>NC_140072.1:40401167-46146167 GCF_964194135.1 Talpa europaea
TATCCAGAAGGGAAAGAGTAACCAGGTGGGTCTCAGGGCATGCCACGTGTGCTGGTCTGGGTCCTGCTCTTGGTCCTTGAGTCTCTGCATCGGTATTCCCCCTACTTTAACTAAATGCCTTTCCCCCCAGACCGAGTGTTTCAACTTCATCCGCTTCCTGCAGCCATACAACACATCCCACCTGTACGTGTGTGGGACCTACGCCTTCCAGCCCAAGTGCACCTACATCGTGAGTGCTGCCCCCTCCCCTGAGCCCTTCCTCACCCTTCTCTGGACCCCTGCCCCGCATCTCATTCTCATGTCTGTTCTCTGCTCTAGGATATGCTCACTTTAGAGCATGGAGAGTTTGAGGATGGAAAGGGGAAGTGTCCCTATGACCCAGCTAAGGGCCACACTGGCCTCCTTGTGGGTGAGTGAGTGGCTATGCCTGCTGCAGGGTGGGGGAGTCCCTAGGATTTGTCCCCACTCTGGGGCTGCATGGCCTCGGCATAGCTTCCCCTCACTGCTGGCCTGTTTCCCATAGATGGCGAGTTGTACTCAGCCACGCTCAACAACTTCCTGGGCACGGAACCTGTCATCCTGCGTAACATGGGGCCCCACCACCCCATGAAGACAGAGTACCTGGCCTTCTGGCTCAACGGTGAGGCCCCAGGAGCTGGCATGGTGCCTGGAAAGCCCTGTGTGGGAGGCACTGTGAGAGCTGCAGGACCCACCACTGACCCTCCTCCTCCTTTTCTGTAGAACCTCACTTTGTAGGCTCTGCCTACGTTCCGGAGAGCTTGGGGAGCTTCACCGGGGACGATGACAAAGTCTACTTCTTCTTCAGCGAGCGCGCGGTGGAGTATGACTGCTACGCAGAGCAGGTGGTGGCTCGCGTAGCCCGCGTCTGCAAGGTACAGAGTCCCTCACAGTGAGCCCTGGGAGCCCGGAGCTGGCCTGACCGGCTGACCGGCAGTGTCCCCTTGCCATCTGCCAGGGAGACGTGGGGGGTGCGCGGACCCTGCAGAGGAAGTGGACCACGTTCCTGAAGGCACGGTTGGTGTGCTCAGCCCCCGACTGGCAGCTCTACTTCAACCAGCTGCAGGCGCTGCACACCCTACAGGACACCTCCTGGCACAACACCACCTTCTTTGGGGTTTTTCGGGCACGATGGTGAGTTGACTGGGAATCCATGAATGGGGAGCGGGTGAGGCATGGCTTATGTGTGCGAGGACCCAGGCAGGACTCTAGGGGATGCCCAGACAGCCAGTTGTCCAGAAGCCAACTTAAGATTCTAGCCACCTGCCCCTTTTCAGAACTCCTGTAGGAGGTGGGCAGTGTCCTTCCCCAGTGGCACTTCTAAGCTGCCAGCTTGTCGCATGTGCCCATGACTGCTGTGTGCTAGATCCTGCCTTCTTACTGCCCTGACCTGGGGTAGAGTGAGCAATAGACCTGACCCTTGCAGTCCCTCCCTTACTGTGACAGGGGCGATGTGGACCTGTCAGCAGTCTGTGAATACCAGCTGGAAGAGATCCAGAGGGTGTTCGAGGGTCCCTATAAGGAGTACCGTGAACAAGCCCAAAAGTGGGGCCGATATACCGACCCAGTACCCAGTCCACGGCCCGGCTCGGTGAGTCCTCTGGGAGATGCATTCCTGCCCTCGGCTCCAGTGACAGTGCCACCAGGCTGACAGCCCCCCTCCAACCCTTTGCAGTGCATCAACAACTGGCACCGCCATCATGGCTATACTAGTTCGCTGGAGCTGCCCGACAACACCCTCAACTTCATCAAGAAGCACCCACTGATGGAGGAGCAGGTGGGGCCTCGGTGGGGCCGGCCTCTGTTGGTGAAGAAGGACACCAACTTCACCCACCTGGTGGCTGACCGGGTGACGGGGCTTGATGGCGCCACCTATACAGTGCTGTTCATTGGCACAGGTAGGCACATGGGTGTTACTGGGAGGCTGCTGGAAGCTGGGCGCAGGCCTGCCTGCCTAGGGCAGAGAAATCTGGAGATGCCCCAGGGCCCTCATGCTCTCAAATTTAAACCCTTCTTTCCCTAACCCCCCCAGGAGATGGCTGGCTGCTCAAGGCCGTGAATCTGGGGCCCTGGGTCCACCTGATTGAGGAGCTGCAGGTGTTTGAGCAGGAGCCTGTGGAAAGCCTGGTCCTGTCCCGGAGCAAGGTAGTACTGAGGCCCCACCTGCCACTGTCCCGTCCAAGTCCGGGTCCTCTTTCCTGTACTCGGCCAGTTCAGAGTGAGAGGGCGCTTAGAGCACCCCGCTTGACTTGGGGCAATTCCAGGAAATCCGCGCGAACGGGATCTGCGCTCCGCAGTAGTTATATTTAGCCAGCTCCCTGTGGGGCTGCCTTCCCAGAATCCGGCCTTGGCAGCTCATCTGCGTAGTCCTCAGACCCCTGGAGGTCGCGCCGTGCTCTCCTGCTGGGGCCTCGTCTGAGGGTGCGGCTGGTGGCAGCCCCCGGAACTCCATTTGTTATGTCGGTTTCCCCGCCAGCCCCTTGACCTCCAGCCCCTTGCCTGCGCCGACCCTCCACCTCCCTCACCCTTTTCTTGAAGTGCTGCTTGCATCTCCCCTCGTGGCAGTGTGTGGCCACCCTGAGTTTTCATGTGCCCACCTTTACCAACTACTGTGGCTCAAATTATTCACCAGGACAGAGACTCATGGCAGAAAGGGAGTCTGGTTGAGAGAACAATACGGGGATGGGCAATCGCCATTCCATGGAGGAAAACACCTTATGCTTTGCTGGTGCTATTGTGAGGCTGGCCTTGAGGAAAACATGTTTCCTGCCCTCTTTGTACTGTCGGGGAGTTGTGTGTGCGTGTGAGAGAGAGGGGGAGGGAGAGATAATGGTTCTCGGCCTAACAACTCAGCTTTCTTTCTAATAAGGTCATGTCTGTAAGATGCTTAGGATTGCCTCTAGCTGACAGAAGCCCTGCGTGCATTCTTTGGTCCAAAGATCTTCCTCTGCGGGACTTGAGCGCTGCCTGGCTGCCTGTCCTCTGGCGCAGCCCCACTCACCTGCCTCTCGGGCCGCTTGTCTTGCAGAAGCTGCTCTTTGCCGGCTCCCGCTCTCAGCTGGTGCAGCTGCCCCTGTCTGACTGCATGAAGTACCGCTCCTGTGCAGACTGTGTCCTTTCTCGGGACCCTTACTGTGCCTGGAGTGTCAACACCAGCCGCTGTGTGGCTGTGGGTGGCCACCTTGGGTGAGTGGGGCTCTCTGCCTGTGTGGGGCCTCAGGAGGGAAGGACAGAATGGTTGGAATTGGGGTGCTGATGGGTCCTGCTTCCCCCATCAGCTCTCCACTGATCCAGCATGTGGCGGTCTCAGACTCCTCGGGCATTTGTAACCTCCGTGGCAATAAGAAAGGTGAGCTGTCTTATGTTGTTGCCCCCACCCCCTCCAGGGGGATGGACCCTAGAGGGTCTGCACCTCCCTCTGTCCTGGGTTTCTCTGAACTAACTCTCTCCTCCCTGTCCTCTTCCGCTGCAGTCAGGCTCACGCCCAAAAACATCACAGTGGTGGCGGGCACAGATCTGGTGCTGCCCTGCCGCCTTTCTTCCAACCTGGCCCACGCCCGTTGGACTTTTGGGGGCCGAGACCTGCCTGCAGAACAACCTGGCTCTTTCCTCTACGATGCCCGACTGCAGGCCCTGGTCGTGATGGCTGCCCAGCCCCGCCATGCTGGGGCCTACCACTGCTTTTCCGAGGAGCAGGGGGCACGGCTGGCTGCCGAAGGCTACCTGGTGGCTGTGGTGGCTGGCCCATCGGTGACCCTGGAGGCCCGGGCACCTCTGGAAAACTTGGGGCTGGTGTGGCTGGCGGTGGTGGCCCTGGGAGCCGTGTGTTTGGTATTGCTGCTTCTGGTTTTGTCGCTGCGCCGGCGGCTGCGGGAGGAGCTGGAAAAAGGTGCCAAGGCGGCCGAGAGGACCCTGGTATACCCCCTGGAGCTGCCCAAGGAACCCACCAGCCCCCCCTTCCGGCCTGGCCCTGAGACAGATGAGAAACTCTGGGATCCTGTTGGCTACTACTACTCAGACGGCTCCCTCAAGATTGTGCCTGGACACGCCCGGTGCCAGCCCGGAGGTGGGCCCCCTTCTTCACCTCCTGGCATCCCTGGTCAGCCCCTGCCTTCTCCAACTCGACTTCACCTGGGGGGTGGGAGGAACTCAAACGCCAACGGTTATGTGCGCTTACAACTAGGAGGGGAGGACCGGGCAGGGCTGGGGCACCCCCTGCCCGAGCTCGCTGACGAACTGAGGCGCAAACTGCAGCAGCGCCAGCCACTGCCGGACTCCAACCCCGAGGAGTCGTCAGTATGAGGGGACGCCCCCGCGGCAGCAGCGTGGGATATACAGCCCCTACTTTTGCACAGGCACCAGCTACCTCAGGGACATGGCGCGGGCACCTGCTCTGCCTGGGACACGCCCTGCCCAGCACCCGTCCGGCCATGAGGACCTGCTCTGTTCAGCACGGGCACTGCCACTCGGTGTGGCTCACCAGGGCTCCAGCCTCACAGAAGGCCTCTTCCTCCTCTCTGTGAGGGGCTGTGAATCATGGACACATGGGACCCCAGCAGCCAAAACGTAACAAGGCAGAAATTAGAGGGAGGGTGTGTGTGTGTGTGTGTGTATGTGTGTGTGTTTGTGTTTGCGTGTCTGCACACGTGCGTGGTAGTGAGAGAGAGACATACTCTTTCTGTTTCTGTCACGTCTTCCCTTGGCCTGGGGTCTTCCTGGTGAGCCATTGGAGCTATGAAGGGGAAGGGGTTGCATCACTTTGCCTCTCCTGCCCCCATCTGTCCCTGGAGGGCAGTGATGTACATATGGGGGTGGGCTGGGCAGTGTGTGTGCCCCTCTGGAGGAGTGCAAGGCCCTGGGGTGGGCCTAATCCTGCTCCTAGGGCTGTGAATGTTTTCAGGGTGGGGGGAGGGAGATGGAGTCTCCTGCGTGTTTTGGGGGAAGGGTGGGAGGGGCTTCCCACTTGGCCCTGGGGTTCAGTGGTGTTTTATACTTGTCCTCCTTTACAGGGCTGGGAAAGGTTGTGTGGGGGGAAGGGGAGGGGAAAGGACAGGGTGGGCATGCTGTGGTTAGAGGCATAGCCTCTCCCAGCCCTAGGAGGAGGGCTCCTAACAGTGTAACTTATTGTGTCCCCGCGTATTTATTTGTTGTAAATATTTGATTATTTTTATATTGTCAAATAAAATGAAGAAAATGAAACTCTGATGGGGGTAAGACATTGAACTAAAATCTCTGGATGCCAAGAGGAAAGGCCTCCCTGTGGGTTGAGTGAGACAGAACTGCTTTCCCCCCACCTCCCAGGCAGCTGCCCCTCCCGTCCCGTCTGCCTATGCCCCTCTGGAGGAGGGGGCAACCAGGCGTTAGTATTTTCCCACAGTGATGGCTGTGGGGCTGGGAACCAGACCAGGGCCACAGCCTCTTGGGAGCCAGCCTGGCTTCTGGCCAAAGGGAGAAGTCAGGGCATTGGGAGTCCAGGCTGGAGAGGACAGGGCTGGCTTCCCAGAACTCCGGGGCAGGGGAAGTAGGAGGGAGGGGACCAAAGGAGGCAAACTTCCTAGCAGCAGTTGAAGGCTGTGTGAGGATGGGCTTTCAACTAGCGCAGGGGAGGAAGATTACACTGCATCTTTCTCCCCTCTGGGAATGCTGGGGTCAAGCTTCCCACTGCCACCCACTGTCCTATCAAGTAGTTGAGACCCAGCTTGGATGCTGTAATTCATTCCCATAGAGGCAGGAATTAGGTATCCTGTACACTTGACAGGTCTAGGGCGCCTGCTGTAACTGGACTAGATGGCTGTCCTGGGTGCCTAAAGTTGCAGGTGAGGACTGGGCTCTGCTAACTATACTGCTTTTCCTGCATAAATAGTAAACAGCCCGAAAGGTATTTCCACATATTATGAGGATTGCTTCAATAAACTGCACCCACTGCGGGGTTGATGGGTTCTACACTACCCAAGGCCTTGTCCTTGGCAAGGCAGGTTGTGACCACCTGCCTCTCACCGGTTTTCAAGAAACAAGCAGGAGCCTGGTGGAGAGGGAGGGTGTCGCTGGGCCTAGAATTGCAGCGCTTTGCAGGGGTCACTGCACTGCCACCCCTTGGCTTCCTGGGCCAGGGTGGTGCTGCACAGAGGAGGTGAAGGTCCACGGCGCCCGCCAGATGCCTCCCTGCTCCGGGGCGCCCCGTGGGACAGGGACTGCCCGAGGGACGCTGGAGGGCTCAGCTCCGGCCAGTGCGGTGCGCTCCAGGCCGCGCTGCCCGCCTGCTGCCCGCGCCCTGCCCGCCTGCTGCCCGCGCGGCTCCGCTTAGCCCAGGGCGCCCCCGCGCGGCCGCCTCGGGACGCGCCCCGGCGCCACAAGCCCCGCCCCGCCGCCGCCATTGGCTCTCGCGCCGAGGCCTGGACGCTTGACTGGTCGGCCCGGCGGGGCGCGGGGCTCGGGGACAACCGCGGCCGCCGAGCGCGCCCGCCCCGCCCGCCGAGGCCGCGCCCCGGCAGCTGGTGGGCGGACGGACGCGGACATGGCGGCGCCGGGTCCCTGCGCCGACGGCCCCTGCTGCTCCCGCCCCGGTGCGGTGGCCGGCGTGCAGCAGACGCTGGACGAGATGGACTTCGAGAGGGGTGAGGGCCGGGGGCCGGCGGGCCCGGGCGGGAGGCGTCCGGCGCGCCCCAGGACCGCGGAGCAGCGGGCGCGCCCGGAGCTGGGGGGCCGGCCCGGCCGCACCCCGGCCTCTGGCCTGGTGGCAGCGCCTGCGGGCGGTTGCCCCCGGGCCTCGCGCTGCCCAGAGCCCGCCAGGGACCTGGCACGAGCTCGGCAGGAAGGGAAACTGAGGTGTTGGTTTCGGTAAGTTCCCTCAGTGGCGGGACCGGCCCGGTACCTGCCCGGGAGACCCTGGGAGACCCAGGCCTGCTCGGGTGTGGAGAGGGCCCGGGGAGCCGAATCTGACCCCCACCCTGGCTGGTGGAGCTGCGCTCCGTGAACCCCGGGTGTGGGGGGGTGTCGGGCCGGGTACTTGGTTTAGCTGTGGAAGAAATGGCCCTGGAGGCAGGTGATGTTCTCCCTACCTCCCAGGCCCAGACAGGGCACTCTCCGGTGGCCTCAGCGCAGCAGTGGCTGGTCCAGTTCTGACGCTGTCATCAGGTGTGGGGTCGATGCTGCTGCTTTCTGGGCATTCCCGCTTAGCTTTCTAGAAAGTGGCTCTTGCTCCTGCTGACTTGCCCCCACTGCCATCCTCTGGACTACTGAAGTAGTTCTCGCAGCTTTCCCCTCTGATGGTGTTTTCCACTCTGCATGCACACAAGCCAGAGGAACCTTTTGAAATTATTGAATCATGCTCAGCGAAATAAGCCAGAAAGAAAAAGAAAAATACCGGATGGTCTCACTCAGAGCAGGAATTTAGAAAACCTAAATAAGGGACCAGGAAAAAACCTAATTATAATAAAGTAAAATTCAAAATCAACAAGCAACTATAAACCAGGGACACACTACAGGGAGGGAGGAGGGAGTAGGATCAAAAGGGTGGTGGGAATTGTATGGCGATGAAAATGCATACATTGTGCAAAAAATGAGAAATGATGTAAAAATGTATAAAATAAAAATAAATAAGTGAAATTCAATAAATAAATTGAATTAGATAATTATTCTGCTTTTAAAATAGATCCAGATCCCCCATATGGTTTACCAAACTCTGCACGATCTAATTCGTCTTTGTCCTCATTTTATTTCTCATCCTTTTCTTTCTCCAATCATATAGTTCAGCCACACGGGGCTTGTACTAGTAAGTAGATACCAGGGTTGCTGCAGACAGCTCCCCATAAGAAAGAATTATTTGGCCCAAAATGTCAGTTGTGCTGCTTGTTGAGAAAGAAACCTTGTCCTAACCAAAGTGGGTCCCTTACCCCTCAGCTTAATTTGATATATCCCTTGCTTTCATCAAAGCATTTTCCACAAACTGCCATTTATTGTGTGCTGACTCATTTATTGTCTCTTTTTGTGTGTGAACTGGTTTTTCTTCAAATCATGTCGTCTTTCTAGATTCATTTTACTTTTCCCTCTGTCTCTAGTGAATCCTCTCACCCCCCTGGCCTGTACCCCAGTTCCTGTATGCATAAATAAATCAATCTTTAAAAAAAAGTCTGCTGGCGCACAGACCTCTCCTGCTGTGCCCACTGCTCCCCTCAGCAGTGCGTTTTGTCAGTCTGTCTGTTCTGCTCCCACTCTGGCTCTGGTGAATTCTCTCACCCTCCCGTGCTTCTGACTGTACCCAGTGCTTGTATAAATAAATAAATAAAATCTTTTTTTTTAAAAAAAGTCTGCTGATAATATGATGGTTACTCTTCAATGATCCTTTCTTTGTGGTAACTTTTTTTTTTTTCCCATAGAGGCATGTTTTATTTATTTATTTGTTTGTGTGTTTATACATGCACTGGGTACAGTCAGAAGTGCGGGAGGGTGAGAGAATTCACCAGAGCCAGAGCGGGAGCAGAGCAGGCCTAAGGACCGAAGGACACTGCTGAGGAGAGCAGCGGGCGGCAGGAGAGGTCTGCGCACCATGCGGGACCCTACTCTGGTGGCCGGGGAGCAGCCCAGGATCGAACCGGCGCCGCTGAGGTCGCGGGCAGCTTCGCAACCCAGCGCTCAATCGCTGCGCCACCGGGGAGGCCCTCTTTGTGGTAACTTTTAATGTTCTCATTATTCTTGATCAGTTCACATGCTAGATTTTTTTTTTTCCCCTAAAGATTTATTTATTTACTTACTTTTATTTATACAAGCACTGGGTACAGTCAGAAGCACGGGAGGGTGAGAGAATTCACCGAGCCAGAGCGGGGAGCAGAGCAGGCAGAAGGACCGAAGCACACTGCTGAGGGGAGCAGCGGGCGGCAGGAGAGATCTGCGCGCCATGTGGGACCTTCCTCCGGTGGCCGGGGAGCAGCCGGGGATCGAACCGGCGCTGCAGAGGCCGCGGGCAGCTTCGCAACCCAGCGCTCAACCGCTGCACCACCGTGGAGGCCCTAGATTTGGTTTTATTAACCCTAGTTGGGGTTTAATGTGGTTAATCATCTGAGGATTCATTGTTTTTACTTCTGGATAATTTTCAGATGTTTTCCCAAATATTGCCTATCTGCCATTGTGTGTCTAGTTTCTAGTTTTCTCTAGTTTTGGAACCCCCATCATGCTGCCCCATTCTGTCTTCCATGTTTCTTACCGCTTGAATATTTTTCTCTTTACCACTCTGCATTCTGGGCGATTTCCAAATCATTAATTCTCTTCAACTGCGTCTGCAGTAACTGTCAACCATCTATTGTTGCTTTATTTGAATGATTCCACTTTTTAATTTACTGACTTTGATTTCAGATCTTTTTTTTTAACCCTAATGTTCTGTTGATTTGTGTTTTCCATTCCTTCATCTATGTGAACACATTAAATGCTCTTTTAGAGTGTGTTATAATGGCTATTTTTTGAGACATGTAATTTGCCATTTGGCTTATGGAGGCATTCCTATAGGACTTTCATTTTTTGGTCTTTCCTTGATGTAACATTGCATTATAACATTATAGAAGTTTCATGTGTCATTATAAGCCCACGTCTGTATATAGCACATTAAGTTCACCACGAAAAGTCCACTTACGTCCTCCATACAGTTGATCCATTTTATCTGATTTACTCACCCCACCCCACTCAGTTCCTTTCCCTTCTGGTAGTCAACAGTTTGGTCTTTTTTTTTTTTTTTTTTTAAGATTTCTTTTTTTATGCAAACAAGACAAGAACTGCAGTGGAGGCCAGAGGTCCGGGGAGGTGGGGGAAGTGGTGACAGGATTCACCAGAGACAGTGGGGAACAGAACAGGCAGATCTACTGAAATACACTGCTGAGAGGACCAGAGGGAGAGACAAGAGAGATCTGCTGCGCCACGTGGGTCAGCTCCCTGACCACTGGGATTGAACTCGTGCTGCAGTGGCTGCCGATAGCTTGATAGTGCTGTCTTTAACTCCTGCACCACCAGGGAGGCCCGCAATACTTTGGTCTTATAGTTTAAAAGTTTGTTTTATTCATTTATTTGTTTTGTTCTCTATATACCACGTAAGAGTAAAGTCATATTGTGTTTATCTTTTTCCATCTGGCTTATTTCACTAAGCATAATACACTCTAGGTTCATCCATGTTGTTGCAAATGGCAGGATCTGCAACATCTTTTTTTAAAATAACTGAGCAGTATTATATATTGCATATATATGCCACGTCTTCTTATCCAGTCATCTGTTGGACAGTTAGGTTGTGGGTAATTGTATATATAAATGCAATGAACTTAGGGGTGTGTGTATGTCTTCTAAATTAGAGGTAAGGGCCTTCCTGGTGGCGTAAGGGGTTAAGTTTCAGCACCATGAAGCTAAAGGCAGCCACTGCAGCTTGATCCCTGGCCAGAGAGCTGACCCACATGGCACAGCAGACCTCTTCAGTCTTACCTGCTGCCCCCCGCAGCAGTGTATTTCAGTCAATCCACCTGTTCTACTCCCCACTCTGTTTCTGGTGAATCCTCTCACCACGCCCCGCCCCTCGCACCTCTGGCCTACACCCCAGCTCTTGTATGCATAAATAAATAAATAAATCTTTTTTAAAAATTAGAGGTAAAAGAGGCATGGAAATGTCCCCAGATGTTCAGCATTATTCATTACTTTGGTCGTCTTTCCACAGGAATCTGGTCAGCAGCCCTGAATGGAGATCTGGGTCGAGTGAAGTATTTAATCCAGAAGGCAGCAGACCCTAGTCAGCCTGACTCAGCTGGCTACACGGCTTTGGTGAGCTGGAGAGGAACACAGGGTCAGATGAGAGAGATGCTCTCAATGGGAGGTACCGGCCTGAGGAGGGATGGACGTTTTGCTTTCTTCTCTCCCAGCAAGATTTCCATGAGAAAAATTATCACGTGAAACTAGGTTTTGTAAATTAGTGTAAGGGTTTCACATCCATTATTTAATTCCATTTTCATAATGATTCTCTGAGGTAGGAATGATTATCATCCCATTTTCCTGATTGAGGAAACTGATGCTAGAAATGAAGACACTTGCCAGGTGACACAGCTAATGCAAGTAGCACTTGAGATGATTCCAGGCCGCTTGGTCCACCACACATTACTCACCTGGACTCTGCTCTGTGACTTTGTGTGACTTCAGTCTCTGTTCCCTGCAGCACTATGCCAGCCGCAATGGGCACTATGCTGTATGCCAGTTCCTACTGGAAAGCGGGGCGAAGTGTGATGCCCAAACCCATGGGGGTGCCACTGCCCTGCACCGGGCCAGCTACTGCGGGCACACTGAGATTGCACGGCTTCTGCTTTCGCATGGGTCCAACCCCAGACTGGTTGATGATGATGGCATGACCAGTCTACATAAGGTATGCCCTTTGCCCCCTCAGCATATGCTTCTGTCATTACAAAAGCTCTGATGTGCTCACTGTAGAAAGCACGAGGAAACAGAAAAGCATAGTAGAAAAGTAGAAAATAAAACTCACTTGTAATGTCAGTGCTCACCTGTCATCGCTCTGCATGTAAATTAGAATTAAACAGACTGTCATTTTTTTCTTTCCCTTAGTGATATGTCATCAATGCTATTAGTTTTCTGAACTTACTATTGTCTATCCCTGTAGTCCACTTTCCATGCTGTAGCCAACAAGATTATCAAACTTTTCCTGATTAGAAATACCTGCACAGTGTAAAGAGTTTGAGGAGTACAAAATGGTGTATCATGAAAATGAGTTTCCCCTTCCACCCCTGGCCTTTTGTCCCTCAGTCTTCCAGGTCACCTCCCTTAAGGCACCTCTTCTCTGACTTCTTACGTATGTTTGAGAAGTGGTTTATGCATTGTTGTGGTAGATGTGTGTGCGTTTATCCCTCTCCTGCCCACTTGATTTTCTCACCACAGGATGGTTTTTTAAAATTTTTTTAAAAATTTATTTATGCATACAAAAACTGGGCTACAGGCCAGAGGTGTGGGAGAAGGGTGAGAGGATGCACCAGAGACAGAGTGGGGAGCAGAACAGGCAGACTGACTGAAATACACTGCTGAGGGGAGCAGGGGGTGAGACAGGAGAGGTCTGCTGCGTGATGTGGGTAACTCCCTGGCTGGCTGGGGATAGAACTCATGCTGCAGATAGCTTGATAGTGCTGTCTTTAACCCCTGTGCCACCAGGGAGGCCCTCTGTACTGGTTTTTAATGTGCAGACCTGGACAAAGAAATCACCCCTGAGCAAAGGACACAAGAGAGAACAACTCAAGCTCACCACCAGCTAGGCACTGGGCACTCGGCCAGTCTGCATGGGAGCCATGGGGACTTGGTAGAAAATAGGGGAAACCTTCTCCAATAGCCAGTGTCTCCACTTTCATGAGACCTTTTTTATTTTATTTTATTTATATATATTTTTAAGATTTATTTATTTTTAAAAGCACTGGGGTACAAGCCAGAGGCACAGGAGGGTGAGAGAATTCACCAGAGACAGAGCAGGGAGCAGAACAGGCAGACGGACCAAAGCCACTGTGAGGGGAGCAGTGGGCGAGGCAGGAGACGTCTGCTGCGCCATGTGGGTTTCTCCCTGGCTGGCGGGGAATCGAACCAGTGCTGCAGAGGCTGCGGACAGCTTCACAGCGCTGTGCTCAACCTGCTGCACCATTGGGGAGGCCCCATGAGACCTTTTTCAGGAGAAAGATATGTCCAGAAGTGGATGGAGCAGGAAAGTGAGGGTCTGACTTTTGATTCAGGGCTCTCTCTCCACAGGCTGCTGAGAAGGGTCACATGGACATTTGCTCGCTCCTGTTACAGCACAGCCCGGCCCTGAAGGCCGTCCGGGATCGGAAGGCACGACTAGCATGTGACCTGCTGCCCCACAACAGTGATATGCGGGACCTGCTGGCCAGCTGAGTCACCACCTCTGTGTCTGGCTGTAGTGCAAGGGCACACAGGCTGGCACTCCCAGCCCCTGCTGTGGTCAGCATCCATGCTGTAGGGTGCGAATCTGAGGCCTGAAGGCCCAGGAAGAGCCCCATCTGGCCACTGGAACAGGGGGGGTTGATTAGGTTGGGACTGCAAGCACTTAAGCCTGGGCAGATGGTCATACTCTACGTAGTTCCTGTGGAAATTATTAATAAAGTTATATCTTAACCTCATCCCATGCACAAAAATAAATTCCAAGTAAAAATAAAAACAAAATTGTGTAAATATAAGAAGAAACTATGGAATGTATGACAAATTAAAAGCTGCTTTTTAGCCAAGTGACCTTATACAAGTCACTGGGTCCTCTTCCCTGTTTTCTCATCAGTAAGATGAGAATGAGGGCCTCCCCTGGTGGCGCAGCGGTTGAGCGCTGGGCTGCAAGGCCCGCAGCCTCTGCAGCACCGGTTCGTTCCCCGGCTGCCAGCGAGGGTCCCACAAAAAAAAAAAAAAAAAAAAAAAAGATGAGAATGATTATAATAGGCCCTCCCTCAAGGTCATGGTGGGGATTAAACAAGTGAATATATGGAGAGAGGGCCAGAGTGCCGGCGTGCTGGCACACTGCAAGCAGTATATGGGCGCACTACTCCCCTAGACCTAGTCAGCACTTGTTTTTATATCATAATGGCACACACCTTAGCAATCCAGTAGATTTTAAGTTTTCTTTTGCATTGCTGAATCCTAGTAAGGTTGAAGACCTGTCTTTTGTGAACCTCTCCATGCCCTTTGTCTATTTAAACTTTTTTTCCTTATCATTGATTCATGGGAGTTGTCTATACGTTCTGGATATTGATCATATGCTAATATATATACTTTTTCATACTGTCACTTTATTGATACCTATTTATGGAAATGGGTGCAGCCAGTTTAAACAAGCAGAGTTAATTTGCTATATCCATGGCTACCTAGAGAATATTCATCCATGTATGCAAAGATACTTATTTACAGAGGCATTTGACAAAGACATGCTTAGGAACATGATGTGTAATGTAAAACAGAAATGGAAGTGACCTAATTGCTTCCCGAAAGGGGAAAGGCTAAGTTCTGGCCCATGCAGCATTTGAGCGCAGGGCCTGCTAACGGAGAAAGGCTGCTGGGTGTGGTCACAGTATGCCTCCTAAATGTGTCCACAGAAACGTGTGTACGTGCACAGACTGCACAGGAAAAGTCAAGAGGGTAGTTATTAAACTGGTATACCATGGTCACCCCCGGCCCACTGGGGCAGCAGGAGTGGCTAGTCAAGGGGTCTTGAGCTTTATTTGCTAACTTTGTATTTTTCACAGGGAGTATTTTTTTTTTTAAATAAGTCAGCGGTAATACCAATTAGTTTCACGTGGGAGAAATAACTTTTCTGATGCCTATTGCTGCAAAATGCCCTCACCTTTGAATGTTGAAGGAGAGGAATTTTAGAGTCGGTGGTGGGCAATAGAGTCCAAAGCTAAAGTTTTCATTTTCCTTGTCTGTTTGCGCTCTCCTCTTCCTCATAACCAAAGGCAAGAAATCATCTTTGATATAAAACACCCTGAAGCATAGGGACTGAATTTCTTTAAAAATCTCTGGATTTCCTACTTCTCAAAACTTGGAAGCACTTACAGAGAAGCCAGCTGTGGGGACCAGGCGAGCCCTTTGGGGCCTTGGGCTGTCCTTGACCTGGAATTCTCTCTCCCTCTTGTTCTGGTCATGTCTGCTCATGTTGCTCTCATCCTGGAGTCTTATTTACTAGCTATCGGATTTCCTTCCAAAGGTCAAGGCAGAGTTCAGGGCACAGCTGGGTGAAGGACATGCATGGTGCCTTATGGAGATTTGGGATATTTGACTTTGGTGACTTGGGATTGCTTTGCAATTGGATTAATGGTTCACATTCCGTACTTGGCCCAAGCGGAATCTCCACCTCACCTTCCCTGTGGAAGGGCACTCCTTGCCAGAAGCACATCTGACAGGGGACCTGCATATGGGGCACAGAAGACATCAAGAGACATAAGGTGCTGGTAACAGACTGCTTGGCTCCTGATGGTGGTATAATTTGGCACATTGGCCAAGTGGTGAGGGAGTGGGGTACCTGGGGAAGAAAACCACCAAGAATAGGGAGGGCAGCCCTGAAACTTGCTAGGAGCTGGGTGATCACTTGAAGCCTGATTTCCTCATGTAGGTGCTGTGAGGATTCGTGAGGCAGAAGTTAGCCTCTTGGGCCTGTCCTTCCTGGGTCCTCTTTAGCATTCTGGGCTTTTGCTAGGGCAGCTGGACTGTCTGTCTGTCAGGGGCTCAGGTAGTCAAACCAATAGCAATATGGAGACTCACAGCCAACTCCTTTTCACGAGTGGTGTCTAGACTTAGAAGAGTGGGAAACATTCCCCCCGGATCTGGGCTAGCGGCCCAGGCACCCTAAGACATGTGCTTATTGGTTAAATTACCCCTGACTAAGTGTGGGGGGTGGCACAGGTGCAGGATAGTGGGTGTCTGAGGATGCAACTGACTCAGCTCAAAACAGCTCCACTGCCATCAGCAAGCTGCATGCCCACACGGGTATTTTGGTAGGTGTTACAGAGCCACAGAGTTATCTGGCACAGGTGCCAGCCTCTGCCCTGCCTGCCAGGAGACAGCTCTCCTATAAAAGGGCTGAGCAGCTCAGTCCCTGTACTGGGGGGTGTGAGGAGCAGGGGGGACCATGGACCTCATCAGCATCCAGCAGTTGGTAAGGACCTGGAGGCGCGGGGTGGGAGGTCGGCTGATGGCTATCCCCCACCCCCAAGACCATCTCAGCAGACTGAGGAGGCTGGCTGGAGGGTAGGCAGCTTCTGGCTGTGACCTCAGGATCGGGCATCAAGAGCAGAAACATGCAGTTCTTTTCTGGTTTGCTTAATTCTCATGAGAAGTGGTGAGGGCTCAGGGAGCAGGAGAGGGAGACCAAATGGGACATGTCAGATGAAGGTAGACGTGAAAACCCGAGTTACTGAGTTCCACCCAGACCATGATGGCAGAAGGTGAGCAGGGAGTGGCAGGTTACCCCAGAAGACACAAGTATGGCTCAACTGCCATGCTGGCCCTTGCTCTAGAAACGGTCCAGAGGCTCTAGCTGCCCTGATGGAGGGAGAAGGCTGCTGGTGTGCACCCAGGGCAGTGAGAGGAAGGGACGTCTTGGGCATGTTTTGGTGAGGCAGGGCATAGTGGAAGGTGTAACACTGTCCAGCCAGCCCCCACTGGCAGGGTCTTTGCTGGACAACAGGCTGCTGGGCCCGGGGAATGTTCAGTTATGAGTTTGCTTTGGAAGGAAATACAGTCGCGTGTGGTCAGAAGCCCTAGGCACTGCCATTCTATCATTCCAACCCTTCTCTCCCACTAACATGCTATTCCCAATGCTCCCTGGGTCCTGAATTTTTGGGGACGGGGGCAGGGGAGGGAAGAATGGATCTTGGTTGGGTGGGGCCAGTCCCAAGCACAAGTCCCAGTGACTCATTGCATCTTTGCAGCTCTGTGAGGTAAATGCTAGCTTGACCCCTCTTCACTGATGAAGCTTCATGAGGTGCCAAGATCTGAACCTAGGAATTCAGAATTTTATTCAGGATGCATCTCCTCTGTTCCGCTGAGCTTGGGGTCAGGTGTACTTATGGTGTGATCTGATAGGAATAAGGTCAACATCCCACGAGGGAATTTGAACTGTCATCTGCCCTGAGCTGTCTGGGCCACAAGCCCAACAGTATAAATAGATGTGGTGTCATGCCCCCACCCTGTGTTTCTGCTGATAGGACAGGGTAGGCGGCACTCAAGTCACCACCTGGGCCTTGAGAGGCACTAAGCTGGTGACAGCCAGCAACAACCATGGGCACCAGGGAGCATGCCAACACTCCCGACCCTGGAAAGCTTTGAGAAGGGTCAAAGCTTAATTCTCTGGGGTCAAAGCTTAATTCTATAGGGTCAAAGCTATAGCTCTGAGATCCAGAGACGTAATCTTGGTTATGTCCACCCTGTCAGGACTCCCCTGTGCCGCACACCTATATTTTCTAACAGCTCCTTATTTTTCTGATTGTTTATCCTGTTCCTACAGGTAAGTGGAGAAGGAGCTGGAAAGAAAGTGTTGGGATATGGACATGGAGTTCCTGATCCTGGAGGCTGGCCTAGTGATTGGAGGCTGGGGCCCCAAGAGGCTGCGGCCCGGGAAAGGCAGAAGCTGGAAGAAGAGAAGAAGAAGAAAGTGAGTGTGGAGTTGGGGCTGGAGTGGTCCTTGTGAACAGTGAGGGTCTTGGGGCCCAGGGCCTGCCAGCCTAAGTGGCTGGGTTTCTCCTATGGGCAGGGAAGTGAAACCACCATGAGCCTCCCCAAGGTGCCCGTGACCACTGGCTGATGTCTGGCATCGTCTTCTCTTCTGCCCCAGCTACAACGATTTAACAGTTCCAGAGTTAACCTAGAGACTCTGGCTGACTTGGAAAACTTGGTTCAGAGACGAAGAGAAAAGCGACTGAAACTGAAACTGAAACGCAGAGTCCCCCCCAAGGCACCTGAGCCAGTGGTTAAGGTGAGTGAGAGGTTGTGGGTGCAGACACTGGACTTGAGCTCACGAGGGACAGCTTCCCGTCCCCGTGGGAGGGTTTGGGGAAGGTGGCCAGACACCGCTGGCCACAACTGCAGTCAACTGCCAGAAAAGTTCATTTTCCAGGGCTGCTGAAACAAGTAGCACAGGCTGTGGGGCTTAAACAACAGAACGTTATCATTTCAAGGGTCTGGAGGCTCAAAGTCCCAGATCAGGTTGGTGCAGGGCTCATTCCAAGGGCTGAGAGGGAGAATCTGTGCAGGCCTCTTGGCCCTGGTGACGGGCAGTACTCTGCGGTGCTCCTTGGCTTGTATGTGTGTCCTCCCCACCTCTGGCTTGGTCTTCACACGGTATATACCACATGTCTAAGCGTCCCCCTTCAATGGACCCGTCACACTGGATCAGGGCACACTTTATTCAAGTAACTGATGATAGCCACGGCAAAACCTATTTCCAAATAAGGTCAAATTCTGAGGTATTAGGGATTAAGACTTAAATATACAAACTTTGTAGGGGACCACTAGTCAACCGCATAATACACCCCCACCCCCATAGCTATTCAGCCAGACCCTCCTGGGGTAGGTTCTTTAAAATCTATTATTTGTACACGCCAACAGCTTGCTGGTTCTTAGTCAGCTCTTTAGAAGCCACTGGGCTAGACTGTGGTTAGACCCCACTGGTTGAAGCTGTGATAGAGACCTACAATTCTAGGGAGTGACTTGGTCTTGTTCCTCAATTTACCCAGCAGCAACCCCAGGCCCAGCTGGAGTCTGTGGACCTGGAGGCATTCTTGAAGGCAGCTGCTGAGAACCAGGAGGCCCTGATTGACAAGTACCTGGCAGATGGAGGGGACCCCAACGCCCATGACAAGGTAGTGGGGGGCAGGGGGTGGTGGCAGGTGAACTGGACCACAGCAGGGGTGTGGTCTTCAGTGTGTTCTAGGAACTGCACTAGGAAACTGCAGGACTTTTTTCTCCTGAGCAAGAGTCCTGTGGTGCCCCCTGAGCCAGGAGGAAGACCTTACCCATTAAGGGGGAGCAGGCAGCTGTCAGGGAACCAGCCCTGGGTGGGACCACTGGGGATGGCTATGTTCCCTCTGCCTAATCTCCTGTCTCCACCCCCAGCTCCACCGCACGGCCCTGCACTGGGCCTGCCTCAAGGGTCACAGCCAGCTTGTGAACAAGCTGTTGGAGGCGGGTGCCGCTGTGGACGCTCGGGACTTGGTGAGAACTGGGGAAGGCCCGTCCTCATGGCACATGCCCTGCCCAGCCTGACAGCATGTCAGAGCACTTTGCTTTTGTTTTACAGCTGGACAGGACACCTGTGTTCTGGGCCTGCCGTGGAGGACACCTGGACATCCTCAAACATCTGCTTAACCAGGGAGCTCAGGTTGATGCCCGGGACAAGGTGAGGACCACAGTGCTGTGGGGATGGCCGATTGGTGGCAAACAAGCTGTGTACTGGAGTGGACCCTGTTCCAGGAGAGAGCATACCCTTGAGATGGGGTGAGCCCCTTGGGGTTGGGGTGATGCTAATTCTCGCTTGTGCCCATAGATCTGGAGCACCCCCCTGCATGTGGCTGTGCGCACAGGACACTGTGACTGCCTGGAGCACCTCATCGCATGTGGAGCCCAGATTAATGCACAGGACAAGGTAGGCGCTTGGTCTTTCTAGTCTGAGGGCAGCTCTACTAGGGGCCAGTCACATGCACCAACCTGTCATTTCCCAAGGTCGGGGAGGTTGGCATGATGTCTTCTTTTTCAAAGGAAGGGGACACAGCACTGCACGAGGCTGTACGTCACGGTCACTACAGAGCCATGAAGGTGCTGCTGCTTTATGGAGCCCAGCTGGGAGTGCGGAACGTGGTGAGGACGAGCAGGCCGGGCCCTGCCCTGAGATGGGTGGGTGGGCCACTCCAGGGGAAGGAAAGAACTGACCCAGCATCTTTATCCCCAGGCTTCCATGACCCCAGTGCAGCTGGCTCGGGACTGGCAGCGGGGCATCCGGGAAGCACTGCAGGCCCATGTTGGGCACCCCCGGACCCGATGCTAGTGATAACAGCAGACCTGCAGGGTCACTCGCAGCCACCATTCCATCCCCTTCCTCTCCCATCCTTACATGACTAAAGCCTCTGCACCCCTGTGGTTCTAACCTCAGTCCCGACACCTCTGAGGGCGCTTGCTCCGGCCTCCAGGGCAGCTCTATGGAGGCTGAGCAGCAGCCCCAACCCTGCAGGTAGACAAGCAGGCTCCCTGGCTTCAAGTCTCAGGGGTGACTCATTCCCTGCCAGGGCTCAAGCTAAGGGGCTGAGGCAGAGGATCACGGGTAAGAGGAAAAGTGGGTCCAGACCAGGATGGAGAATGGGAGCCCAGGATGGAGCAGAAATTGACTCTAAGCCTCGCGCTACCATGGGCTGGCGCTAGATTCCCTCGGTGTCTGCTGAGCCTCAGTCTGGGAGACTGATTCGCCCCTGCCCTGACAGGGCCGGTCTCCTGTCAGGTGGTGATTCAGGGCATGGCTAACAGCTGCCACCAGGGACATACAAAGGCAACTGAAAGGCCATAAAGAGGGTAGGCACTTCTGCAGTCAGTCAAAGCCCTTGGGCAGGGGTTTCTCCAGGTGACTCCACGCCTATCAGCGGCAACCCTGGTAGTGTCTGGAGTGGCTTTAGATACCTTTGGTCTTAGAGACTCTGGAGTTGGGCCTGGTAATCTGGAGGGGGCTGCTCAACAGGTTTGAGGCCCCACTGCAACAGAAGCCCAGTACCAACCTGGTTGCCTCAGAGGCCCTAAGACCAATGATTTGGAGCTCCTCTTTATTTTAGGGAAACCTGTGCCCCCTGGCTTTCCTTGTAGGGGTGTGTGCCTGGGTTCTGGGATTGCTTGTGGCCCACTCAACTTATGGGGTGGTGGCCCGTAACCCTACTTTGCCTCAGGTACTAATATTGCCCTGGGTCTGAAGCCTTTGCCAGGCCCCTGCAGCTGCTGCACCTGCTCTGCTCTATCCCACCTGAGAGGCAGGACACTGAGGGGCTCCATCCAGCGGGGAAGCAGAGGCGGGTTAACTATCTGCTAATTGGTGGCAGTTTTAAGACCCAACTTTACACAGGCTCTTCTAAAGATTCCTTCCTCTTTCCTTGTCCTTTATGTTTCAAGCTGCACCGGTGTAGACCTGTACTACTGGCGAGGCTGGGTCCTTATAAGCCAGAAAGTGAATCTTAGACTCTGCCCTGAACTGAGAAACAGGCTGAGGGATGGGCTGACACTTCGCCCCCCCCCTCATGTCCGTGAGGTACCATTTTGGAGCAATCATTTTTCAGTCTAACTTCAGAGGCCCTCTGAGGCCCAAAACAGGGTTGTTCTTACTATGTGAAGAAACTGACCAGGGCTCCATACCAGGGGCCACACACCCTCCTCCACTTGGGCAGCTCCTGCCCTGTGGTGACGGCCAGTGTCTAACCTGGCACTGGGGCCCGAGGAGAAACAGATATTCAAGTCTATGGAGAAGACAACTCCCCATCTAGAAAATGGGGACACTTAAGTGACAGACAAAACTACCTTTTTATACAGATCAATATTTTTTGTTCATTAAAATTGGTTGCTTATCCAACACAGCCTCATTGTCTGTTCTGGGCTGGGAGGGGTCAATTCATTAGGCCCAAAGCCTTGTCATCCTCAGCAACAAAGCTCAGGCCTGTTTACCAATCTGCCTGACAGCAAGCTCGGCTGTATTAATACAGCCTGTATTAGTACAGTACAGAAGGGCGGTCTGGGCACTTGGCTCTTGTGCACACAGCACCTCTGCTCATTGACTATTGACATAGTCAAAGAGCACTGTTTCTTGGCCTTGGCTGCTTAATTCAAATCATTAAGGAATATCTGAAAAGTTCTGATGTTCAGACAGGTAAAGGCAAAATCCATGGGAGTAGGACCATGTATTGGCATTATTATGCAGATTGTTTATATAGGGAATCATAAGTAGTCTACCCCAAAACTCCCTTAGGATAATGGAATTCAACAAGACCTCAGCATTTAAGATAAACACACAAAAACCTATTTCTACATACTAGCAATGACTATGAACACCAATATTAAAAGTAGTACCATTTACAATTGCTTTAAAAAATGAAATATTTAGGTATAAATCTAGCAAAAGATGGCTGATGAATGATATCAAAGGCTGAAACAGACATACCATGTTAACTGATTGAATGATGCATTACAGTAAAGATATCAATTCTTCACCCAATTTTTAAACAGATTTAATGCAGTTCCAGCCAAAATCCCGGCAAGATTTGTATATGTAAATTACTTAAAATTTATACCTAAAACAATCTTGAAAACTGAGAAATCAGTCTACCCAATTTCAAGACTTATTACATAGCTACAGTAATCAAAACAGTGTACTATTGATGGATAAGATGGAACAAAATAACCCAGAAATAGATACAAATGTACCAACTAATTTTTGACATGAAAGCCAGTCTTTTCAACAAATGGTTCTTGAGCAACTAGACATCTATAGGCAAACAAAACAAAACAAAAAAAACCTTGACCTAAGTCTTATGCCTTATATAAAAATTAACTCAAAGTCAATCACAGACTTAAATGTGAAACATGAAACTAAAAATTTTAGAAAAAAACAATTCTGGGGATCTAGGACTAGGACAAGAGTTTTTAGACATGAAACCAAAAACGCCTAATTCATAAAAGAAAAAAATCAGTAAAATGGACTTGATCAAAAAACTATTCAGCAATCAAAAAAGATAAACTCATGCCATTTGCAGCAACATGAATGGAGCTAGAAGGGATCATGTTCAGTAAAATAAGTCAGAAGGAAAAAGAAAAATACCGGGTGATTTCACTTATAGGAGGAATATAGGGGAACCAAATAAGGGACCAAGGGAAAAAAAGAATAATAAAAAACACAACAAAATAACAACAGAGAGACAACTATAAATCAGAGACATTCTGCAAGGGAGTGGGAAGGCGAGAGACCAAAGCGAGGGCGGGAAGAACACAAGGGACTATATGGTGATGATGCACGGGTGAACTGGTGGTGGCAATTCTATGGGGATTACACCTGAGAAAAGAAAGCATTCTCTGTGTGTGTGTGTATGTGTGTGTATATACACACATATATGAAAGGAACAATGATGTAAAATTTATATTTAAAATAAAAAAAGAAAAACTTTTGTTCATAAGAGAACCTGTTAGATGAATGGATCAAGAAGATACGGTATACATACATAATGAACTACTACTCAATGATCAACAAAGATCAACTCATGTCATTTGCACCAACATGGATGGAGCTGTAAGGGATTATACTAAGCGAAATACAGAGAAAAAGAAATACTAGTTGGTCTCACTTAAATGTGGAACAGAGAAACCAAACAAAAGGTCAAATTTTGAAAGTTGATCATAGATCTGAGACATCCAGGAGAAAGAATAGGAGGGGGGAAACAGGTGGGGGAAGAGCACACTGGACTATGCCTAAGACTACCAGAAATGGAAGGTAAAGGGGAAAGAGAGGCCAAGTGGGGGATTACTGGAGCTTGATGGTGGGTGTGGTGAAATAACATAAAATTGTAGAAGTGTAAACCTGTACCCCTAAGACTTTCACTGTGACACAAACCAACATTACCTCAATAACTTTTTAAAAAAAGATTTATTTATTTATGCATACAAGAACTGCGGTATAGGCCAGAGGTGCGGGGGAGAGGGGTGAGAGGATTCACCAGAGACAGAGTGGGGAACAGAACAGGCAGACTGACCTAAGTACACTGCTGAGGGGAGCAGTGGGCAAGACAGGAGAGGTCTGCTGTGACATGTGGGTTAGCTTGCTGGTGGGGGATCAAACTCAGGCTGCTGCAGCGATAGTGCTGAGGCTTAACCCCCAGGCCACTAGGGAGGCCCTCAATAAATAGAACTTAAAAAAAAAAAGCAGGGAGGAAGCACAATGAACTACAGGTGCTTGGGTGGTGGGTGTGGTATGGTAACAACACCTAAAGGGGGAGACCTTATAACTCTAAATCACAAACAATGCTGGAAACTAATGTCACCTCAATTAAAAGAAAAACCTGGTTAAGTGGATGAAAAAATAAGTTACATACTGGGAGAAAATATTTGCAAACCAAAAACCTGACAAAGGACTAATATTTATTTATTTATTTATTTTTAATTTTTTTTTTTTTATAGAGGCATGTTTTTTATTTCTTTCTTTCTTTCTTTGTTTGTGTTTGTTTATACATGCACTGGGTACAGTCAGAAGCGAGGGAGGGTGAGAGAATTCACCAGAGCCAGAGCAGGGAGCAGAGCAGGCAGAAGGACCGAAGTACACTGCTGAGGGGAGCAGTGGGCGGCAGGAGAGGTCTGCGCGCCATGTGGGACCCTCCTCCCGTGGCCGGGGATCAGCCGGGGATCGAACCGGCGCCGCAGAGGCCGCGGGCAGCTTCGCAACCCAGTGCTCAACCGCTGCGCCACCGGGGAGGCCCAGGACTAATATTTAGAATATACAAACAACTGTCAAATCTCAACAGTTTAAAAAAAAAATAGGAAAAAAGGGCCTCCCTGGCGGCGCAAGGGTTAAGCACCACACTATGAAGCAATCTGCAGCCTCTGCAGCACGAGTTCAATCCCGGCCGGCCAGGGAGCAACCCACACGGCGCAGCAGACCCCTCCTGACTCACCCACTGCTCCCCTCAGCAGTGTACTTCAGTATTGTATTTCAGCAGTGTATTTCCAGCTCTTGTATTTATAAATAAATAAATCTTTAAAAAAAAATAGGAAAAGGACAGAAGACATGTACAGATATGTCATGAAGTGAAATATACATGTGAAAAGACATTCACTGGCCATTACGGAGATGCAAATGAAAACCACTCTTCCCGGAAATGGCCAAGATGAAAAACAGCAACACACCAAACGCCAGCAAGAATTCAGAGAAACTGGGTCACTCACACATCACTGAGGGCTGCAGCCCTCTGAAGTCTGTCAGTATGCAACCACCCACAATCACATGACTGAGTGATGCACTCCTGGACATGGATCTCAGAGAAAAGAAAACCAATGTGTACACGAAATCTAAGGAATGTTCATAGCAGCTTTATTTGGAAGAGCCAAAACTGGCAAACACCCAGACGTCCTTAAATGAGACAGTGAGTATGCCATGGAATATCACAGAACCAACCACTGACACACACAACAAGCTGGACGCGCCTCCAGAATATTATGCTGAGTGGACAAAGCCAATCCCAAATGGCTACATCCCACTTATGCAACATCCTAGAAATGACAAAATCATAGAGATGATGAGCTGATCAGTGGTTGCTGGGGATTAGGGCTGGTGGCAGAGGGGGTGTTGTGACTCTAAGGAGTACGGGGGATGTGTGGTGAAGGGTCAGCTCTGGATTTGCACCGCGGGGGGCAGATACACAAATCCACCTGCTGAGATGACATCAATTACACACCACAGTGCAGCAGTGTCAGATTCCTGGTCTTGATACTGTATTACCACTAAGTAAGACGTCATCGATGAGAAAACTAGGCGAAGCAGATATGGGAGCTCTATCTTTGCAACTTCCTATGAATCTAATTATTTAAAAATAACTACTAAGGAAAAGAGCAGTAGTAACTCTAAACGGAACTTGGTATCCTGGTTTGGATCCTGCAACAGAAAAAAACATCGAAAAACTGGTAAAACCCAAATAAAGTCTGTAATTTAGTTAATAGTTTGGTTAATTTTTTAGTTTTGACAGATTGCCAAGGTTCTAAGATGTTAACATTAACAGAAGCTGAGTGAAGGGAATGTGAAACCCCCCTGAGAATCTAAAATCCAAAACATAAAATGCTGACATTCAAACTGACTGAATCAGAATAGAAGGCCGGAGGTATCAATATTTTAATCTGCCAGGTGATTCCAACGTGCAGCCAAAGTTAAGAACCACTGTCTGGAAAGAGATGATTTTCAAAGTACATTTCCCACCTGGGCTTACTATTGGAGTGAATTCCTTGAGAGCAACTCCTAAAGAACACATCATTGTTCTTGGACCTTTGAAGAACCCAAATTCCTTGGAGAAAGGTCCAGAAATCTTCCTCCTTCCCCATCCAAGCTATGCTCCTAGGTCCCTGCGATGTCTAGGTTTCCACACAGCTGAAGTGTGGAAGGTGAATATACAGGTAAGCCAGAAGAAAAAGGCAAGTGCCTTCGGGTTCACAGTTCTCTAAAATCCCACAGCTAGGAACATGAACAAAGCAAAAAGCTTGAAATATTTCAAAAATAGGATGGGTCTTCCTTTAGAAAGGTGATGGGGATCTACCAGTCTCTCCCTCTCCCTCCCTGCTCTCCACGCACATTGCAGCCATGTAGCACCTCCAATGAGGCCCGGGAAGAAGGAACAGAAAACAGCTGACAGCTGGTCACTCTCCCTAGGTTTGACAAGGGAGAAAAGGAGCAGCAGAAAGATCCCTTCCTCCCATGGGTGACTCCTCTTAGAACACAAAAAATGACAATACTGTTAGTGGCAACTAAGCAAGACAGGCAGAGGAGAAGCAGAAAGAGCAGGCCTCCTCAGTCCCCAGGGGCTAGCTTGCTCGCTCAGGGCTCCAGAAGGGGTCTGGAAAGCAACCTCCACAGGAGGGGCTAGTGGAACACCTTGTGGGTACTTATGTTTCCAGGTTTGGCACATGAAGTCGGCTGGGGCATATGCTTTGAAGCACAGTATCATAAGGGACCCCAAAAAGTTCACCATGGTCAAGGCAACGGATCTGAATCCCAGCCCAAACGAGTGCTCTCGGTTGTTCAAAAAGTGCTGCCAGCAGCAGAAGGTTGGCAAATTAAAGCAAAGCGAGGACAGGACACAACCTCGTGAAGGCCGTCATTGTGCACCCACCTCATGGCTTGGCCACAAGAGGTATAAATACTCTGCACTGTCACAGGGAGAAGGCTGTGCCCTGGGGGCTGGAGTGGATGGGGCTCCGTTCACTCCTTCCAGAAGCAGGTCTGGAGAGCTATGCCTTGGCTGAGCCCCATCCTAAAGGAGGACAGAGCCTGCTGGAGGTTCCTGGCGCTGACACCTGGTTCTGAGGACCGCCCAGGAACTACACCTCTAAGGGCCATCTAAAACGTGGCCCGGAAGGGATGGGGACGGGCTGCTAGGAAGTTACTCCTCGGCTTTCTCCAGTTCCCCAGGTGCTTGTCCATTCCCCAGACCTGGGGCTGCCTGGAAAGCAGTTAAACTCCTGGGTTCCGCCCTGGGCTCTCCTCTGTTGGGAGACCGGGTCTGCTGTGGTTGGGCCCTAGAGGAGAGAGGGGAAGAAGAATTAACATCAGCCAGTGAAGGGAGCAGGTCCTGTCAACACCTAGAGCTAAGATCCTCCCACAGGACAGAAAGGGGCAGGGAGGGCAGAGGAGCCTCAGGACACGTGGAGCAGTATCCAGGCAAAACTAGGAGTGAGCAGCTGGGAACATGGTCACCTGGCCTCTGCCCCTCAAGAGACTAGCCCTGTGAGGGCAGGCCTCACCGCTGAGGCTGGGGAGCATGGGTCTGCGTTCTGCCCACAGGAGACCCAGGTCATAAAGGTGGGCGAAGGGATCCTACACTAGACAGCAAAGCACCTGTGCGCAAGGAGGCTTTAGCTTTCAAGGCCTTTAGCTTTCGGAGCTTTTCGAGCAGGTATTGCAGATTCCTCCTGTCTTCCAGAATGAAAAGTGGCAATAAAGGACAGGAAGCACCCACTCACCCCTGTGGAAAAATGCCTCCCAGTCTGGGGGAGCAGTGTGCAGTGCTCCTCCCAGCAACTAACCCTCTGGGGAAGGAAATCAAAGAGAAAGGGAAAGGGAAGATATTTACCTTAGGTGTTTTGAGAAAACAAAAAATGCTCACTAGTCCACAGTCATTTATCAACTGCAGTTTCCAAATGTGCCAAAGAGGGAAAGGTCTACGGGGAAGGCTAGACAGCAGAGAGAGAGAGACAGAGGAGACAAGCTATTGAGCCGGAACGGCCAGGCTGCTCTGCTTGGGCAGCATCACGGGGATGGGCACTCGCAGGGCAAGGAGGGTCAAGGGTGGTACATACTCCATTCCCTACCACTCAGTACAAGATGGGGACCAGGCGCCCAGCAATCAGAGTGACATCCCTCAGGCGCCCAGTTTTCCGACTGGCTTCCCTCCGGAAGCCAGTTCTGTGAATGAGCAACGTTGAGGAGTGGTTCTAAATTTGAAACGGCAGGCCAGGGGTCAGAAAACTTGTTTCTGTAAAGGGCCAATATTTTAGATTCTGCAGGTCATAGGTCCCTGTGACAGCTACTCCACTCCACTATTGTAGCTCAAAGGCAGTCATAACAACCTGCCAACAAATGTCAGGTTCCAATAAAATTTTATTTAGAAGGACAGGGCAGCTGGCCCGATTTGCTCTTGTATCAGTTTGTCAAGCTCTGCTGTAGGAAGTTCAAAATTACTGTGCCTTCCCGGCACTTCAAGAAAGATACTTTTCTGCCAGGGAACCTAGGACCAAAGTGACCCAGGGCACAGCTCTGACCTGCAACACTTAAGCAGTGACCCAGGGCACACATCTCCGTGCGTTCAGCAGCACTATGTGCTCTTGGGCAGGGAAGTGTCAGGCTACAGAGACACACTACGGCAAGACCCAAGGAGCAGAGGCAAAGACAGCAGGCGAGCCTACTGGAGACAAGTGCCACGCTGCATTGAGAAAAAATAACCATCATTCTGGCCATAGATGCCCTGTGCCTGGATGTCCCCCAGGGTTGGTGATGCACTGTGGAGAAGCAGATGGCCACGGCGCCCCTCAGAGTAGTCCCTACAGGCCCGTCCCGTGAGTGGCTGAAGCCAGGGATGACATGAGGGGAAGCCATCATTCTTATCAATAGATTTAAGTGTCCTTTGATAGAAGACATGCCATCTGTGTAGCAGAGGAAGCCAGAAGAGGCTCATGTGTGAGAAAACCAAAACTAAAAGGGGCAGGTTTTGAAAAAATCAAAATAGCTGGGCTTTTGAGACCCAAATATAAATGGGATGGTGTGACCCTCTGTACAAGGGGTGCCTCACAAAATAAAGTAACATCACAGTGGGAAACATCATCGGCCCTCAGGCAGAGCAGCACCTGGGAAGTGCACAACCCCTAGACAGGGCTGTGACCCAGGCCCAGCCCAGCACCATGGTGGCTCCCTCCCACCCTGGATGGAGTGCACAGAGGCTGAGCCACCAGGGAACCCAGGGCGAGAGGGTCTCTGTCCCTTGCACCTGCACATCACCTCTCAGAAAGTACATTTCTATTATAAATACATGTTTGTATTCTCAAGTGTGGGTCTCAGTACCACCACCAGAGCCCAGAGGTCAAGGGCACTCACAAGGCCTCAAAAAACATTTCTCTCTGCCTCCAATTACTCGTCTGTAAAACAGACACAAAAACTATCTACTCTCAACTGCACAAGTTTTCTTAGATGAGCTAAGTCGAGGAAAGTGCTTAGTACAGTTCACGGAGAGCCCACGTTCACGCTGTGAGGGGAGGGTGTGTGGAGAGGATGTGCAGTTCCTCCCCAATCTCTCCACAGGCCCCGCCAGCTCCACCAGGAGCACAAGCCCTGAAGTATCTCTGACCCCATCTTGGGAGCTTAAATCAGAACAAAAGTTCCTTTATAAGTAAGACAAGAGAATTCCTTGAATTCCCTTTTTACCGCTCCTACCCCAAGCCCACTCCTTCACAGATGCCTGACACAGAGAGTGGGGTTTGCTACCATACATTGCAAAGTCTGTTTCTACCAATGTTATCATCCTGCTCACATGGAGTGCCGGATGGAAAGGGCATGCCCAATTATCAGCCTGACCTGCCCAAATGCCTTTGTTTCTGGGATGGTATCACCAGCTATCTGCCTTCTTTGTGGGGCCCACTGGTGACCCAAAGTTTCACTTCCCAGGTGAGACCCAATCCTAAATGGCTAAAAGAATGTTTGAACTTGATCACATTCCCACATAACAATTATTCTCTGATTAAATCAACCCATCCTAGCAGGCCATGGAGAGAAAATGTTGACTTAATTACCCTACTTTAAATGCTAAGAGCTCTGTAACTCAGGATCAGCTGGCCTACTGAAAATCAACAAGAGGGGAGAAACAGAACGATGGGAGAAAAGAACATAGGGCAGAGTAAGCCCACATGTGTGGGCAGCATGGACTGACCGAGGGCACACGCACACTGTGGGCGGACACATGTGTGGATGTGATCACTCGGTGCTCACCCGCTGTATCAGCCGTCTTGTCACTAAGTAGCCTGATCTGGCTGCCTGGGATGACCTGGAGGTCCAAGCTCTCAGGGGACTGCGGCAGATTCTGGGCCCGGGTAGCCAGGAGTGCATTGAGGTACTGCAGCCGCGAGACCTGCAGGACAGAGAGCATTAGGAGGCAGGTACAACTTGGGAAGCTAAGTGAAGGAGGTGAGGTCACACTGCCCCCTCCTGCCCACAAGTACCTGGACCAACTGGGAGAGTCACACATGGCAGGAAGAAAGAAAGGAAGGACTTTACACTAGTTAAGGACAGAGAAGAATAGTCAAGGAGTGCGTGTTCAGATCTCAAGAGGAAACTGAGTTCACAGGCCCGGAGGTGGGACCAGACCAACAGTGACCAAAGGGGCCTCCAGGGAACCAAGATCACCCATCATTCAGGGCAAGTACAAGGATTTGCTCTGGGAACCAGTGAAAATTTACTCTCAATCCACACAAATTTGTGACCAGCTAGTCTAGTCCTTGGAGACACAAAGCTGATTAAAAGCCAGGACTGGAGGCCTCCCCGGTGGCACAGCGGTTGAGCGCTGGGTTGCGGAGCTTCCCACAGCCTCTGCAGCACCGGTTCGATCCCCGGCTGCTCCCCGGCCACCAGAGGAGGGTCCCACATGGCGCGCAGACCTCTCCTGCCGCCCGCTGCTCCCCTCAGCAGTGTATTTCGTCAGTCTGCCTGCTCTGCTCCTGACTCTGGCTCTGGTGAATTCTCTCGCCCTCCCGCGCTTCTGACTGTACCCAGTGCTTGTATAAATAAGTAAATCTCAAAAAAAAAAAAAAAAAAAAAAATCATTTAAAAAAAAATGAAATATTTGTTATTTAAAAAAAAAAAAAAAAGCCAGGACTGGACCTCCCTGGTGGTGCAAGGGGTTAAGACCCAGCACAATGAAGCTATCTGCAGTCACTGCAGCACAAGTTCAATCCCCAGCCAGGGAGATACCCACATGGCGCAGCAGACCTCTCCTGTCTCACCCACTGTTCCCCTCAGCAGTATATTTCAGCTGATCGGCCTGTTCTGTTCCCCATTCTGTCTCTGGTGAATCCTCTCACCCACCACATCTCTGGCCTGCACCCCAGCTCTTGTATGCATAAATAAATAAATCTTTAAAAAAAAAAAGAAAGAAAAAAGCCAGGACCAATAAGTGGCGTGGTCACCTTAATGAACTGCAGGTCCGAGAGGGCTCTCACAGTGTAGTCAGGACAGTATGAGGACACGCGGGTGCCATCGACAGGCTCAGACTGCAAGTCCTGGCGGAGAGACTGGAGCGAGGACACTGGAGACTGGTGAACTATGGAAATGAACAATCAGTGACAGGGAAGCCACATTGGCAGCTGGGCAGCCCTTGCCCGCTGCCACCATGGAAACATCCACATAGCCTCCAAGATCCACCCCACAAATCACCCTGGAAAAGGAATATGGCCATGACTTTGAAAAGACCATACACACTTCCTCTGGGAAAGGTACCGCAGGGAGGGGAAGGGCAGCAGAGATAAGCCCTGAAGGAATGCTGCCCCTGAGAGGCAGCAAGGCCCAGAGCACACCACCCTGTAGGAGATGCGGGCTCTGCGGAAGGGAAGGCTAGATAGAATCCCAGGCACTGGGGAGTCTCAGCCACAACCAGAAGCGGGTCAGGCACTGCCAGCCCAGGAGCGGACCCCGCCTTCTGCTCCAGGAGGGGCTGCAGCTTACCCGAGGATGGTGCCGTCAGGGCAGACACTCCATAGTAGGTGAAGGCCCCGTTCTCGAACTTCAGGCCCTCTTTCCCGATCTCCACCTCAACCCTGCCCTGGGAGGTGTAGGGAAAGGGGGAGGGAGGAGGGGCAGGAGAGACACAGATGTGGACAGATTATCTTTCCTGCCAGAAGAGAGCACAAGGAGAAAGCACCAACCCCAATTACTCAGGGAGCGTGTATCCAAACGATGCTCCAGGTGTTCCTCCCCTCTTCTCAGACCCTTCCCTACTTTTTCTGAGCAAGTGGGAGACTCCAGTTTGGGCTCCCAGTTACCTGCAGGATGAGAATGAAATAGTCCACCGGCTGGCTGCGCTGGTACAGGTAATGGTGGGCAGCCAGGCGGTTGCTCTCGTCAAACCTCACTTCCTGGTTGACGCTGGGGTGCTTCAGCAGGTGCAGCAGGACCTTCTCAGAGATTCGCAGTGGGCTGAATACATCCACCTCTGTCCCGTGGTGGAAAAAAGGGACGGTGTCCACTGGGCCGAGAGAGGCCTGCATAACCACACCCGACTCCTGCTGCTGCCCAGGTTTTTGTGGCCAGCGGTGAGCCAAGTCACCGCCCCAACGCAAGAGGCTGCGCCGGCACGAACACCCGCCCAGCTGAGGTGCCCTGGCCCTGGCCCTCGGTCACCTGGTGGAGAGTCGCCTCTCAGGTGACCCGAGATGCTGACAGGGCTGCAGAGAGAAGCACGGAACAGCTGGCATCTGTCCTGGGGGTCTCCTGACCCACGGGAGGTGAGCAAGAGAGCAGGGACAAGGTCCACCCTCACCTCGGGAAAGGAAGCGCTGGGTGGCCAAGAGCAGCTGAGGTGAGATTTTCACTTTATATTCATCATCAGACACCTTGAACAAGGAGAATTCCTCTTTCCGCCTGACAGGGGCGCTCAGAGAAGCAGGCTTCTTCCTCACCACGGTGTCTCCTAGGACAGTAAGAGGGCCAGTTCAGGCACCAGCAACCCTCCATTCAACACAACAAAGGGGCATGCAGCCTGCTCCAGGCTCCCAAGGGCAGAGAGACAGCACCACACCAGAGCTCTGGGGAGACCTCCTGGGCTCTGCTCCCTTGATGGCACCTGCCATTCCTACCACACAGTGATCCTGGACAGAGTGAACAGTGGCCCACGTTCCAGCTATGACGTGAGGGAGTACTGGAAGCGCCTGTGCCCTGCCCTGAGTTGGGAGGAAGATAGTGCTCACGTGACAGCAAAGACATGTGCTAAGAGATACCTCACTGGGAAGCACGTGTCTGAGGATTACTGGTGTGAAACAGCAGCAGCTAACCTGGGCCTATGGCAGTCTAAGGAACCAATGAAAAGAAGCTGCATTTTGGGGGATAGACTTGTAAGCAAACAATTCACTTAATAGCACACAGGGGTATGAGGTCCCAGCCATCAAACAGTTCTTGCGTCTGCCTTGCAGACCTCAGTCATCACCCTAAGACACAATCACAAGCTCCAGGATCATGTTTTAGAAAGACCCTTCCCATAGTAAAGAACAGGGTACTTTGCAAAGACACTTCTGTAATTTACAAAAGAAGATGAGAAAGCAGAAGGACCAAGGAAGAGAGACTGGGAAAGACCCTTGAAGAGCAGAGACCTCCCTTACTGAGTGAGAAAACAGGTAGCACAGCTGTTGAGAGAGACCCAAAAGTCAGGCTGGCTCTGCATCCAGGCAGAGGTATGAGCTCTCTGGCCAGGGGACAGTACTGGGCAAGGAAGACAGGGTCTTCTAGGGACCAGTGCCGACCAGAGAGCCGCCACCCTCTGATACAGACATATCCAGCAAGCATGAAAGACCAGCCAAGGAGAAGTGCCAGTGGCGGAAACTCACGGTAGTCTTCAGACTCGTCCAGGATCTCGGACTTGATGATCTCCTCAATGACGTCCTCCAGGGTGACCAGGCCCAGCACCTCGTAGAAGGGGTCACCTTCACCCTCATTGTTCACCTTCTGCACAATGGCCAGGTGCGACTTCCCTGGGGGGAGGAGGTGCTCATGTCACAGCTTGCAGGGGTCTCCCATCCTTTCTGTCCCGTCTCGTACCAGCCCACCGATAAGACAGAAGGTGATGTCCACATTCCCACAAGGTGCCAGGCACTAGGTAAGACGCTTCCTAAGGTTTCTGCTTAAGACTCTCAACATGCTTCTGAGGACCAGCCTCACTGGAACATATGCGGTGCCCACATCTCGGAGCCCGTTTCACCTTCACAAGGCCACCCGGCAGTGAGCTGGAGTCTGTGCAACTCCACGCTGCGAGCAAGGCCCAGACAATGACGTATCCAGTCCACAGACTAGAACACGTGCTTACAAAGCAGCTGACTCCAGACACAAGGACACCAACTCCAGAACACAGGCCCCCCTGGACAGTCTAAACCTGACCTGACTCTCAGGTGGATTTTCCCAGTTCTGAAAGCTACCCTTTATTTTCCAGAAGCCACAGTCCATGAAAGTCATCCAAGAGCCTGAAGGTCAATGGCAACTGGCCAGTCAGAACCTGAACTGTGTGGGAGAGCAGCAGGCTAGAACTCTTCATTTTCCTCCTCTCTGTCTCTCTCATGTTAGCTTCCTATTTGTTTTGCTTGTTTGCTTAACGAGGAAAAATACATCTGTAAAAAGCCCAGCTCAGAGAGCTGGGGAAACTTCAGTAAGTGCTTTTCATCTCTAAACCTTTCTAGCCAGTCTAAAAGAAACAGAACGCCAGCCTCATGACCACCCATGTAGTTTACAATGTTTTTAGCTACACTGAAACACAGACACAGGCAAAATTAATTAACAATATAATCAACACAGCATAACCAAAATATCACTTCAACATGCAGTCAATATAAAAATGTCAATAGATAACTTACTTTTTGCGTACTAAGTCTTTGAAATCTGTGTGTCTGGCACTCACAGCACATCTCAATTCACATTAGCTACCTTTCAAGAGCTCAACAGACACATGCGGGTGGTGGCTGCTAGGCTGGGCTGGGCAGGTCTAGGACACAGGCTGAGAGCGAGCTCATCCCAGCCATGCCCTCTTTGCTCCTAGTGAGAAAAGCACAGGGTAAAAGCTGGCCTGGACCTGCACATACAGGGGACACTTGCATCACAAATCTTTTGATAGAGCAAAAATTAACTTCTTTGTCTAAATCATACCCTGGGTCTAGAAATACACTGTACTACTCAGCATGTCCTGCCTCGCTGTCAGTGTCTAAGTCAGGTGCAAGAAGATCTCAGCTCCAAAGTTGGATAAAATGAAACTGTCAAGAATCAAGCTAAAGCTATTTACTATTATTGTTATTACTAGACTACTAACCAGACGAAAAAGGAATGAGGCTGAAAAAGAGTAATATAAGATTTACTGTATTTTAGCCAATCTAAGATGACATCAACTATCAAACGCGTCCTGACTGCAGACATGTTAAAATGCAAAAAACTTGTGCATCCAAGCACTTGATTCATTAACACACTGTATCCTCCAACCACTCTGAGGCATATGTTATTCCAAGGTTACAGTTCACAGAAACTGAGACCACAAGAGGTTCAACAACCTGCCCAAGTGCAAAACCAGATTTCAAATCGGAGCAGCTGATGCCAGAGTGCACCTCTTAAGCCACCACGCTTAAGTGTCTGCCACTGAGAAGAACAGCAGGTGGAAACTGACGAGACCCTTGCCCTCTGGGTGACTTCCCAAGGGCCCAGGAGCTTCCTCTCTTCAGCACAGGGCCCGTCTACAGAACAGAAAGCATCGTGCCTCAAGAAGTTCTCATATCCTTGGACAAAAATTAAAAGTGGAAATGACCACACTGTGTCCTGGTTTCCAGAAGGAAAAAGTCAGGGGCCCCTGGAGAACTGTTCATCCTGCTGAGACAGAGGCACTAAATGAGGAAGGCAGCATTTCTAGATGCCTTCTACTCCTCGGTGTTTGCAGAGGGAATAGCTCGCCTGGCACCCTGCAGGCAGGTGTCATTTGTACAGGGTCATGCAGGCCTGTCACACAATCCGTAGCTGTCAGGTCACAGTAGGAAGGCCAAGGGCTCACCATACAGTTTATTTAGGTCAGCAGTCTTTTGGTATTCCAGGAATCAAAGCCCAGGTTCTGGATGGCTATCTGAGAGCAAAGAGGACCCATTTCAGCTCACTTCTTCTAGGAAGTCAGTCTATGACAGGTTACCTATCAGAATGGATTAATGTTTCACGTGCTCTCAAAATAAGCACAAGTTTCTCAGTGACCTGCCGCTCTCGGGTGGATCAATAGTGAATACAAGAAAACAGGGTCCTTGGGAGATCCACTAAAGCAATGGTCATGTGATTTCATGTCAAGACAATGGTTTGAGGGGTCCAGAAAGCAACATAATAAAATAGTAGGGGTATAGAGTGAAAGGGTGGCTGGAGGGATTCAAGTCTATTCTCACCTGATAGATTAGAACAGTCTCAAAATATGGAGGCTGACTGGAGGCCCTACACAGCCCCCCAAGATAGGCCCTGAGCAGGTTCTAAAGAGCCACAAGGGAGAGTGCAGATGACACATCTGCCAATATCAAACAGGAAGCCCTGAAAACACTCTACAGTTTAAATTCCAGGGACCAGGCTCAAGAATACGCATATTATATGGATAATAAATGACTCTTCCATGATGCCTAGTTTCTAGAGTGATCCTAATAATACAGCCGGAGTTTAAGTTCCCCTGCCTTGCTTGTGAAGTATGTCCTAAAAGGAAAGTACCATGTTAACACCTCTCAGAGCTGTGGCAATCCTTTGGTTACTGACAGTCAAACAAGCAGTGACTGCATTGCTCTTCCATCCTAATTCTTCTCCTGGTTGAATGTCCTTGAACAGTGTGTCTTTCTGGCATGCCAGCACAAAATTGGTATGTCTTCTCAAGTTCACACTTAAATGGAGAGAGCCTCACCAGACTATAAAGTTCCAGAACGCTGAAGGAGCAACAAGAATAGGGCCCAGAATGCTGGCTGCCAAGATGTCAGAGATTCTAGCTGAAGGCAAGTCCAAGGGCACCACCATCTCATGCACACAAGCCAAGTGGAGAGAAGGCAACTGGTGTCTAAAACCCCACCTGCCCTGAACGCAGCAATCGCCCTACGTTCATGAGCACAGGGTGAAAAAGGGGGTGAGGCCCAAGAGGACTTTAACGAGGATAAATAATGGTGTCTGCCAAGAAAAGCAGAGAACGCTCAGGGTATCACAGGAAAGATGTGGCCATTTTGCCCCGAGAATGATCCTCACTCACCACAAGAGTGAGGAAGTCAAGAAAAACTGAAGAGCTCCCCATTCACCCTCCAGACTGCAAATCCCTCCCCCCCCCACAATAATCCAGAGACTTTTCAGCACGCTGTCGCAGGCAGCTTCCAGGCCAGCATCAGGCTGCAGGAAACCTGCTTGATTCGCCAGGGCGGCTCCAAGGCTACCACCCCAAAACAGGAGCAACTTATACTGTGGCCTTCCTGTGAGCATTTAAACCTAAACCCACCCCACTCACCCATCTTAAAACCAAAGAGCAGAGGACTGCCTCCCCCGCCCATCCTCTCCTAGCCACTGCCCTCTGGCTTTGGCTTCGCAGCTCCAGTTCACAGAAGGCCATTTATTCTTCATGCCCCATTCACTCCCTGATCACCCCACACCATGGCATCAAATCTGCTCTTGCAAAAGTCCAGGGCAGTCTGGTTGCCAGAGCCAAAGGAAGCAATGTTGGCCTCCTCTGCCAATCACTCTCCTTCCCTTGCAGTCTCTTTCCTTGGCATGCTGCACCTCTGGCTCTCCTCTGCTGCCTCTGCCCCTTACATGCTTGGGCCCCTGAGGTTTAAGCTTTTTGCTCCAGCCCACAGAAGTGGCTTACTGACATCCAGGTCTTTACCTCCTGCTCAGGTGTTTCACTTGCATTTCACATCAACTGCCTCTTAGGGGTCAGCCTCCGCCCCCTACCCCAGGCCCTCTGTTCCCTACTTTTACTCTGCCTCAGGAAAGAGCAACACCATCACCAAATGAGAAATGCAGACCTTTTCCTCACTCCTCCCTCTTGGGGTGGAGGGGGGTCCCTGGGGGTCCCTCAGCCCCCACCCAACTGACCACAAATTCCCCCCATTCCACTTCCAAATGTCCCCTAGGATATCCTCTCCAGGTCCCTGCATACCCTTGTTCAGGCTGCCATCACCTCTCACCTTGACTCCCCTAACCATTGGTCTCCACACTGATCAATGACCTGTGAAAACCACTAAGATGCTGTCATGTTCTGCTCACAATCACTGGTAACCACGTTCAGCCTTCCCAGGGTCACTATTTAGGAGGTAGTAGGGGCAGGATGGAACCTTCCCCAGCATTGCTGGCCACCAGAATCACCACTGTATCAGAGATGACAGTGGTACAGGTGGAGTATGTACCACCAGGGGGCTCTATCTGGGCTCCTCTTCACAGTGAAGGGCTGCAAGATCACTTTCTGAGCAAACAGCCAGGAGCACCCAAGAAAGTCTAACACTGCTGTCAGAGCCACCCTCAAAATCTCCCATTTAGGGCCTGCCTGGTAGCCTAGGGGTTAAGTCTCAGCACTATTGCTATCACTGAGATGGCCTGGAGCTGACCCACAAGGCGCAGCAGACTTCTCCTGTCGCTCCCGCTGCTGCCCTCAGCTGCCCTCAGCAGTGTATTTCAGTCAATCTGCCTGTTCTGTTCCCCACTCTGTCTCTGGTGAATTCTCTCTCTCTCACACACACACCCTCACCTCTGGTCTGCACCCCAGTTCTACAAAAAACATAAATAAAATATTTAAAAAAAAGAAAATTTACTTAAAAAAAACTCCCACTTAGTGTCCAGATAAGCAAATACAGTTACAGCCCAATTGTTGAACACCTCTCTCTTGCAAGGATTAAAGATGTAGGAGGAGAGCGCCGACTAGTGGCTAGCACACAGCAGTGCTAAGACAGTAGCAACAGGGTCGTTAGTGAAAACTTGCCTTCCAGCCCTGACAGTACCGAGGCTCACAAAGCACCATCCACGAGGGTCTGGGACCAGGAGACTTCACCACAACAACAAAGTTCAGGGGGTATTGCTTATTTCTCAGTATCACATTATGAGCCTTTAGGGGAAAGTCCACCCAGAGTTCTGGGGGTCCCTCAGCCCATCCTGCAGGAATTCGGGGTTGAGACACATGGCTAATAGCCAAGAAGTAGTCCAGCTCTGGGGAGCACACCCATACCTGACAATGGAGAGGAAGGCAGAGGAACCCACACCTTCACATTGGGAGGATCTCAGTTTTTACCGACACAAAGGTGAAAGGAGAGGGTGAAAATGTGCAGTTAAGGGAGTCCTTGAGAGACCCTACTCATAGCTAGAAAAGGGAAAATTAAAAAGACAACAAAGGGAGACCAAATCAGCATCCAAGAAGTTACCATTGGTGAAATCAAAGTGGAAGTTTCTTGCACACCTGCAGAAAAGTTAGTTACAAATCATACATACCCCTTTCGGTTTTAAGGAGGGCAGTAGCTGTCCTCAGCGATCTTAAAAATGATGCCCTGCAAACATCACAGGGCCAGCTAATCTGATAGTGAAAGTATAGACTAACGGCATCCAGGTGTCTGGAGATTTTATGTTCTTTTAGTTTCCATCCAATAGTTTGGGCCTGCTACAAAGCCAGGACTACCAAACATGACCAGGGATTAGGGGTTACAGCCCAGCGGCTCTAATTGGGGGCTACCAGGAAACGTGGTGTTGCTGTTTACAGCACCGTCACCTTCAGAGCTTCAAAGCCACTGTCTTTAACAGACACCTTGAGGTTTCATTGCCCTTGTGGGACCCTCTCCTCCCCGGAGGAGATGGGGACCGGCTGGCATTCGAGTCCCCTCCTTCCCCTACTCCCAGCCGTTACCTCGCTTGAACTCCTCCAGGACCGCGTCCAGCTTGGTGTCGTTGAACACGAAGTGCAGTGGGTGGTTGTAGAAGCGGGTGATGGTGCTGAGCGGCGTGCAGTCTTCAGGGTCAACGAAGGCCAAGTCCTTGAGATAGAGCATGTCCACGATGTTGGAGCGCTCCTCCTCATACACAGGGATGCGAGTGTGGCCGCTCTGCATGATGCTGGCCAGGACGCCGAAATCCAGCACGGCGCCGGCGTCCAGCATGAAGCAGTCCTCGAGCGGCGTGAGAACGTCCTCCACGGTGCGGCAGCGCAGCACGCCCTTGCTCAGATCGCTGTAGGGGTCGGCGCCGCCGCGCGCCAGCTCCAGCACGCGCTCGCGCAGCCGACCGGGCCGCGCCGCCAGCTCCAGCAGCTGCCCCACCGGCAGCGCCACGGGCAGGGTGAGCAGCACCGCCAGGCGGCTCAGGACCAGCGCGCGCGGCGCCAGGGCCAGCGCCCAGCGCCCGCTCACGGCGGCAGGCACCACCTCGCCCACCAGGAACACGAGCCCCGCGCCGCCCAGCACGGCGGGCACCGTGCGCTGCCCGGCGGCGCGGTACAGCAGCACCACCAGCGCCGCCTGCGCCAGGCTGGCCAGGAGCAGCAGCGCGCCCAGGGCGCAGCCGGCCCAGCGCCGCGCGGGCTCCAGCCGCCGCGCCGTCGCACGCTCCGCCTCCGAGCCGTTCTCGCGCAGCACCTGCACCTCGGCGGGCGCCAGCGCCAGCGCGCTCAGCTGCAGGCCCCGCGCCAGCGCCGCCAAAGCCAGCAGCCCCGCGGCCCCCAGGCCGAGCGCCCAGGGCGGCACCGCCTCCTCGGCCGCCGGGCCGCCGGGCTCCACGCGCACCGCCAGCAGCGCCGAGTGCGGGCGCACGGCCTCGGCGCGCAGGCGCAGTAGCGCGCGCCACTCGCCCGTGGGTGCTGCCGCCTCCTCCGGCGCCGCGGCCGGCCCGCCCTCGGGGCAGCCCGCCCCCTCGGGGGCCACCCAAGACCAGGAGCTGTTGGTGAAGCCGGAGCCGAAGAGGCGCAGGCGGAAGGTGGCCTCCGCCCGCGCGCCCGGCGCCTCCCCTCCGCGCGCCCACCCGGAGTCCGCAGCCCCGTCCTCCTCCAGGCAGACGCTCAGCACCCGCGGCCCCTGCGCCCCCTCCCCAGCGGCGTTGCCCAGGCAAAGCGCAGCGAACAACCACCTCAGCCGACCCGCCGCCGCCATCGCCGGCTGCCCCCGCTCGGCCTCCCGCGCAGCCTACCCTCCGCCTCCCCCGGGCCAATCGCCGCCCGCCTGGGCGCCTCCTCCGCCAATAGTCGGCGGGCGGGGGCGGGCCGCAGGGTCGTACTAGGCTGCGCCGGGGAGTAAACAAGCGCCGCGCGAGCTCGGGGCGGGCCGGGGGCGTGGGGCGGGCCGGGGGCGTGGGGCGCTTCACCCCGCCGGGCTCGGCCGGGCTCCCGGGGCGCCCGGGGTCGGGGGCGGCCGGCACGCCGAGGACGCGGGTCCGCAAGCTGAGGCGCCTCCGCCGCGTCCCGTTCCCGCGGGCGGGCCCCTGGCGCGGGGAGGCCGGGCTGCGCTCCGGGAAGTCCCCGCGTCGCGGCGGGGCGCGGGCGGAGCGGCCCGGGCGCTGCTGAAGGTCTGGGTCTGGGAGAGGTGCCGTTTTCCTGGGAAATGGGCCGTAACCCTGAGAGGTGTCTGGCCCCCTGACTTAAAGGGCAGGGAGGACTGAAGGAAAAACGGGTGGCTGGGTGTCAGAAACCCAGGGCGTGTCGAGGGGGGTTTTTGATCAACGGAAGAACTCTGCGTTACGTCTGGGCACGTGAAACACTGTCCTGCCTTCAAGGAACTTGCTGCCTTCTGGGCGGGAGGGCTGCCTCGTGGGGCCCTCCCAGCTGCTTCATGCTATTAGTATTTTACAGGAGAAAAGTGAAGCGTGACTCGGCAGGGAAGTGGGTTCCAACACTACCTGCCTAATACCCTGGTCACCGTATTAGGAGATGACAGCTGTCAGAATGACTGGACCAGCGGACTCCACGTCTGGATAATCCTTGGGAAAACAATTTCTCAAAACCAACTGCTCAAGAGGATCCTTACTAGAGAGTTACTTTACAGGACAATATGGCCCATTGACTGTATGGAATGTTCTTCCATTACAGATGAGGAGCATTACATGTCAAAATAGACAAACTGCTCACAGGGCCTCTCTCACAGTACCCAGATTGGTTTTTGTTTTTACATTTTTTATGTATTTTCAGATTTTCTGAGTAGACCATTTGGTACGACTGTTTACATACATATTTTAACTGATCTTTAGAAGGCTGCTATGGAAACACATTTGCTATGTCATGAAATAGGAAATATAGGCACTGTGGCCACCATGAAGTGAAAAGTTTGTGTGGAAGGTAATGTACAAAAATGAGTAAGGGCCTCCCTGGTGGCACAGGGGTTGGAGTCTCAGGGCTGTCAAGCTATGGGCAGCCACTGCAGCATTGGTTCAATCCTGGGCCAGGGAGCTGACCTACATGGCTCAATAAGCTTCTTCTGTCTCACCAGCTGCTCCCCTCAGCAGTGTATGTCAGTTGAGCTGCCTGTTCTGCTCCCCACTGTCTCTGGTGAATCCTCTCATACTGCCCACCACCTCTGGCCTACACCCCAGTTCTCATATGCATAAATCTTTAAAAAGAAAAAGAATATACCTCTGGAAATGACCTAAAGAAATGTTAGGAAAAACTCTTTAAAAGGATGGCAGTGGTGTTCTACTTTATAAACTCAGCAGCATGACCTGGCCAACATCTCCTTGTTTCCATTTTTTATTATGGAGATGATGCCATGCACTTTGAGTAGTTTGCCCCACTCGCAGATTTAGCCACCAGCAAAAGCAATGACACTACTGAGCTTTTCCACTGGGTCAGCATACTTCCTTTGAAGAAAAAAAGAATTCAGTCCCCTTAGTGCACACTTCTGTCTCCAAGATTAGATAAAATAATAACACTGAGACATGCTTGAAAAAGTTGTGTCTGAAAAAATATTAACAGCAAAAACCAGTTGCAAAGGTTAGACAGGAAAAGCCCCATATGGATTTCTACACCCCATATGGATTTCTACAGGGCACTTAACCTTTCATATTACTTTGTCCTTGGTCTCAGGTGCTCTTGGAAAATAACCTATAGAGGCCTCCCCTGTGGCGCAGCGGTTGAGCACTGGGTTGCAAAGCTGCCCACAGCCTCTGCAGCATCAGTTCGATCCCCGGCTGCCAGGTGAGGGTCCCACATGGCATGCAGATCTCTCCTGCTGCCCACTGCTCCCCTCAGCAGTGTACTTTGTCACTCTGCTTTGTATAAATAAATCTTTAAAAAAAAAAAAAACCACCTATAGCTTTCTCGGGAAGACTTTGGGCAGAAGAATTGGATCACACTTGAAAAACACAAATGGTCATTTAAACTGTCAATACCCAAAGAGATAAAGAATCCAGTACAGGGCAAACAAACCTGTTCAAGGAGTGATTTTCTGTTAACAATAGAGACCTCAAGAGCTGCTTGCTTTTTTTGCTTTGTACCGTTCTTCCCCACATCCCCTGGTTAGTCCTATCTTGAATGGAGGCACTGGTCACTTGACCTTCAGGTCGCTCATTGATCCTCCCTGGGCCATTTTCCTTACTGATCATGATCAACTTGGTTCAAGACATTTTCATGACTTACTTAAATATTTTTGAGTTTAAACTTATAACTATTGTGTGACTCCATTAGCTAATTCCTGCCTATCTCTCAAGTCTGCAAACTGTTCTTCCAGATAGTCTTCCTTGACCATCTTGCCTAGGTTGGGCTCAGGGTTATAGAAACTATATGCTCCCCGTATAGCATCCAGATGGATCTTACTACAAGATCATTCATTCATTTACTCATTCAAAGAGAATTTTCCACATCAAGTGCCTTCAGTGTAATAGGTGCTAGTCTAGTGTGGGGGCAACAGAAAACACATGTCCCTATTTTAATATCTGGTATTAAGGGCTTTGGAGAAAACATATTTCTGCTTCGAAACAGTCCCAGAACACTTGACCTTTGCCCTGTCACAGGTGACAGTCAGCCACTTCTATCTCTATGACAATTACCAATTATTCACAAAACTCAAATTGTAGACTCGCCAAGATTCATACATATTTCATTTTTATTACCAATCAAAAATAAATTCCATATATTGTTTAGCAAATATTATCATTGTTTTTGTGACAAAAGACACAAGAGTCATAACAACAAAACTCCCCGAGAGTCAAACTTATATAACAATGCCAAAAAAAATCACAAAAATATACAAATTAAAATCTTACGCAAAATAAATATGAGTTATTTACTATGGTGGCTGTGGCTTGCCTACCTATTTGGAGGCCATTTGCAAAGGTCTCCCTTACATGGGAAGACTTGCAGGGATGGGCCAATTCCAAGATATGGCTCAGCCCAGAAACCAGAGGTTGGAATAGGAAGTGAAAAATTGCACTGGGAGGAGGAAGTTATCGAACCAGTAATATTTGGAAATAATTCTGACCCTCTGCAAGAAGTGATTATAAATGGAGAAGGGGAGGAAAGAAGTGGGGGGAGACCATCTATTGGTAGTAACCGTGTGTGCAGAGGTAGCTGTGGAGTGTGCGCACCTGCTCCCTTTACTTCACACACACTCATGTGGTTCAGGCCAATGTGGTTTGCTCCACCTGGCCCCCGGGTCCCTCAGGAATACAGCTTTGCAAGTTCCTGTGTGGACTCAGAAAGCAGACTGCTCCTGGAGAAAACTAAGGGATTCCCCCAACAGGGGGCAAGAGCTGGTCTTTTTTCCTTTTGGCTAAGAAGCCATGGATGTCACCACCTTCTCTCCAGACGTTTAGGAATAAATTCTGTGACTGGGGAAGACTACAACTGGTCAGGGGCAGGCATACTTGATGCAAGACATTTCCTGGTCCCAAGAGTTAGGAATCTCTAGGCACCTGAAAAGCAGAACACTTGCGGTGACAGGACTCCACTGGTTGAGGAAAGGAGTGAATAAATAATATTCAGGCAGAAGACCTGCAGAGTCCCCCACATCTGCATCTTGGGCTCCAGTTCCTGTTCCACCCGACGAAAGGGCCAACACTGCTTAGTCCCACAGCCTTCCCAATAGCAGGAATCCTGGAGCTCTGCACCAGGGCTGAATTCAGCCTCAGGGAAAAGGTGGTAGGGCAGGATTCCCTCTAAGGGTGGAACTCTTGGGTCCAGTACCACTTCAGCAACAGCCAAGATGACACTTCACACTAGATTACACAGACATGGGGAAAATGGGGCAGCCAGTTGTGTCTTTTAGGTGGGAAGTCTCCTTTCCTGGCTTCTGTAGTGTGTGAACAAAGTCAGGTAAGCCTCAGCCATTGAGTAAAAGGCATGAAGAACCTGCTTGGATTGGCTTCCAACATGTCCTCTTGTTCTCAGTCCCCAAGAGTCACTGGGGTTTTGGAATTGGAAGCAGAGAGTCTGGAAAGAAGCGCTTCATAGATCAATGACATGACTTCTATTGTGGGGTGCAAAGAGGGTGGTAGTAATTGCTAACAGCAGATTCCCTCCTGGAACCACAAGGAGCATCCCAGACAAATCACCTATAACATAGATGTTCTCCCCACTGAGGGGAAAACCATTAGTGAAGTTGAGGGCAAAGCTGGGGGAGCAGGGGCAACCAATTCTAAAAGTTTGAGACCCTGCCTAACACTTTAAACCCCATTATAAGGACAGAGTTGTCCAAAGGAGCAGTATGAGGCAAAACAATGGGTATAGGGGTGACAGTCCTCAGCCTAGCCCCAACTCACCAGGAGAGCCCATCGGCAGAGTTCTAAGAAATTCCTGGATCCAGCGATTGACAAGTAGGTGTGCTCCTCTCTGTAGCATATCCCTGATCAGTTACCCAGAATCCCTTGGCCTCAGCAACATCAGACCAGCTTCAGTGCAGGTGTCCAGGCAGTTATTCTGAGAGCTATTTGGTTCTTTGCTTCCTGGGAAGAACTGTCTTCCTCCCAAGAGAAAACCCTCATCCTCTGGAGGAGGAAGAGGAAGAACAGGCTCCCTGAGTCAGGGACATAAACTAGAGGTCAAGGCTAGGAGCACATTATGGCTATTGCTTCCTGGGGTGAGAAAGCCTACCCCTCTTAAAGTTTTGAAAAAAAAATTTTTTCTTTTTTAAATAAAATTCCTTAACCCTGTCTTCCCATCCCCATTCCCTTCCCCAAATGATATTTAAAAAGAGGAGCAATGCACCTAAATTTAGAAATTCTTTCAGTAAAAAACAGACTAACTCATGGTAGCTGGTCCACCGCCCTGCCAGTCAGTCCAGGGCTGGGCAGCCACTACCTCTGAGCTGTTCAGAGGTCCCTGTCAGAGGCCAGCTCCCCCACAGGCTGGGGGCCATCTGGCTGCTCAGTTAGACAATCTATCTGTACCCCTTCTGGCCTAACAGGCTCCCTATCTTCATGTGGGCCCACTGGGGAGGCCCCCGCGGGAATGGCGGGGGACCCCGGGCCCTCCTGTCAGATGGTACTCTCGTGGGAAGCTTTGTGCAGCAAGGAGTTGCGCTCGTTGAGGAGAGTTGTGGTCTCATCCACCACGGGCAGCTCGGGCTTCTCGGCTAAGTTCTCCGTGCAGATGGTGCACCCATCCAGGGGGAACTGTGGGCAATTCTCCATGCGTGAGGCCAGCAGCCCATTCTGGTACTGCTGCCGGGTGACCTGCAGGAGAAAGGGGTAAGGTTCAGAGAGCAGGGCCTGGGAGGTAAACCCTACCTCAAGAGATGGGAAAAACAGGGTTAGGCCAGATATGAGAACTGTGAACTCAGAAGAGAGGACATGACCAGGTGGAAACTGGAGAAGCCCGTATACAGAGTGAAGACCAGGAATAACGACATGAGGGCACTCCATGCTGGACTGGTGGTTCATTCTGAGTCAGTGATCCAAATGCCTCAGACAAGGAAGACAGTGTTACCCATAGAGAGGGTCATGGGACACACTCACCTTAATATACTGGAGGTCCATGAGTGCCCGGACACTGAAGTCAGAGATGTACTGGCCCAGGATGGAGCTCCCAAACTGGTTGCTGCTGCCTGCCAAGGGAGCTATGCCCGAGATATCCGTGCGATCTGGGTAACTGAGGGAAGCTGAGCGACTGAGGGTGCTGGCATGGGGCGGGGAGCGGTCTGTGGGGAGAGGGGGGCAATAAGAACAAGAGCCACCCTGGTGCCCTTTCTCAGCCTCTTGTTTAACCCTGTGCCACAGATGCCCAGGGAGTGGTGTCCCCACCTTGGAACAGGAAGTAATTCTGAAGGATAAACAGAAGCTCTAAATGCAGAAGGTCTGATCTCACCAAAGCAAAGGAGTTAGTCTATTTAGAAGAAATACTGCGGAGTAAGTATTTAAAAGTCTATAGAAACAAACAGGCAAAATAGCAAACAGAAACCAGACATAGAAAGTTTATGGCTAAAAAATTCCTCCCTCCCCCCGCAACTATGGGTCAAGGACAACACAGTGGGTACCTACCATGGCAGACAAGCTGCTATCCTTGTCTCAATACCAACTTATGTCAAGGAACATAAACTGCACACTTTCAAATTACATTAGAAGGAAGAATGTATAGTTTGCATTCTCACTACACATACACAGCCCCTCTCCCCCTTTAACATGACACTGTTCATACCTTAAAATGCACTTAGGTTAAAAGTATGCTCTGCACAAGACCTGCTCTTTATGGAACAGTCCTACTCACTTGTGTGTGCTGAATCCCCAACATGCCTGGCAGGGGAACAGTGGGTTTCTCCCACAGGAAGTAGGGGCCCCAGAGCTCCAGGCTTCCCTCTCTGGGTGATTTCCCAGGGCTGGTCCCAGACCAGCTCCCATGAGGCAGCCTGGGGAGTGGGAAGGTGCCTCTTCCCACCACTAGGGGCAGCACAGCCCTCCATTCGGTGGATGGTGACCAGGCAAAGGGAATGACTCCACCCAAACCAGGAAGATATCAGCCCCTCATTTTGAAAAAATAACTGCACACATTATTGTACATAATTAACTCTCATTTTTAAGAACACTCAAAAAAATCAATGAAATGCATAAAGTTAATTGTGAAGGCACACATACTTGTTTTAAACAAATGGGAAGTGGAATGAACAGATTTGCTTCATAAATTACTAACAACAAAGTTAGCTAGTTTAACAAATAGTCCCGTGAGGTGAACAAACATTTGCTATCCAGCAACTGAATGACTAATGCGGCTTAACTGTGAATGAACTGAGTAATTCTCTATCTTCAGGCTTCAGTCATAAAACTAAGAAAATACAGTGTAGATGTTCTGATTGGGTAGTGTGCAATACTTTGAGGGATAAGAGCAAAAAAATCACTTACTCTAACTTGAGTAACACCTCTGATTAAGTTTTAGAAAAAAACAGAAATGCCAGGGATATTACTTAACATTTCACATTAATTATTTGAATGATAGAATGCTTTTAATTAAATGCTTGTTAACAGGGACTGAATTTAAAATCAACACAAATTAGAGATATGGTCTATCAAAAACAGAGGCCCTAGAAAGAAATAACCCAAAATATGAAGTGCATGTTTCTGAATTAAATTAAGTAATGAAGTTAAATATTTTCAGCTGGTTCTTCCAATTTTCTAAATACACTATGTTCCCACTGTGATTAAAACAAGACAATAAATGTAACCCAAAAAACAGGGGTTTCGGACTCAATTCCATTTCTGAAAAAATACTCTAAAAACATAGTTTTTGGTAGAAAGAGGTCTATGTGCTGGTGTTATTTAAAATATAGAATATAGGGCCTCCCTGGTGGCGCAGTGGTTGAGCACTGGGTTGCAAGGCTGCCTGCAGCTTCTGCGGCGCTGGTTCGATCCCCGGCTGCTCCCCGGCCACTGGAGGAGGGCCCCACATGGCGCGCAGACCTCTCCTGCCACCCGCTGCTCCCCTCAGCAGTATACTTCGGTCCTTCTGCCTGCTCTGCTCCCTGCTCTGGCTCTGGTGAATTCTCTCACCCTCCCGCGCTTCTGACTGTACCCAGTGCTTGCATAAATAAAATATAAATAAATAAATAAATCTTTAAAAAATAAATAAATAAAATATAGAATATATTAGGATACAGAACCCTATCCCCATATACAAATGTGCTTAAGCAGGCCAGAGATAACAAATGAAAGCACATGTACTTGGTGAAACGCTGTGTGGCTCTAACTAGAAAGCTTATGAAAAGCATATCTGTGCCCCTATTAGGTAAAAGCATCAGGACTCAAACCAGGTATACATAAACTCCTGGCCATATATAACAAGAGAAATTGCAGACAGGAAGAGACAGAGGCTGAGCTATGGGCCAATTAGGGCCAACATGGTCCATTGTGCTCTCAGCAAGTGCAAACTTGTCCCCCTGCTCAAAGGCCACTAACAGCTTCCTACCTCCTATCACAGCCAAAGTTGGCAGTGTTTGAAAGGGACAAGTAACTTCTACAAGGATGCAGTGGTACTATTAAGGATATGAACCCACCTGTACAAATACAAAATGGAAAATAACTAACTGAGGTGATAGGTTTTTAGGACTGTTGGAACCTTGGGAGCTTTTTTAAGTAATGCACTGAATTATGTAGCTCAAAGACACCTGCAATCCTCTTAACCTCCTCGGGACCAGCCCAGACCAGAATTCTGAAGAGACCAGCACCTTCCGCCACCCTCTGCTGCCTTGGCTTTCATGAGGTTTAGCTGGGACAAGGCCAGTAAACCAGGAACTGAATGAGTCTAGTGCAAGGTGTCAAAGACCAGAAATAGCCCGGGGCATTTTGCCTTTTCCCAAACACTTCCTTCCTAACAAGAATGTTGCATTCTAGCCATGAGAAAAACCCAGAATAACTGAGCTCTAACTAAACATTTCATATCAATTCTCTCACTGCTCCTGACAATTCTAATAAACACTTAATGTGTATTACTCTCATTTTACATGAGGAAAACAAGACAGACGGCAAGTCAACTCCCTGGAATCATTAGCTAGTAACTGTGGAGCAGGCATTCAATGGGGCAGTGTGATTGGGCTGCACTTCTAAGTGCCTGGCTGTTCCTATCTTCTGTAACACTGGCTGTTACAGACACCAGTAACTTAATGAAAAACAAAGTCTTTGAAGGAAGATAGAAAGTTTTTTAGAGAAAGCTGATGGGTAAGTCATCCTACTGAGGTCTGAGTGTCAATTTGACCAGGATACTGACAGCTGGGCTCACTAGGCCAGGAGTAAGCCTGTGTCTTCTCATGTGTGTCCCTTCTAGCCTTCCCGGAAGGGAGAGCCACTCAGTAACTGGGCCCTAGGTGAAGTACAAATCACACTGGTCCACAAGTGTGAACAGGTGGGATGCCCCAGGTGAGTGTAGGGAGCCGCAGTGCCTGCAGGGTAAGGTTAGCATAGCTGTGATGTGCAGGCTCAGGCAGCAGATGGAAGTGCAAACTTCTCCAGTCATGCCATGTTACCTGAGAGCCAGAAGAGCAGGGAGTTCCGCTTGCCAGGCGGATACCCAGCCTGGGTTGGAGGCACTGGAGCAAAAGAGGAAAAGGTCAGTAATGGCTGGGGTCAGGTGGCAGGGCATAGAGCCACAGGAACAGGATGGAAGAGCAGGCTCCCTTGGGCACAGAGGGGCACAGTGGAAAAAAGGACATGATTTTGATGAACTGCATGCTCAGGACAGACCAACAAGCCCCGCTGAGAGAAGGGCAGAAGGTGGCAGAGTGGAATTTCCACAGTGAGTCTAGAGCCCCCTAGGAGCCATCTTCCCTATTCCAGCCACTCCAAGCGGACACTGAGCAACTATGGATCAAAGGACAGAGTCCAGCACCCTGACCCAACCTCTGCAAGAAAGGGTGGCTGGAGCAAATAGCCTTGTCACCCTACTTTGCTCCCGCTTCCAGGAGCTGGGAGCCTGCAAAGCCCTGACTCACGTAAAGAGGATGCATGAATGTGCTGAACTATGTCGCAATTCAGGGGTGCCCTAACTTCCCTTAGGAGGTCCCCCCTTGTCAAAGGGTAGCAATAGGCACAGCACAGATATCCCCCAGGAACCACAGCAACCACCCACTATGTGGCCCGCTCCCTGGCACCAAAGCAAACTTTTATTCACCATCTTGCAGCAACTTGGGGCCCCAGGAGAGGCTCCATTCTAGTGAGGAGTTGAGCTAGGTGAGATTTGGGCTCTGCTGGCTTCCTGTCCAGTCGAAAGTTGGTTGTGTGTGAAAGGGACAAGTAATTCCAACCGCAAGGCTCTTCTGTCAGGGAGAGCCTAAATTCCCTCTGGAGAAGCAGAGGACATGGGGGTGGCCAAAGTGGTCCTTCCCTGGACTTTCCAAAACCCTTCTTGGAGGGCATCAAGCCCCTCTTTGCTCTTGAATCCCTTTATTCCATGAAAACAGATGCTTAAGCAAAAGGCAGTGGCTAAGCCCACTGAAAAGCCAAAACTATCTGCAAGTTGCCTGACAAACAGGTCCCAGCCATGGACACATAGGACCCCCCTCACATTGCCCCCAGGATTCCCCTGTCCCGCTCAACAGAGCAATGTCCTATAGCCTCCTCTCAAACTCTGTTCCTGCTGGTATAGCCAGTGAGGGATGCAGTGGCTTGCCCAGCTTGCCATTCTGTTCCTAGCAAACCTGCCCCAGCTCAAAGGCCATTAACAGTGCCCCACTTCTTACCACAGCCAAAAGCCATCAACTTTCTGGTGCACCCCACACTTATTCCCAGAGACTTCCTTCTCCTCTGCTCTCCTCACCATCTCAGGACAGCTTTCAGCTCACTCCAAGCCTTTGCTCTGAATACCCTTTCTTTCCTCCGCCATGTGAATCCTGTCCAAAGAGGCAAGTCATTCTGCCTTGCAAGCCATCTCCTCCAGGCTCAGGAAGCTCTGCCCTCACTGGCCTCCTCCCTGCCCAGTCACCTTGGTTGCATGTCATCTGGGCTGCCCTAGGTTCTGGGTTGCCACTCAAGGTCTCTCCCCTCTAGGCATATGGGGAGCAGCAAAGCACAGCTCAGTGACTCACCAGAGGGGACTATGGACAAGGCCATGGTCCCGTAGTAGGAGAAGGCGCCTGTCTCAAACTTCATGTTCTCCTTCCCGGCCTCCACCTCCACCTTCCCCTAAAAGAACACGGGATCAGGGTTATAGCACAAGCAGAAAAACACAACTGGAAAAAAAGACAAGGTCAGAGGGAAAAGAAAGGAGACATTGGGACTACAGGCACATGAGGAAGAGCTGATTCCAGAGCCCGGCCCTGACATGGGGCTCAAGGGTAGCTTCTCACGGAAAGGGTGGCCAGTGGAGGAAGGGTGAGTGGGCACAAAAGGGTGGGTGTGGAAGAGGTGGGAGGTCACAACTCACCTGCAGGATGAGGATAAAGTAGTCAGCTGGTTTATTTCGGGTGTACAGGTAATTGTGAACATGATATTTTTTGTGCTCATCAAACTTCAGTTCCTGAATGACATCTGGGTACTTGAGCAGCCGAAGCAGGATTTTCTCTGATATCAGAGAAGGGCTAAACTGGGGCACCTCTGCAGGAGGAGAGAAGAGGACTTTTCTGGGGGCCTGGAAGGTGCTGTACTGCCCAGGCCCCTTTATGGGGAAAAACACTCAGTGCCCAACTTTGAGACTCCAGGCCGCCTGCCTGTTGGGCGGGAACAGGGGTTCCTGTGCTAACAATGCACAACTGTGGGCAAATTAATCTGCATCTCAATTCCCTCATCTATAAAACGGAGATTACAAACTTTATTACAAACTTTATAGGTCACTGTAAGGTTAAATGGGCTGTTGCACATAAAGCTCTCAGACACACTCTAGGTGTACGGAAAGTGCGTGATACATGATACTGTCATCATCACCGCTATCTGGCAGGAAAAGGAAAGGAAAGGAATTATCATACCTTTAGCAAGTGGGGATTGGGAAGGAAGTCAGATTGAGGGGGTGGGGGGCAGAGAAGGCAGGCATTTTTTTAAATCAATCATCCAAGTCCACAAGCGATTTTGAATGAGGAGTGAGAAGACAAAAATACCATTGATCTAGAAGTCAAGTCTTGTAGGACCCAACATTGGGCGGGGGTGGTGGGGTGGGGGGGGTGGTTGCAGGAGGGACAGAACAGCTGGATCCAGGCTCCTCAGGGTAGATGAGGCGGGCAAGGGCTGTGGGTTTCACCTGAGTAGGCACATGGCACCTGGATTGACCTCCTTCTCCCTCGTACTCCACAAACCTCTGTGGACCCTGTGAGGCCCATTGCCCACCTCAGTTCTCCTCTAGCTATTTTCAAAACTAACTGGGATGCTTCCTAGGAGTTTGCAAGGTATCCCATTAACAGGGAAAACCAGCTACAGGGAGCACCCCAGGGATGGAGGGAGGCGCTTTCCAGGGGCAGCTGTGTTTTCCCTAAGCCTTTCCTTTCTGTGGCTCCGCAGTGGGGGAAGCAGCCAGTCACCCAGTATTTCTCCCTCTGTGACTTTATCCCATCAATATATGTGAAGGCACTCCTCTTGCTCTTACCTGTGGCCAGGAAGCGATGTGCAGCCAGAAGCAGCTGGGGTGAAATTTTCACCTTGAGTTCGTTGTCAGCATCCTTAAAAGCTGAGAAGTCACGCTTGTTCTTCTCACACACCCGTTTGCGGCTTCGGTTGTCAGCTGCAAGAGACAAAACCTGGAACTGAGAACGCTGCTCTCCCCTACCTCCACCCCGCCCCCAGCACTCAGGAACAGACTGCCATCTGCCCTCCAGCCTCCAACTCTGAGGTCCCCTCTTGCACAGAGGCAGCAATGTCTGGGCCTTGGCATGGTTCCAGGCTGATGCGCAAGGCTGGGAGGAATAAGGGCAGCCTCCTCCCTTCCAGGCAAGCAGGAGCACTGAGTTCTTGGGCCTCAGGTAGCCAGGCTCCCACATCCTGACACTGTGAGCTTTCCACCATGGGAGAGCTGGTTTCAGGTCTGAGCTGGAAAGGAGTGCTAGGCCTATAGGGAGTGGCACTCACTGTACATATCCGACTCGTCCAGGATCTCGGACTTGATGATCTCCTCAATGACATCCTCCAGGGTGACCAGGCCAAGCACCTCATAGAAGGGGTCACCTTCACCCTCATTGTTCACCTTCTGCACGATGGCCAGGTGTGACTTCCCTGGGGGGACAATAAAATGAGTCAGCTAGGAGAAAAGGGAGCAGTCATGAGACTCCTCCACCAAAATGTTAACACATTTGGGGTCATGAGTCATTGGGGTGGGGTCATGGGCGGTTTTTTCCCTTTTCTGTATTTCCTGAAGTTTCTACTGCAAACAGACACTGCTTTTATGAAAAGGAGAACCAGAGATATTTTTAAGTTTAAAGGCATCAACTAAGGACCATTTGTTTAAATAGAATGAAAATGGCAACATCCTGCCTGGTGCCATGTTTCAGAGGCACCTGGGACTCCTGGGCAGCGGAAAATCCCACAACCTATGGGCAGGAGAGCCGGTCAGGAAGGACATGTGCGAGCTGTACGTGGTGGTCCCCATATGGTCCAATACTGCTCACCTCCCAGCAGGGCCTCAGGGACCATCCTTAAATTCTTTCACTAGCCCCCCCTTGGCATCACTCCCCTGCAGCTACCCAGGGGCCATGACACTGCCCAAGGCAAAGGCTCTCAGTTCTCAAAGTTATTAACAAATTAGTCCAGGCTTTAATTAGGCTGGGCATGTGCTATAATTAGAGAAGGGCCACCCCTCTCAACATAAAGCAGGAAAAAGTTAGGAGGCAGAGAGTGAGGAGGAAGGACCCTCTACAAAGCTTTGTGGTAGGGCTTCCCAAGCCCTCCTTATTGAGTTCCTCCCCTGCTCTCCCACCCTGCCCCTGGCCCCAGCATATGAGCAGGTAGAAAGCCAGAAAGGGCTGACTCACACTCTATGTCAGATAGTGGGGGCACAGATTGGCAGCAATCTAAGGAGAAAAGGCCCTGGAGATCTGTGAAGGTCAAGTCTGGGTCTCTAGCACAGCCCCCCCTTCATAATACATTCCTTAGGGCCACCCTCCAAGGACGAAAGGGCTCATTATAAAGATAGTGTGTAAAGGATGTTTTCTATGTCTCTAAGGCCACAGAAAACCCCCAACCACAGGATAGCCTCATCAGAACTCCTAGGAGTCTCTTTCGAAGAACAGAGATGCCAGTTCTCATGGCCAGCGTTTGAAAAAACGAAGCAAAAAACATCAGCGTACACTGCCTATAATGAGGGGGGCATGCTGTTTTGTGAAACTTTTCACACACTTCCTGGTCACTATCATACCCTACTTCAAAAACCTTTTGGCACATGGCTAGTGGAACCATGGCTAGGTTCAAATGAAAATTCCTAGTGCATTCTAGAGACGAGCCAACTTGTGGGATCTGCCAAGGTCCCACAGCAGGCAGCAGGCAGTCAGGACAGGACCCAGGGGTAGCCTTCTGGTAGGTCCTCATGTAGGAATGCCCGCCTGAGGGAGGGATGAGACTCTGAAGGATCTGGGGCAGCCAAATCAACTATTGGCAGAGAGGAATGAGAATTAAAGGGAGGCAGCTTTTACTACCTTCCATACTGGTAGAGGCCTGGTCATGCCCAGTAGGGAGGGTATGGGGGTAGGAAGGAGACAAACAGTCTCACAAGTACTCTGGTTTGTGGGCAGGTAAACAACAAATCAAAAGATCAATTTGGCAGCATCTCAAAATTAGAGGAGTCCCTAACCTTGGCCTCAGAAACTCCACTGGTAAGAACTTATCCTACAATCTTTACAAAAGCAGAAGACACAAAAACAATGGAGTTCACTGGAACATTCTTTCTAACAACCTCAAACTAGAAACAACCTAAATCAATAGCAATAGAGCGTGAGTACTAAACAGGGCCCACTGCTGCTCCTGAGAGAACTTGGCTGCACTGAAATAGTGAAATGTGGAAGCCCAAGATACACTCAGTGGAAGAGAAAGTAACGGGTCAGGATGCATGGTACCATCTGCCTGCATAGAAATGGGGGAAGGGGGCAGTGGTGGTGGTGGGGTGGTGATGAACTATAAAAGGAAATGTCTAGAAGAGGTAACAGTGTTTGCCTTGGGGTGATATTTGGAATTTAGAGGAGGGGCCCTAGTATCCCTTATTCTAGGTACCCTTTTATATTGTTCTCTCCGATAAATGTATTTTTCTGAAATTTAAAAAATAAGGGGAAAGCAAGATTAAAGGGAACTAACAAAGGGGCACAGGTGATAAGGTAAGCAAGGACCCTTTGTGCCTCAACTGCCATAGACTGAGCCCCAGGGAAATGGGGTGTGTCCTTTGATGTGGCGCAGTTAGTTACTCAAGTCCAGGAGTCAGAGCCAGCAACCAGCACCCCCACCCTTACCCCATGGGGGAGAAACAGCGTCAATAATCTGAGAAAATATCCTCCTCCCCACTGAAACTTCTAGTGAACCCACAGGCTCAGACCAAATCTGGACCAACACACAGTCACGGGTTGAACGGGGCCTCACAGGGAAATGTTGGCGGCTTCTCTAAAGGGCAGAAATAACCCTCCTGTGGATGAAATGAGCCGCTTCCTTGAGAACAGTCTTGGTGCGACTCTCAAACTCCAGGCTCCTTTCTGAGGGGCCTTTGTTTGTGGAATCCCCTGAAACGTGCGGGCGCCCTCTGGCGGCAGTGCCTATCTTGTCCATGTGCAGACCTGGGACACACCCAAGGTCACTCGCTCTGCACACCAACAGCTTTGGTGCACTCGTGCTCAACATGGATGGCTAGATAGGAGCCACCGTAGAGGTGCTGGGCGGAGGGGTCAGGCAGTCACCCTCTGCTGGTCCAACCACGGGACACTGGTTTTTTTTTTTGGTCTCAGCAGATCTTCCCTTGTCATGGTCAAAGAAGCCCTTTGCCCACATCACCAATGACCTCCAAGGGCAGGGGCTCATTCTCAGATGATCTGCCCAGGCTGCAGCCTCTGACCAGGAGTGACTCTCTCCCTCCTCCTAGAAACCCATGCTCCCCTTGGCTTCCAGGACATGGCTCTTCTGGTGTTCCAGAGACCCTAGAGGCAGCTCCTTATCCCTGACTTCTTAATTTGGACAAGTCCCAAGGCTCAGTCCTTGCACCTGGTCCTTGCCTCAGACTGTATGTCAAGGTGGCAACTATTTGCAGTCCCGCCTTCCCCTGTGCCATCCAGACTCACATATCCAACTGCTGACTGACAGCACACGTATGTCTAACATTGTGAGCATAACAAAGCCAAAGCCAAGCTCCTGCCCTCCCTCCTGACTTCACCCCCCCATCTCTGTCCATGCGGCTGATGAAGTTGTAAGGCAATAAACTTTGCCTCTTCTATTTCTTTTCTCCTCTACATATAAGTCATTCATCTCTACTTGTAGGAAGGCCCCAACCCCTACTGGTGGCCTCCACCTCTACTGTCCCATTCTGGGCCATAAGCATCCTCTCACACAGAGGGCTGAAAGAGCCTCTAACCATCTCCCTGCTTCATCCTGGACCCCAAGTCTACTCTCAAGACACAGCTAGTACCTCACCTCAAATCCTCCAGCAGCTTCCAGTAAAAGCCACATAGCTCCCCATGGCCCCAATTCCCAACGTCCCTCACTTGGTCACCTACACCTCTTTCTCTCTCACCTGCTCCAAAAGCCACACAGATTCCTTGCTGGCCCTTAAGCACAACACACTGCTCCCTCTGCTTAGCCTACCCCTCTCCCATAGGTCTGCAAAGCTCCCCTGCCTTTTAGGTCTCTGTTCAAATGCAACATTCTCTCTCTCAGTAGGCCTACTCTGAGAAGTGTACTAAAAACTTTAATCTCTACTTCAGCAAGCAGTGGTCATCGGTTTATCACCTGAAGTAAACAATATGCAGGGCCTCCCTGGTGGTACAAGGGGTTAAGTCTCAGCACTATGAAGCTATCTGCAGCCCCTGTAACATAAGTTTGATCCCCAGCCAGGGAGCTAACCCACATGGCACAGCAGACCTTTCCTGTCTCGCCTGCTGCTCCCCTCAGCAGTGTATTTCAATAGATCGGCCTGTTCTGCTCCCTACTCTCTCTCTGGCGAATCCTCTCACCCCCCCACACCTCTGGCCTGTACCCCAGCTCTTATATGCATAAATAAATAAAATAAATCTTTAAAAAATAATAAAATAAGTAAACAATATGCTCATTCTTTGTGTTGTTTTTAAGTTTATGATTATGGCACTGGTGTGTCTTCTCCCTCTGAATTTGGAGGTCTATTACAACAGGGGCATTAGTCTCCCCAAGCACAGTAAGTGTTCAATGAATATCTGTGGAATGAATGACTCAGTTCACATGGATGTTCCTTAGCAGAAAGATACCAGTAGGGGGAAAGGGTAGAGACTAGAGAAAAAATTACTATTAGCTGATTTCACTGTTTAAAATAAGTGAATTTATTTAGGGCTTATATATTTACAATATATGAAATTTAAATCTAATACCAATTTTTATTGTATGAGTTACCTCATTTTATTGTTAGAGTTTTGAGCTAATTAGATAGTTGGATTTGGACATCTACCCTCAAAGCTGTGAATCTCACATCTTTCAAAGCAGTCCTCATTGAAAGAAAAAAAGCTGAGGAAATATAGCAAAATGTTAATATTTGACTGACCAAGATGAATCTGTGGCTATATAACGTTTTTTTATCAACAAAAGAAACAGTTTCACATGATTTAACCTGGCTGCATGAGGGATTCAGGAGGGTTTCTGGTCCTTTTACACTTTTCTGAAGAAAGTCCAACATTTCTATAATCAAAAGTAATAATCCTATAATTAGAAAGAAACACAGACATTAAAATGACTTTTAAAACAACTCTCGTACCACTTTAGCTTGGACTTGGAGCTTCCTTACCTTCTAAATTCAAGCACTGCTAGGAAGGAGCAACATGGCTTGGAAAAGAGGCATCCTGAAATCCAGTCCCAAGTCTAGTCTGGGCCACACCTGATTGCACCTTCCTCGACCTTTGTCCAGGCAAGTGGGATATTTCCTCCCAGGTCAGAGATCTACAGGTGAGGCCCTCAGGGATGGGCAGACATTCAGGGCTAGCCTGGGTCTCTTTGGCTACCCTCCCTCACCTGGAAGAGGTAGGAGAGCAGCAAGAGTCCCTTCGCATCCCCGCCCCTTCAGCTGGGCTCAGCCCTGGGAGCCCAGCAGGCACTCCAGGCCCCAGCCCTGGGTTCCACACTGCCTTCTGTGCTATCAGCTGACAGGCGGACTTACTGACATCCACCTCCCCACAGGATCCACCAAAGATCAGCCAGCCCATCACTGTGACTTCACCCCTCTCCACACCACCCTCAACCCATCCACCCTGAGTCTGGAGTACAGCAGACACATCAAACTCTTTGCTGAAAACATACTGGCTAATCTGGGGCCCCCAAAAAGACCAGTCCTCAACCTTTTGCAACGCCCATTCTAGCTAATTGCTAATCCTCCCCCCACCACAAAAAATTTTACAATCTCTAAGACCCTAAGAAAAACAAATTAATAGGTGCTGGGTTTCAAAGTTCACAAGGGCCCTAAAAGGTCTCTACTCACCAGCTCTGGCTGCCTATTCTCATAGGGAAGAACCAGGGGCCCCAGGTCAGATGTGCGTTTCCCACCACCCAAGACAGTGTTCTCAGCATCTTGCTTCCCAGCAGTCCCACCTCCTGATATTCCAGGTGCCCAGGACTAGCCCTGAGCTCTCAGGCCATCCCATAGTGGGGGTAAGGGTAGCCAGGCTACAGGAAGACAGAGGTCTGCACTTACAAACATTCGGGGACCCCAATTCCTGAGAATCCACCTCCATTTCCTTCCCTCTATCCAGGCCACAGACGGGATTTAGCAGACTATTAACAGTGTTGACTTCACCCAGCAAAGGACCAGTGGACTATCCCAGCAAGAAGGCAGGAACGGGGGACAGAAGAGGAACCAGGAGTGCACAGCAGACACATCAAACTTGTTGCAGGAGACAATCCCTGCAACACCCTCCCACCTCATACCCTTCAGTCCAAGGTGGTGAGTTATACACAGAAAAGAATACTGTCCAGTATCCACAGCAGGGAGGGCTAGGCCAGGGAGGGGTAAGGCAGTGGTTAATTAACAAGCAACTTAAAAGAATACTGAGGAGGTCCTTCATTGTAATAAAAACAAAAAAAGAACAAAGTGACTAAAATAGTGCAGCACCAGAACAATGAAATGCTTTATCCTCAAGACTTAGCTGTAGTCTTCCCTTATCCAGTTTCACTTTCCAAGGTTCTCAAGGTCAGTGGCGGTCCAAAAACATTACACATAATAAGTTGGGGTGTGTGTGCGTGTGTGTGAGACACAGACAGACAGAGGCTGCATTCACATAACATTCATGACAATATATTGTTATAACTATTCTCTATTTTATTAGTTATTGTTATTGTCTTACTCTGCCTAATTTATAAATTAAACATTACCACAGGCTTGTATACACAGGAACCTCCCCACCAGAGGTCTCAGAACACACCCCGCTCACGTAAGAGGTAAAACCTGTATGCATCAAAATGTAAAATGTGCAAGGACCAGGACTCAGCCATTTCTTCTACTTCTAGCAATGAGCTGAATTCAAAGGAAGACCCTAGGCCCTGTGCAAGGTGTGCCCAGGAGGGCCCATCCAATTATAGTGGCCTGCATCACAGCCACTATAAAGGCGAATGCAGATAGAGATTTATTTAAAGAGCTGATGGTTTACCATTTGTGAAAGCAAATAGTTACAAAAACAGTAGTGAGAGTGATACTGGTTTCTTTCACTTAATGCATTCCTTTTTTAATTTTTCAATTTATAACCAGAAGATAAGAATGTTGGAGCAATATGGTTCATTGGTGACCTACTAGAAGAAAATGAACCTCTTCTGGGTGATGAGAAGAGTGGCTTTCATTTCTTAATAATTTTCTATTTTTAAAAAGTTTTGACAATAAATATATTTTTACTTTTGCATTAAAAATACAATGTACACTGTACAGCACCTCGCTGGTGGCACTAGGCAGTGTCCCTGGAGTACAGCTCTGTTCTTATTCTCCCCCCACCCATGGAGAGGTCCACTGGAGCTGGAACCAGGATGGACTTAACCCTCTCCCTCCTGCTAATGGGCACACAGATTGTTTCCAGTTATTTTTATTACAGACAATATAGCCATGAAGAACCCCTGTTAATCTTTCATTTGGCCCATAAGAGAGTATAAGTTACAGATGCAGAGTTACAAGGTCAAAAAGTTGAATATTGGGGCCTCCCCTGGTGGCGCAGCGGTGGAGCGCTGGGTTGCGAGGCTGCCCGCCGCCTCAGCACCACCAGTTCGATCCCCGGCCACCGGCGAGGGTCCCACAAAAAAAAAAAAAAAAAAAAGTTGAATATTGGTTAAGTTCCATAGAAACCTCCTTATTGCCTTCTCTAGTAGGGGATCCAGTTTACACTCTAAGCAGCAGAAATAATATTTGGTGGTTCTTGATTTAATACTCAATGCCTAGCATAAGGCTAAAAATACAGCAGGTGCTCGATGAGTAAGCTACCCTATACATGGCACTGAAAAAAATACTGCATTAGAACTGGTTATGTTTTTCAAAGGACAGAAATGAAAATGGAAGGCAAGACAAAGAGAAAAATAGTAAAGTCAAAAAAAAAAAAAAAAGCAAAAGTGATGGGCGCACAAATGCAAATGTGGGCATTGTTGCTTGCTTGCCAAAAACAGAAAGGAATCGCAGGTAAGGGGATATCTAGAAACCACCAGGAGACTTATCTAGCGATCTTGAGACACACCACAGCCAACACGGCTGGCACACACTCCCAGGAAAATATCCAGGGCCTTTAGGACAGGGTCTCAATGGGGATACCCATAACCAGACCCCCTTTACGTTTATTTTTCAACCTAAGTTAAGTAATTACGTTCAGTTTTGTTTATACACAGACTGACAGAGGGCCATGACCAGGTCGGCATGCCAGCCAATCACCTAGGGGCACCACAGGAAGGGGCGCCCACACACACTCATTTTCAGTTATATGCATGTACAGATGATGTAACACGAACAAAATGAGTGTCTTAACAAGGTCCCTGCCAGGAAATCCCAGAGTGAAGAGGACAGTGAATAAAGTAAGCACAGCACCTGGTGGACAGAGTTGATTCTTGCCAACCCTGTCACTCAGCCTGGGGATAAAGAACAACCACAAATTTAGGGCTGAGTGGTGAACAAAATAATTAAAAATCAGTAAAAAGCAATTTGAGGGCATCCTTAGTGGCACAAGGGGTTAAGTGTCAGCTTGATGAAGCTATCAACAGCCACTGCAGCACTAGTTCAATCCCCAGCCAGGGAGCTGACCCACATGGCATAGGAGACCTCTCCTGACTCGCCTGCTGCTCCCCTCAGCAGTGTATTTCAATCTGCCTGCTCTGCTCCCCACTCTGTCTCTGGTAAATCCTCTCACCACCGCCCCATCCCCTACCTCTGGCCTACACCCCAGCTCTTGTATGCATAAATAAAACAAATCTTTAAAAAAAAAAAAAAAGCAATTTGAAACAGCCTTGTAGCCAGTCAGCAATGATGAACCCCACCATTAGGGTATTTTGTGCCTTGAGAAACCATCAAGTATGTGCTAGGGATCATTTGAAAAAATTATTAACAAGACCTTTAAAAATAATGGTTATTCATTAATGGTTATTCATCTTTTAAAGTTTTTGTTTTCATTTTATATGTGTATTAGTTAAGTGGTATGTGTCATATCATTTTTGAATGAATGGGGATGTAAATGAAAAACTTTTCTTCCCTAATAAAAGTGCATGATAAAATATGTAGAAAGATCCCTTTAGAAGTCAGGATGGGGCCTCCCCGGTGGCGCAGCGGTTGAGCGCTGGGTTGCGAAGCTGCCTGCAGCCTCTGCAGTGCCAGTTCGATCCCCGGCTGCTCCTGATCACCGGAGGAGGATCCCACATGGCGCGCAGACCTCTCCTGCTGCCCGCTGCTCCCCTCAGCAGTGTACTTCGGTCCTTCTGCCTGCTCTGCTCCCCGCTCTGGCTCTGGTGAATTCTCTCACCCTCCTGCGCTTCTGACTGTACCCCGTGCTTATATAAACAAACAAACAAACAAACAAACAAATAAATAAATAAATCTTCAAATAAATAAATAAATAAAAATAAATCTTTAAAAAAAAAAAAGAAGTCAGGATGGCCACAGCTAACTTGTCCCTTTGCCCCAGGAGGCACTCAGTGTCCCCCTTAAGGTATACTCACACCCGCCCCAATCAATAGTGGAATGAGCACTTACTGGGATGCCCAAGGACTTCCCTTCTAGTAATTCCTACAGAAACAGTGTGATATCCATAGAAAGGCTGGATTCCAGGTTTCCTGCCCCACCCAAGGAAGGGTGGAGCTGAGCAGCTAGAAAGGACTGGGAAAAAGACTAGAGAAGAAAGGAAGGAGAGAAGACCTGGAGGAGGCATGTGGAGCCATACTTGCTTCTGAGCCCTGAGCTAGTGCCATGGACTTTGGGGACATGGAAGGAGACACTTGAAGGATGCAGAGACGTGGGCGAGAGACCGTGGGGAGGCTGACAATGACAGCCTTTATTTTGAATTGTATTTTGATTTTGCTCTTTTCCTTCCAGACATGCCCAGCCATGTCTGCTCCTTTCCTACGGCTGCCCACCAGAAGGCGGCAAGCTTTCAGGCATCACTGGCCCTGCTTTGGACCAACCTTGTTTGCTGGCCATTTACCCACCAGAGGATGGGTAACTTTTGGTGCTTTACTTGGAAACTATATTCATTCTCTTCTCTTTCTCTATTGCACACTAATTCTGTTACAGGGCAGCCCCGATATAAAACAGGTTGCCTGACTGTGGGTCCTCACCCATGCGCTTCAAAGGGACTTATTAATACTTTACTGCAGGCACACACAAAAGGTTAATAAAAGGTTTATTTACAAGGGAAGGGGAAATGAGGAAATGTACAACTCAGGGAGAAAAGAGGGAAATAAAGTCTTAAATGCGTCCTACCCTTTCTGCTGCCCTGGAATCCCAATGGCACTCAGAGCTGGCCACGAACCACCAGCCCTGAAGCCAAGAGGAGAGAGCAAGACCCCCCCCACCCAGGCCCACGTGTCTGGTTTTTATACCAAACCTGGCTGCTTAACTCCACCCCCAGGTCCCAGCAACCTTCCCTTTGGTGGTGACAGGATTTGTCTTTCCCAATGTCTTGATGGCTTTGGCCTGGAGTGGGGGTGGAGTCCACAAAGTCTGTATGGGATTAGCTCAGGACATCCTTTCCCTCTAACAATTCTAATAAAGTTATTTTCTATTAAAGGTCTTATACACTGAAAGTATGTTATGCAGGGGCCTCCCTGGTGGCGCAAGGAGTTAAGACGCATTTCCCCTTCCCTTAAAGCTATTTGCAGCCACTGCAGCATGAGTTCAAACCCCAGCCAGGGAGATACCCACATGGCGCAGCAGACCTCTCCTGACTTGCCTGCTGCTCCCCTCAGCAGTGTATTTCAATCAGTCTGCCTGTTCTGCTCCCCACTCTGTCTCTAGTGAATCCTCTCACCCCCCCCACCTCTGGCCTGTACCCCAGTTCTTGTATGAATAAATAAATCTTTAAAAAAAAAAAAGTATGTTATGCGACGGATAGCAGAATCCATTTAGAATGTGCAAGTTTGAGGTCCTGTGGTGTCCCCACACTCTGCCCACTAACACAACTACTGAGAGGAAACTGAGGCTGAGAGAAGCCCTTCCCAGATCACACTGTGAGGTGATAACCAAAGTGGCATTCAGAAATGGGACTGCTCTGATCACCTTTTTACCCATGTGGCCCAGGGATGAAACTATTGACAACAGACCCTAAAGCTGATAAATTGCCCTTGATTTTTTTTACTTAGTCAGTAGTCTCTAATTTTGTAGAAAATAACAAGCTCATACAAAAGCAGAGGAAATAATATAATCACCCCCCCCAGGCAATTAGCAACTGTTCTGGTAGATCTTGTTTCCTCTTTATTCCCACCCACTCCACTGGCATATTCTGAAGCAAATTCCAGATTTTATCTGTAAACATCCATAAATCTCACACTTCAATAAATCATTTCAATAAGTATCTCGAAAAAATACTCTTATAAAAAGCAAAGTCATAGTATTGCTACACCTAAACATAATTCCATAAGATCACCATCTTCAGTGTTCTCATTTCCTGAAAAAATTTTAATCTCATTTTTACATTATTTTTTTTCTGATATTGGAAACAAAAGTAAAAATAAGTAAATTAAGAGCCCTTATAATCCTGCCTTTCAAAGACAACTTTTTTTTTTTAAAGATTTATTTATTTATGCATACAAGAGCTGGGGTACAGGCCAGAGATGGGAGTGGGGGAGAGGATTCACCAGAGACAGAGCGGGGAACACAACAGGCAGACTGACTGAAATATACTGCTGAGGGGAGCGGTGGGCGAGGCAGGAGAGGTCTGCTGCACCATGTGGGTTGCTCCCTGGCCAGCCAGGGATCTAACTCATGCTACGGAGGCTGGGGTTGCTTCATAGTGCGGTGCTTAACCCCTTGAGCCACCAGGGAGGCCCTCAAAGACAACTATTTTTTTTTTTAAATAATAAATTTTATTTTTATATTCCCCATACAATTGCAGCCCCCCCATTCTGACCCCAATCCCTCCCCTCCCGCCCCCGCCCCCCTAAAAGTGTCTCTGGTTCATAGTTTTTTGTTGATTTTGATTTTCACTTTCTTATAGTTATTCATTTTCCTGGTCCCTTATTTAAGTTTTCTAGATTCCTGCTATGAGTGAGACCATCCGGTATTTTTTCTTTTTCTTTCTGGCTTATTTCGCTGAGCATGATCCCTTCCAGCGCCATCCATGTTGCTGCAAATTGCATGTGTTTATCTTTTTTGAATGCTGAGTAATATTCCATGGTATATATGTACCACATCTTCTTGATCCAGTCATCTATTTTTGGGCATTTGGGCTGTTTCCAAAGCTTAGCTACTGTAAACAGTGCTGCTATAAACATAGGGGTGCAGGTGTTCTTTGGAATTGATGTTTCTGTGTCCTTTGGGTAAATACCTAGGAGTGGAATTGCTAGATCATATGGAAGCTCTATGTTTAGTAGGTCCAGAAATCTCCACACAGCTCTCCACAGTGGTTGGACCAGTTTGCACTCCCACCAACAGTGCAGGAGAGTTCCTTTTTCTCCACATCCTCGCCAACATTTGTTGTTGTTAGTTTTTTTAATATGTGCCATTCTCACTGGTGTAAGATGGTATCTCATGGTAGTTTTGATTTGCATTTCCCTGATGACAAGTGATGTTGAACATTTTTTCATATGCCTGTTGGCCATTTGCATTTCCTCTTCAGAGAAGTTTCTTTTTAGCTCTTCTGCCCATTTTTTGACTGGATTATTTTCTTTGTTGTTGTTGAGTCTCATCAGCTCTTTGCAGATTTTTGTGATCAGTCCTTTATCATTAGTGTTGGGTGCAAAAATGTTCTCCCAGTTGGTGGGGTTTCTCTTTGTTTTTGTTATTGTCTCTTTTGCTGTGCAGAAGCTCTTTAATTTGATGTAGTCCCAGCTGTTTATCTTTGCCTTCACTATCACTGCTTTGGGTGATGTGTCTGTAAAGATGTCTTTGATGTGCAAATCACGTAGTGTTTCGCCTATATTTCCTTCTATATATTTTATGGTTTCAGGTCTTATGTCTACTTCTTTAATCCATTTTGAGTTGATTTTTGTGTATGGTGTGAGGTAGTGGTCAAGCTTCATTCTTTTGCATGTAGCGACCCAGTTTTCCCAGCACCATTTATTGAACAAACTTTCTTTGCTCCAATGCATATTCTTTGCTCCTTTGTCAAAGATTAGTTGACCATAAATCTGTGGGTTTATTTCTGGATTTTCTATTCGATTCCATTGGTCTGTATGTCTGTTCTTGTTCCAATACCATGCAGTTTTGATGATTATGGCTTTGTAGTATAGTTTGAAGTCTGGGAGTGTGATGCCTCCATTCCCTTCTTTTTTTTTCAGGAGAGCTTTGGCTATTCGGGGTTTTTTTGTGATTCCATATGAATTTCATCAATAATTGTTCTATTTCTTTGAAGAATGACATTGAAATTTTGATTGGAATAGCATTGAATCTGTATATTGCTTTTGGAAGGATGGCCATTTTAATAATGTTTATTCTTCCAATCCATGAGCAGGGGATGTCTCTCCATTTCTTTGTGTCTTCTTCTATTTCTTTTAACAGTGTTTTATAGTTTTCTTTGTATAGGTCCTTTACCTCTTTTGTTAGATTTATTCCCAAATATTTGATTTTTTTTGTTTCAATAATGAAAGGGATGGTTTTTTTGATTTCTTCTTCTTCAGATTTATTGTTTGTGTATAGGAAGGCTACTGACTTTTGCGTGTTGATTTTGTATCCTGCCACTTTACTGAACTGATTGATGAGTTGAATTAGTTTTTCTGTGGAGTTTTTGGGGTTCTCTATGTATATTATCATATCATCTGCAAATAGTGATAGCTTGACTTCTTCTTTTCCTATTTGGATTCCTTGGATATCTTTCTCTTGTCTTATTGCTCTGGCTAGGACTTCCAGTATTATATTGAAAAGCAGTGGTGAGAGTGGACATTCTTGTCTTGTTCCAGATCTTAATGGAATTGCTTTCAGCTTTTCACCATTGAGAATGATACTGGCTGTTGGCTTGTCATAGATGGCCTTTATGATGTTGAGGTATGTTCCTTGTACCCCAAGAATTTCAAGGGCTTTTATCATGAATGGGTGTTGCACTTTGTCGAAAGCTTTCTCAGCATCTATTGATATTATCATATGGTTTTTATATTTCTTTTTGTTGATGTGTTGGATAACGTTGATTGATTTTTGGATGTTAAACCATCCTTGTGAAAGACAACTATTTTTAACTCTACTTTCGTTGGTCTTTTAAACTGTTATGCTTGGACAAAATTTTACAATATATAGTTTCACAACAAATTGGATTATCATGTATAGCTTCATACCCTGCTTTTCAAATACTTCACATTCTTTGTATTTTCCCACATCATAAAAATATATTTTTTAAAGGAATGGCCTCATAATATTTCATTTATACACGTACATATAATCCTAATTTCCATTGGGCTCTTAAATTATGCCCTTCCCCCATGTTTGCCATTATGAAAATTCCTATAGCAAATATATTTGGCTATATCTCCATCCCTTTAAGACAGATTTCTAGAAAGGGAAACACCTGGTCAAAGGACAGGTTTTTAAAGTTTCTTAACTTATGTAAGGAGTGATGTCTAATGCTGGTATCTTATCCCCTCGGTGGTGTGGAAATCTCCCCTGGAGGACAGAGCCAGTTCAGAAGGCAGGGAGGGCCATACAGAACTAAATCTATTTTACAGAGCAAATAAAATTACATGGCAGGAAGACGCGTGGCTCAGCCTCCCTGAGCAAAGTTAGGAGTCAATGGTCAGGAGGGGCTGTTTCCAGCAGTCACCAGTCAACACCACCAGCCTCCTTGAATTTGGATTCTTGCAGCAACACTGCTTCTCCTCATCTGCCCAGTCCTGTCTTCTCAGGAGCACCTCTGCTCTTATGCTACTGGCCATCTAGCCTCCCACCTAGACTAATCCCCTTCCTGGTCACACCTCTGGTTAACTGCTGGCAGACTCATTTCACTTACTGCCCATGAGGCTCCCATTCTTTGGACCTGTCTGTGCAACCAGCTGATAATCTGGGAAAATCAGTCTCAAACTGGACCATTATCAATGAGTCCACATGTTCCAGGGTAGTCATAAGATATAATAGGAAACTCTGTAAAATGCTTTGCCTACGTGAAGATACATCAAGTCTGGGACCAGCTTTCCACTGAACTAGCCTAGTAGTAATTCTACCCCCTTTTAAAAAAAGTAATAAAGTAAGAAAACATTTTTATTTCTTGGTGAGCCCAGTTGGGTCCCAGTCACCACACACTATTTTGGAAAGTTTACAAACTATTAAAATCATGCTAGACCTCAACATGAAAACCTGAAGAGGCAGAAAAACTGCAGCTACATTTGATGTACTATGAGAGACTTAGGCTGGTTTTTGGCAGCGGAAGGGGCCGCGGCTGTTAAACATTTTTTTTACAGGTGCCTAAAAGAAAACTAGCAGGAACTGCTTCCTCGGTTATTTTTCATTTTAATGGCAGGAAAAACAATTATAAATAAATAAAGTTCTAAATAAAGATATTGACAAATCAAATCCAGTGATGTGCAGAAGGATAATGTGTCAAGACTAAAATAGGTCCACTCCAGCTGTGCACAAAAAGCTTGGAGTGGGCCTCCCTGGTGGCGCAGCCATTGAGCGCTGGGTTGCGAAGCTGCCCACAGCCTCTGCAGTGCGGGTTCAATCCCCGGCCACCAGCGAGGGTCCCACATGGCGGGTAGACACCTCCTGCCGCCCGCTGCTCCCCTCAGCAGTGTACTTCGGTCCTTCTGCCTGTTCTGCTCCCCGCTCTGGCTCTAGTGAATTCTCTCACCCTCCCACGCTTCTTACTGTACCCAGTGTTTGCATAAATAAATAAAAAAAATTAAAAAAAAAAAAAAGCTTGGACTATCATTCCAAAATCAGTGTAATTCAGAATAAAGGAGATAAATCATCAGCTTAATATATTTTAAAGAACATTTGGCAAAAGTCAACATCTATTCTAAAAAATATTTTTAATAAATTGTTAGGGGAAATGATGTCCTGAGCTAATCCCATACAGGCTTTGTGGACTCCACCCCCACTCCAGACCAAAGCCATCAAGACATTGGGAAAGACAAATCCCGTCACCACCAAAGGGAAGGTGGCTGGGACCTGAGGGTGGAGTTGGGCAGCCAGGTTGGATATAAAAACCAAACACGTGGGCCTTGGGGGGCTCGCTATCGCTCACCTCCCTGCTTCACGGCTCCTGGCTTGCAGCCAGCTCTCCGGGTGCCATTTTGGGATTCCTGATCGGCGGATCAGGTAGGACTCATTTAAAACTTTGTCTCCCACTTTTCTCCCTGAGCTGTACATTTCCTCATTTCCCCTTCCCTTGTAAATAAACCTTTTATTAACCTTTCACGTGTGCCTGCAGTCGAGCATTGATAATTCCTTTTGTTACAGGACAGGGAGAGGGGCAGCCCAAACCCCGCCAACCTGCCTATTCTAAATGGGTTCTGCCATCCGCCGCATCAACACAAAACATAGGAGACTTTAATGGGAAGGAACTTTAATAAAACTAGGAAACAATACAGGTAAGGCAAAGAGTCTAGTTTTTAAATGAAGCACCCAAAGTTACCCATCCCCTCGTGGGTAAAAGTCCATCCATATGGGAATGGCGCAGAGCAAGGCCCCAAAGCCTGCCACAAGTCTAAAGCACCTTCCAGTGGGGACCCACAGAAAAGGGTCAGAAACAACCAGACAAGCCCAGAAGGAAAAGAGCAAAATCAACATCAAGATAAAAGCTGCCACTGTCACCTCCCCACGGGTCTTGGGTCTCACCCACATCTGTGTCACTTTTAAGCACACGGGTGAGGACCCACAGTCAGGCACCCCATTTTGTATCGGGGTTGCTCTACAACAAAACTAGAAAAAGGAAATTGTCTTGATCTAATAAAGGAAATACATTTCAAAAAAACCCACAAAACTCCAGAAAAATCATACACATAATGATACATTTTGAAATCTTTCCTGAGACCCCGAATGAGATAGGGATGCCCACTGTCACCAGCTCAACCCTATCCTTAATATACTCCCAGAAAAAAGAAGGCAAGGACAAGATACAGAATGCAGTTTAGTGATACGCAAATAAACCTGCCATTATTCACAAGCAACATAGTTATGTGTGTAGAAAACCCAAAAGAATCTAAAATAGATTATTAGAATTAATGACTTAAATTAGCAAGGTTAATGGATTCAAGTTTACTTTACCAAAATTAATTATATTTCTCTATATCCCTGTGGCCTATTTATCTAGTCTTTGACCCTGGCTCCTAACAGTGTCCTTCAAAAACCCTTGGAATTTCCAGAGTGATAGAAGTGTTTTTGTTATACTAATGAAAAATTCCTGGTGGGCCTCTAGATAGCTGCAGGGTGGGACTAGTCACCTGAAAGACCAAGCATGTGACTAGGGGGTTGGAACTTGCGGCTGCCCCACCTCCAGGTAAAGGAAGGTGGGGGGCTGGTTCAATTGCTTGTAGTCAAGCCTGCACAACCAAATCCTGATACAAACTCTGGCCTCCCAAGCTTAATGGAGACAACATAGTTGATACTGGAGAAGGACACACCCTACTCAAAGGAGAGAGGGCTTGGAAGCTTGTCCTTGTGTATCCTTTAAATGAAACTGTAATCCTAAGTGTAGCACTTTGCTGAGTTCCTTAAGTCATCCTAGCAAATTATCAAACCTGAGCAGCTCCAGAACTCCCAAATTTACAGCTCTTGGTGCCAAGTGCACAGCGGTGGTCGCCTCCGATTGCAGCTGGCACCTTAAGTGAGGGAAGTCTGTGGAGGACTGAGCTCTTAGGCACATAGGGTCTAATGCTTATTCCTAGGCCAGTATCTGAACTGAACTGCAGAACCACTCCAATTGGAACAAATATTTGGAAAATAAAATTTTAAAAATACCACTTAAAAATCACCAAATACCTAGAAATAGATCTAACAAAAGATATGTAGGGCTTCTGCACAGAAAACAAAACACTGAAGGAAATAAGAGGACATAAACAAACAGAGGGGTAAGTGTGTTTATAGATTCATTGCTATAAAGAGAGCAAGTCTTCAACTTGACAGACTCAATGCAATTCCATAAAATTTACAAGCAAAAAAGGTAACAGTCATACAATCTTAAAGAACAAAAGACCGAACATTACCAGGTATCATCAAAATCTATTATAAAGGTTCTGCAATTACATCAATGTGGAATTGGGAGCCAAGAAAATAGACCAATGGAATATCAAAGTCCAGAGACCGATCACTGAAGTTAAGAACTTCTAGCCATCAGAAGATTTATTAAGATTGAAAAAAGAGGGCCTCCCCGGTGGCGCAGCGGTTGAGCGCTGGGTTGCGAAACTGCGCACGGCCTCTGCGGCGCCGGTTCGATCCCCGGCTGCTCCCCAGCCACCGGAGGAGGGTCCCACATGGCGTGCAGACCTCTCCTGCCACCGGAGGAGGGTCCCACATGGCGTGCAGACCTCTCCTGCCGCCCGCTGCTCCCCTCGGCAGTGTACTTCGGTCCTTCTGCCTGCTCTGCTCCCCGCTCTGGCTCTGGTGAATTCTCTCACCCTCCCGCACTTCTGACTGTACCCAGTGCATGTATAAACAAAACAAACAAACCAGCAAACAAATAAATAAAGCATGCCTCTAAAAAAAAAAAAAAAAAAAAAAGATTGAAAAAAGAAAAGTGCAAAGAGAATATCTTTGCAATATTCTATGACTGTTAAAGGGCTCACATATACATAACAACAATATATAAACAGTTGGCAGCACCAAGTGTTGATGGGGAAAGGGATATAAACTGATACAAGCACTTTAAAAAACAGTCTCATATATGCCTATTCCATGCCCTAGCAAATTCTATTTCCAGGTACAATCCCAACAGAAATGCCCACATATATTCACCAAAAGACATGCATAAGAATGTTCTTAGTGGTAGTATCCTTAATAGTCCCAAACCAGAGACAATTCAATAGTTCAGCAGCATCAGGAGGTGCAGTCATATACACCTTTTAGTCAACAACAGAACCACATATATGAGGGTGAGCCCCAAATTCCCACTGTCTAGTGACTTCACAGCACATACTGCCAACGTACTACAGGGTCAGCAATAAGTCCTGGATGCCCTCCTGAATTGCTATGCCAGTGAAATGTCCTGTTGGAGAATAACACTCTGTGACAGGTGTTCATTTCTTAGACGATATCCCCCTCAGGTCCTCCCTAGTGGTGCAGGGGTTAAAGTCTCCACGCTACCAAGCTATAGCCAGCCACTGTGACAGGAGTTCAATCTCAGGCCAGGGAGCTAACCCACAAGGTGCAGCAGACTCTCCTCTCTCACCCGTTGTTCCCCTCAGTCAATCTGCCTGTTCTGCTCCCCACTGTCCCTATTGAATCCTCTCACCACTCCCACCACACCTCTGGCATACGCCCCAGTTCTTATATGCATAAATAAATAAAAATATATTTTTTAAAAAAGATATCCCCTCCATTCATCTACACACAACACAAAAAAAGTATATACTATATGATTCCCTTACAAAAACTCAGAAAAAGAAAATTTTTCCCATGATGATTTAGGGGGCCAGGGCAGTGGCTGGGAGCGCATGGCAGGGGTGGGGGGTTGCTAGGATATGATAATGTTCTATTTCCTTATGTCGATGGTAGCTACACACAGGGTGATCCCTTGAGAAAAAATGATCCAGTTGTACACTTAAAATTTATGCATTTTTCTCTATATTTTATATCAGCAAAAAGTTTACTTTAAAACCAATCTAGGTGGTTGCTAGAAGCAGGGAGTGGACAAAATGGGTAAAGGTGGTCAAAAGATACAAATTTCCAGTTTTATAAGAAAAATAAGTCCTAGGGATGTAAAGTACAATGTGGCAACTGGCGAATCCTGAAATGAAGGACCCCAAGTAAAGGTGTGTGCGACCTGTCAATGTGGCCATGCACAGCTCCCCCCAGCCCCATCTCTCCTGAGCAGCATCCTCAGATTATCCCCCAGTCAACATGAATGTGAAATGTGCAGGCCATCAGGATGACAGGCTTTACCGTCTCAGATTTGCAGAAAACAAATAATTAAGTACGTGAGAATTTCCTCAGTTTTAAGTTTCTCTTCCACACATTTTTTTCCTTAAGCTCTCATTTCTGTTACCCTTAATATACACACTAGAGTCCAGATAAGATGGTATCTGAATTAGCACGTAATTATATAGTGGGCTCTTTTGACCTCGATGTGTTCATAACTCCAAGAAGGCACCACACCTAGTCAGTGGGGCAGCCTGCCACCTGAGCCAGTATGTGAGAACCACTGGGGCCCGAGCTGGTGTCAGCGCCAACTGGGACACCTTTAGGAGAGTAATAACAATAATTTTAAAAATAGCTAACATTTATTGCATGATGACATGGTGCCAGGCACTGAGCTAAGTGCTTTATGTGCCTTACCTCATTTAGTCCTTACCACAGCCCTCTGAGCTGGATACTGTCATTAATGTGGATGACCAAGTCATCAGCAACCAAAGAGAAATGTTTCTGAGCCGAGTCAGTCACTATTTTGAGGCTTTCATGAAATAAACTCCACTGCATAAGCATTTACTCACTTATTAAACTTACTCTTAGGAAAGTTTGATGAGAGATGGACCTAAGTTTAATGCAGGACTCCATGTAACTGTGCGTGTGTGTAGATGTGTGTATGTGTGAAAGAGAGCCTGGAGAGGATGCGTGTGTGTGTCCACCTGCCTCTGTGTGTGTGTGTGTGTGTTTACATATTCTTTTGTATAAATGTGTGTGTTGGGAGTGAGCCTGCTTGTGTATGGGCGTGAAGCTTGGATCTGTGTGTATATGGGGAGGGCTGCTTTTGTGGGGGTGTGAGTGAGCTTGCTTCTGTGTATGTAGGGAAGGGGGGTGTGAGTGTGTAGGTGTGCATGTAGGGGAGAGGCTGCGTGGGGTAGGAAGTGGGTGCCTCCTTCCAACAAGGCTCCTGATGCTTGCTGGGCAGATGCGTTCCAGAGAGCCCAGGGAAACCAGTCTTTCAAGAATCCCGCCCAGGTCACAGTAAATCAGCCCTGAAGCATGGAAGAGACTCTAACTATAACCTCTGGGGAATGCTCCAACACCACCAGGTTTAACCCTCAGCAAAACACACCAGTGGCCACACACCCCAGCCCTCTGGGCTCACCTTCTTGTCTTCCACAGCACAGCCTAGCCCCCGGCCTGTGGCTATCCTCTGAGACACTCCTCTGGAAAATCTCAGTGATAAAAAAGGATCTCATTTATTATCAGAGGAGAAATCTGAAGAACTAATCTAAACTGTGTTCCAAAAAGCAAAACACAAAACTGTATGTAGACAATGATTTCAATGTGATAATACATATGCTTAACTAATTGGCGAGAACAGGGCTGTAAACATGAAAATGGTTTTGATCCTGTTGATAGTTGGAAAATTTTTTAAAGTAAAAAAAAAAAAAATTAAATGTCTACCTAAGTTATCACAATAAATCAAAATATTAAAATTTATTCTAGGTCACACACTCATGGGTAGTTTTGTTTAGATTTTTGTGTGTTTTCTAAAGTTTTGTTGAGATGCATCTCTTTTATGATAACCACTAGTAAGAGAACAATCACATAACAGAACTTAGGAGTTTTAGGAAATAAGCCAAGAGTCCTTATGTAGCCACAAAGCCTTTTCCAACAAGATGTCTGGCCATGCTCATGTATGACGGAGGGGTGAACCCAGGCAGTTGTGCCCAATGGCTCAGAGGAGAGGAGAGAGGCAGGACTAAACAACTGCCCCAGAAAGTGACTCCCCCTCTTAGCAGAAAGCCAGCATGGGCACCTCTGGGAAATCCCACAGCCATCACATCCTCATAGTAGCATCTACCAAGATGCTTAGAGACTCAAAAAGTCTCTAAGACCTAAGGAAACCTTAAGAGAGAGCTCATCCCAGGACAAGCAAGGCAACCTTGTCCCTCCCCACAGGTTGGGCTGAAGGAACCAGAAGATTCTGCCAAAACCAGTCACCAATACAGTGAGAGATGGCCTGGTCCACCCTCCCCCTTCTATGCACATTCTCTCTGGCTATGTGGCCACTGAGGAGAATGTCTGATAAACATGTTCACAGCACCTACCTCAAAAACAACTGAAACTAGCAGAAAACCTAAGGTTTTCCCACAGATGTCCTGGCTGTCCAGTTAGCTGGCTCATCTACACGATAGGACTGGGGAAGGGGTGGACAGAGAAGATACACAGTGGTCTGTTGCTCCAAAGCCTTCTAGAAAGGGTTGAGAAGCAGTCACAATTTGCAGAAGCACTTAGTACACCTCAGTACCATGAACTGGCATCCCCACAGACTGATAAGCTCATTTCCCATGGGCTAGTTTGGTCCCAGTTCTCACAGAACAAGAGGCACAGAAGAGGAAAATGCCATGCCTATTCACCCGTGAAGATCCAGATAACACGCCCCCTCCCTTGGCATGCCTTCCAGACTTCTGCTGGCAATACAAGCGTCATTTGCTTCTTGAGAGTCCCCAGCCCCCTATCCATTTCTCCCACAGGACACAATCCTGTGATTTTGTGTTTCTGTGCACTCATCTATTTGCAAGGTTAAACACTGACTCAATCCTCCTAATCTGACCAGAGGTGGTGTCCAGACAAACTCTAAGCTGGGCTTTCTAATTAAAAAATGACATGATCTACAAAGCTCTTACTAAGGCCGAGACGTCAGGCAGTGCCTGGCAGCACACAAAGAAGAGTTTTAGAAACAAAACTGTAAATAAAAGATGGGTGAACTGCTCCCAGTTCTGGCTCCTCTGTGGACGCGGACCTGTAGACTACCCAATGCCAGCAAGGGGACGAGGTACAGCTGCCTGGGGGCTGGCACTGCACCACCCTCCCCAAAGTGGCATGCTCTGTGCCCACAAGCACCGCATGAAAGAGAAAGTGAGGAGGAGGAGCCTGGCTAGCATTTTGTCAGCTGCCCTGCTGGCACCTCTGCCCTAGCAGGCAGCTCCTGTCACTCTCTCAGATACACTTGCCCCAGGCAGCGTCTCAAGATCAAATCACCAGTTCAGTTGGAGACTGTTTCCAGGTGGAGCTCTCTGAAACCAGATGTACAGCTGCCTCGGCTCTCCACTCTGGAGGCTGCCCTCCCCAGCACCTTGTGACTTAACTGTCTCATCCTCCAGCCTGTACATGGCCCTCGCCCTATCTGACCTCCCGGAAGCTCCCAAAATCATGTCCCTGAACTCTTTTCAGCATGACAAGGGTGACTTTGGTCAGGCTTTTTTCTGCTTTGTACATTCTGCCTGCACTCGGCTGGCTTCCAAGCCTTTTCAGTTGGCCCTGGTCTCCCTCCCAAGTCCCACATGGGCACATTCATGTGCACGCTTGCCAGAATGGACTGCAGTGCACCCTCTTGCCACTCAGTGGCCCAGAACAGGCAGCAGAGGCATCATCTGAGAGCTTGTAAAAATACACTCTTAGCCCCAACCCAGACACACTGAGTGTAAATCTGTTTTAACAAAATGCCCAGACAGCTCTGGTGCTCCTTCAAGTATAAGAAGCTCTGGGGTACACAAAGCTGGGCACAGAGGAACCCAATAAAGCATCACATTTTATCCCCACCACCTCTTTCCTTCCATCCTCATAAAACTAGCTCTGCTTTTTTTTCTCTCTCCCAGCTCCATGAAATGACATCATCGATCTGAATCCCAAGCTAGAAACCTCAGATGTTCACAACTACTTTCTGAACCTGAGTCTTCCAGCTCCGAAAGGTTAACGGAGTCTAGTCACTCTGACTTCAAAAGCATCTCAAAGGTCTCTGGGCCTTCCTCGATGCCATTACACCTACCTGAGCTGTGCACCGCTAGGTTTTATTTACATGTCTGGCTCCCTGGTAGACTGTGAGCTCTGTGAAGAGGGCTAGCACAGTGTCTGACACATAGGCTTGAAAAAAATAGATGTTTGTTGAATAAATGAATCAACAAGCAGACAGAGGGAAATAAAATGCTTATGATGCATCAGATGACAGGAACTAAAAGTGAATGTAAAAATTATGCAGTGTTTTTTCTTGACTTTATGAGATAGTTTCAAGAATCAAAATAAAGTAGTTGGGCAAATAGGATATGGAATAGATGGGAATATGGGAGAAGTTGTTAATGAAAGTATTTCTAACTTTCCCCCTTCCAATTTATAACCCACTACCTACAAAGAGCAGTACTAAGTCCAAGGTCACCTCAGGGGTCAGGGACCAAGCTAAGTGGAATTTAAACCCAGGGGACTGGGCTTACTGGGGGATAAATGGTTATAAAGTGGGTGGGGAAAGATTAAATGAGCTAAGTGCCTGGGATGGGCATGAATGTCACAGAAGGAGGAGCACAGAGTGGAAAGCTGGAGCTAGGTCTCAATGTGGGGCTGAGCTTCTCACCTCCATGTGCAGCCTCCATTCATTACTGTGCTTCCAGGTATGGGAGAACGTCTACTGTAAAGGGAAAATGCAACTGGGCCAGAAGTAACTCTTTGAGTCTCTGCTCAAAGATTTCAAGCTGTAGACACACCCAAATACAACACCCAGGACTGCAAACAGTTCCAGGCAAAGTTTAAGTGGAAGGACCAATGTTCTAATCACGAGTCTCTCAGTGGCCTTAAAACTCTCATTAGCTAGATGGTTTTACTCCTGAGGTGCTACCACATGGAGGCTCTGTTCTGCCTAGTTTGGGGTTTGATCAGTACTTAATAGTGTAACTGCCTGAGTTGGGAAGCAGAGACAGCTAGGTGGCTATAACCCCCTTCCTCAGTCTCTAAGGGAAGTTCAGCACCCCACATCCACATTGACTCCAAGTCACGTGTGGCTCATGTGAATTAATGAGTAAAACCATGTCCACTCCTAGTGCTCCAGAGAAACTGAGGCATGGGGAGAAGGAATATGTGTATCACACACTAAGCTCCAAGATCTGCTTCTCAGACCCTGATCCAAACCACTAATACACATATCACTGCGGGAATTCTTCCAGTCTTTCTTGGTACAGCTGGAGATGTCAAGCTCCTGGATAACAGCACAATACCCAGCCGTTTCTCAAAATTCTAACATTTCTGCAATTGGGCTAATTCTCTAAAACTTGACAGGTCATTCACTCAGTGATGTTTTAATTGGGGTCTTCCATGTGTCAAGAATCATACTAGGGACCTCCCTGGTGGCGCAAGGGGTTAAGTTGCAGCACTATGAAACTAACTGCAGTTCAAGTTTGATCCCCAGTCAGAGAGGTGAACCACATGGCACAGCAGACCTCTCCTGTCTCACCCACTGCTCCCCTCAGCAGTGTATTTCAGTAGATCTGCCTGTTCTGCTCCCCACTCTGTCTCTGGTGAATCCTCTCACCTCCACACCTCTGGCCTGTACCCCAGTTCTTGTATGCATAAATACATAAATCTTTAAAAAAAAAAAAAAAAGAATCATTCTAGAGCTAGGGAAAAAATGAAAAAGTCCTGTCCTTTGGAATGTATATTCTAGTGGGACAACCAACAACACAGTAAACCCATAAACTGCATAGTTGTTAAAAATGGATATATCCACTGGGCCTCCCCTGGTGGTGCAGCGGTTGAGCGCACCGGTTCGATCCCCGGCCACCAGGCGAGGGTCCCACATGGCGCGCAGACCTCTCCTGCTGCCCGCTGCTCCCCTCAGCAGTGTGTTTCGTCAGTCTGCCTGTTCTGTTCCCTGCTCTGGCTCTGGTGAATTCTCTCACCCTCCCGTGCTTCGACTGTACCCAGTGCTTGTATAAATAAACAAATCTTACAAAAAAAAAAAAAAAGAAATGGATATATCTAAGAGAAAGAAAAATCAGCACAAAGTGGAGCAGATGAGAAAGATCAGTGTGAGATGGGGGTTACAGTTTTAAAAACAGTGACAGGAAAGTCTCACTGAGAAAGTGAAATTGAAGCAACCTGAGGAAGGGGAGCCAGTGAGCCACCCTGACATCAGGGAAGAACATTCCAACCTGAGGGACAGTGTAGGTCAAAGGTCCTAGGGCGGGATGGTCCCAGATGTTCAATAATAGCAGGTAGGTCAGTGGGGTTTGCAGATAGTCAGCTATTCATTTGTTCATTCATTCATTCATTGTATAACAAACATTTACTGTCACTCTCTTAGCCAGACACAGTAGTAAACACACTAATAAGATATGATCCCTACCCCCAAGGTTATAATGCTGGGGGAGGGAGGAGATAAAACAATTTTGGAAGGGGATTATGCCCAGAGAAGAAAAACTCTGGCGGGGATCAGGGCCCTCACCCATCCTGGTGATGCTAAAGGGTCCATCTACACACAGGAAAAGACACTTGGCTAGATCGGCAGGTACCCAGCTCAGATTGTGGTATTGTGGTGCCACTCGCAATACCGACCAGGTTAACCCTACTCACTTGTATTTCTTAGTTAAAAAAAAGAGTCCTCCAGGACCTCCCCTGGTGGCGCAGCAGTTGAGCACTGGGCTGTGAGGCTGCTCGAGAGCCGGTCAGCTGGCAAGGGTCCCACAAAAAAAAAAAAAAAAAAAAAAGAGTCCTCCATACACCAGATCTGTAAAGAAAATCTTCTAAGTTGCAGACATACACTGTGATGCCCTAGATGGCTTCAGACTAAAAAGGTAGGTACCAGGTGGAAATAATCTAGGATAGGCCACACTTGTGTGTGTGTGTGTGTGTGTGTGTGTGTGTGTGTGTGTTGGGGGGGGCGGGGGGTGGGGAGAAGAGTTGAGGAGCATGGCAACGACTTAAGACTGGGAACCAGGAAGTGATGGTGTAAAGCCCCAGGGTATGTTCATCAGGAGTGACCATCATATCACACTTGCTGCTCTGGGTAGACTGCCTGCCTCTCCTTGGAATCACCAGTGCCCCCTCCAGGGCCAGCCCCAGGCTACTGGCCTCTGATAAGGAGAGTCTAGTGGACCAAAATGTGCACTGGGGAGTTCTGTTCAGCAGATCTTTGGCCTGAGAGAAGCTAGCTGTTTTCCAGCTTTATGAAGTGGCATTTTTAACAAGACAGTCCAAAGATGACCCTGCCAAGACCCAGGAAGCTCCCACCCTAATGAGAGCTCAGCTAGCTAGCTGACCAGGGGCTGGGAAGCCTGGCCAAACCAATGCATCCTGGTTGGATCCAGATCTTAACTGAAAGATGCACACGTGCTTGCTGGGTGTGTCCCCAGTACCAGTCCTAAAGACCATAGAGATGGTGAGGAGGAAGCTGCCCTGGTGAGTCTTAACCAGGCTCCTGACCAAGCAACAGGAGAGAAGTACTCAGAGCCCAGAGGCTGCAGGGTGGTGGGGAGAGGGGTCACAGATCCTCAATGCTCTTCTGTCCCAGGCTTGAGTACTTGAGAAAAACAGGGTGCCCCCCAGACTGGGCCACCAGCACCAGACATCTGTGTCCTCCAGTCCCTCTGCAAGGAGGCGGCCTTATTCCCAATCGGGCTCATGTTACTCAAATGCTCCCAGCTCTGATGCTAAAATTCAATCTGTGAAATTGGAAAGGGGAGGGTCCCAATCCCCCACCCTGATCGGAGCATCTTTTCCGACCAAACCTGGCAATGCCAGTTCCTCCCTATTCCACTCCATCACTCACTGATCCAGCCAGTTCCAGGCTCTCCTCCACTCTGCTCCAGAAATGACTGACAAGGTTCTGGGGACTTGCTCCCAGATAGGGCTCAGAAGTCACTCCTAGCCCAGGGTGGGCCTGAAAAGCCTTAGCCAGCAGGAGCTCTACCTATAGGAAACGAAGCAAAGTCCCAGGGTTTAGGATGAGCTCCCTCCCCTCCCCCATTCCTCTATAAAGAGCTTCCCTTTCTGCCTCCTCATTCCCTTTGGCCTACGAGGGTTTTTACTCCATAATTGGCTTGTTTACTGCCACTGAGGGCTTCAGAGTGGCAGAGGTGGGAGGAAAGTTTTGTTGGAAGTAAGGAAAGGGGTGTGTGCCCTGAGCTTTGAGGCTGGTGAGTAAACCCTCCAAGTGCCTCTCTAACTACCTGAGAACTGGCCAAGAATCCATGTGAGAAAAAAACACAGGGCAATGCAAGGCCAGCTGAAGATTCCTAGCAGACCACAGGAGGGAAGCTTATGTTTGGCGCCCAGGAAAGACAGAACAATAAACCAAAACTTAATCTGCGTGTTTCTGCTGAATAGCTGAAAGCAGTACTTGGCATTGTTCTGGGTGGGGAGTCAACTATAGACCTCCCATTTGGGCTTCTGTGGGTCAGGAGCTCCAGTGACATCATTACCCTACTCAAAACCTTCCAAAGATACCCAACTCTTGAGCTTGATTTTCAGGCTTAATACCACAGGTCCCCAAATAACACAGCACCACCAGTCACAGATTGACAGAACCTACACTCAGCTGAAAAGGACCATCTACTAGGCCACAAAGCACATCCTTTGCTCCCCATTCAGGTTCTTTGCTTGGGGGGGGCTCCCTCTGCTGCAAGTGCCAAGTCTCCCTACCTTGTAAAGACTCTCTCCAAAGGCCCCTTCCCTTGTGAAGGTTTTCCCAGTTCCCCTGTCCTTTGTCCATGCCACCCCTATCAGTTCTGCAGGCTCCTAGTTCTAATCTCCATGCCCTGGTGTTGACCTCTTTGAGGGCATTTGCCTTACTCAGTCCTGCTTCTAGTTCCCTGAGGCCTTGCTCTATTCCTCCAAGAGAACCAAGCGTGTCTTACTCTGCTTTGATTTATCTAAAGTATACAGCACAGTACCTGGCAGACAGCAAAAGCTTAAGAACTGGGTTTTTTGCTGCACCAAATACTGTTCACCTCAGAGGCATAGGAAGTGATAGGTGTAGGGGCACAAAGTCAGGAGCACACAACACTATGATCAGCAGACACAAAACAGGCAGAGTGGGAGAGGCATCAAAAAGAAATGAACTGGGGGAGACACACCAGGCCTTACCCTTCTTGAACTCCTCCAGCATGGCATCCAACTTGGTGTCGTGGAAGACAAAGTGCACGGGGTGGTTGTAGAAGCGGGTAATGGTCTTGAGGGGGGTGCAGTCATCAGGATCCACAAAGGCCAAGTCTTTGACATAGAGAAGATCTACAATATTGGACTGCTCATCTTCAAACACAGGGATGCGGGTATAGCCGCTCTCCATAATCTCTGACATAGTGTTGAAGTCCAGGATGGCATCACTGCGGATCATGAAGCAGTCTTGGAGCTGGGTCATGATGTCCTCCACCGTTTTGGTCCGTAGTTCCAGGGCACCCTGGATCATATTTAACTCCTCTTTCACGAGGTCATTATAGGGCTCTGTCACCTTCAACATTTCCATCAGCTTCTCCCGATTGTAAACAGTGCGAATCTCCTGGCCCAGAACAAAGTCCAGGAGCTTGCTGATGGGGAAACTGAGGGGGAAGGTGATTAGCATAAAGAATTTGGTAAGAACGATAGTGTTGGCACCCACAGCCAGCCCATGTCGGGAGCACAAGGCCTGAGGTACGATCTCCCCAAAGATGACAATGCTGATGGTGGAGGAGGCCACCGCTACAAGTCCAGACCCAATGAGGTTGTCTAGAAGGATGGTGAGGGAGGTGTTGACCAGCACGTTTCCCAGGAGCAGTGAGCAGAGCAAGTAGTTGCCCTTGCGCCGGATGGGCTCAATCTTGCGGGCATAGCGCCTCTCCTTCTCCGTGCCACAGTTCTGCACAATTCGCAGCTCCATGGGGTCCAGGGCCATCAGGCCCAGGTTGAGGCCAGAAAATATGCCCGACAGCACCAGCAGCACCATAATGAGGAGGATGTGCAGCCAGAGGGGCAGCAACTTCTTACCCTCCTCTATCATGAAGAGCAGAGAGTCCTTGTCAGTCCACCTCTGCCAAGGCTCCTTCACCCCAGCCCGAGTGCACAGTGCATACAGCTTCATGTTCTCGCTCCTCCGAAGGAACTTAGTGACCACCACCAGCATCCCGGACGTGTTCCCGCGGCTCACATTCACCAGTCGCTGGACGACCAGGTCCTTGGTGAGCTCGGGGCAACCGGTGGAGTTGTGGACGGTGTCGTAGTCGTCCACCTCGGTGAAGGAGATCAGGTTGCTGGAGAACGAGCCCAGACTCTGGCCATACAGCCTCAAGTTCACCGTGCTGCCCTCGGACACGTAGATGATGCCATCGGGGTTCATCCCACACGATGTGTTGCAGCTCGCCAGCCTCATGCCCAGGATCGCCCCGAGCTGGGGGGCGTCCTGGCCCCGGGCCCCCCGCGCCCACAGCAACACCAGCAGCTCCAGCGCCGCCAGGAGGAGGCGCCCTCGGGCCGGCCCGCCGCCCTGGCGCCCGCCCCCGCCCACCGGCGCCATGTTGCTCCGGCAGGGCCGCCGCCGCTCCCCGCGCCCCGCCGCGCAGCCCTGCTCGCGCCGCCGCTCCTGCCGCTCCACCGCCGCCGAGCCAACTGCCCCGGCCGCGGGCCTGACGTCAAGGCAGCGCCCCGCCCGCCCCGCCCCGTCGACCCACGCCCCTCATTTGCATGTCAGGCCCCGCCCCCGGGCTCGCGGCTCCCGCGCGCGTTCTTAAGGGGGTCTGGCGCTTAAGGTGGCGCGGCGCTGGCATCCTGCTAGGGCGCTGCTCCGCAGGCCTTTCCCACCGCTGGTGCTCGGGCGAGGGCACCGCTCTCCTCGGGCCCCACCTGCTCTCCGGGAGGCGCCGTTCCGCATCCACGGATGGGCCTCGCGTGGCTGCACATTCCCTGTCCCCAAAAGTCTGCAGCTCAAGGCTGGTGGCCCATCTCATCTGGAACCTCAGAAGCAGCACAGCGTGGTGCTCCAGACAAAAGCTTTTCCTGATTTGCCAAAGAAAAGGGGAACCTGAGGGCTTAGGAGATGGGCCTGGCCGGGGCTTTTTGATGACCTTGGCCCCAGGCCAGAAGTAAGTTCCCCAACCACAGTCCAGAGGCTTCCTTAGGCCCTTGGTTGCCTGGGGTGGTGGGGGAATTGGGAAGCTAAGGATATACACTGCACGTCATTAAAGGGGCTTATCTCCTGTCTTTCCATTTAGGAAGCAAATATTGAGCACTGACTATGTGCCCAGCAGGTGCTCCAGACTCTGACCATATAAGCCAAAGTCTCTGCCCCGCTTGATTTACAGTCTACAGACTAGAAAACAGACAACAAACAAGTAAGCATAATTTTTTTTAATCTTCTTAACCACCCTAAGAGATCATGTTATTATTTTCATGTTACAGATGAAGAAATTGCACCTAAGCACAAATCAGGGTCCTTCTGTTATAGGACAGGGAGAGGGGCAGCCCAAACCCAGGGTTGCGGGGTTTGGGCTGCCCCTCTCCCTGTCCTATAACACTTCCAGATAATGATCTTAGGGCAGGCTTGTGTGACTTTGGTAAGACTAGTTGCAATATGTCTTAGCCCCAAGTTTCTTCATTTATAAAATGGGGGTTGTCTATGTGTAAGAATGATACAGCATCATTTTACTGATCTTGTGGGAATAATTGACCTAGGCCTTGAACTTGAACTCCGAATTTTCTTTGGCTACATAGCTGTTGTTATTATTGTTACCTGCCCTTCCGGTACCAAACCCCTAACTCCAAATTGTGGGGGTGACTGAACAGATGTGCCAGCTGTGTGTGAAAATGAGCTGAGAGGTGTGGTGCCAGGCCTAGCCCTGAAATGATTGATTGCTTCCTGGTTTGCCCTATCTCACTGTCAGTAGGCAACTATGAATCCAGTACTACTCAGGGTGTGTGGGGAAGACCTCAGCTGCCACCCTTTTAGGGGGAAGGAGAGAGACCTGTAAATATCCTTAGCACAATTGTAAAGGTACACTAAGGAGATGATCCAGGCAGATACCTGGTTGACCACTGGGTCTCAGAACAAGTTTTTTTGCTAGCCCTGGAGACACAGAATCCGTTTTACTTTCCTCCTGCACAAACACTTGTGTTTATTTTCATTTTTGTATACTCTTTGGCAATAAAAGCAGCAATCAATAGCAGTCGGAAGGAGTCTAAACAGAGAAAAGCAGTCAAGCGGTGTAATAGGAGGAGGTATGGCAGAGAGGCCTGATTTAAGAAAGGAGCTTTCACAGGGTAGAATGTGCTGCATACTAAGCCAGCCTATCCCTTGCTGGTGAGGTGCCTCCCTTCATATTCCACAGTGAGGGTCTAGCTGGCCAGGCTTTCAGGGAACAGGAGCCTCAGGATGGGCTCTGGCCAAAACAACAAAAACAGAGGTAGCCTTTAGGCTGTTCCCTCCCAACCCCACTGACCAGGCAGAGCCACCTGCATCTCCACAGAGCGAGCCCAGCTCTCAGGGAGGCTTCTCCCCAGCCAACCCGGTCTCTTCCAGCTGGTGTTAGCATTAGTGTCCCCTCCAGGGTACTTAGAGACTTTCCCGTTCTATTATTGACCAGTACACTATTTTTAATTTGCCCTTTTAGGGACTGTCTGTCCTCAGAAGCTATCTACATCTGCACTGGGTCCAATGACAGAAACCAACAATGGGAAGGAAAAAATAAACCTTTGAGATACCAAGGTTAAAAGTGGGAGAAGTGGTGAGGGTCAGATGGGAAAAATCAGTCTCTGTTGAGTTCATTTAATTTCATCTATCGGTGATGATATTCACATCTGAGATTAAGTGAGTAAATTCAACAAAGTAAAAAAAATGAAATTCCTGTTTGCCCTGTGATCTAACAGAGAAGGTAGGAGCCCCCATAGTAAAAAATGATACACTATAATGTGGAAAGCATTAGGAGAGATGTTTGAGACCCACTGGAGTCCAGGTTCATTGACTGCCAGGTGGGTATCCCTAATTAGTGTGTTTAACCATTCCACATCTGCAGAGTTGAAAAAAACCTCTCCAACAGTGTTGTGAGAACACTGTGGAGATGGAGGCCTATCAGTAAGAGGAATCAGGAAGTCTGAATGCATGTGTGATTCTTAGGAGCCCACCGTGGTGAGAATCACAGAAAGTCACATGGAAGCAAGAAACCACTCTCCTCTAGGGGTGCAGACCGGTTCTCTAACTCGGAGTGGAAGCCCACACCTTCATTTGTAAGTCAGGAATTTGGAGTTCTGATATGACGAGCACTTCACAGCACTCCACTCACCACATCCTTGGACTTTTCTTTCAAGGTTTAGTCCCTTGAGTCTCTCAAGCTTTAGTCCTTGTGGTAACAGGTCTGTTTCCTGTGCTTGAGCCTGCTCCTTTCTGGTACTGCGCAGGGAGATGGCCTTAAAGTTTTATTGCCCTTTCTTTTGTACCTGGCATTGTGCTGGCAGTAAGGGCTAAAGATGATCTAGCTCCTGAATTAGTAACCCTGGATCTCCTGCTCTTCACCCTAGGCTGCGATCCTCCCAGGCTGGATTCTTAGCCCTTTCCGACCTCTGGGTCTCCAAGATGGGCTTTGGCAGAGAAGTTGCCCATCTGCAGGTGGAGCTCACTGTCTAAAACCTGTTGTGGCCTGTCATTGGATCCCCAGGGGATGCTGTGGGCCCTTGGACACCAGAACCTGTTGGGGAGCAGTAGGGCATCCTTTCAGGGTGGCTCAGGCCATCAGCAATACATGCAATTCCCTGCTCACCAGTTCTCTGTAATAACCCTGAACATATGCAGGTTATATCCAGGCTTTAATTGTCTTGAGAAGGGGCTACTATCCCTCCCAGAGGAACAGGACAAGCTGGGTTGTTGCCTTGGCTCAAACCCAACTTACGTCACCCTATCAAGTGGGGTGATAAGGGCCTGGAGTCAGGATTTCTACATGAGACAGACATAGGAGGAATGGAAACATAGGAGGGGATGGAAAGATCAGATCTGCAGGTCCAGGCGAATAAAAGGATGTGCCTTTGACAGGGAGTTGGCTGCCAGAGGAGCAAAGGTGGAGAAGCATGTATATTCACTGGCTAGGCTAACAGGCTCCTGTGACCTGGGACACATTGTTCTCCTTTGGGACAGGAGCATGGGAGTCAGGATGCCCACGCCCTCCCCACCCATCTTGGGGTGGTGGGCACAGCTCTGGAGACACAATGCAGGGCTAGTTTGGCCACAGATTTTGTGTGGCCTGGGGCCTCTGAGACATTCTTGAATTCTGAGTGAGATGATGCCTCATCCATAGTAAGAGCTCAACAAACAGAATCAGTGACTAGGCTGATGATGGAAAGGATGCAATTGGAATTTTTAGAGTGCACTCTCAAATTTCCTGAGCTCCACTGTGTCTTTCCTTCCAACTTTACTCACCATCTTCTTGATCTTTCCTGCAGAGGCACAAAGTGAGCAGAGGATGCTGGGGGAGGAAGGGAAGCTGACAAGGGAGATCACAGAGCACTAGGCAAGACCACATCTTGAACCCATGGATCTGCAGGGTGCGGGGAGAGAAGAGGGTGGTGGAGGCAGTGCCAGCACAAACGGGCTCAGGTTACAAAGGCTGGGCAAGCTGGGAGAGGGGGAAGCTTCTTCGCAAAGGAATTCCCTGTAAGAATTGGTGGGAGTTAGAATGTTCCCTATGTAAATAAATAGCACCCACACTCACAGGGTGTGGCATAATCCATGTGTGGCAATAAATCACCCCAGGCATTGAAGTGAGGTGAGTTCTCAATTCCTGAATCTTACTGTCTCCTAGCCATTCCCAGAAAGGGAGACAGCCTTGAGATCTTCATGCACAGCTGTCTAGATTTTAGCAGGTTTGTCCCCAACATCCACTAAGGCACCAAATGCCTATTGGGCCTTCAGCAACCAGGTTATCTTGCTGGGTCTTAGGGTCTTTATCTTCAACATGAGGGGACCAGATCATACAATCAAATTTTATCCTTGTTTAAATTCTTTCATGTATAATTTTTCCTGGGCAACCTACAGAGGAAGGTAAAGGTGAGATTAGATGTGGTTGGTGCCTGTTGTTCTGATTTATCCTGCTCCCTGTCCCCTTCTATAAGGAATGGCACCTCCATATCACCTGTGGACCTGTGCCATCTCCACTTCCATGCGTTTTAGTGGGGATGGACAGCTGACCAGGCCTGAATAATCAAAGGCCTCAACAATAGACCTAGGGAGGGCAAGAGACCACGAAGGGCCAATCAGGAGCCTGAACTGGGCTTTTACATAGGGGAAAGGTTCCTAAATGGAGATTATAGATGCCTCAAGCTATCTCTTGCTATGTCTCCTCTCCCTGCTGGCTACAATACTTCTGTACAGCTTCACTCCTACGCTATAAGGAAAGGGGCCTCATTATTTATCTCCTTTCACAGATGAGGAAATTTATAAAGCTTAATAAACCTGCTTGGCATCACACAAAAATGGCTTTTAAGATTGTTCAAAATGTTTTGACTCCAAATCTTTTTTTTTTTTTTTAAAGATTTATTTATTTATTTATACAAGCACTGGGTACAGTCAGAAGCGCGGGAGGGTGAGAGAATTCACCAGTTGACTCCAAATCTTAACTGCTGCAATGAGCTGCCCCCCTGAGGACAGGGTTATAGGAACAGATTTATATTAAGAGTTGGTTGTGGGATCTTGACTCATTGGGGACTTAAAGTGACAGGGTTTTATTTTTTTTTCCAATCAAGGCTTTTAATCAATTGTAGTCACGTTCCCCTCTTCCTCCCCTTATTGCACAAGTCCCCAAATTTTCTTCAGGCACCCCCTTCATTTGATGTTCAATGGTATGTTTAGCTATCCATTGTTACATAACGAATTACTTCCAGAACATTAGTGTCTTAAACCAATAAGCATTTATTATGTCATAGTTTCTGTGGATCAGGAATTAGGAAGCACTTTACCTGGGTGGTTCTGGCTAAGCTTCTCATGAGTTGAAGGTAAGATGTCAGATGGGACTGCAGTCCTCTGAAGGCTTGACTGGGGCTGGAAGATCTACTTCCAAGTTTACTCAACTTGGCAGGAGGCCTCAGTTCTTTGTCATGGGTTGCTTACAACATGATAGCTGACTTTCCCCAGAGTAAGTGACCCAAGCTAAAGAAAGACCCTCATGAATGCCACAATGTCTTTTATGACTTCACCTGAGAAGGGACATACCACCACTTCTTTCATATGTTATTGATCAGATTGTCTAAAATAGATTTACTCTCTGCACAGGGTGCAGCTCTCCTGAAAATGGATGTCTATGCCAAGTTCATCTTCACCCCCTCCTTGGTGGACAGCACCTTTCAGCTGCTGAGTAGATCATAATCTGCTGTGGTGCTGAAACAACCAGACAATGTTGCATGAGTGTCTCAGCCACTTGGCCGCCCCACATCCTCAGAACTCGCTGTTTCCCTGCCACAGGCTGCCCAAACAGCACCATTTCCAAGACCAGTAACACAGCCAAAATTCACTGGAACTGGGGATGCCACAGAAGGGGGGAGCCAATTCTGGGCCTGGAATTGGAACTGTTTGGGAACCTTAGCACCAGTTATACCAGGATCCCTTCTCTGAAGCAGCAGCTCCTCTCCTACACTTTTGTGAGCTTCACCCTCTCAGAGGCCATAGGATTCTTTGGCCTGATGGTTGTTTTTCTCATCCTCTTCACCATGTGAAAGAGCCATTTCCACCTCCTATAGTTCTTTCTCCCCTGTCTTGTCTGCCCTGAACCTTTCCCTCTACCTCCCCAGGCAGCTGGGGGAAAGTGACTGGCTCCAAGTTTGACAGGGAAGACAAATAATACCATATTAACAAGGAAAAAACAAAAGAGTCATTGTGGAAAGGGCTGCACAGGGCATGAATCACAGGTGGCAGAGATCACTGGGGGCCATTGGAGGTTGGCTATCACAGGAGGTGAGCGAAAGTCCTCTCTACTTGCACACTGATCACTTGCTAAACTTCCCCCCACCCTGACCGCCAATAACTTCTCTCAAAAACCTGGGAATTTAGTCTTACTAGGATAATGGTTGGGGTTAGAGGATCTTCTCTCTGCTTAGATAGTCAAACAAAACATAAATTTAGTATCGCCAAATTAAAGTTTTGGCTTTTCCTTCAAAACATGTATCTCCCTTCAAAACAATTTCCCTTCTAGCAATTTATGGCCATTGTATTTTTCCAGTTGCTATGGCCCAAAATCTTGGAATTATTCTTTATTTCTCTGTTTCTCTTATGTCTCTGTCTGAGTCATCAGCAAATTCTGCTGGCTGTACCTTGAAAATATATCTAAGTCTATCTAGTTGCTTGTCCTACTTCTGCTGCCACCACCCAGGCCTAGGCCCTGTCTTTTCTCTTTTAGAGTACCAAGGAGCCTCTGTTGGTCTCCTTGCTTTTACCTTCTCTCCCCCAGTATAGTCTCAAGTCAGCAGCCAGAGTGACCATTCCAAAATATAAGTTAGATTATAAACCTCCTCTGATGAAAACCTTCCAGAAGTTCCCCAGTTTCTTTTAAATTAATAGTATAAGTTTGACATTGGCTTACAAGCTGAAGAGTTTACTTTTAATCTAATTAGGGAGGGGCAGAAGGTTGTTAGTGGAGAAGAGATGTGCTGGAGACTAAAAATTTGCAAGGTTAATTGTTGACAGTGTGTTGGATGAATGGATGGGAGGAAAAATTCTTGCTAAAGCTGATATATGTGAAAAGACACATACAAATAAATAAAAAATATTTAGAATGCTAACTATGTGCAAGGTATCGAACTTTCCACTCCTTCCCTCATTTAAATATTTATGGCAATGTGAGGTAGGTGTTGCTATTATTCTCTTCTTATAGATAGAAAAATTAGGTCCCAAAGAGATTAAATAACTTGCCCAAGATCCTACCACCAGACAAGGTCAACAGAGACAAGTATTAAAACCCAAACTGTCTACCACCAATGTATTTCAAGCTGTCATTTTCATTGAGAAATGTTGAAACCAAGGGGCACTGTAAAAGCCTCATGAAAGAAAACTAGTAATCTTTATTACAAAACAGTCATATGTGGGTCCAGTTGTTGAAAGAAATGCCAAGTGGAAAATGATTTAAAGAAATACAACCATAGTTTTGCAATTGGGTTCCTTACACACTAATTTTCAGTTTTTACCCATCAGTGTTTAGTCTAACTTTGACTTCTTGGCTTTCCCCCAGAGCCAACAACCCTCAATCTGACTTTTGGAAGTAGCCATCATTCTCAGGCTGACTTCTGGTCTAGTTAACTCCTATTTATAAACCCCAGTGACAGGACTTGCATATTACACACTTCCACTCTGCATCCCAGATCCCTGAGCAATATCCTCAGATCAGCTAGTGGCTTCTAATTCATTTATAAACCTACTTTGGGCCTCCCTGGTGGCATAGAGATTAAGTCTCAGTACTATCACTGCTGTGTCCTGAGTTCAATCCCTGGCCGGGGAGCTAACCCACATATGGTGCAACAGATCTTTCCTGTCTTGCCCTCTGCGCCCCTTAGCAGTGTATTTCAGTAAATCTGCCTGTTCTGCCTCCCACTCCGTCTCTGGTGAATCCTCTCACCCCCTGCCTGTCTAGCCTACACCCCAGTTCTTCTATGCATAAATAAATAAATATATCTTTAAAAAAAATAAACCTACTTCTGACACCTGTATTTTCTTCTAAAAGGACCAAACCCACTTTCCCAGAACACAGTAGGCAAGCCATAACAAAGTTTACCAAAAATAATAATTTGTAGACTCAGAGAACTCTTAAGCATCTACAATGTGCATATGATCCTTCACACATTTTTTTCATTTTTTTCATTTCATCTATCCAGTGTGATAGGTTTCATCACAATCAATTTACAGATGGAGAATTGAAGCTTGGAGAGATTACATAATTTACCCAAGGTCATATAATAGAGCTACATCTCAAAAAAGCAGAGATGTTTTTGTTCCAACTGGAATATGTCTGAGTTCGCCTCTCCCCCTAACCCCCACTCTGCAATCCTGGAAGAATGTTATGCCCCAACTCTGTGACCAGCCTGCCTTGGGATGTCTACAGGCAATCCTTGATTTGTAGACTCAGAGAACTCTTAAGCATCTACAATGTGTGAATAACACAGATTACTTACAGATACCCTTTCCCTGGACAGAGTCGATACAATGAAATATTTTCCTCCCTTCACTGTCCTTTTTCTAGATTGCAGACTCCTTTGTTTTTAGTTATGACAACATTATACAGGATGGATCACAATGAACTTTACTAGATTATAGTTAATTACAGTTTTCATTCCCTGGAGGAAACTTAGAAAACACCACAAATGCATACCCAGCACATTTCCTAATCATCTCCAAGGGAAATTCTTGAAAGCTTTTTATTATGGCAACTCTCAAACACACATAAAACCTGAGGGAATTCCTATGTACCCATAACCCAGCTTTGAAATTACTAACATCCTACTACCTTTTTCAGCTATCTTACCCACCCTTCAACACACACACACACACACACACACACACACACAAACCCCACCCCAACCCACCTCAAGTATTTTAAAGCAAATCTCTAAATCTTACCACTAAATTCAGGTACTCTAGTCTGTTTGAAATTTATTCTATCAACTGAGTACAAAATGCCCTGATTTTCAAGCTGAGTAATGCCTCCTTGCCCACCACACCAAGTGATTGTGAGGTTGAAATGAGATACTGGATGTGAAAAGTCTATATTTCTGGCAATGGGCTGCATATTAGATTCTCTGGGGCAGGAGGGAAGGAAAGTTTCAAAATCAAATCCCTGGATCCTACCTCAGATCTATGAATCAAGTGTCTGGAAGTGGGACTCAGGCATCTATGTGTGCCAAAGGCACTCCAGACTATTTAATTGTGGCTTATTGGAGGACCAGAATTTGTAAATCGACACTGGAAAGTACTTGGCTAGATGGTGTTAGAGCTACTGTCCTCTTTTTTATTCCAGGATATGCTTGGAGAGCTTGGGGTGCAGGAAGATGGGGCTTGGTCAGCTGAGATGTCAGAATTAAAGATGAACCCAACTTGAGGCCCAGGTGGATCCCTGAGGAGGGAGGAATGATCTACTTGGCTTTGGGAGAACTGATGTTAGGTCCTGCTTTGAATCCTAGGTTTGGGGTGGTGGTAGATTTAAAGGGAATAGCAAGGTTTAGAAGTGAATTGAAGGAAGGAAATGAAAGGATAGGGCTAAGATACTGCCTTACAGTGTCTTGTCATGGGAGTAGGGGACATCAGGCATCAAGGTTCTCCTAAGTAGAGGTACCTGTTTGGCTTTGAAGGTGAGAGTCATCCAGAACTGCTGGAAAGCACAGATCACATTGTACATGAATATCCCCTGCCCTACAATTATCATGACAGATGATTCCATGATGAAAAAGAATATTATGGGCCTCCCTGGTGGCGCGAGGGGTTAAGCACTGCACTATGAAGCAATCCACAGCCTCTGCAGCACGAGTTTGCTCCCAGGCCAGCCAGGGAGAAACCCACATGGCGCAGCAGACCTCTTCTGCTGCTCCCCTCAGCAGTGCATTTCATTTAGTCTGCCTGTTCTGTTCCCTACTCTATCTCTGGTGAATTCTCTTACCGCCCCCCACATATCTGCTTGTACCCTAGTTCTTGTATGCATAAATAAATAAATCTTTTTAAAAAAAAAAGAAAAGAAAAAGAATATTAGAGAGCTGAAGGAATGGGAGGTCAAGATCTGATCCAGCTATCAGAGGGTGCCTGTGTGGGTGCACACACATGGAGTGGGGGCAGTACTGGAGGGGGACATGACTCCTTTTTCTCTTTCCCTCTACCTCCCCTCCATACATTGACGGTGTTGAAATTTTCCTGAGCCCTGTGCTTCTGGAAAGCATCTGTGGTCAAGAAATTCCCTCCTTTTTGTGTCTCTCTCATCCTTTTTGGAGTTCTGAGAAATGACTAACCTCAAAGGACTAATGCTGCTCTAGAAGATTCCAAGATAAGACCCACTTCCACTCTTCTTCAATGACTCAGATAATACCTTCTCCATTCCTCCTCTTGAGGACTCCCTTGTTTACTCTTCATTATAAAACCCAGGTTCATTCCTTTTCTTTGATATGTTCTTCATTAATGAGCATTGTCCCTATTGCAATAATCTGAACAAAATAATTTGATTTATTGTCCTGTGCATTTTGTCTTTATGCCTTTCTGCTTTATTCTCCATTTCTTCATCTTAATGAATTTTACAGTAAGAAATCTACTGAGATAATTTATCAAAGATGCACCTGACAGGTCATACAACAATGTGAATATATTTAATGCCTCTGAACTATATACTTGAAGATGATTAAAATGTTTTATTTTACTACAATAAAAAATTCTGGCTGACAGAGAAATGCAAACGGACATAATTTTATTCAGAAACAATTAGAACTCTTACCAGGTGCTGCGTGATGGGTTAGGGGGTGGGGCCTATAATAGGAAATGAGTAAGATCTGCGTCCTGTAGGCCAGCAGCTCCCAAACTTGCTAGGGAGACAAACACATAATGTGCTAATTGAGCTACATAATTCAGAGTGACACACATTGTACTGGACATGTGTGCCTCCTGATTTGAGTCAGATTGTAAAAGGCCTTGAATGCAACACTAAGGACTTTGGAGTTTATCCTATGGTAATTGGGAACTGTGAAGAATTTTAAAGCCATGACATGAGTAGATTCATTGCAATTCCTAATGTCTTGTTACCAAACATCTGCCTTGTGTGGAGTGTGTAAAAGATTAATGGTTGTGATAGCTTTAGTTTTTAAAGTTGATGTTCTATAAAATAGGCTCATATTCTCGTTTCTCTTATTAACATATAGATATATATATACACAAACACACTCAGAAAAGAAAGAGGATACTTTGGTTAAGTCATTGGGAGGACTCAGACACAGATCTGGCAAGTGTTTTGTAAGAAATGTACTTGGCACACAGAAAGAGCTCAGTGTGAGGCAATCTCCTTGGCCTGAGGGAGTCAGGCAAGGCCTCTAGGAGGAAGTAGGCTGAGGAAGAGAGAGAAGCTGGAGCACACAGATGAATGAAGGGAGCTGTTGGCATAAGGATAGAGAGGACCAGGTCCAAATGGTAGAGGGTTTTGTGTGCCAAGATAAGGGGCTTGAATCTTTTCCCCACAGGTAATGGTAAACATTAAGGCTCTGTTAATCTGAAAATGATAATGATGATGATGATAGAATTCACATTCCAGGTACCACTCTTACAAGCCGGCAGTTTACCACAAGCCGGCAAACTTACCACTCTTACAAAATTGACACTTTTTTTAAAAAAAGATTTATTTATTTATTTATTTATACAAACACTGGGTACAGTCAGAAGCACGGGAGGGTGAGAGAACTCACCAAAGTGGGGCAGAAGGACTGAGGTACACTGCTGAGGGGAGCAGCCGGGGATTGAACCGGCGCTGTGGAGGCTGTGGGCAGCTTCACAACCCAGCACTCAACCGCTGTGCCACCAGGGAGGCCCCAAAATTGACACTTAACCCTGACACTCAGGAAGCTGCATGGTTACATAGTTTATTTAGATCACTTATGTGGCCCTGTGGATGATGGTAGCCAGAACACCAGTTAGGGTACAGTTTGTTGTGGGCTTCAAGAAAGAGAAAGGGAGGGACAGAAAGGATGTGATAGCTTTGAAGTTTAATTAGGAATCAAATCATCAAGACCTGATTATTTATTGATTGGGTGGTGGGATTGGTGAAGAAAAGGAGGGAAGTTGGAATGACAGTCATGTGTTTTTGGCTCTGGGCCTGGGTATGTTACTGGACCACACAGCTTGAGGATTATGCTCCATTGTTTCTTTTTTTTTTTTTTTAAGATTTATTTATTTATTTATTTATTCATTTATTCATTTATTTATTTATTTATTTATACAAGCACTGAGTACAGTCAGAAGTGCGGGAGGGTGAGAGAATTCACCAGAGCCAGAGCGGAGAGCAGAGCAGGCAGAAGGACCGAGGTACACTGCTGGGGGGAGCAGCGGGCGGCAGGAGAGGTCTGCGCGCCATGTGGGACCCTCCTCTGGTGGGCCGCAGAGGCCGCGGGCAGCTTCGCAACCCAGCACTCAACTGCTGCGCCACCGGGGAGGCCCCTATTGTTTCTTAGAAGACTCACTGAAGCTTCGCAACCCAGCACTCAACTGCTGCGCCACCGGGGAGGCCCCTATTGTTTCTTAGAAGACTCACTGAAGCCCTCCAGAATCTCTTACTCCCCCCCCCCCCCATGGATTATTTAGAAGTGAGTTGTTTAATTTGCAAATATTTGGGAATTTTTGAGAAATATTTGCTATCATTTTCCAGCATAATTCTGTTATGTTAGAACAATCTTCATGTGCTTTCAGTTCTTTTAAATTTGTGGAGGTTTGATTTTTTGGCTCAGATTATCTTAGTAAATGCTTCATTTACACTTGAAGGCAATGTTGTCTTCTGCTCTGTGTTGGGTGAAGTTCCTACAAATGTCATCAGATCAAGTTGCTTGAGAGTGTTGTTTAAGTCTCTCGTACATTTGATAATTTTTCAGCTATTTTAATTGTGGGTTTGCCTATTTCTCCTTTGAGTTCGATATCCTGATTGACAGTTCTGCACAGTCAAAAGGTATTATGACTGAGAAGATAGAGGGTTTGCGTGGATCGGGAAGAAATGCTTTTTTTTAAAAAAAAAACAAGATTTATTTATTTATGCATACAAGAACTGGGGTACAGGCCAGAGGTCTGTGTGGGGGGGGAGGGGGTAAGAGGATTCACCAGAGACAGCAGGAAGCAGAACAGGCAGACTGACTGAAATGCTGAGGAGAGCAGCGGACAAGTCAGGAGAGGTCTGCCGCGCTATGTGGTCACTCCCTGGCCAGGGATCGAACCTATGCTGCAGTGCCGACAGATAGCTTCATAGTGCTATGTCTTAACCTCTTGTGCCACCAGGGAGGCCCTGCTTTTTTTCTTTAAATTCACTCTAGAATGCAGACAACATAGAAATCCCTATATATCCCAGCAGGCCTAGTGGAACTCAGGCTAAACGCAAAGAAAAAGGGTCAGGCACTCGGCCACGCCCCTTCCCTGGGTTGGCAAGACAACTGATACAAGCCAGCCAATCGAAGAGGAGCTTACCTGCGGGGGCGGGGGCTTGACGAGAACCAATGGAACACAAGGCAGGTGGTTCGATGGGCCAATGATTTGGCGACGGGGGCGGGTCTTTATTGAAGGGACGGCGGTGGGGAAGATGGCGGCGGTTCTGGGACCCTCTGGGTGGTGGCAGCATTGGCGGCGGCGTTTGTCGACTCAGGATGGGTCCAGGATGTTGCTCCTTCTCCTTTTGCTGGGATCTGGGCAGGGGCCATGGCAAGTCCGGGCGGGTCAAGCGTTCGAGTACTTGAAACGGGAGCACTCGCTGTCAAAGCCCTATCAGGGTGAGGCACCTGGGGCGAGGTGGTCGTGCTTGGGGAGGGCTTCGGGACTTAATCGCATCCATAGAGATGGGGGGCAGCGAAGGGCTTTGTGGCCCCGAGTAAACTGCCGGCGGTGGCTGGGGGGTCCACGGGGAGTCGCCGCGTCTGGGTACCACGTTCGAAGGGTAGGGGTCAGCCTCCCATTCCTTACCCCCTGGCGCTGGAAGTTTCCAACAGGTGGAAACTGGTTGCCACTGACTCCAGTCCTGTACGGAGGAGAGTATGGAATTGGCAGGAGGAATGTGGGAAGGGGAGAGAACTCTGAATGGTGGACGGAGATTGAGGTCCACTAGCAATGAGCCGGGCTTGGGATGGAGCTGTGGGTGTGCAACAGATAAAGCTGGAGGAAAAACTGGGGTAGAGCTTGATTAGACTGAAAAAGAAGAGAAAAATCTTTTACCAGTTAAAACACCTGTTCTTCAGTCCAGGAGTCCTGTTAGTAAGAGTCTGATTAGCTTTGCTCTAATTAGGGTTCATAGGTCCCAAAGCACAACTATGGACCAAAACATATTAGCTACAAAGAAGGTCAAATCAGTGTTGACAGCTTAACAAACCAAGTTTGTTTCCCAAGGTAGTGTGGGCAGGGAGATAGCAAATAAAAACAACTCAGTGCAAGATATACACTGCTACTAAGGATGATCATTTATTCACTTAGCAATGCATCCTCTTCTTTTATGGTCTCTTTGCTAATACTGTGAGTTACACAGACCTCACTTCTAAGGGGCTTGTAGTCTTAAAAGTATGGGGAGAAGTAACTTCACACTTGAAGGATTGTTAAAAGAATCTGATTAAAAGCTTGATGGGCCTGAGGGTTGAACTCCTTTTGGTGTAACTGGGAAATTGTTTTCCTTTTCATAATTTGCTTACACAGAAAATGGGAAGAATAGGTCTGAGCTATGGTTACCATGCATGTATAAAATGATAGTCTGGTGTGTTTGGGGGTCTTCACCTGAGAAGGGTTTTCTGAAAGGAAATTATAAAGATAAGGAATTTTAGAGTTATGAGTGACAGGTGGGAGATTGTACTAGTGACCCGAAATGGGAGAAGAACATGAGGGCTCCAGCTTTCAGAGGGTCCGTGGTGACTTTTTGAATGGGTTGGTGTTGAAGAGTATGAATTGATCTACTTCCTCCCTGTAGGTGTGGGCACAGGCAGTTCCTCATTGTGGAATTTGATGGGCAATGCCATGGTGATGACCCAGTATATCCGCCTTACCCCTGATATGCAAAGTAAACAGGGTGCCCTATGGAACCGGGTGGTAAGAATCTTTCTCCCTCCTGTGTTTGTGACCCACAAAGTTCTAAAAAGTTCACTGGTAGCATATTGACTTAATTTTACTATCTATCATCAGTATTCTGTCTTCTATGGATATCAAGGGTTTTCATTTTAAATAGTATGATGACCTTTATAATGAAACCAGACATTTAGGGAAATGCTCTGTACTGCCCTAATTAAGCAAAAATTCATTATGATTCTGTTTTCTGAAATGTCTTTAATTCCTGACTGACCTGATAGTACTGCTTCCTTGAGGCTAATGACAATTACTCCCATTTAATTACTTTGATCTGTAAAGTAGAAGATAGCTCTTTCAAATTTATCCCAACCTTCAGCCCAGTGTCCCCTCCCCCCACCACCACTTGTTATTTCACTTTGAAGACTAATTTTAAATTTTATTTTCAATGTAAAAGCCACTTTGAGCCGTCGGTCATTTTATTTGTCCTTCTCTGGAACTTTTCTAGCTACATTGTCTTCCTTGAGGTATGGCGGCAAGAAGTGAATGCAGTATTCCTGGTGTGGCTGCACTGTGATTTTGTACAAGTGTAAGATGATGCTTCCTTTTTGGTTTCCAGGTCTCTGTCTAAATCTTTTACGACCACTTTACTTTTGGGAAGGATACTTTTGTCATCCTTTAATACCTCTCAGGGGTTCTCATAAGCTAAGAACTTTACTTTGTTTTTATTATTAGCTGTATACAAGTGATCCTTACAAAAGAGAACTATTTTTCCCTCTTCATTTACGTGGTAGAGAATTCTGATGGACAGAACAATAAGAGAAGTTTCTACGTGAGCTATTTCCACAAGCCAGGCCCTTAACCCAGATTGTAACTGAACTTGATCTTGGAAAGAATGCAGAGTAATATGTTGTAGTAGAAGAGGTGAGGACTGGGGTTCTTGGTCTAGCTGTATCACAGATCCACTGTGAACCCTAAGCAGTTTCTCTGTTTTCAGTTTCTCCATCTGTCAGATGAACTTCATAGTACCTTTGCTGCCTTATCCAGGGTTATTGTGAGAATGAAATAAGATCAGAGACATACAAAGGTTTGGAAAATTAAAATGGTTACAGAAGTGTGTTGTTGTGTATTATTACATCTGTTACAAGATTCGTTAATAGGTTACTAAAGGTTAAGCCCAAGGCTTGATACATATCTTGCTGCTGTATTGCAAGCTGTTATGTAACTCTTTTTAACAGTCCAGTATCTAGTTACACTGTCCTCTTTCAGATGCTCTAATCCCTGTATTTTTTGTTATCTGACAATCAGGATGATCTTTGGAGTTATTTAAATAGGATCAATTTGAGTAGGTGGTTCTTAAATCTGGTTGTCCTTTGGAGTTGATACCCCAGAGATACTTATTGGAAATGGCTGTGGCTTGGCCAACAGGATTTTTCAAAAACTCTCTAAGTGAATCTTAACATGCAGCAGTTTGAGAACCTCTGTTAGACACAGCCTTGGGCAAATGCTACACCAAGCCAAAAATAAGTGTCAGGCACCTCTTGGCTCCCTGTGAACTTGTCTGGGCCTTCCCTCTTTGCAGGGACATAATACCCACCTACTGGTTACAGGGCAACTTCCTGCCACTGAATTTCACTCTTGTCCTGAAATCTAAATGAAATAGCAGAAAGACAAGAACCCCGAACAACAAAACAAGGTCTTGGGTTCATCAGAGTAAATTATTGATTCCAGGGTTTTTTGTTGAATTCAGAAGTATCTGTATCTCTTTCATTTTGACTGTGTTCCTCAAATAAAATTTGGGAATATTTCCCAGGCAATGAAAATGATATAGCAGTATGTTTTTCAAGTGCTAGAACGATTTAGAGAGTATTTGAACTCTGCAAGTCTGTCTGCTCCTCTTCCTTACTTCATGGTGAACTTTAACCAGGAGCCTCTCTAAACAAAGTATCTACTAGGTTTCTCCTTAGAAGTATAGTCATCTAGTTAAGAGTCCTGAAATACTCACTTATCCTCTCCAGTTTTCTGAGGTTTTAATACACAATTCCAAAAAGAAAAAGAGGACTAAATTGTGCCCACCTCTTTAGTGTTTTCCCACCATAGGCTGCCCTGTGGTGGGGACAGTGGTGTTCTCTTTTGGTACATTTATGCTTCTTGGCCATGAGCATGAGATTTGGGGGACTGACTTACTGCTTCTCATGGGAACTCTAGCTTGCCTCTAGTTGGTGTGGCAAAGGGCCAAGGGTAGCTAATTAGAATTGTTTATAGCATCTGCTAATTGTTCCTGGAAACCTTTGCGTAATGACTTAGCTTTTTTTATTCTTTTATAATGAATGAAGATTTGACATTTTTTAAAATCCAAGTTTTTTAGAGTCTGTTAGAGGGATGGTCATAAGTCACAAATAGTGTGAATTCAGCCTCCTGCACTCTACAGGCTGCAGTTCTTTGCTGGGTGGATGTAGGATCACAGTAGAACACTAGTCTAACTTGGCATTTTCTTGTCTTTTCCAACTTTGAAACACTGTCCTGCCTGTTTCTACTGGGAAATGTTAAAGATAATTGGGAGGTTTACTCATTTTTCATATTAGATCTCATATACAATTGAATGACTCAAACTGTCTAATTTTATAACATAAATACTTAGCAAGTCTTACGTTTCAACTTTAACCCCTAGCTTCGCGTTACCTGCATTTATGTTTTCCAAGTCTATAAACTGCTGGTGAGGGCTTGAGGGGTTTTGCATTTCATGCTCCTCGTTGATTCTAATGTCTTTTTCACTTTAGCCATGTTTCCTGAGAGACTGGGAGTTGCAGGTACACTTCAGAATCCATGGACAAGGGAAGAAGAATCTGCATGGGGATGGCTTGGCAATCTGGTACACAAAGGATCGGATGCAGCCAGGTATTGGGACTCTGGTTTGCTATTGTGTGAAGTGTGGCAGGCCTACTTTTCCATGTCCCCTCTCTTTGAGCAAGGTATGTCCCTACAGTGTTCCCCCTCTCCTTTGATGTGTATGGATGAAGACTGGCCTGTCTAGTCTCTAGAAAGTGGTCTGAGTCCTAATAAGCAGTGGAACTTGATTCATCCTGGGGTGACTTCTTGCTTATTAGTTCCTTTCGGTTTCCCTGTGAAACCACCTGACCTGTTAGCTGGGGAAAAGCACTGGCTCTCCTGGACACTAAGGAGTGGGTCAGCCGATTTCTTCTGAGCAAGCACAGTAAACAATCTCAGCACTCCTGAGTCAAAATAGTAAGCTAGTTTTCCTTGTTGTGTAGAAGCCATGGCTCCAAGTAGATGGCAGACTCAACCTGATTTGACCTGATCTCTTTTGCAACAAGAGGTAGAACTTGGGAATTCACTTCTCTCTCAGGGGCACAGTCATCACCAAGTGTTTGTGAAACAGAATTCTTAAGGGGCGCCTTAGCAACCGGTTTGGATCAGGGAGCAGCTGTAGTGCTAAACATGGTTGCATGGTCTTCTCTTTCCCCTGCCTTCAGTAACAAACAACCACAGATATTTTTTTGGGTGATTACCATAGGCCATGCACTTTGCTGGGTGCTTTTACATACGTTTTTCTCATCTGAGGAGAGGCCTGGGAGTCATTGGAATTTCACTTTTTCCTCCATCATAGTGATATATTATTCCGTTGTCAACTCTTGGTTTTATTTCATTGTTCATCATCTGTTCTCTCTCTCTAGGGCCTGTGTTTGGAAACATGGACAAATTTGTGGGGCTGGGAGTATTTGTAGACACCTATCCCAATGAGGAGAAGCAGCAAGAGGTAATGGCAAGTGTCAGAGTTTAGGTCAGCTACACTGACATCACAGTTCTCTGCCTCTGAAATATTGTTCAGTATGGAAGAGGGGACAGAAAGAAAGGGGTTTGGTTCTGTTTTATTCATCTGTCAAACTTCAAAAGTTAATTCCTTGCTAGGGTTTTTTCTAGAGAGAACTGCTTATGATACAACAGTCCTTTGGGAATGGCCGTCATGAATGGGGGCTTTTTCTTTAGTGTTAACAATGTTCTGTCTTGTGCACGTTAGGTCGCCACTGGCATTGAATGTGCTTGACTGGTGATTTGGCTACGAGGCCAGTGCTGGAGCAAGCTGAATTTGTATACTCAGTTCCCCTGATTTAATATTTCACTGCTGTGCTCTCTTCTGCAGCTTCCTTACCTTTTCTAGCATCCTTTTCTTCTTCCTTTTCTCAGACTTGAACAGCATTTCTCTCCAATAGGAGAGGGCATAGAAGGAAATTGATGAAACCCCAGCATTTTGTTGGAACCTGGAATGTAACTGTTGGTGGAACATCTTGTTTTTTTGTTAGCTGACCCTGGGGGTTCCTTAGTACTTTCTTATATTGGCAATAGTTGTGTGCTTTCTCTGCCTGGCCACCATCACATGGTGGGGAAATTATTCAAGTTGGTACTGAGCATCCTGTGGCAATAATATTTAGCAAGACTGGCAGGTTTAGGAATGGAGACAGAACTCACTTTATTTTTCCCCAAAAGTTTTTTTGTGAATTTATAAAATTTCAAACCTATAAAAATTGGCAGAACAGATTACCATCTATATGTAACACAGCATTCAACAGTTTTTATCCTACAGAGTTCACCTTTGAGGAGATGGAAGGTGAGACCTGGGTTAGGGAGATTAACCTTTTGTGGTCGGAGTAGCTTCTTCATGTTGTTTCTGGTCTTCTCTTCACTCCACCATATATTTCTAGGTGCCAGGCCTTGGGAATAAGTGAGCAAAACCAAATAGGCTAGAATGCTGAGGGAAGAGCTATGGGGTACTATAAGACATAGCAGGGTATTTAACCTGCAGTGAGGCAGTGGCAGGAGAGGTGGTTGGGGAAGACTTCTTCCTGGAAGAGACATTCACATTGGAGTTGCAGCATTAGGAACCACTGTTCTCCTTGTTTTCTTTAGTAGTAACTTTGTTCCCTCTTGGGCAAGTCAGCTGGCCACTGAAATTGAGCAGTCTCCTAGGGTAGTGGTGGTTTGGCTATTTAGACCAGCACCAAAGCAGTCTGCATGTATATGACGCAGTCTCACAGGCACATTGTGGGGCCAGGCTCTGAAGGGTGGTCTTCCTATTAAGGAGTCTGGACTTAGACATTTAAAGGGTGTAAGTATATTAAAGGATGTTAGTGAAGGAAGTGTCATAACTGCATTTGAATAAGAGGTATGGGCTTCAGGGCTTAACTAGAGTTTTCAACCTGACTCTCTGTTTTTTTCCCAGAAATAAATTGTTCAAACTCTCTTAGCTTCTAGTCTGCCATCAGATAGTAGTAATTCTGATCTGAGAGGGCAGATCTGATGGGCTTACTTTATAAGAAGAAATGTTAATTTTTTAAACTTTTTAGATTTAGATGGTAAAAATTGGGATTTGTTTTCTGTCTAGCTGTTATGGTTCTCACCCCCCAACTGTGCTGTTGGAATTATCTAGAGAGCTTTTAAAAATACTTATGTTGAGGCCTTAACCCCAGACATTCTGATGCTTTTTGTCTTAGGTGCAGTCTAGGCAACCTCACTTTTTCAAAGATCTCCAGATGATTCACATGTGTGGCCAAGATTGGGAACCTGTTCCAAATTAGGTTCTTGTTTCCTTATTATTTATTTATTTATTTATTGAATTTGCTTATTAATAATAAATTTTAAGGGTCTCCCCGGTGGTGCAGCAGGTTGAGCGCAGTGCTGTGAAGCTGTCCACAGCCTCTGCAGCGCTGGTTTGATTCCTGGCTGGCCAGGGAGAAACTCACATGGTGAGGCAGACCTCTCCTGTCGTGCCCGCTGCTCCCTTCAGCAGTGTATTTCGATCCGTCTGCCTGTTCTGCTCCCCACTCTGTCTCTGGTGAATCCTCTCATCCTCCCGTGCCACTGGCCTGTACCCCATTTCTTGTATAAAAATAAATAAATCTTTAAAAATAAATAAATAAATTTTAAAAAGTGATTAAAAGCAATTTCTCTACATTAGGTGGCTTTACTTAATCCTTGTTAAATCCCTTATATTCAGTATTATTTTTCCCATTTACCAGTGAGCAAAGAGATGCTTTAAAAGTTAAGTATGTTCTTTGAGGAAATAGCCAGGCTACCAGGTGGAACTAGATTTTGAACACAGATCCATCTGATTCTAGAGGCTGTGCTTTTGATATCATGGTGCTTTACCACCTCCCATTCATTGTTTCTTCTGCCAGGTTGATTTCCTTGGGAATGGGAGATGTTTTTTATTTTTAGATGATTTCTTAAGCAATTTCAGTTTTAGAGCTTATAGTCAGTGCAGAGAACATAGAAAATATGCTCCTTTCTGCATCCCAGTAACCTGGACAGTAATCTTAGAGGGTAAAATCAAATATGTTTTGTTAGTGGCATAGTTTACTTTGATAGCCTATATAAGGAGCCAGGTATTGTTCCAGCACTTTTATGTATATTATTTATTTATCATAACAATCCTTAGGGATAGATATTGTTATTATCCCCCTACAAGATGCAGAAATGTTAAAAAACTTGTCAGTGATACACATAGGTAGTAAGTTTGACTCCAGAGACTGCAGTCTCATTATTCCACCTTATTATTTTGAGCATATAAAGAGAGAGTCACAAATATGGTACTTTTAAAACACTTGCAAATGTGTGTAGATGTGCTGGACAAGGAACAGGCAGGAGGGGGTGTAAAACAATTGATCACATCCCTCAAGGTAATGGTAAAAACATTTCTCTCATGTCTTGTTTCTTTGTCACCAGGGTACACGTGGCCCTGTTGGCTCGACTTACTTCCTACTACATGCCTGCATGAGGAAATATGGGGCAATAACTAGCAACGAGTAATGCATGTGAGAAGAAATGAGGAAGTTCAGCATACAGCTTTCTGAAATCAGGACAGATATTCAAGTCACATAACCTCAGTGTCTCTTTAAGCAATATAGCAGTTGTAGTTTAAGTCAAAAGCTTCAGCATTTGGGATGCAAGGTATTACCTATGCAACTGTAAGGTTACCACATCATAAATGATTGAAACAATAGATGAAGAAACTAAACATCTGGACAGACCTATAACAAGAGAGTGAGTTGGTAATAAAAAAATAACTCACAAAGAAAAGTTCAGGTCCAGATGGATTCATTGGTAAATTCTACTGAATACCAATTCTTCTCAAACTTTCCCAAAAAAATAAGAGGCAGGGTACTAATGAACTCATTTTTTGAGACCAGCATTATTCTGACACCATAATCACATAAAGATATCACAAGAAATCTACTAACCAGTAGCTTTTATGAATGTAAGTATAAAAATCATCAACAAAATACTAGCAAACCAAATTCAGCAACATACAAAAATGATTCTATACTATGATCAAGTACATGTATCCTAGGAATTCAAGTTTGGTTTAATTGAAAATTGGTGATATACCATGTTACTAGCATGAAGAGCAAAAAATAATCGTATTAATAGATATAGAAAAAAATATTTGACCAAAAAACACTTAACAAAAGGAGTGGAACTTCCTCAGCCTGAAAAAGGATCAGGTTTCATTTATGAAAAACCCCAGCTCTCATCATACTTCATTGTGAAAGACTGAGTGCTTATCACAATACCCCCACTCCTCCCCTACCCACTATATTCCCCATCAGGAATAAAACAAGGATATTTGTTGTCACTTCAACATAGTAAGGGAGGTTCTGATCAGGGCAGTTGTGCAAGGAAATGAAATAAAAGACATTCAGATTAGAAAGGAAAAAGTAAAATTTTTTATTTGCAGATGACATGATTTTCTATATAGAAATTGCTAAGGAATCTCCCCCCCCCAAAAAAAACCTTATAGAGGGCCTCCCTGGTGGCACAAGGGGTTAAGTCTCAGCACTATGAAGCAGTCCACAGCCACTGCAGCATGAGTTCCATCCCCAGTCAGGAAGCTAACCCACATGGCACAGCAGGCCTCTCCTGTCTCTCCTGCTGCTCCCCTCAGCAGTGTATTTCAGTCAGTCTGCCTGTTTTGTTCTCCACTCTATCTCTAGTGAATCCTCTCATCAGCCCCCCCACCTCTGGCCTATACCCCAGTTCTTGTATGCAGAAATAAATAAAATAAATCTTTAAAACAACAACAGCAAAAACCACTTAGAATTAATGAACTGAACATGGTTGCAAGATACAGGATCAATATACAAAAATTAGTTGTATTTAATTGTATTTCTATTTGTATTGAACATCCAAATGAAAATAATTCCATTTATACTATTACCAAAAGAATAAAATACTTAGAAATAAATTTAACAAAAAACTTATACTCTGAAAAGTATACAATATTGTTGAAAGAAATTAAAGAAAACCTAAGTAAATGGAAAGATATTCCATGTTATGAATCAAAAAACTAGTATTAAGATTGATCCACACTGATCCACAGATTTCATAGTTCCTATCTAGCAAAAACCTAGCTGGCTTCTTCACAGAAATTGACAAGCTGATGCTAAAATCAATGTGGAGGGCCTCCCTGGTGGTGCAAGGGGTTAAGCACAGCACTGTGAAACTATCTGCAGCCACTGCAGCACAAGTTCGATCCCCTGCTGGCCAGGGAGCTACCCACATGGTGCAGCAGACCTCTCCTGTCTCACCAGCTGCTCCCCTCAGCAATGTATTTCATTGCCTGTTCTGTTACCCACTCCTGTCTCTGGTGAATCCTCTCAAACCCCCCCACCCCTACACCTCTGACCTGTACCCTATTTCTTGTATGCATAAATAAATAAATCTTTAAAATAAAATAAAATCAATGTGGAAATTCAAGAGAACCAGAATAGCTAAAATAATTTTGAAAAAGAAGAGCAAGTTTGAAGGATTGCAACTTTGGAGGATTCCTGATTGTAAAACTTACAACAGAGCTACAGTAATAATAAAGCATGCCACTGGCATAAGGAAAGACATATAGATCAATGGAATAGAATTAATAGTTCATAAATAAATACTCATAATCAGTTAATTCTTGATAGGAGTGCCAAGACAGCTGAATTGGGAAAGAATCATCTTTTTAACAAATGGTGCTGAGACACTTGGACATCCGCGTATAGAATAATGAAGTTGTCCCCTCCCCCATGCTACTGATACATACAAAATTTGACTCAAAATGGATCAAAGAACTAATGTAATAGCAAAAACTGTGAAATGCTTAGAATAAAAGTTTAATTCTTCATGATCTTGATTAGACCATGGTTTCTTAGATGATGACACCAAAACCAAAAGCCACAAAATAAAAAATAGATAAATTGGATTTCATCAACATTCACAACTTTTGTGCTGTAAAGGACACCACCATCAAGATGTGAAAAGACAATTCACAGAATGGGAGAAAATGTATGTAAATTATGTATCTGATAAGGTATATGTATCTAAAATATATAGAGAACTATTATTCAATGATAAGATAGGTGAATCAAAAAATGACCAGGGGATCTGGATATTTCCTCAAAGATATACAAATGGCCAATAAACACATGAAAAGATGCTAAACATCATTAACTCTTAGGGACACACAAATCAAAACCAAAATGAGATGCCACTTCACCCACTGGGATGGTTAAAAAAAGACAGACGATAACAAGTGATAGTGAGGATGTGGAGTAATTGGAACCTTCACACACTGTTGATGGGAATGTAAAATGGTACAGTTGTTTTGGAAAACCGTTTGGCACATGTTAAAAATAGTTAGACATAGAGTGTATATGAGCACCTAAATACCTTTCCTGGGGATATACCAAGAGAGAAGAAAACATGTCTACACAAAAACTTATGATGCTCATAGTTGCAGTATTCATAATGGCCAAAACGTCGATACATTTAGACTCTATCAAGTGATGATGGGTAAACAAAATATGATCTAGCCAAACAATGGAATATCATTCAATATTAAAAAGAAATGAGACATTGATACATGCTCCAATGTGGATGACACTTGAAAACATTTTGTGAAGTGAAAGAAGCCAACCACATATTGTATGACCCTCTATATATGCAATGTCCAAAATAGACAAATCCATAGAGAAAGGAAGTAAAAGATTGGTTGCCTGGGGCTGGGAGACTAGGGGTAGGGTTGGGGAGAGGGACTGTTAGTAGATGGAATTTCTTTTTGGAATGATGAAAATGTCTGAAATTCATTGTGGCAATCATAATATTAGCTGTGAATATACTAAAAACCATTGAATTATATTCTGCACAGGTGGTATGTGAAGTGTATCTTAAGTATTGTTTTTAAAATGTTGATTAAAACATGACCTGATCATCTTGGGCCGAGAATGTCATCAGTTTCTCCTAAGAACCCAGGTAGTGGTGAAAAGTTGTAGAGAACTCAGTAGCAAATCTCGAAGCAGCTATCTTTTTCAGTTGAAATCAGAATATGATGGCAAGAAGCCCTCCCGGGACTGAGAGTACAGAATTGCAACTCTTTTTAGCTCTGGCGTTCATTCTTCCTGGTAAGACATTTGGCTCATATGTGGAGACAGAAACAGCTAATTTGAGAATGAGAACTCACTGATTGCCTGTGACCAAGTCAGATGGAAGTAAACACATTCCTTGAAATCTTTATGTTGGTGAAGACATTGACCTGGTCCCTATTGGTCTCTTTAGGGTTTGGTGGAGAGAAGTTTTACATCATTAAAGAAACTCCATGATTTTTTTTTTTTTAAGGATTTATTTATTTATGCATACAAGAGCTGGGGTGTAGACCAGAGGTACAGAGATCATGAGAGGAGTCGCCAGAGACAGAGTGTGGAGCAGAACAGGCAGACTGAAATACACTGCTGAGGGGAGCAGCGGACAAGACAGGAGAGGTCTGCTGTGCCATGTGGGTTAGCTGGAGGGCTGGGGATCGAACTCGTGCTGCAGTGGCTGTGGATTGCTTCATAGTGTTGAGACTTAACCCCTTGTGCTACCAGGGAGGCCCTCCATAATGTTTTAAATCCCCTTGTTATCCAATATGGATGTGACTTTTGAATTGTAGGGGAAGCAGTGTGTTCCCAGAGACTGGAAAATGGGTCCAAGTATTGGTAAGCTCTCTAGATGTGATTACGTATTAAGACTGAACTTCATTGAGAGCAGTGTGGCATAGTGATTCAGTGAGGACTCTAGGGCCAGACTACCTGGTTTCATTAGTTAACACCTATGTTATCTTGAACACATTTTCTATGAAATGTGGATACTAATACTTTCTCTTAGGATTGTGATAATTAAATGAACATATATGTGTTTGTTACTGAGTATAGTGCCCACATTGAGTAGAAGCACTCAGTAGATGCTCACTGTTCTTATTCATAGCACCGAATGACATTCCCGAGGGTCCATTGTGAAGACATCTGGCAACAATTGTAGTTCTGTTTTCTCCCTCTTCTTGTCAACCTCCTTTTCTTCATATCTAGGTTCCAGAGAACAGACTTGGCCGGTTTACTTGCCTGCGGTGTGGTTTAGGTTGGACAACACTACTCCCAAGGAGTGGTTTGCAAATGCTGGTTCGTGAACTTGTATTGGTAACAGTCTTACGGGTCAAAGAAAAGGAACAGCGAAGTGACTTTTCTTTTTTTTTTTTTTTTAAAGATTTATTTTTATTTATTTATTTTATTTATTTATACAAGCACTGGGTACAGTCAGAAGCGCGGGAGGGTGAGAGAATTCACCAGAGCTAGAGTGGGGAACAGAGCAGGCAGAAAGACTGAAGTACACTGCTGAGGGGAGCAGCGGGCGGCAGGAGAGGTCTGCGCGCCATGTGGGACCCTCCTCTGGTGGCCGGGGAGCAGCCGGGGATCGAACTGGCGCTGCAGAGGCTGCGGGCAGCTTCGCAACCCAGCACTCAACCGCTGTGCCACCAGGGAGGCCCGAAGTGACTTTTCTTAAATGCTCAATGCTCATGTCATTTCTTATGAAATGACATGGTTCTTTTTTGGTGTTAAAATGTTCTATTTTAAAAAATGATGTTTTCTATAGGTGGTTATTCTGTTATTATGGGTTAGTAGGTCAAAAATAAAAAGATAAACCTACTAATTCCCCAAATATTTTTGGAGACTTACTGCCCATGAGAGCCAGTGGTTTAGGACCTAGGCCCTGAAACCTGTTTCACTTTGTGCTTTCCTCTGAGTACATTAGGAACAATATCTGTATCTAGTTACTCATTAGTCATTGAATGAATGAACATTTATTTACTTCCTCCTGAATGCCAGACACTGTACTAAGTACTTTACATATCTTATTTCATTCATCATTAACCGTGAGGTGTATATTATTTTCCTTGCTTACATTTAGGAAATAGAATCTCAGAGAGATGGTGTAATCCTCCCAAGGTTATGCAGCTGTGAATGGCTTGCCTGTGGTTACCACCCAGGTCTCCCTGTTTGCAGAGGTCATGTGCACTCTTTTTTCTATCTAGTTATTCTCAACTCCTGTGCTTTGGACCTGTGGTGTTTTGGCACAGGATCCATAAATCCTGAGCTTCATGGATCTTTTTTCAATCAAGATATGCTGAAGGTACAATTATGATGGACTCTTTCTTTTTAAGTAGCCCTATCATACAAAAATTTGAAAACATTTCTCCACCTTACAGACAACAGTCATTTGGACAATAAGCAGGAGTTCCTAATTTTTGATGACTCTTAAATAAGGAATGAAACTACCACCTTGCTTGATTCAGTGTGATTTTTCAGCCTTTGATTCTAGCTATATATTGACTGCTTTCCAAGGAAAGAAAATTTGCATCCATGTGAAATTAGTGGCTACCCAAGAAACACTTCAGTAACTCCTGACTGGGCATAGAAAATAAGATGGCATTTAAAGACTTACTACTGGGCCTCCCCGGTGGCGCAGCGGTTGAGCGCTGGGTTGCGAAGCTGCCCGCGGCCTCTGTGGCGCCGGTTCGATCCCCGGCTGCTCCCCGGCCACCAGAGGAGGGTCCCACATGGCGTGCAGACCTCTCCTGCCGCCCGCTGCTCCCCTCAGCAGTGTGCTTCGGTCCTTCTGCCTGCTCTGCTCCCCACTCTGGCTCTGGTGAATTCTCTCACCCTCCCGCGCTTCTGACTGTACCCAGTGCATTTATAAACAAACAAACAAATAAATAAACATGCCTCTATTAAAAAAAATTATAAAAAAAAATAAAGACTTACTACTAATGTGAGATAAAAGTTGAAGACCAAGTCACACGTCGCAGAAGTGGAAATTCCAAAGCTGGCCTCTGGGGCTAGTGCAGCATTTCTTAAATTTAGCCGTGCATCACAATGGTCTATAAAAACACATAATCTGTACCCTGCTGTTGACCTACTGAATGAGACCCTTTGATTGAGAAACCCACAAGTACATGCAGTTGAAAAGCTCGCCCACGTGACCCTGATGCCCAGCTTGCTTCTAACTGTGGCCAGATAATCAGATGCCTCCTCACCAGCCTTGGGAAGAGTTAGGCATCTTTATGTTAGGGATAGTTGTCCTGGACACTCTTGAAATTTGCAACTTGCACTTGTGATCATGGGTATTGGGAATGGTAAATGAAGCAAGAGAAGGGATCATAAGAGCTCCCCAGCACATTTTTAATCCCTGTTATCCTTAATTGTTCACTGAAGTTATGAGCTTTCTTGTCAAAAGCCCATTTTTGTAAATGCTTGATAACATACTCACAGTTCCCTTTCCCTTGTTCTGAAAGATATTTGTAGAAGAGTAGTCTTATGGCAATTTAATCGTCCAGGTTCATTTCATACTCCTGTACATATTCCACAGTGACATAAGAGAACCATGGCAGGTCGGGGGGTGCTGTGTGGCCAGTCCTTAACTCCTTGCGGTGGCCTATAAGACCCGGTGTAATCTGCCTCCTGTCTCAGCTCACACCAATATCTTCCTCACTTGCTGTGTTTCAGACATTCCTATTTTTTTTTTTTTTTAAATAGAGGCATTTTATTTATTTATTTATTTGTTTGTTTGTTTGTTTTGTTTATACAAGCACTGGGTACAGTCAGAAGCGCGGGAGGGTGAGAGAACTCACCAGAGCCAGAGCGGGGAGCAGAGCAGGCAGAAGGACCGAAGTACACTGCTGAGGGGAGCAGCGGGCGGCAGGAGAGGTCTGTGCGCCATGTGGGATCCTCCTCCGGTGGCCGGGGAACAGCCGGGGATCGAACCGGCGCTACCGAGGCTGCGGGCAGCTTCGCAACCCAGCGCTCAACCGCTGCGCCACCGGGGAGGCCCAGACATTCCTATTTTCTTCTAGTACCTTGACTATGCTGGCTTTGTGTTTCTTATGCACCCAGATCTTTTGGTGAAGTGCCTCTAACTACTTGGGTCTCAGCCCTTCTCAGAGAGATATTCCATCATCTGTGCCGTATCACCTATTTTATTTTCATCATAGCATTTATCACCATCTGAAATAATTTTGTTTATTATTTGTCTTTTCCATTTTAATGTTAGCAATACAAGAGCAGGTACCTGTCTATCTTGTTTCCCATCGAACTCCCAATATCTGAGGCAGTGCTAGACTACGGGGTACACATTAAAGGAAGGAGGCTTTTTGGACTCTGCACTCTTGCTCACCCTTCCTATAGGGCAGGACACCACTGAGCTATGTCCATATCTCTTATTGCCAGAAGCTTAGAACTATAGTTTTCTGGACAAAGCTAAGTATACTTGAGGCTCAGGATTTTTCTAAATCTGTCATATTGTAACACTTCCCTAGAGCTTTTTCCTTGCCCACATGTTGTGGGTTAGAATGACAGCAGTTATTTGGAAATATATGTCATGGTCTCTCAAGTGGTAGAATTTTTGTCTTCTGGGCAAGAACTGTATTCTTTGACCCGGGCATTAAAGGACATCTTGAATTTGGGAGAATTCAGCCCTTTTTGCTGCTCCTGTCTTCTCTTGCTACAGAAATACTGTAGTCTGGGCACAGGCAAACCTGTGGCCTGACCTGACTTTCAAGAGACCAAGAGTGATGTGCTCTGCATGGACAGTATGACACTATGTTTTTAAACACTATGTGTTTATGAAGCTTCTGAAGCTTCAGGACCCTCTGTGGGTTAGAGAGGTCTTCTTGTGGACTCCTTTGAAAATCTCCTTAGAAAATGTACAAGCATCATGCAGTTTAACCTGTAATTTAAGATTTTGCTGAATGACTTCCATTTGCCCTAAAATTCTGTTTTCGGGATTTAGATTGATTTGTTCATCCATCAAAGCTGGGTCATAGCTCTCCCATGCCTGTTTCTTTCTGACTTAGTCTCCTGTCTTCTGTCTCCTGTCTCCTGCCCCCTCTTATTTTTATAATAACCTGCTGGACCCTCTCAGGCCCAGAAGAGGCGATATTCTCCAGGAGTCCAGGTACCCAGTTCTTGACTCACCATGGCCATCCCTATTCCCTGTGTGTCCAACCTACATTTGCTGCTGTTTAGAATCCATGTGGCTGTTGTCTCAAGAGTCACTGGTCACTGATTTCAGCTGCATCGTCACCTTGCATGTTGACTGTTTAGGACAATGAAGAGCTCACTAAAGTGGCATGTTTCATGTTTTCCCCCCTTCATCACCCTCCCTGTCTACACTGCCTTAACCATGGACTTGTTTGGAATGGTTAGTTCACTGTTGCTATGAACGGTTTGGCCCTTATAACTACTGGAGAGAAAGGGACTCTAAAGTAGATGTAATTTAAGAACTTGATATATGACCTCCATGTACCCTAAAATTCTGTTTTGGGGATTTAGATTGGGCTAGGGATTTATATTAAAAGGACTCGGGTATGGGGAAACTTTCAATGGGAAAACCTTGTCCTGAGTATTATTGGGAGAAGTGATATATGGCTAAAACTGAAGTGGGCCGGAAGGCCTGTGACTAAGAACAGTCATCATGGTGGGAGAATACTGTCTGTCTAAGCCCAGTCTGCCAGTGCCCTTTAGAGACCTACTCCATTTAGGGTCAGATGCCTACAGGATTTTAAAATTAGGAAGGAGCTCTCCTCAATGGAAAAGCTCCCCTGGTGAAACAGATTTCAGAATACCTGCTGTGTACAAAGCACTTGCCCTGGCAGGGGAGGGGTGGAACTAAGGTGGAAACATGCCAGGATGCATAATAAATGATTTTTTTTCTTCAAGAAGTTTACTTGGCAGTTGGGGAGGTAGGAATATATACATAAAAAGAAAAGCATCAGCCTTAGGCAGTATGTAAGTGCTCAAGTGATGTGGGGGTAGGGATAGGGGGGTTTCAGTCCGAATCCAGAGATTCAAAGCAGTTATTCTGAGCCCACACCAGACCCGTAGCAAGGAGAATTCCTGAAGGCAAATTGTTCAGTTGCTTCTTAGACCATTATCCCTTGAGTTCCTGGGAGCTACTAATGATGAGACAGAGTGATTGCTGCTGCTGGTTTGCTGTAAGCGGCTCATATGTTTAAAATTCCTGTTGCTGTTTGTGCAGGCAGTCTTTGAGCACTTCCTTACAGTTCTCCCTGCTTTTCCATCCATGCTTTCCCAGCGGGTGTTCCCCTACATCTCAGCCATGGTGAACAATGGCTCCCTCAGCTATGATCATGAGCGGGATGGGCGTCCTACAGAACTGGGGGGCTGTACAGCAATTGTCCGCAATCTCCATTATGACACCTTCCTTGTGATTCGATATGTCAAGAGGCATTTGACGGTGAGTCCCTGACCTAGATCAGTTGGAAGGTGTGGGCTGTCTTGCTCCTGCCCTGGTGGCCTAGCCCTGATTTAACTCTTCTTTTTATTCTAGGTAATGATGGACATCGATGGCAAACATGAGTGGAGGGACTGCATTGAGGTGCCTGGGGTCCGTCTGCCCCGGGGCTACTACTTTGGTGCCTCCTCCATCACTGGGGATCTCTCCGGTACTGTCACATGTGCTTTTTATTTGCTGAGACTGAGATCACATCTTAATAGCCAGCCCCTGATGAGACGTCACAGGGGAGCCTCTGGAAGCAAGTATCCCGGGAGTGCTTATCTTCCTGCATTCCAGTACACAGATCCCAGTCCTAGGCTGCCCTAGTCCAGTGGTCTCCAGGAGTAGTTGGTGTTAACGGAAAGCACATTTGCCTCTTCATCAAGCCGGCTCTTCCAGTCTGTTTTGAGTTCTTGCCTTATTTCTGGTTCCCTTTTCTATAGTCAGACTCCTCTCCTTCCACTTCCTAGTGTGCTTAGTTCCCATTCTCTTAACAAAACTTACCTAGAACTCTGCCATCCTTCTTGTCACCCCCAGACTCTCCTTTGTGCTCAGACTTCTGAATGTGTCATGCTTCTGTTTCCTAGCTGTCCGCCTCTTTACCACGCTGCACTTGGACTTGTAGACCCTACCATGCTGTTAGCGCTATTCTCATAAAAGTTACTTGTTTCCTTGCCACATGTAGTAGTTTATTTTAGCCTTGCTCTTTGTTCTATCTTTTGCTTGTTTGATGAGGTAATTTCACTCTTGCTTTTGTTGGCTTAAGTGGCACCAACAGTATCCAGTTCTTTCACTTTCCTATCTCCTCTGACTTATCTTCCTGTTCGTTCCTCATTTGTAGCTCCTCTTTATGTGCTTATTATCTCCCTTGATTTTAGCCCCAATCATAACATCTTTTGAGAAAAGGTAAGGAAAGCTTTTGGGTTTTTTGATTGCTATAACTTATGAATAAAGCTAATACACTACTGTAGAGCTTTTATATGACAAAAAGGAAAAGCAAATACCCAGATGAAACAGGTAGCAGCTATGCAGTTCCAGCATGGTTGGAAAGAGAAAACGTGTGCTCAATGAGACCATGCCTTCCAATTTTAAGGGAAGTGGAAATCTTAATTTTCAAAATGAAATCTGATTTTTAAAAATATCAACAGCTGATTTTTTAAAAATCAGCTTTGTTGGTGGATGTGTGCTTTCTGTACAACAGTACAATTTGAGGGGGCCTCCCTGGTGACACAAGGGGTTAAGACACAGCACTATGAAGCTATCCGCAGCCACTGCAGCATGAATTCAGCCCCCAGCCAGGGAGGTGATCCATATGGCACAGCATATAGGTCACCTCTCCTGCCTCACCTACTGCTCCCCTCATCAGTGTTTTTCAGTCAGTCTGCCTGTTCTGCTCCCTACTCTGTCTCTGGTGAGTCCTCTTACCCACTGCATCTCTGGCCTGCATCCCAGCTCTTCAATGCATAAATAAATCTTTTTTTTTTTTTTAAGATTTATTTATTTATTTATACAAGCACTGGGTACAGTCAGAAGCGCAGGAGGGTGAGAGAATTCACCAGAGCCAGAGCAGGGAGCAGAGCAGGCAGAAGGACCAAAGTACACTGCTGAGGGGAGCAGCAGGCGGCAGGAGAGGTCTGCACGCCATGCGGGACCCTCCTCCGGTGGCCAGGGAGCAGCCGGGGATCGAACCGGTGCAGCAGAGGCTGCGGGCAGCTTCGCAACCCAGAGCTCAACCACTGCGCCACCAGGGAGGCCCATAAATAAATCTTTTTTTAAAAAAAAGTATAGTTTGATGAATTTTGATAAATACTTAAACCTATGTAACCACCATCACAGTCAAAGGATGTTTGGAATGTTTTCCACCACTGCAAACAAATCTCGCTGTCCCTTTGCAGTATTCCTCTCCTACCCTGACTCCATTGTTCTGCTTTGTGTCACTAATGAGATGTCACAGGAGAGACAGGCTCTGGCAGCTATGTTCTAAACGCCATGCAGACAGGCTAGAACTGCGGGAGAGAGCTTGCTTTGGCACAGGGTGGGAGGTACAGGCTTGAGATCTTTGCTATATAATCTCTTCATATGACTCAAGTTGAAAAAGGTTTCTTTGTCTACATCTTTTCCTTTGAGTTTACAGGTTCTAGGACCTGCTTAGTTAACCTGATGGGAGGCTGTTATTCACTGTTAGAATGTCCAAGGAGAATACTATTTTTGTTTATCCAAAGGAGTCCTTTCTCTAGGTTTTTAGTGATAATACCCACTTTAGTATTTGTTTTCTCTGTCCATAGGACAATCCAAAATATAAATCTTGTCTTATTCTTAAGGTCTTATTTGTTGACATCTTACTTGTTATACAAGAGATTGTTGAAAACTGCTAAGAAAATTAGGACATATCCCAGCATCCCAGCCTCTGATACTCCTACTTTGTGAGGAGCATTGTCCTTGATTTATTTATTTATTTGTTTATTTATTTATTGAATAGAACAACTGGGGTGTAGGCCAGAGGTGTGGGGTGGGGAAGCACAGTGAGAGGCCACAAGAGACAGAGTGAGGAGCAGAACAGGTTAATTTACTGAAATACACTAAGGGGAGCAGCAGTCGAGACAGGAGAGGTCTGCTGTACCATAGGTGAGCTAGCTCCTGGGCCAGCAGGGATCAAATTCAGGCCATAGAGGTGATAGCGCTGAGATTTAACCCCTAGGCCACCAGGGAGGCCCTGTCCTGGATTTTTAGCCTGTCCCATGGTGTAAACTCAGTCCTGACAGTGAAAAACATTTTTTTTTTTTTAAGATTTATTTATTTATACAAGCACTGGGTACAGTCAGAGGTGCAGGAGGATGAGAGAATTCACCAGAGCCAGAGCGGAGAGTAGAACAGGCAGAGTGACAAAGTACACTGCTCAGGGGAGAAGCAGGCGGCAGGAGAGGTCTGCGTGCCATGTGGGACCCTTGTCCGGCAGCCAGGGATTGAACCGGCGTTGCAGAGGTTGTGGGCAGCTTCGCAACCCAGCGCTCAACTGCTGCACCACTGGGGAGACCCAAAAAACATTTCTTTTTTTTTTTTTTTTTTTTAATAGAGGCATGCTTTATTTATTTGTTTTGCTGGTTTGTTTTGTTTATACATGCACTGGGCACAGTCAGAAGCGCGGGAGGGTGAGAGAATTCACCAGAGTCAGAGCGGGTAGCAGAGCAGGCAGAAGGACCGAAGTACACTGCTGAGGGGAGCAGCGGGCGGCAGGAGAGGTCTGCACGCCATGCGGGACCCTCCTCTGGTGGCCGGGGAGCAGCCGGGGATTGAACCGGCGCCGCAGAGGTCGCGGGCAGCCTCGCAACCCAGCGCTCAACCGCTGCGCCACCGGGGAGGCCCCCAAAAAACATTTCTAATTGAAGTCATATTCAGTTTATTTTCCTGTCTAGGGGTCTAGTAAATATGCTGGCCATGCAAGCAACTGTTAATACCAACTTAATAATAGAAATATGGTGGCCTCCCCGGTGGCGCAGCGGTTGAGCGCTGGGTTGTGAAGCTGCCCACAGCCTCTGCAGCGCCGGTTCGGTTCGTTCCCCAGCTGCTCCCCGGCCACCGGAGGAGGGTCCCACATGGTGCACAGACCTCTCCTGCCGCCTGCTGCTCCCCTCAGCAGTGTACTTCGGTCCTTCTGCCTGCTCTGCTCCCCGTTCTGGCTCTGGTGAATTCTCTCACCCTCCCGCGCTTCTGACTGTACCCAGTGCTTGTATAAATAAATAAATAAATCTTTAAAAAAAAATAATAGAAATACGGTAAGAAATCCAGTCCCCAATACCTAGTAGCAATGAGCAGCCCTAGTACTCAGTTTTGTGGTCTCTTAATATCAATTCTAACTAAAAGGAAGGAGAGCTTCTTGCAGAGAAGACTGATGGGAGAGCTGAGGCAGGAAATGTATAAGCCTGAAACTTCCCAGAGAAGCAAGGAAGATAATAAAAAATTTCTGGATTCATGTAAAATGACTCAGCAGCCAACCTGAATAGGCTCCCACTGACAAGAGTGGGTCGATTTGAACATCAGTAAGAGGTGCAGCTTTAGTGTATTGAATCAAATGTATTTGAATCTATGAACTTTTTACAATAATATTTTTAAGTGATAGAAAAAAAATTCCAGTTCCTAATTCCTTGATCCTGCCTTTGATTATTTTTAGTGAGATTCAAAGTCCCAGTTACAAGGAACTGCAAAGACTTAGGCATTCTCCAGAAGGGAATTGCATTCCATGCCAATAGTTACACCTGTTCAGGGTCCACTAAACAGCTGTTGTGAGACCCATTCCCATCTTGCTTATGTGTGTCCTGCCCAGTAAAGGAAAGTTTTGTCTCTTCTCACTGTGCTAGGTGATTTAACACACGGTATAAGATTTATTATCTCTAAATTTTTTAGTTATATAGATAATGCATGCTTTAAAAAAATAACAGTACAAAACACAACAAAGCAAAAACAGACAATTATAAATCAGAGGCATACTGCAGGAGAGGTGGAGGGAGAAGGATCAGTGGGAGGGAGGAGCACAGGGGACTGAGGTGATGGTGCACAGGTGCATTGGTGAAGGAAACTCTATGGGGACTACACCTGAGGGGTGGGGGGAAGCAAATATTGTTTAAAAATGAACAATGATGTACAAAATAAATAAATAAATAAATAAAAATAAAACAAATAATAAGTAAATAATAAAGACCTTGTGGAGACAGAAAAAAAAAAAACCTGAAATATGGGATAATATAGGCTATTCCATATTGCCTATCCTTATGTTTGATGAGAAAATAGGTTTCAATTATTTTTTCAAAGTTGTGACTAGTTGTGGATAAGAGTCTTGAAACAAAACACTCCAGTACTTCTCTTTGAGGTGGATTGAGTAACCCTTATTCTTTTTATCCTCTAGATAACCATGATATCATTTCCCTGAAGTTGTTTGAACTGACAGTGGAGAGAACCCCAGAAGAGGAGAAGCTGCATCGAGATGTGTTCTTGCCCTCAGTGGACAACATGAAGCTGCCTGAGAGTGAGCACAGGGGATCCTGGGAAATGGCCCCATGGTCAGGGTGGTCACAGTGCTGGGGGGAGGTCTGTGGTGACTTGCTCTTCCAGCTTGTAGGGCTGTCTTCTTTCCGTGTTCTTCCTCTAAGAACATGGATCATGTGCTCCTGCTTTTCCCCTGTCTCCGTGTTACAGATGAGCAGCAGGAAGGTTTGTAACTGAGGCATGTGGAAAAGGAGAGTCTAAGCTCTGGCTCCCTGACATCGGTGTCAGAAATGGGGACGTGGTAGTTTGTTGGTTGTTCCTTCCCGACTGGGTGATCTCCCAGATTCTGACTTGCTTCTGTCTTGTTTCTCAGTGACAGCCCCCCTGCCGCCCCTGAGTGGCCTGGCCCTCTTCCTCATCGTCTTTTTTTCGCTGGTATTTTCTGTGTTTGCCATTGTCATTGGTATCATACTCTACAACAAATGGCAGGACCAAAGCCGAAAGCGTTTCTACTGAACTCTTCTGATGCCACCATTTCTGACTGTCACCCATGAAGTGTGGGAGGAGCAGGCACTGGCCTAAGCACACAGCCCAGCGGGTCTTTTCCAGTCTACAAAATAGCTGGTCGAGGACTTGGTTCTGTCACTGGAGCTTTGAATGCAGGGACACTGCATTCCCATGGTCATCCATGGCAACATCTAACTCTCGTTCAGGATGCCCACCCACCCCAGGGCAATGCTGCTGTGACGTGCCTTTCCCTGCAGTCTTTCCCCTTAGGAGGTAAGAAGGATGGAGAGACTACATGCTATTATGATGCCAAAATCACAGAGAAGAATTTCATAGCCCAGGCTGTGGCCTTGTTGGACTCAGAGGGCCCTTTCACTCATTTTTAAATCTACAGAGAACAAAACACTGATAACTCCTCATTTATTTTAGCCACTCAGTCATTGGTATTTGCTTTTTGTCCAAGCCTCTGTTCACTGAGTTTTCCTTGGAATTCTGGGTAGAAATTTCCCTTCCTTGCCTTCCTTCCTCTCCATTCTTTGTCTTCTCCAAATGCAAGCTGAGCTGGAAGAGATGTCTGGATGCCTCTCGGGCAGGATTTGGGACTGCCGAACAAAAAAGTTTTATTGACGCTATTAGGTGGCCGTGAGTGAGGGGACTTTCTCACTGGTTTGCTCTCACCAGAGGACTGGTTTTCTTTTCTAACCCTTGTTTTTTTCAGCATGGTTCTTGGTTCTATTGATGTGTTCGTGGTCTTCCCAAGTAGGTCCCTGTAGGTCCTTAGTCAAGTTTGGCTGAAAGTTGGTATGCAAATCAAGAGTTGTTTGGAAGATCTCATGGATGCCATGGAATTAACTGTGAAACTGACCAGCTCCACGTTTGACACCTAAAGCAACATTTGCTCTGTGAACTGACCACGTGGGGGTGTTTCTGGACTTGGAGCCTGCTTAGCTGCATGTCTTGTGTTTATCATGAATTTTGAAATCCCTCAAAATGTAAAAGATGCTTTCTTCTTATAGCCTGGGCTTGGAAACTCCCCAAAGAGGAAATTTGGCTTTTTCTTGATGGATAAGAAATAGCTGCTGTTCTCATGTCCCAAATCTGGGAGACCCTCATCATCTGTGCCTGGAAGAGTTCATTGTCACTGAGCAGCAGAGCCTGAGTGTCATCCTCTGTGGATCAGCCCATATTCCACTGCCTTATCTGATGAGGGGTCACATGCTGCTCACCTATCTGCCTGTGATTAAATTGGCTAACAGGCTGGAATCTCCCTGGAGGGCCTGGAACTCTGAGCTCTCTGTGTACTTTTCTGTAGCTAAGGGAAATTCTTAAAATGGCTGATGGAAACCAAACATGAGCTTCTGACTCAGTGTCCTTTCTTCTAGGGGTGGGTTTGGGGGAAGGTCCAGGCCTTTTTCCTGATCCTGAAATCCCGCATGCCTTGTCCTGCTTCTCCTGGATGGGGAAAACCCGCCAGTAAGCTCAGAAGGGAAGGAAGTGACCTTGGCTTGTATGGTTTGCATCTTCTTGGGCTTATCTTTCCCATGTGCATCACAGGCTGTAGCTGTATCCGGATGGAATTAAAGTATGATCCTCCTACCACCTTCTTCACCACTACAGATCAGCCCCAGAATGCCAGAACAAACTGTAACCTTGATTTTGGCCTTAAAACCAAGTAGAACTAGAAAAAACACAAACAAAACCTAGCTGTTCCATTTTGAGTTCAAGGGGAGATTGGATAGATCCCAGTGATAGGAGGACCCAGGTGGACTTCTGAGATGGGCCAGGAAATGGTACAGGAAGAGGGGATTTTTGTCATGGAGTGGGTGTGTGTGTGAGAGGTTGAACTTGAGTTTTGTATGAGTACCTTATGTGTGCTCCTTGAGGTCTTTTTTTTTTTTTTAAAGACTTATTTATTTATGCATAGAAGAGCTGGGGTACAGGCCAGAGATGCGGGGGTAGGGGAGGTGAGATGATCCACCAGAGACAGTGGGGAGTAGAACAGGCAGACTAACTGAAATACACTGCTGAGGGGAGTAGCAGGCGAGACCGGAGAGGTCTGCCTCACCATGTGGGTTGCTCCCTGGCCGGCCGGGGATCGAACTCATGATACAGAGGCCGTGGATTGCTTCATAGTGTGGTGCTTAATCCCTTGCACCACCAGGGAGGCCCTCCTTGAGGTTTTTGAAAGAGTACAAGGAAAAAAATGAAATGTATTCCCGCCCAGCCTAAAACTGCCTTTAAATTTGTGGGGCAAGGAAATTGTCTGACCTTGCATTGCTTGTTCTGCCCCAGCTTTTGCTTTTTGTTCTAGAAACAAACAGCTCCCATTGTGAATGGGACTGAATATTGTTCTGGAAACTGTGATCCCAGGTATATCCTAGAGGAGGGAGATGCCTGGTCCATGGTATGGCTCTTTTGTGCACATGCACTAGAGGTGTGAGCAGGCCTGGGCAAGCTGCACACCCCACGTGAGTCATTTCTCTTCCTCACAGTCCTCATTTCCCGCTGACTTCAGAGCATCTTAGCGTGGAAGAGACCCTGAGGACTGGAAGTGGTGTTACTCCCTCTCCCCTTGCGAGTCTGTCTGAAAGGCTGGCGTTTTCAGACTTTCATTTTCTTTCCAGCCCTCTTTCACTCATTCCCAAATTACAAGGTAGTTCTTTGTTACAAAACTTATTTATTTTCATGAAAAATTGCAACTCTGCCCTTCCCGTTGGAAGTGGTTTCTAAGCAAAATGGCCAGATTCTCCCTAGTCCCTTGCATATATTCTAGAAGATAGAAACAAGTAACTGGTGGAAAGCCCAAGGGTAGAGCTGATAGTGGGTAGGAGAAATGCCAGGCAAACATGTGAGAACTAGTTTTGTGGGGCTGGAGGTTCTGGAAAAATATCTCTCAGGTGATTCATGGGTTCCTGGAGGAATTTCAACTCATGGTCTATTGTAGGCTCTGGGTTCACTTCTGGGTGGTGGCCTTGGAAGTATTGGAATTGCCAAAACCAAAGATATTGCTGAGTATTTTCATGGGAGCAGTCAGCCGAAGTTCAGGTTTGACCCAGTTCATGGCCAAGTAGTTCTAGAGAGAAAAGGCAACAGTTAGCTTAAAGTAGCAGCTTGATGGCTCTCTCCTGAGTCTTCCCAAGAGCAACCAGTACCTTTGTCTGTCCCCAGGCTTGGCACTCACCGGAGTTGAATAGATGAAGTTGAACAGTACAAGCACTATAACCAGCATGATTACGACGAAAATGATCTTATAGCGATAGCGCTTCCAGAAAACATGGCAGAAAGTTTGAATAGGTGAATGCAGCCACATGGAAAAGCTGTTGATGCGTCTGTCCATGAGCAGAAGAGATGTCAGAGAGTGGAGGGCAGAACCTTCAGGTCAAGTCATCCAGAGCAGAGAGCTTGCTTTTTATTAAGTAGCTTCTGCTTGCTACCTCCCCCCAGCCTCCGCCCCAGTCTGTCTTTTTGCTCCTGATAATAGCATCACTGATCTGGAGCAGAGGGAAGCAATTCTGTCTCTCCACTTGTAGGCCCACCAGTCAGCAGTCAAACTGCTGGGCCCAGCAGTTCAGCTTTTTGAAGGGGTGAGGGGGATTCCTTGCCCTTGCCTTACACGACCCTTACAGGGGAGGATAAAGTGTAGGGTATTGGTTGGGTTCTGATTGGCCTCGTCCTGCTGGCTTGATTAAAGCATCCTTCTCTGACAGAATCTCCAGGGTCATCTTCACTTTACCCTACAAACACCATTAGTGGTAGGAGGCTGAGGACAGACAGCAAAGCAAAAATAGTTTTAATGCCTCTTCCCAGTGTCCAGAAAAGAAAAGGGATTTAGCTAAGTGCCCCAGAAATCTGTAGAGTCAAGTTACATGGCACAGCAGTCCTACCCATTCCCAGCTCCTACCGACATGCGCCATTTGCCATTATCGAGGACCTGGCAAGGCCACCAGCCAGTTACAGTCTTCTTCTTAAAGAGGGAGAAGTAATGGTTTTGGAGGAATTGGGGCAAGTTCGTGTCGACATCCATCATCCTGGTGGAGCACAGTTTGGCGTGCTTGGCTGGGAGGGGCATGTCAGACAAATCCAACTCCAGGACCCCTGAGCCCAGAGAAATACCGTCAGCAAGAGTGAGCTCCTTGCCTTATGGTTACAGGCCCCATGCCAGGATCTCACCTAGGAAGTCATCAGGGGAGAATACGTCGTTGTCCCAGACCTGGATGATGAGCCGAGCCGGGAACTTCATCACCGTGGGGTCCAGGCTCCAGACGTAATCCTAGAGGATGGCAGAAGGGCACATTATCAGCCTGTCTCCCTTGCCATTTCCCCGGGTCACCTTGGTAGTCCAGCAATGATGGAATGTCTAGAAAGGATTTTCGCCCGAGCTCACATGCCAAGTGTTATGGTACGTAGTTTACAGATCTCCAACGGAGGAGTGGGAGGGACACTACACCCCACCCGCAGACCTGTTACCTTCTGACTCAGGACGCACACACGCTCAGCTGCCAGGTAGTCCAAGGTGAAGATGAACCTCCAGTTGAAGTCGGCATCCCCAGTCAGGGAGCGGTAGTGGATATCTGTCTTCTGCATGTCCTTCTCTAGCCCGAATAACCACCTGGGGCCAAATTCCTTTCACCTGGGGGTCATGTGTGTGGTCCCCATGCCCCAGCTGGAGTCTTGTTTGGAGGGCTGCCCAGCAGACACCAGGCACAGGTGGAAGCAGAGAGATGTCACCCTTGGGATTAGGAGGACCCATAGGAATGACAGAACTAGGGAACTCTGGGGGAACACTGCTGGAGACCTGCTCCTCTTCCTCACCCTTTGATGTAGATGTCACTCATCCTCTCAGTACTTAAGCTGATGTCACTCAGGTCCACATCGGCAGTTTTCCAGATAATACAACGCAGCTCATACCTGTAGTCATGGTGCTCTGAGGCTTTGCTGGGGAATAGCTCCCGGGCTGCAGCCTTGATGAGGCAACAGTGGCCTAGAAGGCCGCCCTCCATGCCCACACCAGTCTTGATGCATTGGGGGAACCCAAGAAAAGAAACCCAGGGTTCCCAGGAGAGGAAAAAGAATGACTGCAGCTCAGTGTTGGAGAACTCTGATGCTCTGCACCATGAGTAGGCTGCTCTGTCCAGTGCAGTGGTTGGAATGGGCCATCACTTACCTTCTAGGCTTTCTGGGTCTGATGTTGACTGGGGGACCAGGAGGCCCAAGCTTCTTGGGGAAGATGTCCACCCACATTTGCACCTTCCCCTAGAGTGGAGATGAATTAAGTGTTTGCTGACCTCTGTTCTCCACAGGCTTGGGAACCCCGGCTGAGAGTCTAAGATGTCTTGAGACTGTGTTCCCAGCACTGAGGAGTGGGGTATAGAGGTATCCATAGGTGGAATGGACTCCAGACAGAAAGTCAAGCAAACATCCATCAGTTTCCCCTTTTTTCATTCTGACTGGGAGAAGAGTGCAGTGAGGTGGGTGGGGTATGGCAGCCTTGAACCTGACAGCGGTGGTGCTGGGATTGCACTTGCGATGAGTCTGTGGGATTAATGCCACCCAGCAGGTCATGCTAGATGGCCAGTTTGAGCAGGGCTCCAGAATGGGATTGGGCCTTCATTCACTAAATAGTCCAGGGGCCCTAACTTAGAGTAAACCAAGTGATCAGATTTCCAAGTCAGTTTATGTTGTATAACTACGTCCTAAAGATACCAAGCTATCCACAAAGCACAGAAATCAAAGCAAGAAGAAAAAATGGTATGAAGTGAAAGTGAAAGGATGGCAGAGTTACTGTATATTATTTCAAGCGATCTGACCTAAGATTATTCTTTTATTCTTTTGAAACTGACCCCATTTGAGAAAAGAAGTTTAATGAGAATGGATTTTAAAATACGCCTTAGAGGACTTTATATCCAGAATGTGGTATGAGTTAGAAAAATTTGGAGAATGAGATGAGCCATTTTGGTGACTGGAGGGTAGATGATAATTAGGGTGCCTGTGGGGATTTTTTCCCCCCATCTGTTTGGGGTTCCTTGCCAGGAAGAGAAAACAGCCTGCAATTAAAAGCCAAACCAGAGTTGTAATGTCTGTGCATCTGACCTCAGGTGCCACCTCCCCACGCTTCCTCAGGAGAGATTACAGTGGTGCTGGCGTTGGCTGGTAGGCTGCCTTGGCACTTTCCACAGCTGATAAGTGGCCTGGGTTTCTTGTGGCTGACTTCTATGGTTCTGAAGTTCTCCATTCTAAATGCAACTCCTTGTTCCCTAGCACATGTAGAACATGTTTGTCTTCTGTCCATGTGCATCTGTGAGTGCTTGGCCTCGCCTTCCCCTGTCGTCTTGGCCTGTGTGCTGAATAGAGGGACTCCCCTGTCTCCTGATCCAGCCCCTCCAGTCTCATACCTGGTCGATACCTGGCTGGCTGTCGTTGTACAGTGTGCGGGTCTCCACATGCTCAGGTACCAGTCCCTGGGTGTGCAGGACGTACAGTGCAAGGCGTTCTTTCTGAGGTCCCAGAAAAGGAGCTTTAGGGCCCTGGGGCTCTAAATTGGAGAGGATTGGGAGGAAGGGATCACAAGGTCATTAGTCCTTCCATTTCCCAGGTAGCTCCCCTCCCACCCCATTCCCTGATCCTAGCCTAGACAGTGGTGTTAGGTAACTTCTTTAAGGGGAGAGGGCCTTCAGAGGGGCTTCTACTGGCTTCAGAGGCCTAGATCTATGCTTTCTGGCAATGTGTTGTCCTTCTCACCAAAGCTTTGCAGTTTGAAGTTTCTCCCATTGTAATAAACAGAGTCTTCCTCAGGGCTGAACTGAGGGGCAGGCAGCGCTTTCCGCTTGGCGTGGTCTTCCAAGAGGACGCTTGGGGGCATCTGATCCCGCCACCTGAAGGGCCCTGATCTGGGGATATGTGAGAGGAAAGGGAAAGAGGCTTGGGTCCTGGAGAACACTTTTCTTTGAGCTACAGGATGACCAATGGTGAAATCATGAGTGGAGGCAGGTTCAAGTCCTGATACCCTACCCCAGGATGCAAGCATTTCAGAAGGAGGCTGTGGGCTCACTCCTCCCTCCTCCCCTGCTCCCTTGCCCTGGTTCCAGTCCACTCTTACATGCAATAGGATTTGGAGAGCCCACAACGAGCTCCAAAGCTAGATAGGAGTCGGTTTTCAAGATCGATGACTGTGGTTCCAATCTTATCATCAGGTGACAATAGGTCAAAGTCATATAACTGGATCTCTAGGTCCTTCTCCAGGGGGATGGTGCAGTTCAGTTCAAACATCCTAGGGAGAAAGGTGTTGGAGGCGCAAAGACTGGGCCATATTACCTACATGCCTCCCTCTGTGGCATCCCAGCCCCATGCACCCATGCTCCATCCCCTTATTGGGTAATGGCGACTATGGAGAGCTGAGTCTAGGATGGCTCTTGTCTGCCAGTTGCCACCCCCCACTTATGGCTTAAAATAACTTTTAATAAGCCTCTGACAGGGAGGGCAGAACTAGGCCGCCCATCCATCCAACTTCCATCTGTTGAGCACCTAGAGTGTGTGAGATACTATGTTAGGAACTTGGAGGCTAGAAGGGCAGGCAAGGGTTCTTTTCCATCTGGACCATTCTCCTGGCATGGTGTGGAAGGGGAGTGGAGAGGCAGGACTGGGTGAGTGGGGGCGGCTCACATGCCAAAGATGGGATCCAAAGTATTGGCCTTGTACTCATCCCGGTTGCCAAGCGTTGTCTGTCCCAGTTTCAGGATCACATAAGCGTCACACTGGAGGTCAGACATAAGTGAGGGAAGGACAGGAAATGGAGAGTCTGGGTTGGTCAGGGAGGGTGGGAGGCCGGCGGAAATGAGCCCCTTGTCCCAGGTAGCGTCTGTGGGGACTTGGCCTTCTGGGTGTCGGCATCCGGAGGGAGCTCCAGGACACTGGGGTTTAGGGTAGAGCGTGGGAGGTGCCTGGTCTGGGGGAGAGGGACTAGGAAGATGAGCCCGCAGCTGGGGTTGCGTGTTACCATGCCATTGTAGTCTTGGGGCTGCAGGTTACTTGCTCGAACCACGTATACCCGCACCACGCACTGCTGAGGGAAGTCCTCTTTCTCGGGCCCGGTCACAAACTGGCGGGGGGGTATAGGGGATTCTGGATTCTCAGGGAAGGGGTAGACACGGAAAAGGCCCTGTGTATGTTGGGAAGAGAAAGTATTGCCACCTCAGCTTGGCTGTGCCGGCCCAGCTCTGGCCCAACTGGAGGTGTCCCTAATCCAAGCTCAAGAGAGGGAGGGTTAGGCTGAGAGTGGCAGGGACAGAAGGCTGTGGGGAGGGCAGTAGAGGCAGGAGCAGCAGGGGTGCTCTGCAGGGAATACTGTTTAGGAGGGGTGCTGGGTAGACGAAACGTGGTCACTAGGTGAACTCCCAGTTTCCTCCAATGTGAATTCTTCTGCCAGCATCCATCCTTTCAGGTTTGAACTTGTTCTCTCAGGTGCTCAAGGTGTTGAGAGGGCAGGATAGAACAGAGCTAGGAGTGAGAAGACCCTCACCCTGCCTGTGTTAGAGGAGGTCACCCCCAATCCCTGCATGGGTTGGTGTCTGCTTCCTTACTTCCTCAACTGTTTTTCAAGCCTTTCCTGGCCCATCCTCATGAGGAGCACATAGAGCCAGGGCTCTTACTAGGGGTTCAGGAGACAGGCAGCTAAGCCAGGATAGACGCATACCTTGAACTCCCCCACTGCAGGGCTGTCCACCTTGGGCTGTTCCTGGTAGAGTTTGAAGGTCTGGCAGAAGTCCTGCAGGCCTTGGAAGGCTGGCACAGCCTCCAGCTCACAGTCATACACCTGTGGGAGAGTGTGTGGGGCCCAGGCTGGTGGGGAGAGCAGACCTGGCTTGACCTGAGGGGACAATTCCTGGGGTGAGTGCAGTCAATGGCCTAGGGTCAGCACTGGCAGCTGCAGGGCATGCAGGTGGAGGTATGGCCCAAAGTCTGGGAGAGACAATGGGCAAATGCCCCCCCCCCCACCTTTATGCTTCCCAGAGGAACCAGGGCTAGGTTTGCTGGCCTCTCCTAGCAGGTTTTATTCCATCTCTCTCAGCAGCCTCCCATCCGTGGGGCCTCCAAACCTTCAGAGTATAGAAGCCTTTGTACTTGTATATCAGGGACTTAGGAGTGTCTCCTGTGGCCCAGAACAGCTTGCTCCACCAGTCTACCTCATGCTCATATTCATCCTGGCAGGGAAGAGGGGCATTCTGGCCATCAGAAGAAGGCACAGTGGCCTTCTGCCCAGGATCATGTCCCCCTACCCCTCACCCCCATCCCCGCTTTCCTGGGATGACCAGAATGCCATGTTCTTGGGGCTGAATCTACATCACCTCATGCTTGCTGGACTTGAACCAGAAATTTCCACAGAAGTGATCTAGGAGCTGAGAGATGAGCGCAGTGAGCAAGGGGAGCCCTAGCAGCCCATGGCCCACTAACCACCTGACTCCTTTGCACTTCACAGAGGCCCTTTAATTCAGACTAGGGGTGAGGACAGTAAGCGTAATTCTTAGTTCTCATTGCCCATAGTTTCAGTCTGAACTCTTGGAGGGCTCAGAAATGCAGAACCTCAAGCCCCTCCCTTGCCCCCAACCAGAATCTGCTTGTGTTCAGGATGCCCAAAGGATTCCTGTGCATGTGTGCATGCGAGTCTGGTAACCGCTGCTCTGGAGCTGTAGTTCAGAACCTTGAAACACTCTGGAATCACAGTGGGCAGGCGGGGTTGGGGGGAGTAGGAGGGATGGGTTGGCACTTGGACTAAAGTGCTGATGCCTGGTCCTCCCCCAGGTACTCTGATACAATTGGTCAGTGGCCTGGCTGTCAGAATTCTTTAAACCCTCAAGCAATTCTAATGTGCACTCTAGGTTGCGAATCACTGCTGTAGACTTGTGTACGATTAGGCTTCACATTGCGTTACAGATGGCAGAACTGTGTTTCATCTACCTCCTCCCTCTGCAGGGATAAAGGTGGTTCCCTTTAAATGGTGTGGGAGAACATGGGGCCGCAAGCTCTTTACTCACCGTGTGGCACTTTCTCATAGTCAGCACTGTGTGGAGAAAGCGATCATGAGTCTCAGGAGGGGAGCCGAGTGGGGAAGAGGGATACCAACCCCACAGGGCAGCCAGGGCCTTGCCCACTCCCAGGGGAGGGTGAAGCCTGGGCAAGGGCACAGAGAAAGACCATACTTGGAAGCCATTGGGACATGCAGTTTGCAGCCCAAGGGTCACAGAAGTAGGGTTGTAGGGAGTCAATGCTGGCCTGACCCACCACGGTCCGCTGGCCAAAGTCCTGCACATCCACCACCTTCAAGACGAGGGGCAGCACGTAGGTCTCCTCCACAGGCATGTACTGCAGCCCGAAGGAGAGACGGAGTGAGCCTCCCAAGAGAGGAGGGCTGCCCTAGGCCTGGCCTGAGGACTGCTTACCAGCGTGAGGAAGAGGACTGATTCCGTGAAGTTGGGGTTGGCCTGGAAGTTCCTGATGGGTTCTGTCTGCAAGGACTCTTCCCAGCATTCCACCACGAGCTGAGGGGAGTGCACCTGCTTCATGTTCCGCAGACCCCAGACCAAGAGCTGCCAGAACAGAGGAGGAGGGGGGACAAGGGGCAGGCAGTGCGTCTGTAATGGGGTCCTGACCAGCAAGAGGGGCTGTCCTGGGAGGGGAGTGATGGTGCCTTAGAGGATGTGTTTGGGTGAAGTCAGGCTGAAGGCTCGCCTAGGTCGCCTGTCCTGTGAGGCATCTGTGCTTCTCAAGGCCTGCAGGCTGCTGTCCCCCCTCCATATCGTGCCCTTGGGTATCTTTCACTGACCTCCAGTGCCCCTTAGGTATTGTCCTTTCTTGCAGCCTGCCTTACCAGGAGTGAGTTCCTGAGGCTATCTTGTATCCCAGAGAACTCTGTGGCCATTTGGGAACCCAGCGCTCTGGGTCTTACAACCGACAGACACTGGGTGCCCTGGGAGATGTCTTCAGGGGACCAGATAAGGAACCAGCCAGGTTGCCTGATCTTAGGGAAGGCACCAGCAAAAGGGGAACCTGACCATCTTTTACTCTTGCCAGATTGGTGGCAACGCACAGAGGTTCCAACGTGGGACTTCCATGCTACTCTCAAAAGAGAGGCGAGAGACATCAGGGTCACCATTTGGGATCAGGCAGGGCCCCTATTCTGGCTCTACTACTCAGTCCCTGTGTCACTTTGCAGAGAATATATGTTTCTCAGAGCCTTGATTTCCTTCTCTGGAATGTAGTCCCTACTACTGCACAGGGGCAGCAGATAGCTCAAGATCTGCATTAAAAAAATTTAAACTGTTCAGAGCTCCTGCTCTTCATTTCTCTCCTCTCTCCCTCTATCATCTCACTTTGGGGTCCAAGCTTTGGATCACCGGTCATGAAGGCCCAATAGGGTCAGCAAAGAGAGCTCCCCAGTACTGGCTGCTCTGGACGATGCCTATGCCCTGCCCACCCTGCCCATTCCATCAGTACCTCAATAGCCATTTTCCTTAGGGTGGGCTGGATGCTCCTGGGGAGTGTGTAGAACCCATTCTTCCAAGGAACACTAAAGATTGGCACCTTCTCTCTGAGACTCTGAAGACATGAGGTGAGAGAACAAGGAGTCTGAGTCCCCTTTGGGCTGGTTCTGCTATCCCTGCCCCCAACTCAAGCAGGTCCAACCCAGGAGGCTCCAGAGTCACATGGGTAGAAGCTGGCAGGGGAGATTGAGGACAGTTGGGTGACCTGGGCCACCAGCCCAGTGTTCCAGTTCCTAGGCCCCAGGCCTTCCCTACGGAGGTGGTGTTGGGGATGGAAGCTGTGGCAGGGGAGTGATGTGGGGGGCATAGAGCACCACACCCCTCATCCTCTCCCCTAGTACCTCAGTCTCCAGGATCAGCTCACAGGATGCCAAGATCTCCCCGTCTTCATCTCCCAACTCTCTTATAAGTGGGTGCCATCTCATGGGTGGCAGCATCCGCTTTTGGACATCCAGCCAAACCTCCGGGGGCCACATGCTCCGTCCCCATAAGCTCTCCTTGCCCTGTAGTGAAGTGGAAGCTCACATAACATGGAAGCCATGTCTGACTGGCCTGGATTCTGACACTCTAGGCTGAGAGCTGGCATTTAGTTTACGTGATGCTCTGCCAGTTAACCCCACTGAAGCACTTCCTATGTGTTCTCTAAAATGAAAGCCCCTCAGCAACTCAGTCCAGCCCACTCCGCCTTACCCAGGAGTCTCGCTGCCACAGTTCCAACACCACAAGTGGAGGGCTCTCTTTGGTGTCGTGGGGATTCTCATATAGGAGGAGATGCTGAAAGATGATTGTCTGGTCCCACGTTGGGGCTGCAGAGCTCCTTAGGATTTGGGTGCACTGGCTGTGGTTCAAGAAGATCACCCGTACGAAGGGTCCTGGGAAGTGGGGGAGAGGAAAGCGTTGTGTCTTTGAGCTGTCCAGTGAGGCTCATCTCTCCTCTGGCTGCTGCTGCCACTGGATCAAGTACCCAGGGAGGCCCAGATCAAGCAGCCACTGCTACTGCCGGCTACCCAGGTGACCTCAGTGTGAGCCTCAGAGCAAACGGCATATAACCAGAGGCCAAAGGTGATTTGCTTCATTTGCATCTGTTTCTCGACACCATGACTGAAGCCTGGACCTCACAAGGTAGAGGCCCCCAGGTGCCTCTGGAAGAATTTTGGGGGTGCTGCATTTCCACTGCATCAGTGAGCAGCTTTGTCCTTGGAGAACAGCGAGTGGCCTCCTGATGTGTGGGTGCCGATGCCCAACAGACAGCGCTTTCAGCAGACACCACTACCTGGGTCAGACCTTCATCTAGCAAGCTGCCCCCTACTAGCATCGCCACTAACGAACTAACAAACAGGACAGGGCGGGAGCATGTGACTCACCTGAAACCTGTGGGTTCTCCCAGGACCAAGGGCAGGTTCCCTTCCACAGGACCGGGGATTGCCACCCTCTTCCCAGTCCTCATCTTCACTTCAACACAAAGGATGTGGAATTCCCAAGCCGTCACCCTCCCTCTTGCCTTCACATCTCATCAGTCCTCTGCCAGGCAAACTCCTCCCTTTTTAAGGCTCAGTGCAGTGGTGCCTCTATGGGGTGAAGACTCCCCAATTTCCCTTCCCTGGATTCCACAGCTTTGGGGACACACTTCAAGAGTCCTGCCTTCTACTCCATGTTTTTGTGTCTTTTCCCCAAACCAGGGTCATGAGCTGGGAGTGGGGAGCTGGGGGATCTGTTATCCCCTTCCTTGTCACATTTTAACCCTGCTGGATGGCCACATCAGGGGGCCTGCTGGGGGTAGGAAGAGGAGTGTTTGCTGCCTACCCTGGAATGTCTGGATCTGGGTGGACATCTGTTTCCGGGCCTGGTAGATATAGCAGAAAAGCTGGTAGTAGTGGGGCTCTGGGTAAGAAAGCAGCAGCGTCCAGCACCTGCTTCCGGAAGCCCCATCTGCCCCTCCTCATGCCCTGCCCTCCAATGCTGGGCCTCTGGGGCCACCCATACCCTCTCAGTTACATGCTCACTGTTGAAGACACAGTAGATGAAGGGTAGGTTGGGTGCGTGGGGGGTCTCCAGGTACGACCTCAAGGAGTCCATGAATGATCTGGAGATACTCCGAGATGGCTTCTTGTGCGTTTCCATCTTAGCCTGATGTTCCATTTCCAACCTGTGTTCCTAGGACAATCTCTTCTCAGGTGTCTGGGTGTTTTCCCTGTCTCCTTTAGCCCAGGCCCAGTCCACCCTTTTCTGTCCTTCAAAGCCCAAGAATGTGGATCTGAGACCCAGAAGCCCCCCCTCTCTCACAGCCCCAAGCTGGGGCATCTCTGGCTGGTGGCCCACACCCAGGTCAGGCCCTGGCTCTCTGAGAAGTGAGGCCATGGGGGGTGGGAGGAATCTTCCAGGCCACTGAGGCTTTACCAACGATCCCTCCAGGAGGAATATGGGTGCAACGTCCTTCTCTTTGTTGGGGGCCAGCCTGCGGTGCCAGCAGCGGCGACGGAACTGACTTTGAGGCTGAGGGTTCAGGTGGAACTTGGAGCCAAAGCTGCCATACTCCCAGCCCTCCTCCGCTGCTGGGCTGGACTGGTGCTGCAGGGAGGGGAGCATAGTCACCCTCCTGCCACCCGAGGTGGAACCTGTCTGCAGTCCTGGCTAGCTCTCTGCCCAGGCGGCCCCTCACCAGCTGCAGAAAGGAGAGGGTCTCCTGTTCGTAACTCAGGTTTCCACGGTCCCTGAAGCGCACCCGTGCCCAGCGCCGCCGGCGACATGAGTAGTAGGTCTTCTCCACCGAGTTCCAGACCTGGGGGAGCCCCGAGGGCGGGATCCCCACTCCATACTCCCAGCCTGCAGAGGCAGGACATGCCTCTGGGTGCTCAGGTGCCCACAGGCTGGGAGGCATAGAAAAGCCTGAGAGATGGGCCCCAGAAGGGCAGGCTAAAGTGGCAGTGCTGTCCCCCAGGTCCAGGCCTCTTTGAACCTGAGGTGTGGAAATGAACTTACGGTCATATTGTGTTATCTGGGTGAAATGGGTCCACTCCCTTCTTACGAAAGAAGAAGTTGCGGTTTGGAAACACCCTGTGAGCTACACAGCCCCAAAGTAGCAGAGCCCTTGTGTTGAGTGCAGGTCCACAGACCTCCAACCTGCTCTCGTCCCTGGGCTGCCTAGGGTAGACCCAGCTGACCACCAGATCTGCATTCAAGTGCTCAGGAGGCGTGCACAGCCAACCTGGCTCAAAACAAACCTGCATCTGTGGGAAGGGCAGAGGCCCTACTCTTTGGAGGCCGGGGAGGCCCCCTAGGAATTCAGACACATCCCACCCAGAACATGACTGTTCTGAGGCTGTGGGAAGTGTGGGTCCTGGCTGCTCCTCCTGCCCTTAGTCTGTAGCCAGACGACTGACCCTCGTTGTCCACTGCATGGTTCAGCTCCACAGTCCAGTTCTTCTTCACATGCCAGCCTTGGGGGCACTTCATGTTCTCCCGGGCTTCTACAGGCTGTCCATTCTGTGGGTGGAGAGGGCAGGCCAAGGGCATCTGAGTCAGGAGGCCACCTTCACTCTTTCCACACGTCCACTCACCTACCAAGCCTCCTTGGAGCTGCCTAGCCTTGCTTGCTCCTCCACGTCCCCCGAGTTGGCTTCAGCCCCTGCTCACCAAATCAGTGTTCGGGATGGCTGCCGACACCCAGAACCCAGTGAGGTCTCGATGCTGGTTCTCGTACACCTCCTCTACCACCTGGCTCTTATTGATGTCCACGTCCAGGAGGAGTCTGGGGGCAACAACACCCCAAGTTCCTAGCACATCTCTCTGGATTTATAGGCCCCAGGGGTTCTCTGTTGGCTGACCACTCTACCTGGAAGCCCCATTGCTCTAGGCAAGGCTGAGCAGTGGGACCTTAACACTCAGGGTAGGAGGGTGGGTAGGGCCCTCTGTCTTGTGCACCCCAGCTCTCGGCAAGAGGCTACAGTGGCCATGTGCCTGCCTCTCTGGACGGCTACTAAGTAGCCCTCCCAGATGAGAAGAGTCAACTCCAGTGCTGCATGTCCAGGGCATACGGGCTCCAGACCCTGTACACCAGCCTTACCTCCTCTGAGGCTCCACTGTCCACTGCCCCTCCCAGTGCCATCCATAGGGTTCCTTGAAGTCCTCTTTGGGGAGGGCCTTGTGCCCCATGGCGTCCGAGAAGTTGGGGCAGTGATGCAGCCCCTGCTGCCCCCACTGGCCTTTGTACTTGGCTTCGTTCTCGTACTGGGAAAGGGGAGGTCATCAGTGCCTGCTGCCTACCCAGCACACAGTAGGGCCCTGCTCTGGACCCCCAACTCTAGGCTGTAAGCGCCTCTAGAAATGTTAATCTCAGGCAAGAACGGGCCATATGACGCGCGCGCTCTGGACTGCAGCTTGTGTCATCACTTCTCAGGGGCAGGCCTGCCTGAGGCAATTAGGTATGTATCCCCTGTGCTGTCTCTACCCTATCTAGGTGTTTACCCCAAAACCCAGAGATCACATCACTGCCCCCACACTGTTATTCAGCACAGGCAGACTGCATTCATCAAGCGCTCATAATGAGTCAGGTCCATGCCTCAAGCTCCCATTTCATACGTGAGGAGACCAAGCTCAGAGGTCCACTCCACCCCAGGTTGCTTAGCCAGTGCGGGTCAATATCGGGCAAATGCCTATTTTAGGGCCCAGTGTCCCGAGATGTGACTCATCCGCCCTATGGTGGTCTTGGGGAACCCAGTCCTGTTTCACTGCCTGTGCTGGCCTGGCTGCCTCTCAGCCTTTCCTTCCATGCAGCCCTGTTCCCTGCCTCCTGCAGTCCCTGCTCCCTGCCCTCCTCCCACATCCCCATTCCATCCCAGAGTCTCCAAGTCCTACAGAAGGGCTGACTGCATGCTATGATATTCCTGGCTGCAACATGCATCTAGGAATCACAGAAATGTGCTTTAATTCAGTAAAGTAAACAGCTTGAAACTCAAAACTTTCTTTCTGCTGTCAGAGTCTTCTGAGCAATGTTCTCCCCCAGGGAGAAAGCGCTCTCCACTCCCTTCTGATTGTGGGGTAGTCTCTGGCTGGCTGCTCAACCCTTACACCCCATGCCACCCTGGGTTTATGATTCTGTGGCAGATGCCTCATCTCCATTTCCTCTGATCATTTCAGGCCTCCTCTTCCCCAACCACCAGACTGGCCCGAAGGCCCCAGCTGGCGTCTGCAGTGTCCCAGGCTGCCATGTTGGTGATGGGTGAGGCCTCCTGCAAACTGAAGCCTTGCTCACTTCACATGCCCTGGGATAACTGAGGGAAACTCCCAGTAAACCCCCAGGGAACCACTTGGCTGCCCCTTCTGCAATCACTCACTGTGGTTCACCCACCAGGGCCCCTGAGCTGGTGTCTGAGGTGGCTTTGGTTTCTGCCACCTTCCCGTCAGACCCCTCTCACAGTCCTCAGATCCTGCCCTGTCCACTCACCGTCTCCGCGTACACCACCATCTCGCCCCTGCGGAGCAGCTGCAGGGCCTTGCTGTCCATCACGTTGCCCAGCCACATGCAGACTCGGAGGTGGGCCGGGAGCATGTCCTTCTGTCCTTCACCCTCTGGGTACTGAGCCAGAGGCAGGTCAACCCCACAGGGGCAGGGGCATGAGTGAGCAAAGGCACACACATCTGCCCCTTCACCCTGAGACCCAAGAACAGGGACATCACCCTGAGCTGGGTTCCAGGGCTAAAATGTGAATGGTACAGATTCCCTGCCTGGCAGAGTGGGAGAGGACGTGCAAAGGGTTACACTTCTGGGCCCATGGACATCGGAGAGGCTGGTGAGGGTCAGGGGAAGGGGGCAGTGCAGGGAGGACTCCACGAAGGAGCGGTGACAATGGTGGCATTGACAACAGTGCTAGTGATCCCTTTCTGTAACCGCCCCCACCCCAAGTGCTGAATGAGCAGCGTCTGTTTCTATTCACACACACCACCGCGGGGTGGGCACTGTTACCCCCAGGACATTCACAGAGGAACAGACTATGGCTTGGACATAGTCAGGAGTTGGCCAGGGTCCAGCCAAGCCAGTGAGTGGTAGAGGCAGGATTCAGGTCTCAGTCTTGCAGGCCGAGGGCTCAGATATGTATGGAGGGGCCTTCCACTACAGTGGAAGGGGAAGCCAGGCAGGTTTGGGGTAGGTTTGGGAAGCCCAGACAACCTGAAATTGAGTCTTCTTTAGGAGGCAATGGGGAGCAAGGAGAGCCTCTGAGAGGAATAAAGGATAAGTGCGCCCCACCTGCCTTGGTGAGAAGAGGGCTTGCCCATGTTGGTGGTCAGCTAGCTTTATTTGCAATCTGCATCTCATATTCTGGGCTGGTGCATAATCCTCATAGGCATGAAATACTTTGGATTTCACCCAATAGTGGTTCACAGAACAGAAGACAAGGGGCTGGGCCAAGTGTGGCATGAGGATGAAAGGGGAGACAAATTCAAGGAACACGAGGGACGTGAACAGGCATCAGCCACATGCTCACGGTCACAGACCCCTGCTTTGCCCTCACAACTGTTTAAACTCCAGGTTACCTGGTAAAGGACCCAGGACGGAGGAAGTGGGATGTCCTTGGGGAGACTCATGGGGATTGCCTCAAGACTTTAGGTGTTCTCATTTGGGGTGTGTCTGGGCCCACTCCTCCCCTGAGGACTGGGCAAGCTGAGGACTCACTGTTTCCCACCTGCAGGAGAAGGGTCTGTGTCTTCCCACAGAATCTTCCAGAATAAAGGGTCCCCGCTGGGGAGAACAAGATGCTGTGGGCGGGCACCTGTGCGAAGGCCACCGGCTGCTCATTGGCCATCAGCCAGATCATCACGTCCGGGATGCTCACCTGGGGCTGCCAAGGCAGGAAAGCATCAGGCATGCATGTATGGCTGGCTTTGAGGCCTGCTCCCCAACCCGTGTGCCCAGTGCCCACCTCAGGGAGCACAGCATTGAGGCGGTACAACCAGCTCTCCACGGTGGCTACCATGTTCCTGCGCTTGGCTTCCTTGGCGCTTTGAGCCAGTTCCTTCAGGAGGTGATTGCGGAGCTGCCACCTCTTCTTATCCAGCTCAGTGGCTTTGGGCTGATGGGTCATGCAGGGCAGAGGGCGCCTGTGTCCAGGACCAGGGAGGAGAGAGGCTGGGACTTGTCCCCACTTCCCAACCACCCACCCTGCCTTAGAGCAAAGCCCTTCTTAGCCTACCTTCTGATGTCCTGGCCTACCTTCCTGGCCTACCTTCTGATGTCCTGACACGGGTGTACTTCCCACCCCCCTTCAGGAATCCTGCTCACTGCCAGCCTGGCCCATGAGTTCTCATCCATCCCTTCCCTTCTTCCCAGCCCCGCCACATGCCAGGTCTGCGCTCAGGAACCACCCCTGGATGTGAGCCAAGAGACAGGGCCGACCAAGCCTTGGGGGTTGGGCTGGGGATCTCAGAGGGCTATGGGGCTAGGAGAGGCCTTAGGATGAATCTGAACAGGCAGCACCTGAAGAGGGCACTATGGGTAGAGTAGCAGCAGGAGGGGAGGTGTGTGACCCTGATGTGCAGGGCTTGTCTGGATAACATAAAGAAGCAGAACTTTGTGGGAATGTCAGGTTGAGTGTGGGGACAGCAGGGAAAATGCTGGCAGTGGGGGAGGTCAGGCCTGAATGGGAGAAGAGAAGCAGCTCTGTTTGAGTTTCAAGCATGGAAAGGATTTGGGCAGAACTTGTATTTCCTGAGGAGGTAGAGTGAGGTAGGGGAAGGTGGCGGTGTGGAGGGTGGAAGGCTGCTTTGAATGGCACTGGTCTAAGCTCCCCTTGTCAGCCACTGATCGAGCTCATCCCCAGCCCCAGTGGGCCTGCCCCACTCCTACTTGCAGTCCTCCGCCAGCTCCTTCAGCAGTTTCTTCCACTGGGGGAGCAGAGCTGGGTCCCTGGGATTCCTCATGGATTTCAGGGTGTCCAGATTTGCTTTCTGTGCAACAGGAAAGAAGGGGCAAGGGAGCATGGGGTTCACCTAGGATGGGTTACAGGACTGACTGACCCAAGATGCTTTCAGTCAGGACAAGGGGACCTTTGAGGGGTAATCTGGGTATGTTAGTCCAAAGCTGTAGCATGTTCCTGCAAGGTTAGGATCCCCACACACCCTCCCACTGCCCCATAGAAGAAGGGTGATGGGGGGAGTTAGGATGGCCTGGGTCATGAAGTTGTACAGAGTCCTGACTCCAGGCTTTCTTCCTGTGGGCATAAGGAAGTCATGTCTGAGGTTCTCCTGCCTAAAACTGTTCAGTTGCTTTCCCTTCTTCTTCTTCTTCTTTTTTTTTTTTTTAAGATTTATTTATTTATGCAAGCACTGGGTACAGTCAGAAGCACGGGAGGGCGAGAGAATTCACCAGAGCCAGAGCGGGGAGAAGAACAGGCAGAAGGACCAAAGTACACTGCTGAGGGGAGCAGAGGGTGCGGCAGGCGAGGTCTGCTCATCATGTGGGACCCTCGCTGGTGGCCGGGGATCAAACCAGCGCTGCAGAGGCTGCGGGCAGCTTCGCAGCCCAGTGTTCAACCGCTGCGCCACCAGGGGATGCTTTCCCTTCTTAATAGACACCTAAAATCTTTTATGATCTGACCCTTCCCAGCTTCTCCATGTCACTTCCATACTCCCACCACCCCCAAACTTGGCTTTCATATTATACCATCTCTGTTCCCACATTGCCCCCAGCAAACTCCTCATTTTTCAAGACTCTACGCAAATGCCACTTCCTTTACAAGGATCTCTTCTGGTTCTCCTCTCTTCATCTCCGCTCCTCTACCCCCAGGCTCGGCTCCTATAGCTCCTGCAGCTCTCTCAGCCTTAGCTGCACCACATAGTAACTGTCTGGTTAGTGGTGGTGAGACAGGGGCAGCTTTGTGTCTTCAGGGCCTGGCCGTGTAGCAGCATTTCCACCTCAATTGGTGTGGAATGCAGGAGAGAGCTGAGGGACCAGCTTCCTGACAGACTCATTTCCCCTCTGCCAATGGTCTGGCCCTCCCCTGCAGCCCTCTTGCGCTTACCAGGCGATCCCGAGTGATGTGGAGGAGGTTGAGGCAGTTCATGCGGAAGCTGACGTCCTCCCAGTAGGAGGTCACGGCCACAACAGGCTTGGTGTTGTACCAGGGCACGTAATGGTAGAAGTTTCCTGAGACATAGACACACACGCGAGGTGGGGGAGTCTGACAGGCTCTGGGAGATCTCCCTTCACGGTCTCCTCTCATAGACCTTCTTTCTGAGCTGCTTCATTCCCAAAGGATGTGACCTGCTCGTTGTCCTAACTGAACCCCTCCTACCCGAGCAGGCCAAGGGCCACTTGAGCAGGTGTTCATTTGATAAACTCAGTGATCTTGTCACACCTTCATCGTGCTCGGTGTGTCACCAGCCTTTCCAAGTCTCCAGTTTGTACAAGTGGAAAGTCCAGGCGGGTGATGGGCAGTAGTTCGCCTGAGGTCACACAGGCAAGCAGCTGCAATGCAGGTATCACCAGAGCCGCATGCCCATAACCTCGGGGGAGATGCTGAGACAAGGGGCACACCTGAAGCAAGTTGTTGATTCTGGGTGTTCTGTGAGGTGGGAGAAGGGGCCCTGAGTTCAGTGAGGAAGTTTGGTTGGGGTGGGTGGACATCTAACCTAAAGGGTCTGCAGGGCAGAGGAGAGGGGCAAGCATGGTGGACTGGGTTCTCTGGCAATGTTCCTTACTGAAATGAGGGGGGATGGGTATAGGTGAATGAAACACAAGTGATTCTTTTTCTGAATGTATGGCTGAGTTAGCATAAAAGGAAGAAGTCCACAGCAGCCAAAAATAAAGTGAATGCAGAAACCCTGTGAGGCAAGCAGAAGCAAAGCTGACCTCTGTCCTCTGAGTTTTCAGCAAATCTTAGTGAACTTGCAGTTTTCTTTTTTTCTCTTTAAGATTTATTTATTTATGCATACAAGAACTGGGGGATAGGCCAGAGGTGCGGGGAGTGGGGGGGGTGAGAGGATTCACCAGAGACAGTTAGGAGCAGAACAGGCAGATTGACCGGAAACACACTGCTGAGGGGGAGCAGCAGTGCATTTCAATAGATCTGCTTGTTCTGCTCCCCATTCTTTCTCTGGTGGATCCTCTCACTCCCCACACCTCTGACCTACACCCCAGTTCTTCTATGTATAAATAAATAAATCTTTTTAAAAAAAGAATTTAAAAAATAGTGGGGGCCAAAAAGACAAAACAAATAGATGAAATACAGTATAGCAAATGTTCGGAAATTCTATGGAGAAGAACAAAGGGGAAGGAAGGTCAGGCCAAGATTTTTAAAAATAGAATGGTATCCTAAGATGTCTCCTAGAAGATTTAGAATAAATTATGCAGAACACAGCCCAGAGAAATGAAAAATATGGAAAATAAATTTTTAAATAGGAAGAACAGTGAGAAATTTTACAGGGGATGAAGTGAAGTTGAGGAAATATAAAAGAGATTAGCAGAGGCAATTTTCAAAGAGAAAACATCTTATAATTTTCTAGAATGGTTGGAAGACACCAGTTTCAGATCTTGGCACTGAGTAAGCCATTAGAATGATAAATAAGCAGAGATCCATGACTGGGGTTTCTCAGATTATGAGCGTGAGGATACAAGATGGCAATTTTCCTCTTCTACTTTGGACAGCATACAAAAGCAACAAGGAGAAGGAAAATAACTCCATTTTCAGCAAAACAAAGAGGCAGATATAATCTGCAGACTCTAAATACACATAAGAACAGCCAAAAGCAACTCTGATTGCGGGAGAAGCCCTGAGGAGTCAAGTGCAACAGAGGTCACCTGGGGGGAATGAATAGTAAGACAGACAGCTGGAGGCACAGCTTGATGGGAGCAGAATACAGAAAGTGCCAGCAAAAATACACTTCCAGAATGAACTCAAGACTCAATGAGGAAATATGAGCCGGCAAAACTCAAAAAATTAGCAGAAGCAAAACAAAAAGATTATAGAAAGGGGAACAACATAAAAAGAAGCCCAAATGATATTAGACCTTCCTAATTTCATGTAAGGCATAAAAATAAGGATAGAAATAGGGCCTCCCCGGTGGCGCAGCGGTTGAGCTGCTCCCCGGCTGCTCCCGGGCCACTGCAGGAGGGTCCCACATGGCGCGCAGACCTCTCCTGCCGCCCGCTGCTCCCCTCAGCAGTGTACTTCGGTCCTTCTGCCTGTTCTGCTCCCCGCTCTGGCTCTGGTGAATTCTCTCACCCTCCCGCGCTTCTGACTGTAACCAGTGCTTTTATAAATAAATAAATAAATAAATAAATCTTTTTAAAAAATCTTAAAAAAAAAATAAGGATAGAAGTAATAAAAGCAATGGAATAAAATGGAAACCACCAAAAGGATCAGGGAGAAATGACCAATATAGGCAAAAGCCAAGGAGAGTTGTTAAACCTGTAACTGGAGCTCCTCAAATAAAAAACCTAAACGAGAGAACAAATTATTTTAAAACATAATTTGAAAAAACTCACGTATAAGGAAAAAGGATAATCTTTTTAACAATTGGTACTTGAAAAGTAAGACATTGGTATATGAATTAATTCAAATGGATTACAAATCTAAAGAAAGAAATAAAACTATAAAATGTTTAGAAAAAAAATAGGAGAAAAATCTTCATGACCTTGGGTTAGACAAAGAGTTCTTAGATACAACACCATTAGAAAAAAAAAAAAAACTCTATCCAAATTAAAAATGTTTGCACTTCAGGGCCTCCCCGACAGCGGTGGCACAGTACGCTGTGAATCTGTCCGCAGCCTCTGCAGTGCAGGTTCAATTCCCAGATGGCCAGGGAGATTCCCACATAGAGCGGCAGACCTCTCCTGTCTCACCCACTGCTCCTCTCAGCAATGCTTTCGGTCCCTCTGCCTGTTCTGCTCCCCACTCTGTCTCTGGTGAATCCTCTCACCCTCCAGCGCCTCTGGCCTAAATCCCAGCTGTTGTATAATAAAAAATAAATCTTTAAAAAAATGTTTGCACTTCAAAAGATACCATTAGGGGAAAATGAAAAGACAAGACACAGACTATTTTTAATCATATACCTGATAAAAGATTTGTATTAATTTTTTATTTATATATATTTTGCATCATTGTTCATTTTTAAACAATGTTTGCTTCCCCCCACCCTCAGGTGTATTCCCCATAGAATTTCCTTCAACAATTCACTCATGCACCATCACCACAGTCCCCTGTGCTCCTCCAATAAAAGATTTGTATCCAGAATACATAAAGAACTCTTATAACCCAATAAGAAAACAACCTAATTAAAAAATGGCCAAAAGATTTGGACAGACATGAACAAAGATGATATATGAAAGATTAGTAAGCATAGAAAAAGATGCCCAGCATCATTAGATATCAGGGAAATGCACACTGAAACCACAATGAGATACACGCCCACGAAGATGCATAAGAAGCAAAAGCAAACATTGACAACAATCAAGAGAAACCAGAACCATCAGTCTTTGCTGAAGGAATATAATTGGTGCAGATATTTTAGAGAAGTTTATCAGTTTCATAAAGACCATTCTTCATCTAAGTATCTACTCAAGAGAAATAGACTGATGTGTCAACACAAAGACATGCACACAAATGTTCACAGCAACTTTATTCATAATAGACAAGAGGTAGAAGTGGGTACGACATCCATCAACTGATGATTGGGTCTGCTCACGGTAAGTGGTGCATCGGTACAAGGGGAGACTAACTAGTTGGCAAGAGAGAGGAATGAAGTTCTAATATGTACTACAGCATGAATGAACCTCAAAAACATGCAAGTGAAAGAAGCCAGATGCAAAAGCCTACATATTGTATGACATATCCAGGAAAAGAAAAAATATCACAAAAAAAGACATGAGTTAGGAAACTTTAAGAAACTGCAAACATCTAGAAGAAAACATGAGAGAATTCCTTAATAAAACTGGAGTGGAAAGGGCCTTTCTAATTATGGTCAAAAACCAGAAGCCACAAATGAAATAATTGAGTACATTAAGAAATGTCTGCATGGGAAAAAACACCTTCAACAAAGATTTGAAACAATTATGGGGAATACATTTACAGCTCCTATCATAGAGACCTCATCTTCTTAATATATGAAGCGGCCCTACAAATCAACAATGACAAACATCCAAATAGAATAAGGGAAAAAACCTGTATGAACAAGCAGTTATCAGAAAAAGAAATATAAATTACTTTTAAACATTGGAAAACATGGATGTCTAACCTCACTGGTTATCAAAAGAATATGCTATAAATACACTAAAATACTGTTTTTATCTACCAGACGTACAAAAAAGTTTAAACCAGATTTTGTTGCTAAAGCTCTCACGTGTTGCTGGTGGGAGTGTAGAATGGTGCAGCCTTTTGGAGGATTGTGGAGTCAGGGTCCAACAGGAAGAGAGAAAGACCCAAGCTAGATATTTGAAACAGAGGGAATTTGATAGAGAAAATTTGTTGAAGGGTCAAGTGATCATAAACAGGAAAGGAGTTATTCAGAGACTCGTAACAGGAGGAAAAAAGTACTCCTTCTGGGACTGGGGGACAGAGGGAGAAAGTGGTGAGACCGAGACAGGTGCACAGCCCCATCATTGATGCTGCTGCCCAGGGGGCTGGAGCCACCAAGACTAGATGCCCCACCAGCCATGGGACTGCAGAGGAGGGGCTTCCTGGCCAAGGCTGGAGTCACGGGGAGTAGGCAGTCAAAAACTGGGATCTCATTCTCATACTATCTAATGAGAGTACAATTTAGTATAATTACTTTTGCTTTGAATTTCTCTTCTACTCCTGAATCAAAATACTGATACATGCAACATATCTAAAATGCTATGCTGAGCCAAAGAGGCCATAGAAAAATGGGGTACCATAGATGTGATTGCATATACGTAAAGTTGCAAGACAAGCAAAATCTACAGTGATTGCAACCACAGTGAATGCCCCTAGGGGTTGGAGTTGGGATGAACAGGCACACGTGACAGCTTTCTTGGATGATGGAATTTTCTACCTATGGTGGTTACATGTTTGTCTAAATTCATCGCATTGTACACTTAAAATCTGTGCATTTTATTGTTTATAATGAATACCTCAATAAAAAGTCACTATTAAGAGAATTAAAAAAAAACAAGTCCCAAGAAAGAAAAAATCAAAATCAACAAACAACTATGAACCAGAGACACACTATGGAGCCACCGGTGGGGGGCGGGGAAAGAAGGGATTGGGGTCAAAATAAGGGGGTTGCAATTGTATGGGGAATATAAAAATAAAATTAAAAAAAAGAAAAAGAAAAAAAAAATCAGGTCCCAAACCTGAGAAGATATTTACTACACATGTCTGACAAAAGTTGGTTTCCCAGAAAAGATATACAAATATAAAAAAGGTATAAATCAATAAGAAAAATACAGCCAAATAGAATAGTGAAGTTTTTTTTACAGATGAGGGAAAATAAATGTTTGAAAATATATGAAAAGATGCTTGATCTTCATTTACAATCAGGGAAATGTAAATCTAGACCTTATAAATACCATTTCACAGGCAGCAGACTGGCAAAAATTAAGACTGGACAACATCAAGTACTGATGAGAACTCAGAGTAGTAGACATTCTCATACCATCTGATGAGAGCATAATTTGATATAATTACTTTTGCTTTGAATTTCTCTTCCACTCCTGGGTATATAATTTAGAGGAGGTTTCGCACTTGTGACCAGGAATCACATACAAGAATGTTTATGACAAAATTATTATAGTTAAAAAAAAGATAAAACCTAAACATTGGCATATACCACATAACTTGTGATATAATCATACAGTGGAATATATACAAAATGAAAATGAATTTCAGCTATACATACTAATATAAAATATGTAATGCTTAGAAAAAAATGCAAAACAGAAGAACTCAGACTGAAAGTGTCCATTTATATAAAATATGAAAATAGAATGCTGTCTAGGGTTGCTTTCATAGGTAGGAAGAATTAAAAAGAAAAGCAAGGGTGTGATTATCACAAAGGTTGAGATCATTGTGATTTCTTTAGTTATATATGCCTTCTAAAATGATGCCAATTTTCTATCTTTTAAGCTGGATGGGGAGTTCATGGGTAATGATTTTATTCTTCTTTAAAGTGTACATATACATTCTACATACTTTTTGTGTATATATATATATATTTCAAAATTTAAAAATAAGTAGAACATTATGCTAAGTCAAAGAAATCACCCAGAACTATGCATTGTATGATCCCACCTATAATAAATGATCTGAATAGGAAACCATAGAGACAGAAACTAAATTAGTGGTTGCTAAGGTTGGGGAAATAGGGGAGATATAGAAAGTGTAGGGCAGAACAGTGTTTCTTTTCGGGGTGATGAAAATATTCTAAAATTGACCATGGTGATGGTTGCATGATTCTATTAATATACTAAAAACTACTGAATAATATACTTGACATGGATGAACTGTATAGTATATGAATTATATTTCAATAAAGATGCCTTTTTTTTTTACAGGTAAAGAACTAGGATGCACAGAAAAGCTCTCAGATGGATGATGAGATGATGATGATGACAAAGATGAATGTGAGACCGTATCCCTCTAGAATTGTGGTTCTCAAAGTAATATACCAGCATCTGAATCACTGGCAGGGCTTGTTAAAACAGATTGCTGATTCTGACTTTCTGCTTCTGTAGGTCTCAGGTGGGGCCAAGAATCTGCATTTCTAATGGTGAAGCTGTTGCTGCTGGCCCAGGAACTGTATTTGAGAATTGCTACTCTAGTGTTCAACATAGGTGTGTCCACTAAGTATTGGATGAATGGGTGCATGGGTGGTTGGTTGGGTGTTTGGGATGGTGGATGGGTGTTTATCAAATGAATGAGTTGGTGGATAAATAGATTAATAGATAGAAGGGATAGACAAATGAGATGTTTCATGGTTGGGGGTTCAGTGTAGCAGTGGAGAAAATGGGGATAGGGAAGTTGTACACCAAGAAAACACTATGATCTTGTGACCCTTTTAGGCGTTAGCTCATGGAACTTCATATGCACTCTACTCTGGCTGGGCTGGACTATTACCATCGTATATCACCGGGCTGTACTGGGTGGTTGAGACTAGAGGCTTGTAGTTCTGGTCCATCTTGTTTCCATAGTGACCGATGCTGACCTCAAATTGGATCAGGTCCTTAAAGTTGGGCATCATGGTGCAGGAAAGGAAGATGACACATAACCCATACTTTTGGCGGTTCTTGTGCTTCTAAAACAATAAGCCAAGGATGAGCAAGTCTATAGAGACAGATAGGGATGCAAGAACGAGGTGCTCTATGTCTTTCAAAAGTCATCTTTGCATCTCTTTTGAGTAAGTTAGGTAAACCATCATTGAATACCTACCCTACTCCAAACCCTGTTTTGACTCCCTCTCACCTGGCTATGCAAGGGCAGTTCCTCAAACCTCCATCATGGTCCCCTCTACGCAGCCTCCTCTATTTTCTTTCCTTCCTAACACCTGTCAGGAGGATCTTCTCCCTGGCCAGGTTCTGCACTGAGTTGGGTCCCTCCACCCCTCTCCTTTTTGCATAAACACCTTCCTTGAATGAAGTCAAGTATGGGCAGGGGTGTGTGGTGGGGGGCTGCTCAGCAGTGTGCATCTACTTCTTTCAAGTCCTCTCCTCCCATTATGCCTCTCATCTGCGTGGGGTTGTCTGTCGATCATGCTGACCACTCTTTCATTTCTACTGCCCTACTCCCACATGCTTCCAGCCACTCACTAGCTTCACTAGCTTTGGGTACCCCTGTCTTTAAAAATCACCCTCCTGTCCCCCTCTGAGCTTTATTTAGGTACTACCTCATCTAGTCTCCCCCTCCATTCAGAGTGTCATCATCCTTTCTGCAACTCTCCCCCTGGGAGCTGCCCCAGGCTCCCTTCTAGACTCCTCTGCCTGCTGTCTCTCAGGCTGTGGCCTCCCAAGAGGCTCCAGCCTCAGCTCCCTTCTCCTTTCAGTCTGCCTTCCCCCACTTTTCCCTCCCCCCACCCAGGAACTGCGGAACCTCAGAGCATGCAGATCCTACCCTGACACACGCATCTCTACCTGGCCGCCTCAGGCACTGTTTGGCGTAATAGATGACTCACAAGCACAGGTCAAGGTGGGAGTCATCATCTCCCCCAGACCTGCTGCTCCTCAGGGACCCTGTGTGTTAGCACAGGCCACCCCTGACCACCTTGTCACCTAAGGCGGAAAATGAGCATCCCCTTAGCTTTCATGTGTATAACAGGATCATGTCCTTTTAGTCACTGGCTCTCCTCACTCTATTTCCAAAGGGCCTCTAGAACTGGCTTTCTCCTCTCAGCTTTCCTCCCCGAAACTCTATCTCTATTTCTCTCGACCAGGTGGGCCCAACTTACTCCCCTCCAGTCTATTCTCAATACTGCTCCTCCTGCCCTTTCCTGTCTCAATGTCCCTCCCCTGCCTTCAGGAAGAAATCCAAACTCCTTAGACCATTTCCCTTTAACTAGATTACATATTTCTCCAGCTGTCCTTCTCTTGTTATTTACTGGGTGTCTGACCACCTGGGACTGGGCACAGCATGGAGCCCCCTTGGGACTTAGAAAAGACTCAGGAGGATTGACCTGTTACCCTCATGCTCTCAGCTTGTAAGCAGGACCTCTCGTAATATCAGAAATGGGACCCACAGTAGATATGGGGCAGGTAGAAGGTCCTTGTGGTTACCTGTGTCATGTGATTACCTCTACTCTGGTCACTTCATAGGAGAGATTCTTCATCCTAACCTCTTGATGGGGTGTGGTATGGGTGACTAGCTCCATGAAGATTCGCCCTCGATAAGCTAAACCATCCTTAATGGAGCTGGGTAAAGTCTAGAGTAACAAAGAAGAAGACGGGGAGAAATTTGATGAGAGAAAAGGAGCAGGCAAATCTCGCAACACCTTGGCAGCAAAGACAGGGTACAATAAATTCCTGCTTAGGGCTGACCACTACCCAGGAAGGAATCCAGATGCCCCTGACATGGCTATGCCAGGAAACCTCTGGCCCCTCTCCTACAGCCCACTACTCTTCTGTATGCATTTTACCTATTCACCAACTTGAAGAACCCTGCTCCCCATAGAAGCTTCTTGCTCACAGGGGACCATGATGACCACTGAGTTTGCGCTCCTAACAGGGTCAGTCAGAGCATGCTCTACCTCCTTGGCAACAGAGATTGGTCCAAGGGGAGTACATATGGCCTAAGGAGGCCAGTTGGAATGTTCTCTTGGCTTTCCTATTAGGGGCTTTGATGGCCTCCTTCCCAGCAGAGAGGATGCCTGACGACGAGGCAAGGGCTCAAGGGCCCAGAAGTGAGCAAGGGAGCGTGAGTCAGAGCACCTCCTGAGGGCATCGAGGTCCTGGTGGCTGCTGCTTTTCTGCACTCAAGCCCTGAGCTTCTCAGGGCAGTTCCCTTCTTGTGCCAGCGGGAAGTGGTGTCTGGCTATTCTCGGCATCTTAAAACCCAGAGCCTCCCCCTTTCACCTGTGCCTTTTCTTTTCTCTTGCACAACCTTTCCACCCGCTGAAATTTTACCTGCTGTCTCATGTCCATACCCCTCCCTCCGTGAATGCCCAGAGCACTCCACTTAGGCACTTCCTTTTTTGTGTGTCAAAGTTCATGTCTCATATATAAATGGTCATCCGCACGCAGATTTTTAGGTCTCCTGCTTGAGCATGGTGGACAGGAACTAGGGCCAGGTCCTCCCCAGGCATTTCCCAGGCCCCAGCTCTTATACATGGTCGGCTTTATTGCCACTGTTCCCTAAAGCTGGCATGAGAAACTTACAGTCTCTTTGTTCTGGATCCTGAAAGGGGCCTTTTTACCCCCACGGAGAGTCAGGAAGCTGGGGCCAAAGCAGGGTAGGAAGCCAGAGTACATTCCTGAAAGAAAAGAATAAGCAGGGGCAGGGGAGGTGGGAAAGGCACAGGGGCAGAGGCCAGGGGAGTTTGCTTGCCTTCTACTTCTGCTCCAGTAGAGGAGATATGGTTGAGGCACAGGGTCACAGTCCCAATCTCATCCTGGAGACTGTTACTGGGGCTGGAGAGAAGCACATTCTGCAGCTTGAGCCCCTGGCCCAGCTGTTTTTCTCTCCCCCGCCATATTTTTTAACTTCTCCCCAGTGGCTCACCAATCCAAGACTCTGAACTTGATATAGGTGGAGAGGCAGGGCATCTGCAAGGGGAAGGTAAAAGGAACACTGAGTGCATGGTAGGAGGGTCTGGTCCACTTGAAGACAAAGAGCAGCTGGGAAGTCCTAGGCGTGGATCCAAGTCCTGGCTCAGTGACCAATGAGCTATTTAGCCACAGCCAAAACAGACTGGCTACAGAAGTTTATGGACCTTCGGCTTTAGGGCTTCCCACTTGCAGGGACCCATTGCAAGACCCTGAAAAAGCCCAGGATTGTGATCTATAATCATTTCATATTTTTTAAAAGATTTATTTTCTTTATTTATGCATACAAGAGCTGTGGTGTAGGCTAGAGGTACAAGGGCTGGAAGGGAGGGGGAGAGAATTCACCAGAGACAGTGGGGAGCAGAACAGGTGGATCTACTGAAATACACTGCTGAGAGGAGCAGCAGGTGAGACAGGACAGGTTTGCTGCACTGTGTGGGTCAGCTCCCTCGCCGGGATTGAACTCATGCTGAAGGGGCTGGCGACAGCTTGACAGCGCTGAGACTTTATCCCCCGTGCCACCGGGAAGGCCCCCTCATTTTGTACTCTTGTTCTTACAATGGCTCCCTGGCCTCCCTGGTGGTGGAAGGGGTTAAGCACAGCACTATGAAGCAATACACAACCTCTGCAGCAGGCGTTGGATCCCAGGCCAGCCAGGGAGCAACCCACATGGCACAGCAGACCTCTCTGACTCGCCTACTGCTCCCCTCTACAGTGTATTTCAGTCAGTCTGCCTGTTCTGTTCCCCACTCTGTCTCTGGTGAATCCTCTCATCCCCCACACCTCTGGCCAATACCCCAGTTCTTGTATGCATGGATAGATAAATCTTTAAAAAATAAATAAATAAAAAATAAAACTCAAATGACAGAACCTCACGAAAAAGAACATATAAAGGCCATTTAGTGTAGGAATAAATAGCCCCTCAGTACATGTAGTTCATTGTAATACTCATGTTCCCACATTGCCTCTGAGCCACCAAGAAAGAACTACAATTACATTCAGGGCACTTTGCCTAGAAGATAAGAAAATACAAGATACAACATAGAATGAGTCTTTAAGGGATATGTTTTTTTTTTTTTATTTTTAATATAAGTGAAAGGGAACACTTAAGTTTTCTGAAAAGGTCAATTGTAGACCCACTCATTTCTTTTTTAAAAATTGTATCTTTTTAAAAGTTTGATGTAACAGGGGCCTCCTTGGTGGTGCAGGGGTTAAACACAGAGCTATGAAGCTATCACCAGCCACTGCTACACGAGTTCAATCCCTGCTGCCCAGGGGGCAACCCATATGGCACAGGAGACCTCTCCTGTCTCACCTGCTGCTCCCCTCAGCAGTGTGTTTCCGTCAATCTGCCTGTTCTGTTCCCCACTCTGTCTCTGGTGAATCCTCTCACACTCTGCACCTTTGGCTTGTACCCTAGCTCTTATATGCATAAATAAATAAATAAATCTTAAAAAAAATTTGAGGTAACATTGGTTTACAACCAATTTGGGGTATATGTTCACACTTCAGATGTGAACCACTGCTAAAGCACCATTGGATCCCCTCATTCCCCCCTTTGATCCCCACTCATTTCTCAATACTAAAAAATAGAGAACAATTTATAATGTGTCCTGGGCTTTCCTGATCCAACCTTGCTGTGTTTCGTGGCCCCTTCCTTCCATCCACACTCGCACACAGACACCCAAACCTTCCTTCCCTTTGTGGGCAGGAGGGTTCAGGAAGACATGACAGAACAGTAATACCTGAACCGGCAAGGTCAAGATCTGGTTCCATATGGGGTTATCAGTTTTGGTCTGCACGAAGGTTGTGAGCTGGAAACATCCAAAGCAGTGTCAGAGCCAGCCTGTCCCCTCCTCTGTTCCCTAGCCTCCCTCTCAGCCCCTTTGGCCCAGCACACAGATGGTGGCTGTGTGCAGTACCAGGGCCAATCTTTGGAATCCCTGGGCTAAAGACACTTGACAACTTCCCATCAGCTGCAACGTTAGTCCTTTGTGTACCTACCTGGATTCAGTTTCCTTCATATTTTTCATAAATCAACTTTCAATTGACTTCACTTTTTAGTAGAGATAGGATTATCGATATGAGTGTACACATGGATATGAGTGTACACATGGATCTTGTTAAATAACTTTAAGATCCCAAAAGAAAAGTGAGCAGAAACAAGGGCGGGTGGCAGCAGAGCACAACGGCATGCCCCTTTACAAGCATCACTTGACTTCACTTTTAAACTGAACCTTATGCCTAACAGTCATGTGGGTGGAAATCATGGATTAGTTGGAGTAGTTAAACTTTTTAATACACGCTAAGAAAGCTACAGAAATATTATAATTTTTGGAAAATGTGTGCCTACCATCAAGAGCATCTCACCTAGCTCTGAGGTTCCCCAACCACTTGCTGGGAAATACTATGTGGGGTGGGTTAAAAACATGCCTGCTCAAAGATAAACAGCTGGGACTACATCAAATTAAAGAGCTTCTGCACAGCAAAAGAGACAATAACAAAAACAAAGAGAAACCCCACCAACTGGGAGAACATTTTTGCACACAACACTAATGATAAAGGACTGATCACAAAAATCTGCAAAGAGCTGATGAGACTCAACAACAACAAAGAAAATAATCCAGTCAAAAAATGGGCAGAAGAGCTAAAAAGAAACTTCTCTGAAGAGGAAATGCAAATGGCCAACAGGCATATGAAAAAATGTTCAACATCACTTGTAATCAGGGAAATGCAAATCAAAACTACAATGAGATACCATCTTACACCAGTGAGAATGGCACATATTAAAAAAAACTAGCAACAACAAATGTTGGAGAGGGTGTGGAGAAAAAGGAACTCTCCTGCACTGTTGGTGGGAGTGCAAACTGGTCCAACCACTATGGAGAGCTGTGTGGAGATTCCTCAACCTACTAAACATAGAGCTTCCATATGATCCAGCAATTCCACTCCTAGGTATTTACCCAAAGGACACAGAAACATCAATTCCAAAGAACACCTGCACCCCTATGTTTATAGCAGCACTGTTTACAGTAGCTAAGCTTTGGAAACAGCCCAAATGCCCAAAAATAGATGACTGGATCAAGAAGATGTGGTACATATACACCATGGAATATTACTCAGCATTCAAAAAAGATAAACACATGCAATTTGCAGCAACATGGATGGCGCTAGAAGGGATCATGCTCAGCGAAATAAGCCAGAAAGAAAAAGAAAAATACCGGGTGGTCTCACTCATAGCAGGAATCTAGAAAACTTAAATAAGGGACCAGGAAAATGAATAACTATAAGAAAGTGAAAATCAAAATCAACAAAAAACTATGAACCAGAGACACTCTATGGGGGGTAGGGGGCAGGAGGGGAGGGATTGAGGTCAAAATAAGGGGGTTGCAATTGTATGGGGAATATAAAAATAAAATTTATTATTAAAAATAAATAAAATAAAATAAAATAAAATAAAATAAAAAACATGTCTGCTGTTCCTTTGGTATGCCTCCCTTCAAAGGTGGACACTAACCTCCCTCCCTTTAAGTATAGACTGGATTTAATGCCTTTTCTAATAAGGAGATTAAGGTTAAGTAGGATGGGAAGCCTAACTTTATCCCAGCATATCCCAAATGTGAACACAGGATCGTTTTTATTGTTATTTTTTGCCTAAACCATCCATCAGTACTCTTTGGAAAAAGCTACTTTATATTCACAGATGTTCATGGACTGTCAGGAATTCTCTTATCCAGAATCTCCAATTTATAGATGATGAAACTGAGTGGACAATGACAGTTTCAACACTGTTTATTTGTAAGCATGTTGTCCCAGTCACTCATTTCTGCACTTGGTTTTAAGTGGACATCTTCTCTGGGATATAGGGTGACGAGGCCAGGGCCCCACCTTCCCAGGGCTCCTGGGTCAATGACATCACTCTGCCCATCAATGGGAGAACTGGGATATGATTCTCGAGGTCCTGCCCACCAAACCAGTCTTTTCCTCCATGCTGTTTTTTTCTAGGTGCCAGATCCCTCCTATACTTACCTTTTCTCCAACTAGTTCCACCTCCAACATAGGACTCACTAAGTGGTGTTTCTCTACAAACAAGAAGTTAAAAGGTTTCTGAGAGAGCAGCATCATTGGTGTTTTGGGAGGAAATGTGGAGGTGACAGAACAACTTAAACCCCCCCCCCAATAATTTCATGTGATGCACTTGGAGAGACGTCTCCGATTTCCACGCTCTCTGTGTGTTATTATGTGTCATGGCATGTAATGGCAGCAGAATGTGGGCTGGCATAGCGTACCCTGAGTCTATATCTGGGTATCAAAGACAGGAAAAGGGCATTTGTCCCATTTGGAAGGGTGTCCACAGGGCCTTCATAAAACAATTCTTGGTGGATTTCCTCCCCCATCCCCCCAACCCCAAATCTTTGGTTAGTGTCAAAATGGAACAGGGAAGCCCCATGAGAACCCAGGGTGCCAGGTGTCTAGAACATCAGGGATGCTCTACCATCCCACCCCTGCCCCAACTCTAACTGAGATGAAGGTCTTCTCCACAGTAGATGAAGAATTGTAAGTAGATCACTGTGATAGGGACCACTGCTGACTTGAAGATCTGAGTATCGGTGTCATCAGTCTCAAAGGGCAGCTTTTGATCTACCTGCAGAGACCAGAGAGCTGATAGCATCAGGGTCAGGGGGAAGTCATGGCCAACACCACCAATGGCTTCCTTGACCTTCCACTTGGTATGAGAGGAGGAGGCAGACAACCCAGTAGACAAATGAAAGTGTGTAAAGATTAATGGCCACTTTGAGGGCCCAGGGGAACCCCACAAGGAAGGAAATGTTAATGGGAAGGAGGTGAGCAGCCTCACCGGGACGTGGTCTCCTGCACCGAAGGCACAGATGGTGACTTTCAGGTAGCCTCTCAGGCCAGTGTTGGGATTTTCTGGCTGACAGAGGCCTAGCCATTTCCTGATGAATGAGTGACCTGGAGAAACAGAGGGGCCATGGGAGACCAGCCTCCAGTCTCCATCTTTCTGCCCTGAAACCAGGGTTTGTTTCTGTGGGAGGGGGTTGTGGAAATGTGTCTCACAGGTTCTGGCCCCCATTCAGTAGCAGAGGAAAACAGAAATCACTCCCACCAGTCAGCAATGATAGCGCACTGACAAGGTTGCCAGCTGTTGCCTTTAGGTAACAGAGATACCCTTCTTCTACCCTGGGGAGTTAGAGTGATTGCTACCCAGATGTGAGAGAGGCAAGCATTTTCCCCAAGCCTAAGTCCAAACTACAACGTGGTATGTAAGTTATGACCAGATCACAGGGGATCCCTCTCAGACTTCAATCTCTCTACACTGGCCTCAAAAATAGAAATTCAACCCATGGCTGAAATAAAAGGTTAGTATTTGACCCAAAGGCATGCTTTGAGTTTTGCAGAGAAAGATGTTATAAAACAAGAGAAATTCCATAAAGTGTGGTAAGATATTATCAAGGACAGGAAATAATTTACACTCCCTAATGTTCTCCCCGCTGTGTTGAGCATATAGGGATTTTGAGATGTTTGCACACCTGGCCTGGTTTTTCTCAGAAGACGCAAGTATTTGCAACAACAGTTACCTACCTGGGGAATGGTAGATAAACCCAATATCTGTCTGAAAAAAAAAAAAAAAAGTGAAGTAAGGATTAGTTAGGATCTCCAGAAAAGATTTTGTAACACCAAGTAAACTGAAGACAATACCAGCCACTGGTGCTTGAGCACATGATCTGCAGGCAACCCGTTTTATATGGGGGCTGCCCTGTAACACCTTCACTCCTTTAATCTTTCAATAAACTACCAGTCGTTTCTCACCTCTGTTCTCCAATACTTCTGAAGGGGAGTTTGAGAGACGTGTCCTGTGTCTTACAACAAGTAAGGAATTAACCATCCCACAGTACTGCCTATCAAACACAGCCTTGCTTTTCCCTATCCCTGGGTGAGGGGAGGAGGCCTCCAGACCCAGAGAAGAGGATAGTGGAGGGAGGAGCTGCCAAAGAAGACCCCCCATGTCTTCCCTATGCCCTGGGACAGTTTCTGATTAAGGTCTGAGGACTGTGGCACAAAATTGAAGCTTATGCAAAGCAAGACACCCACCTTTATAATCCACATTCCATAGAGCAGTGGCCAAATTCTGCATGAGGGCCTATTTAAAAATTGGTTACCCCTTTGGGTTAGGTAGGCAAAGATTTCTTAGATATAATAATAAAAAAAATCCCTACAATCCATAAAAGAAAGGTTTGAAGAATTGGACTTCATGGACATGTAAATCTTTTGTTCTTTGAAAGACACTATAAAGAAAAAGAAAGGACAGGGGCCTCCCAGTGGCGCAGCGCAGCGGGTTGAGCACCACGCTGTGAAGCTGTCTGTAGCCTCCGAGGTTCCATTCCCAGCCGGCCAGGGAGATTCCCACATGGCGTCGCAGACCTCTCCTGTCTTGCCTGCTGCTCCCCTCAGCAGTGTCTCGGTCCGTCTGCCTGTTCTGCTCCCTGTTCTGTCTCTGATGGATTCTGTCACCCTCCCGTGCCTCTGACCTGTACCCCAGTTCTTGTATAAATAAAGTAAAAAAAAAAATTTTAAAAAAGAAAGGACAAGTCATATAGTGGGAGAAAATATTTCAAGTCTTGTGTCTGATAAAATAGTTGTATCAGGAATAAGAGTGGTAGATATAAGATATTTATTATCTTGATTGTGATGATGGCTTCAAGGAAGTATACATATTTTAAAATGTATCAAAGTATATATTTTAAATATGAGCAATTCATTATATGTCATTGCAGTAATCTGTGAGAAAACAAAACTCAGTCACCCCTAATGGAATAATGGATTAGGCAGTGATCATCAATAAATAACAGAACAATGGATACTCTGTGCCTCCTGCTGAAGTCATCTTCCAAATAATTGACCTAAGTAAGCCTCATCAAGCCTCTAGATAGCAAATACCTGAGCAAAGGAATATGTAAAATGATCCCTAGTAAATCCGTGACTTGGGGAAAACTCTATAGTTCTATAGGACAAACTATCCAGTTTACAGGACAAACTATCCAGTTTCTTTAGCAAGGGGAGGAAAAGGGGTGGGATCAACAAAGGGACCTAGAAGTACATATTAGCCAACAGCAATGTCTGTGTTTGCTTTGGAACCTGACATGAACAAACTATAAAAGGAATTCACAAGACGATTAGGGGAATTTTAGCAATGACTAGTCAGTGCTATCCAGGAATTGTAAAGATTTTTAGATGTTATACATGTATTATGATTATGCTTAATAAAATCTGAATGTTCCAGAAATACATACTGAATACATACTGAATTTAAAAATATTTTAAAATAAATGATGAGGGCCTCCCTGGTGGCACAGCGGGTTGAGCGCAGAGCTGTGAAGCTGTCCACAGCCTCTGCAACGCGGGTTCGATTCCCGGCCAGCCAGGGAGATTCCCACATGGCGCAGCAGACCTCTCCTGACTCGCACACTGCTCTCCTCAGCAGTGTATTTCAGTAGATCCCCCTGTTCTGTTCCCCACTGTCTCTGGTGAATCCTCTCACCCCCCCCCCAAACTCTGGCCTACACCCCAGTTCTTCTATGCATAAATAAATAAAAATAAATCTTTTTAAAAAATGCGGTTGACTTTTTTGATTCCTCTACTCCGATTTCCTGGAGGCTGAGACTTGACTGTGCCCATGGTATTGCAAATGTGGGCAATTCAGTGTGCCCCCAGTGCTTTCATAATGTTACTTTCATTAATCTTCACAGTGAACCTGTGGCTTGAATATATTATCCTCATTTTACAGATGAGGAGATAGAGGTTCAAAATAACTTGCCCAAGTCACCCAAGTTAGTAGGTGGGTCCAAATCTGAATTTTCTGCATCAAAATCCAGCTCCTTTCCTTTAGACTAGGGTATGGAGCCCAGGGTGGGCCTCTGTTTCACCAAACCTCCGTTATCCAGTGCTTACTTGGAATCTCCCAATCTCTGAGTGGAATCTCAGCACCTCGGAATTCATCACCTGTGGGGAATGCCCAGAGTGATGTCAGTTATTCACAACCCCAGTTTATTCACAACCCGTTTTTCCCATTCTCAAGAAAATTTTAAAGGCATATTCAGGATTCTCAGGGTTTACTCAACGCTTCTACCAAGGTTTTCTCATTTAATGCTCAGAGGAACCCTGTGAGGTTCAGGTTTTTGGTTCTAATTCAGTGCTGAGGACATTGATCAGAGAAGACAATTCACTTGCCCCAGATCAACACAAACCACTCAGCTTTCCCACTGCATGCTGGCCTGGTTCCTTCCAACAGGTCTCAGTTCCTGAGATCTTGTTGACCCTTCAGGGAAAGGCCTCTCTGCCTTAACCCTGAGCTGGACACAGAGGAGGCCCTTGGCAAACACATGCTCACCACTGTCACCTGGCTTCTACTGGTCAAGGAATGGCTCGTGTTGAGGGGGCCCTTGAAGAGTCTTTTGGTGGCATGAGAATCCTAGCACAGGAAGGAGCTGCTTTATTCACTTCAGTGCCTACTTCAGGGCCTAGCATTTGTCTATCTGTAACTTCTATAACATTTATTGAATGAGTGGGTGAGTGAGTGAATGAATGAATGGTCTGGGCTGCCAGAGACTGAAGAAGGTGGTAGACATGCTGCTTTGGGTTCAGAAAAGCAATCTAAAACCAGTCTGGGCTGGGGCCTGAAGTGCTTGCTAGAATGGATGCAGGATCAGAAAGAGGAACCATCTTGTCTGACTAGTTACCTGGATTAAGATGATCTCATCGAAGAACTTTGCAGGCACCTCATAAAAATTCTGGAAGAAGATCTGACGCAGAAAGAAGGGGGATAGGATGTCTGACATTTCTTCCACACTTCACCCGGACTCAGTACACCTAAAGGCTCAGATGAACATGCTTCTTCCCCCTGATTTGCCCATTTCATCTCTTTCAGCTTGCCACCACCCTCACATTCCTCCTCTGGAAGCAGACAGGATTCTGGAGGGGTTTCTGTCCTGGGGAGGGACAGGGGAGGGATCCCTGGAGAACCTAACCCAAGGCCCAGTTAGCTGCCCTGGGGCTAGAGATTTGAACCTTGCCTCCTTATTGATTACCCTGTCAGCCCACTCAACCACCACACCCTGTTGCTGCCTGTTGCTTTCTCAAATGCAAAACTGGTCCTGTCACTCTCCAGATTATATCCTTTGTGGCTCCCAGGTGCCCTCCATGAGGGACTCAAGCTCATCTTGCAGGCTCCCCTGCAGCAACACCCATACCTACAGTTCTGCTCTTTCTTCCAGGCCTCTGCAAACACTTTTTGCATGAATTACCTTCCCCAAGTCCTCTGCTCTCTGCCCTCTCTGTTTTTATGTTTTATTTCTATTCACCAGCCAACTAGAGTTCCTACTGTATATGAATAATACTACAATTTGGGGAGGTGGCAATGCCAAATGCTGAGGTTGCAGGAGAGATAAGATTACATGGCCTGAGCTTGCGTTTCTCAGCTGTATTCATGACCCTCCTAGACCTCTGTACTCCAGCCTTACTCCAAGGTTGTCATCTTGTTATAGAGCAACCCCAATACAAAACGGGGTGCCTGACTGTGGGTCCTCACCCGCGCGTTTCAAAGGACATCCTTTCCCCCTAACAATCTATGTGTTCACATGCCAGAGCCCCCACACTGGCTCTGGCTCCTCAACAAAAGGCGGGGCTCCAATAACTTCATCTGCATCCCCAACCCGGCACAGAGCCCAGCCCTCCCAGGTGCTCAGGAAATGTTTGTGGAATTGTTAGGGGGAAAGGATGTCCTGAGCAAATGTCACACAGGCTTTGTGGACTCCACCCCCATGACACTGGGAAATACAAATCCCCTGATCACCAAAGGGAAGGTTGCAAGGACCTGAGGGCGGAGTTAAGAAACTAGGCTCTCTTTTTGAGTATTTAACTGGCCATGTGGGGGGGGGAGGGGTTGCCCTCTTGGCCACTCGGGGTGCTAGATTTTTCCGCCAGCTCCGTGGCTCAATGGGAATGGGTAGAATGGGTAGGATGCATTTACCAACTTATCTCCCTCTTTTTCTCCCTGAGTTATTCATTTCCCATTTCCTCTTCCCTTGTAAATAAACCTTTCATCAACCTTTTGTGTGTGTCTGCAGTTCAGCATTAATAAGTCCCCTTTAGGGCCTCCCCTGGTGGAGCAGTGGTTGAGCTCTGGGCTGCAAAGCAGCCTGCAGCCTCTGCAGCTCCAGTTCGATCCCTGGCCGCAGGCGAGGGTTCCACATGGCGCGCAGACCTCTCCTGACGCCTGCTGCTCTCCTCAGCAGTGTACTTCGTCAGTCTGCCTGTTCTGTTCCCCGCTCCAGCTCTGGTGAATCCTCTCACCCTCCCGCGCTTCTGACTGTACCCAGTGCTTGTATAAATAAATAAATAAATCTTAAAAAAAAAAAAGTCCCCTTTAAGCGCGGGTAAGGACCCACAGGTAGGCAACCCCATTTTATATCGGAGTTTTCCCTGTAACAGAATGAACAGCAGAAAGCATTGTAGTGAAGGAACAAGTCTGCTGGCTGCCTTTAGGAAGCCCCCCGCCCTGGCTGAGCCAGTTGGCCACAGTGCCTTGCTTAGCCCTGAAGGGCAGGTGTGCCCACCTCATTGAAGAGAGGGTTACTTCCCATCTGGACCCGCGTGTGGTACTGGTGGCCTCCGATGACCACCTTCACCAGCACCTTGAGGTTATTGCCGATGAGCTGTCGGGCTTCAAACACCCTCACTCGGACCTAGAAGATAAAACAGGGCAACCTGACTTTGTGGGCCCAAGCTTCCTTCCCAACAGGACTCTTCTCTACAAGAACAAAGGGCCCTGGTGAGAAATAGCTGCTGGCGATAGAAAGAGAACTCCAGGGATGGGGGGAGGCGGTGTGTGCCTGAAGATAAGCCCAGAGAGACTCTGTTACTTTCTTTCCTCTTCTGGGCATTGTCACCTCACTTTTTCATCTTGTGTAGACCTAGTGTCCCTCCTCAATTGGTATGGGCTTGTTACAGAATAAAAAGATAAAGTCTAATGTTTCTCAGTGAGTTATGCAGGATTTTTTTCATCTATGACCTTTTCTTAGGAATTGAAAATTATCAGTTCTAAGCAGTTGAATCTACGATCTGTGATTTGATCTGTGATTTGTGATTTCTTCCACTGCTTTATGTAATCCACAGAGGCTCAGTAAAGGGACTGTAACATCTAAACCTAGAATCAAAAGGCAAAACAGAAAAAAAAATGAGCAGCCCATGTAAGATCTAGATTAAGGCCGGGTGGGAGAAGGAAGAGGAAATGGCAGTGTCTGGCAGGACAGTGGTGGGGACCTGTCATGTGACCATAAGGTAGTTAACAGCCTCCAGCTTGCCCAAGTCAGACCAGGGTTGGGCCATCTTCCAGAGGTCTTCTGTGTCTCCATCATGTCCAGGTCCCTTCAGGGATAGATACACATGCAGCTACTTGACCATTAAGAGTGGGCCAAGCCAGGGTCACGTCCTCATGTCTGAAATTTGCCTTAACCTCTAGAATATAGGAGAGGCAGTGATTGGGCACATTGACCTATCCTGTGGTAAACTAGCCTGGTGGAAGGGATGGGCCAACAGGGAGAGGGAAGGTATTCCAAAGGCTACTAATGTGCAAAGGCCTGGTGGTCAGACAGCAGGCTTGAGAATGGGGACTGCTAGTTATCTTGGCTGCTGGTATGGGGAGGTTTGGCTGGGGAAGGCTTGAGTTATAAGGGGCCTGGGAAAAACCATCATATAAGGACTTGGATTTAGTCTTGAGGACACTGGGGTATCCTCATGTTTAAGGATATTTTACAGCAGATGCATGGCATGATGAAAATGATGTCTTTGAAAGATCACTTTGACAAAAGAATGGACAGGTGTTTGAGAGGGGTCTAGCTATTGAGGTGGCCCAAGGAGGCAATGGAGAGGTAGCTCAGGCCAGGGAACAGAAGTGGCAATGAAGATGTGGGTATAGTCAGGTGGTATTATGACCTAGGACTTGACCAATGACTGGATGCAAGGGTGAGGTGAAGAGGGGAGGTAATCAATGATGGCCCCCAGTCTCCTGAACAAGTGGCAGCAAAACCTTAGCAGAAATATTAGGTCAGGCTAGATAGCACAGGGAAGTTGGTTAGCCATGGGGTGGGGTTTCCAGAACTCACAGTTGAACCCATGGACCATCCCACAGATCCCCCCAAACTCTCTTCAGCCTCTCCTGTGTGGCTAGTTTCACCTTGCATGTAGCTTGGTGTTGCCAAGAATGCCAAGATCTCCTATAGGGCAGGGGCCAGGCCTTCTCTACTTCCTAGCATCTTCCAGGGCCTGCTGGTGCATAGCCAACAGTGCTTCCTCAGTGGAACTGTATCAAGCTTTAGCTACATTCCCAAGTTCCCCAGAATGGCTCTGGAGGACTAGGGCATGTGGCAAGGAACTGAGGACTTGTAAGTAGTCTGAAGCTTCAACCCTGTATATTGACTTTGTGGAAAGGAGGGAATGGCCTGGGAACACAGTGAGGGTTCATGTGGCTTTCAACCTGGAAGGTCCTTACCTGAAAATGCTGAGGTCTTGAGGACAGAGCCTTGGGCACAGTGGACGTGGGGGCCATCAATTTCTGTCTGGCCGCCACTAATTCACTTATGCCCAGCTGATCTTCTTTCCCTGGGGATACACAGTCGAGGTGGGTTCATAGAGGCAGGGGCTCAGGAGATTTTGAAGCATTTCTCCCATTTCATTGTTATATCCCTAGTGACCAGCTCCTGACTAAAAACATGGCTAAAAGTTCAAATGGGAGTACACATTCTCCCCAGAATATTTCATGGGTCTCTCCCATGGGTCTCTCTCAGTAACTATGAATCCCTGAGCCCCACTATCCACATATTGGGGTTCTTGAAAGTGACCATTGATGCCTCCTTTGAAATCCATTGTCAGAAGATGACAACTGGACATATTACATGACAGATGGACTCAGCCAAGTGTTTGAAATTCTGTTCTCTAGACCCTAAACCTGGTCACAGTCCTGTGTAGGCCTCAAGAGATGGGTCTCAGTTGTCTCTAAGAACCCATCCATCTATACTTGGGGAAGGGCAGGGCTAAGCCCCTTGGAAGGACATACCTATCTTCTTAATATCATGCTTGGTCATTTGGGTCACCTGTAGGTTGACAGTGCACTGCAAGGCAAAGGTAGGAAAGCTGTAGGCCAGACCTTGTGGTCCTTGGCTGGGTTACAACATCAGTTCATGCCCAGTCTTCCTGGGCAGAGCAATGCTGGTCATGATACAGGGCCACTCCATGAGGGCCTGGGATGGAGGGAAGTCATAAACTGGTGGGGAAAGAGCAATGGATTATAGAAGAGGGGATGTGCAGAATAGAGGAAGCATATGGCAGTGGTGGCAACAGAAGGGATGCAACAGGGTAGGGAAGAAAGGAGGTGACTTGGGACCAGTTTAGAACCACTGGTGCTAACAGTTCTTCTAGCCCGCTGTCTCAGGACTCCCGTGGGAACTGCAAATAACTCTTAACTGACCTCCTGCTTCAGTGTCCATCCATCCTCTAGAACAGCACAAGAATTGCCCCCTAGACACTCCTCAGGTGCCTAAACCATCAGCATAAAGTCACAGCTAACCAGTACAGACCACAAGTCCCTTCACAAGGGCTTTGTCCTGCCACCCAGTCTCAACCGTTTCCCCTTTTAGAAACCCTTCCCTCCCCCCACCCTACATCACCTTCGTGGGCAGCCCACCCCCACCTGAGCCTGCTGTGCTGTCTTTTTTTCCCCAGCCTTCACACAAGCACCTTACATCCCTGCCTGGGATTGTCTTCCTTTCCTGTCCAGTGGGCAAACTCATACCCCTCAAGATTTTTCTGAGAACCAAATATACAAATGGACAATGATCAGACTGCATATGAAAATTGAACCCTGAGTCACAATCTACAGCAATCATCTCAGGAAATTAACCCAACAGCTGGAGTAACCAGTCCCAGAAACCAGCCTGCTACAAACCAAACTTGTAGGAAGTCAGACCACTATGTCTAGCAATAATCCAGGAAGCTAAACAATAATAATCAGTCCAAAATGGCTAGGATTTCATAACTAACAGCTTTTCTAATTTTTGTCCCCACTTCCAGTTTAGAACCAAGCAGAGAAAGTGCGGACCCGTGATCTACTGCAGAGGATGCCCGGCTTCTACTTAGCCCACCTACAGCTTTCCCACGCCAGTGTCCTATAATCAGGACGTGCCTGCAACCTTTCTTTTTCCTACCATAACTCTGTCCCCTTCCTGTCTTTGAGTTTCTGGCAAAATACAAGTGATGGTGGCTGACTCCTTCTCTAAATAGAAAGCTCTGAATAAATAAACAGCTTTTGCCTATTTTCATTTGGCTGGTTCCTTGTTTGTTTCCTCATGTCTTAATCACCTCCTCTGTAAAGGCTCCCATTACCTCCCAAGTGGGATTTTCATTTACCGACCCCTGTGTATGGGCCGGAGTGTTCTCACTGGGAGTGGTGCCTACTTTAATAGATGGGAGGCTTCATTTACTTTTGTAGCCCAGGCCCAGCCCACGGGTGGGCTGACACCCCATGGGTGAATAATCAATCTAAAAAGGTAAATGGAAGGGTAAAAGGGTGGATGGATGAGTGGATGGTCGAGTGGAAAAGTTAGGGAGATGATGGCGGAGCCATCCTTCCTGGGGCCTGACTCACAGCGGTAGGCATCCTGGAGCGGTCAAGCAACTTCAGGTTCTTCACAAAAAGGACTCTACTTGGTTTACTCACCAAGGGTTTGAGCGGTATTGTGGCCAACCCAATGAACCTGGGGAGATGAGGAGCAGATGTGAGATCCTGAGCCAGGGGAAGTGTGTCCTTCTCTGTCCCAAGTATGGCTTTATCTAGAGATGTTTTTCCCTGGAAAAGGCTGTGTTGTCCTTGTGGGGGACAAGGAGGACGCAATGAGGCAGAGTCTCCACCAGAGGGCGCAGGACTCTCAAATCTCTGGGAATTGGTGTTGGGGCTCCCTGAGCAGTGTGGGTGCCCTAGACTCTGGCCTTCCTGTATGCTTTCCAGCAACTCTGCTTCAATTCTTCTCCTGATTGGGAAGTGATTGGCTGGGGAGTAGACACCTGACTGAAACTGGGCCAGTCCATTGCTCTGTCCAGGGAGGCCATCATGCCTGTAGGTCTCAGTGGGATGTCATCTCAGTTGGCACTAAAATGAGCTCATGATAGGAAGCCAGGGCTGGGTGGAAAGAAGCAGAGATTTGAGATCCTATAGTTTCAGAAGAGACAGAACTGCTCCTAGGTTCACAGGTTCCTAGTTCTATTAGTTCTATTGGGTCTGCTCTCCTACCGTTGCTGCCCTTCTGCAAATCTCCCATTTGTGTGTGTGTTTGCAGTGTGGAGTGGGTTCTGGTCCTTGCAGCTGAGTGAGTTATGAATTCAAGTTAGAAAGTGCTACATCTGCTGTAGCTTTGGTCAGAGCCAGACACCCTCTGTCTCACCCACACCCACCTTTCTTTCTTTGTTGCGTTCATGTCCCGAAGGATGACTTGCAGGTAATCGTCATTCTCCAGGGGCCAGTTCCAGAGGTGCCAGATTAGGGTCTGTGGGAGGCATAAAGAAGTCTGTATCCTTCTTCCACTCTCCCCTTCCCATCTTTCTAGGAAGTGGGAAAAGGTGTAGGGAACAGGATGGTGCTATCTCCCTGAAATTGAGGAACTCCCCTTCAGTCTGATTTCCTGAGAGGATGACATTTGCTACTTTTCACCAAAGTGCCAGACATCCTACCTGGGCTTCTGTGGATTGAATTGCAGTATTTTGAGTATGTTCATAACTGAGGGTTTGAGTTGGGGGACATGGATGGATGAAGATGAGAAGGATCCTGCATAGGGAAATTTATCTTTGCTTCAGGCTTCTGGAAACATCAGGATGGCCAGGTTGAACAATGGTAGTACCATTGTCCATCCCCAGATGGACCAACACAGCAATGGGAAGATGTGACCTGCAAGGCCTTATAGGCTCAGCCCAAGATGCCCCAGACTTGGGAAAAGCTAGTGAGCCACCTGTCTTCCTCTCCCTGGATTTCTGAGCATGGCCTGGACCCAACCTTGTTATTGCAGTTGTCATTGTCTCATGTGGACTTGCCCTCATGTGTTTTACCTCATTCCATATAGGGTTGTTCCCTTCCATCTCTTGGGTTCTCTTCTTGAAATCTGCAAAGACACCAGGGAACTGGCATTGTCACAGGGAAGTATTTCAAAGTCTAGGTTCAAACTCCAAGAAAACTTCAAGTGTGCATTAACAGGTACGATATGACACTGATTCATTCTGACTCTGGGGATTACAAAATGTCTCACTTTTTATAGGAACATCACCTCACATGACAGGAAATGTTACATGTTCATTTAATTTTATTTTATTTTAAAAAATATTTATTTTTATTTATTTATGCATACAAGAACTGGGGTATAGGCCAGAGGTGCAGGGTTGCGGGGGAGGCAGAGGTGAGTGGATTCAGACACAGACTGGGGAGCAGAACAGGCGGATTGACTAAAATATACTGCTTCGGGGAGCAGCAGGAGAGGCAGGAGAAGTCTGCAGAGCCTCATTTTCTTCCCTGATACAGTTCTAGCCATCTTGCAGGCAGGTGGAGCCATGTGACTTGTTCTGCCCAGTGGGGCATGGAGGGGTTATTAGCCACTGCCAGGCCTAGCTCCTAAAATCTCCCATGAGATTCTCTATTCCCTTCTCTCCACTCCCCACATCTACTTTCAATATCTGCAGGCCGGGTGGTGCCAGGGTGATTCTGCAGCCATAGGCAGCAAGGAGCCAGTCCCTAAACTATTACCTGGAGGAGCTGCTCAGGGAGGGCTATCTGACAGGTCTTGATGTGAGAAGAGGTAAATTTGTACTGAGTTACTAAGATTTAAGGGTTTATTTATTACCAGAGCTAAGCCCCACACACTCTAAGACATCCCAAAACATCTTTAATTGTAGAAGCCTCTTCATGCAGTAAAATTCCTGTTCTTCAGAAATATCTTTAACAAAGGACAGTCTATAGCCCTGCAAAGAACCCCTAGAATACATTGAGATTCTTCCCAAAGAAAGAAAGAGTATTTGGGTTGAGTATCAGGAAGGGAGGCAGAGTAATGGTCTACAGAGGGAGAGGGGCTGGGAAGACAGGTGGATGAGAAATTAAAAATAACAAACAAATACTCAGTTATAAGAATTTATAGGAAAATCTACTGGCAAAAAGGGGATTTGTGGTTTTAGGCATCTTTGTAACAGGCGACTAGAGGGAGGGAAACAGCGCCCGCAAAGTGCAGAGACAGAACCTCAAGATAAAGAAGAGGAGCAGCTGCTCCCTGCTCCCTGCTCTCATGCAGCTAGTCAGTGAGACGAAGACTCCCTTGAGCATCCACTACACCTCCAGCAACAAATACCCTTCACTGTGAGCTCGAGTCTCAAGTGTCTAACCCAAGTGTTGCCGTGTTCAGCAAGCAGTTTTTCAGACCAGGACAAAAAGCAAGGAATGTCATTCTTTTTTCTTTTTTTTTTAAGTTTTTTTTGTTTGTTTTTTAATGCAAGAGCTGGGATATAGGCCAGACGCACAGGAGGGTGAGAGAATTCACCAGAGACAGAGTGGGGAGCAGAACAGGCAGACGGACCAAAACACACTGCTGAGGGTGTTACAGGGCAGCCCCGACACAAAACGGGGTGCCTGACTGTGGGTCCTCACACACGTACTTAAAAGGACTTATCAATGCTCTACTGCAGGCACACGCGGAAGGTTAATAAAAGGTTTATTTACAAAGGAAGGGCAAATGAGGAAATGTACAGCTCAGGGAGAAAAGTGGGAGACAAAGTTTTAAATGAGTCCTACCCGATCCGCCGATCAGGCATCCCAAAATGACACTCTGAGAGCTGGCCGCGAGCCAGGAGCCGTGAAGCCAGGAGGTGAGCGAGAGAGAGCGAGCCCCCCAAGGCCCACATGTCTGGTTTTTATATCCAACCTGGCTGCTTAACTCCATCCTCAGGTCCCAGCCACCTTCCCTTTGGTGGTGATGGGATTTGGAGTTTCCAGTGTCTTTGGCTTTGGCCTGGGGTGGGGGTGGAGTCCACAAAGCCTATATGGAATTAGCTCAGGACATCCTTTCCCCCCTAACAAGGGGAGCAGTGGGCGAGACAGGAGAGGTCTGTCCCTCCATGTGGGTTGCTCACTGGCAGGCCAGGGATCAAACCTGTGCTGCAGAGGCCGCGGACAGCTTCACAGCGCTGCGCTCAACCCGCTGTGCCACTGGGGAGGCCCCAGGAATGTCACTCTTTACTCCTGTTTCTTATAGAAATCCCGTGTCCTTCTTTACTCTTGGTCCCAATTTTCTTTCTCCCGGCACTTCTCCATTTGCCCACATACACCTCCACGTTTGCCTTTCCCTTCCTCCCCTTTTGCCCTCAGCAATTTGTTATGTAGATGTGCTTCATCTCTTCCATTCTCACAAATCTCCTTTCTTAGACTTTTTGGGGACATTTTGCCTTATCTATGGAAATGGAGATTTGAAAACTTACCTCACAAAATTGTGAAGAGCGAAACTCCATGTCTATGAAAAGGTTTTTGTTGGTTGTAAATGCAAGTCACATTACTGAGCAGTTATTATTAGAACGTGTACACAAAGGATACAAAGGGTGGCACAAAGGGTTAAGACATAACCTATGAAGTTACCATGCAGCCACTGCAGCACGAGTTCGATCCCTGGCCAGGGAGCCACCCACATGGCGCAGCAGACCTCTCCTGACTCGCCCACTGTTCCCCTCAGCAGTATATTTCAGTCAATCTTCCTGTTCTGTTCCCCACTCTGTCTCTGGTGAATCCTCTCATCCCCCCCACACCTCTGCCCGATACCCCAGTTCTTGTATGCATAAATAAATCTTTAAAAATAAATAAATATTGGGCCCCCCCAGTGGTGCAGCGGTTGAGCGCTGGGTTGTGAAGCTGCCTGCAGCCTCTGCAGCACCGGTTTGATCCCCGGCTGCTCCCCGGCCACCAGAGGAGGGTCCCACATGGCGCGCAGACCTCTCCTGCTGCCCGCTGCTCCCCTCAGCAGCGTACTTGAGTCCTGCTATCTGTTCTGCTCCCTGCTCTGGCTCTGGTGAATTCTCTCACCCTCCTGCGCTTCTGACTGTACCCAGTGCTTGTATAAATAAATAAAAATAAATCTTTAATAAAAATAAATACATAAATAAATATTAAATCCTTACACAATCCTATGAAGTAGGTAATCTTTTTCTTTAAACCTCAGTTTGGGGCACAGTCTTAGTTCATAGAAGAAGCTCAAGAAATATTAATCTTCTCTTTTTCTCATAGCCATCCCATGGGAGAAATAGGAGGCAGAGGCACCATAATAAAAGAGTAGCAACAGAGGTGAAAAGTTTTGAAAGAAGTGGATGGTGTCTACCTCACCTTTTTGTCACATGGGGCATCTTTTACGTAGTAAGACAACAATAAATCTATTCTCCCCCAAAAGTCTACTGCTCCTTGGAGCTCCTCTCTGCCACCCAGGACCCTGCCTCTCACCTCTGAAGTAGATGGACATGCAGAGTTGGGGTGGGGGGCTTTTGGGAGGTTCAATGTTGGCTGACTCTACAACCAGCCGCAGCATCTCGACCTCCTTCCTCTGTCCCTCTGAAGCGCCACTTCCTTCCTGGAGCACCTGGGCCCAGGGTTTCTCCTTATTCACAGGGCCCAGCAGAGTCCTGTGTGTGTTGCCTAGCAAGAGGGTCACTGTCACAAAGGCAGTTGTTCTTGGTTCTGAAGAGGAATTTAGGGGGTCCTTTGTGTGCATTAAGGCTTCCACTGCTTTAGGGTTGAACGTTGTAGGAAGAAACTACATCTTATCCAATGGTTAGTGTGGCAATTATTAGGTATTTTTAAAATGTATGTTAGTTAAGCAAACACTTCCACAGCAAGCTGACTACAAATTCTAAAAGATGTGTGGCATTCAAAGACCAAGAACTTGGATGCATGATCATGGTGCTGCTATTGTTTTCTGCTGCAGCAGACTTTAAAGAAGACCTTCCTGACAACTTAGCTTTCTTTTTTACTTTTAAAGATTTCATTAACTTTAAAAAAAAATTTATTTATTTTATACAAGAGCTGGGGTACAGGCCTGAGTAGCGGGAGGGTGAGAGGATTCACCAGAGACAGAGCGGGGAGCAGAATAGGCAGACTGACGAAATACACTGCTGAGGGGAGCAGCGGGCGAGACAGGAGAGGTCTGCCGCGCCATGTGGGATTCTCCCTGGCCGGCCGGGAATCGAACAGGCCCTGCGGAGGCTGTGGACAGCTTCACAGCGCTGCGCTCAACCTGCTGCGCCACCGGGGAGGCCCACAAGATTTCATTAACTTTTAAAAATATTTATTTATTTATTTATTTATACAAGCACCGGGTACAGTCAGAAGCGCGGGAGGGTGAGAGGATTCACCAGACCCACAGCGGGGAACAGAACAGGCAGACCGACGAAATACACTGCTGAGGGGAGCAGCAGACAGCAGGAGAGGTCTGCGCGCCATGTGGGACCCTAGCCCGGTGGCCGGGGATCGAACCAGTGCTGCAGAGGCTGCGGCAGCTTCGCAACCCAGAGCTCAACTGCTGTGCCACCAGGGAGGCCCTTCATTAACTTTTAAAAGTAATTCATGAAGCAGGCAGCATCCCATTTAGCAAGTAGAAAGGCTCTGCAAGACGTTGCACAAAATGAAAGGGTTTTGTTTGTTTTTACTGTTATCAAGCTTGTTTTGTTTTATTTTGGTAACACTGGTTGATGATGTTGTGCTTCAGAGGTGTAGGCTCTCTGCCTTCAGGTGTTGTTACCACACCTCATCCACCACCCAAGCACCCACAGCCCCCCCCCCCCCCCCCCCCCCGCCACTGTCCTCTCCATTCTCTTCCCTCCTGGCCTCAGATCCACTGTCAGATTTGTAGGGTTTGCTATTATTGATAGTTTGGCATTAGGTCACCTTTTGTCTTGTTTTTCCGTATCTTCTTATGTTGCTTAGCATAATCTCCCACACCTCCATCCATGTTGTCACAAATGGCAAGAGTTTATCTTATATAAACTCCTGTGGTGGTATTCCATTGTGTATATACACCACATCTTCCTGATCCATTTACCTGTTTTTGGGTGCCTGGGTAGTTTCCAAATAGTGCTGCAATGAACATAGTGTTTCCTCCTTTTTCCAGTCTCTTCTCCAGCTTTTTCTTTTCTCCTTAGCTCCACCCTTCTCTGGGTGGGGCAGGGAACCTGGAACTTTCCCTTTTCCTGGGGACTACTCTGTTACAATAGGAGTGCATAGCTCCTCTCAAATTAGTGTTGTAGTATTCTTCCAGAAGATACCTAGGAATGGAATTGCTGGATCATATGGTAGATCCATTTTTAACCTTTTGAAAAACCTCCATAAAATTTTCCACAGGGGTTGTGTAACAGGGTGGTCCCCAGGAAAGGGGGAGGTTCCCTGCCCCACCCAAGGGAGGGTGGAGCTGAGCAGGAAGAGGAGAAGCTGCAGAAGAGACTGAGGAAGGAAGCAGGATGGAGCCAGGAGACCTGGAGGAGGCGCGTGGAGCCTAGAGACACGTAAAGAAACTGCGCTTGTCTTTTGGTCGTGGACTGGGTGACACAGATGTGGGTGAGACCCGTGGGGAGGTGACCATGGCAGCTTTTATCTTGATGTTGATTTTGCTCTTTTCCTTCCGGACTTGTCCGGTTGTTTGTGACCCTTTGCTGTGGGTCCCCACTGGAAGATGCTTTAGACTTGTAGCAGGCTTTGGGGCCTTGTTCTGGGCCGATCCCATATGGATGGACTTTTACCCACGAGGGGACGGGTAACTTTGGGTGCTTCATTTAGAAACTAGACTCTTTGCCTTACCTGTATTGTTTCCTAGTTTTATTAAAGTTCCTTCCCATTAAAGTCTCCTATGTTTTGTATTGATGCGGCGGATGGCAGAACCCATGTAGAATAGGCAGGTTTGCGGGGTTTGGGCTGCCCCTCTCCCTGTCCTACAACAGATGGACCTATCTACATTCCCACCAACAGTGTAAGCCCTTTTTCTCCACATCCTCACCAGCACTTGTTGCTTTTGGTGTTTTTGATGTGGCCTATACTCACAGGTGGTATTGTTGTAGAGCAACCCCGATACAAAACGGGGTAGAACTAGTGCGCTTATGGTGACCAACGCAAGGAATGTTACTTTGGGCTGGTCAACCGCGGGTGTAACTTGGAAACCACGCTGGGCGCCAAACTGTTGTAGAGCAACCCCGATACAAAACGGGGTGCCTGACTGTGGGTCCTCATCCGCGCGCTTAAAAGGACTTATCAATGCTCTACTGCAGGCACACGTGAAAGGTTAATAAAAGGTTTATTTACAAGGGAAGGGGAAATGAGGAAATGTACAGCTCTGGGAGAAAAGCGGGAGACAAAGTTTTAAATGAGTCCTACCCGATCCGCCGATCAGGAATCCCAAAATGGCGCTCTGAGAGCTGGCCGCCAGCCAGGAGCGGTGAAACCGGGAGGCGAGCGATTGCGAGCCAGAGAGCCCAAGGCCCACGTGTTTGGTTTTTATATCCAACCTGGCTGCCCAACTCCACCCTCAGGTCCCGGCCACCCTCCCCTTGGTGGTGATGGGATTTGTCTTCCCCAATGTCCTGATGGTTTTAGTCTGGAGTGGGGGTGGAGTCCACAAAGCCTGTATGGGATTAACTGAGGACATCACTTCCCCCTAACAGTATCTATTTGTGGTTTTGATGTGCATTTCCTGGATGATAAGTGATGATGAGCATTTTCTCATATGCCTGTTGGCCATCTGAATGTCTTCTTTGAAGAAATGCCTGTTTAGTTCTTCAGCCCATTTTTTTGATTGTGTTGAATTTTTTGTTCTTGTTGAGTTGTATGAGTTCTTTGTGGATCTTGGATATGAGTTTCTTTTGGATGTATGGTGTGCAGATATATTTTTGCCCATTCAGTAGTGTCTTTTTGTCCATGAGAGTTAAGGGAATAAAGGGGAGGCCTTCCCCTTCAAAGTAGAGCCCAGACTACTTGGGGGTGGGAGTATCAATTCTAGAGCTTAACTCCTTGGCTTTCTGACCCCAGCAAGACCACTGTGTCCTTTCAATGCTACATGTGCAGATACTTCACTAGGCTGCTGAGAAAATGGAAAGGGTAATGCACTGTATCTGGCAAGAACACTACTAGATTTCAAGGTGGTAATTACCATGAAGGACACCAGCCTATTTTAGAAGAAGAAAAATTTCCCTAGGAGTGGGTTGGATGGTGTCATGGAAGGAAAGACTCCTAGAGAAGTATCTGCACATGTAGCATTGAAAGGACACAGTGGTCTCTCATGGGCAGATCTGTGGTCTGATTGACCTCTGTATTTCAGCACTCAGGCAAGTTTTGGGCAGATCTTTTTTTTCCTCTTAATTATTTTTAATAGACTTCATTTTTTTTTTTAAGATTTATTTACGCATACAAGAGCTGGGGTACAGGCCAGAGATGCAGGGGGTGAGAGGATTCACCAGAGACAGAGTGGGGAGCAGAACAGGCAGACTGACCGAAGTACACTGCTGAGGGGAGCAGCGGGCAAGACAGGAGAGGTCTGCTGCTCCATATGGGTTGCTCCCTGGCCGGCCAGGAATCGAACTCTTGCTGCAGAGGCTGCGGATTGCTTCATAGTGCAGTGCTTAATCCCTTGCACACAGGGAGGCCCAAATAGACTTAATTTTTTAAAAAGAAGTTTAGACTCAAAATATCCTGTATTTATTTGTTTGTTTGTTTGTTTTTGCTTTAGCTAAGATAGCAGAAGGGATGATTTATTGTACCCGTGTTACATTAAGCCATGACTTAGAAGGTCCAGAAGGTCACACACAGAGGTCCAGGGCAAAAGACAAAAAGGCATTGCTTTGGTGCGAGCAAGATGGGTCTCTCAAAGGTGGTCTCTCAAAGGTGGTCGCTGTGATGAGATGGTATTGGGTGTTTAGGTCCACCGAGACAAGTTCCAGATAGTATAGCATTCGGTCCAACAATGTGTACCAGCATCTCTGGCTTCTGGCTTTCTTTATTTCTGCTCCTGCGGCTTCCACGGCTATCACGGCTGCTACCTTACTTGGACCCCTGCCTCATCTTTCTTTTTTATCAGCTTCAGTCTGCGCATTCACTTCTTTCTCCGCTCGGCTCTCATAGCGCAGAGGCTTCCAAGAAGATGGTGCTAAGGCCGAGAGAGGAGCAGCTTTTTTGTTTTTATTGTGGGTGTTTCTGAAGGGCAAATTTTCAGCGAGTACCTGGTGGGGCGGAGGGCAGCCAGCTCCCACCCAGGTGGACAGTCGGTTACGCCCCCTCCCAGCGCCGACCAGGTAACAGGCAAAAGCACAATGAAATGGCGAGAGCGAGAATACGGCCCAGGCGCCAGCCTCCGCCTTCGCCCTAGCTTCCTAGTCGCAAATGCAGGAGGCAGAAACTCCCGACTCCTGCTGACTTTCCCTCTCCGCGAGCCGCCTGCGGTCTGGGGTCTCTTCCTGATGTTGTGGCCGCCGTTGCATCCTTTCCGGGTTTCCCCGCTCACCGCCCCTCCCGTCCCAGGGGAAGATCCGTTTCCGCGTTTTGTTTGGTTCCGGGAGCGCCGGGGCGTGGAGGCGGTAACGCGCACGCGCACTGCGATCCGGCCCGGGCCAAGCGCGCGGCCCGACGATTGCGGGTGAGGGAAGGTCGGCCCCGGCGGGGTGGCGGGCCCTGGGGGTCGGGGCCGGGGTGGGAGCGGGAGGGGGCCTGGCGAGGTCCTCGGGGCCCCCGGGCATGCCGAGACCGGGGGCTGGAGCCCGGGACTGGGAGATCCGGACCCGGACGGGCGTGTGGGTCTGGGGAGGGACTTGGGCCGCCGTGACGCGGGAGCCCAGCCGGCCCGGGCGGGCGGGCGCTGGGCTGCTCCTCCTCATCGCGAACTCGCGGTGACCTTGGCTAACTCGGTTCTTCTCGCCGAGCCGGCGCCTTCATCGATTACGCGCGAATTTTAAGCTCTGCCTACTAGATGGGCCGTTTTGAGGTTCACTGGAGAGACCCCATCGGGGTACCTGGAGCGCCGGGCGGTTTGCCGGGACTGCTTCACCTGGGGTGAGGGAGAGCGCTCCTGGGGACTGCGCCTGGGCAGTAGGCTGTGGGGAGGGCCTCTCCCGTGTATATGTTAAATACTCTGGAGTATTACGAAGTAGTTGCAAAACTGTTACTTACCATTAAACAAGAAACTTCAAGGAAATGAGCGCTTGCTGGGATTAGCTTCGTTGAGGCCCACGTTGCTGGCTGTTACTGGGATGCTCAAACTCTGGCTGCCCAGCCGGCTCCGTAAAGCTTTAGAAAATGCAGCAGGGGACACCCGTAGCTTTGGAAGAATTAACTTTCCTGATTCGTGTTTGTCAAAACCCCTCCAGCCCACTTAGGAAATTGTGGTACTGGATAAGCAAGTCTTCATATTTGTCCACATGAGGCCTTTGTCCACTGTGAAGTCACTTAGCTTTCCTGTTAAGGAATTTTGCAGAGATTGAGTATGAGGAATTCAGGGCATCATAGTTTTTTTTTTTTTTTTTTTTTTAATAGAGGCATGTTTTATTTATTTATTTATTGTTTGTTTGTTAGTTTTTGTTTATACATGCACTGGGTACAGTCAGAAGCACGGGAGGGTGAGAGAATTCACCAGAGCCAGAGCGGGGAGCAGAGCAGGCAGAAGGACCGAAGTACACTGCTGAGGGGAGCAGCGGGCGGCAGGAGAGGTCTGCGCGCCATGTGGGACCCTCCTCTGGTGGCCGGGGAGCAGCCGGGGATCGAACCGGCGCCTTAGAGGCTGCGGGCAGCTTCGCAACCGCTGCGCCACCGGGGAGGCCCATCATAGTTTTTTTTTTTTTTTTTTTTTTTTGTTTGTTTGTTTGTTTTGTTTTTTTGTGGTGATGTGAATCTCAGGAATCCTCCCTTTGTGGGTGAGGGTCTACTACAATATATAAGGGCTGTTCAATTATGAATGATAAGGTCACAAAAGAAGCATATTAGATATGTGAGATTAGAAGACAATTTAGAATGTTTGAATTGACTTAAATTGAAACTTTCATTACAGGTGATGACCAGCATGCAGACACCTCTTTGACTTGCTGCCCCTCTACTGACATGGCCCACCGGGGTGGGGAGAGGGACTTCCAAACTTCAGCACGACGCATGGGCACCTCCCTGCTCTTCCAGCTTTCAGTGCATGAAAGGGAACTGGACTTGGTTTTTCTGGATCATAGCTATGCCAAGCCATGGAGTGCCCACCCAGATGCCAGTAGTGCCCGCCCCACCCGCATGCTCTTTGTTACTCCCCGAAGGCAGCATGAAAATACCATGTGAGTTTGGGCTTCTCTTTTAAAGGCTACCATGGGCCCTGACTGGGCAGTGATCATATGGTGGGCATTAGAGAGAATTTTATTGGGGAAGATCACATGGGGGCTTGGATGTTTATTCTGACATCTCTGATAAGCAGCAGGAGGATATCAGACCTATATGTAGACACGTGTTCAAGGTATTTTATGATTTAGGAAAGCAAAGTGTTCAAAGGAAGACAACTAACCTTTTCTACTTAAATAATAGGATTTAAATGGAAACAGGAATGTGAAGATGATTATGTAACTGATGAAGGAAAAGACTGAAGAGTTGATTTAAAAAATTGCCATACAGAATCGCTTATTCTTTTAATTCAGTGTCCTGTTCCAAAAGTGTACTGTTCCAACATTAGCAACAATTAAGTTTTTTCTGTCGGTAGTTTTGCATCTCCTGACTTTGCCTGCAATTTAGGAGCATTGTCCCAAGACCTTTCTTTCTTAACTTGTTAGAGAATAGTGACTTTTATTTGATTTTTTAAAAAATATTTATGCATAAAAGAACTGGGGCACAGGCCAGAGGTGTGGGAGGTGAGAGGATTTACCAGAGACAGAGCTGGGACCAGAACAGGCAGATCTACTGAAATATACTGCTAAGGGGAGCAGAGGGCAAGACAGGAGAGGTCTGCTGCACCATATGTGTCAGCTCCCTGACTGGGAATTGAATTCATGCCACAGTGGCTGGTGATAGCTTGATAGCACTGCGACTTTAACAACCCTATGCCACCAGAGCAGCCCTTAACTAGAATTTGAAATCTTCTCTTACTTAGGTAATAGTTTGTTGCTGACAGTGAAACTCCTTGTTCATATTTCATTATATTTCTCTTAAAATAAGATTCTATGGGCTTGGTCATTTCAGTACGTAGAAAATTATTTGCTCTTATAAACTGTCTTCACATATAGACCCTGAAAGTAGTTGTTGGGATATGTTTTAGGAATGCTTTAATAGGCCACTGTAGTTGGAAGATGGTTGCAATAGGGATTAAGTGAGAGCTAGGGGAGAAGTTGTCAGAGGCTACCAGCTCATGTAGATATTTATTTCTAAGAGTGCCAAGAAACCATTGAAAGATTTTAAGTTAGAGACTAGGTCTGTATTTTGAAAAGATCACTTTGAATTTTTGTTGGATAGATCCTGTAGAGGACTGGAATAGAGGAAAACCTTCAAAGAGGCCATTTCATTAGTGGGACCCAGAGATTAAAATAACTTGGAGAAAAATGGATGGCCTTGATGTATATATCATAGGTAGAGCCAATAGGATCTTCTGTGATTGATTGGAAAGAGGAGTCAGGTAAAGGACAAAGGTGAAATTAAGATGACTTTTAGATTTTTATCTTGAGTAGCTGTGGTGACATGAGTTGGGAAATATTGGTGGAAAGGTAGATTTGGGATGGTGAAATCAGGAGTGCTTATAGGCTGATAAGTCCAAGTCCCTAAGCCCAGCATCTCATCCAGAGAAGATAAATCATCTCTTTCACCCATCACCACATTTAGCTGCGAATATTTCACTTCATTTCATAATAAAGTAATTATTCCAGTCATTGGAAATGGGTAAGATTATCAAGATTCAAAAAGTTAAAGTGAGGTTTGGTACACAACTAGTAGACTGGTGTAGTATTTTGGGTGACAAAAGTGGTACAGTAAATCCTCGTGGCACTAGGATTTCATTAAAATATGAAAGACCCTTCAGGTGTCCATTTCTGTTTTTGTACTGGGATCCTTACCACATGTGAGTTAATAGAGAAGGTGTCTGCATTCCAGATGATCTGTATTAGGCAATCATAGGCTTTTAAAACATGCAGTTAACTGCTGGTTGATTGCTGATGAAGGGGAAAGTTTGCGTGAATGATTTAAAACTTGAGACCAGCACTGTCCAACAGAATTTTCTGCACTAATGGACATGTTCCATGTGCTGCCCAGTGTGGGAGACGCTAGCCAGACATGTCTATTGAGCACTTGAACTGTGACTAATATGACTCAGGAACTGAGTATTTTATTCTCTTTAATTTATATTTAAATAGTTGCATGTGGTTGTCACTACTATGTTAGAAAGCAATCTAAGCAATCAGCTAGTTGCTTATGGAATATATTTGCCTTTTTTGAAGGAAATTTGCTTTTTGTCAGTTTTTGCCATAGACTTACCTTAAAGTGATTTTGTGTTCTCCTAGCAGATCAAACACCAGTATGTCAGAGGTCAGAAATCTAGACAGTATAGGAAAGATAACTTTGGATCAAAATTTTCTTGTGAATATATAATGGAGTTCATATATACTTTAAAGCTGGCTATATTCAAGAGACATTTTTGGGCAATCAGGTTATTGTTAATTAAGCTATATTGGGTAAACTACATGTCCTATTTATTTCCTCACCTGTTTACAGTGAATCAGATGTCCCAATAGATGTAGAGACAGTCACATCAACTCCTGTGCCACTCTACGACAATCAGAAGGCACGCACCGTGATGAATGAGTGTGAGCGCCACGTTATCTTCGCCAGGACCGATGCTGATGCCCCTCCACCTCCAGAGGACTGGGAGGAGCATGTGAACAGGTAGGCTGCTCCTCAGGGGACTGTCACTACACGGTTAATGGTCACTGCACTGTAAATTTTTAATCATCACTTTCATTGAAATACATTTTTTAGGAGCTTATTTCATTTGCATCCATACAGTTAGAATGTTCTCCTAACTTTCAGCTCACTATTTAGTGAGCTTCTCAAGAGCAGGGCTTCCATCTCAGCCATCCTTGTATCCCTAACAATTAGGACATTGCCTGGTATGAAGTAGGAATAGAATAAATGTTTATTGAATAAATAAGTGAATTAAAGTTAGTTGTGACTAACTCTGTAGCTTATACAATACATAATGATATGGAAGTTACCTACACTATTAAAAAAAGCAACAAAAACATTAAACATGTACATTTGTAAGATACTACGTTTATGTGCTATAACTAGGACACTGAAAATGTTCTGGAGCCTTGTGAAAAGCTAACATGTTTGATTTAAATGGCTTTTAACAATGGCTATGCAATCTTTGGTTCTGAGGGATTATTTCAGCCCATTTTCATGACTTAGCTGGCTAGTTTTATTCCTAGTGCTGAGGACTCACTAGAGTACTTTAGGTCATTGTTGTTCGTTTGGCAGATACTTAACTAATTTATGAATTATGAAGATTAAATTCATATACCATACAGTTCACCTATTGAATGGTGTACAATCAATGGCTTTTAGTATATTTGCCACCACAGTCAATTTAATGAACATTTTCATCACCCTAAAATGAAACTGTTAATAACATTAACAGTTACTTCCCATTTCTCCCCAACCCTTAACAGCCCCTGGCAACCAACAGTCTACTTTCTAGCTTTCTAAAATTGCTTTTTCTGGATGTTTTCATTTAAAAACAATCATGCGATATGTGACCTTAGCATAATGTTTTCAAGGTTCATTCGCATGGTCGTGGGTGTCAGTATTCATTCCTCTTTGTTACAGAATATACTGCATTTGGTTTATCCATTTATCCACTGATGGATATTTTGATTGCTAACGCTTTTTGGCTATTATGAATAATGCTGCTGTGGGCATTCGTGTACTTGTTTTGATGTGGAGATGTTTTTTCAGTTCACATATGTATAGGAGTGGAATTGCTGGTCATAGTAACTCAATGTTTAACTTTTGTGGAACTTCCAGACTTCCCAAGGGCCTGTACCATTTTACATTCCCACCAGCAATGTATGAGAGTTGGCAGTTATTCTACATTCTTGCCTACACTTGCTACTGTCTGTCTTTTTAAAAAGTTATTGCTGTCACCATTCTAGTGAATGAAATGACCTCATGTGGTTTTAATTTGCCTTTCCCTGATGGCTCACTATCTCTGTGTTTATCTGCTATGTATAAGGAAATGTTAAAGTCCTCACATCAGGAATTAGTAGGTGTCAAGCTTGCCATAATGTTGGAGAGCTCTTATTTTATAATAATTGAAAAAAAAGGATAATTTGGTAGGAAGAAGAGTAGGAAAGTTTGAGGTAATTTTATGATTTATGAGTCTGGCCAGAAGCAGGGAATGAGATTGAGCAGGTATGCTTGTGTGATCAAGGTAGGAGCTATTGAAGAAGCAGCATATTTGTACCTAAGTTGAAGGGCTTGTGAAGAGTTGTTTGGGGTCTTGAATTGTAATTAATGTGCCCCAAGTAGGACCATTGTTCTGTAGATCTTCAGATAAAGAGGAAAACTACAAATGACCATCAACTACTGGAACACCACAGGAGTTGATGAACTCAGCGAAACAGTTTATCTTCATTGTTACAGATAATAACAGTAAAATATAATGGCAATGGTAGTAATAAAAAAAAGCTGCCACTTACTGAGTGCTTTCTAGGTGCCAGGCATTGTGCCAAGAGCTTCATACATATTATATCTATTTTAATCCTCATAGTAACTCTCTAAGGTATATCTTTCTAAAATTGCTTAAACAATTCAGAGTTTAAGAAACCTTAAGAAGTGATTGTGTATTTGTTCAAAGGAAGCAATTTGACTCCAGAGCCCAGCGTTCTTGACTACTGCACCCCTCTTTTTTTTTTTTTTTAATAAATTTTATTGTTATATTCCCCATACAATTGCAGCCCCCCATTCTGACCCCAATCCCTCCCCTCCCGCCCCCGCCCCCCTAAAAGTGTCTCTGGTTCATAGTTTTTTGTTGATTTTGATTTTCACTTTCTTATAGTTATTCATTTTCCTGGTCCCTTATTTAAGTTTTCTAGATTCCTGCTATGAGTGAGACCATCCGGTATTTTTCTTTTTCTTTTTGGCTTATTTCGCTGAGCATGATCCCTTCCAGCGCCATCCATGTTGCAGCAAATTGCATGTGTTTATCTTTTTTGAATGCTGAGTAATATTCCATGGTATATATGTACCACATCTTCTTGATCCAGTCATCTATTTTTGGGCATTTGGGTTGTTTCCAAAGCTTAGCTATTGTAAACAGTGCTGCTATAAACATAGGGGTGCAGGTGTTCTTTGGAATTGATGTTTCTGTGTCCTTTGGGTAAATACCTAGGAGTGGAATTGCTGGATCATATGGAAGCTCTATGTTTAGTAGGTCCAGAAATCTCCACACAGCTTTCCACAGTGGTTGGACCAGTTTGCACTCCCACCAACAGTGCAGAAGAGTTCCTTTTTCTCCACACCCTCGCCAACATTTGTTGTTGCTAGTTTTTTTAATATGTGCCATTCTCACTGGTGTAAGATGGTATCTCATGGTAGTTTTGATTTGCATTTCCCTGATGACAAGTGATGTTGAACATTTTTTCATATGCCTGTTGGCCATTTGCATTTCCTCTTCAGAGAAGTTTCTTTTAAGCTCTTCTGCCCATTTTTTGACTGGATTATTTTCTTTGTTGTTGTTGAGTCTCATCAGCTCTTTGCAGATTTTTGTGATCAGTCCTTTATCATTAGTGTTGGGTGCAAAAATGTTCTCCCAGTTGGTGGGGTTTCTCTTTGTTTTTGTTATTGTCTCTTTTGCTGTGCAGAAGCTCTTTAATTTGATGTAGTCCCAGCTGTTTATCTTTGCCTTCACTATCACTGCTTTGGGTGATGTGTCTGTAAAGATGTCTTTGATGTGCAAATCACGTAGTGTTTCGCCTATATTTCCTTCTATATATTTTATGGTTTCAGATCTTATGTCTAGTTCTTTAATCCATTTTGAGTTGATTTTTGTGTATGGTGTGAGGTGGTGGTCAAGCTTCATTCTTTTGCATGTAGCGACCCAGTTTTCCCAGCACCATTTATTGAACAAACTTTCTTTGCTCCAATGCATATTCTTTGCTCCTTTGTCAAAGATTAGTTGACCATAAATCTGTGGGTTTATTTCTGGATTTTCTATTCGATTCCATTGGTCTGTATGTCTGTTCTTGTTCCAATACCATGCAGTTTTGATGATTATGGCTTTGTAGTATAGTTTGAAGTCTGGGAGTGTGATGCCTCCATTCCCTTCTTTTTTTTTTCAGGAGAGCTTTGGCTATTCGGGGTTTTTTGTGATTCCATATGAATTTCATCAATAATTGTTCTATTTCTTTGAAGAATGACATTGAAATTTTGATTGGAATAGCATTGAATCTGTATATTGCTTTTGGAAGGATGGCCATTTTAATAATGTTTATTCTTCCAATCCATGAGCAGGGGATGTCTCTCCATTTCTTTGTGTCTTCTTCTATTTCTTTTAACAGTGTTTTATAGTTTTCTTTGTATAGGTCCTTTACCTCTTTTGTTAGATTTATTCCCAAATATTTGATTTTTTTTGTTTCAATAACAAAAGGGATGGTCTTTTTGATTTCTTCTTCTTCAGATTTATTGTTTGGACTACTGCACCCCTCTTTAAAGGGAGTAAAAAAAGAGGCCTCCCTGGTGGCACAGGGGTTAAGATGCAACCTATGGAGCAATCTGCAGCCATTGCAGCACAAGTTCGATTCCCAGCCGGCCAGGGAGAAACCCACATGGTGGGACAGGCCTCTCCTGTCTCGTCCGCTGTTCCCCTCAGCAGTGTACTTCGGTCCATCTGCCTGTTCTGTTCCCCGCTCTGTCTCTGGTGAATCCTCTCACTCTGCATCTCTGGCCTGTACCCCGGTTCTTGAATAAAAATAGATAAATCTTTTAAAAATAAAAAGAAAAATAAAGGTAGTAAAAAGAGAATAATTAGTGATGGCCGCACAAGGTAGCCTCACAGTTACGTGTCCCTTTGTGGTGTTATTGTTGTCTTGTCCTCAGTTTGCAGTTTCCCAAACTGCGTTGGAGAACTCAATGGTGTTTTTTTTATCATTTCACCCAGTGTCATCATCAAGAGGTTTTTGGGGCTCCTTTATGCTCATCAAAGCCATCAGAGACTTAATATACACATGAATACCAAGTTTCTTAATTTGTAAGGAGAGATATAACTGAAAGGCAAATGAGATACTGAGGTGACCTGGCTAGAGCCTTCATTCACAGTGGGATAGTCAGGGAAGCCATTCTATTCCAGAAGTGGATGGCGAGTGGAGAGACCTCTCCTTCCACAGGTAGCTGGATGAGCTACCTTTCCTCACAGGAAAGTCCTGCAGAGTAATACAGATTCTTTTTCTTTTTTCTTTTAATTTTTATTTATCTTTGCAGAGAAGAACTGGGGTTTAGGCCAGAGGGTGAGAGGATTCACCAGGAACAAAGTGGGGAGCAGAACAGGCAGATTTACTGAAATACACTGCTGAGGGGAGCAGCAGGCAAGAGACAGGAGAGGTCTGCTGCACCATGTGGGTTAGGTAACTGGCCAGGGATCTAACTCAGACAGTTGGGGTGGGCCATCTCTGTGGTAGCCCTTAGACTTAATCTGTAGGCCACCAGGAAAGTCTTTTTTCCATCTTTTTCCATTTGAACCTCCATCCTTCTGTTATAACAGAGGGATTGATATGATTAATTAGTGTTCAGTTTCTCTCAGATGATTTGTGTTTTTGTGGCTGAGATTATAGAAGCATCCTTCTCTCATTAGCATCAGACTTATAAACTATCTCTTCAGGTAGGTCACTTTGCATTGCACACAGCTAATTTCATTATTTGGTGATACTTACTGACTAGTTTTTTAGTCACTGTTTTTTACCTCATCCCCAACTTCTGGATCTTTAGCCTCTTTGGACTTTGCAGTTCTCTCTTCTCTGATTATAGTCATCTTGTTGCCATTCTTTCCTTTGACTTGATTGTTAAATTGCTGCTTCCTTCCTTCCTGTATAAAATCATGTAAAATTACAGTTTCCTACATGAAAAATTCATGGTCTATAGGATAGCTCCCTAAAAGTGTTATTTTCCCTCAGAGAGCTTACGGATGTCCCTCTCAATGGAGTCAGAAACTTAATTTCCCTTTTTAATGTCCTTTTTTTGCTCCTTTTGATAGCTTTAGATAGTTTTCTATGTAGACAACATGAGGCCCCACATAACTGGCTTCTCTAGTAATGCCTGATATTTTATGAAATAGTTTAAGTATCCCCCTTAACCTCATTTAATTTTCTAGGGTTGGCAAGCTGGCTCATGTACCATATCTGGCCCATTGCTTGTTTATGTATGGTCCACGATTTAAGAATGGTCTTTACACTTTTATGTGGTTGAAAAAAAAATCGACAGATGTGTAGCTTTCAGATTTCAGTGCCCATAAATAAACGTTTTATTGGAACACAGTCATGCCTCTTCATCTGCTTGTTGTCTCTGACTGCTTTTGCACAACAACTGCAGAATCAAATGGTTTGTTTCAGACACCATGTGACCCACAAACTGAAGTTGATATCTCCAGTCCTTATCGAAAATGTTTGCCGACCTCTGGTCTAGATCATGTTCTTAGGGCTCCCTCCATGCCAAAGTCCTGTGACTCGGAAACCTTTGAAAATTATTTACATTTGTTGGTATAGTAGTGTTATCCCGAAGAAGTTGGGCCAGCTTTTCTTCCACAGATGTTTGTCAAATGCATACTTGTTCAGAGTCATTAATAAAATATTCCTAATACATGATTGCTCAAATGGATTTTAGGACATTTCCAACTTTTCAATAAAAGAATTAATGTTGTGCAACAGGTCGTCTTAACTTAGATACCAGAACTTCTGAATTTAGCCAAAAAAAGAAAGCTATCCTCTTTTTCTAAATTTACTCTAATTGCTTCTCAATATTGTATGTATGTTTGTCTTATCATTCTTAGGTTGAACGTTTGAAATTTTGAGTCTAAGATTTGTGACTTGTTTATTTTCCCTTTCTTCCTTCACTCTCTTCCTGTTTCTCCTTTTCCCCTTCATTCCTTCCTTCCTTTCTCCTAGTGTTTAAACAAAGAATTTTTATAATCTCAATAAGAAAAGTGTGACCTATTCAGTCTCTGTGTTCTCACTCTGTTTGAATTCTGCTTAAAAAAATACTTTAGACATTCTGGTATTAAATTGATCTCCCTTGAAACAGTCTCAGAGAAAGAATACCTTTGAAAATATCAGACTTCCCTGGAACAGCCCAGTGTGACTTTTTAGCTGCTTTGGATAGGATGAACCAGAGGTCAGGATATAATTCAGGTTCAGTCAGAGCATGGAGAAAATAAGATTTCTGATCTCATCTAAGAAATAAAGAAAAGGTATTTTTGCACTCACAAGAATTGAATAGGTTTAGGTGGGGGGATTATGTTGACTCACCACAGTTCCCATCAGCTATTTGACTGTTTAGACTTGTATTTAAAATTCTGTCTCCTGTTTTTAAATTTTGCTTTAATTATATCTCTTGCATGCTCTTTACCTTAATCTTGGGTTAGATCATTTTTTATTCTGCCCACTTACTTTTCCAGCCCCCCTGAAGCTGACAAAATATAGAGAACATGTTTTAATTCATGGAATCACTTTGTTAATATATCCACCAACAATCTTAAGAACTTTTGAGGGGATTTTAGACTCTCAACATTGTGGCTTTAGATTTAATTTCAACTGTCTTTGGTGTATTATAGTAATTTTCAAATAGTTTTCTAGTTCCCCTCTCATTTTGTTCATATCATTTTCCTTGGTCCCATCATTTTGGGCTTCAGAATAAATACAGAGTAAGAAAAACAAATAGAGAAAACATCCTGTTATATAATAAAGAACAGGATAATTTTGGAAATGTTGTTGGTGCCTCATAAATAAATTATACTTCATTCTGTGTTCTTGGAATTAAAAGTTTACAACATGATCAATAGACTGTGAGAAAACTCAGGAGACTGTTGTACCTAAAGAAGTTGTATTTGTTGCTTCACCTGTTTGATTATCAGTGAGCATTGTTGCTGAGGGTAAGGATACAGTGTGGTACCATTTTCTTTTTTTTTTTTTTAGTGTGGTACCACTTTCAAGTTGTCATGGATTCTTTTTACATATTCTTTTCAGGGAACTGGAAACTTGAGAGCCATAGTACAGATGCCTTTGTGCCGTAGATAGTTGTATGACTATGTGTGTACATAGGTAGATGTATATGTATATGGTGGGGAAGGGAGGAGTGGTCACTGTAACTGGTGATAATAGCTATAAAGGACACAACCTAAATGCCCACCAATAGGGTAGAACCAGACATTAAAAACAAAAAGGTGTATTAACATGAAAATAAATCGTGTATCTCCATGGAACTTTTTCAAACTACGTGTGAATATCCTTGTTGAATATATTACCACCATCACCAAATCTCTAAGGCCACCTGAGAATCTCTACATAAGAGAGATACAACTCATGTGGTATGGTGTGCATTTAAGTAATGAGAAGGTGGGGCCTCCCCTGGTGGCACAGGTGGTTGAGCACCACGCTGTGAAGCTGTCCACAGCCTCTGCAGCGCCGGTTTGATCCCGGCTGGCCGGCGAGGGTCCCACATGGCACAGCAGACCTCTCCTGTCTCATCTGCTGCTCCCTTCAGCAGTGTATTTCATCAGTCTGCCTGTTCTGTTCCCCACTCTGTCTCTGGTGAATCCTCTTACCCTCCTGCACATCTGGCCTGTACCCTGGTTCTTGTGTAAAATAAATAAATAAATCTTAAAAAAAAAATAATGAGAAGGAAAATGAGTCTGTAGACTAATGGTCTAGAGCTGCTGGGGTCCCTACGTAGAAGCCTTCCTGGTCCCAAGATCCTGAATCCCAGCATTGACTCAACATTAAACAGGAATTAAGTCTTGAGAACTAGCAGGAAAAGGATAATTCCAGGAAATCTAAAACTGCTTCTTGTACCCAGAAGGGAGTTTCAAAAGGGTGGGAAGCTTTAGAGGTTAAGAAGGGATTGAGCTGTAGCAAAGGAAATTACTGAAGTTAGAGGATGCTTCTGAAGTATTCTGTGATCATGGACTTCAACTGCTCTCATATTTTTTGCCCCATCAATAATCACAGCTAACTTGAAGTTTTTATTGCTAGAAGGAACCTTAGAGAACCATTTAGGCTATGTCTATTTTATAGTCAAGGCGACTGAGGTCACAGATCCAGTTCTTTATTGTAGAGCTGGACAGAGTTCTGGCTTCTACCAGGTGTTCTAGATTATAACTGTGATAAATTAGAAAGCCGGAGATGTGGTAGGTGGAGACTATTTTATAGAAGAGAAAGACGTTGAGCCATTATTTTCCTTCTTTCTAGAGATTTTATTCTAATTTCCAAGGACAGTGGTTATAACAAAAGTTAATTTGTCCTCTGACTTTATATTTACTGATGACCTATGATGGGAAGGAAGGTAGTCTGTTAAAAAGTTAGAGAAATTAAGATTGTTGTTTCAGATCGCTTCCCTGCAGTTTGACCACCCTCATATGGTAAAAGGCTTAGCGTACAGTTGAGTCTAAATCATGTTTCAGTGTCCTCAGTACTCATCTGCTTAGTATGAGAGGAAGTGTTAGAGTTTGGGTCTGTGCTCACCTGTTCACGGGACTCAGACTATGAGAACGTATTTATTCAGCAGATGTTAAAATCCCTACTGTGTGTTAGGTACTGTTTTACATGCTGAAATATAGTACTGAAGTAAATTCAATATCTCCCTCCCGCCCCCCACCATCTTAGCCTTTACGTTCCAGCAGGGGGAGACAGATTAAACAAATAAATATAGTGGACAGAATGTGAGGTGGTGATACAGCTGGACAAAGGGGTAGGGAATCCCAGGGTGGGAGTTTCATAGGTGAGTTAGGGGAATCCTCAGTAGAAGGTGACATATGAGCAATGACCTGAAGTGTCCCCTACTGTTTCAGGTGGAGGGAATCAAGGACAAGGACCCACTATCTGATGCAGGAGTGTGCGAGATCTGTGGGGGTGAACAGGGGGAGGGGAGTTAGGGGTCAATGCGGTTGAAGCTCAGTAAGTAAGAAGCAGTCATGGATAATGAGGTTGGAGAGGCAGTGCGTCCAGACTGTCCACTGCAGGGCTTTTAACTGACTGACTGGGGTCACCAAAGGACTTTGAGCACAGTGACATGATCTCACTTATTTTTTTTTTTAATATATTTATTTATGCATACAAGAACTGGGGTATATAGGGGCCTCCCCGGTGGCACAGCGGTTGAGCGCTGGATTGTGAAGCTGCCCACAGCCTCTGCAGCGCCGGTTTGATCCCCGGCCACCGGGCGAGGGTCCCACATTGTGTGCAGACCCCTCCTGCAGCCCGCTGCTCCCCTCAGCAGTGTATTTCTTCGTCAGCCTGCCTATTCTGTTCCCTGCTCTGGCTCTGGTGAATTCTCTCACCCTCCCATGCTTCTGACTATATCCAGTGCTTGTATAAATAAATAAATCTTAAAAAAAAACTGGGGTATAGGCCAGAGGTGTGGGGGGTGGGGCGAGAGGATTCACCAGAGACAGAGTGGGAAGCAGAACAGGAGATTGACTGAAATACACTGCTGAGGGGAGCAGCGGGCGAGACAGGAGAGATCTGCTTCACCATGTGGGTTGCTCCCTGGCCGGGAATCGAACTCATGCTGCAGTGGCTGCAGATTGCTTCATAGTGTGGTGCTTAACCCCTTGTGTCACAAGGGAGACCCTAGATAGATACTTTTAAATCACTGATTTTTCCTAATATTTTGATAATTTTATTTTTTCGATATTTAACTTTAAAATTTTTTTTTGGTGTAGAGTGATCCAGACTTTCTTTTCCTTTTGGGTGTCAAAGCTCTGCTTACTTTATCCCTATTGATTTCAAATGCTATCTTGATCTCATTTAGGTCTGGCATTTACTTAAATTTAACCACCATTTTATTTTTATGGTAGGAAGAGCTAGTCAGCAAATATTAACTGGCATCTTCTATTATCTTCCTAGTAGTATCTTTAGAAGGATTACTGACCAGAGTTGGAGTGTCAGTGCAGTTAAGGTTGCCAGTGGGATAGAGAGGGTCTTTAGTAAGGTCCATACCACTGTGTTAGGTGTGATGAGGTGGGAACAAGAACAGGACAGGTTGTGGGCCTCCCTGGTGGCTCAGTGGTTGAGCGCTGGGTTGCGAAGCTGCCCGCAGCCTCTACAGCGGGGGTTCGATCCCCGGCTGCTCCCCGGCCACCGGAGGAGGGTCCCACATGGCGTGCAGACAGCCCACTGCTCCCCTCAGCAGTGTGCTTCAGTCCTTCTGCCTGCTCTGCTCCCCGCTCTGGCTCTGGTGAATTCTCTCACCCTCCCGCCCTTCTGACTGTACCCAGTGCTTGTATAAATAAATAAAAATATTAAAAAAAAAAAAAAGAACAGGACAGGTTCATAGATGCAGGGAGTTTGTAACTTAGTTGGAGGAGGATACACAAAGCCTTCAGTAGACAAGGGAAACCTGCATATGCCAGTGTCATACGCTGGATAATAAAATGTTAATTTGTATGGAACAGACAATTCAAAAATAAATTTGTTAAACCTGCTATATACAAAAAATATAAAAACTACATGAAAGGAAGAGATGTTAGTGTGGGGCGTAATGTTGGAAAGTGGAAAAATAACCTCTTCACTGGTTATAATTCTGTTATATTTTTGTTCTCAAATAGCCCTCTTATCGTAGTCTGAGATTTTAGTACATTAAAATGCTTGCTTATCCTGTCTGGCATTTTGTGTGAAATATTAAATTTGTGAAATTCAAATATATCTATCTCTGCAATGGTGTCATGCTTTTATTTGCTAATGAGATTATTTTCACCACCAGGAAAATAATTAGCTTTGGTTGCACTGAAAGGACTTTGTGACTGGTTTTCGCTTACAGTGTGTAAACTAACACAGTGAATCACAAATGAGGTGATTCATTGGCAACATCGGGACCAGAGTCTAGGTCTTGTGTTTTAGGTCAGTGTTCTTAGGCTAAGCTACTTCAAATTACACTGTTTCATGGTGACAAGAAAAAAAGAACATATGACCTTTTTTATACAAAGTATGTGCATGGGGAGTGTCTCAGGGTCTGACTTTAACTCCTCAGAGTTTCCCTTATAGGACTGGCTGGACCATGGCCCAGAATAAGCTATTCAATAAGATCCTCAAAGCTCTTCAGTCTGATCGACTTGCCCGCTTGGCCAACGAAGGGGTAAGACTCCAGAAATTGTCCATCTGTCCATGGGGGGCTCTCCCTAGTTTTCACTGACTTGACTGATTTGTTAGCCCTTTACCCCCAGTTGTTGACAGGGTAGCCTTCATGTTTTATCACTCCACCTAACATCTTTCAGGCTTGCAATGAGCCAGTGCTGCGCCGTGTTGCTGTGGACAAGTGTGCAAGGAGAGTTCGACAAGCTCTGGCAAGTGTAAGCTGGGACACTAAATTGATCCAGTGGCTGCACACCACTCTGGTGGAGACCTTGAGTCTGCCCATGCTGGCAGCCTACCTGGATGCTTTGCAGACACTAAAAGGGAAGGTAAGGCTATACTTGGCTTTTCCCCTGTCCTGGGGTAGCCAGCCTCTGCTGTGGGTTCTGGAAGTGGGATTGGCAAAGTCATTGCCTGGTTAACCTGGAGGGCATGATTAAGCTAACGGCTTGCTATTAAAAATAGGAGACATGGTGTCATTACACATTTCTGTCTGGTGTAAACATCTTCAACCCTGCTGTCTCCAGTGTGGGGCCTGAAAACCAGAGTATACCTTTAGTTTCTGCTGCACTGTAGCCTGTGGTTTAAGTCACCTCTGAGGTGAGATGAGAATTATGGAGAAGGTGAAGGATTTACCAGGGAATAGTATCGAGAGGGGGGCAAGGAGCAGACCCTTGGTGCTTAGAATATGCAGGTCAGGGTGGGGAGATGCTTACAAGCTGTGAGGCATGGTGGCTTCCTCCCTATCTCTTCATGGGATCAGCCTCCAGTAGTGACACTCTGACTTTAATGATTCTTCATAAAATGTATCACTATATTTTCCTGCTTTCTTTCTTAGACAACACTGCACAAAGTTATATTTAGTAATTTCAGTTTATTGTGATTTCAGTTATTGCACTAGATTGTGTTCAGTCTGGTGTCACATCCAGTATCATGGAGCATCAGTTCTGCAGGCAGATTGCTTATCTTATTAACTTGATCACTAGTTAACTTGATTTAGTGTCTCAGTTTCCTCACCTCTAATAGGATTTTTGTGAAGATTCAATTATAGGATAGAATGCTTGGCATAAAATTTGCGATATTATAAGCCCATGGTAATTACTTACGATTATTAAGTGTTACCTCCATAGAATCTTGAAATTTTTAGTGTTTTCCTCTAAGACAAAATGATGTCAAACAACTTGGACTATTTCATTTGTTGACCTTTTTGCTTTTTCTCAATAAAGTTTTTCTCTCTTCTCCTTTGCAGGAAGCTGGCCCATCTTTGTTGTCAAAAGGTGCCTGGCCAACAGCTTCCCCCTGATATAGCCCCAACATTTGTAGACTTATTTTTTCCTGACTGTTTTAAGGTTGAAGCATCCTTAGTTCAAAGCAAAGAAAGACTAGTTTAGCATAAAAGTAAAACCCAGGGCTAGATATGTTCATGATATGCAAGATAGGGCATTAGTTTATTCATTCAATACATTTTTTTAAAATCCTGCAATGTACTACACTTTGGGGTGAGCAAAACAGCTATGCCCCCTGCTCAGATGGAGCTTATTTTGTAGAAGAGAAGAGACTTATAATATGTAGTCCCAGACTTCCCCTGTACTGCTTCTCGGTAGTGGAAACCCAGGAGGTGAATGGTGGGCTGGCATGGGCGCAAGTAGGTATGGGGCTAAGACAGAGCCCTGGTAGAAAGTGGTTGCCTGTGAGTATTTTAAGCATTTTAAAATGCCCTCTACTGCATTACATCAATGATAAAAGAACAACATTGGTGACTATTTGTAGGGGATGAATGTTGGTGGTACCCAGAATCGCACTTCTCTAGTGACTTCCTGTCTTTGCATGGCCAGTGTGATTTGTGTGTAATTTCCTTTGTAAGGAAGTTTAAACTGCTCCCACATTTAAGTCACTGTCTAGACATTCCCAAATGAGTGAGATGATGTTCAGGTTTATAAGTGTGATGGACCACTGGGGTGACTCCGTAGGTATGCACAGCACACGCTGCCCTGCCCTGCTGTGAGGTTATAGTGTGGGTCAGTTAGAATGGAGTGTAATGCACCATCAGCAAGGGCCTCAGACTTTGAGGTGCTGTCCACTCTAAGCTGTCTGTCCAGAGTAGTTTTTCTACCATCAGGCTCATTATCTTTCTATGTCTGTCAGATTAACAAATACTTTGGTTGTTTCTCAAAGCTTTTTTTTCCCCCAAAGAACTACCCATTCATAAAAGAACTGGGGTACAGTTCAGAGGCATGGGAGGGTGAGAGAACTCACCAGAGACAGAGCGGGGAGCAGAACAGGCAGATGGACCGAAGACACCGCTGAGGGGAGCAGCGGGTGAGGCAGGAGAGGTCTGCCATTCCATGTGGGTTTCTCCCTGGCCGGCCAGGAATCGAACACGTGCTGCAGAATCTGCGGACGGCCTCATAGTGCAGCACTCAACCCGCTGCACCACCAGGGAGGCCAGCTTTTTTTTTTTTTTTTTTTAAAGATTTATTTATGCATACAGAGCTGGGGTGTAGGCCAGAGATGCAGGGGGTGAAAGGATTCACCAGAGACAGAGCAGGGAACAGAACAGGCAGAATCACTGAAATACACTGCTGAGGGGAGCAGCAGGCGAGACAGGAGAGGTCTGCTGCGCCATGTGGGTCACCTACCTGGCTGGGGATTGGACTCATGCTGCAGTGGCTGCGGTTACTTTCATAGTGCTGCATCTTAACCCCTTGCACCACTAGGGAGGCCCCTATTTCCCAAAACTTTTAATTTACCTGCTAGGTGAAAATGCACATGGATGCGATCGTGCTTTTGGTCCAATTATTTTGACCACTAGATCTATTACTAAAAAGGCAGAAAAGGTATAGACCTTAGTCTCTTAATTGTTGAGAATGATGCAATGCTGTAAAGATGGGGAAACTTGGCCTGCCCAGCTTTGTAATTGATTATTTGTGAGTATTCTCTATTGACAGAAAGTGAGTTACAAGGCTTTTAAAAGCTTTTAACATCGAATTCAGGTCTGATCTTCTGTCTCAAGGTGTTGAGTATCTCACAGTTATAAATTACAAAGAAATGACCACTTTGCGTGAAGATCCTTTGCAGTTTGGCCTTTGTCTGTTACTAGCCTTGTGTCCTTCTACTTCCCTACTTGAATCCTTGACTTCTGTGCCTGGAATAACTGCTGCACTTTCTTACTTCTATGTGCCTTTGTTTGGAAGCCTTTTCCCACATCTTCTGCTGTTGGAATTCTGAATCCAGCTCCCTTCACATGATGTATCTTCAAAATGAAAATTGCCTGTTCACTTCCCCCTTTTCTCTTGGAATCAGCTCTGGTTTGAATCAGCAGTGCAGGGCTTTTGTTTCTTTATGGCACTTACCTGTCTCTCTTGTTATTTGTGTGTTTGTCTTCAAACACCTTCGATTAAATCTTTACAGTACTGAATTAAACTGAGAAAATCTCATATTTATAGTCCCCTAATTTCTCATGCAGAAACCATTCAAGTCTCCCTTTTTTTAAAATTAGGAATATTGTTCTTGTTTGTCCTTGCCTGGAGCAGCTTCTCTTTTGTGGTCTGTGAAGTCACCAAGATAATTTTTATTCTCCAGACTCAAAAAATTGTTTTTCTGAAAACTGTCCTTAACGTTGGAAAATCTTTTCTTTCCCTTGGGTCACTTTGACCTTTTGTGAATAGCATGGGATTTACAAATCTTAACGTAAGCATCAGCATGTCTGAAACCTATTTATACATCTATAAGGTCACATTTTTGGTGAATAGTAAAAAATGGCATGTATCAATATAAATCCAATATACACAATATGGTAGGATGTATTTTTGGTGGGGGCACACTAACAGATTTTTTTTAACAGGTCATAGCTTGAAGACTATACTCTAAAAGAAAATGCAAAATATTTTTTTTAATTTGTGAAATTAACTGATGTTCATTGACATAAGTTAGAAAGTATAGAAATCTAAAAAGGAAAGTCATCCGTAATTCCATAAAGATCACTATTAACATATTCTTATAGGGTTTTTTTTGGGGGGGTAAAGATCATTTTTGTATTTTCTCTTTAACCTTTAACATGTTACTGAAATTACTTCTTTATATTACAGATTCTTTTAAATATTTTAAATTGATTCTTAATATCAAATATGTAATTTGCTTAGCCACTGTCATATATATACATACACATACATTTAGCCTGTTTCCATTTTTTGAATATTATTGTGAGTCAGTGTGCATAATCCCCCCCCACCTGTGTGTGTGTGTGTGTGTGTGTGTGTGTTCTGGTGCATATTCTTTTTTTTTTTATAGACAATCAACTTTTATTTATTTTTTTTTTATAGCTGGATAATATTCTATTTTGCAGTATGAACCACATCTTTTTAGTCCACTCATCTGTCAGTGGCACTAAGATTGATTCTGTAACTTGGTTATTATAAACAATGCCACAAAGAACACAGAGTACATATATTCCTTCAAAGTGTTTTTGTGTTCTTTTTTTTTTCCGAATCATCTGTATGTTTTATTTTTTATTTTTTTTAAATAATAAATTTTATTTTTATATTCCCCATACAATTGCAACCCCCCCATTCTGATCCCAATCCCCTCCCCTCCCGCCCCCCACCCCCCTGCATATTCTTAAGATTCTCAAAAGTAGAATTCTTTGGAAAAGATAGAGGAATCAATTTAAGTCTCTTACATGCATATCACCTGATTGCTTTCCAACAGTCTGCAGCCATTTGTTTTATGATCAGAGCGATACTTTTAAGCTGTCTACTTATTTATACTTTTGCTCTAGAGGAAGGTTTGAAAGGTTTAATTAAAACCTGTCTGTGGCCCATATTGGGGGTTCTTCTGCTCACTGATTGCACATGCTGAGCAGGTCTCTTGCATCACACTGGAAGCATTTTTGCTCTTCCTTGCTTCTAGATCCCTTCCTTGATTGACCGGATGCTTGTGTCATCCAACACGAAGACTGGGGCTGCAGGAGCTGAGGCCTTATCCCTCTTGCTAAAGAGGCCCTGGGACCCTGCTGTGGGAGTGCTTTCTCATAACAAACCAGTAAGTTGGATGCTCAGGACTTAACTATGTTCCATAAAAGTTTTAGAATCCAGCCTTTGAACCTTTGCAATGGCTTGTTTAACATAATTTTTCATTAATAGCCAATTGCATGTAGTGCTTACATAGTCTCATAAACAAATCAGAATTGGTTGGGATAAGAAAGGTATTGGGATACTTGGAATTTCATTGAAAAGCACCTCTCAATTCTTAGTTCTCTGGTGGGGTTCTTTCTCCTTAGAGCAAACTCCCTGGCTCACCTCTCATCCTCATTGCCTCCTCCGGACCCTCCAGCTCTGTGTTTCCTACTTCACGCCGTCACCGCTTTTGGCAGTCTCAGCTTTCCTGCTTAGGCAAGGTATGTGTGGGGTAAGAGGAACAAGCTCCTCAGTGTATATTGTTGGTGGATTGCATAGACAAAATGTAGGAGATCAAAATGAATCACCTTAAAGGTGGAGCATGCCCTAACCTTTTCTTTTGTTTAGAATTGAACGCCGCTTGTCCGAAGTTGAAGGGATTTAGGGTAGATTGAACAGAATTGAGAGAAGATTTGAAACTTAGCTCTGCTGGCTGACATTTTCTTTCCTTCAGGTCATCCCTGTAGCCACCCATCTGCTGAACAATGGCAGTGGGGTGGGAGTTCTGCAGTGTCTTGAGCATATGATTGGAGCAGTGAGAAGCAAAGTGCTAGAGGTGAGAATGCCTCTAGTTTAGATCATTATGGTGCATCCAGCATTCTGGATTAGTTCTGCACTCATCTGTGGCCTCCTGTCTTACTGTCTTTTTTTTTTTTCTCTTCTCTCGAAGATTCACAGCCATTTCCCTCACAAACCCATTATTTTGATTGGCTGGAATACAGGAGCTTTGGTGGCCTGTCACGTAAGTAATTCCCATCTTTTTTTTTGTTTTTGTTTTATTAAAGATTTATTTATGCATACAAGAACTGGGGTACAGGCCAATGGTGTGGGGGGGGGGTGAGAGGATTCACCAGAGACTGAGTGGGGAACAGACAGGAGGAATGAGTGAAATACACTGCTGAGGGGAACAGCGGGCGAGTCAGGAGAGGTCTGCTGCACCATATGGGTAGCTCCCTGGCTGGGGATTGAACTCATGCTGCAGTGACTGCGAATAGCCTCATAGGTTGCTTCTTAACCCCTTGTGCCACCAGGGAGGCCCAGTAATTCCCATCTTACTTGGAGATTGTCCTAGGATAGAATATTACTGCCACTACTGATAGCTACCATTGATACTCCAGGTACTATACTGGATTTGCTTTACCAATGTAGTTGCATTTTAAGCTATAGAAGGAAAAAAGTCCAAATGTAATGTCATTTTATTTATATATTTTTTGGCATGAATCTCTAAAAAGAAGACTCCCTTTCCTTGTCCCTTACACAAATACCACACTGTACTCCCACCTGAAAAGCAAAACCAAAAAAATCAATAATTTAGTTGGCAAAAATTTAATAGCTTTGGAATTTGATGTTGTATCCATGTTCTATCCCTTTCTAAGACATCCTTATTATTATTTTATATACACATATTATTATTTTATATATATATGTATATTGTTTATAGGTATATGCGTGTGTGTAAGTGTCCCTGACCTATCCAAAGCTCTAATTCTCAAGCAGTTCAAATAAATAAAGTCTCTGCTGCTTCATGTGATCTAGTCAGATATGACATCTAGGGCCACAAGAGGAAGAATGCCATCTCTTCATACTTTCTGATTCCAGGGGTAGTAGAGTTCACAATCAGCAACTGTTCTAAGAAATTTGGGGGATTTGAGAGCTATCCATTAAACTCAAAAGGGGGACATTTGCCTCGTGTAGAGGAGAAGAGCAACACTTGTGTTCTCCTGGTTGCATTTGCTACTAGTGGAGGGAAAAGTGAGCAGAAGGACTCTGGTCTAGGGAGTTGAGAGGGTGGATGTATTAAACCCATCATCCTATGGTTCAGGTGTCTGCTGAGGTCCTTTCAGGGTCCAGTTTTATAGTTGCCTCCTTGTAGCACATCTTCTGTTCTGTGCTCCTACGGCTGCTGCCATGGTTATCCTCACTGTCCTCATCTGTAAAATGAGGGCTGGGGCAGTCGGGTTGTTCTAGACCACCTCTGGATTCTGCACAGGATGTAGCTGCAGTGAAGTTAGTTGACCTTGAGACATACTGTTCTGTTATTTCCAGGTGTCTGTGATGGAGTATGTCACTGCAGTTGTCTGCCTTGGGTTTCCTCTCCTTACTGTGGATGGCCCCCGAGGGGTAAGAATGGGGTGCAACTGATTGTTGGGTGGTTAGCGGTGAGAGTAAGGGAGTGCATGTCTGGCTGCAGTTGTCCAGTTGACTCTTCTGAATGGATTTGCCAGGTCAGTGCTCCGTAAATATTAACTGCCCATTGTAAAACCTGTACCTGTTTTAGGATGTGGATGATCCTCTCTTGGATATGAAGACTCCAGTCCTCTTTGTCATTGGTCAGAATTCCCTGCAGTGTCACCCTGAAGCCATGGAGGACTTCCGGGAAAAGATTCGGGCTGAGAACAGCTTGGTAGTTGTTGGGGGAGCTGACGATAATCTCAGGTGGGTAGGTTCCCCCAGAACTGTGATAGTGTTAAAGAGATGCCTATAGGTGCCAATATAACTATAGGTTATCCTGGTTCAATGAAAGGGGGACATTAAAAGCTTTTATTTTTTACATTTTTTAAACTAACTTCAAATTTATAAAGTTGCAAAAATGGTACAAAAGTTCCTGTTTACCCTTTACTTGAATTTCCCAAATGTTATCATCTTACATAGCCAAACTATTATGATCAATCAAGAAATTAACATGATGTGATACTATAATCTACAGATTTGGGCTTTATCACTTGTCTCATTAATGTTTCTTTTCTGGTCCAGAATTCAGTCTAGGATCACATGTTGCTGTTGGTGGCTATCTCTCTTAAGTCTCCTTTAATTTTATCCTGTTCCTGAGTTTTTCTTTGTCTATATGACCTTGACATATTTGAGGGGTTCTGGACAGTTATTTTGTACATTGTACCTCAGTTCTGGCTTTTGACATTTTCTTAATGTGATTAGGTTGAGTGTGCATTTGGGGCAGGAATGCCACAGCAGTGATGTGCACTTAGTGCATCTCCTAAAGGGTGGGTGATTTTGAGGTATTTTATCACAGATGATGATATCACAGATGATGATATCCTTGATCACGTGCTTATATTAGCATCTGCCAGGTTTCTTCTCTCCACTGTAAAAATATTTTTCCCTCAGTATTTAGTAATTATCTTGCGAGGAGAAGATACTTTGAGACTGAAAATATAATCTTTAACATGGTGCTTTCACTGGCATAGACATTTCTTTACATTTTGTTCCACTAAAGATGAATATGAACATAGATTTTTTTTCTTTGTATTAAGCATTCTTTTATATATTTGGAGTATAAACAGCAGAGTTTAGGAGGGGGTTTAGGAAGGCACTGTTGGTCATTGAGATGGCCATCTTTCTATTGACTACATGTAGAACCTTCAGTTATGTCTTCATGACATAACTAAATGTACTAAAAAAGGACCTCCCTGGTGGCGCAACCAGTTAAGATGCAACCTATGAAGCTATCCGCAGCCTCTGCAGCACCAGTTCAATCCCTGGCCATCCAGGGAGCAACCCACATGGCGCAGCAGACCTCTTCTGACTCACCCGCTGCTCCCCTCAGCAGTGTACTTCAATCAATCTGCCTTTTCTGCTCCCCATTCTGTCTCTGGTGAATCCTCTCACCCCTACACCTCTGGCCTGTACCCCAGCTCTTGTATGCATAAATAAATCAATCTAAAAAAAATGTACTAAAAAAGAGTTTGTGACATTGGGCCTCTTTTATTTTGAATGTTCAATCTTGAGAGATTAATTTCATTTGATGTTTTAACTAGACAGTTTAAAGCAAGTATTGTACCTACCTGTCAGTTTCCTATCCAGAGGCTCAGGGGAGAAGTCTTTCTGGCTTTTTGTGGACTTAATATCTAATCCTTTGGTACTCAAGGCAGTGTTTCCTTGTAAATACATGGTAATTCAGATGTTCTTATAGAGAGAAGAATAGATTGTATTGAGTTGCTGTGAGGGAGTGAGAAGAGAGAGGAATACCTTTGCTGAGAGTTATATTGTGAGGCTGCTTATGAGACATTTGCATGATATCAGGAGCATTGGACAGAATTAGGAGACCTCTATTCTTGGCTCCTTTACTAAGAAGCATGGGTAAATTGCTTAGCACTTGGAACTCATCTATAAAGTGTCTCATCTATAAAGTGAGGGTGTTGCAGAAGCTCAGATGCCAACAATCAGTAAATTGGGATCAGAATTTGAAGGCTCAGAATGTTGTTCACTCTGTTGGTTACTCCCTCTGCTGAACATATCCTCCCCCCACATCCCCTACCAGAAATCATAGTTTTGAAAAACTAGCTCTCAAAGAGGAGAACCAGCTGTGGTCATTTTCTCTTATCCCTTTAGAACTACCTGTGGCCATTTTTTTTAAAGATTTATTTATTTATGCATACAAGAGCTGGGGTACAGGCCAGAGGTGCAGGGGGTGAGAGGATTCACCAGAGACAGAGTGGGGAACAGAACAGGCAGATTGACTGAAATACACTGCTGAGGGGAGCAGTGGGCAAGTCAGGAGAGGTCTGCTGTGCTATGTGGGTTGCTCCCTGGCTGGCCAGGGATCAAACTCATGCTGCAGTGACTGCGGATTGCTTCATAGTGCTGTGCTTAACACCTTGCGCCACCAGGGAGGCCCTACCCGTGACCATTTTTCCTCCCTTTCTGCTAACCTCATGTCAGCAGCTCCCAGTCACCTCAAGGTTTGAGTATGTGTTGGGGCATTTCTAGATGAAATCTTAACAATCAGGTAGAATTTGTCTGTTAAGCCAACATTTAGGACTTCTCAAGTATACAGTCCCAGTTACTTTGCATATTTTTTTGGGTCCTTTATTTTGTGTAATCCTCACAACTCCATGAGAGAAGTATTCTTGATTTTTCATTTTGCAGATGGGGAAGCTAGGTTCAAAACAGTTGTATAAACCTACCTGTGGGCTCACAGTATCTTTTCTATACCTAGAAAATACAGAAGAAAAATCCATTATTATTTTTCCATATGAGGCCATGGGATATTTAGAAATTAAACTTTTTGTTTCTTAGAATAAGCAAAGCAAAGAAGAAATCAGAAGGGTTGACTCAGAGCATGGTGGACAGATGTATTCAGGTATGGTGCTTTCTGTGTTTTTCTCAGTTAGGTTTGCCTTTCTATAATACTTTGAGGTTTGTCTGTTGGCAGCAGCCTCTCTGACTCAAAGGGGTCTCTAGGGTCTCAAACAAAGAAAAGGAGGGGACAAAGGAGGGGGGAAAAGGAGAGTAAAGGAACAAAGATGCAAGCAAAGCATGGGGGAGAAAAGCTTTATTGGAGGAGTGTTGGCATGTGACTGCCCCAGAGTGCCACCTCACAACGGTGTCTGATCTTTGACTGAGGCTAAGGTTTGTGCCAGAGGGACCAGTACATCTGATGTCAAAGCCAAGGTGAATCCATTTTAGTTGGAACTATTGAGGAAGTTTCTGTTCTCCAGATGGGGACTTAAAGACCTCTTTAAACTAGGATGAGATTGTGGACTTTCTGACTGGAGTGCTCACTCGTGCTGAGGGGCATATGGGCTCTGAGCCTCGGGATCAGGATGCTGAGAAAAAGAAGAAGCCCCGGGATGTGGCTCGCAGAGACCTGGCCTTCGAGGTCTCTGAGCGGGGCAGTCGACCTGCTTCCCCAGCTGCCAAGCTGCCTGCCTCACCTTCAGGCTCAGAGGTAAAGCAGGAGGGTGGGAACCATCTGGGGAATCAAACTGTAGAGTTAATTCCTTTGCTTTCTGGGGTTGCCTGTTTCCTTTTTGGTGCTATAGGCCAGGGAATTCCAGGGGGACATGCTCACTGATGATCAAATCCAAGCAACATTGACTTAGCTCTTGTCCTTCTCATGCTACTCAGGATCTCTCCAGTGTGTCCAGCAGCCCCACCTCCAGTCCCAAGACCAAAGTGACCGCAGTGGCCTCTGCCCAGAAGACGAGTCAAATTGGGAGCTCACAGTTGCTGAAAAGACACGTGCAGCGGACAGAAGCTGTGTTGACTCACAAACAAGCCCAAGGTATAGGTGCCTGGCCCAGGGGCCTCTTGGGGTTCTTTCAGTCAACAACTGATGGCATGTGGCAATTGGAAAGTATTGGCATTACTGTTTTTTGACAGGGGCATGTGAAAGGCACTCTCCTCCATATTTCTATTCAGGCAAAATTAGCTTGAATTGAATATGTAGTGCTATTATCAAGGGTAAAACATCACAAAAGGACTGTAGTGGGACTGTATAGTTCCATTAGTTAATGCTTTGTCTTGGTGTTCTGATGAAGTTAGACCTTATGAGCTGACTACATGCATATTAGCCTTAAAGTTTTCTCTAACTCCCAATTGGGGAAACTAGATCTATCATTCCAGGCCCTGCCTAGCCTCTCCTGCAATCAGGGAGTTCTGTTGTGAACAGGGTGATTGGTTTTATTCATCAGGTTCTAGGCCAATTCAACTGGTTCATGCCCTTTGTTTTGATCTTAAAGAGCTAGGATTCCCACACTGGGACTCTCAGTGAAGTTTATAAGGAGTCTTTGCAGATAGGTTTTAGATCAGCCTGAGACATACTTGTAGGGTTGAAATAGAGTTTAGAGCTCAGTGAGTGCTCCATTAAAGGGGAGTTTGGTAGATAGGGGGAAGAAGAAACAGTTGCTGTACTCTGCCCCCCACTTCGATCTAATTGGACAGCCCTAAAGTAAGGGATTTTTGTCATTGGTGTCTGATGTGTAATTGGAACATCTTCTTGGGGTTTAATAGAGAGCCAGCAGTCTGCTCTGCTTCGGAGGGGACAATTAGTTGAGATTCTTAAGACGTTCTGGACGACTGATTGGTGAGTTGGCTTCAGAATGAGACTCAGAATGTTAGAGGAGGGCAGCAGTGTGGCACCTTGTGTTGGCAGAGCTACTAGACAAGGAGAGGGGTGATGGTAACAGCTAATATTTATGGAGCCCTTACTAGGTGCCACACCTTCTCATTGGCACTTGCTGTACTAACTAAATCTTAGCAGTGGCCCCAGGAAATAGGTACATTTACTATCTTCAATTTATAGATGATTCCACAGAACTGCAAAGTAAGAGAATCAGCTTTCAAAATCATGCAATAATTCCAGAAAAAAAACCCATTTTGCATTTTCTAGAACCTTTTTGTATCTTTTTCTGACAGCCTCTCTTTTTCTTCTCTCTCTGGCTGGCTGTGATTCTGTAATTCTTTCTGATTCATTCTAGCACAGTTTGCTGCTTTTCTGAAACAAAACATGCTGGTGAGGAAAGCTCTTCCTCCTGGCACCTCCTCCTGTCTCTTTGGTGAGTATTGCTCTTTCTCTCACCTTTCACCTGTGCTCTCTGCTTCTCTCCCCTTCTCCCTCATATTCTTCTCCATTCTTTCCTTGACCTCTGGCTTTCTCCTGTTCTCGCTACCTTTTTGTGTCTTATGATTCTATTTTTGCTGACTCATTTTGTTTAATCTACAGTCTTTGTGTTGTCTCCATTTCTCATTATTTTCCTCTCATGGTGTTTTTCTCTCTTTGTCTTGCATGGTGGTTCTGTCACTGTGGTTCTTGGCTCTGCTTCTCCTGTGTGTACCTGTGGCCCCTTGCCTGTGAGCCTAAGTTCCCTTTCTCCCTGCTTCTGGTTTCCTGCTTCCATCATGGCTGCTACAAGCACACCAACCATTTATCAATATAAAACCTGTAACTCCTTTTCCTTTTATCTTCCTTCCTATTGAGATTTTAGTCACTACATGTGTTGCCTCAACAATCCTTCCAGCTGGTTGTACCCTGACTGTTGTCTTGAGTAGTACCCTATGGCCAAATGGGACCTCCCCACTCCCAGCCCAGCCTTGTATGACTGCCACCATCCTCTTGCTTGACGCTAAGAAGAGGGACTGGGGTGAGCTCCTGGGTTTAAAGAGGAAGGGAATCTAGAAGGACAATTGAATGATAATTTAAGAATCCAAGAGACTTGACCATGTACACGATGAGTCGTTGGTGGAGAGAGAAGCCTGTGGGTAACAGATGGCTTTTCTCCATACTAGTAGAAATGACCTGCAGACTAGGTTGTGACATGGGCCATGTTGCCCTGTTATCTTTGGGTAGGAGCTATAGAATTGTCTTGACTGAGATGTTCCATCACCTACTAGCTGCTTAAAGTCAACCTTAAATCTTGGTGATCATTCCTCTCCTTGCCTCCATTTGACAAGCAAACCCTCAACCTTGGTCCCTTAGGGTAGGGTAGGACTCTTGAGAGCTGTGTGAAAATTTCCTTTTCAGAATGGTCTGGATAGTCTGCTCCTCTGTGGGTTCTTCATAGAATGTTTACTGCGGTGAGTCCTCTGTTATTTTGTTGACCTTTGCTAGGCAGGATCAGGGTATCTTCTTTTGTTCCCACCAAGAGCCCCTTTTCTTTTTCTTTTTTTTTTTTTAAGATTTATTTATTTATGCATACAAGAGCTGGGGTATAGGCCAGAGATGTAGGTAGTGAGAGGACTCACCAGAGACAGAGCAGGGAACAGAACAGGCAGACTGACTGAAATACACTGCTGAGGGGAGCAGTGGGCGAGTCAGGAGAGGTCTGCTGCGCCATGTGGGTTGCTCCCTGGCCAGCTGGGGATTGCTTCATAGTGCGGTCCTTAACCCCTTGTGCCACTAGGGAGGCTCCCCTTTCTTCTAAATCCAGGCCTAGGTGAGGGATGGGGATGGAGCCATCGTCAGAGAGAGTCAAGGTGGAGTCCACCACAGGGGGGCTTGAGTGAGGTGGGACTCAACACTGGCAGTTTTCCTTTGAAGTGTGACCTGGTAAGCGTGATGGTTCCACATACGGCCGTGCCTTTGCTGCTACTGTCGGTAGCTGTTGGGTTCTTTTGGAATGTGGAAGACCTCCTCTCATCTCCATCTCTTAGTTCCCATTTCATCAGAACAAGTGGAAGAAGCTGAGAAAGAAGATCTTAGGGTCCAGCTGAAGCGGCACCATCCCTCCAGTCCTCTTCCTAGCAGTAAGACCTCCAAGCGACCAAAGATCAAGGTGTCTCTTATCTCCCAAGGGGATGCAGTTGGAGGGCCTTGTACTTCCCAAGGAGGAGCGCCAGAAGGTGAGTTTTTCTTGTCCTGTTTAAATAAACACCAAGCTCTCCTAGGGCCTGTAGCATTGCCCTCTTTACTGTTTGGAATGCCTCAGCCTCTACTCCAGTGTGAGAGGGCATGGGCTGCATATGGGGGGAAAAGAAGGCAGTGACCTGATCTGAATGAGAAACAGAAACTGAGGTCATTCAAAGCATTATAGTTCAGCATCCTTTTATTTTAACATTGATAATTTCATGTCTTTGTCAAATGAGGACTTACTATATTTTGTTCTGTTTGATTTCAACTAAAGATAATAAAATATTTAGGTTTAGAAAAAAAAAATAACTCCAATTCTCCCTACTCTAATCTCTAGTATATTTATTCTTTCATTTATCTATTTATTTTTGGTTATTCTTTGTCTTTTAATATCTTCTGGAGCCCTGAAAGGTAGAAGCCAAATGACTGATTAGTTGTCTTGTTGGGGTTTTCTGTTTTGCAGCCACAGGAGGGAAGCCCATTGCCATGACACTGGGGCAGGCTTCCGCAGGGGCCAAGGAGCTCACAGGGCTTCTCACCACAGCCAAGTGAGTCTATTTCTTGGTGTGTCTGTTTTTTTCTCTTTACCTCTCGGATCTTTTTAATGCTCTGGGAAGATGGTGGCTTCTGGATGCTCTCTCTTTGAGGAATGGACTTCTTTCCAAGTAGGATTTTTGTTTTTCTTTTGGGTCAACTTAGAGCTCATTCTTATTTAAAGTGTGCACTATGTCCCGTGGCTGTTGCTTAAAGATCCGAAGTCCTTACTTTATAGATCTTTAGAAGAACTAGAAGCTAAATTCAGAAGGGGCGATAAAGAAACTGAAGGTTCTACCCTGGTGTCCATTTCCTTGCTGGGCCGCACTCTTACTCCTCCTTGTATTTCCATATTCTCCTGCCCTCTGATTCTTGGGTAATGGAACTGGCTTTGTTTCCAGGTCAAGTGCTTCTGAAGGAGGAGTCTCAGCCAGTCCCACTTCCTCAGTGGTCTCCAGCAGCACTGTGCCCAGTGCCTTACACACACTCCAGAGCCGCCTGGTGGCCACTTCTCCTGGCAGTTCCCTCCCAGGTATCTGGTAGTCCATCATTTCCTATCTTTTGGGTCTGTTACTGAACCATAGTCCTAGGAAAGCATCCTTGGAACTAAATCTGGAGGATATTTGTTGGATCTGAGACTTGTCTTAGGTTTGGCATGAAGCTGGAATTAGCTTTGAGGTGGGGGAGTTCTTAGCCTCAAAATTTAGGTCAGTAAATACTATAGTCTGCAGGGAGTATATCCTGACAATAAGGGGAAAAAATGCTGGTGGGAGATGAATGTATTATTTTCCGTTTTGTGTTTCTAAACCTATCTGATTGAATAGAACTGAAATGGTGTTATACTGGGCATTAGCAACATAAGACATCTTTCTGCCTGTGCTCATTTTTCCAATTTCTCTGCCCTGATCATACAAGGAAAAGCTAGTTGCCTGAGCCCAGCCGGGCCAAGGCACTACAGATACCCTTCTCCTTCAAGAGGATCTTATTCTTTGCTTTGAGGCCACTGGATTGTGTGTAGGATAAAGTGTAAGTCAGGTTTTTGAAATTCTTTTGCTTAAAAGGTTTTCCTTTTCCCTAGAAAGAAAGGAGGGAATTTAGATGTCTGAAAAGTGGGATTCAAGTTCTCTTTGGTTTTCCTAAAACTTTCAAAATGTAGAACAGGTGATTTAGAGCAGGATAGGATGCGAAGAGTAATTCCAGGCCTTTATGCATGTCTGAGGGACTCTCCCTTTCTGATGTCTTTCTGAGAGAGCTGGGAATGTCCCAGGGAAAGATCATTACGTTGTCATTGGTTGTTGTGCGTGGATGAGCATGGCTGCTCTTGGGACAACTGATTGAGCCTGTGCTGATGCCTGTTGTGTCCTCTCTTAGGTGCCACATCAGCCAGCAGCCTCCTCCAAGGTCTCAGCTTCAGTTTGCAGGATATCAGCAGCAAGACCTCTGCCATCCCAGCAAATCCCTCTCCAGGGCCAGCTCCGCAGGTGCATATCTGCCTTTCATTGAGCTGGGCAGGCATAGGGAGTGGGTTCCCTAAGCTTAGTTGATTATGGCGGGAAAACTGGGACTGGGATCTGGAGCCTGGGTCAAGGCTAATCACAGCCTTCTGATTTCACAGCCAGTAGGCAGTGTAAGGCCTCATCACTTAATGAGTGATTGTGGGCAAGTTTCTTGACCTCTCAGTGTCTTTGTTTCTAAGTCTGTGAAATGAGGATAATAATAGTACCTCCCTCGCAGTTGTTTTGAGGTTTAAATGTGATATATGGAAAATGCTTACAAGACAACCTTGTGTATAGTAGGCACTCAGCACATGGTAGCCTTGAATAATATGTTATGGGCGCTCCATACTTGAATGTTGCTATTGGGCAACAAGTTCTGATCACCTGGGCTTGTGTGTCCCACAGGCCGCCAGTGTGAAGTTGCCCACTCCCATGCAGAGCCTGGGTGCCATCACCACGGGTACCAGCACCATCGTCCGTACCATTCCTGTGGCCACCACTCTCTCCTCCTTGGGTGCCACTCCTGGTGGGAAGCCCACAGCCATCCACCAGCTGCTCACCAATGGGGGCCTCGCTAAGTTGGCAAGCAGCCTCCCTGGTCTGGCTCAGATCTCTAACCAGGCATCAGGTGAGTCTCAGGATAATCGTGGGGACTTCCAGATAGGGATCTTCCCCAACAACTCCCCATCTCACATGGGCAGATGTGATGTTGAACAAACCCCACAGGGTCCTGGCATTGACCCTCAGGGATTGAGTTGTGTGGGCCCATTCCCCAGAGAGGTTGAAAGACAGACTGGTTCCTGTTGCCTTTCAGTTTGGCATGGGGAGGAGGCCAAGGGGGGTGTATTTTGTGGGGAAGAAATTCCTGGAAAGGAAAATGGAGGCTGTGACAAACCCTTCTCTCTCAGGCTTGAAGGTACCCACCACCATTACACTGACGCTGCGTGGCCAACCAAGCAGAATTACTACCCTGAGCCCCATGGGCTCAGGAGCAGCCCCATCAGAGGAGTCCACCTCCCAGGTGCTGCCCTCCAGCTCACAGGTGAGTCCTCCTGGGAAGACTGAGGGCATAGGTGCCAGTATTGGGAGGTTTGGGGGTAACTGGTTAGTAGATTGGAAGCTCTGCCAATGTGCTGGGCTCACAGATTCAGACTTTGGGGTTTGTAGCTCTGTAGCTTTGATCATGTCTGAGATTTATTTATTTTTTTTTTTTAAGATTTATTTTTATTCATGCATGTAAGATCTGGGGTATAGGCCAGAGGTGCTAGAGGTGAGAGGATTCACCAGAGACAGTGGAGAGCAGAACAGGCAGATCTACTGAAATACAGTACTCAGGGGAGCATCGGGGGAGACAGGAGAGCCCTGTGGGTTAGCTGAGCCATGTGGGTTAGCTCCCTGGCCAGGGATCAAATTCATGCCCTAGTGGCTGGCGATAGCTTGATAGTGGCTGAGACTTTAATCCCTGCGCCACCAGGGAGGCCCGAGTCTGAGACCTCTTTGAGTCTCCTGTTCTGTAGCTCCCTGGATTGTTGTGAGGATTAAATATGTGAATGTGTTCTAGAATGTAGGTGCTTGGTATTACATGTTTTTGTTTACTTTCCTGCTCCGTTCCTTTCCTCTTCCCACTCTCTGTTTCATCATTCAGAAGCTGTGGGTAAAGATTAGATGGCAAATACTCTTTCTTTGACTGACAGCTTTCCAGCATTGTGTCTTTCCAGATCTTGGCATTTATTGATGTCCCTTTAAGGTGCAACTAGTTTTTTATGGCTTTTACCAAGGAAGTCACCATCATTTCCTTTTAACTGATCTGATTTCCATTTCTTTTAAAGTAATATGTTTCTGATACCAAAAGATGATGTGAGCCACCCAAAGATCTGAGATTAAAGAAAAAAATTTGAGTCCAGTATTGAGTGTGCTTTCCTTTCATATCCACTCTTTTGTCCAAAGCCATCCTAGGTAAGGTCTGTGGAAAGCCTGGCCCTGGCCTTCCTGTTATTCCCACCCTACCAACTCTGCCTGGAAACTGGGTTGAGGGAGGCTGGAACCCTTCCGCCTCTTCTTTTTAGGGGGAAATACTGCACAAAGATTGTTGCCTTGCATTCATTGGGATCATAGCTACTACCTTCTTTCTGCCTTTTTGCAGAGAGGTGGTGGTGGTATTATTTCCTTTATTCCTTATTTTTTTCAGTTACAAACCTATTATTTTAAATAGTTTAAATAATTTAAAATATTATTTTAAATATTATAGAAATAATATAATTTAGAGACTGAATATTTCCCATGGCACTACTTCCAGAGATGATATTCACTATTTGTAGCTTTTTTTTTTTTTTTAAGATTTATTTATCTATTTTTATTTATACAAGCACTGGGTACAGTCAGAAGTGTGGGAGGGTGAGAGAATTCACCAGAGCCAGAGCAGGGAGCAGAGCAGGCAGAAGGACCGAAGCACACTGCTGAGGGGAGCAGCGGGCAGCAGGAGAGGTCTGCACGCCATGTGGGACCCTCCTCCGGTAGCTGGGGAGCAGCCGGGGATTGAACTAGCGCTGCAGAGGCTGTGGGCAGCTTTGCAACCCAGCGCTCAACTGCTGCGCCACCAGGGAGGCCCCACTATTTGTAGCTTTTAATATGCTTTCTTCTAGATGATTCTCTCTATACCAAGTACTTTTTATTTTCTTGATAAAAATGGGAATCACAGAATATGAGCTATTTTGTCTCTAGCCTTGTTTACAAACTATGTTAGGACACATTTCCCTGTAGATTACATAGCATACTGCCTTGTATTTCGCTAGTAGATGGATGTACAAAAGTATTTTTTGTCACCTCAGTAGTTACAGTCGGGGTGTGTTTTGTTTTTCAATATTGTGAATAATACTATGGTGAAGACCCCTTGTCATGATTCTTACACCTCTGGGGGCATTTCTACAGGCTAGAGACCAGTAAGTGGAATGAGTGCATCTAATAATGTCCATCCACCTGGTGACTAATTGCCCTTCAAAAGATTTTGCCAATTAACAATTCAAGCCACAGTGGTGATAACTTTTTTTCTATCTTTATTGATTATGGAAATTAGTATTTTTAATTTTATTGATTGGGTAAAAAGTAAAATTGTTTTAATGTGCATTTTTCTAATTGTCAGGTTATATGTCTTTAAAAGTATGTTAGTCCTTTCTTTATCTGTTAATACAAGTTTCATATACTTTATTCCACTAAAATTTTTTTGTTTCCATTTGAGGTATTAAGTGCTTATCTTTTTTTTTTTTTTTTTTTAAAGATTGATTTATTTTGTGTAGAAGAACTGGTGTAGGCCAGAGGTGCGGGGGTTGAGAAGATTCACTAGAGACCGAGTGGGGAGCAGAACAGGCAGATCTATTGAAATACACTGCTAAGGGGAGCAGCGGGCAACACAGGAGAGGTCTGCTGCGCCGTATATGGGTTAGCTCCCTAGTCAGGGATCGAACTCAGTTCCTAGCATTGATAGCGCTGAGACTTAACTGCTAAAGCCATCAGACCTTAAGATAAGTGCTTATCTTTTAATATTTATTTCTGGGGGCTTCCCTGGTGGCGCAGGGGGTTAAGCACCACACTATGAAGCAATCCACAGCCTCTGCAGCATGAGTTTGATCCCCGGCCGGCCAGGGGATCTCCTGTCTCACCTGCTGCTCCCCTCAGCAGTGTACTTCAGTCAGTCTGCCTGTTCTGTTCCCCACTCTGTCTCTGGTGGATCCTCTCACCCCCAGCATCTCTGGCCTGTACCTCAGCTCTTTTATGCATAAATAAATAAATCTTTAAAAAAAAATTTATTTCTGGATTTTTTTATCAGACATTTAAAATTTTTATTAGTTAAAATTTCCAACTGTCTTTATGGCTCTGAGGCCTTTTGTGACTTAAGACAGCTATTCCCATTGCAAGAATATCTTTTTGGGGGTTTTATATATATTTTTTTAATTGCAGTGAAATATACATATATATAATTTACTGCTTTAACTTTTTAGGTTTATAGTTCAGTGGCATTAAATACATTCATACTGTTGTGCAAGCATCACCTCCTTCTTCTCCAGAACTCTTTCATCATTTCATACCAAAACTTTTTTATGTTCTCTTATAATGCTTTTGTTTGTTTACCTTCAGTTTTTTAATCCACTTGGAATTTATTTTTGTATATTAAGTGAGGTAAGCATCTAACTTTATCGATGAGACCATCCTTTCTTCATTCATTCGAAGTCTTATGCTTTCACGTTCTATATTACTGTGTACTTGTAGGCCTCATCTATACCTTGAACTGTTTATTACCACACTAGCTTTATATTATTGTTCGACAGTGCAGGTCTTGAAGTTGAGAAAGTATTGATTGTGTTTCTAGTTTGCTATGGCCATCTTTTTTCTTTTCTCTTTCTCTTGATAAATAATGGGTTTTGAATTTTGTCCATTGTTATTTTTTAATCAAATGAGATGAATGAGTATCACCTTCTAATCAGTTAAAATGATGAATTACTTTAATAGATTTTCTAATGTTGACCTATCTAAATTGCACATTCAGTGGCTTGTTCAGTATGTCCTGTTCTCTTATTTTTTCAGGCCTAAATTTATTTTTAATGTGTACACAACAAAACAAAAATAAGTCAGCGTTTCGGAGGAAAAGCATGTCTGTGTTTTTGATTTGCTTTTATTTTACTTAGGATTTTGGCCTCTGCATTTATTAGTGAGATTGTCCTGTCCCTTCAGCCCCTTTTTGTGTGTATGTGCTTTGCCTTGTCTAATTGTACAATTGGGATAATTCTTTTGTGATAGAATGTGATGGAAAATATTTTACCTTTTTTTCTCATATTCTAAGACATTTATATAGCACAGAAATTATTAATTCCTTCATGGTCTGTTGTAGAGGACCTGTGAAGCCATTTGAGCCTATTCTCAGGCAGTCTAGGCCTTTGCTGATGCCTCTTGATGTGCACGTCCCCACTGTGTGGTGCCTTCCCCTTCTATTAGGTGATCTTCTTCAGGGAGCTAGTATTGACAAGAAAGTAGCAGAGACCTTTGCGAATCCTTTTTCACTGCTAAATTGAAGCACAGAATAAAGATCAAGATCTGACTTCTCCCTCATGGAATTAATTCAAGAACATAGTTTTCATTTTAGTAAAATAGGAGTATAATTACCAGGAGGGCTTTGATGGTGATTCTTTTCTTACAAAGAGGTATTATTAGATGAAGACTTGCTGACTTGAACGCTTCTAGCAGTTACCTCAATCGTTGTTCATACAACCAGACAATGTGCTTTGGCTCAGACCCTCCGTCTCCCCCCAGCCTGTGGTCCTAGACAAATCATCTAACCTCTCTGGGCTTTCGTCTTCTTATCTAGTCTAATGAGGAGATTGACCTGAGTCAGTGGTTGTTGTGGTGGTGGGATTAGTAGAGGCTGTCTCAGAATCTCCTTAGGCTTTAGGAAGATGAATTTTTAGAGGTTGGGAAACAAACCACCATTGATGCCATTTATGACACAACTGAAAATTTGAACACTAATGAGATAAGTATTATATTAAGGAGTTGTTAGCCTTTTTACATGTGATAATGGTTTTTTAAGTTTGAAAAAATAATTTTTTTTAAAGTTTTGGGTCACACAGTACAATGTGTATGGATTTTAAAAGAAATAAGATCGTTAACATCAACTAGACTTCTCTAAGGTCTGTGCAGCACTTAATTATCTGTTTTGTTTCTGGATGAATATTATTGTGTGTTTACTTTATAGAACTGGAATATTGTGTATTTCAGAGCTGAGAGACTGAGAGGAAAGAGAGGGAAAGAGACTTGTCCCCTGCGTCAGAGTCCCAAGTATAGGGACTCTTTCCTGTGGTAACAGAGCTTACTCTTTTCTGGCATGTTGGCCATACCATCACCACCTCTCTAGCTGTCCACCCACCATGACCTGTTTCCAGCCTTTGTAGAGCTCCTGGCAGAGTGAGTGCATACTCATCAGGACAGAGGTGTGATCTGTGCATAGCCCTGTCTTTGGGCAGGGTGAGCAAATAGGATACAGCTCCATTGACAGCTTGAGGTCAGTCTCCATTGAGGTTTTGATTGTTAAACCCTTCCTCATTACTCTTCTGTTGAGCATTCCATCTGCTCCCTTTATTGCATTCTCAAAAGCTTCTTAGGAGTTTTCCAAGGTGAAATCTAGAATAGTGAAATCTTATGACGAAGCTCTATCTTACTTCCTTCTTTCTGAGGTGCAGGGCTCAACATCTCATGGCGTTCTCCTCAAAAACAAAAGAATTAGACATGGTGTATAAAAATGTTATTGTCAAATAAGTCATTTAAGACTTCCCTTTGATTCTGTCATGCTTAACAATTCACCTATTTCCTTTTCCCTCCATTTTCTTCCTAACCTTTGTAGTTGACTACATATTATACTTTAAATGCTTTATGTGGATTGTCTCAATCTCCCAACAATCCTGGGAAGTAGTGCTAGTATCTGTATCTTAAAAATGAGATGGAGACTCAGAGAGCTTGTCACTTTCCCTAAAAAGTTGTGGAGACTCTGCCTCTAGAGTACATGTTCTGTTAACCCGTTGGCTGCTCCAACACATGCATCCAGCTTTCCCTGTCTTGAGGAATGCCTCTTAGAAGAAATTCTCAGAAGAGGGATGATGGGGCCAGAGGGTCTGGATGTGTTAACCTGGCAAAGTTCTGACATTTGCTCACTACCTCTCCTCTCCTGTCACAGCGTCTGCCTCCGGCTCCCTGAAGATGCCGTGGGACATGTCCCATATCAGGTCGTGATGCTGCAACACGGCGTGCCCTGGGAGTCGTTCTCTCCTGCTGAGCTGTTCGCTTGTCTGAAGACCTCTCTAAGAGTCATTTTGCCACCCACCAGCTGTCTTCAGAGTTAGATGGCTTGGTCTCATGACACCATTGGGCTCGGTAATAACGGCGCCAGCAGGGGGAACATTGTCCTTCAGCCTCTACAGGTCGGGTTCCCAGAGTCCCCGGGCCTCCCAGCAGATCTGGCCGTGCGTGGATCCAAGGCACCTCTTCCCCAGTGTTAGCTGTGACTGGACCCAAGTGTCAGTGTTGGAATGCTCGCTGCATTTCATACAGGAGTTCGTTTTGGAAGTGTGTGCTGCCCACTTGCTGAGTTGGGAGGAGACGTCTGTGTGGTCTGGGGCTGCAGGAGTTAGGATTGAGAGTCCTTTGCTGGGGACTAGGATCATCCAGGCCAAGTGACTTGTTGTTGACTGCCAGAGGGCTTGTTGTGAACATCACTGTTGCCGTCACTGAGCAACCATGGGAGACTTTTCTTCATGCAGCTCTACTTAGGAACCACACAAGATACCGAGTAGCCTGCTGAAACCTGGAAACTCCTAATTCCAGGCCCACCATAGGGCAAAAAGAACTGAGTTGCCATCTTTCAGTCCATTGGCCAATACAGATGTGGAAAGCAGTAGTCGCCAGGAGGTAAAAGCTGGCTTTTTTTTTTTTTTCTCATGCTTTTTGTAGTTCCTGTGTCCAGAGAGCCTGCAGGTCCAAAGAGGCTGAAGAAGAGGAATGGAACAGCAGATGAAGTGACTTGAAGGATGTGCCAATAAGTCCTGGGATGAAAACAATTTGGATTTAGGCTTTACATCTAGTATCTAAGGAACTCTTTATTCAACAGGAGATGAGAAGAGTTTGCTAAGTCAGAGAAAAGAAACCCCAACCCCTGAAATCTCTGTCTCCAGTGCCTAGAAGTGAACTAGGGATAACCAGCTGAGTTATCCTTTGGCCATCACAGGGAGCTTGGGCATCAAGAAGACAAGGCCATGTTTCTGTTCCGTGCATTTTTTGTGCTCTTGTTTAGAAGTGTGAAGATTATTGGCAGTAACTCTACTGTACGTGGCTCTTGGCATCAGCCTGAGCCTTAGAGGTGAGGGTTTCTGGAAAAATGAAGCTAAAGATGGAGCTCCGAGCCTTTCCTTACCTGCTTACAACAGTGTGCTAAGTTGTTTCAGATTTGGCTTAGAATCTATCCTCCAGAGCAGATTCCCTTCCCCCTCCATACTGCAGAACATTTTCAGCCAAGGTGGTATATATGGCAACCCACTCAGGAAAGGCCCATGGCATGCCATAGCTGCAGTGTAGTCCAGCATATGTCAAAACCAGTCCACCTGGTTCAAATCTGTGCCAATCTAAGTGGCAGTCAGAAGGAAGTGCTGGTGTGCACAGCTGTCAGATGAAGCAGGTCGGAGTACTACAGGCAACTGAGGGTTGTATGTGATGGAGTGGAGACAGCATCTTAAACATCTTACCCTCCCTTCCTGACATTCTGCAGAGCTGGTCTCATTAGCGATTACACACATTGAGGGTGCATGCTTGCATTAGCTGGTAGGTAACTGCTTTCTGAAATTCAGGAGGCATTTCAGAATTCAAATGGAAAATTTGAGAAAACATGAAATCTGAAAGAGCCCCAGAGGTCAGGGGCTTGATAACTTTATAGGTAGAAAAATAGCACACCAACAGGAGCCAAGGACAGTAAGACTGTGAGATTATGAGAAGCTTTTAGGAATCCGTTAATATAAGCAGAGGGCCCTGAACTACCCATTCATGACTTGGGAGACAGCACTGGAGGGGCTGCTTCTGGTGTATGTGGGGCCACTAATGCACCTTCCCGCATTTGTCCAAATGCTAGTATGCTTCCCCAGGATGACTTCCTGAGTCTTGGGTTGTCCACCTTGAAGAATGCCAAAACTGGAGAAGGAGAGTTGTAAGAACATTGACTCTTAACCTTGGAGAGACAGGCTAAGGGCAGAAGTGGTTCAAGTCTATAGTTATATCCCCCCGTTACACTCTTCTCCAGCCATGCTTACTGAAATGTAAAAGGAAACTTTCCTCGATAGCAGACCTGGAGTCTATAATGTCAAAGGTAATACTACTGCCTAAAATGTAGGAGGAAGGCTTTCATTAAATTCTGGGGTGACAGATGTATGTCGATACCCTCTGAAAGAAGTCCTTGTGCTTTGGGAAGAGGTCACTGATGATGGAACGCCTTCCATCTTTTTTGTCCCCGCCATTAGCAGACTTGGGCAGCGTGGGTTTTAGAGCTGAACCACTGGGATGGTTTTGTTCTTATGTTAGCAAAAACAACTTTGAAAAATTAAAACTTTGGTGGCTTCAGCTTATTTTCAGTTGATTTCTCATATTTACACTGGTAACTGTCCAAGTGAAGGGGGGCACAGAAAATAATAGCTAAGATACCGTGGTAATGCCTGTGATCATCTCACAGAGGCAAGGTGCTGTAAGGTGGCTACTGTCATTCCCTTTTTACAAGTGAGGAGACTGAGTCACACAGAAGTCACATGGTGAAAGTGGCAACAGCAGGACTGGAAGCCAGGCAGCCTAACATCAGTGTTTATTCTACTCTACACTGTATGGGTTTCTAAGAGGGGAGACCTGAAGTGGAGGTGAGGTGATGGTGGCTTGACCTTCATGTGACCCCTTTCAGTTTACGTGCCAGCAGGTCTGCGGTGACTGTTGGAGCTCTGGGCTGGGCCTGAGTCAGTAGGTGGGGTCCCTCATCCTTGGTCCTGAGTGTTTAGAATCCTCTGCTCATCATCTACCTCCACCCCACCCAACAAAGAAGGAAGGGAGTGCAGAAGTGCTCATCCCCATCATATTGAAATTTTGAAAAACAAAAACTGGTTCTTAACTATAGATAATTTTAAAAATACTGCTCTAGATCTCAGATCAAATGCTATCTCCTTCAAGAAAATTTGGGGAACCAGTTTCTCAGCAGGTTCCACCACTGATAGAAAAGGAAGAGTTTGTTTTTCTTCAGGTGTGATAATGGTTTCATGGCTACATTTTGGAAAATACCTGCTAAAATATTTATGGATAAAATGATTTAAAATCTTGGATTTGTCAAAATCATTGGGAGAGGAATAAATAAGTGGGATATAGGCAGAAAAAGATTAGCTGTATGTTGGAGACTATTGAAGCAAATCCACTTCTATTAACTTCTGTGTTTGAAATACTCCATAATAAAAAGTCAAAAAACAGGGTGTGTTCCCCCATCCCCCAAAAAAAGAAAACCCAGAAAATTAACATTGGCACAATATATGCATATAGTATAGTTCTGTCGTTTTATTAAAAATTCACAATTATTCCATCATCACAAATTTCTCCTTGCTACCCATACACTTCCTCGTCATTCTTAACCTGTGACAGCCATTCGTATAGAATGATCCATGAATAGAGCCCTACAGTATGTGACCTTTCAAGGTTGGCATTTTCCTGCTCAGCATTCCCTTGATGTCTGTCCAAATTGTGTGTATCAATATTTCCTTCCTTTATACTGCTGAATGTATTCCATGTTACGGATCTAGCAGTTTCCGTAACCACCTATTGAGAAACATCTTGATTGTTTCCACTTTGAGGCTGTCACAAATAAAGCTGTCGTGAGCAATTAAGCTGATTTTTGTGTGATTATGAGTTTTCATTTCTCTGGGATCAATGTCAAGTGTGGTGACTGATCATGTGGTGAGTTTTCAGTCTTCTAGAAAACTGCCAAACTTAGAGCATAACTAACATTTTACATTCCCTCCAGTAACAGAAGAGATTTTCTGCATTTTTACCAGCATTGTCTTTATTTTTTCTTGTAATCTTCCTCTAATAGGTGCATAGTGATACCTCATTATGGTCTTTCACATTGTTTGCAGTTTGTATGCAGTCCAGAACATTGTGGGCTCTTTTGGTATATGTTCTGGGAGCACTTGAATGTATATTCTGTTATTGGATGCAGTGTCCTGTACATGCTGATGAAATTTGGTTGATAGGGATTATCTAGTTCTTCTGTCCTTGCTGGTTTCCTGTCAAGTTCTATCAGTTGTTGAGAGATTGTTCTGAAGTTTCCAACTGTAACTATAGAATTGTGTGTCTCCTTTCAGTTCTATTCAGATTTTGCTCCACATACTTTGCAGTTCTGTCATGCACACGAACTCATTTTGGTGGATGATCTTTGTCGTTATGTAATGTCTCTTTCTCTGTACCTGGTAATTTTATTAGTTCTGAAGTCTACTTTATCTAACATTCAGATGTCAGGCCTGATGTTAGTTTCTGATTTTTAATTTGTGTTTTTAAATCATCTCCATTTAATATAATTATAGGTGTCTGCCACTTTAGTTTTTTCCTTCTCTTTGGCTTTTTGTTTCTTTTTCTTCCTGCCTTCAAGTGGGTTACTTCAACTTTTTTTTTTTTAGAATGCCATTTTAATTTATCTCAAGTGTTTTTTAGTGCATCTCCTCCTCTCTTTGTGCATGTTGCATTTTGTATATGAACTTGTAAATAAAAACATGGGTTACATATGTGTCTATGCGAACATATTACACAAACTTATTAGTCTACTGATAACCATCTTTTACCAGTTTGAGTGAAGTGTTATTCTCTCCACTGTTCTTTCTTCCTGGTATTCCAAGATTTCTACTTTCATCATTTCCTTGCCTTTTTGAGAACTTCCTGTTGCTGCTATTTTCAAGAACATCAGCTGGCAACAAATGCTTTTAATTTAAATATTCCCTCATCTGAAAATATCTTAGTTTCCTCTTTATTAATGATGGATATTTTCACTGTGTGTGATATTCTGGGTTGACTGTTCTTTTCTTTCATCACTTGAAAAAAATGATACTTCCTGATGAGATATTTGCTGTCATTCAAATTGTTTCTCCTGTAGGTAAGGTGTTATTTTCTCCCTCTCTCTCCCTCTCTCTGTGTGTGTGTGTGTGTGTTTGTTTTGTTTTTGCTTTGTCTTTAGTTCTCAGACTTGACTATCATTTTTCTTGGTATGAGCTTTGGGTTTATCTTATTTAGGGTTCACTCAGTTGAATCTCTAGGCTTATGCCTTTTTGCCAAATTTGAAGGATTTAATTGTTTTCTCTGTTCGTTTGTGTAATTTTTATTGTTCTGTTTTCGAGTTCAAGTAATTCCTCCTTTGTTCTCTTCTGGTGAACCCATCCCTTAAGTTTTTCACTTAAGTTGTAGTATCTTTCAGTTCTTAAATTTCTATTTTGTTCTTTGCATTTCTGTTTCCTTGCTGAGATTTTTGTTTTCATTTCACTGGTGTGTTTGGAATTGCTCACTGAAGCTTTTTTATGATGACTGCTTTAAAATCCTCTACAAGTAGGGCCTCCCCGGTGGCACAGTGGTTGAGCACTGGGTTGCGAAGCTGCCCGCAGCCTCTGCAGCGCCGGTTCGATCCCTGGCTGCTCCCCGGCCACCGGAGGAGGGTCCCACATGGCCTGCCGCCCGCTGCTCCCATCAGCAGTGTACTTCGCTCTGCTCCCCGCTCTGGCTCTGGTGAATTCTCTCAGCTCCCACGCTTCTGACTGTACCCAGTGCTTGTATTAATTAATTAATTAATTTTTTAAAAAAGAAAATCAGATGATTTTTATAAAAATAAAAAATAAAATCCTCTACAAGTGCTAGAAATTCTAGTACTTGTATCATCACAATGTTGATAGACATTGTCTTTTCTCATCCAAGTTGAAATTTTGCTGATTCTTAATAAATTCTTGAGTGAATTTGATTGAAACCTAGATGTTTTAGTTATTTGTGAAATTCTGAATGTTATTTAAATTTTATCCTTTAATAGGCCTTGGCTGACATTGATCTGGCAGCTTTGTTACTACACGGTGATGTAAAAGTCTAGGATTCCCTGCTCAGCTCTCATTGCTACTAGGGTTGAGAAGCACCTCCTCTTTACTGCTGGGTGGGATTTTAAGTTTCAGCTCCCCATTAAGGCTCCACTGGAATGAGAAAGATTATCTTGTTACAGTTCTTCACATGGCCTCTGCTTACACTTCAGGAGTTATGTGTCTTCCTTGTTCCTGGCCAGTGGTAAGTGTTCTGACTTTCCACTAGGCCTTTTCTGACACCACACCGTGGGAGGGGAGCATGCCTTTTACCACCAGGTGGGGGTGGATATTAAAGCTAATCACAGTGTGGATGTAAATTGGAGGCCTCATTACTAATCACAGGAATGAAAGTTCCCCATTGACCATCATTGACACCAACCCCTGAAACATTTGAAGACATAAGAGGGCAACAACTGGACAGTATATATCTCCTGAAGCATAGATATTTGGTTAGATAGACCAAGAAGTTAATATAGATGGGTATTTGTAAAGAAGTGATCAAACTAAAACACTAAGAAAAAAACAGAATCTGATAAGAACATTAGTTATGGAAAAAGATACATTAAAAAAAGATATCTGGGATAATAAAAGTGGAAAGGATGTGGCTAAAGAATGAATTAGTGAGTTGGAAGATTTTAATTAGGAATCTTTAAGTCATCAAGAAAAGCCAGAGAGAGCCTCCCTGATGGCACAGGGGTTAAAGTCTCCGCACCATCAAGCCACCACAGCATGATTTCGATCCCCAGCAAGGGAGCTAACCCACATTGGTGCGGCAGACCTCTCCTGTCTCCCACTGCGCCCTTCAGCAGTGTATTTCAGTAGATCTGCCTCTTCTGCTCCCCTAAACTGTCTCTGGTGAATCCTCTCACCTTCCGTACCTCTGGCCTGTACCCCAGTTTTTGTATGCATAAATAAATAAAATAAATCTTTAAAAAAAATAGAAAAGCCAAAGATATGTAAAACAGTAGAAATAATACAACATGAGCATCTCAGAGAAAAATGAAAATGAAATTTTTTAAACAGGAGACTATCTAGAATTGAAAGAAAACAGAAAGGCCTTGGTTTGAAAGGATTGACATGAAGTCTGAAACAGAAAACTCAGGATAATTGTCAAGACAAAATCTGAATAGTTCCCATAAAGAAAATGTAGATCTACTATGAAGTTTGAACCAGAATCAGCCATGAAACATATGAAACTTGGATTCAAGAAGTCATTCTTTAATGTTTTTTTTTGTGTATGAAAAGAGATGAGTGTACAGTACGCATGCAGAAAGTACACAATGAAAAATGTACAGTGTGATGAATTTTCACAATGAGCACAGGACACCACCACACTATCTCCCTCCACTGCAGAGTAACCTCTCTACCGCTTCTGCCACTGTAGATAGATTTTGTCTGATTTTAAACTTTATTTTTTTTTAAAGATTTATTTATTTATTTATACAAGCACTGGGGTACAGTCAGAAGTGCGGGAGGGTGAGAGAATTCACCAGAGCCAGAGCGGGGAACAGAACAGGCAGACTGATGAAATACATTGCTGAGGGGAGCAGGGGGCAAGTCAGGAGAGGTCTGCTGTGCCATGTGGGTTGCTCCCTGGCTGGCCGGGGGATTGAACTTGTGCTGCAGTAGCTGCAGATTGCTTCATAGGTTGCGTCTTAATCCCTTGCGCCACCAGGGAGGCCCCATATGTTACCACTTTTTAAAGGATATTTTTTTATGACCAGGACCCTATCTCTAGGAGGCTGAGAACTGGCCTGGAGTTCCTCTAGTGACATTTCTGCTGAGGGATGCTACAGTGCAAGCCGTCAGCAAGCCATAGGATGGGTTCTGCTGCTGTTTAGATGCCAAGAGCTGCATAGCCTATCTGTGACTATGCTTAAGTGAATCAACAAAACCTTAAGTCTTCCACTCTGAGTGGACAGGTGTATACCCTATTTCATAGAGTGTAGTAATAGAGCTATTAGCTAACATCTTAGCAAAAAACAATGGCTTCCTCAAAGTGCACGTCAGCTAGTGAGGAGACTACTTGGACAGGGTTAAAAAAAAATACTGGTGGGGGGACCTCCCCTGGTGGCACAGCGGTTGAGAGCTGGGCTGCAAAGCTGCCCACAGCCTCTGCAGAGCCAGTTCGATCCCCGGCCCCCCACCCCCCACCCCCCACGAGGGTCCCACATGGTGCCACAGACCTCTCCTGCCACGCCAGCTGCTCCCCTCAGCAGTGTATTTCGTCAGTCTGCCTGTTCTGTTCCCCGCTCTGGCTCTGGTGAATTCTCTTGCCCTCCCGCACTTCTGACTGTACCCAGTGCTTGTATAAATAAATAAATAAATCTTAAAAAAAAAAAAAATACTGGGAAGGTGAAGGACACAATAACAGAAAATTGCTATGACCCATGACCCAATGGAGGGGTGTTACTGGGTTCTGGCAAGAGCTGTAACCGTGGAGTTGCTGTGAGAAGGACACAGGTTGTTTAGGGAGAGGAGGAGATTGAGAACCTCTCCTGCTGGAATATCCCATTGACTAAACCCAGCTGGAAGCTGGAAACAAAGCAGCAATGCTGTACATGTAGGTCAGCCTCCTGGGATGCAGCCCCAGGACACAAGAAAGGGGACAAGTATGGATCTGGAAGAGCAAATGGAACAGCCAACACAGCAGATGTATTCTTCAGCTATATAAGGCCTTCGTGTTGAGTAGAAATTTTGGCAACTACAGAAAAGTATAAAAAAGGAAGTTTATAATCTCATCAACCAGATGTATAACTCCATTTTATGTTTATTTCTCATCTTTTTCTGTACATATTTGCTAATAGTTAAGATCAGCTTCGTGTAGCTTTTATCTATAATAAGCTGGTACCACAATTCCTCATGGGAAGAGTTTTTTTTGTTTGGGGAAGCTCAAGAAATGGAAACCTAGACACCCTAAAGGTCACAGGCTCTGCTTTCCTCTGTCCCTGGAAATGTCATGTTCAAGTTACAAAAGCTGCTAAAATTTTTTTTGAGTGGGTCAGTCTTTATGGGGCGGGTGCGGGGGAGGCGGGAGGGGAGGGGTGCTGGGGAGAAGGAGCAGCCAGGCAGCAGGCCTGCAGTGAGAATTATTTTGAGGAAGAATTACGATGAGGAGAATATGATCTCCCATTGGTCCCGTCTATGAGGAACCTACCAAAGAACATCAAGTGGAACCAAGTGTTTTGTTCAACTGCAGCAGTCAAGTCTAGGAAAAAGAAAACTTGCCCAATTTTCCTTTACTGGTCATTTGGCCTCCAATTAATGAAGTGCATTAGGACACTTTGTAGAACTGGTGTCAACAATTTGAGTGCCAGTGGCCAGAAAGTGAGGTTTACTGGAGTTATGAAACTTGGTCATTGTGAAAGTAACCAGGATATTCCTGAAACAAGGAGGCCAAACTGCTGTTATGTTTGAGGAGACGCAGATGGCAAAGGAAAACAAGGATTCCAGAGATCTGTTAAGGTGAGTGCGAGAGACTGATACGGTTGAAGTGGTAACTTCAGCTCAGGAAGCCATGGTGGTGGCAAGATAGGCAAGAATTGCAAGAGTCATTTTCTCTAAAACTGTAAATCCACAACCCACTCCTACCTCTACTGAGAACTTTCTGCCTCAAGCCTCTGGTGGCAGATGGTTGTAGCCCAAGGGTGTCTCTGTCTCCCACCTAGGAGACACCTCCAGTCTCCTGCAGGCCTGCTGCCTGGCCGCTCCTTCTCTACAGCACCCCTCCTCACCCTCCCTCCCCCCGCACCCTCCCTCCCCCCCCCCCCACCTTCCCCACCCTCCCCGCCACCCTCCCCATAAAAGGCTTTTGTAACTTGAACAGGACATTTCCAGGGACAGGGACAGAGGAAAGTGGAGCCTGTGACCTTTAGGGTGTCTAGGTTTCCATTTCTTGAGCTTCCCCAAACAACCGGTCTCATCCCCAGCCCTAAAAGAAAAAATATACTAGAAGATGGCGGCGGCCAGGGCGGGGGGGGGGGGGGGGGGGGGTGGGGGGTGGGGGTCTTGGGAGTCCGATGGCTGCAAAGGGCGGTCCAGAACGTGGCGCCGCTGGGAGCACGGACAGCCTCCCACATTACCAAGGACATGCTCCCGGGCCCTACCCCCAGGACCCCCGAAGAACAGGCCACTGCCGCAAAGAAGTATAATATGCGAGTGGAAGACTACAGCCCTACCCGGACAACGGCATGGGGTATGGCGACTACCCGAAGCTCCCTGATCGCTCACAGCAGGAGAGGGATCCGTGGTATGACTGGGACCATCCAGAACTGAGGTTGAACTGGGGTGAGCCGATGCACTGGGACCTAGACATGTATATCAGGAACCGTGTGGACACGTCCCCCACGCCTCTTTCTTGGAATGTCATGTGTAAACACCTTTTTGGCTTCGTGGCCTTCATGCTGTTAATGTTTTGGTTGGGTGACACTTACCCCTCCTACCAGCCTGTGGGGCCAAAGCAGTATCCTTACAATAATCTCTACCTGGAACGAGGCGGCGATCCCACCAAAGAACCTGAGCCGGTGGTTCACCATGAGATTTGAGGAGACTTCGTGGGCTTTATGCCCCCTGACTAACTCCCTCATTCCCAGAGATTTAACCTTAATGGAATCCCTAATAAAACTTAGTGCTATGGAAAAAAAAAAATATATATATATATATATACTATACTCTAAATATGCTGAGAGAAGTAAGAAGATGACGAAGGATTAATTACAGTGAGGGGCGAGAAGCAACTGGATTTGAACACACCAATGTCATTCCTTTTGGATGGACCATGTCTTCATAAAGAATAATTGATGGTGGCCTCCCCGGTGGCGCAGCGGTTGAGTGCTGGGTTGTGAGGCTGCCCGCGGCCTCTGCGGTGCCGGTTCGATCCCCGGCTGCTCCCCGGCCAGCTGGTGAGGGTCCCACATGGCGCGCAGACCTCTCCTGCCGCCCGCTGCTCCCCTCAGCAGTGTACTTCGGTCCTTCTGCCTGCTCTGCTCCCCGCTCTGGCTCTGGTGAATTCTCTCACCCTCCCGCGCTTCTGACTGTACCCAGTGCTTGTATAAATAAATAAAAATAAATCTAAAAAAAAAAAAGAATAAATGATGGCACACCCAAAGCTAAATGGACACGCCCAGTGATGGCAGTGCGGTGTCCTGGCCATCCTCAGTGTTGCCTCATTCCTTGAGGTAACACTTATGAACGTCTGGTTTCTGTACTCGAGATTTGCCCAGAAGTCACTGTATTGCTGCTTCAAGTATTTAGCCGTAGGAAGACAATTTGGCTTTGTCTTAATGAATAAGTCTTTTTTAGCAGTTTTAGGTTTTGAGATCCACCCCCCACCCCCACCATTTCCCCAGTATCGACATCCTGCAGCAGAGTGGTTTATTTGTTAAATCTACATGACCATCATGATCCCCCGGAGTTTGGGGTTCACTGTGTGTGTTGTGCCTTGTGTGGGTTTTGACAACTATATAATTGCACAGACCCATCATTAGCATATCATACACAAGAGTGTCACTGTCCTGAAAACCCCCTTGCTCCACTATTCAACTCTCCCTATCCCTTAGCCCCTAACAGCCACTGGTCTTTTCATTGTCTCCAAAACGTTTCCTTTTCCAAATGTCATGGCTGGAAAATCACAGAGTATGTCGGCTTTTCTGACTGGCTTCTTTCACTGCAAGATCTCAAGTTTCCTGCATGTCTCTTTATGCCTTGATAGCTCATTTCTCATTCATATTGAATAATCTTCCAGTAATAAAATTGTACCACAGTTTTATTTACTTATTCACATATTGAAGGCCATCATGGTTGCTTCTCGGTTTTGGTAATGATGAATAAAGCTGCTCTAACCACTTTTTTATTTTTATTTTTTTTAAACTATTTATTTATTTATGCATACAAGAGCTGGGGTACAGGCCAGAGATGCGGGGGGTGAGAGGATTCACCAGAGACAGAGTTCTAACCACTTTTTTAAAGGGAAAGAAAGGAAAAGAAACTGAAACTGGTTCTGTGACTCTGACTACATAGTAGGTCAAGTAAACAGAGTCCTTAAACTCTTTGCAGGAGAAAGTAAATTTATATTCACTGATGCTGGGCAAAGGAAGAGTCTAATGTTGGTAGCCAAGGAATATCATAAAGATAGTATAACATAAACTGATGACTGGGGCCTCCCCTGGTGGTGCACCCGGTTGAGCGCTGCTCTGTGAGGCTGTCTGCAGCCTCTGCAGCGCAAGTTCAATCCTGGCCAGCCGGTGAGGGTCCCACATGGTGCAGCAGACCTCTCCTGTCTCGCCCGCTGCTCCCCTCAGCAGTGTGTTTCGTCAGTCTGCCTGTTCTGTTCCCCGCTCTGGCTCTGGATCCTCTCACCCTCCCGCACATCTGGCCTGTACCCCAGTTCTTGTATAAATAAATAAATAAATCTTAAAAACAAAAACAAAAACTGATGACTGCTCTCCCAGTGTCCTTACTAGTGAAATTTCGATTTTGTCGAAGAATAAGGGGAAAATCCCTTTGCTGGGGAAGGAAGACTTAGCCCTCTTAAGGGGTGGGCATGTAGCTCAGTGCTAGCTAGTGAATCCTGAGTGGAATATGCCAGGGGCTAGCAGTAAGGCTTTTCCTCCTGATAAAAAGGGGGAGGTCTGCCTTGTGGTGGCCTCTTTTTCCTGCCTCCAAAGGACTTCATTCTGGGAGCTGCTGCAGCCTCTTACACCCAGGAGAGGAATGCCAACATAGCACTGAGTTATTGTTAGGAGACACACTGAATCAGGATTCTGTTCTAACCCTCACTTAGCCTCTACTTCATTAGTTGATGCTGAGTGCTGCTTGCATCCTGGCCTTGATTTGTCCCCCCAATTAAGGAGTAGAATAGTAAACCCTCAGTGCTCCTATTCATGCCTTACCCCAAGCAGTTATTGCTATTATTTTTTAAATTCTGTTAAAACACACATAAGAGAACTTACCACCAGAACCATTTTTAATTTTTTGATTCCACAGTGGCATTAGATATTGTGCATTCATGCTGTCAGGCTGCATCGCCACCCAGACCAAGTGGTGCACAAGTCACGTCAGCCAGGGCTGGCGGTGTTCCCCACATGCAGGAAGGCGCGCAACGATGGCTCACCACCTCTTGGTGTGTGCTTTTGCAATCACAAGCATCAGTCAGCAATCAGAACACAGATCCCCAACATTTGAAGGGCAGAGTCCCATTGTCCACTTAACCCCCACATGCTGTGTGCCAGCTGCTCCAGGAACACTGGCACAACCACCCTTCCCTTGATTGGGGTGGGGCACTGGCACACAGTTACTCTGCCAAGATAATTGCTCATATTCCCTCAAAGGAACCAAAATTTACCCTGCAAGTCTTTCCCTGGAAATTGCAAGCCTTCAATAGAATCCCAGAGTTGCACAACAGTTACATCAGACAGATGCTGCCAGTGCGCTTATTAGGTGGGGCCATAGATGCCTGGTGCTTCCTACTCGGCCATCTTTCCCTACTTTTATAGATGAGAAAGAACCTGAAGCACAGAGAAGTGAAGTAACTTCTCACACAGCTGGTGAGAGGATGACCGCTGAAGACTGGCACTTTAGCTCTAGAGCCTGTACTTGTGAGCTACACTGGTTAATTCCACTGACGTGGCACCCGTGGTTTGAAATGGGCGATGCTGTTATGTTTGGAAACCAAATCCCGTAACTCATGCCTGACCGTGACAGTAAGCAAAGGGTCAATTGGCTGCAGACACTCCCATCACACTCCTCCCAGCGCCCAGAGGTGGCAGCTGTGGGTGATAAGAGGCAAGGTCATCTCTTTACAAAATCTGGTTTGGGAAGACTTGGATAGTGTGTGGTTTTGAAAGCAGCTAATTGGATGGGTAGATGGCATCTACATACTGTGAGAGGCCCAGCAAGGCCGGGAATCTGCTTCTATCCACAACCTGCTGGCTTTGAAGTGATCGCTAAGGAAGCTGGGAACCAGTCTTTGTTTCAGACTGTCCCAGAGGGAACTTCTCCTGGAGGGTCCCTGCCCGGGCTGCTCAGGTGAAGCCTTCTCGGAGGGCGTGGAGGAGCAGCCCCAGGGAGTGGGCCAGAATGCACCGGTGGAGGAAAGCTAAGAGTTGGAGCAGAGCGGGCAAAGGGTGAGCAGCAGGAGAAGGGGAAATGAAACAAGGGGAAAGAAATTTTTAAATATGTGGGCTTGACTTTTTTCTCTTCCTAAGCAGTTTAGTCCATATGTCATGCAAGCACAGCAAGAGTCATTTGTGTGGGGGGTGGGGAAATGCTAAACAGAAGCCAGCCCCACAAGTCCCCTGGGCTTCACACATTGTCTTCCTTGTCATAATCATGTGATAGTGACTCCAATTTCCCCTTGGTAATTGGAATCACTCACCCCAGCCAGTCAAGTCACCTCTTTCTGTGCCTTTTGTTTTAATGGAATGAGGGGCTCAAATGAGATTAAATCACGAGGGTGGCACCATCATGATTAGGATTAATACCCTTATAAGAGGGGATCCACAGCTTGCTGGTCCCCCATGCAAAGTCACAGCAAGAAAGCACCCTCTGTGAGGAAGCAGACCTGAGCAGACATTGAATCTGCTGGTGCCTCGATCTTGGACTGCCCTGCCTCCAGAACGGCGAGAAATACTTTTTTGTTCTTTATAAGCTACCCAGTCTCTGGTGTTTTGTTATAGCAGCTCAAACGGACTAAGCATCACTGTGAGCCAGTGCGGAGGGGACCCTGCCAGTTGCCAAGTATGTCTATTCCACTTACACATTCAGGAACTAGAGGCACAACTAAGGGGTGTACCTACAGAGGACTGGGTCCCTTATAACTCAAACTTGAGCTAAAATTCGTCTATCCCCTTAATCATAGGTAACACAGGAACAGAAAGTAGGAGCCAATGAGAAGTAGCTAGAAGAAGCAAGTCCCTTTTTACTCCATCAGCATTGCAGGCTCCTATTAGCAGAGCTAACAGGGAAGCATCAGGCAAAGCAAAACTGTGGTTTGCTGAATTCTAGACCCAGGAACACAAGCCAAAAAGACTATGAATTTGGAACTATAATATGTAACATTAGTACAATGTATATGACACGATGAAAACTTAGTAACTGGCATACTTTTCTTCTCATTCCTCTATCAAAAAAACATTCTTTGTTGTTTGTTTGTTGAGGCCAATTCTCATGCTTTTGACCAACAAGGGATAGAGACAGCAGGAAAATTCTAGGTATAAAAATTTTAGACAGCACTGCAGGTCTTCAGAGGCTAGGATAGAAGAAGCTTCTTAGATGAGACTGCATTGTAGTTCTCTGAGGCCATGGAGCTCCACAGCCAACAATAAGAAACATTGGCAGAGTCCTTTGCCTCAGTGTCCAGAACTGGCACACCTGGATTCCCCCTGCCCCCACTCATGCCTCTTTCTCTCTCTGCCACCTTCAGCCTTTTGGACGCTGCGGGCAGCCTTGCAGGCCAGCGCTCAACCGCTGCGCCACCAGGGGAGGCCCTGGACACTTTCTTTACGAAAGACGTATTCTGGGCGATTTTGATTGGCATTCCTCTTTTCTGCCTCTCAGCTCTTCCTTGGTCGCCTCATGCACTTTCAAGACTTCACACTAAGCCAAAGGCGTGATGCCAGCTCAGGCAAAAACTAAGGCAAGGACAAAGGCAAATCACACCTGATTGCTTCTGTCAAAGAGCCTGCAGCCAAAGGAGGCTCACTCAGCCCTGCCTCCTCTACTCATGATGCAATTTCCTTGTCCTTCCGGGCACTGCCACTTGCCATGACCACATGGTCTCGCCTCATCTCTCTCAGCCTGTGGGAGCACTGACGGTTCACGATAAAACCATTATTATATCCTGGAGGGACTCCGGCTCACATGCCTCCGTTCACTCATTAGGCAAAGATTCTGTCTGCGGGTTATTCTAATCTCCTGATCAACCCACACCCTCTGCCAGTTCCTTCATTCAGGGCCTCATCCCGTCATCTCTATAAGCACACAGCCTCTATAATCCATCTTCCACCCTGCAGTTAGGTTCATGTCTTATTGTGTGACGCTATGTAATTTATCCCTCAAAATCTGCATTGACCTTTACTTCTCTGCCAGTGCTTGCACAACCATGTCTAGACTTGACCTTCCGTGCTTGGATCCCGACTCCTCTGCCCCAGCCCACGTTTCTGCTAAACTGTACTACTTACTAATTCTTCATGGATCCCATGACTCTCTGCTGCCACACATTTATTCAGTTTTTACCACTTGAAATAGCCTCGCCGTCAGCCTTTATCAGCTTTCCTTTCCAATTCTCTGTTTTCTGCCTCCCCCGAGCTGAAATTCCACAGCTCTTATTTTTCATTTTGGAAAATGGCAACATCACTAACACCGTACTCAGCAGTGTGGCTTCATATGATGATTATTTATGTTCATGTCATGTTGCATTCCTTGGCCGTGGGTCCTTTCGGGGAAGAAATGATATATTCTTTACATTTGCACTCATCTTAGTCACTGGCGTGGGACCCAACAATTGTTGAGTGTGTAGATAATCTCATCTCTCTTACCAGTACTTCTCCGCTTGTTTCTTCTTTATTGGCATTGTCCCCTTAGCCTTGGAGAATGTTCACATTTTTTCCCCCCCATCAGAAACAAAGCCAGGATTCCTCTTGCACCTCACATGAAAAGGACTGGCGTGGAAGATAACATACACTGGATAATCCAGGAGAAACTCTTTTTTTTTTTTTATGAATGATTATACATTAAACTATGTGTTTAAGTACTATCTGAGCCCCTTTCAATTCTTTAAGTAAGTACCTAGGAGTGTGATCACTGGATTGCAGGATATTTTGTTCAGCATTCTGAGAAACTGCCAAACCGTTTTTCACAGCAGTTGCAACATTTTACTTTTTCTTTTTTTTAACAATTTTTTTTTTTTAAGATTTATTTATACAAGCACTGGGTACAGTCAGAAGCACGAAAGGGTGAGAGAATTCACCAGAGCCAGAGCGGGGAGCAGAGCAGGCAGAAGGACTGAAGCACACTGCTGAGGGGAGCAGCGGGCGGCAGGAGAGGTCTGCGCGCCATGTGGGACCCTCCTCCGGTGGCCGGGGAGCAGCCGGGGATCAAACCGGCGCTGCAGAGGCTGCGGGCAGCTTCACAACCCAGCGCTCAACCGCTGCGCTACCAGGGGAGGCCCCCAGGAGAAACTCTTAATTAATCAGAAGAACATTCATTAATAAGGAGTGTCTCAAAGAAAAGGAAGGGGACTTGGGCTTTTATAAAGGCGCTTAGATGGGGGAGTCATCCCTGCGAGCTGCAAGTCTTTAATTCCATTTTTCTTAACCCAAAGTCCCTGCCCTTCCAAGTTTCAAAAGTTTGTTGCTGTTTTCCAAAAGTTTGAAGCACTTGTCTGGGCTATCCACTAACAGCTAGGAGGAGAGCTTCATTCTGGGACAGGAAATGAAGACTTAGAGTGTAAAAGCTCAGAGGAGGTTGAAGCAAACAAACCTTCCTTTTTTTCTGAGCCAGTGAGCGTCTGACTTAGATTCCCAGGTGTGGACTGCCCAGACCTGCAGAGGGTGACTGCAGCCTGGATCCTGCCCCAAAACCCCACGTCAGGAGCAGGGTGCAGCACCTGCCCTGTGGGGTAGGCTGAACAGCAACGTCAAGAAGCAGTGTTGTCTTTGTTGTCCTCCACTTAATGAAATCTTGCTAACTGTCCCTGCCTTCTCAGCTCTGTGTGTGTGTGTGTGTGTGTGTGTGTTTTCTAGCCTTTCTCCAAAGTCAGGGTGCTGAGCGGACTGGTGGGAAGCGCTCTTCCATGCAGGGCCCCTGTGATTTAGGCCAACAGGGCGAGGAGCAGTTCTCCAGAAGTAGCCTGGGGATGGCTCCCAGCACTGGAGAGCCTCTGGGAACCCCTCAAAGCCCCTGGGGAAGTGTCTGATGTTGGGGTGTGGGTTGCGTCTGATGTTGGCTATGGGCACACGCACCATAATTTTTTTTTAATTGGTGTAAAAAAACAGAAAGTGTGAGTTTAGGACTGCTGTCTTCTGGGATTAGGTAGAACTGGGGATTGGTGGAGAACAGGAAACACTCATGGCCCTCAGGGAAGGTGGTGCTGGCCCAGAACAGGTCTGCCAGTGACCAGCCAGGAGAAGCGCTGGGTGCCATGGGGGCACATGGGAAGAGCGGGAGCAGTGGAGACAATGTTTTTGAGGTTGGTGCTTTATGTTTTCTGTGCCCCGGAGGACCTGAGCGGGGGCCATGCTGCTGGGGAACTGCAGTGGTGTCTCAGGGTTTAGCCCAGAGATAGGCTGTGAGGGGCAGGGATGCTGAGGGCAGAAGAGTTCCAGGGGAATGGGGAGGAAGCAGGGCTAGTGAAAAGTCTTACAAACTAAGGCCTTGAGGTTTAACTGGAGGACAATGGAGGGCTTGTAAAGCCAGGTTCTTGCAGGTGGCAGGGAGGGGTGGGAGTTGATCAGAGTTGGAATTTGGAATGATTCTTTTATCATCTGATTCCCCCCATACACAGGGCCACAAGCCCCATATCAAAAACACTAGTTTCTCTGGCCTCCCCAGTGGCGCAGTGGTTGAGCGCTGGGTTGCGGAGCTGCTCCGTAGCCTCTGCAGTGCCAGTTCGATCCCCGGCCACCAGCGAGGGTCCCACATGGCGCGCAGACCTCTCCTGCCGCCCGCTGCTCCCCTCAGCAGTGTACTTCGGTCCTTCTGCCTGCTCTGCTCCCCGCTCTGGCTCCGGTGAATTTTCTCACCCTCCGGCGTGTCTGGCTGTACCAGTGCTTGTATAAATAATTTTTTTTTTAAGTTAAAAAAAAAAAAACCACTAGTTTCTCTACAAATGACACCAGAATTGGTTCACTTCTATTCTACTCTGTTGGTTGAGCATGAATTATCCTCCACATAGTAAAGAGACCTTTTTTGAGGGGAAGGTGGGGGTAGCTGGATTCCTCCCAAGAAGCTGCTTCCTTGTTTCCTACCCAGGTATTCAACTAGGTAGCTATGGGTGAAAGATATCCAAACCTGGGCTTCTGGGATTTCACTCCATGGCCCAAGTTCTGCTTCTCTAGCTTTGCTCACATGGGAGGAGAACCAGACAGCTTGGCAAGGACCTGAGATGTGGCAGTGAAGTCAGGGACTTAAAGTTAGACAACCCATCATCAGTCAGACAGCAGCTAGTCATCATGCGTATGTATGTGTACATAGACATTGGTATATCTATTATCTATCTATGAGAGAGCAAAAGAACTACAGACAAAATTGCACCTCTGCAGCGAGTGAGCACCTTCCCCTCCAGGTCCTTGGCAGACATTACTAATCAATTGCATCTCTCTCTCTCTCTCATTCACACTGAGTCAACCCAAAGCAACAGACAATACGATCAATTAATTAGAGCTGGTACCTGGGATTAAACGGATTTGTCATTCGTGACCCAGACCCAGAAAAGATCCAAAGGTCTGGTGACTCAGTCTGAAGCCAGGCAGGAAAGCAGGGGTCAGCACACTTACACGAATTTCAAAAGCACTGAGGTAAAGGGCAGGGCAGGGAGTAGTCAGGCTGGCAAGCAGAACTGTGGGAAGAAGATGATGATTCACATTTGTCCAGAACTTGCATTTACAAAGAACTTTCACTGAATGCCCACAACTCTTGAGGTAGAAATGACTCACTTTCATATTCTAGATGAGGAAGTGGAGGCCCAGCGAAGGCTGGCTTGGCTGTTCAGCTGCTGTCACCTACTGTAGAATCGTGGCAACGACTGTTTCGGTCTACCTGGTAGACATACTGCTCTAACATAATAGGCCCATGTCTCAGGTAAGAGCAGGACAGATCAGATTATTTCTTGAAAGTGTATCCTTGAGTTGAGACCCACTGGAACAAAGCAGACTGCTAGATGTGGGAGCATGGCACAGTGACTAGGGAAGGGAGCCCTGTTTGTAGCATTTGCTGATTCTGGGTGGGTGGGGGAGGTGGCAGGTGTCCGTACTCTTCAAGCTACCAGCATAGCATCACTGAATGCAGAGCTGTAAAGAGATGAGGCAGCAAGAGCCCATTCCATCTCACCATGACGGTACCTCAGAGAGGGGCCACAGGGCTGTTGCCCCCGATGGCCTGGCTGTCCTGTTCTCCCTGCAGTTCTGTGAGTCCCAAAGGCTCCTTCCTGCCTGGAGTAGTTAGTTTCTGTTGCTTATAAGTAAAGAGTCCGAGAATCCTCGCTGAGCCCTTGGGGAGTGGGTCTCAGAACTTGTGTTCCGGCTTCCAGCTCCTTGTTTTCCCCCCTCCACACACACACACTGTGTTCCTTGTGAAGCGGAGACAAGGCAGGGCAGGAATCCCAAGTATCAAGCCAAGAACGCAGAGACAGGAGCCACACCAGCATGATGGAGGTGGAGAGGACATCACCTCTAAGACTCCTGCCCAGGAGTCTCTTCTCCTGATCTCCCGCCAATGTTCTCTTTCCTCACAAATAGGGCTGGGTAGTGGCTGCCACTTGCTGGAGTTACCAGGGCCCCAGAGCTAGGAAGGTCTTCTTGGGATCAGGAGCGTGTTCAGGGAGAAGGTCATCTGCCCTTCGCTGCTCCCTACACCCTATCTGCACCTCATTCTGGGCCACAGGACTGAACCCTGTCCAGCCCTTCCCTGCCCATAAACCAGGGGACACTGCACGATGACTTGGCAATGACCTGACTGCCCTCCTGTCTGGGAACTGTTAAGTTTACTAGCAGTGACATTCTTGGAACCACTGGCTCAGTAAACTCGCCTTGGCTCATTTCATGACAACAAAGAACAAAAGCTGCCCCCTAGCGTTTGAGCAGCTGCAGGATTTGGCTTGAAGGGTGGAAACATGGAGCCCACAGGAGACAGGGTGGTCAGCTGGTGGACTCCCGGTGAGGGGGTGGTTAGCAGATCAGCGGTACCCCCTCTCCAAGGGGCAGAGCCACTATTCAGTTCCAGGCTGTGGTCTTACTGAAGTTGCTTTTTTTAAAAAAAAAAATTCATTTTTATTTATTTATGCATATAAGAACTGGGGTGTAGGCCAGAGGTGTGTGGGGGGTATGTGTGTGAGAGGATTCACCAGAGACAGAGTGGGGAGCAGAACAGGCAGATCTACTGAAATACACTGCTGAGGGGAGCAGCAGGCGAGACAGGAGAGGTCTGCTGCGCCATGTGGGCCAGCTCCCTGGCCGGGGAGCTGCAGAGGCTATGGAGATCTTCATAGTGCTGAGACTTAACCACTTGCAGCACCAGGGAGGCCGGGTTTTTTGTTTTGTTTTGTTTTGTTTTTAAGAGAAGCCCAGTACCCATTTTTTCATGTGAAATCTCCTGATTTTTAAATGCTGGAAATTAATCACAAACCATTTTAAAAACCACATGTGTCATATTAAGCACATCTTCAGGTCAGCACCTGTAGCCACTGCTCAAGTCTAAATGGGAACCTCTCACTTACCTGCGGGACTTCCCAGCAGCCTCTCTGGGTACCTTCACTGTCAGCCAGCAACACTGCCCACTTGGGGCAGCTCCCCAGCAGCCCCACACTAGGTGAAGCACCCCTTTACTTCCTGGCCCTGTTGCTCCCCACTGGAGGTCATGCCATTTGATGAGATCCCAGCCTCGTGTCCTTGCTGCATCCTCCATGCACCCTCTAATCCTCCTGCACCCCATCCCCCCACCTTTACCCAACCCACTGCAGACCAGTTTATGTTGGGTTCAAGGTTTCCCACATCTCGTCTCTCCAGTCCTTGGCCTCTCCCCCAGGATGGTCTCCCCAACCCTCCCTCCGCACTCGCTCCCACAAACTCACAAATGACCACAATTTCAGCTGCTGTCCTCCCATGCCACTTGCTCTGACCCAAAGTCCCCTGCGCCTGCTGGGACCTGGGATCCATCAGTCCACGCCCTGTCCTGGCATCCTCGCTCCTTCTCACCCTCACTCAACTCTTTGGCCAACCCCATCATCCCTCTTGTGCCACCCCGGCTCGGGGCCCATCAGATTCTCCCAGCACCTCTCCCTTTCCCTGAATCCTGACTTCCTCTCCAACTCTACACACAGCTGGAGAAGGCAGAAGGAAGGACGCCTCGCCACACTGCCCTCACCACTCACCGAACTCCAGCCACTAACCTCAGGTGGGAACCTGGTGCTTTCCAGAAGCCTGGGCACTGCCTAATGAGCACTGCTCCTGTGAGCTCTTGGAGATCTCTATCTCCTTTCCTGCCTGGTGCCCACGCTCATTTTCCAATCAGAAAGCAGAGGTGGGGCCTCCTCTGGTGGCACAGCAGTTGAGCACTGGGCTGCAAAGCTGCCCGCAGCCTCTGCAGCACCAGTTCGATCCCCGGCCACCAGCGAGGGTCCAACATGGCGCAGAGACCTCGCTTGCCACGCCCGCTGCTCCCCTCAGCAGTGTATTTCGTCAGTCTGCCTGTTCTGTTCCCTGCTCTGGCTCTGGTGAATTCTCTCACCCTCCCGCATTTCTGACTATACCCAGTGTTTGTATAAATAAATAAAATCTTAAAAAAGAAAAAAAGAAAGAAAGCAGAGGTGGACCTCCCTGGTGGCCTAGGGGTTAAGTCTCAGCTCTATCACTGCTAAGGCCTGGGTTTGATCCCCACCAGGGAGCTGACCCACACATGGTGCAGCAGACCTCTCTCCTGTTCCATCCACTGCTCCCCTCAGCAGGGTATTATAGTCCTTTTGCCTGTTCTGCTCCCTACTCTGTTTCTGGTGAATCCTCTCACCACCCCACACTTCTGGCCTACACCCTCGTCCTTCAAAACAAAAACAAATAAAATGAAAAAAAAAAAAGAAAACAGAGGCATCCACAGCACCTCCAAACTCAGATCTGCACCCAGTATGCTGCCTTATGTCTTGTGAATGGACCCCAAGCCTTCCTCCTGCTCCATGGATTATCTTACTCACTGATGTGTCCATCCGAATACCTAAAACAGTGCCTGATACACCTGGAATAGACAGTATTTCAGCCTGACCACAGTCCTCTACTGCCACTGTTCAACTGAAAGGGGCCAGGACTGTGGGGGGTTCCTTCTGGACTCGCCTCCCTCACTGTGGCTATCAGCAGTTTGACCACAGATGGTTGGAAATGGGTCCAAAAAATGACCCTGAAACAGTTTATGCCCCAAAATAGGTGCTCGGCCACCCCACTGGCCTGTGTGTCCCTCTGGTGGAATACAAACTCAGAATGCAAAACAGGACGACCTGCAGCCCCTAGGGCCGCAGTGCCCAGGAAGCCTGTGCAGGATGCCCATGCAGGGAGCAAGTGCCTCCAGCCAGCCACATCCTGGCATCTGCAGGCTCGGATCTCTCAGAGCTGTTTCATTGTAAATGGGGTCAGTATCTTCCCTGGGAATTGTGGAGTCAAAAAAATAATCAGCAAAGCTAGTACACTGGAGCTGCAGGGCACAGGGGACGGAGGTTTTCCAAGAACCATGGCCAGCATCAAGCCCTGCGGGGGTCTGCTGACACCAGAACAGCAGTTACAGCTTCCTGTCCAGGGACCAGTCAGGACACTGTTGCTCCATGAAGATACACGCCTCAGGGCAGTCTCTAGAGGGCGCCACCATCACAGCTCTGAGCATTCTGTGCCCAGATCCTACACCAGGCACACCTGCCTACCTCTGTGCCAGGGTGAGGCTGCTGTGGCTTTGTAGACAGGGCCACCACCACCCCCATCTTGGGCAGGACTCTGCACGCAGCCAGTAGCCCTTATCTCCCTCTCATCCAGGGAGATCAATCTGACCCCATGACCCGTGGCCTAGCCCACTTGCTGGGAAGATGTCAGAGCTCAGAGAACTTGTCAACCACTGAGACTCCAGAGGCTTGGGAGTTGGGTAGCATGTGGGTACATGTGGGAGCTGGGAACTCAGGACTGGAGGTCATGCAGCTACTTGGGAAGTGGGGAGGTCCCCCTGTCGCGCCTGTGTGTTCACAACCAATTCAGGCTTCCTGCTCATACCCACTGCCCCAGGGGCATGGCTCACCCCATTGCCTGGGCTCACAACACAGCGGACCACCACCCTCTGGCTACCCCATTGCTGGCGCTTATTTGGAGGGCAGCTACCTTGCTGCCTGAACTCCAGCTCCACAGGCAGCCTCAGGGCACAAGGCAGGAGGCTGACAACCTGCCCCCTGGTGCCAGACAAGTTGCATGAGCCCTGGTCTGAGTTCTCAGTGTTGTTCTTGGACTAGCAGGACCCATCCCTGGAGAATTTGGCAGTGGGCCCACTAAGTGTGTGTCCACCACTAGGGTGGACCAATTCAGACTTCCTGCTCATACCCACTGCCCCAGGGGCATGGCTTACCCCATTGCCTGGACTCAGAGCACTGCAGCCACACCCACATGCACTGCCCTGCTCTGCCGCCTAGCTGCTGGGGGAAGCCAGGCAAGTCACTGGCCACTGAACCTTAGATGCCCACCTGTATAAAGCAGTCAGAGGCAGCTGACCTGAGGTACTCCCAGAGAGTGGATTGGAGGCCTAGGACTAATGTCACAGTTTAAGTATGTTCAGGAGGCTGTTTTGTTTTGGGGCCCACTCTCAGATCTGAATAGGTACTGGGCAGGTCCCTCCCTCCATGGCCCACCCATGAGCAAGCCCCACCTCACTTGCCCTTGTGAAGGTCTGTATCATGCACACCTCAGGTGGATTCACGTTGCTCTTTTATTAGATTCTCCATAGGCAGCCTGGATGCCTCAAGCTGCTCCCCAGCTCCTCAGCCCCATACCCCATTCCCGGCCTCTGCTCTGGAGACCCAGATGAGAGTTGCCAGCATTGACCATCTTCTCCCAAACACTTGCAACAACTGGGTTTCCAGTCCCTGGGCTCTGGCTGCTTCCTTACACAAAGTCAGTTCTTCCTTTGCCTCCTCTTTGTGCCAGGATGCCCAACAGGGGCACAGCTGAGCCCTCCTGGGGAATGGGCTGTAGCCCAGAGCACCCTGGCAGGGCCTACCCATCTCGAGCCGCGTCAGTCCCTCCATAGCACAGCACAGCAGGCTCTGACCTACAGCTTGGTGTTCAGGTGGAAGAAGTGGGGTGCTGTATAGGTTGTGGCAGGAGGTACATGCCAGGCAGACGAGGCTGGACAAAATCTGTGGCGAAGGGCACTGTCGAAGGATGCTGGGGGGAAGTGCATGAGGCCAGTGGCCATGGGTGAAGGGGCTGTAGTGGCCAGGAAGTGGGCTGGGAAGGCTGGGATGACCAAGGGGCTGAAGGGGAGAGTGGCCTGGCCTTTTAAGGGGTCCGGGGTGCCAGCGAAGTTCAGTGGGCAACGCAGCATGGTGCCCCTATAGGCCTCTGGAAGGGCAGGCCCTAGGGCTGGGCCCAGCAAGCAGGAGACAGCCAAGCCAGGCCTCACAGGTTTGGCCCCACATTCCTTGGTGTCTACCTCCTTAAGAAAGGGGGACACGGCACGCAGTTTTTTGCCACCATGGGCAAAACCCTCCTCCAGGCTGCGCTTATTGTTGAGGCCTGGACTGGTAGGGAAGGTAGGGAGGGGAACAGGGCTCTCAGCTGGGACCTTAGCCATGGGGGACACCCAGCAGGCTTTGGGTTTGGGGTACAGATTGCTCTTCCTGGAGCTGCCTTTGTGGAATGCAGAGGGTCGGTTGGCATCCCCGCCCCACACCAGCTGAGACTCTTTGACCGGTAGTCCCTCCTCTTTGCCAGGAGGTCCTAATAACACTCCATCCTTAAAATTTGGGAAGAAGTCCCGGGGATGCTGGCTGATGGGTTTCAGTACCTCAGTGGGACAGGCATGGAAACAGCCAGTGAAGATGGGGGCTGACGGGCGGAAGCCCTTGGGCGCCTCCTCCCTGAGGCTGCCCCCAGGGGCCTGCAACCCCTCTGGAGGGGTCAGCCGGTGCCTGGAGTTTTCAGCCAAATCTCCTGGGCTCCGAGGACTCTCTGGAGGACAAAAAGCTGGGGCCACCTGAGGCTCCCCACTGGGGCCACCTGCTCCATGGCGACAGCCCTCCTCTTGGCACTGCAAGGCCTCTGCCTTGCTCACCTGGGCCAGGAGCTTCTTTTTGGCCAGCGGTGACATGATGCCATGTGTTCCTTTACAGAAGCTGGACAGGAGCCGCTTGTAGGCCTCAGGGCAGCCGCTGGTACCCACAAAGGACTGAGAGGGCCCAGGGGCTGGACCTGGCTGTTCCGTGTCATCTCTGAGAGGCTCCTGGCTGGGAAGCTGGGTGAGGTCAGTGGTGACATCGGTTTTGGACTTTCCTGACATCATCTGGAATGAGAAAAGGCTATGCCTCAGGGCAAGGCCTTAGTTAGGAATCCTAACCTGGGGGGCCTGGGGACAAGAGGGATCCCAGGGAGATGAATACCCAGGGGTCTCTGCTAGCCCTTCCAGTGCCTTTGTGCAAAATTTTCAAAAGGTGCCCCATCCTCTGAATGGACACATTCTGGTGTCAGGGCGTCAGACCTGGTGAATGGGGTGCAGACTGGGCTCTAACCCCCAGGCGTCCTCACTGGAGGGCTCTCAGGTAGTAAATAACTTTCACGACTATCACAGGGTCCTGAAGCATCCTCCCTCCCCTCACCCCTACCCTACCCTGCCTCATTTCTGCCCTCAGGGCAGGGAACCTTCTAGAGGCAGGGGACAGGGAAGCCCAAAGTTAGCTACAGGCTGCAGCAGGACTCGGAACTCACCTGGTCCCCCCGCTTCTCTTCCTTGGACTTCTTTGGCCTCTCAGTGGCCCCGTCATCCCCCCGAGGATCCTTGGCCATCTTGTATTGCTTCTTGGGCTTAGAGGGGGGCAGTGGCTTGTCATCTTCCCCCTTCAGGTGCCGCACGTATGGGAGGACCAGCCTGCGGACAGCAGGGCATGTCCACCATGAGACCAGGCATCTGGCCCACATCCCCATCTTTCTAGACCTGCTTGGACTCCAAGCCCCTCTGGCTCCTCCCACAAACCAGGAATCCCCCCACTATACAAGACAACCTACAGTGACCAGGGCCTATGCTCTTCCTCATCTTTTCCAGGAGGCTGCAGGCTGAGCTCCAGGCGGTGATGAGTGGCATGCAGGCACACGTTCCTGCAGCTTAGACGGGCACATGTCCCGCCTCCCCCTGTGGACATCAGTTGTCTACCTGCACCCCTACTCCCAGTCCCACCATGAAGGTGGTCCAGGTCCTGGAACCAGGGGACCAGCCCTCCCCTTCCTGGGTCCTCCATTCCACACCTCTCATAGTGGCGACGAGTGCATGTGGCCGCGCTGGTGCTGCCCGGGCTGCCCCCCAGTTCATCATACACATTCTTCCAGAGGCGGCGGCCAGTCACCTGCAAGGGCACAATGTGAAGGTGTGGGTGACGTCTGCCCGCTGGCTGTGGTGTCCTTGAGGTCTTGGACTCCCTCTCAGCAGGAGAAGGAGCAAGGACTAGTTTTGGAGCTGCTTCTCCAGAGGCAGGGGCCCAGACGGTTGGAGGGGGCTGGCCTGGCTACCAGCCAGTTCTCCCTCCCAGGAGCCGCCACCTGACTGCTGGCCCAAGCAGCTTTCTGAGCACAGGGTGGGCAGAACAGATGGGGAAGAGAGGAAAACTTGCTTAGAGCAGCAAAGTACCAGCAGGCAAGGCAGGCCCCTCTTCACCACTGCATGTAGGAGAGCCAAGGAAAGGGCAGGATTTGGGAGTCTGCCTCTTCCTCCTGTCTGCAGACAAGGGCAGCTCTGTTGGGCTCCCTAGCTTCCCCTCTGGCTGCAGCAGGGTGTGCTGGGAGATGTAGCATGGTGAGAACTCAGAGGGGCTGTCCTTACCAGCTCATAGGCTCCCAGCTTCTCCACTGCCTTGTAGATCTTCCACAGGTTAACTGGAGAAAAGACAGGGCAGGGCCACTGTCAGTCTGTGTGGGAGGAGAGGGCAGCCAGCAGCCCGATCCTATGGCCTGGTCAGGCAGGCACAGACCAGCGCATACCAATGGGCGCTGTGACAGATGGCGGCCAGCCCTGTGCACAGGACCCCACTGGCAAGTGAGGATGGAAATCTGGCCCCGCCCGTTGCCAGCCCTGTGCCCAGAGGGGGCGCCCCTTCTATGTGCAACCTCTATGGGCTGGCAGCGTCCAGGATCACCCAGAGCGGAGGTACCTGCCTGGTTGGGGTCCCCTGCCGGGCCCCCCTCCCTGCCTGCACCCCAGGGACGCACTCTGCTTGAAGCCGAGATGGGGCACCCTCTCGATGGGCGTGTGTCGCTCCTTCATGAACTTGTAGAGGCTGACCAGGAAGGCCTGCTCCTCCTCCCGCTCCTGCTCCTCCTCCCGCTCCCCGCCTGCCTCGGGGGAGTCCTGGGGAAAGAACAGGAGGCATTGCAATGAGCCCCCAGTTGGTGTGTGGCTGAGGCAGGTGGAAACCATTGGTAGCTGGGGAGGAATGAGGTGCCTGGCCCCCAAGCCCAGGCCCCCCAACAACCAGCCTATTGCTCTAGGCTGGAGGGATTATTCCTGAGGTCCAAAAGGCGCAGCTGTCTTAGTGCCCAGGGCCACAGATCAGGGTCCAGGAGATGGCAAGGGACACTGGCTCGCACCTTCTCCCGCCTCTCTCCAGGCCCAGATCACTTCTTTCTCTTGCTCTGCAGTTGTTACTGTCTTAGCTCCCGTCCCAGACTGTGAGCTCTTGGTGGCAGGCTGTGTCCCAGGCCTCCCAGCAACCCCTGTGGTCGAAGCTGAAGGAACGAAAGTACTTGGTGCTTCCTGGCATTGTAGGGCCGCGCTGCCAGGCCTGCAACCACTGAGCCTTTGCCATGGCGGCCTATGTCCCTGACCCACCAGTCTGCCTGCTGACTTCAGGGAGGGGAAGCCCTGTTCTACCAGCACACCCTGTCAGACGCACAGAAATACTGGGTTCTGCTCCCAGAGGGGCAATTTCTGCTGATGCCGTTCATCTGCCTAGTGGCTCAGGGCAGACGGGTGTGGTGGGCTGGGGCTGCAGGTGTTTCAGGTCCTGGCTGGGGCAGCCCCAAACACCAGCCGCACAAGAACTATCAGGCCTGAGAACACAAAGTTTAGTGCAGCCATGCATCCTAAAAAATATTCAGTACCATTTCAAAGTTTCTGACTTATCTAAGACCTCTGATAACCAGCCACGCAGACCCAAGTTCCCTAGGAAATGTCAGCACACAGGAGTCAGGGCAGTTGGGAGCAGGCCTCAGAGTGAAGGCTCCCTTCCCTTACTACTGTTCCTCAAATGAACCTGCTCTTCTAGTCCTACTCTCTGAATTCCAGGCAAGCTGTTAAAAATGTAGCATTGTAACTAGTTTTTCTACGCAACTCAGGATTCTTACTCCAGACTGTGCCACCAGAGCAAACAGCCAAAAGGCAGGATGCTGAAGCTGACACCCCCAAAGGGCCACCCCTGGGCCTCTGCTCCGACAGCACCCATTAAACAGCCTTGCTGAGCTCACTCAGTGGCTTTAATGCCCACGGGATAAATTTGCACAGAGGGATGTAAATGTAGTTTTACATCACGGAAGAGTGCTTTTATCTGTTTTACAGGTCAAGGTTCCGGGTGATCTTCATTTGATAAAGGGGTTCTGTTACAAAAACAAAGGCTAAGACCTCCTGTCATAGGTGGGGGGCGAGTCCTCCAGCCTGCCCAGCTCCCAGTCCCCAACCTCCACAAATGTCCGGAGACAGCTAGTCTGGGTGCCTCTCCTAGCTCTGCAAGGTGGGGGTAGCAAACATGTCCCCCTCCTGAGAGCTAGGGGAGTCTCTAGTTCCCCGGAGGCTGCACGCAAGGGAGGCTCCCAGGGGGTTGCCCAACTCACCTCCAGCTGGACTGGGCTCTGGCTCCTGTTCTGTTCACCATCTGGTTTAGGGGACACAGGAGAGTCTAGTGAGTCATCCCCCTCTGACTGCTTCCTCTTCCCTTTGACAGAAGGTGCTGCAAAGAGAGGACGAGGGCAAGAGGGAAGAGGGAGGGCAGAGAGAACACATGAGAAGCAGATAGGGAGGGAAAGGTGATGAGGCGTGCCCTTGAGAGGCGGCAGGGCCTCCACACCCCAACTGAATCAGCCAGATGCAGATGAGTGTTCCCCTCCCTTCTGCAGCAGGTCCTCTGCCCCACTGGTCCTGGGCTGTACACAGGCACTATGGGTGCACCCCGACTGCCAACTGCTCTCCTTCCTCTGCCCCAAACCCACACCTGCTACTTTCCCCTGCTCTGTTCCAGCCTTCTCGCCACATCTTTGAAGGAAACTCTGAATCGCCTTAGAGCCAAGTCGGAGGAGGCTGGTGTTGGGGCCGCGGTATTCAGGGAAATCTTGTCTCCAAAACCTTTCCCCCATTCAGACAGTTTTCACACGAGCTCGGTGAAGTTCAGGAAGCTTTGAGATTCCCTGGTTTATGGGCCCCTGAAGCCCTACCGTGGGTGCCATAGATCCTCCAGGAATAATTAAGAGAAAAATCATGCTTTTGCAGCATCAGCCTTCCCCGAGCACCTGCAGCATTCTACCTGCCTCTGTTAGGCCACATGCACCCCTGACCTGGCAGCGTCCTAGTGACCCTTTGTTTCAGCTGAAAAGTCACTTCCTTTGGGTGGCCCTTCCCAGCCCCCAGCCAGGCACAGGCCTCCCTGGCTGCTCACAACCGTCTGACTGACCTCCACATTTGCCCCGCTTCCTGACGGCTGGATGAGGCCCCACGCACCTGCAGTAGACACCAGGAAACCCAGAGTGAATGAGTCTCACAACAACCTGAAGGAGTGCGCGTGGTGACATGGGCTCTAGTTGACTAGCAGAGCTGAGGGTTCCAAAAGTACAACACGCCACCATTGCCACACAGACAAGCACCGTGCCTGTGGCACATGGCACAGCTGAGACCAGGAGCCAGGGCTTTTGGCTACCTTTCCTTTCTCCTATTTGTTGATCTAATCAGAACATATTCCTGGTTTGTTCCAGCTCAGAAAATCCGTCCTGCTGAGAACCTGTGAGAGCTCCTCTCCATCCCAGACAGAAAAAGAGCTTCCTCAAGAACAACGCCATACCAACATGAGCCAAGAGGCCAGATGCATGACCTTCGAACCTGGTTGAAGGTTGCAATACCAGAGTGGCCCCTTTGGTGATTGTTCACATAAATGCCCCTATGCCCACATCTGTTCACACTGCACCGTCCTCAGCCCTGTATCCCTGGATCGTTCATGTATGTTCTCTCATTTAGTCCCAGAAGAGGTCACATATAAAAGTGGGGGAAGCTGAAGCCAGAGAGGTTGTTAAGTGGTTTGTCTTCCTGGGGGTTCTAAATGCAAAACAAACACTGGACTCCACCAGTCCAGTGGCACCACCACTGTGGTTGCTAAGGCTATTGCCAAGACTTTGCAAAGCCTTGGTGAGGAACTGCAGTCGGCCTGGAGGAGAGACCACTCTTAATGCTGTCCAAAGACAAACAGACTTGGGACATCCTTTTGGGTTGCCTCCTCATCATTCGAGACAGCCAATCTCCAGAACCCTGGGTGCTAATGACTGACCTCTCACCCCAGACTGATGCCTTTCCAACCAAGTCCTCAGACAATTCTGTCTTCTCTTTTGTGAAATGGGAGAGAGAAACCTGGAGTCCTTTGCTGACCACCCATGTCTTCCTGAAATCTCCTAAGACACCTGAGCACCTGCTCCCACCAGCTTTTCTTCTTCCCCGTCTGCCCTGGGTACTCGGCTTTTACAACCTCTCCCTCCTTTCCTACTGCTGAGGGGCACTCAAGAACTCTCTCCATCTATTCCTGTGACCAGGTAAGTTCTGTTCACTGGAGCCCTCCTGCAGACTAGCTACACTGGCAAGTTGCTGCCCTCTGGGGCTCAGTTTACTGAGCCCCTAAGAGCCCAGTGGAATTACCCCCTGGAGCATTTTAGAAACACTGATGCCAATCACCTTCCCACCACACCTGAGTTTGATTTCAGGTCCACCAAGGAGCACAAGAGTTTAAAATCCCCCAGGGGAATCCCAGAGGGCAGCCAGGTTGAGAGTCACCAGCCAGAGGGGGCTCCAATCCCTTCTGTGTTCCAGAGGAACCCAGTTGATACACTCTGCCAGGCCACTCACAGGGAAGGTCTCCTGGAGTCAAGGACTCGGGTTACCTGGAAAGGAGGTCACCAACAGGAGCTGTTCAACCCCAGACTGGAAAGGAATTACAGTTCTTGCCTAGAGCCATAAAGGCAAACACTCTTTATCTCTGTGTCCAGCGAGTCCCCAAACGAACTTGGCCTCCATTCTCTCCCCAGCAGGTTAGAGTGCGGTATGTGCTGCAGGGCCTCTGGCCCCACTTCTACAGCCTTAGATGAGTAAAGAGGGAGAATCCTTTCCCTCCTTCTCCAGCGTCCCTCAGTCCTGTCCTGGTTGCCCCAATCCTTCCCTTCCCTGGTCATTTATAGATCAGGGTTCCAGATAATCTTTATTTGGAAAAGGGGGTTCTGCTGTGAAAATTAAGTTTGAGACCCCCCCCCACCATAGGTAACTGGGGGGTCCTGCCTGCCCATCTTCCAGCTGCCACACACTTCTCAGTGCTTTGAGAGAGACAGAGGAGCTAGGTCTACGGGGAGCGGGAGGGAAGGCACTTCTGGACCAGCATCAGTCTCCCAGCCACATCCAGTTTGCACAGGCAGGCGTGACAGTGACTGTTGCTCCAAGAGCCAGTGAATGGCCACCTTGCCCTGAGCTTGTGTGTATAGGTTCCCTTTGAGCACAAAAGCTCAGATGCACTGTTGGTAACGAAGGATCTAATTGTGGATCCGATTACCAAGAGAAAACTTCTGCTCTCCAAAGGAACATCCCTTTTCCATCCAGAAAGCAATAGTTGTAATAATGGTGATGACCATGTCATCATTTACCTGGAACACATCTGGAATCTCTAAGGTATGACCCCAGGTAGGGGATCACAGTATTGACTAAATGCCCCTGTCTCAATGATTTGGAATGCTGCTTTCCCCACAATCTAAAAGCTTTTAAATAGCATACCAGGACTATTTCTGTACTTTCTATTCTGTTTTATTCATGGAATGCTAGGACTGTGCATAGTTTTAATTTTTGTAGTTTTGTACAATTTATTACTCAAAGGGCAAGGCAAGCCCCCCCCCATGACTTTTCCCTTTCGAAAATTCCATCTGAACTTTTTTGTTTAAAAAGTGGAATCACATTTATTAATAGAAATCACTTTATGATATTGCATCTTTTCAGGGCCACATGTCTCCAGTGATTCAAGTTTCCCTCTTCAGTCCTTAGATGTTCCTTCTTAAAGGCCCTGTGCACTTCCTGTTGGAAAGGTGCTTGTGCACTAGATAACAGTGGGAGAAAAGTCTTGCTAACCAGCAGTAGACTTTACTCCACAGACCCCTGCTATATCCACTTCCCTGCTGGGAAGAGGCAGAGTGAGGTGGGTAGCTGGACCATGAGGTACCAGGGCCTCCCTAGCAGCAAGTGGGTATTGAGAGGTGCTAGACAGCGGGCTTGCTCAAGGTACTTCCTGTGTTAGGAATCTGATTTCTGGTCCACGCCATGCCAAGTCGAAGTCAGGTTTAACCCCAGATTCTAAAACCACAGCAGTTAAAAAAGTTAGTTTCAGTCACTGACTCCAAAAGAGAATATACCTTAAAGTCCCCTTTTCAAGCCATTCCCTACTCCCTTTTCCGACCATGCTCCCCCAACTTATATGGTACTGTCAGATCTCAGACTAGGCATTTTTGTATGTTGCCTCATTGAATCTTTGTAGCCACACCATGAGAATTGTTTCCCCCCTTCTAAAGATACAATGTCTGAGGTTCAGAGAGGTTCAATAATTTGCCCCAAGCCACACAATTCACTAGTGATAAAGCTGGGGTTCAGAGCCAGAGTAGTCTGACTATCCCAAGACACTGAACCCTGAAATTTAGAATTTTTTTTTTTAAATGGAAGCAGGGCAAGCCCAAGTTTCATATCTATGCTCAGAGGGGACAAACTGTTTTCCCCAAATGAATCTGCAATTTCCCATCACATTATCCTTATTAATCTAACAAGAGCCTGCCCCTACCCTACCGACGAAGAGCTGCAATCAGATGGAAGTGGGGCAGGGGCTCTGACACCACATAGGTGCATCTTTTGCCAAGTCAGCCGCTAGTGTGTACCTCAGTTGCCCCATCTAGAAGATGGATGAGCTAGACTCCCTGAACCCAACATCCTTAGCAGAACAAAGTAAGAAATGAGGTTTCCCCTACCAATCACAGCCAAGTACATGAGATCTGAGTGCGGCCTGTTCTGCTGCTCTCCACTGTACTGCACTGCCCAGAGCAGCCTATGGCCAAAGCAGGGCCTCCAGAAACAAACACCAGCAACATGGATTCTGTATGAGTGCACTTGATCTCAGAGAGGGGCTGGGGCTGTTGGTTCAAAGCCACAGGTCTCTGCCTGCCTGCCCCTTCCTCCCTCCTCCCTCCCTCCCTCATATTCATATTCTCTCTCTCTCTCTCTCTCTCTCTCTCTGTCTCTCTCTCTCCCACTCACTCTTGGTGTGACGGGAAGGAAGCAACACTTCCTTTCATGAAAAGTCACCCACTGGGAGCACTGCGTCAATTTCAACAATAATGCTAACAGCAGCCTCAATAACAACCACCAGACTCAGCCCCACCCCCTCGCCTGAGGTTGTTGGCTTAAGTTTCTCTTAACTTGAGCTGGGGACGAAACAAAGACAGCCTTTGAAGCGGCCAGTCCACTCTGAGGCCCAGGAGTCGGCTGCCTGGCGAGACTCTGCCTGGCGGACTAGGAGCAGAGTTCCAGTGGGCGGTTTGGGGAGGGGAGATCTGCCAAGGGCTGTGTTCCTGCCAGCACTGAGGCCAGATGAGCTGGACATAAGACCCCCAGAGGCACAGGGTGCAGCTCCAGCCACAATCCTGTCTCAGCTGAGGGGTGAGGCGGAAATGAGTTTGGGAGAGCTGGGGCCAAAATGAGACTTGAGAGGATAGAAGAAAAGTAGGGGGGACGGGACACAAATGTGAGAGCACCAACTCCTGATTCCCACCAGGTCTCCTGTCCCTCTTTGGCCAACTCTGGGATGTCCTAAAAGATCCTATTTGAGGATGGACTGAATCCCCACTGTCTCCTCCCACCTAGTCTGAGTGGTATTTGATAATAACAGTAACAGCTCTATCTATGGACTGTTTCCTACCTCCCCGTGAACTCTGGGATCCTAGTCTACCTATGGAGAAGCCAGGCTCAGGGATGGTAAATTACTGGTCCAAGACGAGGCCCACAGTGGGGGCACAGGGAGCACTGGAAGAGGGCTGCCCGTCCCAGCTTGGGGCACCCCCTGTCTCTGCCTTTCCACTTCTCTCCTACAGCCCCAGAATGACTCCTCCCGTCCATACAGCCCAGCTTAAGAGGGAGTGTGGACCTCGGCACTCCAAGTTCTAGGCCCCAGCAGGCTCCCAAGGACTTTGGATGAACTCTGGAGCTCCACTGGGGGTCCTAACCCTCCAGTGCCATCTCCCTGGCCGCCTCTGCCCTAGTGCAGCCTGCAGGCACAGAGAGCCCAAAGTCCCTAACCGTGGTGCTCAGGAGCAGGCAAGAAGCACCTGTTGTCCTGTCCTCAGACTTCCCTCCCGCCCCCAGGGCCACTCCTGGCCAGCAAACGACCCGCAAACAAAGTGAGGCTGAGCCCAGCCACCCATGCGCCTCCGGAGGGCACCCTGGCCGCTCTGGGATTCAGCATCCGGGCGAGCTCCTCTTCCGTCCCCACCACGAGTCCGTGAGGCCGAGGACCGGGATCCCCACCCTGCCGCGCCCCCACCAAACTCTCGGGAGGGAACGAGATGCGTATCCAGGTTGCGCCCCGCGCTGGGGCTGCGCCACCGCCCAACATCTCCACCCGCGCGCGCGCTCGCAGTCTGCGCTCCGGTCCCCCCATCTTTCCCCAGGCTGCCACCCGGTCACTTCTGGAGGTCCGAGGGGAGAAGAGTAAAGACAGAAAAAGGAAAAAAGAGGGGAGCGAAGAGGGAAGCCTCTTCTTTAATGACGGTGGCAAGGGAGGGCAGGCAGCAGACGAGAAGCCCAGAGAAAACAAGGCAAAAAAGGAAAAGCGAAGAAAGGGTAGAAGGCAAGAAAGCCGCTAACTGCCTAAGGATGAGTGTACACCCTTGGCTGAAAGAGGAACAATTGATTCTTCAAAGTGCATTGAGCAAGTTCTTCAAAACCCGCGCAGCGTCGCTTTCAGGAAACGGCGGCCGCAGTGGAAAGCGCTCCGCGCGCCCCGAGGACCCGGCGACTCTCCTCGGCGGGTTCTGAGAACCGCGGGGATGCGAGGGGGGCGGGGGCCGGGGGCCGGGGGGGCTGGGCGGCAGGGAAACTGCTGCTGACAGCTGTCACAACAAATTAGCTGAGACCAGCTCGAGATTGAAACCACAGCAGGAAGTGGGGTGACAGAACCGTACAGGGCTGGGTAAATTTCAGTCAAGAGACGGCTGAAACAGTTTCGAGATAAACGCCCGGGAAGCCCCTGGCCGCCAAAACTTTTTGTCTTTCCTTTTTTCGAAGAGCGACCGCCGACACCCAACTTCATCCCTCCCGCGCGGGGCGGAGGGCGCCGGTGCCCGGGCGGGTCTAGGACCCCGGCGCCCTCGCCCCGAGTCCACCCCTGAGCCCGCTGCGTCCCCCACAACGGTGCGGGCGGCCAGGGGGCCGGGGAGACCTGGCACCGCGCCCTTGTCCGCCCACGGGGCCGTCAGCCCGGTCCCCGGCCGGGCCGCAGAGCCGCTTACCCATGGCCCGGTACGATCCTGTGGCGCCCGCCGAGAAGCTCCGCGCGCTCAGCCCTCCACACCCCGCGCTCTCCGCGCGCAACTGGCCCGCCGCCCCGCCAGCCCGCCGGCTCCCCGCAGCCCCGCCCCGCCCCGGGCTCGGGTTGGTGAGTTCGAGCCTTTCGCAAGCGATCCGGGGCCGCCCCCTGGCCCCAAGGAGCTCTGGGAACTGTAGTGTGCTCGTGCCCCTCGGGGCGCAAAGACCAGGCTCCCGAGATAGACTCCTACCGCAGTGGACCGAGGCCGGACACCCAGGATTCGCCGCTGTCTTTGTGCCCTAACTGCAAACTAAAGTCCCTTTAGTGCCTTTGCTCACCCGCAGGAACTAGGGACCGAGTGGGTGAGTTACATGCTTCTGACTGATTGGAAAGGGGGTAGGCAATGACCCTTCTCCCGCCAGGCCCAACATCGAAGTAGAGGGAATTGGTGTTACCGAAACAAGGACCCCGGTCCAAGCTAGGATTATCCTTGCCCAAAGCTGTGTAGGGTCCCAGAATTACCTGGGACAGGAACTCTGCCCTTAGTGGCTAATGTGCACAAGTCATAGGGAGTGGTAGCTGCAAGGTCAGCACCCACAGCTGGACTTCTGCTGGAGGAAGGAATGGCTTGGCCTGCAGAGGTCACAGAGGAGGACGCGGTCTCAGGTCAGGTCTGAGGCCACAAAGTCTCTCGTGGCATTATTCGCAATAGCCAAAAGGTGGGAGAAACCCAAGTGTCCTTTACTGGATGGAAGGGTAAACTGTAAAACGTACATACAATGGGATGTTACTTGACCTTTGAAAGGAAGGAAATTCTGACACATACAACTAGATGATGAGCCCTGAAGGCATTATGCTCAGTGAAATAAACTAGTCACAAAATTAAAAATCCTGCTTGTTTCCACTTATATGAGATAGAGTAGCCAAATTTATAGAGGCAGAGAGTAAAATGGCAGTAGCCAGGGGTGGGGGTAGGGGAAATAAAGAGTGAGTGCTTGATCATTTCAGAGTTTCAATTTGGCAAGATAAAAAAGTTCTGGAGATGAATGGAGATGATAGTTGCTCGACAATATAAATAAATATGTATATATATGAATGGTACAAATATATCTATACCATATATATAAATATATGAATGGAACAAGTGGTTAAAATGGTCAATTTTATGTTGTATGTATTTTAACCACAATTTTTTTTTAAAGCCTAAGGGGTTAGCACATGACTAGCTAGGATTTGAACCCTGTTTTTAACACATAGCAAACCCTCACAATTTTTTCTTGATTTGTTTTAATGCAACAGCTTTGCATTTCACACCATCACTGTCCTCATTTTGTAGGGTAAAACCGAAGTTCTGGGAAGTTCATTAGCTCAAGAACAGCTGGTAAGCATCAAAGCTCAAGCTAAACCCAGGCATTGGGGCTCCAGAACAGCCCTCCTTTAGCCATCTCTTGATGGTATCTTTAACAGAATTAAGAACCATGGCCTGAGGAGGAAAATGGGTAAAGGGGAAGACAGAAGCAATGCTGAGGAAGGAGGGGGATGCTCCAGGGTCCAGCAGGTAGCTGGAACAGAGGCCTGGACTTCTGCAGCAAGGCACAGATTGGAAATGCAGATGACTGAGAAGCCCTCATACCCATCAACCTTGTTTGCACCCATTACTGTTCCACCCACCACCCTAAACAAATGGACTGGGGCTGAATTTGTTTCAACCTGGGCCCTTACCCATTGGCCCTGGGTAGAAAATCTCTCCAGGCTCAATCCAGAGTGGACAACGCTGTAAGCTCCCTTGTCTACCTCATGATAGGTTGTCTGGAAGAGCCAGTGCCTGTAGATTTAGTAATAGACATGTCATTGACAATATTTAGTAACTGCCCAGAACCAGCATTATAATGGCAACTATAATAGTATACCCCACTTTGTTCCCAGTTTACAAACTCCCAGGGAGAGCTGAGGCTGTAGTGGCAGACACTAAGATGGAATGCCATCATCCCACGTTAATCTTTTCTATAAGCCTTGGTTATCCAACGTTCAGGATGGTGACCTGGACACTGTCCAAGTTCAGGATAGTGACCTGGACACTGGACCTCCCTCCTGGACTGGATACCCCCTGTGATGAGAAACTTACTCCCTTACAAAGTAGCAGCTCATTCAACCACAGGATGGGGTTATTTTGTCATCAGGCAGCCCAGCACACACACTGTTGTGCAAAGCCTCAGCAAGTCAACACCTGCCTGTGTCAACCTGGAAACAATATGATCTAAATTTAATTGTCTCCTGAGGCAACTGTTTGCAACAGAAAGTAATTTACAAGGGCCTATAAATCTTGCAGAGGAATGATATCTCCATTTACCTCCCTAAAAGCATAAACACTTCCATTGCTCAAGCATCTATCTCACACACCTCCACCCAACCTCCCTAACAACTTCCTCCCACCCTCCTCTTGTACCTTGCTACCACAAAATCCCAACCCAGGACACCCTAAGAGGAATTGCCAAGGCCCTCAATATCTTGGTGTCTCTCTTTGTGTCCCAATTAAAACAACAACACTATAAACACATTCTCCTTGTAAATAACCTTACAAATAAATCATTCCTCTCTGATATCACTCCAGATTCACTTCCCTCCCTGCCTCAGAGATAAGGACTATTATCAGATTGGGTAAAATCTTTTAGAACTTCTCCTAAGTATTTTCATAAATATACGTATCCATGCTGTAGAAAGAAAAATACATAACTTTGTTTTTTGTGTTTTTAGATAAGTGATACAATTCTAATTGTTCCATCCTGCAACCTGCTTTTTGCTCAACAATAGATCATGGAGAGCCCTCTTTGTCAGAACAGAGATTTCCTTCTCTTCAGTAACTGCTGGGCTTTCTGCCTAGGTGTGGATCTATCGTTGTCTTTCATCCCTTCTTGAAGGCTTAATGTTTTTGCAATTATACAAATCTTCTGAGAACATTGTGAACCCACTTGGAACACTTTCAGGGCTTGGGAGCTGACAAAGTATTTCCAGAGACTGAGCTAAAAGCTCCGTCTCCTGCCTCCTGCTTTCATGTCCTAGGACTGGACAATTCTAGGAAGAAAACCTGGCCGAGAGGGTAGTTCTCATTCTGGAGCTCTCAAAGCTGGCGGCACCATTTGATTGAGATCTTTTTGTCCACTTGGCCTCATTTTAGATAGGAGGCCCCGGCCACCAGGCCCAGAGAAGTTAAGTGAGCAACCCGAGATCACACAGCAAGTTGGAATTCTTACTTCTTCTGAGACCCACACACTCATCCAGTGCACTCAGGAAACAACAGTTTTCTGTCCAGCTAGTTTTCTGCACTGGGAGCTCTGTTCCCAGGCTCAGCAGTTGAAAATGGCCCCCAGGGCTTTGTTTTCAAAGGAGAAATGAGGCGGGAAGTATTTTTAACTGCTGGCCCCGCCTCTCTACTGCCCTGCTCCCTCATGTTAGCTGTCCAGGAAAGGCTGGCTTCACAGTGGCATTCGCATCTCATGGAAAACAACAAACGCCCGAAATAGACGATACCCAAGCTCAGGAATGGAAAAACTTGGCTCATGGCTTCAAATGCCTCTTTTAGAAAAAGCCAAGAATAGCTTTGGGCCTTTGGGGAACTGCTGGGGGTGAGGGAGCTGGGAGGTGTGGTGCTTGGGATGGGGATCCAAGAACCCAACTTCCTGCCTGAAGAGTTTTGGCCATTTTCCCCCAGGGCACGTGAAAGCTAGCTCCCCAACTTTGTCCACACTGGGAACCTATCTATACCTGGCTGCCTGTTCCCTCCCTCTCCTCAACCCTGCCTTCAAATAGAAACTGGAACAATTTCCTTTGTGGGACTTGGGCAAGGACTGTGAGCCCCACCTCCCACCAAGTTCCCAGCAGAGTGGAAACCCGAGATTTTGTACTTCCTGAACCCGAAGGGTGAAAGTCAAATTTGTGTGTGTGTGTGTGTGTCCTTGGGCAAGTCACTTGATTTCTTAGAGCCTCCAGTCCCTCATCTGGAAAGCAGGGCTAATGCTTCATTTATTCTTTCATTCAACATTTGCTGTCGTCCTACTATGTGCCAGCACTAGGCTAGACACTTGGGGATGTGGCCAGAACAAAGTCCTGACCTTGTGGATTCAAGCCTCTGCAGCCCTTACCAACGGCATGGACTGCCAAGAATCAACCATTCCTTCTTCAGACCGTTACCGAGCCACGCCCTGGTGCTGGAAGGTGTGAAATGCCTTTGGCAAGTGTTTGCACCAAACATCTTACACTGCTTATTTCATTTAGTGCCACCCCAGACCTATGCACTGGCCTGTCCATTTATCCTCACTGTTAAGGACCTTGAGGGGCACAGAGTAAGGGCTGGGCATGTTGGTAGGCTCCTCCACAAATGGTACAATTAGGAAAGACTGTGCTAGGTCCCCGTTAAACCCTGGAACCAGGATACCAAGTCTGGCTTTTTGTGTCCGTTGTGACAAAAGTGGCAAGTCTAGGCTGGAGGTCAATACAAAGACACTCGCCAGAAACTTTTAAATTCTTTAGCCCTTTTATCTATGTTTTCAGCGGATCCTTCATCCCTATGCTGTATGACTGGCTCCCATCCAACAGATGAGTAAACTGAGGCAGACAGAGATGAAGTGACTTGCACAGAGGGCACAGCCAGTTTTCTGCAGTAGGGTTTCCAACCAAAGCCAGGACTCCTGTGTCTCCCCAGCCCCAGCCCCTCTCCTGCACCCCAGGACCTAGGGGACTTGTTTGTGCAAGGCGGGGAGGAGAGGGGTGATGTCAGAAGAGGACTACGTCTCCCAGAATGCCGCTCAAGGGGCGTGTAGGGGCAGCGCCTCCGCGAACACAAAGCTGTAATTTCTTGGTATTATAAAAAAAAAAAAAGTAGCAAAAGAAAAGAAAGAATCAAAGCCTCAAGCGTCACGTCTAGGAATAGCCTCGGAGTCAGGCCAAGTTATTATAGACGATGAGTAATCCGGTTAAGTCATTTCTCTAAACACCATTCCTTGTAAGAGAATTAAAATATCAGTTTACATCAGAGCGGGAGAGGCGGGCTCCGGGCCGGGGCGGGTGCGCCGCAAGGAGGGGGCGCGGCTGGCGAGCCTCTGCCGCCGCCCTGCCCCGGGCGAGGCTTTGGGGTCGGGCTGCAACCAGCTAGCGGGGTTGGGGGAGCGGCTCCCAGGCTTCAGTACTTCGTAGGTATGGGCTTTGGGGGAAATCTGGGTCTGCCTCCTCTGAGGAGAATCACTGTTCCTTGCGGGGCGACCCTGGGGAGTGACTAACGGGGAGGGGACTAGGCTGGACCGGGTTGGGGGTCCTTTTCTTTCAAGTCACCCTCTCCCCTTCCTCCCGGATTTCCAGAGTTCATATCTCGACAGCTGCAGGCCTGGGGACCAGCTTAGGGACAAGGGGAGAGGAGTGAGTCTGTGTTGGGGACAGGGAGACCCAAAACTAAGATGTGCCCATTTCTCTCTGGACTTAGAAAAAAGTCAACAGGGAATGCCATAATCTCCATTCTACAGCTTCCCCCGTACCCCTATCTCTCTAGTTGCTATGTATTAGGAGGATATGGGCCAAAGGGCTAAGTGCCAGGGGCTGGGGTGACCACCAGCACAACTTTTGGTGCCCAGACTTCAGGGTTGTGGTGAGTTGGGGAGTGTGAACTGATCAAGAAGCTGCCACCCCAGGCTGGAGTCTGTTCCAGGACCAACATGAATTGGGTCCCAGCTGTGAGTGGGAGACAAGTATCATCCCCCTCTGGATGGCCCTATCATGGACCCTTAGCAGATAAGGCGGCTGGGATCCAGAGACCCCCCACACTGCTTCCCATGCCAGTTCCCAAGCAGCACAGAATAAATCAAGTTTACAGCCACTGAACCCCTGAGGCAGGCAGGGCCCAGCTCTAAGCTCCTTACACACATTCACACTTGGAATGGGCGAGACACTTCTGATGTTATTTTCTTTTCTTTATTTATTTAGCAAGTTTTGTTTGAATTAATTTATTTTAGTTAGGTACTTTTAAAATTCTCTTTTTTACAGAAGACAGAGGGAGGCACAGAGAGGTTCACAACTTCCCAGGAGGCCACACTCAGCCAGTCCCCTGGAACAGGGACCTCCCAGACTGCTCTGGAGACGGGCAGGCTGCTTTCTAATCCCTGTGCCCTCACTTGGGTCACTTATTATCTCTAACCCCTGATTTTCCCTCATGTAAAAGGGACTGAGCAAAACCTACCTTGCAAGATTATGAGGGTTGGAAATAACATTGGCCTTTGACAAACGGCCATTGTGTAGTGTTGGTGGTCTTATGTGAAAACAGCCACTGATAAAGCAGATTCTGCATGTTTCTGAGCCTATGGGAGACACAAGGGGTAAGTGAATTAAATAAAACCCACAGACCCAGCCATCTCTTAGCATGGCAGACTTCCCTTCACCAGGGGACCGAATGGCCCTGGCCACGCAGCTGGACCTTCTGCAAGCCCTGTCTTCTGTCCACCTTAGGGGAGGCCCCCAGACCCTACCTTTGGTGACCTGGTGTAGGTCGTGAGACTCTCTATCCCATCAAGCTGTCTAGGTTTTCAGCAGTAACTTCAACGTGCTGAGGTCCCTGGTGGGGCTTTAGGGTCTGGCGGGGATGCTGGGATCCTGGATAAGGTGATTTAATCTCCAACCTAAGTGTAAAGTACTTAACACCTTTAGTACTGGGAGTTGGATTTTTCTTGCAGGGGGAGGGCCTGTTCTAATTCCTGCTCCCCAAGTGAGTTCATGGGACTTTACTGATAACAAAACTAAAGCTTACAGGCTCGGAATTCTCTGGGGCCCATGGCTCCAAGAACTCAAAGTTCCCTTAGAAGCTTTATGTTCTCCCTGCACCTCGGCCCGCACCCAACACCATATCGAGAGGCCAGATCTCTACTTTCTTCATCTTGATATTATCCACCTTGCCACTGCAGCAGGTGGGCCTGCTTTCCTTCCTGGTATGCCAACAATATTTGACATGACACTTGGCAGCGAGAACCCAAGGAAAACTCAGGTCTAAATAGTTCTGACTATACCCCTAACCTCTGGTAACTGAGAGTGTGAACTTCCCCCATACCCACTGTACCTCTGTCTCTTCCTGCATAGCCCATGTATATAAACCTGTGGACACACACTTGTGTAAATTTTCACATGTAACCATAGCTCATGACAGGAATACACACACATAGCTATGGAGAGACTATGGTTCAGCCACTGGGGCTTCCTTCTGCACCTCTTGAGCACTACCTTACCCACCTTGGACACCCTGAAGGGGACAGATGGTGGTCCTTCACTCTGGGTGGCCCCCTCCCATCTGTGACTTGGTGTCTACAGCCATGGGGCAGGTTTAAGGGACTTTGCTCAGTTATAACTACCTTCTCTTCCTCCCTTGGCCTCAGCAGGCTCTTCCAGACCTGCCTGCATGGTATCAGCCATAACTGAAGGCAGATAGCTCTATGTAAGCAGCTTTTCTGGGCGTGGGGCTTTGGTTAAGGACAATTCTTGAGCCTGGTGGTGGCTTAGTGTCTACCCCTCCCTGACAAGACCAGCAATACAGCCACTGGGAGGACTGTCTTCCAAATGCCCCATGCTCTGTTCCTGACACTGAGTATTTGCAGGTGCTGTTCCCTCTGTGACTGATTGCCCTTCCCAGCTTGGTAGCTCTTGCCACATCATCCACCTAACGAACTTCTACTCATCCTTCAAGCTTCCACCTAAAGAGACATCCATATCCCCAGTGCCCCCAGCATACACCTTTGCTGTGACAAGTGCCACAGTGATACTGCTGTGATCTGTCGTGTGCTGGCCACATCCATGGAACCTCTCTGGCCTAGTGGGAATATTCCTTTCTTTTGGCCAGCACCATGCTGCTGGTGGGGCCACAGCACCCGGGACTACTGATTGTCCAGAGGCTGATGGTCAGAGATGGAAGGGGCTTGTCCAAGGTACCACAGCAGGTTCAGAAGATCCTAGAGTTGGTAAATGAAGGACTAGGGAGGAAGGGAGGAAGTGAGAAGCATCAGAGGGTGGTACATAGTAGGTGCTCACTGAAGGTCCATAGACAGGGGAAGGAGGACAGCTAGGAGAGCAAAAGGAAGACAGGGCAGGACATCCATCTCCATGTCCCCCAATGGCTTCCCCCATTACCTAACCTGCCATTTAGCCCTATCCAGGGCAGGACTTCCTAATTTTTAAGGGCTGGATATGCTACCACCTTTTGGTCTTGAGGCCACACATGTCACTTATTCCTGGAGTCCCATGAGTGGTTAACTCTGCAGGTCTAGGGATCACACTCGGCAGGAACTACCAAGCTGGGAAGGGCACACTGGCCCCATGCTGGCAGCTCAGATCAGACCCCCTGAATTGGATATTCCTGCTGCTGCTGAACCCTAGGTCAGGTGAGCTGCAGGATCTGAGGACTTAGTCTCCATTCAGGGCAGGGTGTCCTCAATCCCCCTGTGGATTCAGAGTTCCCAGCTCCTGTTGCTTAGCAAGCAGAAGTTTCCAGGCAGCCAGTAGCCACACTCCATGAGACTGAGGCCATTTTTTAATGGAGCAGAATTCTTCAGTAGTGTCAGGATGAGTTGTGCATCTTTCTTCATCAGAAGACCAAGTACTCCGGGCCTCCCAGGTGGCACAGTGGTTTAGCACTGGCTTGCGAAGCTGCCTGCAGCCTTTGCACCGCAGGTTCGATCCCTGGCCCTCCGCGAGGGTCCCACATGGCGCGCAGACCTCTCCTGCCGCCCACTGCTCCCCTTCAGCAGTGTATTTTGTCAGTCTGCCTTTTCTGTTCCCCGCTATGGCTCTGGTGAATTCTCTCACCCTCCCGTGCTTCTGACTGTACCCAGTGCTTGTATAAATAAATAAATAAATCTTTTAAAAAAAAAAAAAAGACCAAGTACTCCAAATCAGTTAAGGTCTTAATGCTTAGTTTCCTCATCCATAAAATGGGCGTAATGCTGGCCCTCGTATGTGCAATAGATGAATTCTTTCTTATTAAAAGATTCAAACTGTGCCAGGCAGGAGGAGGCTCTCCACAAATATTCGCTCGTACCCACAGACCAGGGCAAAGGAGAAGACAAAGGGAGAGCGAGCACTCAGGGGAGGACAGGAAACTGGGTCCGGTTCCATTTGGGGTCCAGTTGACCCAGTGTTGGGACACTGCAGAAAGGCCTTTTGGTCCTGGAAGACCCCTGCCACCCTGCCGTCTCTCCTTCTGTTAGTATGTGTCATGTATTATTGCCTTTTGGGTTTTTATACATTAATACACAAAGGTTGCATGAAACCCCTAATATTCTGGTTAAGTTTTGAAACAGCTCAGAAATCCCCTCCACCCCTTGTGAGTCAGTGGCAGGAGCAATAAGCAGAACTGCTAGAGAAATTCTGCAAAATAACAGCTGGGCAGCCCTATGGCCCCAGGGATTTGAAACGGGGCTTGAAAATATTAGGGTGCGCTAGAGAGGCACTGAGGCCTGTGGCCGGGGGAATGGAGGGAGAGGAGGCACACTAAATCCTGAAAAAGATCACGATGCCCACACCCCTCTGGTAATTTCAGATAAAAACAACTCTGAACGGTTACATGGGTGTAAGGAAGTCCCACAAGACTTTGACTTTTCCCGGAACGGCAATTTCGATGCTTGTTTGGAAATAGCAAATTCTTTCCAAGCATTTTTCTTTTTCTATTTTGGTGTCTTAAGCACGTGCTTTGCCGGCCAAGTTGCCGCCCCAGCCTCCGGACCCGGGGCGCGCGCGGAGCGCCCAGCCCAGCCGCCTACTCTTGCGAGCGCTCGGCCCCGAGGCGCCGCCTCCGGGCTGCGCGGGCTCCAGGGGCGCGGTCGGAGCGGCCCCGGCGGGCGCGGAGCCCTGAACCCCGGGCGGGCTGGGCCGGAGCGCGGATCCGAGCGTCTCCCCGGCCCGGGCCGGGTGGGCGCGGGCGCTGCAACCCCCCACCCCGCGCCGCTGCCACTCGCGGAGCCCGGGGAGGACGGGGCGGGGCTTTCGGAAAGCGCTTTCTTTGCCCGGCCGGATCTGAGTCAAAAAGGGGAGCTGGTTCAAACCGAAAGAATAATTCGGTTAGCCAAGGCCGCCAATATTTCTCTGGGGCCCAAATTACTGCCTGGCAGGGAGCTCCTGGGCCGGGGCATCGCTGGCCCCGCGGGCTTCGTTGAAAGCCCCGCGCCCCCACATAGTTCCTCTTTTCCCCGGAAAATGGGGCCAGGAAGGGCTCGGGGCAGAAAGGGCTGAGTGAGGGGAAGATGCCTCCTTGGGCACCCACAAGGTTTTCTGGGAGCCTGGGGTCTCCCTAGGCCCTCCAGATGGCTCAGGTGTTTGAACCTGTCTAGCAGAGGTGAAGGAGGCCTCCCTCTACCGTCCCAGTGGTTCCCTGCCAGCCCCCACCTTTCTGGTGCCTCATGCCTCTGTGCATTTGCACCCTCTGTTCCTTCTGTTCCTCCTCCACCAACTTGCAAATTCCTATGCACCCTCCTGGGGCTAAAGGTGTGAAGATGTTCAGAAATTTCTGAAAGTCATTTTAATATGCCTGGTGCTCTCGGCCTGGCCTTAGAACAGGCCTGGCTCCCCATGATAGAGGCTGCCTGAAACCAACTTGAAAAAGAGCCAATTAAAGCATCCTTTGCCTTATCATTTCCAGACCTTTAGACTGGCAGGGCTTTGCCCTCTGGCCAGCATCCTAATGGACACAGTGAAGCCCAAGACAGCAAGTTTTTTGGAACTGACACTAACCCAGGGAAGAAACAGTGATTTCTATGTAGTAGTTAATCATATTTTTCAGGTTGGACTGCCAGGGTGGAGGGGTCAGGTCGTACAGGGCACCCTCCTCACCAGCTTGTTCATACTGACAGCTGTGCGGATTTTGACCCCTCCGGACCCCAACTCAGCAGAAGGCTGCCCCTCAGTCTTTCTGCAGTCACAGAACCTCTCTGGCTCCGGGACCCTTCTGGACTCAAGTTTGTTCTGACCTGAGGACAGGTGTGGCAAAGAGATGCTGATGGTTCATCTTCCTGGGCCACGAGAACACCTGGTCTGGCCTGCTACACTACCGCCTCGGTGCAGCTTGTGGACTCAGCACTGAATTCACCTGGTAAGCAGGACCATTGTGAGCTCCCAGGCAGGGCCTGGCACACAGCTGCTTTCATGCGGAAGAGTCCTAAAGACAGCGAGATGGCAATGGCATAGGGGTTCTGACTGGTGCATGTGCACACAAGGACAAGCACACAACAGAGGCCAAGGTCAGAAGCACGCAACGTCATCCGAGCATGTGAAGAGAACACACACACACACCCTTCACTGGCAGTGCTACTGAGTGGGGCTGGCAGGGCTAGGTGAGCATAGCCGCTGACCTGTCAGAAGCCCTGGCATATCCTCCTCTGCTCTCTATGTTGTGCCCCAGCCTGGGTGGGGGGAGGCATTAAGGTGGTCAGGTAGTGGGGGCCACTCTAGGAGCTTGGGGCAGTGGGAGCAGTTAATACTGATGTTGAGGTATTTTAATATAATAAGTAGTTAAGAGCAGGGGGCAGTGACTACTAATCTTGAGGGGTGAAGGGATCCCCTGGATTTTGGGAGAAAGCTGGGAGCATCTCCATTTTCAGGAGCCCAATAAGAACTTGGAGGTTGGATGGAGAGCAGAGGTGGTTCTGCTTTATTCTGTTACATTCTGGGAAGCCTCTCTGGTCTGGTTCCCAAACATGACTGTCATTGAGGAGTGGCAAGGGCTGCCTCAGACCTGGCCCTGGATAGTTGGTTCTCAGGGGTCCCAGCAGCTCCCCCCCTTGAATGCCATGCTCAGTCAGAGACATGCTTTTCTCCTACTTGCCATGTCACACACATTCCCTCATGAGCTGCCTGGGCTCATCTCCTTGCCAAAGAGCATCTTTCCTCTCTGTTTAGCATCTTCCCTGTTTGTTAATTCTTTCAGCTGAAGTCTATTCCCATGGAAGGGAAGTGGAGAGACCAGTGGCAGCTGACAATACCTGGCTGTCCGCCCAGTTGCTGGGGCTGGGGCTGCCCGACCCCCAGGCCAGGAAACCTGATGGAAGGAGGAGAGTCCTCATGGATTGTGCCCCAGGAAGTCTCCCACTTAGGTCCCAAAGGCCAGAGCCCTCTGTGGGGAGGAGTCTCTCAAAGAGGAATTATCACCTAACTCTGGGATAGCTCCCTTCTATCTGGAGGATTAGGTGAATCAGAACACCCAGCTGATATGGTCTCTTGCAGTTTTCTCTTCAAACCTCCAACAGTTTAGTTTTGTTTTGAAACAATCTGATTGTCAACATTAAAAAATGGGAAGTGGGCCTCCTTGGTGGTGCAAGGGATTTGGTCTCAGTACTATAAAACTATCTGCAGCAGGAGTTCAATCCCCGGCCAGGGAGCTGACCCACATGGCACAGCAGACCTCTCCTGTCTCTTCTGCTGCTCCCCGTAGCAGTTTATTTCAGAAGATCCACCTGTTCTGCTCCCTACTCTGTCTCTGGTGAATCTTCTCACCCCCCTGCGCTTCTGACCTACACTCCAGCTCTTATTTTTAAAAGATTTATTTATTTATACAAGATCTGGGGAATAGGCCAGAGGATTCACCAGAGACAGAGCAGGGTACAGAGCAGGCAAACAGACCGGAAACACTGCTGACGGGAGCAGCGGACAAGACAGGAGAGGTCTGCCGCACCATGTGGGTATCTCCCTGGCCGGACGGGAATCGAACCCACACTGCGGAGGCTGTGGACAGCTCCACAGCACTGTGCTCAACCTGCTGTGCCACTGGGGAGGCCCTACACTCCAGCTCTTGTATGCATAAATAAATAAAATAAATGTTTTTTTAAAAACTGTGAAGTTCTGCATAAAATTCTAGATTTCTAACTTCTCTCTGCCAGGCCTCACCTGGCCCACATTCCCCAGAAAGGACTGAGTAGCAGATGTCCCTTCACTGGGTGGGGTGGATCCTTGCAGCTCTCACATTCTCTAGGTTGTCTCCCTACATAGAAGGCTTCTGTCATTGGTCTTTTTTTTTAAGATTTATTTATTTATGCATATAAGAACTGGGGTACAGGCCAGAGGTGTGGGGTGTGAGAGGATTCGCCAGAGACAGAGTGGGGAACAGAACAGGCAGATCGACTGAAATACACTGCTAAGGGGAGCAGCGGGCAAGTCAGGAGAGGTCTGCTGCGCCATGTAGGTAGCTCCCTGGCCGGAGATCCTACTCGTGCGGCAGAGGCTGGGGACAGCTTCATAGGTTGCGTCTTCGCCCCTTGTGCCACCAGGGAGGCCCCTGTCATTGGTCTTTGCTCAGCTTTCATATCTGCCAGGCCCCAGGGTATGTGAGTACAGTTACCCCCTGAGCTGGGTCCATCACCTCATAGAGGACTTAACTTGTTTTGTTTCTAAAAAGTGAGAGGTGATGGGAATCCCTGCTCACAGAAAAGGGGGAGAATCTCTATTTTTTTTTAAGTTTTTACTGAAGTAACATTAGTTTTTAACATTATATAGTTTTCAGGTATACAGTGTTTTAAATCAACATCTGTATACAGCATTTCCATTTTAAGGAGCTTAAGGAGAATTTGGAAGTAGGATGGGGAGCAGAGGTAGGTCTGCCTTATTCTGGAATATTCTGAGAAGTCTGTCATGCCCGGTTCCATCATTATAGGGTTTTATATTGAAGGATTGTGAAAACAAAATGAAGAAACAAAGAATATGTAGCTGAGATCTTAAACTTAAAACTTTCGGTACATGACCCTTTACAGAAAGAGTTCATTGACTGATCATACAAATGGGAAAATTAAGCTCCAGAGAAGGAAAGAAGCTGAAGCCTCATGGCAGTTTGGTGGATCTCGTATCTGGTGCCGGCCGGTCTCCTGCTTACATCCCACATTGCAGAGAATAGATGGAAGTGGCCTGTCAACCCTGGGTCAGCAGCTTGGGACAGGGATGAGGGAGGGGACCCAAGTGAATGCTTGTGTCCCCTATGGTGTTGGCTGCCTCAGTCCCCTGCCTGCCAGTTGCTTTGCAGGAGGTAGTTTTTTGCTACTTTTTACCTGGGGATCTCCAAGCACACAGTGGAATTCAGAGAATATCGTTGCTGGTTTCTGTACATTTCCCACCTGCCCCAGTGGGCTGACCTGTTTGTCAAGAGCTCTTGCTTAAGGGCAAGTATGCACACTTGCACATGTGTGTAGGGCATTCTGGGGAAGTGACTTTTCTGGGTAATTGAGGGTTAACTGGAAACCTGTGCTCATGTGCCTTATTGAAAAATTTTCTACAAATGATGAGCATTTCCCCAGCTTAGTATTTTGAAAAGTTCCACTTTCTAAATATGTGACCTTGGTCAAGTTACTTAACCTCAGTAACCTCAGTTTCCTTATCTGTAACATGCACAAAGCGATACCTCTCTGGGTTGTGAAAGGCACTAGAAAGAGGAGCTGTGTGCTCTAGAAGTGGAGCTACCAACACCGTTATTGTTTTTAATCAGGTCAGAGGAACTGATCATTGTCAGAGGCTCTTCGCAGGGATTTAGGATTTATGGTTTGGCCACTGTGAAATGTTCTCTACACGTTGGCATGGAGATTAAGCAGACCTGACATCAACCTGCAGTTTCTGTTCCAATTTAGTCTTCCCAAGGAGATAGTTTTCTTATGATTTGCTACTTTCTCATAAAAGCCATGCAGTTGGGGCTGCATGCAACCAACGGAGGACTCTTTACTTGAGTCCTTGAATCATCTCTTTCTCTGACTTTCTCCTGCCTCTTCTGGAAAAGGGTCAACCAATAAAGGGCAGGGTGTGGGATCCTCCTTCCCACCACTCCATCCACCTCCACCCTGTCCCATCCTCCCTGTGTATAACCAGGCCCCATCACCATGCTAGAGATAGGATAGGGGGCCTCTGCAGGCCACTGAGAAGGCCACTGAGAAGGCAGGAAGGCCTGGGGGTGAAGGGCAACATGGTTTAGGGGGAAAGCTAGGCAGGCTCTGAATTCCCAGCAAGAGTAGGGAGATTGAAGAAGACAAGAAGAGCTTGATTCTCGGGCTTGGCCCAGTGCATTACGGGAAACCTTCTTTGACCTCCAAATTGAGGAATAGAAGAAGCTGCCCTGAAGTCGTGGGGACACTGAGCTCCATGGACCTGCGCCAGCTGACTGGGAAGGAGCAGGAGGCAGCCCTGGATGGAGAGGTTGGCAACCAGGCACCGTACACTGCAGCGCCCTCTACCCGCAGGCGGGACACCCACTGCTGCTTGAGCCGCCCGCCCCCTCAGAATGAGGCTGGGTGGCCTGCTGGTGTCTTGAGTCACAGTACCCATCCTCAGTGAAGTGGAGCAGGCTCAGAGATCAGCTCCCAGTCTTGCCCTTATTGGGCATGCCAGTTGTCCTCTGGGCCTCAGTCTCCTTAGCTATATGGGACTGCTCACCTGTCACTTCCTTTTTCTTCCTGCTTGGAAGGTGCGGTGGGCCTGAGGTGAAACAGCTCACTAGAGGAAGAAAACTACATGCCAAGGTAGTAAAACAGAAGGATGAAAAGATGCTGGGTCTTTGATGATTTCCTTGAGCAGATGCACTAGCCTGGTTTTCCCATTCTAGGACTTTTTTTTTTTAAGATTTATTTTTATTTATTTATGCATACAAGAACTGGGATGTAAGCCAGAGTTTGGGAGAGAGGGTGAGAGGATTCACCAGAGACAGAGTGGGGAGCAGAACAGGCAGATACTGAAATATACTGCTGAGGGGAGCAGTGGGTGAGACAGGCGAGGTCTGCTGCACCATGTGGGTAGCTCCCTGGTCGGGGATCAAACTCAGGCCGCAGTGGTTGGTGATAGCTTGACAGCACTGAGACTTTAGCCACTGTGCCGGAAGGGAGGCCCACTCTAGGACTTTTTGTTCTTCCAACGAAATGAATTCCCATGTGGTCAACCCACTGGGCCGGGTTTCTGTTATATAAAGCTCAACCCAGTTCCAAATGGAATCAAATAGAGGCCAGGTACTGGTGCCCCTCAGTCACCACACTACCTCCAAGGCTCTGAGGAACTCTGTCTGAGACTGTTTCCTTATCTGTAAACCAGAATTTGGATGAGATAATGTTTAAGTTTTTTTTTTAAGCATTCTCCTTTGCAAATTTATAATATTTGAACAAGCAATATACATCCAAGCACCTGTGACTGTGTTGGGGAGTACGATTTAATTTACAAAACCTAGATTACTGCAAGCCAGTGTCTTAAGGGACACAATTACCATCAGTGTGAAGTAGATGTTCTTTTGGTTTAAAGGAAATTTATCCAGGACACATTGAGGCTCATGTATTTGTAGCAGAAGAGAAAATGACTATTTTTTTTAACTCCCCCACCAAATGACTATTTTAAGAAAAACACCTGACTATGCACATTTCTGCTATCTAGTCAGTGTGCAATTACTCACTGAGTGTGACAAGAAACTTCTGTACTACTGCCTCCTTCAGTTTACGAATACTGAAGGGTGAAGAAAGTAAGTCTAGAATTAGATCATGTGAAAGGAAACATTTCTGTTGATGGTGAAGGAGGTCTGGAGGCAATAGTCTTTTGTATAAAATCTCACACTAAGATTGTGACTTTTCCACAATCCCTAATGACATGTAAGTCTGTAAATACTTGCTGTATATATTTTGAAGTTATTAGGGGTGATCAAGTTCCAGATCATTTTATCCTATTGGTGAGCTATTCTTTTTATCATTACGTGGTCGCTTCTTTCAACATCATTTCCTTATAACATTGGTGAGAAAAAAAAAAAACAATCCCAGTCAACACAGAACGTGAACATTCAAGGGCCAGCTGTCACATGTTATTTGCTTAAAGTTGCTATTTCTAAGACCCTATCAAAGACATTAAGTGAGGCCTTATGTGATGATTTTGCCTTCATGACTATTTTTCCTGGCATAAATATTTCTACACCATCTTCTTTTTATTAGTATTTGCTTAGTAGAGAAATATTTCCAATATTTGTGTTGTATTTAATTATCTTTCTTCTAAGTAACAAATAGCTAGAGTTTTGAAAATGTAATCTGAGAATCTCTGTTATTTAAGTGACAAGTGGACCCTCAGAGTGATTAGGGGGCAATGGTCTGGAAGGAAATTTAGTGTCCAGAGACCAAGGGGGTGTGTGTGTGTAGGGGGTGGTTTGCTGGGAGCCTTTGTGGTCCTATTTCTCTCCAAGATATTGCACCCATGGCAGTTATGTTTTTCACCACCTGGTGGCAGTGTTAGCTAAGCCCACTGTCTCACAGGGCAGGATTTTCCAAGAGTTCATCAGCTCCCTCAGAATCAGAGCTGAGAGGTAATTGAGACACTTTATAATATGAAACAAGGTACAACTGACATGATCTAAGGTCCAGATCAATGGATTTTTTCCATATATATACACACCACCTGGCAACGTTGGAGGACTTTATCCCTTGATGACCGTCTCCATCATGAACTCCCAGTGGTGAGTTCTGTCCTGACTTTTCACACCACAGATGAATTTAGACTGTTCTGACATCATATAAATGGAAGCATCTGGTCCATGCTGCTTGGATCTTCTCTTAGGTCATTACATCCTCAAGCTTCTCCACTTGGTTGTGGATAACAGGAAGTTCTTTTTTGTCATGAGCATTTCATGGCATGATGGCATGGCAGTTTATTTTTCCATTCTCCTGTTGATGGGTATGGGAAGTTGGGTTCCCAGGAGCAATCTATGAGGCAGTTTAGGGATGGGGATTTATTTTAGGGAATGTTCTGAGGATTAGCACTTGTAGAAACAGGAGTGGACAGTGGAGGAGCAGACTGCAGAGAGGCTGTCACAAAAACCTCAGCTGACCCCTCAACGGCAGCACTCCAGCTTCCTGGGGGCCAGTCCTTTATTCCTGAAGCAACAGCTGAGCAGCACAGCAGCATCGGCCTTGGTGGACAATTGAGACATCTCTTGTTGGGGCTGTCATGAATAATGCTGCTTTGTAGACATCTGCACCTGAGCGGATACTCAGAGGAATGGGATCCTGGCTCACAGGATAGGCTGATGGGCAATTTTTTTTTCTTTAAAGATTTATTTATGCATACAAGAACTGGGGTACAGGCCAGAGGCATGGGGAGCAAGAGGACTCACCAGAGACAGCAGGGAACAGAACAGGTAGACCGACCAAAATACACTGCTGAGGGGAGGAGAGGGCAAGCCAGGAGAGGTCTGCCAACCCTGTGGGCAGCTCCCTGGCTGGGGATGGAACTTGTGCTTCAGTGGCTGCGGACAGCTTCATCGGCTGCATCTCAACCCCCTGCGCCCCCAGGGAGGCCCCAGATGGGCAATTTTTAAAGATACTTCCACACTGCACTATTTGGCACTGAGAAACCCTTGCAGACGACCTACTGTGTTCATGGTCCTGATTGTTGTGGGGGCAGATTTCCAGGCACCTCTGCCCCTGCTTTACAGTATTTTATCCCAGTGGAGAACAGCTGAGGACAGGCAGGAATAATACAGCAGGAGTCTCAGGGCCACCAGGCAGGAGGCCTAGATTGGGCTGGGTACTCACTGGGTTCCCTCTGAAGGCTGGTTTGAATGCTGGATAAGCCCTCGGCTTCCTCAGCTGTGTGGAGGAGGTAGCCCCATGGCTTCTAGCAGTGCTGGAGGCATTTTAGGAGATGACTCTGTAAGAGCCCTCGGTAAAGATGGGGGCCCTTCAAAGTGAGGGTTGACCTCTAGTTAGGGGACCCTAAGGAGGAAGGACTCTGGCAGGGTGCGAGGTGGGGGTGGGGGGAGGTGCAGAAGCCTTTAAAGCCTCAGCTCCCCATCCCCTGACATCACCCCCGACACACACACACACACACACACCCTCAATATTGAAGCTGAGGATTCCCAGCTTCAGAGTAACCTGCAGTACTGACTACAGCCAGCAGGAACCGCCTCAATCACTATCTCCAGGCTGCCCTCCTTTCAAAGGGCATCACTTCTCTCTTGGAATATTTACCACAGTCTTGTCTTGAGCGTGGTCTGGAAGGGAGAGAAGGGCATAGTCTATTATGGGGAAGATTCCACCTCATACTCTGGTGACCAGTCAGCAAAGATCCATAAAGCTCCTACTATGTGTCACCACCATCAAATGGGGAAGACATGAATAACAACTAAGTGCACACTCTAAATGGATTCTGCCATCTGCTGCATAAAGACAAAGCACATTCTTGGTGTGTAAGACCTTTAATAGAAAAGAACTTTAATAAAATTAGTGTACATGGCCCAGAGAGCAGAGAAAGGATATAGTTTCCCAACAAAACACCCGAAGTTACTCATCTCCTCATGGGTTAATGCCCAGCCAAACTGGGTTGGCCCAAAGTGGGGCTTCTGAGGCCTGAAGACTTGTCCAAGTCTAAGGCACCTTCTGGTGGGGACCTATAGGAAAGGGGCAGAAGGGGCCAGGCAAGTCTGGAAGGAAAAGAACAAAATCAAAATACAAGTCCAGATAAAGGCTGCCATTGTCAGCTTCCCATGTCCCCCAAGCCCCTGGTGCAAGTCCAAGGCCGAGAAGCAAGCACGGCTTCTTCTTCACATGTCTCTCTGCTCCACGTGCCTCCTCCAAGTCTTCTTTCCCAAGTCCTTTTTAGCTTCCCCTCTCCTGAAGTCCTGCAGATGGGGACATACCACCTCAGCCTGCTGGCATAAGGCAGCCTTGTGTCTACATTTCCAGTAATTTTCCAGACAGGCTGAGGTTCAAGACCTTATTTCCCTGATATGATTTCATGCTTATCTCTTGTAGATACGTGGTTTATTGACAAGGTGCCCTTGGCTCTAGGCCCTGGGCACCACCAAGGCAGCAGCACTACAGATGGAGCCAGGGGTGGGCAGGAAGAAGGAGGGTTCTCTGAGCTCCAGTACTGCCCAGAAACAAGGAGTTTCCCTGAACCTGGATCCCTCAAGTCTGGCCCAGCAGACCCATAAAACTTGGGACCTTTGTCACAGATTGGACCAGCTGGAACTATCAACCTTGAAGTCACTGTTATTGACTGGTGACACAGTCACCAGTTTGCAAGCTGCCTAGGAGGGCATATGGTGTGGAAAGGAAGGTCCAGGGTGGCAGCAGCATCTTCTGAAATCATGCGGGGTCGGGTAGCTGTCATCTTCCTGTCATCAGGACCAAAGTCACAGCATTTTAGGGCTAGAAGGAACCCACAGACCAGTTCATCCTGGCTTCTGGTTTTGCACACAGGGGCACCCAAAATCCTCACCCCTTTCACTCCAGATAACCTCCCCAACCCAGTCAACAGTGCCAATAATCCCAGCTCCTCCAGGGCCATATATGGAGAGTGCCCATCCAGTTAGCTGGGTCCAGAGTGGTCACTGATCATGACCTTGATCACGGGTCTTGGGAAGGGCTTAGCCTGGAGTTGAAAGACCAGAGCATACACAGGTCTCCAAACTAACACAGGCTCTTGCTAGCTAAAGTGTGACCCACGGAACTACCCTGTTGGAAAAGCAGAATCCCAGACATAGTCCTAAAACTTCTGAATCAATCTACTTTTTTTTTTTTTAAGATTTATTTATTTATTTATATAAGAACTGGGGTACAGGCCAGATTCGCGGGAGGGTGAGAGGATTCACCACAGACAGAGTGGGGAACAGAACAGGCAGACTGATGAAATACACTGCTGAAGAGAGCAGTGGGCGAGACAGGAGAGGTCTGCCACGCCATGTGGGACCCTCGCCAGCTGGCTGGGATCGAACTGGTGCTGTAGAAGCTGTGGACAGTTCACAGCACAGCGCTCAACCGCCTGCACCACCAGGGGAGGCCCTGAATCAATCTACTTTTGAATAAGATCCCCAGGGACTCATGTGCAGGTTGCAGAAAGAAGCAATAGAACAAGCCTGTTTCCTGCCCCCCAGCCTCAGTTTCCCTAACAGAAATGGAGGGGGCAGAAGATCTCTGACTTCTTTGCCACACCTAAAGCACTAGGATCCTCTGCAGGACTATTTATGTTATGTGGTGGAATCTGAGGATACAATCAACACTTCCTTCAATCTGTGTTTAGTTCTTCTCTCTATGGGAGGCCCAGGACTGGGGCAAATTCACAGTTCTGGGGTGCAAGTAATTTAATTCAATCAGCAACATTGATTAAGCATCTTCTCTGTGCTGGGGTCTGTGAATCTCTGCCCTGTCTGTATATGAGAATCACTTGGGGTGATTTTAAAAAGTACAGATGCCAAGTGCCACCAGGATTACTGGAATTGAAGTCTCCAGGGGCAGGTATGGGGATAGGTATTTATTAACCTGTGTTTTGAGGTTGAGAGAATGCATCAGAAGTAAGAGAGAAGGGCCTCCCTGGTGGTGCAAGAGGTTGAGATGCAGCTATGAAGCTATCAGCAGCCACTGCAGCAGGAGTTCATTTCCCAGCCAGGGAGCTACCCACATGGTGCAGCAGACCTCTCCTGTCTCACCCGCAGCTCCCCTCAGCAGTGTATTTCAGTCGGTCTGCCTATTCTGTTCCCCACTCTGTCTCTGGTGAATCCTCTCACCCTCCCGCATCTCTGGCCTATACACCCCATTTGTTTCATGCATAAATAAATCTTTTTAAAAAGAAGAAGGTTGAGAGGACTCATCAGAAGTAAGAGAGAAGCCTACCCGAAATCTTACTCAGGCCCAAATCACCCCAGTTCCTGTTTCCCTTAGGCTAGCCAACTGTGGGAGAGCTGCTGCAAGCCAGGATAAATCATCAGGAAATTCCCTGGATATTGTAATTAATCATCAACCCAGTAACGTGATTCCAGCTCTTAACAAGAGGACCTGCTGAGTCTTTGGAAACCTATGCACTAGCCTTCTCCAGACAACTCCTTCTGGACACAGTGACCTGTGCCTGAGGATCCCAAGCTGATGGGCGCCAAGCTCTGCTCCCAGGCTGGTAAGTGGGAGCCCTGGCCTTGGCCCTTGAACTGGTGGCAGAAGCAGAGGGAGGCTCTGTGTCATTGCTGGGGTAGATGTCCCAGGAAACAGAAGGATGTTCAGTGCAAACACTGCTCAGAAATAGCTGCTTCTGCGGGTCAGGCTGCCCTAGTTAAAGAGCCCCTGCAGTGAGATGCCCTGTCCCTGTAAGAATCCAGCACAGGAAGTGGCTCAGGCCCTGCATCCCTGCAGTGAGGTGATGACCCATCAGCTCCTGTTGTGCAGAGAGAAGACTGCCTAGGGTGGGGAACAGGGGAGAGTTTAGAGGACCTGGTGAGACACAAGAAGGCCCAAGTCTGCCACGTTGAGTTGTAGGAACTTGGGCAAGTCACTTCTCCGTAGGCCTCAGTTTCCTCAGCTGCAGGCCAGAGACAATGCAACCCAGCACACGGGCTGTCCCCTGCGCCGGGTGGTGGTGGTGGGGGGGGGTCAGGCAGAATAATTGCAGAAGCTCGTCCATGGGCGAGTCACTCTGCTTATCCAGCCTTTGGGTCCTGCCAGAAAATGGGGTTAGTACTAGGAACAGGCCACTCAGAGAGCCACACGGGGCCTGTGCCCATCTCTGCCTCCTCCTCTGCTTCCTGATTTGTAAAATGGGAATGAAGAGGCATACCTTGGGGGCTGATGGGAGGATTGAGTGGGTGAAGGTTTAGCACCTTTGGCAAGGGGCGGTGAGGTAGTGAGTGAGTGTGCGGGGAGAAGGGTGCGCAAGTCCACTGGCCACTTGGTGACACAGGACATGGTTCCTGAGGCAGGAATGTGGTGAGCGTTCTAGACTGTCAAATTCCTGCCTCTGCCCAGACCCCAGGATGCCAAGGCACTCATGCACCCACAACATTTCCGGGATCTTCCTCCCCCCACCCTGTACTGCCTGCAGTCCCCTGTGACCTCTTGTCCCTCCTCAGTCCCCCTGCTCTCATGGAGCCAGTCCTGCCTGAGTCTCTGTCCAGGGCTGCTGTACAGGGTATGGGGTGCAAACTCCATACAGGATCCCTTCCCAAGGGAGAGCAAGCAGTGCCCAGTCAGAATGGGCTCCACTCTGCAGTTTACTGTCCAGGCCCAAGATGCTGAGCATAATGGGTCTCCTGTTCTCCCAACCCAGGGGCTGCCCTGGGTGAAGCTGAGGCAAGTCCAGTTTGAATCCCAGCTCTGCCCCTGCTTGCTGCGGGCCCAGAACGCGCTGCTTGCCCACTGTCACATGGGGTCTCTTTTTGCCAGTGGTGGCAGGATGGGCCCTGCCGGTGTGTGGGGGACGATGTGCTGACACCACCCTTGCCAAGTCCCCTCCAGGGCTTCTCTCCTATGCTTGTGTCAGGGATGGGCAGTGCCCAGCCAAGTGAGGGGAAGGGTTCCACCCTCCTGGGATGGTCTTGCTGCTTATACTGGGTAGTTCCAATCCCCACCCCTAGTGCCCCAGACCCAATGCCTGCCCAGGTGGGCAGTTGACTCCTCTTGTTATGGACTTTATTAAGACAAGTACCTGGTGATGCCAGGCACCTGGCTGGTCAGTCCTAGCATTTCATTGTGGATACGGAGGCCTATGCCTAGGTCAGCAGAAGAGCTGAGACTTGAATTGGGGTGTCGGATATGGCTGCCCTCCATGAGCCCCCTTGGATGCCAGTCAGCAGTGTCCATTCAGTGTCCAGGTCATGGATTCAGTTCCTGGTTGCCATTTCTCCCTCCTCAGGGCCTCCCGCTTGGTTGAGGCATAGCCTCTAGGAGCAGAGGGTCCTGGGCAGACCCTTCAGGAAAGGAAGGAGGAGGGATGGCAGTATGGGTGGGGGCATGGGTGAGGGTCAGCTGAGCTTGGATAGCAGGACTCTGCAAGGACATGTGCAAAGGCTCTCAGGCCAGGTAAGACCTTGTCCCTCATGTCTTGGTCAGGGAACCATGGGATGCTTACCTTTTTCTCGTGAGGTCAGGGATGGAGTCACTGTGACCCAGGGACTCAGGGGTGTCACTAGTGCCTGACCAGATTGAAATCCCCTCCTGGGCCTGCTGGAATCTTGCAGCAATGTGCATGGTCAGAGAAGGGGCCTGGGAGAAACTGAGAAGAGGCGGGAGGGAAGGAGCTGGGGTCTGGCTCAAATTCTGATTGATTCCCCTCTTTTTATATTCAACAGTCAGCTCATCTCCTCCAACACAGGGAGAGCAGAAGGAGCAAGGGGAGGAGGCTAGAGTTAAGGCCTGGGGAGCTGGCTGAGAACAGTTCTGGGCTAGGAAGCTCCTCCAACTTCTCCCAGGTCTCAGGCCTGAGAGGAAGAGCTACCCAGTGAGGAACTTTCCCTTCCTGGCTGCCAAGTGGAGTCACAGCAGGAAGTTCCCTGAGTTCCAAGCCCACCTCAGGCCTTTGCTGGGGATTTCTTGATTCTGAGAGATCCTCTCCAACCCATGTCCCCTAACCCACAGAGAGCTACTGGGCCCCTATCTCTCCCAGAATTAGGAAGTCAGACTCACTGGGACCATGGCCTTCACAAGTGATGTAGGTGCTCTGTGGAAAAATCGGAAAGTCAGACAAGCAAGGAGGAAAACACGGTGCCAACGCCGGGCCTATCTGCCAGGGCCCACCACAGTTGGCAGGTCTACCCCTTTCAGGTTGTTGTAGATACAGGTACATGTACCTGTATGTGTATATGTGTATATAACATATATGTGCACATTATATATATACATGTATGTGTGTGTGTAATAAATATGTTGAACACAACCAGGATGATGTTCTAGCCACTGTTCTACAACCAGCTGCTTTCTATTTAAGGGCAATAATAACCATCACCAGGTATTGAGAGTGGAGGTATCAATTCTCTTAATTTTTATACCATCCCTTCTGGAGGAGAACTGAGGCTTAGGGGCATTCATTGTGGAACTTCATACCTGAGCAGGCCAAGCAGGTTCCCCACCCTACTGTAAGCATATCTCTGGGGTCCTCAGGGGGTGAGGTGGGGAGCAGTGCCCCCCAGAGGTAAAGTGGAGGTGGCCCCAGAGTGCTGGGAGCTGGGTTCGAGGTGATCCCTTATTGATGCCCCCTATGCTCCCCACAGATGCCCAGGCACCCCGAGAGAGACTTCTTTTCCACACTGAGGCCAAGGGCGCACAAGTGCGTCTGGAGGCCGGGCAGAGCACTGCCCGCAGGCACGCCACCTTCCATGATGGCATAGTGTTCAGTGCTCGGCCGGTGCAGCCTTGCGAGCCGGTGGCGCTGCGCGTGCTGCATCACGAGTGCCGCTGGCGAGGGGGTCTCCGCGTGGGCTTCACTCGCCTGGACCCTGCGCGCCTGTGTTCGCCCAGCCTGCCACCCTTCCTGTGCCCAGACCTGGAGCAGCAGAGCCCGACATGGGCGGCCGTGCTGCCCGACCACTGCGTGCTCCCCGGGAACGTGGTCTGCTTCTGGGTGAACTCCCGGGGCTGGCTCTTCGTTAAGGTCAACTCCAACTCTCCGCTCCGCCTGCGAACGGATGTGGCCCTGGGCGACCCGCTCTGGGCTGTGATGGACCTGTACGGGACTACCAAGGCCATCGAATTACTGGGTAAGGCAATGAATGGGTGGCTCCTCTGGGGGCATTTGGAGCTGCGGCTAGAACCCTACATTCATTCATAGTCAGCTTTTCCATCAGCTCCTGCCCAGGGTGGGGTTTGAAGACGGGCCCTGGGGACACCAGAACCACTCATAAAGAGGGCAGCCTTGTCCCTAAAAAATGATAAGACATATGTCCAGCACCCTAGACATCCGTTAAATAGCAAATCACCTGTCACAAAGGGCCAGACTTTGCAATCTAGGTAATATTCACTGGAGACAGCAATAAGCCGAGGCTCAGAGGTGAGCGGGAAGACCACTGGTGGGGCAAAGTCCAGACATTCACTCAGTGACAGGGCAACAAGAGCCATCTAGCTGCCTGAAAGAGGAGGGATGTCAGGGGCTCACGTAGATAACGAGGCACCCACAAAAGTACTGGCACTGCCGTGCTGGTGATCAGTGACCTGCACAGGCAGCCCATTCGCCTCAAGCTCCTTTGTTTTTCAACTATCTTGTCACCACTGCTGGAGCCTCACCTCTGGCGCACCTAATTTGGTAGGTTTGGGGTGGGGCGCAAACAACTGTTTTCTCTGCCTCTGCAGGGAATTTAAGGCCTTGGGCTTGAGGTCCTGGGTGAGGCTGAGGTCCTGCTCTCAGGTGGCAGCAGGGCAAAAAGGAGCTGTCTGAAGAAGATCAGGAAAAAGAATCTGCAGTTCTATAAATTCTCTGCTGGCTTAAACTGGGAAAAGGAATGGCCATGACAGGGCCTTAAGATTAGTGGGGAGCACCATCATTGTACCCCAGAAAAGAAAGGAGATGGATCTTGTCTGAGGGGGCTAAGGGGATGGGAGCACCCTGGTTTTGCTTTCCCTGGGCCTGAGTTTCCCTCTCTGCCTTAGATCCCACAGCCGGTGCCCTCCCCACAGCCACGCCTAAGGCTTTCTGTGATGACTTTCTGCTAGAGCTTAAAGGTGAGTGGTTTCCCTGATGCCAGCACTGGGGAATCTGGGGGAGGCTGGGGACCCGGCAATTCAGTCAGTTCTTTCCAAGTCTTATCAAGTTTCCACAGGCTTTAGGCCAAAAGATTTGGCTCTGCCTACAGGAAACCTAAAAACCACTTAACAGCTCTGCCTTCTAGAACATCGGCTGACTTTACAATTACAAAAGCACATTCATATGCAGATAAGTTATTTTGCCCCTGCTTTAAAAAATGCAGTCCACATTCATAGTAAACGTTTTGCTCAATAGAAATAAAATAAACATTAAAGGATGAAGAAGGAAGTAAAAAGATTAAAAAAAAAACACCCATTGCCTGTTAAGTGGATTTCCTCCTGGTACTTTGTAGTCATATATGTATATGGGGAGTCGTTTGTGCTTTGTTTTCCTAAATTAGAATTTTATGGAATTCTGTATATGCCCAATTGTGGTTTTCTTCCTCATTTTTTCACTTGATTACATGGGGAGCATTTTCTCATGACATCATATTCTTCAGCGTACGACCGTATCGTCCTCTTCCCTGTGGTTACATCATGAATAGGTTGCCCACCTCTTTCCCTCATGTGCCTCTCGCCTGTATTGTCCCTTTTCACCACCACAGCAGGAGAGAAGTGTGCCATCTGCTACGACCAGACTGCCAACACTTGCCTCGTCCCCTGCGGCCACTCACGCTTCTGCCACTGTTGTGCCTGGCAAGTCCTCAGGGACACAGCCACGTGCCCACTGTGTCGCCATGAGATCAAGGCCATGGCCCAGGCGTGGGGCCCTCCTGCTCCGGGGACTACAGAGAACCTTGCAGCCTGGCTGGCAGATTGGACCTAGTTCTGAGTCAGCCCCTGCGAAGAGAGGAGGTACTACCCCACTCTGGAGAAGAATGGGAAAGACCAGTCAGTCACAGGTGTAGCAGAAAGAAGACAGCAAGAGGATACTGGTTTTTCCTCCCTCCCCAACGATGAGGGGCCTGCGGGGCGAGGAAGAGCCCTCCTTTCTGCCTTCTCCAGAACTACATCTCCGCAGGGTGCCTGGTCGCAGAAAGTGGTTCTGCAGCGGGCCAGCTAACAGTGGATCCATGGTCAGCTCCAGGTTCATGAGTGCCCAGAGCTTGCCAAGGCTTTTGTCTGACTGCCTGACACAGCTACCGTGGACTTTGCGAGATCTGGGACACAGAAATCCCAAGAACCCATGTGTGTTGGTGAGAAGACCCTTTGCTCAGAAAGGGGATGACCTCTGTTTTATAGCTAAGGAAGTTGAGGTATCTGCCCCAGGGTATTGAGGAGCCTGGGCTGATGCAGGGAGGCTTCTGTGCACAATATTGAGAGCCCTGTGTGGAAGCCGGGACACCTCTCACAAAGTCCTCTGCAACATGAATCTGCAGTTACTCACCCTGCCTGCCCGGGAGGGTGGTTGTACAGTCCCATTGAGATTGTGCATCAAAAGACGATTCAGTACATGAGAGAGCACTGTTGTCGTTGTGCTAATTTTCGTGCCAGTTTCTGAGATCAACATAAAGTGTGTCTTTTATGAATGATGTTGAAATGAGTTGAGTCAGTGGGAGTGTGTGGTGCTGTGGCCTGGCCAGGATCCTGTGGCATTTGGGGACCCTCCTTCCTGTCCTCACAGACATTCTGGGCATGCAGTGGGCTGGGTGGATTCGAGCTGTCAATTCTGTTCTGCTGAGCACATAAAGGGGAATAGTCATACACTCCCCACCCAGAAGTCACAACCAGGCTTCATTCTTGCCTCCCTTGATTTAGGGGGACCACCTGGAGACTCTGTCTCCTGATGAAAGGAAGGACTGGGAGCCCACCTCAGCAGGTGTTTGTTGAGGGGAATGGGGGCAAGCTGTTAGAGAAACAGTGAGGAGCAAACAACAAGCCAGTGGGGGACACTCATAGTGAAGGTAGACCTTTCCAGATTCCACCCCATCTCTAAACCAGAGATCTCAGGCTCTAAGCATTACAACTCCCGACATAAGCCTTCCTGAAAGTGGGGGGGTGCGGTGTGGGGGGGTGGGCTGCAAAGAACCAGAGGCAGAGCAGAATGGCCATGCTGCAGTTAAGGAAACTGAGTGTGTTTTGCTTTTCTGGCTTTTGCTTGCACCCTGATCTCCTCAGGCGGTGCTACCTGTGGGCCTCCCTTGTGCTCTCCTCCCTTTCTCACTCCCCTAGTAAATAAACCTTTTGAAAGTTTTTTCTGGTGTCTGATTTTGGGTCTTAAGATGCGGTCTGTGGGGCCTCCCCGGTGGCGCAGCGGTTGAGCGCTGGGTTGCGAAGCTGCCTGCGCCCGCGCCCGAGGCGCCGGTTCGATCCCCGGCTGCTCCCTGGCCACCGGAGGAGGGTCCCACATGGCGCGCAGACCTCTCCTGCCGCCCGCTGCTCCCCTCAGCAGTGTACTTCGGTCCTTCTGCCTGCTCTGCTCCCTGCTCTGGCTCTGGTGAATTCTCTCACCCTCCCATGCTTCTGACTGTACCCAGTGCTTGTATAAACAAACGAACAAATAAATAAATAAAGCATGCCTCTATACCTGCCCTTTAAAAAAAAAAAAAAAAAAAAGATGCGGTCTGTGGGTGAGGACTCACAACCTGGGTCACCCCGTTTTTCCCACCCCAGTTGCTCTGTCACAAGTCACACCTGTGCTTTGCTGTTGCTCTCTGCTTCATGACTAGTGGGGAGGTGTCTTCTGGAGGAGAGGATGAAAAAGGAGGTTCCAACCTATGGTGCTCCTCCACAGTGTACTGCCCACACTGTAGTCTGCAGAGGGTTGGGATGTTGGCTTTGAGGACACCAGAGCAACTCTCATTCAAGTGGAATCCCCTCGCCACTACCCAGAGGGTGCTTTGCTGAGGTAACTTTGCTGAGAAACTGTTTCTCTATCTGTAAATGGGAAATGAGATTTTTTTGTTATGCCGGCAAGTTGTGAGGTTGAGGAGGACTCTTGTAACTTAGGGGAAGTGCTCAAACTCAGCAGCTACCTTCCCCTGGAAAAGGATTGGGGGTGGGGCACGCAGCCAAGAGAGGCCTGGGTGAGGTGTCAGGGGCATGGGTGTGTGAGCTCTGGCAGCCCACTGACTTTTAACAGGGGTCCCCAGACCACCCCAATATTTTGGAATGATTCCTATGGATCCTAAAACAAAATTTTCATCTTTAAAATGCCTTAAGACACCCAAGCAAGCTGATCTTAGAAATGATCTCTCACCAGAGGTTGGACTTCTGAAATAGTGGAACAAGACTTGTGCAACTCCGTTCCTCCACAATGGCCACAAATATTGGCAAAATTATCTATGATAATTTATATAATAATAAATTTATAATTTACTGGCAAAATGATAACAATCAACTTTCCAGAACTCTGGAAACTAACCAAAGGCTACCAATAATCTGAAGAGAGTTTATCCAAGAGATATTACTCAACTTTGGAAAGAACACTGGGGTTTGTGGGGCTTGAATTTGGCCTAGTCCCCCCTCTTTGGTCCATGCTCCATAGTAACCTTGAAAACCAGCAGCCTTGCAGCCACCAAAGGGGACAGACTAGCTCAGAGACTCCTCAGAGAGCTCTGTCACATCTGGAAAAATTTCATTTAGAGTGTTGTTATTCTTTAATTTGGATTCTCTTTGTGGGAAAACCCCTACCCTCAAGGGATTATCTAATTCTATTCAGGCCTCAATGATAAACTCTTTATCCCCAAGCTGTAATTTTGACTAAGGGGGGGTGGGGGGCTGGGCAGCAAACAAGAGCCCAGCTAAAAGTTTTAAAGGAGCAGTTGAGAAATGAGATAATCATAGAGGACTTGGAAAAACTCTGAATGTGCATGGTCAGGAAAGACCTGAGAGGGCTCAAATGTCTCACTTCTGGCTGACCTTGTGGTCTTGTGCAAGAAGGAAGTGAAGGCTGAAACAATTATAAACTTTGTGAACATTAAAGACATACCTAAGCCGGCTGCACATAGCTCCTTGGCAAAGGGTGGAAGGGCTCAAGGCGTTTAAAGAAATCTCTGTCCACTCATTACCTAACCATTAAGCTAACTGAGAGAGACATTGGTGACTGCACAAGGAATATAGACTTTATGGAATCATTCCAGGCAAATCATTAAACAAACACAAGGCAGCAACACAAGCCCTGGCGGTGGTGGTGGGGTGAGGGAGGGGTTTCCATAGCATCTATCTAAAAGACCCAGTTAAAAAAAAAAATTATGACACCGGCAAAGAAACAGGAGAGGATGACCCAAGTGCAGGAAGAAATGAGTCACTAGAAACTGTCCTTGAGGCTGGCCAAATGTTGGACTTACTAGGTAGGCTTTAAATCACCTATTCTATAAATATGTTCAAAGTACTAAAGAAACCATGTATGTCATCAGTGTCTCACTAAATAGAGACTATCAGTAGAGAGAAATTATACAAATAACCAAAAAAAAAAAAATTCTGGAGTTGAAAAGCACCAAACTCAAATAGAAGATTTGAGCTTCAAGAGGAAAAATTAATAAACTTGAAGATAAATTAATAGTGATTAACTTGAAGATTAAGTGCTACTAAGATAGTAGGAGTACCTACTCTAGAAATCACTTCAGTGGATGGAATGGGAAATAAACTAATATTAACAAAATGAAGGGAGTGTATGACAGTGTGTGCAACGGTGCATAGAACTTGTGACAGAAGAAAACTTGGGAACATATCTTATACATCACCAGTAGGTAAATGGTTATATCAACCAAGGCTTGTTCTTGTGTGGAACACCACGCCATGGGTACAAAAAATAAAGTTATCACTGTATTTCTGACATGCAGAATGCAAAATATAATAAAACTTGTGTATGTAAAAAAATATAAAATATCCTGTGTGTGTGTGTGTGTGTGTTAGTGTTAGAGACACATCTCCATAAAGGGGAGCCATCATTTCCCCCACCCCCACTTATACACAGCTGCCTTGGATTACAAGTCCCAGCATGCTATGAAACAGATTTCTTGAGCAGGAGAGCTACTGGGACCTAGGGGCAGAGCAGAGCAGCATTTATAGAACAATAAAGGCAGGCGGGCCTGTCTCTCTCTGGCTTCTCTGACCCAACTTGCACCCTGGTACTGCTGGGAAGATGACTTTGAGGAGACACATGGAGAACAGACATGTAGGGACTTGGAAGAGATGTGGGTGAGAGACACACAGGGAGCTGTCCGTGGCAGAGATGATGGCAGCTGTGATGTTTATTTGTAATTTTGTGCCTCTCCTTCCATCCCAGACCTGCCTAGCCCCTTTCTTGTGGTTCCCCATCAGAAGGTGCCTTACTCTGTGGCAAGCTTTTAGGCCTCAGTGATCCTGCTTTGGGCCAACCCTGTTAGGCCAGGTATTTGCCTATGAGGGGATGGGTAATTTGGGGGGTTTTATTGGTAAACTATTATTAGGAAGATCCTCTATGCACATGAATTTTACTAAAGATCTTTCATATTAAGAGTCAGCTTCCTTTGCCTTTGTGCACATGGGTGACCAAATCTCTTTCTGAGTGTACACCCCTTAATAATTTGGGATCCCTGGGTACTTCTTGGTTGCCTGCTGACTTTGGTAAATGCGTAATAGAAGCTGGGAGAATAACAGGTCACACGGGGAAAAAGACCAGGATACAGTAAATGTGATTGAGCAAATTTAAACTTAACTGAAATGTTCGAGCTTTTGTTTTACAATGAGAGTGGGTTTCTACATTGGCAAAAAAGCCAAAAATATTTGATTTGGATAACAGTCTGATGGTTCCTCAGAAAGCGAAACATAGAGTTACCATATAACCCAGCAACTCCACTCCTAGGAATATACGCAAGAGAACTGAAAAAATCTCTATAAACACAAAAATCTATACATGAATGTTCATAGCAGAATTATTCATACTTGCCCCAAAGTGGAAAACAACCCAAACGTCCATTCACTGATGAATGGATAAACAAAATGTGGTATGTCCATATAATGAGGTGTTATTTTGCCATAAAAAAGCAATGAAGTACTGATTCATGCTACAACATGGATGAACTTTGAAAACATGTTAAGAGAAGAAAGTTAGTCATAAAAGAGCACATTCTGTGTGATTCCAGTCATATGAAATAACAGGAGCAGGGCCTCCCGTAGTGGCGCAGCAGTTGAGCGCTGGGCTGCGAACCTGCCCGCAGCCTCTGCAGCACCAGATTGATCCCCTGCTGCCGGCGAGGGTCCCACATGGTGCACAGACCTCTCCTGCCGCCCGCTGCTCCCCTCAGCAGTGTACTTGGGTCCTTCTGCCTGCTCTGCTCCCCGCTCTGGCTCTGGTGAATTCACTTACCCTCCCGCGCTTCTGACTGTACCCAGTGCTTGTATAAATAAATAAATATTTAAAAAAAGAAAGAAAGAACAGGAGCAGGAAAATCTGTCGAGATAAGAAGTGTATTCGTGGGTGCCAGGAGATGTGAGAGGGAGGAATGGAGAATGACAATCAAGGGGCATAGGGTGAGGAAAATGCTCTACAATTGATTGTGCTGATGGTTGCACAACTTTGTGAATATACTAAAGCCTATTAAACTGCACGCTTTAAGGGAATGGACTTTATGGGATATATAGTATTTCTCAACTTGAAAGTTATGCAAAAAAACCCCATCCCAAAATAGACAAAGACATGCCAGTAGGAGCAAAACAGAAAGGCAACATTAGGCCTGGGAGCAGGGAATGTGGGTCTTGTGAGGAGGGGAAAATCAGCCTTCCACATGGTGTGCAGGGCACACAAAAAGATAGAGCAGCGCAAGATGTGCTGGGGAGGGCGCGCGGGCTGAAATACAGGAGCCATGAAGGCGCCCAAATGGCAGGCTGGCCGTGGGGTGGCCACGGAAACCCTCACTGTCAAATTGGCCACTACCAGCTGACTTCTCCCCCACCCCCAGCCCTGCATGTAAGACAGATTAGTAGAGGAACAAGCTTTTATTAAGTTTCAGTTTCCTGGGCCTCCCCGGTGGCGCAGCGGTTGAGCGCTGGGTTGCGAAGCTGCCCGCAGCCTCTGCAGCGCCGGTTCGATCCCCGGCTGCTCCCCGGCCACCCGGAGGAGGGTCCCACATGGCGCGCAGACCTCTCCTGCCGCCCGCTGCTCCCCTCAGCAGTGTACTTCGGTCCTTCTGCCTGCTCTGCTCCCCGCTCTGGCTCTGGTGAATTCTCTCACCCTCCCGCACTTCTGACTGTACCCAGTGCATGTATAAAAACGAAACAAACAAACAGACCAGCAAACAAATAAATAAAGCATGCCTCTATACAAAAAAAAAAAAAAAAAAAAAATGTTCTAAGTTTCAGTTTCCTAGAAGTCCAAGATTTATAGGTTGCGGTGATGAAAGTTCACTGCATCAAAGCCAACAGGACGTGTATAATGAATCATTGTCACTAGAATAACATACAGAGTAAAAGGAAAGTAAAAGTGCAACCAGAAATGGTCAGTGATTACTGTGAGCAGGAAGCCAGCCTGCACTAAGTCCGGGGATTGATCTGGGGTTTTCCTGAAGACTAGAGAAATTCCCTTGTGCAGGTGACTTTCACATGAGACTTCCTGTCACACTGAGTATATAGTTCCACAGCTCAGTCTGGGGAATAACAAGCATTCCTCCTTCCCAGGGGCCAGGTACACTCACACACACACACACACACACACACACACACACACAGAGTTCAGCTGCTGTCTTCAGTGGGACCTCTACCATCATTATGGCTGAATAAAGCCCCCTATTCCCCCTGACTCCCACCCCCTGCTAGGCCCTGCATGCAGAGCCTGATGCCTCCTGACAAGCTGTTGAGGAAACTCCACTTGCAAGGAGTCTATAAGCAAAGGCTGGGGAAGGTGGTGGACTGTACAGTTCCTGAGCCTGATGACAGGGTGAAGAGAAGTATCCTCCAGGGACTTGTACTCCACATCAGTTCCACCTGCCAAATGTCCTGTTCCCCTCACTTCTTCCTTTGAAGGAGGAGGAGATGAGGTCCCCTCATGAGCCTGGACGTAGTGACTCTGATATTCTGATATCACCAGCCTATTCCCTGCGTATAGGTCTGCACGAAGTCAGTGGGCCACAGCAGATGGTAACATTCCCTTTTTATAGCAGTAATAGTGGGGCCCGGAGACTGTGTCTGACTTGCCCAGACCACTCAGTCATCATGATGTTGTCAGAACCAGACCCAGAATCCCTGTATCCCAGTCAAGGAACTCTTCTGCCTCCTGCTGCGTCATTTATGGTCAGAAATGGGTGGGGTCACCTATTTGATGTCACCTCTTCCCTCCTCCTGCCCCCAAAGTACCCAACAAAAAAAGGAGTCAGTTCGGCCATCAACCGTGATTAGGTGGAAGGAGAGCTCTTTCCAGTCTCCCACCCAGATCCCAGCCATCTTGTGGGGTTCCCTCCAGGGCCCTGCCCCACACCCACTGCTGCTGTTGAATCTTGGTGGCTAAAGAGAGTATCAAATGCCAAATACATTTTCATTCCTTGTCTGTTCCCTCAAAGTGTGTGTGGACCTGGAGTTGACACCCCCAAGGGCTTCTCCTAAAAGGAAGAACCTAAGTGTTAGAGTATAGAGAATAAAATGTTCCTTTCCTTCCTCCAACGGAGACTGAAAAGGACACTATCCTTTGCTAAAACAGGGAAATCATACCTTTGGGTGACTTGAGAGTGCAATCCTTTTTTAATACTTTCAAGGAAGAGGATCTTCATGCTTAGAGCCCCACCCTGGATTAGTGTAGGGCCTAAACCTAATGACTGTTATCCTCATAGCACAGAAGAGGACCATGTGAAGATGGTGTTCAAACCCATTAGTAACAGAAGAAGGCAAATTAAAAGAGCAGGGAGGCAATCACACTGACAGACTAGCAGACACTGGCTGGACAATGCTATCTTTGTTGGGCTTGTGGGGCTATAGGAACTCTCAGGCATTGCTGGGGTGGGCAGGGGGTATAGACAGTGCCATTCTGGAGACCACTTGGTAGCCCTTAGTCAATGTAAGTATATCCATACCATAAGGTCCAGCAATTCTTCTCTTAGTAACTATTGCAAAGATATTTTCAATCAGGTCCAGAGAAGACATGTAAGGATGCTCACTGCAGCCAGGGCAGGCTCTGGGAGCACAACCTCGACACAAGCACAAGGCCCTGGATTTGGCTGTGTCGGCTTGTGCTGCCATTTTGCATTTTGTTTTGCTCTGGGCCCTGCAAATTATGACGCTGGTGCTGACTATAGCATAATTGATGGCGGTTGGAAGTTGATAGAAAGCTGGGATCACACCCTGGAAGACTAATGGATAAAATGTGGTGGGGCAAACCAGGCAGTCCATTAGATCTGTCGCATACAGCAGGTTAGCTACACATAGAGCAACATAAATGGATCTTAAAAACATACTACTGCAGGCAAAAAATAAGAAGCAGCGTCAAATATTTAATGCAGCATTTTTTATATAAATTAAAAATCATGCACACAAAACACCTTGGCAAAAACAAATGCAAATGGATATACATTAAACACACTGGAGATGGGCCTCCCTGGTGGCGCAAGGGGTTAAGCACCACACTTCGAAGCAAACCGCAGCCTCTGCAGCACGTTTCAATCCCCAGCCAGCCAGGAAGCAACCCACATGGCGAAGCAGACCTCTCCTGTCTCGCCCACTGCTCCCCTTAGCAGTGTATTTTGGTCAGTCTGCCTGTTCTGTTCCCCACTCTGTCTCTGGTGAATCCTCTCACCCCCTGCATCTCTGGCCTGTACCCCAGCTCTTGTATGCATAAATAAATAAATCTTTTTAAAAAAATAAAGTAAAAAAAATAAAAACACTGGAGAGAATGGAAATGAGAGCTGAACAAATATTTTAATAAAATGGGATATAGTTTTCATGGAACCCACAGTGGTAAATCTAGCACTACATTTCTTTTTTTAATATTTTTATTGAAGTTGTACTGGCTTCTAACAATATGTATGTTTCCTGCATACGGCATTATAATTCAATCCCTATGTACTGTACATTGTGCTCACCACCAGAGGTCTAGTTTCTGTCCATCCCCATACAGTTTACCCACTTCACCCACCAGCCCCACTGTTCCCCAATCTGTTCTCTGTATCTGTTTCTGTTTTGTTTTGTTCATTTCCTTTGTTTTTATTGTGAGGGTTTTTTTTTTGTTTGTTTGCTTTGTTTCTTTATATTCTGCATGTGAGTAATATCATACATCCAACAAAGATGTTAATATCCAAAATACATAAAGAGCTCCTACAACTCAACCACAAGAAGAACAAACGATAATGATTTTAAACATGGGCAGAGAGATTCTGTGGTGGCTGCTGCACAGACCGGACGATACTTGCTCTCAAGACTTGCGTTGCTTCCTCTCAGCGGTGGCAGACAGATCTGATATGGCTGAGATTGCAAAATGCAATCAGCCAAACAGAGGAAGACAGAAAAACACAAGAGAAAAATTCACTGTGTCCAAGGAAACCACTTAGCAAGAAAAGCAAGCAGGCGAAACTTGCTGGGGCCATGTGCTGAGGCCTGGGCCTTCTTACATCACTTCTAGCTTTTTAAGTTTACAAGATGCAAAGAAGTTGGGACAAGCTCAATATGACTCCGCTGTCCCTTTTCACCTCAGAGTCGAGAACTACTGACAAAGGAGGCCACGCCTACCTCTCCTATCTGTCTGCCTGGCTGGCAGGAAAGAAAAAGAACTTCCAGGTCAGTAAAGAAGTGCAAGGGGTTAAGGCACTATCTGCAGCCACTGCAGCATGAGTTCGATCCCCAGACAGGGAGCTACTCACATGGCACAGCAGACCTCTCCTGACTTGCCCGCTCCTCCCCTTAGCAGTGTATTTCAGTCAATCTGCCTTTTCTGTTCCCCACTCTGTCTCTGGTGAATCCTCTCACCTCCCACACCTCTGGCCTGTACCCCAGTGCTTGTATGCATAAATAAATAAATCTTTAAAAAAAGAACAACAACAACAAAGAAGCTGGGATGACACGGAAACCTAGAGTAAAAACTAAGTTGATCCAAGGCTGCAAGTCTATAAAATGAAATTAATCAGAGTCCCATTTTTGTTGTTGTTGTTCAAACAATTCTAATTATTGGAATGCACCTTATTTGAGCTATGCAAATGAAGTTTTTAAACCTGAGGGGCGGAGGGGGGAATGGGCAGAGAAACAGAATAGACACTTCTCCAGACAAGAAGTAGAGGTGGTTAACAGGCACATGAAATGATGTTCACCATCACTGTTACTCAGGAAGTGCAAAGCAATAGGTTTCTTATATCTGTTATTAAATATAACCCTTATTTATAACCCAAAACTATCAATGTGTTTTACAATGTAGGTTTATTACAGGAATGCCACTGGCTAATATGTAATAATAGTTTAAATGTTTGTTATAGCTTGTAATGTTTATATCCCACTCATGACATGATCCAACCAATATAAAGACTGGGTACTATCTCCAGGAATAAGTAAAGTATTACTTCCTTGCAGATGTTCATGCAAATTTAAAAGATAAATCCTTCGTCCTAAAACAGTGCTAACACATTTCCAAGGACAGTGCCAAAGGTGGAGGACAGGTCACTGTCTGTGGGTTCTCATCCATGTGCTAACAATTGCAAGGCCACTCAGGCTCAGGGTGGAACTACAAGGTTTATTTAACAGGATATTGGGGAAACAAAAGTGTTTCTAAGGCCACAGGAGATGGCAGGCAGGGGCCAGGGAGGCTTGGCCTGGAGGCTCTGGTGTACCCTCTTGCCCTCCTTGCAGTCTGTAACTGCGAGGTTGCCTGGGACTGGGAGGCCACTGGGAGACTGTCCTCTGTACTGACCCCTACTGGTGAGTCACCCCCTTTCTCCTGTTGACCCAGAGGCTATTGAGAAGGTGCATCAATCAATAAAGAACATCTTTTGGCCTCCCCTGGTGGCACAGCGGGTTGAGTGCAGCACTGTGAAGCTGTCCGCAGCCTCTGCAGTGCTGGATCGATCCCCGCTGGCCAGCGAGGATCCCACATGGCACGGCAGACCTCTCCTGTCTTGCTCACTGCTCCCCTCAGCAGTGTATTTCAGTCAGTCTGCCTGTTCTGCTCCCTACTCTGTCTCTGGTGAATCCTCTCACCCTCCGCGTATCTGGTCTGTACCCCGGTTCTTGTATAAATAAATAAATAAATAAATAAATAAATAAATAAATAAATAAATAAATAAACGAACGATTGAATGAATTAATAGGTAAATAAATAAATACATAAATCTTTTAAAACTAAAGAGGTAATGGGGAATGCAGCTAGGGAACAGTTTCCTTCTCTTCAGGCAGTTGTAGCCAAGTAGCAGCCCAATTCAGTGTGACGAAGCTGAATTTTTTTCAGGAAGATGGTGCAAAATCACAGAAGGAAGCCCCTGAATGTCCCAAAGCCTCACCTAAAACTTTGAAAGCCAAAAAAGCAATGCCAAAAGGCATCCACCGCTACACACCAAATAGAAAATCCCCATGTCACTCACCTTCTGAAGATCCAGTGTTCTGGACTCCAAGGTCCCCTCTGCAGGTTCTGACACCATGTGAAAGACTTTAACAAGAAAGTAAGACAGTTGGCAAACAGACAAGCTTTATTAAACTTATGTTCCACCCAATGAGAACAGCATTGGAAAGGGAAAAAGAAGTTTCCATGCTGAATCTCAGGGGGAGTCCTAAGAGGCGGGGCTGTGGGGGTTGGGGTGAGAGGATTCACCAGAGACAGAGCGGGGAACAGAACAGGCAGACTGACTGAAACATTGTAGGGTAAGGAAAAATGTCAGGCTTTTCTGCCCTCCTGCCATCAGGATAGATGATGGATCCTGCGGTCCTGAATGCCTGCCTGATGGTGGCACCTGGAATAGAGTGTGGGCAGATGTAGATAAGGATTCACTTAGGCTAAGACTGTGCTTTTTCAAGGGCGGCGTCACAGGGACGCCAGTAGAAGCCAAAGCAGAAGCCAAAAGAGAAGCCAAGAAAGAAGCAGTAGAAGCCAAGAGAGAAGCAGAGAGCCCAGATAGAGTGAAGACCTGCTGGGGGCTGGGAGGCTGGGAGGCCCCCCAGCACCCCTGCCTGCCATATGCCTGGTGAACCCCAATAAAAGACCTGCAGAAAGCCACTGAGGACTCTGACTCCTCCTTCACCCGGTCTGCATGGGATCAGAAAACCTGCCCTGTGTCGTTCCTGCCTTTACAAACACACTGCTGAGGGGAGCAGCAGGGGAGACAGGAGAGGTCTGCTGGGCTATGTAGGTTGCTCCCTGGCTGGCCAGGGATTGAACTCATGCCGCAGAGGCTGCGGATTGCTTCATAGTGCGGTGCTTAACCCCTTGTGCCACCAGGGAGGCCCCTAAGAGGCTTTTTAAAAAGGGATCTTCCTAACAGATCGGGTCAGAGGGGAGTAATGTCCAACATGTCTTGGGTCAGGCTATACTAACGCATATGTGGAAGAGTTACATGCTTCTTCATATTTCTCCTGTTTCCTCATCATCTTAGGTCTCCACTGGGCTATGTATCCTAGATGCTATTAAGACCCCTGTCATTTCTGAGTCAGGGCCTTTGCTAACTGTGCATGTGGGCCTATAGCCACTCCCTCTTTCCAGGGCATGACAGACAATTAGTGCTAAAGCCCTGACTTTTGCAAGATATATGGTCAAAATCTTGCACCTGGATGGGGCATCATACGTCAAAATGTCTCAATTTGTTAATCTGGTGGGGCATGTCAGGGTTGTTAAAACAAAATGTTATATAGCCCATTTGTTTGAAGCTGGGTCCAAGAAAACTTCCCCTTCTTCTGCCAGCTGTGGCTTCAAAGCAAAAGGTCTGGTAACTCCTCTGGGTGTTAGAACAAATGCAGCTTCCTTAGGAGGGTTGTTAAAACAAAGGTGAGGCAGCTTCCTCCCAGTCCCACAATTTAATTAACCAGAGTATCTTTACTAAGACTATGCAGCTGGTTTCAAAAGCAGTCCAAATATTCTCGAAAGAGCACCCCCAGGAGAAATAAGCTTGACCACCATGCCCCCTCTGACCACTGAGTTAGCCATGAAGAAGACAGGAGACAACAACACACTCATGTTCATTGTGGATGTCAAGCCAACAGGCTCTAGCCCAAACAGTTGTGAAGAAGCTCTGTGACACTGGTGTGGCCAAGGTCAAGCCCCTGATCGGACCTGATAGAAAAAAGGCAAACATTTGACTCCTAACCAGGATGCTCTGGATGTTGCCAACAAAATTGGGATCTAAATTGAGTCAAGCTGACTAACCTAAATATAAAAATTTCACCATTAAAAAAACCAAAATCAAACAAACAAATAGAAGAAAAACATGGTGGAGACTCTATAGCCAGAACTGATCTGTGGGCCAAGAGGAGGCTCAGAGAGGCTCTCTGCCGTTGGTCCTTGGCCACAAAACCTTTACACAACAGATCTGGGACTTGAACCCAAATCTTCTCCCTCTCCACCCAAAATGGGATTCAACCAAGAGCAGGAGAAAATGCTCTTATTTGACACCTTTCCCCTTGAATGGTGTCCTTTGTCGTAAGTATGTAGGAAAGTTCTGATCCAATTCTCAATGAACAATTTCAGTAGAAATTTTAATAGAGGGCCTCCTCGGTGGCGCAGCGGTTGAGCGCTGGGTTACAAAGCTGCCCGCAGCCTCTACAGCGCCGGTTCGATCCCCAGCCGCCAAGCGAGGGTCCCACATGGCGCGCAGACCTCTCCTGCCGCCCGCTGCTCCCCTCAGCAGTGTACTTCGGTCCTTCTGCCTGCTCTGCTCCCCGCTCTGGCTCTGGTGAATTCTCTCACCCTCCCGCGCTTCTGACTATACCCAGTGCTTGTATAAATAAATAAATAAATAAATATTTAAAAAAAAAGAAATTTTAATAGAAACACTTTCCTTTGTTTAAGTTATCTAAGTGATATACAATCATAGTAAAAAAAAAAATAATCAAAAAGAATAGACAGACATAGAGTGAAAAGTACTATCCCCTGCTAGGCTTCTTCTTTCACTTAGGAAGAAAGAAATGCTGTGGAACTTGCCCTTGCCATAAGCAAACAGAAAATTGGACAAAACATATGAAATGACTGTTTTTTGGATGACAGACAGTGCAGTGGAGAAAGGATGCAAGTAAGGCGACTCTATGTGCCTAATTTTCTGCCTGAGAGAGAGCTGAAGGCCCCCTCCTGGCAGCCCTCCCAGCAGCTGAGGAACAAGTCCTTTGAAGGGGAGTCTGGGCAGTGTGTGGGAGTATCCACCACAGAGCCCGCCCTTGAGAGAGATGACTAAAACATGAAAATGAGTCTTTTATCTTGTACTTAATCAACTGAAATTACATTTTAACAGAGTGCCAGTTCTTTAGAAACACAGAATAAGTCAAGGAACTGTATGTATGTTAGCAATATCCTCTCAACGAAACTGTACACCAGCATGGCATGGTATTCGTGTTTTACTTGGGCAATGTTTTATCAATCTTCACCACAATCCCTTGATATTCAAAGAACTCTCTTTTAAAGCATCCATGCCACCTCCATCTCTTCCTCACTGCTTAATTTTCCTGACTCTAACAGATCTCATTTGTTGATTGCTTTGTGCTGGTTCAGACAGTCCTCTCACATCACTCTCCACGAGTTTCCAGCATCTTTTGCAGGATTTCCAATTTCATTTTGCAATTATTTGCATTATTTTTAATAGCATTCCAACATCCAATTACCAAGTCTGGCCATTAAAACATCAGGAACAAAGACTGCACAGAGACTTCTTTTGGGGTTCTCAGGAGAGGAGGATAGAGGAGTAGTTCCTCAGTGATTGGCTTGGGCCTGATGGCTGTTGCTGCCCACACATACTCATGACAGGAAGAACTGACCACCAGCACTGGGTTGGGGCACTGCTCACCCCTTTCACTGGGGAAACCAGTGTTTACCACATCCCATTATAGCACTGTTCTCAGCCTTGGCTGCACATTAAAAGGAACTTGGGAAACTTTCAAACCCTCCCTATGCCAGGGCCCCACCTGAGACATCTACTAACAATTGGTCTAGAGTTGAGCTCAGAGCATTCCAGATAATTCTAATGTACCACCAGTGTTGAGAATCACGGATGTTTCTGTATGTGCCTGTCCCTCTCACTGATAGGAGACCTTCAAGTAGGAAGCATCGCACCTCATCTTTGCTGTGCCCCCATTGCACCAGTATGTATCTCACTGAATACAATTGAATTGTGTGTCTTGCAAGCCAGAAGAAGGAGGGACGAGTCCTGGGTGCCAACAAGGTAACTATCTGAATAGTGTCACATGGAGATCAACATTTGGGCAAGCAGTGACCATCTTCATATCATCCACCTGTTGGCTGTCCAACAACTGGGAGACTGTATTTCTTTGCTTTGGCTTCCCCAGCTGGACATGTGACTTGACATAAGGGGTGGTATACATTTTGGAGAAAGAACAAAGCTGATGGCACTACACACTTCTTATTTCAAACTATATCATAAAGTGATGGTAATCAAAACAGTATGATGCTGCCATAAAGTACACTGGATAATATGTGAAATAGATAGATGATAGATAAATAGATAGGTAGATAGATACACAGACAGACAATTTATACACACAATGAAATATTCAATTATGAGAAAGAATGACAACACGATGGAACTTAAGGGCATTATGCTAAGTGAAATTTGTCAGAGAATGACAAATACAGTAAGATCTCTTGTATGTGAAATCTCAAAAAGCTAAACTTACAGAAACAGAGAGTAGAATGGCGGTTACCAGGGATGGAGAGGTGGAAGAAATGAGTTGTTGGTCAAAGAGCACAAACTTCCAGTTATAAGATGAATAATATATAGCATGGGGTTATGATTAGTAATACTGTATTGTACATTTGAAAGTCACTTAGAGAAGAAAAGAAATGGTAATTGTCACCACAAAAAAAGAAATGGTCATTATGTGGTGTGATACAGTAAGCTAATTCTAGAGTGGTAATCATTTTGCAATAAAAATGTATATCAAATCAACAATATACCTTAAAATTCCATAATGTTATACGTCATTTATCTCAATAAAGCTGGAGAAGGAAGACTGAAACCTCCAAAGGGGAAAACAAAAGAACTAATGAAAGCCTAGATGCAGTGGCAGATCAAGACTATTGTTTCTCATCACTCTCCATTAAATTGCCCATAAATTTATTGTTTTCTTATCCTTGGGTGAAACCTTATATTTTAACTTTAGCTATTTTGATCACTTTTTTTTTTTTAAATTGCAGGATTTTGGAACTCCCCAGTAGAACATAGAAGAACTGGGGTGTAGGCCAGAGGTGGGGGGGCTGGCGAGAGGATTCACCAGGACAGAATGGGGAGCAGAGCAGGTAGATTTACTGAAAGACACTGCTAAGGGGAGCAGCAGGCAATACAGGACAGGTCTGATGCACCATATGTAGGTTAGCTCCCTGGCTAGGGATCAAACTCAGGCCTTAGCAATAATAGTGCTGGAACTTAATCCCAGGAAGGCCCTATTTTGATCTTCTAGAAAATAAACAAATACAGTATTTCTGCAGAAAAGGAGCTCAATGATATTACCATCTATCATTGATATAAAAATAGTACAACTTCCACTTCTTGGAAATATGGATTATCTGGTGGCCAGGGAACTTGGACTTGGCCTCAATGACATGCTTCTTGTTCTGCAGCTTGGTGGGGATAGATGTGATGATGTGGCCAATGTGGATTCCACCTGGGAGCATAGGCCATTTGATATGTGAAGAAATTGAAACTCAGAGAGGAGAGGTACTTGCCTAATGACTGAAATATGTTCTCTTCTCTACATTGACAAATATCTTTCATCCAACCTGGAAGGTCAGGTCAATTCTAAACTTCTTGGATTCCTTGGATTTCTGGATGGAATCTGGTGGGGCTGACTTCTCAGTGTGGAGGAGCAAGCTGGCCCCAGCCCTTGACCATGGCCCACCCCCTGCTCCATCCTGCACCACCAACACCACGTGACCACCCAGCTGGCTCGTTAAGCAGCAGCCACCCTGCAGACAGTGGCCTTTGGCACAGAGACATGTCCTTTGGCAGTGCTGTCCGCTAGAGGATGGATGCTGAGCAGAGGTCCTCAAGGACATGGAAGAAGGCACGGGGCTCTGGAACATGAGCATTCAGGGCAGTGGGGCCAGGACCAGAGGAACATATCCCCTGTCCCTCAGAGAGGCTGGCAGAGGCAGAGCTCTGAGACTAAGGTTCTTGGTTTGGGGTGGTGCTACAGCTGCAAAGTGGACTGGGTGCCCACCTACATCATCTAGCGTCCAGGCATGTTCTGTGCATCTGCCCCTGGTATCCAGTCATGGTGACTGAGGGGCCCTAACTCGTCTAATGTGAAATTATCTTTGAATTTCTGGGATAAATCAAACTTGATATATGTCTTTGTCTGCTCAGGCTGCTATAACAAAATACCACAGGGCCTTCCTGGTGGCTCAGGGGTTAAAGTCACAGCGCTATCACGTTATAGCAGCCACTGCAGCGTGAGTTCGATTCCCCTGGCCAGCCAGCGAGCTAACTCACATGGCACAGCAGAACTCTCCTCTCTCGCCCGCTGCTCCCCTCAGCAGTCAGTCTGCCTGTTCTGCTCCCCACTCCATCTCTAGCGAATGCTTTCTCTCTCTCTCTCTCTCTCTCACACACACACACACACACACACACACACACACACACAAGCGCGCATGCACACAACCCACCATACACCTCTGGCCTACACTGCACACCTCTTGCATGCATACATAAATAAATCTTTTAAAAAAATACCATAGAGGGCCTCCCCGGTGGCGCAGCGGTTGAGTGCTGGGTTGCGAAGCTGCCCGCGGCCTCTGCAGTGCCGGTTCGATCCCCGGCTGCTCCCCGGCCACCAGAGGAGGGTCCCACATGGCGCGCAGACCTCTCCTGCCGCCCGCTGCTCCCCTCGGCAGTGTATTTCGGTCCTTCTGCCTGCTCTGCTCCCCGCTCTGGCTCTGGTGAATTCTCTCACCCTCCCTTGCCTCTGACTGTACCCAGTGCATGTATAAACAAAAACAAAAACAAAACAAATAAATAAATAAATAAATAAAAACATGCCTCTATAAAAAAAAAAAAATACCATAGACTGGATGACTTAAACCACAGCCTTTTTTTTTTTTTTCTACAGTTCTAGAGGCTGGAAGTCTGACTTTGGGGTGCCCATATGATCAGTGTCTGGTGTAGACCACTTCCTGGCCTGCAGGCTCAGCACTTGCAGATGTACAGTGTCCTCACATGACAAAGGGAGAGAGAGAGAGACAGAGAGAGATTTTTCTCTTTCTTCTCTTATAAAGCATAGTACTATAAGATTAGGATCCAACCCTTATGGTCTTATTTCACCTTTATTGCCTCTTAACAACCCTGCTTCCAAATACAGTCACATTGGGGTTTAGGGCTTCAACAGATTAATTTGGGAGAGATTCAATTCAGTCTATAGCTATAAATGTATATCTGAAAACTTATTTTAGAATTTGGAATATTTTGGATCTTAGAAAAGAAAAATAGTGAATATACCAAATATTTCTTAATACCCAAGTCTAGGAAAGGGAAGAGGCCCATAATCAAACAACATGAAATTTCAGCCACGAATTTGAATATCACACCAAGTGTGATAAATAAGGACTAGAAGTAGCCTCTCCTAATTCAGGTTCTGCCTCCAATGACTTGGTTCTCAAATTTTTTAATTTTAATTTATTATTTATTACTTATGAAGATTTTTTCTGCATTATTTCTTTTTCTTACATTTTTCTTAATATTTGGACAGTATTTGATTTCTCCCCTCAGGTATTCTGAACATACCTTTTAGATTTCAGAATCTTGGATAACAGATTGTGAATCTGTGTTTTATTTAGAACTTAATACCTAAAGATTATTATTTTATTATGTTCAACAGTGAGATAGGCCTGTCATTTTCTATTCTCATAATGTCCTTATCTGCTTTTAGGATCTAGGTAATAATCATCTTCTAAGATGTATACAAAAGTGTTACTTCCTTTTCTGCTGTGACCGCAGTTTTAAATTCACCAACAGCTAAAGATGTGCAGTGTTATGGGGAACCTCTTGGTCTTACCCTGTACTACAAACTGTATGTTAGAAACCTGTCCAGAGTAGAGATGAGATGAATAGAAAAGAAACAGTAGGGAGGTAGATTTACACCCGACCACAAAAGTCACATTAAATGCCTTAGTCTTAAAATCCCAATTAAAAGCCAGAGATTCCCATATTGAATAAAAAAGCAAGACTCAACTATATGCTGCCTATGAGAAATTCACCTTAATATAAAGGTCCAAATAGGTGAAGAGCAAAAGCATGGGAAAATATGCCATATTAAAACAAATCAAGGCCATCCATGGTGGCGCAAAGGGTTAAGTCTCAACACCAGCCCCCTCACACCAGCCCAGTCTCAACACTCACCCCCAGGAGTTAACCCACAAGACACCGCAGACCTTTCCTGTCTCGCCCTCTGCTCCCTTCAACAGTGTATTTCAGTAGATAAGCCTGTTCTGCTCCCCACTGTGTCTCTGGTGAATCTTCTCACACACATACACCCTCCCCCACACCTCTGGCCTAGACCCCAGTTCTTATATGCATAGATAAATAAAAAGAAAATCTTTTTTAAATTAATTAATTAATTAAAACTAATCAAAAGAAAGCTGGAATGGATATATTAATATCACATAAAATAGATTACAGAGCAAATAATATTACCAGGAGCAGTTATTTTGTAACTTTTTGAACAGTTATTTTAAAAACATAATAATTCTAGACATTTAGGCACCGAACCACAATGCTTTCAAAATACATAAAGCAAAAACTACTAGAATTGAAAGGAGAAATAGGCAAACCTATAATTATAGTGGGCATTTTCATACCCCTCTCTTGATAACTGATAGAAGTAGGCAGAAAATAGGATGTAAAAGACTTGAATAAAACTATCAAACCAACTTTACCTGTTTGACATTTATAGAGTACTCACATTTTTGTCAAACATATATAGGTGCAAATTAAACTTTATCAACATTACGAACTTCTGCTCTTTAAAAGACTTTATGAAAAAACAAGCTACAGACCAGAAGAAATTGTCTACATATCACATTACTGATAAAGACCCATGTCCAGAAGATATAAAGGACTCCCAAGGCTCAATAAGAAAACCAACAACTCAATTTTTTTAAATGAGCAAAAGACTGAACATTACCAAAGAGACATGTAGATATCAGAAGATACACATGAAAAGCTGCTCAACGCTAGTCATTTTTGAGAATGACAGATTAAAACCACAATATACCGCTGTGGATTAGAATGCCTAAAGTTCAAAACACTTAACACGCCAAGTATTGGTGAGTATGTGGGAGAGCTGGTGGTGAGAATGCATCCACTTAGTAAAACACGTTGGCAGTTTCTCAAAAAGTTAGACATAGGGCCTCCTTGGTGGCACAAGGGGTTAAAGCACGGCACTATGAAGCAATCCGCAGCCCTGGCAGCACAAGTTCGATCCCCAGCCGGCCAGGGAGCAACCCACATGGCGCAGCAGACCTCTCCTGACTCGCCCGCTGCTCCCCTCAGCAGTGTACTTCAGTCAATCTGCCTGTTCTGTTTCCCACTCTGTCTCTGGCGGATCCTCTCACCCCCCACATCTCTGGCCTGTACCCCAGCTCTTGTATGCATAAATAAATAAATCTTTAAAAAAAAAAAAGTTAGAGATACACCTACCCGCCACTCCACCCTGTTACTTACTCAAAGGCAGGAAAGTAGATGCCCACAAGAAGATTTGCACACAAACGTTCACAGCAGCTTTATTTGGAACTGCCCCCAACTGGAAATAACCCAAATGTTCATCACAGGGGTGGACAAATTGTGGTACCTCCAGAAGTGGACCTGTACTGGGCAATGAAAAGGAAAAAACTATTATAAAAACAACATGGATGAATCTTGAAATAGTTGTGGTAAGTGAAAGAAGACGAAAGACAAAAATGTCCAGAAAATGCAACAAATCTGCTGGGAGTGGAAGTGGCAGGAGGAGCCTGGGAATGATTACTCTGTTCATAATCTTGATTGTGGTAATAATTTCACAGGTGTATACATATATCAAAATTTGTCAAATTGTACAATTTAAACATGCATATTTAATTGTACGTTAATTATACCTCAAAGCTATTTTAAAAAATCAGCGAGTGGGTTTCCTCATCTGTCCCCGCCAGGCACAGAAGTAGAGTACCGGGTAGGTTGTGGAGCCTCCCAGGAGGCCATTGCCTGCGCTGCACTGCCACCCTCTGGCCGAGGCCGCCTCTCTGAGCTGGGCAGGCAGAGGCAGGCCCTGCCCCAGAGTTGCCTTCCCAAGGATTTTAGCTGTTGCTACTCCCACTGCGGCCCAGGAGCAGCAGCTCTCGGACACCACAAAGGCTGATGGGCTGTGCAGCTGAGTGAGGGTGTCAGGAGAGCAACTGAGATGTGGGGCAGGAGGATGATGGGGGCTATGGGAAGGGTCACAGCCACTGCTCAGCTGCCCAGAGGGAGGGGCCGTCTGGGTTAGCTGGAGAGCAGTGCTCCTGCTTTGGAAGGCCTGTGGGCAGGGCCCCAAGGGCAGGGCCTGCTTGGTAGGGCCCAGACAAAGATGGCTGCATTGTATGCAGGAAAGCAGACAAGGGACCGTCATTGCAGACTTATGTGTCCCGTGATAACTAGTGACAGCTTGAGTCTGTTCAGCCAACGTGTGGGTGCTGATGGTAGAGCTGTGACATGCGTGTCCCTGGACTGCTCTGGGGAGCTGGTCCCTTAGCTGAATGTCTGAGGCAGTAAAGCCATATTGTTGCCTGGCTGGAACAGAGGGGCCATTGTTTTCAACAAATGAAAAACTTGCCAGCTGGAAGAGGCCCATTCAACCCAATGTTTACACATGAGGAACCAAGGGCTAGAGGGATAGGAAGTGACTTGCCCATGTCCTAGAAGGAACTGGTGGCAGAGCCACGGCGTTCAGTGGATCTCAGCTCAGAGTCCCAAGCAGTTCCCTCCACTCTGGGTCAAAGTAATTTTCAGCGTGGTTGACCAAATGGGACTCTGGGATTGCTTCCACCTCTGGCTACTGTGGATGATGCTGCAGTGAACAGATGTACAAACACATCTTCAAGACCCTGCTTTCAATTTCTGGGTAGATACCCAGAAGTGGAATTGCTGGATCATATAGTAATTCTGCCTTTAGTTCTTTAAAGATCTGCCATATTGTCTTCATAGCCACCACACCATTTTACATTCCTGCCAGTAGTGCAGAGTTCCCGTTTCTCTACAGCCTCCCCAACACTGTTATTTTCTGGGTTTGTTGGATTTTTTTGCTTTTTTTTTTTTATTAAGATTTACTTATTTATGCATACAAGAGCTGGGGTACAGGCCAGAGGTGTGGGGGGTGATTCACCAGAGACAGAGTGGGGGAACAGGCAGACCCACGAAATACACTGCTGAGGGGAGCAGCGGGTGAGACAGGAGAGGTCTGCTGCGCCATGTATGTTGCTCCCTGGCGGGGGATTGAACTCATGCTGCAGAGGCTGTGGATAGCTTCATAGGTTGCGTCTTAACCCCCTGCACCACCAGGGAGGCCCTTCTGGGGCTTTTTTGTTTTGTTTTTGATAGTAGCCATCCTAATAGGTATGTACTAGGTCCCTTTTTATAAAGACACCAATCATTTTGGATTTGTACCCACCCCTGAAACCAAACCTAACTGGCTAAATTACTTCGACCCTAAGAACAAAAAAGGCCTCCCCGGTGGCGCAGCGGTTGAGCGCTGGGTTGCGAAGCTGCCCGCAGCCTCTGCAGCACCGGTTCGATCCCCGGCTGCTCCCCGGCCACGGAGGAGGGTCCCACATGGCATGCAGACCTCTCCTGCCGCCCGCTGCTCCCCTCAGCAGTGTACTTAGTCAGTCTGCCTGTTCTGCTCCCCGCTCTGGCTCTGGTGAATTCTCTCACCCTCCCACGCTTCTGACTGTACCCAGTGCTTCTATAAATAAATAAAAATAAATATTTAAAAAATAATAATAGTTATAAAAAAAAGAGGAAAGCGTTATATAAACTTTTCTGAGTCATGTTTTTACAGACACAGCAAAGGCTGAAGACTTGTCAACTACCCTTGAGCTGAGGTCCAAGGCCAGCTGGAGGCCTAGGTCACACAGAGGAGGGGTTACCCAGAGGTGGGGCGCTCCAACAGAAACTCAAAACTCCAGATACCTGAAGAAAAGCTTCCTCTATGAAGAGTCCTGCGACTAGTCAGTGAGCTTCAACCACATCCACATTTCTTTGTCCCTAACCTGCTTTTAAGCCAATAAAATTTAGCTCCTTTGTTCTCAATCTTGGGCCCCAAAACCTATGTAACCCCATTTTCTTTCCTAATTGGGGAGGCATATTTGAGATTTTTTTCCCTCCCGTTTCCTTGCTTGTTGACTGGCGGTAAGCCTATCTGCTTGAAACACTGATGTCTTAGGGATTTTCATCCTAACTGGGCATCAGGGACACGGCTCTGACTTTGTAGAGGTCAGGATCACCCTAATGACCTCATCTTAACATGGTCATCTGCAAAGATGCTATTTTCACATAAGGTCACAATAACAGGATAGGACTTCAACATTTTTTTAAGAGACACAATTGAACCCATAACATTTACACATTCATATGCATTATGTGTACACATGTGTGTGTGTGTGTGTAAACATAGTTTATATTTGGGTTTTTACATATAGCCTACTTTTTAAAACTTGGGGTTCTTTTGTTGTTTTCTTCCACGTAATTGTTTGTAGACCATTATCAAGTTGATGGTGTTTTCCCTCCAGGGATGTCTGCATCCAAATTTCCCTGTTTTTTATAAGGGCACCACTCATACTGACTGGATTAGGGCCCTCATTAAGAATTCCATTTTAACTTTAAAAATCTTCAAAGATCCTATTTCTTTTTTTTTTTTTTAAGATTTATTTATTCATGCATACAAGAGCTGGGGTGTAAGCCCGAAGCAGGAGGTGAGAGGATTCACCGGAGACAGAATGGGGAACAGAACAGGAAGATGGACTGAAACATACTGCTGAGGGGAGCAGTGGGCAAGACAGCAGAAGTCCGCTGCACCCACCATGTGGGTTGCTCCCTGGCTGGCTGGGGACTGAACTCGTGGTGTAGAGGCTGGCAGTAGCTTGATAGTGCTGTCTTTAACCCCTGCGCCACCAGGGAGGCCCCAAAGATCCTGTTTCTAAATACAGTCATATTCTGGGATTCTGGGGGTTAGACCTGGAAATAATCAAATCAGGGAAGCATAATTCAGTCCATAACACCCTTCATCCAATACCTGCTCTTTAATCCGTCTACCTCTATGTTTAACCATCTGTACTGAGTTTAATAGTGTCCTCCAGATTTCGTGTCTACCTAGGAACTTTGAATGTGACTTTATTTAGAAATGGGCCTTTGCAGATGTAATTAAGGGTCAAGATAAGATCATACTAGGTAAGGATGCTCCCTAAATGCACATGCGAGAGGAAGGTCCTAGGACAAGGACAGGATGGGACTCAAGGAAAATACTTTGCTGTCCCCACAGACTGGTAAGCAAGAGGTTAAGCAAACCTGATGACTCTAGGCCTAGACACCTACTATCATAAATTTCCTTGACCTGTTGTTTTTTATTACTAATTTTTCCCCAGCATGGGCATTCCTGCGTTATCTCTTTGCAGCTTATCAAGTTGGCTGCTATGAAAGAAAAAAAGAGACCTTGAGATCAGACTGGTTTACCCTGGAGCTGTGGGCATGCAGCCTCAAACTTCACTTGAGCATGGTCATAAGCCTGCATGACCACCGAGCTGCAGCTGATCGGTGCCCACAATGAGCAACAATAAATGCTCTGTAGCCTAGTCCCCCCTCCTTGCCTTCTCAGCCAAGAGTTTAATTCTTTTTAGAAAACCCTAAATAAGGGACCAGGAAAAAGACTAATTATAGTAAAGTAAAAATCAAAATCAACAAGCAACTATAAACCAGAGACACACTAGAGGGAGGAGGGAGTAGGATCAAAACCAGGGTGGTGGGAATTGTATGGGGACTATAACCAAGATGAAAATGGACACATTGTGCAAAAATAAAAAATGATGTAAAAAATATATAAAATTTAAAAAATAAATATAATTTAAAAAAGTTTAATTCTTTTGTTCTCAAATCCATCCCAGTCCTAAAGCCTTTATAGATCCCTATAGGCATGGAGAGTCTCTCATATCCAAAGAGGTTTCCTCAGAGCTTTCTTGCTCTTTCCATAAACAAGACACTGATGCCTTGCCAGCCTTCACTGGTATTGTGGAACCCTCTTTTCATTCTTGATCAGAGGGTCTCAAGAGCCCTTTCCCTGTCTAGGCAGCAGGACATGCTACCCTCTGGTGTCTCCAGCCCCTTGCATCACTGCTCCTCCTCCCCTCTTCCACCTGCCCACTTCCCTGCTTCCACAAAGAGCTCATCTACAAAATGGGCATGGCCACCGAATGCTGCACAGAGATGCGGAGAAGGCTAAATGAAGTAATCCACAGGCTAAATGAAGTAATCCACAGAAGTACTCAGCCACTTAAATGTTAGCAATTTTTACTACCATCATCCTCCAGCAGAATTCATAGGCCCAATGGACCCAGTCTCAAAAGCTGATTCTCTAGTCAGTGATTTCTCTCTCCTCCATTCTGCTAAAAGCAAATCACCTTAGCACTAAAGCATTTCCTACCTTACACTGACAGGTGGGTATCATGTCTAGCTAATAAGGCTGCATCCCCTTTGAAGGTAAGGACCAGATTAATACTTATATAGAGGGTACTCAAATATTTTGCCAGCAGATTATTCAGAATGATTTTATTTTTAAGCATTATATATACATTTATAAACGCACATATACGTATGTACATAGATTTGGTAGCTGCTTAAGGACAAAATGTCTACTAGGAAATGGTTTTCTACAAGAGTCAAATATGGAAAATAACACAGATCAACTTAGGAGGCCAAACTATACATGAACACAAAGAAAGGCTATTGGTTTTCATATCAAGAACAGCCCCTCACCCTGACCTCCATTTCTAGATGGTCACCACAGGCCAAACACTTGAATCAAGAACAGCATTTCACGGTGCTGCTTCCCAGCTGTGAGGGACTGCATCAAAGCACCCAAAGTGGAACCATGTTGGTCACCAATGAAGTGATGAGCTCCCAGCTGCCCACCTCAGGGAATTTAATCCCCTTGCCTCACAAGGACATCAGAAAGATCCTCAGTTCCTTCCAGCTTGAGATTCTGAAAAAGATTAAACACGTGAACTTGAGAATACGAGGGTCATAAAACAAATCCTAATGCAGGTAACAAGGTAGTGATTACAAATAAAGGCTAAACCATGATGGTAAGTAAAGTTATGTCACAGCAGACATAATTTGTATGATAAAGCTGGTTCCAAATCATAAGGACAAAGGATGCCAATCACAAGGCCAAAATGCCAAAGGCAGCCATCTCTGGCTCTGATTCCTGCAGCAATCATCCTCTGCAGAGGGTCCAACAGGAAAGCTATTTGCCCTGGAAGGAGCTGAGCAAGGGGATGGAGAGGCCACCAGGAGCTGCAACACACACTTATTAATTCCTTCCGCCAAGGCCGTCTCCCTCCCATCTCTACCCAGAACTTTCCCCTACCTCTCAACTCTTCCCACACCTAGCACTGCTGCCCCATGAATTCTCCACCAATCTCAGGCAATTGCTCTCTCAAGACTAACAATAGTCAGAAGCCTTTCTGCCCCTCCCCTCACCTGGCCCTGGAAGTGGGTGTGTTTACCAACCCCATCCATTGACTCTGGGGTTGCACTGCCACTTGGGCAACTGAGTGAGATCAGTAGTAATAGTTTAACTTTGGATTCAAGAGACTGATTGTTGGGTGTACCCTACCCTTTAGGAGAACACACCCAGCGGAAGAACCCACAGTACCTACGCCCATAAAGATTCCCCATAACAGCTCAACAGTGAGATTTCCACGTGTCAAATGGGTGGCTTTCATGATGCCCCCCTCCCTTGCCCCCAGTGAGGTATCCTCTTCAGAGCCAAATTTGTAGATATTTTGTCAGGATGATTGTACATGTCCTTTTATCAATTATTTTCTCTTCCACAAACACGGGCAGGGGCTGCATGCCCCAGCCTCGCCTCATGACTCCTGAAAAGCACACATCTTCTCTCCAGTCTGCCTTCCAGCCAGCAGCCACGGAAGTTCAGTGTTCTTGGGCCGGAAACCATTCACAATGGCTCTGACACACAGACACTCAGTCTTGGGAGCAAAGCTGGGTATTCTGTTCGGGCCTCAGGTGTGACCTCCCAGACTCGTGGCTAAAGACGACTGTGGCACCACAGTCGGAAACACGCAGCACTTGCCTGGGCTCAGTGGTTCGTCTGTATCTGTTCCCCACCCAAAATCAAAACCAGCTTCAGCCAGATGGACAGTTTCCTCTTCACTGAGGTCACGAGCCTAGAAACTGGCAAGAGAAAAGGTGGTCCCTGCTCCCAGCAGCAGGCCCACTGGACAGGCCGGCAACTGTGTACCCAGGCCATTCTGTCAGGGAGCCTCTTCTCCTTTGAGCCTGACGGCCATTCAAAGCCAAGCCAAGCCTGGGACACGAAGCCAGTCGCCTCTGCTGCTGGCTGCGTTATGAGGCCAGAGGTCAGGAAATAACATGTAGGAAACACTGGGCACTTCTACCAGCACCCATTTTTTCTACCATTTCATTCCAATCTTATCTAATCTTATCTCTAATCAATCTTATCTTATCTCTCAAGCCATACTTCAGGGTTCAGGAAGTATCAGTTATCACTCTCACACCCACCTCTCCCCTCTGGGGCAGCACACCTGCCCTGGAGGAGGTGTAACTCTAAGTGGTGGTGTACAGTGGCAGCTAGGCGGCCTGAGGCATATGGAAGCTCGAGGTCTAAACTAAAGCCTAGGCACAGTCCTCAACTTCAAGTGCCAAAGTCTGCAGCAGGGACCAGCTGCCTGGAGACACTAAAGGACATCAGGTCCCTGGCAGTGCAAACATACGGGCTTGTGGCTGGCTGCCCCGGGGTGCCTCCCAGGTAGCACCAATAGGCTCCTGAGAAGGTGGGTCTCCAATGGCTCTTTCAATATCTGCCCCACACTCCCTTGGCTCTGCTGATAGGCACAGTACAAGGAGCCTGGCATACCTTCACCATAGGCAACTCCACTGTCTCCCTCCTGTGATACATCTCTCTACTCCCAAGGCTCTCTTCACTGCTCTTGGTGGCCACTGCCTCCATATTTTACTAGCTATTCTCTCCCCCCACACCTTCCTCCCTTTCATCCTTATCTCTTTTCTCTGCTGTAGCCACATGTCGTGACTTCTGCAGTAGCAGAATTTGCCCTTTAGAGCACTGACATCCAAGGATATCAAAATGACTTTCTCAAGTTGGGAACTGCCATCACAATTTCAACATCTAAAATCTTCCCATTTGGGCCCGCATTATTTTCATTGCTAATCACAACTGACAGCCTTTTACTAAGTTGCTTCTCAAGGCCTGCTTAATCCTCTGGGCTGAGGGCAGTGCATTGTCACTATATTTAAGAGGTTTCCCATGACAGGTCTAACAAAATGTTCAAAGAGGCTGACACAGAGAACACTCCTTTGCTTACCAGCTTTACCTACCTTTTCATTGGCTAAGTGTAGGAGACAGGCGAAGGCCAGAGGAATAGAAAGGTTTTCAGCCATGAGGGGAGGCAGGCTGTGAAACAAAGAGGCAAGCACTTAGCTGGGATACTGTGCTTCTAGGGAAAAATGCTCTTTCAAGTATAAGTATACATATCCAGTGAACAACCTAATAAGAAACTGAGAAATATTTCAGATGCATCTTATAAGCTGGCTTCTCATCTGGAGATAAAGTATCTCGTGTTCCATTTCAGGTACTGGAGCAGAACAATGCCTTTTTAAAGTTGGTCTATAGTAACTCATTTATCGATGCCAAAAAGAAACAAAAAACTGCAATTATCTGTGCAGTGATCTGTCCCACTAAGGGCTGGGGCCACAGCATGCTCCACTGGGCTCCGGGGGAACATGAGCAGGCGCTGACGGGCACGCACCTCTTCCGCAGGTCCTTCGTGAGCCCGCTGAACATCTTCTCATCAGCCACCTCTTCTGGGGCCCCTTCTTTTCGGTGATTTGCCTAACAGAAGACATTTGCAGAGTAGACAATTAAGGCCAGTTCAATTTTGAGAGAGCAACATAAACTTACAAAATTATATCTCCAAAAAGAAACATCTACATCCGAATGAATCAAACAATTTACAATATTTGGGGGGTAAGGATCAATAAGGGGACCCAGTGCCTTGGCCTTGGGTGATGACACGGACATTTACTGAGTTACAGTAATCACAGGTATCAATGCTGGTATCATTACAGGCAGCACAGACTCCATAACTCTAAGTAACACACTTTCCACTTAAAATACAGACACTCATAGGGACTGCCTTGTTGCTAAACAATTATGAGACTCAAAATGCACTTATGGGGAGTGGGGAGAAGGACAGGACTGGGTGACAGTACAGCCAAAACACTGGTAAAATGGGTACTCATTATACTATTCTTTTTCCTCTTTAATTTTATGTTTGAATATTTTTGTTTTATAAGTTTAGAAGAAAAAAAAAGGATACCTTTAATTAACCAGAATCCCTAGAGGACAGGCTATCATTAAAAGCCATTTAAATTTGGGCCTCCCCAGGGGCGCAGCGGTTGAGCGCTGGGTTGCGAAGCTGCCCGCAGCCTCTGCAGCGCCGGTTCAATCCCCAGCTGCTCCCCGGCCACCGGAGGAAGGTCCCGCATGGCGCGCAGACCTCTCCTGCCACCCGCTGCTCCCCTCAGCAGTGTACTTCGGTCCTTCTGCCTGCTCTGCTCCCCGCTCTGGCTCTGGTGAATCCTCTCACCTTCCCGCGCTTCTGATGTACCCAGTGCTTGTATAAATAAATAAATCTTAAAAAAAAAAACAACTTAGAAAATTAAAAAAAAAAGCCATTTAAATTCTAAGACAATCAGAAACCTCTTCCTACTTCTAGATGCACATTTTCCTTACATTTGTATCCCATTCTGTTTTAGTTGATAAAGTCTTATGAATGGACTGAAGCTTTATCTGATATCCAAAACAACACAGCCTAGGGTTCTCAATCAAATCATGAATTTTCCCTTCTCAGTGAGCAGGTGAGATAATGGGGTGAGCTTGGAGAGTTCAGAACACTCCCTGAACCTAAGAGGTTCAGAAGACGAACGAGATGGAAGGATTCTATTTAGCTAAGAGCTCCATTTACTTGGCACGAGTGAAACAAGGTCTTACCTTGCTCTGATGAAGAAAGAGACAATGTGACAGCATAATTTCTTTTTTACTATTTCTGACTTAGAATACATTTCCCAAATCAGAATTATTAAATCAAAATTCTTAAACATTTTATGGTACCTGAGATGTTAGAACTTGCTTTCTGAAGGAAAATTATCAACTTAAATTGCATCAGCAGTGAATAAGTACTCCAATTTTTCTTCAACTCCATACAGGAAAACATTGTCTGATAGTTAAAAATTGTTATTTTAAAGCAGCATAAAAAGCATTCTTTGTATTTTTTCGTTATCGGAAAGGCTGAATAATGTCCCATGCACTAGAGTTACTGTCTGTATCACCTTTTGTATGTCACCTCTTGTGTGACTGGTCTGTTCATACACTTGAATCATTTCTCTTTCAGAGATGTGACAACACTCTTCCTTTTATTTCTGAATGAATGCGTTCTGCATTAGTGCAGATGACTATGGAGCTGTAGACATCAGCCACTTTCTTCTCACTGTAAGTGGAACACATTACCTCTGTGTCTGTTTGCTTGGAAAATTCTGTCAGCAAACTCCACATGTTCTGCTTCAACTTCTTCATGTCCATCTTTTTGGCAGTCTTAGCATAATGAATTTCAATTTTATTTACCTGTAATAGGTACATGACAAAATAAAACTAAGCAGAAGAAAGAACATTTGCTCTCAACTCACTGGAAAATCAAAAGCCAGAATCAAGTTAAAACCAAGGCATTATAGAACTTTCTTTGGATACACGATAATAGAGTCCCTCATTTCAATCTAATTCCTAGTGCAATCTACATTAAGGCTAACCTGGACTTCCAGTGTAAAAGAGGTAAGTGTTTCAAGTATGTATGAAAGCACCAGGTCTGTTACCTGATATGGAATAAACAGATGTTTAAGGCATAACAATTTAACTGGAAGTTAATCTGGACAGATTTTTGAGGGCGAAAATGCCAGCGTCATCCAATCAGCATCAAACCTGCATTCTCTGCCTGCAGCCCTCATCACGTACTTGACTAGTGTAACTGATATGCCCCAGTCATATGGTTTATGACTAGTTCCTTTGGAGAGATGGTTAGTAACATACAAACCTAATTCACGTCAGCTCATTTCCTATACACCTATATACCTATTTGAGAATCAGCCATTTGGAGACCAATGGATTAAAATCAAAATGAAAAAAAACAAAAAAAAAAACAAACAAAAAAAAAAAAACACAAGCATTCAGACCAACTTGACGGTCATATGGAGGTAAATCAATTTGATCTCAGGCAAACTATATAAAATATAATTCTTGGCTTCATCCCTACCTTTTGAGGTTCAGTTACCAGATTTGACTCCCCGTAAGTGGTGATGTCTAATCCCTGGACTCCAGGTGTATCATCATCCTCTTGTGTTGTCTTAGATGGATGGCAAGAATTAGATGTAAGGTCAAAGTTCCCAACTGGTCCCACGAATAAGTCATCCGATTCTTCATAATCACTGTCAGCAGCCTGAGCAAGGAAATAGCTTTTCAAGTTTGGCAGAAGCTGTCTGATAGGTTTAAGAATACCATTGAAACAGACTGCTTATTTTCACACCAAGAGCAAAGCACCTGAGAGTTCATTACATGGGTCAAATCTAGGAGGGACTTGTAGGTGTCTCTAGTAATCTTCCTATTATAACTATTGGGGGAGGATCTGTTAACAAAGACTTCTGCAGTGAGAGGTAAAAGGAATTCATAATCATAGTTGCTATAGTATCTCTTTTGGCTTTTCCTTCTTCTATTACTTGTGTTTGTCACCTCATTATTACTAATTACTCACAGAAGGGATATTAAAATTAGTATAAACCAAGATCTAAATGTGGGAAATGACTTATACAAATTCACAGTGAGGACCAAAATCAGAAATACAAACCTGGCACCCGAAGGGCCACCCCAGAGACTGTTCCCCTCCATATGATCATGCCATCTTCACATGCCTAAGTGTTTTGTTTCCCCAACCAAAATATGAGCTCCAAGAGCAAGAACAGTATTCCTTTTCCTTTGAAATGCCAAAATAGCTAAGATGCTAAGATAAGTGCTTTGCACAGCCTAAAGACTCCATCCACACAATGACTGGTTTATTAGAATGCATCCCTTTGCTTCTTGCTTGAGGTAAGGTGGGCCAAAGTTTTGGCTGTTTCCTCAACTCTGCTCAGTTCCCTAATGTCTAGGGCAAGTGAGCATCCACAAAACCCCACCTGATTCAGAATTTCCTACAGGTTTCAGCCATATAGGCAAGGGGGAGATGGGAAGCAAGAAAGAAACTCTCTTCTTAGAAGGGAAGACAAAGCTCTTCTCTCCACTTACCTGCAGTCCAGGGCAAAAGTTAGAGGTATCGTTAGGGTTGTTGTAATCATAGTCTTCAATTTCTTCATAATGCTCAGTGCTTGCCCCCTGGCCTTGGGACATCCCACGTAACTAGAATGAAGGAAAGAACAAGTGCAGGAAAGCAATTTCTAGAAAATTAGTCACTAAGTTGGAGAAGTCATCTAAGTTCTTATTATAGAATTTAGGAGTCTATAAACTATATATTATAGTTCTAGAATTATAGAACTTTAGAGTTATAAGGGCCCTGCGAAGTCATTTCATCTAACCAATTTTCAACTGCGCAACTCTGTCCTAGAGCAAGCACAGGGCAGCGGTCTCCATCCATTCCAAAGAAACCAGAGAGGCTGATTAACAATTAGGTCTACACACATTATTATTTGAAAAAGGGTTGCTTCACCAAAACCAAAACTACCTATAATGATCTGAAGAAAAGTCAATTTGTTGCTGCAAGAACATTCTGAGATAAAACTCACCCACTACTTTAATTTCTAGGCAGCCTGTCCCACTGCTGAGGCTATCACTCTCATCTATACAGCCACAGGAAGAAATATCTCTTCTTCCTGTCATGACAGCCAGAGTCCTTCCAGCATCTCACAGAACAAGGCTGCCTCCTCTTTAGGGACTGCCTGTAACCACAGTCATTTGGCTATTTGTTGTCCCACACACCAGTGATTTTTACCTGAGGTATGTGTCTTTGGGGTGAAAGACATGGGGTTGACGGTGTGTACAGTTTACAAAAGGATACTGAATATTTCAATACAACTATGAACTCCAAAAGTGGTCAAAAAGAACTCACAATGTTTTTGTAATGCAAATCCAGAAGTAATATTAAACAACTGATACTTATTGAATTAAGACACACCCACTTTCTTCCACTGTTTCTGATATGCCACAATTTTCAAGTCCCTATTCATTCAGGATACTCTCCGTCAGGCACATGCAAAATTGTCCATAGTCTACAAGAAATATTTCCGGAGTGGATGTGCCCCCCTTGTGTAATAACTAATTAATTCATACTAGAAATACTGACATTCAACTGGACGGGTTGGTGCTCTCTATAGTCCCTACACAAATAGTGTGCAACGCTCCAGTTTTTAATTTCCGATGTTGGATAGTCATTTTCCCAATGAACCCTGTTGCCTGACTGCCTTATGGGTCACAGGGAAATATGTTCCTGAGGATAGTCACAAGTTCCTTCCTCTGTAAGAAATAATTACAACAGGGCCTCCCCGGTGGCGCAGTGGTTGAGCGCTGGGTTGCGAAGCCGCCCGCAGCCTCTGCAGCGCTGGTTCGATCCCCGGTTGCTCCCTGGCCACCGGAGGAAGGTCCGACATGGCGCACAGACCCCTCCTGCCGCCCGCTGCTCCCCTCAGCAGTGTACTTCGGTCCTTCTGCCTGCTCTGCTCCCCACTCTGGCTCCGGTGAATTCTCTCACCCTCCCGCGCATCTGACTGTACCCAGTGCTTGTATAAATAAATAAATAAATCTTTTAAAAATAAATAAATAAATAAATACAACAAAGAGCAAAGAAACAACAATCCCTGGAGTGTAGTGAACAAATTATTTTGTTCTACCACCTGAACATGCAAATCACTACTTAGGTTACATTCTCCAAATGATCAAAATAAGGGCTTAAGGGACGGAAGGGTGACTCGTGACAGAAAGGACATGGAGGCCATGCAAGGCTTGATGAAGTGTCTGATCATGTTCCTGGTTCTGCTCCCTCTGCCCCACAAGGCTCTATTTTCTGATTAGAGCAAGGTTGGTATCGCAAATAGTTACTACTATGGCTGCAACTTCGTTTCTCTTTCTGCATTTTTGAGAGTATTTCTATTAAGTAAACCGTATTGATTAGAAAACTTAGTTGTTAGAAATATTCAGTTGGTTTATAAAAACAGAATACAATATAGGCAAAACAAGGAAGAGGAAAGCGTAGGCTGTATACACTTGATACCAGAGACTAGAACCACAAGGAATGCAAATAAGTAGAAGGTCCAGATAAAATGGAACTTAGCATCAATCACTGCCTGGTTACCCTGGCAACAGGGATGGTCACTTGCTACCAGCATCAAAGAAAAGTCACAGGGAAATGAACAGTGATTGAGGTGTAGCAGCAGGTGGTCTAGAGAACTTAACAGTCCTAGAAGGAGTCTAGGAAGACCAGAACTGGGGAGCTTTCCGAGGGCTCTACAGTCAGACCTTCCATTACCCTATGCATCACTGCGGGATCACATTTACATCTTGCTCAGGAGGGAGGCAATGTGGGCTGGAGAACGCATCTGGCTAATAAACCCACAATTTCAACTGGAACGTGAGAAAATCAAGAAATACCTATCATTTTTGTAAATACCTCAACAAAAGATTGTTTCTCTCCTAGCATTTCAGCATGCAGGCCCCAGTGTCCAGCGTTCTAACCAAGTGAGTTGTTTTTGAGTCCTTAGTGACCATCTATTCTGTAAGCTTTAGCTCGGCTTTCCTCTTTTCATCTCCCAGTAATTTCCATGACTATCACACACTCCTCAAGCGCACTGTCTGACAGTCATGCTACCAGCCACTGGATAGCTCCCAGGCTACAGACAGGTTCAACAGCAGCAGCCTTGAGGAACAGCCTTACCCTGGTGCCTGGTTTGAGATGCAGCTGGACAAGATTATCAGTCTCATAGTGGAAATCCGTGGGAAGAGTAGTGGCTCGCCAGTTCTGGTTCTCCAGAGTAGACTTGGTCAGAATAGTGGCAGCCTATTAATTTTTAAAAAGAGAAGTTTTTTAGGTATCTTTAACAAGAAAGCTCTTTTTTTTTTTTTTTTTTGGGAAGGTGCTTGGGGTTTGAACAGCAGCAAAGATCAGAGTTCCCAGTTCTGTGTAAAAGAGTGATTTTGCTAGTCACTGTTCATATTCTAAAATCTCTCTTCCACTTAGTCTGGGACTATTTCTCAATTCCTTTAGGGATTGATGGAAAACAAAAGCCATTCATTTACTCTAAAAGTTAAATTTATAATGAAATTTAAAAATCTCTCATCTGAAAGGGAGAAAGGAATATAAAAAGTAGCTGAAGAAAGCATGTGTCAATAAATCTGTACAAACCTTTGTTTTTCGAAAGTATACATCAAAGTCAATATCATCATCAAAGTCAATTTCAAAATCTTTCTTTGTGCTCTTCTTTCTGTTCTCTGATTGTGAGGCAGCTTCTGCAGAAATGAAAACAGATGTCAACATTGTTTCACCTCTCTGGCCAAAGTTATTTATGCCTCTCACAAGATCCAGGGCAGCCTTAGCCACAAGGCAGCATGTTTGAGAATCATAACAGCACTAGGAAATGCAAATCATACATTTCATCCTTATTTTTTGTATGCTATCAAAATACACGATAATTCCTTATTTTCAAAGACCAAATGCAAAACCTGGAAGGGCACAGTCCTTTCAGAGTGCAGCCTCTTGCACTAACTCACGTGGGACCCTCCAGAGAGCATGGTCATTCCCACCAATGGCCACTGTTTGAAGTCATATGGATACTAGCAAGTAGTACAAGGTCATGGGCCCAATTTCCTTGACTCCAAGTACTCTTTCCACTCAGAGCCCTCAAACTTAACTGACCCCTTAACTCAGGCCAGGCCAACTGGAGGCCAGCTTATCTGTACGCTTCTTTAGCTTATCAGGAGACACAACAGGACAACGACTGGAATTTCCCTTCCTTAGCTAAACTGCTGAGTGACTTGTCATCTACACTCTTTTAAAGTTTCATCAAGAAGTACATACGTTTGTGTCGGGGTCTAAAGCGCCAGTGATCAGGGCCAGCCCACATCGACATGGTACGGGGACTAAAGTAGGAATATTCTCCAGGTTTCATGGATAGAAGGGGGCACATGGTCCTGATATCTCCATCTCCAAGGGGAATCATTTCTTCTCTGTAACACATGTGAAATCATGTTTTTACGTATATGTGAAGACTCTACCTAACCACTTCAACACAACTGAGACACATTTCTAAGTCCAATAATTCCTTAGTTTTTACTTAGTACTTTGCATTTAGTTTTGTATGATCATATTTATACAAGTACATCTGATATCTCAAAGTACTTCAAAAAACACAAGTTTGCCCATTTGATAGCTAAGAAAACAGTGGTAGAGAGAAAATAAGTTTTTGCATAAGACTACACAGCTAGCAAATTGCCAAAGCTGAAGGTCAGCTCCACGATTTTTGCACACAAGGCTTTCTGCCACACAAGATGACTACACATCCATTCTTCACCATCCTTCCATAAATGAAGGCTCCAACGTACACTGCTATGGTTCCTACCAAAACTGGAAAATATGTCATTCTAATTTATGTCCCCCAGATGACTGGGGGGCCCTCCATATAATCTGTCTGTGAAGCTATCCAGCTTTATTCTTTGTGGCGTGTGAAATGTCTAACTGGTCAGTCCAGTGTGGCAGATTTGGTTTGGTCGTTTAGCCTTTCTCCAAGGTACTAGACTATGTGAGGTAGCTTTCTCCTACAGGCCTCTGACACATCTGAAAGTGCTGTTATACTGCCCTCTAAAGGGAAATGTAACAGGAAACTTCAGACAACCAAGGGATTTTGGCCTGTATTGAGCAATGTATATAAATTCCATTCACATCAATCCCTATGGAATAAGCAAAAAAAAAAAAAAAAAAAAGCTTTAAAAGAGGACTTTGCCTTTACCTGCAGCAGAATCTTTAAAAAAAAAGGAAATTATATTTGTATATTGTGTAACTGAAACTTAAATTTAAAAATTAAAATACACTAAAAAAATGACATTCCTAGTTTGTAAGACCTAGTGCAGTAACAGAACCTGACACTAGTCTATGCTAAGTAGCACATGTCCTGCATTGTAAAGTCCAGAGGGAGAGAGAAGGCAGCTTCAACAGCATCTCTACTCAGTTCACATAAATCTTCCTCAGCTGAAGTTTTATTAATAGGGCTGGGAATTGATTGGGAACTTATAGGCCAAGTTACAAAGAGTTGGTTCCCAATCCCGGAGTGTCTGTGGGCCAAAAGGTTTGAATGCTAGTTATTTAGCAATTATTTCAAACACTATGCTACGTGGCAGATGCCCTACTGATCCCGACTCCCCCACCCACCCCAGCAACTAATTTAATCTGCAGTCTCCCTTTTCAAGTCCTGCCTCTTCCAAAACTTCTCTAATCCCCTCTGCAGGAACTCTATTTCTTTTACTCTGTCCCAATTCAGGGCCCCTACAGCTCAGCACTGGTTCAGTCACACTGTACTAATACCTGCAGGTAAAAGCTGGCTGGGAGCAGTGTGCAGGCTGACTCTTCATTGCATACACGGAGCAGGCTGTGGTCTGTGCCTGAACCACAGGTTAGGTCTTTAACCACAGTAAGCACCTTACAAAGAAAGGCACGTCTGCACACCAGACAAATCCACTAGATAACATATAGCCTCTGCTACAGGAAGAGGAGGTATACCCAAGCTGCTCTCAGACATACTTTCTCAGACGTGTCCTTGCTAATGTCTGATGTGCACAGATGTTGAAGTGTTGCCATGTGGGGACGAATACGTGGGAATCCTATACAAAACTGGAGTCTATAATTCGGCACTGCCCCTACCTACCCTGAGCTAGACAAGCCCTCAAAGACCTTTCAGCAGAGTGCAGTGTTTTCAAGCCTAGGTGCATAGTACAATTATCTATGGAAATTCTGGGGAAAGTGACACAACACCTGGTCTTAGAGACTCAGTTGAGTGGTCTGGGGTGGAGTATGTCATTCATAGCTCATCATACACAGCCAGGATTGGTCAAGACGCTGGGTGACTCCTAGCTCCACCCCATAACTTACTGTGTGACATATTTGAGTCTGCTTCCTTAGCTGTAAAATGGATGTAACAGGCTCAGAATTGTTGCAAGGATAAAGTAATGAACAGGATTGTTGCAAGGATAAGGTAATGAACCTGTCATGGTGTCTCACACCAAGCCAGAATAAAAGCTCAATAAACACCAGATACTACTATTATCATCTAGTTCTGGTCCTTTGTTTTATGGCTGAGAAAGCTAAGACACCAAAAGGTGATGCCACGTGCCCCATATTTCAGATATCCATGGGGAGGTCAGATCTAGTTCAGTCCACTTATTGAGCTCCTGGGGAAAGCCACCACCATGCCAACGGTTAAGTAGAGTGTTTCAAGAAGGACAAAAACTCTAGTCTAGAGTTAGCTCAGGTTCTAGACTCTGGATTCCTGGATTCTAAGATTTTGTTCTATTTGGGACTAGAAAAAGAAATGGAGACATTTGTTAAATATAACCACCTTCCAAAAATAGAATGGAAAGAAAAACAGAAAACAAAAATGAAATGGAAATGACTAAAGCCCTCTGCTACCATCAGTTCCTCAGATGTCATCTTACCGTTTAGGAGAAGCGATAGTGCCTCTTACACTTTGAAAATATGAGATCTCATCCCACCAGCCTGGTCACTATTACTCACTTAGAACACAGCCTGAGAAGGGGGACAAAATCACTGTGTTTACAGTGGAAGTCAGGAGAGGAGGGCGCCACAGGGCCTAAATGGTAAAATTTGTCTTCAGGTGCCAACTGGTTAGCCCTTCGATTTCTACTCAGATTTGAAGAGACGTTTTCAGTCTGACATTTCCCACATGGGCAAGGTGAGTTCCAGAAAGCAATCTACTATCCCGGGGACATCCAAGCAATGCTCTTGAAGGGATTTTGGCCTTGGTGGGAAATTACAATGGCAACTTCTGAGCTGTTTCACCTGTACTAATCCAGCTCAGCTATCCCCAGTCCCAGGTTGGCCAAACTGCAGTGGCAGAAGCAGGAGTTATCAGAGGGTCTGTTCTAATCTCGTGGAATCACCTAGAGGCCCATGCAAGACCTTGAGAGGCCCTCACACTAAAGGGTTATGGAACCCCACTCCTAAATCATAAATTCAAAATTAAAACAGTACTAACCTATTAAGTACATTAAGTTACGATTTTCTTTTTATGATGTTTACTAATCAAGACGGTATTACTACAGGCTAATTCTACCACCTCTCCAAACCCAGTCCAATATGCTCAATTTTTTTGCTTCTTTCATTCTCCAATTTTGCTCAGTACTGACTTAACTTTCTGGCAACCCAACACTGCCCCGTTCCCTCTTTGCTTGACCCTTTAGGCAGGGGAGTTCCTTATGCCCATAAACGATATGGAATGATTTAGCCAAAAGCCAGACACAGGCAGTGCACAGAGGGAGCGTCCTCCATGGTACCGAAAGGCAAGTGGTAATAAGGAGCTATCATATCTCAGGCACTTCTTTTCAGCACCTCATATAATTTAGTTCTATCCTTATAAGCTCCTGCAGTGTCAGTTTTATACTCAATAATTGGCTGAGCCAACATTCCACCATGAGTCAGAATGGCCCGGTCAGTGCGGACAACACTGCACAGCGGTCCAGCCAATTCAGAGATGAAATGAGACTGTCCCGGCAGGGACTCTTAAGAACTGGTGGGACACTCCCAAGGGACACCTTCTGTGGTCCAGAGAGCCTTACTGGTAACTTTCAACGTGGCGGGACTGCTCCCAGCTCCCGATCTCTGTCTGATCTCCAGCTACAGTGTGATTGGGCTCATCGCTGGCATCATCGTTGGCATCGAAGTCGTCCTCCAGGGGCCCATTTGGGAAGTCCCCGCAGTCATTCTCCTCTGCCTCTGCACTGATGTCAAACACCTGATCATTCTTCTTAAACTTGTCCACCAAGGCCGATACAGACTGGAGGGGACAAAGAGAGGATCAATTTCCCCTATTCCTACAACCACCCAGTTAGGAGGAACAGTCTTACTAGATGTGCCTTCTTGCCTCAAAATTACAGTTTCCAGCCTTCTTTCCGCTCCTTCCCCCAGAGTAAATGTTCTCATGATAGTAAAGCGCTGAGGAAGTTTATATTGTGCAGCACAGGATGAAGCTGTTTTGTCGCTAGGCACACTTTGTAAAACAGGAATCTGTGTCCATTAACTACATGTTTAGAGAAAACAGTTTTCCATGGAGACCATTTATTTTGGAAACTGTAGTAAGTAGGCTAAAGGGGGCCATGCTAAAAATAAACAGAGGAAAGCTCTACACATGACAATTTCTCAGAAAACTCTGTGCCAAGGGACTCAACCCTGAAGAGCAGGAAATTCCTCGAGCTTGACAGCAGTCTGAAAAACCAGCGGCCACTGAGAGATCCGTGTTCAAGAGTAAATTTGGTTAAAAAGGTACACCCAGGAATGGCAGAGCTGCCTTACCGTAGGGAAGCAAAGAAGAGGGACAGAAATCTGATCCCAGAATTCCTTTAGCTGTCTAATGTTCCTGCTGGAGTTCACAGTCACACTCCCACAGTCCCCCTCCCCCTGAGGTTTTGGTCCCTAGAGAAGGGCCAAAGGAAATATTTTCTGTACTCCTGGCTAAATAAAAATGATGCCACAGTTTTGGTTCCCACTGGGCAGAACTAATTTGAGGCCATCGCACTGAAACCATGAGCTATTGGAGAAATGCCCAAGCCCTCAGAAGTCCAAAAGTTGACCACACCTCATTATGTGTTTCACTGTCCCATTTAGTGAACTGGAACCCAGCCAGGGAAGGGCAGATCTGGCGATCTTCCACACACTGCTGCAAGGGTGCTGGAGAGGACAGGAAGAACATGAAGAGGGCTTAGAGGTGGGCGGAGCACAGTCCTCAGAGGCACTGGTCTCACAGGCTGCTCTCCCAGGAGAGGGCAGACGCTCAGACACACAACCACACTGGAAGTAGTCTCCACCCTGGCATCTAAAGAATTAGTAAAAACACTAGAGCAGAAACCTGAAACATCCACTGAGTCTGAAATGGGCTCCATCCCCTGTGCTATAGTTAAGAAATCAAAATCCCTCCCTCAAAGTGTAGTAAGTGACAAGCAATAATGCAATGTTACTTATTTTAGTCCCAATTAAACCAGCTACAGATTACCCACCTCAACACTAGAACCCCAGTTTGAGAGCATAAACTTGGTGGCTGGCCTTCATGCCCACTTGGGCCTGTCATAAAATCATCAGGTGGAGGCTCCCTGGGGGCAGGAGTGGAGGGGTAAGATGGGAGGGGTATTGAAAACCCTTGCCAAGTCAGTACGAAGGAGTGGCAACAGAAAGGGTCCATTCTCAGGTCACCACAGGGGAGTCTGAAAAACTCACAACATGCTCTTTCTTCTCTTTGGGAGCCCCGGGCAAATAAAAATAAGGTCTCTCTGGTTTGACAAAAGTCTCTTTAAAGCCCCCTTCCCTGAGTCCAAACTCTGATACTCCAGGGTGAGCCCGGGACTCTAGGACTCTAAGAGGTGCTGTGAGAACTGTAGCTAATGGAGATACTTGAGGAATTAGCTACTATTAGTATTTATTATTTTAAGACTCCAGAAAGTGGGAAAAGTTAGTTTCTCCTGAAAAGATACCTAATTTGGTGATACAGAAGCACCTTTTGGGCAATTTAAATAAGCAACATAGAACATGATGGGCTTATTTACACCCCATGGTAATACGGAACCACCGCAATCACTGAAATGCTCTGGGGTAAAAGGCACTGCATGTACTTACCTTTTAAATCTGTCATTTCTACCCAACCTAAATCTGGCAACTCAAGAGATTCTCCAGTGGAGAGTATCTGGACATCAGAAGGAAAAAGCAGCTCACTCCTGTAGTCACTGCAATGGAGGGTAGAGAGAAATACTCCTGCAGTGCTACACTCATCAAATGCGGCTGCAGTCTTCTGAAACATGGGATCAATCTGAGTACAGGAATAAAAAGGAAGGAAGAATGATAATATGTAAACAGAAAAATGCATAAAGTTTCACTCATTGGATCCTGCTCATTCACACCTTCATATATTAGATGAAGTTTCTCTGCACATTATCAAGAACAGCAATGAGGAAGAGGCTTTCTAAATGATTAGGTAAAATCCCATCCCAGTAGATACCAGTTCAAAAGAAAGGGAGCATGTGGCCAGATGATTAAATGCATTCACATCAAGCACACAGCACATGGTCACAGGCTTATACCATGCCAATTTGTTTGTTCACAATATACCTGAACAGATATCTTTCTGCTGTTCCCTTTCTAAGGTCACAGTTTTCAAATGGCCATCTCCAGTGGAATGCAATCCCAACATCTATTATTTTTCTTTTGTTTTGTAAAGATTTATTTATTTATGTATACAAGAGCTGGGGTACAGGACAGAGGTGCAGGGCGGTGAGAGGATTCACCAGAGACAGAGTGGGGAACAGAATAGGCAAACAGACCGAAATACACTGCTGAGGGGAGCACAGAGTGAGGCAGGAAAGGTCTGCTGCACCATGTGGGTCACCAGCCTGGCCAGCTGGGGGTGGAACTCGCGTTGCAGTGGCTGTGGATAGCTTCATAGTGCCGAGACTTAACCTCTTGCGCCACCAGGGAGGCCCTATTATTTTTCTAAACAGAAATATTTTCGGGCCTCCCTGGTGGCGCAAGGGGTTAAGGAGCAACTTATGAAGCTGTTAGTAGCCACTGCAGCATGAGTTCAATCCCCAGCCAGGAAGCTACCCATGTAGCGCAGCAGACCTCTCCTGACTTGCCTGCTGCTCCCCTCAGCAGTGTATTTCAGTCATTCCTCCTGTCTGTTCCCCACTCTGTCTCTGGTGAATCCTCTCACCCCCCCACCTCTGGCCTATACCCTGGTTCTTGTATGCATAGATGAATAAATCTTAAAAATAAATAATAAACAGAAATATTTTCAAAGATTTGGAGAACACTATTAAGAAATCCAGACAAAGTACATGTACAGTTGTGTGGGTAAAACATGAGAGAAGTTGTAAGAAGGTTCCCCAAACTGGGTCAAAGCTGAGTGGCATTTCTAGGTATCACCAAGCCCAAAGGCACAACAGGGCACCAAGCATAAGAACAAGGACCGGGCAAGGCACATGCACATGTAGCAAGAGGGTAGAAGTCATGGACAGGTGGTCCTAAGACAGGAAATAATTGGGTACTGGAATCATAAATCTTCCTGATGCCTCAGGCTACTATGGGGAGAGGAATGTGCATATAACATGTGGTTCCTTGACTCCCTTGGAACTAAGCCTAACTCATTGGACTGAGACTCTCCTCTCACCTCCCCAAGCCACCTCATTGTCTGCTGGTCCCAAGTAACAGATATAGCCCTTCATGTCCTCCCAACCTCCTTATCCCTCATCCAGTTAGCAACATGGCCTAGTGAGTTGAGTTTTCCTCCCAGTGTCTCTACCACATCACTTCCTTTCCAACTTCATTATCACCATCACAACCCTTACCTGCATTAACCTCATGTTGGTCTCTCCCACTTGCTATCTTAAAAACACCAGTGCTGGCACTTTCCCCTTTCCTCCAGTGCCAATCAGAGCAATGGTCTCCCAGGGGAGTCGACACCCCTAAAGGATCTTGAGTAGGCAGTGAATGAAACTCAGCATTTCAAAGAGTCAACACGGAAATTGTATACTCACCCACATTAAAGCTGAAAACACTAAGATAAATTTCCTTACTTTTGTCTAAAACTCTATCTGCCAGTGTGAGAAATGGTTCTTCCATGTAAATTAGATGTTACTGGCATCTTTGAGTAAATTGATGGGAAAATGAATTACTGTTAACTGCATAGTTTGGATAGATGAATCCCTTGAAACAGGGATCCAGAGCAAGGAAGAATACCCGTAATAGAAGGTCTTGGTAAAGAGGCCACATGTTAAAGTTCAGGGTCATTTCAATTTACAATTAAATTCTCAGTTCTAGCCAAGCTTGTACAATGTCCCGATTCCTGCTGCTCTGTGGCCTTTACTTATGTCTGTTTTTCTAAGGCGATTGCCTCTGCCTTCTTGTCAATGTCCACTTGACAAATACCTGCCCTTCCTTCAAGGTGCACTTCAAATCTCACCTCTTCCAGAAACCCTCACCTCCACCCACTCTCTCTCCCATAGTATGTGCCTTGACCTTCCTTGAATTGTGTCTATTTATGTGATCACGGTACAAAGAACTGGAGCATGACCAGGTTGAAAACCACCCCTACAATAGCAAGCATTTTGCACAGAGTAGACAGATGTGTCCAAAACACAAACAAGCGCTCGCCACTGATCTAGACTCAGCCAAGACAGCGTTTGCTTTCTAATCTCCTCTCCATCTCAAGGGAAGACAAGTTCAATAAACAGTTGAAACTTTAAATTTTAAGTTTGTGTAATCACTCCCGTTTTCATCTTCTGTACTTTTGGCTACAAGTCTACAGCAGATTACAGAGCCAAAAAAAGCTTTCCAGGGCTGGGATACTTGGTGTTTCTCCACGACTCTGCTGATTTCACTTGGCAGAAATACACCACAGCCTAAGAATTGCAGGCCCAGAGGGAGCAGCGCTGCTTGCTGTCTAGTCTTTATAACAATAGGAGAGGCTAATGCAGCCTCGTCAGGCTCAGAGAAATGGATCTACCTGGCAAGAAAAAAAATTGGAAAACAGAATTTCTAGCCATACTGTTGTTAACAATTCCTGACTGTATTCATTTCACTGTAGAACCAGAAGGAAACTAAGAATGATAGTAAAATAAATATTCGGATTACCCAAGAAGGGAAAAAACAAGAAGTAGGACAAGCAAGGGAAGGAAAGAGGATTTAACTCCTCTTTGGATGTGTACAACATATTAATTACATGGCTCTGTAATCTGCTGTAAACTTTACAGATGGTGTAAAGCACCTTGACAAAAACTGATTCACTAATACAACCCACATGTGAGTTACCTGCTTTCATAGATTAACAAAGTAAGATTCAGAATCTAGCCCCAGGCCATATAGCTAAAACAGTAGAACCGGAATATAAACTTTAAAAACTTAAAGGCTCCAAAGCTGGCACACCTGAGGTCAATGTGCCACGCTTGCCTCAGGATCATCCAACACTGTCCTCACTGGTTAGAGCCACGAGGCAGTCCAGAGTAGAAATGCCTGCCCTGGCTCAGCCCCATCACTGAGTGATCACAGGGCCCTCTAGACTCAGTCATCAGCAAAATTTTCTGTATTGCCACCTCTTCCCTAACGGTTCTCACCACCTACTTGCTCTGACCTGGTCATTCTCAATGAGGGCAATATCACTCTCAAAGGGTGAACGTTCCAGAGGAAAAGTGAAGAAAATCTCAGAAATTACAGGTTTCTCCAAACTTGAACCCTACCTGACAAAATCACATTCCTTTGTAATTAATTTCAAGGAGGAAAGGTGGGAACAAAGCATCTAAAAAGGCTCTAGAGGGCAGGGGGAGGGAGACAATAGTAAAAGACTGAGCAGCATTGTTCTAATGGAGCCCAGTGTCCACGCAGGGATGCTGCTTGCCCTGTGGACTTCTCCAGTGGCGCTGCCTCCTCTTCCGCAGCCAGCAAACCACATGGGTTACACGATTTCCTTGCAGCTCACTGCTGCTTCCAGACTATGCTACTTTCTAATTCCTAAAACCCTCAGGTTTGAACACAACAAACTTTACCACTCTCCATCTATCTATATCACAATCATCACCAATGCCCAGGTCACAGCCCTAACTACCCCTTTCTTTTTTTTTTTTTTTAATAGAGGCATGTTTTATTTATTTGTTTGTTTTGTTTATACATGCACTGGGTACAGTCAGAAGCACAGGAGGGTGAGAGAATTCACCAGAGCCAGAGCAGGGAGCAGAGCAGGCTGAAGGACCGAAGTACACTGCTGAGGGGAGCAGCGGGCGGCAGGAGAGGTCTGCGCGCCATGTGGGACCCTCCTCCGGTGGCCGGGGAGCAGCTGGGGATCGAACCGGCGCCGCAGAGGCCGCGGGCAGCTTCGCAACCCAGCGCTCAACCGCTGCGCCACCGGGGTGGCCCCCTAACTACCCCTTTCTTAATTGGCTTAGTACTAGTCGTCTTTAACTACTGCTACAGTTTTTGAAAATTTCAATATCCATATGTTGATCCTTCCAATACTCTGGCCTCCCACTTTCCTGAAATCCTCTCATTGGGTGAGAGGATCCTGCCTTGGGTGGTACCTTAAAACCCCAGGACTCTCATATGATCCCCACAGTGTCTCAGTTTTTCACTCCCTTGTCTCGTCTCTGAATTGAACCATTAACCATGACTGCAACTTTTCCATATGCTCAAGCCCAAGTGCCCTCCCTGACAACCACCTCCTGCCTTTCCAGCCTACACCTTCTTGTCTCCAACACCAGTAAGTCTTTGGCTCCACCAGGCCCTGCAATCTACAGATTATATGGCCTTACACTGTGGCTCCTTTCCCAGCTAAAACTCCATAAAATTCCATACAACCACTCCTTTGCAGATGCTTTTAACTCCAGTGCCCCTTTCTAGTTGTGTCTCACTCACTCAGCTAAACACAATCCAGCTTTCTGCCTTCTCCTTGCATGTATTCACACATCGAATCATGTTGAAGAAAGGCAAAAATCATGCAAACTGACCTCACTTTCCATCCCTCTGCTGCTGCCATCAAGCAGACCCTAAGTGTTGTCTGGCAAGTTACAGTTCCCTTATCCACTCACCTGCCTACCCTCTCAGTGACTCCTTTTCTCTCTTCAAACCTCCAACACTCTCTGTCAATTGAAAATCTAGCTTCCTATTTAATTGACGAGGGGATGAAGGGGACACCCAGAAAAAAATATCAAGAACTCCCATGAGCACACACTAAACCCCATCTCCCATCAGCCACACGCTCCTTAGTCAAGTCCATCTATGCCGTGCATTCCTTTCCCATCCTACCTGCTCACAGATACTGCTCTAGTTAGTTCTCTTTCCTGTATCATCATCAACTCCTTCTTCACTAGATTGATGCTATCAACAAGTAAAAATGCCATTAATTCTCCCATTTGAAAAACAAGAGTGGACCTTATTTGTCCATCCACTTGTCATCCTATCATGATGCTCTAGTTTGTATCAAAACTTCAGAAGAACTGCCTATCAGTGTCTTCACTCCTCTCCTCCCATTTGTTCCCCCTTCCCAACATATTAAACCTACAAGAGTGGTGAAGTAGTAATATGAGCCTCTGCAGAACTTTTATTTAGATTCTCCAATGAATAACATTTTGCAGATTTGCTTTCTCTCTCTCCCTCAACTCTCAAAAGATCCTTTAGGAAAATAGATATTACAACATTTGTCTCTCCACCAGTTATTGAGCTATTTATTGCCTCTCAGCTCCAAACCTACTCTTCCATCCTCTGCTGCGATGCTGGGTTTGGGACTACATTTAGTTTTGCCAGCAGCTCCACGCTGCGCTCCACCAATAGGGGGCACTAAAAGGAGTTTGCAGGGCTAGACGAAGGGCCTTACTTTTTTCTGTAGGCTTCCAGTTCTTATGAGTGTCACCAGCAGTGCTTCTTCACTCCAGCTATAGCAGGGCCTATCTGGCAGCAGCTGAGTGCAATTTGCACTTTTCCCTCACACTCATAGAAACAACCCCGTTGTGTGCCTCTTAGGGACCCCACCAGCAAGCAGCATGCCCTCCTCAGAGGTCGGACCCTTCACCTACAAGTCCCGAGAAATATTGTCTTTCATGGTAAAATTAAGAAAACATTGTAGTTAACACCTATTTGCTTTAAATTAACTGTGCTATTTATAAGCGAGGCCTTCAGTACCATTTCTTTAAACAAATTCCTTAGAATTTGCTAGATCATATATGATCATTTAGTACAAGGACTCTGGAGCCAGTCAGTCCACTTAGTTTCAAATCCTAGCTTGTTAACTAGGTATGTCATATTTGTAAGTTACCTAACAGACTTGCACCTCAATCAGCTCTTCAGAAATTAACAAAGACATGGGGATTAAATAAGTTAGCACAGGTCGCCATCTGTGTGGCATCTTAGGGCGGCTCAGGGCGTCCAGTAAACACATAATAAATGTCAGTTTTTGTCACCACTGCCATATGTACCAAGAAAGGAAATTAAATGTTTCAATCAATCAGATTTCTCAGTAATTTGTCATCTTTTCCTACCCAATCATTCTGAAATACTAAGGGGATTTACCCTTTCAAACCTCACTGTAAAGCTAAAAGATGATAATGCAGATACCAGCTGAATACTCCTTTGAGGCCTAAACAAGCACATACCGGGCCTCCCCGGTGGCGCAGCGGTTGAGCTCTGGGTTGCGAAGCTGTCCGCAGCCTCTGCAGCGCCGGTTCGATACCCCGCTGCTCCCCGGCCACCGGAGGAGGGTCCCACATGGCTCGCAGACCTCTCCTGCCACCCGCTGCTCCCCTCAGCAGTGTACTTCGTCATTCTGCCTGCTCTGCTCCCTGCTCTGGCTCTGGTGAATTCTCTCACCCTCCCGCGCTTCTGACTGGACCCAGTGCTTGTATGTATGTATGTATGTATAAATAAATAAATCTTAAAAAAAAAAAAAACAAGCACATACCAGCAAGGCAGGCTTAGCCCCTCCATATTTCAATCCCTCGTGCTCTGAATTAGCCAAAGACCACAATGCGCACACAGTTCCTCACCTCACACTTTCGATCTGCTTCAGAGACATTGAGGTTATTTATATTCTGCTCAATGGTTTTGTATGACTGCTTCTTCTTAGGCTTTGGAACCTTTCTGGTTGTTCCCATTTCAGTAGCATTTCCATCTAAAAGAGAAATAAGACTGTTTATGCAAGGATTGTTTTTGGAGAACTAACTTACTAATTCAAACTCCTCAAAACTCTAAAGAGTAATCGCAATTTAAATGCATGCCACCCTCTCACAACAATCTAACTGGCAGTTGATGGAACAACCACACTAGTAGATTAAGTTTTTAGTTTATAAGACAAATTAATTTCTGAAAACCACTAAATCAGAACCTCCCTACTTGATATTTACTCAATCTTGCCTAAATAAAATCCAAAAGCTCCCATAAGCTCCTTCTCTTTTTTGAAGAAAAGCAATTCTAACATTTGACTCTGTTTTGTATACTGTACAATGTACAAACTTGGAAAACATCCAAGTTTTTAGTAGCAGTAAATATTCTTATGGCTTCATCCCAATATGTTGCTCAAATAATATGCCACACGCTTTTAAAAGCCCATTAAATCTAGATCCCAATCCATGTACCTTCACCATGGCTCTCTCCTTCTTCTGGAGATGGTGCATCTTTGCCCAGTCCCCCCAAGACTCTGTAAACATCAGCGTGGACCGCATCAACGCGCACCGCATAGATCTTGGTGCTAGCATCCAGAGTGCCCGCAGCCACCTAGCCACACAAGCAGAACTGTATTCACGAGCATGCATGAAAAGGGGCTTCTTAACAGGCAAAACACAGCAAGCTTCAGAAAATATTTACGTTCCCTTAAGAAACAAATGTCAGGCCTCCCTGGTGGCACAAGGGGTTAAGATGCAGCCTATAGGGCCTCCCCGGTGGCGCAGTGGTTGAGCGCTGGGTTGCCAAGCTGCCCGCAGCCTCTGCAGCGCCGGTTCGATCCCCGGCTGCTCCGCGGCCACCAGAGGAGGGTCCCACATGGCGTGCAGACCTCTCCTGCTGTCCACTGCTCCCCTCAGCAGTGTACTTCGGTCCTTCTGCCTGCTCTACTCCCCGCTCTGGCGAATTCTCTCACCCTCCCGCGCTTCTGACTATACCCAATGCTTGCATAAATAAAAATAAATAAATAAATAAATCTTTAAATATATATATATATATATATATATATAAATATATATATATATAAGAAGAGACTGAGGAAGGAAGCAGGATGGAGCCAGAAGGAGACCTGGAGGAGGATCATGGAGCCTAGAGACACGTGAAGAAACTGTGCTTGTCTTTTGGTCGTGGACTGGGTGACACAGATGTGGGTGAGACCCGTGGGGAGGTGACCATGGCAGCTTTTATCTTGATGTTGATTTTGCTCTTTTCCTTCCGGGCTTGTCCGGTTGTTTGTGACCCTTTTCTGTGGGTCCCCACTGGAAGATGCTTTAGACTTGTAGCAGGCTTTGGGGCCTTGTTCTGGGCCGATCCCATTTGGATGGAGTTTTACCCACGAGGGGATGGGTAACTTTGGGTGCTTCATTTAGAAACTAGACTCTTTGCCTTACCTGTATTATTTCCTAGTTTTATTAAAGTTCCTTCCCATTAAAAAAAAAATATATATATATATATAAAAATATATAAAAAAAAATATAAGATGCAGCCTATAAAGCAATCTGCAGCCACTGCAGCATGAATTTGATCCCCGGCCAGGGAGCTACCCACATGGTGCAGCAGACCTCTCCTGACTCACCTACTGCTCCCCTCAGCAGTGTATTTCAGTCAGTCTGCCTGTTCTGTCCCCCACTCTGTCTCTGGTGAATCCTCTCACCCCCCACACTTCTGGCCTGTGCCCCAGTTCTTGTATGCATAAATAAATAAATCTTTAAAGAAAAAAAGAAAGAAAGAAAGAAATGGCAAAGATTCCCCTAAGACGCAACAGAAAAATATCTTTTCTACATTTCATCAGTTTAGGAAAGAAAAGTGATGTAGTTAATAAAATGTCTTAAACAAGAAAGGCTCTCCTCATGTATTTGTAAAATTAAATAGTATACTATGGTAAGTGTTAGAAATAATCAACTTGGATACAAAAGAAAGTGGATTTTTCTTACTTTAAAGTTGGTCGGTTCGGTGTCTTTCTGTTTAAGAATCTCTAACATAAAATCAATCAAGTGTAAGCCAAAAGCATTCTTGGTAGTGATTTTCTGAAAACAGAAAATTGCACAAAGATTTGTTACTTATAGCCTAGGTTCATGTAAATACTGCTACCCCGATAGAGAACATCAAGTTTTTATTACATCGGAACATCCCACATTTCACCATAGATACCAATTTCCACAAACACCTAGTGACATTGTTAGGGGGAACAGGATGTCCTAAAGCTAATTTCACACAGGCTTTGTGGACTCTACCCCCACCCCAGGCCAAAGCCAAAGACACTGGGAACTCTAAATCCCATCACCACCAAAGGGAAGGTGGCTGGGACCTGAGGGTGGGGTTAAGCAGCCAGGTTGATATAAAGGCAGACACGTGGGCTTTGGGGGTTCCCCCATTTTGGCTCTCCGCCAGCTAGCAGCGTCCGGCCAGCTCTGAGAGTTACTTTGGGTTTCCAGGTCAGCGGATCGGGCAGGACGCATTAAAGACTTTATCCCTATGTACATTTTCCTTATTTCCTTTTCCCTTGTAAATAAACCTTTTATTAACCTTTTGTGTGTGCCTGTAGTGGAGTATTAATAAGTCCCTTGAAAGCGTGCAGGTGAGGACCCACAGCCAGGAACCCATTCAATATCGGGGCTGCTCTATCTATAACAACATCACTAAATCCACAAGTGCAGTTTTTCATATTTAAGGTGTACAAAGACAGTACACAACTCTTTAGTGTTCACTGTGCACAAAGGGACTCAGTCACCCTCAAAATGACCATGAGGCAGGTACTCTTCTCATTCTCATTTTACAGAGGACCCTGCAGCAGAGTGGTTAGGGACTTGCCAAGGTCACAGAGCTTTAAGTGGCAGGATTACAACACAGTCCAGCTCTAGAATTCAACAATTAGCTCACCACCCTACTAATCTGTCTATTTACTCTCTAGTTCTAAAACTCACAAGTAACCCTTAAGTCGTGCTGCCTCTCTGCATTCATTGCAGGGAACAGACAATCTGTCAGAAGGAGCACCAAAGGTGTGTAAGAAACAGTGAAACCATACTGAAAAAAAGTAGCTTTAAGAGTTACTGGAGAATAAAAGCACACAATTATTACAATCATGCACTCTTTACAGAATCAATAAGGCTAGATTTCCACTGCAATCAGGTTGTCAAATCTTCAATATTTAACCAGCAGATACTCACATTTTCAGTGGACAGTTTGATACAGGTGGAGTAATGTTCTGTGATCTGTGTGTTTGTAAACTTCGGAGTTGTAGATGAAACGTCAACATTCCTAAATGAAAAACAAAAAACTCTGCAAAGATCCATAATAATGTAACTTTTCAAAGTTCAGACCCAGAATCCACAAGGTATTATGGAACTATGAGACCCATGTAATCCACATCAAGGAGGCCGCCCCAGGGCGGCAGCTCAGAAAACACTCACCTGCTGGAGGGGGAGGCTAGCAAATGAGGTGAGTCTGTGTTGAACTGCAAGTCAAAGACCCTGGAGCGCCTGCGTTGCAGCCGCTCCTTTTCATCATCATTCTGAGGAAAGTCTTCAAGAACCGGGGTGCCAGGAGTACTGAGAGGGGCCTTCCTGGGCAGGGCCATCGAGAACACCCTTTCTGCAGGTGAGGAGGCACCAGAGGGATGTCCACGGGTCTCTGAAGAAGAGTTTTTCATTGTAGCTAACAGAGATGGAACAGAACCCTTGCTCAAGAAACTGGCAACAGAACATTTCCTGTATCTCAAGGAGTATTGGGGGCCTGTCACAAAGGGAAAATTCACTGCATATTGCCCACCAAGATCTTTTTCAACTCTAATATTCTATAGCTAGAACCTCTATAGTTTGGGTTCTGGGGCAGGGATAGATGGAGGAGGGGCAGGGAGGCAGCTCTCAGTGATGGATGCTTCTGGCCCAATCAGGGACAAATACCCACCATGTACACTGTGAACCTAACACACTGCATGGAATATAAAGGTGGGTAAGTTAAGGTTGCTGCCCTGATGAGCACACAAACTAAGAGAACACACACAGCCATAAAGACATCCAAGAAAGAGATAAGATGCTGAGCCAAGGGTGAAGTAAGGGGCACCAAGTCAGACAGGATAGTTCTTATCCCTGGGGGGAGACAGATAACAGGTGTAACTATATAAAAATAAATAGAATGCTCCAAAGAATCACCCACAATTACTTGCTAAATACAAAGGGAAAATCATCTTTCACAACAAAGTAGTTATCACTATGTTAACCGAGCAAGCAAATATAGCCTTGGTAAATGTCGGACAATTTGAAACTTCGTCATCTCCTGAAAGGATGAAATATGAAATTCACAGCATCATCCATATTTTTGCCAAAGATAGAAGTTTATCCAAATTTAACTCAGACTTTAGATCTAACTACCAGTTTATAAGAAATACAAGGACCAGAAGAACAATAAATAATATTACACACAAGGAAACATTCAGACAAATCCAAACGTGGGGCAGTTTATAAGACAACTGGCTTAGTCTCTTTAAAAAAGCCAATGTCAAAAAAATGTTTTAAAGTAGGGAGATCTTCTTGATTAAAAGAAACAGAAATCGGGCGGGAGGGGAGGGATTGGGGTCAGAATGGGGGGGCTGCAATTGCATGGGGAATATAACAATAAAATTTATTATTAAAAAAAAAAAAAAAGAAGCAGAAATCATATAAACCAAAAACACTGCCTGAACATTCAGTCAACCCTTGACCAAACAAAAAGAAAATCATCCATAAACAGCATTTTGGGGATAACTAGGGAAATACAGAATATAGTCTTGATATTAGATAACATTACGGAATTGATTTTTATTTCCCTAGGTGTGACAATGATATTATGGTAGGCAGCATGAGGAACAACTAAGGATAATACGACACGTGCAAATTTCCACTGGATCAGTCAAAAATATACGTGAGGACTAAGAAAGTAAATACAGCAAAATGCTAACAACTGCTAGATCTAGGGAGTGGGTATAAGGGTGGTTATTGTCTTAGATTTTCAATTTCCCTATATGTTTGAACATTTTCATACGAAGCCAGAAAATACATGGCAAGTTAGATGGAGATAAAAGCTATCGAGAAAAGTAAATCACAGAAGGAAAATGAGGGCTGGGGAATGGAGGTGGGAGGTCTTTTAAATCTATTGGTCAGAGAAGACGCTACCAAGAAGGTAATATCAGAATCAAGACCAATGTAGATATCAGAGGGAAACAAGGGAAATACCAAGTGCAGAGGTGGGAAAACACACCTGGTATGGGTGAGGAGACCAGTGCAGCTAAAGTAGGATAATCCAAGGGTAGTAGAACAAAAGTGAAGAGGTAATAGGGTGTCAGACTTCCCAGGGTCTAATAGAGCAGAAATACCAGTTAGTAAGAATAAGGAAAGACAACTGGAAAGGGTATATGAACCTTACGTATGGGCCGCTGCAAAAACCTCTGGCTTTCATGTGGAAAGAGAAGAGAGGTGATTAGAGGGAGGTGAGGAGAAGAGTAAAGTGAGCTAATTTATGTTTCAAGAAGAACCCTCTGGCTGTTACGCTGAAAACAGACTGAAAAAAGCAAGAATTAACAAGCAGGCTTTGGAAAACTGTATTATTTAACCTAGCCTGTTTTCTTTTTTTTTTTTTAATTTTCTAGAGGCATGTCTTATTTATTTATTTGTTTGTTTGTTTGTTTAGTTTATACATGCACTGGGCACAGTCAGAAGCGTGGGAGGGTGAGAGAATTCACCAGAGCCAGAGCGGGGAGCAGAGCAGGCAGAAGGACCGAAGTACACTGCTGAGGGGAGCAGCGGGCGGCAGGAGAGGTCTGCGCGCCATGTGGGACCCTCCTCTGGTGGCCGGGGAGCAGCCGGGGATCGAACCGGCATCGCAGTGGCCGCGGGCAGCTTCGCAACCCAGCGCTCAACCGCTGCGCCACCGGGGAGGCCCAACCTAGCCTGTTTTCAAATTTAAAGTTGCCAGTAGACCTTCGAGTAATTTTAATCTCTTCCCCCAACAGGAACTTGCAGTTTTAACATTCAGAGAGTCAGAAACTGCCAGCTTTTTCTACTCAACTAGAGAAATGTTAACATGCTCTTTAAGCATCACTGTCAAGCATAGCCCTCCTCCCCCAAAACACAACGGACCAGTTTGCAGAAAACAGGGTAAACAAAGCTATAAGAAAAAGTCTAAGCTGCTGTTCCTGATTCCTACAAGGACGCCCCAAGTCAGCATTGCTGAAGTATTGGGAAGTTCTTATTTGTTCTGCTCTCTAGACAGCTCCACACAGAAAAATGCCACTGCTCAATAGGGACCTTGAATAATTGATAATTTTGGTCTTGTTTGTTAAGAGGGCCAGAGGAAAAATAAAAGAGTGACATCTCTCCTGTTTTGAATATTCTTTGAGAGCTCAAACTAGTGCCTGCTTGGGTAAGTAAACAAGTAGTTGTATCAGCTTTGTTCTTTAGAACAGTGGTAAGAAACTACAGAATACTGAAACCAAAAGCATTAAAGCTCAGATGCACTACCTCCACTTTTTGGGTTCAAGCTACAGATGATCCATGTTTGATTAAAATGTTATTAAAAAGTAATCACATTTCAAATTATTTCAGTTGTCCCTGTTAAGTGAAACCACCATGAGAATTCGCCCATTCTGAGTGCATGCTAACAGTGAGGAAGCCAGAGCAAAAGGAGACATAGGTTCTTTGAAGATATGTCAAATGTTAAACATCTTCCAAATCTAACCACCAGTCTTCCCACTTCCCACAGGAAGTTTGAAATACATTATTTTTGTGGGAGAATTACGGAAAGATCACAGAACACTTTAGACCATACATGTAGCAGTTCACAATTTATCTTTGTGTGTTTAGATGTGTGTGGAATACCTGTCTCCGTTAGTGGAAGTTAATTACTGTAATGGCAGGGGGGAAAAGCAACATGACTGCATATGGACCTTTCACCACCAATGTCCCATCAAGTATTCTTCCTACTACCTAAACCTATCCATGTAGCTAACTTTTAATATGTACATTTTCACATTATATAAATGCCTTTTTTACATTATGGAAACTCCTAATCAGCCTATCTTGTTTAGATTATATACATCATTATATCTGATATTCTTGTAACTACTCTGTGATCAGTAAGAATCCTGTAAGAAATTCTGCTTTTTATAAAAATGAAAATGCCATGCCAAAAGGGGTGACTTACCCCACATTAGAGGGCAGTCACTTTATTTATAAGATCTTTAAAACAAGTACCTTCTTAACAATGTGAATAAAAGCACAATTAAAAATTGTCAAAAAAAATGAGATGGAGGGATGGGTGGTATTGAAAAGTGAGGTGCTTAAGGTTGAGGCGACAGAGTGGTGCAGCTATTGATGACAAGGTCTAGGGTGTGTTTATGGTAGTGAAGGGCTATGGCCTATTGTAGTAAGACAAGAAACAAAATCATTGGAAGAGAGATGATGAAGGAACTGAAAAACCTTGGAGAAAATTTTCCAGATTTAAGAATCAGAAGGTTTGACTTCAAACCCCAACTTCATCACTTACTAGCTGGAGAAATTTTAAGCACGTACATGCTCTACGCATTTGTTTCTTCAACTTCCAAATGGGTATGAAAATGTGTATCTCAACTGACTCAAAATTGGTTATAAAAAAGAATGCACAACACCTATTTTATAGGAACATATTTTTTAAAAAAACAATATAGAATAAACACTAAATGGTTGCCCATGTGAAGAAAGAGACTAGAGATGAATAGGGTTAACAATAAACATAAGAACGTCACATGTTTCCCTGATAGATTCCCACAAGCTGAAGAGTATGACTAACATAACTCTCAGCTGAGATCAAAACAAAAGAAAAAATAAAAATAGAAAGGAAGGCAGCAAGAGACATTTCTAGAGATTGAACCTTGAGGACTTTGAGTATTTTGGATGTGGAGACTGCGAAGTAAGGAAGCGAGCCGGATCTTGAGAGAAGAAACCTTAACAGAAACAGAAGTTGAAGGAGGAAGCTGTCTAAGACAGGAGCTCAGGAGAGAATTAGAGGCATGTTTCAGTTCTCAGAGTATTCTTTACTGATTTCTCTCCTTGCCTGTGACATTATTTTTAGATCCTTTGCCTGGTAACAACATTATGCACCTGTTTATTCAATAGATGTTTACTGAGCTCAAAAACACTTTGTGCATTCACCACTTCACCTCCCACTCCTTTTTCAATCCACTCTGGCTTTTCAGGTCCCATCTGTCTCACGATTGACCAGCATTTGAATAACTGACAATCCTCCTGCAAACATTCTTTGCTTCTAGGACAGCACTCTTCTAAGTTTTTCTAAGCTCTTCTTTATCCAGCTACTAAAATGTTAGTCCTGAGTATTTTCTCTACAAGATCTTCCAAGTTTTCTCACCTGTTCCCCTGATTTTACCATCTATATGATGGTGATACGCAAATTTACTTCTCAGTTCAGGGGCCACTCTACTTACAAGACCTACAAAGGCTGTCTATCTGTCTGACCTCATTCATGAATTTCAACCACAATGTTCTGGTCCTAGTCCATGCCAGGCCTTCCTGCTTGCCTCTTTTACACTTGCTCCTGACTGGAACACGGTCCCCAGACTCTGCTTAAAGATCTTTCCTGAGTCCTTAGTACAAAAGTTCTCCTCCAGGGCCTCCCTGGTGGCGCAAGGGGTTAAGGCGCAGCCTATGAAGCTAGTCACAACCACTGCGGCACGAGTTCGATCCCCAGCCAGGGACATGGCTCGCCCCTCTCCTGGCTTGCCCGCTGCTCCCCTCAGCAGTGTATTTCAGTCAGTCTGCCTGTTCTGTACCCTGCTCTGTCTCTGGTGAATCCTCTCACCCCCGCGCCTCTGGCCTGTACCCCAGTTTATATATGCATAAATAAATAAATAACAAAAGTTCTCCAAACGCTCTGCTATTCTCTATCACAACAGTCGACTCATCTATTATTATTTCGGCGATTGTCTGTCTCCCCAACTACAACACAAGCTTCAAGAGGCTGGGATCTTATCTGTTTCTTTCTATATCTCTGCACCTGACAGAGAGTCTGGCCCAAAATGTGTGCTCCATACTTGTTAAATGAACGTAAAAATAAATTCAAGCTCATTAAGCATACAGCAGTCATCACAACGCTTCCATGACCCCGAAACGAACGTGCATTCCTGGAAAAACTCTTTTCAATAAAGAGACACCGGGTACGGAGCACGAGCCCAGGAGAGAGGGCACCCCGCACCCCAAACAAGAACCTGAGAGCCGGACTCCGCGCGCCGGCTCGGACCCCAGCGAAGCCGAGTTCTGATTGGCGGCGCGCACCCCGCCCGCCCCCTCCGGGCCTCCCCTCCCCCCCGCCCGCCTCTCCCGCGCCCGCGGAGATCCCCGCCCGCAGCGAGGCCGGGCACATCCGCGCTCCCCGGTCGGGGCGGCTCGCCGGCCCAGTCCACCCGCAGCACCGCTTCGTGCCGGGCCCTTCCCCCTGCGCCCCTGGCCCCCCCAAGTCACCTGGACCGGGCGGTCCCATCCTGCCCTCCGTGTCGCCGGAGTTGGTTTTAAATTGCGCGCCGAGATGGCCGGGCGCCGTAACGGCCGCGATGACGTCCATGCCTGCGTGGGCGTGGCCTGAAGTGCGCCTGCGCAGACTGCCACGCCTACGCGCGAAATTGCTCTGGGCAGAGGGTTCTAGACTGGGGCGCTCGCTGTTCTGGTTCTGTGGGTAGATTGGAAAGGGTCCCTGTGAGCAACCCCGATATTAAAACGGGTTCCTGGCTGTGGGTCCTCACCCGCACTCTTTAAAGGGACTTATGAATACTACACACACACAAAAGGTTAATAAAAGGTTTATTTACAAGAGAAAAGGAAATAAGGAAAATGTACAACTCAGGGAAAAAATAGGGAAATAAAGTCTTTAATGCGTCCTACCCGATCCGACGACCTGGAAACCCAAAGTCACTCTCGCGAGCTGGCCGGGCGCTGTGAGCGGGCGGAGAGCCAAAATGGGGGATCCCCAAAGCCCACGTGTCTGCCTTTTGTATCCACCTGGCTGCTTAACCCCACCCTCAGGTCCCAGCCACCTTCCCTTTGGAGGTGATGGGATTTGGAGTTCCCAGTGTCTTTGGCTTTGTCCTGGGGTGGGGGTGGAGTCCACAAAGCCTATATGGAATTAGCTTTGGGACATCCTTTTTCCCCTAACAATACCACCCTTTCTTTTTGCTTTTTAAAAGTACTTTACCTCCTACCTCTTGGTTTATTCCCAATATCACCCTGGAAGGTTGCTAAGACAAGTTCTTTCTTCCAGACTTTCTCCTGAGGGTGCCATTGGCATTGAGGGTGAAAACAATGCCTAACCTATGTGATTCTTGGCCTTTTCGCAGGACTGTTCAGCAACCCTGACACCATTTGCCCACTAAATGCCATGAGTGTCCCTTGATCATTTTGACAGACGAACAGTACAATCCTTTGTTGAAAAGCACTTTCAAAGCGTATTTGGGGGGCCTCCCCGGTGGCGCCGCGGTTGAGCGCTGGGTTGCGAAGCTGCCCGCGGCCTCTGCGGCGCCGGTTTGATCCCCGGCTGCTCCCCGGCCACCGGAGGAGGGTCCCACATGGCGCACAGACCTCTCCTGCCGCCCGGCTGCTCCCCCCAGCAGTGCACTTGGGTCCCTCTGCCTGCTCTGCTCCCCGCCCTGGCTCTGGTGAATTCTCTCACCCTCCCGCGCTTCTGACTGTACCCAGTGCATGTATAAACAAACAAACAAATAAATAAATAAACATGCCTCTATTTAAAAAAAAAAGAAAAAAAGCGTGTTTGGTTTTTGCACAAACTTGTTCTCCCAGTGACTACCTTCAAATCTTTAGTGTAAAGCAGCACATGATAGAGAAAACAAATTTAGAGTATTTTTCATCTCAGTGGAATGAATGACAGCTCTGGCCACGGTGGAAATCATTTCAGGGCCCAGGAACCATCCTGGATGCCTCACTCTCCACACACAATTTATTGTTGAGCTCTTTTTACTTCCTGGAACTCTTCAATCCTTCACCTCTCCTTTTTTTTTCACGTTACCTTTCTGCTGGTCTGAAGGATCCCACACCTGCTCTGACCCGGTTTCTCTTGGCCCCAGGACAGTGTTTGCTAAGTACAAATCTCACCTGCCATTTCCTCCTCAAAGGCTAAAACCATTCAAACGTTCCCATTTGTAAGAGAGTGATGTTAATACCCCCTCTGTATGGGACTTTATGGGGAATAAATAGGTAATAGATTACCTCTTGGGAACATATAGGTTCAGTATATGCTAGGGTCCCTGTTGTCTCACTTACTTGCTCTCTTGTGCTGAATTCACTTGAGGAGAGTGGGAACAGGTGATCCTCTGGATATCATGTGTGCACCAACTTAAGAAAGTGGTGGTTGAAAGATTGGTCAGTGATACCGAATCAGGAGTACACAAGCAATCCTTTGGCTTGAAATTCCTGGTAGAAAAGGGCTACTAGGTGATCCTTAGGTGAGATATGTGGCTGTTTTTTTATAAAGGAGCTTCTTGAGCTGATTGCTTGGCACACTTTGTGCAGGAAGGCAGAGCCAGCTCTACTTGCTAAGTCTCCATGGGCCGGGCCTGCCAGGTGCAGGCAAGTCTTTCACCTACCACTCTGAATGCCGTCTTTGTTTTAGGTTAGGACTAGAGAGGGTGCCAAAAGATTGAAAGATTTATCAGTAGTATCAGTGGTAAGTAAAGCTTAATCCTCCTCTGCACAAAAGTAAAAGTGGAGCCCCTACCCCATTCTTCATTGGCGAGAAAAGCATACTGGAGTCAGTCCTCTTCCCCATTTTCATCCTTCCTGAGATTCCACTTCCCCAAAATGATGAGCAAACAGCCTCAGTTTAGGTGAGAAACTAGTGATCAGATGGCTATCCGATCAATCGTTTGGCTTCAAATTTGCTCTAACTGTACAGCCTGCAGCTTATATCATAATGTAATTCGTGGTAGAAACCATCAAGTCACTGGGGCACACTGGTCAGGCAATTGAAATGGCTTTGCATTCATTTTGGCCTCTGATCAAATGCCTTTAATTTTTGTATGAAATTCCTGACCTCCTGAAGACTGGGCTAAGAACCAACAATTTCCATCTTTTAGAATTTCCAAATATATCTGCTTTTTAAAAGTACTTTACCTCCTACCTCTTGTTTTATTCCCAAGATCACCCTGGAAGGTTGCTAAGACAAGTTCTTTCTTCCAGACTCTACCACTTACTACCTGTGTGACCTTGGTTGTGTACCCTTTTTGTGCTTCAGCTTCCTCACAGGTAAAATAGGAATAAGTGCCCATTTCATGGGTTTATGGTGTGAAGATTAAATGAGTTAACAGACATGAAGCAAAACAGTGCCTGGACCACTGGCAATGCTCAATGAGAGCTAAGAATTATCATTGCTAGAACTGCTGTCATATCCTGGGTGCCAGCCAGGTATTGTTTTAGAATAAAACTCAGCTTCCTAAATATCTGGAGAAGTTTCCCCTTTCATTGTAAAAGTATTTACAGAGCACTACAGCTCTGCTCTTTCCATTACTACTTGTTTTTCTCTATACACTTTCTTACACCCTCTGCCCCACCCAAGCTTTGTGACTATTCCCTTCGTAATCTGTCCGCTCATTTTCTTTCTTGTCTCTTACTAGACTAAACCTTACATGGTCCTAGAACATCACACCATTCTTATTCTACCTGAGAGAGGTAAGCCTACTAGAGAGTATGCATGTTCTTTGTAGCCACGCAAATTTTTTAATTTGGCTGATATTTTGGTTGGGCACTATGGAAATGAATAACCTTGATGTTCCTTAACATTCTGAATTACTCTTTCCTGGCCACTGGCCAGGCCAGTGGGAAACCACAGGGCAGACTGGTTCAGGGTGCATTGAGAAATACCAGGGTGTACTGGATGAAGCTACTAGGGGGAATGTGAACTTCTTGGTAACAGGCATGTCAGAATATTGATCTAATGTGTGTTTTATTGCACAGATTGCAATTTATACAGAAAATAGCCTCCTTTATTGATTTGAAACTAAAAATCAGCAAATTATTTTCTAAACAAAAAGCATATGGATGTTTTCAAAACACCAAAATCCCACCAACACAAAACCAACCATCATTGCATCTTAACTTGAAAGGACTACCTGGCAGATACCAGCAGGGAATCTGAGCACCTGGCATCTGTTGTAAAACAGGAACCCCAAATATCGACTGGCATCAGCTTCTGGGACACTTGCAATTTATTTTTTCCCAGGGGAAGGGTGTGGATACTACAACCAAAGCCCATAAAGACCAGTATCTGATCTTCACTGAGGTGAAGTTAAATATGGGGCCAGGTTCTCCTCCCCAGCAGATCTTCCTGCAGTGCTGGGTAGCAGCATCTTATTTCCAAAACAACCACACCCACAATTATATTCACATTTCTTAATATTACTCTTCAGGATGCCCAGGGTTTTGAAAGAAGGGAGAAATTTACCAATCATATCACTCTGTTAGAGTTGGTCTGCTTCACAGTCCCTCCCTGTCCAGTTCTAGCACTGGGCCTGGATTGTGATGACCCTGCTTGCAAAACCACCAACATAGTTAAAGTAATACCTTTGTTATCTTCAAAAAAATAATACAAAGGCATTAACAGATTGAGAAAAAGCACAGCTACATATGGAAGCTAAACTGTCTTTCCAATTAACAAAACAGATGGGTCCCCTCAGAAAGAGTAATTGTTCACATTAGAGGGCCCCAAAAGGATGTCTTCATTAAGGATTTTATAACGCTGCTTCCAAACACTGAACACTTCATCAGATGTTGGCTATTGCCTTATAGTAAATGCATTATCTCCATTATGATACAGGTCACTATTGACATGTCTGAGAACAAATGCTAACAAATTATCCCGGTGATATTGGAGTTGTTTTGTTGTTTTTTTTTTTCAGATGTATCAAAAGCAGCTAGATTGTCATGAAAATAGAGTACATTAAGAAAATGGCAAATGAACATCTTGATTATATCTTCAAATAGTGTAGGCCCTAAAAACCATATCCTAAATACAATAAGTTGTCATCACAGTACATTGGATAAAATGGAGAGCCATTAGCTTAGATGTGAATTAAGCTAACAGCTCAACAAGGAAGCCAGTTTCCAGAAATGTGCTGGGAGTCATTCATAAAAAGGAATAAGCTAGAATGGAGGTATTCTTTGGATCTCTATCGCTTCCAGGTTTGATACAAACCATAACTTCATAGTCCCCATCTCAACTCTTCAGCAGCAAAATCTTCTGTAACATCTATTTCCCTGGGCTGTTTGGGTCCCAGTGAAAGTTAAGCCAAGAGAAGAAAACCTGAGATGATCCACTCTAGATTAGGCCCTGCAGGCAAGACCCCTTCCTCATGACCACTTCATGCACCCCTTAAAGTGTCTTAATCTATCATAGCAAGGAAGGTGAAGGTCACCTATATACCATTACTGTATCCCAAGAATAAACTCTTTTGCAGCCTGAGGAACCAGAAATACCTTCTCCCTTTTTTAATGATCTTTACATTAGTGTGCCCCAGCCAATGGGGCACAGGGCAGAGTTTTCACCTGGGTTAGAAGGTTGTGGAACTCTTCCACTGCCTGTGAATGTGCCATGGGGTTTAGCACCAGGTGTTGGAAGAGATTGACAGGTTCGGCATTCCGAAATGTCTTAGGGATCGGGATGGTCAGGGGCAGGAAGCTGTTACCAATGAGGAAATGATGGAGGGACCTTTGCTGGAGGCCACGGCCCAAGAACCAGAGGATGTCCTGGAGCCGCTGGGAGAGCATGTCCTGGTGCCAGTCTGTTAGGGGCAGCCTTAACAACAGGTGCATGAGGGCTGTTTTGAAGTGGTAAGAGGTAAGGATGGGACGGGACGCTCCTTGGGGTAAGTTTTGCACATCCCGGAGACTTAATATGATCTGGAGGCACTTAAGGTGACACGTGTTCTCTGGAGCAAACCGCCCCACCAGTTTCAGGAACAAGTGCTCACAGGCTGCAAAGGACTCAGGCCAGTCTACACTGGTGAGCTGTTCCTGATCAGGAGCCTGACTCACCAAGTAAACCAAAGTGTCTTCCCGTTGCACCCCCAGGACCAAGTGGATTGAGAGAAAGCGGCCTGAGCGGTAGTCCAGCCTGAGCTTGCAGGAGGTGGAGGATGGAGGGAGGCTGAGCTTAAAGTCATATTTGTGGGCCACAAGCGCCCAGGCATTGCCCACCATGTTCCGGAACCATTGTATGGTCTTGTACACATCCAGGTGGGAGCCAGTGCAGAGCGCTGCCTTGATAGAGCTGCTACACTTGCCCAAGGGGACCGAATGGTCCCTGTGGTGGTGCACCAGGCATAGCACATCCCCCAGAAGTTTTTCACGCTTGCATACACATTCCGATTCCACCAGCACAGAGCCATGGCGGTGGCTGAGGGCTGGCTCTCTCATCTCCAACACAAACATTGTTCCCTGGGGAGGGGCAATGGGCACCAGGATATCAAACTTCTGGGTCTCATGGAGGGTTCCCCACTTCTCAAAAGCAGCCCCGATGCCCAGGCAGTCCTCCAACTGTGGGTGAGCCTCCCGGCGGCTAAGCACGCGACAGGCCTCAATGAGGTCGTCCACAAAGCTCTCTACAAACTCACAGGTGCAGGGCAGGTCACGAATGACATTGTGGACATGGTGTTTATAAAAGGACTCCAAGACTTCCCGGGAGGGGAAGTCTGTGAGCCAGTTATTAGTGGTGACGGGCACAACCCGGACTTCCTCCTCCTCATCATCACTGCTGGAATCAAAGGCCTCGTGCTGCATGTTCTGTCGGAGAAGCTCAAAGATGAGAAAAAGGCAGAAGAGGCCAGTATTCCACAGGTTTCCCAGGATCCAACCCAGAGGCCCCTGCTGGCCATCAGTCTGGAATGGCCACCCCATGTCTTTCTTCCCCAGCACTAACTGGTCTTCCGATGTGTCTCCTCTCCAGAATTTCTCTGCCTTCTGCTTCTGTTCAGCTGCTCGCTTCCTCTCTTCAAACTCTATCTCTAACTGGCGCATCTCCTCACTCATCCGCTTCTCCAGCTGCCGACTTCTGGCTAATGTGTCCAGGTCCATCCGGTCACTGACCATCAAGGGGTGGTGAACAACATACATCACTGCCAAGAACAGAAGGCTTATCACAGCCATGGAGGCCTCTGCATCTGGAGAATTAGGAAGGTGGAAGTCAGTGGTGATCTTCTGGACTCATCTGCTCTCCAGTGCATATTCCCCAGAGCCCTGGAACCCCAATTCCTGGAAGTCAACCACTCAGGAGGAAGAGAAAACTCATATAGCTGGGGTTGGAGAGAGCAAGAGGATCTGTCTGGTAGGAGGTTTGGGAGAAAGGGATCAGCAGGATGTGCCACTCAGTCTCTCTACTGCTTTCCTTCCACATGGCATGGGTGGTATTAGGCTTCCAGAGTGTGGACATGGGGCTGTTTTCATTCCTGTGTAGTATGGGGATGGGGGGCCCTTGTGGTAGGGTGGCCTCACCCAACTCATCAGTCCACCATGGGCATGAGGTGCACCCTGCTGATCCTAGAAGCTCCCTTCCATGGGCAGAAAACACTGGTATGCCTGAACATCTTTCCTCTTGCCAGGCAGCCAGCCCCAACCCCCAGCTATAGCATCCCACTTCCTCTGTGACTTCATAATCCTCATTCTGCTCACCTTGTGTCATCAAACCACTCAGCCTTTCCTCCTCCCAGTGGGCCTGCTCCAGTGGGTACCAGGAAGGCAGTGCCACCTGCCACCTCTCCCCTGTGGTGGGTTGCTGGATGCCCCATTAGTGGGCTGGGCCCATCACAGCTGAACCTCTCTACCCGGGAAACTTCATGCCCAAGGCCAACTGACACTGGCAGGAGTGGGTTCCTCTGCCTCCCCACCACCACAGAGGCCTGAAGTTTCTTGCATTCACCCCACCGGTTCACAAGCTTCTGGGCTTACCTATATCCAAGAAGGTCTAAGCTGCGTGTGCGCTGAAGGCAGGTGGGAGACTCTCCTCCCTTGGTACGTTGGCCTTGCTTATTTCCACCGCCCTCTCCAGGATCCCTGTTAAAATTTACACGGTACTCGGGGACTTTGGCTCAATGCACGGTGCCCCCATTCAGAACTTCCCCAAATTCCACGCCGAGAGATCCGAACTCTCAGCCGCCTAACCAGACCGCGCCTCCCATGGGTTTCCCCCGGGACGTGGGGCCAGGTTACTCAGTGGTCTCGGCAGGAACACCGTCTTAAAGAGACAGCGCGGCCTGACTGTGCCCGTCTTCTTGCCGGCGGGGTGGCAGCTCCCGATACCTCTCTGGGTCCAATCGCGGGAGGGGCTCCGCACCCCTCTCCCAGGGAAAATACCATGTTTATCCGAAAGTCCGTTTGTCTGTGCGTGGCGGGTCCCCGCGACCCCACCGTCCCGCGCGCTGCTCCGAGGGCGCCAGTCCAGCACCGCGGCTCCCGCCGTCCAGGCTCCGCCTAACCCGCCCAGCCCTGCCCAGTCTCCTCCCCCCGGCTCCCGCCCCCTCTAGTGCAGTGGGAGCCCCACCCCCGGGCCCGGTGACCCTCAATGTGCGCTCACTGCCCCTGTGCGCCGCCCTGCTCCCTCGCGGGCAGAGCGGAGGAGCTGCGGCCGCGACTCGGGGTGCCCAGGCCCCGCAGCTCGGCCTCCGTGGGGTGGCGCAGCGGGGCACAGCCGCGCTGGCTGTCAGCTTCGCTGAGCTCAGTTCAGTGGAAAATATTCCTACTGGGTATTTAAATAGGTGTGAGGATGATGGTGACATAGCTAAGAATTGATGGGGGTGGCGAAGGGTGAGCTGCTGGCCCTGCGGGAAAATGGTACAGGAGGTGAGGGGCGTCGTCAGCATCCTAATGCCCGTCTCTCCCGGCCCACGCCCAGACTCAGGCGTCTCTCCCCAACCCCTTTCTCCTCTCAAAGTGGCTCTCAGGAAAGAAGCAGCACCCAAAGACTAGCTTGAAGCCTACTCACCATTCACCAGCCACGTGGAAGTAAGAATCCTAATGCTACAGGGCAGCTCTGCTGATGAGATGGGAGTATAAAAGGGAACTTCATAAAGTGTGGAGGCTAGATAAATCACAGGAAACACAAATCTTCAGAGTACCAGAAACGGCCCTTCTTATCATCCTGTGTCTGCTATCCGACAAGAAAAGGAAGTGATGGTCTCTTGATATTTACTAGCGAAAGTTCTGCTAAAAGACAAGCAAGTTTCAGGTCTCCTTACTCAGTGACAATGCAGGGAAGGCCCTAAACAACTTGGACAGTATTTCTAAAAATACTGACTTTTCAATTGTGGAGGAGGAAAGACTGTGTCTGACTACAATGACTGAAGTTCCAAGGTTACTTTTTATAAACTTGTATGATGAAGAATAGACCAAAGGGTACTACAATATAAGCATTAGTGCATTCAAACAGTAATAATGAAATTCTCTACTATTTTTAAATTTATGACCTGACAATGTCAGCATGAAAAAAAAAAATTTCAAAGTCTGCAAATCGATGGTGTTTACTACCATGTGTTTAAAGATGTGTATTTGTGGTGAAATTTTTGGGTTAGAATACATTTGCTAATTCGTGGTTGCTTTACCAAATTAGAGACTCCGAGCTAGAGAACTGTTTATCCACTTCAAGATCACACTTAATCAACAAAAAGCCTTCAAGAGTAGACATTTTTGGCTGTTTTCTGGTGATTTTTCTTCTTCTGTGAAGTGACTGTTGGCTTAGTCAGTGGGTTTAATAGAAAATCAAGCCATTTCAACACTTTGTCTTTAATGAAAATTGGGATTGTACAGAAATGACATGTGAGGACACTGTGTCAGAGCTCACTCTAACAACCGACCTCCACGGTGGTGGAATTTACCCTTATCAGGTAGGGAATCATGGTGTTTCCCCCCAAAATAAACTTATTTTTATCACTAAGAATATAAGTACAGGGCCTCCCTGGTGGCGCAAGGGGTTAAGCACCATGCTGTGAAGCAGTCCACAGCTTCTGTAGCACAAGTTCAATCCCTGGCCAGCCAGGGAGTAACCCACATGGCACAGCAGACCTCTCCTGACTCACCCGCTGCTCCCCTCAGCAGCATATTTCAGTACATCTGCCTGTTCTGTTCCCCACTGTCTCTGGTGAATCCTCTTAACCCCTGCATCTCTGGCCTGTACCCCAGCTCTTGTATGCATAAATAAATAAATCTTTAAAAAAAAAAAAAGTACAGTTGCATATTTCAATGTTCATTTAACTTTGCAACTAAGGATCTTCAATGTAATCTTCAACAAGAAGTGATTAGTGAGCAAGTGAAATGATACACTAAAAGATAAATATCAAAGACTCTAATTATATAAATAACTTTCAAGCAATTAACATGCTTAATTAAAATCATATGCTTGTGGAATAGTATATCTGTATTTGGCAGTAACTATATGAAAAGAAGCAATATGTATATCTCATTATAGATCAGCATTAACAGATAAACATGTGCAATCAATTTGGATGATAGGAAACACTAATTCTGAACTCTGAATGAGTGACATGTATTTTGAAAATATTTATCTTGTGGAAGAACTGGTGTGTAGTCCAAAAGTGCAAGGGGATGGGAGGATTCACCAGAGACAGAGTGGGAAGCAGAACAGGTGGATTTGCTGAAATACACTGCTAAGGGGAGCAAGACAAGATAGCTTGCTGGCTAGGAATGGAACTCAGGCCACAACACTGACAGCACTGAGATTTAACCTCTAGATCACCAGAGAGGCCCCAGGACATGTATTTAAAAAAAAATCCATTCTTCTCATTAGTAGACTCATATTATGAAAAAATTGCACTCAATTTTTTTTCAAGATTTATTTATTTACAGCAGCACTGGGTACAGTCAGAAGCGCGGGAGGGTGAGAGAATTCACCAGAGCAAGAGTGGGGAACAGAACAGGCAGACTGATGAAACACACTGCTGAGGGGAGCAGTGGGAGAGACAGGAGAGGTCTGCGCGCCATGTGGGACCTTCGCTGGTGGCCGGAGATCGAACTGGCACTGCAGACAGAGGCTGAGGGCAGCCTCACAGCCCAACGCTCAACCGCTGCACCACCAGGAGAGGCCCTGCACTCGATTATTAATGTTATATTTTGAATTTTGTCAATAAAATTTTGTAGACATTTATTTGCTTCTTTCTTGTTAATATCCTTGATTCTGCCTCTTGGCTGGCAAACGCTAAAATATTTACTACCTGGCCTTTACAGAAAAGGAAAATGAGCTTTGCTTTTAAATATCAAAATATGCACATTTCTCCAGAAATTTATTTTGCAAGTTATCTTTTTATAAAAATGATACATTCCCATAGTAAAAATACATACCATATGAAAAGAATAGAAGAGAAACTCTCACACCACACCACCTGAAGATAAAATGTTACGGTTGCATATTTCAAAATTCATTTAACTTTGCAACTGAGGATCTTCCACTTAATCTTCAATTAGACATGATTTGTGTCTGTCAGTATTTTCCCAAAAGGGCCCCTTGAAACTCTAGTTGCTCAAGATGAACCTTAATAAAAAGACATGCATAATCTTTCTTGATAACATTTAAAAACTCAAATACAGGCCTCCCTGGTGGCGCAGCTGTTGAGCGCTGGGCTGCGAATCTGCCCGCAGCCTCTGCAGTGCCTGTTCCATCCCTGGCCACCAGGCGAGGGTCCCACATGGCCTGCGCAGACCTATCCTGCCGTGCTCGCTGCTCCCCTCAACAGTGCACTTCATCGGTCTGCCTGTTCTGCTCCCTGCTCTGGCTCTGGTGAATTCTCTCACCCTCCCACACTTCTGACTGTACCCAGTGCTTGTATAAATAAATAAATAAATCTTTAAAAAAATAAAAACTCAAATACAAAACACAATCAGGGTGAAAATTAGGAAAAAATTTTAATCTTTTTTTTAAACAGTAGCTTTATTTTTTTTAAAAGATTTATCTATCTATGCATATAAGAACTGGGGTACAGACCAGAGGTATGGGGGGTGAGAGGATTCACCAGAGACAAAGTGGGGAACAGAACAGGCAGTCTGACGAAATACACTGCTGAGGGGAGCAGCGGGCAAGTCAGGAGAGGTCTGCTGTGCCATGTGGAGTGCTCCCTGGTCGGGGATAGAACTCGTGCTGCAGTGGCTGTGGATAGCTCCATAGGTTGGGTCTCAACACCCTGCGCCAGAGAGGCCCTGTTCCTTTTTTTTTTTTTTTTTAACACCCTTAATCAGGTGGTATTGTTAGGGGGAAGTGATGTCCTGAGTTAATCCCATACAGGCTTTGTGGACTCCACCCCACTCCAGACTAAAGCCATCAAGACTCTGGGAAAGACAAATCCCATCACCACCAAGGGAGGGTGGCTGGGACCTGAGGGTGGAGTTGGGCAGCCAGGTTGGATATAAAAAACCAAACACGTGGGCCTTGGGCTCGGTGGCTCGCGATCGCTCGCCTCCTGGCTTCACCGCTCCTGGCTGGCGGCCAGCTCTCAGAGCGCCATTTTGGGATTCCTAATCGGCGGATCGGGTAGGACTCATTTAAAACTTTGTCTCCCACTTTTCTCCCAGAGCTGTATATTTCCTCATTTCCCCTTCCCTTTGTAAATAAACCTTTTATTAACCTTTCACGTGTGCCTGCAGTAGAGCATTGATAAATCCTTTCAAGCGCGCGGGTGAGGACCCACAGTCAGGCACCCCGTTTTGTATCGGGGTTGCTCTACAACAGTATCAGCTAGGATCCCTACAAATTTAATGGCATACTCATGCTGGGTAATTGAGAGTCTGATAAAGAGACAAAGTTTGGGGTTTTGCAAGTTTGGTGGAAACTGCAAGGGATGATTATTGTTCCTGGTACTAGTCCAACAGGGAACCCACTGCTGAGAAAGGGTGAGGAAGAAGAGTGGTTTGTTACCAGAACTTGGAGAGGGTAGCTGTGAAGAGAGCATCTGGTAAGAAAAGGTAGTGGTCAGTTGAGAGGACAAAGTCAACCTTCTGAGGCCCCATGATTTGAGAGCTGGATTCTCTCATGCCTTCCATCTCCTTCTGATGCCTCCCATTGTCCAAGATCAATGGGCAGTCAGAGGACAAGGGAATCCCTTGATGCAAACCTCAGGTCAGCGCCTGAGGGCAGAGAGCAGGGAGGAGGAAGGGGAAAGACCTGCAGGGGCAAAAGAAGATGCACAATTCACTGCCAAAGTTACCCATGCTGGTCTCAAGTGCCAGTCGGAATTCACCTTTGGAGACAAGACTGTGCTGCCTCAGTTATATAGAAACACACTGGGACCGCTACTCTTTTTTTTTTTTTTAAGATTTATTTGTTTATACAAGCACTGGGCACAGTCAGAAGCGCGGGAGGGTGAGAGGATTCACCAGAGCCAGAGCGGGGAGCAGAACAGGCAGAAGGACCGAAGTACACTGCTGAGGGGAGCAGCGGGCGGCAGGAGAGGTCTGCGCGCCATGTGGGACCCTCCTCTGGTGGCCGGGGAGCAGCCGGGGATCGAACCGGCGCTGCAGACTCTGCGGGCAGCTTCGCAACCCAGCGCTCAAGCGCTGCGCCACCGGGGAGGCCCGGGACCGCTACTCTTAAGGCCAGATTTGGGCCCACTGTGCTGTTCTCTTCTAAAAAGACTCAACCCCTTAGAGGATGACAGCACAACTTGTCAGGATAGCTAGAGAGCCAGGTGAGCCTAGAACATCTGGATGATGTTAGAGAGTGAGGGAGCCATCATTACACCTGTCTCAGGTAATGCTGGAAAAGAATGCAGAGAGACCACATTGAGAGGACTCCCCCTGCCAGAGGAATAGCAGGTTATGCCTGAAAAAAATAATTATAATCATTGGGATAAGTTGAGCCCATGGATATGTGGAGCTATTTTTTTAAACGATACACTGCTGCACCTCCCCCTGCAGTGACCTTTAGGGCTAATGGCTTTCTCCACAGTCCCTAGGTCCGGCTGGGCAAGGAACCAGCGTGCAGGGGGAGAACAGCAAAACTCCCTGAAGCAGGGGAAGTACAGCAAAGTTCCCTGAAAAGACAGAAGCTTATCAAAAGATAATGACCACCAGGAACCACTACAAGAATGCTAAAAAACCTTATCCCGTCTTTCTAGAACTACAAACTTTAATCACTTATTGTCTTTCTAAACTTCCTTCTTTCTTCTATAAAGGTCATTGCTTGTTAATTAAAAAAATCATATGAAATCCTTAAAACAAGGCTGACTCAAATGAAACATTACTAAACCCTGTAATAATTAAAATATAGTTTAGGTAAAAAAGTAGTTAGTAAAAAATGCGATTATATAGTTTAAAAACAAAACTAATGGTCTATCGGGCCTCCCCAGTGGCGCAGCGGTTGAGCGCTGGGTTGCGAAGCTGCCCACGGCCTCTGCGGCACCGGTTCGATTCCCGGCTGCTCCCCGGCCACCGGAGGAGGGTCCCACATGGCGCGCAGACCTCTCCTGCCGCCCGCTGCTCCCCTCAGCAGTGTACTTCGGTCCTTCTGCCTACTCTGCTCTCTGCTCTGGTGAATTCTCTCACCCTCCCGCGCTTCTGACTGTACCCAGTGCATGTATAAACAAAACAAATAAACAAATAAATAAATCATAAATAAATAAAAATACATGCCTCTTTAAAAAAAATAAAAAACAAAACAAAACAAACAAAAAAAAAAACCTAATGGTCTATCTACTTAGGAATGAGGCTGGGTCCAGATGTAGATCACCGCCCTGTCTGTGATAGGCTGAGCCCATGAGCAAGCTGATTTCGTTGATATTCATTGTTCCTGTGCTTTTGGAAAACATATATATACTGGTCACAAACTCAAAGAAAATTACACTCAGATTTACACTCTCTCTTGAAGTGTGTCTGTTTGTCATTTCTTTCACCGACGCCCTGACCACCCTGCATGTTTCTCTCAACCCTGAGACGGCCTCATTGTCTACTGCTGTGCTGGTCCGCGGCAATACACAAACCATAAAAGATTTTGTAAAAACATTCTTGTGGTGCACCCAAGTTTCCAATATTTTTACCAAAATTAAATCTACGTAAATCTTACATTCACTTTTTTTTTAAAGAAAAGATTTTTTTTTTTAAATTTTTTATACAAGCACTGGGTACAGTCAGAAGCGTGGGAGGGTAAGAGAATTCACCAGAGCCAGAGCGGGGAGCAGAGCAGGCAGAAGGACTGAAGTACACTGCTGAGGGGAGCAGCAGGCGGCAGTAGAGGTCTGCGCGCCATGTGGGACCCTCGCCCAGTGGCCAGGGATCCAACCGGTTTCCGAGGAGGCTGTGGACAGCTGCAGAGGCCGCAGGCAGCTTCGCAGCCCTGTGCTCAACTGCTGCACCACCAGGGGAGGCCCCACGCTCACGTTTTGATCATTACATAATATGCCTAAAAAATACATACTGCATGTATACAAACAGAATCTGCAAAATTACATTAACATAGAAAATAGGCCATAACATATTAAGTGAAAAAAAAAAGTCAGCTTCCAAATCAGCGTGCTATCATTTCATCCCATTATGTGTATCATACACCTAGGGGAAAAGTTTTAAAGGGCGGATTCCAAAATATTTACAACGATAGCTCCTGAGGGTGAAGGGATCGGTGATAAATGACTTTTGTCTTTTTCAACCCCTCTCCCCCAACTATTTAACAATGAGTACATACTATTTTTACGTAAAAATAACATTCGGACAGTACCCAGTTTATGAACGAACGGGCTGTGGACCCAAAGTTCTAGTGCGTCTTAACCGGTGCACAAAATACATTTCCTAAAGAAACAGGCGCACCCATGCTGCTGTTTAACTTAGGACTCGCTTTATTTTTTATTATTTTATTATTATTTAAACATTCTATTTTATATAATTCTTACATCATTTTTCATTTTTGCACAATGTATGCATTTTCATTTTGGTTATATTCCCCATACAATTGCACCCCCCTTTATTTTGACCCTAATCGTTCCTCTCCCCACCGCAACCCCCCTTAGTGTCTCTGGTTTATAGTTGCTTGTTGATTTTGATTTTTACTTTGTATTAATTAGTCTTTTTCCTGGTCCCTTATTTAAGTTTTCTAAATTCCTGCTCTGAGTGAGACCATCCGGTATTTTTCTTTTTCTTTCTGGCTTATTTCGCTGAGCATGATCGCCTCACGGATGGAGCTAGAAGGACTCGCTTTATGTCAGAGTGGCATCCTCCACAAGAAAGGGGCTTCCTCCTGGGAAGCCGGGCTAGCGCCCACTCTTCGCTGCTCTTCCCCCAAGAGTCTCCGCTTTCTTCTCCCACGGATTTCGGGGTCACACCCTCGGTGGCCCCACCGCCCCATCCACCACGCTACATTCATCGTAGCAAGTTTGGTGTTTCAAAGACTGGGGTGCTACCTTCCCGAAAATGGAGAGCATATGAAGATCCCAGCCAACGCTTGATGTCAGCTGCAAGCCGAGTGCATTTTTGTGGTGTGATAGTTCGAGGACTTCCCCGGGAACGCAAGCCTCCCGGGCGCTGCGCACCCCTTCTCCTTGGGATGGTGGGGCCTGCGCCATGACAGGTCAAAACTCTTGTTACCGTGTTAAAAGTTACTTTTGTTATTCATTCTGTTACAGCGCATGTTGATACTGTCTGTGAGGGTCATTTTAACCAATTACCAACTTCATTTTGGGATTGAAAAGGAGGCGTGGGTCCAGGGCAGTGCCTCAGCAGCCTGGCCGCGTCTTTCCTCGCAGGTACCAGTCGCGCAAAACCGAGACCCTCTTTAGGCTAGGTCTCAGGCAAATGCAGGCTCTGGAGGCAAACGCGAACCCAAGGGAGAACAGCAGGCAGAATGCGGGAATGTGGAGTGGGGAACTTTGGGCGCCCCTCTCAGACCGGGGACCGTACTCTGGCTGCCCTTTTGTCTGAAGCGCATCGCGTCCCCTTGCTCTTTCTTGAGAGTGTAGAAAGCTCTGCATGATTCATACCCCACGATCAAAGCGATTCTTCCTTCCCCTTGCAAGCATTTTGGTTTGGGGTGGGGGGGGGGAGAGCGGGAGGAGGGGCGGGGTGAGGGCCTGAGAAAGAATTTCGCAACTTCTCTGAGCTTCAGCTTCCTCATTTGATAAATAGCACAATAAAGGGTCTTCCTTTTAAGGTTGGTGTGCAGATTATTTAGACCTCTATATATTTAGAGCGTCTGGCTCAAGGATTAGTCACCCACCTTTCTTGGGCTCCATGTCTTTCATCTTTGTTGACATTACAAAACTTACCACATAAAACAGCATCCCTGTCAGTTGGTTATCTGTTGGTTTCTCTAATGAAATTCTGAGAACCGTAAGGGCAAGATCAAAATTAGAACTAGCTCAATTCCTGTTGTGCAACAGCTAAATGATTTTGAATGAGAGAATAAATGAATGAATGACAGGGTGGTCCAGCCATTAAACAAAAAATGTGTTTGGGTGGGATAGGACTGTACCTTCCTTGTTTGTATAAACTGTTTGGAAGTTTGGGATGATTTATAGGAAGCAAGTCCAGGCTCCACACAGAATTCCTACCAAGAGGATGCAGAGATTGTGTCTATGGCCAGGAATCAGATAAGCAAATAAATATTTAGATCTTAAATAAAATATTTGGATTTGTGGCTAGAGGCAAAAGATCAGGTTAACCAAACAAAAGAACTGTGATACAATAAATACATGAGAAATCTTTTCTCTGAACCACAAATTTTAAAACATATTTTTTTTTCACCACTGCAAGATTTTCACGGAGCACATTTCTTATTATCTCAAAAACTTATCTTGCTTTGATGACAAACATTTTGTGAGACTTGGCGTGCAAAGAAGGCCTATGTGGACAGACTTACATGTTGCTGGTGTTCTGAATGCAAAGGAAAGTAGAAGTTGCTGCCTTGTTTTTAGTCAGTCCAGGAATGCAATGTAAAGGGTAATTTTTGATAGGAAACTTGCTGTTACTCATGCATAGGATAGAGTACTCTTGCTTAATAAATCTGAATAGCATGTCAATGCATATTATTTACTTCTGGTACAATTCTTCAGAAAGACAATCAATATTCTCTTTTTTCTCAGACATAGCATGTGTCCTGTTGGGAGCACAACATATTGATGCTCATGATTAAGTAGGGATTTAACAGATCAAGCAGATTTTGTCCAATGTCTGTCATGATGAGTTCATTTAGTCCATAATTATTTGAGCATGTTTTAAAAAATAACTATAGAAGGTATATTTGGATGTGATACGATGAGAGATGTAAGAGCAGAATGAAAATTCTTGGCAGGGTTCTCAGCTGTATACACCAGATTAGTTTTGCTCATTGTCCTTTCATTATAACTTTGATGAGAGAAAAAAAATCCTTTCCCAGGAGAGCCAATGTCATTCTCCCCAGGTACTCTGATTTCCTTCCACATCCCAAAGATGTGCACATGAGGTTCATTGGCTTGTTTCAATTGTTCTAGTCTGAATCTGCGTGTGTGTGTGTGTGTGTGTGTGTGTGTGATGTGCCCTGCGATGGAAAGGTGTCCAGGCCAGAGTTAGTTCTTTCCTGTATCCTGAGCTCCTGGGATAGGGTCTGGTCACCTTCAACCCTGAACATGTTGGGTGGGGAAATGAATGAATAGAAATGATTGCTGACTATTAGAAGTGTTTTGGGTCTTTATTTGGAAGTTTGACGTTTTTGTGACCAGAAATATGCCATTTGAACTTATATTAGTTACCCAATGGCAAAATTGGTTTTTATTATGAGTCATTTCTCTTATAGTCAGTTTCTAAGACCCTATTGACATTAAGTGAGCATTTACTGTACATATATTTCCCATTTGTTCTCTCCTGTTCTCTCTCTCCCTAATGTTCTAGTCTTCATCATTAAGGAGTTTTCTTCCCACAATCTGGTCTATTTGCTTTGTCTTCTTTTCCATTAGCATTTATTAAAGCTTTTAGCATTTTTATAGATTTTCAACTGTTTATACATTTCTTAAATGTTTAAGCTTTTAGGGCCTCCCCTGGTAGCGCAGCGGTTAAGAACTGGACTGCGAAGCTGATGCAGCCACTGCAGTGCCGGTTTGATCCCTGGCCACCGGCAAGGGTCCCACATGGCACGCAGACCTCTCCTGCCATGCCTGCTGCTCTCCTCAGCTGTGTGTTCTGTCAGTCTGCCTGTTCTGTTCCCCGCTCTGGCTCTGGTGGATTCTCTCACCCTCCCATGCTTCTGACTGTGCCAGTGTTTGTATAAATAAATAAATAAATCTTTAAAAAAATGTATAAGGGCCTCCCCTGGTGTCGCAGCGGTTGAGAGCTGGGCTGCGAGGCTGCCCGCAGCCTCTGCAGCGCCGGTTCATTCCCCGGCCACTGGCGAGGGTACCACGAAAAAAAAAAAAAGTTTAAGTTTTTAAATAAAATAAACATTGAAAAATGCAGAGAATGCACCGCCATGTCCAAGGAGAGAGGGTGAGGTGGATGAGCTCTGGCCTGAGGTGCCTGGGCACCCCAAAGGTGAGGATGTCAGCTTCTTTCTTCCATGCCACTGTCCAGGTGGTGAGCAAGAAGAAGCTGCCGCCCACCCCGGGTGCCCCTCATTCTGACACCTTCAGCAGTAAGATAAAGGTGTCCAGTGAGATATGACAGGATAAAGCAACAGATAAGCCTGATCACATAGGTGTGAAAATTGGTCTCCCACCAGGAGTTGTAATGAGCTTTCTATACTCTGGAATATACGAAGACAAAAGGAGATTCTGGTGATGTTAAAGATGGAGTCAGAGTGCTCATTGAAAAGAAAGCAGAACTAATACTTTTAGGAACAGAAATAGACTATGTTGAAGACAAATTATCCAGTAAATTTGTGTTCAGTAACCCAAACATCAAAGGAACGTGCAGCTGTGGACAAAGCTTTCATGTTTGATTCCCTGACTACTCTACCTATAGGGCCCAGGTGGAAGCCATGGGACTTACTGAAGAAATCTTGTGACTGTCACATGCTTAAGGTTTATAAAATATGGCTGCTTTATGAGGAAAATAAAGTGGTGCATTTTGAAAAAAATACATAAGCATTTACCAAGCAAGTACATGTTCAGAAATGCATTTGCTATCTCCACAAATTATTAATTACAAAAGGAAGAATAGTCATTTCACAGTGGAGAGATCTCACAGTCACCATCTTAACCAGGAGATCAAAATAACATAACTATCAGATGCTTCTGGGTATGAGGCATTGAGGAGGACACCACATTGCTCATATAATATTCTTGCCAAAAACATGTAGTCTGTATAGCCCATATTGTAGGGAAATGTAAAATAAAATAAAAATATATTTTACAAAATAACCATTGTTATTTTGCAATGTGATAGTGTCAAGAAAGACCTAAAAAGCGGAGAGGAGGAAGAGTAACTTCAGATCTAAATAAATAAGACAATGCAGTGCATAATTTTGCATTGGATTGTGGAAATTGAAACAATGCTATAAAAGACATTATTAAGATAACTGTAAAAACTGGAATATGAAGTAGTGTGGTATTACTGTTAGATAAAAAAAAAGTCCTTATTCTTAAAAAATCACTGTAAAATACTAAGGAGTAAAGGAACATGATATGCACCTTGGAAACATTTCAGAAAAAAACCTTAAAGAGAGAAATACAGAGAATGTATAACAAATGTATTAACAAATTTTTGTTAATACAATAATTTTTTAAAGATTTATTTATGCATACAAGAGCTGGGGTACAGGCAACAGATGCAGGGGGTGAGAGGATTCACCAGAGACAGAATGGGAAACAGAACAGGCACATTGACCGAAGTACACTGATGAGGGGAGCAGCGGGCGAGTCAGGAGAGGTCTGCTGTGTCATGTGGGTTGCTCCCTGGCGGGCTGGGGATCGAACTTGTGCTGGCAGAGACTGCAGATTGCTTGATAGTGCAGTACTTAACCTCTTGCGCCACCAGGGAGGCCCAATACAATAATTGTTAATGTAGATAAAGTATATATATGTTTGGAATTACTTCAAAATAAAATTTTGAAAAAGAAAAATGAATTTTGTCTTTCTGAACACCTTAAAGTACGCTATTACCAATAATTTCAAACTACAGAGTACATCTTAAGAAAGGTAGAGAAATTCTATGCTTAATTTTAAGAAATTGAACATTCTGAAATGAGTCACTTCCTGCCTCACCCATCCGTGTCCACATCCTCCAACTACCAAATGAGGTTCTCTCGTATCACTGGATGCTGCATGTTCATTGGCTAAAGTGACTATTTGCATGGAGGTGAGCCTTAGGAGCACACTGTGACACACTGTGGCAACAGCCAAGGATTTGGCTGAGAATGTGGGCACAGATCAGACACCAGAGTGGTGATGTAACTTAGGAAACAGTAGTGTTGGCATGACAACAATATTGTTAAATAACTGTTGAAGTTTTAGGTATATAAACTAGAGATGTAATATGTGTTTATTGATGAAGTCTTAGCAACTATATGTAAAAAAATGGAAGAAAACAGAAATTATCCACAATTCTCCAACCAAAATAACTGGTGTCAGCATTCTGGAGATGACATAGATCTGGAAGATGCCACACAGAGGTCATTGAGTTGCTGACACTGTAGGTTGTGGGGCCCCAGCTCCACAATCTTCAGTTGTGAGGACTTGGGCAGGCTTTTTAGCCACTTCATATTTTGGTTTCTCCATCTATGAAATGGAGAAATCACTGCTTTCCTCAAAGGGTTGATATGAAGAGTGAGTTAATATTTATAAAGCACCTAGAACAGTGCTGGCATATGGTGAAACACTATGTATGTTACATGAACATTTTTTCTTGTTTTTTTTAAGATTTATTTATTTATGTATACAAGCACTGGGTACAGTCAGAAGCGCGGGAGGGTGAGAGAATTCACCAGAGCCAGAGCGGGGAACAGAAACAGGTAGACTGACGAAATACACTGAGGGGAGCAGCAGGTGGCAGGAGAGGTCTGCGGGCCATGTGGGACCCTCACCCAGCAGCCCGGGATAGAACCCGCACTGCAGAGGCTGCGGGCAGCTTCGCAGCCCAGAGCTGAACCGCTGCGCCACCGGGGAGGCCCACATTTTTTCTTGTTTTTAAACTGAAGTGTTAAATAAACTAATCTATAGGGAAAAAATTAGATCGATGATTGTTCCAGAGGATAGACTGATTAAGAAGGGCATGAGGAAACTTCTTGGGGGACTGATGACATTCCTGAGTAGAGGTTTGAGTTTACACAGATATATAGCCTTTATCAAAACTTGGAAATTTTACACTTAAGTTTCGTATATTCCATTATATGTAAATTTTATTCCAAGAGTAATTGAAATATTGTTAATTATGTTCATGCTCTAGTATTTAGGGGGAAGTAGTGTCTGCAATTTATTTTTTTTAAAAAGATTTATTTTTTATTTATTTATGCATATAAGAACCGAGGTGTGGGCCAGAGGATGGAGGGGTAAGAGGATTCACCAGAGACAGAGTGGGGAGCAGAACAGATGAATTGACTGAAATACACTGCTGAGGGGAGCAGGAAGAGAGACAGGAGAGGTTTGCTGTGCCATGTGGGTTAGCTTACTGGCCGGAGATCATGCACTCACGCCACAGTGGTGGGAGGTAACTTGATGGTGCTGAGTCTTTATCCCATGTGCCACCAGGGAGGCCCTGTGACTTACTTTGAAATGCATCAAAAAATAAGATGGATTAATGAAATGTTAGAGGAATGGACAGATGGATGGATATGTGATAAAGCAAAGTTAGTAAAATGTTAGTTAGAATTGAGATAATGTTCACTATAAAATCCTTCCAATTTTCTTGTGATTAAATTTTTTCTTGATAAAATATAAAATGTGGAAAAAATAATATATAATACCGTAATACCATTTATTTATTTTTTTTTTAAATTATTTTATTTTATTTTAATAGAGGCATGTTTTTTATTTATTTGTTTGTTTGTTTTGTTTATACAAGCATTGGGTACAGTCAGAAGCGCGGGAGGGTGAGAGAATTCACCAGAGCCAGAGCGGGGAGCAGAGCAGGCAGAAGGACCGAAGTACACTGCTGAGGGGAGCAGCGGGCGGCAGGGGAGGTCTTCGCGCCATGTGGGACCCTCCTCCGGTGGCCGGGGAGCAGTCGGGGATCGAACCGGCGCCGCAGAGGCCGCGGGCAGCTTCGCAACCCAGCGCTCAACCGCTGCGCCACCGGAGAGGCCCCGTAATACCATTTAACTTGCTATTTTTACTCTAAAATATTTTATGGTCATCTTATTAGTTTTTCTCTATGCGTGTACTAATTATAAGCATTATAAACAAAAGTAAGCAAACCATTATTACATATTACAATGGATTCTGAATTTGTTACAAAGCAACTATGGTCGGGGCCTCCCTGGTGGTGCAAGGGGTTCGAAGCCTCTGCAGCACAAGTTCTATCCCCAACTAGCCAGGGAGCAACCCAAATGTCGCAGCAGACCTCTCCTGTCTCACCTGCAGCTCCCCTCAGCAGTGTATTTCAGTCAGTCTGCCTGTTCTGTTCCCAACTCTGTCTCTGGTGAATCCTCTCACCCCCTACATCTCTGGCCTGTACCCCAACTCTTTTTTTTTTTTTTAAAGTTTTTTTTTTTTTATAGAGGCATGTTTTTATTTATTTATTTATTATATTTGTTTGTTTGTTTTGTTTATACATGCACTGGGTATAGTCAGAAGCGCGGGAGGGTGAGAGAATTCACCAGAGCCAGAGCGGGGAGCAGAGCAGGCAGAAGGACCGAAGTACACTGCTGAGGGGAGCAGCGGGTGGCAGGAGAGGTCTGCGCACCATGTGGGATCCTCCTCCGCTGGCCGGGGAGCAGCCTGGGATCGAACCAGCACCGCAGAGGCCGCGGGCAGCTTCGCAACCCAGCGCTCAACCGCTGCGCCACCGGGAAGGCCCAGAAGCATAGATTTTTTATGAGAGGTGCACGTGCTAGGTCTGGGAAAGGAATGTTAATTATTCAGGGAAATGAGCAAATCGGTAAGAGGCTTCAGGAATTCTCTTGGCATGGGGAGGGCATTTATCTCAGCTACTGCGGAATCATTCTGTCCAGCTGGTTTCTGTAAAGCAAAGCTCCTTTTCACTGCCTTGGGAACAGAAGTTACAGACCTTAATGTAGCTTGCTGAAGTAAATACAATGCCTTAGTATTTTAATTCTTACGCTGCTCTACGACTCACAAAAACCATGTAAAATTGGAGGCCCTAAGTTATTTATTTTTTTAAAAAGATTTATTTATTTAGTTATTTATTTATTTATTTATTTATTTATTTATACAAGCACTGGGTACAGTCAGAAGCGCCAGAGGGTGAGAAAATTCACCAGAGCCAGAGTGGGGAGCAGAGCAGGCAGAAGGACCGAAGTACACTGCTGAGGGGAGCAGCGGGCGGCAGGAGAGGTCTGCGCGCCATGTGGGACCCTCCTCTGGTGGCTGGGGAGCAGCCGGGGATCCAACTGGCGCTGCAGAGGCCGCGCGCAGCTTTGCAGCCCAGCGCTCAACTGCTGTGCCACCAAGGAGGCCCAGGAGGCCCTAAGTTATTGAGGTGGGCTTGAGAGACACTTGTCAGATCTGGACTTGTAGGACATGGGAGACATGGGGAAGCTGACAATGGCAGCCATTATCTGATTTGTTCTTTGATTTTGTACTTTTTGTCCCAGACTTAAGTGGCCCCTTGCTTCCCCTCCCTGTGGTTCCCTACCTTGAACTTGTGGCAGCTTTTGGGCCTCTGCAGCCACACTCTGGGTCAACCCTGTTTGGTTGGACATTTACCTACAAGGATATGGGTAACTTTCTTCTCTCCTATGCACACTAATCCTATGAAAGTTCATTTACGCTAAGAGTATGTTTTGTCTTTGTGTGCATGAGACCTGGATTCCATACCAAGCAGCCACCTGGGGCTGGGGAAGATGAACAGGCAGTGATTCGGAGCTGCTGAGATGAAAGAGTGCAAAGAGGAAGCAGAGAGAGCATGATACAGTACAGAACGATCTGTTTTTTCCCAAGACCTCACATATTTATTACTGAGTCAATCTACAAGGTGCAGAAGCATACAGACATAGAGAAAAATAACTTTCCAAACATGTCCAAACAGCGACGTGGTGATGCTAGTGATCTTGATGCAGCATGAACACGTGTCATCTCACATGTAACTCTCCTTACAGACCCAGCTTGGTTCTCCGCCAGTGTCTCCTCTTGGAGTTGTATCTGATTTTGTTACCAGTTTTCATTCGAATCCACTGGGGAATGGGACGGTTCTGCTTTTGTTTCTTTGCCAGGAACCGCTTGATTCTGAAAGTCTTGTGAGATGACATGGTGAGAAGAGTCAAGTGCACACAACCTGATGGCAAAGAAAAGGAGAGACTGTTTTTTTTGTTTTAAAACTCGACTGAGACAGAAACTGGAGAGAACGAACAAGGGGGGTCAGGGGGGAGGGGAGGGAGCCTAACAGAAGACTTGGCCTGTCATGAGATTCTGTGCTCCACCTGTGACAGAAGCCAGTCCTTGAAACTCTCCAAGCTAACAGCAGCCTGGCTAGGAATGGATCCACCTCAGAACCAGTGTGAGTCATGCTTGACATGACTACCTTGGAAGGAGTCTACACTTTTATGTCATCGTGCCATTATTTAATTTTAAAACATACTGCAAAGAGTTCTCAGTTCCTGCAAATCAGTCGTTAGGTGGGGGTCCACACATAGTCTACAATGCGGTCATATTTCACATCATTCTGGCATAGCCAGCTGACCTGCAGCCTGTAGTGCTTTTTTTTTTTTTTTGTGGGACCCTCGCCAGCAGCCAGGGAACGAACCGGCTGCTGCTGCGCCACCAGGGGAGGCCCAGCCTGTAGCTTTTAATCACTATATCAAACAGCAAACAGCCTTTTGGTGAAAACAAAAGGATCATCTCCTAAGGTGATGACCTAGAAGGCAACAGTCTACCTAGAAACAGACACCAGACTAATAAATTAGAAAATCAATTTTGTCGCAACATAGTCAACTATTTCATATACCTGCCTATCACATGTATGTTGCTTACTGGTGCACCCCTGAAACCAACAGCATAGTGACTGCCATGATGACTTTTTACTAAACGAACAAGTGAATGAATTAATAAAGCAGTTCAAAGGTGCGGCTTGCTGGGTGAACTCATGTTCAGGCACATAGAAAACTACCATTTATTGACTCCTTTCTCCATGTAGGACATTATGCTTCGCCATGTGGGTTGCTCCCTGGCCGGCCAGGGATCGAACTCGTGCTGCAGAGGCTGCGGATTGCTTCATAGTGTGGTGCTTAATCCCTTGGGCCACCAGGGAGGCCACTTGTAGGGCATTATGTTTACTGAAGTCTTTTGATTTAGCCTCACTCTAATCCTAAGGCATATATTCTATGTATATAGGTCAGGAGGCATTTCACCACCCAATATGCAGATTACCAAGGATGGATGACCCATGACCCAGAACATTTCTTAGTACATGAGTTCAGACAAACAGAGGGGTTCTGGGACTAACCAAAGACATCAAATCTTTTTGTTGCATAGTCATTTCTAATGCTCCATAACCCCTGGCCATAGTGCCTCCACAGGCACACCTAGCCTCATGCTCCACCTCCTGCAACAGCCTTCCAGCAATGCTCCCCATGCCCAGTCCTTCCTAGACGTCCACCGTCCATCTTACCCAATACTGTGAGACTCAGCCTGAAGACTAGAGCTGCGAGGAAGCCCCTGTTCTGAGGGTTTGGAGTGAGATGGCCTGGTTTTAAGGTAGGTGAGGCCAAACAAGTCAATTGTCTTCTTTGGGTCTCCATTTCTTCATTGGTAAAATAGGGAAAATAAATTTATTTCATAGGGCTTTATGGAGATTAGGCAACACATGGTTCAGTGGCACGCTGCAAAAGTTTGTCATGTATGAAAAAGTTTTTGCTAAATCTAAATGTTGGTTCCTCTAATCAAACACCTACTATTAAACTGCAACGAAGAAAGGAAAACCCCAACATGAGAAACCTGGTAGGGTTTCCTATTGTTTTCTGGATAAAGTAAAAACTCTTTACAGTTGCTTTTAATAAAGAGATTACATAACTCTTTATTAAATACATATCTCTAATTATATCACCTTGCCTTATTCCTTACATTTGCTCCATATTCAGCTGCGTTGAACTCCTAACATTTCCAGAGACATGTTCCTGTCTTCCCACCTTCATGCTTTTCCTTTTTTTTGGTATCCCTGAGATCTCCCCTACCTCTACCTGTACAGGAATTCTAGCCAGTCTTTACATCACAAGGCAATGCTTCACTCTCCTAACCCACAAGTGGTTTCTCTGATCTTCTACAACACCCCATTGCGACTACATTTTATTCATTTATTTATGAAAAGATTTATTTATTTATACATACAAGAACTAGGGTACAGGCCAGGACTTCCTAGCAGTTATATCTAGTTGGCTCTGTTTTTCTGATATACTTCCAACATTTGCTTTCAGGCAGACTGACGTAGCAGCTAAGAGCTCTCAGCCCTGGTTCAGATCTTAGTACTTCCACTTAGTGGTAGGTGATCTAGAGTGATCCTTTTAACTTCTCTGTATTTCATTTTCTCATCTGGATTCTCCAGGCCTGAGAATACCACTTAGCTCATGAGATGGCTCATCTCTTCACCTGCATTATCCAGAACGAGAATACTACATGGTTCATAAGATGGCTCTATGAGGACCCAACATGTGCTTGTCAAGTGCTTACAAGAGTGACCGGGCATGTGTTGGCTCTATTTTATTAAGCGTCACTTGTATGAGGAAGTTTAACTCTCCTACTGGTTATTCCCCAGGTATCTTACATGGATAGCATACATGCATCTTGCCCCATGCCCTTTCTTATCCAATTTGAATCCAGTTTCGTGGTTCCTTCTTCTTGGTATCTGGCCTGCCATTAAGAAGCAGGTGTCTACCTGGAGCTGGGGTCCTATGACTCTGGGGCCTCTGGGATTGGTGTTTGGTTAAGACCCTCCCTCCCTGTTCCAGGGCACAAGCTTGCAAAGCCAGCAGTAAATGTCTTTCTTCCACTATAACTTGGATCTGGTCATGTCTGAACCATAAGCTGGCGATCTGAGAAGAGGATGAGTAGTTAGGGAAAGGAGAAAGAACTGGAAGAGGAAAAGTCAAGCCCATAAATATAAGAGTTTATGTCTGAATTCTCAATTCCATTCTATTGATTCATGTTTATATCTTTTAATCTTTTTTTAATTAAGCTTTTTTTTGCATAGTACTGGGGTGTAGGCCAGAGGTGGGGGAGTGTGGTGAGAAGATTTACCAGACAGAGTGGGGAGCAGAACAGGCACCGCACTTTCTTATAGGCCTGTACACTCTAAGGGGAGCAGCAAGCGAGACAGGAGAGGTCTGCTGCGCCATGGGAGTTAGCTCCCTGGCCAGGGACTGAACTCAGGCTGTAGAAGTGTTAGCACTGAAACTTAACCCCTAAGCCAACAGGGAGGCCCTATTTCTTTTAATGTTATAATATACTGGCTCAAGCCTCACACTACATGTTATGAAGAAAAGAACATCTCCCTACCGCCAGGAGTGTGAGAATTCTCAGGGACACATCTCCCCCATTAGCTCTTGTACAAATGCCTTGCTTTCACTAAATTCTTAGTTAGTTCTGGGCCTTATCTTCTACTACCTACCCCATTCCCTCCCAACTTCCCCTGGTCACCATCTCCATTCCTTCATCTTCTTGAGAACCAAAAGCACCAACAGTGTGTAAATGATTTGAATAAATGAGTGGAGAACCCTGCAAAGTTCACATGGGCAGCAACTTAAAAAAAAAAAACAAAAACAATTTAAACATCACTACCTAAAAGCATGAGCCGGGACCGCCCTGGTGGCAGAAGGGGTTAAGCGTCAACACTATGGCCTGTACCCCAGCTCTTGTATGCAAAAATAAGTCTTTTAAAAAAAAATAAAAGTATGAGCCACTCTCTGTGAAGGAAAATTTTTCTTTGCTTATGGCTCTTTTGGTCCTGGCTGATTGTCATCTCCCGGGGTTTCCTGGATACCTTTCTCTTCCCCTCCCTACATACCAACCCCTATTTTCACTCCTCTTTCCTTCTGTACTTTAAAGATTCCCTCCTGAATTGCCAGTCATCATGAGACCCCCCCCGGCCTCACTCTTTTCAACAAGAAGGTCGATGAAGTCTCCCCCAGCAAAACAACACCCATCTCTGGGTAAAAGCTGTCCCTTTCCTCGAGGGGGGACACACAGCTGCCGCTGTCATTTTGTTTCCTAAACTGCAACGTTTCCCTTCCTATACACACCATCAGTCTGACAATTCCCCCTGGGCCGCAGCCTTCTCAGGCGGGACGCTGTCTCTGTCTCTCATACAAATCCACAGACTAAACTCTGTCTCTGGGACGGGGCCGGGCACACACGCACAGACACACGGTTAAATAACTGACCTTACCAGCAGCAGCGCGCAGAAAGCGCCGGGAACGGCGGGTAAGCAAGCGGCCTTCTCGTTACGAGGTGAGGAATCTGCGGTGCCGAGGCCGGGGCTAGATGGGCAAGAGGGCGGGCCGCGAACCCCAAGTGAAAGTGGAGCACGACGGACCCTGGACCCGGGACCCACCAGGCGCCCGCCCGCCCAGGCCGCGAAGACCAGGCCGCAGGGACGCAATGCGCGCTCCCGGGAGACGCTACCCGCCCGACTTCCGGTCCGCGACCCGGAAGCGGAAGGGGCTCCTTACTTTCTGCTTCCTGCGCGTCGGCCCTGCGTCGTTCCCGCTGTACTCGGGAGCACCTCCGCGGCCCATCGCAGCGTGCGGGTCCAGCCGCAGAGCGCTGAGGGCCCGGAGCAGCCGCAGCCATGGCGGATGTGACCGCCCGTAGCCTGCAGTACGAGTACAAGGCGGTGCGTGTGGGCTGGGGAGAACTCCGGTCTGGGGAGCCTGGGGGTGGGCCGGAGGCTCAGGGGAGCCCCAGAATGAAGGCCTATAGAAGGCGGAAGGGGGCGGGAAATCATCGAGGAGAAGCTGGGGGTACCCGATCTGTGACTAACTCCAAGGGGGCCTGGGGCAAGCTGGATGGGCAAAGAGCTCGGATAGGAGGGTTTGTTCCCCGCCCCCCTTAGCGCTGTACCGGTGAGGGATTAGATCTTGACGCAGAGATAAGCACCCGGGCACTGGGAGACATAACAGGAGGGTTAAGAACTGGGACCCCCCAAGGACTTGGAACCCCTACCCCTGGGAGACATAACAAGAGAAAAAAGTCAACAAGAAGCTCATGACGTTATCACCAGTTAATCTGTGTTCTACCACCATCTGTGGTAGAACACAGTTAATCTGTGTTCTCCACCCATCCCCGACCCTCCCCCACCCCCACCTTTTCCCAGGTGAGCTTTTGGGCATGTTAGGACCTAGGATTGTTTAGCTGTTTTAACTGGCTATAGGAGTTAATTCTGCTCTTTGCTCTTTGTGTAGAAATCGCCCAATGCTGTTTCTTCTTAAGGAAAATATCTTTTTATTTGGACAAATGATGACTAGCACTTAGTTACTCTGATTCTTACTTCCTTTTTCACCATTACTTGGTTTCTGTGTTAGAGGACTTTGCCCTGTTTATGCCAGAGCTTCCATAATTTTGTAATCTCTTCAGAACTCGAATCTTGTCCTCCAAGCTGACCGCTCTCTCATTGACCGAACCCGCCGAGATGAACCCACTGGAGAGGTGTTATCCCTGGTTGGGAAACTGGAGGGCACCCGAATGGGAGATAAAGCTCAACGGACCAAACCACAGTTGCAGGAGGAAAGAAGAGCAAAGTAAGTAAAAGGGGAAAATGATGTATCTTCAGATTCAAAGTTCATTTTCCTCTTAGCATTTTAGCAGCATTTTTGATGAAATGTATGGTGCAAGATGATACATCAGTGGCATAGGAAAATTTAGTGTGGTAAAAGCAATGAGAGTTAAAACGTTCTTTAGTCTTAACAAGAGTATTAGAAGTAGGAAACCACATTTAGACCATTTTCTAACATATGTGTATCTGGTAGATTGGTAGCAAAATCTTAAATTTTTTCATGGTTTTTTTTAGATTCTCGTTATGCCCTTGTTTCAGTAACTTTTTTTTCATCCTTCTGTTACTAACTTTCCACTTCTTATGCTATTGCCCACTTCGTACTCATTTTGTTGTTACACCCAAGCATTTAGGTATCCATACTATGAAAGACAGAGATTTTTTTGGTTAGCTGGCTTTTTACTTTTGGGGAGATGTATTTTAGAACTTTAAAAAAAAAAAATCATTGAACTTTATCTCACCATTATTTTTTAACCCATCTCTGTTCTTCCTTCCATGATGAAGTCTCAATTATTTATAGGCCCAGATATGATTAAAGTAGTTATATTTGAAATCAATTAATATATTATTGGACTACACATTGCAGCATAGGAACTTCTTCTCTAGTTTTTCTACAATTTGTTGGAAATCAATGACAGTGAATTCCTTTGGAGCTTCAAAGTGTCCAGGTGCCCCAAAGGAGCTTTCTGTGGCTTAAAAAGGAAAGTGTGTCTGAGAGGTGAAAAACTAGTCAGTATCTGATTGTGCAATATTGTCATTCAAAGTAAAAAAGGTTGCTTTTTTTAAATGAATGAAGGGGACGTCTCATAATGTTTTAATGCATCTAGTGAGAGGATCTGTTACTGTATCCCCATAAAGACTACTGCTAATGATGATGCCAGGTAGGAAATATTTGCTTAGGTTAATATATTCATGTTTTTACATATTACATGTGTGCCATGAAGCTGAGAAGGAGATAGATGGGCTTGATTTAGTCTTGCCTTCGGGAGGGAAGGCTCTGCTGTTCAACATTACATTCTGTCTATTAGGCGAAGAAAGCGTGATGAGGACCGGCATGATATCAACAAGATGAAGGGTTATACTCTCCTGTCAGAGGGCATTGATGAGATGGTGGGCATCATCTATAAGCCAAAAACTAAAGAGACCCGGGAGACCTATGAGGTGCTGCTCAGCTTCATCCAGGCTGCACTTGGGGACCAGGTGAGGCAGCCAGAGGGTGAGACTCTGTTTTTGGAGAGGATGGGGTCACACCTAGGAGGCACCAGAAGAACCTCATCCCTAAGTTTTCCTGTGTAGGCTGTACCACTTTGCAGAAGTGGCTGCTGTTTGCTGAACACTTACTTTATGTAGAATAGCATTTACATGTCTCTTTCAAGTCTCACAAGCACTAACTCTGTGAGTAGGTGCTACTAATACTTTTCATTTTACTGAAGAGAGATTTTAAGCACAGAATAGTTATTTTCCCAAGTCATAGAAGTATTTACATGAGCCAGATATTAACAGGGTGGTCTTATGTCTAGAATCTGTGCCCTTGACCAGTATACAAGTGTGATCTCTATGAGTCTCTAAGACTTTTTAGTGAAGTAGGTGCTAGAGGAGGTGAGAACAAAAAAATGACAGAAGTTTGCAGGCTTGAGGAGGACTGCCGGGTGCTCTGTCACTTGAGACTTGGCACGCTTTGTGAAAGCCGTGTCTTCCTGCTTCCCGAGACCACCTACCTAAACTTTTTAAAACCAGATGAGTCTTCATTCGATTGTGTAACTGTTGGTGGCTTTTTTATTAACGCTAATGAGAGTGGTCAGAACCTGGTATGATTCCTGTTAACATCCTGTTGTCATGTAAAGCTGGTCAGTGAGAATTCTGTGCATTCTTGTTCTTTTTTTTTTTTTTTAAATATGATTGACTTTTTAAAAAAAATTATTTATTTTTTATTTATTAATACAAGAACTGGGTACAGTCAGAAGCGCAGGAGGGTGAGAGAATTCATCAGAGCCAGAGTGGGGAACAGAACAGGCAGACTGAGGAGATACACTGCTGAGGGGAGCAGTGGGCGTGGCAGGAGAGGTCTGTCACGCCATGTGGGACCCTCGCCGGCGCTGCAGAGGCTGCGGGCAGCTTCGCAGCCCAGCTCTCAACCGCTGTGCCACCAGGGGAGGCCCCTGTGCATTATTTTTCTAAATGTGGTTTTTCTGCTTTTGTTTTTGCCACCAGCCTCGTGATATCCTTTGTGGGGCAGCTGATGAAGTTCTAGCTGTCCTAAAGAATGAAAAGCTTCGGGACAAGGAAAGACGAAAGGAGATTGACCTACTGCTGGGTCAAACAGATGATACCAGATACCATGTGTTAGTGAACTTGGGCAAAAAGATCACAGACTATGGTGGAGACAAGGAAATTCAGAATATGGGTAAATGAATTCTTTATGTTCTTTTGACTCCTAAACTTGATCTAGCATCAGTCGTTAAGATGTTTGAAGTCTCAGTTCCTACACCCTGTTTGGTATTTACTGGAGTCATGTTGATGGACTCCAGAAACCCTAGATTCCAGCAGCCATTTCTCACTGAGACCCTTTTATTGTCTAAAATATGTGGGAAAACTTGGACAGAGTTGGGAGTGGGAGCATGTGGCTCAAGTGGTTGAGCAACGAGAGCAAGGCCGTATCCAAGATTATAGGTTGTGTGTCGTTAGACTATAGATCAGTCCCGAGGGGAGACAAGTCAGACATTTGGGAATGAAATGAGCTCCAAATGAGTGCCTTATTACACTGATCAGTCATTGTCTTCTTTTTCTGGTCTCTTATCATTACAGATGATAATATTGATGAGACATATGGTGTGAATGTACAGTTTGAGTCTGATGAGGAGGTGAGTGATAAAGCAGGTGAACCTAGTTTATTGATTTTGGGAATTGTTTAGGTGAGGGGACCATTCGAGGGTAAAGAAGGTCCCTAACAAGCCAAATAAATTTTACGGTGTTGTATGTGTTAAATTTGGGGCATAACTATTACTCTACCTAAAAATGTTTATGATTCTTTTTAGGTTTTATAAAATAAGTTTAAATTAATAAACATAAGTTAATATAATTAATTTTTTTAAAAAAGATTTATTTTTATTTATGCATACAAGAGCTGGGGTACAGGCCAGAGATGCAGGGGGTGAGAGGATTCACCAGAGACAGACTGGGGAACAGAACAGGCAGCATGACTGAAATACACTGCTGAGGGGAGCAGCGGGCTAGACAGGAGAGTTCTGTTGCGCCATGTGGGTTTCTCTCTGGCTGGCCGGGGATCGAACTTGTGTTGCAGAGGCTGTGGATTGCTTCATAGTGTGTGATGCTTAACCTCTTGTGCCACCAGGGAGGCCCAAGCTAATATAATTTAAAATATACCCAGTGGGGGTATATTTTACAATATACCTAATTTACAAATTACTTTTTTTTCATAGGTATGTATGTGGGGAAAAACAGCATATGTAGGTTTATTATTACCCACAGTTTCAGGCATCCACTGGGGATCATGGTCTGTATCTTCCATGGTTAGACTTAAAGTCTCAAAATTTCCCACTTCCCAGTACCAGGTGCTACTGCCAGTTTGAAAAGAATGTACATTTGCCCAAAAGCACAGACATACTTTGTACATGGTTGTTTAATTAACAGTTGAGGCAGACACTGAGGTTAATGTTCCCCATCTAATCAGAAATTCCTGAATAGTACTAAATAGGGTTGACCCTGGTTCCAATAAACTGTTGATTTCAACCCAGAGCCATTGGTCTACCCATGTAACTAATTTTAAGTGACTAAAGAGAGCAGTTTTGTGGTGATACCAGGTCTAGCTGCAGATCATGAGTTGGGGTTTGGGTCATTTCCACAGGAAGGTGATGAAGATGTTTATGGGGAGGTACGAGAAGAGGCATCTGATGATGACATGGAAGGGGATGAGGCTGTTGTGCGCTGTACGCTCTCAGCTAATGTAAGTACAGTTTGCTCTTTCCTGTTGCTGCAAGGCCAGATTTATTTCTTGCCTAGGTCCTGTTACATATTTATTGAGCCACATTTATTGGTGAACCATAATAAATCAGTGTCTTAATTTGCTTAAGATTTCAGTCAGTCATCCTCTTTTGCAAAGGCTTGTATTGGTGAAACCCTAATTTTTTTTTTTTTTTTAAGATTTATTTTTATTTGTACAAGAGCCGGGGTACAGTCCAGATGCGCGGGAGGGTGAGAGGATTCACCAGAGACACAGCAGAGAACAGAACAGGCAGACTGACGAAATACACTGCTGAGGGGAGCAGCGGGTGAGACAGGAGAGGTCTGCTCGCCCTGTGGGTTGCTCTGAGGCTAGTGGGGATCGAACCGGCACTGCAGAGGCTGCAGACAGCTTCAAAGCGCTGTGCTCAATCACCTGCACCACTAGGAAGGCCCAAACCCTAATTTTGTGTGCTCCAAACTCAGGGAAACAGAATTATTTTTCCCTTCTGGAAAATTTCAAAAGGAGGGTCACCAGTAGTACTTAGTTACAGGATGAGGAGGAAGCAGTTATGGCAGAGACATGGTGAGCTCAGTGCTTGGTTGCTTTTGTAGCTTGTAGCATCTGGTGAACTGATGAGTTCTAAGAAGAAGGATTTGCACCCTCGGGATATTGATGCATTTTGGCTACAGCGACAGCTCAGTCGCTTCTATGATGATGCCATCGTGTCACAGAAGAAGGCAGATGAAGTGTTGGAAATTTTGAAGGTATGGCCAAGATGATACCCCTGTGGTCAGCGTGTCTCTCAGCAGATGGGACAGTGTATGTAGCAGATGGCTGTGTCCTTAATTGAGGTGTTAACTTCTCTCTGTAGACGGCCAGTGATGATCGAGAGTGTGAGAACCAGCTGGTTCTGCTCCTTGGTTTCAACACTTTTGATTTCATTAAAGTGTTGCGGCAGCACCGAATGATGAGTGAGTACATCGTGTGCCCTCTGTGGCATGTGACATGTCCGAGACTTGCTCTCATCGCTTTAGCAATGGTTTCATTTTTCTTTCTACTCCGTGGTTGAAGGTTTTTTTTTTTTTTTTTAATTTTGTGTTTTCTTATTGTGGTAACGTTAGTTTATAACACTGTGTAGGTTCCAAGATTACATTTTCTCACTGTACCCACCGCAAAATGTCCAGTCACCATCTCCCACATCTGTTGCTCCTTGCGCCTTCCCTCCCCATTTCTTTCCTGTAACTACCATTCTGTTGCCAGTATCTAATAGTTTGTGTTTGTTTTTATTTTCTTTTTATTCTACAAATGCATGAAATCTTATTTTTGAATTTGCCTTTCTCCTTATTTCACTTAGCATAATCCCCTCAAGGTCCATCCATGTTGTCACAGATGGCAAAATTTCTTTGATTGTTGATTTTTATTTCACTCCTCCCCGTCTCATCTTTCCTTTCTTTCTTTTGCTGTTGGCAGTTTTATACTGTACCTTACTGGCCAGTGCACAGAGTGTGGGTGAAAAGGAAAGGATCATGGGAAAAATGGAAGCTGATCCAGAGCTTTCCAAGTTCCTCTACCAGCTCCAGGAAACTGAGAAGGAGGATCTGATCCGGGTAAGGATGGGTTGGTTTATCTGTTCGATTGCTGAGCCCTAGAGTGTTTTCTTCAGAAACGAGATATTGGCTGCAAGATGACCGCAGGGAACTAAATTCCTATTAAAAGGAAGTTGAAGAAGCAAAGTATTTTCTCTGAATTCTTTGAGGTTTGTTAGTGGATGTGGATTAGAATCAATACATGCCCAATGGTGTGGTCGAGACGCTGCTCACCTGATGCTCTCTCCATCAGCACCATGGGGCCCTGTGGTGTTTATTTATACAATAAATCATGGCATTTGTTGAATGCCATGGCAAGGAAAATCCAGGTATGGAACACATACTTGGTGACAAAGAACCCACAGCTCAGGCATACCCCTTGGTACCAAATTGTTGAATGTCTACTTTTGACGTTCCTGCACTCTGCATCATCCCTTTAAATCCGTTTGCTTGCTTACATCATTCTGCTGGTCCCTGTGATAAGTGCGAGAATGTAAATGGCTGTCTTTCTGTTTTAGGGTTTACTTGTCAGCTCCTGTGAGTTAAGCTCAGCTAAGCAAAGACTGAAGAGGACAGGAATACATTACTATTCATTTTATCTTTTCCCTTTACAGGAGGAAAGGATCCGGAGAGAGCGAGTCCGTCAGTCCCGAATGGACACGGATCTGGAAACCATGGATCTAGACCAGGGTGGAGAGGTGGGTGTCAGGGCTATTGCCAAGGCTGTGGTGGATGGAGAAATAATATGCTCAGCTTGCTAACTTTGTGTTTTTGTCACACTTCCAGGCATTAGCTCCCCGGCAGGTTCTGGACTTGGAGGACTTGGTTTTTACTCAAGGGAGCCACTTCATGGCCAATAAACGCTGTCAACTTCCTGATGGTTCTTTCCGTCGCCAACGCAAGGGTTATGAAGAGGTGCATGTGCCTGCTCTGAAGCCCAAGCCCTTTGGCTCAGAAGAAGTGAGTGAATTGCTTTTCTCAGTTCTCTGCTCAGTTTCCAATTCCCTTCCAGTTTTAAACCATTGACCAAAATGTGTCCTTCTGTCATAGATAGTTTATTCCAGACATGGAAGCTGCTGCAGTTTTCTTGTTTTGATTTTGAGCCCAGGAGACAAGACTGATCTCTCTGTTCTGGAGAGTTACTCAGGGAGGGGCCAGGAAATGCATTCCTGGCAATCTTGCAAAAACGGACAGTCTGCTCGAGGGTATTGCCAATGTGATGTGAATGACATTTCTTCCTTCCAGCAACTGCTTCCAGTGGAGAAACTGCCAAAATATGCCCAGGCTGGATTTGAGGGCTTCAAAACACTGAACCGGATTCAGAGTAAACTCTACCGCGCTGCTTTGGAGACAGATGAGAATCTTCTGTTGTGTGCTCCTACTGTAAGCACTGCCCTGTCTGCTTTTTTACTTGTGGTGTGGAATGAAATGAATGATTTTGGTGGCAAGCTTGTTCTTCATCTTTACTCTCACCTGCCAACCCTTTGTTCTTTGATCTAAGAGACGTTAAGTGGTAGGATAAAATTCCTAGGACATGTGCTATTCTCTGTTTCAATGATAAGCCTCACAACATAACCAGGTAAACATAAATCGGCTTTCTCACCTTTAACCTCTCCTTAGGGTGCTGGTAAGACCAACGTGGCCTTGATGTGTATGCTCCGAGAGATAGGGAAACACATTAACATGGATGGCACTATCAACGTGGATGACTTCAAGATCATCTACATCGCTCCCATGAGGTCTTTGGTGCAGGAGATGGTGGGCAGTTTTGGAAAGGTAAAAGGATAGAACTTTTCCTCCAGAAGATATTGGGTACAGCTGTTAAGTAGTAAGAACAGGCTTGATATATCACTGCTGCTTATGTTATGGCATCACTGCGGTGTCGCATATGTTTTTTTTTTTTCCCCACTCCAAAGATGAACTTGAGCCAGTTTCAGAGTGTTTCCAAAGTAGGAATGTCCTGGAGCTGTCTTGAGCTTTTATAGGGCTTTACCATCTTTCTTTCATCTTTTCCATAGCACTTTCCTGTAATCAGTATCATTTGTATTATTGGTACATTTATGAAACATTCACATGTATGTGGTTGATACGAGGCATAGTAGTGTTATTCTGGGTTCTGTATGAAACTCTCAGAGATTCTTTGCCTCCTTTATTTGCCCGATGTAGACTTGGATTTGTTGTAAAAATATATATTTGTAAGATTGACCTGATTGACTTAATAATTACCTGTGGGTTGATATCTGCTTTCAATACCCTACACGCAAACTTACCAGACAGATAGTGTGGGGTCAGGGCACACCCTTCATGCATTCTTACCTGATTTGCCCTTTCCTTTGCCCAGCGCCTGGCCACATATGGCATCACTGTTGCAGAATTGACTGGTGACCACCAGCTGTGCAAGGAGGAGATCAGTGCCACCCAGATCATTGTCTGTACCCCTGAAAAGTGGGACATCATTACACGGAAGGGTGGGGAGCGCACCTACACCCAGCTGGTGCGACTCATCATTCTGGTGAGCCTGGGGTACTTGTGGGAATGGAGGGACAGTCTTATTGAAGGAGGGTTTGCTTGTTTTAACACTAAATGTTTCTTCAGAACCTTTTCTCTAGTCCCTTCGCTGTCAGTGTTGCTGCTACCTTTCAATGAGAATCTCTGTCTAACTGAAACATTTCACAATAGGTGTTACCATTATTATTCTTTATTTTTTTTTGTATTTGAAATGTTTTTCAAATGAACAGAAAACCAAAAAACTAATTATGTTCTCCTGAATGTTAAAGGACTTTATTAATAAGTAGTCCATTCTCTGAAGAGTAAATAAGGGATCAGGATATTTTATTCCTTATATGCAGAAACACCTGGAGAGGAATGATGGTGAGCCTGAGTATAGTTTAAGTCATCTGGAAAAACAGAAAGGAAATCTCACATGTTGGTTTTCAATGTTGTAGAGCAGGAGTTGATAATCTGAGTACTGGTCTATGTTGTATTGGGAAATAGACATACCCATTTGTTAACGGATCATTTGCAACTGCCTTTGTGCTGCAATAGCAGCTTTGCGTACTTGTAACAAAGCATTGTATTTCACTGAATGTAGCAGAGCAGCTCATAGTCAGCATTTATTTCCTGGGTATTTCTCAGTGATTATTCATCCTTTGGGTTTCTCTGGTTCGGAGTCCCCTTTCTTGTCTTTTTTGTTGGGCATATTTATATGCCTTCAAAATGGGGCTACTCTCAGGAAAAGGGACTACATTTTCCTAGTCCTCCGGGTAATTTTCTGCACACCCTTTTTTTAGGATGAGATCCATCTTCTCCATGATGACAGAGGTCCTGTCTTAGAAGCTTTGGTGGCCAGGGCCATCCGAAACATTGAGATGACCCAAGAGGATGTCCGACTTATAGGTCTTAGCGCCACCCTCCCTAACTATGAAGATGTGGCCACCTTTCTACGGGTCGATCCTGCCAAGGGCCTCTTCTACTTTGACAACAGGTAGTAGAGAAGACTGGAAAGTTTAACAAGGGTGACTTTCCTGCTGCCCATCCCCTTTTTTAGAAGTTGAATTGGGTTTTAAAAGGTCCTTGAGTTTAGATATGTGAATCCAAAAAGAGTATCACTCCCAGAGCAGTTATATTTCCTCAGTATTCTGTGCCAGAAAGCCTTATTTGTCTAACTTGAACTTTTAGCTTCCGCCCAGTGCCTCTGGAACAGACTTATGTGGGCATCACAGAGAAGAAAGCTATCAAGCGTTTCCAGATCATGAATGAAATAGTTTATGAGAAAATCATGGAACATGCTGGAAAAAATCAGGTCTGTCAGTGGTTCTTATTCTTGAACCTTGTTCTTCTGAATTTTTGACTTACTGATAAGTAAGATTGAGGAAAATAAAAAGAAGACAAAATATAAATCTCCAAATAAGGTATTACTGTAGACCCTGTTAATCAAGGTAGAAAAAAAGTAGGGGAAAGTGACAGGATCTATGTTTATTTTTGTATGATAAAAACAGATGAGACATACCTTGTCTTGGCATTAAGTATTTGAAGGACTTCATTTCCTACCAGATGGTACTGCTGTCATACTAATATTTATTTCCTCAGTCCTTTTTTTATTTTTTCATTTATTTATTTATTTATTTATTTTTGAATTAAACAGCTTTTATTCAACTTTTTGGGATGAGGAAAACAAATGATATAAAATAAGTGATAAGAAATGTTGTCTTTTACTACTATCGCAAATCATGTTCTGTGTTTTACAAAATGCTCACATGGCAAATATGAAAACTTCAACATACTCTTATAACTCTGCTGCAGTAAATGCAACATTAACAAACATACAAATTTCTTCTGTACCAATCTAAAAGTAGAATTACTGAAATACTATTTTTAAAATGTTATCCATACATATTTTTATTCTTTGAATGAGATTGCCAATACATACATTATTTTGTATGTATTGCCAATACATACATTATTTTCCTTAACTTTATTTTTACATTAAGCCCGTATCTGTCATGCAGCTATCAAAAACTTTCTGGTAAATTAATTACACAGGTTTGTAGTCCAATTTAGACTCTAGCTTCTTAGAATCAGCCACTTTTCTGACTGCTTTCATGAAGTCTTCCTGTACTACAAAATCATGATCAGCACGAATTGCGAACATACCTGCTTCAGTACAAACATTTCTCAGGTCAGTGCCATTAAAGCCATCTGAAAGCTTCACAATTGCTTCATAATCTATTTCACCAGGCTTTGTAATAGGACCAGCATGTATCTTCAATATATCTAAGTCTTTTTTTTTTTTTTTTTTTAATAGAGGCATGCTTTATTTATTTGTTTGCTGGCTTGTTTGTTTGTTTTGTTTATACATGCACTGGGTACAGTCAGAAGCGCGGGAGGGTGAGAGAATTCACCAGAGCCAGAGCGGGGAGCAGAGCAGGCAGAAGGACTGAAGTACACTGCTGAGGGGAGCAGCGGGCGGCAGGAGAGTTCTGCACGCCATGTGGGACCCTCCTCTGGTGGCCGGGGAGCAGCCAGGGATCGAACCGGCGCTGCAGAGGCCGCGGGCAGCTTCGCAACCCAGCGCTCAACCGCTGCGCCACCGGGGAGGCCCTCAATATATCTAATCTTGCTTGTTCATTTGGTAAATCAATATGTATTTTTCTATCTAATCTTCCCGGATGGAGCAAAGCAGGATCCAGTGTATCTGGTCTGTTTGTAGCCATGATCATTTTAACTCTATGCAGAGTATCAAATCCATCCATTTGATTCAGTAACTCCATTAAAGTTCTCTGAATCTCTCTATCAGCTGAAGTACCCTCAGAAAACCGACGACCACCAATCGCATCTATCTCATCCATAAAAATGATGCATGGCTGATGGTCCCTGGCATAATTAAACATTTCTCTGATCAAACGAGCACTTTCACCAATGTACTTGTCTACAATAGAACTAGATACAACCTTTAAAAAATTGCAGTCCAGCTGGCTAGCCACAGCTCTTGCCAAAAGTGTTTTTCCTGTACCTGGTGGTCCATATAACAAACAGCCTTTGGGAGGTATTATTCCTACGCGCTGGAATAGTTCTGGGTTTGTAAGAGGTAATTCGATCACCTCCCTTAATTCTCGAATCTGTTCTGACAGTCCTCCAATCTCAGAATAAGAAACATTCCCCGGGTCCTCATGAGACATGTTATAGACTAGTGGATCCACCTCTCTTGGCAAGTATCTCATGATAGTTAGTGTAGTCATATCCAAAGCAACTCTTGTTCCTGGCTTCAGCTTACTTTTGTCAAGCTGCCGACGACAACCCACAACATATCTTGGTCCATTAGTAGCTTTAACAATGAATTTTTCTTCAGTTAACTGCTTGAGAACTTCACCCACAATCTGCCCAACACTTTGTAGGGCCTTCAGATCATTTTCAGATTTTTCATACTGCTTGGTAAGTTCTTTTAGTTGTTCTCTTAGCTCCTTTAGACGGCCGTCAATCTCCTTGTGCTCCAGCAGATTCTTGCAATAGTCCTGAAGCGCCTTATCTCTAGGGTCCGCCATGATGAGAAGCCGTCGCTCATCCCTCAGTCCTTTTTTTAAAAGTGCCTATTTCATATAGTATTTTAGCTGTTATTTTGCAGATGCATTCTTCAGATGACTTGGAATTTTGTTAGGCCCTTGAACACAATTTGCTAATTGAAATTCCCGTATCCATATTATATTTCAACTTGCTGTTAAAGATAGGGCACAAAGGATTATTTAGTTTCCCAGCTCCAGGGCTCCAGTTCTATACTTGGTAGGTTTATTTGTTTAGGGTCTTGCTGGTCCTGTTTAGGTTTCTTCTGAGCCAGCACACAGTGCTGCATTGTTCTTCTTCAAGACCTGCATTCTTTTCTTATAAGTAACACAGCTATTGGTATAGCCTCTGCTTTCTGGGCTGTGGGAGTGGCTTTTGGTGCCGTGGCAAATCATGGTTTCTGTTTAGGTGCTTGTGTTTGTCCACTCCCGGAAAGAGACTGGAAAGACTGCCAGGGCCATCCGAGACATGTGCCTGGAGAAGGACACTCTGGGTCTTTTTCTGAGAGAAGGCTCAGCCTCCACAGAGGTCCTTCGGACAGAAGCTGAGCAGTGCAAGGTGAGGGGAGCAGGCCCTGTTCTCTCATTCCTGCATGGTAGCTCAATCTCGGGTCGTCCAGACAATCCTCTGGGACTGCAGTGTGCTACTGTTGTTTCATACAGGTTGAGGTTGATTGTCTGGATGTGGTTGTGTGTAGTAGGTGAGGGGTGAGGTCTCATGAGATTTACTGAGTCTTCCTGAGTAAAGGGAGGCTCCCCTCATCATGTGTTCTTTTTCTCAGAACCTGGAGCTGAAGGATCTGCTGCCCTATGGCTTTGCTATTCATCACGCAGGCATGACCAGAGTTGATCGCACACTTGTGGAGGACCTTTTTGCTGACAAACACATTCAGGTGAGGGTAGGCAAAGCACAGATTGTCAAAGCTTGTGCCAGGTGTTTATGCCTCGTATTGTACTGTTTCTGACTCAGGTAACCCAAGTTGAGGGTTTTGTGTAGGTACAGAAAATATAACTTTGTGCTGCCTCTCCCAACTCCTCATAAATTGCATGAGGGGAAATGAGTGAGATTAGGAAAGTATCTGAGGAGTATAGCAAAGCAGGCACTTTGGTGACTCCAGATACTGCCAGACAAGGTCTCATATAGAGTCTGGACACACTTTTTCTCTTCTGTTCTATCAATTTTATTATTATTATTATTTTTATTTTAACATTTATCATTTTTACATTTTTCAGACAGTATTTGCTTCCTCCCACCCCCTCAGATTGAGCCCCCATAGAATTTCCTTCCCCAAGGCACCCATGCACCATCATCACAGTCCCCTGTGCTCCTCCCTTAGAGTCTGGACACACTTTATTCTCTCAATGGATAGTCTCTGTTTTTAATTGCCTAGTACTTTTAAGTTGGATAATATTGGTCTATACTTTTGCCCCTTAATTGTCTCTAGAACCTTGAAATATTAATGACTAGATTATTCATAATTATGATGAATAGATTATCAATAATGAACAGATTTTGAGTAGATGAAGAACACAAGGACTCCTTTTCTCTTTAGTCTGGTGTCATATAGATAAGTAGGGGACCCACATCATTCATGCTAGAAGCTCTGAGGAAAGTTGCCTGGAGAAGTTGGTGATGTTAATTCTAGTGGTAACATCTGTTTCCGTTATTGCCTCTGTAGGTTTTAGTTTCCACAGCAACTCTGGCTTGGGGTGTGAATCTCCCTGCACACACAGTCATCATCAAAGGCACCCAGGTATACAGTCCAGAGAAGGGGCGCTGGACAGAACTGGGGGCGCTGGACATTCTGCAGGTATCGAGCCTTTGTGTTTATTCTCAATGCGGAAAAGTATGTGCCTGAAATGCAAGGATGTTGGAAAGACAGCCAGTAGAGGGCCAGCTTCTATAAAGTCGAAGAATCTAATTGAAGCCCTTGGCTTACTGTCTCTGATCTAGATGCTGGGACGTGCTGGACGGCCCCAGTATGACACCAAGGGGGAAGGCATCCTCATCACATCTCATGGGGAACTACAGTACTATCTATCCCTCCTCAACCAGCAACTTCCCATTGAGAGCCAGATGGTCTCAAAGCTGCCTGACATGCTCAATGCAGAGATCGTGCTGGGGAATGTCCAGAATGCAAAGGTAAAGAAGGGACCTTTTGCCTTCTCCAGAGGGGCTGAGGTACCAGGAGTGGGATGGTTCCTATGGTGGGCCAGCAGTATTCAGGGTCCTCTGCCCCCATGTCCCATTTCAGTTAAGCAGTCTCTCATAAGCTTCTTGGGTCTCTGGCTGATAGTTCCCCTTGTTACCAAGACCTTAGGAAGGACTGTCTTTAATAATAAAATTTTATAGCCACATAGACAACATAGTACACATCCTGGTAGTTGGGAAGTAATTTATAAATGACCCGTGGGAGCTTTTCATTTGGACATCAGGTCACCATGAGCTCTCTCTCGTAGGACGCGGTGAACTGGCTAGGCTATGCCTACTTGTATATCCGAATGCTTCGATCCCCAACCCTCTATGGCATCTCTCATGATGACCTCAAAGGAGATCCCCTGCTAGACCAGCGTCGACTAGATCTGGTTCACACTGCTGCCTTGATGCTGGATAAGAACAATCTGGTCAAATACGACAAAAAGACAGGCAACTTCCAGGTGAGTGGGGTGAGGGATTGAGGCAAAGGTCTCAGCAGAAGTTGTAGGCCTGAGAGAAATTTTTCCAGTCGCTCTCTTGATTTGAGTACTGCCTAATTACCCATTGCTAGGAACAGTGAAAAAACAGATGGAATTGGAGAGAGCCCCTGAACCTACAAACCTCCAAACTAGTATAATAAAATCTGTCAGTGCTTCCTCCCCATAGCTTGAGTTGATGTGGCTAATTCAGCTCTCTTTCCTCTATGGGCATCAATTCTGTAGGTCAGTTTATTGTGCCATCTTTCCTCATGTGTCTGGGCCAGACAGCTGTGTTCTTTGAGTTCATCCATTGGCTACCTATTGTCCACAATGAGAAGTTGGAGTTTGTTAATGGTCAGCATTGGATTTTTTCTTCTTTGTAGGTGACAGAACTGGGCCGAATAGCCAGTCACTACTACATCACTAATGATACAGTTCAGACCTACAACCAGCTGCTAAAGCCTACGTTGAGTGAGATTGAGCTTTTCAGAGTTTTCTCACTGTCCTCAGAGTTTAAGAACATCACTGTGAGAGAGGTGAGCCTATTAGTGTGTTGGGGTGGGGAGCTGCAGCTCAGCCAGGTTGCAGGATGGGTTCTTTTCTTGGTTTGCCTTGACCTGTGTCCTCCTTGTGGCAGGAAGAGAAGCTGGAGTTGCAGAAATTGCTGGAGCGCGTGCCCATCCCTGTAAAGGAGAGCATTGAGGAGCCCAGCGCGAAGGTGAGCCTGTCTCTCTCAGCATGGGTTGAGGATCAGGCCGTTCTCATAATCATCTCAAAAATGAACTGTGAATTTGGATTTCTGCTTGGAAACCTGCTCAGTACTCCCAGGTTTTGCATCCTACTGATGCAAAGCAATTATTTAAAGTTAACAAAATTATTTAAAGTCTGTAAATCAATAGCTGTAGATCTTACCTGGCGATGCCCAGAGCAAAAATGTGATTCACTCTCTTACCCTGTTTAATGATTGGCCTCTGTCTGGCTGACTTTACTTTTTTCCAGATCAATGTCCTTCTCCAGGCCTTCATCTCACAGCTGAAGTTGGAGGGCTTTGCACTAATGGCTGATATGGTGTATGTTACTCAGGTGAGGGCAGAGTTATGCCACAAGGAGAAGGGTCCTGAACGGTTCCAACCTCTTATATGCTGTATGTCCCAGAGAAAGTAGGCCTAGCACTGGTGAGGTAGAAGGACTGCTGAGTTTTGCTCTAGTTTTCTTCGTTGATTGGTACATGTGTGGGATAGCCATTCTGTTTTACTGGTCTGGGCATATAAGAAAGGTAAGACCTTATAGCAGTAGGCCGGTGCCTCCACAGGGAGATCCACAAGACACAGAATGAATTCCCACTGTGACTGCCAGACTCATTAATGCATCCAGAAATGACACTGGGTTTTCTTAGCCTTCTTATCTTTATCTCTAAGGGTAGATGACTAGTGCCATCTTGCTAGAGCCTTAAACATCCAATGAACCAAAAGCTTTAAAGTCATACCATGAACATTAGGATGAAATGTTGTGTGGTGAGCTCAGGCTGCACTTTTTCTAGTACTTGTGCATTTAGCAAACATCTCCTAGAGGGGGTGGGGCGACAATTAAAAGGGATTTAGAGTTGGTTCTGTGATTGTATGAGGCAATTAATCAGTGTGTAGAAAGGCTTCATTAGGCCTGGGGATAGTGGAGATATACTAGAGGGATGCTTCCTCTTTCTCTAGTCTGCCGGCCGGTTGATGCGTGCCATCTTTGAAATTGTCCTGAATCGAGGTTGGGCACAACTTACAGACAAGACTCTGAACCTCTGCAAGATGATCGACAAACGCATGTGAGGACCCAGTGAGCTGGAGGCCGGTCACCTGAGATGGGGTCTCTGGGCCGAGGGTGTGATGGGAGAACCTTAAGAGTACATATGCTTTCTGGTCTGATGCATGAGCCCCCAAAGAAAATTGAGAAGAGGGGAAGACTCTTTGGAGTGGAGCCAGGGAGTGGGAGAGGGTGTAGCAAATGTTGGCACTCAGGTCTCAACAACTGGCATAGATTGAATGTTCTTTTCTAATGACTGTGTCTCGTGGTTATTGGCAATCTATTGCAAGCCTTGGTGAGGGCATTTGGTTACAGGTCCTGCAAGGGACTTACAGCTTTGTCTCCTTCCTGGATAGGTGGCAATCCATGTGTCCTCTGCGCCAGTTCCGGAAACTCCCTGAGGAGGTAGTGAAGAAGATTGAGAAGAAAAACTTCCCCTTTGAACGTCTGTATGACTTGAATCATAATGAGATAGGTGTGTGGAAAGCTTGTCCTTTCTCAGCCTGTATATTTACCAATTCCTAGACCTTGTGACTTGATATTCTTGTCTTCACTTTTTACATCCCACTGAAGTACAAGACTCGCTGTTGGTCTTGGCACTTTGAGTCCTGTGGACTCACTGATAGTGATGAGGAGAACCTGTGCCGGGAGCAGAATCTGCCAGTTTCCTGTGGTGGCCCTCGGGGTCCAGTTTGCAGCTCCCTCGGGCCCACTGGGCTGCAGCCCCCATACTTTCTCATGTCCTCACAGGGGAGCTTATCCGCATGCCGAAGATGGGGAAGACAATCCACAAGTATGTCCACCTGTTTCCCAAGTTGGAGTTGTCGGTGCATCTACAGCCTATCACGCGCTCCACTCTGAAAGTAGAGCTGACCATTACGCCAGATTTCCAATGGGATGAAAAGGTGAGGTTTTGCTGGATAGAGGGCCTGGTTTCAGAGTGATCTTGAGGAGAGCTGGATTGCAGGGCTGAGTTCCCAGCCTGGTTCATGTTCCCTTTGTTTGGCAGGTCCATGGCTCATCAGAGGCATTCTGGATCCTAGTGGAGGATGTGGACAGCGAAGTGATTCTGCACCATGAGTACTTTCTTCTCAAGGCCAAGTATGCCCAGGACGAGCACCTCATTACATTCTTCGTGCCTGTCTTTGAACCTCTGCCTCCTCAATACTTCATCCGAGTGGTGTCTGACCGCTGGCTCTGTGAGTGTATTTCCTCCTGTGGTCCCCGTGCAACTTGGTCCTCTAAGGCAATTATAGCAATGTTTTGTCCTTGTACTGCTTTGGTTGACTTTGTACATATGCTGCCTTGGGGTTTCCAGTGTGCATGGAGAGGGCTCTGGGGGGTGCCGTTAGGTAGAGAACTACTTACTACTGCTCTTCTTGTTTGTTTTCTGGCAGCTTGTGAGACCCAGCTGCCTGTCTCCTTCCGACACCTGATCCTACCAGAGAAGTACCCACCTCCAACTGAGCTTCTGGACCTGCAGCCCTTGCCCGTGTCTGCTTTGAGAAACAGTGCTTTCGAGAGCCTTTACCAAGATAAATTTCCTTTCTTCAACCCCATCCAGACACAGGGTAGGTTTGTCCATTCTCTGGAAGTCCGTTCCTTGGAACCTTCAAGGTCACTGAGGGGAAGATGTATTCTGTGGCAGGAAAAGAAGAGGGGTGCTTGGGTGCTTAGCAGGACATTGTCCTTTCTCAGAAATCCTTGGTTACTGTTAGACTTGCTCTCTCCTTTGTACCTCTCATTGAGGAGGGTAGTAGAACAAGGTCTTAGCATGGTGCCCTGTCATTTTTTGGACTCAGGAGGCTGCTGCCTGCCCCGATGCTCAAGTATTTAAGTAGAGTGTGTAGTGTTGACTGAGGCTTCCTCCCATCGTTTTAAATAGCAGCCACATCCTCGGAGCACACCATTTTCTAAGTGCTTTTGGCACAGTGCATCATGGGTGATTTCTTCATTCTTCCATTAATCCAGTGAGGCATTTACTATTTGAGAAACTGTTATTCATATTTTATAGATAAGGAAACTCATCATAGAGAGGCACTCCAGTGGAGCCAGCTAAAAAAGAACTTGAACTTTAGAAAAGAAAAAGAACTTGATGCCAGGGCTTAGGCTTTTTCATTTTTCTATAGACTGTGTCTGGAAAACATCAGAGAGGTTTGGCAGGGCAGAGGAAGGTAGCCAGTTTCCATTTGTTCTGCATCCCAGCCCCTTTGGACCAAGGACACTTGGCGACCAAGGACACTTGTCATTCCCCATGTCACCATGAGACCTGCACACTTGATCTTGGTCTCTCCTCCCTTCCTTTCTGTGTGGGAGGGAGAAAATGGGGCGAGAGATGTGGCCAGCCTGACTGCAGTTAGAGCCTATACACCCTCATCACTTTGTTGTTGGAGCTTCACGACTGGCTGGGTTTCCCGTGTTGTTCTTTCTTCTGTCTCTTGCCCACTCAATGTTCATACTGCTGATCCGTGGGTTTTCAGTGTTTAACACCGTGTACAACAGTGATGACAACGTGTTTGTGGGGGCCCCCACTGGCAGCGGGAAGACCATCTGTGCAGAGTTTGCCATCCTGCGAATGCTGCTGCAGAACTCGGAGGGGCGCTGTGTCTACATCACTCCCATGGAGGCGCTGGCAGAGCAGGTATATGACATGCTGTGCACCACGTGTGAGTTTCCCTAGAAGCCGTTTTTACCCGTGAGTCTAGATCAAGGTTTTCTGAGCCTGGAAATTTGCAAGGTCAGCTGGGCAAAGACTATTTGTTTTCTTTTGGTCATTTCCTAATTCTGTATACTCATGAAAAACTCTCCTGCCAGTTAAAGGTTGACATGGGATTTAAAGTAGTTTGAGGTCTCTACAGATCAACAGGTCTTTGTGTGACTGCTCAGGTTTTCCTCAATACACAGTGATACCTGGCATGGCCTCATCATTTTTCTGCTCTTCCTCCCCTGCCTGCCAGGTTTACATGGACTGGTATGAGAAGTTCCAGGACAGGCTCAACAAGAAGGTGGTACTCCTAACTGGGGAGACCAGCACAGACCTGAAGCTCCTGGGCAAAGGCAATATCATTATCAGTACACCTGAAAAGTGGGACATCCTCTCCCGTCGGTGGAAGCAGCGCAAGAATGTCCAGAACATCAACTTATTCGTGGTGGATGAGGTCCACCTTATCGGAGGCGAGAACGGGGTATGCCCTGACTTTATAGCACAGAAGAGCTGTGACTGGCCAAGTGACCTTGGCACTGGGCATTACCTTTGGGTCTAAGGCCCAAGACTCAGAGGGCCTTATCCCAAGATGATCCTACTTGTGATCTTATTCTGGAAGGATGTTATGAAACTTTTTTGTGGTATTATTGGCAAATAGCATGGTGTAATGGAGACTTGCTGCTATGGAGAAGGAGGAACCAAAGATAGGAGAGCCCTAGTTGGAAGGAAGAATTAGATCATTTTGAGGTTGCGGGTATAATACAAATGGTGCCTCAAGGTGGGGGATGGAGCACCTGGGCCTGTACTGACTCCCTCCTCTCTTCCCCAGCCTGTATTAGAAGTGATCTGCTCCCGTATGCGCTACATCTCCTCCCAGATTGAGCGACCTATTCGCATTGTTGCACTTAGCTCCTCGCTCTCAAATGCTAAGGATGTGGCCCACTGGCTGGGGTGCAGTGCCACCTCCACTTTCAATTTCCACCCTAATGTGCGCCCTGTGCCATTGGAGCTGCACATTCAGGTAACACCCGCTTGTCCTAATCCTATAAGGCCTTACATCCAGAGTACCCAGGTCTTGTAACCTCTGTCTCTCCTCTTTTCCTTGACCTCCAGGGATTCAACATTAGCCATACGCAAACTCGCCTGCTTTCCATGGCGAAGCCCGTGTACCATGCCATCACCAAGCACTCCCCCAAGAAACCTGTCATTGTTTTTGTGCCGTCTCGAAAGCAGACCCGCCTCACTGCAATTGACATCCTTACCACGTGTGCAGCAGACATCCAGAGGCAGAGGTGGGATGGGTCTGACTTTTGGGGGTGGGTGTGAGGGGAGTTGGGTCAGGTGAGGTTTGCCCACCCTAAAATGTATTCTTGCTATGGGGGTGGGGTTACCCCACATGGTGAGGGGCTAGGCGACTGCACAGTGGAGGGTTATTGGCTCAGGATTGAGCTGAATGTGTCCTCTTGGTGCTCAGGTTCTTGCACTGCACTGAGAAGGATCTGATCCCTTACCTGGAGAAGCTAAGTGACAGCACGCTCAAGGAAACACTGTTAAACGGGGTGGGCTACCTGCACGAGGGGCTCAGCCCCATGGAGCGACGCCTGGTAGAACAGCTCTTCAGCTCAGGTAAAAAAGTCTTTTAGCTCAGAATGTAATTATATCTCTGGTAAGGTGTCTTAGTCTTTGATGTGGAGGTATTTGTCTAGCACACTTTCAGAAAACCTCTGATTATTTTATCTGTAATTTCACTCATTGTCTCAATTATATTGTAACGGGGGTGGGACAAATACTATCTCTACTTGCTAGATGAGAAAACAGGCACATAGATTGTGTTATTTCAGAATCTGCATCTCTAGACCAGGATTCTGTGCCACTAGACTTAGACTTACTTTTCCATGGATACCAGACACACCTAGGTTGTTAGACCTTAGAGATGGGAGTAAATGGCAAAACTATTGAGTCTCCTGTGAGTGGTCTGTTGCCACTGTCCCTTGTTCACTTGTGTCATTTCCTACAGAGTGTTACTATTTTCACACGGCTTGGTGGAACCACAGTGGAGATGTCCTACCAGAATCATTCACTGTCACTCTTTGATCCTTGATCTGATTTGGGGCAAATTCAAAGAGCTCAATTTTGAGCCAGTCCATGACCCAGTGTTTAGCACTTTCCAGTTAGCAAGGCCAGTATGTCAGGCAGGTGTCTTAAGTTTCGCTCTTCCTGGGCTTTGGATTCTGTTCCAGGATTGCCTTCTTTCCTCTAGAATAGTCCCCCGAGTAGAGAACAGTAGCTTGGAGTTACCTCTTAACGGTACTGCATTAACCTTCTTACTCATGGTAGATCACATCCCCACTAAGCTTTGCACTGAGTTCTGAAACAACACAAGATAAGTCCCTGCCTGCCCAGGAGGCAGTAAACCTACCTCAACCAGGGAGCCCTGTACTCAGTCTTCTTCTCCCCTCTGCTGCTTAGGGGCTATCCAGGTGGTGGTAGCTTCTCGAAGTCTCTGCTGGGGCATGAATGTGGCCGCCCACCTGGTGATCATCATGGACACCCAGTACTACAATGGCAAGATCCATGCGTGAGTCTAGCTGCTCGGTATCAAAGGAATCTCTCTTCTAAAATGAATGTAACTTCTGCAGATCTAGAAATAAGATATTAAGGAGAAGAAGTGTTAAGGATATAAAAAGCTAGCCAAGGTCTCACCACGGCCAGACGTTTGAGAGTTTTAAGTCTCAAGAGCAGGCTGACATTTGCTTTTACAGTCATTTGCCCACTTTTATTTTAGCAAGTTGGAGAGCCAGAAAGTTAGAGCCAGAAGGAACCTTAGACATTATGTAATCTGTTTCTATTGTAGATTAGGAAAAGCGACTTGATCAAAGTCATGCACATTTGTGGTGATGAGAAGAAGTTTTATTTTTTTCTCAGAAAAGCTTGAATAATTAATTTTTTCCCCAAAACATTATTTTGAAATGAGCTTTATTTTTTATGGACCTATCTTTAAATGTCTAAATTTGCTTCAAGATTGCTATTTATGTCAAATGATTCAACAATCTATGAAATATATATAGCTATTTGGTTTGAGAAGGTAGATTTACACACTTGATACTTTAATAGGGAGTTATTTTGTTTTTGGTGTTATACCCTAGGCAACAAAGTCATGACTCTTAGAACCTGAAGACTAAAGTGATATATACATAAGCCAGCGAGCCTAGAGGGTGCCTCAGTGTAAGGACTTATAAACACAGCTTTGCTGTAATTTGCCCATATCTCCCATGTCAGCATTTTGTTCTTTGACATTTGGGGAGTCAGAGCCTCCTGAATGTGTCCTGTCATCTTTTCCCCCTCTTTTGTCTCCAGCTATGTGGATTACCCTATCTATGACGTGCTGCAGATGGTGGGGCATGCCAACCGCCCTTTGCAGGATGATGAGGGGCGCTGTGTTATCATGTGCCAGGGCTCCAAAAAGGTCAGTCCTAGCCTTCCGTACCATCTTGAGATCCTGGGTTCGTTAATCCAGAACAGATTCTTTCATCTTCCTTTGATAGATGTCTGTAGTTACTTTTGTGTATTCTCATTTTCCGCCTCTTTTTATATTCTCATGTTGCTTTTGTAAGGAGCCTCTCAGTCATGTGAAATTTTGTAATCTTTTGGTTTTGCTGCTGCTGAATATGTTGAGTCTTCACTCTCTGACTAGTTCCATTCCTTTCTCCTGCACTGAGCAGTCTGTGTGACTCAGCATATCCCTGCTCACGCTATAAAAGTAACCCGTGATGGACCTCCCTGGTGGTGCAGGGGGTCGAGCACAGCGCTGTGAGGCTGTCTCACCTGCTGCCCCCCTCAGCAGTGTATTTCAGTCAGTCTTCCTGTTCTTTTCCCCGCTCTTTCTCTGGTGAATCCTCTCACCCTCCTGCACATCTGGTCTATACACTGGTTATTGTATAAATAAATAAATCTTTAAAAAAAAAAAAAAGTAACAGGTGATGCCAGTGGAAACAGACATACATGCCCAACGGTCCAGGTCCAGCTCACCTTGTTTGTGCAGCTGGAATCTTCCATGTTTGTATTAACTGTGTCTGTCACACAAGGCCGTCCTCTATTGATTTGCTCTTTGGCCCTTCTCTGTGACTATGTTGTCATTGATTGTTCATTACTGTCTCCTCTTCCCCCAATCCATAGGATTTCTTCAAAAAGTTCTTGTATGAGCCATTGCCAGTAGAGTCTCACCTGGATCATTGTATGCATGACCACTTCAATGCTGAGATTGTCACTAAGACCATCGAGAACAAACAGGATGCTGTGGATTACCTCACTTGGACCTTTCTATACCGCCGCATGACACAGAACCCCAATTATTACAACCTGCAGGGTCAGTGAGCCCCAGGGCACATGTTATCTTTGTGTGGTTTTCAGATGAGTCCCTGATGGCCATCTCCCTTACCTCTCACTTTCACAGGCATCTCCCATCGTCACCTGTCTGACCATTTGTCAGAGCTTGTGGAGCAGACCCTGAGTGACCTGGAGCAGTCCAAGTGCATCAGTATCGAGGATGAGATGGATGTGGCACCTCTGAACCTGGGCATGATCGCAGCCTACTATTACATCAACTATACCACCATCGGTGAGAGCTGGCAGGGGCTAGTGTCTGTGTCTTTGGGGAACCCAAGCTGAAAAAAATCATGTTTGCATCTATAGCCCACTGAGAAAGGTGTTGGGGCTTTGGATGTCCCATGTATTCCAGAGTAGAGCAGGGTGACCCAGGACTCTCTTCCTTCCTCCTTTTCTGCCTCTTTTGACTTCTCCCAAATTTCTTTTTGTTAGAACTCTTCAGCATGTCCTTGAATGCCAAAACCAAGGTCCGAGGGCTTATTGAGATCATCTCCAATGCAGCAGAATATGAGAACATCCCCATCCGGCACCATGAAGACAACCTCCTGAGGCAGGTGAGGACATCTCAGCTCCAGGAGAATGTGTTTGGGGTTGAAAGCATGGCCTGTTGTATACCAGACTCTGTGGTGTCCTGTCACCACAGGAAACCCCAACACACACCCTATGCCTCCAAAAACATCTCTACCCCCTCCTCTCAGACCTTTCTGATATATTTGAAAAGTTGTGAGCCTAGGTCAGGTGGTGCTTTTGGCCTGAGAGTTGGTCTCAGGCACTGTTACCTGTTTGTCACCAGCTATTTTTCTTCCACCTTCCAGTTGGCGCAGAAGGTGCCCCACAAGCTGAATAATCCTAAATTCAATGACCCGCATGTCAAGACCAACCTGCTTCTGCAGGCTCACCTGTCGCGCATGCAGCTGAGTGCAGAGCTGCAGTCAGATACAGAGGAAATCCTTAGCAAGGTATGGTGTGGGTGCAGGGATGATATGGAGGGGGCCCACTGACCTGTGTAGTAGTTGTTCCAACCCTGCCTGCTCTTGTACTCCTATCTATTCAGGCAATCCGGCTCATCCAGGCCTGTGTGGATGTCCTTTCCAGCAATGGGTGGTTGAGCCCTGCCCTGGCAGCCATGGAACTGGCCCAAATGGTCACCCAAGCCATGTGGTCCAAGGATTCATACCTGAAACAGCTGCCACATTTCACATCAGAGCATATCAAACGTTGCACAGACAAGGTGAGGTGGTTCTGGACTTGGAATTTGGGTAGCAGGGGTGAGAGCTGTGTATATTGGCATGGGTTGGGTGGTAGGAGGTGAGTCACAGTAGGGGAGACTTTTGGTTGCAGTTCTTCTGAAGGAAGCAGAGATGCTTGCTTAAGGTGCTCGAAAGCCTGACAGTTGTGGACTATTTCTGAAATTATTTTCTTTAGATTATCTGATAGTGTAGAAAGTAAAATTTGTACCAGATTGGAGCCAGTTTTATTTGCTGTTAGTATGTATTCTTCCCTGACTTCTGAATACCCACGGCAGGGAGTGGAGAGTGTGTTTGACATTATGGAGATGGAGGATGAAGAAAGAAATGCGTTGCTTCAGCTGTCTGATAGCCAGATCGCAGATGTGGCCCGCTTCTGTAACCGCTACCCCAATATTGAGCTGTCTTATGAAGTCGTGGATAAGGACAGCATCCGCAGGTGAGTCAGGGGCCTTGGTCCCTGCCCTGGGGTCCCTGTTGGGCACAGCATGACTGTGTGCTCCATAACCCCACTGCGTGTAGCTGATTGCTGTCTCACTTTTCTCCCCCACAGTGGTGGGCCAGTTGTGGTACTGGTGCAGCTGGAGCGAGAAGAGGAAGTCACAGGCCCTGTGATTGCACCTCTTTTCCCCCAGGTATGTCCTACTTGCTGGATTTACCAGGTGTCTACTTCAGCCTCTCCATGGACTAGAGTACATTGTCACTGGGGAAGGGAAATTTAAAGTAGTAACAGTTAATGAGACTGAGAATTAATCTTAAGACCATTGGTGTTACTTTTGTTTCTCCTTTGAAACAATTTGGATGATTGGTCATTGTTAAAAACATTTGTACAGAATTGTGCCCTCTGTGACTACTATGCATTTGTCTTTGACTAGATCTTTGAGTGGAATCTTGGATTGAGTGGAAAGTGCTAGAAGGAAAGGGTACTTTGAGACAACTGAGTTCATTTACCTACTTAAAAATTTAGTTCATTTGAGGTATCTTTTGACAATTCCAAAATCTTAGTTATGTCAAATTGTTAGTTCAGGAAGAAGTTTTAGAAACTTTTCTATCAGGTTTTTGTTTTCCTGCTTTTGTAACACCATTCTCATGCTCTAATATGACTATCAAGTTTATATGCTGAAATTCTTGGCTTTGGTCACTGCAGAAACGTGAAGAGGGCTGGTGGGTGGTGATCGGAGATGCCAAGTCCAATAGCCTCATCTCCATCAAGAGGCTGACCCTACAACAGAAGGCCAAGGTGAGTGTTCATTGGTCCCCGGATTTGTTCTGAGATGGCCAGAGTGACACTGGTTCTGTGTCCATGCTCACCCTGATTTCTGCCTGCTCTCTCTAGGTGAAACTTGACTTCGTAGCTCCGGCCACTGGGGCCCACAACTATACCCTGTACTTCATGAGTGATGCTTACATGGGATGTGACCAGGAATACAAATTCAGCGTGGATGTGAAAGAAGCTGAGACAGACAGTGATTCAGATTGAGTCTAGAGGTGTTACTCTTGCATAGAGAAGAGTTGAATCTGAATTAGGGCCATGTATAGGTGTATGGGATTTCGGTTGTGGAGACCAGGTCTGTTGCATGAAGTCTGGCTAGTCAGTGCAAGTGCTGTTCCAGCCGTCTCCATTACTTTTTCCTGTTGCTACCTTGCCACGTAAACTTTGGATTTAGTATCTGCAAGTGTCTTCTTGTTGTCAAGCATAAACTGTACAGAATTTTTATGCATGTTCTTTATAGTTCCTCTTGAATCAGACATTATAATAAAAAAACTTGGAGAAACCATTTGTCTTGGCAGTGATTCCAAATTTAAGTTTCCTCTAGCCTAAGGCCTTTGGCCAAAAAGATGGGGATTTTAGCCATTGAAGCCATTATAATGAATACTTTTGAGGACAATCCTGCTCTTTAATTAGGTTGTCACCTATGGTCATTTTACTCAATGCAGAGAAGGGAACAGTGTTAGGGAGCCTCACTTGGTCATCCTTTGGTCACTGCCTCTGTATGTTACCCTGATGGCAGCACCACTGTAGGAACTAACACTGAACTTCAGTAGATGGGGGTGGGGAAGTTTCTTAAAATACAGTGTTCTCTCCCACAAGGAGGACAGAAGGGGGATTTAAAGAATGCCAAGTGGGTGGCACCCAGTCTTGGTTAACTGGTTTTGTGATTCAGATCTATAAACTTCCTTCTTCAAAGTCTTGCTTTTTGTTGTTTTTTAGGAATATATGTGGATAAAACTGGAAGATGATTCTGAGGGGTTATTTCTCTAGGTCAGCAGTTTTGAAATGATTCAATATTAAGTTCCTACCCTAAAAAATGAACCTCAAAGAGCTTTTATTGTCTAGGTTATATACATTGATACTATTTCAGAATTATAATGTGTTTAAAAATAACAGTAAATTATGTTAACTTTTTATGAAAAATAAATTTCAAGACAAACCTAGGGAGAAAACTGTCATCCAACATTTTTGCAAAACTCTAATGTCTGTTTTAATAGAAGACAGTTGGGTTCTTACAGCTGCTTCTACAATCTGTTGTACAGTTTTAGTTGAAGTAAAATGAAGTAAATCTGACTTCAGAGAGAGAAAGTTGGGAGAAAGGGTTTTTAAATAGTCTTCCAGTAACTGACCATTTGATACCCCTGCAAAACTTGACAAGTAGTGGTTTCTTAAAGGCAATCAGAAACCTTATCAATGAGTTTTTTGTATTCAAACCCACTGCTCTATCTTACTTACAAATGACTTTGTAACAACATGCATTAGTTATTTAGAAATGTTCACTGAAAAATACAGATCTACCAAATTTTAATACATTTCATCATACAGATCACCATGTTAATATCACTATCAATCTCAGAAAGTCTAAAATACTGGGACAATATCAAGCTCATAGTGGCAGTACAAGTTCCAAAAATTCTCATTTATGCTTGAAAGCGTTCATTTTATCATTGGCAACACCATCAGCTTCCCTTGAAGGAAAAGGCTCATCTAGTCCTTTTCCAGAAAATGTCAGCCAAATAGCCAAGTTGTAAATACCATAATTTGCTAAAGTAAAAACGGGATGCCATGAAGCACACAGCTAATTCAGCTTGCAGCTCAACTGCTTTTTCTCAAGACAGCCATGCTTCAATGTGCAGAAGTGCTTTATCCATGCTTCCCATTGCATAGGTTATATCAAGGATATTTCTAAGTGAAGTTGGCAAAGCTTTTTACTGTGAAAGCAAGGCAGTGAAGACAATCACTACTAGTATTTGTGCCACTGCCTTGATACCAACCAAGAAACCACCTGTTGACCTCAGACCCACTCTCCATTTACTCCTCCAAGGCTCTGGGAACTTTCAGGTGATAAGCTGATCACATTCTAAAAATCACTGCTCCAGGTACTGCCCCAACTGTGTTTTCGAAATCCTTAAGGTTATGGTTTTTGTGGTGTAAAAAATTTAAGTGAAGGCTTTAATTTAGGGAACAGTCCTCAAGCCAGAATCCACTTGGAAGTGACTGTCAGAGGACAAATGAGTGTAATGGGAATGAAGAAGTGATTGCCTGTGGCAGTGTTTCTCTACCTTTTTTTTCATCCCACTTCCCTAAGGAAGTTAATAGACATCTTTTTCCCATGAATACTTAATACCATAGATAACACTGTGTGTATTTACATACTGTGGTCTTTCAGCAGGCCACAAGTTACTGTCTCCAAGATTTCCACTCCTTACCCTAAGGACCTAATTTTCATCCCACTGAGAATATATTGGGTTGTAGCCAGAAATAACTCCATTTTAGGGTTCACATCCTCCCCTATTTACTTTTTTTGGCATTTTCCTAATTGCCATCACAGCATGTGACACAAGGTACGTAAGAGCTTCTAAGGGAAAGCAGAAGCATGTCTTACTCTAAACCAACCTACATTGAAAGTTTACTTCAGTGCTGACTGAATGTCTTAAATGCAAAGATTTACCCAGCAATCAGGAAATAGGCGGGACCTATTTCAGAAAAGCACTCACGATGGAATTCTTTTAAATTGTGAACATCCTTATAAAATAGGACTTGGGACTCAGATGGAATACTTCTATAAAGCTTTAAGATTTCAGAAAGGTCTTAGATACACCCCTCCTACATATAAAGTGATATAAATATTTAAAGATTTTATTTATTTTTGCATAGAAGAACTGGAGTGTAGGCCAGAGGTAAAGGGTGAGAAGATTCACCAGGGACTGAGTGGGGAACAGAACAGGTGGATCTACTGAAATACACTGCTGAGGGGAGCAGCGCGTGAAACAGGAGAGGTCTGCTGCGCCATGTATGTTAGTTCCCTGGCTAGGGATCAAACTCAGGCCATGGTGTTGGGCCGTCGTGGTGGAAGGACTGAGACTTAACCCCTAGGCCACCAGGGAGGCCCCAATAAGGTGATTATAAATAGTACATACAACCCTCAAAATGTAACACGAGTTAAAGCAAGCAAAATCTGGCATAACGACAATGTGCTGATGGTCTGCAGTTCTTCACCACAGGGCTCCATGTCAAAGGGGGGGAACTGGGTCTGCGGCTCTGCACGTCTACCAAGCCCGAGTGGAAGACAGCCCGGTTAGATGAAGGTCAAGGATGTGCCTTCCAGGTCTTCTCGGGGCTGAAAGTCTTAATGACATTTTCTAGGGAACCATGATTCTGTCCAAAGTCATTGTGGTTCAGAGGCCTTCAGGCCGCTGATATTTCCAGAAGGCCACCTCCCCATCATCACTGCAGGAGGCCAGGAGCCCTCGCTGCTTGGGGTTCCAAGCCACACAGTTGACATCCTGGGAATGGGCCTGAGGCAAGTGGGCTGTCAGGGAGAAGGTAGGCTGCTGTGGATCTGAGCCGGAATCCTCCTCAAACACCCGGATGGCATCGTCCCCACAAGCTGTAGCCAGAGCCCCTGTCAGCTGACACCTGGAAGGAACATAAGTGTCAGCATATAAGCAGGTGGCTCCTCCCTCCCCAGCCCTGCAAATCAGGTAAAAGTAATTAGTTCTATGTCTCTGGCCTGCTCTCTTCCCAAACTTAGGTCTCAGCACAAGTTTCTTATGGAAGAACTTCCCCAACTAACACCTAACCACAAACATCACCCCCCTAAGTCTTCAAGTGCAGCTGTCTAGCTTTCCTTTGATATAATCAGCTTAAAAACACTACATGCAATTCTGAACTGTACTTTCCTCTCTTAGCATAAGCAGTTTCTCTTGTCAGGGAGTAGTCTTAATCATTTTTTAACAGTAATATAATAGGTCATTGGATTTTACCATGCTTTAGTCTATTTTCAAATGTCATTCTCAAATGCTTGTTAATATTAATAAAACATTGATGTACATCAAGATTTTCAGTTTTTAGGATTATTTGCTAGGGATAGATTCTCAGGGTCAGGACTGCCCTCTGATGAATTCTCCTATATGAATGGTGTTACTTTTCTAGACTTCCTAAGGGTAGAGTCAGTGAGACAAATCATAAAAAAACAAAAAGTGGGGTGCAGCTGTGGGGCTGGTTGGGGAGAGCTCAGCCAGTGTCACAGGTCCCAGCAGCACTACTTGCTACCCCCTGGCCAGGCTGACAAGAAGCCAATGCCCTGTCGGTGCTGCCAGTAGCTGATGAACAAGTTTAACCAGGTGGGCCAGAGGGCCGGGGGTGGCAGGTGGTGGGGCACAAAGGCAGTGGGGTCAGAGAGCACCAGAGATGCTGGATAAAGGGGGCGGCCAACTGTGGGGAAAAAAAAAGTCATGAACCCACAATCTCAGTAACAATATTGTTGGATGGTACGATGCTGTGACTCCTAGAGGCTGTAGCTGCCCTCACAGCCTGTGATCTTAACATAGGTGCAGGCCTGGGTCTAAATTTGTTCCCTGCTCCTGTGGACCCCCAGGCCAGTCAGCAATAAGCCAGCATAGTAGTCAGTTTGGCCTGATCTGAACAGGATGGTTTCCCATGCTCTCCCCAAACGTGGTAGAGAGCAGCACAGGGTCTCAACTTCTCTAAATTCTCTCCAGATGGAGGAGATGGAAGTCTTACCAAGCGACGTCGTAAATGGTCCGGGAGTGGAAGCCTGACAATGTGCAGATACATTTCCAGCTGGGGTCAGAGCCGCTGCACGCCACCCCTGCAGACAGACTTCTCTTAAGCCTGAGGTGTGTGTCCTGGGCACCTCTGGGGGGTAAATCCCCACTGCAGAGGAAATCCTAACTTGCCCTCCCTTACCTCCCCCTTCAATCATGAGTCCTTATCTTCATTCCTCTGTCCCCATTCTTACTGATCTATCTTAAACATTATGGCCAGACTGGTATTTTTACAGAATTCTGAGACTAGGAATAGGAAATGTCCTACTCTTTAAAAAAAAACCCTGCCTGCCTTTTAAGGCCACCCACCTGCCAGCCTATTTCTCCCAAAACCCTTTGTACCCTATGCTCCATCTAAATGAATCACTCTTTCTGGAGGAAATCTAGCTTTCCCACCTTCAATGCTTTTGCTCATACTATTCTATTTTATCCACCATTCTCTTTTCATGTAAATCCTATGCAGCCTTTCAAGTTTGGATGAAATGGCTACTCTTCCTGGGCCTCCCCGGTGGCGCAGCGGTTGAGCGCTGGGTTGCGAAGCTGCCCGCGGCCTCTGCAGCGCCGGTTCGATCCCCGGCTGCTCCCCGGCCACCAGAGGAGGGTCCCACATGGCGCGCAGACCTCTCCTGCCGCCCGCTGCTCCCCTCAGCAGTGTACTTCGGTCCTTCTGCCTGCTCTGCTCCCCGCTCTGGCTCTGGTGAATTCTCCCGCCCTCCCGTGCTTCTGACTGTGCCCAGTGCATATATAAACAAAACAAACAAACAAATAAATAAATAAAAAAAAAAGCATGCCTCTATTAAAAAAAAAAAAATTAAAAAGAAAAAAAAATGTCTTTGAAATGGCTACTCTTCCACAAAGCTTTCCCTGATTCTTCCAGACTTTATCTGGAGGCCTCTCATGGCACATCTCACTTTCTATCCTGATTTGCTGCCATTCACCTATGTGTCTTAGTCTCTAGGAGATGAGTCTTATTTAGTTCTCCCATTGGCACCTTACCTTGTTCGTTGCCTGGTAGGTACTGGTGCCAGATGCGCACAGTACGGTCATCACTACAAGATGCCAGGCGCTGGCCGCTGGGGTCAAAGGCCAAGCTCCACACAGTGGATTCATGGCCCTCAAGAGTGGCGCAGCATACCCAGTCATCTTCTTCCTCTCGGTAGAGCTTCACTGAGTCATCATAGCTTGCAGAGGCTAACAGCTGGAGTGGGGTTGGGGGCAGGGAAAACATACTTGTCTGTATGGTACAGGAAGTACCTATGGTTCCAATATGTCTCCCTGCTAGAACAGAGCAGTCCCAGTAATCTGTTTTTTGTAAAATGATTAACATCTCTTGGTCACAGAGATCCCTCTAAGTCAGATTGATGCTGAGAAGTAGAAGAAAGGTGGGCATAACAACCCTTCTCACCAAGACACTGCATTCTTACCTCCTGGTTTGGATGCCAAACCACATGCTTTACATCCTGTGTATGGGAGTTGAGGACACTGACACATTCATACTCATCTTCTTCATCAACTGTGGAAGGAAAACCAAAAACGGCCCATGAGTTGACCCTGTCAGGGACACAGATGGGGATGTCTGTCTAATTGTTCCTAACTGCAACCAGAGGGACCTGGACTCACCTTCCCAGACCCATACACTCTTATCTCGACTGCAGGTGGCAAGGAGGTTCCCGGATGGGGCCCAGGCCACAGACTTGACTTCATTTTCATGGCCTTCCAGAGTGGTTACACACTGAAAAGGGAAAAGAACAGTAGCCAAGACCCTTGCGGTCCTTTTCATGAGTATAGTTAAACTGGCTCAAGTTCCTGAACCAGCCCTGCAATGCAACCAGGCAACAATCCTCTTCCTCCCCAACCTGGCTACCTCAAAGTCATCCTGATTTTTCTTCCAAATGCAAGTGGTCGCATCAAAGCTCGCAGACGCCAGGTAATTCCCACAGGGAGACCAGGCCACCTTCCGCACAGTGCGTTGATGGCCTTCAGAAAGGACAGATTTGCAGATCCAGCTGTCACCTAGAACAGAGAAAAGGTCAAGCTCTGGAGTTGGATGCACAAGAAGGTGCTGAAGCAGTATCAGTGTCATTTGATAATGGGAACTTAGTACTGGAAGCAAGCTGGGAAGCAAAGTTCAACCCATATATTTAACAACAAGCTTTTAGGAAGATGTAGCTGACTCTACTTCTGAGGCAGCCTCCTGATGAGTTGTAAATCCATCCGTGGCTCCCAAATGCCCTCCAGATAAAATTTAAACTTCACCGATCTGTTGCATTACTCTGCAGGCTACTCTCCCAGGCTACTCTCTCATTTTCCTGCCTCAGCAACTATCACAATTCCCTCAACAGTACCAGTTTGTCCACTGACGTTTGTGCTTCTGGAAGTCGCCCACGCCTTTGCCCAAAGTCCTTCTCAGAGCGACCAACGTCCAAGTCAAGTCATTCTGATTCTTCTTCCAAATGCAAGTGGCCTCTATCTCCTCTCCCTGGACCTGTAACCTCGATCCAGGTCGACATGCCCCTTGTGCTGCGATCCCACACTATCTGCACGCTGAACGCTCGGAGCAGGGGTCGCACTGTTAGGCTGAGCCTTACCGTCCAGGCCCCAGATGCGAACTCTACGGTCGCCACCGCACGAGGCCAGCAGCGTCCCAGTAGGGTTCCAGGCCAGGAACCAGCAGCGGGAGTCGGGGTGTGCCGGGACGCGGCCCAGCAGCACCAGCGAGTCCTTCATGGCAGCCCGGCGCAGGAGGAAGAGGAAATGGGCAAATTCTGCCGCGCCGACTGCAGGTCGCACTGCAGAAGTCCCCGCAACCTCGCCGCCACCCTCCAGTGGCCGCCAGGTCAGGCCGCTTCCGCCCGAGGGCCCAGGTCGTCTTGGGAAGTGAAGTGCCCGCTGCGCGGCCGCGTTGCCCTCTGGGAGTTGTAGTAGCCTTCGCACACCTCCGCCCCTCCCATAGAGGAAAGCATCGCGGGAACGCCAGGGACTACCAGTCCCGTGAGGCCCTGCGCAGGGAGCCGGCGGCGCGCCCGGGCTGTGACGCGCGCGGGGGACGGGGAGGGGAGCCGGAGGAGGCGGTGGCAGAGGAGGAGGAAGCCGGAAGTGCATCGGGCCCGGGTCGGTCCGGGCGTTGCGGGCTTGGGGCCTGAGATCTCTCGGCCCGGGGCTGCTGAGGAGCCCGTGACTGGACGGAGCGGCACCATCCCGGCCCTGGGGCTTGCTGACTGGTGAGGAAAAGGGGCAGCCTAGGGAGGTTCCTTTCTGCGCTCAGGTCGCACCCCCAGAGCGCGGTTCCTAGATCCCCAGTCCCTGATGCCCGCGGCCCAGCCGGGCTCTCCGCCCCTCAGCACCCTCTGGCCGCAGCCCCGGGTCTCTCGCTCACCGGCAGCGGATGTCTCCGTGCCCCCCAGCCTACAACTCGGCCCGTCGAGACCCCAACCGTCCCCCAGTCCTTTCCGGTTCTTCATTCTGCACCTCCGCAGCCCTGTTCTAGGAACCCGGTCCCCGCCCCCCAAATTCCCGCAGCCCTCCCGTTTCCCCTCCGCCGCAGGTCCCGCCCCCTGTCCTCGGGTGCCGGCCCCGGAGTCGGCTTCACCTGCGGAGACCCCAGCGACTTGCTCTCTTCCCGGCACAGGCAGGGTCTGCGCGCCCCTCGGAGGTCGGCGGCAACCAGCAGCGACCGCGGAGCGACGGCGGGCGGCCCCGGGCATGTACGCCCCCGGAGGCGCAGGGCTGCCCGGAGGGCGCCGGCGGAGGAGCCCGGGAGGCAGCGCTCTGCCCAAGCAGCCGGAGCGTAGTCTGGCCTCGGCCCTGCCGGGCGCCCTGTCCATCACGGCGCTTTGCACTGCGCTGGCAGAGCCTGCCTGGCTGCACATCCACGGTGGCACCTGTTCCCGCCAGGAGCTGGGGGTCTCCGACGTGCTAGGCTACGTGCACCCGGACCTGCTGAAAGGTGAGAGCGCCGCGCGCCATCCCTGTTCTTTTTGAGCGACCCGGCCGGGCGCTGAATGTGATGGGGGCCGGAACTGAGATAGTCGAGGGCAGGCGATTGAAGCCCCGTTCCTGCCTACCCACCAGGTGGCTCTGTTTGCTCTCCGGCCCCTCATTAATTCTGATGTTGTTCAGCCGAGCACCTACTCCTCAAGCCAATGCTAATCTGGACTGCTGCTATTTTAGGATTCAGCGGGAGGAAGGGCACTGTGTATTGAGAAAAGATAAGGGGCTAGGCATCACAATTAGTCGTCCACTTCTAAGGAGCCAGTGGGAAACAGGAAGGTTTCTTTGGGCATCTTGATTGATGGAGAAAAAGGAACTTTTAATATGTCTAGATTTAAAAAGATATTTTTGTGTTTTATGATAATTGAGAAATTATTGAGAAAAAGAGTCTGTGGCATTTTAGGTAAACAGAAATCAGTTCCATTGCCAGCAAAACAGTTGAAAACTGACTTTTGTAGCCATTATAAGTCTACCCTGAGAAAAGATATGGTCAAGATAAATGAGATATGGTTGCTTTGTCTGTCAACATCCTCCCAAACAGATAAGCAGAGGAATGGAGAGAGGGGCCTGTCCCAGGGAGTCCTGTCTCCAGTAATGAGGGTAAAGGCTGTGGTGTGCAGACCTGCATTGCCTGGCTTTTACCAGAAAATGGTCACAGGACCCCAAACAGCTCTTAGTATCAGCACGGTCTATTATTTCTAAGATCTTTTGAATCATTCTCCCATTCAACTCCCTGGCTGTGATGTTTACTGCCCCATATATTGATGCCCTATGAGGTATTTTCTGCCTCTCTAAGGATTCAGGTTTGGCATTTGGTGAAAAGGTTACGTTCTTTGTGCCTTGGATCCTACCACCACTTCTGCAGGTCTAGACTAAAAAGCCCTGTCCTTGTGGCCTAATGTTGTCTTTTCCTGAAAGTCTTCTTACTGTTTTTGCATCTCTTCGGTTTTTGAAGCTTTAGGATGATTCTGTGGAGGACAGGTTGGGGGCTTCGGTTGGTTTCCAGATTTCACTGTGATGATGGTCTTCGCTGGGTTAGCTTATTCAGACATGATGTAGGCCTTATGACATGCAGCTTTTTCTTTAGCTTGTACCTGATGGCACAAAGGTAATCAGGTTTGAGTTTAATCTGAATGGTTTTTCCCTTGGCTCATTCCCCTGCATTGCCTTCTTTGAAGGACAGCTGCCACCTTTCTCCCACTACATCGGAGGCCTTTGCAGTTGATCCCCTGATGTTTCAGTGTTTCAAGAACTTGGTGTCACCTACAGACTGGGAGAGAGCTCATGATGCTCCTCCTCTTTTAGATGATCCCTGGGAGAGCTCATAAAATTCAGGTGATAGAGGGAGAAGCCCTCTGAACCCGTGTTTTTATTTCAGTGCTTCCAGGACCCAAATTCCAGCTGTGTTACTGAGTGGCAATGGAACTAATTTCTGGCTCAGAGACATGAAGTAGTTTCTCCAGGGTCATACATCTGGGGATGGCATAACTGAGACTATTTCACATCTGTTGGCTCCAGTATTTAAGATGACTGGCTTGCTTCCTTTATTTTATTTCACTGTTTTAAGGGATGATCACGTGATTATTCCACTTTTATGTGCCTTTTTGTCCAAAGCATATAAAAATAAAAATAATATATATATTTTTTTAATGAAATGGTTATTTCATTTTTTTTTTTAAAGGTTTATTTATAAAAGCAGCACTGGGGTACAAGCCAGAGGTGCGGGAGGGTAAGAGACAGGAAAGATCTGCCTTGCCATGTGGGAATCTCCCTGGCCGGCCGGGAATCGAACTGGCACTGCAGGGGTTGCAGACAGCTTCACAGTGCTGCATTCAACCCACTGCACCACCGGGGAGGCCCCAAAATATATTCTTGATGCAGGCTTTCCTTTCTTGTTTACTCTTTTTAAGAAATTAATCAAGGGCCTCCCCGGTGGCGCAGCCGTTGAGCACTGGGTTGCGAAGCTGCCCGCATCCTCTGCAATGCTGGTTCGATCCCCGGCTGCTCCCTGGCCACCAGAGGAGGGTCCCGCATGGCACGCAGACCTCTCCTGCCACCCGCTGCTCCCCTCAGCAGTGTACTTCGGTCCTTCTGCCTGCTCTGCTCCCCGCTCTGGCTCTGGTGAATTCTCTCACCCTCCCGCACTTCTGACTGTACCCAGTGCTTATATAAATAAATAAATAAATAAATAAATAAATCTTTAAAAAAAAAAAAGGAAATTAATCAAGCCAGATTTTGTCTTTTGTAAAGCATTTTGTCTTGATCTTTACATTACATTTCTCATGTGTTTAGGGGTGGGTCTCAATCCATCATAAGTTTCTATCTGCTTGCCAACTCCTTAGCCATTGCAAGTAAGGAACACTTGGGTGTTCAGTAATAGGAGAATTGACATTGGTACCCTATGAGCTATCACAAAAGGTGGGGAGGGATTTTTTTTTTAAAGATTTATTTTATTTATACAAGAATTGGGGTATAGGCCAGATGTGCGGGAGGGTGAGAGGATTCACCAGAGACAGAGTGGGGAACAGAACAGGCAGACTGACGAAATACACTGCTGAGGGGAGCAGCGGGTGAGACAGGAGAGGTCTGCTCGCCATGTGGCTGGCGGGGACTGAACCGGCACTGCTGAGGCTGTGGACAGCTTCACAATGCTGCGCTCAATGCCTGTGCCACCAGGGAGGCCCCAAGGTGGGGAGGGATTAGGGAGCCTCTGATTGTGTCTTTTCTTTCTTTTCTCTGTACCTGTTGGGTTTTGGTACCCAGTGGACCATCGGGCATATAGTATCCTCTACAACTGTGCTGATCTGCAGGTCCTAACATATGTCCTAGCATGGAAGCCTGGGATATTCCCCATCTCAGGAGGGAGCAAAGTACAAGGCACAGACCTAGCGTCTACAGATGTCTCCAGAAGGAGAACACACACTACCAGGTCTCTGTAGGTGATGGAGAGTAGGCAGGGCTGGCAGACTGCAGCATTGCCTTCTTGTTTCTCAGCCCCCTACCTGAGTGTGGGCATTGTGCAAAGCACACTGCATGCTGGTTTTAGTTTCCTCTAAACAACATCTTTATTTGGTAGGTACTGTCATCACCCCCACTTCACAAAGGTCTCAGGGTCAGGGAGATCAGGTAATTTGCTAAGGGGCACACAGCTGATTGGTGTGGCACGGACTCCATTCTTGTTTTTTGTTTTTTTTTGAAGATTTATTTAATTTATTTATACAAGCACTGGGTACAGTCAGAAGTGCAGGAGGGTGAGAGAATTCACCAGAGCAGGGAGCACAGCAGGCAGAAGGACTGAAGTACACTGCTGAGGGGAGCAGCGGGCGGCAGGAGAGGTCTGCGTGCCATGTGGGACCCTCCTCCGGTGGCCGGGGAGCAGCCGGGGATCGAACCGTCGCTGCAGAGGCTGCGGGTAGCTTCGCAACCCAGCACTCAACCGCTGCGCCACCGGGGAGGCCCCAGACTCCATTCTTACCACCACGCTTTAGTGTACTCTATTTCTTTTTTTTTTCCGCCAGAGCTTTCCAAGGGTTATTTCCCCATTCCAGCTGGGTTTTTATCACAGGCCCAGCTAACAGTGTATTTCATCCCTCATCACATCAGTGTTAAGGCTCAAGTTGGTCATTCTGAGGCAGAAGCACTCACCCTCCCACTGTCACTGCAGATCCCCTAAAGGCTTTAGCAAATGCAGTCCAGCTAAAAGATTCCTGGATTCTTTACTCCCTGGGGGTGCCTGCTTCTCATACAGCTCTTCAGTCTGAGCCAGGGGAGCCCCAACCTCTCCCTGCCATTCAAGTGTTGCCTGCAAAGGGCAGCACAACAGCCTTAGGAAAGCAACTTTAGAGAATGAGGAAGTCAGGTGAATCATGGTTGACAGCAAGCCACGGGGAGATCAAGGGCCTTCCAAGGAGGGTGGGTGTGTCTGAGGGGTGGTGACTGAGGCAGCTGGCACTTCCAGGGCCTCAACTTGGCTGGGATTACTAGTATCTGTGGTAGTGACTTGACCAGGCACTAGAGGGCCTTGTTGGAGTCCGGTGCCAGAAACCTGTCTGGGTGCCAAAAAGTCAGTGGGGCAAGGCTTTGCAGGTGGGCTGATGAGTGCTGAGAAGGATTTGAGCCATGGGGAAGTACCTCTAACTCACAGGAACTCTAGTGAGGGGAGAAAGCAGGGAAGGTGGAGTAGAAGACTGGCCAGAAGCCACTTTAACCTTCCTGCCTTACAGCCTGTTTGGGTCAGTAAGGGGGTGTGAGCAATGGGCAGGTAGACAGGAAGAGCCAGGGCCTTCAAAACAAATCTAGCTCAATGACTCACCAAGTGACCTTGGGCAAAGTCAGTTCCTTGGGATCCTGTTACGCAGCAGCTGCCTTCTTCCCTAGTGACTGGACAGACAGTCGAGCAATAGTTACCAAAATAAACAGGCCACAGCACAACTGGAGAATAGGATGTGTTCTCTGCCTTACCAGAGTTTCTGCATCACAGGTTTGAATTTCAAATCAGGACCCTGCCCCATATGCCAGTCATTTCTTTCCACAAATAATACATCCACACATTTGCAGGTCTTGTTCTTTTTAGCAGCCCCCTCATGGGAGCAGATATTTTTGCCCTCCCTGCCATGCCGATGACTGGTTGGAGAGAAGAGAAAGAGACACTGAGATCCTGACCCCAGCAGTGCTGGGGCTGGATAACTGCTGTCCTCTCTCTGCTCCCATAACCTCTGATGAAAGACCACCTGGGATGTGTGGCAAGCTCCTGGGGTGTCTATTAGCATCACTCCAGGGAACATTACATTTGGCTCCTCACTAAACCTGAGCGTTTATGCACAGATTTAAGGTAGAGAAAGGCAGTCACATTGAAAAAAAACCTGTTTGAATTTTGGGTCAAAACCCATTTGGTGAAAGCCCCCCTCTATACCGCATCATACCGGTGGGGCAGAACCTTCGTCTGGGTTCGGTGGGGTCTTTCTCTGCCTCTCACTGCTGTATGTAGACGAGGAAGATTCCATAGAAGGAAAGGCACCCCAGGGGCAGCGCTGCTGTGCCCAGCTGAATCAGCCCAGATTAGCGGGACTGCTTCCATGTAGCAGGTGTTGTGGCTTCGCTTTCATTTGATAAATGAGGGCAGAGGCCAAGGGCAGTCAAGTCATGTGCTGGTGGTATCGCATAGTCTGTGGTGGGTCTAGGATTTGAGGCTAAGACCTCCCCTACAGCTTGCAGGAGCCACAGCGATGGCTGCTGAAGCTTAGGCCACATCAAGCAGGTTTTGGCCAATAATTCCCACTCTGAGCACTTTATTCATTGCTTAATGACCCAAGCCTTTTTTGCTTAGAAGAGATTTCCTGCTTCCAGCTTTCCCTTAGTGAATGCAACTGCTTCTGGTTCTGAGGATGGTTCTGACAGCATTCATATTAACTTTTGACCTTTCATTCAAATTCAGCTCTTTAGAATTTGATTGATTATCTCTGTCTGGGAAAAATAAAATGGCTAACTCTGCTGCTTGGTGATTCCTGGCGTCACAATGTAAGGAACCCTGACGGGGCTTTGGAGTCTAGCTCTGCTCTTTGTGACCAGGAGGAAGTCACTTAACCTTCTGGAGCCTCAGAGTCCTCATCTGAGCTGTGTGGTGAATCCCCCCAGAGTGAAGGGAAGCTAAGCCAAGATAACATTTGACCCATCTGTGCTCACAGGCTCTTCCTGGAGGGCATGCAAGAAACTGCCAATAATGTTTGCCTCTTGGGCAGTTGGACATCTGGAAGGGGAGGGGAGTCCTCTCTGAAGCTTTTTATCATGTCTAGGTCTTCCTTACTAAAACAAGTATATTATGAAACAGAGGACACAGGAGTGTATGTGATAAAAGTGCATTTTTAAGGATGAGAATAAGTGAACATCCTATACTTGCTGTGCAGTGGGAGAAAGTGTCTTTGAAATTCCGGTGTATTGCTTTTTCAGTTAAAACTTGTTAAATAAAACTTAGCCTATTTTTAAGAACCACAATTAAAGCACCCTTCAGAGTGCCAGACCACATTAAGTGATGCTGGTGGCCTCTGACCACAGCCTGCTGCAGAGCGGTGTGTGATGTCAGCCCTTACACCCTGCTGCTCATGGGTTATTCTTGGAAACACTAGAAGAACACTTTCGACTTGCCTTGTCACTGCCATTTGCCATGTGGACCCCAAGGAAAACTATCTCAGTGCACTTGTTTGTTTTTTTTTGTAGAACTGGAGTATAGGCCAGAGGTGCCGGGGGGGGGGGGGGGGACTAGTGAGACAACTCACCAGACACAGAGTGGGGAGCAGAACAGGCAGATTTACACTGCTAAGGGGAAGCAGCAGGTGAGACAGGAGAGGTCTGCTGTGCCATATGTTAGCTCCCTGGCCAGGGATTGAACTCAGGCCCTAGCAGTGATTGCCCTGAAACTTAACCTCTAGGCCACCAGGGACGCCCCCTCAGTGAGCTTTTAATAATCTTCAGAATAAAGGCAGCCCCTATTTCCAAGAGCTTTTCTTTTGATGAGGCCCTCTGGGTTTCTAGACTCTTCCAAGCCCATATGGCTGTCTTAGGCTATGCAGGGCTGGATTAATGAAGGTTGGTCCTGGTTGCTGGCTGAGCTAATGCACAGGCAAGCCTCTTGGCGGTAGGAGATCACCCAGGCTGGGTGATTGGCCAAAAACAGGCGGTCAACTGACAAGAGAGTGACAGATAGCTCTGAGGGCAGCTTAGTGGATGACCTGACACCAGATGGAGGCATATGGGTCTCATGTAGGCCTGAGGCAGGGAATGCATGCTGTCACAAAGGCCCAGAGCCTTTTGATTTCTGTTCTGGTTCTCATATGTGGGAGGCTTGGCCCTCTGCCCAAGACCCCACGATGCCAAATACATGGCTATGAATCTGCTTTGTTGGGTCCTGGTCTTGGACTTTCATTCATCAGTCCAACTTCCTGTCTGACCAGAGTCAGTGCCCCTGTATGGGAATTACCTGAACTGCTTGTTAAAACCCATATTCCTGGACCCTGCCCCAGACCTAGTGTCCAGAATCTCTGGGGCCGGGAACATGCTTTCAGCTCACACCCAGGAATTTTGATGTGCTCTAGAGAGTGATGTCCGTCATCCCTCGGCTCTCAGCCTGTGACCCAGACTCAGGAAAGGAGCCTATAGTCTGAGTCTTGTCTGCCCTTTCCAAGTGTTCCTAAATCACTTCAGGACCAATGGCCTAAATAAAAAGAGAGCTTGCCGATGATTGGGGTAGAGGAGGGAGTAGAAATTAAGACCCATTTCCTATTTTTTATTAAAGCTTAAAATGGCATCTTTTTGGATCAGCCCTTATACTGTCTGTGTGTATCTGGGTGCTATGACAGATTACATAATGTCAAAGGGCACTGACTGTTGTCTAGTTGGGGGGAAAATGTGGTCTAGAAGGAAAAGGTAGAGGCTGTTCTATGTGTCTAATGCACATTGTCATTCTTTGATCTCCTGGAATGTCATCCTCGAATGACCCTGGGGACTCCTTGAATGCTGTATCTCCTGTTTCAGCATCTTCCTTTTCCTTGGTTTACTCCCTCATTTTGGTAGAGCATGCTCCCCTCAATGGCTTTGCTCTCATTTTAGAAGGTATTTGTGCTGTCACAAAAGCTTGCAGCTTTTGTAGTATCAATCCAGTATGTTTTAGCTTTTCCTACTTCTGGCTTACACTTCAGCTTAATCTAGTCTATTATACATCAATTGTAAATCGCTTTACATTCCACTTCCCAGAATTTGTTTTGCTTTTCTCCTCTTTTTATGGGTTTATGCCTTTTTTCTTTTAAAGATTTATTTTATTTATTTATGCATACAGGAACTGGAGTGCAGAAGTGCAGGGGAGGGGTGAGAGGATCCACCAGAGACAGTTTAGGGAGCAGAACAGGTGAATCTATTGAAATATACTGCTGAGGGGAGCAGTGGGCGAGACAGGAGAGGTCTGCTACGCCATGTGTGCTGCAGTGGCTGCGGATAGCTTCATAGTGCTGAGACTTAACCCCCTGTGCCACCAGGGAGGCCCTAAGTTTATGCCTTTTTTAACAATTTTTTTCTTTTGTTTTTCTACAGCTCAGGAAGGGAAGAAAAAATATGTGTGACCATTCAATCTACCATCTTTCCTAATTTATGTGGTACACTCTTGTTTCTTTAAACCACTTCAGTTTTTTCTTTGGGTCAAATAGGGATGAATGTGTGGCTGGATAGAGAATTGACATTCGTTGACCTCTGAGCTTAGCTTCTGTGGCTGTCTCAGCTCAGAATTCCATGGATTTTTCCTGCCCCCCAAAGCATGCTATAGCAGAATGTGTTAACATGTGAGACTAACAACTCAGGGTCTTTCCAACTCATTAGAAGAGTGTGACAAGTACAGCAAAGTGGAGTCCTGCACTTAGACACTTCCTGTCTTGTTGGAAAGGGAAGACAGACAGAGGGACATGGAAGCAGTGACCCAGGGCTCCTGTCTGCTAATAGAAAAATTGTCCCATCTCTTCCCCATGCCAGCTGGGAGCAGGAGCTAAGACCAGGTGTGCCCCTGGCTCTCCAGGACTGTGGCAGAGAGGGGACAAACTCTTACTCTAGGTGTGGACATCCTGCCATAGGGTTGCCTAGGCCCTGAAGATTTGTTTCTCTCCCTACAGATTTCTGCATGAATCCCCAGACAGTGCTGCTCCTGCGGGTCATCGCTGCCTTCTGCTTCCTGGGCATCCTGTGTAGTCTCTCTGCATTCCTTCTGGATGTCTTTGGGCCCAAGCACCCAGCCCTGAAGATTACCCGTCGCTATGCCTTTGCCCACATCCTCACAGGTAACCTGCTCATCATGGGGGAGGATCTGCCATAGGGCTGGGGTATCCTGTCTGGTGTTGCAGGTGGGTCGAAGGTATTCCGTGTGCAGACACCATTCCATATGCTTGTTTCTGCTCTAGCCTTACACAGAGCACTAGGGCGTGATAGCAGCTTGCTTCTGTCATTTGCATGTTTGCCAGGACCACACATCACCGCTGCCCTGCTCTGGGGAGGGTATTGTTAGAATTCCCCAAGAGATCTTACTATTCTCTAAGAACTGGATTAGAAGTTCAACCCAGCTCATGGGGTCTGGAAGCAGCAAGGAAGGGACAAAGTGTCTCTCTGTGTCTCCCCCGGAGTCCGTGTTCTCACCAGTCTCTCCACCCCTTCCTGCTTCCCTGCAGACCAGCCTTCTTTGCTTGCATGCAACTTCGCTCCTCCCCGTGACTGGGCTGCTGTGCTTGGGACTTGTGGTTGTGCTGACTCTAACTTCCAAACTGTTTGACCTTGTCTGTTCCTTTCAAGCACCCAATGACTTCTAGTATCCCAATTCCAAATCTTTAGGACAGGGAAGCTGACTGGCCCAGAGGGGGTCAGGCATCTGTCTCAGATGCAGCCTGAGACTCCCATGACTAGAGAGTTCCTCCTTGCAGGGTCTCTGAGAATGGGGTTTGGGTAGAGAGGCTGCAGTTGGTTGCTCAGGCATCCTGCCTGCTAACCCCACTTCTGTGCTATTTCTCTGTCCCCCAGTCCTGCAGTGTGCCACTGTTATCGGCTTCTCTTACTGGGCCTCCGAACTCATCCTGGCCCAGCAGCAGCAACATAAGAAGTACCATGGTTCCCAGGTTTATGTCACCTTTGCTGTTAGCTTCTACCTGGTGGCAGGAGCTGGTGGAGCCTCAATCCTGGCCACAGCAGCCAACCTCCTGCGCCACTACCCCACGGAGGAAGAGGAGCAAGCACTGGAGCTGCTCTCTGAGATGGAGGAGAACGAGCCCTACCCAGCAGAATATGAGGTCATCAACCAATTCCAGCCACCTCCAGCCTACACACCCTAATGCCACCTCAGGCTTTCTTCCTCAGCAATCCCTCCCCACTCTGCAGCTCCTCTCACACCCAGAGGCGCTCCCTTCCCCAGCAGGCTGCACGGGTAGGATCCTGACCATCTTCACCAAACCTTCCCCAGGAGAGACTCTGCCTTTAGGGTTGTTAGTGTATCCCTGCTCTCAAAACCTGGGGTTCACCAATTTTATATAATGCACTGGTTCCCCTCCTGTCACTTCTTCATGGTCACTAGTCATTACCAACCAGGGAGGGTCATACAAGTGTTCTCTTTCATGGGCCATATCTTTGAGACCGGGACTTTCCTCGGGGAGCTGCTGACAGTGGACAGTCCCAGACAGGAGAAGTGTCAGCAGGGTTCAAGGGAAAGAGGACTGTGCCCTGCAGACTAGCCCCATGAGGGTCAACGTTTGTTCCACAGCTGTAGCTCTGGGCTGACACACACCCCCAACATGTACCCTCCCCACCCCCATTCCTTCTTGGAGTAGTTACTCCCTTGAATTCTCTGCACTTTAGTCTGAGCGTCCCATCAGGTGCGCTCTGGTTTTATGGGGAGAAGGAATTGCTATTGGAAAGCACAGCAGTTGCTCTCCCCGCCCTGCCCTTGCTTGAGTGGCTGGAGCCCCGGCAAGGAGAGCACCACCTGAGGCCTGGGGCCTCCCAGTACCCACAGAGGGTGAGTGAAGGGAACTGTATCTCCCCAGCCCCTTCACCTTTTAAAATGTGGGTGGTTTTAAAAGAAGAAACAACCAAGACACAGAAACAAATTCTCTTTTTAAACTAGGGACAAGACTTGTTTTTTTTTTTTCTTCAGATATTTATCCACTTCCTCTTGGCTATGTGTTGTTTTAAGCCATAGCTCCTTCCAGCCCGTGGTCATTCCTTCCTGAATCTCCCCTAGCAGAATGCAGCCCTCTTTCCTTGCTCTCTTCTCAGTGACCCCAGCTCCCTGGGGCCTTCCTGTGGAACCTGGAACCCCATCCCCAGAGGGGCTGAGGACTGTGGCCTGGCTGGCTGGCCAGCGTGGTGCTCCTCAGGACTGTGGCACTGAGATGTAACCTGGCCTCCTTGCAGGAACAGGGGCCACAGTAGGGCGGGAAGCCCACCACTCTCCACATAGGAACCACACCCAGTGGGGTCCCATCGCGTGAGGTGTCAAACTAACGGATCTGGTTGTGTCCTTCAGATTCAGTGCATCCTCTAGACTGTGACTTGGGGCAACAGCTTGCTGCATGCCTCTCTCCCCTTCCTGAATGTACTCTGGCCTTGCAGTGTGCTACTGGCTCTTTCTTGCCTAACTATCACTCCACACATAGCTCTGGTTGGGGCTGAATTTTCTGCCCTGAGATCTGGGGCACAAAGTGGGAGAAACTTAGGGGCCTTCAGTGTGGATCCAGTTGGCCAAGCTTCTTTGGAGTCAGGGTCCAGTGCCGAACTGAAAAACAGATGGATTCCCCCACCTCCTCCCACAGGCAATAGAGCAAGACTAGAGAATGGACACCACTGTTGAGTTGTGGCTAGAAAGGGAGTGTCATGTCCCTCATCCTTCTTCCGCCAGACTGCCTGGGGATGTCTGGACAGATGCAGTGTGAGTGGTGAGGGCCATGTCCACACACGAAGGAGTACTGCCTGGAGTTCACTGTGATGCCAAAGTGTGACCCATGGTGACTCACACTCTTCCAGACTCTTCTCTAAGGCAAGAAAGACTGCCTTGTGATACCTGAGCACAAAGCCAAGGAGCTGATTAAATCGAGTCTTGTCTTTCTGTGAAGTTCACGTTTACCTTCGGCAGATTTCTAGAGTGTGACCAACTCTGACTGTGGGTGGATGTCTGAGTGGGCAGACCAAGAGACCGGATACTGAACACGCATGCCAAAGTGTCCGGTCATCTCATGAGGACCTGGACATGACCCTGTGGGCAGTTCCATGCAATTCGGAATCCACTTTTTATTAGCTTCTTATGTCTCTGGCCTTTCTTTCTCTTTTCCCCTGCCATCCTGTCACTAATAGTTCATCATATCAATTCCCCTGGTTGTGTTTTTTTTTTCTAGAAAAAAAAATTAAAAAGCAAAACAGCAAAAAATCAGAAACCACAATAAGAATGTAAATACCAAAGGCTCCCTGTCATTTTTTAGTCAGTTTCCCTGATTTTCACTTATTTCCTTCCTCTTAGAGAAACAAGAACAATCAAAGTAATTTAAAAAAATTAGAAGGGATGTGCATGTGGCTACTCTGCAAGATATTTTCACCTACATGACCCTCCCCTGGCCCTGACAACTTCCACACCAGCCCAGGGTCAGGAGCACTAGATGCCCCCTGCCCCAGTTCTCGGCTTCAGATCCTGAGCTCTTCTCTTGCACACCTTGGTTAGCTGCAGATGAGAGGGCAGCTTCTGAACTCTAACAATTGTGTGGGGGGAACTAGTCTTCTCGGGACCTGGCAGAAGAAATTATCTTTTGAAACCATAGGCTTAAGGGACAAGGTATGTGAGTGGGAACAGTTCTGGGAGTTTAACTTGCAGAACTCTTCAGGGCCAATGCCAGGCCTCGAATGGATACCTACATTCTATTCATTCATTTATTTATTCATACAGTCAGCCAATACAGCCCACATCGCTATCATGGTAAAAGCTTAGGCTCCCTCTGTAGAGCAACCTTCCTAGGTCTTTTATTCTGAGGAAAAATACAAGTCTTTCTCTGGAACTAGGAATGTGTCTCATTTAGACACTTATGAAAGGCCCTGTGTTGCGTACACCTGAGAGAAGGGACCACCAGGGGGCTTGTCTCCCAGGGATTTTATATGCTTAGTTTAAGGTAGACTTGTGCATGAAAAGGCAGCATGGAGTGAGTTGTCTGATGGGCCGCTGGGGAAAGTGCTGTGCTCTCGGGAGAAGGGAGACCTGTTCTGACCAGCGGAGGCAGCTTGAGCCAGGCTTTTTGGGAGAGTATTTGGAGATGGGGTGGGGAGCATTCCCACTGAGGATGATGAACACAAGCACAATTTGTGGCCAGGATGTGATACACATTTAGGTTTTTCTGCTTTTTGGCTATTTTTTTTAAGATTGATTTATGCATACAAGGGCTGGGGTGTAGGCCAGAGGTACGAGGGATAAGAGGACTCACCAGAGACAAAGTGGGGGACAGAACAGGCGGGTTTACTGAAATACACTGCTGAGGGGAGCAGCAGGCGAGACAGGAGAGGTCTGCTGCGCTATGTGGGTCACCTCCCTGGTCGGGGTTCAAACTCATGCTGCAGTAGCTGCAGATTGCTTCATAATGCTGATGCTTAACCCCTTGACCACCAGGGAGACCCCTGCTTTTTGGCTATTATGAACACTTGTACACAAGTTTTGTGTTAATACATGTTCTCAATTTTTTTTGGTATATACCTAGAAGTGGAATTGCTGCATCATGATGATTATTTAACAGTTTGAGGAACTGCCACTAATTTTGAGTAGCTGCAACATTTTACATTCCCGCCAGCAACACGAGTATTCCAATTTCTCAACAATCTCACCGAAAGGACATTATCCTTTTTATATATACCTTCTTTGGAGAAACACCAACATCTATTGAAATTCTTTGCCCATTTTCAGATTGGGTTATTTACATTTTTATTGTTTAGCTGTAAGAGTTTTTTATATATCCTGGATACTATATCAAGGTAACATAGACTGTGGCAAGGGCCTACAGTCACAGGTAAATTTATGCCCAGTAGAAAGACATTTAAACATTTTGCAGAAATGGAAAAATATGAATTATCTTTCCATTGCAACAGGATTTGTTTGTTTAAACAAATAGAACTTTAGATACCCTCATGAAGCCTCATGACTAAGAAAACATGCTGAAACCTTTTCTGATCTTACCTAAGGGTGTATTAACCTGTATACTTTTAGTTACAAAACAAGTAAAATTGGTTATGCAAGAAAGAACTTTCTTGGCTTAGTACCAGTAAAGTCAAACAATGCAATGAATTCAGGTGCTCCAAGGGCGCTATCTAAATGCCCACTTTGGGTGCTGCCTCCACTTCCTAGCCATGCCTTTCCCTAGTAGTGGTAAGGGGACTGCTCAGCTTCATACTTTCTTCAGAGCACTAAGTCCAACAGAAAACAAGGTAAGCCTGTTCCTTGAAGTTTACAAATGTCCCAGTATTCAATATGATTTGACCAACTTGGGATAGATCTCATTGCTGAATGAGTCCCTGTGGCCAGGAAGATTCAGTGCCCTGATTGGCCAGGCCTACTGTCTCTTGTTTACCCTAATGTTGGGAATAGAATCAGGCTAGGAAAGCCTGAAGCTTAGCAGGAAGAGTGGTTCCATTAAATGGAAATTAAAGTACTTTTTCGCAAAAGAAGGGCAATGGATGCTTAGCAGCTGAAACAAATATTTCTCAGAAATGGAAGGATGTGACACTGGGTTGGTGGAGCTGCACACATCCTAAGCTCTCTCTTGCTTTGTTCATTGGTGCTCTGGACAGAACCTTGTCTGCAACCCCGGTTAACACACTCATCACATGGTGTTATCATTGTTTCCATGTCTGTCTCTTCAAGTTAGTCCCTTGATCTTTGTCTACTGGCTGACCACTGGAGCATTTTCTTGTGATTTTCTCAACTAGCAAGGGAAGGAAATAAGGTAGTTACCCGAATAATCAAAAGTCATACTAGAGATATCCCCAAAATGCCATGGGAATTCAAACATCAGCAAGATTGAGGGGTCAGGAAAGCTTTTCTAGAGTCTCTTTGAGGGCCCTGAGAATACAGAAGTGATAGATAAAGGCCAAGATATCCCCTTTATTACTGACAGAGAGGCTAGGTTGGAAGACAGACTGAGGTGTGCCAGCTAAGTGAAGTGGTAATACCAGTGCCATAAGGAGGCTCACTAACCCAATTGTGGCAGCACTAGATCAGAGAAAGCCTCCCCCTGACCCTGTCTGCTGTAGGGATAGGGTCCTCCTCAGCAAGAGCAGTAGGATTCAATAGCTGCAGGTAGGAAAAAGGGGTGGAGTTGGCCTTTGCATGACGAGTTTTCCCCTTCCCTACCTACCACAGTCACCTTTTACTTTGAGACAAAGTAAATAGAGGAGAGGAATATTACCCCAAGTAAAATACCCTGCACATGGAAGGAAACAGGTTAAGATTTCAAAGATTTATGGAGATGACATTTAAAACGGGTTTACCTAGGGGGCCCCTCTGGTGGTGTAAGGAGTTAAGTCTCAGCACTATGAAGCTATCAACAGCCACTGCAGTGCGAGTTCAATCCTCAGTCAGGGAGCTGACCTACATGGCACGGCAGACCTCTCCTGTTTCGCCTGCTGCTCCCCTCAGCAGTGTATTTCAGTCAATCTGCCTGTTCTGCTCCCCACTCTGTCTCTGGTGAATCCTCTCACCCCCAGCATCTCTGGCCTGTACTCCAGTTCTTGTACGCATAAATTAATAAATCTTTTAAAAAAATAGGTCTACCTAGGTCCTAAGCAGGAAGAACTGAAGAAGTTTCAGGCCAACACACTTAAAGGCCGATCCTTGTCATTCCCTCTGGAATGCGGTCCACTCTTGTCCCGGGGCTTATCTGCTATCCTCTTTGCCTCCTGGCTATAGCCCCTTAGGACTTGGATTTTTACTTGCTTGTGCATCCTTGTGTATCTTTTACCTAAGATAGTCTCCAAGCTAGGGTTGGTTCCTCTGCACCTGCCTCACTGCAACAAAGCAGCTCTATTTCCAGGTGCAGCAGCTCTTCCCATTGTGAACTGGGCCAGGCTGAAAATAACCTAAGCTGAGCCAGAAGAGCACTGACTATAGGAAGGAAAGAGGCAGTAGTCATCATGTGCTCCATTTCACTTCCTGGGTTCCAGGCCCACTGTCCTGGTGGGATAATGAGGATAATTCTTGCCTACATGAGACAGGGAAGTCTTGCTGCAGAGGATTTGTGGAGGCTGCTGAAAGCTGATTCTCACCAGAGATTCTGATCTGGTTCAGAGAAGACTTGACCTGAATTGTCTTTGGCCTTGCAGTTCCATCCCTATATAGGCCCATCCTTGATGACAAAAACAGGTGTGTTTTTTTAGATTATGAATTAGGGGCAAATTGCCTGCTATAGAGATTAATCATACTAATGAGTAATTGAATAGCATTCATTTTTTGAAGGAAAGACAATCATTGCTGCTTTTCACCTAAAAGATGGAGCAAGAGGCTGCATCAGAATCAAACAACTTACTTTCCAAGTACTTGGGGAAAGGGACCAAGGCAAAGGCATTAAAGCTAATGCTAATTAACTTCGATTGGGTCCATTTTACCCTCTGGGGCATGCCTATCTTCATGTGTAATGCCTGAGAAATGATTTCTATACATGCTACACCTAAGACAATAAATAGTGCTTTGTCTCTGCCAGATCCCCAAACTGGGGAGATTATGTCCAGTCTGGGACCTGAAACCAGTGGGCAAGAAGGAAGGGCAGGGCAGAAAGCAAGGGCATGTGCAGTGCCCTCTCTGGCAGAGGGCCCGTGACCTAGCTCCCAATACCAATTCTCTGGACAGAAATACTCCACTGAACTCAATGCAGAGTCTGTTTCAGGGCAGGTCCCCCAGTTGGCAGATGTTGAGGTGGAAATTAGCATGCTGTGGGATTGGAGGCACTCAGGTTCAACACCTGTGGGGGAAGGAAGGAAGCAGCTTGGTCAGAAGGAGAAGATGGGTGCAAAGTAGGCTCAATAAAGGCTTCAGCTGATCCCATAGAGAAATTTGCAGCTGGGATGGTCTTTTGAGTTGTTCTGAGCTGGGTGAAGGGACCAGACATTTATACTCCAGCTTCAGTCATTGGGTACTTCCTCTCCACAGAGAAGGGGATGTGACCTTGGGTAGGGAGCTCCACTCCCTGGGGGGCAATTTCTCAACAGAGCTGATAACTGAAGGCTATTAGCTAGCAATTCTCCCAGCAGCCAGGGGCAGAAGCCCTTCAGACATGACAAAGGTGGACAAAGGTGGACCTGTGTAGCATATCCGTGTCCATGCTTCCTCAAGCCACTCACAACTATTTCTCTGTATAGATTCTGGGAGCAGCTTTTCTGGGAGCAGATGGTTAGTGCGAAGAACCACAGTCCCCACCATTGCAGCTGACCCAGGAGGCCCCGAATAATACTCATTATCTTTCTCTGCTATCCATTTTAGATTTTCCTCACCCTTAGGAATCACCTCCATTGAGCCTCTGGTCCCCAGACAAGCTCCATGTCTTTTGCCATTAAAATTGGGCAAAGGTGTTCAAAGAGACACCCAGTTGGGTCATTTGGTTGACAAACATATTCCTTTTTGCCTCAACTGCTTAACAAAAGCCTTGGCTCTTCCTGATGATCAGAGTCAATTACTGCTGCCAAGAAGGTGTCTCCTGTTTCTCGCCTGCTGGTCCCTTGGCTTGAGTAGCTCAAAGTGCCTAGTGGCAGTTGTGTATTAAAGTTCAATGGATTTTTGCTACATCCCCTGATGGAAACATTTCCTCTTGAGAACCAGAACCTCAGAACCCTCAAAGCTCAGAATTATTGTGACAGAAATGCCACGAGATCACTGGGGATAATGGTAAGTAGAGTCACTTCTTTCTACTCTCTGGCTTCTAGACCTATCCTTTGATGTAGTGACATACTGGTTGTGACAAAGTATATATTGTGTCCTGGAAGATGGTACTTCTTCCACAATTGGTTGCATCTCCACACTGGCACTGCAACTCTGCCTTAACAGTCATTCCTTCTCTCTTGTTGAGGCTGGCATCTTCTGGGTGGTATAGAACATGAAAGGGTCGGTGGATCCTATGGTCATGTGCCACTGTCAAGCCTCTTTTGCTGTTCATTTAGTCCTTTAGGCTGATGCAACACTATATGAGATCCTAAATCAACAGTTAGACACTCAGTAAACACTCAGTGATGCTACCTGAAGCCCTGCAGGCAGAACAGGGAAACCATACCCATAATGTATCAATTCTAATCAAAATAAATTGCTGCCACTTCCAAGATGTCAATGCAGTCAACTTGTCATCAAATGGCTAGTTGTTCTCCTTGAGGGACGTGCCATTTTGGGAGCTCAGCACTGAATTAATTGCTGGAAGACTGGACATTCACAAAGGGCCCCACCTCCTTTGCAGTCATAGGCGAGAACTCAGGGAGAGGCAATGGTGGACAAGTGGTACCAGCAGTGGCAGTAGCTATCCAAGCCTCTGAGTGGGAGACCATGTTCTTGGGTTCGTGTATTGCTCCCATCTGTCACCGTGGCTACTGTAGTCACATGCTCACTGTGCCATATCATGTACTCAGCATCAACTGACTGAGTCATGCTGTCTCCTTGTTTGTTCAATGCCTCTTTCACAGATGTTCTCTGGTGGGCATCTGCATACATCTTGCCCATTTACCTATTTCATCGACATGTCCCTATCCCAGAGCTCCTTGCCCTTATCTTTTTTAAAAAAATGTATTTATTTATGCATATAAGAGCTGGGGTACAGGCCAGAGGTGTGGGGGATGAAAGGATTCACCAGAGACAGAGTGGGGAACAGAACAGGCAGATTGACCAAAGTACATTGCTGAGGGGAGCAGTGGGCAAGCCAGGAGAGGTCTGCTACTCCTCCTTGCCCTTATCTTCTAATCTTTTTCCTCAGGCTCCTTGTCAACCAGCCAAGTCAACTGCTAGTGCCAGGAGTCATATATATATTTCAACCTCGGCTACATATCTACCCACACAGAGCGAATGACTAGGTGCAGCATTGAGAAGACTTTATCCATTGGTGAGGGAATTCCCCTCACCACCTTCATTCAAGATCACCCAAGGGCAGAGCTATATTAGTGCAGTCGCAGTTCCTTTCCAGCTTGCACCTATGTACCATTCGGTCCTATCTGCAAATCAGGCTTTGTTTTTTTTCCCCTGCTCTACCAGTTGGTTATAAAGAGATCACACCTCCTTTGCAATCATAGGTGTGAACGGAGGGAGAGGCAATGGTACACAAATGGGGTAACTACCTAAGTGACATGAATGTCTAAGTCATCAGCTTTACTTGTGCTCCTGGCCCTGCTCATACTAATTCTGGATGTACCACTTTCATTTTACTATGGGTTATCACTGGGTCTACTCAATTTTGGATTTTGGTACGTTTGACAGGAACAGGTAGAAGCCAACATATAAGACAAGCTCTTGATGAAGAATTTCATATCAATTTAAAATATGCAAAGGAAATAAAGTTTTTAAACATTATTTTATGGGTACACAAGCGAAAAAAATTTGTGGCTAACCGGCTGGAAGGGAGAGAAGGTTAGAGAGTACTAGGGTTTGAAGGAAACGACAGAGAGAATGGTGGGGCAGAAATTTTTAAAAAAAATTTAAAGAGCAAGAATTGATAGGCATAGAAATGTAGATAGCAAGCATATTTATTCTTTAAAAAACAAAATTGTATCCACAGACAGAGAAGGGGTGGAAAGAGGAAGAGATTTTTTTCTCCCAAAGCATTGTTGAAGATGGGTTTGATTATGTTTATGTACTGAGGGGAAAAAGACAGTAGAGCCAGAGAGAAATGGCCAGATCAGTGTGTTCTTGAAACTGATTTTTTTGTGTGTGTGTGTGGGACCCTCGCCAGCGGCGGCGAAACGAACCGGGCTGCAGAGACTGCGGGCAGCCTCGCAGCCCAGCGCTCAACCGCTGCGCCACCAGGGGAGGCGCTTGAAACTGATTTTTGATAAACAAAGCAAAAACCATAAAAAACAAGCAAAGTACTCTTTTTCATCAAGGGATGCAGGACACTAGGAAAGTTCAACCTCTTCTTTCTTTTTTTTTTTTTTTTTTTATAGAGGCATGCTTTTATTTATTTGTTTGCTGGTTTGTTTGTTTTTACATGCACTGGGTACAGTCAGAAGCACGGGAGGGTGAGAGAATTCACCAGAGCCAGAGCGGGGAGCAGAGCAGGCAGAAGGTCCGAAGTACACTGCTGAGGGGAGCAGCGGGCGGCAGGAGAGGTCTGCACGCCATGTGGGACCCTCCTCTGGTGGCCGGGGAGCAGCCGGGGATCGAGCAGTTTGCAACCCAGCGCTCAACCGCTGCGCCACCGGGGAGGCCCCTCAACCTCTTCTTTCAGTCCCTGCCTGGCTGGCCCTCCTACCATCACTGAGAAATGCATGGTTTACCAAAGCAGCAAATTATTTTGTTATATACAACAGAGATTTCAAGGGAATATAACTACCAATACCAGAGTCAAAATTAATCTGCATAGGCTAGAGCTAAATTTCAGCTTTCAGTAAAGCACAGTTTTTTCCCCTCTCTCTTTGGAGAAACATCTTTTATCTAAAATTGCTGCAATAGCTACAGTAAGAGTGAAATTTCTGAATGTATTGCCTTGCAAAGAATAAAACCCCTTTCACACCAAGAAATCCTTTTAGAATTTTTGTCAATAAGGTACTTAACATTGTCCTAAAAAAAAAATAATGTAAGGTTTTCCTACTGGACATCCAGCAGTTTCGTTTTAGTGAGGTTTGGTCCAGCATAGTAATTTAATGCTCCAGGTTTTCAGGAATGGTGCAAGCTAAGTTTTAGGAAAGCTGTTTACCTGCCACGCTGTCACCTTTGGGTTAACGGGGGGGAAAGCCAGCTATTAAGAAACCTCACTCTGCTGCTCTTTCACCTATGGGTTTTTGCATTTCCAGACTGCAACGGGCCACCTGCCCCCATAGCTCTAAGGAAAGTGTCCCGGGCTATAAGGACATCACACTCTCGCGTCCCGGGGTACTCCGAAGACGAGTGTCCAGACTCCCGACTTTCCGGGGCCATTTCCGCGGCCCAGACATTCAGGGAAGAGCCCGCCAGGGAGACCTAGGAGGGTTTTGAGGGTAGCTGCCTTCTGGCCTCAGCAGGATCTCCACTCATCAAAGGGTCTACACTCAATCAAAGGCGTCTCCATCTCCCTCCCCCGACTGGAACGCCCCCAGGGCCCAGCGGAGACTCCACCCCACCCTCGACTAGTCAATGAGGCGACGGGCCCCAGCCTCTCAGAACGACCGAGCACCGTGCAGGACCGTAACAGGCACCCAGCCGCGCCCTCAGCGGGGTGGGGGCGGGAAGATGGCGGCGGGGTCCGACGGTCACTCTCCGGGGCGCCCTTGACTAGCGCGAGTCGTTGCGCCACCTACCTTGCTACCCGCGCGCCACGCGGAGGGCGGGAGCAAGGGATGACGAGCATTTGGCTGTGCCAATCAGCACCGAGGAGTCCCGGCCACGCCCAATCAGGACCCGGGCGGCTGAGAGGAGGGTAGGTTGCAGGCAGGCGGCGCATGTGGAGGACGCGGAACAGCTAAGCTCTCGCCTGCTCGCCGCGCGGAGCCGCTCGCCCGAAGGCTTCCCGCGTGCTCTGCACCACGGGCTCTGGCGCCGGCTGGAGGACGCCGGGGAGGGAGGCGGCCGCGAGGACTGACCGACGCCTGCCCGTCCGGCCCGCGGCGGCCGCGGGACCACCCCCTGGACGGACTCTCCTGGGCGGCTGCTGTGGCGAGTGATGAGGCGCCTGCTAGGCTGTGAGACGACTTTGGAGGCGGACGATTAGGGAGAGTTGGTGAAGGCCGCCCGCGCCTTCTTCCCCGGGCTCGTGCCGCTGGCCCCGGGAAAGAGGCCTCCGTCGCTTCCGGGCGCGCGGCCGGCTCAGGGGGCACCGCGGGGTTCCGAGGGGCGCGCGGGGGCAGCATGTTCCCTCGGAGGCCGCCGGCCTCCCTGGCCGCCTGGCTGGCGGGCGCCGTGGCGGCGGGGGGCGCGGGGGCGCGCGGCGGGGGCCTGCTGGCCCTGCTGGCCAATCAGTGCCGCTTCGTGACGGGCCTGCGCGTGCGGCGCGCGCAGCAGATCGCGCTGCTCTACGGCCGCCTCTACTCCGAGAGCTCCCGCCGGGTGCTGCTCGGCCGCCTGTGGCGCCGGCTGCGGGGCCGTCCTGGCCATGCCCCCGCTCTGATGGCGGCCCTCGCAGGTGTCTTCGTGTGGGACGAGGAGAGGATCCAAGAGGAGGAGCTGCAGAGGTAGGTCGGGCGGCGACGTCGTCCCTGTCCCCGGGGGTGATGGCCGGTCGTGCTGGGGGGTTGGGGCATTGGATCCTGGGGCCTGCCTGCCCTTGCGGAGTGTCCCCTTCGCCCGGGATACTGTAAAAGGTTAGCCAGTGGCTTGATCCAGTTTTAGCAAGCCGCGGTTTTTGTTGCCTCTGTTAATTTGGTTTGTTGCATGAGGAATAATTGGGAGAGTAGGTTAGTGTAGGAGATTTTGGGTGGGAAGCGTGACGCTGTTGAAATAACATTGTAAAAATTAGAGACTGAAGGCGTGTAGGCCGTGGTTCAGGCATTCTTTAATGCACTTAGAAAGGTGCACATTCAAAACAGGTTTTGATCTCACCCTAAGGGTGTAGTTATGTAATTTAAAAATTGCCTTATGTCCATACGGGGCTTCGTGAGAAATACCAGGAGAGCTCTCTTGTCGTTTTGACTTTTGTGGCAGAATTGTGGGACTGAGGGCACTTTGTATCCCTGGACAAACCAGTAGTCCAGAACCTGTAAGAATTAGGTCAGTTTTTGGGCTACTTTTACCTGGAACTTTGGGAGTACTGTTCCGAAGTCACGCTGCCATCAAAACTCCTGTGTGAAAAGTGCCATCTGTACCAGTGATTGAATTCGTTAATCTCCGCTTCTAAATCTGAGACCTTCTCACTATCAAGGCCATAACCTTGCTTTCACTCTTGCTGTGCATTGTCTCTGGGGGTGTTTTTAATAGTTATTCCTAAACTGTGCCTCTCCCCCTCCCTGCACCCCATCCACTCTAAAACTGATTTCAGGAACCTAACACAGTTCCCTCCCCTAATAGAGCCCATACAAGTCTCTTTGTTCTAGATATTTATTATGTTCCATATTTTTTGCTAGTTTAAAAATGGAAATTATCTCTATAAAGTTAACTGACCTGTTTGGAAATGTAGTACCTAGATGTCAGCCATCTGTTCATGCAAAACTGATTTTATCTTAAGAACTGACAGTACTTTCCCTAGCACAAAAATTGACAATTTTGTAAACGCAACTTAAAGTCATGACCATAAAGTAAATAACCTTACAAAAGCTAAGATAGCAAAGCATGAGAGGGAGTTTTGCCTAGTTTGTTAGTGTTTTGTGATTTCCCATTTGTTCTAATGACACAGTCTCAGATGTGAGAAATAAAATAATTTATGGGAAGGAAACTATTTTTAAAGATTTTATTTATGCATAAAAGAACTGGGGAGGGCCTCCCTGGTGGTGCAGCGGTTGAGCGCTGGGTTGCGAAGCTGCCCCGCGGCGCCGGTTCGATCCCCGGCTGCTCCCCTCAGCAGTGTACTTCGGTCCTTCTGCCTGCTCTGCTCCCCGCTCTGGCTCTGGTGAATTCTCACCCTCCCTCGCTTCTGACTGTACCCAGTGCATGTATAAACAAAACAAACAAACAAATAAATAAAATAAAACATGCCTCTATTAAAAAAAAAAAACTAAAAAAAAAAAAAGAACTGGGTCGGGAACAGAACAGGTGGATTGACTGAAATACACTGCTGAGGAGAGCAGCTCGTGAGACAGGAGAGGTCTGCTGTGCCATGTGGGTTAGCGTCCTGGCCAGGCATTGAACTCAGTGCTGCTGCAGTGGCTGCTGATAGCTTCATAGTGCTGTGTCTTAACCCCTTATGCCACCAGGGAGGCCTGGGAAAAAAAACTTTTAAACTGAGAAATTATCAAGTAATTGCTTGAGTTTTCATTTTGTCTTTGATTGGGAAATGCCATGTTCCACAGTGGTGAAGTTTGAGGGGGGCAGAGGGGAGTTCCCAATTGGATTTATTTGGGAAGAGGAGAAAGACCAGAAATGGGCTACTGGTGCAAAAGAAAGGGAAGGTGTTTTGGGGGTGGGAATTGAAGAGTATTGGGACCTGGGTGGTAGATGGCAATTTGTGTTTACTTCATGTGTTTTTATGGATGCTGTGTTCTTGGAGCCTCTGTTTAACAGTTGCAGAAGCTAGCCGGGAGAAGATAGGAAATGAATGTGATTAACATTTGAGTCAGTGGTCACTACTCACTGGCAGAAAGAGATCAGACCAGTTTATGTCCAAGCCCAGTATTCATTCTGTTTCCCTTTCTTGGAACTGTGTCTGAAACCAGGGGACACTGGAAACCCTGATTCTGATCCAACTCCTAAGGAGGTATTGATCTGGATTTAACATCTTTGCCATTTCAGAAACTTAGGCAAAGCTCAGTCAGACTACTTAAGGTGCCTTTTCTAACTCTCTCCAGGGCCATACACTTCATTGTTCTTCATGCTTGGATTCAGTCATAATACTTAAATTTGATCAAGTTGGCCATTTGGGGATTGATTTTTTTTTTTTTTTATTTAGTGTGTTAGCTTGATAGGTTTGCAAATAAATAAATAAATAAAATGCAGTTCAACTAAACCTTGGTAGTACAGTATTTCCATAGGTTTTAGTTCTGATAGGTTGTCATGTTTGTGTTTTATTGACTAAAATATTCTGAGTAGAGGTTAACTTTTTGTTTTTTAACTTGGTGTTTCTCTGATTTTAAAGGAGGCTTTGCTGAGGTTGTCAAAGCTAGTTTAGAATATCTTAGGTTTAGGGCCTCCCCGGCGGTGCAGCAGTTGAGCGCTGGGTTGCGAAGTTGCAGGCACCGGAGGAGGGTCCCACATGGCATGCAGACCTCTCCTGTCGCCCGCTGCTCCCTTCAGCAGTGTACTTCGGTCCTTCTGCCTGCTCTGCTCCCTGCTCTGGCTCTGGTGAATTCTCTCACCCTCCCACGCTTCTGACTGTATAAATAAATAAATAAATAAATAACCAAACATGCCTCTATTAAAAAAAAAGAATATCTTAGGTTTAATTTGTTCTATTTAGAGGATTTTGGGCAACTTTCATAATGGAGCATAGTTGAGTGTGTTCTCAGGATAAGTACATTTCTTTCATTGTTGATGTTTGTCCCATGGTCCTTAAATCATAGCTTTTGGCTTTCCTGTGCTGTCTGTACCAATTTTTCCTGGTACAAACTAATTCTGGTATTGCTGTCTTGGTAAAACAGTGATGGCAGTGCAGCATATATCTCTTTGAATGTGTGTGTTTTAAAGTGGCATATGCTTTTTCCTATGCTATTTGAGTTTCTAAAAAAAAAAATTGCTTTCTATTCTGTTGTGCTTTAGAATATCTTAACAAATAGGATTGCCTTAATCTAGCAACAGCAAGAAAATATGAGAAAAGAAGCAATTTGTTCAAAGTGATTTTGTGTCACTGATGGAGCTGGTGTAGAAATCACTTCTTTTTTTATTTTAAAGATTTATTTATTTATTTATGCATATAAGAGCTGGGATACAGGCCAGAGATGAGGGCATGAGAGGATTCACCAGAGACAGAGTGGGGAGCAGAACAGGCAGACTGACTGAAATACACTGCTGAGGGGAGCAGCAGGCAAGGCAGGAGAGGTCTGCTGTGCCATGTGGGTTGCTCCCTGGTTGGCTGGGGATCAAACTCATGCTGCAGAGGCTGCAGATTGCTTCATAGTGTGGTGTCACCAGGGAGGCCCCGAAATCACTTCTTTGGTGATTAGTCTAGCTTGGTCTAGCATTCTTACCCAATTGGCTTCAGTTAAACAAACACAACTTTCAATCATTATTTCTGATGTTAGCTAGCATTCTGTGAGCCCAGGAAAAATGTTATGGAAAAGTACAGTAATTTTTGATTGTTTTGGAACATTTTTTAAAAATTCAGGAACAAAAAGAGGAAGTTAAATATATAGGCTAAGAGAAAATGTTTCATTTACCTCCCCTCTTTTTAAAGTTCATTGCTCTAGAAATTTGAGTAAATAATTGCTGGTAAAGTTTCATAAGGAAAATTGGCCTTTCCCCCATTTCTGTCTTGTGGGGGCATATAAAATACTATGTTATTAACTAGATAAATGAACAATAAAAAGGTCTTTTGGCTTAAAGGAACTTTTTTGTTGACTTTACTACAGAGTATTTTTCTGACATCTTTTTTTTTTTAGATCAGAACTACATAAAAACTGTCTGGAATTTTTTTTTTAAGATTTATTTATTTATGCATACAAGAACTGGGGTACAGGCCAGAGGTGTGGGAGGTGAGAGGATTTCACCAGAGACAGAGCAGGGAACAGAACAGGCAGATAGACTTACGTATACTGCTGAGGGGAGCAGTGGGCGAGTCAGGAGAGGTCTGCTGTACCATGTGGGTAGCTCTCTGGCTGGGGCTCAAAACCGCGCTGCAGAGGCTGCAGACAGCCTCACAGCGCTGCGCTCAACCCCTTGCGCCACCATGGACGCTCTGTCTTGAACTTTTTTGAACTTGTCTTCATCATTTTACCATTAACTGGCTGACAGATACTTTCATTGAGCTACTTGTCCTTTATTTCTAGGTGTGTCTCTTAGCATTGTACTTGAAATCTCTGTCTTTGACAAAAAGTTGGCATTTGAGGAGGGATTGTGTGAGCTAGGCAGTTGTCTTACTGAAATTACTAATTACAGGGGTGACTTTATTTGAATCATTTTGGAGCCTTACATATAGCAAGTTCTGTACTGAAGACAGGCTATACTTTGTTTTTGAGTTCCTGTAACTTTAATTCCATTCTTTCTCAAATAATTGAAGTGACTTTAGTTTTGAGAGGGAAGTATTGATTGGTTTTCCTCGATACTCTTTCTAATCTGCTGGTTCTGTTACTATTTTGGAAAATCTCTTTTTACCTTCTTTTCTCTCTTACTGCTGTTTAAGTCTCTTAGATAACAAGGTATAGACACCCATCTCATCCCAACAAGATTTGTTACAGCAGGCCAAAGAGATGCATGGGGAGAGGTTTTTCCTTGCTCTGTATGTATGATAGTGATGTCATTTTTTGGAGTCAGTGGGTTTGGAGTGAAGGGTCCTTGGGTTCACTCTGGGAAGTGTTTCCACCAGAGCTCCCGTTTCAGTGGCAAATGGCGAGTTTCCCATAGGAGTTTCTCCATGAGACAGAAACAGTAGTTATATTTGAAGAGCAGGTTATTAGAGAAAGGGACAGAAGACTAAAAGACACTTGCATAGACACAAGCGGGCAGGAAGAACTGCCCTGAAAGGAACAGATTAGCTAAGAGAGGCCTGCATGGTTGCAGGTGGCGGGCTTTGAGGAGAGCTGCCTCTGCTGAAGAGAAGTCTCGGTATATATAGTACAGGTCATGGGCAGGCAGGAAACCGCTGCCCTGTGGAGGGAGAAAGTTGGTAAAAGGAAGCACCTGCATAGTCACAGGTGGGCAGAAAGACTGCTGCCGCGTTGTGGGGGCAGCGTTAGGTTTTATCATCTTCAGGGAGGGGCTCATCTTTGTGGGTGGATGGTTTGTGCTCCTGACACTCCTTAGAGTAGTCTGATAGTTTCTGGGTATTGTGCCTCCTGATTTGGGCGTTGATGCCTAAGGGTCTTGGTTTCTATGACTGGGTTATGGCTTATGCTGATCCCTTCTTCCCCTACTTCTTTGAGTGGGTTAGGTTCTTGACCTTGCATCTCCTGTCCTCCATCAATAGTAAGGGACGTTGTGCATCTATGTTAATTAATGTCTGTCATGTGAGGATTCAGAGATTCTTGAACCTGGGTATATAACAATCATTTATTTTTTTATTTAAAGATTTATTTATTTATGCATACAAGAATTGGGGTATGTGTGGGGTGTGAGAGGATTCAGAGTGGGGAACAGAACAGGCAGATGTACTAAAATATACTGCTGAGGGGAGCAGCGGGTGAGACAGGAGAGGTCTGCTGTGCCATGTGGGAGCTCCCTGGCTGGGGATCAAACTCATGTTGCAGTGGCTGCGGATAACTTCATAGCTTGTGTCTTAACCCCTTGTGCCACCAGGGAGGCCCAGTCATTTAAATTTTTATGGTCAGTATTTCTCCAGCAATCCTACTGTGCTATTCAATGTCATGCCTTCACAAGACATTTCTATCCCCTGTTAGGAACTTAGTCTCATAATTTTAATCAAGGCCACCTAGTGATCTTTTATTATAGGAGAGTCTAATTAAGCAATGAATCAGAAGCTCTGTACCTCTCAAGTCTTAGGTCATTAAAGTTGTATGATGGTAATCATATAGTTTAATTTTCTTAAAACCTAATTATTATGAAATTCTTTTATGATCCCCTAATGTTTAATAAGACAATCTTTCCCTCTTCATTATGTGATAAAAATGACATTCAAGAGTGGTGCTTAATTTTTATTCATATATTCTCTACTGTCCTGAAAAGTGCCATAATTGCTGCCACCTGATGCCTGAAATGTACTCTGAATAAGCCTTTCCTGTGGTTTTGCTTTTGCTTTCTCCTCTGTAAGATCTTACTATCTACACTAAAGTTTTTCCCTATTCTAGTCTTTGGGGTGGTAACAGTCAATCTTGTTTTGTAACTTTCCAGACAAAAACTTTTTAAAAATGGGGCCTCCCCGGTGGCGCAGCGGTTGAGCGCTGGGTTGCGAGGTTGAGCGCTGGGTTGCGAGGTTGAGCGCTGGGTTGCGAAGCTGCCCGCGGCCTCTGCGGCGCCGGCTCGATCCCCGGCCACCGGAGGAGGGTCCCACATGGCGCGCAGACCTCTCCTGCCGCCCGCTGCTCCCCTCAGCAGTGTACTTCGGTCCTTCTGCCTGCTCTGCTCTCCGCTCTGGCTCTGGTGAGTTCTCTCACCCTCCCGCGCTTCTGACTGTACCCAGACTCAGTGCATGTATAAACAAAAACAAAGAAAGAAAGAAAACATGCCTCTATATAAAAAAAAAAAAAAAAACTTTTTAAAAATGGTTACCTTTTTCATCAGGCATCAGTATAAATTAACGGGTTTGGGTTCTTGGTACATGCAAAGAAACTGATATTGCTTAGCTCGAGCTGAAGAGGAACCAATCAGGAAGATGTTAGTTGGATCACTCAGTATTGACATGAAAATCAGATCAAAATAGCAGCCAAGACTTGCTGCAAAACCTAGCTGTGTCCATGGCCATTTGTTTCAGCAAGGTGCCAAGATAATTGACGCTGCGATAACTGCATTTGCACATGCAGAATAATAAATTTAGACATTTCTCATGCCATACACAAAAATTTAATGGATAAATGTCAGAGTGGATTAGAGATCTAAATGTAAGCTAAAACTAAATCTCCTAGAAGAAAATATAGGCGTATGTCCTTGTGAACTTGGGTTAGGCAGTGGTTTCTTAGATCTGACACCAAAAACAGATTAATTGGACTTCATCAAAACTTTTATACATCAAATATACTATCAAGAAAATGAACAGACAACCCACAGGATGGGAAAAAATATTTATAAATGATATATCTGATAGGGGACTGGTATCCAGAACACAAAGAACTCTGGCAGCTCAGCGATAAAATGAGAACTCAGTTGAAAAATAGACAAGGGGTTCTGTAGACACACAAATAGCCAATAAGCACGTGCAGATATGCCCAACACCATTAATCATTAGGGAAGTCCAAATCTGAAGACCTTAGTGGAATAGTACTTCACGCCCATGGGATTGATGGAATTAAAAAGATGGACAATGACAACTGTTGACAAGAATGTAAGCAGTTGGAAGCCTCGGACATTGTTGGTGTGAATATAAAATGGTGTAGCTTCTTTGGAAAATAATTTGGCACTTCCTCAAAAAGTTAGACAGTTACTACCACCCAACAAGTCCCAAGAAAATGGAAAAACCTATGTTTACACAAAAACTTTCACACATTATTCATAAGTATGTCAAAAGAAGATACGATATGATATGACCATTACCTGATGAATAAATGAAATGTGGTATATATCCACACAGCAGGATGTTTTTCAACTGTAAAGATGAATAAAGTATGGCATGAATGACCTTGACAACATGCTAAGTGAGAAAAGCCAGACTCAATAAACTGTATCTTACATTATTCTGTTTAAATGAGATGTCCACAGGTGGCATGTCCATAGAGATAAAAAGAAGGTTAGTACTTAGTAGGTATTGGGGGGAGGCAGGAATGGGAAGTGACTGCTGATCTAGCATAGGTGATGATTGCACAACCTGTGGCTATATTTAAAAATACTGAATTGGGCCTCCCTAGTGGCGCAAGGGGTTAAGCACCGCCCTATGAAGCAATCCGCAGCCTCTGCAGCACGAGTTCAATCTCCACCCGGCCAAGGAGCTACCCAAATGGCGCAGCAGACCTCTCCTGGCTCACCCGCTGCTCCCCTCAGCAGTGTATTTAAGTCAGCCTGCCTGTTCTGTTCCCCACTCTGTCTCTGGTGAATCCTCTAACCCCCCGCATTTCTGGCCTGTACTCCAGCTCTTGTATGCATAAATAAATAAATCTTTAAAAAAATAAAAATACTGAATTGTATACTGTAAAAGGGTGATTCTTATGGTATGTGACTTAAAAGAGAGAAGGAAAATATGTACCTACTCTCACAATGTAGTAGGAAGACAAACAACCCAATAAAAATGGGTGAAAGATACCAAATGCCATTTCAGTCTTCATTCTTAATAGTTAGCATCTGAGGGCTGAATATGTACCAAATACAAAGTACTTTATATATAAATTTATCTGATTTTTACAGTCAGCCTTTGAGGTAGATTATGAAATAGGGCTGGTTAGGTAATTTAATATTCTTTTTTTTTTTTATAATTTTTTTTTAAATAGAGGCATGTTTTTATTTATTTAGTTATTTAGTTTTTTTTTTGTTTGTTTGTTTATACATGCACTGGGTACAGTCAGAAGCGCGGGAGGGTGAAAGAATTCACCAGAGCCAGAGCGGGGAGCAGAGCAGGCAGAAGGACCGAGGTACACTGCTGAGGGGAGCAGCGGGCGGCAGGAGAGGTCTGCGCGCCATGTGGGACCCTCCTCTGGTGCCCGGGGAGCAGCCGGGGAACAAACCGGCGCCGCAGAGGCCGCGGGCAGCTTCGCAACCCAGCGCTCAACCGCTGCGCCACCGGGGAGCCCCGTAATTTAATATTCTGTCGGACTGAAATTCAGACTCAGGAACTTGGTTTTTTATTCCCTATATTTTATAGTGTTTAAACCTACACCATTCTTACACAGGTCTTGTATGTGCACATTTTCTTTCCTATGCCTGACCCCAACCAATGTGCACTATACTTGTTGTTTTTCTCCTTTCCAGATCAATTGATGAGATGAAACGGTTGGAAGAAATGTCATATATGTTTCAGAACTCTGGAGTTAGATGCCACTCTCCAGATCCAAAACCCCAGACAGAAGGGAATGAAGATTCAGGGGACAGAGAGCAACCCTGGGAAATGGTGATGGAGAAGAAGCACTTTAAGCTGTGGCGGCGCCCAATTATAGGCACACACCTTTACCAGTACAGAGGTGAGCCCAGCCTGACTGTCTTGTGTGTAACATGGTTGCCCAGGTGTGCAGAACTTCTGTTCCTCATATTTCTCTAAACTGATACATTCTATTTGTTTCTTAGAAAAGTTGCCATGGTTTTTGTTTTGCTGCCTGAATATGACTTCTAGTTCGTGAATCTGCCTTTAAGATCCGTTAGTACTTTATAACTGAAATACAGTTTAGTACTAAGAATAAGGTGGTGTTGAAAGTTTAGCAAACATTTTTCTTTCCTGTCATTCTAGTTTTTGGAACCTACACAGATGTGACACCCCGGCAGTTCTTCAACGTTCAGGTGAGTAAATTTTTCTTCCCAAATTTGGAACCTTGAAGCCTAGAACCCAGTTTCAGCTGTTCACATGAATAATTTCTTTGATTCAGATGACGTAGACTTCAATACATCCATCTGTTGTACCCTCTTTTTTTTTAAAGATGTATTTATGTATGCATGCAAGAGCTGGGGTATAGGCCAGAAGTGTGGAGCATGGCAGGATTTCACCAGATGCATTGGGGAGCAGAACAGGAAGACTGACTGAAATACACTGCTGAGGGGAGCAATGGGCAAAACAGGAGAGGTCTGCTGCGCCATGTGGGTCAGCTCCCTGGCTGGGGATCTACCTTGTGCTTCAGTGGCTGCCACAGTGCTGAGACTTAACCCCTTGCGCCACCATGGAGGCCCCTGTCTGTACCCCTTGTCTCACAGTCCACACAGTAGCTGGCAAACATTTGACTTACAATGGAGGATGGAGATGAGACTGATTCTACCCCCTTACAGGACTGCTGGGAAGATCAGATCAAGGAGTAGATTTGTATACTTCAATGTATTTTTTTTTTTTTAAGAGGAGAAGTCTTAGAACTTTTTTTTTTTTAATTTAAATTTTATTTTTATATTTCCCATACAATTACAACCCCTTTATTTTTACCCCAAGCCCTCCTTTCCTCGCCCCCACCCCCCATAGAGTGTCTCTTGTTTACAGTTATTTGTTGATTTTGATATTTTCTTATAGTTATTCTTTTTCCTGGTCCCTTATTTAAGTTTTCTAGATTCCTGCTATGAGTGAGACCATCCGGTATTTTTCTTTTTCTTTCTGGCTTATTTCGCTGAGCATGATCCTTTCCAGCGCCATCCATGTTGCTGCAAATTGCATGTGTTTATCTTTTTTGAATGCTGAGTAATATTCCATGGTGTATATGTACCACATCTTCTTGATCCAGTCATCTATTTTGGGGCATTTGGGTCGTTTCCAGGTTTTCCCTGTTGTAAATAGTGTTGTAATAAACATAGGGGTACAGGTATTCTTTTGAATCAATGTTTTTGTGTCCTTTGGGTAGGTCCCTAGGAGTGGAATTGCCAGGTCATATGGTAGCTCCATTTTTAGTAGACCGAGGAACCTCCAGACAGCTTTCCATAGTGACTGGACCAGTTTGCACACCCACCAGCAATGTAGGAGAGTTCCTTTATAATACATCCTCACCAGCATTTGTTGTTGCTGTTTTTTTTTTTTTTTTTTTATATGTTCCATTCTTAACTGGTGTAAGGTGGTATCTCATTGTGGTTTTGATTTGCATTTCCTTGATTATAAGGTATGTTGAACATTTTTTCATATGTCTGTTGGCCATTTGCATTTCCTCTTTAGAGAAGTGTCTTTCAAGTTCTGCCCATTTCTTGACTGGATTGTTTACTTCATTTTTGTAGAGATCTTTGTGATCAGTCCCTTATCAGTTGGATAGAGTGCAAAGATTTTTTCCCAATCAGTGGGATGTCTCTTTGTTTTGGTTAATGTCTCTTGCTGTACAGAAGCTTTTCAGTTTGATGTAACCCCAGGTGTTTATCTTTTCCTTCACTTTCTTTCCTTTGGGTGATGAGTCTTTAAAGATGTTACTAAGATGTATGTCTTATATTTTCTGTATTTTCTTCTATATATTTTATGGTTTCAGGTCTTATGTCCAGATCTTTTATCCATTTTGAGTTGATTTTTGTGCATGGTGAGAGGTAGTGGTCTAGTTTCATTCTTTTGCATGTGGTGGTCCAGTTTTCCCAACACCATTTATTGAACAAACTGTCCTTGTTCCATTGCATATTCTTTGCTCCTTTGTCAAAGATTAGTTGTCCATTTATATATGTGGCTTTATTTCTGAGCTTTCTATTTGATTCCATTGGTCTGTGTATCTGTTTTTGTTCCAGTACCACACTGTTTTAATTATTATGGCTTTGTAGTATAGTTTGAAGTTTGAAAGTGTGATACCTCCATTCTCCTTTGTTTTCGTTAGCAGGGCTTTGGCTATTCGTGGTTTTTTATGGTTCTATATGAATTTCATCAGCATCTGTTCTATTTCTTTGAAGAATGTCATTGAGATTTTTATTGGAATAGCGTTGAACCTGTAAATTGCTTTGTTAAGATGGCCATTTTATTTATTTATTTATTAAAAATTTATTTATATACAAGCACTGGGTACAGTCAGAAGTGCGGGAGGGCGAGAGAATTCACCAGAGCGGGTAGCAGAGCAGGCAGAAGGACCGAAGTACACTGCTGAGGGGAGCAGCAGGAGGCAGGAGAGGTCTGCGCGCCATGTGGGACCCTCCTCCAGTGGCCGGGGAGAACCGGTGCTGCAGAGGCTGCGGGCAGCTTCGCAACCCAGCGCTCTACCGTTGCACCACCTGGAAGGCCCAAGATGGCCATTTTAATGTTAATTCTTCTAATCCATGAGCAGGGGATGTCTTTACATTTATTTGTGTCTTCTATTTCTTTTAATAGTGTTTTATAATTTTCTTTGTATAGGTCCTTCACCTCTTGTTAGGTTTATTTCCAAATATTTCATTTTTTTTCAGACACATTCTCTTAACTAACCATGGCACTATTATCAAAGTCAGTAAACTTAACAGTGATGCAATACTCACATAATCTTCTGTTTGTATTTCAGTATACTCTGTTGATTTAGTGTTGCCCTTTATAGCGTTCTCCCCTTCAGTAAAGATCCAGGCAGGGAGGCTCCCAGGTGGCGCAGCGGTTGAGTGCTGGGTTGCGAATCTGCCCACAGCCTCTGCAGCGCCCGTTCGATCTCCAGCTGCTGGTGAGAGTCCTACATGGCGCTCAGACCTCTCCTGCAGCGCCCGCTGCTCCCATCAGCAGTGCATTTCATCAGTCTGCCTGTTCTGTTCCCCGCTGTGTCTCTGGTGAATCCTCTCACCCTCCCGCACATCTGGTCTGTACCCTGGTTGTTGTATAAATAAATAAATAAATCTTTGCGGGGGGGGGGGGGGGAGATCCAGGCAGGATTTAGTAATCTGAAACATTTCCACAGTGAAGGTATTTAGGGAGTAAAGGTGAAGAGGATCAGTCCAAAGACTGCTTTTCTCGTTGGGGGTTGGGGATGTATGAAAATGGGAGGTCGGATTCTACAAAAACATTTATGTTTTCATTTGTTTTGCTGGTCATTCATGAACTAGTTTGAAGATTATAACACCCACTGATAATACTCAAGTGTCAAGTGGTGCTGAATTTTTGTTGGTTTGAATGTATATTTCTTATTTTGAAATTCATTAGTTATTAGTGATGCTACTTGCATTTTTCATAATTTTTAATTGTAGTGGCATAGTATTATAACATACAGGTTTCAGGTGTGCACCATCATGCATCATCATCTGTGTCTACTACGTTAACTCCCCCGCTAAAGTCTGCTTCTTTCCTTCACCATACATTTCCTTCACCATACTTTTTACCTGTTTATCCACCATCTTTCGCCTGCTACTTGCATTTCTTTGTGTGAGGTATGTTTACATTTTTGGCTTCTTTTGGCTTCTTGTCTGGTTAAAACGTTTTGGAATTATTTCGCCCTTAACACATGTATGTCATTTTTTTCCCAGACACATTTTGCATTACAATATTTTTTTCCTTAGGTTTTTTATCATTAAGATTCACTTTCACTGTAAGGGTATTGCCCTATGAGAAGGGATTTTGAAAGGCTTCTCTGTATGTGCACTGGCAAGTCTTTTATACTTTTGACTCTTTCTCTTAGGTTAGATCACTGTTTCAAAATAAGGTCCTTGGGTCAGAGGCATCCTAAGCATTTGGAGTATTCATGATGTTGTTTTTTCCCACAGCTGGATACAGAGTATAGAAAAAAGTGGGATGCCCTGGTAATCAAGCTGGAAGTAATTGAGAGGGATGTGGTTAGTGGTTCTGAGGTTCTTCACTGGGTAACCCATTTTCCTGTAAGTATTTTTACTTCTGTTTGATACTTTTACCATGTCCATGTGAGATGTATCACTAATCTTGCTCCTCCATTTCTTTAGTATCCAATGTACTCACGGGATTATGTTTATGTTCGGCGGTATAGTGTGGATCAAGAAAACAACGTGATGGTGTTGGTGTCACGGTATGTGTGATTGGTTGCCTGTGGTGTTGTACCTTTAGCAATGTCCTTCATTCATATATATTTTGTGTGGGGGGCTAATGTATTCTTAGTGCCCTTATGAGTCTCCCACAGAGTTCCCTGCAGCAGGTCCTCATCTGTCCCACCTGAAACATTAGTGGGCTGTGACTGGTGATATCTAGGAAAATGGAAGGGATATAAACTTTTAATAGACCATTTTTTTAGTTCTTTAGTGTTGGTTATTAAAAAAAAAAAAGTAATGTCTTCAACACAAAGTGAGGCAAGAAGCACCAAAGAAGCCACTTTGTTTTTAGAACTTAATTCACATTCATTCATCCTAGTGACTCCTGTTGTATTTTTAAAATTAGAACCAACATTTTAGATTTTCCTCGTAACTTTAACTCTCATACCATTTGTAGACATTACTAAGTTTCCTTAATTTTTCCCTTTACCAGTGCTGTGGAGCACCCTAGTGTGCCAGAGTCTCCGGAATTTGTAAGGGTCAGATCATATGAATCCCAAATGGTTATCCGTCCCCACAAATCATTTGATGAGGTGAGTTTTACATCATCCAAGATGTGATTTATAGTGGTTTTGGAATTTTCTCAAGGAATGTCTTTTATCTGAACTGGGGAGTGTACGGGTTGCTGTCGGGCAGTGATTCTCAAACTTGGCATGTATCAGAGGCACTGGAGCTTGTTAAAAGGTATTGCGTGGGATGTGGCCCAAGAATTGCATTTTTAGGAAGTTCCCAGGTAAAGGTGATACAATTAGCCTGGAAGTCACCTTTTGGGAACCCTCGCTATTGGGGTGATATATAGGAAGATTTCCCAAAACACAATGGTAATGACCATTGACTCCATTTATCTGAGAGACACTTGTGAGAAGATAGCACTAACTCAGTCACTCTGTCCTTAGCAGCAGCATTCTTTAGGAACTAGAGTGAGTGCCTTTCCATCAAAATTTTACCACAATGGGCAGAACATTCGAACCTTTCTGGACTTCCGTTTCCTTGTCCAAAAAATGAAAGGGTTAGATTAATGCACTCTGTCTTCCTTAAAATTATATGACCTTTCTTTGAGAGTATTTTCTTCACTTAGTGGGGTGTTTTGTTTTGTTTTGTTTTGTTTTAACCAAATCTCTGTTGTACACACTGATAGCAGTGCTTGCTGTTTTCAGTGCAATTTCACTTTATAATGGCTTTGTTTCTCCCTCTCACTAATCCTTGCTTCAGAGCTATATGAATTGTGTTTTTAAGTATGATTTTCTTGTTTTCATTGAGATGTTTTATTTATACCAACGAAACTGAGACTTTATGACTAAGAAGCAGTGGTTCATCTCAGTCAGTGTGGTGTTTGATTCTTTGCTAGAAGAGCTATTTATTGCTGCACTATTTTTAGAATAGTATTCAAACTGGATTGCTACCCATTAATGGAAGACAAAATTAATTTAGTTCATTATGACCGGCTTAAAAAAATAGAACAGAAGAGAACTAAACATATTTCATGAGACTTGTTTAGTTACATAAATATGTATGACTGTGAGAGGCTGAGAGAGAGAGCTGGGTTGCAGTGAAAAAGAAGTTATTTACAGTGTGTTGTACTTTAAAATGTTTGAAAGTCCTTGCTTTAGAAAAAGATAGGAAACAGAAAAGACTGCATTCAATGGCTGGTTGCCTTAAGAAAGGGAAGTCTGGGTTAGGATCAGAGACAGTATAGGAGGCTGACTATAAACTATAATCATTGGGGTTATGTGTGGGATTCTCAAGACTGCTCACACATTCAGTGATGTGCTAGACTCACAGGACTCAGCATATAGTACTCGTGGCTAAGATTTATTACAATGACATAGTAAGGATACATCCCCAGATTTAAGGGAAAACATAGGCAGAGTCTGAGGAGCCCACACAAAGACTTCCTTGTGCTCTCTCCCGTGAGGAGTCACGCAGCACACTCCTCCCCCAACAATGAAAATGCAGCAATATGTGTGTGATATTTCTCCCCAGAGAAGCCCATATAGAGTCTTGGTACCCTATAGTTCTATTGGGACTGGTCACATAGGCCCATCCATTCAGACCCCTGGCGTGAAAGCCAGGTGTTCAGCACAAACCACATTGTTTGTACAAACAGAGGAAGCCCAGGGAGTCACCCTCAGCAGTAACTGTTGACAGGGAACACTCTGGGAGCCAAGTTCCAGACTCTAGCTGAAGGCCAACCTTGCAAACAGATCTTTTAATGGATATCAAGTCTTCAGTGTTAGCTCTTTTTTGTACAGGGTGAAAAAATGGTACTCTGTGCCCCAGAATTAGATCATGGTTATTGTGTAGTTCTGGAGATAGGGGTTTTGGTGGGTAATTGAAGTACCTTTATATTGCTGTTTTCCTTTCCAGAATGGCTTTGACTATTTGTTGACATACAGTGACAATCCCCAGACTGTGTTTCCTCGATACTGCGTTAGCTGGATGGTTTCCAGTGGTAAGTGAGCACTTTATTATAGTTACTGCAACCTGGGCTGGGCATTTGTTTTCTCTAGTTTCTTAATAGCAGCAATAAGATTAGTATTTCTCTTGTCGGAATCCTGTTGGGGAAATTAAACCTCTTTCGGTTGTCATTCTTGAATACTATGAAGATATCAAAACCTCCAGCTGAGATTTGGAGGAATGAGAATTCTAGAGTTTTGGAAAGAAAACTTGGTTCCCAGAGGGAAGGTTTAAAAAGAATGTTTGCTTAAGGCCTTAAATAAGTACTTTATATACATTAGCAGTTAGAATTTTTCTTGTTCTTGGTGTTTGCGGTTATAAGAGCTGGTGTAGAAATACATTTGTAGACAGTTATTTAGAGCAAGGGACTGCCACCTGTTCTAATAAAAGATGCACATCATGACTGAAACTGCACCTTTCTCTCCTAGTTCCCTGCTTTGAAAACCATCATCATGTGATTTTCTTGCTTTCTGGTTCTCTATAGATAACTTCAAATACCTGGGGGGAGGATGGAGAGATTAGGTTTTCCTGTTTGACATTTGCCTAAGTAAAATTGGCAGGTATTTATGCTGTGCCATTGATATGTGATATTTTAATCACCCAAAGGAGAGTCTTTTGGGGCTTAACATGGCCTGATCAGTACGCTACCCTTTTTCAAAGGATTGGAGGCCATGGGTTATTTTTACTTTTAGGAGGCAGCTGTCACTTCCAAGTTGTCAATCAAGGTGTTAACTCTACTGCGAAGAATTATTCTCTCTCCTCAAAGAAATTGGGCCTTCTGACTTTGTGCTTGCTGTTTGTATATACCTACCCCAATTTTTCTTTCTTCTGACAGGTATGCCGGATTTCCTGGAGAAGCTGCACATGGCCACTCTGAAAGCCAAGAACATGGAGATCAAAGTAAAGGACTATATTTCAGCTAAACCTCTAGATATGGGCAGTGAAGCCAAGACCACCTCTCCATCTTCTGAGCGGAAGAATGAGGGTAGTTGTGGCCCTGCCCGCATCGAGTATGCTTGAAGGGCTTTGGGATGAGAAGAGACAGGCTTCTTGTAGTCCTGTCTTGATCCCTTATCACTCTGCTGCAGAATGGGGACATGTATTAGAAGGCGTCTGCTGTAACTACCAGTGCAAGATGATTCACTAACTGGTGTCCAATGTCATTCAGAGCCCTTAATTGCTCTTTATCAAAACAGAGAGAAGGAGGTGTCCTTGGGGACTTTGTGATATTCTTAGGCCAAGCATTCTGAATTTCAGTATTTCATGGGCTAATCTGGAACAAGCCTTTCACCTCAGGCCAGACGGGGATGACTTCTGTTTGGTTCTTCTGAGTGGTTTCCTCTGCCAACATTCCAGTTCCTACCAGTGGTTCTGCTGCAATCTTGGATGTCCCTCAGCTCTGAAGGTCCAACTGGAAAGTGCAGTTGGCTCATTGAGTCTTTCAGTGAGGGATCATGGGAGTGCTCTTGGTAACAATTCTAGTGTTGAATGGATGTGAACTATTGCTTGGCAGTACAAGTGCCTTGTCTTCACTTTGTTTCTCACTTTAGGGGCATAAAGAATGTACCAAGAAGTTTCTCTTTCAACCTCTCACTGCCACCCCTTTGACTCACCCTGCCCTAGCAGTTTCCTTTGAATTGGCCATTTTCTATGTCTCTGCACTGTATTCATTTGGATCACTGTCTCCGTCTAAACCTTAGTGCATTTACCAAGAGCACTGGGAAATGAGTCTTTTTAGACTGTAATTTTCTGTATCGTCAGTGTGTTCATAGAGTCGGTGGAGATACTCAAAATACCACACTTAAATTTAGTTCAGTTTTTTCTTTTTTTAATCTCTGTTTCAAAAAGTAGGAATTGGGGAGTTGAGTGAGATTTTTCCATAGTCACACTGTATAGGAAACACTATTTTGGTTCAGGCATTATTTTTCACACTTCAGGTTTGACTTGAAGCTGAGGTCTTGTCCATCTTGGAAGGCAGAGGAATGGGGCTTGGGCCACTCCTGTGGAGCTCTCAGAGCTGTAGAAAAGCTGTGTGAATGAATAGATGTACTCTTACCCCAAATACTAACATAATGGGGTTGTGGTTTATATCTTATTCATTTGAATTTTTTCCCTGCGTTTCTTCAAAGCTAGTGTAAAAGCCTACTTACTGATTGAAGTCACAGTCAGATGGTATCAGTTTGGCCTTGCTGGTTTGGCTTATGGTCATGCTACAATCTGTCAGGGGAACAGGGATCAAATTTTAAATCCTCCTCTCTCCTTTTTTCTTAGAGTTTAAATGACCAGATTTTTCCCTTTTTCTCTGCTAGAATCCCTTTTGTGTTGTTGAAAAGGGATCTAAATCTGAGACTAATTTAAACTTGGCCTTTTTGCTGCCTGTTAAGTTTTGTGCCAAGGAAATAACTGCCCCATTGTTTCATGTCTTTCCTTTGAATGGTTGGCAGAGCAGAAAGATGCATCAAGCTGTTCCAGCTTCTTTTCATTGATTATTTCTCTCTTCTCATCCCCAGGACCTGACAGAAGGCAGGAAAGAATCCCTGGGTTATGTCTGAACTTGTTGGTGCATGGAAGGGTGTGAGTGAGTGAGTGTGAGTGTGTAGATATTAAGGAACTGTGTGTTGTTCATGTTTTGATTTTTGGCAATTTGACTGCACTTGGGGTCAGTCTGTATAGTTGCTTATGTCATTGTAATGATTTCACTACTAACTGTGACATTTCTATCAAATGTGTGAATAAATAAATAAAGATTGGTACAAAAGTGTTTGTGTCTTGACAGACTAGTGGGAAGCAAGAGCTTATTAGGGTTATTGTTTCTTCCTTATTATTATAAAGTTGAAGAAAGAGTGTTTCTCCTAATAAAGGTGGCACATGGAAGTAGCAGGACTCGTTCTTTATTGATAGTGGTTTACCACTTCTTTAGACCTTGACCCCTTTCCAGGTGATAATGGCAACTGAAAATAAACCGCCTATTTCCACTTTCTTGTCTTATCTACTAATCCATATCCTTTGCCTTTAAAGAAGGATCAGTGTAAAGGAAACAAAGTTAGAGCTTAGCTGATAGTAACTGGGGAGAAGGAAGGGGACTCAAGGAAGCACCAGGTCTAGATCTGGGGGGGAGCAATTTGGTACTCTGATTGAAGAGAAGGTAAAATTCCTAAGCTCAGAGCCACTTAGCACAGTGGGTAAGAGGGTCACACAGGCAGTTGTAGAATGTAGGTTTGTTTCAAGGGAAGTGAGATGAGAACACACTGAGCATAACCTGAGTTTATGTCTGATTTTTGCCTGTGAGGAACACTAGGTGAACGCAAAAGCACACCCAATTACAATTTTTCCTTCAGGTAGTGTTATGATAATCACTAGAAAGATCTCTATTTACAGGCTTTTTTTTTTTTTTTTTTTAAAGATTTACTTATTTATTCATACAAGCACTGGGTACAGTCAGAAGCGCGGGAGGGTGCGAGAATTCACCAGAGCCAGAGTGGGAAACAGAACAGGCAGACCGATGAAATACATTGCTGAGGGGAGCAGCGGGCGCAGCGGGAGAGGCCTGTCAACGCCATGTGGGACCCTCTCCGATGGCTGGGGACCGAACTGGCACTGCAGAGGCCACAGGCAGCTTTGCAGCCCAGCGCTCAACCACTGCGCCACCAGGGGAGGCCCTACTTACAGACTTTTTACCAGAGGTGGTATGCTTGTGAGGACACCCGTCTGTGTAATCTTAAATTTGGAAGTTCCAGCTTTTGCCCTGCTGGAGGCCCCTGCATCGAATTCCTCATGTTCTCCAGACTCTGCGTGAACACCTCTCACTGAGTAGCAACATTGCCTTGTGGTTCAGCTCTGGCTTTCAGGACGCTCTATATATTGAGACCAAGTGTGCTTTCTCTGACTCGCTGTCTACCAGGGGGTCAGAGCTCTGTCCTTGGAGCAGCACAGGGAAAAGGCTTCCATGGGCTCATGTTTCACATTCTAGAAGACTGTTCATGTGGCCCTCAACTTTTCTCAACTTCCATGTCACCAATAGTTTCATATGTGAAAAGAAATCTTTCAAATTTATTTTGAAAATTTTCATGTATGTTGAAAAGTTGAAAGAAAAAATAATACGGCCTTGTACCCTTTCCCTACCTTTGCTGGTTAACATCTTGCTATAGCAAGTACTTTATCATTTTTTCTATACACGCTTTGCTATGGACAGAACTGTGTCCCCCTAAAACGCATATGCTGAACCCCAATGTTAGGGTATTTGGAGACAAGGCTGTTGGTAGATTAAGCTTAAATGAGGTGAGGGTGGGACCCCACGATGGGATTGAGAGACTAGCGGCTTGCTCCTCTTCACTGTGGTGACGCAGGAGGCAACTGTCTGAGGCTAGGGAGAGCTCTCTCCAAGACAGTATCTGCTGACACCTTGATCTTGGCCTTAATAGCCTTCAGAACTGTTATTTAAATCACTCAGTCCATGGTATTTTGTAATGGCAGCCTAAGTGGACTGACACTTTTCACGGCTATTTAAAGTAGATGCAAATATGACAATATGACACACTTGAGTGTGCTTTTTAGTAATAAATGTTCTGTGTGGTCATAATGCCATTAGCAGCACATAATGTCATATTGAATTTCAGTTCATACATACATAACCCCAATCACCCTCCTAAATGACTTATTAGAGTTCCCCTCTGGCCAGCAAGGCAAAGATCAGATAAGTATTGTGCTATATTTATTTCCCTAGTCAATAACTAAGTAGCTAAGTCAAAAGTAGCTGCCCTTACTGAGTTTTAGAGCAGCATCGCCACAGTGGGGCAGCTTTGGCTTTCTAGAAGTTCTTTATATTGAGACCAAGCATACCCCCTCATCATGTCTACATTACGAAAGAAGCTGCACCTGGGAACTTTAAAAATTCCCATGCCTGGATGCCACCCAAGGCCAGTAACTTCAGTACTGCCCGGTGAAAGTGGTCACTGTTTATGTAGTCCAAAGGATGAAAAAATAGGCAGCAATCTTCCTTGATCTGCATACTACTAGTACAAGTTAAGCTGTCCGTATTGTCACCAGTTTTGTCACTGTTGGCTTATGTTGGCTCAGGATCAACTAATTGCTGTCGTTACTGAGCACTGGCTGTGCTGGACACTGCTTCATGCTTTCGTGCAGTCTTATCTAGTCCTACCACAACCCCTGTTTCATGGGTGAAGAAATGACATCAGAGCTTGAGTAATTTTCTTGCTTAAGGTCCCACAGGAAGTGACAGAACAGATGCACAGCTAGCTTTGACCTCTCCCAGGATGACTCCAGCAGTATGCCTTCAGACTTAGCTTTGTTGACTTTGGAACTTGGATCACAGGCTTTCTTTTTTATCCATCTGTGTTTAATGTGGCTTAAACTGGCCTTCCTGGTGGCGCAAGGGGTTAAGCACAGCACTGTGAAGCTATCCATGGCCTCTGCAGCGCGAGTTCGAACCCGGAGTTCGATCCCCGGCCAGCCAGGGAGCAACCCACGTGACACAGCAGACCTCTCCTGTCTCGCCCACTGCTCCCCTTAGCAGTGTATCTCAGTCTCTTTCCTGTTCTGTTCCCCACTCTGTCTCTGGTGAATCCTCTCACCCCCCCACACACACCTCTGGCCTGTACCCCAGCTCTTGTATGCATAAATAAATAAATCTTTAAAAAAAAAATGTGGTTTAAACTTTCCCAACCTCCTAGTTGCGTCATTCAGTTACCAATTGTTGGATGGTTATGAGTGGCTGGATGCATAAGTAACATTCCTGAAAACTTTAGGATGTACACCACTGCCCTTTGAGTCAATATAAAGGGGTGGGGCAGTACTCTTGGCGACATCTTTGAGGTGACACTCTAAAAATGTTTAATTATAAGGTAACCAGTTTCTGTACCCAGCATGGTAGAACAGGAATCTGGAAATTATTTTCAAAATGAAAATGCCCTTAGGTGAAAGCTGAGAACTCTGATTTCTAATAAAATTGAAAGCATCTGAAAAATTAAACTACAGCCTGCAGAAGTGATCTTAATGTAAAATATGCTCCTTCCTACAAAGTGGTCACTTGGAGAGTCATTCCAAAAGAATCCCCAGGGCTCCTACAGCCACAGTTTCTTTAATAATCCCATGGTGGTTTCTGGTCTACAAAGGCAGTAAAAATTTTTTCAAACAGATAACATAAACTACTTAACTTTGTTGTCTACTTTTAAAGAGCCCAACCACACCTAAAAAGGTAATGAATATTTTGAAATAGTGATATTTGGGTGTTATGGGTAATGCAACTTACCATATGTTAACTGATGAGTTAGGATTATGTTCAGTCTTGAGGGACAGACGCTCACAATATGGTTGGCACAAGACTAGTGTCCTCTTGTGAATGTAACTAGTGCATGGTAACTCGTCCCCCCACACGAAGGCTCCTGCGGTTTTGTCACACCTGTATCACATGGGTGGAATCACAGTGGCGGCAGAATTCCTGGGGTGAGACCCAAGCATTGTGTTTTCCCAGGGGTCCTAATGTACAGTAACGGGTGGTGAAGTGATTGAAAGTATGGGCTCAGAAGCTAGAGTTGAGTGTAACCTTGAACCAGACTATATTTTTAAGATTTATTTATGCATACAAGAGCTGGGGTACAGGCCAGAGATGTGGGAGGGTGAGAGGATTCACCAGAGACAGAGTGCGAAACAAAACAGGCAGACTGACTGAAACACACTGCTGAGGGGAGCAGCGGGCGGGACAGGAAAGGTCTGCCTCGCCATGTGGGTTTCTCCCTGGCTGGCCAGGGATTGAATTCATGCTGCAGAAGCTGTGGATTGCTTCATAGTGCGGTGCCTAACCCCTTGCGCCACCAGGGAGGCCCTGAACCAGACTTTCAATGGTGAACTGAACCTGTGTATCTTTCCCGTAGAAGAGAGATTTGAATACTTACCAATAGAGTTGTGAAGATTAACTAAAAATAATACATGTAAATTACTTGGAATGCTGCCTGGGACATAGCACTTAATATACACAAATCACTTAATTTTAGTGATTTTGCTTTTTCCTGGTTATTTCTGAATTTAGTATGTCAATGTCCTTCCTAAAATGTGGAGTCCTGGACACAGCTCTGTTGCCTGGCAGGTGAGTCCTAGAACTGGGACTGTCTGCTCAGTGCCAAGTGCTCAGCCTGGCAGGCCTGTTCTGCCTCCAGCCATCATGTCTGTGTTCCACCGGTGGGAAGGAGCAAAGGAGAGAAGAGAACATCTTTACCTTTGGGGACACTCCCAGGATGGCACTCCGTGTCTGCTTCTAGCCCAATAGCTAGAGATTTGTCAAAAGACCATACCCAGCTGCTGTGAAATCCTCTGTACTTCGAGCAGTCGTCTGTCCAGTGAAAATTCAGAGGTAATTTTGCTTAGGAAGAAGAGAATAGGAATGGGGGAAACTGGCAGGCTTTGTCAAATTCTAGATAAGACATACCTACAATTTTGAGTGTATCAATTTAAAGACTCTGGATCAGTTAAAAAGGAAAAAAAAAAAATGCCAGAGATTTTCTAGTTTACTGGGGCGATGGTAACAAAGTACCACAAACCGTGTGCTTAAGCAACAGAAATTTGTTGCCTCTTGTTTCCGGAGTCTGGGAGTCTGAGATCAAGGTGTCAGCAGGGCTGGTTCCTTCGGAAGACTGGGGGAATCCGACCAAGTCTCTGTCCTTTTTTTTAAAGATTTATTTATTTGGGCCTTCCCTGGTGGCGCAGGCGGTTGAGCGCAGCTCTATGAAGCTGTACGCAGCCTCTGCAGTGCTGGTTCGATCCCCGGCTGCCGGTGAGTGTCCCACATGGCGCTGCAGACCTCTCCTGTCGCGCCTGCTGCTCCCCTCAGCAGTGTATTTCAGTCTGTCTGCCTGTTCTGTTCCCCACTCTGTCTCTGGTGAATCCTCTCACCCTCCCACACATCTGGCCTGTACCCCTGTTCTTGTATAAATAAAATAAATAAATGTTTTTAAAAATTAAAAAAAAAGATTTATTTATACAAGAACGGGGTACAGGCCGGATGTGTGGGCGGGTGAGAGGACTCACCCTGCAGAGACAGAGCAGGGTACAGAACAGGCAGACTGACTGAAATACACTGCTGAGGGGAGTACCAGGTGCGACAGGAGAGGTCTGCAGCACCATGTGGGTATCTCACCGGCTGGGATTGAACCTGCACTGCAGAGGCTGAGGACAGCTTCACAGCGCAGCGCTCAACTGCCTGGGCCACCAGCCGAGTCTCTTTCTTAACTTCTGGTGGCTGGTAGCCATCTCGGACATTCCTTGACTTGTAGAGGCATCACCCTGATCTCCGCTTTTGTCGTCACATCTCCCTGTGCATATGTGTAGGGTAAATGTTTTTTCAGGCTTTTCTGCCCTCCCACCATCGGGATTGCCCTGCCTGATGGGGCACCTGTAGTTGTTACATTGCAAACTATCTTATTTATGGTGGGCCGCGGGAGGAGTATTGAGAGATAGTCACAGAGAGAAGCAGAAGCAGGAGAGAAAGAAGGGGAGAAAGGATGCCAGAGAAGCCCAGAGTGAAGACTTGCAGGGGACCTGGAGGCCTGCTGGCCTCCTAGCCCCCTGGCACCCCTGCCTGCCGTGTACCTGGTTGCTGCTCTACATGTTAACAACTCAATAAAAGCCTGAGAAAGCCACTGAGAGCTCCAAGACTCCCCTTTACCCATCGCCAGATCATAGAAACCTGCTCAGTGCCCATCCTGCCCCTACAGCATGTCTTTGTCCAAAATGCCCCCTTTTGGTTAGGGCAGCCATCATATTGGCTTAGAAATTAACCCTACTCTAGTGTGAACTCATTTTACCCAAACTTTGCGTTTACAATGGCACTATTTACAAATAAGATCAGGTCACATTTCCAAATAAGATGAGGTACTTGGGGGGTTAGGACGTCAACATATGAATTTTGAGGGTACAACTCAAGCCATAACCAGGGCAGACCCACAGATAACTCAAGAATGAGTCCAGAAAGGGCTGGCTGCCTCCTCACCTGTCCTGCATCTTCAGTGTGGCAGCAGCAGGGGGCAGGGCTGCACTGCCTGCCAGAAGCCTCCTCTTGGTTGCTGGGAGGATTTACAGTGAATAAAACCCGGTAGTTCTTGGTGCATTCATTTGGGCACCACCCGCCTCCCGTCAAAGCCTTGACTGGCATGAAGACCTATGAATGAATGAGAGGAAGTGGTTCAGACGGCCACAATCTGTGTGGGCGTCTCTAGTAGGTTGGTGTGGGAAGAGGGGGCTGAGGGCTAGTGGCAAATTCATGGGCTCCCAGCTGGACAACCCCGGGTGTGTGCGTGGGGGGGGGGGGGAGTGAGGGGGGAACAGTTTTGATTTGCTGCTTCCTTCCTCGCAGTCTACTCCTAGCGGCCAATCCAGTTCCCAATCTGGGGAGGTGGGTCCCTTCTCCAAATCCATCCAAGGCTGGCTAGGCCAAGTGGAGGACCCAGCTGTGTGATGTTTCAGTCCTCTCTTCTAAGTCCCCCATTTCCAGCTATCAGTCATGTTTGTTTGCTGTATTTTCAGTGCCTAGGACAGAAGGGGAAACATGGCGACTGATACGCTGCAGGGAATTACTGCCTGCCTGCTATGTGCCTGAGGACTTTCCAAAAAATTATGAAGCAGTTAAGGAGCTGGCACAGAAATAGACAGAATTAAGCACTCCCCACTGAGGGCCAGTGGAGTGCCAGCTCTGAGTGGTGAAGTTAAGGACAGGTGGTAAGAGGTGGGGCCCCATTCAAAGGAACAACCACAATAACAGTCTGGAACCTACTTCACCTAGGGCGGTGCAGATTCTTCACTGAGGACATTCTTGACACTCCTTTGGATTTTACCTTCATATTCTTTTGTTTTTCAAAGTAGTAATTATGTGATTAAAAAGGTAAAGCATTTATTTCATACATTATTTAATACATAAAAAATAAAGGAAAAAATCTGTAATTGTTACAAGCCACAGAATCAGTGTCTTTTTCAATACTTATATTTGTACATAACATTTTTTCATTTTTGTAGTTTAAGCATTCACGCACACCACTTACAAAGCCAAGTCGTTCATGTAGTTTGGTGTGAAACCCTCTCTCCTACCATTTTGCCTCCTCAGGGATAACCAATTTCACTTCCCAGAGGGCATTATTTTGGTATTTGCCTCCAGGTCTCTAAATAATATACATAGACAAATACACATTGACTTTTCACTGGAGGCATTATATGAAGATTCCTCCTCCATTTCTCCATTCTTTCATCTTCCCAAAGTATTAATAGTTATATGAGATTTTCTTTTATTTTTAAAGATGTATTAATCTATGCATACAAGAACTGGGGTACAGGCAGGGGGATTGAACTTGTGCTGCAGTGGCTGCGGATAGCTTCATAGTGCTGTGTCTTAACCCCCTGCACCACCAGGGACACCCTAGTTACATGAAATTTTAGTTAGAGCATTGTGTAGCATCTGTTATTGCAAGCTTGGTAATGTTACCGGCGAGAGGACACTATGACGACCTTTCCTGCACACCTTTTCCTAGAGCCAAGACATGGTTGCTGCATTTTGTTCTAATCACAAATCCAATTCCGTCCTCCTGATAATTCTGCAGCAACAGGTAGTCAAGCAACATCTCTCCTTCCTGAGGGGGTGTGGGCAGCTGCTGCTGCGCCATCTGCATTCTACTTCTGCCTGGAATTCCTTCCAGGTCAGTCCGTGACCTGCATAGCCCATTCTTCGTCTTCCCTGGTTTATTTCCTCTTTGGTTGTCAAAGAAGAAATGGTACATGGGGAGGTAAAAAATTTTAGATCCTCACATGTTGGATGATTCAGCCAAGTACAGAAATAAAGATTAGAAATAGTTTTCCTTTAGAATTTTCAAGTAATTCTGAAGGTGTTTTGATTCCTATCTTTTATCTGTAATGTGTAACACCTACCCCCTGCCCCCCCCACCCTGTGGCACCCCCTCCCTCTCCAGCCCAAGTGAGTGAGACCTCTTTGTTCCTGGTATTCCCTCTGAGTTGTTTTTATCTATTGTGCTACCATTGGGTTCTCCTTTGTAAATTCTCATCTTCTAGCTCTAGGGAATTTTCTTGAATTGTTTCATTTTTCCTCTTCTCTCTTTTATTTTTAAAAATTATTTATTTATTTATGCATTCAAGAGCTGGGGCACAGGCCAGAGGCGAGGAGGGTGAGAGGATTCACCAGAGACAGAGCGGGGAACAGAACAGGCAGACTGACTGAAATACACTGCTGAGGGGAGCAGCGGGTGAGTCAGGAGAGGTCTGCTGCGCCATGTGGGTTGATCCCTGGCCAGGGATCGAACTCATGCTGCAGAGGCTGCAGATTGCTTCATAGTGCTGAGACTTAACCCCTTGCGCCACCAGGGAGGTCCTCCTCTTCTCTCTTTTAAACTTTCTGTTATTCAGATGGTCAACCACCTGAATGTGTCCTCTCACTTTCTGATCTTTTTCCCTCCTGTTTGCCAACCTCTTACCTTTTGGCTCTACTTTCTGGAAAGATATTTGAACCCTGTTATTGAGTATTTACTTTCTGCTTTCTTATTTTTAATACATAAAATATCTGTTTTTGGAATGTTCCCTTTTATGATAACTCCCCTTGCTTTATGGGTATAGTACCTTCTCCTGCTAAGGATGTTAGTGATTTTTGTTACTGTTTTCTTCTTCCTGAATAATCTGTTTCATCCAGGTTACTTTCCTGCATGACAGAGGCTTTCCTTGGATGGCCAAAAGCCAATGGTTTTCATTCATACAACAGTTCCTACCGGGGGCTCTGAGGCATGTGAGTGTGGGGGTGTGGGAGGGGGTGGTGCTGGTTATTACCATCACTGTAGGGTGAACAGGCGGCATATTACTCATGCCTTCAACTTGTTCTTATTTTAGCCCATCTGTTTGCTCCACTTGGTGCCCCACTTACCCGGTCTTTTGGCGATTCTGCTATATAAGTTGCATTGGCTCTTGTCCCCGCTGCTGACTAGGAATTTAACTTTGTGTTTCACTTATGGCATTTTATCCCTCTGCTTTCCAGTTTTGAAAGACTTTTTTTTTTCTATTGTTCTTCTCTTTTCTCCTTGTTTGTGTGGGATTTGCCTTAAATTTTGCTTCTTTTACATGTTGGAGTGAGGTTTCAGGAGGAAGCCAAAGTAATCATGTACTCTCAATCTGATATCTTTACCTGGGTTTGTTTTTGTTTGTTTATGTAATTTACCCTCCCAACTTTATCTAGGTGTATAATCAAAATGCAATGGATACACATAGTTAAAATGAATAATCTAATCAATTTTGACACATGTGCACATAGGTAACACAATTCAGATAATGAACATTTCATTAGCTACAAAATTTTCCATGTGCCCCTTTGGAATGCTCCATCAGTCCCATCTCCAGGAGCTTCCTGTGTCCACTTTCTAGGATTTTTTAAATAGATGGAATCATATAGTATGCACTCTTCATTTTCTTTCATTAAGTATGATGATGCTGAGGTTCATCCAAGTTGCATTTATCAACAGTTTATTCATTTATACTGCTAAGCATTATTCCATTGAATGGATTTATTTATTCATTCACTTGCTGAGGGACATTTATATTGTTTCTGTTTGGGGCTGTTACAAATAGAGCTGCTGTGTACAAGTCTTTGTGTATGTTTTTGAGGTTTTTTTTTTTTAGGTAAATATCTAGAAGTGGAATGATTGTGTCATATGGTAAGTGTATATTTAAGTATTTTTAAGTAACCACCCAAATATTATTTTATATTCCCACTAACAGCATATGAGGGTTCTAGTTGTTCCACCTACTTGACAAAAGTTGTTATGGCTAGTCTTCTCATTGTAATATTATTTATTTATTTATTAAAGATTTTTTTTTTTATTTATGTGTATAAGAGCTGGGGTACAGGCCCGAAGTGCAGGGGGTAGGGTGAGAGGATTCACCAGAGATAGAGTGGGGAGCAGAACAGGTGGATTGACTGAAATACACTGCTAAGGGCAGCGGAGGGCAAGACAGGAGAGGTCTGCTATGCCATGTGAGTCATCTCCCTGGCCGGGGTCGAACTCATGCTGCCTTGGCTGCTGATAGCTTCATAGTGCTGAGACTTAACCCCTTGCGCCACCAGGGAGGACCCTCTCATTATAATTTTAATTTGCATTTCCCTAATGACTAATGATGTTTAGTATTCTTTTATGTCATTATTGTCATTCATAAATCTTCTGTGAAGTGTCATTTGAAATCTTTTGCTCATTTTTTATTGGGTTGTTTGTTACACCTATTACATATGAACAAATTTAGTGTTTTTTTTTTAATCTTATTTACAAAGTTTTCCCACTGTCACTGTTATATCTAATTCCAAAAATTTTCATTCTTTTTCCCCCAAAGCCCAGGCCCATTAGCAATCATTCCCCCTCTACCTTTCCTCCCTAGCCCCAGCAACCACTAATTTATGGAACATTTGCTGTAAAGGGCATCTTACAGTACATGGTCTTTTGTGACTAGTTTCTTTCACTTAGCATAATGTTTTCAAGGTTTATTCATGCTCCAGCATGCGTCAGTACTGTTGTCCTTTTCTTTTTTTTATGACTGAGTAATTTCACTATATGGATATGCCACATTTTGTTTACCTACTTATCTGCTGCTGCTGGAAATAGTGTTCCCCCCCCCACACACACACACTTTCTGACTATCAAGTACATTGATGTACAGGTTTTGATATATGTTTATAATTTTAATGAGTATATAGCTAAGAGTGCAGTTGATAGATCATATGGTAATTCTACATTTAACCTTTTGAGGAACTGTCAAACTATTTTCCAAAGTAGCTGTTCCATCTTACATTTGCACTACCAACTCAAGGACTTCAATTTCTGGACATCCCTAACATTTGTTATTGTCTTTTTATTCTAACCATTCTAGTGTGGGTAAAGTGGTATCTCAATGTGGTTTTGACTTCCATTTTCCCAATGACTGATCTTTTCATATGTTCTCATGTCTTTTCATGTATTTATTGGCTCTTAGTATATCTTCTTTGAAAGAATGTCTATTCAAAAGCTTTGCTCATTTTTAATTGATTTTTATTATTTTATTGTTGGGTTGTGTAATTATATATTTCAGATCTAAGTCCTTTGTCTAGCATACGTTTTGGGAATATTTACTTTCTGTCTGTAGTTCGCCTTTTTAATTTATTTATTTTTTATTTTTGTGTAGAAGAACCAGGGTATAGGCCAGAGGTGCGGGGGGTGAGAGTATTCACCAGAGACAGAGTGGGGAGCAGAACAGGTGGATTTACTGAAATATACTGCTAAGGGGAGCATTGGATGAGACAGGAGAGGTCTGCTGCGCCACATGGGCTAGCTCCCTGGCCAGGGATTGAATTTAGGCTGTAGTGATGATAGTGCTGAGACTTAACCCCTAGCACACAAAGGAAGCCCAAACTTGCCTTTTTTAAATTTAAAAATATACATATATCTTTCTCTGTGATTGTCTTGGTTGGGTGTCAAGGTCATCATGAGTCTTGACCTTTGGCTATATTGGGGAAAATGTCACCAACTACTAAAATCTCCAACATGTGCTGGGTAACAGGCATGAGACAGATGTTTTCACCAAGGCAGGGGTGACCATGCTACATTACAGATGGGGAAACAGACCTAGAATGTCCAAATCTCCTACCCAGGTCAGACAACTGCTGTGATGCAGAGTCAGGAGCAAGCCAGGCGGTCTGTCTGGTTCTAGCACTGTGACGTGCTACACCTTGGCCCATAAAATGAGGAAGTGAGTTAGGAAGACAAAAGGGGGAGGTAGGGCTTCCTTTTTGAGCCAGAAAAAAAAAAAAAAACCAACTAGTATCTTTCAAACAATACAAATTTATAATTTTGATGTTCAATTTTTTCTTTTTTTCTTTTATGATTTATGTTTTTGTGTTCTAAAACAAACAAAAACAAGCGGGATTACACCAAACTAAAAAGCTTCTGCACAGTAAATGAAACCATCAACAAAATGAAAGACAATCTACACTATGGGAGAAATTATTTGTAAATCATATCTGATAAAACGTTAAACTATACAAAGTACTCCTACAACTCAGTAGCAAAACATAACATCAATCCAACTAAAAAATGGGTAGAGGATATGAATAAACATTTCCTGAAGTAGACAGACAGATGACTAACAGTCTACAAAAAAATGTTCAGCATTACTAACATCAGGGAAAAGCAAATCAAAACCACAATGAGATATCACCTCACACCTGTTAGAAAGGCTATTATCAAAAGGACAAGAGATAACAAGTACTGGCAAGTAAGTGGAAAAAAGGAATCTTAGTACACTGTTGGTGGGAATGTAAATTAATGCAGCTTGTATAGAAAACAGTATGGAGGTTCCAAAATAATGAAAATAGAGCTACCATATGATCCAGAAATTCCATTTCTGGGTATGTATCTGAAAGAAACAAACACTAACTTGAAAATATGTATACACTCCATGTTCATTGCAGCATTATTTATAATAGCCAAGATATGGAAATAACCTAAGTGTCCATCGATGGATGAATGGATGAAGAAAGTTTCTCTCTCTCTCTCGCTTGCTCGCTCTCTTCTCTCTCTCTCTCTCTCTCTCTCTCTCTCTCTCTCTCTCTCTCTCTCACACACACACACACAGAGAAATGTAATTTAGTTATAAAAAGAAGAAAACCTGCCATTTGCAACAATGTGGATGGACCTTGAGGACATTATACTAAGCAAGATAAGTCAGAGAAACTCAAATACCATCCCCTCTCACTTATGTGTGGGATCTAAAAAAAGAAAAAGAAAAAAGAACTCATAGAAAACAGATTGGAGGTACCAGAGGCAGGGAGTCAGGGATGAATGAAAGGGGTGAAAGGGGACAAGAGGTACTACAAAAAAAAAATAGCAGAGACAAGGAGATTTTGCTAACGTGGAGGCAACCAGTCTACTTCTTTGACTCAATATTGATTTCCATATTGATTTCCTTACATTTTTTTCCAACATTCGCTATTATGTGACTTTGATTTTCTGATTTTGATTTATTTTTTTGCCAATCTGGGTGATGTAAGGGATATCTCATAGTTTTAGCTTTGATTTCTTTTATTGCTAGGGAGTTGAAATATTTCCACACGTACTTGTTAACCACTCAGAAGTCCCTTATATAAATTGTTTATTATGGCTATTTCCATTTTTCTATTGCTATCTTTCTGTAACTCCCCTATTCTTCTATTTGCAAAAATGATTGTATAAGCTAAGTGAAAATTCCTTAGTAGTTTATTTATAAAATTAATATATAATATAATATAACATACCTACAAAATCTCTGTCTGTTTTAGACATTACAAACATTTCCTTCTAATCTATCACCAGTCTACTAACTCTGTCTATGGTATGTTCATTGAATAGCGATCTTTAATTCTTATGGTTGAATCCATCACTCTTTCAACTGTAATCTGAACTTTTAAAACCTTTACTCCCTCAAGGTGAAAAAGATATCATCCTCCGCGCTTACCTTTTCCTTATAGTTTTACCATTTACCTTTAGATATTTACCCCATTATGAGGTAGGGCTCCAACATTACCCCATTGTGAGGTAGGGCTCCAACATTATTGTTTTCCATGCTGGTATATAGCACTTTGTAGTAAACATAGATAGCACAGTAGCTAGGCAACCAAGGCATGGGGGGGCAAGCATTTAGCCACTAGGGTTGAGAGCTGGATTGACCCAGGATTAGGGTTTTTTCCAAGGTGTCAGTGTTAGGAGGGCAAGGAGAGAAGGATGTTCAGGATTTGGCAATGGGGTGTAGACGTGGTCAGTCATAAGGCATTGCGGACAAAGGAAAAGTTTTCGTCCCTGTAGGTGGGTGCTTGAGACATGGGGGCATGCTTAAATGACAATGAATGAAAATAGAACCCGGAAACCAAGTGTGGGGGCAGTAACACAGAGTCCAACTCTGAGGAGGGGTTTCCCCTGCCTCCTCCGCACTTCTTGGAGTGGGCACAGATCCGGGTGGACTGAATGCAGTGGAGGGTCTGGGTGCAGTCAGCTGGGCCCAGTGGCAGCCACTCTGCCCATGGGAAAGGTTGGGTTGTCCTGAAGGTGCTGGCCTTGAGACCAGGTAGGGGAGGCCCCCTGCCCCCTCACTGTCCAGGGTGAATGGACTGCACAAAAACCACCATCTGAGGACTGAGGAGAAGCTCAGGATGGGGATGGTGGTAGATGGCAGCAAGCAGAGGGATTTGAGAGTAAGATGAGAGATAGGACTTGGGAGCCAGGGGAGCAGGCTGGCTGTGCAGGTTGGGATGGCTGAGCGAGGGTGCCCAAGGGCCCCACCAGGCCCATCACTTAACAGTTAACAAAGGCCCAAGGCAGTTGTACTTCCCCACCAACAAGGCAGAGGATGGGAGCCAGACTGGAAACCCCACAGGGTTTTTAGGGCCTCAGCTGAAAGTGACATTTCATTGGCTGCAATGTGTGACATGGTTCCCCTGCCCCCCTGAAAGGAGGCTGCCTCTTGCCTCTGTGCGCCACCAGTCATGTCCACCACAGATGTGCTACACTGTGTCCCCACTCAGGCCTGGCCTCCTCTGATCTGCTTCCCGTTGGACCTCTGGGCTTGCCCCGGGCGGGGAGGGTGGGGGGTTGGAGACCACAGGGGCCCAGGGGGCTGCCCTTTCCTGAGGTGGAAGGAGAGGAGGAAAAGGGGTAGAGTCCTCTGGACTGTGTACACACCCAGGGCTCCCCTGGTCTGTGCTAACAGCAGGCTTTTGTTTTCAGTAATGGATTTCCCTTCCTGCCCTTCAGTACTAAGGGTATTGCAAAGGGCTCACACATAGGGAGGAAGGGACTCCAAAAATGAACCCATGTGGGTTACTGGCAATGCTTTCTGTCTTCTCTCTTCTCTGATTCTTCCAAGTTTTCTACAGTGTGGGTGTATTTGTGGGCTAGCTAGGGAAAATAACAGATGTTGTATCATGAGTGAGTGCAGGTCAGGTGTGGCAGACTAGGCTCTGAGCCCTGACTTGTCGCAAGGGACTCTGGCCCTTGTTGCTGGCTGTCCCCTGTGAGGCCACTTTCTAAGATGCTCCCTTGGTAGCCAAGGAAAGTGGGGTCAGATCACTTAAGGGTGTGTTGGTGGGGAACCAGGCTGGGAGCCCAGTCTCCTGACATGACCTGACCCTTCCCTTCGCTCCTTCCCCTCAACCATCTCTACCCGGCCAAACTACATTTAACATATTTTAAGACTGTCCCTCCAGGATAGCAGACTCTAGTGTAAATTCCTTCAAGCCCCTAAGAGTAAAAAAAAAAAAAAAATAAGAGAGAGAGAGAGAGAACAAAAGGTCTGTGCCTCTAGAGCACCCCAGGAAAGGTGATGTGAAAACCCAGGAGGCGGGGGTGGGGGCCCAGGGTTGGGGCCCAGGGTGTCAGAGAGGTGGAAACAGGATGTGAGGAGAGAGGGGGCTGTGAGAAGCAAGGTGACTCCCAGCAAGGCAGCCACCTGGTACAGCTTGTTCTGAGCCACGGAAAAAGACCCAGGGCTGTGTGGGAGTCAGCACATCCTGCTCCCAGACAGCCCCCGCCCCCCTGCAACTCCCCCCTCCCCCAGCTTCTGGCAGAACCTGACCCCTGGGCCAGGTGGTAGGTGAGAGAAGGACAGAAATGTTGCCTTTTGGAGATATGGGGATTGAATCTTAACAAGGACTCCCAGATGCTGGGAGGGCCTGGTACCCAAGGGCAAAACCAAACATGAAGGAGAAACAGGGCAAGCAGCTCATTCATTTGTCCATCTACTTATACTGATGGAGGACTTGCTTGGGTCAGGCCTGAGCCAAGAGAATGAAACAGGCAAGGCCCACTTAGCTCCCTGACTTGAGAGAGGCTCAAGCATTAGGAGGGCCCCAAGATGAGGTTTGTGAAGGGTAGAGGTGGGAGGCCCTTGGGAGGCCCTTGATTCATCCTTAGGATCTGGGAAGGCTCCCTGGAAGAAGTGAGGTCCAAGGTGAGCCTTGAAGGAATGGGCAGGTGAAGGGTGTGGAAAGTCATCCCAGGTAGGGTCAGTCAGCATGGGGTGTTGAGGGGACACCAGGCCTGAGGTATGTGGGTCATGGTCACTAGGGTGGGGGGGCTCTCTCCACCTATCGGGTCAGAGCCCACCCCTTTGGCCTGAAATCACCCCTCTGTCCTGGCCTCATGCCAGGATTAATACTCTTTTTTTTTTTTTTTTTTTAAGATTTATTTATTTATACCAGCACTGGGTACAGTCAGAAGCGCAGGAGGGCGAGAGAATTCACCAGAGCCAGAGCGGGGAACAGAACAGGCAGACCGACGAAATACACTGCTGAGGGGAGCAGCGGGCGGCAGGAGAGGTCTGCGCGCCATGTGGGACCCTCGCCTGGTGGCTGGGGATCCAATCGGCGCTGCAGAGGCTGCGGGCAGCTTCGCGGCCCAGTGCTCAACCGCTGCGCCACCAGGGGAGGCCCAGGATTAATACTCTTTAAGAAAACCAATTTACAGGAGCTCCCCGGTGGCGCAGCGGTTGAGCGCTGGGTTGCGAAGCTGCCCGCAGCCTCGGCAGCGCCTGTTCGATCCCCGGCTGCTCCCCGGCCACCAGAGGAGGGTCCCACATGGCGCGCAGACCTCTCCTGCTGCCCGCTGCTCCCCTCAGCAGTGTACTTCGGTCCTTCTGCCTGCTCTGCTCCCTGCTCTGGCTCTGGTGAATTCTCTCACCCTTCCGCGCTTCTGACTATACCCAGTGCTTGCATAAATAAATAAACAAATAAATCTTTAAAAAAAAAAAAAGAAAACCAATTTACATCCAAAAGGCACAAAATTACTCCTTACCTGCCCCTCCCAGTATACTGAGTGTTTGCCAACCTGATGGGCAAGTGATGCCATTGCATAGACCTGGAATTAGTGGACATTCATACTTATTGGCCTGGAAATTCCAAATTGCTCTTCTTTGACGCTCTGCCTATTATGCCGCTTGATTTTTTTTTTTCTTACTAATATTTGGAGGGCCTTGCATCTTTACTTGCTTTCCCCACACCCCCTTTTCTCTTTCCCTGTCTTGTTTTTCTCCATAAGCACCATCTGGCAGACTATATGTTCATCTCTTTATTGCCTGTCCCTCCCGGCCCCAGTGGCTCTGCCCAATGCTCTGTGACTAGGACGGCCTCCAGTCTAGCGGAGAGACAGGCGTCCCTGCCTCAGGTCATGCTTACCCCAAAGAAATAAACGTATTTTGGCATGTGATTAATATGATTTCTCTAATATTTGTCTGTTTTGGTCTGATTTTATTTTATTTATTTATTTATTAAAGATTTATTTATTTATTTATTTATTTATTTATTTATTTATTTGTTTGTTTATTTATTTATACATGCACTGGGTACAGTCAGAAGCGCGGGAGGGTGAGAGAATTCACCAGAGCCAGAGCGGGGAGCAGAGCAGGCAGAAGGACCGAAGTACACTGCTGAGGGGAGCAGCGGGCGGCAGGAGGGGTCTGCGCGCCATGTGGGACCCTCCTCTGGTGGCCGGGGAGCAGCTGGGGATCGAACTGGCGCTGTAGAGGCTGCGGGCAGCTTCGCAACCCAGCACTCAACCGCTGCGCCACTGGGGAGGCCCTGGTCTGATTTTAAATGCTCTAACCCACATGGAATGCATTTTTGTGAATGATGTAAGATAATGGATTAAAATTTTAAAAAACTTCGCCGGCTGTACAAGTGTTATATATTGAGGAGTCTAATCTTTGTTGGTTTTAAACACCGCATTCATCTCTAGCAGTTTTTTTTTTTTTTTTGATTTTCCAAGTGGCTCCGTTGATCCACTAGTCTATTACAATGCCAGAACTAGACTTTTACATCAAGTGGGACAAGTCCCTATGCTTTGTTCTGTGTATTTTTGTACATTTTCTATTTCAGATAAATATGAAAACCAGTGTGTCAGGTCCTATTAAAATATCTTGTGAGGGCCTCCCCGGTGGCGCAGCGGTTGAGCGCTGGGTTGCGAAGCTGCCCGCAGCCTCTGCAGCGCCGGTTCAATCCCCGGCTGCTCCCCGGCCACCGGAGGAGGGTCCCACATGGCGCGCAGACCTCTCCTGCCTCCCGCTGCTCCCCTCAGCAGTGTACTTCGGTCCTTCTGCCTGCTCTGTTCCCTGCTCTGGCTCTGGTGAATTCTCTCACCCTCCCGCGCTTCTGACTGTACCCAGTGCTTGTATAAATAAATTAAATAAATCTTTAAAAAAAAAAAGAAAATATCTTGTGATACTGATTGGGTTGTGAGGCATTTACATATCAAGTCAGGCAGAGATCATCTTTATGTCAAATATTCCCGCGACTGGGCCTGACATGATGTCGTCCTTCAACCAAATCTTAGTGTTATCTTCACATAGGTCCCACACACTCCGTTTAGCCTTAATTATTATTTTTTTTAAATATATACTGTGAATGGCAAATTTCAATTATAATTTCTCACTGGCTTTTCTGGTGCGCAGACACAGCAATACTTGTCAGATGTTGATTTTGTATCTGCTTATCTTGCTGATTTCAATTCTTAGTTCTAATATTTGTCAGATGGCTCTCTTAGATTTTCCTGGCAAGCAGTCATATTTCCTGCAACTAATGATGGTTTATTCTCTTCTCCTACGTCTTTCTCCCCTCCCACCAGAGGGCTGGGCCAGGTCACGACACGGCGGCAGTTCTCATGGGCTTGCTTGTCTGACTCCTTTAAGGAGTTGCTCGAGTTTAAAAGGCTTCTATTTTTCTATTTTAGTGTCCTAAGATTTCTGCTTGTCCGTTATCTTGAATGATTATTCAACATGATATCAGATTTTTGGACAAGCTTGCTTGCTGTGGGATTTTATTGGGGCACACGGCTGCCCAGAATAATGAGGTGTGGCTCTTTTTGGCTACACCTCCAATAAAAACTCTCTTTCATCCAACCAAAAGTTTCCCCAGGAGGGACTGGCACACACCAGAGGGACCAACCAGCCTAGGACGAGGCTGCCCTGAGTGTTCTGGCTGCTTACAGCAGAGGTGACTGTGCAGCTTCCTGCAAGTGCCCTTAAGTTCTTTAGGGGACATGTTTTTACCCTTTCCTCCTTTCTGCCCTTCCCTCCACAGCTGACTGGCATGTTGATTGAAAGCAGGAGCTGGAGCGCCAGCTTGAACTCTAAGGTGACCTTGGAAATGGAGGCCGTAGAAGCAGAGCGACAAGCCGCCAGGACCCAGATCCCTGGGTGCTTAGAGGAATGAGCTCCATGCCAGCCCTGAGCTCCTGCAGCGGCTTGAATCTGAGCCACTGCTCTCAGTCCCCATTGAATTTCTACCGACAGATACTCGAACGCCACTGGGGGATGACAAGGTCAACCTTGTATTTTAGAAAGTTCACTCTGGCTACAGGGAGGAGGGAAAAGGCAGGAACAAGGGGGCGGGGTGTGTCTGTCCATGTCCTCCGCCAAAGACCACCAGAACACACCGGTAGTGGAAAGAGGTGGCTTATTTGCAGCAAGGGAGAACACATCACAGGAAACCATGGGGGTGTCTCAATAAGAGGATGTCAGAGAGAAGCTGTTTTGGGATCTGGTCTGTCCTTGTGTCTTATTATGACAAAGTGTGGAGAAATAGACTCCACCCCTTGATGGGACAGCAGCAAAATTTTGTGGTTATTTTTGACTGTTACAAAGCTGTTCCTCCTTTTTGAGCTGGAGGAAGGAGAGGCCAGATCAGAGCCCTCTGAGCTGTGTCTTACGGGAGTTGTGGTCACAGAAAGGCCTGGCTGCTGCCCAAACCTTAGTGTCATGGCAGGGGGTGGGATGGGGAGCCCCCGATTACTCTTTCCCCTTTTCCTTCGCCTTTGCTGTCCCTGGATGCTCTGGGAGAGTGTGTGTCCACACAGATCAGCCCTGTGGGCCCAGAGCAAGGAGGGCAAGGGACCTGGGATGAGGGAGGGGCACACGGACCACCACACATTTTGCAAGCCCACGGTAGTGCTGGGGCAGAAAGGTTCCCCCACAAGCAGGGCTTGGATGAATGGAGCCCACGGCAGCCTCATCCCTCGGTGGCCCCTCTCGTGTGTGCTGTGGGTCTGTGAGCTCCTCTGGGGAAACTTTAGGTTGCATGAAAGAGTTTTTATTGGCAGTGCAAGATGCTAAAACAGAGTGGGCCACCCCCACAGCATCCAAAGGAGAGGATTAAGGGATCAGGAGAGTGAGGGGATATCAACAGAAGGAATGTCCTGGGGATATTTTGTCCTTGACTGGGAGAAGTGTAGCCACAGAAGACCTACAGAGGACCCCAAAGGCAGTCCTGTGCCTGGGGAGGGGGTTAGTGGGGGGTGGAAAAAGGCCTTTCCAGGGGTCTCCATATAGGTGGGTGCTGCCCCACAGCCTAGGAGGCCTCCCCCTTTAACTATGCTCATGAGTCTGTTGTTCCCTAATTATTGACATTATTTCACATGGACAGCTCTTCATAGTTTCCAAAATGACTTCTCGGATGGCAGCTCATTCAGTTCCCAACAGAGCAGGCGAGGCGGTGCTGCCGTGGCCCGTGTGAAACGTTGTGACGTGACTCACCGCCACCCATACAGAGGCTGCCCAGCAGGGCCGGCTGGGAAGGGGAAGGCACCCTGTTGCTTGTACGCAAGCAGTTTCTGTTTCCCTTAGTTGACTGAGGGTGCGGGGAGGAGGGGGCTGGGGGTGCTCTCCCCTGCTGGGACCTCCATCTCCTGGGCCCAGGGGAGCTGCCCCAGCCTCCTGCCTGCTCTTGCCAGTGCCTCTCCACACAGATCCATATAGTTACCCCACTGCTTCTGGCTGCTGCATAAGACCAGAGCTCCTTGGGCACTGCCCTCCTTCCCTGGTGCGGGCCCTCCTGTGGGGTCTCAGCAAGGGCAGCGTCCCCTTCTGGCCCTCCGGTGTCTCTGGTGTTCTTCCCTCATCCTCAGTACCCAGGTCTGCCGCAGACACGATCCAGCTGCCTAATGTCTACGGTCTTTGGAACTGCGTCCTGGGCCAGTGGCCTGGTTCTGGCCTCCTTCACTTGGGCCCACTCCTGGGTGATCTCACAGCAGCAGCCCCGTAATGCAGAAACCCTGAGCATCTGGACATGCCTGGCCCCTGTAGATCCTGGGAAATGGGTGTAGGTCACTGCTGCCCCTACCTGGTCTAGCCTGGGAAGACACTGGTGGTCACTGAGCACCACCTCTCTCGGGGCCTTTATTGTCTCTCACTGAATCTGAAGGCTCTCTGGCCCTGGGGAGACTGAGGCAGGGAGGGCCTGCCTGTCTGTGGACTGATCCCTGGGGCCACGGGCTCGGAGGCACTGCCCAGTGGAAGGGGTTCTGCGGGTGGTCCTGGAGCCGGGAGCCTCATCCCAGAGTCCATGAGAGGGTGGAGAAGATGCTTTGGTTTGATGTGTGTGACATGGGTGTGCAGGAAACCTGTGTGAGTATGAGGTGTGATGTCCAGAGGTGGCACTATGAGCAGGGACAGTTTCAGCAATTTCAGGAGCCTTCATCTTCAAGGGAAGCAGAATCCGATTTGGCACCCTAGCCCTGCCCTGTCCTCTCCAGGCACTTCCTCTCTGGTCTCTACCCCAGCCATGTGCTGCCATCCCAGCTGCAGCCCCCAGTGCCTCTCTGCCTGTGGTTGGGCAGCCTCTCTTCTCTGCCCGTTTCCACATGTGTGTTGAGTAAGTGCCTGTAGGGTGAATGAAGATTGCTCAGGCTTTTTGTGCCTTTAGCTTTTGTGACTATCACCTGTGGCCTTGAATGCTGGAGGCGCTTGGGACCGTGGGCTCAGGGCATGCGTGCCTGATGGTGGACGCCTGGAGTATGGCGTGGGCATGCGTAAGTGGGCACACCTGAGCCTGCGGGTCAGGGCTATAAGGGCGACGACACTCAGAGATGGGTGCGGTGGAGAATGGCTACAAGAGAATGAGCGACGGCTGTGAGAAGCAGCAACCACGAGAGAAGGCCAGAGGCAGCCCAGAGGAAAAAGTGTATAGAGATTTGCAGGGGGCCCACCTCGCTGTCTCCCTGCTGCCTTGTTTCCCCTGAGTACTATTAAAAAACCTGATGCCAAGAGCTCCAAGTTTCTGTCTCTCTCTCTCTCTCTCTCTCCTCTCTCTCTTTTAAAGATTTTATTTATTTATACAAGCACTTGGGTACAGGCCAGAGGCACGGGAGGGTGAGAGAATTCACCAGAGACAGAGCAGGGCGCAGAACAGGCAGAAGGACTGAAGCACACTGCTGAGGGAAGCAGCAGACGAGGCAGGAGAGGTCTTCCCCACCATGTGGGAATCTCCTTGACCGGCCGGGAATTGAACTGGCGCTGCAGAGGCTGCGAACAGCTTCACAGTGCTGTGCTCAACCCACTGTGCCACCGGGGAAGGCCCTCTCTCTTTTTTTTTAAGACCTGGGGTGCAGGTCAGAGGCACAAGGGATGAGAGGATTCACCAGAGACAGAGTGGGGAACAGCACAGGCAAACTGACTGAAATACACTGTGAGGGGAGCAGTGGGCGAACCAGGAGAGGTCTGCTGTGCTATGTGGGTAGCTCCTTGGCTGACTGGGGATCGAACTCGTGCTGCAGAGGCTGTGGACTGCTTCATAGTGCTGTGCTCAATCCCCTGTGCCACCAGGGAGACCCCTCCTAGTTTCTCTTTTAAGCTGCCTGAACTGACGGTGAGCCTACCGGGCCTGGGATGGTTGGAGAACAATGCCCCTCTTCCAGATGGCAAAACTGAGGCCTGAGGTGGGATGAGCACACGCAGAACCTGGCAAACTTGATGTCCCCTGTCTCCTGTCTTGGGGAGCTGGTGCCCAGGTAGGTTCGGAAGGAGGGAGAAAGACATGGCCCCATCCTTCCGTGAGGAGCCTCCGTGCTTTCTGCCCACAAGTCTTGTCAGCTCTGCCCCCACCTGATTCTGGACCCCCTCCTTCATATTTACTGCCATCCAGGTCAGTCACTGACCCCCCAACCAGCACAGCAGCGCCTGCCGGTGGCCACTCCCGCTCCTGCAGAGTCAGTGCTTCTGCAGTCAGATGCTTCCTTCCTTTATAAAGTCTTCTAGGGCTTCCCATTGTCCTTTCAATCAGATCAGACCCTCAGGGCCCAGCAAGAGCCGGCCTTGCTGCTCTGGGCTCCTCTCTTCACAAACCTGCCCCTCCACCTCCTGTAAGCTGCTTCTCCCTCGGCAGGAAGGTAGCAGAGGAGGGACGAAGAGGTTGCTGACAAGGAGTTGTCACCAGTGGGAATGGCCAGGCAGGAGGTTGAGGGAGTCTCAGAAATGTTGCCACGCTGTGGTCACAGAGTGCGCGACTCAGGGACAGGAGCACACCGTGACTCCTCTGCGGTCAGAGCTGGGTGCAGCGTGAGGGCTGGTGAGGAGCCTTCAGGTCTGAGGAGTCAGAGACTGCTCCCTTCTACCCCACCACCCCTGACGCCTTGGCCACAATCAAAGCCCAGGTGCAGCCACTCCCTTGCAGACCTTTGCTTGTGCAGAGTCTGCTCACCTCCTGAGGGGAGCAGGGCACGAGGCAGGAGAGGCCTGCCTTGCTCAAAGCCCTCTTGTCTCCGAGATAGGCTCTGGCCACACAGGCCACCACCTTGGCATCTGGTTTGCCGCCCTCCCCTGTTCAGTACAAACCCCATGAGGATGCACGATGCACTAGTGTCGCCTCACCTGGGCCTACGCCTGGGCCTCTGGCCGACTGGGTGGAAATGGTACCGGTTTTTACAACCCTGATGGCCACGGGTGTATTGGGTGGGTGTGTCCAAGGGAAGATTCTAGGGAGGGGGCCACAAGCCCAGGTTGCACGCCCAGGCACAGCCCAACTCGGGGCCGGTTGGGACACTGACCAGAGGAGCTGGCTCTCAGCAGGGGGACTGACTCTCCCAGGTTCTCTTCCTTAGGGTCACAGCAGCCCCCCTCCTCTATGCCTCCCTGAATGGGAGACAATGGCCTCCCTGAAGGGTCCCCTGAATGGGGGACTAGACCCCATGGAAGCCCACCGAGCCAAAGCCGGAAGGGGCTGTAGGGCGCGTCTGCACGGCGACCCTGGCATCTCCTACCTCCAGCACACTCTTTACCATCTCTAGATCCCATCTGGCCCATTCAACTTGGTTTTACAAACCTAAAATTTATTTTGAAAGGAAACAATATCATTACGCCAGGCGGATAAGTGGTATCACTTGCCATGGATCCAACATAGTCATAAAAATAAGTATTATTGAAGCCATGAGGTCAGCTCCCTAAGGGTAGTGTTTGTGATTTATTGCTGTATTCCCAGCACCCAGAACAGAACCAGGCACATGACAAAAATATATTTTTGAATAGAGGAGTTGAGTAAGTGCGTAAATGTGGAAAGGACGAGTGACCTGGATACAGACACTTGGGGAAGGCACCCCCAAGTCTCTTTGTGAAAAATGTGGAAAGCAAGTATTCAGGAGGTGTTAAAGCTATACCAGCCCCAAATGGAGACTTTCTTCTCGACACATTCATCGAGTTCAGGAGAGCGTCCCCAGCAGGGCTGCCTATACACATGGGGACAGGCACCAGCCCGCCCCCCAGCCACATGCAGGCGTCTTGCTGAGGGCTGGATGCCCAAAGCGATTCTCTCCCCACCCCCTCCCGGTCTTCCCTGCCGTGCAGGACAGGGCCATCTGCACAGAGCATGGCGTCACCGTCACCGTTGTCGCCTGGCAGGAGCCTGTGGGGGTGGCCGCCGAGGCTGGCTCTTCACAGAGGCCTGGCACAGGAAACCTGACGTCACCCTGACTCACTGCTCAGGCGGAGCTGGGGGTGGCCGACACTTGTCACTCTCACCTTCATACCTGCCCTAGCCTAAGGATCCTTCTGTAGCTACCCCATTCATTTCTTCCCCTCTCCCTGGGGCGTCTGTTCAGGGTGTGGGTTTGGAAGGAGGAGGAAGGAAAACACGATGCTTGATGTTCGGCAGCATCGGTACAGAGCTTGGAAGTTCGAGAATGTGGAAGGGAAACTGCTTTGCATGGGGGCTGGGTGGGCAGAAAAAGGGAATCCCAAAGGCCAGAAGCGAGTCAGAATGGATGATTACAAAGGAGAATGACACAGAAGCATCATTTGTTCCAGTTGGGTATTTTAATTAAAAAAAAAAACCAAAACAAAAAACAAGCCCCACTCTTGCTTGATAGTCAGCTCTATAAGAGTTGAGTATGAAAAAAAAAAAAAAAAGAGTTGAGTATGGCAATATCCCCTCCTCCCCTGCTGTCCTGTTACTCTCTAGTGATAGGAGCAGGGGCCTCCCTCCAGTGTCTGCAGCCCGTGGGGCACCCTGTGTAATCAAGGCCTGTCTCATAGTGCCCCCATCATCGAGTCTGCAGGGGGACGGGGACTGTGCTCTTTGCAGAAGTAACAGAAAGGAAGACGATATCTGGGCTGTGACTCACCAAGGGTCAGGGCTCTTGGTCAGAGCAGAAGTGGGGTGGGATGTGGGTTGTGATCTATTCTCTCTCTCTTCCTGCCCCACTCTCTGCCATTCACTCAGTTATAAGGGTGGGGGTTTCCCCTGTCTGGGATTAGAAGGAGGCAAAGGGCAAAGGGGCGCCCCTCCTTTAGGGCTAAGTTAGACCTCTGTGATCTGTCCCCAGGCTGAAAAGGGGACAGCCCCAAAGTGGCCTTGAGCCGGTGACATACCTGCAGCCACCTTTCAGCAGAAATCACTGGTTCTGGCCAGCGCGCTGGGAGGGACCCCAGACCTTGCCACTAGAGCAAACTGTGGGCAATGCAATGCACTCCCTCGAGGAGCTTCCCAGCACAGTGTCCGCTTTCTCCCCAAGGACAGAAAGAGGCCCAGCCAGTGGAGTTGGGGTCTAGAGCCCCTATTCCCTATCTGCTTTTCACTCCTGAGTCAGGATCCCAGCTGACTGGGTCCTCTCTCCTCCTCCCCCAGGAGCTTGAGGGCCATGGCTCCTAGCATGACAGGTGACGCCAGTCCCACGGGTCAACAAGACTGGACCTGACTATCCTTTTCTGTGCTCTGTAATTTGTCCCTGGAATCAGCCATTAAGTCATTTGCTAGGCTGATGCCAAGGATAAGGGCCCATATCAGCCTCTGGGATCTGTGGCCCAGACTGCCTGGCTCTGTTGTGGGCTTTGCCACATCAGCCTCCAGACTGGTCTGGTAGGAGGGACAGCAATCAGATGTGCAGGCAGTGGTGGAGATAGTCTTGGAAGCAGTGGGGGTGAGCAGCTAGTCTACTATGAACTCCCATTTTACAGGTGGGGACACTGAGGCATGAGAGGGTGATGTAGCCCCAGGAATTGTTGGAGACCTTGGGGCTTCTATCTTTCCCTTTTCCTCATAGCACATTTAGCTACAAGTTCATCTCAAGATCGTGGAACCATATGTAGATTATGCTCCAACAGGCTCAGATACATCAAAACACTGTGAGGAGTCCAGCGTTTTTAAGTTAACTGAAAGGCTGAGGGTTCACACGGGTCCTCACTCTAGCCCTCCAAGACAGTCTTGTCCTAGGTGTCCGCCGGGGAGCTGGAAAGTTCTCACAGGGACACTGCGTGTGTTTCAGACGAGTGGGGGCCTAGGAGGTGAGAGTCTGAAATCCCAAGCAGCTAGGAGTGGAGGTGGGGACAGTTCCGGCTCTAGAACACTGTCCCCACCCACCTGAATTGGTTGCTTCAGAGCTCAACTACTAATATATCTGGCCCCCACCCCTGGGGCCCAGAGCCCTCCTGCACACCTGGGGTTCACCACATCCGGGCTAGCGGCCCTGTGGGGGCGCAGAAGGGATGTGGATTACCAAACTCCCCATTCTTACTGCTCAGGTGCCAGTCCTGGCTCCCCACAGCCCACCAGCCCTGCAGCAGGCTGAGAGCAGCTGAGGGGATGTGGTGGGGGGCAGTGGGGGTGGCCACTCTTGGTAGTTCTTCTGGTGGTGAGGCTCCTAAAATTCCCAGTAGGCCCCTGGGAGAACCCAGCAGCCAGAGTCAGCAGAGTTCCCCTTCAGAGCTGAGCTGTGACTTGGGGAAGTGCTTCACCCTGAGCCCCTGGGGTTTTCCTGGACTCACTGGGCAGAAATCTTGTCGCATTCATAACTGGAAACTGGTCATAGTCCCCTGTCTATCTCTGGATAGGCCCAGGGGTCCTCAGCATACCAATGCCCAGGGTCTGGGGCCCAGAGGGTGAATTTCTCCCTTAGCTTGGCCTGGCCCAGCCACAATCCTCATAGAATGGGGGAGGAGAGGGATAAAGTCCCTCTGTCCACCACGTCTAAGTAGAAGAGAAAAAAGCACCATCTTAGCTGGCTCCCCATCCTCCAGTGTAGAAACCATCCATGGTAGCAGACACATTTCCATTTTTGTTGTAGCGAATTCCTAGGGGGCAAATCCTGGGAGGGAAATGGCAAAGGGAGAAGCAGGGCCCTGGCACCACAGAGCTAAAAAATCTCTAAGGATGGGGACGTGCATCCCAGGGGGCGAGTTCTCAGGGACTGAGCAGCGTGGAGGGGGACAGAGGGTGTGGATGCTCTTCCAGGATGGGACACAAAAAGTTGTGTGTGTGGGGGGGCGTGTGGGCCCCACTGGCTCTGGCAAATCCCTCCTCTCAAGAATTGATCTCCGGTTTCCTCCCTGGCCTCTTCCCGGGTGCGCACCTCCTCCCCACCACCCCCTTCCTGCACCTAGTCCCCGGGCTAGCCCAGCCTGCACCCCACGTGAGGCGGCGGTTGGGGGAGGGGGGAGCCGCGGGGGCGGTGCTGGCGCCTTCCTGCTGTGCCCTTGTATGGTGACCCCGGAGGCCGGCCCCCCCCGTACTTAAGGCCGTGCGCCGCGCCGGGAGCAGACGGCTCGGCTCGGGCGGCGAGGGGAGAGAGGAGGAGCGGACGCCAGAGGGGAAAGGAAAGCTGCTGCAGGTCGGCCGCCATGGGACTGGAGGCGGCGAGCGAGCTGGACTGCGCGGCGCTGGGCGCGCTGCTGCGGGAGCCGCGGGAGGCGGAGCGCACGCTGCTGCTGGACTGCCGGCCCTTCCTGGCCTTCTGCCGGCGCCATGTGCGCGCCGCCCGGCCGGTGCCCTGGAACGCGCTGCTCCGGCGCCGCGCCCGCGGCCCGCCCGCCGCCGCCCTCGCCTGCCTGCTGCCCGACCGCGCGCTGCGGGCGCGCCTGGCTCGCGGGGAGTTGGCGCGGGCGGTCGTGCTGGACGAGGACAGCGCCGCGGTGGCCGAGCTCCCGCCCGACGGCCCCGCTCTGGTGCTGCTGGCGGCGCTGCTGCACGAGACGTGCGCCGGGCCCACGGCCGTGTGCTTCCTCCGAGGTGAGCCCCGGCCCGGCCCGAGACGGCTGCCCGCTGCTCCTGTAACAGGGTGGTCCCCTGTCCTATAACACTCCCTCCCCGACCCCGGCCCGGCCCGGCCCTCCCACTCACCGGTGCCCTTGTCCCACCTGCAGGAGGCTTCCAAACCTTCCAGGCCTGCTGTCCGGATCTGTGCTCTGAGTCCCCCACCCCGGTGATGTCCCCGGCTGGGCTTGAAAACAGCTGCTCCGCTGACGCCAGGGCTCCCTTCTATGACCAGGTGAGTGGAGGTCAGGGATCCTTGGCACTGTTCCCCACTCTCCCCTCGCACCCCCTAGGCAGGAGAGGCGCTCTGAGGAAAGAGCTTGCCATTTGTAGATGCCAGGATTCTGTCCATGTCCAGAGGGGCGAGGGTATGAAAACAGGAGCACATCTCTCTGGGTGTGCCTGGCTGAATTGGTCAGATGAGCCTTTGGGGGTCTGTGTATGTATCTCCAGCGTAGTTTGGGCTTTCGGTGTGTGTCTGTGACTATCTCTGCTTGTCCTCTTGGGTCCTCCTGGCATTTCTGAGCCGGATCCCAGGTCAAGGTTGGCTGAAAGCTCCTCTTGCAGGGGAGCAGCCGGCCATGTCTCTATCCCCGCTGGTGTTTAAGTTCTCTTGCACTGAGAAGACCTCATGGGCCCCTTTCTCCTCTCCCTCCAGGGTGGCCCTGTGGAGATCTTGCCCTACCTGTTCCTGGGCAGCTGCAGCCACTCCTCGGACCTGCAGGGGCTGCAGGCATGTGGCATCACTGCAGTCCTCAACGTCTCTGCCAGCTGCCCTAACCACTTTGAGGGCCTTTTGCGCTATAAGAGCATCCCGGTGGAGGACAACCAGATGGTGGAGATTAGTGCCTGGTTCCAGGAGGCCATAGGCTTCATTGGTAAGAGAGAGCCTCAGCCCTGGGGTGGGGAAAGGCCCCAGAAGGGGGCCCTGGGCATGTCTCTCCTCCCCTGCCTGCTTTCCCATCTGACTGTTCCCCGCTTCCCTTGCAGACTCAGTGAAGAACAGCGGAGGCCGGGTGCTGGTCCACTGCCAGGCAGGCATCTCACGCTCCGCCACCATCTGCCTGGCATACCTGATCCAGAGCCACCGGGTGCGGCTGGATGAGGCTTTCGACTTTGTTAAGCAACGTCGGGGAGTCATCTCCCCCAACTTTAGTTTCATGGGGCAGTTACTGCAATTTGAGACTCAGGTGCTGTGTCACTAAGGCAGGGCCGCACCAGGCTGACCCCCAAAGGCTGAGAGAGGCTGCTTATTCCTGGGGACAGCTGGGCTCCCCTGGGGTCCAGTCTCCCTCATCTCAGGGGGAACTGTACTTCCTCAGAGTTTGAAAAACTCCTAGTGCTCTGGGGGGGCACTAGAAATGCAGGAGTGCTAGATTTCCTTACCTGGTGCTCTTCTGCTAGGGGTTTGAGGGCTGGCCCTCATTCCAGGGTGAGAATGAAGGGCATGTCTGCTTCTCTCCTTCCCCACCCCCTGGCAGAAATGAACTTGACTCTACACTCATGGTCCCACCACCATGTTGAAGCCCTTGGCAGCCTGAGAGCGCCAAGGAACAAGCTGTGACAACCAGGAGCCCTGTCTGGGGTGGTCCACCCTGGGGCCTGGGGCCTGAGCCTGTGCCTGGGGGAGCTGGGGCTCAGGGAAGTGACTTGAACGTCAAGCTGTGGACCGTTTGCTTGCGTGTGTATGTACGTGAGCATCTCATGCTGTGTTGGCGCTGGAAAGTTATTTGTGTTCAACTGACATTTAACACTCCCTCCCCTACTTCCTCCCAGCCCTGTGGGCAGGGGTGGAAACTTAGCACTTTATATTTATACAGAACATTGATGTGTCAATAAAATATTGTTTCATTTTAACAAACAACCTCTCAAGCTTCTGGTCTCAAGTTAATGCCTGGGAAAAGGCTCAAAAGTTGTTTCTTAATCAGACTTCACCTTTCCTGCCAACAGGCTCTTGGAAAAGAATGGAGGCAGGTGTGGGTGGCCCACCCACCCACCCTCGCACCCTGTGCGACACGAATCTGTATCTGGGCTCCCTGGCGTTAGCTCAGGGTCTCTCAGCCGCACCTCATGCTGTGGTACACCTTTCTTACATGCTCAGTCCCCAGGCTCAGCCATACTCCTGGTGTTCACCATCAGGCACGCGTGCCCTGTGCCCAAGTCTCCAAACACCTCCTGCATTCAAGGCGGCAGGTGATATAGCCAGAGGCCAGTGGGAATAAAAGCCTGAGCAATCTTCATTTACCCAATCTTCAATCCACCCCCTCAGGATTTTTCGCCGTACAATCTACAGATAAGTTTCCTTTGGCGAATGTGGAGTGCTGCAGCCATGAACCACAAAAGTAAACAATGCAACTGAACAGCAGGCTACAGCTAAGCCCAGATGGGGCACCAACCTAGGGACAACAAAAGACAAGATGGTTATTGGTGCCAGCAGATAATCCATCAATTCTGCTACCAAACGCACTGCTCATTCATGGGGGGATCCACTATTAATTCACAGAATCTGCTGTCACACACCAGGAGCCAGCAGGCTTCCTGGCCTTCTACTGTGGTCTCAGCCACAAATCATGCACTGTATCCCCCCAGGATGCAGTCACTCAGATTGGCAACACATTCTATAGTCCTTTGGGGGGTAATCACTCAATCCCCAGGGGTACTCACTGCTGACATGACAATACTCGGCTTTCATAGCCACCACGGTGCCAAGCAGACCCCTGCACTAAGGCCGACCCTTTGCACATGCGCACGGGTTGGGGACCTGCGGACGGCAAACTCCACATGTGGCCTCCCTGGTTCTATCTCCAGCTATGGGCTCCACCACAAGCCGTGTTCCCCACCTGTGCCGAGGTCAGGTTCCACAGCACCTCATCCTTATTCAGAAGTGAAGAGGGCATCACCAACAGATGTTTTTAAGAGGCTCCCCTGCCTGCTTTAAATCCTTTGGCTGCTTAGTAACTGCTCAGGACTTCCCAACCTTGGCTCCACATTTTGCCTTATCTAAATTGGCTTTTTGATGTATCTCCTGCCTGGCTGCAAAGAACTAGGCCAGGGCTTCCTCCCTCAGCTGGCCTTGGGCTGCCCTTATACCTGCCACTTCTCCACTCTGGCTGTTGCCTCTCCTGGCTGTGGCTCTGGCAGTGCTGGGCAGCACACAGGCTGCTTTAGGCCACCAAGGCCCACCGGATAGTCCTTGATTATCATCTCCTGGGGTATACAAGTGACCTCTTCCATCCCCAGGGACCCATAGTTATATCAAGCTGCCAGCGTTCCTCAGTCTTCTGGCGGGATTGTGAGTCCAAGCCCATCAGTTTCTTCTTTACGTCAGCACTGGATAAGCTCCAAATGACAAATTGTGGTCTTCTCTCTTCCCCGATGAGTCTGCTGCCTCAAGAGTAGTGGGCTAGTCCTTGCAGGCCGTCCCCTCCACACAAGGTCTTGTCTTGCAGCTCCGGGACCTTGTTCACCTCCTGTGCTCCTGCAGCGTCTTTAGCTCTTCTCACAGCTCCTGGACTTTGATCACCTTCTGTGCTGCCATGGAGTCTCCAGTGTTGTCCGTGACTCCACTGCAGAGCTGTGAGGGAACACTCACCCCCCAGCCCTGCCTCCAAGCAGGACACTCACCATGTCAGTGGGCCCCTTATGGGGAGGTGCCCACACAGAGAGGAGGCCGGCAACCAAGCACTACACGCTTGCAGCCTGCCACCCCTCTCCTCAGCCCCTCCCGAGGTCTTCAGAGAGCTCCATAACTGTCTGCGTCGAATCATCCTACTGACTCCTGCCTCATTGTAGAGGCAGGAAGGCACAGAGCAAGCTCTCTATGGATCCAGGAAGACAGGTAAAGGAGAGTCCTGGAGCCCTCAGTGGCTTTTTCAGGCTTTTAATCATCTTTCTACACCACTTGTAGTGGAGCAACCAGGTGCAGGGCAGGCAGGGCGGCCGGGAGGCTGGCAGACCTCCCAGCTCCCAGAGAATCTTTACTCTCTAGTGGTCTCTCCACCAACCTCTGTCGTACATAGTCCTCTGAAACCGCCTCTTATATGTTCAGGCTCCAGTCTCAGGTGTACCCACTTACGCATGCCCACCCCATACTCTAGGTGTCCACCATCAGGCATGTGTGCCCCCTACCATATTCCCAAGCACCTCCTGCAATCAAGGCTGCAGGTAATAGCCACAGAGGCCAGTGGCGCAAAAGCCTGAGCAATCTTCATTTACCCTACAACCATCTACGCTATTTTTAAGCATCTGGTTCAATAATGTCAAGTGCACTTGTGTCAAATGCAATGACGCTCTAGAACTTCTCCATCCAGCAAAACTGAAACTCTGGACTCATTAAACAGCTCCCCACGCCCCCTTACCCAGCCCCTGGCACCCACCCCTATTCTACTTTCTGTCTCTATCAATTTGACTACTCTAGGTACCTCATATACATGGAATCATACAGTAACACAGTATTGTCTTTTAAGACTGGCTTATTTCATTTGGCAGAATATCATCAGGCAAATGCTTTTATTTCCTTTTAAAAATGATTTTATTTTATTTTTGCATAGAAGAGCTGGGGTGTAGGCCAGAGATGTGTGTGCGTGTGTCGGGGGTAGTGGTGAGAGGATTCACCAGAGACAGAGTGGGGAGCAGAACAGTCCAGATCTACTGAAATACACTGCTGAGGGGAGCAGCAGGCGAGACAGGAGAGGTCTGCTGTGCCATGTGGGTAGCTTCCTGGCCGGGGATTGAACTCAGGCCCTTGCAGTGATAGGTGATAGTGCTGAGACTTAACTCCTAGGCCACCAGGGAGGCCCCAAATGCTTTTCTTAATTAACTGTTCTACCCATGCTCCTTTCCACTCTACCTAATATTTATTATTATTATTATTAATATTATTATTATTTTTCTGAGCACTCATCTGCAGGGCCAGCTGGGCACATTCTTGCTTATGTTCATACTCCCTGGGCAGCAGGAAGGGTGACCTTGTCACCTTCTCCCTGGATTTCGACTCTCTGGAAGTGTGCTGGGTTCCAGGCCTGACAGGGAGCTGAGAGGCTCTCGTGGCCCTGGCTAGTGACCTTGGCTCTGTCGTTTCCTTCACAGTGCATCAGTGGTGGTGTTGGTGTCCCTAATTCCTCCACCTTTGGGAGTTAAATCCAGGGGACGCTTGGTAGTCAACCTCTGAGGATAGGGCCTCTAGAGAGGTCAAGGGGTACAGAGGATGAGGAACATGGGTAAACAGCTTTAATTTCCAAATCTGAAGGGGCTGATTTTGCAGGATTTTTGTGGGGTGACTGGGGTAGTGTCCATGAGAAGGTGTAGGTATCCCAGAGTTTCCCTTTGCCATGTGGCAGGCTTCTTTGGGCTGCTGATTACATGGGGCCTTTGGTTTGTGAACTTTCACTGATATGTCTATTTTTGGTATGTAAACTAAAATAAAATATTTATCATAAAGAAACAAAAGCTTATAAAAAAAATGTAGTGACCTTGTCCCTCTGCCATAGGTAGACTGGGGACTTTTCAGCATTTAAGCACATGTCGCTGGCAGGAAAGGGGTCTCTCCAGGTTGGAGGATGTGGCCCATCCCAGCAGGCCGCCTCAGCTCCTTTCTGCAATGTTTCTCTGCCCCCTGGTGGTGGAGGGGGCCTCAGAAGAGGCACAGGCCCAAGTGGTATCCCTGCACGGTGTTTTGTGCCTGCCCCCTTCGCATCCTCTTGCTCCCTTTGGCTAGGCTAAGAAGGCTCCAAAAAGGACCCAGAGACTCAGGTCCAGACTTAGTGGGGGGCAGGGAGCACAGGTAGGTAGGGCTGCTGGGTGGTGATCCCAGGTGCAATTGGTTGACCCAGGGCTGCAGGTGCTGTTGGAGACAGGGGACTGCAGGTGGTGACTGGTGAAGCTGTTATTTAAGGGAAGGGGGTGGTGCTAAATCTGCAATTAGGTTGCCTAGTAGTGCTTGCTTGCTGGCAGGCCCCACAGGGCCTCACCAAAGACAGCATGGTCATGGGAGGCCTCTGGTCTTGGGTGCTGGGTCTGCTCTCTTTTCCAGGTAAGGGAGCTGCCTTGCCCTCCTCCAGCCTTTAGAGTGCTAGGGAGAGGCTGGAGCCTGCAGGGATCTGAATTGACCAGAACCACTCAGAGAAAGAGCATTCTTCAGGGATGTTTCTAGAAGTTAGTTTCTGGAGGTCCAAGGGAAGGCCTCCTGAATACCCTAGGAGCAGGGTCCTGCCGGGCAGGATATGGGACAGGTCGTACTCCAGATGTCCATTTTCTGGGTGGGGGCAGGAGACTGTAACTACTCTAGCTTAGTCCTGCCAGGTTTCTCCAGGCTGAGCCCATTTTCCAGAAGTCTGGACTAAGAAAGGGGGCCATGGGGTGGGCCTGAGGCTAGCTTGCACCCTGCCATCATCACCGGACCCCGAGGTCTGGTCCTACCATCCCTCTTTCTGCTTTCCTGCTCCCTCTCTTGCCTCATAGACACCCAGGTGCTCAGAGCACTAGGCTGCCTCCTGGAGCCCAGCATTTGTCCTACCAAGGGAGCTGCTTCTAGTGTTGTCTAGGCTTTGACACCAGCTGGGGCTTCAGGGGGAAGGCAGGTGGCTCTCAGGACTCCATGTTGGAGACCTTTGTGAAGAGCCTGGGTCTTGTGGTCTGACACTGCCCTCCCCTTCTTCCCATCATCTCAACTCACCAATGGGAGCACTTTGGGCATCGTGTGTGCCCCTGTCTGGGCAGGTGATCCTAGGAGTGCCCTTAGCCTCCTGCTGCCCAGGAGCCTGTGGGACCAGTTTCCTAGAAGACCTCACTCCTGAGGGGACCCAGACATCCTGGGACAAGGACATCCCCCTGCAATTAATCAAGGTGAGGGCACTATGTCTTCTCTTGGGGTGTAGGGGTATGAAATTGTAGTGGTTTTCATCAAAACCTCACTGAACACTCAGAGGCATAAAGAGCTGGGAGATGCACTGCTTAGCAGGCTCTAGATGAGTAGTTCTGTGGGCAACTTCTTCAATGTCTTTTCCCGTATCTTCTCCTAAACTCATTTATAAGAAGTGTGTGTGTGGGGGGTGGGGTGAGGGGGCAGGGAATAGGATTTAAAAATTGAACTGATAAAGTACAGGTCTCTGCAGCTCCCTAAGTTATTAGTGGATGTTGGAAAACACTTCAGCCGCCTCATGCAGGACGTCCCAGAGGTGTGAGGGGGCTGGGGTACAACAGCAAAGAAGCATGAAGTTCCAGACCTCGTTGTCTGCAGATCTCAGTTGAAGAATGAAAACGTATAGATACCCTGGGACGAAGCTGGTAGAAATGAACATTAGTTCAGGAGTTGGAGCCATCACATGCTAAAGTGTTGGGGGAATAGCGGGTACCTTGCCTGAGTGGGGATGGGAATTTGCTGGGGGTATGGGCACAAAGTGGCTACACTTGTGGCAAATTCCCCTCTTTCTGAGCCAAGACTTGGGACTAGCAAGCTTGAACAGCGGTATGCTACCTTTGGTCACTGTGAATGGCCTGGAGGAAGCCAAAACCAACCAGCTTATCCAGCATTGATAGTCCTATGTTGGGGAGATGGCACTCAGCTAGGGCTGCTAGTAACCCCCAACTGTCTGCAGCCCACCTTAGAGGTGGCTAATGCCCTGCCCAGGTGCCTTCACTAGGGAGTGCATGCTTTCCTGGCTGTGGGGAATGTTGGCTGCTAAGGCTTGACAGCTGAAGGTCCTTGGCTAAAGGAGCTGCAGCGCAGGGGTGCCTGGGACATCTCCCCTGCCTGGGGTGGCCCACAGTGATTCATGTGGGATATGGGGCTTCTAGCCTTGAGGGGGACAAGTCCAAGGTGCCATCTGGGGTCCAGAGCTCTGTGGAGTCAAGCTGAGGCAGCACTTGGGCTGATCCCCAGTTCTTCTCTAGTGTTCTCCTGCTTTCCTCAAGAAGTCACTGGCAGGTGGCTCCTGGTTTGGACCCTGCTTCTAGGGAACCCAACTTAAGGTACCTTCAGGTGCCAGAGGTTCTAAGATTCCCCAGGGGGCTGATATCTTAGTAAAAGGCTGTGGAGAAGGGCTGCAGCTGTGAGAGAAACAGACAGAGATGGGAAGGGGAGTGAGGTGAGAGGTGCCAGGCGGGGAAAGGAGGCTTCACAGGAGCCATTAGCAGCCTCCTCCTATGGTGCTGTGTGCTGGAATGTGCCACCTGCCACTGCAAGGGTCCTGAATGTAACCCAGGTGGGTCAGAGTTATGGGTCCAGGGCATATTCTGGGGGGTGACTTGGGCTGGAGTGGAGGATAAAGGAGACGGCTAGAGAAAAGGCCACTTCTTGACAGCAGAGGGCTTTGAAGCATTGGAACAGGATTGTGTGGGTTGTGGGAGCCATAGACTGTGTTTGAGCAGGAAGTTGGGATCAGTCCAAGAAACATCACACATGTTGTAGACTGGACTTAGAGCGGGGGTGTGATTCACCTGAGGCCACACAGCCTGAGTCTGGGAGAGAATTCGAGCTCTGAGAAGACCTTGGGTGGGTTGACCTGTGTAGGGTAAAGAAAATATCAGGCTTTTCTGCCCTCCCGCCATCAGGATAGATGATGGATCCTTGTCCTGAATGCATGCCTGATGGCGGGCACCTGGAATAGGGTGTGGGCATAGGTAGATGGGATTCAGCTGAGCTAAGACTGTGCTTTTAAGGGTGGCGTCACGGGGACGCCAGAAGCAGCAGCAGCAGCAGCAGCAGAAGCCGAAGCCGAAAGAGAAGAAGCCCGAAGCAGAAGAAGCCCGAAGCAGAAGCAGAGAACGCCAGAGAACCCAGATAGAGTGCAGACTTGCCTCCCAGCCCCCCAGCCAGCACCCCTGCCTGCCATATGCCTGGTGAACCCCAATAAAAGACCTGCAAAAAACCCACTGAGGACTCTGACTCCTCCTTTACCCGGTCTGCATGGGATCAGAAAACCTGCACTGTGCCCAGTTCCTGCCCTTACAACCTGCCAGTCAGGCCTCGGCTGGGCACATCCTAAGAGTCTGTGTTTTGAGGGGTATACACATCCTCCTTCCTTTCCAGGACTCATCCCAGAGGAAACCCCAGAGAACAGCTTCCTCTTTGAGGGTGACATCCTCGGACCAGTGAGCGGGCTGTGCACACATGTGGCTATAAGTAACCTTTGAACCCCAGCATTACAGGGGTGGGACATGTAAGGGATCTCTCTGCTTGCTCACAGTTTGATAAGACCTCTTCTTCAAAGGTCAGAGAATGGGCCTCCCTGGTGGCACAGTGGGTTGAGCGCAGTGCTGTGAAGCTGTCCGCAGCCTCTGCAGCGCAGTTTCCATTCCCGGCCAGCCATGGAGATACCCATATGGCGCAGCAGACCTCTCCTGTCTCACCCACTGCTCCCCTCAGCAGTGCTTTCGGTCCTTCTGCCTGTTCTGCTCCCCACTCTGTCTCTGGTGAGTTCTCTCACCCTCCTGTGCCTGTGACCTGTACCCCAGCTCTTGTATAAATAAATAAATCTTAAATTAAAAAATTTTTAAAAGTCAGAGAATGTTCTATTGGGATTAAGTTAGCCTGAATACTAAGGGAGGGTAACATCTGGACTGGTACAGCAGTAACCCTGGGAAGGCTTCCTGAAGGGGTAGGGTTTCAGGAGCTGCCCTCTCTCCTCAGAGTCCCTTCCAGCTGTTTTCCACTCCCAACAAAAAATGGCCCAAGAGTGGTGGTGTTGTAGAGGTCCCCTTCCTGCTGTCCAGCAAGTACAGTGAGTGAGCATGTGCTCCCCAGCCTTGGGAGCCTTGGGGCTTCCTCCCTGCCCCAACCCTATTACTAATTGGGCCTGGGCTCCTTTCTGGGTTTTCCCTCCATACCCCCTGTAATCCTACCAAGCCCCCTCCACCACCACCACCCTGAGAGGATTCCACCAAGACCCCTTCTCTTCCTGAAGGCCTTTTCAACTGGGAGAGCTGAAGTCCTGGAAAAACTGATGGGGAAGATATATTAAAGGACTAGCTGATCTATTTTGAGACCAAGCTGTCTCGAGGGTAGTGACCTGTCCAGGGCCTATCTAGAGCCCAGCTTCTTCCCCCAGCACCATCACACTACACTTTCTTGACATTTTATTTTAGGAGAGTGACTTGAAGTTCCCTATTGCCCAGGCAGACTTACAAGGGGTCATGAAGACTCTGGGGGCTTGTTTGGGGGCGGGTTCAACCAGGGTGTTTCCTCCCAGATGAGCCCAACCACAAGGTGATCCAAGAGGCCTTTGCTGAGTTTGAACGCCTCACGTGCATCAGGTTTGTCCCCTACCAGGGCCAGAGAGACTTCATTTCCATTGGCCCCATGTCAGGGTAAGTGCGTGTGTGTGTGTGTGTGTGTGTGTGTGTGTGTGTGTGTGTGTGTGCTGCATGTCTGCATGCACGCAGAAGCCTGCATGCTTTCTCTGGCGTTCAGCCTGGAATGAACCAAGCCATTGTCTGAAATCTATTTCTGGGCTTGTCCTCCTGGGTCCAGGATCCCTGTGTCCACCCCGAATGGCTTGCCTCACGGACCTATCGATATTTGGGGCAGAAAGTAGAGGAGGTGTGGGAGAGGAAGGGGATGAAGTGCTCAGTGCTCCTTTATGAAGCCCTCATCCCTGGGAGACTTCTGGTGAGTGAGTGAAGGTTTTGTGGGACAGACCTGGCCTCGGGTCCAGGATCCACAGTGCAGGGCCGCATGATTCCAGGCGAGTTGCTTAACTTCGGAGCCTCTTCAGCTTCTCTTTTGAGAAGGGCAATACCTATTTCTAGCTTGTTAGGTGCTTTTTAAAGCATGTGAAAACTTGAACTCAGGGTTCCCCAAGTGGGTATAGCCACTTAGTCAGCTGCTTCTGCTACCCACATTAATATAAGTTCCCACCTTCCTGCAGCCCAGACTGGTATTCAAGTTCTAGTACCCCCATTTCACAGAAGGCCAGGCAGCGACAGGGGTGTGGGGAACAGCAAGCCGGGGGCTAGCTGCTTGTTGGTGCTTACCACGCCAGAACTTGGGAAAAGAAGGGGCTGACTCGGGCTCTGTGGGTTGGTGCCCACCAGCTCTCTCATGGCCTTGCAGGTGTTTCGCCAGTGTGGGACGCAATGGAGGGATGCAGGTGGTATCCCTGGCACCCCCCTGTCTCCGGAAGGGCAAGGGCATCGTCCTGCATGAGCTCAGGCCTGTGCTGGGCTTCTGGCATGAGCATGCCCATGCTGACCGGGACCGCTATATCCGTATCAATTGGAATGAGATCCTTCTAGGTAAGTCCTATCATGCACAGGTCCGGCTGGGTCTGGGGGTCTTGGGGTGGGACACGAGAGAGGGCAAAGGTGTAGGCCAGTACCAGAGGGGTCACCAGGCTATTTAGAACAGGCTGTCTAGGGCCTCCCCTGGTGGTGCAGGCAGTTGAGCGCCACGCTATGAACCTGTCCGCAGCTTCTGCAGCACCGGTTCGATCCCGGCTGGCCAGCAAGAGTTCCACATGGCACGGCAGACCTCTCCTGTCTTCCCCGCTGCTCCCCTCAGCAGTGTACTTTGGTCCATCTGCCTGTTCTGTTCCCCGCTCTGGCTCTGGTGAATTCTCTCACCCTCCCGTGCTTCTGACTGTACCCAGTGCTTCTATAAATAAATAAATAAATCTTAAAAAAAAAAAAAAAGAAGAGGCTGTCCCGTCTTCTCTGCTGCCTGCCTGTCTCATGGGGAAGGGGTATCCCATTGCTCTCTGAGACCTAGAGATATTCACATGCTGCTATTTTGGGCTCTAAGCCTTCATGGTCCATCCCCAGCTGAGCTAGGGTGTCACCATTTGCTTTGTGTCTCACCTCTCACTGACACTGTTGGTTCCTGAGGACAGGGTTGATTGTGTCTTGTGACTCTTGTTGGTTGTGTACTTAACTAGCAGGTGTATTTAAGCTCAGGTGCTAGACACTACTGTGGGCTTGGGGCAGGCCCCCTGCTGGAGAGCTGAAGGGGCAGAGGGTGGTCCTGTAGCTCAGTGTGTGTGAAATAGGCACTGAAAATTGTGGGACAGAGAAAGCACAGGGAGAACATATCATAAAAGGCAACAGGGGAAGGCCCAGGATGATCTGGGGTGTGGTCACTGCCCTGGATGCCAGTAAGCAGCAGCTGAGCATGGGTCATACGATGGATATCTGGCTCTGGGGGGGGCATAGTTTAAACCAGGAGAGGGGAGGTATAAAGACAGTTGCTTCATGAGGGAGGGCAGCAGAGGATGTAGATGTTTGGGGGTGTGGGAGGAGAAGGGGAACATGCAAGGGCTTCCTGCACACAGGGCGTCTGGTGAGGGTACCACCATCACTGGGGGGAGGGTGCCCAAGACTGAAAATTGTGGAGTTCCCGGAGAAAGGGTGCTTTGGGGAACATGGGTAGTATCTTATGATGGGATGCGGCATGGGGACTGAGATCAGGGGTTAGTGTAGTGAGGAACAATGAACAGTGACTGTGCTCTGAAAGTAGAGGCTAAAGCCCTTCCTGGTGTGCATGAAATGCTTGTGAAAACCTACATAGAAACTTCAAATTAAAAAAAGTAGAGTTAATGTAAATGTTCTAGTCATGATGGAAAGTAAACATTAGAAACTAATACATGAAAACCTTCCATTTGGAAATTAAACAAATATTTTTTAGCTCCTGGATTAAAGTAATTGCAAGAATTCTAAAAATCAAATGTTTTAGAACCAATGGTTCATAACTAAAGCAATGCTCAAGGAAAATGTGTATACTTAAATGCTTATGTCAATGAAAGTAGAACTTTTTTTTAAAAAAGGACATTACTGATAGTAAAAGCAGAAATTAATGAGTCACAAAATAGCACTAGTAAATTCAAGAGCTGTTAACAAACAAACAAAAAAAAAAACGGTTAATGCCAACTACCCTAATGGAAAAAAAAAATTGCTTAAGAATAGAGAAAGAGGGCTTCCCCGTTGGCGCAGCGGTTGAGCGCTGGGTTTTGAAGCTGCCCACAGCCTCTGCGGTGCCGGTTCTATTCCCAGCTGCTCCCCGGCCACCGGAGGAGGGTCCCACATGGCGCGCAGACCTCTCCTGCCGCCCGCTGCTCCCCTCAGCAGTGTACTTCGGTCCTTCTGCCTGCTCTGTTCCCCGCTCTGGCTCTGGTGAATTTTCTCACCCTCCCGCGCTTCTGACTGTACCCAGCACATGCATAAACAAAACAAACAAACAAATAAATAAAACATGCCTCTATTTTAAAAAAAAAACATTAAAAAAAAAGAATAGAGAAAGATGGGAATATACTTACATTTAGTTAACACACATAGAACCAACTGCTAGACTATGAGCAACAGGAATTAACCCTGGGGAGGTGGGGACTAGGGAAGGGGGCTAGGGAGGAGACTAACAGTTTTTGATTTTTTTGGGGGGTACTAGAACTTATTGCCTATTCAAAATTAATAACTTACAGGTTTTTGAAGGGAATAAATAAGCACTCAGGGGTCGGAATCTCAGGCAGGTGATGAGATAAAGGTGCTGGGAATGTCCTTTGATCTCTGATGGTGACCATAGAGAGCCAGCATGGGGGTGCTGGCGAGAGGGGGCAGGGGGTTCAGCGGTGTATGACGGTCACTATGAAGGTTAGAAGAGAACCTGGAGTGGGGAACCTTGGCCTGCCCAGGCCGGGAGGACCCGAGTGACAGGGACAAGTGGGCTCTCCGGCCAAGGTGGGCTTGCTGCTGGGGAGGGGTGTTCACCACCACAGAGGGTGGGCGAGCAGGTCTCCAGATCTAGCTAGAGGAGCAGGCCCCCCACCTCACCAGTAGGGGGTGCCCGAGACACTCTCAGCAACATTTGACTTCCTGGAGGCTGTAAATTACACAAAGATCAGTCTCATACAAAGTGAGTGGGAGAGAATGGCCAACAGGCATATGAAAAAATGTTCAACATCACTTGTCATCAGGGAAATGCAAATCAAAACTACAATGAGATACCATCTCACACCAGTGAGAATGGCACATATTAAAAAAACTAGCAACAACAAATTTGGCGAGGATGTGGAGAAAAAGGAACTCTCCTGTACTGCTGGTGGGAGTGCAAACTGGTCCAACCACTATGGAGAGCTGTGTGGAGATTTCTGGACCTACTAAACATAGAGCTTCCATGTGATCCAGCAATTCCACTCCTAGGTATTTATCCAAAGGACACAGAAACATCAATTCCAAAGAGCACCTGCACCCCTATGTTTATAGCAGCACTGTTTACAATAGCTAAGCTATGGAAACAACCCAAATGCCCAAAAATAGATGACTGGATCGAGAAGATGTGGCACATATACACCATGGAATATTACTCAGCAATCAAAAAAGATAAACACATGCAGTTTGCAGCAACATGGATGGAGCTAGAAGGGATCATGCTCAGCAAAATAAGTCAGAAAGAAAAAGAAAAATACCGGATGGTCTCACTTATAGCAGGAATTTAGAAAACCTAAATAAGAGACCAGGAAAAAGACTAATCAATAGAAAGTAAAAATCAAAATCAATAAGCAACTATAAACCAGGGACACACTAGGGGCAGGGTGGGGGAGGGAGAGGTGGGGAAAGGAAGGACTAGAGTCAAAATAAGGGGGGGTGCAATTGTACGGGGAATATAACCAAAATGAAAATGCATACATTGTGCAAAGATGAAAAAACATGTAAGAATTATATAAAATAAAATATTTAAATAATAAAAAAAAAGGTGAGTGGGAGAGGCGCAGGGAACTATGAGGAGGCAATGGCTGGCCAGCCACAAGGTCCCTGTGCTTCCATGTCACCTGGCGCAGATCTAGATCCTTCCCAGGCCAGGGTGGGCAGAATAGGCAGTGAAGACACTGAGAGACGGGAGACAGGGAGCATGGACTAGTGCTGGGAGTCAGGTGGGGTACAGGGAGAAGCACGTATGACTGTAGCTTTAGATCCCCCTCCTCCCGGCTGAGGTAGGTATTAAATTCCCAGAAATCCCATGTCCTGACACCACCTCTACCCTGCCCCCCGCTTTTCTCCCTTGCCCTCTTCCCCCATCTGCAATTATCTTTTCAGGCTTTGAAATAACCTTTGTCAAATCTTGGACCAGCAACATGCTGGTGCCCTATGACTACTCATCAGTGATGACTACAGGAGGTGAGGACCCTCTTCCTTCTCTTCCTTCCCTCGGCACGGCCCTGCCAGCCCCTGCTGTCATCAGTGCTCAGGTCCCTGTCCGGTGGGTTTCAGATGTGCCTTCAGCCGCTGTGGGCTCCCCACTTTCGTGCCGCTTTGGGCCCCCGATGTCTACATTGGCCAGCGATGGAACCTGAGCAGCTTGGACATCACGCGGGTCCTCAGGCTTTATGACTGTAGTCCGAGTGGTCATGGCCCCCGTGGCAGAGGTGAGTGACGGGGCTGAGTGACTTGAGGAACCTGGAGAAGGCTCCTATGCGGAGGTGGTGTCAATGAAGGTGGAGAGGTGGGAGGTAAAGTTGCAGAGCTGAGCAGGTAGAGATCACAGGACATCACGGCCAAGAGGTTGGGGAGAAAGGGATGGACGTGAAGGGCTAACGGTGTGAAGGGCAGGAAAAGAAACCTGTTAGAGTCACTGGGCTGGGGTGGTGCCCAGGTGCAGTATGGTGTAGGGTGGTGAGGTGGACTCCCAGACAGGGGTTTTGTGGGCATGTATATGTTGGGGGGCAGGGAGATGGGGTAAGGCTGCTTGAGGATGTCTCCAAGCAAGGGGCTGCAGTGAGGGCTTTAGAGTCCAAGGTAGGCAAGGAGAACAGCTTAGAAGCAAGGCTCGGGAGCAAGAAGATATTAGGGTTTGCACGCTCAGCAGGGGTACAGAGTTATGATACTTGAATGAGCTGGGAGTAGAGGAGGCCACTGTCAGACCATGGGTTGTTGAGAACTGAGGTTTCTGCAGTGGGATTTCAAGTGCAGCCCAGTCCGGGAGCAGGGGTGGGCTGTGAGGTCACTGGGAATGAAGAGTCCCTGGGAGAAGCAAGTCAGCTCAGATTTGGGAGACGGGCTCTTGGAGAAGCTTCAGCGTGTGGGCGGGAGTGACAGGGAAAAGCATGGTGAGTAAGGCAGGGACTGGGGCAGGCCCCAGGTAATTGTTTGGGCCTAAAATGAACAAGAGTTTTTACAAAGTATAGTGGGTGGCACAAGGTAGGGAGTGGCAGTGAAGAGCAAGGAGGGACTGTCACTCCGAGTTAATGGGCCTGACAGTGCTCAGATGTGTCCTCCTCATGCCCTGGGTTGGGATGTGACTGCAAGCACAGGGGAGCTCAAGGTCGGGAGCCGGTGCTCCTGGTATTACCCTGGAGCATTCCTGGCTAGCACAATGCCCACTTTCCCCCCAATCCCATCTCTGGGTGCAGACTAGCCTGCATCTACTGTGCAGGCTGATTTGGTGAATCAGCTCTGCCGGGAGCCCATGCTCCTAGAATTCCCTTTAGGGGGATGCCCAGAGGTGAAACTTGTGGCTTCTGTCCCCAAATGGGGAAGGCATCCTCTGCTCAGGACAGCCAGGTCGTGCAGCCCTTGGCCCCTCTGGACAACATCCCTGTCTTCCAGCCCCAATCTGATTACCCCGTCTGAGGCCCAGGCCTCTCCTGTCTTCCCCATCTTTTGCCCTAAGGCTCTGGGGAACAGAGGGTCCCTATAGATCTGTCAGGGGAAAGGCAGACCTTTCGGGATGTCTGGCTCTGTCTGCTCAACTCCTGTCCCATCCATAGTCACACCTGGCAGATGCTTGGGAATGAAGTCACATTTTCCAAGGACAAAGGTCGGGGGGGGGCGGGGCACAGAGGAATTTCCAGCCCTGAAGACCCCTGGGTGCCCTCTTGCAAGAGAGGCCCAGCCCCTAGGTGGACTAAGGTGCTGCCCCCTTCAACCTCAGGTCAGGCCTTGGGAGATGCCCTGAGGCTGGTACCCTGGGAACAAGCAGGTTCCTGTCCTAATGCCTGGGGGGTGGGAATGTTACCCTGCAGCTGTCTCCTCAGGTCCTGCTCTCTGGGAGGCATTCAGAGCCTCCCTTCCTCCCCTTCAGTGCGCGAAGGCTCCAGATGCAGGGTTGCCAACAGTGGGGTGATGAGGAAGTGGTGGGCTCACTCTGAGGTGCTCCACAAGAATATGAGGTCCCTGAACATAGGACTCTGTCGAGCTCCTCTCTCCCCCATGTTGCTGCTTCCAGGAGACTTGCTTTCCCCTCCCCTCCATCATGGCCAGAGGAGGTTCTAAAGGTAGAAGGGGCTGCTTGTCCTGTTTCAGCCAAGTCCCTGCCTCTTCCCCAGCTCTTGGCTTTCATGTGAGGTCTGCTTAGGAGTGAAGTCTCCAGGGTACAGTGGGTGGGCCTGGGACAGGAGCCCCCCCCCCACCCCTTGCCAAATGGCCTGTCAAAAGCCCAAGGAAACCCTGCTTGGGATGGGCGGGAACAGGAGCTGACACCCTGTCTCAGTGGGGCTGGCCGCCTCAGATGATTTTTGGGAAAGCAGAAATAAAGCTGGGTACTTGTTCCAGGATTCTGGTTCCAGGTTGTGTTGACTTTAAGTATGAGTGCCTTTACCCTCTTCACTCGAGAGGTCTGGGGACCTCCACAAGAATGAGGTCCCTGAACATAGGACTCCTGTTGAGCTCCTGCTCCTCCATGTTGCTACTTCCAGGAGACTTGCCCACCCCTCCCCTCCCCTCTCCTCCCTTCAGTCTTGGCCAGAGGGTCTGGAAGGGGCTCAGATGCTTATACACGTTTTCCAGAGGAGGAAGCAGACTTAGGGACGCAAATAAACTTTTTGAGATAGCATGGATGGGGGCATCACTGCAGGCTGAGGCTTGGCCTTTTCCGACCCCTGGACTCTGAGGGGACACTGGGGCACACTCAGGGGCTCTGGACCCTCCACCGTCTATCTTGGGTTTCAGTCTTGAGTCACTTGAGTCAAGGATTTCTTAAGACTGACCAGGGACTGTCTCAGGAGTTAATAGCAGGCAAGAATCATGGGGTCAGTTAGTGGGGGGGTCTCCTGTCCCCCACTCAAGTCTCCTGTCCCCCACTCAAGTCTCCTGTCCATCTTTTTGCTCTTAGACTTGGGAGGAGGGGTGTCTAAGTCTAGGGGGAGTGAGCTGGGGCTCTGACCATGTACCTAGCAGATGACAGCTCCCCTGGGAGACTCCAGATCAGAGACTTCGGGCCAACTCTAAGACAGTAGTATAGTACCCTGCTTTTCAGAAGTGACCGTGACAGCCTCAAGACCTACAGGTCTCTGTGCAATCAGCCCAGGCCTCTGGCACCCGACTGGGTGTGGGGTTTCTCAGCGGCTGTCAGACACTGGGTCAGCCCTGTGAGACCTTCCCAGTTCTAGACTGCCCCCATAAACCTCCATTAGGATGTTGCTTTTGGAATTAGTATCCGGCTTCTCCAGAAAGTTAAGTGGGGATGGCTGAGCCTGGAGGCTCAAGAGGATTGAGGGTGATCCTTGTCATATCCTTCCCCATGAGGCCTCCAGTCACTACAGACACTGTTCCCAGGTTAGCTCTGGGCCCAGTCCTGTTTCACAAGCCCAGCCCTATACCTCATGACCCAGCCCTGCTTCAGCCCCTTGGGGGACATGATATGTATGGGCTCATAGGGTGTTAACCAGAGTGAGCCACCCAGCCCATGTGAGGCCTGTTCCCCGCTCTGTAACCCCAGAGCTATGTGGGCTCACTCACCAATTTGTTCACTCATCCAACAGACTGTTGAATTGGGTGCCAAGTAGGCTCTGCTATAGGTATTGGGAATAACATAGTGAGCAGGGAGAGATGTTTATTGTCCTGAAGTTTATTCAGGGGTGAGGCAGGGATAGACAGAACAGGCAAGTAAGGAAGCATCTGTGATAAATTATGGGGGGCAGCACTATTTTGGGTTGTTGGCATTTCAACTGAGACCTAATGACAGAAGTAAGCTACCCTGAGAAAATCTGAGAAAAGAGCCAGTGCAAAGGCCTTGAGGCTGGAGTGAGCGGAGATGTAGAGGGGAGGATTTAGGCAGGGCCAGGCCAGAGGAAGTGAGGTTCTCGGAGGGGAGAGACAAGATCTAAGCTATAGAAGTCCTTCTGGATGCTCTATGGAAAATGGATTGTAAGCAGGGAGAACACTTGGAAGTTCCTGCAGTTGTGCAAGTGAGAGCAAGCGGGGGCGGTGGAAACTTGCAGAAGTGGGGGCTTTTGGAGTTTGTTTTGGAGGCTGAGGCAACCACACTTTCAGTTGGATGTGGGGGAGAGGGCACCACTTGCAGCACTGAGAACCCGGGGGGAGAGGCAGGGCTCGGGGATATGTTAAGTCTGGAGAAGCTATCAGACATCAGTGGCTGTGTCAGGGAGTGTGTGGGTGGCATGAGCCTGCAGTGCAGGACAGGATGACTTCTGGGGAAGTCATCGGCATCTGGGTGGCAGCCATGGGGTTAGGTGAAACCCAGGAAGAGTTCTGAAGAACAGGTGTCCCAGCCCCGAACCGGGGTGGTGCTTCATTATTTAGTGAGGGTATCTCAATCTCGGCTTATTAGCTTTCTGTGCCTGACAATTTTTTGTTGTGGGGACTGTCCTGTACATTGTGAGTTGTTCAGCAGCAACTTTGGCCTCTGCCCACTAGATGCCAGTAGCAACCCTCTTCCCTCTTCCTCTGCCGTGACAGTAATGTCTCCAGAGATGGCCAGAGGTGCCCTGAAGGGGCAGGGACAAGAGTCACTCAATAAGAATCACTGCTTTGGAATTTAGAGAAGACAGAAGGCTGAGAGGAGGGAGTGAAACCTGCAGGGGTCCAATGGGGAGGGGCATTATATAAAAATGGCTGAGAAACTGAGCAAGAAGAGGACCCAGAAAAGAGCCTGGCCCTTGGTGGTGTCATGAGTGGCCCGTCAGGAGTAGATTGGGCGGAGAGGGGGGCGGACTCCCTAGTCAGGGTGAGGGGGAGATGGGCGGGATTAGAGATAGTCGGAGAAGGTGGGGACCATGGGGTTGGGGGCTCAGAGGGCAGGCTAGGGAGTGGGAGTGGCCCTGGGAGTGGGGGAGTGACAGGTGGAGAGGGCATGACTGCTGGGGTAGATTGGGGGACAGGCAGAGGACCTGTCCTTTGAGTGGGGTTGGAGCTCAAATGCAGGTGCTTGCTGGGGTGAGTGCCTGCCTGCTGCTTCCATTTCCCTCTAAACAGGAAGCAGGGTAACAGCTGGGCAGAGGACAGTGAGGGAGGAATAGCAGTTCTGAAGAGTGGGAGAGCACACTAGGAGGGTTTGGGGATTTGTGGTCATCGAGGCCAGTCGATGCAGTGAGAGTTCTCCGGAAAAAGCAGCCGCGTGGTCAGAGGCAGGGAGGAGGTGGTGGATGATTTAGGTTTGAGCAGGGCTGGGGTTCTGACAGGGGAGTGGTGATGGGGGGAGAGGAGGCCGGCTCACATTATAGAGGGCATGACTCGAGGGGGTGGGAAGGGGGCCATCCAGAGTGGTCTGGTGATAAGAGTCCCAGGAACTTGAACAGGCTCTGGGGCATCTGGGGGAAAGCTGGGGTGTGAAAGCTGGATTGGGCTCATGGGGTTGGGGGGAGCTGCCTGAGCCCTGGCCCAGGAGGATCTGGGGTGTCTCTCCTCGCAGACTAGAGTAGAAGCATCCCCAGGGCTTTCAGATACGGTGGCACATCTCTTGCTGTGCTCTCACGGCCAGGCACAGGACAGCTGTCTCCCCTTTCTTTGGAGAGGATGGTACTAAGTCACCTTTCCCCTGTGGCTTGTTCCTCTTTCCAAGGACATCCATCAAGGACACCTTTACTTGGGCACTGTCTGGATAAGAAAGGATCCTATGTATGTTACACGCTGATACCTGCTGGCCCTATCCCTCACCACTCAGCAACCCCGGCTAGGTCCTGGGGACAGAGAAGGGATGTTCGCTTTGATAGAGGGGGTGAGACAACAAAGCCATAGGACAGCATCTCAGTACAATGACTCTGTGTGGCATCAAGGAGCCTGGCGATCAGGGTACCTCCCTCTGTCTGAGAGGATGGTGACAAAGTGAGAGAGCAGGAGCCCACATAGCACAGAGAGAAGGGTGAGGAGAGTGTTTCCGGCCAAGCAAATAGTCCCTGGAAAGGACTGGAAAGAGACAGCTCAGGGCTTGTCCAGAGCCAGCCCCTGTCACTATTGCTCCTCCCCCATGGGTGGTGGCAATGCTGTAGTTCTGGGGCTGCTCAATGCCAGCCCAGGTGGAACAGAATGATAGCGGAAGGGCAGATCTAGCTTGGGAAGAGCTGAAGGAAGCGCTGCTGCAGCCACATCTGGCAGCCATGTAGGGCCCGGTGGAGCAGCTGCTGGGAAGGTGTGTGTGGAGATGAAGAGGTGCAGAAGCGCTGCATTATGTAAGGGCCTGGCTGCCCCATGCTGTGCCTGTCTGGCGGGTGGGGCTGGGGGGCTGCACCAGGTGACACAGAGCCTGCAGCAGGGCTGAGCTGGATGGTGCCTGTGGACTCTCCTTGGCTGGTGGCCAGTAGGGCCAGGTGCTGGGAAGACCTGGAGCTGTCCCTTCAGGGAAGGTTTGGGTAAGAATCAGTGGAGCCTTGCAGGGTGGAGAGGGAGTATGAGCAGCCCTAGTGTCAGATCTGTGTGGAGGTCTGGCCTTTTAAGGAAACTGAACCAGGAGACAAAATGGCTGACCCCGTTTGCAATGTCTAGGGAGATGCCCATCGAATCCCCAGTGTGAATATGGTTGGAGTAAGTGAAAAAGTGCCCACCCCCCACATGACCATTTGGGATGCCAGGGTACTCATACTCTGAGGCATCTGGGACAAGGACTGGCAATAGCTGCATCCCAGGCCCCAACGGTCATACCTCCGTCCTCTGTCCTTCCTCAGGAAGGGGGCTACTGAGCCCTCTCCATGCCTGGCAACCCAAGGTCCAGATCCTGCCCAGGCCAGCCCAGTCTGGCTGAGTGGGAAGGATACACCCTTAAAATCTGCCTCTGGAGGAGGCAAAGGAGGCTGACTGTCTCTCTTAACCTAGCCTGGGTAACACCCACCCCACAGGCAGTGGCACTCTCACTTAACAGAGGGACTGGGGAGGCTGGCAGAGGCAGGGGCAGCCTGGGATTGGGGGGGAAGCTATGCTTCCTGCATAGCTTGGGGTGACAGGGGTGCAACCTGTCTGAGCCTGGATGGGGGTGAGAGATTGGCTGTGGGCACTGAGAGCTCACATTTCCTGCTCCCATGGAGACAGAACAGGCAGGATCAAAGGTCCAGCCGGCACAATAGCTTAAGGCCAGATCCTTTGGGGATGGATTGATGCTCATTTATCCAAAGGCTGCCATGGTGCTATGGGCTATAAATACAAAGCCTGACTTGGGGCTGGGCTTATAGCATTAGGAGCTCTGGAAGCTGTGAGAAACCACCCCTTGAGGCTGCCCAGGTTGGCCCTGGTGGCAGGAAGAGAATGGGCGAGGTTCTGGTGAGGAGTTGGTGCTTGCAGTTCTGAAGCCAGGATAGAGGTGGGGCAGGGGGCTCATCTGAAATTTCTTTTCATTTTACTCTTCTTTCCACGCCACTCCAAGAGGGGTGCGCTGCATATATGCGCTCAGAACTGGAGCGCCGAGGGGGTCACTACACAGGACAAGGAAGCTCCTGACCCCTAGGACCTATTTTTTTTTTTTTTTTTCCTCTGAGCTATGTCTAAAAGACCCGACCTCTGACCAACCCCTATCCCCAACTAGGTTTCTTTGTTTTGCCCCAAGGGGTATCATCTTCTATAGCTCAAGAGGTGGCAGTTCGCCAAGTACCTCCCAAAACAACCCCTGCCTGGGTCTCAGGTGCTGCTGAGATTTGAGTCCAGGCCAGTTTTACTCTTACCTCTTTGCCCTTAATGGAGGAAACTGAAACAGCCGCAGGAGAAACAGGTAAGCTGAAGTCCAAAATCCCAGGTTCTGAGCACTCGCTGCCCCCACCCGGCTGGGGAGCCTTTTCAGTGCCCCTTGGACGCAGCGAGAGCAGGGATGAGACCCTGGTCTCCCCCCGCGCTGCGGACCCCGTGGGCACGCGGGCGGCGGCAGGGGGCACTCGCAACCTGGGCGTGCGCCTCTCCGGCTCTGCAGGCCCGAAGGAGTCCTGTTCGGGTGGGAAAGCTTTTGGGGAAAGAGCTGGGGCAATTTCCCCGCACACCCTCCCCGCCCCGCGGCCACTCTCCTCCGCTGGGCTTCTTGGACGCCGGGTTGGGGCTGTGGTTTATTTTTCTCTGGGCGCCTTAACACACCCTTAATGGTGGAAACCGAAACAGCTGCAGAGAAACAGGTGCGCTGAAGTCAGAAGTCCCAGGCTCTGAGCACTCGCGGCCCCACCCGGCTGGGAGCCTTTCCAGCGCCCCTTGGACGCAGCGAGGACCCAGCCTCTTCTTGGGCTCTTGGGCCGCAGAAAGACAGATCCGTTGCCGCCCACTGTTCTAGACCCCAGGGCGCCGCCCCAGCCCCGCGGTCCGCAGGAGAGTCCAGCCTTGGCGCCCGCGTCCGCCCCAGCGCCTTGCTCTAGCTCCCAGCGCGCGCCGACCCTTCCACCTCTGCCAGCGCCCTTCTCAGATTCCCAAAGACCCCAGAGGCCGGCCCCGCCGAGGTCCAGCGGCACGGGGGCCGGGAGGAAAAGGGGTAGGGGCGCCGGAGCGGAGACCTAGGGTCCGGGGAGGCCGGTCTCGCCTAGCTTCCGACGAGGCGCACCTTCCACCCACCCTCAGGTCGGACCGCCAGCCCCGCCTCCCTCTCCCTCCTCCTGCCCCCGCCTCCCGTCTCCTCCCTCCGCCAGCCGCGCGCGCTCAGCTCCCCACTCTCCAGCCACCGCGCTCCCTGCAGGCGCGGCTCCCGGCTCCTGCTAGCTGGCGAGCCGGCGCTCAGCCTCCTCGGAGAGCCGGAGGCGCGCCCCAGCCTAGCCCGCGGCCCAGCGTCTCAGCAGCGGGGGGCGGGAGGCACAACTTTACCCCGATCCCGGGCGGGGCAGGGACTGCAGCGCGACAAGTTGGAAAACTTCTCCGGTGCGGACGGGGAGACTCCGGGCGCCGGTACAAAAGGATGTAGGAGGGCGGTGGCTGACCCTCAACCTCCCCGGATCTCCAAGGCCCTATTCGGTCCGGCCATGGGGCGCTAGCGCCTTCGGCGCCGCCAGGGGGTCGACCCTCCTGTCCTGCCGAGCTGGGTGGGACGGTGCTGTCACCCGTGGTGCCCGCGCTGGGCGAGCAGCGCCCCCTCTGGCCGGGTCCAGACCCGCCATGGACCACCAGGAGCCCTACTCCGTGCAGGCCACCGCGGCCATCGCGGCCATCATCATCTTCCTCATCCTCTTCACCATCTTTGGCAACGCGCTGGTCATCCTGGCTGTGCTGACAAGCCGCTCGCTGCGCGCCCCGCAGAATCTGTTCCTGGTGTCGCTGGCCGCCGCTGACATCCTGGTGGCCACGCTGATTATCCCTTTCTCGCTGGCCAACGAACTGTTGGGCTACTGGTACTTCCGGCGCATGTGGTGCAAGGTGTACCTGGCGCTGGACGTGCTCTTCTGTACCTCCTCCATCGTGCACCTGTGCGCCATCAGCCTGGACCGCTACTGGGCCGTGAGCCGAGCCCTGGAGTACAACTCCAAGCGCACCCCGCGCCGCATCAAGTGCATCATCCTCATGGTGTGGCTCATCGCAGCTGTCATCTCGCTGCCATCCCTTGTCTACAAGGGCGACCAGGGCCCCCAGCCCAGTGGGCGCCCCCAGTGCAATCTCAATCAAGAGACCTGGTACATCCTGGCCTCCAGCATTGGATCCTTCTTTGCACCCTGCCTCATCATGATCCTTGTCTACCTGCGCATCTATCTGATTGCCAAACGCAGCCACTGCAGAGGTCCCAGGGCCAAGGGAGCCCCTGGGAAGAGTAAGTTTAAGCAGTCCCGCCAGGTCCCTGGTGGAACTTTAGCCTCAGCCAAGGTGCCAAACCTGGCCGCTCATCTGGTTGCTGCCGGAGAGACCAATGGACGCTCCAAGCCCACTGGGGAGAAGGAAATGGGGGAGACCCCTGAAGATTCTGGAACTTCTACCTTGCCACCCAGCTGGCCTGCTCTTCCCAACTCAGGCCAAGATCAAAAGGAAGGTATTTGTGAGGCATCTCTGGAGGAAGAAGCTGAAGAGGAGGAGGAGGGAGAGGAGGAGAGGGAGGAAGAGTGTGAGCCTCAGGCCTTGCCAGCATCTCCTGCCTCGGCTTGCAGCCCACCGCTGCAGCAGCCACAGGGCTCCCAGGTGCTGGCTACCCTCCGTGGCCAGGTGCTCCTCGGCAGGGCTGCTGGCGCTGCAAGTGGCCAGTGGTGGCGTCGGCGGACACAGCTATCCCGCGAGAAGCGGTTTACCTTCGTGCTGGCCGTAGTCATTGGTGTCTTTGTGCTCTGCTGGTTCCCTTTCTTCTTCAGCTACAGCCTGGGTGCCATCTGCCCACAGCAATGCAAGGTGCCCCATGACCTCTTCCAGTTCTTCTTCTGGATCGGCTACTGTAACAGCTCGCTGAACCCTGTCATCTACACCATTTTCAACCAGGACTTTCGCCGTGCCTTCCGAAGGATCCTTTGCCGCCAGTGGACCCAGACGGCCTGGTGAGCCCGCCTGCCCACTGCCCATGTACGGTTGGTGCCAGGTGGCACCCGGGCCATCCTGCTTCTTACCCTCCTTTATGTGGCCACCTTCTGGGGGGTTTCTTGTCCCTTCCCAGGTCCTGAAGGTCTCATCTGGGAGCCCCCAAGGAAAGGCAGGGACACCGTTCACAGGGAGTTCACTAGAAGCTTCCTCATGCTGACTTGGCTTTGGGGATGTGTTCTCTACTCCCTGCTTGAACATGAGCAGGTAGATGAGGCTTAAACCTTCCTGAATATAGTGGGGACCAGAGTAGGCTAGAACACCTCCCTCCCAGAATGTGCCCTGCAAGCCAGTGAGTGGGTTTCCCTTTCTTGAGGGCCCTGTGTTCCCTGGCAGGTCACTTGCTTGTGATGTCTTTGTTGCTTTTTAATCTTTCTCCCCTGTTAAAAGCAGGAAGCCAGCCTTCCACTTTTCCCAGGTGGACCTGCTGCTTAGAAGGAGGCAGACACCAAGACTGTGCATCCCCATTGGGCGCCTGTGGTTCCCATCAGGCACTGGGGTAGGGGTTATGGGCTTTTCTGAACTCTTTTCACCCTCCTTTCCCCAGCTTTTGGATTTGTATCTCCTTTAAAGGCCAGAATCATGGATCATTTTCCACACTGGGCGCCCTTCTGGGAGGTGGGTAGGCACATGGATGTCTCAGTGGGGCGGTCTGGAGGCCTGGTCTCTGCCTCAACAGGAGATTCCTGATCACTAGCATTCACCCCTTGCAAAAACTGGGGTAACAATAGCATGCCCGCCTACCTGCCACAGGGAGATGAAAGGCTTTGCCGAAAGCTTTGAGCTCCATGAGGAAAAATGCACTAAAGAACCAGAAAATGTGATTATTCAGTGATATAAAAATCCCCTTTCTCTGTGTTTACCACTACCTGTCTTCCTGTAGATTTTTGTTCTGTGCCTGGGGTGTGTGAATACCTAACCCCGAACTGGAAGTGGGGAGTGGCAGACAGAACCACTATTTTCAGTTAAAGGGTTTCTTTGAGAATATATTCTTGTGCCTGCAAAGATTTGAGTTATTATGCTGCATGACAGCGTCTTGACATTTCACCTGCAACACCAAGAGGATTTTCAGTGGCTTGACTCCCCAATAGGGGAATAAGTCTTTTGTCATCAAGCAGTCAAATTGTTTCCCCAAGACAGCTAAAAATACCCAAACCATGAGAACAGTCTGAGAGCCTGTGGCGGGTGGCAGACAGGGTGCTGGGCAGGAGCAGGTGAACAAGGGCCCCCTAGACTCATGGGAGAAGGACTCATGAGTCCATGAGAGAAGGACTCCCCAGGGAAGGACTCCAGGTCCCAAATGGGTGCCTGTGATGCACAACAGATCCCACCACCAGGGCTACCACCTGACCACCTCAGACCCAGTCAAGTTACCCACGCTACTGTTGGGGCTCCAGGGGCCTCTCCCTGCTGTTCCTCTCCCCCACCCAGAGCCAGGGCCTCTGGAACAGTTGGGAGCATTTGAAGAAAGTTTCCCAGTCTTCCCCATGGGGGTGTCTGGCTTCCACATCAAGCCAGCGAGCATCTTAGCTTGAGGGTGGGGCTGAGCGCTGCAGGCACTACTGGCATTCTATTGGGCCTGGCAGCTTTGGAGGGGTTCCGAGAGACTTTTCTGGGGTGGAGAGAATGGAGAGGAAAAGAAAGTCTCTCCTGGGGAGGGAGGCTATCCAGCAGCTTCCTTGGTCTCTGGGCCAGGTGAAGGGCACTGCCCTGGGGCAGGGCTGAGGGGGCAGGACCGGGGGAGGATCTGATGTGCCCCACGGGACCCTGGCTCTTGCTGCCTGTGGCACTCTTATTGTGATATGTAGGGTTGTTTTTTTTTTTTAAAGTCTGAGCTATTTTATCAATAAAGGATATTTTGTAATAAGCAAGCTGTGTCCTCTTTGTCCAAAGGCTGCTGGGAGGCATTAGCTATTCCTCAACTAGACTCTGGGCAGAGGCTCCCTTCCAGGCCCTCTGGTCCGGTTCTCTTCTGGGTGTGGCAGGCTGGTACCTCCTGCCTGCCTGCCTTGTCCACTCAGCATCCTTTATTCGTCATCACATATAAGTGGGGGTAAGATTGGCTGGAGGAGCCAGAGTCTGGCTACCTGAGTAGGGAAGTCGGGGGGATTTCTAGAGGGGGTGACATTTAGGCTAAGCCTTGGAGGAAGAGCAGAAGGACATAAGGAGGTAGGATAGGATGGTGTTTGGGGCGGGGAGCAGCACATACACAGGATGTTGTCTTGGGTGGATTTGTGAGTTTTGAGAGTCAGTCTGCTGGGGGCTAGCAGAGGTGGTAGAACACTGCCCACATGGGGTGGGAGCCACGCAGTTAAGGAAGGAGGGACAGGATGGTTTTAAGCTGCTGCCTTCAGTGAGATGCAGAGGAGCGGAGTGGAGCTGCCTTGCTCTAAACTCTCCGCATTAAGATTCATTCACGTCAGAGCTGGGAGGTCTGCGGCTATCTTAGTCTCCTCATTTCCCAGTTAAAAAGAGTCTGAAGCCCCAAAGCTCTTTGTGAGCTGGGTTAGGAGCTAAGACCATCAGGCATCCTGTCCTACTTCAGAGAGGACAGGCTGGCCCAGGTGGGCCTAGTTATAAGGGCAGGGAGGCCAGACAGTGGGCAGGTAGCAAGGGCCGGTAACTAAGGCCAGGGGTAGGGGCAATGCAGGTGGCAGAGCCCAGGGAGAGGTGTGCCCTGGGAGGGGAGGGCAGAGGGAGGTGCAGTGAGACTTCCTCCTAGGGGCCCCTCCCTCCACCTTCAGGATTCACACTTCCCGGGGGCAACCAGAGGACATGCCTGTGTACCCACCATCACTGGTGACTTGACATGGAGCTCCACTGAGGAATCTCAAGAAAGCCACCCTCTGCTGAGGAACTCTCAGCCCTTTCTACAAGCTTGGGTACCCACTGCTAAGACCCCGAGGCTTGATGAGGGGAGACCAGAGCACACTGACAGGTCCCATGCTAGGCTTGACCCCACTTTGCTACCTTATTCAGTTCTCAGATGAAAAACTGAAATGGAGTCCCAGGGACTGGTCCAGAGTCACGCAGGCTATATAGGTGGTACAGCTGGAGCTAGATCCCAGGGCTCCTGGCGCTCGATCTGGCCTTCCCTCATTTCTGCTCTTCTGGGTGAGTAGCACCTACTTTTGATTTCCCCCTGAGCACACCTGGATTTGCGAGTGAATGATATGGGCTCAGAGCAGCAGATATGGGGGGGATACCCTCCAACTCCCAGGAGGCACGTGCCATGGAGGTGAGGGTGGGGGAGGGAGGTAGGCAAGCAGGAAGACTTGGCAGTTCACCAGCTGGAGGCGAGCTGTCTTGGTCAGGTGCATCTGCTTTCTGGAGACCCCTGTCTTGAGACCCATGAGCCCTTAAATAAAGGGAGGTACCAGCAGAGAAGACAGTTAAAGAATAGGTGTGTGTATGTGTGTGTGCGTGTGTGCACATGTTTTGTGGGAGGGTTAAGAAGACCTCTTCTTACATGCACTGCCTGAAAATCTGGGTTCTTAGATCATGGAGGACAGACTTGAAAGACAATCAGATGCAGCCCGTGGCTCAGGGCAGTCGCCGAGATATTCTGGGCGTAGGAAATTCTTCTTCAATGCGTGGTTGCAGGAGGGCCAGGCTGACCGGCAATGTTTAGGTGGGATGGGGCACATGGGTTCCTTGCCCCTCCCTATCTTCTACACAAGGCGATCTCCATCTTGTGTGTTTGGGGGAAGTTGCTGGGAGGCAGGTGTGAGACCTTGCTCACGTACCACCTGCAAGTGGAGTGGCTGCTGTCCAAGGAGGAGGCACCAGCCCAGAGCAACCTTTAATTTCCCCAGTGCTGCCATGGGTTGCACTCAGAGTCTGGTCCCAGGTGGCTGCAGGGCTGGGGGTGGGATTTCTCTGCCAGTGAAAGCCACAGTGGGGAGACCAGGATGGTGCCCTGCTTCTGCCACCATTTGTCCAGCTGCCTTTGGGTGGGGGCTGTGTCTCTCCTCAGTCCTCAGGGTCCCTGTGTGCCCACCAGGGATTGCCCCCTTGGCCCCCAGGGCTCCCCAGTTTGAGGCTTTTTCTCTGCCCCCCTCCTTTCCAGGAAGGTGCAGAGGCGGAAGTTCCTGGGTTAATCAGTGGTTCTTGGAGTCTGGCTCTTGGTAGGATGCTCCCTTCACCTTTGAACCCCTGTGAGAGGCAGACAGGCCTGGGGTGAATGATCCATTTGGGGCCCTCTGAGACAGGCAGTGGTGAGAGGGATGGTGACAGCTCTGAGTAGGATCAGTGCCTGTGGTGCGTCAGCTGAGATTGAAGCGATTACTGTCCCATTTTAGAGATGAGGATGCAGGCCGAGGCGGGGTGAGGGACTTGCTTGAGGTGCCCCAGCGCCAGGACATGAACTAACCCAATCTAATCTTAATTGTGTCACTAACTGACCTCAGCATTTGCCTCCGCAACAGGGGGAAACAGGCCCTGGGCCCCTCCCAGCCCAGCAAAGCCCTACCTTGCATGAGCTGGAGGGTCTCACCTGAAGAGATCCCATGACTTTGGGGGTCATCTCCCTGTCTGCTGGCACCTCATTAGAACAGAAGCCCAGGTAGGGGTGGGAAACTTCCAGACTCTGCTCACTGTTAGCAGGGGAGGCGGGGAGCACTTGGCTATAATTAGACTCTGGGATTCTGCGAGCTCCCCGCATCAGTCAGCATCCGTCCTTTCTTCCATCCGGGCTAGGGAAGGCAGTTGTCAGGGGGCCAGAATGGAAGGAGCCGGCATGTCAGCTTGCACCCTCCCTGGGGCCTCCTGGCTCTGAGCTTCTCACACCCTCTCCTGGCCTTTGGCCAGAGGCGCTTGCCCTTGGCTTGGCCTTGTGGCCATATATTGATTAGCAGTGATTTCACAGGGAGAGCCACCCCCCTTTTAATGCCCACTAACGCCTGGGATTCTGGCCCCTCTTGCTTGTGTCCCTTCCCCTCTTCTGGTCCTTCCCACTTCCGGTCCTCAGTGACTTGCTCCCCCTTCTCTGAACCTCCTCTTTGCCTCCTTGTGACCCTCTGACTTCTACCTTCCCCTTGGGCATGGTCCTTGTTCTTCATGGGGCCCGCAGGCTCTGTGGATCACTGTGGCTGCAAGGGGACCAGGAGAGCAAGAAAGAGCCTCTCTCCCTGGCAAATTGGGACTATTTCTGGCCCTGTTATAGCCTTCTGGGCTCCTTGGCTTTCTAGCAGGCTGGGGAGGCACTGGGGCCTAGTGTAGGGTGCCAAGGTCCTGACCTTGGATTTCCCTGGGGAGGTGGCAGGCCCCCTTCTGGAGCTGAGGTGTGGGCCCCTCCAATCTCAGAGCCGCCAGGGCTCAGATGGAAGCCATTGCCTCTGACCCCACAGGGACCTGGACTGCTTTAAGAGGGACAAGCTCTGGGTCACAGCCATGGGGAGCCAGGGTATCCCTTTGTCCCTCCCAATTTCCTCTCCCAGCTCAGCTGCAGCTGTGAGGGATGGAGCGTGAGAGGCTGTTTGAGCCACTGCTTGGATTCCCTGGACATGGGGGTAGGCAAGGGTTATACCCAGCCTCCCCTCCCAGAGCAGGAGGGAACTGGCTGGGGTGGTCACAGGCAGCGGGTCCACTAGTTCACTGTGTGTTCTTTGTCAAGTGCCTCTTTGACACAGCTGCTCCAGCTGCAGATCAGGGCAGGCTGTGCCCTCTCTACCCCCTGCTGGTCTGGCAGCTGGTGTTAGGGTGGGCACAGGGCTCAAATCTATTTGAAGGATCTCCAAAGTTGTCTCAGAAGCACTGGCTAGGGTTCAAGGGCACAGGTCAGCAGGGCCGCCCGAGTGTGTGGCCTTGGTCAAAACTTCTCACCTCTCTGGGCTTCAAATTCCTCGTTGTCAAGTGAAGGAGTTGCCCTGGAACAGGGTTCAAAGGATGCATTTGTTGTCCTGGGTGCTGCCTCTGAGACTACTAGGCAGGGGCCGAAAGGGGAGAGAACGAGGTCAGTGGTCTCCTCTCCACACTCCACCCCTGCCTTTCTCTGTTTTTCTATTTTTTTTTTTTTTAAAGATTTATTGATTGATTGATACATGCATACATACAAGCACTGGGTACAGTCAGAAGCACGGGAGGGTGAGAGAATTCACCAGAGTCAGAGCAGGGAGCAGAGCAGGCAGAAGGACCGAAGTACACTGCTGAGGGGAGCAGCGGGCGGCAGGAGAGGTCTGCGCGTCATGTGGGACCCTCCTCTGGTGGCCGGGGAGAAGCCGGGGATCGAACCGGCGCTGCAGAGGCTGCAGGAAGCTTCGCAACCCAGCGCTCAACCGCTGCGCCACCAGGGAGGCCCTGTTTTTCTATTTTTTAGGAAGTATCTTTACCTCCTTGTGCACTAGGCTTCGTCCACTGCAAGCACCTATGGTTTCTACCCCTTTCTCAGTCCAGACCCAAGTAACACCCCTCAACGACTTCCCTGTCCTGCCCATGATGTCTGTGTCCCAGGAAAATCTCAGTGCATGAAACTCAGAGGGTTCTCTTAAAATACATTCCCCCAAAGTAGACTGGGGGCTGGAGCCAGGGGAGTGGGCATGTGCTGAGGGCGGCAGCAGTGATCCTGACTTTGGCCTTGTGTCTAATGCAAGGTTGGAAGGGGGAACTGAGCTGTATGGGGGCAGCAAAGAAGGAAGCAATTTGAGGCCCTCTGGCTGGGGGCTCCTGAGGAAACGTGCTGGGTGGTGGTGGTGGTAGTCATGGCCTAGAGTGGCAGACAGAGAAGAGGTGGCTCCAGAAAGTAAATCCATTTCACCCCAGTTGCGGGGAGTTGGGGGAAAGTGCTGGGGGGAAAAGGATGTCCTAAAGCTAATTCCAGACCAAAGCCAAAGCCACTGGGAACTCCAAATCCCTTCACCACCAAAGGGAAGGTGGCTGGGACCTGAGGGTGGGGTTAAGCAGCCAGGTTGGGTAAAACCAGACACGTGGGCTTTGGAGAAGATCCCTCATTTTGGCTCCCCGCCAGCTTGCAGCCTCAGGCCAGCTCGGAGAGTGCCTTAAAGACTTTATTTCCCTATTTTCTCCCTGAGTTGTACATTTCCTCAGTTCCCTTTCCCTTGTAAATAAACCTTTTATTAACCTTGTGTGTGCCTGTAGTGGAGTATTAATAAGTCCCTTGTAAGCGCGCGGGTGAGGACCCACAGCCAGGCAACCCGTTGTATATCGGGGTTGCTCCGTAACAAAAGGGGTGTCCACAGTTCTCTCCTACGAGGGCAGGGATTTTCTAATTTGCTGGTGCCCATGCCCCTCACCCTACAGCCCTACAACCCTGACTCTGTGCTGGGGTGCAAGAAACATGGTTAAACCACAGAGTTTTCTCAGAAAACTGGGACAGCCTTGGCATTCGTCACCTAAGGCTGTGGACCCAGCACTCCTGGAATGCATCTCTGATTTGGTGTTTAATTTTTCTGTTTTGTTTTGTTTTGTTTTTTTCCATAGTTTCCTAGAGAAATTCTGTTGGAAGATTCCATCCCAGCCTTTTTGAGCTAACAGCAGGAGAACTGTCCCTGCAGAGATGGGGGAGCGCCAGGGCATCCGGGACCATAAATATGGTTTATGCAGATCACCTCACTGATTCACATAAACCATGTTTATGTGAATTCCTCCTGAGAGGGAGGAAAGGTGGCCAGGGGGGTGGGAGGTTAGTGCCTCAAGAGATAGGCTTGAACAACAGCAGGTGCTGGATGTTAGCTGAGCTGTTTTGGGGGACTCACGCGGTCTGAATCTACAGCACAGCTTTGGTTTGTCTGAGTGGAGAGTGCAAGTTTGGGGCCTGAAGGGAATTGCTGGGACTTCGGAGGTGGTCAGAGGCTGCCCCCAAGCAGTCCCAGATGGACAGCTGATGGAGAAGAAGCAGTTTGAAGTGCCCTGTGCTGAACCTGCCTGGATCCCTGGGCCTTTTCCTGCATGGCTTCTTCAGTGCTCTGGGTTCTGTGCTGGCCCAAAGGGGTGCAGGATAGGACCACCGCCACCATCATGCACCCCAGTGGGTGTCTAGTGGGAAGGTCTCCAGCACAAAGGTGAGCAAGCACTGAGGTAGGGACTGCAGCAATAGGGCAGGGGAGACCTGGTAGGGACAGGAGTGGGGGAGGAGCCCTACCTAGGCAGTGCTCGGCAGAGGACATGGCTGGAGGCAAGGGAAGTGTTGGGGGTGCATATTTCCAGGCTACGGCTTGGGTGTGGGCTTGCTCATATTCTGGTGTGGCTTCTGGCCCCAGGCTGTCCCCCAGAGGCAAGAATAAGGGGGGAGGGTGAGGCCCAGGGCCAGCAGCGCTGAGCCAGAGGCTGCTGACTAAAAATAAATTGGGATGTCAGGGTCTCCTGTCTCCAGGAAGTGGGGCAGAGTGATGAGTGTCAGGAGGAGGAGGAGGACAGGAGGGGAGGCAAAGGGGAGGAGACAAGTCACAGCTGAAGGCAGCCAACAAACTTGTTTATTTTCTTTCTTCTGGCCTGAAGTCTCTCAGGCTGCTGCTCCCTAGATCTGGGCGAGGGGCACTGGTCTCCATGGACCTGTGGTGTCCCCCAGACCCCTCACTACATGCCCTGGGACTGGTCTTCTATTTCCTAAGTACTCCTTTGAGATCCCACCATAGAACTCGCAAGGGAAGGCAAAAGGGCCGATGCTCCTAAGACCCTGCTTGGAGGAAGAGAACATACCTGTTCGTCCAACTTCATTTCTGGCACTTTCATTCTGCAGCTGGAGGAAATGGGCCCAGGAAGCTTAGGGATCTGTCCCAAGTCACAGAACTGGTGATGCCTGAAGCCATACCTGGGTGTCCCAGGACCCATTTCTGAGTGGGGCTTCAGTTCAGAAATGCACAACTATGGCCCTTGAAAGAAGGGGCTGTTGAGGGCATGCAGTGGGGAACAGCCACCCCGCAGTCAGGGTCACAGCCTGGGGGTATGGGTGGGAGGTGCTGGTTGTATGAGTCCCACAAACTATCAAGGTTTACATGACACCCACCTGTGCCCATGGGCAACTGTTGTAGAGCAACCCCGATACAAAACGGGGTGCCTGACTGTGGGTCCTCACCCGCACGCTTAAAAGGACTTATCAATGCTCTACTGCAGGCACACGCGAAAGGTTAATAAAAGGTTTATTTACAAGGGAAGGGGAAATGGGGAAATGTACAGCTCTGGGAGAAAAGTGGGAGACAAAGTTTTAAATGAGTCCTACCCGATCCGCCAATCAGGAATCCCAAAATGGCGCTCTCAGAGTTGGCCGCCAGCCAGCAGTGGTGAAGCCAGGAGGCGAGCGATCCTGAGCCAGAGAGAGAGCAAGGCCCACGTGTTTGGTTTTTATATCCAACCTGGCTGCCCAACTCCACCCTCATGTCCCAGCCACCTTCCCCTTGGTGGTGATGGGATTTGTCTTTCCCAGAGTCTTGATGGCTTTAGTCTGGAGTGGGGGTGGGGTCCACAAAGCCTGTATGGAATTATCTCAGGACATCATTTCCCCCTAACACATCCACATAGCTCAGGGGCCTGGTTTCTTGGTGACATGCCTCCACGCTGCCCCATGCTGCAGGGGTTGGGAGTGGCTCTGTGGATATGGAGGGATGAATGTGGTGGCCCTGTTCCTTCTCCCCCTTGGCTATGGAGCAAGGCCAGTGAGGTGCCGTTGGCCATCCTAGCTACAGAGCACATGGGGCGATAGGGACACAGCTGCTCTTGTCCTGACCCTGGGCATCTTGACCTCTGGTCTGGGCAGGGCTTGGATGCAAGTTGCTTTGTGCTTAAATCTTAACTCCCCTTAGCACACCCAGACCCTCTAGACTGGGCCTATCCAGCCTGTGACCTGTGCGCTCCCTTTTTCCTCCCCCTTCCTCTCTCAGCTCTCACTTAGAAGATCCTCTGTAGGCTGAACCCTGGCCGCTAGAGGTCATGGTCTATTTGGTCTGCATTTGAACCCAGGGCAGGGCCACGGTTGCTCCCCCAAATGCCTGTGGCTGTTTATCTCACCACTCTGATCACCTGTGACTTGGTGATCAGATCCTTCATGAGGTAACTTGGGGCAGGCTCCATGCGACCTGCAGCTGCAGGGACAGACCAGCATCCAGGGCCATGAGAGGGAGCCCAGGCTGACAGGCAGCCGCATGTGGGATCCCCGCAGCTCTGGAGCCCAGAGCTTGGTGTGGGGCCTTCTTAACACTCTCCTCCAGAGAGAGCTGCCTCAAAGAAGAAATCTAGACCACCAGGGCCTGTCTCTTCCTCTCTCCTTTCTCTCTTGATTCCCCTTCTCTTTTTTTCCTTTGATTTATCAAGCCTATTGATAGATCCTCTAGAAGGACCCCAAATCCTCAGCCCTGCAGCTCCATCCCCTTAGTAATCTCTCTCTTACTCACCACATGTGCCTCCCTTCCCCCCACCCCCACATACACTGTGTCAGGCAGCTCAGAGCTTTTGGAAGCCCCAGCCCCTTTGCATTCTCCCCTCCCAGCTGGCTCCTGCACCACCCTGGCTGGCTTTCCAGCTCCTGGGGTGGGAGGGGAGGGGTTGATTTCAGGGAGGCACTGGTGGTCTGGAGCTCTTCTTTGAGGCAGCTCTCTCTGGAGGGGGAATGTTAAGAAGGCCCTTCTGTCACCCTGAGCTTTGGGCCAAGGCTGTGGTGCCTGAAAGCCTGTGAAAGGCCAAAGCCCTGTCCTCCCAGAGCCTGGGGTCACTAACAAACATGCCCTCCTGCTGAGGCCGAGCATCCTTCCTGCCTGCCCTCTCACTGCCCCACTAGGCCACTCCTACCCCGAGCTCTGGGCTCCAGAGCTGAGATGTCCCACCAACCCCTCAGCCTGATAACCTGAGGTGGATGTCTGTTTGTCTGTCTGGGAGGCTCTGTAGGTATAAGGCCAATACCCCAGAGGATGGAGGCAGAAAGGGCCGCTGCGGACACCACAGGCTTCATGGCAGGGGCTGCCCAGGCCACAGGGAACTTCATGGAGCCTTGGCCTCTGAGGTCCAGAAGCCGATGCCATACTCAGGACCCCAACACACAGAGCCTAGGTCCTGTAATGACCCCGCAGATAAGCAGCATACATGCTTCTCTGGGAACAGAGGGATCCATTGAGCTGCTTTGCCTGCCACTGGCTCAGCCAGGCCTGAGTGGCCCTGGAGCACACGGCTGCTCATGAGCAGAGCACCAGAGAAGGCGCCTGCCTGGCCAAGTGGGGTACTTGGGCTCGTCAATGCCCGCGGAGCTGTTTTCTCATCCATTCAACAAAACAATTACAAAATAGGATGTCGACAGACAGCTAGGTGTATTGAATAATTTTTATCCCTCGCCCTTCTTCTGACCCACACATGCTATTTCTGGTCCTTTCCACCAGGTGCCCAGGATAGGCCTTGGTCCTGGAAGCATCTGGGAGGGACTATGTCGGACAGCAGAGCAGCGTTCAGATACTGCCTTATTTGCTGTGTGAGCTCAGAGAAGTTATTCAACTTCCTTGACTCTTGCCTCTGTAAAATGAAGTCCCTGCTGTAACTCATTTGGAGGGTCGTGGGGAGAGTTGTTCTGAGAAGCTTCTCACAGAGAATGCCTGTGTTTGCTGGCAGGCCTAGGCAGACTGGGAGGGACACAGGGCCTGGAGACATGGATGTGGCTCGGAATGTTGGCCAGGGCAGACTCTTGGACTGGAAAGGTCCTGGTTGGCCTGAGGTGGAGGTAAGGGTCTGGGATGGGGCAGGGGCACATGGAGGCCTGGATCTGTTTCCAAGACCCCCACCCTTTCCCTGGTCTGCAGCATCAGCCAGGGCTGCCACCTCTTCTCTCCGTTATTCCCCAGTAATTACCCTAAATGTTCATTTGTTGTCATGACAACATATTACCCATCCTTAGGTAAAAACCCTGTTTGCAGGGGGGTGGGGCTGTCTCCAGCTCCATCACTGTCCCCCATGACTTCCTCGCCCCAGGCTCCCCCACTGCTTGTTCCCTTCCCTTTCTCCTCCTTGTCTCCCATTTGGACCTTTTGGAGAGGTTACTCCTATTTCCTAAATTTCCTGCACTGTTCTATCACTTGCGTTTTCTCAGTGCTGCTTTGTGTCCCGGGGTGCCTCTCATTCCTTGTCCTGGCCCTCGTTCTCTCTCATCAATTTCCTTTCTCTTGGATCCTGAGCCACTTTTTGGTTTCCCTTTATCCCTCTTTCCTTTCTTCTCTCCCCACTCTTGGGAGCAGTGGGATGGTGTGAAGGTGGGTGTGGTAGCTAGGCCTGCTGGTTGGGGTGAGTCTGCGGTGCAGGGGCCTCCAGAAGGCTGTGGGGGGCTCTGGTGTGGAGCAAGGTGAAACCAGGAGGTACCCCAGAGAGCATCGGGTCTGCATGGTGTGTGGCCAGGAAGGTCTCCAACTGCTCCTGAAGCTGCATGGGTCAAAGGAGCTGCCCTTACTCCTCTACTCTCATCTGCCCTGGGCCTGTCCCTCTCTGGGCTCCAGCTCTAATGCTTTCCCGACGAGGGCCTTGCACACTTATTGAGGGCTCACGACACACTCAGCACAATCCCAAGGGCATCCAACAAGAAACCTTGCAACCGCTCCAGGAAGTAAGTAGTGTTGTTCCATTTTATGGGCCAGGAAATGAAAGATCAGAGGGGTCAAGCAACTTGCTCAAGGCCACACAGCTTGTCCTTAGAAGAGGCAGGATTTGAAATTCCATTGCCAGAGCTTTTAACCATGGTGCGCTAATAATTCTTTTTATTGAGTGCTTACTATGTGTCAGGCACCACATTTAGTAACATTTGGAACTTGTTTAGCTCCCCTAGCAGCTCTACAAGTTGGAGAGGTGAGAATTCTGAACCACTGAATCACAATGCTCCCCAATAACCCTACAAGTTGGGATGATGAGCATCTATTCTACCATGAGGGAACAGGGCACCTGTAAAATACCTTTCTCAAGGTCACACAATAGTCAGCAGCCACCAGGATTTGTATCCTGGTCATTCTGCCTCCAGAGCCTGGACTCCTCAGGCGAGTCCTATTGTTACCCTCCTCCCTCTTCTGGGAGGAGGGGCCTCAAGAGAGAGGGGACTGCATCTGAGGGACAAGGACTTGGGTTGCATGCACCCAGCTTCCTCCTTCTTCTCCCTGACTCCCTGTGATGTTCCCTCTGCTCCGAGCCAGGCATGTTTTTGAGAATCAGAGGAGCAAGCCATGTGATGCTAGGCAGGCTCAACTTCCATTTCTTTGCTGGGTTCCAGGTCACCAGGGGACACCCACATCCTATAGCTTCTTGTGTACCTCTAAGGTAGCCAGAGCACCCCATGAGCACCCCTGGGCCTCTGGATCCTGGGGTCACTGGACCCATCCCCCTGGTCACTAGACCCATTCCCCAAGGATCTTAGAGGGCAGGAGGGTTCATGTGTGGCGGAGGCGCCTGGAATGAGTCACGGGCCTTGGTGCCCTGGTCTCTGGGCACGCTCTCCTGGCCTGGGTCAGCCAGGAACATCCACAGCCCTTCTTGTCCTGCTCCTCCATTCCCCAGAGAGCAGCCTGGGCCTTGGAACACACTGTCCCGGAGTGCGGCTGTCGGGATGATGGAAAGGCGGGTTATTTTTAACAGCCAAGACTCATGGATAGAGCCTCTTCCAGGTCCAGGGAAGAGACATGATGGAGGGGGGGACCAAAACTCCAGGCCCTCCCACCCTGTTCCTGATGCCCCTTTCTTTCTCCCCCTTGCTCCTGGGCCTGAGCACCCCACAGGTTTTGTGGCTGGGCCTGGGGTTAATAGGATCTTTGAACAGAGAGTGGCTGCCCCATGCCTGACAATGCTGAGGAAAAGCTTGGTAGTGGTAGGAGCCTCAGATGCGAGCCCCATTCTCATGTGTCACACAAGACTGTAGGGAGCCCAGGCCCAAGCCTGGCTGGCTAGGCTCAGTCCCTTCCAGCCCTGGACACCCCTTTCTATGCTTCTGATGGATATGTGGATGATTTTCAGGTTTTGGTAACTATGAATAAAGCTGATATGAATATTCATGTTTTAGACATATGTACTCATTTATTTTGGGTAAATATCTAGGAGTGGAATTATTGGTAAGACAGGTAAATATTAGTCGCTACTGGTATTGTCAAACAGTTCCAGTAGGAGTCTACCAATTACACGTCTATTGGCAGTGTGTGAGAATTCCAGTTGCTCCACATCCTCATCAGCATTTGGTGTTATTTATCTTTTTTTCCTTTTTAGCCAGTCTGATGAATATGTGGTGGTATCACCTTGTGGTTTTAATTTGCATTTTTCTATTGACTAGTGATGTTGAGACTCTTTTTATGTGCTTATTGGAAATTTGAATATCTTTGTAGCGTACCTATTCAAATCTTTTGCTTATTCCTAAAACTGGGCTGTTTTTCCTTTTCTTATTGATTTATAGTTCCTTATCTGTGCTGAATATATAGTTATATTGTCAGAAAATGGATTTTTATCAAGATAAAATCACTTAACATAAAACTAACCTTTCGAAAGTGTGCCATTTTAGTGGCATTTAGTATATTCACAATGTTATGTGACTGTTCCATAACATTTTTATACTCAGTAGGAAACCTTAGTCTCATTAAGCAGTTATTCCCTATTGCCTGCCTCTGCCAGTCCCTGGGAACAGCTAATCTACTTTTTATCTCTATGACTTTATCTATTCGGGATATTTCATATTAATGAAATCCTGCAATATGTGGGACCCTTTGTGTCTGGCTTCTTTTACATAACATAAATTTCCCCACAATGTAGCAGATACCAGTACTTCATTTCTTTAGTGGCTGTTATTCCATTGTATGGAGATACCACATTCTGTTTGTCCCTTCAACAGGTGATGGACATTTGAGGTGTGTTACCACATTTTGACTGTTGTGACTAGTAATCTTATGTACATTTATTACCTGTTTTCAGTTCTTTAGGATATTTACTTAGGAATAGAATTGCTGGCTCATGTGGTAGTTCTAGGTTTAGATTTTTGAGAAACTGTCAAACTGTTTTAGGACTGTCCCATCTTTACATTCTTGCCAGCAATGTATGAGGGTCCAAGTTCTCTACATCCTCAATTCCACTGTTACTGTTTGTTTCTAAGTTTCTGGCTATTCTAGTGGGTGTGAACTGTATTTTGATCTGCATTTCCCTAATGACTAGAGACATAGAACATCTTTTTGTGTGTTTTTTGACCATTTATTTTTGGCTCATTCTTTGGAGACATGCCTGTTCAAATGCTTTGCCTGTTTGGGCAATAGTTAGGCTATTTAGTCTGTTAGCATTGAGTTATAAGAGTTCTTTATATGCAGATAATCCTCAACCTGTGATGATTGCACTTACAATTTTTTTTGCCTTTATGAAAGTGCGAGAGTGATACATGTTTACTAGAGACTGTCCTTTGATTTCAAATTTTGATCTTTTTTCAGGCTAGTGAGATGCAGTATAATACTCCCTTGTGATGCTGGGCTGCAGCTCCCAGTCAGCCACATGATCATGAGGGTAAATTACTGTCTCCCAACTTTTCTTGACCCTCATCAAGAGGGAGAAATTGATGATCTTGTCACTAGCATTCCCCTCATTGAGCAATTAATTTTGGTTTAATATGTCAAACATTCTTTAGGCCCAGGGTACTTTCAGCTGTGCACATTAGTACTGAGAATCCAGACAGTCACTCTGATTTTTCACTTTCAACATAGTCGTTAGCACATGGCAGGGGCTATTTAACACTATTAGAATATAGAGTGAATATATATATATATATATATATAATATAGAATATTCTAGTACCATACTGTTTGAATTATATATATATATATATATATATATATATATATATAGAATATAGACGATTTTGCTCAACTGTAGGCTAATGAAGTGTCCTGAGGATGTTTAAGGTAGGCTAATCTATGATCAGTAGAAAAGGTGTATTAAGCGCATTTTCAACTTACATTATTTTCAGCTTAGGATGGATTTATCTGGACCCTTATCGGATCTGTATTTGATTTGCAAATACTTTCCCTTATTCTGTCGGTATTCTTTTCACTTTTTTCTTGTCCTTCAATGCAATAAGTTTTTTAATTTTGATGAAGTCAAGTTTATCTATTCTTTTTTTGGCTTGTATTTGTGGTGTCGTATGTAAGAATCCATTGCCAAATCCAAGGTCATAAAGATTTACTACTAAATTTTCTTCCAAGAGTTTTATAGTTTTAGCCCTTGCTTTGAGACATTTGGTCCATTTTGAATTAGTTTTTACATATGGTGTGAGGTAGGGGACCATTTTTATTCTTTGGCATGTGGATGTCAGCTTGTCCTATTACCATTTGTCAGAAAGACTCTTCTTTTCTCATTGAATTATCTTGGCACCGTTGTTGAAAATCAATTACTTACAGATGTATGGGTTTATTTCTGGACTCTCATTTCTATTCCATTAATCTGTAAGTCTATCCTGATGCCAGCACCATACTGTTTGGATTGTCAAATGTAATTTTGTCCCCCAAATAAGAAGGGCTTTTCTTCTTTGCACATGCTGTTCCTTTGCCTAGAATTTTCTTCCTTTCAATTTCACATGGCTCCTTTTTATCACCAAGATCTTTTGGAAATCTGTCCTTACAGAGACCTCTCCTTGTTACCCTCCACCACATACTCTGTTTTATTTTCACAGTACCTGTTGTGTTTGAATTTGAAAACCCCATGAGAGGGCCTCCCCGGTGGCGCAGTGGTTGAGCGCTGGGTTGCAAAGCTGCCGGCGACCGGTTCAATCCCCGGCTGCTCCCCGGCCACCAGAGGAGGGTCCCACATGGCGTGCAGACCTCTCCTGCCGCCCGCTGCTCCCCTCAGCAGTGTACTTCGGTCCTTCTTCCTGCTCTGCTCCCCGCTCTGGCTCTGGTGAATTCTCTCACCCTCCCGCGCTTCTGACTGTACCCAGTGCATGTATAAACAAACAAACAAACAAAAAAAACGAACGAACAAACAAATAAATAAATAATAAAAAAAAAACCTGCCTCTAAAAAAAAAAAAAAAAAAAGAAAACTCCATGAGAGCAGAGTCCTCTATCCTTGTTACTGGGCATAGGTAGTATACTATCACATAACAGGCACGTAAAATATTATTGAATGGAGTCACTGTTCCACAGCCTGGAATGCCCTGCCCATCTTCTGCACTGATGTAAATGCTCCCTGTCTTTTAAGATCCCACCCAGGTGCCTGCCTGCAGCCTTTTAGTTGGTCTTTGTCATCAGAGCTGTGGGCTCCTGTCCTCTGTCATGGGGAAGGTTGGTCAAGTCCACCTCCTGTCTTTGACTGGGAACTCCCTGAGGGCAGAGACCCCCACCTCTGTGTCCCCACCCATACCCTGTAGCTCACACAGATTGGCCCTTGCTATGGACAGGCTCTGGTACTGACCCTGATCTGAGTTCAGAGGACTGGGGTGAAGGCAAATTTGGATGAAGGACTGACCCAAACTTGGTGACCATTGGGTAGAAGGATACAAGTTAAGAGACAAAGTCTAAGATAATTTTATAGCTTTTGCTTCAGCATCTGGGATGATCATCATCATCAGAAAATGTGGAAGTCAAGCGGGGACCGCTTGCAAGTTGTCGGTCTCTTGCTGTAGAGACCGACAGCAAGTTATCTTCTACAAGTTGACTTGGAAGTCATGGATAAGTGGACAGACAGAAGCTCACAGAGGCAGCCAAGATCCTGGGCAACCAGTCATCTCCTGAGGGTGGCAAGCCCAGGTGTGGTCTGTGCTGCCAGCATGGGGCCCTCACAGCACTAAAAGTTAGGCTATGTCAGCCTATTTATGTATCAGGAAATGGAGCTCAGAGGGGTGAAGGAAAGGGAGCTCAGAGGGGTGAAGCCACTTGCCCAGGGCATACAGTTTCTAAAATAAGGGTCCAGGATAAACACCCTGATCTCTGACTCTGACGAATTCCATGGATCTGTACTTACTGATGCACCAGCTGAAGGCAGAGAAACAAGGATTGGTGAGACTCAAATGGAGTCGGTGAAACCATGATTCAGGCACCTGCAGAAGCTGTTTGTGAAGGAATTAGATTATCAGTAATTTCCACTGAGGCACATCTAGAAGATGAAACCTTGATAGACTAAGTGGCTAGAGTGAGTTGAGATACTAAAACTAAGACTGGACCAGGCCTCCCCTTTGGCCTTTTCACACCACTTTCCTATCCTCTTCTTAAGCTCCTTCTCACCTTCAACTTCCACAATTCTGCAGGTGCCAGCCATCCTGTTTCTCACCAGAGACCTTCTCTGGCTGCTTCTGCCAGTAGAAGGCAGACACCTGGTCTTTCAGTGCTCCCGAGGCCATGTGTGTGTGTGTACGGGGGGCAGTGAGTGTGTGTGTGTGTGTGTTGTTATCCTCAGCTCCCCAGGATCCAGTCTGCCATGTGCAGCTCCCTTAGGTAGAGACTGGTTTTCTTGAAGTTATTCCTGCTCCCTTTCCTCCTGGATCCACTGGGATAGAGCCCTGAGGCCACCCATTGGCTGGTTTCTCTCCTCCCAGATCTGAGGGGCTGACACTGTTGTTGAAAATCAATTACCTATAGATGTATTAGTTTATTTCTGGACTCTCATTTCTATCCCACTAATCTGTAGGGGCTGACTCCATCCACAGACATTGCTGCACCCACCAGGGAATCTGAACGCTCCTCCTCAGGGTGGGATGAAGACTGGCTGGAGTGGGAGAGCAGTGGGAGGGAAGGATGGTGGGTTGTGGAGGGGCAGGGACAGGAGGGGAAGTCATGGCAATTCTGGCTCTGCTCCCTATTGCCGTGAGAACTCAGGCAAGCTCCCTACCCGCTCTGGGCAGCATTCCATCCTCTGGGTTGGGGAAGCACAGTGCTCACAGTGTGGTTCACGAAGGTGAAGTAACGTAAAGCAAGTCAAGCCTGAGAACAGGCCTGTCTGGTGGCCAGCACTGGGAAGCAGCCTGGTTGTTATGGTGGTCACTGAGGTGAACCAGGAGGCCTCTGGTGGGCAGTGAGGACAGGGCAGGGGAAGAACCAGCAGCTGTGGTCAGGGCTGGGGGTCTGGGGGAAATCCTCCAGGGTGCCTTCTCACCTCCTGGTGCAGAGCCTGAACGGACAGCAGAGAGGAGAGGGATGTAGGATGTAGGAGGGTAGGTGCTGTCACCAGGCAGAGTAGAGACAGGAAGCGGTGTGTGGGGTTTGGAGCTGACATGTTGGGCACGAGGTGATCCACACACATCTGGAAACACCTGTCCTTCTCCCTTGTGGACAAAGGGCTGAGATCCAGACCAGATTACCCACCTGCCCCATTGCGCTTCACCTAGGAGTGGGCACCCTCCCAGCTCTGGTGCCCCTCTATCCTCCCTGTTGCAAGGCCCTGCCCTAATGAGGCTGCTGGGAGATGGTTTGCCTACCAGGCACACTCAGTCCGGGTTAATGGCTCCTTCTGGACCTGAGTGATGTCCCTGTGCCTGCAATGAACAAAATGAAGTTATGGGTCCTCTCTGTCCCTGCCAGCTTCCAGACACTTGGCAATAGAATTATAGCCTGATGTCTGCCCTCCCGGAGCCAGGGCAAACTTTCCTCAGCTGTCCTCCAGGATGGGACCCGAATGTCTTGCCTAGGACCCCTGCAGATATGGGGGATTTTGTGATGGATGGAGCAGGGGTCCAGAGAGTTAGCTCTGGGGCACCGGGTACCCTGGCCTGCTCACATGGCCCCCAGGCCTGGTTTTGCTCCCCCTTCCTCTCAGCAGCAGGCAATCTTATCTCTTTGGAACCCAGACTTGCCTACAGCACTTCCCTGTTTCAAGTCTGTCATGGCTCCTCACTGTCCAAGGACAAAGTCCAGATGCCTTGGTGTTGGGGACTTTCACATTTGGCCTATAGCCTTGGGGGTGGTGGTGGGGGCTCTTTCTTCTCTGCCTCCACTTTGAGCCATTCCAGTGATTTGCCTTGCTGCCAAGGCTCCCAGTTCCTCCAGGGTGGGGGCAGAAACCTCTGGTTAAGGCAAGGGCTCAGGGGCAATTGCTTAGGAGTGAACTATCAATACCCCTGAATTCTTGGTCTCCTTTCCATCCTGAGATTGAGACCACATTTCTCAGTCCCCTTGATCTAGAGATGATTCAGGTCAGTGGGAAGGGGGCAGTAGAGACCTTTGTCACTTCCACTTGGCCCAGGAAAGTCTCCCACGTGTAATTCTTTGTTCTTCTGCAGCAACCTTGAAGGCCATGGGCCAGGGTGGTGGCACCAGAGGCTGAATGGAGACAGGGTCCCAGAGTCACTTCTTGGAGGAGAGCTGCCTGAGTCCTGTGAGCCAGAAATCACTTTGCCCTAAGCTATAGAGATTTGGGGGCTCTCTGTTATCGCAGTTAACCTACCCTGATTTACAAAAATATATGTTATATGTTATATGGGCAAATCATGTAACATAAGACTTAGATTTCTTATCAGTGAAATGAGACAATAATAATATAGAATTGTGGAATGATGTCATGCAGTCAGCATATTAGTAAGCTCTCAAATTGAAGCTATTTGACATCATCACTATTTCTTTGCACCTATCTCCCCCAAAACACACGCTTCCACGCACCTTCTGCATTGAAAGCTGCAGATGATAGCCACAGAGGCCAATGGTGTAAAAGCCTGACAATTTCCCTTACCCTACACACATGCTTTTCCTTCCTGTCTCTCAGGTTAGGACTGGTGTTGTGAGGGGGATTGCAGGCCTGCTTGTGAAAGAACTTTGGAAAATGGAAAAAACCCTCTAGGATTAGGGGTCAGTTCCCTGAACAAGCACAACTCTGCCCCTTGTTCTCGCCTTGGCCCCAAGTCCAGGAACCATTCCACTGAGGTTCCTCCACTTGTCACTGCTTTCTCTGCCTCTGAGGCCTAAGGACAGCAGTTACCAAGCCAGCTGGCCCCAAGCAGAACTCAGGTGAAGCTGTGACCTGGATCAGTGGCTGCCCTCTTCTCAGTCCAGCCAGGCCCCACCTTTCTCTTTGCTGGCCGGAGGTGGCAGAGGACAGCTGAGTTTGATGATCAGAGGCCCTCAGAAAGCACAAGGCTCTCACAACATAATCAGACACAAGCCAGCCTGGGTACTCCTACTAACCACCGCTGAGCTCAGCCCTCCCTCATTTCCTTCATCTCCTCCTGTAATGCCAGGAAGGCACAGAGCAGGATCTCTGTGATCCAAGCAGATGGGTAAAGGAGAGTCCTGGAGCCCTCGGTGGCTTTTCAGGCTTTTATTGAGCTTTTACCAGGTACACAGCAGGCAGGGGTGCCGGGGGTCTGGGAGGCCTGTCAGCCGGCCGAATCTTCACTCTTTCTGGGCTCTCTGGCATTTTCTTGTGGTCTCTGCTTCTCTGCTGGCTCTCCTCTTGTTCTCTCCTTTCTCATTCTGCTACGCTTTCCCCTGTTCTGCTGGCATCCCCCGGACGCCATCTTTCTAAGCCCCAGTCTCTTGGCTCAGGTGCGCCTACCTGTGCATGCCCACACCCTACTCCAGGTGTCCACCATCAGGCATGCATGTGGACCCCAGGGATCCATCATTAATGCTCATGGCACAAGGGCAGAAAAGCCTGATAATCACCCTACACCTCCATCCTTCATTCCTCCCATATGTAGGGAATCAGGAATGTGGGGCTTCCTTCTGCTCAGGTGAGAGGGGTGTGGCCAGCCTGTTTCCCTGTGAAATATGGGTGACAGTGTGGGTCCTGAGGGCTTTCAGGGAGCCACCCACAGGAGGCATGGTGTAAGGTCAGGAATGGGCCACAGTGCAGGTTTTCTGATCCAGCAGACCGGGTAAAGGAGGAGTCAGAGTCCTCAGGGGCTTTTGCGGGCTTTTATTGGGATTTACCTGGTACATAGCAGGCAGGGGTGCTGGGGGCCTGGGAGGCTGGCAGGCCTCCCAGCCCACAGCAAGTCTTCACTCTATCTGGGCTCTCTGGCCTTCTCTGCTTCTCTCCTTCTCTCGGCTTCTGCTTGTTCTACTTCTGTCTCGGCTTCGGCTTCTGCTGGTGTCCCTGTGATGCCGCCCTTAAAAGTCCAGTCTTAGCCCAGGTGAATCCCATCTACCTATGCCCACACTCTACTCCAGGTGCCCACCATCAGGCATGCATTCGGGACCACAGGGTTCTGTCATCTATCCTAATGGTGGGAGGGCAGAAAAGCCTGATACCTTTTACCTACCCTACACATGGGATGAGGTAAAAATTCGGCTGAGGTGAGGAGAAACTGTGCACACTGGGCTCCAATGATGGTTGAGTTGGGCCTATTAAAGGAAAGGAGGAGAGTTGTGCTGAGTGGACACTAGACTAGGCCTGGCACAACTAGAGGAGAGGTCCAGTCAGTCACCTGCCACCACTGCCCAGCTGCAAGGTACGTCTGGAAAGGAAAACTTCCCATCCCACACCTTGGGCTGTGGAGACATGGTTTAGATCTTGTGGTTATATTTTCTTACTTCTTTGTTCCTTCACTGATGCTTTGGATCATTGGTAGTGCCAGAGTAGAAGACAAGGACATGGAATGAGTTACCATCACGATCTCTGTCCAGGAAATATTTCCTGTTTGATATGGGGCAACAGGTCACCCCAGATGGAGCCCCAGTTTCTCCTAAGATACTAATCCAATTGGGTGATGGTGCTCTGCAGTGTGCAGGCAGAATTCCCCTACTGGCGTTCACTGTGGTTCACAGCAGCTGCCCCTAGGAAGCTCTGCCCATTGGGGACTTTTCAAGGCAGTTTGGGGAGTGACCACCAGCCTCCTGGCTTCCTTGTTCTGAAATCCACCTGCCTCATGAAGCAGCTGCAGCCTGTAGGTAGCCTGTAGTACAGGTCATACACAGAGGAACTGATTTCTAACTTGCAGGTCACAGAGACACCATATGGTGACATAGATGCACCTCTAAAGAGAAGAGGGAGACATGCTCAGTGTTACTGCTCAGTCTGTCTCTCTCTCTTGGTGATGTTTATGTGGTCATGGCCCACTGTACTCACTCAGTTTGGGATCCTACCTTTCCACCAATGTCACATGGCATCTTTCCTGCTGCCAGTGTTTGCAGGCCCTATTTTAAATGGCACAACTGCACTGAAAACACCTGTTCTCTTGTTAAACAATTGGGCATTTTCTGTTCTTTCAATGCTACAGAAAATTCTGCATGGAACATTTTCGAGCACGGAGCTTTCTCATCCATGAGGATAGCTCTTCAGTGAGGTTTCCAGAATGAGGGCTGCTGATTCAAAGTGCTTGCCAATTTTAAGAGTCATTACACATCAAGGATGAAAAGGTTCTCAGAAATGACTGGTCCTCCAGCTGTGTAGGCGATAAGGCCCAGAGAAGAGGTGGCCAGAGGAGGTGACTAGCAGGCTTCTGGAACTGCTGGATAGGTCGTGTTACTCCCTAAATTAATCTACAGATTTGATGGAATCTCCATCAAAATGCAGCTGATTTCCTCAGAACTTGACAGGCTGATCCTGATATTCATATTGAAATCCAAGGGACATAGAATAGCCAAAACATTATTGAAAAAGAACAAAATAGGAGGATTTCTGATTTCAAAACTTAATACAAAATTACATTAAGACTGTGGCATAATATTACATTCCAATCAGTGGAATGTAATTTAGAATCTGGAAATAAGTTCTCACATATACAGCCAATTGATTTTTGACAAAGGTGCCAGGACAATTTAATAGAAGAAAGAACAGTCCTTTCACCAAATGGAGTTGGGGCTATTGGATACCCACATGCAAAAGAATGAATAATATATTATTAATATAATATATTAATTAATTGATTAATTATTAATTAATATAATATTATTAATATAATATATTAATTCATAACAAGTCAAAGGATTAAATGTAAAAACTAAAATTACAAAACTCTTACAAGAAAATATAGACATAACTCTTGTGACATTGGATTAGGCAATGGCTTTCAAATATGACATCAAGAGGACAAGCAGCCAAAGAAAAAAATTTAAAAATTGAACTTCTTCAATTAAAAAAACTGCTTTAAAGGACACCATCAGGGGACTGAAAAGAAAACCTAAGGATCCCCAGAGAAGTGGATATCCAGAGCCCCCTGTGACATCTTGCACACTCATGAGAGAAGGTGCAGAGAGTGGCTGTGGGAAACCTGATTAGGGACACCGTTTACAACCCTCTAGTTCAAAACAGAGCTAGACTCAGAAACAGCACAGGTGACCTTGGGGCAGAACCTTGTTTCTCCCAAGGGTGCTGGGGAAGGCATGCTGTCATGAGGAAATGACATTCCTAACAGTGCCCTCACTGTCATGTAGCATCTCCCAGAGGTGAGGGACACCTCCTTGTCCTTGGGATCTAGGTAAGATGACCATGAACCCCAAATCCTGATGGATATAAAATATCCTGGCCTATATATACACAGGCCTGGGGGAGGGGTGTCTGAAGCTTCTTGGGGGGCTCTGTGACTATTGGGTGAAACTCATAGACCACACACCTTCAGTTCTTCCCAATTTGGCTCCCATACTGTTGTCTGGTCACATCACAGCTAGCCTTCCCTGCTCACTAAGAATCCCTTTCACACAAAGCAACATGGGGCCAGTGGTTGTGTTCTGGCTTACTGAGGAGGGGCTCTCACTAGACTGTGCAGAATAAACAACTTTATTTTTTTTAAGATTTATTTATACAAGAACTGGGGTACAGGCCAGATGTGGGGGAGGGTGAGAAGATTCACCAGAGACAGAGCGGGGAACAGAGCAGGCAGACTGACGAAATACACTGCTGAGGGGAGCAGCAGGCGCGACAGGAGAGGTCTGTCGCGCCATGTGGGCATCTCCGCGGCTGGCGGGGATAGAACCAGCACTGCAGGGGCTGCCGACAGTTTCACAGCGCTGTGCTCAACCCGCTGTGCCCCAGGGAGGCCCCAGAATAAACAACTTTAAAATGATGTTTCAGACAACCCCAAATTTGCCACTTGTCCTTCCCTTGCACACAGCTCAGCTACTCTCTCCTCTGCCCCTTTCTCCCTTCCGCCTCCTTCTCCCTCATTTCTCACCTCTTGGAAAACCACAGCCTCTCCTAGCTCCTGTAGCTTGAGTCTGCCTTCTTTTAAAGGCAGAGCCTTTTTCAAACAAGATCCCTCCTTTCTCCTCTCATCACACCTGCTGGTGGGAGTGTGGACTGGTCCAGTCACTCCGGGGGCAATCCTGGCATAGGAAGTATGCATGGCTCCATGAACTGCCCCCCTCTGCTGGACGTTTCACCCAGAAAGCTCCCACCCAGGCCTGTAGGAACCTTCACAAGGATGTTCCCTGCAATGTTATTTATGACAGTAAAGAAGCTGGATTAGGGCCTCCCTGGTGGTGCAAGGGGTTGAGACGCAACCTGTGAAGCTGACCACAGCCACTGCAGCATGAGTTCGATCCCCGGTCAGGGAGCAACCCACACGGTGTAGCAGACCTCTCCTGCCTCCCACACTGCTCCTCTCAGCAGTGTATTTTGGTCTTCTGCCTGTTCTGCTCCCCACTCTGTCTCTGGTGAATCCTCTCACCCTTCGCACCTCTGGCCTGTACCCCTGTTCTTGTATGCATATATAAATAAATCTTGAAAAGAGAAAAAGAAGCTGTATTAGTGCTCCAACACTGGGAGACCCAGTAGACGTGAACCACATGCTGTCACCAGCCATGACCTAGTGACCCAACCTAGTCTAAAAAGGTGCTGAGTAAAAAAACCCAAGCCACCTATGGTTGTTTGACACACTCAGTCACATGAGATTGTTCTAAGGATATGTGGGTATAAGGACATCCATGGAGAGGTGGGAGGAGGGAGGGCCATGAAGGGAAAATGGAAATAAATCCTGTAAGTGACAGTGCCCTGGGCCTGCTGGTGAGGCTGGGCTGTGAGAGGAGGCACATGCCTAACCAGGGCCTTCAGAAGGGACGAAGTCAGAGCGGGGAGGGGCGTCATGGCTGGAGAGATGGTGAGTCAAGGAAGGGTTTGCGGGCATTTGAGGTGACCTGCACTGAGTTGAGATGGCAGGGAGCCCAGGAGGTTCACCCTTCTAGGCCTGTGACTATGCACGCCCAGGCAGGGCAGGGATGGGAGAGCTCAGAAGACATGACCTTCTGCGTGCCTCTCTGCTGAGATTGGGAGTGAGGCTAAGCCAGTCAGAATTCTTGGGCCACCTCTTGTTAAGTGCAGAGGGCGGTCATCCCCAGTGGAGGGGCGGGGGCCTTGGCCCCCGGAAGCGAGCCAAGGGATGTGGATGCTCAGAAATTTGCAGACGTGAGCAGCTCTGCAGTCCCAGCCACTGGCTGGCCAGCCTGGAGCCAGGCCTGAACTCTTCCTCCCCCTCTCTCCATGTCCACTGCCCTGGGGGTCAATGGCTTTGTGCTAGGCTGGGCTGGAGCAAGAGGAATCTGCAGGGCAGAGGGGAAGGCAGTCTCCATGAAGGCCTTGGCAACTTGACCTCATCTGCTCCTATTAAAGTGACACTGCACAGTGAGTGGCCGAGTTCATCAGGCCTTGACTCAGGACACAGTGACTTTGCCAGGGCTGGAGAAGAGGCAGGTGGGTTTCCCACTCACCTACAGGCAGCCCAAGAGCTAGTACCTGAGAAGCGTGGGAGGGAGGGCTACTGTGGTACCCTGGGTTCCAAGAGACAGGAGACCTGGACCCCTGCCCATGCATGTTGCATAGCAGTGCTGTGGACTTACACAAGCTGCTCCTTCTTCTCTAAGGAAGCTATGGAGTGAAATACCCTCCTTTGTAAACTGTGAAAGTGCTATTCAGATGGAAGGTGGCACAGAGAGATGGCCTTAGAGCCAATGATCTCACCATTTGGCCAGGCAAGCAGAGTGGTCCTGTTATAGGGCAGCCCCGATACAAAACGGGGTGCCTGACTGTGGGTCCTCACCCGCACGCTTAAAAGGACTTATCAATGCTCGACTGCAGGCACACGTGAGAAAGGTTAATAAAAGGTTTATTTACAAGGGAAGGGGAAATGAGGAAATGTACAGCTCAGGGAGAAAAGTGGGAGACAAAATTTTAAATGTGTCCTACCCGATCCACTGATCTGGAATCCCAAATGGCACCCTGAGAGCTGGCTGCAAGCCAGGAGCCGTGAAGCCAGGAGGCGAGCGACAGAGTGAGCGACTCCCAAGGCCCACGTGTTTGGTTTTTATACCCAACCTGGTTGTTTAACTCCACCCTCAGGTCCCAGCCACCTTCCCTTTGGTGGTGACGGGGTTTGTCTTTCCCAATGTCTTGATGGCTTTAGTCTGGAGTGGGAGTGGAATCCACAAAACCTGTATGGGATTAGCTCAGGACATATTTCCCCCTAATAGTCCCAAGGGACAGGCGGGGTTGCAAGCCGGAGCCTTCTCTTTGCACTACTTCCAGACTAACACCTGGACTGGGATACATGTGAGTCCAGGACTGAACCCCAGCCCTGACCAGGACATAGGCTTGGAGTCTGCAGAGTGCCCATCAGTTTGTATTTTGCAAACTGTCCTCATGAGGAGGCTTATTACAATGGCAAGATGGCCTAATTCCTTTGGGAAGCCAGTCAACAATGAGAGAGCCGAGAGTCTCTCTACATACAGCAGGAGGGTGGCCTCACCAGAACTGTGTGCTCAGTGGGGAGGCCGTGGTGTGTTATAGGAACCACACTGAATGGCTGGCCGATGCCTTCACTGTGCAGCCACGGCAGATGCACTCAGAGGCTTGGAGAGACAGACAAAGTTGCTTGAGTTATCCATAAGAGTGCTAGTTCAGTGCCCCCTCTCCTACAGCTAGTCCTTGCCCAAGCTCATGGGGATGGTTAGTAACAATCCTGGCCATAATTAAAGGTCTCAGAGCCCTGGGCAGCGGTCCAAGACAGACAGTGGGGGATAGAGGGTGGGTTGCTGCCCGGGGCTCTTCCCCAAAATGCTTGTTTGGAGCCCTGGCTATACAACAGTCTAGCTGGTAGCTGGGAAGGGCAGGCCATGGCAAAAGGAAACACCACTTTCCTCCCAGGTGCCCTCTCCCAAGGGTGCTCTGAGGAGAGCCACACCTGGTCTGATCTTGTCCTCCCAGTGCAGGGCTTCCATCCCATTGTCACGTGGTCATCCAGGCTCTGCATACATGCTTCCAGGGGTAGCAAACTCACTGTTTTGGGGGCAACTGGCCTAGTGTTTTCAGGTGGACAGACAGGATGGACAGCAGTAACATCCCCAGATGCTGGACATGGTGCTGAGCCCATGGAGGTACCCAGGTAATGTGTGCCCATTGCTGGGAAGTCCTTGTTAGAAAGTGTTTCCTGGGGTGACCCAAAGCCAGAGACTCCAAGCTCCTGGAAACATCCTCAGACATCCTCTGAATCTGTGCCAGGCAAGTCTTGTGCCATGTTCTCTAAAGCGCTCGAGGAAGAGCATCATGCCATCTCTCATCCTGCTCTCCCCTAGGTCATCTTTCCCAGGCCTCGCACCATCCTGATGGAGCTCTTGGGGTAGAGGGAGTCACTGCAGGTCACAGTGTACTGAGCTTCTTCCTGCAGGACAGGCCATGCCGTCAGCTTCCTGTTTAGCTCAGGGATGACCTTGCCCACAACCTTGGCAGCACCAGTAGAAGCAGGTATGATATTCTGGGATACCCCTTGTCCATCACGCCACAGCTTCCCACAGGGACCGTCCATGGTCTTCTGGGTGGCAGGGATGGCATAGACTATTGTCATGAGTCCCTCCCTGATGCCAAAGTTGTCATGGATGACTATGGCTAGGGAGGCCAAGCAGTAATGGTGCAGGAGGCACTGCTGACAATCTTGAGGAGCTGTTGTACTTCTCATGACTCCTGCCCATCACAAACATGGGCCAGGAACAGAAGGGTCAGGGATGCTGATTTTTGGCTCTACCCTTCAAGTCCCCCTAATCAGCCCCTTGTGAGCAGATGAGCTTGCCTGGGGGAGCCATCCTAGGATGCTCCAGGAAAAGGATGGAGGTGATGACTTGGTTCTGGATTATGAATGGTCCAGGGAGGATCTTGAGGCATCCTCCACTTCCAAATATGTGAGGGGTGGTGAAATTTGGGAAGGCATGAGTGAAGCATGACAAAGGTTAATTTTGAGAAAGTGATCTTGCACATGTAGGACAGGCTCATTAATTGTGCAGAGGACACATGGCCCCTGGAGAGAGCGGGGCCAAAGGACTGAGACCACAAGGAAGAATGCCTGCTGGTGTTTTTGGTACAGATGTTTGCAGAGTTTGGCCAGCTTGCATATTAAGATGAAGAGTTAGATTACTGCCCCAAATTTGGCACTTAACAGGCACTTAAAAAGAGATTTAAGATCAAAATTGCACAAGACAAGACAGGGTTATTTTCTGTGGTTCTGTTTTCTGTGGGTCTATTTTATGTTTCCTTCTCTTTGGCAGGAACGTTATGATGAGAACTCTGTCACCTGGGAGGTGCCCTCGTGCAACTATGATCCCCATGGGAATTAAGCTATTCTGTGTTAGCTAAGCTATTTGCTCTGGAAAACTGGAATTGTGGGGGTTTAACTCAAGTGGTTAAAACGGTCAAAAATGCAGGGTTGCCTTGGAGCCCTGATGGAATTGGAGGACAAATTGTTCACCTGTCTTGATGGATGAGTTGGGCAAAAGTACAAAGGGTACACACAGCCTTACCCTGTGGCTTTCAGGGAGGTCATATCGACTCCTTCAGTTTGGGGGTCACTCAAGTTTTGCTGGGGCTGATACACCTTTCCCTCCAATCTGAGTGAGCAGGAATGGCCACAGGGACCAATGAGCGGGGCCAGGGAGACAGGAGCCCTATAAGATACTTGATGACCCATCTGGCGCTCTAGGACGATGAATCTGCCCACATGAGTAGGAACCCCGAGGCAGAGCCCTGTGGGGATGGACCCTTGACAGAGGCTCTGGGGTTGTGGTCCCGGCTTCATTATGTTTTCTGAGCAATCCCAGGTCCTCTGGTTATTTGTGACCTCAACTGTGAAATGGGGACAGTGATGTCAATCCCTGACCTGACCTATTCAAGTTGCTAAGAGAAGGCTGAAAAGAGATAATAGATACAGCCCTGGTAGGATGTAGAAGGCTGCGAAACACTATTGTTCTTGCCATAGCAACACGGATCAGTGAACTCAAAGGCAGATGGAAATAAATTGTCCAAACTGAAAATCACAGCAGATAAAATCTTTTAAATGTTTTCTTTAAAGCCATAGGAAAGCTGTGTGCTCTCTCTCTCTCTCTCTCTCTCTCTCTCTCTCTCTCACACACACACACACACACACACACACAGAGTGAGCTAAATACCACCAAGGAGCAGCCCTTCCCAGGAGAAAGGACACTGGCAGTGCTTTCCTACTGCCTAGTGGTTGCCAAACTGAGTAGGAATTTTGCTGGGAAAGGAGAAAAATATATAATCTTTCAACATTCAGGTGAATTCGTGTGGTTCAGAAAGAATGAGGAGCAGGAAAGGAAAGGGGTGGGTGAATGGGGGGAGAGAGAGAGAGACTTAGAGCATTTAGCTCAAAAACCTTGTCGGAGGGAGGTGGCTGAACTATCTCTTGAAATATTGAAATCTCAGTGAGCTGATACTAATTCAGCTCCATCTAGCTCAACCCTTGATAAGGTCAATGAGATAAACCCCTGGTGCTAGCAGTCTGACAGAGCAAAGGGTGTGGCTTCTTCTGGTGGGGCTAGAGCTACTTTAGTTTCTGTAAATTTCTTATATATACTATCTGGCATACAATACAAAATTATGAGACATACAAAGAAGTAGGAAGATGTTGACTCATAATTAAGAGAAAAAGTAATCAGTAGAAGCAGATCCATGAATGACCTAGATGTTGGAATTAACAGAAAAGAACATTACGATAGCAATTATAACTGTATTAAAGCATTTAGAAATAAGATGAGCAAACAAAGAAATGGAAATGCTGAAAAATAAGCAGATGGCACTTCTGTTTTCCAGTCAGAAGTTGTCACTTTATCAGAATAACAAGCAAAAAAAAAAAAAAAAGGAAACTCAAAAATCAACAACTCTTTTTAGATTGGTCAGAGAAGTGGGGCCACTCTCTCCCTGCCCACCCCCAGGTTGGAAAGATAGCTGGCAAATATAGAGCATCACAACACTTTAGAGCAGAAAGCTCTGTAGGAACCAGTACTGGGGGAGGAAAACCTGAACTGTAGTGAATTGCAGGAGGTTCGGTGTGGACAAATCAGAGAGATAAAGGCTCCAGGGAACCCAGTCTTAAGGGGTACCCATACTTTTGTGAGTTTTACTTCCAGGAACTTAACTAGGTTCTCACAGAAAATATCAGAGAAAAAAATCGCAGTTGCTTTTAGCAGATGGAGGGAGAAAGGAACTATTTCAAAATATGCCAATCATTCTGTTTTTAACATAGTCTGCCCTCTAGAGAAACAATTCTACTATACATACGTGATGTATGGTAAGTATACCATATCATGATTATGTATGCTTATCCTTAATGAAATGAATGACAGCAATGACACATGCATAGGAGAGAGGAAATAGGATTACTTTGATGTATAAAGGCATTGTCCGTGAAGTGGTATAGTGGTATTGAAAAGTGTGATACCAGGGCCTCCCTGGTGGCGCACTATGAAGCAATCCACAGCCTCTGCAGCATGAGTTTGATCTCTGGCTGGCCAGGGAGCGACCCATATGGCGTAGCAGACCTCTCCTGTCTCTGCTGCTGCTCCCCTCAGCAGTGTATTTCAGTCAATCTGCCTGTTTTGTTTCTTGCTCTGTCTCTGGTGGATCCTCTAGCTCCCCGCATCTCTGGCCTATACCCCAGCTCTTGTATGCATAAATAAATACATCTTTAAAAAAATGTAAGTGTGATACCAGACAAAATGAAGGGCCCAGGGACCCCAGACTGTTAAGAGGAAAAAATCCATGTAGCCTTGTTGCATAAAAGCAAACAAACTCTAGTGTGCTAAAAGATTTTTAATTGGTGAGAGGTTCAAAGGGATTAGACAGAGGGAGAAAAGTAGGGGAGAGAAGGATTTCAAATATTGACTCCTGAGCAAACTCCAAAATCATCCAATCCCTCATGGACAACTGTTCAAACAGGCAATACTGAAAGTGGAGTGGCCAAGACCCAAGAGGAAGCCACCAGCAGGGTAAATCCAAGGCCACGTCTCTGTGGTAAACACAAGCAAGAGGTTGCAAAGGGCCCGAGGAACTGGGAGAGAAGGAGAGAATCAAAGTTCAAAACGTATTCCCCAAGCTGACTTCACCCCAAGGTCAAGATGGTGCTGCTATAATTTTTAAGTCAGTTCTTTCCAACTTGATCTATAGATTCAATACAATCCCAATCAAAATCCCCAGCAACTTATTTTGCGGATATTGACAAACTAATTCTGAAGTTTATACAGATTGCCAAAAGACCCAGAATAGCCAAAACAATACTGAAGAAGAACGAAGTCCAAAGACGGACAGCACTTGATATCAAGACTTACTATAAAGCTACAACAATCAGAGACAGTGTGGTATTGGCAAAATAAGAGACAAATCAATGGAACAGAGTAGAGAGCCCAGAAATAGACAAATACAAATATAGTCCACTGATCTTTGGCAAAGAAACAAAGGCAATATAACTGGGAAAAGGTATTTTCAACAAATGGTGCTGGAACAACCTAGTGGGGATACTGATAGTGGGGGGTGGTATCAGGGGGTAAATGGGAAATCTGTACACTTTCTGCTTAATTTTTCTGTGCATGTAAATATTCCATAAAAATAAGCAAATCAAAAGTTCAGTATTGAGGGCCTCCCTGGTGGCGCAGGCAGTTGAGCGCAGCACTGTGAAGCTGTCCACAGCCTCTGCAGCGTGGGTTCAATCCCCGCCGGCAGGTGAGAATCCCACATGGCACAGCAGACCTCTCCTGTCTCGCCTACTGCTCCCCTCAGCAGTGTATTTCATCAGTCTGCCTGTTCTGGTCCCCGCTTTGTCTCTGGTGAATCCTCTCACCCTCCCACACATCTGGCCTGTACCCTGGTTCTTGTGTAAATAAATAAATCTTAAAAAAAAAGTTCAGAATTGAAAAATACGACCTCTGAAATGACATATGCATTTAATAGGCTCAACAGCTGCTTGGATACAACAGAAAAAAGGATCAGGAAACTCAAAGGCTGGTCAAAATAAATGATCCAAACTGAAGAACTGAAAGAAGCCCAAACCAGCAGAGGAAAGTTTAACAGACTACAGGCCCCAGGGACAAACATGGCCTGTTGCTTGTTATTGTATATAAAGTTTTATTGGAACGCAGACATTCCTATTTGTTTAAGTATTGTCTTTGGCTGCTTTAGTGGCACAACGGCATAGCTTAGAGTAGTTGTGATATAGACCATATGGTCTGCAAAGATTAACAATCTGGGGCGGCGCCTCCCCGGTGGTGCAGCGGTTGAGCGCTGGGTTGCGAAGCTGCCCACAGCCTCTGCAGGGCCAGTTCGATCCCAGTTCGATCCCAGTTCGATCCCGGTTTGATCCCCGGCTGCTCCACGGCCAATGGCGTGCAGACCTCTCCTGCCACCCGCGTACCTCGGTCCTTCTGCCTGCTCTGCTCCCCGCACTGGCTCTGGTGAATTCTCTCACCCTCCCGCGCTTCTGACTGTACCTAGTGCTTGTATAAATAAATAAATCTTTTTTTTTTTTTTAAAAAACCAATCTGGGGCCTCCCTGGTGGCACAGTGGGTTGAGCACTGTGCTATGAAGCTGTCCTCTGCAGCACGGGTTCGATTCCTGGCCAGCCAGGAAGATTCCCACATGGTGCAGCAGACTTCTCCTGCCTCACCCGCTGCTCCCCTCAGCAGTGTCTTTGGTCTGTCTGCCTATTCTGCTCCTCACTCTGTTTCTGGTGAATTCTCTCACTCTCCGTGCCTCTGACTGTACTCCAGTTCTTGTATAAATAAATAAATCTTAAAAAAAAAAAGATTAACAATCTGGCCATTTAGAGAAAAAGATTGCCAACATTTGGAGTAGAGCAGCAAAAATCTATGAAACAATATTACATAGTATGCCACATGTATGATAGGGACTCCAGGAGGAGAGAAGAGAGAATTATTTGAAGAGAGAATGATTATTTTTCAAATTTGATGAAAGAGATCAATCCCTTAGATTTAAGAATCTAACAGACTCAAGCAGGATAAATACAAGGAAGGCTATATAACTAGGTACATCATAATCAAACTAGAAAACAGAGGTAAAGAGAAAATTTAAATTCACTCAGGAAATACAGTTATTTTATGATCAGAGAAAAAGCAATAAGAAATTTAGCTGACTTCTTAGAACAAAAGAAAGAAGACACTAGAAGGACGACTTTGAAGGACTTAAAGGAAAAAAACCTGTGAACTTAGAAGACTCAACGATATTAGTACCCTTTAAAAAACTAATGGCCAAAATTAAGACATTTCAGACAAATAAAAGCTTGGGAAATGCATGGCTAGGAGACCTCCACTACAAGAAATACTAAAGGAAGTTCTTCGGGCCAAGGGAAATAATCCCAGATGGAAGCTCAGACCACCAGAAAGAAAGCACCGGAGAGCACCGGAAACTGCCAGCATGCAGACAAGTATAGATTAACTTTTTCACTTAAAAAAAAAAACAACAACAACTTGACTTTTTTAAAAAATAAGAAGAATGTGGAGTAAAATATATGTAACAGTGTAAAGGACAGAGAGAAATAAATTTTACTGTTGTAAGGCTCCTGTATTACCTTGATGTGAATGATGGCTCAGAGGTACACACGTTTGCAGAGGTCCCATTGCATGTACACTTAGACTCGTGTGCATTACTGTATATCAATTGTGTATTTACTAAGCCCTGTTAATATCAAATGGGAGAAATAACAGACATGGCAGAGCTATGTAAGCTGTGCAGCACTCACAGATAAAGCGGATGTTTATGTTTGTTGTGGGGAGTCAGGTCCTGCCCCCTGGAAGAGGCTGTTACAAGCTGAAGATGGAGTTGGGCTGAGGCACAGCTCACTTCCTGCTCTGCTGACAAAGCAGGAATATGCTTCTGTGACTGACTCCTTCCAGAGCCTGTCTTCCTGCCTCTGTGGAGAGCATGGAAAGGGCCAACCTGACTTGGCCCATGAGACAGAGGACCCCAGACCTGGCCTTCCTGTCCAGGTCCTAATGGAGGGGGTCCTGGCGATGGAAGACTGTCCCTGTGTTAGGGGGAAAGGATGTCCTATAACACCCGCACTCCCTGAGACCCTCTCCTGGTGATGGGGGAAAACCCGAACGTCAGCCTGGAAGGGATTTCTGATTTATTCAGTTCACTGCTGCCATTTTACAGAAATGGGTCTTTGGGCACAGAATGAATAAATTTGAGAAATTGGATTTGGAACCAGGCCTTTTCTTTGTGCCTGTAATAGCTGTCTTGGACCCACTTAAGTTGTGCTCCCTGAACAAAGCCAGAGGATCCATAAATATCCCTTTCTCTGTTCCTTTCTTAAAAACTCTCCTTCTATCAGGATGTTTGTTAGCTCTGGAGAAAGCAGTTGATAAAATGAATTCACACCAAGGTGGAGTGACCGATACCAATTTAAACCTGCCTGGAAGGGCATGCTATTAACCACTTCCGAGAAACACATCCCGAGAGTGTGGCTGCATCCACATGGCAGAGAAGAAAGATTTTGGGGCTGGGGTAGGCAAGGAAGGCGAGAAAAGAATTGCTGGCCAGGAGGCAGGATGGCTTGTCTAGGGCACGTTATTTGATCTCTGTGAAATGAAGTTTGGACACTAGAACAGCTCGGAGACCCTTCATCCCGGTTGTCCTAAACTTTTCACTTACGTAAATTCTTCTGGAGCATTCACTTTACAAGACTGGCTTCATTATCATCTTGGGCTCCTCTTTCTTTTTTATTTTTTTAAGGTTTACTTATTTATTTATACAAGCACTGGGTACAGTCAGAAGCACGGGAGGGTGAGAGAATTCACTAGAGCAGGGAACAGAACAGGCAGACTGATGAAGAGGCACACACACACTGCTGAGGGGAGCAGCGGGTGTGGCGGAAGGGGTGGTGGGGAGGGGGTGGGTGGGATCTAACTGGCGCTGAGGAGGCTGCGGGCAGAGAAGCTGCCCAGCACTCAACCGCTGCACCACCCGGGGAGGCCCTTGGGCTCCTCTTTAAAAGGCAATTAGCATCTTGAGTATGGGAATCTCCATTTTTCAGGGACCAGGAGGAGGAGGGAGGGGCCTGAACGGGGAGGAAATGGAGTGAGATACAGGATGAAATAGGGTGGGCTAGGAAGGCCAGGGGGCTGGGCTCTGGGTCCCTTCCTCTCCCCTGAGCTGCCTTAGGTGCTCACTTGGCACATGAGGACAATGGCCGCTCCTCGGACCAGCCCAGCTCAGCAGCACCCTCCCTGGATGTGGGGAGAATGTGGGGAGCTAGTCCCACTTGAGGGCCCAGAGGGAAGTAGGGGACTCAGAGGGGATCTTTCCTCTCAGCTCCCCTCCATCAGTCATTATGTTATAGGACAGGGAGAGGGGCAGCCCAAACCCCGCAAACCTGCCTATTCTAAATGGGTTCTGCCATCCGCCGCATCAACACAAAACATATGAGACTTTAATGGGAAGGAACTTTAATAAAACTAGGAAACAATACAGGTAAGGCAAAGAGTCTAGTTTCTAAATGAAGCACCCAAAGTTACCCATCCCCTCGTGGGTAAAAGTCCATCCAAATGGGATTGGCCCAGAGCAAGGCCCCAAAGCCTGCCACAAGTCTAAAGTATCTTCCAGTGGGGACCCACAAAAAAGGGCCAGAAACAACCAGACAAGCCCGGAAGGAAAAGAGCAAAATCAACATCCAGATAAAAGCTGCCATTGTCACCTCCCCACGGGTCTCACCCACATCTGTGTCACCCAGTCCACGACCAAAAGACAAGCGCCGTTTCTTCACGTGTCTCTAGGCTCCATGCGCCTCCTCCAGGTCTCCTGGCTCCATCCTGCTTCCTTCCTCAGTCTCTTCTCCAGCTTCTCCTCTTCCTGCTCAGCTCCACCCTCCCTTGGGTGGGGCAGGGAACCTCCCCCTTTCCTGGGGACCACCCTGTTACAATTAGAGCTGCCTCCTATGTCTTTACCGACTGCCAAATGCCCCTCACCATCTGTGCCTTTGCTCAGGTGCCCCTCCCACCTGGGCTGCCCCTCTTCTCCTCTGCCAGGCACCTTCTCACTGAAGTGGCTCCCCATGGCTCCCCACAGCCGGTGCACTTCACAGTCACCTCAGTAGTCAGAGATTTTGAACTTATTCAAGGATTTTCTTTATTCCTGGGGAACTGCCTGGGGGAAGAACACTCACTACCTTGTCTCCCTTACCCCCTCACTCCCCATGGGCAGTTGTAAGGTAAATGAGTTAATCAGGCTTTTTCATGCCCTCCCTCCACTAGCCTCTATAACTGCCACCTGCGGTCTGTACTTCTGCCATGATTATGGACACGTGGGCCCAGGGAACATGGGTGTGTGCATGTGTAGGTGTGCACACCTGGGCCTAGAGGGAGGCAGTAGCACTCTGGGTAATTGTGAGATGAGAGGACACAAGACTGGGGGGGGGGCGGTGGTGGGGTGGGGAGAGAGAGAGAAGATTCATGGGGGGTTGGAAGGCTTTGAGCCTCCCAGCTCCCCTCTCTCCTGGCTTCCCTGCCTCCCAGCCTTCCTGCACAACAGTAGTACCCACACACAGTTGGGGCTCAAGACCTGCATTTTGATCCCTCAGTGAGCTGGCACACATGTGTCTCTAAGCATCCCTGGGGTCCTGGCTTGGCTCAGGAATGGTTTAGGGAGACTGGAAAGGACAAGCTGAGAAGCTACAGAGGCTGAAAAATCTAGATTCATAGGGGTTCACCACACAGGAGCTGGTGAGCTGCGGAAATTTTCCTGTAGCTCCTGAGCCTCACCATAAAATGAGAGACAGCTCCTCTATCACAGGCTTCATGATGAGTAAGCAAAACAGGTATATAAAGGAAAATGCTCAATTAATGACAACTCCACTTACCATTAATACTCCTGTTTCCACCTAAGAGACTCTGAGCAGGCCACTTAACATCCTCTGTTTTCTCATTGCAAAGGGGAACAGTCCCAGCTCTGCCCGCCTCGACAGACTGTGGTGAAGGTCAGTGGTGGTTGGGTGATGATGATTTCAGGGACCAGGAGGAGGAGTGAAGGGGCTTGAACGGCCCGAGGCAGCTTCCCACAGCCTGGACAGGGGGAGCCGGCCCTGCTGCAGAAGCAGGTGCTGCCCTAACAGTCAACTGGAGTCCAGGGTTGCTGGACTCAGGAGCCTTTGCCCTGCCCTGGCACAGGTCCCCTGTGTGAGCCCCAAATTGGTGTGCTCCTCTTTTGCTTTGGGGATTTAAAACTGCTATTTGCAAAATAAAGAGAACAAAGCCACTATGATGGCAATTATGCGTAATAAAAGGCAGCTTGATGTACTTTCATTAAAAGGTGTGCTCAGGGAATGAGATGAGCAGCTTTGACAGCTGCCTCGGTAAGGACTGTCATGGAATCACAGGCGCCACTCCCTGAGGTCCCTAGGGGCAGGGACAGTAGGAGTCCGCTGCAAGGCATGCCTGCCTGGCCCCTTCCCTGGGCTGCTGATTGTCCTCCAGGGAATGGGGCTCCAGGATGTAAGGGCAGAAATGGGCACAGGGCAGGTTCTCTATGACAGGAGCAGATGGGTGAAGGAGTCCTGGAACCCTCAGTGGCTTTTCAGACTTTTATTGGGATTTACTGGGTACACAGGAGGCAGGGGTGCTGGGGGGCTGGGAGGCCTATCAGCCTTGCAGCCCCCCAGCAAGTCTTCACTCTGTCTGGGCTCTCTGGTGGTCTCTGCTTCTCTGCTCTCCCATTTGTTTTGCTGGCATCCCCCTGACACCGCCCTTATAAGCCCAGTCTCTTAGCCCAGGTGAATCCCATCTACGTATGCTCACACCCTATTCCAGGTGCCCGCCATCAGGCATGCATTCAGGACCGCAGGATTCCGTCATCTACCCTAATGGTGGGGAGGGCAGAAAAGCCTGATACTTTTTCACTTACCCTACACAGGAAAAAAATGCTTGGGAGCAGACATCTGGGGCCACCAGAGGCTGGTCTGGCCTCTAAGAGTGGTTGTGGGGAGCCACTTGCCATCTGCACAGAGAAGCAACCATGTCCTGGGATAGGACCTTACACGCCATCTGAGCCAGGTTTGGCAAATCCTTGGCTGCATGTAACCCTCCTGCACCATCATGCATCTGCTTCTGCTGAACCAAGAAGCACCAGGATCTCCTTATGGTGAAGTAAGTCAGAGGGAGAAAGACAAATACCATGTGATTTTGCCCATGTGGGGAACATAAAGACACAGAGCAAGCATGTAAAACTAAAGCAAACTCTTACGATAGACTAGATTGGTATTTCCCAGAGGGAAAGGGCGCTGGGAGTGGGTTTAACAGGCAGAGGGGGTCAATAGTGTGGTGAGGACTGGGGTGGTGTGTGTGGGAGGGGTGCACAGTTGTGAGCTGGAGGCCCTGGCTGAGTGCAGATGGGCTAGGTTGCATTTGGGTTGTTAGTTCAGCGCGTCACAGCTCTGTAAAATGGAGGGAGGCTGCCCTGGAGCGCCACAGGTGCAGAGGAGGAGGGCGAGGTGGAAGGGACTGCACACCCCGCAGCGCCAGGCTTTCTGGCAGGTGCCCCAGTATTTAGTCATGTGACTAAAACCCAGTAGATGTCCCCTGAGCCTGGAAAGCAGGCAGCCCCACGCTGCTCCGAGGCTGGGCCGAGGTGGCCCAGGAGGGGTTCCAGGCATCGAGTTCTCAGGTTGAGGGGTGGGTAGCAATGTCAGGGCTATACTTTCAATCTACAGCAACAGCTGGGGAAGAAGAGTTGGCATGGTGTTCACACTCTGGGTAGCCCTCTGGGTCTGAGGTCAGACATTTTTGGCTGGGCGGTGACCAACCTATACCAGAGGACCCTTGTCATGTACCAATACGGGGTAACACCAAGGGGTTTTGGGAACCTGCATCCTGAACTCCACTCTGTGCTCTACCTCTCCCCAGAAACCAACTAGGCTGGGCTTCTGGGTTTGTACCCTGTTCTGTTTACTGACCCAGTGTCTCCCTGATGCTCCCCAGCAGTGCTCTAGGCATTGCTGGTGGAGGGAAGATGGAGGAAGAGTGGCAACATTCAGGAAACTGACCAGGGACAGGCCTGCCTACAGGGTGACCTGCTTATTGCATATGGCACCTTAATTTTAAATATTTTATTTTATTTTTTTTAAGATTTATTTATTTATGCATACAAGAGCTGGGGTGTAGGCCAGAGGTGCAGGAGGTGAGAGGATTCACCAGCGATAGAGTGGGGAGCAGAACGGGTAGATTGACTGAAATACACTGCTGGCAGGAGCAGTGGACTGAAGAGGTCTGCTGTGCCCTATGTGGGTTACCTCCCTAGCCGGGGATCAAACTCATGCTGCAGTGGCTCTGGATAGCTTCATAGTGCTGAGACTTAACCCCTTCCAACATGAGGGAGGCCCTAGAACATCATTTTGATGGATCATCTCTTCTAAAAGTTTCTTGGGGAAAGGTACAGAAGAGAAAGTTCTTGGATATGTCTTCAGTGTCCCCTTGACACTGAACAGGGAGTTTGCCATGTTCATCCATCCAGATTCTTGTGTCAAATGGCTGTGTCCAGAAAGGATTTGACCACCCTGATAAGTTGACCCTCTCAGCTCCCAGTGGCTAGGACTGCTCCCTTTGCCCTTGCGGGCGTGTCTGGCTCCTGACCTCCCTGTAACATCCTGCACCCAGAACCCCCGCAATCACTGTAAACAAATAAGGCAAATAGGTCAAGGAAACATTAAAAAGTCCCAATTTTAATTACCAGCACATTCCAGGATGTATTTTCACTGGAGACACCTCCTGGGAAAAAAAATGAAAATACTAATGAGAAAAAAAGCACCACAACTGTCTCTGCCAAATTCAATTCTAGCAGCAGCTGCCTCCTGTTTGAGAAGACCTACATCTCAGGAATATTAAATTTTTTATTGTTTTCTATTTTTTGGTGGAGAGTATGTTTATTTTATTTTTTTTGAACCAGTAGCAGCAGCAGCAGCGGAGAGAGAAATGGAGGAACTGCCAAGCAGGCTGGAGTTGATCTCCCATCTCGGCTGGGGGTGCATGGATGCATCCTAGCCCCCTTCGCGGGCCTTGCAGGCCACACAGACTCCCATGTCGATGGCATTGCTGTGGGACTTGTGGTATTAGGATGAATGGAGAGATAAAGTGAAGGGGTCAGGGCAAAGTGTGCCCTGCTTGGGGTTCTGGCTGGGGGTTTCTGGCACAGAGCACACAGCTATAGGGTTCATGTCTCATATCGCCAAATAGGAGCCATCTGCTAGGAAAGGCACAGAGAAGCAGATGTGAGCCCCCCAGCCCAGCCTTCCAAAGACTGGAAGGGACTGGAATGACTTTACCCCTTCACATCCACCCCAGTTCCACACAAGGAGCTTGAGGCTGGTAGCCGACCTGTGGTCACCAGCAGCCAGGCAGGGTGGGCCAGTCCAGCTGCCCCAGGTGCCCACAAAGGCTGCCTGCCTGCCTAGTGACCCAGGGAATGCTCATCCCAGGCGCTCTGACCCATGACCTCTGACTTCACCTGCTCACAGTGTTCTGGAAATGAAGGTCTGTGCCTTCCTTCCTGTTTGCCAGGGAAATGGGAACCACTCTGGGCCCATCCCAGAGAGAGGGTTAAACAAAGTATGCACGTGACTTGGGGTCTCCCTGGGTGTGCAGGGAGAAACTGCTAAGAGCATTAGGGCAACATTAAGAGGCAGGACCACATGCAGAATATGGCCCCATTTGTGTAGAAAATATGCATGAGAAAACATTGAACATCTTATGCCTGTATATGATTTAACAAATCCAGAGGAGTACCCTAAAAATTGTTAGTAGTGATTGTTTGGGGGAGGGAGACACTTATCTTAGACATTTGGATTGCTGGAATTGTTTACCACATACCTGCATATATTTTTTGCATGTATTCTTTTTATTTAAAAAAAAAAAAAAACCTAGCTGAAATAGTTACCTCTGGGGACAGAAGCTTGTTTGGGGGAGGAAGATGTAGTTAAGAGATACATTAGCATTGTCTGGAATTTTTAAGTTTTTTTTTTTTTTTTTTTAAACAAAGAGATATTCTTGAGCAAGTTTTAAAAAATCTTCAAAACCTAGTAAAACTCATGGCTGCAGCTTCTGAGCCCTCCCCCCCAACACCACCTCTACTTCTACCCTGCCTAGGAGGCTCACATAGGAAGGCAAACCTCTGCCTGCAGCTGGAGGAAAGCCAGCAGATACCTTTGGCTGGACTCCAGCCAGAGTGGTGGTCCAGACCCAGAGAGGGTGCTGTGCAGGCCAGCACTCAGGATGCCAGCCCTGTGAGGGCTCAGAGGTCACAGGCAACTTCAGAGCAACAGGACTGGACCCAGGAGCCCAGATGTAGACGGTGCGCTTGACACTGATACCTGACTGCACAAGCCCCTTTCCAGGAGACCCACATGCACAGGATGGCATCATCAAGCAGTCAGGATTTGAGATTGGACTGGCCCATTGTGCCTAAGAGTGGGGCATTTATTGTTTGTGAGGGGTGGTCTCAGAGGGCTGCCCAGCAAGTTGGGCTTGAATATAGTGCCCTCCAGTCCTCTTGGCAGATCTGAAGAGAGAAGCTGTGTTGTAGGATTGCCAGTCGGCTCTGCCAGTCTGGGTCTTGCTCTAGAGCCAGGCAGTGACGGGGAGACTGAAAGCCATTCACCTTGTCAGCATGGGCTGTGCCAGGGCTGCTGGGAAGACAGGCAAAGGCTGTCCCATTGAAGAGCAGCAGGAGAGGGAGCAAGCAGGAGGCACAAGGCAGATCACCTGTGTGCACAGTGCTGGGTGGAAGGCTGTGGCTTCCAGGAACCAACTCCCCACGCACCTCTCCCCAATTGTCCCTGAGTCACCAGCCCCCTTCCCTTCCACTTTGTTTCCTGAGATGCTTCCTGTCCCCCACTGTCCTGTGAGTCACCTCCCACCTTCACCCTCCCACACTGCATCATCATCATCTCTGTCTCCCCAGCTTGCTTCCTGCACACAGTGCATGGATGCTTCCAAAGGGCCCACTGGAGAGAAGGGGGTGGTCATGTGACAGGACCTGCCTCCCCCTCCCAATCCATTTCCCAGGTCTTCTTCTTGGGCCTGGGCCAAGGTGGGGAGACTGAGTTGGAGGGGTGAGGGTGCAAGGCACTGTGTTCCCAAGGCCTCAGACAGACCAGGGGTTTAAAAGGCATGACCCAGCCTGGGGCCTTCCACTCCAGGTCAGCCCCTCCTCAGCCAGCTATGTGCCTCTCTCCGGCTACCTAAGGAGTGTTGCTACAGGCACAGCACTGGGTCTCTACGAGATGAAGAAGCCCCAGGAGGGCTGCTGGGGTTCAGCTTCAGGCCTCTTCCTTGAATTCATTTCTCAGTTACCCCTCAGCTGAACACAGGCCCTGAGGGGCACAAGCCTTAAGTGCTCCCCTCCCTGCTGCTCTGTGGTCCCTTTCTGGATCTTGGGGCTCCTTTTACAGCCTGTGGGTGGATGTCCTTTGAGCGCCCTCCAGGAGCTGACATCGGAAACTGACACCTGCTTTTGCTCACCGCTCTGTGACTTCAGTCAAATCATTTGAACATCCCAAGCCTCTGTGTCACTTTTTGTAAGGAAATGGAGAGTGAGAGCCCTTGAAGACTGAAGTCTTGATGGGAGAATTGTAACAGCAGAGACTCCGTGGCCCTCGCCATGCATGTGTTACCGTCACACGAAAGATCTCACTGGACCCTCTGAGAAGCCTGTGAGGTGGGTTACTATCATCCCCCGCTTAGAGTCTGAGAAATAGAGGCCCAGCTACAAGGAGAGAGAGGCTTGGGAAGGGGTGAAAGATCACCAGGTGAAAGGCAGGCCAGCTCCCTGGGGAAGACCTCAGGCAGCATCAGGGGAGGTGACCAGGAACATGGGGTGGACATCTCCGGGAAGCAGATGGGTGGCTGCCTCTCCCCCAGTGTAGTCTTGAGGGGGTAGGGAGATGCTCTGACAGCTGTGCAGATAATCGTCGCTTCTCCATCGCTGCTAATAGCATGTTTAGCTTGCCGACTTCTCTGTTTGCCTGGTGCCTCCCACGGGCCCAGAGCTGGAAGTCTCTGAGCTCCTGCCTGGGGCTGGGCAGCTGTGGTGGAGCTGCCTCCCTCCTCCCTGCTCCCAGGTTCTGGCCATAGCCTGAGACTCTACCCTGGACCTTGACCAGCTCCTACAATTCGTTGCTTTGGCTGCCCCCATCCCCCGGAGCTCCCTCCAGGCTCTGGGAAAATGGAAAGGGCCTCCTGTGAAACCTGGTGTTCCATTGATACCGTAATTTCAGGTTTTCAGGCCTAGTCTCCCAGCCAGGAACGGATCCCAGGCTGCAGAGGCAGCGCTGAGCCCCAGCCACTAGGCCACTGTGGGTTGGTGTTTCACGAAGCCGCAGCAGGAACTTCGCTGATGCTCAGGCAAGCAAGCGAGAAGAGGCAGATTTGCTTAGAGAAAAAAAGGTTATTGAGAAGGAAAGGGATAGAAGTAATGTGGGGCTGCCAGGCTGGTGGAACCAGGCCTGGGAGGGGCAAGGAAGCCCAAGTGGAGTCATGCTTCAGGGAATATAGACCTTCTTTCCCTAGTTAGTCTAAAACCCCACCAGTCTCTCTGTGACTGGTTAGTTCTCGGTGGTCTCACTCACTGCCTAAATGTCTCTGTGCCCAGAACTAAGTCTCTGTGTCCCAGGGCTTATCTTAAGGCTTATCCTTTTTCTTTATCGTCCTTGTCCAGGAATGCCTGTTGCCCCTAGTCCTGGGATGTTTGATTAGTTCCCTTTGGATTTTTTTTTTTTTGTTTTGTTTTAAAGATTTATCTATTTATGCATACAAGAGCTGGGGTACAGGCCAGAGGTGCGGCATGTTGCTCCCTGGCCGGCTGGGGATCGAACTCGTGCTGTAGTGGCTGCGGATTGCTTTATAGGTAGCATCTTAACCCCTTGTGCCACCAGGGTGACCCACCTTTGGAATTTTTTTTTTTAAAGATTTTATTTATTTATGCATACAAGAACTGGGGTACAGGCCAGAGGTGTGGGGGGTGAGAGGATTCACCAGAGACAGAGTGGGGAACAGAACAGGCAGATTGACTGAAATACACTGCTGAGGGGAGCAGCAGGCCAGACAGGAGAGGTCTGCTGTGCCATGTGGGTTGCTCCCTGGCAGGCCGGGGATCGAACTTGTGCTGCAGTGGCTGCGGGTTACTTCATAGGTTGCGTCTTAACCCCTTGTGCCACCAGGGAGGCCCTCCCTTTGGAATTTGTTGCCCTTATCTCCGGAGCCCTCCTTGCTCCTCTGAGGCTTTTCCTATTCTATTCTGACCTTAAGGGCTCTCCACTTGCCCTGTGCCTCACCATCCCTTCCAGGCCTCCATGAAGCTCTTGCTCCCACACAGAGCCAAGTGAAGGAAAATTCTGGGTCTGATGGCTTCCTTCTGTACAGAGTGGGCCTCATGAAGTGAGCCTTACAGAGTACGCAACCCACCTTCACGTTATGTTTCCATTTCTCCCATGACCACCGTGTCTCCCCTTGCCACGGTGTGACACAACCTACAGCCACATCTGGTCACACCAGTGGCAGGGCAGACCCCAGCCCCTCAGGAGGAATCATCCCTGAGCCCCCCCTTCAAGGTTAATAGTAAACCTGGGTGACACTATGAGGGGCTGCTTCTCTCCTAGCTTAGCTTTAAACCCCACGGGTTTAGGTGCTTTCCAAAAACCCCCGCCACAATTCTCTCCTATAGGGACAAGTCCCTTCAGCTGACTTTGTCTGCTGTCCTTGGCCTGCTGCCTCATACCACAGGTGGCCCTGACTTCCTTGCTCTGGGGCCTAGTTCCTGCCGGACAAAGGTGTCTCACTCGGGGTCTGTGGGCCACCCCCTGTGACCTACCAGCCCAGACAGGGCAGATCCCACAGTGGGCAGCAGAGGGCACTCAGGGGCAAAGAGTACTTGTCTGCCTGTCCCTCCTCTTAGGGAGGCACTTGGCTGCCCCTGATGCTCTAGTTCATTGTCTAACACACAGCTCACCCCTGGACTATCCTCTCCAGGAGGACAGGGACTTGGTCCCATTCATCATGAGTGGCCCAGATGGGGTGCTCAGTCACAATTTGCCAACTGAATAAATTTACAAGATTGTGTTCTGTTTTCCCTCAACATTATTACACAGAGAATTTTCCAAGTTTGCCATTTTCCGTTGGCTGCATGGTAAATATTCTGCCTTATTGACACACCATCGTCTTCCCTCTACAACTTGCAAAACATTTGGGCTAATTTCAGTTTTTTACTATTATAAATAATGTTGCTATAAACAGCTGTGCACATATAGCTATTTTTTCCTTTGCAATTATATCTGTGGGAGGAATTCTAAACAGAGGGATCGCTGGGTCAAAGAGCACGGCATATTTATGGCCCTGGGTAGGGTGGGACTGGCTAATCCTCAGGCGGGCCCTAAGGTTTGCTTTAGAAAGAACACTCACAAAAACCCTTCCCTTTGTCGTCTGAAGCCAGCCCTGGTGCCCAGAGGTGCTCTGTCTGGCCCCTGACAAGCCTTGGAGCCAGACACAATGGTAGGCAAGTTGGCGTGTGGGTTTGTGGAAGGGGCAAGAAAGGGGTAGCTGTGGAAGGGTAGGGATGAGGTGAGCCCGTCAGTTCTGGGGCCAGAACCCTATTCTGGGAGCACAGGAAGGTCACCTTCTTTCCTGAACCTTCTTCCTTCTGTGGGGTCAGATTTCTCCTGCCCTGCAAGAAGGAATTATGAGGGGGACAGTCTGATGCCTCAGCTGTTTTAACTTCCTTCCTCTGGGCCCTTCAGTCGGGGGCTGAGTCTGGGGAGAAACAGGAGTTGTTGAAATGGATTTTCAGCAAAATGTCTGTATTATTGCAGAAAATGGATCTGAAGATGTACAATCTCCACCTATGTGCTTTGCCTTCTGCCCCATCTCCTAACTCCATCCCACTTTCTCAGCTTCCTAAGGCTCTTTAACTCATTATTACCCCCAGATACAGAAGCCTACATGTGGGGATCTACATTAACCCCTTTTAGGCCCTACCCCAGGACTTTCATCCCACTGGGGGAGAAGGTGGCAGATATGTACCCCTCCTGGGCCAACTTCTCCAGTTCTAGAGATTCATTCATAGTGTGGGGGATTGGCCTGCTGAGCAGTGCTGCATTTAAGGGGAGAACCAGAGCTTTGTTGTCAGAGTTTGAGTCACCAACGTAAAGAGCAGTGTGGTGGGCAGAGGGACCTGCTGTTTCTGGAGCAGCCTGCACAAGCAGCAATGGGCTGCAGAGGCACTGGACTCCCATGTTCCTTGAGTGTCCCCTTCAGGGGAAGGAGCAGGTTCTCTCTATTCTTCCTTCTCTAATCCTTTGGGCTTCCAGGCCTCCACTGACCAGAAGTTCTGGGCAGCAGTGCAAAAGGAGCACAGGACTTGGGAGTTCTCATCCAGTTTCTGCCTCTCAGGCCTCAGCTGACTGTCATAACACCGCACTGATACTCCTCAGTGGCTTGGGTAAAGGCCTCAGGTAGCTGATCTGACGCACTGTGGGGTAAGGATCCAGAAGGACCCTGGTCCTGCCTCCCAATGTCGGCCCCTGGGCTGGTGCTAGGAGTCCCTCTAGATTTAGGGGTGAAGCCCCCTTTCTTCAGCTTCCCCCTCCTCTTCCCATGCCCTCTCTGCTTCACAGAGACAGGGAGCTTTTTTTTCTGGCTGATGAGGGAAACAATGGCTGTGGGGGCTGTGTGGGTTGTGTGATATTCCTGGACAGGCAGGCATAAGAGGGAGGAGAAATTATTCTGTCTAAAATCTCAGAGATGAGCTCTTCTCCAGAGCTCTCAGAGTGACAGCTTCATGTCTGGGTGGGGAGGCATGAGACAGGCTAGGCCATTTCCAGGGGCAGAGCCAGGCAGGGCAGGGCAGGACCATCCCCAGAGAGGGTCCTGGGAGGCCACCTCAACAAAGTTAACCTTCTGTTTGCCCAGGTGTCTCCTTATAAAGAGCCGTGACATCCATTTAACAGCCAGTCCTCATAAGAATCTAGAGGGATCGTCAGCCGGAAGATATTGTAATTAACCCAGTTTACAAATCAGGAAGCTGAGGGGCTGAGGGGTTCATCAATTTACTCATCAGTTATTGGTAGAACCTGGGCTTGAACCCAGAACTCTGAATCCTGACATCTGGGTCTGCCTGGGACCTCCTCCTAAATGACCACATGGGGGCAATGTTTGCGAAGACTAAGCTGGGGAGGGACCACCCAAGCAAACAGACACTGCAGTTTATGTTCTGGATCCACAGGCTGAATTTGCCAGTGCCCCTCATCTCACTCCCACCCAACCTCCACCTTCAGGCTGGAGAGGGCAAAGGCTGTCCTTCTGGGACCTCAAGTCCCAGTGGGTGGGCTTAGCAATTCTCTGGGATTTGTAAGGTGTCTCTAGGAATCTGTCTTGCTTCTAGTTCTCTGCCATGATATTTTTTCTTTCCCATTACAGAGGGGCCAGCTAACAATGGCTGGAAACAACCCTCTACAGGCATCTCTACCTCCTTCCCTAGCAACATTTCATTTCCGCAGTGGGAATTCTCTAGCGATGGGCTTGTGAGAAGGAGCAGGCAGAGGCTCTTGGTGACCATGGGTGCTACTCACAAAGGCTCAGGTCTCTTTTATCCCAGGCCCATTGTACAAGTTCACATTTACATCCACTTGAATTCAGGTCAAGCCATCTGACTTGCTTTGACCTATAAAATGTGAGTGGGAGAGATATGTGTGTGACTTCTAAGCAGAAACTTTAAGAGCCCCTGTGTGGTCCACTGTGTTCCCTTTCCTTGTTTCTGCAGTCCTGGACATACCTTTGAGATAAAGCCCCCATCAAACTGGGTCACTAAATGACTACAATGCACAGAGCCTTCCTGCTGCCCATGGTAGACATGTTAAATGTGTGAGAAATAAATTTTACTGTTTTAAGTCATTGAGATTTGTGGGCTGTTTGTTACTACAGTATAACTTAGCCTATTCTGACTGATACAGTCGTGAAGCTGGCTATTAAGAACCTTACCCTGGATTTTAGATTATGACCCAGACCTTTTTAGTAGGCTGGACCCATAATATGTAAACCTGGAAATTTTGTTTTCTACCATGGAATGTGAAAGCAAAGAAATTATTTTTAAAGGGAGAAAAGAAAGCAGATACAGTATAAAAAGTGCTGTCCTCAGCATTCTATTTCCTCCTAAAATCTGGAGGCATACAAATCCCATATCCTTCTACAAAACGTTTCTTTTTTCTATTTTATAAATTTGGGTTAGCTTAGGTTGCTTTCAACCAAGAATCCTAATTCAGAGTGAAAGGGAATTGGAGACAAACCCTCAATTTGTAGTTGAGGCTGATGGGGGATAGGAATAGAAAAAAACTAAAGAAAAGGAGGTGTCACAAGAACAAAAACCTGGCTCACACAAGGAGGTGGGGGCAGAAGAGATTAGCATAACCATAGACACTAGTATACCCAGGCACGATTGACAGTAGTATTCTGAGGACTGACACTAGCATCCCCAGGCACAGTCTAGAGACAACAAGGTCACTGAGACTCAGCATGGTCATACAGCCACTCAGGACAAATGTTCATCTGCTCCTTTTCTTGGTGAAAAAATCTTTAACTAGTAAAGATTCAATGTAAGTTTTCCTTTCTTGCTCTTCCAATTCCTGTCTCCAAAACAACTACTCTACCAATTTTAAACACTCACAGACTTTCATTATTAAAAATGAGATGATAATTATACCCACTTTTCTATAATTTACTTTTGAATTCACTCATTAGATTGCCCATTGGTGATGTGTCAAGGAGAGAAGTGATGAATGAGGTCCTGGGCTGGACTCAAAAGATACATCAGAAAACCCTCCTGGTGGTGGGCCAGGGTGGGTGGGTGGGGGAGAGACTCAGTCAGGCACCTTCCAGGCACCTGGTCCAGCCCCTCCCTGAGGCTGACAGCCCTTCCAGGCAACCAGCTCCTCTGGGCAGCTCTGCACAATGTGAAGCTTGGCTTTTGTTTATGTTGAAATCTGCTCATCCATGAAGTCCGCCTACATTAATTCCTGGGGCAAACAGCCTTAACAGCCCTCCTGCCCCACAGCGAATCAGGAAGGAGTCAGGCACCTCCAGTATGCTGCAGCCACAATGACCCCTCTGCAAAAGGTGTTTTTTTTGTTTTTTTGAAAGATTTATTTATTTATGCATATAAGAACAGGGGTGTAGGCCAGACTTGCGGGGGTGGGGGGGAGGGGGAGGAGAAAATTCACCAGAGACAGAGTGGGGAGCAGAACAGGTGGACTGAATGAAATACACTGCTGAAGGGAACAACGGATGAGACTGGAGAAGTCTGTTGCGTGGTGTGGGTTAGCTAGGGATCGAACTCGTGCTGCAATGGCTTTGGATTACTTCACAGTGTTGAGATTTAAGCCCTTGTGCCACCAGGGAGGCCCCCTGCAGAAGGTGTTAACAAATGCCATTGTTGAGCCCTGCATGGAGAGAACCCTGAGGCATAAAAGAAACAGACAGTCAGAGGCAGGCAGGCAATTAAAGTTGGGGGCTGAGTTTTCAATTAACAGGCTCCTCCGCCAGCAGCGGATAATTAACGGATTAGCAAGGCTGTTAGCAAGGCTGTTGCCAGGCAGGATTGGGACAGGCACCCAGAGGTGAGGGAGGACTGGGCTCCAAATTCCACAGGAATGAAAAGGAATCTTTGGGTCTCAGGAAACCCTAAGGCAGCTGAATTGTAGGCTCAGCAGAGGCAAAGTTTGCAGGCTAGAGGGCAGGAGTCAGGCCCAGAAAGGTGGGGGTCATGAAATCAGACTGTCCTCCAGCTGAAAGGATCCTTGTGATGTCATTTTTTTGGATCCAGGTTTCTGGTCTTGTGGCACTGTTACAGGGCAGGGAGAGGGGCACTCCAGGCCCCACAAACTTGACTGCTCAAAACATATGAGACTTTTTTTTTTAAAGATTTATTTATTTATTTATACAAGCACTGGGTACAGTCAGAAGCGTGGGAGGGTGAGAGAATTCACCAGAGCCAGAGCGGGGAACAGAGCAGGCTAGGGATCGAACCGGCGCTGCAGAGGCTGTGGGCAGCTTTGCAGCCCAGCGCTCAACCGCTGCACCACCAGGGGAGGCCCAACACAGGAAAAGCAAAGAATCTAGTTTCTAAATCAAGCACCCAAAGTTACCTGTCCCCTTGTGGGTAAAAATCCACACAAACAGGATTGGTCCAGAGCAAGGACCCAAAGCCTGCCACAGGTCTAAAGCATCTTCCAGTGGGGACCCACAGAAAAGGGTCAGAGACAACCAAACAAGTCTGGGGGGAAAAGAGCAAAATCAAAATCAAGACAAAAACCACCATTGTCACCTCCCCACGGGTCTCTCACCCACATCTGTGTCACCCAGTCCACGACCAAAAGGCAAGTGCAGTTTCTTCACGTGTCTCTCGGCTCCATGTGCCTCCTCCAGGTCTTCTTCTGGCTTCATCCTGCTTCCTTCCTTCCTCCTGCAGCTTCTTCTCTTCTCTTTGCTCAGCTCCACCCTGCCTTGGGTGGGGCAGGGAACCTGGAACCACCCTGTTACAACATGATGCAGAAGTGGGAGCTCTGGTGAAACCTTTCCCAGAGTGAACCCAAAGACCCCCACCCTCCAAACCCACTGACTCCAAAAACCACATCTAGAGCTGTTACATTAACATGACCATGCCTCTCTTGGCTATTCCATAGGGGGGCCTTCACATTCCTGATTCATAAATCAGGGGGTAAGAATGGGTAAGAATGACATTCACCAGGAGAGGCTGAAGACTGCTCTCAGCTCCTGGATCCCACACTCCCTCTAATACAGAGGAATGTTGCCATGGGCCAAAGTCAAAGGCCAGGATATTTGCTTGGCCACAGCTAGAGGTTAGAACTTTTACAGTGCTGAGCAAAGAATCTAAAGGTTGAGCTCATATGGGCATGGGTAAGGTCCATGGACTGCTGGAGGCTTGGCTGTGCCCTCCCAGGGGAGAGGCCAGGCCAGCCCCTCCTTCTCTGGCTTCAACTTTCTTCTGAGCGGTAAAGGCAGAGAGGCTGAGGGCTGTTGCTACCCTTATTGCCCTCCAACAAGGAGCTGGCTGGATCAATGAGTGCTTCTTGTTGAGCTATTGGGTCCCAGAAGGGTTCCCTTGGCTGTTGAAGACCCCAGGCAATGGGAGCTCTTGTGATCTGTCAGCGGCATAGATTCTCCCCTTGCCTCTCTCCTGCAGCAGCCCCCAGCTTTGTCTCCTCTCCTGGCCACTCCCTCATCCTATCACCTCCGCATCCTAACCTGTTCCTGTCCAGCCCAACCTGTTCCTTGGCAGGGAGCACACTCCCCCAAGAGAGAAGCAGGGCCAGATCCGGGGAGCAGCTGCGCTTCTCTTTCCCTGGTCTATAGAATCAAACCCAATTTTTTTCAGCTGATCTCATTCCTCCTGCAGTTTCTGATGCCCAAGCAACAGTTTCTGTTCACTTTCCAAATGTGAAGCCCTCTCACCTTTTCTGTAGTTGGCTCTCTGATCCGAGCTCACCTGATTTGTTAGAGGCAGAATGTTCCAGGCATAAGCCTTAAAAATGTCCTTCTTAGCCTGTGCACGTTCTACTGGGACTCTTCTCCCTTCAATTTACTGTTTCCTCCACAAAGTCGCAGCCACAGAGCCTTCTCCAAGCTCACTGTGACTGAGCCTACGGCTCTGGACTCAGATGCAAATCCCATTCGAATGACTTCATGTCCATTGAGGATCCCTGATAAGGGAAGAACTTGACTTTCAATCTATAGCACAGATCAACAGGTTTCTCTCGTCACTGTCACAAATGAATCTGTTCTGGCTAATGCCAGCTGCTGCCATCCTAACACCCAGATACTGGGCCTCTGCAGTCCAGTGCAGCTACCATGGCCACACGCGGCCGCTGAGCGCTTGAAATGTGGTCAGAAAAACTGGTGTGCTAAGACTATAAAATATATACTGGATTCTGCAGACTTAGGATGAAAAAAGAATGTAAAATAAATCCTTAGTACCTATTAAAAACAACAAATAGCTTATTAATTTGTATCACAAAAGATCTCATTAATTTATATTGATCACAAGTTGAAATGATAGTATATTCAAATACTGGGCTATCAAAATTAATTTTACCTGTCATTTTAACTTTTTAAATATTGTTACAGGACAGGGAGAGGAGCACCCCAGAACCCCCAAACTAAATGGGTTCTGCTCTAAATAGGTTTTGCCATCTGCCACATCAAGACAAAACATATAGACCTTTAATGGAAAGGAACTTTAATACAATTAGTGTGCAATACAGACAAGACAAAGAATATAGTTTCCAAATCAAGCACCCAAAGTTACCCATTCATCCCCTCATGGGTAAAGTCCACCGAAACAGGATTGGCCCAAAGCAAGATCTGAAAGCCTGCCATAAGTCTAAAGCGCCTTCTGGCGGGGACCTATAGAAAAGGATCAGAAACAACCAGACAAGTATGGGAAGAAAAGAGCAAAATCAAAATCAAGATAAAAGCTGCCATTAGCTGGGCCTCCCCAGTGGCGCAGCGCTTGAGCGCTGGGTTGCAAAGCTGCCCGCGGCCTCTGCGGCGCCGGCTCGATCCCCGGCTGCTCCCCGGCCACCAGAGGAGGGTCCCACATGGCGCACAGACCTCTCCTGCGGCCCGCTGCTCCCCACAGCAGTGTACTTTGGTCCTTCTGCCTGCTCTGCTCCCCGCTCTGGCTCTGGTGAATTCTCTCACCCTCCCGCGCTTCTGACTGTACCCAGTGCATGTATAAACAAAACAAACAAACAACCAAACAAATAAATAAAACATGCCTCTATTTAAAAAAAAAAAAAAAAGAAAAAAGCTGCCATTAGCTGCTTGTTTTTTTTTTTTTTTTTAAAGATTTATTTATTTATGCATACAAGAGCTGGGGTACAGGCCAGAGGTGTGGGGGTAGGGGTAAGAGGATTCACCAGAGACAGAGTGGGGAACAGAACAGGCAGAATAACTGAGGGGAGCAGAGGGCGAAGACAGGAGAGGTCTGCTGCGCCATGTGGGTTTCTCCCTGGCTGGCCGGGGATTGAACTCGTGCTGCAGAGGCTGTGGATTGCTTCATAGTGCATTGCTTAACCCCTTGAGCCAACAGGGAGGCCCGAAAAAGCTGCCATTGTTAACCTCCCCACCATCTCTCACCTACATCTGTTTCAACCAGTCCAGGACCAAGAAGCAAGCGCAGCTTCTTCACCTGTCTCTCTGTTCCACCTGCCGCCTCCAGATCTCCGTCTGGCTCTCTATCCAGCTTCCTTCCTTCTCCAGTCTCCTGTTCAGCTTTTTCTCTTGCCTGGTCAGCTCCACCCCCTCTTGGGTGGGGCAGGGAACCTGGAAACTCCCCTTTTCCTGGGGACCACCCTGTTATGATATGGCTACCAGACATTTAGAGTTACACATGCATCATGCATTATATTTCCATTGCACAGAACGCTGTGCAACGCTGGTGCAACGCACCAGGTGGCTCCATCACTCCTGCCCCATGGAAGGCTGCCCTTGAAATGCCATGCATTCCTTTCCATTGCTGCAGTAACAACCACCAATTCAGTGGCTTCACACAGCACACATTTATTATCTTTCAGTTCTGGAAGTCAGAAGTCTGACATGGGTGTCACTGAGTTAAAATCAGGTTGTCTCCATACCTCTGTTCCTGTCTTGGGGCTGTAGTGGAAAAAACAAAACAAAACAAAAAACAATTGTTACCCCCTTTTCTGGCTTCTCTGAACTGCCTTCATTCCTTAGCTTGTGGCTGCTGTCATCTATGAAGCCATCAGTGAATGCCCAATCTCACTTCAGATCTCTCGGACACTAACTTCTGCCTCACCTTTCCCACATGTAAAGGACCTTTGTGATTACATTGGGCGACTGAATTAGTCAGGTTCTTTGTGCCACTAGCCTCGTGTTGATGGAGAAGGCGCTTGGGAATGTGGGCGCAGGGCATGTCTGCTTGATTGTGGACACCTGGAGCATGGGTGTGGGCGTGCGTAAGTGGGCATCCCTGAGCCTGGAGCGAAGATAAAAGCAGCAGCAGCAGCAATGAGAGAAGGAGCGAGCTGTGAGGCTACAGAAGAGGCGAGAGCTCCAACCGATGAGAGAGAACCCAGAGAAAGAGTGCAAACGATTTCCAGGGGCCCCCTGCCTGCCCTGTGCCTGGTTGCCCCCACCACACCAGGTAACCTCACGTATTCATGGGTTGTGACGATTGGGATATGCATATCATTCGGGGCCATTCTTTGTCCTCCCACACACTGGTCCCATATATCTATTTCCTGTCCTCTTCAAACTGGCCAGATCTCAGAGGTGATGGATGTGGGACATCTGCTTCATCTTACCCCCTTTCCTTTTCTACAGCAACCCTGAGAGCTGTTTAGGGATCATGTGACCCCCAAGGAAGATGACCACATTCTGAACTTCCAGGTTGCAGAAGGCAGCAGGAAGCAGTGCCAGATGGAGTCCCAGGTTTCTGACCCAAATGTGATGGCCCATGTGGCTATTGTTTACTCAGCAGCCATTCTCCTTTTCCTCTCCTTCAAAGTCAAAGGCAGTACAATCAATGACATGTCCTCTGGGTGGGGCTTCCCAGACAGCTACTGCTTTCCTCTGGGAGACAGCAGCTTTGCCCTTCATCTTCCTCTTATTTCCCTCTGAGGCAATGAAGCTTTGCCTAAAAGCTACATCATTCACTGTGTGATCACAAGGAAAGTGGCACCTGCTGAGGGTGGCAGAGTGGAAGGCTGAAAGGACACTGTTTCCAGATAACCTCACCCCAATCCCAGTTGCTTAATCACTATGATTTCCCAGCCTCTGGATTTATTAATTGAGAAAAAAAAAACACCCCTATTTGCTTAAGAAACTGTTGTTAGGTTTCTGTATATGTAATTGTAACTGATCTTCATCCATATCCTGTGAGAATTCTGGTCACAGAGGAGTTTTCTGATAGGAAAGGAAAGGGCTCAGGGACTCTCTGATCTCACCATTTTACTCAGGGTCCAATTTCCTCTTCAGTTTGCAAGGAGAGATGGGAGATCAGCAGAACTGGGTCTTTAGTGCTCTGGTGGGTGAATTCTAGGAGGATTCATTCCCTCATCACAGAGGATGAGAGCCCAAAGGAGGATGGTCACTATTGGAGGCATTCTTTTCATTTTTTTTTTTAAAAGATTTATTTATTTATTTATACAAGCACTGGGTACAGTCAGAAGCGCGGGAGGGTGAGAGAATTCACCAGAGCAAGAGCAGGGAGCAGAACAGGCAGACTGATGAAATACACTGCTGAGGGGAGCAGTGGGCGGCAGGAGAGGTCTGCGCACCATGTGGGACCCTCCTCCGGTGGCCGGGGATCAAACCGGCACTGCAGAGGCTGCGGGCAGCTTTGCAACCCAGCGCTCAAACACTGCGCCATCGGGGAGACCCCGTTCTTTTCATTTTAATGATAAAGAAACTGAGCAATGTGTCAGGGCACAGTTGGCTGCAAATAAAGAAACTAATGGGTGCTTAATTGAACAGGAATTTATTTTACTCACATGACACATGTATATGGTCCCAGGATTGTCCGCAGCCCAAATAAAGAATTAGATTGAAAAGTCTGAGATATTCTTAGTATTTTCTTCATTGTTGCAAGATGGCTGCCAGAGCTCCAACATCACATCCTCACTTAATGAACAAAACCGGAAAGAAGGGAGAATGACAGAGGGGAAATACAAGAAAAGGGTCCTTCTTTATAGAGGAAAATCTTTCCTAGAAGGACTTCAGAGATGTCCCTTTTCTTTCTCCTGCCTGAGAAGAGGTCACACGGTTGCTCCCAGTTGCAGTGGAGGTTGCCCAGGCAAGTATTTAATAAAGGGCAGAGACGCTGCCACAACTGATCCATCCTCAGACTGAGCAGGATTAGAACCCCAACCCCCTCTTACTGATCTCTGACTGGGAAGAACCTATATATCTTGGAATAGTAGAGGCTGCTGGGCATTTAATAGAGTATCAGAATCCTGTGCTAATTTATGCTCTTCATGTCAGCCATAGTTTTCCTGTGTTCTCCTCTGGAGACTGAGCAAGCTTGTGTGTATTGTTCAATTTTAGTCAGTGAGATATGACAGAAAAGCTGCTGGATGATTCTGGGAAAAGTTCCCTCACTCTAAATAAAGATGTATCCACGAAGAGGTGATCTCATGTGGCTGCTGTCATGTCTAGATGATGCCTGTGACAGTCATCTTGTGACCATGATGAGAGCTGAACTGAGAGCAGAGTTGGACCACTGGGGAGGGCAGTGTGGTTAGGTGGAGGGGACTCTGTTGATGTCACTGCAGTACTGAACTATTTGGCATTGGACTGTCCTTACCTTGCAGTTTCTTTGTGCAGGACACCCATGTCCCTTAATGTTTAACCCCCTTTGAGTTGGGGCTTCTGTTCCTTACAGCTGAAAATACTCTAACAAACCCACATGGTCCCCTCTACTCCATTTCCTGCTCCAAGGCAGGTGCAGGTCAGTACCAAGCAGCCCCACTCTGGAGGAAATCTTTTCCACAGTTGAAGCTCAGTCTCCTTCAGCTGGCTGCTGATTACATAACCACTCTGCCCACCTCAGCCATAAAGCCAAGAACTGAATTCAAAACTCCAGGCAGTGGGGAGGAGTGGCTTGGAGGGAGGCGTTGTGAGGGCTGCATAAAGGAAAGCCATTCCTGACCCCCTGAACCTCTTGTGCTGCTAGCTATGGCCGTACCCAGCCCAACATCACCCGTCTTGGGAGACAATGCTAGCAGTCGCCCAATAGCTGCTGGGGGTGGGAAGAATGGAGGCGGGGTGTAGAAAGCTGGTACTTAGGTGCTGCAAGGGCCTGGAGCTGGCTCAGAATGGGTTTCCATTGAAGGAGTGTCACCATTCTGTCTTCACAGCTTGCCTGGTACAGGATGAATACAGACCAGTTAAGTACTTTTCTGGCAACTGATTATATAGATTTACTTCCATATGAGCTCTCTATTGCAATGACCCCGGACCCCAAGAGGGCCCTCTGCACAGAAATTTGTGTTGAGAACACTCCGAGCATGCTGGTCTTCTTGCTTTCTACGAAAGGGACTCTTTGGCAAGGAGAAGGGCTTAGGAGGAGGCACTTTTTGCAGACTTTTCTTTCTTGGAGGAGATGCTAGAGGGCCTGAATGTCCCCACGTCCCGAAGTTACTCATCTTTAGCTGCCGAGTGAAGTCTGAAAATTGCCGATCTGATCTGCCATCCCCTTGCCCAGAGACTCCAATGGTTCCTGCTGCCCCCAAGATTGCCAAGTCTGAGCCAGGTAGCAAGGAAATGTCTTGTGGTTCCAGCTTCAGGTTGATGAGCTTTTGCTTGTGCTGTTTCTTGTGCCAGAATTCCCTTAATGTGCCCAGGTGCTTATGTGACTCCAATGTGGCCATCAGAGTGAGAGGGATTGGCTCAGGCATGGGCATGTGACTCTGGCTGCAGAGGGTCAGATCTAGGTTTTTGTTGGAACCTCTGGGAAAGGGATATCCACACCCAGGTTAACTGGAAAGTATACAGCTGGCATTGCTGGCGACCCAAGAGGCTAAGAGTGAAAGTAACCCAGAGGAAAATAGATTGGAACAGTATCAAGAGACATCCTGATTACATAATATGAGCACCTGAATCCACCTACACCTGAAACCTACTCTGCACTTTTCACTTATTTGAGTCAATAAATTATCTTTGCTTAAAAACAAAACCAGAATTTGAGCTGGGTTTCCTGTCACTCACAAATAAGTCATTATAAAGGCATGACTCTAGAAGGCAGAATTATTTCTTCTACTGCTCCCCATATGCTATTCTTACCATGCTTACCCACTTTAGCAGTGTTTGCTGTTTCTTTTGCTACCTGCCCAACTGAATTTTCCCCTCATGCATGAGTGGACACTGCTGCAGCCTTGGCTTCCACTGGACCTCAGGTGTGGTTCATGATACATTATTTTTCATGTAACCTGTTACACAAGAATGTGTTCTGAGAAAATAGTGTCCCAAGTGATTTTATGCAAATGTCATAGATTAAAATGACATTGAGCACACCTAGGCTGTGTGGTATAGGCTATTGGAAACACATGTATATGTGTAGAGGCAGGACTGGACACAGTGCAGGTTTTCTTTGATCCCATGTAGACCGGGTAAAGGAGGAGTCAGAGTCCTCAGTGGTTTTGCAGGTTTTTATTGGGATTACCAGGTATACGGCAGACAGGGGGGCTGGGGGACAGCAGGTCTTCACTCTATGGGCTCTCCGGAGTTCTCTCGGCTTCTGCTTCTCTTGCTTCTCTCTTGGCTTCTGCTTGGCTTCTACTGGTGTCCCTGTGACACAGCCCTTAAAAGCACAGTCTTAGCCCAGGTGAATCCCATCTACCTATGTCTACACCCTATTCCAGGTGCCGCCATCAGGCATGCATTCAGGACCACAAGGATCCATCATCTATCCTGATGGCGGGAAGGCAGAAAAGCCTGACATTTTTCCTTACCCTACAATATGCAAGTTCATTGTTGACTGAATCATTGTTAAGCGATGCATGACTGTTCTCAAGTGGAGTTAAACTCCTCAGCACATTATCTTTGACCCACTAAATCTCCCTTTAAAAAAAGATTTTTTATTTATGTATACAGGAACTGGGGTGCAGGCCAGAGTTACAGGGGGTGAGAGGATTCACCAGAGACAGAGTGGGGTGTAGAACAGGCAGATAGACCGAAATATACTGCTGAGGGGAGCAGCAGGCGAGGCAGGAGAGGTCTGCCTCGCCATGTGGGTCAGCTCTCTGGCAGGGGATCAAACTCATGCTGCAGTGGCTGCTGATAGCACTAACTTTAACCCCTGTGCCACCAGGGAGGCCCTCTCCCTTCTTGTTTTACTTTCTTTCATCTCTGTACTCCACTTCCACTGCCTTCCACACAGTAATGGTCCCTCCTCCCATTTTATGTATGCTTGCAAGATGGATATTGTCTTTGTGTTTTTTTATTTCTGCAAATGGTAGTCTCCTTGTTTTCAAACTGCTTCTCACTTTTTAAACTCAGCATTGTTTTAAAACCCATCCATGTTGCTGTGTGTGCATTAAATCTCTTCTTGCTGCTGCATAATCCTTCATAGTGTGAACTACTCGCACTTCCTGTTGTCCCAGAGATAGACACCTAGGGTGCCTCCATCAATCCCTGCTCCCAAGCCACCACAGTGAACATGGCAATACACACCCTATGGGCCTGTGTCAATTGCTTTTGTGCCTATAGCTGGAAATGAAATTGCAGTGTTGGTTTGTATGGAACGTGCACTGTTAACTAAGCTACTCCACAATGGCTATGCTGGTCTACTCTCTCACAGGTGTCCTCACCAACGCCCCCACATCTTCACCCAACCCACCCCTTGTCTTTATCCAGTTAAGTTTGACTGTGTAACAGATACTGGTGTGTAACAAGTTACCACAAACTCAGTGGCTTAAAATAACACATTTTTTCTCTCCCATTTTCTGGGCACAGTTTAACATCCCCTTCTCACTTGATTAGGTTCAACCCACCTAGGAATCTTCCTGGTGCTAAACTTGATGACAACTGCTTAGAGGCTTTAATTACACCAGTCAATTCCCTTCACCTTTTCCATATAGTATAACCCAGTTAAGGGTTGACATCCCATCACCTTTGATACACTGCATCTGTTAGAAGCAGGGTACAAGCCCTGCACGTATCCACGGGGTGAGGCTTACTTAGGGGCTTGGGCACTGGGACTTATCTTAAAATTCTATCTACCGCACAGGTGTAAGATATTTTCCTTTTTAAATTGGGATAAAATATACAACATAACTTACCGTCTTAACTATTTCTAAATGCACAGTTCAATTGTGTCACGAATGTTCACACTGCTGTGAGACCCTCAGCACTCTCCCTCTCAAGACTTCTTTTCATTTGCTCATGAAGTGCTCACTCCCTGGCAACCTCTTGCCAGAACCTTGCCAACCTCAAGCGACCCCTCACATCTCCAAGGGCCCCTAGGTACCTGCCGGGCCATGCTGGGAAGAGCACACTAGCAAGTGCACAGGCCGTCACTCATGAGCACTAAAAGCCAATCTCTTCCTGGGCCTCCCCTGGCGGCGCAGCGGTTCAGCGCTGGGCTGCGGGGCTGCCCGCACTGCCGTTAAGGGTCCCACAAAAAAACCAAAAACAAAACAAAAAAACCCCAAAACCAATCCCTTCCTCAGTCAGCTCCCCCTCCCCAGCTCAGGTGGTCAGCCAAGCCCTGGTACTGGTCACGTGGCCACACAGCGTGCTGCGTGGCGGAGGCGGGGCTGGGCACCGTGGGGGCGGGACTTCGGGCCCTGCGTGAGTTCCAATTGGCTGTTAGGGCTGCCTTCCCAGGCTGCTCGTAGTGGCCGCAGGTCTACCTTCCGGTCTGCGTGGCCTGTGCTGCTGCTTGGCGGGAGTTGGTGGCAGGTGTGAGGTAAGGACTGAGGTGCGGCTTTCGGTCTTGCCCAGGATTATCCAGGGCCTTTCCTCCCCAGAGAGCCGGGCTGGCGCCCCTTCCCAGGCCTAGTCGGGGTTGGCCGGAACCCTGTGGGGCCTGTATGCTTGGCGCGAATGAATCCCGCTGGGGCGCTCATGGCCTGAGGGCGGCCTTGGAGAGCCCCGCTTTTCTTTATCCTGTGACTCCTGGCACCCCAGACCCACAGAGGGGCTTCCGGGACATTCACCTTTGCTCAGGGGACGCTCACCGTGGGTCTGGTGAGGTAGAGGTTTCTGAGGGCCCTGGCCCCCATCCCTCACGTGGGCTGGTCGAGGGTGAAGAGGTCACCTTCAACCTGTGGTTCGTTGTGGGGCATGGACATTCCAGGTGGAGGTGTGGGTTTGGATGTTACCCTGTGAGCACTCGCAGCAGACGCAGCTGTGCCTCGGGGCCGGGCATGGCGGGAGATGGCTGTGGTGGCAGATGGGAAGGCAAAAACAGCGGGTGGGTCTTAAAGACAGTGGCGGCTGGGCTCCAGCCAGCCGAGCCCTGTGGGGGTGCATGCCAGAGATGCCAAGCTTCAGGTCTGTTTTTTTTTTTTAAAGATTTATTTATTTATTTATTTATACAAGCACTGGGTACAGTCAGAAGGGAGGGAGGGTGAGAGAATTCACCAGAGACAGAGCGGGGCGGGAGGGGGTGGCAGAACAGGCAGAAGGATCGAAGTACACTGCTGAGGGGAGCAGCGGGAGGCAGGAGAGGTCGGCATGCCATGTGGGACCCTCACCTGGTGGCCTGGGATCGAACCGGCGCTGCAGAGGCTGCGGGCAGCTTCGCAGCCCAGTGCTAAACCGCTGCGCCACTGGGGAGGCCCCTCAGGTCTGTTTTTTAACAGTGTCCATTGGAAGCCCAGATTTTTTATGTAATTACTTGTCTAGCTTTAAATGTTAATTTTTTAAAAAATTTTTTTTAAAAAGATTATTTATACAAGAACCAGGGTACAGACCAGATGTGCAGGAGGGTGAGAGGAATCACTGGAGACAGAGCGGGGAACAGAACAGGCAGACTGACGAAATACACTGCTGATGGGAGCAGTGGCTGGACAGGTCTGAGCGCCATGTGGGACCCTCCCCGGCCGGCTGGGATCGAACTGGCGCTGCAGAGGCTGTGGACAACTTCACAGCCCAGCGCTCAACCGCCAACGCTACCAGGGGAGGCCCTAAATGTTAATGTTAATTCATCAAGTTTTAGAATATTGTATAACCAAAGAAAATACATATGTGAACTATATTTCATCCTTTGGATGCCACTTTGCCATCTCTGGTAGCAAAGGAAGGGGGCAACTAGGAAGGAACAACAACATGGACAGATCCCCATTTGGGGACTTGGGTGCTAGAAAGTTACACCCCAGAAACTGACCTCTGAATTGTGTGTGCTGAGTAGTTGACTTAGTTGGTGAACAGATGTTACCCTTGGTTTTTGACCTGTTGGGGTTAGCACAGAACTAGTCAGATTAGATTTTGAGAGTGGGGATGATCTGAGGCTGGGGAGCTGACATCTTCCCTGAAAAGCAGGCCGGACTCCCCAAATTGTAGCCTTGACATGGGAGCTTCCTGTGCTAAAGGCCTGTGAATGGGGCTGTGAGAACATTTTCAAAGTGCATTTAGGATGAATCTATCAGAACGAGTGTACTTTAGGAATCGTTGTCCTGGTACCATTTGGCTTCATGGTTCTAAACTGGGCAAATTGGGAGAAGTTGAAACATCCAGAAGAATTCTGAAAAGATGTTACAGTCAGTCATCTAGCACTCCCTGGGTCCCTTCTCCGTGCAGAACAGAATGCAGGCATACAGAAATGAGTCAGTTGTAGCCCTTTCCTCAGGACACTTTAATAGAATGTGTGGAAGTGAAATCTCAGTTTAGAAGAGGCTCCTTGGCCAACAAGCTTGGACCAGGGGAACCAAGGAAGACCTGGAGTGTGATCCATAGGTGACATGGGCTTTGGACCATGAGCAGAATTTGGAGGAAGGCAGGGAAGGAAAGTACTCCTATGTGCGTAGTGTGGTGGGGGTAGCAATAACATAAATAACTGGACCAGCCCACCCATCAGGGACAAGGTGAGAGATCAGGACAGAGGGCTTTTTAGAGCTAAATTTTTGGATCAGGAGGGGCTCAGAACTGTTTTATATAAGAGGGATGTTATTGGTTCAGGGGAATATTGGGGTAGGGGGAGTAGGGGACTGAGGAGATACCAAGTAGGCTATTCTGCAGAAAGTGCTTTGTAAGAGGTAATTGATTGTGGAAAAAATCTGTTTTGTCCCCAACTAGATGAGCATTCATTGGGAACACATGTGTGTGATCTATCTGTAATGTGAACTCTCAACTGCCCCTCACCTGGTGTCTGGACCACATTTCTGTAATGATGAGTCGATTAAGGGCTGTCCTTTGGTGTAGAGAAGATCATTAAACAGGACCTGATGGCTTTGTGGCAATGGTTCTGTTCCTCTTTGGTAGTCTTATGCATCCTCATTCCAATCCAGCCATATATTTTTTTTTCCCTCTGAAGGGATCTGAGTCTCCCAGCTGTGCTGGGAGATGGCAGCTGGTTATTGATATGACAACCAATCTTCAAGTTAGCCGTTGGGAGCCCTTGAGCTGGACACTGTGAGACCTTTGAAGGATAGGTGGCTCCTTGGTAGGACCATCAGGTTTGGGATGGGGCTTTGATCTGGGTCAGCCCCAGCTTCCAGCCCAGGTTTCCACTACTACTGGCCTGAGTGTTGTCTGTTTCATCCCAGGAACCCCTGGTTGTAGCCCAGACTCCATTACCCGCTCTAACCTTCTACCTCTTCCCAGGTCCGTTTCCTGTGGAGAAGGAGAGAGGTGAGGTGGCTGGTTCCCAGACCTTGTAGGCCCTTGTGGACACCATGTTGGACTCCAAACCCAGATTCCAAGCCCCGCAGAGGAGTAGTCAGAATAGCCGGGAGGTAGTATAACCCTTCCCATTCCCAGAACACCGTCTGCTTCCTTCCTCCCACCTTGTGCCCTTTACTCTTAGAGCTTCCCTTCCTCTGCTAAGGACGTTGAGTCCTCTCATCTCTCCTTATGGCCATTTTCCAGACCAGCCTGTGGTCCTCAGGCTTTGGGATGAAGCTGGAGGCTGTCACCCCATTTTTAGGGAAATACCGCCCCTTTGTGGGTCGTTGTTGCCAGACTTGCACTCCTAAGAGCTGGGTAAGTGATGAAGGCTGTGCCCCCACCCTGGGAAGTGTGGGGTAGCTTGGTCTAGGGATCTGTGACTCTGGGAAACAGCTTCCTTTATATCCTTCCAAGCTCAGCCTTCCCCTGCCCATGCCTCTGCCCTTTCAAGTGATTGGATATACTATATTGGTTGTATTCTTGGCCTGTGACTGGCCTTCAGGCCTGGGAGGGCTTGGTGGGAAAGTGCAGAGGGATCTGAGAGGAGGTAGGATGTGGCCAGAGGTTTGTGATCTGACCATGTCTACTGCATGGTTCAGTTTTGGGGACTCTGCTCACTCAGCGTCCCCCAGCACTCAACACATGCTTCAGTCCTCTTTTGCATCCATGCCATCTGCTGATATTGATGAGAACCAGGGTTCTGGTGGAGATCCAGGCTGTTTGTTCTCTGCTGTTGACTATAGCATTTCTCAGAAACTTTAATATGCTACCCTGGTGCGGGCAGGGGTATAGTGGGAGCGGGGGAAATTCTCTGTAGAGAATGCGGCCCTTCCGTTATCATGATAGAACATTTCCTCCTGAGCTAGCTTTAGGATTTGGGGTCAATCTTTTGTGTTATAATCCTGTCTTCTAGTAGACTTGATAGTTTATTAGGCAAAGGCCACAGAAGACAGCAGGGGTTTTCCTTTGCTAGTTTCAAAGGCCCCCCCCCCCCCCAAGGACATGCTGTCTCTACTCTCTCTTGGGCAGGAATCCCTTTTCCACAGAAGCATAACAGATCTAGGCTTCTGCAGTGTGATCCTGGTGAAGGAGGAGAACACCAGGTAGATCAAGGGGAGGGAGGCGTGGGGGGGATGGGGCATGGAGGTGGGCAGGGCCCCTGGGTGCCAGGGGCAGGGCCCCTGGGGCTGGACCCCTGCTTAGTGGTGTCATTTTCTTCCTTGATGGAAAAAGGAAGGGCCTCTGCTCTTTTCTCCGTAGCCATAGATGGGGTAAGGCAGGCTTACAACTCTCCTGTAGTTCCTCTTATGAGTATGTATGGCTTACCCACTGTATGTCAGGCCCTGAACCTGTGCCCTGCTCAGCAGGGAGAGGGGTGGGATTGGGCCTGCTCTATAATAAACCAAGCTCCGGTGTTCTTGGGCTATGAGCTTGGGGTTCCTGGGCAATGTACCTGGAGTGTGATCCCTTCCTGATGGAACAGCACTCTGTTTGCCCTGGTGGGGGTGGTGGGCCCTCTGGAAGCTCTCCTCCTCCCCTTCCCTGGGAACTCTCCCCAGGTTTCGGGGCTGGCTTGTTCGGAGGCTCTGCTATTTCTTATGGTCACTGGAGCAGCACATACCCCCATGTGATGATGCCCCACAGAAGATCATGGAAAACACTGGGTGAGGAGGCAGGGACTGGGGTTTGGTTGGCACTTCCGGGGTTTCTTGAGGAGATAAGGGCTCCAGGCAGGGTGGGTGAGAGGTCTGGCCGGCTGAGTGTTATTGTTGCCTGGAGCTCTTCTTTAAAGAGGGCGGGTGAAGACTGGAGGCTGGAGACTGTGCCCTGGGTGACCTGCTCCAACCTGTTACTCTTCTCTCACACTAGGGTGCAGAATGTCCTCTCAGGGAGGGCTCCAGGAGGGACTGGTGAAGGCCAGGTGCCCAGCCTTGTGAAGAAAGAGGTGCAGCGCATCCTGGGACATGTCCAGGCCCCATCCCACTCCTTCCTACTTAGGTAACTTTGTGCTGAGGGGCAGACTGAGTCCTCTGCCCTTCTGGAGAGTGGGTGTTGGCTAGGCTAGGGGAGGACTGGACTGTTCTTCTGGGGAGCCAGAGGGTGTGTTGGCCCGAGAGCCTGAGGGAGCCCTTGAGCTGGATTCTGCGAGACCTTGAAGGACAGGTAGCTCCTTGGTGGGATCATCAGGACTTGCTGCCCAGGGCTTCTGTTCTCTGCTCTTGATCCCAATAAATCATGTTGTCATTCCCTACTTAAAACCTTTCAATTGGTTTTTTACTGCACTTTAAAATCAACCCAAACTTCTGGTCTGGCCCTGCACATCTGGTGCCTTCATTTTTCGATCTCATCTCCAACAGCTCTCTCACTTGTCTGTTTCCAACCACATCAACTTTTTTAAAAAAATGTTCATTTATTTATGCACACAAGAACTAGGATACAGGCCAGAGGTGTGGAGGGTGAGAGGATTCACCAGAGACAGAGTGGGGAGCAGAAGAGGCGGACTGACTGACATACACTGCTGAGGGCAGCAGCGGGCGAGTCAGGAGAGTCCTGCTGCGCTATGTAGGTTGCTCCCTGGTCGGCCTGGGATTGAACTCGTGCTGCAGTGGCTGCAGACAGCTTCATAGGTTGCGTCTTAACCCCTTGCACCACCAGGGAGGCCCTCTTTTTTTAAAAAAAAAAATGCATGCAAAAACTGGGGAACAGGCCAGCGGTATATGTATGGAGGGGGGGTTGTGTGAGAAAATTCACCAGAGACAGAGCAGGTAATGGAACAGGTAGATCAACTGAAATACACTGCTGAGGGAAGCAGCAGGCAAGTCAGAGGGTCTGCTGCGCCCTGTGGGTAGGTCCCTGGCCTGGGATCTTGTGCTGCAGAGGCTGTGGTTAGCTTCATAGGTTGCATCTTAACCCCTTGTGCCACCAGGGAGGCCCCACATCAGCTTCTTGAGTAAAACCTCTCCTGGGGATAGGGCTTTGATCTGATTCAGTCCCCAGCTTCCAGCCCACTGCAGGCCTGGGTACTGTCTGTCCTGTGGGTAGGAATTAAGGGGGTTACCCACAAGAGCTCCTGGTTGTGGCTGACTCCATCTTTCTACCTCTTCCCAGATCAGTTTCCGGTGGAGCAGGAGATACGGGAGGTGGTAGTTTCCCAGATCTTATGCTTCTTCCCACATTAATCCTGCTGTTACCACCTGCTGCCTCCCACATTTGACACAGGTTTGAGCTTTCTTGGATGTAGGACATTGTTCCAAGGAATGAAGAGGTACAAGGTCAGAATGAACAGAGGTACACTTGGCAGCAGGAAGGACAGACTAGGGCTAGGACTAAGAATACCCAGCAGGAAGGAAAAGACCTGTAAGTCAGGGGCAAAACAAGGCAAAGGAGCAACCTTAGCGTATGAGGATGGGGGAAACAGGATGAGCTGTTGCCAGCTTTGCTTAAGGAGTTGATGTGGTTGGAAACAGGCAAGTGAGTGAGAGAGCTGTTGGAGATGAGATCGAAAAATGAAGGCACCAGATGTGCAGGGCCAGACCAGAAGTTTGGGCTGCTTTTTGAGTGTGGTAAAAACCAATGGAAAGGTTTTAAATAGGGAATGATAACTTGATTAATTGGGATCAAGAGTAGAGAACATAAGACCATCTGGGAGGCAAGTACAGGTGAGACGTGACAATGGCTGGACGGTGTCACAGGGAGACTGGAAAAAAGGACTGAGTGTTAGGAAGTCAGCCTTACTCACTGATAGGCTGGAAAGTGGTAGCACAGCCGGGAAAAGGGGGCACTCACGGGAGAGCCGGGTTTCTGGTACATCTTATGCATGGAAAAGGCAGGCTTAGGAGTGAATCGGCCCCCCAAAAATGTTTTGGACAGAGTTTCAGATCTCTGAGATGCTGGTGGAGTCACTAGGAAGCGGTCACTTCTAGGAGCCTGGAGCTCATGAGAGTTTGGGCTAGGACATGCATTGGCAAAGCTTCAGCATGTAGATATTTAGAACCAGGGGGTGAATGAGTCACTAGCAAAAGAGGGCACAGGGTCGTGCATGTGGGGCTCAGCTGTCATGAAAGTGCTGAGAGGTCAGCTGAACAAGGACAGGAGGGGGACCTTGGCTAGCCCTCTACACATTTCTTTGACTCTGTTGAGACTTCCAGTTCCTTGACCCTCAGTGCTTTGATCTGACCACCTTTTCATACAGACATCAGCACCTCCTGCCTATTCTTCCTGGCTCGCTTCCATCCTGGGGCTTGTCATGATAATGCCCCTGTGAAGAAGGCACTAGGCACAACCCTGTTCTGTTTGAACCCAGCTACCTGCCTTCTCTGTACCTAAGCAGCCAAACTGCTGGAGAAAGACATCTGGTGCACCAGTTTTCTCTAAGCATGTGAGTCCCAAAGAGGCACCAGGTCTCCCCAAGGCCCCCATCTAGGCTGCTTCTCAGACCCTCCATTGTCAGCTCATGCCTCACCAGTGAGGCATCCTGGTGCTCTGAGAAATAGAAGCCACCAATGAAGACATGCTGCGGGTCCATCATCTCCCTGCTTCCTGCATTTACACGTCACTTGACGCTGATCCTCATCAGTCCTCTGGACGACCCACTCCTGGGTTTTGCCCCTTCAGTTACCCCCTTTCCTGTTTGTATTACTAACCTCCCTATTTATTTCACCTTCCCCAGCAGTTTGCAAAAATAGGGCTGGGTTATGCCTGCAGTCTTGGTCTTCTCATGTCCATTGGGGTAGATGGAGGCAGGGAGGTGCTATGAAGCTGACACCAAGAAGCTGCACCATGAGGTCTTCTTGGGAGAGTCTTAGCACCTCGCAGGCGTGGGCTCTAGTGTTAGGCTGCCTTCCAGTCTCAGCACCACTTCTCAGCTTTCTGTCACTGTTAGCAGCTTCTGTAACCTCTCTGAGCCTCACTTTCCTTCCCTGTAAAGTGGGGACAGTAATAATCATTGCCTCTGAGGAGGGCCTCTGAGATGCTGAGGGGTCCTGCCTCTCGGGTGGGACCTGCATGCTTCAGACACACTCTCTCTGCAGGCTCTTCAGCTGGGCATTGCTGCGGTTCCTGAACCGCCTCTTCCTGAACGTGCAGCTCCACAAAGGCCAGATGAAGATGGTCCACAAGGCTGCACAGGGAGTAAGGCCCGTCCTCCATCGGGATGGGGATGCAGGGAGCGGGGGCGGGGCCCAGCCCTTAAGTCAGGACAAGCCATGTCAGCTGGTGGGAAAAATCCATTGCTCTTTGATGACCTTCTCTTGTGTCTCACGGTCCCGCTCCCCCGGGGCTGCCTCTAACGTCTTTCCATCATGGTCTCAACCATTACATCAGTGCATTACCTTAAAATTGTCGACAGCGCTCCTCTACTTTTGGGAAATGCGCTCAGAGGAAGAACTGCGCAGCTGAGCCCTCTCTCCCTCTGGGGCTGCCCTGGGTCTGGAGGTGCAGGGTTCAGCTCCCTGAGTCTTCAGCATGGGGGGTGGGTTGGCATTCCCTCTGCCTCTCCCTGGAGTAGGGCTCGCCGATGGTCCTCCTCTCCACCCACAAATCACTCCTGGACGGGATCCTGCTGCCCTTTGTGCTGCTCTCCCAGGGCCTGGGTGTGCTCCGTGTGGCTTGGGACCCACGTGCCTGCTCCCCTATCCTCAGGTAAAGAAAGCCTGTCCCCAGACTGGGGTAAGGGTGTGGGGACATGTATGGAGGTATGCTGTAGCAGCCCCTCAGAAGCCCTCTTCCTGACCTCTCTGCTCCCAACCTCTGCCAGCTCAGCCTGTGAGATAAGATGGGACCTACAGCCATGCCAGGCCTGAGGGTACTCAGGCAGGCCTCGGGCTAACCCTGGGTGAGCCAAGGCTTTTACTAACCTCATACTGCGTCCCGTCTCCTGAGCCCCTTCCCTCATTAGGTTCTGTCCTCTGTCCCACAGAGCTCTGCTGAGGAAACTTGGGGGGCTTTTTCTGCCTCCAGAGGCCAACTTCCCCTTGGACAGCTCTGAGGGAGTCCTTGCAAGGGCTGTGGTTCGTGCGGTGAGTGCATATAGTGGTTGTGTATGGGGCCAGGCCCAGGGTCTTATTGCTGCTCTGGTCTTGACATCTGCCACCCTTGCCCCTTCTAGGCTATGGAGCAGCTACTGATCAGCAGGCAGCCCCTGCTCATCTTTCTTGAGGAAATCCCTGGGGTCCAGGGGCCGAGGCTGTCAGCCCTGGGCCAAGCATGGCTGGGACTGGTGGTCCAAGCAGTTCAGGGGGGCATCGTTCCAGATGCTATGCTGGTGCCAGCAGCTATCACCTATGACCTGGTTCCTGATGCATCTCGTGAAGTACACCATGTGAGACCCTCCTGGCCCTGGGGACCATCTCCAGAGGGCAGCACATTACTGTTTCCTGTGGCTAAAGTCCCCCTTAGACTTGGGTCAAAGGTGTTGGTACAAAGGAAATTCAATCCCCTACAATTCATCCTGCAATACCTACCTAGGCTGTTAGCATCATCTTATTTCATCCTCAAAAAATGTCACTAAGGAGGGATTTCTCCTGTTTTATGGGTGAGAAAACTAGAGTCAAGATTGTCATGCACCAGTTTGGACCTGATATCAAGATGAGCCGAGAAAGCGGTGCCCTGGATGAGCCAGCTCACACAGCTCTCCCTCCCCGCAGGCCTGGGTCCCGCTGGGGCTGTGGGCAGGAGCTCTGGCTGTCCTGCGGAGCCTGCAAGCCTGGGGCTGCAGCCGTAGGATCTGTGCCCGTGTGCATCTGGCCCAGCCCTTCTCCCTGAAGGTAGGGTAACTGCTGGGCAAGGCTGAGATCCCTGGGGTCTGTCTTGGAACCTCTGCAGGGATAGCCTTGCCTACCTCAGCTGGGCTGTGGCGGGTTTCCTGATGGGCCAGGGCAGGCCACCTGAAAGCCTTGTCCTGAGCAGGAATATACCATCAATGCCAGAAGCTGCTGGGGCAGCAGGCAGACCCTGGAGCAGCTGCTGCAGCCCATCGTGCTGGGCCAATGGTAGGGGCAGCGATGCATGTGGGTTTTGGGGGCAAGACAGGCACAGCCCTTTGGCCCTCGCTTGTTGGCTGGCTCCCTTCCCCTCACACACACAAACATCACCAGCTCTAGCTTTCCCTCACCAAATATCCTTGGTCATCTAGAACAGTGCCCTGGGGCTGGGATGGAGAAATATCCCTCACCTTTGAGAAAACTGGGCTCCCCATGACTGATTGTAGATTTGGTCCCTTCAACCTGTGATTTGTGTCTTTATCCCAGTACTGTTGTCCCAGACACTGAGAAGGAACAGGAGTGGACCCCGGTAACTGGGCCCCTTCTGGCCCTCAAGGCAGAGGACCAGCTCCTGGTCAGGAGGCTGAGCCGTCATGTCCTGAATGGTAAGGGGGAATTAGGTCTGGGCTTGGGGGGGGGGGGAGAATCCTGCAGTCCCTCCTCCCTGGACCAGCCCATCATCGGGGCCCTTAATCCCAAGTGGGTTTCTGCACCTGAACCTGGGAGCTTCCAGACAGCTATGTGAGCTTACACCCAGCCTGGCCTGGGGCTTGTTACTTTTCTGAGCATGGTCTCTTTCAGTTGTAAATATGAGCTGTAACTGAATTGAATAATGCATGTAAGGGACTTAACACAGTGCCTAGCTCAGGATGAACCCTTAACAGAATTATCTTTGTTACTGTCGTAAATGTCTCTCTGAGCCAGACACTGTGGACTAGTGGGTGGGCCTATGAGAGCAGGGAAGGTCCAAGCTCCCTGCCTGGCTCTAGGCACGTATTTGATTAATGCCAGTGCTCTACTGGGGAGGGTAGCACTCACGGAAAGACCTGCACTGCCCTTCCCTGGAATTGGGTGGGTGGGTGGGGTGGCTGCTGCCTAGGAGGCAGTGGGGAGTGTTCTTGTCTGGGAAAACTTGCCGGGTGCTGCAAGGCCCAAGCAGTGTTCCTCGATCCCGGCCCCAGCCAGCGTCATGAGCTCGGCAGTGATGAGCACAGCCATCATGGCAACGCTGCTGCTGTTCAGGCACCAGAAGGTAGGCACAGTGTGGTGGGGGGCAAGGGCAAAGGGTGGCCCTCATGCTCACTCTCCCCACTGCCCTCCCAGGGTGTGTTCCTCTCGCAGCTCCTGGGGGAGTTCTCCTGGCTGACGGAGGAGACACTGCTGCGTGGCTTTGATGTGGGCTTCTCAGGGCAGCTGCGTTGCCTGGTGCAGCACACGCTGAGCCTGCTGCGGACACATGTGGCCCTGCTACGTGTCCACCAGGGGGACTTGGTGGTGGTTCCAAGGCATGGCCCAGGTCTCATGCACCTGGCGCGTCTGAGTGCTGAGCTGCTGCCCGCCTTCCTGAGTGAGGCGGTGGGCGGTGAGTCCCCAAGCCTCAGGGAGGGTGGGGTGCATGCAGGGTTGAGGGGAATGGCTGCCTTTCTTATCTGTGCCCTATCCCCAGCCTGTGCTGTGAGAGGGCTGCTGGCAGGCAGAGTGCCGCCTGAGGGGCCCTGGGAGCTGCAGGGCATCGAGCTGCTGAGCCAGAATGAGCTGTACCGTGAGATCCTGCTGTTGCTGCACTTGCTGCCCCAGGACCTGCTGCTGCTGCAGGTCAGGACTTTCCCACCAGCCTGGCTCTGTCCTGGATCTCCCCCTCATGGCTGTAGGTAGGGCTCCATCTGCCCCCATGGCCTGACTCTGTTGAAGCCACTTGGATGGTTTTTATTCCCAGCCCTGCCAGTCTTCCTACTGCTACTGTCAAGAGGTGCTAGACCGTCTTATCCAGTGTGGGCTCCTGGTTGCTGAGGAGGTAGGCGGGACAGCTGGAGACAGAGCCCCTGCCTGGGGCCTAGACACTTTCAGCCTCCCATCCCAAGTGATAGGCCACATCTGCCCACTCCTGTACACATGGCAGGACTGGATAAATGTGTGTCTGAGCTTCTCTGCACACCTGCTGCCCCTGCCTCCCACTTACCCATAGGGCTGTGATCCTTGAGGGTGGGTGTTCACTTCCTTTAACTCTGCAAGTTGGCTCAGCAGGTGTCATGGTCAGGTGTGCCTTGGTCTGCCATGTGCTTGGTCTGGGGGTGCTCAGGGCTGAACATGGGCCAGCCTGACAGGGATTAATGGCTCCCATGGCCCCCAGACCCCAGGCTCCCGGCCAGCCTGTGACACAGGGCGACAGCGTTTGAGTGCAAAGCTGCTGTGGAAACCAAGTGGGGATTTTACTGATAGCGACAGTGATGACTTTGAGGAGGCTGAGGGCCGCTATTTCAGGGTACGTTGGGAGAAGCCAGGGGAGGGAGGGCGGGAAGTAGGAGGGAGGCAGTGGACTTGATTTCACCCCACCTGTGCCCCTCCAGCTTAGTCAGCAGTCTCGCTGTCCTGACTTCTTCCTCTTCCTCTGCCGCCTGCTCAGCCCACTGCTCAAGGCCTTTGCACAGGCCGCTGTCTTCCTCCACAAGGGACAGCTCCCTGACACAGGTAAGGCCTACACTTCTCTGGCTGTCCTCAGGCAGAGGCTGAGCTCAGGGCAGGGGCTTGGCTTGTGTGCGGCCCCAGGTCTAGGCCTTCTCTCTCCCATAGAGTCGGGCTATGTGGAGCAACTGTTCCAGTTCCTGCAGACCACTGCCCAGGAAGAAGGGTTCTTTGGTAAGTGTCCAGCACCAGTCAGACTCCCAGGTTGTAGGGTTGGCTGTTGGCTGCTGCCCCCTGCTGGACAGTGACAGTCCAACTCCAGGAAGAAGGGCTAGAGTGCCCAGGGCCTCTGGCTCCAGTCTGAACTGTGGTCTTGGTGGGTTCTTGCAATGAGGAAGAGAGAAACCTGTGCCTGTGCCTGCCTGCCTTCCCTATAGCCTTCACATCTTTCTTCCTCCAGAGTGTGCAGACCCAAATCTTGCCATCAGTGCAATCTGGACCTTTAGAGACCTAGGGGTAAGTCTCCCCATGCTCTTGTTCCCCTTTCTGCTAGATGTTCAGGAGAGCCCTGCTGTGCCCACCCTGGGATTTATCCAGTGTCCCCCAAGAATAGATGTGGTAACACTAGTTAGAGAAGGTAGGATTGTTTTCCTGGCCCTCTGTCCCACCAAACACTGGCTCCTCCTACTCCCAGGTGGAATACTGGGGGTGGTTTGAGAGGCAGCACTTGTACCCCAGAACTGAGGCCTGGTCAGAGATGTCATGCCAGTTTTCTGGGAGTGGGCTTAGCTCCTATGGGGAGTGCTCATAGCCCTTCCCCATGCTCAGGTGCTGCAGCAGATGCCCAGCTCTGCAGGCCCTGTGCTCCATCTGTCTCCTACCTTTGCCATCCGAGAGAATCAGGAAAAGCTGGAACAGTTCATCCGGCAGTTTATTTGTAACTAGAAATGTGGGGTGGCACTCCTACTGAAGACTCAGCCACAGACCACAGCTGTGCCCTGGAGACTGGGAGGATGATGCACGCCCTTAGCTGGACTATAAAATCTTTGAGGTTTGGTCATCTCTTGCCTCCTCCATCTTTTGGTGTGATAAACGAGAGGACCGGCTGAGCCATCTTTTCCCAAGCCCAGCAATTTCTTTGGGGTTGGTGGGGTGTGCATGTGTATGTCCATCTGCTCTCTCTTGCTCCACCTTGTAAGAATATCCTACCTGGCTCCTAGAAACAAACCCTAAAAAACACACAGTAGTAGAACCCAAGCTGCTGCTTTAGCCTGAGACATTTATTGAGAAAGCACTCCAGCTCTTCTCCCTTACCAGGAAGAAGAGGCTTGAAGGGTCTGGCGCTGGCCCATGGCTGCCCCGGGGTCTCTCCCTGTGCAAGTCCAGGGCTTGTGGTAGGAGCCTTCACACCACCTTGTTGATGATGACCCCTAGTTCTTCAATCTCACACTGGACTTCATCACCTTTCTGTAACAGAGTGGCCGTGGGGCTATCAGCCCTCCAGTGTGACACACACAGTGCTGGCTTTCTCAGGTCTGAGCCAAGTCTTCAGGCTTTCTGGGCTTTTGGTCTCCCTCCTCCTTTTAGCCAACCTACCTTGAGAAAGACAGGCGGTTTCCTGAACACACCAACACCCGGGGGGGTTCCGGTCAGAATCACGTCCCCTGGGTAAAGAGTGACGAACCTGGGACAAAAAGGTTAGGCAAGACTACGTGCTGAGGTGGCCAGTCAGGGATGGAGGATGGGAAGGGGCTCCATTCCAACTTACTGGGAGACCCAGGCTATCAGCTCCTCTGTCTTAAACACCATCTGGTTGGTGTTGCTGCTCTGGACCACCTCTCCATTCACTCGGCAGCAGATCTTTAAGTTGTGTGGATCTGAAACGCAATTAACACCACCTTGGGGTTCTCTTTCTCTCCAAGCCCACTGTCCTCTATACCCAGCTGGTGAATTGCTAGGTGATGGGGCTCTCGCTGGCCTCCCTGCGCTGTGCCTACTCCAACTCAGCATTTTCTGCCTAGACCCTGATCTCCTCAGATCTTCGTATATCTCCCCGCCGCCCCCCCCAAGTATAGTGCCTGTCAGTGAGTTGAGGGAAGTCCCAGACTCTCAGGGAGAGAAAAGTTGAAAAATTTTGGCTTTAAACAGCACTTCGTTTTTTAGTGGCTGTGCTTTATACTCACAAGCACACCTGAAGGCAGCCAGAAGACAATTTAACATCACTGATGTGTGCACAGGGTGATGTGGGGCTGAACCACCTGGACACACTCCTGCCCAGATGGCTGAGTTCTGCCCTCTGTCTCCTGGCTCATTGTACCCTTGCTTGTGGCTGGTGCTGCCCTGAGGATGTGGTGACTGGGTAAGGTCCCGTTAGTACTCCTGTAGCTGCCTTGTTGTGGAAAGTGCATGGGCCTGATGACAGCCATTCTCTGTGATGCTCAAGGGCCAGCTTGGCTTCCCTCAAACTCAGATTCTTCTAGGTAGTGACAGGTAGAGGAAGCCTGATCCACTTACCAGGGGAACAGTTCTTTGCAATTCACTTCCAACTGTAGATGTCCTACCTCTGTGGTAGTTCTCTAGAGTGGGAGTAGGGAAAGAAGCCCCCTGGAGAACCTGTGGCCCAGGCTGAGACTTGCCCTCTCAGGAGTTAGCAAAAGGCAGCTGGGGAGGGGATTCCACACAGAGCTGCACCCCACACTCCCACTTCCTGGCATTCTGCTTTTTTTCCCTTTACTCTGATGCATCTGCAAGAGTAGGAAGGAGAGTCCCAAGTGGGTTGTCAGAGACCTACCTGCCACACTGTCCTTGGTCACCAAGGCAGGGCCCAGGGGGCAGAAAGTGTCAAAGGTTTTTCCCAGCAGCCACTGCCTTCCATTGCGTCTCATTTGCCAGTCACGAGCACTCACGTCATGTGCCACAGTGAAGCCGGCCACATGAGCCATGGCATCTGTGGCCTATAGGGGCAGGGGATTTGCTAGTTTGCAGGTTAGATCAGTGACACCAATCCCCATAACAAAGGCTGTCACAGCTAGTCAAAGGTGCTAGGCGAAGGGCAAGGCAGAGTCTGGGAGCAAGTAGGTGTGGATACTTCCCATTGTCAGACAGATGGCACCACCCCTCCCACCTCACCTTGATGTGCTTGCCTTTCTTCCCAATCACCACGGCCAGCTCCACCTCCCAGTCCACCTCCTGCAGAGTGGAAAATGAGCAGTGAGCTGCTTCCTGTACTGAGGCCCTTCCTGTACTGAGGGTGCATACTCTGCCTCAGGGTCTGGCTCTCCAACAGTGGGGATCAGCAGACCACTTTTGTAATCACAATGGATGCAGGTGCATCTCCCCATTGTGACTGCAGAACAACCCCTATCTGCGGACAGTTTAAAAGCCACTTTTGATACCTCCAAAAAAGGATGGAGACCAAGTCGTAAGAGCTAATCCACTGTGTACCAGATTGCTAAGTGCTTCAATGTATGGACTTTTACTTAAGTGATGCAATAAAGATCAATAGTTAATAACGTGGGTAAAAGTCTTAGAGAGTTCACCAAAAACACAAAAAGTGAACATGCTCACAGCCTTTCATAATCAGCAAAGTGCAACTACAGCGTTCTAATGGCAACAGCCAGGGCTACTGTCAGAAGCATACCTGACACTCAGTGTTGATCTCTAGAACTGCTTCCACTAGAAAAGACTGGTTCCTTGGGGGAAATAACTAATACTCTAAGTCAGTGAGCAGAAGATGACCCTGGACTATCTTGGCCAGAAAGCAAGGAAGGTTCAAAGTGATGGGCTGCACTGGTCAGAGTGAGACCATTTGAGTGTCAAAAAGAATGTAAGTGATGGGGGCCTCCCCGGTGGCGCAATGGGCTGAGCGCCTTGCTGTGAAGCTGCTTGCAGCCTCTGCAGCTCGGGTTCGATTCCTGGCCAGCCAGGGAGCAACCCACAAGGCACAGCAGACCTCTCCTGCCTCGCCCGCTGCTCCCCCCAGCAGTGTCTTCGGTCCGTCTGCCTGTTTTGCTCTCTGCTCTGGCTCTGGTGAATTCTCTCACCCTCCGGCGCCTCTGACCTGTACTCCAGTTCTTGTATAAAATAAATCAATCAATCTTAAAAAAAAAAACACTTCTTAAAAAAAATAAATTTCTGTTGTTTATAAGCCACCTAGGCTACGGTATTTTGTTACAGCAGCCCAAACCAACCAAAACCTATATAGTAACTCTTGGCAAAAAAATATTTAACCTGACTCTAATAAGGGAACAACTGGACAAATCCAGACTGGAACTTGCTGTGATTCAACCTGCCTATTTTCTCATAAGGTCACTCATGAAAGAGAGACAGGGGTGGGGAATGTTTGAGATCAGGAGTCAGAAAACTCTGGCCTGTGGGGTGACTCCAGCTTGCTGTTTGTTTTTGTAAAGTCTTCCTAGAACACAGGCATGTTCATTAATTTATGCATCAGCCACAGCTGCAAAGTTGAATTGTTGCAACGGAGACTAGATGTTCTAAAACCGTGTTTATTAACTGGCTTTTTGAGAAAGTTTATGGATTTCTGGTCTAAATTAAAGTCATGAAAGAGAGATAACCATATGTGGCCTTGACTGACCCTAGATATAAAAGCAAAAAAACAGTTCCCAAATTTAAACTCATCTTTGGGGGTATTTACATAAATTCCCAATTGGACTACATGGTGAGTATTATGTTAATTTTCTTAGTTGGACTATACAGTAATGGTATAATCCTGTTTCTGTTTAATGTGCTAGTGAGTGACAAGGACTCCATTAGGCTGAGTGGCCCGAGGGACTGAGGAGGGACTAGGGAGGCACTAACCTGGCTCTCCGGTGGGAGGACCACCTCATCGTAGGGCCCCACGATGGAGCTGGCAAACTTGCTGAAGATGATGGGCTCCTTAGGCACAGGCACATTCTGCTCTTTACAGTGGTCCACGTAATTCATGCCCACACACACTACTTTGTCTGGCCGTGTGACTGGGGCCAGGAAGGTCACCTCTGACCGTGGCAGGATGGGCAGCTGGGCAGCCAGCGCTCTGCAGAGACAAAAGCAGGAGAGAGGCTGGGTTGGAGCAGGCTGGTAATCGCGGGGTGCACTGGGGATGTCTTACAGCAGCTCCAAGTTGTGCTTTATAAAATTTGTTTCCTGTACCTATTAACCATCAGAGTCAGTGTGAGAACCAAGTCTGGTTATTGTCCTTTGATACTGGGATGCTGTTTATTGTTTTTCCAGTGTTGATTCTTGCCCATGTAGGTAATACATGTCCAGGTAAGAGAATTCAAAAGGTGCAAATGGGAATAATGGAAAGGCCTCTCTTCTAGTCACTCCAACCACTGTGTTCTCTTATATTTAGCTACTTTAAGTTACTCTTCTAGCATTCATTCATTTTTTTTAGTTCCAGGTGTGCAGCACTGGAAATCAACATGTGTCTATACTACATTCAGCCCACTACTATCTCCTACTCTTTTTTATGCAAATGAAAGCATACTACATTCACCTCTTAAATATACAAATATATTTTGGAGATCTTTTTTTTTTATTTATTTATTTAAACAAGAACTAGGGTATAGGTCAGAGGCATGGGAGGGTGAGAGAATTCACCAGAGACAAAACGGGGAGCAGAACAGGCAGATGGATCAAAGACACTGCTGAGGGGATCAGCGGGCAAGGCAGGAGAGGTCTGCTGTGCCATGTGGGTATCTCCCTGGCTGGCCGGGAATCAAACCTGTGCTGCAGAGGCTGTGGACAGCTTCACAGCATGACTCTCAACTCGCTGCACCACCAAGGAGGCCTTGGAGATCTTTTCATTACTGTATATAGCATCCTCTTTTTTGTATGGCTGCATATCACTGCACTGTACAGATACACAGCTTGCTGCACGCTCCCTTATTGAGGGCTCTGAAAGTAGTTTCCAATCTTTTGAGATTATGACAATATGATAAACTGTTAGAAACATTGTGTATTGGCAAACATCTACGTTTTGCCAATTTAGCAACTGAAGATACTGAGAGTGGCTGCTGGATATACAAGGTTCTGTACTGCTCCCTCTTCAGGGAGTTCATACCTAATCCAGCCAAATCCAAGAACCAACTTTAAGGAAACTTCGTTGCACTCCTCTAAGGAGTCAAAAATTGAATCACCTCCCCAGCATCACAAGTGCCTCTCAGTGCCCCAGTTCTAGATCCCTTAGGCAGCCAGGGACTTAATTCCCTGGAAAATGCAGTGTGAGGAAGTATAGTTCTAGCTGTACCCCCAAATGCATGGTCTTGGGTTAGTTAATAACATGCCCTGGGCCTTAATTTCCCCCTCTGTAAACTGCGGAAGTTCTAAGTGAAGTCACTTAGAACTTTTAGTGAAGTCACTAAAAACAGGTGAGAGAAAAATGGAGTTACCTGCTGGACAGGGCTAACGGTTGGATGGAGAGGGGGAACAGAGGAGCAGCTGCAGGTGATGCTGCGTGCTGATTTACCTTCTTGCCACAGACAGCGTGGTTTCTCCTTGCTCCAGGAACTCCGTCATCGTCTTGGGCAGTGTAGGGTCAAAGGCGTTGAGGTTGATGACTCCCCCACCATTCCCTGACTCCAGGCCCAGGTGAGGTCCCATCAGGTGGGATGTCTGAAACTGCACCAGTCTCATGTCTCTGGAGGGCTGACAGCACCACCTCTGAGCCTGCAGCAGAGCTGTGAGCAATCTTCTACCAGAGACCAGCATCAGAACCTAGGGAGAAAAATGTGGGTCAAAGGGGACAGCAGAGGGAGCGTGGAACCTTCATCAAGATCCTGGAAGTTCCTGGAGTTACGGTCCCAAGTTCCTTCACACCATCAGTCATTCCTGTCACACCAAAAGGGAAATGTTCCAGATTTATAAAGTTATTTCACCCTGCTACACTTTAAAATTTTTTTCTCACCTCAATGCATGCAATGAAACATCCTCAGTTTCTAGAAGAGTCACTACTTCATTCCAGGAACTTAGCTAGTTGCCAGGATTCCAGTGTTCCTTCAACCAACACTTTCTGAAAGATTGCACTATACTTGGCATCACTGAGGCACTGGGATCAGCCCTGCCATCCTGCCTGCATGGGAGACCAATGCCATAAGTAAAATTCAGCATTTAGGACTATGGCTGTGAAGACCAAGGTCCTGCCTTTGTCTACTTTCTTGAGGAAGTGATGATGGGCTGAACTGGCTTGGGTAAAAATGAATAAGAATAGGAATCAGCTAAGGAGGGGTGGGGGACAGCATGTGCAGTTGACCAGTGGTAAATTGGTTTCACTGCTGCCACAGGCAAATTTTTAAACAATTGATCCTGTTATTCTACTTAAAATGCTTGCCCCATTGCTCACATGACCAAGCCAGAACCCCTGACAGGCTGCCCTAGTCTTCTAGGCAACCCTGCCCTCCCACCTCTCCAGACAGTAATTATTTCAATTTTTTTTTTCTGTTGGACCACATGCTGCCCGAGGAAGAAGTTGCAAAGGGCAAAAAAGCTGAACCTGATAGTATCTTCTCTCTGGGTTCTGAGGCCGTGTCAGTCTTTTACACTGCTGAGTTGACAGAGCCCAGCACTACACCTGGCACACAGAAGGTGCTCAGCTATTCTTTATTGAATGAGTAAATGCCAGAAGCTGGGACTTTTCATTACTTGGAAAAGTTTGGTGAATAACAACTTTGGGAGGTGTGGCTGGGCCTTCCCTCCTCAAATCACTTAGAAGGTATCAGCTGTGCTCAGGCCCTGATTTGAGTTCCAGGCTCCACTCAAGACAAACCCTATTTTGTTGTTTTGTTTCTAATCTAAGTTTGGCTCCATGCCTACCACTCCCTCCCTTGAACTGTTCCTGGCTTTTAAAAGTAGCCCTTTACACTCAGGCACCTGGAGGTAGTACCAGACTTCTGGTCCTCACCCTGATGATCCCATCTGCCTTGTTCCAGTTAAAGACTCATTAGACCCAGGCCAATCATCATACCCCTTGCTGGTGGATGAGTCTGACCAGAAAACCAAAGGCTTACATAAGCACCAACCATGCCACTGTCAAAAGACTGATCAAGCCAATGTATATGCACACAAACTAAAATAACAGTAATTGCCCCTGCCAAATGCCAGGCCTTATTTTAAGTGCTTTACCTACAATGTCTGATTTAACTGTCTTGACAATTGTGGAAGATAGGTGCTGTTAGTCCCATTTTGCAGATGGAAAAAACTAAGGCTTAGAGAGCCTTTAGAGATTTGCCCAAGTTCCCAAAGAAAGGGAAGAGCTGGAACTTAAACCCAAGTCCAGGTGACACTGGTTTGGGCTAACAGGTCCTGGGGTAGTAGAGGGTGGGCCCTCCAACACAGGCTCTAGAGGCCTATGGACACATGTCTGCTATGACTGGGAAAACTGGCCTGCTGGCTGCTGCCTTGGGGATAAGGCCGATCACCTGCTCTCCAAGATAATCTCCAGGTCCTGCGGACTGTGCCCTTTCCACATGACAATCACATGCAGGTTCTTATTCTGCCCTACAGGAACCCCTCAAGTAAAGGGTCCTATTTTACAGAAGGGGGCACAGAGCTTTAAAGAGGTAAAGTCGTGTGCCAACATAGAAGTCAGAAAGTGGCCCCCCAAGCTGCTGCAGTAACCCCTATGCAACAGGGCCGGGGCTCGATCAGATGCTGAAAAAAGCTCGCGGCAGAAACAGCACAAGCACCGCAACAGAGAGGCTTGAGTTTGCACGCAGGTCCGCGCCCATCGTCCACCCGGCCCAGACCCGTCCACCCGGTGCTAGAACCTCCAGTATCCCTATGTGCCCAGCTCCGTCCCCGCCTCGCAGCGCGCGCTCAGTGGAACGAACTGAGCGTTCCGCCCGGGGCGACCCGGAACCTGGGCAGAGGGCTGTCCTCGGAGAGGGGTCAGGAGAGAGACTGCGGGCCGGCGCCTCGCCGCCTGGCCCAGGGTACACCTCCCAGCCTAGCCCAGAGCCAACCTACCTGGCGGAGATGGCTGGTGCTGTCGGCTCCCTGCGCGATCGGGCTAAGGCTCTAGGGGCCCGGAGCCAAGGACACCGGACGTCTGGGCACTGGCACCGCGTCCCAAAGCCCGTGACCAGCGCCGCCAGCGGTAGGCGCCTTTAAATAAGACAGGCGCGGAGGCGGGCGCTCTCTAGTGACGTCACCGACGGCAGCCAATAGAAGGGCTCCCCTTTCGTTCCCGGCCGTCTAGTCGCGCCTAGTGGTGGAGGGGGCGCCCTCCCCGGCTGCTTTCAGGCGGCAGAGCTGGACGTTTGGACTTGGCTGCTGGGGACCTTTGCGGGGTGCGGAGCCGAGTTCCCGGAGGGGCTCACTAGGCGAACTGCGTTTGCAGAAACCTGAGAGTGTTTCCCGAAATTTTGCGACCAAGGTCCCTCTGCCCTTGTCCACGACTGTCCCTGCCTCTGGGCCAGGAGGCCGGCTCATTGTTGGGCCTGTGAAAAGTTGACTTCGCTGGAGCCATTTTAAAATTTAAAAAGGGTCAGAGCAAGCCACTACAGCAAAAACTACTTGTTAGCTGTAAATTCCATCAAGTCCCCAGACCGCAGCTCCAAGAGCCCAGCGAGAACTAGGATTTCCTTTTTTTTTTCTTAAAGAAAGTTAGAGTGAACTTTTGCCTGCTTAATGTGCGGCCCTGCCACCTGACCACTTTGCTTGTCACCTAACCCAGAGGAGAGGCATCCAGCCACCAGGCCCAGCTCTCTGAGCCTTTTAGAAAACATGGAGTTGTTTTACTTCATTTTATTGTTAGAAAACATACAAATTACAAGAAAGACATATTGTAGACATCAAAGGAATGGACACTTTGATTCAAAAAGGAATGTTCCACAAATGTCACCTTAGCAAAACTGGAGGAGTCTACAGTGTTACCCAGAACGCAGTTAGCATTGTTGTAAACAGTCAAGTTAATGGTAAGATTCTTGCCAAGAAATTAATAGGAAGCACATTAAGTACTCTAAAAGCTGAGATAACTTCCCTAAACATGAAGGAAAATGATCAGAAAAAGATGGAAGTCAAAGAGAAAGTTCTTGGTTTCAGCTGAAATGCCAGACTGCCCCACCCAGAAAAATGGAGAGATTGGTTCTCCATTGCTGAGAACCAGTGGAAGGGAGCCTGAGCTGCTGGACCCTATTCTTTATGAATTCATGGCCTAATAAATAAAAGAATCCTAGATTGTGTTTCTCATGGTGGAGCAGAAGCATGTTGTCCCCTCCCTTAAAGTGTTACTTAAAGCGCACTTAGGAAAACATACCAATACAGACTATCCAAAAGGAAGCATGGTGTGAAAAAGAATTAAAAAATGATGAAATTAGCAGTGTTTGGTGGAAAAAAAATTAGACAACTTTAATTAATTATAAGTTTAATATATGTGTAATTGAAGTAGAGGAGAGGAAGAAGGGAACAGAAAAAATATTTGAAGAAATATAATCAAGCATTTTCTAAATTTGATGAAAATTATAAACCCACTATGCAAAAATCTTTTTTTTTTTTTTAAGATTTATTTATTTATACAAGCACTGGGTCAGTCAGAAGCGCAGGAGGGTGAGAGAATTCACCAGAGCCAGAGCGGGGAGCAGAGCAGGCAGAAGGACCGAAGTACACTGCTGAGGGGAGCAGCGGGCAGCAGAAGAGGTCTGCGCGCCATGTGGGACCCTCCTCCGGTGGCCGGGGAGGAGCCAGGGATCGAACCAGTGCTGCAGAGGCTGCAGGCAGCTTCGCAACCCAGTGCTCAACCGCTGCGCCACTGGGAAGGCCCTATCCAAAAATCTTAAAGAAGTCTGGCAAGATGGTGACAGAGTGAAGATGCAGGGCTCTCCTCCTCCACATATTCACAAATTACAATAAAACAAAGTCAACAAATAGTGACTATTGCATATATCAGGAACAGTGGTGCAAAGAGATGGGGTAGGAAAAATGGTCAATTGTGTCTGCAGTGATGCTGGGGTCATGTAACTCGAGAGGAAGGGGTGGTTGCTGTAGAGAGCCCCTCTTACTAACTCAGGGATACACTCCCACTTTGATACTTTGGAAACTCCACATGACACGAGTGAAGAGGGTGCACAGAGTTGGTGTGTAGGAAAGAGGAAACGTTACCGGAGAACTAGTAGCAAGGATTCAGAGTGATGATTACTGGCTTGAACCTGAGACTCCTAATCTAGAAGAGTTGGGACCCAAATCAGTGGGGAGAGCCAGACCTGATCATTTATGTCTTCTCATAGAAGAGGCGTATTTGCACCCTGAGGCTGTGATAGGTGAAACAACTAACTTACCCTTACCTAGGACCAAAACTGAGACACTGAGACACTGAATTACTAATCTCACTAATCAGAACACAAGTACTTAGATCTTAATTATAGGCACAAGAGCTCCAAGGTGAGGCTCCATAAAAGAAAAGGAAAGAGAACAATTCTTGTCTCACCTGATGTACAGTCCTCAGCCAGTGTGACAGCTAGTGCTCAAGCACAGTCTAGAGGTGGAGGCTGACATGAGCGTTATACTAAGATATTTTGACTGAGGAGTTGGCCTCAGGAGGGGATCACTGTAGCTCCCCACCACACAACTCGGTACCTGTGGCACCATAGGAAGCTTGAACACTTGATGCTCATTGGAGGTGACATTTTGGTGCCCTATTGCCCTGGGTCCTTCCTACTTATTATCCCTTTCTGGCACCAGTGCCCCAGTCATCTGAACAGTTGAAAAGTCAGCAATCTGAAGTAATAAACACCTAAAATCCTGGGTAAAAAATGTAAGATTATATCCAGCTCTTTATGGGAGGGAATAAAGTCAATTTATTTAGATAAGACAAGGACCCTCCCCCCTTATTACTACACATAAAAGGTAAAAATGAAGAGACAGAAGATCATACCACAAATGACAGAGCAGAAAAGCCCTAAGAGATCTCAATCCAGTAGAACTGAAGAGGAGTTAAGGGGAGAGTTATAATCATGCTTGTTGAATTAAGAAAAACAATGGCTGATGTATTAGGAACATGATAAAGATTGAGAAAATATGAGACTGCCACCAACTAGAACTAATGCATGTAAAAATACTATATCTGAATTAAAAAATACAGTAGAGGACCTCAACAGTAGACAAACACACACCATGGAGAGAAAATAATGAACATGAAAGCACATATATCCCAGACATGGGGCTGAAGAAGTAGGTGGCCTGGAATGCAGACCAGGGGAAAAAATTAAACAGTCCCCCCAAAACTAGAAGGACAGCCTAGTAAACAGAACATGTCAATGATAACTGCTGTTCTCTAGTCAAACAACATAAAAAAATCTGTGGGGCTTTGCCCACAAGCAAAGGCCACGTGGGGAGCCCAAATTTTCACCCTTGTCAGTCTATAAAACACCCCTGTCCATGGCCAGAGTGATGAGTGGGGGTGGGTCAGAGAAGGGAAAATGGGGAGCCTGAGGTGGCCTTCCTTCTGGGTAGTACAAAGTCACCCTTCACAGCACAGGCTATGTGAAGAGCATTAACAAGACACCCTAGACCTTCCCAGCCAGGGCAATATCCATGGGGGCCCAGTGGGGAGCTGGAGTGCCCATCCTTCCCAGCAGTCACTAGGAGCCTCTTCTCCCCAGATATCCATCCATAGAAGCTGAGAAAAGAATCTGAACTTCCACTAAATAACAAGGAAGCACGCCCCCTCCCCTGCTGTGTCAGAGGTGGCTTGCTAAAGAGGAGATTTGAATAAGATCGAGAGTCCTATGATATTCACAACACTCATATTTCAAATGAAAATCACTCATCATAACAAAAACTGGGACAATCTCAACTTGAGAAAAGATAGTCAACAGATGCCAACACAAAGATGACAGAAGTGTTAGAGTTGTCTGACAGGGTGTTAAAAATCAACCATCATAGATGATGTAATGACTGCTTATGAGCATGGTTGAAACAAACGAAAAATAAAGTCTCAGAGGAACTAAAGGGACCTCTTAGAACTGAAAAATACAATTGAAATAAAATCCAATGAATAGACTCAACAGCAGAATGGAGGAGACAGAAAAACATGAGGATAGAACAACAGAAATTGGTCAATATGAACAGTGAGAGAATGAAATAAATGAAGAGAGACACGGGGACTTGTGGGACAATAACAAAAGATTAAACAGTCATGCCATCAGAATCCAGGAGGAACAGAAAAGGGGCAGTACTAATAAAGTTTCAAGAAATAATGACTGAGGGCCTCCCTGGTGGCACAGGTGGTTGAGCACAGCCCTGTGAAGCTGTCCACAGCCTCTGCAGTGCCAGTTTAATCCTCACCAGCTGTGGAGCAACCCACATGGCGCGGCAGATCTCTCTTGTCTCGCCCGCTGCTCCCGTCAGCAGTGTATTTCATCAGTCTGCCTGTTCTATTCCACGCTCTGTCTCCGGTGAATCCTCTCACCCTCCTGCACATCTGGCCTGTACCCCGGTTCTTGTATAAATAAATAAATCTTTTAAAAAAAAAGAATGACTGAAATTTTCCCACATTTGGCAAAAGACAAACCTTCAGACTCAAGAAGCTAAGTGAACTTCAAACAGATTAAACCAAAGAGATACATGCTAAGGCACATCATAGTCAAGTACCAAAAAACGAAACACAACAAAATTGAAGCCACTCACATCAGAGGATACAGTGGATTTCTTATAAAAATATATTGGTTCCAGCAGGCTTCCCAGTCATGCAGGGGTTAATGTCTCAGTGCTATCAAGCTATCACCTATTTCAGCCTAAGTTCAATCCCCGGCCAGGGAGATAACCCACATGGCACAGAAGACCTCTCCTGTCTTGCCCACTGCTCCCCTCAGCAGTGTTTCAGTAGATCTGCCTGTTCTGCTCCCCATTCTGTCTCTGGTGAATCCACTCACCCCTCCACACTTCTGGCCTAGACCCCAGTTCTTGTATGCATAAATAAATCTTTAAAAATTCTGTATCTAACAAACATAACCTTCATAAATGAAGGGAAATGAAGTCCCTCTCAGATGAAGAAAAACTAAGGGAATTTGTTGCCAGCAAACCTACTCTAAAAGAAAGGCAACAGGAAATTCTCCAGCCAGCGATGGAACTCATGCTGCAGAGGCTGCACATTGCTTTGTATTGCAGTGCTTAACCCCTTGCGCCACCAGGGAGGCCCCTAAAGCAAACACTTAAGACAATCATATAATAAAAAGGGGAGTGTACACTGCTGGTGGGAGTGCAAACTGGTCCAACCACTATGGAAAGCTTTGTGGAGATTCCTCAACCTACTAAAGATAGAGCTTCCATATGATCCAGCAATTTCACTCCTCGGTATTTACCCAAAGGACACAGAAACATTAATTCCAAAGAGCACCTGCACCCCTATGTTTATAGCAGCACAATTTACAAAGCTAAGCTTTGGAAACAACCCAAATGCCCAAAAATAGATGACTGGATCAAGAAGATGTGGTACATATATACCATGGAATATTACTCAGCATTCAAAAAAGATAAACACATGCAATTTGCAGCAACATGGATGGCGCTGGAAGGGATCATGCTCAGCGAAATAAGCCAGAAAGAAAAAGAAAAATACCGGATGGTCTCACTCATAGCAGGAATCTAGAAAATCTAAATAAGATACCAGGAAAAAGAATATAACAAAGCAAAAATCAAAATCAACAACTATGAACCAGAGACACACTTTGGGGGGGGGGCGGGGAAAGGATGGATTGGGGTCAAAATCAGGGGGTTGCAATTGTATGGGGAATATAAAAATAATTTAAAAAATAAATAAATTCAGTATTTAAAAAAGCGGAGTGTAAAGGGAGGTAGAGTGAGGTGAGGTTTCTAAGCTATACTTGAATTGGTAAGAGGTCCCCACTAGTAAGTGTGGTGTTAAGTTGTATCTATATAATGGAATAGCTGAAGAAACCACTATAAAAAGCAATACCAATAGATAATGCAATAAATAAGTCAAAATGAATTCTAAAAATATTCACACAGCCCACAGGAAGGCAGGAAACAAAAATAGAGATTAAAAAAAAGCAGAAAATAAACAGAAAACAAAGAAAGAAAATAGGGTTAAGCCCTAATATAGCAATATTTATATTCACTAGTTAAGTGTAAATAATATTAAATATAACTGTATTTTGCATTAAGTGTAATAATTAAAGTAAATGTGAATTTAATTTACATTTATTTCAGTATATTTTATTACTAATATGCATGCGTATTGCACATTATGTCTATTAAATAATTAAATATTTAAATATACCAATTAAAAGACAGAGACTGTCAGTGTAGATAAAAAGAAAACATTGTTTCTATGGTATTTACAAAAAAACTTATGACAAATATTAAAGTGTAGGCTGAAAGTAAAGGGGGAAGATATACCACAAAAGCTTTAACCAAAAGAAAGCAATAGTGGCTATAATAATGTCAAGTAACATAGACTCTAGAGCAAAGCAAGGGCCTCCCCGGTGGCGCAGCGGTTGAGCGCTGGGTTGCGAAGCTGCCCGCAGCCTCTGCAGCACCGGTTCGATCCCCGGCTGCTCCCCGGCCACCGGAGGAGGGTCCCACATGGCGCGCAGACCTCTCCTGCCGCCCGCTGCTCCCCTCAGCAGTGTACTTCGGTCCTTCTGCCTGCTCTGCTCCCCGCTCTGGCTCTGGTGAATTCTCTCACCCTCCCGCGCTTCTGACTGTACCCAGTGCATGTATAAACAAAACAAACAAACAAATAAATAAAAACATGCCTCTATTAAAAAAAAAAAATAGAGCAAAGCAAGTTACCAAGGACAGAGCAGGCTATTCAACAGGATGAAGTCAGTCCATTAAGAAGATAGAGTGATCCTAGATTTGTGTGTGTGTGCACCAAACAACAGAAGTGCAAAATAGTGAAGCAAAGACTGACAGAACTGGGAGGAGGAACAGACAAATCTACAGTTGTAGCTGAAAACGTCAACATTCCTTTCTTAACTGGTTAAACACCTAGACAGAAAATCAGAAAGGATGTTGAAACAGCAAAATCAACGAAGAGGATCTGATCAACATTCACAGAACACTTCATCCAACAGTAGTGATGTGCCCATGGAACATCTGGCAAGATGGAACATATTCTGAGGCATAAAGTGAGCTTCAATAAATGTAAAAGAACTGAAACCATACAGAGTGTGTTCTTTGAGCAAATAGAATCAAACTAGAAAACAGTAACAGAAATACAAATAGGAAAATCTTCAAGCCATCTTTTTTTGGAAGCTTCTTCTAAATAATCCCTAAGTCTAAGATGAAGTCTCAAGAGAAACGAAACACACAAAAAACCCTTGAACTTAATGAAAATGAAAAATAACATTGCAAAACATGTTGTGGGACAGTTAAGACAGTGCTCAGAAGGAAATTTATAGAACTAAATTCTTATTTTAGAAAAGAAGAAAAGCCTTTAAAAATGTCTAAAAAAAAGAAGTGCCAAGTTAACCCAAAGCAAATGGAAGGAAATAATAAATTTAAGAACAAGAACAAATATCCATAAAATTGAAATAAAAATATAAAGTCATTGAAATAAAAAGCAGAATATTTGGCAATATCAATGAAATGACAAACTTCTATTAGAATGCAAAGGAAAAGAAGAAAATACGAATTACTAATGTCAGAAATGAACTGGTGGTATCACTACTAAACCTAAAGGCATCAAAAATACTATAAGAGATAGAATGAACAAACCCACATGCACAGATTTGACAACCTCAATAAAATGGATTGATTCCATGAAAGACAGTCTATGATAATCACCCAATATAAAACAGATAATTTGAAGAGCATGAAATCTATTAAGGAAATTGAACTTCTAACTTAAAAACTACTAAAAAGGAAATCCAGTCTCAGAATCACTGAATCCTACCAAATGTTTAAAGAAGAATGAACAGCAGTTTTACATAATCTATTTCAAAGAATAGAGGGAAGAACCTGTCTCAATTCATGTTATGAAGCTAGTATTAGCCTGATGCTAAAAACAAAACAATGCAAAACAAAAACAAACAAAGACAGTACAAAAAAAAAAAAAAAACAAAACCTAGAGCAATATGTCTCATGAACATATGTGCAAAATCCTTAGTAAAATATCAGCAAATACAATCCAGCAATGTATAAAAATAATTCTCCACCATGACCAAATGGCGTTTATTCAATGAATGCAAGGCCAGTCTGATATCCAAATATCAGCCAATGTAATTCACATGATTAATAGGATAAGGGGAGAAAATCACAATGCCATATCAACTAATGTAGTAAAACATTTGACAAAATTCAGTGCTCATTCATGACAAAACCCAGAAAGCTAAGAATAGACAATTTCATACAGAACATCTATCAAAAAGCCTATAGTTAATGATGGAAAACTTTCCTGCTAAGGCTGAGAACAGGAATGAATATTCCCACCATTCTTGTTCATCATGCTATTGGAATTTCTAGCTAGTAAAATAGGCAATGAAAGGAAATAAAAAGCATATAGATTGGAAAGGAAGAACTAAAACATCCACATTGGCAGATGACATGATTATCTTTATAGAAAACTCCAAGGAATCTACAAAAACAAAATAAAACTCCCAGGGATAATAAGTAGGTTCACCTATGTCACAGAATATTAAACATCAAGATATAAAAATCAACAAGATGTCTATATACAATAAAAGAAAATGTGTATCCTGAAATTCAAAATACAATAGCAATTACTAAAATATAAATACTTGGGTGCAAATGCAACAAAACATTTACAGGACTTGCGTTCTGAAAAGGACAAGATACCGATGAAAGAAATCAAGGGCATCCTGGGCTACAGTGAGGACTAGGTTGTGTCCTGTAATTTTAGCAATGACACCCACTCCTCCACCTTTGATGCTGGGGCTGGCACTGCCCTCAGCGACCACTTTGTCAAGCTCACTTCCTAGTAGGACAATGAATTTGGCTATAGCAACAGGGTGGTGGACCTCAGGGTGCACATGGCCTCCTAGGAGTAAAAGCCCCCTGGACCACCAGCCCAGTGAGAGCCCAAGAGGAAAGGAGAGGCCCTCAGCTGTTGGGGAGTCCTTCCCTCACTGATACAACACACCGAGAATCTCCTGACCCGTCACAGTTCCATCCCAGACCCCCTGGAGAAGGGGGGCATTAGGGAACCCTGCCCTGCCATGTACCATGAGTAAAGTACATGGTACCTCCCCCCATTTTACCCTCTTTGTGCACAAGATCCCAGGCTCCAGTCCTGTTAACCCAGCTCATGATTCTGGGTGCTGTGGTCCCTCACACCCCACAGCCCTGGAGCTGGCTTATTCCTACTCATCATTCAAGTTCTGCCCAAATGCTGCTTCCCTCAGGGAAGCTCCTGAGGCCAACGTGTCCCAGCACTCAGAACCACAGGCCTTACCTTCACGGTCGTGGTGCTCACTGTAAATTTATATTTTTTGGACAATTTACTTTATTCAAAAGTGAAGTTTGCAAAGGTTCCGCCATTTTATTCCCAGACTCTGGCACAGTGCTGGGTGCACAAGGCTTTTTGTTTTTGTTTTTGACGAGTGAATGCATGAATGAGTGAATGGTGAAGCATTGTTTCGCGGTCTGGAATGAATGGGACGTGGGGTGAAGATGCCTCCAAAACAAGCCTCTGGATGCCTGTTCCACATGCGCAGGGAACATGGCCTGGGGGTAAAGTTCAAGGACAGGGTCTCCTCCCTTCTGGGCCCCATTGGCTCTGCCCAAGATAAAGTTCTCCTTGGGGCTGGGAAAGTTTGTCAACAAAACATGGAACTTGATTTCATAATCCTGTTTGGCTGGCAGTTGGCTGTTAGGGGCTGACCGATGGCCTGCTCCTTGGGGCCTTATTTTTAGTTTCTAGATATTTTACTGTATTTGGTGATTTTTCAAAACTGGGAAAAAACACTGCCTGGCGTCATTTGCTCCGCTCCTGGGATTGGGGCACAGCCAGAATTGTTCAGGAAAGGAAAGTGGGTGGAAGCGGGGCTGGCTGTGCTGGGGGTGGTGAATGCTCAGGCCGAGGCTCTCAATGGGGCAGAACAAAGATGTTTCAAGGTGACGCTGATGCCCCTCAAGAGCTGGCCCCATGACACAGAAGGTCGGGTCCAAGGTCCCGTCTCCCCTTCCCTAAAACCTTTGGCGCAGCAGCATTACCGAGCGCTCTCCTCCATGTGCCGGCCAGGGCGCTGGCCCCGGCACACCAGCCGGCGAGCATCAGCTTCCGCTTGCAGACTCGAGAGTCCCACAGAAGAGACAGCAACGGGCAAGTCAGCCCTGGCCTCCCTTCCCTCCGGGCCCACTGGCGTCTGGAGAGCACCTGTATCGCCGCACACCCGACCTTGACAATGAGGGGTTGCAGTAGCTTAGAATTTTTCAGCTGAAACTGCCGGGCAGCCCAGTTTCATGTGGCTTAAGAGAAGGTTAGTGAGGATCCGATGAGTATCTCATAAGTTTACGACCTGCCGGCTGGGAAGGGCTGGCTTAAGACGCAGTTTGATTTTGAGCTCAAGGGCCGAAGTCCCCTTAGACCTGGTTTTTCTATGCTTCGGTCACGTCTCTTACGCACTGACTTCTTTTCCTGAGGCTCCCCGCAGTGGCAAAATGGCAGCAACAGCTCAGGGCTCCAATTTAGTGGGAGCGAGGGGGTCTTCCCAGCATTCCCAGCACAGTTCTTGGGCTTCATTGGCTGTTATGGAGTCAGGGGCCCTCCTCAACCAATAAAGGCAACACACCAATTGAGTTAGGCTGGTTTTGTGTGGAGGAAGCCTGGACTTCCCCAGGAGCCAGTGGAGAAGGGGCCCTGGAGGGTAAATGAAATGGTCAGGCTTTTACGCTGCTAGTCTCTGTGGCTCTCACCTGTGGCCTTGGTTGTGCTAAGGCAGGAGACGCTTGGGAGCGTGGGCCCAGGGTAAGCCTGCCTAATTGAGGATACCTGGAGCATGGCGTGGGCTTGCATAAGTGTGCACACCTGAGCCTGGAGGCCGAGGCTGAAGGGCGGCACTTACACTTAGAGACAGGAACGGCTATGGCAGAATGGCTACGAGAGGGCCAGTGATTACAGAGAGGCAGGACCAGGAGTTGACCAGACCCCAGAGAGAGCCCAGCAAGAGAAGATTTGCCTGGGGCTGCCAGCCTCCTGCCTCCTCCCTCTCACCTCCCTGCCTTGCCAGCCTTCAGGCTGGCCCCACAGCAATTGGTGGAGTAAAGATCTCCTTTACTTGCCTGCTGAATGGATAGAGAACCTGCCCTGGGTCCCCAGTGAGAAAGAGCCACCCTGAGGCATAGCTCCTGTCTGAATGTGTCCATCATAGAAGTGGGGACAGGTGGGGAAAAAAGGTCCCCAAGTGCTCTAAAAGGACATTATGGATACTTCATATGCTCAGGAAGGCTCCCCAATCCCTTGCTTGGAGCCTGTTTCTTCTTGTTTTATTCACAGCTCTTCAGGAAACCTATGTCCTCCTTCTATCCTTCTAGATGAGATTGGTCTCATCCAACCTGTGCCCATGGTAACTGCCTGCCCCAGTCACTGCCTTGGACTTTGGTCTTAGGACAGGCAGGCCATTGGGGCCATCAGTTGACACTGCTCACTATCCCATGATACCCAGGGAGGTCAGGGAGAAGTTCCGAAAGGCCTTTTACTGCCAGAGGAATGGAGGGGTCGTCTCAGGCAGAGGGGTGGGTAGACATAGGTCCTGCATCCACACGAAGGTTTGAATATCTCGAAAGCCAGATGAGGGAGCAGAAGAGAGGGAATCCTGTGCGGGGTTTCAGGTGTGACAGCAAAGACATTAGGGCTGAAACAAGTGAGTTAGAGGGAAGCTGGCAGCTCCTGCTGCAGGAGCAGGCAGGACAGAAAGGTACACAGCAGTTGAAAATTCACAGGGAACCCAGTATTAAGACTGATGGCCCCAGTAGTCTAATAGCTGTCAGGGCAGTTTGTGGGTACCACCGCCACCCGAGAGGGCTGCACTCAGGTGCCTACTTAGAAGGAGCTAGAATCCCTTCCAGGGCCATTCAGCTCTGGTCAAGGGCTAACAGACCTCATAACTTCCCCTTCAAGATGTATGCAGTTTCCCCACCAGCAGGCAGAGGGGTGGGTGTTCTGGGTGGAGGCTTCTAGATTTCCTCATCTCAGCCCTACTCAGGCACAGGGCTACTCCTGGCCATGCTGGTTCTGCTGTCCTTGTGCAGACTGGGTCCCGCTGATAGTTCAGCCTCTAATCTCTGAACTCACAGAGTCACTCTGCAGGCAGCTAGTCTGCACACCCCTTCCAACCAGTTAATTCAAAGTCTATGTGATTATCCATGGCTGCGGGTACTCCTGCAACGCAGCGGGTCAGGGCACGTGGGAGGAGTGAGAGGGCTAGGAGGGGCCCAGCCTGGAGATGGTTTATGGGGGTAATGAAAAGAACAAGGAACCACGTCCAGACGACAGCACCTGGCTGAAGGAGGGCCTCACCTGGGTCTCAAAGCCTCACTGACTCCACAGCAGAGCTCCTGTCTGGATGTGTCCATCAGGGAAGGCAGGGCAGACAGGAGCCTGTTCCCTCGTTTTATCCACAGTTCTGTGAGAAGTCCAAGTCCTCTGACGATCCTTCCTGCCTGGCTTGGTCCCCGCACAGCCTGTACCCCATGGTCACTTCCCTCATGGCCTGAATCGCTGCCTAGGGCTTTTGTCTTTGCTTTCTGGTGTCCCCACAAGTTTCCGAAGGCGGAGACTGTAGCTTATTTGCTATTGTCTCCTCATCACGCAGTCTATGTCTGTGCAAGGTATGCAGTAAATGCAGAATGACGGCTTCTTTGGTGTAGACCTGGAACTTGGAAGAAGTGCGGGAAGACTGCAGCGCTCACCTGGCGGGGAGGCGGGGCCTGGCGGGAGGCGGGGCCTGGCAGGAGGCGGGGCCCAGAGAGGAGGCGGAGCCCAGCCAGGAGGAGGTGGCAGGACAGGCCCCCCAGGCAGATGTGCTCACATCAGTCACACAGCGCTGTGGCCTCCGGCATGTCTGAGGCAGCAGTGAAGGAGAAGACAGCGTGGATGTCCTTGAGGGCTGTAGGCCACCGAGCAGGGACAGGAGACCCCCGAGAGATTGCAAAAGCATCTCAGTCCCAAAGGTGTGTATTGGGACGTGATGTGTTAAAGTTGGTTGCGCGAGAATTACCGGCAGCTATTTGAAATCCTCTGAACACACACCTGCTTCTCACCGGGTCTCCTGAGAGCCCAGCTGTTCCTGTGGCAGACCATTGTCTCCTTTCTGACCTTCCAGACGCTAATGAAAGAGGAGTTCTGGAAGGCTAGACCGGGGAAAGCAAACATTAATTTGATTTGCTTTGCGCTGGAATTCAGTCATGTCAGTGTGGGGGCAGTTTTGCATGAGTAGATATGGATGTCTAGGTGATAAAACGGGAGGACACTTTGTCATGGAATCCCCTGTCCCCCTGATACCGGAATTGTCAGGCCTAGTCTCCCAGCCAGGAACAGATCCCAGGCTGCAGGGGCAGCGCTGAGTCCCAGCCACCAGACCCACCACGAGTTGGTGCCTCACAAAGCCGCAGCAGGAACTTAGATTCTTAGGCAAGCAAGCGAGGAGAGGCAGGTTTGTTTAGAAAAAGAAAAAGTTTATTGAGGAGAAAAGGAACAGAAATAAAGCGGGACTCCCAGGCCATGAAACCAGGTTAGGAAGGGGCAAGGAAGCCAAAGTGGAGTCGTGTCTCAGGGAATATAGACCTTCTTTCCCTCATTATTCTAAAGCTCCACCAGTCTCTTTGTGATTGGTTAGTTCTCGGCTGTCTCACTTAATCTGCTACTGAGCGGGGGATCTTCACATTCCTTATCTAACAGGCTTGTCTTTCCCCATTTGTTGTGCCTTCCCCCTTGTTTGATAGATTTATCTTTATGGCCCAGTCTCCCAGATGAGCACCCCTGCATTTTAGGGAGAGAAAGTTAAACATCAGCTATTGAAGAAAAACAGGCTGGCGCCCACTGGTGCTGACCCCTTCTCATCTCCCCCCTGCATAAATATCCTGCACTCTGACAAAGGGGAGGACAGTGATCTACCAGACACCAGTCTGCTGCCCTCCCAATTTGTCCATAAATTAAACCACTCTCCTTTTCCCCAAACTCCACCTCCCTTTATCACCTGAGGGAAACCAAGGCCAGCGTTAACAATGTTGTCCTTGGTCCTGGGATATTTGTTTTTCCCAGTGGAATTAGTTACATTCCTCTTGTTGTCCTTATCTCTGAAGCCTTCCTAAACTCTTCAGAGGTCCCTTCCTGCACTGTCCCTAAAACTGCCTAATTATCCTAACTTGCCCTATGTCTCACCCTGTACCCAGGCTAGTATTCTGTGGGCGCACTTGTGGAATGGTTACTTGATTGCTTCAGTTTTCTAGTGGAAAAACCACGTGGAGAACGAGGAAAGAATATGAAAGTGATTTGGGATCTATAAAAGGCAATAGCTTCCCTGGGACCTGAGGGCAGGAAATCTGCTCGGAGCCGATGTGTGGAGCGGTCGCCCCCTGGCGGCCAGAGGGAAGCACAGCTCTTGGAACCGCAGGCAAACAGCATTTGCGGCAAAACATCACGTGGAGGAAGAAAAGACAAGCTGTGGAGCTTCTAGATCACACCTGGCAAAGTGCCTGGAAAGACGCACCTAGGAGTACCAGTAAAGTGTCTGGAAAGATGTGCAGTAGAGCACAATATTCTGGGCCTTACGTTTCCCAGTTGGTGCTATTAAGGTAACCAGGGCCTCTCCACAGGTGGTTCTGAATGAATGACACACACTGGGCACACAGATAGGTCTTCGTTCCCTCTCCTGCCAGGGGCAGGTCGGAGCAGCTTCGCAGCAGTCAGTGGTGGCAGGAGGGCTGGATGCGTAGATGACAGGCAGCCTGCTGTGGCCTGGCCAGCACAGACTGCTCCTCTTTAATCAGTGACCCCCAAATGGGCCTTGGGGTTTCCCTGAGAAACTGGGCACCACCCAAGATTTATTTCCAATACTGGAAACTCTTTTCTCTGGTGGCTTGTTGTTCTAAGTCACTCTTCTATAGAAAGGGAAAAAACTCTTAAGTGGAATAGGAAGGATGATCCTATTTATTAAGAGGCTAGTAAATATTCATAATTAGTCATTGTAACAATCCTGTCAAAAGATTGTTTTTCTGCTCATTTCACAGATAAGGAAACAGGTTCAGCCAGGCAAATTAACATGCTTAATATGAAACAAAGTTCCAGAACAGAACTATGTCCTAGATATCACAGACCCTTGGAGGCAGAGCACTGGGAACTTAGGGGCCTGTATAAGGACACAGCATCTCTCTGCTCTCAGGGCAGGGAAGAGGGGGAGGTGATTTAGATGAGAAGCTTCTCTCAACTCCCACTTCACCCCCCGGGATGGACAGCCCCTACTCCCTTCTACCCCACATTTCTGCGTTTATGGCTCTAAACACATTAAGTATAGTCATGTTATAACTGTATCTTTTAGTTCCATTATTGGAAGTCCTGTGAATCTGGTTTTGTAGTGTTCCTGCTAAATCTCACTTATGGTGTGTTATGTGGTCATTTTCTTATTGAAATCTGCTAATTTTCTTATGACTTTACAGTGGGTCACTACCAATTAAATTTCCAAGTATGTTTTCCATGTGATTTGGGGTTTTGAACTCACATAAGGTCCAGCTGGTGAATTTTTCCACTGTTTTAGGCCAGGACTTCAGAAGGTCAACTTTGCTTGCAGTTTTCTGGGTGAGGAGAAACTGGAGGGGTGGGTGGGCTTGCTTGTACTCTGTGTAACTCTTTGAGGTCCCAGTTTTCTGGAGGAAGGATTTTCTAACAGACTCCTCTCCAGGGTGGGTTCTGGGCTCTATGACATATACTTTGGGCTTGGAAGGATTTGAAACAAAAGTCAGTCAGTCAGAAACTCACCTGTTCCAGGAAATCCTTTTAGGGCTCTGCTTACCTCTGAAACCTCCAGTCAGTTTCTGGTCCAAGAATGCTTTACCTTTTTGCCACTTCAAAGATGTTTCTAAGAAAATATTTTCTGTGTTTTATTTCAGATTTTTAATTGTTTTAATTGTTAAAATAAGTTCATTAACCTTCTGATTCTTACATCTTTGTTTATAATTTTTCTTACTCCTCCTATCCATGACTGAGTTTTAAAAGCTTACTTTTTTTTTTTAATTGAGGTAATGTTGGTTTACATCATCGTTAGTATTTTGGTAGTGGAGGATCCCCCTTTCCATGTGTTGTCATACCCATCGTGCACCCTCCACCAAAGCACCCATAGTCTACCACCTTATTCCACTGTAATTCCTCCTTGCTTTGTTCTCACTCCTTCCTCTCCCCTCCTATTCTAGATCCCCAAGTTCTAGAATCAGCTTTCAAGGGTTAGTTTTTAAGTTTGGTTTTATCTGACCCTTTGTTTAGTTTCTCTACATTTTACTTATAAGTGACACCATCCATAATTTGTCTCTCTTCTTCTGACTTACTTCAATCATAATTCTTTCCAGCTCCATCCATGTTGCCTTGAATGGTGTGAGTTTGTCTTTTTGATTGCAGAGTAGTATTCCATTGTGTAAAAATACCACATCTTCATCTTCTTCTCCATTTTTGGTCATTTAGGATGTTTCCATATCTTAACTATGGTAAATAGCACTGTTATGAACATGACAATGTCTTTGTATTCTTTGGATAGATACCTAGGGATGGAATTGCTGGGTCACACAGAAGATCCATTTTTTAATATTTTGAGAAACCTCCATACCGTTTTCCATAGGGGTTGAAACAGTCTCCATTCCTACCAGCAGTGCAATAGAGTTCCTTTTTTCTGGTCTCTCCCCTAACATAACCCTCACAAAGTTTATACTTTTGAAAACAAAACTAGAAAAGGAAGATGTCTTTAAGTAAATTCTGCTGCTTCCCTGTGACCTGCACCTTTCAACGGAGGGGACATACAGAAATGTCTTCCTGGAACTGGCAAGAAATATGACCTGGAAATGAAATACAAATGGCACCTCAAGGAGTTACCCTGCTCCCCAACTCTGCATACAGCCTACGGGACTAGAGCTTCTTGGAAAGGCTGCCCAATTGTGGGATCTATTCCCCACTCTCCCTTTGGTGACATCGCATTGGAAGCATGAAATCCAGCGTGGAAATTGGCAAATGCTGCAATGAGGGGAATGTTTACTAGTTACCAGGACAGTGCTGGGCAGGAGCCATGACTACAGTAGCAGGGGTGGGAGGGCCTGGACCAAAATTCAGTGGGGACAAAGCACCAAGAGTCCCTCTTCTTTGTCAACTTTATTTTATTAAAATATATAGGACTGAATACCAGTAGGTGCTGAGAACAGGAACTACCCTCCCAGGCCAGCCCCAAGGGGGACGCTTCTGCCATGCAGACATGCGGCCAGTCCGTCCCAGGGTGAGAGATGGGGCCTTCCTGGTTGGGTGAACAGTCCGTCTGGCCTGCGGACAAGGGGGGCAGGGACATGGTGGTGAATCTCCCTATTAGGGCCTTGGCCCTTGGCCCCTTAGAAGCAGAGCTACACCAGCTGGGAGGGCTGGCCTGGGAAGTGGGGGAGAAGATCCCTGAGCCAGGGAAAGCTGATGCCCTCCTGAAAGAGGGGAGAGGGACCCCAAGTCAGACTGGAGATGGGGTGTCAGTGCAACTCCAATGGGGAGGACCACCTGTGTGAGTGCAAAATGTGCCCATGACTTAGTCAGGCCAATCTCCACGGCCTCCACAATCCTGCCTTTCCACGAGGGCCCTGCTCACCCTGGGCTGGGCCTGGGCAGAGACGGGTGGCAGCCGATGGAATGTATCATGTGAGAATGTTCCTCAGAAGGGCCTGTGCTGCCTGGGACTGGGTTCCCTCTTGGGGAGGCCTGGGCAGAGGGAGCAGCATTTCTGACTCTCCCAGAGGCCTATGTTGACCCTGGGCCCCTCAGCCCTCACTGTTGGCTCCTGGCTGCAGGCTGACATTGGGCCTCTATCCCCAGAGCAGAACCCATCTAAGCCCCGGGGTTTGTGCTTTTGAATGTTGGTGAGCTGGGCTGGACTGGGGCTGGGCTTCAAGCCCCGAATGCTCTGAGGCACAGAACTGACCCCCCCCCCCCAATTCTTTCTAGGGGCTGACCATACAGGGGCTCCTGAGACCCAGGCCTCAAGCTACCAAGATGGTCTTGTCTCAAAACAGCAGTGTTCCTTGGCTCCCCTCATGAGTTGCATTCTGACCTTGTGCTTTTTGTCTGGAGTTGGGGTGAGCCCATGTGGGGGGGCCCACACTGTTTTGGAAAGGGAGGCTCAGTGAAACTGCTGGGCCAAGGGAAGCAAGGGCAGAGGGAAAGAGGGATGGGAAAGTCCCTTCCCAGGTCTACACCACCTGTCCTCCATGGCAGCCAGTCCCTGAACCAGCCTTGACCTTTCCTTAGGATGGCCCTGGTTGGGGGGAGGAGCAGTCTAACGCTTGAGGGGTATACCCCCACCCACTGCATCCCCGCTGAACCAGAGACTGGGGCAAGCCACAGCTTCTCCCATCCAGTGGAGTGAGTACATAGATAGCGTCCCTCCCCTCAAGAAACCCAATCCCTAAACTTGAGAGGCCCCTTTCCTGGGCTGGAGGGGAATGGAGCCCAGAGGCCCCAAACCACTGGCATGGCAGGCGTCCTGGGCCCCAGGAAAACAATTCCAGGAAGCAGCACCTCTTTCCTAGTCCAAACTCCCTTGACCCCCAGCTGCCCCTCCAGCATCATTCTGGGAGTGTAGTCGGCGGGTAGGGAGTGATGGAGTGGGGAGGAGCAAGGTGGCCAGAGAGGCCCCTAGAACCTGGCTCAGATGTGATGGGAAAGGGGTGGCAGAAGGGAGGGGCAGGTGGGCTCTCAAGCGGAGCCTTTGCTTTGGAGACTGGACTCTCCTTGAAGGGGGAGCTTGACACTTTGTTGCTAACACCCCAGCCAGGGGCCTGCAGACACCCCACTCTCAGCTCCCCACCCCAGAGGCAGCCTTGCCCTGCTGGCCTGGGAGGGCGACTGGCTGGGGGTACGTGGTTCTTCTCCCCCGGACTCAGCTCCCAGACACACTCAGTCCCTCCCGGACCTCTGCTCCTCCTCTGCCAGCCCAGAGGAATGGTGTGTGTGTGTGTGTGTGTGTGTGTGTGTGTACACGCATACACGTGCGCACGCGTGTCTGGAGCAAACTGTTCACTTTTTGCAAATATATTAGAAAAAAGTCTCTCATGGAGGCCACTCCCGGCAGGACTGAGGTTTCTTTGGGGGCAGAGGCCGCAATGCCACTTAGAGATGCCCCACATGTCCTAGATGACATTCTCGAACAGCTGCATGGAGCTCATGATGTTCTCATCCTGCATGGAGAGAAGGACCAGAGGCTTGGTCAGGCCCTGGGTGGGCCAGTGGGGCAGTGTCCAATCCAACCCCCCCTTGAGCAGATTCTCAGTGGGGACATGGAACCCTGCAGTGGCAACTCTGTCTCGCGGGTGGATGGGGCACAGCCTTCTCAGCCCACAGTTTGACTATATGCCTGTCTGGGGCCTGCCAACTCACTGACGGATGAACCTCCCAGTGGAGGCTGGGGCAACAAGAGGCAGCTCTGGAAGAGATGGGGTGCTGAGGCTGGTCGAGGCCTGGTGTCTTGTCCCCTGCTCTGTGGAGGAGGGTCAGCACCAGTGCTGAGGAATGACTTGTCTTGAGGGCACAGGTCCTAATCAGCCACCCCTGGCCCCACGTCCCCCTGCGATGCAAGGCATTGCAAAGGCAAGGCTGAGGGATGAGGTCCCACATGGGCTGTGGGTTGGAGCAGTTGGGGAGGGGCCGGGGACTGCCAGGTGCGGGACACTGGGTGTTTTCGACTCCCAGTGTCGCCTACCTTCTGACAGGTCTCCAGGAACTCGTCAATGGTCACCACCCCGTCCTGATTTCGGTCCATTTTCTGTAATCCAAGCAACATCCTCAGTGAGTCTCTCAGCAGGGAATGCCCCTATCCAGGCCTGAGATGATGGCAGTGGGTGGGTGGGTTTCCTCCACCCTGACCTGTCCCCTCTGTCTCCTACTTGGATCAGGCCACATAAAGTACCTCCCCAGCCACCTCTTACCCACAGCTGACCTTTCGGGCCTCTTCCTAGTCTGCCTCTACCCTCAGTGGCTTCCCTGATGACCTCCTGGGCTTACATCCCCAGGACGCACACCCATGCTCAGTGACCCCCTTAACTCCTTGACACACAGCCAGGGCAGATGGAGCAACCTAGGCACAAGCTGGCCACTAAGCAGTCACCCAACCCCATTTCTCTCACACAGTGTCCCTGTAGGAGACAGAGGAGCTCTTAGAAGGCACCAGAACACTGGCCCGGGGTGTCAGCGGTCTTGGAATCCATGATCCTGCTTGCCTAAGATTAGCTTCGTGGATCAGAGAATAGGGATGCTCTTTTAATTTGGTGCTCGGTACCCTGACAAGCAGCCAGGTGGAGGATGCAAGATTAACCTCCTCATGAAGGGAACTCAGAGGGGGCTGTGGCTTGCCCTGGGTTGCCCTAAGAGCAGAAGCCCCTCCCTCTTCCAGCTGCCCGTCCTCCCCTGTCTGGCCAGAGTGCTCACCTGGAAGAACCTCTCCACATGCTCCAGAGGTGCGTCCTCCCGCAGGATGGGGTAGGTGTGGCGGCCCATCATGTCGTAGATAGACTTCATGATGGCCAGCATCTCCTGGAGGGGCAGAGGGGCTGGCATGAGCTGCAAGGATGTGTGGGGGTGCCAGGGCCTGAGGGGAGGGAGCTGAGTCAATGGAAAGAGGGCAGCCCCACCTCCAGGGTCGTGGTGAGTCAGTGGGAGGGGCCAGCAAGCTAGAGAGTAGACTTGCCCCCTCAGGTAAGCCCTGCAAGAGCTTGACCCCAAGAGAAGTTGGAGATAGATTTTAATGTGTGATCTCCAAAGGCTGAAACCATAACAATTACTTCATATATAAAAAAAATGTTTAGGTCAAACAAAACCTGATTGTAGGGCCTCCCCGGTGGCACAGTGGGTTGAGTGCAGCGCTGGTTCGATTCCCAGCTGACCAGGGAGATTCCCATATGGCGCGGCAGGCCTCTCTTATCTCACCCGCTGCTCCCCTCAGCAGTGCTTTTGGTCTGTCTGCCTGTTCTGTTCCCCGCTCTGTCTCTGGTGAATCCTCTCACCCTCCCACGCATCTGGCCTGTACCCAGCTCTAGTATAAATAAAAATAAATAAATAAATCTTAAAACACACACACACACACACACACCTGACTGTGGGTCAGGACCCCCCCTTGTGCCCTGTCCTAAAGGACCTCACTACCCCCTCCACTTGTGGGAGCTGAGACCAGCCCCAGTCCTGGGCTTTTCCACTTGTGCCTCCCGAAGCCCTCCTGTTAGATAGGATGACCCCAGGACACTTAAACAAGATGGAGGCGTGTGGTGAGGGCACAAGTCCCATGATTCCCACACCCAGATGTCTAGGACCGAGTCCCAGAGAGGAGGTTGGCTGCTCCCCCAGGGCCAGGCTGACTGCCACATCCCTGAATGTGAGGAGAGGAGGAGAGGAAGAGAAGTTAGGGGTGTGAAGCAGCAGGATGAGGGCAGACGGGCCACCCCACCTTGCCCCCAGCCAACCCTACCTCTTTGGTGATGTAACCATCCTTGTTAATGTCGTAGAGGTTAAAGGCCCACTTAAGCTTCTCGTGGACTGTTCCCCGCAGGAGGATAGAGAGGCCAACCACAAAGTCCTATGAGGAAGAAGGATAAGGAGTGGCAATTCAATGCCCAGCTTCTATTTCCAGTTTGCAGTGTGGCTTCCACTGAAACTCAGCTCTCCTGATGAGGGGCCTCCATTACAGAGCGGGCAGGTAGTGTCCATTAGGTGGACTTGGTGTGAGCGTGTGCGTGCATGTGTGCGTGCGTGCGTGCATGTGTGTATGTGTGTGTGTGTGCTCGTGCTGGGGACGGGGATGGCATGGTTACTGGTAGTGATCCTCTCAAATAATGACATTCAAATCTGTGGTGTCTTAGACCTGTTGCAACTAGTAGAGAAGAGCTGGGGTGCTCTGTAAGAAGGGGGTGGTGCTCTACATTCAGGTTACCAGGTAGCTGCATGTCAAGGTGTTTGAAAACTTCTATCTAAAAAGCTAAGCTACAAATGCTCAGCTCTGGGTCCATGACATTCGTATGTGTTGCAATCACCGCTGAGGTGTAATGGGTAACTTCTTACTAATGTGGTAAGTTAGTAATGATCACCTGGCCTGCGTGTGGGAACTTCACCTGTTTTGTCATAACCACTGGTGGCAAGCAGGTGTTGCCCCACTTCCCAGAAGGTTTGCAGGACAAGCCCCTCCTGCCTCATGGCCACCGCCACCCCCTACCCTGGAGGAGTTGGGGTGGAGGGCAGCAGACTGCAGTGTCTGTACCAAGGGGCTCAGCCCCCGCTCAAATTTGAGATTTTATGGATCTGAGAGATGTCTAAAAGGAACAGAGAAAAACAATTTGGAAGAAACACAAATCATTCCAGGAAAAAAAAAAAAACAACCCTTAAAGTGTTAGATCAGAGACTAGAAATCCTGCATTCCTAAAATAAGAATAAGATGGTATAAAAAAGGAACAATTGAGAACAAGAAAGCACTGTGGGGAATTAACAATAAGAAAGCAAAATGACAGACCCAGAACTAGGGTTGGAAGAGCAAGTGGAATCTTCTGGAAAGAAGCAGAAAGGCAAAGAGCCGGAAAATAGAGACAAGAAGACAACGAGAGACCTACTCCAGAGGGACCAACACACGAACAGCAGATGTTTCAGGAAGAATCAAAGGAGATGGAGAAAAGCATGTCAAAGAAGCAATGAAAGAATTTCCAGAATGGAAGGCTGGCGTTCAGGTCTGCTGAGCCTAGCACAATATGAGGGCGCAGCCTCAAGTGTTTGTAGCCAGCAGGTAGATATTATGATGACATTTCCAAAAATGGGATGCAAAGAGAGGAATCTACAAGCTTCCTGACAGAAGAACAAAACCAAACAGAACAAACCAAATTGGGTGCCACACAGGGTCAGGAATCATCAGACTTTCCCTTTTGCCAGCAACACTGAAGACAAGAGGTCAGTGGGGCAATTGCCACCATTTGGAAGGAGAACAACTTCCTAGCATAGCTCTGTTCATTTGCAGTATGTCCAGCAAGAGTGAGGGCAGAATAAAGACACCGGCAGGCTCGAATGTTACCTCCCATGTACTCTTTGGTAGGAAGCTACTAGAAGATGTGTGTCTGAAAAGAGAGAGTAAAGCAAGAGAGAGGAAGAGGAGGAATCCTAGAGCCAGGAGAGCCAACCCAGGAGGGAGTGGATGAGGTCCCCAGTGGACAGTCCGTCCTGATGGGCGATGGAGTCAGTGGAAGGGAAACGTCCATTCAATGACTGGGATGAAGGTCTGTGGTTGAACTGATGATGAAATCACAGATATCTGGCAAATGAAAAACTCAAACAACTGTTAGCTGTAGGCAAAATACAAACGAATGCAGGAATGGAAAGCACAGTCAGAGTTTACTGCAAGGCTCGGCAGAGAATCAAATTTGCATGATGGGTAAACTGAGAGTCCCTGCCCATCCGAATCCTATAGGTCTGTCAGAAGCAGAGACATGGGCAAGGTGTGTATGCGTAGGAGACCCAGCATCCCCCAGCAGGGAGTCTCTAAAACTGGACATTCAGAAAGGGGCGAAAGAAGCTTGGCATTGGGAGACACAGGAACAAATCATGCCAACCGGCTGAACGAAAAGAAGGTGGTGGCCTCCACAAGTGTGGGGTGGCTAACTGCTGTTTTTCCAAAGCACACCCTGTAAATCTACTGCACTCCTTCAATTCCATGTGTGCATAGTGAAGAAAATGAAAATACACGAAAGGAGAAATGCCTGAGCTTGTGAACTGATAATCACTGAAGTGTGTGCCTGAGTCATGAAAGCGGTGAAGTGTCAAAGCATCCCTGATTCATGTCACTCCCTCTCCCCTGGGGGTTGACTGGCTTGCACAGTGGGGGGCAGAGGGAAACAGTTCTTCTCTGGGCAACAGGAACTGGAAGTCCTGCACATGCCGCCTTTTCTGGCGTGCGCCAGGGGAGGGCACAGCACCAATGTCCCCCCATCTAGTATAGAAGCTGTCATGCTCAGCCACAGCTGAGGGATGTCCCCTTCCCGTGTCCCCCAGGGGCATGCACTGTAGTTCTGGTGTTACTAGGTGAAAGGTGGGTGGGAATGTCCACTTCAAGGCCACTGTGTTCTCAAGAGCACACAGATGTCCAGCCAGCCCGGGTGTGACCCCAGAGAGCAGAGTTCCAGGAGAGCATGGGTAGTTGTTGTAACTGCTTGCTCTTAACTCCTCCTGCATGGACAAAGCCCATCACATTCACAGCCCCTGCTCTTTGGCTACCCCTGAGGCGGGGCCCAGGGAGGGAGGGGGCTCCTCAGTGATACAGCAACACAGGGAAGCCTTGGTTTCCAGGCTGAGACATCCCAGAGTGCACATGGGGAAGCCCAGTAGAGCAGAGCCTGAGCTGAATCAGCAGGGGAGAGTGGAGGGTGTGATGGGAGAGGCAGCCTCACCCTCCTCCAGATAAACCCCTGGCAAGCTGGGCCAACACCACCTGCAACTCGACTGGGCCGTCTGACTTCATCCTGGTTGCTTGAGTCTTGTATCTCAAGAACATACAAAAAGGACTGGGATCATTGTAACCAATCTGACTCTTGTTTTAAGGTACATTGAAAGGTGCAGTCTGAAGAAGTGAGCAGGGCCGAGTGTCCCTTCCTGACTGCGGGTATCCCAACCCAGGATCAGGCCCTGCTGGATGGAAGGCCCTGGGGAGAGATGTACCTGCCCCTTCCTGATAAAGCCTTCCTAGAGAGAGCACAGAATCCAGAAGATCCTCAAAGTAAACAAACACCCTGTATAGAAGCAAAAGAATGAATTCCGCATTCTGAGAGCACCCACATAACCCCAGAAGAACACAGGTCCTAAGAAGGTGCCTAGCAGAGGGGCTCAGTACCAGCACCCCAACTCAGCCCTGATGCACCTCCACAAGGACTGCCATCTTACGGGGACCACAAGAGCCCTCCCTTATAGGAGAGAGATGACCACAGGCAGTGACCTTCTGGACACCTGCCACAAGCAAGGGTCCTGCTAAGAAATCACCTGATTTCTGATCAAGAAAAACCAGCTGGCAAAGCCCTGGCTGGCTCCATCACACTAGTTCCTCCTCACACCTGATTCCCAGAAGCCTCAGGTGCCGCTTAAAGGACACACAAGAAAATGGTCACAAGGGGGAGGCCAGGGACAAGGAATTTTCCGTGGTCACTCCCTGTACTGACTGAACTTTTGATGTCTGCAGGGATCACTGACAATAAAGGTGAAAACACCGCAGTTCACACGCGCGCTGGCTCTCGGATGTGGGCTGGAGAGGTGGGGCCTGGTGGTCGCCAGCAGAGCGGGGGCCCCCCGCCCCCCCTGGTCTGTGTGTCAGTGGGCCAGGCAGGGCGGCAGCATAAAAATAAATGGAGCAACATTACGATGAGTTATTATTACACCCGGCCGGTCTGGGGGCTCTCTGAGGGGCTGGCTAGTGCTGCCGCTTTCCTGTCAGTGCCCTTGGCCCTGGAAGCCGCACGGGGGTGGTTATCGATCAAGCCCGGCTCTCAGCAAGGTTTTCCTCTACGAAGAGGTTTCAGCTTTTCGCCTGCAGCTATTTTTAGGGGCCTGGGCTCCACAGATGGGGCCTCTATCAAATGATCCCCTGTGGCCAGGCCGGGGTGGAGCCCACAGCACAGCCTGCACAGAGGCCAGGCAAGGAAGAGGCGGGCAGGCATCTGGGGAGGGGAGCAGCTTCTCTTTCCTGACAGGGGCCAACAACCAGGCTGCACTGACAACGTCCAGCTAGGGCACCCCTGGAACCCACTCAGGCTGGGGCACTGCCCCTATGTTCTGGCAGGGGAGGACATTCTGGGCCTGGGTGCCTGGACCCCGCCAGCAATACAGACCTCTGTGCTAGACCTTGCCTCCTTCTCAAAGATAAATTCACACTGGGTCCCTACCACCTCGGTGGGCTTGAGTAGCTCCCCTGACTTGGTGGGGTTGGAACAGAAGAAAAGGCTGAGAATAGGGCAGCCAGACAGCGAAATTAAATTTCCCTGACTTCACAGTCAGGCCCAGGGCCAGCCAAGCACAGTCCATTCACTCCCCCAGGGACATGCTGGGCCGTTTACAATCAGGATCATGTCTGAGTCTCTGGATAGCACCACGATGACGACGAAGGTGCACCAGGGCAGGAAAACCCCCAAATCCCCCCACCCTACCATGCAAGCTGCAGGGCAGAGGACAGAACAGGTCACCAGGGACCTACCTCAAAGTGGATGGCCCCATTCCCATCAGCGTCGAAGGCATTGAAGAGGAAGTGGGCGTAGGTGGTGGCATCTGGGGATAGCAAGGGTGAGGGTGGTGGTTTTTGGGGTTCCTGGAATCCCCAAGCAGCCCCACCCAGGTATCAGCTGCATTCTGGGCTGGACTTTCTCTTTCCAACAGGACAGAGGCAGTAACAGGTCTCCAGAAGGCAAGGAGTGGTTGGGAGGGTAGGGGTGCAGGTGAGGGGACCCTCCCAGTTAAAGGGACACCCACCCTCTGCAGAGCTGCCACAGGGATGAATGGGGGCTTTAGAAGGAGTCAGGGGGCCGTGGACTCACCTCCCTGAGGGAAGAACTGTGAGTAAATGAGTTTGAAGGTGTCTTCATCCACCAGGCCTGTGGGACACTCCTGAAGCAGAAGTCACCCCTCTCAGCACACACTGGTGTGTTCTGCCACCTGGCCCACACCCCGACTCTGTAGGGCTTGGTCTCTTCCCTCCCTCTAGGCCCACCCCATCTCTCTCACTCCTCTGCTGGGCAAGGCCTGGAGGTGGGCAGGGAAGCGGGGATCGGGTAGGTGGGAGAAAAGAGGCCAGTCCCTTTATGGCAAGTTGGAGCCTTCGCACACACTTCCCTGTACCAGCATCAAGACACAGACAGGTACATGGGGACTTCAGAATACTGATTCTGGGATGTGGCCCCCAGCACCCCCCACCCCAGCTGTCCCACAAAATATGAGCCCCATCAAGGCCCCCTGATGCCATGGAGAAGTTTCCAGGTCTCCCTCTTCCCTGGAGCCCTGGATGGGAGGGGCAGTCAGGGTCCCTCCCAAGAGAACAGGGAGCACTCACGTTCTTGAAGCCCCTGTAGAGGGACTGCAGCTCCTTTTTGGTGAATTTGGTCTGTGCCTGCAGTTGGTCCAGCCCCTCCGGTTGGTGACGTACTGTGGACAGCTCCAGCTCACTGTCGCTGCTGTCTGGAGGGGGACACAGACCCGAGAGGGTGGGACACGTGCCCTGCCCCTCCATCTAGCTCCAGTGTGGACACCAGGGCATGAGGGGTTGGAGGGACCATGTGTGGCCACTCAGGCTGTATACCACACAGCGGTGGAGACAGCACACTCCTGAGCCATGCCTCATGGCCTCCCTGCTCCTCAAACAGAGCAGACCCTCCCCATGCACCTCACCTTGAGCGGGTTGAGGGTGCCCAGCCAGCCACATGGTAGGAGAGGGGTAGAGGCTGGGCTTGTTCTAGAGAAACACTGAACAAGGAAAGGCTGACAGAAGGGGAAAAGACAGCAAGGCAGGCTAAACGGACCCCGGACCTTTAAGACTGATTTCTGGCCACCTCCTCCATGCAGCCTTTCATGACTTACAGGAAGGGCACTCTTTTGGCCCAGTACTGCCTTGTGCTTCTGCTTGGTGGTATTTGGTGTGGGGGTGTTACTCACATTTGGATAGGAGGTCAGACCTCAGGGACCCTAGGGCAGGACCTTTTAAAAACACATCAAAATGTTAACTAACCATGGCTACTTTGGGAGCTGAGAGAGGAGGAGGGATTCCAGGTGACCTGGACTTTTTTATGATTTTTCCTTTTATGTCTTCCTAATTTCTTTTGGTGGCAAGCATCACTTTTATAATATGGTAAGTCCCGTTTAATGTCGTGGATATGTTCTTGGAAGTTGAGACTTTAGGAATATAGAGAAACCTGGTCCATGAATAATACAGGTTCATTCATTGTCATGGGATTTTTTTTTCTCATCAATGTTATAATCAAACAATGTTATTCAAAGGACTTGCTATATAAAATAAAGCCATGGATGAACCATCACTGAATACCTCCTCCTTGCTGAACAGCATGCTCACATAATTATAGAATTTCCCACTGAAATGGGAAGCACAATGCCTGTTGCACTGTTGCCTCCCTAAACTCCCCGTGCACCTGTGAAAGGTGAGTCCATGGTGATCTGCACAGCCGTTTGCTGGCACCCACTGCAGGGTGAGCTGTGAGGCACCCCTCTGCCCTGCCCATCCTGTGCCCTCAGAGCCTAGCATGGTGTTGGGCTCTGTCAGAGTACTGCTAACCCGAGTCTGCTGAACCCAGGGCTAGGGCTGCTTCGTGCCTGGATCTCTCCCGTAGGCACTGCCCACTCACTGACCTCGAGTGCCCTGAGAACCAGCCATCAGTCAGGCTCTGTTACCTGGTCCACACACATGCCCAGTCTCCAGCAGCTATTTCACACCTTCCTTTTCTTTAAACTTCCAGCCCCTCCTCCCTCATCCTTACCATCAGGTTGCTTCCCACTTCACTGAGAAAAAACAACCCACAGAAGAATTTCCCCAAGTTCCGATCACCACACCTGCCATCTACCTGCATCGCCTCCTCTCCTCTTCTGGGAATGAGCCATCTGGTCCCTGGTGAGGCAGATCCATCCATTTAGGCAGGGCCCCTCTCCCCTACTCATGCGTGTGGCTGCGGCAATTCTCCTCTTTCCTCAACTTTCTTCCCTCCTTCCTGGACGAGTCCCATATGGACAATACTGGCAATCCTTAGTCAGGTTAAGTATATGCAAACCTTGCATGCCAACAATTCCGCTCTAGGTAAACATTACAAATAGAATCTCACCCAGCTAAGGGGAACTGTACACAGATGTGGCAAATGGAGTTAAGGGGGGAATTGGAGGCATCCTAGGGACCCATCACAAGCAGGATGGGTGGGCACAATATGTGGGATGCACATCAAAGAGAATTGTGCAGTGGATTACAGGCACCCACAGCAGCATGGATCGATGTTAAAAATAAGATGCTCGATTAAGAGGCACACATTTTAGACTAAACAAAAAAGCAAGACTCAAATAAATGTTACTTATAGAAAGGATACCTTTAATATAAAGACACAGACAGATTTGGACAAAGGGTAAAGAGACCTAGTGTGGCGATATTAATAATAAAAAATATAGACTTCAAGACAAAGAAAACTATTAGGGATAAGGATCATTTTAGTGATATAAAGGATTAGTGATTTAGTGATGTTAGGATTAATTCATCAAGCAAACAGAATAATCTGTTAAACAACATGGTAACAGCTTTAAAATAATTGAAGCAGAAAAAACTCAAAACTAAGGGAAAAGGAGAGAAATCAAAGTAACAGTTGAAGATTTAAACATCATCTTCCAATAAATGATAGAAATAAAGATATGAAAAAGATTGAAAAACACCATCAATTTATTTGACCTAATTAATAGTTGTAGAACATTATACCCAACAACTATATAATATATATTCCTTTCAAGAGTAAAGCCTGTGGTTACCAAGATATACCAGATACTGGAACATAAAACTGACTGGAACATGACTCTGACCCTAATGGAATTAAATTAAAATCCAAAGCAATATGAAATTCAAGAAAATACCAAATGTGTGGAAATAAAGCAACACACTTCTACTTAAGCTATAACTCAGAAGAAAAACTACTGGAGAGTTTTGAAATGTTTTGTATGAAATGAAAATGAAAACACAGCATATCAAAATTTTCTGAGTGCAGGTTAAGCTCTGTTTAGAGGGAAATTTACAGTTTTAAATTCTTTTGTTAAAAAAGAGGTAGACAGGCAATAGTATGAATTTCTAGATCTAAGCTTTTCACAATCTAGTAAAAGGGGAAATTAAACTCAAAGTTATTAGAAGAAAAATAATAAAAATAAGAGTAGAAATCAATGAGGGCCTCCCCGGTGGCACAGCGGTTGAGCGCTGGGTAGCAAAGCTGCCCGCAGCCTCTGCGGCGCCGGTTCGATCCCCGGCTGTTCGATCCCCGGCTGTTCCCCGGCCACTGGAGGAGGGTCCCACATGGCGCGCAGACCTCTCCTGCCGCCTGCTGCTCCCCTCAGCAGTGTACTTCGGTCTTTCTGCCTGCTCTGCTCCCTGCTCTGGCTCTGGTGAATTCTCTCACCCTCCCGCGCTTCTGACTGTACCCAGTGCTTGTATGTATAAATAAGTAAATAAATCTTAAAAAAAAGAGTAGAAATCAATGAAAAAGTTAAAGCTAACAGAGAAAAACCAACAAAGTCATTAAAAAACTCAATAGACAAGTCATAGGCCAGAAAAATCTTTCTGGAGTATGTGTATCTAAAAAAAGATTCCTTTTTAGATATAAAAAGAACTCCTACAAATCAACCAGAATAAAAACTCAGTTTTTTAAAGAGGAAAAAACTAAAACAAGGTCCATACACACAGGAGAAGATGCTTGGAGGCATTAATCATCAAAGAAATGCAAGTATTCTGATGCGAAATACCCAGTGATCTATCATTTCAAAAATACTGATAACACCAAATGTTGGTGAAGTTGTGACACCCCTGGGACTTGATGTGACATAACTTCAAGTGACCTGAAAACTGAAAGAAATACATGAGGCAAATGTTCTGGACTACAGCACAGTGCCACGACATTTGAGAGAAGAAAAACACTTGAAGGGACGTATACATTCACCCTGGTTGCTGCCTGCAAACATTTTCTGGACAGTGGCACATAGAAGCGGAGCAGGAGCCAGGGAGCGGCAGTCTGGCTGGATCGCTGAGGTAGACGTCAGGGCCTGGGCTGCTGGGCCAGGTGGGTTTTCATAATACAGCCCCGGGAGAAGGGAGTTGCACAGAGAGAAGCCCCAGAAATCTGTGTGTGGTTTCCCCTTGCAGCCTTGACCAGGGACTGGGTTACACTCAAAATGAGACTGTGAGGCTCAGCCAAGAGCAGCTGTCATGGAGTAAAAGACAGAGACAGAGACCGAGAAGGACATACTCAACTTCATGAAGTGACAGGAAAAAATGGGAGTTCTGGCCCCGCAGAATGGAAATATTTCCCGAAGCACCTCAGACATTCAGCTGAAACCCCAGCAAGGTCATGGGAATAGGGGCCAGGCCCTAGGGCGAGGACCATCCTCTAGAACAAAGGACAAAGTCAAAGCAAAACTATTCTAGCAAAGTTGTGGTTTTTTTTTTTTTTTTTAAGATTTATTTATTTATTTATACAAGCACTGGGTATAGTCAGGAGTGCAGGAGGGTGAGAGAATTCACCAGAGCCAGAGCAGGCAGCAGAAGAGGCACACTGATGAAGTACACTGCTGAGGGGAGCAGCAGATGGCAGGAGAGGTCTGCGCACCATGTGGGACCCTAGCAGGTAGCCGGGGATTGAACTGGCACTGCAGAGGCTGGGGGCAGCTTCTCAACCCAGCGCTCAACCGCTGCGCCATCGGGGAGGCCCTGTTCTAAGAAAGTTTAAAATGAAATTTCAAGATCAAGGGGACCTGTAAATGCCAATAAATTAACTGTATTCCAAACTAAAATTCAACAGGAATTATAAGAATAGTATGCAGATTCCCTACAATATGCCATCCACCACATCCAACATAAAATAAAAAGTTAGAAGACACGAGAAGCAGGAAAATGTGACCCATAAACAAGAGATAAAGGAGTTGACAAATTATGATGTTTTTATTACTAGAATTATTATAAAAGAATTTTAAAACTACTGTTATCAACATGTTGAAAACATCAAAGGGAAGAAAAGAGTAAACGGATGGACATCTTAGCAGAGAAATAAAAACTATAAAAGAGAACCAGATGGAACTTCTAAGCCTGAAAAAAACACACAATATCTAAAATTTAAATTTCACCTGATGAACTTACAAGAAGTTTGGACAATACAAAAGAATAGATCAGTAAACTCAAGGACATGTCAATAGGAACTATTCAAACTGAAAACAAAGAGGAAAACATTAATAAAGCCATGTGTAGAGTCTTACTGACAATATTAAGCAAACTAATTATATTTAATTAAAATACCAGAAGTAGAAGAAAAAGAAACTGGGACACAAAATATATCTGAAGAACTAATGCCCAAGATTTCCCAAATTTGTTGAGAAATATCAGTACACAAACCAATAAACTCAGCAAACCTCAGGAAGGATAAATTAAAATAACAAAACAAAACAAAACATACAGACAGAAGAAGAGCAATAGGACAGTTGGCTTCTCATGAGAAGAGAAGGAGACCAAAAGATAATGAGTAGAACACTACTTTAAATTGTTGAAGGAAAATATCTGTTAACCTAGAATTCTAGAATCCAGTGCTAATATCTTTCAAAAAGAAGGATCAAATAAAGTCATTTTCAAATAAATGGATGCTAGAGAACTTGTACCAGGAAAGCCCCACTAGAAGAAATGTTGTGGGAAATACTTCAGGATGAAGGAAATGATATCAAATAGAAACCAGGATCTGCGAGAAAATAACAAGATGCTAGCAGAAGAAGTAATCTGAACTAAATGCATATGAAAATGTAACATCAAAAGTAATGAATGCAGCTAGTTCTTAGAGGGATATTTAAAGTACTAAGTGCCTATTTTAGAAGTGACAAAATTTTTAAAATAAATATAAGATTCTACCTCAAGGAACTAGAAATCATAAAGTAAGGCTATGGCTAGCTGAAGAAAGGAAAAAGAAAAAGATAAAAGCAGAAATCAATGAAACAAAAAAAAAAACAATAGAGAACATTAATGAAGTGGAGAGATAGTTCCTTGGAAACATCAATAAAATTGATAAAACTCCAGTAGATATGTAAAAAAAAGTGAAAGTGAAGACAAATTATCTATATCAAGAATGAAACGGTAAACTCTGCAGACCTTAAATGGATAGGAAGGAAGTATCATGAAGTTGCACACAAATTCAATAACTTTGTTAAAGGGGACCAATTACTCAAAAATCACAAACTAACCAAGTTCACTGATGAAAAGTATAATCTGAACAGGCCTAACCTTATTTCTCATGAACACAGATACAAAGAAATTCTCAACAAAACATTGGTAAATACAATGTATTAATGCTTAAAAAGAATAACATACCATGCCAGGTGGGCTTTTTTAAGAATGCTAGGTGATTCACTATTTAAAAACAAATCAACATAATCTGCCATATTAATAGCCTAATGAAGACAAAAATACATGATCATATCAACTTATGTAGAAAAAGTGATTGACAAAGTTCAACATCCATTATAATAAAAAACTCAGTAAATTAGGAATTCAAGGGAATTCCTCAACTTGGTAAAAACATTTACCAAAAGAAAAAAAACACAAAAAACAAAACCATATAGTTAATTAGTTAACAGCACACTTAATGGTGAGAGATGGAATGTCCTCCTCTGAGACTGAAAACAACTACCTGCTCTTTCCTCTTCTATTCAACATCATAGTAAAAGCCCTAGTGAGTGTAATAAGAGGGAGAAAAGTAAAAATACAGGAATAAGGCAAGAAAAGCATATAGATTAGATTAGAAAGAAAAAAAACCAACTATCCATAGTCTCAGATGACATGATTACCTATGCAGATAATCTTAAGGGATATACAAAAGCCCTCTTCACAGGATACAAGGTCAACACACAAAAATCAAAATCTATAGATCAGCAATTGGAAACCAAAATTTAAGGAACAATACTATTTAGGCTCATGTGTCCCACAGATGAAGTACTTGGGTATAAATCTAATCAAAGTATAAGTAGGTATTAATTGAATAAAATAATTAAATCTAGTAATCTATATGCTAAAAATGACAAAATCTTGACAAAAAGAGATCACAGATTAAGTAAGTGAAGAAGACATACCATGTTCATGGGTTGTAAGATTCACCACAAAAATGTCAATTATCTCCAAAATGAACTACAGATTTAACTATTTCCAATAAAAATCCCAGAAGGATTTTTAGTAGACACAGACACACTGATTCTAAGAATATTGAAAAGGAAATAGAATAGCTGAAACAATTTTGAAAAAAATCAAAGTGGGAGAAATCAGTTTCTTTGATTTTCAAAACATTCTATAACTACTCTAATCAAGATTGTGTGATGTTGGAGGAGAGACAGACACATAGATCAATGGGAATAAAACAGAGAACACAGAAGTACAGCCACACAAATATGATTGCCTGATTTTTGACAAATGTGCAAGAGCAAATCAATGGGAAAAAGAATAATATTTTTTTTCAACAAATGGCGCTGGATAATTGGATCTAAAAATTAACTTTGTCTTAAAGCTCACATCTTGTACAAATATTAACTCAAAATGGAGCACAGGATTACATTTAAGACATAAAACTTGTTGGAAAAAAACTCAGGAGAAAATCTTAGTGACCTGAGTTGAGGCAGAGTTCTTAGAGATGACATCAATAGCCTAATCCATCAAAGAAAAAAATTGATATATTATACATTTAATTGAAAATTAAAATTTTTGCTCTATAAGAATACTGTTAAATAAAAAGGCAAACTACAGATTGGGAGAAAATATTTGCAAATTACATATCCAACAAAGGATATCCACAATATTGAAAGAATTCTCAAAACTCAGTGGTAAGAAAACAACCCAGATTTATAAATGGACAAAACATGATCCAATACTTTACCACAGAAGATATACAGATGAATACACAAAAAGATGTTTAACAATATTTAAATGGCGAAATACAAATTGAAGCCACAACAAATACTATTACACAACTATTAGAGTAACTTAAATAACAAGAATGAGGGGCTGGGGAGGACCCAGAGTAACTGGAACCATCAGATGTTACTGGTGAGAGTCAAAATAGTACTGCAGCTCTGGAAATCAGCTTGGCAGTTTCTTATAAACATGCACTTGTCATGTGACCCAGAAATCTCACTCCTAGTTATTTATCCAAATGATATTATATCCACACAATAACTTTAATGCTTGGAGCAATTTTATTTACAATCACCAAACCCAGAAATAACGCAAATGTCCTTCAGCCAGTAAATGGATAAACAGACTGTGGTCCATCCGCACAGTGGAACTACATTCCCCACATCAAGCTATAGCCTTTTTCTCTCTTTTAACCCACTTTCCTCCCCTCCTATCCCACTCTGCGTTGAAATGACTCCAGTGAAGCAATGCCCCAGCGCTCCCTACCAACTGCTTTCAAAACACTCACGGCTCTCTGGACGCTGACCTAGTTTGCTGGACGTGGCCAAACGCACCAAAGAAGGTGGGGACCATCAGCAAATAGGGGAACGTTATGGTGCCCCCCTCAGGAAAATGAAGAAAATTGAAATGAGCCAACCCGCCAAGTACATTTGCTCCTGCTGTGGCAAAACCAAGATGAGGAGCGAGCTGTGGGGACCTGACACCGTGGTTCTTGCATGAAAACGGTAGCTGGCGGTGCCTGGACCCACATCACCACTTCTGCCCACAACATCTGCCCTCAAAGGCTAGAGGCCTGAAGGCCAGTGGAAGCGCCTCCATTTGAAACACTGCCAGCCAATAATAAGTGGGTTATGTAACAGAATTACTTTGATTTGTTAATTTTGTTAATGTCCTGACATGCATAGCATTAATTTTGCTTCTCAAAGACTTGGGAATTAAAATCCTTTCATTGGGCCTCCCTGGTGTTAAGCACCGTGCTATGAAGCAATCCAGAGCCTCTGCAGAAACAAGTTCGATTCCTGGCCGGCCAGGGAGCAACCCACATGGCACGGCAGACCTCTCCTGCCTCACCCACTGCTCCCCTCAGCAGTGTATTTCAGTCAGTCTGCCTGTTCTGTTCTCCGCTCTGGCTCTGGTGAATCCTCTCACCCCCTGCATCTCTGGCCTGTTCCCCAGCTCTTGTGTGAATAATTAAATCTTTAAAAAAAATCCTTTCATTTTTACTGGAAACAACAACAACAACAAATACAGAACTAAAGAATCAATGGTTAAGCTCCATATTGCTAATATAGTGATTCACTCAGTAATCTTGATGATTAAATCATATAGGTGTAATATGGGAATGAAAATTACAGTGTTAACATGGGTAAACATTAAGGACATGATGCTAAGTGAAACAAGCTAGACAGAAAGACAAATGCTGTATGATTTCACTTATGGAATCTAAAAAATGCCCCGCTTGTAAGGGGGTAGTGGAGGAGGGGCAAATGGGAAGATATTGGTCAAAGGACACTCCCAGTTATAAGATGAACATGTTCTGGGGAGCTATTGTAGGGCATGGTCACTAGAGTTAACAAGACTGTATTATATACTTGAAAGTTGTTAAGGACTAGATCTTAAATGTTCTCACCACGACAAAAAAATAGTAATTCGATGTGGTGATGGCTGTGTTAACTAATCTCTATTGTGGTAATCATTTCACAGCATTTATATGCATCAATTCATCACCTTCTATGCTTTAAATTTACACAATGTCATATGTCAATTATATCTCAATAAAGCTGGAGAAACAAACAAATAAGAAAAATTATATCCTCCCTTCACTTTTGAATATATATGCAAACCCTTTGACCAAATGTTATTAAACTAACCCAGCTTTATTTTTTTTTAAACATTTTTTTAAAAGATTTATTTATTTATTTATACAAGCACTGGGTACGGTCAGAAGCGCCGGAGGGTGAGAGAATTCACCAGAGCCAGAGCGGGGAGCAGAACAGGCAGACTGACGAAGTACATTGCTGAGGGGAGCAGCCGGCATGGCAGGAGAGGTCTGTGTGCCATGTGGGACCCTCGCCAGGGGCCGGGGATCAAACAGGCGCTGCAGAGGATGCAGGCAGCTTTGCAGCCCAGTATTCAACAGCTGCGCCACTGGGGAGGCCCTAACCCAGCTTATTTTAAAAAAGAAAAAAACACACCACAGTCAAGAAGGTTTTTTTTATCTGTAAGAATTTAAGGAGGGAAAATTATATGAGAATTTAATGCTGAAAAGGTGTTTGATAAATGTCTACATGTATTTATAAGTAACTAAACAAAAACTCTTAGCAAAGTGGGAATCAAAGGGAATTTCCTTAACTAGATGCAGCTTAAATTTGCAAATCCTATATTTATTTACAGAAAATATTAGATCTAATGGTAAAGGCTAAGACATATTCTCTTTAAGATTTTGGGCAAGCCAGGTTGGCCACAATTACCACTAATTGATGTCCTGCCAATGCTCTAAGGAAATTTCAAAAAAGAAATAAATGGCATAAGAGCTGGGAAGTAAGGGATAAAACTAACATTATCTATAGATGATGTGATCCCGACAGACCAAGAGAATCAATACATATGAGAGTTTAGAAAGGTTGCCAGATACAAGATTAATATAAGAAAATCAATAGTAATTTTCTGCAGCAGTAATAACCACCTAGAAAATATAATTAAAAGACAACATTCATAATAGCCATAAAATCTAAAAAGTGTCTAAGTATTAACTAAAATTCAAAAGGCTTCTTTATAGATGGATATTCTGAATACATTTTAGCATTTTAAACAGATCCACATAATATGAAGATGTCACTTCTTCCCAAAGTAATCTATAAATTCCACACAATTGCAATCAAAAATCTAGTTGGAGATTTTTGAGGACCTTGATAAACTTACTCTGAAATATATAAAAAGGAATGCAAAAGTTCATAAAAATTGAGAAAGGAAGAGCAAAGAGTTAGCTTCCTTTAATAGATACTTATACATATTGCATAGTATACTTATACATATTGCACAGTCACTATAATAAAAGGTGTGTGATAAGCACACGAATAGACAAACACACCAACAAAGAGACCAGAAAGCTCAAAGAGAGATGAAGAGAATTTCACAGAAAGTTTGAGGAGAGGTCAGATTTGGGGAGAAGTTTAGTAGATGGTGTTAGGAAACTGGCTTACCACATAAACTAAATCTGGATCCTTTTCTTATGCCATGTACAAAAGTGGGCTCTGGATAAACTAAGGACCCAAATCCCAAAGGTAAGTTATAAGATAAATAAAATGTAAAAATCTCTTGCTAACCTAAGGATGGGAAAATATTTCTTAAAACTTCAAAAGTTCACACCATAAAGAAAAAAAAATATGATGAGTTTGATTACATCAAAATTAAGGCTTTCTGTTCAACAAATGGCTAGCTGGCCAGTCAGAGACGCTTGAGAGATGGGAGAAGACAATGTGAAATGTTTACAAATGTAAAAAGAAGAATGTCTAGAACAGATAATCAGAAAAGGAAACCAGAAAGACGAATAAAATTACAAGAAAGATGGCTCAGCATCATTAATATTGGGAGAATGCAAATCATGATGGGCACCCAACATTTTTAGATCGGCAGGAAATAATAACGAAATACGGAGCCTGACAACCCTGAGTGCTGCAGAGGATGCAGGTCAATCGTCCTTTTCCAACATGCTGTGGAAACTGGTACAACTACGGGGCGAACTCTGCATTTTCATACTAAGGGCGTCTATTCATGCAAAATTACATTTGCATGTCCTCGAGTGCGGTATTCCTTCTTTAGGCAAACACACCAGAGAAGCTCATATGCTCAACAGACACACACAAGAGTTGTCATTGGGTGTTGGGATTGTTTTGTGTTGAAATAAAAGTCACCAGGGCACTCTTTGCAATAACAATAATTTGAATCAACCAAATGTCCACTGACAACCAAGCAGATGAAAAGGATTGCGGGGCACTCCCTGGATGAAATCTTCTAGATCAGTAAAAATATGAACGACTAATAGCACAGAGCTATTAGGATGGAAGGATGAGGCTTAGGAACATCTAGAACCATCCTAGAACCAGTCCTAGGAGACCAGTGTGATCCAAAATCAAACAATATATTTGTAGGGATATAAAAAAGCTAAAATTATAAATAAAAAAAATCAAGGAATGGCAAGCAAAGCCTGATGGTGGTAACCTCAATGGGGTGGGATAGGAGAGGAGCTCACAGAGAGGCAGCCTGGTGATGTTCTGGCTCTTGGGGTAAGGATGGGTTCCCTGGCATTCATTATATTACTCTTTGTTAATCACATATGCAAATAATTGTTTTCATTTATTAGAGGCTAATTGAAATGTTTAAAAGTAATTGGAGTCCATAGGCATGGGGCATGGGGTGGGGGGGGGGGAGAGAGAGAGAGAGACCAAGAGACACTTCTGGACCTCATGTAACATCAGGCACTTGGAAAATAAGAAAAGGATAGTAATCCCGAGAGTAATGGTTAAAGGATATACAAAAGCAATTTATAGATGAGGAAACTGAAAAAGCTAAGAAGTACACAGAGGTGTTCAAAGCATTAGTATGAAAAATGTGTACGAGAGCAATGAGGAAACTGAAAGTCACACTCATTAAACCTGCAAAATCTGAAGCCTCCTTACAAAGTCAAGCCTCAGTGGGGGACATGGACTAAATGCTTGCTGAGCTCCAGACTCACCTGCCTATGATTAGCACTTGGATGTCTCGGAGGTTCTCAGATGGAACATGTCCAAACTAAGCTCCTAATCTTCAGTCTTACCCACAAAACCTGCTCCACGCAGTTTCTCTAGCTCAGTTGGTGGCCATATCGCTCTGCTGGGTGCTTAATCCCTGGGTATCATCCTTCCTCCTCACCCTCAACCCACAGGCAAATCCTAACAGCTCTCTTTTCTACACATTTGACTTCTGACTCCTTCCCCCACCTCCACTGACCTACTCCCACCCAGGCTTGTCTCCTGGCCTGCCTCCCTCTTCTGTCCTGGGTCTCACAGGTCTGTATTTCAAACAGTGCTGGGTAGGATTGCTGAAAATGTGTCCTCCTGTACTCCATGCCCAACTTCCCCAAGTCTCTGTGTATGAAAATCCTTACAAGGTCAATAAATGAGGCCCCTGTCCCCCTAGATCTGGCCTCATCCCCTAGGTCTCTCCCTTCCTTCTTGCCCTTCAGCCATGCTGACACCCTCGTGCCCCTCAAACCTGGCAGGCACGCTCCCTTCATAGGGCCCCCACTTGCTATTTTCTCTGACACGGATGTTCCTCAGAACCCACATTTCCTTCAGAACTCTGTTCAAATACTATCTCCTCAAAACCCCTCCACCATCATTATCCCTCATCTCTGTTTTATTTTTTTTCATTTGGCTGACTCCCTGGCACATGCATATTTCTCTATTTAATGGTGTATGGACTGAATCCTGTTTCCTCTTCTCCCCACAAGTTCACATGTTTAAGCCCTAACCCTTAATGTGACTGTACTGGAGGCAGGGTCTTTAGAAGGTAATAAAGGTTAAATGAGGTGATGACTGTGAGACCCTGGCCCAATAGGACTGATAAGGATATCAGAGAGATCTTCCTCTTGTTCTCTCCCCGCTCTCTCCACACACAAGCAATAAGGAGAGACCATGCCAGGACACAGCAAGAAGGTGGCTGCTGAGCCTCCCTGGTGGCTCAGGGATTAAAGACACAGCACTATCAAGCAATCACCAGCCACTGCAGCACAAGTTCGATCTCCAGCGGGCCAGGGAGCTAATCTACATGGCGCAGCAGACCTCTACTGTCTCGCCCGCTGCTCCCCTCAGCAGTGTATTTCAGTCAGTCTGCCTGTTCTGCTCCCTACTCTGTCTCTGGTGAATCCTCTTACCCCCTGCACTTCTGGCCTCAGTTTCGAAGACCCCAGTTCTTGTATGCATAAATACATCTTTAAAAAAAAAAAAAAAAGAAGATGGCTGCTGTCTGCAAGCCAAGAAGAGAAGTCTCACCAGAAATCAAGCCTACTGGCACCTTGATCTCAGATTTCCAGCCTCTGAAATTGTGAGAAAATACATTTCTGTGGTTTAAGCAGGCCAGGCTCTGATACTTTGTTATGGCAGCCCAGGAGAACAATACAACTCAGCCTCTCCCTCTATCACTGGGGCTTCAGCAGGGACGCTAGTTGGCTCACTGCTGCACCCAATCCTGGAACAGTGCCCACAAATGGGGGGGGTGCTCTTGTAACACAAGCTTGGTCCTACATGTGGTACCTTGTTGAATGAGTATGTGGATTACTGGGTTTTAATTTGAAGGTGTGCAGGCAAGGCCTACCTCCTGCAGGTTGATCCAGGCCCCAAGGCTCCCAGTTGCTTACTCCTATTAGGCCTGCAGGGTGTGGCAGGAATCAGCGAGAGGTGATATTCCAAGGCTCAGATCCAATGGCAGCAGGTAGGGTAGAAGTGCACCCTGGGCAGAAAGTCCAAAGTGATCCAAGGGGATACATGGGCATGGGAGCCACCAAAGGGCCCAAGGCAGGGGAAAGGCTCATCTGACCACCATTCCAAAATGGTCACTGTGGCTGTCAAATGAAAGGATGAAGACAACAGCGAAGAGGGACTGGCAGGAGATGTCAGAAGGAAGAAGCACTGTTCCAAGCCACTGAATGGACCAGGTTAAACAGCCAAAGTCTGGGATGATCCCATGTTTCTGACCTGGGTAAGTTCTGGTGTCATCCACCAAGACAGGAGGGGTGAAATCACTCAGAATAGGAAGATAAGTCAGGGAGATTGCTGGTGGCTTTTCGACATCACTCTAGCACACTGTCTAGAGGAAGCCTTATGTGGCCTCCTATTTCCTACCCATCAGGGCCCAGGCGCTATAAATTCAGATGAAGGAGAAGACTGTAAGTTACAAATGACTTAGGTGCACTAGGGATACAAATGGTTTCTGTCTGTGGAATATAGTCCTTGAAGCTACTGGTTATGATTGACCAGTTTTCATTATAACATAATATAGTTGACCCTTGAATAATGTGGGGATTCAGGGTCTATATAACTTTTTTTTTTTAATATAGAGGCATGTTTTCTTTCTTTCTTTCTTTATTTGTTTGTTTTTGTTTATATATGCACTGGGTACAGTCAGAAGCGTGGGAGGGTGAGAGAATTCACCAGAGACAGAGCGGGGAGCAGAGCAGGCAGAAGGACCGAAGTACACTGCTGAGGGGAGCAGCGGGCGGCAGGAGAGGTCTGCGCGCCATGTAGGACCCTCCTCCGGTGGCCGGGGAGTAGCCGGGGATCGAACCGGCGCCGCAGAGGCCGCGGGCAGCTTTGCAACCCAGCGCTCAACCGCTGCGCCACCGGGGAGGCCCCGGGTCTATATAACTTTTGACTTCCCCAAAACATAACTAATAGTCTGTTGTTGACCAGAAACCTTGCCAATGGTAAAAACAGCCAATTAACACATATTTTGCATGCCATAAGCATTATCGACTGTTCTAACAATAAAGTAAGCTGGAGAAAAGAAAATTGTAAGGAAGAGAAAGCACATCCACAGTTCTGTACTGAAAAAAAAAATGGACCCACATAGTTCAAACACACGCTATTCAAGGGTCAACTGTAGTCTTATCCAGTGTCAGTTTCTAAGACAGTTTGGCATCCTACTTGTTTCTTCACTAAACTAAACAAGTGAGTGTCGAGTTTCTAATGTTGACAGCTGTGTCTGAACAGGAAGAAGACAGACAGAGGAAATCTCTCCTTTCCTTGACTTGGGAAATGTCCTGCCCACTCTGTGGAGTCTTCTCCACCTCCTTTCTGAGGAGCTAGGTGCCCCTTCCCTGAGGAACCTGTTCTCTGGTCTAACCCCAGACCTGTCTGGGACTCGCTGAGGTACAGGGACGGGCCCCTTCATCTTGATTCTTATAGAGTCGAGCCCAGTGCTGGGGCACCCGATGCTCTCAGGGTCACCAAGGCCTCTCCTGGCTCTTCCACAGGAGAACTCCAAGGATTTGTCCCTTTTTGGTTTATTTCATGGGAGCTGCAGCCAGATCCTTGAGGAGCTGCCAGAGGCATCACATCCACCTTCTGCAATTACAGGCGTCCTGACAATGAATCCAAATAGCCACTTTGCACAGCTTTGCTTGCCACACTGAGGAGATCCATTGGACAAAACAGTGATGTCAAGCGCTTCCTCCATTCTCCCTCCTACCTCTTCCTGGGCTCAGCCCTCCTCTCCCCTCTCCAGGAGCTGGTCCTAGACCATTCCCTTCCTATCAAGTCTCAAGTATTAATAACCAGGGGATCAGCAATAAAGATGTAACCTCTCCATCAAACAAGCATTTTGTCAAAGGAAAGCATGAGGCTTTCAAATTATTGTTTTAAAATTTTACAACAGCTTGATAGATTACAGACTGGGCTTCTTCCCATCATCTAAAAGTTTCCAAGTAGATTCCTGCCCAACACTCCAGGCAGCCCGCTCTGTGCAGGACCCACCTGCATGTGCTCAGGGAACGGGGCTCCAAATCTTTAATTCACTGAGCTGGGATGTACCAGGTACTGGGTGAAAGCAATGTTAACCCCCCATGTTGCCCCACCACCTCTGCAAGGCTCACCTATACTCCGCAAAACCTTTCTCTTGAGACCCCTTCCCCTGCCGGTCATTAGCCTTCTTTGCTCCCCTTCTCAGAAAAACTCCGAAGTGCTGTCCACACTCACTGCTCCAATGCCCCTTGAACCCAGCTGCTGGTCAAGGTCCCTTGCAGGCTGTGGCTCACTCACACATCCTGTAGTGAAATATGTATCCAGCCCAGTGCCATGCACATAGCAGATCCAAGAGGCAGACTAGCCCCCCCATTGGGGTACCAGTGAGGTGGGGGCATTGAACTTGGGTGTGATTGAATTTGATAGTCAAAAAGCATCCACATGGTTGCCAAGGGGAGTGTTCATGGGTTTCCTTACGCAATATTGTGCCTCAACACATAGCACACTCTAATGTCCTGACCAGGGGCCCCCAATCCTTGTAGTGATGGGGGCCTCTTAGGGCCTCAATGTGGTCCCCACACTAGTGATCTAATGGCACACTTCTTAGTGAGATTGTATCTAGTGGAAGGCAGCTGTGACTATGCATATTCCAAATGAGGCCTAAGGGGACCAGGAGGGAAGTCAGCCCTACACCACCCAAGGACTGTCCTCTGAGGGATGGCGCTTAGCTCCTGAGAAGCACAGTTGGGCCTGAATTGCCCGCTAGTGCCTCTGGCTTCAAATTTAAGTTTGAGAAAGAGGATGATGAGTCTCCAGCACATGATGAAACAGGGTTCCCCACCCTGCCCAGTCATGGTGAGGGGTACTTTTTGTCCTATCCCAATGCATGAGCCACATGAGGCCTCCTTGGGCTGCCCCAAGGCCTTCACAAGGCTCCCTGTGGGGAGCAGGATCTTTTCTTGGGCCTGCTTTGCCTCAAGCCATTACTCATCTTTACTCCCCTTTGCAGCAAAAGTCCAAAGTGCTGTTGCACTTGCTGGCTCCAACCCCTCTTTACCTCAGCCCTCCCTGCGCCCCTGCTGGTCAGGTGACTTCTAAACCTTGGTATCCCTCTGAGGAGCCCCAGGGCCCTGTGGTAAGGGAAGGCCTAGGGGGCAGGACTCCCTTTCCAATCTGAGCAGTTCCTGTTCTCTGTCAGGAGGTACTGGGCTTTGAAGAGACTTCACTTGAGATTCCATGATTAGGCCACCCTGACACTACTGTCTAGATATGCAACAGCCGAGGCACTGAGAGACCCCCAGGCTAATGCAACATCAGGCTTTGAGCTCCAGCCCACCTCCCTGTCTTGCAGAAGCCACCCTTATAGAGCCTGCCTCTCTGCTTCCTTCCCTAGGGCCCAGCCCAGGAGTCAGTCAGACCCCCAGGCCCTGGCTTTACAGAATGCCACCACCATAAAGTGCCTGTCGAGTGCGCCCACCTCTCCTACTAACTTCGTCTATATGCATAATGATGAGTGACCCCAGGGGTGGGATCTGGACTAGGTCACTATGGGCAGAAATGACGAGGGTCACTCTGTGCTGGGAGCTGCGACATGAGCTTTGCACACACTCCACACTAGGCTCAAAATGGCACCAAGGGAGACTCTTCCTGCTTTGGATTTGGCGGACCCAGACAGTTGCTATCACTTTGGGTTCTTGACCCCTGCTGGGATCACCATGGTCATGTCCATGGCCCCCTTGGCTCTGCGGAGTTAGAGACACATCTAGGAAGGGTATGCTGGAGCTTGGAAAGGTCCAGACTCTCTTACCCCCTGGCTTGGCAACCTCAGGCAAGTCACTTATTCTCCAGGAGCCTCAGTGTCCTTATCCATAAAATGGGCTGGCTACTGAGGACAAGATGATTATATGTACCTAGTGCCTTGCACAGAGAGAGTGCTCACCGGATGCTGACTACTGTCACTGCCATCACTACCCCACGACTATCCAGGGGCTGCAGGAGTCCTGAAGGATCTGCAGTTTACAAAGAGCGGTGGACCCTACCTGGGGGAAGGGCATCAAGGAAGTTCACTACCAGGCTGCCAGCAAAGGCAGCAGCAGGTGCTGGGGGAAGGGGAGCAAGAGGAAGGCCAGGAAGAATAATGGTGGCCCCTTACGTATGCTATACACCAGGCATCAGCTTCAGACCTGCTGCTCTCCTTGGTCACCTTTGCAAAGCCAGCCATGGGGGGGTGGGGTGGGGGGGCGGGAGGGTAGTTGGGGGGGGTGCTGCACAGAAGGCAGCAGCTGAGGACTGGGAGCCCCTCCTGGAAGGGAAGGGTAGGGATGACCAAGTTGAAAAGCAGCTCTGTTAGGCCTACACAGTGCTCCTAGAACAAGGTTTCTCGGCATCACTGCTGACATTTGGGCCTGATCATTCCTTGTTGTGAGGAGCTGACTGCATTTTAGGGGGGTTAGCAGCACCCCACTGCCCCACTAGATGCCAGTAGTACCCTCACTCCAACTGTGACAATCAAAAATGTCTCCATACGTTCCTAAATTTCCACAGAGGAGCAGAACTGTCCTTAGTTTCCACAGAGGAGCAGAACTGTCCTTAGTTGTGTGCTACTAGTCGAGAACTTGAGAATTCTGAATTGAGATGAGAGCCAAAGGCAAGTCTGGCCACAGATGTGCACCAAAAGGTGTGGTGCCAGGGCAGCAAGCAAGCACCAAGGCTTACAGTCCAGGGGTACTTTTTAACCAGTGTACCCCACCCTTCTGAGTCCCTTAGATCTGAGTTCTGCTTTTAACTTTCCAAAACTCTTCAGTTCACAGCCCCCGTGAAGAGAATAGGAGGAAATAGTCTATTTCTATCCTCATTCCACAAAGAAATAAAGACTGGTGGAGGTGAAATGCACCTAAGTCTCCCAGTAAGCTAGTGGCCTAACTAGGCTAGAACTCCCCTCGAAGAACTTCTCCCCTGTCTCCCCCAGAGACAGAGACTGACAAGAGGCCCCAGGAAGAGGAAGAAGGCCTTTCAGCTTCTGCATCTTTTAGAAAGCTGCATCCCTAGAACCTGGATCCATTAGTTCCTAACAATCCCCAGGGGTGTCATAACTCTGGTGTCTCACAGATGAGAACAACGGAGACTCAGAAAGGACAAGAGACATTCTTAACTGCACACGCGCATGCTTAGAAGGGAGCAAGACACCAGCTCCTGCCGCTCATTGCCAGCTCACATCAGGCCGGGGCTGATGGGCCGGGCTCCTCACAGCCCACCTGACAGTCCCTTGGACAGTGCCTGGCAGGACCTACAGTACCAGGCACTTTATGGGTCCCCAGTTCATCAACACAGAACATCAAGAACTTAAAACTTCCTCTCTCTGACAGGCAAGGGAGGGCTGTCTGAGTGAGAGGATGTTTTCAACACTGAATCCATTCTATTATGAGTAATCACTCTATTGCTAATTACTGGAGTAGTCTGCATATTTATGGCATGCCAAACAGTGCTGGAGGCCATGAAGGCCACAGTTACAAGTCTGCCACAGCCCTTTGGGCTAATTATCTTTAGCCCCACTTCACAGAGAGTGAAACTGAGGCTCAGAAAAGTTAAGGGAGTTGAAGTCAGTACGTGTGGGTGACAGGATCCCAGCTCAAACCTGGCTGACACAGAGGTTCTGTGCCCCTCACACTGTGCCAAGATCTGGAACTCCCAAGGGCCCAAATGGGCAGATATACTAGATAAGAGAAACTCATTAGAGCCTAAAGTGGGTGGTTTTTTTTTTTTTTTTAAAGCAAGCTGAATAGAGCAGCTATAGTTTTGTGCATTCCATACACATTGTAAAAATAAAGTCTCCTTAGAAATCACATCCGACTGCCTCAGACCTGTGAGCCAGTCAGGTTCAGTTAGGTAGATTCAAAGGATTAAGTTGAGTGGGGTTGGCTGGTGCTCCTGGCCCCTTGGTGCTCGTAAGAGGGCTCAGGAAACAGGAAAGAGCAATGCAGGGGCCATGGCTTCCCTGGGCACCCCCTACCCCCACCAAAGGCTGGGGACAAGGACAGGCTAGGCCCCTGCAGGAGGCCTGGGTCCTCCGGGGCACAGCAGTGCAGGGTGCTCATCCCCACCTCTTCCCAAGGGCCTGTTTCCCAGCAAGTTGCAGATTCCCCCTGCAGGTCAGCATCCAGTCAAGTGCAAGTCCAGCTTGGACAATTTTCCTCCCCAGTGAAAATCTAAAGGTCAAGGTGGCACGTCTCAGAACCATCTTAACCAAGTCCATTCTCTCTGGGCCCCAGGAACTCACCTAGAAAAGGTATTATGACGCCCCAAGGCTTCTGAGGGGCACATGGCCATGAACTTGAGGCAAAGAGCCTGGGCTCTGAAGGCAGAGTGTGGGGAGGTCCCTGTGTATCTTCCTGCCCTCAGCAACCCTTTGCAGGGGGTTGGTGCTGCCGGGCAGTTCAGGGCAGTTCAGAGACAAGAGCAGGCTCGCGCTCTCTCTCCCTCCCTTCCCTGGGCCTTTGGCTTTCAGTCTCAGGAGCTAGAGCCTGGCAAGGTCAGCAGAGTGCTGCAGAGAGGGTGCCCATCCTCCTCCGAGGGCATGGCAGCGGAGCACAGGTGACACAACAGGATAGGCTGGCCCCTTCCCCTGTCTGAAAGTGCAGGACCTCAATGCCCTCTTTTTTTTTTTTTTTTTTTTGTGGGACCCTCACCGGCAGCCGAGGAACGAACTGGCGCTGCAGAGACTGCGGGCAGCCTCGCAGCCCAGCGCAACCTCTGAGCCACCAGGGGAGGCCCCTCAATGCCCTCTTAGGAACAGGAAGAAGAGTAAGTTACAGCCCCGTGTGTGTGTGTGTGTGTGTGTGTGTGTGTGTGTGTGTGTGTGTGTGTCAAGGTCCCCTTCAGAATGGGTGTGTCCCGAGGGGCTCCTCCCCCTAACCTGCACAGAGGTCATAGAGATGGATCAGGGGCTGGGAAGCAGCTCCAAGGGCACCTGTCAAGTGTCCTAGGTCCACGGCTGCGCCTGACTTGAGTAGGTCTGTAGGTCTGTACCCTCTGTCAATTTTTTTTTTTTTTTTTTTTTTTTTGAGACAGGTGTGGGCTTGAACCTTGCCTCAGAAGAGGGAACTGGAGATAGGGTCGGGGGAGAAATAGGCGGTTCCATCTCAGGGCCAAGATCTCTCGTTAGTCGCCAGGAGCCCTGAAATGAGGGTCCCTCCTGTCATCTTCACCCAGTGCCACCTCCCTCCACCGGGCAACCCGAGTCCGCTGTGCTTACAGGGGGCGGCCGGGGCCGCCGGGGACGTCCGCTCGAGGTGCCATCGGGCATCTTGCTCACATTCACTCCAAAAGCCGCGGCTGAGTCCTCTCGGGACTTCTCGGAGCCTGCGCCCCTCACAGCCCCCAGTCCCAGCCCCTGCCCTCTGCAAGCGGGAGGGGACGGCGGGTGCGGCAGCCTGAGCCTCACTCAGGGCGCACAGTGCCCGAGGGTCGCTCCCCGCCAGGCACCTATCCCAGCGCAGAGCATCGCTCCCTCCCCACAGACCCCTGGCCCCTGGCGGAAGGCAGCGGAAAGGTGGGTACCCCCGCATTACCTTCCATGGACATGGGCTCCAGGATGCCGAACTGCTTGAGGACGGCGATGAACAGCAGCACCACCACGGCCATGGCGCACAGTTCCATGCCCTGGATGCCCATGGCGGCCCGGGCTGCCTGGGGCCGGGGCGTGCCCCTGGCCGGCGCGTTGCCTCCGGAGGCGCCGGGGCTGGTGCCGCCCGCCCGGGATCTTGGGGAGGCCGCGGCTCACATGCCCCCGGCAGGCGGGGCTGTGGTGTCGGCGGGCGCCCGGCTCCGCGGAAGGCAGCGGCGGGAGCTGGGGCAGCCCGGGCGGCTGGACGCGACGCGGCGGCCGAGCCCCAGCGCAACTTTCCGAGTCAGCCGGCAAACTTCGAGGCGCGGCGGCAGCGGCGTGGGGCGCAGCTCGCGCGGCGGGCGCGAACCAGAGGCGCCTCCATACCCGGCGCCGGCGTCTGGCCGCTTTCGCCCCCTCTCCAGCCCCGCGGGCGCTGGGGCGCGGGGGCGCGGCGGCCGCTGGGGTCCTGGGCTCCCCCGGCCGCCCCAGCCTCCATCGCGGCTCCCCGCGCGCTCATTGGCCTAGGCGGGGCGACCACCCCGGGAGGCGTCCCTCGCGCCCCCCCGCCCCGCGCGCGCCCGGGAAGGGGCGGAGGGAGGCGGCCCCGCCCCGCACGGTGCAGCCCCGGGACGGGTCCTGGCGCTCAGCCGGCGCGTCTCGGCCAGCCCCGGGGAGGTCGCGCTGTTGGCGGCGCTGCCCGGCCCCGCGGCCCGGGTGCCGGCCGAGGGGTTGGGAGGGGCCGCAGCAGCGCTCGGTGGAGAAGGGGGCTCCCCTCCCCTGGCCGGCCGGGAAACGCTGGGCTTGGCCGTCGCTGCTCTCCGTGTGTCGGGCCTGCGGAGAGGGGGCGCGGGAAGCCCCGGGAAGCCCTGTCGCCCGGGGGTGTTTCCCACAACCTGTAGCCCTCAGCGGGCGCGGGAACTCGGCGCTGGTCTGGTCCCGCTTGAAAACTGAGAAGTTGGTATCCAAGCTCTCCGCTTGGGAGCCTGCGTGCGCTCGAGGTTTGGGAGGGAGTGTAGGCTTTGGCCTTGGTGTCTACCGAACTGGGAACCTGAGTTCAAGTCTCGACTGCTCCGCGCGACCTTGGTCGAGTCACGGCCTTGCAGATTCCTCTTCCACGAAGAGGGGCCGGTGCCCGCCCTTCCGGCTGCGGGGAAAAGCTCAGCTGATGCCAAGAGCTACGGGCGTGCAGCGCACGCGAATGCTAATTAGTTTGTGATTGGCGTTCTTCCTCCTAGGGCACCGGGTAGGAAAGGAAAGCCGCTGAGAGGAAGGAGAAAGGAAGGGGAGAGTAGGGAGAGTGGCAGGGAGGAGCCCGGAATCCCGGAGCCCCCAAATCCCGGGACTTGGGCCGGAGCTGTGACTCTCTGCTGCCCTCGAGCGGGCACTGCGCGCCGCGTTGTCCTTACCAGCCCTGGGCTCGGAGGGCGGGAAGCGCGAACTGCTGAGAACACCAAATTCTCGAGTCTTCCGGAGCCCCAGCGCTCCAAGGCCTGGGAGCTTGCACCTAGAGCCTGAAAACAGCATCTTCCATTTATGGGGTCTGCTACCTACTCGTTCATATTCTCTCTCTCTCTTTAAAAATTCATTTATTTATGCATGCAAGAACTGGGGTACAGGCCAGAGGCATGGAGGGTGAAAGGATTCACCAGAGACAGAGTGGGGAACAGAACAGGCAGATTGACCGAAGTACACTGCTGAGGGGAGCAGCAGGCGAGTTAGGAGAGGTCTGCTGTGCCATGTGGGGAGCTCCCTGGCTGGGGATTGAACTCGTGCTGTAGTGGCTGTGGACAGCTTCATAGGTTGCGTCTCAACTCCTTGTGCCACCAGGGAGGCCCTTGTTCATTCTCTTAATAAATATTGCTCGTGTACTGCTTCCCAAGCTCAGGTGTCCAGGCAGCATGAGAAACTGAGCATGCAAGGCTCAAGGCCCTTCTGGAGTTCACCTCCATGAGCCAAGCCTTTGGTTTACTTGTAATCCTTAAGGGCTCCCACTTAACAGGTGAGAGAAATGAGACCTAGAGACCTGCTGGATTCCAGAGCAGATGCTGTCCCTAGACATCACATTGTTTTGGATGAAAACTGAAAGGGAGAGAAGCAGTGCGTTTCTTTCATCTGGGCAGTTCATCCTCACAATTTAACACACTTGGTTAAAAGTCTGAGTTATTGGAGATATTTTTTAAAAAAACTGTAAATACACAGCTCTCAATTCCATTTAAGTGGGCATGTGGTGAGTTTCTGCTGACCAAAAGCAACAGTTCTAGCAGAGATGCCATTGATTGACCAGAGAGCAGGACTCTGTTGGAGCACAGGAGTTGCCAAAAAGTCTATAGGATGGTTAAAGGGCCCCATGTAATCTAATTTACACACTGAAATGCTGAGCTGAATCTAGCCTGTGTCCAAGCTAATTACCCCACCAATCCCCAAGGAATGGCCTGGCTTAAAGAGCAGTAGTACAAACCTCCCTAAACCTCAGTTTCCTCAACCCTAAAATAGAGATGTTAATGCAGCCTCACTAGGGGCTTGTAAAGGATTGAATAAGACAAGACTGACACATGCCAGGGGCCCTGATGTGTTCTCGGAGGAGGGTGTGCCCAGATAAGCAGGGTGGCAGATGTGAGATAGGTAGGAAGGATAGAGTACCCAGCAAACAAAGGAGGCCATCTTAGGTGTCCTCCTGAGACTGGCCCCACCCCTGCTCTCCTGCCTCAGTTTCTCCTGGTGCTGCTGAGCATCTTCCCCATGAAAGCTTCAAAGACTACCATAAACACTGAGCTATAAATGAGACATTGATCCCCTGGCTATATGGCGTAAAATATTAACGATGCCTAAGTGGATACCAGGACTGGGAGCAGAATGTCCGCTCGTCATTAGCAGCCTGGGCCATGGGCCTAATGGATGGGAAGCTGACTCCTTTGCTCACTCCCTAGCTTGGGGCCTGCCAACTCTGGGGCCAACCCAGGTCCACTCAGGTTGGGGCTGATGATCCCCTCATATTCCCCTTTTCCCCAAGATCTGAAGAGGGAAGCCATCAGACAGGCTCCCAACCCTATGCCTGTGAAGCCCTAGGCCAGGCCTTTCCCAGCTGCCTCTGCCCTCCCTAAATGCCTCAGGTGGTAGGGAGTATGGGGTATTGACAACACTTACTGCCAGCTCCCTGTCTTCAGAGAAAGGGCAGGCTGAGAGGAGGTGCTCATATAGAGAAATCTCTACAGGTCATGATGCTGAGGGCTGCCACAGAGGTGGGAAAGATAAGAAAACAATGTGGTGGGAGCAGCCTGGGGGACCCTGAGCCCTCACTGGAAGACCTCAGGTTGCTGGGGAGACCTAGAGAGGCCCTGCTGTCTTGGTCTAGTTTTAAGGTTTTTAGTGACCCAGCTGCTTTGGAGCCTTTTGGCGTAGACTCGAAACCTAGACTTACACCCTGTAACCCAGAGGTCATGGTCCTCCTTTTGCCTGGAATATTGATAGTGCTATTCCTGTTCTGCCTCCAGGAACCCAATCCAGATTATGCCAGTCCTGCACAGCTGCCCTTCTCTTCTGAACCCCCCGGGGCCTCTACTGTCTGGGTCAAACAGCTCTGCACTGTGTCTCAGCTGTCTGCCCAGATACCTTACATGCCATCCTGTGCCCCTCATCGCTCATGACACCTGCTCCAGCTCCTGTGGGCTGGGATCCTGTCTGCTTGACCAATATTCATTGCATGCCCCAGTCCATTCTCTTGACCACTCAGCTCCCAAAGATTTCAAAAAGTCTTTTGACTCTTAAGGGAGTGATTGGGCCGGGCACAGGTTGTTCAAAGGGCCATTCCATGCAAAACAGCTTGCAAGTTGTTCCTGCCCAATTCTCCAGGAGGGTAAACCTCTTTTGGTCTAGTGCATGTAATGGACAAATCAGACATTATTCGATTTATTTATCCTTCTCATATTGCATAGGAATGAGACAAGAATTCCTAAAAGTAGAATTCTACACTCCAAGGAAATGCCCCTAGGACTCCTCTCCAGGGAGAACTCAAGGCTTCTCAAATGTAGCCGGTCTGAAGCTGAACTCTCACCCTTCCCCCAAACTGCCCCCCCCCTTCGGCTCCCTGTCTCAGCTGCTTAGGCCAAAACCCTGGCTTTTAGCCCCGAATCCACCTGTCCCACACCTGCCTGGTCTCTCACCAAGCCCTGGCATTGTGTCTCTTTCTCATCCATCTCTGCTCCACTGATCCCCAGCTTGGTCATGCCAAAGTCATCTCTCCCGGACTCTTGGCATTGATCCCCAATGCCTCTCCACACCTCCACCCTGTCCTCCTGTCTCTTCTCCATTCAACAACCAGAGTGGTAATTTCAGGATGAATGTCAGATCCTGTCTTTCCCTTGTTTTAAACTTCCACGGGCTCTCTGCTCAACTCTGGCTGTGACTGCCTGCTTGACACTCCTCTTTCTGACTTGGTTACAGCACCCTAAGTTCCTTTGTAGTGCTCCCTGCCCCTGCCAGCCTCAAGCCACTGCTTTTAGAGGTTTGGGATATAACTGGTGTATCAGCATCAATTCCTCTTTCTCCACCCCTCATTACCTCTCCATGCCACAGTGATTGGCTCAGGCATGGGCACCAGATGGAGCCAAGACAATGAGCAATCTCCGTAAGACTTGCCCTGGGACAAGCGAGACAGGCACACTGTAGTGGCTACGTGGCCATCTGCCACCATGGGGAACAGTGAGCTTGAGAATTCAGTCACCCCCTTCCCCCAGGAAATCAGAGTAAAAGGTAGAAAGAAGCCAACTTCAGTCCACTTAGATTCTGTTATCCACCTAGATTCAGCTATGCCTGATGACAACCTCTAAATCTTTCAGTTACATGAGCCAATATAGTCCCCTATTATTACTTAAGCCAGTGTGCATTGGGTTAAGTCCCTACATCCAACCCTAACTAATGGCAGATTTGGCCAGGACATACTTATTTTTAGGCCTTCCTTGTTATCTTGTAAAATGGGGTCACTTGGTGACATCTATTTTGCCTATCACACTGTGAGTATGAGAATCTGACAAGCTGGTGGATGTGAATCATTCCAACATATGTACATGGAAACTTGTTCCTGGATGAAGTTAGGACAAGAAAGTCCAATTCTCTTTATTTATGGTACTACCCAAGTTCTCCAATCAGATTCTGGGGCCACACAGAACCCACCCACACAATCTCTGCTCCAATCCAACTCCAGATGAAATGTGGGAGGTTTGTGGGTACAGATAGCAGAAAATCTTCATTCCTTTAGCTTAAACCACAAGGAAATGTACCATGTCACAACAGAAAGTCCAGCAGGGGGATGGCTCCAGGACTCAGATATAGTGGTATCATTAAGAACCTGGGTTCTTGTATCCACCTATACTACCAGCACCAGAACATTTACCTGACCCATAGCCTGCTTTCCTCATGATCACAAGATGGATGCCAAGTTCCAGACATTGCATACCGACACGCCAATGTCCTGAGAATTATAATAAGAAAGGGCTCTTGCTTCCTATTTCTTTTAGTGAGGAAGACTTTCCTGTTAAGCTTCTCATAAGCAGGGGTAGAACAAGAAAGTCAAGAAATAAGGCAGCTATCAGAATTACATTCAGAAAAGAACTTTGGTAGTGGTTACTGAATACAGGACTGATTGGAAACAAACAGACCAGAAACCAACAATGTCTTTGAGGGACTAGTATTGTGATAGAAACCAGAAGTATCCTCACCATGCAAGTCCATGCATTTCCTGAATCATATAGTGAGAGTTATTTTAGTGAGTTCAGATCATGAGTAATATAATGCAGTATGTAAACCTATTAAATTCCCGAATTTAAGATAATAAGCACAAGAGTTCATGAAAGAATAATATCTAAAAAAAATTATCTGAATCAGTTCAGTTTCTGAATTTGGAGCGGGGGAGTTCTGACAGCAATGATACCTTAATTTGCAATTCCCGCCTAGCAGGAGTTAATTGCTATGGACCACTGTCTACTGGGCATTTCCCATTCTTATCTCCCTGGGGGAGGAAGGGATGTGTTATACACACGGAAGGATGCACACAGATGATCGATGGTAAAGAGATGGAGACCACCAGTTGTCCCCCAGCGTCCATTCTGCCCTTCTGTGGTCATAGAGTTGTTTCTGAATATATACAGCTTAGGGTCACCTTTCTAAATCCCCCATGTTCTGGGAATGTGAACAGCATTAATGTATGTATTTCTGGGTAGAGCCCTTGCTACATTGGGCTTTGCTTCTCCCCTTTTCCTCAGCTGCATCTCAGACATGCCTGTGCCCAGGCTCGACTGTGTAACAGTGACATACCTCTAGAAGTTGCAAATCCACAAGGTAGAAGGCAACTTGGTTCTGCTTCTCAGGGAATAAATCTGAGCCACCCAACCAACACTCATTTCAAAATGGTCATGGGAGAGAGAAATAAACTTCTTTGTCCTTAAGTCACTGGGTGTGGGGACTGTTGTTATAGCACCTGATCTACCCTAATGAATACAGTGAGGGCTCAGGGTCCTTCTGGAACAAGAGAGGCTGGACTGCAAATGAGGGAAATTCATAAAAAAAAAAAAAAGAACAAAGCTTGACAGATTCAACACATCCCAAATGCAGGCTGGGAGGAAGAACTGCAACTTTAAAAAGCTCTGTTGATACATTGGTTTTTCTCATAACTTACATTTACAACAAGAATATATATATATAATATATATATATATGTTTTTCAATGCTAGAATAGTGCCAAGGTTAATAATGCAGGCTTTACTGTCAGATGACCTAGGTTCAAATCCTGCCTTTTCTACTTATAAGTCATGTGACCTTGGGCAAATAACTTAGTCTCAATATGACTCCAGTTCTACAGCTATAAATGGGAATGATAATATCTACGTTATAGACTGAATGTAAGTATTAAATGAATTAGTGCAAGCAAAGCACTTAGAATAGTGCCCTTCACCCATTTGAGGTACTCAATAAAGGCAGAAACTTAGTTGTAATTACAGAGAGAGGACTCATTGTACCTAGGGACCACATGGGTGGGTTTGACTATGTCTGTTTTTAACTATACCTCTCTCAACTACTCTGAGTGCAGAAAAGGAAGGTTATAATCATGGTGGAATATGTGGTATAAGACTTATCATTGAAAAGAACGATATAATCTGGGCCAAAAAATTTAAGCAAATACATGCGGGCATTGGGCAGCAGTTAATAACGGCCAGTGAGGGACCTCCCTGGTGGCGCAGGTGCTTGAGTGCAGCGCTGTGAAGCTGTTGGCAGCCTCCACAGTGCCGATGCGATCTCCGCCAGCCGCAGAGATGCCCACAGGGCGCAGCAGACCTCTCCTGTCTTGCCCGCTGCTCCCCTCAGCAGTGTATTTTGGTTGGTCTGCCTGTTCTGTTCCCCGCTCTGTCTCTGGTGAATCCTCTCACCCTCCCTCACATCTGACCTGTACCCTGGTTCTTGTATAAATAAATAAATCTTTTTTTTTTTTAAAAAAAAAAGGCCAGTGATCCTTGTTTAGGAGAACTGAATGACACCAAATGATCTACATATTAATTTCATCTTTAAATTAATGTTTTTAAATATAGAAAAAGAAGTGTGCAAAATGAATGAAAAGATGAGATGTTGTTCTTGTTAGGTTTTGAGCAAGGAAGCAGAACCACTATGGGTGATATAGAATAAGGGCTTTTTATGAAAATGGAATCTTCCACATTGTGGGAATGGGGGAGGAAGTCTATGAAAGACTGTTACTTCTATATGTCCCTGAAGGTCAACAGGACCAGAAAATAAGAAGAAAGACTGGGCAAAAACTGAGAGAAAATGAGAACAAATTGAAACTCATATCTGTTTCTCACTACCTCCAACTCGGTCAACATAGGTGACAAACAAAAGCAGCTGATACCATCTGCACATGTGCTTGGCCCAGTAGTCAATGAAAAATTATAAGAAATTACAAGAAGGAGCCTCCCTGGTGGCACAAGGAAGATGTGGAACAAAGTAAAAAGGGCTAACAAATGTATAACTGGAGTGCCAGAAGAAGAGGAGAGATAGAGAGACAGAATTAGAACTTGAAAGCCAATGAAAGATATCAGACCACAGTTTCAATAAGCCCAACAAAATCCAGGCAGAACAAAGACAAAGACCACCACAACTAGGCACCTAGTCAAACAGTTGAAAACCAAGATAAACAGAAAACCTGAAAGACATTCACAGGAAAAAAAGATATTCCAGGAAATAATAATACAAATGATTAAAGACCTTGTGACAAAAACAATAGAAGGCAGAATACAAAGAATAACATTTTTTAAAGTGCTCAAAAAGAAATAACTAGCCAAACTATAATGCCCAGCAAAAGCGTCTCAAAACATGAAGAGTAAACCAAAATACTCTGAGTTAAACAAAAACTGAGGGAATTTTCCATTGGTAGACACATCCCACAAGAAATGCAAAAGAGATGAAGTTTCTCATGTCAGAACCAGCTTTTGGGGCCTCCCTGGTGGTGCAAGGGGCTAAGGACAGCTGCGGTGGCTATCCGCAGCCACCGCAGCACCAGTTCTATCCCTGGCCAGGGAGCAACCCTCATGGCGCAGCAGACCTCTCCTGTCTCACCCGCTGTCCCCCTCAGCAGTGTATTTCAGTGTCTCTGGTGAATCCTCTCACCCCCTGCACCTCTGACCTGTACCCCAGTTTTGTATGCATGAATAAATGAATCTTAAAAAAAAAAAAGAACCAGCTTTTGGGAATAAGCCCTTGTCCACCACCAGAATCATGGGATCTCTCAGCCTCTTGGGCCAGAATCAGGGCCAGGAAAGGGAGTTCATGCTCCCTAAGAAGTTCTGGTTCCCATGGTTAGGAAAGACTTGGAAGGCATGAGAGGACTGCACTGCTTGGCCATGTGGACATATGTCTAAGTGTTACGGTGGTAGCGGACACGTTGTGCCTACTTATGGGAAAACTCTCTTTTGACTTCTGATCGCCCAGTGATCTGTTTGATTCCCCCCTTGGCCAAGAGGACAGGTCTTTCTTCATGGCCCCATCCCCACACAAGACATATCCAGATTCCTATCTGCTGTACCAGGGGCTTATAAGAATGTAGAAATATTAAACAGGTGATGAAAAGAGGGATGTTTGAGGGTCCCTTGTCCTTGGATCCCCTCATCCTACTCCTTGGTTCCTTTTCATGGAAAATTCCCATTCCCTCTTTCACTTGGAGGACTGAGTGTCTCCTCTCATATATATATATATATTAACCCTTTCCCAGCTCCAGTCAGAGAAGTCAAGCAGCTCCAGGCTGACAGGACTAGACAAGCCCAGCTGTCACTCTTCAGAAACTTCACTTCAGACCCTTTGTTTTTAGACAATGTCCACCATGTTGGTTTGTGAGTTTCTTTGGATAAATTTATGTTTCTTGGCTGAACTTGGTGTTCCTAGCTCTCTGTGTTGAGTCAGGATATCCAAGGCTGTGTGACCTAAGCTATTGATATGTTGCTTCTCGCCTCTCTGAGCTTCAGGCCTCAGTTTCCTCATCTGAAAAGTGGGGAACACATTCTGAACCCCTGACCCACCCCCTTCTGTTGCTGTCATGAGAATCAGTACACCCATCCTGTACATTGAGGGACATGTACATCTTCACAAAAGCTGTGTTACTTCAGTTCCCAATGAATCTAGGCTGAGGCCCTGAACACGAAAGGTACACAGGGAGCACCCATGGTCAAACTCAGAGTGTGCTTGTTCCCCTGGTGTTCACCCCAGTCACAGGGGTCAGCCATCCTCATGTTTTATGACCCTGATGCTAAGTGCTCTGAGGTCACATCCTTGCAGCTGATCTGGGAATACATCTGGATCTAAGCATTTATTTGTTTGAACTCAAGCCCAGGGCCTAAGGGTGTCTTGGGGAATTTCCATTTGGAATGCCTGGGGCGGGTATCTCAACTTCTGCAGTGGCCTCTGGCAGCTCAGGGAGGTATGCTTATTACAGATGCTCTTTGTCAACTGATGCAGAAGAATGTCTTGGCAGTGCAAACCTTGGGATCTGAGATGGAAAATAGTAGGGGAGAAGCCAGAGACTTGCACTGGGAGTTGGAGGTCCAGACTGGGACCCACTTTTACCTCCCTTAAGCTGGGAGGCCTCAGTCAATCCATTCTTCTTTCTGAGTTCAGTAAAACAAGGGCCAGGAATACTATCAGAATACTATCAGAATAGTAGCAGCTTCACTGACTGTGTGCTGACTATGGGCCAGGCCTGGTCCTAGGCATTCACCTGCATGCCATCATTTAGTCCTCACAACCCCCACACTAATGTCTGCCTTCACAACTGCTGCACATTCCACTCTCCAGAAGCAAAGGGGTTCAACTCTAGCATGTGCTCTAGAGAGGTTTCTTGGAAACACCCAAGCATTGCCCCATCTCCGAGGGCTAGATTGGCCAAGGGCAGGTACTGTGAGGTCATCATCATTGAGGTGTAGAAGTCCAGGGGGTCTATTCGCTAGACCCACAGGAGGAAAAGTGGATGTTGAAACTTCCCTCACTCTGGGGAGACATAATACTTCAGAGTTAAAAGAGTCCTAAGCTCGTTTTCCCATTTCATTCAAAACACATTTTACTGAGTCTTCTCTGTGCTTGGCAGATACAGGCTTAAAAGTGGCAGGCATGGCCACTGCCCTCCTCGAGCCTGCATTCTAGAGAAGGAGGCAGACAATGGAACAGTTATAACGGCATGGCAAAGAATATATGGGAGAAATACATTCCATCCCAAACTCAAGGCCCAGAGTGGGTTTCCCAGCAGGAGCATGTGTGTTTCTGAGCTTTGAAGGCCAAGTAGTGAGGAGGACTTGGGACGGAGGCAGGAGGCGACATAGCTCCAGGGCAGATGAGTGTGACAAGACATGAGCAGGGGTAGGGGTCTGAAGGTGAGCCAGGATAGTGGGCCATAGTGAGCAAAGTAGGGAGGCTGGCCAGGCAGGGCCCCGGAGGCCAAGCTAGGAGACCAGACAGGGCTTTCTCTAAGGGTGAGGGAACGTGCAGCAGCCCGACCAGATGACGGGCGGGAAGGGCTGCAGGGATTTCCTCCTGACTCCCAGTTCCCAAAGGAGACAGAAGAGGCCTCACCAGAGACTGTGAAGCTACAGGATAGCTTTGTGGAGACCAGAGCCTGGGACTCTCAGCTCCTTGGCCAGGGCCTCTCCCTCGGCCCTCACCTTGCCTGAACTGGCAGCAGCTTGAGGGGTAGGAGGAGCTCACGTCGCCTCCCACCCCCAACACACATGCACACAGACCACCCAAGGGCCCAGCGCCCAGGTCCAGGACTGGCCAAGGCACTGCCCCGGGCTTCCCTGAACTGAGCCTCCCATCTCTTCCCATTGTGCACACATTTACTACAAGCACAGATCCTGGAGCCCAGATTTCTAAATCATGTATGAAAAGCTGTCTGAATAGTTGCCCATCACACAGAGGAGTTAGTGAGAACTCGTGAGGCTGGATGTTCCACATTCCTACAGTCTTACAAGCCAGTTCTGCGTCTTCTCATCTTTTTGGCCCCTAAAACCTGGAATGGGATGGAATTATGACTCTTGTTTAACAGATGAGACAGTTGGGGCCCAGAAGGGGCAAAAAGTCTCCAAACATCACAAAAAGAAAGAAGTGGCAGGGAAGGGTTGAGAACCCTGGTCTGACTGATCCCAAAGCCATCAGTGCTCTACAAGGCTGCCTCCAAAGTGTCACATGTGTGTGAATTCCCTTAGCCTCACCTGACCAGGACTTCTTAAGTGTATTTGACCTCAGGCTCCTCTTCACATAATATATCACTCCCCCAGCGCACACGTGGAGAAGCACTAACCTAAGGTATAAGTTTCTAGGCAGCATGTCTGAGAGTCACCCCAGCTCTGGACTCAGGTAGACTGGGAAGCAAGATGCCCCCAGTAGCTGTGGGACCCTGGAAAAGCCCCTTCTCCCTGGCTTTTCTCCTGTAAGAGTGTGGCTGTCTCACTGCAGAGATGGGAAGGTTAAATGACAACACACTTATAGTTTTTCTATTAATGTGTGTTTCCTGCATCCTATTATCTTAATACCTTTTCTGGAAGTCCTTTCAGATGAAAGTTGAAACTGCAGAACTCTCCTTCCTGAGTCTTAATTCTTTTTGATATTTTCATCTCTTTATCTTTTGGTATCTATAACTTGATAGAAATTCGAGGCTACAGAGTCAAATTCATTAATTTGCCTTTTAGAGGAATTATTCTACTCTTCAATCCATCTGTGAAATTGTCTGCATTTAAGCAATCAAAGTTTCTCTTCCAAGATTGTTGACTCTTTTGTATCCATATAATGTCCTCTTGGATCACTGAGAATATTAATTATACATATTCTATTCTGTACTTAGGATCTCTGAGAATATTAGCCATACTGATTTTAGTCTATGCTTTTTCTTTTGCCTTAGTAATTCTTTTGTTATTCCTTCCTTATTTCACTGTGCTTAATGCTTCTCTTTGATAATGCTTGTTTTCCTCAAATATTGGGGGGCTCTCAGGCAGCATCCACATCTTCTTGTAAAGTACAGGGGGATCTGGGTAAGGCAGGATGGGGTGGGTGGTGGGTGGGATGTATCCATGATGACCTCTGGGACCAGGATCCCTGTGCTTCTTGGGCACTGCCAGTCACCCGGGGCATACTCTGCCTCTTGGATCTAGGTGCCTCTATTTAGCTCTGGTCTAGTATGGGCAGCTCCATGCAAAGACAGTGGTGGGCAGTCTCTCATCCAGATGTTCCTACCTCCATACCTCCTCTGCTCTCAGTGCTACCCACCAACTCTGGCTCCTCCTTTGGAGTGATCCCATCCACCCCTGCCTTCAGGAGGAATTCCTCATAGTTTCTGGTTCACTGAAGGAACCCCATCTATTCTGTCCTTCCTGGGAGCTGGCAGCAGATACACACTGTGCTGTCTTCGTCTTCTTTACCTAACACAATTGAAGGCCCAGCAGGAGGTCCTTCTCCCTCAGGAGGTGTGCAAGAAAGACTCAGGAAGGTGACACTTGCTGAGCCCATGGGTGCTGGGCCCTGGGCAGAGATGCCCATCTCAATCCTGCTCCCCTGCCACGAGCAGTGTTTTATCTCTAGGTGGGGAGCTACTACAAACAAGGGGGTTTGTAGAGGCCTGCACCAGAATGAAATGGGAAAGGAGGGTGGAGCCATGAACTGATGGTGTCTGGTAGCCACGAACTAGCCATGAACTTTTGGAGCCATGAACTCCAAAATCACTCTAGTGGCTGTTAAATGATCCTAACCCATATATAATGGGTTATTATTATTCAGGGTTTCCCTGAATTCACGGCCCAAACATGAGATGCTTAGTGGAGAAAGGAGAGAGTCAAACCTCCATCAGGAATCCAAATGAGCCCCTGTACACATATATTTCAAAACAGTAGACATAGAGTTGAGTCAGAACACTAACAGGTTCTCCCATCGGGTGCTGTGTCTGGCCCTGGCATCTGTAATCACTTGTTGTCTCATGTCCACCATAGGCCCAGTTCCAGGCCCTCTACATGGGGTTTAGGAGAATCATTTCCTTATGTTCTGAGTCACCCCAGACTCCCTGTCCATGCTTCTTCTCTTGGTCTGATGACCAAGATGTGGATTAGCTCCCTTAATTGCACTTGGTCAGACAAAGGGATTCATCAACGCTTGCACCAAACTATAGGAAGAAAAGGGGAGTCAGGGATGACCAGAAGCGTGGGCTCAAATCATGTCCTGTCCACTTCACATTCTGACTCTGCACGCCAGCCTCACTTTCCCCAAATGCTTTTTCCATGTGGTTTAATACTTGGCTACTAGATACCATCAGGACTGCGTGTGAATTTCTCTGCTCCAGATGTGGGGCCACTTACTGTCAAAAAATCTAGAAAGGGATCTCTAGTCAGACCAGGTGCTCACCTCTGAATCAATAAGCATGTGAAAATCTGGGAGCCCTGCATCCCAACCAATGGTTAGAACATATTGAAGGTCGCTTTCTGGAAAGTAAGTGCTTTTCCTGAATAGAATAAACAATAGAACCCTTCTGCAGACATCAAGGGCCAAGTTCAAGGGATGGGTACAGAAGCCAAGACCTGAACTGTCAGTGTGTGTCCTGGCACAGCACAGGACTTATTCTGTCCAGTCTTTTGGCTTTAAATCCTGGCCACATGCCAGTGCTCCCAATTTTCCCTCTCCACTAGTAGCAACTGCCCTCATGTCCCAGCTGGCAGCTATCTCTTCAATACCTGCACTAGGTGTCTTTAGGCAGCTCAAACTTAACCTACTACAGCTGGGCTACCACCACCACCATGCATGGCCTGCCCCATATTTTCCCACAACAGTAAATAACAGATAGGATCTCCAGACAGAAGAAAGCATTGATCTTTCTGCTATCATCTCTTTCTCCTATAGAGTATGACAAATACTTTCAACTTCTCCAAAATACCTCTGAAGCTGCCTGCTCACTCCACCCTACCCGAGACTGTGCTACCTGGTGACAGCAAGAGCCTCTGAGCTTATTCTCCATCCAGCAGCAGGAGGAGGGTCAACTCAGTGCAGAGGCACTGCTCAGCTCAAAGCCAGGGTGTAGGGTAAATGGAAAATTATCAGGATTTTCCACCCTCCTGCCATTTACATTAAGGATAGATCCCTGTGGTCCTGCATGCATGCCTGATGGCGGACACCTGGAGAAGAGTGTGGGCATGTGTAGGTGGGTCCACCCACACTTGGGCTGAGACAGGGCTTATTAGGGTGACGTCACGGGGATGCCAGTAGAATGAGAATGGAAACAGCAACAGCAGCAGTGGCAGCAAAGAATGAGAGCAGAACCAGCAGAGCAGCAAAGGAGAAGCAGAGGCCACGAGAGAACGCTAGAGAGCCCAGAAAGAGTAAAGACTCGCTGGGGGCTAGGAGGCCTGCCAGCCTCCTGGCCCCCCAGCCCCACTGTTGCCCCACTACAAATGGTGTAAAAAGCTCAATAAAAGCCTGAAAAGCCACCGAAGTCTCCAGGGCCTTCTTTATCCTTCTGCCCTGATCATAAAGAACCTATCCTGGGCCTTGCTGGCGCTACACAGGGTCTGCAGCATCTTCTCCACCTGCTCCCACCCCGTGACCTCTTGATTATCCTGCCCACATACTGTTCCCCAGCCACCCCAGCTCACCCCACCTCTGGGCTTTGGCCCTTGCCCCGCATCTGCCTGCCTGGAAAGCTTCCCATTTGTCTCTACTCTCACCTCAGGCCTCTATTCGAATGTCATGCTCCTTCCAAGCCCTTCCATGGGGCCTCCAATCCCTTCCCCATCCTATATAATTTCTGTAACCCTGCTCCTTCAAAATACATACTTTAGTTATCAATTTCATTTTATAGCCTGTAAACTCTAGAGGAATTTTGATCTGTCTAGTTCCCCGCTGTGTCTCTATGACCCAGGCCAATGCCTGGAGGCAGGCCCCACAATCTGTCCAGTGAATGCACAACTGGGTGCTCTCTCTGCTCTCTGCTGACTGGAGGCAGGTGAATCCCAGTAGTTTATGGGGGACAAGTGCTAGTCCAGCGACCTCACAGGGATGGGAGCCCTGGCCTGGTGGTCCCCCAGCTGCTTGCCCAAGATGGGCCACCAAACACTGGTTCCCCTCTTGTCTTGGCCATGGTGTCTGCCAGGCCTGGTGACCATGAGGATGCCATTGGTCAGATGCTTGGGGGCTCAGGTGACTCTTCCCTACCCCCCTGTTTCATCCTGGCTGGCCTTGAGGAAAAAGGACCCGCAGTTTAGAGCAGCCCTGCCACATGGGCAGAGCTGGGACACAGCACAGCCCCGGGAATTCCTTCCTGTACAGGGATGGCCCCCAGAGGGCGCCAGAGAGTACCAACAGCCCAAGCCCAACACTGGAACCTGGTGCTGGAACAGCCTTCACAGTTGCTTTGGTCCCACCCCCAAATCCAGCCCCTGACCATGGCAGGAGCAGTTTCTGGCCTGAGGCCAGACCAGGGACACTTTCAGGTTGACTTCTCTGACACCTCAACGTATCCTCTTACCTCAGCCCTCCCTTCCCCATCCAGTGCTGCAGGAATTCCTGGGGGGCAGCCGGGTCTTTCCTGCTCCTGTTTCCCTGCCCCCTGCACCCCAACAACTCAATTACTCCAGGCTTTTTCTTCACCACAGTGGCAGCAGGTCCATTGGCACTGCCAGGCCTGAGCCCCCTTGGGGAAGTCATAAGAGGCCAGGGTCTGCAGCAGAAAAAGGGTGAGCACCCTCCAGGGAGGAAGAGAAGAGGACCAGAGTGGGGACAAAGCCCCTGAGTTGGCATTTTTGGATTTGTGTTTGGAGACAATTAGGAGCTGAATTATTAAAGAAGAGCGAGAGAAGAGGCTGTTTTTAAGAAAGCATGAGTAAGCAGGCCTCTCACAGCCCTGTGCAGGATCGAAGGCGATCAATTGCCATAATGGCTGTAAATATTTACTCAACTTAATTGTGAATGTGTGCGCCAGTCACATACTTAACACAGGGATTTATGCCTACCAGACCCCCATCGGGCTAATCTGAGGGGTGCGTCTTCAGTCCCTTCTCGGCACACACACACTCCCTGGAAGCCTATGTGACAGCAGTGGAGAGGGGCCCACGGCACAGGGTCCCTTAGGGAAATGAACTAGATCCAGCTCGATCATCCTAGCTGGGCATCTCGGGCAGGCTGCTTACCCTCTTTGGGCCTCAGGGCTCATCTGTAGAGTGGGCTGTAGAATGGTACCCACTTCAGCACATCTGGGTTTCCCTGAGCAAGGCCCAGGGTGGTGGACTCAGCAAACAGAAATCCTGGTGGCCCTGCCAGGACTCAGCAGGTGGAGGCCCATCTGGGAGCAGAGGCCTGGGGGTCTGGTCTTAGCCCAGACCCCTGCTTTGTTAAAATACGGGATCAACTTAAGTCTCAGAAATGCAATATACTCAAGAGGAGCCCTGAGGTATGAGATGCCTAGTGTGGAGTCATTCTGAGGCTAGGCCTTAAGCCAGAAGCCAAAACTCACTGTATACTTACTGCTTGCTGGACACTCTTGGGCTAAGCGCTGTGTCCTTGCAGCAGCCCAAAGAGCAAAATTCTTTTATCATTACTCCCCATTTCATTACTGTCCCATCCTTGAGGGGACAAGGATAAACTGCACCCAGCCCTTGCCTCTTCTCCCATCCCTTTCAGAGGGTACAGGGCACTTGGAACCCCAGGACAGGTGGGAGGTCCTCAAATATCCCCACCCACTGCCACCCCAAGGTACTTGGGGCCCTAGTGACTGGTGCAAACATTCCATGGGAGGAAAGCAGTGGCTGGGGTTCAGCCTGTTCTAGGCTTAACTTAGGGCATAGAAACCAGGATGTGTCCTGGAAAAGAGGTGGCAGGCCAGGAATGCCAGGTCCCTGTGTCCCTAGGCCTTAAACGTATGAAGACACAGAGGGGTGGGAGGCGGGTTCTTGTCAGAAAACGCAGTACTGGTGATTAAAGCTTAAAATGGTCCACGGTAGCAGACATGTTGGGTCCTGCTGCCCCCTGGTGGGAAGATGAGGGAATGCCTGTCAAGAAAGACCTTTGGCGGCTGCAAGGCTGGAGGGAGGTGGCAAGGGACTGGTAGACAGGATAATGGGCATCAGGATTGCCCAGCCTGTGTCTGCCTGGGAGCCCTGATAGCTTCACAACCAGCATTCTGAGCAGCCCCAAGCATGGCACAAAGACATGTCCTCCCATCTCAGAGCATCTGGAAACTATTCCTATTTTCTTTCCCTACCTCTTCACATAACTCCCAATCCCCTTCCACGCTAGAATGCAGGAATTTGGATCCCGCAGCAGCAGGGACACCCCCCATTCACACACACACCAGTTTTGGGTGGGTTCTGGCACAGGAAAGTGGCAGTGGGGCCAAGGGACCCCAGTGTCTGGTTAGGTGGCTCCCAAACACCTTTCGGGGGCCTCCCCTGTCCACCTTTCCAGTCAATGCCCATTGAGCCCTTCCTGCTCACCCTAATTTCATCCCCATCTACCCTTTCTGATTTGCCCATTTGGAGGCAGGTAATGGGCAGAGACCACAGCAGGGGTTGGGGGTCTCAGCAGCCCACTATATTTGTCTGTCTGGAGAACCCCCATCCTATCTACTGAACCCACCCCTGATAAAGCTAAGGAGGAGCATCAAACTGCTCATGGTAGCTTTTCATGAACTTCCCCTCATTAGCAAGGCCTTGGGGAGAGGTTTGGGAGCCACTCTGAGCCTTGGAAGGGCACAGGGTCTCTTGGGACTTGGAAAGACCAGCAAGTGAGAGGAAGGAGTGGGCAGTGGCCCTGAAAGCAGGCCCACTCCAGGGGTCCAAGAGCCACAAATGCATCCCCAAATTCCAGATCACTGTACTGGGTAAAGGAAAGGGGAGAAATTGCCACCTCTAGCTCTAATCTCACAGATAAGAAACTGAGGTCCAGGAAGGGGGAAACCCCAGCTCAGAGTCACACAGCAAGTCCTTGTTATTCCCAGCCCTGCCACTGAAGTTACAAGAGAGTAGGACTGCCACGTTACAGACTGGTATAATCCTCAAAACCACCCTCTATGATACCCATCCAGTGAATGAGGAATCAATGGGTCTCTGAGTGACCAGGTGTATTGGCCAAAGTCACACAGCAGTACAGAGCAAGCCAATATAGGAGCCGCCACAGTAACAAAATAAAAAGGAGAAAGACCATCCCGCAGGTATAGAGATTTTCGTGTGCATCTAAGAGCATCCTTCCTAATGCCTCATTATTCTTGTGACCATTTCAGATGTGGAAACGGAGGCTCACAGAGGTTAGAAGCCATGTTCTTCATGCCGCTTTCTCCAAGTATTTAAACAAGGAGGCCATTGCACTGAGGTGGCTCTCGCACCTCGGTGGCTGGCACAAGCGAACCCAAACCTAAGTCAGAGTCAGCACACTCGAATCAGAGAAAACGAAACTTCAGAACAAGAGATCACAAATAGCCAGCGAGGCTTGCCCAAATAAGGCAGCTTGCTTAAGCTGTGACAGTGAAATAATTTCCTTGCCTTGCTTGCACTTGCTCTCAATAAAACCCCTCCCCTAGCTCCTGTCGCGGGAGGGTTCCTAACCATCTTTGGTTTGGGGCTGCCTGCTTAAGCGTTGGTCAGTCAAATAATTCCCTCTCTTTGTTCCTGCAGTTTCTCTAGAAAAACCTTGCCCTCGGCTCCTAACCCCTTTCAGCTCGCCCCTGCTTGAGTTGAACTAATGTTTGCTCAAAGAAACTCTTGAAATGTTTAATGTGCCTCGGTTTACCTTTAAGCAGCTCTAAGTGACAAAGACGATGTTCTACTTAAAATTGTGGGAGGTCCAAAGAGCCCCGCGTGACCTCTCAGGCCCTGCTGGGGCAATCTGACTCTCCAGGGGAGCAGAACCAAGCAGCACCATTGATTGGGGCCCAGACGTTTTACAGCCTGTAAAACTGATGAGATGCGATGATTTCCTTTTCTCGCTGGCAGAGAAGATAACCCCGTGGGTGGTGGTTTCACTGCCCTGGATCTTTCTTCGTTTGATATCTAGTTAAGCAGTGACATCTTGATGCTCCTTTGATTTCCACCCTCTTTAAAAATCCCCGTTTCTTTCTCTTTTGAATCAGCTTTGTCATTCTGCTGCTGTTCTCATTAAGAACTTCAAAAGAACCTTGACACACACTCACTGTCTATTTGTGGGAGAGTGATATTTTTAACACGTCGAGAACGAAGCTTTGACAATTCCAGCTGGCGGTGTCCAACTTGGTCGCTAACCGCGGGTCTCTGCTGCCCTAGCCCGAGAGCGGGGCCCGCTTCCCTGCCTCTGCCCCCGCCTTCCTGGCCGCCTGCCTTGACCCTGGACCTCCCAGCCTGGGCACCTACTGTAGGGTGGGATCAGCGGCCCAGGTGACAGCCCTCTCCCCTGTCTTGACGGGGATCTTGTTTCCGGGTGTTAAATGGGACTTGCCCTGTTCAGCTGGGACAAAGGTGCAGAGTAGCCATGAGCCACGATGCAGGTCACAGCAAGGGGTGGGCAGCCGACTGGCTCTCACCCCTCCTCACCCCGCCACAGGTCAGAGCGGGGCTGGTGGGAGAGAAGGAGGAAGGGAATGTCTTAGGAAAGGATGGTCAGTGAACTGGGGTGTCTACTCCCTTTGCCCAGAGAGCTTAAGTCCTCCGTCCAATTGTGGGGGCTCCTGGGAAGCCTGTGGGATCTGGATGTGTCCCTGGAGTTTGGGGGAAGCAGGGTCAGTGGATCTGACCCACACCTGTGGAGACTGGGACTGTGGCTATGGCTACACTGTCCAGAAGCAGCAGCAGGGGGCACAGGAACACCCATCCAGCGACAGTCAAGGAGACAGTCATTTTCTGCAGAGCTCCCTTCGACCCTGTGGAAGAGAGCTGGGGGAATTCACCTCCAGATTTTCCCCCAAAAAGATTTGGAGAGGGAGAGGCTCACAACTGGGAGAAGAGGCTCGGGGCACCAGGGGCAGAGACAGGAGGGGGCACTGGCGTGGCCTTGGCAAAGTGGAGACACCAGGCCCTGCCCACGTGCCGGCTTCCTCCGCCTCAGGCCTGAGACTAGTCAGGGGGAGCGGGGTCCCGAAATGAACAAATCGGGAGCTCTGATAGGATCAGGAAAGATTCCCAACATACCTAACACCTGAAAGAAGGAGCCAGGATCCCCTCAAATTTCATCCAAAGCAGGGGAAAGCGATTCCACAGCTCAGACAGAAGGGACAGAGGTGACCGGGAACCTTGTATCCTCCATCCCGTTCCATACATTGAGTTGGGTTTTCACAGCTGCCCACATCTTTCTCAGCTGCGCGCAGCCTCAAGTTCACACACAATCTGCTGTGGGCCTCCTGGCTCCCCGCCCCCAGGGCTCTCCTTTCCATCCCCCACCACACGGCACCCCGTAACCAGCACCCTCCAGAGCTAGCAGGAGACAGGCAGACCAGCAAGCCCAAGGCGAGCCGAGGGACTGAGGGACCCGAGCCCCGAGAGGCAGATTCAGGACCCCATCTTGGTTCTGCACTGCTGCTCTGCATGCGCCAGGGGAGAGGCTTTGTCTCTTGGGAAGGGAGAATAGCTCCTAAGGGAAGGAGCTCCAGACAGGTTGAGCCAGAGACATGCGGAGGGAGTGGCATGCCCTGAGCCTGCAAGCGGACTGAGCAGGTGCAAAGCTACCAAAAGGTGCAGGAAGCCACGGGCAATGCTCTGTTTACTGAAGCACCAATGAGCAAGGGCTCGCGCTGCTGCTGTGGAGCAGGCTGGTAGGTACATCTCCCCCATGAGGAAGTGAGGCTCAGTGTGGCCCAGGGCGGTGCTCGCAGTCACTGAGGAGAAGGAGCAGCTCGCAGTGTCACAGTCAGCGTCTTGGTGACCCCCGCACCTCCCGATGCCCCTGGGCACAGGTATCTCTCCTCACAGAGAAGCAGCCCAGGGCCCACCATCTCCAAAGTTCTACCCCACACCCAAGAAATGACTGCTTAGGGAAGGGGAGTCTCAGCAATGAGGGGGCAGGGCTGCAGGCATCTGGAGCAGAGAGGGATTTCCCTTTGTTTTGCAAAGACCTGCAGCAGAGTTGGCACGGTCCCCCTCCAGGCCTCTAAGGTGCACCCCTGCTTTAGACTCACGCCGCCATCTGGTCCTTGCCAGCCTCGTTTATATCCGAATCCTGCCTTCTTATTCCTGGAGACCTATGATCACTTTTGTGTATTTTAAATCATAATTATCTGACTGATTTTGAGGTGACTGATTATATGCTCAATTTAATGTTTTCATTCTTCTTTTAAAACGTTACTTGCTAATTTAACTAGTAGTTCATGTACCAGGCTCTGTGCTAGTCACTTGGGGCAGAGCAGAGAACAGGATGGGGGCAAGAGAGGGGTCTGTTGTGTGTGTGGGGGGGCTAGGGAGGGGCGGGGTGGTGGTGGTGGGGGGCTAGGGAGGGGCGGGGGGGTGGTGGTTGGGGGGGACAGTTACAGCCCAGCCCCTTGCTCCTGGGCATCTCTGAGCAGCTTTTAGCTTTGGCTGAGAAGCTGACATGCCGCATGCTTCCTCGGACTCGTCTTTGTTTTAGGGATTGAATTTGCTATCTCTTTAGGAAATCATGTGATTTCTACTTCCCTTCAAGGAAGGGCCTCACACCCCAACCTGCAGGGGTCTCTCCCTCAGGGCTGAAGCTCCTAACACCAACCCTTCCTCAGGTATCCTGCCAAGGAGACTTCAGGCCCCCACACACAGGCCCCTCTCCCTGCACCTGCCTCGTGGCCCCCATGGCCTCGCCTTGGCCTCGCTCAATCTTTGAGCACCTGCTCCAGGTGCGGGGGACAGAAGAGGCAGTGGAGCTGGGACCTGGGCTCCTGTGGAGCTGGAGAGTGGGCTCCAGGGAGACCCCTGTGTCCCTGCCAGAAAGTTGGTTGGATGGTTTTGATAGATTTTGAGTACTTTCTTTACTCAGGCCTTACCACACATGAGCTCATTTTAAAATCCTCAAGGCAAGCATCACATCTGTCTTTGATAGAGGAGGCTAAGGGTCCCGGGGGAGGAAGGGGGGTAGGGAAAGGGGCCAGGGCAATGGGATGAACGTGCCTCAAGTGGGTGGGCTGCCCTGAGAGCCCATCTGGGCTGGGCCTGGGTCTGTCCATCCTGGAGAGGAAACCTCCCACCTCCTCTCCCTCCCCAAGCCCTTGAGTGGGGGTCCCCTGGCTGGGCACTCACTGCCCACAGGGCAGAGCTCCGAGACTGGCATCCTTTCCAGTCCTGCTCTCAGGCCACTGCCCCATTCAAGGCAAACACAGTCCTGAGCCCCCACACCTGTCTTTTCCTGCACCCTCGTGCCCCATCCTACCGCAGTCAGCCTCACCTCGAGCCAGGTTACCGGAGATGAAGCGGAAGAAGAAGCTGATGATGTCACCCAAGTGCTTCTTGCAGCCATGCTGGCACTCCTGCAGCCTCAGCGCAGGCCCCCGAGCCGGCCCAGGGCCCTCGCCGCGCCCTGCCATTCCTGGGCCAGGCCCGATCCCCAGGCCCCGGGCTCCACCCTGGCACTGGCCAAGCAGCGAACAGAGCAGGCCACCTTCAGCCTGCTCTGTCCTTCCACTGCCTGCCTCCCCCCAACCTTACTTCAAAGACTCTCTTCTAGAACTCTCTCCCTTCTGTTCTGTCTTTCCCAGGGCCTCTCTTATTGACTTCTGGCCTGTCCCTTCCCTCCTCTGTTCTCTGTCCTTGCCTCCTGCTCTCCCCTGCCTTCTCAAGGACTGCCTGCCTCTTGCCCTCAGCACAGAGTCCCCAGGGCTGGCCAGCGCCCGCTAGCCCTGCAGCTGGGCCTGCCTCCTCCAGCTGCCCCTGCTCCAGTCCCAGGTTGACCCCCTCTCCTTGCACCTGGCTCTGGCTCCTGAGGACCCTGGAGCTCACACTACCGGAGGCAGCAGTGCTCCTGCAGCTTCCTGGGCTGGGAGAGGGGTAGGGTTGGGGGAGGGTATAGCGCCTGTGCTCCCAGCACCAATGGAGGAGGTGCCACTGGTGTGATTTTCGGCTGAAGGTGTGATCTCACCGCAAAGGGGCCTCACCCAAGTTCCAGGGCTTCTCTGCAGCCAGAAAGGGAGCAGCCCTTCTCCTACAGCCCCCTGCCTGGGAGGTTCAGGGGCCAGGGCACAGCCGGTGGGGGGGTGGGGGGGTGGGGGTAGAGTCCTGGCCTTTGACTGTCTCTTGGCCTCTGACCTCTGCTCACTGACCTCATCCCTCAGATCTCCTGGCACCTCTATAGAGTGGAGAATGAGGAGGTGGGAAGCAGTCCCTCTGATGACGAGGCTAAAGGTAAACCATGGGTATGACTGGAGCAGGAACTGCTGACCACCCCTTTGCCCCCTGCAATTATTGAGCACTTAGTGTGTGCCAGGCAGTTTCCTAGGGTCCATCTGGGTCACAGCACATTCAATCATTAAACAAACCTGCTGGGTCTGGGTGGCACAGAAGGCCATTTCGGTATTCACTCTCCCCTGCCTTTTCATCCACAGAATCCTGATTTTGTTGGAGATAGATAGAAATGTGCTACTATCCTTTCAATCACTTTCCTTGCAATCAGGGTGGCTCAGTTCTGGCCAGGGAAACAGGCATCAGTCCTGCAGAGATTTCTGTGAAAGTATTGCTTTCCTCATATAGACACTACCTCTTCCTCCTTCCACCCTGTTTCTCTCCCTCTTTCCTGGAACGAAGCCACTATGGCTGGAGCCAATGCAATCACCTTGCAACTGTGAGGGAAAGGACAGAGAACCGGAGACCTTGACTCTGACATCCACAAGCTGCCAAATTCATGCCAGCCACGACCTAGCCCAGATTTCTCATCTCAGAGACAAACACACCTCTGTGTAAATGAAGCCACCATCATTTGAGGTTTCTGTTATACATGAGTGCAGCCAAGTCAAAACATTTCAGGGGTCAGGAAGGAAAGAAGTGGGGACTAGGAGGTGTGAGAATGCTGTTCTCTTGTGGATGTCTTCCAAAGGGCCTGGAAGGGCGAGGAGATATTCAGTGACCTAGTGGACAAGACAGCCTGTCTGGGCATGTCCACCAGGATATATTCCAGGCCACTAAGTACTGTCCCTGAACAATGTGCCACAGAGGACTGACAATGCGTGTGGGTTCAATGAAAGACCTTCCTTGCACTGGTGGATGTGAGTGATTTTGTGTTAGTGCAGGAGCCCAGGCCTTATTGGAACAGGTTCTTGGGAGCCAGCCATCTTGAAAGAAGTGTGAGTACCTGCAGCCACCCTGTGTGAAGGAGCCAAGCAAGCATGTGGAGCAGGCCATGTTCTGAGGCATCAGACATGAGTGGGGTCTTCTGGAACCTTCCAGCCAGGCCCAGCTGGCCTCACCAGCTAAACAAAACCAAGTGAATAATCACAGCTGATACTATGTGGTATAGAACCAACCAGGGGACATCTGCCCACATGCCTGACTCACAGAGTTGAGAGAAAATAAAATGGTTTTTGTCTAAAATCACTCCATTTGCAGGTATTTTGTCAGGAATAAAACGGTAACTAAAATGTCCTTCCCTTAGCTTGGAGGGTTGGACTGACAACATGTTCTCTCCAGAAAAATCCTCTTCACAAATAATTTCTCCTCAGACTCCAACCACTCAAATTTCTATACTTTAATCACCAGATTTCAGATCAATCCTTGAATTTTTGCATCTGACCTGGCATCTCATTTTGAAACATGTCAATCATATTTTCATGCTTCAGACACATTACACTTCTGTTAGCATGTATTTATATGTCCTTATCTATTATAGGCAAGTTAATTCACATTTTTGTCCCCATGATTTTGCATTGCCTTTTTTTTTTTTTTTTTTTGGCCAGGGTGCTGGTGGTGGGGGTGACTTTATTTTACATGGAATTGACAAAGGAATCAACAGACCCTCAGGAGAAATGAGTGTCTCCCAGAGGTGGACATGGTGACTGATGAGAATTTGGGTTTCCATTTCAGAGGAGAGGATGGCAGTGTGTACGTTTGCAGGGGTCATGGCTGTAGGGTGTCGCAGAGAGGCGTGTGGTGTTGCCCCAGGATTCCCACTAGACCCAGCCAGGATGTGGGCACATCCAGGTCACAGTCTCTCACAACTTCAGGGTTTCTGTGAACTTCCAACAGCCTTGAACAAATGCCTCTCTGCTTCCACCAGCCAGTATGGACTATCTGCTGCCGTGCCCAGGTTATTTTGTGCTTGTTATTATTATCCTAGTTTTACAATTGAAGAAACCCTGCCTCACAGCCCCTGTGGACACTGGACTCAGGAAGTAGGTCTGTGGTGGTAGGTTGACCGTGCCCAGGGAGAGGTGCCCTGTGGGGGGGCCACACAGAGTAGGCCAAAGTCCTACTGGCCACTGGATCACTGGATACGGGCCCTTCCAGTGCTGGGGAGGCACCTGCTTCTCAGCCAAGGATGCATGTGCCTCCTGTGTGGTGTGGGCCCCACCCCATGCCCAGTGCTCCCCACCTCCTGGGAGGACACCCATGTTAGAGGCCACTGCTGCTGACTGCTCAAGACTCTACCTTCATAGCCAGGAGTGACCAAGGCCTGACTGCAGCTGGTCCAGGCCTGGCCCTTGGGACTCCTATCCCCCATCCTGCCTGTACCTTGCTGAGGTGCCTCCTTGCCCGAGTCTGGGGGATACTGCTTTTTACTGGGCCTGGGCCCTGGCTTCTCCTCCGGTTGCCCCAGATACCTCTCTCTGGCCAGCCTCTGCTGAATGGAAAAATCCTGATAACAAGGGTGTAGTGTCTCTGACACCCGCCTGCCTTCCATACACACTGCTGCCCAGGACACCATGCCCGGACTCCGTGCTGAGCAATGTGAATGGCACCTATTGTTCTTGGCACCCAGAGCTCGTGAAGGACTGAAGGAGCAGAGGCGCCATGTCTGGGCATGGTTAGCATTTCACACACACAAAGACTTCAGTGTGACCACACCAGCAGCGTCGTCCTAAAGGGACACGTGCGGGTATGCTTGACGGAGGAGTCAGGCCTGGGAGTTATGCCCATGAGGAGGAAGGGCGCTCGAGGGTCACATGTCCTCAGTCTGTGAGTGTAGCTACAGCCTCTGCAGACCCTGGAGGCCCCCAGAGTGGGCAGACACTCAGCAGGGTGGACACCCTGCCCAGAGCACTTGAAAGAAGCTCCCAATGGGAACACTTGCTTGATCCCTGACATCCCTGTGATTTGCTGGGTCAAGTGACCTGTGAGTCGCTGTATCATGTGATCTCCCTGAGCTTCACTCGACTCTTTAGAAAAATAGAATGATCTGGGAAAAACTTAAAGAACCTTGTTTTTCCACCCCACATATTCCTTCAGGACCCGGTGAGCATGTCCATGCAGGGAATGCCAGACTTGGGCCCTGCTCCTCCCCCCACGCCCACCTCGGCATGGCTGTGACAGTCTTCAGGAAACACATGCTAGCAGCTTGATAGGAGCTGGGTGAGCTGGTTCCTGCCTCCAGGAACCCACCCTGAGATAAAGGTGGGTCAGGAGGGTCTCATTGGGACCTTGAACACGCCACGCCCCTTGCTTTCCTCCAAGTCTACTCACACTCAGCTGTGCCAAAGGTCTCAGCAAGATGGTGGCACACTACACTCCAAACCCAACCTGCAGCACCACCACTTGTCAGCTATTTCTCCAAAAAGTTGGAAACTGGAGATGGGGCCCAGCAGGAGAGAGGCCAAGGGCTGGGGTGGGCCTGGTTCCCATCTCAGTTTCTACCCTGGTGGGAGACTGGATTGCTCGCCCTGCTGCAGAAGGGGCAGCACCTGAAGGCTCAGCTTCCCAGGTGAGCGCTTTGCACGCCCTTTTAGCGATTTCATAACGTTTCTGCTACCTGCAAAAGCTACCCCCCGCAAAAGTTGAGAGCATATGAACCCCACACATATATTCACATGCATGAGTGCTCCTGTGGGAGGGCAATTCAGGGAAGGGGAGGGTGGAGAACAAATGTCACCCAGGGTTACGGAGCAAGCACTGATATGTAGGGGCCATGGCAGGAGCAGAAGGGAGGGCTGGGGTGTGCAGGGGGCGCCTGGAGTGGTGTTGTGGGTGAGAAGGGAAACTGGCCCGTGGCAGCCACTGCCCCACATACACACACAAGACCCCCCGCTGGTGGTGGCTGCCAGTCACTGTGCCTGCTGCCTGTCCAGTCCCTCAGGGGTGTCCCCACCATGCCCCACCCCACCAAGCCTCAGAGCCCGGGGCTGTGCTTATGCCCATTCTCCAGCCAGAGGACTGAGGCTCCCGGAAGCCACACAAAGAACATCTGAGACAATGAACAAGACGCAGTTATCAGGGCCCAGGTCTGCACCTTTTCCTGAGGTCAAAGAGGCAGACTCACCTACACACCTTGTGTGTGAAAACACAAAAGTGGGTATGTGAACCCCAGCAGGTGTGGCATGTGTACCTGCACATGGCATGTGCACCTGTGTGTGATGGGTGTGCACCTGTGTGTGATGGGTGTGTGGTGGCTGCACAGGTGTGTGCAGTCAGTGTGCACAGGTGTGAGCATATGGTGTGAAAGGACAAGGGCTGTGATCACCTGCTGTGTCACACTTGGCAAACACCAAATATCACAGTCAGCATATTCAGAGTGGCCATGTCTGTCAGTTCCCACAAGAACACCCAGAGAATCACCTGAGGGAATGATCCAGCACCTGTGGGGGGCAGGACCAGGGTGGGCCTGGGGCCAGGCCTCCTCACCAGGCCCTGATACATTATGGCCCATCTTCCAATGTGCCCTGAGGTGGGCACAGCCCCCCTTCTCACTGAGGACCTGGAAAGAACTGAGTGAACAGCCCAAGGTTGCCAAGCAGGTGGGATTGGGCAGAGCCAGCCCCGCATGTCAGACCCCTCCCAGCTGGGAAAACCCCAGTATGTCACCACTCCATCTCCAGCCTGTGTGGGTCCTGTCTTGAGCTCAGTGCCTAGCAGGCACCGAGCACTCCACAAATGGGGAAGAGTGTGAGTCAACGGGAAACACAGCTACCAACGCAGGCAGAGGCCTCAGGACAGAGGTTAGAACCAGCCCCCACTCCAGACCTTGCTGCCCTCTCCAGGCCTACCTGATCCCTGGGGGGCAGCACTAGACAGGATCCACTTGACCAGGCAGCACCGCATCAGGGCTTGGCGGGTGAGCCGTGGCCTCTGCCACTTGACACCCTCCTTCTTGCTGAGTGGGGTGCGCCCAGGGTCCCCCAGGAGGCTGCCATCTGACACCTTCATCACCTCCTGCAGCAAAAACAGGCAGAGCATCCTTGAGTCTTGATTTACAAGGGACATTCAAAGTGTCCCCAGGCTGCCCCGACCTCCCAAGCAATGGCATCCGCACCCCCATTCAGGGGCTCTTCTTCCAGGGATGCATTCCAGGCAACTCCAGTGCCAGCTGGAGAATTCCCTGGACTCTGTTGCCCCATTATGGGTACCCCCTGCCCATATCTCACCAGAATGTTCCCTCCAAGAGGCCTTGGTCACTTCATGGCCAGGTCACTTCATAGGCAGCCACAGTGTTCCAGGTGGGGCGTGAGCTGGGAGTGGTGTTCAAGGCTCTGTGCACCTCGTGCAGCCCACACACCCTCCCCTCCAGTCAGACCAACCTGCTCTGTGAACACAGCTCCTTTCCACAGTTCTGTGCTTTTTGCCCAGGCCCCCCTGCTTGGCCCAGTGAGCCCTACTCATGCTTTAAGATCCAGACAGCAAGCCACCTCTCCCAGGAAGTCTCCCCAGCTTTCTAAGGCTGAGGGAGTTAGGCCTGCCCCAGTGTCCATAGTTCCTCATCAGCACAGGTTATGGGGTGATAACTTGTTGAAGGAGCCCCTGGCTGGAGGCAGGGCCTCTGGGTTTCCAGAGGCACATGAGGGGGTCCCTGGAAGGAAGGAGGTGGGGGTCCAGACTCACTCAGAGCATGCACAGGCCTAGTTGTCATAGCTAGACAGTTCCTTGGCGATCACAGTCCAAACCCTTCCCCTGACTGAAGCCCAGAGTGGGATCAAGACAACGGGCTCACACAGCAAAGTCAGACTTCCTCACTTCTCTTCACTATCTGGATCTTTCTTTACCTGACTGAACGAAAAACTGGAAGGCCTCCCCAGAATGGGGCACATGGAACCCATCAAGAGAAACTGGAACGTGAGTGCCAGTCAGTGTGGATCAGGAAAGGCAAGCCTGGGGTCACAGCAGAGTCCACAGAGCAGTGAGATTTGTTTTCCTAGGACAATATTTTGAGAACCCCCATCCTGGCTCCAAAGCCACCGTGTGTCCTCAGCACCCACACTGGTGGCAGGGAGGCCCGGGGAGGCTCATGTGTGTCAAGCTGCACAGCCTCAGTGTCCCTCTGGGCCGCTTCCAGGTCTAGTTTGCTACCTTTGTGTCATCCCCTCCTCAGGGGAGCCCCACGTATCTTCCCTTCCAGGGACTATCCATGCTGCAGTTCCTGAGTTCTAGTCATGGGGAGAAGCAACACCCCCATGTGGGTGCCACTTTGAGTTGCCCTGGCACCTGGCTAACCACTGGGGTGGCTGATTGATGGTGTCTTTCCAGCGTTGTGGGAGTCGCGTGTACTACATTTGCACAGTGCTGGTTATTCCAAGTAAATAACAGACAGATGTGCCATCGGGCAAGTACTGCAGATGCAGAAACCCAAAGCAGCCTCTGCATTGGTCAGGTTTGAGGAGTAGTGACTGACCAGGCTGCTTTACACTGGAATCGAATCAGTATCAGGGAGCCCAGGCCCCACAACCAGGGGGAAGGACAGAAAGCCAGATTTGGAAAATGCCAGCACGAAGAGCAGGTAGCTGGACAGCCAGACCTCAGACAGTCACCCCAGAGAAGAGGCCAGGGAGGGCCTTCAGCTACTGCTGAGTGACCAGACCCTGCTGCTGGTGCTGCCATCCCAGGGGCACAGTCTGTGACCCTCGCTTTCCCTCTGTTGTGCGCCTGCTGCGCTTGGAACCTGGAGGCTGCAGCTGGAGCCATCTCAGTTGAATCACTGGTTCAAGATGAGGAGTGCAGGACTCCCACTGTCCCAGCCATGGCCACAGGCTCAATCCCCAGCCACGTGGGGAGTCGAGGAAATTAGCATCTGGCCTTTTAGACTCTCTACAAACCTGGGGAAGAAGAAAAACCCTCCCTAAATGTGGTGATTGTGGAATGCCCAGGCAAGGGGTAACTGGTCTGTGCACCGTGCAGGCTCCAGCTACATGGGAGGGACCCCCGGTGCTGAGTTGGCTCACAGCCCCATAAGGCTGGCTCACATTGGCACAGCTGGCCTCCTGCTCAATTTTTGGTGAATTGACCACCTAGGCAGGGAGATATCCAAATGCCTTATCCTGGCTTTTGAAGCCATCACTAGGCAGGTTCCAGCAGCCAGCTCCCTCTCTCAAAGTCACCACCCCAAACCATCTCCCTAACACACCCTCAGCAACAGCCCCCACATTTCTCTCTGCTCCTAGGACCACCTGGGAGGCGATGGGGTCAGCTATGCCACTCACCATTCCCATGGAGCAGAAAGCATCTCTCTGCCGGAGATGCTGAGGAAGGACCCTACACACATATACTCACATGCATACACACATAGTACACATGTATACACATGCACATACACACACAGGTCCTGCTTACCCAGCTTCATTACTAACCATTTTATTCAGGGGAGAAATGGCCTTGCTGAATAGTCTATTTCTGTCCAAAATGGGATGGGGCAGTCCGGCAGCTGGTGCTTCATTGTTTCGAGTGCTTTGATGAAGGTTCTGTTTGTGGGGTTGGTGGAGAAGGTCAGAAGGGGAAACTGAGTGGGGCCCCAGAGTTTCTGGCAGGATTTCTTGGGGACTTCCTGCCTATCAGAGCATTATTGGCACTGACTAGCAGGTTGCCCACATGGAGCCCATGGCTAGTCACGGGATTCTGTCTTGCAGCCCAAGCTGGACTGATGTGACAAGACCCAGCACTGACCCCGGTGCCTCCTGGGAAGGCTGGGAGGGCCCATGGGCAGGCTGAAATCGCCTTTCACACATGTCTATTCTGGGCAGCATGTCATCTCGTTGCCATGACAACTCTATGAGGTAACCCCACCCCCATTTTAAAGAGGAGCCCCACTAGGGACAGCCTGTCTCCTAGTGTGAAGTGGGTGGGGGTCCTGACAGTGAGGAAAGGAGGAACCCATAAATACTGAGCCCAGGCATGGCCATGCAGATGTCAGGAGGGGCTGAGCCCATGGACTAGGTCCATCAGACACAAGGAGGGTGGCGGAGTGACCGATGGTCATCCTCATGAATATTTGACACTTGTCTGTCTGGAAGAGGGTCTGAGTGGATTGTCAGGGAAAGTTAAATGGCTGCTTCAGGCACCCTCTCTTGAGTAGGGAGGCACTGGGCACCCAAAGGAGGGAGGCCTCAGGAGTGAACATCACTCCTCTCACCCCTGGTGACTTTGTGCTGCAGGTGGGAGAGTCCAGGAGAGTTGGGTGGTTAGGAGACTCCCACAGAAATGAAATCCCTTCCGCCATGATTCTACCCGCTGTGATTTTCTGCAGCATTTCAAATATTCCCCGGGACCTGGTGCAGCCTGCTGAGCCCACTCAGACAGCCTGCCTGATCTCACCTCACTGTGCTCTTTATTCGGCCCAGAGTATCCCCTTCGCTTTCCTGCTACCTCCATCTCACACTCCCCTCCTCTACCTGCATACTTCTCTCTCTGAACATTCAACATAAACTCTTTTTCAGCCAGGCCTTATTCAGGTCAAGTCCCCTAACTAGCCAGGTGGCCCTCCCCAGGCATGTTCCATCTCAGCACCTCTCAGCATGTATTGCTTATCTTTATCCTATTTGTTTTCTGGTGCATTTTCCATGTCCCCCGCCCCCCAGAATGTCAGCTCTGAGGTTGGTCCTGGCCTTTTGCGTAAACTACTCTCTCCCACTGCAGAGCCTGGCATCCACACTCATTCACAAAACTCAACAGCAAAAGAACAAAGCATTCAATTGGAAACTGGGCAAAAGACATGCACAGACATTTCTCCAAAGAGGACATACAGATGGCAGATAAGCACACAAAAAGATGTTCAACTTCATTAGTCATCATGGAAATGCAAATTGTATCACAACTAGATATCACTTCTACCTATCTGAATGGATACATTTTTTTTAAAAAGTGGCAGCACCAAATGCTGGCAATAATGCAGTGAAGCTGCATCACTCATACGTTGGGAATGGGAGTGTAAAATGCTTTAGCCACTCTGAAAACAGTTTGACAGCTTCTTTAAAAACTAGGCAGGGCCTCCCCGGTGGCTCAGTGGTTGAGTGCTGGGTTGCGAAGCTGCCCGCAGCCTCTGCAGCACCGGTTTGATCTCTGGCTGCTCCCTGGCCTCCGGAGGAGGGTCCCGCATGGCACGCAGACCTCTCCTGCCACCCGCTGCTCCCCTCAGCAGTGTACTTCGGTCCTTCTGCCTGCTCTGCTCCCTGCTCTGGCTCTGGGGAATTCTCTCACCTTCCTGCGCCTCTGACTGTACACAGTGCTTGTATAAATAAATAAAAATAAATCTTTAATAAATAAATAAATAAATAAATAAATAAATAAAAACTAGGCATATGACTACCACCTAACCAGCTCTCCCCCACTCTTGAGCATTTCTCCCAGTTAGCAAAAACCAGTACAAGAGTGTTCACAGCGGGGATGAGGGGAGATGCAGGGGTGGAGGATGAGTTCCTTACATGATTGCACATATTAAAAAAGGATAGTACCTGTAGCTATCTGTGAAATAAATGCCAGCTTATAAAAAATTCTCCCAGTAGCTTTATTTGTAGTACTCCCGAACTAGAAATGCCCCAGATACCCAGTTCTTAGTGGATGGCTCAACAAACTGCTATATCCATGTGATGGGTTATTAGGCAGCCATCAGAAGGAAGGAGCCATTGTTATGCATGTAAGCAGGACGAAGCTGCAGAGAACTAGGCTGAATGCGAAAGGTCAACCCAAAAGGTCACGTAGTAGTTAATTCTACTTCTGTAACATCTTACACGGATAACATTTTAGAAATGGGACAGATCAGTAGGCCAGAGGGTAAGGATGGAGCGAGGGGATGTGGCTATAAAAGGGAAACTCCAGGGATCTTTGGGGTGATGGAGCTATTCTGTCTCTTGATTGTCCTCATGGATGCTCAAACCTACACATAATAAAACTGCACCACATTAAACACACACATGCTCACACACACACACACACACACACACAAGGCCACATAAGGCTGGGGAAATCCGAAAGAGGCTATTGGGGTATATCACTGTCAATATCCCAGTTATGATTTGTACAGTCACATTTCATTTAAAGATGGGATGCCGAGCCTCCCTGGTGGCGCAAGGGGTTAAGCAGTGCTGTGAAGTTTTCCGTAGCCTCTGTAGCACGAGTTTGATCCCTAGCTGGCCGGGGAGCTAGGCGCAGCAGACCTCTCCTGTCTCGCCCGCTGCTCCCCTCAGCAGTGTATTTCAGTCAGTCTGCCTGTTCTGTTCCCCACTCTTTCTCTGGTGAAACCTCTCACCCCCCACACCTCTGGCCTATACCCCAGCTCTTGTATACATAAATAAATCTAAAAAAAAATAAAGATGGGATACTTTCTGAGAAATGCACTGTTGATAATTTCCTTTTTGTGGGACGTGCATAGAGTCATTACACAGAGCTAGCTGGTAGAGCCCACAACATGTCTAGACTGGATGGTATGGCCTGTTGGGCCTGTTGTTGGACACGGATCCCTGGGTAACTGAAGCATCATTCAGTGATGCATAATCGTGTTATTGATTTACAAGATGCTACTGTTGGGGAATTTGAGTAAAGGATATGTATGGCCTCTCTGTTTTATTTCTTACAACTGCATGTGAATCTACAGATATCTCAATAAAGTTTCAATCAAAAAAATACTCCCATACACACAAGAGTATTGAAGAAGTATAAACACACACAAATCCCTCAGTTAATATTCACAAATGACCAGGTAAAAGACCCGTGGGGCCCTCCATAATTCACCTAAAGCCTCTTCCCTCCCACTCCTGCTTGAAGCTAGGTTTATTTAACGGGAGAAGGAGCTGGAAGTCCTCACAGATCTCCTGGGATAGCCAGGACAGAGTGGCAGAGAGCATTGAAGTCGGATCACCTGGGCCCTGGGCTCATATCAAGTCCCCAGTGCACAGATGATGTGTGAGCCTTCTCAGAAGTGACTCAATGTGGGCACTGGGGACTGGCAGCCTCTAGGTTCACAGGGTCCCCTGGGCTGAGCGCAGGTGGTCAGGGTCATGCCCTACCACTCACCCCAGAGTGACACTTGCAGCATCTGTGTGGGAAGGCACGGGCCAGGGGCAGGGCAGCTTCCTTCCCAGATCCCCAACCTGTGGAGACTGGGGAAGGGACAGAAAGGACATTGAGGACTTGGGGATAAAGGAGGCTCCTACTCTGCTGCCGGGAATGTAAGCTGGTCCAGCCACTGTGGAAAGCTGTGTGGAGGATCTGCAAAACACTAAAAATGGATCTACTATATGAGCCAGTGATTCCACTCCTAGGAATCTACCCCAAGGACACAAAAACACTAACTTGAAAGAAAACCTGCACACCAATATTTATTGCAGCACTATTTACAACAGCCAAAATATGGAAACAACCTAAATACCCCAAGATATGAATTTGGTGAATGGATCAAAATTTTGTGGTATCTATGCACAATGGAATACTACTCAGTGATCAAAAAAGACAGACTCATGGCATTTATGGCAACATAGATGGAGCTGGAAGGGATTATGCTAAGTGAAATAAGTCAGAAGGAAAAAGAAATATCAGGTGGTTTTACTTTTATGTGTAATATAGAGAAACCAAAAAATGTCAAAAAAAAGAGAAAACTTGCAATTTGGCCATAGATCTGAGGCACACAGCAGAGGAGGGGGAGGGGACAGTTAGCAGAGAGATGAGCACAGGACTGAGGTGATGGATCACGGGTGCTATGGTGGCAGCGGGAGAACTACAGGCATGACACCTGAGGGGAGAAACCAATTACTGTACAAAAATGAACAACGATGTGAGAAAATAAATTTAGAGGGGAAAAAAAAAAAAAGAAAGGATACCACGTTGGCAACACACCTGCTCCCTGCCGGGCACTGAGTAGATGTTTGGAGAGCTTGTCTTACTCAATGCTTCCGCCAGCATTTTGAGGTTCCTTAGATGCTCCTCCAAATCACCAACCAAAGCTCAAATCCTAGAAGTGGTCCCTTCTCACACCTGTTATTACCAAGCTCGCCCAGTTCCCTGTGGTGCGTGTTCTCTCTCGCTCCACCGAGTCAAACCAACTTGTTCTACTTCAGGACTGTTCTAATGGGCTTTGGCTGAAGGTCACTGGCTCAGGGAGTCAGGCCGTGCCCTAGGAGATGCTCCTACATCTTACAGATGACTTAGTGTCTGGCTCCCAATAACCAGATAACCCGAAAACAGGGTGTGGCGTCTGTGGTCAGCAAGCTGTTATTCTATTTCATGATATGATGTAGCAACCTGCACTTAGTGACTGCTACCAGCTTTCTGTTTACAATCATGTTTTAAAGATTCCCTTTTAGACTGATTTATTAAAATGATAAATGTGAGTTAATTCAAAGAAAATATAAGCAATAATAGCACAACTTGCAGCAGAAAGGGCAGAGCTGGTGAAGGCAGAGTACAGCTAGGAAACTTGGAGGCTGAGGAGCCACTCAACTCTGCTGGGCTGGCCCTCCCGGGCCTGAGTGGCCCACAAGGGCCACCTGCCACATGTGGCTAGTCCAAACTGAGGTGAGCCTACTGTCCATGTGCCTACTGGCCAGCACACACGTAGTTGCAAATCCTTACTTATGAATGCAAAAAAAATGCATTCTTTTTAAATACTGATTACACCTTGGAATGATAATATTTCCAATATATTATTAAATACCTTCTTATTCATTTTGTTTTACTTTCTTTAATGTGTCTTTCCAAACATTTACAGGGACATCAGATTTGCATCCCATTTCTACTGGCTAGCTCTCATTGGTTTGGGGAATCTCCTCCCTGCCAGGGCACACTCAGCCCCCAGCAACTGTCTCCCACCTGAGTCCCAGCTAGGGTGAGTCAGAATTGTTCCAGAGAGGTGAGAGTGTGGGAGGTTGGGGGACAATGAGTCAGGAGGCCAATTAGGGGGACTGTCTAATCCCAGGAGGAAGGGAAATGAGCCAGACCCAGGCAGAGGGATGGGAGGTGGAGATGTGGGAGGGGGTGAGGTGACTCCTTGGTAAATGTGACACCTGTCACCATGGGGATGTAGGAAGCAGAAGGACCCCTTATGCCTTCCAGTTTTCATGCAATATGGTCCAGACTGTCCTCGCAGAACACTAGCATCTGAGAGTTTCCACCACAGTAGAGAGAGGCCAGATCAGGACCTGGACCCAGACATCCCACCTCATGACTCCCCACCCCACTTGGGCTCCTGGAAAGGTCAATTGCCCACAGGAAAGCTCCTTGCTGCCCCACCTGCCCCACAAAGCAGGCTCAGCTTCATCCCGGGGGAGATGGAGTCACTGAGGCCAGACCCTTCCGTAGCTGGTCCAATCTTATCGGTTCTCATCACTTGGACTCCAGAGAACCCCCAACAAGAACAGCCCAGAGAATACTCAGCAGAGGTAACCTGTGGGCATGTGTCAGCCTGTCAGGCCTGGGAGTATATGACTAGAGGTCTGGAGGGTCCTGGTAGACCTGAGCTCCAACATCTAGCTCCTTTCCCGGAGGCCACATTGTATGTAAAAGGCTAGGCTAACTTCTCCCAAATGGTTGCAGACACTTATGGCTGAGAAACAGCATCACTGACTTTTTAAAAGCCACCAGGACCCACTGCATGATAGTTCTGAAGACACACTCAGCTTGGGAGGGGGGATTTCAGGTGGGACATGTTATTAACAGCAGCCCGGTATAGTGGGAAGAGGTCCACGGTCAGGCAGACTTGCATCTCCGGCCCTCACCTCCTGGTGGGTGACCCTGAACAAAGTACTTGATCATTCTGACCCTCAGTTTCCTCCTCTGTAGAATGGGAATGACCACATGCACTCACAGAACTATGGGGAGAGTAACTAGTTGACATCCACAAAGCCCTCAGAGGGGCAATTCTTCCTCACTCTTCTGATGCTGAGGGAGGGCCTGGCTGCCCGGTGCCAGGGGCAAGGCCAAGCTCATGTTCTAGTGACATCCAGCAGGGAAGTCCACCTTACTCTGCTAGGCCAGCAGCACTTCAGAGTCACCTGGGTGCTTCTTCCACATTTGCCTGCCCCAGGGGCTGCATTATTTGATTCCAGGGGCCTGTGCCATGCTTGCTCTTCTATAGATGAAGTGCAGCTGGGTTTAGAGTGCTATCCCACTGGGTAGGAGAATCTGGGCTTTGTCTGTGGGAGGAAGGGTCTCCAGGTTCTCTATCTCTGCTCTGAGGTCAATGCCTTTGCCAGCTAGACATCCAGTCTGCTCAGATGTGGGGGTGCCCCCCCATTCCCACCCACAGGGACTGCTGTGGCGCAGGCTGGATCACTGAGCAGCCACTCGTCCGCGCCTGCTCTATTTCCATCACTCGGGACAGATGGCAGGAAGTGGCAGTGGGCGTCACATCATGCAGCCCAGGGGATCTGGGATGGGGAATCTTTGGGCAGCCTTGACTCCCCACCCACTCTTGGGTACCAACAGATGTGGGCCAGGTAGCTTGTGAGGTGAGCTGGGATTGTCACAGTCCCTACAGGCACTAGTGTGCACACACCCATACACACAGATGGGGTGGAGGGGGCACTCCTCTCAGAGCCCAGGGCAGTGGAGGGGAGATGGGGTTGTCCCTGCCCTGCCTCCAATGACTGCCACCTTGGCCAGGACACAAATTCCATCCTGCCTCCCACCCCCATTTGCCATCCAGGCAATGAGGCATCTTATTAACCTAGGGTGGACTCAGCTGCTCCTTGACATCATTCTCCTATGGGCGGGGGTGGGGGGTGTCCTCCCAGGATCTATTCAGCAGTCAGAAAATAATAACATTAACGCTCCCCCTGCTGCTTACAGAGCCCCCACTACATGTCAGGGCCATGCTACGTGGGTTGGTATAGGATCTCAGTTGTTTAGGAGGTGGGTTTATTTCCACCCAGGAGAATGAGGAGACAGCGGTACAGAGAAGCTAAATAATTTGTCTGAGGACGTACAACTAACGCATGAAGGGGCTGGGACAGAGCTCAGATCTGCCTATTGCAGAGCTAACACCGACAAGGCGGGCCCACCCTACTTCCCAAGCCACCTTTCTCTCCTGGCTGGGCCCTTCAATACCAAGTGTGGACATGGGGTGCTGTGATAAGCCAGAGGCTATATGTGTGTGCCTGGGGGCAGGGCTGGGGAGCTATACCAATGCACCTCTACCCCCAGCCTCCACTGGTTAGCTCAGGGACCCAACTGCAGGTGGGGGCCTGGCGGAGGCAAGCGAATCTCAGAGACCGAGGCCCAGAGGGACTGGATCCTGCCCAAGCCACAGAGTCCGTGGGGCAAAGTTGGGGTTAGAACTGGGCTCTGTGTGGCCATGGCAGGTCCTTTTAAAGAAAGGGTCAAGAGGGACTGGACATAGGAGCATAACACCAGCAGCAGCAGAACTTGGATTTGGCTCTTGCCTGGCCTGGACTTGGGCAGTGGGCAGAGTGAGAGATGCTTTGCCGAGTTGAGCGTGGTAGAGGCACCAGCCAGCCAGATGGAGGGGAAGGGCCAGTAGAGACCTGAGGCAGCAGATCAGAGGGGGGAGGAGGGATAGGCCCCCTCTTGGCTGCCCCGTTCTATTCAGCTAAGCTCCCCCCTCCAACTCTGGCACCTGCGGATCCCCTTGGTTCTCTCCCTGTCACGTGGCTGTTGCGTGGCATTCTAGGACGTGGGCTGATCACAGCTGACAGATGCACCTGTTCAAGGGAAACATCAGTCAGCTGGGGACGGGGAGCTTGGAGGAGGGAGGGGAGCCGTGCAATGACTCACTGCACACTGTACCCTCTTTCCTGCTCTGTCTCCTTCCTGCCCCAGGCCTGGGACTGGCAAAGGGAGATTTGCCAAGTTCTCTCCCCTCTTCTTTCTTTGCCTGGGAAACCGAGTTTTCCCTTTTCTCTCACAGAGGCCACATTCAGGGCTCCGCAGCTGCTCCTGAGTGTACCGCTGAAGCCTCGGGGTAGGCTGAGGTGGGAGAGCAGATGGGCCCCCAGCCAGCCTGAGTCTGCAAAGCAGCTCCCATTCTTGCAGGAGAGTTTTTTTTTTTTAAGAAAAAGGGATCCTGAATTCAAACCAGGGGGCCCTTGCCAGTTTTTCCAGCTCTGGATCTGCAACCGAGAAAGGCGCTGGGGCTGGCTCAAGGTCACAGGACAACCCAGAGGATGTGGCCAGGGGTGGGGTCTGGCTTGTGTGTAGTCCCTGAGGAGCTCAGAGGGTACCCTGGGTCACAAGCCTATGCGGCCAGCCCCCGACTGGCATGGGGCACCTTCTCAGCTGCTGATTTCCAGGTGTGCGCTTCTCCCCGGTAGGCTTCTCCCTGCACCCCACCCCCATCGCATGGCTAAGCCCTAGGAAACTAAGCTGCCCACTAAGACAGAGGGTTCAAATCCCAGCGATAACACTTTGTACTTTGCCACCAAGGGCAGGTCTCAGTTTCCTCTCTGCAAGGTGGGTGTAACACCAAGAGCTGATCTGTGCGCTGTGCAGGGGTCCAAGGAGATAATGCAGGCGCAGGGCCTGTTGGGAAGCCATGGAGCGTGGCCCCCTCAGGGTTCTTGGCCCTTAGTCCTGACCTTCTCCTGGACTCACCTGGAGTGTCACTTCACTCTATCTCAGTCCAGGCTTTGAGTGCTGTCTTTGGAAAGGGGGGGAAACAAATGAGCCCCCCCTCCTGCAAGCACACTGCAAGAAGGCTGGGAGCCAGGCAGGTTAGAGGTTCAGGTGCACATGCTGGGCCACAAAGATCATTCTCCAGGTCCCTGGGACGACAGCCCACGCCTTGCAGCTGAGCCTGTGGTCCTGTTTGCCCCTTTCTCCTAAGAGGTCCCGACGGCAGTCTTGGTGCTGTACTGCCCACTTGCCCCCCTCCCTGAGCTCTGTGTCCATAGAGGGGAAGTGGTGGCGCTGGCCCTCCCGGGAGGCTGTGAGGGTCCAGGGATGACTAGGAAGACATGGAGAAGGCTGAGGGGCTGGTGACTCGTGCCAGGCCAGTGGAGGGGGGAAGGGCGGGCAGCCATTGGTCACGACAGACAGGCAAGTGAGGGTAGAGAAGTCGGGCTAACTCTAGCTGTGCTCTGCATTGCAGTTTCTGCCGCCACTGGGGAGGAAGGTTATTTTTCAAAATCATTCCCCCTGCTGACCTTGGTGACGACTGAGTCGGGGACGACTCAGGACCAGTGTACCTGGTCTATGCCTGCCTGGCCTGGCAACAGGAAGTAGGGGACCCCCTCTAGTCTCTGAGCAAATCAACCACAGGAAGGCCACTGGCAGGCATAGGCACAGCAAGATCCACTGACCCAGGAGTCAGTTGTGGGGAGGTGGAGGGCTGTGTGGGGTCACAAAGGCCAAGGGAAGGGGGCAGGTGCATTTGCAGCACGCAAGCCACCCCCTTGACCCATCTGGCGGGGCAGGGTGGCCAAGTTCCCAGATGAGAGGCAGGCAGAGCCGGCAGAGCAAAGGCAAGAGAAGAAGGGCTGTCCCCAGCCCGGACAGAGCAGCTGTGGGCACATGAGCACGTAGCCTGCACTCCCACCTCCCTGCGTGCACGGGTGGGGCGGCACTGGGCATCGCTGTGTGCTGCATCTCATATCAACATCTGGGGTGCACTCCACCTGTGCCACCCTGGTGTGTGTGTGCAGCGAGCACACAGCAGGGCGCGCGTGTGCCAAGGCACTCAGCTTCTCTCTCTGCCCCGCCTGTCTGCAGGCTGCCGCGGAGACGTGAGGTGGCAGGAGAGAAAGCACTTTGTCCACCTGTCCTGTCGCCATGCTGGAAGGGTGGTGTCATCGCTTCTGCCCCTCCTCCTGGCACCCCTGGTGGATGGATCCCATAGGGCGGAGGATATCCAGACTCTGGCAGTGTGGCAGGAAGTCAGCACCACATCACTCTGGGCTGCCAGCGCCCAGGGTGTAAGGGAGGCAGGAGTGCACCTCTAGGGGACAGGGCGTGGGGGAACCTGCCAAGCACCAGCCCTGCATCCATACTTGTCCGCTTTCAAGGCCCTGGTTTTATTTGGGTCTTTCGGCCTTGCCTTTTCCCTCCTCCCTGCCACCTGCTTGAACTGGCTGGAGCTCCAGCAGCCATGTTGGACCTTCCAGTAACCTCAGGAGTGGAGGCCAGTGAGACAGATGGAGGCTCGGCCCCTGCCGGCCACGGGACCTCCATGCCAGCCCTCATTGCCTCCCTCTGGACTTCTACATGAGAGAAGAAACGCATCCAACCTTGTTCAAACCACTGTTGTTTGAGGGTTGGAGCAGCCAGATTTAATCCTGCTGCTTCCTCCTTCAAAGCAAGACTGTCCCGAAATGTGAGAGCTTGCGAGTCATCAGGACAGATACCCCAAGTGTTAACTGTATTTTGGGGACCTGCTTATTTTCCTTTCTCTGTTTGTTGTTTTTTTTTTTTTTTTCTATTTAATTATTCTTCGTCCCTCCCAAGGCCCTGTCACTATTTTCTGAATTCTTCCCCAGGCATTCTCCTTGCGTTCTCTCTCTGCTGCCTCCCAACAGCCCCCCAGAATGGGAACCATGAGGATGTGTCCTTGTCAGGGGTCTCAGAGCCCTTCTGGAAGCAGCACTCATTGATTGCTCCAATGACTAAAAGATTCATTCCCTGGCCAGCCTTCAAGTGGAAGACACCCCTTCAGTATTCGACCATCCCCAGCTCTGAGAGCTGTGGGGTTCCCGCACCTGCCACAGGGACCTAACTAAGCAGCCCAGTCACATGGCCGACCCAAGTTCTCCTCTGCCCACTGTCTGTTCCACAAACACCTAAAACCGCTGCACCCAAAGGGCCCCAGGAGCCTCCCAGCCAGGACACACCAACACTTACTTTTCCAACGCAGGAAATCTGCCATCCTACGGGGCAGAGCCGGGGGCGCGGGAGGTGGCCCAAGAAGACCGGCTGGTCCGGGGAGACCCCCAGAAGCCCTGCTCTCCACCTCGGGGAGCCCCCAGGTCTCCCAGCACCTACCTTGGCCCGCTGCATCCCGGCCACGGAAGGAAACTGTTGCCGACCGCCCCTCCTCGCAGCCAGGGGGAACAGGAGTGCCGGCGGCCCGGGCTGGCAGCTGCCTCATGTTTGCTTGAACCCAGACGTAATTGTTACCGGAGGCTCCTTGCCCGCCCCCTGCCCACCCCTCCCTCCTGCCTGCTTCTACCCGCTCCACCCCTTCTGCGCGGTCTCTCTCTCCCTCTCCCTCTCTCTCTCTCTCTCTTTCTCTCCCCCTCCCTCTCCCCTCCCCCCCTTCCCTGTCACCCCCTCTCCCCTGTGTGTCCTCATCTCCCCCCTGGGCTCCCTGCCCCACCATTCTGTGTAAACGGCTCCCAAGCCCTCCCAGGCTGTTCGGGTCCCCCGGTCCGGCTCTCCCGTCTCCGGCCGCCCCTGCTGTCACCAGCGTCTCTCTCTGTGCCTCCCCCAATGTCTGTCTCTCCCTCGAACACACACTCTCTCCTCCTCCACCTTGGTCAGGGGTGGAGTGTGGTGGAGTGGGGGTGCAGAAAGCCCAGGCTGGGGGGAGGCGTGCCTTGGCAAAGGTTCCTGGCCCCAGTGTGGGGAGGGGCAGCAGTCGAGTCCAGAGACCCTTCCAGAGGCATTTTTCAGGATGGCCCAGACTCTCCCCTCACTGCTGTCCCTACCCCTGTGCTGCTTGTCTCCTCCTCACGGCCCCAGGTAGAGCAAGTGGAAGCCCACCTCTGGCCATTGCAGTTCCACTGGACTATGGAGAGGGGTCCAGCTCAGCCTGGAGCTAGGGTCTCCCTGGTGCCCCTCCAGTGGCCCACAGATGTCCTGGGGGCGACTCTGGGGAGCTGGCTCTGTAATGGCCTCACCAGAGGAGGCTCAGCAGCTAGAGATGGCGACAGCTCCAGGGCCACGAGGCGTGGGTCACACACAGGGGTCCTTTCACCTGTCCCCGCGCCCTCCACTAGCTCCTGTTACCCCACATGGGGCCTGTGTGGTGGGAGCCCTCCTCAAACCTGAGCTCCATGTATTCCCAGGTAGCCTGTCTGAGGAGGGGGGGTGGGGTGCTATCATCTGTCCCAGTTTGGGTGAGGTTGGGGTCACACTCAGGGTGGTCGAGGGACCACACCAGATCCCCTGGGGGTGGAGGAAAGGGGTGAGGGTCTCTGGGGATCCTTGGTAAGGGGGTCTTCCTACCCCTCAGGAGAGCAGACTCCTGGGCATTTGCTCAGTCCCCAGGGAAACTGCCCAGGAGGCAGGTGCCCAAAACCTCTGCCAAGTTTCCCTTTTCTGCACCCCAAGGAGCCAGCCTATGCCTGTGGTTCCCATGGAAACAAAGCCCTGAGACACCCCCTCCTCTGCTGCGTGCACGAGTACTTGCACACAGTTTCTCTCTCTCTCTCAGCCAGCCAATTGGCTCCAACTTTTACATCCCCAGAGGAAGAAAATAGTCTGGAGCTGCTGACCCCTGAGAAAAGGACTGTTTTCAGAGTGGAGGCAGCAGCCCGGTGAACTTCCGGGACAGGGTGGACCTCACACTGGAGTTGCCCCCCGCGCCTGGGGAAGAGCCCCTCCTGCAGCTCTTGGTCGGCTGTACCTGGGAGCACGGAGCCTTGCACCCGGACTTTGGGTCTAAGTGAGCCCCACAGCAGGGGCTCTCTGAGCATCTTGAGTCTTCACAGTGGCCGTGGGAAGGAAGCATCTTATCTCATCCTGCCATCCTGACGAGGATGAAAGTGAGGCCCAGCAAAGTCAAAGGATTTACCACGGTCACGGACGGGAAAGCGACGTGCCAGCACAGAATGCCTGTTCCTTTCGCCCTGCAAGTGAGCATGTGGATAAGATCCTACCCGACATCCCATGTTCTGACAATCAGCTTGGAAACTTTCCAATCATGCTGTCTGGGCCTGACTTTTGGCATGGGCTGAGGCGGTACCAAGACACCCCCTACCCCCAGACCACACTGCCCTCTGGGAAGTGACCACCCACCTCTTGGTATGCTCACTGCACTCCCACTACTTAGAGATGCTTTCTTCCGAGTTAGCGACCTTAGAGCTGTGACCAAACAGGGCAACTGTCCTCTCCTGCTTGGTCCCCCTGGTCCTGGATCCTTAGATACCTCCCAATGCATCTGCCACCCCTCATCAAACACAAATTTGCAGGATCCCTTTTTCCTCACCTTGACCCTTTCCTTCCCCCACCCCTGGGGCTTTTCTAGAGCTCACAGACTTCCTGGTGGGCCCCAGAACTACATGGAGAGGTCCCAATGGTAGTGTGGGCCTATGGGCATCGATAAACTTTCCCCAAGAGAGTCTGAATTTTTTTTTTAAGATTTATTTTATTTATTTATGCATACAAGAGCTGGGGTGCAGGTGGAGGGGTGAGAAGATTCACCAGAGACAGAGTGGGGAGAAGAACAGGTGGATTGACTGAAATACACTACCGAGGGGAGCAGCAGGCGAGACAGGAGAGATCTGCTGCACCATGTGGGTCACCTCCCTGGCCGATACCCAACTCGTGCTGCAGTGGCTGCCGATAGCTTCATAGTGCTGAGACTTAACCCCTTGTACCACCAAGGAGGCCTGAGCCTGAGAGTTTCTGAAGATTCTTTGGCAATGTATCAGAGCCAAAAAAAGCTTGAGGGAGGCTGCAGGAGGACCTCATCTACTTGGCCACAAACACGTCAGTCTGAAGGGTTTCAGCTGTGGCTCTGCATGTGGAGGGCATGGGTGCGGGTAGGCTGAAGACGGGGGAGCTGGGAAGGGGGGACGGAAGAAATAATTGCAAGCCTGGACAAAAGTTCGTATTCTAGTGGGGCAGCATAGTGGGGCACAGCAGGTTTTCTATGATCCGGGCAGATGGGTAAAGGAGGAGTCCTGGAGCCCTCAGTGGCTTTTTCAGGCTTTTAATGACCCTTCTACACCATCTGTGGTGAGGCAACCAGTTGCAGGGCAGCCAGGGAGGCCTGGGGGCCAGGAGGCTGGCAGGGCTCCTGACCCCCAGTCAATCTTTACTCTTTCCAGGCTCTCCGGGGTTCTCTCCTGGTCTCACCGCTGGTCTGTACTGCACTCTGCTGCTCCATCCTCTACCACCTCCGGTCCTCTGCTGCCACCCTTGTATGCCCAGTCTATCAGCTCAGATGTGCCCACTGACACACACTCATACCACACTCCCAGTGCCGCCATCAGGCAGGCATGTAAGACCACAGGGGCTAATCATTGATGCTAATGGTGGGAGGGCAGGAAAAACCTGATGACTTCCATTTACCCTACAGGGAACCAGGCGCAGGGCAGGCAGGCTGCGGGGTCTGGAGGCTGGGAGGCTGGCAATTCTTTGATCTTTCTCAGGGCTCACCTCTGGTGTTCTCATGTAGTCGCCTCTTCTGCAATCACAATGCTCATCCTCCTATAGCCGTCCTCCATCTCTGAGTGACACCGCCCTTAATCCCCAGCCTCCAGGCCCAGGTGTGCCCACTTACATGCCCAAACCATACTCCAGGTGTCTCCACTCAGGCACGCATGCCCCGTGCTCATGCTCCCAAGCACCACCTGCATCAGCACAGTCAAGGCTGCAGGCAATAGCCACAGAGGCTAGAGGAACAAAAAGCCCGATCAATTCACCTTCCCTACACTTATGTTACAACATTTGAGCATGTTGCATTTGAGGAGGCATGTTGAGCCGTCTTAGCAGGCAAGGGGTCTTTTTTCTGACCCCAGGAGCTCACATCACCCCATCCACAAATCTTGGGGCCTTCTGGACATTCCTCAGTTGTTGCTCACAATCCTCACAACTCCAGACCCAAGTTCAAAATCCCCCCCTCAGGCAGGGTCCATGGAACTTCTAGGATGCTTCTTTTTCTGGGCCCTTTTGGGGATCCCTGGATTTGTGGGTCCCTGGCCAAGGGGGAGGAGGCATGCTCAATACAGTTATACATTTCAAGGTTTGAGGCTTTGACCCACCAGGAACCCTTGTCTTTGAGGAAGGCCCTTCTGGGTAGTGATGGGTCTCACCAGGCATGTGTACCCCATCCTCACAGTAGTTCAAGAAATATCTGTTGTCCAAAAACAGCTGTCCCCTGGATTCCACAGCATGCCATGAGCCAGCACGATTGTGGAACTGGAAAGCAGACTAAAGCAGCCTTATTTGTGACTTCCACTGGACCTCGAAGTCTCTTCTGCCTGCCCTCCCATGACTGGATGGGAACCTGGTGGGCCTGGGGTGCTGCTTGGTAGGGAGATAAGTGGGTTCTCCATCACCACTTCACATCACACAACAGTGTCCGCTAGGGCAGGGGTTGGGGGGCCCTGACATGGCCAACCCTCCTGCTGTGCAGCCCAGGTGCTCTGCCCAAATCATGGGGATCAGCCTGGAGCCAGAGTTGTCCTGGAACTGTGGCTGCATCTCTCCCTCCTATGGGTGCCTCAAGGCCCTTTAGTGGGTACCTCCCACACAGCCCTCAGGATGACTGATAGTCCCTGACGCCCTGCAGCAGCTCCAGGGTGCTGGCCTTTTCCTGGACTGAAGTCTGTTCACAGCCTCCAGAGATGGGGTCTGAGTCCATGTTGACTCCCATCTTCCCAGAAGCCCTCCTCTTTGCTCTGCCAGTCAGGCAACCCCCTGCCTTATCCCTCCAGACTTACAAGTGGGGGAGAGACATCAATCCTCTGGATTTCTCAAACTGCATTGTATGCGATGAAGCTCTCTGCCAGCACTCCTTAAAGTCCCCTTCCTTCTGGCTTGAAGTGAAGACATGCCACCCTTCTCCTTGCTTGGGCTCACGTACCTGCCCCCAAAACCCCTCTCTACCTTCTAACCCCTGGATCCCCTCAGTGTGTGTGCAGGCACTTCAATTCTACATCACTCATGGGCAGAGGTCAGGGGTCACCTTTCTGAGCACACCCAGCCTTCCCTGGAGCTACAGTACACCGTGTCAGATGGAGGTAGGCTCGCTGTCCCCAGGTGGCGCATCCAGGAAGTGCAAGGAAGGCCAGGACCATGGGGAAGGTGCTTCATTCCAACAGCACACTGTGTACAGACCAAGTTGCCTCAGTCCGGGCACTCAGGCCTGTAGAGACAGTGTGCGCTAGGAGTTAAGGGTAGGGAGGCCTTGGATGTGGTTGGGTGCAGAAGAGGGCCACCGTCCACAGCCACTGAGCAGGGCCTCAGGCCAACCCTGGAGGATTCAGATATCACCTGACATGTCACCATCATCAGTTGATCCCTTTGGGCAGGTAGTGCCCTTTCTACTCAGTCCACATCCAGTCTCAGTAACTTATTGATAATTTCCTCCACTGTAAATAGGTAAATAACAACGCCTACCTTAATTAATTCATCTAAAGTGCTTAACACAGGCCTTCCTGGTGGCGCAAGGGGTGAAGTCTCAGTGCTATCACCGGCCACCGCAGTATGAGTTCGATCCCTGAGTTCAATCCCCGGCCAGGGAGCTGACACAGATGGCGCAGCAGACCTCTCCTGTCTCGCCTCGCTTCTCCCCTCAGCAGTATATTTCAGTAGATCTGCTTGTTCTGCTCCCCACTCTGTCTCTGGTGAATCCTCTTACCCCCGCACCTCCGGCGTACACCCAAGATCTTTTATGCATAAATAATAAATAAATTTTTAAAAAAAATCAAGTGGTTAGCACAGTTCCTGATGTATACTAACAGTTCAATATATGCTAGCTCTCTGTGCCCTGAGGACCCCCAGCCACATGATGCTTCCTTGCACACATGGAGCCACATGGAACCTGTGAGCACTGCCCGGGCCGCCACCTGGGACCTCAGATGCCCAGGCCGTCACTCATGGCTCATGGGGCTTTTGCTCTGGGATGGCTGGGCTGGAGTACCTGGCAGAACTCCCAGGGCCTCCAATCTGCCATCCCTCCTGCCACAGGGACAGCAAGGACAGTTGAATCAAATCTCCTTGGAGACAGGGCCTCTCTCCCATGCAATCACAGGGCTAGGATACTGGCAGGACATGGAGGGAGCCTCCAGGGCCACCAGGACCACAGGACCTGAATCCAAAGCCTGCCTGGCCTTCCACTGGAGACATTTAAGTCATGTAGCTTCATTTACTCAACTATGAAACAGGGATGGCTCCCAACCCTGCAGAGAATGACCACGAAGGGGTTTTGTTTTACACATCAAGTAGGATTAGCATTTGGGAATCCTGGCATTTTATTTATTTATTTATTTAATTAATTAATTTATTTATTTAAGCACTGGGTATTTATTTATTTATTTATTTATATAAGCACTGGGTACAGTCAGAAGCACGGGAGGGTGAGAGAATTCACCAGAGCCAGAGCAGGGAACAGAACAGGCAGACTGACGAAATACACTGCTGAGGGGAGCAGCGGGCATGGCAGGAGAGGTCTTTCTGCCATGGGGACCCTTGCCGGGATCAAAACGGTACTGCAGAGGCTGCGGGCAGCTTCGTAGCCCAGCACTCAACCGCTGCACCACCAGGGGAGGCCCAATCCTGGCATTTTAAAACCAGAAAAATTTGTAATACATTTTTCTCTGTGACTATTTCTTTCACCTGCCAAGTGCCATGCCCTCTCCGGGGAATGAGCCTACATTGATGCTCTTCAAACTGAGCTCCTTTGAAAAGTCACTGTTCAGTTCGCCAGGCCAAGGTTTCTGGATACAAAATTCAAAGAGTAGCAACCTTTTCCCAAATCATAGGGGGAAATAAAAATTAAGTTTTTACTACTACTGCTTCTGATCACAGCAAACTAGGTCACTTGGATTAAATTCCTGAGGTTAATTAAAAGCTGCTCAAAATAAGTATACATATATACATATATTTTAATGATTTAAAGGGACTGGAAGTGGCATTTTCTTTTTTTTTTTTTTTCTTTATTTATTTATACAAGCACTGGGTACAGTCAGAAGCGCGGGAGGGTGAGAGAATTCACCAGAGCCAGAGCGGGGAGCAGAGCAGGCAGAAGGACCGAAGTACACTGCTGAGGGGAGCAGTGGGTGGCAGGAGAGGTCTGCGCGCCATGTGGGACCCTCGCCTGGTGGCCAGGGATCGAACTGGTGCTGCTGAGGTTGCGGGCAGCTTCGCAACCCAGCGCTCAACCACTGCACCACTGGGGAGGCCCAAAATAAGCATATTTTAAAAGTCAGATGTGGGGCTTGGGAGAGAAAACAAGGCAGTGAATTATCACAGGCCCAAGATCTGGGGAAAGAAGAAAACACAGAGACATATGCCTGGTTTTGGGGGTTACTTTCTCTCAAGTGGGAGGAAGGCAGTGCAGTGGCCCCAGAAGACACTGTAAAGATGTCAAGCAGAGTTGTAACAGCCTTGGGGACTAAGAAGTTGGAAACTGAACCCATCAAGAGGAAGAGGTAGCTGGCAAATATTTCATGCTTTGGGGTGGGACCCCCAGGGGGGCTTTACTCCTGGAATACAAATGAGCTGGAAGTAGATCAGCCCTTCAAAGGCTACAAGTCATCATAGTCCCTGAAAGTAGATTTAAGTTTTCCTGGTTTGCTACAGCCCAAGGCAACTGCCAGATGTGAACATCATGGAGGAAGAAAACGCCTTCCTACTTCCAATTATTTCTACAGGCGACTAGATACAATGTGTGACACTCAATCAAAAATCACCAAGCAGTGAGGAGACAGACAAAACTAACAAAAACCAAGAAGAATGACAGACATGAGAAACAGACTCACAGAGGCTCCATGTTCAGGAGTTATTGAACTTAAAAATAACTCAGCTTGTTATGTTCAAATACACAAAACAGGCAAGTGAAAAAAAAATTTAAATCATTTCTGGTTGTCTTTTTTTATTCCATCAATTTCATTCTTAAAATGCAAGGTGTAACAGTTTCTGTGCACAAGGCAACCGATGAGAAACCAGCACAATAACCTCTGGGGAAAGCCAAAAAGAGGTGATTTTACTTCACTCAAGAATGCCGCCTAAGAGAGTGCTCCAATTGTGACAATGCATTGTGAATGCATCATCCTAACATCGAGGAGCAAATATGTTGCTGGTATGTAAGATGCAGTTAAAACCAGACCCCACCCCCACCCCGAAACTTGGCAGACAACCTAAAAGGGCTTTGCACCATTAAGCAAGGACCTATTTCCCTCGTCCCTGTACCTGCCCCAGACCTGGAGCGGCCATGGTAGAAACAGGCAGTATTTGGGCATTTGTTTGGGGCTATTTCCCTGCCAGGCAGTTTCCACACACGATCATGTTTGCCGTAACCCTCCAGGGAGGCTATGTCTTCTCTCCATCTTATACATGGAGAAGCTGAGGCCCAGGGGCCCATGTAGCATGTTCAAGGTGCCCCAGCTAACAAGGGTTACAGCCGAGATGTGAACCCAGGCCCGCCTGCCCCCAGGGCGTGCCCCACGCCCCAGGTGCTGATTGTGGGGGATTCCTGCACACCTGTGGTCAGAGGAGGCCTTGGATTCTCCTCTCCACATACACACATTAAATACCAACTGGATACAGGCATCCCAGCCTGGGAGATGTGGTGTCAAGGACCCAAGACCAAGGCTTAGGAGCATGAGAACAAACACTTCAATGGATCTGAGTTCTGGCCATCTCTTCTCTCCTCTCCTCCTCGTCCCTGTTTTTGGAACTCAGGGTCCAGGACACAGAAGACACAGGGATGAATTAGGGGTGACCCTAGGCTACATGAAGCAGACAGAAGGGATAGGGCCAGAGTGCAAAAGCCTGCTGAGGTCACCAGATCCCTCATGAGAAAGCTGGGTGAGGTTGTTGAAGATACTATCTCCTGGGGGTTGGTGGGGAAGCCCCAGCTCTAGCCCAGGGCCCTTCCTAGGGACCCAGTGCTCAGAGAGGAGCTGGGGCACAGCAGCATTATTTCTAACCCAGGTGCAGGCCAGAGGCTTAGGCTTCAGACAGGTCACGGCCTGTGCAGGGTCCAAGTCCAAGGGCAGTGGTGGGCTCCGGGCCACAAGGCAGAGTCTGAAGGCAGCTCAGATCTGGGCTGTAGTCTCTGGACTGCTTGGTGACTTTACCTGATAAGTTCAGTCAGACAGGAGGGGCCCTAGCGGACCAGCAAGGTAGTGGGATGAGGTAAAAAGGGGACAAAGGAGGAAAGGGATTCCCTGGAGGAGGAGCAAAGGTCTGGGGAGGGGGCAGAAGTGAGGTTGGGGCAAGTGGGGCCACCAGATGTGAATAAGGGAGGGGGGGGCTTGGGGAGGAGGGCTGGAGGCAGGAGCAGGGAAGGGAAGGGAGATGGTGACAGAGTGGGTTGGGCAGTCTCTGTCCACCCAAGGGGCTGGGGAAGGGGTCCCGAAAGGTCAAGAACAGGCTCCTCCTGGTGCTGCTACACTGCAGCTAGGATGAGGGACAGACACGTGGAGGTACCTGTGGGCTCTGGGGCTCAACAGAAGTTGAGTGTGTTTTTAAGGATGAATGAAGGATGTTCTGAGCAGAAGGGGACAGAAAAGGAACAGGGAAAATGGAGTCAGGTGATGATATGGGGGACAACTGGAGCCTGGACGCTGGCCTGGGCTCTGGCAGCAAGAGCAACGGAAGTCCTCTTGTCCAATCCAGGTCAATGGGAAGGCGGCAGATAGCCCTGGGCGGCAGCTAGCCACCAGCAAACACCCCTGTCATGGATTAAGAATGGAGCTGGTGAGGCGAAGACAGGGAGAGCAGGGCGCAGGCCCATCAGCCCTGCTGCAAGGAACCAACACCCAGACCCTGCCATGCCCCTCCCCTACCTGCCCCCGCCCCAGCACTTACCCACTCGCCCCTTAGAGCTTTAGGGAGGTGACCCGGGGGATGTGGAAGAGCTGAGTCTCCTCTGAGCTGGTGGAGCTGTGGTCTCGCGGAAAGAGAGCAAGTGAACACCCAGGCTCAGAACCTCCCACCCAGCACAGAGACAGACCCAGAGTCCTGATTTTCCTGCCAGGAAGCCGCCCAGGGTAGGAAGAGTCCCCAAATGCTATGCCTGGTGGATGTGTGGCAAGGATATGGGGCTGACACACAGCCCCTGGAGTTGTGACCGTGGAGCTCCTCAGAATGTGTGGCTCTTCATGGTTAGGCATGCACCTCCCCTGCCGGGGGGTAGGCAGGGTGTCTCATGATGGATGTGTCAGGGGACCGGGCCCAGAGACCCCTTTCTGGACCCTTGCTGCTTCCCAAGGTCCTAGCAGCCCTCTCACCTGAGGCGTTTCCGGATGGGACGGAAGTATTTGGAGGTCTTAACAGCAAAGATGATGCTGGGGATCAGGAAAAAGGTGCACCATGCCAGGCAGAACCAGAAGGCATTCTGGAATAGGTGACAGTGTGGGGTCAGCTTTCTGTAGCCAGGTATCAATGTCTGGACCCCCAGCTCCCCAAAGACTCAGTGAAGGGCCTGGGGGAACACTCAGAGCTGAGGCGAAGGACTGGGGTACAAGCCTGGGAGCAGGAGGCTAGCCTCACCTTATGACCTGCTCACACTGCCCCTCCCACAGAGGTCTCAATATCTGTGCACCCTGAGAAGCTTGGGGACACTCACCCAGGGGTCAGCCATCATGTCACACAGGATCACACGGCCATTGTCCAGAGCCCCGGAGAGGGGCTGGCAGGTGGCGATGCGCTGAGTCACCTGTGAAGTGACCATGAGGCAGGTACGTGTGGAGACACCCAGACCTCCATATTCAGATTGACAGGGGCACAGTCGTACACAGACACCTGGATGCGGGTGCACAGAGCGAGAACACACCGCACTACACACACGCATGCACGCACAGTCACACTCAAGGGTCCAAGGTGGGGGTGGACGCCAGGTTTGGGAGTTTGGGCTTAATCCTGAAGGTTTAGGGCAACACCAGGGCTTGGGGGGCAGAGAGAAGGAGCAAGGTGAATGGCTGGTACCACTGTGAGTTGGGTGACTGGTTGTTGCTCCGAGGCCAGGAGGGGTCTGAGTCCCCACTCACCTCCTCTCTCACCCAGGTCACATACTGGGAGAAGTAGCCCATCTCCCGAGACAGGAAACACTTGCTTTCCTGCAGGAAAGAACAGCGCTGGGCTGGGAGGAGTCCTGGGAAGCAGCACCCCCACCTCCCAATGCCTGGCACCATTAGAACGGCCAAGCTGGCTTTCCTGGGTAGCCATGGTGAGGTGACAGAGCTGGGGGAGAAGCCTGGGAGGGAGCTCTGTGTGCCTTAGTCCCTCCACCTACCTATGGATCTAAGGAAGCCCACGTCCCCTGTCCCACCCCCACTCACATTCCTCAGGACACGGTTGGCCCAGGAAGGCAGCTCTCCTTTCAGGTAAGCAACAGTGTCCAGGACACGTGAAGTGTTCACCTGGGGGAGAGGGGCTCTAGTCAGTGCCTTTCTCAGTCAAGGAACTCTCACACACTCACTCATCCATCCATTCATTCATTCAACTTACAATACACAGCATCCTCAGCTTAGATCCTAAGGACATAGAGCCAAGGATGGTGGTCCTCAAGTACCCACCCACCCACTCACCTCCAACCTCTTCCCACTCTCACTCTCGACCTCCAATGGGACCTGGCAGTGCAGATGTGATTCAAAGCCAGCTGGGCCCACACTGCCTCCTCCCTCTGCTTCTCCCCTGCTCCACTCCACCCTCCCCATCCCAGCAGCCACCTGGAGATGTGGGGCAGAGGTTGCCAGGGTCCTGACACTGAGGTTGAGCTTAGCCTGCAGAGAAGAGATGAAGGCTGGTCAGGTGAGGATTTGGGGCGGGAGGGAAAGTTCGAAGTGCTGCCCTCCTCTTTTAGGCCCCACTCTGCCCCCTAGTCCCTGGGTCTCCAAACTTACCACAAGGTTCTGCTGGGTGAGGACCTTCTCCTGATAGAGGCTTCTGAGCCTTCGGGCCTCCTCCTGCAGCTGCTGCTGTAGCACAGAATTGTCCTGAGGGAAGAAAGAGATGAGAATGGCACCCTGCCCGGGACAGGACAGCCTTTGCCAACACATCTTCACCGAGCTGTTCAGCCAGACATGTGGAAGGATGGTGGAACACGCAGGCTGAGAGGCAGAAAACCAAGGCACCTTAAGCTCCTGGTTCTGATAAGTGTTTGTGGAGACTTAGCCCACCTTCTAGGCCCACCCCTAGTTTGCTTGGTGCCTCTAAGTCAGCCACAAAACCTCTCTGAGCTGCAATGGTATCTACTGAAATGGAGGTGTGCTCTTTGCTTTACCATCATAAAGGGTTTGTATGAGGTCAATGCAATGTCTAAAAGTGAACTTTTTAAACTCTAAAGATTTATACAGGCAAAATGCCATTTTTTCCCAGTAGTTTTTAGCTTCTAGAGGAAACTGTCATAGCCTCTGATCCATCACAATGTCTTCATAGGATCTGCCCAGCAGATTTTGCAGTGTATATTTAGAGGCCCAAAGATATTGCAAATGACCTGTCCAAGGTCACACAACTAATTGGTGACAAAGCTTTAGTCAAAACTGACACTGCAACACCCTTAAACACCCTTAAACTGCCCTGTCTTGACCCTCACCCTCTCCCCAATTGAAGTACTGCCACCCCCTCCCGCCTCCCAGGCCTTTCTCTGACGCCTGCCTGCCCCATGGGGTCACTGATCCCTTCTCACTTGGGTCTGGGCCAGTCTTTGCAGCTCCTGGGCCAGCTTCTTCATATCAGTGTTCACCACAGGCTTCTGGATCTGCAGGCCAACAGGAGATGTCAAGAGGAATGAAGCCCAGCAACCCCAGCCCCTGGATCCCTGTCTTTTCAAAGCTACCCCACATTACTTAGCCGCAAAAACCTCTCTGAGCTGCAATGGCATCTACTGAAATGGAGGTGTGCTCTTTGCTTTGCCATCAAAAGGGGTTGGTGTGAGGTCAATGCAATGCAAAGTCTAATGTGACACATCAGTCACAGTGGGCTTGACCTGAAATTGTGAAACACATCAGACAATGTCCAGACACCCTGTGGTGTAACTCAACAAAGAAGTGGCATGTTCCCACCAGCGCTCTGCACAGCAGAGGGTTCGGGACCACAAACAGTGACATAAGCTATAGGGTGGGGGCACTCCCAACAGGAAGAGGCCCCAGGGACATGTAGACGAGTGTAGGGAAGGTGGAAGGCTAGGAAAGGCGAGACACACCCCCAGCTCCTCTGTGGGCCCCTGTTCCTCTCTGAGCTGGCCTGAGGTGCCCACTGCTGACCTGAGCAAAGAAGCCAGGGTAGTGGATATTCTCCATGCCACTGCTTTTCAGGGCCTCCAGGTCTCGGCGGGCAGCTGGGCTCAGCAGGTCCAGACTCTGCACATTCACTTTAAGGCTCTGCACTTTCTGCCGCAATTTGGCAGCGTACTGCGAGGAAGAGGAAAGGTAGGGGCATTCCCAGAGCGACTCTCCCAGACAAGATGTTGCCAAACCCTCAGGGGGTCCTGTTCTAGAATCCCAGGGCCCTCACTCTGGACACGTACAGTCCCAGACTAGCTCCTGGCTGGCCTCTGCTCCCACGCCATCCACCCCACCTACCCCACCAGGACCTAGTTCTCCAGTACCTCCCTGGTGACTGGAGAGTGGCACAGACCTTCCCATGCCACCTCATTAAAAATAACTTTTCCGACCTCTTTATCACATCAGCTGTGTTGAGGCCTTCATAGCACCTGTCCTCTGAAATAAGCTTGACGGGAGCACACCTTGTCTGCCCATTCTGTGCCAAACCTCTCTGGAGCAGAGGCTCACACGTGGTGGGCACAAGTGGTGGATGAGTGAAAATGAACAAATGGAGGGCTGCACAGCTGAATGAATAGACACACCCGCATTTCCAAACAGACCGCGGTTTTAAAAAGGACTCTTGGCATTTTCCTAACTTTACTAGCAGAGCTTTAAAGGACATGAAATTCAGCGTCAGTGTTTAACAGATGTTTAAGAGAAACTTGGGCCAGACAAGAGCATTCACTTTCCTGAGGTTTTGCAGCCTTCCCTGTCCTGTGACACTGCCTTCTGCTGGAAGAGGCTGGGCCTCCTCTCTAAGGGAGATCTTGAAGCAGCATTTCAGGCATCAGTAGCAGATATGTTCTGGACAGGTTTGAAAGTGGGCGGAGGCCTGCTGGGCTGGTGCCCTGGAAAGCACACTTTATCTTATTTATGTCGGCATCATCAGCTCGTTATCATCTCCTTTGAGGACAAGTTCTTTGGAAGTCACATTTGGTATGTTGCTAAAGACATGGGGGACTGTCTGGTCCCTCTGAACCTGAAGTGCTAGCTGTCCAGACTTCCCTGCAAGCCGGCCCTTCCCCTCCAGGAACCAGGATTGAGACCACCTCATCACAACTCTCCCCGCCGTCACACACAAAGAACCATGGCTTCCAGCCAGACAGCACAGGGTCCATCTTGCCCAGGCCCCTACTTCAGCCTTCCCTGGCCAGCCTATACCCTTGGGGCTGTCTGTGGCCTAGCATTGGGCCTGCTCCAGGCCCCTCTCATTGGGTTAGAGACAACACTGGAGGAAGAGCAAGCTAAGGCATTCTACAAACTGTTTCAGGTAATGCAGTTGAAGGCTTGGAGCTAGGATTAAAATCTAGGCCATTTGGCTACACTACCCATAGGCTTCCAACTTTCAAAGGATTTGGAAGATTTCTGGAAAGGATGTAGAATCAGGAGTTAGCACGTTTTGGCGACTAAAGCAGATGGAAGAAATGTGAGTTTTCCTGGAATGTGCTTGGGAAGGGTTTCCTGGAGTCAAGGCAGCTCTCTTCCCACCTCACTTAGGAGAAGAGCGAGGCACGCAGGGAATGCTTTTTAGCTTCTCTACCCCCTCAGAAGAACCACATTCTCAAGGTATATCAACTCTTGTAAAATAGCTCATCCTTTTCTTTGTGCCAGGACTATCTCCAGCCAGCAAGGATAAATTTCTCCAGTTCTTCACACAAAGTTCCAGAAAGTATGTTAGGAGACAGGCACAGACAGGGTGGAACTGCCACCATCTTCTTACTGGCAGTGTGAGCAAGGGGCCTTAGTGAGCCCTTAGTACCCAACTCATCACCATCATTTTCATTGTCACGACTCACTCCCCAAACACCCCACTACCAATCATAGCACCCCAACCAATGCAAGTCCTTGGCCAGGACACACACCCCTAGTTCCCTCACTCACTGTCACCATACTTTCCTGCTACAATCACAACTATCAGGTTTTTCCTGAGTACAGGCTCAGTGTGGGCCATGCTCACATCTACCCACTCACATACCCTGGAACCTTCCCTGATCTCTAGCCCTAGGCCAGTCCCTGAGCCTTGCACCTGGGGCCTCTGCCCTCGGGTCACTTGATCACTCTTGCAGACTTCTCAGGTTCAAGGAGCTAGACCCCCCACAGAGGCAAGATCAAAGAATGGGAGACTTGCAGGAGGGGTCTCCACAGCCTTCTGGAAGGTTCTCACCTGGTTGATATCCAGGTGCTTCTCCAGGTCATAGGTGTCATTGAGCTGTAGGACCTTCCAGAGTGCGGCCCCTTCCCTGCACTGCCTGAAGAGGAACGATGGGCATTCAAAATGAATAAAAGGGATGGCAGGTAGGGGCTGACCTCACCCTAATGGGACATCCATCTTGGCCCCTCCTCATACCCAGCCCCCAGCCCAGGCTTCTCACTCACTGATAGGCCACTAAGATGCTGATGTTCTTCAAACCAAGAAGTTGGGTCAAGTTCATGGATGGAGGCAAGTTCCCTGGGGTATCTGCAAACTGGAGATGGGCAGGGAGAAATGGGTCTGGAGCAGGATGGAGGCAAAGTCATCCCATGTCCCATAGTCCCATGGCACCCCTCATAGTAGAGACCACCCTCCTGTGACTCTAGCCCAAACCGGCCTCTCCTGGACCCTAGCTACTGGTAGCACCTCTCCCCATGAATCTCTAGGAGGGGTGGTCAGCCTGGTCTTTAGCAGAGAGACTGAGCCAGCATCTTGGCTTCCCTGCTAGAAGTGCTAGGGAACCAGTGTTCCCAGATTATAGACCCAGCGTTAGGAAAGCAGAGGGGCTCAGGTCTAGGTGAAACCCCTCAGGGGGTCTGTGCTGGAGCCCAGGCAGCATATCAGGGACCCACAGGCACTCTCTCTAACTCTTTATTTATTAGCAGTTTTCTGTTTTTTTCCTCGGCCATCTCCACTGTTCCTGTCCCTCTCTCCCTCTTGCCCCACTTCCTTCCAATCCTCTTGCTCTGCCACATCTCCCTCTTCCTCCCTCTGGACCCTGGAGTGGGGCAGGCACACCTTGTAGAGCTCCCCGCTCTCCCAGCTCCGGCACACCAGAGTCTGCACGTTGCCGCCCACCAGGAAGGTGGCAAAGACCAGGAGGATGAGGGGTACAGCGAAGAGGAAACTGATGGCCACGCCCCTGAGGAAGGCAGAGGGCAGGGCTGAGACTCGGCAGAGGTGGCTGAGTGCCTTGGACCAGACTCTGTCCCCATCCACATGCTGGGACTGTCATTTTCAGAGACTCAGTCCCAGAGCACAGCCCTTTGGGGAGAGAAGCTCAGGGGCACAGCCTCCTGGGTACAAGGGAAAAGTGAGAAGTGCTGAGTGTCCCCACCTCATTCCCAACTCACCCTCATCCTATCACCAATGACTGGCCCTGCAGCCTAGAGAGGGCAGCTGTTCTGCTCATAGAATCAGGAGGGGCCCAGCTCCAGAGTTCAGTCCTCAACAGAGCCCCGTGGCATGGTCACCCAGCGAGGGCAGTAACCTAGAGGGTCTGAGCAAGACCAGTGCCTGGCCTAGAGGGTTTCTCACACTAGGGCTTGAAGCTTGGAGAGTGAAACATGGACTGATTTCTGGTTTAGTTCACTCTTTTGCCAGGCACCCTACATAACTAAATGTGGCCATCCTGGCCGTAGAGACCACTTAGCACAGGGATGGCAAAGGTTCTGCTTCTGCTGCCAACTCTTGTTGGTGGTGCTGCCTGGATGCTGGATTAAGAAGGATTCTGAGGCCTGATTGGGAAAGTGATCATTAAATCACTATAGTTGCCACTGATGGGGAACCTCTTCTTTATTTGCCATCCATGCTTGAGTTCAACCCTTTTAAACAGAGGAGAACACGGAAACCTAGATGGGTTGCCAATTTGCTTAGGCTATCTGGCAAACTGGTGCCAGAGAGAGAACTAGACCTGTAGCCACATTAGGAGCAAGAGGAATGTGGCCAGCCCAATGGGGAGAGAACCTTCCCTTCCCCCAGTCCTTCTTACACCATGAGGAAGCGGGCTCCAGCCTCTCCTTTGGCTTCTGAGTGGCTGGGGTCCTCTCTGGCAGACAGCCCCCAGATGCCCAGGTTGAGGCCTACCAGGTTACAGACCACCACAAGAAGGACCACGGAGCACAGCACACAACCCATAATCCACCTGCAACAGAGAAGGTGCAGTGTCACCAAGAAGGGAGCAACTGAGCACCCAGATGGGCTGGCACAGCACCTAGGGACTGGGTAGGGCCATGAAGCCAAAGCTGGGGCTTTAGAAGTGTTGTTGTGTGCATTTCCTAAGAACCCACTTTTCTTATGGGTTCCCCAGGCTTAGATCCCAAAAGTACGTGGCCAAGGGGGGACACAGAGGCCCAGGGGTCATGGTATAAATGGAAGTAGAGACTTAGTAGAACTAGGGCATGACGGGGACTGAACATTGGGCCCTGGGCAGCTGAGAGGTTGCACTGTCCACCCCACCTGTGAGGTTCCCAGGCACCTGTATTTCTCATATCTCTGCAACTCCTTCAGGTAGGGGCGGCTGCTCTGTTCTGCCTCCTCCAGTGCTTGGCTCCAGCGGGAGGCCCCCTCCCAGCCTGGAAACCCTTCGGCCAGTGTCCTCAGTCCTTCAGGCTGCTGCTTCACCACCTTCTTCAGCTCTGCCCAAAACAGCAGGGACTTAATAGATGGGAAAGGCACCCAGGGAGGAGATAGATGGGCAGGAAGAACATTTGGGATGCTCAGAGAGGAACACTGGCCGTCGAGGTCTAGCCAAGGAGCACGGCTTCCTCTCCCCTCCCACCGCCCCATTTCTCTCTCAACAAGCCTCTCTGGTAGAGAGGGGTGGCAATCGGCCTGGCCCTGTGCAGGGCCTCACCTTTGACCACATCAGCTGTCTGCAAGGCGGCCAGGAGCGGAAGGGCATTGAAGGTGCTGTTCTCCTGTCAGAAACAAATGCAGTTATGCCTCCTGCTCTCCACCTGGGGCCCCAGCTTCAGGCACCCTGTAGTCATCAGGCCCAGAGGGAGGGCATCCCTGTAGTGCTGCCAGCTCAGGAAATCAGAAGTAGACTTCCTTCTGTTCTCTTGGCCTATGGCTTCCTCTCCCCTCCCTCAGCCCAGCCTGACCCAACTCCCTAAAAACACTGTCCCTCAAAGGCACCTCCTTTCTCTCCCCTACCCCCACCTTGCCTAGCCTATTGGAGCAGACTGCCAGCAATCCTCTCATCTCGTTCACCCATGCTGCACATGACTGCCAGGTCTATTTCCCTAAAGTCCTGTTCCAACCTACTCTTCCAGCCTCAGCTTCTACTTCCTTCCTCCTGGAACCTTCCACTCAAGTTACCCAGCACAACTGACTCACCATTTCCCTAACTCTGGCATTTTCCAGGCCCTGGGTCACAGATGCTGACTCACACTGCACCCTCCCCCACGGCCCGTCTCCACCCACAAGAGCCTGCCTGTCCTTGGAGACCAGTTTGTGTGCTTGCTCCCTTGCCAGCACCTCTGGCTTCACCTCCCAGAGGGTCCTAGCTCTTTGCTTCACGCAGGTCTGCCTTCCCCACCAGTCCATGTGTACTCAGGACACAGCCCAGGATGCCTTGTGGCAGGGGAAGGCCTGGTTTGACCCAAGTCTTAGATTCTACTGGGTCCTACCCCAAAAAGGAGGAAACTGAGTGCCCAGATAAGTGCAGGAGAAATCAGATAGGCCAGGGCAGGCACATACCTCCTCGACCATGTCAGAGAAATTGGTTTTCGGGACACCCTGCAGACGATGCAGGACATCATCCACAGGGGGCACCTGGAAGGGGGGAGAGGCAAAGAAAATGTTCATGGAGAGGCCTGAGAGGGGCCCCCGGGGGAGGGTGGGGAGAGAGGCCTCTGATCCCTCCGTGTCCTCATGTGTAAAATGAGGGACCAGCACAGCCCTGGGTGGCAGTGAGAACTTAAGGGGCTAAGGTGCTTGAACCACACAGCATAGTGCATGCCCAGAACTCTTGCCCAGCCAGGATGGGCCTCTTAACCCAGGATGTATGAGGAGAGGGGCAGAGCAGACCATGGACAGGGATCAGGGCTGTGCCTCAGAAAACAAGAGAACACAGGCTGCCAGGGATTCCTGGGACGGCAGGCAGAGGCCCTCGGCTCCAAGAACCTGTCCTTCACCCGCACCTGGCTGAAGTCAGCTCCCAGCTCCAGGGTGTGGACCTGGCTCAGAGCCTCTGCACAGCCCTGGCAGCCAGTATCCTGCAGCAGGATGAGGAGGTGCTCCCGGCGCTCCCGGACAGCTGGCTCCAAGTCCCGCTGCCCCTGCCACAGCTCCACCAAGGTGGCGTTCAGGGCTCGGAGGTGGTCTGCAGAGATCTGCAGGGCTGAGAGACCCACATCCTGACTGAGCGGTTTCCATTGTTACTGGCATCCTCAGAGGCTTTGCAGGAGGCAGAACACCTTCCCCTCCCCCATATCCTGACTGAGCGATTTCCATTGTTACTGGCATCCTCAGAGGCTTTGCAGGAGGCAGAACACCTTCCCCTCCCCCAGTCAAAGGGATCTGCAGGTTATTAACCTTGGTAGTTATAATGGAAACTGCTCCAGGGCATGTTAAACCAGAACTTGGGCAGGGAGGCCACAGGAAGCAGGGATTCTGGGATAAAGCCCTGGGAAAGTCATGGGTGGGGCTTGCTGAGGTGGCACAAGAAATCATAACTGGATAAGGGCGGGGTCTGCCCCCAGGAGGACACATGCCGCACCCCACACCCACCCAGAATACTAGTCCCACTCACCCTGGCCCAAGCTGAGCACTGAGGCAAGAGCATGGTAGACAGTGCTCCCAAGCTGGGCGTGGATTGCGCGTCCGATGCTCAGGCCAGCACCTGGAGAGCACAGGGCAGTCTGCAGAGCTGCCCCCAGGAACCTGGGGCTCTCCTGCCACTGCCCATTCAGCCTTCCAGGACCCAGCACTTGGCTCCGTTGGGTGGACATCAGTTTCTTGGTCTTGCTGTAGAGGGGCTGCTGTGCTGCCCAGGTGGGCCTGTTCCCCCCTGCTTCTGTGTAGGTGTTCTCAGGTGGATCCCAGGGGAAGGGAAGAGAGAGACTCCCCAGGCAGTCTGAGCAGGGGACCACTGGGGCTGGCCAGCTTGTCAGTTAGCTGTATCCCTTACCATCTAGTTCCTCCAAGACTTGCCTCTGTGGAAGGGAGAACTGCTGTGCCACGGCCTGTAGCTCCTAGACAAACACAGAGCTGTGATGCTGCCCTTCCTTGTTACTGATAGCCCTGCTTCCACCCCTATCCTGGCCCCTCCACTTCCCACAGAGAGCTGGGTGTGCATCCTAAGGACACCTTGGAGCATTTGTGTATTACAGTGACTCTCCAGCAGGGGGCAATTGGGAGCATGTCGGAAGGGGCATCTTTTCTAATTTGCAGGCTAAGGGCTAATTTACAGGTCCCACTCCACTCCATTCTGCTCGGGTCTCCCGGGGTCACATGGGGGTGATGGATTCTGCTCACCTGAGGGACATCAGAGACCAAGCCCCGCAGGCTGAGTAGAGTCTCAGGCACAGCCTCGGCACTGGGGCCCATCTGCTTGTGCATGCGCTGGTTGGTGACAAAGGCACAGACCATGCCAATCCTGAGGGGGTGGGGGAAGAGGAAAGGGCTTGCAGGATGTCCCTGAGCACCTGGCACCTCAGTCCACCCCTCCCACCTGACCTGGGCGCCTCTCACAGCAGCACGAGGGTGGTCAGCAGCAGGAAAGTCATGAGGGTGCCTCGCTCACAGGCCATGGCCTTGTGCTCTGTCTTCACTCGGCCCCCACAGCGCCGGCGCCGGCGGCAGCAACAGAAACAGAGCCCAGCAGTAGGTACCATCAGGAGGTAGAGGCCAGCGATGACAGCACACACCACGTAGCCTGCCTCATACCGCACCACCTGCACCGGGCAGGGCAGCAAGGCATGGGAGGCTGTCCTGACCCCCATACCCAACCCTCTGCCCCAGACCCTGGTGGGGAGATCGCCCCAGTGGACAGAAGGGGGTGGGGAAATGCAAGTGGGCCAGCATTTTCCAGCATCTCACAAAACCAGCAGGTGCAGTGGGAGTCCTTAGGCTATTTGCCTCTTACAGAGGAGGAAATTGAAGTCCAGGGACGTTCAGGCTCACTGCAATACCCCCTCCCTCAATCCCCTCCCCCGTCCATGAATGGCAAAGCTGTGGTTTCCACACAGGTCTGCCAACTGCAGCCTCATGGAGGAGGGAAAAGGAGGCCTGAGACCCTACCCTAGAGGCCACCCATGCTGTTCTACTTCTGCCCTTCATTCTCACCCCTGAACTCCCTCCCCTGGACGCTCCCCAGGGCTCACCTCATCCACCTTCACAGAGGATGGCTCGTTCAGCAGGGACTTCACCAGCTCTGTGGAAAGAGTCAAGCGGGTGGAGCAGTGTGGAGGCAGTGGCTGCCTGCCCCTGTGTCCACCCCACTGCAGGCAAGGTTGGGCTCTGGGGAGAGGCTCCCCCTACCATACAGCACCCTTGGGGGAAAGCAGTGTCCAGATGCTGCTACAGGAGAGAGTGACTGAGGTGAGGACTGGTCCACCTGGGCCCAGCAGGTAAGCCTTGCAAGCTGTGGTTTGGTTAAAAGCAGGGACAGGCCTTGACCAGAAGTCCTTCCCCTCCAGGGGAAGGGAGAGGTCCTGCATCCCCTCCTGGCCCTTCCAACCCCAAGCAGCCCTGAAGGGGAGTAAATCTTAGCCAGGTCTTTGGGACCTTCTAATGTAATTTCCTCTACTTTAAGAGGAGAAACTAAGGCTCAGAAAGCAAAGTGTCTCCCCAAGGTCACACAAGAAGATCCTGGAGCCTAAACCAGGTGATGTCCCCGGGGCTTCTGGGAAGGGAGTCGAGGTTGGGGTATCCTGGGGACCCTGCCTCTGCAGTGCCTGTTGATAGAGCAGGCAGCCCCACAGTGGAGACGAGATAAGGGTGCTGGTTGGGGACCCAAAGCCTCTGGATGCAGGTCCTAGGAGGGGGCAACTCACCGGAGGGGAAGGGGTTGAGCTGCACCACGGAGAGGAAGCGGCGCACTGTGCTGTAGAGGGGGTCCAGGGGCCCTGGCTCCCGAACTCGAGGGGCCAGCCACCGGGCCTTAGCAGCAGGGGTGAATGCCAGGCGCTGGGCCGGGCCCAGGGACCCGCAATCCGCAGCTCCCGTCCCGGACAGACTCAGGGCCAGCCCCAGGCCCAGGCCCAGCAGGGGCGCCAGGACGCCCGGCTTGCTCGCCATGAGGTCGGCGGGTGGGCTGCGGGGCAAGCAGGAGCCGGGCTCAGGCGGCCGAGAGTGCAGGCGGAGCACAGGGCAGGCCGTGCATCCTTCAGCAGCCTCCTTCCCGCGGCTCTCAAAACCGGACCGACAGGTTTGGGTTCCCGAGCTACCTGTGCTCCCGCCGCGAGCGCTGGAAGGGTAGGGGAGGAGGCCTGGGGTAGGGGGGCAGGGCTTGGATCGGGCCCCTCCCTCAGAGGCCTGGGGTAGGTGGCTGGGCACCATCACCCCTCTCCAGATCCTCCTTAGACCCTCCTGAATAGGCCGCCTCAGAGCTGGGGAGGGGAGGCACTTCAGTAGCTCTGGATTATTTAGGATGGCCCAGTTTCAAATACTACATTCCATGCCCAGGGCCAGCAGCCCAATTTGAGGGCTGGGAAAACACAGATAGCAAGTGAAGCTCTGCCCAAAGGGTGGCAAGACCAGCCACACAAGCCCAGGAACCAGGCCCTCTCCCAGCTGCCTCTGGACCTGCTGTCTGTCCGCATGCCTGTGCCCACTGCCAGGTCAGCCTGGGGCAGAGCAGCGGCCAGGCTCTGCTAGAGTGGCTCTCAGAGGGAGCCTTTGGGATGCAGGGACCCTGCCTTTGGAGTCCTCTGGGAGGGTGAATCCCAGCAAAGATGTGCCCTTTGGCCCATTAGTGCCCTAGCCAGTCATCAGCTGAAAGAACTAATCAAGGATGTGCCCAGAGATGTGTCTACACACGTCTTTGTTTTGCAAATGGCTGTATGTCCAATACCCAGAGGGTGCCTGTGCCTGGCAGGTCCACGGGAAACTAAATGCATGGAGGATATTAATGCATCAGCATTACCCACAATACCAGAAGCAGTTTCAAAGGCCACCACAAGGAGTGGGTAAAATGAGTGTCTCACAGGACATACTCTACTCTGGTAGTCAATAAGGAAAATGATGTGGAAAAGACTCTTTGGACCTGAAAGGTACTCACAGTGCATTAACAAGTGCAAATGGCTGATTAACAAGCAGTACACCGAGTGAGGGCCCGGAATAGTGATCCTCTCCGGGGGAGTCGTGGGCGATTTTTAATTCTCTTTTGCTCATTTGTCCTTCCTAGTGTCTGCTCAACAAACACATGTCACTTGTTTTCAAAGAACAGAAGTTTGTGAGTGTCCATGGCAGCCCCCTCCCCCAAGATTGAGAGCTCCAGAGGGAGGGGCTGATCTCTTGCCCTGACCCCCAAGTTCAAGCCTGGTTTGCAAGGTGGGAGAGCGGCCCAGGGGTTTATGGCTGCTCATGAGGATTCAGCAGTAAACAAGGGACTTAAGTTTGAGTCGAGGCTGGGCCTGGAATTGAGTCATTGCTCTTCCCATGGCTGCCCCCAGTTTTCACACAGTCAGGGGACAAGCGCACACAGTCACAGAAGGAATGGTCCAGTTAATAACGGGGTGCAGGCAGGAAACGGACTTCATTAAAGGGTGACTCATAGATGAGGATCAGGGTTGCAGCAAGGAATGGACCGGGGTGCTGTGGCACCTTGGGTCCAGAGGCAGCACTGGCCCTCGTGACTCTGGAGAGAGGCCTTGGATCACTGTGCCCCGTGATCATGCCAAAAAGCTTAAAGCAGACTGTGTCTACCTCGCCCCATCCCACACCCTTCCTATCTGACTCAGCTGAGCCTGGCACCTGCAGGGTCACTTGTGCTGGGGTACCTTGGCCCCCTGAAGACCTCTATCAGGAAGGGCTGATCTCCCCAGGGTCCACCTGCTCCTCCTCTTTCTCTTCCTCCTCTGTGAGCTGTTAGAAAGAATTACTGCCCTGGTGACCACTTGCTAATTTCCCCCCACCCCACCCTCAAGCAAGGTAGAAATAACCCTTTTCCAGCCTGATATAATCCACCTGTGGAGCGATTAGAACCTTCCATTTAGTGTTTTTTCCTTGTTTCTTTTCTTTCTTTTTTCTTCTTTTTTGTTCTTTTCTTTTCTTTCTTTTTTTTTTTTTTTTTTGTATTTCTGACTTGGATGCACTGGTGACAGGGAATTAAAGTCTTTACTGCTCAGGGAGGACTAGAAATGCTTGGGGCCTTGGGAAATGAGCAACCCGGGGCCCCGGATCTTTTCTCCTCCACCCCATTTTTCTCTTCTCAACTACCTTCACTAAGGCAATCAGTTGCTACTGTTAGTGTTTTTATAAGGGTCTATAATAAAATCACTGTACTTTGAAGGTGAGGTTCCCCCCAAGAAAAGACAATACATATCAAACCTCTTCCTTAGCCTGGGGTGGGAAAGTTGATAAAGATACTGAATCTGCCTATTTGACAGTGTTGAGGCACAGAAGAAGGGACTTTCCAGACCAGTGGCCCCAGCGGGATCCTGATGGAGCAATCTTATCAGATCAGCCCAACAGCCCAGCCTCTGGGAATGCAGATGGGGCCTGTGGCCAACACTGGCTCTGAGCTGGGGAGATGAAACTGCTGCTGTAATTGAAGTCCTTGGAGGCACAGGCCAAGTGGTCTATGGGCACTGGGCTGGCGGGGCAGGAAGGATGCTCTTGCAGCTGCTGCTAAGGGCGTGGGGCCAGCAAGCAGCAGGACCGTGGGCTTCTGGAGTGAGGAAGCTGGTTCAAGGCTGGTGCTGTCCTGCCTCTCCTGGAGTTTATTAGCACCTTTCTGCACATCCTGTCTCCTGGGGCCTCTCTCTCTCCTGGAAATTGTTTGGTTGACCTGGGCTAAGCTGTCCCTGATTACCTTGGGAACACTTGCCTGGGCCACTTTCCCACCCCTGACCCACACACTCCCAGAAGTCTGATGGTCCCCAAATCCCACAGCCCTGAGGTGGAGAGAGGGTATGGAGGTGGAGGCCTAGGCGAAGGGAGGGATGCTGCCCTTCACAGAGCAGCTGGGCCCCAGGATGCCAGGTTCCTGGCTGCCTTGTGTGCCACCCTGCAGGAACAGGAAGCAGCCCAGCAGTTCTCAAGAAAACAGCAGGGGAGAGCGCTGGTTCTTCTTGCTGGCCTCAGGTGTCCCTGCTGTGTCCTGGAAATGGGTCATAAACCAACCTGAGGGGACAAAGATCCACTTATCAGATCCCAGAGATTAGAGCGAGGCTGGTGTCCTAGTCAGCAGTCTTTTGATGGCAAAAGTCAAAAACTCATTCAGGTACAGAAGGATTTGTACATTTTCGTAGAATTCTGGGGCATGTGAGGAGCCCAAGCATAGGAAATGAAGTACTCAGAGGCCAGAATGGGAAAGCCAAATGCCCAGATCTCAGTGCCCAGTGCCCAGAGCTCAGTCCCAGATGGCTTCTCTGGGTCTCTCCCCACTGCACACTAGCAAGGATTCTCAGCAGGCCAGCTTCTCTGCATCCAAGGGGATAGAAGGCCATCTGGCCACCCTGGGTCTACCCACTCTCTCAGGCCACATTCTGAACCTAGTGGGAACAAGCTGACAGAGCCAGCCTCGGCAGCATCCCCAGGCCAGCCAGCCCACAGCCACAGCCTTCCCTGCTACAGTCATGGCTGCCGAGGCCACCATGGAGGCTGGTGAGTATGTGGGGCCTCTGAGCAGGAAATAACATCTGAAAGAGGCTGTCACAGATGTGGGAGCAGATAGCCTGTTCAAAATGCCATCAAATGTCCAAACCACCCAATGGGTATCATTCTGAGCAGATTTTGGGTGAGAATGCCACGAAAGGGGAAGGGGTGTCTTGGTGGGGATGTTTTGGACAATTTCCTCTCCCAGAAACCAGCACCATCCACTCCTTGTCCCTCATTTCTGCATCCAGCACCATCCTAAAGAGAAACTTAATTTCCTAATTTGCTTCCCCAAGCCCTTCCCCAGGGGAGTCCATGGTGCTCCCCTGGCAATTCCCTGCAGTGCTCTGAGGGTTCTCCGTTACAGTCCCCTCTGTCCTGTCCTGCACACACGATGCTCCTCCTAATGCCCTCTTCCTCTTCCTCCCACTTGCTATGCTTCTTTTAAGACTTGGCTCAGGGGTCATCTTCTCTAGGAGGTCGCCTGACTCCTCCCTTTGGCAGAATTTGGGATCCCTTCAGGTTGCTTCCCTATAACCTGCTCATTAGTCTGCCTCCCCCACACACAGGTTGGACAGCTGGCTGACCCTTTGACCTATATATTTTGAACTGCCCATCCACTTCATGTGGATTTTTTTTTCCTACCCTCAGTTTCTGTGTGTCAGTTGGTTAAATCCATGGATGTGGAACCTGCAGATACCGAGGGCTGACTCTAAGGGACTTGCGCTTTCGAGGATTTGGGGGTTTGCAGAGATCCTGAAACCAATCCCCCACCGATACCAAGAGATCACTATGTTTACTTTTGGTGGGAGTCAAAGTTATACACAGGATTTTCAACTATGTAGGGGTGTGGGATGTGGGCAGGTGTCTCTGACCCCCATGTTGTTCAAGGGTCAACTGTATTTACTCACCAACACATCATCCTCAGCCCTGAGCACAGAACCTGGCATGCCCAATATGCTCCATAAATGCTTGCCTTGACTTGAGGACAGTGGATTTCAAAATGTTTAAAAATAAACTATGTTCTCTCAGCCAGAGTCTTAAAAATGAATACAAAATATTGCATTCTGCATTGCAATGCATCATCTTGAACATTATTCCAGAATAGATGGGAGAGGCCCCAAACTAAAATTCTGTGTGTGCAGAGCGGTGTGAACCTGGTGAGGAAGGAACGGGGTGGGCTGAGGTGGGGGAAGAAGGAGGCTCTTTGATGAGCAGCACATCCCTGGGAGCATCTTCATGGCCTTGCCAAGCAGTAAGGCCAGGCACAGCCCAGAGAGACCTTGGGAAGCACATGGGGTTTCAGCAGAGAATTTGCATGCCTCTGTGACAGCTGCTTCAGGCACATCCGTGGACAGGCCACCTGGCACAGCCTAGAAGGCAGCCAGTAAGTCGGGGACTCAGGCAGGCAGCTCTGTCAGGGGTGGTCAGGGTCAGGAGGGCAGACAGAAATGGTTGTGTCTGGCTTTCTGTGGCAGGGCGAGCTTCTAGAAGAAGCAGCCCAGTACTGAGCCGATTTTCCAAAAAGACTTGCTGGAAGAAAGCTTCTGGTTGCTTAAGACTTTAGTTTTGGTTGCCCAGGCTCCCTGTGCAGGTTCTACATCCCCTGCTTGGCCAGATGAGTCCCCTGGCCAGAGGGTCAATGTCATCAGACTTGCTGGTGTCCATGTCAGTTGGGAGGACAACGCCTCTGACCTGAGTCAGACCTTCTCCAGAAACCTGGTATTCTCTTCCTCATTAACCATAGACTTATCATTGGCCTTCTCTCCAAGGTCAGGGCCTAGGCCACCTCTGACATTGACATCGGCTCCCCCTCACCTTCTGGCACTTGTAGCCACGGTCCCTTGGGAAGAAGACAGAAGGCAGTCTGGTTTGCTGAACCTCAAGGCAATTTGACCTCGCACTGCCAGGAGTACCATGGGAACAGGCTCTGTTGTAACATCTTCTCCAGTCCAGCTCTTCTGATCACTTAAGTGAGATGGAAGGTTGTTGATGGGCCCTCTTTGGAGGTGCCATGACTTTTCTTCCTCTTGGTGGCTCATGAGACCACCACGGATCTGATTCTCGGGAACTCTGTCTGATGCCTGAGTATTCAGGTGCCCCGGAGCTCAGACAAAGTCTTAAATAGATGGACCTTCGGTTGCAGATCCAAGTGGCCCCACCCTTTGCCCCCTTGAGGTAACTCTGAGGACATGAAGGCTCCTCATCAGCAGAGGCCTGACAGATGATCCCCCACCCCTGTTATAACCAAGAACCTGAGCTGGGTGAAGCACAGAGGGTTGACAATGACACCTAACATCTAAAGGGACATTTTACATGGCCTGTCACCTGCTCAGCACCTACTATGCAAACCCCAGTGGAAGGTGCATGGTCCTTATGATAGAATGAGGACTCTGAAGAATCTTGATCCACTGGAATGGGGGGTTCGAGCCATAGCAGGAGATGGAGCCAGGAGAAATGTAACGGGCAATTCACGAACAGATTCCTAGATTCATAACTGTTTGTGGAAACAAAAAGACTGTAATGGAGTAGTTGACCACAGTTAACAAGAGTCAATAAAGAGACCAGACACCTAAGATGCCTCTGTAATGCTAGACGGCCCGAGAGGTCAAATGTTCCCCCACCGCCACCCCACAGAGGCCCAGTGCCATTGTCTCATGCTGCTCAGCCCTGCTCTGGAGCCCAATTCTCTACAGAGACAGGTGGGACCAGATAAGGCAGAGCAGAGCACTAAGACATGAGAGGCCACCTGTGTCCAGGACAGGAGCCATCGATGGTTGGGAGGAGGGCCAGGAGGTAGGGGAAGACCCTCTTGGCTTCTGGCTTGCAGTCAAGAGAACAGGCCTGAGAAGCTGGTTGCCCTGTCCCCTCCCACCATGCCTCTCCTGCATTCTCTGCTCCTCTACACCCTGGGCCCCCATGTCTCGTTCACAGCCTATGAAGGGTGGGAACTGGCATAGACCCGCCCTCCCAGGGGTCTACTTCTAGTGGTGTTTCCCCTTTTCATGCAGCTGGTGCCCTCCTCAGGCTGGTAATTAATGCATGAGTATTCCCCTTGACCATGGGAGAGGACATAGGAGCCACTCTAATACTTGAGTTCAACAGGCACCCCTTCACCCTACCGCTGGCCCCTCAGAAGCATGCCCACAGTGGCACATCCCAGAATGCTGTGCCTAGGAAGAAACTGGATAGTTGCTTTTCTGGCCTCTTTGAAAGGGAAGGCCTTTCCTCTCAGGGAGGTTTATGATGAAAACCTCACCCCCATCTCATGAGACCAGGTCAACTTCAAGGTGAGGGTCTCACTGTTGACAGTGTCACGTGCACTTGTGAACAAAGTTTGTGGAAACGGGTATCGTGAGACATAAAATATGGACCTGCTCCCCCAGGGGCAATAGTGTGAGGGCACGAATCATGCATCAGGGAGCAGTATGAAGCTGGGAGGGCCTCTGAATCACAGCCCCACACAAGGACAGTGGTAAAACCATCCATCTTCCTGATAAGATCTTCAGTTTGGAGAGCTGTTTTTTGAGGGGTATAAAGGAGCTGTCTTTGGATCAGTAATTTTGCTGCTCAGTCAACAAGAAAGAAGAGGGCAAGAGCAGAGAGGATGACTTTCACACAGCTGAGGGGATTTCAGGGGATTCCACCAGGCTGCCAGTACCTGGACCTCACCTCACTAAATGTGACCTCTAGCAGTGGGTTCAGGCATATGCAGGTTTTGTGGGCTCCCAGGGGTTCTGATGGCTTGGGTGAGCCTAGAGCCATTGCCCTGGGAAACCCTCAGTCCCCTGCTCAGAGCAGGCTTTATCCAGGAGGGCAGGGCTGCCCCAGCTCACATGCTTCTGAAGTTTCCTGCAGGAACATCTGGAGGAGGCATCAGGAGTCCATTCCTGACTGTGGCTATCTTGAACCTCACTTCCCCACCCACCATAGGCAGGCAGGTGCCACTATGACCTCAAGCACCAGATCAATACAGATCCCAGGGGGCTTTAGGGTAGGATGGGGAGAGGGCAGTGTCACTCAGCTGTTCACAGGGTCTGGGGAATCAGTCTGGTAGCAGGGAGGAGCCTGGGTTGCAGACTAGCCCCAGAAACACCTCTTTGGAAGCTTTTAATTAGTTGCAGGCCAGTTGGGATTGGAAAGTAACATCTGCCCCCAAAATGTTTGGAGATGTAGAGAACTCCCTGCCAAGGTCCAGCAGCCTGTGGGGTGCCCTGGGAGACTTTGGGGGGTGAGTGAGTCCATACAGAGCTTCTAAAGATGGGCTAATGTGCTGACAGGAAAATAGACAAGGTGCCCAAAGTATGGCAGGTCCTCACCTCACTCTAGCTGGCCTGTTTAAAGGCAGAGAATGGTGAGGAAAGGACTTTGAAGTTAAAGTGACAAGTGACATCGGGGTAGTGACCTCCAAGTGCAGTGAGCAATGGAACAGTGTTTCCCAAATGCAGCAGACAGTGGGAAGTGCCTCCCAATGCAAAATCAAGTAGAACAGAATGCAAAGTGGAGGCTTCCAATTACAGAGGAGAGCAGATCGGTGCACTGGAAATGCAGGAGACATCAGTGACCTCCAAATGCAGGGTGAAGAGCTCTAGTGCCTCTAAGTATGGAGGGCAGCAGGCAGTGCCCGACCCAGGTGGGTGGAGCATGGCAGCTGTGCCCGACAGCAGGACGGGCACTCCCACAGAACATAAGAGCACCAGTAACATCAAGCACAAAGGGTTGTGGGAGCACTGTCTCCAAGCACATGTGTGCGGATCAGCACCTTCCGAATTCCCAGAGGGATACTGTCTCCAAATGCAGAGGACAGTGGAGCTATGCCATCCAAAATCATTGCAGTGCCTTCAAAAGATAGTATAGGGTACCATTTCAATGCAGATGATGGGTGAGCATCAACTTCCAAATGGAGAGGTTAGAGGAGCAGGGGTCTGAAACTGTAAAGACCAGGGTAGCAGTGATTCCACAGGAGAAGACAGGGGAATCAGGCCTCTAAATGAAGAAGGCGGTGGAGCTGTGCCTTCCAAATGCAGGGGACACAGAGCAACACGTGCTAAGCCACAGATTAAGCAAACAGCTTCAAAATGCAGAGGACTTTGGAGCAGGACTTCCTAATACACAGGAGAGTGGGTTAGCGACTTCCAAATGCACAAGAGGGAGAAGCAGTGTGCTTCAAAACAGGATAGCGTGGATCAAGTACCTTCCAAAGGTAGGGCTGCATAAGCTTCCCCCTGAATTCTACTGTATACTGAACGATCATTTAAGTGGCCTAAGGATGACAACTTTACACCCAAAGGACCTAAAAATTCAGAACAGAAGGACCTAAAAATGTTAATATATTCTGCATACTCTTTGTGGGAGTTACTGGAGGTTGTTCTCCCTTAAAATAAGGGGACACCGCTAAGAATGAGAAAGATACAGGGATAGGGAAACAGAGGAGTCACTCCTGGGGGGGACACTGAGGTGCCTCAGAGCGACAGGTGTTCAGCAGAGCTGGGATGACCCAGGTCACACGAGAGTGGGAGAAAAGTAGCGTGTGTGTGTACGTGTGTGTGCATGTGTGCGTGCATGCGTGTGTGCATGCGTAGAGGAGGGGACACTTCTTTCCTCTATTGCAGGTGTCTGATGGAGGATTTGGAAGTAATTAAGCCTGTGTGTCCAGCAAAGTATCAAGCAAGGAAGCTGTAGAGCGTGACTGAGGAAGGGGGTGCCATCATCCCTCGTACACAGGTTAGACCTGGACCCAGACTTAACCTTGCATAGGGCTATTTTGGTGTGATGAGAAACAACAAAGGGATGTGGCATGAAAGAGTTCAATTTTAATGTCTCATAATAGCAACTTGATAAGCAATGTCCACCGTTTGTAAATCTAGATAGAGCAGCATAAGCACATTTTGAATAAGTGTGGAGGTCACTGCAGAACAGAGAAGCAAGAGAGAGAGGTGCACTGGGGCAGAGCAGCAGAGTAGGGTTGGGCTGATTCTGAGTAGGACCCCTTGTACCCTGTTTTAGTTTTTAAACATGTGCCTGTGTTATTTGACAAAAGTTTAGTATGTTAAATAAAGGTCATCTGCTCTTCGATTCCTTTTCTATCATTGTGGAAACACCCAGCCTGATCCAGCCCCATCTCCTGGAGCCCGAGGCTGACTGCATTTCTAGCCTCCCTTGCATTTGGGTTACTGTTGCCATGCGGGTGGACAGGCCGTAAGCAGAGGTAAAGAGTGTTTCTTTCTGGCGATAACACAGCAAGTCAGGTGAGGCCCCATCACCCCCTTCCCTGGGCTCCAACATTGCACATTCAGATGACTATGTTACGGAATTCATCAACCTGAACCCCGGGACATTCACAGAGCTGCCAAACCCAGCAATCCCCATCTCACCCCCATACATACACCCAACCTGGCCAGCATCAGACATGGATTAGAGTAAAAAGTAAGTCTTTTTTTTTTTCAAGATTCATTCATCTAGGGCCTGCCTGGTGGCACCAGGAGTTAAGACGCAACCTATGAAGCTCTCTGCAGCCACTGCAGCACGAGTTCGATCCCTGGCCAGGGAGCTACCCACATGGCGCAGCAGACCTCTCCTGACTCGCCCACTGCTCCTCTCAGCAGTGTACTTTAGTCAATCTGCCTGTTCTGATTCCCACTCTGTCTCTGGTGAATCCTCTCACCCCTCCCCCCACCCCGTATCTCTGACCTGTACCCCAGTTCTTGTTTGCATAAATAAATAAATCTTTAAAAAAAATTCATTCATCTATGTATACAAGATCTGGGGTACAGGCCAGAGGTGCGAGGGGTGAAAGGATTCACCAGAGACAGAGGGGAACAGAACAGGCAGATTGACTGAAACACACTGCTGAGGGGAACAGCAAGCAAGTCAGGAGAAGTCTGCTGCGCCATGTGGGCTGGCTGGAGATCAAACTTGTGCTGCAGTGGCTGCGGTAAGCCTCATAGGTTGCGTCCCAAACCCCTGCGCCACCAGGGAGGCCCAAAATAAGTCTTTTTGAATCAAGAGCTGAGATCAGGAGTTAATCTGCTACTGAAGCGGAAGCCAGACGGCCCTGATTAACTCCAGGTGTGGAACAGGCTGTCTGTAGGCATCTTCTCATGTGGTCAAACGCTTATCTCCAGCTCTTATCTCCAGTGACAGCTGCCACACCCTCTGTCCCCAGACAATGTCACACTGAAGTTGTCTCTGCCCCCAGCATGCCAGTTCTTCATGCTTCTAAATATCTCCTTGTGTGGGCATGGTGTCCTGACTCTTGTGCCCACCTGGTTCCCCAGCTCAGTCTCCAACTGTGTCACTCACTCTCCCAGACTGGGCCCTGGAGTCCAAGTCCAAGTACCTGTCTCCACCCCCACACCTCTGCTCAGTGTAATTATGTTTTTGTTTAACTCTCTAGCTGATAGTGAGTCTCTGAGAAACGAGTCTACATCACTGGAGAGCTTGGAGCAGGCTTGACAGGATGGGGCACAGAACAGGTTTTCTGGGTGAAGGCCTCGCTTGGGACAGAACCATCTGGAGGGCGCATTTCCAGGTAAGAGGTCTCGCCTCCACACAGCCAGAAGGAGCCTTGAAGCCTCTCAGTTTGGGGGTCCCAAGAGATGCCCTCAGCTCCTTCCCAGGACACTTTACAGACACGTTCCTTCTGACATCCCTCACCACAAGTCACAATCTGCGGCCCCCATTCTGAGGGCTCTGGTTGTTTGGCAAGAAGTTTACAGCCCTGACTCCATGGGAGACCAAGAATAGTAGCCTGCTGGCTGCAGGAGCAGAAAGACCCAGGTGTCAGGAGGAGGTACCTGCTCTGCTGAGGAAATGTGTGTATTGAAAAGGCAGAGAAATAGTTAAAACGTGTGTGTGTGTGTGTGTGTGTGTTTAAAGCTGAAACAAAAAATTGCTGAATCTGGGGTTCTAGACAAAGGTAAGCTTCCCAAAATCCTCCATGTGGGTAGAAGTCACTCCTACCCTCCCTCATGACCCAGGAAAGCGCATCTTTAAAAACAATCAGTCCAGCAAAGAACATGACATCCCACATAATGAGGCAAACCAGACGTAGAAAACTAAAAATAATTTTAGGTGCATTTTGCCAAGATTTCAAAAGGCCATTCAGTCCACAAACCTTCACTGAGCAGCCATCACACATCTGCCACCAGGACAAGGGCACGGATGAGTGGAGGGATATTTCTGCACCTCTACGCTCTTGAAAATAAAACAGGAGCAGCCTAAATTCACAGAACCCATTGAAGGGATCGGGGCATGAGGTGTGCTAAGTAATGACAAGAAAATAGAATCATTTTCTTGTTGTGTTTTACCCTAGACAAGGCTCTAGGGAGACCATCCTCTTTATTCTCCTGTGAAGCAGATAGATGGGCGCGAAGTTCTAGATCAAATGTGAGCAAGCCCACGGAGTGCACTAAGAACTTAAACAATGAGCTGGTGAAACCACACCAGAGTTTTAAGGGATAAAATGGTAGCCTAAACATTGTTGTTTTTCTCAGCCCCTGGTTGGGGTGAGCCCCGGTCCCCTTCCTTGGTTGTGGTCCTGGAACCCAACTGTCACTGTTGTTTATTCATTATTTTAAAGACCTTATTTATTTTTGCACAGAAGAACTGGGGTGTAGGCCACAGGTGTTGGGAGGGGGGAGTTTGAGAGGATTCATCAGAGACAGAGTGGGATGCAGAACAGGCAGATCTACTGAAATACACTGCTGAGGGGAGCAGCAGGTGAGACAGGAGAGGTTTGCTGCGCCATGTGGGTCAGCTCCCTGGTCAAGGATGGAACTCTGTAATGGTGATAGCCCTGAGACTTAACCCCTAGGCCACCAGGGAGGCCCACCCTATTGTTTATTTAATAAGCCAAATACAATGTGATTGATTAATAGTCCCTACTTCCTAAAGCAGAAAAGTTAATAATGTATATACAGCACTTAAAACTGTTGCTGACATGTGGCAAATGCTCAACAAATATTACTAATTATCAGTGAAGATTGAGCTGTTTAATAAATGAAACATTGTAGGGGCATGGCTTTATGAAAAAGGAGCCATGGAAGGTAAACCGTTTAGACTTTTCTGAACCTCTCCAGAGGGGACCATGCCACTAGCCAGCCATTCTGGGAGATTACATTGGGCATTTGGGAAACTCATCTTCTGCCCAGCTTTCAACAGGGCCCTAAGTACATTCTCTTAAAAAACTGCAATGGGTGACATCTTTGCATATAACAATACCCTAGATATAATTTTTGAAAAAAGATAAAAGTCATTTTCAACTAAGGCTGGTGAATTAAATAGGTAATCAAGATGAGTAATAATGTCTGCTCAAAGTGAGTTATGATGACAGAAGGAAACCAGTTCTCATAGGTGGCTTCCGGAGCACAGGTATCACCTGTCATTTGACGCCTCCCCAGCCCAGCTGACTGGTAAAACACTGCCACCTGGTGAGGTTTGAGGGAACTACAGGGCCGTTCTTAAAAGACCAATAAACCCTGAAAAAAGCAAAACCAAAGTTGAACTCCTGCTCAGCAGCATCCTGGCATTGAGCAACACTGCAGAAATCACCTGTTTCCCCTGCCAAAGTGTGCCCTGAAGTTACATTAAAGTGATCTATTCAGCATACTCTTAAGGTTTTGGCCAGGCAGTTAATATTTCTTTGCTTCCTTTCTTTTTAAACTTGCAGGCATAAATCATACACACACTCACATATATTTGTATACCTTAGGACATTTTTATAGATACCACTTGCGTAAGTCTTAACTGTAGAGTTTTGCCCAACAGTGTAACAGTGATTTGTGTAAGTCACACCCAGTCAAGGTTAGGAACATTCTCATCATCTTTAGAAAGTCCCCTTGCGCCCCCACCCAGGCAGTGCTATTCTAGAAGCAGTGACTCTTCTACTTCCTGTCACTAGAGATAAGTTTTGTCTTTTCTAAAGTTTCAGCTAAGTGGAGTCATATAACACATACAGTAGTGTTCTTTCATTCAACATGTTTTTTAAATCCCATCCATGTATCAGTTCCTACTTTTTATTGTCGAGACCATTGTGTAAATATACCATACTTAGCTATTCTACTCTACTGCTGATGGACACTTGATCTGTTTCCACCTTTGGCTACTAAGAATAACACTACTAGAAATATTATTGTATAAGTGCTTTTGTGAACACGTGTTCTCATATCTCTTGGGTAAATATTCTGGAGTCAAATTTCTGGGTGAATGGTAGGTATGTTTACAAGAAATTGCCAAATCATTTTTTTCTAAAGTGGTAGTAGCCTTTTCCCTTCCCTCCAGCAGTGTTTGAGTTCCTTTTTATTTGCAATGTTAGAAGGAGTCCAATTCTACATGAGCAGTGGTAAGGAGAATAAGCATTCATATGAACTATTATGTCAGCATTAGATGAAGCAGGTGTCCTACATAATACTTTTAAATGGAATGCTGGATTAAAATATAATAAATCTGTTCATGAAAACATAACAGCTACTCATAAATGTCAACCCCCCCAAAAAAAAACATTCTTCACTAAAAAAACCCCAAGGATTGTTCTAGAATGCCTGATTCCAGATTTGGTGCAAGGAAAGAACAAAGTGAGCCTGGAACCCCCTATGATGTCAGAAAACCAGGATGACCTTAAAGAAAAGGACTCAGGAGCCAGAATAAAGACCTCCTGCTTTCCATATTTCACCATAAGAAAATGATGGGAGATAATATTCTCAATACAGGTATCTAATAAAGGACTCATATTAAGACTATATAGGGTCCTCCCTGGTGGCACAACAGGTTAGACACCGCACTATGAAGCAATCCGCAGCCTCTGCAGCATGAGTTCGATCCCCGGCCAGCCAGGGAACAACCCACATGGCACAGCAGACCTCTCCTGCCTCGCCCGCTGCTCCCCTTGGCAGTGTATTTCAGTCAGTCTGCCTGTTATGTTTCCCACTCTGTCTCTGGTGTATCCTCTCACCCCCCACATCTCTGGCCTATACCCTAGCTCTTGTATGCATAAATAAATAAATCTTTATTTAAAAAAAGACTATATAAAGAACTTCCACAAATGAAAAGACAGAATTTTTAAGCAGATAAAAGATTTTGAATAGTCATTTTTTAAAGAGGTTGATACCCTAATGTCCAATTAGCATTTGAAAATATAATTAATACCATGTTAGCAGAAAAATGAAAATTAAAACCACCACGAGAGACCACTACACATAAACCAGAAGGCTAAAATTTTAAATTGCAAAGAGTTGACAAACAGGAACTCTCAGGTTTTGCTGATAGAGATGTTGCAAACTGAAAAATCATTTGGAAAACGATTTCACATTATCCTATAAAGCCAAACATATGCCTACACTAGATGCAGGAATTCTACTCCTAGCTATATACGCCCAAGAAAAAAGCATATGCCTACTAGGATTGTTCCTAGCAGTTATATCCAAAATAGCGCCAACTGGAAATAATGCAAATACCTATCAACAGTAGAATGATAAGCAAACTGCAGTATATTCTTACAATGGGATACTGTATTACCAGTGAAAAAGAATACATTACTGTCATGTGCAAGATGAATCACAAAATGGATAGAGGAAGCCAGGTAAAAAAGTGCACATGCTAGATTATTTTTTTAAATGATGAGTTAGAACAGGTAAGACTAGTCCAGGTTGACAGAAACCAAAACAGTGATTACTAAGGGGTGGGGGGTGCGGAGGAAGGCAGGAAGGTGAGAGGCTGGGAAGCTGAGATGGGGTGGGGTTGTCTGACTGGGAATGGGATTGGAAGAGTCTTCAGGAACAATGGAAATGTTCTATATCTTGACCTAAAGATATAGAAGATATGGATAACAGTTGGTTAGTTGGGTTTACACATCTGTAAAAATTCATCAAGCTGTATATTGAAGATTTTAAAAAGAAATCCATGAACCCATAGAGATATGGAGGAAAAAGAACTGAATGGGAGATAGACATGGAAAGCTGTTCTTTTTATAAGACTGCCAGCTACAAAATGTGGATAGAATAACAGAATTAGAAAAACACTATTTTGTGAGCATTAATATAATAACTGATTCAGGAAAGAATCGTCATTGGAGCCCAAAAACACTAGGTGAAACATTGTTGGGACACAAGATTTTCATGGATCACTTATTAAGTCTTGAAGGAGAGAATTATGAGAGAATTTGAACAACATGGGAACAAAGAAATCACACTTCACATCAGGAATAACAGGACTAATTGGCATCGTAAGTCTCTTGATGTGACTTGAGAATTCATTACACAATATCTATGTAGATTTCTTGCCAAAAATGCTTACTGTGGATCTAATCATGAGGAAAAAATCAGAAAGCACAGATTGCAGGACACGCTACAAAAACAATTGGCTTGGACTCCTCAAAACAATGTCATGTAAAACAAAAAGAGCTTGAAAGGCCATTCTAGACAAAATAATGCAATACGTTATCATTGATTGGAAATGGGACAAAGGCGTTATAAATGACATTTTGGGATAGCTGTGGATAAATTAAAACTGATTGAACCCCTTAGTGAAAAGGAGTAGAAAATAAATCTAGCCACTAAAGATGGGAGTCCACAGGGACACCTGCCTAAATTCCCCCCATACTTGGAGATGGAGTTGAGGATGGGTGATTTTTCCTAGGAAATCATCACCAAAGACCTGTCTCCAGGAGGATTTGGCATTTGATGTAATAGTCCCTGTGTGGCCCAGGAAATCTCATTCATTCAAAAATGAATTTATTGAATTCTTCTCTGAAGAAACACCTCACAATACATCTTTCAGAATAAATAATATAAGAAATAATATAATAAGACCTGTAAATCTAAACACACAATGAATGATTATGAAACCATGAAAAACTAAGCCAGATTAAAGTAGAAAAATACCTTTAAAGTGCTGAGAAAGGGGCCTTCCTGGTGGAGCAGGGGTTAAATTCTCAGCGCTATCAAGCTATTGCTAGCCACTGTGGCCATGAGTTCGATCCCAGGTCAGGGAGCTGACCCACCCACATGGCGCAGCAGAGCTCTCCTGCCTTGCCCGCTGCTCCCCTCAGCAGTGTATTTCAGTAGATCTGCCTGTTCTGTGTCCCACTCTGTCTCTAGTGTATCCTCTCACCCCCCACATCTCTGGCCTACTCCTCAATTCTTGTATGCATAAATAAATAAAAGTAAATTTTTAAAAAAATAAAGTGCTGAGAGAAAAATAACAGTGAGCACAGAACTCTACATCTGGAACTCTTGAATATATTTCAGGACTGAGGCAAAAATAGAGACATAAATGAACAAAGACTGATTCTCACATTTTATCATCGGTAGATCTTCACCGGAGTAACTATGAAAGATGTCCCTCAGGAAGAAAGAAAAGGATTCCAGAAAGTTCTTCTGGAAACGAAGAAGGTGATAAATGTGGGGAAATCTAAACAAACACAGCTATAGGCAACAACAGCAAGAGCAATAAAATAAAACTAATATTTAAGATGGGAGGGTGAGTATGGCATATCCATTGGAACACTGACCCAATTCTTCACCCCTCCCTGACCCACACCCTGCATGATGTGATTTTATGGTCCCTTTAAAGCATGGTGAAAGTAATTTCCCCACCTCTTGAGTCTAGGCTGGTTTAGTGACTTGCTTTGGTGATTAAAATGTAATGAAAGTTACGGTGTGCTCATTGCCGGCTGAGGCTTCAAATGGCCTTGCATGCTTGGCTGTTTGGACCCCTGCTACCAGGAGAGCATGTCTGAGCTAATCTGCTGGACGAATAGGAGGCAGGCAAGCAGAGGTGTCCCATCCCAGGTTATCCTTGGCTAGTCATCACCTCACTGCAGACACATGGCTGAGCCCAGCTGAGGTCAGAGGAGCAACACCATCCAGCTGACACACTAACTTAGAATGGTTCACTATGCAGCAATAACTGACTCATACAGGAGTAATTGAAGTTGAAACATTCTAAGGTCCTCAATTTCTTTAAAGGAATAAATGAATTGATTAGCTTTTACAGTTTCAGTTAAACATTAATTTGTCAAAATGTTAACAAGACCACTAAAAAGAAGATCTTAAATCCATAATCTAAATTTACACTCCAAAGAAGTAGAAAGATAACTAAGCCCAATGTTAGCAGAAGGAGAGAAATAATGAAGATTAGAGCAGAAGTAAACGAAATGATAGTAAACAGTAGAACAGAATCAACAAAACTGAGAATTGCATGTTTTAAAACAGAGATGGGGGAACTGCATTACAGCCATGTACACACACAATCATACAATTCAGATGGTGGTTAAAGGGGCATTATGCTTATCAGATTCATTGGACTTCTCAATGGGTCATTTTTATTGTACGTAAAGTATACCTCACTAAAGTTAATTTTATAAAAGTCCCAAGAGTCAGTTCTTTTAAAAGACTATTAAAATTGCTGAACCTCTGAAAATCCAATCAAGAGAAAAAGAGAGGACACAAAAAAGAAATTCCAGGAATGAAAAGAAGATATAACCACTGATAAAACAGGATTTTAAAGAAAATAAAAATATTTCAAACAACTTAATGGCAAAATACAAATTTTTAGGAAAACTTAAGTTTAAAATTTTCAAAATAGAAATAGAAAATCTGAGTGGCCCCTAAAGTCAATCAAAACACACACAACACCCACAAAAACACCAAATTTACCAGGTGAACACAACTAAATTCTCAGAAAACATGCTCTTCCAGAGGTGGGAAAAATCACTAAATTGGGTAAGTCCCAGAAGTGCAAGTATTCTTTAACATTAGAAAATCTATCAATGCATTTTACAACATTAATAGATTTTTTAAAAGCATACGCTCATCTCAAATATGCACCTTTTCCTACTGTTCAAGAAAATATAATAAAAAAGATAAAAAAAGACATTTTATTATATTTATCATTATTTTTTATTAGGTTACACCATTATAAAACATACATGATGGACAGGTCATGTAAAGGACTATATCAGACATACCAAATCATTATACAGAAACTAAGAGCTTACAAATAACTTAGCATCCATTATCTTCCTAATTATAGCCACTCTCATGGTATTATTTTTTCAAAAATATATAAATGAGGAACACTTAAAAGGATGAAGCAATTGCCTCAAATTCTAATTGTTTTCATTCTTTTAAAAAAAAGATTTATTTTTTATTTATTTATGCATTCAAGAACTGGGATGTAGGACAGAGGAGGGTGGGGGGAGAGGATTCACCAGAGACAGAGTGGATGGATCTGCTGAGATGCACTGCTGAGGGGAGCAGCAGGTGAGACACGGGAGGTCTGCTGTGCCATATTTGGGTTAACTCCCTGGCCTGGATCGAATTCAGGCCTTTGTGGCTATAGCACTGAGACTTAATGCCTACGTCACCAAGGAGGCCCTGTTTTCATTATGTTGTTGTTTTTTCCTGAATGTAACATGGAAGAAATTGTGAATCCAGTTCTCCGGTGGGTCTCTCATGCTTGTGGAACAAAGCTACAAATACAAAAATTTTAAGGTTGTAGTTTACATTCTTAGTCATATCTTTTTGTTCTTCTCAAATTTGTAACCTACAGTTAAATACTAGTGTTCCCCTGATTTAAAAACTACACTTCTTTCAAAGTTAGATGGAGATTGTAGCCTGGTGGTTTCTCCAAGCAACTCAGCAGCTTATCTTTGGGGAGCAAGTGAATATTCCTCTTGGGACTTAATCCTAACTAGTTACAAACAACCAACATAAACCACGTGCCTTTATGTGTTATCATAATGATGTGCCATTTCAGTGTCAAATTGAAAGATGTCTTGGGAAAGATGGAGAATATTTTTCCTAGTTCCTCTAAGGATAGCTAAAAACCCTGGACATTATATATAAAACAGTATGAGAAGATTCTAAAAGATGGAGAGAATTCAGACTGGCTGGTGATATCAGAACCAGAAAAATGATAGATTGATAGATGATTGAAAAATGATACATTGAGTTTCCTGGGTCTTCCTTTTGCCTCATCAATCCCAGAGTGGGTTCTGAAAAAGTTGGTGACCCAAAAACACCATGAGCACAGGCAAAAAGGAAAAAAAATATAGGTCTAAGAAAAGTCTGTTCTTTCTAGCCAAGACTTGGAAAGGAGCAGCCAAGCAAGATGGAAACCTTTAGACAATAACCAGGCAAAGACCATGGGAAAAAGGCAGCTGGATAGGCCCACATGAACAATGAAAGGGATATCTATACTCCCACCCTCCTCTAAGAAGGCTCCTCAGTGGCCTAAACCACCCCCACCCCCACCCCACAGCGGGGTGTCAGTGATGATCAAGTAGGGGACAGGATTTTCAAAACCAATCCCTCTCCCTACCCACCCCAGCAGCATCACTGGAGACCATGTCATGAGTTGAGGCTTCCAACCCTACTAGAGACAAGATGTTTCTCCCCTCCTTACTGGTTTGGTGCCAGTGGAGGCCACATGGGGAGCAGCAAGACTCTCCTACCTTTTCCAGCCAAAGTGGCATCATTGGAGGTCTAGTGCAGATCTGTAACACCACCCACACTCAGCAGTGAGGACCCCTGTACCAGGTGTCAATAGAGGCCAGTGATGAACCTGGACTCCAATACCAGCTTACAAGTAGTAAATCCCCTCCTCTCAACCCTTTCTCCACCAAACGAGTGACAGTGGAGACCTGCCCTAACAGATTTAAGCAGGATATAGGGTCTTATCATTTCTAAATTGTCTAGATTTCAACTGAAAATCACTCAGCACACCAAGAACCACAGAAATCTCAACTTGAATGAATAGATAATCCACAGACACCAGGATAACATAAATGTTAGAATAACCTGGGAAGGATTTTAAAACAGCCATCATGAAAATGCCTCAAAGAACAATTAAAAACATGCTTGACATAAATTTAAAAAAATAGGAAGTCTCAGTAAGAAATAAAACACATAAATAATCAAATGGAACTGAAAAACACAATAAATGGAAATAAAGCCTGATGATGGGGACAGTCCGTGGATTACAGATAAAAAACAGATTAACAGGGCCTCCCTGGTGGTGCAGGCATTTGAGCGCCACACTGTGAAGCTGTCTACAGTGTGGTTTCGATCCTGGTCGGCCAGCCGGCAAGAATCCCATATGGTGCAGCAGACCTCTTGTGTCTCGCCTGCAGTTCCCCTAAGCAGTGTATTTCGTCAGTCTGCCTGTCCTGTTCCCCGTTCTATCTCTAGTGAATCCTCTTACCCTCCCGCACATCTGGCCTGTACCCTGGTTCTTGTATAAATAAAATAAATCTTAAAAAAAAAAAAGATAACACCCAATCTGAACAATATAGGGTGAAAACTGCTATGGGCTGAATTGTGTCTCCCCCACCCCAAATCCGTATGTGAAGCTCTAACTCCCAATGTAATTGTATGTAGAAGTAGAACTTTTAGAAGGTAATTAAGGTTAAACGAAATAGTAAATGTGGGGTCCTAATCTGACAGGACTGGCAGTCTTACAAGGAGGAGGAAGAGAGAGGGAAGGAAGGAGAAACTGAGGGAAGACCTTGAGGCCATATAAGGTAGCTGTCTAAAAGCCAGGGAGACAGCTTTCACCAGAAACCAAATCAGTTGGCACCTTGATCTTGAACTTCCCAGTCCCCAGAATTATGAGAACTAAATTTGCCTATTTTGTTATGGCAGCCCAAGCAGATTTTGGTACCAAGTGCTGCCACAACAAAGACCCAAAAATATGGAAGTGGCTTTGGAACGGGTAATGGGTAGAGGCTGGAAGGGCTGTGAGGTGCATGCTAGATATGTGGCTGTTAAAGGTCATTCTGGAGAGAAGAGAAACATGTTACTGGAAACAGGAAGCAAGGCAATCCTTGTAAAGTGGCAGAGAACTTGGCTGAACTGTGTTCTAGTATTCTGTGGAAGGTAGAATTTATGATAAATGAGATTGGCTATTCAGCATAAATTTGTCAACAAAGTACTGAAGGTGCAGTTTGGGCCCCCCTGATTGCTTATAGTAAAATGTGAGATGAATTGAGGAAGGAATTGCAAAGCAAAAAGGATCTAGAATGTAGAGATTTGGAAAATTTTGTCTATATTACAAAATATGAAAAGGCTTGATCTGAAATTGACACTAAGGATGTGGCTCAACATCTCTTTAATAAAGAGACCATGGGCAGGACTCATGGACTTACTCAACGATCTAAGCAGAAGCCAGGAACAGAAATGGGATTATATCAGCAAAAACACTGCCCAAGGGGACAGAAAAAAAAAATGAGCAAAATGAAAGGAGGTTTTTTGGAGCCTCTAGAGCCAGACAATAGAGCTATTCAGCTGCAAACCTGTGTTATGCATCAAGGAAAGGGAAGAATGACTCCAAAGTTCATTCAGAGATCATCAGGCTGCCTTCCCAGTTTCAAAGGGTTGGGAAACTGCCTCAGTTTCAACTAGTCAGGTGGCTTCTAACTGTAACCCTGAGGCTGCCCGGTGAAGTCTTGGTGGCAGTGAAGCAGAAGTTGCTAAGTCTGCTACTTGCTGCTGCTTGGATTCTGCTCCTTGCTGAAGCAGAAAGTTGCTGGGTGTGCTATTTGTCCACAATAGTATGGACGGCTGCTTTGACCCCCTTCCCAAACAATAGAGTCTATGATGGATTGGGTGACAACTTCTGCATACAAAATGTATAAAACCTTACCATTCCTGCTACTGGGGATCAGACTTTCGGGAGCTGTACCACTGGGTCTGCAGGTGAGACAAATAAATCTCTCTCTACCTCTCTGTGCCTTCTGGTTTCTCTGAAAAATCGCCTTAACAGCAGAACTGCCCCTCCAGTGAATCAGGGAGGCAGAACCAATGTCTTTGTGGGTCTAGAAGGCATTAAGTCAAAGATTATTGCCAAGCCTTAAGTTATGATGGAATTTTCTTGATAAGTTTTGGACTTGCTTAGAACCTGTTAGCTTTCTTTTCCTATTTCTCCCTTTTGGAATGGGAATGTCTACCCTATGCCTGTCCCGCAATTGTATTTTGCAAGCACATAACTTACCTGGTGAGTGGGAAGGTGAGTGGGAAGTTGCTGCACCTCCCCCTGCAGTGACCCTCAGGGCTAATGGCTGTTGCCATGGTCCCTGAGGTCCGGTGTGGGCAAGGAACCATGTGCGCAGGGGGAGAACAGCAAACTCCCTAAGATGCAGAAAAGCCAAATGCCTGCCAAGAGATAACAACCACCAGAAGCTGCCACAAAGATGATTAAAAGAAATGCTGACCACCTGGAACCTTATCTCGCTTTCTCAAGGCCTACAAACTTTATTCTGCTACAACTGTCTTTCTAAAATCTTTCCTTTTTCTGGTCATTGATTGCTAATTAAAAAATATACGTAATCTAATAATTAGGCTAATGCAAATGAAACATTACTAAACACTGTGTTATAATAGAATTGTTAGTTTAATAATCTTTCTATTATGTGCTTAACTTTAGTACCTTTGATATTAACTGCATTATAATATAAATTCACCCATGACAATTAATTATGAGTAAACATAAGTAGGTAGTAGTAGTAGTAATTAGTACAAGAATATAGAAAGAGTTAATAGCCTGTCTACTTAGGAATGCAGCTAGGTCCAGATGTATTTTGGACATAAATCACTGCCCTGTCAATGATAAGCTAAACCTATGAGCAAGCTGATTTCTTTGATGTTTACCGATCCTATGCCTTTAGAAAAAACATATATATACTAACTACTAACTAAAATAAAGAGCACTCAGATTTACACTCTCTCTTGAAGTGTGTCTGTTTGTCATTTCTTTAACCGAATCCCTGACCACCCTGCACAGTCTCTCAACCCTGAGACGGCCTCATCGTCTACTGCTGTTCTGGTCCGTGGCAGGAAGTCTACCTCAGGATGAATTATACCTTGAGTCTCACCCATATTTGATTTAGGTGATTTTTAGATGAGACCTTGGGCTTCAGAGTTGATAGAATGAGTTAAGACTGTTGGAATGAATGTACCTTTGCATGTAAGAACATGAATTTGGTGGGGTGGGGGGGAGAGGGAGAGAATGATATAGATTGAATTTGTCTCCCCCCAATTTTTATGTTGAGGTACTAACTCCCAGTGTGACTATTTGGAGACAGGGCTTTTAGGAGGTAATTAAGGGAGGTCATAAGACTGGGTCCTAATTCCCTAGGACTGGGGGTCTTGTAAGAGGAGAGAAAGCACATGCATGTACCAAAGAAAGGCCATATGAGGACACAGCAAGAAGGTGGCCTTCTGCAAACCAGGAGGAAAGCCCTTACCAGAGAAAAAAGATGAACACCTTGATCTCTGCTTCATAAATTTCTGTTGTTTGAGATACCTGGCATATGGTATTTTGTTAGAGCAGCGTGAGTAGATTAAGACAAAGATACACTGAAGAAAAAAAGAAAAAAAAAGGAACTTGTGGTATTATAGGCCAAGATCTAACATTTGTACCATCACAATCCCTGCAGAAGTGTGTATTCAAAGAAATGATGTCTGAAAATTCCCCAAATTTAGCACAAGACATAAACCTACTGTTCAGACTCAAGAAACTCAGCAAACAGGACAAACTCAAGAAATTCACACCAAGACACATCAAATTCATGAAAACTAAAAACACAGCACTCAAAATGTTTCCAATAACCTTCAAACTTTCAATGAAAAAATACATATACAAAGATGTCATCTGTATCTATCCTAGGGGAAAATGGTAAGAGGCAAAAATTTCAAAGTCTTTTCAAGTTTTGTACAAGCTAATATGCAGTGTCAATTCAAGTCCACAACTAAATTTTACTATGATATGAAAAAGTCTAAAGTAAAAACTACATACAACTGAGGTAAACCTTTATAAATAAGCACATTCCAGGTAACAGATGGCTTACAATAATTGAAGTCCTCAAAGGCCCCATCTGTCCTCTCCCTTTCTAGGCTGCAGGTCTTGACACTTGGGAGTTAATGTGATTCTTGGTCTCAATAAGCAGGGTCTAAAAGACAAAAAGCGTAGAAGCAGACTCCCAGGCCAACATTGCCTGGCTTCGGGGGAAAGCTGCCCTCAAGGAGATTTTGCAACAAATCTGACTAATATTTTTCCAGATGTGAGTACTCATTTTAGTAGTTATCTCATCAACACCTCAAGTTCATGCCCCAGGTCTTTTCCCCTGTCCTTTCCATCTACCTTTACTGTACCCTTGCATTTAAGACTAAGGACAACGTCCCTTCTACTTCGACTTTCCATCCTGGACAAACTCATTGTGAATTCTCAATTTCTTTTCTACCCCTGCAATTCCCCTATCTCTTTAGAACTTTATCCCCTTAGCATGATGAGATTACCGAGTCAAGACGTCCTTTTTTCACCATGGCATACTCTATTTCTCACAATGATAAGATAGCTTAATACATATTAAGATATTGGAAATAATTTTCCTTTTTCCCCAAGAAAACTCACAATGTCCTCCATTGGGGCATTTTAAAAAATGTAAAACCCTTCTTTCATATTCTGAATAAGCTATGCTTCATATAAACAATGATTTCTCAATTAATATATGTTTTATAAGTTTTAAATTTCTTTGTAGCCCCCACATTGCATACAGTAAATGTCCAATAAATATGTCTGAATGTGCCACATTTACACAGTCTATCCAGTATGAATTCTCTTTTGCTGGCCAAAGGCTGAATGACCACTGAAAGCTTTTCCGTATTCCTTGGTTTCTCCTCCAGCATGAGTTTTCTGATGTTGAGAAAGAGATGAACTCTGGCTAAAGGCCTTTCCACATTCCTTACACTTATAGGGTTTTTCTCCAGTGTGAGTTTTCTGATGTTTTGTAAGAGAGGAGCTCTGGCTGAAAGCTTTTCCACAATCCTTACACTTGTAAGGTTTCTCTCCAGTGTGTGTTCTCTGATGACGAATAAGGGCTGAGCGGTCGCTGAATGCTTTGGCACAATCATTGCATTTATAGGGTTTCTCCCCAGTGTGAGTTCTCTGATGTTGAGTCAGGGCTGAACAGTAGCCAAAGGCTTTCCCACATTCATTACACTCATAAGGCCTCTCCCCAGTATGAGTTCTCTGGTGCTGAATAAGACCTGAACGATCACTAAAGGCTTTCCCACATTCATTACACTTATAGGGTTTTTCTCCAGTGTGAATGACTTGATGTTGAGTAAGGAATGTGCTTTGGCTGAAGGCCTTCCCACATTCGTTACACTCATAAGGTTTCTCTCCAGTATGAATCCGCTGATGTTGAGTAAGGTATGAACTCTGGTTAAAGGCCTTCCCACATTCATTGCATTCATAGGGTTTCTCTCCAGTATGAATTATGTGATGCCGAATAAGGGCTGAGCGGTGACTGAAGGCCTTCCCACATTCATGACATTCATAGGGTTTCTCTCCAGTGTGGATTCTCTGGTGCAGAGTAAGGTGTATGCTCTGGCTAAAGGCTTTACCACATTCGTTACATTCATATGGTTTTTCCCCTGTGTGAATTCTCTGGTGCAAGACAAAAGCTGAATAGTAACTAAAGGCTTTCTCACACTCATTGCACTTCCAAGGTTTCTTTCCTGCACAAATTCTCCCATGCCTCATGAGGTCTGAATTTTGTTTTAAGTTCTTTTTAAATGGATCATAATTATGCAGTCTCTCTCCCTGCTGTTGAACAAGTAATGACCTCCGACTGAAATTTCTTCCAAATTCATCACACTGGTAACTTCTGTCCCCAGAAGATTTCTTCTGAATGACCACCTCTTGTATTAAGTGTTTCTCATGGTTTTCCTGTTGACTCTTTAAAGAATCCTCACATTCACTGGAAGCTTCCTTTGGAAATCTTTCTATTAACACCCCAGGGGCTGATTCTTCTTCAGAAATGTCCCTCTCTGGAGTTAGCCCCTTGTTTTCTGAACGTTAGGAAAAAAAAATACATATGTATCATTTCCTACAGTGAGAGAAAAATAACTTCTGTGATAGGAAAATAATGAAACAAAAAATGCTTCTAAGAAACACGTGAACATAAAAGAGCTCAAAAATAGCCTTATATTATCAAGGAAATATGAGAAAAGAAAGATGACGAGGCATAGAAGTGCAGTTACGAAAAGGTAGAGGGTAAGCGGGTACTCAACATTCCTTTGAGTAAGAAATGAGAAAGAATAACAAGAACAAGACTAAACAGCAGTGATGTGCGGAGATGGGAGATAAAAACAGGTTCTAGTGGAGAAGGGGCAGGGCTCAAAGAAGGATGGTCTCCCAGGATTGACCATGATCACCACCTCATCAGAGCCTTATCACTTCAGGCCTGGGGAATGACTATCACTGCTAACCTTTCAAAACCATTCCTTTTACACAAAAATCACTGTTGGTTTGGCTGTTTCAAGATGAGACACAAACTCTAGAAGCTAACATTCAACATGGTCCAGATCTATAACTTCAAATCATCACAAAGCTCAGTAATTACGAAGTAATTGGTCATCTCTGACTGCCCCAAACTGAACAGATTGGGAAGAAGAAAACAAAACCAAGTTTTAAAAATGAATAGCATGTCAAAAGGGGAAGGTTGGATCCCCACGTGCTCAGATTGGCCTCCAACCTGTCAGGATACCTAACATCAAATCCTAGGCGTCTTATTAAGAGTTTAGGGGTAAAACTTTACTGTTAGAAATGTTGACATAGTTCTAGGGTTAAATGGTTTCTAATATTCATTCCAACCATGACTCTACATGAAATAAATTGATATAGGACAATGTTCTCAATAATATATCATAATTAGGAAAATACCTGGGGCTTTAAAGGGCAAATGGGTAGAAGCAGGTTAAAGGCAAAAGACTTCCAGATAAGGGTAATGGAAGAATTAAAGCCCCAAGTTTCATAGAGAATACAAGTTGGGATAATAAGAGGCTTGCCTGTCTGCTGTTAAGAGTTCAACAGGAGAGCCAAACAGGCAGGCAGACTAACAAAGGCCTTGAAAGCAAAACCACATATCTGATAGAAAAAGCAACTCACTGTGGGGAATCTAGTAGTATTATGCTGCCTCATTTAGATAAGAATAAGACTAAAGAAAGTATAATTAGCTGGCAGTCTACTGCAGTAATCCAGTTTGACAGAAGTAGTGAAATCAAATCCACATTACCTTTTAAAAAAGTTACCAGGACTTAGTAGCTAACATTTACTTAGCATATAGCTAGGGACTGTTATAAGCAATTCTCTTGAATTACTTCATTTGATCATCACAACAACTGGAGATTGTGAATCACAGAGAGGATAATTCACTTGTTCAAGGTCCCAAAGTTAGTGAGACTGGCTTTGAGCCCAGGAAGACTGGTCCCAAAGTTTGTATTCTCAACCATGGCACTATGCTGTCTCCACTTACATAGAGGAAGGCAGAGAAAAACTCATCAGGTTGTAGTCATTGATCTGAGATTAAAAAAAATCACATTATCTTAACTAACATATATGAAAAAGCCTAATTTAGAGCCTTGGACCCAAGCGAATAACAAGCAAACATTAAAATGTTGATTTTATAACACTTTATTTGGGGAAAGAATTGGTCTGAAAGGGTGGAAAGTATTTCATTTGTAAGAAATAAGAGTTTTTCACAGATCATCATCCAGAGAGCCGGAGTGTTACATGGGAAAAAGTGACTTTACTGTCTCCATGGGTCTAGTAAAATCTGGAGAGGTCCACATAAACATTTTGTGATCACAGTATCTCCCTGGTCTGGTAAATATTCCACAAACATTTCGAAGATGCTTTTCCCACTGACCACCTGTGTTTTATAATCACTGTTTCCAGTAATAACTCACCTGGACTAGATGGTTTTGAGACCTCTCTCTCGAGCGCCTCCCCACACTCCAACTGCGAGATTACATCAGGTTTAGAGATTGGAAGCCCTGTTCATGGGTAAAGAAACAGGAGTCTGGTAAAGAGCTCAGCATTAGCTCCTTGGTTGTTAGGCTGTTAGGGGGAGAGGAAAGGAGACAGGGGAGAGAGGGAGGGAGAAAGGAGGGGGGGGAGAGAGAGAGAGAGAGAGAGAGAGAGAGAGAGAGAGAGAATACAGGAGAATATGATAGAAGGTGTCCATTTCTAACTCTAAGAGTATTAAAACTACATCCAGAAACAAAAAAGCAGAAATTGCCTGCCTCAGGCCTTTCAGGGATTCAGAAACTGAATCTAAGAACCTCAGTGCTCCTAGGAACTGAGGAAGCAAAGGGATCACACTGGGAAAGTTCACAGCGGAAGGAAGCCATACTCACCCAGCAAGACCAGATTCCTGGGTTTCTCAGGCACATCCCCTTGAGGAGGGTTCAACTGTCCCCACTGGGTGAGAGCTTTGGCCATATCCCTGATCATCAACGACTCCTGAAAAACCAAACAGCACTGTTTACCAAGGAAGCTCTTTCCATAAGTCTTGGGAAGGACTCATGCTGACACAGGAAAAGGAAGACAAGAAGGTTAGACAAAATGACCTCTTATACCCCTTCAACACTAAGATTCTCTGGCATATCTGTAGCCAGAGACTTGCTCCTTGTCTCTCTGCATCAAAATGTACGTTACCTGCAAGTGGAAAAAGGCACTTCAGTGTAAAATCTAAAGTTATTGGCTTGTGTATAAATAAATTAAATTATAGAACTATAGGAATCCTTACTGTTTAGACATGGGAAAGTAGAGGAAATATGGTTATGCTTAAGTATTTTATTTGTGATATGGTTTTAAAACATAAGGGGATAAAAAATATGAAATATTTTTTCTCTACAGTTTTCCTTTTAAGAACAAAATCAGTTCAATACATGTTAAAAATTAAGACATTTGCTACATATGTCACAGAATATAGATTTATCTGTAAAATAGTATCTCAGGCTCAGAGTTATTAGGCAAGTTACCAAAATGCTCTTACCATTTCTCACATATCCTTGATTGGTGTGGTCCCCTCATGTATGCTACCTACACACACTGCTCCTCCCACATTCTCTGAGTTCCACTTGGTGCTCACACACCAAGCAGCTCCACAGCTGCTTGAAAAGTGTGCCACATTCCCTTTTGCCTGTTTATATGTGCTGCATCCTGTTCCTGAATATTCTTCTTCCTCCCCTATCTTTTCAGCTATTTTAATCCTACTCACACTACAGATCACAGCTTAATTTTAAACTCCTCAGGGAAGCCTTCCTGGACTCTCTGGGCTGCAGTAACCTGTTCCTTCCCTTCTCTTGGTTATGGACACAAAAGAGGACTGGGATTAATATGTTTCTCCCATTAGCTGGTAAGGTCCATGAGAGAAGAGGTCAAGTCTATTTTCACTCACTGAAGCAGTTCTAGCACCTAACACGGAGCAGGAAAACTGTAAATAATCTGACACATAGTTGAATGAAAAAGGAACACATGAATAGGAACTATTAGAAACAAGTTTAAATGGGGTAATCTATAAATGTGTGCATGGAACCAGAGTTGGGGGTGGGAACAGAAGTGTATCAAACATTAAAGACACTGCAGGAGTGTTTACCCTCATTAACCTTGATCTACCCAACAGACACACAGTTTAGAGTGCCAAAATGTCAGGCAAGGGAGCAGTGAAGGTAATGCACCTTTGACTCTAGCTGAATCTGTTTTGCTGGTAAGATTACTGTCTAATAATTTTTCTAATTCTTTAATTCTATGTAACTTCAATTTTAATGAGACACATTACAACAGAAATGCTCAGATGCCAGCAAATAACCATTCTTATCCTTCTTTGTAGCTCCACTTTTGCCATAGTCCCCTAAACATGCATATATATGCATACATACATACATACATACATACATATATGTATACACACACACATATATGGGGGGGCCTAACTTTGTTTATATTTAGCATTCTAATGTTTATGATACAGTACTCTAAAAACAACTGGCAAAACAAGTCACATAATGAAATAAAGTTAAAAGAACTGTTTTGAAAACCTCCTACCCTAAATAATTTTAATACTTGAAGTATACAATTCACTATCCTTTTTATTTAAATTTATGATCCCTTAAGGCCATATGCCTAAAGTGTGATCAACACAAGCAATATAATTTGTATAGTTTTCTTTTCTTTACAAACAAAGACTAAGAGGGAATTCCTGTTAGTTCCTGTTAGCACATTTCTAAGGGAATACTTGTTCCCTCAGAAAATCTCAGCAAGCAAACTCACTTATAAAGCTGCTCTGTGGAGCACATGCCCTGGGACTGGAGGTTATAGACAGACTAGCAGCAGATGCTACCGATGTCCTCTCTCCTCTTCCCTTTGAAAGGGATCTACAAATCCACAGATCAGAATCAGTGCTGGTGTTTTCGCGCAGCTTTCACATGAATCAACACCACCTTTATGCTCTGAGGTCAGGTCTGAGGTTGGTGAGTAGTTCCAGTGCCTTTGACTTTACAGCAGGAGCTGTCATTCTCCCAGTGGCCTAAGGCAGATCTTACAGAAGCATCTTGACTAATCTCTCTCCAATCAGTCAAGGTATGCTTTTGCTGGACCTCCAAAAACTTTCAGACAACTTATTTGTCCAGTGTGTAATTTTCTGTGGCCTGGCTACAACATACCCAGGTACCCATCCCAGTACTCCAGCACATTCCACAGTGACACACACCCACTCCTGGCAGACCTCTAACTCTCTCATCACTGAAATTTTTTTTTTTTGTCAAAACTGTCTCTCTATTGGCATATTCCTGTATTCTCTTCTCCAACTACCTACTCTCTCTCATTTTTCCTAAATTATAGCTTTTATCCAAGTACATGCCTCTCAACTACTCTAGAGGATGGACGTCTATGGTCTTTTGTGAGTTGTCTGTAGCAGTCATTTCTACATTTAAAAACTGTTTCTTGGGCCTCGCTGGTGGCTCAAAGAGTAAAGTCTGAGCACCATGAAGCTACTGGCAGCCACTGCAGCACGATTTCGATCCCTAGCCAGGGAGCTGACCCACATGGCCCAGCAGACCTCTCCTGGCTTGCCTGCTACTCCCCTCAGCAGTGTATTTCAGTCAATCTGCCTGTTCTGCTCCCCACACAATCTCTGGTGAATCCTCTCATCCCGCCTCACACCTCTGGCATATACCCCAGTTCTTGGACGCATAAATAAAATAAATCTTTAAAAAAAGTAAAAACGGTTTCCTCTTTAACTGTTCCACAATTTTACTGATCTATATTTTATTTTCACAGTAACTCCATGAAGCAGGGGGCAATTGGCTTTTCTTTTTTTTTTTTTTTAAAGATTTATTTGTTTATGCATACAAGAACTGGGGTACAGGCCAGAAGTGCAGGAGGGTGACAAGATTCACCAGAGACAAAGTGGGGAACAGAACAGGCAGACTGACTGAAACACTGCTGAAAGGAGCAGTGGGCGAGACAGGAGAGGTCTGCTGTGCCATATAGGTATCTCCCTGGCCCGCCAGGGATCGAGGATTGAACTTGTGCTGCAGAGGCTGTGGATAGCTTCATAGTGCTGTGCTTTACCTCTTGCACCACCAGGGAGGCCCAACAGGCTTTTATTTCTTTGCACCTCACCACAGTGGCCAATTATGGTACTGAATAGCTATAAGTGTGCACCAAGTACTAAGTGGGTACAGAAGTAATACTGGAAAGGCAAGTTCTGCACAAGTGAGGAGCTTTTACTGTGAGGTTCACTACTCATCAGTTTATCAGGATAAACACAGTGGTCTAGGTTTCAGGGCTGAGCAATTTCCTGACAATGGAAGGAACCACATATATGCTCTGAAAACAGAAATAAAAACAGAAAAAGAAGAAATCTAAACCCACCTGGGATGCAGGAGTCTGAAGCCCAGTGGTCATGACATTTTCTTTTGGGTTTCCAGAAGAGGAGAGATCCAAGTCTAGAGGGAAAGAGAAGACACGACCATCACACTTGTGGTAAACTAGCAGAAACTTCCATACACTGCTACTCATCACCTCAACAGTCAGCACAGGGAACCAAGGCAAGCCAAGGCATCCTACAGCAAACCTGACTGGAGAGAGCGATGACCATTACTGCCTCAGGTTCCTCCTATCCTCTCCTGCCCTTAACCTTAGGTAGCACTCTCCTATGAGAATCTGGACACTAAGTACGTACTTTTCACACCTGCTGAGTGACAGTCAAAATAATCGTGTGTGTCACTCTGTACCTCAATTATGCATTCTTATTTTATCCACAAAGGATGAACAAAGACTAGCTAAATTCTTTTAGAACAGGTAAAACTGTTTAGATGCAACATTGGTTTTCTCAGAAAAATAAATCCAGGATTCTAAATAACTCCTGTGATTTCTGGAATCCTCACTTCCCCTGTCTTTCAAATGTGTCTAATGATCTCTAATTACCTTAAGATGTTCCTGTGAGGACAAAAAGAAGTCATCATCAAAAACCAGATTGTCAAAACTTGATTTGCGGGGCGGAGGGGCGGGGCGGCACACATCATCCTAAAGATCAACAGGACAATGCATTTAGCGGCCTCCCTCTCAAAAACCACAGCGCAAAACCAACTAACTCCTGGGTAGAAAACGGCTCTCCCAGAGAGGACTTGATGCTTCTCCTTCCTGAGCCTGCCCCAGCCAGAGGGCAGCCTTTCTCCTTTTTTCCTTCTCTCCAGCAGGTTTCGCGGCCGCATCCCTCAGAAATTCTCACCTCGGGCCCCAGGCTCCATGGCGACTCCCTCCCCCGGGCCCCGCAGGAGACGCCCACCCCGGGAGAAGGGTGCGGAGGACGCGCGGGGGGTCGGTAGGCTCCACCGTCCCGGTCCACCCTGAGGCCCGGGCACGCGCGCACGACTCTCTCTGGGCGCCGTAGCGCCGGGCAGCGCAACACCTGGGCGGCGTCCCGTCGCCCCTTCCGACCACTCAGACCTAGGAGGACTGGCGTTCGGCCATCCTCGGCCCCAGGCTCGAGCTTACGCCCAAAGCTCGGTGGAAGCCTCGTCCCCACGACAAAGGCATCGAGTTGCCGACGGGGACTAAGAGCGGCGGCCCGGACGCAACACTGAACTACAACTCCCAGAATGCTCTGCGGAGCGCGGCTTGCGTCACTGGACACCGCTTCCCAGAGGCCATCACTTCGCAGAGGACGCCGCTTCCCGAAGGGCCTCCGCGGCACGGCCCTCGGGGGCCAGCCGCGATCGGGACGGCTTGCCGCGGTGGCGGGCTCCGGGCCGGGTTTACGGGAACTCTGCTCCTCCGAAAGCGCCCCTTTTCCTGGGCACGCCCCTTCCTCTATGCCGATGTTGAGCTGCGGCTCGCGGAGAGGTGCTCGTCCGCGGCGAACTCCGTCTTCCGAGGGGCGTTCTGTAACCCACCCCAAAACCCGCAGAGGGCAGCGCCTCCACCCGCCCCGGAGTCCGTCCTTAGCTGCTGAGGGAAGGCTGGGAGCGGGTGTGTATCTTCAGACTAGCGTGTATTCGTGCTTATTTTTCCACAATAAAGAAGCCAGTTCTTTAACCAGTTCAAATTCCCAAGACAAAATCAAACTAGCTTTGGCAGCTCCCTTGCTTGCCTGTGCCTATGCTGGTGCCTCTTTTTTTCTTTCTTGATTTCCTAATAAACCAGTCCTTTTAAAAATGTTAAAAAAAAAAAAAAAGGAAGAAAGAAAATCAAACTAGTTGAATTGTCCCTGTTTGGGTACAAGCCATAATGTCCTTCTCTATACAGTCCTCAGATAGTAGCTAGGCCCACCCAAGATTCCCAGGGTAAAGATTACATTTCTCCTCATCACGGCTTCTTGCCAGAGCAAGAGTGATTCTTGCCAGAGCAAGAGAAGAGGAAGGTTGGTTCAGGCTGGCTGCATAGGGACAAGTGATCATGAGCCACGAGGACAAGATTAACACCCTAAGAATTGCAAACCAATCTTATAGAAGGAATAGAAAACCTCAGACAAGTTGTTGGAACAGATCTCTGGCTTTAACTTGAGAAAAAAGTAAACCTGTTTTGTATCATCCATTAGTTTACTGTGTTTCTGCTACACAAATAGCCACACTTATCTCCTAATTGTTCTATAGGTTGGCTGCTCCCAGCTGGGGCTGGGAGGAGTGGGGACAGGTAGAGAATACGACCCTGACAGCTAAAAGAACAGCTGGGGGGATCCCTTCCCTCGCCCCCTTTCATCAGCAGGAGATATGGAGTGGACGTTTTCTTTCCAAAAATGATGATTGTGAAAGGCATTGCTAGCTGACATGCCTGGAACAACAGGGATTACCTTCCTTCTGTTAACCATCCCCATCACAGAAATCTTTCTTTTGTTAGCAAACCAATGGTCAATTCTCAGTTCTCTCATTTTATGTCAATAGTAGTTGATAAAACTGAATATTCCCGCCTCCTGAAAAACACTGATTTTCTTCAACTGGTTACCTCTTTCTGTCTCCTTAAGTAGTTCCTCCTGGTTTCCCCAGCCTCTGAACAAGTGGTTCTCAAACTATAGCATAATTAGAATCATTTGGAGGGCTTGCTATAAAGCAGTGCTAAACTCTGCTTCTTTTCAGAATGTCTGGAGTGGGACCTGAGAATTTCCATTTCTAGCAAGTTCCAAAGTGATGCAAAAGCAGCTCATTTGGGAACCAACTAAATGTTGGACTATCCCAGAGCCCAGTCCTTAGGCTTCCTTATTTTTCGATCAACTTACTCCTTAGTAATCTTGTTCAGTCTAGGTGTTCTTAATACCACCCACAGGTAGTGAGCTCCCAGTTTATATCTCCAGCCTGTTTCTCCCCTCTGACCTTGGGCTAGCTCCTCAACTGCTTTACTTGAATGTTTAATAAATATTAATAAATGAAATTATAATTTATTAATGTATATTAATAAATATACACCTCTAATGTAGCCTATTCAAGACAAGACTTTTGATACCCTTCCTCCCTTACTGTCATACCTCTTTCACCTGCAGTTTTCCCCCTTCAGTCAATGGCATCCCCATCCCTCTATTTGCTCAGTTCAAACCCCTTGGAGTTATTGTTCTTTTTATCTTACAACCCACATCTAGTTCTTCAGCAGATCCTCTTAGCTGTACTCTGAAATTATATGCAGACTCTCATGTCTTACCACCTCCACGAGTGCCACCCTTTTCTAAGCATGTCATTTTGTCCAGATCACTGCAAGTGCCTACTAACTGATCTCACTCCTACTCTTGTGCTGCACATTATATTTCTAACAGTGGCTCCACTATCTCAGAACAAAAGCTGTTCTTTACAGTGGCCCACAAGGCCATAATCTGCATCATCCACACACACTAACTCTCTGATCTCATCTACCACTTTCCCCTTATTTGTTGTGCTGCAGCACACTGACCTCTTCACCATACTTCAATAAGGTCAAACATGTGTCCACTACAGAGCCTTTGTTTGTTCCTCTAACTGGATATCCTTTCCCCAGATATCAGACTTGCTCTCTCACCTCCCTGAAGTTTATTCACCTTCTCTGACCATACTACTTTGTTTTATAGCACTTATCTTTTTATAACATAATTACTTTATTGCATGTCTCCCATTAACACATGTGACAAGGAGTATACTCCATACTCCATGTGACAAAGAGTATCCCTAGATTATTTATTGGTATTTAGACGCTCAATATGAATGAGAGTTATACTCTTGTTGAGAAGGTATATGTGCCTGAAACAAATATGGCTGTCATTGGTTTTTCTTGGCTTTCATTTGTGTGCTTTTGGAAAACTTGGACTTCTGCCATAACCCTGCTTTTTATGTGAATAGGCTCTATATAGAATAATGTGGCTCTAGACATTAGCAACTGACCCAAGCATCTAATTTGATGTCAACAGCAGTACAGTCAAGTTGAAATACCTTGGGATAAAAACCCATGTCTTCTATTTTACTAAAGGATTACCACTCATGAATGAGTTATATCTGGAGTTAACTTTGATTGTGGTATTCTGAGATTAGACATAGCCCCCTCTCCTGGTTCACTGTAACTGACTTCTTCAGCCTGGGAGAACTACCATATTTATGTCCCTACTCTGTTGCAGTTATCACTGTACTCAAAACCTATTAGAATTCTGAATCTATTTTAATCTCATCTTGTTGACAATGGCAGAATACCTTAGGGAAATATTTGACCTTCAATTTTTTTTAACAAGCAGTGAAGATTCAGAACTCTGAGGTAGTCATTAGTCAAAAGTTTGTCAATAGTCTCTTTTATTTTCTATTTGACATTAAATAGATTCAGATATTATCCACACTCTTAAGTGTTTTTCAAGTTGCTTATCAAGTCTACACATAAAAAGTCTTTCCTGTCACTCATCTGCGCTAAGAAATGTGGACATAGGGTTGTTGGGAAGGGAACTGTTTGGCAGTCCAGCCTCTTAAATCTGACTCTCTCAAGGAAAATGCATCTTGGTCCACTGGGATTCAAGGAGAGCAAGCTAAATTCCAGATAGCCTATTGGAATCCAGTCCTCTTCTAGGCTTCATTTTAAGCAACTAGGAAGGAAATGCAATGTCCAGAGTCAAAGTTGCCTAGTACCTGATGATTAATAAAATAAAAATATTTGGCGGGGTCCAGGGGATAGAAGTTTTTGGAGTCAAGACTTAAAGTTCAGCAATTTGGATCAAGGTAGAGATCCTTGATCTCTACTCTCTACTCATTAAATAATAGGGAGCTGTTTTCAGTCTGAGTAAAGCAATGATGGGCAGGAAGGGGTCATTTGGAAAAACTGGCCTAATAGTGATGTGCAAAATATAAATTGTGACAGAGCTTCTTGGTGTTAACCAAATATTGTGGCTCTTATCTGCTTTTCCTAGCTGTTTGGTGCTAGGCTCCGATTTACGAGTTGTGGACCTAAGTGATGGTCCTTCAAAATATCCTCCAGGTATCTCTCCGTGCTGACCTTGGAGGCAATATGTTCTAAGTAATGAGGATGGAATATGACAGAGTCACATCAGATTGTATGTGAGGAATGAACCTCGATTTGGAGGCTTACTTATATGGCACCATCACTTAGAATATCCATTTCAATAATAGTTAAAAATTGGAATTTTTGACTACTTCACTAATGGGAGCCTGAAATCATAACAGTATAGGCTAGAGTAAAAATTCAGAGAAAGAAGTGTTTTAAATAGAACTTGGTAAATGGAAAAGTCATTAACTTAGACAAATATTTAATGAGCACCTATTATTTGGCAAGGCATTGTGTGAAATACAAAGACATAAGTCATGCTTCCCAATGCTTACAATCTATGTAGTTATGTACAATCATGTACATAAATTATTAAACAAGTCTCATAGCAAACTAGTAGAAAGAATAGACTTTAAGGATAGACCTGTATTCAAGACCTAGCTTCACCTTTTATTAGTTGTGTGACCTTTGGACAAACTATTGAATCCCTTTAAAAGACTTGTTTGCTCATCTGTAAAGTGAAGATAATTTATAGAGTTGTTGGGATAAAGAAAAAAATCTATTTCTTGCAAAACTCTTTTAACTGAGTGCTAAGTGTTTAACTCATAATAAGTGCTCAATAAGTTCTAGCTAGTAATAGTAGTGACCTGGGACACAAAAGAACAAGGTTGGCACCCAAAAAAGCTCTGAGAGAGGGACTAACAATTCTAAAAAGAACTACCTGGAAACAACAATGCTGCTCAGATATAATCTTGCCTTCTCCTTCCTGTTGTAGCCTGCGGTTATTTAAAGTGCAGTAATACCTGGGGCCTCAGGCAGGAGGTATGTCTGAAGGTCACCTACTAACATTTATCCAGTTGTCTGACAAACTTCTGTAAAATGTTGACTCACATCTCCTAATTTCCAGCATCCCACATCAGTTCTGTAACACAGTAGGTAGTGTTTATTCAAACACTGTGGTAGCAGAGACGGAGAGGATGGTAGTAGCCAGAAAAGATAGAATGATCAAGTGATGAAGACCTACCCTAGATTTTATGAAGGCTCTTTGTCTGACTAAAGCTTTCATCCAACTCAGTCTATTCCCTGTTTGGCATAACGACGTTGATGTTGAATAACTGATGACTTAGAACTGAAAACTTTCCCACACACACTGCACTCAAAGGGTTTCTCTCCTGTATGAACTCTCTGATGTCGTGTAAGCCGACATCTTTGGCTAAAGGCTTTTCCACATTCATTGCATTCATATGGCTTGTCTCCAGTGTGAATCTTCTGGTGTTGTGTAAGGGAGGAGCGGTCAAAGAAAGCTTTCTCACACTGGTTGCACTGATAACGAGGCTCTCCAGCATGAGCTTTTTTATGTCTGTTCAGTGATGAGACGCCATAAAAGGCTTTCCCACACTCATTACATTTATAAGGCTTTCTTCCAGTATGGATTAGCTGATGTCGAGTAAGAATACTTTTCTGGCTGAAGGCTTTTCCACACTGATTACATTCATAAGGACTTTCTCCTGTATGAATTCTCTGATGTCGAGTAAGGGATGAACGGTCAAAGAAGGCTTTTCCACACTCACTGCATTTAAAGGGCTTCTCTCCAGTATGAATTCGCTGATGAACAGTTAGGGATGAACGGTCAAAAAAGGCTTTCCCACACACGTTGCATTCATAAGGGATCTCCCCAGTGTGAGACATCAGATGTCTACTGAGACTGCTCCTGTGACTGAAGGCTTTCCCACACTCATGACAGTCATAGGGCTTTTCTCCAGTGTGAGTCCTCTGATGTCGGATGAGGGATGAGTAGTCAAAAAAGCTCTTTCCACAGTCACTGCATTCCTGGTCTCTCTCTTTAAGGAGAATTTTCTTGGAAGGGGTTGACCCTTGCCGTAAACTTTCCTCCGAGGAAAGGGAATTTTTGCAGGTTTCTACTGCAGGGCTTTCCTCCTCTGTCTCCAAGTCATCCTCCACAGTCAGATCTTCAAATTTAGGACACAGAGGACTTTTCCTTCCAAGCCTGTCCTTCAATGTTCCTTTTGATTTTTCTTCATCTGAAGCAACTTGAATCTCAGGCTTAGCCTCCCAGTCTGGAATGGACAGAAAACACAGATGCAGTTTTTCCCCCCCTGGGTTGGGAAATATTACAGCACCTCCCTCCAAATACAACAGGTACTATGATAAATCTGGAAAGTAATATATAGACATTGCATCAACTTGCTTCTACCAATAGTCTTATGTGGTAGAGAGAAAAGCTTCACTGAAAACAAAACAAAATAAAACTGGATTATGAAATAACGCTGCTTTGTAAATTTGATTTTTTTCACATAATAAATTTAAAATATTTTATTTCAAGACTTAGAAATCAAGAAGCGAGGGACCAGAATTTAGAAGAGAGGAACATTTGCAATGGGACTATGGCCAGGCTAATTAGAAGAGTCCTATCATGGAGGGGATGGTGAGGAACAGGAATATCAAAGGCATATCAACATGACAGAGCTGAGAAAAAAAAAATATCTGGTGAGTAAAGGTAGATAATAATTGAAGGTATAGTGAGAAAAATGAAAGTTGGTGGGTGTTAGAAAATAAACACTAAAGCAGAAAACCTGAATTTGAGAAAAAGGTGATGCCCAATTTTCCCTTTAATGCATATTCAAATAACAGCCACAGAACAAAACTGCCCTGTTCATGCTCAATTACCTAGAGAGATCTTCTCTGGACATTCTCTCTCCTTAGATCCATGAAGATCAATTATCCAAGGAATATCCCCTCTTTTTGACTGAAAAATTACTTCAGCTTGAGGAACTGGAAGTCCTGCTCAGGGAGAAAGAAACAAGCCAGGTGGTTGTGGGTGATGAAAATAAACAACTATCCCAAAACTTAACCCTAGTCTCTAGGTCTTGCAGAGTGAAAATGCAAAGGCAGAAAGTTCATGCCTGAATATAGAATACAAAGAAGTGCAAAAGACAGCAGGTGCCTCTGAAAGGAAGTCAAATGGCCTAAAAAAGGAGTAAGCAGCACTTGGCCAGAAAGTTGACAAACTTCATTTGAATTAATGTGTTTATTTTTCCCCATGCAGGAATGGGACACTCCTAACTTTAGCTCTGGTAGGATTAGAATAATCCTTGGATCTGGGAAGATAAGAATTAAAAAAAAGATGATCTTAAGTAAAAATATGAAATTTAAAGGTGTCCATTTTTGTTAGTTTACTTTTTAGTATGCTTTTATTTAAATCACCTTTTCTACTTTATTCATATTTTTCTTTCTTTCTACTCATTTTGATACAAAAAGATAGCTATAGATAGGTTCTGCTTAAAACTGAATGACAATTAGGGCCTCCCCAGTGGTGCAGCGGTTGAGCGCTGGGTTGCGAAGCTGCCCGCAGCTTCTGCAACGCCGGTTCGATCCCTGGCCACCAGGGCGAGGGTCCCATATGGTGCGCAGACCTCTCCTGCCACCCGCTGCTCCCCTCAGCAGTGTATTTCGTCGGTCTGCCTGTTCTGTTCCCTGCTCTGGCTCTGGTGAATTCTCTCACCCTCCCGCGCTTCTGACTGTACCCAGTGCTTGTATAAATAAATAAATAAATCTTAAAAAAAAAAAAAAACACTGAATGACAATCATATCTCAAAAAGAAATAATTACTTGAGTCTTATTTAGAAAATAAGACTGCCCCACCCCAAATAATTTCTATTTGATTTATTTTGACATTCACAAATAATTTGCAATTCCTCATAATCCACTAAATATATAATACATATCACACTGGCTCATTTTACATATGAAAGATATTTTTGGATAGAAAAGCTTCACTAAAAACAAAACAAAATAAAACTGAATTATGAAATAATACTGATTTATAAATTTGATTTTTTCCACATAATACATTTAAAATATTTTATTTCAGTTAGCACATATATACCTTACCATTTTAATGGCTACGTGGCATTACATTATATGGAATAACATAATTCATTTAACTAATCTTTTGCTGACAGACATTCTAGACTGTTTTACTATTTTTTTTAAAGATTTATTGATTGATTGATTGCTTGATTGATACATACAAGCACTGGGTACAGTCAGAAGCGCGGGAGGGTGAGAGAATTCACCAGAGCCAGAGCGGGGAGCAGAGCAGGCAGAAGGACCGAAGCACACTGCTGAGGGGAGCAGTGGGCGGCAGGCGAGGTCTGCGCGCCATGTGGGACCCTCCTCCGGAGGCCGGGGAGCAGCCAGAGATCAAACCGGCGCTGCAGAGGCTGCGGGCAGCTTCGCAACCCAGCGCTCAACCGTTGCACCACCGGGGAGGCCCTAGACTGTTTTACTATTAACAAACAATGCTATGGTCAAATACACCATGGGCTGTTCTATTATTTCCATAGGACAAATTTCAAACAGTGAATGTATTCACTATATAAAGTAGATCCCCTCCTAGAAATAGTCTCAAGATCTAAACTTGCCTTGAATTGGGACCTCTGACTTGAGAAAGAAAAGCACTTTCACACAGGGCCCAAGGATCCTCTATTGGATTGTATACTAATTCTCTGCTGACAAAATGGCCATATTTTGGTGACAGTACCCTGTAACTTCCTTAGGATTTCTATTTTCCCCAATATTTCATGCAGCCAAAGCTGTGACAAAGACTCAAGGCTGCTTAATGCCCCATCAACATCCTATTCTATATTCTATATTTGACCTGTTTAAATTAATCCAGGTGATAACAACATTTTTTTGACCTGCCTTGCTTGACATCTGCCAAGTGACTGTTTACTGCTTCCATTTGCTGCCCATGGTAAGCCTGCTTCTGAATGTACCCACTGTGAGCATCTTTTTCTTGATGCTCTCGGGAGTTGCTCATTACCAAAGGAGCCTGGCTTGACTTCCCATAAACACCTGACATCAGCAGTAGCTCTTCATTTTCCCTTGGTCACACAAGTCTCTAAAATTGTGAAGTGCTTTCTGTGGGCTGCGCTCTAAGACTGCACTTAAGACAAATGTTCAAAGTCAAGCATTTCTAGTGATGTACTCTGAGGCACACTTTGTATCCCTAACCCCATACCACCCTCTTTTTAAAGAGAAACAATCCCTGCCCACTCCTTTGCTTCTATGAGAACTGTTCCCTCAATAAGACAGACTCTGTCCCACCCTTAGTACCCTGGGCAGTGCTGAGTAAGTTACCTGACTGATGAGCTGGGAGAAATGGGCAAATGTTAACTCAGCCTCTTCTGCTCACCCTCCTCGGGGGAGCAAGCTCCCTGCAGCAGGCAGACATTCTGCTGGCCCCAGCCCTCTGTTTTGAGGGCAGGCTGCTCAGTGAGGGCCCCTGGATTGTCCCTGCTGACAGCTCAGGGAACAGGTCTGACCCTGCTGGGATTCAGGATTAGGAAGCCCACAGCTGCTGCACACCTAAGGCATGTCCTTATACTCTCCTATGCTCTCTCTCAGGTGGGAAGAGAAGAGGTGGCAACCCACATTAACACAGTACAGAGTGTAACTCCTGGGATGCTCTCCTTACCCAATGAGACAATGCTCCTATAGTTCTCCAGCATCACCTCCTTGTACAGATCCCTCTGAATGGGCACCAGATGGCTCCACTCTTCGTCTGTGAAAATCACGGCCACATCCTCGAATGTCACTGTTTCCTGGAAATAAAATCACATTCTTCCCTACTTAAGACCCTTTTCTTTACACAGGCCAGACAAAATTGTCATAAATATGTGGAGTGAGGGATGGGACATGATTCTGACAATGTAGGGCTTTGAATTATTTGGGGAGAGTAGCATAATTCACCCAAAGCATGAATTTCTTGGTTCATAGTCCCACACCACTATATTATACCCGAGCCTCTAAATATCAGGGTCTCTTTGTTCAGATTTACAGAAAACTTGGAAGAATAGAAGAATGAATTCCTATGTACCCAAATGTTAACATTTTCTACATTTGCTTTATCTTTCTGTCTCTTTCCATAGATACATTCTCCTGCCTTTTTCCCTGAACTTCTTAAGAATAACTTTCATACACAATATACTTTTACTTCCAAATATCTCAGTGTATGTTTTGTAGATCACAGTATCAGAATATGGAATTCAAGACACTCTTCCCTTAGGCAGGAATGGGGCCTGTCACAATCCCCTCATAAAACTCTCTTCAGGACTCTTAAAACTCAAGGAGGTGCCCTGAAGCATGTGTCACATTCCCCCACCTAACCCAGTGCTCCCTGGAACATGGGATTAATACCAGCCCGCTGTTCTCCAAACCTCCCCTTCAGACCCACACATTTGGATTGTAGACAAAATCACTGAGTGCATGCCACAGGGACTGTGTGCCTGATGAAAGGCTAATGAGCACATGTTCAATGCAATAAAAGGTTCCTGCAAGGCCCCAAATGGGAAGGAAGCCCTGTCTGTGGAATCCTCCATGCACCTAGTTGTGTTTGAGCAAAGGAGCTCCAGGATGGTGAAAGAAGACTGTTTACATCCGGAGACTAATAGAATATTTCAGAAACACAAGGTCCACCTCACCTGGCATCTGGCAGTCGGAGACACAGCTGCCATTCCCTCCTTCGTGTTCTTGTAGGAAAGGGCAGAGTCCTAATGAGGCAGAGGTGGAAGATGAGAAAGAAGGTAAGAGAAAGACTAGTTTTGTTTCATAGTGTTCTGACTCATGAAGCAAGAAATCTCCATATACCAGTAAGTAATATACCTGCCTTCATTTTCTATAGCCTACAAAAAGGAAGGTAAAGTAGAGCAAAGCCAGCAGCAAGCTCACTTTATTCCAGAATTCAAGCAAAAGGCCATAATATTGCCATTTAGCACAGAATGTGGTTCTTATTCTACCACGATCCTAGAAGCAAAGTTCTATTCCTAAGAGGAAAGACCATATTGAGGCTCAGACTATATTTACAAATTCACATTCAGTATTGTGCTGAATGATAACTAGATAATAAGAAATTTTGTAAATGACTCTATGGAGAAGACATGTCAAGTAAACACCTATAGTTTTTTCAAAGAAAAATAACCCATTCACAACCCTCTGTTGAAGGAGTAGTGCTTGTGCAGCCACTGTTTGCTCCCCATGGCTCTGCCTCTCACTCCCCAGCCATACCGATGAGGCCATAGGTGGCCAGTGCACAGGCTGATCAGTAGTCTAAGATATGTTTGCACTTGAGAAGATGACATCCTTCCTTAGGAATGTGAACTAGGAAATATCATGACAAGTAGGTGATGAGCTGAAAGGGCATCACGAGGGACAGAGTTGTTATGAGGATCAGGGGAGCCAAAATCACCAGGAAGCAGAAACCATGAGTATGTGGGAGGTAGGAGGTAGAGAAGAGGATATAACAGAGAGACTAGATGCAGGCAGGAGAAGGATAGCCTAGTCACATCAGTGGTGAAGCACTGAAGCAAAGACCCAAGAGTTCCTGGTCTGGGGTCCTGATCCTGGCCTGTGCAGGTAGACTAGTCTCATTCATTCTTGATTTCCAAGAGATTCTAACCCTGTTAGGTTTTGTGTGAATCCATATCACTAAACTCCCTTTATTTGAGTTAGCTGAGCACACCTCAGTTTCTTACAATCAAGAATCAAGAGAAAATTTCATTAAATCAAGCATTTCTAGCACTCATTAGTGAGACAGGAGAGAGTGGCCCCTGGGAAGGAGGAAAAGGTGTGCTCGTGGCTCATTACACTTGGGTAGGCAAGGGTCTACGTTCACCGGTCCTTATTATTCGCGCCCATGTAACCAACCAACATTTATTCAGCACCAATTACTTATACAGGCACAAAAACTGTATGACATTGTCCTTGTCCTCCAAAAGCTTACAGCCTAGTACATAGGCCGAGCAAGTAGCCAAAATAATACTTCACTGCAGGATGGATAAAGGCTATAAAAAGCATAGCAAACTATGTGAGCCCATCAGAGGGTTGCTTAACCCAGACAAGAGGGAGGGAGGAAAACTGCAAGTTGGCAGGAATGGGATCTACTATGAAATTTGATTTGGGGGAGAAGGCGGAAGAGTCTAAGCAAGAAAAACAACTATTCCAAAAACAAGGATGCAGATCTTTACACAAGAAGGGTTAATGACTGTAATTAGTTTACAATGGAGGATATCTAGGTTCTGAGCAGTGATGAGGGAAAAGATAAGGTTAGTCAGATCAAGGAGAGCTTGTATGGTCCCTTTTCCATTGGCATGGGGGGCTGAGAGGACTCAAGTATGGGAGTGCAGTCATCAGATCTGTGTAATAGTCACTAACATCTAGATAGAACACTAAGGGAGGAAACTTCCTAGACATGGTACACATATCGTCATTTCACCTGTAGAGTAATACAGGTGAAAATTTGAATTACCCTATTTCTAAAACAGGAAATTTCATTAACTAATTCATTTATTAAATTATTCATTAAATAACTTACAGTTCAGTTCATTCATACAGTGGAATACCATTAAACATATTAATAAACTAGCATTTATTGAGCATTTTCTATTTACCAGGCACTGTGCCAAATACTTTTTATAAGGGTAATTTAATTCTATTTTCATAAATCAACGAGTAGGTACTATTTTAGATTAGGGACCTTTGGACTTTTGTAAGAGGCTGAGAATTTGAACCCAGGTCTGTCTGGCAGTTTTTAATCTATGCTCTAGTGATTTATTTTCATGAAAAGATAGTCACAGAGATAAAAACCAATGGACTAGAATAGAAAATCCAAAATATATTCAAGCATATTGGGAACCCTGATATATAACAGATGTGACATTACAAATCACCAGGGAAAAGATTACTAGTGATAAGCTGCAATTGACTTACATGTTCATCAACAGGATAAAGTATGATTTTTTTTGTATATATATATATGTATATGTAGAATATTATACATGGATTAAATGAACTAGAGCATCATGTTAGTAAGAGATAAATTACTAAGTGAAAAAGAAAGCAAGCTCTAGAATGGCTGAGAATATAATAGTTACATTATTATAGCAGACCTGAGACTACTTGGCTGGAGGCTGGGAATTTTCATTTGGGGAGGATATTCTAGTTCAGTAAGACATAAGGTTGGTGCATGATATATAAATTACATGTGCAGGCAATTTGGTATAGGCTGAATACCTGCCTTCTTGCTAGCGGGTCTAGATTTTTGGTTTGTTAGGTAGAAGGTGTCTGTGTCCAGACCACCACCACAACAAAAATCTTGGGTTCTGAGTCTTTAATGAGCTTCTTTGGGCTGAAACATCACACATACGTTGCTGCATCTCATTGCTGGGGGCGGGGGAGTGCTGTGTAATTCCACATGGGAGGGAAACAGCATGAGGGAGACAGCACATGGATTCCTCCAGACTCCATTGTCTCTTCCCCTTATGTTCTGGCTGTGTATTCCTGTAAGGTTGCTGTCATCATCTTAGGTATGAGTGCAATTATAGGTTGAGTCCTGAACCCTTCTAGCAAATATCCAAGTTTGGGGTCATCTTAGGGACAGAAGTGGCCACAGACTCTAGGTAGCTGTGGCAAAAATGGAACTAGAGGAGGGCAAGAATGGAGGTGAGTAGACCAGTAAGAAGACGATCACAATTAATTATCAAGAAATGATAAAGAGCTAAACAAAAGTAGAGGTAGCAGAAATGGAGAGAAGGGAAACTACTATCAGGACATTAAAAACAGACAATAGACTGAGTGGAAGCGGAAGCTGAAGGCCATTCAGAGGCAAGGATAAGGTTACTGATCTGAGCAGTGGTGTGGACAATGGTGCCATTCGTGGAGATGAGCAACAGAAAAGTGGGTTTGGAAGGAAAGCTAACAAATAGTTTGGGATATTTAGAATTTGAGCTATTCCCACATCTTTGGATAGGAAAAATTGAATGTATCTGGCTTCCAAAAGCCATTTGTAAAAATGTGTCTCTGAATATTGAAAAGACTGTCAGTTTCATACTCAAAATAGTAAAGTAAATATGGAGTATTTTATAAAATGTTTGAAATATAAGAAGGCAATGTTTAAGTATTTAGTTATATAAATAAGTAGATATTTTTCGATTAAATGTGTGAGTGTTCATAAACAGATTATCATTAGGATATATACTTGTAGCCATCCATAAAAGATGAAGAAAGAAACCTGGGGGGTGAGCCAAATAGCCCCAGCAGCAGGAAACATGTACCCAAAACAGGAAGGGCAAAACAGCACTGGGCCAGGTAGAAAGAACATGCATCCTAATAATGAACCAACCTCAGATGCTAAAAAGGAAAGTGACCACATAGACTTCATCCCTCCTCCCTTATGAGACAGCGCACCAGCTGGCTTTATTAATTAAAAGATATGAATACGGTGCTGTTAAGTTTTCAAAAATGCCAAAAAGACTATAATCAATATATTGATATATTCACACAGGTTAACACAGGCCAAGCAAAACTTTAAAATAACATTACTTTAAGGATAAACACCAGTTCGCAAAAATTAAAACTTTATGAAAAGCAAAAACTTAAAAAAACTCACTGGAAAATCATGCTTATTGTAACTATAAAAATGAACCAGGACCTCAGGAAGAGAGGAGGCAGAGATCCATACATCAATGAAAATGAATACATATTATCATGTCATGCTGATAACCAGAGTCTGCAATTTGAGTAGCCTGAAACAGTATTCTTTTCCTCCAGAGGAGGGTCTCAAATATTACTCTTGTGCCCTAGGAAGATGTCAAAATTAGTATTTAGAGATACAGGAGAGTATAGTCATCAGAGTACAGGCTCTGGAAGAATGCCTGAAATCATATTCCAGTTCTGCCTCTCCTACCTGTGCAGCCTCAGGCAAGTTTCTCAATGTTAACCTGTTTGCTCATCTGAAAAACTAGATTATGAAAGTACCTGATTGTAAAGTTTAAATAGTACAGTATGTGTAAAATATTTAGAATAATATTGTAAATGAATGTGAACATTAGCTAAAAATTATATCATAATCCTAGGAAGGCAGAAATAATGAAAATATAAATTACACTGTATTGTTGGTGGTGTAAATGTGTAAGATTAGTATTAACTTTGGAATCAAAGTATTTGTGTATGTTGTATAAAGCATCTGAGGTTTTTGAACAATCAGCTGGAGTTGTAGTTGAAAATGCTCGATGTTTAAATGCTTACAGTTTCGTTTATTACATAATGACTTTAATAAATTGAGTGTTAAACAAATTACAAATGGTGGTGAGCACAATAGCTCCCCAGCCATTAAACAACCAGGGACACTCCCAAGGTGTTCATCACCCTGGGCTCCCTGCAGAGTAGACTACTCCCCATGAGATCCACCAGCTGCTGCTTTAGTTAGCTCTTAATGTCACTCAAGACTCCTCAAACCCATCAAATACACAGGAGTCACAGCCAGCAAAGGGTCACCTCCACGTTTGTTTTCTCTTTTTCTATTATTCTTGGATCTTAAACTATTTCTAAAGAAAATGCTCTTCAGATTCTTATTCTACCTCTTCAAACGAAGACTTGCCTAGAAAGTTTTTACTACTCCCATCTCAGCTGCAGAGATAGCTATTCCAAAACTTCATTCAATTTCAGCAGGACACTTTCACCAAACTGAAGTATTGCAAGAGCCAAGGGAGGCAGAACTGGGTGGTAGAAAGCATTCCATAGGCCTGAAATTATTAACTGTGGAGGCTTGGGAAAGTTACTTAAGCTAACAGTTTAATTCCTACTTCATGAAATCATTATAAATAGGAAATGAGACGGTTAGTATAAAGCATCTATCTTACAGTCTGTTCAATAAATGAATGTTCCTTTCCTTCTTACTGTTCATCCTATTTATCCATCAACCTATTCATCCAACCTATTCACTCCAACATTCAAAAATACGTCTAACCACTTGTTATGCACTAGGCAGCAAGGGGTGTGAGGTCAACAAAACAGAGGTATCTCTGTCTGCAGGATTTTACTTCAGTGTATTGCATCAGTGTCCTACTTTCCCCCTATTGTTCCCTCCCAAAATCTGCTCCCAACATTAACCAGTCTTTCTTTTTCTAGCATCTCCCATTTCTCCAATAGCTTCTTCCCCTATCTTCAAATAGATACAATCCTCTTCTATGTAAAACTGTCCTTGTTGAATCTGTCTGTAATAAAATCATTCTCATTTAGGTTTTCCTTTCATGATCAAACTTCTTGGATGAGTACTATGTACCTGTTGACTCCACACCATCACCCCCACTCTTCTAGAATCCATTATTCTGCTCTTGCCACCCTTTACACCTGAAACTGCAAGCTTGAAAATTACCAATGCATTTTGGGTCTCTAATTTCAATGGTTCTTTCCTCTTTAGCTTTTGGCTGTTGGGGCAAGTCTCTGCTTCCTCTAGCTGATAAGGCACTCACTACATTAGTCTAATTTTCTTCCTACCACTAAAATTGCATTTCTCTGTGATGTTCCCTTGTTTTGCCCTAGAAATATGGATGCCATCAAGGCTGTCTTTGTACTCTGTTCTTGCTAGCCCTCAGAAAGTCCATCCACACCAGGAGCTCAATTTTCCACCTCTCAGAGTACGGTTCTCAAAGGCTTGTCCTCTATCTCTCTTCTGAACTCATCTTGCATTTCCAAATGACTGCAAATTTTGAATTAGGCATTCTGGCAGCACCTCAAGATCATCATCTCCTAGGCAATTTCCCACTCCAACTCTTCTCTTTGGCTTTACATTTCTATCAGATGTTCTATCTATTGTCTGTGGTGCCCCAAATTTGAATTCTTATCTCTTTCGCTTTCATCCCAAATGTAGTCACCAGTTCTTTTCACTTTTCTTTGCAATGTCATTTGTACCCTTCCCTATTACTGACACCTTTATAATTCAGGTCCATAACCACTTGCTTCAGGACTTCTACCATTATCACACATTCCTACCTGGCACCCTGCCCCAGAGCCCTCCTCCTTCTAGTCCTGGATGTGACCTCTAGAATATTGTCTCAAAATACTATTCCGGGATCAGACCTATCCAATCCACCCTGCCTGTGTCTTGTTCTGACCCTCCAAGGCATGACCCTGCCCGTGTCCTGATCCTCCAAGGCATGGCCCGCGGCATGGCTTTTCTCCACGTTGTCTCCCACTATTCCTTCACACTACACTCCAGTAAAAACCATCTCCCCGCCTCAAATCTGCAGAACGCTTTTCCACTTCTTTCGTGTGTGTGTGTGTGTGTGTGTGTATGTATGTGTTTGTGTTTTCCACATCAAATCCTACCTCCTCCATAAAGACCTCGAGTGGAGGCCTACGTGGGGAGGGAGGTAAACGAGACAACCGGAGGCGCTTTCTGGGAAAGGGTGAGCGACTGGAGGGGATGGCACTCTCGATTCAGTGTAAATTCCGTATTAAGCATCCTTTGTGGAAAGAAGGAACGGGGGAAGCAGAAGAAGGCTCCGAACTTCCAACCTGGAAGCTGGGATTTGCTATATAGTGTGTGCACACCGAAAGACCACCAGAAAGACTGCCCACACCCCCACGGAACACACGCATTCTCGGGGTGGGGAGAACAACTTTCCGTCTGCACGTCTCTCTCCCAGCCAGAACGTCACCGCACACTGTCTACACACTGCAGGTTGGCTCAGCCTGCGTCACCCCGTTCTACTCCCACAGCACCTCCCCTAGGTTCTCAGTGTCCCCTTCTCTCGGCCGCTGCGCTCGCTGCGCTCCTAGAAGACACACACCCACACCCCTCACCTCCGGCGCACTGTGCTCGGGACCCAGGAAGACGGCGCCTCTTCGGGTGGGAAAGCACTGCGCCTGCGTAGAGGGTTCTGACGTCCGCGCTCCCAATCAATGGTCGGCCTATGCTCGGACTCCAGGTCCCAGAAGTCTGCGCGGTCAGGGCGCTTTACTATGACGTCCAATAGCGACGCAAGCGTCCGCTTGTTAGAAGGGACTCTCGATCGGGTTGGGGTCTCCAGTAGGTCGCGTTGGCGGTGAGAGGGAGCAGTCGTGGCTTCTAGGGAGGCGTGTGGTCATCCTAGATATACTGCCTCGGTGTGATGTGACGTCCTCCCAGTCCTCCGATGGCGGGTCGTCCGTCTGGCGGAAAGCTGTCTCCGGTCCTTGAGGCCCGTCCCCTACCCGGGGTTTTCACCGTCGCAGCACCACGTCCAGTCTTCTGCGGGTCAGAAGGAACGGGTTTCTGCTTCGCTTGCTCACTTTCAGGATTTTTGGTTCTGAAATTTGAGCCGGAGAGACGCAGTTTGGTTCAGACGACAGGGCGTAAGCCCGAATTTGCTATTTTGTGTATTAAATCGGGAATCCGGCCCGACTGCTGACAGTTTGAAAGCACGCCAGCCTCCCTTGCTGGGTTCTGTTGGAAAAGCCCTGGTTGGAAACATCGCAGGGATTGTCAGCCCTTGGCTGCACGCCAGAAACACTTGAAGTTTAGATACTAATGCTTGGGGCCCAGTCTGAGGAGCGAGGTTGAAAATATCTTTAGGTGATTTTAATGTGCACCAAAAGCCAAGCGCCTCTGAATTAAAACTTCACGGGAGACTGGAGTTTACATAAAGAATGTGATAAAATTCTACTTCAGGAACAAGCCTAGACTTTCACTCAAAAACAAACAAACAAAAAACCAAATTAAATTGACTACCATCGACAAGGTATTGTTAGAAATATAAGTAAGACAGTTATTGTCCCCAAACGAACTTACTGTAAAATCATTACAGAATGTTCTATTATTAGAATGCCACGTCCAAGAAGTACAACAGAGGAAGCAATTAACTATATACTTTGGAAAGTTGAAAAAGGTTTCCTATGACTGGTACACTCGAAGACAAGTACTTTCTTAAAGGAAAGTAAAATCTAAGGGAGAGAATAGCACCTGCAAAAGTATAGACTGTAGGATAAAAGTGCAGTGACCTAGTAGCAAGATGAGTGGCTAGTGAATAAGATTTAGGGACTGATAATGTGGAAGCAGATTTGAGTCCGACTTTGTTACTGCCCTATGGGGTTTGAGCCTTCCTAGATTAGGACTTTCAAGTCCTGATGTCAATGATGGGCATTTTTTCTTACTGGTCCCTTCTTATGGTAGTTTTTATTACTCTTTAGCCTTATGTTGAGAACAGAAATGTTGCCATCCTACATGAGTTTCTGTCTAGAATCCCCCACTTTGGACAGGCCTTACATGTTATCTCTAGTGCTCCAGTTAGCTGTCAGTCTGGAAGTTTCAATTCCCTAACTCTTAGCAGTGTGAAAATCAGGTTTGCTGCTCATTTAGGATTCTGAATTTCACTTATTTTTAAAAATATTTGCAAATTTCTCACTTTTTTGCCTAGCCATCAGTGTTTTTATAAAGATGTTTTATAAATTTTCAGCATTTTTAGCTGTTTCATTTAGGAAACTCATTCAAGGTATCCAATTTGCCATGTTGCTGGAAAGATTAAGAGAATTTTATCTGATTTTTTTCAAGAGATGGGAAGGGCATGTGGATGATGAGCAGTCTAGAAACAACACATACCCATCTTATTTAGAATAAAACAGATGTGTTCTAGGCCCACCAACTAGGGATGGCTTGTCTCTGATCTTCAAGTGAGAGGAGTCAAATGGTTTCTTTACTCCTGTGCCTGGTACTAGAACTGGCACCCATGGCTGGGTTTAACTGGGAGTTAAATCTGAGTCCTCCCTACACATGGCCTCTCTTTGTGCTTAGACTTCATCCCAGCTTGGTTGTCTCAGAGTAATCAAGTTTCTTACATAGCAGCTCAGGAATCCAAGAAAGTGTCCTAGTGAACAAGACAAAAGTCACCTGAACTTTTATGATCTAACCTGAAAATTCAATAGGGTCACTTCTGCTGTACTCTATTGGCTGAGCAGTCACAAATTTGCCCAGGTTCAAGGGGAAGGTACATAGCAACCTTAGATTTTTAGCCTTCCTCCCCCCACCTTTTTTTTTTTAAGATTTTTATTTATTTATACAAGCACTGGGTACAGTCAGAAGGGCGGGAGGGTGAGAGAATTCACCAGGGCCAGAGCGGGGAGCAGAACAGACAAACTGGCGAAATATACTGCTGAGGGGAGCAGCGGGCACGGCAGGAGAGGTCTGTGTGCCATGTGAGACCCTCATCGGCAGCCGGGGATTGAACCAGTGCTGCGGAGGCTGCGGGCAGGATAGAGCGGGCACTGCAGAGGCTGCGGGCTGCTTCGCAGCCCAGCGCTTAAATGCTGTGCCACCAGGGGAGGGCCAGCCTTCCCCTTTTACAAGTGTTTCTCTATGGGAGAGTTGGGGTAGGGAATGGGGTATAGAAAGAGGGTTCACTTGTAATCAGACAATACAGGCTCTTAGCTTTGCAGAGTGTCTCTTTAAATCACTTTTTTGCCTTGTTGTTCTGCTTGCCTGTTTTTACCTCCTGATCTGCTGCAGGTTGCTACCACCACCAATCTTCTCCTCCCAGGCCACCTCTTACAGTTCTAAGGCCCCTCTTCTTGGACACCCTTTGACTTTACATTTCTGAGCATCTCTTTTCTTTGTTACTGCTACCTGATGCTCTGTGCAGATCTACATCCCTCCAATTCAACTTCTTTCTTTCTCTGCATTTCTTTTTTAAAAAGATTTATTTATTCATGCATACAAGAACTGGGGCACAGGCCAGAAGTGTGGGGGGTGAGAGGATTCACCAGAGACAGAGTGTGCAGCAGAACAGGCAGATCTACTGAAATACACTGCTGAGGGGAGCAGCAGGCCAGGTAGGAGAGGTCTGCTGTGCCATGTGGGTAGCTCCCTAGTGGGTCGGGGATCGAACTCATGCTGCAGAGGTTGTGGACAGCTTCATAGTGCTGTGCCTAACCCCTTGCGCCACCAGGGAGGCCCTCTGTGCATTTCTCTTTCTCTCCCTGACATGTATGTATGTATATGACTGTCTCCTGTCTTTCTGAAGAAAGCACCATTCCTTTATACCATGTTGCATTTTCAGAGGTGTCACCTTAGCAGAATATCATGATCCTTAGTGATGTGTTTTGAGTCTTACCACTCAGTCTGTGGGGAAGGTGAAGCTGGGCCCCTACCAAAGGGGTTTGGCCACTTAGTAGTAATATTCTTTATTTTCTACTAGGAACTCCTTTTCCTGAGGCACATGTGTGTCATCAGAAGGAGGAGAAGGGGTGTGTGTGTAAGAAATATTCAGGCACAATTTCACACTATAGCTGAAAACTGTAGTACTTCTGATCCATAGGTCTGAATCCAGGTCAGATTGGCTTTTTGATGTTTTTGTTTTCTTGATTATCTTTCCCCTCCACCCCACAAATGGCAACCAATGAGGCATCTGTAGTCCATCCTAAATGAGTATCTAGGTAAATGGAAAAAGTGGGCTGGTTGTGCCCTAACATTAAGGAGGTTCTGTCTGATAAAGTACACAGAGCACTTATATAAAACTGCTCCAGTCCTGCCAACAAAATTACCAACCAATTATTCACATTTGTGTTTCTTACAGTTTTTTAAAATTCCTTTGGCTTTCTAAATTACAGTAAGCCTTTTCCTTAGGGCAATTTGATTTAGACAGAGGATCTTTCTATGCTCTTTCTCTGGATAAATGACAGTTTATCAATATTGTTCCTAAATCTTGTATCTCTTACTGATCTTTCTCTCCATCTGTTGTAGTAACAGAATTTTATTCAGGCAACGAGAATAAAGACTGTATTTCCCTGCAACAGATGTGATCATGTGTTTTTGGTAATTAGGATGCAATGGATGTGCTGTATAGCACGACCTTTTGACAAGCTTCTTAAAGGACAGCTGGACTCAGAAAGGAATGACTACTGATTCTCATGATGACATGGCTGTATCTTAGGGCTTTAAGCTGAGGGATAGCATACGACACTCTGGAAACGGCAAAACTGTAGACGAAACCGCAAAACTGTAGACGAAACCGCAGTGCAGCGCAGCGCCAAGCTCGCCAGGGCGCAGGCGCTGCTCATTCCATTCCGAGGACCCGCCCTCGGACGCTCTTCCAATCGACCTTGCGGAGGTTTGTCTGCGCAGGCTCAGGACCCTCTTCTGCAGGCGCAGTTGGACAGAGGGTGGGGGTCGCTGCACACTGTGGTTTCAGCAACTCGAGGGTCGCAAGCTTGCGCTGGGCACCGCCCCTGTCATCCTTGCAGAGGTGGGAGTGTCCCGCCACTGCCCGCCTGCGAGAGGCTGTGATCACCTGGAACTGGGGACAGAATAGCAGGGTCCGTCCGTGCCCCCTTAAGGCTCTCCAGGCGGAGGAGCGCTGGGCATCGGGGTGGCGGGAGTGGCCGCGGCCCTGCCTCCTGGCGGTGCTCGCTGCGGGCGTGGAGAGCGCGCGCTCCAGTGGGACAGAAGCCCCGGGAAGGGCACCCGCGCTCTCCGCTCGCGCGGGGCTCATGCATGGTATGACAGCCCTGCTTTGGCCTTTCTGTGCGGCTGGACATCGCGACCAGAGTGGGAATGCCCCTGTCACCCAGCTTGCTCCCCGCTTCCTGAACCCTCAGGAGGCCAGAAGACCTCAGGGTCTGTGCTGAAGGACTGAGATTTGGACCTAGTGAAAGGACGTCACCCTTTAGCCCCAGCTATGGACTCCACAGCATCAGGTTTGCTCTCAAGGGTGCAGAGGGCCAGAATCCCTCCTGGGGAGTTAGTTGGGACTCTAGGAGGAAGAGGACCCTAGAGAGAGGCCTGGGGATCCCACTGGAGAGGCAGAGTCTGCAACTACCTTCCCTGGCCCAGGGGCATGAAGTCCCAGCATCCTGAGACCAAAGTGGAGGTGGAAGGGATGGCCAGGAGGACAGGTCCCAAAGACATGCCTTGCAAGAGGCGAGGGCGCAGGGCAGGAGAGGATCTCTTGCTGCTGTGGCAGGGGAAGAGCAAACACCTGTGAGGAGCAGGGCTTAGTGGGGATCCTTGGAGCCTTGCCACCCATGTCCTTTACCACTTTATTATGTAATAAGACTCTTCCAGCCCTTCTAGCCTCCTACCTAACCCCACCCCCTTGTTGTTGGGGACAGTGCAATCCAGGTGACCCAGGAGGTTTTAAGCTACTCTTTTCTAAGTTAGAATGTGCAGCTCTTCACCAGGCAGACATTTTAATTTGACTTTTCATTCTTCATAAAAGCCCAAGGTCACAGACCTGGCCACTGGCAGAACTGGGTCAAATCTTTGGGACGCCCACACCTTCTCCTTCCCCCTTAGGTGCTTGCTACTCAGTGTGGTCTGTAGGCCAGCAGCCCTGGCAGCACCTGGAAGCTCTGGGAATGCAGATTCTTGGGCCCTTCCCCACATGCCCTGAGCCACAGTCCATGTAACAGGACCCTCAGGCATCCATTGCACATTGGGTTGAGAAGTGCCGGCTCCACTGTACTCTGCCACCTCCCACTTGTTTGCTTTGTTGTTGGCCTTAACCATGTCTCTGGCCCTCGTGGGAGTAGTTTTGTTTTCAAATGTCAATGTTTACAAGTCCTATAATAGAGGGTCTCTCACAATATGCCACAGAGACATAAGGGTGCTTGGGAACAGGGAGGCCAGCTTCTCAGGAAGAGCTGGACTAGGCTGCATTGCCAAGGACAAGGGAAGGTGAATATTTTTTCCCCTGAAAGTTTTCTGTCCCTCCTTGTGGTTTACTGGGCCTTGTTTTGTACTGTTAACCTGTCTTATCCCTGCAGGCTGGACTTTAAGTTCCTTGAAGGTCTTCTCTGTGTTTATGCTTTCAAAAGCCTAGGAGAGGACCTACATTTTGGAAGTGCAGGGTTTACTGTCCAAGGGAGTGGCCACCTTGTGGTTACATTTCACAGCCCACTGTGCCCTGGACAGATGGGGTGGCAGTGCAGGGGTTTTGTCTGTGATGTGTGCAGTTAGAGGCTGCCCCTGAGCTCCCTCTGTCCCCAAAGCATGGAGGTGATTCTCATGGTTGTGTAGGGATCTCCAGCTGGGGGGCCTGGGAGCTATAAACACCATAAAGATTAGCTTAGTTCCCCCTTCTCTGTTCTTCTTCCAGGGACATGCCCAGGAGAAAAGGGAACAGCCAGTTTGTTGCTGCAAACCAGGCTCCAGGTGAGTTGGAATTCCCTGAATTTTCCTCCAATGCCTGAGCTGTGGCTATCTTTGCCTCTTTCTCTGGAGACTCCTTGTTCCTGAGGGGACCTGACCCCAACTCCTGCTGTGCAGGCTGCACCCATCAAGGTGGATGCTGGCTTCCCTGTCCTTGCCGTCTCCTCGCTGCTCTGTGCACACTTCTCATGTGCTCTGGGTTGTTTCTGTACTGGACACTAGGATGAGCAGCAAGTAATAGGAGAGAGACCTGGCCTTGGAGGAGTGTTACGCCCACAGTGGTGAGGACACTCTCTTGCCCAGGATGAACCCCATTCACCCTAAGCATGTGCGTGATTTAATGGCAGATGAGGTGGCACAGACAGGCTTTTGCATTGAATTTTGGGAGAACAATAATCAGTCTGTTTGAGTGGTTGGTGAGGCTAGTGGAGAAAAGGGGGCAAGGAAATGCTGAGGGTCTGGACAGGTGAGGAGTTCTTATGAGTTTAGCTCCCTGTCTGTTATCTTTCCTTATTAGGGAGAAGATATTTTTACCCCAGTACTTCCTGTCCACATGACTATAGAAAGTCCCCTACCATCTTTTATCACTGGTTTTACCAACTATGAAATGAGTGTCATAGTCTTGTTAATGATAATGATAAAACTAATAAAATACTATTATTACTTATTTAGAACCAGATATGTATCAAATTGTTCCAAACAATTTATATATGCAGACTCTTTACAACATCCCTATTTGAAGAATGACAGTTATATAGAGTGGTAAACTGAGGAAACCGAGGCAAGAGAGATAAAATCACCAGTTCATGATTAGCTAATAAGGTGGGGGAGCCCAGTTTCAAAGCTAGGTTGTTTGATTCTAAGGTGTTAGCCATTCAATAATACAACTACCTCACATGTTTGTTGCAATTTTCTTGCATTTAATCCTGTCACCTTTGGTTGCTATGGGATGATGGGGGAAATGATGGCAGAGGTGGGTTCATTTTTGGCTGTGTGGGCTGGATGTGAAGGGGCAACCTACATAGTTTCCTAACATACAGTCTGGATTTCTGGACACTTTTTCTACCCAGCACTTTTATTCTGCAAATTAGTAAACTTTGAGGTTATTTTTTTCCTTTTAATATACTTTGGCAAATGAAACCTATAACAACCAATTTAGACTACTAGTTTCCTAACATTCCAGCCTGCATAGTTTCCTAATATCCAATCCAGTAGGTTAGTGGGATTCAAGCATGATGACAGACTTTAATATTTAAAGTTTCGAACCAACAGGGGAATACATACATAGGAATTCTCCCCAAATTAGGATAGTAATAGAGTTTACATCTCTTTGACCTTGCTACATACTACTCGGAAGTTATCAGCATGCTTGGTCTAGTTATGGTGTGGGAACAACAGCTTCCAGACTTGGTGGCTCACAGTGATAAGAGCGTGTTGTTTGTGTTTTATATCTGTAGTGGACTGACTGTGACTGCTCCACCCCCTCTTTGCTCTGAGATTCAGGCTGAAGGATCAACTCTGGTCTGTAATGTGCTGTTCTTGTGACAGTTGAAAGTGCAGTGTCAGGACTAGATGACTCTTCAAGATTCTGCTCTGATGTGGCACATGTCACTTCTGTTCACTACCTGTTGGTAGAAGTAGGGCGTGTAACCATGTCTAATGCCAGTGAGGTGGGAAATATAAAAGTCCTATAGTAAGGGGCCCAAAAGGAGCAGCAGTGACACTTTTGAATAAATAGGGTGCCACTGTGTGTTTTCTTACCGACAGATGATTACTTTTCTCCATCCTGCAAGTGAAATCTCTCCCCAAGAGAATGAATGCAAAAGCCCCATCCAGTCAACAGTCAGGATCAAAGTCCTGGGTGATGCAATAGTTTCAAATCATATCTGAACGTTCTAAACAAAACACAAATTGCCTGAATCCCTATATCCAACTTATGATGGAAAAATAGGGACAGAGTAGCCACAAAGAGCTCCCCTATGTAGGAAGGGGAGCTTAGGAGGACCCCAGCAGTCCCAGGTCCACAACAATTATGGAATCTCACTGGGCATACTTAAGGAGGACCGCTGACTCTGGAATGGGGAAAGTCTTGGCAATGTAGAGGTTCTGTTCCCTGGATGGAGGTCCCAGTCATGTTCTCCTTGACTCTGGTATTTGCCCTCCAAAAATTCCTTCCTTTTGTGGTATTTGTGGTCACATATGACTATGATACTGGAGATTAAGCTCTCCTGAGTGCTGAACAACTCTTTCATTCTTCTTTAGAGGCTGATGACCCAAGGATTGTTTCAAGTCATGAGCGTTGAATATAACTCAAACATAAAAGCTTTTAATATGTTTGCTTCTGTCAGCTCCATGTGTCAACAGTTTAGCCATAGTTCTTTTTTTTTTTTTAAAGATTTATTTTATTTGTACAAGAACTGGGGTACAGGCCAGATGCATGGGAGGGTGAGAGGATTCATCAGAGACAGAGCATGGAACAGAACAGGCAGACTGATGAAATACACTGCTGAGGGGAGCAGTGGGCAAGACAGGAGAGGTGTGCTCGCCATGTGGGTTGCTGCCATGTGGGTTGCTCTGAGGCCGGCGGGGATCGAATCAGCATTGCAGAGGCTGTGGACAGCTTTACACCACTGCACTCAACTGCCTGTGCCACCAGGGAGGCCCCCCACAGTTCTTTTTGAAATATGCCCTTCTCTTTAGGCTTAATTGTAGAGCTTTTGGAATTTCTTTGCAAAACCATATATTAGTCACTCCGAGCAATTTGGTCACACTGAAGCGATTTACTGGGAATCATTCAGAGGTTTAAACAAAAGGTTTGACAACCATATTTGTGACTTGGTCCTTGCAAGTAGCTGAGTTTAAATCATCCTTGGTCAAAAGGTTTATTTATGTTTTAAAAGGCATTAAAAGGCATTATTTATGTTGTCTTTGGCCAGTTGGAAATGAGAATTGGTTAAATTTCCAACCCTGCAAATCCAGGGATTTCTGGACACTTTTTCTTACCCAGCATTTTTATTCTGCAAATTAGCAAACTTTGAGATTATTGTTTTTCCTTTTAATATACTTTGGCAAATGAAACCTGTAACAACTAATTTAGACTACTAATGTTGTATTTCCAGAATTTTCTCATAAAACCAGAAACTCATGCTTATGTTCTTTATCTTTCAAGTTATTGTAGATGACAATTTTACCAAACAGTAAAATTACCAAGTTACATAGGTTATATAGGTTTCAGCAATGCCTGGCCTTGAAGCCAATGTCATATGTTTTAGGCTTTTTCTTATTGGATAGTCCCATTTGAGAACTAGATTTTAGTCACTTTAGACTAGTTTATTATAATAACAACAGCAAACTCTCAGAGACTTACATCAACAAAAGTTTATTTTTTGCCCAAATTGCCATACAGGCAAACTATGGAGAAAAAGGGAAATCCTCACCTGGGATCATTTACTGTTTTCAAAGCAGAGAGAAAATCTCTGAAAGCTTTTTTCTTTTGTAGCTCATGTCTCTTCCTTTCTTTCCATTTGGGAAAGCAGATTATTTGACTACACCTGGGTCTCTGGGGCAAGAAGTTCCATCCTATAGGGAGGACCAGTGACTATTTGAACAATAATATAATCTGTTACAAACATTACTATGGGAGTGAATCTTCCTCATTTGATGATTTTGGACTAACATATATTAATGTAAAGTTGTTACTTTGATTTATACCATGGAATCATTAATGTCTATGTGGGAATTGATTTTTAAATACTTTGAAGGGAGAGTAACATGAATTTATATTGTCTTCACTTCTTTGCCTTACAATTGATAGCATATGGATTACAATAGAAGTCAAATAGCAGGTCTTCTAATTCCTATTATAGAGGGTGACAGGATAGTGCCAGAAGAGTCAACCAAATAGTTGCACTTTGTGACGAACTGGATTCAGGATTGGACTCTCACTTTGTACAATCAGGAGTGAAAAACATGATTAGAATTTGGGGGGAAGGATCCACTCTAATCAAACTCACAAAGGACTTATTGATTCACTATGAGACCACTTGGTTACATTTGCTAAGCTGTGAGCTGACAAATGGATATGGGGATAAATTGTCATTAAAGTTATAGGTCACTAGTTTTAAAAATAATTAGAAGTATGCATTTGGGAATGAAAGGAATATTTGTCTCTTATGTCAAATTGAACCTAAAGAGTAAAACCACTTGATGACTGAGGAAATGGTTCCATTTATAGGCCCCAAATTGGCGTGTGTCTACTGTAGGCAAGATTTTCCCAAAACCCTAATTATATTCTGACATTAATGGGTGCTGGCAGGGATACAAAGTAGCAAGGATGATACAGTTCTTGGAGTACATTAAAATATTTTTGACATAATAAAACCCAAAACTGGGCATTGGGATATCTAGGACCACTCAGAATCCCTTTTGAACAACTCAAAGTTCTGTTAGGACACCTGTCCATGTTTCCACCCAGCACTATGAGTGTGTTCACTGAGACTGCAAGACTGTCTTCTGTGTTTCAGGACATGGTGACATTCAAGGATGTGACTGTGGAATTTACCCAGTGGGAGTGGGGACAGCTGAACCCTGCTCAGAAAGACCTGTACAGGGAGGTCATGCTGGAAAACTTCAAGAACCTGGTCTCCCTGGGTAAGTTCAACTGCTTCAAGTCCAAAGCCTCCCAATCAGGCCATCTTTATTGCCATGCTATGTAAAAGCTAGAGGTTTCTGGGCCTATAGGCTGAGTTTTGTTCTTAGGTTCTGGAATCAGATATTTACATTCTCTTGGAGGCTCAGAAATAAGGGTGTTTCTGCTCCTCATTTCTATAAGTTTTGCTCCATACAAATTGGATGAGAAGTTTCAGGACTCTGTTCTTGATAGTTCACATTACATATTCTTTGGGGGCTAAGCACACCTACAGTATTTCTCTACCATGAAAACCAAGGAGGACCAAACTCTTAATCTCTAATATATGTAGTCACAATCCTTTTCTTTCTGTACCACCAGGGCTTCCAGTGTCCAAACCATATGTGATTTGCCAGCTGGAAGAAGGGGAAGAGCCCTGTGTGTTGGAGGGAGAAATCTCAAAAGGTGCCCACTCAGGTAAGTGATATGAGTGAGACATCAGTAACATCACTGCCAGCCATCAGTGGGCGAGAAGTTGCCTTGAACCCTTGTGCAGGGGGCTCTCCTTTGAAAAGGTGGGGTCACTTGCCAGGAGCTCTTGTCCAGTATTTTGAATACTCATAGGCTTTTGTAAATATCTTGGGCATCAGAATAGAGATGTTAATTTTCTTCTCTAGAATTTACTCGTCCTTTTCTACCCTTCTTTGCTCACTCCTCCATGCAGCATCACTAGATACCACACAGTCAGTGTTATATGGGACCTAAGTCCTATATTATCAGGATTCAGGGAGTTAGCAAATGATCAAACAGAAGAACAGTTGGGAAGCCTAGAAATTAAAGGGTTACAGACAAGGACAGATATGATATTAAGAAGAAGTGAGGAAACTGCAAAATGATGAAACTGAACCTCAACAGAGGTGGTTCCAGGAACAAACACTATTTTAGTCTAGCATCTCTTTGATACTATTTATTCCAGGAGACTTGAGAGTACCTGGAAGGGTCCACAAGGATCTCTGATCCAGAACTGGAGCAGAATTCTGTGCTCAAAGCTCTCCTGACTGCCATGTGTAGCTCAAGCATAGTGGAGGCAGTTTTCAGTCTGTGCCTGTTTCTTTCTCTGAGACAGGGTTCAGAGCCTCAGGCCAGAGCTGAGGATCAGAAAGCAGTGCTCAAATTTTGAGCGCACTGACTGGGCGTGATGATAGGAGCCTAAACTAGAAGACAGAGAGTGAGAAACTGATCTTGTCTGTACTAACATTTTCTTGGTTATCTTTTCTTCCTGAATGAGAGCAAAGGTCTGAATCTAGATCTAGTCTCATGATCAGTATCTATAATATCTACAAACACGATTGTGTTTTAGTATTTCCTGGGGAACTTGTGAGGCATTCAGATGACAAGAGCCACACAAGACCTCTTGACTCAGCATCTGACCTCTGGGAACACTGGTTAGGCATTGCCAGTCATTCCCCTCTTCAGAAGTATCTTTACTGTATTGTATAATTTTCTGTTGTTGAAACAAATTTCCCAAACCTATGGCTTAAAGCATTACAAGTTGATTCTAGGTCAGAAGTCTGGTATGGGTCCACATGACTAAAACCAATATTTCTTCAAAACTGCCTTCTTTTCTGGAGTATTCAGGGGAGAATCTGTTTCCGGATCAAGTTGCTTTTATTCTAATAGTGAGGTCCTCATTATCTTGCTTGCTGCAATGGGAGGGGTATTCTCAGCTTCTAGAGATGACCACATTTCTTGTATAATGGTGGCCTTCTTCCACCTTCCAGGACAGAACATGGTTGAATCCTCTTTCTGACCCAGCCAGGAAATGTTCTCTGATTTGAAGTATTAATGTGATTAGATAGGACCATCTGAATAATACAGGACATCTCCTCACCTCAGGGGCTTTGCTAGTAATCATATCTGCAGACCCCCTTTTGTCATGCCTAGGTAAAATCAGACATTGATATCTTAGGAAAGAATTATTCTACCTATCACATTATATATATAGTAATATAATGCACATTGTATATATATGTATATAATACACAATAATGTATGGTGTGAACTAGAGTGCTGAAAGAAGATTTGTGGTGGTCATCTGCTTACCACTCATCTTTACTATTTTTACTATTATCTTATGCCCTGGAATCCAAATACTGTTCTTTTTGCTATCTTAGTCTTCAACTATCTCCTTGTCACTTTTTACCTCTAAAACCTCTTTAGACATATGTCATTCTTGAATAAAACTGTACTTTTATTTTTTTTAACTTTATCTTACATTCCTTATAGGATGTCACTTCCTTTCGGTACATTGAACAGGTAATTATAGAATGCCTTTTTCACCCCCAGCCTGGGAAAGAAGACCTATCACCAAAAAAAAAAAAAAAAAAAAAAAATCAATGCTAATTCAGGATATTTCCAGAAAAGAACTATTCCAGATAGCATCAGTGTAAAAAAATATTAGAGATGAAATGTGACCTTCTAAGCTAACAGCTTATGGCTATGATGATTAGAGATGCATCAAAAAAAAAAAAAGGAGAGCTATCTGAATGAAATATCATTTCAAATCTACTGCTACTATTAGGAAAGATCATGAATGGGGTGAATCTGGAGACAGACTTAACATTGGTCTTCGTTAACCAACTCTTTCTTCCCACAGGAGAAGTATCCTACTTATGCGACACAGAATTCAAGCAGACTTCAAGGGGAAAGAACTTTCAGATTATATATCCAGAGAAGAAATCTTACAAATGTAGTGTATGTGGAAAGTCCTTCCATTTTCAGTCAGAACTTAAGCACCATCAGAGATGTCACAGTAGAGAAAAGCCCTATGAATGTAGTGAATGTGGAAGAGCCTTTGGTGATATTTCATCCCTTATTAAACATCAGAGAACTCATACTGGAGAAAAACCCTATGAATGCAGCAAATGTGGAAGAGCCTTCAGCCAGAGTTCATCTCTTATTCTACATTACAGATTTCATACTGGAGAGAAACCCTACAAATGTAACGAATGTGGAAGAGCCTTTGGGCATACTTCATCCCTAATTAAACACCAGAGAACTCATACAGGAGAAAAGCCGTATGAATGCAGGGAATGTGGAAGAGCCTTTGGTCAGATTTCATCCCTTATCAAACATCAGAGAATTCATACTGGAGAAAAGCCCTATGAATGCAGCGAATGTGGGAGAACCTTCAGCCAGAGTTCATCTCTTGTTCTACATTATAGATTTCATACTGGAGAGAGACCCTACAAATGTAACGAATGTGGAAGAGCCTTTGGGCATACTTCATCCCTTATTAAACACCAGAGAACTCATACTGGAGAAAAGCCCTATGAATGCAGGGAATGTGGGAGAAACTTCAGCCAGAGTTCATCTCTCATTGTACATTATAGATTTCATACTGGAGAGAGACCCTACAAATGTAATAAATGTGGGCGAGCCTTCAGCCAGAGTTCATCTCTCACTCAACATTATAGATTTCATACAGGAGAGAAACCCTACAAATGTAACGAATGTGGGAGAGGCTTTGCTCATACTGCATCCCTTCTTAAACATCAGAAAAGTCATGCTGGAAAAAATGCTCTGTGAACTCAGCAAATGCAGGAAGGCTTTCTGCTGAAGTACATATATCACTAAACCTTCAGAATATATATACCAAGCAGAGCCCATATACGTGTAAAGTATGCAGGAAGCCTAGGTTGGAGGACACATTTTGTTCAGCACTACAGAGTATTTACTAAAGATATGTGCTATCATTGTCAATAAAGAGGATGAGCCATCCCTCATACTTCCTCCCTATCAGACACTAGGGATTTGTCCTTGTGAGAAACTTGGTGACTGTAATGAATTTGAAAATTCTTTAGTAAGAGGACACACATAATTCATATAAGACAACTAATACAGTAGTGGAGAACCTTTATCAATGTAAGGAGTATAACAACATTTAGCCACATGATGGTCCAAAAAAAAAAAAATCACACTGCAGAAACTCTCTTGATAGTGTGGCATTAAGCTCTTAGTAACACTTCTTCTCTTACTAAGCATCAAGAACAAATATCAAAAAAAAACCTTTTAAAACACTAAATGTGGGAAGACATTGAGTCAGAGCTATCCCTTATTAGGCACTAGAATTCCTCCCATAGAAAATTTCTGTGAATATGGTGAATATATGAGAGTCCCCAACCAAACTTCCTCCTTTTATAAACATCAGCAATCTCACTGTACTATTTAGAAGCCTTGGCAATGTAATGCATGTGGGAAAGTCTTCCTGGATGTCCCACCTACTTGCACATCAGAGAATTTGTATGAGTGTGACTTCTGAAATTTAGTGAAACTGGAAAATTCCACCTGTATAATTTGTATTGCAGCATACAATGAGGCTTCATCCCAAAGAGAAACCTGGGACTTTAGTGAGTGCGAGTAAAGTTTTTTTTCACTCTTGAGAGTCATGAATCTAGAGAAGAAAAGAAACTAAGAAACCATCTGGTCAGGTGATTTTCTATCAGGCAGTTGAATTTTTATAACTGTACTTGTTTTTTCTCCCTATTCTGTTACTGATGAAGTGGGGGGTGTTCTTGTATGGGTGAAGAGCTGAGGCTGAGAATGATGGAGAAACACTAGTGATCCAAGCCAACCATATTTCAGAGCTAAGGAAACATCTTCAGAAAGTGCCCTTGCCTGCAGACCTAGCTGGGATGGGGCTCTTTCCTCCTGGCTCACAGCTGTAGTTGGGGGATTAAGAGACTGAAGGCTTTCTCTGTATAAAAACCCCATGAACTTGTTTCTCTGTAACAATTCTTACCTTTCCCTAAGAGGCAATGGGTGGTATTTTTAAGTTTGAGCAAAAAACAATTTTTATTAGATCTTTATGCTACTGGATTTGGATTTTTTAAAGAAAAATGAAAAACATTTAGAAGCATGAAAATAGGGGTATTATAAATAAAAGCAAAACCTGAAAAAACATTATTATAGATAATATAGCCAGAAACCAGGGACATGTATATATGAAATTTATATGAAATGTACAGAAAAGGCAAATCTACAGAGATAAAAATATATTAGTGCTTGCCTGGTGCTGGGAGTAGTAACTGTGGTTAACAACTGGGAGTAGCTGCAAATGTTACAAGAATATTATTGGGGTGTAGGAATGTTCTAAAAGAGGATTGTGGTGATGGTTGAGAAATTTGACAAACTTACTAAAAGTCACTCCATTGTACACATAAATGGGTGAATTTTATGGTATAAAAATATACAAGAAAAGGTTTTTGAAATCAAGTACATAGACCCACTAACTATTGCTACACCATTTTTTTTTCTCATCTGTTACTTCTTTGTGTCCTTTTCTGTAACAGTTATTTTCTAAGTTAGTTGCTGGGTCTTAGTTCATATCATATTAATTCTAAAATCTATGTGGAAAAGCAAAGACCAGAAGCAGCCATATACCATCATTCTGGAAGAACTGGAGATCCCAGTGCATGCAAAATATGTTTTTGTTGGTTGCTCCAGTGAGCAGGGTTATTGTCTCTGCACTGCTTAAGCCAAGGGACAGCCACTATGAACTGTGCTGGTTGGGGATGGTTACAGTCCAGGAGTACAGATCATGGACATTGCAGCCACATCAGCAGTGGCCACAGGGCTTCCCTGAATTTGGAGGAGGAGAGGCAGTCTCTGCAAAAGAATGTATTTTTATTCATATGTATTTATTAAAATGATAAAAAGAAAATTCCCATAGTGTCTTTATTCTGTCATGTTTATTTACTATGTTGAAATTATGTATTTCCCCTAACAACAACAAATAAAGAAATCTATAGAACAATACATCCCTGATGAACAGAGATGCAAAAGTCCTCAAAAAAAAATCCTAGCAAGGGCCTCCCTTGGGGTGCAGGAGTTAAAGTCTCAGTGCTATCAAGCTATAGCCAGTCATTGCAGCATGAGTTTGACTCTGGCCAGGGAGCTAACCCACATGGCGCAGCAGACCTCTCCTACCTCACCCGCTGCTCCCCTCAGCAGTGTATATCAGTAGATCTGCCTGTTCTGCTCCCCACTCTGTCTCTGGTGAATCCTCTCACCCCCCCTCCACATCTGGCCTACACCCCAGTTCTTTTATGCATAAATAAATAAAAGTAAATCTTAAAAAAAATCAACAATGCATTAAAATGATCAAACATGACCAAGTGGGATTTATTTTAGGGATGCAATGATGGTTCAACATATAAAAATTGATCATTGTACTTTACCACATTAATAAATGGAAAAAACTCTTAAAAATGGGAATAAAGGGCCTCCCTGGTGGTGCAAGGGGTTAAGCACTGCACCATGAAGAAATCCACAGCCTCTGCAGTACAAGTTCGATCCCCAGCCGGCCAGGGAGCAGCCCACATGGCACAGCAGACCTCACCTGACTCGCGCAGCTCCCCTCAGCAGTGTACTTCAGTCAATCTGCCTGTTCTGTTCCCCACTGCCTCTGGTGAATTCTCTGACCCCCCCGCATCTCTGGCCTGTACCCCAGCTCTTGTATGCATAAATAAATAAATCTTTTTAAAAATGGGACTAGAATACACCTTACCATTTAAGGACATATGGGATAGATCAGGGCTGTGATATGAGCAGTCCTGATTATCTTAGCAAGGCCTGTCTAAAAGCAGACATTGAGTGCAAGGGGGAACAGACCAGAAGCAGTGGAACCTCTCAAGAGAATGGTGTTACTGTGTGGCTAAGGGATGTGGAGGCCTAGAACAAAGGAGAGGTGGACAGGTAGGCTGGTTTTTAAAGAAAATTTAGAGCATGGTAACTGGTTGGATATGAGAATGAAGTGATCTGATGTCAACTGAAAATTACAGACACTAGTAGGCCAATGTCAAAAGGAAAGGTATCAGGGACAGGCAGTGTCCCACTAGTTCCTCTGAAGAAGTTCCATTTCTACGTAGTTACCTTGTGCCACCAATGAGATCAACATTGTTTCTCATTTGTCCATCTTCTCATGCTTTGGTTCGAGAGCAAGAAAAGAACAAAAACTGTACCAACCATGCTTCCCAGGGAAGTCACCCCTCTATCTATCCGGGTTTTGGGAGGAAGAGGACTTACTTGCTGGGCACTTGCTCTGCCATGGTGGCCATCAGCGCCAAGATGCTAAGTGGTGTAAGTGAACCAGGCTGAAAGAAAGACAGGAAAACGGACTTTTTACCCTGATATAATGGGTTACTTCTCCCCAAAGTCCAAAGTACCATCTGTAAACCAATCTTTCAGGTCTCTTCTTTGGTTGAGGACTGCCTCCAGAGAACTATCGTTTTAATATTCAGCCATTTCCCCGTTTGTTTTAGTTCCTAAATGACATCCATTTCTGGAACAGGACAAAGTCTGAATCATCCCGGCTGAACTAAATCAGGGTGACAGGGAGAAAAGTGGAGCAGAAACAGCCATAGAATAGTCAGGGGCCTCCCTTGTGGCGCAAGGGGTTAAGCACCACACTATGAAGCAATCTGCAGCCTCTGCAGCAAGAGTTCGATCCCTGGCCGGCCAGGGAGCAACCCACTCGGCACAGCAGACCTCTCCTGTCTCACCTGCTGCTCCCCTCAGCAGTGTACTACAGTCAATCAGTCTGTTCTGCTTCCCACTCTGTCTCTGCTGGATCCTCTCACCCCCGGCATCTCTGGCCTGAACCCCAGCTCTTGTATGCATAAATAAATAAATCTTTTTAAAAAAAGAGAGAGAGAAAGAAAAAAGAATAGCAGTCAGTAGCTAGGAGTGAGCCCTCAGTCAGTATCTCTTGGGTGCCTTCTAAGAAGCACATGCCTGGAGGCTCCTGGAAACACTTATTTGACAGATTCAGGGGTTCGATCCTGGCTTCTCTTTTTAACAAATGTCCAGGGACTTCAATCGGAAAGCCCCAAACCATCGTATGGGACCCAGATTTTAAAAATCGCACCTCAAGATGGTAGTTAGTTTCAGTTCTCAGCCCATCAGGGTATAGGGTGAAACTCTACTCAGCTGGATGTTACCGCGAAGCAGCAGCCAATCTCGCAGGACCGAGCCGCTGCTCTTTCGGCGCCGGAAGACCCGCCCCTGACGACTCCGCCACTGACCGGGAGGCCAATCTGCGCAGGCTCGCGAAGTGCCTGGGTGGGGATAGGGGTGGGTGGGGGCTGAAACGGGTTGGGAGTGGGTGTCGCTGACCCTCGATAGTTTGGCAACCCGGGATCGCAAGACTGCGCTGGGCACCGCCCCTGAAGTCCTTGCAGAGGTGGGAGTGTCCCGCCACTGCCCGCCTGCGAGAGGCTGTGATCACCTGGAACTGGGGACAGAATAGCAGGGTCCGTCCGTGCCCCCTTAAGGCTCTCCAGGCGGAGGAGCGCTGGGCATCGGGGTGGCGGGAGTGGCCGCGGCCCTGCCTCCTGGCGGTGCTCGCTGCGGGCGTGGAGAGCGCGCGCTCCAGTGGGACAGAAGCCCCGGGAAGGGCACCCGCGCTCTCCGCTCGCGCGGGGCTCATGCATGGTATGACAGCCCTGCTTTGGCCTTTCTGTGCGGCTGGACATCGCGACCAGAGTGGGAATGCCCCTGTCACCCAGCTTGCTCCCCGCTTCCTGAACCCTCAGGAGGCCAGAAGACCTCAGGGTCTGTGCTGAAGGACTGAGATTTGGACCTAGTGAAAGGACGTCACCCTTTAGCCCCAGCTATGGACTCCACAGCATCAGGTTTGCTCTCAAGGGTGCAGAGGGCCAGAATCCCTCCTGGGGAGTTAGTTGGGACTCTAGGAGGAAGAGGACCCTAGAGAGAGGCCTGGGGATCCCACTGGAGAGGCAGAGTCTGCAACTACCTTCCCTGGCCCAGGGGCATGAAGTCCCAGCATCCTGAGACCAAAGTGGAGGTGGAAGGGATGGCCAGGAGGACAGGTCCCAAAGACATGCCTTGCAAGAGGCGAGGGCGCAGGGCAGGAGAGGATCTCTTGCTGCTGTGGCAGGGGAAGAGCAAACACCTGTGAGGAGCAGGGCTTAGTGGGGATCCTTGGAGCCTTGCCACCCATGTCCTTTACCACTTTATTATGTAATAAGACTCTTCCAGCCCTTCTAGCCTCCTACCTAACCCCACCCCCTTGTTGTTGGGGACAGTGCAATCCAGGTGACCCAGGAGGTCTTAAGCTACTCTTTTCTAAGTTAGAATGTGCAGCTCTTCACCAGGCAGACATTTTAATTTGACTTTTCATTCTTCATAAAAGCCCAAGGTCACAGACCTGGCCACTGGCAGAACTGGGTCAAATCTTTGGGACGCCCACACCTTCTCCTTCCCCCTTAGGTGCTTGCTACTCAGTGTGGTCTGTAGGCCAGCAGCCCTGGCAGCACCTGGAAGCTCTGGGAATGCAGATTCTTGGGCCCTTCCCCACATGCCCTGAGCCACAGTCCATGTAACAGGACCCTCAGGCATCCATTGCACATTGGGTTGAGAAGTGCCGGCTCCACTGTACTCTGCCACCTCCCACTTGTTTGCTTTGTTGTTGGCCTTAACCATGTCTCTGGCCCTCGTGGGAGTAGTTTTGTTTTCAAATGTCAATGTTTACAAGTCCTATAATAGAGGGTCTCTCACAATATGCCACAGAGACATAAGGGTGCTTGGGAACAGGGAGGCCAGCTTCTCAGGAAGAGCTGGACTAGCCTGCATTGCCAAGGACAAGGGAAGGTGAATATTTTTTCCCCTGAAAGTTTTCTGTCCCTCCTTGTGGTTTACTGGGCCTTGTTTTGTACTGTTAACCTGTCTTATCCCTGCAGGCTGGACTTTAAGTTCCTTGAAGGTCTTCTCTGTGTTTATGCTTTCAAAAGCCTAGGAGAGGACCTACATTTTGGAAGTGCAGGGTTTACTGTCCAAGGGAGTGGCCACCTTGTGGTTACATTTCACAGCCCACTGTGCCCTGGACAGATGGGGTGGCAGTGCAGGGGTTTTGTCTGTGATGTGTGCAGTTAGAGGCTGCCCCTGAGCTCCCTCTGTCCCCAAAGCATGGAGGTGATTCTCATGGTTGTGTAGGGATCTCCATCTGGGGGGCCTGGGAGCTATAAACACCATAAGGATTAGCCTAGTTCCCCCTTCTCTGTTCTTCTTCCAGGGACATGCCCAGGAGAAAAGGGAACAACCAGTTTGTTGCTGCAAACCAGGCTCCAGGTGAGTTGGAATTCCCTGAATTTTCCTCCAATGCCTGAGCTGTGGCTATCTTTGCCTCTTTCTCTGGAGACTCCTTGTTCCTGAGGGGACCTGACCCCAACTCCTGCTGTGCAGGCTGCACCCATCAAGGTGGATGCTGGCTTCCCTGTCCTTGCCGTCTCCTCGCTGCTCTGTGCACACTTCTCATGTGCTCTGGGTTGTTTCTGTACTGGACACTAGGATGAGCAGCAAGTAATAGGAAAGAGACCTGGCCTTGGAGGAGTGTTACGCCCACAGTGGTGAGGACACTCTGGTGCTCAGGATGAACCCCATTCACCCTAAGCATGTGTGTAATGGCAGATGAGGTGGCACAGACAGGCCTTTCCATTGAATTTGGGGAGAAATTCCTGGAACACCTTAAAATAATACTTTGACATGAAAAAACAAAACAAAACTGGGAATTGTGACAGCTAGGAATTCTTAGAGTCTCTTTTTGCACAACCCCAGGTTCTTAGATATCCAAAATTTTTCTCCTCAAGGCATGAGTGTGTACCCTGAGGCTGCATCACAGTCTTTTGCCTTTCAGGACATGATAACATTTAAGGATGTGGCTGTCCAATTCACCCCATGGGAATGGGGGCAGTTGGACCTTGCACAGAAGGACCTGTACAGGGAGGTCATGCTGGAAAACTTCAAGAATCTGGCCTCCTTGGGTAAGTACAACTGCTCTAAAGCCCAAAGCCTGTGCACTAGGCCATACTTGTTTTCTTGGGTCTCAAAACTGAGATGCTTCTCTGCCAGTTGGCTCAGTTTTGTCTTTAGGTTCTGGATTCAGATATTCATATTCTCTTGGAGGCATGGAAATAAGAGTCCTTCTGTTCCTCATTTCTAGGGAAAGTCCTGCTCAGAACATTTGGAATGAGAAATGTTATGATTCTGTACCTGATATTACTCATTACATATTCTTTGGAGGCTAACCTAACCTATATTTCTCCCACCTAAAGACCAAGGTCCAGCAGCTTAGCTTCTAACATACATGGTCATTATCCTTTTCTTTCTGTACCATCAGGGCTTCCAGTAACCAAACCATATGTGATCTGCCAACTAGAGGAAGGGGAAGAGCCCTGTGTGTTAGAGGGGAAAATCTCAAAAGGTGCCCACTCAGGTGAGTGATATGAGTGAGATCTCAGTAATATCACAGGTAATAACAACCAGCACTGGTGGGAAATTGCTGTGAACCCTTGGGCTCTCTTTGAAAGGTGAAGTTGCTTGCCAGGAGCTCTTGCCTACTATTTTTAATATTCATAGGCTTTATAATTATCTTAGGCATTAGAATAAGAGATGTTCGTTTTCTTCTCTAGCATTTACTCTTCCTTTGGTACCCTTCTCCCTGCAGGTCCACTATATATCACACAGTCAGTGTTATCTGGGGCTTAAGTCATGAATGGTCAGGTGCTCCTATATCATCAGGATTCAGGGAGTTAGCAGATGATCAAACAGAAGAACAGTTGGGAAGCTTGGAAATTAAAGGGTTACAGACAAGGACAGATATGATATTAGGAAGAGGTGAGGAAAACTGCAAAATGATGAAACTGAACCGCAACAGAGGTGTTTCCAGGAACAAACACTATTTTAGTGCAGCATCTCTTTGATACTGTTTATTCCAGGAGTACTTGAGAGTACCTGGAAGGGTCCACAAGGATCTCTGATCCAGAATTGGAGCAGAACTCTGGACTCAAAGCTCTCCTGACTGCCATGTGTAGCTGAAGCATAGTGGAGGCAGTTTTCAGTCTGTGCCTGTTTCTTTCTCTGAGGCAGGGTTCAGAGCCTCAGGCCAGAGCTGAGGATCAGAAAGCAGCACTCAAGTCCTGAGAGCATTGTCTGGGCCTGTTCATAGGAGCCTAGAATAGAAGATAGTGAGATACTGATATTGTCTGTACTCTCATTTTCTTGGTTATCTTTTCTTCCTGAATAAGAAGGGTCAGAATCTAGATCTAGTCTTGTGATCAATATCTACAATATTGTGTTTCAGAATTTCTTGGGGAATTTGTGAAGCATTCAGATTGCAGGAGCCACACAAGACCTCTTGACTCAGCATCTGCCCTCTGGGAACACTGGTTAGACATTGCCAGTCATTTCCCTTTTCAGAAGTATCTTTATTGTATTGTATAATTTTCTGTTGTTGAAACAAATTTCCCAAACTTATGGCTTAAAGCATTACAAGTTGATTCTAGGTCAGAAGTCTGGTATGGGTCCACATGATTAAAACCAAGATTTCATCAGAGCTACATTCCTTTCTGGAGTATCAAGGGGCAAATCTGTTTCCTGGTCATTTGAGTAGCTGGCAGATCCAGTTCCTTTTCGTGAACAGTGAGGTCCTCATGATTCTGCCAGCTGTAATGGGAGAGGTGGCCCCAGCTTTTAGAGATGGCAACATTCCTTGTCTCGTGATGTCCTTCTTCCACTTTCATGCATAAAATTGGTTGAGTTCTCACACATTATGTCTTTCTGACCCAGCCAAAAATGTTCTTTGATTTGAAGGATTAGTGTGATTAGATGGGGCCCATCTGAATAATCCAGCATAATTTCCTCATCTAAAGTGCTGTGCTGTTAATCACATCTGCATAGACCCTTTTTCTATGCCAAGAAATATTTATAGGTTCTGGGATTTGGACAGTGGTATTGTAGGGAAGAATTATTTTGCCTATCGGTTTATCTCTTGTTCTATATTATATATAGTAATATAATACATATTATATGTGTATGTATATAATACACAATAATGTGTGGTGTAGACTGATGTGCTGATATAAGATTTGTAGAGGCCATCTACCTACCCTCCTCTTGTTTTTTCAATCTTTGCTCTTATTTTGTGTTCTGGAATCCAAACATCATTCTTTCAAGTTTTCCCAATCACCTACTTGTTGCTTTTTAACCCCAAAATCTTTTCAGACATTTGCCTTTCTTAATGAAACTGTATATTTCTTTTAGATATTATTTTTTTAAATATTTATTTATGCATACAAGAATTAGGGTACAGGCCAGAGGTGTGGAGGGTGAGAGAATTCACCAGAGACAGAGTGGGACACAGAACAGGCATATCTACTGAAATACACTGCTGAGGGGAGCAGTGGGCAAGGCAGGAAAGCTCTGCTGTGCCATGTGGGTCAGCTCCCTTATCTGGGATTGAACTCATGGCCACAGTGGCTGACAATAGCTTGATAGTGCTGAGAATTTAACCCCTGCTCCACCAGGAAGACCCCTTCTCTCAGCTTTATCGGTTGCGTCTTAATCCCTTGCACCACCAGGGAGGCCCCTTAGATATTATTTTAAAGCTTAATTCTTTTACATCCATTATAGGACTTCATTATCTTTCATTATATAGAATAGGTAATGTTGAATGTTCACCTCAGCACCCCTACCATCACTGGGAAAGAATGCTTTAAGTCATGGAGTCAATGCTAAGTAGAAAATTTCCAGAGAAATATTTTTTCCAGGTATCATCAATGGAAAAACACATTAGTGATGGTACAAGTCCCTTAAAACAACAACAATAACCTGTGGTTGTGTTGTTTACTAGTTAGAAATGGATCTGAAAAGATGGCAAAGACATCTGAAAAGAAATACCACTTACTCATGAGTCTACAAGCATGCTTAGGAGGATAATGAATGGAGGGAATTTGGAAGAAGTTTAGATTTAAGATCTGTCACTATTAACCAGCACAGTATTCCCACAGGTGAAGGATCCTATAAATGTGATACAGAATTCAGACAGACTTCAGGGAGAAGTAATTGTCAAAAAATCCATCCAGGGAAGAAGTCATGTAAGTGTAATGAATGTGGGAAGTCCTTTCATTTCCAATCAGAACTTAGGCGCCATCAGAGATGTCATACTGGAGAAAAGCCCTATGAATGCAGGGAATGTGGAAGAGCCTTTGGTCATATTTCATCCCTTATTAAACATCAGAGAACTCATACTGGAGAAAAGCCCTATGAATGCAGTGAATGTGGGAGAACCTTCAGCCAGAGTTCATCTCTTGTTCTACATTATAGATTTCATACTGGAGAGAGACCCTACAAATGTAATGAATGTGGAAGAGCCTTTGGGCATACTTCATCCCTTATTAAACACCAGAGAATTCATACTGGAGAAAAGCCCTATGAATGCAGGGAATGTGGGAGAAACTTCAGCCAGAGTTCATCTCTCATTGTACATTATAGATTTCATACTGGAGAGAGACCCTACAAATGTAATAAATGTGGGCGAGCCTTCAGCCAGAGTTCATCTCTCACTCAACATTATAGATTTCATACAGGAGAAAAGCCCTACAAATGTAACGAATGTGGGAGAGGCTTTGCTCATACTGCATCCCTTCTTAAACATCAGAAAAGTCATGCTGGAAAAAATGCTTTGTGAACTTAGCAAATACAGGAAGGCTTTTTGCTGGAGAATATATATTGAGGAGAGATCCTATATTATAATGTATGTGGGAAGACTAGGTTAGAGGACACATCTTGCTCAACATCAGAAGGTATATACTAAGGAGAAGCGTTGTCAATGTCAAAAGAGAGAAGAGCTTACCTTACACCTTCTCCCTTACAGAACACTAGTAATTCATTTAGTGAGAAGCAAGTGAATGTAACGAATGGAAAAGTTTTATTTTGAGTACACACATTATCCAATAGCTGAGAGTTTATAATAGGCATCAGAGAATTCATCCTTCAGGAAATTTTTGTGGATTTGGTAATGTGGGAGAACCCCCTGCCAAATCTCTTCCCTTTATTAATATCAGTGAAATTATTTCTACTAGTCAGAAATGGTGGTGATGAAATGCACGTGGGAAAGTCTTCATAGATGTCCATCCATTTCTACATCAGAGAATTTGTACTGGAGTGATTCTTGAAATTTAACAAAACTGGAACACCCATTAATATAGTTTAGACCTCGCCGGGCGTGGTGGCGCGCGCCTGTAGTCCCAGCTACTCGGGAGGCTGAGGCTGGAGGATCGCTTGAGCCCAGGAGTTCTGGGCTGCAGTGCGCTATGCCGATCGGGTGTCCGCACTAAGTTCGGCATCAATATGGTGACCTCCCGGGAGCAGGGGACCACCAGGTTGCCTAAGGAGGGGTGAACCGGCCCAGGTCGGAAACGGAGCAGGTCAAAACTCCCGTGCTGATCAGTAGTGGGATCGCGCCTGTGAATAGCCACTGCACTCCAGCCTGGGCAACATAGCGAGACCCCGTCTCTTTTATTAAAAAAAAAAAATAGTTTAGACCTCAACATTCAATAAGGCTTCACCCCAATGAGGAAAGTTCCTTTGCAGACCTGACATTATGAATCTAGAGCAGAAAGGAAACTGAGAAATCACCTGGCCAGGTGATTTTCACCAGATGTGCTTACATTTACAACTGAAGTATGTTCTTCCTCCCTATCCTGTTATTGAGGGAATGGGGGTGATCTTGTATGGGTGAAGAGAAGGCGGCCAAGACTGGCAGAGCAACATCCATGATCTAGCCCAGCCGTATTTTAGAGCTAAGGAAAGCTATCTTCAGTTAAATTCCATGTCCTGACCTGCAGCCTAATTGGGCTTCCTTCCTCCTGGCTCACAGCCATAGCTGGGGACTTGAGAGACTGAAGGCCTTCTCTGTATAAAACCCCATGAACTTCTTTCTCTGTAACATGTCTTACCTTTCCCTAAGACAGTTTGAGCAAAAAACAATTTTTATCAGATCTTTATGCTACTAGATTTGGATTTTTAAAAATAAAATGAAAAATTTTTGTACATTATAGTCACTAATATATGGGTATTAAACAAAAGCAAAACCTGAAAAACATTGTAAATGATATAGCCAGATGCCAGGGACACATATTGTTTAGTTCCAATATATGAAATGTACAGAAAAGGCAAATCTTAAGAGGCAAAGTAGGTTAATAGCTACCTAGAACTGGGAATAGCAAGTGTGGTAACAACTGGGAGTGACTTCAATATTAGAAGAATCTTACTAGGGTGAAGGAAATATTCTAAAAGAGGATTGTGGCAAACTTACTAAAAATCATTGCATTGTGCACATAAATGGGTGAATTTTATGGTATGTAATACCTCTAATCAATTAAAAAATCCAATACAGTAAGTCCTCACTTAATGATTTCAGTATGTCCTTTAATTGAGCTTAAATTGAAATGATATGTAATGAAAGGAAATCCTCAAATAACTTAATTTCTATCTATGTCATATGGAATATTTTTTCTCATAGTGTCATAAAGAAACATTGAACTCCATGTTTTTCAAGGAACTGCCATAAATAGGTATATAACCTACTGCTAAAATTATTTTCCTGTCTTCTCTATTATTTCAAAATCCATTTGTGTGTCTTTGGTATCAGTTTTTATTTCCTGTAATTTTTATCTCTAAGCTTATTGTGTCTCGAGTTCATATGTTGGTTCTTTAGCTTATAAAGAGAAACAAGGACTATGAGTTGCAAGAACTGGAGGATTCTTGACTAAAGCGAATTAGCTTATACTAGAACATTGTTTCAAGTATTTAGAGTCTAGAGGAGGAAGCCAAGACCAAAGTTCAGGGACCCAGTTTGCACTGGCTTCATGCAGACAGGAAGAAAAAGAAGTCAGCAAATGAAAAACAAAACAGTGTGTTGACACAGGGGTTGGTATGACACTTTAGGCAGAAGTCATTCATTATCAGGGTCATCTATTCATTCCAAGGATGTTGATCCACCGTATGTATTAAAGCTCAAATGCTTCTAGAGTATCTTGGAGAATCCTGTTTGAAGTCTTTTGGACTAGGCTGCCAGTAGTGTCAATTTTGATTTTCTTTTTTTAATTGTGAATTGTATACCCAAGAGTTGACTCCCTGGAATTAGATTGTTGTATTTGTTGATAAGTGTACCTGTAAGTTTCCATACAATGAGGATCAAGAACAATTTTTCTCTGATGCCTCTTGTAATAGACAAAATCTCATGGTTGAAGACATAAAGAGGCTGTTTAGAAAGATGTGGGAAGGAGGAAGACCTCCTTTGTAATAGGAATGGGTATAGTTTATTATTCCCTTGCAGTATTTTGTCTAGTCTTGGAAGTGAAGTCCCTAAATAAATGGGCCTTCCAAATACCATTTGTTAGGGGGATAATTGATTATACCCACGCGAGTGAACCTTTTGGTCATGTCTTCTGGGAGTAACTTCAGCCAGGGAGCTAAAGGGATTCTGACAGTTTTGCTAATTTTAAGTTATGGATACCATTGGTTCTTTCAGTCTTCTAGTTGTGGATGGTACGGGCATCATGGTTTTTGAGTATGGGGTGGTACCACATGGAATTCTGTTATAGTGGTTCTTGCAAAATGTATGCCTTGATCACTTTATATAAAAGTCAGTCTGTCTCAGATTGGAAGCACAAAATCAAGCTGTTTTTAGTGACTGTGAGGACTGTAGCTTTTCAGCTTATATATATATGCTTCAAACATACATATAACATCTAAAACATTAAAAGCTCATGAAGGGTAGAAATTGGATAAAATCCATCTAAAGGTGTCTGAGGACCCTTGTGGATTTGGTTCCTGACCATGTCTCACCTTAGAATTTTTGAAGAACTGTGTTGACACATGACCTAAAAATAACTTGATAAAACCTGCCTTTTTATACTTTATTTGCCAATATTAAGATATTAACCAATTTGTCTGCATTGTGATGGGTAGTTTCATAGAAAATTATTCCACTTGAAGTCATCTGGCGCCCCAAGGAGGTCATCATGGGGGCACCAGAGATCATCTGAGTAAAGGGTAGACATTTCACCTTTTTCAGAATGGGGGTGTTAAGTGCTGATAATTTATAATGGCCTCTTTGAATTCCTCGAGAGATTTATTACCTCTTGAGGGTTTAGTTAAGAACCTTATCTTGATTAAGGTTAATTATGTGGTATAATGATAGATGGAGAATTTTCTTTCACTTCCATGTTTTCCGTAGCATGAGCCTCAAACCTTATAGAAGTAGACATTAGAAGAAGAACTGAATCCTTAAGTTCAAGTCAGTCTCACAGTGGGCCCAGTAGATCCCAGAATCCAGGCTGTGGTTATTTCCCCAGTATGGAATACATAACTGGGTTAAATATAATCAATAAGTGGCAGACTCTCCACACAACTCCATCACCTTAGGGTGAGTGCTGTTATAGTAAGAAAGGCCAAGAGGAAGCCATTAGAATCACTTCTACTTACCAAAATAATAAAACAAAAGCACTGTAATGACCCCAAGAGATTGCAGAGATGGGTTAAGGACTTGAAAGATCTTGAAAGATGCTTCCTACTAAGTCTGTATAAAACATCCACTGGTCTCTGCTTAAGACAGATGGATCTTGGTGAATGACAGGTGGGGACCCCAATTGGCAGCAATTGTTTCAGATGTGGTTTAATTGCTGGGACAAATAAACACGTCTTCTGGGACCTGGTATGCAACTGTTGCTCTGGTTGCTGTTTTTTCTAATCCTGTTAGTAAAGACCATCTGAAGCAGTATGCTTTCAGATCCAAAGTCAGCATTGTACCTTCAGGTCTTACCTCAGGGATATATACCAGCTCTCCAGCCCAGTGTCACAATCTTGGCTGAAGGGAAGTCGTATGCATTTCTCTTCCATAGGCCATCAGACTGGCATGGGCATCAGTTAGGCTGATTGGATCTCGTGAGCAGAATGTGGTAATTATTCTGGATACATTGGTAATATACTTATATCCCAGAAAGTAGAAAATGAATCCCTTAAAAATCCGGACCTTCCATGCTAGTGAAATTTATAACGACCTGGTGTTTTGGACATGTCAAGATATATTTCCAAACAAAGAAAAGTTGTTGCATCTGGCCCCTTAAGAGGGATCACTAAGAAAGATGCACAATGCCTAATAGGCCTTTTCAGCCTTGGAGGCAACATACATCTTAGTCAAATGTGCCACGCTGACCTATTTACTGAATGACCAGATAGCTGATAGTTTTGGGTGGGTCTCAGAATAAAAGCAGACTCTATCCCACCCAGGGTCCTGTGTAATGTGCACTGTCATTGGACCTTCTGATCAAGAAGTTTCTTAAAAAACTGTACATATAGTTACCATACAATTTAGCATCTCATTGGCATTTATCCCAGAGAAATGAAAACTTATGCTCACAAAAACTTGCACATAACACCCCAAAGTGCTGAAAACAAGGACTTGAAAAGATAATGGTACCACCACGTTCAATGCAGCATTATCCAAAATTAGCCAAAAGGTAGAAGCAACCCCATTGTCCACAGATGAAGTAACAAAATGTGATGTGTACACACAATGGCATTTTATTTAGTCTTTAAAAAGGAAGGAAATTATGACATGCTCCATGTGGGCGAAACTTGAGGACATAATGCCAAGGGAAATATTGTATGATTTTACTTATATGAGAATATAATAGACTCCTATTAACAGGTCCCAGGAGCTGGGGAGCTCCTGTTTAATAGGTATACAGTTACAGTTTTGCCAGATGAAAAGAGTTGTGGAGCTTGATGGTGGTGATTGTAGCTCAACAATTTGAACATCCTCAGTGACAATCAACAGTCACTTTAAATACGGCTGAGATAGCCAATGTATGTATTTTACCGAGTTAAAATTTCAGGATAAAGTATGTGAATATTCACATCATTTTTGTTTATAATAGCCCCACACTGGAAACTAAGTATTTTACAATGTGTGAATGGTTAAGCAAAAAGGAAAATACAAACAAACAAAAAACTTAAATGGACATCTGCGTGAAAAGAAACAATCTCAAAAGTTCGCATATTGTCTGATCTCGCTTTTTCCATGATGAAATTTTCAAAATAACAAAATTAGATGGAGAACACATTGTCAAGGGATAGAAGCTGGAGTTGGATTTGAACAACTTCTCTATACTGTTTTATTCGTCACTGGATCTTCACTTGGACCCTTGCGGTGTTCGTCGTCCGAGCTCCGCGCTGGTGGTTGAGAGGGTCCCTGCTGGCGACGCGAAGCTGTCACCCGCCCAAGAGGGCGCCGCTTTGATTGTCTGGACGACGGCGCGGTCCCCTCCCGGCAGAAGGTAGAGGGCAGCCGGCAGCCCCGCCCACCCCAGCCGCCAGCCCAAGCCACGCCCATCCAGCGCCAGCCCAAGCCCCGCCCACCCCAGTCGCCAGCCCAAGCCCCGCCCTTGGGTCCTAGCGAGAGGACCCCCGTGTTGCTGTCCGCGGCCACTCCGGACTTCTCTTACCCTCTCCGGGGGTACGAGCCCTCTCCCACCCCGGCCTGCGCTGCGGCGCGGCTCCCTGACCTCTGGAATTTAGCTGCGGGCCGAGGCGCGCCGTTCCACGAGGCGCTGTCGCGTCAGGCGGTGCGGCAGGCTGCCCTGAGGCCGGCGCTCGTGAGCCCCACCATGGCGGCGGCGGTGCGCGCCGCGGGCTGTCTGTCTGCGCTGTGCGGCGTGCCGGCGGGTGAGAGCCGGGAACCCCGGTGCAGGGGCTCTGACCGGGCGGATGCAGGGGTTCGCCTGGGACCTATAGACGCATGGGTGGAAAGTAGCGAGAACTAGCGGCGCGTGGGCTCCGCGATCGCACTCGGGGCTGTACGGACCCGCTGTGTGACCTTGGGTACTTCCTTGCCCTCTCTGGGTGGGGGCGGACGGTGAAGTGAGGGGGCTGGTCGCCGGCCAGGGTCACTTCCAGTTCACCAAGCCGCTCGCGCGTGCTCGGCCGTGTGGGCCGGGGAACTAGCAAGCGAGCATCACCTTCTTGCGGGCGCGATCCATAGTTCATTCGGTGATGTCAGTGAGAGGGTTCGAGGCGGGTGGCGGCCCCCGAGGCAACCTGGGGGAGGATAGGATTAGTGTCATTGTGTTTTTCGGGCTGCTCAGTGCCTTTGGATCATGCTCAGCGAAATAAGCCAGAAAGAAAAAGAAAAATATCCGATAGTCTCACTTATAGCAGGAATTTAGAAAACCCAAATAAGGGACCAGGAAAAAGACTAATTATAATAAAGTAAAAATCAAAATCATCAAGCAACTGTAAACCAGAGACACACTACGGCGGGGTGGGGGAGAAGGGAGTAGGATCAAAACAAGGGGGGTAGGAATTGTATGGGGACTATGGCCAAGATGAAAATGCATGCATTGTGCAAAAATGAAAAATGATGTACAAATATATAAAATTGAAATAATAAATAAATATTTTAAAAAGGGGGGGATGTATAGGACTTTAGTAACTGCAGTTATTTTCTTCCCACCTCTTGGTGTGTTAGAGCCTGAGGATGGGCAGTGTGCTGTCATCCTGTGTGAGGTGTTTGCCTCTAAGGGACGGTTACAGGATTGACTTTGCCTTTTCTGTAAATTCTGTTCTGCTGTGAGTCCACAGTCCAGCATTCGTAATGCTGAAATCCGAAGACCTCTAAAGCCCGACAAATTCTTTATTTCTCATTTTGATAGGAAACTTGACCTGAAATCATTTAGGGGAAAATATGGCATAAACGTTTTTTCTACTTTTATCTGTTATTACCACCTTTTTCAAGGTTCCATTCAGATAAAGCCTAGCTTTTGTTTTGTACCTTTCTTTCATGAGCTTTTATTGTATGCCAAGAAATATTTTACCCTGTTTTTGTTTTTCCCTCACTTCATCTTCACAATGCTTTATTATTCCTGTTTTACAGATGAGGAAATTACGGCATGCAAATGTGCCAAACAAGTTCAAGGTTAGACTAGCTAGGAAGACATCAGGTATATAGCCTGACTCCAGAGCTTGTTTATTTTTCTTTTTCTGGCATGTGACTTTTATTTTTGTAACAGCTTTATTTGTTAACACACTGTACAATTCACCCTTTAAAAATATTCAAAAATTTTATAGTATATTTACAGACCTTTGCAGTTATCACTACAGTCAAGTTTAGAACATTTTCATCATGTAAACAAAGCATTGGCCCTTAAGCTATCAAACCCCCAGCTTCCCACTATCTCCAACCCTAGCCAATGACTCATCTACTTTCTACCTCTGTAGTTTGCATGTTAGGGAAATTTCATATAAACAGTCCTATAATATATGGTTTTTTGGGACAGGCTTCTTTCATTCAGCAGAAGGTATTCAGCATTCTTCCTTTGCATATAAAGCATGTGTCATCAGTATCTTATTTTTAAGACTGAATATTCTGGTATGTGTATGTAACCACATTTTGTGTATCCATTTGTCAGTTGATGAAAATTTGGTTTGTTTCTACCTTTTGGCTGTTATGCCTAATTTTGCTGTAGACATTTGTATACAGAGTTTTGTGTGTACATACTTTTTTTTATCAATTATGTTATGCCTGGGAATGGAAATGCTGTTTAAAATGGTAATTCCATGTTTAACTTTTTTAATGAACTCTAGACTGTTTTCTGAAGTAGCTGTACCGTTTTACATTGGCCACCAGCAGTGCATGAAGATTCGTAATTTCTCCACCTTCTGGCTACCACATTTGTTATTATCTGTCCTTTTGATCTTAGTCATCTAGTGGATGTGAAACAGTGTCACTTGTGATTTTGATTTGCATTTCCCTGATGGCTACTGAGCATCTCTTGTGTCCTTATTGGCTATTTGTATATGCTCTTTGGAAAAATATTTTCTATTTAATATTTTGCCCGTTGTGAAATTGTGTAGTCTATTTATTAATGAATTTTATGGGTTCTTTATTCAGTCTTGATATAAATACCTTCAGGTAGATGATTTGCAAACACTTTTTGCCATGTGTTTGTTGTCTTTTTACTTTCTTGATGTCTCAAAGGACAAAATTTTAATTTTGATGGTCTGCTTTATCTACTTTTTGTTTTTCTTGCTTATGTTTTTAGTGTCATATCTATGAAAACATGGCCAAATTCATAGTTGTGATGATTGGCCTGAAGTTATTCAAAGAGTTTTGTGTTTTTTTCTCTTACCTTAGGTGTTATCCATTTGGAATTAATTTTTACATATGGTGTGAAAAGGGGCTCAATTCCCATCTTTTGCATGTGAATCTTCAGTTGCCTCAGCACCATTTGTTGAAAGATTATTCTTTCTCTACTGCTGTGTCTTGTCATTCTTTTCAAAAATCCATTGCCGGCAAAAGCTGTCAGAGTCTGTTCCAAAACTCTGTAGCATATGAAGTGGTACCTATGGTGCTTTCGGCCTGGTGCTTCAGGGCTTCAGGGGAGGGAGAGAGCAGAGTGCTGAAGGAGCACCCTGGGAATCAAGGAAGCTTCCCCAAGAGGTCATGTTGCAGATAAATCTGGAGAAAGTATCAGAGATACAAAAGGATGAAAGAGTAGAGTCAGTTTAAGACTGACTACAATGTGGCACCGGCAGAGAGAGGCAGGGTGGAGGGAGAGGAGAGAGGAGAGACAAGATGATGTGGTTGGTTGGGATCATAGCCGGAAGCTATGCTAAAGAGTTTTGTTTTGTTCTGCAGGCAATAAGGTGCCAAAGTATTGACAGATCAGAACAGACCTCAACAGTCCTGTTAATTTAGCAAGGCCTGTCTGACAGCAGATGTTGAGTGTGGGGGGACAGACTGAAAGCAGCGGGACCTCTCTAGAGACTGGTGTTATCGTGTGGCTAAGGGATGTGGGGCCTGAACAAAGGAGAGGCAGACAGGTAGACTGATTTTTAAAGGAAAATTTAGAATGTGGTAACTGGTTGGATGTAAGAATGAAGAGATATGATGTCACCTCCTTAGGCAGGTGGTCACGGAGTCCAGAAATTACACATTTACTTGGTTCTTTTATTTTTAGATCTTGATATTTTGGGGGTGTTAAAAATACTCCTTTTTTTGGTAAAAACATATCTTTAAAAACTTGGTTTTTATTTACAGGACATTTATGGTCCAGGCAGCTTTACCTACACACCTTTCCAGCAGCTTCTGTTTTGGGGTTGAAACCTGTTCTCAACAATGGTGAGATTCATTTATCTACCTACCTTTCTTTATAAGATCTAATATTTTTTAAAAATGTAAATTAACCAAGTACATTCCTTATAATGGGAATAAATAGCATCTGAAGAATATTCCTCAACTTTTTTATGATTATAATTTTTATATTTCAAGGCTTTAAAAAACAATAGGTCAAATGCTCTATGATTTCCCTTGTGGTACACAAAGACAGAAAACAAAGGAATGCAGTAAATAAAGCAATAATAAACTTTTTACTGTAAGGCCAAGTTAGTAGCTATCAGAAGGGACAGGGGAAGTGAGAAAAGGGCAAATCAGATAAAAGGGATCAATTATATGGTGAAGGATGGACTCTTCGTGGTGAATGTGATGTCCTGTGTACAGATGTTGGTGTGTAATGATGCACACCTGAAACCTATATAATGTAAATCAATGTTACTTCAATATGAAATTTAAGAGGGCCTCCCCAGTGGCGCAGCGGTTGAGCGCTGGGTTGCGAAGCTGCCCGCAGCCTCTGCAGCGCCGGTTCGATCCCCGGCTGCTCCCCGGCCACCGGAGGAGGGTCCCGCATGGCTCGCAGACCTCTCCTGCCGCCCGCTGCTCCCCTCAGCAGTGTACTTCGGTCCTTCTGCCTGCTCTGCTCCCCGCTCTGGCTCTGGTGAATTCTCTCACCCTCCCGCACTTCTGACTGTACCCAGTGCATGTATAAACAAAAACAAACAAACAAACAAATAAATAAATAAATAAAACATGCCTCTATTAAAAAAAAATATATATGAAATTTAAGATATAAACGAATAACCCTTTATTAATTAAAAAAAGTAACAGCTAAGAGTCACTGAGTAATTTGTGTGTCAGGCTGCAAACATGTCCTGCTTATTCCTCACACCAGCTTTTCTGAGTTGCTGTTCCCATTTTACAGATGATGACATGAGTCTGTGAGGAGCTAAGTGACTTACTCAAGGCCACACAGCCGGTCCACGGCAGGACTGGGTCCTGAGCTATATGGATACAGTGATGCCTCCTGGCAACACAGGGTCTTTGTAGAAGCCTCTGCTCCACTAGACATAGTGCAGGGCCCTTTCTTCAGTCACTCTCCAGAAAGGAAGGAAGCCATATTGTGCTGTGGTCAGTTAAGTCCCACCTTTTCCACATGGACTCTGGTTATGGCAAATTAAAACCTCATTGTGTCCTGGAGTGTCTGGAAATGGTGTGTGCTGCTGGGCATTTACTTCATTCTCACTCCCTTTATCTTGTTAACCCCGCCTGGCTATGCCTTTACACTTTGCTTGAGTAGTCCTGCTGAGGAGTCTGTCCCCTTTGTTTATTCATGTTTTGTTTGGGTCATTCATTTATTCATCCACTACTTGCTGTGCCCTTAACTGTGGGCCAGGCAGTGTCCCTGCCCTGAGCTGATGTGGAGAAGGCTTCTGTGAGGAAGGCCAAGAGGAGCACTCCTGGCTGACCCCTCAGCCAGGAGCCTACAGAAAGCCCTGTAGGGGAGGGCGCTGATGGTGGAGTGACTGCACAGTGCCTTGCTCCCCCACTTTCTACCTTGACAACCCTGGGCAAATGACACACAGACTCTCAGTTTCCTCATCTCTAAAGTGGGGGTGGTAGTCCCTGCTTTGAAGATTGTTGTATTATTTCTTAAAATACCATATTTCCAAGGAAGATTGAAAGGTTTGTGTCTTAAAGCTCGTTTCCTTGCTATCCCTTCCATCTTCCAGTGACACTTTCAGTGTGTTCAACTTTCTTCTGCTGATACTTTTAAGTAGACTGTGTATATTCTTTCCTCTGGTAACACTGAGCAGTTAAGCTCACGCTATTGGCTCTGCTTTTTCCCAGCATAGTTGTAATACAGTTTGATCAAATGTACAGACAGTGTTTTCATTATTAAGGTTGTAGATTTATTCTTCACAGCAGAGCTAGGCAGTATTCTAACATTACCTCACCTTTCTCCTACACTTTCTTTTCCCTGGAATTAATTGCTTTGTTTTTTAAAACTTGCATCATTTTCTTAGTACCTATATGTATATTTTTCTAGAAGCTGCAACAAAGTAGTCAGAAACACAGCAATACTTTTTCTGAAATCTTCCAAACACATCAGTAACTATGTAAATTAGAAGGAAGAAATTCATGGCGAAACTGCGAAACATTGAAATGAAACATTTGAGAACAGACTCATTGACATGGTCTACACAGGGGACTTCCTACACTTGACCTTCTCCAGGGTGATTGCTTCTTGGCTTGGGGACTTCACAGTCTGAAGTTAATAAGTATTAAAAAAGGAACAAATTGATAATTGTTGTCAGGTGATAATTTGTAACTGGCGGTGAGAATGTAACAGCATTTGCTGCTACTGACTCATGTTGGAAAAATCAAAATCCAGCGCTGCCACCTTGGACCTTTCTGAAGAAGATCCCTAGAGAGCTGCAGGTGCCTGCACTTCCTCGGCCAGTGCTCTATGGGTCAGTCCACTCCCTGCTTAGGGCCTCAGCTGAAGCACCTTCCTCTGCTGCTGCACCCCCCTCCTGCTCCTCTTATGTATCTGACCCCCACAATGCTGCCTGATCACCAGCAACCCCCAGTATCACCAGGGCGAACTGCATCATACAACTACTCTTACATCTTTCAATGTGTTTATTATTGGGGACATGGGAGTAGGAAAAGTCTTGCTTCATCAGTGCACAGAAAAAATTTTTTGGCTGTTTGTCTTCACACAGTTGATGTTGAATTTGGCACGAGAGTAATTGAAGTCGGTGGCCAAAAAATCAAACTGCAATTTGGGGCACAGCACGTCAGGCTGTCACAGGAAGCTACTACAGAGGAGCTGTGAGAGCACTTGGGTGTGTGGTATCACTAGAAGTACATAGAACCACGTTAGCAGCCAGTTGACACATGCAAGGAATCTCACTGTCCAGGAAATAAAGCTGATTTGTAGGCACAAAGAGATGTTACATATGAGGAAGCCAAACAGTTTGCCAGAGAAAATGACTTTGTTCCTTGAAGCAAGTGTAAAAACGGGAGAGACATAGAAGACACATCCCTTCAGACTGACAGAAAATCTATCAGAATATTTGGGATCGAAGCCTGGACCTGAAGGCTGCCAAGTCTGGTGTACCACACAAATCTTATGCTCTACAGGGAGGCCAGCCGGTTGTGGACCCCAACCCTAGAGGGAAGGCTGTGGCTGTTAGTGACCTTTCACCTCTGTCTGTTGGAGGCGGTACTTTTTACTGCCTCATTGTCTTCTGTACATCTGACTGGGTTTAATAAAAGAGAAAAAAACAACTCTTGGAACAACAGTTTAACACAGTACTAAGCTGCTAAACAACTAGATGTAATCAGGTTATCAAGGGCACATAGAAAAAATAAATCTCTCCTGCATGGTAAATCTAAACTTTCATCCCCCTTGACCAACACATGACTTGAACTGAGCACTGATGCTGGACTTCACGCCCTCTTTTTGGCAAAACTTTGTCTTCTGTATGGTTTAATTGCCCCATTTTTACCTAACTGAGTATGTCTGTTATCCCCAATAGGTTTATTGCTGTGAAGTGACCTCTGATGGTAGAAAAGGGGATCTGTGACTGCTTTTGTTTTGATTTTGTTGGATAAATTCTCTGTTGTGTGGGCAGCATTTTTCTTGAGAAGTTTGTCTTAGGCTTGCACAGGGAAATATCCATTTTATCTTTTCTTTTGTGCTTGATAGCTTTATTTTTTTAAACCGTTTTACCCATTTCTTTTTAGCAGTAAGTAAATATATTCAAAATTTGAAGGAACAGAATTAACAGTACATTCTGTGTATATTATTTATTTTTTTAAAGATTTATTTTTACTTATTTATGCATACAAAAACTGGGGTGTAGACTAGAGTTGCAGGGGGGTGAGAGGATCCACCAGAGACAGAGTGGGGAACAGAACAGGCAGATCTACTGAAATACACTGCTGAGGGGAGCACTGGGTGAGACAGGAGAGGTCTCCTGCACCATGTGGGTTAGCTCCCTGGTGGGGTATCGAACTGATGCTGCAGTGGCTGGAGATGGCTTGATAGCGCTGAGACTTTAACCCCTGCATCACCAAGGAGACCCTGTGTATGTTATTTTAATGAAGAAAATAAATTGATTCTGGCATTGGAGCAGTATAAAATACCAAAATAAATAAATAAATAAAAAGCAAACAGTGCAAGCAAACTAGAAGCAGCAATGTATTTAAAGAGATGATTTAAAGAGATGATTTTAAAAAGGCAATTTGTCCTTTTTAGGCTAAATATGTTATAGCTATGAGTAGCATTTTGGTCGTTTGATAAATGTTTAAGATTTGTAAATGTGATGGTAATGAGTTTTATACTTAAAATATATCAGAGATTGTAAAACTAAGCGTTCAAAATTAAATTATGTTCAAGTCAACATTCTGCGGAAGATTGAGGTTACATGATAAACTAATGTGTTTTTTTAAATGGGATTTGGAATGCCCACTGAAGTCCTGAATTTATTAAAAATGAAAGCTAACACTTTGTATTTACGTTTTATTGAATAAGTCATTGAGTCAGTAGGTCCATTGCTCTACATCTTGCTCTGCTAACCAGATCATGTCCAGGTCTTCTGGATGGTACATTGTCCAACTATAGCAGCAGAGGGCGCCATTAACCCAGAATATCCTGAGCTTGAGGTGGTAATTGCAGCTTGGCATCCCTGTGTGGGTGAACTGCTGTAAATAGGATGAGCATTTCATTACCTGCCCAAAGTTTTGTTTTATGTTTTTAAGAAAGACTGTTCTCAAAATGATTTATACAAGTACCACCTTTTAGTGACCTCTTTCTATTAGCAATGACTGAATTATATGGTGCTAGCAGTGTTTCTCCATGGCCTTGAAACATCTGACTGTAGTTTTATTCCATCTGCCTGCAGGCCCTTTGTCATCGCAGGGAATCGGAGACCACCGTTGTTTCACCAGCTTGGCCCGCGCACTTCAGACGCAGTGCTGGATTTCTTCTCCCAGTAACCTCATGGGCCAGCAGTGCAGAGCCTATAGTTTCTTCACCAAATGTACGTAGGATGACCACAAATTTCCCATTTCATGGAATAGGAAAATAAGCAGTGCTTTTATGTTTTCATTTTTCTTCTTTCCTTAAATGATCAATACTTTTATGACTATTTATGAAGGTCAGCTATAATAATGTGTACATTTTTAAAAACAGGATATTATATAGCTATACAGCATTTAAATGTATTATAAATCCAAAACATTTTTCTGTTTTTATGTTATCTACCCAGAGGATCAAGGTCAGGCCCTTGAGGAAGCAAGCAGGTAGAACTTTTATACCCTAAGGGGCTCATAAGAGAAGAAGAATGAAGATACCTATGAATCGTCTAGAATGTGTTTAGTATTTCAGGCCTTTATATCTATCTTAGGTTTCTGACGAGTCCATTTGTTGGCTCTGATTCTTTATTAAATAAATTGTTAATGGGACAGAATCTCTGTGATTATAAAATCGCTTGGTACTGTGAAAGACTGGAAGTCCTTAGAAGGATGGTATTTAAATCTAATACATGATATAACTATACTAATGAAAATTGGTAATTGTCAAAAGTAAGAAATCTGAATATTCCAAAGGGAATATTACAAGTACAAAAGGGAAAATCCTGATTGAAATGTGTAATGGAAAAAGATTTTAGTATCCTAGAAATTCACAAATGGAAAACGTCAGCAATGTCAGAGTCTACACATGAAGTGAAGACAAGCATGACTTAAATACGTGCATACACAGATGAGTACTGTCAGATCCCTGCTCACTCAGTCTTCCCTGTGGGTTGATTGGACTTTCATTAGAATTGAAGGTGCTTTGGGCATCTCGTTGTGAAGATGCTTAAGGCATTTACCGAAGATTAGAGCAAATGATTCAAATGATTTATGGGTTCAGGCTGAAATGTTGATTCTTGTTTGGTTTAAACAGCATGTATTTAGGAAGAAGAGTTATTGGTTAGCTCAGTGCTTACAGTGAGGCAAAAGGGGAAAGAGACCTGTAACAGTTAATAAAATGCCTAGCAAACAACCTGCTGGTAAGTAACTGGAATTTAAATGATAACCATCTTTCAGAGAGGAAGGCCGTGTTCTTTAAAAGTAGAAGAGTCTTGTCTACACTTTTCCAAATGTGAGCATGTGATATGTACAAAGAATGATTTAATTTTACGTTCATTACCACAGTGATACAAGTGAAGCTGGACTTTTTTATTCAGGAGACCATAATAGATAATTGCTTGAAAATTTAAAAAAATCCAAATCCTGTTTTATTACAGTGACAGCAGATGAGCTGTGGAAAGGTGCTTTAGCAGAGACCGGTGCTGGAGCAAGAAAAGGAAGGGGCAAAAGAACTAAGAAAAAGAGAAGAAAGGATTTGAACAGGGGTCAGATCATTGGAGAAGGTAAACTTATTTATAAAAAAAAGTCAATGTGATTTTTAAGGCTTTCCTCCCTGCCACCCCTCCAAAATTTGGGTAGAAAGTTTGCAAACTAGAAGAATCAGAACATTTTTCATGAATATTTGGATCTGCCATTTTAGCATCCAACCAAGTGGCTTACCTATTGCCCCGGGGCTCTGGGGGAGGAAAATCCTTCAAATGCTCTGAGGGGCATCTGCTGTGACAGTCTCTGTTCTCAACAAACTCATGCTTCAGTAATATATATAGTAAATAGAAAGTTAGTGAACTTTATTTGCAGAGGGCCAGGTAGTAAATATTTTCAGCTTTGGAAGCCACTTTGTTTCTGTTATAGCTACTCAACTCTGCTTCTGCTGCGCGAAACCAGTCATTGACAATACCTAATCGATGGGCAGAGCTGGGCTCCAATAAAACCATATTCACCAAAAAATGAGTTGTGGGCTATAGTTGACCGTCGAACTTTAGTTTGCCACCTCTGGGATGCATGCTTATTTATACTTGTGTTTTTTGAAGAGTGAAAATAGTGGAGTGTACTTAAATGGACTTTCTGTGTTGTGGTTGCTGACATATCCCTTTGTTGGTGAGAGCCATCTAGCATGTCTGCTTGAATGTTTTTCTCCATGAATTAGCTTTATCTAATTTTGATCTTTTTTTTAAAAGATTTATTTATGCATACAAGAACTGGGGTACAGGCCAGAGATGGGGGAGGGATGAGAGGATTCACCAGAGAAAGAGTGGGGAACAGAACAGGCAGACTGACTGAAATACACTGCTGAGGGAAGCAGTGGGCAAGTTAGGAGAGGTCTGCTGCACCATGTGGGTAACTTCCTTGCTGGGGATTGAACTCATGCTGCAGTGGCTGCAAATAGCTTCATAGGTTGTGTCTTAACCCCTTGCACCACCAGGAAGGCCCTTATTTTAATCTTTTAACTCTCATATGTGTAGACCTCAATAAAAAATTCAAAGACTGTCGAGAAACCTAAAGTCCCCTTTGATGCCCTTTCTGGTCCCCTCAATTCCTGTTGCCTCCCCCAACAAAACCACTGATCTCATTTTGGTTCGTTTCCTCCTAACATTTAAAAATGCTTTTATGTACTTAAATACCCTAAAAGAAATGTTTTCTTTTTTTTAAACTAAATTGTTTCTTATGCTATCTACTGTCTTATAAGATTTACTGTTTTTCACTTAGTAATATGTTTTGGAAATTATTCCACATCATCTCTTATAGAGCTACCTCATTCTTTTGATTCAGTACAGAATATTTCATGGATTAGATATGCCACAGTTCATATAAACATTCCGATACTGTTGGACATTTAGATTGTTTCCAATTTCCTTGCCTTTACAAATAACACTTCAGTGGACGTCCTTGTTAAGCACACACGTTTTGAACCTGATGTGAGTGTGTCTACAGATAATACCATGAAGTGGAATTACTAGCTGTTAGTAGTGCCAAGTGATTGCCAAGTGACTTGGCAATGTTAAAGCTCGTACCAGCAGTGTCATTATATATTTACCCATCATCTGACATTTTAACAATAAAGAAATTAGTGCTTTTTATATGTTCTTATTTTGTATGTTTTTAAATCTTCAGGGCGTCATGGCTTCCTATGGCCTGGGTTGAATGTCCCTCTTATGCGAAATGGAGCCATGCAGACCATTTCCCAGAGAAGCAAGGAAGAGCAAGAGAAGGTGGAGGCTGATATAATTCAGCAGAGAGAAGAGTGGGACCGGAAAAGGAAGATGAAGTTTAAACGAGAACGAGGATGGAGTGGACACACATGGGGGGGCGTCAGTCTTGGCCCCCCTGACCCTGGTCCCGATGGAGGTAGCAGAGTCCTGGGTTTTACTGACCTTTCTAACAAAGAGGGTCCTTGTAGTTCTAGAATCCTTTAATAGATTTTAACTACTTGTCTGTTTAGATTGCTTGTTTTCAAGAAAGTATTTGAACATCTTTGAAATAATATCACATTATAATTCAGTTGTATTTTATGGAACAACCGAGGCCCATAACCAAGAAGTACTCTACAAACAGGATACAAAGCAGTGGGTTCTGGCATTTTTAATATGTGGTTTCTCATGAGCACCTTAATGTGGTGTGCATTACTGATCTGTGTATAAGCAATTTATAGACTGCATTTTCTCAAGCATAGTTCATGGGGCGCCTGTGGTGCAACCTGGCCTGGGAGTACTGTTTCATTGACAAAAGATAAATCAGGTAGTTGTCATTAAGCCTCATAAAAGCACACATAAAGTAAAAATTGGTAACAGGTCATATTAGAAAGCAAAACCCCACCCCCTGAATATGTAAAGAAGTAAAAATCATCGGAACAATTTGTCCTTGTCAATGAGTAGATGAAAAAATATTGGAGAATTTGGCTGCTTTCTTACATGAGAATTAAAGAGGAGAGGTTGAAATGGATAGACTCAGGTGAACATGCTTAGAACTTTTAGATAATGCTTCACTTGGGAGGATGAGGATATGAAAGGGAGAAGAAATAAGTGGACCCAGGTCCAGAGTATAGATAAATGGATTAATGGCAGAAGAAAGGGTGGGGTACAGATGGAGGTGAGTCCATATTGTTGGTAGAGGAAATGTGTGTGGGCATTGTGGAGCATGGCACCAGGAGAGCACAGTGTTTGAATTGGCTGCTGTGGTGAGTAGAGAAAGAGCTAACTGAAAGGACATAAAAGGCTACCAGGTAGCAGGGAGAACTCAATTGAGTTGGACACTGTGAATTTTCAATGACCCAGGTGTGTACTATGATTTAACTTTGTTCTAGCAATACCCAGCAGGCCCAGAGGAGCTAGACTGCTGTGATTGGTTCAGGCCTAGATAGTGTGGTAGGGAGAGAAAAGGGTGAGGGAGTTGAGGACATCACAAAGTCTACTGGACATGATGGGCTCTGGTGTCATGGTGTCACTCCTATGAAGACCCAGAGGAGTGACAGGGAAGGAGAAAATGGTGATCAAGAGTTGGAGGTGCCAGGGAGCTCCAAGGAGCGCCGCTTTGGAGTTGCTGAGTGCAAGCTGGAGGGGCAGGAGGATGCAGTCAGGGAGATGGTGGGAACAGTCTCTGGTGATGGTGAAAGACCAGGTGTAACCCCAGAAGTTCTGAGATTCTTTCTCTTAAAAGTCCGTGATGGTACCTGTATTGAAAATTGCATTTATACACTAATCACATTGACACATTTATCTGTATCCCTCTTTGCTCCTTACAGAAACATATGAGGATTTTGATACGAGGATACTTGAGGTAAGTATGCTGAATGAAATAGTTGGTTCAATATTTAGAGAGGTGGCATGGGTGGAGTAAAGACAGGTTAAGAGGAACTGTGACGAAAGCCTTTGATGCATGGCTTTTCCTGAGACAGCTGATTTGGGTAAGGAAATAATGGAACTTTAATTTCAGCTACTTGATCTTGACTCTCCTGACTGCTGCCCTTCTTGGGGGATACCAATTGAGGTGTCCCGACAAGGGGTCTTGAGTGGTATGTTGATAACAGACTTTGGAGATTACATTTAAATTTCTTCCTTCCTAATGCCAAAGTAGATTTAGCAAGCCATCCTTCAGTTATAAACAGCTGTATTTGGCACACAATTCAATTCTTGCGGCAGGAATTGAAAGCTTGGGTTGCAGTGAATGTCCAGCTCCTGGGGGGAGAAGTGATCTAGTGGCTGCTGCTTGCAGGCCCTTGAAACCACAACTTCTATTAAGTAAATTTCAGTCACTCTCCTCCTAGGGCAACTCCCCTTGGAGCCAGTGGCATATCTGGTGTTAAATACCCGTGGAATAATCTCTGCTTGGGCTCCTTGTGGTTGAACATGTACATTATTTCTTCAGTATCAATTGTGAGATAGAATTTGAAGTTTAAAATTAATGTTTATAAGTATTTTATATCTTTGGCCTGGGTTGATTGTCCCTCTAATGAGAAATAGAGCCATGCAGACCATTTCCCAGAGAAGCAAGGAAGAGCAAGAGAAGGTGTAGGCTGATATGGTTCAGCAGAGAGAAGGCTGATATGGTTCAGCAAAAGAAGGATTAACTTTTGGAAGTTAATTCCTCTGAAGAATTCTTATATATTGGATATTTCCTGTAAGATTATTCATGGCAGTGGACTAGCACTTCCTTTTCCTTCATTGTTCCTGGCCATTTAACTATGCCCTCCCAAAATGTAGGTTTTCCTGTAGTTCCTAATAAGCATTTGCTGTGCAACTATTTGGTATTTCCAAATATTTTCTTCTCAGTTGAGCATAATCCTTAGTATAGAGATCCAGGCTCCACTAATTATTTCTGTATCATTGCTAAGAGGCACAGTTTTCTGTATTTTAAAAATCTCTGAATTGGGCTATGTTTTGTGTAGTTACTTATGTTAAAGTTTAACCAACTCATTCTTTATCACATTACACTCACTAAACTAGGGTATATTGAGCTGTGTAGTTTCACATTCCTTTAAAGTGATCTCAATCAGACCTCTCAAGAACCCTGTGAAATAGGAAGAGAAAGTCTTCCCATTCTACACCTAAAGAAACAGTCCAGAGAGCTGTTTCCTTTGAGAAAGTCTGCTGTTGACGAAGGCATTGATGTGCCTTCCTGCCACGTGTGCCTATGTGTGAAGCGGCCACTCTAGTTCCCTGCTCCAGGATTTCCCCAAGGGGTGATAGTTATGAAACATTTTGTCTTTTAGGTAAGAAATGTTTTCAATATGACCGCAAAAGAGGGAAGAAAGAAATCAGTCCGTGTCCTGGTTGCCGTGGGCAATGGCAGAGGCGCTGCAGGTGAATATGCCTGCGGGGCGGTGGGAGCCAGGGCAGGGCTGTGGAGTCCAGGGCTTCCTGCTGCTAGCCACCCTTCTGCTGATTTAGCCTTTTCGTGTTTTGGGCTCACAAAACTTGTGACAAACCCAAGAAATCCCTTAGAAGGGAAAGAAAGAATAGTTCACCCCTCTAACTGTCTTTTCCTGTGAGAAAAATGATATTTTTTTGTTATTTATGAGGAAACATTGGTTTCCGACACTGTACGTGATTCAGAGCCATAGGTGCACGCCCGAGATGCATGTCACATACCACACCCTCCACCCAGACTCCCATAGTCCTCACCATGGTCCATGTGCTTCCTCCCTATATGTTTAGTTTTATCTAGAGAGTCATGGAAGGTAATGTTAACGTCTACTCTTGGATTTCAGAAATGCATTCAAATGTAGTACTTCCAAAGTACCTCAAACACATCAAGTAAATCCCTGTAGCCTTAAGCTTTGTCATTCTGTTTTGGATAGCAAGTTTCCTGTGGACAGAAGAAAAATGGGATGCTGTCGAATACTGTAGAAGCTGAAACTTGAAATATGGTGAAAAATATTATGTGTCAGTTTGTGCCCCTTTTCTTAATTTTGCTTTTTCTTTTAAAGGTTTTGCCATTGGGAAAGCCACAGAACGGATGGATGCTTTTAGGAAAGTATGTACATTTTTCCTTTGTTGAGAGTAAAGGATCAATAGGTTATATGCTAGACACCATGGGAACCACGAAACATTTTAAATAATAAAATAGAGAACCAGGGGCCTCCCCGCTGGCGCAGCAGTTGAGCGGTTGAGCGCTGGGCTGCGAGGCTGCCTGCAGCCTCTGCAGCGCCGGTTTGCTCCCCGGCCCCTGGCGAGGGTCTCACATGGCGCGCAGACCTCTCCTGCTGTGCCCACTGCTCCCCTCAGCTGTGTACTTCGGTCCTTCTGCCTGTTCTGCTCCCTGCTCTGGCTCTGGTGAGTTCTCTCACCCTCCTGCACTTCTGACTGTACCCAGTGCTTGTGTAAATAAATAAACAAATCTTTAAAAAAAAGAAAATTAAAAAAAAAAAATAAGAACCATCCCATAAGCCTTGCGGTCAAAGATTACTTATGTCACCAGAAGCAGTTTCATCAATACCTATATTTTTTGGCATCATTTTTGTCAGATTTCTGATTGCTTACCAGAGTTCTGAGCACACTCAGAAAGTTTGAAAACACTGGCAGAAAATTCAAAACTACTAAGGAATTAGTGTTAAGTATTTCAGGTGTGGTAATGTTATTTTGGTTATGATATTGCAAATTTAATCCTTAGCTTTTAGAAGACTACTGAAGTTTTTGTTAAAGTTTGAAGCTTTTCATAATAAAATAGCTTGTGAAAGGTATTTTTTGAAATCATTGAGAAAACATAAATCCCAACAATAGAGTTAAGGAAAGTATTTTTCTTCTTACAGGCAAAGAACAAAGCAGTTCACTATTTGCATTATATAGAACGATACGAAGACCATACAAGTGAGTGGTGAGCTTTCTTTTAAAATTTGCAGGATTTTGTTTCAGTATGTTTGGCAGTGTGTCTCTGAGTATCTTTGTGATACTCTGCTTGTTACTACTTTCTTATCAATGAATGTGTAAAATGTCGAAACAAACTTTCTCTCCTGAGAAGGTTGTAAGGAGTGAAGTCAGACTTTGTCACGCATCCTTGGTGTATGTGGGCTTCTTGGGAGGTATTAGTTGCTTTGTGATATTTGCAAGGACCTTAAAGCACACACCTAATCCTTCTTATGTTTATATTTTTACCCTCCAGTATTCCATGACATTTCTTTAACGTTTAAAAGGACACATATCAAGATGAAGAAACAACCCAGAGGTAACTAAAAAACTCTGATAATTTGTTGAAGATAAAGCAGACAAATTATAATTATTCTATCTTGTCCTCTATTTTGGCTCAACTTTATTTGAACTTACTTTGAAAACACCAAAATGGAAAGGCCCAAGTTAAATTTAAGAAGACAGAGGCTCTCGGGGAAGTAAAAGCAAGGAAGTCTATCTACCCAGTTTCCTCTGAGTACAAGCATGCTCTAGAATTAACTACAGGTTACTTGGTCACAGCACATTGTGAACAGAAAAAAACAGCCCAGTGAGTGATTGAGTTTGGAAGGATATTAGTTCTTCCTAGACAATTCATTAACTCTCTCAGCTGGTTCTGCTCTGATAGCTTATTCAGCTCCAGTAACTTACTGTCATTGTCAAGTACTGACTGAATAACCTCTGGGAGCTGGTTGTTGACCTGCACTCTGGAATGCAGAGTGGAATACAGTGGCTTTATATAATTTGATATATCTTAGAAAGTTAGGCACAGGAATAAAAGCAATATATTAAAAATTTTTATGGCAAAGTTTCCAGTACAATTCTGCTAGAGCTATGGCTTAGAAGTAAATCAAGAAAAAAGAATCAAATGTAGTAATCATAATAAATCATATACTTGATAAAAATATTTTGTTATTAGAAGCAGCATTGATTTGAACACTTAAAACATCAAGGTTCAGACCTGCCCAGTCACTGTTGCTGTTGAGCTCTGAAATGGTACTACTCAGATGTGCTGTAGGTGTCAAATACATACCAGATTTCAAAGTCTTAGTATGGGAGGGAAATATATATATATTTATATATATAAACCCTAAAAATATTATTGTACTGATTATATTTTGAAATAACACATTGGACATGCTCGTAAAATATGTTACTAGAATCAATCATATCTTCAAAACTTCATCTGTGAGAAAGTTTTAAGTTGTATCTAAGGCTTGCATATTTCTGAATAACCTTTGAAAAATTGCTACAATTTTAATTGCACAAGTTACCTTTTTGTAATCTTCCCTGTTTTCTAATGAAAGCTGCCTTTTTCAGATTTCTGATTGTTAAATGCATTCCTTACCTATGCATTGGGGTTAAATATTCTGATTTTGAAGTTAAAGCAGTACAATACATTACAGACATCATTTCCTGAAAGATGTGCCTGTGCAGCAATTTTTCCCATGAGGAGCTATGAAAGGTGTTATTCTAAAAAGAACATTGAGCAGGAAAACTGGATTAAGGGAAGTCAGAAAGATGCTGTGTGTGTTTTTGAACATTTGCAGTCTTAGTGCACTACTGTGCAGTGTGCAGCTCCCAGAGGGGCTAAGAATGCAGCCTTCCCAGACTTGTTTAACCGTGGCTGCTTCTACCTTGGTCACAGGATAGTATTTAGTTTCTCACAGAGCACTGCAGTGCATTTCCCATAAAACACACACACACACCCCTTTAAATTTCATTACACACGTACTTTTTGGGCACAGTGCCTGCCTGAAAATCTTCACAATCAATGTATAGTCAAAAACCGTAAGACTGTGACCCCTACTAAATGGATGTCTGTACATGTGCAAAGCACAGGCTACTCTCTGGAGTGTCTTGTGTGCTTCGGGTGCTGTGCAGAGTAACTGCCTTCTCTGGGAGTTCACCGCCAGCTCTGCTAAGTAGTTATCACAGGGAGGGGGTGTCAGAGTTTTCCAGTGAGCAGTGACAGGGTACAATCTGCCTCCCAGACCCTTCCAAAGATCTGCCTTGCACCCCCCTTGCAGGTGCCCCTCTCTCCACATGTCCATGTATCAGCAGACATCTGTGTGTGCATGTGTTGTTCACACGTGGACATACATTCTTTGGATGTATGACGGCAGCCAAAGAACAGCAAATGACCTTGTTTAACTGTTCTCTAAAATGTCTGGTTCTTGAATGAGCTGGCATAGCCAGATCATAGTGAATTAGTTGACTTCATCAAGTAGAAGGGACAGTTCTGGGTGACACTGTTATGTACTTATATCTAAAAACAGTTTTTACATGAATATATTACCATAAAAAATTAGAAACTAGAAAGCCAACAGTGTTTAGCTTCTGGGTAGATGTTCTGTCTTGGAGCAGGTTGGTATGTGCTGAGTTTTATGTCTGGCTAATCAAAGTGTTAGGGTTTAAACTTGGGACTTTTGTCTCTCCCTCAGTGCTACCTGCATTTGCCAATTACTGATCTAAACTCTAGGCAGAATACAAACAGTATCCTAGCTTCCCATTCTACTTCAGGGGAAACATCAGATAAGCAAGTTCTGCCAAGTGCCTGAAAGTAGCAATCAGGCTACTGGAAAGCAGCAGGGGACAGAAGAGGGATGCTGCCTCTGAAAGCATGGCCTAAGAAAGCCTCTGAGGAGGATGCATTGGAGGGAGACTTTGAAAGTGAGAAGGAGCCATGCAAGGAGGGCAGGCCAAGAAAACACCTGGAGCACAGTCCCTGAGGTGGAAAGTCAGCCCCGGGGATGGTGGTGTCTTTAGATGAGATTTTTGAGAGGTGTGGTCAAGGAGGGCTTTGTAGAATATGGAATTCATCATTTTATTCCAGTGGGAAGTACAGGGCTTTTAATGGGCAGTGATGTATTTGGTGTTTTGAAAGCTCTTCCTGGAGAAGGGATGACAGGTTAGACCACAGTATGGCCCGTGGTTAGAGAGGAGACCATCCAATGTTGAGAGGTCAGCAAGGAGGTGAGAAGGATGGGCCAATTTTTAGGAGAAAATCCAGGAGACAGTACATAACTGAAACCAAAAGAGGGTTTTTTCCCAGGAGGAGGAAGTAGACATCCCTGCTTAGGACCACTGAACAGTCGGGGAGGTGAGAGTACATGTGTCCTCTGTCCTCGGTCAGCATGGATGTGGGCACTGAGTGCTTCCAGGCATCTGTTAACCTCATAACAATCCTGTATTTTGCCCACGTGTTCAAGAAATTTATATGTCCATTATTTCTTTAACCATTAAACTTTCAATTTAAATAAGTGCCACCATGAAAGTCAAGTAAGTTGTCAAAGGCACCCTGGGAGCTGGCGAGACCAGAATGCAGCCAGGGTCTCCTGACCCTGAATCAGTTGTGTGAAGCCAGAGGGTGACCGACCATCTGCATTGCAGCTGAGTAAGTTGGTGTTTGACCAGTTTTTTTCCCCTTTTCTAGGCTACGGCCTCCGCTGTCACCGGGCCATCATCACCATCTGCCGGCTCATTGGCATCAAAGACTTGTACGCCAAGGTCTCGGGGTCCATCAATATGCTCAACCTCACCCGGGGCCTCTTCTATGGGCTCTCCAGCCAGGTAATCCTTCCCCGAGCCTTGAGACAGAAGTTCTAGTCTGTATGTCAGCTGTGTGCCTCAAGACCATGATGTCTTATGGGCCTTCTGGAGTTACTCTCCTGGAGTCACCTCAGGATTCAGGGATTCTTTGTTATTTATGGCTTCTGCAGGCAAGCTAATTCAATTGAAGAGTCAGTAAATGAAAAATCACTTTTAAAAATACTTCATTAGCTTTTGAAGTTTCCAAATTAAGTATTCCTAAAAGCCAGTAGTTACAACCTGTGTCTTAAAAGAATACATGCTTGTTCTAAAACTCCTCTAAAGTAAAAAGAGAAATTTCATTTCCTAATTTAGTTCTTTCAACTGGGACTAGAGTCAAGTCTCTAAGGTGTCTCCACTCTGGAGAACTATCTTGTGCAGAAGCAGTTTTCATGTTATCTGCCCAGGTAGTTCAGACAGACACCTTGAGTTAGTAGAAACTATGGACATTAATACGCCAGGTTATTTCTCTGCACGACGGGGGCCCTGGCTGCTGCTCAGCTTGTCCTTTCAGTCTCAATGGGATGGCTCCCTGGTGGGATGGGTTCCTGTCACTCCACTCTCCACCAGGGAAGAGGGCCTGTGAGTGCACATCCATCCCACCTCAGCCTGCCCCTGGCTGCTGATAGACATCAGCAGAGCTGGACAAGCAGAGGACAGCTGGTTTTGAGGCTCCATTTATAAGATTTGACCTCCATTGTTGAGGACTTTTATAGACTTCCCAGCATTTTGAGAATGCGGTTTTTTTGAAAAAATGTGTTGGTTGTTTTTGAAGAAAATGTTCCATGGAATGATTTTACATCTCTCTGTTTAAAGTAAGAAATTAAAGAAAAAGTTTTGGTTAAAAGATCTTTTTTGAACAGGAGTGTGTGTGTGTGTGTGTGTGTGTGTGTGTGTGTGTGTGTACTACCTAAAACATCTTTCAAAAGCACTTCTAAATCCATTTGCAATGTTAGAGTTTTAACTAATGTAACAAAAACATTGGTTTTAGACAAGTCATATTTATAATCAAGTAGACTTGCTCTTTTATGATATTTTCATTTTTAGGCTAGTATTTTGAATCTTCTGATGTAATTACCATGTATCAATTATTCTAAATGACATTAGCAGTAAAAAAGTGGTGTTATTTAATGTACCACTCAAAAAGAAAATCAGGCCATCAAGTTAAGCAACATGCCATTGATTATAATACACACCAATTTAAATCAATTTGTTTTTATGAAACAACTCATCTTTATTCTAGTTTCCAATAGTATAGTACAAGGTGGTCATCAAGTCTGGAAACAAAGATTGTTTCATATCAGGTATTTTAATGTACTATCAATAAAGCATAGAGTAGATTTATTTGCCGAGGTACAGACGTTCATGACCAACTAATGGAGTGAACCCCTTGGCCCTCTCATCAAGTAGTTAGAGCTTGTGGCCAGCCTTGTTTCTCAGTGCCACCCTTCCAGCTCCAACTATTTTGAACTAAATCTCAATACCATTTTATTTTATTCATAAATATTTCAATATTTATCTAAAAGATAAGGATTAAACAATACCCCATAACACTATTATCATGCCTAAAAATTACCAGTAATTCAGAATCACCAGATATCCAGTCAGTGTGCATAGAAATGTCTCCACCTGTCAGATTGAAAAAGATTTTTTTACACAACTTATTTGAATGATATTGCAGAAAAGCTCAATAAATTATAAGTTTTACTATGTCTTTTAAGTCATTTGTAATCTCTAGGTTCTTCTTTTTTGCCCTTACAAATTTTTTTGTTCAAGTAAACAGGTTGTTTTCTTCCCCGGTCTGGTGCTGACCAAATACCTGGGGATCCTTAACATCTTCTCTTTCTGCATGATCTAGGTGCTTGGTGAGGCCCAAGTTGGGAGTGTTTAGAAGGCAAGACCAGAGGTCAAGGCCCTTATTCCAGGGCTGATAGGGTGATGGCACTGAGGTGTCACTATACTTTAGCCACAAAGTACATTACCTGGAAGCCACTGAAATGCTATTTGAGTCCCCTGAGTGATAGTGTGTTCACTGCCGACTTCTCTCTGGCTCATGGAAGTTCCTGCTCTAAGTTACAGCGGTACCTCATAGATCTAACCTGGTGTTCTCAATTTGGTCCTGCTCAGGAAACCCATCAGAAGCGGGCTGATAAGAAGAGTCTCCATGTTGTGGAATTCCGGAAGGAATGTGGCCCTCTGCCCATCGTGGTTGCCTCCCCACAGGGGGCCTTGAGAGAAGATCCAGAGCCGGAATATGATGTTCCAGACATCAAACTGGACTGGGAAGAAATGAAGGCTTCACAGGGAATGAAGCGCTCTGTGTGGGCAGGTCTAAAAAGACCTGCCACCTAGGCTACCCTCTGGCCTCACGTAGCCACATGTCTGATACCGTCCACCACCTCGAGGAGACTCCATCCTGCATTGGAATGCCACTTTTTTTTTTTTTTAAAGAAAAAGCCAACCGTCTTTATTTATAAATAAATAATTGTGACTTTAATTTCTTGAGCACATGGTATATACCTGTCACTGTGATCAGAACTTTTTTACATGCCCTAGTTTAAGACTATTTTAAGTATTTATTTAAACTAGCAAAAGTGAATGGATTAGGAAGACAGGGCTTATAGTCAGACCCAAGAAAAAGCAATATTTGAAATAATTGCTGTAATTCTAGTTAATTTACATTAACTGATTCATTCAAAATGAATATTAGCTTCATTTTACAGAGCAGTTAAGTATTTAATTATAGTCACACAGCTAGAAAGTAGAGAAAAATGGGCAAACTGTTGTTTTTGAGTCTGAAATTCTCTTCTTTGTATAGTTGATTAGTGGTTGCCTGGGTATTGCATTATACATATACCACTTACCTCCAGTCTGCTGGTGTCTCTTTAAGTCCCTCTAACTTCTCTTATTTGTTTTAAAATTTCCTCCACTTACACTGAAAACCATATTAGACAATGTTGTAGTTTTTGCTTCAATCATCAAACAGTATAGAAAAATCAAAATGAAAAAAATACTTTGTATTTATCCCTGTTTTTGTTCTTTGAAATGTTCTTTCTTCTTTCCTAACATGCCAAGTCTCTCTCATCACTTTGAGTAGGGAAAGACCCATTTCTCCTGTGTTTCTTCTTTATTCTCAACCTACTACCACAATCCAAACACTTCTGATACCAGATATGTGGGAGTTTTCTCTCACCAAACAATTATCTGCAACGTTAGCTGGATGTCCTATAATTTAGCTCAATTCTGATGCTTTCTACATGAAGATGACACCACATCACACAGATTAAGGCTCAGTTCTACAAGACTGCCCCCCTGCACTGTAGATGCCAGTGCAAGGCCGAAAAGCCCAAGCTTCTAATTATGACTCGGTCTTTCTGGTAACAGCCCCCATTGGGCAGCCCACTAAGAGTCACCTCGGTAGAAAAAAAGATAATGTTATCACCGAGGAAATTTAGGAACAAGTCGAAGGCCAAATATTAGAACAAAATATGCTTATAGTTCTCATTCCTTAGGACATTAGAAGAGTTTTAGGAGTTCTGTGCCAGCAACCAAGGACAGATAGCAATATATATGTTTTCTATCTTACGTATTTCCTTTGCACTTAAAGAATGTGATTTTTTTAGGGTATGTCTATTGGTAACAAATTTGCATCATTCTCCTTTATCTGATGATTTATTTTCCTTTAATTCCTGGAGAATAATTTCCCCAGATAAAGAATTCAAGGTTGACAGTTCTTTCAGCCCTTGAAAAATGTGCCACTTCCTTCTGGCTTCTTGAATTGTTTTCTCCTTGCAGACAGATACTGTTTTTCTAGAGCTTTCTTTGTTTATGGCATGTCTTGGTATGAATTTCTATTTATTTGGTTTTGCTTAGCTTCTTGAGTCTGGATTTAACTGTTTTTTGCTAAACTAGGGAAATTTTCTCCTGTTATTTCATCTTGGCAATTCAGTGGTTGTTGATACATTTGCCAAGTTGTGCAACCATTACTACAATTAAGACTTCATCACCTCAGTACAAAATTATGCCCATTAGTGTTCACTACCCACTAATGCCAGCCCATGCTAACCACTGATCTACTCTCCATAGATTTACCTATTTCATATAGGTGGGATGATATAATATATGGCCTTGTGAGACTTCTTTCACTTAGCATAGTTTTCTCAAGGTTCACCTATGTAGCATACATCAGCGCTTCGTGTTATTCTCTAGTACTTCATTGTATGGCCAGACTATATTTTTATTTATCCATTCATCAATTGATAGACATCTGAATTAGTTCTGCTTTTTAACTTACGAATAATGCTGCTCTGAGCAGTTGTGTACAAGCCACTGTGCCGACATGTTTTCTGTCAGAGATATATGTAGGAGTGAAATTGCTAGGTCATATAGCAATTCTGCTTAAGTTTTGAAGAGCCAAAACCCACAGACACAGCAGTGATAAACAAGCATAAAAAGATACTTACCAACCATTAGAGAAATGCAAATTACACTCCCATTAGAGTGTTCAAATTTTTTTTTAAGGATTTATTTATTTATACAAGAACCAGGGTACAGGCCAGATGCGTGGGAGAGTGAGCGGATTCACCAGAGACAGAGTGGGGAACAGAACAAGAACAGGCAGACTGACGAAATACACTGCTGAGGGGAGCAGCGGGCGAGACGAGAGGTCTGCTGTGCCATGTGGAACCCTCGCTGGCTGGCCGGGATTGAACCGGTGCTGCAGAGGCTGTGGACAGCTTCACAGCACAGCGCTCAACTTCCTGTGCCACCAGGGGAGGCCCTAGAATGTTCAAATTTTTAAATCAGCATTTGTGGGTGAAAATATGAGACAAGTGAAACTCTGATACTTTTCTAGTGGCAATGTGAATGATCCACCCCCTTTGGAAAAGAATTTGGAAGTTCCTTACAATGTAAAAAAAGATAACTTGCCTTAGGAAGGCCATTCCCTTCCTATGTATGTATTCAAGAGAAGCAAAAGGATCTGCCCTTACCAACACTTACATATAAATGTCCATAGCAGTTTAATTTGTAATAGGCAAAAACTGGAAATAATGCAAAGGCATATCAACAGGTGAACATATGTACCAAAAGTGGTGTGTGCGTATGAAGACTGCTGCTCAGCAGTGAAAAGGAATGGACTATGATGCAGACAAAGATGAATCTCAAAATAATTATGTTGTGTGAAAGAAGCCAGACAAAAAATGAGCACATACTGTATGATCCATTGTACAAACTCTACAAAAAATGCAAACTAATCTACTGTAATAGAAAGCCGATCAGTGGTTACTTGCAACAGGACAGGGTGGTAGGGTTGGCAGGAAGAACAAACGGACATAAAGGACCTTTGGGGGCGGACAGATCTGTTCATTATTTTGGTTGTGATGATTTCAGAGTATACATATGTCAAAAGGTAGCAAAGTGAACACGTTAAACATGTGCTGTTAATTATTAAAACTTAAAATGTTATAGTTACAACCACCAGGGGCAGATACCATTCCCCAAATAGTCCCTGTTCTGTCTATTGAATGAAGTATTGCCTGCTACAGTGTAGAAACCGATGATCCTAGTGGACACCCTCTCTTCTTAACGAAATATTTTGCAGTTAGAAATGCTTAACTGCTACATAGGTAAATCATTCCACTTTGTATGCTAGGTGTAGCATCCCCATGGGCAACATGATTTGTACTACAAAGACTGCCTGGAATCACATTTGCTTCTTATCCTCTCATGAGGGTTTTTCAAACTTCCAGCCACAGATCACTGCATTCAAACCAAGCCCAAGGTGTAAGTCAGGGCTATGGGACAGCTTCAGGAAATACGTGGATCTGATAACTAGGTCGAAAGTCCATCATCTTGCTAGGCTATCAGTCAAGTTGCTTAACAACTCTATCCACTGCTACTGCCCCACCCCATGCCACCAGCTTTCTAACATGAGGAGCGAGCTCTTCAGGACATGAGTGTTGCATATAAACTCCACACTGCCCACCATTGCTGCACAGCGCCCATCTCAGAGAGAGGGGCTTACGCAGAGGAACCCTTCCTGGGCTGCGGGGGACAAATGGCAACTCAAGGCAGTGGCACCTTCTGAGTCAGCTCAACTGCTTCTCTCCCCAGTTCAGTGTCATGCTACTAAGAGGCTCATCTCAGAGAAAAGACCATGCTTGCCAGCACATGGGAAGTGGAGCCAGAGCAGAAGGCGCCTCACTGGGCTTGCCTGGCAGCAATGAACCCTTCTCATGCTGTGCCACGCAGATGCACCCCTGCCTTTTTCTTGGTGCAAAATCAGTGATTCTAGACCCTGAGACTTGCTCATTTTCTTGATCTTGAGCTCCTTATTTTCACCAGGAACATTTTTTTTTTTTTGCTTAAATTTATGTCCCGTGACTTTAACTTTTTTTTTTAATAATGAGCAAGGTAGTGGTGGACACTTATGGAGTACTCAGCTGGTGCGAGACAGAATTATAATCTAACTTGCTTCAAGGTGATGCAGCTAATAGGAGGTACAGAATCTGGGCACAGAGGCAGGCTGGACTACAGCCCCGCTGGCCCCAGTAGAGCCGGAGAAGTTCATCAGGGAATCCTTTTGGCAGTGAAAGAGAGAGGCCCAATTCAGAGAGTTGAGGGGAGGTCAATGGCTTTTGCAGACCTTTGGAAAGAAAGCTCCTGGAAGCCCTGAGAAGTGAAGGGGTTTTTGCGTAAGGCTTTAAGGGATGAGTAGGAGTGTGTGTGTGGATGCAAGGTGGCCCCTGGGCAAAGGGACTCCTGGGCACTCTCACAGGCAACTTCAGGAACTTGGCTAGCTCAGAACCCTAACAGGAAGCTCTGTGGGGGTGAAGCAGGGCCCCAACCATTTTGGGTCACATTGCAACTAGCAGCTCCTAGCAGTTTGGTATATGTAGGTGGGGTGGGACTCCCCTCAGCCCCAGCATGCCCACTCCCTGGGGCCCAGCAGAATGGGCTGCTACAGTCCAGGAGCCCTGCGGAGCCTAAGGTCTAGGTGCCCAGGCTGCTGCAGGTGGGCGGAGTCCCCAGAATGTCCTTCCTTGGCTCCCTAAGCTGTGGGAAAACATTTCTGTGGTGACCTCTGAGTTCCAGGAAGGCATGGGGGTGGGAGCAGGGCCAGCACTTGTGTTTGGGTTACCCTTGGCACCAGCTCCAGCCTCAGGCACTCCCCCTCCTGGCACACGGTCAGCCGGAGGTCACCTCCTCTTGGCTGCGCAGTGGGACTCAGTGTGCAGGAAGGACTGCTCTTTTTTGCCAGGCAGTTCCCACCCTCTGGAAAGTCGGAGCTGCTGGCAATTTAAGAAGTTAACTACGCCCTCCCTCTGGTGCCTTGTGTGGTGTTCTTTGAAGTGGGGACTGGGTCAGGAAGTCCTGCTCCCTATTTCCTCTGCTAACACCAGCTTTTGCCCCAAGAGGTCAGGCAAATGGAAAGCAGAGTTGCCCAAGTGTTGGGGGCACCCACCCTGCCAGGGTGAGTGGCACAGAATAGTTGATTGGCATCAAGGGGATAACTTGGTGGAAAGAGGCACAGAATTCTGATGACTGTGGTTGTTAAACAGCATCTTAAATAGAAAAAGCCCATGAACTTCAATGAAGCACAAAGTGGGGTGCTGGGATTGACTAGCATTGGAAGGCTCTAGAAGGTTCTTTCTTTGATGCATGGCCATAGAGAGAACTCACAGATTATGGAGCAGAAAGAAAAAAAAATCTTTTAGATTGTTCAAATTATGAGAAGCTGGATTCAATCTCTGCCATGTATTCAATGAACAAATAGTAAAACGACAGCTGTGTGACCTGGCTTACTCTGGCTTCCTGGCGTCTCAGTTTACCACTTCCATGGGAGTGGACCAAGGGGTCACTAGCTGGGGCTGAGATCACTGCCTCAGGCTCACAGGACACAGATCTTGGTATTCACTGTGCACTGTTTGGGGTTTCCTTGCCCCGGAGAATGACACATTTATTGGACACCCTCTTGTGTCTGCCCGAGCCAGCAGCTGTAAGCCCTTAGTTTAAGGTTCATCTGTGGATGGTAATTCCTTAGAGAGAAAGCCGCCCTTGCCTCTTGGGGGTCACTAGTCAGCCACACAGCAGGGTTGTATTATTTTTGTATTATTTTGTATTATTTTGTCTCATCCCTGGAGATCAGTTCAATTCATGTGTAGTAAACATAAAAGACGATTTTTCTCTTTAAGAATGTTGCAGATACAACAGACAGATCAGTGTCAGATTTTCGTCTTACAAAGGTAGCTGAGGCTGCAGAGGTAGTTCTGTCCCTAGACCATGGGGAGTCAGCATACAAAGACACCGTGCAGGGGGAAGACAGCTTTCAAGCTGCTGCATTAAGGTGCTGACACAGACAGGCTTTTACAACATTTGGGGGTGGAGGTACTCAGAGCACAAATGGCAAAACTTCTGACAATGGGCAGGAGAGCACAGTTCTGAGTTCAGTTATGCAAGTTTGAGCAAAACAGGATGTTGGTAGGCATAGGCAAGAACAAAATGGCCCCTGAAGTTTCTTTGCGACGGTGAGAGTGATTATTTCTCAGAATCTCTGCATTTACTCAGTACCAGATAGAATTTCCCAGTGAATGGGGCCTGGGAACAGGCTGTGAGGAAAGGGGCTTCAGAAGAGCTCAGGAAAATAGTGTTTTACCTCACGTGCATGCCTCTGAGGGCCTAGATGATGGCATTGTCAGGCCTGTTAGTGCCCTTCGGGTTCACAGGAACAAAGTCTGATCTCCTCTGAGTAGGTAGCCACAAAGGACACTCACCAGGTTGCCCCAATCTGTAGTTTGCTTGCCCCTAGGGAAGGGCCATGAGGTTGGGATTAAGGACTTTTTCACTGTGTCTTCATGGGCTGTATAGAAGTCTTTTTTTTTAATGTATCTTTTTTTTTTTTATATAGAGGCATGTTTTATTTATTTATTTGTTTGTTTGTTTGTTTGTTTTGTTTATACATGCACTGGGTACAGTCAGAAGCGCGGGAGGGTGAGAGAATTCACCAGAGCCAGAGTGGGGAGCAGAGCAGGCAGAAGGACTGAAGTACACTGCTGAGGGGAGCAGCGGGCGGCAGGAGAGGTCTGCGCGCCATGTGGGACCCTCCTCTGGTGGCCGGGGAGCAGCTGGGGATCGAACCGACGCTGCAGAAGCCGCGGGCAGCTTCGCAACCCAGCGCTCAACCGCTGCGCCACCGGGGAGGCCCTGTATAGAAGTCTTTGAGGACATTAACACATAGACCCACTCATTGCTGGGTTGACTGAGAAGTCCCCTAAAAATCTAAATTTCTGTCTGAGTGAAGGGGCAAGAATCCATTTGGATGGCAGCTGTGGCACCTTCCTCCCACCAGCACCCCAGCTGTCCCATGCTCTAACAGCTCACTCCATCCCCAGTCTCCTCTGTCATGCAGCCCTCACTGTCACCGACTGGGATGACTCAAGTCCTGGAGAGCACCCCAGCCAGCTGGTCGCTGAGGGGGTGGGGGTGCCGGATGCTGCTGACCCATGGCCAGGGCAGCAGCCACCCAGCTGCTCATTAACTCAGAGACCTCTCCCTAGCACTTCCAGGTCTTTCCTGGATCAAGATCCCTGTTCAAAATCTGAAAAGTAAATATCGCAGATTGGCACCCTACCCACGAAATACATAATAATAGGTGATTTTTTAGTAACTGTTGATAGAGAAAAATAAAACCAATATAGAAAGCTGCTGAGTTCAATAGTGCATTTTAAAAAAATATATTTTTTAAGATTTATTTATATATGCATATAAGAACTGGGGTACAGGCCAGAGGTGCTGGGGGTGAGAGGATTCACCAGAGTCAGAGTGGGGAGCAGAGCAGACAGACTGACTGAAATACACTGCTCAGGGGAGCAACAGGTGAGACAGGAGAGGTCTGCTGCCCCATGTGCTCCCTGGCCGGCCGGGGATCGAACTCATGCTGCAGTGGCTGCAAATAGCTTCATAGTCCTGTACTTAACCCCTTGTGCCACCAGAGAGGCCCCTCAACAGTGCTTTTAAAGATGCTGTATGGCAGGTATCACAAACACATCTATACAGATATTTGAAAAATAACAATAAAGAACATAGAGGTGCTTGGATCATGGGAGAACACTCAGATCCAGTCCCAGAGCCCTTGGGACCACACGTTTATGAAATCAAGGTTCTCCAGATTCCAGGGAGAGCTGGCCTCGACACTGTGCACAGAGACACACCGCCTCCTCCTTCGCCGTGGCATGAGAGAGTCAGGCATACGGTCTGTGGGATCTCCCAGAGCCTCCATGATCCTCCCCCCTGCCCAGATCTCAATGATTATAAGACTGAGGCCAGACTTTCCAGTATCTCCTGAGTCAGAGTTTCCCAAACCTGAATGTTCACAAGAACACTCTAAATAGCTTCTTAAAAATGCAGATTCCTGTATCCACCCCAGGGCAACCGAATCCAGATTTCCAGGGCTCGGGCTCAGAGCTGTATTTTTTTAAAACTTACTCAGGCGAAGCAGTACATGAAAAGTACACTGTATCAACCACACATCAGCATCCCAAAAGCCAAAGTCCCAAATAAATTATGATGCACATAAAGAACATTACAGTGTTACTACGTTGGATGCTGCTGAAATGAGGAATTCGTCTACTTTCTGAGTAAAGATTTACTTTGGTTCCTTTCATCTTTGGGAGGTCAGTTTCTTTGGTCTTCCAAGCGATGGAGACCAGCTAATGGGCTGTTCAGTTCCAGCTGTCTATCAAGAGTGCAGTTTCTCCTGTACCTGACTGAATGTCCTAGAATTGGTGACTCTCTTGATCCCAGACATGGACTTAGAGGGTTTGACTGTAACCTATAGCTGGGATGTCGGACATCACCAGGTGGGTATGGGAGTCTTCTGAGCACTTGTTGGAGTCCCTTAAAGCAGGGATCACAGGTCTGGATCATAGCATGACTTGGCTCCTTCCTCCTTCAGGACCTGCTATGTGCAAGCCCAATTAATCTCTGCTAATTAATATGCAAGCCAATCTCCAAAGACTGATAAGGAAAGTCTGGAGGCCTACTTGACATTGCCACCTGAGGTTATTTTCTAGTAAAGGTGCTCACAGATACTGATGAAGCTTACCTGAGGACATGAACCCTGGCTTATTCTGTCTGCTCCTTTAAGGAGAAATTGTTACAAATGAGGTTTGTTGTCCAGAATAACAGCTTCCGGATGGGCTCCACAATAGTCTGTCCAGGTGATTTACCAGGGTAATGGCTTAAAATGTTTGGATCTCTCCAAGAGAGACCAGGAAAAACTGACACAAGTCACACCCATTCTTGATAAAATCTTGGCAAACCCAGAAAAGGGAACTTCCTTCATGTGATATATAGTACTGACCAGAGTCATTTCAATGATCAAACCTTAGAAACATTCTTTCTATTCAGAGATAGAAGAGGACATGCATGCCTCCTCTTTCACCTTTCAATTCTGTCCTGGTGGTTGACCCCGCATAGAAAGACCAGAGGAGACGGTCAGGAACAAAGCCATCTTCACTTACAGGGGGCCTGATTTCCACCTCAATAGTCTAAGAGGATCAATGAACAGACTCAGAGGGAATACAAGGAAGGATCAAGGTGGCCAGATATAAGTGATGCCATAGATAATCATCAGGTGGCCAGTCCCCCTGAATGACCGGTGAGAAAAAGATAAAAAGTGATTCTAGCCAGGACAGAAACACAAATTATAAGGAGCAACAGGAAAATACTAACAAAATGTTCAAGATCTTTAAGAGGACAACAATAACCTCTTATTGAGGGGTGGAAACATCTTGATTAAATGGCGGCATGGCGTTCATGGGTGGGAAAACTCAGCAGGCAGTTGTATACATAGATCTGGAGCATGGGAGAGAGGCCGTGATAAATGAACTTGGGAATCATTGGTTTGGGTCTGAGCGATTTTTCCAGGGAAAGATGTGGACACAGTGGGAGAGAGAAAGCTGTCTCAGAGGGAGCAAAAGGTCACAATCCAGAGAAGTGAGAGACCAGGAGAGTGTGGGGTCTCTTAGCCCGGTAAGGAAGTAGTTCAAGGAGATGCTCAGTGGTATCAAGTGTGGGAAGTGCTTGGGGAAGACAAGGGTTGACTGAGCTTCACTGCATTTGGCAAAGAGGAGTTGATGGGAGGAGCAGTTTTCTGTAGAATTGTGAAATCAGAAGCCAGATGGTAGTGAATTGAGAATACAAAGGGGTTTTGGGGGGTGATAAATATGGCAGATTAAACACTTTAGTGCCTTCTTGAAGTTGCACTGAAATGATAGTGAAGAGTTTTTAAAAGGCATAAACCTGTAAGGATAGGAATAACAGTAGAAAAAGCAACACACTTTTGGAATCTGGAAATCAGAAGGTAACTGGTTTTCAGATTAAAAAATTTCCTGAATCCTGAGGAAGCAGTTGGGATAGACTAGAACTAAACTAGCCTCGAACAGAATCCTCGAAGGGCTCCAAATGGCTGACACCACCGAGCTCTAGAGGAGAGGCTGAAGGAGGACTCTGCAGTAAGCACGTTCGGAGGACCTGTTTAATAAGGACTAAGCGCCTGTGGGCTTGTTCTCCCAGCCCCATAGGTAGAACATTTTCATTGGGAGAGAAGTTTCAGAGAAGGAAAGAGCAGGGTCTTAGAGCCTGAAACACAGCCTTCCTTGCGGATTCCAAGAAGCTCCCCCTGAAATGCAAGCATCTTCCGAAGCAGTAGCCCCTTTAAGCTCCATTGGTAAGGACAGTGTCCAGCCGGACCTAGGCACTGCGGGGAGGCGGGAGATAAGAGGTCAGGGGAGCCAGTGGGCTGCACTGCTCCAGGCCTGGCTCAGCCACTAGAGGTGGCCTCAGCTGGGACTATTCAGTGTCGACAGCCTCTTTCTCAGCCGTCAGTGTGCAAATGGTAATGGCGCCGCTTAGTAGGATTGTCACGTGGTGACCAAAGAGAATGTGTGGGGCGCGCTCAACTTCAGTCACTGAGAAAGCATGCTGACCGCTGGGGATCCTCGTGTATAACGCAGAGGGCAGCAAAGCAGGGCAGAAACGGGCCCAACGCTGACCACACGGACACTTTCTCTATCCCGCCTCTCTCTCTTCCCCTCCTTCCTGCGTAGTGAGGCCAGAAGGGTTGGGGAACTGTGCCAGGGCACCCCCAAAGCGTTCAGCATCCTTTGCCTATTAGCACCAGGGGTCAGAAAACTGGCCGGCCCAGCTAGCAGGGTGAAGGGCAGTGCAGCCCTATCTGAACATCTGGCCAACAAGGCTGACTCACTGGGCATGCTGTCTCAGTGTGCATTCCTGTCATTGTTTGCCCAAGGTAGGGCGCGGGCTGAGGCAGGAGGACCTCTCAAAAGTGAGAGATCCATGGAAATAGCCTGTCTGCTCATGGGCACTTGTCCTGCTGGTCCTTCCCTTCCTGGCCTGGGTGATAAGGATGAGTTGCGGGAGGGGCCCTAGTAACCTCTAAGGCCTCCCCTCTCTCCCTTGCTGGGGCTGGATCACTACCCAAGAAAACCCTCCCCAGCTTTACTGCCTGGCAAAGTCCCCCTCATCTCAGATACACCTCCCCAGAGAGTGGGCTCCTCATGGCTTTCCCCAGCCTCCCTCACATGGAACCTTCAATATGGCCTGCCAGTGTTGCCTGGCATGTCTGTGTCCCCGCTCCCTGAGGGACAGGGACTCTGTGACAGTGTGATATGGCACATGCCGCAGGGCTCTGGAGCTGGAATCACACCCATTTGCTGTGTGATCTTGGTAAACCTCTCAACCTCTCTGTGCCTCAGATTCCTCATCTAAATGGTATCCATCACCTGTGGTTGTCATGAGGATTAAGAGAAGAAGAAAAGTATTTCAAGCATCACCCAGCACCCACTGTTGTTAGCAAGTGTCTTCCCTTTCCCATCTGGGGTGTCTGCCTTGGAGCAGACTCTCCTTGGTGAGTGTTGGCTGAAGGAAGCCCTGAAAGCTGAGGACTGCGTGTCTCAAACCCTTTGGGCTGCATCTCTTGAGCCTTGACCCATGTTAATCATGAAGGAAAATAGAGTCACAGCTAGGAGTGGGTATCTGCCTCCAGTTTCCAGCTCTTAGAGGTCACTGTGACTAAGTAGGATGAGACAGAACAAAGGCCACTGAATCGTGCAAAGTGGGAAAAATGATTTTAAATCTGCCTTTCCACATTGTGTTCCTTTAAATGCTCCGGGCAGATGCCCACTGCGCAGGGACACTCAACAGGACCAGAGGTGCTTTGTCCCCTGAAAGGCCCCATTGTGACCCCCACTGACCAGAGTGATTCCCAGAACAAAAGGCCCTTGTGGGTGCCCTGCTGGCCTGCTAGCTCCCAAGGCTGGGGGTGCGAACCTTGGCTCTCACCAGTCAGCATCTAGAGGCTTTAAATTCCCTATTTGCGCCGCTTCTGGGATTCTGATAAGTATTTTTTAGCTCCTGAAAACTAACTGTGCCTTCTCCAGGAGAAGGGCAGTTCCGGTGGGGCAGGGCACTGCCTCCCAGAGGAAGAAATATATTTGATAAAGCCCCACAGGACTACCAGGAGTCCCCATGAGGCAGGGAGGTGCAGCTACTGTAGTCACAGACAAGGGTTTCCAGGATGTGCTGGTTGAACTTGACCCACAGCTGCCTTGGCTCTCTGGCCTCTGAGACATGCATCTCACCCTCACTTGTCCACAAGTAATCGTACGCTCCGTGGAGCGGCCCCCAAGGGCTGAGGAAGGCAGGAGGGTATGCACAGACTCACCAAGTCACTGACTGTCAAAGTGGTGCCAAAACACCCCCAACCACTGTCTCAACACCGCTACCCCCACCTCTTCGACCCCTGCCTTCTGGGACTGTACTTGAAAGACCTGGTCACTGTCATCTCCTGAGAGGCTGAGGGACAGTCCTGCACTGAGTGGTCTGACAACCCTGGTGTGAAGGAGGAGGGATGCAGTTCTTTTCCCTTGGGCCCGTGTCCTGGAGGGAATGATACTTGGGTGGATCTCTATGGTTTGGTCTATTCTGCAAGTTCAGGTTTTCAGTCATGTCCTAGACATTGTCTTCTTTTTAATCCTCCTCAGACCTATAGTTAACTTTTTGTTCCATGAGCTTAAAAACACCCAGTTACTCACCTTTTTTACTAAGCATCAGCTCAACTGGGTGGGGCTTTGGCTTCCTGAAAGCTAGGCGTTGTCTTAACTTTGTGGCTGAGCAACCAGCCCTATCCACGAGATGGCTAAGTCCAGCATCTGGTGCAGACCCCGCTGGTGGTCTGGGACGGCTTCATCCCCTGCTTTTACCCCCTTCTGCAGGTTCTGCCCTCTGGCACCAGGGCCAAGGTCTAGTCTCACTGTCAGTTCCTGACAGGTGGAAGACAGACCCACATGAGGACAGGCCTGGCACCCAAGGGTGGTAAACCAGCACAGGGCTCCAGGACCAGAAGGAGCCACCTTAAATCCAGCTCCAGTGCATTTGAGTTGGATGAGTGTTTCCTCATCCATATAACAGTGGTAGTGGCTGCCTCCTGTGGCTGCTGGAGGCAGAGGCTCTATATGTACAAGGGGCTCAGGCAGTGCTTGGCCCAACAAGAGCTCCAAACATGACAGCAAGATGGTCACATGAATGTAAAGGTGGTCTTCTTGGCAGCCGTGTTTGAGTGCAGGTGCTATCTGACTGCATCAGGACCACCAAGCAAGCAACAGCTGAGGAATGTTCCATCTGCCCTTGGGGTGGCATCAAAAGATGCCCCAGGGGAGATGTCCCTGCCCAGGACCTCAGAGGCAGAGAGGAGGGGCAAGTCAGTCACAAGAAGTTTGGGGGCAGACACCATCTCCTATCTCGGGAGACCAATGGTCCCAGGACACAGTAGGTGCTCAGTCAAGGCCTATTCTCATGGTCTGAGTACCTATTAACTCTCCCCAGCAGGCTTCTTAAGTGTCCCTACCCTGGGCATCATGAGTTTCCAGAGGAGCAGTGCCCCTAGGCTTGTGCATCTGCCAGCATTTGTACCTGTAAACACTTGTAAGAGCTGGATGCAGACAGCTAAGCAATGGATTGTGAGCCAGGAAACTGGGTAGGTTGGGGTAGGGGGAGAGGGAGCGTGGTCTTGTGAAAAGAAAAGCAAGACCAGGGAAGGGCATTTTTAAAAAAAAATTTTTTAAGATTTTGTTTATTTATATAAGAGCTGGGGTACAGGCCAGAGGCACGGAAGGGTGAGAGGTTCACCAGAGACAGGGCAAGGAGCAGGACAGGCAGATGGATCATAAGCACTGCTGAGGGGAGCAGCGGGCGAGACAGGAGAGGTCTGCTGCGCCATGTGGGCTGCTCTCTGGCTGGCTGGGGATTGAACCCGCGCTGACCTGCGCTGCAGAGGCTGCGGACAGCTTCACAGCGCTGTGCTCCACCCACTGCGTCACCAGGGAGGCTCAAGGGAGGGCATTTGCTGAGGTCAAATGTCAAATGAAACTGCACATTCTCAAAATGTGAAGGAATGAGAAAGTCATCAGAGAGAATTGTCTGTAAAGCCCTGGACTAATATGAGTAATATGGTTAGAGCAATTTGCAATTGAAAAAGGGCAAATAGAGAAAGGCCCTCAAAGTTTCTTTGAAGAGAGTGATTAAAATTTTGAAATCTTGAGAAAACTTTGGGAAATCCAGCTTAGCTTTTGGGTTGTTTTCTTTGATGTGTCAAAATAGTGACTGTTCGCTTCATGCTGTGGTGCTCTGGGATGCGATCACGCCATTTTGTTGGGAAAAAAAAAAATGAACCATTGAGAGAACATTTCATTAAACTCATGACAAACGTCCTATTCTTTCTTAACTTGTACTTTAATTTTTCAAGAGAAAGTCCCAATTAAACTAATTGATTATGAAGGTTTTTTTTTTTTTTTTAAACTGATATTTTTCATTTTTTTTTTTTTAATAGAGGCATGCTTTATTTATTTGTTTGCTGGTTTTGTTTGTTTTGTTTATACATGCACTGGGTACAGTCAGAAGCGCGGGAGGGTGAGAGAATTCACCAGAGCCAGAGCGGGGAGCAGAGCAGGCAGAAGGACCGAAGTACACTGCCGAGGGGAGCAGCGGGCGGCAGGAGAGGTCTGCGCGCCATGTGGGACCCTCCTCCGGTGGCCGGGGAGCAGCCGGGGATCGAACCGGCGCCGCAGAGGCCGTGCGCAGTTTCGCAACCCAGCGCTCAACCGCTGCGCCACCGGGGAGGCCCATGAAGGTTTTTTTGACTTAAATTTTGTCTTCAGTGGACTCACCAAAAGTGGCCCCTTTCTGGCACAATTATTCTGGGCTAGTCATGGACTTCCTAAGAGTCTACTGAGACTCAACTTAGTCTGCAGGACTCAACAGGTTCTGCAGGCTGGAATGGGATTAAATGTCAGTTAGTTCAACCTTCCTGGAGACATGAGTCTTGGCTCTCCGTGGCCGCTAGAAGTGGTCCAGCCTTGGCCAGCGCACCTCCACAGCTGGATGCTGATCGCTCTGTGAGGTGCCTGTTCTGGTGTCTGGAACATCGTTAACTTCTCTGAGCAAAGGGATAAGGAAGCACTTCCTGCCGGGGAGCTAGCCTTCAGGATTCCTAACTCAGTATCCTCTTTCTCAGCCATCCCCTCTCCTTTCAACCCAGACAGCTCTTATGCCCTCACTGCACCTTTCACGCTGTGGGCTGTGCCCCTTCTCCCCTAGGGAGTGGCCCAGGGAAACCCCAAGCTGCCGATTATCCACATCCCCAGTGGAAACGGCACTCAGTGCTCACTGCCCAGCTCATTTCTGATCAAATGCACAAAGAGTAAGACGTGTCTGCACCCTGGTTTCTTTTGATTTAAGGGACTTTCTAATTGAGCACAGAAGCCATTCTCTTTAGGAAAAAGAAGGAGCCCCCAGGCCAATACCTGGAGAGTTTCCAGTCAGGCTGTAGCCATGCTGGGGCACTGCCTCTGGGTATGAGGGCCACGCACACAGCAGTCATCTGAACTGTCGCTTGCAGCTGCCTCTAGAGATTCTGCTTAGTCCTAGCATTCCTCAAAAAGCAAGCTGAAATGATGGCTGATACTAGAGAATTGAAAAGAACCAAACACACCCCACACAAGTAATGAACATAAAGGTGTTTATAAAGTATTTCAAAGGCTTATCGTCTTCCACCGTGCACGTTGGCAAATATTTGTTGGGTGGGTTTTATTCCCCACGACTTGCAGAATGTCCATGAAGACTCAGAGATGTGCTTCTAGGTGGGGGTGCTCAAAAGAACCTGTGGAAAATTCCAGCAGGCAATTCTCCAGATCTGGTCCCGGAGTCAGCAGGGGTGGTCTTTGTTTCCGGGTCTCTCAGACTACAATCTCCACTTCCCACCCTTTCGTCCCCCCTTCACAAATACGAAATGACCCTAGAAAGACAATAGTCACTCAGTAGTTGGAGGTGAAACCATAGCAAACCCCCAACCCCAGCATGAAGTAAATGGGAAAAGGAACATAACACCCACACACCCACAAGACACAGTGTTGGTTTTGTTTGTTTGTTTGTTTTCTTTTTTCCACCATCAACAGCATGTCTGTGTTTTAAAAAGTTATGCTGAAGTCAGGCCGATCAGTTAACACCATCTGGGTTTTCAGCTAAAGCTCTTCTGTTGCCTTATGAAGACTTCCATCTGATTAAAGAAAACACCGCATGGACCACGTATAGCACAGTGACTACGTACGAAAACACCTGAAACAAAGATGAAGACAGTTAGTGGGTGTGCAGGGGGAGGCCAAGGCTGGCAGGCACCTGAGGATGATAGCCTGGAAGTGTGTGGACCACCCCTGCTTCCATCACTCTCACAGCCTCCTTTCCCACTGAGCCCAGAGGAGGTCCCAGGATGCTTCTGCATGGAGTGCAGGTGACCCAGTGATCTGTTGGATTTGGCATGCAAAGTCAACTATCTGCGCCCCCAGCGTCACATTGGTGCCACCCAGCTGGAACTCAAAAGATGCTCACAAATATAAACTGCTGTCCATGGAACACTTCCTTCCACCAGACCAATAAGGGCAGTGTCCAGCTGTGGGCCTAGAAGCCTTGGCTAAGAACATATGAGCACATGAATTTGCTGGCTCTGGCTAAGGGTCTCAATGATGCCTGGACAACCTCAGACCCCCCCACCCCCATCATAATTTTATTCTAGGATTCTTCATTTCACGGGCCCGGGCAAAAGAGCCAGGCTCATAAGAAGGGTCAGGAACAGGGTCAGGGAGGAGGGATTTTGAACCTTTGCAAAGAGGAGGGGACTTACTGAAAGCTACTGGGAAGATCCAGTCATTTTGGCCCTGAGAACATGGCTGTCACTTTGTGGCCTGCCATGCCCTGACTTTCTGTGTCCATTTGGGCGCCATCTATTCTGATCACCCTTCTCTGGGTGGCTGGCTTCCCTGGAGGCTTGCCTGCCCACAAGTCAAATATCTGCACCTGGTTTTGTGAACTTGGGCATAGGGTCAAGTGTTTCCAACCCAGACACAACATTAGGGCTGCTATGCTTCTGTGATTCTTGAAAATGTCCATAAACACCAGCGGTCACAGTGCCTGCTCGCTCCCTCCTGCCACATGGGGCGGGCCCTTCACTCTCATTGGCCAGAGGCGAAGAGTAAATTGAGTTATTTAATAACAAATTAAAGACAACTCATCAGGGGAGTCTTAAGTACCTTGTCTGAAAAGTAGCCATCACACATGAGTGAGTAGCCGCCCCAAAACACACCCCTCCCTCTTAGGTGGAGGCAATTTACTGTCTGGGGAATGTCAGATCCATTGAGAACCCTTGGCAGGAGCATCTGAGAAATGCCCAACAAGAACAGGTAAAGGGCCTCCCTGGTGGTGCATCGGGTTAAGACGCAACCTATGAAGCTATCCTCAGCTACTGCAGCACGAGTTCAATCCCCGGCCAGGGATATACCCACATGGCGCAGCAGACCTCTCCTGACTCAACTCCGCTGCTCCCCTCAGCAGTGTATTTCAATCTGCCTGTTCTGTTCTTCACTCTGTCTCTGGTGAATCTTCTCACCCCCAACACCTCTGGCCTGTACCCCAGTTCTTGTATGCATAAATAAATCTTTAAAAAAAAAAAAGAACCGGTAAAAAATGGCATGTGGGGGACATTGAGAGGCAGGGGTGTGAGTGGAAGCACTTGGCCTTCAAAAACTCCCATTTCTGCACTGCTGCCATTACTTCCCACCATAATTAAGGCCCCCAAGCTTTCAGATTGCTGCAGAAATCGCCACTAACCCCCGGGATACCTTGAGCACAGAGATTCTGCTGCGCAAAGGAGGACAGAGAAGCCCAGCTTCTGAGGCAAGTCCCAAAAGCAGCCAGAGGGAGAGGGAAGGGAGTCCAGTGCTTCCAAATGCCAGAGGTATGTGGGAGCAGGTCTCAGAAGCCTCACTACACCCCAACAGGCCACCCCTGAGACCCTTTGAATGCTGTGGTTGCACAGGGATTGGGGTTAAGTCCTGAGTAAGTATAAATCCTCCCCTAAGTGCCGATACAGTTGACATTTTGAATCGAGAGGTGTGACTTTACCTTGAAGCAGGAAGCAGGTTTATATTTCACCTTCCTGGTTTCAGCCCAGTGCATTGGCCTGCTGAGAACATTCTGATTCTGATTCTGACACTCCTAACTTTGCCTGGACACGCTCATGTTTCTCTAACTCAACTAGTAAACATGTGGGGCCACATCAGTTGTGGAATGGATATTGATACAGGCATCCGTGAACTACTACACGGTGATGAGAATAAACACTACACCTCCACCTAACAATGTGGGCGAGCCTCACAGACATAAGGCTGAGAGAAAGGAGCCAGATACACACTGTGTATGAAGTTCAAAGCTGCCTAGGCAGTCGAAACCAATGCAATGGGCATCCTTGGTGTGGGAGCACAGTGAAAGTGAGTGAGAGTGCCAGGATGAGGGAGGGATTTCTAGGAGCTTGTCTTATTCTTAATTTCAATACTAGTTATACAGAGAAGTTCCCTTTATGAAGTTACATCAAGCTGTGAACTTGCATTATGCCACTTCTCTGGATATATGTTGCATCGCCATAAAAAGTGAAAATCAGGATAGAGTAGAAGCACAGTGGTCCTTAACCAGAGACCTGTCCAGTGGGTAGGGGCATTAATTCATCCCATCTGGATCATTTCCTTAAGTGCTAACCCAATAGCCACTTTTTTTTTTAATAGAGGAATGTTTTATTTATTTATTTGTTTGTTTGTTTGTTTTGTTTATACATGCACTGGGTACAGTCAGAAGCGTGGGAGGGTGAGAGAATTCACCAGAGCCAGAGCGGGGAGCAGAGCAGGCAGAAAGACCGAAGTACACTGCTGAGGGGAGCAGCGGGCGGCAGGAGAGGTCTGCGCGCCAAGTGGGACCCTCCTCTGGTGGCCGGGGAGCAGCTGGGGATCGGATGGAACAGGTGCTGCAGAGGCTGCGGGCAGCTTCGCAACCCAGCGCTCAACCGCTGCGCCACTGGGGAGGCCCCACTAGCCACTTTTCATCTGCATTTCATTACTGTGCCTGTAATGATTTTACATGAATTGCTGTCAAATGCTTTGCTGATGTCGGTAAGGACAGAAGACTTCTAGGACTGGGATAAGGAGAGGTATGGGGATCTCTAGGGCAGGGGAGATGAAACAGTTATTTGAAGGAAGGTGGAGGTAAATTGCAAGCCTCCCCGGGGAAGGAAGAGCACCCACGTGCTGTCTGGCTGTGTTACCATTTAGGAAGCAGCCTTGTGGGAGACAAGCCAATATGGGAGATGCTGCCCACACTGAGGGACATTGGAGGGGGCACCAGGGATCCACCATGTTTATGGTCCTGGGGAGCAATCAGGATGTTTAAGGGGAGTGTGTGGCTTCCTCCAGCTGGGGGATGGACTCTAGTCACCAGCAGATAAGGTTGTGAGGAATTTTCCCCCAGACCTCCCTCTGGGAGCAGGATGAACAACGCCCTCCCCAGACTCCAGTAATACAGATCCTTGTGGGTGTTCTCTCAGCCTTTTCTCTACCCTTTCCAAAAAGGCGGGATAGCACAGCTTTGGCACCCTGGAGCTGGCATCTGGTGATCTAACATCACATTTAATTTGGGACTGGATAATTGACAGCTTGATTTCTAGGAATCAGACGTGGTATTTCCGAAACTTTTCCCTATTTTTGAAATAATATCCAGGATTAGAAATACATTTACTATGGTGAGTTAGTATAGTGGTGCCAACCCACACTTGTACAACTCTGAGAAAAATTTTATGCAACAAAACATTTATTCCCCATGATTCTGACCCATTCCTTTAAAAAGAGAAGTCAGGGTAATGACCTCACAGCCCATCTGGTCCTGCTGTTGGCAAACATTTTTTTTTAAAGCTCAGAGACTTGCCTGGAATGTGCCCCCCATTCATACAAGTCAGCACCCCAATTTGTTCTGCTGCTGGGGTGAATGTGGCACAAGGTCCTATTTCACTCACCGCTGTCTTTGAGGCCTTGGGAGGACATTGCTGAATGTCACTATATCACTAGAGGGTGACAGACAAGAATTACAATCTCACTTCATATGAGTGGGCCAAGGCTCAGAGAGCAAGGGGTGTGCACAGGAATTGGTGGAGAGGGAAGCCGGGTTCTCCTCCTCCCATAGGTTCTCAGAGCTGTCAGGCTGCAGACTTTGTCAGGAGGCCTAAATCACAGCAGCAAACCCCTGCAAGCTGGGGGTCTGGACACACTGGTTCCTGAAGGACTCCGCAGAGTCAGGGCCTGGTGAGACACAGACCATTTGATTCCCCACTCCCAGCCACAATGCTCCTCTGCCCCAGCAGTATGCTTCCATGGAGGACTGCTCAGGGACAGCCTGGAGATCCACTTGGCCAGAGTCACACTCCAGATGTGTGGTAAGAATCAGATGACAGGGCACCTGGCTGGAACACCAGCCCCACCAATCCCTGTGACCTTCGGGCAAGTCACCTCTGCTCTTGGTTGCTCTGTCTCCATCTGTGATGTGGGCATAAGAACAGTGCCCACATCGTGGGGCTGTTGTGAGGATTAAGGGAGAGAGAGCATGGAGGCCCCCAAGTGCCGGTCATTCGGCAGTTATGTCTCTTATACATCTGCCCTGGGAAAAGCCCACTGGATGCAGACCCTGTGCCAGCCCAGTCCTGGGCAACGTGGCACTCAACCACGCAGCTGAGGGGCCCTTGGGCCCCTTCTCTTGGACTTTGCTTTTTCACAAATGAGGGGAAGGTTTACTCCATTCAAAACTCAATGAACTATAAAAAAAACAAAAACAAAAACCAGCTAAGTGATGATGGGGGCACCGTCCCCTCAGACCCTCTGTCAGCAGCTGTGGGGCAGGTGGCTGGGGGCTGGCTCACCACGGCGGAGATGTTTTCATGGTACTTGGTGAAGGTGTAGCCGTCATACATGTAGATAGTGGCCAAGGCTTCCAGGACAGAGGCGCTGAGGTAAAACAGGGAGGCAATGCAGTGGTAGGCTGCATCCTGCAGAGTCAGAAAGGGCCATCAGAGGTGGGGTCCCAGATGCAGCGACGGGGCAGCTGTGGTCCCAGCAAGGCCGCCCACACCACCTGTCCTTCCATGGGTTGGCTCACGTCTCCCCATTGTCTTCTGCTACTACCTTTCACTCCCCTCCCCACATCTCGTTTTCTCACTGGTTTGGGAGCCAGAGTAAGGACTTTGATGGGGGAAGGGATGCTGTTTTCCCTTGAGGGTGGATCAAGTAAGAGGGGGACACCTGGGGTTTAATAGGTAGCACTGGTTCTGGACCTGAGAAGTGTCATATGTGGTCACAGTCCTGGTGCAGATGTGGCCTCAGTAACCAGTACAAGTGAGAGAGGCTGCAGCCATTTCCATTTCTGTGGCTGTTTCATTGTTCATTGGGACAGGGAGGGGGTAGAATGGGTGGGGGTGGGTAGGGGATATATATTAAAATTTAAAAAGTACTAAAGCAGGGTTTTGTACAGTCTTAAGCTGGAGGGGATTTCAGAAGTCTAAGTAGGAGGCCTTTTCAGAGCTGAGTCTTGGACAAATGGGCCCTGTCCCCTCCACCACTGGTAATGGGGTAAGTGTCCCTGAAAAGGCAGGCACCCCTTCATGGCTCTCAAAGGTAGAATCTACACACACTAGAGACTGCAGGGCATTCTGCTTCCCCCTCCAATTTGCACTCTGGTAACCCGGCTTTAGAAGGCTGTGACTAGGCAGTGAATGAAGCCTCACTCTGGGCAGCTGAGGCCAGCCCCCAGGACTCTGCTACCCCCAGATGGAAACCAGTCTTCCCAGCCAATGGGAGGAGGCTTCTGGTAGGTGTAGGCAGTATGGAGAGGGGGTCTCCTGGTTATCCATGGAAAAGGCCGTCATGCAGGAGAAAGCAGAGCAGGCCCAGGAGACTCAGCAGCTACCTTCACCTTCCAACCCCCTTGCTGCCCCGAGCTGCATGGAGCACGCAGCTGGGAGCATACGTATAGCCAGGAGCTGCAGCCAGGCCAGTTCAGTCTTGGAACATAGGAAGCATAGGAAGGAGATGGAAAAACCAGACTTCCAGGGAGAAGGTCAAAACCACTGCCCCTTCAAACACCCAGGGCTGGGACTCACCGCGGTGACCCAGGACGTCTCCCCACCATGGGCACCAATTATGTACAGGACCAGCAGGGTTGTGGTGGCCAGGAAGCAGAACACAGACACGAACATCACCCAGCCCTGGATCAGGGGTATGGGCACCATGGACGAGGCGATCAGGATCCATACCAGGCCCCCAAAGACCTGCAGAGGATAGGAGGGCAGGGGTAAGCATCCGATCAAGAGAGCCAAAGCCCAGGAAGGGCCAGACCCTGAGGCTGCACTGGGCACTAGAGGCAGAAAACCAGGAAGGAGGCAGAGAGGCAAAGGAGGCAGGCAAAAATGACTCACCTCCCTCAAGGCCTATCCTGAATCTCCAACCTCAATCTTTCTAACGCCTGCTTCCTTGCCTTTATTGATTTTTAAAATACAGTTTAAATTTTTCATTGAACAAACACATCAGTCTTCCATTCCCAGCATTGTCCTAAGCACTTTACAAATATTAACTCAGTTGCTTCTCACAAGAACCCTGTGAACAAGGTACTGATCCATTTGTCATAAGGGGAAATTGAGGCACATGGAAGTTACATAATTAGCCCTTCCAAGATAGGACTTATGCCATTCAGTAATATTAGAAGGGCTGTACTTTATTCTGAGCTTAAAGCCTTCTTAGTATTTTTGATGTAAAAATATCCTTTCTTTGATAAAATGGTAGTGACCAGCAGATTCTTTTGGTCTTGGCAAGATAAATTACCCACACTATGTCAGTCACATCAAAAAAAAATTTTTTTTAAATGTTCAACATAACTTGTAATCAGGGAAATGCAAATTAAAACTACCATGAGATACCATCTCACACCAGTGAGAATGGCACATATTAAAAAAACTAGCAACAACATATGTTGGCGAGGGTGTGGAGAAAAAGGAACTCTCCTGCACTGTTGTTGGGAGTGCAAACTGGTCCAACCACTATGCAGAGCTGTGTGGAGATTTCTGGACCTACTAAACATAGAGCTTCCATAGGATCCAGCAATTCCACTCCTAGGTATTTACCCAAAGGACACAGAAACATCCATTCCAAAGAGCACCTGCACCCCTATGTTTATAGCAGCACTGTTTACAATAGCTAAGCTTTGGAAACAGCCCAAATGCCCAAAAATAGATGACTGGATCAAGAAGATGTGGTACATATACACCATGGAATATTACTCAGCATTCAAAAAAGATAAACACATGCAATTTGCAGCAACATGGATGGCGCTGGAAGGGATCATGCTCAGCGAAATAAGCCAAAAAGAAAAAGAAAAATACCGGATGGTCTCACTCATAACAGGAATCTAGAAAACTTAAATAAGGGACCAGGAAAATGAATAACTTTAAGAAAGTGAAAATCAAAATCAACAAAAAACTATGAACCAGAGACACTCTATGGGTGGTGGGGTGCAGGGAGGGGAGGGATTGGGGTCAAAATAAGGGGGTTGCAATTGTATGGGGAATATAAAAATAAAATTTATTTTAAAAAATTCTTTTAACCCCTTAAAGCCCTAAGTCTAGGAAGCACTCTGACAATTGAGCAGGGGCTGGGATGGAGAAGGCACCTGTCAGGTTTCTTTGGGTGACTTTGGATGGGCATGAAGAAAGCACTCCCTTGCTGTTATCCATAATTCACCCCAGCTGATATCCACAGGGTCAGTGAACCCCATGTATTTATTTTTTTAAAGATTTTATTTATTTATACAAGCACTGGGGTACAGTCCAGATGTGCGGGAGGGTGAGAGAATTCACCAGAGACAGAGCAGGGAGCAGAATAGGCAGGTGGACCGAAGACACTGCTGAAGGGAGCAGCGGGCGAGACAGGAGAGGTCTGCCCCGTCATGTGGGAATCTCCCTGGTCGGCCAGGATCGAACCGGCACGGCAGAGGCTGCAGACAGCTTCACAGCGCTGTGCTCAACCCGCTGCACCACCCGGGAGGCCCCCCCATATATTTAAAGAGGACTGCAGGACTCCCTGTGGTGGATGATGATGGACATAGGGGTCAGTGAGACCCTCAGTGCTGCAGCCCTGCCCTCTAGTGGACAAGCTGGGATTTTCTCTCTTCTTGCCCCTTTGGGTCCCAGTGAGATTAGTTTACTCTTAACCCCTGTCCCCTACCCAGAAGACTTGGAGCAGCCAGGAACACAAGTGGAGAGGCCTTTGCAGTCAAAGTTTCCAAGGTACTTCCGAGTACCTGGTACTGAAGATGAGATGCCCTCCCAGTTCTCTGTCGCCTGTGATGTGACCTCAAGTGGTACTTTGACCCCACCTCCCTGGACCTGCTGCCCGCCACTGTCCCCACAGGGGTCTCTGTGCCTCTTAGCTGAGAAGTATCAGGAGGCGATCCATTTGGGTGAAGAAAGTAGTGCAGTGAAGAGTCTGAACTATTGAATCCCATTTGGGCCTAATGAATTAGCTAAGAGCATCTCGGACCAGAAAACTCCCTCTGTTGATGGCAGTGTTTGTGACAGTGCCAGTGGAGCAACCTTATATGGGTGGGAACAGAAATCAAATAAAAATTCTTAGCCATAGAATAAGATATGTGTGTAGATTCCATCCATAGATGCCTTTAAGATCAAACAGATTACTTGGCCTTTTCCATAACATTCATGGACAGAGGAGTGTGAGTGTGCTGACGGCTGAGCCAGACTTGGGTTTGTAGGCACAATAATCCAGCATGCAGGACCAGCTGGGGCAGAGCCAGGGCCTGGGGCACTTCACCTTGAAGTGAGCATCCTTAGCCTGTTCACCCTCAGTCATCCCAGGAAGACCAATCTAAGTTAGGTTCCCAGCTCATAGGCCCTTGGGCAGCTCTACACTTCTGTTCTCAGTGCTGAACACTGAGCAGGGACTTGTTAGTTACAAAATGGAACTTCCCCTGGCCAGGCGATGGAGGGGGTAAGCATTCCCTTGCTGACAGCTAAGTCCTGAGTGTCCAGCCATGTGTCCGAGGGAGTAAAGTGGCCTTCAGGGTCTCCTGTTAGATGGGTGTGGCTAAAGGGGAAATTTGTGAACCAATCCAAAGGAATAGCTTGGGAGCAGATGGAAGGGACAGCACACTGTGAAATCCTGTGCACGCCCCGTGGGCTGGAGCTGCTTGTGCACAGCCAATGGTGTGGCCTTGTGGAACGTGAATGCCACACGGGGAGAACGATTCTCTTCCATTCTCTGGTTTTTCTGAAAGGTAAGAGAAGGCTCCGAGTGCAGCAGTTGAAGGTCTTGAGATCCCCCAGAGCATGGCTTCCAAGAACCGGAAGGCAGAGGTAAAATGGATAATGGGATTGCTGTTGTTCTTATAGTCCATAATACAGTTGTTTTGGGGAAAAAAGCAGTAAGTGGCAGAGGCAAAGCCTGAGATGGAGGCTCTGAGATCCTAAGCTGAGTTCATTTTACTTCACTTCAGCTTGAGTCCTCCCAATGTGGCTTAGTCAGGATCAAAGTCAGAAAAAAGGAGGGGAAGTCGCTGCTGAGCATGCACTTCTAGCTGCAGTCAGAGCGTTGGCGCCAAGCTTCCGGCAGGCAGGGCAAAGGGAAGCTTCAAGGTTAATCCCGACTCTGGTAGGACTTGCAGTCCGGAGCTGGTGGGTGTGGTGTGGTAACAATACCTGAAGGATGCGATCCCACAACTCTAAACCACATAGTGTTGTAAAGAGATGTCACACACACAATCCTGACTCTTGACCTGTTTTGGGTGTGTACTTTCACCAAGCTGATGGAGACTGATGTGCAGCTCCTCCCAAAATGTGTTCTCTTACTCACACTCATGCAGATTCAAATAGTAGATGGCAGGAATCCCTGCTCACAACCGTTGACAGGAGCAAAGCACACCCAAAGCTCAGCCCAGGCCCCTGCCTCCTCGCCCCCACCCCAGACTCAGGACCCTCTCCGGACTCTGGCTGTACTACCTGGCCAAGGTCCTCTAAAAAAATCATGCTGCCTTTTCCCCCTTTGCATGGTTTATCTATAGCAATGAGTTTCACAGGAAGAAGATGGGGAGGAATTCTGTTCTCTTTCTTTTTAAGCCCAGAATGCTCAGATTCTAGCTATTACCTTTCATCAGGTATCCACAATGTGTTAGTCATCGTGCCAGGTATTTCACATGTATAATCTCATGTCATTTAATCCTCACAGCTGCCCTGCAAGGTAGGTATTTGCTCCATTTTACAAATGGAGACATTGGGGCACAGGAGATTAAATATCTTATCCCCATAGTCAGATTTATACTGAGGTGAATTCAGATGTACCCCCACTTTTATATCAGAAGGGGGTTTCTTATATCAGTACTCTCATATTTGCCTAAAATCATTCCAAAAGTCTGCCTTTTGTTTTATGCCTTTTGTTTCTGTCTGTGCCCTGAAAGAGCAGAGCCAGAAGTCAGAGGGCAGTGAATATCTAGGGAGGATACTGAAGAAGGCAGGGATCTCTGCAGAGTGGAGAAATTCTTTTTAAAAAACATCCTTTATGAGATGCAATTCACATATTATACAACTGCCCCACTTAATGTGTATAACTTACACCTTTTAGGATATTCTTGGATCTGTGACTATGGCCATCATCCCCAGAACCAATTTTGGGACATTTTCATCTCCTCAAATGCAACCCTGTACCCTTTGGTTATCTGTCCTCCCTGCCCTACCATTCCTCAGTGAACTCTAATCAACTTTCTGTCTCTACAGATTTCCCTATTTTAAACTTTCATATGAATTGAATTACATAATATGTAGAATTTTATGACTAGCTTCTTTCTTTCAGCTTAATGTCTTTCAAAGTGAGAAATTCTCTCAAGGAGGCTTTTACAAAATCTTGCTCAAGGAGAATTTACATCACAACATACACCACACACCCATCTGAACCCACCATGTGGGGGACACTGATTGAATGTGTTTCATCCCAATGAGAGCTCTAGGCTGGAAAAAGCTGAGAAACCACTGGTTCTTAGGGGATCTGTTTTACAGACACTTGCCCCAGAAACATATCTTAAGTTACCCAGCTTGCAACAGAAAAGTCCTAGCACAGATGAAATGACTAAACCTGGGTGTTTACTCAAAAGATGGGCGCTGTGTGCCCAGAGAAATGTAAGGGGGCAGGCTGCAGGAAGGAGTCCCAGGGGACCACCTGGGAGGGGTACTAGGTGGGTACAGAACAATCTTGAGAAGATACGAGGGGAGAGGAACAACAGATGAGGCCGAGATGAGGAGAGCTGTTCTTGGCTAGATGTCTGTAACACGGCTTCCCACGCAGGCTGTGCTGCCCATCATGCCCCTTCCCTCTGGAGCTTGTTCTTTCGCTCTGGCCCTCTCTGTAGAACAGCCATGGGCTGCTGTGAGAATTCCAGAGCACAATCACAGCTGTAACCGCTACAGCAGATGCGCTGGCCTGAGGGTTCTGCTCCCCAGGGCACAGGCTAGCTCAAGGCAGGGCCTGCACCATGGAGCATCTGCATGGGCCCTGGGGGCTGCCTAAGCCCTGAGAAAGACTCTCCCCAAAACCCTCTGGAGGAGGTAATAGCAAGTGATTTGGCTTCTTGGGCCTCGGCTTCCTCAGCTGCAAATGACAACTTGCAGCTGTCACCCCATATTGCAGGCTGGTGCAAACTGGCTGATACTATGGATGTGGGGTGAAGCTTCTGGCACCATGACCAGGACCCCCCAACAATCTGGGGTAAGGCATTGCTCACCCAGGAGGCTGACATCCCAGTGGAGACAGATGCAGCGTCAACCAGTTACAGCCCTGAGTGGATGGGGGCAGAGCCCTAATTGAGACTTAAGTTAGAGATGGACTTAACTGGTGAACTGGACTAGAGGGTCAAGAAGTGGCTGTCTTGGGGAGGAAAGAGTAGCTGATTAGCTCAGGGGATACTAAGGCACCAGAGGGGGCTCAAGATGGCTGTTGAGGCTGGCATGAAGATGGGAGTAAGGAACAGCAAGAGATAGAGGGCAGGGACTTGAAGGAGGCAGGGCTCTGGGATGGGCTTGTGGCTGGACTGGTGTAAGGCCTCCCTCAGCAGAAAAACAAGGATTCAGCATAACTTGCAGACAGAGTCAGTGCCCACCTGTGCAGAGAATAAACAGAGAGCACCCACATCCAGGGAGATGGGGCATCCCAGTCCTTCCTGGTCTCAAACCCCACTGGCCAAATATTTCTCAAGAGTAAAGGGCTAGATGAGAAATATTTCTCACCTTCAGACGGAAATTGGGCAGCTCACATGTTGAGACAAAGCCCCACCTGTAACCATGTAAAAATCCTAGTAAGTCTAGGATCTCACTATGCACATTTATCTACTTCAAACTTTGTTGATAATAAAATTTCAAAAGCATAGAAAAGTAGAAAACCTATGATCTCCCAGATAACGAAAGTTGAGAAAAATGTCTTCCCCATAGAAGGAAACACAAAGGACATAAAAATATGAGACCATTTTTCAAATAATGTGCCTGGGTTTGAAAGGGGGAAAGGAATCTTCTAGCACATTCTTGAGATAAGTGGTGTTTCTGCTTGTGCGTGGTAGAAACTGCTTGGATCCAGTGTCTCTGCTGCAAGACTTGGACTACCAAGGTCAGGACAGAGGAATTGCTCACATTCTCCAGATATTTCTCTAAGGCTCCATTTTACTCTGTAGGGTCTCTGCAAACAGACATTCTTTCTATAGCATGCCAAGAGTGACTCACACAGGACTGTACACACACAAAACTGGTAGTATGACCCTCAGAGCCCAGGGTTATGATCCCAAGCTGCTCCCAGGCAGGACGCACACCTGAAGGCACATGTGAGCAGGAGTTTGTGTCTTGAACTCGAGAAGTAAAGGAAACTAGCCAGAGAGTGGCCATGCACCCAACTGTTCTGTCCTGCCACATCGGTCAGGGTTGAGGCAAAAATCATCTGCTCAGGAGGACAAGAAAAGATGGCCACTCGTCCCAGCTGCAGGGCACCCTGGGCCCTCCTGTGCACTCACCAGGCCACCAGGAGATATTTATGCACTTGCAATGCCAGGAGGGGGTGCTGTATAAGGATCTGGTCAGCTTAGTGACTGCACTCTAGGAGAAGTCCAGCAGTCCCAGCTCGAAGGGTGGAGTGATGAAAAAATTAATCATTGTGGGAGTTGGAGTAGAGGGCATTTGTGTGTGTGTGTGTGTGTGTGTGTGTGTGTGTGTGTGTGTGTGTGTAGAGGGAGGGAGCGAGAGGAGAAGAGAGAGAGAAAGAGAGAGAGACTAGCAAGGGTAAGCAACTGCAGAATAGGGAAATAGCACCACGGCGAAACCCACCAATAGGCCACAAGCACCTGGTGGTGGACGCTGCACAGAGAGGGAGATCAGAGGGAAAGACCAAGACCCCTAACACTAAAGTTCCCCCAAGGTCCTCAGCTCAGTTTTCAAGTTCTTGTATGAGCTCTACCTCCCTCATATGGAGAAATTCAGTGCCCAGCGAGTCAAAGGTGAGACTTTCTTCACCTGCTCCCTCTCTCACTCATTCATTCGTCCATGCATACACTTAACAGACACTGACAGTTATCATGACTGTGGTCAACACTGAGGGCAGGACCTCCAGGGAGAGAGACTTTATTCCGGGACACACATGGGTAGGGTCCATCTCTCCCACCCTGGTGTCTCTCTTTGGGTCTTGATGCCAGACCACACTGGAGTAGCTCTGGGTTCACCAAGGGCAGGGGCTGGTCCCAGTGAAAGTATCAGGACCCAGCAAGAGTGGGCAGCTAAACACCTCTGCCAGGACAGGGACAAAGCCCAGTCATGTGCACTGGATCCCTTACTCAGACCCCATGAGGAGGGGTAGGGGGGAGAGTTGGAGGACCTCTGAGGCTATCTCCAGATTGCACACTAAGGGTGGTTTTGAGGTCACCAGACTCAGTTTGTCCATTCAATTGTTCTGCCCTCCTGGCCCCTTCATCTGCAGGTGCTTCTTTGCAGAGGAGCCCTTCCTGCTATTACCCACCTCGAGGCAGGCTTTCCATTGTCCCTGCATCTAATCTGAAGGCAAGAGCAGGCTTCGGGGGATCTTGACTCTGTGTGTGAAGAGGGGCACAGAGATCTGGATTCACAGAGATGGTGTGTGAGTTCAGGTCCATGGTGAGTGTGGGATGGGAAGAGGCCCCCGTTCAGGTCCCCGGTTCCACTTCCCTCAAGTCCCAGGAAAGCTCTTCCAGTGCACACACTGCACCTCTGCTCCCTAGCATGGGGAGTGTGATGAAGCGACCCCCGATTAAAATCTACCTCCCTCACCTCGAGACAGTCCCCAGGTCCTGAATGAATTAAAACCTCTCTCAGATCCACAAAACTAGGGACTTTTAGACAGGCCTGTTCTTGTTTGGATGAAACTCTTGCACACCACGCCTATACCCACTGACTTTACCGAGCAGGATAAACAAAGACAAGGAGGCTCCATGAGAAATACAGGGAAGCCAACTGTAAAAGACAAAAATCCATGGAGATGTTAGTGGCATCCCTGCAAGAAAAACAAAATGTATTCACGGGAGTCACCAAGTAGGTCAGTAACCTGGTGAGCAGACAAAGCAGGTGTGGACCTGGGAAGTGAGACAAAACCATCTGCTGCCCCGGGGGTCTCTCAGGGAATTGAGGGGCTGCTGTCATGGGAATTGGTGGTGATGGTCCGATTCCCCTCTGTGTGCCTTGGGGTCTCATCTGTGATTCATAAACTCAAGCCAGCCCCTTCCTACCAGTGCAGGCGAAGAATACGCATTTCAGGATGCCGGTCTTTGGCAGGGATGCGGGCAGACAGAGGGCCCAGGCAGGATACAGACCACAAGCCAGGGCCTGCAGTGCAAGTGCCAAGTGGGCTTGCGGGTGGTGTTGGGGAAACCAGGTCTGAAGGATAAATGACTTAGTGACTTAACCGCGCCACCAGAGGAGCATCTAGGATGGAGACCAGTGAGGTTTGTGGGGCTGCTTCTGGAAAGAGTCCTAAAGCACAAACACTGGGTGGTTCCCTTCCTGCCAGGCCCCTAAATCCACTGAATTCAGCTTATCACCCAGCAAGCAGGACGGAAGGTGGGGGCTGAGGCTACCCGCTACTAAAAACAAGGTGCTTGATGCGCTGATGCTAATGACCAAACATTTTTGAAAGGTTTAATTTCAGGCCCACTAGTAATTGGTCCCCACACCCTCAGGCTGATATAGCAGTTTGCGTGGCACTGAGAATTCACACAACTTTCCCCACCCCTGCTGGCCCAGGCTGGCAGGGCAGTGCAGGAGAGAGGCTCAGGCAGTCCCCCACTCCGAGGCAGAGGCAGGACCAGTTGCACAGCCCCACGGTCACCCCACCACGCTGGCCAGGGCAGCTCCAAGCTTAGGAGTCACTGGGAAGCCCCTCCAGAGGGCAGTGTCTGTGCAGCACTTGGTGACCCCAGGGACAAGTCAAGTGTAATCTCAATGGCCCACCCATCTCCCAAATCTCACTCGCTCCCTGCCTGAGAATGGTATAGAAGAGCATCGAAGGCAAAAAACAGGGCAGCCTTAGTCTTCTGGCCCCTCTTTAGTTATCCCATTTTAACACAGATGGGCCAGCTGGTCTTGGCACAGGAGTTGCTATTATTAGTAAGGGCTATTCTAGCCCCACTTTACTGATGCAGTGTTGCCTACCACGATGCCACAAGGCTGAGTTCCAGAGGACAGGAGATGGTCCAGGCAAGGGCATCTGTGTGGGAGGCAGTGACCCCAAGGCATCCCACCAGCCATTTACCATGGGGCCAGTTTGGTAACGGCTGTGAGGATAGCCACATTGGTGCGAGGAGAACAGCCATTACCTTCACCCTGCTCCCAGCCACCTTTGTCTCAGGAGACGAAAACTGCAAAGGAGGCGGCCTTCCCTCCCCACTGCTTCCTTTGCTCAATAGGCTCTATTCTTTCAGGGGAAAAGAATACCAAGGTTTTAAGGCCAAAGAGCAAGCAAAAGGTCAGTGCACTGAAGGGCATCACTCCCTCTCTGTGGGCTCAAGCCTGCGTTCTCATCCCTCTGTGGTGGCCAGCGTGCCCCCAACTCCAGCAGGTCAAGGGGTGTTGGCCTTCACTTCTGTCCTTCTCACTATTTTTTTCCTTTCTCCCCTCCATACCAGCACCTCTGGCTTCTCCAAGAGCCTCTTTCAAAGCTGGATCCAGGAATTTGGGGAGTACTCTCCCCTCCCAAGCTAACTTCATTCTAAGTGGACCCAGGCTTTGGTGTGGGACCCAGGGGGCACGGTCTGTGTGGCCCTGGGCCCACCTCTTCCCACTGCCTTGCATAACAATGTGGGGTGTCTGGTGACAAGCTTTTCTTTCAGTTCCTACACATTTTTTCTCAGGCCCTGGGTACATTAAAGTGATTCAGCGCACGGATTGTTTGCCCCAGTGTGGGGGCAGAACATTAGCTATTAACAAGGGGGAATAGTAGAGACTGAAACTAACTGTGGCTGAGTGTGGTTGCCAGTACATTACTTGGGAAATACTCATGCTGCTGGTGCCCACCGGGGGCTAACCAGGAGCCCAGTCTTCTCACCACGATACAGAAGACAAGGTGGACTCGCCATGGCTCCGAGGCCACTAGGGACCTGCTGTTCCGCGCTCCCGGAAGAGTCTGAAACTTAGGAGGAGTTGGCCCACACTCCCCCCTGGCATTTGTGCTTCAGGGACAAGGCGTGCTGCTCATCTGCTGTCCTCACATCTATCAACACCCAGAGAGAACATCCACTGGGGTGCCCCGGCCCCTAGTGGCCTTTGGTCTGAAGCACCATGTCCAGGGACTGGTACTTGAATCAAGAGGGAGTGCCAGACAGGCTGTGCTAGGGGTGGAAGCCATGATTCAGTGTTAACCCATTGGGAGTTGGCCCCTAGCTCCCATTCCAAGATGCAGCCCCAGGTGACCAGGTCCCTGACCCCAGCCTATTCCTCAGGGGATGTGTCCAGAGTCTAGTGCAAAGCAGGGCACCATTCCTAAGCAGTGCCAGTCCCACACACAGTGTGTCCCCCCACTCTCAGGCGGCAGGCCTGGCCAGTGTGGGTGCAAATAGTCAGCCTTTGTCCCTGGCCTGACCTGAGCTGGAGCTTTTCCTTGCATGGCCTCTGAGTTCCTCCCACTGTCTCCTGAAATCTTTTGGGATCACTCCCAACATGACCCCACATCCCCGTCAAGCCTGGGAGTAACTTTGGGGAAGCTTAAAAGCAATCTTTTTCAACATCCTTTGGTTATGAGAACCCATGCATGATCATCCCAGAGCTGCATCCCATCATCGCACTTAGTTTCCAGAGAACGGCTCCAAGTCACTGACTCCTGATCAAAGCCAGCCTCAGCTTCTTGAAAAACCAGAAAAGTCACTTCTCAATTCCAAGGACAAACCCCTGAGAGACCTCTACCTAGAATTCTTCCCCTCCCTTTAGAGTTCTACATCCCTGGTCTCCTAGGAGTCCTCAACGCTTTCTCAATGTGGTCAGAATGTGGCCCAACCACCGGCCAACTGCTTTATCATCCTGCCCCTTCCTGCCCCAGTCCTGTGTGGGGCTGCAGTTCCCCACAGAGATGAAAATCCAGGGCAGGTCCCCAGACTTGTCTGATTACTCTCAAAGGATTAAAAAAAATGCCCAGTCACCCATGTTGGATCACAGAAACATTCTCATGTTAGTAATCACTTTGTCCAGTTTACTGTAAGAATCGATAGTGCGGACTGATTCCAGGCGGCTCCCTCGCTCACCCCACCCTCCAAAGTGCCCCTATGCCTCTCACCAGTGCCCAGAGTTCCTGAGGTGCACAGAGAAGGAGGGGCACCCCAAGAGGGAAAGTGAGTGGCACTCCTAGCACACAACTGTCAAAGACATTTTCTCTCTTAATTTCCACCTGTTCTTTGAGGGGCTCCACTTCTTTCCTAGATGGGGAGGAGGGAGTTGGGTTAATAATTTCATAACCTGCTTTCAGGCATCTCCTTCATGAGTGCTGAAAGGGGGCTCTCTGGCACTCTATAAGAGAAGTTTCCTCCTGGAGTGCTGGCCAGAGCTGAGACAAAAAGCATCCTATGTTAACATCCTGTTCTGTGGACGGTGTTCAAGAACAGTCAGGAATGTCACAGAGACCATAACACCAAAGGAAAAGTCCTTCACTGGGTGGGGACAGGGGAACAGGCCAGAAGCAAAGTCCTAGATTGAGTTGCTGGGAGAAAGGAGACATTGGAGATTCCACTCTGCCTTGTATGGGGGTACACCTGTGACCTCCTAGCCTGCAAAAGCAGCATGTGCTATGTGGCCTTGGGGGGCTCAGACAGGCAGGGTCATACTACCTGGTGTCTTCTACTTCCTGCAGTTTTCAGAAGTCAGAGGTTCTGGGGTAGGAGTGCTGGCTGCCAGGTTTTACCTTGAGCCACCATGGTCCCTGTACCCCAGATGGCTTCCCTGCCTTGGGAAGGAAGTGGAGCTCCACCCTGTTGTCCCTGAGGCTGAAAGTTTGACATCTGGCACCTACCAGGCTATGGGGAGGTCAGTTATAGGAATATGAACTGTGAGTAAACAGCAGCTTTCTGAGCTACAGATTAAAAATAAACAAACAAACAAAAAACAACCCAGCACTTTACACCCATTTGGGCTAGCAGAAAATTACAATCTGACGCTACCCAGTGTGGAGGGAACAATGGAATGAGGAACAACAATGAGGACTTTCATATGCTGCTAGTAAGAGCGGGCAAGGCCCAGGTTTAACCCTAAGCTTGTACAAATTAGGGACCTTTATCATAAAAGAATATAAAATGAGGTTGGATCTTGGAAGGGGCCTAAGCAAATGGAAGACCTGAGCTTAATTAAGTTTCATAAGTTTCCCAGGAACTCTGCTCCTGGAATGTATAAAAATGGAGCAACATTTTGGACAGGAATGTGATACTAGCTAGAAAAACGAAGAGGTGTATTCCCTGCAAGTCAAATCCTTTATGGGTTCCTGAAGAGATTCCCAGCGTGGAACTGAAGCAGCAAACCCATGGATGTCCTAGCCAAGCTGTCTGCAACAGTACCAAGCAACAACTAGGGAAGAGCCCAAATGTCCATCAACAGAAAATGGATAAACAGCATAAAAATATATAAGCCTCAAAACAAGTTTGCATGAAAAGCATGTTGCAGAAGGATACCTGCAGGCTGACACTGTTTTCACCAAGTGTGAAAAAGTATAAAGCAGGTAGAGTTTGTAGACAGTTGGGTGTACAGTCAAGGTCTTGCTTGGGAGTAATGAACACCACATTCATCTCTGGGGCCCTCGTAGCAGGAGAGAGAGAAGATAATAATAGGATATCCAGGGGACTTAGAAGCAGCCTGAAAGACTATTTCCTTAATACTGAAGGGATTATATGGCAAAATATAGATATTTGACAAAGTTGAGTGATAAGTACATGGTGCCTATTAAAGTATTTATATACTTTTCTGCAATATTTGAAAGATTCATTTTTTGAAATTGAAGTTTTCATATCATAAAACTAACCATTTTAAATTGATAAACTGAATGGCATTTAATACATTCACAATATTGAGCAGTCAACCAGCTCTAATTTCAAGCATTTTCATCAGCCCAAAAGAAAACTCTGTAACCATTAAGCACTTACTTCCCATTTCTCTCTCCTTTCACCCCCTGGCAAATACCAGTTTGCATTTCATCTCTTTATGTGACTTTTTTTGTGTGTATCTGACTTATTTTCATAGCGATCTCAAGGTTTTCAACTTATCTATATCAGTACTTCATTCCTTGCAGTGACCCAATGATATTCCATCATATGAACACATCACACTGTTTATCCGTTCATCTGTTGATGGACATTAGGGTTGTTTGCACTTCTTGGTTATTGTGGGTAATGCTATGAACGTGCAGGTACATGTACCTGGTCAGGTCCCTGCTTATAATTCTTTTGGTTCTAAATCGAGGTGTGGGATTGCTGGGTCATGTAGTAATTGTTTTTTGAGGAGCCACCAAACATTTTCCACAGCAGCTGCACCACTGTCCACTCCCACCAGCAATGTTTGAGGATTCCAGTTTCTCCACACTCTGGTCAGCACATGTTATTTTCCAGTTTTTTTGACAATCGCCAACCTAATTACATGTGAAGAGACTGTAGTTTTGATTTCATTTCCCTAATGACTAATGAATGGCAAGCATCTTTTCATGCACTTATTGGCCATTTGTCTATCTTCTTTAGAGAAATGCCTACTCAAGTTCATTTACTATTTTTTAACTGAATTGTGCGTTTTTTGTTGTTGAGTTGTAATACCCATAATTATAAAAAACAACCCTTTTAGGGTAAGCCAGCGCCTCCTCGGACCCTCTAATTTCAAGTCAGTCCACACATCAAGACACATACAGCTTTGTATTTCTGATCCAATCTGTGCAGAGGAAAACAGAAAGGACTGGCTTGCTTTCTCCCGTTCTCCCAAGGCACCCCATGTGCCCATCTCCACTCAGGGAGGGAGATGGGAGTTGACCACTGAGGTGTCCAGGACTTCTCTGGAAGTGGGGATGAGGGAGCAGGCGGTGAGGTAAAGGAGAACCATTTCTCAGACAGTTGTGAGGGAAGTGGTCAGGCAGAGAACTGTGTCTTCTAGAAGTCCCAACTACCTCAGGTCACAAAACCATCCTGAAAGAGAACTTTTCCACGAAATCCATGACTCTGAGATTTCCCATGCTGGGCGCTCTCTCACTTTGATTGACTGGTGGATCAGGGGAACCCTCTTGTCCCCTCCCCTGCAAATCACACTGCCTGGCTGTACAAGCAGCTACAGAAGCAGAGAAGTCACTTATTAGTGTGATGGATGACACTCCAGGAAGAACTTTTGTTACTTAAAAATCCTCTGTCCCATAACAATGATGATGAAACTGCCTTTGCAAAGACAGCAATCCCTGAAGGAACAGCCCATTCCTTGTTCCCAAGTTATGGGCACTATATGTGCAGAAACCTAGCCTAAGGCAAGCACAGGCTAAGTGCTTAATAGATGCAGAGATGAGCCATTTGGAAAAGAATGTTCCAGAGGGCACATTCAGACCCCAACAGATTGCCCCTCCCCACTCTGTGCCTGGGGGTTCCTATCTATAAATGGGGGGGGGCTGGGCTTAGTGAAGTCTAGATTTTCTTTCAGAAAATCACTTTCTTGATTCTAGCTAGCCCCAGGATCTGAAGTCTGGGTACACAGTTTTGGCTTCAACTCAATTCTCACAAGTTCTGTGACAAAACACCACTAGGCAACTGTGACCCGCCCCCCCCAAGCCCTCCGCGGATGAACCTGCTTGCTCCCTTTGGTATTCATACCCTTCTGCCTTCAAGCTGTCCATAAGAAGCAGGGGTCCTTTGTTAAACCACCAGGTTTGGACAATTTCTCTTCCAACTAACTCTCCAGACTATCACTTCTGAGCTTGGAGTGTAGGGAAAGGAGTCTGGGAAGCTGCACCGCACAGCAGATCCCCTCCAGGTAAGGCTCTCGACCCCCTGTGAGCACTTACTGGGAACCCAGAACAGACTTCCCTAACTCGCAGGTGAAGGCTGAACTGCTCCAGGGTGAGGAGGGTCCAAGCACAGGTGAAGAGGTTTTCCCAGCACTCAAGGTCAGCCAAGGCTCAGGATCTCAGCAGCCCCCCTCCCTCCCTGCCCCACCCCACACAGGACAGAGTGATTGTGGAGGAACAAACGATGGCCTGCTTTATTATTTTCAGATCAAAGGAGCTGCAAATATGTCCTCTCACCAGAAACTTTCAATGACCAGAACAGATAATCCCAATTCAGCTCCTCCTAGGGATCCACCTAATCGCCAAACCTCGGTTGGTGAAACTCTGGTTTCTTTTGCTGATTTTTTTTTTTTTTAAAGAAATCCTAACCCTGCAAAAAGCTGGACAACTCTGCAAGGACGTTGCTCTCTAACAGGACTTCTCTGTGCCGCCCAAGAGAAGCAGGCTGGGAGCGCAGCTTGGGAATCAGCAGGCACGCACCTGAGGAATCTCAGCCCGCATCCAACACAAGTCGTGAATTTGGTTTTTCAAGCTAAATCCTGTACCCCTGCCCTCCCTCCCCCCACTACCCTTGTCTAGAAGGGACCAAACTCCTGAGGTGGAATGGGCTGGGATGAGGGAAAGACTTTCCTTACCGCGGTCGGGTTACCCCGATGCCCTGGGGACCCCTACAGATGCCACTGTGCGGGACTGCGGTGCTACGCTCGGGCAAGCGCTCAGCACAGCTCATCCCACCCTTTCTTTCCCCAGCACCCTCTCCGGGCGCGTGAGGCACTCACAAACTCGAAGATAAAGAGGAGATCCGGGAAGCTGGTGAAGACCGCGAAGCCGCTGGGCAGGGAGCTGCCCCCCGACGCCGCTGCGGGGGCCATGCCGGCGTGCTGGCGTCGACCGTGGGACGGGGCGCGCTCGGCTGGGACTCGGAGAGTCAGCTGGTTCCCGGCGGAGCCCAGTGACCGTCGCGCCCCCGCGCGCGGGTTAAGAGCTGGGGAGCGAGGGGCCGAGTAGGGAGGAGCCAGGCCAGAGCCCGCCCCGCGTCTGCCAGAGCCCGAGATGAGCGCCCCGAGGTACCCAGCCGGAGCGCCGCGGGCACCGCCCTGAATCACACCAGGCGCCGCGGGCGTGCGGGGCGAGGGCAGGGGCCCGAATCCTGCGCCCCAGCACCGAGTGCCGCCTTCCACGGTGGGGTGGGGCTTGGGGACACCGATCAACGTCTTTGGTGAGGCGCTCCGGACACTTTGCTCTCTTGGCGGGTAATCACCATCCCTTAAGAATACCCGTGTAGGGCCTCCCCAGTGGCGCAGTGGTTGAGCGCTGGGTTGCGAAGCTGCCCGCGGGCTCTGCGGCGCGGGTTCGATCCCCGGCTGCTCCCCGGCCACTGGAGGAGGGTCCCGCATGGCGCGCAGACCTCTCCTGCCGCCCGCTGCTCCCCTCAGCAGTGTACTTGGGTCCTTCTGCCCGTTCTGCTCCCCACTCTGGCTCTGGTGAATTCTCTCACCCTCCCGCGCTTCTGACTGTACCCAGTGCTTGTTTAACAAACAAACAAATAAATGAATAAAATACATGCCTCTTAAAAAAAAAATAAAGAAGAGAATAACCGTGTAGAGCCTCCCTGGCGGCTCAAGGGGTTAAGCACCGCACTACGAAGCAATCCGCAGCCTCTGTAGCACGAGTTCGATCCCCGGCCAGGGAGCTATCCACATGGTGCAGCAGACCTCTCCTGTCTCGCCCGCTGCTCCCCTCAGCAGTGTACTTCAGTCAATCTGCCTGTTCTGTCCCCCACTCTGTCTCTGGTGAATCCTCTCACCCCCCGCATCTCTGGCCTGTACCCCAGCTCTTGTATGCATAAATAAATCTTTTAAATAAATAAAACTTAAACGAAAATAAGTAGAGTGGAGATAAAGAGAATATTAATTTAAAAAAATAGTGTATAAAGAGGCCCCCGAAACTCTTCACTGTGGCTCAGGTCACCATTGCTTAAACTGGTGTTAGGTTGGGTCCCCATCTTTCCGCTGGGAGCATGCATATGTTGCAACCTCCCGGTGCAGACACGTTGAAATGAGTTCTGGGTTCTGGCTCTGGCTGGAGGTTGGAGTCTGCAGAGGCGGCTGTGAGATCAGCTCTGGCCACGCACCCCTTCTTCCCAGAACCCGCGGTCCATTCTGCTGGATTCTGGAGTCGCGTGTCCGTCTGTCTGAGGGTAGGAGGTTGCTCCTAGCTGCGCCAGCCCAGGAGAGCTGCTGCTGGTGGTGCTGCAGGCGGTGTGCTGGCTAGATTCACACTGAAACCAAGGGACAGGAAGGGGCACTCGGGGCAGATTTATTCCCTTCTCTTGGGGGTAGGGGGAGGTTAAGTCAGCACCTCTGCGGGTGGGATGACTCCTCCTCCCCTTGTCCTTTGCCTGTTCTATTTTTTTTTTTAAGATTTATTTTTATTTATTTATACAAGCACTGGGTATAGTCAGAAGCGCGGGAGGGTGAGAGGATTCACCAGAGCCAGAGCGGGGAGCAGAGCAGGCAGAAGGACCGACGTACACTGCTGAGGGGAGCAGCGGGCGGCAGGAGAGGTCTGCGCACCATGTGGGACCCTCCTCTGGTGGCCGGGGAGCAGCCGGGGATTGAACCGGCGCTGCAGAGGCTGCGGGCAGCTTCGCAACCCAGCGCTCAACCGCTGCGCCACCGGGGAGGCCCGCCTGTTCTATTTTTTTTCTAGACCAGTTTTATTATTTTTCTGATTCTATTTCTAAACTAGAACCAATTCCAGTAGCTGCCTATTTATTTTAAATTTTTACTGATTTTTTTTTTCTTCTACAAATTCTAAGCCTGAAATGTGCCCCCAGTTTAGGGCATGCCCCTAGCTCATAATTCCATATTGCAGGCTTCATTCACCCACAGAGCTGGGGAACAGGGCACTGGGGATCCCTGCTGTCTAGTGAGCCCCTACCCTTTCTCCTCCACACAGCTCACTTTATTTCCCACGGCCTATGGGGAGAAGTAAATTCCTGGACACACTTTCTAAAGAAAAATCAATGCCCACGAGTGGTCCATTCCGATCACTTATGGAAAAGAATGAGGTATTTGAAATAAGAAAACCCCATTGCTGTCTTGCGAGCCTCCTGGGGCTGCTGGCCTTGGCTACTTGAGATCCAGGATGCCATTGTGTCAGGGGCCCTTGGTTCCCACCAGGTCCCAGGGCAGGACCTGATGGCTTGGATGAGACTACAAGGGCACTGTGGGCTCTGGATTGTCAGGGACCCTGGCCCCAGGCCCTCACTCTCCCAGAGCATCTTGTACCCTATCAGCTGGACTTTTTGATCCTGGGAGAACTTGAAGAGACAAGTGGGACAAGCCTCAAGCACAGAGGCCATAGAAACCCAGTGACAGGAAATGAGAGCAGCCTCAGGCAAATCTAGCCAAAGCTAACAATTATATTTTTTAATCTGTGACTGACAGATAAGTTTTGTTGTTTCGTTAGTTCAGGTGGTGTTTTTTTTTTTTTTTTTTTTTGGTTTTTTTTTTTTTTTTTTTTTTTTGCTAGCTATTTCAAACCTTTATTGCTAAGTCCTTCAGGTTTGGGCCTGTGACACTGGGGAGAAGGCACAGCTGGAATATCTCAGTGAAGCTGATAGCCTCCAAGTCTTCTTTGATAAAGCCTAAGAGGTTGCAAAGGATTAGGAAGGTAGCCTTGGCCAAGGGCAATGTTCCTTTTCTGTGATATCCTCATCTCACCTATCATGTTCATCTTCCTGAGCATGTACTACCGCTGCAGGGGATCCCTGAGCCCACCTCCACCTATCTCATTTCCTGCCAATGCACATCCTCAGTGCTTGAACGAGAACCTAGCCCATAGTAGGTACTCAATAAATGTTTGTCCAGTACTAGGATAGACCTGATCTTGTGCTTAGTCACTCAAGGAGGAAGTGGAATGACTCATCTGAGTGTGAAGAGAGTGACAGGAAGTAGAGATGGGTCTGTCTTCATGTCACAGCAGGACTTCTCTAGGCTACTTTGGGCCACTAGCTGATGATTTAGGTGGTTCATATTTATAAGATGCCCAGGGCCATACTGTGGTTCCCAGCAGGACATGAGAAAGCAACTTCAGCCAATAATAGCTCATTGCTATGTCCTTGGCTTTCCTGGCAGCCTAGTGGGTGTGCCTGTGAGGGTCAGTGTGGGGTGGATCTGGGCTTCTGTAAAAAAATAACATGACCTACGGCTGATTTCTATGATGTAGAAACTAGAAGGTAACAATTGCCCTGCCAGCAGAAGACAGAAGATGTCACCTCCAATTTGTGGCAGAAGATAGGGTGGAGGAGAGAGGAGAGAAATGGAGGACCAAGAAGGGATTGGGACAGAGGGCCTCATCCAGGGAAAGATTCATGGGACAGAAATTGCCAATAAATGGTAATAGGTGTGATTTGCTTTGAAGTCTATAAAATGACTCCTATTTTATTGCACGGAGACTCAAAGGTAAAGGAGCTTCCCCAGGACACACAGCTGTGTGTCCTCACATCCCTTATGTGAGTGACGCTTGCTGCCAGAGCTGCAAGCATCTGATTGTGAACACACTTAAGATGGGCAACTGCCAATCAAATTCCATGCCTCGGGCAGACTACAGGCAGCCACCTGAATCCAGTCTTAGTGGTCATCTCTAGTGTAACACTGGACACTTGTTCCCTGAGTCATCTTTGCCTGGCTGATAGAGCTCTGGACCTTTCCTCCCCTGACTGAGAACACAGGGTTGGAGGTCAGCACCCCTGTTTATGGATGGGGGAGCTGGATGAAGGCCCAAGTATGGAGGGTTACCCTAGGCCAGCACTTTATTTGTTTGTCTGCAACACCCAGGGCATGTTAAAATTTCCATCATGGCATGACAGTGAGGGCACCTGCTGGGCGGATGACTTAATGGCAGTTTCGACTGTTTCGGCTCTGGAAGAACAGATAGAGCCAGCATGGCCGAGGACCTACTAAGTGGCCAACACTGCCAAAGGCACTTTGCCCACATGACCTCATTGAATCACGCAGAGCCTTTTGAGTAAGTATCACCCCACCATGAAGGCTTGGGGGCAGGGGCACTGTCCAGCTAGGCATGAAACTGGCCTCTTGTCTCTAGAAGACAGACTGTCCACTGCCTCTGTGCCTGTCACACAGAATTCACACTGAGTGGTGCCTGCTCACCAGAGATCTGTCCTTTGATGGTCTCATGGGAACTGTGCCCTGCCTTCGCTAATGACAAAGACAGTCCCGTTTGATCTTTATTGCTTATTCCCACCCTCTCCTAGGTTTGTGTTTCCTGGTACCAGGGGGACTTGACATTCTCCCATCACCTGAGAGAGTCATTGCCAAGCTCTGCGGTTCTGAGGATGCATCAGGGACTGACATTGCTGAGTGCTGTGGGGACAGAGAGTGGAGGGTCTTTGAGTAAGGAAGACACAGTCCCTGCTCCTTAGGGGAATTTGATCCAAATGGGACATCACATTCAGAGCCCAAGGACACCTGAGCTGGGCCTGTAATGGGTGCTTTCCCTGTCTCTGTAGGCTAAACCCTGAGGGATGTCACTTGAGATGTTCTATAGCAAGTTTAGGGTGGGAACAAGTTCCCCTTTCTGAACACTTTTGGGGTGCCCTGATGATATAATAGTAAACTGAATAGTGATCCCTGCCCTCCAACCCCATCAAGCTCCAGTTCAGTAAATGCTAGGCAAGGGGGGATAGCAGGGCACAAATGGTCCTTTTCTTTGTGAAGTCTATTGTAGGGTTCATGCAGACCAGAAGCAAGTGCCAGTGCAGCATGGCTTGGCCTGCTAATCAAAGATGCTAGTGGGAGCAGGTGACCACTGAGTGAGTGAGCAGTGGCTAAGTAGGGAGAGAGGCTGGCCTGTGGAGCGGCAGCACTACGGGGCCTGGCCTAGCACTGCTCTGCAAGCCGAGAGGGCTGCAAGCATAACTGGGGACTTCTGTAATGAGGGTCAGAGGCACTCAGGTGGGGGGCAGGGAGGAGAATGTGAATACCACACGTGTCCAGAGCAGAAGGAAATAGACCTTGGGAGTGAGTTCTGGCCTCAGCCTGGGGGTGTGGGCAGCAGTCTCCAATTTCTGCGAGGAGCAGGGTGGCTCCTGGGGCAGAGCTGGAAAGGCCAAGCAGGCTGTGCCTGGAGGAAAAGAGGTAAGATTCAAAGGGTGTAAGGATTATGTCAAGCTTCGTCATTTTTCCTGTTCATCCCGGAGATTAATTGGGCTCAGTCCCTCTGCCCTAGAGAAAAGGGCCAAACCCTGCACCTCTACCCTAAAACTCACAACTTGCCTAGCGAGTTGCCCTGGGAATTTGGCCCCAAATTGCAGATGTGCAGAGCCGGGTGGGGCCAGCGGGCCTTCGGAATGTGGTCTTAGCAGGCTCACTCCTGTGGAAGCACCTTCCTTCCAGGTTTCACTGACAACACCCATCAGATTGACTTGGCCACACAGCTGCTTCTTCCACTGGAAGCAGTTGTTGAGTAGCTATCAGAATTTAGCATCCTGGAGCAACCTTAACCTTCAGGCCTTTTACTCTGAAATGTACTTCTACCTGGGTCTTCCTCCAAAGGCTCTGTGAGGCCTGTGCCCACCCACCCAGACAGGATGGATGGTCAGGAACCCACCTTCTAGAAAATCCACTAGCCCTACAGACATGGAGAAAGTAAGGAAAACCTTTAACCTCCCTTTTACATGCAAGTGGGTCCTCTGCTGCTGGCTATTCTCAGCATTTCTAGTTTCTCTTGAAAAAAATACACTCACACTTAGAAAAAAAGAGAAAATAATACTCATGGCCCCTGATTCTTCTCAATTAGGCAACTGTTTTCATCTCTGTGTACTATCTTTTAGGGCTCCTCTTTTTAAGCAAACTTGTTACTTTCCCAAGCTTCTGTTTCCATATATTGACTTGTCCATTCTTTCACCCTCAAACGCGCCCTCCAAGTGCCATGCCCAAGCTGAGCATAGGTAACCAGCCTGGAAAGGGAGGCATGTGTGGCAACCTCGGTGAAGCGTTGCACCTGCCAGTATTCCAGGGTGGGGGGCTAGCAAGGCCCTTGCCAAGGCCCACGTAGGTTTTCCTTCTGGGGAAAGGAGGGCTTCCCAGCAAGTTCTGGTGTGTTCAGTCCCAGGAATGCTTGGCCAGTGCCAAGCGCCTGGAACAGAGTCCAAACAATAGTCCCTGAATAGGCCCAGGGACCCTGGAGATCCAGAACAGCATGAAATAAAATAATATACAATAAAACCGTAACGAAGCAGAACAGAAAACTTGATGAGAAGAACAATGAAACATTTTTATGGAGGGTGGAAATTACTTGCTAGTTCATCTCTTGGTGCCTGTGCTTAGCACCGTGCTGGGTACATGAGAGGGGCAGTGAGTGTTTGTTGAAGGACAGGGAGATGGGGTGGGAGAAGGGAGGTAAGGATGGGAGGGGAGATTAAGCATATCATCTTCTGGAAAGTCAGGGAACACTCACCCTCCACTGGGGCCCTGTTTTGTTGGTTTCCCAGCCTTGCTTATGAAGTGGGGCCTGAAGGAAGAGGAGGGAAGGAAAAGTACTATGGTCTATGACTCAGAGCAGCCAAGGCCTTGGAAGGTGGGTAGTGGACCCCGCTGCTTCACCTGGATGGCAGGCTCCAAGCAGGCGCACCCCAGAGGTGTGCAGGAAACAGCCCAGAGGCCGGAACATCACCACAGCCTGTGGGGGCAAGGGCTGGACCCTCATCTGACCAGTCCATCTGGTTTGGGGAACAGTCCTGCCCAGTGCACCATGGGAAATGATTCAGTCCTCATCACCTCTCAAATCCTTCACCTCCTCTAAACCCCTTAAATGTCAGAGAGACCAGAATCCTGGCATTACCAGGCTCTCTGAGACGACATCTCTCCCTGCCTCCCTTCCCCTCTGATCTGATCTTCCCTACTGCCTCGGGGCAAGGAGGCCTCTTCTCAAGAAGTGATTGTGACCACATCCACTCAGCATAGGGCCAGTCACCCAGATCTGCGAGGTCTGTGTCCACAGAACCATGGGAGGCCGTGCCAGTGCTGGGAACGGGCCAGTGGATGTTCAGGGGAGGGTGGCAAGAACAGCATCTTTTAGAGGTGAAAAGAGAAAGTTATAAATCAATATGTAAAGCACAATCCATTTTTTTCTTCTAAGAAAATGCAAATTTGTAAATGCACAGAAAATAAGAACCTGGAAGGACAGAAAGCACACGAATAGTGAATACACAAGGGTTCCTTTGAGGCGGGGTGGTAGGTGAGGGTATGTGGGATTAAGGGTAGGAGACAAATGTTTTTCCTTTAAATAGTGGACACAGAACAAAAAACATGTAAGTAGAAAATATGTCAAAAGAGAGCACATCTGGGCACCAGTCTGCTCACCTGTGGAGTCTCTTCCTCCCACCATGCTGCAGAAACAGCCAGCTGTGGGCAAAAGACCACGGATCTCAGAGCTCCCCACTTTGCAAGCATTTTTCTTCTCCCTACCTCCAAATGACCCCAACCTCCAAGATGCAGTCCAGAGGTGTGGCTGGGCAGAGCAGGTTGCGAGCCTCTTAGCCTGAGGCCTGGGCTGATGAACACCTGGCTCTTTGTTTGCTGGGGCTGCCTCAGTTTACCTGGTTGTCCCAGCCCCTTGCTTGGGGGTCTCTCCCATAGGATGAAACGGAGCATATAGGTTTCTGGAAGTTCTTCCGCTCCTGTTTTTCACTTCTGCACATCAACTCATACTAGGTCTTTGTACGAGGTCCCAGCTGCGTCACTTTATCACAGTGGTTGCCCTCTCTCTCTCGTCTTGTTGAGTGTACAACAGACTTCAGAGAGCACTCAGATGGTAGTGAACTGGGGACATGGGTCAAAATCTACTGTTTACTCATTGTACAAATTCAGACAAATCACTTGACCTCCATGTCTATAGGAGGACAGAGTAATCACACTCTCACAGGGCTGTTTGTGAGTGAAATGAGATAATGCATGTCAAGCACCTTTCGTGAAGTAAATGTCAAGGCGTGGAGGCTGCTATCAAGAGGTACTCAAAAAATGCCCCCAGGGCCTCCCTGGTGGCACAGGTGGTTGAGCACCGCACTGTGAAGCTATTCACAGCCTCTGCAGTGCGGGTTTGATTCTGACAGGCCAGCCGGCTGGGGAGGATCCCACATGGCGAAGCAGACCTCTCCTGTCTCGCCCGCTGCTCCCCTCAGCAGTGTATTTCATCAATCTGCCTGTTCTGTTCCCCACTCTGTCTCTGGTGAGTCCTCTCATCCTCCCGCACATCTGGCCTGTACCCCGGTTCTTGTATAAAAAAATAAATAAATCTTTAAAAAAAATGCCCCTAGGATTCAGTACCGTGTGTGTGTGCTGTGTGTACACACACATGTGCATGTGCTCTTTCATGTGCCTTCACTCTCAGAAGAAAAGTTTTCTCTCCTACTAGGACACAGATTCCATTAGAGAACATTCCAGCTCTCACACAAGCGTCCCGCCTCATTTCCTGGCGGTCACCTCCTGGGCCTGAGGCTATTTCTGTCCCTTCCTTTTTGGGCGAGTGGAAGTTTCTGTTCTGGTGGCTATAGGAGCCACCAACCATGAATGCCTGTGACTCAGAAAGTGGGAGGCCAGGCCAGGCAGCCCTATAGGTGGAGGTGGCAGGTGAGAGCTAAACCAGCAATGACATGAGCAAATGACACTGATGATGTCCTGAGTCCTTAAAGGGGTCCTCATGGCTTTGCCTCTAGGGAAGGAAATCAAACTCAAAAAACTCCCAGAATTTTCATGAGCAAGTAAGATCTCAGCCCCAGTGGAAACCCAGCCTTGGACTTGCTGCCTTCTCTGTGATTCACTGCCACTGTTGCCTCTGTGATTCAATCATGACACTAAGCGACACCCAGGATGGCACCCTGGCTTTAGTCACCCCGGCAGCCCGCAGGAATGGTTCACCCCTGAATGGCCTCTTGGGACTGTAGATGGGGACCCACCCCTCAGAAAGGGATAGAAGCAGAATTGCCACTGGCAGTCCCTTGGGCTCTGCCTTAGGTCAAGCCTGGTTCATAGTCCTGAGTAGCTGGTTTCCAACCCAAAGACCTCTGCTTGCCTCTGTGAGACCCCCTTACCTCTGCTCCAGCACCACCAGCTCAGAGGGCTCTACTTTAAAGCAATCTTTTTTATTTTGGTAAAATACACTTGACATCAAATTCCATTTTAAAATGTATAGTTGTATAGCTGGTGGTATTAAGTACATATATATTGTGCAAGCATCTCCACCAGCTTTTTACCTTGTAAAACCGAAACTATATCCATTAAACAATAACTCCCCACCCCTGAAAACCACCATTATGTTTTCTGTCTCTGTGATTCTGACTCCTCTAAGTCAGAAATCACAAGATTTTTGTGAGTGACATTTCACTTAGCTTATATAATATCCTCAAGATTCCTTCCTGTTGTAGTATGCAGCAGAATTTCCTTCTTTTTAACGGCTGAATTTTATATTTGTAGGTACATTTTACTTAAGCCTCTCACAGAACACTCTACATGTCTGTTAGATCTACTTGGTTTATTGTGTCATTTAAGTTTTCTAGTTCCTGACTTCTCTTTAGTTCTCCCTTTAAGGTTTTTGCTTCATATACTTTGATATATGCCATTAAATACATAAATGTTTATAATTGTTTTCTTGCTGTATTGAAACTTATTGTTACATGATGTCCCTTGTCTCATGTAACTTTTTTATAATTTAAAGTTGACTTTGTTACTATTAGAGCAACCCCAGTCCTTTTTAGTTATTGTTTGCATGGACTGTCTTTTTCTATCCTTTCAACTTGTTCTTTGTATCCCAAGTGAGTCTCCTGCAGTCTGCATGTATTTGGATCATGTTACCATCTATTCTGTAAGTCTGGATCAGAGAGATGAATCCATTTACACTTACCCACATCCATCCTCACCTTGCCTGCTTCCTTGCTCAAGACCTAGAAGTTGCTCAGGTCCTAGGCTCCTGTAAGATCCCCAGCATCTTCCTAGGTTCAGTGCTTCCAAACCTTTCCTGTGTCAGTGTTTGGTGTACTGGTGTTTCATAAGATTCACATATTCTTGGGCCTCCCTTTTGGTGTAGCGGGTTGAGCACAGTGCTGTGAAGCTGTCCACAGCCTCTGCAGCATGGGTTCGATTCCTGGCCGGCCAGGGAGCTACCCACATGGCGCAGCAGACTTCTCCTGGCCCACCCGCTGCTCCCCTTAGCAGTGTATTTCAGTCAGTCTGGCTGTTCTGTTCCCCACTCTGTCTCTGGTGCATCCTCTCACCTTCCCGCACATCTGGCCTGTACCCCATCTATTGTATAAATAAAAATAAAAAGATTTAAATATTCTTTTGATGATGGACATTACACACTGAACTTGGAAAGATGAAAAACAGAATTTTTTGTTATTTATAGCTCTAACTGGGAGAGAGCCTCCAGGCAGAGTCACACAGGTGTTGCACCCATGGGCAGAATAACAGCAAGCTGGAGTTGTCAGGCAAGTGTGGCGAGTGGGGTAAAGTTAATTGGGATTTTTAGGCTTCCTGTAGATTGCTTAATTTAAATAATTTGATGTTGTGAGCCCCCGGGTGCAGATCCTGTCCCTGGTCTTTTGGTATTTGACCCTGGGGGCAGAGTGTATAGTGGTGCAGAGTGGTCCAAAGTGGAGAACCTGATAAGAGAAGCGGTTGACTGTGGACTTAACCAGCTGCTCAAGAGGTAAACTAAGCCTCCAGCCAGGGCCTCAAGACTGGGTTAAGGTAGCATTTAAAACAGGAAATGAAACAAACACAACTATTGCATCTGACCTCTAATGCCTTGACATCAATTTTTTTTTTAAAAGTTGCTTTTTTATTTTTTTTATTTTATTTATTTATTTTATTTATTTATTTGTACAAGCACTGGGTTCAGTCAGAAGCGCGGGAGGGTGAGAGAATTCACCAGAGCCAGAGCGGGGAGCAGAGCAGGCAGAAGGACCGAAGTACACTGCTGAGGGGAGCAGCGGGCGGCAGGAGAGGTCTGCGCGCCATGTGGGACCCTCCTCCGGTGGCCGGGGAGCAGCCGGGGATCGAACCAGCACTGCAGAGGCTGCAGTCAGCTTCGCAACCCAGCGCTCAACCACTGCGCCACCGGGGAGGACCTTGACATCAATTTTGAGTTTGATTATTTGAGGTGTTTGGGCGGCATGAATAATAGAGACTTTTGAGAGCAGGGAATCCATTGCCCTGAATGGTGCAGAAAATATTTTGCCATGAGGTTAAAGGAGGAAAGCAGGTTGAAGTGTAAGGAATGCTTGTAGTTCAGCCTGTCATCAAGTTTCCAATTACAAGGCAGTCATCAAGAAAACAGAGCTGAAATTTCTTGGATCTCTGGTAGTATCTCGGCGGAATTGTAAAGTGTGTTAAATGTATGGGTCACATTTTTGTGACAATGTCTTGGTGTATTTCTTGGACCAAGGTTGGAGGATCTGAACTGATAGCTTAGTTAGGTGACATGTAAAGGTTGATGGTATTTGTTTATAATCAAGAAGAAATGGGTGGTTGGACACTTGACCCCTATGACAAAGGAAGTCAAAAATCCCACATGGTTCCCCTCATTCCCAAAAAAGAAAGAAACCTGAATACAGGGGAGGAAGTTAAAATAGACACATATAATTATATATAGGTATATCTATATAATTAAGTTGAAACCAAGGTCCATAATCTGACTCAATTGAAAACCTAAAATTTACTTTAAAAAATGTTACAAAAATAGAAGAGAGCTTATTGGCTTTTTTTTTAAACCTCTATAACATAACTTCTAAATTAGTTTTAACATTTGTTTAAATATACTGTTGATAAAGTTTCACAGACTTAATACTAGGACTCAAATTATAGTGATAGCTGGAACCCCACTAAAATCAAACATGATACATCTTATAATCTTAGGGAAATGAATAAAAAAAGAAAGATAGGTATGCCTCATTTTATAACCTTGGCTAAATTTCCAATATTTATAGTACCCATTGCTGTAAAATATCCCATAGATGCTCTGGCACAGGAAACTAAGTTAAAACTAGGTCTGGCACACAGAAGTTGGTTGGGGATCATAGGGGCCCCCACATGCTCCTAGTTATCATAGTTAAATAGTAACAAACCACTCTTACCACCCTGGGCAGTCCCCAGAAATTGGCCAATTAGTACGGTTCATATGGAATATCACAGGACATTTGGGCATGGCGAGAGTGGCAACCACCAGTGGACTAAGCAGCAGGCGACAAGGCTAACTTGCAAGCTCAAGTTCTGTCCCAAGTCCCTCTCAGCACAGTTTGGAACCAATTAGTAAGCCAAGAGCAGTCACCCGACAAAGCTATCCCAGAGCAGTCGTGGCCACGCAATCCGGCTCAGAGCACCAATTGTTTTATAAGATTTAAAGGTTCCTTTGATGGTGGACACAACACAAAGACACTCAGATAGATGAAAGGCTGACTCTGTTACTTACAGTTCCAAACAAGAGCAAGCTGCCAGGCGGGGCCACACGGGGCTTGCACCTGGGGACGGGGTACCAGGCAGCTGGAGCTGAGGGGGTGGCTTGTGCGTAGCAAGTAAAGGGGCACTGGCTAGGGTTTGGGAACTCCCTGTGGACTGACTGATTTGAATAATTCCCCAGGCTCTGAGGACAGTTTGTAGGACAGTTTAGAACCCGATAATTGGTGATTAGGGCTGGTATGTAGGGTCCAGAATGTGAGAGCCCAATAAGGGAAGGGACTGAGGTGTGGACTTAGCTGCTCAAGGACAACTGATCTGCCTCTAGTCAGGGCCTCAAAACTGGTCAAGACTATTTTTTATTAAGAAACTGCTGTGTGTGTTCCCTCTGTCACCAATTTCCCTCCGATATGCCGTGGGAGCCCCACTGTCCCACTGTCTCCCTCTCCCACCTCCAGCACTGGAGGGTGCTGGAAGGAAGTCCATCGGGGGGCTGCCCAGCTCTGGAGAGTCCAGGTACAGCCTTCTAAGAAGGATGCCCCACGTGTCAGGGGACAGGACTTGGAGAACAACAGGGCTGAGGGGAGTTTTGGGCCACTCTGGTATTGCGGGAGGTCAAAGACTTAGTTATAAGACTTGCAACCACAACAAAAAAACAGGAATACAATGGCAATAGACTTTATGGCATCAGTGACAAAGATGTCTTTGGAGACTTGACCCTTATTACAAGAGAAGTAAAAGAAAAAGCAATTGGGTTTACTTTAAATTAAAAGGCTTTTGTACAGCAAAGGAAAATATAGATTAAAAAGATATCCTACTGAACAGGAGAAAATACTCACACATTACATAACTGACAAGGGGTTAATATCCCAGATATGCAAAGAGTATATTCAATTTAAAAACAACAACCTAATAATAACGGGCAGCAATATGAACAAAAATTCACCAAGGAGGATATCCATAACGTCTAGAGACAAATGAAAATTGTTCATCATCACTTTTCATAAGGGAGATCAGAAACCACAATGAAATGCTATCTTACATGGGTGGGAGTGGCACATATTAAAAACACCCCCAACAAGTGTTGGAGAGAATGCTAAGAGGAACCCTGTTACGTTATATATAACCCTCAATATATTACATATATATTTCCAAGCAAGGGAGCGTGCCAGTGGAATGGGGCAGCAGACACAGGATGAGAGTTGACTTCTCTATAACAAAAAAAAATCACATACCCCAACACCAGGAACTTACATGGGGAGACTGACCTATGGCCGCTCACGCTGTGGGGGTTAGTATGACAGATGATACCTTCAAGGCTATGAGGATGGGGATTATTATAGGAGAGGATTCAGAGGAGGAGGTGGGGGAGAAGGCAGATGGAAAGCTGCTCAAGACAGATCAGATTTACAGCGGACTGGCCCCTTCTCTATAGTAAATATAGTCGTGGATGATGCAGGTCATGCCCAGATCTCCATCATTCTCCTAGCCTTGCTATTAAAGCATGAAGTTGAAGGCATTCTAAAACCTTCCCTGGAGCTGGGATATTGTTTGAGGATAATTATTGTGGGTAATTATTTTATCGTCTCCTGTTTAAAAAGTGCCTAATGAAGTTAGGTGACTCTTACACCTTTTACGATGGCTTCTTTTGGTAGAGTTGAAATGCTGTTCTTGTTCTGCATTTGAGTAGTTTGGTGCTTTGCTCAAAGTATTTTCAGAAAAGTATGTTTTGCATGTATTTTTTAGCTTAAATTTTGACTGCTAAGAACTTTGTATTGTATAAAACTTCATTTAAAAGGTTTTTCTACTGAATCCAGGGTATCCTGATGATCTCAGCCTGTATGTAAAAATGTTAACAAAAGGCAAAAAGCAACAAAGTTTGATTTTTACTTTTCTTTTTGACATATCAGTGCTTAGCAGAACTGTTCAGATTAGGTTATCAGTAGTAACTTCTTTCAGGACAAAAAAGAAAGTGCCCATTCCCCTCCAGCCCATGCTAATTTCACATACCATACTTTATATATATATATATATATATGCCAACTAAGTACTCAAAATTATGCCTATGGCTTTGTCTGCTTATATTTCAGTACAGCAAATGCTTAATGCTTATGTAAATGAGGATTTGTCAGCCTTTATGTAATTTGTATTATCAATATATACAGCAGGGACTAAGAAAAGGCTTACACAATATATGCCTTTAAGTCTGTATCTTGAAACTGTTACAAGGGGCTAATGGTATTTTAACTTATTGATAGTTATCAGCAAGTGACAATACATTCTGCCATGTGTGTAAAAAAAAAAACCTAAAAATGGAAATACTCTGACTCAGCAATCCTACTTTTGAGCATCTAGTTGAAGAACATAAAACCTGGGAGCCCTTAGCGTCATCCCCACAGGTTAGGGGAAACAAGCCAGCAGGGAGACAGCAACTTGGGCCCCCCTGCAAATCCCTCTATGCTCTTTCCTCTCATAGCCATTCTCTGATGTTCTCCACTGCACTCCGCCACACGGGCCTCTGCTACCCTAATAAGGACAGGCTCAGTCTCGGCTCAGGGTACCCACTTACACGCGCTGGCATCATGTTCTGGGGGCCCCCATCAGTCACATGTGTGAGACCATAGATGTCAATCATTGATGCTAATGGTAGGAGGGTGGAAAAACCTGATCACTTCCATTTACCAGATGGGGTGTAAGGGATAGTGGTGGGGAAAAAAAAGGAAAGATTTTAGTAGTTTTTTCAGGTAAGGGCAGATGTTTTTTGATATTACACCAAAACTGGACAAATGGTAGTTTCTTAAAGCTTAAAAACAACAACAATAACAACAAAACTAATGCAACAGAAGTAATAATTTTAACAGGAACTATGAAGTATCTAGATACACGAAATTATAAAATCTTTCTGGGAGAGAGAGTGTTCAATCATAAATATTTTAATATACTAAAAACAATGTTCCAAAATGAATTTATAGGTTTAACTCAAGCCCCATCATAGGATCACTATTCTTGCTTGATGCAGCGATTCCCACTGAATAAAAACATTAGAATGATGTGTATGAAAAAATATTTGCACTTCTTTGTCTTTTTTGATTACCAAGATTAAAAATAGAAACCAGAGCACCTGCTCAGGGCAGAGCCATGGGGGAGCATATCTGGACCCACATGTACTTGCTGCTTGATGCAGCCCAGCAAGGGCCCATGGAGGTGACCCCTGTTGTGCCAGCAAGCATAGGGCAGGTTCACTATTGATTTGGGCAGATGGCGAAAGAAGAGTCTTGAGCTCTCAGAGGATTTTACAGGTTTTAATGCTCTCAGGGAGCCAGGTACACAGGCACACCAGGCAGGGAGGTTGGCATTCAAGGAGGCTGGCATGGGCCAGGCAGGGGTTGCTGGGAGGTAGGCAGGCAACTGAGCCTCCAGCCCCCCATGAATCCTACAATCTTTCTCTGGGCTCTCTGGCTTTCTCCTTCTCACTCCCTCCTTAAGGATCAGGAGTGCCCACTTACACAGGCCCAAAACATGCTCCAGGTGTCCACAATCAGGCACGTGTGCCCCACACCCGCACTCCCAAGTGCCTGGAGCATCAGCACAATCAAGGCTGCATGTGATAGCCACAGAGGCTAGTGTTGTAAAAAGCCTATTTAACCTACACCCCAGCATCAGTGCTATTTTAGGACACACTTAGGGAGGCTCTCATTGGAAGCCCAGGCACACTATATCCTGGATCTCCTCACCGTAACTCTGTCCTTTCTTGCCAAATAAACTTCCTTCCGCGTCTTTGTCCTGGGCAAACCAGTTGCAGTATTTTAACTCATGGTGAAAATCGGTTACAAGACTCCTACTAGCTCACTCACATCACCTGAGAGGTGTAATTGAGAAAACTTTGGGGTTGGGTGGGGGTGAGGGAGTCAGGAGCCAATCCCCAAGGGAAGGGAGAGGCTTATATGAAACCTGTTTGAAGAGTTTAACCTGTGGCCCTGACTTTGACGCATATAGGGACTAGTCTCGGATTCAAGCTTCAAATATCTAGAATAGGTGACAGACTGGTGACCCCTCTCATGTTGGAGCTCAAGCGGGTCTTGGTACAGATGCCAGAAAGGTTTGCCACACACCAGACAGGGACCAGACGGTATGGGAGGCCAGAGTGCTTTCGGCTTTGTGGGAAGAGGACCACACTGAGGACCCGAGGTGAGGCTGGGGGTCCTAGCAAGCAGCCAAAGTGGGCAGAGGCACATCCACACTCATTCAGGGTCTGCAGGCCAAAGGCACGCAGCCAAGCACCTGAAGGATGGTAGGAATCTCATGGAGTCTCTGTCTGACAAAGAGGCAGCTTCCTAGTCCTGCCACCCTTTTATAGCCATAGGTCGGAAAATAAGAAAATCGATACAAAGGAGATCAGCAAGAGAAAAATTTCAGCTAGGAGCACATGGAAGCCCAAACATACCCTAATGGAACCTGCCATCTAGTCATTCCAGTGAGATCAGAGTCTCTAGGAAGTCTCTATTTTCAGGAGGGAAAATGGGAACAAAGAACTTTGCAATTTAAAGAAAAAGGAATTTCACTGGGTTTATTTAGAAATGCATTGCAAACCCTAGTCTGGGGTAACAAGACTGTCTTTCACCTCCCTGACCATCTAAGATTTAGTTCCTATTTTTAGGAAGATGAACGATTAGGCAAAACATGGTTCTTGAATCTTCAGTCTCTTAATTTCTTTCAATTTAAAATAATCAGCCTGTCACTTAGGTACATTCTGGGCACACTGTTTTGATCCCAACAGAACCCATCTAGTAAATTCTATGCCATTGCCATTCCTTCCTCTTTCCAGATCCACCCTGGAAGTGGAAAAGAAGCATCTCCATAAAAAAGGGGGGGGCATGTTCTTTGCCCCACCTAGTGAAGGGTGGAGCTGAGCAGCGAGGGAGGCTTGAGACAGAGAAAAGGAGAAACCGAGAGGAGACCCTGAAGAGGAAGGGCACTTGCTTCTCAGCTTTGGACTTGCACCTGGGACTTGAGAGACTTGGAGGAGACATGTGGGGTGAAGCCATATAGAGATTCTGAAGAGACATGGGTGAGAGACATGTGGGGAGGTTGACAATGGCAGTTGTTACCTTGATTTGCACTTTAATTTTGTTCCTTTCCTCCCAGACTTGCCTGACCCCTCAGGACCCTTTCCAATGGTTCCCCACCAGTAGATGTCTTAGACTTGTGGCAAGTTTTCAGGCCTCAGCGGCCCTGCTTCAGACAGACTCTGGCTGGGCTTTTTCCCATGAGGCAAACTTTGGGTGTTTTATTGGGAAACTATATCCTTTCTTCTTTTTCTGTGTATAAGCATTCTCTATTAAAGATCTTTCACACTAAGAGTATCCTTTGTCTTTATGCAGAATCTCTTTAGAGCACACAAGTTTGGGGGACCCAGGGCACCTCTCAGTCCGCCTGCTAACACAGTCAAAAACCCATTGGCAAGGAGGGACATGAAGAGAGGAGAGCCCTCCAGGCCTCCTGGGCTGCAGCAGGCTGCAGCTGGTAGGGGTGGGAGTGGAAAGGACATTAAGTCCAGCCTGCACCGCCTAGATCTGAGAACCTGCCCACATTAGCATCCCGGAGAAGAACTAGCCCTAGAGAAACTTAGAGGGATAGAAATGAAAATGCAGTGGCTTTTTGACTGCTTTATACTAATCCTCCATGAATGTCAGTCTGTAAGGACTGACAACGTTCTTCCTTCTACCCCTGCCCCTTAAAATGCCAAATACAGTTCTCCCTACCCACACCAGGATGGAATCCCAGCAGTGCTGATCCACAGCCATGGTGGCTGTACCCCTAAGTTTAAACCTTTTAGCAGCCACAGCAGAAAAGAACAGATTGAATATATTTTAATTTTTTTAACCCAATATATGTAAAACATTTAAATATGCCATTTATATAAAAATTCAGATGTTTCACATTCTTTTTTCCTCCATTCTAAGTTTTTGAAATTCCATGTGGATTTCACCATCCCTGCACGAGTCTGTTCAGACGAATCTCCTTTCCAGGGCTCAATAGTTGCACCTAATTCTCAGTCTCAAGGAATGGGTTTGTTTGCAGGGATTAAAAAATCCAGTACAATCTGAAATCAAAGCTGCAATCTTTTATGCAATTCAGAATGTTCCCACCTGCCCCTGGTCTGGCATGACTTGGATTTGGAAACCTGGAGGAGGTCACCATGCTTCTGGAAGCCCCCCTCCTCTTGCAGCTGCTCCCACTGCACCCCTCCCCACCCCCTAGGCCAGCACACCTCCATCACTGTCCTCTCCTTCTGCAGGAGAGGCAGCCAAGCCAGACACAAACCTGGTGCTGGGTCCTCATGCCCACCTGCCCACACTTCAGGGGGGTCCCACCAAATTCTCTGAGCAACTCTATTGATGCCCCTTTATTTGGCTTGCTTCCCCCACTGTGATCAAGGTGGTTAATGGACTATCGAGGGCAGCAGGTCACCCCTTTGTTGAACCCTTCCCTCCCTGGACTTCAGATCCTGAGGATTCTTGGCATCTACTCTCACCATGGGGATGCCAAAACCCCATTATCACCCCGCTACATTCACAAATACAGTCAGGAAGGACACACCCATGCCAAAATATTAACTTTGGCTGTCTTTGGGTAGGAATATTCCAAATGATTTTCTTTTTTTTTACACTTTTTGCATCTTGGAATTTTCTAAAATATTTTAAATTTTTTAAATTTAAGGTTTTTTTTTTAAGAAAACAATGACTTTCAGGAACCAAGTAAGATAAGACTCTGAGTAGTCCAGAGAAGATACGCATTGAGAGTGAAGTAAGCAGTAGGTATGTGTGCGTGTCTGTGCACACTCACAGGTGTAAACAGGACGCTGTATGTTTCAAAAGTAAAGCTTCTCAAACAGCTACTCTCTGGCCTGCTTCTTCACTAGGTCATTTCCTAGGTGCCTCGTGGCTAGTGTTCTGTTTGGCCAGTGATATGCTCAGGACATTGGAAGGTGGGTGAAGAAGCCCTTTCTCCTTCCTTCCATCTGGTGGTGTTCTGGGGGCTGCAGGCAGCTGAGGGCCCCCCACGATGCCTCCAGGCAGTGGCACCCTGTGCAACAGTCAGCAGTGTTGCCCTTCTGGGCAGTGAGGGCCCCACCTTCCTCGGGATAGTAGTGACCACCAGGCCCTTCAAACTGCTTGTAACCACTTCCCTCAATTAAATCCCCTGTGAAATACCTAACCTGGTTCTGTCTTCCAAACTGGATTCTAGAGGATTCAGGTCACCAAGTGCTTCCCCAACATCAGCCTGGGGAGCATCAACATTCGTGCCTAGGCCAGCTTGGTGCTGGGCCTGCAGCGGCAAATGAGCCCTCAGGTCAGGACCCCTGGTCTCTAGTACCTAATATGCTGGCCCAGCGGCCCCTTGCCATCATCCATGCCTGGGTTGCCTCCTGGCAACTCTGGAGGCCTGTCCAGTCTCCGCCTATGGCCTCAGGCCTCAGCAACGCCACTCCAGGCTGTCCACACTGAAGGTCACCTTTAGGACATTTAAACCTGTATCTTCCAGATACAGAACTAATCATGAAATAGAAGCAGAGAGAAGAAACCTGCTCAAGTCATAAGGCACTAGATGGAACAGCCAGGCAAGATCCCAGGTGTCCCCTCTTGATTCAAAGCACTTTTTATTTGAATCCTTGTAGATCCCAGGCAGTTGTAAGAACTAATAGGTAGAGCCTGTGTCCTGTTTGTACAAGAGCACAAATAATAATACCTTGCAAAGCTATTATGTATCACCACAGCCAGGACAGTGGCTTGTCAGCCCGCTGGTCCCATCCACGTTTCCCTGATTCACTTGTACTTATTCACAAGGGTCTGAGTGTCTTTAGCTCTGCACCACTTCCTCACAAGTGTACTGTGTGGCCCCCGATAGCCCAGCACCCCAAGGGTTGCTGACGTGCCCTTTTCTACTTATGTTTTTCCTCCCCAGCCCTTCCTTAACCCTTGCCTCACTAATCTGTTCTCCATGTCTATAATGTTGCCTTTTCAAGATTTTTTTTAATAGAATGACATAGTATGTGGTGTTTGGGGCACTGGTTTATTTTTTAACTGGTTTATTTATTTTTTTTTAAAGATTTTTTTAATAGAGGCATGTTTTTATATATTTATTTGTTTGCTTGTTTGTTTGTTTTGTTTATACATGCACTGGGTACAGTCAGAAGCGCAGGAGGGTGAGAGAATTCACCAGAGCCAGAGCGGGGAGCAGAGCAGGCAGACAGAAGTACACTGCTGAGGGGAGCAGCGGGTGGCAGGAGAGGTCTGCGCGCCATGTGGGACCCTCCTCCGGTGGCCAGGGAGCAGCCGGGGATCGAACCGGCGCCGCAGAGGTCGCCAGCAGCTTCGCAACCCAGCGCTCAACCGCTGCGCCACCGGGGAGGCCCTTAACCAGTTTATTTTTTTTTTTTAATTTTATTTATTTATTTTTTATAGAGGCATGTTTTATTTATTTATTTGTTTGTTTCTTTGTTTATACATGCACTGGGTACAGTCAGAAGCGCGGGAGGGTGAGAGAATTCACCAGAGCCAGAGCAGGGAGCAGAGCAGGCAGAAGGACCAAAGTACACTGCTGAGGGGAGCAGCGGGCGGCAGGAGAGATCTGCGCGGCATGTGGAACCCTCCTCTGGTGGCCGGGGAGCAGCCGGGGATCGAACCGGCGCCGCAGAGGTCGCCAGCAGCTTCGCAACCCAGCGCTCAACCGCTGCGCCACCGGGAGGCCCTAACCGGTTTATTTTTTAACTTTGAAGATTTACCCAAGTTGTGTGTATAGCAATAGCTTGTTCCTTTCGCTATTGATTGGTGCTCCATGGTATGGATGTGCCACCTTGACCATCTGGTGAAGGACATCTGGGTTGTTTCTGGACTGGGGCTATTATTCAAAGCTACTATGAATATTCATCTGCAGATTTTGTGTGAATGAGGTTTTTATTTTTGGAACACATGTCTAAGAAAATTGGAACACAATTGCCAGATTGTATGATAGTTGCATGTTTAGTTTTAAATACCGTACCATTTTATATTTCATCAACAGTGTGTGATTCAATTTTTCCACATCCTAGCCAACTGTTGGTATTGTCATCATTTCCCCCCTCCACAATCCCATGTCCCTTTGTCCCTTTTCCTCCATCCTCCCTTTTAACCTCGGAGTCCTCAGGATGTTTGTTAATATCCACTGGCTTTTCAAAGTATTTTAAGCTGTCAAGTTGTCTGCTACAGAAATATCTAGTATTTGTTTTTATTGATCTGACTTACTTTGTTGCACCCTATTCTCTCAAAATGCCTCCATTTTGTTGAAAATAACTGCATTTCAGTCTGTTTTATGGTTCTATAATACTCCATGGTGTGTGTAGGTCACATCCTTTTGATTGTATTGTAACAGGGTGATCCCCAAGAAAGGGGAAGGTTCCAGGTTTCCTGCCCCACCCAAGGGAGGGTGGAGCTGAGCAGGGAGAAGCTGCAGAGGAGACTGAGGAAGGAAGCAGGATGGAGAGCCAAGGAGGAGCCCTGGAGGAGGCACATGGAGCCTAGAGACATGTGAAGTAACCACGCTTGCCTTTTGGTCGTGGACTGGGTGACACAGATGTGGGTGAGACCCGTGGGGACGTGACAATGGCGGTTTTTGTCTTGATTTTGCTCTTTTCCTTCCAGACTTGGCTGGTTGTTTCTGATCCTTTTCTGTGTGTCCCCACTGGAAGATGCTTTAGACTTGCGGCAGGCTTTCGGGCCTTGCTCTGGGCCAATTGTACTTGGGTGGACTTTTACCCACAAGACGGGTAACTTTGGGTGCTTGATTTAGAAACTAGATTCTTTGACTTTCCTGTATTGTTTCCTAATTGTATTAAAGTTCCTTCCCATTAAAGCCTCATATGTTTTGTGTTGATGTCCATTTTACGGGGTCTAGGGTACCCCTCTACCTGCCCTTTAGCAGTATTTCTCAATCACTGAACTTTTAGATGGCTTCCCGGTCCTGGCTGTTGTGTAGTGTAAATAATGCTGCTATGAACATTATGGAACATAGGGATTCTTACGTTGATGGCCTCATATTCTTTAGTTACATGCCCAAGAGTAGAATTGCTGGGTTGTACATTTCTCCTTTAGTTTTGTAAGGTAAATCCAGACTACTTTCAGAATGGTTGTACGAGTTTAATTTTCTGCCAACAGAGTAATAAGGTCTTTCCCCCACAAACACATCCTCTCCAACATTTGTTGGAGGTATTGTCACTATTTTAAATTTTAGCCCATTCTGAGAGGGAAACAGCTTTAAATTGCATTTCCTTAGTAATGAATGCATGTAAACACGTGTATATGTTCTTACTAGCCACTGCCTATCTTTTTATATTCCTACCAGTTTTCCACCTTTTAGTGGGATTTTGTCTTTCTTATTTTATAAGGGTTCTTTTTACATTCTAGGTTCAAGTTCCATATCAGATATGTGATTTGCAATAAACCCATTATATGAGTTATCAATTCACTTTTCATAATGTCCTTTGAAGCATAAGTGTTTTTCATTTTAGTCAAGTCCCTTGTTTTCATTTTTTGTTTTGCTTGTGCTTTTTGGTGTCAGATCAAAGAAACTGCTGCCTAACCCAAGGTCCAAAGATTTGTCTTTGACGTTAAGATTTTAAAGTCTAAGACTTTAATAGTTTTAGCTCTTACATTTTTAGCCTTTGATCCATTTTGAGTTAACTTCTGTATCTGGAGTGAAGTAGGGGTCCAACCCCATCACTCTGCATGTGGACATCAGGGCATCCCGGTCACTCCATGTCGAAAGATGATTCCTTCCACCTTGGGTGGTCCTGAACCAGATCAAAAATCAATTGACTGTAAATGCAAGGGTATATTTTTGGATTATCCATTCTAGTCTTCTAATTTATATGTTTAAACTTTTACTAGTACCGTACTGAAGAGATTCAGCATTTTGTATTAAGTTTTGAAGCTGGGAAATGCAAGTGCTCCAACATTTTCAAAATTATTTTGGCTATGCTGCATGCTTTATATTTCCATATGCATTTTGGGATCAGTTTGTGAATTCCTGTAAAAACTTCCACTGGAATTCTATTGATAGTGTGTATGCTGAATCTGTTCATTAATTAGAATATTGCCATATTGTTACAGGCCAAAGCCCAAAAGAGCAGGCCCTTTGCCCTCTAAGGAAAGAATTCACAGGTGAGAGATAGATGTAGTTGAAACAGGCAAGGCTTTATTAGAGACTCCTGCATGAGAATCAGTGCTGGAAAGGAGAATGTAGCCTGCATCCGAGAAGGGAGCGAGGTGGGGGTGGGGAGGAGGCAGCATCATAGCTTGCTCTGGGTTGGACTATGCCGGGGAACGTGCAGATTGGCTATATCCCAACTGTGCCTGCGGGCTCTCAGCCTTGTCCCTTCAGAAAACTGAGATAAACGGTGATCAGGATCTAACACTTTTTGTCTAGTATGGCACCTTATGGGCGGTGTGTGGGGTGGGGTAGGATGGGCCTAATTATTTGGACAGGATTAGTCAGTGCATGATTTTGTTCACCTGTTCAAATAGCATTTGGGGAAACTCTAATCTTACTTGCTCAAAATCTTACCTAGGCTGTCTCAATCTTAATATTATGATCCATAAACATGGAATGGCTTTCTATTAGGTTTTTTAAAATTTCCTTCATTGACATTTTGTAGCTTTCAGTGTACAAGTCTTGAACTTTTTAAATTCATTCCCTAAATGGGTTTTTTTTTGATGCTATTGTATGGATCTGTTTTCTTTCCTTCCTCCCTCTTTTCTTTCTAGATTATTCATTGCTAGTGCATAGACAATAATTTGTTTAAATGGGTCTTTGTTTAACATTTGCTTTCAGTTGCAAGCTTAGTTAAGGAAACACCACCCAACATTTAAAATTGCCTGTTTTATAATTTGTGTTTTCCCTTTAGAGTACTTCAATAAACTGACCAGAGTCATATTAGTCTTTGAATAAAAATATTGATGTTGATGAATCTCACATTCTCTTAAATGTTCCAAAACCATTTATGAAGAAGTTAGATTTCGACCTAATGGCTCAAAGTTATACAATTACACATGAGAGTCTAAGAGTGACAATGTCTTCCCAGAGAGTGCATCAGATGCTGCAGGTGAGGCACTCAGTCTCCCAAGTCTGCCCTCCCTCACTTCAGAAGCCAGCTGCTAGTCCAGGCTGCCACCTGGGCTTCTGACCTCCTGGCTACAGTAGAGAGGGTCCCAGTTCCCTCCCCAGACTTCATGCATCCGGGTACAAAACCCAGATTACCTGTGCTTCTGACTGGCTATAAATCAGAGCTTCCCCGAATACCCTGAGTGGGCTTGATTAATTTGCTAGACAGCACACACAACTCAGGAAGCCTATTACTAGATCACTGATTTATTACAAATAAAACTCAGGAACAACCTGATAGAAGAGATGTAGGGCAAGATATGGGGGAAAGGTGTGGCGCTTCCAAGCCCTCTCCAGGTGTATCTGGATCTTTCCATTTTGCAACAAAAAACTCCCCTAGACTAAAAATGTAGGCATAAACAGAATTAAACCCTAACCACTGAATTGTATTCCCTCTTTAGGATTAACTGTTAACTCACTGAATTGCACTCCCCTACGCCCTCATGATTAATTGTTAACTGGCTCTACCTGCATTCTTGGGAACTTGGAAAACTGATTGTTACATCCCTATTAAACTGTGTCCCCCTGGGGTTGACCGTGGCATTAGAGACAAACATCTGCTGGCTGCTGAGAAAACACCCTACTAGGAAAGTCAAACATCTTGGTTCAGATGACTTTGGTTATCTGAATGACCAAAATACATATTTCTGAATGATCAAAAAAACATTTCTTATAAATCACAATATCATACCAAAATTTTAAAAGACTTATTTTGATGTTTCATACCAATTCCATATTCAATAGCCCCCATACTTTTGAATTTGTTTATAATTAAATGTATAAAGATAATGTAATGAATTTTTTCACAAAGCCCCATATAGTAACCCCAGTTTATGCCAATGGGTAAGAGATTGTATATTTTCTGCACATTCCATGGTTTATGAAAGGTTACAAAGTGGAATATAATGAGGTTGTGTTGTAGAGCAACCCCGATACAAAACGGGGTGCCTGACTGTGGGTCCTCACCCGCGCGCTTAAAAGGACTTATCAATGCTCTACTGCAGGCACACGTGAAAGGTTCATAAAAGGTTTATTTACAAAGGGAAGGGGAAATGAGGAAATGTACAGCTCTGGGAGAAAAGTGGGAGACAAAGTTTTAAATGAGTCCTACCCGATCCGCCGATCAGGAATCCCAAAATGGCGCTCTGAGAGCTGGCCGCCAGCCAGGAGCGGTGAAGCCAGGAGGCGAGCAATCGCGAGCCAGAGAGCGCGAGCAAGGCCCACGTGTTTGGTTTTTTATACCCAACCTGGCTGCTTAACTCCACCCTCAGGTCCCAGCCGCCCTCCCTTGGTGGTGATGGGATTTGTCTTTCCCAATGTCCTGATGGCTTTAGTCTGGAGTGGGGGTGGAGTCCACAAAGTCTGTATGAGATTATCTCAGGACATCCTTTCCCCCTAACAGTTGTACTGAGTGCCAGGATGTTGATAAACTTCCTCGGTTCTCACAATGGAGGGGCAAGGAGAGACAATTGCCCAGGATGGAGTCTGACTGCTTGCCCTTGGCTCTCAGTAAACATCTGAGAATGTTGGTTTATAAGATAAATTTCAGGTGTGCAGCATTATGGTTTGACATCTGTGTACACTTTAGTGTTCTCACCACTTGAAGTCTATTTTCCATCCATCATCCTGTAACTGAGGTACTTAGGCTAATGGGTAACATCTGCTTCCAGCTTTGTTCTTTTACAGGTGAAATGAGACCAGCAGCCACAGAATGGGACCCAACTGGTTATTCCCGAGATGGCAACTGAGTGCCTTCAGCAAAAAGGAAAGTCTGAAAAAGCACCGGGTGCAAAAAGAAACCTCCACCCATGATTACTGAGCCCCGACCCTGAATTCATGACACACTGATATTCCCAAATAGAAAGAAATCCCTCGAGGCTCAGGGAGAAGCTGCTTTTGAACACAAGTTCTTCCTTGCTTGTCAGCAAGGTCTGTTAAACCAAACCTGGTTTCTGAATTTTTGGCTTTCAGTCACCAGACTCACTGAATTGCATTCCCCTACTCCTGCCTTTACCTTAAGAGGGGGAGGGGATTCTGTAACAACTTTATTTACAATTGACCCACTTTACCCATCTCACCCACCCCTGAAATGATTTGAAAAATATTTTTGTTAGAGGATCATTAATATACTAAAAAAAATAATTTGCAAAAGGAGTGAACTGTGTCCACCAATTACTCTTTAGTGTGATTTTTCTGGAATATTATTTCATCTATACTTGCAAAATGAAAGGTAAATGATTGTAAGGGCCGGACTGGCCACAGTGCATGTTCTCTGATCCCATGCAGACCGGGTAAAGGAGGAGTCAGAGTCCTCAGTGGTTTTGCAGGTTTTTTATTGGGGTTCACCAGGCATATGGCAGGCAGGGGTGCTGGCTGGGGGCTGGGAGGCTGGCAGGCCTCTCAGCCCCCAGAAAGTCCTCACTCTATCTGGGCTCTCTGGCGTTCTCTGCTTCTACTGCTTTGCTTCTCTTCGGCTTCTTTCTCAGCTTCTCCTGGCGTCCCCGTGACGCCATCCTTAAAAAGGACAGTCTTAGCTTAGCTGAATCCCATCTCCCATCTACCTTTGCCCACACCCTACTTCAGGTGCCCGCCATCAGGCATGCATTCAGGACAAGGATCCATCATCTATCCTGATGGCGGAAGGGCAGAAAAGCCTGACATTTTCTTTACCCTACAATGATTCATTTAAACAGCACCAGCAGGCGATGCCTATGAGGCTGGCTGACTTCAGCCACATGCGTGCTCACTACACTCACGAGCAGCCATCCCAATGATCAGGCGGGGCCTTAGATCCTACAAGGCTGAGATGTTGACAATAATTGATATAAATTACTAATTAAGTTCATCACTAATATGAAAAGTGCAATCCTCTTTATGACTGTCATGATGTGGAATCTAAAACAGCAATGTTTAGTCTTTAAAGAATTCAAAGTACATCAATTCTTGAGCGGATACAAATCCCCACAGAACCTCTGGCCACCTCCCCCACAGGTGTCCCGCTTGAGAGGCCAGGGTGGCCAGTGGACCTGCAAGGATCTGCTGAACTCCGCCTCACCCCTGCAGGAGAAACAGTAATAGCTGCTATCTGTGAGCCTGACAGATTCCAGCCCAGGCCCTGCTGCCAGTCACCGCCAACCTCACAACTGTTGGCTCCCGACTCTGCCTTTTTTTTTTTGAAGATTTATTTATACAAACACTGGGGTACAAAGCCAGAAATGTGGGAGGGTGAGAGAACCCACCAGAGACAGAGTGGGGAGAACAGGCAGAAGGACTGAAGTACTCTGCTGAAGGGAGCAGCGGGAGAGACGGGAGAGGTCTGCTGCGCCATGTGGGATTCCCCCTGGCCAGCCAGAAATCAAGCCCACACTGCAGAGGCTGCGGACAGCCTCACAGAGCTGCGCTCAACCTGCTGCGCCACAGGGGAGGCCCTCTGCCTTCTGTAATTTAACGCCGTTCCCCCCCTCCACCCGTGTATCCCACCCTTTGAAACTCCAACTGGGGTGACTCTAGCCCAGAAAGCGCATCTAGTCAACCACTGATCATTCTGACAACTTTCTGGAGGCCCCACATTCCAGGAGGCCCTTTGTAAATCCTCCCCACCTCTACTTCCAGTGCGGCTGTCGCTGCCCCATGCTCCGAAACAATGAACCCTCTGGTCATCACCACAACTCGCTCCTGGGTCGTTGAGACCAGGAGCCCCAAGCAGAGTCCAGCACAGCCAACATCAGCAAAGGCGCATGCAATGGAACCAAATGTAGGTTTCCTGAAAGCAGACATTATAGCTGCTTCCAGAAGGCATGGGCCCTGACAGGGCTCTGTGCTGGCTCTGAGGGGCCTGGGGCTTGACTTGGCCTCTTGCTCTTCCCTCCCACTGTACAAAGTAGCCTGGAGTCGTCCTTCTAGATTTTCCCCTCCACCCTCCTTTTTTCCCTCCCTTTTCCCCTCCCGTTTGCAACCACCCCAGGCTGGGTAGGCTCATTGTCTGTTCTTGCAGATGAAAAGATAATTTTGGGGCTCCAAAGTTATTCAGATTTTTACAGGCTTTTTATGCTAAATCAGAGGACAGAGCAGATCCCCTCTCAGCGTTTCTTTGGCATTCTCCTGTCTCAGGGTGATGCTGCCCTTATATCTCCTCCCTTCTAGGCCCAGGTGTGCACATTTACACATGCGCACACCCCATGCTCCCTGGGTCCAGATGTCCATAATCATAGGCTCTTGGGCCCCACACCCACTGCCCTCAGCCCTGGCATCCACGCTAGCAACAGGAGGGTGGAAAAAAACCCAATCATGTCGTTTGCCCTACACCATCTCTAGGAGGAGGCCCAGATTTTTTTTTTTTAAAGATTTATTTATTTATAGAAGAACTGGGGTACTGTCAGAGGCATGGGAGGGTGAGAGGATTCACCAGAGACAGAGCGGGGAACAGAACAGGCAGACTGACCAAAGACACTGGTGAGGGGAGCAGCAGGCGGGCGGGGCAGGAGAGGTCTGCTGGGCCTTGTGGGGATCTCCTGGCCTGCCAGGAATCAAACCCACACTGCAGAGGCTGTGGACAGCATCACAGCACAGCGCTCAACATGCTGTGCCACCAGGAAGGCCCCCAGATGGCTTTCAAAGGCATCTTTGCCTGTCCCTCAATCCATAGAGAAGACTGAGGCATAGAGAGAAGGGGAGTGCCCAAGATAGTGGGTATTATTGCATGTTGGGGTGGCCTCTTCTCAAATCCAGCTGCAGAATTTCAGCAACGGGTAGGGCTAGTGCACAGGGGCTCCAAGGACCTGGGGCAGTCACTGGAAGCCTCTAGAAACTTGAACATATTCCAGACCAGCAGAAGCTGATTAAATGGTGTGGGTTTGTTTTTTGTTTGTTTGTTTGTTTGTTTGTTTGTTTTTTGGTTGTTTGTTTTTAACAATGTGCTGACAGCTGGGCTCTTCCCCTGTAATTCTGTGATTAGACATCCCCTCCCTCAGCTGCCTTGGGAGCCACCACCACAGCTCAGGCCTCCCAGACACCCTGGCCAGTGCAGGCTTTCTCAATCTGGGGCCCAGGAGGCAATGGGCACTTAGTGAACACAGAGCAAAAAGGGGCACAGGTGGTGATGAATGGCCAGGGAGGGGACTAGACAGAAGTCTTTCCTCCCCCCCCTTCAAGCAGAGCAGGCCTCTTCTCATGGTTTGGGCCCAGCCATCACCACGCCACATGGACAAATGATACACAGAGGGGCCTTCATGCTCTACCTGCCCCCTTTCCTTCAGCCCCGACCCAACATGCAAGTTGTGCAAAGGTACAGTCTGTCCCTGGGCTTCAGTTTCCCCTGTGTGAGGCAGTGTGCAAAGCTGAAAGAACTGCTATCACTCTTTGTCACTCACTGAGGCCAGGATACCCAAGCCACGCTGGGCGCTGAAGACCCAAAACTCCAGGCATTCAAGTGGAGCCTGCGCGCCACCTAGTGGAGTGTTCAAGGAACTGAATCAGGTCTCCTGCAGTAAAGTTTCCTATTGTTGCTGAAGGACTGTTAGCTCAGTGGTGCTCTCGTGGGTTCTTGTCACATTTGATTATACAAGTCAATTATGATCACAATTACATGTACCTCACAGCTGCACTGTCCCCCAACTGTACCTTGAGATAACGACATAAATGCACATTAATGTGACTACATCTTAGGATAACTACACTTAACCTATCTACACATCGCCGTAACAACCCCTTGACATCTAAATCCTGGTATAGCTGCATCTTGAGATAAATGCATTTTGACATAATTACATATTAATCTAACTGTTCTTGGACATGACCTCACTCTGGCATAACCCACCTCGGTAGATCTCTATCTTGATGTAAATGCGCCTGATATTATGCAGAGAAACCCATGCATCCCAATTTTGGATGAGAAATGTGAATCTTGAAGCAAGTACAGCCCTCACCTGAGTTCATAAAACTAGAAAGAGCCTCCTCTGCACTCCTTCCAGCTCTCTATAACCCCTCAATTTGGGACCCAAGGCAGGTAGCTTGATGGAGTTCACTCCAAGAGAGTGAATCCCTGCATTCCCTTCTTCCTACAGGTGGGAGTGGGTTTCCCTGTAAGAAAACACAGGCATGCGAGGGAAGAGGCGTCTTAACAAGAGCTGCCAGTAATCTTCGTGAAAAGTGATCAGAACCCCTGCTTGGTTACACCTGAAGGCCACAGTGGCCCCTGCAGGCTCCCAAATCCCACATGCCTCTTGAGGTTGCTTCTGACAACTTTCAGGGCAATCTGCTCAGAAGTGCTCCCAGATGCATGGCCCTCAGGGCTCCAGGGGGCACTCAATGCCCTACTTTGTTAGCTCTACTGTGTGCTGGGCCCAGCACCAGGTTTGGAAAGCAAAACTAGCTAGCCACTCCAGGTAGTGGGTATTATTGCAGGTTGGGGTGGCCCCTTCTCAAATCCAGCTGCAGAATTTCAGCAATGGGTAGGGCTAGTGCATAGGGGCACCAAGAACCTGGGGTAGTCACTGGAAGCCTCTAGAAACTTGGGCATATTCCAGGCCAGCAGAAGCTTTTTAAATGGTTTGGGCCTCCCGAAAATATCCATAAAATGTCCCCCAAGATGTCCAGTACAGACTTTTTATAAGAGGGGTCAGCTTGGCCTGTGGAATTAAGGCCTGTCAAGACTCTGCATGTTTCAAGAGAAATTGTTGCTGTTTTTTAACTACCTAGAAGAATGAAGGTGACACAGATTTAAGGCCATCTCCAGAAATAACCTTCCTATCAGAGAAACCCTCTACGTGGAGGGAACACTCCTTTGTCACTGGGGGATTGGCCTGTGAGTTGGAGTGACCATCCCAGACAGCCTCCAGGCAATAAAGTGAGAGTTAAAAGATATTGGGCTGATTAGGGAGTAGCCAACAACAGTGAAGCCAGAGTTTTCTCTTTCATGACTCCGTGCACCCCAGGAGTAGAAAAAAGGTGATGCAAAACTATAAGTTCTAGAATCAGCTGAAACAAGTCCCGTCACATAATAATTTATTTCATTTCAAAACAACAGCAGGCACAGGCAGTGATGAGACTTTTACCCCGCTTGCTTGGGGTAGGAGACCCAGCACAGATGCAAGGACCAGGGGCTAGAACCCCTGCACGGTGGAGAATGCCAGAAAGCACAGCTTTCTTTTGAAAAACATTTACTTTGAAATCAAGCACCTGGACTGTAGGTTTCTGTGTGTACGATGCCAGCCCTTTCTTTGAGCCTTTTCTTTGAGTGCACTGTGTGAGGCTGGTCCCACTCAGCTGCTCCACTCAAGGGAGCACGAGGGGCATGTGTGCACTCGGAAGCATGATCCCTGGGATCCTCTCTTGACTTCCTGAGACGTCCCATGGGGTGAGACAGGAGCCCAGAGGTGCCGACTTGCTTCCATCATAGGCGGTCTTTTCTGAGGGACAAAGTGCTGGGTCTTGGAGACCTGACTCAGATGTCCTGCAGCTGTTTCTTGAAAGTCCTGACTTATGGAGAAGGGGCTACACCCTTCTCACCACCCCCAACCCCTGCCCCTCTTGTCCACCCCCCAGCTCTTACTACTGTACTGTGTAACAACTTTGTAGAGTCATTCACTTGTTTTCCTCAGAAATCCACCTGCAACGTTGATTTTATGCCAATTTCCCTTGTGTGCAAAAGTTGGGAAGGAAATGGAAGGGAAAATGGAAGGAGGGGTGGGCAATGTGGCCGGCCCCTGGCTGCCCCCCAGGGGTGGGGAGCACTGCTCAGAGCACAGGCAGGGCCACGGAACAGGGAGTGGAGCTGCATCATCTTTGGATGAGAATGTGTTAACAGCACCATTTTAGTTGTAAGAAAATAAGGAGGCTGAATGTTCCTATAAACCTGATAAGGGGAACCTCATTCCTGAGGCAGAATCCCCAAACAGGTGTGACAGTGGTAGATCTGAGATTCTCAATGGTGAGGATCTCGAATATTAGTTTCTAGAAGAGCGGGGTTCTTGGTCCACGAGATAGTTACTTTCCCAGGCAAAAAGGAAACAACTGATTTTTCATATTCATTAGAATGATCTGAAAAGTCTAAACAGATGTGCCGGAATGTGATGTCATCCCTCAATCTGAAAAGATGGTTTATTCCATGGATGATTTTGTTGATCTATTTATCATCCAGGTGGCCAACGTTGAAAGCTGCTTTGGGGGGGGCCAGTAATCCAGGTCATAAAAGAGAGTTTCTCCTTTGGGCACAGTTCCCTGGTTCTTCAGTGGTAGTAGTTGCTGAAGGAGTGGAGGATGTAGAGCAGGGTGGTGATAAAGGCAAACAACTGGAAGAAGACAAGAGAGTGACTGTTAAAGATGGCCAGCACCCTCTGCTGTGCCACCACCAGGGGGCCCTCAGCCCCAGTAGTCAGGGGGCCAAGTGTCCTGACCCTGCTTTGTCCCTGCTCTGCCCCATGCCCTGCCCAGCTGCGGGCGGCAGCCACTGGCCAACTCCTCCTCCTCCTTGAAGTTCTCCGTCCCCGGTGTCCAAGTCCCAGGGTCCTGCTCTGACTGTGCACTTCCTCTCTCATCCACGGACATGTCTTCCTCCACCGGCCACAAGGGGGTGGTCCCCATCTCTGTCCCAGGTCCTCTCTTGTGCTGTCCTCTTGCCTAAGCACAATTCCCAATCCACCTTCATCACTGCCTATACTCTCACTGGTCCAGAACTCTGCCCAGGAGCCTGCTTGCCAGCTCCATGAGAATGCCTGGGGGGGCCATCAAACTCTCAGAGGCCCAAACTGAGCAAACCTCAGAATCTCGTTGGCTCCAGGATCCTATCGCACCCAGCTATACAGGAAACCCCACACCCCTCTGACTCCTCCCTTCCTCCACTGCTTGCCCAAAGCCATTCCCAAAGCCATCTGGTTGGACAGCCTGCGAGCTCTTGGTACATGCCTTCCAGGCCTGGCTGACCACTCTGGCCTCCATTGCCCCACTGTCTACTCACAGCACTTCATCAGGTATTCATTCATTCATTCAACAAACACTTTTAAAGTACTTGCTATATTTCAAGAGGGACAGTGGCTATAGCAGTGGGTCACAGTGCTTGCCCAACCCCCCATCCTTATGCTGGGGACAACATCCCATGCAACACCCCTTCTGCCTGCCACCTGAGCACTGCAGGGACCACTGGATTGACACAGGACCCCATATCTGTGACTACACTGATGGGTCCAGAGAGGGAGGGGAGCTCGCACCCCACCCAGGCCTTATAGCCCTCCTTCCTTCAAAGTGTTCAAGGTAGGACTAACAGTAGACACCAGAGGTGGAATCTGCAGGCTGTGGCTCCCTGCCACACGAAGGCGCCATTCCTTAAGGGGTGAGAAGAGACTGTTGTGCAGAGACTAGAAGAGGAAACTGAGCGGGCCCTGAGTCTGGGTAGTCCTAGTGGCTCTAAAGCCTAGGGGGTCCTGCTCTTCCCACAGTTTGGCAGGACCACCTTATATTGGGCTCCATCAGCCAACATGTTACTCCAGTGCATCTCTGTCATTGAATAAAAGGACATGGAAACAGCTGGGCCATCCTAAGGAATTTGGGATCCACAAGCAATGGGACCCATCAAGGGTTTTAATTAGGGTGAGATATGTTCTAAATTGTATTTTAGGGAAAAAGTATTCAGAGGGCCATATAGTAGATGTAAAAGGAAACACAGATGAGTTGGGAAAATCAGAAGATGACACGTGACCTGAATTAGGGCCTGCTACACCTCCAGCTCTGGCGTGTACACACACACACACACACACACACATACACACACACCTTCCATCCCTTGGGGGTTCCTTCAGCCTGGGGCTCAGCTCCATCTCCCAGGACAAAGCTGAGTCTCACATGACACCCACCCCCAGCACCAGCACTCACCGTGGCTGCTGTGTTTATGTAGTACTTCTCCACCGGTCCCTGTGTCTCAGAGATGATGGTGGCATGTGCCTGTAAGACAGATGCGCTCATGTAGAGGATGCTGGTGGTCCCGTGGTACAGGCTGTCCTGGAAAGGCAGAGCAGAGGCCATGGCCACTGTCACATGGGCACTTAAACAGGTGAGCCCTTTCCTTTCTGATTACACATCTGGGAAGAATAGGAAGAGACCAGCTGTTTCCTGCAACTCCCACTTTTTTTTGGGGGGGGGCAGTGTTTCCGATATCTATGTACTAAACACTGATGAATTAATAAATAGAAATAATAATATCAACACTGGCCAACATTTATTGAGTGTGTACCTGTGCCAAACTCTATGCTAAACTATGTTCTCATTTATCTCATTTAACTTTGACACTGTGAGGCAGGTGCTATGTGAGCACAATTTTGGGAAAATGAGGCTCAAAATAAAGGTCAATGAACAGGTGGCGGAGTCAGGATTTGAACTCGGGCCACATGAACTCCACGCCTATGCTTTAGAACATCAGCTTTATGAAGACCTGCTATGTGCTGGTTACTATCTTAGCAATATCCTTATGTTGTCTTGTTTCATTTTCCTATGGCTGCTACGATTTTGACTGCTCACTTACAGATGGAAAAAAGGTCATGCGGTAGAACTGGTTAAGTCAGCCTAATTGAATTTTGATGCTTAAACCTGTACACTAAACTCTCAGCAGTGTTTTTCGACAAGTATGTCAGACAGCCATTTTAAAATGGTTATCAGTGTTGGAGGGAATGTCATAATAGACAGATCAGCATTTGAAATCCCAAATGAAATTTTCAATTCAGGACAATTCATCAGGAGATGATAGAAAGAACAAGAGAAAAAGCTGATGGAGTATGGCTGTCACATTCCTGTGTGTGATGTGACTTGAAGCCACTTATGGAGCATTCTTGCCAGAAAGGTTTAACTCATCTTCAATGAGTCTTTAGAATGAAATTACAATTTACAGAAATTTCAGGAATAGAGGAATGAGTAAAATCACACCAGGAAAAAAACAAACTGGTGAATTCAAAACATAGGACCTTCTACAGGATGGCTGACCCAGTTCCCTCAACAAGTCAGTTTCCAGGAGAGCCATGCCAAGCAACTGGTGGCCTTTGTCTTGACTTATACTGCCAATTGCAAAAAAATTTCCCCAAGAAAATTGGGGAAATTTAATAGTCAAGAGGGTCTTCAATGACAACGTTGTATATATGTGTTAATGTAAGAAAGTGTGCATATTTTTTGGAGGCATGCTAAAGTGTGTGGGGTGGAATGATGTGCTATTTGGGGTTGGCTTTAAAAATCTTCAGGAATAAAAAAGGCTTGATGAAGCCGGTGTGTAAAATCTTGATAATGTTGGAATCTGGGTTATAATTACGTGAGCTTTCATAATCTAACCCTTCCTACTTTTGCGTATGTTTAAATTATTCAATAGAGAAAATATTTTGATGGTTATTAAGATGATGTGACAACATGAAAAAAAATGATACAAAATGAAAGATTCTACATCCAAAATTATGGTTCAGTGTGATTAAAATATGGGCATTTGCATAAAATTTGCAAGACTATGGAGGAACCCAGTGATTGTGATAAGATCTTGAGTTTGGGGTGATTTGTTTCTTACTAGTATTTCTGTTGACATTATGCCAATTTACCATAAATAAAATTTAGGGAGAATGTGTCAGGATGTGCTTAAGACAGGACTGTACAGCCTAGATAAGTGGAAGGCAATGAGGGAAATGCAGTGATAGAGGTGCGTTGGCTGAGAAAGTTTCTTTTTTGTTGAATAACACACACATTAAAATAAAAGTCTTGGCTACTCGGAAAGGTCTCTGGTCCCAGGTCTCTGGTCTGCCCTCCCTGCCCAGAGGGCCCGTGGTCCTTACAACACCCAGGAGGGACATTGGCCTCAGAGGAACAGGGACTTGGGCCTCGCTTGCTGGTTCTTACCAGGATAGTCCAGGAATCAAATCTTTTGTAAAATCCCAACAAGTAAGACAGCAGGAACGCCAGCGAGATGAGAAAGGAGGTGAGTGAGACGTACATAACCCATCCTTGCAGCAACGGGTATTCTACCTGGGTAGAGGCTACCAGGATCCAGACCCAGAACCCACATACCTATAAAGAGAAAACCAGAAGAGACTTCATTGGCTTTTGTGTGGGGCAGTTTACCTGTGTGGGAAGGTTAATGTCTCTGTCTCTGCTGTCTCTGGTGAACAGCTTTTCAGGTCAAATTAAGTGGGAATCAAGAGGGAAATCAAGAGGAGGCTGACCCTGTTGTAGTAACTTAGGTTCCACTGTTAGAAAATTCCAGGGGTTAATTCAGAGGCTGCCCGCGGAGGGACTTGCCCAGAGGTGACCTGTTGATGTGTCTTCTTGGCCCAAACTGTTGGCATATACAATTTTATAAAACATTTCTAAATAAATTGCCGACATTTAAAATAGATTATTTCACATGAAGAATACAGATGTCAGGTATTTCTTATCAAGTCCATGCTTCTGGGCATAGTGAACCCATTCCCCAGGCCATAGTAGGCTGAAATGAGTTGTGACCGTATCATTAGAAAGGACCTGGGGTCCTCAGCGGACCACACCACTTTCCCCTCAACCCTACACCATTGTGTGGCACATTTCTCTGTTGCTCTCTTCCACTGCAGAATAGAATTCTCCTCCTGGCTCCCCCTCACCCACTAGCAGCGCCTGCCTGGGCCTCTGGGTGTGTGGTCTGTAGCCCTCAGGTTATAGTTTCTGATGCCATGAGGCCAATTACCAGCTGGACAACATAGTTTCAATTTAATCACCCTTCAACTCTGTTCAGTCATTTAGTATGCCCATGATGGAGAAACCGAAGCTTTCCCCTATCCTGTTTGGGTTCTGCCCTTATTTGATTTGGGGTTGATGAGTTTAGGGTGGAACAAAACATCCACCATACAATGTGTCCAGGCAGAGGCTGGAGGGAGAGGGCCCCTCGCCCAAGTGGTTTTGTGATTGGTTTGTGTCAACTTCCTGAGCTCTTTTCCTTTCCTGTGGCTCCTCAGTTCTTCCCCTCTTCACCTCTGTTAAATCCTGCTGCTGCTGGGCCTCCCTGGTGGCGCAGGGGGTTAAGCCCTGCACTATGAAGCAATCCGCAGCCACAGCAGCACGAGTTCGATCCCTGGCCAGCCAGGGAGCAACCCACATGGCGCGCAGACCTCTCCTGGCTCACCCGCTGCTCCCCTCAGCAGTGTACTTTGGTCAATCTGCCTGTTCTGTTCCCCACTCTGTCTCTGGTGGATCCTCTCACCCCCCACATCTCTTGTATGCATAAAAAAATAAATCTTTAAAAAAAATCTTGCTGCTGCTGTACACCACTTAGGCTGGCTACCCCAGGCACCCACCGCAGCCTCGCATGTCCACTTTTCCTCTGGATGTCCTTACTGGACATCCCTCTGGGGGCATCCCCGCACTTTCAGGACCTCAAGAGCAAGTGCTTCATTAAAGTTTACATCCTAGACACCTAATGTACCCCACTCCAGTCCTGGGCCTGCCCTTTGAGCATCTCAAATCCAACGGTACAAAACCTGAACTCAGTTACTCCCAAATTTCCTCAGAACACCCTTCCCCCCAACCCTAGCACCAGCTGAGAATGAGCCTTCTGAGGGAGAGAGAGTTATGGGATTAAGAATGGGTGTATGAAGCTTCCAAAGATAATGATGTTCTATTTCTTACATTGCTAGTGGGCACATGGGAGTTTATCTTTTATAAAGCAGTAAAATAATTTTGAAAAAGAATAATTTGCTGGATGATAAGACCACTAGATAATTGGTGTGATAGAGGAGAGGAACCCAAGGGTTGTGCCTGGGCGTGGTTTTTAGAAAACATACTACCTTTTCCTTTACGGACTGTGGTTTGCTTATCAAGCTAAGAAATCCTTCCTTACCTTGATTCATGAAGATATTCTCACAGCTCAGATAGTCTTTCTAGGATTATTTTCTCTCTTCTTAAAATATAACTTATTAGTTACTTTAGGTAAGGGAAGTTGATTTGGTTTGTCAGAAAATGTCCTTACTTTTGTTCTGACAATTATTTTCTCTCAAAATTCCTAAGGTATCTTCACATTGTTTCCTGCATTATTCTATGTTATTCTAGGTAGTCTGACTTCTGTTGCTGCTGAAGGGCCAGCTGTGAGTTGAACTATTCTTCTCCTGTAGGAATCTCTTTTAGGTATCTGCCTGCTTTGAGCATCTTCTGTCTTTGGTGTTCTGCAATTTGTGTGATAGTTATACAGTGTATAGAGACATGGTATCTTTTTTATTTTTTTTTTTTACTAATTTTGCCTGCTTCTGTAGTTTGTGCTTCTGTAGTTTGTGGTTTCTGTTCATATTCAGTCCTGTTCACTTTTTTCTCCTATAGTTAGTGAGTTTTGACTGTGATAGCATGACTGTGGGGTAGCTCAGTTCTGAATGATGCTAATAAAGACCTTCTGGACTAAATAACTCCTCTTACTTCTGTCTAGTTTAGTTGAAGGATAGGAAATTTCCAACTTTGGCTTTTCAAAACATATTCCTGGCTTTCTGGGACTAGTAGTACCCATCTTAGAAATAAACAATGCATACGCAGAGATGTACCGCCCACCCCTTATGAGGCTTCCACTGTTGTGGTCCTGGAGAGGAAAGGCTCTATTGAATTTATAAAGACTTCATGGGCTCTTAATGAGATGTGGAACAGGAGGTGAGAACACAGGATAGACTAGGAAGTTGCTCATGAGGCAATTCTTAGAGGCTGGGCAATGCCTCCAGAAACCCAGCCCCCAGAAACTCAGCCTTCTGAAGGCACCAGCTCAGGAGCACATTCCCCAGACCTTAACAATCAAAATCCAAGTGAATGTTGGAAGTCCTAGGCTGGGCCTGGGACTGCCTGTCCTGAAAATGGGGTTTGAGGGATCAGGGTTCATGTGCTCTACCCACCCTGAGTTAGGTTTTTTTTTTTTTTAAAGATTTATTTATTTATATAATCACTGGGTACAGTCAGAAGCGTGGGAGGGTGAGAGAATTCACCAGAACCAGAGCAGAGAGCACAACAGGCAGGCACACCTGTTGTACACTGCCTGATGGGGAGCAGGGGATGGCAAGAGAGGTCTGGGCAAGCCCTCGCCACGGCCAGGGATCGAACTGGCGCTGCAGAGGCTGTGGGCAGATTCGCAACCCAGCGCTCAACCGGTGCGCCACCAGGGGGGGCCCCTGAGTTGGGTTCTTGCGTGTCATTCCTCGTGACAGGAGCTGTTGGTGCCACAGAGAGGTGCAGGGCTCAGCATTAGGGGACATGCCAAGCGTCCTTCCTGCCAAGCCATGGAAATGCATAAAAATGTTGGCACATTGTCAACACCCAAACAATGCTTGCTATCAGTGGGAACAGCACTCAGGATTCAGTGACTGCCCCAGAATGTGTGAAATTTTAGATTCACATTAGACTCCTAAGGGCAGAGAATGATCTGTGCCATTCATTGCTGTATTCCTGGTACCCTGAAAAGGGTCTAGAACAAAGTAGGTGCAGAGGGGGTCAGAGTACATTCTTTTGACTAAAACTATAATACCATCACCTCACCTTCACCAGAAGCTTACAGTCAATAAAATGCATTCACTCCTACTGCCTCCTTAGTCTGCACAGTTCTAACTCCCCATGGCTCTCTAAGACCAAGGAGCTGCCACTGCATACTTGTCACCACTTACTGCCAGCTCATCATGCCAGGCCTGGGGAGGGGACAAGGGTACCTTGGAGCCCCAATCCCATCACTGCCTGCAAAGGTGTGCCTTCCCTTCTGCCATAAAAGGCTGACCTGGCCAGATACTGTCAGACACTCACTGCTTACCTGTCCCCACTTCATTCTCCCCAGTCTGTGAGGTGGAGCATGACGGGAGGGGACCACAGCCTGAGGTCACACAGGGCATGGTCTTTCTTCACAACCAGATTTCACACCCCAGGGCAAGAGCCCCCCCCCCCCCAGCCTTGGGGGACCTACTCAAATTTCATGGGAATCTTCTGCAATGGCTCTAGTGATGCATAAACAATGTTACAAGAAGGAATGTTATTTACTTTCTATTTCTACACCCTCAGCCTTCTGAACAGTAGTAGGGCCCAGGGCCAAGGACAAACGACAGGTGAAGGTAATTAAACCCAATAGAGTTTGTTATCTCGTTTCTGTCTCAAGCAGGCCAGGTTGGATTTTTTTATAGGTAAGGCAAATTTGAGTGTTTGTCTTGACTTTAAACACAAAAAAACAAAAAAAAAAACCTCATATTTAACTTTCCAGATTTTCTTGGCAACTTAAACTGCTCTATCATTTTAATTCTCATTTTGTACTTCCCAAAGAGCAAAAGCTATTTTTAGATATTGGAACTGGCCCCCAAAGTGGAATATTTTATCATAGTTAGAGATTTCACTCAAATGTATTTCAAGTATAATTTTGGCATGTTTTTCTTATGAGCAAATGCAAATTACTCATCTATGCATTTTCCAAAGGCTGAACTGAAACTCAAAAGGATCTTTTAAGGTAAAATGAGCGTAATGATAAGTTTGCTCACTTATTCTTCTCTAGAACATGGAGAATGGCTCTCTCATGTTCTGAAAGTTGGTTAAAGAACTAGAGTATAAAACCTGGGTAACAATGCCCAGGTGCAGTCCAGGGCATGGATGATTCCAGTTTGAATCAGGGTGTCTATTACCTTCAATAAAGCAAACTCTGTAAGGCTCCCAGGGTTAAATCTGCAGGATTCAGAAGATCCCTGGTGGAGAAGGAGGGGGCGATAACAGCCACCAACGATTGAAATCCATCAACTAAGTCAAAATCAACAAGCTCAAGGTGGTACATTAAAAAAGACCCACATTCTGGGTCCTGCCCCAAAGACTCACTGAACTCAAGAGGGGCTGCGTTATTCAAAATCCCCTACCCATGCAGCTGGGACAGGATCAAGGTCCGGCTTACCCACTCCAGTGCATGTGGCATGTTCCTCCTGGGTTTGAATCCCAGCTCCGCCTGTTGGGCAGGTCTTTTAACTCATTTGTGCCACATGTCCTTCTCCATCAAACAGAGGAGGTGGGAATCCCACCTCTTGGTTCTCTGACAGCTAGCCCCTCTCTGTGGCCCCTGGGGACTGTTGGGAGCCATTGCTGGCTAATCCACTGTAGTGTCACAGAAAACTGGAGGAATTTGGTTCCTGAGAAAGGCCCCAAGGAGGGAATTTCCAAATTCCAGCTTCCCAAGGGAGGGGAAGTTCCCTTCTGGGAGAGCTGGGAAGTCAACCAGCTGCATGAGTAAGAAAACGTTTTGGGGCACAGACCCTTCTGAGAAGTTGATGAAAACTTTAGTCACCTAGAAGAATGTGCCTATTTAGAGGTACAGTTTTTGGCTATAAGTTTTGGAACTCACAGCCCCTCAAACTCACTCACAGCCCTGAGATTGAAGTCATCACCATGTCCAGGTTAAATAACAGTGCCAGCAACTGCTGTTATGCCAAGAGTGATCAAAACATTAAATGCACATACTGTTTGACACAGTAGTTCCACTTTGGGGTATTTGTCCTACAGATAATGCACATGAACACAATGACCAGGTGCAGATTATTTACTGCTGCCTTCTGAAGTATAGAAAAGTTAAGAAACAAGCTAAATGTTCATCCAGTGGAGACCAATGAAAGTAATTTTGCCTCAGCAACCTTCAAAAAAGAATGAAAAACTCTCTGTGTACCCAAAATGGAACAAACCTTACAAATTTTATAACAGAAAAAGGAGGAAATGTAGGTGTGTTTTTGTGTGTTTGCACATGTGCATTTGTAGATGCAGAACGGTTCTGTAATGAAACCCAATAAACCAGTCAGTGCTCTGGCCTCTTGGGAGGAGAGCTGCTTGGCTCTGGGCCAGCATTTTGAATGTTGAACTAATCCAAAGGAACCAATATTTAAATTTTACAAAGAATGAAGAAAGATGCCTTGCTGGACAAGGGAGGCTCTCTAAAGACTTCTGAGTGGAAGAGACAAGAAGAGAATCACCTTTCCTTTGGGGAGGGTGGGTGGACCTGTGCACTCTCTGATGGGCAGGTTGAGGGGCTGAACATTCACACACATTCTGGTAGACAGAAGCTACCAGATCCCATGTGAAGGGCAAAGGAGGAGCCAAAAGTTACAGGGTGTCAGGCCCACATGGTCCAGGCTCTGGGTGGGGCTGGGAAGTGTGGGGTTGGGTGGAGCAGACCAGGACCTGGGAACCCCGGAGGGGCACACAACTGCAACTGTTGATACCCTGTGGCAGGTTTTTCTGCATAGCTGAGGGGTATTTCAGCATGGTGGGGCTCCCTCCCCACCGACACTGCATTCCTTTTCCTACCACTTGTCTTAGTTTTTCATGACAGCTTTGCCTCTCCCTCCTCTCCCAGGCTGACTGCAAAGCCACAGAAATTTCAGAATGGAGGAAAAGCTGGTGAGGCCCACGTCAGAGGTGCCAAGTGAACTGGGGACTCCAGTCCTACTGGTAGCCCGGGAAGAACAGGATCCCTGAAGGACAAACTCAGGTCTTGGTCCCTGAAGGGGCCCTCGGCCACTGCCTTGTTTCCAGAGGAAGAAAACTATTGTTTCTTATATTCAGGTCCCATGTTTTTTTAATTGTATCCCCACCACCACCTTAAAAAAATTATAGTGAAATACACAGGGCAAATTTTTCCATTGTAACCTTTTTAAGGGCACAGTTGAGCAGTGTTACTGCAGTCACACTGTTGTGCAACCACCATGCACTTCCATCTTCAGAATGTTTTCATCTTGCAAAACAAACTCCATCCCCATTAAGAACAACTCTCCAACCCCCCTCCTGCCCACTGGAAACCACCATTTTTTTACTCCATTTGCTATTACTCCTCTTCTAAGTGCCTCTTCTAAGTGGAGTCAAAGAGTATTTGTCCTTTTTTCATTTAGCATCATGTTCTCAAGGTCCACTCATATTGTAGAGTGTGTCAGAACTTCATTCCTTTTTAAGGCCTGAATAATATTCCACTAGATGAGTTACCATACTTTGTTTATCCACCCATCCATCCTTGGTCATGTGGGTTGCTTCCACTTTTTGGCTATGACGAGGAGTACTGCTATGAACATGGGTAGACAAATACCCGCTGCACAATTACTTTAAAGGGGAAAAACTACAGTCAAGATCCATCATGGAGCTGTGCTCATACCCCATGGGGCTGTTCTGGTGCAAAACATCCCGAGAGCCAGAGTTCCTCAAATACACTTTGCTTACACCACCATGGCCGGAGCAGGCATCCCTTGGTAGTTTGGGGCTGTCTGCTCAACTCAACTCAAAAGACCTCAACTCACCCGAGGGTGATTTTAATGACTCACACTAATCCACAACATAGGAGTTAGAACTGTTTTTAAATCCTCAGATTTTAAATTGATTGTCAAAATAATGTTGACAAGAATTTTTCATTCTGTTATGCTCCTTCCCAAGCTTAGTCCTTATGTTTTCATATTTCTTTTTATAAAGTTATAAATCATGGTAGATAATTACTTTGTATTTTACTTTTCATATTTTTGCATTTTGCTGCCTGGCTTGATAATACTGTCAGTTCTCGTTACTTACAGTAGTTCTATTTAGTCACCGCCAAGACTGAATTAGCGAATACTGAACAATTGTCCCTAGGGGAGATCTATGGATAGGTTCTGAGAGCTTCTAGTCATGGCATTTTCATTAACTGAACAGCATGGGACTTTTTTTTAAATGTGTGTTTCTATTTAAAGGCAACTTATTTAATACATTTCATTGATTTCATTGATATAGAATTCTCTGTTAACAGCACTGTAACTATCAGCTTACCCAACATGCATTTTCTCTATGAGGACATCACAGCCTTCTTGTGCTTAGGAACACTAGCCAGCACTTCACACTGGCACCTGGGGGCCGTTCTAAGGAACAAAACCACTAACAAAAGTGTAGTGTAAAAGATGTGGCACTAGACAGACCATGGTAAGGACTCCTGTCTACTGTAAGGAGCCAAAGCATGAGGCAGAACCCTGCCTGGCCCCCTCCATTGGGGACTTGTGCATCGGGTGGCTGGCATTGTCTGTTGCTCTGTGCATATCCAGCCATGACCATGAAAATGCTGTGAGCACTGTTTTTGGGGTTACAAATAAATTTAGTGAGTAGATGAATTAGCAAATACAGAATCTGTGAGTAATAAGAATCAATTGCACTTTCAATGTCACAATCACATCCCCCCAGTGCAGCATGGGGGTGTTCCCAACTTTCTGCTGTTATAGACAGCACTGCAGCAAATGACTTGTTGCAGAGACAATTGGCTTCTCTTAAGTTTTTTTCTGGGATAAGTTCCCCAACAGGGCCTACTGGTGAGAGTGTGGGCAGGGAGGGGCTACCTGTGACTTTCCAACATCCATAAGTCTCATCATCTCCTCTGGCTGGGAACATGTATGTGACCCAGTCTTGGCCAACAAGATACAAGGGGATGCTTTCTGCAGACTCCTGGGAAAGGTTTCATCCTGCGTGAGGAGACTCAAGATGAGACGGTCCCCATTTTTGTCCTGCCAGTGCTGTGTATGATATTAGGTTGGAGCTGTGAGATGGAAGGTGAGCGAGATGGGAAGAACAGGGCCCCGCTGACACAAATGCACTGCTGAAAGATCAACTTGGACATGGGGTCCAGCTGACTCCAGGCTTCCTGGATGTTAAATGGTCATTTTCATTTCTGTTCAAGCCAGTTTGAGCCAGCTATGGCCCTTGTCCCAGCTGCTGAGGACTACCTGGGATGTGGGTCAGCTTGTGTAGCTTACACCCCCACTGCCTCTCAGATCACCCCACTGTCTCCACCATGACACCCAGGTCAAACTCAGGCCACAGCAGAAGTGACCTGAATGATAAGTCTATGACCCACTCATACAGCCTGCTCCGTGCCCACCCCCCATGCTTCCTTCAGTGCCCCCAGCACTGGGGTTTCCAAATGTAGACTAAGACCCATTCCCCAGGTGCTGGAGTCCATTGAGTTGATCACCAGTGGCATCACAAAATTGAGTAGACTAGCACAGCAAGCACAGTAGGGCACTGCCCATTGAACAGGCAAATACTGTTTCCTTTCCTGCATCTTTTGTTTCAGTTACACACAAACACACACACACACACACACAACCATGTTGCCATGAAAATACACTTCTTCTGTGGCTCACAGTCAGCATGTGGAAACCTTTGCTCCAGCTAGCCTGGGGGCTCTGCCCTTGCTGAAGTGGGGCCCCTTCACAGCCCTGTCCATTGCGCAGACGCTCCCCCAGGGCGGCTTATAGCTGTTGCTGCCACAACAGGAGCCCAGTTCTGGACTCTGAGGGGGCCACACTGGGGCCTGTGTGGGAAGCTTGAGATTCTGAGACGGGAAGGGAGGGGGTCTGCTGCTGAGGAGGATGGCAGGCTGTGAGGATGAGTGGCAGGAGTCCTGGAGTGTCCCATGTCTGCGGTGGCTGGAACTCAGTGCAAAGGAGCCAGGGCCTTCCACATACATGCTCCTGTCCCACGTGCCACAGCTGGAGAGCGGGCCCAGCCAGGCAGTGCTGGCCTCTGCCAGGTCAACCCTGGGGAGACAGGCACTCTTGGGCAGTCCTCCCCTGGCTGCAGGCCTCCCTGTGGGCAGCTCAGACTGCCCAGTTGCCCACATGGGGCTATTTACAGTCCATGAAGCAACTTCCGGGCTGGGCCCAGCAGCTTTGTAAAGTTTGCAGTCTTGTAAAGTTTTCTGGGCAGACATTGTTACCACCTTTGTACAAGGGTGGAAACCTATTTTGAGAAGCCAGGTAACCCCCAAGTTACCCATGGGGACGTGGACTGGAATCTGGGACCCCAAATAACCAGCAGTATATAAAGGTTCTATGTTCCATCATTCAACCTGGGACATTTCCAAACACCGAGTCACTTCATCCTGACTCAGTCACCACATCCTGACTATAAGGAGGATTTTCTCTCTGTGACTTTAATGTTAGCAGGAAATTGCAGGCCCAGTCCCCTTGGCCTCCGGTGAGGCCCGTGCCTCATCCGGTCCACTCCAGGAACAATGGTGCTGGCCAGAACTCCCTCCACGACCACTCCTGGCAGAACAAGGTATATAAGGAGCCCTCTGTACCCACAAGTGCTCCCAGGACAGGATGGCCACATGCCAAGGAAAATCAGAGCCTACACCTTCGGGTGTGTGCCTGGGAGGGGCAGGATGCCACTGGTGAGTCAGTAGCCAGGCCTCCTCTCCCTTCCTCCCTTCCACCATTGGTTTCCTCCCCTAGGACCACACCCACCCATTCAGAAGCCAGGCCCGCACTGAACCCTGCTTTTTATTTATTAAACTATTAAGCAATATAGATTTACAATGGAACATGAAACAGAGTAATAAAAGTATCCCTATCCATCCAAATTCTAAAGGTTTTTCCTTTTTTTTTTTCTTTTTTTTTTTTGTTAACTTGTGTACCTGAGAAAAGTTAGAAACTATAAAGAGGCAGGATAAATGTATCCTGCTCCTCACAGAAGCCGCTCACCTGGGCCTCTCCCTGACCAGCTCCCACTACGTTAAATAACCTCACATTCCTTCACATGTTCCCAGGGGGTTGCAAGATGAGCCCTGAATTGGGTACTAGAGAAGTTCCCTACCTCTTTTCTCCCCAGGAACCCACGTTTTGTGGCCAGTGGCCATGTTCCTAGGAGCCAACCTGCAATAGCAGAAACCAGACCAATGTGACCTCCTCCAGGAAGCCACTCCTGACTACCAGTCCAAGCGCACCCCTTACAATTTCCCTCACGATCACTCTTTGCTTCATTATCTCTCTTCATTGCTTCTGCCCCACACCCTGAGCTTCTGGACCAGACCTCTGTCCTGAAGCTTTTATGTCCCCAATGACCCCCACAGGGTCTGGCATGAAAGATGCTGCTGACCCACTCGAGAAAGGAGGTGAGAGGTGGGGTGCTGGACTCTACTCATTCTCTGCTAGTCTCCTAGACTTGATTCCCACGAAGGAAGTACCACCTGACATCTTGGACCAGCCATGGATTGGCATTTCTGCCAGCAGCCTAAACAGAATGGGGACAAGTGCCCATTTGTTTTGTCCCCACCCATTTCCTGCTCCATCACCTCCCAGGCCCTAGATATTATCCAAGTCAGAGCACCTTTCCTCTGAGTGTGGCTGGAATTCCCTGGAGGCTTTCTCACCTCCTTGCCTTTTCCCCTCCACACCCCCATCCCCCACCCCAGCAGACACATAAGGAGCTGTCAGAGATGGTCAAACAAAAACACCATCCCTTCCTGCAGCCACCACCGGGAGTTGTGCAGAGCCAGACAAGCAAAGCTCAGAGTCTCCCAGCTAAGTTGAGAGGCTGAGACGGGCTCTGAAACAAGTCAAAAGGCTCTGGAGCCCCAAGCTGTGTTATTTGGCTCTGCTGGCTAGGGAGCCCCTATCCCACCCCATTCTGGGACCCAGGCGAGTATTATACTGGTACAACCTGAGGCAGGGCAGTGGGGTACAACTTGAAGCAGGGGGTAGGGAGCTGTGGAACATGGGTACAGCTGACTCTGCCGCCAAGACCAAGCTCTGGGCCCCTGTGTGGGCCCTGAGCAGCTGTGTACTCTGGAGGCCAGGAGGGAGAGCTGACCAGGTGGTAACAGCTGAGGAATAGGGTTGACAGGCAATTATCCTATAAGGCAAGGGAAGCAAGGTGAGAGATGAGGTGCCAAGAGATGAGAGGGGGAAAGGATAGGGAACCCAGAGGCATGGAGTGCTCCGCCTTCCCTACTCTGACCTGCTTCTTGCATTCATTAGTCTGGCTATACTTGAGAAACTTCTCCTGCTTCCCACAGATCTGCCTTGCCCCAGGGACAAGTTCTCCAGGCCAAAACCTGGAAGGGCACTGGATGTATTACAGGGACACTTCTTATCAATGAAAATTCTTATCTGGGGTTTCATGAGGTCCAGCTGGGTCAGAGGTGCTGGGCTCCTCCTGTTCCCCTCTGCAAGAGTATTGGCTATTCCCCTTGTTAGTTAACTGAAACCCTCCTGGTGGGCTGACCTTCCAGAAGCAGACTCCACTGTACCCCACCACAAAGCCTGAGAGCCAGCTGGGTAAGGCATTCTCCGGAGGTCCACACACAGGCCACTTGCCTAACTCTGGGCTGGGTGCAGCCCCGTCATGTGCTTATTGTCCTCTGGGTGCCATGGCAAACTCCAGCCTCTCAACAACTGTATCAGCTCCCTACACAGGCACACCTCAGAGATATGTGGGTTCAGTTCCAGCTCACTACAGCAAAGCGAGTGTTATACTAAAGCGAGTTACACTGATTTTTTTTGTTTACCCAGTGCATATAAAAGTTGCTTATACTGTAGTCCATTAATTGTGCAATAGCAGTATGTCTAAAAAAACAAAGCACATTGAGTAATTAAATGTGACAGAGATGGAGTGGGCATGTGGTTTTGGCAAAATGGCACCAACAGACTTGTAGATATAGGGTCACCACAAACCTTCATTTAGTGAAAAGCGCAATGTCTGCAAAGCAGGATGCTGGAGGTGGGCTGAATCCCCTCCATGGGCAGCACCTTCGGTGGTTTCCAGTTCCTCCTGCACCTTCACAGGCACAGCGTCATTTATTGGTGTCCTTGGCCATTTTCCATCTGCCCCAATAGGCATCCAAGTCCATAAAACAGGGGTCATGTCTTTTTCATCTTTATATCTTTATGCTTGGCACAGAGTAAGTACTCAGTCTGTGTGCATTGAGCAAAGAATGTGAAATTTAAAGGGACAGTTTTCCTCTTTCCTTACTTCCTAGGGAGTTCTAGTCTAAGCAATCCAATGTCTCACTCCTCAATCCCAACCCTTCAGAAGTGCCAAGCCCTCGCCTTGAGCAAGCTTAGAGGTGTTGGTACAGTGGTGAGTGTAGCTGCCCTCCTCTTGAGTAAGCTTGCTCTGACATCTACTCCGGCCCCAGGATCTGGCAGTTACAACTGTGGACTTCTCATGTCTCATCCTATATCCTGTCTAGGATGCCCTCCACATGCCTCACTCCTTTGAAGCAGGGCCCATGATGTACCTCTCTTTTCTCTTTATTACTACTTTCTTGTAACCCCCTAAGAGCAAAACATGGGGCTAGTGCAGTAGTAACATCCCAATAAATCCTGTTGGCTTACAATTAGAATTTGTTCTCAAGACACCCAGTTTCCAGTAATCGGCACTATGACCAACAACAATAATATAGTATGGGTTGACATTTCTAGAGCATTTGCAATGTGCTAACGATTCCTGTGAGTGTTCTTATTGAAACCCCAGAGCTCTCTTATGCCATCTCTGCTGTTACTCTCTCCATTGTTGAAACTCAGAGTGATTAAGTTACCCACCCACACCCCTCCCCCCAACCCCAGAGCCTCAGAGCAATCAGGGAGAAGAGCCAAGCTTTAGACCCCATCCTACTGACTCTATTTCACTGAATCTGAATGCATTAAGGTCCCCCCAGAGTAAGGGCTGAGGCTGGTGCAGGGAAGCCAGTCTGGCTCTAGGCAAGGAATATGCAGTGGAGAGGCAAAATGCATGTCTACATCTGCCAGCTCACCTCTTCCCTCCAGGGCCTTGCTCTGCCCCACCCCCACACTCTGTAAGTTCCCTTCCCTTTCTCCTCTTCTCTTTTCCTTATTACTTGCCTCTCAAGGGCACCCTTGGGTATTAGTCAGACCAGACTGAGTAGTACTTGGGCGTGGAGGTTGTTGGCTTCCTCCAGGAGCAGAGGTGATGTTGTGGGGTGGTGAGGTGGGGAGCGAATGGAAGGACAGAAGCGAGATAGATGAATAAAACTGGGTAAATTTCTTGATTGCTGAGTAATATTCCATGGTGTATGTGTACCACATCTTCTTGATCCAGTCATCTGTTTTTGGGCATTTGGGTTGTTTCCATAGCTTAGCTATTGTAAACAGTGCTGCTATAACAATACGGGTGCAGGTGCCATTTTTAATTAATGATTCTGTGTCCTTTGGGTAAATACCTAGGAGTGGAATTCCTGGATCATATGGAAGCTCTATCTTTAGCAGAAAGATAAACTCATGCAATTTGCAGCAACATGGACGGAGCTGGAAGGGATCATGCTCAGAGAAATAAGCCAGAAAGAAAAAGAAAAATACCGGATGGTCTCACTCATAGCAGGAATTCATAAAACCTAAATAAGGGATCAGGAAAAAGACTAATTATAATAAAGTAAAAATCAACAAGCAACAAGCAACTATAAACCAGAGACACACTATGGTGGGGGAGAGAAGGGAGTGGGATCAAAACAAGGGGGGTGGGAATTGTATGGGGACTATAACCAAGATGAAAATGCATATTGTGCAAAAATGAAAAATGATGTAAAAACATATAAAATAAAATAAAATAAAATAAAATAAACAGGAAAAAAAAAAAAAACTGGGTAAGGGCCTCCCCTGTGGTGCAGCGGTTGAGCGGTTGAGCACTGGGCTGGGAGGCTGCCCGCAGCCTCCGCAGGGCCGGTTCATTCCCCGGCCACCGGGAGGGTCCCACAAAAAAAAAAAAAAAAACCAAAAAAAAAACCTGGGTAAATTAACTTTTGCTATTCACCAGGACTATAGAGAATTGAGAGGGGAGTAGAGGAAAATAAGGGGAAGGATTTTTCCTTTTGGAAAATTCAACTTCCAAGCCTACATTATAACAAAGATGAGGGTACCTGCCCTAAGGCTGGCCAAAGAGGAGGCCTAATTCCTCCCCCAATCCCATGAGTAACTTCAGTCCACACGCTGACAGCTCCCTCCAGGGGGCACCTCTGTAGGGGCTCAGTAAGTTTTCCAATAGGCTTTTCATATAGACAGAGTAAAAGAAGTGGCCAAAATTAAGGCGAAAGGGGGGAGTTAAGTAAGACTGAAAGTTGAGCTTCCCCAGATGGAAGACCTTGGCATGAGCTTCTAGGGGTGTCAACAGATTTCCCCTGACCACTGTGCAGGCCAGTTCAAAAGCTGAAAACATCAAGCACCACACAAAGTGTTGGAATTGCCTCATCTTTTAACTGGCTGACTCTCTAGAAATCTTCTTAGCTGTCTCCCTTTAATTAGTCAAATATCTAATTAATAAGTTAATTGGTGAAAAGGTTGGAAGTTATAAGACTTCCTTGGACTCTGTATTCATAAAGCTCTCCCCACCTCCATAAAAATGCTGATTCATCAACTCCCACCAGCAGGTGATCAGGTAGTCAGCCCTTCCCACCTCCCCTGGGGCCACCCAAGGGGCAGGCTGTGAGTCAGAGCGCCCCAGACTCCACCCCCTGCGGGCCCCAGCAGACACGCACTTCCTGAGCAGCAAGGGGATAAATGATGTCTATTGGCACCTTAAAATACCTTGATTCAGAGTTAGGTATTATGTGTGAAACTAATATTATTTTCAAGTCAGCAGTCTGATTTCAAAGGAAACAGAAAAAAATGTGAACTTTGATGTCAAAATCTCAAACGTCTTATTAGTTGCTGCTGGGATTGTAAAACGGTACAGTCACTCTGGAAAACAGCGTGTCTGTTTCTTAATACGAGAGGCCAAGCCACACACTCACACAAACCAGAGAAAGGAAAATGACACCCACACAAAAGCCAATGCATGAACAGTCACAGTAGCTTCATTTAGAACAGATAAAAATTGTAAACAGCCAAAATGTTTCTCAATCGGTGGCAGGTCAAGCAAACCATGGTTACATCCATACTGTGGACTATTACCCCACGACAAGGAGGAACGAACTACGAGCACACACAACGATTTGGCTGGATCTTAAGGGCATTATGTTGAGAGGGAGAAGCTGATTTCAAAAGACCACATACTGTGTGATTCCATATATTTATATCACCTCAATAACAAAATTATAGAGACGGAATTAGCGACTGCCAGGGGCTCTGGAGGTATGAGGGAAGAAGGGGTCAGAGTTGGTGGTGAGGGGGGACTAGAAAAGGAAAACATGAGGGAAATATCTGTGGTGAAGAAACAGTTCTGGGGCCTCCCCTGGTGCAGCGGTTGAGCGCTGGGCTGCAAAGCTGCCGCAAGCCTCTGCAGCGCCGGTTCGATCCCAGGCCGCCAGTGAGAGTCCCACATGGTGTGCAGACCTCTCCTGTGTGCTCGCGCTGCTCCCCTCAGCAGTGCATTTTATCAGTCTGCCTGTTCTTTTCCCCACTCTGGCTCTGGTGAATTCTCTCACCCTCCCGGGCTTCTGACTGTACACAGTGTTTGTATAAATAAATAAATAAATCTTTAAAAAAAACACAACAAAAAAGAAACAGTTCTGTATCTTGATTGTGGTGGTGGTTACATGTGAGGTAACACAAATGTGGATTAATACACCATTCAGTCCCTGGTTTGACTATAGTCCTGGAATTCTGGAATTAGGAAAGTGGTAAGTTGGATGAAGGGTTTGGGAGACTTCTCTGAACTGTCTTTGCAACTGCCTAGGAATCCATAATTACTAGAAAATAAAGTTGTAAAATGTACATTTTTAATCTTAAAGAACCTAAAACAAAGCAACTATCTATACAAGCGTACTGTGAGAAACAGACCTAATAGAGGGCCCTGGAGTCTGTGCTAACTTATTCCATTAGCATCTTTAATGTAAAAGTGTTATAGAGCAACCCCGATATTAAACGGGTTCCTGGCTGTGGGTCCTCACCCGCGTGCTTTAAAGGGACTTATGAATACTCTACTACAGACACGCAAAAGGGTTAATAAAAGGTTTATTTACAAGAGAAAAAGAAATAAGGAAAATGTACAACTCAGGGAGAAAATAGGGAAATAAAGTCTTTAATGCGTCCTACCCGATCCGCCGACCTGGAAACCCAAAGGCACCCTCAGAGCTGACCGGACGCTGAGAGCTGGCGGAGAGCCCAAAAATGGAGAGCCCCCAAAGCCCACGTGTCTGCCTTTTGTATCCACCTGGCTGCTTAACCCCACCCTCAGGTCCCAGCCACCTTCCCTTTGGTGGTGATGGGATTTGGAGTTCCCAGTGTCTTTGGCTTTGACCTGGGGTGGGGGTGGAGTCCACAAAGCCTATATGGAATTTGCTTTGGGACATCCTTTTCCCCCTAACAAAAGGACCTGAGGCTGCAGGGGTGACACAGGATCCCAGGAGAACCCATAGGAAGCGCTTGGCCACACTGAACTCTGTGTTTAATTCTGTTCTCCTTGTATCTTTAGCCCCTCATTTCCAGTGGAAGGAAGGCCCTGGGCAGTGGGTCTGCTTGCTAGCCTTCACAGCAGGTGCTTAGTAAACAGAGCCTGGGGGTGGGGAGGAATGTGATTGCAGATGCCAATGATACCTGCCCTGGGTCAATCCTTTCATGGGTGGCATCTGATCCAGGTTCTAGATCACAATTTCTCTGCCCCTTCTTGCTAGCCTGAGCTCCTGGTTTTAGAATCCACTGTCTGTAGTCATGTCCTTACACAAACCTATGGCTTTCCATGATGACTTAGACCTGTGACAGAATCTGGGGCCTGGTGCTCTGCGGCTGGTGAGATCCAGTGGGCAGCACTGGGCAGTGTACCCAGGGGACCGGACAGGGAGTTGCCTCTACTAGGCCAATTCTGCACTCTCCTCCAGCCCAGCATGTCTTCTACTCAGTGGAGTACCATCTCCATAAATGCCCCTTTCTCCCCCTTACTTCCCCTCCCCTAGACATGAGATATTCATGAGTCTATATTCTAAATTAGCCACATTCTTAGACAAAACAGGTACAGAGCAGCAAGGACATTAAGTAGATACATATGTATATGTATGAATATATGCATATATATGGGTTATATTTCTGTATTTTCAGTTTTCAATAATGAATAAGGATTATTTGTGAATTAAAAATAAAGTTGTAGTAAAGAAATTATCAGTCAAGGTCAAATGGAGGGACATTGTACAAAATAACTGACCAGTACTCTTAAAGGTGTCAAGACAAAAACTGAGCCATTAGCCAAGATTAAAGGAAATAAAGAAGATATGACAACTAAATGCAAAACAGAATCCTGGACTGGATCCTGGAGCAGAAAAGGGGTATTAGTGGGGAAATAAGGACACCTTGAATAGGGTTTATAGAACAATTGAGAGTATAGCATCGGTGTTAATGTCCTAATCTTGGTTTATGAGATATGGACATTAAAGGAAGATTTGTAAAAAGAATGGGAATCATTTATACTATTTTTGTAGCTTTCTTTTATTTATTTTTTTAAATTTTTTTTTTTAATAGAGGCATGTTTTTTATTTATTTATTTTATTTGTTTGATTTTGTTTATACATGCACTGGGTACAGTCAGAAGCGCGGGAGGGTAAGAGAATTCACCAGAGCCAGAGCGGGGAGCAGAACAGGCAGAAGGACCGAAGTACATTGCTGAGGGGAGCAGCGGGCGGCAGGAGAGGTCTGCGCGCCATGTGGGACCCTCCTCCGGTGGCCGGGGGGGCAACCGGGGATCGAACCGGCGCCGCAGAGGCCGCGGGCAGCTTCGCAACCCAGCGCTCAACCGCTGCACCACGGGGGAGGCCCTGTAGCTTTCTTTTAAATCTAAAATTACCTCCAAGGAAAAATAAATAAAATGGAACCAGTGACAACCAACAACCCACTCTGTAGGATACTTAGAACCCCAGAGTCTAACATTAGTATGCACTTCACCCCTCCATTTGCAGGAGCCCAGTATCATGGGTTTGGATCCTAATCCTAGACCTTTCCTGATTCCAAAGTCTCCATTCCTTCATCCCCCTATCCATGGGTCTCTTTTAGCCTCTAGACTTCTCCCTCTCTTGTCCTCCAGCTTTGGGAGAAACTCCAAAGTCACCTCAATGACAGGCCTCATCCCCTCCATGATTAGAAGAGGCCAGATGATCTCAACTCCTGGTGTCGCAACACTTCACAGTCACCCCCTTAAGTACATCTGACTGATAGAAAGTGCTCTTGACTCTCTCTCCCCTACACAGACAGGGGACCTGGGAAGGCAGAGGCCTGTCACCTGTGGCCTGCATGGTGGAGGAGTCCATTGAGATCCTGGCAATCCAATCACTGGTGCTGAGATAAGGGAGGCACCCACGCCCCAGAACACAGAACTGGTAAGAGCACCACCTGTCATCAGTCTGGCCTGATGCCTACGCTTGTGCCCTGGGGAGAAGGGCGGGGCAAGTCCAGCAGAAACCCTTGGGTGGGGTTTCAGTTGCAGTCACCCAAGTGCTGGGCCTGCCCAGCCTGGTTTCCCTTACTCGTCACCATCAATGGGTGCCCTTTAACCAGTCACTAAAAGGTCACTCAATCAGCCCAGAGTTCCAGGCAGATGACAGAGAGGGTTGGTCAGAACCAATTAAAAGTTGGAGCCATTGTCAATCTATTTCTCCTGCCTGCAGGCAGCAGCACCGCCAAATTCAGAACTAGTGAGAAAATGTCACCCACAAGCTAGATGTTTCAGAAGGTGTTTGAAAAACTCCTTTGCCCTGAATTGCTCACCAGACTTCAGTGTCTTCATTAGTGAAACAGGACAGTTGGTTCTGAGAGGACTGGAGTTCTGTTCAACACTCAGCTCTGCAGAGTGGAACAGACTAGCTGCCCAGCAGGGATTCAGGCCACAACGCAAGCAGCCACCGGGTGGCCCAAAGAGTTAAGGCAGCATCACAGGACTCCTGTGTAACCAGGGCAGCTCCCACTGCTTTATGGCAGATGCTGTCATAAGCTGCCTCCTGAGCCAAGTCCACATAAATCCAAGTTCAGAGTCCACTGACCTGACAATTAAGAAATTGATAGCAGACTCTTTCTCCGAAGGAAAGACAGAACTTGAGAAAAATCACAAATAAGCAGCTGGAGAAAATAAATCCTATTAATGAAAATCCATTTCCAACATCTTCCTGCAGATCCAGGATATTTTGGTGGGGACCCTCCACCACTGCAATCACTAGGTGGCCTGCGGGTTCCCCAGGGTAGGTTTCATGCCCCCACACCCCATAGCACAGAAGCCCAGAGGAGTGCAGGGGGCGTTAGGGAACATCTGGCTCTGAGCCAGACAGGGGGAGTGGGGAATGGGAATCCCAGCAGCTCTGCCTCTGGTCCCTTTCCCCAGGAGCGCATTCCAGCTCGGGAGGAACTCTACCCCGCCGCCCTTTCTGCAGGTGGCCAGCTGGCCGGCACTCACCACCTCCGGCAGGATGAAAGCGTAGGGGACCGTAAGGAAGAGGGAGACCCCGGAGGGCACCTCTGGCGGGGCGTGGCTGGTGGCAGGTGGCGGGTCCCGGGCTGCCATGCTCTCACCCCTGCCAGGCACCCGCGGCTCCGCTGCAGCCGCGCGCCCTGCAGCCCTCAAATATCACCTCCTGCCCGACACACCCATCAGACGTTGTCTGGGAGGGGAAAAAAAAAGTTCCAGCCGAGCAGGTCCTTCCACTCCCTTGGCCAGAAGAATCCTCAGTGAAATGCGGAGTGCGCATCAGATGGGCCTTCCAGGAGGCGCTGGGCACAGCCCCGGCTCCCAAGGAGACACAGATTGGGAGTCTCTTCCCAGACTTTTGCTCCTAGGAAGTTGTTGACTCCTGCAGCATATTGCTCCAGGGAGACGGCTACAGCCATTGCTGTCCACCCACAGCAGAGGTGAAAGCTGAGACCTTGTATTGAGGACCTACTATGAGCCAAGCAATATCTTCAGATGATTCTGGTGCTCTCACAATGCTGCACATGGCTATTTCACCCTTTTGCCAAGTGAGGAGACCTAGAATCTCTGGTCACTGAAAATGGGTCTTACATCTGCCTGTCCCTCCTGCCGGCCAGGCCCCTTTCCACCTCTGAGAGTCACTGTCCACTCAAACCAGAGGGAGAGGATAGCCCTCACTTCAGTTCCTGTCCTGGGACTTGACCCTTCTCTCCCTCACATAGCAAATGGAGGAGGACCCCTCTCTGGGAGAAATCCCCTCAGCAGAATCTGGAGAAGGGCCAGCTGGCCAGGTGCTGCCCCAAACTCCAGTGAGCCCTCCTCCCCGCCCCCTCAGGTCCCCCCACTGACTCCCAGTCAGTGCTGAGGGAGCTGGGCTTGGGGCCAGGCCATTCCTTCCTGCCTGCCTGCAGGCCAAGCCTGGGATGTGGCTGTGACCCAGCACAGCAGCCTCCCCAAAGACAGCACTGGAGAGTTGAGCTCTTTCCCTCTCTACCTTAAAATGAGCCACCCCACAGAAAGGACTCCAGAGCCTGCTTGGGCTGCAGGGCTTGGGGTTCCTTCTCCAGGGCCTCAGCCTTGCCTACACAAGCCAGTCAGGAAGCCACACCCTGGTGTGGAGGGGATGTGGGGTAAATAGATGTCCTGTGACAAGAGGCCAGTGTCTGCCCGCTAGCAAGGCCAGTGTGTTCCAGGACTTGCAGAGGGTGGAGAGCCAGCTGGGCCTTTGCCTGGCCTGGGGAAAGCCAGGGCTGAGGGGCGTTTGACCAACTGTAGCCAAAGCAAAGGCACTGCAAGGCGAGGCAAAGGGCACAGGAGAAACCTCAAGCCAGCTTGGGGCCCTTCTCCCAGGTGTATGGAGGAAGTGAGGCTGTAGTCTTGCCTCTTGCTCCCTCTTAAACATGGCAAGTAAACCCTGGGCCATCTTTCTGGGCCATTGTGCAGCGTGGCATGGTGGGGACAGCTGAAGGAAAACACCCTGTGTCAGGTTCGTTTCTCATCTATGAAGTGGAGGTAGTAATAGATCTCGGAGACCCTCAGAGATAGCGTCGGCGCCACTTCATCTTCTGAAGCAGTCAGTGCATTAAGAATGATGATGTGACAAAACAAGGACATTAAAAATGTGGCATAAAGGCCTCCCCGGTGGCACAGCAGTTGGGCGCTGGGTTGCGGGGCTGCCCGCAGCCTCTGCAGCGCTGGCTCTATCCCCAGCTGCTCCCCGACCACCGGAGGAGGGTCCCACATGGCGCGCAGACCTCTCCTGCCGCCCGCTGCTCCCCTCAGCAGTGTACTTTGGTCCTCCTGCCTGTTCTGCTCCCCGCTCTGGCTCTGGTGAATTCTCTCACCCTCCCGCGCTTCTGACTGTGCCCAGTGCTTGTATAAATAAATAAAAATAAAAATAAAAAAATAAAAAATAAAATAAAATCACTCATTCATAAAAAAATGTGGCATATGTTAAATATTTACATTTAACTGAGAAGTATGATAGTATTTATGAGAAATTATAACACACCCCACATCAGCTGCTCACCTTCCAGTCCAGTCAGTGCCTCTCTGGGGCTGTGGGTGCAAATGCACTTGGAGACACATACAGGTGTGAGGCCGTGGGGGTGCCGGGTCCAGAAGGGTGGTCTGTAGAGAGCTTGCTGGTTCCCAGCTCTTAGGGCTGAGGATAAGAGTTAATTTTAAATTCACTCAAGCAGTACTTGAAGCTGTCCATCACTATTATCATTGCCTCCATCTTCTCACTTGTTAGTTGGGTGGGTAAAATGAGACAATATATGTGAAAACATCTAGGGCAGTTCTGGCCTTTGGTAGATGCTTGATAAATTACTGGTTTGTCTAATTCTAATGCTGAGATCACTTCTCTTCTGACTCTTTTCCATGGTAAGACCAGCACCTGCCCTATTTATAGTTCCATTCTGATAAAAAAAAGTTTCAAAAAAATTTTTTAGTTAAGATTTATTTTTTAAATTTATTTATGCATACAATAGCTGGGGAAAAGGCCAGAGGTGGGGGGTAGGTGGTGGTGAGAGGATTCACCAGAGACAGAGTGGGGAGCAGAACAAGCAGATCGACTGAAATACACTGCTGAGGGGAGCAGTGGGTGAGACAGGAGAGGTCTGCTGCGCCATATGGGTCACCTCCCTGGCCGGGATCGAACTTGCACTACTTGCACTGCAGTGGCTGCTGATAGATTCATAGTGCCGAGACTAAACCCCTTGTGCCACCAGGGAGGTGCCCAAATGTTTTTTTAAACTAAGGAATAGTACCTTGAGGTGTACAGAACACAGAGAACATAACAACCACTATTTGGAGCAAGAAATGGAAGGTTGCCACCCTCCTCCCAATCACTTCCCTTCTTTCCTCCCCAAATACCTACTCTCAAGATACCTCACCCCATAAGTGGTTTTTGCCTGATTTTGAATGGACTATATTGTGTCTGGCTCCTTCCACTAATGGTATGCCTGTGAAACTCCACGCTGTTGTGTGTTGCTCTCTTTCACTCACTGTTACATGGTATTCCCATTTATGAATGTGCTACTATTTATCCATTCTATTGTTAATGAGCATTTGGGTTCTTTCAATTTGGGGTCATAATTAAAACACTGCTATGAACATTCTAGAATATATCTTTTGGCACATTTGTATATGCATTTCTATTGGGAATATCTTAAGAAGGTAGTCATGGATCATGTGGTGTACTTTTTAGCAGATAATGTCAACTATTTTTCAAACTGGTTAAAACATTTATATTTCCACCAACAATGTCTGCAAGTATTATTGTTTATAATCGATGGTTGTAATATATGATAACACACTCTGTATTTGCATGGTATATATCTTTCCACTTGAACTTACCTCTATCACTGCATCTATAGTAGGGGTTTTGGTGTTTGTGTGTGACTGTGCTATAATTGCCTCTCTTTTTAAAAATCCACTCTGGGGCCTCCCTGGTGGAACAAGGGTTAAGATGCAACCTATGAAGCAATCCGCAGCCACTGCAGCATGAGTTTGATCCCTGGCCAGGGAACCACTCATGGTGCAGCAGACCTCTCCTGCCTTGCCCGCTGCTCCCCTCAGCAGTGTATTGCAGTCAATCTGCCTGTTCTGTTCCCCACTCTGTCTCTGGTGAATCCTCTCACCCCCCCCCCACATCCCTGGCCTGTTCCCCAGCTCTGGTATGCATAAATAAATAAATCTTTTTTAAAAAAATCCACTCTAACAGACTTTAATTGCTATGCTTGGACTATTTATATTTAATGTAATTATTGGTATGTTTGGATTTATGTCTGTCATTTTGTTTATCAGTTTTTGTTTCTCTTGTGTTTCATTTTCTTTTTTATTTCCTCCTTCCTGCATTTTTGTGAGTTGTTTGAATATTTTCAGTATTCCACTTTAACTCATTTTGACTACATCTCTTTTTTATTACTTGTTTAGAAGCTGCTGTAGGAATTACAATGCACATAGTTAACTTTTCAGTCTACTTATTTTGCCACTTCAAGTTGAAGGTAGAATCTTGGGGGACCACACAGGACTCTTTGCCCCCTGGCTTTTCAGTTGTAGTTATCAGACATGTCATCTATACACACATCGACTCCATTAGACAATGTTGTGATTTTGACTTTCAACAGTCATATATTTTAAGGAAATTAAAAGAATCCATTATGTTTACCCAGATATTTACTATTTCTGTTGTGCTGCTTTATCCCTAATACTCCAGGTTTCCTTTTATCATCATTTCCTTCTGTCTGAAGAGTTTCATTTAGCTTTTTTTTTAATTTATACAAGAACTGGGGTACAGGCCAGATGTGTGGGAGGGTGAGAGGATTCACCAGAGACAGAATGGGGAACAGAACAGGCAGATCGACTGAAATACACTGCTGAGGGGAGTAGCAGGCGAGACAGGAGAGGTCTGCTGTGTCATGTGGGTTGCTCCCTGGTTGGGGATCAAACTCGCGCTACAGTGGCTGTAGATAGCTTCATAGGTTGCATCCCAACCCCTTGTGCTACCAGGGAGGCCCCATTGTGTGATTTTTTTGACGAGACTGTTGCTCTTTCTATTTATTTCAAGGGGATTTACTCTCACTTCTTGGACCATGATTGTAATCACTTTAATGTCTTGATTGCAACTGTGTCACCTAAAAGTTATTTCAGAGTTGTCTCTTGATTTTGTTTTTCTCTTTCCCTTGAGAGATATTGAGATTTTCCTGGGTCTTCAACATCAAGTAATTTTTGATTGCATCCTGGACATTTTGAATATTAAGCTATGGGGTTATGGGTTTTGTTTAAATCCTATGGAAAATGTTGACTTTTTGTTTCATCAGTCAATCAATCTGGTTAGGTTCAGGCTGCAATTTCTTACTTGTCTTCTCTGAACACTATCAGTCAATTTTTGAGGCTTGCATTCTGATGTGTTCAGTGTATGTGTTAGTTTTGACCAAATCTCTTGATATGCCGAGCATGGTCAGCCTTGGGGTGAATGCAGGAGTTTTTATGGATTACTTTCTTTGGCTCTCTTCTCTCCATGACTTCCTCACCACTTCCCAGTTCCCAGTTCTGGGTCCCTTCTCAAATTTTGTGCTCCCTCTACTCTTCTACTTAAAATGCTAGGGGTTTCCTGGCAATTCCACTCCTATGGATTCACCCAAAGGACACAAAAACATTGATTCAAAAGAACACCTGTAACCCTATGTTTATTGCAGCACTATTTACAATAGGTAAAACCTGGAAACAACCAAAATGCCCAAAAATAGATTACTGGATCAAGAAGATGTGGTATATATACACAATGGAATATTATTTAGCCATCAAAAAGATAAACTCATGCCATTCACAGCAACGTGGATGGAGCTAGAAGGAATTATGCTCAGTGAAATAAGCCAGAAGGAAAAAGAAAAATATCGGATTGTTTCACTTATAGCAGGAATATAGGGGAACCCAATAAGACATCAATGTAAAAAAATAATAACAGTACAATACACAACAAAGCAAAAATGGACAATTATAAATCAGACATACTGCAGGGGAGGAGGCTTTATGTATTTTTAAGAAAAGATTTACAGGTTGCCTAAAAAAAATCAGGGACAGGCCAGGAGAAAACCAGAAATGTTTACATCCCTTAGGGTTATTTCCATAGTTAGGGTTTAATGAACACCCAGCTTTAACAATGAAGGAAATTTACTACCTCAGATAAATAAGTCCAGAAGGAGCATTAACTTCAGGTGAGAGTTGAATAATATTCCCAAGGACTAGATCTCCTGTTTATGATCTGCCTGTTATATCATTGAGGTTGGACTCATTCTTACCCTCACCGAGTGCCACACCCATGCATACACCACTCTAAGCTCTCCCTTCCTGGCAGCCATACTGCTGCAGCACAAAGCACTCCCTTCCCACCTCTCCCACTACACCAAGCAGGAAAGGAGAAGTCTCTAATGAGTAAATCTTCTGGGATTTGTTCTCTACTGGCTCATTCCCAGTCCACCACTGTGACCAGGGGTTGGGATATGCTGATCTCCTTGAGCCAATCAGAGCCCACTCGTGGAGCCAGGCTAAAAAATGTTTGTGTGTGGGGGGTGTGTGTGTCCAAGGGTGTCTCCTCTAGAAGGGGGAGTGGGTGAAGTTTCCCAGAGAGAAGCAAATGGATGCTGGGCAGCAAAAGCAGCAGATGCCCACGAAAGAGGAACCTGGATTTCCCCCTTCCCACAGTTACTTTTTCTACAAATCAGGGTCACTTTGACGCTCAACTGGGGGAGACAGAAAGCACATAGATAGGTCCTGGCTAGGAAAAGGCTATGATTTGTGGCTGTCAGGCAGAACTGGGTCTAACTCCCGGTGTTTATCTGTAAGGTCTGATCAGAAAAGAATGCCCCAGGGTCAAAGGACAGCTGATAGGAAGACAAAAGACTCAATAATATTTGGGTCACCAGAGCGATCTATCTGGAGAAGGGTCAGAAAATGTGGAGCATTTTTTTTGTTGTTGTTATCCTACAAGTGGACTCTTTGAAAGGACAAAGTTCTGCAATAGTGTAGTGGCAGGAATGGCCACTGAGCAGGTTTTCTGATCCAGCAGACCGGGTAAAGAAGGAGTCAGAGTCCTTAGTGGCTTTTGCAGGTCTTTTATTTAGATTTACCAGGCATATGGCAGGCAGGGGTGCCGGGCTAGCAGGCCTCCCAGCCCCCAGCAAGTCCTTACTCTGGGCTCTCTGGCCTTCTCTCACATTCTCTCTGCTCTTCTTCTTTCTCGGCTTCTGCTGGCGTCCCTGTGATGCCGCCCTTATAAACTGTCTCTCAGCCCAGGTGTACCCACTTCAGGTACCCGCCATCAGGCATGCATTCAGGACCACAGGGATCCCTCATTTGATTATGGGTGACTTTAATAGATTCTGTGATGCCAAGAGGCTTCCTTGTCCTCCTTGGCATTCCTCTTGACTTTTCAGAAACTACCCGTATTCCTTTCTGAGTTTGAGAGCGCTGGCTCTCAACTTCGCCCAAGCTAGCTATCATTGTTGTGACGTCTTGTATCTGACGTCTCACATGGGGTGCTAGAACTGCCAATAGGGATCCAAATGAGGAGGAGGGGGCATTCTTTAATACCAAGTTTCTCATCCCTGCTGTGAAATGCTCGTCGTCAGGACCACGGGTATTCACATTAAACAAGGCCTGCTGCATCCCCAATTCCCCAAGTACCTGTACCAGCTCGGCAAACGTCTGCCAACCGCTTACTGTCTCTGGCACGTCTCCCACATCAGCCCATACTGTCCGTATGGCAGCCATTATGCACTACAGGAGGGTGTGGTCGCCCTGGCCACACCGCCAGCTGTTCTGCAGCCTCTGTCGCAAGGATGGGTGTGAAGTCACGGAGGCCAGTCTCTCCATCTCTTGTGCCGTGCAAATAATCCCATCCACCCCCAGGTCCCCATAAACATAGCAGCCAGGCTGCCAAGGGTTCCCCTGGTTTCTGGCAGAACTGTTTGCCCAAGTCCTGCAGTTCTGCCTGGGTGTAAGGTCGGTAGGTAGTGAATTCCGTCATCTGTGGTGGTCCCGCAGCCTGACCACCTGGGGCCAATGGTCGCTGCCGCTTCATTTTCTGAGTCACCACCGGGCGGGCCCGGAGCATGGGACCAGCCTCCTCCTCCTCTCCAGAGGAGTCTTGCATCTCCGGGGTCGCAGGTTGGTTTGCCACCACCAGCTGCGATTCGGGCAAAGGCCAGCCTCCCTCTCCTTCCTTTCTGAGACGGAGTCTGGCGTCTCCGGAATGGTGGGTTGGTTTCTCCGAACTTCTTCCTCCAGATTCCTCAAATGTTGTTGCAGTATCCGCATCTCTTCTCGCATTTCATCCCGTACTTGCTGGACCCTAGATTGCTCTTTCTGTCTGGACTCTCGCAGAGCTGTGAGAAACACCCATCCCACGGCTCCTGCCGCCTCGCGGGCACTGCATCCACTCAGGGTTTCTTCTGTTTCATACAGGGCCTGTTCCAACTGCCCCGGGGATCCATCTACCTCTGGCCATTCCTGGCGAGGAGGTCGGCCACCGAGTACCATCTGCTCGTGGCCGGCCACCTGGCAAATCCTCCCCAGGTTCCAAAGGGTTTCGTCTGCGAAGAGCCGTCCTGCTTCGAACCGTCCTGCTGTCTACGCCACTTGTAATGCAACCAACCCATTCCGGGCAGGTTTATGAATGGTTCTAGCAGCCACATGCTCTTTGCTGTTGTTTGCAGTCGCCGCTCTCCTCCGCACACTCCACTGCCCTCCTCCACCCTCCACACCGCACCACCACACACCGCACTCTGCTGTGCCACCCTTATAAACCAGTCTCTTAGCCCAGGTGTACCCACCTACACATGCCCACACCCTACTCCAGGCGCCCGCCATCAGGCGTGCATTCAGGTCTGCAGGGTTCCCGCATCTATCCTAATGGCGGGAGGGCAGAAAAGCCTGATACCTTTTACCTACCCTACACATAGTTAATATTTGCTGCCAAGTTAAACACAAATGACTAGGTTAAGGTCTAGCCTGTTTCCTTAGCATCAGGAAGGGACTAAGCAGACATACTAGCACAGTCCTGAGGATGAGCTGTATTCCATGAATAGCTTCCATTTTCCATTCTATTGCTGCATGAAGACCTGTGTACCATCATTTAGTGTCATGCTGAATCTGAAAGCTCCAGGCCTCCATTTCCTACCCGAGGCAGGACAGCTCCTCACTCACCATTCACCATCACCCTACTCGGCCCTCCCTGTCCAAATCCATTTAGTTACTGCATTCGAACATTAGAAGCTCAGATAGCAAGTTTGGATATTGGGGATACCAGGTTATCAAGTCCATGTTTTCCTGAGCAGCAAGTGGCGGGGAGGTGGGGCGCTCAGAGAGTGAGGGTTCATCCCCTAATTGTTTGGAATCTAGTTGTTCCCAATGTTGAATAGTAGAGTTTGTAGAGAGAGACTGTGGGCAGGAAGGAACTCCTATACTGACTGCTTACTTTGTGCCTGGTGTGGTGCTATCACATCCAGACCACAGTGGTGTTGGAAGGTTAATGTAACTACAATAAAAATACACAGTGATAGGCCCTTTTAGCTGTCTGTACCCATGCTTCATAGTTCTTTTTTGTGATTACTGTCCACCTCACACATTGTAAGTTAGGACAAGGATCATGCCAGTGCTGCCCCACTGTGTCCTCAGAGCCTGCAGCATATTAGGTGCTCATTGAATATGTGTTGAATAAATGAATGAATCAAAGGACAATTACAAACCTCAGATGCACCGTGAGGTTTTTTTAAGGAACAGAACACAAAGCAGCAAGATGACAGCTAGCTCTGCTTACCTCCAAGCCCTGTGAAAAAGTCCCAACTTGGAATGCTTCCCACGAGGAAGCTGAGCCAGTCCACAGCAAAGGATATCCTACAATGCTCAAAGCTGACAAAGTTCTCAATGGGCAGATGACACTTCTAGCCCCTCCTTTGTTCAACTGATGGGTTTCCAGAATGCCACTGGGTTGGCAAGTTGAACCTACTCCACCTGTATGTGGTGTTGTATATTTCAAGTGGTTCCTTGGGAGTAGTTCTGGTCTCATACACTAGAACATGACAACACTAAAGACCCTTTGCCATCTAGCACAAGCACCAGAAGAGGGAACTGGGAATCACAATGTTATTCCTCTCCCACAGACCTGATGGCTAGGAGATTCCATTAGTTTTAAAAGATTGGGAGGTTGGGGCTAGAGTGCCACAGAGATTACAGTTAGGCTTTCTGCTCAACCCTGTCCTTGCCCCTGTTCTGATGTGGGGAGACCCCTGGCCTGACAGGTAGGCACTGGTGTGGTCACTCAGGAATGAACTGCTGGTCACCCTGCTGCTCCTGAGCTCAGCTCACGATTAATTCAGTGTGTTGCTAAGTCACACTCCTTGACATAGACCCCTAGGACTCATTTCCAGGATGTTTTTGGCTTCCTGACAACCTTTTCCTGTTTTGGAAGCTAAAAAGTGGCACTTAAAAAACCAGTTAGGTTTCATTGTTTTGTTTTGTTTTGTTTTGTTTTAAAGATTGCACTGAAGAGAGAAGGTGGAGTCTCCCAATGGCAGAGTCACCCTCACCCCTGCAGAGGCCCCTCCTATTACAGACTGCCTTTGTGCCTAAACATCACTGAAACTCTTTCCTCTCATGTCCCCATATTTTTCTCATGTGTCAGAACAATAAGGTGGCCTGCATTTGTCCATTATGACACATTTCAAGCACGGAAGACAGTCTGCAAAAACACATTCTAAAGAAAGCTCTCTCTTCTCATTGAAAAGAATTCTCTAGTAATATTTCCTTTCATTCAAAATGCCCCACCCTTGGAGTAAAGCCAGTAAGCTAAATGACTAAAAAGAATTAAAAGGTGGCACTTAGAATTTAAAAATTCTATGGAAAAGAGAACTTCACGATGGGGAGTGACACGTTTTCATGTTCTTTCAAAGTTTGACTGCAGGGGCCCAAGAGGTGGCAGTCAGGGACAGAGTGGGGAAACCCCTTACACGCTGGCCACCTCCATTTGAAAGGGAGAAACCTCCTCCTGCTGAGTACGAGCTGGAGGGGGCCACAGCCCCAGAGAAGGGTGAGTACTACCTTAGGAAGTTCTGGGCAGCTGCACAGTAATGGGCAAAAGAATGGCCCTGAACACTCAGCTGCCCCAGGCGCTTAGGGCAGAGGGGAACTCGGGGTTGGAAATCTGCAGAAACCAGCTTTTCGAGAGAGTGTGATCTCTTTTCCAAGGCCAAATTTCTTGTCACCCTTCCTTGCCATGTTAATTCTGGCATGAAGACCCAAGTTAAGTTCAGGTGAAGGGTTTAGGGGAAGCTGACTGTAGGGTAAGTGATTATCAGGCTTTTCTGCCCTCCTGCCATTGAGGATGGATGATGGTTCCCTGCGGTCCTGCATGCATGCCCGATGGCGGGCACCTGGAGTAGGGTGTGGGCATGCATAGGTGGGTACACCTGTGCTGACAGATTGAGCTCATAAGGGCGGTGTCACTGGACGCCAGAAAATGGAACCAAAAAGGCATGAAAGAGAAGCAGAAGAGAGAGAATGAGACCACGAGAGAACACCGGACAGCCTCTCCCGGTGCCCCCCACTCCCACCGGCCCCCACCCCCGGCACCCCTGCCTGCTGTGTAGCTGGTAAACTCAATAAAAGCCTTGCAAAGCCGCTGAGGGCTCCAGGATTCTTCTTTACCCATCTGCACAGGATTATAAATATCCTGGCCTGTGCCTTACTGGCACTACACTAAGATAACAGTCCAGAAGTTTCATTATATGATAGGTCTCCAAAAAATAAATACCTCTTGGGCCTCCCCGGTGGCGCAGCAGTTGAGCGCTGGGTTGTGAAGCTGCCCGCAGCCTCTGAAGCGCTGGTTCAATTCCCGGCTGCTCCCTGGCCACCGGAGGAGGGTCCCACATGGCCCGCAGACCTCTCCTGCCACCCGCTGCTCCCCTCAGCCGTGTACTTCGTCAGTCTGCCTGTTCTGCTCCCCGCTCTGGCTCTGGTGAATTCTCTCACCCTCCCGCACTTCTGACTGTACCCAGTGCTTGTATAAATAAATAAAAATAAATCTTTAAAAAAAAATAAATACCTCTTATACGGTAGCATGCCATCAAAACCACTACCTCAACTGGTATTCTGATCCTCTGGATTAAACTCTTCCTAGTTTGATCGTCTTGTCTTCAAAGAGCCTTCTTGTGTTCTATGTTCACAAGCAATTCTTACAGGGTTGCACTGATGAGGGTGACCAGAAAAATATACATGGTGTCTTCACTGGTATATTAACTGTGCTACTTACTACCTCTGATGGTAGGCAAGTTACTTCACCTGCCTGGTCTGTTTCTTCAGCAGTAACATAGGGGGAAAAGAGAGGGTTGTGAGGGTTAACCAAGTTAATTGACAACACGCACAGTAGGCACTCAGTAAATGCTGTATTATTACAGTAAAACTGTACTTAATAAAGTTAAAGCCTTGGGACAATTACCAATAGTCACCGGTTTACTGAAATGCAACAAAACCTTTGTTCTTTGCTATGGGGTGCGCATTTACTTACTCCCCAAAGCCTAAAAGTTTTCTGCATGTTTTTTTTGAAAGAATATTTACATGGATTTGAAAAGGCAAAACTAGATTCTGCTTTTATATCTAATAGGCTAAATCTCATGCAAATATTGAACTGAATTAAGTGATTAATAACAACTTCATCAAATAGATTCTACTGATTCCCCTTTCATTTCACAACATAAACTTTATTAGCTATAATCATACATTACATATTCTGGATACTAGACTTACTAGCTTTTGATAAAATGTTACTTTTATACAAATTATAGATACAGCCAACTTTAAGTTAGTTGGTTTTTGAAAATTATCTCTTTACATTTAGATACAGTATTTCTTATACAATTAATTTTTTATAATGTTTTAAAACATATTCAAATAATTGGGTGAATATTTCTTATAAAATGTGGCCTGTAAAAAAAAGTAAAACCTAGGTTGTTATTTGATAGTTACTTTTGGTTCTGTCATTTTTTTCAGGTCATCACAAACAGTTCATCAGATTCAGGGGAAGCTGAGGGTTGAGGGCCATCCTCAGGCTGCATTCTTTCTTATTTCACCCAAGAAGTCATAGGTCTGCTCTGAAATGTCAAAAGGTTCGTGGACTCCATCTGGTGACAGCAGAGCTTGAAGGGCACCCTCATTTTCTTGGTTTTGCTTAAGGAAGTCAGCGATGACTTTCCAACGTGCAGCCTCAGTCTCTTCTTCTGCCCACCGGAAGGGGGGCAGGAACGTGGAATGGAGAAGAGGCAGCACACAATCATGGTAAACCAGGAGAAACACAGTCTTCAGGTACTCTCTGTCTCTCTGGGAAAACAGCATCACAAATAATTACGAGGAGCTCCATATCGTTAATTTTTAAGTATGAATTTCTACGAACTCTGTTAACTAAAACTCTGAACTTTGTGCGGGATGGAGGTGCTTGGTGCCTGGCAGGTGCCTGGTGCAAGCTCTGAATCAGCAGTCAGGAAAGAGTGCCCTCGAGGGGGAAGCAAGCAAGAGTCATGGGAATGGAGATAAGCAGCTCTCCCTGAGGGTCTGCAGTGGCTCCTTGAGACCAGGGTGTCGCTGAAGCTCCAAGGGTGTCTCACATTCTATCACGGAAACCCTGGTGCTGAATCTAATTCTGGTGACAAGGGTATGGTTCCAGGTTCACAGAACTAAGACACTGTGAAGTCTGCTGAATCCACTTCATCGGATCACAGCGTATCAGAGATAATTGCAAAGCTGTCATGAGAGCTGGGTGGCAGGTATTCTGCAGGGAATCCAGAAAAAGCAGATCCAAGGAATAAAAAATTGTCAAACCTTTTCCAGATAACTGAGTACCACAATGACCACACTGTCAGCCAGTCCTGACACTCACAGACTGGATGGGGATCTCAGAGAGCAGAGAAGCCTGAGGTGGAGAGATCCACACCTGGCAGTACCTCCAAGCATGTGTGGAGGGGATAATTTTTATAGGACTAAGGCCCAGCACCTTGTCCACTTCTACACTGGAACAGCCTTAAAACTGCCAATTTTAGCAAAGGCCAATGTAGATGATACTGGTTCATAGAAACTCAAATAAGGATATAATAGCTACAAATATATAATATCTATACAGTTTTTCTCAATATTTAGTTTTGTTTGTTCTCTCATGTTCCTTGCAGATAATTAATACTTCAGATTGGAAGTTCAAAAACCATGGCCCATGTTACAAATGCAGCCCACTGTCTCATTTTATTAAGTTTTATGAAGCACAGCTGTGCTCATATCACAGTTGTTTGCATATCATTTGCAGCTGATATTGGATCACAATGGCAGAGTGAAATATTATAGTTGCGACAGAGACCTATGACCTGCAATGCCAAAAACATTTACTATCTGGCCCATTATAAAGACGTCTGCCCATCCTAGGTTGGAACAGTCAAGCCATGACTCCTTGATTGACACAAGTCCTGTTGGGTAATGACCATGCTTCTCTGGCGAGGGAGGCATGAGCCATGGGTTTTGTCAATGACCTAAGCCTTCAGTTTAGGTCAATTTTCTTTTCCATTCTCCTTACCTGATACATATTTTGAGAGCTAGAGGATTTTTTAAAAAATAATAGAAATTTGATAGCCAAAAGGGAGATTTTGGTTTAGAAACTTCCCCTGAATTTAAAAGAATTCAGTCATCTGAAAATAGTGTCTGGATCAAGAATTTCTTTTCACATTAGGAAAAAACCACCCATGTGTATTTACAATTGTAATGACAGTTTAACTGCATAACAAGAATGATGACTGGCTACTTTAGCTAAAAAAGAGGCATTATTAGAATGTGCAAGCAAACACTGAGTACTGCCAATGGTAAGTTCAGCATGGAAAATCAAATTACCTTCTCTGATCTTTTCAATGTGCTTTCTTTCTCAGCCCATGAACTCTAAAAAGCAAACAGAAATATTATACTACTCGGAGTATTCGTAAGTCTTTGCCACAGTTCTGTAACTTCAATGTACTTAAACTTATGGCTGAGGTTAAAAGCACTATTTAAAACCTGCACGTGAAAAAAGGTTAATCTGTAATCAAGCAATACTGTTAATGACCAGAACCAGACTGACTAGGTGGGAAATATCAGAGAGAAACACCTCAGAAACCCATGATTCTAGTAAGTCAAAACTAATTAAAGAACTGATCAGTGAAACAGTAACACATCCACGCAAACATACCAACACCAGATGTGCCTTATATGAACAATAAAATATGATTAACCTTTTAAGGTAAGATAGGAACGAAAACAGAAAACGCTGCTAAATACTACCCTTCCCCAGGATTCTATATGTCTTCGTGATATAGTGGTCAGGGTAAGATGAACTGAAATAGAATTTGCAAGTAAATATTTTCAATCTTTCTACCGGCTTCATAAAACCTCTTGAAAGAAATAAAAACAAACCCAGAGTTCAATCAATCCTATAGAAGTATGTACAAATCAAGACATTCAGAGAACTAGATCCAGGCAGACTGTAAGCAAGGTGGAGGAGGGGGAAAGGTGCTCAGTTTCCAGACTGCTCATTCCAGGCCTCACCATTGTGTCTATTTGCAGGGATCTTCCCATTGGTGCCCAGTTTCATAGATTCCATGAAATCCTCAGCCATTTCTCAGTAGGAAAGCCCTGGGTGAATGTGATATAGGGCACCAAGAAATACGATTCTCCATGAAATAAAGAGGACGTTTCCTACCAGAGTCCAAGGTTGTGCTCCTCATGAGCCTCGCCTTGAAAGGCTCAATTGTTGCCTTGAAAGGACTGTGGTCTGCCCCCTATCAACTGCCAGGCCTGTGGGTCCTGGAGAGTTGGAAGAGGACCATTAAGAACCAGAGTGTTTCTAAATAGGTCAAGTGCCATTTTCAACAACCACCACAAGCAAAATGAACTTAGCTAAGTTAACGCTGGGAGGCTCACACACTTCACAATGTAAACTTTAAAAGGCACCTGGCTTATTGTTTGGTAGTTAAATGTTAAAGTCCCACATCATTTTTACTGGAATTACCAGCAAGCAGCAGGATGTTTCACTCAGTGTGAAAACTCAGTGGGGTGTTCCCAGTGGGGAATAGCAAGCATGTGTGATGGAGGTTGGGGAGTAGGGGGTGTCACTATTATGTACCAAGATCCACTTCTCCCTTCCATCTGGGACAGACTACCTCCGAACTGTCTTGAATTAAGTGGGGCCATGTGACTGGCTCTGGCCAATGACAAAAGAGCATAAGAGGCCTGTGCCAGGTGGGGGCAATGGCAGGGAAATGCAGGACAATTCTCCATTTTCTCTTTTCTTGCAGGGGCAACTGGCAACAGAGGAAGTCACTTGTTCCAGATGATGTTATAAGAAAGTGGACTCGCCTCCAGTGTACATCCTTTGGTGACTATGGAGCAGGGTCTTTCATTGATCCATGTGGATGAGTACCATGAGTAAGAGAAAAACCTGTGTTAGTTACCACAGACTGGCTTATCCTAAGTAATATAGTTTGCCATGAAGAGAAGACTCAAGAATGTAGAAACAAATCACAATTTTAAATTTTTATCATTTAACACACAAATAATTCCTGGTAGAAAAACTAAGAAAAGAACAGAAGAAATAACCCATAGTCCAAAGGGAATTACTGTTAACTGCTTAAGAGTATATTCTTCCAGGGGCCTCCCCGGTGGCGCAGCGGTTGAGCGCTGGGTTGCGAAACTGCGCGCGGCCTCTGCGGCGCCGGTTCGATCCCCGGCTGCTCCCCGGCCACCAGAGGAGGGTCCCACATGGCGTGCAGACCTCTCCTGCCGCCCGCTGCTCCCCTCAGCAGTGTACTTCGGTCCTTCTGCCTGCTCTGCTCCCCGCTCTGGCTCTGGTGAATTCTCTCACCCTCCCGCGCTTCTGACTGTACCCAGTGCATGTATAAACAAAACAAACAAACAAACCAGCAAACAAATAAATAAAGCATGCCTCTATAAAAAAAAAAAAAAAAAAAAAAAAAGAGTATATTCTTCCAGACCTTTTCACAGGCAGGTATATAAATAAATATTTAAATGTACATATGCCTCAAATGGGTGTTTTCATCTAATAATATATGTGAACAACTTTACCCACATGCCTTTTCTTGAAGAGTACGTGGCAGACCTGACTACCCAGAGCTGCCTCGCAGGGACAGTGCCTGGCCTGTGTTAGTTATCACAGACTGGCCACTGCTGAGCTCCACAGCTAGCCAGGTTGTACTTCTCTGAGCAATCTGCTCTTCAGGGAAATGTTTAGACTAGCACACAGACTAGATTAGCCCTAAGATTTCTCCCAACACCAACATTGAGATTCTGAGATTATCATACACTGAGAGTAATTTCATTGCTCAGCACAGTGCCTTAGCCACTGAGGCTCTCGTGAAATATTTGCTGAATGAATCAATGTATGTATATTCTGTGTAATGAGCAAATATGAAACTTATGACTTAATAGGGGAAGAAAGAGAAATTTTGTATTACCTAGTGACAGTGCCAAATGAATGCCTGAAATCATGGGTAATCACATGCCCTAACATTTCTTAAGACTTTTTGCTGCAAATAAAAAAAAGATAAACTTCATGCAATTTGCAGCAACATGGATGGAGCTGGAAGGGATCATGCTCAGCGAAATAAACCAGAAAGAAAAAAAAATACCGGATGGTCTTACTCATAGCAGGAATTTAGAAAACCTAATAAGGGACCAGAAAAAAGACTATTTATAATAAAGTAACAAGCAACTATTGGTGGGGAGGAGGGAGTAGGATCAAAACAAGGTGGATGGGAATTGTAAGGGGACTATAACCAAGATGAAAATGAATATATTGTAGAAAAATGAAAAGTGATGTAAAAAATATATAAAATAAACTAAAAATGCTAAAAAAAAAAAAAAGACTTTTGCTGCAAATGTCACTGTTACTATTGCTGACCCCGACTCTGGTCAAACCAGCACATGAAATCATTTTCAGTCTGATGAAAATCTTTGTGGATGATAATCTCCTCCTTCTATTTCTCTGTCAGGCCCCTATGACCTCCCTCCTGCACGTGAGTTTGTCTACCTCTGTGTGCTATCAAATGCCCTACAGCACGTCACCCACACTTTCCACACCCTGCACTCACATTGACCTTGCCCTTCATCTACTGACAATTTCCAACATGCAGAAATACCACATGTTCTTAAGAACACTCCCTAGTCCTTCCTTCCTCAAAATGTTTGCTCAAGCTGACATCTTACTATTTCCATCTCATCTCAGCATGCCAGATCCCGCCAGGGCCCCTGACCTTTTATTAGGTCCATTTCACCCAGGACCTCTTTATTTTTCCTGATCCTAGTTTGTCACTTTCTTTAAATCGCCAAAAATCTGGATATATGTACCCTGGGGCACTTGTCATATTATCTGAGTATTTTCCTTGTAGGCATACAGGTCTTTTAATATTTATTGATTCTGATATATTAACTTGAACTTTATGAAACTTCCATTTTTGAATTAAAAAAGTATCTGAAAGTTGGAAATTTCATAGGGTATGACAACGTTTTGCAGCTATTTCTCACAGTAGACAGTATATGTAAAATTAAATTAAAAATGACACACGAGCCCTGACTCTCTCCTAAGAAAATTCAATCAACTTTGTTTAACAAACCATTTCACTGGCCATCTTAAGTCAAGGAACAAATGACAGGCAAGAAGTTGCAATAGTGTACTTAGCAGATGCTCCCTCTGCTTATTGAGCCAAGGATGAGAACTCCTGGGAAGCAACATTCATAATAGGAAGGGAAGGATGAGACCAAGTTAGCTAGATAATTGGCAAGGGTTGGAAGAAATCATCCAAAGAGAAAAAAACAAAACCAAACCTGTGAGCAGGTGTCAGTAACTCCCTAACATGGTGGGTGGAAGCGCTTTCAGAAGTTATCGGGTGTCCACCATGAGGATGCTACTCACCCTGAGTGCATCCATCACATCAGGCTGCTCCAAGAGCTTTGGGAAGGTGGCCAACAAGGGATTACTAATTAAATCTGAAAGACAAAAGAATGAAAGGATTTTACCCAGGCTTTAGCCAATGTATTTTACTGTACTAGACATAAAAACATTACATTTAGGTTAAAAGTACCATGTTGTATGATTTGTTAACAATATATTCTACATACTTTTAACTTCTAGGAAAGCACAAAGCTGTCCCCTCTTCTGCCCCTACATCCACACATCACTCAATTCTGAAATGAGTTTTATATCAAGTGGATGGAGTTCTTAGGGTGGAAATTAAGTGAGTACGAATAGAATAAGACTAGACATTTTGTTCATCTATGTTCTCCTTATGACATATCTGTGGATGGTAAAAGGGATCTTCCAATTAGGAGGCACCCTTGCTTCTGGAAGGCTGAGTAGGAATCAGGAAACATCAGGGGAAGTGAGGGCAGGGCAGGCTGTGCAGGCGGTAATGTCATTCTTGACTTTTTTTGAGTCATTGAAATAAATTCAAAGACAAGTGATGATTAAAAGGCTTAACTATCCTTCCCTCAGAGTTACCATTATTCTCTCAGAAATGTCTGGCACCTGACTGTGAGTTCCATGTCTCTCTATCTATCTAGGTGGTAAGTCCTGAGAAGACTCCCATCTAATTCATCTACTGAATTCAAAGACTGTCCAATAAAATTAAACTTGTTGGGGGAGGCAATTCTTATAGCCCACAGTTTCTTCTTTGCAAGTTCAATCATGTGTAACAACTCGCTCTGATATTTTTAAAAACTCGCTATTTAACATTTTACCTGGAAGAAAATTCAAGCTTACAAAAAGCTGCAAGAATAAAAATAGTACATAGAACTCCTAAAGATCTTTTACCTGGATTCACCAATTTTTATTATGCCACTGAATAGTGCACTAGGAACCAACTATTTTGGGTGATTTCAATCTCTCCTCAAAGAGATAATGCACATACTACACACATGGTAAAATCACATTACTCAGAGACATTAAGGAAAAATGTGATTATAGCTGAGTTTTAGCATCTCAACTTTCCAGAATCAGAGGTGTGAAAACATCTACATTGTCTGAGCTCACACAGGATACACATTGAGCACAGGGTGTTGCATCTGAAGTAGTTTGTTAGCATTTATGCTACTCTAAATATTTTATTACAAGTGTCATCTTCAGCAGCAGATGATATGGCTTAGCATAGGTAATATTTCCTGAAGACATAAGGAAAATGCAAAGGCCCCTTACCAGTACTTTGCATGCTCATCCTATCTTTCAGGAGCACATCTCCAAGAATTTGGCGATAAAATATCAACAAATGAATGCAGCACATGTTTCCAATTAATGTTTCTGGCAGCAGGCTATTAAAAGAGAAAAAAATGTATTAATTGAACAACAATCCAAGTGTTTTAAAATGCATATTGTTACTTTAATGAATAGTTCCAAGTTTGATTTTATTATTGGAAAAAATTTTAACAATTTTAAGGAAAATTTCCATTATAAACTGGCCACTTTAAGCTTCAGATAACATTTTTATGTGTATACTTTTGAGTCTCAACTCTGTGTTGCCACTCCTGTAATTCCATTTTAACATCTACACCCATGTTAAATGTCAAATAAAAAGAATAGTCATCAGTTACATGTTTTGGAAAGAAAGGGACTAGTCAGCTACAAGTTTTAACAAAGCCATTTAGTCACCCCACCTGATGTGACGGGAATGCAAAGGAAGTGTGAGTTCAGACTATTATGGTGCTGGTGGAACATTGGAGGGTGTGGCAGAGCTGCACTAAATTCTTTTTTTTTAAATTTTTATATTTTTCACATGGTTGTTCATTTTCCTTTCAGGTGCAATCCCCACAAAATTCCCACCACCAAGACACCTGTGAATGTCACCATAGACTCTTGTGCTCTTCCCTCCTCTGTACTGATCCCTTCCCTCCCAGTCCCCAGCTAAATGTCCCTGATTTGCAGTTTGCCTGCTAGTTTTGTCTTCTCCCCCGCCCTGCCCCCATCCCTTGTTTGGTTTCCCAATGTTCCTTTTATAAGTGAAACCATCCACTATATATCTCTTTCCTTCTGACTTATTTCACTGAGCATAATTCCTTCCAGCTCCATCCCTGTTGCTGCAAATGGAATGAGTTTATCATTTTTGATTGCTGAATAGAATTCCATTGTGTATATATACCACAGGGTTTTTTTTTGATCCAATCATTTGCTTTGGGGCATTTAGTTTGCTTATATATCTTAGCCATTGTAAAAAGAGCTATACTAAATTCTGATTTTGTTACTTTTTAGCTGTTGGACTTTGGGTTAATTAGTTATTCTTCTGTGTCTTGATTTCCTTATTTCTGGAATGTAGATAGTAATTTCTGAAAGCCATTAAGAGTACCAATACGATGTAAGTGCAGTGTGCAAGGCTTGATACAAAATAAGCCTCAAAAAACAGAAAAAATTTTAATATTGAAATCAAATGGACAGCAGTTTAAAATAGATAATTATAATTTCAGGATGCTATATGTAATCCTCATGGAAAGCACAAAAAGAAAAACTCTATAGAATATACACAAAAGGAAATGTAAAGGGAATAAAAATTTGTTGCTACCAAAAAAAATCAATTAAATACAGAGAAAAATAGTAAGAGAGGAAGTGAGGGACAAAAAAAATCTATGACATACAAAAAGAAAATAAATAACAAAACAGCAATAGTATACCCTGCCCTGTCAGTAATTAACTAAACAAACTAAACCCAAAACTAACAGAAGGAAATAAGAAAAAAAAAAAGAGCAGAGATGAATGAAATAGAAACAATTCAGAAAATCAAAAGAAACCAAGACTTTGTTCTTTGAGAAGATCACCAAATTGACAAATCTTTAGCAAGAAAAAAGAAGACTCAAATTACTAAAATCAAAACTGAAAATGAAGACAATATGATCCTACATAAATAAAAAATATTATATAGATTATTATAAACAACTGTAAGTAAAAAGTTGGGTAATCTAGATGAAATGAACAAATGTGGCTAAATTACAGAGACGTAGAAAGTCCAAATAAACCTGTAACTAGTAGGGAGATTGAATTAGCAGTCGAAAATCTACCAATAAAGAAAATCTGTAGGCTGATAGCTTCACTAGTGAAATCTACCAAACACTTGAATAAAAACTAGTACCAAGCTTTCACAAATGTTACCCGAAAATTGAGACGGGAACCCTTCCTAACTCATCCTATGAGGCATTACCCAGTACCAAAGCCAGACATAGACACCACATGAAAATTACAGACCAATATCCCTGATGAACACTGATGCAAAAATCTTCAACAAAGTACCAGCAAAGAGAATTCAACAGCACATTAAAAGGTTTATATATTGCGACCAAGTAGAATTCATTCCTGGAATGCAACAGAACAAAATCAATCAATGCAATACACTGCATCAACAGAGTGAAGGAAAAGACCCACATGAACTTCTAGATGATCCCCAAAAAGCCTCTAACAAAAGTCAACACCTTTTCACAATAAAAACACTTAGAAGCTAGGAATAGGAAGGAAACTATCTTAAAATCATGAAGGCAATATGAAAATCCATAACCAGCATCCTATTTGATGGTGAAAGACTGAAAAATTTTCCTCTAAGATCAGGGACAAGACAGTGATGCCTGATTTTACCATTTTTATTCAACGTATTATTAAAAGTCCTAGCCAGAGATCAACTAGGCAAGAAAGGAAAATAAATGGCATCCAACTTTGAAAGGAAGAAGTAAAATTCTCTCTGCTCACAAATGACATGATCATATACCTGGAAAGGCCTACAGATTACACATACACAGAAAACTGTTAGAAATAATAAATTAAGCAACATTACATAAGATTAGCATACAAAAATAAATCATGTTTCTATACACTAACAATAAATATGAAAAAGAAATTAAAATAATTTTATTTATAATGTCAAAAAGAAGAAAATATTTACAGATAACAAAATAGAAACAAAATTTCAACAAAGATTTCAAAATAATAATCTGGAAATATGACAAATGAATGCTCTATAAAATGCTGACATAATACACTAAATTAAATTATTAAATTAAATTATTACTCTATTAAATACTGACATAATACCTGCTGAGAATATGTTGAGCACAAGTTTTAACTTTAGAAGGAGAAAATGTCTTGAATTATTCTAGAGATACATTTCCTAACTGCCGTTTTGAAAAACACACAAACTCTGTCACTAAGCATGAAGAAGGACCATAGAGGAAATTTTGAAAATCTTGTGAACAGTGTACTCTATTAAAGAGCAAGAAGTCTTTGGGCTAGGATAAACCATCAAAAGTTATGAAATTTTAGGCCTTCCCTGGTGGTGCAGCGGTTGAGCGTTGGGCTGCGAAGCTGCTCGCAGCCTCTGCAGCGCCGGTTAGATCCCCAGCCATCGACATGGCGCGACAGACCTCTCCTGCAGCGCCCGCTGCTCCCCTCAGCAGTGTATTTCTTCATCAGTCTGTCTGTTCTGTTCCCCGCTCTGGCTCTGGTGAATTCTCTCACCCTCCCGTGCTTCTGACTGTACCCAGTGCTTGTATAAATAAATAAATCTTTAAAAAAAAAAAGTTATGAAATTTTAACTTTTGTAATTCTTTCTTTATTCTTTAATTTCTAGGAGGAAATTTTAAGAAGAAAAAATTAATCACAGAGGGCAGGCTTCCAGTCTGTTGAAAAAGAACAGAATGAATGTTACCCCCTATAATGGTGTAGAAGCAATGGAGCCCTACAGGTTATTAGTTTAATAGAATTTAGATAAACATCCTTGACCACTCCCTAACCCTACATTACTAGAAACATCCAAAAATGTAAGATAGCTTCTCTTACCACACTTACATTCAGATAGAGCATTTGTATGCAAAGTCAGAAATGATCTTTTACCAACCTCGCTAAAATTCTGCTCTGGCATATGTCTGCTTTGGATTTCAAAGACTGGCCACAAGGGACCATTTAAGCTGCCCTGATGCCACCCTTGATGCCTTCTCAGGTTTCATGTTGTGATTTCCAAAGGTTATTCTACATCCTGTCCTCTGGTCTATGCTCCATGTGGGCAGTGTTTAAGTTGCATGCCCAAATTTGTATTTTGTGCTGAAGAACAGTCATGCATTTTGCCAGAGGAAGGGTTGGAACTTTCCTTCCTTCCATTTTTCCCATTTCTCTCACAGAACCGCCCACTCTGTCTGCCTGGCAGGCATTACTTCCAGTCTGCATTAGAGCCCTTGGGTCCTCCCACCGTGTGGGCCCTCCTTTCCTTCCTAGCACCGTCCACAACAGAAGGCGAAGCACTTGCTCTTTATTAGAGTTTTCTGTGGGAAGTATTTTGATTTTCACAAACCCAAGATGACAAAAAACAAAAACTCTGAGATGCTAAAGATTGGCTGAATCAAAGACGTAGAAATATACTTTCTGACCTTACAGAGAGACCAGCAAACTCTGGTGGCAGAAATGTAACAAATGTAGTAATGAGCTTAGGCAAGAAACTCTATCACCTCATTTATTTTTAGCAATGATACAATGGGAGCAAAAGAGTAAAAATAAGAATGCACCAAAGTGGGATGGCAACTTTAAAACAGCACTCCAGGCTCTGTGGGTTCCTGAAGAGAAGAGAACTCGCCAAGACAAGGCAAGGGGTGCCCAGGGACAGCAGGAGGTAGAGCAGAATTCCTGATAAGTACACTTTTACACAACCAGGAAGCGCTCTACTTTCAAATAATTTAATGAACATTTTTTGGGGTGCCTACTGTGGTGTAAAATCAAATAGGCACCTCAGTTCTCAAGGTATGGGACTTAAGACCCTTCCATAAAGCACCGGCATAGAAGAACCACTCCTGGCTTTGGAAGACTGGGTCTGCCTGTCCACCCTGCACCAGCTCATTCGATTTGGTCTACAGATTGTAAATAGTACCTGCAAACTAGTATTTGGAGCCAAAGAAGCACTATTAAGAGCTGTACTTGAAAGACAGGCTTGGAAGACCTTCACGACTTCTGGGAGGCTTATCTATGAGATGAACAGTAGGAGGCTGAAGAAGTAGGAAGAATGAAGCCTGACAGGATTTTGGTTTTTCTTTCACAAAGACTGCTACTGTACTTCTTTTTTTTTAATCTTGAAAAAGAACAATTTCCCCAGCAAAGATTGGCCAAAGGGGGGAATTTACAGGCTCTATGAACATCCAGGGCAGGGGAGGGAGGGTGAGGAGGGAGGACAAAATAAAAGAGAATGAATAATACCCATGACACATTATTAATGGTTATTGAAAGATTTAAGTGTAATGCTATAATTATAAAACACATTTTAGTATTAGAGATAAGAGCAAGGGATATCTAAACTAAGGAATTATTTAGAATGAGGAAAGCAACCATCCAGAGGAGTATGCCAAGTTCTCATTTATTTCCCTACTTCTTGATAATCTGTGAGCAATGAGCAGGTGATGGTGGGGCCATCCAATTGCATTGGTCTCTGTTCCCAAGCCATGCTCTTCCCTTCCATCCTTCTTGTCTGCTCTGTCCCTCTGTGGGAAGTTCCTTTCCTCCATATCTTCACATCTCCCCAATCCTTCAAAGCCTATTTCAATGTCCCTGGTCTTACTAGTTATAGGCACATCTTTTATGACATATAGCACCATCCACCTGGCATTGTATTTGCATTTATCGACATATATAGTAATAACAACAGTAAATAATCATAGTAAACACTTACTGAGACTCTGAGAGAGATGATACATCTGTAATTCTACAAGTGTAAAACCTCCCTGAAAAAATTACAAATTACTACTAGATGCCATTACTTATCATGGTGCCATGATACCACGAAATACTTATATTATAATTCCAAGTGTTGTCAAGAAACTGGAGAAATTGGAACTCATACTTTTTAGTGAAAGCAAAATGGTATAATCATTTTGGAAAACAGTCTGGCAATTTCCTATAACTGCCAGAAATCCCATACCCAGGTATTTAAAACCTGGGGAAATAAGACACACACAAAAAAAAAAACCTCATATGTGACTACTTAGAACAGTTTTATTCATAATTGCCCAAACTTAGAAGAAAAACCTCCATTAACTAGTGAATAGATAAACACATTATGGTATATCCATCAAGTGGAATATTATCTAGGACAAAAAAGAACAAACTACTAACATGTGCAATGGCAAGGATGAAATGAAAATGCATTATATTAAGAGAAAGAAGTCAGACTCAGAGGGTTTGATTCCAATTTATGGCATTCTGGAAAAGGCAAAACCTTGGGAAAGAAAAGCGTAAATTTTATTGTATGTAAATTATATTTCAACAAACTTGATATTTATAAAAGCCCTTAAGATAGGATCATGGGTCAGTAAGCTCCATTTAAGTAGGAGTTTCATACTGTTTCTGACCAAATCTATCATTTGAGTTAACAATTGCTACTAGACAGAAGAATAAGCAAAACTGAAGTTATTACTTATTACTATTCAATTTCCCTACTGCTATTTGGCAGACAAATTAAAGAAAAAAATAACTGACAAAAGAGGACCAAGTAGGAGAACATGAAAGCAGGAATGGTCTATAAATGGCGAATGTCCCCAAGGTCACTGGACAGGCAAAAGTTGGTACCAACCTTAATAAGTTTCTTGATCTTCTGTTCAAAGATCTCAGTTTTATCAGAAGTTGAGGTTGCCTTCTCATTGTCATCATCTGATGGAAAACACTCCCCTGGGCTTAAAGAAATGTGGAAATTAAGTGCTTGGGATATTAAGTATTATTAAGCAAAGCATTTTTCAGCACCACGTGGTGCTGAATTATATGAAAGGCAGAAGTGACTCACATACCTACAAGAGCTGATAGAGCTAAAGGGCAATGTCCATTGCCTACGACCTCGCTAAAGGTGGCCAACAGGACTCTAGTTGCCACCCTATCAGATGCTTTGACAAGATTAAAGAACAAAATGGAGTTTAAAAAGCATATCTGGGGCCTACCTGGTGGTGCAAGGGGTTAGGACGCAACCTATGAAGCTCTCTGCAGCCATTGCAGCATGAGTTCAATCCCTGGCCAGGGAGCAACCCACATGGCGCAGCAGACCTCTCCTGACTGGCCCGCTGCTCCCCTCAGCAGTGTACTTCCATCAATCTGCCTGTTCTGTTTCCCACTCTGTCTCTGGTGAATCTTCTCACCCTCCACACCTCTGGCCTGTACCCCAGTTCTTATATACATAAATAAATAAATCTTAAAAGAAAATAAAATAAAAAACACATCTGACTCCAGGTTCCCAGACCCGATTCTAAGAAGCAGGGTTCGTATTGCTGGGACAACAGCAATGCTGTGTGTCCTAAATCATGTAACAAGGAGCATGTCTGAAGAGCAACAGGGAGTTTCCAGTCTGTTGGGTTCTGAGACCCATGAGGCAAGGAATATATATACCTTACTATCCAATTTCCCATTATCTAGCACAGGCCTAGCAGTGAACATATTAAAAGATGTGCATATTTTTAGAGGGCAATTTGGCATGTGTACCCCGATTTCAAATATCTATACTTTGCCCTAGCAAATTAGCCTGTCCTATCAATTCTCTGGTGGTCACAAGTGTCAGCCCAGTGCTCAATGAAAAGAAATCAATACAGGGTCCTCATGCTTCCTGCTTTCCTATATTAGAGTCTCATATATGCTACCAAGAAAATAAACAGATTAAAATGATTAAGATTTAAGTATCAAATGAAATGTTTTTTAAGATGTGAATTCAATTGAAGAATGTTATGCTTATTTGAATGAAACTATTTTTTCTGATGAATCTTTGTTTAGTTTTTTAAAAAAGGAAGGAAAGGAACACATAAGTGTTATACCTCTTCTGGATACTGATGGGTCTACTTCAACCCCCTTTTCATAAGGGGTGCCGCCATTCAAAAATAGCTCATAAGTTCTACAAAAGAATAACATATCATGATGATACATGTTATGGATACTTTGAAATACTGGAGCAAGGAGTGATACATGCTTTAGCACAGATATATTCACATACATTTTATGTCTCATTGGTAAATGAGAATGAAAGTTGTTCCTCCCAGAGATATCATTTCAGTAAATAAGCAGTCACTTTCTTTCTTAACTCAGAACTGTAGAAAATACATTTTTCCACATTAAAATGGGAAAGATTGATATTATTTAAATGCTTTGACTTCAATAACTTGTGTTAGTGGCTGTATTAATGACAGGTTAATGATGTGTTACCTTTTTAAAGGTACTTTAAATATTTTGAATCATCATTTGAAATAAAGCTATTATGAATTTATATATTTTTAAAATATAAAAATAATGTCATTGTTATAAAACATCTGAAAAACACAGAAATGATGAGTCAAAATAAAATTTTCCTCATCCCTTCCCCTCAGTTTAGTAAAGCCACTTGCCCTATCTTTTTCTATGTAAGTGCAAATATATATCTATATATGTCCATACTAGTAAATCCAAAAGTCAACACGTGCTTTCCTTTAAAGTTACATACTATGCTAATATAGAAAGCAGAAGTAAAAGGCCCCTCTATACCACCTCCCCAATTCTGTTTCTCAGAGGCAAAACAGTTTACATAGACACCCCCCCAACATATATATACATATACAGTTTCTCACAAACAAAAGCAGAAATAATATACTATTTTCAAGTCTCCTTTTACATATAATAATAGACAGTGGAAACGTTTCTGTAGCAATATATAGGTCCTCACCTCATTTTAAAAAATATCTATGCCTTGACTTTTGAAAAGATGGAGTAGACACACTTTTCCCTCCCACTAAATAAAACTGAAATCCTGAATATTATTAAAAACAAAGCAAAAAAAAAAAAAATCACAAGAAGCCCAGGTTTCTACACCCACCCAGGGAATGAACTGTTCCTCCGCCTTCCCCTGGGTGTCATCAGCAGACTAGCAGAGTCAGAACTTTCACCTCTGCCCTGAGGGAAGGAGGCCGGGCTCCCCCTTGTGGTCTCAGCAGAGGTCACAGCAGAGGTCTTAATTAATCCTCACAATAAATCTCTGGGGTGGAAATTATAATACCCCAATCTAAAAATGAGGGAAATTGAGGCTTGGAGACATTAAGGAATCTGATCACATAGACAAAGCTGGGAATAGAGCCCTGAATTTATAATTCCAAACATGGGATCTTAATCAGCATCTTAGCGACTACCCATTTATAGCTCTTCTGTGAATCTCTTATTTATCTTAGACTTTGATTCTTTTTTGTATACATTAAAAACTTTGGATAATCTTTTTTCTTATTCATTTTTGAGAGCTATTTTTATATTAGAGATGGTAATCTTCACTGCATGTATATATTGCAAATATTTTCTGCCAGTCAGTTTTTTGGCCTTAAATTTTAAAATTATTTACAGTGACTGCCACTACAGTTTCAATCACCTGCAAAAGAAAGGTAGTGTCACAGAGGACCTGGGAACCCTAGAGTTAGCTTTCCCACTTGTTAGAGGGAATTAGGAGAATTGGGGTTTGTTTCAGCATTGTGAAATGTGCTAATACCATAAAAAATTACTGAAAGAATATTCTCAGCAGATAATCAGTGCAAACATGTTTTAAAATACTTATTGTGTACATGCAATTTCTTCCTCATCTACCTCCCAGGATGAGACTGCTTGCTACTTTCCTATACTACCTCACAGGATATTAGAAGCTCTCTTTCCTCACAAGTATTGAAATGTTAATAGAACATATAGTCTACAAACCCGAGGAATCCAGAATCTTAAAAATGAGTTTTTAGGGGCTCCCTGGTGGCACAAGGGGTTAAGATGCAACCTATGAAGCTATTGCCAGCCACTGCAGCACAAGTTCGATCCCTGGCCAGGGAGCTACCCACATGGCGCAGCAGACCTCTCCTGACTCGCACACTGTCCCCCCTCAGCAGTGTATTTCAGTACATCTTCTGCTCCCCACTCTGGTGAATCCTCTCAGCCTCCCCCACACCTCTGACCTTTACCCCAATTCTTGTATACATAAATAAATAAATCTTTATAAAAAATGAATTTTGAATTTTTACACAATTATTCATTAGGAAGGAACAGAAAGCTAACTTACTTTGCTGGAATAGGAATTCCACTGTCATCAAAAAGTTTAAGAAACACCCAGCCACAACTTAATTCTCCTCTTTCACCAGTTGACTAGGAAATAAAAAGAAATACAAAACTTAATGTTTCAGCCAGTTAAACTTATAAGCACATACCAAGTAAGGAACAAAATTATTATTCAACTTTAAAACTAAAAAATTCATCATCATCATCATTCTTTACAATCATTCTTTTTATTTGCAAAACAAAATAAGTGAAACACAGTAGAATCCCATTTTAATTGCAGGTCAAATAGTAAGGGTTTTTAAAATAAAATTCTACCTTCTGAAATTGCTCTTGTATATTGCCTAAATCTGATGATATAATTGTAGCTATTGTTTCTTAAGTGATACAAATATTTTGTGGAATGATCTCAAACCACATCAATATTATATGAGATTATGAAGCTCTGTATCTTTGAGAGACAATGCACAAATTAAATAATTCAAGGGTCTTTCTGCTCAGAACTTGATCCCTACTGTCAACTGCCAAAGGGCTTACTTGGGGGGTCTGTTCGCCCTCTTGTCCTACATACTCACAATACATATGTATGAATTTGCCTTAAGGAAATGAAGGGGTGATATAATATCATTGATGTAGTAATAATTGTCTCTCTGATTTACCCTAAGACTACTTATATATGCTACACCTACCAAGCTATTATTAGGTTGTGGAAACCTAATTACTATTAAACCTAATTCAATTACTACATAGACACACACCCACTGGTTCAGTAGTTTATCTGATATAAATTAATCCAACTTTCTGGTATAAACCACTGTGCAAAAATACCACTGAGCATTTTCTATCACTTTCTGTAGTCCTATCCTTTTTTGATATTTATTCTTTAAAAGCACTAGAGTTCATTTAAGTTATAAATGTAAACAAATATGCTTCTGTTTTCAATGGTAGTAAAAAATATCACATATAAAATTAGAATCACTGTCATTCTCATTCCTGAAGAAGTTAACTCTATTACACATAAAAACTTAAATTATTTTACTTGTAAATATATAATCTTTAAAAAAAACTTCCCTTTTAACTCATACAGTAGAAAATTTTATATTTCAATGGACATACATTGCGAATATAAGAGATTCCAAGTTCAAATAATATTCCAAGATCTGGAGATGAAGAATTGGACCTGACAAAACAATCACCATCAAGCAAGCAGGGCAAGATCCCAGTAACCTGAAATAATGAAGAATTAAAAGTTACTAATAAAACTTAGAAATGGGAGGGAGGTTTCAGTTCTATCCATCCATAAATAGTTGATGCTTTTGCATCATAATACATGTCTTCTAAAGGAAACAAAAAGCAGATGAATTGGACTCATCTATACCAATGACTTGATATTTAAAATTTTAACTTTTGTGTTAAAGGGAAGTATCTTTACCTTCACTTACCTTTGCTTAGAGGCTAATATGAAACAAGTACTGTACCTAGGTTCCCAGAGGTGTTAGAAATAGTTTGCATATATAAAACAAATTTTTGTTACCCAAAGTTGTTTGGAAACAGAATGAAAATTAAAGACTTCATACACATATTTTCTTAACTGTCCTGATGCACAGCTTGTAGATTTTCCTTTCCTTTCCCTTTTGCTTAATTCCATTCCATCTCCCCCAGAACTACACCTCTCTCTTTGCCTATACAATCCCACCCATTCCTTATGTCTGATTTTCCTTCTACAGAAACTTCCCAAAACCTAAGGAGCAAAGTTAATTTCACCCTCCTCTGCTCCAAAAGCACTTGTCACTGTCCCTGTGACACTTAGCAGTACCCATCCCATGGGGATATTCTCAGGATTAAATGAGATAATGTACCCATGAGCTTATCACAGTACTTGGCACAGGGTTAGAGCAGCACAAATAGATTTCTTCTATTTGTGGATCGGTATAGATAAGTCCAATCCATCTGTTTTTTGTTTCCTTTAAAAGACATGTATTATGATGCCAAAGCATCAACTATTTATGGATGAATAGAGCTGAAACCTCCCTCCCACTGACTCAGTGGTTGGAAACCAGCTGACCTCATTCTAGTCTTTTTTGTTCCCTTCTTGACAGTACCTGGGTGTAATGTGCCAGACCCCAAGGCACCACACTTGGTTTTATCTCAAGAAGCACAGTTCTCTCTGGCACAGTAGGAGATTTCATTTTGAAAAACACTTCCTAATTTTTATCTTTTTGTTTTTATTTTTTAATCAAAGGTCATTTTCTGGAATTGAACCCTGAAATCCATTAAATGAGATCATTCATATGAATTATAATTTTGATGAGGCAGAAACATAAGTAATTTTTATTGAATCCTCAGAGAATATTAAAGAATCTAAAGCTCATGTCTGGCTCTATATATTCTGTGCTAAACATAAATATGTTATTTCAGGAACATACTTTGATAGCCTCATCTTAGAAACCAATTGCATAATACTTAATAGGTAAAAGAAATTCATTTTTCATTCTGCTTACTCACAGATTACTTACCTGGGGAGAAAAGGTCCATGTTTTGGGCTTTTTAGGTTGCCATGTAGCTCTGACTGTATGAATGTTGCTCAGAACCTGAAACGAGATTTTCCCATCTGAATTTGTGTTGTAGAGAGCTCTGAACTGTCACCACTTCCACATCCCAGAGTCAGCAGTGTCTACAGCTGACACTATAGTGTAGTGTACAGCTGTCATACATGATATACTATTCTTTTTACATATTGCTATATTCAATTTGCTAATGTATTATTTAGGAGTTTCTTTTATTATTCCTAAAGGATACCAGTCTTTAATTTTTCTTGTTTATAATGTCTTACCATATTTTTGTAATATATTTTCCCCGGCCTTATAAAATGAGTTGGGAAACATGTCTACTTTATCTATTCCATGTAAGAGTTTATATACCATTGGTATTTTCTTCCTTAAGTGTTTGAAGGAGTTCACCAGTAAGCCCATCTGGGTCTAGTTTTCTTTGTTGGAAGATTTTTAACTAGTTTCAATTTTCTAACAGAGGTTAATAAAATTTTCTGTTTTTCTCTTGTGTTAGTTTCAGTAAATAATGATTTTCAAGGAATTTATCTACTTTATCAAATTTATCAAAGATAAAAGTTGTTTACAATATCCCTCACTGACCTTTTAACGTCTGTGGGATCTGCGGTGAGGGCTCCATTTGCATGTCAGGTCTGGATCATTTCTTTTCTTTCTCTCTCTTTTTAAAATTTCTTGGTCAATCTTAGTAGGCATCTCTCTATTTTACTAATATTTTCAAACAATAAACGTTTGCCCTTTTTTGATTTTCTCTTTGTTCATTTTTTTCTATTACATTAATTTCTACTTTTATCTATTACTTTCTCTAAGGGTTTCTGGTTTAACTCTTCCCTGATTCCAAGCTTCTTGCATTAGTAGATTACAGATTTTAAACCTTTCTTCGGTTCTAGTATACACAATTATAATGATACAATTTTTAAGCTGCAAATTTCCATCTAAGTATTGTTTACTACTAAAAAATCCATTTTTTTAAAGAGTCATTAAAATCCTTTGTTTGAATCTAAGAAAATATATTCTCTTAGGGATCAGGAAGGAATTAAATGGAGAAAGGCACAAGAAAACTCTGTAAGGTGATGGAAAGGGTCCATATCTTGATTGGGGTAATGGTTATATAGCTGTACTTAAGACCTGAACTGCATGTGACACTAGAAGATAGGCATTAGTACCTTTTCGTAGGCAACAGAGGCCCAGAAGAGTTAATTGTGATGTACCAGCATCACACACTTAGCGACTAAGTAGAAGAGTTAGGAGTTTAAGCCTATGTAATCAGAAGCTATGTGGTTTGCACTCCACAATGTATTATTTTACAAATACATTCATACACATACACACATACACCAGAGATACATATACAGTGATACAGACAAAGATATATGAATATATAATGGGAGAGAGGTTGAGAGAAAGAAACAGAGATGACATACAGTACATGTTTAATACAGGACATTAACAAAATATTTTTCCACCCTGATGTAAACTGATAAACTCCTCAGTAAGCTCACCTTATTACCATCAAACAGACAGAGGCGGACATGTCTACTGAGAACCTGAAGACTCATTCCTGGAAAAGGGATCATTTTACAACTCCACAGGGTCAGAATCAATGAAACACGACTTGGTCTTGACCTAATCTGAGAGCAAAATTAGTTATAAAAAAGTTTGCTTTTATGGCTTCTAAGACAAATCCATTTTTAAAGAGTATTTCATAAATATTTAAGAAAATATACATAGAATAAAAAATAAAAAAGTTTTATACATAAACATACACATAGAAGAAAAGTTTCAAAAGTCTGATTTAAATAAAAATTTTAGGTACATTTTTCATGAATATTCATACTGTAAATATTTTTAATTTTGGGTAAATAAAAAGTGATGATGAAAGGAACTGGTAAAATGTATGTCCTGAACATTGAATCACTGTATTCCAAGTGCATTCTTATAGCTCATTTCTACAGAATGTGGGTAAGGGTAGGAGGTCACCAGAGGATAGTAATTTATCCAGCTAGTTCCTCCTTGTTTTAATTCCCAAGCATTTATGGACCTTGTTCCTTGACTTCCCATAGAGAGGTTTTGACAGAATGAGCTGACAATTTAATATGATTATTGAACTCTACATTTCAGGTCTAATTCAGAATGTGAATAAATACTCTCAACCATGACAATATCTGGAAAAGTTACGATTTTCTTGATAGTATCTATACTTACTGTGCCTGTTTTAGCATCCCACATTAGGTCTCTGAAGGCCAGTTGTGAAGGTGTGAGCTCTGGTTGTACAAAGTAACTTGCTCGAAACTGATTCCCTGCAGAAATAGTTTTTCTTTCATTTTCTTACAAAGAAAGGAATGAAATTCAAAACCAAAATTCATGATGTTATGCTATAAACTGAGGGAGCACACACTTCCAAAATGCCAAGCTTCTTACTAGCAATTTGCTTTCCAATATGGATATACTAACACAAAAGTTGATCTTAAAGGAGCGTTAAGAAACATCTTAGGGGCCTCCCTGGTGGCACACAGGGTTAAGACGCAACCTATGAAGTGGTCCTCAGCCTCTACAGCACGAGTTTGATTCCCCCCCCCGCCCCCGGCCAGCCAGGGAGCTACCCACATGGTGTGGCAGACCTCTCCTGTCTAGCCCGCTGCTCCCCTCGGCAGTGTACTTCCATCGATCTGCCTGTTCTGCTCCCCATTCTGTCTCTGGTCAATCCTCTCACCTCCAACACTTCTGGCCTCTACCCTAGCCCTTGTATGCATAAATAAATAAATCTTTAAAAAAAAAAAAAAAGAAACATCTTAAAGATTTTCAGGCCAATAAATTTGTCCCATGAGGAAGACAATCCATTCATATATTTTTATAAAATGCAGAACATCGGTAAATAATTTTTGGAGATTTCAGAAAAAATATATAGCCATTAATTTCACTTCCTAACACATTCTTAAATGGTTCTTTCATATTTTAGTCATGACGAATTCTTACTATAAAGTCATTTATCAGTGCATGAAATTGTTTTGGAGTTCCTACTCTGTGCCAAGAACTACTGAGTTGGAAATACATATGTGAGAGATATGGCCCCTGCCTTTGTTAGTTTACAGTTTAGTGAGAGAAACTTTTTTTTAAAATATAAGAGAATAAATAAAGTAAATATTAACTGACTTAGACCCATAAACAGTGTTAAAGTGATTGGGAATAGGGGAACCTACATTCCTCAAAGAAGGTATCTCTGGGAAGGACAAAAGAATGTGAATGAGATAGGCTTTCAGGGAGGGCTGGGAAGAATCTTCCTATTAGAACAGCCTCAAAGCAGCTCTTCCATAGATAACTCAACAACTCAGGGTATACAGGTGAGCCTCATTCCAATGTCATTCCTCTTTAAAATGAGCTATGGTTAGAATTTGCCAAGGATAATGAAATCCAAGAATGAACACAAAGAAATGCCAACTGGATATAACCTGTTAGAAAAGTCTTGTTGTGAAGAAAAGCAGTCAGGAAGGCTTCTGCTGCAATGGGATAGGGTGGGAAGGGTTGGAGGAGCTGGTTCTTGAAAGTGAGAGGTGCTGGGCATGCTAGTACTATTGATGAAGGAATGAATCAGAGGGGAGGCAGGCTGAAGACACAAAACAGGTGTGATAATTAAGAGCCATAATTTTGAAATAAAGGAAAGGGGCTGAAGCCAGAGAACAGGTAAACAGACTGGCCTGCGATAGGATAAGGGTGCTTTCCTCCACAGTCACAGGAAAGACAAAGGGACGTAGCTTGTTTGGCTATGACAGAAAAATTATACTTAAACCTTTACTGTTCAACTAAAAGTTTGTGGTGGTTGATTGACATCTTTTACCTTCCTCTAGAAGCTGGAAGAGTGTGGAAGGCCTGAACCCTGCAGGAATAGCTCCCATCGTAGTTAACACATCAATAGTGTTTATCTGCTGACGACAGTAAAAATAAAATCAATAAGCTTGTTTCCATTCCTGTTTAGTGGAAGAGTTTAGTGGAAGAATATGGCAACAACCCCAAATTCCTGAAAGGATGCCATTGCTGAGTTGTGGCTTCTCCCACAGACCTGAGCAGGTCCCAATAGGCAGAGCTCTGTGCCCCAGACCAGCTGCTTCCTGCACATCCCTCATCAAAATGTCCCTACTCTTGTCCTACTCTGCAACATTCTACCAAGTAACAGATGAGTTAATATTATAAACTGATATGCACTGAAGAATTAACGGCCTTTTTTGTATATGTGTACACATACACACACACACACACACATACACGAATGCTATATAAATGATAAATAGGTTAAAAGGCCAGGAGGGATACTTACTAAACTTTTAATGGGGATTACTTTGGGGAGTAAGGGGGTGCATTTTCATTTTTGTTGTATAATTTCTTGACCGATAAGATTATGTTTCTCACTTTTTTGAGCTTTTCAGTATTTTTCAAATAGTAACTAAAATTTAAATCAGGTTATATCCAAATGATAGCAAGTTCAGGCAAAATCAGCGACAGGTATTTCCAAGGCCTCAATATACTCCTTTTACAGAAGAGACCTAACGGGAGATGTTAGTACATAGACCTACAGAACCAGAAATAATGTCTTATGCTCTGTATATTCCATGCCCTTTGCCCTGTTTAAGATCCAGTACTATTTTCTAAAGTCTCCATCCTGCTTTTAATCTGAGCTCTATTAGAACTATGAGATAACACTGGAGACAGTATTAACAAGACAAGAGATACCAACCTCTGAGATAGCTTTTCGAACAGCACTCCAATGAGAATCAGTTCTGAGAAGACAAATTAGCAAGGTGAGTACATGGCCAGGTTGTGCCTTTTCACTCAACTAAAGGAACTTCAGTAATCGAAAAACAAAGTATATAATTGTAAGTTCTGCAAACATAGTGGTTTCTAGATGAAACCAAGATAGAATAATATCATGCATCAAAAATAATCATAAAATTAAAACAGTGATGATAGTAAATAGTAATATGAAAAGCAGTGTCCTCAAAAACTACAAGTTGTTTCCATTTCAAGAAATGCTTGAAGTGTTAATAATAGTAAAATTAGAAATAAGTAAACAAAAAGTTTCCTAAGCCTACTTTGATATCCCCTATACCTTTTTACCTTTGTTTAACTTCTTCTGCTCCTTCTGCAGTTTCACCCCCAATTTCTGCATCTTCTTCACTGCCTTTCTCACTTGATTCTTGGTCATCTTTATCATAGGGCTGAAAAATTATTAAAATATAAAATGTCTTTACCCAGTGCAAAAATCAACCAAGTCTGTGGAAGCGGCTAGGTGCAGCCAAGATCTTAGCATCTGGTCAAGGAGATAAGTAGATGCTTTTTGTATAACTTCCAGAAAACTTTTTTTAAGATAGCAGTTCATGCCTTTTGACCTCTTGTTCCCCATCCCTCTTTTGTGACTTAAAACCATTAACATATCTAGCAACTAACTTAAACTAAAGAGATAACCCTAGGAATAGCTGCCTCACACCTAAGTACAGAATTAAATATTAGCTGGGGCCTGAACTCCTTTGATTGCTTACCTCTACACATCTCTCACGCATGAGAGAAATAAACTTATACCTTATTTAAGCCACTGTTTGGGAGATCTTTTGTAACTCAGTGGATCTTTTATAACATAATGGAATGTTCTTTGCAACATTATTTACAGTTATTATAGGTTGGAAACAACCTAAATGTCCATCTATATGAGATTGGAAAAGATGACCTAGAGCTACCAATGCAATATTGCAGTAGCCACATGTGGCTACTGACACTTGACTAGTCCAAATTGAGATGTGCTGTAAAGTGTGAAATACGCACTACAATTTGAAGACTTAGTATGAAAAAAGAAAAATTTTTAAAATGCTGATTATATGTTGAAATAATATTTCTGATATATTGAATAATATAAAATACATTATTAAAAATAATGTCACCTGTCTCTCTACTTTTTTGCAGAGGGTGTGGTATAATGAATATATACTTGACCTTTATTCTTATTTCCGGTACAGAGTTCCTAAAACTCCCGGAATTTCTTATTGATAGGAGTGTTTTTGCTATTCGTAATGAGTATTTTTAGACACACCTGAGTTTGTACACTTGAGGTGACTGGCCAGGTAGTGATGGTGGGTACCTAGATACCTTCAGGATGGGGGCTGGTTGCCAGAGGAACCCACACTGTGATTAAAGGGCTGGAATTTCCAGTAGTCCCCCACTCCCTCCCTACCTTCAAAGCTGGAAGAGGAGTTGGAGATAGAATTCAATCACCAATGACTAGTGTGCCCTATGTAATAAAACCTCTATAAAAACCCCTAGGTTCAGGAAGCTTCCAGGTTGATGGTGACTTTGAAGTGCTGGGACAGTGGCTCTGGAGAGGGAAGGAAGAACAGGGTCCACTCCCTCCACCTCCCAATATCTTGCCCTATGCATCCCTTCCATTTGGCTGTTCCTGAGTTGTAACCTTTATAAAACTGGTAAACACAGGAAGGAATAGTCCTGAGTTCCATGAGTCCTCTTAGCAAATTATTGAAACTGTGGGAATCGAGTCTCCCTGTTAGCCTAGGGGTTAAGTCTCAGCACTATCACTGCTACAGCCTGAGTTCAATCCCCGGCCAGGGAGCTAACCCACATATGGTGCAGCAGACCTCTCCTGTCTCGCCTGATGCTCCTCTTAGCAATCTATTTCAGTAGATCCACCTGTTCTATTTCCCACTCCATCTCTGGTGAATCCTCTCATCCCCTGCACCTCTGGCCTACACCCCAGCTCTTCTATACAAAGAAAGAAAAAAGAAACAAAAAAACTATGGGAACCTCCAAATTTATAGCTGGTCACTGTGATGCAGGTGGCTCTTAGGACATGTTAGTGGCATATGAGGTGGGGTAGTCTTGTGGAACGGAGTCCTTAACTTGTGGGGTCTGGCTAACTCCTAGCGTTAGCATCAGAACTGAACTGGGCTGCAGGACACCACTTTGTATGAGAGAAGTAGTGTAGAAAAACATGTATTTTGGTGTCAGAGAAAAAAAATCACACACTTAGTGTCAGAAAAAAAAATCTGAGTACGGTTATGGGCAATTTTAAATTACATTTGTAGTTAGTGTTATATTTTTTTTTTTTAAAGATTTATTTATTTGTTTGTTTGTTTGTTTATTTATTTATTTATTTATTTATACAAGCACTGGGTACAGTCAGAAGCGCGGGAGGGTGAGAGAATTCACCAGATCCAGAGCGGGGAGCAGAGCAGGCAGAAGGACCGAAGTACACTGCTGAGGGGAGCAGCGGGCGGCAGGAGAGGTCTGCGCGCCATGTGGGACCCTCCTCTGGTGGCCGGGGAGCAGCCGGGGATCGAACCGGCACTGCAGAGGCCGCGGGCAGCCCTGCAACCCAGCGCTCAACCGCTGCGCCACCGGGGAGGCCCAGTGTTATATTTTTATTGACTAGTATTATCCAGAAAAACACCTAGTGACAATGCCATATTTTACAAGATAAAAAAATAAGCTACAAACATGCATATATAATATGTTTGTATTTTAGTAAGGGATCATGTATTTGTGGAAGTTAACACAAAGTTCATGGTGATAATGTTTTACAACAATAGATGACTTGATTTTGATGGTCAGCATTAATCCACAAGCACCTTCATCAGACAATGTAGTAAGACTCACATGCCTTAGGACATTTCCCAATATTGCCCCCAGGCCTTGTGCCTCTAAAATTAAAGCATCTGTATATCTCAAGTCATTCACTAGTCAACTGAACAAAGGACACAGCTTAAAGTTTTATAGAAAATGAAAAAAAAAAAGTTTTGAAGGAGAGAAAGGAAGAATAAACAACAAAGACTCACCTCCAAGTAGGTTCTGGGAACAAGACCTTTGTCTCCTTGGGCGTTCTCAGCTATCCACCAACCATCAGGTTTTTTTTCAATTATATAGAGAATCTCCCCTTTCTTAAGGCAAATGAAGTAAAAAATAAATAAATAAAACTCAATTATCATGAGTATTATTCATTAATAATATTTTAAAGCAGATCCTGAAAAAAAAGATCTTTTCTTAACCCATTATTTATACTAATCAAAAGTTTCCTCACCCCAGAAGCTGTGTGACTATAAATGCAGCTATAAATGGGGTCTCCCTGGTGGCTCAAGGGGTTGAGATGCAATCTATGAAGCGATCCGCAGCCACTGCAGCACGAGTTCGATCCCCGACCAGAAAGTTGCCCACATGGCACAGCAGACCTCTCCTGACTTGCCTGCTGCTCCCCTCAGCAGTGCATTTCAGTCAATCTGCCTGTTCTGGTCCCCACTCTGTCTCTGGTGAATCCTCTCACCCCTCATACCTCTGGCCTGTTCCCCAGTTCTTGTATGCATAATCTTTAAAATAAATAAATAAATAAATAAATAAATAAATACATGCAGCTCTAAACGAATCATTCCTTTTGGTTATTTAATATACATTTAAGGGCCTCCCCGGTGGTGCAGCGATTGAGCGCTGGGTTGCGAAGCTGCCCGCAGCCTCTGCAGGGCCGGTTCGATCCCCGGCTGCTCCCCGGCCACTGGAGGAGGGTCCTGCATGGCGCGCAGACCTCTCCTGCCGCGCCTGCTGCTCCCCTCAGTAGTGTACTTCGTTCCTTCTGCCTGTTCTGCTCCCCGCTCTGGCTCTGGTGGATTCTCTCACCCTCCCGCGCTTCTGACTGTACCCAGTGCCTGTATAAATAAATAAATAAATCTTTAAAAAAAAATTAAAACTTAATACCAGGAATATGTAATACATGTAGAGTTTTCTTATTCTGTTAGGTATGCAAATTTTTCTTGGATTAATTTCCAGTCTTGTTTTTACCTACCTTAAATGCAAGGTCCCCAACTTGTTGAGCAGTAAAATCTCCAATAGCAATGTATTCTTTACTTGTTGCCTGTTGTTGAGATTCATTTTCCTGTTCCTCTTCCTCTTCTGTTTCTTCTTCCTCCCCTTCACTTTCTTCTTCTTCTTCATCATCATCTTCATCATCTTCTCCTTCTTCTTCATCAGTAGACTCATCATCTTCCTCTCTTTTAGTAACTACTCCAACTCTACAAAAGAGTAAGTCTATGATGAGTGTAACTTGAAATAATGTATAAGAACAGATCAAGTAAGGAATACCTTCGATATATAGAAGCACTGACTTATGAAGGGAATAAGGGGAAAGTACAACTAAATGTTTCTATCATCTAACCAAGACTACGTGGCCTGAGGAATGTATGACACAACAGAGCATGTGCTGGGCTAGAGGCCAAGGGACTTGCCTTTAAATTTTGGATTCATTCAATCCAATGCTGCTTGAGTATTATTACACAGTTGCTAGAATCTAAGCATGGAGTTTAAATTCTGGTTTTATACCCTCTTTGTCAAGACTTCAGTTAAGCTTCATTTAAGCTCTCATTTCTTACTGGTAAAGTGGATGTAATCACAGAACCTGTCTTCTAAGGTTGTCATGAGGACTAGATGAATTACAAACTTGCACAGTGTTTAGGAGAATAAGTGCCTACAGTAAGCTTGTAATAAACATCAGTCATGATGAGGATGATCTGATGTTCCATGTCAGATACAGTGGACACCAAGGCAAGCTAGACTTAATTCTCTGTCCTCAAGGAGCTCACAAAAGGATAATGGATAATTACAATATAGTTCAATGGTACAACAGTAGAGGTCTACACAATATACTAAAGAAAACACATAGGAGGGAAACCTACATTATTGTCTATTGCTGGGTAAGGATGGAAAAGGCCTAGAATTAGGTCTTGAGGGATGGGTTACAATTAATCAGGTAAAAAGGGAGTAGAAAGAAGGAGGAGGTAGAGGAGAAAGGAGGCTTGAAATCAGGGAACTTCAAGTAGCTCATGAATGGTAGGACAAGGCTCGGAAGAAATGAACAAGAGATAAGACTAAAAAGGGAGCAGAATGCAGCCAATGTGAGCTTTATCTTTAAGATAGTCTCTAAAGAACAGGAGAAATGAACCCAAATGACAGATCAATAAAACCTTTCAAATTGATGTACCAAAAGGAAAAAACATGCAAAGAACACAACAGAATGTAAGCAGGGTAAGGATGTGATCTGATTGATGACTAGGTTACCACGTGGGGAACAGACTGGTTCAGAGAGTAGTTGTTTGATTATTAATCATCAATTCTTCTTGCTTTTTTTCCATTTCTTGTGATTTTTATTACTAGGCATTGTGGATGATAAATTAGAGAATGTGGATTTTGTCACCTTCTTTTATAGGATGCTGAATTTCATTCTGTTACACAGCTAAATGATCTTGTTCCTATTAAGATCTGGTTTTAGACTTTATTGGAAGTCTACCTCAGTTCTGTTTTTATTCCAAGGTCACAGTTCTTAATATTAGGCTATTTTTCTCACTCCCAGGGCATAGGCCTTCCGTTATCTCCACTAAAAAACTGAGGCACTCGCCAAACATTTGCTTACGGTATCTGGGTACAAATGCCAATCGCTCTCAGTGTCCCAGCATGTGGTTTCTACCAGGACTTCTAGAATCCTGCTCTGTGTAACTCAGGAACCCATTCAGATTTCTGAAGAGAGTTACACTCTCTCTCCTCAAAAGTTCCAATGGTCTTGGCAACTCCAGAATTCACTCTCTGCCTCCTCAAGCCCAGTGAGACTGCTGTTTCCTGCTAAGCTCCATATGTCTGCACCACAGTCTATTGATTATCCTCACTTCATGTGTCTCCCCGTATTAAGAGTATCAGCCCTGCTTGGCTGATATTCAATAACTTTGAATAGCTATTTTGTATATTTTGTCAGGTTTTATAGTCATTTATGGCAAGAAGGTTAAGTATAATACCAACTACTTGGTCATTCTCGGTCACTTTTACTGGAAATCAGTGGAACTTGCATCTATAATCTTTATCAATTTCCCCAGAATACAATATAAAAGTTTGGGAACAGCATTTGAAGAATCTAAATAATGAACCTTTCCTCTTTTTGCTTCCCACAAACTGTTTTGCTTCCCACAAACTGTTTTAAGTTTTCCTTCTACTTTGTGCAAGCACCATTACTTACACCCACTCTAACAGAAAAACTGTCTCCAGTTTTTAAAGAATATTTATGAGAGGAGGAAATATGCAGGAGACAATCCAAAAAATTTTCTTTTTATATAAACACCACTGGCATTAAAGGCATTATTCTTATTTTCTAACATTTGATTACTTGGCTTGACAGAGCTCTGTTTGGTTTCCCCAACTAGATTATAAATTACTATCACCTCCACTTCTTTACACTCTCATGGGGATCTAACACAAAAAATAATTGTTGACTGACTAGATACTTTCATTTGCTCTCTTCTATTCTTTTATACGTCCTTATTTTGAGTCAAACATCAAAGCTGTTGGAGACACAGTATCTGAAAAGGAAGAAAGGAAGAAAAGCAGCATACTCTGTTGTGTTTTCTCTACTTATGGACACAGCAAGTTCCTGCAGTTGGTGGGTAAGCTTATCCAAAAGATTGTGCTCCTCTTGTTTCTTCTGATCATAGTTCCCAACAGGTGCAGGTTCATCAGACTATGAGAGAAAATAAGTCTATTTCACTGAAAAATTTCTTTTTCCTAGTATACTTATTTTTAAAGAGAAAAATTCCAATAAGAGTTAGAAGACAAAGTAAATATCACCACAAGACTATGCTTACTTTAGAGAAATAATATTTAAAACAAAGGTAGATTATTATGTTGGCATATAAACCAAATCAAAAAATAAAATTATACTACATGCTTTTTTGTTTTGTTTTGTTTTCTCACTAGGAATTATAGACCCTCTGTAGTGAGTGAGGGACAAGTTCCAGTCAGAAGATTGGCTTTACAGTCAAAATGATAGACACCAATTCCAAGTTGTGTCACTCAATTGGCTGTGAGACACTGGAAAAGCTGCATCAGCTTTAGAAGACTTGATTTCCTGATCTGTGAAGCAGGAATATTAGGTTTTCAAATGCAGAGTCAGTCTTTCTTTTAAATTAAAGGATTTTGTGCCACTGGAGGAATTCGGGGGAGATGCTCTGAGGGATGACTTAGGTCTTAGATATAGTAAGAAGGATCCAAATCCAGGCAGGGAGATGCTTTTAGATGCTTTGGACTTTAAATGGTCTGTGGGTCTCTGGTCCTGGGCACCTACTTGAAGCTCAGACTCATATTTTAAAAAAATTCTGAAGGGACTGCCAAGAATAAATTATAGTTCCTCTTATTGCTGCAGAGTCACCAATATTAGAGCTGCCATGTGATATAAGAAGCTCCTTGATCACTTACACTCAGGGTTAGATTATGTGTTTTCGCCCCAAATTGTAATTAAAATAAAAACCATTCTAAACCATAAAACATAAATGTACAATATAGAAAAATAAAAATAGCTTCTTCCTGGATTTTCTGAGTTCCCAGGGCTGGGTGAGTTCATCAAAGGTGAACTTTTGTTAGATTTAGAGCCTGGTGTAGGGCAAGTGATGATCAGGCTTTTATTCCACTAGCCTCGGTGGCTATCACCTGTGGCCTTCAATGCAGGAGGATCTTGGGAGCATGGGCTTGGGTCATGTGTGCTGATTGTGGACACCCGGAATATGGTGTGGGCATGCATAAGTGCGCACATCTGAGCCTGGAGGCTGAGGACATAAGGGTGGCATCATTCAGAGACAGAACAGCTATGAGAGGGTGAGCAATGGTTACTAGAGGAAGAGACCATGAGAGAAAGCCAGAGAGAGCCCAAAGAGAAAGAGTAAAGATTCACCAGGGGCTGGGATGGCTGTCAGCTTCCTGGCCCCCTGGCCTCCCTGCTTTGCCAGTCTACAGGCTGGCCCCACAACATTTGGCATAAAAAGGACATTAAAGCCTGAAAAAGTCACCGAGGGATCTAGGACTCTTCCTTGCCTGTCTGCCCAAATTGATAGAGAACCTGCCCCAGGTATGCTGGCACTACACCTGGTTTTTCTGCTCCAAAGCACATTCTTAGTAAGCACATATGGCAAGTCAGCACTGACTTGAGCGAGACAGCATCACTAGTGCAAATGCAGGAACTTACCTGCTCTAATTAATTCCTACTTCATGGACAAATTATACAAACAGATTGTTTGGTAATGTGATTAACTGTAACACTTACTTTTTTTAATTTTTCAAGAGTATTTTTATTTTCATTAATTGCCTGCTTTAACTGGATACATCTAAATTTTTAAAAAGAAAGAAAAAAAGATTAATTTTTTATTGTCAGAACAAGAAACTGATATTGTAAAATCATATATAAGTTTTAAGCAGGAAAGGCAAATAGCTATGGTATGAATAATGCTAAATATTCACATGTAAATGTTTTCCATCTATTGGCTCAGATGATCCTTATAGCCAAGGTCAGGTCGAAGAACATAGCTAAGATAATCAATGCTCAGAAAGTTCAAGTGACTTGGGGTTTTAGTTCCCTGTCTCTGAAATAAGGAAGAGCAATGACTTCTCCAGCCCCAAAATTCCACAAACTTAGGATTTAATCAAGAAGACATAACTAATAATGATAACAACAGCTATAGTTCATTGTGCATCACGCATACCGCTAAGCAGTTTACAAGCATCATCTTATTTGAGCCTCATAACAACACTCCCTTCAACTGAATGAGGTTCTAAAAAGTGACCATAGCTAGTCAACAGTAGAGTAACAATGTGAAGGCCAAGTTTAGGATTCTAGAGCTGGTTTTTCCTCACCACAGTATACTCCCCTTTTGAATACAGTACATGCCCCATTTATATTAATTAGTATCTCATAGCATTGTTTGAAATTTTTTTTTAAAGATTTATTTATTTACACAAGCATGGGGGTGGAGGCCAGAGGCGTGGGAGGGTGAGAGAATTCACCAGCGACAGAACGGGGAGCAGAACAGGCAGACAGACCAAAGACACTACTGAGGGGAGAAACGGGGAGGCAGGAGACATCTGCTGTGCCATGTGGGTCTCTCCCTGGCTGGCTGGGAATCGAACCTGCACAACAGAGGCTGTGGACAGCTTCACAGTGCTGTGCTCAATCCGCTGTGCCATGCCACGAGGGGATGCCCAAGTTTGAAACTTAAATAAGAGAAAATTTCTAGAGCATGGACCACACTGCTTGGTGCATATAGATACAAAATAATTGTAAATTGTTTCTTTTTAATGCTTGCTATTCTCTATTTAATTTTATTCTTTTATTCAGACCTAGTAGATATAGATAATTGTAAGAAATACTTTAAAATACACTTTGGAAAGTTATTCATTGTTACCTCAATATTATTTTGTCTCTAGGAAATTTTACTAAGAAAATAAAGAAACAATGCCTGAAACAATTTCTGTGTTGTAAATTACTATTCATTGAAATTTGAGTATAATTCCTGGAAAGTGTAAATTTAGTGCGCTTTACCTTTGATAGATATCTTGCCTCTTACTGGCTTCTAGAGCTCCTTTCAACTGACTCTCAGAAATTAAACTATCAACCTACAACAAATGGAGACAGTTAAAAATATATTTTTAAATACCACGTATACTTAGGAAATAAACTTTCAATTCCTCTTACCAATATTTTTATTAATATCTTTAAACACAATGAAATTGAAAGAATTTTAACGAACACCCATATACCCATTACCTACATTCCATCATTAACGTTTTACCATACTTATTTGATCTACCGACTCATCAATATATTTTCCCTTAAATAATGTACTAAGGTACATCACTAAGTAGAATGCACTATTTCATGTAAAATTTACATACAGTGAAATGCACAAATCTTACATATACATTTGCTGAGTTTTGGCAACCGCATACATCTGTGTTACCCAAATCCCTAGCAACAAAGAGAACTACCATGACCCAGGGAAGCTCCCAGAAGGTATGTACTCCATGTAATTCTTTCATGTAGCATGTTTTTAGATACTTCCATATTGTGTGAATCATTATTTTATTACTCCTTATTGCTCAGTGGGGTTCACTGTAGACCACAAGTTTACCTATCATATATCTTATATCTTGACTTAGCATTTTCCCAAACACTAAGGTAACTTTGCCATCCTTCTTTTGGGTTCTTTGCTACAGATGATGCGATAAAGAATGAAAAAAGAGAAGTAAAAGTTCACTAGTTTCTTCTCTAGTTTTGCTTTTTTGCGTTGGTCTGGGTAGTATTTACAAAATTCACATACTTGATGACAGAATCAATCATCACAGCCACGACACAGATGGCTCCTGATTACCTGTCCCATGGACACCTAAGAGGAAATCTGTTTGCTTTAGTATGGAGAGGGAAGAATTAGCTCACATTATCAAAGGGCCCAGTCTAGATGTTGTAGGCATCAAAAGACTCCTGAACCAATTCTTCTAGAGGAGGAATAATCCTTGTAATATTTTTCTTTGTTTCATCTCTGCTTACATAACGGAAATGTAGAACTAGATACAAGACCATATTAATGTATACAGTTTAGCAAATTGAAAAAAGAACTTCAGAAAATAGATTAACAACTCATTAACTATTACTTCTTTAAAAAGTAATATATATTTAGTGCTCAAAATTATAAAAATATCAAAAAGTATTGAGAAACATAAAAATAACCAGTATTCTACCACACTTACCATCCTGGCATAATTTCTATTTTTTTCTATGTATATGGCATGTTAAAATTTTTATTGATTTACTGTATATTCAATTTTATATTTTTTCTAATTTGACATTTTATAACATGTATTTTCCCTAAAACATTAAAATCTCTTTAACAAAATTTTAACCATAGTATTATATCCCAGTTATATATCATTCCCCTATTATCGATCACATAAGTTGTATGCCTTTTCTATTGTAAATAATACTTTAATAAACAGTTTCATATTCCAACCTCTATCCCAATTTTTTTCATTATTATGTATGGCAAATTCCTGAAAATGTAATTACTCAGACTAGGAGAATGAATATTTGCTACAACGTGTCAAACTGTTCTCCAGAAATGCTGTACCTTGCACCCTGGAGCAGTACAGTTAAGTGTTAAGTGTCTGTTTATCACACCCTCTCCAGTATTATCTGAGTATTGTGGATTTTTTTTTAATGCCCGTGATATCTTATTTTCTTTGCAATTAATCGATAATCTGAGGTTTACTTTGCTCACATCTATGACTTATTTGTATTTCTTCTTGAGTGCATGTCCTTTGCTCACAAGCCAGATTTTAACATTTTTCTTACATATTCAAACTATTTCTTGACACTTACTTCCCCTGAGTTCACATGAGCAATGACAGACAACCTCCATTGAAAGAAGGCTCCAAGGAAAAGGGGCATGTAGAGTAAAGGAGAGAGATGTTGGGCGCAGAGTTGATTAGAAATGGTAATAGTTAAAGTTCACATTTGGAGATGAGGTGCGTTAGGGGCTTGTTAGAATTCGGAGATTGAGCCGTTAGGGTGGGGGAGGTGGGCAGCAAAGTCTGTGACCAGGGCTTGGGCTGGTAATGAGGGCTTAGAATCCGGATAAGGTGCTGGCATGCTGAGGCAGGATGGGGGTGGGGGCTACGACTCAGGAAGGTAAGTGGGTTAGGAGTAGGCTTCCAGAGTTGGGGTACGTCCCAGATCTTGCCCGCCGCCAAAGCCTAGGCCGCCTCGCAGGGCCCAGGTCTGTAGCTGGAAGCTAGACCCTACCTGTTGCTTTAATTCCTGACTGCGACGCTTTACGGTCTGGAGCGGATCTCGCCGCCGCCGAGCCAGCATCTCCCTTGCCTCAGCGCCGAGCTGCAGCCGGTTGTCAGGGAAACCAAGACTGCAGACCGGAAAAGTGACGCCATCACAGCGCGCCGGCCTCTGCCGCCCAGACGCGGGTTGGCTGGGGAAGACCTTCAGTGAGGTGGATTGAGGTACACGATTTGCTACCTCATCCCCAAGTGGGACTAAATCCTGTAAATCCAATTCCTAAACTTACCACTACACCGAGTAAGAATGAACTTTTGAAACGAACCACACGTTTTTTTTTTTTTCAGTACTGTTATAGAGCAGCCCCGATATTGAGCGGGTTGCCTGGCTGTGGGTCCTCACCTGCGCGCTTAAAAAGGACTTATTAATACTCCACTACAGGCACACACAAAAGGTTAATAAAAGGTTTATTTACAAGGGAAAAGGAAATAAGGAAAATGTACAACTCAGGCAGGGAGCTGTCAACCCGAGACTCGGAGCTCAGGGCCACTGCCCACGTGGTCGTCTTTTCCTCACACATCCCCGAAGAGTTGGGGGGTGGAAATAGGGGAGGAGGGGTTGGGCTAACCCCCACGGCGTTCGAAACTACAAGTCCCAAAATACCTCAATACCAGGACATTCCTGTTGGGATACGCGTTAGGGCACTTGTTTTCTTATACCCGGCTTGCTAGACTGATCTTGTATTTACTGCAGGAATAGCTTTCCTATATGGCCTTCATGGACTCCGTGGCTCTGTTGCATACTCTCCCTTCACAAGGCAGTTTTCTTTGCCATTTGCAGTATTGCTAAAGTTTCGTTTTATTCTGGTCTTGTACTTTGTCGATGCTGAGTTCTGCGAGGTTATTGGTTTTATCTGTTCTGCAGCAAGCCTGTGAGCACATAACTGCTTTTCACTTTACATCTACTCTCAAGGATATTTTAATAACATTTCCCCAAGTGGGACTAAATCCTGTAAATCCAATTCCTAAACTTACCACTACACCGAATAAGAATGAACTGATTTCACTTTTGAAACTGTAACAGGGTGGTCCCCAGGAAAGGGGGAGGCTCCCTGCCCCACCCAAGGGAGGGTGGAGCTGAGCAGGAAGAGGAGAAGCTGAAGAAGGGACTGAGGAAGGAAGGAGCAGGATGGAACCAGAAGGAGACCTGGAGGAGGCGCATGGAGCCTAGAGACACGTAAAGAAACTGTGCTTGTCTTTTGGTCGTGGACTGGGTGACACAGATGTGGGTGAGACCCATGGGGAGGTGACAATGGCAGCTTTTATCTTGATGTTGATTTTGCTCTTTTCCTTCCGGGCTTGTCCGGTTGTTTGTGACCCTTTTCTGTGGGTCCCCACTGGAAGATGCTTTAGACTTGTAGCAGGCTTTGGGGCCTTGCTCTGGGCCAATCCCATTTGGATGGACTTTTACCCACGAGGGGACGGGTAACTTTTGGTGCTTCACTTAGAAACTAGACTCTTTGCCTTACCTGTATTGTTTCCTAGTTGTATTAAAGTTCCTTCCCATTAAAGTCTCCTATGTTTTGTGTTGATGCGGCGGATGGCAGAACCCATTTAGAATAGGCAGGTTTGCGGGGTTTGGGCTGCCCCTCTCCCTGTCCTATAACAGATTTGGCGCCCAACGTTTTTTTATTTCAGTACTGTTATAGGGCAGCCCCGATACTGAACGGGTTGCCTGGCTGTGGGTCCTCACCTGCGTGCTTAAAAAGGACTTATTAATACTCCACTACAGGCATACACAAAAGGTTAATAAAAGGTTTATTTACAAGGGAAAAGGAAATAAGGAAAATGTACAACTCAGGCAGAAAATAGGGAAATAAAGTCTTTAATGCGTCCTACCCGATCCGCCGACCTAGAAACCCAAAGGCACTCTCAGAGCTGGCCGGACGGTGCTAGCTGGTGGAGAGCCAAAATGGGGGATCCCTCCAAAGCCCACGAGTCTGCCTTATATCAACCTGGCTGCTTAACCCCACCCTCAGGTCCCAGCCACCTTCCCTTTGGTGGTGATGGGATTTGGAGTTCCCAGTGTCTTTGGCTTTGGCCTGGGGTGGGGGTGGAGTCCACAAAGCCTGTATGGAATTAGCTTTAGGACATCCTTTTCCCCCTAACAGTACAACAGGTAATTTCATTCCACAAGATCAACTGCCATGTTATTTATGTGCTTTTTCTTCGAGTATAATACAAAGTGATAATTGTGTACCTCAATCCACCTCACTGAATTTTCACATTGAATACACACCCTGTAACATTATCCACATTAACACGGATCATTACCAGCACCCTAGTAGTGTTCCTCTACTGCTAGTCCCTATCTACCCGCATTCATCCCCTGTATCAACCACACACTACCCTAATTTCTAACAGCAAAATTTTTTGTTTTGCTCTTTGGAAACCAAACTGTAGGATGGGATCATGCCATGTGTATTGGCATCTTGTCTGGGTTTTCAGAAGTTTTTGAGCTACATCAATATCATTGTGTCTAAGTGTAGTTTGTTCATTCTCACAGCTCTGATATTTCATTGTACTACATAATCTAAAATACTCATTCCACTGTTGCTGGGCATATGGTCTAGGCCTATTATATATAGTGCTATTTATATGTGAACACAGTATGAACATATGTACACAATGCTGGTACACAGGGCATGTTTAAAGTCCAACTGTAGTAAAGAGTTGCCTATTTCCCTGGCATTACACTCTAAGGGCAGTGTATGGGATTTGTTCTTATCCTTGATACTTGGTACTGCTTTTTTGCAGCTAATGTCTTTATTTGGAATTTCTCCATTATAGCTCATAATACTTTTCACTTAAAGAATCCTAGTATTTACACTTAAAATAATGAGAAATAATGTGCTATAAAATATTTAATGTAAAATACTTTATATGACTAACTTATTAGTGATGAAATAAGCAATAAGAAAAATTACATGAGAAAAATCACCATTTATGAAACCTTTATATTAAATTTTAAAGTCTAAAAAGAAATTGGGAAATCCTATATCTGATTCATGAGGATTTCAATATTTTAAATAAAGTTACAAAAGTATATGAGGAATGAGGAGGGATAGTTTGTTACTCTTGTTTACTTCAGGTGGAAAGATGACTTTGATTTCACACATTTTTGTAACATATTCAGAGTTAAAACCATTTATTCTTTGTGAATCCTTGATCAACATTAATGGGAAGCTTACTAGAAATGTATAGTCTCAGGCTCCACCGCAAACCTACAGAATCAGAATCTGTGTTTTAATAATAACCCAGTGTTTAGTATATACATTCAAGTTTGAGAAATACTAAAGTATTCATTGCTTTTTTTTTTTTTTTTTTTTTACTGTTATGCTCAGCATGGTCACCTTAACACTAGTTATTACTTTTCTGTAGTCATCCTTGATACCATTATAAAAATCAGAGTAACCTAAAACAAGAGATTTGAGATGAGGTAGCAAATTGTGGCCAGTGTTTTTCTCCTAAGAACAAATTATTTCATAAAACTTAAGATTTTCCCCCATAAGTATATTAAAATGATTATCAACTTTGTACTGTTTCCTCACAGAAGACACTGAAAAAGAATTTAAGCTTCCTATATACACGCAATGCAGAACTAGTGGAATCAGATGGTTAAGAACCAACTATAGGGAGATTATAGCAGAGAATACAGAAAGTTTGGCTATTTCAGGGTCTTAAAGAAAATAATGCACCTCAAATAAAAGCGTCAAATATTTATGAGCACCTTGGTACAAAGTACTGGCTAGACCTGTGGAATAAGATGTTTAAGGCACTGGCCTAAAAGATATTATGGGCTACAGCAACTCACTGGGAAGGTAAACTTGTACCAATTACAAAAGATGGATAGTATAAGTGTCACCGGTTTACAGACTTTTCTGTCAAATGAACTATAAACAGATGACAGACACATTGCATTTAAGTTTGAGAGTAACGTCAATCAATGAAAATGTGCCAAGTTGGAATTAAGGCTCAGGTAAGATAGAAACATCATGGAGGGGAATCTGCTTGCATGTGACAAAGGGAGTGGCTGGGGCAGTCAAAAATCAAAGGCCCATGGAAAGAAGTTTTAGTAAATTGGAAAAGACAACAGTAGTAAAAATTTGGGAACTTGGGAATATTTTGTATTATGGAGACAAGATCTCTTGATATACTAAACTGCAAGGCAGGCAAGCTACTGCTTTTCCTTTTGATGAAAAAACCAAATATATTTACATTTTTTTTATTTTAAAAATAAAACTGATTCATAATGTATAAGAAGATACTTCTGTCCAGTGTTCTATACATTCATCTTCGACAAGCTGTTGGAAACAGGAAAGGCAAAAATTAGAGATTCAGAATGGTTAACTTCAAATTACTACATTGTGGGGCTTTAAACTATGAACTATAAGACCTGGAGTAACAACCAAGAAAACTGAGTCCCTGAAAGTTTGTGATGTACAGCTCTAATGAAAAAACTAGCGCCCTAACGAAGAAACAGGCTTCTGACTTTAGGCGACTGATTTTTCCACTCTCAGTAACCTGAGAATGCCGACTGGATGTTACTGGATGACAAAAACAGGAAGATGTACTGTGGCGCGACCACGAATATTATCAAAAAGAGTAATAAGATGAAAAAATGGTGGTACGAACAGTTCAGGTCTTTCTTTTTTTCCCCCTTTCTTTTCAGCACTATTAATATTAAAGTTCAACATTATCAAGATGCACTGTGGTGAGACATTAACCAACACCAAAGTGTAATTTACTGGGAAAACAACACGTCCTCTTTTCTGGTATCGAGAGGAACCTACCTCTTGGGCTCTATCTAAAATCCCTCCTGGGGGCATCCCTGGTGGCGCACGGGGTTAAGACGCAACCTATGAAGCTGCAAGAGTTAGATCCCCGGCCTGCCAGGGAGCTACACACATGGTGCAGCAGACCTCTCCTGCCGCCCGCTGCTCCCCTCAGCAGTGTATTTCAGTCCGTCTGCCTGTTCTTTTCCCCGCTCTATCTCTGGTGAATCCTCTCCAACCCCCCCCCCCCCATCTCTGGCCTGTACCCCAGTTCTTGTATGCATAAATAAATCTTTAAAAAAAAAAAGTCCCTCCTACTCCAAGACATCCACCCAACCTCACTGTCCCCCCCTTAGAGAGCTACGATAGGTACTGCTCACCGACATTCCGGGGGAGCCTGGCCAAGAAGGCGCAGAGTGAGAGACCAGCCACGCTCAGGCTGGTGCCGGAAAGGAGCCCCCGCGTGGGCAAAGCGTGGTAGCAGGGCGGGGGGGCGGCGCGGACACACCGATCGGGGTCTCAGGCCAGATCCAGCTTCTTCTGCATCACCGCCAGCTTGTCTTGCAGCCTGCGCTTCCTCCAGTCCAGGAAGCGCCTCCGCAGCCGATTTGCCTGCCAGCCCACCAGCACTCCCGAGGCGAAAGCGACCAGCACTGACACCTGCAGCGTCCTCTCGGACACGTCCGCCATCGCGACCGGCCAGCGCGCGGCGGCCTACGGCGCAGCGGCGGGGTCAAAAGGCGCGGCGCGTTTATGACGGAGGCGGAGAAGCGGAGCGGGGCGGGGCGGGGCGGGGCGCGTCGCGTCTGCCCCAGATTTAACTGGGCTTGGGTCCGGCCTCCTGAAGCCTCGCTCCGCCCTGGTTGCCCCCGTCTTTCTTTCCTCTGAGCCCCTGCGATGTTTGTTTGGGGCTTTCATCCGATTTCCCTTGCATAATTAACTAACTTGGTAAACTCAACACCTCTCCGTATTATTTTTACAGCAACAGAATGCGAGCTAGGGCTTCGCATTCTAGTAAATTTTATGAGATGCAACTTTAAATTTTATTATAGCCCATTAAAAAGTAGAGAAAAAGAAACAGGTGAAAAAAATTGAGAGCTAGATTTTATTTCACCCAATAGATGCAGAATGTTATTTCAACATATAAATTCGTATAACAATTGAGATTTTCATTTTTTATACTAAATCTTTGAAACCTGGTGTCCATTTTTTAGTTAACAGTTTGTCTTAACCTGAACAGTAGAGATACTTGATCTAGATTCCTTAAAATTTAGTTAAGAATTAGTTTCATAGGGCCTCCCTGGTTGTGCAGGCAGTTAAGCGCAGCGCTGTGAACCTGTCTGCAGCCTCTGCAGTGTGGATTTGACCCTGGCTGGTGGGGGAGATACCCACATGGCATGGCAGACCCCTCCTGTCTCTCCCGCTGCTCCCCGCTGCTCCCCTCGGCAGTGTATTTCCAGTCAGTCTGCCTCTTCTGTTCCCCACTCCGTCTCTGGTGAATCCTCTCACCCCCACACATCTGGCCTGTACCCCCGTTGTTGTATGCATGAATAAATCAATCTTTAAAAAAAAATTAGTTTCATATACCCATTTTGTTCTAAAGAGTTATATATACATTTCTCAATAACGAGGCTGAATATCACTCTGCTTCCTAGACACTTCTATGTGTGATCCTCCCATCTCTCCAATCATGTCTCATTCTTCTTCTGCCCATCCCTATGTTTTAGTGTTTTTCCAGGCCTATTTCTTTTTCCTCTATATGTTCCACCTAGAATACTCTAGTTTACACTCTCAGATCTGTAGTTTTCCAATACCTGTTAAATACCAGGTCCATATACCCAACTGCCAGCTAGATATTGGCCTGTGACTGTCCCACACGCACTTTGATTCAATAGGGTGAAAACTTACCTAGGTTGTTCTGCACCTCCATCCAGTCTGTCTCGCTGGAGAAGCTGGCTTATTTGACCACATCACTAGGCTCCCTCACCCTCTGCCTTCTGGTTGGGGAAGCTCCTGAAGGCTGTTAGAAGGGAAAAGAGTGAATCATTTTTTAAAATTTAATTTTATATATATATTTAAGCATTTATTTTTTATTTATACAAGAGCTGGGGTACAGGCCAGAGGTGCCAGAGGGTGAGAAGATTCACCAGAAACAGAGTGGGGAACAGAACAGGCAGACAGACAGAAAGCACTGCTGAGGGGAGCAGCGGGTGCGACAGGAGAGGTCGGCCAAGCCATGTGGGAATCAACCTGGCCAGCTGGGAATTGAACCCGCGCTGCAGAGGCTGCGGACAGCTTCACAGCGCTGCGCTCAACCAGCTGCACCATCAGGGAGGCCCTAATTTTATATATTTTTACATCATTTTTCATTTTTGCACAATGTATGCATTTTCATCTTGGTTATAGTCCCCATACAATTCCCACCCACCTTACTTTGACTGTAATCCCTCCTAATTATAACAAAATCAAAATCAAAATCAACAAGCAACTATAAACCAGAGACACACACGAAGTGGGGGGAGGTAGGAGGGATATAAGAGTGAATCATTTTTACCCCTAGTGTAGCTCCCTTCCTCTGATGCTGAACACTGGCCTCAGTTTCCCTCAGCCAATAAAAGGAAACAGAGTTTGAGGAAAAGAAAAGTGGTTTAATTTGTCGACAAATAGGAGGGCAGCAGACTCATGGCGGAAAGACAACCATCCTGCTCTTTGGCAGAGTGCAGGGGTATTTATACAAAGAAAATAAAAGTGGGCAAGGGTCTGCTTAGTGGTGGGGGAAGGGGTCAGCTTGCTTTTTTTAACAACTGCTGCTTAACCCTTTTTTCCTTGAAATGCAAGAAGACAAGCCTGTCAAATAAGGGGGTAATTGCAATAAATGCGGAAAGATAAACTTGTTAATGCTTATCTGTGAGACCAGTCATAAAGAAGGCAAACTTGGCAGATAAGGGGTAAATTGCAAGAGATGGGGAAGACAAACTTGTTAATTCTTATCTGACAGACCAGTCATTTGTAACTGCATCACCTCCAAGGTTGCCCTGCACTATCTATGATGTTTGACTAGAAGTTACTGCTCTTTTAAGGCAGCCTTCTCTGCATGACTCTCTCCTTCTGGGTTCTAGTAACTGCCCCCTCCCCCATCCCTACTGTCCCTTTGGATCTAAGGGTCTAACAGTCCACTGAAGCTAGTTCTGGGATGCTCACTGAATTTGTGTTTCCTGATCTCAAGGAATACTGGGATCCTGGCATGGGGAAGCTTAACAGTCCAAGAACACAACACACAGAGTGCTTTTCAGAGTGTTTGGATCAACAGGAGTTCGTGGCAACGTCTAATTGATCATGAGGTACCCTAGGTACAAAATCACTGTGGAATATATGAAGGTGCTACGCAACATGTATAGACAAAACTTTCCTAGTCTGTTAGGCAGAAATTTAACTCCATTTGCCATTGAGGAAATTCATCTCCTTTGTCTCAGTTCCAGCCTGAGCCAGGTCACAGAACAGAGGTGCTTAATTGGGGTGCAGGTTAGGTCTTTTTGTGAAAAGGACCTGCTATGAAGCCACAGGTATGTACTGTGACTCTACCTCCATTCTGTTCCCAGGGAGACCTGCAACCATTTGCCAAGGTGACTGCATTCAGGAAAGGGAAATAGCCAGAACTTCTATGGGTTGTAAGAGACTAGCTCTGAATTTATGGAGCCCTCTGCAGCCCCCAAGAGCCACAATGGTACACTAGACATAGTACAAACTTATGGTGGTCAGGTTATGTTTGAAGACATGGCTTGAGTTCAAGAATCAAAGAAGTCCTTCCAGTCTGTTTTCCACCTCCCTTTTCTGCCTTTGAGTATTCATGATTCTATGGGGCCAATTTAGATAGTCCATGATAATTTATGTTATGGTCAACTGAAAGTCTTTTGAGGAGCAAAACAACAGATTCACAGTCCTAGGGATTGGGATGTGGGATGTTTGGGGCTGGAGCATTCAGTCTACCTCAAGCTGGAACCAGCACTTTGCAGGCCCGAATTCTGAGGAACCATGGGAAGGGCGGGGGTGGGGGGTGAACTGCCGCGGACCAGCACAGCGATGGACGATGAGGCCGTCTCAGGGTTGAGAGATTGCGCAGGTTGGTCAGGGATTCGATGAATAAATGACACACAGACACACTTCAAGAGAGTGAAAATCTGAGTGCGTCTTTATTAAGCTAGTGGTCAGTATATATATGTTTTTCTAAAAGCATAGGAACAGTGAACATTAAAGAGATCAGTTTGCTCATAGATTTAGCTTAATTGACAGGGCAGTGATTTATGTCCGAAGTTACATCTGGACCTAGCCTCATTCCTAATTGGACAGGCTATAAATTCTTTCTACTGTTCTATATAATTATTTTCTAGTTGCACTAACTATCATAATTAATTGTCATGGGTGAATTTATTTTATAATGCAGTTAATATCAAAGGTACTAAAGTTAAGCACATAATAGAAAGATTATTAAACTAACAATTCTATTATAACACAGTGTTTAGTAATGTTTCATTTGCATTAACCTAATTATTAAATTAGGTATTTTTTTTTTTAATTAGCAATCAATGACCAGAAAAAGGAAAGATTTTAGAAAGACAGTTGTAGCAGAATAAAGTTTGTGGTCCTTGAGAAAGCGAGATAAGGTTCCAGGTGGTCAGCATTTCTTTTAATCATCTTTGTGGCAGCTTCTGGTGGTCATTATTTCTTGACAGGCATTCGGCTTCTCTGCATCTTAGGGAGTTTGCTGTTCTCCCCCTGCGGCGCATGGTTCCTTGCCCACACCGGACCTCAGGGACCATGGCAACAGCCATTAGCCCTGAGGGTCACTGCAGGGGGGGGGTGCAGCAGGGAACCATGCTTTCTGCCAGGTGACCAGGGCCTGCCCAAGGCTGGCCAGACGTCTTCTTCCTCTGGGAAGTGTTGTGAAGTTGGTTGGTATGAGCTGAAAAGCTCATGCTGCGCTGGCCAAGGCCCATCTAAGAACTGGCCTGTAAATATTTATTACTCTTGTTTTAAATCATGAGCAACATTTTTAATCGGGAAAGTTTCATGAAAATCTAGATTTCTGCTTTCTCTTGAAAATTCAGCAGTTCTGGCAATCCTGAGCATCCAGCAAGGCTGAATCTGGAGGGTGCCCTGGGGGAAGGAAGGAGGATCTGAAGCACCTTCCTTCACTCCAGGGCCCTCCTGGGTATCTATCTGCCTCAGGGGACTCAAAGTCCACACTCAACTCTCTCTGGCGGTTCCACTAGGATGGGGAGGGAGCCAATAGTTACCTGCACCCGCCAGTGCAGCCACTGAACATATATGAACTCACTTAATTATTTTTTTATAGATTTATTTTTTTATTTATACAAGAGCTGGGGTACAGACCAGAGGCGCTAGGGTGAGAGGATTCACTAGAGACACAGTGGGGAGCAGAACAGGCAGAATGACGGAAACACACTGCTGAGGGGAGCAGCGGGTGAGACAGGAGAGGTCTGCCGGGCCATGTAGGAATCTCCCTGGTCGGCTGGGAATCAAACCCTCACTGCAGAGGCTGCGGACAGCTTCACAGCGCTATGTTCAACCCGCTGCGCCACCGGGGAGGCCCTTAATTCTTTTTTATTTTATTTTATATATTTTTTACATCATTTTTCATTTTTGCACAATGTATGCATTTTCATCTTGGTTATAGTCCCCTTACAATTCCCACCCCCGCTATTTTGACTCTAATCCCTCCTCTCTTCCAGCTCCCCCCCCACCCCAGTGTGTCTCTGGTTTATAGTTGCTTGTTGATTTTGATTTTTACTTTATTGCAATTAGTCTTTTTCCTGGTCTCTTATTTGGGTTTTCTAAATCCCTGCTATGAGTGAGACCATCCGGTATTTTTCTTTTTCTTTCTGGCTTATTTCGCTGAGCATGATCCCTTCCAGCTCCATCCATGTTGCTGCAAATTGCATGTGTTTATCTTTTTTCATTGCTGAGTAATATTCCATTGTATACATGTACCACATCTTCTTGATCCAGTCACCTATTTGGGGGCATTTGGGTTAATTCTTAAACCAACCCTGGGAGGAAGGTCTTACTCTGGTCTTACTGACACAGAAAGACAGGCACAGTCACATGCTCCGGGCCAGCGGATGGAGCGATTTGCCGCCAGCCTGAGCTCTAGCCCTCCGCCCGGGCGCGCCTCGTCCCCGCCCCGGCTGCAGACCGCTGGAGGGAGGCCGGGAGAGAAGGGGGCCTGAGCCGGGGATCCCGCCGGAGCCGGGGATCCCGCCGCGCCCTCCGCTGGTCCTCCGCCTTCAGGGCTGCAGCGAACCGTCCCCGCCAGAGTCACGTGAAGGGCCGAGCGAAGCGCACCGAGCCGGGGCTTCCAGTTGGTTCGAGGCCAGAGTCCGCAGCTGCGGCCCCGACGTTCCCGATCCCAGACCCGCGCGATGCTCGGGGCAGGCCGAGCTGGGGTAGCGAACCGCCCGCAGACCCCCGAGGAGCCGGCCGCGCAGGAGGTAAGGGTGGGGAGACTGCTGCGGGTCTGGAAGGGCGCCCCGAAGGCTGGCGGCCCTGGCTGCAACGTCTCCAGGCCCCTGAGCTTTTGGTCTCCTCTCGCCATGGCCCCGGGGCTCTGGGCTAGACCGCGAGCCCACGCAGAGCGCAGGCTTCTAGAAATGAGGCCCTGGTGTAAGGAAGCGGGAGAGGAATCCCTCTGCTCCCGGAGCCCCTGCACTCTGGGCTGCACAGCTCTGCAGCGCACAGCTGCCTGGAGCGCACCGACTCCCCGCCCGGCCCGCAGTCCGGCATTCGGCATTGGGAGTTCGTAGAGCTGTCAAGCCCGCACCACCCAGGCCCACCCGGAGCCGGCTACCCGGGACGTGAGGCCTAGCTGGGACGGGGGGTGCAGCCGCGATCAGGACCTTGCTGGGCTCGAGGGCTCTAGTCTCCTGAGGTGCGGCTGCCCAGTCCTCGCCGCACTGCGCTCCATACTGGCGGGAAAACCACGGGGGGCCCATTGCAGGGAAACGCCCGGGAGGAAGGCTGCAGGATGTGGGTCTGGGAGCGCTGATGCAGCTCAGGCTTCTCCGATCCCTGGGGGGACAAAGTAGGTGGGCTCCACACTCGCTCAGCTGCTTTCCCTTCAGTCGGAGCTTCCTTGGAAAACTTGGAGCTTCCAAACAGTCCTTGGACTGTTTCCTTTCGCTGGACAAGAACTCAGAAAGAAAAGGAGGCAGGAGCCCTGGCTCCAATTTAGGAAATCATAACCAAATCTTAAGCGGGATCCCAAGATGAAGGGGTCTGTCATCTCGTTGAGACTCCGGTTTCCTTCTCTGTGAGATGGGGATGATAAATCACATCCATTCTGGAGTGGAACAGTGTCTGGACCACAGTAATGACAGCCGGGCTCCAGGCCCGTTCTCTAGGTCCAGTTGTGTGTGCTTTCCTTTTGCTTGCACAAGTGTGTGGGAGGCGAACAATGTTCTAGTCCCTTCTCCCTCTTCTTGAAATTGTCACTTTAGCTCCAGTCTGCTGCAATGTGGGCTTTATGGTGTTATAGAGGGTTTGAAGGGCAGGATTGTGTGTGGATTCTAAAGCTTTGTCTGGTGCACTGACTTTCTTCATTGGCTTGCTGGTCTTCCCAGGGACTTAGTCACTTCTGTGAGGTAGATTCTACCATGTCCCAAGCCCTGGAGGAACAGTTAGAGAAAAGCAGATCAAGGAGTAAAAGAGGGAGGATTCTATCCCAGCTCTTACCCAAACCAGGCTTTGCTCCCTTCAGTCTACAAAATGATGGCTCTAACTTGAATGCCTCTCTTCAGTGTGAAGAAATTATTTTTAGCTTGAGTTTGTCAGTGTCCTCCTTCAATGTATTTAATGCTTTGTCTACATAACAGAAGGATTAATAATTTGAGATCTCAAGAAATGCAAAGAGTGCTGAAAGAAAAAAAAAAAAGCCAGAATTTTGACTGAGTCTTGCATGAGGCTCACTCACTGCATACCGGTTTGAAGCTGATATTTATGTCTCAGTATCTTTCAGAGACCTACCCCAGGGGGGCAGGCATAAAAGATGAGGAGCCTGGTACCAATAGGTAATCCTCAGCAAAAGTCCTCATTTTGGGTGATAATACCTTGAGTGAGTCATTAAACAGAGATGAGCCTTCCCTCCTAGGCTCCCACCTTAGTGCTTGGTGACCACTGTGACCAGCTAACCTATTTAAAAGTGGGTCTGGGATCATTCAACAAGAACTGCCTAGCTGCCTGAAATGCGTTTCTACCCTCTCCTTTCAAGTATCATTGACCCCTGAATAATAAGGGGCTTAGGATCCCCACACGTGCACAGTTGAAAGTTTGCATAAAACTTTTGACTCCACTAAAATTTAACTACAGTGGTCCCTTGATATCTGCAGGCATTGGCTTCAGGACTCCCACAGATGCAAAAATTCTCAGATGCTGAATTCCCTTATAGTCAGCCCTATGTCTTGCTATGTACCACATTCAAGGATGTAGAACTGATGGACATGGAGGGCCAGCTGTGTTCAAGGATTGATCATGGTTTGTTTTTTTTTAATAGTCAAAGACTTTTTTTTTTAAAGATTTATTTATTTATTTATTTATTTATACGAGCGCTGGGCACAGTCAGAAGCGCGGGAGGGTGAGAGAATTCACCAGAGCCAGAGCGGGGAGCAGAGCAGGCAGAAGGACGGAAGTACACTGCTGAGGGGAGCAGCGGGCGGCAGGAGAGGTCTGCGCGCCATGTGGGACCCTCTTCCTCTGGCCAGGGAGCAGCTGGGGATCAAACTGGGCCTGCAGAAGCTGCGGGCAGCTTTGCAACCCAGCGCTCAACCGCTGCGCCCCCGGGGAGGCCCTGATCATGGTTTTTAAGGAAATTTTCTGCCTGGAGTTTCTTTTGGAAGCTACTAAAATGGCAATACACTCTTTCGTGCATTTACCAACACTTTCAGCTTTAAAATGAAAACAATCCAACATTAGTGATTTTCAGTCTTGCCATTGTTTAGAATTACTTGATGAGCTTTTAGAAATGTAGCTGTGTTCAGGCCCTACCCCCAGATCGATGTATTTGATCTGAAGGTGGCCTGGGCAACAATAACAGTGATTTGAAAGTGCAGCCAGAAATGAGAGCCTAAATCTTAGGTTGTTTCTTTGTGAATGTTGTGATCACCTCTGGATACTTTATATGCTTTTTTTAAAATCTTCTTATTCTTAAACCTGTTCATTGGGTCTTGGATTACCTTGTCTTCAGGCTTTTGGTCCCTTGATGTTCCCTTATAGTGATTTGCAGAACAGTTCTTTGCAGGAGGAAAATGTCATTTACTAGTAGGGTTTGGACAGTGTTAGTTACAAGTGGCCACAAGCTGAAATACCCACAGGGGACATCAAATAAGATAAAACCAGTGGAAAGAATCAGTTGATGGAAGAAATGGTGCTTATGGTGACTGAGAGGGCATATCCCCTGCCCAAAGAAGACCACGGCTGTCCAACTCCATTTGGTTGAGGCCACACGGCTATCATAGATTGCAAACATACCCACCTACTCTTCGCATGCCTGCCTTGGGAGGTGGAGTTGGTTTTTCCAGCCCTTAAGACCATTGGCCATAAGACTTGTTTTGGCCGATGAGATGGTGGCAGATGCGACACAGTCAGAGGCATGCCAAATACTTTGAACATTGGGGTTTGCCCTCCTGATGGTCTTGGAGCCCTTTGGCTACTGGCATGTGAAGAGCCCTGGCTAGCCTACTGTGCGATGTTCTGGCTGAGACATGTGAGTGAGGGTCACTAGATCATCCAGCCCCTTGATTGTAGAGATAAGCTATGTTGGCCCAGACTAGAGGGACAACCAGCTGACCCACAGAATTTGGAAAACAACAAATATTTGTTCAGATGACTGAGTAGCAGCAGGGTGGGTCACAAAAAGTTACTGAAATATGGCTCAGCAGTGCCAGATGTTATGATCTTTAAAGAGAAACCAGAAGTTCAAATTTTTGTGTAAGCTCCAGCTTTTAAAAAATTTGAACTTGCAGCTGATATCCATGAAGCACTCTCTGGGCCAAACAAAACACGTCTTTGCTGCCCTGGCCTGCAGGTTATTGGTCATTTTGCATTGAGGAACAGGAGGTATTTATGCTCACGCTGCATTGCCCCCATCCTCTCATTCTTCTTGCCCCGACTACAGTGCCTCCAACTCTCCTGTAAAAGCTGGTTTTTGTGTGTGTGTAGAATGTGCACGATATACTTCACAACTCAGCTGCTCCTGGCAGTCTTTCCATATGAAAATGGAAATTGCCAGTCTTCATGGAGAATTTGAAATTTGAGGTGGGACAGTATGAAGGAAAATGGAAGGGTTACTCCTGGTTTTAGGTGATTATGAGATGAGGCACCGAGGTGGGACTGGTGGTAGTGCAGTGGACAGTGAAGCCAGCAGTTTTGACCAGAGAGGAGGGCTCCTGTAGGGAAAGTGATGGAGATAAAGTTGGGGGGGCAATCATGGCACCCCTAATGCTAAGCTAGGGGTTTTGCATTTGATTTTGTGGGCAAGATGAACAAAGAAAAGTCACTTGAAGCTCTTGAATGGGGGTTGCATGGGAATGCAATGGTCTATTCTCTCCTGGGCACCATGTACCCATAACCTATGGGAGGTAAGGAGGAAGGCAGAGAGACAGACAGAAGGTATAGTGCTTGTAGTGACAGGGAAAGCTGACATGGGGAAGAATCTAAATTAAATAATTAATTAAAATTTAAATCAAATCATTTAAATTTCTAGTAAAATTAAGTTAAAATATTTACCTTAAGTTATAGTTACTCATATATTTATTTATTTTATTTTTAAAAAAGATTTATTTATTTATGCATACAAGAGCTGGGGTATAGGCCAGAGATGCAGGAGGTGGCGGTGAGAGGATTCACCAGAGATGGAGTAGGGAGCGGAACAGGCAGATGTGCTGAAATTCACTGCTAGGGGAGCAGTGGGCGAGATAGGAGAGAGGTCTGCTGAGCCATGTGGGGTGTTCCCTGGCCAGGGATCAAACTCCTGACTCCTGCTGCAGTGGCTGCAGGGACAGCTTCATAGTGCTGACGCTTAACCCCTTGTGCCACCAGGGAGGCCTCTACTCATATATTTAAATAAGACACATTGTTTCTGTTTTCAAATCACTCCTATCAACAAAATCACTCCTATCAAAACAGTTTATTGTTTGTCAGGGTTCTTGTTGACTGACTTAAAGGTAACAGGGACTTACAACTATTTATTCCAGTCCTGGGGTCAAGGGGCCCTTAAGGAAGGAACTCCCCACTGTCAGCATCTCTAATAGATCTTTCCCGCCTGCATCCCCACCTCCCTCTTCCTAAGGGATTATAAGTTATTCACCTTCTTCAGGACAAAGGCTTACAAATTTGGGAGTGGGGTGGGGTAGAAGGAGAAAACCCCAAAATAAATACGTTTTTAAATATTGTCGAGAGGAAAGGAAATGCCACACCTGTGAGAAGAGAAAAAGAAAATAAGAAAACTCAAGTATTGTTACAGTGCCATGAAAATACAAAATATACCAGAAGCGGTAGTAAAAAGGCCATATTTAGATCAGTGGTTTTTAATCCTTAGTGCTCACTGAAATCACTGGGGATTTTACAAAATCATTGCTGGGTCCCACCACCCAGAGATTCTGATGCCGTTGGTCTGGGTACTGGCATCTTTGCAACCAAAAAATCTGAAGGTGGTTATAAAGTACCATGTGGGTTGAGAAAGTCCCCCTCTTCCTCCACATTCCCCGCCCCCAGCCCATAGTCAGTTGCCAGTGCCTCCCATAGGCTAGGGCTCTTACCTATAAGCTGCATCTGGCTAAACATCTGCTTTTCAGTCTTTGCCATTTTCATGGTAGTGATGGACAATGATTCCCATGTAAACCTGAAAGGTATGTGCAGTTTTGGAGTGCACATCAATGAGAAGGGAAACATAACATAAGCCACATTCTTGGGTTGGATGAAAACAATTTGTTTTATGGGAAAATACAAGTGACCTCAATAGAATGCTTATTACAATAGGTAGCCCTGCTGCGAACTCTTCTCAAACAAAATGGGCAGGAAGCTAAGATGTTGCACACAGATGGGAAGAAGAGGGGGCAGACAAGGAGAACCAGAAGGTAGAAGAGATGAGAGTTTACATGGAGAGACTTGTCAGAGAAGTTAGACTAATAGAAAAGTAATAGTAACTGTTACTGCAAAGGCAAACTAGCTTTTATGAAAGTGTCAGCCTATTTCAACATAATATGGATGAGTTTGGATGACGTAGGGGCATTGGAAGGGTTACCGTGGTGCTTATATCATTTGATGTGGGAGCTGGGTAATATCTAATGGAGGTAACACCCAGGGTCTGGCTGGCTAAGGAGTTGGTGAGAGTTTTGTTTCGTTCTCCCTGGGAGGATAGTAGAGAATGCACTTCAAATCCATGAGTGTCAAACTGCTCATGTTTGTGGACCCACTATTTTACTGGGACTGTAAGGGTGTTAGTAACATTATCTCTTTTTTAAATTTTTTTATTTTTTAGATTTATTTATTTATTTATACAAGCACTGGGTACAGTCAGAAGCACAGGAGGGTGAGAGAATTCACCAGAGCCAGAGCGGGGAACAGAACAGGCAGACTGACGAAATACACTGCTGAGGAGAGCAGCGGGCACTGCAGGAGAGGTCTAGGCTCCATGTGGGACCCTCGCTAGCAGTTGGTGATCAAACCGGCACTGCAGAGGCTGTGGGCAGCTTTTCAGCCCAGCGCTCAACTGCTGCACCACCAGGGAGGCCCACATTATCTCTTTAAATTGGGAACAACAGTGGCCTTAAGAGACATTGATTTAAATATTTTTTTAAAGTCTATGTTAGAATTCTTTGTTGTTCTATTGATAGTATGATCTTTTTTTTTTAATGTATTTTATTGGGTAACATTAGTTTACAACATTGTGTTTTAGAAGGATAGGATCTCCTCTTTCAAGTACTGTTCCCACACCTCATCTACCACCAAACCACCCAGAGACCACCATCATAGTCCTTTGTGCCCCGCCCCACCCCACTTAGCCTCAATTCTGTAGTCAGATTTCTAGAGTTTGTTGTTATTTTGGGTTTATCTGACTCTGTTGTGATTCTCTATATTCTACATACAATTGACACCATTCAGTATCTGTCTTTCCCCTTTTTACTTATTTCACTTAGTATAATCCCCTTCAGCTCAATCCATGTTGCCACAAATGATAAGAGTTCATAATATTTGATAGATGAATAGTATTCCAATGTATATATATACTACATCTTCTGGGTTCACTTCTCTGTATTTGGGCACTTAGGTTATTTCTGTAGTTTGGCTATTGTAGTGCTACAATGAATACAAGAGTGCATGTTTCCTTTCTAATTAATGTCTTTGTATTCTTTGGATAGATACCTAGAAAGGGAACAGCTGAGTCATTTGGTAGATCCAGTTTTAATCTTTTGAGAAAACTCCATACTCTTTTCCAGAGGGACTGGACCAGGATACCTTACCAGTAACAGTGTATGAGGGTTCTTTTTCTCCACACCCTCACCAGCACTTGTAGGTTTTGATCTTTTTGATGTTAGCCACCTCACAGGTCTGAGGTAGCATCTCATTGTGCCCTTGATTTGCATTTCCCTGATGATAACTGATGATGAGCTTTTTTTTTTCACATGCCTGTTGGCCAGCTATGTGTCTTTTTTGGAGAAGTGACTGGCTTTTCTTCCCTCTTCTGATTGGGTTGTTTTCTTTTTGTTAAGTTGTATGAATTCTTTGCAGATCTTGGATAGCATCCCCTTATCATATATATGATGTGTAAATATTTTCTCCCATTCACTGGGGTTTCTTTCTCTTTTAGTGATGGTTTATTTTGCTGTGCAGAGTTTTATATTTTGATATAGTCCCAGTTGTTTATAGTCTCTTTGGTTTTCCTTGATGCTCAAGAAAAATCCATGAAGACATCTCTGCAATCTGTCATGGTGTGTTTTGTCTACATTTTCTTCCATGTATTTTATGGTTTCAGGTTTTTCATCCAAGTATTTTATCCATTTTGAACTGATGATTGTGTATAGTATGAGACAGTGGCCTAGTTTCATTCTTTTGCATGTGACTGTCAAGTTTTCCCTAAACTATTTAGTAAAGAATATTTCCTTGCTACAGTGTATATTCTTGGCACTTTTGTCATAGCTTAATTGACCATATAGATGTGGGCTTATTTCTGGACTCTCAATTCTATTCCATTGTTTGTGTGTCTGTCTTTGTTCCAGTACCATACTGTTTGATTATTATATCTTTGTAGTATGTTTTAAAAGTTTGGACATGCATTTTCCCTCTTTTTTTTGTAAGAGTGCTTTGGCTATTCAGGGTCTTTTGTGGTTCCATATGAATTTCAGTAGTGTTCTAGCTCTTTGAAGAATGCCATTAAAACTCAGCTAGGGATTGCATTGAATGTGTATATTGCTTTAGGTAGGATGGCTATTTTGACAATGTTTAATTCTTCTAATCTGTGAGCAGGGAATATCTTTCCAATTCTTTGTGTCTTATTCTATATTTTTTAACAATGCCTTATAGTTTTCATTGTATAGGCCTGCAACTCCTTTGTTAAGTTTATTTCTGGGCATTTATTTATTTTTTTGGTGTAATTGTAAGTGGAATTTTTAAAAATTTCATTTTCTGGCTTATTCTTTTTTTTTTTTTTTGTCTTTCTCCATTTTACTTAGCACAGCTCCCTCCAATTCTATCTATATTGTTGAGAATGGCAAGATTACATATTTTTTAAAATATCTGGTTATTCCATTGTGTGTACACATGGCACTCAATCTATTCCTCTGTCCTTAAGCACTTGGGTTGTTCCATACTTTGACTTTGTATAGTGTTGCAATTAAATTAGGGGCACTGTAAGTGTTTTGTTATTCTTCAGGTAAATGCCCAGAAGTAGTATTATTGGATCATATGTTATTCTATTTTTATTGTTTTGAGAAACCATCATACTGTTTTCTAAAGTAGCTGCACCAATAACATTCCCAATAATGCACAAAGGTCTTTTATCCCCTAATCCTCGCTAACATTTATGATTTTTGGCATTTTGATTTTAGCCATTTCTACTCGTGTGAGCTTAAATCTCATTGATTTTCAAGTGCTGAACCATCCTTGTGTTGCTGGGATAAATCCCACTTGGTCAGGAGGTGTGATCATTTTAAGGTAGTATTGACTTTGCTTCGCTAAGATTTTGTTGAGGATTTGTATATATTTTCATCAGGGATATTAGCGTGTAGTGTTCTTTTTTCTTTTTTTTCTTCTTCTTCTTCTTTTTTTTTTTTGCGATGTTCTCTCTTTTGACATCAAAGTAACATTGGACCCAGAAAGTGTGTTTGGAAGCATTTCCTCTTCCTCATTTTTTTTTGGAAGACTTTGATATGCGTAGGTATTAATTCATCTTTGAAGGTATAGTAGACCTCACTAGTGAAATCATTACATGAATTCCATCCCTGTCTCCTTAACTTTTTTATCTGGAAGTCTATTTTATCTCATATAGCCGCCCATGCCCTTTTTTTGTGGGCCTCATTTTCTTGTTTTCCAACCACTTTTTTGAGCTTATGTTTTTTTGTCTTTGGAGAGATGATGGGTCTCCTGGATAAGGAAAGCAGCTGATTTTTGTGTATTAATTTTTTTAACCTGCCACTTTGCTACTGATTTATAGTTTCAATTAGTTCTTCAGTTGAGTCTTTTGGATTTACTTTATATTATTATTATCATGTTGTTCACAAATAATGATATATTTCTTTTACAGAAGCACTTTTTTTTCTTAAAGATTTATTTATTTATTTATACAAGCACTGGGTACAGTCAGAAGCACAGGAGGGTGAGAGAATTCACCAGAGCAAGAGCGGGGAACAGAACAGGCAGACTGACAAAATACACTGCTGAGGGGAGCAGCGGGTGGCAGGAGAGGTCTGTGTGCCATGGCCGGGGATCGAACCGGCGCTGCAGCCCAGGGCTCAACTGTCTGCGCCACCAGGGGAGACCCAATAATGATATATTTCTTCCTGTCCTAGTTATATTTTTTTGGTATCTTTCTCTTCCTAATTGCTCTCACCAGGGGTTCCAATATTAAGTTGAATAATAATGGTGAAAGTGAATGCCCTTGACTTCAACCATATCTCAGTGGAAAAGTTTTCAATTTTCACCATTGAGAATAATGTTAGCTGTGGCTTTGTCACATGTAGGTTTTTATTATGTTGACATATGTTCTATTTATTCCCAGCTTTTTGAGAGTTTTTCTTACAAATTATGTTGAATCTTGTCAAAGGCTTTCTTGACACCTATTGATATGATCTTTTTAAAAAATCTTTCCTTTTACTGACATGATGAATTCATTGATTTTCAAATGTTGACCATCCTTGTGTCCCTGGGGTAAATTTCACTTGGTCATAGTATATAATCCTTTGGATGCATTGTTGGGTTGGGTTTACTAAGATATTTCAATGATTTTTTTGCATTTATGTTCATTAGGAAAATTGACTTGCTTAACTAATAGGAGATTTCCATTCCTATTCAGGCAGGAAGACATTCTCTGTTTTGAGTAGATGACTTGGATAATTGGGTTGTTTTTCCTTCTAATGTAACCTAAAATCTCAGGATGCTCCTCTGGCTGATAGGATATTATCAACCATTTAAAATTATATCAATGTTGGTGAGAAGGGAAAAAAACATATATGCTCATGTACTATTTTGAGGCACATGAAATAAAGTTTGGAAAGGCAATTTGATAGTACTTATCAAAATAGAAAATGCACATACCTTTCATCTACAAGTTATACTCTATCCTAAAATACCCTTATGGCACCGTGTGTGTGTGTGTGTGTGTGTGTGTGTGTGTAAGTTATTTAAAAATATTCAATGTATTCAAAATAGAGGGAAAGAAAAATAACTAAAGGAAGGTGCATTTGTTAAAAAAAGATTGAGTAGCTCTCTCTATATATACATACTATTGTTGAAAAAAAGTCCAGCATATATTGAGCGAAAAAAGTAAAGCCTTGTATTATATGAAACCATTTCATTGTTTTCAAAGTACGTGTATGTACAGAGTAGGGTCATACCTTGAGGAGGGGCTAGGCTCAAAACTCCTTTCTTACCAAGAAATGAAATAATTTAGTTGTTGAAATTATCATTTAAAATCCCTCTTACCTCCCTTCAAGTAGTCCATATACAATTTTGTCTTTGTATGTTTGTATGTATAAGTCCTAAACATGTATGGATGGATATTGTTAAGTACTCGTGTATATACTACGTGGTGCTTTCCTGTTCGTTCCTGCCTGAGAGCCTGTGTTTGAATTCAGGATGGTTTAGTGTGGTACAGCTGCTCTCCACTGCATGACCCTTACTGCCCAGGAGAGCTTCTGGGGCCTCCATGCTGGGCTCTTCATACTGTTTACTTCAGTGTGGGGTTGGGGGAGGGGTGGAGGGGAGTTTCCTCTTACACTTGAGACATCCATACAAATGTCAACGAAAAATGCCCTTCCCTGCTCTGACTTTGTCTTCACTTCCTCTCTCCCAATTGGGACAGGACCTTCTCCTGGCAGCGGCCTATGTTTCTGATGCCCAATACAACAGAAATGTTCCATTTGAAACATCTCCTCAGGCCATCAGGTAATGAGAGTGTGGACTGTAATGTAGAACCACCTGTTCTTTAGCACTTCCTATTCTTTTTTCTTTTAAAGATTTATTTATTTATGCATACAAGAGCTGGGGTACAGGCCAGAGATGTGGGGGGTGAGAGGATTCACCAGAGAAAGAGTGGGGAACAGAACAGGTGGATCGACTGAAATACACTGCTGAAGGGAGCAGCGGGCAAAACAGGAGAGGTCTGCTGCACCATGTGGGTTGCTCCCTGGCTGGCTGAGATCGAACTCATGCTGCAGAGGCTATGGATTGCTTCCTAGGTTGTAGTCCTAGGTTGCATCTTAATCCTTGCGCCACGAGGGAGGCCCAGCACTTCCTATCTTGAAGTTGAACTCAAACCGAAGACATTGTTTCTACAAATTCTTTGAGAGCCATCTAGGGGATGTTTCAGAGATTTGGATAAAATCCAATGCTTTTTTGGTTAAGTTATAAGAACATGGTGCTTCACACTCAGGGAAGCGTTCAATAAATACCTTAAAGACAGATACTGAGTAAATAAACACCATCTGGGACAGGAGATCGGCATCCAAGCTAAAAACATGTCACTGCCTTTTCTTCTTAGTCCTCTTAGAGCTGCTGAAGTGAAAAGAACACTTGTTCCTTCTCTTTCTGTTGCCTTGTTGACACAATCTGTACATTTGTTCTCTTCATGAGAATTCAGCTTTTTCTCTCTCACCCCCTAAGGGTGGAACTGAGACCAAGGATTTGGCTCAGAATAAGGAAAAAACATTTGTTATAATCAGGAAGGAGCCTTAGTTCCTCCAAAAGCTGTACATGCCTTATCCCTGGATCCTGCTGGGCAGTTTGGGGGCACTGCCCTCTCCTCCCCGCACCAGGAACAGAACTGCGTGGTTCCAAGTTCTCGCCAAGTCTCCCATGTTGAGATGGGATGATGCACATTTGAAAATCGGTTGGGCTACCGTCCCACACATTAGCAGGGCATCTTAACTGGGGCTTCACTGTGTGTGGGTCACTGTTTCGGTGCTCTAAAGCATTCTCTTATTCTCACACCCACCCAGTGAGGAAGGTGCTAGTTCTACATTGAGACTGTTAAAAACTGTTAAGAGAATGTATTTTGAGATACGAACATAGCCTTGGGGGTTTTTTCTGAGTGTTTTGTAGCATGGCTTGATTCGATCCTGCCCCTTGCTCCCTAAAATGTAAGGAAGTGTGGCCAGAACTGTCACTGTATTTTACCTGCCATTGCTCTTATAACGGGAAATCTGAGTGCTGGTTCACTCCTGTTCTTTGTTGATAATTCCTTCATGTTTTTCCTCTTCAGACTTTACTATTTTTATAACCACTGGACAATGCGAGCCACCACATACTTCTTCATCTGTGTCAACCTTTCCCTCGCTCTGTTTGAGGAGCCTGCTTTGTTTCCACTGCCTTTCTTGGTAAGCATTAAAACCCGAAAGGCTCACTGGACTTTGTCATGGATGATTTGGTACCCAGGCCTCTTCTTCCCTCCCCCGCACCCACCCCCCGCCCCTTGTCGAATTTCAATAAATGTGAATTTGATTTGATTTGATTTTTATTACTGAGGGTTGGAAGACTTGTGCCTACTGACTTCAAGTGGAAGCTTTGGTCTTTGCACAGGACAAATAGGATATACAAACAAGGCTTTGAAACAAGACACCTTTATTTAATGGCAAAAGACAATGTGGTAATATACTGTTAGACTTGCCACATTTTCAGCTTTTTCATAGTCAAAGTTGCTTAGAGTATTTTTGTTGGTGCTTAGTAGCTGATCGCAAGTCTTTTTTAAAAATATTTTTATTTATTTATACAACTGGGGTACAGGCCAGAGGCGCGGGAGGGTGAGAGGATTCACCAGAGACAGAGCGGGGAGCAGAACAGGCAGACGGACTGAAAACACTGCTGAGGGGAGCAGCGGACGAGGCAGGAAAGGTCTGCCATGCCATGTGGGTTTCTCCCTGTCCAGCCGGGAATTGAACCTGCGCTGCAGAGGCTGCGGACAGCTTCACAGCACCGTGCTCAACCCGCTGCGCCACCAGGGAGGCCCCACAAGTCATTTTGAGTAATGTATAAACTAACCAGCTACTGCAGATGGGTCTGAATAATAGTGACGAACTGCTCATGTTTATTACTGACTAAACACTGCTTTTACTTCTGAGAGTAGATGAGGCAGGGAAAGAATGACTTGCAAAGCCTCCAGTATTTATTTATTTATTTAAAACAAATATTTATTTATTTTTATACAAGAGCTGGGGTAGAGGCCAGAGGCATGGGAGGGTGAGAGGATTCACCAGAGACAGAGCAGAGAACAGAACAGGCAGATGACAGAAATACACTGCTGAGGGGACTAGCAGGCGCAGCAGGAGAGGTCTGCTGTGCCATGTGGGATTCTCGCTGGCCAGCCGGGATAGAACCCACACTGCCGAGGCTGCGGACAGCTTCACAGCATGGTGCTCAACCCACTGCCCCACTGGGGAGGCCCACCTCCAGTATTTACTATCTGGTCCTTTAACATATAGTCTGTCAACCCATAGCTTTAAAGAACAGGTTTTTATTATCTTCTGTGTGGCTTAGACTTATCCCAGTGGGGGTGGGGAAGTTAAGAAGGGGCACCTCATGTGCAGGTTTCATCAACCTAGGCTTGCCTGGCACTTGCTGATGTCCTGATGGCCAGAGCCCATCAAATGCCAGATTCCTGACACTGCACAAGGGAGTGAAAGCCGCAAGTATGGTTCATAGGGGTCCACCAAAGTGGCCTACTGGCCACCGTACTGCCATGTGATCAGGCTTTGACAATTCATGAAGTCTCTGGACAGAATACTTTTAGCCCAGCAACTGTCAAGACCAAACAAAGTGTGAGGAAGCAGAGCTATGCATTCCTAGTCTGGACAGAGTCAGTCCCTCCTAGTGCTAGTGCACCCTGGCCGAGGTGAGAATTCTGCAGTTGTCTTCTCAGCCCTTTGCCTCTCTCCCCAAGTTCTCACCCCTCTGTTATTGGTCATTAGAGGCCTTGGGTTGGTTACCTGAGTTTCAGAGTGTTCTTTTGCCAGTATTTGTACTTCAAATTTCTAAAATAAAATGTGCTAAGAGGAGGAGGGGTGTGGGTGCGCTTCAGCCAAGATCTATGCAAATCTTAGTTTGAACAAGAGTATCTTGAAATTGCCTTAGACAATTTTGTACACCTGGCCTTAGCAGAGTCTCTAAAGACTTTCAAGGATGCCTGCCCAGGATCATAAGTCTAGGAGATAGAGAGAGTCAACTGTTGATTTCAGGGTCCAGCGCAAGCCCCTTTCTTCATGTCCCTTAAGGAGTCCATTCCCTCCAGCCTTCCTCCACATCTTACCACTTTCCTAGCCTAAAACAAGTTGCTCCTTCGCCCCTATCTTCTTACTTTGCCACCCTCCTCCCATTGATGGAGCTGAGTGCCCTTGTTAGGGAGGAATTACTGCCTCATGGTAACTGCAGGCAAAGCATTTGCTGCAGTCACAGCCTTGAAACCTATCTGCCTGCAGGGAGTTTGGAGTTGATGCCTGTGACCTCGAGAGGGAGACACTCATCACTTGGGTCCCCATGGCCTCCATTCTCTCCGCTAACCAGCAAAATTTAAGCAGCAAGGCAGTGATGTCTAGGGAGTGACCCATCACTTCAAAATACATCTTTGTGGAGTTGTTCTACCACTAGAGAAACTGAACTTCTAGATATTTATTCTGAACACAAACATGGGGCACTTAAACATAGAAATGCCTGCTTCTGCTGTCCTTGACCTCCCCTTTCCTGGGGAAGTGCATTCTGGGTCCTCTGTCTGCTGACTCAGCCCTTCCCAGGAACCTCTGCCAGTTTGGCTCATGGAATTTGTGGCTTAGGGGCAGGTTTCCTTTTTAGAGGAAGAAATCATTCCAACCAGCAAAGAATTTTGCTGCAACTTGCAGTAAAATTAAGGGACATTGCTAATTCTCAATTGTGGTATTCAGGGAGTTACAAGAGATTTAAAGCTGGCCCTCCAATTAAAGCTGGCCCTCCTAAGAAGGGCACTCTGCTTATCTCTGTGTTCTGCCTGCAGGCTACCGCGCTAGTGGAAGTGCTCTGTCTGACTGCATTCTTTGGGAGACTCCTGCATTTTGCAAAAGTCACTCCTCAGATGGTTTTCTGGAAGGATACAAAAAACATCTGCATCATGGTAACCATAGTGGTGAGTGTTCATTATAGTGCCATTGAGAGTCTATGGTCAAGCAAACACTGAAGAAAGAGGACCCAGTAGATTTACATGGTTCCAGCAAAACTGACAGATTTGGGTACAAATACCATCAGCACAGCTGCAAGCAAACCACAGCTGCAAGCAAACTGAAGAACAAGCAAAATGCAGCAGTGTGAATATCTTAAAATATCAAGAGCACTTCCAAATTAAAGACAGAAGCTCCATAGGAAAATGTGCTGGAGATAGGTGATGGTAACTAAAAAAAAGGAAAAAAAAAAGGTGGACATAAAACAAAAAAGCTTCACCGCTTATTAAGTAACAGTAATTAAAACAACAATAAAATAGCATGTGTTTACCTATAAAACACTGTTAGTGAGATCAAGAGGAAACAGAACACCTTCCGCCCCACAGACACATGTGTCTTCTGGAAGGCAGTTTGGCAGTTAGAAATCATCCATACGCACACGTTAGCATCCTAGACTTCGCCCCTGGGAATTTATCGTTAGGAAAGAACAATGTGTTCAAAGATTTTAGCACAGACTGGACATGGCTGAGCTGTTCATAATGTTGAAAAAATACACATACAGTAGATACGTATTAAATAAAAGGTAGCCCATCCAGGTAGCCCTTGAAAATAGCGTTAAAAACACATCTGTGACTATTATCAGGGAGATAATCTGTGAGGCAAAGGAACAGCTTGCAGGAGAGTTGGGTCACATCTTTTTTATTTATTTTTTATTTATTTATTTTTTTATGGTGTATATTGTTTTATTAAAATCAAATTTCATTATGTTCTTTCTACTCTTTTCTCTTGGCTTTATTTATTTATTTATTTATTTTTATATTCCCCATACAATTGCAACCCCCTTATTTTGACCCCAATCTCTCCCCTCCCGCCCCCTACCCCCCATAGAGTGTCTCTGGTTCATAGTTTTTGTTGATTTTGATTTTCACTTTCTTATAGTTATTCATTTTCCTGGTCCCTTATTTAAGTTTTCTAGATTCCTGCTATGAGTGAGATCATCCAGTATTTTTCTTTTTCTTTCTGGCTTATTTTGCTGAGCATGATCCCTTCCAGCGCCATCCATGTTGCTGCAAATTGCATGTGTTTATCTTTTTTGAATGCTGAGTAATATTCCATGGTATATATGTACCACATCTTCCAGTCATCTATTTTTGGGCATTTGGGTTGTTTCCAAAGCTTAGCTATTGTAAACAGTGCTGCTATAAACATAGGGGTGCAGGTGCTCTTTGGAATTGATGTTTCTGTGTCCTTTGGGTAAATACCTAGGAGTGGAATTGCTGGATCATATGGAAGCTCTATGTTTAGTAGGTCCAGAAATCTCCACACAGCTCTCCATAGTGGTTGGACCAGTTTGCACTCCCACCAACAGTGCAGGAGAGTTCCTTTTTCTCCACACCCTCGCCAACATTTGTTGTTGCTAGTTTTTTTAATATGTGCCTTTCTCACTGGTGTAAGATGGTATCTCATGGTAGTTTTGATTTGCATTTCCCTGATTACAAGTGATGGGTCACATCTTTTTTAAAAAGAAAAAAGGGGAGAATATTACACACCCAAAGAAAAACCTGGAAGCATATATACTAAGCAGTTATGCCAAGCAAGGCAGGGTGATGTATTCTGAAACTGCTGTATTGGACAATAGCTAAGGGCGTTTCAAGATGAGCATATCAGCAAGCAGTCAAAATGCTCGAACCAGGGTTCCTTCTAAATCACCAAGGCCCAGTCTCCACACCTCTGTACTTGCTGCTTGATATTCTTTTCCTTCGAGCCATCATTGTCAATTTCCACCATTTGGTAAAGAGGGGGTCCCCAGGCTGAAGCTGACATCTCTGTCCCATGTCTCTCACAGCTGACCTTGATTGATCTCATTATCTACGGGTCCCTGGAAGCTGTCAACATCCACAGCATTCGGTGGTCAAGGGTCTTAAGACCAGTCTTCCTAATCAACTTCCCTGAAAGTCGACAGGTAAGGAGATGATTAGGATACATGAGGGCTTGCTTCTGACTTTTGCAGAAAATCCAAGCTGATTTCTTGTAAATGAAATTAAATTTTGTCTTCACAGATCCGAAGGGCTTTCCGAAGCATCCGGAATACTCTGCCTGACATCCTCTATGTCTTCCTCTTGTTTATTTTCAGTGTGCTGATATTCTCCCTTATGGCCTTAAAGCTCTTTGGGGACAGGTGAGTGTGCTGTTCTGGAAGTTTCTATATGTGAATTCTTTCATGTTGGTAGCACAATCTCTCACCAGATGCTATCTTCCTTGTTCAGGAATGTTCTTGAAAGGGGAAATTGTCTTGGCAACTGCAGCCTCATTTTTGTGTGTGGGGTTTTCACTGTTTTTTTGGTTCTTCCTTAGGGGCCTTAAAACAGTTGATGGATCATCCTACTTCACCAACATCCTAGAGATAGCCTTTGAGCTCTACGTTCTGGTCACCACTGCAAACAGCCCTGATGTCATGTATGTGGGTCCCCAATTCATATTCGTGGACATGGTTCCATAACAGAACTCACCTTGTTAAAAACAGCTGCCTCCTAACACTAGCAAGGCTGAGAGGGAATGTAGTGATGTATTCTACTTATTTATGTCCATTGCAAAAATTTTGAAGACTATACATGCACTAATAACAGCCAAACCTCTCTGTTTAAAACTAAGTTTAGGTGAATTTTTAAAACACTGAAAGTTATAGTGTACATCTTTTTTTTTTTTTTAAGATTTATTTTTATTTATTTATACAAGCACTGGGTATAGTCAGAAGCGCGGGAGGGTGAGAGAATTCACCAGAGCCAGAGCAGGGAGCAGAGCAGACAGAAGGACCGAACTACACTGCTGAGGGGAGCAGCCAGGGATCGAACCGGCGCTGCAGAGGCTGCGGGCAGCTTCGCAACCCAGTGCTCAACCGCTGCGCCACCGGGGAGGCCCTACAGTGTACATCTTTTGAGATAAACTTTAAAATACTAGAGCCTACTTTCTATTTTGGATTTTCCTTGAGTTTTATTCAAAACCTAAGCCATCTTAGTACAGGAATCCTGGCTTGTTCTCAGCACTGATGTGGTTTTCTGGCTAAATAAAACCAGCAAGAAATGTAAAGATTACTGTTGACACCGCCCCTCCGGCCCCAACACATACAATGTTCTCCATACATGCGGACATTACTTAGGAGGAAATTGTCATAGGTCTTTTCCTAATGGCTATTTCTCTTGGTGTTATGGTTTTATCTTGTTCATGGAGGTAAAGTTACCAACCAGTGCTACACTGAGTAGAGAGCTCTTTGGGTCTAGAGCATGCACAGAACACTAACAAATGTCTCGCAAATGTCAAACCCATCTAATCCGTGCTGTGGTTTGGGGAAGGGGCTATTTTCCTGTCATCTAGTTCCCTGTGGGATCATCACACCAACCTGCTCTTGGCTGTTGCTCCCTCTGGGAAGGAAGGTGAGCTTCCTGGCCCCCTTTCCATGCCAGCAGCTCCAGTATCCCCTCCTAGATGAAAACCAATTTCTGCTCAAGGTGCCTTGAGCATACATCCCAAGTTAAGCCTTTGTCCTGGTGGGATTATTAACAGTGCCCCTTTCATTTTCATTGTCTAAATGTGGTTAGAAAATTCTCTGGCCCCCAGCAAGGCAACTTGGCGTCCCTTCAGGGTTGGGAGTATAAACCCAAGCCCCTCTTCAGACTCCCTCTGTCCTGGGCAATTTGCTCTCCTTTCTAGGCCTTCATTTTCTTTCTCATTATGAAGGGGGAGAAGGGATAGCCATCCCCAAGGTCCTACCTACCTGCTTTGAAGGTTGGCAGTTCTATAAAGAACTAGGAATTTCAGAAGGCTTGGAGCAGGCTGTTTAGCATTAGAGATGGTGATCACTTTGAGATCCCTTCACATGGAGAGTGAAGAAGGGGTTTTCCTGTGTCTCTGGCACGTGGCTGGTCTGTGTGGGCTGTCACCTCAGGTCAGCTTTTCATGCAAACCTAGGGTATGAAAAACCATGAAACTATTTCTCCCCCCTCCTCCAGGATGCCTGCCTATGACTTCAGCTGGTGGTATTCTCTGTACTTTATTACATACATCATCATCAATACCTACATCTTTATGTCCGTCTTTCTGGCTGTGGTCTACAACAATTACAGGAAGCATTTAAAGGTAACATGCATAAGTTGGGGATCAGGGGTGGGGGCAGGCGCCATGACAGGTGCAGTGGCAGGGAGGTTCATCAATGCATTTGCTAAATATTTGCAAGGGTCCTTTTTCTTTTCACTTGGGCAAGTCTGAAGATTAAGTTGGAATCTTGCTCGCTTCTGCTAAACAGGTTGTTTCTTTACCAGTGGTGGGTAAGATAGCATATAAATATGGTGGGTGATGGCAGGTGTGTGCTTCTAACTCATCAAATTTTTCCTGGCTCCTTGTTTTGTGTCTGATTGGATACTGAGGATACTTTCCAAGCTCTCACAAAACAGAAACAGAAACTTCTTAAAGCCAACACTTTAAGCCCTGGTTTCTACCTGTTTGATTTATGTTTGGAGAATTTCTGTAGGTGTTGGATGGGTAGAGGCTTTTGAATACTTGGGCAGGTGATGTTTTATTTACAACTTGGAATCCACAGAGATATCTCAGCCAGCTCACCCCAGCCCTCCACTGCTCCCCACCTACACTGTTTTTACATTGTAAATTTAGTTGGACAGAGAGGTTGGTTTTCCTTAAGGAAAGACATAGCTTGTGGCTTTTTTTTTTTTTTTTATAGAGGCATGTTTTTATTTATTTATTTATTTGTTTGTTTGGTTGTTTGTTTGTTTTTGTTTATACAAGCACTGGGTACAGTCAGAAGCGCGGGAGGGTGAGAGAATTCACCAGAGCCAGAGCAGGGAGCAGAGCAGGCAGAAGGACCGAAGTACACTGCTGAGGGGAGCAGCGGGCGGCAGGAGAGGTCTGCGCGCCATGTGGGACCCTCCTCTTGTGGCCGGGGAGCAGCCGGGGATCGAACCGGCGCCGCAGAGGCCGCGGGCAGCTTCGCAACCCAACGCTCAACCGCTGCGCCACCGGGGAGGCCCATAGCTTGTGGCTTTTGATTCTGTTTTGAATTTTTCATTCCTAGGAACTTTCCCACCAGGGGACAAATCAAATTTGGACAACTCAAATCTTAACGGCTAAGGGGACGAGGGGCTGGGTGTTATGATTTGGTTAAACTGGCTTTTGAAGGTGTCTGACCTGTCCTGTGCACTGTGGGAACCTCAGCTGATCCTGACCCCAATGCAGGGCCTCCCAGGGAACTTACTACTTCTGACTGCCCTCCCGTCAGGACTGGACAGGACTATTGCTGTGCCTCTCCCACCCTCAAGAAGGTGTTTTCTTTGGCTATCTTTTGCCACTTGCATCAGCCAGCAAGCATATCTTAAATGTGTTTTATGTGCCCTGATTATACAAACTTCTGCAGTCAGAAATGATTAATATGATTAATGATTAAGACACAGCCTAGACCCTTAAGGATTTACTGTCTAGCTGTGTAATCAATCAAGTGATGATGATATTGGGTAACCTGCCTACAGAAGTGGAGCCTAGGGGTGCCAGTAGGTGACCAACTGTAACCTGAGGATGGCTGTTCAACCTGCCCCTTTTGGAAGATTCCCTGTGACTGGGCAGATGGCCACTCCAGGCAGGCTCCAGCTGTCCATCCTGCCCTGGCCCTGCTCTTTCTCCTCCACTTCTCTTTCTTTCTCCCAGTCCACCGCTCCCTTTTCCTTCTTAACTTACTGGCGTATCTGTCTTCTTTTCCTGCGTCTCCCTCTCTCTCAGCAGCAAAGCCGATTTCCTTCCTTTCTGGAATCTCCCTTCCTCCTGAGCAGAGTGGAGTTTGGACCTGCTGCCTCCTGCTGCTCTATTTTTCACCACATTGATTATGCTTCCTGGTCTCCTACGTTCAAACTTGGTAAGAAGATGTGTTTTTGCAGACATGTATCTGGAACTGAGCAGGGATTCTATACCTTGCTGATTAGCAAACCCATCAGTGATTTCTTTTTGGTTCGTCAATGACCTTGAAATGTTTAGAGTAAAGAAATGAGGCTTTCTGGAATCTTTCTCTTTAAAAACACAATTCTGTTTTTTAAAGAATGAGATCCGCAAACTGGCATACCTGAAACGTCACAAGATGATAGAGGCTTTCAACATTCTGAAAGTCAAGGTGGGCACCGAGTTCGTGGTTAAGGAGGCCCAGTGGAAGCAGCTGGTCAAGGTCGTGGCGCCAGATGTCAGCAGTTCCCACTTGGAGCTCCTTCTGAGGATCTGTGATGAGGGACAGAAGGGACACGTGGGTAAGACGCCTTGGCCTCTGGCCTTCCTCTTCCCTGTGCTCTCACAATCGGGGTTAACAGGGGTAAGGAGGGGCTTCTAAAGGAATGGGTCAAACGGCAGCACAGTGGATGCTCAAATAAGCTTGTTTTATTTAATGTCAGCTCACTGTAACCTTGAGGGGATTAAAAATGGACTTCAGCCATGGCCACTGTATGTGTACAGACTGTACAGACTGCACGTTCCCCCATGTCTGTGCAGATCTCCCCTGGGTGCTCTGTTTCCCTTCCATATCCCAAAGGTGCCCTTGAAGTTCCCTGGTGTGTCTCAGTCGTCCCAGTCTGAGTCAGTGTGGGTGTGTGCGATGCTTTCTGTGATAAAAGGCGTCCTGTCCAGGGTGGGGTCCTGCCAGCCCCCTGAGCTGCTGGGATGGGCTCCAGCCATCGCGACCATGGACTGGAACAAACAAATGACTATTGGATTTTAGAGGGTCTGACAGGAAAGTAAGATTATAATTGTAAATTCAAATGAGACGAGGACTCTCAAATTAGTCTTATGAACCCATAGGTTTTATTAAGACTCCATGCTTGTGTGACAGAAGGAAATGGTGATGATTTTCTGAAACTTGTTGGGGAAGTCAATCCCACAAAGAGAAATGTATGGCAAGACAGCATTAAATGGGTGATGCCAGCATCATTAGATGCTGGATCCAGGATGGAGGCCTTTGCGCAGGTGTGTAGGATGACAGACCCTAACATGAGCTCTGGGCGTGTCTCCTCAGCAGCCAGCCTGGTGAGCAGTCCTGCTGTCTGCTTAGGTCAGGTTTCTCAGACCTTGAGCAGATTGCCTGGGTCCCTCCATTGGCACTCACGGCTGTGCCACCTGGTGCCAGGCCTGGGGTTCCGCTACAGATGTGGGACGGGAGATGTGCTTCACTGGGCAACTGCTGAGCACGGGGTCTCTCAACCTGTCTGTGGTGTGAAGCTTTTTCATTTTTGGCCTGATCAATACTTTGGCATGAGAACAAAAATGAACAAGCAAAACAATGAAATGAAAAAGGCATATAAAATCCAAGTCCTAATTTTTCAATACCAGATTCAATTGTAAGTTAAAATGATTCTGTCCATTGCTCTCAGAGTTTCCAAATTTTAAGAACTTACCTCGGGAAGAGCAGGGGGCCCAGAACAGGGCCCACAGCTGCCTAGGGACCACCCTGTGAGGGGCCCTGCCTGAGGAGAAGGGTCCCCTTCCGTCTTCCACTCCAAAGAACCAGGCCCGAGCTTCATCCCCTCTGTTTTTGAGAATTCTCCTTTGATGATTTATCACCTTTGCTACTTCTTGATGGTTAGGACTCTGAAGGGGTGGGTGAATCTTTAGGGGTGGGTGAATCACAAACTTTCTTTGTGATTCCTTCTGTCAAGTGAATTCCTGGGATGCTCTAAAAAGGTGAGATACTCCAAACCCAGAATGGGGGCTTTTAGGAGACATTGTCAGAGATAGTGAGGTTGGTGAGATACTTGACTAACTGCTACTCATCTGGAAAAGAGATACATGAAGCAACATTTCTTAGTTTATAGTCAGTCTGTTGACAGTTGTTTCCCAAAGCTGGTGATGAAGCGCTTTTCTTGCTCGACAGTTTCTCCCAGGTTCTGGGCTGATGAATAAGGTGGTTCTTAGAATACTGTTTAGCTGTGCAGGATGAATGTAGAGCACACCAAACACACGAGTTTTCCTGGCATGGTTCGCTCAGGTGTTCTGTCCCATGAATGATGTGAGCCAGGAGGAGGTGTTCTTTGGTGCTACAGCATAGCTTTCTGGAAAATGCCCATGTAGATCTTTGTGCAAAAAACACCTGCCTATCTACAGAAGCCAAGAAAAGAAAGCAGTGGTGTTCCTTGTGAGGAGGAAGGTGGAACAGAAGTCAGGGAGTGAGGTAGTGGCAACTACCTCACAAAATCATGTTTGGGCTGGCTGAGGGTCTTCATGAGGACAGCTGAGAAATGGCCACTCACTGGCTCCTTGGCCTTGGGTCTTCACCCTTTGAGACTTCAGATCTTCACCTGTGAAATGCAAACCCAAGAATCGATGCCGACTTGCCTTTACCCTTTGGCTTTAGTATCATATTGGCCACGTATCTTGAGGTTCCTTTTTCATTGCAGACAAAATGAACTTTCTACGTTTGGCTGACCTCCTCAACATCCAGGTGGTCACCATCAACATCAAGACACACCCCCTGGAAACCTGGATGCCACGGGTGTACCAGTCATCTGTAAGCCTCCTGGTCCAGAAGATGGTTCGGCACAGGCAAGTGAGAAGGGGCAGTTTTCTCTCAAGTAGCATTAAAAATAGAGGGATCTGGTCTACACTGAATGTGTGTCATCAGTGAAGCCATCAATCAGTCCTCTGCTCACTGCTTTTGTTTCCCAAGGAGGCCTGGAAAGAGTTCTGAATACACTATGTCTGACCCTTAAAAAGGACAGGCTTCTAGATTATGCTTCCTTCTGCTGTGCTTCCTAGAGCTATTCAAGGGCCCCAGACTAGATGTGCTTTCTGGGGTGGGGGATACAGTCATCACATGCTGGGAAGCAAAGTTGCACTGGTAGGGTTTTGGATGTGTTCTTTTCCTGGAAACACATGCTAGCAGGTCTCTTCTTTTTCCCCTCTTGCAGATTTTTTGTCTGGGTTTATGATGTCATCATTCTTATAAATGCCATCTTCATCGCTCTGGATGAGAAAAACCCCTTCATTTCCTATGCAGAATGGCTATTCCTTTTTCTCTATATTATAGAGATTCTCCTGAAACTGTATACGTACGAACCCAGAACTTACTTTGGAAGGAATCAGTTCTGGAACTGGTGAGCATGTGTGTTTTGGCCTGTGTGGCTGGGTGACGAGGACTGTTAGCAAGCCCTTTACACTGCTGGCTGTGTCTCCCTGTGGCATTACCTTGCCCACTACCAACTGCGCAGCTTCACCGGCATGCTGCGAACCAGCCATCCATCTCCAAAACCACGTGTTGGGGCCGCAGGACACCAGGCACAAGGCAGGCCTGGCCTACACGGTGCACAGCTAGGCAGGTTGGAGCTCTGTGAGTGCTGCTCTCACTGCCAGGAAACTTGCTAGGATGTGCACGTGGTCAAGGGGAGCTGGTCAGTGTTGTCCAGTGCTTTGGTACCATGTCTGAAAAGTAATCCTGTGATGAAGTTCCTCTTTAAGTAAAACGTGGTGATGCATTTCATAAAATTGATACCAAGAAAGATTATGTTGAAAATGTATCAAATTTCTCTCATGCATGTAGTTAATTTGCAAGACAATTAAACTGATAGGAATTAGTTAATTCTTACATCTCCTTATGTGCCTATATTCCCTTGACTGGGTCACTGAAGCAGGGAATGGCCATTGGCTCGATCAGACATGGTATTTCTTGTTTCATACCTGATCACCTAATAATATGAACTACAGATTTGTGGGTGGATCATTGCTTTACAGAAGATGTTGGATTCGAGGTCTTCTCGGAATCCACTGTAGCCTGAGCTCCATAGGCTTCTCTTTGACCCTGCACGACTTTGCTTCTGCATCATTAGGTTTGACATGCTGATCATCATCATAGCGCTGCTGGTCACTGTGGCCACTGCCACCATCCAGTCAGGTCAGTGTCCCCGGCCCTCGACTTCACCACCCCCTGGGACTGTGTCCAGTCTTTGTTGAGCCCCCGTGTCCCACTTGGTGTTTGGGGAGAGGCTGTGGGGACACAAAAGAATTAGTAAAAAGTTCCATCTCCTGGAGAGGGATGGTAGCTTTGTCTGTGTTCAGTTGTCTGTTGGAGATTCCCTTTGCAGACATCCATCACACCAAATACAGCAGGCACTTGCTAACAATGTTTCATTCAGTGGCCTTTTGTTATATAACTTTGATGACAAAAACAGGGTCTTGGCTGAAGTCAAGTGCAACAATTTATTTGAGCGCTTGCTGTTCTTATACTTTTGCTTAAAGTCACCGTTTCTGAAAACCTCTTGACAAGTTAAGTGAGGATTTATTGCACTCACCTGGTCAGCCTGCAAAGCTGGCCCTGGTGTCACAGCTGACCTCCACACCTCTGACCTCTGCCCATCTCGGCCCCCACCTAGGGTCTAACCAGAGCAGAACTCTGCATTGTCCCTGCCATCTCCCTCTTCCCTCCACTGTCTTCTGGTTCCTTCCCCACTACAGATCCCACCAAAGTCACCTGGATCCTTCTCCTTCTTGCAGGCAGAGGGCATTATCTAGTGAAAGTGCAGCTTCTTGGGCCTCCCCGGTGGCGCAGCAGTTGAGCGTTGGGTTGCGAAGCTGCCTGCGGCCTCTGCGGCGCCGGTTCAATCCCCGGCTGCTCCCCGGCCACCGGAGGAGGGTCCCACATGGTGCGCAGACCTCTCCTGCCGCCCGCTGCTCCCCTCAGCAGTGTACTTCGGTCCTTCTGCCTGCTCTGCTCCCTGCTCTGGCTCTGGTGAATTCTCTCACCCTCCCGCGCTTCTGACTGTACCCAGTGCATGTATAAACAAAACAAACAAACAAATAAATAAAACATGCCTCTATTAAAAAAAAAAAAAAGAAAGTGCAGCTTCTTAACAGAACTGTAAAATGGATGCTGGGGTCAGGGGAAGGGCTTGTTGAAATGTGTTCTGTAGAACTGGATCCCTGGTTACAACTTTCATCAATCTGAACTCTGCACCCATGCTCACCATTCATTAGCTCACTTGCCTGGCTTGGCCTCAATTTGCTGGGAGTTTGGGGGTGTTGGTGAGGGGTAGTGGGAGGTGTGCTAGTGATTCAAGACAGCACTCACTTTCTCTTTGCTCAGATCCATCCTCCTGCTGTTGAAATAAAGCACATTTTCCTCCCTAGCCAGAGTCTCAGACCTCATCAAATCAGAGGGACAAGGCAGAGGCGCTCAAAAAATGGACTCTTAGATGATTGTGTTCTTTTTCCAGCAAGAAAATACAACAGCCAGCAGATACTGGATATTGTGTTGATATTGAGAATACTCCGTCTCCTAAGGGTCATCGTCAGTATTGAGAGGTGAAGGTGGAGGACGGGCAATGGCCACACTTGAGTGGTCTCTCACATCCGGGTTTGGTGGAAACCATTCCTGTCTCAGAAATGCAAACACGCCCTTCTGTGAACCCTGAATGTCGCTTGTGTAGTCGATCTGGGCTTCTCTGGGGGTCTTGGGACTAGAGGGAAGCCCTGAAGATGGTGAAGAGCACTCAAATGGCAGCTTCCAGAGGGCACTTTCGTCTCCACGATGCAGTCCCAACCAGAGAATAGTGCTCATGATGGGAGTCCATATTAACCTGAGTGTGCTAACCATTGTCTTGTTAAATCCCTCCAACAATCTTTGACGTAGGGGCTTTTATTATCCCTAGTTTACAGGTGATGGCAATGAAGCTCAGAGAGGTTAAGTAACTTCCCCAACAGTGCACAGCTTGAAAGAGGCAGAACTAGGATACAGACTCAGGAGTCTGACCCCAAAGCTTGGAGAATCCCCACCCTGTTTTTTGATATATCAGATTTCTTTCAAGGAAAGTGGGGAGATGCTGCCATCTTAGGCCTGCTCCTCCAAAAATTATCCATTGTCAACCTAAACCTCCCGGTCAGCGTTAAAGCAGGTTGGATTTTGATGGGGGGAAAAAAGTGGAGAAAGAAAGCAAATGAGGCTAACTAGTTTTTTAGCCTCAACTCCCACCTACGTCTTACTAGTAAAGTTTCTGTTGAGATTTCTTAAGTTTTTAAACACTGCCTTAGTGGGCTTCAGGAGAAACTACAAGTTAACTCCCCCACAGCCTGGTAGATGGAATGATTCTGACAAATTGTAAAGCAAATTTCCAAGAGCACTGAAAGAGAAGATCCAGGCTTGGGTGTGGGGGCTGGGGAAAACCTGCCAGGTGGGATCAGTGCAGGGCTCACGTCTCCCCTTTGGCCTTGCCTCAGGAACTATGCTTTATCCTAGATTCCGGGTTATCGTGACCACCTTAATTAACATCGGCCCCACAATGCTGACGTTCGGTGGGCTCATCTTGGTGAGTAGCTACTCTTGTTCCTCAGCAGTTCTCCTTTAGCCTTACTTTAAGGGATGTTAAGGAAATAAGATTCTCTGGTTTCCTCTAGCCATTTTTAGATATGTCAACTTTCTAGAAACATCGGGAATATATCATTGCCCTATAACAGTGCACTTACTGCTATAATAGGCATTAAAACCTCAGTGGGGTAAACTGACGCCTGTATGGGTATTTCTGGCTAGCACATGGTTCCCAGGGATATAGGTTCCTTTTGCTCTTCATTTGCCCCAAGCCTCACATCCTTTTTTTTTCTGCTCATGGAGTGTCTACCTGTGCCTTAAAAGGTCAGAATGCAGCCACAGAAGGCTGCAGTGGGGCTGGGGCATCCTGCTCAGAGATGATTCCACTCTATGGACGCAGGAGCTCAAATGCAGATGCTCTGCTACAGGGTACTTACTTTTCTGTTAAAATGGTAAAAAAAAATTCAGTGAGTAGAGAAAAATGAAGAGTAGACTATAAGTCACCTGTTCCCATCCCCCATGTGCCTCTTTTCCAGAGGTAACCATTATTAAGGAGTTCTTGTTATTCTTCCTAAATATTTCTGTGCTGACAACAAGCATATCATATGCAGGTACACACACAGTTACTCAGTTACTGTCCATCAAATAGTATGATCCATTCAAACTGTTGCACAACTTGATTCTACCGAGTATCTTGTTGCATGTCCTTCAGCACACATGCATCTGTGAAAGCATCCATGGAAGTGTCCCATGAGGGACACATCTGGCCAGCCCTCTACTGGCACACTATGAGTAGTGTCACCTTTTTGCCATCACCAGTGATTGTTGGAGACCCCTCTGGCACATGTACCTCTGTGTGCTTCTGTGCATCTATGAGGCACATTCCTAGTAGTGGAGCTTCTACGTCCAAGGCAAATGGATTTAAAATTTGGATCAATAGTGACTATTGCCTTCCAAAAGATGTGCTCCCTATGTATCCAAACAACAGTGGTTGGTAGTATCTGCACCCCTCATAAATGGGCTTCATAAAATGTTTTCACTTTTCCCAATCTGATGGGGACGGGGCGGACAGTGGTGCTATGTTTGGCTTACACTGCTCTCCATGAGACCAAGTATCTTCCATGTTCTTTTGGCCACTGATCCTTATTTTTTTTCAAACAACCTGTTTATATCCTTAGCCTTTTTTATTCATTTTATTTTTTATGTGATTTGCAGGAGTGCTTTGCCTATTATGAGAATAAATCTTGGAAAATTGTATAAAGGGTAATTATTTTTCCTTGCCCGTTGCTTGTTTTTCATTTTTTGGTTGTTTTGCTGTATTTTTTTTCTATATGAAATTTTAAATTATTTATGTAGTCATACTTATATTTTATGGTTTCTAAATTTTACATCATGCATAGTGAGGCCTTTTTCTACTCATTTTTTTTTTTTTTTATGCTTGTTCCTTTCTGATTTTTTACGTTTAACCCTTTGGTAACTTTGGGATTTGTTCTGGTATAAAAAACAAGGTAAACCTCCAACTTCATTATTTTTTCCCCTAGAGGACAATTGAGGATTGAGCACCTAACCCACTAACTTGCCAGCAGCTTCATTTTTGACTTTGTGCAAGGAGCCAACAGGAGAGGTCAAGCCTATGTCCTCCTCCAGAGACAGCTCAGGCTTCCCTGCAGAGTGGCTGATCCTTACTGGGACCTTAGTGGGGACCCTTAGGGGGAAGGGCAGCCATCCCCGAATGAGAACAGCCAGTCTTCCTGCTGGCCCTTCGCTCTGAGCTGACTGTTGTCCACGGTGCTCCCAGGTGTCCCACACTCTCCCTGTCCCCTGATTCTGTAGCTCCCTCTTTGTGCCCACTGACCATGTGCCGCCACCCTAGGTAGTCTACTACGCGTTTGCTATCATTGGGATGGAAGCCTTCCATGGCAAAATCCAGTTCTTGGAACCGAATTCCAATACCCCTGGTGCCCTGGTGTGCGGGAACCCAGCCCTAAAAGACTCAGTGTTCGCGCGAGACAGGTACTGCAAGAACAACTTCAATGACCTGGCTTCCTCCTTCATCGTGCTGATGGAGCTCACCGTGGTCAACCAGTGGCACGATATCCTTTCTGAAGGTGCTGACACTCCCTGCACAGCACAGGGGGATGCTGAATGTAGAATTCCCGGAGGAGGGGAGGAGGAGTCCATCTTGGTGGCACTGAGTTCAGGACATTGCCCTATTCTGGAAGGTTGCTTCCTTAGCTTTGTACTCCTGGCAAGTGGCTTTGCCCTCGTGACTCACCAGGCAGCCAAGCTGTACTTCATTGGGTTCCACATCGTGGTGGTCATCCTCATCGTCAAGTGAGTTAACTCCCCCACATTGGCAATTCCAGATCTCTCTCAGGATGCATAACTGGTTGCTGGTCCCTCATGCCCATGGTGGCTAGGCGGCATCTCCCTGCCAGGTGCTAGGGTGCAGGGAGGGAGGACGTTGGTGTGCGTCTGTGTCTGCCAGCGCCTTGCCATCCGTGGATAATGTACTCTTGTGAGTTGCTGGGTCAGAAGGATTCTGGGTCCCAGCCCAATCCCCGGACCCTTCCCCACCAGGATGGAATTCCCTTAAGAACACCTCTGTGACAATGCCTTGACCCTCTCCTTGAATCTGTTCAATTGCCAGGATGCAGGGCCTCAGGGTCAGCTCCCTTGTGAGGGAGATATGCTCCCTAGTAAGTTCTCTTCCCTGGCCCGAGTTCTGTCCTGACCCCTCTTCCCTGGGAAAGCTCCATTACTATTTGGAAGCTGCTCTGACATCTAACTGCTCCAAAGAGCTCTCCTTCCAGCCTAAGAATCTCCATTTTAGCTCCCTGGTTCCTCATAGGAGCTGAATTTGACTCCCCTCTGGCATCCCTAGAGGTGTTTCTCTGTTGTCACGCCCCTTCCAGAGCCAGGGGCCTGCATTCTGGGGGTGCCAGCTCAGCCCTTGTGCCTTCATTACCACATGCTTTGGCTCCCCACCGTACTGCTGATTTTGACTCCAGAATGTCCAATAGAGGTAGGGGGAGAGGGAGCCCTGTGGGTGCTCTGACTGGGCTGTCTCTCTCGATCTGCATGGAAGACCTATGGGAGCAAGGTAGAGATGCCACGGAGAGGTGGGGCAGGCAAAGGCGGCACCATGAAAGGCTGCAGGGATGTTTCTGCTCCTCCCCTCTCCAGAGCATGTGGGTGTTTGACAGCGCTGGGCTCCATCTTCAACTGTTAAGTCAGAGATGGTAAAGGGGCCAAGAGTCACCCCTTCCAGCAAGCTCACGCCTTAGTCTAAAAGCATAGGCCCTGGATAGGCCCTGACAGAAATCACCTTGCCTGGGCAAAGAGACCAAGATCACTATGACTCCAGGCAAAGGCTGCAGCTGCTAATAGTGCTAGTGTCTATTCCTGCCCCTAAGCAGTGAGGTGGGGGCCAGCTGAGGCCTTACATGAGGGGAACTCCTGGGACCAGTCCATTCTCCCCTCTGCAGAGGGAGAAGAGAGAGATATTGTTCTACTCTGGAAGGTAAGCAGATCTCAGGGAGGGCAAAGGAGGTCTCTACCTTTGCTGCCCTGGGCTGTTGGGAGGCAGGCAGCAATAAGCTTTACTGTCCCAGAGGATCGCCTAGCCAGTCATTCCTAAATTGACTCTGATGCCTTTGCTCAGAGGAACCAGGCTGTGCAGAAACCTGATCCTTGGAGAATCATCTTCCAACAAACATATAGCCTAAGCTTAAATGAACTGTATTTTCTTTTTAATAGTCACTGCCCAATAAGGCTATAAAGGAAGAATGATTTTCCAATGACTGCAAGTTGCATCTAATCCTTGAGAGATGCTTGGCTTGTCTGTCTCTTCTCCCCTCTGTGCTGCATTCTCTTTGAGACAACAGGCTGCTTTCTTTTGGGGCCTGGAGCTCATTGGACTTCCTGTCACCCGGGCCACAACTGACTCACCTACTCTGACCTCTTGCTCTCTCAGTATCTTCATAGCGTTCATCTTGGAGGCGTTTTTTGTGGCATATTCATTAGAAAAAAGTGAAATAGAGACTGCTATTGAGAAGAAGATCCAGGAGCTTGGTGTGGGGATCCAAGAGTGAGTATATCATGTTGCCCCTGACATCACTCAAGACATTTTGCGCTGGAAGTCACACCAAGGCCCCGGTCACTTTTAATCTCTAAGTGCCCAGTGCTGCAGCCGGGTCCTGTGTGCCGGATCCTGCATGCCGCTTCTCGGAGGCCCCCAAGAGCCCTGGGTGTGCCTGGGCATGACACAGGGCATGTGTACCCTTGTGCCTGTGTTCATCTTGCCTCTTCCTCCTCGAAGGGAAAAAGAGCAGGACTGGAAGCTCATTGATGACATGGACCCCAAGAACACTGTCTTTAGTGGGGATGATGGAGACAACAAAAGGAAGTCCTCGAAAGGATTGTACTTCAGAATTGCTTCAAAAAGTGAGTTTTAATCAAACATAAAACTTCCTCCAAGCCAACCTCCTCACTGCAGCCAGTGAGGTGCTTCCAGAATGCAGAACTCACCTACAGGGGCTTCCCATTGCCAAGGATAAGGACCAGGCTCTCGACCTGGCCTCCACACCCTCATGCCTGGTTTTTCTCTGTCTCAGCCTCTCTTCCTTCCCACCACAGTCACCATGCCTGTGTACTCCAGCCCCCTGCCTTTCAATGCCTCTGCTCTGTTGCTCCTTCTTGTCTGCCACAGGGCCTTTGCACATGCTGCTTTCACCCCTTGGCTCACTCTCATCCCTGCTTGTGTAATTAAGAGCACCTCACCCTTCACACCTCCACTTAGGCAGCATTTCCTCAAGAAAGCCCCATGGTACCCACAAGAAGGCCAGGTGCTCCTGTGTGTCATCCAGCTCTCCTTCTCCTCCCTTTAGTGCATGCTACTTGCACATTCATTGAGTGACTGCTGGTTGCCATCTCTTTTTTTTGAAGTCTGGAAAGGAAGCTCCAGGTGTGCAGTCATGCTGTTTTTTGTTTTTTTTTTTTCCTTTGTTGTATCCCTAGGACCTAACAAAATACCTGGACATGGGTGTCCTTAACAACTATCTGTTTAATTACCTTAATAATTTTCATTGAATTAATAATTGGTGGAGCACACCTAAACCAGTCTCTGTTGGCACTTTGGCTGAAGTGCCCTATGATAAACTTTCAGAAATACAACACAGACCATAGGAGCAGGGTGTACAGCCCTACAAGGTATGCAGCCTCCTCTAGCCTTAGGGAGAACTTTCTCCTAGTTCTCCAAGTCTTCAGTGGCTGGGGAGCTCAGTGGAATCAGCACCAAGAGAGATCAGTGCCTCTTTCCTGACTTTTTCATCTTCCAACGAGTGTCTGGCTGCCATGCTCAGAGGCCACCCTTCAGGAATACCTATCTCTGCCCACATGGGTGACCCCCCCCACACCCCAGCACAGACAGGTCCGTGTACCTCTTTTCCTTCCTCCTAGAGTACAGGACTGTGGACGCCTTGCTGCAGCGCATGTTTGAGTCTGAAATTGCTCCAGACGATGAAGGCCCCTCCTTGGATGAGATTCTGAACTTCTCACCCAGTGACATCTATCCCAAGAAACCCAATTTTGAGAACAGTGCGTGACACAGGGCCCAGGAAGGCCACAACTAGGAATTCAGCATGTGGTTCCTAGCCCTTATCTCCCATAGACTGACAAGCCTGTGAACCCAATGGGGTCCTGAGGGGTCAGCTGGAAGGCATCAGGGGCTGCTTCTGTGTGCCCCGCCTGCCTTCTTCAGGCCTGATGGTGGCAGTGAGGCCAGGGTCATGTGAAGCTGTGTGAGGAGCACCTGTCACACACCCTGTGCACGTGTGCAGTGTGTTCCATGGGCATATACAAGCTTTTCATTTATTTTTCTGTGGTATTTTGTTATTCTATAAGAGTACTGTCCTGCAGTGTTCATGAATGAATTTTTACTATTTAAATACCATAAAGGAATACTCTAGTGAGTCACTTTTCAATGCAGTGCTTATTCCAAATGAAGAAAAATATGAATGTGAAAATAAAAATCTGTCTCAAATACTTCTTCCTGGGGAAGCTCTCAAATCTCCTTTAATTAAATTATAATTATAGCAAGATTTTGCGTAAGTTGTTCTCTGAGGTCACATTTCCGAGCTGGAAATCTCCCAGGACAGTGACATGCTCCTTCTGGGAAATTAAAAGGAACTTATTTTATTTATTTAAAAAATGTTTGTGGTCAGATACACATAACATAAAATGTACCATCTTATCCAGTTCAGTGGTGTGTGTATGTTTACATTCTGTGAGATTTCCAGAACTTTATCACCTCAAATGAAACTGTGTAATCATTAAAGGAGGATGCTCCAGTCTCTCCTCCCGCTCCAGTCCCTGGTAACCACCATTCTATTTTCTTTCAATGTGACTCTTCTCAAATGCATTTGCATTTGGTCATATTAATCCTTTCCAGAACAGTCAGCTTATGACCCCAGCCCCACCATCAGATCTGAGGATGACTTCTGGGCCATGTGATGAGGGAAAAAAGTCAATGCTTGGGAGCCCTATGGACTCCAGGGCCAGACATGTATCCTCATGGACCATGTCACTTAACCCCATTGTTCCTCATTTCCTCACCTGGAAACTTGGGGCAAGTGGCATCTCCTGCCCACAGCTGGGAGGACTGATAAGAGGGCTAGGATGGGTAGGATGCTGGCTTGCAGCTGTCTCAGCATTTGCTCTCATGCTAGCTGTTCCGGCTTTAAAACCACTCTGGTGTTTGGCATTGGTGCTTTAGAATCCCGTCACCCTGATTCTGGGAGGTGGGGTTCTTGCTGATCCATCTGATGAGGTTTTTAGAGTGCTGCCATCCTTCCGTACTCTTATTTCTTTGTATATCTAACACATCATTATGTAAGTATTATACTAAATGTATAGACTTGCAACGTAATTTATGCCATTTATATTTGCACAACATACTGGACTTTATTTTTTTAATTAGAAAATAATGCAGTCATTGTAAAAATAATCAATACTGAAATATAATAAAAAGTCAAAAGTACTCTTTGTTTATTCTTCTTTCTCTTCATCCCTTCTTTACCAATTGTTTCCAGTTGATATACACCAAAGCTGCCAGGGCTCCATCCCATCTACCTTTCATGACTTAAGAATTCATCTATTCATGGACATTTATGGTTCTAGAGGTTTAACAATAAGCAGTAATGGTGTACACCTAGTTATGTGGTGTGCCTGTGTGAGCCCTTCTTCAAAGGAAAGCCTCCAAGTCACACTTACTCGGTCCAATTTCTTTTTTTTTCTTTAAAATATTTACTTATACAAAAGCTGGTGTTGTGCTCGCTTCGGCAGCACATATACAAAAGCTGGTGTACAGGCCAGAGGTGCAGGAGGCTGACAGAATTCACCAGAGACAGCAGGGACCAGAAAAGGCAGATGGACCGAAAACACTGCTGAGGGGAGCAGCGGGCAAGACAGGAGGGGTCTGCCACGCCATGTGGGTATCTCCCTGGCCGGCCAGGAATCGAACCTGCACTTCATAGGAGGCTGCTGACAGCTTCACAGAAGTGTGCTCAACCCGCTGTGCCACCAGGGAGGCCCTTACTGGGTCCAATTTCTATTGAGACTTCGGTCTCTTACTTGTGGCCGCCCTCGGCCACCAGGGGGCGCACTACCCCAGCGGCCGCCGTGCTCAGCCTCGGAGGGATGAGCATTAACCTGGCTGGTGGCAAGGCCTTGTTTTGCTTTTCAGCGAACCAGTCACCTTCACTTTAAGGTCTAAATCTGAATATGGGCTCCTTGCTGGTCGCTTGGTTCCTTAGTCTTGCTGGCGGGGTCTGAGCCATATGGTCGCATCTGGCTCGTCAGCTGACCACAACTGGGGTCTGTGCCTCTCAGGGCTGGGGAAACAAACTCACTCTGCCTTCATTCTGGAGGGCTGGGAAAAGGCAACAGCCAGAACAACTTGCAAGCCAGAATTCTGTGCCACTTTGTGGCAGAGTGGGTGCCAGCGTGAGGTCACTTGATCAAGATCTTGAAATGTCCTTTCTCTAAGCTACTGTGGATTCTCTGCCACAGCAGCTTAGTCTGCTCGTAGCCACATCAATCCCCGAATAGGTTGTCTGAAATAGTTGGGAATGGAATCAACAGGGCAGATGAGGGAAAAAGAATAGCAAGGATGGTGACCCCGAAGATCCGAGGTAGAGAAACTTGTAGAGGAATCAACATAGCTTTTCCGTTGTATTTATATAGTGCCAATGCCAGCTATGTAGGCACTCTTATTTCTGACAGGCATGGGTCACACTTGTAGTTTCTTAGGTGTTTCAGGGAAAAATTAACTTTAGCATCATTGCTTTAGACCAGATATATAATCCAAGGAGAAAGTTGCTGGTAACAAGCAACTCTGAATCTCCTGCATAACTAGACTTTAGCTGTTAGGATTCAGAAAATGGAGCAGGAATTAAGAATGAGTGGGGGCCTCCCTGGTGGCTCAGGGGTTAAAATCAGTGCTATCAAGTTATCACCAGTTACTGCAGCCTGAATCTGATCCCCGACCAGGGAGCTGACCCACATGGCACAGCAGACCTCTCCTGACTTGCCTGCTGCTCCCCTCAGCAGCGTATTTCAGTGGATCTGCCTGTTCTGCTCCCCACCCTATCTCTGGTGAATCCTCTCACCCCCATACCTCTGGCCTACACCCCAGTTCTTGTATGCATAAATAAAAATAAATCTTAAAAAAAAATGAGTGGGATAAGCCTCCATCTGAGACAGACATTAAATCTGAACCCAGGCTGAGTCTAGCTAATGTTTGTGCACTTAGTGCCCCTACTCAGCTCTTTAAGAGACACTGATGAATAAGGCCCAGTTCTGTCCTCAGGAAAACAAGTCCATTTAGTGAAGTGAGTTGGAAGTTTATCCTCCCAACTTCTGTTGAATCCATTCCAGTTGGCGATTAGGAGGCAGAGCTTTTTCCCCTTGTGTAGATAAACTCTGTGTTTAGTGTGGGGACACATTTAGCCAAAGAACACTGTTAGTCTTGGTCTCCTTGGAAAATGATCGTTTTCAAAAGGAAAAAAAATCCCAAACTGGCTTTCCTTGTCAAGTGCCCAGTTTATGACACTCTGGGTACATTTAAGGTTGGTTCTGTCCTGGGTTATTTTTCTGTACTCAGCCCTAACAGCTGAGTATGTGTGTAATCAATCACGGAGTCTCCTTTATTTTCAAAGTGAAAACATTTTGGAGCTTATTACAAATATGCACACATATTTGCTCCCACCCTCATTTTTTGTTGTTGTTGCAATAAAACTGCAAAACCAATTAAGGTGATTGTTTAAAGAAATAATGGCACATTCATCTAGGGGAATGATGGAAACCAATATAGATGGAAAAATGAGCAAATAACTATAAAAGTATGTTGTAGTCCCCATTTATTTCTTCAAGAAAACTGATGGCTACTTCAACATGCCTTAGAGTGCCTATCTTGGGCCTCCCCTGGTGGTGCAGGCGGTTGAGCGCTGCCCTGTGAAGCTACCCGCAGCCTCTGCAGCACTGGTTCGATCCCCTGATCCCTGGCCGCCGGCGAGGGTCCCACTTGGCACGGCAGATCTCTCCTGTCCTGCCCGCTGCTCCCCTCAGCAGTGTATTTCGTCAGTCTGCCTGTTCTGTTCTCCACTCTGTCTCTGGTGAATCCTTTCACCCTCCTGTGCATCTGGCCTGTACCCTGGTTCTTGTATAAATAAATAAATCTTTAAAAAAAATAAATGCAGTGCCTATCTTGGCCCGTGTCACTGAGCTGCAGGATAAACATCAGCAGAGCCCCCACTGAAGCAAAATACAATGCCCAGCACCACTGCTGCTCAGTGCTCTTCTCAAAGTCTCAGGCAAGTGAAAAGTCACCAGCAAAAAATTGGAACAGAATAAGCATTATAATGGTTCTTATCTTGGAAACTTTCAAAGAATCTACTGAAAAACTTTTCATAGAAATCAGTAGACTTCATATATTAAAACTACCAGCTAGAAACACATGAAATCTGACTTAAAATAAGCAACCAAAGTTGAGTCCTAAGTATTTATTTATTTAAAAGATTTATTTATTTATTTATACAAGCACTGGGTACAGTCAGAAGCGCGGGAGGGTGAGACAATTCACCAGAGCCAGAGCAGGAACAGAACAGGCAGACTGACGAAATACACTGCTGAGGGGAGCAGTGGACATGGCAGGAGAGGTCTGCGTGCCATGTGGGACCCTCGCCGGTGGCTGGGGATCGAACCAGCGCTGCAGAGGCTGCGGGTAGCTTCGCAGCACAGGGCTCAACCGGGGAGGTCTGAGTCCTAAGTATTTAAATGAGCTTGAATACTTAAAAAAACAGAGGACTTCTTCCTTATCTCTCAATTGAGAATGGCATTTTAGGACAAAAAATTTTTTAACTTTATAAATAAGAGTACAAGACAAAATCTGAAAGTTCTTATACCATGGAAATCTTCAGAAATTGAGACAGATCACAAATTGGGACAAACATTTGTGCCTTATATACAGAGGACTCCTACAAATTAAGCTGAAAAAGAACAATTATAAAGTGGACAAAGAAATGAGGCTCACAGAAAAAGAAAAATGCATAGTGCTTCAATATATTAATATATTTGGCCTAATCCAAAGAATGCTAATGAAGACCATGAGGAGGTAAGTTTTTCACCTGTCCCAGTGGCAAGGCCCATGCAGCCCTGACTGAGTGAGGTGTGGGGAACAGATGGTGCATCTGGGCACAGTCCCTAAGGCTATTTGCAAATGTTGATAGACTTTTAGATGTTCTCACTTTGACCCAACAATTTTACTTCTAGAATTTACACTATAGATATATCATAAAATGAAGTATTAGTCATTAACAAAAACTAGGCTAGTCTATATGTAGTTATACTTGCCACTAAGTGAATAAAACAAACCAAAATCATGCTAGTTTCATCAAAAATATATAGCAATATGCCTGGATACAATAAAAAAGGTGGTCGTGCTTGCTTTGGGATGGGGAAAAAGGCTGGTGGAAAAAGCAACTCCCTCTGTATTCTGGAATTAGGTGTCACATATGTGTTTTCATGTTAATGCTGAGAAAGGAGGAGGGAGGGAAGACAGAGTGGAGGGCAGTACATGTTAGAGGATCTTTCAGCTTAAAAAAAAACAATAAATGTTAAATTGGCTATTATAATTTGAGCAAATTAATCATCTATACAGCTTATAAGACTATTTTCAAGACCTAAGATTTTCCTTTGAATGGTACTTTCAAAAAAACAAAGTGGATTATGATTTAGACCTGTAATATTTTCCATGGATAGCAATGAAAAACAGATACGATAAAGGACAAACAAATTTTATTCATAAAAACTTGAAGTCCCTTGGACATATTTGGAGAGTTTCACTAATTTTATACAAACACAAACCCTGAAATTTGGGGCGGGGGGAAAGGTTGGTCTTGGTTAAAACGTACAGGCCAGTGTTTAAAAAGTGATTTTAGAGCATGTTCACATACAAATTATTCTCATGAATGCTTGTATCCCAAGAGCAGACATACTAGCCTGCTACATAGGAAGCTAATTAGAGTATCTATTTTGTTGAAATATTTACAACTACGCAACATGGATATATTTTGTGGACTTTGTTTTTAAGAAACATTTAAATAAACCATAAGTGTGGAAATATCCAAGTTCAAAGTGAGCAGGGGAACATTTACAAAATGATTTTTAGAGAATCCATATTCTATTTTCGAGAACGCTTATATTCTAAGAGCAGTACAATTAGCCTATTACGTAGGGTCCTAATCTTGTTTGTATAGTGTTGCTGAAATGTTTCCTTTAGCTTTTGCCTTAACAAACCCAAAGAGGGAAGATGATCACAATCTGGTATATTCAACATAATGTGAAAAAACTCATTCCACATATCCAGATGAGGAAGCCTGAAGAGACAAAGCATAGGTAAAGGATAAAGGTAGCATTCGACATGAAGGGCAACTCCACTCTGTATCTGACTTCTTTAGACTTGGGCAATTGAATATACAACTTTCACCTAGATGCAGCTTAACCCATCAAAAATAGACGTGTTGAATTTATTATAAATAAAAGTAAAGATCCAATTAGAAGCCTATAGGTACCTTGTTCTAAAAAAAAAAAGATTCAAGAGAAGTAGTCTTTTAATAATAGCTCTTCAGTGGGGGTGGGGAGGAACCTTAATTTTTTAAAAAGAAAACTGTTCTGCTTTTGGCTAGCCATGGCCACAATAGTATCTTATATAACAGACTCAGATAATCTGGCCAAATAGTTTTGCGAAGCCCAACTGCACATGTGCCAGGCCAGGAAGACAGGCTGCCCTGCCCAGAATGGAGCTATCGTCTTGATAAAGTTAACTGAAAAGACTTCAGAACAGGAGATCAGACACTGGGGAAATGTGCCACATAACTAAATTTGTTTTCCAAACAGGAAATTCAGCCTACTATCATCAGGTCTGCTGAACATAAGACCTTTCTCTACACTTGTATCAGAAATGGAAGCCTTCAGAATAACTATCTGACCCTTTGATTATAAGCAAGACAGAAAAACAAAGTATCTGCTAAATTTGATGACTCGTCATGCAGGTGAAAGCATAGTAGGCCTAAGTTTTCTTTCAGTGCCTGAATGAATCTACTCTTATTTATGTAAATAACCACATTTCATAAAATCATTGCCAACTGCTCTTTCTACTATTGGGATAAGTGAGTGTGTATGTGGAGGCAGGGGAGTCCCAGCTGAAATTCTTTCAAGAAGCTATAGACGTTATGTAAAAATCCAGTAGGATGTACACTTAAGGTTGATGTACTTTTCTGTGTATGTTATCACACTTCAGAAAAATTAAGAAAGAATGATATAATGAATATGCATATGCCCAATACCCAGTGTAACCATTACCAATGTTTACTCATACAGAAAGCCATCTGTGCTGATTAGAAGAGGTCTAGTCTAGTCCAGTTTTCACTGTGGCTATATAGAAAAACTGAAGGAAAACTAGAATCACAGGGATGGTACTTAAACTCGACCCTGTGACAGGCAGCTGCCGTCATATCACCTGATACTTTACAAAGCACTTTCATACACATGATTTCCTTTGCTTCTTCTTCTTTTTTTTTTTTGTGGGACCCTCGCCGGCGGCTGGGGAACGAACCGGCGCTGCGGAGGCTGCGGGCAGCCTCGCAGCCCAGCGCTCAACCGCTGCGCCACCAGGGGAGGCCCTTCTTTGCTTCTTTTAAGAAATATCTAGAGGAAGTAGGATCTATTATTCCCATTTGCAAAGGTAAGAAAACAAAAACCAGGGGTATAGTGACTCAAGGTGATTTCTCTAAAAGGGCCAAGACGTTTCAGTGGGTTACAGGATGCCAAACACTTGGCCAGGACCTTTCACTTGTTCTCTGAGGGCAGCAGCTCCGCCTGCTTAATGCGAGGAAACAGGAGCTGTGAAGCTCTGAGACATGCTCTCTGCACCCACTCCTGGTATTGTATTCTTCTACCCTCCTCCCCAGTGTGAGGGGTTTCTACACAGTGGCAGAGGCCATTCCCCACCAGATGGTACCTATATCCCACTATATTTATTCTCTTTTCACTGTCGTACCAGTGATGGCACCTACCTTCTAAAAAGACCCTCTGGCTTCCAGACTCCTCCTTCATTTTTTACTTTCATGTAAGTGCCAAAAAGCATGCAGTACACTGTTGCAGCAACTCCAAAGTAATCAATCTATAAAGAAATTATAGGAATATGTCTACAATAATAATTTACACAGGAGTATATTAAGAATTCTAACTTAGGTAGCAAGATGAATAGTCACAGGATTTTACTTTTAAAGAATTTTAGAAGTGATTTGCTCAGCTACCCCACTGATATGTCCTATTAAATGCCTGTGCAGGCTTTGCTGGAAGCTTCCATGGATAGCAGGCCACTCACTGCCTCCTGAGATAGTGCCTTGGGGAGCTGTTCTCCTTGAGCAGCTGTGTCAAGTCCTTCATTTCATCACACAGGGGTGATCACAAAGCCCTCGTCCCTCTCCCTATGGGAGTCCTCCCTACTCCTTCCTCTAGGACTGTGACTGATTACAGTCTCTCACTATATGATGTGCTTGTAACTGGAAACAACACAGGTATGACCTAAATCCAAGGACAGAAGACTGGACCAGCTCAAACTAGCTCCCTAAATTCATGTTGAAAATACAGTTAATTGTAATAAACAAGAATATTTTCAAATCTCTCACTTTAGTTCCATACCTGATAGTTCCATGGCCTGTTACTGAGCATCTCAGTGCACTGAAAACCAGATGTTTCACACCTTGCTGTAAATGTAGTTCCGTTTGGAAAAAGTTTCATATCTATACTCTGACCCAGATCAACCAGTGCCAAGCCAGCACATGAATCATCATCTTCACCATCCTGTTCCAAGAATCTGCAGTAGACACAAAGGAGGGCCAGGCTCCATGAGTACTGATGACAACAGGCTGCTGGGGAAATGGAAAGAGAAGCAAGCACAGCACTTGCCTGTTCCCAAGTATGAAATTATCTGGCTTAATGTCTCCATGAATGATGTGGCAGTCGTGGAGTTGCTCAATCATGTAGAGCATTCTGATAGAAAAGGAGAGAACTAGAGCTTGAGGCATCACTTTTTCAGGGGTGTTTTTATAGAGGTTAATGGCATTCTAGAAACAAAAGAAAGTAGAATCCTAAGTAGGCCGAACAGAATTAATGTCATTTCAAGCCACACGCTTTGTCCCCACCTGCCATCAACTACAAGAGCCATGTACAAAACACAAGGCAAAAATGCACTTCAAATTTATGTTCATATCACACAAGAGAATGCACTTACTAATAATGTTCCATAGCTGTAGAGATCTCCTACTAGTATACTGCCGTTCTGGAAAAAGTGGGCAGAATAGAACTTGATAAATATGTCTTGCATACTTGGTTTTAGTCTCTCCATCAGCTGGGTCCCAATGTAGAATTCCCAGGGATTGGCAGGCTTCTGGACCTGCAAATCAGGTAGGTGCCATTCAAACCCAGTCTTACATTCTGGAAAATGATAGCAAGAAGGCAACCTCCATCTCAATAATGGGCATGGGCTAGAAAGTGATGACAAAGTTGTGAACTGTCTTGAGGTATGGGACTTGCTATGAGATTTTAGTGCAAGATAATTTGATTTCTTGTAGGATAGTTTCTGATTCTAAATTGATGACTATAGAACTAAATGAAACCAGCAATGTCTTAAAAGAGAACAACATGGCTGACAAACTCAAGTTTAAAATTCATTTCCAAACCACACAAAAAATTGCTCAATCATTTACCTTTAAGACATAATTCTGTTTGTTTTTGGTATCATTCACATTTCTATGGGTAACTTCATAGACTTGGGCAAAAGCCCCTTCTCCAAGAAGATACTCAACGTAGATCGGCAAAGAACCTTAAAAGACAGATGTGTCAAAATGAAAAACAAAAACAAAAATAAAAAACTCAAGACATAGACTTTATCTACATGAAGTATCTGTAAAATTTTCTTGACGTTTGAATTGCTTTAATAAATGCAAATGAATAAAGCTTCCTTAGGAGATGTTTTTCCATCTTAGATGAAAGTTAAACACCTGTCACAAAATGATGTGACACTTTTAAAATGATGTGACAGAATACAAGAGCAGCTCCGCAGGCCTCCAGGCCTGTCATTCAGCAGCAGCAGGAACTTGGGCAGCCACCCTCCCTTCACTCTCGATCTCATCTGTAGAGAGGTAATTATCTGTGCTGCCTGCTTGGCAAGATCACTGTGATGTTAGAAAGGACATGTAGAAAACATTTGGAATTGCTAAATAACATGTCTTTGACTAGTACAAGTATTTTACACCAGAACATAAAAGGCAGAGTATAACTGTACCATTATTTCTGATAATTAAAATTTTTCATAGAAGTAAACCTTTTTAGAAGAGTTTTCAATTTACAGAAAAGTTCCAAAGATTGTAGAGTTTCTGTATGTTCTGCACCATTTCCTTTGTTGTTTAATTTTACATAACCACGGTACACTTGCCACAAATAAAGAACCAACATTGGTCTATTACTACTAATTATACACCACATTATTTAGATTCTACTCGTTTGCCCTAATGTTCCATGACACATTCATCGAGTCTCCCTGGCCTCTGCTAGGCTGTGATGTTTCTGAGTTTTTGTTTTTGGTGACCATGACGGTCCCAAGGAGTACTGGTCAGGAGTGGTGCAGAATTATGAACTCAAACGGGCTTTGTCTTGATAATTTTTATTAACACTGAATGAATTCAGTACCCAAGAATTTTACTGAAGAGGTAATAGATAAGGCAAGTGTAGATATCCATTAAAAAAGCCTTGGGGTTTCAGGAGAAAGATAGAAGTAAAATTGTCATTAATTTTTAGACTAATTAAAAAAATAATTCACATGTTCAAAATCAAATATAAAAAAAGTAGGCTTCTGGTTTCTAGCCTGGTATATAAGGAACTTGGAGTCACCATTGTACCCTCACAACAAGTAAAAGCTGAACTGAAAATCAACAACTCTTCTTGGATTCATTAGAGAATTGAGGTCACAGGGCAAACTTCTGCTACAGAAACTGAGGAGAACGGCTACTTGACAGAGCAGAGCTGAGAGCAGAAACCACCATCTGAGCTAGCGGTGGGGATTACAAGAGAAAGAACTGACACCTCAGAACTTACTTCAGAACAACTCTGTGGGGAAACCCAGAAACGAGAGACAGAACTAAGGACACGAAGGGAAATTTTAGCCTCTGACACCTACAGTAACAGCAAACAGTAAAGATAGTCTAATCCCTACCTACATAGGCGTAACACCTCTCAGTCTGACAGTTTCTTACACAAATAAACATACTCTTACCATAAGGTTCAGCAGTCATACTCACTGGTATTCACTCCAAAGAACTGAAAGCTTATAGCCACACAAAAAGTACACAGGAATGTATAAAGCAGTTTTATTCATAATCATTAAAACTTAGAAGCAACCAAGATGTCCTTCAGTTGGTGAATGGATAAGTAAAGTATGGTATGTTCAAACAAGATTATTCAATAATTAAAAAGTTGTCAAGTTATGAAAAGACGTGGGGAACCTCAAGTGTATGTAGCTAAGTGAAAGAAGTCAATCAGGTAAGTCTAGCATTGTATGGTGACTTTTTGGAAAAGGGAAAACTATGGAGACAGTAAAAAGACCAGTGATGTCAGGGTTTCAGGTGGAAGGAGGAAGGGACTGATAGGTAAATCATAGGGACTTTTAGGGCAGTGAAATCATTCTGCATGATGCTGTAATGATGGACATAAGTCATTATACAGTTGTCAAATCCCATAGAAAGCACACCATAAAAAAATGAATCCTAATGTAAACTATGAACTTTAGCTAATAATAATGTGTCAAAGTTGGCTTATCACCTTTAACAAAAGTATCACACTAATGCACGATGTTGATAGTAGGGGAATGTGTGTGTATGTGAGTGGGCAGGGGGTGGAGGCAAAGGGCCTTACTAAAAAGTAAAATCTATTAATTGTTTTAAAAAGTATGTTGATAGAAGTTTTACTCCTCTAGTGATCCACATCCACAGTGTTTTCCACTCCCATTAGAGTTAACCATTTTCATTAGTTTTAAGTGTCCTTCAAATGGTCTCTGGAAGTGGTATCAAAAATAAATATATATTATCTTTCCACTTTTGAAGAAATAAAAAGCAGTATATAGTATTAGTCTATCTTTTCACTTAACAGCAGGCTTTGCAATCACTTCCAAGCAACAGTGAGCTATCTTTCACTGCGGAGATGTTTCTTGATTTATTAAGTGGTTCCTACAGATAGTTATGGTGTTTCAATCTATTGCTTACATGTACTGGTCATTTTTGTTTGTATGCACATAAATCTACAGGAAATTCTCAAAAGTACACCCCTGGGTCTAAGAGTATAGGCTTTTTAAATTTTGATAGATACTGCTAAATTGCCAGCTTTCAGTTATACTCTCAATAGCAAACAAAAATCCTTTAGTGGGTCCTCCCCTGGTGGTGCAGGGGATTGAGCACCACTTTGTGAAGCTGTCTGCAGCCTCTGAAGGGCTGGTTCCATTCCAGCCGGCTGGCTCCATCCCAGCCGGCTGGCGAGGGTCCCACATGGCGTGGCAGACCTCTCCTGTCACGCCCGCTGCTCCCCTCAGCGGTGTATTTCGTCAGTCTGCCTGTTCTGTTCCCCGCTCTGTCTCTGGTGAACCCTCTCAACCTCCCGCACACCTGGCCTGTACCCCGGTTCTTGCATAAATAAATAAATAAATAAATCTTTAAAAAAAATCCTTTAGTGATGGCTTAACAAAATGTTCTCTGCTTTATTCTCTAGATAAAACTCTTTGTTGGAAGCAGGGAGGGGTGACAGGATGGATGGTAGGAGTGGTGGTAGAGTCAGGAGAATCACACACATGAATTACCAACAGCTTCCCGGAGAGAAACAAGAACTTAAAGTTATATTAACATGTAATTCTTACCCAGTTGAAATTCGGTCTTGGGCTTGATGGCTGGAAGCTTACAATGCCATTCAAAAGTATTTGCATAGGAACTCACTGGTTTAGCAAGCCCAGCTAAAAGCTTGAGAATCAACTTTTCATCCCATGGGTTCTCAACAGTGAAGTCTTAAAGGAACGAGAACAAAAAAAAAAAAAAACAAATTTAGTACCCAAGAATTTTACTAAAGAAATAATAAAGCAAGTGCAGACACAGATCACATAAGCTTTCAAAAGTCTTGTCTTTAATGAGCATTGATTCAAATAATAAATAACTAGTGTCAAAAGTCAAGATGGATAGTTCTGTATAGTTTATTACTTGTCATTTTACATCTATAAACAGATCAATTTCAGTTTGTGGCAAAAATTAACAATAAAGGCATAAGCACACCAAGTTCCATTCACCTACCTCTAACATAATAATGAATATATGTCTTAAAGGCAGACTTGGACATTAGTGACTTCTAACATGCCTAGGTATAAAATCTTTAAATTGCCTTTCCACTCACACCCACAAAACACATTGTCTCTGAACAATTGGATGAGATAAAATTTGTGTCCACAAAAGAGAAGTCATTTCTAAAGGAAAGTTTCTGCCCAATTTAGAATGCCACCAAAAAAATTCTAGTAGTGGAGATCAAAGACTATTTCAGCATGATTAAGACTTCCTTAGCGATCTGCACATGGAGGACACTATTCTGGGTAGTTTGCCCTTAGTAACTCACTTGGTCCTTACAATAAGACTCTAAGTAGTACCACTGTTCTCTCCACCTTATAAAAAGGAAAGAGGGATATAGAGAATTAAAATCATCTTGGCTAGATCACACCATTTAAGAAGGGAAGCTAGGGCTAGAACTTAGTCTATCTCCAGTCTCTGCTCTTAATCACTTATACAAGACTGTATGACTTGAGGGTGGATGGCGTTCCTTTACCCTGAGTCTCAGTTTATTTTTCTATAAAATGGGGATAACAGTAGCAGATTACATGCCTGACACGCAGTTGGCTCTCAAATTCCAATTCCCTCCTCCAACAGTAGTTATTTTGATGCCTTTTACAATCAACACAGGCTGATTCGCCCTTTAAGTATGCTACCATTGTTCTACACTGTGATGCAGCTACGTTATGTTAGTGCTGTGCCCTACTCAATGGCATGCAAGTCCTTGCTCTTAGAGCTTCCTTAATGGAGCAGCTTTTACCAGGTTATTCTCCTGACTCATAGGCAATCAAGATTGAGCATCTGTTCATACTTGGGGCACTGATATTCTCAAGCCAATTGGTCTGCATTAGTTCTCCTGGGAGCCCAGCACCGACATCTGGAGGCTCCTTGGCAATGGGAGGGTCAGTATCTGTAAGTCTGCAAGTCTCCAGGCTCGGCTCTGCCTCGCTGGTCAGCACATCACTCACAACAGGCTGGCTCAGACAGAGTAAGGATGCTGGAGATACACCTGTGGGGAATGCTGGTTCTGGGCCTTGCTCCTGAATTGGACTGGATGTGTTAAAAGGGTACAAGAGAGAAAACAAAAATACATCATGATGAGAAGCTTAGTAGATCAGATTAAAGTCCCACAAAACAATTTCTTTTTCCTATTAAGAATGACATTTCAAGATGGTATCACAAAGAGTTGATTAAAGCATTTTACTTAGACAAACTACTATATGTAAATGCTTATCTATTATAATGAGTAGAAAAAAATCACAGATATGGTAATATGTCAGATAAACAAGTGAGGTAATAGTGGGGTGTCTTTAGTAGGAAATGGTGGGAGGAAGGGGCGTATTTCATCTCTTATCTACACATCACTGCCGTGATCCAGACTGTTCCAAAAACAAACATTCTTATAACATTGAGATAGAAATATCAATCATAAATCCTAATATGGTACATACACACACACAGTTGATCCTCATTCATGGCTTCCTTATTTGTGAATTCACATATAAGCTAAAACTTATCAGTAACCCCATATCAGTACTCATGGTATTTCTGCAATCTTCCACAGACATGCAGGACACTGAAAAATTTGAATTACTCAGTACCCATGTTCCCAAGGAAGGCTGGGTCAGGTGATGCTCTGCTTTCTTGTAGCTCTTAGACTATAAACAAGTGTCCTTATGTAGCATTTTTAATGACCTTTTTTGTTTGCATTTTTGTGCTTTTTGTTGGTGATTTTGCAGTATAAAATAGTTTCCAAGTGTAGTGCTGAAGTACTGGTATTCCTAAGCCTAAGAAGGCGGCAATGTGCCTCACAGAAATCACGTGTGGTAGGGATGCTTGGGTCAGGCCTGAGTTCTATGGCTGTTGGTTGGAAGCTTAATGTTAATGAAATTAACACTATATATTAGGTAAGGTGTTTTTACCTAAAATGTGACCAGAGGCTCAGAGGAACCTAACCATATAGTAGGAGCAATGGCTCAGTGTTTGTCAATTCAGTGTTGGCTGTGACTGTACAGATCAGAACCACTGCAAATGACAGGAACAGATGGTGCACATGCCTGTGCCCACACATGCTGTCCCCGGATTATAGCCACATAGATAGACACACGTACAAATGCTTTTATACAAATGAGTTTATACATGCAACTTCACATTGCATTTCTGCTTCTGTCACGAGCACTTTTTTCCTACTGTGAATTAAAAAAAATACTTTTATTTTAGTGATGTTAAAGGATTGTAGCAAAGATTAGAGAATTCCCATATATGCCTCACCTAATTTTCCCTAATGTTATCTAACATTGTAGTAGTGCCTTTGTCTAAACTAACAAACCAACATTTGTCATTTGTTACTATTAATCAACCTGCAGACATCATTCCATCTCACCAGCATTTCCACAAAGCCCTTTTCTGCTCCAGGACCCAATATGGGACACTATGGTGCTTTCAGTGGTCCTTGCCTTACTCTCTTGTCTGTGACAGTTTCCTAGTTGTTCTTAGTTTCCCAAGACCTTGACAGTTTTGAGGAGTGCTGGCTAGGTATTTCGTAGAATGTCCCTCACTTTGGGTTTCTCTGATGTTTTCCTCATGACTAGACCACAAAGGTTGGTTTTTAGGGAAAGTATCAGAGAGGTAAAGTGCCCTTCACGTGTGGTGATGCCATTAATGTATCTTAAGTCTATATTTTGCACCAACACCTAAGAAGCTTAAACATTCTAACTGCCGCTTCTTAAAAGAAAACTACTGATTTTCTTAGTTATAATGTTGAATATGTAAGCAACCATTTGTCTGCTCAGCTCTGCAATAGTCTTAATATGTCATAGTCGGCAGTTGACAGGATCTGCAGTTCTACTTCCAAAATGAGAAGTCAGTCACAGAAAATGTTCCCACGGGGATTCTCTGCTACCTACTGCATCTCTCATGCCTCAATGTAACAAGTGTTTAGGTTAATCATCGTATTTCTATTGACAAAGAGTATCTTCTGACTTAACTGTTAGTCAATAAAAACTCTACTAGCTTTTCAGGGTTGGGATTAGGTATTGTATCATAGATTAAAAAACAAAGCTAGAATTAAAATGGAGAGTGACAGAACCACATATACCATCACAATACCTGAATTTTCTGTCTCTTGAAGGCCCCACCACGTTTTCTGCACCAGAATCCAAAGTTGTTTGGGTGTACTCTTTTGCTAGTACATTTTCTAAAATATATAGTAAATTAGAGACAGACATTATATGCATGTGCATATACATACAATTTTATATGGTTATAAAGTCTAGAATTCCTTTTAACACTGATATTTATAATTCAAAAAGTGTTTCATGGTAAATATGCTACAAGATTAAAAACTAAAAGAAAAAAACCACATACCTAAATTCTAATATATGTGACTATTTCAACTTTATACACTTAATCCATACAATCCTTCAAAAGAAAAGGGTCTAGAGAGTGGAATTTCCAATGTGGAAAGATAGTGGTATGGTAGTAGGGTAAACCTTGCTTTAGGAAAACCTCATGACAAGGACACGGAGAATAAAAGGCTGGCATTTTTGGAGGGCACAGATTTTGGTGTCTTTTAGTGTAATCTATTTAGTCAGTCGGCATTTAGTTGACTGAAGTGATTTAAAGTGTTACATTAAGAAATTTCCTGGCAATACTTACCCCTTACTCCTTTTAACTTAAAAAAAAAAATCTATTGATAGACAAACTAGATAGAGCAGAAATAAAGAATATATTTCTATTTGGCTACATATAGCCACGTATTACAATGAATTAAATTTTATCAGATAATGCTTACCAAACAGGTGCTAACACTCTTAAGTACTATAACATTAACTGTTTATACAACCAAAGTGGCAAACATTCCAAGGACAGCTAATATTGACTTTTGTCAGACTTTCGACTGAACTAGTTTTCCTGAATGGAAAAAGTTTAGAAATTTTTGTAATAAAGTGGCAAGCTTGTAATGGCACTTGGCAATTGTCTAGGTTTCAACTGAACTCTTCTTGAAAATTTAGGGGAAAAAAACACAAAAAACAAAAAACTGGACTAGTCCTCTAAGAAAAACATTTTATTATTTAGTTTAAAATCTACAGGGTCAGACTTCACATTAAAATATGCTTCCATCTAAGGGTGTGAAATTCTTTGGCAGTTCTTTCACTGGATTGCTTTGGTAAACAATTGCTGTTTTTTTAAAAAAGTGCTACTAGCAGTGATAAAAGTTCAGCTAGTAAATTAGTAGTCATTAAAATAGTAAAGGGGTCTCAGAGCTCATATATTTTATAGGTTAGTACTTAATAGGTAATAATTATCTGTGCTCAATGTCATATATTAAGATTCAATTTAGAATAAAAAAGATCTTTTATCTAGTAGTGCTATGTTTTCAGGAAATAAGGACTGTGAGTTTTATCATTATTCTTTTATCGTCAAATCACTAAAAAAATAAGAAAATAATATTTTGGGTATAGTGCTTGGCTACATTTCTAAATGAATAAAATCTGTAGACACAGATCTATAATTTGCTATTTGTCACTCTTATCAAATTGTTTCTAGCATTCAAATAATTTAATCTGTCATAGTGGACTGTTGGTTTATTGTATAAAATAAAACAAACCTCTACCCTATACTATGTATATTTGCCTATAAATGCTTTTATAGGTTTTCCCCCGTTCTACTTATTACATTTTTTAAATGCACACAGACTTTATGCACAGTGAGTCAAAAAAAAAAAAAAAAAAGACCAATGAATGGGTTTTAAGTTTCCTATTCATGATTTCTAAACTTTTCATTTAGAATTTTTATGAAGAAAATTATAATACTGAAAGAACAGAAGATGACACCCAAAGAGCATAACACACACCTTTATCTTCTAATATGTCCACTGGAAGCTTGTGGAAAGGTGTAGACGCAAGCTGTGCAGCTGAGGTGAAGTCTCCTGCGCTCTTAGGACTGGGTGCCAGAGTTTTGTTGCAGCGGATTCCCCAGATGGTTGAATCATCCAAAAATTCTTCAGTATGAGGTCCTTCCTACAACAAAAGATAAATTAAAAAAGAAAAAAAAAAAGTCTCCCTGTTTTGTCCATGAAATTTAACACTGTAATACTTTTTAAGATCCAACAAAATGAGGAATTATCACAATACAACTCAGGCTGATATGTACCAGCTGATATGTGACATCATTGTTCTGTTCTTCCCTCTGTACTGGGACACTTGACCTTTAACACACCCCAGCGGAGGCACACTTCAGGAAGGGGTCACGTTTTTGCTTTTCAATTTTTACTTTTTTTTTTAATTTGGAAAGTCTGGGTTTACAAAGGAGTCACAGAGATAGTAGAGTTCACAGACTCTTCATCAAACTTCCTCTGTAAAAAACCCAACAATACTAGTAACTGTTGCTATCATTTGGATTTCATTTTTCTACTACTGTTGCTTTTCTGTTTCACAGTCCACTCGAGGCTACCATGCTATATCTAGTCATTATGTCTCCTTGGTCTCCAATAATCAAGGCCAGTTTATTGGTCTTTCTCAGGGTGATACCTTTGAATACTGGTGTCATTGTGGAATGTCCTCCAAATTCTATCTATTTGATATTTTCTCATGACAAGAATGGTGATAAAGATTTTTGGGAAGAACATCAGGGGCAAGGTGCCCTTTCTTATGCATCACAGAGGATAGCAACCCCACTTATTACTGGCAAGGTGAACACTCACTTGGTGGGGCTGCCAGTTTTCTCCACCTAAGTTACTATTTTTCCCTTTCCACATTCTCTTTGTATTAGCTGAAAGCAAGTCATACAGCTAGTCTCCAAAGGGAGTGACTTAAGCTCCACTCCCAGAAAAAAAGGAATATCAAAGAATTTGTGAACAAATGTTAAAATCACCACTAATTAGCAAACAATTTGGGTGAATATTTTGAGGCTATACATATACTGTTTCTCCTTAAAATTCCACTCACTGATTTTAGTATTCATCAATTGTTTTCTATTGCTACTCATTCCTTCTACATTACTTAGAATTCTTCTCTAAGGAAGTTTGTTCTTTCTTCCCCATTTGTATCAATATAGATATTTATTTTACTTGGGTTATAATCTGATGCTACCTTGTTCTACATATTTTCTGGTTCAAATTGTTCCATTGCCTTCTTCAGGTGGCTCCTTGTTCTTTTGCTATATATAAGCACTTCCTTGCTTCCTGGCACTACAAAATGCTCCAGGCCTATCTTGTATTGTACCTGCTCTACCCCTAGAATCAGCTGTTTCTCCAAGAATACAACAGTCAAGTTTTAGAGCCTGCACAAAGACAGAAGCTGATGAGTCAGAATCACATGTGACAAAGCTCTTCAGTTGCTAATAAAATGTCACCCAAGTTTTTATATTTACTGGCTAGCCCTCACAGATTCCACCATTTCTCTTCCAACACAGGCAGATGAACATAGAATAAATCACTTGGCACATGCTTAGGACCACGACATATGGAAAATTCACTTTATTTTTCCAGCCAAAGCATAGGTAGTTGAATAATTCAATAAATCTATCTATGAAAAGATGGCACTATAGTTGAAATTCATTCCATTTTTGGGAAAATTTTTAAGAAGGTCATAAAGTTTATCAGAAGGAAGGATTAGAGGGTCAGGTGATAATTTATTCAAAAGAATTCACCATGGAATTAAGCCCCCAATTTAGTACAGCTTTTCAGTACTACTCTCTGAAAAACGGCAGTCAGAAAGCCAAGCTGGGGGGAATGGAGAGGAAAGTACACCCTGAGGTACACTCAGGACTGTTTGCTGGACACAATTGCTGCAGAGCAGAATATTGTGGCCCAGCAAACATCTGAAGCTTGTCTGCTGAGGTATGCCGGTGATGGTAGACCATTGCAGTTTAATTCAGATTTTCTAATATCCCACTGCAGGTCTCTCTTAGGTCCAGGAAAAAATACACATCCTCCTAGTCATGCCTCCTGTCTACAGGGTAGGCCCTCAAGGGCAAAGATCATATCAAATTCATTCATATCAAATACTATGATAGTGCCTAGCACACAATATTCAAATAATTATAAAATAATATTGCTCAAAAACACACTCTTCATGTAACATTGATTGGCACATTCACTTGGTAAAATGAGAAGAAAAGGTTGTAAGACACAATTCATGGGGGCCTCCCCCGTGGCGCAGCGGTTGAGCGCTGGGTTGCAGGGTTGCCCGCGGCCTCTGTAGCGCCGGTTCGATCCCCGGCTGCTCCCGGCCACCGGAGGAGGGTCCCACATGGTGCGCAGACCTCTCCTGCCACCCGCTGCTCCCCTCAGCAGTGTACTTCGGTCCTTCTGCCTGCTCTGCTCCCCGCTCTGGCTCTGGTGAATTCTCTCACCATCCCACTTCTGACTGTACCCAGTGCTTGTATGAATAATAAATAAATAAATCTTTAAAAAAAAAAAAAAAAGACACAATTCATGGATGAAGCAGAGATTGACTTACATTCGGTTTTGAAGGAAATCTGCTTAAAGAGCGTTCTCCAAATGTCCTGGCTCCTGGGGGTTTATTTTTAGGCTGTGGTAACCTAAGGCAAGATTTGCAAAATTATAAATAGTGTGCTAAGAAAATAAATCTGCCACCTAAGTGAGTGTCAGAAACATTCTCCATTTGTCTTATTTCATGAGTTAATATTTATGTGCCCAGTCCTTACTTTTACAGCAGTTGTAACAAAATTAAGTGCAAACTGAATTAACTTGACTATGTATATAAAAGAAGATCAATAATTACTTAAGCAAAGGTGGAAAATACAGAAATTTCTATTATGCTGAGTAAAAGTTTTAGGGACAAATGAGTCAGAGCCACGGCCAGCAGAATGTCACAAACACCATGTATTTTATTTCATATTTCCATTGCGTGGTCCAGCTAAGGGATGGTTAGGCCCTTTCTCTTTTCTACCTAAATATGAATCCTGTCTACACCATGATACCTTTAATTCTGACACCTCTCTCTTTTTTTTTTAAAGATTTATTTTTTATTTGTTTATACAAGCACTGGGTACAGTCAGAAGCACAGGAGGGTGAGAGAATTCACCAGAGCCAGAGCGGGGAGCAGAGCAGGCAGAAGGACCGAAGCACACTGCTGAGGGGAGCAGTGGGCGGCAGGAGAGGTCTGCGCACCATTTGGGACCCTCCTCTGGTGGCCGGGGAGCAGCGGGGGATTGAACCAGCGCTTCAGAGGCTGTGGGCAGCTTCGCAACCCAGCACTCAACCGCAGCACTCAACCGCTGGGGAGGCCATGACACCTCTCTTTTAACTGACATCTCTCTTCATGGTTTAAACCATTAAGTGAAAATTCCTGTATCCCCAGACAGGGCCCTCTAGTGGAACGTTCCCTGCTGCCTGCCCTGATGTAAATCACTCTTTTGCTACTTTACCAGTCCTACAAATATAAACACAGCATGTACGGATCCCTGGACTGGCAAATTCTTTCACAGCCAAAAAAATATCAAATCAATAGAATTCCTCAGTTCTGCAATAATTTATAATCCCAGGCTTCCTTTTTCAATATATGCTATTGTTAGGGAGGAGAGGGAGGGATCATATCTGCTTTCTGTGACTCCCGCGGAGCGCTGCAGATATGTGAATCTCCCCTAATGTTATATTAACTAGATGTTTCTTTACCCATAATTTTCTTTGTTTCCATCTTCAAACACAGGAAAGGCAGATGACAAGGATGAGATAATCTTATTGACTCCTCTAGCCCCAGCAGATTCTTCATTTTCTTCAAGAGAAAAAGAGTATTTAATGACTGCATTAGGGAAAAAACACTCTCTCTGAGGCTAAACTTCAACTACAAACAACCAGAGGTGCGTGTTAAGCCTCCATGAATTGCCTTCCTGCCACATGTAAAGCCGTGTTCATCATTCTCCCTGCAACAGGGCTACTGCCTCCTGGCTCACCGGCCATTGAGTCCTGAGTCTAACTGGATCCTCTTTTTCTTTACTATAATCTCTCTGTGGTTTCCAGGGTGAATGTCCTGACTCTAGACAAGGGTGGGCCAGCTGCTGGCCTCCCACAAAACACCCCACTGGCATTTCTCTGCCAGGTGAGGCTCAAGTCATAGCCCAAGTACGCAGCCCTTCCTACCTAGGAGTCTGTTCTTTAGCACTTATGTTACTTAATTTTATAAGCAAATTAAATTCATGACACACATTGGGTACCTTGTCAAACACTATCATATTTTTTAATTCACACATTCCTTGTCCTTATGTGACAAGCTAGTCAAGGGCAGGATCAGTTCTTGTATAATCCTTGATAATTCCTATGCAACCACCCATAAAGCTATGCCCAGAGTAGCTTAAACAGTGTTATTACTTTGAAACTGGGCTTCAAATGCATCTTCCTTTTGATCTAGAGATGGCCACTCATCTTTGTCATCAGAAGTATCAGGAAGTGTAGGGGCCTGAAACATATTCATGATGAAACCTTAAAAGAATAGAAAGAATAACCATAAACATGGGTGCAAAGGCACTTTCATTCATTTGTGATTAGACGCTACATATCCAAACAGAAGGCTTTACCCAGTGCTTCTTTCGTGTGCACAGTGGGTGATGGCTGCACTTTGGATGGCGTTGCCTGCACCATCCCCAGCGATGTGTTTGGAGTTGTGTGAAAGGAATTTGTGTTGACAACCTTATGTGCTTCACTCCCTGTTCAAGGAATGGAGACAATATTCATTATCAGTAGGGAAATCAGAATAATTCAGAAAGATATACAAGAAACTTAATACAATAAAACATTTTATTATTGATAATTATCACTAAAAACTTCCATTATTATAGTACATTTAAGTCTTATTTTTATCTTTATAATAGTCCCATAAGGTAGGTAAATCAAGGATTTTCCCTTTACAGAAAAGGAAATGAAAGCTCAAAGCAATTAAGTGCCCTGGATTAAGATTATACCAAATGAGCAGCCTTGTCATAAATAGCATCCTATGCTCCACTGCATTCCAAGAAACACAAACAGTCACACCGTAAATCTAAGCTTAGCCTTCAATCTCACTCATGGAGTCCAGAGAAAGGGACACAAGGTCCTGCATAGTCTGGGCCCTCTCTGACCTCCTCCCCTCTGCACCCCAGCCAGGCTGGCCTCTTAGCTGTGCTCAGAGTCTATCAAGGATATTCCTTTGCTGTTCCTTCTGTGCCCGGGTAGGTCCCGCCTTCAGTTACTCTGTAGGCATCTTTCCTGTTACCTCTGAAACTCAGTCCCATCCCCAAGGAAAACTTCTTTTCCCCTCCACGTGGACGAGGACTTTTGTCCTTTGTGTTCATGATGGCATCCCTCCCTTCCTATAACAGGAAGGGCACACTAAGTCTTGATTAAAAGTAGGTACCCTCAGCTGTTTCAAGTAGCTCTGCTTCCCACCAAACTACCATTGGAAACGATGTCAGCCACATGGAGGAGGAGGTGGAAAGTAAATGTCCAATCCGCGTGTCTTATTTTATATACAAAGCTTACCGCTCATGAAAATACCTCAATGAGTACTGCCAAATAGAAGTAAACACCCTAGTTAACTTCTAATCACCTTTTCTACCTCACAACTCATTAAAGATGACCCTTGCTTGAGATTAATCTGAGAAAAGTTTGCAGAAATTAAGTTCCCAAGAGTTTCTAACTAACAGGGTATGACTAACAAGGGGATTTCTACCTTCATTTGAAACGATTTGATACTCATCTAACCACTACGTTGTAAGAATAGGAAGTTAACGCCCAGGTTTATTAAGGTCTGAACTCTTCCTAAACCACAGCCACCAAACAGACCTCTGAGTAACCTGGAAGAATCTGGTCAAGCAAACCAGAAACAACTTATATTAACTAAACATTACCTTCTTTTATCTTTGCTCCACTCTGTGGCTTGAATTCATGAGTACTTGCAATTGCACATCTGAAAGAGAAAACTCTTGAGACACACTAACTCTTAAGAACAGTAGAAAGACGTCAGCAATTATAAGCCTGTTGTTAAAATACAGATGAAACTGATTAGGTCTCTAGTGTAGGTAAATAAAATGTTTTGGTTTTTCTTTCCTTTGAGGAAAAGAATTCTTAGAAAGGCCAGGTACTAATGTTTGCATGACACAGTGGTCCTGTAATTTAACACCCTGGTAATCATTCTTACATGGGGCAGGATGGAATTAGGGCCTCCCTGATTCAAATGCTCCTATTTACTACACAGGCTGAAGGCTGGCACAGCCCAATGTAGCTGCTGAGTTGTGATGGGGAAAGCACTGGTGTGCTTTAGTCACATGAGCACCTTTCTCTGAGGATCCAGTATCCTCAGAGCTTGATTCTTTAGACTATAGCAATTATATCAAGAAAGAAGGTACATAAGACATTTACGTGTCACAGCTTGTGTGGAGTACAGTTGTGACAGTGGACCTCACCTGTGGATTTAACATTGCCATAATGCCCTTCATGGACTCTGTTAAGATGTAAAGTTAAAAGTGCAAAGAACTTTTAATTTTACAAATTCCTACAAAATGGTCATAAAAACATGAGTTTTTATATGAGATTACAGAGAAAGGTGCCCTTTCTTTGCTGTGGTCAGTAGTACAGGCTGTGAGAGCACCAAGCAGGTCCATTCACTTTTTTGCTTGGGCCAGGCTCAGGGTCAGTCTGAAGCGCTTCTGAGAGCTCCATGTCCTTTAGGTTAGAGCTTCACAATTTCTAAGGGGCAGCTATCTCTGGCTCCCACAGTCTCATGACTCCATCTCTGCTAGACATCCCTCGTTTCCATGGTGACTATCACTGCTGCCATTTTTACCATTTTATAGTTGTGAAATGAACTAAAAAGTAAGACTCATAGCCTCTACAAGACAATCCTCTTCTTATATATATGGTTTAATGCATGAGAGTAGTCTGAATTATTCCTAATGTGAGTGAAAAAGCAGGGTGATTTAAGATCTTATTTCCTGTAGAAATCATTGAAAGACTAACTTTGGACATGGAGCACTTAAGAACTATCATCTGTGCTTGGGGTTTAGTCCAAGATATGAGTTAGACTGTGGCTTTTATTCTTCCTAATGAATCAATAAAATTGTATAAGTTAATCCCTGGGGGAAAATGGAAGGAATACAAAAAGAACACTCATCAGGGAACTGTTTGGTAGTAAGGACCACCAAGTGGATTCAGTGATGGTCAGTAGGCAAAGATAATTTGCATTTAATAGCTGTATATACTTTAGCTACAAAAAAGATTGTTTCAGGACATTAAAAATGTTTAATTCATGAGAGAAGTATGAAGTAAAATAAAAGAAGTATGGAATAAATAAGTCTGAAAGATTTGAGGCTAATGTTCTGATAGTTGGCTTTATAATATGCCCATCTAAAAATCATTTTTAAAAACAGGGATGGTTATTCTTTTACATGACACTCTTGATATTGCAGCTCATGGAAAGAAGCTGATAAATGCCTTTCACATCATTACTGTCTCTAGGGCTACCATTAGCTTACCTGGCATCTTTTGTGGCCACTGCAAACAGAGAATCTGTGACTGGCTGAGCTGTCAAAGGAGCAGGAGGAACTACACTCTGGCTGGTGGCTGGGGACACCAGTGCAATAGGGGCAGCATGTGCCATGAGAGGAACAACAGGAGTTGTGTCTCTTGGTTTCTCTCCCACGTTCCTTGAGTTCTGCAGATCAATGGTTGGAAGAGACAGAGCTCTCAATTCCTGTTGAGAGCCTACACTTGGCCTCATAACTGCTGGATTAGCCTTTCATATGAAGCAAACAAACAAAAACAAGGTCAGTAAGTCCAGAACAGTACTAAATAGGTATTACAGCTTTTCAAAGAATAGCATCCATATTCAGGAAATTCCTTTCCCTTTAAGACACCATCCTCTTACCTCCTCAGGTATTCTGCAATGAATGGTCAACAATAATAAAAAAGACCACTGTATGTGAGGGATGCTTTTGCAGCTTCTTAACCACAGATAGAACTGGCAGCTCATACTTCTGGCCAATGAACAAGCAGTCCCTACATTCTTATCAGTATTTAAGAACCATTGTTTCTCTTTACTTAATTTTGGGAAAAGACCAACAAATCAATGTTATCAAATGCTCATAATTTGAGCATTTGTGCTCAATAGTGTTACTTTCATTAAAATACCCTGGGTAGACATTTTTCCTTTAACAGAAGGGAAGGAGAATATCACCTGCAATAATAACTGTCAAAAACACACAACAGGAAGCCTAACAAGCTCTGAAATTAAATCTTTGCTGTTCTACTCACATATACTTGAACTATAATTGTATATTTTTGTGTTATTAGTTTCTTCAGCGAGTATGGGGATAAATTACTAAATACCAAGAAAATTTAGCAAAAGAAAACAATGGGGCAATTATTTTAAAAATTTCTTGGAACTATCCAGGGAAAACATAGTATATACAAGAATGGAAATCTAAATAATAAGAAAAAGTGAAACAATTCAATAGAAAAATGGACAAAGTACATCAGATTAAAGAAAAACAGGTAGCCACTAAATGCATTTTTAAAAGTCCAAATTCACCCGTACTTAAAAGATGTCACATAATTGAAAAGACCTAGGAGAGCTGTTAGCCACGTGTATATAAGAAATAGAACTTATATTCACTATCAATGTGAGTGTAAAATGGCAAATTTTTGGAGGGCAGACTGATAGTATTTTCGGTGCACAGGCCTCTAGGCAGCAATTGAACTTTTCTAGAGAAATAATCTCGCATGTACAAGATGCTCACTGCAGCACTGTCTTTGCAACAGTCTCCATGTGACACTGCCCTCCCATAAGGAATGACAAAAGGCAGTGCTGAGGTAAAATGAGTCAGAATAGTATGTGGTAACAGTGAAAAGATGAAAGATGGGTTAAATAGAAAAGAAGCAAATAAGTCTTATTTATGCAGAAATTTCAATTGCATTGATATTTATGTGTGTTCATATACATTAAAAGTATGGAAAAATGCAAACTAGTAGCTAGCAGTAAAAGAAATATTCATTTACAAAAACATATACAAATATACACACACATATATCTACATACATTCACATGCATATGCATACCCACATGCAATTTTTTAAAAATCATCATAGTCACTTTACAGTTTTTATAAAATGTAAAAAAATAAGGTATTTCATCTTCACTGTATCAGATAGACAGACTGTGTAAAGTTTATGTAGTCACTGCATAGGTTAAATTAATTTATTCCAAATTTACCTATTCATTAATATTTCCCATTCACTAGCAATTTTAAGAAAATATATGTGGGGGGGGGGGCGGAGCAACATGGCGGCGAGGAGACGGTGCGAGTAAGATCTCCCATTAAAAAAAGTTAATAGGGAGGAAAAGCGGCAGGTCCCAGTGAGAACTGGGACACGGAAGATAAATGGACGACTCCAGCAAACTGCCCGAAGAAGAAAGTTGCCATAAAAGAGGACCAGAAGGGAGGGAAGCACAGAACCCTGCTCCCCTCCCCCGCCCACAAAGTCAGCACTCTCCGACCGGCAGAGAGGAGGGAAACAACAAACCAAAACGGCCAACAAGAAAAACGGACACAGCAAGCGGGACTGTGAGTGGAAAGGAACTATTGCAGCCACCACACCCCGTGAACGGGAGCTGAGGCGAACCCTGCAGGATTCGCCGCGGCGGTGAGCGAACGGCTCCGGGCCCATTAGAGAAGAACAAAGACCCCGGGAGACGGGCACACAGCCGGGCTGCCGGTAAGCTTGCGCGGAAAGTGGCACGCTCGGCGCGCTTGAAAAGCAAGTGCAGACCAGGATCGCGGCTGCCCAGGTCCCCGCGCCTGCGACCTAGGCTTGGGAGACCACCTAGGCTTGCGGGGAGACGCTCGGAGGTCCTCACTGAGGTGAAGGTCCCTCCCTGAGTAAGCAGGAACCAGGCGCCCAGGCACGGGAGCAGTGCAAAAGGCGCCATTCCCGCGCCACTGAACTGGGCTACAGCCCGCGTCCTGGAACTGAGGGCTTTGGAACTGAGACCCGGGGCACGAAATTAGGGGCGTGGGTTCCCCACGACGGTGGGGCACAAGGCAGACACAGCACCCCAAAGCCGTTGAGGTGTACCCTACCATCCCCGCTCTGCTCCCTGTCCCACGGGGTGGAAAATCAGCTCCCCAAGGGCTCTAGGAGAGATCTCTGGCGCCACCTAGCGACTTGAAGCCAGCACAGGCTCCTGAAGGAGCTAGTGGCCAGCTGGGGAGTTAGCCCACACCCGGCCCCTTCCGAACAAGTAGTCTGAGCCCACAGGGAGAGCGAGCACCCACAGCCAGGGCAGACCAGGCACGCAGAAGAGTGTGCCTGACACCGTACGCGCAGGGAGTGTGTCCCACATCACCATTTTAGAACAGGGACATTTCTTCAGTAAAGACTACCTGCAGAAGGCTTCCTCAGGAGCCAGAGGTGAGCGGGGGAAGTTCGCCCACGCCAGACCCCCTCTGGCCTGCAGTCCAAGCCCAGAGGGGGAGCAGGAACCCACCGCCGGGGCAGACCAGGCGCACAGGGGAGTGTGTCCCCACATCGACATTTTAGGACAGGGACCTTTCTCCAATAAAGACTGCTTGAAACTGACAGATGACTCCTGGAGGAACCAGAGGGGAGCAGAGAAGCTCACCCAAGATGCCGGCCAGTCCCAACTACACAGTGTCCCAACGCATACGGCAAATTAGAAAACAGACAGTAGGGAGGAGAAGAACCACACGCAACCTAGCAACTCTCCAGAGAAAAAGCACACCACAAAAAGAAAACCAGCCCCCAGATTGCAACGACAGTAACTTGGAAGAACTTCTGAGCCTTCCAGAAAGAGAATTTAAAATTGCCGTGATTAAAAAACTGACAGAAGTCATAAAGGAAAACAATGATAAGGGAAAAATAATCAACGATCAGAAGAATGAAATTGAGTCCCTAAAGAGGGAAGTAAAAGAAATGCAGGAGATCAAAGAATTAGTGGAAGAACTAAAGAATTCTGGGAAAAGCAATGAAAGCAGAATTGATGAAATGGAAGAACGAATAAGTGCTCTTGAAGACACAGAAATAAAAAGAACCAAAACAGAAAAGGAAAGAGAAGTACGAAGGAAAAAGAATGAAGAAAGACTTCGGGAACTATCTGACTCCATGAGGAAAGGAAATATAAGAGTTATAGGAATACCAGAAGGAGAGGAGAGAGAAGTAGGAACAGAGAAAATATTCAAAGAGATAATTGAAGAGAACTTCCCAAATGTGAAGAAGGAGCTGAAAATTGATATACAAGAAGCAAGAAGAACACCAAACTTCCACGACGAAAGAAAAAATACAGCAAGACACATAATAGTAAAGCTCCCAAGAATCCAGGACAAGGAAAAAATAATGAAGCTGGCAAGAGGGAAGAAACAGATAACATTCAAAGGAAAGCCAATCAGGCTGACATCAGACTTCTCCGAAGAAACACTACGGGCAAGGAGAGAGTGGAGGGACATAGTCAACAGACTCCAAGAAAACAGATGCCAACCAAGAATACTCTATCCCGCAAAGCTCTCCTTCCTCTTTGAAGAAAGAATATGGACCTTCCCAGACAAAGAGAAACTCCGGAATTTCATTGCAACTAAACCCCCACTCCAAAAAATACTACAAGGAGTCCTAAAGCCAGAACCTCAGAGGGACGAATAACAATGAAAGAAGGCCAAAAAAAAAAAAAAGTTATTAAAAGAATAAATAAATAAAATCAAAGGAAAGACAAACACAATGGCAAATACAGATGTTAACATATCAATATTAACTCTAAATGTAAATGGACTAAACTCTTCAATAAAAAGACACAGAGTTGCAGCCTGGATTAAGAAACAAAACCCAACCTTTTGCTGTCTCCAGGAAACACATTTAGCTACAAAAGATAAAAATAGGCTCAAAGTTAAAGGATGGAAAACAATCCTACAAGCAAATGGACCAAAAAAGAAAGCAGGAACAGCTATACTTATATCAGGTAAAACAGATTTCAAACTCAAAAAGATAAAAAGAGACCCCAATGGTCACTACATTATGATCAAGGGGACAATACTTCAAGAAGAAATAACACTCATTAACATATACGCACCAAACGAAGGAGCACCAAAATATATCAGACAACTGTTGTCCTCTCTGAAAACAGACATCAGAGAAAACACATACGTAGTGGGAGACTTCAACACACCACTATCAACAATGGATAGATCAACAAGACAAAAAATAAGTAAAGAAACCAAAGCTCTAAATAAGGACCTAGAGCAATTGGGCTTAACAGACATCTATAGAACACTAAACCCCAAAAAAACGGAGTACACATTTTTCTCAAGCGCACACGGATCATTCTCCAGGATCGATCACATACTGGGGCACAAGACAAACATCAACAGATACACCAAGATTGAAATCATATCAACCATCTTTTCTGACCATGAAGGCATCAAACTAGAAATAAACCATAAAAAGAAGGCAAGGAACTTTCCTACCTCATGGAGATTAAAAACCACACTACTGGAAGACCACTGGACTAATGAGGAGATCAAAGAAGAAATTAAAAAATTTTTTGAAATGAACGACAAGGAGGACACCAATATCCTAAATGTATGGGATGCAGCAAAAGCAGTAATAAGAGGAAAATATATAGCAATAGAAGCTCACATCAAGAAACAAGAAAGAACTCAAAGAAACAACCTAATCTCGAAGCTCAAAGATCTAGAAAAAGAACAACAAAAAAACCCCAAAACCAGTAGAAGAAAAGAAATAATAAAAACCAAAGCAGAAATAAATGAAATTGAAACTAAAAAAACAATCCAAAAGATCAATGAAACCAAGAGCTGGTTCTTTGAAAAAATCAATAAAATAGACAAACCCCTAGCCAGGCTCACAAAGGAGAAAAGGGAGAAAGCACAAATAAACAGGATCATCAATGAAAGAGGAGAAATCACAACGGACACAGCAGAAATCAAAATAATAATCAGTAACTACTATGAACAGTTATATGGAAACAAGTTTAACAATCTAGAGGAGATGGACAAATTCCTACAACTCTACAATCACCCAAAGCTAGATAAAGAAGAAATAGAACACCTAAACAGACCAATTACAATTAGCGAAATTGAAATGGTAATCAAAAACCTCCCCAAAAACAAAAGCCCAGGACCTGATGGATTTACAAATGAATTCTACCAAACATTCAGAGACGAATTAGTGCCTATCCTTCACAAACTCTTCCAAAAAATTGAGAAGGAAGGGACAATACCAAACACGTTCTATGAAGCCAACATTACACTAATACCAAAACCGAACAAGGACAACACAAAAAAGGAAAACTACAGGCCAATCTCCCTAATGAACACTGATGCAAAAATCCTCAATAAAATTTTAGCCATCAGAACACTAATGAACACTGATGCAAAAATCCTCAATAAAATTTTAGCCATCAGAATCCAACAATGTATCCATAAGATAATTCACCACGACCAAGTAGGATTCATTCCAGGGGCACAAGGATGGTTTAACATCCGAAAATCAATCAACGTTATCCAACACATCAACAAAAAGAAATATAAAAACCATATGATAATATCAATAGATGCTGAGAAAGCTTTCGACAAAGTGCAACACCCATTCATGATAAAAGCCCTTGAAATTCTTGGGATACAAGGAACATACCTCAACATCATAAAGGCCATCTATGACAAGCCAACAGCCAGTATCATTCTCAATGGTGAAAAGCTGAAAGCAATTCCATTAAGATCTGGAACAAGACAAGGATGTCCACTCTCACCACTGCTTTTCAATATAATACTGGAAGTCCTAGCCAGGGCAATAAGACAAGAGAAAGACATCCAAGGAATCCAAATAGGAAAAGAAGAAGTCAAACTATCACTATTTGCAGACGATATGATATTATACATAGAGAACCCCAAAAACTCCACAGAAAAGCTAATTCAACTCATCAATCAGTTCAGTAAAGTGGCAGGATACAAAATCAACACGCAAAAGTCAGTAGCCTTCCTATACACAAACAATAAATCTGAAGAAGAAGAAATCAAAAAAACCATCCCTTTTGTTATTGAAACAAAAAAAATCAAATATTTGGGAATAAATCTAACAAAAGAGGTAAAGGACCTATACAAAGAAAACTATAAAACACTGTTAAAAGAAATAGAAGAAGACACAAAGAAATGGAGAGACATCCCCTGCTCGTGGATTGGAAGAATAAACATTATTAAAATGGCCATCCTTCCAAAAGCAATATACAGATTCAATGCTATTCCAATCAAAATCTCAATGTCATTCTTCAAAGAAATAGAACAATTATTGATGAAATTCATATGGAATCATAAAAAACCCCGAATAGCCAAAGCTCTCCTGAAAAAAAAAGAAGGGAATGGAGGCATTACACTCCCAGACTTCAAACTATACTACAAAGCCATAATCATCAAAACTGCATGGTATTGGAACAAGAACAGACATACAGACCAATGGAATCGAATAGAAAATCCAGAAATAAACCCACAGATTTATGGTCAACTAATCTTTGACAAAGGAGCAAAGACTATGCATTGGAGCAAAGAAAGTTTGTTCAATAAATGGTGCTGGGAAAACTGGGTCGCTACATGCAAAAGAATGAAGCTTGACCACTACCTCACACCATACACAAAAATCAACTCAAAATGGATTAAAGAACTAGACATAAGACCTGAAACCATAAAATATATAGAAGGAAATATAGGCGAAACACTACGTGATTTGCACATCAAAGACATCTTTACAAACACATCACCCAAAGCAGTGATAGTGAAGGCAAAGATAAACAGCTGGGACTACATCAAATTAAAGAGCTTCTGCACAGCAAAAGAGACAATAACAAAAACAAAGAGAAACCCCACCAACTGGGAGAACATTTTTGCACCCAACACTAATGATAAAGGACTGATCACAAAAATCTGCAAAGAGCTGATGAGACTCAACAACAACAAAGAAAATAATCCGGTCAAAAAATGGGCAGAAGAGCTAAAAAGAAACTTCTCTGAAGAAGAAATGCAAATGGCCAACAGGCATATGAAAAAATGTTCAACATCACTTGCCATCAGGGAAATGCAAATCAAAACTACCATGAGATACCATCTTACACCAGTGAGAATGGCACATATTAAAAAAACTAGCAACAACAAATGCTGGCGAGGGTGTGGAGAAAAAGGAACTCTTCTACACTGTTGGTGGGAGTGCAAACTGGTCCAACCACTGTGGAAAGCTGTGTGGAGATTTCTGGACCTACTAAACATAGAGCTTCCATATGATCCAGCAATTCCACTCCTAGGTATTTACCCAAAGGACACAGAAACATCAATTCCAAAGAACACCTGCACCCCTATGTTTATAGCAGCACTGTTTACAATAGCTAAGCTTTGGAAACAACCCAAATGCCCAAAAATAGATGACTGGATCAAGAAGATGTGGTACATATATACCATGGAATATTACTCAGCATTCAAAAAAGATAAACACATGCAATTTGCAGCAACATGGATGGCGCTGGAAGGGATCATGCTCAGCGAAATAAGCCAAAAAGAAAAAGAAAAATACCGGATGGTCTCACTCATAGCAGGAATCTAGAAAACTTAAATAAGGGACCAGGAAAATGAATAACTATAAGAAAGTGAAAATCAAAATGAACAAAAAACTATGAACCAGAGACACTTTTAGGGGGGCGGGGGCGGGAGGGGAGGGATTGGGGTCAGAATGTGGGGGCTGCAATTGTATGGGGAATATAACAATAAAATTAAAAAAAAAAAAAAAAAGAAAATATATGTGGCTCTGATGCCCATCTCTCTCTTCTTCTAACATGAAACAATGGCAAAAAGAAAATATATCAAAATGACAAATATAAATGAAATTATGATGTTCAAATTCTCATTATACGATGGTGATTGTGCCAGAAAAAACTCCCACCTGATGCCACCCCCCCCAAACCAGAAAGGACTCTATATAACTAATACATAAATGTGTGTGTATATACACACAAATATATAAGAATTTACTGCATTCTGTTCTGTACCTTCCATTTCTCATTCTATATGTTTAACATCTTTGGCATGAAATTATTTCTAAAATTCAGAAAGCCATTAGCTAAATTAATGGCAAAATTAACTCTAAAAATAGGGCACAGAAAGGAACAAATAAAAATAGAAGTCAATGTTAGAGAGCATGGGTAGCATTAGCAAAGAGCACACACATACCTCAGCCCTTTCTTGGAAAGTGGACAGGTTTGTGTGGGATGGTTCCGCTGCTTGATGCAACTTCTTATGAAGTTCATCCATTTTCTGTTTTAGTAGCTGTTCTTCAAAAGCGTTTGCTTCTTTTCTTTTCATATAATGTTTGTCTTCATTTACTTTAGGGAAGATAAAAAAGTGGTTTTCATGTACAGTTTTAACTCAGGTCATCAGAGGAATATACACAAAATAAGTAAAAGGTTTGTTTTAGGATGGCAATTTTTTCCCCTAGTCTTTTCCATGTATATTAGGGTATTAGAACTAAAATATGTATTTAAATTATTTAATTATGGCTACTTTTCTATTTGGGCCACATAAGTAAAAAAATTGTACATGTTGATTTTTTGTACATGCTGATTAACAAAAATACTTTAGTAATAGCACAAAGATACAAAGCTCTTCTTGTAAAGCAATCATGACTGTGCATTTCATTTGGACATGGACCTTTTTTAAAAGATATAAATGTCTCAGTGCTGTCGATGAAGAAACAAGAATAAAATGCACCGGAAATGTCAGTGCATCAAGTACACTGTAGTTAGTTCCACTTGTGGTGATGTCTGACATAACCCTATCCCACATAAATCAAATCATCTGAATATTCCACATGTGCATGGCACAAAACGGACCCTTTGTAAGGGTTAGAAGACAATTTTCTCAGTTATTGGCTGAATGAGAAGTAATGCACAAAAAAGAAAGAAAGGCACAAAAAAGAAAGAGTTACTACATTTCAAATAACTCAGGTGGTCTAAAGGCCCCAAGTAGAAGAAATTTTTATTGTCCTCTGTCTAAGGTCCATGCTGTTATAGCAAAGGTAAATGCAAATGCTGTATTTTTTTTTTACAGATGCAGCATTAACATTCAGCTTTTCTTGTGAGGCACAAAACTTGTTCCACTATTTAGCCATAAATAACATGGCACTTTGATCAGAGGATTCCTTCTTAAGCTCTTATTTGTAATAGTTGCAGATCTGAGATAATCAGCTTCTCAACTCTCTCAATTAAGTCCCTAACTTAATTCTTTCACAATACAAGTATCTGACACAGAGGTTTAAAATTGCTATATACAGACATTTAAACCCATGCGGATAGGATGAGCTGGAAATGTTTTTGCAGGTTTTTTCCAGCATAGTCAGTTATCTGTTAAAAAATATAACTACTCAGAGATGAAAGTTATGTTAAATGACATCAGAATATCTCATATGATAGGCTTGCAAGTACCCCATTGCTCATGCTTTCTCCGTTGATTGTATTTCTGGGCCCTCAGTTCTTCAAAGGAAAATTCTGATTCTCCACGAATAAGCTTCTCCTTGCAGTACATAACAACCTGCTGAACATCGTCTTTGGCTGTCAAAGATGGGTGTGCAGAATATCCTGATTTAGAAATCATGATCACCCTTTGTTCCCTATAATCGGGGGAAATGCATTATTAACAACAGTGACTGAGACAATTCTTGAAGGAAAGTAATTACAAGATTAATGCATTTATTATACTTACTTATTAGACTCTTTAGGACAAGTTGAAGAAAGCATTCCAGAAAGTTCTGAACCCTGAAAGGGCAGAAAAGTATAAACATTCACTTATCTGAAAAGAAACCATCACTTAAATTACTTCACAAAGCAATATGAAAATGCTTAAGGGCCCTCTTATTATCAGGTAAATTTATCTCCTCTTAAGTTACAATTAATATGTGAAGCTCTAGTTTGTACTCTTAATCTGATGACAACTTTTTCAACTAAAAAATCTAATAAGAAGGGGATTTTTAAAAAATTATCTAATTAGTAGTAGAGAAGGGTCCTCATTTCCCTTCTATTTGTGGTCTAGAAGCCAGGCTACAGTGTGTTATGGGATTGAAATTCCAAATGGCTATATTAAAAAACATATCATTAAAAGTTTCTTCTAGTACTGATCTACTCTCAGAAATTTCCTGTGCTGGCATTCATTCACTAAACAAATATTTTTTGAACACCCTATGTGAGCAAGGACCTGGGACTGTGACCATATATAAGACCATCTCGCTAGACAGTGGGGGAAAGAAATAGCAACGAGACTGCCAAGCATGTATAGGATGTAAGTGCTTATTCTACTACCAGAAATGTGTTACATTTATAAAACTTGCACATGTGCAACAAGAAAAAGGCATTTCCGTGGAGTCAGCTTAAAGGAGCACTTTAGCAAACTTTGAAAGAGCAACTGTACTATGAAGAGGAAAGATGCTGGGACACAAGACTGAGGGACAGAGACTTGAGCATCAGGGAAGAAGAGATCTCAGCAGGGCAAAAATCTCCAGCAGGATGAAAGCATTGCCACGACAGGGAAGGACGCAGTCACATTTACTGGTTGGAGGTAGAAAATGAACAGGTGTCACCTGAGGCCTTCGGTTGTTGCATTGAAAGAGTATTTCACCAACTGCTGAGGGAGATGTTAGAGGGAGCTAGGTTTCCAGCGTGAGAAAAGCAAAGTCTGAAAACATTATGAGAAACATAAGAGATATAGAAAACATAAAGAGTAAACTGGGAAAATGGAAATATGTTTGCCTGGGAGTTGTAAAGCCTTGCTCAGCTTCCAGCTTCCAGCATTCATCTGCTCCTTCATTTCATTCATTTGAAGCTCTGAGTATTTTAAGCAGAGCTGAGGTTCCTCCAGGTAGATGTGAGACAAGGAAGGGACTCCTGGGCAGAGTGACAGAGGCCAGCAAAGTGACAGAGGCCAGCAAAACAAAGGAAAAGTAAACGTGTTGGAGGAGGAAGTGAAGACAGGAGCTTGCAAGGCAGGGGTCCAGAAAAACACAGGATGTTATGGTCAGAAAAAGTTATTTAAATTTAATATTTGAGCTTTTCACCATCACAGCAGCCACTGTAAAGCAGCAGCTTTAAAGCTTTAAAGCTTTACAGCACTTTACAGCCACTGTAAAGCAGCAGCCATGGCTGTGCACTACCCCATGTTCATGGCCCAACAAGGGCCCAAGGTGACCAAGACTCCAGCAAGCTGAGTCATAGCCACCAACCCTGCCAGCACAGCACCAAGCACCCCAAGGTTGTGCAGGACATGATCTGGGAAGTGTGCGCCCCTTAGAGTAGTGCACATGGTGTTGCTCAACGTCTCCAAGGGTAAGTAGGCCCTTAAGTTCTTCAAGAAAAGGGTGAGGATACACATCCGTGCCAAGAGGAAGAAAGAGAAGTTGAGCAAGGTCCTGGCTGCCATGAGGAAGGCAGCTGCCAGAAAAGACTGTGCTTTCCAACCCTCCCCTCCACCCTGAACACCAATATGCATAATAAAATCTTCTCAGAGAAAAAAAATAATATTTGAGTAGTGGGAGAATACAACCGACCCAGAAAGCAGTCATAGGCCTAAGTGGCTGACATCAAAGTTAGCCAGGGAGGGCCTCCCTGGTGGTGCAAGGGGTTAAGCACAGCACTATGATGTGATCTGCAGCCTCTGCAGCATGAGTTCGATAGCCAGCCGGCTGGAGAGAAAACCACATGGCACAGCAGACCTCTCTTGTCTCGCTTGCTGCTCACCTCAGCAGTGTATTTCAGTCAGTCTGCCTGTTCTGTTCCCCACTCTGTCTCTGGTGAATCCGCTCCCCCCCCCGCCCCTCCCTCCCCACCGCATCTCTGGCTTGTACCCATAAGTACATAAATCTTAAAAAAAAAAAGACAAAGTTAGCCAGTGAAAATAAAGTCAAAGAAATGAGAAGCCAAAGTGGATATGGAAAGCAGCTGGAGAAGTTTCAATATCATTGTTAGTTTCCACACAACCTAGATATATTATTATTACCTGAGTCTTAGAAACACAGGCTGGATTATTTCTTGGATTTGATTTTGATGTCATCATTTGGTTTACAGTCTGAGAGTCATGCAGAGCTTCTGAGGTTCTAGCTATGGGAGCTTAGGTATGGCGGAGAAAATGAAAAAAAAAGGAGATAAAGGTAAAATCATCTTAGATCAAATTATTACAAATCCATGCCCTGATCTTTCAATAAGTAGCATAAGAAATAAATCAACTCAGTCACACTGTCTCAGGAAATATAACTAAAACACTTTCTAGATAAGAAAATTATTATTGAGATAATAATAATCAATTCAAAGTACCCAAGACCTGAAAGAAATGTAAAATCTTATTTTAACCAACAGGATAGACAATAATTATTGATGAAATATAACCTTTATTTCTAAGAACAAAAACATTTCTTTAAAGTTTTCATTAAATACTTTTGATCCAATTCAGAACAGATAGACTGAGATACATACTTTCTTCTATTTTGGGAAATTTTGATTTATTTTTTAAAATTCTAAATATACAGGGCCTCCCTAGTGGAGAAAGGGATTAAGACACAACTATGAAATGATCTGCAGCCACTGCAGCACAAGTTTGATCCCCAGCCAGGGAGCTACGCACATGGTAAGGCAGACCTCTCCTGTCTCACCCGCTGGTCCCCTCAGCAGTGTAGTTCTGTCAATCTGCCTGTTCTGTTCCCTGCTCTGTCTCTGGTGAATCCTCTCACCCCCCACACCTCTGGCCTGTACCCCAGTTCTTATATGAATAAATAAATCTTAAAAAAAATTCTAAATATACAACAAAATCACAAGTTTTTCTTATAGGTCTGTTCTTTGAAAGTGCTATGATAGTCCCTTAGTAAGCATTTTTATTATCCTCAGGGTGACTTCCTCATTACCCAAGACAATGCAATCAATAAATATTGGAAGACTTTGTTTTTTGTAAAGGGGCAGAGGGAAAGGCAGTGCAAATCAGAGACTAAATTATTAACAATTTTGAAATTTTATAAATCATAATTTTACCTTGAACTGGCAAATGGGTTTCAGTGAGGCGTGCCTGAAATAACCTAAATGACAGTAGCAAAAGCAACAATATAGATTACAAACTTGTAGTTAAATACATATTTGTATTAAAGTTAAAGCTAAATATGATAGATAGCTTATTATAAACTAGTGAAGGCTGATAGCAAGAGAGAATGTTAAGTTGTATCTTTGAGTTGTTTCAAAATTTTAAAAAATGTGGCCTATCTTCATACCAATACACTTATATTATAAAATTTATAATTAGAAAAATTTTTCCTTTTGCCTAGTTTGTCAATAGCCCTCAAATTCACGTAATATACTTTCCTTCTATGCAGGTATCAAGTCTGCAAATGTTACAACATGGAGTGTTTCACCTTCTTATTTTTGACATTCTACACATCTGGAAATAATGAATGGTAGGAAAAAAAGTGAAAGTAGGAAAGTCACATGACTACAGCAAATAGCAAACATGTTAGTGTTCATGTGAGAGCTTCTTAACTATAGCTTTCATAGCACACATGCACATCAACCCAATCTGTCATGTAACATGCAACTGCCAGGTCTGACTTTTTGTGTAATATGGGCAAGCATGCATGGTATAGACTAAGAGCCATACAACCAAACTCAAGATCCTATGACTCTCCATTTAAACAAAGCAATGGCAAAACAACAAAAACTTGTATTAATGGACTAAAAACTTGGTGTCTTTAAAGAATTATACTTAATTTTGTTAGTTGTGAAAATGATGCAAGGTTTTGAAAGAAATCACCTTAGAGATTTTTAAGTTTGGGGATAAAATGTTTTGGTGTCTTACTTTAAATTGTTCAGCATAGGAAAAAAACATGTTTAAATGTTAATAATTATTAAAAGTAAATAGAGGGGGCCTCCCCGGTGGCGCAGCGGTTGAGCGCTGGGTTGAGAAGCTGCCTGCAGCCTCTGCAGCCGGTTCGATCCGCGGCTGCTCCCCGGCCACCGGAGGAGGGTCCCACATGGTGCGCAGACCTCTCCTGCCGCCCGCTGCTCCCCTCAGCAGTGTACTTCGGTCCTTCTGCCTGCTCTGCTCCCTGCTCTGGCTCTGGTGAATTCTCTCACCCTCCCGCGCTTCTGACTGTACCCAGTGCATGTATAAACCAAACAAACAAACAAATAATAAATAAATAAATAAATAAGACATGCCTCTAGAAAATTAAAAAAAAAAAAAAGTAAATAGAGGGCCTCCCCAGTGGCGCAGCGGTTGGGCGCTGGGCTGCAAAGCTGCCCGCAGCCTGTGTAGCGCCGGTTGGATCCCCAGCCACCAGCGAGGGTCCCACATGGCACGCAGACCCTTTTTGTCGTGCCCACCACTCCCCTCAGTAGTGTATTTCGTCAGTCTGCCTGTTCTGTTCCCCGCTCTGGCTCTGGTGAATTCTCTCACCCTCCTGTGCTTCTGACTGTACCCAGTGCTTGTATGAATAAATAAATAAATCTTTAAAAAAAAAAAGTAAATGGAGCTAATTTTTATTTTTTTTTAATGTATACTTGAAAATTCTAATAAAGGTTAGAAATCATGAGTACTGCAGCAAAGTTGAAAAGGATGAGATAGTAATTGCTGGCAAGGAGCACAGTGAGATATGCGATCTCATGTACTGCTAAGTGGGGAAACAGCAAAACATGGGCAGATCCTTTCAAGTAGGTGATTTGGTTATATGTAACACAAACCTTAAAAGTCCTCATATACCCATTGACTCAACAATTTCATTCTGAAAATCTATCAGAAAGAACTAGATAGGAAAATATGCTAGGAGATATTTTTATGATGAAGGAAAAAGACCTTGACACAAGCGACACTTGTGTGCAAAGTATGTTTACAATGTTACAACAAGCAGAGGAAAGAAAGGCAACAAAAATGCTGGAAGTTTTCCTGTTTCTTTAGTTTTCCATATATTTAAAATTCTCTAAATGAGGTGTACTTAATCACAGAAAAAGTACAAATTATAAAGAACATGACTGTTCATTAAGACAGTCATTATGAGGACCTCCCTGGTGGCGCAAGGGGTTAAGAAACAACCTATGAAGCAGTCCACAGCCTCTGCAGCACGAGTTCGATCCCCAGCCAGGGAGCTACCCACATGGTGCAGCAGACCTCTGCTGTCTCGCCCTCAGCAGTGTGTTTCAGTCAATCTGCCTGTTCTGTCCCCCACTCTGTCTCTGGTGAATCCTATCACCCTCCATACCTCTGGCCTGTACCCCAGTTCTTGCATAAATAAATAAATCAATAAATAAATCTTTAAAAAAAAAAAAAGATAGCCATTATGTTTTCTTTATAAAAGTCAGAAAGTTGGGAACAATGTTCAATTGAAGAATATTAAATTATGACCTAAATATGGGACAAATTTCATAATCAATTTATAAGTAATATAAAATTTCAAAATTACTTTGAAGTAGTATAAAGCTCAGCATATATAACAAGATATACTGTATAATTAACTGTTAAAATGCACAAATTGAGGCCAAAAGGTATTGAAGGACATGCACCAAAATATTAACAGTAATTTTCCTGGGCAGTTTCTTTTCCTTTATACTATTTGGTATTACCCACATTTTCAACAATGAGAAGAATTTCCCTATAAAGACAATGGTCCAATGTTTTAAAGCATAAATGTCACATTTCAAAGTAGGAAACACCACACAGAGTTTGACTTTCAACATACCTGTAATGCTGTTGCAGCAGCTCTCTAGGTTCAGCCTGGTTTTGAATTCCTCTCCGAAAAACAGCGCTGGCATGCTGCAGTTCTCCCTGGGCTTCCAGATGCCCAGCCCAGGCTACATACAGAGCAGACGACAGGGTCCCGATACCATGGTTGTAGAGAAACTCAAAATACTGATGCAAGTCACTGTTGCACTCAGCCTGCAGAAACCCAAAGCAGTCACATAAGAGCAAAGGAAGTGCTGTCAAGAATGCCATGTCCAGACAGCCCTCAGGGATCAGTTTTCATGGAGGCTTTAGGATGTCCTGTGCAGGGGAGGCCCTTTTGGGTCTCTGACTACAAATCTAAAAATTAAGCTTAGTCCTTTCCTTGATATTCCTTGTTCCCCAAATTAGCCACACTATTTTCCCAAGATAATGGGTTCTACAATAACCCATTATGTATATTGGGTATAGGCTTAACAACCCATTATGTATATTGGGTATAGGCTTAACAAGCTTTCCACACGATGCCTTATGGCCTAGTATTTTATAACTTTGTGAACAAATCCATGTCTACTCTATCCACTCCATTCCTGATTTTGTTAACAGAACTTTTGCCTCTAACTCCTTTTTCAAGATTAGAAAGACTCAACCTTTTAAAGCCTCACTTGAACCAAACTTCTCCTTTAAGTATTAAATTTTTAATTTCTCAAAGTTAATATTTTTTAACTATTCATAATGAATTTAACTTGCTCACAGAAACAAGTTCCTGGCACCGCTAGCTTGTCACCCCTTCTGCTAACACACTCCTCATCCAACAAAGCTTCTTTCAACTTAATTTTTTTCTACCTCACATTTTAACTTTTATAGACTTGATACACAGAAAATGAGTTTTAAAATTAAATCATTGAGTCTATAACACAGAAGTCAACAGGTTCTAAAATATACATCTCTGATCATATAGCTTTAAAAATTTATGACTGGAAATATAAGAAATTAAAATAAAAGGTGGTCTAAAATTATCTTAAAAAGCAACAGCATAACACAATTATAGATTTGATTATATATCTAAAAGTATATACATCTGAATGAAATACTTACAAATTTTAAGCAATAATTGATAAATCTTGGGTCATTGTGGTATCGCTTCTTATCTAAAAATTCCTTCATTAAATGTTCTAATAAAGTTGTCAAGTAATCTTTATTCTCAGGAAAATTCTCTTCTACCCACTGCATGTAACTAGAAAAATATGGATAATATTAATTTTCAGAGCTGCATATAATTTCTTTAAAGGAAAAAAGTAAGTTAAATGTTTACTTACTGTTCCCATTCACCAAGTGGATCATCACCCTTGTAGCTCTGCATGTGGGCTTCAAACATTCTAGAACAGAGGAAAATAAGCATATGCAATATTAAGGATAATCCGAAAAGCAAGATATATTTTATCTAATATTTCATTTATACCTCTTAAAATGGAAAGCTTAAAGATCAATTATATAAACATTAAAAGAAAACTCACTCAGAAGTGATCAGAAAACTCAGAGGCATCCATGTTTTTCTAGGAAAAAGTAAGATCCAAGGGCCTGAACTTAGTTCTGGAAAGAGGCAGCTGGGAAAGAGCTTTATCCCCAAGATCACTTGTGTTACTGCACTGTGCTTCATGACAGCACATCTGGCTGTTTTAAGGGCAAACAGTCATGGTCAGCTAATTATTCATAGCAGCAGACAGGAGGCAAGACAGAAGTGTCTGATTACAACAACTTGATTTGAGGATTTTGTTTTCTAAAGGTCAACACAAAAGCCAACCTTGGTCACACAGATGGTGAGGGAGGGATCACAATCAGGAGGGGCAGTGATCACAAGTAGACTGCTCTTCTTCCTAATGGTGGGATCAGCCATGACACTGACTCAGACCTCCCTTTGGTCCTCAGGTGGTTTGGCTGAGTTTGAGCTAGAAGATTTGAAGAGACCCTATGCATAAGTATGAGATAACCCAGGTAACACCAATAGGGATTTGCTTTGGAGCCTCAATGGAACACCAGCTCCCTCAGGAAGAACTCATGATGGCAGTGCTCAAAAATCAGGGATTATAGTGCCAAAGACTTGCTTGCTTCTACTTCTGCATACCCAACCACAGCTTAAAAAAAAAAAAAAATATATATATATATATATATATATATATATATATATTAATCAGATAAAGCAAAGTTCCAATGGGAACTCTGGTGCTAGTGGTGGTAAACAAAATGTAACATGTAAAACAATGTCAGGTGGCATTAAGCACATAGGAAAACAACAAACAAAACATGAAAAGCGTTAAGACTGTGATGAGATAGACAAAATGGTCAGGAAGGCCTGCCTCTCTAAGGGGGTGACAACATCTAGTTTGCATTTTAAAATTTACATTTTTTTCTTTCAAGTGAAGAAGGAGGTGGGGAATGAGACTAGAAGAAGGCAGCTAGTTAAGAAGCTACTGTAGAGTCCAGTGACAAGGTGCTGAGTTGGACTAGGATGGAAATGATACAAGGATGGAATTTGTAGTATTCTGGAGAAAGAATATGGGACTTGCTGATGGGATTGCTAACTGGGAGTGAGAGAGTCAAGCATAAAAAACTTACTATCAGTAGACTTATTATCTACCAAAATTTTGTATGGATTTAGTTTTGATCTAGCAAACCCACTTTTGGGAAACTAGAAGACAGTTATATCACTATATGTGCAAAATGCCATAAATAGAAAATTTTTCACTGTGGCACTATTTGTAAGCAAAAGATTGATAACAATCCAAGTATCCATCATTAAGGGACTTTTTAGATCATTTATGGTACATGAAATTTTAAGCAGCTGTTAAAAAGAATAAGAAAGAACACTCCCACATTTCAAACTATACTACAAAGCCATACTAATCAAAACTGCATGGTATTGGAACAAGACCAGACACACGGACCAATGGAACCAAATAGAAAATTCAGAAGTAAACCCACAGATTTATGGTCAACTAATCTTTGACAAAGGAGCAAAGAACGTGCACTAGAGCAAAGAAAGTTTGTTCAATAAATGGTGCTGGGAAAACTGGGTTGCTACATGCAAAAGAATGAAGCTTGACTACTACTTCACACCACGCACAAAAACTAACTCAAAATGGATTAAAGAGCTAGACATAAGACCTGAAACCATAAAATATATAGAAGGAAATATAGGTGAAACACGACATGACACACCTTAGTAACAAATTTAAAGACACATCACCCAAAGCAGTGATAACAAAGACAAAGATAAACAGCTGGGACTACATCAAATTAAAGAGCTTCTGTACAGCAAAAGAGAGAGTAACCAAAACAAAGAGACACCCCACTGATTGGGAGAAAATTTTTGCACACAGCACTAATGATAAAGGACTGACCACAAAAATCTACAAAGAGCTGACGAGACTCAATAAAAACAAAGAAAATAATCCTGTCAAAAAATGGGCAGAAGAGCTAAAAAGGAACTTCTCCAAAGAGGAAATGTGAATGGCCAACAGGCATATGAAAAAATGTTCAACATCACTTGTAATCAGGGAAATGCAAATCAAACCTACAATGAGATACCATCTTACACCAGTGAGATGGTGTAAAAAAACTAGCAACAACAAATTGATGATATTAAAAAAACTAGCAACAACAAATGTGGGCGAGGATGTGGAGAAAAAGGAACACTCCTGCACTGCTGGTGGGAGTGCAAACTGGTCCAACCACTATGGAGAGCTGTGTGGAGATTCCTCAACCTGTGAAAGATGGAGCTTCCATATGATCCAGCAATTCCACTCAGGTATTTACCCAGAGGACACAGAATCATTAATTCAAAAGGGCACCTGCACCCCTATTTATAGCAGCACTATTTACAATAGCTAAGCTATGGAAACAACCCAAATGCCCAAAAATAGATGACTGGATCAAGAAGACATGGTACATATACACAATGGAATATTACTCAGCAATCAAAAAAGATAAACTCATGCAATTTGCAGCAACATGGATGGAGCTGGAAGGGATCATGTTCAGCGAAATAAGCCAGAAAGAAAAAGAAAAATACCGGATGTTCTCACTCATAGCAGGAATTTAGAAAACCTAAATAACAGACCAGGAAAAAGACTAATTATAATAAAGTAAAATTATAACAAAGTAATAAAGTAAAAATCAAAATCAACAAGCAACTATAAACCAGAGACACAATGGGGAGGGTTGGGGTGGGGGAGGAAGGAGTAGAGTCAAAATAAGGAGGTTGAGAATTTTATGGGGAATATAGCCAAGTTGAAAATGTGTACATTGTGCAAAAATGAAAAATGATGTAAAAAAAAAATAAATATATAAACAAGACGAAACTCTCTAGTGATTATCTCTGTTCCTAATTGATTCACTGAGAGTAATGCAGTCCCTAAAGAGACCTGCACACCTATTTAGTGATTTGCAGGCAAAGATGTCTGGGAACAGGACTTCTCATGTTATTTTTTCTCCTTTAAAAATAAAAAAAAAAAGTAAAAAAGAGCTTTATGTATGGATAGAATCTCCAAGGGTAGTGTAAGCAAAATAAAAAAAGTGTATATGCTCTGTTAGATTGTATTTGAGATAAAGGCAAGAACTGTATACAAAAAGCACACAGGTATACATACATATTATGTATGTATTACAATATAACTTATAAAACACAAATGCATAGATATTAATATATTATTGCAATATATTTGCAAAAAGAAACACTTGAAAAATTTGAAAAAGTTACATGAGGGAATGGAAGAAAAGTATAGCTCTCAGTGAATATGTTTCTAAATCTTTTTAAAATCATTTAGATATATTATTTGGTTTAAAAAAATTTTAAATTCTAAATTTTGAGTCTCCTCACACCTGACAGCACAACAATCCTTACAATGTTAGAACCTTTCTCCCAAAATATATTTAACTGGAGGATGACAAAGGTAAACATTTCATATTTGATTACCAACCACATTTCCCAAGAAAAGTGGCCTAAATACACGATTACGTTAAAACTAAAACATGGAGATCACCAGAATAAAGCAGTCTTTAGAAAATCAAACAAGGTCAGAAATACTGAATTTCCCTTTTAAAATGGGCGAAAGCAAGCTTCTAACTGAAATCCTTTCAGATTTCACGATATTACACGATTAAGACTAAAGTAGTAAAGCAAACAGATTTTTGCTTTCAGTATACCTAATGCTATCTTTCCTCTGACCTCACAATAGAGTAGGATTTAGTAAAGCTCATCAGTTTTACTTCCTGTTTCAAAGAATTGACCTGTTTTAAGAGCTTTTGCAACAGCCTGGATAAATCAACTAAGTTATAAAGCAAAGGAGTGGAAAGTTTAAACACCGTTAGCAGTTTGGCATAAATGACAATAACCATCATTCTCCCCCTGCCCCTTAAAATGCCCATTATTCAGAGACTTAAAATGGATTGTGGGATGATGGATACGAGAGCAATTTTAAGTTTTCTCCCTACTATAGCAGAATTTTTTTTTTTTTACAATATGAATCTAAAGGTTTTTTGTTTTTTTTTTAATTTTTTTTAAGTTTTATTTGTTTATTTATTTATACAAGCACTAGGTACAGTCAGAAGCACGGGAGGGTGAGAGAATTCACCAGAGCCAGAGCGGGGAGCAGAGCAGGCAGAAGGACTGAAGCACACTGCTGAGGGGAGCAGCGGGCGGTCTGCACGCCATGTGGGACCCTCCTCCGGTGGCCGGGGAGCAGCCGGGGATGGAACCGGCGCCGCAGAGGCTGCGGGCAGCTTCGCAACCCAGCGCTCAACCGCTGCGCCACCAGGGAGGCCCTATAGCAGAATTTTTTAAGTAAGAGGCTTTGAAGGTTTTCCTTTCGTTTCTTTTTTCCTTTTAAAGTGTTTCATGAAACCTAGATTCCATGAAAATTTATGTTTAGGTTTTTGGTTGGGTTAGACTTTCCTTCCACAGCGGCGATCTGCCCCGAGTGGGTTGATCACAAATAAACAAGAGCTCGGAGGGCTTCACAATTGGCCCAAATTCTCCCAACTGACGCTGTGGCCACAGCCCGGCCGACGAGGGCCGGGGTCTCGGCGGAGAGCACCCCAAACACTAACGGCTCGTCGTTCTTTCCACCTTCCAGCCAGGGCCCCACGGCTATTGGGGGTGGGTGGGGTGAGGACAAACGCCAAAGCCCAGGAAAGGGGCAGGTCCCGGGCGGGGCGGGCCGGGCCGGGCCGGGCCCCCGCAAGCCGCGAGGCCGGAACCGGGGCACCCAGACATCTAGGCGGTCTGCAGCTCGCATCATGTCCCCGCCTTCCCCAGGACCCTCCGGACCGTCACTTACTGAAAGACATTTTCCGGGTTGTCCATGACACTAGGGCACCCGCCAGCAGCAAGGAGCAGCCGCCGATTCAAATCTCCCGCGCAGCCGCAGTCGCGCGATGAGCGTTTGCAAGCGCCTGGCCATTGGCCTCGGCTGCAGCCTCATTGGCCAATCGCCAGGGCCGTTGCCACGAGACCAAGTCCCGCCTACTTTGCGTAGAGAAGTAGCTCCTCCCCCTCCCGCAGAGTTGACCCCGAGCTCTGCTGACCCGCCCGAGTCGTGGGTTTCCGGGGGCGGCGCGGGGCGGCGGGCTGGGCTGGCTCGGCAGTGGGCACTTGGGTTTTATTTTAGCCGTCGCGTCTGCAGCTGGCTTTCAGTATCACCCGATTAAGGCATCGTCCCAGGGAAGCACTGCAGGAAAATAATGTCCAACTTGAGGTCCCCGAGGCAGAAACAATTTGTGGCTGGGCTCTTGGGTCCTGAGGGTCGCTCCTTTTCCACCACTTTGCTGAAATATATGAACCAAAATCATTATGGCTGTTTATGGAAAGAAGGGAAAGAATCCCGTTTGTTGGGGGAGACTGTCGGTGTTTAAGGCCGCAGAGTTTAGCGGGAAATACTGGCCTCAGGCTGGGGAGACAGGCTGCCAGGTGGGGTGAAACCTTTCCTGCTGGTAACCTCTCCTAGTTACTAGGTTACTAGGGTTACTAGGTTACTAGGGTCACCCTAGTTTACTAGGGTCCCCTCTCCTAATAACCGCAGTTTTCTGTTAGGCGTTCTCGCTATACGTAAAGAACCAGCCTATATTGCTTCTGTATATTGCTTATCGTGCTCAGCGAAATAAGCCAGAAAGAAAAAGAAAAATACCGGATGGTCTCACTCATAGCAGGAATCTAGAGAACTTAAATAAGGGACCAGGAAAATGAATAACTATAAGAAAGTGAAAATAAAAATCAACAAAAAACTATGAACCAGAGACACTCTATGGGGGGTGGGGGGCAGGGAGGGGAGGGATTGGGGTCAAAATAAGGGGGTTGTAATTGTATGGGGAATATATATATATTTTTTATTTTTTTTAAAGAGGCAAGCTTTATTTATTTATTTATTATTTATTTATACATACAAGCACTGGGTACAGTCAGAAGGGCGGGAGGGTGAGAGAATTCACCAGAGCCAGAGCAGGGAGCAGAGCAGGCAGAAGGACCGAAGTACACTGCTGAGGGGAGCAGCGGGCGGCAGGAGAGGTCTGCGCGCCATGTGGGACCCTCCTTCGGTGGTCAGGGAGCAGCCGGGGATCGAACCTTTGCTGCAGAGGCTGCAGGGAGCTTCGCAACCCAGAGCTCAACTGCTGCGCCACGGGGAGGCCCTGTATGGGGAATATAAAATTTAATAAAATTTAAATTAAATAAAATTAATAAAATAAATTAAATAAAATTTAAATTAAAAAAATAAAGAAGTTCACTTGGAAAAAAAAAAAAAAAAGAACCAGCCTATAGAATTGTAGTCTCAGATTCAAAATTATGTGGCAAAGAGGGAGTGATTCATCGATGACCCAGAGGAAAACCTAAGTGAGTTTTGATTTAGTGATTACCAAGAAGGGCGCGCTGGTAAGCACTTTCTGCTTGGTTTTGTAAATTAAACAGGGCAGATGAAAGTGATGGACTGGCACCTGTGGAGTCCTCTGATCTGAAATGCACTGTGGGTGCCCTGGTGCGAAAGAAGGTTCTCCTACCTCCCCTTGGCAATTAATATAAGAACCGAAGTCTGGATAAATTCTGTAATGCCAGCAAGAAAGCATTCAGCGTCTGTGAAACTAGAATGTTTGGAGAACAGATTCTCAGGAATCGTAAAGTTAAAAAATAGGTATCTTTATAAAGGCTTCTATATGCCTGAGAAGAAATATGTAATATACTGATACTTCCTATGTAAGTGTTGTGTAAATAGTCAGCCTTGTCTTCTCTGCCACTTGGTCTTTAATAACTTCCACTCTACCTCTCAAGGTAATTTCAAGAGCCACTTGACAATGCAAGTAAATACAAAGATTCATGTGATCACTGACCTTTTTATAGAGGTTGTGTGGCTGTTTTTGCTTTTGGGGCTCTCAAGTTAAATACCTTTAAAAAAATAGCTTCTGGAAATTCTGTTGTTCTGAGAGTCCAGAATTTCTTCTAGGTTTTGATCATTTGAACCTACACAAATACTCAATTTGTAGGGCTTATTACACAGAAGATGCACAAACTGGGGTCTTTAGACAATGTTACGTTCTGTTAACCATAACAGGAATTAACACATTTTTAGTTGCAACAACTCAAAATTTCAACGAGTCTAGAGTGGCTCTATTGGTCATCGGTTAACAAATGTTCATTGAAGGTCCATCATGTGCTAGATGCTACTGGATTTATGCCTGGTTTAATGTTTAACTCAAATCCTGTCTATAAGAAACTAGTGGTTTTATCTGGGAAGTGAAGAAACTAGACATAGAAAACTGAAGTTTCTATAGATGTGTATTAAAGACTAAAAGAGTGTTCAGGCTGTACCTACTAATCTCTCCAAAGTTCTTTACTTGATACAAATACAAATCAGTATATTAATTTTTAAATTAAATTTTATTTAACATTCACTTACAAAGCTACACAATTTGGGGGTTACTTCACACTTTGACATATGCACATACTACACACACCTACCACCAAAGCTTCAGTGCCATTATCTTATTGATTACCCTCTCTTTCTCCTCTCCCCTCCCTCTTTTTCCTCCTGTCTGATAACTGCCATGTTTTTCACAGAGCCTAAAAGTTATTTTTGCTGTGTTTTCCCAGTTTGTTTCCTTTGGTTATTTATGTTCCACAAATGAGTGAAATCCAGTAGTTGTCTTTCACTTTCAGACTTATTTCACTTGGTATAATCATCTCAAGGTCCATTCATATTGTCACAAGGGGCACAATTTCATCATTTTTAATAGCTGAATATTCCATTGAGAATATATATCATCATTTCTTTTTGTATTCATCCATCAATGGACATTCAGGTTGTTTCACAGATATTGTGAATAATGTCGCAATGAACGCGGAGTGCATAAATCTTTTCATATTAGTGTTTTTGTATTCAGATTAATATCTAGAAGTGGTATTGCCAGATCAAATGATATTTTCTTTTTTAATTTTTTTTAAAGATTTATTTTATTTATACAAGAACTGGGGTACAGACCAGATGCACGGGAGGGTGAGAGGATTCACCAGAGACAGAACCGGAAACAGAACAGGCAGACTGACGAAACACACTGCTGAGGGGAGCAGCGGGCAAGACACTAGAAGTCTGCTTACCATGTGGGTTGCTCCGAGGCCAGTGGGGATTGACCGGGCACTGCAAAGGCCATGTATAGCTTCGCAGCACTGCGCTCAACTGCCTGCGCCACCAGGGAGGCCCCTCCTTTTTTAATTTTTTAAGGAAACTCCATACTATTTTCCACAGAGGTTGCATCAGTTTACATTCCAACCAACAGTGAATACGAGTTTCTTTTTCTCACTGGCCAACACTTATGCCAGTCTCTTTCAAATCAATATATTTTACCAGGCAGCAGGAAGAGAAATGAAGAAGTCTAAGAACACTTTCAGATCAAATATTACACAACCCTTCAAAGCAAATATGGTATGTGTGAATTCGCATCCATGAACTTGTATGTGCACAGCCCACAACCCCACCCTCCAGGGATAGGTGGGGAATTCAATCTCAGGCATCATATTAGCTTTCTCTTCTACCCCCGCCCTGTTACCCAGTGCTATACAAAGGGGAATTAAGGGTTGTCTAGTGTTTGTTATAAAGTGTTCCTAGACTCACAAGGAAAGATATTGTCTTTCTTTGCCCCAAGCCCATATTGCCCGAGTTTCTCCACTTACTAGCAGTGTAGCTTTGTTTGAGACACTAGTCCATTCTTTGTGTGATTATTTTTGAAATGGCATGCATTGTCTAGCCTGAAGATAGTCCTGAGGTCAAAATATGGGAACTTTTGCCTTGGCTTCACCTTACTGGCTATGTAGTCTTAGTCCAGTTAATCTTAGTGAAACAGCTTCCGTGTATAGGATCAAGACAAAAATACTAAAGTTACATAGTTGTTGTGGTAGAAAAATTGAACAATATGTGCAGTATTAACTTGTAAGACATTAACACATAATGATGTAATTGTTGCTAAATTGTAATATTAAAGTGACTGGATATCTTGCATTAGAGTGACAGAAGCATATATGGGCTAATAGTTTCTCAAACTAAAGACTTTTGTAGAATTAAGGTTGTGAAAGAGAAGTGGCAAGGGTAGAAACTGTGAAATAGATACTGCACTTAGTCTAGAGGTGTTAAGTCTGAGGCAGGACTTCTGGAATGAAAATATGAGGAGGAAATTGTCAGAATCTCCTCTGAGAAAAACAGCCATTTCACTGGGCTAAGATGAAAAATAAGCAAAAGCAGCCAAAGTTTTCCCATTGCAAACTATGCCTGTTTACGAAGTGACAACATAAAGGAAAGCAGTGTTTTTTGGCTTCCTTGTCCACATACCACCTATTGGCCCCAGGGTTCCATGGGAGTCAGACAGTGTCCAGTGGGATGGCAGTGGGAGATCACATGGGAGAAAACCCTCAGGATTCCTGGACACATTGGCAAGATAGGAAGGAGGGGCTTAATAAGTGACTAAGACCACATAAACAGGTGAGGCATAGGCCAGGTAAATCTGAAATATTACCCTCACTGGAACTCCCAAAATATACAAACTGGGGCGTATGAAGCATGGGAAGCTTGAAGGATGCTGTAAATTCATTTCCCAAACTTTCCCATTTTCCTCCTCAAACCCTAGAGGAGAACCAGACTACTTCAGTAGGCACTATGCCCCGCACAGCCTTTATCTGAAAGGAAGTGACTGACTGGACAAGCTCCAGTGTGCTCCCAGCCTTGACATTTATGGTTCCATGATTTTTATGAAACACACCAAAGTCCCCTGAGAACAGTTTGTGCCTTGCCACAGAACCCTGTGCCTCTACCGTCATATTCATGCCTCAGGCCTCCAGAGAAGCATTGTCCACAAAGTCCACCAAGGCCCCCAGGCCAGCCTATCTGGGTATTGTGATGTAGGGGGGACTTAGAGTCCTGTGAATCCTGGGTTCTTTGCCACTAAGAGTCATGTGCCCTTGGGCAAGTTGGTTAATGTTGCTTGTCATTCACCTGTAGAAGGAACTTCAAGGAAACTTGCCTGCCTAATGCACATGATCGTGTCAACATCCAAAAAGCCACAGTATGTAGGAATTCTCTCCATGTGCTCCAGCTGAGATGTCACCTCTCTTATAGGGGCTAAGGGGATGGGAGCAGCACAGAGAGAATAGCTGTTCATGATCCTCACATTTGTATGGAGGCTCTAGGACTACAGGGTAGCCCCTGGGCACAAGCCCAGATGCCACCCCTAGTCCACTTTGGGTTTTGCAACATTCTGAGAGACCTATGACTACTGGGTTCCTTCATTCCTCTTCTGCGGTGCCCCTGCAAAGACCCTAAGTCTTAACACAGCTTTCCTCTCCATGTCTTCCTTTGGTATCTTGTTAGGGAAGGTTTTCTGAGTTTGGCCCAGAAGAGCTGGCACATCTACCCTATGTCCTTTGACCTTCTATATCTCATTGATAGCCTTGAAGGGAACATGACTGGGTATGACTGGATAGGACAGTCCAGAGGTCCCTGAAGGGTTCTGGAGAAGATGGTGCTTTGGTTCTGTTTTGCTGCCTGTCAGGGTTGAAGTCTTTATGGAAAAAGGCTGGGGAAAGATTTCAGGAAATCGGAGAGGTATCTGTCAAAAACAATGCCAGGGGTAGCTGGATGGGGTGGCATAACCCCCTCATCCCCTGCCAGGGCCACCAAGCCTCGGAAGCATTTGTCATGTCCTTATATAATTTCTCCTCCCACTAGTTGATTGGCCAGATGTGGGAATTTGGTCCACACTAAGGTCAGTCAAAGTCCTTTTCTACACCCACTGGAAGTGAAAATGAGGGGAGAAGAACTTTTGGTGGTTGAAGCTGTGGAACATGAACCTTGGGAATGGTTGGCCTTTGTTTTTTCTGTCTGGTAGAGTTAGGTCTGTTCTGAGAAACAGGGTCTGTGGGGGGAGAGTGAGGACAGAGAGCTGATGGGCTTGGGGCATCTGACCCCAGGTGTTCTGCTGCTCCCATCCCCTTAGCCCCTGTGAGAGAGGTGACCCCTCAGCTAGAGCACATGGAGAGAATCCCCACATGCTGTGGCTTTTTGGATGTTGACATGGTCATGTGCATTAGGCAAGTTTCCCTGAAGTTCCTTCTACAGGTGAATGACAAGCAATGTTAACCAATTTGCCTAAGGGCACATGACTCTTGGTGGAAGTTGTGATACTGGACACACTCACACCCTCCTAGTGAGGCATGTCTGAGCCTGCCTTCAATTTTGTGAGCCAATATATTTCTATTTTGCTGAAGAGAGTTCAAAATGATTTTTATTACTTAGAACTTTATTACTTATAACTGAGAAAGTCCTGGTCAACTAGTCCAGCAAAGGCTCATTTTATTTCTCTCTCTCTCCCTCATACATATATATATATATATATATATATATATATATATATATATACATGTGTATATATCTACAGTGTATATATACACATATACCACATATGTACATATATTTTTATGTTCTCTGCATGTACACACATTATCTATATATACGCACATATATATATATATATATATACATACACACGCATTTATTTTTCTGACTCATTTGACTTAGTTGCCCCTAAATACTTCAATTTGCATTTCATAAAAACAAAAACATTCATCTATTCACAGTACAATAATTGAAATCAAGAAACTGGGCCTCCCCTGGGGCTGCAGGCAGTTGAGCACAGCGCTGTGAAGCTGTCTGCAGCCTCTGCAGTGCAGGTTCAATCCTGGCTGGCCAGGGATGTACCACATGGTGCGGCAGATGTCTCCTGTCTTGCCTGCTGCTCCCCTCAGCAGTGTATTTCAGTCAGTCTGCCTGTTCTACTCCCCGCTCTCTCTGGTGAGTCCTCTCACCCTCCTGCGCATCTGGCCTGTACCCAGCTTCTTGTATGCATGAATAAATAAATCTTTTTAAAAAAAGCATTAAAAAAAGGGAAACTGACCATGATACAATAATTTATGGGATACAGTTTGATTAAATTTTCCAAATGTCCCAACAATGTAGCAGACTCAGCAAAGCTGAGGACCAGCTAAGCGAATGGTATCACATTAGAATCACTTCGGGGGGGGGGGGGGCTTATAAAAAATGTGGTAACAACATTCTCACTGCCCATCCTAGTCTTTAAGCATATATATATGTATATATATATATTTTTTCTCATTCAAGCTACATGCACTGGGAAGGTAACTTTTTTTTTTAAATAATAAATTTTATTTTTATATTCCCCATACAATTGCAAACCCCCCATTCTGACCCCAATCCCTCCCCTCCCAGCCCCCACCCCCCAAAAAGTGTCTCTGGTTCATAGTTTTTTGTTGATTTTGATTTTCATTTTCTTATAGTTATTCATTTTCCTGGTCCCTTATTTAAGTTTTCTAGATTCCTGCTATGAGTGAGACCATCTGGTATTTTTCTTTTTGTTTCTGGCTTATTTCGCTGAGCATGATCCCTTCCAGCTCCATCCATGTTGCTGCAAATTGTATGTGTTTATCTTTTTTGAATGCTGAGTAATATTCCATGGTGTATATGTACCACTTCTTCTTGATCCAGTCATCTATTTTTGGGCATTTGGGCTGTTTCCAAAGCTTAGCTATTGTAAATAGTGCTGCTATAAACATAGGGGTGCAGGTGTTCTTTGGAATTGATGTTTCTGTGTCCTTTGGGTAAATACCTAGGAGAGGAATTGCTGGATCCTATGGAAGCTCTATGTTTAGTAGGTCCAGAAATCTCCACACAGCTCTCCATAGTGTTTGGACCAGTTTGCACTCCCACCAACAGTGCAGGAGAGTTCCTTTTTCTCCACATCCTCGCCAACATTTGCTGTTGCTAGTTTTTTTAATATGTGCCATTCTCACTGGTGTAAGATGGTATCTCATGGTGCACTTGGAAGGTAACTTAATAACATTTTGTTTTTTAAGCATATAGGTCTCTGTGTCAAGAAGAACCATATCTTCACATCCTGACTTGATACAGACACCACTGGGTATCTCTTATGGGTCTTAGACTAGGACTTTGGTTGCTTCCTTTGAGAAGCAGAAAGGGCATTTTGCCTGTGGAAGTGAAAATGAGTCAAATTCTTGTCTACCAGAGGGACAGATTTAGTGTCAGTCAGTACTGCCATTCACAGACTTTTTATTTTGGGCGCTCGCCTCCTGGGTATGTGCAGGTAATACCTCCCTTCTCCCGGAGTCAGGAATGAACTGCTTTGGCCAATGGGTTGAGAGTGGAAGTTGAATGTATTCCTTCCAGTTGGAAGCTTCAAAAGCCTGTGTGGCCACATAGCTGTGACTGTTCTGACCGCCAGGAACTGCAGTGAGGGAACATTGTTCTATTTGCATCGCCCAACTACCCTGAATTGCCAGAGGAGGGGAGCTTTGGTCACCTCGAGATTACAGAAATATTAAACTTGATGGTAATGCCAAATTTGGGGAAGAAGAGATTTGGGTTGAGATGAACCTGAGTTGACCCAAGAGCAACTACCAGGTCCTCTTGGATCTCGCGGCCCTGGCAAAGAAGTTGCACCCGAGGTCTCCCGAGTAAAATGTCCCCACTAGAAGCGGCCAGGACTCCATGTCCGCTTGCCCAGCTCTCCTCTGTGGTGCAGATGCTACTTCCTTCCACGCACGGGAGAGGCAACTGACTGTAGAAACCAAAGCCCCAGGGCAAAGCGGCGGGTTTGAGGTTCTCGGAAGTGCCGGAGGCGTTACTGCAGGGGGCCCGACTCCTTGGGCAGCTCGTCGCTGGGTGCACGGAGAGCGGACCGGGGAGCGCGCGCGGGGGGAAGGGAGGGGCAGGGCGAGGGGGGAGGAGACGGCCCCGCGGGGTGGGGATAAAGAGGGCAGGGCGTGCGCTCCCCGGCCGCACAGGCCGGCCGCTCCGAGGCGCGGAGGGAAGCCGCCGCGCGGTTCCCCCAGAAAAGTCAGAGACCCGCCCGCGCCATGGAGTCCGCGCCCATCCTGGGGCTCGGGGACTCGTCCCTGCACCGCTACCTGGACGGCGAGTTCTGGAGCCTCAAGAACGAGCTGCGCAGGGTCCTGGGCGGCTGCCCGCTCTTCCGGCACAGGTACCTCGCGGCGGCCAGCACCGCACCCCGCGCCCCGATGGGGTACCTGCTGTGCGTGTCTGGGGTTATGGATGGCGGGCTTACAAAAGGTGAAAGGTGAGATGTATGAGATGGGTGTGTTTTTTGAGTGTCCCCGCCGGCGCCGCCGGGTGCGCCTGGCTGAGGGATAGGAAGGGCGGGCGCCAGCGGCGCGCACAAGCCAGGGCCCAGCTAACCTCCGCGGATGATGGACTCTCCCCCCTAAATGTGTGGTCGCTACTGACTCCATCGGCCTGGGGGGAGGGGAGGGGCCCTCCGCCTGCCGCTTCGGGGTGAATGGGTGGGCTCCGCAGCTGCAGGCGTGGTGCTCGGTGGAGAGTCGAGGCTGGAGGGTTTGGCTTTGCTTTTAATTCTGTTTCTTGAGTTTACACCCCTCGATGTCCCGCTGTCCGTGCAAAAAAAGCGGGTCGGGGAGGGCGTGGACGGCGCTCGGGGGCCCATGAAAATGGTGTCCGGAACAGGTGAGCAGAAAAGGGGGCAGAACGGCGTCATCCCGGGTGAGCCTACCGGGAAGACAGGGCATTTTGCTGAGACTGGGAAGAATTGGGCATATCTGGGCGTCGGGGAGGTGGGATAGAACCCCAGGGGTCCCCACGGAGCACAGGTGTGCACAGGTGGGCAGCTGCACAGCAGCAGGGGTACTTGGGCAGTAAAGTGGGCTCTGGTCACGACATCGTTTGACGCCACGACAGCGATGAGAAATTGGCAGAGGGATCTCAAGTTTACAGGTGAATAAAATGGCTCAGTGACCATCAGGTCAGGACCAGAACTCAGCACTGTGCCAGGCAGCGTGTGGATCTCTTCTCAGGTGGTCTGAAAAGCATTCTTTAGAACCGTGCTCAGGAATTTTAGCTTAAGAAAGACCCTAATAAAAGTATGTTCCAAGGCAGGGTTAGCTAATTAGCTCAGCCTACAGTTGAGTTTCTCTCTTAGAAATGAACTGGGCAGGGAGGGAAGGAGATGCCTTGAATAAGAGTGGGATCTTGGAAAAGAAAATGGGGTACCTGCTGTGTGTGTATGGGGGTTATGGATGGCGGGCTTAGAAAAGGTGAGATGTATAAGATGGGTGTATTTAAATGTCTGGGGACCCTGCTTTTTCTTTTTTCTTCAACACATAGATTTTTGTGATTTCTCAAAGTGTGGTCTGGAAACTCCCTGGGGGTTTTGTAAAGGGGATTGGTAAAAAGGGATTTGTAAAAATGCTAGACAATGCCACTTTAATTACTGTGCTTTGTTTTGGAAAATACAGTTTTCATAAAAATATTTAAGTTTATTATTTGCAAATGAGTAAACATGTATTTAAATAATTTTTCTGTTAAAATGTGTGATATGGTAAATAACAATAGATATTTGGGGACCACAATAGTTTTTAAAGATTTTTTTTTTGAAGAGCCATTTTAGGTTTATAAGATTGAGAGGAATGTACAAAGATTTTTCATAACCCCTCCTTCCACACACACACACACATGCACAGCCTTCTCCATTGTCACTCCATTATCACTCACCAGAATGTACTTTTTTTTAAAGCCAAGTGTAGTGGCAGGATGGCCACAGTGCAGGATCTCTATGATCCAAGCAGATGGGGTAAGGAGGAGAGGTCCTGGACCCCTCAGTGGCTTTTCAGACTTTTATTGGGATTTACCAGGTACACGGCTAGCAAGGGGTGCCAGGGCCTAGGAGGCTGGCAGGCAAGTCTTCACTCTTTCTGGGCTCTCCGGTGTTCTCTGGTGGTCTTGTTCTCTGCTGCTTTTGTGGTTCTTTTGCTTCTGCTGGTTCTGCTGGGGTCCCCATGACACTGCCCTTATAAGTGCATTCTTAGCCCAGGTGAATCCCATCTACATATGCCCACACCCTACTCCAGGTGCCCGCCTTCAGGCGTGCATTCAGGACCACAAGGATCCATCATCAATCCTAATGGCTGGAGGGCAGAAAAGCCTGAAAACCATTTACCCTACAATCCACCCCCTCAGAGTTTTCTGCCACACAATCTACTTAAATCTTATATACAATTTTCCCTTAACAAATATATACACTGCAGCCTTGGCCCACAAAATAAATAGAATACATCACAATATAACAAAGTACAACAGAACACAAAAAAGTCCAGGCAGGGCACCAAACTAGTGGCAAAAGACAAGATTATTGGCACTAGCAGATGATCCACCAAATCTGCTGCCGAATGCACTGCTTTTACCAGGGGGGAACCACTCAGGCATCTGCTGTCGCATGCCAGGAGCTGTCAGCTTCCTGGCCTTCTCTGGCTGTGGTCTCGGCCACAAGCCACACACAGCATTCACCCCCAGGATGCACTCACTCTTGGATTGGTGATTCTATACTGTTGGGGGTAATCGCCAATCCTCAGGGTTCTGTCTGCGGTCACTCCAACACTCGGCTTTCATAGCCACCAATGCGACATGCAGACCCCTGCACTCAGGCCAACCCACTGCACAAGCACATGGGTCGGGGATCTGTGGATGCAAGCTCCACATGCGGCCTCTCTTGGGTCCCCTCTGCCTTGGGCTCCACCACAAGCCATGTTCCCCACCCGTCCTCCAAGGACGGGTTCCTCAGCTCCTCACCCTCACTCAAAGATGGGTAGGACATCACCCACAGGTTATTTTAAGAGACTCCCTGGCCTTCAACACATTCAAGCTGCTTAACAGCCGCTCAGGGATTACCAATCTGAGCACCAGCTTTTGCCTTTCTAAATTGGCTTTTTTCTCTGCCTGGCTGCAGAGACCTTGGCAAGGGCTTCCTCCCTCAGCCAGTCATGGGCTCTTCTACTAAGGCCCACCAGCTATGCCTGATTTTTTATCTCCTGGGGTTTACAAACAATAACATCCACCCCCAGGGTCCCCAAAACAACTTTAACTTGCCAAGGTTCCTCCGCCTTCTGGCGCAATTGTCAGCCCAAGTGCATTAGTCCCAAGTCCATAGGCTTCTCCCTTTGTCCTAATTGGCGAGCTCTGAATCGTGGTCCTTTTTTTTTTTTTTAGTAGAGGCATGCTTTATTTATTTGTTTGCTGGTTTGTTTGTTTGTTTTGTTTATACATGCACTGGGTACAGTCAGAAGCACGGGAGGGTGAGAGAATTCACCAGAGCCAGAGCGGGGAGCAGAGCAGGCAGAAGGATCGAAGTACACTGCCGAGGGGAGCAGCGGGCGGCAGGGGCAGCTTCGCAACCCAGCGCTCAACCGCTGCGCCACCGGGGAGGCCCTGAATCGTGGTCCTTTCTTCCCCAACTGTAGAATCTCTATGATCCGAGCAGACGGGGTAAAGGAGGAGAGAGTCCTGGAGCCCCCAGTGGCTTTTCAGACTTTTATTGGGATTTACCAGGTACACGGCTAGCAAGGGGTGCCAGGGGGCTAGGAGGCTGGCAGGCAAGTCTTCACTCTTTCAGGGCTCTCCGGCGTTCTCTGGTGGTCTTGTTCTCTGCTGCTCTTGTGGTTCTTTTGCTTCTCCTGGTTCTGCTGGCGTCCCCATGATGCCACTCTTATAAGCACAGTCTTAGCCCAGGTGAATCCCATCTACATATGCCCACACTCTACTCCAGGTGCCCGCCTTCAGGCGTGCATTCAGGACCACAAGGATCCATCATCAATCCTAATGGCTGGAGGGCAGAAAAGCCTGAAAGCCATTTACGAAACCATTTACCCTACAAAGCTGATTAATACTCTAGATGAACCACAGTTTATCCATTATCCAATGGACGTCTGGGTTGCTTCCAAGTTTTAGAAATTACAATAAATATGTTATAAACATCCATATGCAGGTTTCTATGTGGAGGCCTCAAGGATTTTTGAGAATGCTAAGAGGGCCTGCTTCTTTAGGTCATGCTTTTGTTCTGAGACATGCCTTTGTACACATAGCTGTCCCTCTGTTTCCCAGTATTTTCAGTTCAGTTCTGAGGCTGCTGTCTCTTGGCCTTTTCATCTTGGATAATTGCAGCTTAAAATGTGGAACAGAATTCTAACATCCAAACTACTGATTTGGGCCAAGTAGAAGTTCTTCCCTATGAATTGCACAGCCTGCTTAGGGACAGAAAGAAAGGCACACAAGGGTTGGAAAGCCAGCAAACAGCCTCTTGCCTGTGTGATTTTACCACATTGAGCCTACCTTTGTTCATCCACAGAACGGGGATAATTATGTTGCTGAGGGGTTGCTGTGGTCTTTAAATGAGACACCATTGAGTAGATACTTGGTATATTGGCACCATCATTTAAAAAAAAAAAGAGAAACATTTATTACCCTAGCAAATACCTTTCCATTCTTTCCAGTTCTTGTTCACTGACTTCATGAGTGCAAGGCTTTAATAATAGCATGGGTAAGATTTCATCCTGTTTCCCCCCTGTTTTTTTAAAGATTCTCATATCTATTTGAAAGTTCACATTGTACTATCAGATTTTATCTTATCATGTGTTAGAAGACAGTGATCCTGATTGCTTGATGTTTTAACATCTTGCCAAGTAAAATCCTCTGTGGACCAGAAGTAAAACTTATCCAGGTAATGCTAGGTCTCCTGTGGCTAGTCTTCCTCTGCCGCATACCTTTGAACCTAAAGTAGGTATGGGTTTGTGGCAGAACATTTCTGAGTGTGCTGTGTGTGTGTGTGTGTGTGTGTAGAATGAGGTGTTTGCACAGGGTCAGACACTCTCCGGACATAAGAGACCAGCAAAGAATTTTCCTCCAAAAGAAAGGAACTTGTGCAATTTCCCATCTTACAGTAGCTACATCCTCTAGAACTTCTCGCAACCGTGGTGTGGATGCAGCTCAGGTCCCCCTCCTAAGGAATGCCTCTCTCTCCTGAAGACTGGCCTGCTGGGCTGAAGCCTCACTGTCCCACTCTGTTAGAGATGCACCCAGATTCTGGGGGGTGCCCTCAGGGGTGCTGAGGGTTATAGCTGTCTTGGGACACAAGGACAGCCATGCGGTTTGTTGTGACAGTTGGAGGATTCTGGGGGACTTGAGATTCTGCATTGCAGTTTGCAGGGAATATTAAAAAGTGACATCTGCAAGGATACAAGCTTTAAAAATGTGTTGAATTGTGTCATTAGCAACCTGAAGCTCTCTCATGAGGGTCTGGCTGATGAGTGGATATGTACGTGCGAAAGTGCGGCACACCTCCCTTGGCAAGACAACTTAAAGCCGCAGTAGATGTTTCTGGACTTCCAAAACCTTCTACTGCCCTTCCACGAGGCTCCCTCCCTCCCTGATGTCCTTGTGCTGTGCCTGGCTGGCTTCCCTTCCCACTTCTTCCTCTTCATTCTCTTTCCTTCCCCAGAGCAATGCATTTTCTCTTCCAACTTTTTCACGTGTTTAGCTTTCCCCCTTCAGTCTTCTTTATACACTCAAGTGCTATGTGAAGCCAGTTTCATTGTAAAGAGTCAATATGGAAAACTTGAAAGTTTCCTAAACTGTTCCTTCCCCAATTACTTTTTCATTATGGCGAAACATACATAAATGTTTACCATTTTAAAGTGTACACATCAGTGGCATTAAGTACACTCACATTATTGTGCAATCATCCGTTCCCAGAAGTTGTTCATCGTCCCAAATTGAAACAATATTCATTAAACACATAATTCCCTCTTGTCCCTTTCCTGAGCTCCCGGCAACCACCATACTATTTTTTAATTTCTCTGAATAGGACCATTCTAGTTTCTTCATCTAAGTGGAATCATATTGTCCTTTTGTGTCTGGCTTATTTTACTTAACATACTATCCTCAAAGTTCATGTTGTAGCATGGATCAGAATCGCCTTCCTGTTTAAGGCTGAATAATATTCCACTGCATGGATATACCACATTTGTTTATCCATTCATTCACTGATGAACACTTGGTCCCCTAACTACTTTTAATGTTTGAGGGTGTTTTAAGGTTTTTCCTATTTCTTCTAATATTTTTATGTTCATGTTGCTTTTATATAAAGACAATCATACTGCGTGTTTTAAATTAAATTAAAATTTAATTCTTATTTTCATTGATGCAACTTATGAACATAACTGATACAAGTAGTACTCTGAGGTTTGTAATGAAAAATGCTTTTCCTAGCTCACTGCACTTCCTCCCTCATGCTGTCTCCTCTACTGACTACTCCCAATTCTTTCACCAGATTTTTATATTTACCTCCGTATTCCTAAATTACATACTAAGTCGCTTCTTGACTGTATAATGACTTACTGTTACAGAAAATGAAGATTCTCCCTAGCCATCAACTTTTTCTGTACTCTGTGAAAATCAAGGAATCAGCATTGGAACTTATATCAGTATCCAATGTTCCCATTATGACTATCTATTATTCCCAGCCATGCTCCATGGTGTACTATCTTTCATCTTCTTTCTTTCACAGCTTTTTGTTTGCTTTTATGATAACAATTGACCCTTATTCATTTGCTGAGATTTCTGTAAGCTCATCGTGCACTGGCCCTGACACTGTTGGCTCGAATAGCCACACTCCTTTGTGTTTGGTCCCACCTAACAGGTCACTTTCACCCTCCCTCCAAGGGCATGTCTGGATGGGCTCTCTACCTGTCTCTTCACTGTTATCTTTGGAGTTTCCTTTGCATCTCTATAATCAGGTCACTGTTTCCTTAGCCACTTTCTTTCTTGGTTCCCCTTTGTGGAGAATCAGAGAGGACCACAACTTCTCTAATGCTATCTGATTGAGGGGTGTGGTCTGTGCCCCTGTCCCCTTGAATCTGGGTGACTTTTTGACTGCATTGGCCAGCAGAAAAATGGCAAAAGTGGTTGTGTGTCAGTGTCTAGACTCACATCTGAATTGCTGGTTCTTTCTGTGTTCTCTCTCTGGAGGCCCTGAGCTTCCAGACCCTGGGGGTGCATGCTGCATTGCTGTTGATGGGTTTGTTGTTGAGGAGGGTGGATTTCCACTCCAGACCCCTGCAGGACTTGTGGGTAGTCATGTTCCCCCAAGACATCCTCTGGGTGGCCAGGGGTGTCACATTTCTACCACAGCTGGGAACAAGGAGCCCCCAAGCCAGTTCTGTGGGCTGAACACAGCCTTAGGCAGGACTCGAGGCCTGGTTGTACCTTCCACCACAATATACTTAATAGTTGGTGTTACAGACCCATTTCGTCTTCTGAGCTAAACTCTCATGTGCCACTCCAGCTCAGAACCTCCTAACTGTACCCGAAAATATGACTTGTCATCCTTTGAGGCGTCAAGTCTCACTTTACGTCAAGCACAGCCCCAGCAACCTCAGAATCCTGGGGGGAGGGAAAGGGGGGAAGTGTGGGGGTAGCAAGAGCCTGCAGTCGTACCTGCCACATACACCTTCAGCTGTGAAGAAGCATTTTCTGAGTTTTTGTCTTGGGGATTGTGTTTATTCCTTTCCTCTGCTCAGTTGCTGGTATTTCCCCCTTTGCTTCCTCTCTATGCTCTTCCAAACCTTTCTTCCTTAGCTCTTTGCCCCCCCCAGCCACCCCCTCCCTCCTGGGGACTTCCTCTCTCCTCCCACAGACACCACACTTCTCAGCCTGCCCAGCCATTACGCTCTGCCTCCTCTGCCTTTTTGTCGCCCCTGAAGCTCCATTTGACAGAAGGAAGTCAAGGTAACTGCTGAACCAGAGGCTTTCTGCTCCAGGAGACCATCATGCCATCTCCCTGAAGTGGCAGCAGCCTTGGCCACTTGAGGACCGATTTCCCTCTGGCCACACTGTCCAGGGCCCCTCCTGCTACAGCGGGCTTCCCTGCTAGAGTTTGAACTCTTTGAGGTAGGAACTGGGTTCACTTGTTTTGAATTCCTAGTGTTTAGTATGGTGCAGCCATTTAACGAAAGTTTAAGGAAGGAGGGAATGAAGGATTGAGGAGGGAATACCCTCCCCTCAGAGTCACTGGGTAGAGGGGACTCCCGGGATGAGGGGTGTGGATGGGGAATACCTCTTGTCAGGGACTCCATTCAGGATTTTGTCTCTGGTGGAGGGGCTCTTCTTCCTCCCCTTTTTTTTATAGCTCCATCCTGTCTTTCTTCCTGCTACCTTTATTGACTTTGTCAATTAGCAAACTTACTTTTTCGTGGTTGAGTGAACTTCACAACAAAAATTAAACCACAGTACTAGAAACCCCCCCGCCCTTAGCATTTTCTCGGTCACCCTTGTTGGTTCAGAGACTCTAGTCTTGACAGTTACCACAAGATGATTCAACAGTTTCTGTTTCCATTCACGGTCCATTCATCCAAGGCTGTGTGTGGGGTACAGGGGGTGGTGCGCAGGTTTTGGGGGTAGGAGGTCAAGCTGTGATGGTGGCTGTGGGGTTTACTAGAAAGCAGATGGTTTCTTTGCTCTCTGCTTCCGGGGATTTCTTCATTGCCAACTTTTATTTGTGTGAATGCTTGGCAGTGGATGGCATCTCATTTCTTAATAGAGATGGAGTATTTTTGACTCTTACTGTTTTCAAGAAGAGATTGTCAGAGGGAGTTTATCTAGGGCTGCGTTGGAGGTGTCTTTTGAGGCAAAATTACCAAAGGGATCCGGACAAAGACCCAGGTACTGAAACAGAACCAGGCTGTGAAGTCAGGGCTGCTTTTTAAATTCTTGTTCATGTTTCATCTCACAGTGTCTGTGCTGCTAGCATGTCATGGTGGTCAAAGGTCAGGTGCCAAAGATGTCCCTTGACATGAAGTCATTCATATTTGCCCTCTGAAGAGTGTTTTCCGTTAGACACAGACTTATCTTTGATTTAGATTTTGAGAAAACCACACAGCCACTTTAAAAAAATGGCTTTGAGTTTGTTGTTCTTTTAAGTTTTAATTTTACAATGTGCAAAGACCTTTTTTTGATTTCTGGTTGCTTGTTTGTTGTTTCTTTTTAAAGTGGACTTTTTTTGGGGGGGGGATAATTTTTATAGAGCTCTACTCTATAGTTTATAGAGAAGTTGCAAGGATAATGCAAGTGTCCTCAAGTATAATCTTAGTATGGACTCATGCATATTTATTTTATGCCTTGGCTTATAATCCAATAGTACATTATAGTACATTATTTCTTTTGTTGTTAAAGTTGTCCTGTCCTAGTTTTGACCATCGGGAGGTCCTATTTGTCTCCTGGGTCCCTTTGATCTGACCCCATCCTTTTTAAAGCACCACCTTTCTTTCTGATACTCTAAGATGTTCCAGGCTCGTCTTATGTCTTCCCTGCCACTGTTCTTGAATTGCTCATTTCTCCAAAGAACCTTCCTTCCTTTCTTTTGAGAATAGCTTTTAGAAACCCAGATCTCTGCATGAAGGACTCATTTTGCATAAGAAAACAACAACGCCCTACCATAATTACCTTTTTTTAATATGCCTTCTTCATTTTTTTGTATTAAAAAATTTAAACATCTAGCAACATTTAAAGACTTTCATGTTGCGCTTCTGTAGATAAACACTGTAGATTCTATCACTGTAGATTCTATCACTAATATGTTACCAGATTTGCCCTATCACGTATTTGTCTGTGAAGCCATCACTTTATCCACTATATCTGTTTTGGGGTTGCATTTCAAAGTTGCAGAAAAGGGTACACTTCCACTTAGATAATTCAGTGTGCCCATCATTAACAAGACTTCAGTATGTCTTCAGTGGAAAATACACTTTTGTTGGAAAATACAGTGAACTGCAAGAATTTTAAGTATGCACTCTCATGCACACACCATGTCACCCAAATCCCTATCAAAATATAGACCATTATTGTCACCCCAGAAGTGCTTGCATGCCCTTCTCTGCCCTTCTCCTCCTAGAGGTAATCACTGTTCTGCTCCCTCCCCTCCGTGTTTTAATTCTGCCTGTTTTAGAATTTAATATAAATGGGATCACACAATGTATTCACTCAATGTATTTTTGGTGGAGTATTAATTTAATCCTGTTCAGCAATGAAAATGAGTGAACTAGACTTACAATAGATGCTAAAGATGAATCTCATTAACCATGTTGAGTGAAAAAGTCAACACAAAAGATTACATAGTGTCTAATTCCATTTCTTTAATGTTCTAAGCAGCTGAAAATAGTTTGTGGAGTTATAAACCAGAGCGCAGCTAGCAGAGGGAGTAAGCTCCAGAGACTGAGAGGAGACTCTGCTAGTGATGGAAGGTGTCTTTCCTTGACCTGGGTAGGGACAGACAGGTGTGTTTTCTTTGAAATAACTCATTAGCCTATACTTTTATGACTCATGCTTTGTTCTTGGTGTATTTTGTATTATTCAAGTGTTTAAAAAAAGATGCCAGTTCATGGTCAATTGTGTATGTGAGTGTGTATGCCCATCCCATATATACTAGTTATCTGTTGATATGTAACAGATTACCTAGAAACCTGGCAGCCAAAAGAGTAATATCATGTCACAGTTTCCATGGGTCAGGAATTCCAGAGCAGCTTAGCTGGATGGCTCTGGGTATCTCATGAGATTGCATTTAGAGTATTTGTTGGGCCAATGGAGGTTTGGCTGGGGCTGGAAGAGCCTCTTCTAAGATTACCACTGACGTGGACATGGATGGGAGTCCTGAGTTCTTCCCATTTGGATCTACCTGCAAGGCTGTTTGATGCCCCCATATCACGGCAGGTGGCTTCCTTCAGAACAAGGGACCCAAGAGAGCTCAGTATGATGTTTTGCACATTAGTACATGTCATTATGTGTGCAGGGAGTACATTTCTTTTAGTTCTAAGTAACAGTCCATCCTTGACTATACCATAGTTTGTTTGTTTTCTTGGTGATGCACACCTTGGCTGTTTCTGGCTTGGGGCTATTATGAACACACCTGTATGAATCTTCTTCTACAAGAATTTCTGTGAATGTTTCTTTTCTCTCGGTAAGTACTTAGTAGTTTCGTTGGTAGGTCATGGAGTAGGTATAGGCTTATTTTATGAGAAATTGTCATAACTTTTTCCAAAGTGATCGCACCATTTTATGTTTTTATAACAAAGCATGAGCATTCAGTTTCTCTGTGTCCTTCCTATCATTGATTTTTTTTTTTTTTAGTCATTCAGCTGTGTGTGTATCTCATGGTGATTTTAGTTTTCATTTCTATGATGACTGGTAACATTGAACATTTCCTTGTATGCTTATTGGCCACTTGTATATCTTTTGTGAAGGGTCTGTTCTTACCTTTTGGAAGGCATACCTCTGTGTAGAGTTCTTCAAAATTTTGTCACATGTTTGGTTTTGTCTGAACACCACTATGATCAGGATACAGGACTGTGCCATCACCACAAACTTCCTGAGTGTCCATAATGGATCAACTCTCCCCATAACCCTGGACTCTGGCAGAAGAACTGATCTGTTCTGCATTACTGTAATTTTGTCATTTTGAGAATATTATAAAATTGGAATCATATAGTATGTAACTTTTTGAGATTAGCTTTTTTTTCCATATGACTTTTTTTTTGTTTTTTATATTTTATTTTATTTTATATTTTTTTACATCATTTTTCATTTGTGCACAGTGTATGCATTTTCATCTTGGTTATATTTCCCATACAATTCCCACCCCCCTTATTTTGACCCTACTCCTTCCCCCGTCCTCACCGCCGCCCTCCTCCAGTGTGTCTCTGGTTTATAGTTGCTTGGTGCTTGTTGATTTTTACTTTATTATAATTAGTCTTTTTCCTGGTCCCTTATTTAGGTTTCCTAAATTCCTGCTATGAGTGAGACTATCCAGTATTTTTCTTTTTTTTTTTTCTGGCTTATTTCGCTGAGCATGATCCCTTCCAGCTCCATCCATGTTGCTGCAAATGGCTTGAGTTTATCTTTTTTGATTGCTGAGTAATATTCCATTGTGTGTATGTACCATGTCCTCTTGATCCAGTCATCTATTTTTGGGTATTTGGGTTGTTTCCATAGCTTAGCTATTGTAAATAGTGCTCCTATAAACATAGGGGTGCAGGTGCCCTTTTGATTTAATGATTCTGTGTCCCCTGGGTAAATACCTAAGAGTGGAATTCCTGGATCATATGGAAGCTCCATGTTTAGCAGGATGAAGAATCTCCACACAGCTTTCCATAGTGGTTGGACCAGTTTGCACTCCACCAGCAGTGCAGGAGAGTTCCTTTTTCTCTGCATCCTCGCCAACGTTTATTGTAGCTAGTTTTTTTAATATCTGCTTCTGTACAGCAAAAGAGACAGTAACCAAAACAAAGAGACATCCCATCAACTGGGAGAAAATTTTTTGCACACAACAGTAATGATAAAGGACTAATCACAAAAATCTACAAAGAGCTGATGAGACTCAACAAAACAAAGTGAATAATCCAGTCAAAAAATGGGCAGAAGAGCTAAAAAGGAACTTCTCCAAAGAGGAAATGCAAATGGCCAACAGGCATATGAAAAAATGTTCAGCATCACTTGTAATCAGGGAAATGCAAATCAAAACTACAATCTTACACATCTTACACCAGTGAAATTAGCTTTTTTTTTTCACTCAATACACTTCCTTTGAGAGCCATCCAACTTGTTGTGTATATCAGTAATTCCTTTTTTATTGCTGAAAAGAACCCCATTGTGTGGATATACCACAGTTTATTCCCCAATTGAGGGATTTTTGGATTGTTTCTAGTTTTTTTGTGTTTGCAAATGAAGTTGCTATAAACATTAATGTATAACTATTTATGTAAATAAAGGTTTCAAATCTTTTGGGTAAGTACTTAGGAGTGGGATTGATGCGTTTTATGATAAGTGAATTTAACTTCATAAGACATTGTCAGACTTTTCCAAAATGGCTGTACCATTTTTTATTTCTGCTACCAGAGAATGAGAGATTCACTTGCTCTGCATTCTCTTGACACTTGTCATTGTCAGGATGTTTTATCTTAGCCATTCTAACAGCTGTGTATGATTTGATTTTTGTTTTGCTTTGTTTTATTTACTATTTTTTTAGTTTGATCCTGATTCCTTGGCGAGATTTCTTGGCGAGATGTCTTACTTGTGCTATATGCCCACACTTGACACCTTCACAGAAAGGTGAAACTGGTATTTTTTGTTTCAGCCTTTGCATGTGACAAATGTTAGCTTGGAGGTTTTCAGGCTTGTTCTTTAGTGTTGGAACCATTTTCTTGACCAAGTTAAATCCTACAGAGAACCCCAATAGATGAGTCAGGTGATGGTGGGACTGCTGAGGTACAGCTGGGCTGTTCCTGTATCCCATCACCACCTACACAGCTGTCCCCAAAGTGTCTCCCAGCATATAACACCCAGCTCCTAATCTTGTCATTAATGCCATCTACCCAGGACCCACCAGACCCAGGATCTCATCTTGTTCCATGTGATCTCAGCACACTGAGGCAGGGAGATAGTTATATTTGCCATAAATCTTTACATTACAGACTCCAGAAGGCAGAAATATTTTATCTGTTCAAATACTGAAAAAGGGGCCTCCCCTGGTGGTGCAGCAGTTGAGCGCTGGGCTGAGAGGCACCGGTTCGTTTCCTGGGCCGCCGGCAAGGGTCCCACAAAACAAAACAAAACAAAACAAAACAAAAAAAAAACTGAAAAAGGTTGTGTATGATTTATACCCAATTTTTAAGCAAATTGTATTCAAGGTGGCCTACTAAGATTGTTGTATGTAAAGGTTGATATTTATTTATTTATTTATTTATTTATTTATTTATTTATTTATTTATTTATTTTTTTTATAGAGGCATGCTTTTATTTATTTGTTTGCTGGTTTGTTTGTTTGTTTTGTTTATACATGCACTGGGTACAGTCAGAAGCGCGGGAGGGTGAGAGAATTCACCAGAGCCAGAGCGGGGAGCAGAGCAGGCAGAAGGACCGAAGTACACTGCTGAGGGGAGCAGTGGGCGGCAGGAGAGGTCTGCACGCCATGTGGGACCCTCCTCTGGTGGCCGGGGAGCAGCCGGGGATCGAACCGGCGCCGCAGAGGCCGCGCGCAGTTTCGCAACCCAGCGCTCAACCGCTGCGCCACCGGGGAGGCCCAGGTTGATATTTAAAGACAAAAAATATGGGTATTGTGTGGGAGTTTGGAGAACTTGGAGCATTCCTAAAACCCTGATTTTTCCATTAAAGAGGTTGTTACTTTTTTGTTTGAAAAGTGTTAGGAATTTACATGTTCTTATTATGTTAATATTTTAAAGCTTTCGGGCAGTTTCTAAGACTTCATCACAGGTTTACTTTGTTAAATATTAGTTCTTTGATGACAGTTCAAAATGAAGAACAAGCGCCACCTAGTGGCTATTTTAACTATACAATTTAAAATGATTTAAAAACATTATTTATAGGGGTTGGGGGTATAGGTATTATTTTAACATGATTCAAAAGTTAGAAAGTTGAGAAGAGCACAGGGGAATATGGTGATGGACCATGGGTGCTTTGGTGGGTGGGAGAACTACGGTGACCATACCTGAGGGGAGAAATCATTGTTAATATAAATTAACAACGATGTAAGAAAAAAGTACCACATTAGAAAAAAAGTCAGAAACAGAAGCAGGTAGAGCACTGTTATTCATCTTCCCAATTTCCTCCACCTCTGCCACACATATACTAAAGTTAAACACTATTATTTTATTTCTGGAGTGTCCTTTAAGAGATAAAACAAAGTAATAAATAGTATTTTCCACCCTTTAAAAAAAACCATATAATGCAGCAGCAGAAGTAACATATTCACTTGTTTACACCTTGTCTTTTAAAATTTAAAATATCTTGGCAGTTTCTCCACATTTGTCATATAAAGAGATTTTTCTTTTTATATACTATTCCATTATTTGACACATTGTATTTTATTAAATCACTCTTCTATTAATGGACTTGTATTTTATTTCTTACTTAACTTTTTACTTTTCTTACAGCATTGTTCATTTTGAACAGTATTTCGTTTCTCCCCTTGGGTGTAGTCCCTGTAGTTCTCCCACCTTCACATCACCCGTGAACCATCACCGTAGTCCTTTGTGCTCATCTCTCCCGGGTTGTGATCTCTCTCCCTCCCCCTCCCCTGCTATATGCCTCAGATCTATAGTCTGCCTTCAAGTTTTGTCTTTTTTTTTTTTTTGACACTGTTCAGTTTCCCTATATTCCTCCTATGAGTGAAACCATCTGATATTTTTCTTTTTCCTTTTGACTCATTTTGCTTAGCATAATCCCTTCCAGCTCCATCCATGTTGCTGCAAATGGCATGAGTTTATCTTTTTTTTATTTTAAAAATCTTTTATTATTATTATTTTTTTAATAGAGGCATGTTTTTTTATTTATTATTTATTTGTTTTGTTTTTTGTTTATACATGCACTGGGTACAGTCAGAAGCGCGGGAGGGTGAGAGAATTCACCAGAGCCAGAGCAGGGAGCAGAGCAGGCAGAAGGACCGAAGTACACTGCTGAGGGGAGCAGCGGGCGGCAGGAGAGGTCTGCGTGCCATGTGGGACCCTCCTCCGGTGGCCGGGGAGCAGCCGGGGACCGAACCGGCGCTGCAGAGGCCGTGGGCGGCTTCGCAACCCAGCGCTCAACCGCTGCGCCACCGGGAAGGCCCGAGTTTATCTTTTTTGATTGCTGAGTAGTATTCTCTTGTGTATATATACCATATCTTGATCAATTTATCTGTTTTGGGGCATTTAGGTTGTTTCTCTTGATGGACTTTTAGGTGTTTGCAATGTTGCATTGTTACAGTGCTGTAGTGAACAGCGACATCTGCCCCATATAATGTCTTCTTTCCTACTGGTAAATTTTGGGAGTGAGGGTGGAACAGGGATGAGATAGACCTGTAATTAAAATGTTTGACTTGTCTCTGTTGAGAAATTTCGTTAATGCAAGAAGCTTATGTTTTTTTTTTTTAAAGATTTATTTATTTTTATACAAGAACTGGGGTACAGGCCAGATGCGCGGGAGGGTGAGAGGATTCACCAGAGACAGAACGGGAGCAGAACAGGCAGACTGATGAAAGACATTGCTGAGGGGAGCAGCGGGCGCGACAGGAGAGGTCTGTCTCACCATGTGGTACCCTCGCCAGTCAGCCAGGATTGAACTAGCACTGCAGAGGCTGTGGACAGCTTTACAACATGGCTCTCAACTGCCTGCGCCACCAGGGGAGGCCCAAGAAGCTTATATGTTAATAATTGAGAGCTACTTAGTAGTAACCCAGTTTTCTTGAGGACCAATAATACCAAATTAAAAAAGAAAGTTATTTGATTTCTTCTATTAATTGTATATACTGCTGACTCTGTTTTTTAAAGATTTATTCTATTTATGCATACAAGAACTGGGGTGCAGGCTAGAGGTGTGGGGGGTAAGAGGATTCACCAGAGACAGAGTGGGGAGCTGAATAGGTGGATCTACTGAAATACACTGCTGAGGGGCAGCGGGTGAGACAGGAGAGGTCTGCTGCGCCATGTGGGTCAGCTCCCTGGCCAGGGATCAAACTCAGGCTGCAGTGGCTGGTAATAGCTTGAAAGCACTGAGACGTTAAAGCTTTGTGCCACCAGGGAGTCCCCTATACTTCTGACTCTTATTGTTTGTATATATTTCAGTTGATTGTCCTGGGGCCTTCCAGGTATAGAGTTGTATTGTATCATTAGCTCTGATGTAAAATCTAGTGGTTCAAATCATTAACTGTTTACTCTTGATCATGGATCGGTGAGTGATGGGGAGGTTCTTCTGATCTGGACTCTTTCACATGTTGGGAGTTGCTGGTCTGGGATGACCTTGGCTGAGACACTAAGCTCTCCTCCCATGTTTCTTGCTTTACACTCACCTGCCCCCAGGGGGCTAGCCTGGGCATGTTCTCAGATTTATTTGCTCAAGCATCTTCCATAAGGATGGAAGAAGAGCAAGAGGGCCAGAGAAATGCCCAAGCACTTTTTTCAAGTCTTTGCTTCTATCAAGTCTGCCAGTATCTCAAAGGTCACATGGCCAAGAATCTTGCTGTGTTTAATTACTGGCTGGGAGCAGCCCACAGGAAAGTACCTGGGGTGAACACCATAGTCATTTCTAGAATGTGGCAACTGGAGATTGTTGGGAAACACTGGTCCCTACATCAGTTTCCATTGAAAGAAATGCCAAATGACACTGCTTGTGGTCACCACAGTCTACCTGTTGGTATCACACAGGCCATGCCCTTCTCCTCCATCTCCCCAAATACTGTTTTTTTTCTTGAGTCACTTTAGACATGAAAATGTCTTTAAAACCTGTTGAGGAGATGGTGAAGGCTTGTTTTAAGATGACCTCAATTATTTTTTTTCCCATCACATGAATTTTATTTTATATATTTTTTACATCATTTTTCATTTTTGCACAATGTATGCATTTTCATCTTAATTATAGTACCCATATAATTCCCACCCCCCCTTATTTTGACCCTAATCCCTCTTACACTCCCTCCCCATTCTGTGTCTCTGGTTTATAGTTGCTTGGTGCTTGTTGATTTTTACTTTATTATAATTAGTCTTTTTCCTGGTCCCTTATTTAGGGTTTTCTAAATTCCTGCTATGAGTGAGATCATCCATTATTTTTCTTTTCTTTCTAGCTTATTTCGCTGAACATGATCCTTTCCAGCTCCATCCATGTTGCTGCAAATGGCATGAGTTTATCTTTTTTGGTTGACGAGTAATATTCCATGGTGTATATGTACCGCATCTTCTTGATCCAGTCATCTACTTTTGGGCATTTGGGTTGTTTCCATAGCTTAGCTATTGTAAATAGTGCTGCTATAAGCATAAGGGTGCAGGTGCCCTTTTGAATTAATGATTCTGTGTCCCCTGGGTAAATACCTAAGAGTGGAATTGCTGGATCATATGGAAGCTCCATCTTCGCAGGTTGAGAACTCTCCACACAGCTCTCCATAGAGGTTGGACCAGTTTGCACTCCCACCAGCAGTGCAGGAGAGTTCCTTTTTCTCCACATCCTCGCCCACATTTGTTGTTGCTAGTTTTTTTAATATGTGCCATTCTCCCTGGTGTAAGATGGTATCTCATTGTAGTTTTGATTTGCATTTCCCTGATTACAACTGACACTGAACATTTTTTCATATGCCTATTGGCCATTCGCATTTCCTCTTTGGAGAAGTTCCTTTTTAGCTTTTCTGCCCATTTTTTGACTGGGTTATTTACTTTGTTTTTATTGAGTCTTGTCAACTCTTTGTAGATTTTTGTGGTCAGTCCTTTATAATTAGTGTTGTGTGCAAAAATTTTCTCCCAGTCGGTGGGGTGTTTCTTTGTTTTTGTTACTGTCTCTTGCTATACAGAAGCTCTTTAATTTGATGTAGTCCCAGCTGTTTATCTTTGCCTTAGCTATCACTGCTTTGGGTGATGAGTCCTTAAAGAGGCTACTGAAGTGTATGTCATGTAGTGTTCTGCCTATATTTCCTTCTATATATTTTATGGTTTCAGGTCTTATGTCTAGTTCTTTTTTTTTTTTAATAGAGGCATGTTTTATTTATTTATTTATTTGTTTGTTTGTTTGTTTGTTTTGTTTATACATGCACTGGGTACAGTCAGAAGCACGGGAGGGTGAGAGAATTCACCAGAGCCAGAGCGGGGAGCAGAACAGGCAGAAGGACCGAAGTACACTGCTGAGGGGAGCAGCGGGAGGCAGGAGAGGTCTGTGCGCCATGTGGGACCCTCCTCTGGTGGCCGGGGAGCAGCCGGGGATTGAACCGGCGCCGCAGAGGCCGCGGGCAGCTTCGCAACCCAGCGCTCAACCGCTGCGCCACTGGGGAGGCCCTTATGTCTAGTTCTTTAATCTATTTTTAGTTGGTTTTTGTGCATGGTATGAGGTGTGAGGTAGTAGTCAAGCTTCATTCTTTTGCTTGTAGATACCCAGTTTTCCCAGCACCATTTATTGAACAAACTTTCTTTGCTCCATTGCATATTCTTTGCTCCTTTGTCAAAGATTAGTTGACTATAAATCTGTGGGTTTATTTCTGGATTTTCTATTCAGTTCCATTGATCTATGTGTCTGTTCTTGTTCCAATACCATGCAGTTTTGATTATTATGGCTTTGTAATATAACTTGAAGTCTGGGTGTGTGATGCCTTCCTTTTTTTCAGGAGAGCTTTGGCTATTTGGGGTTTATGGTGGCTCCATATGAATTTCATCAATATTTGTTCTATTTCTTTGAAGAATGTCATTGAAATTTTTATTGGAATAGCATTGAATCTGTAAATTGCTTTTGGTAGAATGGCCATTTTGATACTGTCAATTCTTCCAATCTATGAGCAGGAGATGTCTTTCCATTTCTTTGTGAAGATGACCTTAATTAAATGCTTCCTTCCTTTCTTCCATCATGAGGCCACTGTCTTGTCTGTGTTCACACACAGTTGGGCTACTTTGACACACCATATCAAATAAGAGCTACAAAGAAACACAGAAAAGATACATGTTCTATCAGATTCCTTGGTGAATCATCCAGAGGCTCAACTCAGAGTCACTGCAAATTCAGTGTCTTAACCCTATTCTGTATCTGTTCTTCACAGGTATGATTTAAGTCTGGATGAGATGAGAGCTTTGACATTCCAGAGAGTGAAGTTCACCATGGGCTTGCCTCTGTTAAAACGTGCAGTTCAGGAACAGGTAAGTTTCATTGTTACTGTGGTGTGACACACGCAGATTTATGTTTTGTCTTGTTTGTTCTTGTGAATTATGGAAGCACATTAATTCCCTTTTGGGGGAAACTGACAGATAACATGTGTCCTTGGTCTAGTGGAGAGTGTCCTCTCCATCCCCATTCCTTGAGCCACACATTCATTTTTCCCAGGCTCACAGGCTGGGGAATAAGGAACCAGCAGAAGTATGGAAATAAGTGTTCACAAAAAACAATATAATTTTAGGCTAAAAATTCAAATATCTGAGAAATATAAATAACTCACTTTATAGGGTTTTAAAACATTCTAGACCAGTCCAAAGACTGTGAATCTTGTCTGTCATGCAAAATATTGCCATTCTAAATTTAGCTAAAAGTCTACGGCCATACCACCCTGAACGCGCCCGATCTCGTCTAAATTTAGCTAAAATATTTGAGTCTATTTAGTTTCATTAGAAAGAAGTGAAGATTATGTGATTAGAGAATTCCTTTGCGATGCTAGCATTTCCTTTATAATGCTAGCATTAGAAGCTATATATTTGACTAAGTTTAAATCTATTTCCATCTCATTTGGCTTCCCTACTTCCTTAAACCTAACACACAGGGAAAAAACACCTCCTGGTAGACCCCTAGAGGGGGCCTTGAACTGGGAGAACTTGAGCTTAGCGGATGGCTGAGGGGCTGAACTTACACTCTGAAGCCCAGCACCCTTCCCAGCCTGCTCTGTGGATAGGCAGAGTTGGGACCTTCCCCATTCAGTGGAACCACGGGAAGCTGGTTCCTCTGTGGAGTATGGATCGGAGCTGGGGTGGGGGAACCTGTGGTCCATGTTTGGGAATAGGTCACTCCCCACCTCTTGGAAACAAGAACAACTCAGCATCTTATTGTCAGGAAGAAATTTCAGGCAGAGCTTGGCAGCATCAGTTGGGCTACAATACATTAGCCACCTCCAAAGTGACAAGCACAGGCATTGTGCTTGTGGAAGGAAAACCCCCATATAACAGGGTAAAGTGTACTTGCCAGCCTGAAAAATCATTTCAGACCAAGCACTCTGACAAAGTAGATTTTCCAACTAGTAAATTGCCTCTCAAGGGAACGTACATTCAGAGCTGTGGATACAACCAATAAACAAACAAAAGACCTCCCAAAACCCTCAAAACCACTGTGCTTCCAGCACTTTCCCTATCAGTCTGGCCTTTATGTGCATCCAGTATAGGGTTGGTTGAAAGGTGAAATCCTGATATGTGGTTAGTCTGCTGCTTTCTTAATCAGCCCAACATGTCTATGGCTTAACTTGGTGTCAATACTCAAGACCCGGATGTGAGGGTTGAGCCTTTAATGAGGCTTACTAATTACTGCACGACCCATGGAGTCTAGAGGATTAGCCTGTGTAATCCTGCTTCCGATGAAGGGTGTTGAGCCCTGGATCCAATTATCTTCCTATTTTTGTGGCTCCCTTCATGGTCTTAGGCAGCTTGGACAACTCTGGCCTGGGTGATTAGATATAATCCTTCCAGGAGGCACAAGATCAGCCTTAGGTGATTCTTTGGCTCCTTCCTGTTAGTTATCTCAGCCAGGCGGTGCTTCTCTCTGTGAATTCACGAAAGTCAATGAACCTGAAGGAAATTAAATTGGTCTTCTGTGCAACAGACTCATCTGGGGAAAGGGGGTGGGGTGGTTGTCATGAGACACAGCACCAAATCTGAGTTTGAAGGCTCTCAAATTCTACCCTGCAAACAGCTGGAGAAACTGTCCATGTCCAGTAATTCTAGAAGAAGTGTTACATGATTCATCCTGCCTCTTAATAAAAATATTGAGTCACTACTGCACTGCCTGCTCAGAGACCATTCCAGGTCCTTCTCTGGCCTCTGTTTCTTGTTTCTGTGAACTTTCATGGCCCATCCAATGTGCTCTGAGGCAGAACAAGGTGCACCATGTGTGATGGTGATGCTCTCAAGGACAATGAGGAGGGAGCTGTGCTCATTCCAGGTCTCTGTGGACAGACTACAGGCCAAGAATAAGACATTAAAATATTTCCATTCTCTGTTTTCCCCTCTGCCATCTGCAATAGATTTGGGATGTTCCAATAATTTTAAAAAGAAAAAACAGTATCTGAATCTGACCACAGAGTGTACACACACACACACACACACACACACACACACACTCACAGTGTGAACACCACTAGTGCATCCCATGTTGACTTCTCCTGCACCTGCTTTTGGTGACATCACATTTGTACCCCTCAGCCAAGAGTTCTCTTCTCCCTCTGAGGAGTCGAGGGCTGGATCCTGGGAACGGGGAGCTGCTGATTTCCTGCATTTCCAGGTGAGAAAACAGAGGATCCAGGTGGGAGATCCACCTTTGGCAGGGCTGGGACTGGAGCCCTAGCCCCACCCTTGGGTGCCTTGTCCTGTGTGTGTGGCAGCTTCCTCAGAGACATTCGTAACTGTCTCTGTAAGCTGATAAGAGCTGATGACCTGACCAAAGTCACTATCACCAATAATAATTCAAACTTACCTATTTTGTGCCAGTCATGGTGCTTAGAACTTTAAACAGATGATCTCATTTAATATTCATAGCATTCCCAATGTACAGATGAGTAAACCAAAGCAGAGTAATTGGTCTGAGGTTATATAACTAGTGAGGTGTATATATATATATATATATATAAAACTAGAGAAGGAGGGATTTCTATCCTGGGTGGTCTCCTTGAATTCACTTAAATCTGGTGATTCTGAGGCACGTTAGAATCCTCTAGGGAACTGACAAAGATCCTGCTGACTAGGTTTTGTCAGGCCAATCCTCCAATGCTTACATCTTCTAGATGGTCCAGTGTGCCTCCTGCCTGCTTTCTGCTGCATTACACTCCTTCCCCATGCCGTGGACTGTCTGTCCATACTGGTTGCATTTCAGCATTTGTTACTGTGGTGCCAATTATACTGCAGGGAAATGCCAATTATACTGCAGGGAAAACTCAACAGGATGCTTCATCCCAACATTTCTCCTCCACAGGAAGGAGCTAGTGGGGTCCAGCTGCTCCTGGCCAAGTGTGGGGAAGAGTAGGGACAGATAACTGGATAATGAAGCACCCACTCTTTACTCCTTACCCACTCCCTAAAGATTGCTCCTTCCTTACCACCTCTCCTCCCAGCCGTCTTCTCTCCCATTCTGAGCTCTGCTTGTCCTCATGCCCATGATCCCCGCAGGCAGTATATGGTAGCACCATCATGCGCTAAACCAGTGGTTCTCAAAATATGGTCTTGAGGATCCCCAAGACCCTTCAGGTACTACCTGAAAAGTAGATGTTCAACTGCCTGTGTGAACGATACCACACGTTCATCATAATCTTCAACCAAAACAGCGTATCATAACAGATGGAGAGCAGAAGCAGATCTGAGAACCCAGTTGTCTTTTATTAAGCTGGATGCTAAAACAATTTGCAAAAATGTAAAACAATGCTATAATTTTCACTGATTTTATTTTGTTCTAGAAATTATGGTTGTGTTTCATAAGAATTATGTCATTCACACTAACATGGACTGGGTTTATTATTGTTATTTTTTAAAAACTCTCAGTTTTAATTACAAGTATGATAAATTGATAGATACAACCCACATAAACAAAAACTCTTTGGAATCCTTGATAGTTTCTAAGAGTGTAAAAGGGTCCAGAGACCATGAAGTTTGAGAACTACCATTGTAAATCATCCACTGTTTTCTCAAGAGCCCAATCTCAGATCAACATGGAGGGGAATGGATGGAAGACTGGTGGCTGTATATTTATAGTTATTATAATGCTCTGTTATTTCAATCAGAATTTGGTTTGTATTTGTAGATATACCAGGTGGGTGATCAGATCTACAATGAGATAAGATTCGAAGACAGCTCATCTTAAAGGACATTTGGGAGTGGGAAAAATGGTGCTTTCTTAGTTAATCCCTGAGCTAGGGAGCGGCCTTTCCCAGGAAGCAGCTACATTGAAGCTGTGGGTGTGTTATGGGGGGGCTGCTAAGCAGGGACTATGCCAAGAGGCTGGGCGTGTTTATCCTGGTTCTTTACACTAGTTCATCTCACCTAGGCCTGCTCACAAACACCAGTGCCAGCCCTGATTGGTCCTGCAGACCGTGACCAAGTACACTCTACTCCAGCCCGGTCCTGGAGCCTGACCTACTTATTCTGAGTTCTTGGCGCCAACACTCTGGCTTTGGCTCTGCCATTGGCCCTCTGGCTTCTGTTTGTACTGGAACCCAGGCTTTTCTTAGTGGACTGTGACAGGCTGCCCCTGGCTCTTGGTCTTATATGCTGCCTTTGGCAAGAGTCCCTGTCCCTGCTCCAGCTCCATGAAATTGGACACAGGCCACTTGGACAGGCCTTTGACCAGGCCAGCCCTGGCTCCACGAGATGCCTTGGAGGATTTGAGCAGAGACCACATAGAGTGGCCTGTTTACAGAAGTTCCTCTGTATAGATTGGCATCTGAACTGAGTTGTCATCTCTGATGGCCACAGGGATTACTTGAAAGGGTGTGCCAGGGTGTGAGTTGAGATCTACCCAAGGGAATCCAATGCAGCTGGAATCTGGTGCTATTTATTTATTGCACTGTAAACCCTTCAGCGTAATGAGAACTTTTCACTTTAAGGCTTAACTATTACTCTTGCCATGAAATAATACATTAAAAATAACAATAATTATTGCTTGCTCTCATTTTCTAAGTCCCTTCTGTGTGCCAGGTGAGGTGATTTGTTCACTTTACAATTATTTATTGAGCATCTATTATGAGCCAGGCATTGTTTCAGAGGCAGTGAACAAAGTAGGCAAAAATACCTGTCTCTGTGGAGTTTACATTTTAGCCAGGAGAAGGCAAACAATAAATTAATGAATAAATAAATTTATACAGTAAACATAGATTTATATTAAAAACTAGTAAATATAGTATGCCAGGTGATGATTGTTGCTGTGGATAAAAATCAAACTTGGTAAATGGGAACAGGAGTGAAACTTATCTCTAGTCACAAATGACATGATCTTATGTATAGAAAACTAAAGATTCCATAAAAAACCTTTTAGAACTCGTTCACTCATCAAAGTTGTAGAAAACTAAATTAACCATTATTTTCCATTAAAATTAGTGTAAAATAATGGGCTTTCCATTAACAGAAAGCTACGATAATGCACCAGACTGGTAATATCAATACAATACATTTGCTATTGCACGCTGTTAATATTGATAAGTTATGTGATTACACTAATAATCTGAAAAATGCTCAAAGCAGCTAGGGAATTTGGTTGGAAGCAAGTGCTGTCAAGGGAAGAGATATTAATTTAATGCAAGAATTTGGGAAAATCCTAAACTGTTAAAATACTACAATAATGTTTTTGTAAAAAGAGAAAAATATCCTCAGACAGAGCTGCGGGAATGTCACCTTTCAACATTCTTATACCGGGCTTTTCTGGAATAGTCAAAGTCCCTGTGGAGAATAGAAATATAGTGGTTCCATAAGGCCTTGTTACAGGATTTGCCCAGCACTCTGCTCAGGCACCCTACTATGTGGTCCCAGAAAACAGTAGAGAATAAGAAGGGCCAGATGTGGAAGCTGTGGTGAAAAACTTAGATTTTCTTCTAAAATTAACTTTAGTCATTGGAGAGTTTTAGCCACAGTGATGATGGGGGGAACAAAAAGAGGGAAGCACAGTATGATGCTTGTTCTTAAAATATTATAGTGCCCTGATCAAACTTTACGTGTTGCTTCAAAAAATGTATAAGGATCAAAACAGGGGTGGGAAGAGCACAAGGGACTATGGTGATGGAACACAGGTGAATTGGTCGTGGGAATTTGATGGGGACTACACCTGAGAGGAGAAAGCATTCATTGTACAAGAATGTTGTAAAATATATATATATATAATATATATAGTAAAAAATTTTTAAAAATGTGTAAGAAAATGCAAAAGACCTAGAGTTGTTGAATCAATTCTGAAAAGGACAAACTTGGAGAACTCTCACCACTTCATTTCAAGGCTCATTGTAAAGCTACTCACTATTATGTGACATTGGTATATGGATGGACCGATAGATTAGCAGGGCAGCATGGAGAATCCTGAAATAAACCCACACACATGATCAATTTATTTTTGGGTAATATTGCCAAGGCAATTCAAGGAAAAGTTTTCAATAAATGGTGCTGGATCAACTAAAGAGAAGTTAACCTTGATCTTTATCTAATACTACACACAAAAATAATATGAGATATACATCTACATAGAAATTCTAAAATGACAAAATTGGTAGAAGAAGAAAGGAGAATGTCCTTTTGAGTTTAGGATAGGCAGAGGTTTCTTAGAGAGAATGAAAAAAAAAACCCTAAACATGTATAAATATTGGTATTCATCACAAAAACTGTTCATAAAAAGACATCACCAACAAAATAAAAAGGCAATCCACAAATTGGGAAAAAAAGTATCTATAATGCATAGATCTGACAAAAATGTATGTCCAGAAGCAAAAAATTTGTAGCCAGAATATATAAAGTCTTATAGTTCAATCATAGACAAACAGCCCAATTTTAAAAAATGGGCAAAGGAAATTAATAATTTCTATATAAAGTACACAAATAACAATAAGCATATAAAATTGTGCTCAGCATCTTTAGTCACCCAAGGAATGCATATTTAAATCACAATAAAATGCCGTTACACTCCCTTCATAAGCTAAAAATAGAAAAGACTGACAACATTGATGAGGATGTGGAGGAACTAGAACTCCCATGTTGTAGGTAGGTATGCAATATGGTACAACTATTTTTTTCTTAAAGATTTATTTATTTATGCATACAAGAACTGCAGTACAGGCAAGAGGTGTGGGGGGTGAGAGGATTCACCAGAGACAGAGTGGTGAACAGAACAGGCATATTAACTGGAATACACTGCTGAGGGGAGCAGCGGGCGAGACAGGAGATGTCTGCTACACCATGTGGGTATCTCCCTGGCCGGGGATTGAACTCGTGCTGCAGGGGCTGGTGGTTGCTTCATGGGTTGCGCCTTAACCCCTCGCGCCACCAGGGAGGCCCGGTACAACCATTTTGAAGAACTGTTTGGCAGTTACAGTTATTTACAATATTAAATTATACCCTTTAACCAGAAGTTGCATTCCTGAGCATTAACTAAAGAGCAATGTCTACAAAAGGATTAGTACATGGCTGTTTATGTCAGTTTGATATCAGTTTGGGGGTTTGTTATAAATAACCCCAAACTGGAAACAACCCAAATGTTCATCGATAAGAGACTGGAAAAATTATGGAATATTCATAGATGGGAAACTATTTGGTCATTAAGTAGAATGAACTACTGATATGCAAAACAGTGTTGAGCCCTTATTTGCATGAAAGAAGGCAAGTGTAAGTCATGTAAGTTTCAGAATAGCAAATCTAATGGCTGCTGATATAAAGGGAGTGGGGATTCTGAAAAGGAACATGAGGGTATTTCTGGGGCCTAGGACAGGGAAGGGAACATTTTATAATATTGATTGGGGTGATGGTTACCCAGATAGTAGTTGACCAGAATTCATGCACTTAAGTTCTGTGTATTTCACTGCATATACATTTTACCATAATGATAAAAATGATCACAGTGCCTGATGTTTGGAACAGAGTAGAAGCAGGGGACCAACTAGGAGGTTGTTACAAGATGGTGGTGGGAGAGATAAGAAGTGGCTGGACTTGGGATCTCTTTTGGAGAAGGTGTGAATCAGGAATATTGAGCAAAAACTTGCTTAGTTGCTTAGAACAGGCCCTAGATGCTTGAATCCTTGAAACCATTCATTCATTTTATTGGTGTGTTTTACTCTGACCCCTGCTCTTTCTAAAATAATTTGAGGTTGATTATAAGAAAGGACATGTATTCAGTAAGACTAAGAAGACATAACAAAAATAGAAAATTGAAACCAAAAGATAGAGAAGCAAATATGTCAGATTGGGGACTGATATTAGAAAATTAAGATCAGGGACCTCCTTCCACCCAGTACCCTTGGCTGGAGCTGCTGACGGGTTGCAGAGGTTCTTTAATATAATCAGAGGAAAGAAAGCTCTGATTAAAGATACCCATCAGTGCTGAATTAAGTTGACTTTACTTGAAGAATATTTGCCTTTTAGAGACTCTCTGGGCTTATAAAAAACCAAAAGTACACATTTTTTTTTCAGAATTTAATTTGAAATAAGATACTACTACATCATAAAGGTTTGCTACATCTAGTTCTCTACAAAGAAATGACTTTTAGAGAAAACTGTCTTCCTTCTGTGTGAGACTGGTTTTATTAAGCAGAAATGCAAACAGCATGGGGTATATAATTTAGGATAAAATATGTTTGAGTATATAAGATACACACTTATGGAATCATAAGTAATTTAAAATTACTGCAAACTAACTTACTGATAGAAGGATTGAACCAAGTTAAATGAAGGCAGTTATTGATACAGTAGAAATACTGCAAAAATGTAGGCAGAAAACCACATGATTATTGAGTAATCTTTTTTAGTATAGATAATTCAGTTAGTGTTGAATTGAATGAGAGGGGAATCTTTTCATTTTTGATGTTCTTTAATTAAAAACAACTGATTAGAAATGAGAGAATTAGAAGCATTGAAGAGAACTTATGTGTGAGGTTAAAAATATATGTTAGAAAGGCAGTTAATCAAATTAAGTGTAGTTTTAGTTTTGACTTCTTGACCATTCCAAATAATTGCTTAAACGAACATCAAAGGATTTCTGGTAAACTCCTATTGGCATTCCCCCAATGAATCTAATAATAAAGACCTCCATCTTATAGAGATGGTGGAGGTGGGAGGGTGGGGGTGGGGGCCTGGGGGGGAGACAGAAAAATAATTGTTATAGACAATTTATTATGTTCCAGAATGGCTAACTTAGCAGTTGATGCTTCAGCAAATGTGATTGCAATTTTGCAATTAATTTCAAACTGATACATAAAAAAAGCTGTAGTGGATACCACTAGTGACAAAGTCATACTCCTGCATCAACAGAATAAATGGAGAGAATGAAATATGAATAAAACCATGAACAGATGTCCATAAGGGGACTCTGAGCACCTGGTTTCTAGTCCTAGCTCTGCCTTGTTACTAGGCAGTCCCTGGTTAGACAAGCCATTTGCCCTCCCTAAGCATAACTTCCATCTGTTACATGGGGTCAGTGCTTCCTGTCCTGTTTAGTTTGTCACGGAGGTCGTTGTGAGGGTCTGTGGGACAGAGGGCATGCGGGCCCTCTGAAAGAGTCCACAAATATATGCTACAGTTGTTTTTCATTATTTGTTGGTAACCAACTCTGCAGCGTGCACTGAAGCCTGAACCACGCAATGGTTTATGCTCCAGCCTGGAGATATTTTAGGAAATAATCAATACAAGATGCATTGGGTTGGAGCCACGATAAAAGTCATAAATCTTGACAGCCTGCTGTTTGATAAAATTAATAATGCTTGAGAGAAACATTGTAAAACCCGATGGGAGGGGAAAACATAAAGTATGTTTGGGGAGAGAACTTAAGCCAAACTGAAAGTCATCAAGGAAGGCTGGTTATCTCCTGCTGCTGGTGGGGCAAGATGCACATGTACACATATGTTCAGGTGCATAGTGCACACACTTCTCATGTATATACTCATGTACACATGAGCAGTGAGCACCAGCTTGTTGACCCAGTCTCAGAAGAGATGGCGATTAAGGAAGACTAATATTAATTCCAACAATGGATAATTGCAATGTATACACTTAGGGGCCTTTCACATCTAAGGAAATGCTGGCTACCTGTGAATTTTAACAATAAATCATGATGGTGTTTTCACTCAGTCTCCTTTCTCTCTATTGTGTTAGAAACCTAAATACTCTATAGGTGGAAAGGTTGCAAACTTTTCCTTTGTAGGGAAACGCATGTCATTTAAATGCATCATTTAAATTTCTGCACTTAAAAATTGCTTTTATTTTGTTGAAAGTTTTTCATTTCAAAATAACAAGTTTATTATGAAAAACGTTAATTTAAAAGGTCAGAAAACCATAAGGAAACATTGATATTGGATCTGTTGTATTTTCAGGCAGAGAAAACCGAGAATTTTGTGAGTCGAAGCCTTGTGATAGGAGAAGTGCTCTCCATAGCCGACATGGCCACAGGAGTCAAGGTGAGAGTCACGGGCACCCCACCCTCCAAGAACTGGTACTTTTGAACAGTCAGGAGTGAGAAATAACCCACAGGAATCAACTCATTGGATTAGGTGTTTGTGACACACTTAGAATCCACTCCCCAACATCCTCTTTGACCATTATATTCAATTCTGTTTGTTTTTCTTTACTTTTCTTTTTATATAGTTATATGTTTATATTTTATATAAAAATATATATTTTGTGTGTCAAATATTTTCATCTGCTTTTATTTTATAAGAACTATTTGTGATTTACTTTTTCACTTAAATATTATTGCTAAGATTGGTCCATATCCTTGCATGCCACCATGTTCATTCATTTGAAATTAAAATAACTATTTACTTTGAAATAGCAATTTGCACAAGGAAGTACAAAAATAGCATATAGAGTCATGTGCACATTTCCCCCAGTTTCCTTCAGTGCTGACAACTTATATCACTGTAGTGTAACACAGAACCAGGAAATCGATATTAGTATAGTACAGTTAAGTAGACTGTGGACCCTCTTCATATTTTACATGTTTTTACATGCAATCAATCGTATGTGTGTGTTTCCATGTAGTTTGGTCCCAAATATAGATTCAAACAACCACCACTGTAATCAAGATACTAAACTGATACTTCATCAACACACAGAAACTTATGGTACTACCCATTTACAGTTGCATCTCCGTTCTTTGGCAACCACTAAACTATTCTTTATAGTTTTGCCATTTTGGGAGTGGCAAATTCATTCATTTTTATTATAGCATAGCATTTCCTTGTGTGACTATGCCACAGTAGTTGTAAATCTTTGACTTTTGCCAGATCAAATGGGTATTAGTGGCATTGCATTGTAGGCTTGCTTTGCAAATACCAGTGCACATACTTGCTGCACTCACCAAGGGTGGTGAACAGAATAGTTTGGGAAGGGAGACATGACTGCTGGGGCCTTTTTGGTGCCCTTAGTGTCCTAGCAGAGAGTCATCTGTGTGGCTCTACCTGTTCCTTCCTTTCCGTTCCTGGCCATTACTGGGCCTTAAAATAATTCCCTATATCCAGTCCTGATGTGCTTAAGGAGGAGAAATTATAATTAGAACATGAAGAGAAAATGGTCAGACAGGCAGCCAGGTCAATTATTGGTGAGTGAAAGATGACAGCTATTTCTGCCTTACAGTGTAGCATCAAAAAATGGGTAAGGATTAAAAACAAATCTGTGAGTGCCATCCCATGGAGAGAATGCCCACTATTAGATCCTTTGGGGGAGATTGGCTTCTCTGTGATTTCTTTGGCCTGGTTGGGTTGGCTGTGGCTTCTAGAGGGAAGTTAGCTGAGATGCAACAAATAGGCTCCCCTCCCCCTCAGAAATACTAGAGGATCCTGGTCTAGGGTCCTGGTCCTCAGTTTGTGCTTTTACCTTGTTGTTCATCCCTGACCTTCTCTTCAGCAAGCTTCTAGTGGGGTGTGACCTTGGGGAGGTCTCTACAGGGTGTTCCAGATTTTTGGGTGGGGACCCTTCACTACATCTCCAGGAATGCAGAGCCTAGTCATGGAGATGCACAGGGAATGTTTGAATGAATGAAGGCTGGTTAGTCTGTGGTTTAAAGAAGACAAACATTTTGACCAGTTGCAATGTGTGGACCTTATTTAGATTCTGCTTCCAACAACAAGCTATAAAGAAAAGTTATGTCAGTTGGGGAAATTTAAACATTGGCTATTTAGTTATATTAAATTGTTATCATTACATTTTTAGGTGGGATTATAGTTTCAGGGTTTGTTTTTAAAAGTCTTTATCTTTTATAGATTCATAGGAAGTATTTAGGGATGAAAGGACAGAATGTCTGGGATAAACTCATGGTTTAGGATCACCTTGGTTAGCTAGGATGGTGGGTGTAGAGTGGGAAGAAGATTGGGGGAAAGAAGAAATAAAATGGACTGCGAGCTGGTCATTGCTGAGTTCATTATATTATTCTATTTTGTTTGAAGATTTCCATAGTGAACAGCTTTTTAAAAACGTTTATTCCTGAGTATCCAAAAAGACACGAGTTGATTTTTGAAAATGCTTCTCTGATCACATCACTGCTCCGCTTACAACCCCTTCTCATGAAGCTTCCCATGAACCTTCTGGTCTTTGACATGACCCCAGGTTCTGGTGTGGTTCTGGCCTTGTGAACCTTTCTAGAAGCCTTCTGTATACTTTGTCCCCTCTCTGGGTGACCTGTCTGCCACACTGGCCCTCTGTAGCTTTTTCTTATCCACCTTGGAACTGCTCTTTCTTCCTTCACCTGACTGACACCTGTACATTCTTTAATTCCGAGCTCAAGCATCCTCCCTCAGGAAAACTTCTGTCAAACCTGTAGTCTAAGTCCCATCTGTGTGTTGTCGTCTGTCTATACCTTCCAGTTTGCTGCCATAGCATGTGTTCATTTGGGATTTGCCGGTTTATTTCCCCCATTTTTGTGTCTTATATATGTCTCTTAGCACCACTAGAGGGCAAACTCCTTCGAGATTATCACTTTATATTCTTGTACAAAGTGGATGTCAATACATGAGTACATAGACTCAAATGAATACATAGACTCAAAACAGTATGGTAGTTACTCAGAAGGTAAAAGAGTAGAATTACCGTATGACTCAGCGGTTCCCTCCTAGGAATATACTCCAAAAAATTGAAAACAGAAACTCAGAGACTTGAATATCAGTGCTCATTGCAGCATTATTCACAAAAGCTAAAAGGTGGAAGCAAACCAAATATCCATCACAGATGCACGGATAAACAAAAGATGGCATATACATACGATGGGGTATTATTTGGCCTTAAAAAGGAATGAAGTTCTAACAAGTGCTACAGCACAGATGTCAGACACTAAAGGACAAATTTTGTCTGATTCCACTTCTATGAAATTTCTAGAATAGACAAATTTATAGAGAATGAATGCAGATTAGCAATTCCCCGAGGCTGGGGGAGTTTTGGGTATGGGAAGTTAATGCTGAATGGGCACAGAGTATCTCTTTGGGGTGATGAAAAAGTTTTGGAAGTAGTGGTGATGGTTGCACAACATTTGAATGTAATAAAAACCTCTGAATTGTATACTTATAAAAGGCTAACATGGCAAACCTTATGTTTGATATCCCCTTATCACAAATTAAAAAGATTTAAAAATTTGACCAAAGTGAATGCTAACCCTGTTTCTTTCCTACTCATCAGTCATTACAGAGGATTTTTTTCCCCTTGAACTTAGGCAGCCCAGGAGGTTAGAGAGCTGTATGTAGATCATGCCACTGAGTCCAGCCCAGGAGCCATGGATGTTGTTTGTGTTGATAGAGAGAGAGGTCCAGGCAGGGTCTGTGGTGTGTTGGGAGCAGTTCCTGTGAACTCTGGGCTGGTTAGGATGTCCTCAGCTCTCACTGGCAGGCCGAGAGTGACTGGTGACCACTGATAGTTTCCTTGATGTGTTCATAGTGTTGGCTGCCCCCTACAGAGGGGGCATTGGCATCATCCATCACGGTTGCCTGTGCCACACAGGGTTGAGCCCCTTTTCTCTCTCCCTCCAGGTCTTTGTTATCAGAGGCTCTGGGCGTCCCTGAGAGCTTTGAACAAACACACTTGTACTCACACAGCCAAGAGCTGGCAAGGCCATGGGCTGCCTCTGAAAGCGATTCATGGCCAGGGGGGTGGGAAAGAGAGAGGTGCCAGGGAAGGAGAAGGCTTTGGATTCCCACTTGAGCTTGGGAGCCGGCCCAAGGTCTTCTGCCAGATGTGCTGATGCAACCTGGAAGGACTCTAAGGCTGCAAGAAAAGTGACATGCTTCCTTTTTTTCTTCCCCACAACTCCTTTTTCCTCATTTGAATCATCTTACTCTTTGCTTTGCTTGAGCTGCTGTGATAAATGACCATGGGTCAGGTGGCTTAAACAACATAAGTGAATTTCTTAGTTTGGGAGGCTGGGAAGTCTAAGAGCAAGCTGATTCAGTTTCTGGTGAGGGGCCTCTTCCCTGTTTACAGATGGCTGCCTTCTTACTGTGAGAAGTGAGATGTGTCTCCCTCATGGGGGTTATGGGGTGGAGAGAGGAGTAAGATGGGAGGCAGACACACACACACACACACACACACACACAGAGAGAGAGAGAGAGAGAGAGAGAGAGAGAGAGAGAGAGAGAGAGAGAGACACGAGAGAGGAAGAGGGAGAGAGAGAGAAAGAGAGGCGAGCTTACACATGCATGTGTGCACAAACTAGTTGGTATCTCTTGTAAGGGCACTTATCCTTCTGTGGGGGCTCATGACTTCACCCTCATGACATTTAATCTGAGTGTAATTAATTCCCAAAGCCCCATATCCTTAATGCCATCACACTGGGCATTGATTAAGGCTTTGGCATATGATTTGGGGGGCGGATACAAATCAGTCCATAGCATTCTCTTTTCTGAGGTCACCATTTGTTTAAAAAAAAAAACTCTTCCAGTGCCTTAGTGAACCCCATTTACTCTTGGAAGGAAAAGACCCCAAGACCACTTGAAGGCTCTCTAGGAGAACCCTGCTGGACGTTGTGGAGGAGGGGCCTGGCCTCTCATGGATGCGGTGCTCGCAGCTTCCTGCATGCATAACAGAGCTTGCGGGTCTATTGCGGCAGGGAGACAGTCAGAATAATGTGGGTTCTCTCAGTGTGGCTACTCAGTCCCAATTCTGGCACATTCTTTCCCTCACCTATACCCTAGTTTTCACTTTTGTGAAGGTGGCACTGCTAATACTCCCTCATGGGCTGTGTTCAGATGGAGACTGATGATGCCTATAAGGGGCTCCATGCTGTGCCTCGCATGTGGACGGGCTATACCCCTGAGACATGGCCCAAGCCCTTCCCAGTCTTCTGGGTAGTGGACTAAGTCGAATCAACCTGTGTTTCCAGCTCTAGTCACCAACTTTCCCTCCTGCTGTGGGATGTTGCTCCTTGTAGTCATCATTTAAAGTTCAGAGACCTGACCCAAGGCCCCTTCAATCTGTCTGACCTCAGTTCCCTGCTGCTGCAGACTCTTAGTGGGCATGTGTGGTCATGCTCCTGAGGGTGCAGCTGATATTTTTTTCCACTGGATACTTGAAATAGGAGAGAGGGATCTTTCCCAAACAAAAGTACAAGAGTTTTTGTTAGGTGTTTCTCCACTATCCCCTTAAATTTGCTTGCCTCTGCTTTTCTCAGTCTCTCCCAGAGCAAACACCTGTCTTTGTCCTGTTCCCTTAGGTGGCCTGGGGACGAGGGTGCTCACAGGGCAGCGATGTCAGTAGAGGACACTGCCCTTGCAGGAGGACACTTTGCACTGTTCCCTTCTGATGACTGATGCTCTTCTTCATTGAGTCTCAGCGTCCCATCTTAGTGAGTTCATCCCTTCCTCCCGGTTCTTCCATCAAGCTTCCCCACTGTAGTTAATGGGCTCCATTCATCCAGAGACTCTGTCATAGCCCCTTGGGTCACCTGCAGTCTTTTCTTGCTCTCTTTTCCAAATCCAGCCTATCAGCTATCTCCAGGATCTGCCGCAAGTCCCTCTACTTCTCATCTCCTTAACCACTGCATTCTGGGCTGCCGCCACCACAGGGACCAGCGCCTGCTTGCCTCCTCCCTGGAGTGGGGCCCATTCTCCTCGCAAGAAGCACGTGTTGAAAGCATCCATCAGATCAGGGGTCTCCTGATTGGAACCCCCAGGTGCTCCCATTCATTATCCTCATTTGGTCAGGTTTCAGAGAATGTGACGTTGGCAATACATTGGCTAGCACTTGGAGGGAGATCCCCATATTTTAATGAACTGTGTGGACTGGGGCCACAAGGCCCTGCCTGTGTTAAACTGCTACAGTTTTATGCAAACCTATAGATTTCACTCACTTAGCCCAATGTGCCAACTAATAGCATTTAGTGAATGGAGGCCTTTAAACCGTGGATGGAACACTCTTTAATTTTTTCTTTCTTTTAAAGAGGAGGAAATATTTTAAAACCTATAAAAGGAAGATACTGTAAAGAAAACAATATCTGCTGACTAAACAGATTTAGGGATGGCAAATTCAACCTGCTTTAGGTTTTAGAAAAATATTCTTTAACTAGATTTCCAAGGTGGTTTATGGGAAAAATGACCATTTGCATTGATTCCTTTTTCCTGTGTCAGAATTAATAATGCAATTTGCAGTGTCTGAGAGGATTCTGCAGAGAAGGGGTTGAGTAATCAGGGCAGTAAGCTTCTTCTGAGGATATTTTATGATTCTTCAAATAAAAAGCATTTCCTGTGGCAGATGTCATCCGTGAAATTCATCTGTTGTGATGTCAGAATGTTTCATTCGGTCAGAGCTGTGGGTGTTGAGGAAGTGCCCTCTCAGGCTGCCAGTGTCACATGGGCGCATGTGACCCTGCTGTTTGCGCCACTTCCCTGCACTGTGGGTGCAGGATCCACGAGGGCTTATTCAATTGTAGTGATCTCAAAAATAAAAAACCTCTTTGAATTTGCCTAAGCAAAAATTACACCTACTTCTTGCCGTAATTGAAGCATCCAGGTGCAGCAGGTTTCAGGTGTGGGTGTGTGGGATCTGGTCTTTCTCATCTCTAGGCTCTGTCTGGATCCCACATGTTGGCCTCATTCCGCAGGTCTTGTGATGGCAGGAGCAGCCAGAAGCCCCAGGCCTCCATTCCTCCATGATCTGTTACTTCAAGAGGGAGTTTCTCTTCCTCAGTAGCCCATCCATCAGCCTGGTGGCTGCTGGTCTGATTGGGCCTGCCCAGATCACAGTCCACCCTGAAGGATCCCTGTAGACATGATGTTGTACAGGTCAGCCACTCCTGGGTCTCAGTCTCCTCCTAAAGCTGGAGGTGGAGGCCAGCATCAGCCACCCATCACTTGGACTGATTTTGGGGGAGGAGGTCTCTCCAGAGGAAAACTGGAACCATGTGGCTGTTTGGGGTGGGGAAGGGGCATTGACCTGCAGACAGAAAATGTCTATATGCTTGAGCCTTCTGTCTTTGCAGTCAGTCCCCCGCTTCCTTCTTATGGCTCTGCCAGAACCACCTTTCCTGCTCCTCCTCCTTCCTGTCTTTTTCCTCTTCACCTCCTCCTGCTCATCAGCAACACTTTCCCAGGGTTTGCAGAGCAGACATAGTGCTTGTCCTGCACGGAATCCTTACTTCAACCTTGTGAAGTACTATTAGACATCAGGCACCTTAGGTTTGAACCCCAACACTGCCCACTCTCTCAGAGTGCAGTCATAGGCAGGCTGCTTTCTATCTGAACTCAGTGTCCTTGTCTGTCACATGGGGGTGAGGATACTTTCTTCTCCAGGCGCTTGTGAGCACCAGTGAGCATGTATGCAAGGAGCACTGCCTGGCAGGGTGAGTGCAGAGTGAGTGGGGTTGTTTTTTACTCAAGTGACTCATTTGTCCAAGTCCCCGCTGCCAGTGGGTCGCTGAGGAGGGATTTGCACCCAGTAGTCTCATCCCATGCTGAAGGACTGCTTGTTTTGTAGCATCACCTCTCCCTTAGCCTTCTGTTTACTGACTGTGTCTCATGTCAGGACTCATGTGCACTGTTTGTGTGGGTGCCTGGGCTCAGGACACCTACACTTTGTTGTATGCTCCACATACCAGGCCTTCAGCCAGACCCTCAGCAGATAGGGTGGAATGGATATCCAGAACAGCCATTACATGGCGTGATCTGGGCCTTCCTGAGGATGGAGGCCTGATTCTGTGTTGCTGGAATGGCTTCTCCAAGAGTATGAACCATGAGCCATGTCTGCAGAGGGGAACTGGAATGTGGCAGGCAGCGAAGGGGAAGGGCACGAAGCCTTGCCACTGGTGGGGCTTAGGTAAAACCTGGTGAGCAGAACAGATGCTCCTGAACGGAGTTTGACAAGTAGGTTGAGTTGTCACCGAGTTGTATCTACTGCTGACAGTGCTCTCTGTCGTCCTTGTTTCCAGTGTGGGATCATTTATTGGCTGTTCGGTGGTGCAGTCAGCAATCTCGGAAGCCCAGGACATGTAACTAAGTGGCTTCAGCCACTCCAGGTATGACGTGTACATCAATAGATGTCTTCTATGCACAGTCCTAAAAAAAATTAGAGTAGCTGGGGGTGTGTGTGTGTGCATCTGTTGAGAATGAAAATAAATCAGAGAATTTATGGCAGGAAATTCTTTTTTTTTTTTTTTTTTTGTATAGAGGCATGCTTTATTTATTTGTTTGCTGGTCTGTTTGTTTGTTTTGTTTATACATGCACTGGGCACAGTCAGAAGCGCGGGAGGGTGAGAGAATTCACCAGAGCCAGAGCAGGGAGCAGAGCAGGCAGAAGGACCGAAGTACACTGCTGAGGGGAGCAGCGGGCGGCAGGAGAGGTCTGCGCGCCATGTGGGACCCTCCTCCGGCGGCCAGGGAGCAGCCGGGGATCGAACCGGTGCCGCAGAGGCCGCGGGCAGCTTCGCAACCCAGCGCTCAACCGCTGCGCCACCGGGGAGGCCCATGGCAGGAAATTCTTAATCAAAATGAGAATTTCAAGACTATCTTTTTTGTAAGGCATTGTATCTGTCATGTTGTTATCATGTTAGCTGTCACCAGCTGAATTTTTATCATTATCTCCAACTCCCCTCTCACTCTATTACCAACTTCCTTAATGATCTCTAGTTAGAGAACCATCTGGCTAGCTAATTCTCTTTTAACATCTGGTAAATTCCAGGAGCAGAAATACACTGGGATGTTTGCAATGACAGAAAGAGGCCATGGGAGCAATGTGAGAGGGATCCAGACGGAGGCCACCTTTGATCTTTCTGCACAGGTAAGGATTCTTTCCATCCTTCTGTGGTTCAGGACGCTGACAGAACTAGACTTTCCTCTTCAAGTCCAACTTCATACCCTCTAAATCAGAAGTGCTTAGAATCAGAAGAAATATCTAAGTATTTGAGTGGAGGTGGACGGATGCTCGGCCTTCACGAGTCTTATGCCAGCCAACACTGCACCACAATTACATGACCACCAGAACTAAAGTTTCACAAATAAGTCTTACTTTTACTACCTTTACTATATATGAAGAACTCCAATAGTTTCCCTTCCATTCTCATTAATTAAAAAAAAGTTAGTGGAGATTCTAGAACTGATCTCACAGTCCACTAGTGGGTCACAGCCTGCAGTAGGAGTCCCATCTCTTTGGCTCCTACTCCCCTCTAAATGTTTCTCTCTGCTGATGATCTCTTGTTCACTGTTCAGTAGTCCTAAATAAATAAAATTTGAAGTTCTATCTTGAAAGCTATTTTTAAACATATTTATGCAAGTGTGTGTTTTGAAGGCCCAGATCACCCCATGAAATGGCTGTTCTGGATGTTCCACCCTATCTGCTGAGGGTCTGGCTGAAGGCCTGGTATGTGGAACATACAACAAAGTGTAGGTGTCTTGTGTGTGTGTATGTGCGGTCATTCATTTTATTCTTCATTTTTGTGAATTTTTCCTTTAGAATCTGACTTTTTATTAGCAGGTTTTCCTGCTAGTTGGAGGTGGTCAGTGTCTAGAAGACAGGTTCAGGTGAGGGTTATATTGGTTGGGGTCCTACATCTCCTCCGGCCCTTATGATAGTTCATTAGTAGTCAGTGATGTCCAAGGTCATGGTAAGAACAAGAATAAGGACTACCACTTATTGAGTGCTTGCTATGTGGCAGGCTCCATGTTGGTCCCTCTGTGTAACAGCATATGTTTCATTACAAAAGCAACCCATAAGCACGAGAGCATATGGCTACTGTTAACTGAGCACTTATACTGGGCACCTCAGTATGTAACGTTGTTGGGAGTCTGAGGCTCTCAAAGGTTAGAAACCTCTGACTATGCAATTAATGAGTCTTAGATTCAAGTGTGCGTGCCCTGAACAGCTTAGCTTTACTCAGGGATGGATGCTGACTGGCCATCTTTTGGGTCTTGACTGGCCAATTTTTCTCTCCCTAAGCTATGATATGGAGGTCACCTTGCTGTCTTTAAAGGAAAGAAAAAGAAACATCACCCACAATTCTTATTTATTTGTTTCTCCTCATAATTATTTCCTCCCACAAAAAATCATTTCCCTGTTTTGGTCCCATTTTCCCCAAACAGCATAAATGATTTAGCTTCTTGGTATGCCTCAGCAGCTGCCACTTTCTGCAGGGGAGTTGCAAAGTTGAAGTCATAATGATGAGGAGACTCTGGTGAACACTCTGCCTCCCGTGGGGGGTGAGAGGGAGAAGGAGCCCATCGCAAGCTCGGCCACCTAGGACTGACATAGCAGGAGATGGATTTCTCCTTCATTGGTTTCTGTGTTTTCCCCTTCATTTCCCTTTTAAAATGTTGAGCATATCAAATGAGCCCTCTCTCCCTCAAGGACTGTTTTAATCGCTTGCATTTTTTAGTTATTCATTCCTGTGGGTTAGTTGTTTTATTTAATTTTTGGAGGGTGGCTTTGGTAGTGGTGTGTAGAGTGAGAGGTAAGAGAGAGTTCTATTTTCACACTATGTTAAATAGCAAAAATAAACGAGGCTAAGAGCTCACTGGCCAAAGCCATCTTTTCTGAGTGCTTACAGCCCTGACCGTTTTGCTGGCCTTCAACAAATAATTATAATAGGAACCGACACACATGGTGTGCATTATTTAGATCCAGCTTTAATGCCAGCATTTTGGCTGATGCAAACTTTCCAAATCAAGTGTTTTTGCCAGAAGTGACAAGCCTCCTTTCCCAGAGTGTATCAGATGTTTACAGAGACGAGGGCCTCCTGTCTCTTCCCCACCCTACCAGATCTTCGCTGCCAGACCACTGTTTCTCTGTTACTTCCCTTCCTTCCCTTGAGGTATAAGCATCCCCTAGCCACATGGGATGTTTTGTTGTTGTTGTTGTTTTCCTACCGCACCTTAGCCTCAAATAACTCTTTTCTTTGAGAAGTTCTGGCTGACCTGATAAGACAAGGGCAGTCTCTGGAGACTGCTCTTAAAAAGATTCAACTTGTCCATTTATAAAAAGCCCTTGCACATGTTAAGTTTCCCTGTGCAAGTATATGTCAGAGAATGTTTTCTTAGGCTTCAGAACTGTATTTCTTGGCCAGCGGCACAGTGGAGTCCGTACACTTTAAAATTTGGAGTCTGAAATAATCTTTACATGATCAATAGCTTGTTGGTTTAGTTCAGCCACATCTTCGATAGTGTCAGCTCTCATTACATGTGCGATTCTGCTCTTCTGCCCTCTCTTCTGCACTCCTGACCTGTCCCTGGTGCCCTGCATTCAGAGCTGGCAGTTTTAGCCAGTCTCTCCTTGACCAGAGGCTTAACCGTAACACAGGTGGTGAGCAGGATTAGGGAGAACTGAACAGCGAAGGGGAGCACTTCCCTTGTGACCCTGCACCGGCTTCCAGAGAGGAAGAAAAAGCAGACTCAGGTTTAAGCAGAGACTGAAAACCAAAAGCCCCACATGTTCCTCCTGACCAGTGTCAGTTTCCAGCTGTTTTCAACCAGAATCATTTTTCATTTGATGGAGACAAACTGGATGCTACATCCAAGATTCCTCCCCTTATAAGACAGATAATTATTTGTAGGTGCTACCGTTTAAGGATTTGAAAGTATGAAGCTTTTGGGGGACTCTTTCATTATTGCATTCATCGATCAGGAAAATGGAGAGGCAGGTTCTCAGGCAGTTACCCAAAGGCTTACATGAGTTACTATTTTTTTTTTTTTTTTTTAGAATAATCAGAGTTATATGAGCTGAGGCTCTAAGCCATGTGGGAGTGGTGGTGGCTGTCTGTTGGTCTTGTTCATGTTCAAGCATACAGTTTGGGCCTGTGGTTAGTTGGAGCTATTTAAACAATAGACTCACGTCATGGAGGAAAATATTTTAAGGGCCAAGCAGCAGTGGAGGGGGCGAGGAACCCAGTGATTTGTCTAGAAGAGGCAATATCTAGCAGACAGATGTGGACTCATGTTACTAGGGCCTGTAGATCATTGTTGTCACCCTCACAGGTAGGGTTGTTGAGGAGTGAGTGGTATGTGGAAAGCTGAATACATATCACAAGGGATTTTATGGGTTTGGGTGTTAGATTATTTACAAGTCAAACCTCAGGATGAAGTAGTCTATAGAGAATGAAGTTGATAATTAGAGAAAGACTCTGTACATTAAAACAGACAGACTCAGTCAAATAGCTCAAAATATAAGGGGAGACCAGGGTAGATAGCTCTTAGCCATCCCAAATTGTCAACTTGTTTTCCTGATTGAATTATTTGCTGACAAAGCACTTTAATCCCAGTCATTTCCAGAGTTGAGGAGAAGGTGAGCTCCATGTAAATCGAGATGACAATTGAGGTTAACAATGGTGTTGCCCTCACAAGGTTGAGTTGGATGATTTTTGCCTGCTCCTATGCAGTGAAATCACCTGGGTGTGTCCTGCTGTACAACGTGGCAGTAACTCCTTGCCTTGAGTTGCAATGAGCCATAGGAAGGGAAACACTCCGCCAATCTGCTATTTTTAACAGGAGTTTGTAATCGACACACCGTGTGAAGATGCAGAGAAGATGTACATCGGGAATGCAATGCATGGGAATTATGCAGCTGTCTTTGCCCAGCTCATCATTAATGGAAGATCTCAAGGTTTGTCGTGACAGACACCTAGAATCATTCTCTTTGCTATTTCTTTTTTCCAGTGAGTACTTTACCCGGAAAACCCACTTCACAAGGATGTTTTCAGCCTGTAAAAAAGTCAATGCTAACTTTTATCTCCTAAATATATATGACAATACAATTTATTGTTATATTTTCACATTTTCACTATTGTGTGTAGTGCACAGTCATAGAAAAAATAAATTACAGGATTAAAATGAATCTATACTGTTTTAGGCAATGCATAAAGCTTTAATTTCTTATTTAAAAAGAATTGTTTAGTAAATGTCTCTTTGTCTTCCTCAGGGCCCCACTGTTTCATTGTTCCTGTTCGGGATGAAAATGGAAACTTGTATCCAGGAGTGACAGCTATTGATATGATGTACAAAGAAGGTGAGTCCCCAGGTGACCCTTTTTTATCCTGGTTTGCACTTCCAGCCTGCTCCCTTCCCCACTCGAGGAGAAGCTAACCTAAATCACCAAAGCAGTGAAGGCATTGACAACAATTCCAGAGAAGATGCCCTGATTTTGAAGCCTGATTAGAGTCTTTTATATAGAACTGTTAGAGAATGTTGCAGATTGCCATTTATGAATATGTGTTGGTCTCATTTCCTCCCAGCTTCTTGTATTTTTTAGCAATGAGGCAGCTTTGCCCTGAGTTGTTTGTTCTCCCCTCTCCTCTTGAACTGCAGGCTCTGTGGGGCAGATTGAGGCTGTCTCTCTTGTGCCAGTCTGGTGTTTGTGTCCATGAGGCCCTTGATGAATTCAAAGGGTGCTGGTTTGTTAGGGCTGTGATAGCACAGACTGGCTCAAACAACAAATTTGTTGTCTCAATTCTGGAGGTCTGCTATCAAGGTGGGTTCATTGTGAGGGCTGTGAGGAAGGATCTTTTCAGGCCTCACCCACTAGCTTGTAGGTGACTGCCTTCATGCACACACGGCGGTCTCCCTGTCTGCTTATTGGTGCTCATATGTCTCCTTTTTATAAGGTTAACTGTCATTGGACTAGGGCACACACTAATGTCCTTATTTGTTTGATTACCCCTATAAAGATCCTATCTCCAATTAAGTTCACATTCACAGACACTAGGAAATATGAATTTTGTCATGACACAATTTAACCCATAAACTGGGTAGAAACAGGTCATACCTGTAGGTTCTACCTGTTGTCTCCAGTCAAAATAAAGCCAAGCCAAGCCAAAGAAACAGGTGGAGGGGGGAAGTAAATAAAAAAAAGAAGTGAAGGGGCAAGAAGGGGAAGGTGATCGTTGGATGGAGGGGTAGTGCCACCCTGGCTGCAGGTGGGTTTGTGAATGTTTTATTTATTTATTTATTTATTAAATATGAGGATCCTCTTTTTTTTTTTTTTAAAAGATTTATTTATTTTTATACAAGAACCAGGGTACAGGCCAGATGTGCAGGAGGGTGAGAGGATTCACCCAAGACAAAGCGGGGAACAGAACAGGCAGACCAACCAAAATACACTTCTGAGGGGAGCAGCGGGCGAGACAGGAGAGGTCTGCCCTGCCTTGTGGGTATCTCCGTGGCCGGTGGGGATCGAACCAGCAGTGCAGAGGCTGTGGACAGCTTCATAGTGCTGCGCTCAACCGCCACCAGGTTGGCGCCACCAGGGAGGCCTGGTTTGTGAATGTTTTAAATGTATCTCCCAGGGGAAACCTGAGGCCTTCCCAGACCCCAGCCTCTTGAAAGCACATTGCATGTTAAGTGTGGTTGAGCAGAGGGGTGGGCCCAGCTCTTGTGAAGTGGTGCCAGTCATTTAAAACACTGGCAACCTCAGAAAGTCTGCTTTGGTTTCCTTGTAAGCACTTAATGCAAGTGTGTCCTTGTCAAGGGGTGATGTTCTAAATGAAGACACACGCTAAATCAAGATCTCCCCCGCTCCAGATTAGATCTCTCCAAATGTGAGATGAACAAAAAAGTAGACCCCAAACTCTGATAGGTGTCATTAGGAACCAGGTCTGGCAGATTTCAGGAACCAAAAGTCAGCTTAGCTCCCCTGTCCTTGTGGCCATTTTCTCTTGTCTTTCAGGCATTTGCTTTGAAAAATTCACCCTTGTCCTGGGAATAAGTAGTGGGAAGGAGGAAGAGTTTGAGTTCTGCATTATTCAGGGAGTAATTTTCCTGCCTTCTGGTGTGTTCAGCTTGATGTCCTTACAGTTGCCTAAATTCTCCTGATCCCAGTTTGACCAGGTAGGTGTGCCTTTTCTGAAGGCCCCACTTGAGCCCTGAACATGCAGGCTGCACAGAAGGCACAGCTCTTCAAGGAAACAAACAAGTAGCATCTTCTGCCCCCAAGCCCTATGTCAAATAGAAAAGCATCAGCCATCCTGGAAGTAAAGCAAAGAGTTTGCATTCTAGTGGAGACAGGCCTGGGAAGTAGCAGTGATCGTTTTTTCTGATGTCAGCACAGATGTGTCCCCTGCAGCTCTATTTCATTTCTGTTCTCTCTAGGTCTGCACGGTGTGGATAATGGAATTTTAATATTTGACAAGGTTCGGATTCCAAGGGAGAACCTGCTGGATAAGTGAGTAATTTCCTCCTTAACTGAGATTTCCTATGTATATGATCTCATTGCTCTCCCCACCCAGGCCTGGTTCTTGGATCTCATGGGCTGTGTGTCCAGGTTGTCATCTCCTAACCACTACTATAAATGTATTGACAACTCATTGGAAAATGTAGATAAGCAAATAGAAAAAAATTAAAATGATTCAAATGCTATCACTCATATATGATGTTTGTTACACCTTAATGTATATAGCTTCAGACTTTTCTCTGTGATAAAATATCTAAAGAGATAGATATGTTTGATTTTTACTCAGTCATACACACTAATAAATTCTATTTTTCTGTTTACTATATCAAATGATTTTATTCAACAATGGAACATATACATTATCAATTTAATATTGCCATAGTAGTCCATAATTTATTTAATTAATCCTTTATTATTGGGAATTTAGGCTGATTCCTTTAAAATTTTTTTGCTGGTATAAACCAATTACTGTAGTGTTATTGCCTCCTTTGTGTTGGCAGGAGATAAGGCATCACCATTTAGCTTTGGAGGCTGTTATAACCCAGTACTCCTTGCCCAGAGAGGTTCAGTATCATTTCCCAGCATTCCTCTGTGAGGTCAGGGCAGGTTAAACAGTGAGATGAAGGTTGCTTCTTCTGGTGCATTCTGGGGATAGGAGTTCTTTGCAGAGGCTAAGAAACACCAATTAGCTTTAATTTTCTCAGCAGTATTTCATGCATCCAATAAAAATCCTGAGCCACAGTCATATTTTAATCTGTGAAAAAGCAAGCAATCAGGCTATATATAATCAGCTGTCTCCTTGCTTTCCTGCAGATTTTCTTTTAACACTTTACGCCTTTTAGTTGCCTGTAAGTTCTTGCCAACAGTGAAATGTGGATGCCAAAGTTTAAGAAAAATGTGTGGGAAACAAAGTTAAAATGGACCACATTCTGTTTGCTAACTTGCCCCTCCTGTGAATTGGCAAGAAATAAAATGGGAACATCAAAGCATTTTTGTAGTTATTCCGGTAGGTGGTAAAGCCCTCAGGCCCCCTTAGGAGCTACCAGTGTCCAAGACAGCGGCTCAGAGTACCACCAACCTCCCCCAGAGATGCATGCAGATTTCCCGGTCACTTATCAGCCTCACTCCACTCTGGGAGATGTGGAAGAGGGGAGGAAAGACAAAGACGTGCAGTTCCCTTGCCCTTACCCACCCTAATGAGATCTTAGCAGCCTGGTCAATCCTCTTAGAAGCTGGACCTACTGGCTTAGCATCCCTCCAATACACCAGAGATTAGAAAGTCAGATTCAACCAGAAAGGAAAATGATAGTGGGCTACATGATATGTAGAAAATATGAGGACATATGGAGGGTTGCGAGTGTTTCTTGACAGGCAAGTTTTGATTTTAAAGCCATTCAATTGGCACTGAAGTTGCCTCCACCACCCCAAGTGCTAGAGAATAGCTGTGGCCACACAGATGTTTTGAGGGGGGAGTCTAACTTTTGGGAAGTTGGTAAATCACTTGATCAATAATGGACAGTAAACAGATGCACAGATTCAATGCAATCTCTCTAAATTTTGCAGAAGGTGAGACACTGATCCTAAAATTCATATGAAAATGAAAGAAACAGAATAACTGACACAATCTTGTTAAAGAACAAAATTGATTTGAAAACTTACTACAAAGCTATCGTAGTCAAGACATTTGGTATTGGCATGGATAGAGGTGTGGATAATAGAATGGCTTGGAGAGTCTAGAAATAAATTCTTATATTAAGTGTGAGCATCAACAAGGATGACAAGACAATTTAATGGGGAAAGATTTGTCTTTTTTACAAATGGTGCTGGGACAACTGGACATAGAGATGCAAAAACAAGAAGTTGGATCTTTACCTCATATCACACATGAACATTAACTCAAAATGGATCCCACATCTAAATGTAAGAAGAAAACACAGGTGTAAATCTTTGTGAATTTGGTGTGAGCAGTGATATTAGATGTGATAGCAAAAGTACAATCACCAAAGAAAAAGGATAGATAAATCAGACTTCATTAAAATGTAAAAAAAATTGTGCCTCACTATTGAAGAAAGTGAAAAGATGATTCACATGATGGGAGGAGTATTTGCACCTGCTGGGATGGTTAGAATAAAAGAGATTGAAGATAACACAAAATATGGTATATCTATAATGAATATCACCAGGCCATAAGTGTTGATGAGCGTGTGGAGATATTGGAATCCTCATCTGTCACTAATGGGGATGTAAAACCTTGTTGCTGATTTAAAAAAGAATTTGTCATTGCTTCTCAGCCTTTTGGCTAAGATCAAAGCGTAAAAAAGAATTTGTCAGTTCTTCAAAAGCTTAGAGTTTTTATATGATCTAGACGTTCTGCTTCTGGGTATTATGAAAACACCGTCCAGGAGACACTTGAAAACCTAAGTTCACACAGGGCCTCCCTGATGGTGCAGGGGTTTAGGTCTCAGTGTTATCTATCAAGCTATCGCCAGCCACTGAGGCATGAGTTTGATTCCTGGCCAGGTTGCTAACCCACATGGCACAGCAGACCTCTCCTGACTCCCCCCGCTGCTCCCCTCAGCAGTGTAGTTCAGTCAATCTGCCTGTTCTGCTCCACACTCTGTCTCCGGTGAATCCTCTCAACAATCCCTGCCCCCGCACCTCTGGCCTACACCCCAGTTTTTGTATGCATAAATAAATAAACAAACATATATCTTTGAAAAAATAAATTCACACAAAAACTTGTATACAAATGTTCACAGCACAATTATTCATAGTAGCCAAAAAACAAAAAAAAGTGGAAACAACTCACATTTCAGGTGTTGAGTGTATTAACAAAATACGGTACATCTATAATGGAATATCACTGGGCCATAAAAAGGAGTGAAATACCGACATATGATACAACATCCATGAACCTTGAAAACAATGTGTGGGGCCTCCCCTGGTGGTGCAGCGGTTGAGCGCTGGGTTGCGAGGCTGCCCGCAGCCTCTGCAGCACCAGTTCTATCCCCGGCCACCGGCGAGGGTCCCACAAAAAGAAAAAAAAAAGAAAAAAAAAGAAAAAAAAAAGAAAAAAAAATAAGAAAACAATGTGTGTGCTCAGTTAAAGAAAGCAGACACAATTTCAAGTATTGTCTGATTTCAGCTGTGTGAATTGTCCAGAACAGACAAATTCATAGAGGTAGGAAGTGTTGAATGCTTTCCAGACCTGGTGGCTGGGGTGTTTGGGGAATGATTTTTTTTTTAAAAGATTTATTTTATTTATACAAGATCCGGGGTACAGTCCAGATACATGAGAGGGTGAAAGGATTCACCAGAGACAGAGCGGGGAACAGAACAGGCAGACTGATGAAATACACTACTGAGGGGAGCAGCGGGTGCGACAGGAGAGGTCTGCTCACCTTGTGGTTTGCTCTGTGGCTGGCGGGGAACGAGCTGGCACTGCAGAGGCTGCGGACAGCTTCATAGCACTGCGCTCAACCACCTGTACCACCAGGGAGGCCCTGGGGAATAATTTTCTTTTTTGGGGGTGAGTAGGGACAGTTTTAGAATTGGATTGTGGTAATGGTTGTACACCTTGCATATATACTTAAAACTATCGAACTGTTCACTTTAAATTAAAGGGGAGAGGGCCTCCCCGGTGGCGCAGCGGTTGAGCGCTGGGTTGTGAAGCTGCCCGCAGCCTCTGCAGCACTGGTTTGATCCCCGGCTGCTCCCCGGCCACCGGAGGCGGGTCCCACATGGTGCGCAGACCTCTCCTGCCGCCCGCTGCTCCCCTCAGCAGTGTACTTCAGTCCTTCTGCCTGCTCTGCTCCCCGCTCTGGCTCTGGTGAATTCTCTCACCCTCCCGCGCTTCTGACTGTACCAGTGCTTGTATAAATAAATAAATAAAATCTTTAAAAAAAATAAATTAAAGGGGAGGACTGTATGCTATGTGAATTATTTCTCAAGCAAAAAAGTGCATTGATGTCTGGTCTGCACACCTGGGCTCCTGGTTGGTTTAATGGTGGTGGTCCTTGTGTCTCTGTCAGGGGCCACCCTAGAGTCTCAGGTTGGTCATGGTGGGAAATCTGTTCTTCCTTTTCCTGAATTGAGCCCTTCTGAGCATCTTCCCCTGCACCCAAATTCTGCTGTCTCATGAGGGAGGTACCAGGGTGCACAAACCTGTGTAACTTTTAAGTGTGCACATGGGAGTCTCCTGACTTGGTTTTAATGGTGCTGTGTTCTTTTTTGTTAACACTGCTTCTCTTTCCCCCTGTCTTTCCCCACTGCAGGTTCGGTTCCGTGGCTCCAGACGGGCAGTACCATTCCCTGATTAAGAACAAGAGTGCAAGATTCAATGCGATGCTGGCGTCACTGACCCCTACGAGATTAGCTGTGACTTTCCAAGCTCTGGGTGCCATGAAGGTATGTGACTATGTCTGTTTTTAATTTATCTCACTGTTTATTCTCTGTGTGTTCCAGGGGCTGGGTAACAATTTCAGGAGCTGCGCTTCTCGAGTCATGATTGGTGTAGTGGGGCCAGGATTATTGGTTAGATGCTAGGGAGTGTCGGTTGGCCATTCACAGAGAACATTTCTGCCGCCTTCATAACACGGGATCCCGTTCATCTGCATGCCAGATGTGTGCTGCTGATTATGGTGGGTGGAACATAGGCAGTGTGGCAGTGAACCACAAAAAGATGACCCCGGGAGAATAGGTCGTTCAGAACAAACACATCTGCTGGAAGAGCAACTAAGAGCTGACTCATGTGGGTGAAGGCCTCATGGCTTGGCTGAGTTATTGGGGAGCATTGATGCTCACATGGCTGTTTGGGCTGTGACATTTAGCATCACGGTTTTGAGTCCAACTGTGGGTTGGGTCAGACTTCCAGAAGCCTTCTCTGCCTCCCCTTCCCCTAATCCTCCCATAGATTGGTTTGGAAAGTGCAGCCAGGGGAGACAAATTCTGGAAGGCCCTCCTTCTTAGGGCTCAGCTCTCTCATTCTCTGGAACTTCTCTGTCTCTTTGGATGAGGGCAAAGCCTATTTTAAACTCCATTGAGCTTGGTGAAGCTGGAAAAAAAAATTAAGATACCTGTGGATATACACTTGTGACTTGAATCCTGTTTTCCCATCAAGAAGGAATAAATTTCATTCACCTGACTTTAGGCCAGACACCAGTTCGTTGTTTGAATATTAGGGGACTCTTTATTTACTCACTTTCCTGGGGTCTGTCTTGCTTTGCAGAAAGGCTGCCGGACACAAGCAGTGACCCCTGGAGCATGCAGCTGTGGCACTGTAGTAGCCCACACTCAATGCTGAGCCACTGGCCTTATGCCCACCCATGGGTGCTGCTTCTGCACTTGTTTTTTGGTGGCTCTTTGAAGGAGGCGAGGTGGGTTGTCAATTCTGAATCCTACATCAGGAGTGGCTCAGCTGCTTCCCTTCTGTGAGTTGTTGGATGAATGAGGCCCCAGGGGAGTCTCGTGATGAAGGTACAGGGTGCGGCCCAGATGCTAGCACAGTGTCACAGTGCTGCAGAGAGTGACTTCTTCAAGTCTACACTAGAAACCATTTCAGATGATTCAGGACTCCAGGAAGAGGCAAAATGAGAGGAGCCAGATGAACTGAAAATTTCATGGCAGAGAAGATGGGGTGAACATATGAGTGGGGTTATCTGAAGTGGTGGGTACAGTATCTGCACAGTGGCCCCACGGATGGCAGCGGGGCAGATATAAAACTGCTGGCCAGTGGCTTCGCAGGTGGAGCAAAGACCCTGTGCTGTTATGTACTGGGATAGGTGATGGTGTACAGGGAGGTCCACCTGTTACCTGTTCTCCAGCAGCCCCCTTAGCTCACCGAGGCTGGTGGTGGGCTCTGAGGTGCCGGCCTAGGGCAGTGCAGATGGGGCAGTGTGAGAGGGGGCTTCCAGCAGAGATTTTAAAATCACCAGATCAATATTGGCCATTCTCACAGGTCTGAGGTGGTATTTATGTGGTCACTAATATGTAGAATATAAAGTAACTAAATTAATAGTCAGATAAAGACAAGCTGAGAAACTAACCCTTGATAGCTGACCACAGCACTGAAGCACCAAGGCGGGGGGTGGGGGGGAGCGGTGAGTAAGAACAGAGAGGGAAGGAAGCACAATGGTTTGTGGTGGAATATTGGAGAGCTGGTGGTGGATACACTGTAGTGGTCACACCTGATGTTGATACCCCAAAATTACCTCAGTTAAAAATAAATGAATTAATTTAAAAAATACAGTTAAACATTAAAAAAAAAACAAACCATCAGATTAGAAGCAGTGCGAGAGGAAACAAAATGGGTGATTTTTAAAAGGTACCCATTCTTCATTTTATTGAACATTATGGAGGGGCCAGCATCCTGCTGACTCTGGAGAGTCTTGGGGGACCACAATTGGATCAGTTCCTTGTCAGGTATCTGGTGCACATAATTTTGTTGCTGACAGTATGGATTGTGGCCTCTGAAGTTAGAAAACCCTGGGCTGGAATCTCAGTCTGGATATGACCAGCAGTGGGGCCATTGCCAAATCAGTAGCCCCTCTACCCAGTTTATGGGTGGATGGGCCTTATGATTTGGGTGAGGCATGAGTGAGGGTGTGGGTGCAGCCTGCACAGATCAGGTGCTCAGTATCTCAAAGCTGTTACTGATGTGATGGCTACTGGTGCTGTTGCTGGGAGTGTGGGGGCTGGCTGTAGGAAAGCAGTAAGTGGGCTTTTCCATGCAACAAGCGCCTGGGCTTTGGTCTCCAGGTAACAGGGAATCTGAAACTTTTGGTGGAGGTGTTTTGTGTTCTGAATTGGCGCCCGCCCTGGCAGGAGTCAGACTGCCAGGTGACAGGGAGACTCGGCTTGCCCTGGGCAACACCGATGTGGCTGACCCTGGTGGACAGCGACCCGGGCCAGTGTGATCTCATCGAGAGCTTGTCGCTCAGGCGAGGATGATCTCAGCAGCTCCCCTTGGCAGCTCCTCCTCTCTTACAGCTCAAACACATGACAGATGTTTTCTCGGCTGAAACATAAGACGGCCCTGCTTGTTCTGCTCTTGCTGATGAGTGGAAAAACGGATCCCTTTCTCCTCCGTGCATTCCTTATGTATTAGGAAACTGTCACCACGGCTCCCCACAGTGACATTCGCTCAAGGCTGAGCATGCCCGGTCCTTTTAAACTTTGCCCAGATGTCTTATTTTTCATGGTTATCTCTCATTTTCATAATGTTTCTCAGTACTTTCAGATTTTCTCTTAAAGCCTTGCCATATTAGCCGTCCTCTAACTTGTGTCCAGAATGCCATGCCAAATTAAATGATTAGCAGGAACAAAAGGAAAAGGAAACGGAGATGTTTGGCGGGGCTGGGAGTTGGGGGTCTGAGTGGGGGCAGCCTAAATGGGGAGGCTGGGAAGCCTTTTCAGAAGGAGGAAGGAAGGTGGGGAGAGTCACTGTGAGTTTGGAGGGTGAAAGTAGAGGGACTGTGAAATGTAAGTGGTCTAGCCCATTGTTTCAGGTTAATTTTGTATGGAAGTAAGTATTTTTGCAAAAGATAAGCAGGTCCCCACTATCCAAGAGTCTCCCTAACCTTTTAAAGCAGCTGCTAAATAGGTTTGTCTCACCTCCAGGGGTTCAGCAGCTGGGGGATTGCGGGTGGGTGGGAGAATCTGCATTTCTAATAAGTTCCCAGGTGGTGCCCACATTACTGGTGGAGGGCTACGCTAGGAGAAGCCCTGCTCAGAACAGGTGGGTGCAGTGCTGAGTGCCCAGCACAATCCCAGTCCCCTTGTCGCCCTCCATGGCCTCCCAGTGCTCCCAGGATCAAATGTTCCTTTCTGTGTCTGGCACCCCACCCCCCTTTCATTTTGTCCTGCTCACCTCATTTCCATGCTCTCCTGGCCATGGCCTTGCTTTTCCTTCTGGTGTGGGCTTTTCCTTTCCTGCTGTGCCGCCTAGCCAGCCTTGCCCACCTTTTGCATGGGTCCTTTTCATGTACACTTCAGAGCTCAGGCAAGTGTCCCTTCTTGAGAAAGACCACACCATGTCTGGGGTCCCCATCATCTGTTCCCAAGGCACTGCATACCCCCATCCCCTTCCAGCGTTTATTACGTTGATAATTAACTAATGGTATGAGATGCAGCTTCTGTCTTCCCTGCTAGCCACGCAGGCAGGGCCTCTGCTGACCTTTCTACTGCTGTGTGTTCAAGGTCTGAGGAATGAATTAGAATTTGCATGGAAAGCCCCGCCATGGTTGTTACTAGGGATAAGTGCTCGATGTGTGTTTGTTCTGCTCACACACCCACCCTCAGCTCATTTCCTGTTGACTGGGAGATGTCTGTGAGTTGCTCCCTCGTCCTGAGTCTGCGAGGCCCCTTCCCCCCCGCTCCCCCCTCTTCAGGTCGGCCTTATGTGCAAGTGCTGGCTCGCGCCACTGCAAGGAAGCTCTGTGGTCGAGCGCTGCAGTTGGGAAGGAGGCCCCATGGTCAGGAAGTTGTGGGGTGGGTGTGCATTACTGGGGGCACCAGTGACGTTCAAGGGCCTTCCTGCGGGGTCTGGAGGTTGAGGATAAGTCAGGACTCCTGAACTGTCTCTACAGGAGTGTGGGAGGGAGAAACCCACTGCCAGAACGGGACCCGGGTGTTGGGCCATTCCGGGCCCCCCAGAAGGCTGTGAAAGCCCCGCTCCTGTGGAGACAGCTATTACTGCACTCATTTCTTTGAGTGAAGAGAATGGGCGACCTTGTTTGTCTCACCCGCTTTTGGTGAATCTGCTGTGTGCCTGATTAGGTCACTGAGGGGAGGAATACTGCAGAGCACATCCTGGGGGGAGGGACAGTCATGTGACTCTCCCTGATGGCAGGGTGGGGCCACTGCTCCCAACTCTGGGTAAGGAGAAAACCTGGTGGTGTCCCCCCAAGCCCCTTAGAGATAGATTCAGAGTCTATGCTAAATCTAAGGGTGTGACATGAGGTGCAGTAGGCCTGGGTCCTAATTTCAATTTATCTGAACTTTATTTTTCTTCCCCCAAAAAGAGGCAAAAAAGTTGCCACCTTCTGGGAGCATTGTAAAAATTCAACGAATTACTGAGTTTCTTTACCTCCCCTCCCCCACTGCCACTACTGCTATTATTACTATCACAAACCATGTATTAGCTCATTTCTCCTCGTAACAACTCTGAGAGGACTCCCTTGGTATACCCATGTGCATCTGTTGATTCTGATGGACCTTTATAAGGACATAAATGGCCCCATTTGTGGAAGGTTGGTCACAGCATACTGTATACTTAAGATTGCTGTGTAGATGTTAAGATATAATAGAATTAACTGGAAATAGGGGCAGCTCAGTATGGTCAGTGAATACTTAGAAGCTGGAGGTGCTTGGGCACATGCTTGGGCTGCTGAATTAGCTGAGTTACAACTTGAGGTTTTGAAGGCCATGAGCTGGCCAGCGTGTCCTTGGGTGAGGAAGAATGGCACCACAGGGATCAATCAGGACTGTAGCTGGGGGATCCTGGTCCTCTTCCTCATCTCAGCCTAGCTCCCTGCACTGAGCCAGACACAGGGAAGAAGCCCCATGTGAGTTTGTTCAGTTGAGATGGGATTGGCATGCATGGAAGCAGTTGGAATGTGGTGCCTACTCTACACCCAGCAGGGAGGCCATTAAGAGTATGGACTTTGGAACCAGCCTCTGATTTTGCATCCTGCCTCTTTGCAACACCTTGGCCAATTGCTGAACCTCTGCATGCATCTAAAATCATTATTTATTTATTTATTTATTTTAATGGTGATTATGTGTGTGATTCTTTTTAATTATTTAATTCTTTTATACAGAGAAATCACTTGGATTGATCTATGTACAGGTTTTTTTTGTTTGTTTTCATTTTCACTGGCCAAATATATTTCACAAAATAGTCAACATTTACTTGGATGGATCAACATTGTAAATCTGTCATGACAAAATTTTTAAGACTAGGATCTCATTTTAACAGAAACATTTTACAATAAAAGATTAAACAGTCTTTTTTCCATCATATGAATATATCGGTCAAATAATGCAATACGGTCAAATTTCAAACATCATTGTTTCTCTTCAAACCCATTATTTGCAGGTTTTATAAACCAAGGCAAATAAAATTCACTTCCCTTCAAACTTTCTACAACTTACTACATACCCTCAATTTTAGCTTTTTCTTCAGCTAAAATTATTAACAACACTCTCTTTAAGGCCTGCATGAGTTAATACCTGTGAGGGACTTACACCAGTACCTGCATATACTGAATTACCAATATCCAAGGCTCTTATTATTAGAAGGGACATGGAAGCTTATATAACCAAGTTCAGGTATACTGATGAGTAGAATGATGTCTGAGACCGTGAAGGTAACAAATAGGGTACAGAGTACACGTTTACCTCTCAGTTGTGGTGGCTGCTTAGAGTCAAGGGTGGAAAATTATGAGGCCAAGTTTGGACATGGCTGAAAGTGGCTGTGGTTATGGTTAGACACAGGTGTGGGATAGAGAGAGGTGGGGTGCATGCCATTTGACCTTCTTCCTGGGGTTCAGTGAAGGACGTTGGTCTTGAGAGAAGAGAGATGGACTGACCATCTGAGTCATAAAGGTTGCAGGATGTAGGCAGTGGTCAGCTTTTTCCTGTCTGCTGGGGCTGAAGGGAGAGCAAAGGGAAGAAATTGGTTTTAGGTGGGACGCTGGGAACCTGTGATAGACACATAACATGACCTTTTCTGACAGTGAGCCTTGTTGGACATGAATAGAGAGTCTGTGGAAGGTGGTAAGAGACCATTTCTTCAAGAGAGTCTCCCCCCTAATAATGGGGCCTTGAGGGATATTGTATCCTTGAATGACCTTCAAGACCGTCTGACTGTAAAGGTTCATGGGGGGTTAGAAAACCAGGAAGAGGAGATAGGGGAATCTTCGTCTCCTTTGAGCACTCCTGGACCTTTAACCATGAGGGATGTGGTGCTGCGAGGCTTGGACCAGTCCTGCTTTGGGTGAACACACAGCAGAGCAGACTGTATGTTCCTGTTGTTTTGTTTAGGGGTTTTCCCTTCACTTAGGCTCTGACACACCCCAGTATGCCCCTGATGTCCATATTCTTACCATATTCTGGCCCCTGCACTTCACTCTGCAGTGCCATGCCTCTGCCTGAGTGACTTGCTGGGGCTGTGGCTGGACAGGTGGCATCAGGGTGACATTCTACTTGCCCTGGTGACCAGATGCTATGACACTTTCCTCTGAGTTGAAGCTCACTTAGATTCCTTAGATTCCTAACCTCAATTTTTGTGGTTACTACTAAAAAACTTATCAGATTCTTGCTTATTTAATTCTTGGTAGGAGGCAAGAATTCTATCTTCTGGAATCATTTTGTGTTCATGTCTTCTTGTCACTTTAAATAAATCACATTTTTTGATCATTACTAACTGAACATTTAGTGGAAAGAGGTCTGTCTCTTTAGTCTTAGTGCAGGGCCTAGCAGAACACTGAATATCCTGGAAGTCTCTTTCTTTTTTCCTTTCCTACTTCCTTCAACCCATCTCTCCAGCCACCTGTCCTTTTATTTATCCCCCCATATACCCATCTGCTTACCTGTTCTATTCCTCCTTTCCTCCCTCCCTGCATCCACTCACCCCACCTATCCTACTGCAAAGATTCTGAACATAAGTGTGATCAGTTCATATATCATTTCACAGTTACGGAGAGCTATGGAATGTTGTAGAGAAAAAGTCACCCACCAGATGGACACATTTGTGACACTGCCAGTCATCTTTTCTCATGGAGGGTGATGTTGGACAGTTAAAAATGGCATTTCATTCTGTGTTTGTGTTTTTAGATGTATTATGTGTCCTTTGAGGATACAGGTTCACACTGCTCCTCTTGTTCTATTCAGCTTGTAGTTATTCTTAGTACATACACACCATGCACACACAGACATGCATGCAGAGTAGCAGGACTTGCTCAGTTCTGGGGAAGTCCTGTGGGATGAAGGATTTGGTCTGGTTGGTCCTCAGAGGGGCCATCTGTGATATTTATGTTTCCAGTTTCCTGGTACAGAAACTCCCTGAGGTTGACCACCAGAGGGTGACAAATACCAATAATGACATGCAGATTATTTTTCCTTTATATTTTCTTACTTTTATGTGTAAAAAGTGATTGGAATTTTGTTGTTCTCATCAGTTTAGCTTCTTATCAGTAATGAATGTTGATTTTTACAAAGTGATAAATAGTATGAGAATGGAGGTCCATCTGACTGAGTAATTGCCTGGCTGCAGACCAAGGCTGTAAATAGGATGCAGAATAATCTTGATGATCCTTCAGGATAGAATTTTTTTTTTCATCGAGGTAAATTGGTTTACAACATTGTTGTAATGCAGAGGGATGGGATCACACTTCCTCAGATGTATGCTCCCACACCACACCCATCACCAAGGCACCCATAGTCCTCCACCATAGTTCAGTGGGCCCCTACACATTTTGCTCTCTCCCCTCCACCTCCTTCTCTGGTAATCTTAATTATACAGGGGCCTCCCCTGTGGCGCAGCGGTTGAGCGCTGGGTTGCGAAGCTGCTGGCAGCCTTTGCGGTGCTGGTTCGATCCCCGGCTGCTCCCCGGCCACCGGAGGAGGGTCCCACATGGCGCGCAGACCTCTCCTGCCGCCTGCTGCTCCCCTCAGCAGTGTACTTCGGTGCTTCTGCCTGCTCTGCTCCCCGCTCTGGCTCTGGTGAATTCTCTCACCCTCCCGCGCTTCTGACTGTACCCAGTGCTTGTATAAACAAACAAACAAACAAATAAATAAATTAAAAAAAAAACATGCCTCTATAAAAAAAATAATTAAAAAATAATTAATCTTAATTTATACAGCATGTAATTTGACTCATAATTGTCTTAAAAATAAGTTTTCAGTATTTTGGGTAGGTGCGAAAATTGTTATTTTTTGTGGATTTTCCATGGCAGTTATTTACATCTTTAACAACTGAAATGTAAATATTTATTTTTTAAAATATATACTGTTGCCTTTCTCTACAAAGAATCATAGATGAATGGTAGATGTCATGTATATTTGAGATGGATATTTGAAAGACTTGACAGTTTGAATTAACCTTAATTCCATGAAGTTGGGTTGAATGCCTTCCTTGGACCGGACACTGGGCAGGGAGCAAAGATACCCTGGGGTGGGTGTGCACTTTGCTGGGCCTGGAAGGTGTTCAGGTAACTGAGCTACACTATAAGAGGCTTCTCTCTGAGGAGTCCTTCAGGAATTATGCTAGGGGAGCGGGGATGGTGGTGGTATTGAGAATAACACTTCATTGTGAGAGTTATGTTGTGGCATGGCTGCTGTGTGGGAGGTAGTTGCCAGTATAGATGGTTTCCAAGCTGCTCTGAGCCTGAGTCATCCTTTGGGGGCTTGCTATCCCTGGTTCTAGCAGCCTGCTCTCTTAGGGGCAATAGCAGGGCTGCCCAGGCTGCAGTGGTGAGGAACCTCTTTTCTGCATGCAAGTCCTGTTGCTGGTCTCTGGTAAGCATTGTCTGTGCCACTGATGATTCCACATGGATGATTAGTGACTAGTTTGCTGTACTTAGGAAATTTTCACCTGAAACATGATATTCCATGTGGCACAGATACTTGTGCAGATCACTGTCCCTTTTCCTCCCTTCCCATTTCATCCCTCTGTTCCTTGTTCCTGAGGATGGGTCCATCCTCAGGAGAGAAACACAGTGGTAGCTCAAGCCACAGCCAGGTGGTAACTCAGGTGCGCTGCTTGTTTCCTGTTTGAGTACATGTTCTGATCATTTCACACATAATCATTCATCTAATTGGCACAGTATCCCTGTGAGGTTGACACTGTCAAGGTTCTCATGTTTCAGATGAGGAAACTGAGCTGTAGAAGGAAGTGACAGCCTGCCCAGAGTTCCCTAGGCCTTATTCTCTGTCAATCTGGCTGAGAGTCAGCCCTTACCCTCATGGGGATGGCTTTCATAATCATCAAGTGAGCTTTTTTTGTGTGTGTTTGGAGTAGACCCTATGCCCTGGTGTTCCCGCTCCAATTTGGCAATCAGTTGTCCTTGCTTTGGTTAACCAAACTGAACCAAAGATTTAAAAAATGTGTTGTCCACATTGAAAAACATGATGATATCACCCAAACTGGGATTAGGTAGATGCCAAATAGTTAGTGGCTGGGCCAGAATCCAGGCTTCCTTCCCCGCTGTGACTGGGCACCTGTTTTATTTTTTAGTGGCACAGCCAAGTTTGCCTGATAGCCTAGTGTCACCAAGGCCTTGAGAGTCTGCAAGTTGGAGCAAGAAGAGGGGAGGGGAGGGGAGCTGGGCTGATCTGGCTTTTACATTGAGTGTTCTTTCGTGGGGAAAAAGTTTATTTGTAATGAACATTTACTGAGGGTGTACAACTTTGAACTCAGCCCAATGGAATGGTTTTGAATATATTTGTCTACTATAGTGAAATTTAATAAGCTAAAGAAAGTTCACATGTTCTTAGATAAATTGTAAAATGTGAACTAGGCTATTGAAATGTATATCTGCAAAGCCGTTCTATGATCTAAGAAGAGAAACAAAATGATGGTTAGTGGAAATTTGTGTATTATAGCTCTCTTGATTTATCAATTCTAGACATTTTTACTTTTCTGCTATGAGAGATGAGTGATTAGTTCACACCAGAACCTCCCTTCAGTTTCTCCCCTGACAATTTTTTACTTATACATTTTAGTCCTCTCAAGGATTAGCATAGCACCTGTAAATATTCTTAAGTATTCATTTCCTATCCAAACAACTCTTATTTCTTGACTCCTTCCCTCTGCCCCCCACTCACTACCTCTGTTGGCTGTACCATTCACTTTTATATTATCAAGGCTGAGGCTTTTGCATTTTATTCTGTAACTATAATCTATCTTCTGGAATTTAGGTTATATTATTATGGCCAGAACTGTGAAATATTGTTCACCATAGAACCATGAAGTATGTGAGGATTGTATTTCCTCTTTATAGGTCCAGTGTCCTGATACCTTTATACTTTAAATAACAATATTTTCAGCATCAAGGTCAAATGGAGTCACTTTTCTTACACTATAAATTATTCAAAATCTTATCACACTTTTTTTTGCTATTTTTATTACTGTATTTTTGTAAGTTCTTTGGTTTCTTCAGTTGCTTTCTTTTTTTCTCCCTCTGAATAGAAATATATGTCTTTATCACATTACCACCATATAGTGTCTTATAGCTTCTTGCTTCTGTTACATGGAATTCATCCCAGTAGTCTCCTTGAAGGTCTTATGGAGCCCACAGATTTCATGTTATAATTTTTTTTTTTAATAGAGGCATGTTTTATTTATTTATTTATTTTTGTTTGTTTGTTTATACATGCACTGGGTACAGTCAGAAACGCGGGAGGGTGAGAGAATTCACCAGAGCAGAGCTGGGAGCAGAGCAGGCAGAAGGACCGAAGTACACTGCTGAGGGGAGCAGCGGGCGGCAGGAGAGGTCTGCGCGCCATGTGGGACCCTCCTCCGGTGGCCGGGGAGCAGCTGGGGATCGAACCGGCGCCGCAGAGGCCGCGGGCAGCTTAGCAACCCAGCGCTCAACCGCTGCACCACCGGGGAGGCCTCATGTTATAATTTTGACCTATTGTTTCTAAACCCGATGTACAGCCATCATTATGTAAATATTTTTCTTTTTGTGTATTTCTGGAAATAGTTCAGTTTTTTTTTTTTTAAATTGTATTCCCTATTGTTCTTTTGCTTGGTACTCAAGTAATTTCCCCTGGAAGGTATATGGATGGCCATATTTTGATTCTTCATATGTCTGAAATGGTCTGTATTTTGCTCCAACACAGGCATTAGTGAAGAATGTAATATTCATACTTAAAATACATATGGTACCATACCCCCAAGGAGAATAATACTCCCTCACTTCTCTGAGGATATGTGGACTGAATCTTTAAGAAAAATAAAGGCATGCATTCTCCATTTCTTATGGTTTGAATATATAGCCAGATCTTTGTTTTATAACTTTGGAACTTGCTCACATCAGGGTATTTTCAGTCCAGGCAGGCGTGTATATGGGCAGAGACTATTTTGTTTTTTATTTCCTGCAGATCTCACTTGCTCCCTGACTCACCCTTGCATATTGCTCATGGGTGAGCCTCATGGGTCTGACGACATTGTCAGTGTGACTGGAGTGCTATTCTGGGCGGATGACGCACAGGTCCGGGGATGGTCTCTCTATTTCTCTTTAGACTTCATGTAATAGGATTAAAGTTTCAGAAAGCAGCTCTGGCCCCAAACTTTGGAGGAGCTGGGTTAAAGGCAATTCTTTCTGGGTGAGGGAAATCGAGTATAGAGAAATTGATCTCATACTTCAGAAATATGGACCTGATTGCAGTTCCTCAGACAGGCTGCATCCAGCTCTGCACAGACTGTTTTACTGCCCAAGCCCCCCTCGCTGTCTTCCTCTTTCCTGTTTCCCCAGAAAACCTTCTTGCCTTATGGCTGCCTTTCCTCCATGGAGCAGTCATGACACCCTAATTACCCCCACCTCAGGTGTTAATTGTTGTCTGCTGCTCTTAACTATTCAAGGGCAGAGGCTCCACACAGCACCAGCACAGAGAAGGCCCTAGCACATAGCGTGAACTGAGTTTGGTTGGCCCTGTGGACTCCCCAGGCCATCACAGTGTCTTTGTTCTAATGAAATGGAGGACAAGGGGAGTGCAGGTGCCACATGCTGACCGTCCACAGCAGGCCAGGCCTTTGGTGCTTTGCGTGCATTTTCTCACCCAGTGCTCACAGCAGCTCTACCGTGAATCCCATTTTACAGATGAGAAGTTAGAGACCCATGAAATTGGCAGGGGGAGGACAGCTCATGTGGGACAGTGTAGGTTTCTAGAAACTTTGATGTCTCTTTCTTTATTGAGGTCACATTAGTTTATAACACTTTATATGATTTAGGGGAATAGTTTCATGCCTCCTTAAATATATGTCATCACACCTCTCCCACCATCAAGCACCCATAGTTTTTTTACTCTAGGCCATTTGGTCCCTTCCCCACTTTGTTTCCATCCCACCCACTTTCCCCTATAGTAGCCTCAATTCTGAAACCGTATTTCTAAGGTTTGTTTTGGTTTGGTTTTGTCAGTTCCTTTATTTTTCCCCCTCTCTCTATATGAATGAAATCATCCAGTATTTATCTTTCTCCTTCTAATTTATTTCACTTAAGCTCCATCCAGGTTGAGCAAGTGGCAAAAGTTCATCTCTTTTTTATGGCTGAGTAGTATTCCACTGTGCATGTATATCACATCTTAATCAACTGCTCTGTCAGTGGGCATTTAGGTTGTTTCTGTAGCTTGGCTATTGTAAATAGTGCTGCAGTGAACAGAGGAGTGCATATGATCTCTTTAAATGAGTGATTTTGTATTCTTCTGGTAAGTACCTAGGAGTGTAATTGCTGGGTCATAGGGCAGATCTTTTAAAAATATTTTTGAGTAACTTCTATACTTTTTGTTTCCATGTCTCTTGCTTGGGTAACCTTAGAACCCTGAACCCACATGACCATGTGAAATTCTGGGCATTTAATTCTGCTTTAATTAATTTAATTTAAATTAATTTAATTCATGATTGTGGGGGTGGCCCTAGACTCTAACTTGAATTTGTTTCCTGGGATATCACAGGCCAGTTGGTCAGGGTGATGGGCATGAATACTAGAGCGGCCCTCTTGGGTTGTCTTACCTTTATTAACCTTCGTCTTATAGTGAGTAGACTTTTAAAAAATATTTGCATATCTCATTTCTTTGTCTAATTAGTGTTGGAAGAACAGTGTCCCAGTTTTCATGCTTGAATAAATAACTGTCGTGGGGAAAGCTCTAAGGGGCTGGTTCACTATGGCACTCCCTCTTCCTCTCTCGTCTTTGGCATCTCATCCAAGCTTTGTTTCAGTCAATGCTTCAAACTCTGTTTTTATTTTATTTTTATTTATTTATTTTTTAAAGATTTATTGTATTTATTTATACAAGCACTGGGTACAGCAGAAGCGCAGGAGGGTGAGAGAATTCACCAGAGCCAGAGCGGGGAACAGAACAGGCAGACTGACAAAATACACTGCTGAGGGGAGCAGCGGGTGCGGCAGGAGAGGTCTGTGCTGTGTGGGACCCTCGCCGGTGGCCGGGGATCGAACCAGCGCTGCAGAGGCTGTGGGCAGCTTCTCAGCCCAGCGCTCAACCACTCCGCCACCAGGGGAGGCCCCAAATTCTGTTTTTAAAAGAACAAATCTTGTCAACCAGATGATACCTCCTATCACCATGAAATATCTCCCACATTTAGAGGAGATCTTTGTTAGTGCTACCTACAACATGGTCCTGAGTATTAGATCACTAGACATGCTTAATATAAATGGCTATTGTATGTTTACATTCTATTTTAAAGTAAATGGAATTAAAAAAGGTTGGGGGAGGGGTTAAAGTATAACCCCTGATTTAACCCCATCTTTATGTGACCTTAAAAATCCTCTGATTTAAACAATGAAGTAAAAAAAAAATAAAAAATGAAAAAAAATCCTCTGATTTATTCACTACAGATGAACTAAAGGTACCACAGCATTGCAAGATTTGGAGGCTAGAACACGGATATAAGTTCCTGTCCTGAAGGGGTTTTCAGTTTGTTGGAAGAGCAGAGTATAGACCTGACAGATCCTATGGCAATGTGGGTGCCCTGGGAGCAGGCTGAGAGCCCCATGACCAGCCAAGGCCAACTTTTAAAATATTTTTTTTATTTTTTACATCATTGTTCATTTTGAAACAATATTTGCTTCCCCCCACCCCTCAGGTGTAGTCCCCATAGAATTTCCTTCCTCAATGTACCCGTGCACCATCACCTCAGTCCCCTGTGCTCCTTCCTCCCTCCCTCTTACCCCTCTCCCTCCGCCTCCCCTGCAGAATGTCTCTAATTTATTGTCTGTTTTTGCTTTGTTGTGTTTTGTATTGTTATTATTTTTTTACACTGATGTCTTATTTGTTTCCCCTATATTCCTATTATAAGTGAAACCATCCGATATTTTTCTTTTTCCTTCTGGCTTATTTTAATGAGCATAAATTCCTTCTAGTTCCATCCACGTTGCTGTGAATGGCCTGAGTTTATCTTTTTGATTGCTGAATAATATTCCATTATGTATATATACCACATCTTCTTGATCCAGTCATCCATTTTTGGGCATTTAGGTTGTTTCCAGGTTTTACCTATTGTAAATAGTGCCATCTTATTGATGCGCTGAAGTTAGAAGCCAGCCTGCTTGACTTGCTGGACAGGTGTGAAGAGGACACTGTGTTATGAGAAGCATACTTTTCATGATACTGGAGACTATAGTTCACTCAGTGCACTGAGTATTGTAGATTTCTGGGCTTTATTTCTAAATAGAGACCCATACAAATGTAGTCAGTCTGGGGTGCCGGGACAGTAAAGGAACCTGCTATGATGCCATGCTAGGAACTGTTGGGACATCTGGGGGTGCTTGGTTGGGAAAAAAAAAAGGTGAGGAAGAAGAGGGCTTGATGAGACCATAGAAGACCCAGTCTTGACTGGCCCATGTTTGTGGCTGTGCTAGGTGATGTAATGCCGTAGTTTGTCCCTGGGACAGTGGTAGGGAAATGGGAAGGTTGGGTTGGCCCAGACTTGGAAATTTACCAGTTTTGTTGTAGAAGGATAGAGTGGAGCGGTGAAATGACAGCTGCTGGAAAGGCATGAATCAGGAGAGCAGGAGATGAGGGTGATAAGGGCGCTGGTCAGAGGGAAAGTTTCCCTCCTTGACCCAGAGTATGATTAGGAATTTCTAATGAATAACATATATGACCTGTTTTCAGATCTCATTTCCCAACAAAGATAAGGCATCTGTATGAAAACTTTACGTCAAGAATGGCTGTCATACCTCATAAGCTGGATTTTACCCAACTGTGGCTTTAAGTGCAATCCATTAAAGCTGAGATCTCAAAACCTAGCGGGCCTAATGGTCATGTGCCTTAACTTGGAGATCAGTTATTTCCCCAAGGAGCCCTGGCTCCTTTTATCAAAAAATGATATTAGAAACCAAGATTTGGGTGCTAGGTGTTCTGTTACTACTGGAGTATTGTTGCTACTGGAGTATCTCAGTTGGTAGAGCAGGAAATATATGCTTGAATACTAACTAGTGTATATGCAGCTGTCTATGAATATGTATCATTTATATCTGTATTAAGCTAAACATGAGTTCATACTGATATTTCAACTCTAATCCATTACCACATAGATCATTCTAGACTTCTCCCCTTGTTTGTCTAAACCTCTTGCTCCAACACTGAGAAACTGAGCTCCAACCATCTGCCATCCATTTACTTAATTGTTCAATTCCAGTTTACATGTATAGTGGTTTCAGAATTGTTAACTCATACCCCCAGGGAAACAGCTTTCTTTCTAGAGTACAGTGCTGGTGTTCAGTTCATCTTGCTTTTAGTCTTATAGGCTACACTCAGCTCCAAAGTTACTTAGTAACTTAGTGTCCTCTACCCCCTTCAATGAGTTTGTTTCACTGTTTGTAATTTAGTGAGATTTTTTTTGGGTCACAATATGCATACCAACCTGGGATCCTCACAGATTTTAAATGACTTTAAAAAAAAGCCTATATTAAGTTTCACTTTTTGCACTGTAATGGTCTATAGATTTTGACATATTAGAAATGAATTTATGCTTGCCTTTTTTACTTAACACTATTTCTTGCAGATCTTTCCAAGTTAGTATATACAACTTCCTGAACCTTCTAAATAATGCATAGTAGCCCAGACTAGATCCAGACTTCTCCTGGTGGACTCTTGGATTGTCTCCATAGTTTTGCTTTTAGAGACAGAGATGCATCAAATGACCTTGTACCTTGTACTTGACTTTGAAGTCTTGGTGGAGAAATGTCTTGGGCCCCCACTGACAGTGAAAGGTTTTCACAGAATCCTGAAAAGCATGAGCTCAGCTTCTTTGTGGTTGACTGAAGGCCTGGGCCATGTTTAGGAGCACATCCAGTGGCAGGAAGGGGTGGAGGAGAGGGGATATGTGAGAAGTGGCAAGTCTTGCGGAGTCCTTAGAGATTGCTTCAAAGTGCTCAGATGAAAAGACTTAGGGGAGCCTAATGCTAAAGGTCAGCCCCACAGCCACATAAAAGTGGGTGCTTTATTTAATTGCCCATTTCCAAGTTGGTTGTTTATCAACAAAGACATCTTTTGACAAAAATATTCAGCAAGTTAAAGGAAAATTGTCTCTTGACTTCTCTCTCCTCCAATTCCTCTTTCATAAGATGAATCTTTCGGAAGCATCACAGAGGATGTCCCCTCCTTGTTCACACCATGCTGAAATCTGTGCATTGTCCTCAGGGTCATGTTCCCAATATTTAGCACTGTGCTCAAGACAGTCAATATTCCAGATCCAAGGAGCTCCAAGCATTTGGTCATTTCCAGCTCTGTGACCTCAGAATAGGCAGCATCTCCTATTCCTGAATCTCCATCTCCTGCTCCCGAAATGGGAATTGTAATGCTTCTTTTTCAGAGTTGTTGCTAGGGTTAGATGAACTGATGTTCCTGCAGCTGTTGGCATCATATTTGACTTGAAGAAAGAGCTCAGTAGATACCACCCAGAGCTGTGTTATTGCCCAGACTTCCTGATGGATCTAAATTTTTTACTGCTAAGATATTGCTGATGTTGAAATCCCCACATGATAGCTTCCCTTGTTCTGTGTATCTGTCTGAATCCTGCCAATCCCTGAGCCCCCAAAACCCTCTACAAAGGTCTCTTGCTCAACCACTCTCATGGCAAGATCACTATCCCCTGAACTCCTGGAGTCTGGCACTCTGCATGGTAGGTTGTGAAGCTTATTCTTAGTTTATGCTGCACTCTCTGAGCTCAGGGACCATGCCATGTAGCTCCTCATGCCCTCTTTGGTGTCTTGTATGCACAATAGGCTGTTCTGAACCATTGATGAAGTTGAAACTGGTATTTCAAATTATTTAAATGGGCAGTTTCCTTCTAACTCAACACTGAGTTTCTATTTTACACAACACTGAGAACTTTGTTATTAGTGGCCACTTCTAATACTGGTATTAAAAACATGTCAGATTAGAGTGTGAAGACAGCCAAATTTTCTTCTGAGTTTCGGGGAGGTTGTTGTGCTGTTTTCTCTCTTGTCTTTATATTTTGAACAGCAATTAGGAGCTTTGGTGCAGAGTTCATTCTGTACTCTCCTCTCAGGTTGTTGGAACGAATTTCCCCACACTTGGTGCTCTGTGTAGACCCATCTTCCTCACTGTGGTGAGGATACAGGATGTTTTGCTGCTGCGTGGCTGAACCAGAACACAGAGGCCAGTGGGATGGCTTTTCTATCAGCTGCCAAGTCAAGGGGACAAATGCAGACTTCGTGCTACTTAATGTGCACAGACAACTGCATAACCACATTAAAGGAAAGAAACAAAGGAAATACCAGACTCTTAATTTCAACAAACGTTCATTGAGCTCCGGCTGTGCATCTGGCACTGGCATGGCATGGAAGATGAACAGTCACCCTAAGAGCTTGCATGATGGTGGGAAGAGATCTGTGCACAGATAGCAGCACCTGTGTGTGCCATGCAGGACCCCTGGAGGCCGGGTGGGGCACAGAAACCTCCCTGGGGTGGTGCTGTCTGGGGAGGATGCACAGGAGCTTGAAGAGTGAATGAAGAGGGAAGGGCATTGCAGATAGTGGGATGGGCTATGAAAAGGAACAGAACAGTGCTCGGTGTTTGGAAGTCTGGGTTGATGTGATGAAGAAAGGGTTGAGAGGCAGGTGAGGTGGCCCTAGAGTCTTAGCTTTATGGGGGGCCCAGAAGGGTTTTCCACAAGATTCATGGTGTGATCAGCTTTGAATTTGTAGCTGGCGAAAGGCAACCCCTTAAGATGCTCTTGCTGTACGTCTTGTGAGGGCAAGTGACATTCTCAAGGAGATTGCAGAGGTGTTAGTGGGGAGGGACAAGGTCCAGAGCAACTCGGCTGGAGACACTGACTGACCCTAGAGAGTGGTCAGGTGGGGAGTCATGTCTTACTTTCTTATGTGGTTATAACCTCAGTGTGGAAATTCTGACTGCTTTTGTTATTTTTTTCCTATTACATGCTAAACTTGTACCCCTTGTTGTTATGTGTTCTTCTTTAGTACAATTTTCGATGACAACAAAATATTAAGTTAAAGTGTTAGTATTGACTTAATATATTTCTTAATTATCAATCAGTATTTACATTATCTCCATTTTTTAACCTTTACACACAGGACGTTAGTGTGTGTCTTTAGATTGTCCCTGAGAAAATGATGCAAAAAGAAGGGGCAGTCTAAAGGAATGGCTATTGCTCCGACTCCTTCATGCATCTTGTCAAATTGTTTTCTACAGGAGCTGTGTTTACTTGTAATGGCACAAGTAGGTATGGATGTGCTCCTTTCACTCCTGGGATTTGTTATTACAAATCTGCTTTCTTCTAGATCTAATTCCAGGAACTAGCAATGATGATTAGCAGATACTGGGTGCTCATTTTGTGCTAATACTATGTTGAGCAATTTGCATGCCCCGTCTCTTCCATCCTCTCGGCAGGTCTGGGAGGAGTGACAGTTGTTATCTGCTATTTAGTAGAAGGATACTGAGGCACAGAGAGATTGAGTCTTTTGTCCAAGGACACATGTTAGATGATGATGGAGCTGAGTTGGAATACAGTTATTTCTTTAGGGGCCCTTACTGTAAGTAGCCACCAACTTGTACTGTCTTGCTGTTTAAATTTCCATGTTGAGGTTTTTGGTCAAGTTTCTCCCTTATATTTGGTACTTGTGATATTTTCTTATTTAGTGATTTTTCCTTTTATGTCCTTTAGAGATTTTTACTTGCTCAATTCTTCACACTCCAACCTATTCCAACTTGGAGTGCCAGTGCATTGCCATCTAAGCAGCATATACTTCTGGTCTTCAGGGGGTGGGTTTGTGATTTTGTTGGATCATGGTGACAGTGAGCACTGGTCTCACACTTTACTGGTAGCCACTGGCCTCCTCTTAGTTGTGTCCACTTACACTTAGTTACTGCTTAGAAAGTTGTTTTTTTCTCTTCAAAAGAGAAGATAACTTGGGAAATTGTCCTGAAAATATTGAGAAACTCAGGATTTTGTTTCTTCTGTCACCTGATGAGTGTCTTTTGCTCCATTTCTTCTCTATGTCACAACGACTACATAGTGCAGTTCTCTGTCTGGTTCTGTCCTTCCACAAAGCTGGTCTCAGGCAGAGAAAGGAGGAGAAAGGTGTCCTTTTTTCCTCTCTGCTGGGTGTGTGGTCATGGGCTTTATCACATCTATCATTTTAGACAAATTCACTTCTCTCATCTAAGTTCAAAGTTACCATCTTTAGATTATACTGACCTAAAAAAAAAATCAAATCATGAAATGGAAACATTGTGAGGATTTGTTTGAGGAGGGGTAGACAGACTATTTCTAAGAGACTGTGTCCTTATTCTTTTACCCCCTTTCTTGAGTCTTTATATCAAATTTCTGTCCTTTATATTCAGTGTGAATATGAGTGGAGGTAGGACATAGATCAATAACATCCTCCTGCTGAAGCATTCATGTTTCAGGTGAACAAATACAACATCTTAAGAGAAAAACTTTATTCAGGTATGCAAAATGTATGTGGTCATAACGTTTTGCATTAAAATTGTTTTCATATTTTTCTTTTATTAAGTGGTATCTTTTCAGTTTCATCAGTTAATGGCATCTTGCATTAAAGCATTCATCTACATACACTAGTGAAGACTTTAAAATGATAAAGAATGAAAGTCCTTTTCCCCTTCCACTCACAATTAGGTATTGAATATTCCATAATATTCTCCTTATAATTATGTATATAGCTATCATTCAATATTAGAAATTACCCTAACACGTTATACATATCTACATTGTACCTGCAATGGCTTTTTTATTTTTATTTTTGCTGAAAATTAGGTTATCTCTTTTTGCAGTGGATCTACTGTATTCTTTCTTAACAGCTGTGAAAGTATTTTATGGAAGACCTCATCTTAGCCTATTGCTATGTATATCTGGACAGAAGACATTGGTTTTTGTTTGTTTTGTGAAACTTCTGTGTGTGTAAAACCTAGGCAGAGGAGAAGATAGAGTATACAAATTTGACACCCATTCTTGATAGAAACTCTTAGAAAAATAGGTAAAAATGCCTCAACTTGATAAAGGCATCTTAGGTATACTCCCTGGAAGTATACCTAACATTATCCTTAATGGGGAAAGATTAAATGCTTTTCTCCCTAAAACTGTAGATAAGACAAGGTTGTATGCTCTAATGGTCTTACTTAACTAAGTGCTGGGAGTTCTATCCAGTATGATAAGGTAAGAAACAAAAAGACATGTAGAGCAAAAGAAAAAAATAAAATTGACTCTATTTGCAGAAGGCTTGACTGCTTTCCTCGAAAGCCCAAAAATCTCTTAGAACTCGTAAGTGAATTTAGCAAGGTGGCAGGACACAAGATAAACATACAAAAATCAATTGTGTATATATGTTAATATTAATATATATTAATAATGAACATATGGATACTGAAATTAAAAATACCACTTACATTGTCCTCCCCCAAAAAGAAAAGAAATACTCAGGAGTACCCTTACAAATATGTATGCTTAAAATTATACAATGGTGATGAAAGAAATCAAACTCGATCTGACTAAATGGAGACACATACTATGTTTATGGATTGGATGACTCCATGTAAATTATATCAATTTTCCCTAAAATTGATATGCAGATTTAATACAGTTATATAAATTGTAGCAAGATTTTCAGGTAAATGTACACAAGTTTATTTCAGAGTTTATATGCAAAGGCAGAGGAAGTAGAACAGCTAAAAGAATTTTGAAAAAAGAATAAAGTACAAAGTGGGTGCAATTTCAAGACTTATTATATATATATAGCAGTTAAGACTATGTGGTATTAGCAGAGAGATAGACAAGTAGATCAATGGAGTGGAACAGAGAAATTGACCCAAATAAATGAGCCCAGCTGATTCTTTACAAACTTGTAAAAGAAATTCAATGGAAGAAAGATAGCCTTTTCAATAAATGGCATTAGAGCAACTGGACATCTATAGACAAAAAATATTTAACCTGTCTTACTCCTCATACAAACATTACCACAAAATACGTCATGGACTTAAAGGTAAAACAAATTTATTATAAAGCTTTCAGGGAAAAATAAGAGAAATTTGTGGGGGTTCAGAGATAAACAAAGGATTTTTAGAACTAGACACCATGGCATCATTCCTTACAGAAAAAACTATAAGTGGGACTGCACTTAAGCAAGTAACCATTGTTCTGTGAAGACCTATTACACAGATGAAAAGAAGCTACAGCCTGGTAGAAAACATGTGCAAACCACATATCTGACAGAGAACTAGTATGTAGGATGTATTAGGAATGCTCAAAACTCTCCAGTGAAAACAACCAATTCAATCAGAAAATGGGCACATTTCACTGAGGATGATCTACAGATGGCAAACAAGCACATGCAAAGTAGGAAAATGTAAATTAAAACCACAATGGCAATAGAATAGCTATAGGCTTTAAAAAGTGATGATACCAAATGCTAGTGAAGAGAAAATCAGTAACACACATTTTTGGTGGGATTGTGAAATAGTGCAACTGTTTTAAAAAAAGTCCGGCAGTTTCTTATAAATCTAAACATGCAACTGTTGTATGACTCTGCACATTTGTGGCAGAGAAACAAAAACTTACATTCATGCAGATACCTTCTCATGAATATTTATAATGGCCTCAAGCTTCAAATATCCCTGATGTTCTTCAACAGATTAACAGACTGGTTTATCCATACCATTGAGTACTATTCAACAATCAAAAGGAATGAACTATGGGTACATGCAGCTGCCTGGATGAAACTGCAGAGGATTATGCTGAATGAAAAGACCAAATTCCAAAAGTCTACATGCTCTATGACTCCATTTATGTTACATTCTTGAGATAACGAAATTATAGGAATGGAGAACAGATTGATGGTTGCCTGGGGCTAAACCCTGGATCAGTGTGAGTGTGGGAGGGAATGCATTTATAAAAAGTGAATGCATTTATAAAAAGGTGCCACCAGGGTTCTTTAGGGTGACAGAAATGTTCTGTGGCTTGACTGTATGGAGGCCAGGATGTCCATTCAGCATGTTCATTGCACTAGAGTTTTGCAAGATGTTATCACTGGAGAAAAATAGGTAGATACATGGGGCCTCTCTGCATTATTTGTCTATATAACTTCTAAAACCTGCATATGAATCTACAATTATCTCATAAAAAGCAATTTAATTTTTTTTCAAGATTTATTTATTTATGCATATAAGAGCTGGGGTACAGGCCAGAGATGTGGGGGGTGAGAGGATTCACCAGAGACAGAGTGGGGAACAGAACAGGCAGACTGACTGAAATCCACTGCTAAGGGGAGCAGCGGGCGAGACAGGAGAGGTCTGCCACGCCATGTGGGTTGCTCCCTGGCTGGCCGGGGAGTGAACTCGTGCTGCAGAGGCTGTGGATTGCTTCATAGTGTGGTGCTTAACCCCTTGCGCCACCAGGGAGGCCCAATAAGCAATTTAATTAAAAGTATATTGCTTCTGTTTAAATAAGAGATTATTTGCACTTTTAAAAACAGCTCCATTGTGTTTCATGGGATGTATCATTTTAGCCTATATCCCATTATATCTGCATGGGGGTTTTGTGTAAAAAAATTTTTTTTGGTAAAAATTAGAGTAGAAAGTAGGTAAAAACTTGAAGGAACACTTTTTTTCCTTTGAAACAAGTTTCTTAAGCTACTCTTGGGTTTTACATTAAAGAGATTTCCTTTTCCGGGGGTTTTCCTCTTGATGCTGATGGGGACTAGAGGGTCAGAGTGGGCCTATAGAGTGGGGTCTCTAAGCTGCTGACACAGGCAAGGAATGATCTTTATTTTTCTTGAATTTAACAGCCCCAAATCCACCTTAGAAAAGCCTTAAAATACTTTGCTATTGACAACATTTGAGGGTATCAACCTATTTTTTCCCCTTTAGTCCTTGTACATCTCCTTTTCTTCACTTCAGTCTCTTACACCCCCTACAACTGGCTCTGATTTAATAATCACAATTTCATTTAAGTAGTATTTGCTACTTTCAGTTCCAGAATTTTCTGGCTAGGTATTTTGTGAGGTAAGCTGTAGTTAAAATCCAAACCCACTGTCATGCTAGCAGTCTTCTAAGTGGAAGTTAGACTTTCTAGCTCTAAAAGTGTGTGGTTTATTTATATTTTTGAATACTAAACAATTCCTATCAAGAGAAATAACCCCAAATCCATCATTATTTAGTATGAAACTTAAAAACCTAAAAAAATACATTCATGACAAGCTGTTGTGTCAGAGCAACTACGTGGAGTGAATTCAGGGATTCGTCAAGTTAACTATTGGGCAGCCCTGTTTGTCCAGCCTGGGATAGGGCACGCAAAATGAGTAACCAAGCCCTGCTGTGTACTGTGACATAGGCGGACAGATGAAGGCCACTTAACAGTGACAGATGACAGGCAGCTCCTGAAGCCCTTACCATGGGTAGGCCCTGAGGACTCAGCACCCCACCCCCCATTTCCTGGGTTGGGGCTGTGATTGCCTCTTCCCTCTGCAGAGGAGGATGTCAAAATTGAGAACAGGGGACCCTCAATCTGCCAGATCGCCAAAGCTCCTGACCCCTGCAAAATACCTAGCAATAAGAATCTGAGATGCAGATGCTCTGGTGGCAGCCACTCAAGATGCAGTACTTTTATTTTATTTTATTTTTAAATATTCATTGTTGCTTCTTTTTTTTTTAAGATTTATTTATTTATTTATTTATACAAGCACTGGGTACAGTCAGAAGCGGGGGAGGGTGAGAGAATTCACCAGAGCCAGAGCGGGGAGCAGAGCAGGCAGAAGGACCGAAGTACACTGCTGAGGGGAGCAGTGGGCGGTAGGAGAGGTCTGCGCGCCATGTGGGACCCTCCTCCGGTGGCTGGGGAGCAGCCGGGGATCGAACCAGTGCTGCAGAGGCTGCGGGCAGCTTCGCAACCCAGTGCTCAACCGCTGCACCACCGGGGAGGTCCCAAGATGCAGTACTTTTAATTTGGGTGAATTGGGGAACAACACAGACTTCTTGTGAAAGCCCACCTGTGACCTCCATGCTTTCCAAATTGTGTCTCTGCCTGGTTCACGTTTTGGGGGATGGCAGTGAGAAACAACAGCATAATTAGTTTTACCATCTTAGTCATTTGGGGCTTAGAGACTTAAACACAACCTGTTAGGTTAGTTAAACAACCACTGTCTATGTTTCAGTGTTAGATTTCCATTGATTTAGCAACTTGTCTTTTATATCAGGTTTTGAAAGTTTCACATCTGAATTAGGTTTCTGATAAATCTGCCAAGAACCTGCAGATTGTACATATCCTCCTTTTTTCCTAAACTCAAGTGTGACCTCCTTCTTTAGTTTTTTTTTTAATTTAAATTTTAAGAGGCCAAGGAAGGATAACATCAGTAAATAAAGTCGATAATGAAAAATATGCTGTTTTTCTTCCACCTGCCTTTCTTACTGCTTCCCCCTCTTTGTGGGAATGACAGAATGGGAGGGGAGTGCTGCAGCCCCATTGAGGCTCTCTGTGGGTCTCCATTATGCTGGTCCTTGTTTGTCACAGCGTGAGGGATCACCACAGGGTGCCAGGCGTCCCCTGCTGAGTGGGTGATCACCTGTGGGCATCAGGAGAACCCTGTCTCCCAAGCATCACCTCCCCTGGCCTGCCAGAAGCCCAGGGCTCAGTGATTACAGTCCCCGAAGCTCAGTGTAAGACATTGACATGACAGTAAGAAGAGGTAGAATGAGTGAACTGTAACATCATTATCATAGCAGTTAACAGGGGTTCATCTGTGCCAACCCTGATGCTCATTTCTTTTCATACATCATCTCATTAGTGCTCACATTCAAACTGTGAGGACTAGCTAAAATGCCCCCAAAGTGTCTGATTCAGTAGATCTTGGGTTAGGGCCTGAGAATTTGCGTTTCTCAGCAGTTCCCAGGAGATGCTGATATTTCCATTCATCATCTCTCAGGTCCAAATTAATCTGCTTACAACAACACCATGAAATAGGTAATATTATCCCCATTTCATAAAGAGGAAATAGGCAAGGGAAGTCAGGGGACCTGACCACAAAGCCCACTGCTACTGACCGTAAGCATCTGTTAGTTCAGCACAGTTAATTTTTCAGAGGCCGTAGCAAGTGCCTAAGAAATTCCTAAACAGAAGCCCATAGCCATCTGGTGAATGGGGCATGTGTCACAAGGGTCGAGAGCCAGGCATGGTGGGTCAGGTAGATCTAGGGTGCTGCCTGGGGGAGGATCAATCCTGAAGGGTGCTGTGGGGGATGCATGAGGGTCCTGGTTACTATCATGAGGGAACAGTGCTGGAAGGAGAACAGGGAAGCGATTAAAGGAGCTGTTCAGTGGGTCATTTCTCTCTGTCCCCATCCACAGTGCCAGCACACTGTGGCTCTGTTTCTGGGGGATTCTGTCCTCGCTGTGGCTATTCCTCTCGTTCATATTTTCTCAAAAAAGGGAAGGAATCTTTTTTTAAAAAGTGGAGGAAAATAAATGACTGTCTTTTCTTTATTAGTTTATTTTGTGACACTACAATTCTTTGGACCCGGGTGATTGAAAAAGAAGTAAACTAAAGAAAAAACTCCATATAGGTATAGGAAGGGTAAAGAGACTCCCAAGAAACATATACACTCTTTTCAGATTTGTCCCAAACTCATTAATTCAGAGTTGAAGTTTTGAAAACTGGAGGAGAGGCTTGGCAGCATGTGGAGGTGTAAAGAGGTTGCAGACTGCTGGCCCCCTGGCCAGATTCCACTGACACCCTTTGTTTGGCTCACATAGTATTTGAAAAATACTCAAATCAGTATAAAATGAGGGAGTTTTTTTTTTTAATAAAACCTTCAGTTAACCACTTTTCTTGAGAAACGAGGAGCGCCAGCATTGGGGTTGTGGCTGGTTGGTGGTTGACCCTGGGAAGGGCTTGGCTCCCACCAGCCAGCACACTGTCCCCATCAAGAACGTTCTGGAGCATCACTCACCAGCTGTGTGATTGGGGCTGTCACTTACTGGATTGTTCCACCTGCCCTGCCCTGGCAGCCTTGGTGTGTGAGGGCACATTGTAAAGATGAAACCCAGCGGGATCGGAGGGGACCAGAAACGCAGGCTCCCCATCAAGTGTCATTCGGGAGGAGACATTTGTGATGATCGTGGCATGCTAGGAAGTTCCGTGCTGCCTTCCAAGGCAGTGTCAACCACTTCTTTCCTTTAAACTTTGTTTCATGTGTTTTATAAATGTGTTTTCTAAAATTATGGTGATTATTTTACAAGATCCATGCAGTCTACGTGGTGCTTTATAGGGTGTATCCGGCTACAGCTGGCGCACTTCTGGGTGTTTTATGGCAAATTATTCTCAGATTACCCTTTAATGCAGGAAGGTCTGCCTGTTGTCTGAGCTCCCTGGGTCATATAGAAAACCCTCAGACTTGATACAAAACAGCTGCCTCAGTCAACTGTTCCAAAAAAGGAGCATTTTTAGGCTGAAGCAGCAGGAAAAAGGTTTTTGTAGCTGGTGGAGATTTGGAGAAATGTTAAATTACTCTTTCCTTGCCATTAAAATGTGATTTAATTTTGTTATTAACAAATTGTATAAATCTAAAAAGTTCTTCAAATGGGAGTTTGTTAAGTGCTTTCTGGTAATACTTACAGTATGTCCTGGGGGTGTTCTCCAGGGGAGACAGCAGCACAAAACTCCCTCTGACCTCCATGTCCCTGGGCCTCAGCCTGGGCTGGGCTGGGGTCAGGGGCCAACCACCCTGGGCCTCCCTTCTCTCTCTCCTCTCAGTCCCTGCTGAGATCAACAACAAAAGGGTCAATTGTCTGAGGCCTCCTTTTGTCTCAGGGGCTCTACTGGGGCTCTCTGAATGCCACTCTCTGTGCATATGGGTAAGTGCATGTGTGCATGTCTGTATGAATGTGTTTCTGTGTGGTTGCATGCATGTGTGCACACAAAACACGTACTTATTCACATCTACACACATACCCTTGAGTACACATGTATATGTGCACATATATGTGAGGATGGATGTCTTTGCATGCATAAGTATATGTATATGCACATGTATATGTGCATGTGTAAGTTGGGTGTGAATGTGTGCACTTGTACACATACAGCCAGTGGTGAGATATGATTAAAGTGCTTCTGCCTTGCTAATGTTTCTTAGCTGAGCAAGGGCTCAGAGGGACCCGATTGATGGATGGAGGTTCCAAGGCCAAGGGAGAAAAGCACCTCTGGCTCATTTCCCAGCAGATTACAGTTACCTTTGTCTGGTGTAGAAACCTCAGAGAACTTTCTACTTCTTTTGCAGGAGTAAAGAGGCACAGGCATAAGGAGCTTCCTTACACAGTCCATTGGCCTCATTTGCCTGTTCCGACCTGCGGTTTCATAGCGAGGCCCATAGAACTTTTCTACATTGTTCCAGCACCTACTGGATGCAGTGCATTCTGTGTGGAGATGTAGCCACCTTCCCAAATGACAGTCAGTGCCCCATTCCCAGCCTCCTCCCCTGACCCCCCCACCCCCAAGGCAGCCTCTCAGCCTCTGTGTGGGTTCCAGTCATCTTGTTCCCTAGCACCTCTTTACCAGGCAGGTTCACACAAAGGCCTGTAGGTGCTGTGTCTGGTCTGTGTGATGCAAGGAGTCACACTTCCTTCCTTACCATCAGTGTCCTTTTAAAAATTACAAGAAGGGATCATGCTCAGCGAAATAAGCCAGAAAGAAAAAGAAATATACCGGATGATCTCACGCATAGCAAGAATCTAGAAAACTTAAATAAGGGACCAGGAAAAAGAATAACTATTAGAAAGAAGAAATCAAAATCAACAAACAACTATGAACCAGAGACACACTATGGGGGGGGGGGAGGAGGGCTTGGGGGTCAAAATAAGGGGGTTGCAATTGTATGGGGAATATAAAAATAAAATTTAAAAAAATGCCAAGAAAACATACTTGTTTCGGAAGCCAGGAAAAGAGTAATAAAAAATCCTTAATTGAAATTCACCTTTATGGAGGATTTATCTCCTAAACCATTTCAACCAGCACAGCTGCCATTTAACAACTTTTTCTGCTTTTTTTTTTCTTATTTTTGTCCCTCCCACACCCATTTCCTCTCCCTGTTCCAGCAAGGGTTTATCTTTCAACTGTGGAAAAGCCACCAATTAAAACAGTACTCCAAAGCTTATGAAAATATTCAGTGGGTAAAATTTTCTTATAATTAGCCTAACTGTAAGCCAGAACTTTTTAACCCCAGGAAATGTAAAGTAACTTGGCGTGTGAAATCTCTCAAATGCTCACCCTGACCTTTTGGGTACAGTTTCTGTTTTTATTTCATTCCAGAATAATTTCCTCCTAGTCCTTTAGATTCTTGATTGTTCTTGAGGCATCTTCTCTTCTGTTTGCTTAAGTCTCAAAGAAATGACACTCCTGGTTTAGCTGAGATACATAACTGAATAAATTCAGGTGAGTGTGATGTGAAATCAACTTGATGTTAGTATTTCATGCCTTCACTTTTAGATATTCTTTTTGTGGAATTAAGCCTATTCGCCTGGATTCCCAATGGCTCATCTTTGTTGGTTTTTCATTTTGGGGGTGTGCAGTGATAACACCCAGCTGAATTGTTCTGGAGCCAAGCTACTCACACACTTGTTGGGGGACTCCACAAAATGTAGAGCTGGACAGAGACATTGGGCTTTCTTTTGCCTTTTTTTTTTTGTTGTTGTTGTTATTGAAGTACCATTGTTTCATATCCTTGCTAGTGTCTTGACAGTATAGGATTTCCCCCTAAGCTATGGTCACCGTAGCTCTCCCACCACCAAAGCATCCATAGTTCTCCACTATAGTCCATGGTGTTCTAGCTCCCCACTCCCTCCCATCCCCTGTTACCCACCTCTTCCCTGCCTCTTCTGAAAGCCATAGGTCTATGGTCAGCTTCCATGGGTTAGTATTAAAGTCTATCTTTGTCTGACTCTTTGTTGTTGTTGTTGTTGTTTTGTATTCCACATGTAAGTGACACCATCCAGTATTTATCTTTCTCCTACTGCTTATTTCACTTAGCATAATCCCTTCCAGTTCCATCAATATTCCTGCAAATGGTATGCATTTATCTTTTTTGATTGCCGAGTAGTATTCTGTTGTGTATGTATACCATATCTTTTTGATCCACTTGTCTGTTTTGGGGCACTTAGGTTGCTTATTTCAGCTACTTTACTTGTCCTAACTCTCCCTCTCATTGGCTCTTCCCCACCTTCCCACTGCCTTCCCACTTCTCAGGGCCCCCCCTGTCATCTTTCAGCATCTATTATAGCACTGAAAATATCACCTCCCCATCCTCACCCCCACTCCATTGGGTCAATACCTAATCTAGATACTAATCATGATGTGCTTGGGGATCCTAAGTGCAACTTAGGCAGACTTTTTGTTAAGATGTGATATAGATGATGCTTAGATTCTCAGCTGCCATGAGTTTCTTCAACACGTAATGCAATATTTCAGTCACAGTGGGTTAGTGAGAACTATATAGGCAAGGTTTGGCTGATCACTGCTTGATAAAATAGTTTTAAAGTTCCAAAACCAGCTTTAAAATTAAATGCTGCAATGTGACAACATTTTCATAAGTGGGCATAGCCTCCATACAGTGGCAGGGGGCAGTTATTATTTGTAGAGTTTCCCTTACCCATCAGACAGTATGCACACATGCATGGTCACATACACAAAGATACAAACACAAATATAGAAACATTGCTTAATCCTCACATTAATCCCGTGAGAAAATAATTATTTTGGCCACTTAACGGTTGTGAACACTGAAGGTCTGAGAGTTTAGATAACTTGCTGACGCCCACACAGTTAGCAGTTGAACTTGGCTGGCCTTACTCTTCGGTAATCCACCACTGACCTTGCGTGAACTAGCTGAGGCCCACACCATCTGATTTGACCACCACTTACACTTGAGAGGTTTTCACGACACATCGCAGAATAAAGCAGAAATGGCAGTGTTGCCCGCATCCCCTACTGTGTCACTGTGCTCGTAGTAGCTGTGTACACTTCCCCATGTATCTCAGCTTTTATTTCTTGCTGTCCTCAGAGTTGCGGCTTGCAGGCCTGGATCTTATGGGATCAGTGTGACGACTGTGCAGAACCTCAGGGAGGCTCTGGCCCCAGTGGCCAGTCCACCTTAGGGCCTTTGATCTCCACTCAGCACTCCGGGAGTGGAGGCAGGCCAGGTGGCTTCCAGGACCTGGTGGGGCTGTCCTCTCTAATTCAAACCTCAGAATCAGCTGCACAAGGCGATCCTTTTACTGCTTTGGCTCAGAGCTGAGAAAGTCCCATTTTGCTAACAAAACAGAGTGGAAGGGTTGATTGCCAGGGGCTGGGAAAAATGGGGAGATGTTTGCAAATGGGCTAATGGTAAGGCTTTTAGTGATAAGATGGATAAATTGAGGAGTTAATATATAGCATGGCGACTATATGATATTGCTATTATATACTTGAAATTTGCTCAGAGAACAGATTGTAAATGTTCTCATCAAAAAAAGAAAGAGGGCCTCCCCGGTGGCGCAATGGGTTGAACGCAGCGCTGTGAAGCTGTCCGCAGCCTCTGCAGCGTGGGTTTGATCCCAGCCGGCCAGGGAGATACCCACATGGTGCAGCAGACCTCTCCTGTCTCGCCTGCTGCTTCCTTCAGCAGTGTTTTCGGTCAGTCTGCCTGTTCTGTTCCCCAACCTGTCTCTGGTGAATCCTCTCATCCTCCCGTGCCTCTAGCCTGTAACCCAGCCCTTGTATAAAAATAAATCTTAAAAAAAAAAAAGGAAAGGAAGGGAAGTCTGGGAGGCGATGGATGTGTTAATTACTATGATTGTGGCATAATTTTACAAAGCGTATGTATATCTGATCATCATGCCATACACTTTAAATATTTATAGTTTCATTTGTCAATTACACCTCAATAAAAAAATTAAAATTAACAATTTTAAATGAAAACAAGAAAAAAAGAAGGTAAAGAAAAAACTGAAAAGCCCTGTTTTGTAATTCTTTTCAGAGGGGAGACATCTTTGATCTAATCCACAGTGAAATACTGTAGCCCCTTTAAGATCCTTTCAGGATACAAAATACAATTATCCTTTAAGAGCGAAGTTGAAACCAAAGATCTATCATTCACATATGTTATTCATGAAGCATGAGGAGTAAGGAAACAAAAAATAGTTGACCATATTAAGTAAATTTTCTTGTGAATTCAGCATATTCTTGATATTATTTAATATGTGTTTCTCTTTTTAATTACAGCTTGGATTGACGATAGCCATTCGCTATAGCCACAGGTAAAGTTATATTCTTTTTCTTTTAAGGCTTATCCTTCTCCCTGTACAGGATTGGTTTGCTCTAGTCTACAGGTTTTGGAGCTTAATTGTGGTGACTGCTTTACTTGTGATGTCAGTGTCAATTGTTAAATTGTTAAATTGTTCTACTTGATTGATTGTTGAGTTAATTGTTTGGCAGAATAAGGTTTTCACATATAAGTGGTTGTAAATAGCACTTTTTTCCCCCCAAACACAAAACAGGACAGGGACACGTTAGTGGTTTCTTGGTAATGTACTCTGTCCAAAGGTGAGACGAGAAATTAGGGGTGTCTGCCTCGGGTAGGGAGGAGGAGTGGGCAGACGAACAGGAGTGGGGCCAGGGCATATTAGTGAAGCCCCTGCCTCCCCCATGCTGGGGTCCCCTCCTGTTTTAGGCCTATCTGAGGATGGCAGAAAGCCCCATTTTTGTCTTGTCTTGATTTCTGCCTTTGTTTATGAAAAATACTCCTTGTACTAGTATCAACTTTTTCCCTTTGTGTGCATTAAAAACATTAAGATACTGAGTTAATGAAAGGAAAATCCAGTCCCAATAGCGGGACCATAAGCAGTGTCTCTCCTGTCCTTGCAGACTGAGCTCCCAGACTGTGAAGTGCCTAAAGTGCCACCCACTGGTGACAGACTTAAACTCACCTTTCTGGGGTACAGCAGGCAACTTGTGATTGCAAAGAAGTTTGCCTTCTGAAAATGCTTGTAGCAAGTTTACATGTGTTCGTGGACTGGGTGCTAAAGAAGGCAGCCCGGGAAGGCTGCTGTGAACCGCACAGGTTAGAGCAGGGGGAGGCCAGGAGTGGACCCAAAGCACCAGGTTCCCAGTAGGTCCCACTAGGAAGTGGGAATGAGCACGTTGGAAGTTTCTGGATGCTCTTAGAGGAAACTGCTCCAGTGAAGCTGGGCTTGTGTGTATGTCTCGGGGTCCTCTGTGTGTGGTGCTTGCACCCGGCAAGACAGTGCAGTTCCCTCATCAGCTTAATCAAGCTGCTGCCGCCGACTGTGTGCACCGCTGCCCCGTGCTTAGGGAGTGTGATGTACACGTAGACTGTGGGTGCTAATGCTGACTGTGTACTCTGTGTGTGTGTGTGTGTGTGTGTGTGTGTGTGTGTGTGAAAGAGAGAGAAAGAGAGAGAGAGAGAGAGAGAATTTGCAATTTGACCATTTCCGTGCTTTTCCTTTGACCACACTTTCCTCATTCTGGGTCCTGCACACCAGGTAAAGCTGTGTTTCTACTTGGGGGCTCAAGATTCCTATCCCCTCAGAAAACTAAGATCTGGTTCTCTCTTGGAGAACAAGTGTGCTCTTTCCTGATGTGACGAGGGTCACTCAGCTGTGGCTCCGTGCACAGTTCTTACTTGTTCAGAGACCTAGTCTGTATGATGCTTGAGAAGAAAACTTTAATACTTTGTCAGGCATTGTTGTCCCCAAATCAACCTTTTTGAATCAAGGAATCAGGTAAGACAGGGGAACAGGGCAGACCAGAGGGAGGGTCTGGCTGGATGGCACCTTTGATCCCCTGGGCTCGGGGCTTGTGTGTGACCCAAGTCTGCTTCCTGCTGGGACCGTGGCGGTTGCGTGTCCATTCCTGCTGTTACCGGCAGCACACTGGGGTGGTGGACACTGCTCTGAGCTGGATGCAGTCTTCATTTGGGAAGAGTTAATGTGCTCTTACCCTGGGCTGGGCGGTGAGTAGATATGCCTACTGTCCCCTGTGGAGGAGGCAGTCAGCCCTCTGGAAGAAAGAACTTTGCAGAGATCAGAAATGACCTTTTCTGGAGCAACCAGTCTCACTGCAGAAATATGGTTAGTGGACAGTGGTTGTGAGGTTGAATAGGAAGGTGGACACCCCGAGCAATGGCCCTGTGGAATAGAGGCTGTTTCGTGATGATAGGAAGGAGGCTGTTGGGAGCAGATAACAAAAGTCAATTTTAGAGAGGTTGGGCCTTTGGAATTGCTCATCCTGTGGCCAAGTCTGTGGCACCTGTCCCAGCTCCGATGGCTGTCTAACGTTGCTGAGCTACCATTTATCATGCTCACACATCTGTGGGCCAGGGTTTAGAAAGGGCAGTGAATGGCTTGTCTCTGCTTCACTGAATTGGGGCCTTGTGCTGGAGACTTGGGACTGGAAGAGTTGCTCCTTCACTTGTGTATCTGGTGGGTGGCGCTGGCTGTTGTGGGGCCCCTGCTTCCCTCGTCGTGTGCCTCCTATGGCAGCCATGGGCTAGTTGATTTTCACAGCACTGTGGCTGGTTTTCTCTGAGAAGTGTCCAGGAAGGAGAGAGCCAGGTGGAAGCTGTTTCTTTCCTGTGATCCAGCCTGGCAAGTCACCTATATCATTTCCTCTGTGCCCTTTTGGGAAGAGCAGTCACAAGCCCCCCTAATGTTCAGAGGGAGGGAGCAGAGACCCCACATCTCAGTGGAAGGCATGTCGGTCACATTGTAACAAGAGCAGGTGAGGTGGGAGGCCTTTGTGTGGCCATCTTTGGAGAATGCACTTCGCTGCAGAGCCCAGCTGAGCATCGCAGTACTTGCTTGGAGCACTTGTGAGAAGAAATTTGAGACACTGTCCCTACTGCTTTGGCTACTGCAAGGCGCTTGCTAGTTGGGGATACATAACAGGTGTGTGTGAAGGAGACTTAAGCATGACTTCTGAAACGAAGCAAACCAAGGAAAGGAGGCATCTTAGAGGAAGTGGATCTTAAATCAACCTTATTCCTAAAGTAGGAAAATGAGAGGCAGGCCAGCTGTTTCAGGCAGACACCTCTGGCAGGCAGATAGCAGATCTCTGAGAATAATTGTATTTAAATTACTGTTTGATGTTTATTTGGAGGAGATGCAGAGTGTGAGGAGAGTGTGGAGAGCTGCAACAATTTTCCTTCCTTAGCCCTGGTAATTCAGCCTCCAACCTCAGCATAGATCCCATTCTTCTGAACAAAAGCCTTGCTCAGAACTGAATGGATTGCTAGGGGGAGGATCGGCTCATGTTTTCGTACAAGAGCATGTTTCCAGGGTGCAAGCCCCACACAAGCACCCAGGTGCTCCTCCTGGCCATCCACCTTCTGTGCTTTCATAGGAGATGTCTAGGAATGCCCTCCCCACGCCCCTGTTCCTAAGGATGTTTGCCTGCAGGCTGCCCTGCCTCCCTGTCTTGGCTCTGGGGTGTTAACTTCAGAGCAGAGAGCGATAGATATTTACAAATATGCAACAGCAGAGATCTAAATAAATTAAAAAGAAAAGTAATGAGATTAAGGAGGAGGAAAGTCAACTAAGATTCCTTTACAAGCTGAAAGATCCTTGTCTGTCACCTGGGGGGCTGGAGTCAGGGTGAGCAGAAGCTGGATGAAGCCAGTATTCAGACTGCTGGCAGCAGCTGTGTCCCCTGCCCTCCAGTCTGAAGACTATAGGAGCGGAGACTATGAGTAGAAAGTGATTGCAGTAACTCAGGGATGGAGTGCAAGCTTTATTTTGACTTGGCTGAACCTGTTACAAAGTGTACATATTTGGTTTTCAGAAGCCCAAATGCAGACAGTTACAGGAACTGTGTACCAACATCTTAAACACACAGGACGCGACGCATAGAGGGGTGTTTGTTATCAGAGGGTGTATTTCCCAAAATTTATGTCTGGAATATAAGGAATTCCTACTTAATTCCAGGAAGCACAACATCATTTATAAATGTGCAGTTGGAAAGAAACCATCTTCTGGGAAACCTCTGGTCTCCAGGAATTGGTGACAATCAGGTGTCACTTATGGGCAGGTCCCTGCCACCTGTCTTCTCCCCCACATCTTGTAGCCTATTGTTGGTAACAGTTGGCACAGGAGGAATTAGAGGTCATTGTGTTGCCCAGTGTGACTCTTCTTCCCCTCCTGCTGCCTGACCCTGTCACCCACCTTTGTCCCTTAAGAGGAGAAAGAAAGAGGAAGGGTATGTATTTCTGGTTGTGACCATGCTTTTAAAATCCTGCTAACATATTTGGGTTAGCTGGAACTTCTATCCTTTTGTGGATGGACTTTAATTTGTGTAAAATATACCTAATGTGAAATTTATCATTTTAACCCTTAAAAGGGCAAAAAGTATACAGTTCAGTGGCATTAAGTACATTCACATTTTTGTGCAACCATCACCATCCATCTTCAGAACTTTCCCATTTTTCCAAACTCATTCTAACACTGAACACTGACTCCCACCCCTCCCTCCTCCAGCCCTGCAGCCATCATTCTAACTTTCTGTCTTTGAATTTGACTATTTAGCGATGTCACATTTAAGTGGAATCATTCAGTATTTGTCCTTTTGTGTTTGTCCTTATTTCACTTAGCGGGATGTCCTTAGGGTTTATTCATAGTCATGTGGCAGAATCTTCTTCCTTTTTAAGGTTGAATAATATTCCATTGCGTGTATATACCACGTTTTCTTTATCCACTCATCCATCAATGGACAGTTGTTTCTCTGTTAGGCTATTATTACTGTGAATGTGGTGTACAAAGATCTCTTTGAAACCATGCTTTTAGTTCTTTTGGGTATATACCCCAAGGTGGAATTGCTGGGTCACACAGTAATTCTATTTTTAGGTTTTTGAGGAACAAACATACTGTTTTTTTCTGTCAATTATTTTTAAAAATGAGGTGGTATCTTCTGTCTGTGTGGTTATGGGTCACTTCAAAGGCTCATAGTTGCTGTTGAAAAATGGTTTCCATTTCCCTTGTCACATTTGCCCAGAGGCCAGATGCCTGAATTGAGGGTTTCCTGGGTCATCTTTGTGTGGGTAAGGATACTTTTGAGTGAGAGATTTGGAACTTGAAGTCTTAATCACCAGTTCTGTTTACAAAATTTCAACAGGAGGGCCAGGGCCAAAGAGATGGTGGAGGAAGCTGAGAGGATCCCTGCGGTGGATGGATGTGGGGTCAAGGGGATGGAGGAGGTAAATGTGGTTCCAGCAGGACAGTATTGAGAGGTTGGGATCCCTTATTAAGATGAACAGATTGAAGAAGACTTAAATACATAAGTGTGGGGAGAAGTCACTAAAACCCTATAACCTTGGTGAGCAGGTGACACCTCTCAGGCTTCTGCAGACACATGGGGCAGAGCTGCTTGGAAAAAGAGGGACCCTTGAGTGGCCAGAGAGGTGCTGAAGGTTTGAAGAGTAGCTAGTTTTGTGTTCATGCATATGCATTGGTGCTTCAGCTATCAAATCTCCCCTTCTATAGATGGTGCTTATTCCCTATTCCCCCCCTCCCCAACACATGCACACCCCAACCATTCTCATTCTGCCCTACACATGGCATATCTGTGTGTGCGTGTGTGTGCATGTGTATGTGTGTGTGTGACATCATGTGGGGTGAGGTGTGGGGTGAGGTGCTGAGGGGTTGGGAAGTGAGAATGATATTGTCATAATCTAAATGTACCAAGCAAAGAAGAGCATCGACCGTCACCGTGCATTTGATAACAGGTCCTGCACACATTTTGTTTATTATCACGGTGTCTTCATTTATTTTTGTAAAAGTCAAGTCATTTTCCACAGAGTGGAAAATTGTCTCTTGATGTTCATTCCCCACTGTTTGGCTTGAGGTTTTCTGGTGGAATCCACACGGTGGTGACAGCTGGGTAACCCCCAGAAGTGCCCTTTGCAGATAACAGCTCTCGGGGCCCCACCACCCACACAGTGGGGAAATTGTTCCCCACTGTGTGGGTGTTTTGTTTTTTCTTTTTCTACAATATTGAAAGAGAGTTTAGACGTTCTTCCTGCCTGTCATGGTGTTGCGCCTGCTGCAGCCTGCTCTCTCCTGGTGGGAACTCTGGGGAGGGATGAAAGGAGCCAGGAAGTGATCATCTCACCTTCAGCTCTGGCTCCCCTGTGACAGCAGAGCAGCCATGTGAACCAGCCATGTGGGATTTTGCACATGGCACTGACATTTCTAAGAAAAGCTCATGAAAGCTGGGTGTGAGCGTAGCGCACTGGCCCCCAACAGAAGTAATTTGTTTTGTTTTTTTGTTTTTTGTTTTTGTTGGTGATTTTTCTTTAATAAATGAAAAAAGAAGCCAGTTTTCCATTTGGGTCTGTTCTGGTTAAATGGAAGTCCATGGTTGCTTGACTTTTAGACAAAGCCTAAAGCTGTTTCTTTCCCACAGCTGACTTTCTAGTGGTTTTTTCCAGACCCTAAGAAAAACCCAATTTGGCACCCTGTTCAGGTGTGTGCCCTAAACCTAGTATTGGAGTCATCGGTGCCTTTCTGCTAAAAGTCTTTGAGGTCCCCTCAGGGCTGGCCAGGGAAGGGAAATTGGGAACCTGGATGTCAGCAGACCAGAGAAGTGGGCAAGTTATGCACCCAGTGTGACTGACCCCGAGCTGGACTTTGGTGGGCAGGCCCTGAACATGCAGACCCCGATCAAACCACTGTGCTGAGACTGCCTTGAGGTATTTGTTTGGAATGAGCCACATGGCCTATCAAGAAGTGAAGGGGTCATGTACTTCTGTGTTCTGATTTAGATTAGAAGCAGAGTTTGAAGTTCACAGATGAATCAGAGCACTTATTGAATGGACAGGCTGCATCAATGCACAAGTGTAATTGTCATTTTGAAATACAAAGGGAGGAAAAGACAAGAAACAGGGCCATCAGGCTCTTGGACTTTGATTTCAAGTGTTGGCAAATACCTAGTGACTCCCATTTGGAGTTGGTTTGATCTTGCGGAGACAGCTGGGAAGACTGTTGTTCTCCAAATTTTGTAAAAATAAACAAATATGCCTTTCTGCCCTTTTTTCCCCTTCCAGAGAATAGTTGTTTCTGTCACTGGGACTCTCTGGCCGATTGTTCCATCTGTCTCTTTTTCAGACTTCACATTGAGGCTCCAACCAGATTTACACACAGTATTGCCAAAAAATGTATTCAACCCCCATGGTATAATCTTAAAAGCACAGACATCTCTTGAACAGTTGTGTCTTTAAAGATATTCTTTTTTTTCCCCCATTTTTTAATTTTATATATTTTTTACATCATTTTTCATTATTCTTAACACAAAACATTGGGCCTAAAGAACACAATATGGATATTTATGGGGTGTCTGAGTTACTTGCTCTTATTTGGAGGTGTCCTGGAGGGTCGAGCTGTGTTTAATGTCTCATGGCAGAGATCTGATGGGGCAGTGGATGTGCCTGGTGACTAGTTGTAGATGCTCTGCAGTGTCCAGGGCAGTAAACAGTAGATGGATGTGCCTCACCCTTATTCTTAATCCCTCGTGTGGTATCAAGTTGCTGACCCTGTCCATCCAGAACTTCTTGGTCCAGGCTCTTGGCCATTTTCCCAGTCAAACATGCTCATCACATGTCTGTTGCCACGTCCACAGGATGGTCTCCAGGGGGAGCTTTTGCCTGCCACCAATGGGTTTCTCTCAAACACTGATCTGATCAGGCCTCTCCCACTCAGAAGCTTCCATGGGCTTCCATTTCCAGAGAACAGAATTCTGACTCAGCAAGGGACTCAGGGCTCATCCACAACCTAGGCTTCTTTTCTTTGTGCTGCCCTGCACTTCCTGTCTCCTTCACCCCTTGCCTTTGCTTTTTCCTTTCAAGAAATAACTTCCCTTCTCTCTACCGTGTTAGTGAGTCCTGTTCACCCTCCAAAAGCCCTTTAGATGTCCTCTTCTTTTCCAAAACTTGTCAAGGAAGCTCACTTCTTTCTGTGGTTAGGCCTTCGGGCTGCTTCTCAGGTCAACTCTTTTCCTTACTGTCTAAAGAGCAGCTTGGAGAGGCAGACTGCCCCCCACTCCCCTATGCCCCTACACATCAGAACATGTGGACTCCATGCATATGCATGAAAACAGAACCAAGGCCACTTGGCAAAGCATTTCTGTGTGGGTGGGTCTGGGAGGACTGGTTAGTTTCCTTTTATAATGTCTCTTTGAAAAATGACCCCTTTTTTATTTTTAAAAGGATAAGGCACCCAAATCAAACTAATCTAGAGATTCAGCACAACCCAAATTAAAATGTAGAAACATAAACATAAATGTTTTGTGTGGAAAATGACAAGCTAATTAAAAAATTTTTATGTAAGAGACCTAGGCTACCCAAAGCGGTTAACAAAGTTGGAAGACTTATACTATCTCATTTTAAGATTTATATAAAGCTACAGTAATCAAGACTGTGGTATTAGAGAAAGGTCAGTGGAATAGAACAAAGAGTTCAGAAGTAAACTCACACATAAAATTTGATCAATTGATTTGCAACAAAAGTGCCAAGGTCATTCAACAGAGAAAGGATAATCTTGTCAAGCAGTGGTACTGGAACAATTGGGCAGCCATATAAAAAGCAAAACACAAAGCCCTAAGCCATGCCTTATAACAGGTACATCAATGATCACAGGCCTACAGTAAAACCTAAAACTGAAAATTTTATAGAAGAAAACAGCAGAAAATCTCTGTGACCTTGGGCCTGGCAAAGATTGCTTCAGACACAAAAAGCAAACTTTAAAAGAAAGTTAGTAAAATGGATTTTATCAAAATGAAAAACATCTGCTCTTTGAAAACCACTGCTAAGAATCTGAAAAGACAAGCCACAAACCAGGAGAAAATATTATCAAAACATATATCATAAGGGACTTGTAAACAGAATATGTATAGAAATCTTTCAAGAAAGCCATTTAATAAATGGGCAAATATTCTTGAACTGATACTTTACCAAAGAAATTTTTGGTATTTTACAGTTTACAGATGACAAACAAGCACACAAAGAAATGCTTAACATCATTAGTCATAATGCAAATTAAGACTCATCCACAACCTAGGCTTCTTTTCATTGTGCTGCCCAGAACTTCCTGTCTCCTTCACCTCTTGCCTTTGCTTTTTCCTTTCAAGAAATAACTTCCCTTCTCTCTACCATGTTAGTGAATCCTGTTCAACCTCCAAAAGCCCTTTGGGTTATATGTGAGTTATATGTGAGCTACCACACACATATAGCAGAACAGCTTAAAAACCCCCACACATCTACCTGCCCTCTAACCCCCCAAAATGGCAACAACAACAACAAAACCCAAAACCCTGACAATATGAAGTTGCTGGTGAGGTGATGGAGCAGCTCTATCTCCCATATGCTGCTGGTGGGAAGGCAGTGGCATGACCACTTTGGAAGATATTTTGATAGTTTCTCATAATATTAAACATTACCTTACTGTACAACTCTCAGATTGTACTTACAGTAGAGGAAAGAAAACATTCACCTGCAAAGATAATTGTGTGCAACTGTCCACAGGGGCTGTATTCATAATAGCTACAACCTAAAACAAACCCTTATGTCTTTCAGCTGGGAAGTGGATAAACTGTGTCACATCTGCTTGATGAAATACTACTCAGCAATAACAAAGGCATTATACGAGCAAATGAAATCAGACTCCAAAGTGCACATACTGTATGGTCTATGTGTGTGTGGTGGTTTTGTGACCATCAGTGTTTGTCAAAACTCATAGAACCGTAACACCTAAAATAGGTGGCTTCCACTGTAATTAAATGACATCTCCGTGAACTTGAGTTAAAGGTAGGGGAAACCTGATCCACGTCTTGTACAGAGACCACCTTGCCTGAGGCCACTTTGACAGTTCTGTGTCCAAGTGCTCCTGGGGTGGTCTCAGGAGATTCTACATATGGAGTTGTGTTTTGTATGCCCAGAGTGAGGCATCGATTTCATAGTTTTGCTCACTTCATCATTTTCAGTTAGGGAGTGTTTGATGTGTAACTGCGAGCCATTTAACTCACTGGCCTTTCCAAGATTTTCCAAGTAAAACAGTTCACAGGTGCAGTAAGGACTTAAAAACCAATTGTGGACTTCTCAGATGGAAAGGTGCTTGAGTGAGACCCTCTCAGTGGGGTTGGTTCCACTGAGACAGTAATTGGGTTCGACCTTATTCTTCAACAGCAGGCTGCTGCCAGGGCCTGCCAGGGTGACTCTCCAGTCTGTGGTGTGTGGAACCCGTAGGGGGCACTGGGGTGACACGTGGACTGGACTTGCTCCCCTCTGTGGAGCAGAGGTCCCAGCACAGGTGCCTGAGGTCATGTTCCAGGAGGCCGTGCTCATCTCATCCATCTGGAAAACTCATCAGCTGGCTGGCCTCTTCCAGAGACCCCAGGAGTGGGGTGCAGCTGTTTCCAGATCTCACCAGTGAGAAAGCAGCTCTCTGTTCTCATCCTGGCCACCGAGGCAAATGTGGCAGGTGTTGCCCCAACTCTCACTTGGTTGATTGCTGTGAGCACTGGGCAGGGGGCAGGGCACCAGGCACCCAGTGATTGGGCCACACAATGCATGGGGGCCAAGGGCAGGCAGAGAAACAATGAAGTTGGACAACTACCAGCATACTGCTCCTCACGCTGAGAGGAGCTGCCCTTCCGCGGGAGCCGGGGGAGGCCGGTTCTCGGGCTGCTGTCCAGGCCATTGTCTATGACAGGCTGGCTGGATGTGGGGAAGTGCAGGTTTCTTCTGTATATTCTTTTTGCTGTCCACATTGCCCTGGTCCAGTGGATCACTTGATAGCAAGTGTGAGTTGGTTGTCACCTATTTTATGGGGAAGAGTTTAGCAAGGCCCATTCAGTGGGAGAGAACGTAGGGGTTCTCTGGTCTGGATGCCGTGTTGGGTGATCTGGTTCAATTTTCTTTTTCTTTTTTAATTATTTTTTCTTTTTAATTATTATTATTTTTTTTTTTTTGCAATGTTTGCTTTCTTTTTCAGGCGTAGTCCCCATGGAACAATTTTCTATGGCTTTACCTGCAAGCTTGGCTTACAGTTCTAGGTTTCTCAAGTTTTCATGTACAGTTAAGTTGGCAAGATATAACCCTGAGGCATTGTTAACCTAGTCACAGAAACTTCTAGATTTACCTCCTCCCAGTCACCAGGGTGCCTTGTTTATAAAAGCAATTTTTGTGTATAAATGACACTTTGGTTTTTTAGGTGGTGCAAACTATCTATACATCAAGAACATTCTACAGACTTTGAGTTACTCAGAGGACTGAGTAACCCTGTGGGGTGCCTGGGGAGCTCCTGAAGGAAGCCACATTTGTGCCACCTGCTGAGGTCCCAGCATAAGAGGAATCATGCCGAGGCAGCTTTTTTTCTTCTTCCTGAGTTGTCTTATCACTTAGATTTTGCTTCCTGCTGAGGTTGGTAGAGCTTCAAGTGCCACGTAGAGAAGTAAATTTACGGGTGTTTTATAAGGTAGATAAGACTGCTTGTCACAGTGGTGCATTCTGTTATAAGACAGTCTCCACGCTCCTGACAGTCCATGGTGGGTGGGAATGACGACAGGGTACTTAGCCCCCGCACTGCATCCTCGTGAAGGAGGAAGTGTGCCATGGTTTAACCAGGTGGATGTGCAGGTTCAGACTCAGCCTCTGGTTCCCATTGTGTTGCCAACACCACTGGGTGGTGTTGATTTCATGTGACTCCCAGCCAGGATCCAGCCCAGCCCCCAGGAACACGGCAGGGGCTGCAACCTAGTAGGAGAGGGAGACATTTGGGCTGGAGGGGCAGGCGATGCTGGTGGAAAATTTCTTATTAAAATAATTTTACTTAAATAAAAACTGAGTAGATTTATGGAAAAGTGTTCAGGAGATTTGAGGTGGTGTGATGATATGACAAAAATCGTTGAAGGCTCTTCATATGGCAGAGGTCTGGAAAGGGCTGCTCCATCCCAGGGAGAGGTCTCGTCCACTTCTCAAGAGAGCCAGGACGAGCCAGGATTTTCTGAGTGTTTGTTTCCCCCAAGAAAGGGAGGAAGGGTCAGGGGTACAGAGACTTCTCTGCTCAGCCTACCCCCACATGATGGCCAGAAGTTAGGGCCTGGGGGAGGGGAAACGCTGCCAAACTGAAACCCAAGAAACCATCTCATAGCTGAGGTAGTTGACTCACCCCAAAGGGTCTGTTTGATTTGAAAGGAAACCTCTTAAGATCTTTATAATCACATAACGACTGTGATGAAAGTAGGTAGGAAAAAAAGGAAATGTTAGGTGTTGCACACAGAACTACTCATAAAGAGGGCAATTCTGCTGTTTCTTCTTCCATACTTGTTACTTATTTTTGTATATCTGAAAGCAAGGGTAGAAGGAAAAAGTGATTTTGTCAGTTGCCAATAGTTATTCCTGACTTTGAAACCAATCTGGATGCAGGTGCAATGGCAGGATGCTTTGTTTTAGATGACAGTCTCCCTGCTTCCCCATCTAGCTCTCAGCCCCTAACACTCAGCATGAGTGTTACTAATGCTATTTTATAGATAAAAGCATTTAAGCGCAGGGAGGTTGAAGAATTTGTGCAAGGCTACATAGCCACTTAAAAGACCGTGCTCTTTCCAGTGTACGGTATATTGGGGGTGCCCATTAACCTGGGTATAGCTGTGAGTGTCAGCTACCATTTGAGAAAATATGCCAAACAAATCAAAGAGCAGGTTCATGGGAGAAACTCCAAGGGATTATCTGATCAGCTGCCCGAGAAATAAAACATACACTATGTACTGAAGATAAAAGAGAAAAGACCCTGTGTCCTGAGAGGATTCATAATGTAAATTTCGACTTTTGCTTGAAATAAAAGTCTTGACTGTACAAAGATGCAAAGGATAAGGCTGAGACTATCTCATAGTTGTCTCTATGAATCTTCTTCCATTTTGTCTTTATTCATTGAACAGTTATTTTGTATCAGGTAGGATGCCTTCAGCTATGAGTAACAGGAAACTCTGGCTCAACTGTTCTAAACTGTAAGTGGGTTGTTTTCTCACTTAATGATTCCTGAAGTGAGGCAGTTTCGGGGTGGTTGTTTCAGTAGCTCAAGGACCAGGGTTACTCTGATCTTTCTTCCCTGCAGCCCTCAGCATATTGGTTTTGTCTTGCGCTGACTCTGTTATGGTCACAAAATGGTTGCTGAGGTTCTTGCTGTCACATGCAGATATAACAACATTTAGCAGAAGGGAGGACCCATCTGTTTTTATATCACTTTGTGGCAGTGTGGAGACTTTTTTTTTATTCTCTCCAAAACCCTTTAAGAGACTTACTCTCATCTCTCTTTGGCCAGATAAACCATCTGGCTATTCCTAAGACCATCTCTTGCAAGGAAAATTGGGATAACTGGCTTAATTGATTGAAGCAGAGTGGCTCCATGGAGCAGGGTGGATTACATGGACAGAACTGGAATTTGATTACTGAGGAAGGAGGAAGGAGTTGGACCAACAATTGGATATGTTGCTACATATTAAAAAATATGGGGAATATAAAAATAAAATTTATTATTTTTTAAAAAAAAATATATTTTCCTTAAGGAAATTTCAAACCCAAGAGGGGATAGCATAATGAATTCCCAGTTACTCATCTCCCAGTTTCTATAATTATCAACATTTTGGCAATTTTAATTCATCTCTACCTTGCCTTTCATCTTTTGCTGAAGTATTTTGAAACAAGTCCTCCACCCTTAATGTACTCTGTACATATACTGAGTACCGTTTTTATGCCTGGCCACAGGTTCAAAGAGGAAAGTTATTTCAGGGACAAGAAATGAGTGAAAATTGACTTGATATTAACTACTTTTTGCTGAAAAACCTAACTTCCCTGACACAAAGGCAAATGCAGTATCCAGGGAACAGTGTTTTCTTCAAACCTTTTGTTCTGGCTATATCTGGAGTTTCTGGGATGCTGGGAGCAGGTGTCCTGGGAGGTTTGGGTGGGGAGCGCTGGAGGGGGCATTATCCTTGCCCCTCGTCTGGCATGGAAGGTGAGTGGAAGTTCAGCATCTCATTTGTCATTTCCACTCTCTCAGTCGGATGAGGTGAATGCTTTCTAAGAGTGGGTTTTGGTTTGATGACACCTGTTTCTGCATGTTAATAGATTTCTGGTGTAAGATAGAGCTGGGTGATGTCAACTGCAGGTGCAGGAGCCTGTGGTAGCGAGCTGCTACTTGGCATTTGTTTCACAAGGCTTTGCTCGCCACATCTGTCCTCAGCTGTGAGGGTTGATTCCCCAGCAGGCCAAAGAAAGAGATGTTTTTAACCAGAACAGAAAGTCAGATGTAACAAGTTGTCTCTGGGCTGGGTTATAAACACATTTCTTTCCCCATGGCTTTAGCATATTTCATTTAGTTGTGGAACAAAATGCAAATGTTATTTCTTTCAAATATCACATAGGCAGTAAGAGTATATTTCCATGCACCCTTTTTAGAGTTTCTTGAGCCCACCTGTTTTATTACAGGTTTAAAAGACCCCTCTTCCTCCGTGTGTATGAAACAGGAAACTTGCCTTCTTATTTTCCTTCAGTTTTTTAAGCATTTACTTTGATGGAGCTTCACGTGCTTCAGGAGGGGCAGCACCTTTTCATAGAACATAAAAAGAAATCCACCATTTCTCTAAATCTGCTTCTCCATTTCTACATGACAACTAAAGGTCAAATTGCAAAGCTGAATCAGTTATAGCTTCATGTTCAGGATATACTCAACCTGAGCTGATTTTATCTGCCTGGGTTTTGTAAATGTTAGTGTTTGCACGGTGAGTTTAAAAACAGAAGTCTTTTGCATAACTATATTTGACAATTCTTTTTTAAAAAAAGAGAAAGAGAATGGAGTCATGACATGAAATGATGCCATTTGATTTGATATTTGTGCAGCTCGGGTGGCTTCTGCAGCAGTTCCACTGTTCCTTAGCGGAGCTTTCTAGAATGTGCATGTTGTGGTTGGGTGCCCTTTGTTTGGTGTGCTGTGCATTTTGGTGCTATGTGAGAATCCATCCGACCCCAATACATTTTATTTGACATGCACAGCTGGGTCGCTGGAGCATAGTCCAGGCCATTAACAAGAATTCAAAAGAAAACACACAATCTATTCATCAGAACACTATGAAAGGGAGACTTATTGGGGCAGGCTCTGGCATGAGCACACCTGGAGGAAGGAGAAGGAGGAAAACCAACTGGGCGCCCAGGGAGAAGGGCGGAGGAAACGCAGCTGCTGTTGACCTCTGAAGCTTCATGGGGTGAGAGGCTTGGTCAAAGGTGAAACCTGATTCCACCTCCAACTTGTGGAATCTTGTTTCAGGGTGCTCTCCAAACAGACAGCTTGGGTGGCGGGGCTGAGGTCTTATTTGCGAGGGGTGTATGCCCACCAGGTGCTTGGGCCCAGTGGCGACCCAGGCAAAGGTGTGTGTAAAGCTCACCTTGCCGTCGAGGGTGGCGCCAAAGTTCCTGATCTGTGGGACCCTGCTAGATCTCCCAGTCACTGCTCAGTCTCACCAAAGAGGGGGTAATGGAGGCAGCTTCTGGAATCTTTGGGAAGCTTTTCTTCAGTCAGGCTACTGGGTATTTCAGTAGCCTCCAACCTCGTTCACACAACCTGCCTAGCCTCAAACCCCATGTCTTGCTTCCTATTTGAAATTTTGCAGGACTGGCCTCACACTTTCTTCTTTTATCCAGTACAGCAAACTTGCCATCATGTGTGTGTGAGGTTGTCACCTGAAAAGCCCTTTTGTAATGATGTGTCAAAACGAAGGAGAACTCTCTCATCACCGCAGCTACAGTAAGCGACTGGAGTGTTTTGCATCATCTTAGTGGCTCAGATCTTTTCAGAGTGGCTGCTCTGAGCTTGGCCTGGACTGAGAGCTGGCTTACTGTCCCCAGTTTGCTCACGGTTGTGTGTGAGTACACACACATCAGTGTGTACTTAATGCCAGATTATTGCTCTTGTGCAGAAGGTGGGAGCCTGGGAGTGCCCAAGAGTCTTCCTCTCAGGCCAGAAGTTGACACAGGTCTGCACTGTGGAGACCAGGAGCATTACAGAGACAGACAAACTTGGGTTCAAGTCTGTGTTCTCCACTCCATAGCAAGGTGTTTCTATACATGAGCACCTGGAACAGAGCGTCCAGGAAGTGGCAGCTGAGCTGATCTGCATCTTGGGGAGCATACACGGGGCTGGTTGATTAAAATGTTGCCTCCTTTACCCACTGGCTCCCTTGTGTCCTCAGGTAGGAGAGCTGCTGCAAGTGAATGTAATTCTGTTAACCAAAGTTTACAGTAAGGCCCACAAGAACCTGTAGGAGTACAAGATTTTTGTTGTTTTTGTTTGCATTTTTTTAAAGATTTTTTTTTTTAAATTTATTTATTCATGCATACAAGAACCGGGGCACAGGCCATATGTGTGGGAGGGTGAGAGGATTCACTAGAGACAGAGTGGGGAACAGAACAGGCAGATAGACTGAAGTACACTGCTGAGGGGAGAAGCGGGCGGGACAGGAGAGGTCTGCGGCACTATGTGTGGAATTCTTGCCGGCTGGCTGGGATTGAACCCGCGCTGCAGAGGCTGCGGACAGCTTCGCAGCGCTGCCCTCAACCGCCTGTGCCACTGGGGAGGACCCCTGTTTGCGTTTTTAATGGCTTTGTTTCAGTATTGGATTTTGTCTCCTGCACCAAACCCCAGACTCATAAAGCATCTTCAGCAACTTTTCGTTTTCTTTTTGGTTGCTTATAAAACTCAAAGAAATTCTGTAATATATTAAATGACCGAAACAAAACAACCTTAGTCTAGGACTGGGGTCCTTGGCCACTATAGCTTGACATGACTAATTTAAAAACAACAACAACGAAAACCCCAAACATTGGAAATACATGTGGCTCTTCCTGTCGGACAGCAATTTAAGGTGTCCATTTGGCTAGCTGACCTCTGGGAACCACCCGAATGAAAAGGACTCCCTGACTACATTCAGAGCTTTATTGATTCCCTGCCCCCACTCCCCCCTTGCTTACGATCTGCTTCTTGACCTGGAACGGGGTAACTCAGAAGCTACCCCTGCCTATGTTATTAAATTGTAAACTTTTAGATTCACACAGGGTAGTTGATGGGGATTTCAGGACACAGGGTGAAATTCTGCTCTTACAAAGACGGAACAAAAGCTCTCTGTCTTTCGGAGGTCACTAATCCGGTGTTTGCACCTTATTGTCACTACGTAATGTCTGAAAAACTTGGAATTATTTCCAATTAGTGGGTTTAAGTGGATCTTGCTCTCTGAGCCGTTGACCCCTTGTGTTTGTTTAGCAGGATTTTCTCACCGGTCTTCACCTTGCTGCACATTGTTTTGCTGTCAGGGCGTCTGAACTGCTCCGGGTGACCCCTGCAGAAATGTCCGTGTCGTGAGACTCGGGGAGCTGTTGTGAATTTTGTGATGACAGATGGCAGAGGCATAAAAGGCACCTCTATGGGCTTTGTGAAGGGGATTTGGGTTCTCAGAATCTTTTTTTTCTCTCTCCAGTTTGGAGGCACTTCTGTGATGGCTGTCAGAGCTGTGATGTGGTCCATTTAGCAGACCTTTGAGACTGAACCCTCGCGTGGCACACACCTGCTCTTGGACACACGTGTCCCTCCAGGCCTCACAGCCAAGCCTCAGCAAGCCAAATGGCTCAGGCATATGCTGTGGAGGAAAAGTAAGCTTTCCCCTGAAACGCTATGGAACTTTGCCTGACTTCTGGATATCAGAGGACCAAGGAGAGCGAAAGATGGCCCCTTTGGTTCTGCATATGACCCAGGCATTTGTATTAGCTACCTTCCGGGCCCAGCCTGACACTTAGAAGTGGGTGCTAAAGTAGTTTCCATGTGAAGGGAGAAGTCCAGAGGGGGAAAAGGGAAGGAATAACAGAGTTTAAAATTTGGTGCCAACTACAAAACCCTGGGTGTGGTCCCTTCTGAGTGGGATGCTGGTCCTGGCTGACTGAAACTGCAAGCTCTGAGAGAACACTGTGGCCTGCCACTGGCGCCTTGAAGGGCAAGTTGAACTTCTGTTACTAAAATTTGCATATTAGAAATGATGGATTTCTGGCTTCTTTGGAAAACTGGAAAGTCCAGCAGCACCCTGGCCTCTATCCCGGGTGGCAGCCGCCAGCTGGAGGCCTGTGGGAGCTCTCACCTTCAACAGGGGCACACTTACGAGGTTATTTTCTAACATTCAGACTACAGTACTTATTTCCCTGATGAACTCCAGTAGTAGGCAGTTGAGTTTACAAATTTCTGATGTGCTCTAATCCTCTCAGAAAACCTGAAATGTAAATACATGACAAGGAGCATTAGAATCCATCCTAATAAAATAACCCAAGAGGCAGAAAACATTTCATGCTACAGAATTTTCTCAGTTATTCATGGTTTATAGAATTGGAAACAACAGAATAATGGGAATGGGTGAACTCAATTCTGATGCATTCCTGTAATGGAATATTATATAGCCATGAAAGTAATGCTTAGGCAGGGTTTTGGTTTTAGTAACACTGGAAGAAACTCATGATATATTGTTGGGTTAAAAATAAAAGTGAGGGCCTCCCCTGGTGCAGGCAGTTGAGCATAGCGCTATGAGGCTGTCTGCAGCCTCTGCAGCGCGGGTTTGATCCTAGCCGGCCGGCGAGAATCCCACATGGTGAAACAGACCTCTCCTGTCGTACCCGCTGCTCCCCTCAGCAGTGTATTTTGTCAGTCTGCCTGTTCTGTTCCCCACTCTGTCTCTGGTGAATCCTCTCACCCTCCCGCGCATCTGGCCTGTACCCCAGTTCCTGTATAAATAAATAAATAAATAAATAAATAAATAAATAAATAAATAAATCTTTTAAAAAAATGTGAAAGCTCAACACTAAGTCGTTTTTGCAGTACATTCCAATTTGCTCCCCAAATGTAAAAGCAATATCAATATGCATAAAACAAGATTGGAAAGAAATTTGTCAAAATATTAACAGTGGTTGCTTTTTGGCAATGAAATTATCCATGACTGTTTCCTCTTTATTTTTTCTGGACTTCCCACAATTTCAAAAATGAATGTGTATAGCTTTTCTATTCAGAAAAAGGCATTAAAAAGTAAAGAAGAGGGTGGGAATTGTACGGAGACTATAACCAAGATGAAAATGCATACATTGTGCAAAAATGAAAAATGTAAAAAATGTACAAAGGAAATTTAAAAAAAAAAAGAAAAAAAAGTAAAGAAGAAACAGAAGCTTTGAAGATTCCCTGAGTCTCCCAGCTGGTTGGTGATAAGGCAGGACAATATCCTGAGTCTTCTGACTCTGCGATAGATTTTGAGTTCATCCATTCCTGCAGGTCAGGCTGTCTCAGCTGTTCACCTAGCATCTAGGGCCCCAGGGCTTTCACCTGGTACCTGTGTGCCTTATGTGAGGAGCATATATGATTTTAGGTCCTTTATTTTGCCTTCAATTTCACTGTAATGAGTAATGTTTAAGAACTTGACAGCTGTGCCCCTTGAGTAGATATTAGAGCTAATTTAGGCATTACTCTATGCTATGCGAGTTTCACAACTTGTGTGACTTGTGGGCGTATTTCCTTGGGGGAGCATCTACCCTGAGTCTTCTTCAGGTTGTTTTTTTTTTTTTTTTGATTCCTCCCTCTTCTGCTTCTCCATTATGGAGGATAAATCAGACTAGCTCAGATTCCTTCACTGGAGCAGGGAAGTGATGCTGTTCTTGGAATATACCCATTGGCTTTGCACCAAAGTGGTTGCCATTCAGCAAGTGCCTTGAAATCTGAAAGTCTTGAGTCTCTTATTAACTCTTGTCACTTGTTCAAGTCTGTTCTTCCTCAGATGATCTCCTGAAGTGTAGAACGAGGAGACTGTTTTCTATTTAACAACTTTTTGCATGCAGAAGATGTTTGATTGGAGTCAAGTTTTCACAGAGGAGGGATCCCAGCCCTAACACAAGAGTCTCTGCACCTCTCAAGTGTAGACACACCTTTAACCAAACTCACATCTGGTCATTGTTCTTCATCAAGAAATTCAGCTGTCCAGGGATCCAGAAGGCAGGAGATGAACCCATTGGAACATTCCATCTGGTATACGTGTCTTTGGGAAGTCAAATTCTCTTTCAGGCTTTCTGAGGTAGTGGATGTTCAGAAGTGCCATACTTAAAGGAATGTAAGACTCTCTTGCTCAAGTGAGAATAGCCTTTTCAAGGAGACTAAATGCTACCTTAACTGTGACTCTCCCATGGAGGAGTGCCACCTCGGCTTGCCTCCAAGGCTCAACCCCTGCTGTGATTCCAGGCCAAGTATCTTTCTTCCCCTTCCAGTGGGGCCCTGTGGAGTTAAACAGGCTTTCACTGACAATGAGAGTCTGATTCTTGGCTCTGTGCCTGGGGAACGAACTGGTTAGCCTGACTGGAGGTCCTGTGGATGTTGCATTTCCTCCTAAGCAGCCTTGTACCCTGGTTTTCTGGGCTGGTGTCTCATTGTAGCTTTGTGGCCAATAAGTGAGTCTTGCTATGATCAGACACCTGGTAGTCGGTTTTTCTAGCAAGTGGGTGGATGCACAGATGGGTCCCAGGGCAGCTGGGACATGCAAGGTGGTTGGCTAGTCAGTTGCCTTCTCGCTCTGCTGACTGATGGTTTTATTTCTTAGATATTTCTGCATGGTGGATGATTTCTATTTTTTTTTTTTCATATTTCTGAAAGGACTTCCAAAATCAGTACCTTCAGGAGAATTTCTGATTACATGGAATATTAATACAAATTGGAAATACAGGACTCAGTACCCAAAAACCTAAGTTTACTCATTTAAAAATATAATTGCATGTTTCCAGATGTAAATGATCAAGAAAGGAACAGGTCACATTCTCCTGGATCCTGGTCACCTGTCTGGCTGGGACAGAGCTGGACGCTGCCTGTGGGGGTGGGTTTGGGTCAGAGGTGGCCCTGAGGCCGCCTTCTCGGATATGCCTCACAAACCCTTTCATTTTTACTTTAACTTTGCATTTCCAGATTGTTGAACTATGGCCTGATTTCAATTTCTGAAATGTGTCTCATTCTGTGAAGGAAAGGATGAGTGATGACTCACCTTTTACTTCAGGCCCACTGAAAAGAATCCAATCTAAGAATGCAATCCAACAGAAGAGGAGGGGCAGCTAGGCTTGACCATCACTGGTGTCCAGGGCTGAGGTGTGGTGTAGTGGGTGTCCTATGCAACCTCATTGGGTGCTGCTCCTGCAGTAAGAGACCTTGGGAGCATGGATGTCCTATGGCTAGAGAGGGTATGTAATGACATCTCTCTGTGTCCATCTGTCTATTCTTTGGTATTTCCAGAGCACTTGTTCTATTTCAGATTCAGAGAAGTCAGTGACTAATACGATGTGGCCCCTGGTCGCTGGAGGTCTACAGGCTGTTGAATGGTGCCTTGGCCAGAGTAGGAGGAATTCAGGCAGTTTCTATGACCTTCCTGAGAAGAGGAAGACTTCAGAGCTGACTCTTTCCCTGTGGAATGTTTTCCAAAACGTTTCTGCCATGTATTGAAGGTCCAGTGGCCATGTGGGGCTAGTGCCTGCCTGTTGGCCGACACCGAACATTTCCATTTTCAAGATGTTGCAAATGAACTACTCTTGCCACCTGTGGTTGGGCAGGTTCAGTGTAGCCCAGTAACTTTGCTTTTTAAGGGAAACTGAAATCTGCTTTAAAAGTGAAATATTACAATTCTTATACTGGACCAGATTTTAAACAATTCAGACTCAAATTTTAAACAATTGGTGTAGGCTCTGCAGAACACAGATATGGACCAAATTCCAGGGTGGAGAGGGGAGAACTTTGATCTGTGCTTTCACAAAACTTCCAGGTGGTTGTGATGCAGGATAAAGGCTGAGACTGATCCACCTGAGCTGTTCATTTTGCATGCAGTTATGCCAGAAAAGGTCAGGACTAGATTCCAGGCCTTACGATTTATAGCCAATGACCTCCTCATGGGTGAGATCAATTCTTTGTGACATTGCACATTTCCAGTAGCTGGGCCATCTACTCTGCTGCTGGACCTGAGGTGGCAAAGAAGGCATCAGTCACCACCATTTCTCAGTGGCTCTGAAATTTCACTATTGTGTTTTGGGACTCTGTAGTTCTTGTTCAAGGCCAAGGTTCCTGTCTCAGAGGGTAGGATTTCTCCTGCCTCCAAGGAAATAGTGGGCAGGGGAGCCTACATAGGGTTTGCTTGTCTTGTGGTAGGTGGTCTTGGCTCGAGGGAAAAAATGTTAGTGGAGCAGAGGCAAGAAAGAGAGGTCAGGCCTACTCAGAAGGAGCCCCAAACCCACCTCCTGAATCATCCCGATGCTGGAATATCAGTTAGTTGCCATGTGGGGTACTTCATAATGCTAGAATAATAATGACCTTATAATATGTTTTCTAGAATCTGAAATTAATATTACATGTAGAACTTTGTATCAAGCAGTTACTGCTGGTCAGAACTTTTTCAACAGCTGTAATTTGATAGGAAACATTTCACATTCTAGAAGGAGACAATATATGTTGGATATTGTCCTTCCTACCCCAATATATGTTGGATATTGTCCTTCCTACCCCCAGATGCTTGCTGAACTTGGGTTGCCCATTTGGAACTGGTCTTTTTGGTGGTCTGGGGGGAGATCTCTAGATGTGTCGTATGATTCTTATTATGAGGGAGCCTGTCTGTTTTTGAGATGAGGAAATTTTGGCACTCGAACTTGCATGGCCTATAGACCTGGCTGGCATCCTGCTTCCAGGAGGGAAGTAGACAACAATAGAGAAAAAATAGCTGTTTGTCCCAGCCTGGTGGAGAGGTGATTAACACAGAGCTTGCACAGTGGAGCACTGAAAATTGAAAAGGTTGTGACTGCCTTTTGTCTTGGGACCCATGGACTTGATTTGTCAGCTCTTTGCCATAATTTTGCCAGTTGGGAATGTGATTCAAAAGGAATCTCCCAGTTAACTATGTGTAAGAGTACAGCAAGTTTTAGGTCATCTTTACTAAGGTGAAGGTCAAGTCAAGGTCAACATCATCAAGATGGGCAGTCAAGAGAGGAAGCAGTCCTGCCTCCAGAGGAGCCAGGAGCAGTAGCTTCACTTAACTTAGGGTCACAGACCAGAGCCCCACAGCACATGAGACATTGTCCCTGACCCCTCTATTTTTGGGGATCGCCACTCAAAGTGATATGGGAGTGAGCACTCTCTTCCCCTGGGTGCCTGCACCCAGCCTGTCCCTGAGGACACCTGTGTCCTCCTTTCCCTGTTGCCCCGACACATACTTGGTCAGAATTTCCCCCAGTTCCAAAGTCTCCTCCCACAAAAGCTCTGCCTCCTTTTGCTTTCATGAGTATGGTCTGGTGTTATCTACTGCTGCGTAACAAACTACCCCAAAACAAGTGCATAAGACAGTAAGATTGTTATTATTCATGAAATATGGATCAGAATTTAGATACTGTCAGGGGCTGCTCATGCAGCTGCGTTCAGCCGGGAGCTTGACCAGCGCTATAGCTCCAGTCGCCTGCTCTGGTCTTTCTGGCAAGCTGACCCCTGGGTTCCTTCCAAGCAGGTGGAAGCAGAAAGTGCCAGGCCTTGAAGGAATAACTGGGAACTGGCACAATGTCCCTTACTCTGCATTCTTTTGGTCCTAACAGGCCTGAGGCTGCCCAGATTCAAGAGGAAGGGAAATGAAGGCCTTCTCTTGAGGGTGGAGAGCCAAGAATTTAACTAGGAGTACAGTTTGGGATGGCATCTGGGCTGGTCCCAGGTTAGAGTGGGTTGGGAGAGGGCCTAGCTCCTGGTCAAATTGAAGAGTTGGGGGTTTGCTAGTGAGGAGGTACCTACAGACTCCCAGTTCTGGGAGAGGTCTGTGTTATTGCTCACCTGCCCTGTACTCCAGGGAGTGTCGAGCTTCAGTCAGAGGCCAATGCGTTGGCTCCTTAGGGTGATGAGAGATTGTTGTTAGCCTGTGGAACTGTGGGAACACGGCATGTGCATGTTGTGGGAAGAGGGGGCCAGGAGGGGATTTATTGGTAGTGAACTTTCAAGTGTCCTGCAGAGCAAGACCGTGTTCCTTGCCCAGTTCCACTGAAACATCTTCACAGAGAGAAGGGAGTAGTATCCCAGGGACCTGCAGAGATAGCACTAGGTTGCCCAAATCACCATCAAAATATATTTTGTTTTTATAGTGAACAGTCATAGTCACTATATGTAAGAACATTTTGTTCTTTGTGTCTGCATTGCTTGTTATTGAGGTACATTGGCATTCGAGGCAGGGATGCTGCTTCTCAGGCACATAGCAGTCATCCCTGCCCCCGGGGACCGGTGTCTCCATGGAGAGTGACAAAGCTTGGGAAACCCTTCTCATGAAACTGTTTTGTCCACAACAGTTTCCTTGGAGGTGACATTCTCCCAGGACCCTGTTTGTAGCTAGTAGTTAGGCCCTCGGGTGACAAGGAGTGGTGGGCAACAGGTTTGGTGCCAGGGAGCCCAGTGGAAGGCCCAGGGGAGGCCTGATGCCAGGAGGTCTGACCATAGATGGGAATCTAGACATGGACACAAATATGGCTCTGGGGAAACAGTTGCCTGTTGGGACCCATGGGATGCCATGAGCCCTAGCTAGTGGGACATTGATTCAGCCTGTTCATGCAGCTTCTCTGGATGTTATTTATGCCTCTCAACAACTCTATTACAGGAGTACTAGAATTATCCCCATCTGTCTTTGAGTTGCCTGGTAGGTAGGTAGGGAGCCTGGCATTGACTGTGATGCCCTCTTGAGCAGGACTCTACTGCTTCTCTCCAGAGCAGATGAGCAGGACCAGAAGAGGCTCCATGCTCCCCTGCTCAGCTCTCCAGTGGCCCTCACTGCTGGGATGGGAGGGAGTGAAGGAGTCTTTGTCTTCAACAAGGTCAGGCAGAAGGGGCGCAGGCCTCACAGTGTTGTCTGCATTTGTCCGATAGGGTAGAATTATGTACACAGAATAGGCCCTCCAGGAAAGCAACTTGGCCCTGTGAGTTCTGGAATGTCCCTGGGGAAGGTCTTGTTGCCCTTTCCTCACCAGTTTGTGAGGCTGGGGATGGGGTGTGGGGCAGCTGTGTGGTCTTGCCATCCATCTCATGGACACCAGCCCTCCCCAGGGCACTGGTTGTGCCTGCACCCAGCTGATGGCAGCTTGATGCCCAGGGTATTGTGCTTCTTGTTGGAAGAGTCTCTGAGGCTGCAAGAGAATGAAAATACTACCCCAGAGCACAAGGGCTGGAAAGTGCCAATGTGCATGGTGGGCGCTGCTTGCCTTAGGAGAGAGTGCTGCAAAGGCCACCTGTGGAGCTCTGAAGGGCAGCAGGAGGCAGTGAAGCGACAGAAAACTCTGAGGCTGTGAGGGGGGCAGCCCCTTGGCAGGGGAGCGGGCATGACATTTGTGAACTTCATATTGGCAGGCATCTGCAAGCAAGAGAGGGTTTCATTCTGTGGCTGGTTTCATGCTCACTGCAATGGATTGCTCCCACCCCTGTTCCAGCCCCTGATTTCCCTCCATCAGTACTGGGCTGAGACGCTGGAGGGGGCAACGAGGCAGCAGGAGGGCTGTAACGTCATCTCTGAGAGGCAGAAAGAGCAAGGAAATTGCAGTGGAGATGCCTCACAAGCCAGTCTGCCACTCAGAGATTATAAACTTTAGCAAATCCATCCCTACCCACATTAAAAAGTGAGGAAGTGGGTGAGATGAACGTCCTCTATGGGTCTCCTAGGTCAGCATTGGGGCGGGGGAAGGAGGAGAGGGAGGTATTGTAAACAAAACAGTAAGGATGCTCATATGTTACAGTTCCCACCGCATTGTGTGTTATCAGCAGGGTGCAGCTCATGAAGACTGCAGGTCCCATGTTGCTGTAGTGTTACAGAATCATTGTTTTTTTTTTTTTTTAAGATTTATTTTATTTATGCAAGAGCTGGGGTACAGGTCAGATGTGCGGGAGGGTGAGAGGATTCACCAGAGACAGAGTGGGGAGCAGAACAGGCAGACAAACTGAAATACACTGCTGAGAGGAGCAGTGGGCAAGGCAGAAGTCTGCCACGCCATGTGGGCATCTCCACCCCAGCAGGGATCGAACCAGCACTGCAGAGGCTGCGGACAGCTTCACAGCACTGCGTTCAACCCGCTGTGCCACTGGGGAGGCCCGAATTGTTGCTTTTTTATTATTTGTATTGGTGTCTGCCTTTTAGGCAGACCCTTGGACCCCAGCTTGGACCTCCTGAATCAGCTTCCCCATGAATGGGACCTGGGAATCTGTCTTTTGTGAAACAGGTGCTTCTGATCCCCAGCCCTGAGCTGGGAAAGGGCTGATGACTCTAATGTTCTCTTGCTATCTTCATCCCCTTCTCCTGCCATTGCCCTTCCCCAGGAAGAAAACCCCCTCCATTATTACAGGTAAGATATAGTCATGACCTAAACCCAGTACAGCCTCCAGCTGTGAGGGGCTCAGGCACCAGATAGATGGTGGCTTCTGAGCCTGGACTGTGTCTGCTTGCTCAGGCTGATGCAGCAGGGGAGTGAGTGAGCAGATGTGGACAATTAAACTGGGATATAGGACCTCCCTGGTGGCGCAGGGGTTAAGCACAGCTCTGCGAAGCTGTCTGCAGCCTCTGCAGCACGAATTTGATCCCCGGCCAGCCAGGGAGCTACCCACATGGCGCAGCAGACCTCTCCCGTCTCTCCTGCTGCTCCCCTCAGCAGTGTATTTCAGTCAGTCTGCCTGTTCTGCTCCCCATTCTGTCTCTGGTGAATCCTCTCACCCCCCACACCTCTGGCCTGTACCTCGGTTCTTGTATGCATAAATAAGTAAATCTTAAAAAAAACAACAACTGGGATGTAGACTCAACTCCTGGGGGCAGAGAATGATCACACATACACAAATGAACGAACTGAAAATGTCACCCTTTTGAGTATTTTCCTTGACTTTTTTTTTTGTGGGAAGGCCCGCAGAGAGCGTTATCTCAAGTCTGTGAGTCAAAACACAGTCTACTTTCTTTATTAGGTGTAGTTTTGGGCAAAGAAAAATATGAGTTTGAAAACCGGGTCACCACAAGCCACAAGGTTATGACAATCCTCCTCTTGACACCTTTGACACGCAAGACACTTACAGATGCAGGGGAGGGGTGTGGTGTGGGCCCTAGGAGTCGCCAACTGGGCAGGTGGTGAGAATGTGTGTGTGTGTGTGTCGGGGGGGGGTGTCCTGGTGTGTGGGTGCAAGAGTGTGGTTTCTAGCTCCTCCTTCCCCTCCCTGCTGCTCACCCTTACTTTCCAAGGGGAAACCTACAGTGGGCCCACCTCTGTCAGCCCGATCACCACACTCAGTCTGGGCTTGGAGCCAGCCAGGGCTCCCCTCTGATCCTGGTGCTGTGGATGTAGGACTGATTGCCTGACCTCGCCTAGCCTAGGGTTCCTCATTTGTAAAATGTGGTTAGCAGACGCCACCTGCTTGGTACCTACGTAATGGCTGTAAAAGACATTTTCATCTCTTACAAATTTTGGGGAGACAAGGGGTTAGTACAGATGAGTCTTGAGTTTGAGGATGTGCAGAGAAACAATAGCAGAATTGTTTCTGGAATTCTCTGGCCCCAGAACCTGAATAAATACACTCTGCTGTGTGTGTGTGCAAGTGTGTGTGTGTGTGTTTTAAAGATTCATTTATTTTTATACAAGAGCTGGGGTACAGGCCAGAGGTATGGGAGGGTGAGAGGATTCACCAGAGACAGAGTGGGGAACGGAACAGGCAGACAGACTGAAAACACTGCTGAGGAGAGCAGCGGGCGAGGCAGGTGAGGTCTGCTGCACCATGTGGGAATCTCCCTGGCCAGCCAGGAATCGAACCCACACTGCAGAGGCTTCTGGACAGCTTCGCAGCGCTGCGCTCAACCCTCTGCACCACTAGGGAGGCCCTGCTATGTGTGTGTTTTTTTTTTTTAATTTTTATTAAATTTATTTATTTTCTTATATCGTTGCTCACTTTTGTACAGTGTTTGATTCCTCCCCTAGGTATCACCCCCATAGTTCTCCCACCACCATAGTAGCCATGATCCATCACCACAGCCCCTTGGGCCATTCCCTCCCCTGTGTTGTACTATGTCCTGCCCTGCTGTATGCCCAGATCTGAGGTCAGCTTGCAAGGTTTGTCTTTTTTCCTGACACTTTGTTGAGTTTCTCTATATTCTACATATAAGTGAAACCATCTGATATTTATCTTTTTCCTTTTGATTTACTTCACTTAGCTTAATCCCTTCCAGCTCCATCCATTTGTAAAGCACCAGCTTACAGCCTACAGGAGAAGCAGGGCACCAGGAGCACCCTTGCTTCCCAAGAGACAAGAATCATCATCACATCCCTGCCCTTTTTTCTTGGACTTCAACATGCTTCTAGAAATGTCCCTCACAGGCCCTATAGGTTGGGCACATCCTCTGTGAAGGAGAGGGACCACCTCTGAGGGGAAACTGAGGTGGTGGGCCTGCAGGTTGGGACAGAAGGAGCTAGGCGCTTCCCACCAAGGCAGAGGACCCTGTGGGAGGGAGGGGGCAGGCTGGCCCATGGGGTCAGGACTGGGCTAGGAGCCCAGCTCTGTCAGATTCAGGGGAGCTTATACTGGGTATACCTTCTCCCTCCATTGTGCCAGGGTTTCCTGCACTGTTGTTCTGGACTGCTGGGTGCTTTCCAGGGGGCTAGGGTGGTGGAAAGGGTGGAGTGTGGGAGGGGAGGGGGGCAGAGATGGGGTTGTACCTAGGAGTTCCTGATGAGTGTGATGGGTCCTCAGTCCTGGTGGTTGGTGTCTGTCCTGCATTATGATGGCAAGCTGATGACTGGTGGCATAAAAAATTCAGAATGAATGACAAGATTCTTTTTTTTTTTTTATAGAGGCATGTTTTTATTTATTTATTTATTTTGTTTGTTTGTTTTGTTTATACATGCACTGGGTATAGTCAGAAGCGCGGGAGGGTGAGAGAATTCACCAGAGCCAGAGCGGGGAGCAGAGCAGGCAGAAGGACCGAAGTACACTGCTGAGGGGAGCAGCGGGCGGCAGGAGAGGTCTGCGCGCCATGTGGGACCCTCCTCCGGTGGCCGGGGAGCAGCCGGGGATTGAACCGGCGCCGCAGAGGCCGCGGGCAGCTTTGCAACCCAGCGCTCTACCGCTGCGCCACCGGGGAGGCCCTGAATGACAAGATTCTTAAGGTATTTTTTGGCCCTTTCATTCATTCCTTCAGCAGTTTTTATTGAGGGCCTACTATGTGCCAAACTCTTTTCTAGACACTGGGGATATAAGAATGAACAAACCAGATGGTAATTCCTGCCTCGTGGAACTGATATTGTAGTGGGGAGAAGTGAAAAAGAGACATAAATGTGAATTGTTTATGGTGGCATTAAGGTATAGACTGGAAGGCTGGAGCAATTTGGTTTAGTGATCTTAGTTTAGTGTCTCTCCACTGCTCTCTCCTTGGTTCTCCCAGGTATCGCACACTCCTGAGAGCAGGGATCACTGGGCTGCCTTGCCTGTGACTCTGGTTTCCCACATTGTAGAATCTCAGGAGGTGCTCAGTGTGTGACAGGTGAACTAAAGAATGATCAGTGAATTTGGTTGTTTGCTGCAGGGGGACCCTTATGCCCTCAACATGAACAATGGTGGCTGGCAAGCTGTCTTGCTGGTCCAACCTCTCCAAGGTGGTAAATGGTCAAGTTGGCTGTGCAGGAACTTCTTCCTGCACAGGCTTTTGCTGTGCTCTTTTCTGTACGGACAGGTGTGTCTACTCTTGATGCAAGCTGCTCTTGACTTCTCAGCAGCTCTGGATCACTAGTGTCAGGCCAGGCTTCTGCTGGGGGTCACATTCAGGCCTTCTAGATGTCTTTAGAAAGATCTGTGACTTCTTTCCATATTTATGTTGGTCTTGTAAGAAATCACACTTCCATAGGATCTGCACAGATGGGTTTTTGTTTGATTATTTTTTTCAGCACTGTATACCTATCTGGAAACAGACAGAACTTAACTCTGAACATAACCACTAAGTAGCTGCAGCTCACAGACACACAGGATTTCCTTTTCCTACAGTCTCCCACACCACAGAGAGTCAATGTCAACATATTATCTCACTTTTACAAAGGTCAGACCCTCTACTGAAATTGATACTGCACATTCCTTTGATAAGACCTTGGAGGCCAGAGAGGCCTTCTGGGATGGGACCAGCCCCTGGATGGTGAAGACAGGATGGAGAAATGCTTGTTGGTGTTTTGCCCTCTTGGGATGTCTTTACTCCTTACCCTCTGATGCCCTTCTGGTGAGAGTGCTTCATCTTGCAGCTGTGCCATGATCCTTTTGTTCCATGCCCTTGATCTGGAGAGCCAGATGTCCCAAGCATTCCCTAGGTACTAAAAAGTTGGGTGTGGGAAAATCAGGAAGCTAGCCAGACAGGAGCATTTGTTGGATTATTTCTCGGATAAAGTTTTAAACCGAAGCCCATTCTGAATTTGTCAGCAATCTTTTATGTTAGAATTTAAAACAATCTTTATATTTTCTGAAGGGATTAGTTTTTAACACAAATTTCTGCTTTAAACAAACTAAAAAGTGACCTAGATTTTACAAAGAGTTTCACCTTGAATTTTCAAAAAAAATTGCCAGTACCTTCTTCATGATTATCCTTCATGGCTAAGTGAGAAAAGAGGAACAGGAAGGATCAGCACACCCATTTTACAAACTGGGAAAATAAATAAACAACAGAGGAAGTGTTTTCTTTTAAGGCAGGTTTTAGTTCAGTGGCTGGTAAACTTTTTTGTAAAGAGCCAGATGGTGAATATTTACATTTTGAAGGCCATGTGGTTTCTGTCAAAACTATTCAACCCTAGTGTTGTAGCCTAAGGGCAGCTATAGATAATACATCAATAAGCATGGCTGGCTTCGATAAAATAATATTTACATAAACAGGTAAGCAGTTTGCCAGCCCAACCCTAATTGATGTCAAGTAAGAGATAATACTCAGACCTTGTGAGTGCCCTTTTTGAAAACAAGTTATATCTGGGTGATTAGCAGACAAAATATTTCAAATAACCCTTCCAGGAAGTAGTGTATTCCTAAAAATGCTCAATAGAATAAAAATGCTGCTTTTAAAAATACTTTAGTAAACTGACAGATTTAGTGAGATGAAATGACAAGGAAAAACCACTTGGGAAAGTAATACAAACTGAAGCTGATGGTATCGCAGGGGGTATCTGCTAATCTCAGTTTACTAGGCTGTGTGCTTGGGTGGTGAGATAAAAAACCCAGGAGTGACATAAGATCAGGAATTGGGTTGAAAATTGTTTATAAAACTGGGACTCAGTAGGTGTGACATTGTCAATGAAAAGTTGAACCAGGAAAATAGATGGGAATGAAATGGAAATTTCCTGTCTTGACCTTGAATCTGATGAAGGGTCTAGAAAACCCAAGAGAAGTCTAGGGATGGGTTTGTTCTATCTCTATTTGTGAGTTAGTTTAAGGTCATTCTGGCTGGAGAATACCCCAGATCCTAGAAATCAATCTAAAATCTTCATTGGAGCATACATATTAAACCTAGATTTCTGGAGATAATATTTAAAGGAACATGGGCTCACAATCTAAACTCACATAACACACAAGGAAATAAGTCATAACAAACAGACCTTGTGAGTTTGGTTGTTTCAGCAGAAATAACAAACAAGAGTATCAGACCTGCTGTGACTGTGCACATTACCAGGTGCAGAAAATGGAGTGTGTTTAATATATGTAAACAAACAAAAGAACTTGTCCAAACAATGACCCACGCATATGAGACTATCAGAAATGATCAAGAATAATAAAAATAAACAAATAGAACTTTTAGGAATGAAAAACATAATAATTGAATGGGAACCCAATAGAATAAATAGATTAGATACAATTAAAGAAAAAATTAGTAAATGAGAAGGTCTATTTGAAGAAATTACATTAACACATTCCATGGAGATAAAGGAATGGAAAATATATGAGTTTAAAAAGGTGGGAAAGTGTTTAACTAACATATGTTTAATTAGTATTCCAGAACTAGTAGATACGGAGAATTGAGGTATAAAGAATAAGAAATATTGGTTAAGAATGTTCCAGAAATGAAAGGCGCAAATTCTGAGTCAGAAGCTCAGTCAAACCCAAAGAGAAAGAATATAGAGAAATCCAGATCCAATTCCTTGTATTGACTAAAGAGTAGGCTACCAGGGAGGGCATGGATTTCCCACAGGAAAACAATAAATGGATCAATAGAGCTTTCTAAGCAGGAATGACTCAATTCAGAAAACTTACTCCACGGTCTTGTTCCTTACTTACTTGTTTCCATGTATATTGTCTTTGTTTCTTCCTTTATTTTTTTTTTCATCAAGGTGTAACATTGGTTTACAACACTAAATATGTTTTAAGGAAATAGGTTCATACCTCTTCATATCTATGTTACCACACCACGGCTACCACCAGTGCACCAATAGCCTGTGGGGCCCCCTATCCCTTTTGTTCCCCACCCCCTGCCATCCTACATCTAATTACCTTTTTTCCTTCTTTAGAGTGTAAGTTTCTTGAGGGCAGAGATTTTGGTTGTTCACTGCTGCATCCTTAGTGCTAGGAAGTACCTGGCACAGATGTTTCTCAGTAAGTTTGTTGATTGAGTAAATGATAGAATGGTAAATATGCTTCCTTTCTCCAATGAGGCCAAGATGGAAGGATTTTCATAAAAATTTTATGTGTCAATGTTGGTTAGTGTAAAAAAGTTTCTCTGCTAATGCACCTCTGCATTTTTGTTTCTTTGTGAATAGTACCCTGTTTCAGGACTTCCCTCCACTACCCCTACCTTCTTTAGCTGAAATTTGTATTGTCCTATCAGATAGAGAAATGAGTCCAGACACCAACTCCTACTTGTCTTTTCCTTGTCAGTATCGTGGTGTGGTCTTGAACTGGTCAAGATTTCTATAAATCTCTTGCTGTTAAAACTTTCAACTTTGATCATACTCTTTCATTTGGTGTCCAATTTTTCAGATTCTACCCTAGTCCATTGAAACCTTCTGCTCTGGTGTCCAATCCTTGCTATAAGAAATGGTGGAGAAATTTCCTAGTGCTGGTTCTTCTGAGGAAATGTAATGTAGATCATTGTAAGTCCATAACCGTTTTAAATCTTTGCCTGAATCTGGAAGAGAAATGGAAGGCCTTGTTCAAGGCAGCCCTTTGGAGTCCCATTTGCTGTGCTTATAGGATTGCAATGAGAGTGATTCCTTATTCAGCTTCCAACTTAGCATTTCCAAAAGATATATCCCAGAATGCTAAAAACATACTCTTCAAAAGTGAATGAGATGCTTAAGTAACTTAGGAGTAACTGAGGAGTAAGCAGATTTCATTCTTGTAGTACTTCTCAGAGCAGTTAATGTGCTGTTAAATGTATATTGGTGCTTTTTTGGGGAGGTGAATATAGCATGCAGTGTTTCCCACACTTGTTTGGTGGAAATCTGTGTCTGCTAAGTGTCTTGGGGATACATTGTGCTATATGGGGTCAGATTTAGAGGATTGTTATGGAAAAAAGTGACTCAGAATAACTGATCTTAAGGTTTCTTCATGTAATAGGATTATGGAGTCAATTGTTTCTTAAGGCCACTCTATGATGGTAAACCTATCTCATGAACATATTGTCAATATTCATCTTTCAGTTCTCTGGACCAGGTGTCATATCTGAGCCACCATTTTTTTTTCCCCAAAGATTTATCTATTTATTTATATAAGAACTGGGGTATAGGCCAGATTCACAGGAGGGTAAGAGGATTCACCAGAGACAGAGCGGGGAGCAGAACAGGCAGACTGATGAAATACGCTGCTGAGGGGTGCAGCGGACGAGACAGGAGAGGTCTGCCTAGCCATGTGGGATTCTCACCGGCTGACTGGGATGGAACTGGTGCTGCAGAGGTTGCGGACAGCTTCACAGTGCTGCGCTCAACCGCCTGCACCACCAGGAGAGGCCCACCACTTTTTTTTAATCAATAAAGTTTTCCTGGAAACGTAGTGAAATTAGCAAGACTTTAAGACAAAGAAAAGGTGGATAGTGGGGAAAAAAGTGGATAGCAGAAAAAAGTAGGCAGCTTATAAGGTACTCGTCCATCAAACTTCTCAATAGAAACTACAGGCAAAGGGGAGAATGGAATGATCTATTAAAAAAACTAAAAAATAAAAACTGTCATTCAAGAATACAATATCCTGCAAGATTCTCTTTTAGATATTAGGGAAAAGTAAAGATCTTCCCAGATAATCTAAAGCTAAAGGAGTTTGCAAACACTAGACCACTCCTACAGGAAATGTTGAAAGACTTATCTAAATCAAAATGAAGAAAATCCATAAACAAATAAGGAAATAGATAGAACCAGAAAATTAAAAGCAAAATGACAGTAGCAAATCCCCATATATTAATAAACATTCTAAATTTAAATGAACTGAACCCAAAATCAAAAGGCAGAGTGACTGGTTGGATTAGAAAAAAAGAAACACCCAATGTTTTGTGGTTTCTAGGAGACCCAGCTAAACTCCAAAGATGAACATAGGCTCAAAATAAATGACTGGAAAAGAATCCTGTTAGCAAATGAGACCTCTTCAAAAAAAAAAAAAAAAAAAAAAGGCAGCAATGACCATATTTATATCAGATAAAATAAACTTCCAGCTAACAAGGTAACAGGAGACAAGGATGGACTGTATGACTATTGGGTTAATGAGGAAATCAAAGGAGAAATTAAAAAATACCTGGAAACAAATGAAAATATAGATGTGAGATACTAGAACCTATGGGATGCAGCAAAAGTGTTATTAAGAGGAAAGTATTTAGCGTATAATACAGGCCTACATCAAGAAACAAGAAAGGGCTCAAATAAATAGTCAGCCCTTAACCTCCAGGAATTACTCATGATAGAAAGATGCCAGGCAGTAGCTCTGGGGAACAGAGAGTGAAATACACACTTTCTTCTTCCTTAGTTCCTTACCTGTTATTTTGTGCTTAGGGATGTACAATATTTTGTTCGGTTTTAATAGTTTTCATTGTTATTATTTCAATAATCTCTGATTCTCATTATTTGTCAAAATTGTTAGTAACTGTTTCCTTTGTAGCAAAGATTTCTCTTCCAGAAATATACTTAAAGATATACTATAACCTTTGTAGAAGAACAAAAATATATTTTAAAGTATAATATTGTTTATCATAGAAATATACAAGAGACACTTATTTTATATCAGAGGAGAATAGTTAAATAAAACGTAGGTGATCCGTATAATGAAATTCTATGTTATTGTAACAGAGAATGAGGTAAGATGGTAATGTATGATATAAAAAGAGCTCAAGGGTATATTATTACATGAAAAAACAAGGTATAAAATATAGATGCTTTGTGATTCTATTTGTGTAAAGAAAATAATGGATGGACACACACAGACACACACACAGACACACACACACACACAGTCTGCTCGGATATAGGAGATTGTCAGCAGTAGTTTTTTTTATAGGGTATGGAGAAGAGTGCAGAAGGGAAAGTCTTTTTTTTAGACCAAAATTTAAATCATGTACATATTTTACTTTAATATTAAACACTAGTTTTAACACTTAATTTAACTTAATTTTAATGGCTGCATTGAACAGGTGTTTTCTCTGCAGGCCTTTACCAGTTATCACAGCATTCATCCTCTCTAGCCTGAACTTTCCTCTAATTTCCTTCTGCCTGCCACATTTCAGTATTGAACTGGCTTTATCATCATAGAATAACTGAACTTGTTGCCATCCTCAGATTTCTGTCCTTTGTTCTGGGCCCAGAATCAGCGCCCAGAACTGCTGTTTGTCTTTTAGCTGGTATTTATTGAGTGTAGGCCAACTGCCTGAAAACTGGATTTTGGCTAACATTTCTTGCACTTGATCATGAAATATGCCTGTCACTCTGTTGGCTTCCCAGGACAGGCTTGCTACTGCATTTTCCCAAAACCTTTCTCAGTGTTTCCTGACCCACAGTCCTAAGAATGTGGTTGTTCTCTGAGAGGTCTGCAGAATGTAGCTTCAGAAATGCTGGCATGGTGTGAACGGGTTCTGCTGTTTATGTTTCTGCAGGCAGATGGCCCGCCCCCACATATTAAGATGATCTGGGATGGGTGAACTTTGATCTGAAAGTGAAATTGTTGAATCTGTTAGCATGTTCTGAATTTTCAAATTGTGTTGTGAAGAGTGGAAATTTGGCTTCTTTTAAAAAAATATATCAAAATGCTTTCATACGGGACAGACAGCTGATATAAAGGGCAGGGCACTGACTCTTGGTTCCTCTGCACTCTTTGATCATGTGCCCACCTTTCAGTGAGAATGCAGAGGAAAAAAAGATAACCCTGGCCCCCAGCCTTTCGCCTTCCTCCCGTAGCACTTCCGAGTAGGTGCTGTGTCTCAGTGTTAGCCAGAAACCAGGGATTTGTTTCTGGTGTCCCGACTTGGGGAATTTATCTACTGTTGCTTTAAGACTATGTTGCCTTTTTAGTTTGGGCAAAAAGTCCATCAGTCTCCTTTGGGATAATATCCACAGTTTTGCACTTTCTTTTTCATAATGGGAAGCTTTGCTCATTTGCTTATTGACCTCTTCTCGCTGGCTGGCACACAAAATTCCCAACGTGCACTTGAAGAGAAAGACAATTACTTGAATAATTTGAATAAATAAATATTTTAAATGATTCCCAAAAGACTTCACCTGCTGATAAATATTTAATGTACTTATAGTAAATAGGCTATGTCTGCTTTCTCTCTTTTCAGCCAGAGTTTTTAGTCAATAAGGTCTCAGACATTTGCTTCCCCTCAGAGTAATGGCCCATGACTGTCCCAGACTCCACCCCCACCACTGCTCACTGGCCACTGGGTCCTGTGCCACCACAGAATCACCCCAGCAGAGGGCTAGAAAGGGCTTGAGCAGTATCAAGTTCCAAGATGGCCTTGTCTTGACCTGGAACTACAGGCAAATGATTTCACATTGTTGGGATTTCGTTTCTTCTAGAAATTTGGGCTTGTTAATAACTCCCTGGAAGATTGTTTTGTGCAGAGACTGCTCTAACCCATGTGAACTCACTGTGGCAGTTACAGCGTTGCTCTGTAAATCCCCATTTCATTTCTTTATCCCAGATACACTTACACTTCGTGACCCAATAATAACCAGTATCTTCTCCACCCTCTCTTTTCCTAGCCTCCAAGAGAAAGTTAGTGGACTGCAGACTAATGGGGCCAAGATGCCTACCCTTGACAGTAGTACTAGAAGTGGTTCTCTGGACTCTAATTTGTGCCAGCCTTAAATCCTGTTTCCCCATTCCCTAGACTGGTGATTATGTAATGACATAGCTACAACTGTAGGACAGGGAGGAAGAGGAATGAGCTCATTGAAACTTGTTACTTTAAGGTTTGCTTATGAGGAGGAATTTGTAGATTCAAACGATAATACAACATGGAGGAAGTTTTCAATATCTGGGGGAAAACTGTGACAGATGGTGCCATTTGAAACTTATGAATAATGTACAAGCAAAAGGAAAATCATAGTTACAAGAGCAAACCTGTCTGTCTCAAGAGAATTACAGTGAAAACCAAAGATGCCAGCCCAGTAGCTTTCGTTCAACAAATTAGCTTAATATTACAGTTAAATTTAGAATACCTTCTGCATGGAGTGTTTCTGAAGTGGGTTTTGTCTTACATTTCAGAACCCTTCTATTTTATCATCAAAATGAACATCTGGGGACGTTTTAATTGCTATTTTGTAGTCAACTCTATAGAATCTTCAAGCACTCTATGCATTTACCACACGACTGCGCAAGCTGCCTCTCGAATGCCTATACGTCTGTGGTGAGATGTAGATAATGCCTTGTCGGTAGCAGCAAGTTTTTATTGTATAGAACCGGAAATTCAAGAGCCCATGAAATAAAGTTAACTGCCCCTACTGTTATTTTTAAAAATAGCTGTACTGAGATATAATTCATATACCATAAAATTTGCCCACTTAAAGTATATAATTTGGTGGTTTTAGTATATTATAATCCATCACCACAATCTAATTTTACAAGATTTTTGTCAAGTCCCAGAAGAAAAAACCCTGTAGCTATTAGCTGTCACTTCCAATTACCCCTCCCCATGGCCTTAGGCAAGAACTACTCTCTGCCTCTGTAGATTTGCCCGCTCTGACTATTTCATATTAATAAAATCATATAATATGTGCTCTCTTGTGACTGACATCATTGCAGCATAATGTTTTCCAGATCCATGCATGTTATAGTATGTATCAGAACCTCATCCTTTTTATAGTCCAAATAATATTCCCTTATAGGGATATATTGCATTTTATTTATCTGTTTACCAATGGATGAACTTTGAGTTACGTCAACTTTTTGGCTATTATGAATAATGTTCCTGTAGTGCACAAGTTTTCTGGTGGATGTATGTTTTCATTTCTCTATTTAGGAGTGGAATTGTTTGGTCATATGGTAACTGCATGTTTAACATTTTGAGGAAGTGTCAAAGTTTTCCAAAGTGCTGCACAATTTTACATTCTCATCAGCAGTCTATAAGGGTTCAGTTTCTCTCCATCCTCACCAACACTTGTTATTGTCTGTCTTTTTTTATTATAGCCATGCTAGTGAGTGTGAAGGAGTATCTGATCAAAATTTTGGTTTGTTTTTTTCTACTGACAAATGATATTGTATATCTTTTCATGATATTATTCACAATTTGTATATATCTTCTGGAAAAATTGTTTGGATTCTTTACCCATTTAAAACATTGGGTTATTGATATCTTTACTAGTGAGTATCAAGAGTTCTTTGTATGTTCTGGATACAATTTCCTAATCAGGTATATGATTTGAAAATATCTCCTTCCATTCTATGGGTAGTCTTTTCACTTCCTTGATTATGTCTTTTAAAGTATGAAAGTTTAAAATTTTGGTGAAGTCCACTCTCTGTTTTTTTTTTTTTTTCTTTTGTTGCTTTTGCTTTTGCTATCATCGCTAAGAAACTGTAATCTAAACCAAAGTCATGAAGACTTAGCCGTATGATTTCTTCTAGGAGTGGTACAATTTCAACTCCTAGGTTTATGAGTGGATCACTCCTATGACTCACTTTGAGTTAATTTTTGTGTAGGTGTTAGGAAGGACTCCTACTCCATTCTTTTGGAGGAGGATATCTAGTTTTTCTAGTATTATGTGAGGAAAAGACTATTTTTCATAATGAATTTGCCTTAGCACTTTTGTTGAACCATCAATAGACCACAAATGTAAGGATTTATTTCTAGACTCCTAGTTCTATTCCATTGATACCACACTGTCAGTACTGCACCGTCTTGATTGCTATAGCTGTGCAGTGGTTTTCAAACTGAAAAGTGAGTCCTACAACATTATTCTTCCTTTTCAGACTTGTGGATATTCTGGGTCCCTTCTATTTCTGTGTGGAATTTAAGAGCATTGTAATCATTTCTTGGGGGAAAAAAAAGGCAACTTGAATTTTGATGGGATTTTGTTGAATCTCTAGATCAATTTAATAAGAGTATTATCTTAACATTTTTTTCTTACATGTATTTATTTATTGAGGTAGATTTGTTTACATCATTGTTTGTGGTTAAATATTAGAACTTCCCCCCCTCAGGTGTTGTTATCACACCTTACCCTCTATCAAGACACCTTAAGTCTACTTTAGTAATTGTGCTCCTTCCCCAACCTCTGGGAAAGGTAGCCTTAGTTCCTTCCCAATCTCTCTATCTCTAGTAACATTTTTGTTTTAAAACTATTTCCTGATATCAAAATATCCATTTCAGCTCTATAATTTTTATTCTTTTGTTTTTCCTTTACTGTCCTTTGCATTATTGTGAATATTTCCTAGAGCAACATTTTAATTGCTTCAGTGACTTATAAGGCTATTTTTTGGGGTGTTATTTTCCTAGTGGTTGTTCTATGGTTTATGATAATCATCTTAACTTACTGATTTTCCTTCTGGCAGGATATAGAAACTTTGCTCCTGGATAACTCTACTCTCTCCTTCCTTTTTATTCTGTGATTGTTATACATGTTATATCTATGGAGATATAGATGAATGTATAGATGTTACAAACCCAATAATATATTGTTAGTTATTACTTTATGGAATTTTACTTCTTATGGAAATAAAGGAAAAAATGAGAAAACCGTATGAAAAAAGAGTACGTTTTGTTCCCATTCACTTCTTTTTGTGTAGTTATTGTCAAATGTGTTACATGTATATGCTATAGGCCTCACTATACATTCATGATGTTCTACTTAAATGGTTTTTAAGAATCAGTTTAAGGGCCCCCCTGGTGGTGCAGCGGTTGAGCGCTGGATTGCGAGGCTGCCCACAGCCTCTGCTGCACAAGTTCGATCCCCGGCCGCCGGGCGAGGATCCCACATGGTGCACAGACCTCTCCTGCCGCCCGCTGCTCCCCTCAGCAGTGTACTTCGTCAGTCTGCCTGCTCTGCTCTCCCCTCTGGCTCTGGTTACTTCTCTCATCTTCCTGTGCTTCTGACTGTACCCAGTGCTTGTATAAATAAAGAAATAAATCTTTAAAAAAAAAAAGAAAAAAAAATCAGTTTAAAAAGACTGGAGAAGAAATATGCAATTATATTATCTTATATAATTGCCTTTACTGATACTTCTTGGTTTCTGTTTTTGTTTGGTATGAATTTTAATTAATGTCAGCTGTAACTTGTTTTCATCCTAAAAAATATCCTTTAGTATTTCTTATAAGATGGGTCTGCTAGCAGTTAATTTTCAGATTTATTTTTTATTTGGAAATGCTTCTTTCACTGAAAAGTAGTTTTGCTGTATGTAACTTCTTGTTTGATTTTTTTCCCCCCCCTCAGCACTTTGAACTGCCTTTGTGCCTCCATTGCTTCTGATGAGAAATCAGCTGTTAATCTTATTGGCTTTCCCTTGTATGTAGTGAATTATTTTTCTGTTGCTGTGTCAAGATTTTCTTTTTGTCTTTGTCTTAAACATTTTTACTACGTGTCTGACAATGTATGTCTTTTTACTATCCTATTTGAATTCATTGAGTTTCTTGAATGTATCTATCATATTTTTCTTCAGATTTGATGAAGTTTTTTACCATCATTTCTTTAATTTTCCCCTGCTTCTTACTCTTTCTTTTCCATTTGGTGCTACCATTATGTGTCTGTTGATAAACTTAATGGTGTCTCATATTACTGTGAGATTTTGCACTTTTCTTCATTCTTTTATGTTTTGTCTTTCAGATTGCATAATCTATATTGCTTTATCTTCAATTCCTTGATTCTTTTTTCACCAGCTCAAATCTACCACTGACCTTCTCCCATGATGATTTTAATTTAATGTATTTATTTTCCAACTCTAGAATGTCCATTTGTTTATTTTTTATTGGTAGTTTATTTGATTAAATATTGTCATCAAAGTTCCCTTTAGCTCTGTAAACACAATTTCCTTTAATTTTTTTTAGCATATTTATAATAACATCTTTGAAGTCCTTGTTTTCTAAGTCTAATTGCCTGGGCTGACTCAAAGGCAATTTTTATTGCCTGCTAATTCCCCCTGTGTATTAGTCATACTAGATTTTTTTTGTATGATATTGGATATTGATGTGATATGAATAATGATATTTTTAGATAAATATCGTAGAAACTCTTAATAGTGATCCCGTCTCCTTCTGGGGTTTGTTGTTTGTTGGATGCTTTGACAGAACTATTTCAGTGAAATCTGAAATATTTCTCCTGCTGTGTATAGTCTCTGATGTCACTCCTGAGAGAGTGCAGGTTTGAGTATGTGACACTCTCCATGAGTGTCTGAGGTGATTGGTATTAGTTCAATTCTTTTTAATAGTCTTCATCCTTCATTCTTTCCCCACCCCCATCCCCCACCCCCCCAATGATTGAGAACTATCTGCCTCTATTGATGTTGACCTCATTAGTCCCCATTAATCACTGATTGCTATATTGTTTTAAACAATGTCCTGGGGCATGTATTTTACTACAGTGTGCTTCAGTGAAAGTTGGGTCCCCTTGTAAGGTCAGGGTATTCCTAGTCTTTCAGGCTGCTCCAACTAGAGAGGGCTCTTCTTAGCTGTCTCTTATCTCTTCTTCTTTCTGTTAAGCTTCTAACTGACCTATCATTTCGTTGAGCTTATAATCTCTTGCTTGTTAGTAAAAGAACTATAGCATTATCAAAAACTTTTAAATTGCTCACCCGCACGATTCCCATTGTTTGTAGCAATACTCATAGGCATGATCTTCCCTATGCTCTCCTCCAAATAGCGTCTTTAGGAAAAGCTTCAGAGCATTCTGTTCTTATGATCTGTCTTCCTGGGTAGGACCTCTGCACCACTGTATCTGAGCTGGGGATGAAAACCAGCAACTTGCTTTCTAAGAAGTGATGTCCTGTTTTATAAACATGGCTCTGCACAGGTGTGGTCTTGCCTTCTCAGCTTATCCTTCCTGGTATAAGACTTCTACTTTAGAAACAATCTGGGTCAGGGATGTTAAGATTATAGTATTTTTTTTTTAAGTATAGTTTTTTTTTTTTTAGATTTATTTATTTATTTGCTTGTTTGTTTGTTTGTTTATTCATACAAGCACCGGGTACAGTCAGAAGCACGGGAAGGTGAGAGAATTCACCAGAGCCAGACAGGGCGGGGAACAGAACAGGCAGACTGATGAAATACACTGCTGAGGGGAGCAACTGGCGCGGCAGGAGAAGTCTGTGTGCCATGTGGGACCCTCGCCCGTGGCCGGGGATCGAACCGGCACTGCAGAGGCTGCCGGCAGCTTCACAGCGCTCAGCCGCTGTGCCACCAGGGGAGGCCTAAGATTATAGTATTCTTTGCATACTGTGTCTGGAGCGGAACTTCTGCCCTGTGCATAAGGTCTGGTTGGGGCAAGAGAGCCCTAGTTCTCTTGGCTATAGTTGCTTGGAATAGGGCTTCTTTGGCATTGATCTGGGAGTTGAGCTGGGTTGAAGGTACCAGAGATGCCAGTGACCTGCATGAAGTCATAACCATAGGCTGTGAGCTAGTGGGAGAGAGTGCCACACTTACCTAGAATAAGCTTCCATCATACTGAGGTATTGTGGGGGAGGGTGGAGATGAGGTGATAGTGAATGGTACCTAGCTCAAATGCAATTTAGGTCCATATTTTCTTGAGTAGTTTCTCCCCTTTTGTTGTATACCTTTAGGACAATTTCTGGAGACTTTACATTGTTGTCTTAGAAATAATTTTCAGTGATTAGATGAAAAGTGTTTGAGTACAGGTTGTGTTCTATGCAATTAGCAAAAGTAATGGAGTTTAACCGGAGATGAAAACTCTATTTCTTTTTTGAGAAAAGTTCAGAGGTATGCTGTTATCTTAGGTTCAGTCCTGGCAGAGGTGGGACAAGGACCTTTATCTGCCTACTCCCACAGGTTCTCTGTGGTCCAGCCTCCTTTAGCCTCAGTGAATTTCTTAGAAATGCATTCACCCAGGCTGTCATCTTGTGTTGCATTCTTTGGCATCTCATGATTTGGATAATTTCCAGTATCTTAAGATCTTACACAAAAACTCAAATGACCTCGTGGAAGTTTATTTCTAGGCAGTTCCCTGCAAAGTAGATGAATTATTTTTGTCATAACCATAATAAATTATTAAATTTGGAAATGCTTTTGTAAAGAAAACAAAATTCAGGTTATTTTCTTTTTAATTTTCAATTATGTGCAAGGATACATCAGTACAAAAAAATGAGATGGGCTTGTCATAACCCAGATGATGGCATTACCCTTTGGGAATGTCCAGGAAAGGATTGAAGTCAGGTAACAAATTAAGCAGACATTTCTGGGGAAAATGTGGCAGTGAACTCTGTGTGATGAATGAAGAAGATCCTGAGTTGAAGTCCCAGGGAATGTGCAAATGTAATAGGCACCATGTAGGTTCATCAGCAAACTAGTAGTGGACAACTCCAGCTGAGGGGAATTTTCATTGCTGTGTTCTAGGCTTTGATGACAAATATGTTTGTCCAACACCTGACATCCAGATGCTGGACATAAATGAGACCTAATAACTGGGTAGTTAGAAACTGTTGGATGGAAGATGAAGTGTTTACTTTTTGCTGGAAGAGGTAGTTATTATAATATTATTATTATAATATATATCCATACAAGGATTTTTTACTAAAATAAATATTCCTTGAAGGTATGTATTCTGTTGCCAACAGAATAGCAAAGTTTGCTTTTACTTACTCTTTCAATTTTAGAATGAAAGATGAAAAAAGATGCCTGGAAAAAGCTGTGTTTAGGGAGGCTCAGGACTTGCATTAATTTCCTGGCAGATTAGAGAATAAAGTGGGAGAGAGGTTAAAGCAAGGACTTTGTCTGCCAAGTCAATTGGAAGGAGGAAGATCAAGGGAATTGTCTGGGACCAGGGAAGGCTATTTTAAGCAGATATGAACAAGAGTCTGTTCACCTTCATAGATCCTTCTTGGGTCAACCTAGTGGCACTTGCTACAGCTAACTGTATTGGTAGATTTATTCCTGTATCCCACTGGGGTAAACCTATATCTCTCACCTTTGCTTATCTCTAAAGATAAAACAAATCACAAAATAACATAGATAAAGGAAAAAAGTAACCCTTCATTTTGTATAATTTTAAAAACATTCCTAACAGGAAAAAGCATCTGTAAACAAAAGTCTTAGATTAAATTGATTATGTGAAAATGTAAAAATATACCTATTTAAAAACAAAGCTAAAAACATGACACAGTAGAGAAATATCTAAGTAAATATGACTGACAAGGACAATATATAGAGTTTCTATAAATAAATAAGAATGCCAAGCAGGGAGCTGGGACTTTCATCCCTTCCAAATGGAAACACTATAAACCAGGTGGGGAACCTGGACCTCTATTCCTATTCAGAACTTCCTCTTACTTCCACTCATCAGTACAACTCAGCAATAGTAACACTCCATCTACTTTCATGTCAGTAGAGATAGTATAGAGACTCAGACCTCCTACTCCTATCCAGCAATAAATAACTCATTCTCAGCTTTCGGGTGTCAGTGGAGACCAAGTGAGGAACCTGGGCTTTTACCCCTACTAGTCAGTGATGACTCTTTTTCCAACCACAAAACTGTCAGAGGAATCTCTAAGATTTAAATAAGATCCAGAGTCTTTCAATAAAACATGAAGATGTACCTGTTTCAATTAAAAAATCACTTATCTTACCAAGAATCAGCAAGATCGCAAACTGAATGATAAAAGACAATCAATAGATGTCAACACCAGAGTGACAGAGATGTTAGAATAATATGAAAAAAAACAAAGTTGTAATAAAAAGAACAATTATAAGCACACCTGAAACATGATAAAAAGAGAAAGTTTAACTGACGAAAAGGAAGATACACAGGAAAACCAAATGAAAATTTTAGAATAGAAGAATACAATAACCTAAAGAAAAAACTCACTAGAAAACATAAGTATAAAGGAAGGGACAGAAGGATCAGTGGACTGGAATACAAAACAACACATTACCCAAACTGAACATCTTAGAGAAAATGGATTGCTACAGTAAATGATCTAACATTTGTGTCCTTGAAATCCATGAAGGAAATAAGAAAGCAAGCAGGGGGCCTCCCCGGTGGCGCAGCAGTTGAGCGCTGGGTTGAGAAACTGCCCGCAGCCTCTGCAGCACAGGTTCAATCCCTGGCTGCTCCCCGGCCACCAGAGGAGGGTCCCGCATGGCGCGCAGACCTCGCTTGCTGCCCGCTGCTCCCCTCAGCAGTGTACTTCAGTCCTTCTGCCTGCTCTGTTCCCCGCTCTGGCTCTGGTGAATTCTCTCACCCTCCCGCGCTTCTGACTGTACCCAGTGCTTGTAAAAATAAAATAAAATAAATAAATCTTTAAAAAAAAAGAAACAATTAAAAAAATTCAAAAGAAAGAAAGAAAGCAAGCAGGACTGAAGAAACACACAAAAAATAGTGGTTGACTATGGAAAGCTGTGTGGAGTTTCCTCAAACTACTAAAAATGGAGCTACCATATGACCTAGCAATTCTGCTTCAAGGAATCTACCCAACGGACACAAAAACATTAGTTTAAAAAGATACCTGCACCCCTATGCTTATTGAGGCACTATTTATAATAGGTAAGATATGGAAACAATCCAAATACCCAAAAAATAGATGTCTGGATCAAGAAGATGTGGTATATATACACAATGGAATACTATTCAGCAATCAAAAAGATAAACTTTGCCATTCAAAGCAACATGGATGGAGCTAGAAGGGATTATACTGAGTGAAATAAATCATGAGGAAAAAAAAATCACATAGTTTCACTTATAAGAGGAATATAGGGGAATCAAATAAGGGATCAAGGAAAATAATAACAATAAAGAAATTAACAGGCAACTATAAATCACAGACATTTTGCAGGGGAGGTGGAGGGAGAGAGATCAAAACAGGGGAGGGAAGAGCACAAGGGACTATGTTGATGGAGCACAGGTGAATTGGTGGTAGGAACTCTGTGGGGACTACACCTGTGAGGAGAAAGCAAACATTGCACAAAAATGAACAATGATGTAAAATGTAAATATATAAATAAATTATATCAAAAATTTTAAAAAGTGTTTGAAAATGTCTCAAGTTTAGCGAAAGAAAGCCTACAGATTAAGGAGCTGAGCAAATCCCAAATATGATAAACCTATAGGAAGCCATTCCTACACACACTAGTGTGAAACTTCTGAAAGCTAGGACAGAAAGTCTTAAAAGCAGTGAGAGATAAACTATTTGAATAATAGCAGAGGCCAGAAGAAGTGGCGTGGCATATTTCAAGCACTGAAAGAAAAGAACTATCAAGTCAGAATTCTGTATCAGCAAAAAAAAAAAAAAAAAAAAGAAAAAGAAAAAGAAAAAAAGTCACTCAGGAATGAAAAGAAATCAAAACATTTTCAGAATATGAAAGACTAAAAGAATTTGTCATCAGCATACTTATCCTAAAATAACAGATAGATAAATTTCTCTAAACAGAAAGGAAATAATAAAGAAGGAACATTAGAACATCTGGAGGGAAGGTGCTTTTATAAGATAGAGAAAAATACAATAGATTTTCCTTTTTATGAGTTCTCTGAATTATATTTGACAATTGACGCAAAACCGTGTCAGCAAAAGTTCTAACACTGATATGATTATAAGTGAAAATAGAGAACATATTTAAGACAATTACATTATACACAGGGTAAAAAAATAAGTCAGTCATTATACACAGATGCAAAAAGAGGTAAGGTTTCTTTAATAGTTCTTTTGAACTGCCAAAATGATGACACAGTAAGCTGTGATTAGTTATGTATACATAATGTAACACTTATAGTAACCACTAAAAAGCTATACAGAAAGATATACTAATGAATACTATAGATACCTCAAAATGGAATAAAAAATACAATATACAATGAAAAATGAAAATGCAAAACTGGATAGTTTGTACCACACCTAGACCATGTGGTGTAACTTCTTGGAACCACTATCATATATAAGAAGTCCATCTTTGACCAAGAAACATCATTAAGTGGTGCATGATTGCATGATACCCTTTACAATTATTCATAAAAATTGAAATGCTTGGGTGCAAATTTATCAAAAAATAGTGGCTAGGCTTACTGAAAATTACAAAGCATTGATGAAAAAAATCTAAGATCCAAAGACTGTCATGATTGCTTAACTATTTTGGTCTATGATGGATTACATATATGATGGTAGTCCCAACAGACTGTAACTTATATAGCTTAAGAATCAGTAAGTTATACCACCTAGTTTTGTGTTATTACCCTTGATGACATTTGCACGAAGAGACTATGACCTAACAATGCATTTCTCAGGAAGCAACACATGACTGTAAGTGAAAAGACATACAACTTTTATGGATTCAATGATTGCTATTAATTTAAGTGCCTGTAAGCACCTCTAAGGCTGTGGGTTGAGAGGGAAAGTAGAGGCAGAAGGCAGCCCTTCAGCTACTCAGACTTGTCCCAGCCTAAAGCATTAAGAAATGAATGCCAGCTTTAAAGAGTACTTCATTATTTGACTTTCATCTCCTGATGCTCAGCCTCAGTGAAGGGGAGCCTGGTGAATGCTGGGACCTCAGCATTTGTCCATTCTCTCACTGCACAGATGCAGTGATCAGACTTGCTGTCTCCAGGATGACAGCAGGCTCTGGCTGACTTTTGGGGCAGGCAGGATGCACACAGGCCCTGCACTGGCAGTAGAATGGAGGGGAAAAAGGATAGAAAGGATGGTTTCCCAAAAGATCAGCACTTTTGCTTCCTCATGCTAATGACCAAGGTGTGGGGGGCTTCTACAGTATCTCTGTAGAGCTGATGATGCACGACTTCTCTCTCTCTTTATATATGTATTTTTTAAAGTATGAAAATAATTCAACAGTGAAATTATTAGCCTACCCCTGCAGTCACTGCTATAATTTATGACTCCACATCCCCCACCATTGTAATTTTGCTTTGCATTCATTAAGATACAATTTTTTTTAAAGAAAAATCTCAAGGAATTGCAGTTCTGACAACTAACATTAACAACCGTGTCAGTCATAGATATTACTAAGGCTGTAATTCTGAAAAGTAAATTAATTTCCCTTGTGTGGGAACCATCGGAATAGCATTTAGATTCCTCTCTGGGGTAGGCTGATTGACTCTGGAAAGAACCTGCTGCTTTTATGGCAACACAATGTGCTGAAAGGCTCTGCCCACAGCACCTTTTCTAGTTTTATTTTTTCCATCGTATCCCTTCCTGGAATTTGGGGATAAGAAAACCAGGGGTATTCTTGGGTACATAAAAAAGGCAGATGGCTTTCGAAAGCTCTGTATGTTTTCCAACATACACAGACACACAATTTTTTCTAACATATCTGTAGACAGTTTGTTTTTTTTCTCTGTCAGCAATTATCTTTAATTTAAGGTTGGATGGAAGAGATTATCCTCTTCACCCTGAAACTCTTCTTATAACAATTTCAATGATGCAGAATAAGTTAGTGCTTGTTTGGGTTACAGAAAAAACTGTTTTTTGGGGGGAATTTTTGAATGACTTTGCTATGAGTAGAACAGAGGGTAATCTTAGGAACTCAGAATAATGGTAATGACCGTGATGATCAAATGCCATGCCTTGCACACCTACTATGTGTTAGGTGTGGTGCTAAACATGTATGGGCAGCATTTCACTTAGTCCTCACTACCACTGTCAGAATTTCCTGTCTTCTGGTTGAAGAACTGGAGGCCTAGAGAGGTTGTATAACTTGCCTGGAATAATGCTGCGGGTGTCAGAGGTAAACCAGAGTTATCAGGGCGGCTGAAGGTGGTCTACTCAATGGAAACAGTGCCTCAGGTTACTCTCCTTTGTGTTGCCCCTTATCTAAATGGCTTCTGATGTCTCCTCAAGGGTTGTCTAGCTACTGGTGAGAGGAGGTGACTCTATCCTAATTCCTTGCAGCTCTTGGACTACTCTTCTGTGCTAATGGGCAGTGCAGATAGACTGTCAGTCCATGCAGACACTGACCATGGTTTTAGACCCATGGCTTCCCTCTTGGGAGGAACTTTGCGTTCCTGGGATTTTGATTTGGTGTGACCTCTGATCAAGGGAAATAAGGAATGGCAAAATCTCTTTCCCTGAGGAGCTCCATTCTCTGAATGAGAAAGCATGGGCTCTGGTGTCTGTATTTGTGGGCTTGGAGTAACTGTTCCACTATTAATATTGACTTTTTGACACTGACACCAAAGCATGTTCAATTTTTTTTCTGAATGTGAAGTATTTTCATGTTTAAAAATTATTATTATTGACCCCATCACAACCACTGAAGATTATCTGTTCTGTGGTGGTTGAATTGATACACTGTAGAGAGTTGGGAGAAAAAACGGTGTTTGGAAGGTTAAAAAGTTATTGGGATTTCTGCAGAATTGGAAGGCACTCTGAAAAATCCTCTTTGGGACCATTTTGCACATTAATCACAATCAGCTATGATTAAAGAAGGATTTATCACACACACACACACCCCTTCATCTCTCTCCCCTACAAGTGGATTTAAAGTTGTCCATTTGAAAGATAACAGCTATTACATGGTAGATGAAACATATTGAAGTTTATGTTTTCATACAGGTTGCTTTGTAAGAACCCAGGACAAATGACTAAATATTCAGTTTTTTAAAAACTAGTTAAGAGTTGTATGCATCCTTGCTCTCCCATGATTCCCAAGCTTGACCCCAGTGTAGGGTTACTTGAGGTTGGAAATCAGGGTATCTATTGCACACATGGCTCAATAATAAGAAGCCAGGTTTTTACTTCCTGGATGGAAAACTGGACCAAGTCTGCTGGATCCAGACGATGGCATTAAAGCGTCCTGCTTTGTAACGTTCCCCCCCCCACCCCCCCCTTTGCATTTCTGTGTCTAGGAATATCCCCAGAGAAGGGGAGAAACGGGAACGGATGGGCCAGGGGCTTCTTGAGAGGTGGAAGGCTCTCCACTGGGAATGGGTACTGTGGGCCAGCTGCCAGGCACTCGTGGACACACTGGACTCCTGTCTGGGGCTGGGTTATTAAGAAGGGAAGTGGCCAGGGGAGTGTCGCCTAGATCCAGGAATTTGCTTAGCTTTTTTTCTGTAAAGGTCAGCACTTTGATAGCAAAGGAAAAGTGTTTTGTTTTCCCTCTCTCTGGCATAAGGGATGCTTGCGAACCAGCTTGCACCCTAAGAAGTCTCAGGGTCAAGGGCACAGACACAACCACAAAGCTCCTCTCCTTCTTCCAGTTTGACTGGATGTCATTCAGAGGAGACTGATGCAATGATGCTGCAGAGCAGGAAACATGCAAAGCAATTATCTTTTTAGTAGGTCACTGGCCTCCTTTGGGAGAAGAGACCAGAGGGAGAGCAGGAAAGGCGGGCAGCCGGGCCTCCCCCAGAGGCTGCATGTGCAGTAGCAGTGCTGGTGATTAATAGCCGTGTCACTTTCCATGAATGTTGCTTTAAGCAGCCATGTTCGAAATTGAGTGGGAATGAAATAAAACAACCCAAAATAAATGTTTCCTCTATTCCTTACGCATTGTTGGAATCCAGAAATAGCTTCTCAAATCTATAATTTTAAATGGCATCATTCACAGCGTTTTCAGTCTCAGCTTATTTTCACATGGCTATTGTGTGCACATGCATCACTTTTTGTTTTTAAAAACTAGGAAAAATTTCAGCTTAGTGACTTTGGGGTTTTTTCACCACTGAAATAAAAATTGTGTTTGCAGAGAAAAATACAGCCTTTACATGTGTTTTAAAGAAAAATAGTAACTTAGAGGAGAAAAGGACAGGAAGAATATTGTGTCCATATAGATCATAAACTGGAACAGTAAAAACGTCTGGCAGGCACTAATTGCTGGCCAGCTGCAGAGATTGCAGCCTGTGAGCTGTGTTCAGGGCAGTGTGCCAGGCTGCTGGCAACCAGAGGGTGGGCCTGCACCATCAGGGCCCCACTGCGGTCGCTGGGGCCTGAGAACATAAACTGTAGGGTGACCAGAGTGGCTGGGCAGGCTTCCTGCAACAGCTAAGCCTCTCAGAGCACTCCCTGGGCCACCTCTCTCTGCTGCCTCTTAGGGATCATGGTAGCAGTCACAGGAATCACCTCTGGCTGCATCTCTGGGCAGGAGAGGGGTCATTGGCTTTTTAGTGCTATGTTTTCCCCTGTGGAAGCCAGAGAACATGTAACAGGTGAGGAGGCAGCAGGCATCTCCTGGCTTAGGGCTTTAGCGACTGTCAGAGTCTTGGGCCAGAGAAGGGGGCTGAAAGAGTGTGGGTATTGCCTGTCCTCTGTCCACTCATTTGTTTTCTTCTAGTCTCTATTAATAACCTCCCCCTCACCCAAAAAAAAAAACAAAAAAAAAAAAACAGCAGTGGAGTAGGCTCTTGGGCATAAGAGCGAGGTGGATCTCTCATCTTATTTGCTTCTGACAGGCTCTGCCTGACAGAACATCTACAATAAACAGGCACTCCAGGGAGAAGTGGAGGGGTGAGTGAAGGAGTTGGCGTGGAGCTGCTGGGAGGTGGCAGAACATTAGTCTATAATCTTGCCCCAGTCTTTGCTAAGCACACATCCCTGCCCGGGCTGGCACACCTGAAGACGCAACAGGCTTGCCCTCAGCAAGCTTAGTCTGGCCATAGGTGTTATTTTAAAACATAGGCTTGGGGGCCTCCCCTGTTGGCGCAGCGGTTGAGCGCTGGGCTGCGAAGCTGCCCGCAGCCTCTGCAGCACTGGTTCGATCCCCGGCCACCAGCGAGGGTCCCACATGGCATGCAGACCTCTCCTGCCGTGCCCACTGCTCCCCTCAGCAGTGTATTTCGTCAGTCTGCCTGTTCTGTTTCCCCCTCTGGCTCTGGTGAATTCTCTCACTCTCCTGGGCTTCTGACTGTACCCAGTGCTTGTATAAATAAATAAATCTTAAAAAAAAAAAAAAGAAAAAAACAACAACAACATAGGCTTGGGCCTCCCTGGTGGTGCAAGGGGTTAAGACACAATCTATGAAGCTGTCCGCAGCCACTGCAGCACGAGTTCTATCCCTGGCCAGGGAGCAACCCATATGGCACAGCAGACCTCTCCTGACTTGCTCGCTGCTCCCCTCAGCAGTGTATTTCAGTCCATCTGCCTGTTCTGCTCCCCACTTTGTATCTGGTGAATTCTCTCACCACCACCCCCACCCCCACACACCTCTGGCCTGTACCCCAGTTCTTTTATGCATAAATAAACAAATCTTTAAAAAAAAAAAAACCAGGCTTTACTGTTGTTCAGTTACGCTCAGGCCAGCAGACAGGGAGAGGACGCCCACTGAAAAGACGGCTTGTTGTTCACAGTTTCCAAGTGCAGCAGCCATGCCGTGACACATGTGGCCACACAGGGCCACACGGGGAAGCACCAGGGACAGTCACATGGGGCCATGTGGGGAAGCACCAGGGGTGGCCAGGAGTTAAAGGGGGTTGCAGGGGGAAACATAGACTCAATCCTTTGTTGTGGTTTCCGTGGGAAGGAATTGGCGAGGCCAGGTAAGCAGGGCTAAGCAGGTTTGGGATAAGTAGGTTTGGCTAGTTTGCATAATTTCAGAAGGTAATGGAGCATAGGGACAGTCCCTACTGTGTGGTACCTCACCCTGGGGAGGTTATGGCAGGGGAAAGTGGCCTAGTGAGAGTCCTGTAAGGGCAGTGGTGGGGGCGTGGGCTCTGGATGGGTTGGTTTGATATGGACGGTGAGCTCACAGCAACTGTCTAGGAACGGGCCGGCCCCAGGAAGGGCAGCCCCTCTAAGTTCAGTGAGGCCCCAGATGTCAGTGCACGAGAAATGCGTGGTTAGGACAGGTGCACTTGGTGCTGGCACGGAAGGGGAAAGGGCTGGGCCATGCAGGAGGAAAAACAGATGAAGTGCTCAGGGCTTCCTGAGTTGATTGGTTTGGTTTGGTATTTGAAGGGGGGTGCTGAGGAAGGGAGAAAGTCTAAATGGGAGGGGACTGCATTTGACTGAGCCACCAAAAATGTGATGTGTGCCAACTAGGTGCAGGTTGGCTGTAGGCAGAGAGCCTATGTCAGGGGCTCAGGATGGAAAGTATCTGAAGGGGCATAGCCAGAAAAACACTCAAGGAAGGCCAGGCTCTTGAATGCCAAGCTGAGGCATTTGGATTTTATTCTGTGTGAGTTGGCCAGAACTCTTCTATCCTCTGGGGGTTCTCCTAATGAATTCATAGACACACAGAATGTCTACGCTTGGCCATATATCATAATCACAGAACTTAATTAACAAGTTAGGATGCTGATGTAAATTTATTCCGGATGGAAAAAAGAAATCCCCTGTGGCGTTATGGGTTGAAAATTCAATGCCTCCTGGGCCTGCAGGTAATGTCAGCGAGTGAAAAGGGTCTTGGGACCCGCAGGGGTCTGTTTTGTGCTAACAGGAGGAGTTGGTGGCTTCTAAGCTCCCTTGGATCACATGATGGAGGCGGGCTCCAGAGTTGCCAGATCTTCCTAATTTTATTTTCTTTTTTTCAAAGAATTTTATTAAAAAAAATTTTTTTAAGATTTATTTATTTATGCATACAAATGCTGGGGTACAGACCAGAGATGTGGGGGATGAGAGGATCCACCAGAGACAGAATGGGGAACAAAATAGGCAGACTGAAATACACTGGTGAGGGGAGCAGCTGGCGAGACAGGAGAGGTCTGCCTTGCCATATGGGTTTCTCCCTGGTCGGCCGTGGATCGAACTTGTGCTGCAGAGGCTGTGGATTGCTTCATAGTGCAGTGCTTAACCCCTTGTACCACCAGGGAGGCTCAGATCTTCCTAATCTTCAAGAAAGACTGGAAACTCGTATTCTTTTGGAAACTCTGAGTTTTGTTTTTTTTTTTAAAGAGCAAAGTCATTTATTTTTGTTTTTAAGATTTATTTATTTATTTATACAAGTACTGGCTATGGTCAGAAGCGCGGGAGGGTGAGAGGATTCACCAGAGCCAGAGCGGGGAATAGAAAAGGCAGACTGACAAAGTACACTGCTGAGGGGAGCAGCGGGCGCGGGAGGAGAGGTCTGCGTGCCATGTGGAACCCTCGCTGGTGGCCGGGGATTGAACTGGTGCTGCAGAGGCTGCGGGCAGCTTCGCAGCCCAGCACTCAACCACTGCGCCACCAGGGAGGCCTGGAAACTCTGAGTTTTATGAAATCACCTGGCAACTAGGTAGTGCATCAGGCCTGCACAAGGACTCTTGCTGGTCTCTTTCTGTTGTGCGCCTGTCACCCCATTTCAAGTGAGAGGCTCAGAGAGGACATGAGACAATTCAAGGTGTATTTGGGAAATAGGCACACTAGGTCAGGGATCAGATCTGGCATCCAAAGATGGTCTCTGAGGTATTGAGCAAACCACTCTGCTGTCCTCCATTTGCACATCCACTTTGACAAAGCTCATTCATTCTTTTATTCATTCAACAAATACAGAGCATCTGATACATAGAAGGCCAAGACAGAGACATCACACCCAAAAAGTAGAAAACTTGATGGAGTGCTGTCTAAAATTATATTGTAACTTTTTCAGCCAAACAGATACTAAAGGAGCTGTGATCTGTGGCTTTTTTTGCTGTAGCTATGTGGGTGAATTTCTGGCATAAGGAAATGCTGTGATTGACAGGTGGGGTGGGTGGGCATGCACAAGACTCTCCCGCTGCTGCCCACACCATCTGGTTTGGTTCACGCCAGGTTCTGGACTGTGAGCTCAGTGGGTGGGCCTGTGCCTTTTTGATGTTGGTGGCTGCCCAAGTGACAATGTGGTATTGGGCACCAAGCAGGTGTGCAGATGTCTTCCAGAGGAGTGAATTGCCTGTGGCAGTGTCTGCATTTTTAGACCAGATATTAGCCTCAGTGACCATAAAAAAAGCTACAGCATAATCTTAGTGTTTAAACGTGAACGTTAGGAGAGTAGCAACAAGCAGAATTTGTAAAATGACCTGATTTTATCATGATAACATTATTGGGTCTATGTTTTTTTTTTTTTTTTTTTTTTTTGTCTTGTTTTATGGGGTTGACAATAGTTCAGCAAAAGCTGAGAGGTTTCCTATAGAATATCAGGCCTCTTTTGGTGCCAGGCCCTGCTGTGGTTGAGTATACATTGGGATGGATGGAGAGCACAGAGGGCAGGATGGGGTAGTGTTCTCCAGACAGCCACCTGTAGAGTGAGTAAGATCCCATGGGAAAGTCTGGTATAGAGACACACCTGCATTCATAGTGCTCCCCAGTGCTGCTGCGTGCATGCATGTTATCTTGTGTGTCTTCACGTGACAGGCCAAGTTGTGAATTCTAGATGCCTTTTTCACTAAAAGGATCATGGTGCCCTTTAAAAAATTATACATAAAGACAATACTAAAGTGTAAAATTATACTTAAGAAAGTAGTTATCAGATATAAAATTTGAAAACATTTACTGTGGCCTTTCTTTGCTTGAGTGGGTGATGGCTGGCCTCATTTCACTGTTGTCGGAAGCGCAGGTTTGCCTTGCCTGTGTGTCCCTATGTGTGCATGCCTGTGTATGTGTATGTGTGCGCACGTGTGTAACTGCACATGTGCATGCATGTATGTGTAAAATGTTCTTTTAAAAATCAGCATTAAGGTCAGAGCTATTCAGAAGTCCACAGTTGCAAAGCATGAGAGCCTGCACAGCGCAGACCCATCACAGGCCTGGCTCTTTGTAGTCTGCTACCATAGGGTGCTGCGAGATGATCCCTGGACAGTGCCTTGGGGATCCCATACTAGTTTATAAATTGCTCCAAGGAAGTCTTTGATTTTTTGACACTTATTGCAGCCTTATTGTGGCAGTTATGCAGAGGGCACAAGATTTAAGGCAGGGTATATAGAACACCTTTTCCATGTGGAGCTGCAGGGGGCACTTAGGTGGGCTGAAAGTAATGACCTGCCTGTGAATCTGACAGGAGCACCAGGCTTAGCATTGCCTCCTTGTTGAGAATGTCCTTTTGAAATATGTGCTTGGATACTGCTTCTGTCCTATTAATTATGTCACAAACTTAGTAAAGCTGATAATTAATGATCACGGGGCACTTGGAACTGTAAAATGCCATGTAAATGTTAAGGAGTAAAAATTACTCTGTGTATTAAATAGATATGCTACTTTAAAACTATTCCACCTTGGGAAGGGTAATTTCCAGAAGAGCTAAAAAGTTCTCTGCTGGGCTATCTTCAGAAACTGTTGATATCTTATTATCGTAATTACCCACATTTTAGGAGCGTTAGGTATTCTGGATTCTGAAGTATTTGAACGACTGACGGTAGCTTGGTGCTTTAGCTCTGGGAATGAAATTGTCCCTTAGAAGTCAGTAAAAATTGTATCTGCTTGATTCTTCCTAGTCGGAGACAGTTTGGGCCCAAAGCCAAGGAAGAGGTCAAGATCATCGAGCACCAAACACAGACCCTTCGGCTGATGCCTCACCTGGCCACAGCCTTGGCCCTGACCTTCGCCAGCAGGTGAGAGGCTTCTGTGGGTTTGCCCTCTTGAGGTGAGTGTGAGACTGGCATTCATGAGTGCGAGGAGACTTGGGGGAGCTTCATTTTTTGATTGCAAAGAAAAAAATGAAAAAAAGGAGAGACTGTTAAAATCCACGCTCAGGTTAAAAGTGATGTCTGCATCACCATTGTCTGTATATACAGATGCGAGGGATCTACAGGGGGTTGGAAAAGATTCGCACTGATGTCTCTCCAGAGTTCCTAAAAGAATCAGCCTTGATAAGTTAAAATTTCTCTGACAACTCCAGTTTACTGTAAGGTTTGCAAAAATAGGTCAAATTATATATATTTGGGCAAGTAGGGAGGTGTCAGGTTATTGAATAAAATAGCAATGACAGTTCTTTAAATTCACATGGAACTTCACCTTTTACAATAGGCTTTCTTCTCTATCTTGTCTGTTTTTTCTCAAAGTACAAAGGGTTCGTCTCAGCAGTTGGTGTGATCACTGCAGCCTAAAATTCAAGAGATGTGTGAAACATTTTTGAGGGTAAAGGGTAGAAAATAACAGGCTCCTATGTGTGTAGGCTAAAACAGGGAGAGAGTGGAGCCCAGTGCTCACTTACTTGGGGTCGAGGGGGCAAAGGCAATTGGCCACTGGAGCCAGGAAACCCGAGGGGGAAGAGTGAACTTGGACACAAAGAGGTTTTCTGAGGGAAGGGAGATTCTGTGAAACTGCCAGTTGCAGTGTGTGGGGTGATTGTTCTGGAGCTGAAGGGCCCATGGAGATGTTGGGAGCCCTTGACGAAGGACAGACCTTAACCCTCCTTTCATCTGCAGCTCTACCTACTGCTGTCCTCCGTTGGCGGCCCCTCCCATGCTGCTTTGCCCGTCACTCATCTCTGCTTGCCTCACAGGTATGCTGGGGCCCTCCTGGACCAGGACATCTTCCAGGGCAAGGAGCTCATCAACAGTCGCCCATTGCAGGCCCTGGTGGCGGGGCTGAAGGCCTACAGTACCTGGGAGAACCTGGGCTGCCTGCAGGACTGCCGTGAGTGCACAGGAGGCATGGTGAGTCCCCAGCAGTGCACTGGGGGACATGGGCTGTGCAGCCAGTCACTGCCCTGGCTGTCCTTGCAGCCCTGGCTGTGTTGCTTGGTGTTGTCATCTGTGCATGTCCGCCCACATGATGTTGCGAGGTCGTGAGGTGCTTGGCCCACAGTGCCAGCCTTTGGGAGCCTGTAATAAAGATTATTAAAGTTGGTCATGGGATGGTTGACATTATGGGGAGGGCTAGTGAGGGCCAGATGATCAAAGCTCTGCTCCAGCATTCTGTTCCCTTGGGGAAAATGCTAGAAGTGACTCCAAAGGGCTCTGAGGAAGATGGGGATGTGCCAAGCACGTAGAGACTGCACAGTGTATTCCCAGCCCCCGCCTCATACTAGGTTGTGGGATTAGGGACACACGAATCCAAATCTTGGGAGAGTTGAGAGGGTCTCTGAGAATAGTTGGCATCTTGATTCCCCAAGCTCTAAAGGCAGAGAGGTCTGTCTGAAGCAGGATGCAGGGGTTTCTGCATCCTTGTGGGGACCCAAAACAGGTGAGAAGACATCCCAAATGGGGTCTCTGAGATCAGGACTGGTGGAGTGGAGGCTTGGGGATCTGTGACTCTACAAGGCTGCAGGTATTAGCTGTGGTGGCATGGGGTTCAGCAGGGAAGTCAGTCCTGCTTTGGTGACCCCAGGGACTACACCATTTCATCAGCATGCACGCTGCATGCATACACTGCTGGGGCCTCTGGATAACACCTCCAGAGGAGAAGGGAGGAAGGAGGGACACCCTTTTCGTCCTTTGTCCTGAGTTTAATCCTGAATTTGATTAAATATTTGCATAAAAACAGCAGCTCTGATCCTGAAGGAGAGATGGAAAAAATCTAGCCTTAGTGAGAAGAGGTCCAAGAGCAGCTACAGAAAATAAAGGGTGCCTTTCTGGAAAGCTGAACACTCCACTTCTCTGCATTAGCGCCAGGGGCACTCGGAGAGGTGAGGGCCCAGGAGGGACTGGACCTTCATAGCAAGCAGTTTCTCTTCATAGCCTTCATATAGCAAGCAGTTTCTCCCACATGAGCCTGTGGCTGGGGATGGGGGCCTCTTGTGTGATCATTTGTCTCAAGGTGGCTAGGCCAACATGTGCCCGTGGTGAAGGGCAGCCTGGGTCAGCCAGGTGTGTGTTGTGCCCAATGGTGGCAGGCATGATTGCAGTGCTCTGTGAGATGCTGTTTGGAGTCCACAGGGAAAGGAGAGTGGAGGTTAAATGACCAATGGCGCTGGGATGCGGAGGTCTTCTGAAGTAGTCAGGGGCATGGGCTCATGGTAACTTCCCCTAGTGAGCTGACAAGTTGGGAGGCCTCTCCAAGGAGGATGTGGCGTCTTCTTTAAACAGGACTTTGCTGGCAGTGGCTAGGAGCAGAACTCAGATATTCCAAGTTAGACTTAGAAGGTTTCGGTCAGCAGGTGGGAGATAAGAGTGGAACCCCTCTCAGACGCAGCCAGCCCAGGGTTGGGATGCTGCTGGGGGTTCTGAACAGATTCTGATGCTGTAGCCGTGATAGGTGACTCATCTGGGTTCTGCTCAAAACCAGTGTGGTCTTTTGATCGTCTTTCTCCCTTCACCATTCCCTTTGCATTTCTTGAACTGGCATGTCCAGTGGATCCATGCCCTGGGCCACCTTATCTTTTCTACTTGCTGGCCCTCCTGCACTCTGCTTGGCCTTTATGATCCTCCGTCCTTACACCTGGCCCCAGAGCTCCATGTTCTCCCTGGGTCAATCTGGAGCTCTGGCAGGCATGTCTCAATAGTCACCTTTGCCTTACCCAGCTTTCCAGTGACCCTGCCCGGTTCTGTATTCCTTCTTGTCCAGCACCACCCGCAGTGCAGAAGTGAGCCCTCCATCACCATGTGCACAGGACCTGAGGCTGCAGGGCTGGTTTTCCAGGCAGATGTCAGCCCTGCCAGCTCACCAGCACCTGCTGCCTCAACAAGCTTTGTTTCCCAGGAGCTTCTCACAACCTGGATGCAAAGGGCCCTAGTTTTCTGAGTGGAACCCTTTTCCCTACTCCAGCCCTGCCATAGGGCTGCTTGTAGAAACATTAGTATTTATTAAAAGAAAACCACGAGTATCTTCTCACTATTTTTGATTCATCTTCAATGAGGAAGTCTCCAAAAGTGGAGAGATGTGGATTTGAGCTCGGGGCTACTGAGATGATACTGAAAATCACCTCTTTTAAGGCTATAGGCTTAGCTTCTAAAATATGTATTTCAACACACATTTACCTTCTTTGGGGCCAGCAACCCTGGGTGTGACCTTGGGCAAATTGTTCCCTTCTCATACTTCTGTTTTCCCATCTATAAAATGAGGCTAGCAAGCTTTCCTTTGTAGTGGTTGTGAGGGTTGCCTTATATGAGTCGACGAGTATAAAATGCTTTACACATGGACCTGGCAGTTGGCATCTCTACGATGTAACTGTACTGGAATTTGGGGGAAAAAATCCCACCCACTCCCTTTTACTTGCCTTTATCCAAGGTGGAAGTAGAACCCAGCATGGTGTGGCAGGTGCTGAGCAGAATCCAGGTTGGGAGGACTTTGTGAGATCTGGGAGGAGGATCCCCAAACAGGGTCCTTCTAGTGACAGAAAAAGGGTGAACAGGAGACTTCAGATAGGGTGGCAGAAAATCAGGGAGTAAATCTTTGATCATTACAGCCTTACTTCTGACGACAGCGTGTGCTATCAGTAGCCAACTGTTGACTGATCAACTGGACAATTAACAGATGGATGAGCAGATGAACTGATGGACAGATGGGATGATGGACAGGTTGACTGATGGCAGATGGGATGTGGACAGACTGATTGATTGACTAAATGATCGCCCTGTATTTTAATTTTCTTTCCTACTCTTAGAACTTGGAATTAATCTATAAACCTGGGCCCTCCTTTGTCTTAACTTGCTTTGTTATTATTGTTTTTTATCTTTAATGCTTAAAAAAAATACTGACTTTATTGTTACTTTTTGGGGAAATACTGGTATGTCCTATAAGCTACTAATATTCAGAATGATGGTGATATTTATTAGCTCTAAAATCTGTACATACCCATCTTGACATAGTAGACCAGGGCTTGAGAAGAAGGTTAGGATGGAAAATCATTGTACAGATTATTAAAATATGAGTACATGTGACACCTAATTTTTGCCTTTACCCTAAACATACAGCCTTGTAAATTCCTGTTTCTCTTGCTAACTTTAATGTTTGTTACTGTTGCTTAAAGTGAGCAGCATCTGTGCAGGGAAGCTTCTTTGCTGAGTAAAGCATATTTGAAATCACATTTATTGTACTGTTCACTAATCACAAAAGTAATTTGTAGAATTTTTTTAAAATACAGAATAATACAAAGAAATAAATATGTCCACGTTGTACTTCCCAGAGATGACTATAATGATTCTTTCTATGAAGTGCATGTGTGTGTGTTAAAACATTATAGCCTTCCCTTTCACCTAAGAGTTAATGTGGATGCCTTCAGATCACTGTTTTACAGTAAAGTTGTACCATGTAGATGTGCCATAATTTATTCAACCAATTGCTTAGTTTATGTCAATTTTTTTTACTATTGTAAATAGCATTATAAAAATATATTAGTACCTTTTTTTTGCATACCTATGATTGTTTCTTTGGGATCAAGTATGTAAATGATACTTGTATTGTCAACAAAGGTTATACCATCTCCCACTCTACAGAATCCTATTGTTGCTCGACTAGTGGCTTGCAAACTCTTTTTACCATGATCCAAAGTAAAAGGTACACTTTTCTTTACCACCCTGTATTTACAGACATATACATATGAAATCTAAAAAATAAATTTCATTTAACAACACTTGCTTCACTATTCTGATGTACTCTAATACTTTTTTATGTCATTTTAAGAAGTGGTAGTCATGGTGCATTAAGTTGATGCCATGACCTGCTAGTGGGTCACAGTCTATGTTTTCAAAACATAGACCAGACTCAGTGATCAAACAGAAAGGGTCTTGCTACAGGAAGTTGTGAGCTGCAGGCTGGCAGAGTTGTGTCTACCATGATCAAAAGAACCCAGCCTTCAGGGTAATGCATTTTCTGGCTCAGATTGTGAGGTGACTTATGCTGAACCAGAATCACTAATTTAATTTTCACTAGAATGTTACTAATTTGGCCCTTTGAGATTAAAATTATGTATTTGAAAATGGGAAAGATAAAAAGGCACTGACATAAAAAGTGATAATTTTTTCTTGTCTGCTTGGTTTATTTATCTCAGATCACAGGGAAGGAATCAAGGCCCAGCAGCCTGTAGTGTTTGGTTGAGAGAAGAGTTCAGAGCATTTTTGCTCTTAAAGTTTTCTATAGAAACTTTTGAATTTTGAGATTCTTTCTCTCTACAGATTAATATTTTCATAGCACTTGATGGTTGATTTTAATAACATTATCTTCCTATGTCAGGAATCATGGGACAGTCTTAGCTGGGCTGTTTGGATGGGAGCTTACAGATGTGCTTACAGAACATCTCGAACAGTAAAATAGATAAATGAGAGGCATACATAGACGTGAACTTTGGAATTAAATCATAGTGTGTCTTTTAACTCCTTTATTTCTAAGCCCTAATTTTTCCAACTAGCTCTACCTTCTCAGTGTATTTTGCTACTTTTGTGCATAAAGCCTGAGATAAAGAGATTTCATAGAAAAAATAAAATTTTTTCCAAAATCAGATTACCAAATGGACAATACTTGTTGGAACTTTCTTTCAGGTTCATGCAAGCACGTCTTTGCCTTAATATCTACTGATTACAAGCCATTTGCAAGTATTTCTACTATCTTTCCATATGTGGTGCAGTGTCCTAACTATGTGTTCCTGCGGGCCAGGTCATGTGAGGAAGGCACACTATATACTGTGCATGAAACTGTGTAAGGTTTCAGTCAAATGACCATTAGGGGACTTCTGACCAAGTTGGAGTAATAGGCAGCAGTTATATCCCCCTGAGTAAAACAAGCAAAACAAGACACTATGTATGAACTAGATACTTTGCAAAAGACTGGGCTGCAGACAATGAAGGACAGTGACATCTGCGAGAGGGGAAATGAATCCAATGGGCCCTGTAATTGCCTGTTTCCTGCCTGGAGAGAGTTTTCATGTCGTGCTTCTTGAGGGAGAAACTGGGATGAAACCCAGTGAACTCTGTTATATGAAGTCTTAGACCTGAAAATCCAGGGATACAAAGCATGTAGAATTCACAGGATTTACTCTTGACTTTGTATTATGAACATAAGGATGACAGCAGACTTCTCATTGGGAAAAATGTAAGCAGGAAGACAGTGGAGCAACATTTTAAAGTAACAAAAGAAAAAAAAAATCTATGTACAATTTTATCCTCAGTCAAATTATGTTTCCAAAAAAGGTATAATAATGACAAGTTCAGACTTATAAAAGTTGAAAGGCTTCATCACCAAAAACCTTTATTTACTCTAAGAAATATTTGAGGAAATTCTTCTGGCAGAAGGAAAATAATACCTGATAGAAATATGAATCTATACAAGAAAGAAACCCACCAAAAATACTAACTATTTAAGTCAATCTATATGATTTGGTTCTTAGTATTTAAAGCTCTGTGAAAGATAATTGACTGTTTAAGCAAAAATCATAATAAGGTAGTGTGAAGTTTATAACAGCGATAAAAACAAACTGTGTGACAAAATTGTGTAAAGTCCAGGAAGGGAGAGAAGAAAGTAAACTATCACAAGGTTCTTATACTGGATGTGAAGTAGAAAAATATCATCCAAAAGTATACTATGATAAGTTGAAGATTTATACTATAAACATTAAAGCTATTACTAAAATAATAAAACAGATCTAATAGCTAGTAAGTCAGCGAAGGAGTTAAAATGGAAGGCAGGAAAAAAGAAATATGGAAGAAAGAAAGATTGTTCAAGTAGAAAATAAATATCCAAATGGTAGATTTAAATCTACTCATATTAATAAACTTAAATGTAACTACTTCCATTTAAAGGCAGAGGTTGTCAGATTGGATAAAATGAGAAGACCCAACTATATGCCTACAAGAAACACACTTTAATATAAAAACAAAAGTAGGTAAAAAGTGCAAAAATATATGCCTCCTAATAGTTATCAAAAGAAAGCCAGGGTGACTGTTAATAACAGAAAAAAGCAGATTTTAGTGCAAAGAATATTGCCAGGGATAAATAAGTTTGGTTCATATGACAAAGAGGCTAATTCAGCAAATGGATATAATATTCCTAAACTCTCTAACAACCCTTAGAGGTGGCTGCTTTGGTAATCCCCACTTTGCAGATGAGGAAACTGAGGTTCAGAGCAGTTCGACTTCCCACAGCTCCCACAGATTGCCGGGGAATTCAAAGCCTGACTTGTCTAAGCAAGAGTTCATGTAGCTATGATAAAGCTATGCCCGGGAGAATGGGTGGGAAATCACACTGGTGTGCCTGAAGAAGCTCCCCTTAAAGGTGAAACTTAATCTTTCTATGTGGGATGGGCAGATATCACTGGGGGAAAGAGACCCTGTCACCTTGTATGTACACACAAGCCCTACTTAAGCTTAACCAGCCTCTTAGTGTTAAGGGGCCTATGCTTACCAAAGATGAGGTTCTGAAGTTCATGGGTTTTGCACCTATGGTACTCCTTACCTGCTCTTCCAGTGAATTCTGCTTGTTGATGAAAAGGCAGCTTTTCCCCATGTCAGACATTGCATATTCAGGGGCCCAGGACTCAGAGGCTATGGGATCTCTTTGTTTTATATTTATTTTTGTTAATGATCATTTAATCCTTCCTATATATCTAGGCACCTTTACAATACTTTACATATAGTAACTTAACATTCTCAAATCAAGTGAGTACTTTTTATTAGACCTACTTTTACATAGGTGGAAACTGAGGCCAGAGAGAGATTAAATAACTTGCCCAAAGTTAATCAGCTAAAATGTGATGGAGAGTCTTCAAACCGAAAGATTCTGCATCAGAGCCTCCATGTTCCAACCATCATGCCATCTGCAAAAGGGGCACACTGACTTATGCCCCCTACTCCAGGACACTGCTGAGTCCATTTTAACGGCATGAGCATAACCTGACTCTAATCCATTCCCTTTACAGCTGTGTGACCTTGGGCAAGTCACTCCCTTACTGTATCTGTTTCCAGATACCCATAGACACATATTGCTGAGTTGCCCAGAAGTTGGTATTAATTAAACTGGATCTTCTAAAATTGTGGAGGCTGGCTGGCAAAAACAGACCCTTTTTTTCCTATCAGACCCTCTACAGTGATTCTTGGCTCTTTCTTTCAGTTGTATGGCTGAGAGAAGTGAGGTGGAATTGGTTAAATTACTCACCCCAGTTCTCTTTGGTGAGTTGGAAAGGGGCCGGGAGATGAGTTGGGTAGTAAAACCTGTTCTTGGCATGTAGCCGGGTGACATTCCCAATAGCCAGGGCTTCATGTTTCCATGTGTTCTGCATTTTGGCTTCTAATCTCAGTGTGTAAGTGGAGAATCCAACTGGCTTCATTTGGACATGATGAAAACTCTTCACGTGCCCACATGGGATCACTGAGAGTGAAACTCCGTGGATGCTGATTAGTCAAGGAGTCAGGTCTTGGCTGCTTCTCTTTGTTTCCCACCTTTCTTTAAGTATTGACAGGGTAAAACCAAGTTCTAAGATGTGAGATTAGCTGTACCCGCACGTAGCCTCTTTTCTCCATAGTAAGGCAGGCCCAGATTAAATTTCCTACAGTTGTCAGAGAGGAGTAAGGGCAGCAGAGCTCTGGATTGCATTTCTGCTGCATTGTGGAGAGGGTCATTCTGAGAGGTGGGAGGGCCACCTGTTCACACACTTGTGACCTTGGACTTTACCACCCTCAGCTTCCTTATGAAGTCTGGTGTGTGGCAAGCACTCAGTTAATACTTGATTCTGCTTCTCTTCCCTTTCTTGGATGTGACTACAATGAAGCTCTTCACCCTCTGCTCACCCATTCCCTCCACATTCAACAAGTTGGGTGGTATCTGCCTAGTTGAGAACCATGGGGGCAAGTCACAATCTCAGCAAATCTGACTCCAGAGCATCACGGTTTACAAAGACAGGCTTGCAGCCTGGACTGGCTGCATGGCTCCTATCACCCCACCACTGGGGTAGAGCTGTAACTCCAGCCCCAGCTGCTTGGCCCTGCACAGCCAAATTTTTTACACTTGTAGTATCGCTTGTTTCCTGTATCTGGAATTCCTTATCAGGAGCTGTGCCCTCCATTTTTGTCTCATTGTTAACAATTCTGGAAGATAACATTTCTCAGGATCACTCTCCGCAGCAAGATTTTAGGGTTCCCTCCACGAGGGCACCTCTGTGAGAGCCTTCTCATCTCACCCTCTGGCTGCTCCACTTTTCATCAGTGTGTTCCAGAATCCCACTTGGGAGAGCAGAACTGGCTGAAGCAGAATAAAGAATAACTTTACAAAACTGGAACAGGATAAAGCCTCAGAAGAGATTTATGACCCAGCATGATGATAAGGTTATCAGTAAACACGCGTTGACCATTCCTTTCATGTTGGATTTGGAGCTGCTGTTTGCTGTCTGGAGATGTAATCCAGCTGGGCAGTGACTGACTCATTATATTTTAAAGATTGCATAAGAGAACACTGAAGCAATTGTGTTTGTAAATTAAAAAAAAAAAATGTGGTGTGATGCTGAGCCCCCTGGTTATTTAGTAGACTTAGACCCACGACTAATTCCTCAGGGAGATTCAGTACCACCTCATCTGTTGGGCATCAGCCATTTCTTGAAACAGAGCCAAGGTTTGAAATAAACAAAACAGAACTCTGGGAGTCCCAAATAGTTGACATGAAGTCCTACTCCATTCCTGAAGCTGCTTGGCCAGCCTCTGCTGGGAGTCTGTTCATGCTAGTTGACACTCTCACATGGTCCCCAGTTTCTGGGGTGCTGCACAAGTAAAAATATGTAGGGTCTCTGAGTATAGGAGAGAACCAAAAGGGACCAAAGAAGAGCCAGAAAAAACAGACTGAAAAAAAGCCAAGTATACAGCGGGCCCCTACCCACTCTCAAGTTGTTGAAACTCTTCTGGAATAAGAAATCCTTTGGGAAAGCAGGCTCTGTGCAGATAGGTGCAAGGAGGACAGTTCTTTGAGGGTCTCCTCTCTGTCTTGGATGCTGCAGATTTACTATTCCTTGGAATAAAATAGATGGTATTTTTTTTTAAATGCTCAGCTTTTCACAGCAATCCCCTGGACATGTATCTCTCAAAACAGATAAGTAGGTCAGCCTAACTTGGAGCTCATATGGCAGAGACCATTTTGCTCTTCATCCAATTTCTTAAGAAGAAACAGAGCCAAGAAAAATCCTGGCTGGTGCTTGGGCCATGTGTAGCTAGTGATGCTGGTGGAGGACTCGAAATCTAAAGGTCATGGGTCAACTGGCTGGGATTGTGTGTGTGGACAGGGTTGGGGCAAGATGGGCTTCTCCATAGCCCCAAATAACTGGACAGTAGAGTGGGAGGGGTACAGGGACAGCCCGTACTCAGCAAGGGTACAAGACTAGATCTGGAAAATCTCCTGAGAATAGACTGGCTGGGGTCTAAGTGTTGACCCCAATATAAAGATCTTCTTAGTGGTTACCATGGCAACTTTATCAGCCAAACCCTTTGTTCAGCCCCATCCTAATTTTTCCAGGGTACCAATGAGTCTGATCAGCTCCCTCTCCTTCTATTTCATCAACTAGAGACCTTTTTTCTTTGAATGAACTAATGTTCTTCAAGAAGAATCTCAATACTCTGGATTTAATGCTAGGGTTTTTTTTTTTTTTTTTTTTCTTATCACTGCTGTCTCTGAGCATTATGCAGCCAACCTATTTGGTTGTGGGGAGTTAGAAAGACAACATAATAAAAGTTGCTTTATAAATATAAATTATTTCACAACTTTGCTCCAAGATTTGAGGAATCAGATCTTATTTTTGAAAGAGGTCTTTCTCTGGATTGCTGATAGATAAAGTACCTATCAGCACAGGGAGAGGTATAGATGTCATTATCTTTAATTCTCCAATAGTCCTATGAGTAGGAATTATTATCTTTATGGTTTTCCCATGGATGGAAGAGCTAAGGCCAGAAAAGAGATACTATTTCTTCAGATCTAGAAAAGGATGGGGCAGGGGTGCTGATTCAGGTCTTCCAGCACCAAAGCTCATGTCCCTAATTCAAGACTTTGTTTTTTGTTTGTTTGTTTTTGCTTCTTTTTAATGGAGGGGTCGCATGGGGTTGAGGAGATGATAACTGTGCTTCTGGACCCTGGGTTCTGGGTTAATCAATGTTATGCACTTAACCCTCATTTAATATAATCCATGATTTTAAAAACAAGCCTATGTGTTTTGCTATTAATCTGCGGTCACTTGGAAAGAAGCATCTTCCCAGTAAGAAAATCCATATGTCATGTTTGTGAGTGTCTTATGTTACGGGTCTTATCTAGTTAGGCAAATTAGAGTGGGAGAGTTGCAGGCAATAAAAATGACCTTCATCACTGATAAAGAAAAGGGAGATAACTAAAATAAGCCAATGACAATCCATTTTACTGGCAGCATTCCTTTGAAGATCTCAGTCCAAGCTTCTTAAGGGCATAAAAAAGGTGATTATAAATTTTATGTGGAATGGATAGCATCCAGACATATGAGAAAATAATGGATAGAACTGGCATCAATCCTGATTTGAATTTGCCAAATTTTTGAATCTACTGTATTCTCATTTTACCCTCCCTTGAGATGGTTCATAACTCTCCAGAAGGATTTACCCCATCACATTAAGGAAATAAGGAGGGGAATTTTTTTTTCTGTTCTTTTGAATTTGTGATCATTAAAATTCTTTTAGATGCAAGTAAAAGATACCCATTACAAAACTTACTTAAAGCAAGATAGGAAGTGCATTTTAAATAGACAGAGGGGTTTGTTCTGGATTCTATGTTCTATGAGGCTCAGCACCCATGAAAGGATCTGGAGCAGAGAGAGTTCTGCTCTTGTATCACCTTCCCTCGTGGTCCACATTCTCAGTCTTTGCATCTTTAGTGTCTGCCTGTTCTCCTTGCTCCTCTTCATTCGAGGCTGTTTGGCAGTGGGGTTTAGAGCATCTCCGTTCCAGCTCTACTCTGAGATGATAATGTCTCATAAATCAGTGCTGAATCCCTGATTCAATTTGAGCTGGAGTCCTTCCCAACTCAGTCATTTTTGGTTAGGGAATAGGGTCACATATCATGAATATGCCTGCTGATGCCCCACTTAATGGGGGGGGGGGGAGAGGGAAAACACTTTTCATCTATTATATATAAATGAGAGTTAAAAAAAATTTTCCGACTATACTACTTTGTGGCTGGTATATATAATTAGAATTGAATTTTTTATGTTGATTTTTATCCAGCTACTTCATTGAAGTGTTATAATAATTTTAGTTACTTAGTTATTGTAGTTCTCTGTGAAGACAGTAATTTCATTGGCAATAAGTAACTTTTTCTTCTGTTGGACATAGTGACATTTCTTTCTTGCTATCCATGAGCATGGGATATCTTTGGTCTCCTGTCTTTGTATCAAAAACCTTTAGTAACATAGTTCTGTATAGGTCTTTTGCCTCCTTTGTTAGGTTAATTCTATTTATTTTATTTTTTAATTTTATATAATTCTTTCATTATTTTTCATTTTCGCAGAATGTATGCATTTTCATTTTGGTTATATTCTCCATACAGTTGCACACCCCCTTATTTTGACCCTAATCTTTCCTCTTTCCTCCCACGCCCCCGGTAGTATGTCTCTAGTTTATAGTTGCTTGTTGATTTTGATTTTTACTTTGTAATTAATTAGTCTTTTTCCTGGTCCCTTATTTAGGTTTTCTAAATTCCTGCTATGAGTGAGACCATCCAGTATTTTTCTTTTTCTTTTTGACTTATTTTACTGAGCATGGTACCTTCTAGCTCCATCCATGTTGCTGCAAACTGCATGTGTTTATCTTTTTTGATTGCTGAGTAATATTCCATTGTTTATATGTACCACATCTTCTTGATCCAGCATCTATTTTTGGGCATTTGGGTTGTTTACACAGCTTAGCTATTATAAATAGTGCTGCTATAAACATAGGGGTACAAGTGCCCTTTGGAATTAGTGTTTCTGTGTCATTCAGGTAAATACCTAGGAGTGGAATTGCTGGATCCTATGGAAGCTCTATCTTTAGTAGGTTGAGGAATCTCCACACAGCTCTCCATAGTGGTTGGACCTGTTTGCACTCCCACCAGCAGTGCAGGAGAGTTCCTTTTTCTCCACAACCTCGCCAACATTTGTTGTTGCTAGATTTTTTATGTGCCATTCTCATTGTTGTAAGATGGTATCTCTTTGTAGTTTTGATTTGCATTTCCCTGATTGCAAGTGATGTTAAACATTAAAGAACTAGACATAAGACCTGAAACCATAAAATATATACAAGGAAATATAGGTGAAACACTACATGACATGCACCTCAAAGACATATTTACAGAAACATCACCCAAAGCAGGGATAGTGAAGGCAAAGATAAACAGCTGGGACTACATCAAATTAAAGAGCTTCTGTACAGCAAAAGAGACAATAACCAAAACAAAGAGAAACCCCACTGACCGGGAGAAAATTTTTGCACAGAACACTAATGATAAAGGACTGATCACAAAAATCTACAAAGAGCTGACGAGACTCAACAAAAACAAAGAAAATAATCCAGTCAAAAAATGGGCAGAAGAGGTAAAAAGAAACTTCTCCAAAAAGGAAATGCAAATGGCCAACAGGCATATGAAAAAATGTTCAATATCACTTGTAATCAGGTTAATTCTATTTAATTCCCTCTTAAGTGATTATAAATGAAGTTATTTTCTTAATTTCTCTTGCTTCTTGTTTGTTGTTGTATATAAAAAGCTATGGATTTTTGTACATTGATTTTGAAACCTGCCATTTTGCTTTATTCATTTATTGTTTCTAATAACTTTTTGAGGTTTTTAGGATCTTCTTTACATAGTAAAGAAATATATCTGCAACTAGTGATACTTTTACTGCTTGCTTTCCTATTTGGATTCCCTTTATTTCCTGAGTTTGTCTGAATACTCTTATACTAAGGTAATAGAAGAGGTGACAATAGGCTTTCAGCTTTTCACCATTGAGTATTACATTGGCTGTTATTATAATGAGGTAGTTGTCTTCTCTTCCCATCATTTTGAGAGGTGTTATCATAAATTGGTGTTGAGTCTTATAAAATGCTTTCTCTGCATCTATTGATATGTATTTTTTATATATATATATATATATATATATATATATATATATATATATCCTTGCATCCCTGAGATGAATCCTACTTGATCATGGTATATAATTTGAATTTGATTTGCCAGTATTTTGTCCCTTTTTTTTTTTTTGCATGGGTGCTTATTAAGGGTATAGTTCTATAAGGTTCTTGTGCTACCTTTGTCTGGTCTCAATATTAAGGTAATGTTAGCATCAATAAGTGTATTAGGGAGGATTCCATCTTGTATATTCTCAAAAGATGTATTATTCTGTGTTTCAGTATATGTCTATCTGGTATTAATTTGCTTGCAACTCTTTGGGCCTCTTGATCTCTAGTGAGATGGGTTTCAGTGATTATTTCTTTAAATAGGTGTTCTGTGCCTTTTTATTTTTCTTCTCCTTCTGAGATCCCCATGATATGGATATTACTTCTCTTTAAGTTGCCCAGAGAGTTCTTATATTGTTGTGTTTTTTTTTTCTTTTTTTTTTTGAGCCCATACTTTTTAGAACTTTATCTTGGTAGTTCTTTCAACTCAGAGAGGGTCTACATTTCACTTCTGTTAGATGTCTGAGGACCACACCCACTTTAAACTGGTTCCACTGTTTGGGACTTCAAGGGTTCCTGGGGAGTATGGCTTGGATGCAAGACCACATGAATGTAGGCTATGGTTGAAAATTCTAGTGAGAGATGTTTCCCTCGTTACCCATAGCCAGACCTGAGACTAGCCAAATGTCCTCATTGCCTTCTTTGGTGAAGGTGATGTTTTCTTGCTACACCTGAGGCAGCCATTGTTTTCAAGAGGATTGGGTTTGTGTCAGCATCTTTACATAACCTTTAACCTAACTTCAATATCTGTTACCTTTTTTGGAGTCAAGTTCTCTTATTGTGTTCAGTCTCTGAGTATTTCTATTTATCAGATAAACTATGCATTCCAAATTATTTTTTGAAAAATATTTTATCCAGCATGCTTTCAATGGTTTCTACCAGAGAGTCAGTGTTTGAAATAATATCTTGTCTGCCATATTACCAGAGACAGGTGTCCCAAGCAAATCTGGCTTCCCTTCTTCCGTGCCCCCTCCATGTCCAGTCACCGTTGATTCTCTGTGACTCAGTCTGAGGGACGTACTTGGTTCTCACCTGCTTGAGTTCCCAGCACATTTCTTATGGTAGAAATCTCCCTCCTGGACACACCTCTCAGCTTTCAGAACTCCATACCCTCTGACTTTCTTCCTGCTTCTTTGTCTTGGTCTCTGACAATTTTCTTGTACCTGGCCTCTGAATGTTGGCATCTTCCAGGAAATGGATCTTTCTTCTGTGATCTTTCTGTGATCTTTCTTCTCTGTGTGATCAAACTCTTGATGATTCAGTCCCTTCCGGGGATTTTAAATACTGCCTGTATGGCTATCGAATTGATAGTTCTAGCTCACACACATTTTTACATCTCCAGTATCTCTGACTTTCATTTTGACCAGTCCACTCAGATGTCTCACGAAGTGTCACATTGAACATTTTTAGATATGAATGTTTGCTCTTTCCTCACAAACATCTCCTCCACAGGCAGTAGACACCACACTAGAAGCTGTTCATGTGCTCCGCTCCCTGTTCATCCTTCTCTTTTTCATGCATACACTCATCCCTCTGCAGGCCCGTCTCTATCTTCATGCTACCACCAGTCCAACCCCTTCTCTTTGCCTCCAAGAGTTTTGCACTCTGACTAGCTAGAATCTTCTTTAAAAATCACCATTTTACTCCAAAGCTTAAAAATTTTGTGAGTCTATCTTGCATTGAAATGAAGCCCTAAGATAACTCCTGAGGAATTTCAGGAGTCACTGAGTGACTTGATCCCTGTCTGCTTGTCCAACCTTGTCTTCGCCCTCCCTACTCCCATCTTCACCTCTAGCCCAGCTTTCTTTCTAGCCCCTGAACAGTCTAGTCCCTGGACAGCTCTCTCTCATGGCCTCAGGAAATTTGCACATGTTGCTCCCACTTCTAGCAAGTTTTCTCCCAGTCCTAGGGTGCTAATTTCACTTCTTAAAGGTTCCAAATTAAGTAAGTCCTCTGGAAAATTTAGGCACTCAGGTTAGAGTATGTTTTTTTTTTCTTTTTTTTTTCTTTTTCCTCACAGAACCCAGTTCTTTTCCTTTCTGGCATTTACCACAGATTTTAAAATTACCTATTTCATATGTCTGTCTCTCTCGTGAGGTAGGACCATGTCTGTGGTCCATGATGTGGAGCATGGTGCCTGTGATACGGGATCCTTGGTATATATTTGATCACAGGATCCATGAAAGAATGAACTGCCTCCAACTCTCTTTCCCAGTTTATAGCCTAGAGAATGCAGGATCACCTCACAGCATACCAGGCAGGTGGGAGAGCTTCTCATCACAGATATCATTGCTAGGTCCTGAACTCCGGCTGTCAGACAACCCTATCCAGATCATGGTTGCACAGAAAAAGTGTCACAAATCTCACACACACCAGCTGCTCATCCAAATGGGTTCTCCCCTTTCTGGGTGCTGGAACTGCATAGGTATAAAGTATAAAGCTAATACAACTTTAAGAGACACTTCGTCCGGTCTTTGTGTTTCCAGTCACCTCTCCCCTAACAAATAAGACTGATTGTGCCTGTTTTTTCTTCTTCAAATTAACAGCATTTACCCTCAATTTGTTTAAAGGGAGGTGGGGAGAAAGCCTGTTTCTGATTTATTTGGATACATTTATTAAATGTAATCATACAGTAAAAAAAAAAAAAAGAAAACCAGAGATATTAAAAACAGCAGGGAAATATTAAACTTTCAGTATCCAAAGTTTGAATCATAAAAAATATCTTGTGGGGCTCTCACTGAAATGGGACACAACCTTAATGACATTCACAATTACTTGCTAAGAGGCTCGATGTAACCCAGAAGGCAGAGATAGGGTAACGCGTCTACCTAATATGCTCTTTCCTCACGGAGCCAAGGTTCTGGCCCGCATCACCCCTGAGGATTCTGTTGGCTTTGGGAGCATGGAGTTTAGAGTTCCCTCTGTCTATTCCCACATTTCTTTCTTTTTTTTTATTAAGATTGAAAAAAGCTAATGGAAAATATTATTCACTTTTTTTTTGGATGAAGCCTGATTCTTCCCTCACTCCCCTTTTTTCTCATCTCCTCCCACTCCACCCCAAATAGAAATATATAACCAAATGCCCCCATGTAGGAATTCAGTGTGGAAAGAAGAAAAATTCTGAAAACAACCATTTCATTCTATAATGAAAACCCAAGTTGCTATTGAGTACCTTGAGATGATGGCTTAGAGAAGGATTTTCTAAGACTCCAAAGGATTTATTCACGTTGGATAGAGTAGCAGTTCACCTTGGTTAATCTCTGGTTGTAAACAAGCAAGATCCAGGATAACAACCTGTACACACACACACACACACACACACACACACACAGAGAGAGAGAGAGAGAGAGAGAGAGAGAGAGAGAGAGAATTGGTTTTCTTAGGGCTTATATAACAAAAGGACTTCAGCTTGAGTGACTTAAACAACAAAAATTTACTTTCTTATATTTTGGAGAGTAACAGTCGGGAATTCAGGTGGTGGCAGGTTTGGTTTCTTCTGAGGCCTCTGTCCTTGGCTTGCAGATTGTCCCCCTTCCCTCCCGAGTTCTCACATGGTATTTCCTCTCTCTTTGTGTCTGGTCCTAATGTCTTCTTATGAGAACTCTGGTCATAGTGGATTAGAACTCATCCCAGTGACCTAATTTACCCTCATTACCTCTTTATAGGTCCTGTCTCCACATAGTATCACATTCTGGGATACTGGGGCTTAGAACTTCAACATGTAAATTTTGGGAGACACAATTCAGTCCATAAAACACATAAACACATGCACATATTCTCATTAATGATTTTATAAGCGTCCCCAAAGGAAACTTTTAGTTTTTATATCATTTTTCATTTTTGCACACTGTATGCATTTTCATCTTGGTTATAATTCCCATACAATTCCCACCCTGCCTTGTTTTGATCCTACTCCCTTCTCCACTGCCCCCTGCCCCGCCCCGCCCCATAGTTTGTCTCTGGTTTATAGTTGCTTGTCGACTTTGATTTTTGCTTTATTATAGTCTTTTTCCTGGTCCCTTATTTAGGTTTTCTAAATTCCTGCTATGTGAGGCCATCCAGTATTTTTCTTTTTCTTTCTGACTTATTTTGCTGAGCATGATCCCTTCTAGCTCCATCCATGTTGCTGCAAATTGCATGAGTTTATCTTTTTGATTGCTGAGTAATATTCCACTGTGTATATGTACCACATCTTCTTGATCCAGTCATCTATTTTGGGGCATTTGGATTGTTTCCATAGCTTACCTATTGTAAATGGTGCTGCTATAAACATAGGGGTGCAGGTGCCCTTTTGAATTAATGCTGCTGTGTCCTTTGGGTAAATACCTAAGAATGGAATTGCTGGATCATTTGGAAGCTCCATCTTTAGCAGATCAAGGAATCTCCACACAGCTCTCCATAGTGGTTGGACCAGTTTGCACTCTCACCAGCAGTGCAGGAGAGTTCCTTTTTCTCCACATCCTCGCCAACATTTGTTGTAGGTAGTTTTTTTAATATGTGCCATTCTCACTGGTGTAAGATGGTATCTCATTGTAGTTTTGATTTGCATTTCCCTCATTACAAATGATGTTGAACATTTTTTCATATGCCTGTTGGCCATTTGCATTTCCTCTTTGGAGAAGTTTCATTTTAGCGCCTTTTTTTTTTTTAAGATTTATTTTTATATTTATACAAGCACTGGGTATAGTCAGAAGCGCGGGAGGGTGAGAGAATTCACCAGAGCCAGAGCGGGGAGCAGAGCAGGCAGAAGGTCCGAAGTACACTGCTGAGGGGAGCAGCGGGCGGCAGGAGAGGTCTGCGCGCCATGTGGGACCCTCCTCCAGTGGCTGGGGAGCAGCCGGGGATCGAACCTGTGCTGCAGAGACTGCAGGCAGCTTTGCAACCCAGAGCTGAACCGCTGCGCCACCAGGGAGGCCCTCTTTTTAGCTCTTCCGCCCATTTTTTTGACTGGGTTGTTTACTTTGTTTTTGTTGAGTCTCGTCAGCTCTTTGCAGATTTTTGTGATCAGTCCTTTATCATTAGTGTTGTGTGCAAAAATTTTCTCCCAGTCGGTGGGGTGTCTCTTTGTTTTGGTTACTGTCTCTTTTGTTTTACAGAAGCTCTTTAATTTGATGTAGTCCCAGCTGTTTATCTTTGCCTTCACTATCACTGCTTTGGGTGATGAGTCTTTAAAGATGTTACTTTTAGTTTTAACTTGAGATACACTGAGGGCCAAATTTCTACGCCCTGCCATGGAGAGAGTTTCAGTAGAGATGCAGAGTGAGAATGCAGCGCACACCCCAGGCTTCCAGGGCAGCTCTGTGGGTGGACCCCACTGCCTGCAACGAGGCATTTGGAGTCCCCACTTGAAACAGCATCACTCATGTGATGTAAGAAAGTGCTTGGGGAGCCCTGAACCCTGTGGCTTTCACTCAGTCAGGATGCTTTCTCGAACACAAAAACCCAAGAAATGGGTTTTGACATGCGACCTTCCTGCTGAGTGGATGTCTTTGGCACCCTAGTTAAAGTTGAAACACTGAAGAGGCTTAGAAAAATTAAACAGAGGGCCTCCTTGGTGGCACAGGGGTTAAAGACAGCTCTATCAAGTTATCGCCAGCCACTGAAGCACGAGTTCGATCCCTGACCAGGGACAACCCACATGGCACAGTAGACCTCTCCTGTCTCGTCCGCTGCTCCCCTGAGCAGTGTATTTCAGTAGATCTGCCTGTTCTGCTCCCCACTCACTCTGGTGAATCCTCTCATCCTCCACACCTCTGGCTTACACCCCAGTTCTTGTATGCATAAATAAATAAATCTTTTAAAAAATAGTAAGTAAAATTAAACAGAATCCCAAGAGGGAGCCTTGTAGCTCCAAGATGGAGGTAAAAAATGTCCCATGGCAGGGGTAGGAGCAGAGTATGAAGCCCTGGTTATTGTCCTAGAATATTTCAGACACTTCTAGAAAGTACCATTGAAGGAGCAGATCCCTTGGTAACCTGGACTCTAGGGAGGCATTCCACTTCCTGGGCAAAAGCAGGTTCTCAATGTCATTGGCTCCTGGAGGGATGTAAGTTGGGAGGGGAATGTGTGACACCTGTATTACTTTGACCTGCAGGACAGGGAGCTGACTGGTCTTTTGTGTCTGTCTAAGAACAGATTCAGTGTGGATGCCTCTTCCTGGAGTTGACCCACTTGGGCATGGCAGCTTCTCCAGATGTTGCTTCTTTTTTTTAAAGATTTATTTATTTATTTATACAAGGACTGGGTACAGAAGCGCGGGAGGGTGAGAGGATTCACCAGAGACAAAGCAGGGAACAGAACAGGCAGACTGACGAAATACACTGCTGAGGGGCGCAGCGGGTGGCAGGAGAGGTCTGTGTTCCATGTGGGACCCTCGTCGGGTGGCTGGGGACCAAACCTGCGCTGAGGATCTCAGGCCCTTGACATGGAACAGCAACCTCCTTGGTCTTTTCTGTTCTGAGGCCATAGCCCTGCTGTGTAGAGTGCTGTTGTGTCCTGGTCTAACCCTGCCGGGGGCCCTGACGTGATGTCACGTTCAACTCCAGAACTCGTGGTCTTCTCCCAGCTCTATGTATCCCATTTGGGAGTCCCAGTCACTGAGAAAGTGGCACCCTCTCCTCTGGGTCCCTGAGGCTATTGTAGGTGTAGGGGCCCCCTCTCTGCTTTTGTCTATTTTGGGCACTTGCTCAATGTCCCTGTAAATGTCAAACCTGTAACTCCTGTTTCTTCCTCCTCCTCCTTGATCACCCACCCCTGCTGACTGCTGGTTGTCACTGGGCGCAGAAAAGTCTCCCTTCTCCCCTCACCCTGGGTTCTGCCCTGCAGCTGTCCTGGTCTCTGACAGGGGTGGAGTCTGTGTGCTGGGCTGATCAGAAGTCTGCCTTATACTCTTTGGGGAGCTCAAGTCACCTCTTCTTGGCCCTCCAATGGGAGAAGCAGAGATGCCAGGATTTGGCCTGGCAGTGCCATTCAGGGTGCAGGCTGGAGAAGCTGAAGTGGGATTTGTGCTAATGTTTTGTGTTCCTCCTGCTCACGCCTCTAGCCATAGTAACCTTAATGAATTCGTCACTTTTCAGGAGCATCATCCTCCAGTGCAGGTTCATGTATGACCATCTCTTCTCATCTCCAACCCCCTCAGACACTCTGCCCACCCACCTGAGATCTGAACCAGGATCATCTGCAGCCTCAGGCAGCAGTTTTTCAGGGCTCTGCCCTGCCTTTCCTTGTGCCACCCAGCGTGGACTCTGGGATCCTGGCCTTTCTCTGCCTGGCTAGGGACTCCTGGTCATAGGCTATCTGAGCTGCACTTGAACTCTGTCCTCTATCATCCGGGGTCCTGCTCCTGCCAGAACAGGGCTAGCGGAGCATGTCAGAGGCATGAAGCCTGTTCCTTTGTGTCTTCATCTCTCCTTCTACTGATATGTCCCTCTGTCTGTCCTGCCCCCTGCCTACCTTGTAGAAGAAAAGTGTGCATGTGGGCATTTGAACTGGAGGCCCTGGATTCCTAACCTTACCTGTAGGAAATTTTATTTGGTCAATTGCACAGTCTAGATATTGTGTTTCTCTAATGCGCCAGACCCTGTTTTCATGCTGAGAGTGCAGTGGTGAATGGAGTACAGTCTGTATACTCATGAAATGTCCATTCTAAAGGGGACAGACAGACCATAAATGCATTTTAAAAAGTAGATTTTAGTATGGATGCATAATTAAAACAGAGTGAAATGCTATGAAGAAAAAATAAGCTGCGATAAGGAGATGGGGTGTGATGGCAGTGGGTGGGGCAGCTGTCTCAGAAGGAAGGATCAGGGACAGCTTCCTGCAGTGGGGAGGCCTGACTGGAGACAAGGGAGACAGCTCCAGGGGGCCTGGGGGAGTGTTCCAGAAACAGAGAGCAGCTTTGCAAAACCCCAGGGAATTGGGCAAGGCTATGCAGCTGGAGCAAAGTGGAAAACCTCACTGAGCTTCAACTTTCTCATCCCAGTCAGTGCCGGGGTACTGAGATGTTGCTGTGAAGAGTAGAAATTGAGACGGCATGACCTCTGTAATGCAGACTGTAAAATTGGTCCTAGACACTGACTTCCGTGACTGCCCCTTCTCCTAGCACGCGCTGGGGCGCTGGTTTATAATGTGTGTGAAGGAAGCAAGTGCTAAGGTGCCACCCGGCATGGTGGTGGTCTCTGAACACCTGCAGAGCCCAGAACTGTGGCCCAGATTGCCACCCATGGGTGCTGTGGGTGACTATGAGACTAATATATTTCCTTCTCCCCGCGACCACCATCTCACTTTGCTCTGGCTTTCTCCCTTGGTCCTGTCTTCTCTAACATCCGAGAGGCCCTCAGTCTGCTCTCCCTCTACCTCCCGGGCTCAGCTGTACTCCTCCACCTCCCTGCACACTCCAGGCCTCCCTTTGCCCACACAGGCTTTGTTGGTTTTGGGTCTCTCCTAACCTGCCTCCCCTCTAATGCCTGTGTCTGTCATTGTGATCTCCAGTTCCTGCCCCAGGTCTTTTTCTTGGGTCTATCTTTCTCAGGAGCCTGCTTAGTTCCAACATCATGACATTATGGATAGCTGTTTATCATTTTTCCTTTCATTTTCCACTCTTTATAATCCTATGTATTGCTTTTAGTTATAAGAAAAACACAAGGTTCATTTTTATGTAGAAAATCACACCCACTTTGAACTACTACTCCACGTTGGAAATGCTACTGATCTATAATAAGTTGTTTCCAAAGAATTAGGGGCCCCAAATGTAGGCTATGATTTCCTCAAGAAGATGACTACAATTCCCCCCCAGTAACTTTTCTTTGTCTCGTGTCTTCCTTTAAAGTTGCATGCACGTTCACGCAAACTGTGGATGCCTTTGGCTTTTTGAACCTATGCAGTATCTAAGTGGGTCACTTCAGATACTCCAGGGATTTAGACATTTTTGAGAATGGGCCTTTCTGGCCTAATCTAAGGAAATTAAACCGTAAACCAGCCTCTGGCAGTTTCAGAAGATTGGAAGCAACGTGCTGACCATAGACACTGCCTCGCACCTAGCTGGCCCTGGGGTTTTCTCTTTGCTGTTTCATTTTCAGTGGCCTGCAAGCGCTCTGAGGGTCATGAGCTTCAGCTCTGTCAGGGAGGGGCTAGAATCATAAGGAGAACGGACATAGGGCTTTTTACTTGATTTTCAAAGCTGAGTTTTACCACCTAGAAGAGAAATAAATTACATTTTATTTGAAAACTATGTAAGATAAAACATGTTTATGTTCACAGGAATCCATTTGCCCATTGTCTGAGAGACTGCGGTGTTCATTTACTGATTCTGCTGCCCTCTGAGTAGATTATCTCTCTGGTCATTTTAAAAGCCCCATGGACTGGTTTCCAGGGCAGGATATAAACATGTCAGAAGTGCTAGACAATAGCAAACTCCCTATTGTGACTCCCTCCCCTACTAGGAGACCAGAGCAAAATGCTCAAAGAGTATTTTGCTTCTTCAAAATTATTATTTTGAGCATTGTGCAGCTATGCTTTTCCTGTCGAACTGCTCTTCCCAACATGGAAATGGTATATTTGGTGTGAATCTTTTCTACATTACAACTTGGAGCTTATTCATGAACAGTCCCTCAAGACTCACTGGGGTAATGCCTACTGCACATGGCTGTTGTGAGGATGAAAAAAAAATTAAGGGAAATAAATGAAGTTTGTGTAAAGCACCTAGAACAGTACCAGGCTTGTGGTGGATAAATACTTGATAAATGGTAGAATTAAAAGAATGAAAATGAGTCAGCTCTAGCCTTGAGGGGTAAGCACTCTGAGGTGTGATCAAGTTCAGTCAGAACCTGATTTCATATGGTTGCCTCTTAAGGGGCAGATTTAGCCCTGCAGTTATGGCATTCAAGGAAGCAAGGAGGCTGAACTGTTCCAGGTTGGAAATGTTACTGATTTAGTCATCCATAATTACCATCACTTTCCGTACATGAAAGCAGTTGAGGATTCCTACAGGCTTGTGGAGATGTCTTTTCTTGTAAATTGTGGATGATAACACTGTCCAGTCTGCTCTGATGCTGAAGGGGAAAGGGAAAATGGGCAAGCTTCAGAGGCTGACTTCTGAGGCAGGAAGCCAGGAGATGCTAATGTTCACAGGACTTCAGTGTTCTGCGGGCATCTGGGCCCGGGAAGTGCTGGCTTCTGTGACTCAAGTGGTTTTCAGAAATGAAGCAGGTGCCCTGCACATTAATGAACCTGTAGATTGGAGTATGTGATTTCCGGTGGGGCACCCTTCTGTGACCCTCCAAATCTCATGTGACTTGAAAATTTCAACAGGCCCTAAATCTTGTCATCCTCTAGAGCTAAAGTGCTAACTGCAAATACCGACACAACTGATAAAGTTTCCTTAGGCAGGCTTGCTTTGTGGAAGCAGGTTTTGAGAGTGGGAATGATTCTGGAGATTTAATGAGGAGAACAAGGCTCTGGAAGAATTAGAGTGTAGAGGCCTTCAGAAGGGGAAGGGCCTGCAGCCAAACTAAGGCAAACTTTTTCACGGTCTGCCTGGGGCTGATCCACTTTCTCTTGAGGGACTCTCTCAGTTTGTGTACAGAAACACTCTCAACACTTTGAAAATGAGCAGCAGCCTACTGCCAGGTAAAGGAAGAAAGAAAAGGAGGAGGAAAGGGGAAAGAAAGAGAAAAATAGGTGGGGGAAAGAAGGGAGGAAATAAAAGAAAAAAGGAGGCAGTAAGAAGAATATTTAATGATCGTAAGATGCATAGTGGTGATTTAGGACTTTTATATTGTCTCCCAAGCATTGAACGGATATGTACTAATTTGAAAATGGCCGTTGAAGGCTTTGGGGAAGCACCATTCACCTACATAACTTAAGGTGTAGTCACTAATACCTTGGCACTTTTTAGAATTTATAAGACTTGGAAAAGAGGGAGAAAAAGAAAGGCACTATTTGTTGAAATATTTTGGAAAAATTTGACATAACTATTTTCAAATGCTTTTACTACTAATGAAGTCAACACCCAAAATATCTATGTACCAGAAGCTAATTATATTGGTTCTACCTTTGTTAGTATGGTTATTCTGGGTAGGAGAAATATAGTTATTTTCTTCTTTTCTATTTTTTTTGTTTTTTTTAATTTCAAGGAAAATTAATCTTTTGTAATGATGGTATTACACACTTCACATGTTTTCTTTTCTTTCCTTTGTCTTTACAATAGGGTTACATGATGGAAAACCGAATCTCAGGTTTAAAATGTGACACAGATGTGCTGGTAACTTTTGAAGGTGACAATGTTGTTATGCTTCAGGTAAGACTCAGGAAGTGTTTATTTTTCTTAAATAGCATAATTTTTAAGATTAAGAGTTATCCAGAAATCTGAAGTGTTTGATATGTTTTATCTTCATCTGATGTCTTCATTTAATTGGCAGGTGTTTTCCTGTTAGGCGCTTGATTTTTGTAGTAGTTGAGCAAGGGAATGAAATGATTTTCTCTCTCAGCCAATTTTTGGAGAATTATTATTTGTTTTCTGGTTTAAGAAAGCTTCTTATGCATATCAAGTCAGATTCTTCTACTGGGAAGGCTATTCCCAAAGAATATGTAAGGCCCCAGAAGATGAACAGGCAAAAGACATGAAAAATGAATTTACAAAAGGAGAGCAATTGATTAGCTCCATTGGTGGTCAGAGAAATGCACTTTAGGGCATACTGTAATACTGTTTTCTTTTTGCTATCAAATTGGCTTGTGTTTAGAGGCATGTTGAAGTCCCAGTGTTGGTGAGAACAGAAGGGGCACTCTTTCATGTTACTATTGAGCCGTGTATTATTCTACTTCTGGGACTCCAAGATAATAATCCTAAATATAGAAAAACTTTAGGGCACAAACATTTTCATTAGTTATATATTTCATATATTATGGAATCTAAATTTTCAACAATAGGTCAATAATTATGTAAATCATGTTCTGTCTACTCAGTGGAGATTTAGATAGCCTTTAAATTGTATATACAAAGAGTTTATTACAGAAATTTAAAAAATTATGGTAAGTAAAATGTTATAAAATGATATATGGTCACAAAAGTTTGCTTTTTTTTTTTTTTTTTTAAATAGGGGCTCTGGTTCTGCTAAGAAAGACTAGCCCGATTCCTCCCAGGGCCTCCCTCTTAACAATTCAACTCCTGAGACATAACAAGCATAGGAAGCATAGGAAGACTTTGAAAGTAAAGAAGAAGGAAGCCTGCTTAGGGACCTTGGGACTAGAGGAAGGAAATAGCAGTAAGTTCTCTGGGTTTTCTTACTGCTTCCCATAAGTTCTGGACAGGATATGTGTGCTCTCAATCTCTAAAATTCACAAACAAAATGTGCTCCAAGAAAATCTTAATCTCTCAAGCCAATGGATAAGGGAGGTAGTGGCCCAATGACAGAAAATCTTTTTGTTACTACATACTCTACACTAGTCACACACAACGGAAAAAATAGACACACACACACACACACACACACACACACTGATTACATGTGGACCTGGTAAGAGTTGATCTTCCCCTTGACGCTCAATGAAAGGAAGTAGGTAGGAGGAGGTAGCACTGCTATTACCAAGTGGTATTGATAGGGCTAAGTAGGGAGTTAATCTTCCAGTGCATGCCTGGTGGGAGAAGGTGGAGCTCAATCTCCCATCTGGATAATAGCTGAACACATTGATTAGCTAAACATTCACTTCCACCCAGTAAAAATAAAACCCAATGAGGTGTTGTAAGGGGAGCTAACCATCAGTATGTTTCAAAATTTTACCCCATTTTCTGTAGGATCTAGTGGTAAGTTGAGTCTCTCCCTCACCTGATAACAACTAGACTAACTAGAAGGTATGAATTAAAATTAGTTACCTCTCCACATTCTCTACATCTCTAGTGCCAGTGCACTCAGTGGGGGAACTGAAGCTACACATGTACACTCCAACAAGAAACCAAATCAGACACTGTAAAGCAGGACTAGTGGCCACTTTGATCCCTTTCTCCCTGGCCCTCACTCCCCTACCAAAGGGGACCAGTGGAAGTTGAGCTTCTAGCCTCATCTGGTATCAGTTGGTGGAATGAAGTAGTATAAACTGAGATAGTTAGTGCTCTGCCTTCCTTCCTCTAGTTTTCATGGGAACCCAAGGGGAAGCTTAGTCTCTATCCTCATCCAGCATCAGTGAGGCAGAAAGAGGTGGGAATTGGGCCTGCTCCTCATCCTCTTCAGAGAACTGAAATTTCACCCCACCTTCTGGAAGTCTGTGCACAATTTTTGTGTTAATGCTAAAAGTAAGCATATTATCAGATTCAAAATGAAATGTGAAGATGGTTAATGATTTATTGATATAAATCAATAAACATGATATGCCACATTAATAAAATGAGAGATAAAATCATATGATAATCGCAGTAGATGGAGAAAATCCATTTGACAACTTCATGATAAAAACTCTTAACAAACAGAGTATAGAAAGAGTGTACCCAAACATAGTAAAATAAATAAGCATATGATTAGCCCACAGTTGTCATACACAGCAGTGAAAATTGAAAGCTTATCCTCTAAGATCAAGAACATGACAAGGTATTTCACCATTCCTACTCTACATAGTATGGAAATCCTTGACAGAAATTAGGCAGGACAAAGAAGTAAAAAGCATTTAAATTGGGAAGGAAGAAGTAAAATAGTCTCTGCAGATGACATGATATTATTTATAGAAATCCTAAAGGCTCCACCAAAAATATTATTAGAACCAGTAAGTGAATATAGTGAAGTTACAGGGTATACTATCAATGTGAAAAATCAGTTGTTATATACACTAACAAAATAGCTCAAAAGGAGGTAAAATATACAGTTCCATTTGTAATAGCATCAAAGACAATAAAATATTTAGAAATCAATTCAGTTGAGGATGTGAAAGATCTGTATACTGAAAGCTGTGAAGCTTTGATGAGGGAAAATGAAAGCACTGTAAAGAGAAATATATCCTGTGTTCCTAGATCAGAAAACTGAATATTGTTAAAATGTCCATACTACCCAACATATCTATAGATTCAATGCAATTCCAATCAAAAGTCCAATGACATTTTCCCCAGTAGTAAAAGTCATATGGAACCACAAAACACCCAGAATAGTTAAAGCAATCTTAAGAAAGAAGAACAAATCTAGAGATATCACATTTTTTGATCTCAGATTTATTACAAAACCATAAAAATCAAAACATTGTGGCACTGGCATAAAAATAGACACATAGGCCAATAGAATAGACTCAAGAGCTCAGAAAAAAACCCATGCTTATACAATCAGTTAATATTTGACAAGGGAACTAAGTATCCTCAATGGGAAAAGGATAGTCTCTTCAATAGGTGGTGCTGGGAAACTGGATAGTAACAAGACAAATAATGAAATTGGATTCCTATCTCATACTGCCCACAAAACGGTAACTCAGATTGATCAAAGACTTAATATAAGACCCCAAACTGCAAAACCCCAAGAGAAAACATGACAAAATAGGGAGGTTTGGATGATCCTCACTCTTAAACACAACTAAAATACACACACACACACACACACACACACACTAGCTAAACTGAAATTTGCTCAAAGGAAAATTTAAAAGTTCACTGCTAGAGATGGGGGACTTTCCCACAGAAATTTTATGCTGAGGTCAGTGGTTTGCTGTGGGGACAAAACAGGAAGTGGCAAGGGTAGTAGTGACCAAGGCAGCAGCCACTCCAGTCAGCAGAACAGGCTGGGGATCTGTCACGAATTGTGCAGCTCATGTGCTGGCATGGTGAATCTTTCCAGTGAGACTTCTCAGGTGGTATAGTGCAGTTGCAGTTGGGGGCACAGGACTTCTGATTAGGTCAGCAAGACTGTTGCTGGCTGGGGCAGCAGATGGTGTAGACCCTTCTTCCCTCCCAACAGAAAGCTCCCACAGAAAGAACTGCTGAACCGTGTAGTTTGGCCCACCTTACCCTGCCACCATTGCCTAGCAACCTGCACCTGGCACCCCTTGCCCAACAGCTTATGCCTACCTTCTGGTGTCCAGCGACTTGCACCAGGTGCGTCACACCTGGCATCTCAAGCCTGGTGGCATGTGTCTCACTCCACAGAGGAGAGCAGCAGGAAGGTAGGGCCTGGGAATTTAGGATCCCTAAAAGAGTGAACAGAGCTTCCTCTGGAGAGAGAGAGGAGAGGAGGCAGAGTTGATCTCTCTGCCTGGAGCAGCCCTCACTCCCCACCAGGACTGAGACTGAGTCTTGGAGTCAGTCCCAGATTTCCCTCAGGCCCCCACCTGCCACCAAAGAAAACAAAAAAGAGAAACAACAAACAAAACTGAACCTAAAGTGCTCCAATGAGTAAAAGGCAAATAAGGTGATATACGTGCCTGAGAAGCAAGGAAAACTTGGACACAAGATGGAAAAGCTGGAGAAGTTCAGAGACATATATAAAGGTCACAGAAGTAGAGGACCTAGCAGACAAAGATTTTTTAATTTTTAACAATTTTTAAAATGCTAAATGAACTACTGAAAGGACAGTCAATCACAGAAAGGCAGGATCTGAGGAAAGAGGTGGTGTAGAAACGAGAAGAGTTCTTCACTGAGGAGATTGATGGTATTAAAAAAACTCACAAAGAAATGTTGAATGATGAAGACAAATATGGAAAGAATTGACTTAATTGACTTAAAGAATTGAATAGACGTAAACTGACAGAAGAATTTTGGAAATTGAAGACACAAATGTAGAAATGACCCAAGTGGGAGAAGATAGAGAAATAATATCTAGGAAAATTTCAGAAACACTGAGAAATCAGACTCAATTAGAAGAAGAAATATAAAGATAGTAGGTATTCCAGAAGGTGAAGAGAGAAGGGAATAGAGACCCTGATCAAAAATAAAATAGTTGAGAATTTCCCAAACCTAAAGACAGAAATAAAAATGGATGTCTAGGAAACAGAAAGAACACCCAAATTTTAAATGCAAAATGATCATCACCAAGACGCATCAGTCTTAAATTATTGAAAATCAAAGATAAAGAAAAAGTACTAGGCTATCTTATTCAAAATTATTTCACTCAATCACCGATAATTCAGTGTCTATTCCTTCCTTACTTAAAAATTGAATCATTTTCATAAAAATTAAAAATTTGTGCTTTGCACAAGGACCCAGTAAGAATATAAAGAGACAGTTTATAGCCTGAGAGAAAATATTTGCAAGCCACATACCCAACAAAGGACTCATATCTAGACTATGAAGAGAACTCTTAAAACTCAATATTTAAAAGTCAAGCAATCAATTAGGAAAGAAAGAAAAACAAGTTATAAAAATATGCATGGACATTTCACCAAAGAAAATACACAGATGGCAAGTAAATACATGAAAAGATGTTCAATAGCATCAGTCACTAGAAATATATAAACTAAAAATGCAATGAAATGCTACTAATACTTATCAAAATGGAGAAAATAAAAATTAGTTATAATACCAAATGCTGAAAAGAATATAAAAAATGTAGATCACTCATACATTGCTCATGGGAATATAAAATGAAAAAGCCTCTCCGGAAATTGTTTCACAGTTCCTTTTAAAATTAAAAATGAGTTTTCTTGCAACCCGAGATTTCACTGTTATGCACATGTCTCAGAGAAATGAAAACTTATTTTCATTTAGAAACTTGTACTTGAGCATTCATAGTCATTTTATTCATAATAGTCCCAAATTGGAAACTCTCCAAATATCCTTAAAAGGATGAATGATTAAACAAACTATATAAACACATTTATACCACAAAATGATACTCAGCAATGAAAAAATTAATTATATACAAGCATCAACTTGAATGAACCTTAAGGAAAGTATGCTGAGTAAAAAAACTTAGTCTCAAAAAGATAATGTGCTGTGTAATTCCATGCATATGCAATATTTATTTTATTTTATGTAATTCTTATATCATTTTTCATTTTTGCACAATGTATGCATTTTCATTTTGGTTATATTCCCCATATAATTCCCACCCCCCTTATTTTGACCCTAATTCCACACCCCCCCCCCCCCGCCATGTCGTGTATCTTTGGTCTACAGTTGCTTGCTGATTTTCATTTTTTCTTTATTATAATTAGTCTTTTTCCTGATCCCTTATTTAGGTTTTCTAAATTCCTGCTATGAGTAAGACCATCCGGTATTTTTCTTTTTCTTTCTGGCTTATTTCGCTGAGCATGATCCATATGTAATATTTGTGAAATAACAGTTATAGGAACGGATTGCAGATCCAGGTCTTATTTTAGGGAAGGGGGCTTGGCTGGTTGTGACTGTGGTGAGTTTTATAGTCATGGTACAGTAAAATATTTTTATGGTGGTGGTGATTGCACAGAGCTATTCATGGTGCTAAACTGAGTAGAGTCACACATACTTAATATAAAGAAAATGCAAATCAAACCACAGTGAGTTCTCACCTCCCCCCTGTGATAATGGCCTGTCTCAAAATGACTGGAAACAACAAATGTTGTTGAGGATGTAGAGAAAAAGGAACACTCGTTCACTGTTGGTGGAAGTGTAATTTGGTTCAGCCTTTATGTTATGGAGATTCTTGAAGGAAAAAGATGGAAACACCATATGATTCAACAATATGACTTTTTTCTTTAGGTATTTATTCAAGGAGTATGAAAACTCTATATGAAAAGCTTTATGCACTTCTATTTATTTATTTATTTTTAAAGATTTATTTATTTATTTATACAAGCACTGGGTACAGTCAGAAGCATGGGAGGGTAAGAGAATTCACCAGAACCAGAGCGGGGAACAGAACAGGTAGAGTGACGAAATACACTGCTGAGGGAGCAGTGGGCGGCAGGAGAGGTCTGCACACCTTGTGGGACCCTCGCTGGTGGCCGGGGATCTAACCGGCACTGCAGAGGCTGCGTGCTTGAAGCCCAGTGCTCAACTGCCGCGCCACCAGGGGAGGCCCATATGCACTTCTTTTTAAATAGAGCATTACTCACAATAGCCAAGCCATGGAACCAAGCTAGGTGCCCAAAGACAGATGACTGGATGAAGAATATAATCAATAGGATACCACTCAACTATTAAAAAAGATTAGTACATTTTGGGACAAATTGGATGGATCTTGAGGTGATTCTGCTCAGTGAAGTGAGTCAGTGAAGCAAGTCAAAGTTTGTCAGAAAGTCAAATGGTTTCACTTATTTGTGGAATATAAATAACCATAGAGAACACACTGGCAAAGCACTACAAAAATAATTCTGAAATAATGTGTAAAATAGCGTGAAAAATATACTGGTTACCAGCAGGTATAAGGGGAGAGGGAAGAGGAAATGGGGATAAAGGGGCTCGGACATCATTATGAGAATTTTAGTGGAGGATGAGCAAAGCACATATGGAGATGTGAAGTTGGAACCCCAAAGTACATAGTTGTGTAAAGGACTTTTTTTTTTTTTTACAAATTTGAAGAAAACACAGGGAAAAAGCTCCAAGACATGTTCTTGGCAATGATTCTTTTTGATATGACACCAAAAAATACATGTAGCAAAAACAAAAATCAACAAGTGGGGCTATATCAAACTAAGGCGCTTCTGCTCAGTATAAGAAACAGTTAGCAAAATGAAAAGGCACCCTATGGGATGGGAGACAACATTAGCAAACCATCTGTTAAGGAATTAATATTCTAAATACAAGGAACTGGTATTACTCAGTAACAAAAAGCCAAATAATGTGGTTAAAAAATTCAGAGTACCTGAAAGACATTTTTTCCTAAGAAGATGATAAATGGCCAACAAGTACATGAAAAGATACTCAATATCATGAAATATCAAGGAAATGCAAATCAAGACCATAATGAGGTATCACCTCACACCTCTTAGAATGGCTGTTGTCAGGAGATAGCAATATTGGTGAGAATGTGGAAGAAGGGGGACCCTTGTGACAATATAAGTTGGTGCAGCCACTTATTCAAAAAATATAGAATTACCATATGATGCTAATCCCACTGTGGGTGATTATTGTAAGGGAATGAAATCAGATTTTCAAAGCATTATCTGTATTCCTATGTTCATTGTATTATGCACAATAGCCAAGATATAGAAACAACCTAAGAATTAATACACTGGTGAATGGATAAATAATATGGGGTATATGCATATGTAATATAATACATATTATGTATATAACACATATAAAGAAACATTATTTAACCATAAAATGAAGGGCATTCTGCTACTTGTGATAACACATATTGACCTTGAAGATATTTTTGTTAATTCAGACAAAGACTGACAAATGCTGGATGATCTCATTTATATGTGGAATCTAAAAAGCTGAACTCACAGAAATAAAAAGTAGGTTGGTGATTCCTGGGGGCTGAGGGAAATAGGGAGTTACTGGTCAAAGGGCACAATCTTCCAATTATAAGATGAACAAATTCTTGGGATCTGACTATGGTTAACAATGTTGTGTTATATACTTGAAAGTGGCAGAGAGATTGAATCATAATTGTTCTTGCCACACTCACACATAAAAGGTGAGGTGGTGGAGGTGTTAACTAAACTTATTGTGGTAACCATTCTTTTTGTTAATGCACTAAAATCTCTCAAAATTGGATTTTCTCCTGCTAATGTGACAGGGCTTAAGTCAATTAGAAAATTGACTTTTTCAAATTTTAGGTTTGAGGACATGTTATTATACCCAGCACAGGGATTTTACATACTGGATGCTTGGTAACTTAATTAAATGTTTAATTTGTTTGCAACTAGATTTTTAAAGATTTTGTGGACGCACTTGGTTACACACATACACACACACACACACACACACAGAGTTGTGTGAGATTATTCTCATCTCCTTATTGAAGGATTTCCCTAGGGACTTCTAGAGACCAGTCGTTTTATTTTTTTTCTCTCTTCCCCTCCTCCGATAATCCGCAGTCTGTAGTATATTGAGTCATACTATACATCTAAACGTTCATATTGGCATATGCCAATTGTATCTCAATAAAGCTGAAAAAATTAACGTATGTATGAAGAGTTACTGGAGCTAGAGTAGCTAAAAAGCACTTTTGAAAAAAAATTAAGTAGGAGAGTCACTCTATCGGGTGTTGAGACTCACAACATAGCTTCAGTGGACAAAACTGCACTGTTATTGGAGAAACAGACAATTGAATAAATGAAATGGAGTAGAGAGCCCAGAAAAGGATCCATGTAAATATGTCTTACTAATTTTTTTATGAAATTACAAAAGCAATGAAATCGAAGAATGACAGTCTTTTAAAAATCTAATGTAATTGAGCATTCTCATGTAATAAACTAACCCATCAATAATAAGATTTAACCTAAGTCTTATAACTTATAAAATTTTTAACTCAAATTGTATTACTAACTTAAATAGAAAACATAAAATTATAAAAAAAAAAACACCAAAAATTTTGGAGAAAATATTTGAGAACTAGGAAAAACTCTTAGATTTGACATTAAAATATACATAAAAGGAAAAATTCATAAATTAGACACAACCATTTTCTCTGCAAAGACTCTGAGAATGGAGATGAAAAGGCAAACTACAGCAATCAAAAAAGATAAACACATGCAGTTTGCAGCAACATGGATGGAGCTAGAAGGGATCATGCTCTGCGAAATAAGCCAGAAAGAAAAAGAAAAATACTGGATGGTCTTACTCATAACAGGAATTTAGAAAACCTAAATAAGAGACCAGGAAAAAGACTAATCAATACAAAGTAATAATCAAAATCAACAAGCAACTATAAACCAGAGACACTACGGGGGGTGGCGGGGGGGAGGGGACGTGGAGAGGGAGGCAGGGGGAGAGGAAGAACTAGAGTCAAAATAAGGGGGGGATGCAATTGTATGGGGAATATAACTAAAATGAAAATGCATACATTGTGCAAAGATGAAAATTGATGTAAGAATTATATAAAATAAAATATTAAAAAAAAAAGAAAAGACAAACTACAGACTGGGAGAAAATAATTGCAAACTACATATCTGACGAAGTACTTAGGTGCAGAATATATAAAGAGCTTTCAAAACTCAACAGTAAAAACAATCTAGTTAGAAAATAGGCAGAAGATATGAACAGACCTTCGCTGAAGAGGCTGTATGAATGACAAATGTGACCATTATAAGATGTGCAACATCAGTAGCCGTCAGGGAACTGAACATTAAAACTACAATGAGGTAGCATTATATACCTATCAGAACAGTTAAAATTTAGAAATATTAATAGTAATTTTGTAATCTTGGCAAGGAAGCAGAGAACTTGGATCACTTATACACTACTGGTAAGTATATGAAATATTAGAATCACTCTAGATAAAAAGTAGGATAGTTTCTTAAACTAAACACATGGTTATCATAAAACCCAGCAACTAAACCCTTGAGTGTTTACTCTCAGAGAAATGAAAACTTAAGTTCACATGAAAAAATTGCATGTGAATGTTCATGGCCACTATATTTGTAATAGCTCAAAACTGGAAACAATTTAAATGTCCCTAAGTGGGTGAATAGTTAAATTGTGGTACATCCATTCCATGGAATACTATTCAGCAATTAAAAACAAAGAAAAGGGCCTCCCTGGTGGCGCAGGCAGTTGAGCACAGCATTGTGAAGCTGTCCACAGCCTCTGCAGTGCCAGTTCAATCCCCGCCAGCCTTGGAGCAACCCACATGGTGAGGCAGACCTCTCCTGTCTCGCCCGCTGCTCCCCTCAGCAGTGTATTTTGTCAGTCTGCCTGTTCTGTTCCCCGCTCTGTCTTCTGTTCACCCTCCTGCTCATCTGGCCTGTGCCCTGGCTCTGGTATAAATTAAAAAACAAAAACAAAAACACAAAACCCACAAACAAACAAAAAAAAAAAAAAAAACAAAGGAAAAAAGAACTGTTGATCCCCACAACAACTTGGATGCTGTGTGAAAAAAAAAATCCCCAAATGTCTCAAACTGTATGATTCCATTTTTTATAGGATTCTTGAAATGACAAAATTATAGAGATGGAGAACAGATCAATGTTGCCAGGAGTGAGGGAGGGAGAAGGGAAGGAAGTGGTTGTGACTAAAAAAGGTATTGTAAGAGATCCTTGAAATGGAAATGTTCTCTATCTTGACTCTAGTGGTGATCACACAGATTTTCTCATGATAAAATTGTATAGAGCCATACACACACACACACACACACACACACCCCTTCATGCAAAATTAGTGCAAACAGAATAAGCTCTATGGGTTGTACCACCAATATATTTCCTGGTTGTGATGTTATACTGGATTTTTGTGAGATATCACTTGGAAGAAACTGGATAAAGAATACATGTGAGTGCTCTTGGAATAATTTCTTACAGCCTCATGTAAATTTGCAATTATATAATGAGAAAAAGTAAAGAAAAAAGAACAAGTAAGCAAAAACCCATACATGGATTAACTTAGAAACATGTCAAAATATTGGAGATAGTCATTTCTATGTTATGAGAACTCTAGATAATTGAAAGATTTTATATTTAAATGAACTTTTATAATGAAAAGTTTTTGTAATGAAAAAATTACTAACTTTAAAGGTAATGCAGACATTTTTAGAATGCTGCTAAGGAATATAGTTTAGTCCATTAGAAAATAAAATGTTATGTGGTACTCAGTGTCAGCTCTTTCCTGTCCCTTGATTATTTTAGCTTTTAGAAAGATCTATAGTAAAGTAAATTAGCAGTCTGTGTAGGATTATTTAAGTATTACCATCAAATTTGGGTTAGATTAAAAATAACCAGTTCTTTTGTTTCTTTCCTACCTAAAAAAAAATCACATCTCAAGAATATTCAGTAATTTAGATGTAGTACCAATTCACATTCTCCATCTCGGCTGTGGATCAAGTGTGTGAGGTTTTTCAACAACTTTCTCTTAGGGAGTGTATTTTAAGCTCAAGCATGTGGTTCAACATTGCTTGACCCCGAAGTTGTGATTCAATGCTTTAATTCTAAGCTCTAGCTTGTGGGCACTATGGAAACGTTGTTTAATTTAGTTATGGGAGTGACCACACTTTCTAACTATGAACCAAATGGAAAAAGCATAGGGAAAAACAGGAATTCCATGCTGTTTGTCATATAAATGGGGAGATAGGCAATGAAAGGGAGGACTCTGGACCACAGAAAGCTACAGTGCCGACCTGGAGGGAGGCCTGCCCAGGAGAACACGCGCCACCACAAAGAGGCAGAATGTCTGTGCAGTAAGAAGCCACATCAAGACTCCAAGGCCCAGGCTGAGGAAGGAAGCCCAGGATGGTCCAATTCATAGTCTGCTAGACCAGAGCCCTTAAAACCAGATGATGTAGTTTATAGTTGCTTGTTGATTTTGATTTTTACTTTATTATAATTAGTCTTTTTTCCTGGTCCCTTATTTAGGAAAAAATAAAATAAAAAGCAAAACAAAGGAGAAAAAAAAATCTGCAGCTGAACCACGAAGAATTTAAATACAAGCCTAATTTCAAAATTCAAAAAAAAAAAAAAACCCAGATGATTTGGACCATCTTTGGCCTTAGATAGACATCTAAATTGGCTAGATAGACATCTTCTAAATATACACTGGAGAAAACACTACTTAAGTCCATGATTGATGCTCATCAAGGTCTGGAAACACTTACTTTATAAGTGGTATATGTCAGGGATCTCCAAGACACCCCAGATCTAATATTCTGTAGGATTCTCAGGAGTCAACATTTAGTCATACCCATGCTTATGATTTTTGTATCAAAAGGGGAGAAGGTACATGGGAAGAGCCCAAAGAAAACCAGGCATGAACTTCTAAGACCTCTCTCTAGGTGGAGTCACACCAAACTTGCTTAATTCTTCCAGCAATTAAATGTGATGACATGTGTGAAATATTGCTTACCAGGAAGCCCATTTGAGACTCAGCATCCAAGGCTTTTGTTGGAGGCTGGTCATCTAGGCACTCTATGCCTTGCACAACAAAATTCTCACTTTCAGAAGGAAAATAGGTGTTCAGCGTAATTCATATTGTTTGCACAAACTGTTGAGGCCCAATGAGTCACCCTTGTCAGTCAGGGAATGATGAGAACCTCCCCCAGATCCAACTTCCCAGATGCCAGCCAAGGACCATCCTTGCAAGCAGGCCTTTCCAAGAATAGCAGTCTCAGGCCTGCTTTGTTAACTCTTTTCTGAAATGGTGCCATAAGATGAGACAGATAGTCTTCCAGATTTTACTGCTGAGAAGGAAGATTAATGGTGGTGGAAGTGGAAAAACAATCCCAAGGCATCCAGAATTACAAGGAAAGAAGATACTTGGACATTGCAGCCTGGATAGGAGAATTAAAAACCAAGGGGATGACTCTGTTTCAGCATGATGGTATGAGAACCCACACTGATGTTCCTCCCTCTTCAAATCTTGTTGAAATCAGAAGGAGGGAAGATAAAAGGGACAGATCTGCAGGGGCAGTGACTTTGGGAGTGGAACCATTTGACAATCAAAGAGTTTGATTAATTTCTGAAGAATGGAAAGCAGATGGAATGGATTTGAGGGGTCAACCAAAGTGGGAATGGCTGAAGGTGAAAGGTGTTTCTTTTGAATGTCTCTGAGGAGATGCTGACTCATGGGAATTGAGAGCAGGAGAAGGATTTGGGCAGAAAGCCAAGAGGGCTGACTGGCACATCAGAGCTACAATGGCAGCATCTGCCACAGCTCTGGAAACCTGCTCTGGGAGGTACACTTGACTTCCTTCTCAGGACTTGTTCTCCTGGGGTGAGACCCCTGCCTAGCTGGGCAGAGGGTCAGCCTGTCTGCTTGCCACCACTTAACACATCCTAACAGGAAACCTATCATTTGACATGCCCTACTTTGTACCAGAGCTTTTAGGCTGCCCAACATCCACACAATGATTGGGAAGGTGGCACTGGCTGCCTGCACTGGTCAACCTAGCCTTCTACTTGAATGTTGGAATCTGCCCACATTGCTGGTGCTACCCTTTTATTGGACTGGATTTTGCCTTGATTCTACTTACTGAAGTAGAGATAGAACTTTCAGAAGACTAGGGACAGAAATTGACCAATGAATTTCACAATATTCCGGTTTTATATAGAGGGCTTTCACCCTCTGCCCCAAAGTAAGACAAGAGAGTCTGCTGCTCCATGTTTGAGATATGGGGACAGAGAAGCCATGTGCTTTATAGTTTCTGCAGGCTTTATGTATTTCCCTTTAAGCAAGATGGGAGGTCGTCTGACCCTTTCATTATTTTCCTAGGGCAGAGGTTGTAGGCCCTTGGTAAAATTTAACTATACCCTCCACCAAATCCAATTACTACCCACACCCATGAAATCCCATTATAACTTCCCTTTGCTTCATTTAGAGATACTCCAGGAAGGGTTTTTTTTTCCTAATCCACTCTGGCAGATATCCTAAAGAATATTAGTCAGAAGCTTTGCATTCTTTTTTCATTACTCCACACCAGAACAAATATGCAGAAATGCAAATGACCTATAGCCTAACTTGCTTAAAGATCAAGCAAGTGTCCGCTTTGCTGTAAGAATGTTAATTCCTTAGGGATTTCAGACACCTAGAGGTTCTTTTAGATATTTTTTTGTTTCTCTTATTTTCCACTTTTACTATGGAAAATTTAAAACATAAATTTTAAGAGAAAAATTGAAAGACGAGTGCAATAGCACCTGGGTATATTTTCCACCTCTGTAGGTTAACACTTTGCTATATCTACGTTCTCTCTCTCTCTCTCTCTCTCTGAAAATATATTGCAAACATTAAGATACCTCATATATATATACCTCATATATATATATGTATATCCCATGCCATTATTACATCTTAGCAAATGAACAATAATTTTATAATTTTACCTAATAAGGATGATCAGACATTTAAGGTAAATCAACATGAAAAAGGAGGAGAAAGGTGAATAAATAGAACTACTGACCTTGGAGGAAATGAAAACTATCTTTAGAGATGTGTGACATTGTTTCATCCATAAAACAAGAACTACTTACTACGAAAAATAAAGATTCAGAAGACCGTAATGCATTATCTCATAGCAACCATAGTGAAGAGACCCACAGTATATTAAAATTATATGCTTGCAAAGTTTTTAAAATTCAGTATAAGGTCACAAGGATAAAGTTGAGGAAATCCAGTGAAGATCAGAAAAAACAAGTGAAGAGAAATAAAAGAGAAAGGTTAAGAGATCTAGGAAATCTATGACATTCCCAAAAGTGTGAACAGAGAAGATAAGAGACACAAGTAAATCAGAGAAATAAAAAAAGAAAATGTCCTAGATCTGAAGATTAGCACAAGTCTTGAGATTGGCAGGAACCCCTGGGAAAGGTCAGAGTCCAAAAACAGCAGTTAAGTTCATATCACCAAATAAGGCCAAAGAGAGGACCCCCAAACCATAGATTGAAAAGATTATTACTTACTAAGGAGTAAGAGTCAGGTTGACCTCACCCCTTGCAGCAGCAATCCTGAAGGCTGGAACAGTGCTTATCAATTCTAAAGTACACACCCCTCCCTAATTTCTTGGTCAAACTCAGATTCTGGGGTGGGCCTGGGATTCTGCATTTCAAGAAAGTTCTTAGATGATGCTGAGGCTGCTGGCCTCAGGACCACACTTTGAGTGGCAAGGATCTAGAATAAAATGGAACAATACCTTTGGGATTCTGAAGAAAGTTATTTTGAATGTAAAATTTCACAGCTAGGCAAATTATTGATTGAGACAAAAGAAAGACTTACAAATATTTAAGCCCTCAATAACTTTACCAGCCATGCACTTTCTGAAAAATATTGTTTATAGAACTGCAGAAAAGAATATGTTTGCTTCTGAAGCTAATCCAGGAGGAGTTAAGTTAGAGAAATACCTGGATAGTAGTGATGTGACAAGTCCAGAAACCAATTATTTCAAATTAAAATAGGAAGTCATATGGATCACAAGAATGACTTCAAGAAGGAAATAATTTTGCTTCAACAAATAGAACAATTAAGAAGCAGGAAGATCTTAGTAATGTAATGGGAAAAGCATGTTTCTTCTTGAAACAAGGGGCAAAAGTCCATTAAGAATCCAGGAAAAACAAAACCACTCAAGAAAAGCATGCTCCAGATATGAAGCAAACTAAAATGATATGAGAATCGCTTTGACCTTGACACTTGGAAGCTTCTTTTTCTAGCAGAACAAAACTTACTAAAAGGTGGTTATTTCTGGAGCGAGGTCCTGAAGGTAAGGGATTAGGTGGGAAACTTTACTTTTTATTTAAGAGCATTTATTATAACTTGAATTTTAAAAATCAAGTGTGTGTATATATATATATATATATATGTAACTATTAAATACTAGAATTTAAGGAGGGAAGAGAAGGAATGAAAGCAGCAAATAGAAAAGGAAAGTTTCTCTAAGCACAAACCTCTCTCTCTCTCTCTCTCTCTCTCTCTCTCTCTCTCTCTCTCTCTCTCTCTCTCTCTCTCTCTCTCTCTTAAAACTTCCAGCCCTAGAATTCTCCCCACTCACACCACTGGGGAGAATTCCAGATTCTCCTAGATAAGCAGGACATCCAATGCTAGAATGGGTCCATGGGACCAGTATGGTGGTAGTTGAGGACCAGACCCTAAACTGAAGAACCTGGACTCCCTCTGCTCTGGGAAGGGACCTGAAAGAACATGCTCCTAGGGCCCCAAAATTCTGAGTCTATATGAGCCCCAGGGATGAGCAGGTGGAGAAATTAAGATGCCAGAGGAGAAAGGTACAATTACTACTGAAATTGGAGGTAAAGTTTGGGTCAACCCAATTGCTTGGGCGTGCAGCATCAGTTCCACAGGCCCTATCAGGATGACAACAGCAGGGATATGAGAAGCAGCTGGTGGAGGGAAGTGGGCAGTGGATGGCAACTCTGCCTACCAAAAAGTTCAGAAGAATAGGGCAAGAGGGCTGAGGACCTGCCTGAACCAGCAGAATCAGTGGCAAATAGTTCAACGGATTTTCCCTAAGACCTATATTTGGGGAGTTACATGCTGAATCAATCCTGATGATGGCAGAAATCTTAGAAGGAGATATGTGAAATAGGATCAGACAGGCAGGCAGAGGCCTCCTAGTAAAACCGATGGCCATGGGTGGCATGGGTTTGGGATGGCGTCTCAGCCTAGAGGAGGCCAGGGTGGTGGCAAGGGAAATGCAGTGGGGAGGAGGGCTTGAGGATCTGCTTAGGGGACAGAATTGACACAAAGCATTTACAAAATGTGAACATTGAGTTTTGAGGACTTGGAGGGACTTTGGGATGATGCATTGTTAGAAAAGCTGACTTTAATGGTTTGAACAAACATTCTGTTTTTCTCTCTCTAAATCCATTGACTTATACACAAAGTGGGCACCAGGTTTTTCAGGATCAGATGTTATAACATCTAAATATTGAAGGCTCCCCTCAAGGACTCCATGTGTGAGATTTTGGAGAAGGGGAGCCTTCTGAATCTGGGCCACATATTTATGTTTACTTTTCTGCTCCCTATCTTCTGTACAGATTGCTAGTTTTGCAGAATAGGCTGATTTCGAGTTGGGGCCTATGAGTTATTTATACGAATGTGTTAATGGTTTGTTTTAATTTTGATGGTAATCTAAACAGAAATAGTCTAAGTGGGTTATCTGGTTAACAACCATATGACTGGAACTGCTATATACAGACCCAGTTTTTGTATTTATAAGCCCTTTGGCATCAAATAACACCACTTGGATCACCACAAGCCAATGAGGAAAGAACAGATATAAACTTTCTATGACTGAGAAATGTGCTGGTGGCAACTGAAGGCCCAGGGAGGGTCTGATGCTGGCTGAAAGGAAGGGCCTCTTCCCCCAGCTCTCAGAGGTCTGGTAGAGCCGCTCGGAAGAACCTGCTCTGGCTGGGGGATGGGGCCAGTCCATGCTGCACAGTGCAGTCTGCCACATGTTATTAGGACTGTTGATTTGAATCTCACTGGTTTTGTAGTTTTACTTGTATTTAATTTCATAGTTTATAGTTTAACAAGATCTATAAACATAAGGTGTTTATATCTAGTTTTAAGCTTGAACATGTGTAAGTAACATTATAATTTGAAACAAATTAAGTCAACATTGAGGGGTTAAAAAGAACTTTATTTTCCCTTCGGAAAGGATGTGTACATTACTCAAGTTGCAGAAAACTATGGGATTTGTTTTTTTTAACATTTTCTTCCTTGCCATTTTTAAATTTATTTTCCTGCTGATTTAAAATTTTGGTTACTTTCTCTTTTAATAAAACAAAGTGCACATGTAGTATTTATTCCAGCGACACTGGACATTTTGTTGTTGTTAGGGCTTGGGCTTCAGGAGGGTCTGCGTGTGTATGTGCACTGTAGAGAAACTTGCTGGGAGGGGGATTTGAGGGGAACTTGAGGGGGGAGAGAAAATTGGGGTTTGGGGGAGAAGGGAGGAATGATGGTGAGAAAATCCAAAACAACCACAGCAGTGGCCACTCCACTTTGGAGAAAATGGGCAAATTAGTTTCGGGGAGTTCAATTTGTACCCAGTTGCTAATGAGGTCATCAGATCAGGCACCTCTGGCCTCTTTTGACAGAATACCCAACCAGCGGTGGCATCAACCACAAGAACATGTGTCATCCTCCATGGTGACCCCAGGGCTGGCTCAGTGGCCTGTCTGCCTTGGAGGCCCGGCCTCTTTCCAGCATTCAGCTCCACTGGTGTGTCTGTCTTCTGGGCGAGCTTAGCGTCTCACACAGCTTCACAGTTCCAGGGAGAAGACAGGACATTAGGGAAACCTTCTCCACAAAAGCCCTCACCTGACTTCTTCTCAGAACTCGCTGTGCAGGCCTGATGCTGGGCTGCATCGGAAATGGGAGTGAGTACTGGGCACTTCCCAGCTCTTTAGTGAGAAGAAGTGTGAGCCAGAAAGAAAAGCCTCTGTGGGAATGGGAGTTGTGGCCAGTAGCAGGCTGTCGCCAGCAGTGGCTGGCGCTGGGCAGGTGTGCTCTTCAGCTGGGTGAACTGGACTGGCCACAGGTGACTCAGGAAGGAGGCGTTGGGGCTCACTCCAGGCCCCACTCACCAGCTGCACGAGATTCATGAAATAAGTCCAGGGCAGGGATCACCAAGCCCGTGTTCTAGGGTCAGGCAGATTGCTGCAGCAGATTCAAGACATCTCAGAGCACAGTGGGGTGGGGCAACTATAGGGCTCCCTCCCTTCCTTTCCGGGGGCTGCCACTGCTTACCTCCCACTGACTGTTACTGCATGAGAACAAGGACTCAGGCTTCCCAGAAATTGCACTTTTTCATGAGAACACGCACACAACTTGTTTTTAATGTGAAGGGACTAGGGGAGGTAAAAGAAAACATGTCTGTGGGATGAACCACAGTCTGGCACTCAGCAGGTGCAGACCACTAGAGACATTGACCCCAGCAACTGATGGGTGAAGCTGGTACTCTTCCCCGAGGAGTAGTGGAGACGAGTGAGGAGAGAGGGTGAGGCTTCCTTCTGGCAGCCCAGTGCATTCCCGGGAATTTGCTTGCCGGACTTCAGACTGTAGGGAGGTCCTCCCTTCCGAGGCCTCCTCCCCTCAACCTGAGCCAAAACCACAAGAGGCTGCAAAGGATGGGGCTCTGGAGTAAGGATTCCTGTGGAAGCCGGCGCCAGGGGGAAGGCGTGGTGGCCAGGCAGCTTGACTCTGCTCCCCCCACACAAATTGGTCATAAAACCCAAGGCTTAGCCCTCCAGAGAGTTAAAGCCCCCACCCATGCAATGGGGCATCTTGTGGGTTTGTTTCAATTACTGCTGTCGTGTGCTTGGCACATGGAAGAGCCTCACTCAAATCTGTGCCCTGTTGTTCATTCTGCAGTTAAAAGCTGCGTGGTTTGTGAATTCCCCATTTATTCTCCCACACCAAACATCGTTTTGGGGTCTGTGTAGTGTGACGGTTTGATTTCTAGACACCAGGGTTCAAGTCCCTACGCTGGCATGAATGGCCTGGGTGAGTTTTCTGTTCCTTGTCTGAGGGCCCCTTTCCGCATTTCTAAAATGGGAGTGATAACTGGGTGTCTTTAGGGATGTGGGGAGAATTAGGGAATACAGGCAAAGTGCTACCCACAGTTATTGGCTCATGTAATGAAAAGTTCAGTGTCACATTAATTTGTTAGTCATGTGCAGGGCACATAACAGATGCTCCGTAACTGCAACATGGGTGCATGTGGTGCAAGGGTCTGGTTTCAACGGGACCAGGCAAGTAGTCCCTGCAGCTGTTGGCAGTTTTTCCAGAAGCAGTTTCTACCTCAGGATCGAGTCTCGTCTTGGTTTAATGCTTTGTTCTCACCATCTCAAAATTCTTAATTTTTAGGTGAGGGGCCCCTGTGTTTTCATTTTGCACTGTGCTGCCTACAGTTCCTTGAAGTGTGCTTCGGGACCCAGTATCATAAGTACTGCCCCTTTGAGAGACTTCACTGTCCTCTGGCTCATCTTATTACAGGATGAATGATATCTAGTGGCTTTGCCTTAGACACCATGTTTTCTATTCTAATTGGCTGTTTCTGCCTTGGCAAGAGACACTGCTTATTAAGACTGTGTATTCCAAGTTTCACTGTACCTGGCATAAATCACTGAAATACTTAGTGTGTAGAAATGCTAGTTGCTTCATAGATGCCTTGAAAAGCCATTTGACCTAGAAAATAACTTTTATTGATGTTACATAATCAGTGTTGCCTGATGCATATGATATTCATTACAAATGCATGGTTATGATGTCATTATTCTGCACAATTGCTTAGACTCATAGTTTCCAAAAGTTGGCTGTAGATTAGCATGATTCCTACTGCAGATGGGATCTTTTTTTTTTTAAAAGGAAAGAACATAGCTGTTCTGACAACTTGGTCCCCTAGAGTTCTCTGAAGAAAGGGGCTCCTTAGCAGGTGCACCAGGACTCAACCACAGGGAATTACTCAAGTATAAAGAACAAATAGAGTATTTGCATTGAGAACCAGGGAACTCTGAACAGCCACAAAGCACCACTACCACAAAAAACAGTCACCACACTCAGTTTATGATGTAGTTACTTGTGTTGCAAAAAAAAAAAAAAAAAATTTTTTTTCATTTTACAAAAGGATCTGCTACTTGGTTCAATTATTTTTTTTAAAGATTTATTTATTTATGCATATAAGAGGTGGGGTACAGGCCAGAGATGTGGGGGATGAGAGGACCCACCAGAGACAGAGCGGGGAACAGAACAGGCAGACTGAGTGAAATACACTGCTGAGGAGAGCAGCGGGCGAGACAGGAGAGTTCTTCCTTGCCATGTGGGTTTCTCCCTGGCCGGCTGGGGATTGAACTTGTGCTGCAGAGGCTGTGGATAGCTTCATAGTGCAGTGCTTAACCCCTTGCACCACCAGGGAAGCCCTACTTGGTTCATTTAAATAAATGAAATCTCCACTCTAAGCAAAGCATTTAATATGTAACAATTTTATTGATTTTCTTGGTTTTGATAATCACTATTACAATGTAAGATACCATTTTTGGAGAGTGTGGGTAGTAACTAGACCAAGCCTCTCTGGTCTCTTAATTTTGTACTATTATGGATTTATAATTTTTAAACAGAAAGTTAAAAGATTATATATATATAAATATACATATGTAATGCAGCATTTTATAATGCACTGAGGAACACATCGATGGGGTGAAAACATTACCATCTTTGTTACATGCTCAGTGGAGATGGTGACTGATCTGTCTTTGCCCCTCTGTAGTCATTTATCAGATAAAGTATTGGACTCAGAGTCTGTTATTCCAAACTCCATGGTAGATGATGGCTTCAATTATTTAATCTTTCACTACGGGAGCATCCATAGCAGAAAATAAACTCATTTCTTAAATCACGTTTTGTTGTCTCATGACCCAAAAAAAGAGGGAAGATGCCAAAACTAAGGAGCAAAATGGAAAGAAAAAGGAGGAAAGATCCAGAATAAGTAATTTGTTTTTGTGATATTAGCCAAGATTCAACTTATCTCTCTTGTCTCTAAAGTTTAGCACCTGAACTGAATTATCACATCATTCAAATTTTTATTCTAGTTAGAGTGAATTAACATTTCCAATTTAAGTTAATGAAATTCAAAAGGGGAAGGTGGTAATAGTTAAGGAAATTATGAAGGAATTGAACAGGCAGAATGAGTTATTGTCAATAGAAAGGGAATTTACTTATTCATTTACTCATTTAAGAAAGATTCCTCAACTCCTCACATTGCTTGATGGCACAAAGATGAACAAATTCCTATGTTCTGGCATTTACCTTCCAGGCAGTAGAAAGACAAGAAACCAATAAATACTTATGTTTTGTATCAGATTGCAATAAATGCTATGAAGAAAAATAAGGGTAAAGGTGTGGAGGGATGAGAATCAGAGAAGACAATTTTCAGTGCTTAGAGTGATGTTGCTCATGTTACAAAAAGGAGATGGAATTAGAGCAACCCAAATTCCAACAGATTAGCAAAAAGAAAGAATAATGTTAATCCTAGTAATGTGTCCATGAGACCAAACTTGATAGTTATATATCATTTTAATTTTTAGAGATGGTTAATTTTCCTCATTTCCCCCCATTGCTGGCAGTGTTTGATTTTCATACTTATTTTTTTATCTTTTTATTTTTTACATCATTGTTCATTTTTTCTTAAAGATTTATTTATTCATGCATACAAGAACCGGGGCACAGGCCAGATGCATGGGAAGGTGAGAGGATTCACCAGAGACAGAGTGGGGAACAGAACAGGCAGACTGACCGAAACACACCGCTGAGGGGAGCAGCGGGAGAGATAGGAGAAGTCCGCTGCGCCATGTCGGATTCTCGCAGGCCGGCCAGGATCAAACATGCGCTGCAGGGAATGTGGACAGCTCCCCTGTGCTGCTCCCTTCCTCCCTCTCATCCCTCTCCTGCCTCCTCCCTTTCAGTATGTCTCTGATTTAAAATTGTCTGTTTTTGCTTTGTTGTGTTTTGTACTGTTAATTTTTTTTTTTACGCTGATGTCTTATTTGGTTCCCTTATATTCCTGCTATAAGTGAAACCATCTGATATTTTTCTTTTTCTCTCTGGCTTATTTCACTGAGCATAATTCCTTCTAGCTCCATCCACATTGCTGCAAATAGCATAAGACCCCATTCTGGAACTGAGAGCCAGGCACATATTCACACTTATTTTTATAGCAGCTCCATAGAAGTGTTCATATCCTTTGACTCATAATACAGTGATTCTCAAACTCATTAAGCCTGTTGCCCTCTTTTGTATAAAAAATATTTTGTAACACCTTTACTCTTCTGAAATTAAAATCACAGCTAATATAACCTATCTAGACACATAGTTGCAAGAATTCAATACAATATTTCAAAGAAACCAAAAGGGGAGCGTAAGTTATAATAAACATAATCACAGAGTAGGAGATAACAGTGCCTGCATCTACACAAGAAATTACCATGGTAACCTCCATTGTCCACTGTAGCCCAGGCATATATATGTACAAGTCACAACTGGGAATATCACACCAACTTTCATGTCACTGGTCTAAAGTGAGTCCTGTGGCCCTCTTGAATTTAAGGGGCTCAGGAGTGGGAATCTTTCCATAGGACTAGGATGGGGAGAACCTGAAAGCCTTGTGTGACTATGTTGAGCTTTGGCCATTGATTGGTTGCTTGTGTTTGAGCACGTGGCATTTGACAGAACGGTGGATGTGACACAGCCGTCCATTGGCTAAGACTGTCCCATTGCATCCCTGGCTCTTCCCACAGATGCCAGCAAATCTCCAGGAAAACATGCCTTGAAATGTTTCTAGCATTCCTCTCATAGGCAGGGTCCTTCTTTATGAACCTTTCCATCAATCAAGCTCATGGGATTTATTCCCAGTTAATAATCCAAAAATAATTTGTTTGAATATATTGCTATCAAGTTTATTAATGCTAGCACAATATTGGAAACAAATATCTAACTGAACGAGAATATTTATCTATGATTTTCCCCCCAAAAGAAAATTATGCAGCCAGTAAACAGATTTCAAAACAGCGATATGAACCAAAAAAATCATACTTTTGATTGAAAACATATATAACATTTTTATATAATCTATATAAAAACACTAGTATATATAAAGCAAAGAATGAAACATTTTAAAGTCAGTTTTTTTGTGAAAATGAACCTGATGTATAGCTGTGTAACAAAGTGCCCCAAAACTTAAGTACCTTAAAACAACATGAAGTTGTTGGGGTCAGCAGTTTGGACTGGACTCACACAGTGTAACTCTTCGGCCATCTTGCCAGGGCTCACTTAGGTCTCTGATGACAGCTAGAGGCGCAGCAGGGGAGGTTGGCACAGGGTGGCCTCACCGACATGTCCAGCAGTTGCTGCTCTTGTCTGGGCCTCTGTCTGCAGCAGGCTAGCCATGGACATCTTCAAACAAACCCAGGAAAGTGTGCATTCTTTTAGGTCCAATTAATAGCGTGAAAGCCACTGAGGGAGAAGACTAATGGACAATGTTTTCTGTGTACATTTTATTACTATTCTCCAAAGCTTAATTGACCATAGAATATCACAGGCAAAAGAATAACCATCTATCTGGCACAGGGAAGGCAAGTAGATTTTATCTGAAGTGTCAACTAAGGTGTTTGGTACTGGGAGGCTGGTGTCTCCAGGGGGAGAGAGAGCAGGGATGAGTTAGCTACTTAGTCAAGTTGACCACAGGGGTGGGGTCAAAAATGGTAGGGTTAATGTCACGTGCGTTCCTGGAAGGATGAAGTCTTACATTAGAAGTTTACTGGAAGCAAATAGACTTTATGTAATCACAGCATTTTAAGACAGTGGCATCTTTTAATAAATGATTGACAAATAATAATCTCTATGCGCAGGTTGTGGTGCGGGAACTGCTGGCCCAATATACCAAACAGTATCAAGAAAGACCACTCTTCAGCCTCCTCCAGAACTGGGCTGAATCTGGGGGTGACAAGTTGAGAACCAGGTATGTAGTTGCTCAGGCTGTCACCATCCTTGGTCCTTAGTGTCTAATGACTGGCCCCAAATGTACAGAGCCTGGTCGAGGCACAAACCACTCTTTTGACATTTTTAATATTTGAGATATACAAAAATACATGAATATGTAATATTAATGCTCTTGTATCCACTGCCTAACTTATGAACTAAAACATTGCTAATTCTGTCATTGCTACTTGTATTCTTTATTATACATGTCCTATTCCAAGCACTTTACATGTTTTAACCCTAAAAGCCTGTAAATAAATATCCATGAGTAGTTATTTCTATTCATGGATGAGGAAACTGAGGCACAGAGGTTCAGTATTTTGCCCAAGGTTATGGGTAATGCGTGGCAGAGCTAGGGTTTGGACCTGGAGAGTCTGGCTTTAGGATCATTGCTTTGTTTTTGTTTTTGTTTTTTTTTTAGAGATTTATTTATTTATGTATACAAGAACTGGGGTACAGAGGTGCACGGGTGAGATGATTCACCAGAGAAAGAGTGGGGAGCAGAACAGGCAGACTGACTGAAATACACTGCTGAGGGGAGCAGCAGGTGAGACAGGAGAGGTCTGCTGCACCATGTGGGTAGCTGCCTGGCTGGCCGGGGATCGAACTGTCCAGAGGCTATCGAACTAGCCAGAGGCTGCGGATAGCTTCATTGTGCTGTGCTTAAACCCCTTGTGCTGCCAGGGAGGCCCTGCTTTCAGTTGTTTTTATTGACTTTTTAGTGTTGTCCTTCAGCTTGACATATAAGGCATAATGTATGTGGTATTCTGTAGCTTCCTGTTTTCACTCTACTATTTTGTTTTTAAGGTTCATTCAAGTTGTGTGTAGTTGAAGAGCTGCTCTCTAGCTTGTGATATTTCATCAGGTGCATGCACCACCATTTACTGGTCCAGTCTCCAATATATGTGGACCTTTGACCTTGTTTTTGATATTTTGCATGCATGAAGCTCTTATGAAAAATCTTATACATGCTTTTTTGGGGGAGTATGTGCAAGGGTTTCTACAGGGTTTTCAAATTTAGGTGCCATGACTCAGAGCGAGAAACACATTTTACATCACCATGGATACCACACATCTGTAGAGTCCCACTCCGCTCACAGGCACAATGAGAGCAAATGTTTCATGAAACAGTGCTTGTCCTATTACTCATAGTGCTGATATTAAACAAAAAAAAAATTCAAATACTAATCTCAGTCATTGAAACTGATTTCACACCCCATTAATGATTTGCAATGTGTTGTTTGAAAAACATTGCTCAATATGTTACTTAGGAGGGAAATAGCTGGGTTGTGGAGTATACCAATATTCACCTTTACTAGATATTGCCAGATTATTTTTCAGAGGAATTATACCAATTTATACCCTTACTGCCAGCATGTGTCCTGTGGAGCCATATCCTCACCAACACTCAGTATTATCAGACTTTTAAATTTTTGTCAATACAATGTAACAGAAGATTTCTCACTATAACTTTAAATTGCATTTTCCTTATTGCTGTTAAGGCTGAGCTTGCTTTCACATGCTTGCTCACTATTTATAGTTCTTCTTATGTGAAATTCCTGTTCATAGCTTTGTTCATGTCATCGAATATGTGTGTATGTATATATAGAGATATTTCTAGATAAATATATATATTATTACATTTCTGTATGTGTGGGAGTCCATTTTGGGGTTCTTACACCATTTTGTTCCTATTCTGCTTGTATATCTTTAACACAAAGAGAGCACTCTTGCAATTGTGCTAGACTTATAATAACTTGCTAGTATATAACATGTATTATATATAGTCTTATTATATTTCAAATATAATTCAAAATTATGTTGACTGTTCTGCATTTTTTATACTTCCCTAAGTTTTGAAATCAGTTTGTCAAATTCCTCAAAAAAAAAAAAAAAACCAACCCTACAGACATGAAAGGAGAACATAATATGTCTGCCCATATGTAAGGTTTCTAGAGTAGCCAGATTCATAGCAACACCAAGTTGAACAGTGATTTCCAGAAGCTGGGAGGAGGAGGGAATAGGGGGCTAGTGTTTAGTGGGTATAGACCTTCACTTTGGGTTGAGGAAAAAGTTCTGGAGATAGACAGTGTCGATGGTTACACAATAATGTGAATGTACTTAAATGACACAGAATTGTGCCCTTAAAATGGTTAAAGCGGTAGATTTTATATAATATATAGTTTACCACAATTTGTAAAAATTTGCTGCAGTTGTCTTTGAAAGTGTATTAAATCTACAGATTTGCAGAAAAATTGACATTTATAAATCTTATCTTCCTTAGAGATTTTAATCTTCTAAATTATTTTCTAAAGATTTATAATTTTTCTTATATCCATTGATAGAATTATTACTATTTTCTTTTAAATTTTGTTGTTGCTCTAAAAAGAATATTTTAAAGATTACATATTTTTGTTGTTGTTGGTTTATTATAAATACAGTTGATTTTTTTATATAAACCAGCCCTTAAAAATTTTCTAATTGTATCTGTAGATTCTTTAGGTTTTTTTCCCCATAGATAACAATATCATCTGCAAATAATGTTTTATTATTTCTTTATAGGCCCACTTCCTGAAGAAGTATTGTTATTTTAACATGTTTTTGTCATTCCTAGACAATGAATTTTACCGCAAATAAGTAATTGCATCTATTTTAGTTTGCTAATTTAATAAATAATCCTTAAAAATCTAATGGTAAACTACCTTTGCATGCTTAAGAAACATTAAATTTTGTCATACTATATTATCATTTTTATGTTTTTCTGGGCTTGACTTGCTAGTATTTTTGTAGGGATTTATATACTTGTTGACTTACTGTTTTCCTTGTTTGCACTTCTCTGGTTTGGATTTATATAATAGTTTTACTGGTCTCATGAACTTATTTTGGGAGTAGCTTCTGATTCTGTGGAAGAATTTGAGAAGTTATTCAAAGGGGAATATTTAAACTACTGATTCAATTAGTTTATTTTAAGGTATTTAGGCTTTCTCTTTATGTGTCAATTTTGATATATAGTGTTTTTCCTAGGAATTGACTCATTTGGTTTTGAATTTATTGGTATAAGGTTTATATACTATTCTGTAATTATTTTTTTTAACTTCTCCTAAATCTGTAGTTACATACAAATTGTCATTCCTAAAGTTATTTCTGGGTGTCTTCCCTCTTCTTTATTGCTGCTGCTTAACCTTACTAGATATTATTCTAGTTTGTTATTTTTCAGTCAACTTTTCCATTTTTTTTTTCCAGATTTTTTTTTTATTTATACAAGCACTGGGTACAGTCAGAAGCACGGGAGGGTGAGCGAATTCACCAGAGCCAGAGCGGGGAGCAGAGCAGGCAGAAGGACCAAGGTACACTGCTTAGGGGAGCAGCGGGCGGCAGGAGAGGTCTGCGCACCATGTGGGACCCTCCTCTGGTGGCCTGGGAGCAGCCGGGGATCGAACTGGCACTGCAGAGGCTGTGGGCAGCTTCGCAACCCAGCACTCAACCACTGTGCCACTGGGGAGGCCCAACTTTTCCCTTTGTTGATCCACTCTGGTATGCCTTTGTTTTCTGTTTCATTGACTTGTACATGTATTGTCTTCCTTACTCTGCTTTTGAGAAGTGTGTTATGCTTTCTTTGTTTGTATATTTTTTAAATTATCATTTTTACTTGGAGGCAGATTATTGGTCTGTATAACTCAAATATGTTGAACTGATTTCCAAGGAAACTATTCATTAGAAAAATAATCTTACAATCCTCATTAAAAACATGGAAAACACAGTAAATGATAGTATGGGACTTTCATATCCATTAGCAGGAAGTGAAATTAAGAAATTTGTAATCTGTCTTTTTGTTTTTTAAAGTATTGTTCACATTCCTGGTTGTTCAAATGTAGTCTATCTTTAAGCTTGAAAACATGAGCTCTTACAACTTAAGGCTGTTACTTAAGTCTCTTAGTTTTAATGTCTCACTTTATCCTTGTACACTCTACCAAGTCAGTGCATCTTTTTATTATTTCTATCCTTGAATGGGCATTTTATAATACTGATAGCTTTCCTCTTAATTGATTAGGTTGAAAATTTTCCAATATTCAAGAAGTTGAAAGAATAATATAATTCCCATCAGAATCAGTTCCATCCATTTGGGAAACTTGTCCCCAAACTGGTTGCAAATCATCTGCCTTTTCACTTATTTTCCAGATAGCAGAACAGGGCTTATTTCCATCATGTTGTAAACATAACAGACTCTCACCCATATGCAAATCTATATTCCTAGCAAATTTTCCAGGATAGACTTGAGATGTGCCAAAGGCAGTATTCCAATTGTAAATATTTGAAAAGTTCCATTTCATTTATTTTTGTCTTGGTTATTAACCTTCAAAAGAGTGTACATCTCTCTCCCACACATCCAGGTTTTACTGATTCAGTCTGTCTGTGTTTATCCACTTAAGTCCCCAAACCATTCTTACTCTGATTTTTATGTTAAGCAAAGCTTTTGGCATCCAATCTATTTCATCATACCTTGTGTATGGGCACTGCTGTAACACTAGTTACAGTAACACTAGTTACTTCTTGCTCTACAAACTAGTGTTACAGCAGTGACCCTGGGTTCTCAGTCTTCATGGAGCTCACCCTGAGGTAGAGCATTGGAGTGGCAGTCATATTGTCAATGCCCACAAGAGGTGCACATGAGAATGTGGGACTTGAGCAAAAACGCCTGAGAACTTCTGAAATCCCTCCAAGTAGGCTGCCATTTGTGTGAACATCCAGAGACTACCCTTCATTTGGACTGTGGGAGGACAGGGTGTGGCAAAGAGGGGAGCACAGGAAGGAGGTGCCTCTGCTAGGATTGTACCTGATTGTGCAAACAGCTCCACTGTGCTCTTTCTTGTCCCGGTGAGTGCGGCCTCTCTCTCTCCCTTAAGGGTGAGCACTGGAGCACATGCTGCTCTTATCAGCCCATGGATCCTCTAGGAAGCTATGGGCTTTGAGGAAAGTCAAGATTCTTTATTTTACTGGAATGTTTTGCCTTACTATATTATAAATATCTTCAAATATTCAACAAAACTGAAAGAAATTTTAGTGAACATCCATAGAATCATCTTGATTTTATTATTAAAATATTTATTATACTTGCTATATCATGTGTCTATCTATGCCCATATAACACACACACACACGTATCTATTCCTTAATCCACCCATCAATGCTAATATCTTTTGATGTATTTTCAAGCAAAGTGCAGACATCAGCACACTTCTAAATAATTCATCTTGTATTTAACATCATCTTGCACACATTACAATTCAGTATTTGGTTGGCAGGGTTCCTTTTCATGTAGAATCTACATATTATGAAATACACAAATTTTAGACTTGTATTCACTGAATTTGGACAACTATATAACCAAAACCCTTATCAAGATACATGTCATCTGTGCCACTCCAAAAGTTCTTTTATGTGCCTTTCTAGTGAATTTCTATGACCACCATCCCATATGAACTTACTATATTGATAGTTTCTTTTTTTTTTTAAAAGATTTCTTTATTTGATTTATGCATACAAGAACTGGGGTATAGGCCAGAGGTGTGGGAGGGTGAGAGGATTCACCAGAGACAGAGTGGGGAACAGAATAGGTGGATCGACTGAAATACACTGCTAAGGGGAGCAGCGGGCCCGACAGGAGAGGTCTGCTGCACCATGTGGGCATCTCCCTGGCCAGCTGGGATGGAACCTGTGCTGCAGAGGCTGCACAGCTTCACAGCACTGTGTTCAACCACCTGTGCCACCAGGTAGGCCCTATACTGATAGTTTCTAACACAGATTGGTTTTTGTTCTAGAATTTTATAAAGGTGGAATCATACAATATATATTCTTCTGTAGTTATCTTATTAACTTGGTAAAATGTTTTCTGACATTGATTCATGTTGTCATATACATTAGTATACTCTTTTTAACAGCTGAATAATATTCTGTATTATCAATGTACTAGCCTTTGTTATTCATTCTCTTATTGATGGATAGGCACCAGGGATGCTTTGCACTCCTCAGGATAGAACTTCTGTGAACATTCATATATACGTCTTTTTGTGAATATATATCTTTATTTTTCTAAGGCAAGTAGAAGTGAAATTTCTAGATTATAGGGTTTGTGAATATTTCATTTTATAAGACATTGTGAGAACTTTTTCTGAAGAGGTATTACCATTTTATACTCTATCAACAAGCATGAGAGTTTGGGCTGCTTTATATCCTCATTAATTTTTGATGTTTTATGTGTATTATAATTTGTAGTCATTCTGGTAACTGTGTAATGCTACCTCATTGTGGTCTTCCATTACATTTCTCTGATGACTAGTATTGTGCATTTGAATTAAATTTATATTTTATTTTGTAAAATACACAGCTATAAGAAAGTTACCCTTAATGATATTCTAATTTTTGAGAGACTCTGAACAGCCTTCTATGCTGGGTGAGTTCCTCCAGCTATGTGGCCTGGTTGTGTTTGACATAACATATAGCAAGGTGGTTCCTGTAGCACATGCAGTTTACAACCTTAAGTAAACAGTGTTCCACAGTAAACATCTAAAGAAAGGCAGTTCCCAGTAACAACATTCACTGCCTCTATGTTTCATAGTAAGTCTCTAAAATGACTAAAACATACTTTTCAATAAAATATGAAAATTTTTACACCTTTCTTTTACTGGACTGAGAGGAGGTAAACTCAGCCTTCTAAAGGCCAAATTAAGAATTTATTTAATTTAGAGAGGGGGATCCAGCCACTGCTGGGGCAGACCTGAGGTGCAGGGAAGCTCCCAGCAGATGCGCCATCTTAGGACAGGGAATTATACACCTGTCTGGACCTCACCAAAGCTGTTGTGTGGAGCTGAGAAAGGGCTGTCCCCACAGTCAGAGGTGAGCTGAAGGCCCCCACAAGCCAGGCCCAACCTGGCAGTGAATTGGAGCCCAGAGTTGGAGCCCACAGGGGCAGACCCAGGGCGCAGGGAAGTGCCTCCCTCCATAAGCCAGGCCCTGTCTGGCAAGGAGTAGGAGCCCAGAGGAGGATCCAGTAATTTGGAGCCCAGCGGGCAATCCAGCCACCACCAGGGCAGTCTGTGGGATCTCAAGACCCACCTCTGGAATTAAACAAATACAGACGGAGGAGATTTTCAGGGACAGCAACCATTTACATATCCATAATACCACTGCCCTACTGGACTGCTGGCATAACAGTATTGGACTTGACAGTATTGGGCTCTATTGGACCACCAGTTCCCAACATCCCAGAAAGAGCACACCAAAGAGATGCCAGCCAGTACACAGTGTCCCATCTCATAGGACAACTTAGAAAACAAGCAGCAGGGAGAAGAAAAATTACAAGCAACCAAGCACGTCCCCAGGAAAAAGACACACCACAAAAAGACAATCAAACACCAGACTGCAACACCAGTGACTTAGAGGAACTTATGAGTCTTCCTGATAGAGAATTTAAAATGGCCATGATTAAAAAAACTGGAAGAAGTTGAAAATGATATGGGAAAAATTACCAATGATCAGAAGAATGAAATTGAGTCCCTACAGAAAAAAGTAAAAGAAATGCAGGAGATCAAAGGATTAATGGAAGAGCTAAAGAACTCTGGGAAAAGCAATGAAAGCAGAATAGATGAAATAGAAGAATGAATAAGTACTCTCAAAGACACAGAAATAAAAAGAACCAAAAACAGAAAAGGAAAGAGAAGTACAAAGGCAAAAGATTGAAGAAATACTTTGGGAACTATCTGACTCCATTGAGGAAAGGAAATATAAGAGTTATAGGACTCCCAGAAGGAGAGGAGATAGACATAGGAACAGAGAAAATATTCAAGGAAATAATTGAAGAGAACTTCCCAAACATGAAGAAGGAGCTGAAAATAGACATACAAGAAGCAAGAAGAGCACCAAACTTCCATGATGAAGGGAAAAATACAACAAGACACATAATAGTAAAGTTCCCAAGAATCCAAGACAAGGAAAAAATATTGAAGCTGACAAGAGGGAAGAAACAGATAACATTTAAAGGAAAACCAATCAGGCTGACATCAGACTTCTCCAAAGAAACACTACAGGCAAGGAGAGAGCGGAGGGACATAGTCAACAAACTCCAGGACAACAAATGCCAACCAAGAATACTCTATCTCGCAAAGCTCTCCTTCCTCTATAAAGAAAGAATAAGGACCTTCCCAGACAAACAGAAACTGTGGAATTTCGTTATGACTAAACCCCCACTCCAAAAAATACTACTAGAAGTCCTAAAGCCAGAACCAACAGAGGGATGTATAAGAACAAAACAAGACCAAAAAAAAATATTTTTAAATAAATAAAACCAGAGAAAAGACAAACAAAATGACAAATACAGATACTAACATATCAATATTAACTCTAAATGTAAATGGACTAAACTCTTCAATAAAAGACACAGAGTCGCCAAATCTGTTACAGGGCAGGGAGAGGGACAGCCTAGACCCTGCCTGCATACCTGCCTGTTTTAAATAGGTTCTGCCATCCGCCACATTAACACAAAAACATCTGAGACTTTAATGGGAAGGAACTTTAATACAACTAGTAAACAATACAGGAAAGGCAAAGAATCTAGTTTCTAAATCAAGCACCTAAAGTTACCCATCCCCTCTTGGGTAAAACTCCATCCAAATGGGATTGGCCCAGAGCAAGGCCCCAAAACCTGCCACAAGTCTAAGGCATCTTCCAGTGGGGACCCACAGAAAAGGGTTAGAAATGACCAGACAAGCCTGTAAGGAAAAGGGCAAAATCAAAATCAAGATAAAAGCTGCCACTGTCACCTCCCCACAGGTCTCACCCACATCTGTGTCACCCAATCCACGACCAAAAGGCAAGCGCAGTTTCTTCACGAGTCTCTAGGCTCCATGTGCCTCTTTTAGGTCTCCTTCTTGCTCTCCATCCTGCTTTCTTTCTTCCTCAGTCTCCTCTCCAGCTTCTTCTCTCCCTGCTTAGCTCCACCCTCCCTTGGGTGGGGCAGGGAACCTGGAACCCCCCCCTTTCCTGGGGACCACCCTGTTACACTTTGAACAGTTATATGCAAACAAGTTCAACAATCTAGAAGAGATGGACAAATTCCTACAACTTTACAACCACCCAAAGCCAGATAAGGAAGAAATAGAACACCTAAACAGACCAATTACAAGCAGTGACATTGAAATGGTAATCAAAACCCTCCCCAAAAACAAAAGCCCACGACCAGATGGATTTACAAATGAATTCTACCAAACATTCAGAAACAAACTAGTGCCTATCCTTCGTAAACTCTTTCAAAAAATTGAGAAGGAAGGGATAATAATGTTCTATGATAATAATGATAATAATGTTCTATGAAGCCAATATTACACTAATACCAAAACTGAACAAGGACAACACAAAAAAAGAAAACTACAGGCCAATCTCTCTCATAAACACTGATGCAAAAATCCTCAATAACATTTTAGCTAACAGAATCAAACAAGGTATCCATAAGATAATTTACCACGACAAATAGGATTTATTGCAGGGACACAGGATGTTTCAACATCCAAAAATCAATGAATGTAATCCAACACATCAACAAAAAGAAATGTAAAAAACATATGGTAATACCAATAGATGCTGAGAAAGCTTTCAACAAAGTACAACACCCATTGATGATAAAGGCCCTTGAAATTCTCGGGATACAAGGAATATACCTCAACATCATAAAGGCCATATATGACAAGCCCATGGCCAATATCATTCTCAATGGTGAAGTTAAAAGCATTTCCATTAAGATCTGGAACAAGACAAAGATGTCCACTTTCACCACTGCTTTTCAATATATACTGGAAGTCCTAGCAGAGCAATAAGACAAGAGAAAGACATACAAGGAATCCAAATTGGGAGGGAAGAAGTTAAATGATCACTACTCACAGATAATATGATAATATACATAGAGAACCCCAAAAACTCTACAGAAAAACTAAACAAACTAATCAATCAGTTTAGTAAAGTAGCAGGATACAAAATCGACACACAAAAATTAGTAGCCTTCCTATACACAATCAATCTGAAGAAGAAGAAATCAAGAAAACCATCCATTTTATTATTGAAACAAAAAAATCAAATACTTGGGAATAAACCTAATAAAAGATGTAAAGGAGCTATACAAAGAAAGCTATAAAACACTGTTAAAAGAAATAGATGAAAACACAAAGAAATGGAAAGACACTCCCTGCTCACAGATTGGAAGAATTAACATTATCAAAATGGCCATCCTAGCAAAAGCAATTTATAGATTCAATGCTATTCCAATAAAAATTTCAATGACATTCTTCAGAGAAATAGAACATATATGGATGAAATTCATATGGAACCACCCAAAACCCTGAATAGCCAAAGCTCTCTTGAAAAAAAGAGAAGGGAATGGACGTATCATACTCCCAGACTTCAAACTATACTACAAAGCCATAATAATCAAAACTGCATGGTATTGGAACAAGAACAGACACATGGACCAATGGAAGCAAATAGAAAATCCAGAAATAAGCCCACAGATTTATGGTCAACTAATCTTTGACAAAGGAGCAAAGAATGTGCACTAGAGCAAAGAAAGTTTGTTTAATAAATGGTGCTGGGAAAACTGGGTTGCTACATGCAAAAGAATGAAGCTTGACTATTACCTCACACCATGCACAAAAACCAACTCAAAATGGATTAAAGAACTAGACATAAGACCTGAAACCATAAAATATATAGAAGGAAATATAGGTGAAACACTATATGACATACACCTCAGTAACATCTGTAAAGACTCATCACCCAAAGCAGTGATAGCAAAGGCAAAGATAAACAGTTGCGACTACATAAAATTTAAGAGCTTCTGTACAGCAAAAGAGACAGTAACCAAAACAAAGAGACACCCCACTGATTGGGAGAAAATTTTTGCACACAACACTAATGATAAAGGACTGATCACAAAAATCTACAAAGAGCTGACGAGACTCAACAAAAACAAAGCAAATAACCCAGTCAAAAAATGGGCAGAAGAGCTAAAAAGAAACTTCTCCAGAGAGGAAATGCAAATTGCCAACAGGCATATGAAAAAATGTTCAACATAACTTGTAATCAGGGAAATGAAAATCAAAACTACAATGAGATACCATCTTACCCTAGTGAGAATGGCACATATTTAAAAAGAACTAGCAACAACAAATGTTGTCAAGGATGTGGAGAAAAAGGAACTCTCCTGCTCTGCTGATGGGAGTGCAAACTGGTCCAACCACAATGGAAAGCTGTGTGGAGATTCCTCAGCCTACTAAAGATGAAGCTTCCATATGATCCAGCAATACCACTCCTAGGTATTTACCCAAAGGACACAGCAACATTAATTCAAAAGGGCACCTGCACCCCTAGGTGTAAAGCAGCACTATTTACAATAGGTAAATATATGTATATACACACACACAATATATCAGCAATCAAAAAAGATAAACTCATGCAATTTGCAGCAACATGGATGGAGCTGAAAGGGATCATGCTCAGCAAATAAGCCAGAAAGAAAAAGAAAAATACCAGATGGTCTCACTCATGGCAGGAATTTAGAAAACCTAAATAAGGGACCAGGAAAAAATCCTAATTATAATAAAGCAAAAATCAAAGTCAACAAGCAACTATAAACCAGAGACACACTACAGGGGGTGGGGGGAGGAAGAAGTAGGATCAAAACAAGGGAGGTGGGAATTATGTGGGACTATAACCAAGAATAAAATGCATACATTGTGCAAAAATGAAAAATGATGTAAAAATGTATAAAATAAAATAAAAAATACATATAAAATAAAAAATAAAAAGACCTATTTTGTTAAGGAGACCAAGAGAAAGTCTATTGACTTAAAACAATTTTCCTGCACAATAACAAGAATGAGAAAAAAATCTCTAAGGTTAGATAGAATTGACATAAATGACAGTGAAATAATTTTCACTTTATTGAGTGCTGTTTAGTTTTGATGTTTTAAATCTGTATGCATTGTGTTTGTAATTATCTGTCCCAATTTCTTTGCAGTATTTATATTTTGCTAAAAATTTTTTAAGTGGGTATATGTCTAGATTTCCCAATATATGAGTAATGTAAAATTTGATTATTTTTACCACTTATTGCAATATTTAGAATCAGAATTGTGTAAATATTACTGAAAACTTTGTCTTTTCCTAAGTGGGTTAAGAAATTATAGCCCTGACTTTTGTATGCTGAAAAGATGATATAAGAATTCTCAGAATTAGTTATCAAACCTCATTATTCAGAAGAATTAGAAGAGATAAGTGTCTTTAAACATAGTTTATGTAATAAGTACTGAAATTATATCCCTATCTGTTATCCCTATGTACATAATAAAAGCATAAGAAAATAAACCTTCAGAAAATTGTTTTTCCTCTGATGTAAAATAAAACATTATATATTGTTTCAGGATATGAGTCTTTGAAAAGTCAATAATTTGTAAAAAGGGAAAAAAAATTTAATTTAAATTTTCTGATAATTAGCATGTAAATAGTCTTCCATCTTTCCTGTTTAAATGGAGGGCAATTATTTATTCACTTCTTGGCATTCTCAAAAGCACTATTATCAGCTGCTTCTTAAAATTTCTCTTATAGCTTCTGATTAAGCACCCACTACAAGCTACTTGTGAGTTTTAATTTTAATTAATGAGAATAAGTTATTTGGGTCTTATACTAACTTACTTCCCAAGGGTATGATGAAAGGGTAATGGGCCTATTGGGAACCCTAAGTGTGAATTAACCCTTAACTGTCTATCTAGATTCTAAAGACAGAAGTTTTACTGTGTGTGTGTATGTGTGTATGTGTCGAAAATTAGCACACAAGACCAAGTTGCTTGATGAAAAGTCCATAGGATTTTGAGAGAGACTTGGATGTTTTGAGGCTGTTTGTGCCTCAGTTTCCTTATTTGCTCAATGGGAAAGATGGAAATTATCACCTGTTGAAGAAAGTCACCATTTCTGTGGCACACCCTATCCTGTGCTTGCCTGCACCCCTCCCACTGCCCTCTGGAGCGCCTCTTTCCTCAAGTATGGTGCCCCCCTCAAAAAAAAAAACAACTAACTTGAGCATGTTCTGCTCCTGCAACCCTGAGCAAGTTCCTGAATCTTGCTGAACCTCAGCTTCTCAAACTGTTGACTAGATAATCATTATATCCAATGATAGTAATAATTAAATAATATTGAATAATAATTATTCGTAATTAAATTATTGAATAATTCACAACAAATACTTAGCACAGTTCCTGATTCATAATGAATTTAAAATATTATTCATTGACAAATAATTTGTGAGTTATATTTATAATCATTATTATAGCAAATGCTCAGCAGTGGTTGAGTAAATTATAAACTCACTTGATGAAAATTATATAACTGTCAAGAAAGCTATGTAAATATTGATAGCAGGAATCTAGAAAACTTAAATAAGGGACCAGAAAAAAGAATAACTATAAGAAAGAAAATATCAAAATCAACAAACAACTATGAACCAGAGACACTCTATGGGGGGGTGGGGGGCGGGGAAAGAAGGGATTGGGGTCAAAATAAGGGGGTTGTAATTGTATGGGGAATATAAAAATAAAATTTAAATAAAAAAAGAAAGCTATGTAAATGTTGAATACTGTTTATAAATACAATAGTAAGTGGAAAAAACAGGGATCAAATTATCTTTCTACCTAGAGGACAACCACATACAATATTTAACTAGAGCCAGACATTCATTTGAAAAATACTGAAAGGAAGCATGAATAGAGCAAAGAGAGAAGGAAGGGAGGGTGATTACATGTACTTATACTACTTTCCTATTAGAAGGGAATTATTAATTTTTGAAAGATTTATTTTATTTGTTTTTACATACAAGAACTGGGGTGCAGGCCAGAGATGTGGGGAGTGAGAAGATTCACCAGAGACCGACTGGGTTGCAGAACAGGCAGATCTACTGAAACACACTGCTGAGGGGAGCAGCAGGCAAGGCAGGAGAGGTCTGCTATGCCATGCGGGTCAGCTCCGTGGAGGGAGGGTAACTCATACCACAGTGACTGGCAATAGCTTCATGGTGCTGAGACTTTAAGCCCTCCACCATCATTGAGGCCCAGAAGAGAATTCTTATTGAAAAAAACAAACCTTGTCTATTTCTTCCAAATGCAAATTTTTGGTGAGGACAAAATAAATATGACAGTTATTTTGTTCTTCCTTCAGTTTCCTGGCGCTGAACGTGAATGCTGTTGGTAATCTCGCTTTTCTGCTGAAAGCAGTGAATTTTCGTGAAAGGGTTCTTCAGCGGGCTTTGGTGGCCAGAATTTATTATAAGGTAAAGATACATTGTGTTATATTTTTCTTTTTTGACGTGTGTTTAAGGCTTGTTTTTGCTGGTGAACTATCTGCTAAATGTAGTCAAGGATGAGTCAGCTTAATTACAAGCTTCTGGAAATGCCTAGAGTCCTACAGGCCATTTTGTATGGCAGCCTTGCTTGCTGTGGAGGCCAGGATGCACTGTTCAGCCATTTTGCAGTGTCTTTTAGAATTCTACCTAGAAGCATCATTTGGCTACCATAGGATTTGATGAGTAATTTTCAGCCTTTACTAGAATTGAAAAATCATTGTTCTCTCTGTATAATGAAGGCATTGTTCTATTGTCAGGGGGTGGGGAGTGGGGGCTTGAGGTTAGTTTCTGGCAAATGAAAAAAATTGACCATTGGATTTGCCTAAGATACACTCTATCTTCTATTAAAATACCCATGACACTGCAAAATTATAAAACCTTGTATCGCCATTGATAGAAATCTATAAGAAATTCCACTGAGGACAGTGCCACTGGAATTGGTTTGAGGAAATGCCCCAACCTCACCCCAACAAGATCTGTTTCATCTTCTAATGCTAATAAGGAATAGCAACCAGACCCAGAAGAGGGCTTTACTCATCCTACCCTGCAATCCTTAGGCTCTCAGGGATGCTGTAACCTGATACCAGACCACCATTCCCCTTTATGCATGGAAATTAGGTTCTAAGTGGACAAGAAATGAGCCCCAGATAACTCTTCCCCTTCAGTTCATTTTTTTTTTTTTTAATGTCAATTCCAAGGTTGTGTCTCCCAGTACAACACAGAGCGAGTAGAAGGGAGAGGTTGGATATTCTCTTAGGAAATGCTCTGGAGTCAGAAGTGCAGAAAGTGGCAGGAACCTGGACCAGGGTTGTGCAAATCAGTCTACTCTTTAGGTATAGTCTGAGGTGAGGCCCTGTCAGACACCAGGGGTACATCCATATGGGCTTAAGTCACTCCATGTTCCCTGCCTTTATCATGGAGTCAACCCAAACAAGAGAAGGCTATAATCTAAGACCAAAGCATTATAGATGCACAGGAGAGCAGAATTGACAGTAGGTAAAATATTAGATGTGAATTAGCCTTCTAAGATTTTATTTTTTTAAAAGATTTACTTATTTATGCATACTGGAACTTGGATACAGGCCAGAGGTGTGGGGATGGGGGGTGAGAGGATATACCAGAGACAGAGTGGGGAACAGAACAGGCAGATCAACTGAAATACACTGCTAAGGGGAGCAGCTGGCGAGTCAGGAGAGGTCTGCTGAGCCATGTGGGTAGCTCTGTGGCCGGGGATCCAACTCATGCTGCAGTTGCTGCAGACAGCCTCATAGGTTGTGTCTTAATCCCTTGCACCACCAAGGAGGCCCCAGTCTTCTACGATTTTAGAACAAAAGATAAAAATGAAATTGTACGAGATAAGATAGACACAGTGTGAAAGAAATCCAACCTATAGATAACAATATTCCTGAAAATGCTGGAACAATAGAAGCATATAATCTCAGAGATAACAGAAAAATATTTTCCTTAATATATTAAAAAATCAAGATTTTAATGGAAAATTATCATACCTAACTATGGTTTGCAAACTAGGGTGAAAAGAACATGGTGGAAGCAACCAGACAGAAAATATTTTCCCACAATGGGGAAAAATAATGCTAACTTAAGTCTTTACCACCAGCTCAAGTGGAGTAATAACTGTTCTTCTAAGGAGGAATTCCACGATCTAAGCATACTATTTCAACAAAATTTAATTTATGAGGGCCTCCCTGGTGGCGCAGGTGGTTGAACGCAGCGCTGTGGATCTATCCACGGCTTCTGCAGTGCCGGTTAGATCCCTGCCGGCCTCAGAGCAGCCCACATGGCCAGCAGACCTCTCCTGTCTAGCCCGCTGCTCCCCTCAGCAGTGTATTTAAAAATAAAAAAAAATTCATGAGTACAGGCAGTGGAAAGATATTTTCAAATGTCTGAGAATCAGAAGGAACATGATTCTCCTGAAAAATCATTCAAAGGCCTACTGTATAGGACATTAAAAAGAATCAAAATTAATAACTTGAAAATAAAGAATTCAAGATAGAAAAGGATTAGTGTTACCTATGAAACCAAACAGCAAGTCTGTGCTTTTGTAAAATATTTATAGTTAAATGCATAATATCTGTATTTTGGGGAAAAGAATCTGTTTTTTGGAAAAAACATGAATAAAAAAATCTTGACTAATTGGTTCTATAATAGATTGAGTTTATAATATTTTTTAAGGTAAGATAAAAGCTAAAGTAAAGTAAAAACATTCTTAATTTCTTGCTCTAATTGCAGGGTAGGCCAATGACATTGTTTTGTTTGACTTTGATCATTAGAGAAACTTAGGTTAAAATATATGTTTCATTAAATTGCAAGTCAATGTGAATACTAAACACAGGATGCTTGTTTCCAAATCACTACAGAAGACAAAGCAAAAAAGATAAATAAGTAACCAGATGTTTGTGTTAATCAGAGGAAGAGCAAAGAACAAATCAGAAAGCATGTTTTTAGAGACCTGAAGACCCTCCAGTGCTGCTTCTTTCCATGTGCCTACCCCACAGTGGAGCAGGGGTGTGGGGACAGTTGTTTTTAGGGATTGTCACTGCCGTTTGCTCCTTGCTTTGAGAATTCCTCCAGGATTGCTTCCCAAAATTGTGTCCTGTGGTGTTCCCTTTTTCTCTGTCTCACGTGGCATATAAATCCCATCTCTCTGGCTCCATAGTGCGTATTCAGTGAGTCCAAAGGGCCTCTGAAAAGAGGCCTCAGAGAGCCTCTCATCAAGCTATAGAGTTTCTAGGGCACTTAAGGGCTTTGTCCTCTAGCCTTCAACACCCATGGACCTAGATTTGTGGATGTGACTTTCATCTAATGGGCTGGACTCCAAAAAAGACTCATGGAAGATGTTTAAAGTTTTAAAGGGAATCATATCAACCACACATGTTTTAGCTTATGCTGAAAGGTCCCCAGTGCAAGATGGTGGAGTCTTGGAGCCAGCTATGCTTCTGCAGGCATGAAGCAGGCTGAGTGAAATGCTCAGCCACGAACATGGACTACCTTTTATGATAAAGGCAGGGAGTAGAACCCAGAACTCAGAGGGTGGGGCCACAGAGAATAAAAACTCCTGGGCACTGGATAGGACAAATCTTAATCAAGGAACATCTGCTAATTGCTTAACTGGATTTCAGAATTTCTATGGATTACTGACCCATATATTCTTCCCATTTCTTTCTTTTTGAGCAAGAGTATATGGAGTAGTTATCTTATTCCTACCCTAAAATTGTATGTTGGCCATGTAGGAGACAGATACCTTGCTTTTTAGTTAATAACGTTCAAATCAGAAGAACTGTACTTAAGAAATGACACCTGACTAACATTACTTATACCTAGGCTGGAGGTAGATGAAGAGATTCTGGAATTAGAACCAGTGTGTAATGGGATGAGACTTTGTGGGTCTTAGAAATGGCTGAGGTTACACTGTGATAGAGAGAGTCCATGATGTTCTTCAGTGGTCCATACCATCTGGTAGTCACAACTGATGTGGTCCTCATCTTGTGCCAGAGTTGGTGTGTTTAACCAATAGAATACGCCAGAAGTTGATGGTATGTCCTTTTGAGATCATGACTTCTATGTAAGTTTCTCTTTCTACTTCTCCCTTCCACCCCCTTTTCCTCTCCTCTCTCTCCTCTATCCCCTTCTGTCAGTCAGATCCTCACTCTTGGGCAGCCCATGGAGTGGACAGTCCATGCAGTGAGGAATTGAAACACCTCTTGCCCAAAGCTATGAAGTGTTTCCACCACCCCTGCCCAGATCTTTAAAGACCGCAAGGACTGTTGACTGCAAGTCAACAACTTGACTATAACCTCAGGAGAGTGTCTGGGCCACAAACACACAATCAAAAGCATGCCCAGATTCTTAGCCTTCAGAAACCATATTCTTTTTCTTTTCTTTTTTTTTTTTTTTTAAGATTTTTCATTTATTTATACAAGCACTGGGTACAGTCAGAAGTGCGGGAGGGCGAGAGAATTCACCAGAGCCAGAGCGGGGAACAGAACAGGCAGACTGACGAAATACACTGCTGAGGGGAGCAGTGGGCACGGCAGGAGAGGTCTGCATGCCATGTGGGACCCTTGCCGGGCAGCCAGGGATCAAACCGGCCCTGCAAAGGCTGCGGGCAGCTTTGCAGCCCAGCACTCAACCACTGCACCACCAGAGGAGACCCCGATAATAAGGTTTCTTTTTTGTTTGTTTTAAGATGCTAAACTTGGAGAAATTGCAGGTACTAGATAATTAATTGAGCATCTGAAAGCAAAAGTGTTCAATAGCTTTAGTGTTAATATACTCATCATTTCAAAAATATATTAAAAGCAATTATAATATTTTTAAACTAATATTTCAATTTAATAACATAAGGTGGTATTCTTCCTATGTCAACAGGAACATGATCACTCAATATTCTGCTTATGATGAGCAACATTTGCAACATGATTTTGGAAAAGCAGTGAAGTGGTGATTTACACAGGACGCTATGGGACTAGGCTGTCTTCATGGTCACCTACACATCCAAGGGTATTTTCTAGCCCCACTCTGACTTAAATTATGAAGACACCAAGGAAGGGAAGGCAGGATCAGATGACAGGATATTCTGATGCTTCTAGTTTTTCTGTTATGGACATAAGAACATTTTTATCACTGTACATTCTCTGCAAATGTTGAACCTAATCAGACTTCCCCAGGATCCACATTTCTCCACACCCATTTTTTTTTTACACTTCATTTATCTCCAACTTTCTCACTTTTTATCTTCAGGTTTTGGGAGTCTATCATCTTTCATATTTTTATTTTATTGATATTAGAAAAACAGTTTCACTATACAATATTTACTTTTAACTCTCAGCATGATATTAAAAGCTCTCTGATACTTTTAAATATTCAGAAAGGTTTTTTTGTAATTGTTCTCTGGCTTTGAGAAAAATAAAATTTTGCACACATCTGTGTTTTATGAACATAAAATAAAAAGTAAGCAAGTAGTGTGGTGAAAAGATCAAAGGGGTTTTAGAATCAGACAATTATGTTTTATCACTTCTGAATCTCTGCTTCCTTATCTGTAAATTTGGGGTGATAAGAGTAGGTACAATACAAATTTGTTGCAAGAATGGAATGCTCAGATGTGTTAAAAAAAAGCATTTTATTTTTTTAAATTTTTATTAGATTTATTTATTTATTTATACAAGCACTGGGTACAGTCAGAAGCATGTGAGGGTGAGAGAATTCACCAGAGCCAGAGTGGGGAACAGAACAGGCAGACTGACAAAGAAATACACTGCTCAGGGGAGCAGTGGGCACGGCAGGAGAGGTCTGCCTGCCATGTGGGAACTTCGCCAGTGGCCGGGGATTGAACCGGTGCTGCAGAGGCTGGGGGCAGCTTCGCAGCTCAGCGCTCAACCGCTGCGCCACCAGGGGAGGCCCTAAAAAAAAGCATTTTAAAAAATGATGAAACTCATACTCAAGTTCTTTATCTTAGTTACTACCATCAATTAACCATTTTATGGTCAATTTAATTAAATATTGATCGAGTAATACAATTTGCTAGGACTAAGCATTATTAAGATGTGCTTCTGTCTTTGGTAAGTTCACTAGCTTTAGCCCAAGGTAAAATGAAATAAGATAAAACCTGTAAGATTAAGGCAAGAATATTGTCTTTTACATTTTGGTTGTATTTTTGGCTCGGCTGTTTGTTCAGCTCACTGCATGCTGGCTTATATCTACCTTCATTAATTTGGTGTATCTTAAAATAAAATGACTACTTAGCAACTTGAACATCTGACCTAAATGGATTCTGGACAATAGTCTTTGGGCAGTTTCCAAAAGAGGCTGACTTCATCTAGAATGCCAAGATTTGTAAAAATAACCATGTGATGTAGTTCAGAATCTTTAAATAAAAAACAAAAACATAAGTGGGCTTCAGAAATCTGCTTTTCTTCTCAGCTTTTTAGTAATGCTTTTAATTTTCTTCAAAAATCACATGTTATTTTAGAGAAATTTGGCCAACTCTTGTTGCATATTAGAAAACCTGTCTACCTCTTAGCTTGGGGTGAATGCTAAGGGCTAGCAGTTCACAGTTAAGATCCAAATCACAGAGTTAAGATAGAAAGTCCAGATCACTCTGTCCTCATGAAACAATCAGCTTTTCTGTCACCTGATCCTGCCTTCCCTTCCTTGGTGTCTTCATAATTTAACTCAGAGTGGGGCTAGAAATTGTCCTTGAGTGTGTGGGTGGCCATGGAGAGAACCTAGTCCCGTAGTGTCCTGTGTAAATTCACCACTTCACCAGCTTTCCAAAATCATGTTGTAAATGTTGTTCGTCACAATTGCTGCAGGAAAAATCAATAACAGTAACTTTTCACTTCGAAAATATTTTCTTTAACACTTTTATTTTTCAATGGAAATAAAACTGGGTTATCAATGTATTTAACAGAGGACTTTATTTTTAAATGTGCATAACAAAAATTGGAAAGCTGAAGGGCTGCAAGCACAGGGATTCATCCTGGTTGTTAGTCCTAGTTAACTAAGAGCTGATTCATGTTCTGTTTCTTCTAACATTCTCCCACCATAGTAGTGGTTCCCAACTTCATGGTTTCTAGGAATCATCTGGCAAAGAGTGATTTTGCAAATGAGATAAGGCCTCCCTGGTGGCGCAAGGGGTTAAGCACCGCACTATGAAGCAATCCGCAGCCTCTGCAGCATGAGTTCAATCCCTGGCCAGCCAGGTAGCAGCCCACATGGTGAAGCAGAACTCGTTCTTGTCTCACCTGCTGCTCCCCTCACACAGTACACTCCCAGCAGTGTACTTTGGTCAATCTGCCTGTTCTGTTCCCCACTCTGTCTCTGGTGAACCCTCTCTCACCATCCCCTGCTCCCCACACTGCTTCTCTGTCCTGTACCCCAGCTCTTATATGAATAAATAAATAAATCTTTTTAAAAAATCAGATTCGGATTCCCCTCTACAACACTGCAAATCTGAGTCAAAAAGAAACTGGGAAGTGGTTTGTAAATGAACTCCATGAATCATCCTCATAATCCAGGGACAATAAATTTGGAAACAATGAATCCAAAGTACTCTAGTTTTTCCTTATTCAGGGTTTCAGATTTAAATGGAGAAGAATTGGTAGAGACTGTAAATAGGGTTATCAGAAACGTAACTTTCTAGAGTTTTCTGTTTAGAAAAGTTACTGCCACCTACAGTTTTATTGCCATGATCAGCTATTTTGCTATAATTTTTTTGACTGACAGTGTCTTTGTTCAATTCACCTGAATTTGTCCAGGAATTAAAGGTAAAATTAAAAGAGACTAAAAGCAAAACAAAAAAGATTCTTCCTGACAAAGCCTAAAATTGAGTCCCCATAAAAATTTGAGCTTATCTGCTAGTGATTTAACTGCTTACTGAAATGAAACTCAACACTCTCTAAAGGTAGACAATGGAATTCATAATCATTGTCATTTACAATGTCAGTATATAACAAAATATTACTAGGCATGTGAAGAAACAAGAGCATGTAATCTATAATCAAGAGGAAAAAATACTCAATAGAAAATATCCACAAATCACCCGGATATTAAAATGAGAAGATAAAGACTTTTTAAAAAATGATGGATTTATTATAACATGGACAGGAACATATGGATATAATGGATGAAGCTTTCAGGAGACTTTTGGAAACTGTACTTTATTTTTCAGTACAGTTATCCACATGGGATAGAATTGAAAAATACAATACAATAAGTTAAAAAATAATTGGATGGAATTAAATACATTAGACACAATATAGGAAAGTGTCAACAAATCTGAAGACCTGTCAATAGAAGTCATGTGGACAAAAACTCAGAGAGAAAAGAGATTGATAAAGTGAGCAGAGCCTCAGTGACCGGGAGGCAAGTAAGACCGCACACTCCAATAATATGTTACTGGAGTCTTAGAAGAAGATAAGTGAGAATAGAACAGAGAAAATATTAACCAATTTTTAAAATCTTTTATAAAAAAATGAGAGTACATAAATCCAGAAAGCTAAGCAAGATTCTAGAAGAGAGAATTAAAAATGCACAAAGATAAAAACAGGAATATATCATAGAAAACCTTCTAAAACCCACAGATATTATAGAATACATCTGATCAAAATATGGGAGGGAAGAGCACAAGGGACCATGCTGATGGTACATGGGTGAATTGGTGGTGGGAATTTCACAGGGATTATAACTGAGATGAGAAAGCATACACTGTACAAAAATGAAGAACAATCTAAAAAATATATAAAATTAAAAAATACTCAAAAAAAACAAAGAATAAAGAATATTAACTATACTGAAACAATGATGAGAATGTTGGTTGACTTTCATTAGAAACTGTAACCCCAGAGCCAGAAGACAGTGGAAAGATGTCTCTGAAGTGCTGCTAAAAGGGGAAAAGTTTCCTAGAGTTCTAGACCCAGCAAAGATACATATCAAAAATGAAATAAAGTCATTTTCAGGGAAAGGAAATCTGAATTTGTCATCAGGCATCCTACACTACAAGAAGTAATGAGGAAATTTCTTCAATTTGAACAAAATGAAATTACATGGAATTCAGATCTAAAGAGGAATACTGAAAATGCAAAATGTTTAGGTAAATATTGCAAGTGCAATGAAAACTATAAAAATTTGCAGAAAGTAAAGTTTAAATGGAGACATATACCATGTTTGTGCATGAGAATTAATATTGCTATGATATTCATCCTCCTCATATTACATATCTCCTATATTGATCTTTAGATTGGCACCATCTCAATCAAAATCTCAGCAAAAATTTTTGTAGAAACTCACAAACTGATTTGACAATATATATGAAAATTCAAATAACCTAAATAGCCAAAACGACTATTTTAAAAAGCTCAAGAAATGTGGAAGAAATTCACTACCTGATTTCAAAGTTTATACTGATTATTCAGTAATCCCCAGTATGGGATCCACAGAAGCATAAGAAAATAGATAAATGGAAAGCTGTAGAGTCCAGAAATTGACACACACATATATGTATGCATTTGATTTTTGATAAAGATATGAAGAAAATGAAATGATGGCAAGACCTTTATTTTCAACAAATTGTATAGGAAACTGGTTATCTGATATTGATCATAGACTTCATGTAAAAGTGAAAGCTATAAAAGTTGCAGAAGAAAACATAGAAGAGTAACTTTGTGAAGTTGGGATAAAATTTCTTTAAAGGGAGACAAAAAGCACAACTTTTTTTTTTTTAAGATTTATTTATTCATTTATACAAGAACCGGGGTACAGGCCAGTTGCGCAGAAGGGTGAGAGAATTCACCAGAGACAGCGAGGAACAGAACAGGCAGACTGACAAAACACTGCTGAGGGGAGCAGCGGACCAGACAGGAGAGGTCTGCCATGCCATGTGGGACCCTCGCAGGCCGGCCAGGATCAAACCGGCGCTGCAGAGGCTGCGGACAGCTTCACAGCGCAGCGCTCAACCTCCTGTGCCACCAGGGGAGGCCCCAAAAAAAGCACAACTTTTAAATTAAATATTGATTAATTGGATTTTCTTTACAAAGCTTTGTTCTCCAAAAGATACCTGTATGAAAAAAAGAAGCTCGACCATAATCTTAGAGAAATTATTTGCAAAACATGTCCAGAATCTATTTAAAAATACCTCTTACAACCCAGCAATAAAAACACACAACGCAGGAAAGCTTACACAAAATACTTGAAAAGAAATGTCACAAAAGAAGATAAAAGAATGGTAAGCAGCACATGAAACTTTGTTCAATCTTATTAGTCATCAGGGAAATAGAAATTAAAACCACAAGGAAATACCATGACACAGTTACTGAAGTGGGTTAGAATAAAATGATTGATGACACAGAATCCTGGTGACAATATAGAGCACCCAGAACTTTCATAATTGCTGCTGGTAGTTAGTGTAAATGATAACAACCACCCTGGAAGAGACTTCTGCAGTTCCTCATCGGGTTTAATATATGCATGTACTATGACCCAGCAATTCCCTTTCTAGACATATACCTAAGACAACTGAAAACATGCTCACAAAAAGACTTATACAGGAAGGCTTAAAATAACCTTATCAGTAATAGCCCAAAATTGAAGCAATTCAATGTTCATCAGCATGAGACTGGACAAACCAGTGGTGGTAAATTCACAGCACAGAATTCTACTCAGCAATAAAAAAGGGATAAACTACTGTTAAATGCAACAGCATACAGGTGTTTTATAGATGTTTAGTGAAAGAATTCTGACACAAAACAAGTTAATACTTGTTTTTATGTATGATTCTATTTTTTTATGATTCTATTTTATGACTTTTATTCAAGAAGCAGCTAAACTAGCCGATGCTGATATGAGTGTCACAGAGTGGGAGAGTGTGTTATTGATTAGGAGTCACTGTAAACCAGGCCTGGGAAATTTCTGTATCTTGGTTTGGGTCATCACATGGATATAAACATGTGTAAACTTTACAGTAAGCTTGAGATTTATGCATATTACACAACTAATTATTAATGTATGCATTGTATAGCTCACATAAAACATTTAGAGATATAATTTAAATTGGCACTAGTCATAATCCCAAAAGACATAATCTCAATCTCCATAATGTCAAACATTGAAATCCCAAAAGAGGAAAAACCCTGAAATCTAAAATCCCAAAATCACAATCCCAAGAAATAAAAATTCCAAACGTTGAAATCCTGAAAACCAAAAAGTGTCAACTTAAATAATCGAGTAAAAAAAGAAAGAAACCTGTAAAGTTTGTATTTTTCCCACACAGTTCCTGTGTGATGTGGCTTCCCCATGCTGTCATGCCCAGACCCTGTGTGAGTTCTGGGCCTGCGAGCATGGCTGTCGTGCAGTGAGTGTCCTCCGGGGACCCTCAGACTGGGAGGGTTGGGTGGCAAAAATGCCTACTGGGGACAGTGCAGTGAGAGGGGTCTGGAGCAGGAGAATGGGTCCATTCTGTTCTGTGGGTCAAGGAATAGAGTGTACTTGAGCCGGGTCTTGCATGATAAATGGCAGAGCCTGCCATTCATAGCATCCAAGGCAGAGCGTAGGCAGGACCTTGGAGCAAGAAAAGGGATGTGAGAGCCAGTGGCACGTTCGTGCTGAGTGTCAAACCAGTGAGCATCCTGGTCCTGGGCTAGAGAGGCTGGCAAAAGTGTGAATGTGGTGGCAGGTGGGTACCCTGTGTGAGGGGCTGGGCTCCTTTCACTTTCCCCAAAGTCAGTGCTGAGAGGATGAGCCTTTGGAAGATCAGAGTAACCATCACCCTGGGAGAGTTAGGAGACAGCCCGAGCTATAGGGGTGGCGGTGATTGTGAGGGGTGATCACTGAGACTTGGAGCAGTTTGATGTGGAGAAAGTCAAGGTGGAGTCAACCCCAGGGATCCAATTTGGGCATTGGGAAGACATGCTGTGTTAGTGAAGCTGGAAATGCAGAGCCCTAGGAGTTCCAAGCTGCAGTGGGATGCTTTTTGTCCCAATCTCCTGTTTGCTGGATTCACTCCAAATCCTCCATGGGGTGATTTTTACTGTGTGCTATACCCATTGCCTTTCACTCACTGCCTGAAGATGCCTCCTCCAGCTGTCCGTGGGTACAGCACCAGCTGAGCTGCTGCAGATATTCAAGGAACAAAGATCTTGAAGCCTAATTTCTTTCACATATTAAATGTACATTATTCTGCCTTATGTTAGTATAAACAGCCGCTAAGGCAGTCAGGTTCTATAATGCAGTCTTCAGCTAAATGTGAAGATCATATTATTGAAACAAGATCTTTCTAGCTGACCATAGTTCAAATGCATGCTTTGGTGTCTGTAAAATCTATTTAAGGATTCTGATACCCCTTCCCCCCCTTCACATTCTTCCATCCACCAGAACAGTTAGAAGAACTTTTAAAATGAGGAAGCTGTTAAGAAAGGGAGGAGGTATCAAACATTTGTTTATTTACATACCCGATGTTGAAAATTATCAAGATCAATTTCAGGAGCATGGAGTTCAAATGTATGCTAACTGACCTAGGAGAGAGTATCATCTAACAGTCATTTGCTTTTCTGAAAGGAGAAGTAATGAAAAGCAGACTTTTCATATGACATGGAAAAGGAGAAGAAATTAGGAAGTAATATATTCAATTATAGGAGCCTTTTGCCAAGACCATCTTGATTTCATGTTCTGACAATTTCAGTTAAGTCTTATCAGGCAAACGATTCAGAAACAAGTCAGATCAAACATGGGTGCCCACCCTCCACTCCTGGAATTTGTGTGTGTGTGACAAAAATACTCATGTCTTTATTGGAACAGATCCATCTTTGGGGGGCTGTTCATATTGCCAGCCCCAGGACAGAGCTTGAGGACAATGCAGATGAGAGGAAAGGTTACACAGACCCTGGTGAACCCCAGAAAACCTGACACACCCTGTAACTGCCGTGCAGCCAGACTGACCTGGAGCCCCATACACTATTTTGTGTCTATTCCTGTCTACTGAATTCTCTTCACTATTTCTATGTGATCCAAACACAATTTCTTTTCTGTGTCCCCAGCCCATCCATTTTATTTCTTACTGAAACCATGCAGGTCTGAGGGAATGTCTTGGTTTGTGGACCCTCAGCTGTGTGTGTGCAACTGCTCAGGAATGAGGTTCTAAAGCCCTCTGCCCCACCCCAGACAGTGCAGTGTCCAGTAGTCCAAACCTAGAGCTGCTCATGTAAGATGGTGTCAGCCCTTTGATGAGGGCCTGCAGCTGGTGGCGTGCCAATTAAGTGGTAGCCAGGACCCAACTCACAGTGGTAGCTTGGGATGATCACAGTTGGTGCTGCTGAGACAGCCCTATAGCAGCCAGCAGCACCTATCCAGAGGCTTGACATAGCAGCGCTGGAGTAACAGCAGCAGGCAGTGGTACCCGATGTGCTGGAGGCAGGAGAAGTCAGACAGTGGTGCCAGAGGATCAGAAGAGGTGGACAGCTCTTAGAGGTGACTGGGAACAGACCATCAGTGCTGGTCAGTGCTGGTCAGATTGTGGCAATGTGGAGGATCAGGCACCAGGGTACAGCTGTAGGAGGCACTAGGTATAGCCGCGGTGCCAGTTAGCAGGCGATGTCAAGGATTCAGCAGCAGTGTACATCTCTAGGCAGTGGTGCAGGTCATACAGGAGGCAGGAGCAGTTGTCCATGATCAGAAGTGATGAGGCCAAGGTTGAAGGCGGGAATTGAAGGTCTTGAAGAGAGTGTCTTGACACGTCAGTCTCAGGCGAGAGTCCCAAGCCTTCTGCTATACCACCTTTAATAACTTTCGAGATGCGTTTCAAACCTGATTTACACATTTTCAAAATTGGTGTGAAATTCAAAGCCTATTCCCCACTGACATGTGAAACCTGACCTTTGCTGAGGTTGGCTGTCTCATCCTGGGGACTCGAGACCAAGCAGGAGCCATGGGACTCCTCTTACATCACTGTCATCCATGCCCATGAGTCCCTTGATGTGGGCTTTGGCCCTGATGATGGTACTGTCACAGTCCTGCACCTGTGGACAGATGTGCCCACTTGACTGGAATCCAGAGGTAGGGCTTCTAGACCTCAAGGATAGATTGTTGCGGGGGTGGAGGGGCATGTCATGAGGCTTCTTGAAGCCAGGAGAAGGTAATGGGGTGAGAAGCAGAGAGTCAGTAGAAAGAACTCCCTATGCAAATAGATGCCTGAGAGGGAGTGTGTTGTGGGATTGGATCTAGTTAATGGTGAGGTTGGGGGGAACTCTGTGTGAGCACTTGTGCACCTGAATGCACTCTTTGGATGCATGTTTATTGAAACCCTGCACCTACCATCATGAGGAAGATGATATCTTGTGCCTAGCTCTCTGTAGGGGAGGCCCCTGTGTGAACAAACAAGCTGGTATGAGGCCATGTCTTTGCTAATACAGTTGTGCTAAACAAGCTCTCTTGGGGACCAGGGACAAGTACTTCCAGCAGGAATTCCACTGGCAAACTATACTCTGGTGCAGATCTATATTTCAGTGTGATCTGGGGGCCCTTACTGGACTTTCCTGAAACTCGCTATAGAATCAGTGTCTCCTGTTTTCAAGTAAGTACTGCAGGGCACACAGATGTCTCAGAAGGTCGTAGCTGCAGGAGCCTGCATTGCTACAATGCTTCATGCTTCATGCTTCTAGTATGTTTCTCTAGGAAAATGTGTTGTGAATCCCAGTCTTGTACCCCAGTAGCTCATTTCCTTCTCATAGGAAAAAAAAAAGAGAGAGCAATTGTCAAATGAGGACACTGAGCTCTCAGCTTAGCTAGAAAACATGGCCATGGAGGACACAGGTTGGAGGAAGGCATGTGCCAGGCTTCCCAGGTTGGGGAGCCACCTTAGGAGTCTCCAGGTGGCTTGCTGGGTAGAAGGCAAGGGGTGTCTCATGACCGAAGAGGTAAGGAGGGGAAAATGCAAGGCTGAGATGTGAGGAGGGGTATGGTTGGGTAAAGGGAACTTGACAAGGATGATCCAAGTTTTGTTCACTCAACACATAGGTATGAACTGCTGGGCAAGGCATTGTAGCAGTGCTGAGTTCCCAACCTTCCTGTTGAAGCCATCAGGAAGGGGCTGTGGTGTTCTTTCCGCAACTAGAGGAGAGGAGTACAGCAGGGGAGGTACCTGACTGTGGTATCCTATTTGGCATAACTAAATAGTTGTTCTCTCATAATGAGGACAGAAGTGGGCAGTTCAGGGCCCATACTGCAGCTCTATAACTGAAGCAGGGCCCCAACTCTGCTCTCCTTCTACCCTACCCTCCTCTTGTGGCCTAAATTGTGCCCCCGCCCCCAAAGATAGTCTCAAGTCTTAAGCCCCAGTATCTGTGAATGTGACCTTATTTAGAAATAGGATCTTTGCAGATGAAGTCAAGTTAAAATAAGGTCACAGTGGAGTAGGGTGGGCCCTAGTCTGATATGACTGGTGTCTTTATAAGAGGAGAAGAGACCCAGAGACAGTCGCAGAGGACAATGCTTTGTGAAGATGGACATTAGAATCATGTACCTGTATGCCAAGTAATGCCAAAGATTGCTGGTAGCCACCAAAAGTTGTAAGAGGCAAGGAGGTTTACTCCCCAGAGTCTTTGAAGGGAGTACAGCCTTACCCACACCTTGATTTCAGACTTGCAACCTCTAGAACTGCTAGATAATAAATTAATTTGTTTTTAAGTAACCAAGAATGGGGGTAATTTGTTACAGTGGCTCTAGGTAACTAACAGAACTTCTTTGTGCAACTTTTATCTGCTAACTGCACTCACAAGATGACTGCTTTGCAAACAGAAAATGGGAAAAATTTAAAGAGATAAAGACACATGCCAGCCCAGTGTCTCTTTTATCAGAAAATAACTTTGACAGAAGCAACACCCAGTAGACTTTTGACTGCTGTCACTGGGTTACATGTCTAACCCTAGCTGCAAGGGAACCTGGGGAGGTGAGCATTTTTTTAATCAGCTTTTACTTCATATGCAACAAATATATCAATAACAATTATATCAAGTACATTATAAACTATAATATATTACACACTAATATCAGTACCTTGATTATCATTACATTAACTATATTTTACATGTTGATATATAAAATTTTAATATATTTGCCCATTTGTTAATCTGGACTTTGTTTTCTAACAACCCACCAGGTTGTTAGACGTCTTTATGAATTCTGTGTAGAAGTTCTTCATTATATATGTGACTTACAAATAATTTCTCCTAATCTCTTACCTGCTGTTTAATTTTTTAAATCTTTAAAGAATTTTAATTTTTGATGAAATTAAATTTTTTTGTGTCTTATATCACAAAATCTTTGCCTAACCCAATGTTGCTAAGATTTTCTCTTATGCTTTCTTCTGGATGTTTTGTAGATTGAGCTCTTACCTTTAGGTTTATGATCCACTTTGAGTTAACTTTTGTATATGATGTGTAAGGAGTGAGTTTTATATGTTTGTTTTTGCATGTGGATGTTCAGTTGTTCTAGCATAGTTCATTGAAGATTGTTTTTTTCCCATTCAATTACTTTGGTACTTTTGTTGAAAATGAGTTGACCGTATAAGTGTAGTTCTATTTCTGTACTTACTTTTCCCCATCCATCTATATTCTATCCTCTTTCTAGTATGACACTGTAGTAAGTTTGAAATTAATTAACATGAGCTCACCAACTTTTTCCCTCATAGTTGTTTTGACTATTCTAAGTCTTCTGTATTTCTATGTAAATTTTATAATCAGCTAGTCAATTTATATTTTAAAAAAGTCTGCTGGGACTTTGATTGACATTGTGTTGAATCTCTAGATCAAATGTGAGAAGTAACACAGCAATAGATTATTTTCTGGTCCATGAACATATCTCCCTTTATTTGAGTTGTCCTTTAAGATTTCTTGTGGTCTTTTTCTTTTAGTTTTCATGTAGAGATATTGCATAAATTTTATAAAATGTAATTATGTATTTTTGATGCTATTACAATGGCATCTTTTTTTTTTAAAGATTTATTTATTTTATTTATACAAGCACTGGGGTACAGTCAGAAGCGCGGGAGGGTGAGAGAATTCACCAGAGCCAGAGCGGGGAGCAGAGCAGGCAGAAGGACCGAAGTACACTGCTGAGGGGAGCAGCGGGCGGCAGGAGAGGTCTGCGCGCCATGTGGGACCCTCGCCCGGCGGCCAGGGATTGAACCGCTGCTGCAGAGGCTGCAGGCAGCTTCGCAACCCAGTGATCAACCGCTGCACCACCGGGGAGGCCCATATTACAATGGCATCTTAATTTCAAGTTCCAGTTGTGAATTGCTAGAATATAGAAGTACAGTTGGTTTTTATATATTAAAATCCTGTTTCTTGTGACTTTGTTTAATTTGCTTAAGTCCTCATAGCTTTATTATATATTCCTTAGGATTTTTATGTCTTTTGGATGAAGATGGTTTTAGTTATTGTTTTCCAAATTTTACACCTTTACTTATTTTTCTTGCTTTATTGCTCTGGCTGGAATCTGCAGTACAATGTTTGAATAGAAGTGATAATAACAGACAGCCTTATCCTCTTTCTCATCTTAAGGGGAAGCATTGATTTTTTTTTATTATGATGTTAATGGAGGTTTTGTTTGTAGATCTTCTATAGGAAGGTAAGCATTTGTAACCAGCTATAGAGCTGCCCAGAGGTTTTTGAGGATTTTCTAGAAAAGAGGGTGGAGTGAATATGGGCATCCAGTAAAAGGAAGGCCAGCAGGGACTTCTTTATGAGTTCAACTGTGTCTTAACTATGTGATGATTTATTAGGCAATTAGCATGTATTTCCCTTAGAAGCTTTCAGTATGGGGTGTGGCTTACATTAAACATGGCTATGTCTGACAATACGTTTTTATAAACAGTATATTTGGGAGGGGCCGACGTTGCCATAGAACTAACTCTGCATCAGTCCATTGGGAGGCAGTGTAGCCTGTGGTTAGGAACATGGGCTCAGAAACTTGGGTGCCCAATCCCAGATCTGTAACCACAAGCAGGTTTCTCAACCTTTTTTGTCACAATTTTCCACCTGTACGATGAAGATAGCAAATGGTATCAAAATACCTACCTCAAGGGCTTCTGAAGACTAAATGAGCTAGTGTATAAAGGGCTCAAAACAATGTTGATTATCTGATGTATTTTAAGAAGGATTTAGTTTGTGTTTAGCTAATTTATCACAACCTTTGCATAGCAAGTTTACTGTGTAAAGAAGTATACAATTAAAAAAAGAAATCCTCTTTCCTGATGGCTTGTGTTAAAGTTTTGTGAAGGTGGAAGAGTCAGATGTTTGATTTCTGCTATTTACAACATTGTGTAATAAATTTTTTAAATGCTACGCATTTGCATAGGCAATTATCAGCAGGGTGACAATTGTGGGCAGTGGTGTTCTGAAGTTAGTACTGAGTATATCCTGGAAAGTCAAACCTGAGTTGGACTTTCTGATCTGTTCATTTTGATCATTTGAAGTGTGAACCCACAAACTGCGCCTGGGCTACCCCACCTAGGCACATGGACCACTGTGTATCTCCCAATTGGTTTTCAACTATTAGGTCCTGCCAATAAACTAATTCCTGGGGAAAAGCTTCCTAGTCATTTGCTGTCCTAGATCTCTCCCCACTACAACAGCTGCCTTTCTTTCTATTAACATGTTCCAAGTCTCGGGTACCATCCTTTTCTGGTGGGTGAAGCATGTCAGCCTTTCTCTCTGGGGAGTGGTGGGTGAGGAGCCACTGACCAGTAGGGACCAGGTTCACTGAGGTGCCCAATTAGGTCTGCAGCAATGAGGAGCTGGTAGGCAGGCCTTGGAGGGGCTTTCCCCTTAACTTGAACATGCTTTTTCCCTTTGCCTGAGATGTTTTGAGGTGTGCAGTCACAGCAAGTTTTGCAAATGCCCCTCTGCAAAGTTTTTCCTATCGAAAGTCTCTTCTTCAAGTAGGTTCTCTGGTTTTCTTCAGAGCAGACCAGTGGAACACTTACTTTCCACTTTGAGTTTTAAGAACATTTTAAAATCCACTCAGCTGTATTTGGATATAGCTGCATAATATGTTATTGTTTCTTTTTCTTTCCTGTGTAATGTGGGGAACTGCCAGTGCGTATTTAGGGGAGCCTGACCAATAAGCTCCGGCATGAATTTTCCAAAGTTTTTCTCTATAGTATGATGTGGGGAGGAGGAAGTTTCAGAACCTCCTTCCCCAGTTTCAGGGAGTGTTTGGCCATCTCTTGTTCTTCCCTCTGCCAAAGATGTTCTGCAGGCTCTTCCTTGAGAATTGTGTATCTTCACCAAACCTTTCAGCTGTAGCATTATCACCAATGCAGAGAGAGAGACTGAATCAGGGAGGAGACGGGCATTATCTTCTCCCTCCACTGATACAAGATGCCCCGGTTAGGCGGGTACCCCAAGGCACATGTGACATGGTCCTCCATGCTATGCCTGCTGCCCCAGGTGATGATTCTGAATTATATATGGGGAGAGACTTTTCACAGCACTGTTTTTCCACTGCAGTACAAAGCACTCTGTTACAGTAAGCGTTTTACAAAGCAGGTCCTCGAGGCCCTGCAGGAACCAGGAAGCTGCGGGGAGCAGTTTACCTCCCAACCAGAGTGCTCAGGGTATGAGTCTGAAACAAATGGGAAGCAGATACAGAATCTAACTTTTTATTTGAATGTTATTTCTTTGAACAAAGAAAATTGCTAAAAGTTTAAATATCAAACCGTTGGGTTTTTGAAACAAAAAAAAAAGGCAAGAAGAAACAAAAGTCAGAAGTGCCAAATTTAACACTTTCTGATCAGATAAGAATCTGCTTTTAGCTCCACCTAAATGACTGTAACGGCTGGCTTCGTGAGGCAGGTCCTTCTCTGCTGAGTATCGTCTTCATCCTCATTTTCTTTCAGTTATATTTCCCTACTGCCTTCTGGCTGAAATCTCAAAGGAAAAGGAAAAAAAGATTCCTTCAATAGAGTGTTTGAAAGACCATCTTTACACAGAGCAGACTCCCAGTAGCCACTTGTTAGATGAATCGATGACAGACATACCTAGAGCGCAGCTTCCACATTCATGTTTATTCCTCACACACATCACATGTGACCACCACCAAATCCCACTTCTGGAGCTATAACGGGCATTCCAGGAACAATTTGAAAATAAATGGAAGTACCTGACTACGATGCAGAGAAGGAGGGTAAGAAGGGGCAGTGATTTTGTTGCCAATTAGATTTAAGCCATTCATTCTGGTATTTAGACTTCTTCAAGCAGTGAGAACCTCATTAAAACAGTCTCACTTAGTGTGCATTTGCTCTCCCTTTCAAAAAGCCTATGACCTCTCAAAAATCAGCAACGGGTACTGGTCACATCTGCTTTGTGTGAGGAATGAACATCAGCTTGACTCCCAGTGTGTTTATGGCATTTCTTCATCCAATGAATAGCTTCTGCGGTCGCAGAAGCCAACCTACAATATACCCAAACCCTAAAGCATTCAGGTTTTGAAAATGTGCATATTTGCCATTTGTCTGCTTCCTGAGTCCCATCTCCACTCCCTCAGAATATCATCAGCGGTGACTTTTCTTCTTTCCGTTTGACAGGTGATGACCAAGAAGGAGGATTTTTTCAGGGCTTGGAACTCATGTCTTCACCACATTGCCACCCTGTCTCTGGCACACATTCACAGAGGTCAGTGGTTCTTGCTGAATATTCATGACTGAGTGTCTCGGAGTTCTGCAGGTTATCTGGGAATCTGACTCAGCAGAGAGAGGACAGTCCCATGCTAGTCTGAACTCTCTCGTTGAATCTGAAGCCCCCCAGTAACTTAGAGACACTTCAAACTTGCTGTAAGTGAAACCCCAACTTATTCAGAACATGGAGCCAGTGAAACCCAATAATCCCAGTGCCGGAACAGCACACCTAACCAGGCACCAACTGGCAGAGCTCTGGCCCCTTGGCAGTGACCCTCTGCCCAACAGTGGTGGCCATTTCCAATAAACAAACTTGAGGTGTGTACACAGACCACAGGAGAGTATTTTAATAGGATCACTGCCTGAAATTCTTCAGGACTGATTATGGAAACTAGTCATCTCCAATTTAGCAAGAAACTGGTTCTGGTTCCGGCTTTAAAAGCTGTGCTCTCAACTAGAGGCTCCAATCTCTGGTTGTCCTCTAGGGTCATCGGATGATGTTTGAAGATGGTTTTGGTTGTCACCACAGAGCAGGAGCTGCAAGTGGGTAGGGGCTAGGGACACCAATAAGCCTCCTGCAGTGCACAGGACAACCTCCAAAACAGAGGTGAGAAAACTTGAATGTCAATCCTGGCTTCAGAAGACCAACATCACTTAAAACAAAACATTAAAAAAAGTAACACCAATGTATATATAGGCCAGCATTATTCATGGAATTATTTCTAACCTCAAGAATTTTGAGTTTGCTCATCATCGTGCCCTTCCTCCCTGGAGGGAGGTATTGACAGCAAAAGGCATTCACCCTGCTTCTTTGTGTGTAGAGTTTTCCAACATGTCAGGCTCACCACTGGCTCCGGAGGTGGTCACCACCACAGCCCTGGGGCTTGACCTTAGTCCAGCTGTGTCCTGCCCCGTTGTCTCTCAGGGTGGAATTGCTTGGTGGGCTCTCTTGAGAGTCAAGCTGGCAACCTGGGAGTACTTGCCTCCCACCCATCCTCCCATGCTGCACATCACCTCCCTCCCCAATCAGGCAGTTCCAGGAGAGCAAAGTGGCACATTACTTATTGTTGTGGGAAAACCAGGACCTCCCTCAGAGCTGACAAATGCTGGCTGGGGTGCAGACGAGCATGGCCTTCTACCTCCCTCTTCCAGCCGAGGGGTGCTTGGGTGAGCCTCGTGATACAGGGCTCAAGAGCTAGGACTGGAATGAGAACGTCAGATATGTCCCAAGACCACAGCCTCCTCTTGGGATTGGGAGCCCATGAGAGTGCCAGACCAGGGCCAGCCCTTTTTCCCCACCACACAGCAGTCCAGAAGCTGATTGGTTTCCACCTTCTGCTCCCTGACAGGGGCAGGAGGAACAAGTACAGGGGCCCAGAAGGTGAGGGGAAGTGCCCTCTACACAGGTCATGAGGGGACAGGATAGTGTCCCCTAGATTTCACAGCCCCACATTTCAATTTGTCTGCACAGCCAGCATGTATGAGGGTTGTGCCAGCAAGACAGGGAAAGTTCTTGATTGACTTGGGAAGACAGGTAAAGGAGTGTCCTGCAGCTCCTCACCAGTTGTTGTGGGTCAGGACCACAGGCTGGCAAGTCAGGGAGGCCAGGGAGCTAGGAGGCGAATCTTTGAGCTTTTTCTCTCTAGCGTTCTCCCATGGTCTCTTCCTCTTGTAGCCATTTTTGTCCTCTTGTAGCCTTTCCACCATAGCTGTCACTGAGTAATGCTGCCCCTCTGTCCTCCAGGCCCAGGTATGCACACTTGCATAATTGCACACACACCCATGCTCAGGTGTCCATAATTAGGCACATGTGCCCCACACACCCACTTGCACCTTCTACATTAACCAGATCAAGGCTGCAGGTGATAGCCACAGAGGCCAATGGCCCTCAAAGCCTGATCAGCTTCATTTACCCTACAGTGAAGCTCAGGGGAACTGACTTATCTTAATGAACTCCAAAGTGCTGGATAGACAAACCAGCATGTCAGTTATTCATCACAAATCAGAAACTACCTGCTGAGTCATCTGTACCTGCTCCATTCTCTTTGGGGCAGTCTCCATGTGGAATTCTATCATAAGCAGAAAGGTGTGAAAGTTTGGGCTTCCTGGACAGCTGTTGGTGGGAGTTGGGTAAGGAGGCAGGTTCTGCATGCCCACGCAGACCTGCCTGCCGTGGAGGCCTGGAGCCTGTAGGGTGTCGGCTTCCTGGCCCAAAAAGCTCAGTGTGTAAACAACCCCTCTTCTGTTAGTGAATTGATTTTTCAGATTTATTGATCAGACTGAAACTTATCTGGAATATGAAACAACACTAGAACACCCTGATTGAAGGCAAGTGTGTCCCAGGCCTTCTCACCCACTTTGTGTAGCTCCATTCTCAGGGTGCTAGGGCCCCTCCTTTGGGACTCTGTGTATTATCCACAGATGTTGCCCTTCCTGGGACACAGGATGAACCATGTGGATTCCAGGTAAAAGCTTCTAAACATTCAGAGATAGCATTAAATTTGAAATGGAGCAGCAAAGAATCACAGCATGTATGTCCTAGCCTTAGAAATACTATTATGCTTTGAGCTGAGACACATCTCACATTGACAGCACCATACAGCTTGATTTTAGGATTGTTGAGAATGTGGGCTCTAGCATCAGGTTACCTGAATTCAAAGGCTTTATTTACTCTTACCAGCTGTGTGGCTGTGATTGAGTTAATCAGCTTCACTGAGCTTTAGTCTCATCCTCATTTATGAAATGTAGGTAACATTTACCTCATAGGACCATTGAGAAAATACTTGAAATCCCTTATCTTAGTGTCTGATCCATTGTTCGTGTTCAATATATATTTTAAACATTTATTTATGCATACGAGAGCTGGGGTGCAAGGTAAAGATGTGGTGGGGAGAATGGGGTGGTGAGAGGATTCACCAGAGACTGAGCGGGGAGCAGAACAGGCAGACGGACTGAAATACACTGGTGAGGGAAGCAGCGGGCAAGACAGGAGAGGTCTGCTGCACCATGTGGGTTACTCCTTGGCTGGGGATCGAACTCGTGCTGCAGTGACTGCGAATTCCATCATAGTGCTGTGTCTTAACCCCTTGCCCCACCAGGGAGGCCCCAAAATTTTTTTTAAAGATTTATTTATTTATTTATACAAGTACTGGGTACAGTCAGAAGTGTGGGAGGGTTAGAGAATTCACCAGAGCCAGAGCGGGGAACAGAACAGGCAGACTGACGAAATATAATGCTGAGGGGAGCAGCGGGCGTGGCAGGAGAGGTCTGAGCGCCATATGGGACCCTCTCTGGTGGCCAGGGATTGAACCGGTGCTGCAGAGGCTGCGGGCAGCTTCCCAGCCCAGCGCTCAACTGCTGCGCCACCAGGGGAGGCCCCCCAATTTTTTTTATTACTATTGGTATTAATTACTTTTCTACAAAAACCTTAGTTCCCATAACCAAAATGGAAGTTTTAGATCTTATTCCTTTGGAGAAAGAAAAAGAGAAAGAATAAACAGGTTAGGTTCCAATGTATGAAGTCTTAACACTAAGAAGAAACTTCAAGGATTTGCCGCTGCACAAAAGAAATCCAAATCGATTCTGAAACTTTTATGGTTAATAACCATGGTAGCAAGTGATTCTTTTCAGGAAATTGGCCTCAGGTTCAATGTCAGATGAAGAGGCTTGGACTGTATTAAGTAACAGGAGAAAAATAATATGAATTAGCTGAGTGAAAACCTCTAGAAATCTCAGGGCTCTTTCGAAACAGAGAAATACATCCATAATGAGAAGGTCTGCACAGATAACAGAATGGGTCCTAATGATAAGAACATTCTGAGCTCTTGCTACCCAGGAAAATTTTAGTCAGTGTGTCATCACATTCAAATAGTGAGCTACCCTGCGGCAGAGGCCTCCAGGGGATGGTAGGAGATGTCGAGGAGCCCATCTGTCTTCGGTGACCGGGCCCAGATGTTGCCTTTGGAGATTTTTGAAGGAAGAGCACAAAGGGAGAAGGGAACGATCTGTCTGCGAAAGCACAGACCTTAGCATCACCCCCGATGAAAATGAACTCAAAATCTAGCCGTTTTTATTAGGAACAAATGGAAAAAAACCTTCTGGCATCAGTATCCGTTTGTCACCTGCAGACTCGGGAAAACCATGTTTGAAATAAAAATGTTAAGCAGTCTCCAGTGGTTTCTGAAGTGGGATGTAACCATTACAATGATAAATTGTTATTTTTCTATGATACACATTTTTATCTTGCCCTAGAAATAACATTTCTGAAGCATGGTCCTTTCTGAACCCCTAAGGGTACCAATTCCTTAAAAATAAGGAGAAACTAAGCACTTTTATTAAATAAATTACATGTACCATTTCCAGCTCCATGCAGAATTGTCTTTTCATTTTCTCTTTCGCAAAGCTTATGAGTAGTTCTCATTATGTGCAGGAGGTCCCTTTTCTGGTTCTTAATAAAGTGACTAATAATTTAGAATGTTCTCATGAAGAACAGGTTATAATTATAATTAGGATATTTAAATAGTGTGGATTTATGTCGGAGGATGAATTTCAGACTCCTCTCAAGATGTATTTGTTTCCAAACAAGACTTCCTTTGTTAATAAAAATGTGATCACAGGCATTATTAATGCATTATTTCTGTATTCTATCCATGAGTGCTTGTTTGAATATTCTTCACAGGATCAGCATTTTCCTCCCTGTTGTTAATGGGGCTATCCTTTATACCAACTACATTCACCTTGATTTAGTTGTAGCTTTGGCATTCATCTTCTAGGAAATTATGGGAATATACTTCCCACCTACTTGAATGTACAGCACATTATGCAAGCTTAGAAAAGTGAAATGCCACAACTCATCTCAAAGTCCCATGAGGGTTTCGGTGCTTTCACTCCCTTACACTCAACTGCAGAAGTCCACCAAGTTGGCGGGTGGAACCAGAAGTCAAAAGCCAACACATCTTGTTTTTTTAATAACTGGATTCCACAGTGTTTTGCCTTTACTGCTGGAGGCAGAGGTCTGGCAGGTGGGGAAGGTGAGAACCACAGGTACCGTGTTGGCTGTGACACCTGTGAGGCTGCCTTCCTCACTGGCACCCTCTGCTGGGTGGGGCTGGCTTTAGTGCAGGTTCAATGGACTCTGGGTAGATGGTCTGAGAGAGGGAGGAAGGAACTTTGGGGACTGCTGCCTCTGCAGCTGACCTCTCTGTCTAGCACCTATTAAGTATGTGTGTGGTAGAAGCAGGTGTGGGGATCTGGGGAGCCAACATCCTGACAGACAGCATCTTGAGCCCTGTCCTGATCACAGGGCTGGACTCCAGGCCCATCCATACTTGTGAGCAAAAGGTGCAGCTGGGAATTGAGGATCTTGGTTTCACAGCGTGGCGATGGCCGGGAAGGCCCACATGAGGGCTCAAATGCTCTGTGTGAGCTGCTGGCTCTAAGGCCCATAGTCGGGGACAAATGGAGAGGTGCCCTCTGGAAACCTAGCAAGTGGCAACATATGGGGAGAAAAAAAAGTGAGAACTCACTTTCCACCACACTTGTAGAATGTTGCTTCAAGGGAGAGAGAAATGGTGGCTAAAAGGAAGCCTGGGGGAGGGGTGGTCAGTCAAACAGACCATTTTAAGTAGGAGTGTGGGGTACTTTGTGCTAATATAAATAACTCTTTAATAAAAAGAAGAAATTTGACTGAACTTGAAGAATCTCAGCCTGTCAAACCCTTGGGAGAGTCTGCAACTTTGCCAAACTGAATTTTAATTTTGTGCCCCATCAGCAAATTGACACAGGAAAAGAGAAAATTCTAAAATGCAGACTGCCCAGCCATGCTGTTGGGTTTTCCCTCCTGGGTGAGAGCGGGTGGGTTGGAATGTGCCCCTGGGCTTGGTGAGTCTGAGTGTGTCTGGGGAAATGCTTTGCTCCCACATGATGCAGACTGTTCTTATCAACACTGAAGGATTTCTCCCCCAAAGCAAAGCATCTCACATGGTACCCAGGTGGACCTGCAGTTTGGGTCAGCTGAACCTGAAGCCCTGAGCAATGCTTCCCAAGAATTGCTGTCGTACTACAGCCCTTGAGGACCCTCATCACCCCACAACATCAGAGCTTTTCCCTGAAGAAAAGCTATCTTTAGAGAACCCGCTAAACTTACTCTCCTTAGAAGAAGGTGACGATTTATGAGAAAGTTGTATGACAAATGACCTGAGGACTCTGTTGCACTGGGAAGAGGGAGGCAAAAGGAAAAAAGCAAATGGTATTTATTTTCTGGAGGACTGTGAAGATCAGAATTTAGCTGCTGCACTTGACCCAAATGCTAAAAAAATGTCACTTATCTTTTGGGTCCAAACAAAATGATTCTGAAATCTGTCTGTTGAGTGTCTACTCTGAGCCAGGACCATGCTGAGCACTTGGCTTTCGTCATTTCTTTAATCTCCACCATCACCTCACAGAGCCCATTGAGGAAACTGAGGCCAGAGGGATGAGCAATGACTAGGATCGCACCACAACAATTAAGTTGTGGGTTCTGACTTCACCTCGGGACCTGCTAACTCACAGCTTCATTCAGAAAGACCCGTTTGAGGGCACCTCCTCTGCTCCCCGCCACCTCCCAGGGCCTTCCATCTGCAGAGGACTGGAGGGTGGGAACTCAGGAACTCCAGCAGTTTTAAATGTTTGGAGGTTTTTCTTTGTCTATTTATTTAACATATACTTTCCTATGTTAAAGTTGCCTGCACTGCTTTTCACTACTCTTTCTGAGTTTGTCTCTGAACATCGTTTCTGATTTTTTCTGTCTCAGAGTTTCTGTGAGGATTAAATGCAAAGACATGCATGGAAGTACCAGGACCTTGCTATCATGGGGGCCACTAACTCGGAGGGAGGGCTCGGGCCTCAAGCCCCAGATACTGCAGGTGGAGGAACCCATGAACCCCCACCAAGGCAGTGAGGAAGGAATCACTATTTGCCCAAATTTCATCTGAGGAGGCTCTTGCACAGAGAGGTTAAGCAGGTTTCTCAGGGTCACACAGCCAATGAAGGATTCAAATTCTGACAGGCAGATGCTGCTGTCTGCCCATTGTGTGGGTGTCCTTGGTCCTGGGGGGGGGTCCTTGGTGCTTGTTGGGCCTGAATCTGGTAGTTCAGAGGCAAGAAAAATCAGCTCCCCTTCTACTTTTTTTTTAATGATTTTTGGGGGCTGTTTTGTTTCCCATTATGTGACTGAAAATTTCTCTGTAGCACATACTACAGTAATCTGCACTGCAGCTCCCCCCGATTTGACATCTTCGGGCACCTGAATAGTTTCAAAATAAGGTCAGATCAGTATGCACGTTAACAGGTGAAAGTTAATGTGAAAAGGGGCACTTTGTACTAAGTAATTCTATATTATGAGTTTTCTGCTAGGCATATGATAAAAATAAAACCCTTCTAAGTTGTGAATAAAAAAATAGAAGCGTAGGAACCCTTGCATGATAGAAATTCTAGGTGTGACTTTATTCTACATTAAAAAAAATCCCATATTCCATAAAGTTAAACATGTTTGTGATAAACATAAACTTAAATTTAGGTCTTAAAGGACAACATGTTCTAATCTCACAAAACCTTTGCAAATAACCTTTGAGTTCCCATGAGCCACCCACACAAAACCCAAAATGAACTACAGAAAAAAACATAGAAAAAGCAACTGACTGTTGACAACCCGATTTTCTTTCAGCTCTTTGACTTTTTTGTCTTTAATAATCTGCATGTTTCAAATGTGAACATTTTCTTTAAAGGTGTCTCCTGGCATGTTCACACTTCATTGTGTTTTAAAAACAAAATTAAATGTGTAAATCATGAAAATTATGGCATTTTTGGAGGAGCACCCTATAATACTCATGCTTTTTAGATACCCAGAGTGTCAAAATGAAACACTACGATGATGTGTTCTTTCTTCAGTGCATCTGTTTATCTTTTATGAAATCTTGAGTTTGATAAATCACCAGAGATAAAAACATCATTTTTAACCTATCAAAGATCCCAAATGTCAGGAGGAAAAATAGTGCAGTGTCTCCTCTTCATGAATTTCCCTCTCTCTTTGCTTCTGAGTTATGGGATTTTATTTGCAGAGAAAACACAACGCTCTAGTAACTTGAACATGATGGCTTTTACTTAGAAACATGAGAACTAAAAAGAAAAAAAGGAGCATTCAATCCTCTGAGACTTAATCATTAAACACCTTTTAATATCTGCTTAAAGAGGCATAGGCTGTTAGATGGGGAAATGATTACAAGCTAGTTAAAAGCAAGGTTTTCATCAGAATTTCACCTTCTTTTACTGACTTAGGATATTGGCTACTCAGGGAAATTTTACTTAACATTGGTGTAAGTAGAGATTGATGAAGCTATCTGTTATGACTCTCCCTCCCCTAAAAATCACAAAAAAGAAACCTCTATTAGCAGTCTAGGAAACAAAGCAATTGCCATAGATTTGTGTAATCATAGGTAAAATATTCTGTATCTAAGGTTACAGAAAAATGGACTTGTAGGCCAGATGGATCTAACCTCTTACTGTGAACTTGAGGATAGAAGTACATGAACCAAAACAGTAAGTTAGTCAAGAAAACATAGCATGGCAGGAAAAGTTATCGTTGATATGTAACTTAATTTTTGATGCAGTGAATATTAGAGTTCCTTATCTTGTGCTAGTTTGCAATTCTTTAATCCTGAGCACTTTGGGACAAGTTAAATTTACAGAAACCCATTCCAGGCTGTGGGCATGTGGTTAAGTTTTTCTGGTAATTGCTGAAAAAAACTGTTTTCAACAACTGGTGAAGGAGACATTCAGGTTCCGGCCTAAGCACCAGAGGCGCCTGCCACCCCCACCACATAAGGGCTGCCAGCAGTCCATCTCCATTTGCGATGCTCTTGCTTCTTGTGAGGAACATGCACGTTGCACTGGTCTTCAGGCACAGATCAAGGCATTCCTCGCCCATGGAACTGACGTGTAGGGTATCTGGGGGAGCTCAGGCTTGCTCCACCTCCCAAACTCTGATTACCCCATGAAGAGCAAGCATTTAAAATCTGGGCCTGCCTCTTCTGAATTCAGCACCTATTAAGCTGTCCTTTAGAAACAGTACTGATTGGAACACTCATTCTTCCCACCTTTGTTCACCCATCCTCATCCAATAAGCTTGGTTGAAGCCCTACTGTATGCCAGGAACTGTGATCAGAGCTGGAGATAAAAGATCCAGAATGGCCCTTCAGGGCCTCCCTGATGGCCTAGGGGTTAAGTCTCAGCACTATCACCCCTATAGCCTGAGTTCAATCCCTGGCCAGGGAGCTAACACACATGGTGCAGCAGACCTCTCCTGTCTCCCTCGCTTCTCCCCTTAGCAGTATATTTCAGGAGATCCTCCTGTTCTGCTCCCCACTATGTCTCTGATGAATCTTCTCACCCATGTACCTCTGGCCTACACCCCAGTTCTTCTATGCAAAAAAAAAAAAAAAAAGCCCTGATATATGCACATATATGTTTCACTGCAGCACTATTTACAATAGCCAAGTTACGGAAACAAGGTACAGCCACAGAGTGGATGAGCAAGATGGTACATACACAATGGAAGGCTACTCAGATATAGAAAAGATGAAATCCTGCCATTTTCAGCAACATGGATGCAACTGGAGGGGATTATGCAAAGTGAAGTGTCAAAAGGAGAAAGATAAATAGTGGGTGGTGTCACTCACATGTGGAATATAAAGAAACAAGAAAAGAGACAAAATGAACCAAAATGAAACCAAAAACAAACCCTAGCAATCTGACTGCAGAACTGAGGCCACTAGAAGGGAAGTGTGGAGGGCAAAGGAAGGAGGGGGCCCAATGGACAATGCTGGAGGATTATTGGTGATTTAGAGGTAGGTGTGGTGTGGGAACATCCATCCGAAGGTTTGGACTTACACCCCTAAATCATATACGGTTTGCAAATTACCTCAGTAAGGAAATGATACATTAAAAAGTATGGCCCCTGCTCTCAAGGAGCTTTTGTTAGTGTTGGGATGAAAATTCCCATAGGGCCTCCCTGGTGGTGCAGGCAGTTGAGCGCAGTGCCGTGAAACTGTCCACAACCTCTGCAGTGCGGGTTCGATACTGGATGGCCGGCAAGATACACATATGACACAGCAGACCTCTCCTGTCTCACCTGCTGCTCCCCTCAGCAGTGTATTTCAGTCAGTCTGCCTGTTTTGCTCCCTGTTCTGTCTCTGGTGAATCCTCTCACCCTCTCACGCATCTGGCCTATACCCCGGTTCTTGTATAAATAAATAAATCTTTAAAAAAAATTCCCCTAGACTGTAGGCTCTGGGAGAATGTGCAAGAGACTGACTTTGGACCTGGTGTGTGGGGTTTACGTGGCTTAAGTCCTAGGCAGGCCAGTCAGCATTAGAGACCTTGCCTTTTGAAGGATGGGCAGGATTTACTTATAAAGGCAGAAAGAGCATTATCAGCAGAAGGAAGAGCAACACGGGAGGCATCAAATGCTTGATTTTGGAAAATGCTTGTGGTTTATTAAGCTGAGGTACATACCAAACAGGGGACATGACAGCCCGGGTTCCATAGGTACCTGGGAACATTCATGCGCACTGGGGGTCTGGGAGGGAAGCGTGACCAGGTTGGGGCTTTAGAAAGATTTCTCCAGCTGTGATGTGGAGGTGAGCTGGGGCCGGGGGAAGCTGGGTGAGCCTGTCCAGGAGGGAGGGATAAGGATCCAAACTGAGAGGTGATGGCAGCAGAACTGGGGTTCTGGAGATGTGCTGGTGAAGGAATTCACGGGACGTTGAGTGAGAGTGATTGGATGTAAAGGCGAGGTAGGAAGTACAGAGGGGAGAGGGAAGAGCTAGCTTTGGGCACCCAGGTAGGCCCGAGCAGACAGAATCAAATTCAGCTTGGACATGTGGAGTGTGGGAGGCCTGGGGCATTTAAGTGAGAGCCTGTGAGGGGAATAACAGAGAGGCCTGAGGGACGTAGAGATACCCCATTCCTGAGCATTGCGTTAAACTGAGAGGTGAATCTCTCAAAATGGAAAATTGGTGTGGGCACTATATCCAGGCAATTGCTCACAGCTGTTCTGTTATCCTCCAGATTTAAGATTTAAGCATCCATAGCTCTTTTCCAAAATTGCTTGGTTCTTGTTCTCTCAATGAGTCGGTAGTAGGGGGGTGGCAGTGACCTCCAGATGAATATCACTCCAGGCAGATGAGAGGGGCTGTGCATGGGTGGGGCAGTCTGCTGGAAAGGCTCTCTGCTGGGACAGCGTGGCCATAGTGGCCTCCACTAAGTCTGAGCAGACCCCATAAGCAGCCCTGGCCAGGGCGAGCTCAGTGCTATTTCCAATGAATGCGAAAGTGCCTCATCCCTCTGAAGGAAGACCTTGGGCTCCAGAGAGGAGTGTCCAGACAAGCTGCACTGTCACCTCTTCCTGTGTGAAGAGATGTTTACCCCAGGCTGAGAGGACTTTCCCCAGGAAATGAAATGTGATGAGTGTGCTCCCTCTTGTGACTTTGTGTTGGAGCCAAAGACCACAGATAGCTCTCCTTCATGGCCAGCCTCACAGGAAGGAACCTCAGGAAGAAAATCAGATGGGCGTGTGACATTGCACGCCTGGAGAGAGGAAAGCCACTTTCCTCCTGAGACCCAGACACTGCAGAGAGCATCTGCCCCCTCACTCGGGCCTCCCCCGCCCCCATGGGAACTGCACACATGTAGAACTTGGCAGCTACTTGTCCACACCTCGCTCCTATGGCTCAGACTAGGATCGAGACTTTCAGGATATCAACGAGACCCCCGTTACTGTTGCCACCCCAGAGGCTGGCCAGACTGGCATCTTGCCTGCCTGGGGAAGGAAGCAGTGTCTCTGTGGGTCCAGACTTCCCTGTCTGTGCAGGGTTCTTACAGATTTCAAAGGAACAGGGGAAAAATACTTATTAGTTTATTTGCTTGCAAAGTTTTCATTATTGTAAATCTTTGGGCTGGGATGACACATGACACTTCAGTGTACTAGAGGGGATGAGAGGTGTGATGTCCAGGTGAATCCCTGAGAGGTATGGGGAACTTGGACATGGCAATACTACAAGACCACTTCCAAGACTTGAAGTGTGAACATGAGCCCTGTGTTAGAGATGTGGCAGTGCATTCTGGGAGGACATCACAGGTGAAAGGGCAAAGTGAAGGACTTGTTCAGGCTTTGGTTCTGCCAGAAGGAAGGTGTTTGGGGGAGAGGCCAGGAAAAACCATTGATTGAACCAGACTAGAAAAGTGGGCAGGGAGGGTGAAGGGACGAGCTTAACACTGCATTGTAGGAGCCTGCCTTTCTGGGCGAACAGCAGGAAGCCAGTGAAGGAACTGAGCTGGAGCGTGATCCTTGCCTTGAGGGTACTTGGAAAGAAATGTTTCTGGCTCCAGGGGACATGATGCGTTAGAGAGAGAGATCCAGGGTGGGGATGGTGGAGGGTGGAGACTAAAGCAGGCGAGTGTGACAGCAAGTGAGCGGACAAAGATCCACAATGGGGGGGGGGGGTGTGCAGTGGGGTCGAAAGGAGGGTTTGCATAAGAGGAACAGTGGTCCCCATTCCCTTCTCAGGGAGGGTTGTGCTCCTAGTACTCAGGCAGAGAAGGTGCTGGGACTCAGTTATAGAGAAGCAGAGCTTGTCTGCCTGGACAAGAGGTACCTCTGAGCTCCTGCTGTGCTCCCAGATGTGGGGTGAGGCAAGGAGGAGGGGACTTTCTGAAATAGACTGGACTATGTGAACCAGCAAACTCTACAGCAGGAGTGGCTACCACTTGGGAGAGGGGACAGTGACTGGTCCTTACTCTGGCATAGAAGGTCCCTGAAGGTCAGCTCCATATGCTCCATCAGCACATCTCAGTTAGCAGGTGGCTCCAACTGCTAATAGCCAAGAAGTTAAAAACTCCTCTATGTTGATTCTGAAAAGAAAACTAAAGTCCCTCTGTAAAGATGAAGCCCTTTTGTTTCCCTCTCTCTTTCAATCTTTGCCTGTTATGTTGTAAAGAAGAGGTGGGTGGGGGACTTTAGAAGCCTAGAGTGACAGACAGGTCTGCAAGGCGTGCTGAGTAGCCCTGTTGCACTGGAGAGAGGAGGTGACTGGAGAATAGCTGCCACAGAATAAACCTCGGGCTCCCAGGGAGAGGCCCACTAAGTCTGAGCCAGAGATACAGACCCACAGTCCCAGGTCCCAGAAGAGCCTCAGCCAGGGAGGGCCCTGCTCCCTAAGAACAGAGGTGGGACTTCTGGAAGCTCCCATATGGGAACAGGTGTCAGCTTCCCTGTTTCTGCCGCCCCTCAGAGGAGGATGGCTTTCTCATCTTTGTTGAGGGCATGTGAGGGGAAAGCCTCTTTCTCCAGTCAGACCCAGCAGGGGTGGCCTTCTTTTCAGGGATGGAGGGACTGGCTTGGAATTGACTTGTGTAAGCCCATATTTTTGTTTCAGGTCTCCATTTTGTAGTGTGAGTCTGCCTTTCCATGTGTGGGACCACAGAAAAAGTGCAAGATGAGCTTACAGAGTGAAGAAAATGTGCTCTGTCCTCCTGCCTTGGCAAATGTAGCTTCATGCATCCAGAAGACTGAATTTAGAATTCTCAGGCTCCTGGAAGCTTTGTGAAGTCTGCAGCATTGGGAGAAGCTTTCCCCCCGCTCCCCTAGACCCACCTGTATTCTTACTTCCAGCTCCATCCACACTGTGTGCATTCTGTCCTCCAACTTCAACACACAAGGTCTGTCTACGCCCCTGCAAGTGTCACCTCATGGATGCCCCGCTGGCCTAGGGGGGTGTACACACCAGTTGGAAAACACACCCTGGGAAGAGGTTCCCAGAGTTTCCCTGGAGTAGTGGGGTACGGGTCCCATGGCCCCACAGGGAAGGCGGCTGTCAGAGGGAATGCCAGGCAGTGTTCTCTAAAGTTTGACATCTGGGCCAGGGCTCCTATACCCAACCTATCATGGAGATTGAGAGAGAAGCTGAAAGAACATTCTAAGACAGTATTTCTGAGCAATAAAGCCTGCTAAGTTATAGGTCAAAGTCAGTGGTGCCACCTAATTTAGCAATAGCTTTCCAATCTTACCAGCCATTTCTCAGAGAAAAGTAAGTGTGATGGTTCTGTTCATTTGGCTTGTTTTATTCACTCCCTCTCCTTATTTGCAGCAACACATCATAATGAAATCTATTCCAGGTACAACCATTATCTTAAGCTGTTGGCTTCTTCTTTGTTGCAAATTCTTGTCTATCAGGAAAGCTGGAGCAGGGGAGGCTGTTGTACATAATTGATAGACCTCCCATTCAGTACCTATTCCGAAGGGGTGATGTATGTATTTCATGCTGGCCTGTAATTTTTTTCTCCCAAGTCACCATTTTTTTCCTTCAATTGGGTCATTTTTTTCACCTCCCTCCCCAACCTCAAAGCTACTTGTTATCTAAAAATCTGTTGTTCTCCCTGCAATTGTCAGGTTGATCTTTTAGTCACCCAAGGGAAAAAGGTTGAACCAAGGAGAGCTAGATTATGCTTGGGCAGATAGCCCCCCTGGCATAAATGGCACTGGGTGCTCAGCAGTGCACGCAGAATCCAGAACATGGTTTCATCCCATGTGGCAGGGAGCCGGTGCCCCTAGCTCCGTGTGTGCTATCGGTGCTGTTTTGCCTGAGACCTTCTCCTTGGGCAGCAGCCCCTTGAATCAGCAACAAAGGTAGAAGAAAGTAGATACCACAAATGCTTTCATTTTGAGTTTTTTCTATTTAAAGTCAAGGAAGGGGGAGGGAGAGGGTAGTGAAATGTCAGCCTCGCAGATGATGCGTCTCACCAGGAGTTGTCGGTGAATCAGGTCTCCCTGAAACGTGGCTTTGCAGACCTGGTGGAAGGGGGCTGCCCAACTGTCTGCCCCCTCCCTGCCCTCTGGGATTTCATCGGAATCAGAGTGGTGAGGTGAGAGAAAAGCCCTCGTTGGCCTTAAAGCAGATGTCACAAGGCAGCTAAAGTGGAGAGCAGCCTGCGTTAGGGCCTGCACTTGTCAAGGTGGCTTTTGTTGTTTGGGAAGAGGGGATAGTCTCCCCCGGTGAAACTCTGGCGTCCAGCACCACAACACTGGGTCATCTGGTCTGTGACTCGGCCTGTTGAACATGGTGGGGGTAGAACCAAGTTTGGGCTGAGACGCAGGCTTCCTTCTGGAGCCAACCATCTCTCTCCTGACCATGTCTAAAACCAAAGAATGACATAAATAGAAAAACCCAATTTGTAATGTGTCACACCAAGACATCAAGGGGGAAGAAGCCAGAGTGACAGGGACAAGACGGTGAAGGTTCCTCAAGGGCGTGAGGGTGGAGAGCACACATATCCTCGGGCTCTTGGGTGGCTCATTGGTGCACAGCCACCTGCTCCGTCCTCACACTAACTCCAGGAACAGGTCCACACACGTGACCCCTGAGGAAAGCGAGGCATGGGAGAGTATGTGACTTGTCCAGGGACAGGCTCATAGTGGCAGAGGGTAGTTTCAAGCCAGGCCCGGCTGCCTCTAAGCTCATATTGGTGATGGCTCTGCCGACTGAGCTCAAAGGAGGGCAGACTTGGAGCAAAGGGAAGAAGACAGGAGGGGGTTGATGGTTGAGTCATTGGAGGGTAAGGAGCCATTGGAGGGGTTGGGGGACTCCAGGGAAGTGGAGGAGAAACGTGGGGGGCTGGAAGCATGTGGGGAAGTGCTTGTGGGAGAGGAGGACCAGGCCTCAGGGTTGGGGAGTGAATTAGAAGGGCTCTGTAGGAATCAAAGTGGCAACTGTGCTGTGGGGAAAGTGCCTGTGGGAGAATGTGCAGCAGGTTGACCTGGTGCCGTGAGTACCTGTCCCACAGATGGCAGGCCTGTGGGTTTTGCTGTGCTTGAGGCAAGAGGTGTCACACCACTGTTCCTTTTGGTATTTGGTTTCTGCCCTCTGATGTTGTCCCCATAGTTTCCCTGTCATTACATATTTTTTACAAACCATCTTGGGTTTCTCTGCATGATTCTTTTGGAGAAAGATAGTTGGGGAAACATGACTTGAAATATTTGGGGGAGTTTGTGGGATTTGCTTGAGTTAACACTGGTAGTCATATGATTCATACCAAGAGAAGACTTAAAGTTGTGGGGACCTTGATGAAGGTTGAGTAAAAAGTTGTGCGCTGACAAACTTATAAAAGGCAAATAATCTTGTGGAAAGAGGTCACAGGAAATAGGGAGACAGTGTTGTCTTTAGGGTGCAGGTTGGGCTAGTTGGCGGCTGAGCCCAGGACCACCTGGAGGTTTAGACGGAGCTTGGCTGATGATAATGTCCCTGTCTTCTGATGCCATCATCCCTGCCTCAGTGGCAGAGAACTCACCATGTGCACACCCGGCCCCACCTGGCGACAGGGGAAGCGCTGTTGGATCATAGAGGAAAGCCTGCCAGCTTTTGCCTGCGTCTGCTGCAGCCATGGTGTTCTCCTCCACATCAGAGGTGCTGGGGGCTGAGGGAGGCCACTTACCTTCTCCTTTTCTTCCCTTGCAGTGACCCTAGAGCAGTTCTCCCTGGCAGTGAGGAGCTGTCCTGACCCAGAGGACCAGGCCTTGTTAATGAAGGTAGGTTCGCAGATAAGGTACTGATTTCCTTAAAGGCTTGCAGCATTTTTATTGCCCCAAGGAGAGCTTCATTTTTACAAGCAGGAGTAAATTTATCATCTCTGAATTTTGTGCTCCTCGGGGATAAACTTGTCATCGGTGGGTAGGAGGGTTGCTGGTTAATGAGCACAACCGCGTCCGTGGAGTGCAGCAAAGTGACAGGAGAGTGGGTGTCAACTACTGGCGGGGAATCTATTTAATTCTCCTGAGGCCTCGGTGGGTTCTATTTAGGCTTATCTGACACAGTCTTGATTCTTTTAGCAGATTTATGAGGGTTGGCCAAATTCCATGACTCCCACCGTACTTTTTAATTAAGACCAAGGATTCCATACGTTCTGTGTCTGCCACATCCTCACTTGCGTCACCACGGGGAATGCTACACAAATGGGACTTTCTGTGTTAACCAGGGACTGGGTGTCTTATGTCATAGATTCCTTGTCCTTGAGTGGAAGACAAACTCTTTTTCTTGGTAACAATTGTTTTATTTCCTTCCCACTGACAAAGGAGCTGAAGTGTGGTATAGCTTACATTTAGGATTGAGCCAAAAGTGTGGGAAAATCAGGCCAGCAGCCTGCAGGAATTACTTTGTCCTTGAAGACAGAAAGCAGTCGCTCCCAGTGACTGACAAAGACACACATGTGCCTCCCCACCGATGGCTGAGACTCATGTTGTAACCTAGAAACTGTCTGAGACTGACCTTGACACATATGCATTTCCATGATGTCATTTCAGCTCTGTACCATCAGGAAACTGTACCAGGAATTGCATTTCTCTACCTAAACACCATGCCAGGTGTCCTCTGATTTTAGAAATGGGTGGGAAAAAAATAGGGTGTCACTGTAAGGGATTTTCAGCTCATTTGCCTAAGATGTGATATTTTTGGTCTGTCTTTTTTTTAAAAACTTTCAATAATGTTCATTTTATAATAATGAGGTGCTGATCCCCAATGTTGGGTTTGTCTGGGAGACCTGGCCTGCCAGGGTCATGGGGACATTACACTAACTTCTGATTGTGTGGAGTCAGGCACGTAAGCTTTGCTTGCCATTTGGAGGTTCTCCACATTTAGCTGTTGGTTCTCCACTTTGAGGTCAGTTCCCCAAGGACCCTTCTTCTATACACAGGTTGGATTTCTGTGGCCTTGAAGCAGCAATAGAGCCCCAGATTCTTACCCCTTTACCTCCAGCCACAGTATTCAAGATGATGGGCCTAGGGCCTTTGGCCAGCATTTTGTCCCACCAACTGCTGCTCCTGGCTTCTTTCTTGTTCTTCCTTGTTTCCCATCTTCCTTCTTCACTGTGTTGCTGTGTGCTGGGCACACTCCTGTGTGCTGCATGGTACTGGGGAGCCCGCCGGGAGTCAGTGGGCATCTCAGAGGCTGTGTGGGGCAGAGTGCACAGGGCACTGGGCCCAGCTTCAGGAGAGCAGATCTCCGGTCCTGTGCCCTGGGAGTGGGATCTCAGCAGCTCTGAGTTTCTTTAGGTATGTTGAGAGAAGGTGGAAGAGATGCCCCCCAAGCCACCTTCTCCCAGTATTTTTCACCTTCTTAGGATCCCAGCTGCCCTGGGCTGACTTCTCTGCAACATTCGGTTAGAGACTAACAATTTGGGGTGGGAGAGAGGTGAAGGAGGCCAAGACATCCCGGAATGTACACGGTCTCCAGCCTCCAGCCGCTTGCAGCTTTTTGTCTTCCCCATTGGTTTCTTCAGACTGACTGTGGCAAACCAAAAACGATGTCTGTGGGTGTTTTCTCAATATTTGCAGATATTTGAACAGGCATCATCAAAGAAGTTTCACTGAACAAAAAAATGCTCAGTTCATATATACTGAAACCATTTTATGATTTTTTTCAGGAGATTGAGGTTTTTAATGTGACATATCGGAGAGCACTTTGTGGGTGTGGCAGTAGTGGGTAGGATTTTTGTAGCTTGTGGGAGAACTTGCTCAGGGTGACAGCAGATTGGCCTACAATTGAGTATATGTTTACCAAGGGGAGGTGTTTACTTTTCAGATTATCTGGAACAAACTTAAATATTTAACACCACCACACTGGGTATAAAGGTGTTGGAGGCAAAACAACAAAACAAAAAACCAAAAACCAAACAAAGAAAAAGCCAGATCTGGACCAAACATGGTATTTTATAAAAGGATATTTCAGATGCATACTGCTGCATCCATACCATGTCAGAAATCATTGGGACCTGTAAGCAAATATTTTGTTCTGACCTGTGAAGGTGCTCTTTATGAGACTACAGAGAAGGTGCAAGAGATGAATATGCAGCTAAGTCAAGGTCAGGTGCAGGTCTACCTGAGAGCAGATACCCCAGGAAAAACAGAACCAGTGCTTGAGAGTTTGGAAATGGGAGAGGCAGAATGTTCCACCAGAAAAACAGAAGGAGCCGAGGAGAGGGGAAAGGAAGTGACTCTTTACCACCACGAAGCCAGTTGGCAGGCTGTGGTACTAGAACCAGAAAGCCAGGGCTGCTGTACCTTCAGACTCGATTTCTTCCTAGGACCTCTACCCAGATGAGCAGATTCACAGAGAAATCCAGCCCCTCACTCCCCCAGGGCAATGTGGGAGGTAAGACTACAGGGGAAGCCCAGACTGTCTCCTGTGGCTGGCTTGTGGAGTCACTCACACTGCCTGTTTGTCACACCCTGTTGGCTAAGAGGACCGCAAGACAGGAGAGAGCAGGTTTCTGTGACTCAGTTTCCTACCCACTGAATAGAGGTCAAGGCTGTCATTGACATGATTTCCCGAATACTGCAACCCGGTTAAGGGAAGAGGTGCTCAGGGATAAGATGCTTGCCTTTCAGTGAGATTTCACTACTCTTCTATCATTAGAAAGATTTAGTGTCTATCAAGTATTTATACGATCCCATTCACATTTCATCTCCACACTTAACTGCTTCTTCACTTGTTTGTTCTGCTGGCCATTTAATGGTGCCTCTTGCTCACTATTCTGTGTTCACTCACCACTCTGCTGTGACTCCAGGACACATTTAAGAGTGCTAGGCAGCTCTGAATTTCACCCATCTCTGTCCTCCCTCCTCAGCCTTAGAGCCGTAAGGCCATTGAAGACACTCCCCTGTCCTAGGCTGCCTCTGTTCCTCTCCTGCAGCATCTTCCAGCGTCATCCCTATCCTTCTGTCCCAAAATAGAGCCCCTGGGCTTCATCCCTCAGATGCAAGTCCTATCCCTGAAAACCAGGACCCAAGTGTGGCCATGGCAGGTCACTTTGATCTCTATTAGCCTAGTGACCTTTTCTGAAAAGGAGAAGGTGAATTTGATTACTCCAAGATGGTTCCATATGGTGTCCATATGCTGTGAATCTTGCTTGGACATCACCAGCAAGCCTGCTAATCTAGACATGCTTGAGGATGGACCCACCAGCCCTCTACTGCCTGTTCTTTGTCCTTCTCCGTTGGAAAACTAACTTTCTCAGAGTCCCACATCCTACATGTCACTCTGTGGATTAGAGGTTCTAGCTGTAACTCCCTCTCTCCTTTGGAATAGGGGGATATGGAACTTATCCAAATCTGGACTTTTTGTTGAGGGTGAAAGAGGGCACCATGAAAAATTAAGCTTGATGTGATTCTCAGTGATGCACACTTGAAATTTATATGATATAATAATGACATGTTTTTAGATAGATTGATTTATTTTGTAGAAGAACTGGGTGTAGGCCAGAGGTGAGGGGTGGTTAGAGATTCACCAGAGACAGAGTGGGGAGCACATCAGGCAGATTTACTGAAATACCAACAGTGACATGTTACTTCAATTGAAAAAATTAAATAAAATAAAAATTAAGCTTGGATGGGAGGCTTAAACCATGACTGTGCCAGGCAAACTAAGGCATCTAGTTAGCCTATTTTTGAATGAAGTCCCTTAACCAAATAGCTCTGCCTCACCTATTGGGCTTCATTCTCAGTGCTTGGTCTAGACTTTCTTTACCCCCTGCCACCCTCCAGAATTATCTCCTTTTAAAAATCATGACTTCTTTATAGTACTGGAAATTGGCAAGAAGACAGGTCAGGCTGCATTTGGACCATCTTTTTCTAAATCAAATGTAAATGATCACACTTCCTCCTTTTGTTCTCTGGGGAGTTTCTTACACATCTGGCAGAGGCTGCTTCCAATATGGGTGGAAGACACAGGCCCAGCACTGGTACTAAAAGCATCTGAGGCTCTCATCTTCTGGACATCTTTGCTTTCCTCAGAAAAGCTGGAAAAGCAGGGTGGATGTTTGGGAAATAAGTGACCCTTCCTGGGAAATGCTGTCTCAGTTCAACCAGCAAGACATCATTGAAGTCTTGACTGATCTGTTACAACTGGAGCAAGACAGTAGAATGAGGGTTGGTTCTGAGTGTGGCAGCCACACTCTTTTGATGTGGACCAAATGTCCAGAACACTCCCCACCCTTTGCCCCTCCCACTCTCCATGCAGAACAGGTATGGTCACTCTGCCCAAGACCTCTGGCTAGAGGGACCATGTGAAGTTCGAGGCAGGCCTTTCTGCAGGTGGGATCTGATATTACATGACCTCTACTGTAGAAAAGAGTAACAAGAGGGCCTCCCTGGTGGTGCAAGGCGTTAAGCACCGCAATATGAAGCTATCCGCAGTCTCTGCAGCACGAGTTTGATCCCTGCGCTGGCCAGGGTGCTACCCACATGGTGCAGCAGACCTCTCCTCTCTCACCCACTGCTCCCCTCAGCAGTGTATTTCAGTCAGTCTGCCTGTTCTGCTCCCCACTCTGTCTCTGGTGAATCCTCTCACCACCCGCACCTCTGGCCTGTACCCCAGTTCTTGCATGCATAAAACAAATAAATTTTTAAAAGAAAAAAAAGAGTAACAAGAACCAAGCTGCCTGCGTGAAAATAAATAGTATGGTCTCAACTCTGCTCCCCAAGTGGCAGCCTTTGACAGGGCTTGTACACCAGCAGAAACAGCCCTGCATAAGCCCCTTCTGTGTGGAGTGCTCTCAGAGGGGACGACTTTGTGAGGAGGTGATGATACCTTGATCTCAGGCACATAGAGTATCTGTCTGTCCAGCTGGCATCTTCAGTGGCCCAGTGGAGTTGGTGGGTGCAGATGCCACCTACTGTGTCTGGGTGAAGAAAACTATAAAGATGAGTCCCCAGGAAGATTCCACTAAACAGGTGTGCAGGCTTGGAGTGCCATCCTAAGCTGCTTTAGCTTTTCTTACAGGCTACCAAGTGTTGGTGTTGCCCCCAAATGCACAGAGCCGTGGGCAGCAGATGTGGACAGAAGGAGAAAGAGTCTCCCTCCCTCCCACCAGGCCTCTCATCTCTGTGGACTGGCCAGATCCAACCCTTTCTCTGCTTAATGACATTCTAGGAAAGTGAACACACTTGAGTTCTTCTTGAAACCAAAATTCCCCAAGTGAACAACTGGACCTAACTCGTCAGTTCTCCAAGTTTACAAAATACAACTTCTTCCTGGAAAAAGGCATTTTCTCTAGCCCTGTGGTATCCTGGCCTGTTAGGAAGGAGAGTTTTCACAAGAAAGAAATGACTTTTCCTTAGCATGGGAATGACATGAGTTGAGGAGAAGGGAATTTTCCACATGATCGCTCCACTGACTCACCTCCCCTAAAAGGTTTAGAAACACCCCAGCAAGCTGGTTCTCTAGTGTTCCTTAAATTGTCATTGTCACAAAGATTCTTTCTGCTTCGCTTCTCCCACAGTCCCCTCCTCACCCTGCCCGCTCCCCTCCACATTGCTCCTCCGGAGGAGCCGCGACCAGGCCATTCAGAATCGGGTATGGCCTGCGCACCCTGGCAGGGTCTCTTTGTCTGCTTTTGTGCTGTAGAGGAGGCCTCAGCTCCTTCAGCTCTGGTGGGCTGCTCAGCGAGACAACCTGAGCGCATTCGCAGGGTGCTGGCAGGGGACTGTCCCCGCCTCTCAGGCGGCTGGCAGCAGCAGTTAGAGCCTGTCAAGTGGGCGACGTGGGGTTTTTCCCTTTTTCCTGCATTCTAACTGCTTTTCTTCCTTTTCTCAACACGTGTAGGTGGTAGCTAGTTTAAGCCCCAAACCTAGCAGCCAATAGTTAATTCAAACAGTCCCATGAAGTGGCGGACATACGCTGAGGTCCTCCTTTCTGCAGATGGCCCCTTTCTTACCAAGTGCCCCACGCTGGCCCCGTGCCTTTGAGTGTCCTAGGTCCCCGAGCACAGCAGGAGTAAACATCCTGTGTGCACCACACATGCCCACAGCCACCAGTCACCTGGCCCGATCATGGGATTGGGCCTCCTACACAGGCAAAAAAGGTTCTCATTTGGGGCTCAGTTGCATTTCCAAACTCAGCCCAGGATGAATGGTGTCAGTCCTGTTCTGAGTTTTGTAAACTGGGATCCATCAACCCAGATCAAGAGGGTGGCCGGGTTTTGCAGTGTCAAAATCCAGCCCTATCCCATTCTTTCCCAGCCACCTTCTCTTGTTCCTTGCAAGCTAGAACCACATGGAAAGAAGAGAGTGTGCTGATGAAGCTCCTAAGATAAGCCATTCCACAAATGTTTTCTGATTATCTGTGATCTGCCAGATAATATTTGTCTAGTACCTGACTCACTTGAAGAATGCTTCCCTTCCAACCTAATCTTGCAGCAGTAAATGCTTTTCTCTCATTCCTGTACCTCTGTGCCTTGGGCACCCCGGAATATGCCTCCCCTCATTCTTGCTGCTCCTTTCCCAGCCTGGGCCAAGGTTTTGCAATGCTCATCTCAAACTAGCACCCCTACCCCCAAAATCTCTGGGAAAACTATCCCTCCTGATAATTTTTTTTTACTCCTGATAAGCATTTATTGGCAAAGGATCTTTAGTATAGAGGACTGACATTTTCACTTAAAGGAATAAATACCTAATTGTAGAATTTCAAGCTCCAGATAAGTCAGCAGATGGGTGACTTTGGTGACTCTGTACATACTTGCTGTAATCTCTCTTCAGGAACATTTATAAGTGCCTACTTTGTGCCGAGCACTGTGCTAGGCCCTAGGGTGCTGATGTCCATAAGAACCAGCCTTCATCCTCAGATAGGCCCCTGGCTAACAGGTGAGACACTTACTTCATTGTGCCCCAATGAGCAAGCACATTGCCACATGCTGAGAAGGATGAAATTGGGTTGCTAACGGACCACTCAGCTGGGGTGCCCAACTTAACATGAGTTTAGAGACGACTTACCCAGTGGAGGAGCTAAGTCTCTGTCTCTGCAGAAAATTAAATTTAACCAAACTGTGGGTTTCACTGTGCTTACTGGTGGGCTCAGTGTGAGAAATTGTGTTCTGAGTTTTCCATTTATAGAGTGTTTCAGGTGCACTGATGCATGCTTTCAGAGCTTACTGTCAAAGTAGGGCGCCCAACAGCTGTCTCTTCATGGGAGGGGTATCCAAAACTTCCATTCTTAGGCTGTTCTTTTGCACATTCACTCAGTATGCTGTAGTTATTTACAATTACAGCATCCAATATTCCTTCTTTTGATCTGGAAGACTTTCCTGACTTCCAGAGGTAAATGTCAACATCAGATGTCTCTGAGAGAGAATACTGCAGATGCCATCATAAGCTAATAGTTGCTGTAGAGGTGTTCTGGGAGCATGGTCTATAGGCTGGAGCCAAGTACAGAGAATGAGGAGTGTGGTGGGGGCTAAGGAGGAGAAAGACAAAGGTATTTCCCATTTGCAGCAAGGAAAACAAGTCTGTTCTGCCTTCATCTCCTCCGCAAAACTCGCCCATGAAGAAGGACCACTGTTTTTCCAGGCCAGATGCCCAAGGCTTTGATTATGCTCTACATGTGCTTGATCACCCATCATCTTGCTCCATCTCAAGGTTGGAGCAGTATGTGTGAACATTGCACCTGCTCCAACCTTTCTTTTACAAGCATCTAAATAAATATATATTTTTAAAGATTTATTTATTTATTTATACAAGCACTGGGTACAGTCAGAAGTGTAGGAGGGTGAGAGAATGCACCAGAGCCAGAGCGGGGAGCAGAACAGGCAGAGTGACGAAGTACACTGCTGAGGGGAGCACCAGGTGGGAGGAGAGGTCTGCGTGCCATGTGGGACCCTCGCTGGAGGCAGGGGCTCGAACTGGCGCTGCAGAGGCTGCTGGCAGCTTCGCAACCCAGCGCTCAACCACTGCACCACCGGGGAGGCCCTAAATAAATATTTATGTGTCTAAATAAATATCTAACCAGCTTGAAAGCAGAAATCCATGTGTTCAGGACAGCAGTGAGCTTCCCTGTCATGGCAAGCACAAGCCTAGGCTTCCTGCAAGTCTGGCACAGGATGTTTCTCCTAGAACACTCAGCCCACCACTTTCTCTGTGCACAGCTCTAGGGGAAAGATTTCATCTCAGGCTGTTTTAGAAGATGGGGCAGAGGGCAGAAGAAGAAATTGCTTGAGACAAATAAGAAAAGTAGAAGGATTTGGTGAAAGCCATCTTTATGAAAATGAAAGCAAAATTTGGCCTGAAGGGTCTAAAGTTAGTGGGAGGAGAGAATAGGGCCTGGGCGAGATGTGTCATTTTACTACTTAAATAAAGAGATCAAGGTGCTAAAGTGACGAAGAGACTTCTGAATGACTTACCAAGAAGATGGAGATATTCTACTGCAGGGAGTTTTAGTGATGTGAATCCAGGCTACCAGACATGAATTCTGTACCAGGCTACAGAATTATCCGGTGACTGGAGAAATAAAGGACTTCCCAGCACCCAGTAAAGGGAGCATTAAAGCTAAAGTTATGTGGGAAATCATGCTGGGTGGGGCTGATGAAAGTGACAGAGCTCACCAGTCACATGCAAGGCAGCTCCCTGCCTGCAACCAACCACAGCTATCTCTGATTGAAAACTGCAAATGTTATGAAACTTCAATACATCTGCTCCCTGTACCTGCCCAATTTTTCCTCTTGATTTTAATAATTTTTGGAACATTTAAAAAAATTTACAATGTTCAAAATATATTAGACACACACACAACATACACACAAACCATGGATATCACCTTTGAGATGGGAAAAAAGGAAAAAAGTTGGCTAGATCTACTCCTTTCCTCTCCTAAAACCCATAAAAATGCTTGGCATAAAGTCATTTCTTCATAAGTGAAAAAGGGGGATGAGAGTGAAAAAGGGAGGGAGGAACTTAGTTTTAGAGTAAATACCAGGAAAATGGCCAGCATAAAGTCAGCCATCAGCCGATTGCTGCTGCTTCTCTGCTGCGTCTCTTGAGGGAATATTTTCACTTTTGAGAAAATCTTTCCACCTTTATCTCTTCTCAGACTGTGAAAAGGACAGGATGGGATGAGGTAACTTGATGTGTAGTTGAAGCCTCCTCATCTAGCAGTAACAAATCACCTTACCTCTCCTATGTAATGCTGGTGTCAGAGAAGGTAAAACAGAATTTTTGGACTTTTACCACTACCCAGTGTAATGAAGTCAGCACCTGCCCCTGCCAGGGGTGTCAGTGGAAGCTACGCAGAGACCAGAAATGAGTAACTCCTATGTCCCCAGCCAGGATGATATCAGTGGAAGCTTAGTGGGGAGTTAGAACTGCCACCTCCATCCAGCAATAATGAAGAGCACTTCCCCCACTTGCTTGTCAACAGGCTGCAGTATGCACCCCTAGTCTGATGGAACAGTATCACAAAAAGTTAAGGCTTAGGGCCTCCCTGGTGGTGCAAGGGATTAAGACGCAGCCTATGAAGCTATCCGCAGCCTCTGCAGCATGAGTTCAATCCCCCAGCCAGGGAGGAGACCCACATGGTGCAGCAGACCTTTCCTAACTTGCCTGCTTCTCCCCTCAGCAGTGTGTTTCAGTCGGTCTGCCTGTTCTGCTCCCCACTCCGTCTCTGGTGATCCTCTCACCCCCCGCGCCTCTGGCCTGTACCCCAGTTCTTGTATGCATAAATAAGTAAATCTTAAAAAAAAAAGTTAAGATTAAATAAGATTCAGTGTTTCATAATACAAGTTTCAATAAAAGTATTAAGTTTGAATTTAAAAATCACTTATAAAAGCAAGAATGAAAACTGAATGAAAAGAAGACAATCAGACACCAATGCCAATATGGCAGTGATAATTAAATTACTTGATATAGGTTTTAAGCAAACATTATAAAATGCTTCATCAAATAATTATAGACATGCTTGAAATAAGTGCAGTAGAAATCCAAATAGCCTTTGCAAAGAAATAGTAAATATAAACAACCAAATGAAAATACAACAACTGAAATAAAAATATCAATAGATAGATTCAACGGCAGGATGGAGACAGAGGAAAGAATAAATGAACTGGAAGATAGAACAATAGAAGTTACTAAATCTAAACAATAAACATAGCCCCCCCCCCAAAAAAGAAACTATCAGATGTCTGTAGAACTATAACAGAAGGTCTAACATTTATTTTCTTGACATCCAGAAGGGGAGTAGGAAGAAGGCAAGGCTGAAAAAGTACTTGAGAAAAAAATAGTCAAATATAACCCAAATATGGGAAAAAAAAACATAAACCTCCCGATTCACAAAACTGAATAGTAAATGGGATAAGCCCAAAGAAATTCATATAAAGGCACATCATAATTAAGCTTCTGAAATTTAAAGGCCAAAAAAAAAAATCACAAAACACTTTATCTTTAGGGGAAAACATTCAAATTACAGTAGATTTCTCATCAGAAACTCTTTATGCAGAAGGAAATGGAACAAAATTTCTCAAATATTGGAAAAGAGACCCGTCAACCCCAAATCCTATATCCAGTGAAAATTAAGGGGAATTAAAGGGAAATAAAGACATTCTTAAATGAGGCAAAGCTAAGAGGTTTTGTCATCAGAAGACTGATGGCTAAAAGTATAGCAAAATAACTAAAAAAAAAAAAAAAACAACAACAAAAATCATGCCTACAAGAAGTTCTAATTAAAAAAAAAAAATAAAGAATTGTGAAACATAAGAATAAAGTAAGTGAAAATGGTGAATTCAGTCAACTTTTCTTCTTTTGAATTTTCTAAATTATATTTAACAATTGAAGCAAAAATTGTAACACTAGTTATATTCTAAGTGCATATAGAGAAAAAGTTTAAGACAAGTATATTTAAAACAAGAGAGAGTAAAGTGGGGCATAAATTATTCACACACATGTATAATATACTTATGTTTCTTTTGAACCTAGTATAGTATATAGTATATTTATATGCTACAATACATATTTTTTTGATTAGTGTTTTCTATACTTTTATTTTTAACCTGTCTATATGATATTGTAGGCAGTAGTTTATGCTTTTGAATCTACTCTTCTAATCTCCATTTATAGTAGTTACATTTAAATCATGTGCATTTAATATAGTTATTAATATATTAGTGCTTAAGGCTGCCATCTTATTCTTTTGTTCTCATCTTTTTTTTTTTAAGCATCTTTTTTTTTTAGATTTATTTATTTATTTGTACAAGCACTGGGTACAGTCAAAAGTGCGGGAGGGCGAGAGAATTCACCAGAGCCAGAGCGGGGAACAGAACAGGCAGACTGATGAAATACACTGCTGAGGGGAGCAGCGGGCGTGGCAGGAGAGGCCTGTAGCGCCATGTGGGACCCTCGCTGGTGGCTGGGAATCAAACCAGCGATGCAGAGGCTGCAGGCAGCTTCGCAGCCCAGTGCTCAACCACTGCGCCACCAGGGGAGGCCCTTGTTCTCATCTTTTTAAACTTATATTTTGTCTTCCTTGCTTAGCTGTGCATTACTTGAGGATTCTTTCTTTTTTAATTTACTTAAGCATTCTTTAGAATATAATTTTTATCTCTTGATATCATTTTGGGGTGTGTCTCTCTGAATTGCTTTTTCATAGTTGTTCTAGCAATACCTAGAAAAAAATATGCAAATATTAATCAGGGTCATTACATAATGGTGAAAGGATCACCTGCCAAGAAAACATAACAATGCTAATTGTACTTGTAGCAAACATCAGTACTGCAAAATATATGGAGCAAAAAAACTGATAAAATGGAAAGTAAAAACAGGCAAATTACACAGCTATACTTGGGTATTTAAATACCACTTCTCAACAATTAACAGAGTAACTAGATAGAACATACAGAAACACTCAACACCACTATTAACAAACAGACCTAATGGACACTGATAGGACATTCTACCCAAAACCAGCAGATTAAATTATTTTCAAGTGCCCTGGAACATATACCAAGATAGTCCATAACATGGAACATAAAGCAGCCACAAAATTTCCTAAGGTCACAGAGGAAATAAAAAATATATTGAACTGAATGAAAATAAAAATACAATACATCAAATTTGTGGGACATCGCTCAAACAATATGGAGAGGAGAATTTATAGTTTATATTAAGTAGAGGAAAGTGTCAACTAGGTAACCCAGGTTACCACCAATGGACCTAATGAAGAGCAAAATAAAGCAGTAGAAAGGAAATTATAATAAAGTCAAGATTAGGAATCAATAAAGTTGAAAACAAGAGAAAAATAGCAAAAATCAATGAAGCAAAATGATGGATCTTTAAAATGATCAGTGAAATTTATAACCTTCTAACAGGACTATCAAAGAGAAAACACAAAATACTAGTATCAGGAATGAAACAGATGATTTTAGTACATACCCCTCAGACTTCAAAATGGTAAGAGAATACTAAGAAAATTTTACACACTAAATTTGACAACTAGGATGACATGGACCAATTCGTTAAAAGCAAATTACCATATACAATATGATACAGATACTTTGACTAGTCCTATAGCTATTAAAGAAATTAAATTCATAATCTTAAAATTCTAACAAATGAAAACTTCAGGTACCAAAATTCACTGGAGAATTCTACTAAACATTTAGACAAGAATTAACAATTCCACAGAATTTTTTTCCAGAAATTACAAGAGGAGAAACTACTTGCCATTCATTTTATAAAGTTAGAATTCCCTTAAAACCGTAATAGACAAAGGCAGAAAAAAAGTGAAAAGCACTGGCCAATATCCCTTATGAATGTAGATACAAAAGTTCTTTAAAAATGTTAGGAAATAGTTGGGCCTCCCCGGTGGCGCAGCGGTTGAGCGCTGGGTTGCAAAGCTCCCCGCGGCCTTTGCGGCAACGGTTCGATCCCCGGCTGCTCCCCGGCCGCCAGAGGAGGGTCCCACATGGCACAACAGACCTCTCCTGCCGCCCGCTGCTCCCCTCAGCAGTGTACTTCGGTCCTTCTGCCTGCTCTGCTCCCCGCTCTGGCTCTGGTGAATTCTCTCACCCTCCCGCGCTTCTGACTGTACCCAGTGCATGTATAAACAAACAAACAAACAACTAAATAAACAAATAAATAAATAAATAAAAATACATGCCTCTTAAAAAAAAAAAAAAAATTAGGAAATAGGGCCTCCCCTGGTAGCGCAGTGGTTGAGCTCTGGATTGCGAGGCTGCCCGCAGCCTCTGCAGCACCAGTTTGATCCCCAGCCACCGGCGAGGGTCCCACACGCGCACACACACACACACACACACACACACACAAATTAGGAAGTAGAATCCAGCAATATATTGAGAATTATACCATGACCAAGTGTGATTTACTCTAAGAATGCAAAACTGGTTCAATTTTCAAATACTGATCATTTTAATCCATATAAATAGGCAGAAGATAAATCACATGACCACATCAGTAGATACACAAAAAGCAATTTTGTTGGCAAAATTAAACAACATTTGTCATTAACTCTGTGAATTGAAAAAAAGATCTAATTTTTAAAGATGTCAGAATTACCTAAAAAGATTTACAGATTTAATGTTACTCCTATGAAAATCACAATGACATTTTTTACAGAAATAGAAAAATCCATCCTAAAATCATCTCCGGCTGATAGGAAGGAAGTGGAACTAATTCAGCTTGATAGAGAACAACTATAAAAATCCTATAGCTAACATCACACATAGTGGTGAAAGAGGAATGATTTCCCCCTAATATGAGGAATAACACAAGGATGTGTGGTCTCACCAAATCTAGTAAATATTATACTGGAAATTCTAGCCTGTGCAGTAAGGCTGGGAGGAGAAAAAAAAAACCTACCCTTTCAGATGAAAAAGAAGAAACAGCCCCTATTTATAGATAACGTGATTGTCTATTTAGAAAATCTCAAGGATTCTACAAAACAAACAAACAAAAAAACCCTTCTAGAACTAAGAAATTAATTCAGCAAGGTCACAGGATATAAGATCAACATACAAAAATCAATTTAATTTCTATATACTAACAATGACTGCCTGGACAGAAATTTTTTTTAAAAAATCAAGATCATGGGCCTCCCCTGGTGGCGCAGGTGGTTGAGCACTGTGCTGTAAAGCTGTCCACAGCTTCGGCAATGCCGGTTCGATTCCAGCCAGCCAGCCGGCGAGGGTCCCACATGGTGTGGCAGGCCTGTCCTGCCACGCCCGCTGCTCCCCTCAGCAGTGTATTTTGTCAGTCTACTTGTTCTGTTCCCCGCTCTGTCTCTAGTGAATCCACTTACCCTCCTGCATATCTGGCCGGTACCCCGGTTCTTGTGTAAAGGAATAAATAAATCTTAAATCAATCAATCAACCAATCAATCAATCAAGATCACGAGCTTTAAAAAAAAAAGAAGTATGTACACAGCTAATGAAACGTGTTTAGGTCTGTATGCTTAAAACTATAAAATGCTCATCCTCAATAAAATACTAGCAATTGTTATGGTGTAAGGTGGTATCTCATTGTGGTTTTGATGTGCATTTCCCTGATTATAAGGGATGTAGAACATTTTTTCATATGTCCTTTGGTCATTTGCATTTCCTCTTTGGAGAAGGGTTTTATAAGTTCTTCTGCCCATTTCTTGACTGGATTGTTAACTGTGTTTTTATTGAGTCATCTGAGTCCTTTGTATATCTTTGTGATCAGTCCCTTATCAGTTGTATGCAGTGCAAAGATTTTTTTCCCAATCAGGATCAGAGGGAGGGAGGAAGGGAGGAGCACAGGGGACTGTGGCTATGGTGCACAGGTGCATTGGTGAAGGAAACTCTATGGGAACTACAACAGGGGGAGAAGCAAATATTGTTTAAAAATGAACAATGATGTAAAAAATACATAAATAAAAAGAAAAAATTAAAATGAACAATGATGTTAAAAAAATACTAGCAAGCTGAATTCAGCAGCATATAAAAGGATTATATGCCATGACCACTTGGGTTTTATTCCTGAGCTACAAGGAATTTGAGCGGTTCAACAAATTAAAGTTAATCCATGTAATAATATCCCACATTAACAGAATAAAGGAAAAAGAAACAGATGATCATCTCCACTGCAGTAATTGCATTTCAGAAATTTCCATTGCCTTCTCAAATACACATAAACAAAATTCAACATCCTTTTGTAATAAAAATACTCAACAAATTAGTGATAGACAACTCTATCTATATAATAAAAGCCTTATGTGAAAAAACCACAACTAACATATCATACTTAATGATGAAAAATTGAAAACTTTTGCTTAATCCTGAGCAAGGCAGATGTCTGCTCTCACCAATTCCTTTCAACATAGTACTGGAAGTTCTAGTCAGAGTAATTAGTTAAGGAAAAGAATTAAATTGGAAAAGAAGCAAAATTAGCTCTATTTATAGATCATACAATTTTGTCTGTAAAAAACCCTAATGATTACACATATGTATACACCTACCACCACACACAAGCTATTAGAGCCATTAAGCTTGTTTAACAAAGTTGCAAGATAAAAAAAAGTCAACATGCAGAAATCAGTTGCATTCCAAGATACTAATAATGAACTATCCCAAAAGGAAATAAGGAAGCAAATTCCATTTGCAGTAGCATAAAAAAGAATAAAGGGCCTCCCTGGAGGCACAAGGGGTTAAGTCTTTGCACTGTGAAGTTATAGGCAGCCACTGCAGCAGAGTTCAATCCCTGGCCAGGGAACTCTATACCCACATGGCATAGCAGACACTCCTGTCTCGCCTGCAGCTCCCTTCAGCAGTGTATTTCAGTAGATCCACCTGTTCTGCTCCCCATTCTGTCTCTGGTGAAACCTCTCTCCCTCCTGCCCACCTCTGGCCTATACCCCAGCTCTTGTATACATACATAAATTTAAAAAATCTTTAAAAAAAATAAAAATAATAAATTACTTGGGAGTAAAGTTAAGGAACAGGTGAAAGATTTTCAGTAAAAACGTTGCTGAAGAAAATTAAAGACAATATAAATAAATGAAAATAAACTGTGTTCATGGATTGAAAGACCTAATATTTTTAAGATGTCAATATTACCTAAAAAGATCTACAGATTTAATGTCATCCCTATCAAAATCACAATGACATTCTTTGCAGAAATAGACAAATCCATCCTAATATTCATATGGCATCTCAAGGGACTCTGAATAGCCAAAGCAATCTTGAAAAAAGAAAAAAGTCAAGGGCTCCCACTTCTGGTTACAAAATTTCTACAAAGCTGCAGTAATCAAAACAGTATGGTATTGGCATAAAGACAGTCCAGTGGAACAGACTAGAGTCCAGAAATAAACCCTCACATGTTTGGTCAAGTGATTTTTCAACAACAGTGCAAAGATCATTCAATGGGGAAAGGTCAGTCTTTTTAACAACTGGATATCCACATGCAAAAGATTGCAGTTGAACTCTTACCTTACATGGTGTACAAAAATTAACTCAAATAGATAGACACTCAAATGTATGTGCTAAAACTGTAAAATTCCCAGAAGAAAACATAAAGGAAAACCTCAGAATATTGAATTTACAATGATTTTTTGGATTTGACACCAAAGGCAAGGCAACAGCAAAAAAATTAGGCATTGGAATTCATCAAAATTTAAAACTGTGCATCAACAGAGTGAAAAGGCAACCCACAGAATGAAAGAAAGTATCTACAAATCACATGTCTGCTATTATCCAAACTCCTAAAACTCAACAACAAAACCTAACCACCTAGTTCAAAATAAGAAATGAATTTCAAAAAACTTTTCTCCAAAGATCTACACACAGGCAGTAAACACATGGAAAGGTGCTCAACATCACTGATCATTAGGGCAATATAAATCAGAACCACAATGAACTACCACTTCACACTAGTTAAGATAGCTGCTGTCAGAATGAACGAAACATGTTTTGGCAAAGATGTGGAGAAATTGGAACCTTTGTGTATGTTAGTGAGAAGGTCAAATGGTGCACACTATGGAATGGTAAACAGTATGGCAGTTCCTCAAAAATAGAAATATAATTATCACATGACCCAACAGTTCCACTTCTGAGCATACACCCAAAAGAATTGAAATCCATGACTCAGACAATTATCTGTACACCCATTTTGATCTCGGCACTATTTGCAACAGCTAAAAGGTGGATGTAACATAAGTGTCCATTGGTGGATGAATGGATAAACAAAAAATGTGGTATATACATGCAATAGTATGTTATTCATCCGTAAAAATGGAAAGAAATTCGGACACATCCTACAACATGGATGAAACTTGAAGGCATTATGCTAATGAAATATGCCAGTCACAAAAGGACATATGTTCTATGTCCTTTTGTATGAGTATCTGGAGTACCCAAACTCACCGACATAGGAAGTAGAACGGTGGTTCCCAGTGACAGGGGTGGAAGAGAATGAGGCATTTTTGTTAATGAGCGGGGTTTTCGTTTTGCAAGATGAGAAAAGTTATGGAGATGGATGGTGATGATAGTTGCAGAGCCAAGGACAGATGGAGACTGGGAGTGGTATGAAGTGTGAATCAGTTCTGGATCAGAACATGTCAGAGAGAAGAGCTGGGCTGGATGCTTTTCCATAAGCTATTGAACCTGTCTGCACAATGTAGTGTATGTAGTGGATTGTGTGAGGAGGCCCAGAGGGGAAAGCCTCAATGCTGCCTGCACAACTGTGCTGCCTAGATTTCCCCACACCCACTGGATATTAAGGCCAGTGCACTGCAGTACTACAAGGTAGAGAGCAGGTTTGCCCAAGTGTAGCAACCACAGGAAATCTTGGATCCTGCAGCCTGTATGGCCCCAAACAGAGAACACAGTTCCCCATCAGTCTACAGGATTCAGAAGCAACTGAGCACTGGTTTCCCTTCTGTCCATGCACATGCAAAATGTTGGTAAAAAAGTTGCCTCAAGGTAGCTTTCTCTCTAGAGATTTCCTTTCTGTCTCCTTTTTGGAGCCTTTTTGTTTCCTGCAGATGAATTTTCTGCAGTTTTCACTTCCCAGTGTCTGTGGAGACCAAGATATAGCTGTATCTAGGCTTTTCCCTCAGGCATAAAAAAGAATGTGCCTTGGGTGTGGCTCTTTGGGGCCCTTCCCCACCTCTGCCATGCCCTCTGTGTTTGAGCCACTGTGAGAGCAGTGTCTCACCCTTGGGGGGTTCCTCTGCCACAGGATATGGTGGTAAAGAAAGCGCTTCATCCTGTGCCCAGAGACTCAGGAGATATCACTCAACCTCAGTCTTACTCTCCCAGAACACCCTGAGCTACCAGAATGATCCAGCAGCTAGTGCCTGTCACTTTTCTCAAGAAGAGAGGCTCTGAAGACAAGATATATTAGGCAGGTTGGATTTAAAAAAAATTTTTTTTAAGTAGCATCTCCAGCCAGTTTGGAAGGAAAAGAGACTTTAGACATGAACATTTTCCTCAAGTGATCAAAGAAAGGAAAATGCTGAAGTTGTCTCCTCTCCACCTTTCTGACTATATAGAAATAAGACTCCCACATCTGTGGGAGCAGATGAACTCACACCTGGAGCTGATGGCTTGGACTGAGCCAGCGAACTAAGGCTTAGAGATGGCTATCGTTCCAATCTGGCCTAACTTTAATCACTTTCCTATTGCAAGGAATGCCCTCAGAAATTGCTAAGCCAATACTTTTTGCTAATGCGGCAGAAATTCCTTAAACTAAAAGATGGTGCTACTGCCCATCAATTTTACAAGGCAATAATGCAGATCCCAAGTGGCTAAAGTCAGAGGCAGGAGGCAAAGCACTTCATCACAGTGAGAGAACTGGGTTGTTGCTGGGGGAACTGTTCTGATGTCATGCTGGTACTATCATGCATTAATAAGCTTTGTTCATCTTCTCTGACACTAGAGGTCCAACTCAGTCCTTTTGCTTCTTCCTCTCCTGCTTTTTATGCAGTTTGGGCCATGGGTATATGCCGCCTTCTCCCATAAATTGCAGGCAACCCCCCTTCTTCTTTCTGTGGTTGGTCCCAGTGGACTTATGCTCCTGGGAAGTAAGGTTTTCTGAACTTTTCACTTCCACAGATGCACACTGAGCTGTGGTGCTAGACAAGGTGCTGGAATCCAAAATAAATGAGCCACCATTCTTGGTTTTCTGATCGCATTGTGCTGAGGGAGAAAGCCACATGGGCCACTACACCAACATGCAGAAGAGGACCAGGGAAAAGTACACTGCTGTAGGAGCTTTCAGTGAGAGGAGATCGGGTTGAGGTCCTTGGACACAATTTCGATACAGGGCACAATCGGAAAATATGCCATTTCAGCTTGGTGTTTGAGTTTGCCATGACAAAGAAGGAGGAGCTTATAGAGGAAGATGTTATATTTTAATTAGTATATAGCAAAATGCCTTTGTTTGGGGGTGTATAGTTCTATGAATTTTAACACATGTATAGAATTGTGTGACTGCCACCACAATCAGAATACAGAACAATTTAACCATCCTAAAATAATTTCATTGGGGATAGCTGTTGTAAAGGTATATTGTTTTACATTCCAGTTTCTAATTGTATATTGCCAGTATCTAGAAGTGCAGCTGATGCTTAGTGAGTTGACTTCATATCCTGTGCCCGTGCAAGCTCACTATTAAGTCTAGAGATTTGGAGGTTTTTTGATGATTTTTTTATAAGCAGTCATTTCTGTGAAGGAGGCAATTTTATTTTTGCCTTTCCAATTTGTGTGTCCTTTTTACTCTATGGCGCCGATTTAATTCTTTATTTCTCTATTGACCAGAACTTCCAGCATGATGATGAATAAGAGTGATAAAAACAGACATCCATATCTTATTCCAGATTTTAAATGCAAAAAGCATTTAGCCTTTTGCCATTAAACATATTAGCTGTAGGGTTTTGGCATATGTGTGTGTGTATTTTTTAGTGTGTGTTTTTAGTGTGTGTAAGTATTTTTTGTAGTTGTTAAGAGAGTGCCTTCTATTCCTAGTTTCCAAAGAGTTTCTATCATGAATGGATGTTGAATTTTGTCAGTTTCTCCTCCTGCATCAATTAATATGATCATGTGGGGTTTTTTAAAAACCATTTAAGATTTTAATGTGAATCACAACGTATACCTTTTGGATTATTTAAGCATTTTTTAGGATATCATTCGGATTTACCTATATCTCATTGTATAAAGCCATTCCATATAATTTCAATTCTGTGTCATTTTGCTGTTGGCATGTGATGATTAGTTATATTTTGCTTCTTCATATGCTGAATTTTTTATTTTATTATTTCTTGGCCATTTTGAATATTATGTTATGAGATTGTGGGTTTTACTGAAATCTTATTATGAATGTGAATATTTTTGTTTTAGCAGAGCATGTACCCAGTTATTTGGACTGCAAGTCCCAACTCACCTTCTGTTGACTGTGATTTCAATGCTGGTTTGGTCATGAGAGCCTTTGCAGTGCTATTCTCTGTCCCCACATATGCACCACTCAGTGGCACACCTAGCTCCTGCATTCTCATCTACCTGTTAGCTTAGCTTGCAACATATTTCGTATGTAATAAACATTAGATCCATGGGTGCATATCTGGGACTGAACCCAGAAGTTCATTGACAACTTAATGGTGTTTCTTCCTTAATCCCTTCCTTTCCACCACCTCCTTGGTACTTTTAGGTTTCCCTAGGGTTCCCTTTTTCCATCTTTCAGCCAGAAATCTGGGGTTTAGTTATTCTGCTCTGCTGCATTTGCCTCTGGGGGCAAACGCAGGGATAAGCAGCTTGAGGACTGGGTTGGGGTGGGGTGGGGAATTAAACTTGCCACCAGTGCGATGAAATTTTATTTTTTTTTTTAATTTTTTTTTTCTGCTTCTCTTTCGGCTTCTGCTACTTCTTTCTCGGCTTCTCTTTCATTTATTTATTTATTTATTCCCCCCCCCCCAAATCTCTGCCCTTTTCTAAGAGCTTTTATTTTTTTTTTGAAATAATAAATTTTATTTTTATATTCCCCATACAATTGCAGCCCCCCCATTCTGATCCCAATCCCTCCCCTCCCGCCCCGCCCCCCTAAAAGTGTCTCTGGTTCATAGTTTTTTGTTGATTTTGATTTTCACTATCTTATAGTTATTCATTTTCCTGGTCCCTTATTTAAGTTTTCTAGATTCCTGCTATAGCGATGAAATTTTAAGTGGTAGAAATCTTCCTCAATCTGCCTGCTACGGTTTTTCAGATTTCTTAAATGGTTTCTTCATTCACCCTGCCCAGAAGTTATGGCTGTGTTCAGTGGACGAGGTGACTGGAGTGTCATCATCTACTCCATCTTATCCAGAATAGAGCCCTCAGCCTCTATTTTTAGAAAGAGTGGGGGAGGGATAAAAACAAAGAGGGAACGAAGCACAATGGACCATGGTACTAGACCACAACTTCTTATTATAACATAATATTCAGTGCTATGTGCTCTAAGCTGGTGATACCTGATGAGGACCCTAATGTTACCATAGTTGAAAAAAATTCATATGCATATATAAAAGAATGGTCTGTTTTGTTTTTTAAATTCTGAAAAGTGGAGGTACCGTGGTATGCTAGACAGAAAAATATCTTTGAACCCTGAAAGACTTAGTTCCAACCATGACTCTATAATTTAATTTTCTTGAGCCTCTGTTTCTTCATGTGTAAAAAATGGTGCCTGAGCTAGGGTTTCTCAAGTCTACACTGAGTGTGGAAGGGCTCACAGGACCCAGAAAAGATGTTATATTCAAAATTTTTAACAGCAAAGGAATAAGATAAACATCAGTCAAGGGAAAATGTGCCTGGGGGCGGAGGCCATGTGAAAACCAGCGAGACCTCCCCAGCAAGTTTTCCTCTCAACAGAGTCATGCAGACAGCACTTGCTCTCCCAAAAATGCTCCAGCAATGGTTGACAACATCTGCAAGTGTTGCCAACTAAGCTACCAACCCTTGGTTTCCAAGGTTTTCACTGGGGATCACACAAAACAGCAACATCACAGGATTGGCCTCAGCTGCTCAGATCAGAGCCCTCAGAGTAAAAACTGGTGCAGCATGGCTCTGTGCCTGAGGCACACGAAAACAGGGCTTCAGCGTACACCCAACTGTTAGCATTAACTATCTGGCTTGGCCCAACACCTCAGGCATGCAGTGACACACTTATCAGGAAAGATAATCCAAGAGCTCAGAGGTCATCTTCCAAAAGTTGGGTGGAAGACCTTGAGAATGTGTGGGCTTTGAGTCGCCCAGTCTTGCTGAGTTAAACTTTCCTGAGCAGGCCAACAGTAGCTACATTTTTTTTTTTAAGATTTATTTATTTATGCATACAAGAACTGGGGTACAGGCCAGAGGTGTGGGGGGGTGAGAGGATTCACTAGAGACAGAGTGGGGAGCAGCACAGGCAGATCTACTAAAATACACTGCTGAGGGGAGCAGCGGTTGAGACAGGAGAGGTCTGCTGTGCCATGTGGGTTGCTCCCTGGCGGGCTGGGGGATCGAACTCATGCTGCAGTGGCTGCAGACAGCTTCATAGGTTGCGTCTTAACCCCTTGTGCCACCAGGGAGACCCAACAGTAGCTACTTTTAATTGTCTTTTTAAGGTTTATTTATTATTTATTTATGCATACAAGAACTAGGGTGTAAACCAGAGGTGTGGGGGGTGAGGGGATTCACCAGAGAGACAGAGTGGGGAACAGAACAGATAGATCGACTGAAATACACTGCTGAGGGGAGCAGCGGGCAAGGCAGGAGAGGTCTGCTGCACCATATGGGTTGCTCCCTGGCTGTCTGGAGCAACTTATGCTGCAGTGGCTGGCGATAGCTTGATAGCACTGTCTTTAACCCCGGTGCCACCAGGGAGGCCTTAGCTACTTTTAATTGTGAAGATATAAATAATGAGGATGTAAAAACCTTGCAGTGCCTGGTATATAGTAGGTTCTTATTAAATAGTGACTGTTATGATCATATTGTTGATCGGAGCATATTTAAAGAAACCAGGGTAGGCGTAGAGGGGACTCTGATGTGCACAGTCTAAGGACGTTATCTAGATACAATGAGAAGTGGGGGTGAGGGGGAGAATGTTTATACAAGAATAAATATAAGAGTAATATTTAATAAATGTGGGATGGTCAAATCCCAGCATAACATGAGGTTTAAAAAATAATCTGATGAAGTATTTAAAAGACTTTTTTTAGCTACATTCAGGGTTTGAACACAGGCCCCTGGATTGATGCTAATAGATACCAAAAACACAGCAGACCTACTTGTCTCCTGTAATGTTCCCGTTTTCTCTCTAATTGGGAAGGACTTGCAGTGTGAGAAATTTGATATTGAGGAGGACAAAAGTGATGTAAGAAAACTGTAAATGGGGCCTCCCCGGTGGCACAGCGGGTTGAGCGCAGCACTGTGAAGCTGTCTGCAGCCTCTGCAGCGTGGGTTTGATTCCCAGCCGGCCAGGAGATTCCCACATGGCAAGGCAGACCTCCCCTGTGGTGCCCGCTGCTCCCCTCAGCGGTGTACTAAGGTCCTTGTGCCTGTTCCGTTCCCTGCTCTGTCTCTGGTGAATTCTGTCACCCTCCTGTGCCTCTGGCCTGTACCCCAGTTCTTGTATAAATAAATAAATCTTTAAAAAAAAAAAGAAAGAAAACTGTAAATGAACAAATGTCCACCTTTTTTTGAAAATGGGGAATCAGATAACATTTTATTGCTGTGATATCCAAGAACCAAAGGAAACTTACACTAACCAAGCAACTATTGCCCAGAACTTGGGCAAGTCCATAAAAAAGCCATAATTAATCTTAAATATCTTTCATGGACAAGCTGCTAGGCCATATTGTGACCCCTTCCGGAAAGACTGAATAGTTGAGGCTCTTCATAATGATCCTGCTTTAAGGAAGTCCCAGAGCCTCAGAAAAAGAAGAAAGGGGCGTGTTTTATCTAAGTGACTTATGAACTACAGGCTTTCTGAGTCTGATGATCCATAGAAGATGTTATTGTCTTCTGATGCCTAGGTCATCTCCACTTGACTCTGGAAAAGAGGGTTTTATTGTTGCTTGACTTGACTTCGAGATGATTTTAATATCTGAAGTGTCATTATCTTTTAGAGATACATGGTGAAATGCTCATGGGTAGAATATGACTGAACTTTGTTTCACAATCATACAGAAAGGGGGGAATGGTTAGAAGTAGACATAAAACAAGAATCACCATGACTTGGTAACTATTGAAGTTGGGTGTTGCAGACATAGCAGTACCACTCTCTGTACTTTTATGTAATTTTAGGATTATTAAATATTAAAAGGCAAGTGAATAAATAGTTTAAAAGTTACTTCCAGTATAGGGAAACTCATTTATTGTTGCTCAATACCATTAATGTCATAGGACGTCTATGTAAGTTTCAGAAATGTAATAGGAAAAGCATGTTGAAACAAAATGTAAATGAGAAGTGCTATTTTTATGAAAGTTTACTTAAACCATGCTCAATGGAAAATATCAAGGTGACATTGTTCAGATATACATTTAGAACATGCTTTCATGAATTGAGAAGGAAAGCAAGCAGAAATACTACATTCATGTTTTAAAATATCGTGTGAGTGGACTTAGCTTTTAAATAATCAGGGTGAGGAAGACTAGATGAGATTACAGAGGAAACCAGCCTGCCCATGAGGTAATATTTGTTGAAATGGATACATGGAAGTATGTTTTGCTGCTCTTTCTACTTTTATATATGCTTTAAATTTTCTATAGAATGGTTTTAAAAATTAAAACTTTTACTGCACATCCAAACTGTGACTCCTGGCATTAAGGAAGTATTACCTCTTATGATTTTATGGAATGTAATGCGTTCTTTCCCCTTTTTAGACCTGTAATTTCTAATGTACTTCTCTTTGTTCATTTCTTTCCTCTTCTCCCATTCCTTAGTTTTGTGTGTTATATGGAACCAAGTTGGTGTTCCAGGAGCGAGCCTGGTATCTAGAACATAAATATTTGACTTCCGTGGCCAGCATGAGGATTAGGAGTCAGGTAAGGAATCCTTTAAGCATCAGCTGTCAGTTCTTTGCTTTCTTAGAAAACATTTTGTCAATCTCTTATTGGTTTCCACTCATGAATTTTTATGCCTCTGGGACTTCATATACATGTTTTGATTGCCTGCCATGATCATATTACACTTCAGGGTTTAAGTGACAGGGAAGTGATTCACTATGCATGAACTTTCAGATATGAAAAGGAGACAAGGAAACCAAAAGCTTTGTCCTGGTTTTAGCAAAAAAAAAAAAAAAAAAAAAATACAGTAAGTGATTTTTATGTCTCTACTTCCTACAAACATCTATTAACCTGTTCATATTCATAAAAAAGCCTGTTTCATTTTTTGTCTGTAGAAGCAATGAGAACTGAATGTAATAGCTGCAGAGCACGGAAGGTAGGGTCCGTGACTCACCACCAAAACATTCTTTTAAAGAAAAAGAAGATGAAGCAACAATCATCCCAAACACATTTTTTGAGTACTTCCTCCTTTCCAGGTCTTCGGTTAGGTGCTAAAGCACAGACAGGAATATGCTCAGTATCTTATTCAAAGGACTCGTTATATTTGGGGAACAAAACTCACTTTAAAAGCACAAATAACAACACAAGGTTGCAGGGGTTTTTGTAGTGGCCACAAGAGTAACTTCAGCATTCATAGGAGAGTGATGACATCAGATGAATGCTGTGCTTATTCTAGATCCAGGGTGGAAACTTAAAACAAATTGGAGGGGGTTGCTAGTTGGGGGTGGGGAGATGCAGTGAGCCTTTCCACAAGGTTGATGAAGTGAGCAAAATCATAGAAATGGGAGTACTTAGGACAAGCATGTGCGAAATAGTGAGGGGACCCATACGCTGATGTCTCAAGTGATAGAAAAACCTGGAGAATTCTGTAGGAGTTCAACCAGTGGGCACTGAAGAATTTTGAAGGATCTTTTTTTCCATTTTAGGAAAATAGAGATTATAAAGAAAAGCCCATGTAAAGATGTTTCAGTTATCTATTGTTTTGTAATAAAGCACCCTTAAACTCAGTGATTTAAACATTTATTATGGCTCACGAGTCTGTGGTCTGGACGGGGCTTAGTTGGTGGCTCCTCTGCGCCACGTGAAGATGCTGGGGCTGCGCTCAGGTGGCCTTTTCACTCTGGTGTCGGCCGCCTCAGCCGGTGGCAGGAAACAGATGGGGGCTGTTGGGCAACTGACTCTTCAGTGTGGCCTAGTGTGGGCTTTCTCACAGCTTAGCTGTCTTGGGGTGTCCAAATGTTTACATGACTGACTGCCAGGGAGAAAGTGGAAGATGCCAGCCATCTTAGTCAACATAGTATTACTTCAGCTGCAACCTGTTCGCCAGAGGATGTTCCAAGACCAGCAGAGAGATTCAGGCTGTAGGGGAGACTTGCCTCTCTACATGAGGAATAGTGTGTGTGTGTGTGTGTGTGTGTGCACCTATGCATGGAAGGAAAGACTTGATGGTGACAACCTTCTGCAAAGAAAATGCTCACTTTGGAGAGAGAGAAGAACACTTTAAAAAAGTGTTCATTTAAAAAAGTGTGCATTTGTTTAAAAAAACAAATGTACAAAGAAAGATTAAATATCACTATGACCAGGTAGTTCAGTAATACAGAACTAGATAAATAATACTTCAGAGGAATGTTGAGTAAAATAAAATAATTTTCATGCAAAGCATAGACATGCTTTTATATTTAAAGGTAGTGTTTTCCAGACTTTTTAGTTACTGGATCTTCATAGCATCCTGGGGGATAAGCAGGGAGGAATCAACCACTGTGGAACAGACTTTATCTATGGGGCTAGTTCTGGGTAGCTCAGGCCTGTAGACCTTTCAAGACTTTCTTTTGTGCATCTCTGAGCTTCAAGCCACGAGTGCTCACCTTCCCTGGGTAGTCCTGGAGTCCCCAGGGGAAAAGAGTAGCGGAGCTGACACAGACACTCCCTTACCCTTCTACATCACCCCTTGCATGAATCTCAAGCCTTCAGGAATATTATTAGCAGTATCTCTTCACTCAAATGTCTAGGACAACACTTGGCGCAATTGGAGTTGTGAGATAGGCATGTGCTTGTTCAGGAGTGGAAAGGGCCTGGGGTGACTGAAATGCCTCTTCCCGTTTACTGCTTCTTTCTTTATGGGCTTCTCATGTCTTAGTGAATTCATTCTAAAATTTTTTAATCCAGTCATTAGGATTTTCATTTAAATTTTTTTAGTTTCTTTTTTATATTATCTACGTCACTTTTTAGTCTTCTGTTCCCAAAGATATATCCAGTTTTTCTTTTATTTCTTTATGCATTGAAGCATTGTTGTTTTATAGTCTAACTAATAATGCCAATATTTTCAGACTTTACAAGTCAATTTCTTTGGTCTGTTGCCTCTGCTGTGCATTTAGTTATCTTTTACAAATGTGTTGGTCTTTGCTATTGAAAACTGATTTTAAGATTTATATGAAGGACGAATTGAAGACACCATCTCCTTATAAGGCATTTGAAAATACTCTTGGTTTTAGATTCATCTTAAGTCAAATTCAAGGCTTGGGGTTCCCAGAAAATTTAGAGAATTCAAATAAGAATAGTAATTTTTGTGCCTTCCCCCAGGGTTATAGCGCTTTGTCATCCAGCTTATCACAGTCAGGCGTCCTATAAAGTTTCTTGCCTGGTCCTCTCTGGTTTTGACTGTCATCCTTCCTCACTCCTACCCCAACTGTCATGAGGCTACCAGAGCAAAATGCAGATTTGTTGGCTATGGCAGGTGCCTCAGGATACCCCTTACATTTTTGTTATCTTAACTCAGAAATGAGGAAACCAACTTAACATGGCAAAGGAATTTGCACAAAGTAACACAGCTAGTTAAAAACCATATTTCTATGACTATAAACAATTTTATTTGGATAAAAATCAGCATCAGCCAGTAACAGCAACACTCAATTTCTTATACCGTTCTCTAATAAAAGAAACTAGAACCTTGGAAAAGCAGCTGATTCTAAATTTGGGGCAATGACTTTAAGATGAGTATAGCGCATCATATTGTGCCAGAAATAAGTGCTCAAAACAAAGATAAACACCACACAAACACAGACACACACACACACCCCACAAAACTGGGGGGGTATAGCAAAGGGACACTGTAAGAAGCTAATTGAAAGAACTCCCAATGGTCAAAGCTGAAACAATTTAAGCAATACAATAAATAATATTATATTATAGCCCAAAGTATAAAATAGTTAAATACAAATCCTTAGTAATATAAATGATTAAACAGATAAATAAATGGGGTAAAAGACACAAATCTTCCTTACAGAAGAACTCTATACTATCCCCTTCAGGAAATGAAACCTAATTACCTTCCCTTGAGTGTGGCTTTAGAGACTTTATTTAAAGACTAGAATTTTGAAAGGGAAAATAGTTTATTTATGATGGAGAAATCTGACAAGGTCCACCTTAACCAAGTGATTAAGGTTAATACCACCAGTGATAAGTCATGCTGATAAAATGGACCTCTGATATGACATAAGAAAAAGCACTTCTTCTCACAAACCTCAGTCCAGGGCCTCCCCTGGTGGTGCAGCAGTTGAGCGCTGGGCTGCAAAGCTGCCCACAGCCTCTGCAGTGCCGGTTCAATGCCCAACCACAGGCGAGAGTCCCACATGGCGCAACAGACCTCTCCTGCCGTGACTGCTGCTCCCCTCAGCAGTGTGTTTCATGAGTCTGCCTGTTCAGTTCTGTTCCCTGCTCTGGCTCTGGTGAATTCTCTCACCCTCCCATGCTTCTGACTGTACCCAGTGCTTGTATAAATAAATAAATAAATAAATAAATCTTAAAAAAAAAAAAACAAACAAAAAACGTCAGTCCATTCATGAGAATGTCACACAGACCACCTCGAAGCATGTTCCAAGCAATAACTGACCAGTGTGGGCTATATAGTACCTAAAAAGATAAGACTGAGAAATCCTTAAAAGATAAGGAAAGACTGAGAAATCATCACAGACCAGAAGAGACCAAAGAGACATGATGATTAAATGCAATATGATATCTTGGATTGAGTCCTGGGACAGAAAAAGACATTAGTAGAAAAAAAGAAAAGGAAATCTGAATAGTCTGTAGTTTGTTAATATTAGTATACCAATATTACTTACTAGTTTTCACAATGACCCACAGTTTGTTTGTTTGTTTGTTTTTCTTTAAGATTTATTTATTTATTTATACATGCACTGGGTACAGTCAGAAGCGCGGGAGGGTGGGAGAATTCACCAGAGCCAGAGCGGGGAGCAGAGCAGGCAGAAGGACCGAAGTACACTGCTGAGGGGAGCAGCGGGCAGCAGGAGAGGTCTGTGCGCCATGTGGGACCCTCCTCTGGTGGCCGGGGAGCAGCTGGGGATTGAACCGGCGCTGCAGAGGCTACGGGCAGCTTCGCAACCCAGTGCTCAACCGCTGCGCCACCGGGGAGGCCCGACCCACAGTTTTGTAAGATTTTAACAATAGAAACTGGGTGAAGGAAACTGTACTATCTCTAGAACTTTTCTGTAGATCTAAAAGTATTCCCCCCCAAAAAAGAGTTTATTTTAGAAAGTTAACATGGGGGAATAGCAATCAGCCTGAGCTCAAGTTAAATAACAAAACTGTTCAGAATGCCCAGGCGTTATGCTGAAGTTCCAATCTAATTATCATTACTAGTACATATATTTATACTTTTAAAAAAATATCATTTCATTCTCCTCAAGATCTTCTTGTTATATAAAACTGATGTATTCCCCATTTAACAAAACTAAGAAAAAGGAGACGTGAAATGATTGCCCCAAATTATCGCTGAGCATAGAAACTAGCACTTCTCTTCCCAAATGCAGGTGGATTAAGCACAAAGTATTGTCTACCAGTGGCCCTACCTGCCTACATAGAGTACCGCAGAACACTCACAGACCTGAGGAATTAAAAAACTTCACAAAGTTTTGTGATATCCCTGAGTAGGTAAAATCCATTCACATATTCCGAAAGCTGGAGAAGAGGGCCCCACAAGAGAGGGGGTTGATTAGGGGTTAGTTTTCTTTTTAAATTCAAGCCCATCCCTGTAGCCCTTCCTGGCTGTGCCGGCTAATGGTTTTGTCTGGCACTTTAGTGTTGACAGAGCTCCTCCAAGTTCATTATCTTGTGTAATCCTCAGGAGCATCCATAAGTGTGACTACCAGCAGTTAACCACGTTATGGATTGAGAATCTAAGGCTGACTTGCTGCTGATGTCACGAGTCATAAAAGGGAGGCATCTGGACTCCGATTCACCACTGCCCTAGTCTTCCCAGACCTAAACTGTAGGACGACTGGGCTCCACTTTTATTTTTTTTTAAGAATGATTTTTTTTATGCATACAAGTACTGAGGTACAGGCCAGCGGTGCGGGGGGGTGAGAGGATTCTCACCAGAGACAGAGTGGGAAACAGAACAGGCAGACTGACTGAAATACGCTGCTGAGGGGAGCAGCTGGCGAGTCAGGAGAGGTCTGCTGGCATCTGCTGCACCAAGTGTGTCACCCCCTGGCTGGGGATCCAACTCGTGCTGCAGAGGCTGTGAATAGCTTCATAGGTTGTGTCTTAACCCTTTGCGCCCTCAGGGAGGCCCACGGGCTCCACCTTTATACCTTCATCTAGTACCTTGGCTAAGGGTGGCTTGTGTCGGTGCCTTCGGGGCTCCATTATCACGGCCCCTGAGAAATAGGTTTCTGTGCCCTTTTCTTTAAGTACTTTTGCAGCGACATGTAGGGAACAATCGTGTGCTTTGTTCTTGCAAAAGTTAGTGTCCAAGCATTATCCTGTTTCAGTCTTCATTTACCTAGACATTCATATTTATTTTGTTTCAGATAATTATCAGCATTAGGGAGTAACAATCGGCTGAGGCTCATTTCGGGAGGAAAGCCTATGAAAATAACCTAACAGTTAACAATCATGTACCTCCACTTTCAGTGGAGTTTTACCAGCTTCATTTTTCTTAAAAAAAAAAAAAAAAAAAAAAAAGGACAAAACTAACCTTTCAGCTTCTTAAAATGATGAGTTTTAGTGCCAATGAATATTTGGCCTGAGTGCTCTATTTTATATCCACCCTTGAAGTAAGATGTGTGATCATTTCATTTTTCTCATCGAAGTGTTTGCTCCCTGAACTCCTGGGCACAGCTGTCCCGTTCTGTCAGTGCCGACGGCATTGGAACAGTGGCTCTTGGTGACACACAGAAAACAAGCAAGTACATGTGGTCAGCTCACACTAAGAAATCAACACAGGAGGAAGCTTTTTAGTAGATGTGTGCGAGAGAACCACAGCCCAGCTGTGGGTTGCAGATCAAAAAAGACCCTATTCAGTGTGGTGAAAATAATTCTTAACAAAATGTTGAATCAGGTTCTATTTCCTGCCTTAAACCCAAATAATGGAACCACGTGAGAATACAGATTATAAAGGACTTGTAGGGAGGTGAGGGAAGGGATTGTATAACCCAGCATAGCAGCAAGAAGGAAACACCTTTCCACCTCCCATAGGCCATGGGAGGTAGCCTGTGAGAATGACAGTGCTAGAAACCAAAAACTTGTTCAGGAAGGGGGAAAATAAATACTGATTATGACCACATCCAAACATCCTTGATATTCCTCTCATATTTGATCACCAGACACCCATAGTTGTTGCCCTTTTACCCAAACATTGTCTCGATGTCCTGTTTGAGCCATGACCTGTCCGTTCCTTGCTATGTGCACTGTCTCTGTTGGAGCAGCAGATGATTAGAGTCTTACCTAACAGATGATTGGAGTCTTAACTACCTGAGCCATTCTCCCTGCCTTTAAGACCACTTTCATTTTAGCGTGAAGGTGAAGTCCAGATTCGCCAGCACCAGCCAATGTCTTGTTTTGTCCCCTTGCTGCCATATAGGAGTGGGCCCAGCACCTACCAGCCTTGGTCTGTCCCTCTGAAAGTGAAACTGAGCAAACCCGGGGAATTAGGTTGGCCCAGTTGAAGATCCTCACCCATATGCTTAAGAACACAATGCATGACCCAAAAACAGATACACAGAAAGAAACAACAATAACAGAATTTATTTACATGGGGGAGTGAGAAAAGAGAGAGCAGAGAGAGAGAGAAAGATTTATAGACTGGTATGTGACCAGATTTCATCTGTCCTACCCCAGATAGCACCCACTGAGCAGAGATGAAAGTCCAAACCAAAGCCACACATGGCAAGGTGGTGGCTTCTCCAAGGACACTTCTCACCATAGGTTTAACTGTTCAGACACCAATAGCTAAAATACCCAAACCCCAGCTCTGACTCTTTTCCCCATAGTCTCTCTTACCCCAAATGCAGTGGGATTTGGAAAACTTTTTACCTTTTACCATGGAGTTGGCTGTGAGTACCACCCACTGGCTCAGAGGTTGGAGCACCACCCACTGGCTCAAAGATTGCTCCTCACTTGAAAAAGGAACTACCCTGTTCAGGAACCTGGCTGTCCAGCTCTAACAAGGAAGCCTTAGGAAGCCTATTAGTCGCACGTGATCTTGGCTTTTAGGCTGTACTTGCACATGTCTAAAACAACCATTAAGGTTTGGGTTTTAGTTTCAGTTCAGTCAATCAAATAGTTGAATCATTGAATGGGAAAAACCTACAAGTCCTTTGACTGATGGGTCATTCAAGTGGTTCTGAATAGAAATAGCCACTGACATAAGTCACTTCCTTATTTTTAGGAATGTGGCTTGGAGTAAGAATGTACAGAAATGTGACAGGCACCAGACCTCAAAGGCTAGGGTGCTGCTTCTGTTCTTCAAATTTGTAAGATGAATAGCATTCATTTACTCTTGTGAACCAAGTGGCATATAAATGTAGTCACTGCCTTATGTCAAAGAGACTTGCAGTGTAAGAAACAAAAGAGGGTAAAAACTTGGGGGAGAATTCCAAGCTGGCAATGGTGTTGGCATATTAGCCCTCTTCTCAAATCTTAACTTCAAGCATGGGTGACCAGACCCATTCCTATGAGACTTAAATGTGGTACAGTTACCTTTCACTTCATCCATATAATGTTAACTATTTTCCATGCTACATTAATGTTTCTTTTTAATGGACACTCAGATTTCCTATCCTTCTAGTTCCCTTTCTCCAAACAAGGCAACTTAACAGATGTTCAGATTCTGGAGTCACATGCACAACAAACTGAGGTTTTAGTTCAGAATATTGAAAACACTCATTGCATTGGGAAAGGGAGGTAAGCTGTTCAATTCCTTGACTTCACCTGTGACACATAGACTCTTGCTTTCCTTAATAAAGGACTTGAGAAAAGATTTCTGGGTCCTGCACCCCCACCCCATCCATCTGTTAAGGCCCATCTGACTTCATTACAAGCAAATAATGAGGTTGTAAGGACTCCTGACTCTTATCGTCCAGGCTGAGTGGAGAAGCTGGTGTGAATGAAATCACAGGCACCCTTTTCATCAGGGTGGGGATGGACGACTCTGCTTGATGGCCCTTAGTCAAAAAGCTGAGGGTTTGATCATGATGTCATTTCAGTAATGGCATTGCAATGAGTGGTCCTACAGGGAATAGAACTGAATCAAGTTTAAACATCTGCTTTGATTTGAAAGCATCCTCAGAACTGGTTTTAACCTCTTTATGTATCTGTAGAACTCCTGGTTCACCTCCAGGAGACACAACCGTGACCACCCAGAATATGAGTTCATTCGGGTTCCAGAACCACAGACCCAAACATAGACAGGAAAAACCAGTACCAACACAGTGCTGCTAAAAATGAGGGAAAACTCTTTTTTCCCCTCCCCCTTCCACCTTACTCCTGGCTCAAACCTGCTCTTCAGTGGAATAAAATACATTGTTGAACCTATAAATGCCAGCCATTCAACTGAGGTTAAGAAAATACAAGCTTAATTTTGTTTCTTCAGTTGGGCCAGTAAAAGGACCCCAAGGTCAGCACCCCTGCAATCCTGGTTTCCTTGTGGCAGCCACCTGGTCAGCCCTCATGCCTTGCCCCATAGCATGACTTTGTGTATCTGGGGTGTGAGCCAGGATCATTCTATTTCTTCCATTCAAGGATAACTTGTAACTGCAAGAGAGAGCAACTTGTTTTGCTGAGCTTCGGCCTCTGAGTTCTGGCAGCTACATTCTCTCAAGCTCCTCAGAGATGCTTGAAGTGCTGGGTAACTGGGGCACCCTTTTCCACGAGAGTCCTTGGGTTCATGGTCTTTCTCCAGAATGCACAGTTGAGAATTTCCTAATGGTGAAATTTGTTCCTAAGAGTAGCTGTGTTGCATGTAAAAGACCTTCAGAAGGTGGAATTCAGCTGTGTCCAAGCAGTCAGGGCAGACTTCCATCACAGTTAAGGGCAAAGTGTTTTATCATAATTCCATAATGATAAAATTTAAATGAATTACTGCATGTGGAATAGAAATGATCCTGACTACATCCATTTTGGTACAAAGTAATAGTCTGGCTAGAAATAAGTTATTTTTTTATTAAATAAAATGTCTGTAGTTGCTTTTCTTTTTCCTGAGGGTGAATTACCCTTTTCCTGTGATTTTAGAGGCTCAACATTGCTGTGGCCTGCTCCACTTTTTCCCTCTTCTGGGAGACTCAAGGCATTTGGTACTTAGTAATCATACAGAGACAGCAAGTAGGGATGGCCTCATTTTAAAGCACAGAGATCAGACAGACCCACTTGTGAGAACCCATAGTTCTGAAACAACAACAAACCACTGAGATTTCTCTGTACACACCTTCTCTGGACAGCTTGTCATTCACATCACAGATTATAGCCTCGAACCAATAGGTGTTAATTCTGTTAACTAAATTGGCTATTGCTATGACAATGTGAGAAAAATACACAGCTCCAATGTGACTTTTCTCAGGGTCTTTTAAAATATAGGTGTTCTATGTCTTAATCTGGGTGATGCCTGCGGGCTTATGTTCACTTTGTGATAATCCAGCAAACTGGGATGTACTTATATTTCTCTCTCTACATGTACATTATGCTCCAGCTAAAAAGAATAAAAAGAGGAAACAAGAAATAACTTCTGTTGTGCTTACATAAAATTCCTTTTGTTAAAACCTAACCTGAATTTTATTCTGTCCTTAGTTGGGAGGGGTACAGGGAGGGCATTTGTTTCTTAATTAAACTTTTTATTTTGAGAGAATCATAGATTCACATGCAGTTGTAGGAAGTATTACAGAGCTCATGTCCTCTACCTGCTTCTCCTGGTGGGATCATCTGTAGAAATACAGAGAAGTTCACGCCCAGGATTGTGACATGGGAACAGTGACGACACAGAGCTTTGTTATCACCACAGGGCTTCCCCTGTGGCTCTTTAGAGCTATACCTCTCCCTGTCCTTGTCTCCCCTTCAGCCCTTAGCAGCTACAGATCTGTTCATTGCTGTAATTGTGTCACATCATTTGCAACCTTTTGAGACTGGCTTTTTTCACTCAGCTTAATTTTCTGGAGATTCACCCAGGTCATTGTGTATGACAACAGTCTGTGTCTTTTTACTGCTAAGCAGTGTTCCATAATATGGGTGTACCAGTTTGTTTAACCTTTCACTCATTGAAAAACATCTGGGTTTTATTTTTGACTATTAGGAATAAAACTGTCATAAATACTCATGAACAAGTTTGGGTATGAATTTAGGTTTTAATTTCTTTAAAGTAAATACCGAGGAATGTTGATTTTTTAGAAAAAGAAATTGCAAATTGTTTCAGAGTAATTGTATATTTTACATTTGCATGGCAATGCAGTTTGTTTCTGCACACCCTCACCAGCATTTGGTAGTGTCACTATTTTCTATTTAAGTCACTCTGATGGATGTGTAGTACTATTTCATTGTGGTTTTAATTTACATTTTCCTAATGACTAATGATGTCAATACTTTTGGTGTCAAGTCTCAGGACTTTTCATCTGTCCCTAGCTCCTAAAAATTTAAACCTATAGGTTTTTTTCTAAAAAGTTTCATATTTCCGCATTTTATAGTTGAGTTAATGATCCATTTGTGTTCATTTTTATATAAGCTGTAAGTTTATTTTAATATAAGATAGGAGGTTTAGATTGAGATGCCTTTTTTTTTTTTGCCTAGGGATGTCCAATTACTCCAGCCACTATTTGTTAAAAGATTTTCTTTGGTTTAATTACCTTTAAATTGTTTAAAATCAGTTGGACATATTTGTTTGGTTCAATTTCTGCATTCTATATTTTGATTTGTGGATCTGTATATCTGTTGTTCTGTGAGTACCACATGATCTTTCTTGATTATTGTACTAAATTAAGAGTCTTGAAATCTGGTAGAGTGATTGCTTCTACTTAATTACTTTTGTCATTCTAATTCTTTGCCTTTCCATAATATTAATAAATGTTAAAATACTGTCACTATACTTTTAAAAAAATCTTGCTGGTTTTTTTTAATTTTTTTTTAAAGATTTATTTATTTATTTATTTATTTATACAAGCACTGGGTACAGTCAGAAGTGCAGGAGGGTGAGAGAACTCACCAGAGCCAGAGCGGGAAACAGAACAGGCAGACTGTCAAAACACACTGCTTAGGGGAGCAGTGGGCAAGGCAGGAGAGGTCTGTTGTGCCATGTGGGGCCCTTGCCCGGTGATTGAATTGGTGCTGCAGAGGCTGCGGGCAGCTTCACAGTACAGCGCTCAACCGCTGCGCCACCAGGGGAGGCCCTTGCTGGGGTTTTAATAATGTAAGTCCTCCATAATTTTATTCCTCAAAATTATTGTGTCTTTTCTCAGAACTTTGCATTTCCACATATATTTTAGAATTAGTTTGTGAATTTCATGGAGATAAAATGGGAGGCACCTAGGATTATAGACCTTTCCTTTCACCCTTTTTCAGGCATTGCATTTATTTCATGAATAATTCCATTTTAGTCCATTACACCCATTTTCTCTTGTAATTTTTTAACACTTTTATAAAATTGTTTTAAATCCTTGTCTGTTATTTCTAATAACTGGTCATCTATAAGTCTCCTTTTACAGAGTGTGCTTCTTCTACATTTTGGGTTACATTTTCCTGTTTATCAGTCTTATTATCTTTATTGTATTCCTGATATTTGCATAATAGTTTTAATTTTTTTTTTTTTGTCTTTGTCCCTTTTTTGCATCAGGTTGTTAGGAGGAAGGGCTGATCATCAAGATTCTGCCCAGAGTCAAGGTTCAGTGGGGGCGACTTTGACTGAGCTCAGGGTGCATAGCCCGCCTCACTCCCATGGTACTTTTTTGATCCTGTGGCACTTGAAGTGAGATGATGTTGGCCTCAGAAAGCTTTGATTCACTTTTGGGTTTAACTTCTGAGGGTTGTTACCATGGGAGCAAATTTTTTTGGAATTTTTCCAATCCTAACCTAGAAGTCTTCCTAAATTGCTTTTGGAATTGTTTGAGTCCATGAAGTTCAAAATTCCAGGACCCACTGACATATAATAACTTTGAGCTGTTGCTGTGTATTTAGTTCTGGTGGTTTTTAATCTTCTGAAAAAAAAATTTGACTGAAAATTATTCCTTCTTGGATGTATTCACATTTCTTGGGGTCTGCATTTACAAGACTTAACTGTTCATTGATTAAAATATCATATTGTTTTTGTACAAAAACGTGTGAAGCTAATAGTGAAGCTTTATTATAACCACCTAATTTAATATTCTTTCTCGTTTCATGTAAATGTCTGTCAGTAGAAAATGCTACCAAGAGCGGCATTGTGGTTACTTTAGTTCCATTGCCAATACTTTTATATGGTTTCCTGTATTCTAAAGGGAAAGCTACATGCACTTGTCTTCTTTTTAAACTTTTCCTCTTATGAATCAGTAGCTGTATGAACAAATGTCAGAACTTCTTATTAAGTGGTTAAAGGCGATGTCTCTGTCTCAGCATTCTTGTTTTAAGTAATGATGATTAAGCAGACTTTGTAATGGAAAATGCCAGAGTTGTAAAGAAATTGTTCTTATTAATAACTGAAGAACACATAATGTTTACAAACGCCCTGTGGCAATTGATCTGTAAGCTTCAACTGTAAGGAATGTCTACGGCCTGGAAGTCAGAGCATCGAGGCTCCACTCCTTTACTGAACTAGGCATTTTCAGGAATACTTAGAAATTAAGAGTTGTGTACTCTTTGGTTGAAAGACACAGCGATAGGAAGGAAATTTGGAAGGTAAATTTGCCTCTTCCCCAAAATCAACTCTGTAGTTAAGCCAAATGAAGGTGTCTTTGTTACATTTATTTTTTGTTTGGTAAGAAAGGCATTTCACCTTTCTGACATTTCAGATTATGCTAAATATTATTATCTGCTGAAGGATTAATTAACATAAAATATCATTGACATTGATTGAAAAAATATATTAAGCTGGTGTCCTGATAATTAATAGGAGCACAGAATTTCATTTCATGCTATTGAAACTTGACTATAGAGGAAACCAAGAGGGTGTCTGTGCTCATTCTTGGAAACAAGGCGGCCTGACAAGGGAAGGTCCAGCCCTTCTCGAGATGCAGGCCAGTGGTCAGTGAAAATAGGAGCAGAATTCCCCTTTCCAGTGCTTGTTGGGTGTCAGAGCACAGAGTACAGTTATGGCCCATGTGACCTTTTCAGGTAAGTTTTTCTTTATGTTGACCAGTTGTCAGGCATTTGGGGCTATGGTGGCAAATTAATTATTACAGACCTGCCACTCTGCCACTTTAGAGAATGTTCGTCTGCACAGGTAGGAGAGGTGGAGGGTGGGAAAGATGGAAGACCAAAGCCTTTGTGCACATGGTGAGTCTGGAAGTCTTCACAAGAAGTGGAGAGAGCTGCAGGTAAAGTACTTGATTATAGAGATTTTCACTAATCCCTGCCTTTTGCAGGGATTTAAATTGTGTTTGGTCATATAAGGTGTGGGCTAGAGGAGCAGGTAAGAACCGCAGATCAGTGCAGAAGAGTTCATCAAACCTCCTGAATGAAGGGGACCCTGTAGAGCAAGTGGCTTTCTATCCACAGGAGTAGACTTATTTCTTGAATATCCTGATATTTGAGCCTCACTGGCTCAGGCATATTTTTTTGAGAGTTGAAACCTTGTACTTCTCAAGAAGAACATCCAGATAAGCAGGTTGAGCTTTTCCCAGCATGGCAGCTGGCTCTGCAGCCAGTGTCCTTGGCATCCTCAGGTGGCAACATGAGAGAGGCTCCCGTAGCCCATTACTGCCCTAATCTTCTTGGGGACTCTGAGCCAGGGGGACTGCGAGGAAACCTACATTCTCCTCACTGGGCACACATGGACCATGGATTCTGATTTAGAATTAAATCTGGATTAAAACCCTAGTTGTGCCAATTACAACGTATATGACTTGGAGCAAAGTCCTAAAGCCTTTAGACGTTGGTCTCCTCATCTGTAAAATAGGGTGATATCTGACAGAGTTGTTGTGAGAATGAGTGAGGCAGTAACATAAAGACCTCATCTGTAATTTGGCACACAGTAGGTGTGCAACAAGTGGCAGTCCCAGGCAGTAGGGAACAGGGCACAGAACCCAGGTTACATAGGTAAAGGGCTATATGTTGCTATGCGACATTGTTATAAAGGTGCTGGAGATGTAGGTAGGTGCAGATCAAGTCAGCCAAGTGGCTCCCTCTGAACCTTATGGCCTTTACCTGCCCAGCCATCTGGGATGGGGCGTGGAAATTGCAGATACTACATGGGAGAGTGCATGCTGGATTGCTGGGCTTCCCATCTATGGACTGTCCACTGGGAACACAAGCATGGAATAACATGGAGGGAGCAGATTAGGTATAAGGGCAGTCATAGATGGTCAGAGGCATGTAGCAGAATCACAGTGATGTCACTGGCAGCAAAGGCCATAAATAATGAATGCAAGCAGAAAGCCCATTTAACCAGTAGCTTCTATCTAATTCTTTCATCATATCTTCTAGATATGTAAGGCTTCCCTTCTATTAAAGTTTCTTGCTCAATAGCTAGTTAATCCAACATCAAATCATTGAAAAAGAATGGGTAGAAAATGATATAAATAGCCCAGCAGTATCTAACAATCCCTTAGAAAATAAAAGTTGGCTACACTGAGATTCCTTTTGAAAATTAGGTTTGGTTTGATAAGATTGACATTTCCATTTCTGTGCATTAACCAGCTATAATGATTGACACCAAGGAAAGCACACTTGCCAAGCACCTGTAAGACTCATAGAATACATTGTTTCACGCTTGAGGGGGCAGGGGAGGTTATTGGCCCACAATCACCAGACTAGGGACAGTAGCCAGTTCCACATCCAGCTCCCTGAATATTTTTGTGAAAGAATTCTCTGCAAACCCAGCACCCCTCTCTTCCTAAGCATTAGGGTCAGGATCCCTATAAACTTTTTCCTCTCGTTGCCCCATACTGAATGCTAATCACATTAGGCCTGGCTCCATCACTGGAGGTACGTCACCTGAGGAACATCTATGTGGTGAAGAGGCAGGTATGAACACATACTGTTCTTTTGTTACCCCAGTCCACACTTCCTGGGGACTGTGCTCCAAAGTGTCTCTCATACTTGGAATTTTCCCAATGGGTTCAGCATTTTCATAGGACAGACTCTCCTTTTCCCGAGGACAGCTTAGTCATGGAAGGCCATTGGGGAGAATGTGGGTGAAGGTGATAGATGGAGCTTCCCCTGGTTTTGGCTTATACTCCTCCAGGCAGCCAAGGCCAGAAGCGGTCTCGGGGTGCAGGGAGCAGCCACTCTGCCATTGCTCCCCTTGGCAAGCAGAGCAGGAGCCCTCACTCTGCCAGGCCACCTCTCAAGAACAAGCCCTGACTTCTTACTGACTCAAGGGAGACATTGGATGGGATCTTAAGAAGCATCCAACAAGATACATTCTTTTATGGCCTGACACTGCCAGAGCACTGTGAGAGAAGGCCAGTTAAAATGAAAGACTTACATAAGAACTGAATCTCAGAACATAATACCCCAAATGTCTGAGTGTTGATTGAAAATCATTCATCATACCAAGAACAAGGAAGATCTTGAACTGAAAGAAAAAGAACATTTACTAGATGCCAACACAAGATAACAGTGATGTTAGAATTATTAAGGGTGCTTTTATTTTGGACTCTAACTTACAAGTTATTTATTTACTTTATTCAGTAATTCCTAATTGTAATTTTGAAAATAGAAAAAAAAATATTTAACCTTTTGAAAGCAGTCATCATAAAAATGCTTCACTGGGCATTATGAACACACTTGAAACACAATATAGAAAATTTCAGCAAGGAAACTGAAATTTTGTAACTACATGTATTGTATTTTTATATTTATTATTTTAAATATAATTATAGTACACACTACAAGTATATAATGTAAATCTACGATAGTAATATAGAAATACATTATATATTATAATAACACATAGATCTAGAGATAGAACTAAGTGTGCAGGGAAAGTAAGTGACAGGAAAACAAAGGAAGGGAATAATATCTAACTAGTATCTACAATGTGACCAGGGCAGTAGAGCATTACTGTTGTTGTTATCACCTAACATAAATATATTATACATATCTATTATTTAATTTAAACCTTACAAAGCCCTTCATGACCTAGCCACATTCTTTCAGCCAACGTAAGTCTGTAACCAAAAACTGAAAACTTGAAAGGGGCCTAATTAAATTAGTGTCAGAGAGGAAGAACGGCAAAAGTGATGATTCAGTACAAGATAATGAGGAATGTCAAATGGGACAAAGACGAATTTCCTTGGCCCAAGAAAGTGCAGACTGTGCTTGAGTGATGCATGAGGAAACTAGTTAAGGGAACTCAATAAATCAAGTTAAAGGACTCAAGTTCATAATAATTTTATTTGAACCTGAAAAGCAAGTGGACTTCTGGGAGGAGGAATGCCCAGATCAATACAATACAGTCAATACAACACTCAGGAAGGTAGTCTCATGAGACCAGAATTAAAGAACATGGTGAAGGGCTAAATGAGGGAGGCGTGGAGAGGGTCCTCACCCCAGATTCTAGTATCAAAACAAATAGAGCAGAGAAACTATGGCTGGCTTTTCCATCACGATAAAGACATGCAAAAAAGATTAGACAACCTTCCTCTTTTTTTTTTTTTTTTTTTAGACAACCTTCCTCTTAATGAGGCCTGTCAGTGTGTCTAAGGGGGTCTGCTGACTCTCATTAGACTTAACACTTCTCAACAGCCACTTGGAAAAGGTAGCATTCACTCAAATGAAACAACACATTCTGACAGTTTTATACACACACACACACACACACACACACACACACACATACACACTGCAATCATGAAATATGCCAGACATAGGAAAGGGGTCTAATCAGAAAATTATAGTTATCTACCTAGTCTTCAGCTTATCACTGTCAGGCTCTAGGAATGGAGTCCACTAACTCAATGGCTGAAACGCTGGAAGTTGGCATACTTTTTCTCCTTTAAGGGGAACTGTCTTCAGAGCTGTTTTGAATTTGAAATGCTTTGAACATCACCATCATAAAAGAAATCCCAGCAAATAGAGGTGACAGATGGCTCATCCACTTCCACTGGCTTGAGGCCTCACACTATCACACACAGCTCCAAGTGTGTGTAAATGTGCAGATTCATTTTGAAACTTACTGGACAGGGGGTTCTTGAAGTCATTAGATGCCTTGATGATATATTTTCAGTCCAGAGATTCAGAAACCCTGTTTTGCTGCATTTTGGTGTGACATTCACCTACTTCCCTCCTCACCCCAGCCTCCCAGCCACTTGTGAGCTTGGTTCTCTCACTCAAACACTTAATAATAGACAGATAGCAAGCTTTAGTGATGACCCCTGTTGGCCATCCTTGTTTAAGAAACTCCTGGGAGGAGGGGAACACTATAGCCCCATGAAGTAAGGAGATGAGTGTGTGCCTGTGTGTCCCATTGCACCTGTTGACTTGCTGGGCCCAAGAAGCCCCATCCTTTCTGCTGATGTCACAGGAGAACCTACCAGTTACCAAATTTGTTACCCCAGCTATAAATAGTTTTCTTTCTTCCTTCACCACCTTAATTTTACTGAGTATTTTGTTGTAAGCAAATATCCTAACAAAAGTGGAGGAGGGGTGAGTGGATGTTCAAAGGTTCAAAGGCCAGTTGGCTGTTCTGTCTTGTAAATGGAGGAGGGGTGGTGGTGACCTGCAGGGGGTGGTCCAGTCCACTCTTCAGATTCTCTCTCAGGCACTCCTGATACTCACTTGGCTTTATGAACTATTCTCTTAGGAGTACAAGTCTCTCTTTTAGCTAAGCCTATTAGTAAGCTACACCTCACTGTTCACTGCTTTAATTGCACAATTATAGACTTGTCCTCAGATAATTAAGAGGGCAGAAGTGCAGCTGAAGATGACCCTGTGAATGGTAATTTAAAATTTTTTAAGGGGGACTCCCCAGTGGCGCAGCAGGTTGAGTGCAGTGCTGTGAAGCTGTCCACAGCCTCTGCAGCTCAGATTTAATTCCCAGCTGGCGAGGGAGAAACCCACATGGCGCTGCAGACCTCTCCTATCTCACCAGCTGCTCCCCTCAGCAGTGTACTTCGTCAGTCTGCCTGTTCTGCTCCCCGCTCTGTCCCTGGTGAATTCTCTCACCCTCTGTACCCCAGTTCTTTCATAAATAAATAAAATTTTTTAAGGATGGTATCTGTTTCCTTTCCATGATGCTATGTAACATACCACCCTGAGCCTTAGTGGCCTGCAACAATAATTGTTCATTTCTTGCAGTTCTGAAGGTAGGCAACATGGGGGGAGTTCTTCATAGTCTTAGTAGGGTCACTCCTGTGGCTGTAATCTGAGCTCAGCAGGACTGGGGCAGTGGGGGGGGGGGGAGGTGTTTCATTCACACAACTGGCAGCCAGCCTGGCTATTGGCTGAGGCACCTGGTCCTCCATGTGGCATCCAGGTAGGCATCAGCCTATATAGGCCTTCTGCATAGCAAGTGATCTCAGGCTCCCAGGAGAGGGAGAGTGGGAATTACAGGCTTCTTAGGGCCTGAGCTCTGCACACACCACCTGATATCACTCATATGTGGTAGAAACAGAAATGAAAAAAACAAAAGACAAACTCTTCGACTATAAGGACAAAATAGTGGTCACTTAAAGGAAAGAGGGTGGGGCGGTGGATAAATTGGGTAAAGGGGGTCAGTTGTTTGAAGGATGGAAACTAGACTTTTGGTGATGAACATAAAGTAGTATATACAGATGGTGATTTATACTGCTGTACACCTGAAACCTATATAATGTTATAAGCCAATGTTATTTCAACTTAAAAAAAAATATAAGGCTTCATCTCTAGGACTCATATGGTGTCACTTTTTTCACATTCTACTGGTCAAAGGCAGTCATAGGGAGGCCCAGGTTCAAGGGATGGAGAAAAGAACTATCACTTTGCCCAAGCAAGAAAGAGACTAGTTGAGGGATATTTCACAGAGATAACCATGAGGTCATCTGATGGATCTATTGGGTAGAGGCGGTGGTCCCTGCAATTGCGTGGGGCACACTTGAACATCTGTTGTGTTATTGACATCAACACCACAGAAAAACAGGATTTATTTAGAAGGCTGGAAAGCTCAGTCATTGTCCACCCAAGCAGTCCTATTGACCCAACTAGAGTAAGGAAAATGCAGGGAGAGTCAAAAAGAAGAGGAAGAGAAATAATGGGTGGGAACCAAGTGGGTGGGAAGCCGAAGTGATGTTCTAAATGTTCCTCCTCCCTGCCCTGAAAATCCACATATGTTTTCTAATTTTTTATTTTTGCATAGAAGAACTGGGGTGTAGGCCAGAGGTTTGGGGGGTGGGTGAGAGGATTCACTAGAGACAGAGTGGGGAGCAGAGCAGGCAGATGTACTGAAATACACTGTTGAGGGTAGCAGCTGGCAAGACTGGAGAGGTCTGCTGTACAGGAGAAGTCTGCTGTACCATGTGGGTTAGCTCCCTGGCCCTGGATTGAACTCAGGCCACAGGGGCTGGTAACACTGAGACTTAACCCTTAGGCCACCAAAGAGGCCCTGAAAATCCACCTATTAACATACCCACATGCTATCCATGGAAGGCTAAGTGCTTCAGCTTTCTTTAAGTAGATATTCTCAAATCCCACTCAGGGATAGTTCTAGTGGCTCCTAAGTTGTTTTTGTTTTTTAGAGCAATACTGCCCATGTCGTGGGTCTGTACTTTTAAAATTTTTTGCAAGAATTGACAACTTACTCATGTTCTTATTTTTTTAATGGACACACGTCTTCCTTGGTGGTTTTTGTTTTTAAGCTGGTGACTTTTCTTTGTAAGAGATGTATGAGCTTCGGGTACTTTGTCCAGTACAACTGGATCACAAACTGGCAGGACAGGGGGCCCCAACAACATATAGCATTTTTATGCTAATAGTATGGAAGTATGCATAATAAAAGTAAACTTTAGTAGTCTTTGTTTAGTGCTCTAGGGCGCTCTGGTAATAAAAACAAGGTAACTATAAAAATCAATGTTACATTAGCTACCTAAGTTTATTTTATGTAAGGGGCTGTGTCCACAATGTGTACTTCTTAAACCTCCAATGCCCAGCCTAGCAGAGTAGAACTCCAGGGCATACACTGTTAGTAATAAAATGGCCATTAGTATTATCCTCAAGGCAGAGGTGGGAGGATACCTGCGATCAGAATCAACCTTGTCACCCCAGGAATGCTATCTGATCCTTCAATCTAGATGCTACTAATTTGGGGCTTCCTGTTGCAGTCCATGACAAATGGAGGGAGCCAGAAGGAAGAGTATTTTAGAAAGCCCCCAAAATTTAAGCTTAGAATTTTAGCCATCAATATCTGATCTTCCTAGTCAATATCACATTCCTCTTTAGAGCATCAGTGGAGGGGTCACTCCCTAAGCGCTTAGGAATGAGAAAAACTTCACCTGCCTTTGAAGGCTTTAAAAAAAAAAAAAAAACTTTTTAAAGTTAAAAAAATGTTGACCAGAAATATGGCTTCTATAATTTCTACATATGGGCCCTTATTCTGAGTTGGGCATCAGAACCCCAAATTTCTCTTCCATACAACATGCCTTCAAAAAATTGAAGTTCTCCCCTTGCTGTATATAGGACAAAAAGTGGTTGACATTCATAAAGCAAACCCAAAGGAAAAGTCCTCTTGAATAATCATATTACAGAGGCGGAAGGTTCAGGGGCTGTGCAAATCATCTAGTTTTCAACTGTGTGGTTAAAGGCATTGAGAGTTGACAGATTAGTCAGGGACTTGTCAAGAGTATTAATTACAAACTTTGAAATCTTGGTCAGTGAAAGTTCATCGTAGTGCATCTTGCAAATGTGATCAAAGTCTTTTCAGTACTGATTTGATGGTGCTTAACCACAGTGTGTGAAGAATGAAGTTTTTCATTAAAAATTACTGATGTGATGAGCACATTTTAAAGGAAGGTGTATTTTTGGACTATTAGAATTCATCATCTTCCTCCAGTTCTCCCCCCACCCCCTTTGGGGACGCCTCTTTTGTCTCTGAGCACCTGAAATGGCACTTTGGGCTGCTGCAAAGCAACTGTGGTCTTCAGAGCATTCGTGTAGCTCAGTGATGACCACCATGAGGGCAAAGGTGGGACTGGTGTCAGTGATGTTTTTAACCATAAAAATAAACCATAAAAACCCAGTGGCTAACTGTAATTTGGTGAATGAAAGAAATCTAAGTCTACTGAAAATGTCAAAAACGCAGGAGTAAAATGTGTAGTTGGTTTTGGGAAGGGGAAGCAACCTCTCTGCTCTATCTTTGTTGAGTTTTAGAAAAGCAACCTATTATTTTTAGTAGCTTTGGGGGTGGGGGTGGAAGGTGGTGGATAAAAATACAGTGACACTTAAATCATGGAAAAATGAAATAAAAGTACACCTAGCACAGCTCCTCTGAAATCATTGGCCTGAATCCCCTCCTCTCTGCTGGGAGGACTTATTTGTGCCTTCCACAGGTTCGGTAGGCAAAGGGCTTCCTTGGAATTCCTTGGTGTTTGATGAACGGCAGGTAGATTCTCTTAGTTGCTGCGTGGAAGGGGCAGAAAGATGTCAGTCCTGGATCCTGGCCTCCCCCCCACCCCCCAGCCAAAAAAAAAAAAAAAAAAACTGGGTTTGCATTTTAGATTCTTTGGGTTGGGTGGGAAGGCACTAGTCCTGGGAGAACGGGGGCCTCACCTGTTCTGAGCGCTTCCAGTTCAGTTGCCTCTGCACACCAGAGGGTGGCACCCCAGCCACTTCAGAGGTGGCCAGGAGGGGGAAAGAGGGGACTGGAAGGGAGGGGGGAGTTGGTAATTTTTCGGACCTCGATTCTGAGCTGTCCAGATCATTTGGAGTGCACCCCCCTTTAACAGAATCAGTGGACTTTTGCCAGATTAGGCGTCACAAAATTAGGAATTTCTAAAATGAAAAAGACTTGCGGGGTTTATTCATAACCACAGAGGCCTCTCCGCCTCCTGGATCGCATGAAATCCAAAAAGAAAGTAGCTGCAACTGGGTGTGCGGGAGCTTGGGGGTGGGCATAAAGCATCTGGCATTAGATTGCCGTGAGTGAACCAACTTCTGACCTATCTCTTGGTGCTGTGTTTTGCAGTTGCTGGATTTGTGCGACTCGGTGAAGGATGATGCCCTGAGGGTGATCTCTGCCTTTAACATTCCTCACGCCTCCCTCCACGCACCCATCGCTGGAATCGCCAGCTCCCTGGCGGCCTGGGCCTTTTACCCTATGCCGGAGCAGCCGGTGGCCGCGAAAGCGACGCGCTCTCAGCGGCCTAAACTGGGAGCCAAGTTATAGCAGACGTGGCGGGAAGGGTGGTGGCCCGCCCGCAGCTGCCACGATGCTGGCTTCTCTGACGTGGGGAGCGAGTGCCGAGGCCTCACAGGCTCGCGCTGGGCCACGGCCCTCGGGGATTTTGGCCGCGGAGCCGAGGTCGCGTTGAGCCTGGCGAGGCGCGGGACTGGCTGCTGGCGAAGGGCGAGCTCGCCGCCGGGGGAGTTCGGCGCTTTCTACTCTTCCTTGAACCGCGCCCGGCCTGGCCTCGACCAGTTTGGTCAGATCCCCCAGGACAGAGTGGGCTCCCCAGCGAGCGCCCCGCTTAGCCAGGCTCCACCAAAAGTCTCCTACTGTCAGCCATGACTCAGATGCCTAGTGATTTTGGAAAACCGGTGCTGGGTGGAAAACAAATCAAAGCATAAAAATCTTCACACCGCGGGGAGAGTTTCAGTTTAGCAAGTGATGCTTTTCCAATGAATCAGACCCTTTGGGTTCTGCGAGGAAAAGCATGGGCAGAAGAGGGGAGTGTGAGCTCGAGGCAAATCTTGAGCTCCGGCTTGTGCTCCCAGGCAGGCGGCTTCCGGGCTGCAAAACGACGCGCGGAAAACATTTCTACCACTCGAAATTGTAATCTGTTCTTTAGAAGACCAGAGATACAAACTTTAATAATAAAGAAATTCAAGGATGGGAAGGCGTCCCCGATGTTGCAAAGGCCAGGGAGGCGTGCCAGGGTCATACACTGATTTTAAGTTGGCTTGGGAACTTGGGGAGAGGACACCTTCGACGCGAGTGTCCCCGCGAGGGCTGTAGATTTCCCATTTGTTAGACTCCCTTTGCCAGAACTTAATTCTTGATCATTTTGCTCAGTCCAAGCCCTAGCCCTTCCACCCTTTCCACATCGCAGAGGCGGGAGGGGGTTTACCTCTGCCCATACGGGTGATATCAAGGACCAGAACGCAGATCTAACCCCTACCTGCCCTTCACACGCTGTCCCCTCTCTGGACTCGGGCCGAGGTTCGGCAGGACCTGCAAGCTTCGGGGCTGGGCTGGACCCGCTCGGGGTCACCCGAAACGGGGCGCTCGGCCTAAGTTCCCCAGGAGTCCGGGATGCATAAACAGCAGCCTCCAGGCAGATCTAATTGTGCCCCAAATAGGAGCGTTCTGCCGGTTGCTTTCCCCGACACCTCCGTGTGTGTGTGTATGTGTTTTTTTTTTTTTTTAAGTTGCTCTCACAGGGTCGCTAGAGCGGACGACGCGGGGGTGGTGGAGCGGCACAGGAGCAGAAGACAACCACCAGGGTGTTTTTCTGCGTGGTTCTTTTCCGGTCGATGTCTGCGTCGCCCAACCCTGTCGAGAGCGCAGAGCACTCGGGCGCGCAGCGGGTTTGGGGTTCCCGGCGGGCGCAGCCGTTTCCGTGGCTGGCCTCAGGCGGTCGTGCCTGCGGGCGAGGGCGCGGAGCTGGCCAGCGGGCCACCCGCCTTCCTCGGCTGGAGCTCCCAGCAGAGTCAGGACAGACCTCGGGCTTCTACGCCCGAGCTTACGTCCCTTCCCTCCTGCCGCGAAAACCCCTGCCCGCGTCCCGGGCGCGTCCTGGAAGCCCTTCGAGGACCCACGGCCTCCTTCACTTGGCCCAGGAGTCGCGGGAGGATGCGTGGCGAAGACATAACCAAAGGCCACGAGGTCACGCTGACGTTATCTGCTTAAAAATAAAAACTGACCAAGGTGGCCCGAAGACCGGACCGCGCCTGGCTGGCTGACTTCTCTGCGACGAGGCCCCTTCCTTCTCGTTTCAGAGTGCTGGTTAGGGCGCCTCGTAAATTGAGTTTCTTTAACTCGGCCATCCTGGACTCCCCCGCGGGGCGGGATGTCCCATCGACCCACTGACCCCCGCCCCAGCCCACTCCAAGCCGCAGTTGTCTCAAAGCCCAGGGCGCACTGGGAGAGGTCCAAGTGGGCACGGCATTTGGGGGGCAAGCGGGGGTGAGGAGCCAGTGGAGGAACTGCCGCGCCTGAGGAGCGCGGTCTTCTCCAGAAGTAGCAGGAGTGGGGCTCGGATTCCGAGGGGTAATGATGGGGGCACGCGGGGGACAGGGGCGGCACCGAGCCCTCTTTTTGGCTCTCCAAGAGCTACCCGAATCAGGCAGCGCCGCCTTCTCCGGTCTCGGTAAGCCGAGAGACGTTTCCGCGCTCCCCTCTACCCTCACCCGCTTCTGAGAGCCCCCCAAATCTCGGGGGTCCGAAATAGGCACCCTCTTTCCCACCTGGAGGCCGTGATCTTCTCGGTCTTTTTTTTATTTTTTTTTTTTTTATTTAAAGTAATGTTTTCAAGTTCTTTTCTGTTTCATTTGCTCTGGGCGCACTCTTTTCCCGCCCCGCACGCGCGCTGCGCAGAGACGCCTCGGGGGATTGCTCCTCGCTCTTTTCTAAAGGCCCCAGTAAAGGCTCTCTCCCCAAAGTTTCAGCGCGGGAGGAAAGCTAGGTGCCTCTATGGGTGGCGAGAGGAGGGTGCCAAAGCGCACAGCCTGGGGGAGGCGAGACGCAGACGAGCAGCTAGCTGATCGGCTCCCCCGGAGCCCGGGAATCTCCGAGCGGGGAGAGCTCGGACATCCCCATTCATCCTTGGTCCCGCGCGTTCTGGAGAACCACGAAGTGTCCGGAGCGACTGAGAAACTCCCGCAGCAGAACCAGGGCTCAGGGGCGCCTCTTGAGGCTTTCTGCGGGCGGCGGCGGCAGTGCCTGGCTCTCAAGCGTCCGGAGCGCCCCCTCTGTTCCACGCTCACACCGCGGTGACCACTGCACGGGGCGGAGGTGAGGGTACACTTTTGGGTGGGGGATGGGCCAGCAGTTTGCCGTCAGCAACTCCAGACCAGTGTTCAAGAAACCAGCCGGGCGGGGGCCGGGCTGGCCGCGCGCCACCCCCGCGTATACCTGTCGGAGCCTGCACGCGCCGGCGGCCCGGGCGCCTCGGGGGCGGGGTTTGCCAGCCCGCGCGCCGGGGCGGGACTTGGCGAGGGCGGGGCCCGCGGTGATTGGGCCCGGGCGCGGGGCCACCAGCCTGGGCTCGGCGGCTGGGTCGCGCAGGTTTCACTTCGCTCAGCGCTGCCGCCAGGTCTCGAGCTAGTCGGAGCGCCGCGTCCCGCGTCCCTACCACCACTGCCACCAGATTCTCGCAGCCGCCCTGCGCGCCCTGGCCCACCGCGGCCAGCATCGCCTCGGGCCGCTCGATTCGCCCCGCTCTAGCCGCCACCGGCTCGGCGCCTTTCCCCTGGCCCTCGTCCCCCCAATGTCTGACTCTGACTCTCGGACTGAGAAACGCAAGGTAGGTGCCTCCGATTTTCGGGGTGCGGGCTGGGTACGGGTGGAAGACAGGCGGCGGAGCCCGCGCGACCCCACCTCCGGCCCGCTTCCCGCGCACGTGCAGGCAGACGCGCACGTACCTGTCCCGCAGGTCGCCAGCGGGAGGCGGCGATCGTGCGGGTGCCTTCGCTCTGGACAAGCCTCTAGGGCAGGACGCGTCCGCTAGTGGCCGCGGGCACTTGGACGAAGTGCGGCTCCACCGGGAAGCCGCGCGCAGCAGGCGGGGAGGGGAAGGACCCCCGGGACCTCCGGGGGGAGCGTGCGCCTTCTCCGCGCTGGCTAGGGAAGCGTGGCCCAGCTCCCCCGCACTGGCTGGGCGGCGCGCGGGGTCGGGAAGTCTCGCCGCGCGCCCTCCCCCGGCTCCCCCCTAGCAGCCGCCGGGCGGTGCGAGCGGATCCAGCGACTTGGCTTTTCCCCGGCGCGGGAGTCTGGTGGTGATTTAACTGCCGAGACTCGGCTTTTCCTTTTACTCATTCAGGCCGAAGTTTCGGGCAGCTGCCGCGCTTGCACTCTCCGACGTGTCGGCGGCCCTGCCCGATCTGCGGGTGCCCTTCGCGCCGTGCCAACCGCGAGAGCCGCAGACAGCAGGAGACCAAGGGCCTCCTCCGAGGGCCGGGGCCACTCGGTGGACAGCAGACCCTTCCCGATCCGTGGGGCCGCGCTGTCGTGGCGTGTCGGGCTTGCTGGAGAACATGCCGACCCGCTCTTTTGCTGGGTGGCGGTGCCGTGGTTTGGGGGGACCTGTTACTCCAGGTTGCTGCTGGCATATGGGAAGACCCACCAGCCGCAGGGAGGGGACAGGAGTGCGGGTATGTTTGCTGCCCGCCGTGGTCACGGGTGCGCGCGGGTCTGCACGCCGGTGGCCAGTGGCGGTCGCGCGTCATGGGTGCGTGTCCGCGGCGCGCTGGGAGCGGGAGGAAGTTGCAGGAGAATGGATGCTGCAGCTGGGGAGGGCGCAGCCTTTAAGTCCTCACCCTGCGGGCCGGGACAGGGGTGGGGGGGTTACGGCGACCGGACTCGGGTCTGAGCCCGGCCCTGCAGCTCCAGGGGGCTCGCGGGTCCTCGCTTTGTCTCCGGTGACCGGCCCCTTGGGGTGCCCCGACGGGCACCGGGGGCGGGGCGGGGCGGGCTAGCCCTGCGCCCGCGGGCACCGAGCCTCCGCCGAGCCTCCCGTCGCCCCCGCGGCCGCGGCCACAGCCACGGCCGGGCCGCGCTCCGAGCCGAGTTTGTCAACAATCGCCTCGCCTTTGGCGGCCTGACCCGTAGGCGCCGCCCCCGGCGCGGCCGGCGATTGGCTGCGGCGCGGAGCGACCGCGCGCGGGCCAATTGGGAGCGCGGGCACCCGGCGCCAGCGGCGCGGGGAGGTCGGCGGTGCCGGCGGCGGCGGGCGCAGTGCGCGAGGGGAGGAGCGGGAGGAGGCGGAGGATGTTCCCGGCGGCGGCGGCGGCCGGGGCAGCGCGGGCCAGAGGCGCGGCGCGCGGAGCCCTCGGCTGCCCGGAGCGCGGCGCCTGGCGGGCGGCGAGTGGCGGGCTCTGCGCGGCCCGGGGGGCTCCGGAGGCGAGTCCCAGGCTTTGTCTCCCACGCTGCCTTCGTGGGGACGCTCGGGGGGCTCCAGGGCGGCGAAGGGAGCGGGCCGGACGCCGCGGGGCCCGGGCCCGGACGCGACGCTTGGAAGGACAGGGGCGGATGTGAGTCTCGGCCCGCTGGCTTTCAGGGGGAGGGTCTGTGGGCTCCCCGAGCGCGCGTCCCGCTGCGCCCTCGCGTGCGGAGTTACTTCTGGACTTTGCGAGGAGCGCCAGGGAGCAGCTTCGGGGACCGTCTCCCCCCAGCCCCCTTGGGCGGCGTGCACCTAGTGGTGCGGGTATACCTGGGCGCAGCTCTGTCCGCTTGGGTGCCGCGCGCTGCCCCCCACGGGAGGAGGTGCGGAGAGGACCCGCGGGCGGAGAGCGCCAGAGTCGTGCTGAGCCGCGCTCTGAGTTACAAACTCTATTGTGACGCACTTACTACGACTGACGGCCCTTGCCAAACCTTCCCCAGACTTGCTGCCCTCAGCACTTTCGGCAGAACAATGGGGCTGGAGCAGGGAACGCGGCCAGCCGCCTGCAGTCGCTGCCTGTGCGCCCGCTCCTGTGCTCCAGCGCCGGATCTGATCCCGGGAAATCAGAGCCCGCTGGGAGTTTCTGACTTACTCCAGTCGGCCCCGGGCAGAGAGCACTTGCGAATAGAATTCAGACAAGCTGCTTCTCCAAAAACTCGTGTGTGCGTTAGAGCTCTAGTTCCACAAATGATTGACATTGCTGCTGTGTTTTGTTTGGTGGCAGGAAGTTTAGTTCCCTTTCATCCCCCACCCCCCCAAAGATGCCTTTGTTGTTTTAGGTGTATTTTTATTATTATTTGGAAGTTTTCAGAGGAGTGTAAGAAAAAAGGACTTAACGTGCTGGGGAGTAACGCTAAGAATTTTAAGTGAGTAGGGGAAAGTTACCCAATTTCGTTATGCCTTGAATTGTTTGGCTGTAGGTAATTTTAGTTTTTATTTTATTTGCAGAAAAAAAGACCAAATGGCAAAGCAACCTTCCGATGTAAGTTGTGAGTGTGACAGAGAAGGCGGACAATTGCAGCCTGCCGAGAGGCCTCCTCAGCTCAGGCCTGGGGCCCCTACCTCTCTACAGACAGAGCCCCAAGGTAATCACGAAGTCGAAGGGGACCGCTGCCCCCAAGGCAGCCCTCAGGGCCCGCTGGCCCCACCGGCCAGCCCTGGCCCTTTTGCTACCAGATCCCCGCTTTTCATCTTTGTGAGAAGATCCTCCCTGCTGTCTCGATCCTCCAGTGGGTATTTCTCTTTTGACACAGACAGGAGCCCGGCACCCATGAGTTGTGACAAATCAACACAAACCCCAAGTCCTCCTTGCCAGGCCTTCAACCATTATCTCAGTGCAATGGGTAAGCAAAACCCGGGTAAGAGGCAGTGAACGTGCGGTTGTTTGAATTTCTGTTTAAAGCCTGTGGTAGTATGTAAAGCCTTGAAATTTTAGAGCCCTTTATAACTGATTTCTTCCCTACTTTGATGGGAATGTGGAGGATGTGTCAAATAAAACATCAACATTTTTTTTGGTATTACCGAGTGTCCTAGTGAGGAATTGGGAGCCCCAAGCATTAGCCTATTAGGCAGCCCAGCTCAGATCCCTGCTGCCTTTGTTAACATATATAACTGTGGTGAGTCATTCCAGCCACCAAGATTTACTTACTAATGACATTCCACATGGTCAGTTGTAGCAAGTAGCTTAATAACATAGCCAAAAGTGTGAAGAAAAGATGGAACAAGTTAATGATGTTCAAAAATGGCATTATAAAGTGGAAACTAGTTAATGTCAGCAGTATCAACATAGAACCGTGAAAAATGGTTTGTTTTCTACTCAGATTCTTCTTTGGGCTTGCTTTGTTTGCTTGGAGGGTTTGGACATAGCACTAATGGGATTAGGTTGTGGGTTTTTCTTTCAGGGATTAAAGATAGTTAAAGGTTTGAATCAGGAGTACAAACATAAATGCCCAGAAAAATCTGGCAGTCCCATCAGTGAGGGAATGACCTGATGGGGATTATGACAAATTGGAGAACATTTGCTCCTTCTCCATTAGGGCTGCCCCCAATTGTGGCTGTGAAGGAGTGTGATTTCAGAGTAATAATTTTTCTAATATTGCAAAATAATCCAAAGTACAGATTTTGATGCCAAAACGTTCGCCATTTAAACATTAGCATCTAATTTAGAACTTTGAAAACACTGTACAAACCACATTACTTGATTTCACCCTTAAACCTCCAACATGTGACTTTTGAGTAGATTCAGTTATGACAGCCCTGATACAGGGATTCATCTGTGTTGGTTCAAGTCACCGTTGGTGGCTTAATCAGGACTCAGCAGACTCTGATTTACCATTTGTCCAGACTAATCCTTCTTTCCTATATTAATAAATTATAAATAAATGGCAACATATAATTGATTAAGAAATCTAGAATAGAGTATTGTAATTTTTATCATACCTTGCCAAAGTCATCAGTGTAGACTCTTAACTGCTGGAATACAGTGACAGATCTTGCCTTTGTAGGTCAGTCCTTCCTAACCTTCAGTGAGTAAACCCTGTAAATGTGTCCGCATGTTACGGAGTTAGAAGAACCTCAGCGGGTCAGGCACAGCTGGGTAATAACAGGCAGAAATGGCAAAAACTCCAGTAGCTATTGTTAACTGCACATCTGCTAAATGCTGAGAGATACTTTACAAGGACCCCTCCAGAGAAGGACCTTTAAGTTTCAGTGTCAGTTGCCTTAGTTATTACTCTTACTACTCCTCCCAAATGCATTTCTACCTTAGAAGTGCTTCATGCTTGCATATGTTTTTATGCCCTTGAAAATGCTCCTGAGTGAATGAGCCTGCGGCGTTACTGAGTGAGATACGGGACTTTATGGTGTGTATATTTTAAAACCTGTGGGCCTGAAGGATCCTCTGGAAGCTGTTGCAGTTTTTTACTGCAGATCTGTGCATGAATCTCTCCAGGTGGTATCTTAATGCACAAAAATAGTTCTTCCTTCCCATTAACCATCAATAGTAGGTGAATTAGTGTATTTATTAAATATAAAGGTAGGCACAAATTTTTTATTTTTTTGGTGACATGCTTTTTAGTAAGCTAATTACAAGGTAATCACCATTACTTGAGATGACAGATGTGGAGCTTTAGAGATCAAAATCTAAATTATTAAGCAAAGTTACTGTTGTACCTTTGAAGTAAAATAATGGATCCTGAGGTGTAATTTTTGAATATTAATTACATTCAGTAGATGGTTGTGATAACTTAAATTTTAATGCATAGAATTAAATGAAAGTTATAAGGAATTTATAACTTGTAAGTTATAACTTATAATTTAGTTATAATTCATAAGTTAATGTACCAAGGTAAGTTTTCAGTATTAAGTTCTTGGGAGCTTTGTTTGGGGAGGGAATGAGTTGGGATGGGAAGAAGAGAACTTAGCCAGATATGAGTTTATTAAGTTGAGGAATAAAATTTACAACCTCTCTACTCCATAACATTTTGTCCTGGCCATTCTCGTAATGTTAACTTGGTGCCTGGAGACCACTGAAATATGCTGAGTTGATAAATTTTGGTTCTCTTCTCTTTTTGGCTGTGTTTAGTATTCCTTATCCAACAGTATCCATTAAGATCTTCAATGAAGCTTTTGATAATTTATTGCAAAATACATTTTTCACAAAGAAGTCTTTATGATTGGCTTCAGCCAGTGCAACACAAATGTGAGGTTATGAAGAGGTTCTCCTTAGCCAGAGGCTCCTTCATCCACAAAATAGTTTAGTGCTCAGCAACTTGGAATTGAGAACAGTGTATCTTGCTTTTTTGTTCTTGCGTCTTTGTTCTTAGGAGAAGTCAGTTTTTGCTGGGATGTACAGCACTTAGATGTTTGTAATAGAAACATCGTCAGGTTTTCCTGCATGTCCTTGATTTTTTTGAAAATATGCTCAAAGAATATTGTGTTTATCTGTGAGAGTTTTTTCGCTTCTGCCACATTTTAGTCTTCTACCCTGGGAGGATTAACTTGGCTAATGTCTCTTAGTGAATATTGATGATATTAATAAATATCACTGACAGAGGTGTTGGTTTGTTAAATGTCTTCTCTGGGTGCTTTTAATACATGTCATGTACAGAGTTCTGTACATACTTGTAGTTGAAGTTGTAGTCAGTGCGCTTGGAAATGAGAGTTGGAAAAGGTCAAGGATATGGTTGTGTTTATTTGGATCTAGCTAGAGAGTTTGACATGCAGGGGTGGTGATAGGTCTAGCTCAGCGCTGGTCCAGCAGGGAAGCTGCATGTGAGTACTGAGCACTTAAAATGGGACTAGACCAAATTAAGAGGTACTGTCAGCATCAGCACACACTGGAGTTTGAAGACTTAGTACATAAAAAGTAACGTGAAAATACCTCCATTTGTACTAGTTGTGTTAAAGTATTCTGAATATACTGAGTTGCATAAAAATGTATTTTTGTTACAGTACAAAGCTCATAACTCATAAAATTGACCATCCTAACCATTTCTAAGTGTAGTATTCAGTGGTATTAAGTATATTCGTGTTATTGTGCAACCAATTCCCAGAACTTTTTCATCTTGCAAAACTAAATACTCATTAAACTATCCATCCAATACTCATTAAACACCATCCCTTCACCCCCATCCCCACCTCCTGGCAATCTCCCTTCTAGTAACCGTCTCTGATTTTGACTGTTCTAGGTATGTCATATACAGGGCTTCATTCAGTATTTGTCTTTTTGTGACTGATTTCTTTAACATGATGTCCATGAGGTTCATCTGTGCTGTAACATGTATCAGAACGTCCTTTGTAAGGCTAAATAATATTCCACTGCATGTATATACCACATTTTCTTTATTCATTTGTTAATGAATGCTTGGTTTTTTCCTATCCCTTGGCCGTTATAAATAATGTTGCTATGAATATGGGTGTACAAATGTCCCTTCAAGATTCTGCTTTGGATTCATTGGGATATATCCTCAGAAGTGAGACTGCCCGATCAATGGGAGTTCTAGTATTAATTTTTTTGAGGAGCCCCCAAACTTTTCCACAGGAACGAATGCCATTATACCTTCTTACCAACAGTGCACAAGGGTCCCAATATCTCCATTTCCTCTCCAACACTTTGCTTTCTTTTTTTGACAGTAGCCATTGTGATGAGTGTGAGGTGATAACTGTAGTTTTGAGTTGTATTTCCTTGACCATGACTGATTCGTGATGCTGAGCATATTTTCATATGCTTATTGGCCATTAAATCATTATTTTTGATATCACTTTTACCTGTTTTTTTACTTTGCAAAGTGTAGCTAATAAAAGTGTCAAGTGAGTTCTGTTTCTGGCATTCTATTTTAATTGGACAGGCTGGCCTTGCAAATGGAGGGCCTTGGAACTTGCAGTGGTGTTTTGGCAAGCCAGGCCTTATCTTCCATCCAGGGCTTGTCATTGCCATAGAGCTTACTCCTTTGCTTGCTCTTGTTGACTTAAGAGAAGGAAGGTAATTAAACTAATCTTGTAAGCATCTTAAACACTAAGTGACCTAGGAGATAGCTATATTCTCCAGGCAAATATGAGTATCAGCTTTGTTTTACCAGTTTAGACTCCCTGGTGCATTTAGGCTTTGAAAAAGTGGCAGGTGGAATGGTTTGGTTCCTCAGGCTCCTCAAAGCTGCCCTGGAGCTGAGGGCAAGCGGAGTCTTCTTTGCTCAACACCCAGTTCTCATCTTTTAAACTGCAAGGTCACTTGTTCGGACACCATGAGAAAACAAGTACATGTTGTAGGTGTTGAGTGAGGGTAGAAGGTGACAAAAGAGAAAAAAAATTCTTTACTGGTTCTAAACAAAACTTAGTAATTAAGAGCCGTCTAGACAAATTTAAATTTTTTTTGAAAACTTCGATTTTGAGATAATTATGGCTTCAGAGAATCTAATGCAGAGAAATCCTCTAGGCCCTTTCTCCAGTTTCTCACATTGGCAGCACCTGACAAAATAGCATAGTATCGGCGCAGCAGACCTCTCCTGTCTCGCCCGCTACTCCCCTCAGCAGTGTATTTCAGTCAGTCCTCCTTCTCTGCTCCCCACTCTGTCTCTGGTGAATCCTCTCACCCCTGGCACCTCTGGCCTTTACCCCAGTTCTTGTATGCATAAATAAATAAATCTTTAAAAAATAAAGCTTAGTTTCACAACCAGCAAATAATGTTATAGTTGCCTTGTGCAGATTTCACCAGTACCACATTGCACTCTGTTTTGTGTGTGCATGTGAGAGTGTATTTACTCATGTATGACCACCAGGGAAAATACAGAACAGCTCCTTCCCAGGAATTCTCTCGCTACCTTTTTATAGCCACAGCCTCCTTCCTCTTGCTCACTAATCCCTGACAACCACTAATCTCTTCTGCATCTCTGTGATTCTGACCTTTTACGTACAATTATACACATGGATCTCGCTATGTGGAACCTTGTGAGATTGGCTTTTTCACTAAACACGATTCCCTTGAGAGCCACCCAAGATAACTGTATCCTTGCTTGGTTTATATTACTGAGCAGTACTCCATGGTATGGCTGTGTTTAACTTTAACTTACCTGTTGAAGGACATGGACTGTTTGCAGGTTCTGGTGGGGACCTGGCACAGCTGGCACTCAGGGAGAGTTTGCCAGCCCACACATTGTCTCCTGGTCCATTTTCCAATAGCTGCCAGTGGAAGGTCGTGGGCAAATGCTCCCTGGTGGAGTCTCCCATCAGGCTATTGGCCACTGTGGCTTCAGCAGGGCAACGAATTGCTGCTTTGAACAGTTATGTATAGGTTTCTGTGTGACCATGGGTTTTCATTTCTCTGCGATAGATGCCCAGACGTGCAATTGTTGGGTTATATGATAGTTTGTTTTTTAAGAAACTGCCAGTTTGTCATATCGGCTGGACCATTTTATATTCCCCATCAGCAGTGTAGGAAAGATCCACTTTCTCCAAGTCTTAGCCAATGTTTGGTGGCTATTATCATTATTTTTTGTTCTAGCCTTTCTGCTACTTGTGCAGTAATACCTCATTTTAATTTGTATTGCCCCATGACTAATGAGGTTGAAAATATATGTGTTTTTCTGTAGTTCTGGTGTACTCTTGTCAATTCAGTGTATTTTTTGTTCATTGTTTAATTGGATTATTGATTTTACTCTCTTGAGTTTTAAGAACTTTTCTTATACTCAAGATTCAAGGCCCTTGTTAGAGAGGTGATTTGCAAATATTGTCTCCCAATCTTTAGCTTCTCTTTACATGTTCTTCATAGAATAAAGGTTTTTTATCTTGATAAAGTGCAGTATATGTATTAGATTTTCCTTCTGTTGGTTCCTGCTGTTGGTATTAAGTCTAAGGATTCTTCACTTGCTCTAGGTCCCAAAAATTTTCTCCCGAAAGTTTTATGATTTTCCTAAAAGTGTTATAATTTTACATTTAGATCTAGATTCATGTTAATTTGTGCTTAAGATGTGAGTTTTGGATCTGTGTTTATCCTTTTGCCTATGGGTGGCTAATTGCTCAAACACTATTTATTGAAAAGGGTACCTTTACAAAAACTCAGTTGGCATGTGTGTGTGTTTCTATTTCTGCGTTTTTTGTTGTGCTCCATGGAACTGTGTGCTTGTCCCTCTGCCAGTGCCACACAGCTTCTATGATTGTGATTGTAGAAGCGGTAATAATGGGTAGAGCGATTCTTCAGGCTTTATTCTTTTTTTCAAATTGTTTTAGTCTAGGTAGATTCTATACCTTTTCATATAAATTTTATAATAAGGTTGGACAATTAGGTAGCATGGAAATGGGGGCAGTTTTATTTCTTCCTTTCTGATCTGTATGTATTTCCTTTCTTTTTCTTGCTCTGTTGTACTGGCTAGAATGTCAATGGTATGTTGAATAGGAATGGTAAGAGTGGCCATCCTTGTCTTTTCCCTAATCTTAAGGGAAAGTTTTCAGTCTTGAACCATTGCATATATAACTAGATATTTTGTACTTGCTCCTTAAAAAGATGAGGAAGTTTCTTTTTAATATTAGATTGCTGAAAAAAAAAAAGATCATGGTTTTATTGATGTGAAATACTTGAATTTTGTGACCTAGTTCCAACTTTACTGAACTTACCACTTTGAAATGTGCTTTAAACATCTGAGAGTCTCATCTGCAAAATGAAAATAATAACATCTTATTCATAGGATTAATGTGAGGAATAAAAGAAGTAAACTAAACATTAACATGGGAGCCAAATAAAGCAATTATCGTTATTAAAATATAAAATAAAATTAGATTGCTGAGAGGTGTTTTTTTCAGTCACAAATGGAAAGGGCATGGGATTTTATAAAATTTATCTACATTGAACTGATATATATGGTTTTACTTATGTTAGCTTATTGATGCATGGCAGTTTACATTGATTGGATTTTTTTAAAGCTTTATTTATTTTTATACAAGAACCTGCGTATAGGCTTGATGTGCGGGAGGGTGAGAGGATTCACCAGAGACAGAGCAGGGAACAGAACAGGCAGACTGACTGAAATACACTGCTGAGGGGAGCAGCGGGCAAGACAGGAGAGGTCTGCCGTGCCATGTGGGTTATCTCCATGGCCAGCGGGGCTCGAACCAGCACTGCCGAGGCTACGGACAGCTTCACAGCACTGCATTCAACTGCCTGTGCCACCAGGGAGGCCCCTACGTTGATTGGCTTTCATTGCTAATCTACTTTGCATGCCTGGGATAAATTCTACTCCTTCAGGGTGATATTCTTTCCATACAGTGCTGACTAAATTTGCTGATATGTTATTGAGGATATTTATGCCTAATACTATGAGACATATTCATGGGTTGTTTTCTTTTAAGGCTGTTTGGTTTTGAAATGAGGGCCTGTAGTGAGTTGGAAAGTACTCTTCCTCCATTTTCTGGAAGAGTTTGTGTAAAATTGGTATTCTTTTTCAGTATTTCATAGAATTGTGTAACAAAACTACCTGGGCTGGGAGATACCTTTTTTGGTTACTTTTAAATTACAAAGTGGAAAAAAAATTCAGTGTTTGTGGGACTATTCAGTTTTTCTGTTTAATCGTCTTGGAGTTATGAGTGTATAAAGTGTTTGTATTACTTCCTTACTATCCTGTTAAATGGATGCAGGATCTGTTGTGATAGCATGTTTCATTCTCAATATTGGTGATTTTGTGTTTACTTATTTTTTTTAATTTTTACCAGTCTTTCTCGGGGTTTACCAATTTTATTTCTTTAACCAACTTTTTCATATTTTTCTCTATTGTTTACTTGTTTTCAATTTTATTATTTATCATTTCCTTCCTCTGTTTGCTTGTATTTTTTTTTTTTGCAAGTTTTGAGGTAAGAACATAGAATAGTGTTTTGAGCCCTATCCCCTTTTCTGCTGTAAGCATTTCCCATTTACCACTGCTTTAGCTCTATCCCACATGGTATATTGTGTTTTCATTTTCATTGCATTCTATGTGTTTTTATTTCCTTTGAGACTTACTCTTTGACCCTAGATTATTTAGAAGTATGTTTTTTCATTTCCCAGTGTGTGGAGATTGTCATATTGTTTTTCTGTTACTGTTTTCTTGTTTGATTCCATTGTAGTCAGAGAACATACCATTTCGGTTCGTTTCAATTTGTCGAGACCTATATTATTGCTCAGAATATAGTCTATTTTTGATGAATGGTCCATGAGTACTTGAAAAAAACCCTGTGTAGTGTTGGTTTTTTATATATGTGTGTGTTGTTTTATATATGTGTGTGATCTTACTGGTAGCTTATGTTGCTCAGATCTTCTGTAACCTTGCCAATTTTCTATCTTGTAGTTCTGTCGGTTGCTGATAGTGTGGTGTTGACGTTCCCAACTCTAATGGTGGATTTGTCTGTTTTTCCTTTCAAATTTGTCAGAATTTGCTTCTTATGTTTTGAGACCATTGTTGTTTGGTATTCACACATTGGTAGAATTGTTAAGTTTTCCTGTTGGACAGATCCTTTCATTGTTGCCAGATAATAGCTACTCCTGTTTCTTCGGTGTATCTTTTTCCATCCTTTAACTTTCAGCCTATCTAGATTGTATTGGAGGTTTCTTTTTGTATAAAATATATCTTTAGTATTTTTATCTATTCCACCAAATTTTTCTTTTAAATATATTGTGTATTTAGACTATTTTCATCTAAGGTAATTATTTATATACTAGTGCTTATATACTAGTGTGTGCCATTTGATTTGTTTTCATTGTTTAAAACAAAACTAACTGGGTTATATGAACACTCTTTAGGGTTCCCTCATGATTTATTATAGTGTTTTTAAAGTATTGTTCTATACAGTATCATTAGTGGTTGTTTTAAGTATTGTAATATACAGATGTGACGTACTTTGCTGCAACTAATCTTAATCATCTTGTAACCACAACTGTGGTGTCGACACCTTCCTTTTTGGTCCCTTTACCTGCTGCACTTTTCAAATTTCATTGTATCAGATATTTCCTTTATATGTATTGAGTACCGTATCAGATAATGTTATGCTTTTTGCTTCTATTGTCAAAAATAATTTTCAAAACTCACAAGAAGTAGACTAGTAGACTAGAAGTAGACTAGATTTCCTTTTTTCTCATTCCATTGTTTCCAAGTTCTAGGCATTCTGTTATCATTTCCTTTCTGTTTAGAGGACTTTTAGTCATTCTTTAATGACAGACCTGGCAACAATGTTCTTAGTTCTCTTTTGTCTGAGAATGTCTTTATTCACTAGATATAGATTTCACAGTAGACGGGTTCTCTTTGTCCCATCCCGTAGGCCCCCCCATCCCCATCCCCAGGCGCTCAAAAGATATGCCACTTCCCTCTTGCTTTCATGGTTTCAGATGAAAAGTCAGCTGTCGTCTGAGCTGGTGTTTGCCTATGAGTAATGTGTCATTTCTGTCTTGATTGCTTTCAAGATTTATTTCCTTGTCTTTTAGTTTCTGGAATTTCATCTGAAAGGGGAGAAATGGTAGAGAGGTAACTCACATGGCCTTGTTTTCCACAGGGTAGGGGCTAAAGCTCAGTTCCTGTCTGTTCTCTGTTTACATTCCCGCTGTCCCTGCCTCTCAACTCTCCTCTCCCTTACAGACAATGGGTGGGTCTCATTCCCCTTAATATGCTGTGGGGAGAGGGAGTATATGAATCTGGCGCTGGATCCTGCTAATGCCACTCTGGAAGGGAAATTGAAACAGCATCTGGTTGCACTTGGCAGGGCAATAGAAAATCAGGTGCCCATGCCATCCCTTCAACACTACTCTGGCTGCACAGGGTGTTAGGATTAACTCTTGTCTGTTTCTGCTGGGCGGGGGCTGAGAAATCAGATCCTGATTTAGCCTGCCCATACCACTTCCACACCGAAACTGCAGGGTATAGTGTTTGACTGGAGTAGGGAAGATGTCAGAAAGGTTTTCTGTTGTGAAGTCACCCTTCCCTAGTCATTTGATTAGTGTCGGTAGCCTTTCTTTGGAGCCATTTCTCTTTGTGTCCCTACCAGAGGCCTCTGCAGTGCCCTGTCTGGGATATGTGGAAGATAGTGGGGAAACCAGGAGACTTACCAACGTATAACCCTCAAAACCTGGGGTTCCCATGATTGTAGCCCCTTTGCTTGCTTCTGTGTTATGTCCACTGTTTTTGTTATAAAAAGGAGGACCTGGGGGGTGGGGCTAGACACCTGTGTCTTTTCTTAACTAATTACTTATGATTTGTAGTGATTGATTCTGGCTATAAAGTACTAGGAATTTTAGAGAACACTACTTTTACCCTCTATTATTACTCTGTTTAAGGAATAGTAGACTTCTAACACTGGGGGAGATTTAGTAATAATCCTAGCTACTTTTTTTAAGATATCCGCAGTATCTGTTATACCTCCCTCGTGTGGAGCTCTGAGTGTGTCCATAGGTGTACACTGTGTTGTTCTCAGACACAGTTCCTGAAAATATGTGGGTAGCTTAAGACTGATTGTATATGCTGCGAGGCAACATCTTATTAAAGCAAATGAGTCCTGTAGCTCCATATAACTATAAGGCAGGAAAAGAGAGACTCAACAGTCGCTGATTTATCTTACTTTACAGTTTAGGGTGTTTTTGGTGTTAGAGTTGAAGATACGACTTAAAATTGCCAGTTGAATGCTAGATAGTCAGATGCTGCCTTGTTCCTGACCTACTTTAAAACCACTGAATTGGAGCACTAGTCTAGTACCTGAGGCTCCTTGCACTTGGTGTGTGGTCGCGCTGCCCATGCTGGAACAGGACTCCCAAGGGGACACCACCTCCCATACTAGATTCAGTTGTCTTCATTCCTTCTCTGTCAGCCTCAGTCTCCGGAAAAATCTCCAGCCTCTTCCACCTTCTGGTCACAGTCCTCCAGTTATTTGTTTCATCAGTGGACAGAACTAGGCTGTGGAATGTGACCTCAGATGACGTTCCTTCTCTCCAGAGGGCCTATTAACACAAGCCAGAGGCCTGTCCTTTAAGACCTTGAGGACTCAGCCTGCACTGTTTGCTGTGGTTGTCAGCACAGTGTCACTGCCCACCCTCTGCAGGCTCAGAACTGAGACCCTAATGGTCCCTTCTTTTTCAGGAAATGACAGCAGAATTGTATGCACATGAAGTGTCATCACAGTATTATTTATCCCAGCCTTAAAATTATCAATAGTCCTATGAATACTGGAAAACCCCTAAGTTCTTACTTCTCTGTTTGACAGACCAGTGCTATCTTAATTATGTTAAAAAGAATAATTATGTGGGGAAATGCATGTTAAGTTTACAAAGGCTTCAAAATTGTTGGTGATATCCTTGTGTCTTAGTCTGTTTGTGCTGCTGTGACAAAAATTACATAGACTGGGTGGCTTAAAACAGCAAACATTTGGGCCTCCCGGGTGGCGCAGCGGTTGAGCGCTGGGTTGCGAAGCTGCCCGCGGCCTCTGTGGCGCTGGTTCGATCCCCGGCTGCTCCCCGGCCACCGGCGGCGGATCCCACATGGTGCGCAGACCTCTCCTGCCGCCCGCTGCTCCCCTCAGCAGTGTACTTCAGTCCCTCTGCCTGCTCTGCTCCCCACTCTGGCTCTGGTGAATTCTCTCACCCTCCCGCGCTTCTGACTGTACCCAGTGCATGTATAAACAAAACAAACAAACAAATAAAATAAATAAATAAAACATGCCTCTAAAAAAAAAAAAAAAAACAGCAAACATTTGTCTGCTGACTTAGGAAATAGATAGAAATCTGACTCAGGTGCCAGCATGGTTAGTTCTGGTGAGTGTTCTTTATCCAGCTTGCAGACAAGAGAGAGCAAGCTGGCTCTAACCTCCTCTTACTAGGGCACTAATCCCACCACTGGGGCCTCTATCCTCATGAACTAATCAACTCCCAGGACCCCACCTCCAAACATGAGGGATTATGGTTTAACATTTTGTTTCTTGCAGGGGTGGGATTTAGTCCATAACACAATTTTTGGTGTCCAGGAAGTTTTATAATGGCAAGAATAGAAGGAAAGTACTAACATTATTTTTTTCCTTAATTTTAATCTTGATTTTATGCATGTCCATCACTGTGCCATGATGTCTATTAGTATGATTCAGGATTAGCTGTCACAGCCTTTTGTTGGTAAAGATTTCATCCAGGGGTATCAAGCTTTTGGCCCATCACCAGAAGTACTCCAGATGGAAATCAACTCCCTAAATTATACTTTTGGGGTCTGCTTTTAATTTTAACAAAGTATTTTATTGTGAGACACCTCCATCTGGTTGGGGCCACAGATGTTTCCTGCACTTGCACACAGTTTCCACCTTCCCTACAGGCTGGTGCCTGTGCCTTGAGCAGAATCTGGAAGGGACCTATATTCCTCAGATTGGTGGAATGACCTGGAATATCTTCCTCATTCGTCAAGTAAAGCCATGCGCTCTCCTCTGAGGGTTGTGGGAACATTTACATAAGCTAATAGACTGAATGTGTTTGGTAGGTACTCAGTCACTAGTTCTTCCTTGTTCCTCAATGACCTGTTACAACCACAGCAGGTCAGTATACGTGATGGCAGTGAATTATTCTCTACTGCTTTCCACGAGAAGGAAATCTCACTCCTTTGGCCATCAGTAATTTAAATTTTGGTTTTTATTTCTGAGTGAGTCATGGATCCTTCTTAGAAACTCTTGACATGCTTTAAGGTGACCATTATTAATGGTACAAACAGCATTTACCTGGTAGTCAAGTGTAAACTTAGTTTGTAAGAGACTGGGCATTCATGGTTTTAAGTATTTGCTTAGAATGAGTTGGTCATCCCAGTGCCCTATGGGAAACCCAAATTCAGTTTGTATTTCCTCTGTTCTCTGCCCTGGACCAGGTCCCCATATCCCATGAGTAAAGTTGTGGTTCCCCGAGACAGTGATGGAGAGACCAGCGCCTGGGAGGGGCTGCTGGTGGGCATTTCTGCTCCCTGCCATCCCTGCCCTGCCACTTGTGCCACGGGTCAGGCGGAGGGCCAAGGTCTGTGCCCAGGCCATCTTTCCCCCTCTCCCATCTTCAGGTGTTGCAGGCCAGGTGTTGAATGGGTTATGTCTGCATACCTGAGAGGGGACTTGCTTCCTTTCTAAGATAAGGAAACAGAAGTCGGGATTTAGAAACAGGTCAAGGCCATGGGCTGGAAGTTGGGCCTTTGACACTCTTCATTGTGCATGATGCTTTGGTTTGGGCTTTGCTGCCCTTCCTTACGAGTGGAAATGGTTTGAAATTAAAATTAAAAGAAAAAAAAATCAATCAACTATTACATTCCCAGGGGTTGTATGTCTTAAAATTGAAACAACGTGGTTCTCAACTATCTGAGTTGTTCTGGTCACTTTTTCCCCCCACATGTTACATGCCTAGATCCAAGCATGCCTTCCATTCCAATTCCTAAGACATTTTAATGTAAGCAATTTATAGATTTAATGAGTGACTTGAATCTTTTTCAGAGGGAGCTGGTTTACATGGAGGGACCTATTTTTCTCTTACGAACGTGTGTTTGTGATGTCCTTTGAGAAGAGCCGAGTGTGACAACCTTAGTTTGTTGAATGAATTACTTTTCTGTGGAATAAGTGTGCTGGAAGGAAAAGCTAAAAGGTTTCTTTTCTTCTTTGTCTGTTTTTCAGTACCACGAGAAATTTCTTAACATACAGAGGTCCAGAAATTAATTTTGGATATATACTATGTTAGTAAATATATGAGTCTAGGCCTGTTTTCCTTGTACCCAAGCAGAAATTGACCCAAACTAGTCAAAACAACCCAACACCTTAAGAGAACAGTTTGGTACCATGCAAATATTAGTGGGGTTAAAGAGAATTCAATGCAGCATGCGAGTGTGTGTGTTTCACTCCTTTTCCACTTGGATCTTGCCATTTGAAGCCTCAAACTGTGTTCTGTCTACATAGAAAGCATGGCATATATAGTACGCCAGCTTTGTTTTCTCCCCAGTCCTTTTTTCTGAGAGTCTAGTTTGAAGTGTTGGAGTGGAAATTTCCAGCAGGTGACCCAGTCCAGCTCGGCCCTTCCACTGACTGGTTGCAGCCCCTGGGGCAAGTGCCTCCGCCTGGCTAGGGACCAGTGTCCTCTTCTGAAGTAGGAGGGTGTTGCAGCCATTCAGTAATGGTCAGAGCTCTGTTGGGGGGTGGGGGGGTGGGGGGGGGAGCAGGGCAGTCTTGCACTGAATTAGAACAAGCCCAGCTTAACTCATACTGTACAATGGTTTCATCAGTCCAGGAGCCACCAAACCATTCCACCCAGTAGAGCTGGGCCCACAGCTCCATCTGCCCTGGAGCAACAAGGCACAGAGAGGAGAAGGAAGGATGTGTGGACCTGACAGGCAAAAGACCTTTGAAACCAGTTTTAGCACAGAATTTTATGCCCCTGCCTGCCTAATGGTGACTTTCATTCTTTTCCTGTGTGAGGGCCGGAACACAGTCATTTATATGACATTCCTATTTTATGGCTTGCAGACTGTTTAGGTGGTGGTTTGCAAGCTCAGTATAGGCTGGTCAGTGGTTTGATCATTGACTATGCCCCTCAGATGCTCTGCTGGCTGTGGGCTTCCTCTTTTCTTATGTTTATGCAGGATTTAATTCTTAGGACATTTCTTTTTATTACTGTGTTTTCCTACAAAATACTATGGGCTTGTATTCATCTGTGACCCTTAGAGGTAGGATACCTGTTTTGAGTATTAATATACTCTCTGGAGTAAAGCTTCTCTAGGGAAGAATCACACAACCCAATCCTGACAGACATGTTTTGAGGACAAATATTTAAACCATTAAACGTCCCAAACACAATGATTACATCTTTGTAATCATGCAAAATCGAGTCTGGAATTGAGGTGTAACTTTTGTTTCTCTTTTTTATGCAGTGTGGGATAAAAGGAGGCAGCTGCCTTTGTGAATTGTTTTAAGTGGGAAGCTTTCATTATGTCTCATCCTCCTGGTGTGTGGCAGATAACCATCTATCTGTGTTAACAGATTAGTGTTTCGCTTTATATGCAGCCAGTTTTAACTGCACGAATAAAGTTGATAGACTTTTATGTGCTTTAATTTAAAAGCTGTTTAAGATGCAGTTTTTAGACTTCTGTTTTTGCTCCATGCCTTCATCTTCACAATCGTTCTGTGAAATACAGTAATGTTTAAGATCTTAATGTGGATTTAGGAGAAGAGATTTTTGTCAGCTGTTTCCTGCTGCCCGTGTTAAATTTCATAGAGGAAGCCACACTTACTCTGTAGTCAGAAATTTTTATATTTGTTGCTTAAATTCTCATTTCCTCCCCAAGATCTGATATTTGGCTAAGTACACCAAAGTTACTGAAAGCTAATAACTTCAAAATTTTTAACACTTTTTAGCTAAGGAATAGTCTTTTTTTTAAATAAAATAGTCTTTTTTTTCCCATTTTTTTTATTCATACAATAGCTGGGGTACAGGCCAGATGTGCGGGAGGGTGAGAGGATTCACCAGAGACAGAGTGGGAACAGAACAGGCAGACAGGTAGAAAACACTACTGAGGGGAGCAGCAGGTGAAGCAGGAGAGGCCCGCCGCGCCATGTGGGTATCTCCCTGGCCAGCTGGGAATCAAACCTGCGCTGCAGAGGCTGCGGACAGCTTCACAGCGCTGTGCTCAATCCACTGTGCCACTGGGGAGGCCCTCTAAGGAATAGTCTTAAGTGAATAATGTGTAGAGTTGTGTATTTACTTTTAAAGTCTAGCATTTCTGTTTTATGGTTTTGATGAGGTGAATGGTGAAATAAACTGCTTGGAAATTGCAAGAAATTGCACACTCAGAATGGGGTTAGGGATGTGTGTGTCTCTAAAAGCAAGCTCAGAGTTGGTCTTCATTTGACTGTACTGAGTTTTGGGGTTATTTTTAATTTGTTTTACAAAATAAGGTGGCTCAGTCAAATCCTTTGGAAGAAATGTAAGGTCACAGAAATATATTGATAGAGCTGTCCTAGAGAACTTAGTGTTACAAGGGCCATCGAGGGGCAGTACTATCTTTTCCCACCAATGCAGCGCAGACCACCACCACGCTATTCAGAGCAGCGTCTTTTGGAGCACAGGGGATTGGGGGGGGGGGCAGGACGAGGAGGGAAGGTCTTCCCAGGGCTCGTCATAAAAGGCACATGGAGGTAATTGGTTCAGGACCAGGTTGCGGGTGTGTGGGGCAGCGTCACTGATTAAAAAGTCCAGGAGTGGTGATTGGGAGGGATTGTAGCTTGTCTTTAGATGCTCACAGGGCAGAACCAGGATTAGGGTCGGGGTTTGAAGGGAACATTTCAGTTCCTGCAGAGGAAAACCTTTGTGGCACTTAATGCCCTTCAGCAAGCACTGCAGTGCCTTTGGAAAAAAGTGTGTCTCTGTCTTGTGATGTGGGCACCGTGCTGGGAGCAGTGATCAAATTCTGGAAGATTCCTTTGTGTACAGGTCTCCACCTGGTGTGAGATGCTGAGCTCCTACCGTGACCAAGAGTTAGCTTTGGGGACAGGTCTAAAAAATCAGATCTGGGGGTTTTCCTGCCATGTGGTATCACTGGCTTCTAGTAAACACGTAAATATGTGTGGAACAGAAGTGAAATGGCTAGGTCTGATAGTAAATGAGTAAAAAAAGATACAGCACAGTAATCATAATGCCTTTAGATTTGAATTTTGTTGTAAGAAACAGACAAGTGAAAGGGTAAAGATACGAATTTTAGTTTCCAGACTTCTGTCCAACCTCACAGCCTTGGTTTACTGGCAGTTTCCAAATGGTCAGGCTGGAAATTGATCAGAGCTGCTTGTTTGGACTTTGTTGCTCATGACCACATGAAAGCACATGCTAGTATGTGTCGAAAAAATAGGTATTAAAATGCTGGCTTCCTCTCAGGCTTTATTATTTGTGGTACTTTGTCCTAGCAGCTGTTTATGGGGCCACTGTCTTGAATTCATGTGACTGCCCTGACCCGACGTCCTGACCTGACACAAGTGTGTACCAGGGAAAAGAGATCTGGAAATTTCATGAGTGGCGATGTATTGTCACTTTCTTCCTTAATACCTGTAATTTTCATCCCATGACTCAATGGAATTGATGGAGGATTTGTCAAGAAATAAAATCATGCAAGTGAGAAATAGTTCCAGAGGGAGGGGTGCACGTGTGTGTGTGCGCGCAGTTAGGTTCCGGCTCATTTGACTTTGGGGAATCAGCAGAGTTAAAGGTGATTCTGAGTGAATTGATGGCAGTAAAACATATTGGAATGGTAGTTACCCACCCTCCCCCCACCCCCAGCTGACTGGGAGTTCCCCTGCAGGTGAGCAGCCTGATTCACCCAGGTGGGTTCTGTAAGGAAACCTTAGGTGCCGACTGGTTGCTTCATTCCTGTTGTAAGCTGTGGATAACTCTGAATTGATAAAGATGTTTCTGAAGATATTTACTTAAAGAAGTAGATCATTGAATAAATACCTCAGATTTTTTATTTTTCCAAATGAATGTTGAGTTTCAAAGTGGCCACCTACAAAAGCAGTGCTACTTCTAAATATGTGGGAGTATTTCTTTGGGAATTGGTTTAGGCTGGTGTCAGAGCCTACAAAGAAATCGTCCATAAAAAGGTTCTGTATAGCTTTTGCGTAAATCTTCTCCTCCTGGGGTAAAGCTCGACAACCCCAGGTGTCAGGAGGATAGGGCTTGCTTTCCATAGCCCACACAGTCTCCCTGGTAAGTGCCAGGCAAAATGTGCACTGATTTGTCTAAGTATGTTCTGTTCCGTGTTTAAAATAAAAACATTTACACATTCCAAGTCTCTTCAGGGATTAAGAAATCCTTTCTCAGTTCAGAGCTGAATATTGATTCAGAGCTTAATTCATGTTGATCACTTTTAAAGCTAATCTTGATTCTGCTCCAGTATTAGTAGATTTCAGAACATCTGAAAACAGTATAGAGTGAAGTGTTTTCATGAACTTTAACTTGGTTTCTTGCTGTGCACTTGAAACTCCAGTAGTGACACAAAGGGAACTTTTTGTGAGCCTTACTAATCCTGTGTCCCAGACCAAGACTGTAGTTGTGAGTTTGTGTGTGACAAGAGCCCCCCAGCATGCATACCTCCTTAGGTGGCACCACAGCACACTGCCAGGACAGCTGGGTAGATGGTCCTCACCCCACTCTGAACACCTGCTCTTCATGGCTATGGACTAGAAGCTACAAGGCTTCAGAAAAACCAAGTTTGGCTTGACTGATGTTGAGTTCTTATGAATCGACAGTGTCATTTTTTTTCATTTTTCCACCTTAGCTGGCGGTGCAACAGAAAGCCCTTTCTGAAAGCCCCAGTCTGATTTCACTATCAGCCACTTAACCACGATATTAATTTTTTTTCAAATTGCTGAACTGTTAAGATTTGAAATTACAGTATGGGTTGAAGAATAGTTCTGTAGCTAAATCAAAACAGTCTGCTAATTAAGTAATGTGCATCTTTTAATAACTCATGCCTCTTTTTAAAAAGCCCCCTTTTCCACTCCCCATACTTGTAGAAAAATGAATTAATTGTACCTCATTGTGTTTTTTGTCTAGACAATAATACTCCAGTACATTCCAAAAAACTATTTTTAAGGGCTTTCTGAGTGTTCAACTCACAAGATCACACTTCTTACAAAATTGCCTATGTGTGGCGTGGTTTCATGATAAAAATTTTGATTAGTGGCTTTGGTTAGAAAACCTGGACCCAGCAGGTTCCTCTCAGTCTGCAGCGTGCAGGGCTGGAGCCCGCTTACAGCATTGGAGTAGCTTCACATTAAGAGCACTTTTTTCTTCAGTTTTTAGCACTGGGTTTCTGGGGTGAAAGGCTTTCCTCAGTAACTAAAACTACACTCATTTGTATGGGTAAAAATACCCCTCATCCGATTTGCCCCTTGGAAGAAGTTTTTCTGTTCACGTAAAACTGTATTAAGTTAAAAACTTCATTTTCCTTTGTAATAAAAGAGCTTTTGCTTCCAATAAAGACCCATTTTGATTATCAAATATCAACATTTATGCTTGCTAGACACATTGCAGATAGCTTCATGAGATATTTATTCTTGGTACTTGCAGACTAGAAATGTAAACGAGGTTGTCTTTTTGGTAGGTGGGCTCTACTTGAATGGGAGTGTACATGGGATCACTCTAGGGGGTGGAGGGCATGTTTTGAGCATCCCCGGCCCCAGCCCTGCTGGCTCCATTTCGCATTCAGAAGGCCCTTCACCATTGTGGTGACCCGTGGCCTGGGTAACCCTGAAACAGTTAAGCAAACTGGTCATGAAGGAAATAAAAACCATAATTCTGGTTCTGCCCACCAGTGTGGGACTGATAGCTCATTCTCTTGGGTCAGCCAGATTCTGTTCTTTTTTCTGGTGGGCTCATATGTGACATGAGAACAAATATGACAGTCACTAACATTAAATTATAATGAAGTTAAGTAAAAGCTCCCCCTCTCTCCCCAAAAAGAAGATGGTTTGTCACTTGAGAAATAATCTTTGAAGTTTCTTTTAAAATGTGCTATATTAACTAAGATTAAGAATACTCTTAAAATTAGGCATGCCTGTGTTAGGACACCTTTTAAAACAGTCAAAAGAGAATTTTTGTCTGGCAGTCCTTATTTTGTAACCATATACTCCATGTACATTTTAGCTAGGTTTTATGAAAAGGTGACTGTTAGCCATTAATTTTACGTTTATAGTTCAAGGAATAGGAACAGTATTTGCCTCTCAAAATATAACAATCTTCTCAGAAGCTAAATAGTGATAGATGCTTTGTTGAAGTAGCCCAAAGATAGTCTCCTCTGGAAAAATTAATTTATTTATTACCATTCTACAACTTTAAGAAATCTACATAGTATAATTGTTGGCATTCTTACTGATCTGTTGCTATTGCCAGTTGGCATATGCTAAACCTGATCTAATCCGTTATCTTGGGTTACTGCAGCCTCCAAATGCTTAAATGTTCTCTGAAATGCACATCTGGGCTCCAGGACCTCTGTCTGGTTTCTTATCCTTTGTCAGTATTTCTCGGGGTCTGATCTGTGGACCATTCCCAGAAGTCACTCAGGGAACTGCTAAGAATCCTGAGCTTCTGGCTATCTCTGCAGATGTGTTTATATCTGTGTATTTTAAGCTAACAGCTTCTGGACTTTTCTTTCTATAGAAGAATCTGCTTATCATCTTTGCCTTCTTCCCCCACAAAACAGTAGGGCATTTATCTCTAAGATGAGCGTGTTGGATTTGGCCACCAGGTTCCGTGTTTCCTTCTTAGCCACTGGCTAGATTGATTCAGTTCACTGGGTGCAGGTTTTGATAAACTGACTTCTACATGACTGGCTCCTGTGATGGTGCTTCTGGCCGCTAGCCAAGAGTGAACCACACAGGACCTTCCCAGTTGTACACAGGGGTGTCAAGTTGAATTGTTTTTACCAATTGGGGAGAGGATTTTTGTTTTGTATACCAAGGTGCCATAAGAACTATAGCATCTTTCTGCTGTGGCAGTATAAATTAGTGTAACCACTTTAAAAAACAGTATGGACCTTCCTCAGAATGCTAAAAATTGAACTATCATAAACTCTAGCAATCCCACTTCTGGGTAGAGTTAATTTCACCACAGTGTTTTTTGCAGCACTATTTATAATAGCTAAGATATGGAAGCAGCCTAGGTGCCCACTGATTGATGATTAGATGAAGGAGGTAGCGTGCATATACACACCAGAATACTATTCACATATTTAAAAAATGAAATTTTGCTATTTGCAGCAAAATGGAAGGAACAGAAAAATTATGAGAAGTGAAATAAATCAGGAGAAAGACAGGTATTGGATGATTTTACCAGTGTAAGGAAACAAAGCAGATGAATAAAGGAAACAAAATAAAAATAGAACAGTAGACATTGGCAAAAGAATTAAGGTTACCAGCGGGAAGAGGATTGGGGGGAAGGGGCGGTGTCAGAGCAAGCCCTAGTGGATGGGGGCAGATTTTTTTTTATTTTTAAAAGAAAGAAAAGTAAGTGTAAAGTATACTTCTAAGTATCCTTGTCCAAAAGAAACTTTTAGTAGAAATTAAGCATTTATAACATAAGGTAAGCTGGTGAGAGGAGGCCTCAGTCTCTCAGGTCACTACCCAGAATGCCACCTAGATCCACAGCTGGCCCCCAGCTGCCATTGTCAACCAGAGCTAAAGGACATCCGAGCATCGGGTGACTTGTCACACCTCCTCTAGTCTACTGTCTTGGTAAAATGCCATAATCCATATCTCACTGGCTTTTGATAATTGATGTTTTCTTTGTTCGTGGCCCTAGGACTGAAGGCAGAATACTCTCTCAGAGCCATGTGCTGTGGGAAAAGCGGGTGGTAGTGGCCCCAGCAACCACGTGGCATGCTGCCTGTTCTGCTCACCTGTGTCTGTGGGCAGGTGTGTCTCCCCACAGGGCATGGGGGTGTCACATGAGCTAACATGCATGACGCGCTCTGCAGGCCTTGGCAGGCAGGAGACATTCTAAGATGCTTCCATTTCCCTCCAGGGCAAATTCAGGTTTCCAAGTCAGAGGAAGATCGCTAGGAGTGTAAAAAGAGTAATCATGAATTTGTCGCAGGGAAAGACTAAATCCTTTAAAGAGCTGTAAAACCAGGAAAAGGAAGTCAGCTGTCGTTGCCTGGTATCACATCCCCCCTATTTTGTTTTCTGCCAGTTAGTCATTTAAGATGTCATTTTAATAGACTTTACAGAGAAATAAGAAATATTTGTGTGACAAATGGGTAGAGCCCAAAGTAATTTTTGTTAGCTGTGAATTCAGGGGACTTACCTATTTTACCCTAAAAGTTTGTCTCCCGGCACCCCAAGGTGGTGCTTTGCCTCTGGGCCACTCATTCTTTCTGGAATCATTTGTGCATTTGTGTGGGTGGGAGATGGGAACTGGGGAACAGAGAAGTTGGGCAAGAATTTAGAGAATTGGTAAAAACTCTTCAAAGTGTTGACTTTTAAGTGCCTGTATAGAGCTGTTAGCATCAAGTTTTAATGGCAAATACAAAACACGCTTTTTATAAAAATACAAAACAGGAAGCTGTAGTGACCTTATTGCAAAAAACCTGGTTTTCAGAGGTTTTTAAAATATATTTTGCTGTGGTTAAAGGATAATGTGTTTAATTGTGAGTATGTTGTGCCCATTTTATCTGTAAGTTAACATGAGTTGCCTGTGAATAGCTGTTGAAATCCACGCGTCTTTGCATTTTTCTTGTGCCCACGGGATCGCACTGTTCTCTGAGTGTAGAGAGTGCGTCTTTCTTCGTGTGCATGGAGAGCTTCATCTTCCTGATGCTTGGTGGGATCTTTGGACGACCCACATTTTTGTTCTCCATCATTTTTGGCTGTCATATGGCTTTTAATGGTTTCATTAACAAATGGATGAATACGCTTGGTGTGAATGTTAGTGACAGCTTAATGAAAGGGCCAACCTCCCTCTTTTCTCTTCTTTCAAAAATGCCTTTGCTCTTACACCCAAAACATTTCCTCTCCCCATGTGGTGTTTGCAGACTTGAATCTGTCTTTATTGATTGTATTCATATTGAGACAAAACATGCAATTATGCTTTCATCTGGCCCCCGGTAGCGCTTGTGAAGACCTGCTGTTGGGATCACAGTGCTACCTCCATGGAAACAAGCTGCTCCGGTAGCCTGTTGCAGAGTCTCAGTTTCTCAGTTGCTGAGCTTTGACTGGGACAGCTATGCCATCCCACTGCTACATGATGTTTGTTATTTTCCAACAACCTCAGCGTTCATATTTCCATATATTTCGAGTGTATTTATTTGGTGATATTTATTATAACAATTTTCTTTTTTGTGTTTGCCTTTTTTTTTTTTAAAAGATTTATTTATTATACATACAAGAACTGGGGAACAAGCCAGAGTTGTGGGAGGGGGTGAGAGGATTCACCGAGAAAGAGTGGGGAACAGAATAGGCGGACCAACTGAAATACACTGCTCAGGAGAGCAGTGAGCAAGACAGGAGAGGTCTACTCCATGTTGGTCACTTCCCTGGCCGGGGATTGAACTCATGCTGCAGTGACTGCAGATAGCTTCATAGGTTGTATCTTAACCCCTTGCGCCACCAGGGAAACCCCCTGTATTTGCCTTCTTGTCATGGAAGTATTCTAATTCATCGACCAGGATATTTTTACATTCTGCAATTCTGAATCTCCAGTATTGAAGAAGGAAATTATTCTGCAGCCTGTACAACCAAAGTTATGTAGCAGACTCTGTCACTGTAATGTTTAATGGGGTACTTTAGTTCTTTTAGTTAGGGAGCACACCCCCAAAAACATGAAAGTGGGAGTGAAGTGGGCTTACTTCTGGAATCTAACCAATGGAACTTTGTGAATGATCTATGGAAAACAATGTGATTTTTGTTTTGTCTGTTGTGTTGCAGCTTCCATGAGGCAGTCTCAAGCTGTACCTGCAGATATGCGCCCAGAGATATGGATTGCACAAGAGCTACGGCGTATTGGAGATGAGTTTAATGCCTATTACCCGAGGAGGGTAATGATGTTTTCTTTACCCCCACTTTATCCTTGCTCCTCTGCCCCCTCCACCATACTATTTGTTTTTAAAAGGTGACTAGTAACAATTCTGTGTTTATTCTAGAAATGGCACGTCTTAACCTATGTGTGACCTACCATTGTTTCTCTTTGCCCACTTTCCTTATGTTGTAACAGCTGAGTTTAAGTGCGGGTAGTTAGAGAGAATACAGTATGAGATGGCAAAGGGATTTTACAAGCACAAAGCCTTAACCACCATTCCAAGAAAGAGGTCATATATGTTCATCAAAATGTCCCCCAGATAAATACTAATGTAATTTTCGGTCTATATGGGGTGTTTCTCCATTCCCTGTAAACAGCTTGGGGCAAAGCTAAAGACATTTTAAAATTTCCATCTTCGCTAGCCAGAGGGAACGCAGCCACCCTAATGAACACAGCCCTTGCTATTGACTGGAGAGCAGGGGCAGCGGGAGCTGAGAGCAGCCTCTCAGCCCCCCTGTATGCTTGATGTTTGTTGATTGAAATGTGTCAGGAGGCCATCTATTAATAGTCTATAATTAGACTGCCCCTTAAGTTTTGAGGTATGTTGTTGATGAAGAAAAATGTATTTAGTTTTATGTTTTCTCCTGTAGACACAGTATTCTTTTTTTTTTTTAAATCACCAATTGGAAACCCTTTCCTCCTAGTTGACTCTTTAAAATGGTTTAGCTCTAGGTATTAGTCTGTGGTGAGCTTGTGGGACTACTCCCTGTCAGGGTACACAAGCAAGTGTGATGAAATATAATTTTGGCCTGTTTACATTTTTTCAAACAACCTGGTGTTTCTGTTGATTTGTCCAAAAGGAAGTTACACATATTTTGTGGAAAATGTCATGGTTGATATCTTTATTATTTTGTTACTTTTGTATGTTTTCTGAACATTATTGTTTCATTTAAGTACCTCTTAAAGATTTTCTCTAATCTTGGGAGGTCATGCTTATTAGAACACCTTAATATTTCTGTCCTGCTTTAAATATTAGTCTCTTTTTAGTTAGCTATTGCTAAACAGGTGAATATATGTTACCTGTTAATTACTTTTCATTCATTCTAGTTTTCCCATCTGTATTCGGTGGATCTCAAACCTCTTTTCAACCCACACTGAGACATTTTCACATAATGGAAGGGGTGGAAGCAGGGATGTCCATCTCATCAGTATGGAATCTCTATAAGGGAGTCAGGACTTCTATAAAGCTCATGTTGCCTTCTTTTTACATCTTCTCGTGGAGTGAGCATGTGTGTGTGTTTGATGGAAAGTGTATTCTAGCAGGATTCTGTCATTAAATGGAAAATGGCACATTGGTGGGTGGGCTTAGGGACTTCTTACACTACGGTTAGCTAGTAAGATGCCTGGCGTCCTACAGCTGTGTAGACCAGGTGGCAGAACATGATTCCTTCTCAGCCTAAATGTGAAATGGTAATTGTTTTTTGCAAGGTTAATTCTTCGTAATTTGGCCCTGAAGTTACTGTTTCCCCCAATCCCTCTGCCATGGTTTAAGTGATGGTATTTTGTTGTCACAGGGTTTGATTGGACTTGACTGTCTCCTGGTGGACTAAGAGGGAGGCCACTTGAGGAAAGGGCCCCAATATATTCACGATGTTGGTCTTCATGCTGAGGTGGGAGGACATGGGTCCCTTCAAGATGGTAGGCTGGAACACGTCCTGTCCTGATTGTGGGGGTGTGTCCAGAACCAGCAGGAAAAGATCAGTCACTTCTAATGAGCATAATGACCTCTCCAGGAAAGGCTAGCCAATGAACTGACCAGCAGCAGAATTTACCTCCTTTCCCCATTTTGAAGGGGGTTTGGAGGTGCCCTGGGGCCAGATCTGACTCAGGTGGGACTACCTGAGAGAAGAGGCACTTGGGCGCTGGTGCCTTCTGAGTCTGCCAGTTCTGGATGCTAAGATGAGCCTGTACAACTCCAGTCCCAGGAACTGGGTCAGAGCCTTTGACCACGTGAAGGGTCAGTGATGAGACATTGGGGGGGGGGGGGGGCACGGGGATTGGTGCATAGCCATGCCATGGATGTCAAAAGAGGGGGCGAGTTCCAGTCATGCTCACGTGAGACACAGGTGCCCAGATGCCTCCATTCCCTGGCCTCTCCACTGGCGGTGAGGTAACAGCATCAAGCAGATTTATATCTGGGCCTCCCCAGTGGCGCAGTAGGTTGAGCGCAGCGCTGTGAGGCTGTCCGCAGCCTCTACAGCGCGGGTTCGATTCCCAGCTGGCCAGGAAGATTCCCACATGGCGTGGCAGACCTCGCCTGTGTCACTCCCACTGCTCCCCTCAGCAGTGTACTTCGGTCCTTCTGCCTGCTCTGCTCCCCGCTCTGTCTCTGGTGAATCCTCTCACCCTCCTGCACCTCTGGCCTGTACCCCAGCTCTTGTATAAAAATAAATAAATCTTTAAAAAAAAAAAGCAGATTCATATCCTTCCATTCCCTCTTCTCCCAATGTTTTTTATAAGTTAGTGTTTAAGACTAACATGATGGTCATGTCTGTTTTTCAAATGAGATGCCATCCGTTCTCAATGCCTTGGGTAAAATAAATGCAGGTTACTCTTGCTGCAGTATTTGCAATATTGTTTAATTATGCACCTTATTTTTTATTTATTTTTAAAAATGAGCCAATGTGAAAATGCAGCTGCTAATACTTAAAGGCTCTGGCTTTCTAAGTAGGCTGAGCTATTGGGGGGAGGAGTAGGGACAGACTTAATGCTAAAGCCTGATTTTTCTAAATCAAAGGCAAATATATTTATATGCTCCAGATTTTATAAATAGCCAGTTGAAAACACCAGACTCTGGAACTCTGGGGAGTGACACAGTGACCCTCAAAGTCAAAGCCACAGATTCCTGTCTTGATAGTTGTTCAATTAAAAATAGCCATTGTCTGCAGTCACCCAGATGGTCCATTGTTGAATATGGGGGGAAATGGGAGGCTGTTTGGGAAAGTAACACGTTCAAATGACCTGCTGTCTCCGGCAGCCTCTTGGTGAGTGGTGCACAGCAAGCTCTGTGATGGATTGTAGCATTTTAAATATTTAGTGTCTTTATTTGCTTAATATATTACAGTGCCTTTGCTGAAGTGTTGGTCTCTATTACCTTGCGAAGCCTGACAGGGTATTTTCCCATTTTTCCAGTTAAAGCAATAGAGGAAGTTATCCTGTAGTTTTCATGTGCTCAGTTCACTTCAGGGCAGTGGGAAGCACATGCATGGAGCGGTGGAGTCTGATCATTGAAGGAGGAGATGAGAGAGGCTCAGGTGAGCACAAAGTCCTGGCATATGTTCCTCGTTCTCTCATGGGGGTGCCGTGGCCCCGAGTCACCCTGCAGGGCAGTGACCATCCCCCTCGCTGAAGGCGTCCTACTATTCCAGGTGGAATGTATTTTCATTCTGTGACTTTTTGTTTTAGAATAATTTCAGACTTATGTAAAAGTTTCAAGAATGGTACCAAGGACCCTCCTCCTGTCTGACACCTAAGTTCTCTGGTGGTACCATTTTGCTACATTTGCTTTAAATTCCCTTACTTGACACCCGTGTACTAGTATTCTCTGAAGCATTTGAGAATGCATTGCTGGCATGATTACTGCTTTACTCTTAAATTCTTCAGTGTGTATTGCCTAAGAATAAGAGCATTCTCTTATATAACCACAGTGTAATTATCAAAATCAGGAAATTAACACTGTTACAGTACTGTTATATAATCGGTGAGCCTTAGTGAAGTCTCACCAGTTATCCCAGTAGTGTCCTTTATAGAGAAAAAAAATTTTAGGTCCAGGAACCACTCTGGGATCACACAGTAAATTTAGTTGTCTTTTGACTCCATGACACTAGGTCCCTTCCTCGGTCTTTGTCTTTCGAGGCACTGCCATTTAGAAAGGACAGGACGGTAACATATAGATTCTCCCTGAATGTGATGTAAGTTTGCTGTAAGTTTCCTCATGATGAGATTTTCGCATTTTGGGAAGGACTGCCACAGAGGTGACGTCGTGTCCCTCCCATGTGTTGCGTTGGGGCCACAAGTGTTGACATGTCTCAGTGTCCAGCTGCAGGCATTAGCAGTGGTCAGTGGTGTTCTCATTATCAAGTTGGTGCTTTTCCTTCTGTAACAGGAGGAAAGTGTGTGTGAAGGAAGAAGAGCTTTCCATTCTCCCCTTTGTGTTTATTCATTTATCATCTTAAATTCATGGGTCCCTGTTTAATTCACTGGGTTAATATGCACAACTCACATTATTGGTTTTGATGGTCAAATTGTCACAGATTCAGCTGCCCCCTGGTGCCTTCTCACCACGTCCTGAAACTCTAAAGTGCCGTGGTAGCGCTGGCACATAGAACATGATGCGGAACAAAACCCAGGGCCCAAGAAGGTGGCTGCACTTATCAGAGGCATTTGTTGCTGATTGACCTTCACACATGCAGTGTCCTAACCGTCACAGCCCTGGTGTGCACCTCTGAGACGCCAGGGAGTGAGGGCGAGGTCTGTTGATGGACAGTGGGGCGCTCAGGGAGGTGGGGAGCTCAAGGATGTCAGTGGGCTGCAGGCAGGAGCAGCTAAATCTCTGCTTCAAATTTTATGAAGGGGCCAGCAGCTGGCAGGGAGATGAGCAGTGTATGTCATCTATTTCAGTGGCCTGCACCTCAAAACCCCACTAGGGGTGGGGTCATCCACATAAAGCAGCCAGGTTCCCTTTTGTTCTTTAGTATCCTCTGCTGGTTTCTTCCACCACCAGAGACATGTGAGTCCGAGTCCCAGGCTGATCTGCTGGAGGCAGCGTTGCAAGTGCAGGCCTTGGTCCCATAGGCATAGGCTGCTGTTTGCTCAAGCTTGGTGTCCACTCGAATAGGATTCTTGGCTGTGGCCTGAGGCTGTAGGGGTGTGCTGGACCCATTTGTAATACATGAGCTCTTGGGGTAACTAGGTTCAGACCCTAACCAATGTGGGTCACAGTCCTGCCCCCACCACCAGGCTGAGAACATTTGCCTTTCATGGTCCCCTGAGGTCCCCCTTTCATGGCCTGGCCTGTGCGCAGGTATAGACTCCTCTCCATGAACAACTCCCCGGACACATCCTCACAGCAGCTTATGAAGCTACATCAGAAGCTCTAGATGGGCAAAGGGTTGAATGAAAATCTTTTCATTGTTTGAGCACAAGAAACAGTGTATCTTTGTTTATACTGTCTACTTCCTACTTCTGGGGCCAGTGCAGGCACGCATTGACTGAACTACATGTGAACTGAAGTGTAGCACTGAGCCAGAAAGAGTGGAGAGGAAAAGGTGCTGTCAGGCTGTTTTTGATGGAAACAGAAGTTCAATTGAGGTGTCCTCGTATTAGCATGGACGCTAGACTATAAATGAACGTAAATCTGTATGTGCTATCTTTCCTAAGAGGTGGCATTCCCTGTGATGATCTTGTTGTTATAAATGGTAATCTTCTACAGATAATGGTTAAGGGAGAAGTCTAAAGTGTTGCTTGTTTGTTTGGTAATAGCATAAATTAAATATAAACCCAGGGATGTGTGTTCTCAACAGTCTTTGAAGCCTTCATTAATTGAATGTTGGCGCTTAATAAAATAGCCGCTTTCTAAGTACTGTCCTGAGAACATAATAAAAAATCTGCATATTCAATATTAAATTAAAACTACACCCAGCTCATGAGATGATGAGTTGCATATGGCTCTTCTGAGTGACAGTTTTCATAGCAATTATGAGCAGCTTAAGTAAATCAGTGCTGCCATTCGTGATACGGTTTTCAGGTGTAGCCAGTGTTTTCCTTGGATTTGAATGAGGCGCTGCAGTGCTTGCATTTAAGAGTTTTCTGTGCCCATCTCCTGCCACACCATCCATACCACAAGAACAATAACAAGCAGCAGCCAAGCCCCATCATGATGCTGCGGGGCCTGTGTGACAGAGTCATCCTTTCTATAGCTTCAACTCTTTGTGTTTTCCCCTAAGACCTTCAAGAGAGCATGTGGTTCCGATTATTCCGATGACGAGAGCGCTTGGATTGCAGGTTTTTCAACGAGAGCTTGCCATGATTTGTTGAGGCTAAAGTGTGATCTTGTAGGAAAACACAGCTTACTGACAAGTTTGGGGACTTGGGGGTCAGACCTTGAACCCCGACTCCATCTGTTCGTCTCTAGGAGTCAGTCTCTTAGGGATGGAGTGAAGATTAAAACATTTAGCAAGGGAAATGTTATCATCCCTTGTCACCATTATTCTGTTTTCTCTCAATTGAATTATCATCAAAACATTTCTCCACTAGTCTTCTGAGTTTAGAGAGAGAGATGTTTGTGACTGTTCACCTCTCCGTCTTCTAAGTCCTCTGCTTGCTAAGCAAGCTGTGTGTGGCTGTAAGGGGCTGGACTGGCCACAGTGCAGGTTTTCTGATCCCATGCAGACCGGGTAAAGGAGGAGTCAGAGTCCTCAGTAGTTTTGCAGGTTTTTTATTTGGGATTCACCAGGCATATGGCAGGCAGGGGTGCTGGCTGGGGGGCTGGGAGGCTGGCAGGCCTCCCAGCCCCCAGCAAGTCTTCACTCTATCTGGGCTCTCTAGCGTTCGTTCTGCTGCTTCTCGGCTTCTCTTTCGGCTTCTGCTTCGGCTTCTACTGCTGCTACTGGTGCTGCTGCTGCTGCTGCTGCTGCTGCTGGCGTCCCCATGACGCCGCCCTTAAAAAGCACAGTCTTAGCTCAGCTGAATCCCATCTACCTATGCCCACACCCTATTCCAGGTGCCCGCCATCAGGCATGCATTCAGGACAAGGATCCATCATCTATCCTGATGGCGGAAGGGCAGAAAAGCCTGATATTTTCTTTACCCTACAGTGGCCTTGCTGACATGCTGTGTCTGTCTGGGTGCATGCAGGAGAGGCACTCGTGTGTGTGAACATGACTGGGTGGGCGTGGAGCTGGATGTGGTTGTGTGGATTTGCGCTGCGTCGGTCCGTGGCAGGTGGGCACACCTGCTCGGTGCCTTGCAGTTGTGGGACCACTATCATGGCACCACTCGGGGCTGCAGGTGCCTGCAAGGGGACTTCAGAGAGGTCTCATTGGGGGTTTTTAAATCTCTTGAGGAGGAAATGAAGATGCACATGAGGTGAGGCTTGGCCCTCTGTAGACATACAAAAATAATTAGCATCATCCTTCGCTAGACTTGTCCCAGCTGAACCAAAACAGAGAGGTTTGAGTGTGGTTAAAGTGCGTTAAGTCTCATTAGCATTATTTTTTTTTTGAGGCTAGGTCATTTCGGAACACTGTGTTCTTGCTCTGAATCTAGTATTTCATCTGATGGTGCTCACACAGGAAATATCAGAACCTCACTGGCTTCACTGTGGTCAACTGTAAACAGACTTCCCAGGTGATGGTCAAGGATCTGCATTTTCAAGAGAAAGGGGCCTGGGGTGGGGGTGGAGGGTGGCTGCCGAATTTTGAGAGCCATGGTGGAGTTGTCGTTGTCCTGATTTGGAAGAAAAGCTAGTGCCTGCCAGGGCTGACTGGAGGTTAACTGGAGAAGCCATTGTTTGTCCTACAAAAGTCTCAACTCAATAGTTTCTGTGAAACAATGCATCAAAAATAGGAGGAAAGTTGGATTCATGCAAATGCAGTTTTCCTGTGATATTTGAGTAACACATCGGCACCCTGGCTGGCAGCTGCAGCCTTGGCCACCCAGTGGTGCTGTGGGAGTGCCTCCTCCTGGTTTTTGTGTGGGAGCACCACATCCGGTCCGAGGTGCTCCCCTGGCACCCTTCCACAGCTGTGTTGACATTAAAGCTGTTAGGCACAAACTATGCAAATGCCTGTTGCCTTGGTGATAAATGGAAAGTGAATTTGGTATTTGGGTTGCATCAGGGCTGCAGCAGCAGCCGAGTGACACCTGAAAACAGCAGAGAATGTGGAACATGCCCTAAAATCCCAACAGAAATGCCTTGTGAACCACTCTTGGTCTGAAAGCAGAGACACCCAGCTCTTCCTAGAAATTTCTGCTTTGTGCTAAACATGCGGGGGCCATTTTCCTCTCCACCTCTGTCTCTCACCTGCATTTAAAATGCTGTTGACATGGGTGGGTTATGAATGGGTAGAGAAAAGGTGGTGGTTGTCAGAATCAGTCAGAATCACAGGGGCAGCTTGTTCCCCACCCCACCTGGTTGCCTTTGATTCTGGCAGCAGGTGGTACTGACCCAGAAGATGTGAGAGACTGCCTCTCTGGGAGCAGACCCCACCTGACAGGCACTGCATCCTCACTTCCTGAACCTGGAGTGGGTTCTCCCTCTACATGCTCAGCCTGTGATCTCATCTGTGAAGTGGAGGTTGGCTGGGGTTGTTGTGAAGACTGTAAAGGTGTCGGCCAAGTCATCTTATTTACTGGTGACAGTTCTTGTCCCCCAGCTTGGGCACCCAGAGCCTAAAGGCCCCAGGTCTTAGCATCTCTGTGCCCAGAGCTTCCCTGCGGGTATGAGCAACTCCACCCCCCACCCCAGGACAACCTGGGTCAAGGCCACTCCTGTGTCCTGCATGTGTTTCCCTCACTTGGGCAAGAGAGCATGTTTTGCTGTGATGACTTTGGCATTAATATTTAATTACATTCCCTATACTTGATTGGTTATCCTAAGTGAAGATGGTCTTGATGGTCTTGGCGGCGACTGATACCATGGTCACCTGCTGCATGGTCCAGCTGCTTACAGCTGCCATCTGGGGTAGTAGGCCCCTCCCCCAGATGTCACTCAAGTGCCCTCCAGTGTCGTATGGGTGTGCAAAGAACTTTTGAGGCCATCTGTACCAGAGATCTTGGAGCACCTGAATCCCCTATATTCCGACTTTTCAGGAACTCTTTGAAGGAGCAGTCATGGCATTTGGCAATATTTCTCTTCTGGCTTACAAGAAATCAAATACTCATTCACCATCTGAAATAAGAGTTCTGCGGACTGATGCTCCTTCTCCAGGGTAGTGCCCTTCCACACAGCAGCCTCCCCTCCTGAATTCTTGTCTCCTCAGCTCTTCTTCCTCCAGGCCTTGGTGTGTAGGGGTAGCTCAGTGACTTCCTGCCCCAGCTTACTGGCAGCTGCTTCTTCATCATTTTATTTACCTATATATTGTCCAGTCTGTTACCTTGTTTATCTGTGTGGCTCTGTCCCTACCAGAGTGGAAGTCCCCAGAAGGAAGTGCCATCACAGCTTCTGTAGACAAGAACCTGGGCTCTCATGTCTGGCTCCGTGTTGGCGTGAGCCTTGTATTTCACTGGCAGGTTCCCCTCGTTGTGTGAGGTGGGAACGTCCATGTGCTTAGATGTCAGCAGCACACTGGCCTCCTTGTGGGCTGTTCTCACTGAGGGCAGCACCTCCAGGCTGTGGGTTGCTCTTCTGTAGTCACTGCTGGTGACACAAATGATGCTCATCAGATCTTCTGGCTGCAGACATGTGCTTCCAGGTCACACCTTCCCCCATACCCTTGATGCAGGCAAGTGGGAGCTACAGGAGCCCCTCACCCAGAGAGTATTGTGGACTCTTGGGAATTGGTTCCTGTAGGAACACAAAGCTGACTATTGAAGAAGCCACCCTTTGGACATGTGGGATGCCTGTGAAAGTCACTTACCCCAAAGAACCCCATTCCTGATCTAGATTATGGAGCTAAAACTCGCCAGCAAGATGGGTTCCTGCACTGAGTATGCTTGTGAATTTTGTATATATGTGCATGCCAGCTAACAAGGTGGCTGTTACATATAAATTGTTTGTACTTAGTAGCATAGTTAGTTTTTTATTTTTTTTTTTAAGATTTATTTGTGCATGCAAGAGCTAGGGTATAGGCCAGAGGTGCGGCGGTGGGCGGGGGGGAGGTGAGAGGTGGGAGGATTCACCAGAGACAGAGCAGTGAGCAGAACAGGTCAATGTACGGAAATACACTGCTGAGGGGAGCAGCCGCCAAGACAGGAGAGGTCTGCTTTGCCATGTGAGTCACCTCCCTGGCTGGGGATCCAACTCGTGCTGCAGTGGCTGCAGATAGTTTCATAGTGCTGAGATTTTAACCCCCTGCATCACCAGGGAGGCCCTCTACATATTTAGTTTTTTAAATACTCTCACCCACATGGATCCTTGCAATCTTTTTGAAGTACTTTCATGATTTAGACTAAAACAGCATTATTCAATTCTGACTAAGAAGTGTTTTTTCACGCAAAAGGAGACCGAGAATGAGAGTTAAGCAAGAGAGAGGAGTGTGTATGTTCATTCGCCAGGACTCCCCTGACAACGTAGCAGAGACTGGGGGGCTTAAACAATCCGCGCTCATTCTTCACAGCCCTGGAGGCCCAGAGTCGAGGTCTGCACTGACTGGGTGGAGGCTGTGTGCAGGGCGCCGATGGCCAGGGGTGGACCCATCCTAGCTCTTGAGTTACCTGCCGGTGTTAGTGTCACTGTCACAGCCACACTGCATGCCCCCCAGCTTGCACTCAGGCTCATTTGTATGACTGCAGGTGGGGAGGCAGTGAGTTTACCGGAAGCTGAGTGCTATTCTCCAGCTGTTGGTGAGGTGTGGGCCTGCGTGTCGAGCCAGCAGCCACTTCAGCCTGCTGTGCCAGCTGTCAAGGGTTTTCTGGGCTGGCACAGCTTTTGGAATCAGTGGTAATGGCTTCCTCCATTGAATGTTGTCCAAAAGCAATTGTTCACTGGCTTAAAGCATGTGCTGTGTTGTCACATGTACTGTCTGGGAGGGCAGGCATCCGCCTGTCCTTACTAGCTGAGATGCTGCAGCATCGTCTCATTTGGCAGGACTTGTGTGGTCGTGCCAAAATTTCCCCCATGTCTGAATCCCAAACCCACACCCTATTCTTTCCATCTGAGATGAAAGCAGAACTGTCAAAAACATGGGAGATGTCTCGTGATATGGTTTTATCATGACAACGTCCATAGTCCACCTGCTCTCCTTAAGGATAGATGAATTTCCCCTCACTGAGGTCATTTTAACTGTTCTCTGATCTCACTGAGCCCGGCAGTGGCACCTGGCTACCATGAGATTTCCTACCTGGAAGCCACTGCTTAACCTTGCATTGCACGCTCTTTCTTCATTTTAGTAAGTCATGGTTTTATTTTGAATAAGCCTCTTTCAACCTTCAGCCTATTAATATTAGTCTAAACTAAAATTAACCTTCCCCTAAATTATTCTCACACAGAAAAAGCAAAGTAATTTTGAAAGTTAAATCAAAACAAAGCAATCTTGTGTGTAGAACAGATAAAAATCACAGACTGTGGTTACGGAGTACCTCCACAGGAATCGCTTGCATAAAGCTGATTTCCTCCAGTCTGGTTATGGAAGGAGAAAGGGAAATGCCCTGGCCTTATCACAATCCCATTCTGTCAAACAAGTGCTTGAGTGCTTGTGTAAACAGTCGCGAGAAGGGAGCTCCACTTGATCTGACGTCTGTGGTCAGTGTTGGGTCTGAGAGGGACCCAACACCAGTTCTCAGCCGGACTCATGCCCAGTGGTCCCCCCCACCACCAGAACAATACAGGGGTTCCGGAGGAGTTCCAGGTAACAGAGAATAGGTCCTGCGTATGGGTTACTGTCACGGCAAACCAGCAGGTAGTTTTCAGACCAGAACAGTGTAACAGGTTGTACCTGGCGTGGGAGTAGATAGGCTTCACTACCACCTTTGGCCACTCTGAATATACACCTTGCTTGCATGAACTCACCTGCAGAATGGATTGGGACTAGAAGGTGGGCACTCTGGAAAGCCTGCGGGCCTCTGGGAACTTAGAGTAATGTGGCAGTTTCCTTTTGAACAATTTCTGAGCTTGTCATAAACATAGGGTATTCCCTGGCAGAGAGGCCTTTTTTGTTTTAATTGCTCTTTGCTCCCCGTGCGGGGTGGGGGTGGGGCTGACCACCCTGCCTGCGTCTGTGACCGTGGGCAGAGTGTAGAGCCAACAGTGTTTATCCAGCAGAGCCGCCCACCAGCAGCCAGAGGCGCGCTGGCGCATCAGTGCACCACTTTATTTAGCTTCTTAGGGCAAATTACTCCAAATCACTGGTTTCTCAAGTAAATTACAGCTACCAGAAATTCACCCTTGGGGTAGTCTGCAGCATATTTGAATGTCAATAATTTCAGCAGTAAGACACTTGGCATGTACTAACTTCAGCCCTGCCCCCTCCACTCCTGCCTCTTTTCACAGGACACTAACTTCAATGACTTTCAGTGGCTTTTCTTCAGCCACCTGAATGGAGGTATTGGGAAAATTTGGTTTCTTGTGGTTGGTGCATTTCCGGATCAAGGCACTGATGGCATCGATCGCCTGTGAAAAAAAAGTAAATACAGGGTAGTTAGAGGAGCAAACCAGGACTGTGGAATTAACTTTGAAGTTTTCAGTTATTCTTTTGGTTGTTTCACGTCTAAGAAGAAAATAATTCAGTGTGCCTGCTTTTTATGCAGTGGCGTCTTCACAGTCTCAGGGTAGACTTGGGGCTCTGGTGACACAGTACCCTTTAAGGAGTAGCCTCCATCGCTTTTAAGATGGGATTTGTTGTTCATTTAAATAGGAGCATCTCTCTCCCCTGACCCCTAGAAAATGAAGGTTGAAAAACTAAGAAGCTCTCCTTTTGTTGTTTCAGGTCTTTTTGAATAATTACCAAGCAGCTGAGGCCCACCCCCAAATGGTTCTCTTACGACTGCTACGTTACATCGTCCGTCTGGTGTGGAGAATGCAGTGACAGCAGGTTCCTTGCGGAGCTGAGATATGTGCAGACATTTTGCTTGTTCAAACCAACAGGCCCCAGCACCATGAATGTTTGGTGCCATTGCTATGCAGCCAGCGACTCCTTCCCAGAGAGGGCATGGAGCAGCCAGCTGACATATTCCTAAAAACACCCAGCTGCACATGGACTTGACCTTCCTGTTTATCACCACACTGCAGAATTTCTTATAGAAGTTTGTTGTGAATGTAAACAAGAGAGGATTCTTTTTTAAAAATGTACAAATCATGGTTCTTTGGAGCAGGATTTAATGCAAGAATGCTGTTTACATGTGATGCGGTTTTTTTTCCAGCTTCTTTAATAAGAACAGGTTTTTCAGAAAGGAAATGGAAACTTTTTAACCAACTTGTTAATAATTTTTGTACTTAAATTTTAAGAACCTAATACCTACCCTCAGAGGATTATGTAAATTCTGCAGTGAAAACTGAGCCAGCTAATTTATAAAGCTGCCTTAGTTTATTTTTAGGGGTTACTGTACAGAATTTTTCAACGGGAGAGGTATGATATGGCCTCCTCCCTTCCCTGCCATTGCCTCTGACTTTTTTTTTAAAGCATTATTATTAGTACCAAAAAAAATACTTAAATGAAAGGGGCAAGGGTTCTGTTAGCCTGTATCAATATGCCACTCCCGTTTTGTAAATATTTACTTACCTCCTTAAATTCAGTTGCATCTGTGGCAGAATTTCAGACTCTCTCTTATGTGTTTTTCTTTGTGTCCTTCTATGATACCCCTCTAGCCTGTCTGGACACTGATGCACAACTTGGTCCACTGTAGTTTTGTGATGAAAGGGAATTGCGTCAGAAGTGAGTTACATCTGCCTATATCATCCACAGCTCATCAGCCTGTCTGCTGTAACCTAACTGGGAAGTGCTTCGTATCAGTTTTCATTTTGATGGGCTTGTCACTCAGAAGTGTTCCGAAGAGGGACTAGCAGGAATAACACCAAGTATTTGCTTATGTCCCTTTGCACTGTTGGCGTTTCTGGTTGCAGGATTTCCCTGCCCACGGGATACGCTCTCAGTGCAGCTTCCAGGTGTCCAGAAATAGCTGGGTTTGGCCTCAGGTATGAGAGTTCAAGTCCTCCTGGGTATTAGCTCAGGTCTTGGGCGGGACTTTTGACAGATGTTTCCTGGGCATCCTGGCCTTTCGTTCAGCTCACACTTCATCTGGCCCTTGATGCCTACCACTTGGTTCCCAGTCCTCTAAATCCACTTTGAAATATAGGCTTACTTCTGCTTTCAGCGGTGCCATTATGATGCTCCATTGAGCACAAGTGTGAAATGGCCCCTCCGCCTTCTGAAAGATGCCTGTGGTACTTGTTCCATTTCTCTTGGGAAGGTTGGATTTTGTCATCTGCCTCTTTGAGGTCCTTACACCTACGGAGCCACGAGGATTGCAGTAGTTGGGAAGCCCACCAGTTGGTCTGTCATTTCAAAGGCAGTTAAGCAACTAGGGAGATACAAGGGAAGGACAGATTAGAGAGTAGTGAGAAAAGGGAGGTAGAGATCAATCTGTGAACCCTGTAACTCAAGCTTTTTGAAATCTCAGATCGTTAAATACTTTTTAAAAGAAATATGTGATTTTTCAAATAAGTCAGCAGTGCCAACAACTATTGTATATGCTTTTGGCCCATGGAGGACCAGTGTTTTCACATGATTAAATTAATGGGAAAATCCATTTATTTGTATCTTCATACTTTTATATAAATATATATATTGCATATACACTTTTTCCTGTAGGTAGAGATATTTGATTCCAAATATTCTTCCTTAAAAATTTCTTTTCCCCAGATATCTTTGTGGGGTCTTGAATATTTTTAAAGCTGTGTTGAGTTTCAGCTTGTGTTCTTGACGTGTCTTGAACCCCTTTGTAGGGTCAGAAAGTCCACACGGTTGTGAGGTGATGGTAGAACTGCAGCCATGGACCTGCTGGACACACACACCAAAGATGTATTTGGTTCTGGGCCCCTCTCCTCCCAGGATCTCCATCCTCATGTGCCAGTCTCTCTGACTGGAGCACTTTACTCTGTTTCTTTGATACTGTGGTTCCCTGAGAGCGGCACAGTGCAGCCCCTGTGCTCTTGTGCCCGCCACATCCAAAAGTTTACCTCTGGCTTGGCAGCCCCTGGGCCTCCAGGCTGGCCATGGAAGCAGCTCATGAGGAAATTAGAGAGTCTATGAACTGTAGAAGTATTAAAGAACAGGATGTTGCAAAAGGACTTGAGAGAAAAGACTGGATGTCTCTGTACTGTATGTATCTGTTTATCAAGATGCCTCCCCATGCAAAGTATACCAACTGTGGTATACATTTTACTTTTTATTTTTTATTTCTTTTATTTTTTTGTAGAAGAAAAACCAAGTAGCTCCCTTTTTGAATATTTAATGCGGGTTTTGTGCCTTCACCACCTCTTCTCACATGAGGTTTATAAAAAGTGTCCCGTGACTTATCACAGAAATGCAATAAACACACACAAAATAACTTCATGAGTGGTTCTTCAAATTACCTGTACTCCTGCCTAAAAGTGAGTTTATGAAGAAATTTTCTTGGTTACAGAGAAACTTGGTAAAAATTCCTTCTGATTAAAGAAAAAAAAAATGTACACAGTAGAATACAATTTTCTCTTGTTTCCCTTTCTTAATATTGTTGTATATATTTTGACTATTTATTAGATTAGGAGATCATATTTTCCTTATCAACTGAGCCAAATGTCTGTGTGCAATTGTGTTTCCTTTACCTTTCTTGTAAAATTTTGTACAGCATAATGAGTAAAAATCACTGTTTTTCTAAACTTTTTTCAGAATCGAGGATTGTAAATACTGTAGATTCTTTTTTCAGTGTAATGTGTCCTACTGTTTCATAATGCTGTAACTTGTAGAAATATTGTATATTTATTTCCTGCTTATTTAATGTCTTTAAGTTTTTAAAAGTGTTGACCTCCCTGCCCCTACCCCACCCCCACCCAGCTGTCCCATTAATTGCTTTTACTCTGAGGTGGTAGTTGGTCAGCTCCCTGTAGGCCACATGATCTTCCCAGGGTGGCCTTCCCTGCTTTAGTTCCTGGTATTTCTGGTCAGCGGGTTTAAATTCTTGGACATAGCTGTTCGCACGATGATGCTAGTATCTAGACACCAGTGAGAAACTGAATCTGGCAGGCTATAAAATTCTACTCCAAGAAATACCCAGTGACTATTTGTTCCAAAGCAGCTAGCTTCTCCAAGAAGCAAATTCCAGACCATATCTTTAAAAAATAATGTATTACCAGTAGTTAGGAAAGATTTTTCCATTGAAAAGTTATCCCTGGGAACTCAGTGTTGAGAAAAATACAATCATGCCCCTTCTGGAGGTGTTGCTGTGAGGTGGTTCAGGGCAAGGGCCAGGCAGGGCTTAGGTGGGGCTGGTTGCTCCTGCCTGGACAGCTACTTCAGCACCCGCCTCATGCCACTAACCCCTTGTTGGCAACTGGTGAGTAGTTGAATTTCCCCTCCCGCTGTGTGGCTTCCTGTGCTTTGAGGCGAGGACTAGGTTGTCTTCAGGAGCTGATTGTATAGTCCCCCAGCCCTGAACCATTTGGTCCCTGCATTCCATCAGTCTACTTTCAAAGGTTGACGCCCACCTCCTGCTTCTCCATCTCCTGCGAGAGAGGTTAGGGCCCCCACTGGATTCGGTGTTAAGATGTGAAAGCTCATGGAAGCTTTAGCGAGACTTCCGAATGGTTCCATGTAGATGGTCTGTCATCCCTGCTGATTTAGCCTGGTGCCTATGTGTGTCCGCTCAGCGCACGGCTGTGTGCAGGGGTGTGGCCACGTGACGCTAAAGCAGCCGGGGTTAACGCCCGTTCTACTCCTAAAGGGCCTTGTGTGCAAGAAGCCTCCGCAAGCTCCCAGCTAAGTAACTTGACTACTTTTATTTGGGAATTTCCAACTTTAGAAGCTCTCTTAAGTTGTTATGTCCAGGTTCTGTGACCACTAGTTACTGTATCAGAACTCATCAGGTACACATTTATAAATAGCACTGATCTGTCTGTATACTGATTCATCACTAACTTGTTTCCTAGGACCCAGCATATGTAGCATTTGTATTGCAATTTCCCTGGCTTACTTGTGTTTTGCACTGATGAAATTTGACAGGGTAATTGCCACTTTACTTGTGCAATACTGCTGTAAATAACTGCAGATTTTTTTTAAGAAACTCAATCTTTTATGTTCTTAATGAATTTTATATAAATAAAACTTTCAACTAGTTTTTTGGTGAGCTGTTTGATTTGTCTCACAAAATGGTGGAGAGAACAGCTGAAATTTTACATGAATACGTACATGCCCACACCTCTGCCCTTTATCAGTCATCAAGTATGACCAATGTGTAGATACTGTGAATTCTTGAAGACAATGCTGCGTAGTACACTTAAAAAAGCAAACCACTCTTTAAAGTCTTGAAGAAACGAGCGAGAGTGACTTTAGATTTTTCTGCCCACATAGTCAGATATGACTCAGCTCCTAGGAGTATTAGGAGCAGGCTCTGAACTGTATTGATTAGTGATAATGCAGACTGTGATCTAACCCAGTCTCATAACCTGAATTTTAAAAAAAGGTGGGAAGTCTGGTTTGACGCTAGTAGGAAGGAATTGTCTCCAGTGCCTGCTTAGAGCTGATGGGCTTGCTGGGGCCTGGAGCCTTGCCTGTGAACTGATGGCAGCCTCCTTAGGAAGGGCCAGCTGAGTTTGGGGCCCCTGTGCTGTGCAGTGGGTGTGAGGTGGTTCAGGGGTGACAGAGAGAAATTAGTCTGGTTTGGGCAAGTAGGTCACAAAATCCTGAATAAGTAGGTAATTTGCCACTTCTACTTTGTAGTAAGTGCTAGGAAAGTTAGACTGGCAGAACTTTATTTTAAACTGGTATCTATTAGTGTAAATCAATTTGTTGTTCTAGCCCCCATCCTGTTTCCTTTCAAGGCAGAAGTATGAGTTTTCCCATTCCCCTTTCTCTGCAGTGTGTGCATGTGTGTGATGGTATACAGAGGTTTTTTTTTTTTTTTTTTTTTTTTCTCTAAGCACTGTTACCCGGTGTTACAGATGGATATACCGGTTCTTCCAACCTAGCAATACAGTTGACGTTTGAATAATATAGAAGTTAGGAGGGCTGACCTCCCACACGTCGTCTAAATCCATGGATAACTTGATTCTCCCAGAAGTGCAACTACAGCCATCCCTTGATATCCTCAGGGGATTAGTTTCGGACCCCCGAGGATGCTGAAGTCCCTTATAGCGGGCCTGCTCTTCTAAGGCCTGCATTCCTGAATTCAACCCATCAGCCACTGGTGTTGGTTGAATCTGTGAATTTGGAACCTGTGCATGAGTGGGACAGAGCAGTTCAAACTTGTGTTATTTAAGGCTCAGCTGTAGGTGACAGACCTTTCCACTCTAACCACGGCGTCAATACAGGTATAAGGGCTCATTCCTGCTACCTGGCCTGCTCCTCCCCAGCAGACGGGACGGTGCTTGGGGACCGCACAGGGAGGTGGGATCAGTTCAAAAGACTCTTGCAGATACTGCCACACTTTCAGCTCCAGCTCACTCAGTCACCGCAAAATGTGAGAACACCCTGTAATTACCTTCCATGGACCTTCACGTAGATACCAGCCTGGACGCTGAGGAGTGATATTGCTGGTTGAATTAAATTTTGTTCACGCGTAGGGTGGTCTTTTCAGATGTTATTCGCTTTGGTCTTTGTATATCTTCAATTGGGTTTTTCAACTTTCATACTGATGATTAACTATAGTCTGTTTAATGATTTTGTATGTGTTGGAAATATTTCTCCTTTGGTCTGTTGCTTATCTCTATCTTTGTTTCATTTTATAACCCATACACCAGCCACCTAGAGTCACATTTTACTGTACCGTACTTGCTTTATCCTATAACAACCTATAAAACTATCATTTTGATGTATTTCCAAATAAATCGTAGTCATCAGTACCCCTTATCCCTACATACATAAGTATGCATATCCTTTCAAGTTTGGGAAATTTTTTAAATAAATACAAACTTTTCCTTTTAGATAAAGTTGGCATACAATAGACCATACTAACACAAAATTTGCTATATTTTGACCAAGGATACAGGCCAGCCCCTATCAGGATAAATAGTATCACCCTCACTCCAGAAACTTTCCACAGGCTCCTTTTAGCTAACCACTTCACTTCTGCCTCCTGGAGTAACTTCTGATTTCCCACTGTCCCCCCTACCCCACCAAAAATTTGCTTTCATGCATAGTTTGAATGGAAACAGGCTGTGTGTGGTCTCTATTATGTGGCTTCTTTTTGCTCAACATAATACTTTTGAAAACCATCTTATAATTATCAATCTTTTTATTGCCAAGTAGTATTCCACTGAGAACAGACCACACTTTGTCCATTCTCTTATTAGCAACCCCTGAGCTCTTGCCAGTTTAGGGCTAGAATGACTAAAGCTGTTAGGGATAGTTTTGCTCACATCTTTTTGTGAACACTTTTTTTTTTTTTTTCTCTGCATGTCTTTGAGCTCTGGTGGTGTCCTTATGTAATTGCTTCCAATTTAGAAGCCAGATTTATCCATCCTAATGGATTTCTGAATTTTGTATCTAAAAGTCCTTCCTATGCCAAAGTTTAAAGTATGTTTTCCTCTATTTCACTCCTATACTTTGTTTTATTCTCTTTAATCCAAATGGAATTTATTTTTTACACCACCCCTCCCTGAATTAATTTTTTAATGATAAACAATATGAATCTTGTTTAATTGTTGCCTCATGAACAGTCAAGACCTTCCACTTTTCTTTATCAGCCTGAAATGGCTCTGACATCCACCAGAGTCTCATGTATGTGGGTATGTTTCTCAACCATTTCCTTTTCCATTGGTCTTTTTGTTTAATTTACATTATTCTGACCACTCTAGCTTTATAGCCTGTTTTGAATACCATGTTCTTATTTTTCAAATTGTCATGGCCATTTTACATTTTGTCTTTAAGTAGGCATTTTGGAATCAGTTTAAGCTTCATAAAAATGTTTTGGGGTTCTTGTTTAGAATGACAATGACTGATATATTAACTGAGGGAAGCAATGCCCTCTTTCCAAAATGTTTTCTTAGGTAGTGTCTACGTCAAAGAGATTTGTTCTTTGGTGCTTTTAGGACACTTAACTTTTCTTCCGATATATTTTGCCCATTTTCTTGCTAGCTTTGCTCTCAGGGAGAGATGGGGTCACCCAGCCTCCAGCCCACCCACTCCCCACTTCTTTCCATCGCAATTTCCCATTGTATACCTTTCTCACCTCCTCCACCACTACCTTGTGCCTTGAAACTTTCTCTTTCTGGAAAGAAATTTTCTCAGTACATCTGAGGGCAGGCCTATGATGTATATTTGGACAATTCAAAGGTCTTTCCCAACACTTTGAATCTGGGGCAAGCGAGGTAAGGAAGGGCTGTTAGGAACACTGCATCCTTGAAATCTAGTAGACATTTTGGCGTTCCCTGGTGCTGGTGCTGGTGCTGGCACTGGCTCTGGACTGCCCGGCCACCAGCAGGTCAGCTCCTAGTCTCCCAGCTTCCTGTTGGTTCTGTGAGCTTGGTGACCTCCCCTCCAGTAACTTCTCTCTGTGCACTTAGTCAGAGTTGGTTTCTGTTGCTGGCACACTGGCACGACTCATTCCTACCTGTCAGGAAGGACTGAATAAAAAGATTGTAAGGATTTCTCTGTAAACGGTATGAACTCAGAAAGAGTAAAGCGATAGGCTGATTATTAAAACTCCCCACCAGGTGAGACCAGAATGGGGCTGGGAGATGGAAAATGACAAGGCAAAGTGATGCCCTAATGTTCTTTCTGGGTAACTTCTACCACTGGGTCTCTTTTTCCTGGAAACTGAGGCAGGTCCTTAGAATACATTACAAGGGGAAGATGTGGTCTACGAGAATCTTGAAAGCCCTCGTTTCTAAGCACGTATCTCTTATTTCACAAGCATTTTACCAGGAAGACACGATTGAAATAACAGCTTGCCTCATCTCAAAGCAGATTTGGGAAAGCTTAGTCCTAGAATAACCCCTTCTCTACTGACTAAAGGTCAAACTTGGCAATCACTTAAAAAATACCCCCTAAAGATGTCCTGCCCATGGGAATTGAGGAGGGGGAAGTTGTATGGAACTGTGAGGTGAGGAAGATAATTTTAGTTCCCAGTAGGAGGAATAGGTTACCTTTTTAAAAAATAAAATGGATTCTAAGGGGTGGGGTGGGGTGGGGAGAGATATCCTTTCTGTTGTAGACTTTGTGGTCCAGAGGATCATCAGAGAGTCTATATAGCCCCATTGCTTTTCAAGTAAGTTAGGTAGTCATTGTCCTAAAAAATTAGTCCATTCAATCCAAATATATATTATGACCCAGCCATACCCCAGGCACAGATGAAAATATACAAAAGTTTAGAACTAGGACATGCTCCAGAGGCTGTTACTTAAGACCTCAGCCAGCAAGCAGGACTAAAGTTCTGCAGTGACTGTCAGGAGGGAGCTAGTTCAGGAGCTAAGAGAAGTGTGTGAGTGGCCTGCAGACCTGAGTGTCTCATCCGTGTCCTATCTGCCCCAGAGTCCTCTAATGACTCATTGAGGAAGACTCACAAGGCATCTGTGAGGCCCTGTTCAAAGCATCTCATCATCTCAGAACAAGCAGTCCTTTAAATTAACTGCCATTCGAGGATGTGGAGAAAAAGGAACTCTCCTGCACTGCTGGTGGGAGTGTAAGCTGGTCCAACCACTATGGAGAGCTTTAGTCAACCTACTAAAGATAGAGCTTCCATATGATCCAGCAATTCCACTCCTAGGTATTTACCCAAAGGACACAGAAACATTAATTCAAAAGGGCACCTGCACCCCTATGTTTATAGCAGCACTGTTTACAATAGCTAAGCTACGGAAACAACACAAATACCCAAAAATAGATGACTGGATCAAGAAGATGTGGTACATATACACCATGGAATATTACTCAGCAATCAAAAAAGATAAACACATGCCATTTGCAGCAACATGGATGGTGCTGGAAGGGATCATGCTCAGCGAAACAAGCCAGAAAGAAAAAGAAAAATACCGGATGGTCTCACTCATAGCAAGAATTTAGAAAACCTAAAAAAGGAACCAGGAAAAAAGACTAACTATAATAAAGAAAAAATCAAAGTCAACAAGCAACTATAAACCAGAGAAACACTACGGGGTTGGGGGGAGGGCCAGGGAGAGGAAGGATTCGGATCAAAATAAGGGGGGGGGGTGCAATTGTATGGGGACTATAACCAAAATGAAAATGCATATATTGTGCAAAAATGAAAAATGATGTAAGAATTATATAAAATAAAATATTAAAAAATAAATAAATTAATAAACTGCCATTATTACCCCAAGTGTCCAGACAGGGAACCTGGGTCGTGGTGTGTTAAAACTGCTTGCCCGAGGTTGCTGAGCTCATGGGTAGCAGAGCTGGGACTTGAGGCTAAGCAGTGTGGCTCCGCCAGAGCACCTATGTCTCACTGCTGCCCTGTCCTGTCTCAGGTCCACCAGAATAGGATAGGAGGTTAAGCCCAGGGGAGTCTGTCTCTGAATGGATGCTCACGAGGCTGCCTTGCCTCAGAATAGTTTCAGGCATTCTGGGGCCTCATGACATCATGACCTGGTCCAAATCCACCTTGTTGAGGCTGGGAAGGGTGCCACAGGCCCCGGGGCATTTCACTTTAACCAATGACTCCCTTCACTGTGGGGTAGAAGGGAGGAGGGGGGTGGGGAGGGGTCTGTACTTTTGACCTCAGGCCTCCTACAACTCTGAGTAACCCGGCTTGGTGGCTCCTGCTGACATCTGGGATTGTCCGCAGTTCTAGGTATTACCTGAGACAGCTGTCTGCTGCCCATCACCCTGAAGTGAACAAATGGGCAGCTTCTGTTTGAGCGAGACCTCCCTCTGCCCAGCGTCCCTACTCACCCCATCTCCGGGAGGAGCAGCTTCCAGGCTATGTTCCTGAACCCATTTGAAGGACGGCATGCCAGGGCTGAGGTGATGGAGCCCAGCGGTCAAGGGCCCCACGAGGGTGGCCTCCCCGCGAAGAACATGGAGAGAGGTAAGTCAGAGAGGGCCTGGTATGTCTCCACCTGAGCAGGATCCACTCACCCCATTCGCATCTAGCCCATGAGACCTGGAACTGGGAGATATTCTGAACATAGAGGCCGCCCCAATTTTCAATGCCCTGCCCCATCTCAGGCAGCCCTGAGATTCTACACTGTGTCAGAGAACAAATGAACCTTTTGCTTGTTTTACCTTGTCAGGGCTTGGCTTTTGGGGGCCCCAGCAGGTCATTTCCCAAAGGCTGCTGCTCTTTCAGAGAGTTTCTTTTCTCTTTATATGTGTGTGTGTGTGTGTGTGTACATATAGATATGTATCAAATACGTGTGGAGGAACAAGCCCAGTGAAACAGTGATGTGTGCGACTCATTTGATTTATTCATCTCCCCGTTGAAATGGCAGAGCCTGCCCAAGTATAGTGAGAGAATGTGGGTCCTGTCTGCACCAAGCCCAGGCATGCTCCAGGCCTGTCCTCATGCTCGGGGTGGCCCAGGGCCAGAGCCATCTCCACAGAAGCCTGAGGAGGACTGGGAGCTGGCTGTGTCCTCCAAGTGTGTTCAGGAGCTTCTCCGGGCCCTTCTCGCAGGAAAGGGCGCCCTCTCTGCAGCTTGAGAGTGTTCCAAGCAGCCTTTGGCTTGGTCAGTAACTCTTCCTGGTGTTACTCAACCATGACCTTCATGTCAATATGTGTCACTTATTCCTGCTGAGAATTCTGACACAAAAAGCCCTGGAGGTAGATCTGGCATATTTTCTTGAAAAGTAAATTAGTTTTATTACTTTGAAATCTGGACTGTTGGAAGAAGAGAGCAGAGGCTGATACTTTGAAGCATTGTCTGGGGGGAAAAAACATTTCTTTCTCAGCCACCTCCTATAAAATCTCTCTCCCCAGTAGGAACACAAGAAAGCTTTGGTAGGGAGGATCTGATGTATAACCTTTGGGAGAAGGGTTCCCTGACCCATTAAGTGGAGGTGAAAGGATTTTGTTGTCTTTAACGAAATAGTCTGAAAAAATTTACATTCATTCACTCATTCAACAAACATTATTGAATGTCTGTTACATACCAGGTACGAATTTTTCCATGTGCTCAGGATTCAGCAAGAACCAGAGGCCCCTGTGAGAGACATAAAGAAGTGAGCAAATGGCCAGACAATGAAAGGTGAAAGGAAGAGGCAAGGTGAAGTGTGTTGGAGTGGGTCTGGAGGTGGGACCAGGCAAGGAATGCTACTCCTCTGTTATGTCTGCATGGGCAAGAAGCCGAAAGAGATGTGAGGACACAACCTGGAAAGGAAGCCAGTGAGGTTGCTGCCAGAACAAGCAAGAGAGGGTGACTGCGAAATGGGCTTGAGCAGCCGGCTGGGCCGCAGGGCCGAGAGACTAGCCTCCCTCCAAATTCACAGGGCAGTGGGCAGCTCTTGTCACAGGGCCCACATTATAAGATGAACATTATTTTATAAAGATTTCTCTGAATTCTAGACTACAGCTGGCTGAGGTGACATAACTGAATATGATACCTGATGTGTCTTAATAGCAAAAAGAAACCCCAAATCAGGTATCCTATTCAGATTTCTTTTTGCCATTAAGGACATAATAATGGCAAGTGGTAAAATCTGGATATGTAGATTAGGTAATACTATGCCATCACAGTTAATTTTCTGATTTCCATCATTGAATTACAATTTTGGAAGATAACTTTATTTTTAGAAGAAACACACTGATGGGGTGAAGGACACCATGTCTGCGATTTACTCGCAAACATTCAGAAAAACAAAATACACATACTAGTGTGTTGTATCTTAGGGGTGTGGGAAGAGAATAAAAAAATGTGACGAGGTGTTAACACTTGGGCAATCTGGGTGAGGACTATACGGAAATTGTTTATACTATTTTGCAAATGTTTTGGAAGTCTAAGATTATGATCAAATAAAACCCCCCTCTGGCTGTGCCTGGATGGTGGTAGCGAGGACAAGTAGGCACAGGGGACAGTGGTGTGTCCTCCCGCAGGGACCTTGGTGGGGGGTGAGCTGCTCTGGAGGAGGAGGAGACAGGACTTCCTGCCAAGCTTCAGGAGCAAAGGGAAGGATTCAGGTTTGTCCAGAGCAGAGTTATTGGGCTGGATGGGGCAGTACTCGGGGAGGGGACAAAGAAGGAGGGGTGCTGCTGAGAGAGTTCGGGGTTGAACCTTTTACAAAATACCCACAGCAAGGGTCCTCCTCCAGTGAGCACCATGGTGACTCTAGCGTGGGATGAGGCTTGGGAGCCCCCCCTATCAGCTTACTTGAGGCTCCTGGGGATAAGTCCAGAAACTGTGGGGACAGCGGGAGCCTCGGTGGATCAAGTGCATCTCCCGCAGGGAGAATGCTCTCAAGGACAACACACAATAATATGCTTCGTGTTTGTTTAAATTTTTGTTGTAGTTGCAAAATGTTCAATTCTCATTTCTGTTTCCCTCTGTCAATTTGTTCTGGCACAGGCATCCTCGGCTTCTGCCAAGTTCTGGGTGAGTGGGAGGGCAGAGTGGGTTGGAGGGCCCAAAGCCAAGGCCACGGCAAGGTGTAGGTGAGGCAGCCCCAGGCTGTGTTCCTGGGGGAGAGCCCAGTGGATCATTAGGCAGGACAGAGCATTCTATTGACAAATGCAAAGGGATTCAGTGAGGTCAGAACCAAGAGAAGGGTCTGCTGACAGGGCCCGGCAGGGGTAGAGGTGGAACAGAATCTGTGTATGGAACAGAATCTGTGTGTGGAACAGCTGATGAATGAAGGTGGGAATCGCAGTGTGCTTGACCCCAGCCTTCCACAGCTCAAGTGGGCATGGCCTGTGAGACAGGAGACCATATCCTGGCCCTGAAAAGCAAGGGCAGGCAGGTGACAACAAGCCCTGACTGTATGCTTTTAGGTATAAGTACTTAGAGGGGGAACACGGGAATTTGTACCAGGGAAGAGATCAAGCCCATAATTCTCCAGGGGGAAAGGGAGCTCTTCAAGGGCAATGTCACCTTGTACTTTTTCTCAATGCTATGCCAGGATGCTAGGTCAACCACCTAGCACTGCCTCTGTGCACCTCCCGAGGCACAAGCCGGTCTCCTCTAAGGGCCTCCTAGATCAAGACTCCCAGACACCACCTGGCTTGGGGGTGAAATGTTGTATCAGTGGGACTCCCTGTGACTCTGTGCCTAACTCAGGCCCCCCATCACTGAGCTTTGGGCTTGGCCTCCTGCTGGCTTGCTGGTAAGTGCACTGGTTCCCACCAGGGCATTTTGATAGTTATTTTTGAAATTGTGTCCCTCAGGGTCCAGGCAGCATCCCCCTAGTTCTGTAGGATCAACCATGAGATGAGTGAGTGGCAATTCAACATCTCATTAGGATTCATGCTGGAGCATCTTTTATAAAATCCCAAGTCTGTTCTTGGCTGTTTGACCATGACTTCTACTTTTCACCACATGAAAAAAGAGTAATGAGAACACTGGGCCTATTCAAATTATGAACTTTTTTCTTAAAAGGCAGGTTCAGCCTTTGGCAAAAAGGCTCTCCTTTTTAGGGCCTCTTTTTTGCATCATAGTGGCCCCCTCTTCCTTTTATTTCCCACATGCTCAGACCAAGGGCCCCTAGGCTTCCTCTAACCCCCTTCCTTTAAAACCTACTCCCTGCATCACACATCCAACATGGGGCTAATATCCAAGATCTATAAAGAGCTCATACATCTCAACAAAAAGAAAACACCCAATCAAAAAATGGACAGAAGAGCTAAATAGGCATTTCTCCAAGGAAGACATGCAGATGGCTAACAGGCACATGAAAAAAATACTCATCCTCACTTATCAGGGAAATGCAAATGAAAACCACAATGAGATACCACATCACACCTGTGAAAATGGCCCATCTCAAAAAGCCAGAAACAACCAGTGTTGATAAGAGAGAGGCTAGAAAAAGATCCATGGTGGGAATGTAGCCTGGCCAGTCCCTGTGGAAAAACAGTATAGAGGTTCCTCAGAATATTAAAAATAGATCTATCATATGGTAAGTCTCTACCTAAAGAATACAAAACACTAATTTGAAGGGATCTACGCATGCTTGTGTTCACTGCAGCACCATTTATAACAGCCAAGTTATGGCAATTATGGCAACAATCTAAGGGCCCAAGGACAGATGAGTGATTAAGAAAATGTGGTATATGGGGCCTCCCCAGTGGCGCAGTGGTTGAGCGCTGGGCTGCGAAGCTGCCCGAAGCCTCTGCAGTGCTGGTTCGATCCCTGGCCAATGGGTGAGGGTCCCACATGGTGCGCAGACCTCTCCTGCCATGCTCGCTGCTCCCCTCAGCAGTGTACTTCGTCAGTCTGCCTGTTCTGTTCCCCACTCTGGTTCTGGTGAATTCTCTCACCCTCCCGCGCTTCTGACTGTACCCAGTGCTCGTATAAATAAATAAATAAATCTTAAAAAAAAAAAAAGAAAATGTGGTATATAGTATATACAATGGAATACTACTCAGCTATAAAAAAGATGAAATTCTGCTATTTGCAACAATATGGATTGACCTAGAGAAGATTATCCTAAATGAAATAAGTCATAAAGATAAGGACAAATACTGGATGATGTCACTCGTGTGGGCTATAGAGACATAAAACAAAGGAGCAAACAAAATTAAACAAACAAAAAACCTAGAAATCTGACTGCAGAATGGAAATTACCTGGAGGGGAGCAGGAAGGGTGGGGAACAATGAGGAGAGAGCACACAATGACCTGTGGTGATTTTGGTGCTGGGGTCTGGCAACATACATCTAAAGAGGTGTGAATGTATATCTCTAAATCATATACAGTGCTTTCAACCACTGTTACCTAAAGAAAAAAAAAATACAATTAAAAAAAATGGAGGCTCTGAACCCCCCACGCACCCACAAAGTAGCAAGTAATTAAAATAATGGTATTATTGGGAACTTGCGAACATCTGAATTTATAAATACCTAAAACGACTTGGAAAAATAAATAACATAGTTTTGTAAGGGAAAGAGAGTTAACTATTGACTAGAAATGGTTGTCAGATATGAAATTTCCCTTATTGCATCAAAAATAAAAGAAAAGTAAGTTGCTGACTACAGTAATGCTGATAAGTCAATTCCACAAGGAGACAAGGGGCCTGTAAAACGTGATGACTGCAACTTGGCGGCACATGCATTTTGGACAATCCCATTGCTGCTTAGACTTGGTGGCAAGTATATGAAAGAAGACTTAATCGTGAGAAAAACAACACTTTGAGGAAATAAATCCTAAAAATATGGGTTATTTCCTGGCGTCCCCCAAGCTCCTTCTGTCACCACAGTCTGCGGTGGCCCCTTTCTGAAGCGCTGGTCCCTAGATAACCACAGTGCTGGCTCCTTCAGGACCTCAGGTCTCTGCGGAAACGTCACCTTCCCAGCTGACCTACCCTCACAACCCCATTCAACCCCAACCTTAGTTTTCTTGTCTGGGCACTAGGTTTTGCATACATTCCTGGAGCCCCAGTTCTGTCGCAGTAAGAACTTGGGGCGCCAGAACATGGAGTAGCTAGGGACAATAAAGGAGGACTCAGGTCCTACTCTCTGGGAGTCCAGTGATTGGCAAGATCTAGGCTATATGTTCCTTGAAAAGAAGATTGAGGGCCTCCCCGGTGGCGCAGTGGTTGAGCGCGGGGTTGCGAAGCTGCCCGCGGCCTCTGCATCGCCGGTTCGATCCCCAGCTGCTCCCCGGCCACTGGAGGAGGGTCCCACATGGCGCGCAGACCTCTCCTGCCGCCCGCTGCTCCCCTCAGCAGTGTACTTCGGTCCTTCTGCCTGCTCTGCTCCCCGCTCTGGCTCTGGTGAATTCTCTCACCCTCCCGCGCTTCTGACTGTACCCAGTGCATGTATAACCAACCAACCAAACAAACAAACAAATAAATAAATAAAGCATGCCTCTATAAATATATATATATATATATATATATATAAAGAAAAGAAAAGAAGATTGAGACTTGCACCCCCGGTGTCAGCACATGGCAGGGGCTCAAGGGCCATCTGTGGGCCCCCAAAGTTCTTGCTTCAGGGAAAGGGCATGGCTACCCTTGCACCCTGGACAAGCTAAAAGGACTTGGGTGGATGGGAAAGGTTCTCTATTCCCAGTAGCATCCCTGTGGGATCCAGTCACATGTGGTCTACGACACACAGCTAGGGAGCACCCAGTCAGAAATTTCTCCAAACTTCTTTCTAGAAGAAATCAGTCTTAAAATACTTGCCCACCAGATGGCCAGGGCAGCTCTGAAGCACTGCATCTTGTGTCCGATTGCTTTCTACGAAGAGGTCTCTGGGATCTGTTTCTCAGGGCATCAAATTATTTTCCCCACTTTTACAACTGAAGGCCCCAAAGGGGAGAGAGGACACCCTGCCTGGCTCTCAGAGAACTATTGGTTGCACCTCCCTTCTGCTCAGTGCCTTCTTCTCTTCCCCCTTCTGTTGCCAATCTTGGTGATACTCACATCCAGTGAGCTGGACCACACAGCTCTTCTCAGTGGGTCTCGCCCTCAGGGGCCTGGTCCTGCATCAGTCCTGATCCCTCTCATCCTCAAACCTGGATTCCATATGCCTTTCCCTGCCCACCCAGCCCTGCAGCTCAATTTCTCCGACCACCTTCTTCCTCGGCTTCATCCAGAATTTCAAGCACTAAGTAGCGCCTCCCCACGCCTCCCTCCTACCTTCTCTTCTCACACTGTGAATTCCCTCAGCAACTCTACCTTTCTATTTTGTCACAATCAGCTGGCAAAATCCCAGCCCTTAGTGGGTCCTCCTGTTTGCCTTCCCCAAGGCTGCATCAAAACTCTCCCCTGATTTTGGAAGTGATCACACAACTTAAATTTCTCTAAATTCAAGATGTCAGCCTGCACATTGGCCCCAATACTGCCAGGCAGTCTCTGTTGTCTTGACTTGTCCCCTATCCCTCTCAGAGCTTCTCCTGACCTCCTGCAATTGCCCCCCAGTTCCAAGGGATCGTGTTACTAAGCTTCACTGAGTCCAAAACTCTCATCTTCCTAAAGCCAAACTCATGACCCCACCCAGGCCAGCACCTCTTCTGCTTCTTCCTTCCTAGGCTGGTGGAGAAAAGTCTCTCCATCGGTGCTGGGGATGCGTCCCCTCCAGGTGCTCAAGAACTCTGCCTCCTCGCCGGTGCCCTCTCTTTCTCTTTCACATCAGTTTCTTCCTTTCTCTGCGTGATTTCAATTAGTGACTCTCAGACTCCCCTTCTCATATCCACCTTGATGTTGCTTAGTCCTCAAGATTCAGCCCCAAACCTCCTCCCTAGCTCTTACCCAGCCCTTTCTGGGACTGGTAGTTCCTCAAAATGTCCCTCCCGTCGGTGCCTCGGGACTTTGCTCTTCTGGACACTGGCTTTGTCTCATTAGCTTGTTTGATGCAGTCACCAAACACCCAGGCCTCAGCGGCTTACCCCTGAGTGAGGGCATTTAAAGGAAAGGGACAAGGTCTCACATCAGCACACCCCGCTGGTGGAGTGGGAGTCTCTGCTCTCCCTTGTCCTCATTTGAGGACACAGGCTGATGGAGTCTGTGCCTTCGTGACTGGCCAGGCGTCGTAACTGGAAGGAGGGAAGGAGGCATCACTTCCACAACCACCCACCCAGAAGTACTACCTGTCACTTCTGCTCCCATTTACATGCCGAGTGTGGGAGGAAAGGAGAAGTGGAGAGAAGTATGTCCCTGTAACACGCTCACAAGCAGGTGCAACGGAAACTTTGGTGTATCACCCTCAGGCTGCTTCTGCCGGTACGCTGGGAGTTCTAAAATGTCACAGACCGGGTCTAATCTTGTACTTTCTCCTCCCTGCAGAGTCTAACCTCAAGTTTGGGCAAAGCTGCCCGATCTTTTTTTTTTTTTTTTTAAAAATATTTACTTATTTATTTATTTTGTGTATAAGCTCTGGGGTACAGGCCAGAGGTGCGGGGGGTGAGAGGACTCACCAGAACAGCGTGGGGAGCAGAACAGGCAGATTTACTGAAATACACTGCTGAGGGGAGCAGCGGCGAGATGGGAGAGGTCTGCTGCGCCACATATGGGTTACTCCTTGGCTGGGAATTGAACTCAGGCAGTAGTGCTGATAGTGCTGAGACTTAATCCCAGGCCACCAGGGATGCCTGCTGCCCAATCTTTAGGTTAAGAAAAGACCCACATCTAGAGCAGGCAAAGAACCCCACCTCCCCTTAAGGGGGGTTCTGTTGCATGATGTTACTTGGTTGAAGCTGTCAAGAGAGCCTTTGGCCACGTTTTTGTTGAACTCGATGGGAGCTTGCCTCTCCCTGAGCTATGATTTTTGCCACACTTTTTTCCCTATTAGTTTCCACAACTCCTGTCTCCCAACCAGCCTCCAGCCTGGTCTAGAAACTGGGCTGGTTCCCACTTGTGCTCATCAGACTGAGCAGCTCACCTGGCCCTGGGAGGGCAATGCCACTGCTTTCTGTTGGCCAATGATGTGGGGAGGCACTGGGCCAAGCACTGAGTTCAGTGTTTCCCCTCACTGTTTGATTAATTCTTGTCACCATCCAGTGAGGAGTCTCCCATCGTAAAGTCAATTGCATAGATTAAGGTCCTAAATTTCTGAGGGATTTAAAAATGTTCGCAAGATGCCCAGCTGGTGGGCAGGATCTCTGGGCTCTTCCCACCCATCTGTCTGCCCTCCCCTCCCGCTCTGTGCCTGGGCACATGGTCGAAGGCATGCATGGTGCCAAAGGTCTACCCTTGAAGCAAGTCACCTGTTCCGTGGGGAACTAAGTGTTCTTTGTGGGGGCTGAAGGGCATAGATAATCACGGAATTTACCGCTCAAGGCAGCAGGGCTAAGTGTGACGTGTGTTTGATAAGCTTGGATTTTATGTCTTTAGGAGTCACCAAACAAATCATCGAGTGGCAGTGTGCTTTAATGGATACTTTGGAGTGCATCCCAGTCAAGCTGCACCCAGAGGGAGGGCTCTGGGGCCCCCCAAGGGGAAGTGTGAAATAAGCAGGGGCATCAGGAGGGGTTGCTCCATGCCCCCCACCTACTGCCCTGGCTCTCAGCTGGGCGCCTGGGACAGTGTTTTAGATTCTTCAATCTTCCTTTTCATCATCTGAAAAGAAGGAAAGGGTTGGTCTCCATAAATCAGGTACTTTGGTAATGACCCTAAGCATCTCTGTTTGGAAAACTTATTAACAACAACGACCAAAATGGCAACAACAGTTAACTCACACTGATACCATGTGCTTGACAAGATATAAGAATTTTAGGTGTATTTCCTTTTGAATTATCCCATTTTATACATAAGGAAAGTGGGACTTAAAAAATTAAAAAAAAAAAAGCCCAAGCTCCTAGAGTCATTGAGTGAAGATGATGCTAAGCGGGAGACCCCCACAGCCTTCTCAGATCTTACTCTCGGCCACTAAACTCAGCTTTGTGTGGAGTTGCTACTGGTGACTCAAGAAATGAAGGCGGTGACTAAGATGGCTGTGGTTTTGATGGTGGTGTGTACAGTGCCGATAAAGGACAGCCTCAAACTCTTGCTAACATGTTCTCTCATCTTAGCCTCTTCCAGAGGTCAACATCCCCTTACAACCTCACAGCTCCAACTCCTTACTTAGCTGGAGCGGCTAAGTGAGTTTACTTAAGGCGGAAAGTACCAGGTGAGCATGCTCAATCTCTCCCCTCTCCCCCCCCCGCCCCGGCACCCCCAAATAGCCCTATTTCCTTCCCAGGGAACACTGTGATACTACAGCCCAGGAGACAAACTTTATGCAGGTTTGCTGGGGGAGGACCCCACCCAGAATCTAATGTGCAAAGTCTGCTGGGCACAGCTTCTCACAATTTGCCACTCTGCTAGCTCATTTTCCTCCTAGGACAGTGCCACATGCTTCATCTCACCTGCCCAGTCAGAATGACACTCTCTTGTCCTCTGGGAACACTAAGAGCATAGTCATCCCTCAGAGCCCACCTCAAGGACATATAGTTGGTTGGTTTGTTCTTCCTCCATCCATCCATCCATCCATCCATCCATCCATCCATCCATCCATGTATTCATTCATATTTTTCAACCATGTGGGTTTAGTGCTGGGCATGTTTGGTATAAGGAGCTAGCATGGGCTGGGTCAGATACAAGTACAATATGTACCTTCTCAGCTGTGTGACTGAGCAAGTCACCTCCCTAAGTGGGTTTTCTCATCTGTAGAATGTGGACCGTCTACCACACAGTGTGGACTGAGTGAAAAGATGGTTTATCACCACCCCGCCCTGAACATTAACTCCCTCCCTCTTCCAGTCAGTCCCCTGCCACCAATGACATTCCCATTTCAGCTCCCTCTATGTACATGACCTTCCCTCACCATGGGCTTAAATGGGAACAAACTAATTCAGCAGGTCAGTCGTGTCTGAAAAGAAGGGTCTGCTGTTCCTGGGATGATCTTCCTGTGACTTTGTGGCACTGAAGCCCAGGTTAAGTTCAAGTCAGGCTCAGAAAAGTGGATTGATTTCTCAGAACACTGAGTCATTTCACTTGATCCAGGCCTAAAAAGGGTCTTCTTTCCACAGTGGGGAAAGAATGAGTCAGACTTGAGGTCCTTCCTTCAGTCCTACTGGGGTGAGCCTAAAGAGACTTATAAAGAGAACAGAGCTCAAGTCCCCTGCTCCCCATCTGAACCAGGCCTGGGCAGGGCCAGGCCTCAGTGATGGTGACACACCCTGCGAGGCTACACACACCCTGAGTTAGGATGGCCCTGTCTCTGTGCAGAGGTGAGGAGGGTGGGACGTGGTATGAGAGGCCTAGAACAAGTAGTCAGAGTCCTTTGGCTGCAAGGCCTTGGAGTTGACCACTGGAAGAAGGTTCTATGTGGACTTAGGCTCTTGGGGGAGGTGAGAAGGGATTAACCAGACTGAAAAATTTTTGTTCAAGCTTTCAGATAAGTCCAGAAAAAGGCCTTTCCTTGACTCTGGTTCACCCTAATACACAGATGCAAACCTGCACCCAACCTCTTGAGTTGAAATGTTTGGACATGAGGCCTTGGTCTTGACCTCGCCCCACAGTTGGGCTTACTCCTTCCTGGCCCTTACTGTGCAGCCAGGACAGCTATCAAGCTGGCATGGATGAGGCCTCCACCCCTTCCCCACACAGTCAGATGTCCCCATCCATCTCTTAGCAGGAGACTCCTCCATCCCCAGCCATAACCTGGGCCGAGTCTTCCTTTCCCTGTCAGTGCTCACTTTTGTTCTGCTTAACAGAGTGCTCTCCTGTTGCCTAGCCTTTCTAACTGCCCTGTCCTTCTCTTTATGTCAGAAATGCAGAACAGAAACTGGGCCAGCTAAAAACCTACTATAAAGTGTATGGGGAAAAGGATAGTGAGACGAGGACCAGACAGGACTCTGAGTTGGAGAGCTGCAGTTACATCTCCTGAGAATTCCTTCCAAACCATAGTGAGGAGAGGCTGGGCAAGGAGGTTAGGAGGAAGAAGTAGGAGAGACCAGGGCAGGAGGTGACGAACAAGGGGCGCGAGCAGGTCAGGCAGGAGGACTTCAGGAAGGCTTTGCTGATGAAGCGCTGGCCGCCTGGACAGAGAAGCGCTTGTGAGAACATCAGGGTCTGTGTGGCTCTGGGCTCTGAGTTGACAGCCTAATGCCCTAGTGGTGTCCCTGGGGTTCCCTGGGAGGAAGGGGAACTGTGGTTGGGGCAACCTCTTGCTGCCATTATCAAATTTCACGTTAACAAAAGTGTGTATGTGTGGTGGGGGGGAGTGTATCCTTTTAAGTTTTATTCTTTCTTCCTTGTTCACTGAAAGTGCTGACCACTGAAAGGAAGAAATGCACACCCACAGCTCTGGAACCACCTCCAGCACAGGCCTCGGGGTACACAGAGTCCACACACCTGTGCCCTCTACCTGGGTTCCTCAGGGCAGGCCCAATGCTGTCACTGTTGGACACCTCACCACTAGTCTTCCACCCATGAGTGAGGGCGCTCTGTGGCCTCAGGCTAGCCCTGACCTCAGCTCTGCATTAACTCCTCAGCTTCTTTCTCCACAAAAGGAGCAAGGTCCTCTCTACCCTCAGGACAACTGCATGGGTGAAATGAAAGCATGTGGGCAAAACACTCACCGTTTGACATCAGTAATAAAGTGGACCAATCTCCCTGTTGCTTTGGAAAGTACATGGCAGACATTGTCATCACCATTAACTTTATGGGCATTTTATGCATGAGCAAAGCAGGGGCTCCGGTGGCTTACTACCAGTCCTGTGGTTCTCTCCCCCATCAGCAGCCTGGCCTCTCTGTCCCCACCTCAGCCACAGGATGGGCAGTGTGCTAGGAGCTGTGGGCCCAGCCCAAGAGCTACCTCCTTTACAGGCCCCATAGGCAAGCGTGCTGGTCTTCCTGCATGCAGGAAAGGCTCCGTGCATGTGTGGTGAGGGGAGACAGGAAATCCTTTGACAAAAAAATATGTCTGCAGGGGTGTCCCTTGGCTCTCTGCAGCTTCTGTAAGGTGCCTTTCCAGAGTCGCCCACAGAGAGAAAGGAGATACAAATGATCAGGCTTTGCTTCTCAGGCCACAACTACTTTCTATCCAGGTCTTTCCAGGAACATGTCTGTGTCCAGAAGTGACGCCAGGCAGGCCATGCAGAAACCATCATCTTGTTTGCCAGGCAAATTTCTGTGATCCTGTTTCATGGATGCACTTACATAATTGAAATGCAGTTTCCTGAAAATGACTCAAAATCCCAAGAACCTGATTCAGCAGGTGTGTGCAGGGGTGTGGGAACAGGCGTGGACTTCTACATGTCAAATACCCTAGAGAACACTTGGACCAGGCAGGGGTGGGCCCACCCTGCACAGGAACACAGTAGAGGGGTTACGACTGTGGCCTCCGATGCCCACAGCCTGGGTTGCATCCCAGTACCTGCACTTTTAGTAGCTGGGACAGTCACTGTGACATGTTCATTAGCCACCCTGTACCTCAATTTCCTTCTCTATAAAGGAGATGGTAATTGGGGATGTAATGTAAATGGGGATGATGATGGAGCATGGTTGGAATATGGCGATGATGAAATGAGCTTGATAGCAATGCCTGGACTTACTACAACACACCCTTCCGAGTGAGGTGGGGGAGGGGTGTCTTTATTTTGGGCTAGCCCCTGCGGGCTTTCGTGATAATGAAGCCTGAGGTTTGACCTACCTGCAGGAAGAAGACAGGAGCCGCTATCAATTCCCCTCCAAGACACAGATCCCTTCCCCCGGGGGCCCACAATTGAATGGAGACAATATAAGCCAGACAGTCACACAAGAGGGATTATTTTCCCCAAACACAAGTGAATGCAAGAGTTTCTATGGTTACTACACACTCGCTTTTAAAAAGAATAAAAAAAAAATACAAGACAAAAGGCAAATACAGCCTCGTGATTGCTCACTCTAGACTGGCCACAGGAGGCTGGAAGCCAAGGCAGGCAGGCTGCCCACCACAGGTCCCTCGGTGTGGCCTTGACCTCCACCACTTCCATGGCTGAACTAGGAAGCAAGAAGCATCATCCAGTGGTTGTTAGCCACACTGATGGTGCCAGAGGCCAAATCCCTTCCAGGCCAAACCAGAGAGAGAGAGGGATGTGATTCTCCAGTTAATTTTATTCAGTGATGAAACCTTATCCCAGCCTCAGTGACAGGGGAAGAAGTGCATCCATGTGGTCAGGGACATTTCCTAAAATGTGACATGTTTATATGTTTGCTCTTTAGTTTAAGTGACCAAAGAATAGTGACTCTGGATTCTGGGTCACTGGAGAGATTGTAACAGGGTGGTCCCCAGGAAAGGGGGAGGTTCCCTGCCCCACCCAAGGGAGGGTGGAGCTGAGCAGGAAGAGGAGAAGCTGCAGAAGAGACTGAGGAAGGAGCAGGATGGAGCCAGGAGACCTGGAGGAGGCGCATGGAGCCTAGAGACATGTGAAGAAACTGCGCTTGTCTTTTGGTCGTGGACTGGGTGACACAGATGTGGGTGAGACCCATGGGGAGGTGACCATGGCAGCTTTTATCTTGATGTTGATTTTGCTCTTTTCCTTCCGGGCTTGTCTGGTTGTTTCTGGCCCTTTTCTGTGGGTCCCCACTGGAAGATGCTTTAGACTTGTGGCAGGCTTTGGGGCCTTGCTCTGGGCCAATCCCATTTGGATGGACTTTTACCCACGAGGGGACGGGTAACTTTGGGTGCTTCATTTAGAAACTAGACTCTTTGCCTTACCTGTATTGTTTTTTAGTTTTATTAAAGTTTCTTCCCATTAAAGTCTCATATGTTTTGTGTTGATGTGGCAGATGGCAGAACCCATTTAGAATAGGCAGGTTTGCGGGGTTTGGGCTGCCCCTCTCCCTGTCCTATAACAAGATGAATGTCAGGGCTCAGGGATAGCAAGAAGCTCTCTGCTCCCTGCTCCTGAGTGTGTCAGTGTGTGCAGGACAGACACTGGCTGCCTTGGGCACACACCTGACGCCAGCTCCCCAGCCCCCTGGCATGCCCCCTAGGTTGTGTGGGGTCAGGAGCACTCTCCTTGCGTAGGACCCAGAAATTCTAGTGACTTCCGCTTCTCTACACTCTGAAGAGACCCACTTGCTCTTTGACCAGCCGGTCAGTTTGTCTTGTCAGGGTGAGCGGCAATTCTTGCTAAATATACTTGAATTAACTAAAGGCAGAGATCATGGGAGAGTTTTACATCAGCATCTGCTCTATTTCCATTTCCCTCTTTCCTATTTTCTATAAGTTAGACTCACTAATTCACCAGGTGGCTGTGAGACAACAGAAAATGTATTTTGGTCTCTGCCTGTGGTTTCTGCCACAGAGCTCCTAAAACCCTTGTACAACACTGGGTGATAGCATCTTTTGTTTTAATATTTGGTATTTAACTGCAGTTTCTGACACAAGTTTCTTCAAACCCGTGTCATTTCCTGGGCTAGAAGAGGGTCTTTTGTCCTAATGAGGTGATTCTGGGCAGGCTCCTGCATGGCTCCTGGATGAAGGCTGGTAATGGGAAGGCCCAAACCATGACCAGAAGCTCAGAATTTTCAGCCCTGCCCCCTATTCTCTTGAGAAGGAAGAATGAAAATGAAGTTAATGATTGATCAGGCCTACATGATGAAACCTCCATAAAACCCCAGTAGTACAGGGTTTGGACAACTTCCAGGTTGGCGAACACATCTACTCCTGGGTATGACACGCCCAGCTCCATGGGGGCAGACGCTCCTATGGTCTGGACCCTTCCAAACCTCACCCTAAGTGTCTCTTCATCTGACTGTTCAGATTATCACAGACTACGAAACTGGCAAACATAAGTCGATGTTTCCCTGAGTTCTGTGAGTCACTCAAGCAAATTAAACAAACCCTGAGTTCTGTGAGTCACTCCAGCAAATTAATCAAAGTCAAAGAAGGTGTCCTAGGAATCTGATTTATTAGCCAGTTAGTCACAAGTATGGGTGACAATCTGGACTTGCTATTGGCATCTGAAGTGGGGGCAGGGTCAATCTTCGAGACTGCGTCCTTAACTTGTGTGATCTGGTGTTTTCTCCAGCTACGCCTGTTAGGTGAGTGTATGACACTCGCTGGTGTCACAGAGAATTGCTTGGTGTGAAAAAACCCTTCACACATTTGGTACCCAGAAGTGCAGGGTTCTATGTGAACAGCAAGGAGAGACATAGAGGAGGAAAGCACTGGGCTTCTCCCGACTCAGAAGACGAAGTAGGTTTTGTCAATACAGTTGGTACTTCAATTTGTAGCTAATCCTCAGGGGAGTGGCTCTGCCTCCTCTCTGTGTGGGGCAGTCAGGACAGAGGCACTGCTCTGCGCATTTTTATTTTATTTTATTTTTAATTTTTTACATCATTGTTCATTTTTAAACAATATTTGCTTCCGCCCCCCCCACCCCACCCTCAGGTGTAGTCCCCATAGAATTTCCTTCACCAATGCACCCCTTCATCATCACCACAGTTCCTTGTGCTCCTCCCTCCCTCCCTCTGATCCCTCTCCCTCCTCCTCCACTGCAGGATGCTACTTTCTGCAAACCCAGAGCCTTCAGACAGTGGCCAGCTGTGTGCATGCAGCTGCACTGATTCATCACAACCAAACAACATCATGAGGCTGGCAAAACCACCAGCATGCCATTTGAGATGAGGAAATGGAGACTCAGAGCAGCTGAGTAACTTTCCCAGGTTGCAGAGCCCGGCAAGTACAGAGTCATGCTTAGCGCCCAGCCTGCAGTCTCTCTAGTTCTTTAGCCCCTGGGCTTCCTAGCCTTGTGCTCTGTTTCCTGTGAGATGAGACAAAAAGTGGTGGTCCTGCTGACTTTGGAACTGACTATACCCATCTGTGGGCTCGTTCTGCAAGGGTTTACTGTAGATCTCAGCCACTGATACTATTAAATAGTGCATCTCACCCTGGCTGCTCACATACAGTTTGGGAGCTTTTAAAATGTCCAGAGTCCTGGATTGTTTACCAAACCAATTCACTCACGACCACTGGAAGAGGGAGGCAGAGATCAATGATTAAACTCTTGAGGTGATTCCTATGCAACAAGAGCAAGAGACACCGCCTAGTGTTGAGTCAGCAACAACCAGGGGTCCTGGTAGATGTAACCCCTCTTTTAACATTTTAATAACCAGACAGTTCTTGTAGATGAACTAGATGAACTCCTGCATTAGGAAGGGAAGAGTGTCTGGGCATGTGTGATTTTACTATGAAAATGCAGCCCAAATTGCCTTAAAAAGTGCAATTCCTTTTGTTTTGCCAAAGCCCAACATTGGCCCCAAGTCAATATTTCTGGTAAATATTCCCTTATCTGTGATTGGGAACCATCTCCCACAACAATATTTTTCATGGCTGCATGGTATGCCGCAGAATGGAAAAATACAACTACTACGTCTTCAACCAACCTTTTCACAAAGCCTTGTAAAGATAAGGCTATATCTTCAAAAGACAAACTGAAATGAAATCAAAAGCACTTGATTTAATTTTCTCCCCAAATTCCTTGGGACAAAAGGGGCGGGGAGGGGGAGAGAGAGAGAGAATCTAATATACCTGCTCTTAGGTAGGTTCTAATTCTCACATTCAGTGAATTTGCTACAGGAGCACTGAGTTGTACATAGAAGCCTCTGGATCTGGAGAAGCATCAGCTTTGAGAATCTGTCACAAAGCCTCCTGATGCTGTGAGTTTGATGGTGGGAGGTCATTTTGTCAGCACAAACAAAATATAATCTTCCTTCCTGGTTTTTTGTTTGTTTGTTTTTTTGTTTTTTAACTTGTTTGTTTTGAGTAAACTCATGCTTTGCATGGATGACTTTTAGGAAACATTTTCTCTTGATAAAGAAAAATCCTTTTTTTTTTTCTGCCTGGAGCAGGGGACATGAAGCCCCTTCATTGTTAAAAAGTGTCTGTGCTTTGTTTCAATCTTGTCCCAAATACAAGAATAGAAAGAACACAAATATTTAGGAAAAATGAGAAGTGAAGTATGGGGTTGGTTTGAAAATAACTTTTAAAAATATGAACATTTGCACAATCTAAGTATTGATAGAATCGCACATCCGAAGTAAAACAAACTCTCGTCTACTGTCTACCTCACTGGTATTTCCTGTTTGGGTTAACACATTTTAATTGACTTCTTCCTATTTCCGCTGTATCTTTTCCACCTGTGTGTCTGGATCGAGGGCCACACACGCACTGTCGGGAAACCGGGAGCTGGGGGTTAGGGCAGAGCTTGGAGTCATGGCCTGTCTTACTCAGACGGCCAACCATCTAAGCCAATTACCACCAGGGGCCGGAGAGCAGGGCGCTCAGCACAGACTCAGGCTATTACGCAGTCCTCCTCCTCTGGGCCACTGGTTCTAAACCCTGGGGGACCAGTGAACATCAGAGGAATTTTCAAGAAGTGTGGGAGACGGTGCATGCCAGAGATCACACTCTAAGGGTCTTCTGGGCTGCACTGGTCTAGCTCTCTTCATAATGTTATAGGACAACCCCGATATTGAACGGGTTGCCTGGCTGTGGGTCCTCACCTGCATGCTTAAAAGGGACTTATTAATACTCCACTACAGGCACACACAAAAGGTTAATAAAAGGTTTATTGACAAGGGAAAGGGAAATGAGGAAAATGTACAACTCAGGGAGAAAATAGGGAAATAAAGTCTTTAATGCGTCCTACCCGATCCGCCCACCTGGAAACCCAAAGGCACTTTCAGAGCTGGCTGGACGCTGCGAGCTGGCGGAGAGCCAAAATGGGGGACCCCCCCCCCCCACCAAAGCCCACGTGTCTGCCTTTATACCAACCTGGCTGCTTAACCCCACCCTCAGGTCCCAGCCACCTTCCCTTTGGTGGTGATGGGATTTGGAGTTCCCAGTGTCTTTGGCTTTGGCCTGGGGTGGGGGTGGAGTCCACAAAGCCTGTATGGAATTAGCTTTGGGACATCCTTTTCCCCCTAAAAATTCCCCCCTTTCACTTTTTGCCACCATTTCCATGGTGATGAAGATCGAATAGCCAAAGCCACCTTCCCTTTGCTGGTGATGGGATTTGGAGTTCCCAGTGTTTTTGGCTTTGGCCTGGGTTGGGGGTGAAGTCCACAAAGCCTGTATGAAATTAGTTTTAGGACATCCTTTTCCCCCTAACAATTAGGGCCCTGGCTTTGGAACATGGTGCCTCCTCCCAGCACCAGAGCAGGGGAGGCCTTGCATCTATGGTGGATCAGCATTTAAGGGACTGTTGTTATGCTGCTCAGTTTTGTTCCATGACAACCCCGTCTTTTTTTCCCAAATGTAGCATCATGAAAAGTTAGCTTTTCTGGGGCCTTCCTGGTGGTGCAAATGTTTAAGTCGCAGCACTATGAAGCTATCCACAGCCTCTGCAGCACGAGTTCGATCCCTGGCTGGCCAGGGAGCTACTCACCTGGCACGGCAGACCTCTCTTGTCTTGCCCACTGCTCCCCTCAGCAGTACATCTGCCTTTTGCTCCCTACTCTGTCTCTGGTGAATCCTCTCACCCCCCGCATTTCTGGCCTACAAGCCAGCTCTTATGTGCGTAAATAAATACATCTTTTTTTTAAAAAAAGTTAACCTTTCTTCAGAAATAGATTTAACGGTGTTCATGATAACCACAGTTCCAATCTAGTGAAGCTCCCCCATTGGCAAGTCCTGGCTCCCTTCAGTGGTATATTCTGTGAAGTACTGGCTTCCCTTGTCTAGTGCATACAGGAACTCAATAAAATGGAGGCCCAGTTATGGTATTGCTTTTAATATATCTTTTAATATATCTTTTATCTTTTAAACACAGTATTATGTCTTTTCCTTTTTATAATCTTCCTTCCTGTTTATAATAAAGCAATATTTAAGTTAAACACAATACTATGACTATATGACATTCTCCAAAAGCAAATACACATCCTCTTAAGAAGTGAGTAAAGAATAAACTGCAGATTCATTATATACTGCATATTTATTTGCTATTAAAGGAGAATTTTTATTCCCAAATAGCAATATATACACAGTGATGTTTAGGTACTGTTGCATTTTTCATGGCAAAATAGGGAAATATACTTGGTGTGGCTGACAGTTTCCAACATATCCACCATCAGTTCCTTCTCCCTCTCTTCACAGGTGCCATTCCCCAACTGGGGTAGAGAATCTAGTCCTCTTCTGGTCACGTGACTTCCCTGACCAAGAGGCTCCTCAGACTGCTAAGTCCAGGTCTTAAATGGAGCGGTGGTTTTGGCTTCCTTCCTCCAGTCCTTCCCTCCTCCCTCATTCCCTCCTTTCTCTTGGACCCCAGGACCCAAGCCACAAGAAGTCCATGTTACAGGGAGAGACATGGGGGACACCTAGGAACTCTGGTGCCATCCCAGCTGGGTCCCACCTCTTTAGCTTTAGCTGGGTAAGGGCATGATAGTAGTTCATTTGTGGTTTTAATTTATATTTCTCTGATAAATAATGGGTTAAGAACATTTTCACGTGCTTATTGGCCATTTGTAAATTTATATATCCTCTTTTGTGAATAGTCTGCTCAGTCATCTTTTGCCCATTAAAAATTTCTTTTTGCCCTAGTAAATTGACATGTTTATCACTTTTCTACAGCAGCAATATGAAATTTACTAGCTGTTATACTTTTCTCCTGACTAGGTTATCTGCATTGAACCATATTTTTCAAATAACTGACACAAGAGATAAGAAATGAAAATCAGAGTTTAAAAAAAAATCCTAATGCTATTCGGTATCAAAAGTAAAGAAACTAATTTCTTCTATTGTAATGCGAAAAAACAAGTTTTGATTTAAACAATATCTGACACGAAAAAAATTTTCTTGTCTTTGGGCAAAATATCAAGAGTTAATAAAAATAAATTTCACTTGAGAAGACTATTTGTGCATTTTTGAGATCCATTACAGTAGTTATATTTTCAGCAACAGCGACAGGAATTCTGAGATGCAATGTCAGATAATGGAATTTGGTCAAGCAACTCTCAACTTCACTTTTGTTTAATCTCTATGACATGCATACGTTGCAGGTGGGGAGAGGTAGGCGTCCCCAGGATGGTCTGTAGACGGACCAGTTGTGTAGCGGACTCCAAGTTCCCTCTCCATGGGCTTCCTGAGCTTTCTTTGCGTCCATCTTTCTTTTCCTATTCTTACCAGTGTTCTGCTAAAACCTTTTATAATCCCATAAGGAAAGGCAAGCGATTATGCTTTTCTGACATTTTCAGTCATATCACACTAATTTCTGTTGTTCTTTAGTAGCATCTGATTTGCAGCAGCCTCTCACTGAATAGTACTTAACATGTACCTGTCCCTGGGTTTCTCTTGTGTGGTTGTCTTTGTCACTCTGCTATCTTCATTCACACGTCATTTTCAGTCAGGTTAAATCTATTTTTGTCTTCCCTCTACTTTCATGTTCTTTTTTTCTGAAAGCTTCACTGGGCCATCCAGTTGTCCTGACTGTGTTTCCATAAATCAATTGCTCTCACCTAATCCACCTAATTCATACAGAATACATCTTATAAAGGGAAAAGCATCTTCCCTTTTTGCTAAATCTGTCTCAACTTCAGACAGTTGCTGTCTGGCAAAACTTGCGAACTTGTGAAACCACTGCTATGTTGCTCAGAGCTGTATCCAAACTTCAGTCTGATTATGTTTCCCCAGGTGGACACAATTCAAGCACACTTGGTCAGATGGTTAACTCTGTGTCAGTTTGGCTGGGCCATAGTCCCTACATATTGTCATCAAACATTGTTTCAGATGTTTCGGTAAGGGCATTTTTTTTATTTTTTCTAAATTTATTTATTTTCTTATATTGTTGTTCACGTTGTACAGTAATTAGTTTCTCCCCTCAGGGGTAGTCCCTGTAATTCTCCCACCACCATATCACCCGTGATCCATCACCACAGTCCAGTTAGTATATTTTTAGCTAATAGATAACATTTTTTAGTTGCACCTAAATATGCTTAGATGTTTACATTTATATTTACATTTAAATTGGTGGACTTTGAGTACAACAGATTGTTGTACTCACCCAGCCAGCTGAACTCCTGAATAGAACAAAAGACCTACCTCCCTGGAGAAAGAGGGACTCCCCAGTAGGCTGCTTTTGAACTTGAACTACAGCATCACCTCTTCCTGGGTCTCCTGTTGCCAACCCACCTGGTAAGTTTTGAATTTGCCAGCCTCCATAATCATGTGAGCCAATCCCTTAACATAAATTTCTTATTCTATATCTGTACACATGATAGCCCTGTATTTCTAGAGAACTCTGTTTCTAGAGAACTCTGACCAACATACTAGGCAAAAAGCGCCAGGGCAAGTCTGGATGCTGCACTGCAGTGCCTGCTGCATCTTCTGCTGGCTGCCACGTGAAAGGCAGAACAAGCCTATGAACTGGCTTTAAGTTTTCAAAATTCTCGGGCCTCCACGTCGTCTTTTTGGGATCAGTGTGGCTGACGGAGCACCCCCTCTCTGCCTGTCAGGGCTCTCCCCAGGCAGCAGGGCCCTTCCCAAAGCTGGAACAGCTCCTGCTGTGACTGGTCTGATTTCCCAAAATCTGAGCCATTTTGAAATTTGCTTCAGAGGGAATTGACTTAGAGACATTCAATTAAGACAACTGTCGATGAGTATGAAAGGAGTCTTTGCATGTCTGGATTTGAGCCTTCAGTCAGACAACAGGTATAAAGAAGAGTTTCTCCCAGCCTACTATCCTTTTCTCTTTATTAATGCTGCCTTTTAATAAACAGAAAGCTTAATTGTGATGAAGTCACATTTCTTCTTTGTGTTATGGTCACTGCTTTTTTCATGTGACCTAAGAGATATTTGTCCACCCCAACATGAAGACAATCTCCCAGGTTATTTGTAGAAGCTTTGTAGTTTGTTTTCACACTTAGGTTTATGATATACCTCAACTTAATTTTAGCATGCGGTGTGAAGTTTGGGTTCATTTTCTTTCCATATAGATCTCCATATAGATATTGACGTCATTTGCTTTCCTTCTGCTGTGCTGACAGCTCTTTCTTAGTCTTCTTGGCCCCATCTGTTATGTCTGCTCTAAGTGATGCCCTGTCAGGGTTCTTTTCCAACCCCTTTTTTTCTCTGTGTGCACTGACACCCTTGGTGTTGTCATCCACTGTCCTGGCTCTACATACTGCTCTATGCTCGTGTTGCCTGAGTTTCTGTTTCTCCAAAATCTATACTCATGTGAATCATGAGGACTCCAACATCAACTCTACTTTAATTTTGATTTTTGTTCAAAACAAAGCACAAGATTCCCCCCAGCTCTTCATCAAGTCTAGTTTGGCTCTACCTATAAAACAATCTGTGAATGTATCCATTCTTGCTAGCATCACAGAAGAGCAAGGCACATCCTCTCTTGCCAGGGCTACTGTAGTAGACTCTCAGTTGGTCTTTGAGCTTAATTTCTGGAAGGATCTGATTACTTCATTCCCTCTGTGCAAAACCTTATCTTGGATTAAGTCCAAACTCCTTACCCTAACCTAAAACCTTCACTCCTTGACTTTGTGAACAAATGAGTTTATTTATAAGGAAATCAGGGAATAAGAACACAGCACTCTCAAGATCTAGGAGGCCCAGCTTCCATCCAGTTATGTAACATCTCAGAAGTTTGCAGAGGCATCCAGTTGAGTATGGGCTTGTTAGTTCCTCCAAAAAACAAGAGTGAAAATTGCATTACATCTTGCAACTGAGACTAAAGTATCAATTACCTAGAAAACACTGATAAGCAGAATCCAACAGTGTCTATAAATCTGATTATAAAGCAGTAACAGTAGGAAATAGAGACATGGCACTAGTGGGGAGTGGTGCCAGGCAGCCTTGGTGAGTGGTGGGAACACAGTGCTTGCAGCAAGTGGTAGTGATCTAAGGATAGCAGCGAGTAGTGCTAACCAGGTCGTTGTGGTAAGTGGTGGCAATCAGGAGGTTGTAGTGACTGATGATGACCCAGAGGTCATGGTGACTGGTGGTAACCCAGCAGCCAGGTGAGGGGTGGTGAGCCTACTGTCATGGTGAGTGGTGATGACCTAGCATTTACAAAGAAGCAGCCCGATGAGTTGAGGAGAGCATTAGATCCTCTGGCCAGGCTGGCCTGAGTTCAGATCATTTTTCTGCCCTGTGCTGCTGAGACCTGGGGCACGTGAGCTGCCAAGTTTCTCTGAAGTTTTGTGTCATGGGGTAATACTGACCTTAGAAGTTTGGAATGGCTCTCTGACATATCCTCTCCAGTACAGGGACAGGAATTTACTCCATGGCTGTCCCCCTTCTTTTATGGCTGCAAAGCCAGTGGTTCCCCATGGACAGTACAAAACAGAGCTGATGAGGGGTTCTAAAACCCAGAACTTTTGGTGCTCTGTCCCTTTTCCTCAACTCACCATGGTGTGGTTAATTGTAGAAAAGACTTTGCAAAGCCAAAAGCTCTTCTGGCAAGAAGTAGACTGTTGCTGTAGATGACTATGCCCAGGCCAGGACACCTCAGTGACAAGACCTGGCATGTCTGGGCTGCCAAGAACTGTCCTTAGATCTGTCCCCTTCATAGAAGTAGAGTTGGGAGTTCTGCTCAGGGGAGCAGAAAAGGGAAGGAGAGCCTGAACTAAATGGTGGAATCATCTCTTGTGAAAACAATATCTTCCACAATGCAGGAAAAAAAAAAACCCTAAAAGGAAATTATAAGAACACAAAAGATGCTATAGATTATTGATGACAATCAATGTGATATATTATAGATTATTTTAAAGTGATCTAAATGAAGCTCATGGAATTTTTTTAAACAAACAACCTAGGAGATGACAGTTAGTTTTGACATTGATATAGTCTAGGGAACTCTAGCTTGTGGTCTGCCCGAGGTACTTTCCACACCCCTGAACCACTGTGTGGACTTCAGTTCAGCACAGCTCAATTTCAGATTCTCTAAACCAAAGAGAAAAGCCCCAAGTTGGGTTATCTGGCAGCCGCATGCTATAGACAGCACAGATCTGGAAAAAAAAAAAAAAAGTGTGTGAAAGCAACCATGTTCTGGTGGTTTCTACCATAATTATTGTCTTTCTCACAGTGATTTGCATAACATTGCAGAGGTATTGTCCAGCGGGCTCTAGTTAAATGTGTAGATTTTGCACGCACCTAGTGGCAGACCAAATAGCGAATAGTCAAATTCTGATATCCTTTATTGCCTCATTTTTGAAGCAATTTTATTAGGATAATTGACATGCAAAAACCTGCATACATTTAAAATCTACAATGTAAGTTTTCACTTATATGCAAATCTATGAACTCAGAATAACAATTATTATAGTGAACATTCCTATCACCCCCTACAAGTTTCTGTATGCACTTTGCAATCTCTCTCCCAGGCCTCTTATCCTGTTCTTTTTTTATAGCTTTATATATGAAAGTGGCAGTGTGTAGTCTTTTTTTCTCTGATATTTCTATCAACATGATTTTTTTTGAGATTTATCCAAACTGTGTTTGTCAGCAAATCATTTCCTTCCTTTCTTTTTTCCTTTCCTTTCCTCTCCCTCCCTTCTTTTAGCCCACTGTCTGGATGAGCTACAATTTGTTGCTTTCCATTAATCTGTTGATGGATATTTAGGTTGTTTCCAGTTTGGGGTTATGACAAACAAAGCTGCTAAGAACAATTGTGTACAAACCTTTGTATGGACACCTGCTTCCTTTTCTCCTGGAATTGAATGGCTTGAAAATGTGGTCGGTGCATTTTTAACTTTTTGGGAAACTATAAATGGCTTCTCCATTTGTATTATTTTTCATTCTACCAGCAGTAAATGAGGATTCCACTTCTTTCATATCTTCACCAACACTTAGTATGGTGAGTATTTTTAATTTTAGTCATTCTAAAGTAAGAGTAATAGTATTTAATTATGGTTTTAATGTGCATTTCCCTAATGACTAATGGTGCTGAGCATGTTTTCATGTACTTACTGCCATCCATATAACTTCTTTGGCAAAATGTCTGTTTAAATCTTTGGTGCATTTTACTTTTTTTTTTTGAAGATTTATTTATTTATGCATACAAGAGCTGGGGTGTAGGCCAGAGGTGCCGGGGGTGGAGGGTGGAGGTGAGAGGATTCACCAAAGACAGAGCAGGGAGCAGAACAGGAAGACGACCAAAATACACTGCTGAGGGGAACAGCAGGTGAGACAGGAGAGGTCTGCTGTGCCACATGGGATCCTTCCTGGCGGCTGGGATTGAACCACACTGCAGACAGATTCACAGTGCCTCACTCAACCTGCCCCACAGGGGAGGCCCACCCCATTTTATTTTTAATAAAATAAAATATCTGCCTTCTTATTGAGTTCATTATAAAATCTGGACTTAAGTGCATTATCAGATACAAGCATTGCAAAATTTTTCTCATAGTATGTAATTTGTCTTTTCATTTTCTTAATAGTGTCTTTCAAGGAGCAATATTTTTAATTTGGATAAAGTCCAAATTATCAATTTATCTATTATCTATTGTGCATTTAGTATCACAGCTAAAAATTTCTGGCTTAACCCAAGGTCTCAAATATTTTCTCTTCTATTTCCTCTAAAGTTAATAGTTTTAAATTTTCCATTGATATGCATAATCCATCTTGAATTATTTTTTTATGTGATATAAGTTATGGACCCATATGGGTATTCAATTGTTCCAGTGCCATTTGATGAAAAGACTGTCTTTTTCCATTGATTTACAGTGTGTGTATTTGTGTGTGTGTATGTGTTTCAGGCATATGATATGTAGAAATTATATTTCATATTTTCCACATTCTTGCTAATTCATTCTTAGTATTTTATTTATAGATTTCTGATAATTTTGTGCATAAATAAATTTATCAACTATCAGCCTTTCCAGTTTATGGCATCAATTTTTTTTTTCATGTCTTTTTGTGCTGGCTATGCAGAACAGGTAGGAATGAAGGCTTAATTTCTCTCTAGGCCCTGCTGACACCAGGGGGGTAGAAAAGCAAAGCAACTAACCCCCATTTGCCTCCATCAGTCTTGATGCTGGGTGGTGGGTAAAGGTTCAATCTGTTGGACCTGATAGTACAACTTAGAAGGGGACTTGTAATGCTATCTACTTCTACCAGGCAGGGAGTGAATCATAAACTCCTCACTCAGTCTGAGTCTTTTGAACAGGTGGGAGTATATAGAGAGAGCATAGATTTGACTAGAGTAGGGCAAGTATAGCAAATAAAAATTTCTGTTGTTAGGTACTTTTACTGATTCTTTGACTAGAAGCAGGTTTTTCCTTGGAAGTTTTTTTGTTTGTTTGTTTGCTTGCTTGCTTGCTTTTGTCTGTAGCTATTGACAGGTCTGGGTTATAATGACCTATTTAAAATATGTGATAGACAAAATAAATTTTAAAAATTAACAAAAGAAAAGACAGGGAACAAAATGCTATGTCATACCTGAGTCTCCTGGTCCTTGGGCAGTTCACCTTATTCTTTACCCTTTCAGAGTCTACCCATGTTTGCTATGTTATGCTATGTCCAGAGATTTCCAGTTATGAGATGAAAGGATGTGGAAGAAATGGGGCTACTTCATCTTGGCAAGGACTAGATGTCTTCAATTATATTTATAGATATTAAATGATAAGATAAAATTCCTATGCATTTACTTATGCGGTTACCATTTCTGGTACTCTTTATTCCTTTGTGCAAGTCCCTATTTCCACCTGGTGTCATTTTCCTTCTGCCTGAAGGAAGCATTTCCTGTAGTGTGAACCTGTGATTGAAGGATTCTTTCAGCTTTTGTATAACTGCAAAATATTTTAACTCATCTTTGGGTTTAAAAGATAATTTTGTTGGTTATTAAATTCTAGATTGAGTTTTTTCCTTGGACAACATGTATGACTTATGTTTATCATATAAAATATTATGGAAATAATATGAGAATGAAAGTATACTATGGAATTTTATAAACAATGACCAATAAAAAAACAAGCAAAAATTACATCTAGAAAGAGACTAGAAGGAAACAAAATTTAACTCCCGCTCCCCATGTTTTCTCTAACATGTACAAATTTTATAAAGGAAATATTTTTATTATATTGAAAGATAATCAGAATTCTTAGGACAGACAATTAAATCAACTATGACAGAAAGTCAGAATGGTGGTTGCTCTGGAGGAAGTGAGGTGAGTATTGTGAAAGGAGCAAGGGTCCTTTTTTGGGGCAATGGGACTGTTTTGCATCGAGATGATGAGATGTGGACTACACAGGCATATCTATTTTTCAAAATGTTACGTTTAGGGCCTCCCCGGTGGCGCAGCGGTTGAGCGCTGGGTTGCGAAGCTGCCTGTGGCCTCTGCAGCCCCGGTTCGATCCCCGGCTGCTCCCCGGCCACCGGAGGAGGGTCCCACATGGCGCACAGACCTCTCCTGCCGCCCACTGCTCCCCTCTGCTGTGTACTTCGGTCCTTCTGCCTGCTCTGCTCCTCGCTCTGGCTCTGGTGAATTCTCTCACCCTCCCGCGCTTCTGACTGTACCCAGTGCATGTATAAAAACAAAAACAAACAAATAAATAAATAAATAAATAAAACATGCCTCTAAAAAAAAAATGTTACATTTAAGTTTCGTGTATTTCAAGGTACATAAAATTTACTTCAAAAATAAAAAGAACTGCACACGAACTAGGTTGTTTGAGGTGATGGCTGGAGCTAAACGAAGATAAAGGTAAGAACAGAGTTGTGAGAAGTGTTTAATTGTGGGAGCCAGTGGTAGACATATAGAGGTTCATTCTACTCTTCTATTTACTTTGTATGTTTGAAATTTCTCACAGTGAAAACCAACACACAGTCCCTTGGCTCTAGAGAGGATATTGCTTTCTTCATTTCCAGGAAAAATAGAAACAAAATAGAAATAAGAATAAATTATTATAAGACTAGCTTAACTCAGGAGACGTTTCATCACTAGGAAATGGTCCTATGCAAAGAGGATCTTGCAGCTAATCGTCCTTAACATTTGATCTTTACTGGTTTTAACTGCAAAAGTAATACAAACTCACTGTAAAATAATCACACATTAGAGATGAAAATTTAGCAAGTGTGTTCTTTTATATTCATTGCCCTAGAGATCACTCATTAATGATTTAGCAAGGCATTCAGATTTTGCGTATGTGTGTGTGGGGGGTGGTGTGTGAACACAGCTGGCATTATAGTATACCTATTAACCTGCAACTTCCCCTTTTTTTCACTTAAGCATTCTACTTGGAGATCTTTATAAAACAAAATAAGCAACTGTTTAGCAGCAGAAGGAAAACCCAGATGAAAAAGAAAGATTTCCTTTTTGGATTCCAAGGCTATGCTAATTTTATCAATATTTTAAGATCTGAGTTTTTACTTAAATACACAACTTTACCTAAATATTATGCTTTTTACCTAAGGACAAAACCCAAAATCCCGACAGCAGTGAAACAACCCCACTGGTGAGATCCTAAGTTCCCTAGCTGTAGTCAGGGGGCTTCTGGGGAGCAGATGACAGTGGGTTCTGTGTGAAGGGCCTGCTCAGTGGGATGACTCAGCAGAGCAGTGGCATGGGGAGCATTGAGGAGGCTGGCCAAAATGAATTGCTGTCAGGAGGAACATTCTTTTCAGCTGGCTAATCACTCTCTTAAGATAATGAAAGTGTTTTAAGTTCCTCTTTGTCCATATGCAAATAAACTGGTGAGTTAAAGTCACTCCCAGTGCAAAATGAGAATGTAGTACACACATCTTGAAGATGAAATGGTTTCCCCTTAATTTTGCATATTTTCTTGTCTGCACTTAACTCTAAAAGACATGTGCCTTCACCTAGTTTACATTCAGGTCTGTTTCTACCTTTTTCCTCTGGCCACAGATTAATGATTATGCCCATTTCAAACATGATGCCCTGATTTTGTAGCATAGGTCAGAATAGAGCATTAGTCAAGATCCAAGAATAAGAACCTACGCATGGGGAAAAGGAACAGATGGGTGCCCCTTGTAAAACAAAATTTTTTCTTTTGTGTTCCATAAGACTTACTCTAAGGAGCTGTCAGCATCTCCATTCATACTTTCTGGTTGATTGAGAAATTTTCTCAATAAGAATTATTTAAGAAACTGTTTTGATGTTTCTAAGAGCTAGCTGCAGTGACACATGGTAAGGTCTAATTAGATAATGTTCAACCAAATGGAGACCATGTTTTGCACCCCAATGTTTGGCATAAACCTCTTCCATACTCTCATTCATTCATTCATATAGTCAGCAAACTCTTACTAGGTGAAGTTCTGATACCAGGCTCTGGGTGACATGGGTACCCTATTATCTTGACCTAGTGACTCTTTCAACCCTGAAGACATATTCATGATCCCATCGCAAATCCACACTCCATCTCCCTCCCACTAGAAGTCTAGAATCCCCTTTCCAGAATCCCCAAGTGCAGGCCTGTGACTTCTCTGTCCTTCGGCCTCCTTCCTCTGTGCCATCCTTTTCCCTTGGCCTCCTTCCTCACCAATTCTTTGGAGCCTCTTCAGAGTTGATGTCATCACATTCTCAGGTTTCCCGTGGGGTACCTACCAGCACATGCCAGATTGGCCCAGAGTCTGCTCGTTTTAGAGCCGGAAGACTCCCAAAGAGGACCTCTGTGGGATCTCCAAACTCTTCCCAGTTAATATCAGCTCGTTTTTCCCCAGATGTCTTAGTATCCCAGGAAAGTGCTTAGCAGCAGTTTCTGTATCCTGCCTACACCCCATCCTACCCAAGCCTGTATCTCTGCCCTGTCCAAATAAAAGCAAAACTTGGTCCCTGAAAGGTTAGGTCACCTACCCTTCCTGAAAGTCTCCTTCCCATCCACCTGCCCTTTTTAAAAATTCCACTTGGCAAGTCTCTAAAATTTTTTTTTATTATATCACATTATGCTAAATTAAAAAAAAATAACGTAATCCCTCATCACTCTAACACCCAGACACAACTGCAGTCATTACTTTGGATTAACTCAGGTTCCCCTTTCCTGCAAAAGCTCTTACTCTCTAGTCACCCCACATACACAGGGCGCTGTGCATTGTTGTTCTCATGAGCACCCCTGTGTTGCCAAGTTGTTATAGCCGTCATTTCAATACCTAACACAATATGAAAACATTTATGAATGTTTAGTCATGAACTTTAATTCAAACACTTGACATGTCTATCAAAATGACAATTAACTCTCTGATAAAATTTTCCTCCACATTTTAGATTATTTTCCTTGGAGAGAGGGTCATGAACTCTTGCAATTCTTGACACATAATGATAAATTGCCCTTCCTGGGAGATTGTACAAATATATACTGTCAAGAGCAACATGTGAAGATAGCAGTTTTATATATCCTTGTCAGCATTACAAATTGTCATTAAAATGTTAATTCTTGGTAATATATTAGGCCAAACACAGTTCTTCATTGATATTTCAATTTCATGACTAATGTGGGTGTTGAATGATTTCTATAAACTAGTGAAGTCTCCATGGTTCTGAGGCAGTTAAGTGCCCTGCTGCCTACCCCTTTGGTTTCTGTATATTTGGAAATTATTTTTCATGGAATTTTCTCAAGCTCATCACCTCACTGATTCTAGGCATGCATGCTCCACAGCGCCTCAGCTGCCTGGCCACTTCTAACCATCGATGCTAGGAATGCCGTTTTTATTTTGAAATGGCCCCCTCCTATCTCAAAGAGCCCTTGGCCAGGATTCTTCCTGTTATAGTAAATTAGGTTTCGTCTCTCTAGTCCTGAGGAAATGGCCTATTGGGCCGGACAAATGCCACCTCCTGCTTGGCTGTCTTTTTGCTGACATCTGTACCAGGAGTGCCCAATGGACCATAGTGAGGAAAAGAGTTTGATCCACCTGGACTGGGTTTGATCCCAGGTCAGTGGCACCTAAGGGGTGGTCCAGCAGTGAGACCCCCCCCCCCAAAGGCTGGTGACATGATCTAAGAAGGCTCCAAACCAACTGTCGTCCCCTCTGATGGCCACCACAGCATTATGCTTGGGCCCTCAGGGCTGCCAAGAAGAAAGTCAAGGGGAGCCAGAATCTCTATTTCAAGTGTGATGGGACAGCAGAGGAAGACTGGACACATAAAATGTGTCCACTGCCTTGAGGCAGAGCCAGATGCACTTTGTGTGCTCAATCAACAAATGTCAGTGGCACTTGTATGCTCTCCAGCCCTGCTGACCAGCAACCTTCACAGAACCACAGGCCTCCCAGCAGAACCAGCATCATCTGCCAGGGGAGCAGCTTCCTTGTGCAGAATCCTGAGGAGACAGAGAAATGGAAATTCTATTTTCCCCAATGAGGAGGAAAGTCTGCATGACCTTGCCCCATTTCAAGTAGGCAAACTACTTGAAAAAGATGCGGGCGAGAGACCCAGGGGAGACCGGCAATGGCAGTCTTTATTTTGACTTGTACTTTCTGTCCAGACTTGTCTGGTCACCTTCTGCCCCTTTCCTTGGGGTCCCCCCCAGAAGGTGCCTTAGACTTGTGGCAGGCTTTCGGGCCTCAGTGGCCCCACTTTTGGTCAACCCTGTTTGGCTGGACATTTACCCATGAGGGATGGGTGACTTTTTTTTTTAAAGATTTATTTATTTATTTATACAAAAACCGGGGTAAAGGCCAGATGCGCAAGAGGGTGAGAGGCCTCACCAGAGACATAGCTGGGAACAGAACAGGCAGACTGACGAAATACACTGCTGAGGGGAGCAGCGGGCGAGATAGGAGAGGTCTGCCTCACCATGTAGGATTCTCCCTGGCTGGCTGGGAAATGAACTGGTGCTGCGGAGGCTACAGACAGCTTCACAGCTCTGCGCTCAACCACCTGTGCCACCAGGGGAGGCCCGGGATGGGTGACTTTGAGTGTTTAATAAGAAACTAGTATCCTTTCTTCTCTTGTTTTTCTATGCACACTTCTATTAAAGTTCTTTTCTATTGCAGGTCTTACACACTAGGAATATGCTTATTTTTATGAGGTGAATGTCAGAACCCATTTAGAATGTGCATGTTTGGGGGTCCCAGAGTACCCCTCAGTCTGCATGCTAACAGCTGGACAAAAGTGAATTTCTGGAAGGAGGTGCCAAATGTTGCACTGATGTTAGGTAAGAAAAAGATCAGAAACCGTGCCCGCTGGTTGGGACAAAGGAGAAATGTTACCAGTAGTGATCCGGGAAGCCTGGCTGTGAACAGAAGTCAGGAAGAGAGGGGAAGACGGGTCAAGAGGGAGGATAGACAAGATGGAAGACAGCAGTGTTGTGGCGATGCATGGATGATTCCTTTAAATTGCAATTTATAGAACTGCAGCAGCATTCCCCACCCTGCAGAGAGTGGCTTGACTTCTTTTGCTGGCACACCACCTTCTGAAGCTTGCTCCCTTGGCTCCGCAAAGGGAGCTTTCTCCCATTTTGTGTGTGAAATAGAGGGCAGGATAAAGTGAGGTGAAATCTGTAGGAAATCAATAGGGGGAGGTGAAGAAAGGCCAGAGGGAAGGGGGACTGTAAATAGGAAGGGAGAAGAGCTGAAAGGAAAGGGACCCAAGCAGCTTCCCAGAGACAAAGCAGTGGGGGACCTGGCAGCTGCAGCCAGGCAGAGCACCTTTTTTTGTGAGTAGAGTTTGGAGGTCTTAATGGGTTCAGGGGTTCTTAGATAAATGGGGGAGAAGAATACAGTCACAAGGATTAGAATGTGAATGAGGGGAAGATTTTGGAGGAAGAAGGTACAAGGTGTCTAGTCAAAGTACTCCTCGGAGGGTTCAGTCAGTGCGAGTGTAGGGAGATCCTGTTGCCCTGCAGACTGGAACTGTTAGGAGGAAAGGATGTCCTGAGCTAATTCCATGCAGGCTTTGTGGACTCCACCCCCACTCCAGACCAAAGCCATCAGGACATTGGGAAAGACAAATCCCATTACCACCAAAGGGAAGGTGGCTGGGACCTGAAGGTGGAGTTAAGCAGCCAGGTTGGGTATAAAAACCAGACACGTGGGCCTTGGGATCTCTCTCTCGAGAGCCTCTTGGCTTCACCGCTTGTGGCTCGCGGCCAGCTCTGAGTGCCATTGGGATTCCAGGGCAGCGGAAAGGGTAGGAAGCATTTAAGACTTTATTTCCCTCTTTTCTCCCTGAGTTGTACCTTTCCTCATTTCCCCTTCCCTTGTAAATAAACCTTTTATTAACCTTTTGTGTGTGCCTGCAGCGGAGTATTAATAAGTCCTTTCGAGGGTGCGGGTGAGGACCCACAGCCAGGCAACCCGTTTTATATCGGGGCTGCCCTGTAACAGAATGGGTGTCTGGCCCATTACTTGGCTAACAGAATGGAGGCTGGTGGGTTTGGGAACCCCAGTGCCTGATGTGTGACTTACAGAGGGAAGACCCAGGAAACCTCATGGAGAGGTTCAAGAAAACAGTTAGTTTGCCAAATAAGCAATCATCATTTCCCAAAAGTCAATTAGTTGAAAACCTAATTGCTGCAAATCAATTTGCTAAAGAACCAATCTCCTTGATGAACAATCCTTGGAATTCACCCAAAAGTTGTTTTGGTTAATTACTTTAAAAATTATAGCAATTCGTGAGCTATGGTTTCTACAACAATGGCGATTTTCCCCTAGGTTTGGTTTTCTGTTTCACTTACATTTAACAGTTTAGTTTGGTTTACAAGCTGTCAGATATATTTTCACCAGACATTTTGCTATGGATTTCTCAATCCATCTCTGGTGAATGTCAACTTTATGTGGGTTTCAATATTTAAAGAGCAGGCCACTTCTTGAATGCACAATATTTTGGGGGGTCAGTGGATGGATTTTCCCTCAACTGCATTTACTGTCAACTCTAATTTTAAAGACTTGTGCCTAAATTGGACTATAGCTCCCACTTTGGGATTTCACCATTGGGGAAATTGTCATGGATACATGAAAATTAACATGCAGAAGAAACTGTTATTTGGCTGGCTGCCAAACCACTTGGAAAAAATAGAGAAGATGCAAATTGGTATAAAATTACACTTGAAGGGCAAAGTCATCTTCTCTGCAAACCAAAGGTTAAAATTTAAAAAGCCTCACAAACTCCAAAACTTTTATACGTAACTTTAGAGAAGTAGTCTGCTTCTGAAATGGGAATGACATATCCATAAATCCAATCCACACAGTGGTGGAAAAACCAAAAGTAAAACATCTATCTGTTTAAGATAGAAACCAAAGGCCAGAATTTTGAAAAACATCTTTAATGCCTTTTGAAACTTCCTCAACACATATTATTACGCATTTTGTAAAAAAAAATCAAGACAAGTAAATTTTTGGTAATTTGACAGTCGGTGAAAATGAAAAATTGATTTTGATTTGGGAATTGGTCATTTAGATTCAGAGTTTGGCGAATGGCTCTGTCTCTGAAGAACAGGATGAGATAGTTTTTTTGAGAGACTGGCTGGCTCTGGCAAAGGGTGTGGTGTGGTGCAGAGATTTAGATTCTGCTGGAAAGGAGGGGAGAGAGGAAAGAAGGGTTATATACAGAGATGGTAGTGAGAAGATCAGGCCAGAGGCTTGGAGAGGAGGGTGTTTGTCTGAGGAATAGGCTGTTCAAGGACTGACAGGTCTTGATGATAGATGCCTGGGGCCATGGAGACAGCAACTCACAGGTTGGTTGATCCAGCTCAACCAGGAACCCATCCCACCACAGCCTGGAGGGTGGGGTGTGGGGTTGCAGTGGGGATCAGGTGGATGACTTCTGGTTTGGACTTTTTTCTGGCAGAGGCTATGGGAAGACAAGGGTGAAAGAGATTCAAGGATGATGGAGCAAAATACTATAAATGAGATGAACATAAGTGGGGCCACACGGGGATCTGCTCAGAATGGCCACCTGGAATAAACATAGGAGTGAGTTAAGGAAGCGGGGGAGTGAGTAAACTGGACGGTGGAGTTAAGAATTTCCAGGTGAAGCAGTGCTGGTATAGGGTGGGCTGTTGGAGGGAAGATTCTCTTGTGGCCTTAGGAGTGCTGGAACTAAGGTAGGGGTAGAGGAGAGGGCCTGGGGCTCAGGTTTGGAGACACAGGAGGCCTTGGCATTGACTGAGTCAATAACAAACGCTGACATTACCATGGGTTGACATAAAAGAATACTTACTGCTATTCTCAGGTCCGACCCCACGTGGTTCACCCCACTTCTACACACACACACACACACACACACACACACACACCCCAACCTTACCACCGCTGCAACTGCTACCACCACCACCAATAATTCACTCTTTTCTCACAGAGAAACAAAAAGACTTCAAACACTCCCCCTAGTCTTTCACTCTCCCCTCCCCTATGTCCTTCTCTCTGTCCCTGCCTGGATGGCAATTAACACAGTCACAGCTCTGGAACCCAGCCTGTTCTGTTTCTGGGCATACAAGACCATTCATCCATGAGGGAAGAATAAAATTAATCTATTTCTGTCTTTGTGCTGCCCCCCCTGTCTTTCCTCCCTCTCTCAGGGACAGCACCCCCACTCCCTACACACCTCAAGTTCCTTGCAGGCTTTCCCTCTCCTGTCTGCCCTGGGGGCATCCTCAACCCTCTGGGGAGCCAGTGACCCTCAAGTCTCCCCTCCTCACTCTTCTGAGTTCAGCAACAGACTGTAGCACATCATTGACTCCTGGGGTTGGGAACTGAAAAGTCTTATTAAAATGCTAATATGGCTTCTGAAGGGGTGAAGCATTAAGCCAGCACCAATTGTTCAATTCCAAAGCTCCCTTCTGCCTTGAGCTGTCTGGGCATTGCACCCAGAGGGCAGCACAGAATGACATTTCTAATTGTCCTCCTGCTATCATCCATATGTGGGTTCTCCTGCTTTCATGGGGAAGGCCAGAGCCAACCACTGGCCTCAGGGACCTGGCAGCCACATGCCCATCTCAGGACCACAGCCCCAGTGATGCCAGCTCTAGGACCACAGGCCCTGGGGCAGGGTGTAGTACCTAGAACCTTACCACTTATCCATCTTGACCTATCCTCCAACCCTACCAGCCCAGCTAATACCTCCCCTACCGCAGGCCCAGGGTCCAGCCTGCTCTCAGGAAACCCCACATCACACTATAGTCATGGATGCTACGGCAGCCTCCCCTCCAGCCTGCTGCCTCGGAGAGACAGATGAGACACACCAGACACACCAGATGTTCACCGCTCAAGCTTATCATGATAAAACTAGCTAAATTAGTGATTTATAAAGCACAACACTTGGCCTCCCTGGTGGTGCAAGGGGTTAAGCACAGCCCTGTGAATCTATCCATAGCAACTGCTGCACAAGTTTGATCCCCAGCCGGCCAGCCAGGGAGCAACACACATGGTGCAGCAGATCTCTCCTGTCCTGCCTGCTGCTCTCCCCAGCAGTGTAGTTCTGTCAATCTGCCTGTTTATTCCCTACTCTCTCTGGTGAATCCTCTCACCCCCTGCACCTCTGGCCTGTACCCCAGTTCTTGTATGCATAAATAAATCTTTAAAAAATAATAAAATAAAAATAAGTGCAACACTTTGAGATTTATGTTTCTGAGAAGATGGAGTAGATATACTTTTTGCTATTCTTCCTCATAAATACAACCAAAAACCCTGGACACTATAAAACCAGCACAAGAAGACTCTGAAAGGTGTAGAGAAGAAGTCAGGCTGACCTGGGAGCTCAGCCCCACCAGCTCATCCCACCATCAGGGCTGTATCACACAGGGCTAAGAGGAGAGTTAGGGCTTGGGACTTTTACCCCCACAGGACATATCAGGAGCTGCTCTCCCTCCTCTGCAGTATAAATGGAGAACACATGGGGAGCTTGGACATACAGCCCCTTAAGTGGAGGAGACAACCAAAATATGTGAAACAAAACTACTAGAATTGAAGGGAGAAACAGACAAATTCAAAATTATAGTTGGATATTTGAATATCCCTCTCTTTACAAGGGATAGAAAAACCAGAGAGAAAATCAGCAAGATATAGAACTCAATCATACCACCAACCAACAGGATCAAATTGCCATTTATAGAAAAATCCATCCCAAACCAGCAGAATACACATTGTTTTCATGTCCATGCAGATCATACATGAAGATACTTCATATCTTGGGCCATGTAATAATTATAAAAGAATTAAAATCATACAGTGTTCTTTGACTATAATGAAATCAAACTGGAAATCAGTAACAGAAATACAAAAGGAAAATTTCAAATACTTAGAAACCAAACAATCTCCTTCCTCTATGGCTTAAGAGGAAGTCTCAGTCAAGGAAAATAAAAATTAAGCTGAATGAAAATAAAAATATAGCACATCAATATCTGTGGGATGCACTAAAGCCATACTAAAAGGAAAATTTATACCATTAATTTTTCACCAGAAAAGAGGATAAATTGAAAGCCAATAATTTAAACCCTTACCTCAAAGAGCTGTAAAAAGGAAAGGAAAATAATCCCAAAAAAAACAGAAGGAAGAAAATTTTAAAAATCGATGAACAGAAAGCACGAATGAAAACAAAACAAAGAATAAGCCAAAAACACAAAACCATGAAGCAAAAGCTGATCCTTGAAAAGATCAATAAAATTAAAAACTGATTGCAATCCCCCTGCAATGGAGAGAAGACATAAGTCATCAATATCATAAATGAAACAGTGGCTATCATGACAGACACTGTAGACATCGAAAGGTTAATAAGAAAATACTATGAATAACTCTACATATAAATTTGACAACTTACATCAAGTGGATCCATTGCTTGAAAGGCACAGGGTTCCACAAGGCATCAGAATGAAACAGATCACTTGAGCAGATGTGTAACTATTAAAGACACATAGTTCATTAACTTAAAACTCCATAGAAAGAAACTTCCAGGCTCAGAGGATTTTACAAGAGAATCTATGAAATATTTAATGAAATATTAACAGCAGTTATATAAAATGCCATCCAGAAAATAGTAGAAACAGGAACACTTCCTAATTTATTTTATAAGCCCAGAAGTAACCCCGATACTGTTATAGAGCAACCCCGATATTAAACGGGTTCCTGGTTGTGGGTCCTCACCCGCGCGCTTTAAAGGGACTTATGAATACTCTACTACAGACACACGCAAAAGGGTTAATAAAAGGTTTATTAACAAAAGAAAAAGAAATAAGGAAAATGTACAACTCAGGGAGAAGATAGGGAAATAAAGTCTTTAATGCGTCCTACCCGATCCGACGACCTGGAAACCCAAAGTCACTCTCAGAGGTGGCCGGAAGCTGCGAGCTGGCTGAGAGCCCAAAAAATGGAGAGCCCCTCAAAGCCCACGTGTCTGCCTTCTTGTATCCACCTGGCTGCTTAACCCCACCCTCAGGTCCCAGCCACCTTCCCTTTGGTGGTGATGGGATTTGGAGTTCCCAGTGTCTTTGGCTTTGACCTGGGGTGGGGGTGGAGTCCACAAAGCCTATATGGAATTTGCTTTGGGACATCCTTTTCCCCCTAACAATACTGTTATAGGACAGGGAGAGGGGCAGGGAACCTCCCCCTTTCCTGGGGACCACCCTGTTACAATACTACAACCAAAGACAGTTCAAAAAATTACAGTACAATATCCCTCATAAAAATAAGCATAAAAACTCTAACCAAGTACTAGATCCTAAAGGTTTTCTCCTGTTTTTCTGTAACAGTTTTATAGTTTTACCTGTTACATATGATCCTTCAAAATTTTTTTATACTGTAGGATCAATTTTGGTTCTCTCTCTCTCTCTCTCTCCTGCTTTGCCTATGGATACTCCAATAGAAATCACTCCAGTACAGTTTGTTAAAATGGTTATCCTTCATCCACTGAATTGTTTTTGCACCTTTTTCAAAAATTAGTGGGCTGTCTGTGGCTCTATTTTGGGTTCCTTATGGTGTTCATTCATCTATATACCTATCCTTCTGCCAGTGCCTCACTGTCTTGACCACTGTTACTATATCATAAGCCTTTACATTGGGTAAAGTGATTCTTGTCTCTTCGTTCTTCTTTTTCAGAATTGCTGTAGTGATTTTTGTTCCTTTGACATTCCATTTTCATCTCAGAATAATCTTATCTGTATCTACAGATAATACTCTAATGTCTTTGTAGGAATTGTATTAAAATCATACATCAATTTACTAAGTTGAGTCTTCCAATCTGTAAAATGAAATGCCTCTCCAATTATTTAGATCATCTTGATTTTTTGATCAGCATTGTATCATGTTCAGCATATAAGTCATGTGCATGTTTTCCTAGATTGGTACCTGAGCATTTTTTTTCAATTGCAAATGATACTGTATTTTTAAATTTTGGTTTTCATGTGTTCATGCTGGTATATAAACCTACAACTGACTTTTATGTCCTCAGCCTGTGCTGTTAGCAATGTTAGGAAATAGTCCCTTCAAGCAGAGTGACTCTGCACCTTTTCTTTCTTTCCTCTTTCTACAATCCTCTTCCCAACTATGCCCTGGATTGCTTCTTCTAGGATCTTGTTCCAATCTCTCTCTATCTCCGTCTCTCTTTCTTTCTTTCTCTTTCTTTACCCCTCCTTCTCTTCTATTCTAATGGCTGCATTTCTTTTGCATACGGACTTCTTTAGTCACCTCCAAAATTTCATAAGAATAACAGCATCACCCATGAACTTCCTTATCATTGATCTTTCCTCAAGCTGAAATTATCATATTAAAACTTTTTCTGTCAGGACAAAAAATTTCTTAGTCACCAAATCCAAGAGTCTCACTATGTTAGTCAACTCATTGCCCTTTTACTGAAATGCTTTTCTCTGGTCTCTTACACACTTCTATTTCTGAGCCTCCAACCTCCTTTTCTTCCTCCTCTGACTCCTCATTCCCATTGTGAAGTTTTTATTGAGCTACATCACACATACAGAAAAGTGTATAAATCTTAAAGGTAGAGCATGATTAATTTTACACACACACACATATATTTGTGACCATCACTCTGAATGAGCTATAGAACATTTTTCAGAAGGTTCCTTGTATTCCCTCCCAGTCAATCTGTTATAGGTCAGGGAGGGAGAGGGGCAGCCCAAACCCCGCAAACCTGCCTATTTTAAATGGGTTCTGCCATCCGCCGCATAAACACAAACATATGAGACTTTAATGGGAAAGAACTTTAATAAAACTAGGAAACAACACAGGTAAGGCAAAGAATCTAGTTTCTAAATGAAGCACCCAGAGTTACCCGTCCCCTCGTGGGTAAAAGTCCATCCAAATGGAATTGGCCCAGAACAAGGCCCCAAAGCCTGCCACAAGTCTAAAGCATCTTCCAGTGGGGACCCACAGCAAAGGGTCAGAAACAACCAGACAAGCCCGGAAGGAAAAGAGCAAAATCAACATCAAGATAAAAGTTGCCATTGTCACCTCCCCACGGGTCTCACCCACATCTATGTCACCCAGTCCACAACCAAAAGACAAGCGCAGTTTCTTCACGTGTCTCTAGGCTCCATGTGCCTCCTCCAGGTCTCCTTCTGGCTCCATCCTGCTTCCTTCCTCAGTCTCCTCTGCAGCTTCTCTTTTCTTCCTGCTCAGCTCCACCCTCTCTTGGGTGGGGCAGGAAACCTCCCCCTTTCCTGGGGGCCACCCTGTTACAATTCCACCATTCTACCCTGTTCCTCAGTAGTCCCTACTCCAATCTCTATCAGCTTAAATTGTTTTTGTCTGTCCCTGAACTCTATGTGAGTGGAATCATTTATTACATGTTCTTTTGTCTTTATGTTCTTTAACACATAATGCCTGGTAGATTTATCCAAATATTTGTACCCATTTTCAGTTCATTCTTCTTCTTGGTGGATGGTATTCCGTTGTGTGATTATCCCATGATTTGTTTATCCATTCAACTCCCGATGGACATTTGAGCATTTCCTCCTTATGTTTTGGAAATTCTTCACCCTTCAGGATTTTGTCTCCATTTTTCTTCAAGATACTCCACTTTTCTTTAAAATGAACCAAAATGATAGGCATTCAATATTCCATGGAGCCTGTTCTTTTCTGAAGCCAGAGCAGCAGCTGACCCACTTTCCAACATCAAGAGGTTAAGTCAAGGTATCAGTCAACACACAAGGAGAGGAAGTGGAAGTAAGTGTGAAGCAGTTTGTGATCAAGCAATTGCTGGCTTTGGGAAGCAAGAAGGTCACCTTGTGTAAGGTTCTAAACAGTTTGAGTTCTTGCAAGGGGAAGCCGGCAGCAGCTGAAAGCTTACCCTTGGAGCTCTGCAAGTTTCCAGGCTGGGGTTGTGCTTCCTGGCTTCTGTCTTGTGCCCTGAGGCAACCAAAATGAGGGCCCAAGGGAGACAAGAGCCACAAGGTTGTTTTTCTAAGGTTTAAAGGGATTATGTCATCCATCCAGTCCTGTTTGCCCAAGGGAAGAACCTCAGGCTCTGGTCTCCTCCCTCATGATCCTCAGATAGCTCCTCCTCTGAGAGGAGCAGGGGAAAGAGAAAAGGTGAAGTGGTAAGACAGGCTGGGACAACTGGGGATGGACAAAAAATAAGTTAAGTGGTGGCTGCAGAAGGGGCCCCAACAAGACAGTGTGGAGGGAAATCCAGGTGGGCAAACCTAGTTATGTTTGAGAACATGTTAGTTGAATGCTTATGTGAATACAATCAAAGGAAAGGGGAAAGACTTGGGAGACATGCAAGAAAAACACAAGACCTAGGCCAGAATTACCCATCTAGTAATGAGTATATGCTCTGTGGGGCTGGTGCTTATCCCAGACAAATCTAGTGCTTTCCGGAGATATGGTAACAATTTGGGTACACACATATTTAGGGAGAAGCCCTGGGAAGAGGTTGTGAGTCAAGAGACTTGGGCTATGCCTCACTCACTAGGCCTCTGCCATCTAGTCTCAGGCAACCTTCTGTCTCTGAGCCCACAGGGTCTCTGTGATAGATGGTTGGACCAGCCCTTCTCCATTGGCCTTTCTTGACTTAAGAGGTCTGGCTCTCAGGTCCAGGATTGCTAAGACAATGGCCAACTTTACAATGACCTTGTCATCACACACTGAGTCAAACAGTACCCCCCGTAGCCCCTGATATTGCTTTTGAGATACTATACTCAGATCCAAGGCAAGATTTGGTTTGGTTCTTAAATTCTTACTGCAGAGGAGAGGAAGTCACTTCAGAGTCAAATCCTCATAAAACTTCTCATATTACAGGGCACTTGTTTGAGCCATGATTTTGAACAATTTATTTTGAACTACAAAGTCAGACCAGGGAAAGAACCATTGGCTTCAACAAGTGCAAACAATGCTAGTTTTAGATGTGAATAGGGTCACTAAGAGAGGCAAGGATGTGTAACACTCAGCCTGGCAATCCCAAGGGTTGAATATGATAATCCAGTCTTTTGAGGATCCTTTAAAAACCACACTGATAAGGTGTTGGCACAGTGCAGAGAACCACCACAAACCAAAGGATCATGGCAAGGATGATGGCAACTTGGTCATCCTCAATGACTATGCAGCTTGACCTTCCTAATGATGCACCTGAAGAGTAACTTGTGAATAAACTGTGACATAATCAAAAAGGATCTGGTGATGCCAGAGGTACTGGTGCTGTGACAAATGCAAGCATGGGGGAAAAAGGCAGCATTTCCAAACTTGGGCATTATTTTAAACATGTATCTGTAGCTCCATCACTAGATATTTGACTCTTCTCTCTACATTCTTTTTTTTTTTTTGAAAGATTTATTTATTTATGCATATAAGAACTGGGGTATAGGCCAGTAGTGTGGGGAGTGAGAGGATTCACCAGAGACAGAATGGGGAACAGAACAGGCAGATTGACCGAAGTACACTGCTGAGGGGAGCAAAGGGCAAGTCAGGAGAGGTCTGCTGCACCATGTGGGTAACTCCCTGGCCGGCCTGGGATGGAACTCATGCTTCAGTGGCAGAAGCTTCATAGGTTGCGTCTTAACCCCTTGCACCACCAGGGAGGCCCTTCTCTCTACATTCTGAAATGTTCATCAAAACATTGCTTAAAAAAAATTCTGATTGAGGGCGGAGCAACATGGCGGCGAGGAGACGCTGCGAGTAAGATCTCCCATTAAAAAAAGTTAATAGGGAGGAAAAGCGGCAGGTCCCAGTGAGAACTGGGACACGGAAGATAAACGGACGACTCCAGCAAACTGCCCGAAGAAGAAAGTTGCCATAAAAGAGGACGAGAAGGGAGGGAAGCGCAGAACCCTGCTCCCCTCCCCCGCCCACAAAGTCGGCACTCTCCGACCGACCGGCAGAAAGGAGGGAAACAACAAACCAAAACGGCCAACAAGAAAAACGGACGCAGCAAGTGGGACTGTGAGTGGAAAGGAACTATTGCAGCCACCACACCCTGTGAACGGGAGAGGCGAACCCTGCAGGATCCGCCGCGGAGGTGAGCTCCAGGCGCCATTAAAGAGAGCCCCGCCCCCCAGGAGGAGACCAGCACCAGCACACAGCCCCGGCCGCCCGGTAAGGTTGCGTGCGGAAAGCGGCGCGGATCCGGACCGGATCGCAGCTGCCCAGGTCCCCGCGCCTGCGACCTAGGCTTGCGGGGAGACGGCGGAGGCCCTCCCTGAGTGAGCAGGAACAAGGCGCCCAGGCAGGGGAGCGGGATTCAAAAGGCGCCATTCCCGCGCCACTGATCTGGGCTACAGCCCGCGTCCTGGAACTGAGGGCTTTGGAACTGAGACCCGGGGCACGAAATTAGGGGGAGACGGCGGAGGCCCTCCCTGAGTGAGCAGGAACAAGGCGCCCAGGCAGGGGAGCGGGATTCAAAAGGCGCCATTCCCGCGCCACTGATCTGGGCTACAGCCCGCGTCCTGGAACTGAGGGCTTTGGAACTGAGACCCGGGGCACGAAATTAGGGGGAGACTGCGGAGGCCCTCCCTGAGTGAGCAGGAACAAGGCGCCCAGGCAAGGGAGCTGTATTCAAAAGGCGCCATTCCCGCGCCACTGATCTGGGCTACAGCCTGCGTCCTGGAACTGAGGGCTTTGGAACTGAGACCCGGGGCACGAAATTAGGGGAAGACTGCGGAGGCCCTCCCTGAGTGAGCAGGAACAAGGCGCCCAGGCAAGGGAGCTGGACTCAAAAGGCGCCATTCCCGCGCCACTGATCTGGGCTACAGCCCGCATCCTGGAACTGAGGGCTTTGGAACTGAGACCCGGGCACGAAATTAGGGGGAGACGGCGGAGGCCCATCCTGAGTGAGCAGGAACAAGGCGCCCAGGCAGGGGAGCAGGATTCAAAAGGCGCCATTCCCGCCCCACTGATCTGGGCTACAGCCCGTGTCCTGGAACTGAGGGCTTTGGAACAGAGACCCGGGGCACGAAATTAGGGGCGTGGGTTCCCCACGACGGTGGGGCACAAGGCAGACACAGCACCCCAAAGCCGTTGAGGTGTACCCTACCATCCCCGCTCTGCTCCCTGTCCCACGGGGTGGAAAATCAGCTCCCCAAGGGCTCTAGGAGAGATCTCTGGCACCACCTAGCGACTTGAAGCCAGCAGAGGCTCCTGAAGGAGCTAGTGGCCAGCTGGGGAGTTTGCCCACACCGGGCCCCTTCCGAACAAGTAGTCTGAGCCCACAGGGAGAGCGAGCACCCACAGCCGGGGCAGACCAGGTGCGCAGAAGAGTGTGCCTGAGACCAGACACGCAGGGAGTGTGTCCCACATCACCATTTTAGAACAGGGACATTTCTTCAGTAAAGACTACCTGCAGAAGGCTTCCTCAGGAGCCAGAGGTGAGCGGGGGAAGTTCGCCCACGCCAGACCCCCTCTGGCCTGCAGTCCAAGCCCAGAGGGGAGCAGGAACCCACCGCCGGGGCAGACCAGGCGCACAGGGGAGTGTGTCCCTACATCGGCATTTTAGAACAGGGACCTTTCTCCAGTAAAGACTGCTTGAAACTGACAGATGACTCCTGGAAGAACCAGAGGGGAACAGAGAAGCCCACCCAAGATGCCGGCCAGTCCCAACAACACACTGTCCCAACGCATACGGCAAATTAGAAAACAGACAGTAGGGAAGAGAAGAACCACACGCAACCTAGCAACTCTCCAGAGAAAAAGCACACCACAAAAAGAAAGCCAGCCCCCAGATTGCAAAGACAATAACTTGGAAGAATTTCTGAGCCTTCCAGAAAGAGAATTTAAAATTGCCGTGATTAAAAAACTAACAGAAGTCATAAAGGAAAACAATGATAAGGGAAAAATAATCAACGATCAGAAGAATGCAATTGAGTCCCTAGAGAGGGAAAACAATGGTCAGAAGAAAGAAATTGAGTCCCTAAAGAGGGAAGTAAAAGAAATGCAGGAGATCAAAGAATTAATGGAAGAACTAAAGAATTCTGGGAAAAGCAATGAAAGCAGAATAGATGAAATGGAAGAACGAATAAGTAATCTTGAAGACATAGAAATAAAAAGAACCAAAACAGAAAAGGAAAGAGAAGTACGAAGGAAAAAGAACGAAGAAAGACTTCGGGAACTATCTGACTCCATGAGGAAAGGAAATATAAGAGTTATAGGAATACCAGAAGGAGAGGAGAGAGATGTAGGAACAGAGAAAATATTCAAAGAGATAATTGAAGAGAACTTCCCAAATGTGAAGAAGGAGCTGAAAATTGATATACAAGAAGCAAGAAGAACACCAAACTTCCACGACGAAAGGAAAAATACAGCAAGACACATAATAGTAAAGCTCCCAAGAATCCAGGACAAGGAAAAAATAATGAAGCTGGCAAGAGGGAAGAAACAGATAACATTCAAAGGAAAACCAATCAGGCTGACATCAGACTTCTCCGAAGAAACACTACGGGCAAGGAGAGAGTGGAGGGACATAGTCAACAGACTCCAAGAAAACAGATGCCAACCAAGAATACTCTATCCCGCAAAGCTCTCCTTCCTCTTTGAAGAAAGAATATGGACCTTTCCAGACAAACAGAAACTCCGGAATTTCATTGCAACTAAACCCCCACTCCAAAAAATACTACAAGGAGTCCTAAAGCCAGAACCTCAGAGGGACGAATAACAATGAAAGAAGGCCAAAAAAAAAAAGTTATTAAAAGAATAAATAAATAAAATCAAAGGAAAGACAAACACAATGGCAAATACAGATGTTAACATATCAATAATAACTCTGAATGTAAATGGACTAAACTCTTCAATAAAAAGACACAGAGTTGCAGCCTGGATTAAGAAACAAAACCCAACCTTTTGCTGTCTCCAGGAAACACATTTAGCTACAAAAGATAAAAATAGGCTCAAAGTTAAAGGATGGAAAACAATCCTACAAGCAAATGGACCAAAAAAGAAAGCAGGAACAGCTATACTTATATCAGATAAAACAGATTTCAAACTCAAAAAGATAAAAAGAGACCCCAAGGGTCACTACATTATGATCAAGGGGACAATACTTCAAGAAGAAATAACACTCATTAACATATACTCACCAAACGAAGGAGCACCAAAATATATCAGACAACTGTTGTCCTCTCTGAAAACAGACATCAGAGAAAACACATACGTAGTGGGAGACTTCAACACACCACTATCAACAATGGATAGATCAACAAGACAAAAAATAAGTAAAGAAACTAAAGCTCTAAATAAGGACCTAGAGCAATTGGGCTTAACAGACATCTATAGAACACTAAACCCCAAAAAAACGGAGTACACATTTTTCTCAAGCGCACACGGATCATTCTCCAGGATCGATCACATACTGGGGCACAAGACAAACATCAACAGATACACCAAGATTGAAATCATATCAACCATCTTTTCTGACCATGAAGGCATCAAACTAGAAATAAACCATAAAAAGAAGGCAAGGAACTTTCCTACCTCATGGAGATTAAAAACCACACTACTGGAAGACCATTGGACTAATGAGGAGATCAAAGAAGAAATTAAAAAATTTTTTGAATTGAACGACAAGGAGGACACCAATATCCTAAATGTATGGGATGCAGCAAAAGCAGTAATAAGAGGAAAATATATAGCAATAGAAGCTCACATCAAGAAACAAGAAAGAACGCAAAGAAACAACCTAATCTCGAAGCTCAAAGATCTAGAAAAAGAACAACAAAAAAACCCCAAAACCAGTAGAAGAAAAGAAATAATAAAAACCAAAGCAGAAATAAATGAAATTGAAACTAAAAAAACAATCCAAAAGATCAATGAAACCAAGAGCTGGTTCTTTGAAAAAATCAATAAAATAGACAAACCCCTAGCCAGGCTCACAAAGGAAAAAAGGGAGAAAGCACAAATAAACAGGATCATCAATGAAAGAGGAGAAATCACAACGGACACAGCAGAAATCAAAAGAATAATCAGTAACTACTATGAACAGTTATATGGAAACAAGTTCAACAATCTAGAGGAGATGGACAAATTCCTACAACTCTACAATCACCCAAAGCTAGATAAAGAAGAAATAGAACACCTAAACAGACCAATTACAATTAGCGAAATTGAAATGGTAATAAAACACCTCCCCAAAAACAAAAGCCCAGGACCTGATGGATTTACAAATGAATTCTACCAAACATTCAGAGACGAATTAGTGCCTATCCTTCACAAACTCTTCCAAAAAATTGAGAAGGAAGGGACAATACCAAACACGTTTTATGAAGCCAACATTACACTAATACCAAAACCGAACAAGGACAACACAAAAAAGGAAAACTACAGGCCAATCTCCCTAATGAACACTGATGCAAAAATCCTCAATAAAATTTTAGCTATCAGAATCCAACAATGTATCCATAAGATAATTCACCACGACCAAGTTGGATTCATTCCAGGGGCACAAGGATGGTTTAACATCCGAAAATCAATCAACGTTATCCAACACATCAACAAAAAGAAATATAAAAACCATATGATAATATCAATAGATGCTGAGAAAGCTTTCGACAAAGTGCAACACCCATTCATGATAAAAGCCCTTGAAATTCTTGGGATACAAGGAACATACCTCAACATCATAAAGGCCATCTATGACAAGCCAACAGCCAGTATCATTCTCAATGGTGAAAAGCTGAAAGCAATTCCATTAAGATCTGGAACAAGACAAGGATGTCCACTCTCACCATTGCTTTTCAATATAATACTGGAAGTCCTAGCCAGGGCAATAAGACAAGAGAAAGACGTCCAAGGAATCCAAATAGGAAAAGAAGAAGTCAAACTATCACTATTTGCAGACGATATGATATTATATATAGAGAACCCCAAAAACTCCACAGAAAAGCTAATTCAACTCATCAATCAGTTCAGTAAAGTGGCAGGATACAAAATCAACACGCAAAAGTCAGTAGCCTTCCTATACACAAACAATAAATCTGAAGAAGAAGAAATCAAAAAGACCATCCCTTTTGTTATTGAAACAAAAAAAATCAAATATTTGGGAATAAATCTAACAAAAGAGGTAAAGGACCTATACAAAGAAAACTATAAAACACTGTTAAAAGAAATAGAAGAAGACACAAAGAAATGGAGAGACATCCCCTGCTCATGGATTGGAAGAATAAACATTATTAAAATGGCCATCCTTCCAAAAGCAATATACAGATTCAATGCTATTCCAATCAAAATTTCAATGTCATTCTTCAAAGAAATAGAACAATTATTGATGAAATTCATATGGAATCACAAAAAACCCCGAATAGCCAAAGCTCTCCTGAAAAAAAAAGAAGGGAATGGAGGCATCAGACTCCCAGACTTCAAACTATACTACAAAGCCATAATCATCAAAACTGCATGGTATTGGAACAAGAACAGACATACAGACCAATGGAATCAAATAGAAAATCCAGAAATAAACCCACAGATTTATGGTCAACTAATCTTTGACAAAGGAGCAAAGAATATGCATTGGAGCAAAGAAAGTTTGTTCAATAAATGGTGCTGGGAAAACTGGGTCGCTACATGCAAAAGAATGAAGCTTGACCACCACCTCACACCATACACAAAAATCAACTCAAAATGGATTAAAGAACTAGACATAAGACCTGAAACCATAAAATATATAGAAGGAAATATAGGCGAAACACTACGTGATTTGCACATCAAAGACATCTTTACAGACACATCACCCAAAGCAGTGATAGTGAAGGCAAAGATCAACAGCTGGGACTACATCAAATTAAAGAGCTTCTGCACAGCAAAAGAGACAATAACAAAAACAAAGAGAAACCCCACCAACTGGGAGAACATTTTTGCACCCAACACTAATGATAAAGGACTGATCACAAAAATCTGCAAAGAGCTGATGAGACTCAACAACAACAAAGAAAATAATCCAGTCAAAAAATGGGCAGAAGAGCTTAAAAGAAACTTCTCTGAAGAGGAAATGCAAATGGCCAACAGGCATATGAAAAAATGTTCAACATCACTTGTCATCAGGGAAATGCAAATCAAAACTACCATGAGATACCATCTTACACCAGTGAGAATGGCACATATTAAAAAAACTAGCAACAACAAATGTTGGCGAGGGTGTGGAGAAAAAGGAACTCTTCTGCACTGTTGGTGGGAGTGCAAACTGGTCCAACCACTGTGGAAAGCTGTGTGGAGATTTCTGGACCTACTAAACATAGAGCTTCCATATGATCCAGCAATTCCACTCCTAGGTATTTACCCAAAGGACACAGAAACATCAATTCCAAACAACACCTGCACCCCTATGTTTATAGCAGCACTGTTTACAATAGCTAAGCTTTGGAAACAACCCAAATGCCCAAAAATAGATGACTGGATCAAGAAGATGTGGTACATATATACCATGGAATATTACTCAGCATTCAAAAAAGATAAACACATGCAATTTGCAGCAACATGGATGGCGCTGGAAGGGATCATGCTCAGCGAAATAAGCCAAAAAGAAAAAGAAAAATACCGGATGGTCTCACTCATAGCAGGAATCTAGAAAACTTAAATAAGGGACCAGGAAAATGAATAACTATAAGATAGTGAAAATCAAAATCAACAAAAAACTATGAACCAGAGACACTTTTAGGGGGGCGGGAGGGGAGGGATTGGGGTCAGAATGGGGGGGCTGCAATTGTATGGGGAATATAACAATAAAATTTATTTAAAAAAAAAAAAAAATTCTGATTGAGAAAGACATAGATTTCATCTTAAAATCAGCCCATGCTATATTCTCTAATCTAGAATATGTCCAAGATATCTAATTAGACCTGTGAAGTTCACTGGAGTCTACCTGGATGAGCTGTTGCCAGGGAGAAGATCACTCCACACAACACAGACTGAGCCCCTCTGCCCTTTGACCTAGATCTCAGTGTACTAGTGTTCAGTGTGTGCCCTGTCCCTTCATCAACTACCTCCAAGTGCTCTTTTAATCATGTCCCTGCAGTTCCCATGCTAGGCACCATGCATGTTGCCATGGGAGATATCCAGGTGACCTGGTGATACTTTTATGACTACCTGGATGTGAGGTGGGCTGTCAGCCAGCCATCAGAAGGGACCATAGGACCCAGCACACAATAGAGGTGGGAGGTGGTAGAAACAGGCCGACTGGTGATTCCCAAAGTGCTCGGCAGCAAAAGATGCAAACTCTCATTTTGGTTCTTTCTTTTCCCCTTGTATCTCCTTTTAACTCCCACCCTTAAGGGGCTTCTTCATGCACAGAGGGTACTCAATGGGTCTCCCCCCCTGGAAAAGAGCTGCCTCCAAGATTCCAGACTCATGGCTCTTAAGACAGTTTGCCTTCTTGCTATTTCTTCATAATTGTCCAGTTATCCTTGAAATTTGATTGGTTCTTTATTGGGACTGAGGAGGTCATATTCTAGTTGGAAGGGAGGAAGAGGGGAAAGATGGTGAGAAAAGTTGTTCTCTATTTTTAAAATAAAGAACTTTAGCCTCTTCACTTCCCCAAATGAGGCTTTCCCTGTAGGCACATTTTCTGGTTCAGCAGCTTCCCAAGAAGAACAATGAAGATCATCTCAAATCATATCTCATTGTTCTCTGAGATATGGTTTCCCAGAGTTGTGTTGACATAGACAAGCACACATTCATCTGTAAGGGAACCTGTTGGGCAGGTGAAGTTCTTCTGTAACACATTCCCAGGAACTCTTCTGACCCTTCACTCTTCTGAGATTGGTTCCCATCAGCAAATATTGGAAATAAACATGGCAGCGCCTGGAGTGTGTTTGTAGTAGAGGGTGTCATGAGATAGATCACTGATGAGGTGCAGAAATTGACCAAGAGACCAACAGGCAACAGCCATTGACCTGATAAGATCTGAGGATTGCTCCTCCACAGCTCCTGGCAGCACTATGCCTCCCAGCACAGGCCTGGGTATCTACATGCTCATCATTGAGGGCCCAGCTCAAGACTTAGATTTTAGTCCATCAGAAGTAGCCAGGAAGCAACCCCAGCTGCAGAGTTTGGGCAGGAAAACTGCATTACAAGTGAAGACAAGTTCTTTGGAAACATTTCTCAGGTGCTAGCATCTGAAATGTTCCTCTCTCAAATCACAGCTCTACTGAATACACTGAGTCTGATCTGGATTTGTCCTTTGTGTCTTTCTCTATACCAGGGTCTAGATGCTTGTACCCACTGCTAAGTCACAGCCCTGCTCCCTGATGAAAGAGTGTTTATAGCAGGACTGTACATCCTTTCTGAGGCCAAAACTGAAACAACAGCAACAACATAAAACCCCCTTCCTGAACCACAGCTCTGGTTTAGAGTGTAATTTTTGAGAATCTACTTCTCCATTCCTTGAATGGTTACCTTTGTCTTTATAGTACTACTACTTATGTGCACTGAGAATTCTGAAAATCCCTTTTCTAAGACATGAGCTAGCTCTTGGTGATCATGTTTACTGGATCTCCTCTTTCAGTCATATCTGGAGGGCCTGAAGGTCAGATCCTTCCAGCACAAGCAAAGTTGCTGATGAGCCTCCCTGAACTGGTGTGCTGTGTTTCCACACTTCAGCCTCACAGAGAAGCAGTTACCTCTCAGAGTTACCTTGGCTCTTGGCCCAACCCTTTACTCCTCAACACCCTTGACACCCATCAACCTCTCCCCTGGTGCCATAGCTGTGCTCTGAGAATGGAGTCTCCACTTGGCAGTTGACATCTGGAGATTAACGAGAAGGGAGCTGGATAAAGTCTCTTCCTGGAAAGTTCAAGTAGAGCCATTTTCTTTCATGCTTGTCCCTGGAGCTACCCTACAGGGCCCCTCAGTGTTGTAGTATCTTTCCTATTCCTGAGGTAGAGAAGTAAACCAAAAGGAAAAAAAAAAGATATATCCTCCAACCCATTTGAGGAAATGGCTGTTAACATGCGGTTGCGGTCTGAGGTGGCATCCCAGCCCAGGACAAGTCTTGTGGTACAGTGGAAAAAGGTTGTTGAGCCACACAGACTGCGTCCTGCTTCCATTTGTCATGAGAAGTGAGTGCATGCTCAGTAGGCCTGTTTCTTCATCTGTAACATGAGGTATGGAGGAGATGGAGATCATATCTGATCCCATAGAATGGGTTGGAGCATCCACTAGCAATGATGATATTCTAGTGATTGTCATTATTGTTGTCACCATCATTGCTAGCAAGCCTTCAAGATCTTTGGAAAATAGCTCCTGGGATATAAAGTCTCATTTCCAACTAAAATTGTTGCCTGAACAAAGTATTGTCAAACATCATTTAACAACAGGGATACATTCTGGAAATAACATCATTAGGGGATGTCATCATTTTGTAAACATCATAGAGTATAATTATGCTGACATAGATGGTGTAGCCTTCTACACAGCGAGGCTACAGATATAGCCTACTGGACAGAGCCCGTTGTTCAGTGACTCATAACTGTAATGCTGAGTCTAAATTTTTCAGGCAGTGTGTCTGACTATAAAGATTTTAAATGTTGCACATATTGTCAGATTGACAGAAGGCCCTGTCCCCCCGGGCCTGTGCACACAAACCTCTTGTAGAAAATGATACCCCTTTCTCCTGCAGTTCTGTGCATCAAAGAAAGTAGGGTGAGAATTTTAAATTTCTTTTTTCAAAGTTCTTACGCTCAGATTACCCACCAGTTGGCCCCCAAGAAATTTCAAAGTTTGAAAACACACACACACACACACACACACAAAAAGAGAGAGAGAGAGATTTTAGTCTGAATAATATCTTTAAAAAACAAAAAAGGGAAGATACTTGATGTTTGATGTATACAACAAGATGGATCCCACATGCTATACTGGGCAGAAAGAAGTTGACATAGACAAGCACATGCTCCACATGTTTATGAGAAGATCCAGAACAGGGGAAACTACTCTAACAGTGACAGAAATTGTTCAGAACCATGGTTGCCAGCCTTGGACAAAGGGCACCGAAGAATTTTCTAAAGTGACAGCAATCTTCTTTATCTTGATATTTGGACTTTGTCCAAAGTCATCCCAGATACACTTGAGTGTAATATGTCAATTTCAGACTAAAAACAAACCAACCAACCCATAAACTCAACTCAAATATTTTGAGTACTATAAAAACATGATTAAGAGTGGGAGGAGGAGAAAAAAAAAAAAACATGATAAAGAGACACAAAAGAAGACATGGAGGAAATTAAAGTTTAGAAGCGGGAGGACGGGAAAGGGGAGTTATGAAAGATGAGTAGCTGTCAATTTCACCAAGATAATTCAGTTTTATTTTTAATTAGAGAAATGTGGTATGAAGTGTTAACTGTGGTAGCCTCTGGCGAGTTTAGCAGGGGGAAGGGAGAGCTTTGATTTTCCACTTCTCTACTCCTCATTCCTGTTTTTAACAGGCATTTACTGGTTTCTAAAAATAATTTATTTTAAATTTATAATGTTGTGGTTCCCAAATACATATAGAATGCATGCTCTTTGCCCAAATCACCTGTCTGAAAATAGAAAGATATTTTTAGAGTCTCAGGCATTCTTTGATTTACTTATAACACATTTATTGATTGCCTAAGAAGGACAAGGTACAGCTTGCATGTTCACACCCGCCTTCAAAGGACTCGGCCTGGGATGGAAAATGGTCCACAGCAAACTGAAACCACAGACGAGGTTTTCAGCAATGGACGTTATGAGTGTCTGTGCATGTATCACAGAGAAAAATCAAACAGTCTTCTATCTTGCTTTCACTCACTCTCCCCTTTCTATCCCTTTCACCCCTCTATCTACCCATCGAGGCCCAATTCCCTCCACAATAACCCTGTCACTTGAACCCAGAGGGAGGTCAGGTGTACCGGGTGAGGCAGGATGGACACCTTCGGGGGATGTTTTATGGGTTTGGAAACCTCTCTGGAAACATGTTAGGATTTTCGAAGAAGCCTCAGCATATTGTATCTACATAAAAGGTTACAAACCACAGCCCAGCCTAAGACTTTCTCCACTCTACCTGCAGCCTGTGTGGGCAGGAATTACTCTGGCAGAAATGATTTTCATGTTTGTTGGTTTGTTTTAAATGTGCTTTCCCCCCCTCCCCCTGCTGTTTTCTTCTGGCATCCAGGTTCAAAGGCTTGATGTGGGTCTTTTCACTCAGAGGGATCCTGATGCAAGGTGGTGGGGGGGAGTGGTACGTGCACCTTCTGGCTGTTTTTCACCTGGGGTTCCTCTTTGCAGGGTGCAGCAATCATAGAAGGAGGCCACTCCCAGGGTCCTGTGGTTGGGAGCCAGGCCTGGGAGAAGCCAGGTACAGTGGGATCAAGGATGTCACTGCCTTTTCTTCACCCATAAGATGGTGACAGATCCAAGCTCAGATACAACTTCAGGGATGGGGAGGCTAAAATCTGATAAACTGAGATTAAACTTCCATTGCAAGAAAATGAAGATCTAAAGAAGAGATTCTGTTCTGGCAAAAGTTTTGATTCTTACATCACTGAACTGCAGACTTGGATTTCTACACCCTACACTTGCATGGAGGAAGCGTCATTCAATACACACACACACACACACACACACACACACACCCCAAGAAAAAATAGAAGGAAAACAATGAAAGGTAAAAGCAAAAGATCCCTCTGGTTTTCTTATTGAATGTATGTCCAGCTATAATGAAAAGAACAATGGACAGGAATTCCAAAGTGCTCATCCCCATTTCCTGTTGTGTGACCCTAGCAGGTCACAGCTTTTCTTGAGACCTCCATCTCCTCACCTGCAAAAGGGCAACTTGGGAACTCTTCAGGGTTCCCTGCTCCCTTGAGATCTCATGGTTTACAAAATTGCCTTTGCAACCACCTGGGACACAGCTGGGGGATCCAAGATGGCGTCTTCCCAGGGACGATGACTTGTAATAGCAGAGGAACATTTGCTGTATACCAGGCCTTAGTCTAACTGTGTAAGACAGGGATGGCATTTTACAGAAGAGGAAACAAACTTAGAAGCCTCAGTAATGTGCCTGAGTGAGTCAGGATTCAGACCTAGGCGAATGGTTACATGAGTCATGGCACAGGCACAGGCTGGGGCTGAAATTAAGAAACTGCCTTCCACATCATTCTTGTGGGTTTGGGACCCTGACACCCTGCTTTTCTGCTCTCACTATAATCCTGATGGATGTATGCAGCAAGTGGAAGGGACTAAACAAGCATCCTTCAGTGTTTACCCCTGGAGGACATGTTATACCTCTGCGAGGTGAGATGTTCTAACAAAGAAACAGAAGTGAAGAAAAGAATGTGTGTTCTTTCTGGGTAAAGTATCAGTCTTTTAATTCTAATTTGTTAATCTTAAATCCTGACTGAAACTTAAAAATGCACTTGTAGGGCCTCCCTGGTGGCACAGGGGTTAAGGACAGCGCTATCAATCTATCTTCAGCCGCTGCTGCACGAGTTTGATCCCCTGTGGCCAGTGAGCAACCCACAAAGCGCAGCACGGCAGACCTCTCCTGTTTAGCCCACTGCTCCCCTCAGCAGTATATTTCAGGAGATCTTCCTGTTCTGCTCCCCACTGTCTCTGGTGAATCCTCTCACCCCTCCCCACCCCCCCCACACACATCTGGCTTACACCCCAGTTCTTATATGCATACATAAATAAATCTTAAAAAAAAATGTGGGGGCCTCCCTGGTGGTGCAAGGGGTTAAGCACTGCACTATGAAGAAATCTGCAGCCTCTGCAGTGTGAGTTCAATCCCCGGACGGCCAGGGAGCTATCCACAAGGTGCAGCAGACCTCTCTTGACTCGCCCGCTGCTCCCCTCAGCAGTGTATTTCAGTACATCTGCCTGTTCTGCTCCCCACTCTGTCTCTGGTGAATCTTTTCATGCCCCCCACACGCCTCTGGCCTGTACCCCAGCTCTTATATGCATAAATAAATCTTTTTAAAAAATAAAAATAAAAATGCACTTGCAATTTATTCTCTTTGAGCGTCAAGGTGGTCTCCTGTGTTTCTAAGCCTTCCTTCCAATTTTGTTTGCATACAATGCTTACAATGGAAATGTCTTGCAGGCAGGCAAGTGCCCTCCCAGGGTAACAGAAGACTACATGGGAGCAACTCTGTAGTCCTAAAAGCATTTATAGTTTGAGTCTTTAATTTAACTCTTAAATAGAGTATTAAGATACTCTGTGTAGTAAGGGCAGGTAGCAAGCCCTACCATTTAAATAAGTTCAAATATGAAAACACCACCCACGGGTGGCTCAAGTAATTATCTAAGACCTTTACAAAGAACCCGGATAAAAACACAAGACTAGGGTCAGGGATTTTACAGTCTCCTTGATGAAACACATTAAAAACAATATAATTTAAAACCATGCTATCGACTTTATTGGCTATAGTTCAGATTATGAAGTCATTGTACTGTTGAGAAAAAACAGCCACCAGATTCTCTTTGCTATGGGTCAATGGGGCCAGAATGGGGAGATAGAATAAATCATAACAAAAGGTCACTTCTTCATTTTCCACTTTCAGACTGACAAAAGTATATTCAGTTCGATGTTGGTTTTGGCTAAAGCAAATGCCTCTTCGGTAAAATTAATGTTAGGGGAATTATATGTAGGCTTCAATACCAAGAGCAGTCACAAGGAGGTAAAAGGGACGAAGAGAAATCCACCCGGACAACTTGGGCAGTTTTCAGTGTGTGGAACTTGAAGCTGTATGCGGTAGGCACTTGTGTTTCTTGCTTAGAGGACAGGCATCTTGCATTTCCAATTTGAAACAAAGGTGTAATGCTAAGCACACAACAGGCATTTAACAAATACTCTTGTACTAAATTCTGTACTATACACCTGAATAAACAGCCCTTGACTGTTCCTCTTACCTCTGTACTCTCCTAACTGTTTATATTCCTCCATTTGAAACTGCAGATATGTCACAGAAACATAAGAAAGATGTTAGACACTAGAGCTTAATAATTTTGGCCTCCTCGCCAAGAAAAAAATGTGCAAACGGCCCACATGTGGTACCTCCTGATCCAAGCCTAAGGCCTACTACTCCGGACCCAAGGTTCTCCAATACAACTATCAACCTCTGCCACAGAGGTAGAGGGTATTATCGTCTGTTGCCTTTTTGGCTCAAGGCCCTCTACACTGGCTTAACTTGTTCCTCTTGCTTCCTCTAAAGTTTAAACCATCTTCCTTCTTCCTGATATGATTCCTTTGGAGTTTTTTCAAGGAATGTATAGCTGGTGAGTTCCTTCTTGCTAAGCGTGCTGTTAACCCGCATCTGCATGCCTATCCCAACCACTGGCCCCTCTACTAGATTCACTGTCAACAGAGCAATAATAATATATTCCAGATGTCAGAAGTTCCTGTCTTCTGGATCCTGCATCCAAGGAGTTAATACCTTTTAAATCATATGCTAAATTTAACACTGCACTCAAATTCTCTTTAAGATAACTGGAATGAATCCACTTTTTAAAAACTACTGGTGAGATGCATAGGCAATAGATGACATTTAAGAGACTGAGGGAGAGGTTTACTTCACATTCTCCAAAGTCCCAGAGTATCCCCTACTGGATCATCTTCTTTCCCAAAGTTCTGTCTGTTTTGAGACCTCATCCCTGATTCTTCTTCTGGAATCCCTACCCTCACCTAAGGAAATTGACTCCCCTCACTCTTATATAGATTAGTTTTTCAGTCCCTCTGAAGTCTGGGTGCTCACCCTGGCTCACCCAAGTGAAATCCTCAAAACATCCACTTGAGAAAGTTGTCTGCCTTACAAACAGTCTCATAAAATCATCCTGGAAAATGGTTGAGAAAATTCCCTTTTATTACTAGTTTGTTGAGTGCTTTGTCATGAAAACATGTTGGATATTGTCAAATGTCTTTGTGTCTATTGAAATAATTAGGTTTTGTCCTTTATCCTATTAAAATGGCATACTACAATCACAATGGATTTTCATATGTTCAGCCAACACTGCATTCCTGGGATAAATCCTATATGGTAGAGATTACAACTAACACCTTAATTTACGACAATATAGTTTAGAGTAATACCAAGTCAACAGTACTTGATGCTTCAATAGCATGCAAAAACTTTGCTCCTATTTAGCTATTTTCCAGTCTCCCTCCTTTACACTGTTATTGTCATACAAAAGCATTTTATATAGTTCGTGTATCTCAATACAGATTTGTAATTTTGACTTTATGTAGACATCGCCAATCAAATGGGAAAGGAAAAAAAGAGTTCATATCAAAAAGTATGTTTATATTGTCTTTTATTATCTATGCAGTTACCTTTACTAATTTAGATGATGTCTAGTGTCTTCATTTCATCCTGAGGGACTCTATGCCATAATTCTAGTAGGGCAAATCTGTCAGTGACACATTCTTTCAGATTTTTTTTTAATTCCACTCTTGCCTTAATTTCTTCATTTTTAAATGAATATTTTGCTGGATGTAGAATTCTTAGTTGGTAGTTATTTTCATTTTAGCACTTTTTATATGTCATTCCGCTACCTTCTGGTTTCCACAGTTCCTGATGAAAAATCAGTTATTAATCTTATTGAGAATGACTTGTGTGTGATAAGGGTCTTCTCTCTCAAGAATTTAAAGTTTTCAGGCCTCCCCAGTGGTGCAGCCATTGAGCGCTGTGTTGCCAAGCTGCCCGCAGCCTCTGTAGCGCCGGTTCGATCCCCAGCTGCTCCCCGGCCACCGGAGGAGGGTCCCACATGGCGCACAGACCTCTCCTGCCGCCCGCTGCTCCCCTCAGCAGTGTACTTCGGTCCTTCTGCCTGCTCTGCTCCCTGCTCTGGCTCTGGTGAATTCTCTCACCCTCCCGCGCTTCTGATTGTACCCAGTGCTTGTATAGATAAATAAGTAAATCTTTAAAAAAAAAAATTAAAAATAATAAAAAAAAGAATTTAAAGTTTTCATGATTCTCTTTTTGTCTTTTGATATTTTGATAATGATGTATCTAGGTGTGGATGTCTCTAGTGTATCATACTTGGAGTCCAGCTTCTTGGATGTGTAATTTAATGTTTTTCATAAAATTTGAGAGGTTTATAGGCATTCTTTCTTCAGCTATTTTTTTTTTTTTTTGGTTCCTTTCCTTTTTTCTACTTCCCTATTCTGTATATGTTGGTATGCTTTCGGGTGGCCCATAGTTTTCTGAGGCTTTTCATTATTTTTTCTTTCTGTTTCTCAATTTGGGATAATCTCAACTGACCTCTTTTCAAGTTTGCTGATTCTTTCTTCCACCCGATCACATCTACTTTTTTGCTATTCTAGTCAATTTTCCATTTCATTTATTGTATTTTTCAACTTCAGAATTTCCATTTGGTTCTTTTTACAATTTCTCCTTATTCTCTAGTAAATGATACATCATTCTTATACTTCCCTTCAGTTCCTTAGACTTGGTTTCCTTCAGCTCTTTGAACTAAATTTAGAGATTTTTCTAATAAGTCCTGTGTCTGGGTTTTCTTGGAGACAGTTTCTATTAGCTACTTTTTTCCCTTTGTACAAACCATACTTTCTTATTTATTTACATGTCTTATTTGTTTGTTGAAAACTAGATCTTTTAAATAACATGTGGCAATTTTGGAAATCAGACTCTTGCTTTCACTCCCCAGGTTTGTTGTTATTTGTTTAGTGATTTTTCTGATGCAATTTTGTAAAGTTTGCATACTTTATCTTGTGTAGCTACTAAAGACTCCACTTGATTAGTTTAATGGTCAACTAATGATTGGACAGAGATTTCCTTAAAGGTCTAGAACAAATAAGTCTGCTGGTCTTTGGTGAGGTGAGCATTTTGGGGCCCCTTTACCACTCAGACAAGCAGCCAACATCTCTCCTTTAGCCTCCAATTTGTGCAGAATCTTGGTGAAGCCAGAGTGACATCCTAAGACCTAATGGTTTCTGTCTACATATGCACACCACACAGGTCTGTGAAAAGCCTTACTTATTCATGCTCATGGACTTCTAGATTCCCCAGAATAGAATATGTTAGAGCTTTGCAAATCTCATAGGTATAGCATATTCCCCAGTTTTTACTTTAAGCTCCTTGGTTAGCTTATCTTTTGCTTTGTTATCCAATGCCTCAAACTTCTATAAAGTTAAACAATTGCCTCTGAATGTTTTTTAACAATGGACTAGAGGAAATGATTTTTCACACTGGGCAAACTCTAAATCAGATTAAATAAGGACAGACTTGCAAGTGGCATTTTTTCAGAGAAACACCAGACTGGTTTTCTCCATAATTGTAAGTTATTGATTCAAAGCTACCTTGGAACTGGAGAGAGGGTGATGGGCATAAGGCAAGCTAAAATGCCACAAACTCATTGTTCTTAGTGGCATTTTAAAATGTAATATTTCAAACATGTGAAAATGAACCTACTCAACAGTTGCCAACATTTGCCTAAGTTCCATATCGCCCTTATATCAATGTCACCACCTACTTTACTACATATATTATCTTGAAGCAAATTTCAACCCTTCGGTGATTTTGTTTGTAGAACATTCAGTGAATATCTCCAGGAGATAAGGGTTCTATTAGTTTTGTGATAGCTTTGTAAGAGTAATTACCACATAATAAACTGCATATAATTAAAGTGTATATTTGAGAAGGCTTGACAAATGTATACACCTCTAACACCATCATCACAATTAAGATAATGATCCTATACAAAACCTCCAAAAGTTTTCTTCTGTCCCTTTTTAGTTCCTTCCTCCAGCTCTCCAGTCCCCTCCTCCAATAGGCAATTACAGATCCACTTTCTGGCACTATAAATTAGATGCATTTTCTGGAATTTTATGTAATTGGAATCGTATAATGTATACTTTTTTGCCTGTCTTTTCTTATTCATGATATTTATTTTGCGATTCCATTATGTTTTTATTTATAGCAATAGTTCCTTTCGTTTTATTGTTGAGTAGCATTCCATTTGTGTGGATACATCACAATTTGCTAACGCAGTCCTCTGCTGGATTCATTTGGGTTGTTTTTGACAATTTCAAATAAAGCTGTTATGAACATTTGGGTGCAAGTCTTTGTGTGAATGTATGTTTTCATTTTTTTGTAGGGTGTAAATAACCAGGGGTGGAATGGCTGAGTCATATGGTAGATATATTTTTAAAAAACTGATAATATCCTCTTCAGTGTGGTCATACTATTTTCCATTCCTACCAGCAGTTCCTGTTGTTTCACGTCCTTCGAACACTTGGTATGGTCAGTCTTTTTCATTTTATCCACTCTAGTGGGTGTTTAGTGGTATCTCATTGTGGTTGTAGTTTGCATTTCTCTAATGACTACATATGGTGAGGTTCTTTTCATGTTCTTATTTGCTACCCCAATACATTCTTCGGTGAAACATCTGTTTAGATCTTTTGTCCATTTAAGCAATTGTGTTGTCTTCTTGTAAATAACTTCTTTATAAATACAAGGTTGTAAGTCTTTGTATTATATATGTGTTTTGCAAATATTTTATCTCAGTCTGTGGCTTTCCTTTTCATTCTCCTAAGTGTTTTTTGAAGAGCAGACATTTGGTTTTTGTTTTGATGAGACCCAGTGAATAGATTATTTCTTTTATGATCTGTATTTATCTGTATTTGATTGGTGCCAAAGCCAAGGTCACTAACATTTTCTTCTGTCTTCATCTAGGAGTTAGCGCTTACATTTATGTCTATGATCTGTTTTGAATTAACTTTTTATATAGTGCAAAGTAAGAATTAGGTTTCTTTTACTTTTTTTTTTTTAATATGGCTGCTCATTTTTTCCTGTACCACTTATTGAAGATTATGCTTTCTACACTGAATTTCTTTGAAGTATTTGTCAAAAATAGATTACTACATAAATAGTAATCTGGACTGCTTCTGGACTCCCAATTGTTTCATTGATCTATACATCCATCTTGATACCAGTCCCACTGCTTAAGATGGCTTTGTCATAAACAATAGCAAATTTAAGTAAATTATAAAGCCTTATAATAAAGTTTTGAAGAAAAATGCAATCATCTTGGCCTTACCCAAAGTGCCTGTCCCTCATCCTGGAGGTCTTTTTGTCCCTTTAGGAAGTTGAAGTCCTTTCTTACCCTGAAGCAGAAGAGAAAGATGCAGTGAGTGTAGCCCAGATAACCTGGCAAGACCAGTTATGCTCATTCTTTAGAGGGAGAGGCTAGAGGTGATGAAAAGTGATCTATAAAAAGCACCACATAGGTAGGTATCATTGACTTTACACAAAGAAGACTAGGAGAACAGCAAAATAGTGGCTTGTGCTAACCAGCTCACCTGCAGGTTCAGCCAAGGTTGTGTCCACAAGCTACAGAACACCCAAATGCTCCCCTTTTGATCTCTGTCACTCTATTATAAAAATAGTTCCTGCCATGGTTTTAGGTGTTAGATGAAAGGACACATTCAAATTCTATTAAAGGAAAAATTTCAGCCTCTGGCAAGGGATTTCTCACAGGGTTCATATGAGAGGCTGTGACTGGTTGGTGGGGCAGGTATGCAGTGGGAATTGAGGACAGTGAGTCTGGAAACCATGATGATGGACTTCAGGAAGGCCTCTGGAGGACCCCAAGCACCCATAATCACAGGGCAAGCAGAAGAACCCCAAAAGATGGGAGGCCACAGTTAGCTCTATGGCCCAACTTCCTGTTGGAAAAACTAGACAGAGGGAGGATGCATCTGGGAAGACACTGGAACAATGTGTGGACTGACAGATGGGCACTGCTTAGCTCAGCCAACACCTGAGAAATTCTGGCCGAAAGTCTGTTTGATTTCCAAGACCTAGACCATTACTGCAGTGTTGGGGCAGAGCAGAGTGCTGCCCCATGCCACTGTGGAACCACCCCCATGCTTGGAGTCCCCAAGAGAGATCATCATGACCAAGAGGCCCAGCGCCAAGACTTGGGCTTGGCCTGAACAATTTCAGAGACGGAAGCAACAGGACAATCCTGTAGCACTTGGCGACTGCTAGAAGAAGGAACACATTGGGTCCAACTTCCTCAAACATCTCTGTCAACAATGGAATTTTCACAATTTTTTCAAAGATAGATTATGTTTTCTTTTAGCTAAAATTACCCTTCATAAAGTTTCATGTGAAGCTGTAAAGAGTTAATATTTCTTTACTTTGAGTGAAATTTACAAAAATAATGATCTAAATATATCCACCAAACTCACACTGCTAAGTAGGGACAGGCTTTGGGGTGTGCATTTGTATTTCAGGGGCTCCCCTCTGCCAGGATGATCCCAAACCCCCATACCTTTAGGAACAACTGCTGCCTACTGTGCTGACTTTTGAAGATTCACAGCATGCATCAAAGGTTTCAAAGCCCAGGAAAGGAGGCTCAATCTCATTAGCCATGAGGGAAATGCATATCCAAACCACTTCACACCCACTAGGAAAACAATATAAAATAGAGGGTCAATAAGGAACATTGGTAAATGCTATAGAGAAATGAGAACGGTCAGTTACATTGCTGGTGGGAATGTAGAACAGTGCAGCAACTTTGGAAAAGAGCTTTGTAGTTCCTCAAAGTTAAATGCAGAATTGAAAACATGTTCACACAAAACATGTTAATAAATGTTTATAGCAGCATTATTCAGAGTAGTCAAAGAGTAGAAACAATTCAAACATCCATCCACTGATGAACAGGTAAACAAAATGAGGCATGTTCCTTTAACAGAATCCTACTGCTCAGTAAGAAGGATTGATGTACTGACACATGCTACACGTGCATGAAAGCTGGCTATAACCCAGAAGGTCACGTATGGTATGATTTCACTTATGTGGCAGATAGTGAGAATAAGCAAACCTATATAGACAGAAAGTAGATTTGTGTTTGCCTAAGTTGGGGGAAGGGTATGTATGGGGAGTCATCACCAATGGCCACAGGGTTTCTTTTTGGAGTGATGAAAATGTTCTGCAGTAACAACTTAGAGATGACCGCACAACTCTGCAAATATACCAAAAGCTAATGAACTGGTCAACTTCCTGACATAGAAATGCTATTCCAACAAAGCTTTTAAAAAAAAGAAGAAAAAGAAGAAGAGGGAAATCCTGTGCTAAAGAAGCCAGACTAATCTGATCACCAAAATGTTTTCTCTTTTTCTTTCTACATTGACACCTTGAGAAATTGGCATCCTGAAGAATTTGCTTTAGGAAAAATTGCTTTGAGAAAACAGGAATTTGGAAAAAGGATCTTTGCTTCTGTGAACACATCTTTGGCACATCATTTTCTAAAAATCTTAGGATGCCTGCTGCCATCCACAGTGTAGTGCATGTAGTAAGCCCTAGGGCTTACCATAAAAATCCAAGTGGGACTGTGCATCGCTAATGAGTAAATTCAAGTGTTCAGCAAAGTAGAGAATATTTATTCACAGCCTCCAAGTGCCAAGGACAGTCCTGGATGCAAGGGATATAAGAGGAAGGCAGATGTGTTCCTGCCAGGAGCTTCCTATCCAGTAGCTGCAGGAGCCACAGGTGGACATTCTTCTCTCTGGGGGTTGGCGGAGGGCACAAGGTAAGTTCTAAGTCATCCCCAGGCTACATTTTTCATACAGCCAAAACTTTTGAGAACTTGAGTGGAGGTGCCACATTTGAAACCCACTCCCTTGCTGTTGAAAATTCCACACAGCCAGTGTTTTCCCCAGCACTGGGAAATGTGCTTTCTCTTTGGCCTGACACCAGTCTTGAATACTATTTAGGATTTTGTTGCTCTTAGTCAAGTTTGCTGTTGCAAAGCTAGGCGCTCCCGGCCTGAGCAGTGAGCAGGAGGGCAAGGTGCAGACTAACTGAGGGGGGCACTCTGCATGAATTCACTCCTATTGTCAGTCTACTCCTGGGAAAACTAGAACGGCACACAGAATTCTGGCACTGTTCAAAAAAAATTTTCCTCTTCATTAAAAAAAAAAAATTTGCTTTGCTTAAGAGATGGTATGAACTTGCAAAGTGACTCCCCTATGCTGGAGGCTCAGGAGAAGGGACCAACACTGGGTTTTGAAGAAAGAGAGGCCCTGTGAACAAAAGGACCCTCGGCCATGGAAGGCCACCCAAGGCAGGCAAAACGGAGAACAGAGAAACATGCTCACCTCGGGTGTCTCAAGACATCTCAGTGGAAATGCAGGAAAGGTACCTGAGAAAAACACCAAGGGAAGGGCTTTGAAAGGGTCTGATAGACAACCCTGCTGAGGGCACTCTGTGCAGGCAGCCTCTCTGATTTAAAAGTAACCGGAAGTTTCCCCAGGGAGAGCTAGTGAAGGGTAAGGTTACCAGCCTCCAGCCTCCCCACCCCGGAGATTACTTGGGAAACCGGTCTTGCTGGCTTCTGTGAGGTCAGAGGGCAGCCTTCCCAGCAGGCTGCCTGGCTCCTGAGGCTCTTGGGGCCGTCCCATCCCAGGGAAACCTGGGCAGGAAGTTTGAGCAGAGACCTGCCCTTGAGTCCCTCCTAATCAATGTGCCGTTCCAACCACCCAAATGAATCTGAACCCAGAAGAAACACAAGGTCAGCCAAGCACTCCCTCGGGGCCTTGCAGCGCACACACCTCGGGGCTCAAGCAGCAGTACCTGGTCTCTCACTTACCGCAACACTTGAAGCTACTGAATTTACATGGAATGAAAGCCCACATTCAGAACTCAGAGCCTGTGTCTCAGATAGGAAACCTGTCCCATCAGATGTTTTTGTTTGACTTTTCTTCTGCATATGGGCCTTAAAATTTGCCAAGAAACATTACAGGGGCTGAGATTTTTGTTTGGAGATGAGAAAGCTCAAGAATGACTTAACTGCATTCTTCAAACACACAGGGGCACTTGTTAGAGGGAGGGCACAGGGAATGGCAGGCTCTTCCCTCTTCAACTGCAAGAAGAGCAGGCTGGAATCCTACAGGGGGCTCTGAGTTCACCTTCAGAGCTCCTTGCCATGAGATCTTAGGGCTGCCTACCTTGGAGGGGAAGCCTGGAAGTTTAGAACTTGACATTATTTGAGGGAGGAAGTCCCACATCTGTTTTACAGGAGCCAGTTGGTTCTGCCTGGTGACTGGTGACCAGGACACTGAGTCTGCAGCCTCCCTGCTCCCCTGCCTGTGCCTCTGACCAAGAGCGAGTCCCCTTTCCTCATCTGTGTGGCTGCCAGGGGAGAAAGCCCTCATTTATGGTGTTTTGCTTATGAAGGCCCCAGGCAGAGCTGGGGCTGAGCTGAACTGCTCTGAATGAGGCTGTGAGGATGGGCGGTCCAAGAGTAGGAGAGGCTGGTCCTGACAGAAGGGATCAGACATAAAATTCCTGGTGGTCTGTGGAGAAAGGACTTTGAATGATAAAAGTGCCTAGTAGGGATTGCTGGCAGTGACAGGAAGCCCTTTGCTCCACACACAAACTCCTCGTACACTGCCAATAGCTAGTACTCCTTGGTGTGATGAGGTTCCAGATCTTCCCTTGGGAGTGGGTTTTGGATGTGGATAGAAGTAGAGGGAAGAGTTTTGTGAAGGGCAGTTCCCTCCCTTAACTGCTGCCACCACTGTGGCCATCTGTACAGGGCTAGTATCGACGGAACCAGCCAAGTAGTCGCTGGGCACCCTCAGGATAGCTCAGGCATCCAGATCTGGTCAGACATCAGCCACTGGCCTCCGACAGGCAAATGAAGAACAAGGATTCTGTTGGCCCTGACTGGGATCGGAAGCCAACCTGCAGCCTGGCATGTGGTAGGAAGGGACTTAGGACGAAAAGCAAAACCGGACCTCTCTGATGTTGGGTGGGGTTGAGAGTACATTGAGAAAAGACCATTTAAGGTAGAATGTGCAGCCCCAGCTGAGCTCCAGAAAGAGGGATTCTAGATGCCGTGAACCTTTTACACTCTGTACCTGCAACTGCTAGCCAGGACCAGAACAGAGTCCTCAAACACTGGGGTATTGTGATGTAACAAGGACATGTTTAGTTTTCATTCTCTGTTCCTATCAGAGCTTCTGAAACCCCTGGAGTTTCCTGAAGGGTTGGGGTAGAGGAGTGTTTCTTGTTACTCATAATAAAGCACTTTCAACCATACCTGAATCTGTGCTAATGAGGTGACTCACGGTGAGGCCTCTAGGTAGTTTTAGCATGGGGGCTGGTTGCCAGAGGAATCAGCCATGTGTTCAGAGAGTTGGATATTTCAAGTCCACCCTGTAACTTCCAGGGAGGAGAGGGGACTGAAGGACTGAATTAATCATCAACAGCCTAAGATTAAATTCATGATGTCTATATAATGGAACCACCATAAAAACAAAAGAATCTGGAGACCATCTGGGTTGGTGAAGGCATCAACATGCCAGAGGGTGGCAAGCCCCAAACTATCCTCACTACCCTTTAAACCTTACCTACATCCCTCTAAGCTGGCTGTGCATTTGTATCTTTTATACTGTATTTTGTAATACACCAGTAGCAGTAAATTGTTTTACTGGGCTTTGTGAGTTATTGTAGCAAATTACTGAGCTTGAAGAATGGATCATGGGAACCTCTGATTGTATTCAAATCAGACAGAAGTATGGGTAACTGATGATCTAAAGTGGGGGGAATTTTGTGCAACTGAAACTTCAACTGTGCCAGCCACACTAACTCTGGGTAGTTATTGTTGTCAATCTTGGTTAAAGTTGCAGGACATCTAGTAGGTGCCTGCAGAGAAATGGAGAATTGCTTGGTATGGAGAACCCAAGTGTCAGAGTATTGTGAGCCAAGAAACTTCTTCATTTGTGGTTCATTCTGTGGCACCCTCTCAACTCATCTGCTCCATTTGTTCTGAGAACCAGTGATCCAGTCTCAAAAGTTGCCCCACATCTTTAGTTCCTATGAAGATTCTGTCCCTCCTTCAAAATGCAACTAAATTGCCTTCTGTGCCCACCCCATGAAGTTGTCCAGTTGCAGGAATGAATCTCAGTTCAGTTCCACAGGTATGATCACATTAGGGGCTGATGGCTTTTTATTTGTCTTGTCTTCCCCAATGGAAGTCCCTTAAGGAGGGTACAAAGCTTCATTACTGTTCATTGCAGGAAGACAGAGAGATGTCCCCATGCCCAGCCCCTGCTTGGAGCTCACAGTCCATGGGGCATCCGGATGAGTAGCCAGGGTCAACCCACTGTGGTTGGGTAATATTACTGGAGGCTGCCAGGTTTGGTGGGAGCCTCAACCTGACTTTTTAGCATATATTTTTCCAATGTGTGCATTTATCTCACCATCTTCCCCCATGATTTCTGGGAGATTTCTTGTTGCCAGTTCCTTCAATTTCACAAGTTCATCAATTTGACCCTCTGACTTTTAGATCTTTGTGGAAGGAACTTCTTTCATTCCGGCTTTCCTTCTTTGGAGGGAAGCCCAAAGACAAATCCCCTGACCCATCTCCCGTTTCTTCCATTTGACATTTCCTGGGTGCTGAGGTCAGGCTGCAGCCTCCCTTCCAATGCTTTACCCAGTCACACGTGCCAACTCATTCAACCACGGACAAATGAGAATAATGAGCAAAATGTTCCAAACAGGTGGCGCCTACGTTCTGGACCACTCTTCCCTCTTGTCCTGCTTCCATTAGCCCCTCCATCCCTGCAATGCCAACACCTACACAGGCTCCCCTTCTGAACAGGTAAAAGGACTTTTGTGTTTTGAGAGGTGTGGAGGAAGACAGCAAAGAACAAACATTTGAGTCATAATCCCTGCCCGCGGCAACAGAAGACCACAGATGTGGTTTCTCTTTAAAGGTTCATATGCTAGACCAGTACTTCCTCGGCCTTTTCTGTCTTAAAGTCTTTCTGGAAAGCCCATTAGTGTGTGATCCTTGAGATTTTTGTAGAGGTCAGATTTTCCCATCCAAGGCCCTCCAGACCCTGGCCTTTCATTTGGCAATCTCTTCCAAGGTCTCTACTCCTTGTCTTTGAGGAGACCATGCCCTGATCTGCAACTTGGTTTCTTCCAGGGATTTGTGACTGATTCCAGGGTCTTTTTGCTCTGAGCTTGCTTGAAACCTCAGAGGTTGTAATAAGTCACATGGCAAAGGTCTTCTCCTGCAATGCTGCTGACTCAACACATTCATGGTGGAATTGTGGAATTGTGATGTGCAGGGATTTATTGGAGGTAGCTGGGAAATAAGGTCTCTATTCTCAAAAAAGTGTTTGGTTTAGAGCTCCTCAAAGGAACAAGAGAAGAAAAAGAGGGAAAGAAGTACAAAGTGATACCACTTTGGCCAGATGCTGCCATCTGTGTCTTATACCCCAATCACACCTCCCAGTACAGGTGTGCCGCCCTTAGCCCATGGGGTAAGACACATGTAGGTTTCTAGACTGTGGGGCTTCAATGCTCTAATTATGGTTTTCTTTTTTTCCAAATATAGACGTTTAACTAGAATACTTTTATTTCTTTGTTTGAAATCGGTCTCTTCTAGCAAGTCTCATTGCTCACTCAAGTCCTGGGTGATGACGTCTCTAGTGCTTTCCATTCTGCTCACTGCCTTTAAGGATGGAGATGTTCTGGGAATCAACTCCTCCAGAAATGCTGTTCCCTCCTACCCACCTTTGGCTGGTTGTCTGGTAAGCTTGCTTCACTGGACCCTGCCCCATTGGAAGGCATGGAGCACAGAGGCCAGACAGCCTGGACTCCCTCACCCCCTGCTAGCAAATGCAGCCTTGGCTTGTTTGAGGCCCTCCTCATTCAGTTTCTCCTGGTTGCTGGACACAGGCCATGGTACTGCTCTGTGCTCTGTTATCGGGACATCTCAACCCCTTTGACTCACTTCATCCAGTGCTATGGCACTCTGTGTGGGCTGCATTTGCCAGGTCCAGTCCCCCCAAATTGCCTGGGAATCTCACCTGAGTGGAAGGGCTCAATATGTAAAATATTCTTGGCTTAGAATTTGGGGAGGTTGGAGAGGGTTTGTTGGCAGTGACATATATCAGGCATTCAAAGGGAAATTTTGGGTATTTATTATCCACTGCTAAATGGAAAAGTTATCCACTGCTAAACCTTCAAACCAGTGTGCAAAGAAGATCATATTTATTATGTCTGTACATTTGCATATAAACATTATATATATTTGTGTGTGTATATGGGTGTATCTATGCATGTGTATATATTATGTGTATGCATAGATTTGCACACCATTCAGATACATAAACAGAAAAATGACTGGAAAATAATTAACAAAGGGTATGTAACAGGGTGGTCCCCAGGAAAGGGGGAGGTTCCCTGCCCCACCCAAGGGAGGGTGGAGCTGAGCAGGAAGAGGAGAAGCTGCAGAAGAGACTGAGGAAGGAAGCAGGATGGAGCCAGGAGACCTGGAGGAGGCGCATGGAGCCTAGAGACACGCGAAGAATCTGCGCTTGTCTTTTGGTCGTGGACTGGGTTACACAGATGTGGGTGAGACCCGTGGGGAGGTGACAATGGCAGCTTTTATCTTGATGTTGATTTTGCTCTTTTCCTTCTGGGCTTGTCTGGTTGTTTCTGACCCTTTTCTTTGGGTCCCCACTGGAAGATGCTTTAGACTTGTGGCAGGTTTTGGGGCCTTTCTCTGGGCCAATCCCATTTGGATGGAGTTTTACCCATGAGGGGATGGGTAACTTTGGGTGCTTCATTTAGAAACTAGACTCTTTGCCTTACCTGTATTGTATTGTTTCCTAGTTTTATTAAAGTTCCTTCCCATTAAAGTCTCATATGTTTTGTGTTGATGCGGCGGATGGCAGAACCCATTTAGAATAGGCAGGTTTGCGGGGTTTGGGCTGCCCCTCTCCCTGGCGCCAAATCTGTTATAGGACAGGTCTCCTGGCTCCATCCTGCTTCCTTCCTCAGTCTCTTCTGCAACTTCTCCTCTTCCTGCTCAGCTCCACCCTCCCTTGGGTGGGGCAGGGGACCTCCCCCTTTCCTGGGGACCACCCTGTTACAGGTAAATGTAAATGTCACTGGTTAGATTATAAATGACTAATTTTTCTTTTTATTTGGCTATATTGTCTCACTTTTCTAAAAATAAAAGAATATATTTTATATAACAAAAAGTAGTGAGAGGTGAATAAAATAAATTATTTTCTTAAGCATCTCATAAAAAACATTGTTTTTGCAAATGTAATTTTGTATGTGGCTCCCAAGGCTGGGGGTATGAGGTAGGAGGCTGGTTTTGATCAATACCTGGGAAGGTGTCTGTGAGCCAGAATTCCCATTCATACCTTGCTGCTCTAACCCTCACTTTCCTCTAGAAATGGGTGAGTTCAGCTAAAATCTCAGGGATGGCAAATCAGAGCTGGTTTATGAATTGCTTTTGCTCCAGCTTCCTAGTGATGTCTGCTCCTGACAGCATTTGGCAAAGGGCACCACAAACCCCCCAGTCAGCAGACAGTTGCAGTCCTGCCCCCCTGGGCTTCCCTGATCCTCCTTTAATGCCTTGAATACAGCTGTCACTGTGTTTAACAATTACACAGTGGGAGTTGTGTCTCATTTATTTTTTAATCACTAATATCAGTCTGGCTCACATAGGCCTTCAGGAATAAATGAATGATGGATGGATTACTTTGTACTTTGAAAGCAATGACCAAATGTGAATTACTCAATATAGGTGTGCAGCTTTCCAAGATACTTGAGGTCATTGTTTGCATTAGTATACCATTTAGAGCATACTAGGTTATAAAATTCTAGACTGGCGATCTGGGTTTAATCCCATGGTTGTGCTTACTAATTAGCCCTTAGGTGTGTGCATTTGGGCTCATTAATGGGAACATATCATTTTGTGATGGAGCATGGGCATTAGGGCACACAGAGAAACTTCTAGGCCTCTGCTTTCCCCCTTGGAGATGGGGAAGAGTAGTAGCAACTCTCTGATGGGTGAGGATTAAATGAGCAAAATATGTGTGAAATGTTCAGCCCAACCCAGGACAGGACAATGTGTGTTAATATTAATATTCGTATTAACAGCAATGGCCCGGAGCCAATCACTTAACCTCTGTGAGCTTCCATTTCCTCATCTGCAAAATAGGGATATAAAAATAGCTGCTACACATGATTGCTGTGGGGTCAGAAGGAAAATCTTCACATGCTGTAAATGATTACACTTGCAGTCACAACTTATTCAAATCCTCTCTGTGCTATATACCTGGCTCAGTTAGACACTTACTGTCTCCCAAAACTGAGCTTTTTTTGTGCGTTTGCACCCCAATCCTATGTTTATTTTTAAAAGTGGTGTCCAGAAATTGCATCTGAGAGTGTCGTTCCCTCTCATTTCCAGCCCCCCAGAGTTGTCTTCCTTCTCATGAGCTACATAATCCGTGTGGCTAACGGAGAATGCAGGAGCGCAAGACGGGAGAATTTGAGGAAAGAGCCACGTGTCATCCAAACAGTATTTTGTGTGGATAGAAAAAGGAGGCCTTTCCCTGGGATGGACATGGCAGGGAGCATGGATGTGGGTGCAGCTGGATCTCTCTCCCAGTGCCCCCACCAGCTCCCTCCTGGAAGCAGCAGCCCTGTGAGCTCTCTATCATCATTCTGCTACAAACCCAAATGCCTACAGGCCAGGGAGGGGTGCAAACAGACATGAGAGAAACCGCCTGGTGAGAGGCCGTTAAGAGAGAGGCTAGAGGAACCAGTCCAGCCTCACAGGAACTGTCGTGGCCAGTCCAACTAAAGCTGCCAGCTCCGGAAAAGCCAGGCTTTTCCATTTTCAAGAGACTTTGAAATCTAGATATCTTTATGAAGTTTTCCTGGTTTTGAAAAATCAGTGTGCCAGTCAGAAAAACACATCTGTGCTGGGAAGCTGTGTGGGGCTGAGCTTACCCCTGCTCTGGGCCTGGCTGATCACAGTTGTAACCCTAACACCACAGGGCGGAGAGAGCTTCCCAACTCCCTCTAGCGCTTTTCCTTGCTGCTTTGGGACCAAACCCCACAGCCTGACACCTGAATGTCTCCCTACCCCAGCTCACGGAATCCCCTCCTGCAATCATGCCCACCCATTCAAAAATGGTTGCCACACTAAACCTACATCCTGCAGCCCCTCCTCCTTGCCGATGTCCTCAACACCAACCCCACACTCATTGGCTCCATCCCCCCCCCCCCCCCCCCCCCCGCCCCACTGCAGGCTTCTCAAAGCCAACAAGCAGCCAGGTCTCCTATCTGCTACCAAAGCGACTTTTCTAGGAGTAAATCCAAGCTGCTCTGCACGCTGTCTGTGAGTCTCCTCCACCTCACAAGGCAGGTCTCGGAGTCACCACCCAAAGAGCAAATCTAGCAGTCTTGCTTCAGTGCTTTTGCTTTTGCAGAGCTCACTGATTCCCATCTCATGTCAACCAACCCTTCACACGTAACACAAGTCTCAGCTCTTCAATGAATCTCCTGGAAAGACCTAGCAGTTCTTTGCCCAGGTCCCTGATGTCCTGATGAGGGTTTGATTCAGGGATTCTTACACCAGTAGTCCTGACCTGGCAGGTCTTTAACCTTTCCTACCCGATGTTGCTGGGCACTGGAAACGCATTTGCAGCATCTAAAGTACTTTGTGTACTATTTGTCCTGCACACAGTAGGTGATCACTGAGGGCTTGCGGAGAAACTAGGAAATTCAGACCCTTTTTGAAAAAAGGAATGCCTTCTGCCATTTTTCCTTTCAAATCTCCAGAGAACGTAAAGCAGCACCTGTGTTTCCTTAATTCAGAGAGCACCAGTTCTCTCCATCTGGCTCCGTATCCTGTGCCCTACAATGCTTTGTTTCCATAGGAGCTGTCCCGGGTATGCTGCCGGAACCAAGGAACGCCCCTCCGGGGTGAGTGTGGCCTTGTATTTTGCTGTTGTTTTTGTGTGCACAAGTTCCTGCTTAAGAAAGATCTTTCCAAAAGCAACTCGGCCCACGTGCCAAGGCCGTCCTGGGCACACCCACCTGGCTCACACACCTGTCAGACCAGTGCTGGCAGCCCACTGCTGAGGGGAACGCCTGCGAGAGCCGACGCCAACTTCCTGGAGGAGGCCAGTGGGTAAGTGAAGTCCCCCGAGCAGTTCCACGCAAAGGGTCATGGGTTGGGACCCTAAAATTTGTCCCTCACTTCTCCACTCTTTTCCCTTTCCTGTGATCAGCTGGAGAGTGATGAAAGTGGCTGTCAGCTCTCAGTGGCCCTCATCAGACCAGACAGCTGCCCAATGGCTGCCCTGCAAATGATTTGTGTGTTAGTGTTTAAAAGACGTTACATCATCAGTTAAATCTGGAGAACATTAAAGCTCGTCAGGTTTCTTTACTGCAGGACTTCTCAGTGCCTTCTATGTTCCCTAAGAGGAGAGCCGTTTACACAGCACTTCTCAGCCTTTGGAGCACATGGAATGTTTGTTCAGGGAGAATCTTGAGGGTGTGCCCTGCTAGAATGCACCCCAGGAGAGACGGCTCTGCAGGAAAAGCAGCCAGCACCCAGACCTGGGCTGCTCGCTCGCGATGCTGGTTCCTCAGGCAACCAGGCGCCCCTCCCGCTCCAGCCACACCAGCTTCAGTTTGATTGTGTTCCCATATGCGTCCTGTCTGGCCTAATACAACTCTGGCCACCGACTTCCGGAATTCTAAGGCCTAACAGGCCCGCGTGTCCTGAGATCACCTCTTCTCGCTGGCAGTCATCTCTGTGCATTCCGGAACGAAAAGGACAAAGCCCGTAGCCAGGCTGGCATGGTTGACCACATGTGGGCAGGGACCGTGCTATGTTCTTTGTCTGCCCCATGCTCCTGGCATAGCCAGGGGACCTCAGGGTTCTAGGAATCCGGTGGCTCTGGGTTCACAACAACAGACATTTAAAGCTGAACAAAACATGGTTTTCTCAGTGGCTCCCAGGAGTCTGGCATGGGGGGAACTTAAGCTGCCACCCCATGATTTTTAACTACTATTTTCTTTGATTCTAAGATGTCATCAATTGTAAGACACACTATTGTTTTAAGAACAGCGTTTTTTGTTGTTGGTGGTGGTGGTGGAGCGGGAGGGGGGAGAAAGAATAAAGAAACATCACATGTAGCTTACCAACTAATTGTAAGACATATCCTGATTCTGGAATAATTAAAATTTGAACAATTGTGTGCCTTGGAATTGAGGAAATACACCATTTCTACAGGTCAGGGTTGGCTTCCTTTCCATTACTCCTGAGGAAACTGAGATGCAGACTCCAGGGAGAGGGCAGGAGACTGGGGTGTTGGGCAGGTGTTTGATGTCAATAAATAGTCGCTGAACCTCCAGGCAGACGCTGCACTCAGAGAGAGGGTTGTGGGGTGAAACACACCCAAGCTTTAGCCTCTAGCATGTGGTTGTTGAATCCTGCTGGGAGGTGATAATGTCTCCTGCAACTTCCAGAAGGGAAGGTGGTGGCGTGCACCTGGGTTTTGTAACTCCTTTGTAACTCTGTCTAAGTGTATATGAAGCCATCTCTATAAACACAGTGCTGCTCTTTTTTTTTTTTCCTGAAATGACATAGAAATCACTCCACATCATAAATATCAAATAATAATGGGCATTTATGATGAGTGTGTTGCAGTAACCCTGGAAATGACTCCTCACTGATTCCATATCATAGCACCACTCAGCTCTTCTTCCTCCAGGGAATCCCATCCCCTACCACATTGCCCCAGTTCTCACAAGCTCTGTCCCACTACACAAAGGGGTACAGGTGCTTGAGCACCTCCCAGGGGCCCTGGGCAATAGGACGACAATGGAGGAATGTCCCAGGGCAGGAGAAGCCCTGGGTAGTGACCAGTTGCCTGGTGAACCCCACGCGGTGGGAGTCTTCTCAGAGGCGATGATGTGTGAACTGATTTGCAGACAACAGGTGCCCAGAGATTTTAGACAGAAGAACCAGGACTGGAGGACTTGGGGAGCAATGAAGTTTGCTGCTGGGACATGCAGGCTGCTGGGGTGTGCTGAGAGATGAGGCCGGGAAGGACTGGAATGAAGCTGTGAAGGGAATTGGGCTTTGTCCTGTTGATCTGCATCACTTTCTTGCTGAGTGATTTTTACATTTAATTTCAACAAATCACCCCAAGATTCTCTAAATGCTGCCATGGATGACTAAATGTTCTAGCAGGGCTGCAAATACTCTTATAACTTCATGGGTGATACCCCCCTGGAACAGGGCTCCTGCATAGACTGTCGTCCCTGGCACATGCCTGGCTGCTCCTGTTGCTGGAACATTCTCCCCCAGGTATATGCCTGGCTCCCGCTCACTGTATCTGTGTCTGAGTCAGTTTCCTTGCTGCACCTCTTAATATGAAACATGCCCATCGTTCTGTCTCCCCTTATGTCTGTTTTTCTGCAGCGCACTCGTCTTGCATTTGTTTGTTTTGCATCTGTCTCCCCAAGATGTGAGCTCTGTCTTGGTTCCATGCTCAGAACCAGGACTTACGCTTAGCACATGCTTGGTGTTTATTGTTGATGATCAAGGACACCATTTTCCAAGTTCTTCCACATTTGTTATTTTGTTAGATGATCAATGTTTTTCTGATTTATAGGTGAGCAAATCATCTAAATGAGGCTAAAGAAATTATGTTCCTATATTAGGGTTAGGAAAGGGCAGGGGGTGCAGAACTCCACACATGCCCTACCACGGCATTGCTATTTAGGATGACATACTCTTGACACCCATTGGCATTCGCCCAAGCCTCTAACCCCATGTGACCTCACAACTCCAGCTCAGGATTTAGGAGGCACCAGCTCCAACAGGCAAGCCAGTCACCTCTCAGCTGGGACTGGGGTTGGCATAGTTGGATTCTGTCACTTATAAACAGGGCCAAAATATGAGGTCTGAGGAGCAGGTCTTGAAGTGTGGGGTGGAGACTGGAAAACCAGAATGACTTTCCATGGTAGAGGCTAATTCTATCCACCCAGAGCTAGCAAATGCTTCAAAGATTTCTCAGGCCAGGAGGAAGTGGCCAGGTGATTCATGCCTGAAAAGGGTCACAGGAGCCAGGAATCAAGCAAGAAGGCATAAGGAAATAACAGGATTGAAACTGGCCCTCTGTTTATACTACTCTCCCCTTCCAAATTCCAGGCATGTTGGGCAGCCACATGACCAGGACCAGAACCCAGACATGGCTGGCCATGGCCAGCACCCCGTGCACCTGCTCATTCCCAGGCTAGCCCTCCCTGCACGGCTCTTCTCCAGACCAGAAGTTCCCAGCCCCTGGGACTCCCCTCTGTGAGCCTCCACAAATGTGTGCTCACACTACCATCAGGATTCCATGAGCCAATGGGTGTCAACAGTATGTCAGCCAGCTGGCCAGGCTGAGAGTCTTTTAGAAGGTCGTCCTGCCACAAAAGTGGGAGTATCTATTGCTAACGGAACACCTAGATGTAACACTCAAGCTCCGAGTGACTCTCAATCAAAGACCTTTGGAAATTGAGACTCCTCAAAGTCAAGCAACTCTACAGTCACTTACCCAGTGATAGAATGGGGTGGAGGGGTGCTGAGAAGTTTACCTCCATACCTTCTCTTAATCATCACATTGGATTCTCCGTGGATCCCAGGGCAAATTTACCACCCCAGTTCTCACAGACCTAGACAAACACCCAGCCTGGTTTATGGTAGGCACTTAACAGTATTTTTCACAAAGGCCTTCCACTGTCCACTTTTAAGCATATGGTTCAGATGAGCTCCCTAGGACCAACCATTCCTCTACCTTAAACAGTTCTATAGAGAGGCCCAGGCAAAAGAGGTGCCAGAGGTCTTTGAACGTTGCTTCCCCCTCCACATGGTCATTTGAAAAATGCCCAATAAAATGGGAATGTGCTTGAAATGATGAAAATAAACACCAGCTCCACCACCAGGACTCAGAGAGAAGAAGAGATGTTCATATTAGGTCTCTCTTCTTTCTCCTCCTTTGATTTCAGAGAAACAACCAGGGATTCTGGGGTAGGCTTCCTCTAAGATGGCTCCCGATGATCCACTCAACTCATATCTATGCCCTTAGTGAACCAAGTGACTTGCTTCTAAAGATTCAAATAGGGTAGAAGTGATGAGATGTCACCATGATACTAGGTTATAAAAATACTGTGGTTTCCTTCTCGGGAGGTCTCCCTTGTCCTCTTGGATCCTATGGTTACAATGCCATGAGGCAACCGTGGGGCTGCCCAGCAGGTAAGGAGGGAGGCATGGTGGCCACCACATGCAGAAAGCGTGAGACAAAACATGTTTGTTATTTTAAGATGCCACGCTTCGGAGTAAAACACACAGCAAAAGATAAGTTTTATGGGTGAGATTGAAGAACAGGTGATTCTTTTAACATGAGAAAGGTGCAGATGTCATGGGTGGACATCTAACATCTGGAGAATTTAGAAAAAGATTTCCACTGCAAGCGAGGCTCAGAGTAGAGAAACAGAAGGTCAAGTGGAACCACATGGTTGCACCAAGCACACAGGGTAATCCCAGTTGGAGCTTTCTGCTCTCACAATGCCTTCCAGTGAGGCTTTAGCTAGTAACATTTCACCCCTGCAGCCTGTAGTCACCATGGAAACTTCTAAATTAGTCTGTGGCCCCACCCCAATTAGATCAGAACCCCAAGCTGTTGAGTTTGGTCATTTGCGGGCTTTGCTTTAGGAGATTCCCCGCCCCCCCACCCCAGTTCAAATGCTGATTTTCTTTTTTTTCTCGCTTTTAAAAAAACATGTACAGATCACTGAAAGGTGTGTGTGTGTGTGTGTGTGTGTGTGTACACATTTATACATCCACCCTACCAGCTCCTGCCGAGGTAATCTGAATTCTGATTTCTGTCAGCATAGATTAGTTTTGCCCGTTCTTAAATTTCACATAAATGCAGTCTCACCGTAGGTAGATCTGCTTGCTAGTTGAGTGATTTGGGGTGAGTTAGCAACCTTCAGTGCCTCCCTAAGAAGGGGATAATCGGAGCAGCTATCGGATGGAGTGATTGGGAGGATTACAGGAGCTGATACATGGAAGCACTCAGAGTCACTCCTGGCAGAGAACGCACGGTCAGAGCATGTCAGCTGTTACTGTCAGTGAGCCCTGACTTGTTTCTGATTTTATATGACAAGCAGGCCTGTGTTTAATGCTGATATTTGTTGTCCACAGCGGCCTCGCGAGCTGCAGTTTGGTCATTCTCTGCCAGTTTTCCGACAGCAGGCTAGATTGATGGGGCCCAGCAAAGAAGGGAGTGGAGAGCAGCAGATGGGGCTGACATCCACTGAGCAGGGGTGTCAACTGACCTGCCGAGCTCCAGGGTCTTGGTTGCCTCTGTCCTTGCCACATGTGGTGGTGGTCCAGGTGTGGTTGCAGGGACCAAGGAGACCCTGGCACAGTTATCACTTTTATGCAGACAGAGAGTCTAAGTAACATGCTCAAAGTTTCTAAGTAGAAAAGGCTAAAGTGAGGATTCAAATCAGCTCTTTCTGACTCTTGAACAGTTTTTCTTGTCCTTATTATCTTAAAATGACCTCAGTGTTAGTTTTGTGTATTTCTTCCACACTGAAGGGTTGGCCTCCCCAAGATGTTCAGAATAGACCTTCCCAAGATGTGTTCAGTTTGGTTTGAGGATTATTTGAGCTGAGGTCAATCAAGGCCCTGCAAGCTCAGAAGAAACTTTTTACTACCCTCGTAACCACCTAGAAGAATGAAGAATGGGAGTATTGCCAGAGTTAGGATTTTTTATCAGAAATAACCTTACTAACAGAGAAACCTAGTTATTGGCAGGGCAAACATTTAATTGCAGAGCATCTGGTCTTTATATAAGGTCACCCTCCTCCTCATTGTGGGAGTGCATCACCTTTCTCCTTGAAGTCCCAGGACCTATTCCATTCCTTAGCTCAGTATATTTACCCTCATTTTGTCCAATTGGCTTTACAATCCACATTCATGTAGATTCTCCATTCATATGTAATTGAGTTTTTCCTCTACTAATCTCTCTGATCTTAATTTGATTGCTCCACTAGTCTGAGAAGAACCTAGAGGTATAGGACAATATTTCCTCTCTGTCCCTAGAATACCTTTCTGAAGTTTATCAGTCCTATTGGTCAAAAAATAGAGAAAGATCTGCAGAGGTCACAGCCTCTGTTATTTCCCTAATGAATATCAGGCAACAGATCCAGCAGTCTCCCTACCTTAACAGAGTCACAGTCTGGTGATAGTAAGTACAGGAGACTGGATGGAAGAACTGGCCTTTTACATTTCAAGATGTTGAGGAGCAATGAATTGAACAACATCGGATGACACAAGAGCCAGTGGGCTTAGATTTTGTGAAAATATACAGGTTCTGAAGAGCACAATACAGAAAAAGATGAATGAATGAATGAATGAATGAATGTGTGCATGTGCACCTTTCTTTAAATCAGAGAACAAACAGCCATACTAGAATACAAAGAAAACCATAAGTGAGTTTCCCAAATAGAAAACAGATTTGTGGATTCTCTGACCACAATGGAATAAAGCTTGGGTCTGCTACAAAAAAGATTGCCAAAATAAATAAGTAAAATCATAATGTGATATGGTTCCTGGCTACATGAAAAATACTTGCAAAGCTCTCCAGTCTACCTAGAATAGTTAAGCTAAAAGCAAACTAAGGATCTAGGAATTGGTGGGCCTGGGCTGCTGTGCCTTGGGAAACAGGGGCTGGATTGGGGAGAGAGGGATAATAAAAATTAATATTGGGTCTTTGTCCCTAGTTCTTGGCATAGAGTCCAAAAACTCATGGAATTCATTATCTTTTGTAGATCCATGAGATGACTCATGGGGATACTTTACATAGCTTTGGGATGGGGGCTAGGCAGTGAGGAAAACCAACTATGGGGTTAGACTGTTAGAACTTTCTCAGTCCTATCTCCAACCTGCTACAAGGGAAGAGGGGATCTTGGCTGAGTTCAGTAGCTTCTGAGTGGTGAACACATGAGGGTGCTGGGAGGTTGTTTCACCGAAGCTGTGCACACCTTGATACCTTGCACTCTGCTCCTCTTCCCTTTGACCTTTCTTGAGTTGTCACCTTTATAGTAACCTGGATATCACAATAGAGCACTTTCTTTGAATATCAAATATTTGAATCTGAGGAGGGGGTGTGGAAACCCTTGGATTTGATGTCAGTTGGACCACTCTGGCATCTCTCTCTAGGCTGATGTCTGAAGGAGGATCAGTCTTGAGGTTCTGAGTCTTTCAACTCTGGGGTCTGCTCTGACTCTGGGCAGTTAATGTCAGAACCAAAATGAATCACAGTGCACACAGTTGGGATTAGGGGCTTGCAGGATTGGTATTGAGCAACATATTTGGTATCAGAAATAAAGGTGGGAGACCTGGCCTTATGGCTGGGCCTCACCCAGCACTGGGGGGACAGCCAGTGAGGGAGGGTGGCTGCCTGGCGCCTGTTTCTTCAAAACTCTCATGAGCGCCAAGACAGCTTCCTCTCCGCTCCTCTGTCAGATTGCACTTCATTTCTGCTTTTGCTCATTTTCCAATTAGGCACTTCAAGACATTTAAATCGTTATTTCTACAAGTTTCTGTTTTTATGTAAATGTATGATTCCATGAGAATATTTAATATTTAATCCTGATATTCTCCTATTAAAGTTGGCATTCACTTCAGCTATGCATTGGTGCGAAGAGGATGGTGTTAGAATAAAGGTAACTTTGCACTTACTTTGCTGTGTGATTTGAATTAAAACGCATTGCTTCTCTGAACCTCAATTTCCTTATCTGTAAATATGGGGACTGCATTGGCTTTCTTGTTGGCCTAGGGGTTAAGGAAATATGGGGACCACATTGGCTTTCTCGTGGGCCTAAGGGTTAAGTCTGCTATCACTGCTATGGCCTAAGTTCAATCCCCAGCCAGGGAGCTGACCCACATATAGCACAGCAAACCTCTTCTGTCTCACCTGCTGCTCCGCTCAGCAGTGCATTTCAGTAAATCCACTTGTTCTGCTCCCCACCCACTCTGTCTCACTGCCCCCCCCCCAAACTTCTGGCCTATACCTCAGTTCTTCTAGGTAAAACTAAAAACATAAAAATGGGGACCACAATACCTAGGTAAGAGGCCATTCCATGAGATAACATATGTGGGAATCCAGCCCAATGCCCAGTCCAAGTAAACATTTGATACAGAGCAGGTGTTGTTAACAATGGTCTTTGTGACTACAATAGCCTTGAAATCTTATCTGTAAAATAAATTCCAATCTACAGATTGAACTAAGTGGCACATAAAGACAACGATGTACTAATATTGAAAGTGTCAGCTTCCCCCAAGGATTGGCAGCCTCTGGTTATTGATGAAACTGAGCCAGGATAAAACAGGAGGGCCTCTGAGAGGGCAGAGAGGAGCTGCCTCTGTCTGCCTCCACATTAGTCAAGGCCGGAGAAGCCCAGACCCCAGCAAGCTATCAGAATTCCACCTGGGTTTCTGCTGATGCCTTCCAGCAGGCCATCACGTGTCTTTCCTAATCATGAACTGAGCTCTGGTGTTTGTCTCTAGTGCTTCACACACTTCCAGTTGGCCCAGCATCCCTCTTGCCCTTTAACACATTCTGAATATCTCATTAGCTGACTTTCTCTCACTTGTCTAGGTCTCCCCATTGGTTCAGAAGGGTGGAGAGAGCATCCATTCTCCTGTATGACCAGCCAAAAGGCCAGATCGTTGTTTCAGACTCAGAGTAATTTATCAATATCGCTGGTTTGTCCTCCAAACAGCCCTGTGATTTCTGCAAAGTCACATCTCTGGGTTCATGGTGCTGGAGAAATTCCCCAGAACTGGCACCGACAGAGGATGGGCAGAGTGCGGGGACTCTACGTCTGGACACTGGCTGGGCAGCACCTCGGGTTTGTTTGATGTCCACCTTCTAATCAATAACAATGAGGCCATGACCGGGGTGTCTAGGACTAAGCGTCTGGGTCCATCTGAAGGTCCCCGTTCTCTGTGCTGTCTCTCCTCCCTGAAGTCTCGGGGCTGGTCTGATTGCAGGAGGACATTGGCTTTGTCTAGGAGACTGGCTGCTCACAAAACAAAATCCACTACCCTGTGGGTCAAACAATTAAAAATGTTAACAAGTTTCTGCTCAACAGCCTTAAACTCACAGAGTTGACAGCCTGTCCTGGCCTGGATGGGGGGAAGCTATCCAGTGCAGGGTGAGGATCCCTGGGGATCACAGTGGCAAGGGATGTCTGGCTCTGGCTGGCTTTATGTCATAACAGAGAGAAAGCAATATATTAAGGAAAATGCATATGAACACTCTAAGATGTTTCCTCCTCCATGTGTAGAGGTTGGAGGTGAGCACAAAGCAGACAGCACTGACTGTCCTTTCAAGTGGCCCACCAGCATGAAACCCCCTTTGCTGGCAGCGTCCTCTGCTTTGGGCCCTAAGAATAGTCCCAGGGACCCAAAGCCCCAATGGAGAATTTCAACCTCTTTTCCTGCTAACACCATGGTCCTTTCCTCATTTCTCATTCATTTAAGAAGCATGTTAAAAATATTTTGTGCTGTCAAATCCTTTTTTTTTTTTTTTTTAAAGCACTTTTTCCAAAAACAAAGCAAGGGAGACTCAGGACATGAGATGCAGAACTCCCCACCTGATGACTTTTTCCCACATGCCTCTCCTTTCTCCCTGCCCCTTTGCTGTCACCATCCCTGCATCTGACAGCCACACAGAACGCAGGACAGGTCAAAGACAAGGTGGTTGGGAATAACCAGACAAGGAAAAAGAAAGGCTGAGCAGTTCTTGGCACATGACACTGGGAAACTCATTGACTCTCTCGTGCTGAGGGCAAGAGGATTAACCCCCACGAGGGACTCAAATCTCTCTGTGGATATCTCTGGGAAGGGAACGTGGACCCATGTGGACATGGGCCAGTCCCTCTGGAGAAAAGTTACCCCTGCACTGTATGGGCATTAATAACACAGCGCCTGAGGCCAATAAATGGCCTCCTGTGCTGACCATGCAGAGCTGGACAGAGCTGGAAGAATCCCTCCTTGACACTTTTTCCATGTGGGGTCATGGGCCTTTGGATTTTCTCAGCACTTCATGCCCAGATGCCACTACGCAGCTTCCCATGGGATTGGGGCTGGAGCTTTGCACCTGTGTCCCCTGTAATTTGCTTGTCCTTGCCATCCTGGGGCCCCTGCAACCCAGCTGCTTAGTGAAGCTTCAGGAGCACCCCAGGGTCACAGACTGGTATTTGGGGCACTTACTCCAAATATTTAGAATATTAATATTCTCCTCACCTGCACATATCTTACCGAGCTCACAGAAGACTCCGTACACTTCTTTTGGGGAATTATTTAAGTACATGAACAAGTGTAGGAAAGATTTTGATAAATATTCATACACAACCTGGCTTCACCCAGTCTTAGTATTTTGCCATATTTGTATCAAGTTTAAAAAATGTAATATTTTTATATTATATACATTTGATAATATATATGAATAAACATTTAAACAACACTCCTTGATCTCCTTCCCTATCTCTTCTCAGAGACACCACGACATTGAATTTGGTGTGTATGGTTTTTAGATTTTCTTATGATCATGCACAGATTATAAGGTATTGGTTTGAATGTATTAAAATTTTCTGGCAATCTGGGCCTCCCTGGTGGTGCAAGGGGTTAAGATGCAACCTATGAAGCTAGCTGTAGTCACTGCAGTACAAGTTCAATCCTTAGTCGGCCAGGAAGCAACCCACATGGCACAGCAGACCTTTCCTGACTCTCCCGCTGCTCCCCTCAGCAGTGTATTTCAGTCAGTCTGCCTGTTCTGTTCCCTACTCTGTCTCTCTGGTGAATCCTCTCATGCCCCCACACACCTCTGGCCTGTACCCCAGTTCTTATATGCATAAATAAATAAAATCTTTTAAAAAAAATAAAATTTTCTGGCAATCTACTGTCTATATCCTTCTGAAACTAGGTTTTGTCACTATTGTTTTTAGGTTTGTTCATGCAGATCCATGCTGTTCTAGCTTAAAGTGAACTTCTGTTTCTCTGGAGAACTCTAATACCAAGATGGCATCTCTTTATTGTTTGAATTTGCATTTCTCTGATTACTAACAAGGTTGAACATCTAATCAAGTGCTTGTTGGACATCTGGATTGTCTCAGCCATGACTGTCCATATCTTTTCTCATGTATTTCAGTTGGCTATTTTTTCTCGCTAATTGATTTGTTGGTCTTTGCATATTCTGGATTCTGAGTCGTTTTCTTTCTTTTTTTTTTATTTTTTATTATTTTTTTTATAGAGGCATGTTTATTTGTTTGTTTGTTTGTTTGTTTTGTTTATACATGCACTGGGTACAGTCAGAAGCGTGGGAGGGTGAGAGAATTCACCAGAGCCAGAGCGGGGAGCAGAGCAGGCAGAAGGACCGAAGTACACTGCTGAGGGGAGCAGCGGGCGGCAGGAGAGGTCTGTGCGCCATGTGGGACCCTCCACCGGTGCCCGGGGAGCAGCCGGGGATCGAACCGGCTCTGCAGAGGCTGCGAGCAGCTTCGCAACCCAGCGCTCAACCGCTGCGCCACCACGGAGGCCCGAGTCATTTTCAACTATATATATTGCACAGCAAATATCTGTCTGGCTTCACATGTATTTTTTTTAATAAGCAATGTTTAAAAAACTATGTAATCCAATTTATTATACTAAGTAGTCTATTAATTTTGGTATTAGTCTTGTTATTTTTACATCTAGTTTGAGAAAATAGTTTCTTAGTTTGATTTTATAAAAGTCTATATTTTTTCTCAATTGTTTAAAATAGTTGCTTTTTAACTAGGTATTTAATCAATGGGGTTTATTTTTATGTGTGCTGTGATGTAAGGAACTGACTTGTTTTTGTATAGATAATCCAAGTTATTTACTAATTTGGAATGACCTTTCTGTCATAGATCAAACTTTTATAGACAAAGTCAGTTTCTAAGTTCTCTATTTTTTTTCTATTGTATTCGCTATCTCTTCTGTACTGATAATCCACTACCTTAATTATTTTAACGTTATAATTAGTTTTGATGGGCATCAGCTTGTTGGATTTCACATACACAAAAATACCCTATGAGATGATATTGCATTGAATTCATTGAAAATACTAGAGGATGATTTACATCTTTGTTAGATAAAGTCCAGTTTTCCATTCAAGAACATAGTAAAATATGGTAAATTTTGTATTCATATATTCTTTCATGTATTTTAGTATTGTTGTCATTGTGTAACATAAAAAGGGGAGGTTTCCTACCCCACCTAATGAAGGGTGGAGCTGGGTAGCTAGGAGAAGCTAGAAGACTAAGAGAAGGGTCCTTGGGATAGGACTTAAGAGTAAAGACCTGGAGAGACATGTGAAGAAGCTGTACTGGCTTCTCAGCCTCGGACTAGACCAGGGACTTGAGGGACATGGAAGGAGACACTTGAAAGAGTTGTGGATGAGAGACCTGTGGGGAAGCTGACAATGGCAGCTTTTATCTGAACTTGTACTTTGATTTCGCTCCCTTTTTTCAGACCTGCCTGGCCCCTTCTACCCCTTTGCTGTGAGTCCCCACCAGAAGGTGCATTAGACTTGTGTCAAGGTTTTGAGCCTCAGTGGCCCTGCTTTGGGCCAAACCACAAAGGGATTTACCCACAAGGGAATGGGCTAGATATAGATATAGATACAGATATAGATATAGTTGTTACTTTTGTTTTCTAAATCTTTTATAGTCTGATATTTTTTAATTGCCTGCTTGATCAATTTTTGATAAACTTGGATGAGTTAAAATATTCTACTTGTAGTTTGCCAGTTTGCTCTCCCTATTTTGAGCTATGGGTGTGTTACGTGCATATACATTTAAAATTACAATGGCAGGCCCCCCTGGTGGTGCAAGGAGTTAAGACGCAACCTATGAAGCTATCTGCAGGCACTGCAGCATGAGTTCGATTCCTGGCATGCCAGGGAGCAACCCACATGGCGCAGCAGACCTCTCCTGCCTAGCCCGCTGCTCCTCTCAGCAGTGTAGTTCGGTCAATCTGCTTGTTCTGTACCCCATTCTTTTTCTGGTGAATCCTTTCACTGCCCTCACCTCTGGCCTGTACCCCAGTTCTTGTATGCATAAATAAATAAATCTTTAAAAAAAAAAAAAACTACAATGGCTCCTGAGTGAATAGGTGTCTTGGTTATTAGGTTTTTCTCCTTACGTTATAGTTTGTCATTTATTGCTAGCGTTTATGTAGAGCATATTTTCCATCCCTCTATTTTTAGACTTTCTGTGTGGTTTTTGTTTCAACTAGTTTCTTGGAAACAGGATAAAGTTGGATTTTTGAGAAATCCAATCTGATAATTTCTGTCTTGGAGTAGGTGAGTTGCAGCCTATTTACAATTGCTGAAATCACTGTGATATTTAATGTATTACTATTTTGCTATTATGTCTTTTGTGTACCTAAGATTTCTTATTTCCTGTCTTTCTATGCTTTGTTACTGAGCAAGCAGTAGAGTAAGAAGCTCCATGGGACAGAATCTGGGGTTCTATGATTATGAGGGACCGAGGTCTGGCATGCCAGTGGATCCACTGTTTCTTGAAGCAGACTGTGCATCTTGGGCTGAGAGCAGTTGAGCTGCTGACAATACTTGTTCCTCAAATAAAGAATGATCCTAATGCCACATTTACCCTGGCTCTGTAAGTTCTATTCCCAGAGTCTCTGTACCTGCAGGTGTGATTGTTATAGAGCAACCCCGATATTAAACGGGTTCCTGGTTGTGGGTCCTCACCCGCGCGCTTTAAAGGGACTTATGAATACTCTACTACACACACACATACAAAAGGGTTAATAAAAGGTTTATTTACAAGGGAAAAGGAAATAAGGAAAATGTACCACTTAGGGAGAAAATAGGGAAATAAAGTCTTTAATGTGTCCTACCCGATCCCACGACCTGGAAACCCAAAGTCACTCTCAGAGCTGGCCAGACACTGCGAGCTGGCGGAGAGCCAAAATGGGGGATCCCCCCAAAGCCCACGTGTCTGCCTTTTATATCCACCTGGCTGCTTAACCCCACCCTCAGGTCCCAGCCACCTTCCCTTTGGTGGTGATGGGATTTGGAGTTCCCAGTGTCTTTGGCTTTGACCTGGGGTGGGGGTGGAGTCCACAAAGCCTGTATGGAATTAGCTTTGGGACATCCTTTTCCCCCTAACATGATCATACAGGGGGCAGTGCTGGGGTTCCTTCTTGGTGGGAAGGTCACCTTGCCATGGAATAAGAGCTATTGTCAAAATTCACACAGTCTGTTAGAAAAAATCCTGCAGCTATGGGACCAAGTTGTTGTCTTTTAGCAATAACTGGCTGAAGCTGATTAGCAGTCATCCCTCCCAGACTTTATTTCACTGCTGTCCTTACCAGGCTTAGGGAGAGGTAAGTGAGACCCAAGAAGCAAAATTTAAGGAGGCACTCAATTTCAAGTGCCAACCCTGGACTTGCAGGGCCTTGAGGGTGAGTGCGTCCTTAAAATTTGCCAGGTGGACATCTTGCTGGCCTTGCCCTAGTGCTAGTCCTGTTCCCCACCCCTCCTATAGTTTCCCCAACAGTAAGGCCATGCTTAAATTGTCATGCTGTGCTTGCTGTGTTCTTGTTCTACCACTAAAGTGAAGAGGAAAGTAAAGTATTGTTGGTCTGCTTATCTCCTTCAAAACTGAATATCTGTCAGCATATAACCAAAAAAGTTCTGCCTGATTCATCTATTAGAGTCCCCACTCTCTTGAGTTTGAGAACCTGTAGTTTAACTGAGAAGGGCCATGAATGTCAGGCTCTAAGGTGTCTCTATACATAGTCTTTTAGAAAAATAACTCTGGCTTCTATAGTCTGAGACCTGATGTAGTCCAGGAATGAAAAGATTCTTACAAAGGTGAGGTCATAGAGAGGAGAGGGAGGATGGAAGGCATCCTATTGGGGGCAGCTGAGGGATTCAATACAGGGCTGGGTGAAGCAAAATTCCTGAATACAACAGTTCTATCAAGCCTTCCCGATCAGTGGTGAGGCCTTCACCAAGGAGAAAGGATAGCAGAAAGTGCCTTTCTGGTTTAGGTAAACTGAGTTTGAACTCAAGACAGGCATCTGGGTATACTGGAATAACAAGGGCCATGGTAGGAAAGACAACTCCCCTCCCCCAACACACACACACACACACACACACACACACACACACACGGAAACAACCCTCCTCACTCAGGGCTCTCTCCAGGGGTGTCCTCCACAACTTTGTCAAGGCTGCCTCTGTTTAGAGCTGCCCTATGAAACAGTCCCCTCCAGGCGGCCAGTTTTACTTATTGTTACTGGGCTGAAAAGGAGGTTGTTATTTCAGAGCGGAGATAAACGTTAATCACAGATTAGGACTGCCCAGAAAATATTGATGACTTCATTCACCTGAGTCCTGCCCGGGGGAAGTGCTCACTGCACCACAGTCACCAGACCAGTTAAGCCAGTTCTCTGCTCTTTAGATTGCAGCCCAGACTCAAACAAAAGCCTGGACCCATGAATAGAGAGCATTCATAGCCCCTGGAGTCACTCTGCAGACCTACTGCGTGCCCTGCAGTCCACCCACTGGATTGGAGAAGGTCTGTTTACTTTCTGCCTTGCCTTTTCACTGGCCCCCTCCCGCCTCCCCTCTGTCCCTCCCTCCTCTCTCATTACCACTTTTATCTGGCGGCACCATCACCCGGGGAGACTCCCAAACAGAAAACCAGACATTAGGCAGCAGAGACAGCAGTTAACAAAATAAAAGTTCCTGTGTTGTGAGGCAGGGTGATTTCTCAGTTCTGAGACCCCAGGTTTAGGATTAGGGGAATTTATCCCCTTGGGTAACATGAAAATGGGATAAAATCCAAGCTGTGTTTGAAACACAAATCTAAGTAGTTGTTTGTTCTGAAGTGTCGAGCAAATATGAGAGTGGTATGTCAGCAGCCAATAGAGCAGCAATTTCTCACAGTCCCCCCAGACCTCCCTGCCCTCCTGAACCAGAAGGTCCCCATGGCACAGGAGTCTTGAGCTCAGCTGGGTACAATGCCCACAGCAGAAGCAGCCCTGAGGCTCAGGGCATTCCCCAGCCACCCCAACTTTGGCTGAAACAAGATTGGGTGACCTGGGTGCCCCTGGAATATTGGTGGATTGAGAAAGCTTTCACAGATAGGGCAGAGGATAATTAAGGCCAGAACAAGGAGGGTGCTACATATGCTTCAAGAATGCAATGAAGCTCTTTCATAGAGAAGTAAAGGACAGCACTATTTTTATCCCCAAAGATGGAAGAAAAAATAATCGCAAAGTACAGTGAAAGGAATTTCTGCTCAGAAGCCTCAGAGGTGCCTGATGGCCACTGGGGAGCCACAGGCCTCTTGGTCAGGCTGTTCTCATCCAAACTTGCTCTACTGCTGCCCTGCCTGGAGCTTGCATCCAACAAAGGCTCCAGGCATCCACCCTGCCCTCCAAGGGCTGGATGTCCCTCTCTCCCTGTCAGAACACAACACCCCCCCCACCACTCCCACCCCTTCCGACCCCCCCTACCCCCCACCCCCCCACCTTTTGCTTGTCTGAATTTCTGCTTCTGTCAGGTTTGATGTAGCCCAGTTCCTCTGAGAAGCTTCCCTTGTGCTCACTGTGCTGTCTTGGGCCTTTTCTTTTCAGACCCCTCATATTTCAAGACTCCCCCTTGGGGACAAAACAGTATAAGTAGCAACATACAAGTAAAAGTGTTTCTGAGGGTGACTATGGACAAGATAATGGATTGGCAGGGAGCAGGGACAAGACATGGAAGTTTCAGGTTGGTGAGGACATGTGGGTTTATAAGGGCGGTGTAGCGCCTCTATGTCAGCGCTTCTGCTAGATGGGACCACGGTGGCTAACAGAGAATCCGGGAGCTGGTGCCTCAGGGTCCTGAAGAAAGAGGGGAAAGGTTAAGGGAGGAGTGAGAACAAAGAGGAGAAGCACAATGGACTATGGTGGTGAACTTTAAGACATCCTTTTCCCCCTAACAGTTTGGTGGTGGGTACACTATAGCAGTGATACCTGAGGGGGCACCCTAATGATACCTCTATTAAAAAAAAAATGATAACAATAAAAAAAAGCAAAGTGTAAAGAAGGCTTAAAAAAAAAAAGAATCCTTTGTGTACTTATCTCTTGGAATTTTTCTTGCTGAATGCAATGTCTTTAAATGTGAGACTATTGATTCTGTTTCATATTATTAGTAGTATTGTAACAGGGTGGTCCCCAGGAAAGGGGGAGGTGCCCTGCCCCACCCAAGGGAGGGTGGAGCTGAGCAGGAAGAAAAGAAGCTGCAGAAGAGACTGAGGAAGGAAGCAGGATGGAGCCAGAAGGAGACCTGGAGGAGGCTCATGGAGCCTAGAGACACGTGAAGAAACTGTGCTTGTCTTTTGGTCGTGGACTGGGTGACACAGATGTGGGTGAGACCCGTGGGGAGGTGACCATGGCAGCTTTTATCTTGATGTTGATTTTGCTCTTTTCCTTCCAGAAAAGATTTTGCTCCTTTCCTTGTCCGGTTGTTTGTGACCCTTTTCTGTGGGTCCCCACTGGAAGATGCTTTAGACTTGTAGCAGGCTTTGGGGCCTTGTTCTGGGCCGATCCCATTTGGATGGAGTTTTACCCACGAGGGGATTGGTAACTTTGGGTGCTTCATTTAGAAACTAGACTCTTTGCCTTACCTGTATTGTTTCCTAGTTGTATTAAAATTCCTTCCCATTAAAGTCTCCTATGTTTTGTGTTGATGCGGCGGATGGCAGAACCCATTTAGAATAGGCAGGGTTGCGGGGTTTTGGGCTGCCCCTCTCCCTGTCCTATAACAGATTCCCCTCAAAAAAAGAAAAAAAGGAGGGCGAGGCCCCAGAGGGTAAGGAAGCTCAGAGTGCAGATTTGAATTAGGAGGTTAAAGGGACCTCAGGAGAAGCCAGGGAGACTAAAGTGACACCCTTTGGGGCATGGGATTGAAGGACAGAAATGCAGAGGAGAGGCTCAATCATTTGCTCTGTTCCCGACCCATGCCAGTTCCCAGAGATCCAGAGAATAGGAGAGACACCAGTGCCCAGGCAAGATGCCAGCACTGAGTCCCTGGGCATTATTGATAGACAGGGCCCAGGACCCCAACTTTCTGTAAGTGAAAACAGGAGGGTGCTGTTAAGATCCACACGTTTCAATCACTAGCTCTGGCTCACTGTTCTCTAGCTCACCCATACGCCTGGACACAAGAGACTCCACATGTCCATGACCTAAGTGATGTGGTGATTAGCTGATGTGGTGATTTTGATTTTCAATAGTGAAATACCACGTTGTTTAAGGAAATATGTCCAACTGAAATGCAGAAGCATCTGTGAAAAGTCCCAGTGTGTGGTCCCAGCACAGAGCAGGAGCTCAGAGAATGTTCATTTTTCTCTGGAGAAGGCAGAGCCTTTGAAGTTACCTCAGAATCAGGTATCTGAGATTTGGACTTTTGCTGGGGTTAATATAAGCTCTTGGGCCCAGACTGTATGGACCCTGATAGCTGCTCAGCACCCATTTCAGGAAGTGGGTGCTTTATATTCTCCATCCCTGACTGGGTCCTTCCTCTCTGCTGTGCCCTTGTTAGGGGGAAAAGGATGTCCTAAAGCTAATTCCATACAGGCTTTGTGGACTCCACCCCCACCCCAGGCCAAAGCCAAAGACACTGGGAACTCCAAATCCCATCACCTCCAAAGGGAAGGTGGCTGGGACCTGAGGGTGGGGTTAAGCAGCCAGGTTGGTATAAAGGCAGACACGTGGGCTTTGGAGGGGTCCCCCATTTTGGCTCTCCGCCAGCTTGCAGCGTCCGGCCAGCTCTGAGAGTGCCTTTTGGGTTTCCAGGTCGGCGGATCGGGTAGGACACATTAAAGACTTTATTTCCCTATTTTCTCCCTGAGTTGTACATTTCCTTAATTCCCTTTCCCTTATAAATAAACCTTTTATTAACCTTTTGTGTGTGCCTGTCGTGGAGTATTAATAAGTCCCTTTTAAGCGCGCGGGTGAGGACCCACAGCCAGGCAACCCGTTTTATTTTATGTAGGGGCTGCCCTATAACACCCTGAGGATGGGGATAAGGTGGCTGTTGTGTCCTGGAAGCCAGCCCAGCATTTGATTCTTGGAAGGTGCCACAAGTCTTTATTAAAGAGTGAATAAATGGGTGAATGCAAAAATGAAAGAAAATCAAAGACAGACAAAGAGGGGGAGCCCACGATTATAGTTTGTTCTTTGTTTTCAGTCTGAAAATTTCTGAGGTCACTGGGTTCATTCTAGCTTCTTTTAAACAGAAATTTCAACATCAATAATTCATATATGGCTTAAAAACTGTGTATTAAAGGGGGAGTAAAATTCTTTTCAGTCCTTTAAAGGCTCGTGTGTATGTTACATGTGCACATAGGGTAGAGGGTAGTCAGAAAGAACTTTCATTTGAAGTCCATCCTTCCCAGCACCTGGGGCATAGTTGGGCCCAGGCAGGCTGCCTGGCAGAGTGGCTGGGGTAGGTCTCCCTCCCTCTTTTAGCCCTGTAGCTCACAGCCTCCCTGCCCTGTGAAGTGTCAGCTTCCCCAAAAATATTCACATGGGCTTTTTCCAAAATGGGCAGAACAGGCTTTTTCCAATAACCTTGGCAGGTAAAGCTAAGGTCAATCAATGGTAACCCTATGAGTCTCAAGAGATACTGTTACCATTACCTTAAAGAATAAATGCTAACCAGATTTAGGGTTATCTCCAGAAATAACCTTTTTTGAGCAGAGACCCATCTAAGGCAGCGCAAAAACACCTAGAGCATCTGGTTCGTTCCTGTGAAGTCACTCTCTCCTTTCCTAGAGACCCCAGACACCGCTCCCAGTCCTCTACTTAGGACAGAAGCCCTTAGCCATTTACTCTAGAATTTATAACCATTAAATTCTCCACCATGTGAAACAGATTTTCTTCTTTTTCTCCCATCATTGTGTCTGCTGTTAATCTGTGTGTTCAGCATCATGAGCAGAAGCCAAAGGGGTTGGGGAACTTACCTCCTTATGCCACTGTGCCTGTCATTGTGGCTCTCTGATCCCCCCTACTTTGCTCCCTGCATGTTAGTTAACGAATAAATCACAAGACAGTTTCAATCTTTAAGTAATTTTTTAATAAAATTTATAGAAGAATAAGCTCTCATTGGAGCACTTTGCAGCATAGTGATAAGGCAAGAGACAAAGCAGGACCCCTGGGTCGCCCCACTTTCCACGGGGGCTTCCTTTCCCATGAGTTGGTGGGGCCTCTCCTTTACCCATGTTTCTGTTGAGTTACTGGCCTGGGTATTTATTCTTTCTTACTAATTGATAGCAGTGCTTGATAGGGCCTGGGCAATAATCTAGAATTTATCTATGTATGCATCCATTTCTGCAGATAAATAGGTGATGTGTATCTGTAAATACATGTTCATATACATAAACACACACACACATAAGTACACACACGTTACAAATATTTTCTCCCGCTCATTTGCTTCTCTTTATCTCAGTTTCTGGTGATTTCTGATTTTTTTTTTAAAGATATATTTACTTATGCATACAACAGCTGAGGTACAGGCCAGAGATGCAGGGGGTGAGAGCAGCGGGCGAGACAGGAAAAGTCTGCCTCGCCATGTGGGTTGCTCCCTGGCTGGCCTGGGATCGAACTCGTGCTGCAGAGGTTGCGGATTGCTTCATAGTGCAATGCTTAACGCCTTGCGCCACCAGGGAGGCCCCGATTTCTGATTTTGAATCAGAAGTTTCACACTTTGATGTGGGCTGACATCATTCTTTTTTTTTTTTTTTTTTGCCTTTGTGATTTGTGTCTTGCTTAAAGGCTTTGCCCACTCCTGCCCGAAGGCCATGAGCATATTGCCCTATATTTTCTTTTAATACCTTCAGTGGATAGCCAGTTGCCCCAACATGCTTGTTAATCGTCCTGCCCTCTGTGACAGGAAAGGCCACCTTGACCCCAGATCCCAAGGGTCTCTTTTCAGGGGAATTTTGAGGTTGTTTTTTTGCTGCAGAGAGACAGGAACTTCTTCCCTGATTCCTGGAAAAATTTAGTGTGGCTGCTTGCTTTTGGGTCTCCCCCTCCCTGCTTGGGTGGGGAGTGGAGGGTAACCTAAGTCAGTCCTGAAGTTGATCTTTGAACAAAGTTTTACTTTATCTCCACTCACTATTTGCTAACTCATTTGAGAATTCTGCCAAAGATTAACATCAGAAGTACCCTCCTATGGTTTACACAGTCTGCTCCTGGAAAACTAGGGCATTTGTCTGCCCTGCTTTTCTGGCATTTCTGAGAGTGACTGCTTCTAACATGACCTTTCATTGGCCAGGCTTCTCAAAGGGAAACAGTCACCAGTAGAAGAAGTTACATCCCTTTCTGCAGTGGAAATACACAGCAGAAAACAAACCGGACTCAACCGTGACTTTAAAAACATGACTTTGAGACCGTGAGAGTTCACCATTTCACCCTGGCCCTGGTGGCTTAGAAACTATAATTTCAATTCCCACACAGCGTTCACAGGCTATGTTACTCTTGCGCAGCTACATATTCACTTTCGTAGATGTGGAACACATAGTTATTTTGAGGGGGACCAGCTCTCATGGTTAGGGGTACAAGTGCCCATTCTTGGACAAGTCACTGCACACCCTCTCCTACTTTTGATACGTTTCTGGCCAATCCTCCTTCTCCCCTCAAGGATTTTTAAAACCTGACTTGCCACAAAAAGCAAAAAGCCCCAGTTACTTTGGAAATGAACATAAAAAGGCAAATCCGCTCACTGGGCATGAAGAGGTAGACAAAGATCTAGAAACACATAGTGTGACTTTAAGATGCTACACAGATCTGGACATGAAGTGGAAGAAAAACTGTCTCTTCCGTTAGGCTTAAATGAGTGGGTCATTTTACCCTTGAATGTGGAGACCTGCCCCCACTGAAGTTACATTATGGCATTACATTTATTTTCCGCATGTGAACATTCCAGCAGGAGGACTGCTGTTCCCCAAAGGCAAAATGTGACATGAGGAACAACAGTAAGTGGGGTCAGAAGACAAGGATGACAAGGGTGAACATCTTTGCTCTGCCCCTGACTCCTGTGGCACTTTGAGTGAGTGCCTGTGCTTCTCTGGGCTTCAGCTTTCTTGTCTGCAAAATAGAGAGGATCCCAGTTTCATCCCTGCATTTAGAAAATTCCACAAAGTTACATGGGAAAAAAAAAATCTGTCAAAAATCTGAAATCTATGGACTTGTTGGGGAACCTTTGTTTGAGAACGAGGCCATGATCATTCCTCAGGGCCCTTGCTGCTCCTCAAGGCCTTCCGTGCTTAGTGGTCTTCCTCAGAGACCATTAAATTGATCAAATGTATTTTACTTTTAAAACATAAGTTTGAGTCATTAATATTTAAAACTTTGCAACATTTTTTTAAATTTTACAACTGGTTTAAGCTTAAATCTTATATTCAGATCATGGATTGAATGTCTTAGAGTTTTCTAAAACAGAGTCTAGGACCATTTTGTCTTAGGTTAGCAATTGGGCCCAGAGGCACCATAGCCAGGGCTGAGGGAAGAGCAGGGTTGGAAATGCTGAGCATGGATCTGTGTGTTCATTATCCTGGTCCCTGGCTCCTGAAGTGGCTCCCACCCCACAAAACCTAACACAATGTGAGTCTACTAAAATTGTCAAAACGTATCAAAACTGCTTCTGCCTGGGACCAATAGTCCTGGAGTTGGTGTTCAGCAGATCTGGTTCTGTGGAGTTCAATTTTTATTTATTTATTTTTTTAAAAAAATTTTTTTTTTAAAGAGGCATGCATTTTTATTTTTATTTATGATTTATTTATTTGTTTGTTTGTTCTGTCCATACATGCACTGTGTACAGTCAGAAGCGCGGGAGGGTGAGAGAATTCACCAGAGCCAGAGCGGGGAGCAGAGCAGGCAGAAGGACCGAAGTACACTGCTGAGGGGAGCAGTGGGCGGCAGGAGAGGTCTGCATGCCATGTGGGACCCTCCTCTGGTGGCCGGGGAGCAGCCGGGGATCGAACCGGCGCCGCAGAGGCCGCGGGCAGCTTCGCAACCTAGCGCTCAACCGCTGCGCCACCGGGGAGGCCCTGGAGTTCAATTTTTAAAGGCACTTCAGAGGTGATTTTGAAAACCAGTTCAGGAACCTGGAAAGGAGTAATTCCTAGAATCCTGGAAAACTGCTGGGTTCACTTACAGTTCCTAGTGCCAAAAGGGACCTGAGGAAAAGAGCAACTGATGACAGAAGAGTCTTGCCAAATAGATGGGGGTGGCAGGGCTCTATGCCTGGAGGTGGGGGAGGAAGCTCTGGAAGTCCTCTGGGACTGTGCTGGTTTCTCTTGCTAAGCAAGTGTAAACAAGGGTTTCATTCCAGTCCTAGCAGCACTAGGTTTCCCCTCCCTGAACCAGCCCAGCTCTTCCCCCACCTCAGTAGCAGGAACTTCCCACCATCTTCCATAGCAGTTTCCTTTCACTCCATTTCTCCTCTTTCATTTCAGTTTCCCCTTTTTGGGGTAACACATTCATCTCTCCCCCTCTCCCCCTACCCCCCTCACTAATCAATGAAATTGCATCCAGATGAGGGGTAAATCTGAAATGGCTGCACAGTTCATGGCCTGAGGGATGCAGGGGCTGATGGGGAATTCAACTCTGCCAGTCTGGAAAGGTCGTCCCTTTTAGTCACTTCACCTGCAAAGTAGGGTTAATGAGGTTATCCTAGGCTACGCTGACCACATTAAGCAAGAAGACTAAAGTTAAAAGAATTCTCTCCAAATGAATCCCAGGGATGTTAAGATAAATGTTCTTCCTCCCCTGTCCCCTCATGGCGTTGACAGACCTGAGATATTTCCTGGCAGGACTAACTTCTGGTAACTCAAGCATCAAGGGGTACCAGGTTATTCTCCTAGCATTTTACGTGACCCTATTTTTACGACTGTCTTTAGGAATAGAGCACAGGAATAGGTGTTAAGAGTTTTTCTCAGGACTCAGGTTCAGTTTGGAGGCCCACAGAAGTAAGTGCACCTCCTACTGGATGTTAAGTATTACGCAAAAGAGCCCCACTCACTGGCTGAGTGAGGTCTTTTTCGGAGACTGGAGACCTGTTCTGCACTGCTGCAGAACTCTGCGACCTGCCTTTTAAATCTCTTTTCTTTCTTGTCTTTAAATCCCTTTTCTGCTTGTCTCTTTCTGTCAGCTGGCATCTCATCCCTCTCTCCTGACCTTTCAGCCCCCACCTCTGGTGACAGAGTCCTGATTCTTAACCATGAGCATAGGCTGGTTGGAGAGAAAGTGTTGGTTATATTTGTATAAAATGCCTCACGCTTTGGGGCTGGGTGTGTCCTCAAGATTTATTTTAGAATAGTCATTTTCTGTTTCCTTAGGGAATTTTATTACTAGCATGACCAGCTTATTGGAAGGATCCAATAAAGAAAGCAGTGGGTGGTCTTTCAAATTTGGGTTATAATATAATATTGTAACAGGAGGCAGCAATTTAGTGGCTCAAAGCTTGGGATGCTTGGTTTGCTTCTCAGATGTTTTGGGGGGAGGGAAGGGGTAGCAGGATACCAGCTCTTCCCAGGAGAGAGAGGGAGATGGTCCTGAGCCCTGGGGAAAGCAGGGGCTGTTGTGGGGAGAGAGGGTTCCGTTGTCTTGCTGAATTTACAGTCTACTGTGGGCCTTTTTTAGAGTGCATGCAGTACTTGGGGGTGTTTTATAAGATTCAGAGGACTCAGAGCTAAGAATAATCTTTATCTGCAAAAATGAAATAGTAATGGTAGCTACCTAGTAGGGCTATTGTGGAGATTAAGTAAAGAAATGCACAGTAAGTGTTGGGAAGAGAGCCCCAGACAGGATGGACACTCATCGACAGCAATGCAGGGTCTCTTTTCATCTGGGAAAGCATTTCCAAAATAATTTTCAAAATGATTTCCCTCTTTCTTTTTTTTTTTTTAAATCAAGAATGTCCTAGCAGCCACTGGACACAATGGGTCGAGAGTCTTTTCTTACAGTGTAGCCTTCTTCCCTGGCTCTTCCGGCCTTCTCTAGAGTGGCTCAGGCTGGTGCTGTGTTGCATCCAAGGGATGGGTGTCAGGGAGGCCTTCCATATCCATCCCCACTTTCTGGTGTTTCACAGCACTGGAGAGACAGCACTTGTGGGGGAGGAGACTCAGACTTGTTGAGGAGGCCTCAGGCCTATGGGTGAGGTTACATTTTCCCATAGTTCTCTCTTAGGCCTCAAATACCTAAACATCCTCCAATGAAAAGAGGCAAATGTTGCTGGGGCCTCGGAAGAAGTAGCCAACAACATTTTCTAGATATATTTGAAAATCTAAAGTCACTGTGAGAATTATCCTTAGCTGAAGGGGAATCCTGAGTTGAACAGAGCCCTGTCAAGCCTGGCACTGCCGTTGGAGTCAGAGCAGACTGGTAGTGTGATTCTGGTGTTAACCTGAATGTGCCAGATGCTCACCCAACTGAAAAACTTAAGAGGAGTCTTGATTGGGTATGAAGAAGATGGTTTTAAATGTTGAATCAAAGGAGGTATTTTGTCTTTGAGGTCTTTCATTGAATTGTATCATTATTTACTCTCAGGCCTAAAACTTGAAAAAGGAAGTACTTTTGTATCTCTATGACAAACCTCTCCAGAAGGTCTACATGGAAGTGAACAGTGGGACAGTATGTCATAACTGGGGAACCCCAGGGGTAGTGTGGTAGTCTTGGAATCATTCCTTGAACATACACGTGACTTGTTATTTACTATGGTCAAAAGAACGAGAATTTTTCCTTATGGGAAGAGTACAGGGCTGACACACCATGTCCCCTTCCCCTTCACAGAGACTGAGTGCCCTCCTGCGTTGGGGAGTTTCCATCATCCTGCTTCCCAAGTGAGGATAACATGGAATAGAGCCTTGCACGTCCAAGACAGGTGTGTAGCATGTGCAACAGATATACCTGGGCATTACCAAGCATTAGCAGCCTATCTTGATGAATATAGTCGACAGACAGCCATATTCTATTTTTTAAATAAAGATTTATTTTTTATTTCTTTAGGCATACAGGAGCTGGGGTCTAGGCTAGAGATTCAGGGGGATGAGAGGATTCACCAGAGACAGAGTGGGAAATAGAACAGGCGGATCTACTGAAGTACACTGCTGAGGGGAGCAGCGGGAGAGACAGGAGAGGTCTGCTGTGTCATGTGGGTCAGCTCCCTGGCTGGGGATCAAACTCATATCACAGCGGCTGGCGATTGCTTGATAGCACAGAGACTTTAACCCTGGTGCTGCCAGGGAGGCCCCAGCCATATTCTGTATAGGCACATTTTACACATGTTCAGTGGAGCCTCCTTAACTTGGGAGCTAAGAGTTCTAGTCTATTGGACAGATAAAGATACTCAGACTGAATGGTAAAGTCACATAGCTGACTCTGAGACTGGTGCTTTTCTTAACCACCCACCACCCTATAGACTGGGTGCTTTTGAAGCACAGAAATTTATTTCTCATAATTCTGGAAGCTGGAAGTCCAATATCAGGAGGTGGCCTGACTAGGTTCTGTGACCGTCCTCTTCTGGGTTGTGGACTGTGGTCTTTTCTCATTGTGTCCTCACATGTTGGAAGGAGGTGGGAGAGCTCTCTGCAGTCTCTTTCGTAAGGGCACTAATCCCATTCATGAGGACTCTATCTTCACAACCTAATCACCTCTCAAGGCCCTGCCTTCTAGTAACACCTCCAGTGCTAGGATTTTAGCATATGAATTTTGAGGGGACACAAACATTTAATCCCTAACAAAGAATGAAAGCTGTAGACCAAACTTAGAGAAGAAGAAAACATGTTTCCTTTATAATAGGGTGAGATTCTCCTGAGGATCCTCAGAAGAGATGATGGCCCAGCATAGCTAGATCACCCTATTTTCCAAGAGAAATTGGAAAATGCAGATTTTTTTTTTATGTAGAAGGCAAGCCCTGATTTTTAAATCTTGACAAGTAATTAAAAAACTTGAAATGCATATGTGCCAAGCAAAACACATCTCCAGACTGAATGTGGCTCCCCAAGCCTCCTCTGTGACCTTTGGAAAGATCTAGACTCATTTTGCTGCTTGAAGGCATGTTGCTGGGGGCAGAAACTCCTTGTCTAAACAAGGAGTATGTCTGGAAGTGCTGTCGCCTGCCTGGTGTGTGGGTGGAGTTGGCTGCCATAAGGACCTCGGCATTTCAGACCCTCCACCTGCCGCAAGATAGCTGACATTCCACAACTAGCAACTTAGTTCTTGTCTTGAGTTTGTCTCCTGGTTAAACAGAGCAACCTTGACTGCCTTCTCAATAATTCTTCTCTTGATAAAAAGCAGTAAGCCTGAAGGCAAGAGGAGGACCTGTGGAGGGGAACAGGAATGAAGGAGGGTCTATGGGTAGAAAGGTGGCTCTCTGGGATGGGAAAGAGCAGGGAGGAAAGAGAAGTTGGGGGTGGACTCAGCTCGAGGTGAACTGGACCTACTATGGTCCATTCTGACCCATCTGGTACCCACGGTTGGCCTCAATATCCCCAACAGTGCCTAGGAAAGCTGAGCAAGACTTGAGGCACCTTCAGCTGGGCCAAAGGATCTCTCCTCAAACCCAGTTCTCTGAAAAAGCATAACTGAATTTCCAACTGTGGCTATTGTACAAAAATGACTTTTCCGCCCCCATTCCCACCTGTTCGACTCCGTTTTTATTTCGAGCAGTTTCTAGAAGAAGACAGTACTCACTTGGAGTGGTTGAATATACACGTGGATAATGGCCAGGCTATAAATAAGACAGAACTTGGACCCACGATCTGCAGCAAACCAAACAGCAACATCCTGAGAGCAACCTGGCCCCCCAATTGCCAGGATGTGATTAATAACTGACAAGGCCTCTAAGTTTTGTTTTCACTTTTAACTTATTGACAGTAAGAGAAAGCCCAGTGTGTACACCCAACCAAAAACAGAGGATGCGGACTGCTGGCTAGCCTGCCCGCAGGCTCCGATGAGGCACACCTGGAGTCTCCTTTCTTTCCCACTATGAACCTTTCCTGTGCCCCTGCCTGCCTTGGTCTTTGCCAAAACACAAGTGATTGTGGCTGACTCCCTGCTCCGGCAAGCTCCTCATAAATAACTTTTGCTTGTTCTCATCTGGGTGATTTTTGTCTGTTTCCTTAGCTCACACACACTCACACACAGTATGGTTGAGAGTTGGGGTCTCTCCAGGCAGACAACAATGGCTCATGTGGTTGATTAAAACACACCCCGGGCAAGCACCAACTCCGCCAGCAGATTTAGGAGAGGAGGCAGTTCCCAGGGCATGGATGGACCAGCCTGTCCCAGACAAAGGGCAAAGAGGCCAAGAGATGTTTGAAATCATTGTGTTTTGACCAAAAACTTCATTAACCTGCAGACAAAGGGACAATTGTCCTGTGCAAACAAAACAAAATGCTGGAGCCGCGGAAGCATAGAGCTGCCTGAGTGTCTTTGGGCAGTGATTTCCGCAGCCGGATGGCTGATGGCAACGATGGAGTGGATGGCTGTCATCCCGGGAAAGGCCCTTGGCCCCAGGGGCCACTGAGCATGACCCAGCAGGGCCCACGTGGGCAGTCAGTCCTGTCACCTCCTCCCCTCACCTGAGTGAGTCACAAATGTTTTCATCTGGCAAGAGGCACCTCATTCTTCGAATCTATGAAAGAGAATGAACTTTCAACCCTCATCAAGACACAGAGCTAAATTAAACCTGATTAAAAGAGAGCTGCCTTGGGAAGGGAACAATTCTAGTAGAAGAACAAATGTTGTCACGGATGGAGAGCTTTAAATATGTTGTTCCTATGATTTTCAGGGAAAAGCAGTTGGAAATTAAAGAAGTAGAAATTTATAATGCTAATTAAAAAGAGGGCTTTTATTCAGGGAATATCTGAAATGTATTCCTGGCTCCCTGTCTCGCCAGTTTCTGATATTTTAAAAGCTTTAAGAGAAGAATTATAGTTTTCTGCAGACATGACTCTATAAAGAATTGAATTCAGAAGTGCTGCTTGGAGCTTGGCAAATTAAGAGGGAGGGTGAGGGAGATACCACTTTGGAGCACCCCCTGATCCTGGCACAGGACCTCAGGAATGGGAAGAGAAGTATGCCCAACCATACGGGCTCATCTTTAAAAGTGTCTGTCTGCCAATGTCTTCAACCCTGGCCTCAGTTCTGTTCCTGATAATTAGACCGACTTCGTGGAGTCTGCAGAAGAAAGGCAGTGCAGAAAGCTGCGAGGCCTGGTCTCTGCTGCGCCTGTGTGGTCACGTGGCACAGCAGTTACTATGGAGATTATCAGTTGTGAGTGGATTGTCCACAAGTTGAACTTGCATCTGACAAGTCAAATTTGTCAGCTTGGGGAAAAAGTAAAGAGGGTTACTATTTTTTTCTTGGAGAGATTGCCTTGGCTCCCGGTCATGCCCTCTTCCCCTTTGCAGCTGGGTAGGCAGTTTCCGCATGGCAGTCCTGGGCTGAAGAAAGGTTGACATATTCTCCCCTGTTCTGTGGAGTCTACAAGAAAGAAATCCGTGTAGCTAGCACCGATGGCCTCTGTGGCAATTATTGGATAGAATAAAATGCATCCTGTGATTCCACGACAGAGCTAATAATGGAGCGTCAACCACAGTGATGGATATTGGGCCAGTGACCTGGTTTTCTCTCTAACAAGTGCGTGTAATTTCCTTTATTGGTGGGAACTGCCCCTCAACTGCATATTAATGATCATGTGCGTATGTACACGTGTGTGTATGTTTATTTGTGCTGCTGCCCTTTGTGACTCAGCAAGGAATGGCTTTCATGCACTGGCTTTATCAGATTGAAAGTGAAACAGGCATTTAAAAAAGACCCCTCGATCAGTTCATTGACTTTCGGAGGCTGGGGATGAGCAACATAAAGTAGCGAGAAGCAGGCTTGAGTCTGATGCTATAAAGGACATCTATGTGGCTTCAATGGGGGTTCAGAAAGGGAGCTCCCCCATATCAGATGCCAGCCTCTCCTGGTCCCAAACCTCCTTGTTTTACCCCACTCTCCTTTGGTTCAACTCCTAACCAGAACCTAAGGTTATAGGATTGCTTAGCCAATCTCTCATCTGTGATGGTGCCCTTAAAATCACAGGACCCCTGGGTTTGAATGCTGTGATTTGGGTTAATCTGCTAGGCCTGGTCAAGACTCTTTAGGGGCTTGGTCCCAAATAGATGACCCGTCTTCTTTAGAAGTTTTCTTCCCCTCCCCTTCAGATGAGCCTATACTCAACTGGAATGTGGGGCCTAGGGGGGTCTCATCCTGAGACTGAACTTCCACATGGGTGGAGAGAAGAGAATCTGGATTTTGCTCCTGTCTTTCTCGCTCTTCGTGTGGCTGTGTATACACATGTGTGAATGTGTGTGTGAATGTGTGCCTGTGTGTATGTGTACATGTAGGTATGTGTGGCACTGCTGACAGCTAGGTTTGAGTCTTCTTTCTGGGTCAGTTCTGGAAGCCGTGGACTTGCTGTTGGCCCATACCTTGTGGGCGCCCACATGTCCTTTAGGTGGAGCCCGGGCTTCCTCTCTCCACTGAAATCCAGAATGTGGGGCTGTTCTGGGCTATCAGGGACTATGGGCTTGGTAGAAATATGTTTCAGGCTGAAATTCTGGTGCAGCCCAGGTGAACAGGTTTCATGAACATGGTCACATGTGGAGCACATTGCACACTTTGCAGAGAGGAGCTGTTGGGGCTCACAACCCCCTTTCTGTCTGAACTCCATCACGGAGCATTATCTCTTTTATCTCTCAGCCACCCTTCCAGGATTGGCATGATTACCTCTTTTTATAGAGGCAAAAAGTAAGGTCGCCCATGGTGTGTAGTCCATTTGGTCCTGAGATGGGCTTGGGGCTAGCAGGACCGATGCTTATCCATGCCCATCCATATCCATCCATGCCACATGCCCATCCATGTCAGCATGCAAACCCCACTGGGCAAGTGGTGGCTCAAGAAGGTGTCCATTGCTGGGCCCAGGTCTCTAATCCTCTGTAGACTGGGATGCAGAACCCTCCCTCCACTGTTTGTTAATGGGCACGGAGAAGAATCAGCCTCTATGTAGCCCAGCAGGTGAGAGTCTTCAGGCCTCTTTGTTTCACTGTGTGAGGGGAGCCTGGCATTGAGGGTGGCAGAGAAGGGCCCCTCTCAGCTCTGCTCTTCTCCTTCCCTGTCAGACATGTGGCATGAGAGGCATGTTCAATTGAAGGCCAAGGGCTCTGATGCATATGAACCAGGAATGGTTTGGATAGCAGAGAGGAAAAGGTGGAACTGCTGTCTTTAGTGTTATAGGGAACATATGCCATATATTATAGAGAACAAAGAAAAATGTCTTCTATGTACAGTACTCTTAAAAGGTCCAATTAAAACAGCTTTTTGTAAAAGCAGCACAAACAACCCCCCTAAATGATCACAACATTGTATTTGGGGAAAAGGCAATGCTGAGTGACAGTTCCCCTATGTCAGCTGAGGTACAACTATGAGCAGGAGTACCCAGCATCCAGTCTGTAATTTAATTTTTCTGAGTGCTGTCAGACACACAACCCTAGAAGCCAGTGCTTGAGACACTCTCATAGAGATGCAGGCCAGGAGCCAGAACCAGAAAATAAAGCTATAAAACCAGAAATCTCATGTTCTGGGGCAGCTGAAAGGTAACAGATATGGGCCTACCAGAGAAGCAGGCTCGCCATAAGCCAGGCAGAGATGCACCCCCACGCCACCCCAGGTGCACGGCTCCCCAGTGGCCACAGTGGTCTCACAGAGAGGCTTGTGCTAAGCCTGCTGCTCCGGAGCTGAGTGGGTGCTGTGGGAAGATCACACCACACAGCCCAGGGCTCGCTCTCTGCCTTCTTCCTTTCTCAGGGGTTGTGGGAAACTAGAGAACACTAGAAGCTAGAGAACACCTGGGGACAGTTGGCAGTCCCCCACTCCTCCCAGGCTACCCACAGACGCTCTCCCTGCAAGGGTTTGCTGGCTCTTGTCTGCACATGGTACCATCTCTGTAGAGGCGCCTCAGCGATGAGCAGAGGGTACAGGGGTTAGTTCTCAGGGGCTGCATCCTCCTTAAACCACTGGCTGCCTGCCAGACATGCTGGCTGCCCAAGTGCCTGTGGCTTGTGGCCTGTGGTCACGGGGGTCACCAGCATCTCTGGATGTCTGGTCTGTTTTCCTCTCTGCCCCCAGCCCAGTCCCAGGCCCAGGTAGGCCAGGCATTCATATTGCAGGAGACTTGAGAATGTGAATGGAGAAGAAGGCAGCCTGGAAGAGCTCCCCACTGTGTGAAACTAGGTCTGGCATGCACATTTGGAGGAGACTTTGGAAGTGGGCCTGGGACTCTCAGAAGAGTCTGGGGAAGGGTCCCCTAGTGCCTGGGCCCCACCTTGGGAGTAGTGCCTACTGCCCCCAGGACAAGATGGTGGTGCTTCCAGGCTGCACCTCTGGACAAGACCTTCCTCTTGGGAAAATGTCTGGAGGAGGAGAGTTCAGACTGTCTAGACAAGAGGCCTACCTGATTTCTCTGTAGAACTTTTCAGAAAGCATGCTTCCAGGCAGTCTTTTACTATTTTCTTCCACCTGGGGCCCAGCCCCTCTAGGTATATCTGCATACCCCTGACTCTCCCAAGGGCAAACTCCACCGTGCATTGTAGGCTCCAATCAGCACATGTAGCACAAAAAATAAAAAACAACTTATATCCCTGGCCTGGATGTCGGGGTAGGGCCTTTGGAGGGCAGGCTAGGTGAGTATCCTGTGCTGCTTTCCTGTTAATATCTGCTCCTATTGTGAAAAGGATAGTTTTGGGCTCTGAACAAGGAGTTCTAGAAATAAGGGAGTGGAAGAATGTAGCATTCCAGACTCAGGGCAAGACGAGGAGCGGCTCGCTGGGTACGCCCACAGCTGACGGCTGCTGCCCTGAGGTTTGGCCCCTGTCACTCATCCTGCAGGTCAGTCTTGCATGAATGAGAACATCAGAGTCCTGGTGTGGCCCCCTGTTTCTTCAAGTTGCAAAACCATTTGAAAGCATCAACAGTGTGTTAGATACCAAGCTCAAAGGAAGCCTGCCCTGCTTGGGTGGCCCCTCCCGCCCCCCACCTCCACCACCCTCACCCAACCTGCATGGAGACCCTGGGGGCAGTGAGGTTGACTTTTGAAGTACAGACTTTGTAGGTTGAGATTTTTCAGGCTGGTTGAGGCTGACTCCGGCGTCTATACCCTGACAGTGTCCATCAAAGAGGGGTGGGAATGAGACATGGCGCATCAATGGTTAACAGTCCAAGATTAGCAGCAGCTTCTGAAAAAGGCAAAGGGCTTCTGCTCCTTCTGCTGCCTACCTCGTGGTGGAGGAGGGCTTTCCTGTGGTGCAGGTTGGTCCTGCCCACCTTCTTCCTCTTTGTAACTCCACTGCTAAGCAAGTCCTCATTCTGCTTCCACCACTTCACTGCCCCCCACAAACACATGATCTGCTAGTGGTGAGGATCTTGGCTAGCATTTTCCAGGGTGGCCTTTGTGATGGACTATGGCTTATGGGGTGGGTACTCTATGCAAAGGGATTTACAGGTTTAATTGTGTTGGGATCCCATTGTTGTAACTTAGAACAAAGGCAGATGATGTAACCTCTGCCTGTGTACTGGGAAGAGGAAGAATTGGTGTGTGGAGGAAGACTTGGGATGCCCCTAGTCAGGGTGACTTAGTGTCCTCTGGCTCGGTATGTTGACTCCAACTCAGTCCCAATTAATTAAAAAGTCAATCTTGAGCACTGTCCATGTGCCAGTCATGTGCTGGGCCTATGGCATATGAAGGCTTAAGGACTGTGCAAGGGTTGAACCACTGGTCTTGCAGAGTCCAGAGGATGGATACACACACACAAACACACACACACACACACACACTCACATTGTTATACAGCCAGTGTGCTTCTGGAACACAGAGGAAGGGATCACCTACTGCTCCTAGGAGCCACTGTAGACACCTTTGATGTCTTCCCCAAATAAGATGTCTTCTTATCTAGGAACTGCCTCCCTCCTCACAAAGACGTACTTCAGATAGTCACATGTGTTCCATAGGACTTTGCATTAGTCAGGATTCATCAAAGAAATAGAACCACGGCAAACACACGCACACACACACACACACACAGAGTAATTTATTGATGGTGATGATTGTGGAGCCTGAGATGTTCCAATATATGTCTTGTCAAGGTGGAGCACCAGTGGTAGAAGTTCCAGCCCAAAGGCCTGCAAACTCAAGACTGAGCAAGAGCCAATGTTCTATCTTCAGTCTGTAGGCAGGAAAAGACCAGTCTTAACCCCAAAGCAATAAGCAGGGAGAATTAGATAAGGCCCACCCACACCAGGAAGGGCTATCTGTTTCAGTTAGTCTGTACATTTAAATGTTAAATTCTGGGAGAAGATATTTGTTAGTCAAACATCAGATGAGGGGTTTGTAATGAAAATATATAAACAACTCATATATCTCAACAACAAACAACTCAATTAAGAAATTGGCAGAGGACCTAATTAGATTTTTCACCGAAGAAGACACATATGAGAAAATATTTTCATCACTTATCATTAGGGAATACAAGTCAAGATCACAGTGATATTTCACCTCAGACCTCATTTCTGTTAGAGTGGCTATTTGCAGAAAGACAAGAAAACAGTAAATGGTGTTGAGGATGTAGAGAATGCACTCCTGATGGTAATGTAAATTAGTGAAACCACTATGGAAAATAGTATAGAGATCCTCAAAAGAATTAAAAAATAGTACCACCATATGATCCAGCCATTCCTTTTGTAGGAAAACACTAACTCAAAAATACATGTCCACTCCTGTGCCCACTGCAGCACTATTCACAGTAACTAAGAGATGGAAACAACCAAAGTGTCCATTGATGAATGAATGGGAAGATGTAATATATATAGATAATGGAACTCTACTCAGCTACAGAAAAAAATGAAACTTTGCCATTTGCAACAACATGGATGGAATTCAGATGGGGGGGCTGTTATGCTAAGTGAAATAAGTCAGATGGAGAAAGACAAATGCCACATCATTTCACTCATATGTGGAAGATAAATTATCAAAGCAAATAAGCAATCAAATCAAAGCAAAACCAAAAGGTTGGAATCTGACAACATAATGGTGGTTACCAGAGGGAGCAGGAGTGGTGTGTGTGGAACAGGTAGAGGGATTGATTGAATGGTGGCAAGTAGAAATGAGATCCTTGGTGGTGGGCATGGCGTGGTATACACAGATGTTAAGATGCGGAGCTCGGGCCTCCGTGGTGGCACAGGTGGTTGAGTGCAGTGCTGTGAAGCTGTCCACTGCCTCTGCACCGTGGGTTCGATCCTGGCCTGCAGGGGAGATACCCACATGGCATGGCAGACCTCTCCTGTCTCACCCGCTGCTCCCCTCAGCAGTGTATTTCAGTCAGTCTGCCTGTTTTGTCCCTCGCTCTGTCACTGGTGAATCCTCTCACCCTCCTGCACATCTGCCTGTACCCTGGTTCTTGTATGCATGAATAAATAAATCTTTTAAAAAAAATGTGAAGCTATACACCTGAAGCTTACCCAGTTTTGTAAACCATGTTTCCTCAATATAGATATATAGATGATAGATAGGCAGATGATAGATAGATTCAAATAAATATTAAACTCATTAAAAAACCCCTCACAGAAACAACTTATGCAAAAGAATGTTTCATCTAACCTCTGGGTACCCGAGGCCCAGTCCCTTTGGCAAAAAATTAGCCATTACAAGCTTCAATGTGATCAGATTCCCTCTGCAGAGGAATTTTCCAACGGGACAGGGACACCATCTGCTCTGCCCAGAACCAGGGGACCCCTGGGTAGCAGACTTCCTCCATTTCCTTCTCAGACCCTAGAGTCTCAGAAAGCCCACTTCCCTCTCCTGAATCTTTTTCCTTGAGTTTTCTTACCTGCACCACTCCAGGATCTGGGAACATCAGGACCTCCCCAGTAGGCCCCCCTTCCACCAGGGGGTCTTCACAGCCTCCTCCCATGTGCTATCATCCTGGACTGGGTGAGTCCCTGCACCCTGACTGGACAGAGCCGCCCATTCTCAGTTTTGCACAATCAGGGTACGAACTGAATACTGTGTGCGTGTGTGTGCGCGCGCGTGCATGTGCGTGTGCATGTGCGTGTGTTTATTACAGCCACTTTTCTCCAGAGACACATTTCCATGAGATGGTCAATCTGCAGAACTGTGGCCCCTCTTGGGGCCCCCTTCATGCAAGTCTGAAAAACTTCAGAGGACAGACTTGAACATCCTTCAGATTGGCCTTTCCAGAGATGCCCTTAAGGCTGATATATAGTTTTAATAACAATTCTAGTTACTGAGGCTTTCCCGTCCATCCTTGTTCGCGAATATACAATGTACTTAAAAAGGAAATGTCAAGGAGGAATGATTTAAAATGAAGCTCTGGCCAGGAAGTGGGGCTTGGGAAACCTGCTTTGAGATGCTTTGTTTTGTTTCCAGAGGAGAAAAAAAGCAGAGCAGTGGAGAAAGTCAATACCACATCCACAGGGCTGTGTTTTTGCAGGGCACGTGGAGACCTGCGGGCCAGCACGGCGCTGGGTGGGTCACTCTGGTCACAGGCCCGAGTGGCCACCGCTGCTGGTTAGGAAGGAGCCTGGTTGTGACCTGATCTTACCTTCCCTCTGGTCGGGTGGGTCACTAGACCTGCTTTGCTCTGAGTCATACGACCAAGCAGTAGGAAGAGGACGCGTATTCAGACACAAATGCCAGATGGACTTAAGACCTAAATGTAAAAATGGAACTTGCCGGCATTTTTTCATATGCCTGCTGGCCATTTGCGTGTCCTCTTTGGAGAAATGTCTTTTAAGTACTTCTGCCCATTTCTTGACTGGATTGTTTACTTTGTTTTTGTTGAGTCATGTGAGTTCTCTGTATATCTTTGTGATCAGTCCCTTATCAGTTATATGGAGTGCAAAGATTTTTTTCCCAACCAGTGAGGGGTCTCTTTGTTTGGTTAATGTCTCTTTTGCTGTGCAGAAGCTTTTCAGTTTGATATAATCGAAGATGTTTATCTTTTCTTTAACTTTCTTTGCTTTGGGTGATGAGTCTTTAAAAATGTTAATAAGACATCAGGGGGAAAATAATAACAATACACAACCACAACATAACAAAACAAAAACAAACAGACAATTACAAACCAGAGACATCCTGCAGGAGGGGAGGAGGGAGAAGGATTTCAGGGAGGGAGGGAGGAGCACAGGGGACTCTGGTGATGGTGCACGGGTGCATGAGTGAAGGAAATTCTATGGGGACTACACCTGAGGGGGGGCAGGCGGGTAAAAAAAGCAAACATTGTTTAAAAATGAACAATGAGGTAAAAAATATATAACTAAAAAGAAAATAAAAAAACGTAACTTGCCAACCATAAGAGAAGTATCTTCTGATCTCATGGTAGGGGAGGAAGGACTTCAATAAGACACAAAAAGCAGAAATCAAGGGACAAAAGATGGTACACTTGACCACATTAAAGCTGAGAACTCGATGTCAAAAGTTGGGTTTCCTGAGTCTTTAATTTTTTTACCAAAAGCAAAAGGGAGGGTCTCGTGGGAAAGCAGGTAGTGTTCTGGTGCCAGACTGGGCTCTAGGTCTCTTGCAAACATATCACCCCAATAATGCACCTCTGTCAGTGAGGCATGAGTGTCTCCTGTCACATGGAGGAAAGTGAGGTTGGAGAAGCTGTTACTTGTCATGGAACAGCAGGGCCCCTGCTACCGTCTCTGCAAACTTCTCCTGTAGACCCCCCAGCATCTCTCTCCTCCTTCCAGGTAGTGCAGGATCCAGTGCCCTTTACAAAATGCAAGTCATACCATATCACTTCACCATCAGAACCTTCACAATTAAATCTATGGTTCTTTGGTGCAGGAAGACCTGGCTCCATGGAGCTAAGCATTTCACTGGTGCCTTGTCCCACGGAAAGCAACCAACATGGTGGTCAGCAGGGCAGGCCCTCATCAGCGCTTTGGCAGGATTCCTTCATTTTCTTTTTTTTTTTTAAGATTTATTTTTATTTATTTATACAAGCACTGGGTACAGTCAGACGCGCGGAAGGGTGAGAGAATTCACCAGAGCCAGAGCGGGGAGCAGAGCAGGCAGAAGGACCGAAGTACACTGCTGAGGGGAGCAGCGGGCGGCAGGAGAGGTCTGCGCACCATGTGGACCCTTGCCCAGTGGCCAGGGATTGAACCGGCGCTGCAGAGGCTGCAGGCAGCTTCGCAACCCAGCGCTCAACCACTGAGCCACCGGGGAGGCCCGATTCCTTTATTTTCTTACCCATAGGCTTTCTCCACAGTATTTTCTTCACAATGTGTTGCATTTTCTTTTTCATCTAAGGTTCTAAAATTTACCTAACTTGTCTAAGGAGATTCCTCTGAAGATTTTCATTGCTTTTATGATCTTCTCAAGGGAAATGACCAAAAACCACCTGCAAATATATTGGGGAGGAAGACACAGGGCAGTGTGATGAAAACATCGAGCTATGTGGACTCTGTCCTCATCTGATGTTGACAAGCTGGGCTACTCTGGGTAGATCTGCTGCCTTGTCTTGTCTGTTTCTGCCTCTGCAAAATGAAGGTTTCAGGCTCAGTGGCCTCCTGCTCTCACCTGCTGTGGTTTCAGACCTCAGCTGGGGCTCTTTGCATGAGGCCAGGATGCTGGGTAGAGAGCTTCCCTCAGGTAGGGCTTCCACCTACAGGGGAGTCCCCTGAGAGCCCACTGGGACCACTGGGCATGGGGCTGGAATGGATCCCTGGACAGTGACTCCCTGGATCCTGGGAATGGCGCAGGTGCAGGATCATTGTGACTGTTCTTTGAGGTAGCCTAATGTTATTTTACAAAGGTAAGTGCTCCCTGAAGCAAAGACAAGAGAAAGGTGGAGGAAAGGAGAAAGACATTAGCCTGTCCTGAGAGCCAGTGGAGTGCTTTGTGCTAAAGGAGTACCTGGACTAGCTCATTTAAGTCACTATGAACCCAGTGAAACAGAGGTTATCACCCTCATCTGATGTTGGCGAAAGCAGGGCTCAGCAAAGCGAAGCAACTGACCCAAGGCCACATAGCTGGTAAGTAACAGAGCTAGGACTGCATCCAGGCTGGTCTAAAGTGGTTGCACTGAGCTGCCCCCCCCGATGGAGGAAGGATGATCTGGAGAGCAAGCTTAAAACAACAGCCCCTGCCCTGTCCTAACCAACTTGAAATCTTATTATAGACCCTGACACAGAGGACAGCTATTCTGGCCAGAAGGGCCATGCTAACCAGCTTACATTGGCCACAGCCAACAAATATTCATGTGCACCCATCTCAGTAGCCCATATGTTCACTTTGGTTCAATGTCTACCTTGTAGACAAATATTCCAGAAGGAAAGTGTAGGTACAGTTCGGGGTCCATAAGGCAGCTTCAGAGTACAAAGGGCCATAAAGTATTCTTGGCACCCGCACCCGGCCCAGCTGTGAGAAGTTGGAGGTGGGAAGGTGGACATGCATTGACTGACTTTTCCTTGGCATTGGTCTGTCAAGGAAAGTGCATAAGCAGGGAAGGTGAGGCCAGGGTGGGGCCTGAGCAGAGAAAGCCCTGAGAGATAACCTGAGGAAGTTGTCATTAGAGCTGGTGTAGGGTAACCGAGGAGTTGGGGTACAAGAACAACAAAGATCCAGATCATGGGGAGAGTTAAGCCAAGCCAGGGTGCTAGGGAAGGAAGAGTCATTTATGTGCCTATGGAGGCTAGAAGCGAGGAGGTGAGTCCGGCTGCACAGTCACTTGGCCTGCTGCTTTTGAGGTAACCCATGCCTCCCGACAGGAAGTGGTCTTGCCCCCCTAGACAGGCGCACCGGTGTGGGTGAGAACTCAGGATGCAGGTGGATTAAAAACTTGTAAGCAAGTTCTCAGCAACACATTCTTGTTTACAGTTTTTGTGTTGTGCTGAACAGGTGGGGAAGGCAGAGACAGCGGGGGTCCAGAATGTGGCGTAGGACAGTGGCCCAGGTTATGAAAGCTGGACAGGATATAACGTGGGAGGTAATTTCCTCCAAGCTGTGGCGGTGGTGGCGATAGAAAGGCAGATGTGGGTCCTCCCCAGATGCACACCAGGCCTGGGGGCCTTAAGGAAATAGCCCAGAAGAGGTAGTCCGGGCAGAAGGGCTTCCCCACCTTGGCTGTGGAATTTTATTTTTCAAGTAATTGGTGGCAAATTAGAAGTGCTCCTTCCAAAGTTTTTAACGTTAAATATACCAAGCATGTTATGAATGTATCACACGTACAGAAGAGTACACAAAATTTATGAGTATTTTAAAGAATGATTATAAAATGAACATTGAGAGTCCACACTGAAAGTTAAAAAAAAAAATAATGTCTTCCTGAAGAGTCCTGGTCCCCCCACAGTCTTTTTCCTTTCCTCCACCAGAGGGAATGGCCCGCCTGACTGTGGTGTTGACATTCTTTTGCTTTTCTTTACAAGTTTACTTCTTAGGTCTGATCTCTGCAACTATATTGTGCAATTTTGATACAGTGAGTGGCAACACAGACCTAGTAGTGCAAAGAACGGCAATGAACTCCATTAGACTGAGGCCCCGGGAAAAGGTTAGATGAGGCAGAGTGTCTGCCTCAGAGGTTGGCCTCGGCTTCCCTGATAATGACCCAATTACCTGATGTCCCGGGAACCAGGCCAAATGGCAGCCTTTTCTGCCAGAACAACTCCAGCCAAAAGACCAGGCGCCGAGGTGCAAGGGGGCAGAGTGAGGCAGCACCTGTCCTGAGAAACCCCACTCCCCGACCCAGACACTTCATCCTCCTCCTCTCCTGGTGACGGGTATGGGCAGAGGTGACCTCACACACCATGCATCAGCCCCGCGGGGCAGGCAGGACCAGTAGAGTGCAGGGGTGGAGTGAGGCCTGGGGGCTGTAAGCCAGGTCCCTCGCTCGCTCTGTATAGTGGGAAGGCTGTGAGGGAGGATCAGCTGCCGGAGGAAGACCCTCAGCGGTGGGAGGCTGAAGACATCTAAGAACAAAGATGGCTACTCTAAATTTCAATTTGGAGAGCTGGCCTCAATTTGCTTTTTTTTTTTTTTTTTAAGATTTATTTATTTATGCATACAAGAATTGAGGTATAGGCCAGAGGTGTGGGGGTGAGAGAATTCACCAGAGACAGAGTGAGGAACAGAACAGGCAGATCGACTGAAACACACTGCTGAGGGGAGCAGTGGGCAAGACAGGAGAGGTCTGCCATATCATGTGTGTAGCTCCCTGGCCGGGGATCGAACTCATGCTGCAGTGACTGCAGATAGCTTCATAGGTTGCGTCTCAGCCCCTTGCGCCACCAGGGAGGCCCTGGCCTCAATTTTCAATAACAGTATTCACTGAATACTTTCTACCAGCCAGACACCCCCACCACCATTCAGTAAAGAACCCAACCACTAATGTCCTTTGAGACTGTGTTTTTGCTGGGGTTTATATCTGGGAGCTAACCAGCAGATGCAGAAGCTTGAAACGTGGGTTGAAGAAAGCTGGGAAAGCCCCTGACAATTTGGGGTGATGTTATCTAAGGTAGAAGGGGCAACCTAACCTTTCACTAACTCCTGGGCTCCTTTCTCTCTCTCCCACCATGGCCATTAGTTCTGGGCATGCGTATCTCTCCAGGTTGGTTGTCTTTCGGGGTGACACTTAACTCCAACACAGGGGCCCAGCTCATGTTTCTGTGTTCCTACCACCACCCTCTGTCTTGGGCAATTTTTTGACATTGTGGGACTAGAAAGAATTTTTGAAGGGAAAGACCACGACATATTTTATCACGATGCAGCTTTGCTTCAAATGGAATGCTCTTTTAGAATTAATCTCCCCAGTTCTTTAGACAAAGCAGGATATCCTAAGCACAAGATACACAGCAGGATAGTTGGTGTCTTTCCCATGGGGAAAATAATCCTTAGAATGTGTCTTCTTCCAGTTGTGCAGCCAGTTAATTCCCTTAAGTTATTATTATGCAGATGTCAAAGAAGGAAGAAAGTGAACATTTAATAAGTGCCTACTGCATGCATTGTATATCTTTGACTGCTGGACTAAAAAAAAAAAAAAAAAAATCTGTCACAGGAGTCCTGCCTTGCATCTAGCCGTGGGAAGTTCTCTGGTTATAGCTGCAGGGAAATCATCTTCTGTTCTCTTCCTGGTCCCTGCCTGTCAGGAGTGAAGGTTGTCCCCCCCAATACTAACACTGAGGAATGAGCAGGGCAGGGCCAGGCCTTCAAAACCAAGTCTTCCCAGAACGGGAATCCCCCCTGCCAGAGTTGGAATGGCTCTTTTTGGGAAACTGAAGCAAGGCATGAGGAAAACCCCTCAGCACGTGCAGAAGCTGAAATTCACCCAGCTTACCCAAGCATCAAACAAACAATAAAACCTCAAATAAAAGATAAACAATAAATGTCACGGTATGCAAAATATTGGCATCTGCTTTTTCACAAGGCTGTGAGTCTAAACTGTTATATTAAGATGAGTAATTCCCATGTGTCCTCTCAATCAGTGAACTTCACCCATGAGCAGGCGAGAGAACAATACAATCAGGACGGCTAAAGGTGATTCCAAGAAACCAAAGGGCAAGAAGCCCGCTTAAGCCTTCTTGGTGCAGAATTGCTGGCAGGACCATGTGAAGAAAAACCCAGAGGTCCCTGTCATTTTTGCAGGTTTCCAGAAGTGCTCAGGAAGGTGGAAGGCAATGTCTGGGAAGGAGAAGTCCAAATGTGATGAAAGGGTGGCGGCAGATAAAGTACGCCACCATTGGGCAATGAAGGATGAGGGATCAGCTAAGGGAGGCAAGAAGAAGGAGGACCCTAATGTCACCAAAGGGCCACCGTCTGGATTCTCCTTGTTTGGTTCAGAATCCCGCCACAAGGTTACATCCACGAACACTAGCATCTCAATGGAGATGTGGCAGAGAAGCTGGGTGAAATGTGGAATAACTTAAGTGGCATTGAAAAGCAGCCTGATGGCAAGGTAATCAGGCTGAAGGAGAAGTGCAAGAAGGATGCTGGTGACTGCAAGTACAAAGGACGCCTGGGTGGTGCCAAGGGTCTCGCTAAAGTTGCCAGGAAAAAGAGAGTAAGGAAGAGGGAGAGGGGAGGAGGAAATGGAGAGAAGAAGGAATAGAAAAACTGTTTTTCTGAGAAAAAAATGAAATTTACCAATGACAATGACAATTTGCCCCCAGATTAATAAATGCTACCCAGCCGCCTGATAAATATTAAATGAGTTCAAAACAAGCGCATGAGATTGGAATCAGGCTCCTTTAATTGACAAGGCAAAGTGACAAGAATGGAGAGTCCCATGGGGGAGGACAGATCTGAGAGCCAGATGTGGTTCCTGTAGATGTATCTGCTCACAGGGGCCTGGATGCCACCCCCAGGACTCAGGGACCCTCTAAGGAATAACAGCAGATAGTTAATTATAATAAAAATCCCAACACTTTATGAAATTATTTAGGTAATTAGCAAATAAGAATTACACCTCTAATTTCTTCTTCCAATTCTGATTTTGAACCCTGGACTCAAAAATAATTGAGGCATTTGTAACAGTTGGAGTTTAACCACTATGGGAGTTAGAGTTTCCTGGGGTAGAAGGAAAAAAAAAAAAGATAAAATATTGCACTAGAAAGTGAAATTAGATTAAAAAAAAAATCAATGAAGTAACCAGGCTATTAAAATGGAAAATAAGTCTGATGTCATTCTGAAAAAGAAAAGGGTTGAGTCACCTGCAGAGCCACTTAATTAAGCACAGGAAGTAACAAGAGAGCTTGAGTGATTTTCCCTGTTAATGTCAGTATTTCAAAATGAGTGAGGCGTTGGGCCAAGAGCCTTCCTTCTAATCAGAGAGTTAAATCGGTTCTTTTGCCCTCAGGATATCTTGATATATTTGAAGTTGATGAAGAGCAAAAAGGAATGTATTAAAAATTATCCCAACTGTACTCAAACAGGGGAAAATGTGAGCTTTCTACTTCAGATCCCTGGGGCAGTGTGTGATGATGGCCAAGAAGCAGGTGGCAGGACCCTGTGAGGCAGGGAGGCCCTCCCAGTGCAGAGGGTGGGGGATGCCATCTTCACAAGGGCAGAGGAAGGTAGGGGAAGGTGTCCCTTGGGATATGATTTTTGTTTCAAATCTATAGCAGCTGAGAGAGTCTGCAACCAGGTTTTAACTGAGATGACAGTGACATGCAGAGAACTCTGCATTCTCCATCTGGGTGGCTTCCTCACCTGCAACCCCCAAATAGAGGGCCCTGTCACTCTCCACCCCTGCCAACCTCCCGGTCTGTTTTGTTGCTCGGAACAGCAGAGTAACTATGTTGGAGTGTCCCAGCCTTATGCCTGGGAAGCCTGGGACCATCCCAGAGTGCCTGGAGTCCCTGGTCCAGAACTGCCTGACCCCAAGATATTGATATAATAAACTAGGGCAAGAACTAAAGACTGTCCCCTGAGGACTAGGGATCAATGCATCACTCCATCCCCAGCCTGAAGTTGTCAAAGGCTTGCTTCCTCTTGGCTGCTAGGATTAGCATGATTCATGCCTATATCTTTTGATGCCATGTTTCATGTTCACTATTCTCATTATTATTGGCCCTTGCTGGTAGTATAGAAAAGTAGAAATTTCAGTCCATAAATCTGACCTGGTTTGGGTTATGTGAGGGCCTGGGCTTGTCAGGAAGAGCTGAACTGTGGAAGAGCATGTGGCTGCAGCGAAGTGTAAGGAGGATGGGGTCTTAGATGCACAAGAGGTCTCTTTTATCCCAAGAGCGGAGTCAGCTTCCCTGGATCAGTATGCTCTGAACAAACTGATCAAAACTTGGCCACAATCAGACAACCCGAGATTTTAGACCGTGCCCTAGGCTCTAAGGATAGCAGCTACTTTCCCAGGGTTAAAAATAGCTAATGTTCCTTTCTTAACAACAATGAATATCAGAAGTGATTTTCCCTCACACTTTATTTCTTTATTTCACTTTGAAATTGACCACAGAGCATGGAGTTTTCGGTTTAACATTCTAAATGTTCTCCTTCCTTTCACTCCACCACAAATAAGGCTACTTAATATTTGGTGCTTGCAATTTTTAACCATTTAGCCAACTGAGAACGAGGTAAATGAATCCAAATCCTCTTTTGAGAATTGTCCTGAAGGCAGCAGCATATACCTGATGCCAACGGAGCATGGGTCGAATGCTGGGGGCTTGGCAATAATAGGATTTAATTCAGATATTGTGAACAGGGGCAGAATCTGCTGGTTAATAAACTCTCAGTGATATTGATTATTCTCACTGGAAAAATCTTTTCTATTAGAGAATGCTGGGCTCAGAGATAGATCATTGGAGGGAGAAGGTAGCAGTGCATCCAAATGAAACTAAAGTGGGTGTGGGTATGAGGGGGATCCAGCATTGGAGCCTCTGTTCCCTGAGCTGCTGCTTTCAGCTGTGTGACTCTGAGTTGCTCACTCCCCTTTTTGAGCCTCAGTTTCCCCATCTATTAAGTGGGGGGGACTGGTGACTTATTTTGCAAGTTCATGTTGAGACTTGTGGGAAGAATTAGCATGGTCCTAAGGGCAAGACATGCACAGAATGCATGTTAGTAACAACAACTGTTGTTCTTGTTTCAGAGAGTGGGTTGAGAAGGCAACGAAAGAGAGACAGATTGAACTTTATTTTTTTTTTTACATTTATGTATTATAATATAGTTACCTCCAAAGTTTTAGCTAACACCTCAAACATGTCACATAATTGTCATTTGTTGTTTGTGGTGAAAACATGTAGAATCTAGTCTCTTAGCCACTTTTTTTTCCACATATTTTATTTTATTTATTTTATTTCATATATTTTTTACATCGTTTTTCATTTTTGTACAATGTATGCATTTTCATCTTGGTTATAGTCCCCATAAAATTCCCACCCCCCTTGTTTTGATCCTATTCCCTCCCACCCACCCCAGTGTGTCACTGGTTTATAGTTTCTTGTTGATTTTGATTTTTACTTTATTATAATTAGTCTTTTTCCTGGTCCCTTATTTAGGTTTTCTAAATTCCTGCTATGAGTGAGACTATCTGGTATTTTTCTTTTTCTTTCTGGCTTATTTTGCTGAACATGATCCCTTCCAAGCTCCATCCATGTTGCTGCAAATTGCTTGAGTGAATCTTTTTTGATTGCTGAGTAATATTCCATGGTGTATATGTACCACATCTTCTTGATCCAGTCATCTATTTTTGGGCATTTGGGTTGTTTCCATACCTCAGCTATTGTAAATAGTGCTGCTATAAACATAGGGGTGCAGGTGCCCTTTTGAATTAATGTTTCTGTGTCCTTTGGTAAATACCTAGGAGTGGAATTACTGGATCATATGGAAGCTCCATTGTTAGCAGGTTGAGGAATCTCCACAAAACTCTTCATAGTGGTTGGACCAGTTTGCACTCCCACCAACAGTGCAGGAGAGTTCCTTTTTCTCCACACCCTCGCCAACATTTGTTGTTGCTAGTTTTTTTAATATGTGCCATTCTTACTGGTGTAATATGGTATCTCATGGTAGTTTTGATTTGCATTTCCCTGATTACGAGTGATTTTGAACATTTTTTCATATGCCTGTTGGCCATTTGCATTTCCTCTTTGGAGAAGTTTCTTTTTAGCTCTTCTCCCCTTTTTTTGACTGGATTATTTTCTTTGTTTTGTTTGTCAGCTCTTTGTAGATTTTTGTGATCGGTCCTTTATCATTAGTGTTGTGTGCAAAAATTTTCTCCCAATCGGTGGAGTGTCTCTTTGTTTGGGTTACTGTCTCTTTTGCTGTACAGAAGCTCTTTAATTTGAAGTAGTCCCAGCTGTTTATCTTTGCCTCCGCTATCACTGCTCTGGGTGATGAGTCTTTAAAGATGTTACTGAGGTGCATGTCATGTAGTGTTTCACCTTTATTTCCTTCTATATATTTTATATGGTTTCAGGTTATGTCTAGTTCTGTAATATCTGGCTTCATGTTTGGAAGATCGCACATATCAGGGGGAAAGGAAACCTCCATGTGGGAGGGAGCATGAATCCAGGGCAGGCCAGGGACCATGAAAAACATTCTCAGCACATGCCAGCAAGTGCCTCCCTAGGGGACAAGCCCAGGATGATCTCACCACACCTGACTCAGGTGAGGCCAGAGGGTCAGAAGGACTGATCTCAGGGCACCATCCTCAGACCCTCTGCCCAGCGTTTCTGCTGCCTCTGCAGACCAGAGCTGGGGGACAGGGACTGTGCCAATGAGGCCTGTGGCTGGAGGGTGAGCATCCAGCATAGGGCACTAAAGGCTTTTTAAGAAACCCATTCTGAGATCCGCTTTACCTCCATTCACACACAAACTATCCTCCCCCGTGATGGCACTGTGAGAGCCACCTCCTGCCGGATGGACACCTGTCAAGTCATGCATTAGCCTTGAATTCCAGTCACCTTGAAAGGGTCACTGAGGAGAAACCTGGCTTCTGTCATGGTGTCAAATTTCAAATGTTTCTTCGAGGCACGTGTTAGTCATTGTAGGAGCAGAGAGGAAAGGGAGAAATAAAAACTTAGGCGGCTTAAGCCCTACTCCCCGGGGATGGCAATGCTCACCTCAATCCTAGCTCCCAAGAAGGCTTTCCCCCATCCAAGCAAATTCATCCTCCAAACCCTGTCACTGTTCCTGTCCTCTTCACTGGTTCCACCTATCTGAGGGGTTCAGAGCCGTCTGTGCCCCTCACAGGCTGCCTTCTGACCTTTGCCCACTTTCTCAGCTGCTTAATGGAATCTCTATGAGAATTGGTCTGTCTCTGCTGGCAATGAGCTTGGCATAGAGTCAGCTTATTTTCTTTTTCTCTCCTGGTCACCAGCATGGCCAAACACTCTGTTACCCTTCTCTGTGTGCTTGACCTCAGTCCCTGCTGTTGCAATCCTACTGTGCCCCCCATCCCCCAGCCCAACTCACCCCAAGGGCATTCTCTGCCAGCTGGGCCCTGATCCTCTCTTGGCTGCCCGCCCAGCCTTTGACCTGGTACCGGCACACATATGCAGGTTGCTGAGACCAGGAACAGGTCACACCTGGCACTCACTCGAGCAGGACCTTCTCTATGTCCTGAAGATCTGTTGTGCATGGAGAAGAGGGAGATATCTGTATGCTTCCACTATATGGGGTGAGGGTGTCCCTCCACGAGTTTTCTCTGAGCACGGCCCAGAACTTCTCCTGCTTGGCCTCAGGAGGACCTTGGGCAGCAGCAGCCAAGATTTGATGGGAAAGCAGGGGAGATTGGCTGTTCTGCCAAAGTTAAAAACCCATGAATTTCCCATGAGGCATCAGCTACTCCAGATGCACAAACATACCCTAGAGAAGAAATACTCATAAAGCCCCGTATGATGCTGCTCTGGCTTCTTAGTCTAGTGGGATATGGGTTTTTTTATCCAGGAAGATTTTGGAACTGCCCCTCATCCATTCCTGCTTTCTGTTGGACCCTCCCCCCAGTTTCCTTTTGGGTATTACTTTCCCCCTACTGGGTGCTGTGCGTGGAAGAATAACCTTAGATGCCACCTCCACCACGATATCTAAGGAGCAGAAGCCTTTCTCTTCTTGTCCTGGTAGGTGACCCCTCACGAACTGCCGGAGTGCCTGTTAGAGGCCCTCCCCTAGGGTGTACAAGGACAGGGACCAAGGGTCCAGCTGTGAACTTGCACGGAGGGCACCCTTCCACAGGCACAGGTTGTGTGTCCTGCTCTCCAGCCCCCTAGAGAAGCCCAGGTCCCTCCTCCCAAAGCCCCTATCATCTTCTACTGTATTCTTCTGTTGGAACAAGCTGGGGTCTCTTTCTTAGTATGATGCTATGATGCATCCCAGCTGATGCTGCTGCCGACACAGCCAAACCTACAGTGAGCAACTTGAAAATTCCACGGGGTCCACTACCGTAGCCATGTGGGAATAATGCCAGCCTGCCCGTGTTCCTTCAGGAGAGCGGGGCCAGAGCTGTGACTGATGTTGCTCTCTTTCAGGAGAGAGAGAGAGAGACAGAGAGAGAGAGAGAGAGAGTGTGTGTGTGTGTGTGTGTGTATGTATGTAAGAGATTTTCTTTCTTTTCAGTAAATTAATAGAACGTACTTTCCTTGACTGTTATTCTTCTAAAAAAGTGTTGATTTCACATTAAAGCACACATGTGCCGGCAACTCTGGGTTTGTGGAAAATGCTCATGGCTATTCTGTTTTGCCTGCAGAATGAATATCTTCAGTTACCACATCCGTCGGTATCACAACTGCTGGTATCACAGTTGTCTCTGCAGAACCAAATGCTTACCCGCACCTTGGTCATACGGATCCCAGGGGGTCTCCATGGCTGACTGGGGTCTCCAGTCTGGGATCCTGCCACTCACACTGTTGAGGAATGAGCCGTAGGACCATCAGTGGCCTATGAAGGCCAGTGGTTCATCCCGCCGTGTTCTCATGACCCAGGATGTCGGTCTAATCCATTCTCTAAATTTTCCTTTTAAGTACATTCACAGTGTTGTACAATCATCACCAGGATCTGTTTCCAAAACTTTTTCATCATATTGTGCAGAAAGTCTATGTCCATTAACCCCTTCCCTCCCCTTCCCCCAACTTGGTAACCACCATCCCACTTTCTGTCTCGGAATTTTCTTATACTAGGGTCCTCATCTAAGTGGAATCTGATTTTGCCCATTTGTGTCCCACTCATTTCAATTAGCACAGTTTTCAAAGTTCATCCCTGTTGTAATATATATCAGGTCATTGCTCCTTTTTGAGACTGAATAGTATTCCATTGTGTGGATATATCACATTTTGTTCATCTAATTATCTGTTGATAGACATTTGAATTGTTTCTACCTTTTAGTTATTGTGAATAATTGTGTAGCACTGGCATACAAATGACTATTTTAGTACCTATTTTCAATTCTATTAGATACATACCTAGCTGAGTCATATAGTAATTCTATGTTTGGTTTTTGAGGAACAACCTACTTTCCATAGCAGCTGCACCATCTTTCAACCCCATCAACAAACTACATAAGTTCAAGTTTCACCACACACTGTCTAACACTTGTCATTTTCTATATTATGATTATGATCATCAGTGAATAATATGTGAAGTGAGGTGTCATTGTGGTTTTGATAGGCTTTTCTCTAGTAATTCATGATGGTAATTCTCTTTAGTTGCTTTTTGGCCAGGTTGGACATTTCTTTGAAGAAATATCTATTTTTGAACAATTTAAAATTGAATTGTCTTTTCATTGTTAAGTTAGAGTAGTTTATATATTTCAGATATTAAATCCTTAACAAATATACAATTTGCAAGTATTTTCTAATGTTCTATAGATTGTCTGCTTACTTTCTTAATAATGTCTTTTGATGCCCCAGAGTTTATAATTTTGATAAAGTCTAACTAACATATTTTTCTCTTTTGTTGCTTAAGCCTTTGGTGTCAAATCTAAAAATCCATTCTCAGGGGCTCCCCGGTGGCGCAGCGGTTGAGCACTGGGTTGCGAAGCTGCCCTCAGCCTCTGCAGTGCTGGTTCGATCCCCAGTCACCGGGCGAGGGTCCCACATGGCGCACAGACCTCTCCTGCCGCCCGCTGCTCCCCTCAGCAGTGTACTTCGGTCCTTCTGCCTGCTCTGCTCCCCGCTCTGGCTCGGTGAATTCTCTCACCCTCCCATGCTTCTGACTGTACCCAGTATTTGTATAAATAAATAAATAAATCTTTAAAAAAAAAATCCATTGTCAAACATGACGTCATGAAGATTTAGTCTTATGTTTTCTTCCCTGAGTTTTATTGATTTTATTGTTGCATTAAAGCCATTGATCCATTTTGAGTTAATTTCTGTGTATGGTATGATGTTGAAGTTCAAATTCATTCTTTTGTGTGTGGACATCCAGTTGTGCCAGCACCATTTTTCTTTCCTTGCTGGATAGGCTTGGCACTCTTGTCAAAAATCAGTTGGCCAGAGATGTGTAGGTTTGGTTCTGGAGTCTTAATTAAATTCTATTTATCTATATGTCCACTCTTATACCAGTACCATGCTGTTTGAATTTCTGTAGCTTTGAAAAAAGTCAGGAAGGTAAGTTCTCTCAACATAAGATTATGTTGGATAGTTAGAGACCCTTCAGATTCTATATGAGTTTGAAATTATGCTTTTCTATTTGTTAGGGATAGCACTGAATCTGTAGATTATTTTGGGTAGTCTTCACATTTTAGCAATATTAAGTCTTCCTACCTATGAACACAGAATATGTTCCCTTTTATTTAGAGCTTCTTTAATTTCTTCCAGCAATCTCTAAACCTTTCTTGAGACTAGTAAGGTCTGAGACTTACATCACCTTTCAGGATAATGAAGGCCATGTGTTTCTCTTACCTACTACATAAATTAGTGTAGAAGATACTGTGTCTTTCAATTTTTGTAAGCCCCCTAATTTCAGTATTTTCAATTTTGGTAAGCAAATTTCAGTGTGTGCTATTGAGCTTTCATGATTTCCTTCATATTATAATATATCCTCTTCACATGTGTGTGTGTGTGTGTGTGTGTGTATACATGGTGTGAGTGTGTGTGTGTGTGTGTGTGTGTATATATATATATCTCCATTCTTGCAGATTAAAAATTCTCACTTTTTAATGGTGTCTCCTTACATAGAATTATACCCATGGCCATTTTCCTACATCTATTATGCTTTTAATCCAGTAAGATAACTTATATCCAACCAAGTTGTTGCTCAACCTGCTTTAACATTTGGGTAGAGAGATGCAAATGTCCAATGTTTTGAAAAAAAGAACCCTAATCTCTTATTCTATGAGCTCCACTCAAAAATGGAATGTCAATTGTCACCTAGGTGCCATGGCAAAAGGTATTGGGAACCTGTGGCCTTGACCCCGAGGGTCAGAGGGTGAAGAGCTACAGAATGAGCATAGAACTCAAGCAAAGGGAAAGGATTTCCACCTGGTAATTTAGGGGAGGCTCAATTTGATGGAGGAACCATCTGAATTGGGGTATCAAGGGAGGAAGGTGCTTGGACTCACAATTAATTAAAGGTCATCAGAAAGCAAAGTTGAATTTTCATGAATGGGTTTTAGGAGGAGTCTGAAACTATTGAAATGAACACTGCATTTTAGATGTATTAGAATAAGTCCATGGTTTTCATTAGATTCTCATATATATATATAATATATATTATATATATATATATATATATATGGGTCAGGTCCAAGAAAGATCCTTCCTAATGGCTCATTTTGCATTTGGTGCCAGAAAGCACAGGTGAATGGGGGAATTGTTATCTGCACGTGGGCCAGAAGCTCATGCATCCAGAGGCTGTTCATCTGGATTCAAAGTTTTATTAATGTCCCCAAATTGTGTATTTGTGTGGCTTTATTGTATTTTCTTTTTTTTTTTCAAGATTTATTTTTATTTATTTATGCATATAAGAACTGGGGTGTAGGTCACAGGTACAGGACAGGGGGAGGTGAGAAGATTCCCCAGAGAGAGTGGGGAGCAGAACAGGCAGATATACTGAAATACACTGCTGAGGGGAGCAGCTGGCGAGACAGGAGAGATCTGCTGTGCCATGTGGGTCAGCTCCCTGGCTGGAGATCGAATTCGTGCTGTGATGGCTGCCAACGCTTCATAGTGCTGAGACTTAACCCCTTGCACCACAAGGAAGGCCCCCTTTATTGCATTTTCTAGGAAATATCATTCACTTTCATTTGGTTCTGAGTTAGTGACCCCAATGACTAAGCACTGGGGGTTCTCAAAAGGAAATTTCTCCAGATGAGGAGATACCAAGTATTACTGTGGAGTGGCGATGGTGCAACAGAGGAAGGTCCAGAGGATGAGGATTGAGGGATAACAGGGCTGAGTTATAACTGGGTTGCTGAAGCACTGTGTGGAGAAACCCAGAACATGGGAGAGCAACAGAAGAAAAATCACTCAAACCCGGGAGCTTCAGAGTTAGCTTTCAAAGCTTAACACAAAAGCTGACTCCTGGAAGGGTTTGCCTGATCCCAAGGCTTGGTGATAATCACCTGTTCCTAAATCTCTGAGCCTCTATAGTGCTCCTGAGAGCCCCAGTTTGGCCATTTCGGGGATCCCCCTCTAAACCAGTTATCCCCAAGAGCAGCTTTGGACCCAGAGAGGCTTGATGGTCCTGACACATAACAGAAGTCCTGAGCAACTAGACCTGGCTCTTCCCAGGAGAGGATCCCCTTGTAGTCAGAGATGACCTTTCAGAGGACTGGGATCCACATTTGTCACAGGGCTTGGGGATAATGCTGATACCATCTCTGTGTATTGGAAAGATAAACTGTGCCAAATATCCTCTCTCCCCAACTGTGGTCACACTACCCAGAGTTGCCTGGAATTCAGATCACCCTGACCATTAAACACACCAAAGTTCAAACTCCAGCTGCTCTTGGCTCTACGTTTTGGTGGGCCTGGGATGATGGGTTCCGTGGCCACTCGCTCCGGGGGAGGTTCCCAAAGTGGGTGGCAGGACTGTGGCACAGGAGCAGGGTCACAGGAGGACCTGAGACAACTTGTAGACATTTGCTTAGTTCTGGCTGAGCCTCTTCCCTTTTTGCTCAGTTGCAGCAACCCTGTTACTTGTTGCAGGAGAAAATGAGGTGGGGAGCAGACCTGAGAAAGGTTTGACTCAGCACCCACACAAAGGCCTGCAGACAGTGCTCGGGCCCTGGCAAGGACTGCGAACATGCAACTGCCTTTGCCTCTTTCAGAGGAGCCTTGACGCCTGCGCCAAAGAAACAACTGAGTTTGACCAACTTGCTTGGAGCTATTGCCAGTTTATACTTGACCAGCTGTGTATCACCGAAATCATCAAATGAACAGGCTTTCATGTTTTCTCGTGGACAAGCCGCCCTCTTGTCAACATCTCCACTCTTCTGTAATGGCATCTGCGGGTCGCTGAGTCACCCTGCAGGTGACATGAAGCCCATCCTATGTGTGAGCTCCTGGCCATTTGCAGCCTGTGGTTTCCCCATGAGTCAGTAGAATTGGGACACACTTCGAGCAGATGTTACGGAGGTGACACAGCGGTCACAGGGTACGTGCCCAGGATGAGTTTTGAATCGTTGACGAGAACTCACACTATTTTGAATAAGCTGAGTCATGGCTCTTTCCAGAAAAGTGCTCATCTGTGGACACCAGAGGCAGACCCCAAACCTGAGGTTTTTTTTCTCATGAAAATTCAGGCATTTCTGTAAAGTGGTATTTTAAGCAGAACTAGATTTTTTTTTTTCTCATGAAGACTTGCAATTTTTTAATAATACTTTAAGGATCATAATATTAACAAGTTAATTTCTTATTCACGCTAATGGAACAGTGGTTTGTGTTATTTAAACATTTAAATCAGCTTCTAAATCCTTACAGTTTACTGTAAATTCAGGACAGAAGGAGAAGGGGAAGAGATTTCAAAATAGACTCAAACAGGACGATATTTAAAGGACGATGTTGGCCTTGCAGTTTGCTTGGCTGAGTCGTTTCTGCATAGCGTGTCTTCCTGAAATCTCGGCGTCAAATAGACATCTTTTTAGGATTTTTTCTGTTCCCTGCAGCATCTGTGCTTCTTCTGGGCATGGGAGTGGGAGGGGTGAGTGCCCTCAGCCCTGCTGGGCCTGAGGTGACTCGGTTGCAGGGAGGGAGGGGGAAAGCTTTGAGGAGGCAACTGACACTCAGGTGGACAAGTTGGTAGCAGAGGAACCAGGCAGACACATCTGACTCCCAGTCCCATACCTAACCCCTTGGTTTGTTGATTTTTCTCTCCCCTGCTCCCCCCAGTCTTGTGTGACTTTATCACAGGCGGGGTGGTGGTGGGTTTTTAAGGGATGAGGGCCAAGTCACCCACAGCTTCTACAGATGTCCCTCTGCCCAGTTCCATGTCCCCAGGGAAAGTCCTCACAGACCCCTTTGTGGACTATTTCCCTCAGGCGCTCTTGCCTTCCCTCATTCTGCCAACATGGCTTTTTAAAAGGAAACATCCCTAAACCACCAGTGTCCTGGGAGCCAGCCCCTGAGACTTCCCACTTGGACAGTTCCTCTCCCCCCATGCCCTCCTCCCCTACAACCCCCCAAAACCCCCTTGGTGGTCAGTTTTTGTTCTATGAGGGAGGCCCTATACAATGGTTCTAAGGTGGGCATCAGAAAAGCAGAATTCCTAATCACAACCTTGGCTCTGCCTCTTGCCAGGCGTGCCTCCTGTCAGGCTTCCTATCCTGCAGCTTCCATTTCTCTCTGCCTCCCCAACTCCCTCCCTCCCTATCCCCTTCTCCAGCTTCTCCCTCTCCCTCCCCTCCCCCTCTCCCCTTGCCAACCTTTCCCTCCTTCCTCTCTCCCCCTCCTTTCCTCTCCTCCTCCCTTCTCTGCACCTCCTTCTTCTCCTCTCACTTGTAAGCCCTCCCCCCTTCTTTCTGTAGGCCTTTTGCACTTCACTTTCTCTGCCTTGACCATCCGAGGGTCCTTAGCCTGCAGAGGCCCGAGAGCTGTGGCCCTTACACCTATCAGCTACCCTCATTCCTCCCTTTCTCCCAAAGGCCCAGGGCACTTTCCTGCTTTGCTGAAACTCTGACCTCTGATTCCGACCCTCTTAATTCCCCTCCTCCTGCAGGCCCAGGCTGGGGAGCAGCTCATGTCCTTCTGGTTCCCTTTTCTCTGTTGACCTTAAGGATAGTGCATACCATAGAGCAGGACAGAACAGCTGGTGAAGAGATGCAGGGTGTGGTCTTTACCATGGTCATTGGCTCCACTTTGAGTCTCTGGAGTGCCTCCCCACCTCCCTCCCTTGAGGACAGCTCTGATCACTCACCCCCCACCCCTCCCCCACCCCTGCCTTCCAGCCTCCCAAGCCATGGAATAGCCTGGCCCTCCTCCCTCATGCACACTGGAATTTCTGAGAGCTCCAGACTAGGTGGCCTCCTTCCCAACATGAAGATGTTCCCCTGGGTGTTCTGTCACATAAATTCTTCCAAGAATTTGTTGCCAGGAAAAAAAAATTCCCCAAAGAATTGGAATGTTTTCTTTTATTAGACAATAGGAGTTACATACCACTCTGTTTTCCTATTTATTTTCCCTTTCCTTATCAAGAAGCTCAGAGCTACACGAGTGCTGATGGCTGACACAATCACGGGCCCGTTTTCTGTCTCCTTCTTGCTGCTGTTTTTCTACAGATCTTCCTGGACATATGAGGATAAACCCACCACAAGTTAAACCTGTCTTCAGTGCACCTAACCCCCAGGCATCATGGCTTAACCCAGCCTGCCTTAAAAGTGCTCAGAACACTTAACATTCGCAAAATCTCTTGGCTCCATGCCTGTGTTATATTTAATTGTGAGCATCTCGTGTAGTTCATTGAAGACTGTATTGAAAGTGAAAGACAGAATGTAGAATGTTTGTTGTCTATCCTTGTGTTCACAGAGCTGGCTGGGAGCCGCAGCTTCTGTCACTGCTCTGCTCCATGAGGGAGGCCCTTCCTCATACTACTATCCCGAGAAGAGATTTCTGAACGTGCTACAGCATCATAAAGTTGAAAACTCCTAAATTGAACCATGGTACGTCGGGAACCTCTGTAGTGAATTCTTGGGCTTGGGACCCTGCGTCCCTGGTTGGGAGGAACGTATGCCCTGGTAACCCTGGGAAGGCTGTCCAGACCGGCCTCATGGTCCTCATGCCCACTGCCCTGGCCCTTCCTCCCTTGCGCCATCCTGCAGGCTCCGCTAGCACTCATACCCACCAGGGAGTTCCCTCTATGTATTGTGTTTGGGGCTATGCAATCCCCAGGCTCTGGTCTTGGGGTTACTTCTTAGGGTTACCATCCAAAGCAATCCCTGGCCCTCTCCACCTTTGGGAGCTTTCCAAAGAAAGACAAGAGCTTTACCATGAAGACCATGACTTGGAGCCTGCAGAGGCCCCTGGCTGGTAAGCCAGGCCCCTCCCTTTCTTTCTCTGTCAGTTCCCACTTTGCCCTCCATCTGGGACACCAGAGAGGAAAGGTGAGGAAGAGGGAATCTGGGTCTCACAGGCAGAGGAAGGGATTTTGACAATAAGGCAATTCAGCAACTGTCAAATCAACATCAGTGCACATAGCCAGCCTTGGAGAAGGTTCTACCCCAGCCTTGGGTAGGTCTTCATCCCAGAGGGTTGAGGTGGAGTTTGCAATGAATGTTGACAGTCTCCTCACTGGGCCCTAGAATCAAAAGTTTCTGCCACTACCTTCTGTCTTTCCAGGATTCTGAAACAGAGCAATAAACAAGACAAAACCTTGCAGTGGGCAGGGAACTATTTCCTTGAATGTGGCAGCTCAACCTTTCACAAAGCCCCACTGCAGACCCCTTGGTCTCACTCTTCCCTGCTCCCTCCCGGAGAGAAAGGCCCATAAGCTCTGCTTATTTTTTTCAACAGGGCTTCATAGTTGAAGCTTTACCTTAAGTGGTAACTTGTGTCCTGACATTAAAATTGTCCCATTTTTTTCCTCATTCCTATGCATACACTAAGGAAAATAGTGTCATAAAGTCACTGCAAAGGAAGTGCAAGTGTGCTTTGGGGCCACTTCCAGAGCCAAAAAGACTTTGAATAAAGTACAGAGTTTACAACCTGAGCCGGTGGCCTGCACCAGCAGGATCAAACGCAGGAGAGGACAGCCGCCAGGGCCTTTGAGGCCTCCAGACATTGCACTGTCTCACTGGCTTGTTGGGTAAAAGTGTGAATTGGGTAAAGAGTCATCCTTTAATTCCAGACTTGGCATTTGTATGGCTCCTGGGATCAAAGCTCCCATTGTCTTCGGCCCTGAGCCTCCACTGCAGAGCCTGACGGTGGGTCCGATGTCCGCCACGAGGAAGGACGGGCTCAGTGTCTGGTCACCAAATGGGCCAGAGTCTGAAATGACCTTATAAATAAACATAGTGCTGAGGTTTGAGTGCAAACAGGCCTGAGCACTGGCTCCCTCTGATAGGGCACTCTACCCCCATCATGCCTGGAGAGATTTGAAAGGTGCAAGAGGAAACCTAGGATAAACCCTCTGCACAGCCACCCCACCCATAGGAGAACGCCAAGCTCAGGGACATGAGATGAGAATTGTCTCCTGCTCCTTTACTTGTCTGCCTTTCTAGGGACATTTTTGCTCTGAATCAGGAACAGAGTCTGGTTGTGGCTTGCTTTTTATTCCTTGTTTCTTTGGTTTCTGCTCCTGAATGCCTTTTACTCCTTTCAGAGGCCAGACTTTTGAGACTTCACTCAAGCTTGGTCTCACCTTCCCATCTTTACATTTTGGTCTGTGTATTTGTCAGGGTTCCCCAGAGGACTTGTATACATGCATGGAAAAGGACATTTATTATAGGAATTGGCTTACAATGTTACAGAGGCTGAAAAGTCACACAATCTATTGCTGCACGCTGGCCTACTGGGAAAGCTAGTGGCATGATTTAATCCCAGCCTGAAAGCTTCAGAATCAGGGAGCTGGCGGTGTAAATACTGATCTGAGTTTGAAAGGCCAGGAACTAGGAGTCATGTCCCAGAGACAGGAGAAGATGGATATTTCAGCTCAGGCAGAGAGAGAGAGAGTGAGAGAATTCACCCTTCCTCTGCCTTTTTGTTCTAGCTGGGTACACAGTCTCAGTGGGTCAGCTGGATGAAGCCTTCCCTCACTGGGGGCCATCATCTGCCTTACTCAGTCTACTGATTCAAATGCTAATCTCTTCCAGAGAGACCTTGGCAGGCACAGAATATTTACCAGCTAAGTGCATATCCCTAAGGCCAGTCAAATTGACCTATAAAATTAACCACCACAGTCCTTCTGTTCCCGAAGGCTTCTCCTGTCCCTCCAGGACTGGGATAGTGCCTGCTTAGTGCTCCCATGGTCCCTGTCTTCCTCTCCCCCATCAGACCATGATGGTATTCTTCTTGTGGTTTTCCCCTGGGCAGGGACCAAGTTAGTCTGAGTCATGGCTATGTCCTGGTGTCTCTCACAGAGCCAGGCGATAGTGGGTCCCCAGAAATACTCAATGCATGAAAAAGCCCTGCATCCGCTGAACACGGCCATTCAACTAGACAGAGCAACAGTTCCCTTTCACAGCAATTAGCAGGCAACATCTATCACCATGTGGGGTGTGGGGCCTCTGAACCAGGGAACTAGTCAGTTCCTTTGGCCTCAAACAAAAGCGATCAGTTATTTCAACAATACATGAGTTTCTTCAAAAACAAGTGTCAGAGGAGGGCAGATAGGAGAGTGTGCTCATCGAGAGACTCCTGTGCACTTCCCGAATCCAAGACTAACAGCCTCCTAAATCAGCCTCTGGAGAACCTTCTCAGTTCTACCGTGGGGAAAACAGCATCATCTCCCATGGGAGATGCAACGTATGTTGGGTTGCGTGGTTTGTTGATTTATGCATCATGGACACCCTTAGCCTCCTGAACTCATTTAAATAGGGTTCTGAATATTAATAGTAACAGTTTGCACCATGGGACAATTTGGGAGGGGGGGATCTCTTTTGGTGGGGCAGTTCAGGCTTTAGGTGAAATAGAATGTGCTGAGCTCATTCATTGTTGCAGGTTGGCTTTGTCCAAGCCAGAATATCCATGTGGCCCCCACTCTGCAGCCTCCTTGCGGCAAAAACATCTGGGCAGCCCGTTTCTTCCATCTTCACTAAGGCAGAGCATCCAGACATTCCTGGCTCTGCCGTCTCTACAAACCTCTAGGATTTCGGTCCCAGAAGCCAGCATGGGGCCTGACACAGGGTAGCTGCTCAGCAGTTTTGGGTTGAATGAATGAAGAAACAAAAAAATTAGTTCACGGACAAAGAAATTCTTTCTTGAAAACTGGTAATTTAACCCCTGCTGTGTATCTGGAGACCTCTGCACTTAAGCTGGAAAGAGAAAACCTCTCTTTTAATGTATTTAACGGTTATTTCCCAATTCCAGGATGTACTCTCTCACATGAATTCATGGAAACTTTGAACCCTAGGGTCATCTCTTAAATGCCCATCAGGATGAGAAAAGTTCATATAATGGGACACTTTCCACCCAATGATAAAGCAAAGAGGATGAACCACTTCCACAGGTAGTTAACAGCATGGAGAGAAGAAAACAAATTGCAGACCAACTGCATTTATGTTAATGTCTGTCAACAATCAGAGCGGGACAGGAAATTGGGTGGCATCTTTAAAAAGATCTCAAGCCAGTATAGTAATATGTTACCACTTGCTGACTATTAACTGTTGTCACAAACTAGTATTTTTAATATTACTCTCTGATGTGTTCTTGTTTTTTTTTTTGTTTGTTTGTTTGTTTTGTTTTTTTGGGTATATTTGAAACTGCCTTAATTTTCAAGGAACCATTTTCTCCATTTGTCAGAAATAATCTAGGGACCAAATGGTTAATTCATTTAGCATTTGCTATAGAACTTAATAGAGTTAGAGTTATTTTATTTGAATTATGCAAGAATCGTACATGAGAACAAGAATTTTTGAATTAAATTCTCCATGTTTCCTAACTCCCCAATTCAGTCTTCTTTGCAGTCCTTAAGGGAATACTGCAGGTCCCTGGATGTGGGTGCCCCACCTCCCCCTTCACTTTATTCCTTCCACTTGCTTCCTTCAGTGGGGACCCTGTGCCCATTTTCAAAGCATTAAGCTTTCACTTAATGATAGTTGATGAGAATCACCTAGAATTTGTTAAAACAGATTCCCAGGTCCCACCTTCCCAGGACTGGGAAGGAACCTGAGAATTTGCATTTCTAACAAGTTCTCAGGTGATACTGATGCTACTGGCCCAGGGACCACACCCTGAGAAGCACTGTCCTGGGGAACCCTGGAATAACACATCTGTGCCGTCAGTGTGTGCTGCCCTTGCTGGACAAACTGAACAGCACATTTCCTGGGAACCCAGGCTTTCTGGTGCCCCCTGCCACCAGGTTTCTTTTTTTTTTATCCTTTCCCCCAGATTTCATCATTGTACCATCTAACATCAATCTTGGTCTTAGTCCCTCTCAGCAAAGAACAGATCTAATCACCCTTGCATCCACTGGGTCTGGACCAAGCCAACTCTCTCCTAGAAGAGAATGTTCAAAATTAAATAATCATTATTGTGGATCAAATGAAGACAGGAATAGAAAGAAAGGAAGGTGAGAAGGTCAAGGAAAAGATAAATAGTGAGAGACAGAGAAAAGCAAGAAAGATTGAGGAATAAAAAGTTTTCCCCTTCCAGGCCTCCCTGGTGGCACAAAGGGTTAAGGCGCAACCTATGAAGCAATCCACAGCCTCTGCAGCACCAGTTTGATCCTTGGCCAGCCAGGGAGCCACCCTCATGGAGCAGCAGACCTCTTCTATCTCACCCGCTGCTCCCCTCAGCAGTGTCTTTGGTCAGTCTTCCTGTTCTGTTCCCCACTCTGTCTCTGGTGGGTCCTCTTGCCCCCACACCTCTGGCCTGTACCCCAGCTCTTATATGCATAAATAAATAAATCTTTAAGAAAAAGTTTTCCCCTTCCATGAATGCAAGGTAACCCCTAGCTAGTGCCTGCCTCACAGCAGAGAAAGAACATTTTTCATTCCTTGTGCAAAATAGCATAGCATCATTAGCAAAAGCAGAAAAATCATAAATGTCAGAGAAAGATAATTTATGACAGGCAAGAATCCTTCCTTTTGAAAACTCTTAAATACAGGGTTTGGTTGTCCCCTCTCTTATGAGGATGTTAGATGCCCTTGGGCCCTGTTTACAGTGTCTGGGAGGCCCACAGCCCTGAGTGACAGGACCCGTTCCTGGAGTTGCAGGGGGCCAGACCCCAAGGAGGAAGGATGAGAAAGAGAGCAGACATTTCCCACTCTCAGGACTTGGAGCTTGAGCAACCGGCCTTGAGTCAGGAAAAGACTCAACAGCACACAGGTAGAGGATGGGTATGGGCAGTGGGAGCCTTGGGAGGTAACACTTCAGGTTCCCCAATCCCCTCAAGTGCACAGGAATCCCCTGCCCTCCCTCCCCCTCACTGACAATCATGGAACTGACCAGGAATGAAGTTTATTGGTTGCCAAAAATTCCCCAGCTCATCCTACAGGCAGGCTGGAGTCCCACTGCTGGAGTCAAGTCCAGCCCATCACCCTCCTTCTGCAGGAGAGGAAGCCAAGTCTCAGAGAGGCTAAGTAACTAGTCTCAGGTCTCACAGCAAGTTAAGAGGCAGGGCGCCCCCTCCAGTCTCCTAATGACTACTCTCAAGGGGGGAGAAAATAAGTTTACATGGTTGAGGTAAAACTGGCCATTCTCATCCCCCTCAGCTTCCACAGGGAGAACTTCCCCTGACAACACCTACTGGATAAACCTTAGGGCCAGACAGGAAGAGTCCTGGTCTCCTGCATGCCCTTCCCTGTGGGGCTCTGTCCACACAGCCCACTGAGCCTGGCCTGTTCTCATCTGCCAATCGGATTCCTGGAAGCCAGATGCCCCCCGCTGCTGGTGACAGGGGCCATGCAGGGAGCTCCACCCAGGACACAGGCTTCCTCTCCTGTTGTATGTTTACTCCTGGGGGGAGCGTGCCACTTCCGATGGTGGCACAGCAGATTTGGAATGTGGCATCACTAGAGAGGCAACGGCAAGACTAGAAAATGAATCAGTAACAGAAAAATATTCAGGCAATTGCGGTTGACTGGGCATCCAGCCTGGCAGGTGGGCACTGAGCCTTCAGCGTGGGGTCCAGGTCATCTTATGAAAGCTCCCTGCAGGGAGTGCATGGCACAGATATGGAAAGGAGCTGGTGCAGACTCTGCTGGGGAAGATGGAGTCCAAAGCCCAGCCTTTTTTCCAACTTTGCATCTGAATTGGACCCAAGCAGACTGGGCTAACCCCAGAGAAGTCAGAAGGAGGCAGATTTTCCTACAGTGGAGGTCCCATTACCCCCACTTGCAGGATCACCTTCACAGCTTAGAGAAGAGCAAAGGTTGGTGAGTTGGCACACTGCCAGAGGGACACCCAGAGGTGGCCTGGTACTCTGAGCTACCCCAACAACTGGAAAGGAAAGGAGACAGTGAGGGCAGAATGCCAGTTGGTTAGGTTTTCTCATGTCTGGGGGCCAGGCAGAGGGAGTGGTTATAAGGATTAAGTGAGCTAACACATGTCAGGTTCTTGGGATGGTGCCTCTCGTGCTGCAAGCGTGCCATAGGCATTAGCAGTTGCCACGGGTGCTGCTCTTATTATAAGAGTCTAGAAACTGCTTTTCCTACCATTAGTCTCAAAATCACACTAAACCCTAGAAGCAAAAGCAGAAATGCAGCAAATGAAAGCCAATCACAATCCTGAAATGCGCTTACAATGCAGCCTAACATCCCCAGAGCTGCTTCTCATTCACACGAATGAGTTTGGGTGCCACATCTTTCTCTTTTAAATACCTCACAGGTTCTGCTGGCACCTTTACAGAAGGGCCCACATGATCTGTTACTAAGGAGACCACCTCCTCTGGTTTACCAGGATAACTGCCCTTCAACACCACCCAGAGTGCTAGTGCAGGTGTGATGAGAGTCCGCCTACTCCATTCATTCATTCACTCATTCCTTCATTAGTTCTTTTATTCATTGGTCATCTACTGAGCCCCTGCCCCTCATCAGGCATTGTTTCAGGTGCTAGGCTATGGCGATGTTGAGACAAAGAAAAAATTGGCATGCTAATGATGGGGGCTGGCTGTAGACCAGAAACCACTGAAAGCTTTCATGAAAACTAGGCAGGTGCAAGGTAAGAGAGACAGTGGAGTCTGACAGGCACATCTGGGGAGTGACTACTGAGACCTAAAAGATCCTTGGCATCCGGCTGAGCTCTCCAGGCTGCAGGAGGGCAGAGGGAGCAGCTGAGAGACGACAGCCCCCATCTCCCCTTAGAGATGGGATCTTGGCAGTCAACTAACCAAAGTGAATGTTGCCATCTTAAATACAGCTTACTCCCTCCAGCTCTCCTGGGTGGGTTGACCCTTGGAGTTTCAACTTCAGCGGCCTCTCCCTTTCCTGCACGCCTGGCCCTCTCTCCCACAGTACAAGGCAGAAGAAGACAGGAAGGACTTGGTCCAGCCCTTTCTGTTAGGAGACTCTGGGTCTTTCTTACTCAAATTCCCTTTCCTTTCCAGTTGTTGGGGTAGCTCAGAGTAGGTAGTCAGACTCACCCAGGCCACCTCTGGGTGTCCCTCTGGCAGTGTGCCAACTCACTGCCCTTTGCTCTTCTCTAAGCTGTGAAGGTGATCCTGCAAGTGGGGGTAATGGGAACCCCACTGTAGGAAAATCTGCCTCCTTCTGACTTCTCTGGAGTTAGCCCAGTCTGCTTGGGTCCAATTCAGATGCAAATCAGTTGGAAAAAAGGCTGGGCCTTGGGCTCCATCTTCCTCAGCAGAGTCTGCACAAGCTCCTTTCCATATCTGTGCCATGCACTCCCTGCAGGGAGCTTTCATAAGATGACCTGGACCCCACGCTGAAGGCTCAGTGCCCACCTGCCAGGCTGGATGCCCAGTCAACCACATTTGCCTGAATGTTTTTCTGTTGCTGATTCATTTTCTAGTCTTGCCGTTGCCTCTCTAGTGATGCCACATTCCAAATCTGCTGTGCCACCATCGGAAGTGGCACGCTCCCCCCAGGAGTAAACATACAACAGGAGGGGAAGCCTGTGTCCTGGGTGGAGCTCCCTGCACGGCCTCGCTTGCATTATTTCCAGAGCTTATCATCATACTTAGTAAGGTGGGGAGAAAGGAAAAATGAGTTTGTGCTGTCTTATCTGGGCCAGAAGTCCTTTCAGTAACTTTTGAATGAAAGAATTCATTAAATGAATCAGTGATGAGTTCATCTTGACTATTCATTTACTCAACTATAACCAGGCTATGAAAAGGAAAGAAATCACCAATTATCCCAACATATAGACCCCCATCACTGCCACCATACCATGGCATCTTGGAAAGTCCCACTAGCGGCCTCCTGTTCCACTCTGGGCAAGGAAATTCAAATAAAACTGCCTGTATCCATTGTGCAGACTTAGGGAGAAAGAGGTAGAGCTGACCATTTGTTCCTTTAACTAGTGGATTTCAGGATAACACATGAATAACCAGTAAAGATGAAGGCAGATTATGGAGGAAAAGAATATACTTGGACATGAGAGAAAGCAAGGCAAGTGAACTTTTCAAACCTACAGCCTCACCTCCTCTCAACTCAAAAAAGGAGACACAAGTCTGTCCTCCAAAGTAGGGAATATTCGGAAATACCCGCTGAGAAAGTGCCCACTGGCACCGTGAGTCCCAGCTGGCCCTCTGCCCCCTCTCCTGTTTTAAATCAGCAATGCACAGTCAAGCGTTCCTTTTCTGCACCTGACAGAATGACTTCAGTCCAGCCTGAGTCCTTATTAGAACTTGTGGAGTTATTTTTAGACCCTGACACAGTTACTTCAGCCTAATTGTTGAATCCTTCACAGAAATGGAGGAAAGACTGATTAACATCTGACATGACCAAGCTGTGCCCCTATGAAAGGGGTCTTATTTCTCATTTTGGTAGTTTGGAGGCCTTGCCACTGCCAAGAATGACTTCTGTCCCCTCCCCCCCACCCCACCACCTCTGCCTGTCACAGGTAGCACACTGAGCCTCCATGTCAGATAATACCCACTTTGCCGGTGGAAACCAGCCCTATACCAAATAACTCCTGCATTCACTTGCTTACTTGTTCTGAGAATCCTGAGATCCTGAGGACATAACAGATCCTGAGCTTCCAAATCAGGATTCTATGCTTGCAAGCTGGGTTTTAGGCAAATTACTTCTTGGGCCCTTCATTTCCCAATATACATAAATGAGACTAGTAACTCATGGTGTAGGCATGAAGTAAAAGGTTATAGGTATAAAGCAATCTTTGGTGTTAGCAGGAGGGAGTGCTTAATACAACCTAGTAATAATGATGGAACTCATTATAATGATGATAGTCATAGCATTACTAACATAATAATAGACTTACTGTATAATTATAATTATTTGTGTGTTAAAAAATAGATTATATTTTAACTACTATTACTCTCCTCAGTGTTCCAAGCACTTTTATGTGCTGTTTCATCTGTTCTTTACAAGAATCCTACAAGATCCTTTATAAATGAAACAGAGACACTGACATGTCACTGACCATAGAGTGAGTTTCTGATGAATAACCTAGAGCTGGGTCATGTCTTTAATCTACTCTGCCAATCTCTACCATTGAATGGATATATTTATACCATTTACATTTAAGGTAATTTTTGATCTGTTGGGGCTAACTCTGGCACTTTATTACTTGTTTCTGCTGTTCCTTCTGTTTCTCTTTTTCTTTTTGTTTCTTTGCGTTGACTTCCTGTGGGTAACGTCAACATTTTGCAGAGTTCTATTTTGACTTAATTATTTGTTTTTAGCATATTATTTTGTACTGTTTCTTAGTAATTACTATTTTAGCTATTCTGTTGCTGGGAAAACTGGGGAGTGGAGAAGAAGTTGCTGCTCCTGGGTCTCCTTATGGTACTGGGAAGAGGCCAGAAGGATGCACACAGGGCTCCTCTGTGTGCCAAAGCTGGAGCCAGCCACCTGTTGGTGTCTCAGTTGTGGATCAGTGGCCAAAATAGAGGGGTTTTGCTGCTCAGGCAGCAGAATGGATTGTCTAGAAGAACTCTGGCTTGTGAAAAGGGAGGTGAAACTTATTATTAGGTCTTTGTTGGGTTTCCCCTTTCTTCAACTTTGGCCAGGGAAAGCTGGATATTCTTGGCTTTTCTTTTATTTTGTTTGTTTCTACATGTTGGTGATTCCAAGTTACAAACCTCTTTCTGCTCTGTTCAGGGAACATTGGAAATAAAAGGAAATCACAAGAAATTCAGCAAGTTGTCTTTTTCAAGTCTGAAAGTTTGCTGCCAATCTACCTTCTTTCCCCCAACTTAAAGTTCTTTTATCATTGTCTATTGAATAGTTTCTACTTGCTGCAATAGGGAAAAGTCAGGCTATATTAGATTGTTCCAGACCAGAAACCAGAACAACCTTTTATTATTATTATTATTATTATTAAAGATTTATTTATTTTTATACAAGAGCTGGGGTACAGGCCAGAGACATGGGAAGGTGAGAGGATTCACCAGAGACAGAGTGGGAAGCAGAACAGACAGACGACAGAAGTACATAACAAGGGAGCAGTGGGAGAGACAGGAGAGGTCTGCCACACCATGTGGGATTCTTGCCAGCAGTCCAGGATCGAACCGGCACTGCAGAGGCTGCGGACAGCTTCACAGTGCGGCGCTCAACCTGCTGCGCCACCAGGGAGGCCCTTATTATTATTTTTTAATATACCAGACAGATTTTCTTTCCTGGTTGATTTTTTAGAAAGCAGAAAAAATACTGTCAATGGGGCTGCCGATGATCAGAGTTCCACCCTCTGCTTTCTTGGAAAAGATTAATTGCATTATTTAATAGTCACACTTCTCAGTATTTAGTCAACAGGATACCGAATTCCTTTTGAAAATCTAAACAACTTATGACTTCTTTCCTGGACCAAAAGTTGATTAGTAATGTAAATACTTGCCTGTAACACAGAAAACAGTTTTTTTGATCTCTTCCTATTCTTCACCCAGAGTTTTGAATAAAGAGTTTTCCTTTGGTACTAACAGGCTATGAATACATTAATCTCGAAACAGATCACCGTGGAAGTACTGGAGCTTTCTGAGTACAAATTGTTAGCTACACAGCAGACTTCTTAGCCACGCCTTACTTGTTTCTCATCTTGAGCTCCTCCTGCTTGACAGCATAAGATAGGCTTCTGGTCCAGTGACTCACAGGAAAGTGCAGTTTTAAAACTTAAGTTATTTTCACACGTACCATTAAAGACACAATAAGCAGAACACTGATAGAGTCCTGGCCCTCCTTAAAAAAAATTACTGCCTCTATATGCGTTCCTTCACCAAAAAGAGAATATTCTGCTTTCTGTTAAGTAATCAGTGAGTGGAGAAGAAATAATTAAATTGTTGAATATCTTTTACTTTAAAAACACAGTTTAGGAAAAAGTAGACGGGGTTTAATAAGTTTTATGTCACTCTTTTTTGGTGCCATAGATTACCTCTTCGCAAGATTTGAAAACTACTATAAAATGTTACAGGCAAGTATTTACATTACTAATCAACTTTTGGTCCAGGAAAGAATACATAAAAAATTTAAATATATAGCAAAACTTATTAGCTTACATGATTTTAGGCTTACATCAGTACAGTGACTCATACAATGTGGTAAATAGAAACTTCAAAAATTGGATATTATATCCTTGAGATGAAATTGAATGTCCACGGGTGAAGAAACACATTTTGAAGTTCTATGCTTTTTTCCTGAATCCCTTTGTCTCCACTGACTCTAAAAATTTCCCTTCAAACATGTACCATTTTCTGAGGATACATGAAAAGCTTAAGAGGTCAACAAATTAACATGCTATATTTGGTATGGACACTATACTCCAAATTTTCAAAAGACCCAGAGAAATCATGTACAACCAACCAGCATATTAAAGCTCTTTGTATATTTTCAGTTACTTTTAAAATCAGTGTTGAAGCACATTTAATTTTATTTGTAAAAATGGGACAAATTGAGTGACTTTAATTTCCAACCTGAATGGACGACTCCCAGTATTCCATAATTTCAAAAGAAAATGAGATTATAAAAGTTTACACAAACTCTCAGTTTCCCTTAGACATCTGTGAAATGAACAGAACCAAGAATATTTTACATCTGTCTCTTAAAACATGATTGCCCTCTCTATTGTTGCCTTCATGGATAAAGCAACAGAGGTAGAAAGTGAGACTATAGTAAAAACATGAAAAAAGGTATGGCCTTTGCCTACTTCCCACAAACCTAATGGTGATAAATAAAATAGTAACGATGAACAAAATGGCTCACAAAGAAACCGGCTTTTCCCTTAGTTTCTTTTGAAGTGACTCTCCATTTCTTTTTTTCTCTTTGGAACCCTACAAATCCCTACAAATGAAAGCTCCCTTGGAAAAGGATGAATTTTGTAGTTTCCAGACTGAGAAGATAAACAAACCAGTGGATTTCGCTTCCCTCCCCCACCTCAACCCTGTAAATAACCTCAGGCCACTGTCTGAGTCTCCCTTGCTCCACCGTCTACCAGGGAGCTGGGGGCTGGGAAGGCCAGAGAGGCAAGGGGTGGGGCAAAGAGGGGGAGGGGGAAAACAGAGAAATGGAGGAGGGTATGGGGGGAACCCCAGCTGCAGAGTTGCAGCCAGTAGGGAAGGTCACAGGCATGCTAGCACACACAAAATGCCCACAGTGAAACCAGGCATAAGAGCTGTTAAAAAGAGAAAAGAAAGAAAGAAAAAGTACTGCTTCATCAGCTGAAAAACAGTTGTGCTCTTTCCTGGTTTGATGTCAACTCGAAGTACTGACTTGGAATTGCCTGCAGCGATATTGGGCCCCTGCCCACACAGCAGGCAGACAGATTTCTCTGCCAGCAACAGGCTTTTAATAAAACAGGATGCTGTCCCATTACCCATTACTAAGGCCACTGAGGCCTATCTTGAGCATGGGTCCCAATCCATGTGAACTCCCACCCCCAAAGCAACAGTTCCTCATCAGGAAACCCTGTAGGGGAAAAAGGCGCCTCTCCCAGGGGCTCCTCAAGACAGTGCTGGTGGCCACCCCTGTAGTCCCTAGGGCTGCTGTTCCTCAAGATTCTCACCACCAGTGGGTGAGCTCCTTGCAGGAACTGCTAATTCTAAGCATGGATTTTGGCTTTTAGGTCCAGACCCTGACAGTCAAACAGGATGGATTTTAAAATAAGAACTTGGCTTTCACAGGAAGGAGACATTTCATGCCCATTTTCCCACAGCAAGTTCTAGTGAGTCATGCCATATCTGGATTAGAACCTGACTCCCCATCTCAAGTGTGATGAATTTTAGCATTTTGGGGGAAGTTCATGGGCTCCTTATTTTCTCCCCACTTGGATTGAAATGGAGTATGTTCCACTTGGGACAGCAGTTTCTGAAGTTTTCCAACTTCAGTCTGATTTAAAAAAAAAAATCAAAATAAGGGGTGAGATCCCAAGGTGCCTGGATCTGTGGCCAACACCGCCCAGGCTGGGATTGCCTTTCCAGTGTTCCTTCTCACTCCTTTGCCTGAGGGCGACGTGACTGCCACTAGGAAAGTTTCTCCGGGAGTGTTGCCCAGTCCCCTAGGCACCAGCAGGCTCTTGTGCAGGCCCTGCTGTGTTGTGCGGAAGTGGCTGAGCACAGAGTCCTCACCACTCACTGGGAGGCAGACGCTCAGCACGTGGACTTCCATGACCTCACACGAGGCTGCACTTGAGTGGGAAAGAGGTAATTGTCATTGAGAAGAAAGGTCTGACAACCTAGATTCCATCCTCAAGTCTGCATGGTTTCCTGGATAGCATTAGACAATGTATCCATATGTGACTCAGTTTCCTCATTTATAAAGTGCAGAGCGGATTGTTGGAGACGTGCAAGTCATCGGTTGGTATGCTGTAGCTTTCCCTTACCACATCCATGCAGGCATTTTGAATCCTTCACAGACCTTTACTGCCGTCCAGATTTGGAACCCAATCAGCCACAACCAATCGATCAGAGATGGCACTTGAGGAAAGAGCTGTGATGGTGTCTGGGTTTTCTTCCAAGCGGAATCACCTATGAGTCTAAATCCAATATATTTCTATTGACGTTGACATTCTGGGGAGGAAATGGAAGGAATTGGTGTTACAGGTAATGTTTTCATCTCTCCTCTCACTACAGAAAGGAGGGGTAAGGAAGTATGGGCATGTAGATGGTGTCAGAGTGGAGAATTTTGTCTCCTGGATGGCAGCCCAGATCCACCCCAGAACAGCGGGACTCTGGAAGGAAGCAGGATGTACTAACCAAAATCTGAGAAGAACATGCTGCAGGAGACTTGCCAGTGTGACCAGAAAGCGTTTAAAAGGAAAATTCAGAGGGAGGAATAGAAAGGGGCCAAATAAACCTATAAACCCAAGAAGATGAGCACAGCAAAAGCACAAGGATATCAGCTCAGGTTCTGGAAAGCAAAAAATAAATAAATAAATAAATAAATAGAAGAAAGATGCTTGCTGACTCGGGCCAAAAAGGGAATGTGCTGAAAGTGATGCTCACAGAGTCAACAGGAAAGCTGGATTCTGTGCTCGGGAACGGGGTTCAGCCCAGGACAAGCGCTCTTGGACTGTCAGGTGCCTCTGTGGGGAATGCATGGCTGCCCTTGCTTCTTCCTCGTTGCTCAGCTCAGCTCAGGACTGCTCTGGGGAAACAGGAGGGGGTGATGTGGACAGGACCATGGATACCTTTCCACTCTCATGTAGGGGACACAGCATCAGGAATCCCTGTTCTGCCAAGATTGTGCAATGGTCAGGGCCGCGCAGTAAAGAGACACTGTGTTGGGAAGGGAAAGGGTAGTGGATTCTGGGCCCTAAAACAATGCTGCCCAGCACTGTACATGATAGGAGTGCCACACGATAGCCACCGTGAGAGGCCAGACCTGTGCTGGGACAGGCTCATTGTCCACTTCAGAGAAGCATCAAGCAAACACAAAATCCAATCCAGCAGGCTGGCAAGGCAGTGTTGAGGGGTGACTCCAAGGTCAGTTACCAGGTGTGGAAAACCCATCTGGGAGGCCAGGGTGGGGTCAAAGGGTAAAGACAGAGTCAATTAATTACCAGCCATGACGACCAAGCCAAGTGTCGCACAGGAAGTTGTCTAGCAGATGTCAGAGAGAAGAGTCAAGGCCAGGAATGTCTGGAGGAGGTGAATGAGGGATTAAGAAGTGGGGACCTGGAAGCATGGCCCAGGGTCATCTTTCTCCACTGGGGTAAAGAAGCTGCTTTTAACAGAGAGAAGCTGCTTTTGCAGGAAAGAAGCTGCTTTTAACGGTCCAGCTGCCCTTAGCTACAGAGTGGAGGAGCTGCCCAGTGTCAGCGAAATCATTCACAGTCAAGAAGGCTCATGAGGTCTCCTCTTTGGGAAAGCAAATCTCCCAAATTCAGAATTTGGCTTCCCCCTTTTCTGGGCATAGTGCCAGTTCCCAGGGCCCAGAGCCAGGTCCAAGCTCTGTGGTCCTGCTCTTCACCAGGCTTCTGCCGAACTGGGGCTTAGGTGACTGGCCTGGGACTGCCACCACCGTCTTGCTAGCTTCCAAGGGGAGCTGGATGGAGACAGCGAGTGTGGCCCCAGCTGGGCCTGAGACCTGGTGGACCTGTGGACTTGGCTTAACAGCACCCAGTAAGAAACATTCCCTGAGCCAATAAATTCTCTCTTTGTATTTAAACTAGTTTGATGTGGGTTTCTATCACTTGTGACTACAAAGGTTTTCAACCATAGGTAGATAATAATACTAATAATACAGAGAATAACTGCATATTTCCTTCAGAACAGGTTTAAAAGATAAATGCTGGGCTTCCCCGGTGGCGCAGCGGTTGAGCGCTGGGTTGCGAAGCTGCCCGCGGCCTCTGTGGCGCCGGTTCGATCCCCGGCTGCTCCCTGGCCACCGGAGGAGGGTCCCGCATGGCGCGCAGACCTCTCCTGCCGCCCGCTGCTCCCCTCAGCAGTGTACTTCGGTCCTTCTGCCTGCTCTGCTCCCCGCTCTGGCTCTGGTGAATTCTCTCACCCTCCCGCGCTTCTGACTGTACCCAGTGCATGTATAAACAAAACGAACGAATAAATAAATAAAAAAAATAAAATAAAAACATGCCTCTATTAAAAAAAAAAAGATAAATGCTATTATCAAGCCCAATTTAACAAGAAGAAAATAAAGTACAGAAAATGGGGCAAGATTTCCTCCTACCATTTAATGTTAACCTGAAGGATTGGAGGCTCATGTCTGAATGCATGAGTAAAGAAATTGGGGTGACCCCAAATTTTCTTATGTAATAATGACTAATGCAAGTAAGGAACAAAAAGTGAGAGAATACCTAGAATACCTGTACCCCACATGACCTCATATGGCTTCCTTGCTGAGGGCTGTAATTTCTTTCTTCAGCTCTACAATGGGCTACCAAGAGAGGCTGCCTCATGATGCCCTTGTCAGGACTGAGTTAGGGTGTGGGAAGCATGTGGCACAGTTGACCCATTTGGCTGTTACCTTGACTTTCGAGGCATAAGACCTGAGTAACCTCCTACTTTCCTGTTAGGGTCTTTGACTCTGGCCAAGTCACTCCATCACCTGAACCACAGTTTCCTCATCTGCAGACATGTATTTCAAAAACATCAAAAGCATATGTGTCAAATGTGTGGGTAATTAGAAGCTGAGGAGGACCATCAATGCTATAAAATAACCAAATCATGAATGATTCCCATTCATTTCAACCAGATGGAATAGGAAGCCAACCTAACAACATCCGTAAAAGTTGAGTCAGAATATCCATTGACAGAAACACTGAGAATTAAAAACTGCAACAGAGAAGAAAAAGTGGGGTTGGTATATGACTTTTATCAGCTGCTTCAATGAAAATAAGGATCTGGGGGATAACGCAAAGCCCAACAATAACATGTAAAAGAACTAAGAATTAAGTGATCCAGGGCACGATATACACCTCTGAAGGCTGAGAATTAGGTGTTGGTCAGACTATTCTGACACCTGGGGATAGAAATGAAACTCATATAACACCATGAAAAGACAAAAGAGCAATGATGTCTACTTGACGGACAGACACAGTTGTGTGAAAATGTTACATGCAAAGCCATTGCAATTGGAAGAGATTTTTCTCTGAAATTGTACCCTCACCTCCAGAACAACAACAACAAAAAAACCCTGGCAATTTTAGGGCCAACATCAGACAGTCATGGATGTGAATGCTAAAAGTCAAGATGACTTTCGTTTGTATCGGTGAATGTATATTGTCTCCACTGAGTGTGCTGCCTGCTGTGGCTCATCCAGGAAGCAGGTGTGATAGAACAGGTGAGGTGTGTGGCCACTCCACACCAGTTTGTCTAGGTAATTTTTGAGAAGAAAATTAGCAATAACTTCTGGATAGATGAAGAAATTAAGTGTAAAAAAAATGAACTCACTGCATGGCTAAAAGAAATTAAGAATGAACATTTATCTGCACCTGGGAGAAATGAAAACTTCCTATGGATAAAATTAATGGGGATAGTCATAGAGGAGAATATTGGTAGGCATAAAAAATTTAAGCCTTTCCAGTCCTAATATCACCATAGCAAAAGGAAAAGGCAGGAAAATCTGGGAAACATATATGACAGATAATGAGTTAAGTATATGTGTGCACGTGTGTGTATAGCTTACAACTCATGGGAAAATGGGCAAAACATGAAGAAGCCTTTTGAAGGAGAAAAAACGCAAATGGACTGTAAGAAATGATCTGCCCGCGGCCTCTGCAGCACCGGTTCGATCCCCGGCTGCTCCCCGGCCATCAGAGGAGGGTCCCGCATGGCACGCAGACCTCTCCTGCCGCCCGCTGCTCCCCTCAGCAGTGTACTTCGGTCCTTCTGCCTGCTCTGCTCCCTGCTCTGGCTCTGGTGAATTCTCTCACCCTCCCGCGCTTCTGACTGTACCCAGTGCTTGTATGTATAAATAAATAAATAAATAAACAAACAAACAAACAAACAAATAAATAAATAAATAAAGACTTAAAAAAAAAAAAAAAAAGAAATGATCAGATGCAGGCCTCCCCTGTGGCGCAGCGGTTGAGCGCTGGGTTGCAAAACTGCCCACAGCCTCTGCAGTGCCGATTCGATCCCTGGCTGCCGGCAAGGGTCCCACATGGTGCTCAGACACTCCTGCCACCCGCTGCTCCCCTCAGCAGTGTACTTCGTCAGTCTGCCTGCTCTGCTCTCCCCTCTGGCTCTGGTGAACTCTCTCACTCTCCTGAGCTTCTGACTGTACCCAGTGCTTGTATAAATAAATAAATAAATCTTTAAAAAAAAAAAAGAAATGATCAGATGCCCAAATTAGCAAACAGCCAAATAAATGCACATAAAAACAGGAAGCTAAAATTTCTCTTTGAAGATGCCATATATGAGTATGTGTGTGTATGTGTGTGTATATATAGATATATGTATATATAGATATATATAGATATATATATACACATACACATACATATGCAAAGGTCCAGGGATGAGGGCAACAGCGTGAGTGGGAGTAATTAGACACTCCTTGCTGGCACTCACTAGCTGAGTAGTTTATATAACCTTCTGCACTATAACCTGAAGATACCATAATTCCTGCCTGACAGGCTTTCAGGAGGATTGGCAGAACATACTACTTCCCCCAGTAGTGATACTTCCAGGAATTTTTTTCTAATTAGAAGTAATCAAGCAAGGTATGCTTAAATACATCACGATGCATTTAGAAGATGGAATATTACACAGACATTAAACATTGTACAAGACTATTTCCTAGTCAAAAGTGCTATGAGAACTAGATATGTTAATTTCCTATTGTAAAGGGAAATAAACACATGTTTTTTATATACAGATGAAAATGGCTAAAATTTCGTTTCTTTCTTTTTTATGGTTGTTTCTAGGTGATGGGCTTACAGGGGGATTTTTTTTTTAATTAAGAAAACAAAAGATGTAAGAAAAAATGTGGAAAATGGCATTGAGACTAAACAAACTCAAACAAAACAAAAAACCTGTAGCGTGACCTGGTGCTGTCACTCAGCGTGTTTGGATCACTGGAGACCTAGTATTTCAGGGACAGTTGGAGGAGCTGCTTCCGTGTGGTCTGTGGGGCCAGGACATCCATGTGCCTGTCTGATGGAGGGTGTGTCCCAATTTTCCCCTCTGAAACAGCATGTCACCTGCCTTGAAATCACTGTAGCAAATATGGAGGCAGGCAAATCTGGCAACTGATCTCCATTTCCCACTCCTAAAATTCCTTTGGGGAGTTCCCCTTTGGCAACATCAGGCCTGCTAGTTTGGGGAATAGGCCCTCATTGGCTTAAGCTTATTATTCCTGTGCTCTGACTTCAGACTCATGTGATCAGAGGGAACATGCACTCAGCTTCCTGGGAGACTGAGGTATCTCTCTTGGGCAGGAGCCTGTAGATGGCGCTCTGGAGGGTGCAGAGCACTGAGGGGCTGAGTGGTGGTGAAGAGGGGCGCCTTCTAGCACCCTACCGTGGAAAGGTGTGAAACTGGGGCCTTGGTGATGCAGGCTCACACCTTGCCTGAGGTCAGAGCTCCTGCTGGGTTTTCCAGTTCCCTGGGGCAGGGCTCTATCATCGAAGCGAGTTTGAGTTGAGCTCTCTGCCATTTGCTCCACACATTACTAACTGGCACAATACCGAATAGAAGGTTCATGTTCTAGTCCAGAAGATTTGATTGCTATCTCTATATCTTTGGAGACTGCTGTAAAGCAACTTCAGGGAGATAAAATATGTTTTTACCTTATTGTCAAGATAGTATTTTCAATACACTATTCTAAAAAGATGGATCACTTTTGAAAGGATTTTTAGACAAGTTTGACCCCATCAGCTGGTCTGACCTAGGCAGGGGTGGTCAGATGATAGGGAGTGACTGAGCCCCAGGTTCTGGTGCAGCCATCCCATTCCCTGTGTAGAACTCAGGCAGGTCAGCTGTTCACCAAATTTTGGTGAGTGCTATATGTGTGTGCGGTGACAGTGCAGAAAGTGATTTGTTAACTGCAGGCATCATAATGAATAGAATTAGGTGTTTGGTGTAAGTTACTGTTTGACAAATTTTTCTTTAAATATCTAATAAAATGATTATTCAGTTTTACTAAACAGGATCCAAGATGTAGAAAAAAAATCCAAGCCATGTGCAAGATTTGATAATGTAGATGACTAAGCTTAAATTCTTCACTAGAGTGAGGAAAAATGTTGCTTTTCTTTCACTGGAGGGAAGGATTCCAGTGGAGACCAGGGTGCATCTCTCTAAGGCCTTCATAGGGTCCCCAAATCATGGGAATGCTCCTCAGATCCTAAGGAAGCCAAAGTTATTAGGACAGTGGTATATGCACATTTCTACTCTCCCCTAGAGGGTAAAGATTAGCAACAACTACTAAATGATGAATCATACATTTCAGATTAGGATTGCACTAGTAGAAAACACCAAAAGACAAATCTATACATAAACACAAGTGTTCACATAACCATAGAAAAGTCATGCAAAGTGTGTTCCTTTTGTCTTTCTGCTCCACCATCCTAGCACTAGCTTCTACCCTCAGGGTCACAGGACAGCTGCAGGAGTTCCTGCTATCACATCCATGTCCCAAGAAGAGGAAGGAAATGTCTCTACAGCTGAATCATCTCCTTCTAATTAATCTTCCCAGAAGCCTTACACTAATGTTTATACTTCAACTAGAATATAATCATATGACCATAGCAAGCTGCAAAGGAACCTGGAAAATGTAGTCTTTTAGGGAAAAAATTAGTTGGATTAGTTGGGCAGTTTTACCCAAACCCTAGATAAAATTAAGTTTCTCTTGCAAGTAAACGGGAGAATAGAAATAGGGTAATGGCATAAGAGAAATTCATTTATAAAATAGTATTCAGGAAAAAAATTGCAAATTGGGTACATGTGCATTCAGAAACATACATCAAAGTTTCTAATTTCTGAATTGTTTTCAATGAAAACTGTCAAAGTGGTCATGCCAGGTCTCAGTTTGTAACTCCTTCAATTAGAATGGCAGATACCCCTCATTTTTTTCCCCAGAAAAGCTACAACCTGTGATGGGTTGTCTCTGGAGTATAAAGCTCTCGTATGGAGATGTGATTTGGCTTCATATTTGCTCCTCTGTCTGCCTTTTGTCTTTTTTTTTTTTTTTTTTTCATTGTGCTGAGTCACACCTGTAGCTACAGAAGGAGGGAACTTTCTGTCCCCGTTCTGTGATCAGAACATTTTCACCTAGTTAAGCAAATGAGCAGTGAGTGAGTCGCTAGGCACCAGTGCCAGATAGTTGAGGTATATTCTTTTATTTACTGCTCACAACAATTCTCTCCAGCAGGTCTTTTCAATGTCCGTTTGAGGCTCAGTCCCTGGAGCAGAGCCACCAGTTCAGCAAGGATAAAGCGGTAGCGTACACTGCCTTGGAGGGACCGCGAGGTGTGGAAGATCAGGTGAAAAGCAGGGTGTAGGGCAGCCAGGATCCAACCCCTTTCTTGCTGGCACCAGAATCCTTTCAGGCCCACTCTGCACCATGTAGTTGAGCCATCTGATCTGGATGTGGACAAGTGGCCAGGACTTCTAACCACGTCTCGTGCCCCAGCCCTCATGATGGGGGATAGGGAGCTGGACTTCTGTCACCTGCACTGCCCAGCAGACACCTTCAAGCTGAGCTGCTGGCTGTCAACTTACAGCCACCTGTAGGGGAGGTAAGAGGAAGTCAGCACGGTGGGAGATGGAGCCGTGGTCCTGCATATTACGGAGCATAAGCAGGCCTTTTCACACCTCGGCCTTTTCATGCCTCAGCCAATATGCTTTATCAGCCTCTCTGAGTTAGGTTCTTGCTGTCACAGCCCAGATGTCTGTGACTTTTCTACAGGTATTCCCTGCTGCCTGAAGGTTTGCAGCAGGCAGCTTCACTTTCATGAACCACCTGCATTTTACCTGATTTCCCTAAAATACACCTTTGAAGAGGATTTCCTTTTTTTTATGCCAAAACTGGAAAAGTGAAGAGCGTTGAGCATCCAGCCTTTGTTTTGAGGCAGCTGTTTCAGAGACAGCAGTACCCTAAGCCTCAAGAGTGGCCCCACCAAGGTCCTCCCTGGAGAATGACTTTCTCCAGGCTGGGATCTATCATATTCCTTCACCACTTGGTATTGGTATTTAAGGCTTCATGTGTTATTTGATAGGACTGGGCAGGTTATTTTTTGGGCCTGGGAATGTTTAAAAATTTTCCATGTAAATGACAGGTATTGCTTCTTGGCTTTACATCATTCAGCTTAGGAAAGTTTTCAGATGGAAGGGGAACCCATCTGGGGCAAGCTACATGAATACTCACTTTCACACCATTGGGGGCCTGGCTGCCCCCAATGGGGACCGTGCAGAGTGGGAAATTAAGCAAACAGAAATAGTTCTATTTTCTAAAGTGAGGAGCATTTTCTCTGTATTTTACATACATAGATGACAAAGAAGCCTTCTGGGCATATTTCCTGGCCAGGGGCTTAAGTCTATGCTTTATGCATCTCTCATTTAAAGCATCCCTGCTTCAGGGCCTCCCTGGTGGTGCAAGCAGTTGAGCGCAGCACTGTGAAACTGTCCACAGCCTCTGCAGTGCTGGTTCGATCCCCACTGTCCTAGGAGCGACCCACATGGCGAGCAGACCTCTCCTGTCTCGCCCGCTGCTCCCCTCAGCAGTGTGTTTCAGTCAGTCTGCCTGTTCTGTTCCCTGCTCTGTCTCTGGTAAATCCTCTCACCCTCCTGCGCATCTGGCCTGTACCCCGGCTCTTGTATAAATAAAAAATAAAATAAAATCAAGGAGGGGCAAGTGCAAGCCAAGCTTCTGTGAGGGGGTAAATGTGACATTTCAAATTAGTGGGCAAAGGCAGGTCATTCAGAAACAGTACTGGAAACAAAATAAAACAGTATAAAATAAAACAGTATAAAATAAAACAAAATAAAATAGAAACAGTACAGGAAACAAAATAAAAGGTGAATGAACAATTGTATATCCAAATGAAATCTACATAGATTTAATATTAAAATATATAAGAAAAAATGAAACCATAAAAGTATTAACAGGAAATATTGGTTATTATATTTTCGTTTGAGAGGGAGGAATATCTTACTAACATAAACATAAAATACAAAACAAAGATGGGGAAAAAACTGATAAAAATGACTACATAATAATCTATTTTTCTCTGCATGGCTAAACCTCCTATAAACAAACTTAAAAGGCACACATCAAACTAGGAAAAACTATTTTTATTTTATTTTATTTTATTTTTTTTTAAAGATTTATTTATTTATTTATACAAGCACTGGGTACAGTCAGAAGCGCGGGAGGGTGAGAGATTTCACCAGAGCCAGAGCTGGGAGCAGAGCAGGCAGAAGGACCGAAGTACACTGCTGAGGGGAGCAGCGGGTGGCAGGAGAGGCCTGCGCGCCATGTGGGACCCTCCTCTGGTGGCCGGGGAGCAGCTGGGAATCGAACCGGCCCTACATAGGCTGCGGGCAGCTTCGCAACCCAGCGCTCAACCGCTGCGCCACCGGGGAGGCCCGGAAAAACTATTTTAAACCAGGTAAAATTAATACCACAGATAAAGTGCAAATATGGCTAATATCTAAAGAACCCTATAAATCAGTAAAGACCAACAATCAAACAGAAAAATGGAAAAGGATGTGAACCAACAAGACATGGGAATGCAAATGGTTCTTAGGCATTTGAAGAGATGTGCATCATTCAGGACAAGAGAAACACAATTTAAATTTGTGCCCTGATGCCATTTTTCATCTTTCTGACAGTTGTGTTTTGATCATACACCATGTTCAAAAAATGTTTAGAAGGGGTTCTCCTGTGCATCCTTGTAATTTGTAAAGGAACTAGTACATTTTTGATGGGGGGCCATTTGGCAATATCTCCCACAACTACAAATGCACTTGTCCTTTTACCTGGGAATTCTGTCTCTGAGAATTCATGTACAGATCTGTTCACACATGTGAGCTATGTGCACATAAATAATAGTTACACAGCATCACTTGTCTTTGCCAAAGACTAGACACAATCCAAATATCTAACATGCTGCAGAGGGCTAAATGCAAGTACAGTGTGCTGCCCTTTACGTAACAAAATTAAGTTATAGCGGGCATGCAAAGAATAGCCTGGAAAGGATCCCTAGGAATCTAATTATGGCAGCTGTCTCTGGGGAAGGAACTGGAAGTCCTGGGGAATGTGGGTGAGAGGGAGACCCCTCTCCACTAGTTTGGGTCTTTTTTGTTCTGTATCATGTGCAAAAGTGAACTATTAAAAATACTTAAAAAAATTTTTAAAATAAGATAGCTGTATTCTTCCTTCTTTCTAGGCACAGACAGATGCAACAGGCTGAGTGACCAGGCAGATGTCACCCCTCATCTGCAGACCCGGTCCCCGCTGTCCCAGCTGTGTGCCAGATGGGGACATGCCTCATGTTCATTTACAGGTTGCACCTCATGTGTGAGGCATGCCCCTCCACCCCTGCTCCTAAGTGTTCCTCTGATTATATATTAATTAGTGCATATTGAGTGATGAATCTTGCAGCCTTTCAAAATCCTTTTGGGGGTGGGCAGAGGAGTACACATTTTCAATTCTAAATAACTAAAATGTTACAGTTGTTTGTGCCCTTACATGTTCCGAGGTATGCACCGATGGTGAGCAAATTTACAACCAGGGCACCTTTCTCAGCTCCAGGTCACCTAATTTTACTTCTGCTCACGGTAGGCTTAAAATAAAACCCCACAATTGGCCTTTCTCATTGTACTTCGATTAAAAACAAGCTCCCACAGACACTGGGCCTGGAGGGCGTGAGACCAGGGCAGGGCCCTGCTGCTACTGCCAGTAATACATGGTGTACCATGGCTCAGGCCCGTCACAGCGTCACTGCACTCGGGCTCCTGGCCTCTGAGTCTGTCTTTTGAATCACAGCAGTGGTGGGTGACAATCTTGTGCCAAGCCCCTAGTGGGCTCGGCTTGGCACTCCACTCCTTGGCTCTTGGAACTGGGTCCCTGAGTGGAGAACAGACTCATTTCTTATTTCACAGAGGGGAGTGCAGGATAAGCTCCCTGCTGTCACTCTGTGAAGGACAAGTGTCGTCATGGCACTCGAGGGCCTGGCTGATGGCCTGCAGATGTTAGGAGTGAGTTCTCTTTTGTGAAGGCACTGAAGGCTGCCCGGCCCTTCTGGAAGAGTTTGTGTCTCCTCCAGGCCCTCCCTCAGGTGGTCATGTGGTTCTGAGCAGAGACTAAGGCAGCAATGGTGACTCTTAAACCGGCCAGATAGGCTGCTTTTAGGTGAACTAAGGAAGTACTGAGTAAGAAGCTTGGAGTGACTCCTCTGTGGACAAGCCTATCTGTGTACATTTCTATGTATATATGTGTGAGTGTGCACACATGTGTATATGCAAGTGTGTGCATGTGTGTCTATGTGTGAGTATGGATACATGTTTGCATGCACCTGCGAATGTATGTGCATGTGTACATGTGCATGCCTGCGTGCACATGTGAGTGCCAGCATGTGTTTGTGAATGTGCGTACATGTGAGTGTGTGTGGATATGCATGGTGTTCACTGTGTACACACAGACACCAGGCAGATAACCATCATCACTTCCAGCTGCACACATCTGTTTCATGGTCTGCCTAAAATCCCCTTCCCAAACAGGGCTGCTTCTCAGACTTTTTACACCAGGAAAGGCCCAGAGAAATCGGCCACCTGCCAAGCAAGTGAAAACATCTGTGATCCTGAAGTGGCAAACAGGGCCATTTCCTCAGGCAGAGACACTGCCCGGTGACACGTGCAGCTGACCTGTCAGTGGACATGGAAACAGAGTTGTTTTCCACACCTTTGATGCTTTAATGCCTGGGCATTCATTTTGTGCCTGCTTCCCTGGCCCAGGAGGAAAAAATCTGTGGGCCCCTGATGGACAGGAAGAACGACTGCTAGCACCCGATTGAGGACAAGAAGAGGGAGGACTTTCTGCAAGGAGGAAGGAGAAAAAGAGAGGTGGAGACCCCAAGGAGGGTGAAAGCGCAAGGGAGGGATTACACAGAGGGAGGGGAGACAGATGGGTTTTTCAAGAGGGCAAATGAACACAGGTACCCCTGCCTAAGGCTCCACTAACTCAGAACCCTCAATATTCATCCCTGATGAGCCCTGTGGCTTCGAGGAGATTGTCAGGAACTGACAGGGTCTCCCCATGATAGGGTAGGGCTTGCAAGTGTCCAGAGAATCTATGCCTCTAACCTGCAGGGGCATTTGGGTAATGATCTCCCTTCCAGGGACCTCTCTCTCCGTATAAAAGGCACAGGTTGGGACCCTAGCTGGCACAGTGGACTATGGAAGTGTTTATCTGAGGGGGAAGAAGAATTTGGATGCTGAAGCCAGTGTGAGCTTATTAAATGAGAAAATATATGGGGGCATGTATAGACTTTTCCCAAAAAATCAAAATATTGTCACAATTACATTAGCAGGTACTGGACTCCCAAAATACGTATGGGGGAGAGAATACCGGCACCCAGCAGAAAGGGGGTCGAAGGGCTCACAACTGGCATGTGCCTATGCAGGTGTGTGTGTGTGTGTGTTGGAGGTGAAGGGGAACTGGAAGGAGCCCTGAATGGTGTATGGAAAGTAAAAGTACGAAACACACAGCTCAAGCAATTGTTTTTCTCCTGGAGGCTAACATGCATGGGCAGGAAGCCAACAGCCACATTAGGATAAGAAATGTAATCTGTTTATAATAAGTTTGCAAAATAATTCTCATTGGTGCAGCAAGTATGCAGTGCACCATAACCCGCTGTGACGCTGGCCTTGGCCTGGTGTCCATGGCAAGCGCACCGGAGCTAACAGGCCAGTGTTTGTAAAGCCTAGTTCTCCCGCTCGCCTCCTTTCTCAATCATCCACGTCCCTCTGGGGCAGATAAACACATTCCCAAAGACGACAGCTGGAGTATCTGAGAGCCAACGGAAGCTGCTGCTCCCTCTCTTACTAGAGCCTCTGCTGCTACTGTAGTAAAGACTTGAGATGACCTCCCTAAGTTGGAAGGAACCCAAGAGGTCACTCATTCCCACCAACCAGGAACCCTGGGGCCCTGCAAGCATCCTGTGAGGTTCTAAGCCCCACGAGGTGCCCCTACTCCCGAGCAAGATCCTGATGCTGGTGAGACCAGCTGCCCTGCCTTGTAACCCATGGTTGTCCTTCCTCTCACCTAAAGCATCTGCATCTATAGTACCTGCTGCTGTTCAGAGTAATAGCGAAAGAAAACAACAGCATTTGTTGGGCACTTACTGTGAGCCTGGCTCTGTCTAAGTACTTCCTTATTGGACTTAGAGGTTTCCTAATGCACCACTTCATTGTACACAACCAGCAACATTCCAGGGGGTTGCCATTATTATTCCATTTTGCAGATGTGGAAAATGAACCTTAGAGGGCCTAAATAACTTGGCCAAACTACATTATTAGTGGGATTAGTAGTGGAGAACGGGTTTAAGCCCAGGTTTTTCCAATTCCAGAATCCAAGTATCTTCCCATCAAAATGTCCCCATCCACAGGGACATTCACAAAAGGCTGCTCATTCAGAACCAGTCAGGTTCTCAGCCACATACCCCCCTTTTTGTTCATAAATATTCTCTAGCTTGTTTCTAGATCCCTGCTTCTTTTTAATTAATTAATTAATTTAAAAACTATTTTTAATTTTTTAAATTTTATTTTTATATTCCCCATACAATTGCAACCCTCTTATTTTGACCCCAACACTCCTTTCCCCACCCCCACCCCCATAGTGTGTCTCTGGTTCAAAGTTGTTTGTTGATTTTGATTTTTTCTTTCTTATAGATATTCTTTTTCCTGGTCCCTTATTTAGGTTTTCTAGATTCCTGCTTCCAACCTCTGCAAGTACATATCCCCAAAGGACACTCATTCCTTCTGTTCAGAAGCGAATAAACAGCAAAAGGTGGTGGCTAAAAGCAAGGGCGTTAGGATAAGAAAGACCCACAGAGAATTATGCTTTAGCTTCATGCTAACCTTGGGCAAATTATTCACCCTCTCTGTCTCCAGTTTCCTTCTATACAGGCTGGATATAAGAGTTAAATGAGATCAATATGAAAAGCTTGCAGACCAGGGTTTCTACCAGGAGCGGAAGGTCTACTGAGGGTATGGAAGGGCAAGAACAGTGATCAGCCAAGGAGGACACAGAGGTGCATGTCCCACCATCAGGTTTCATTATTTCCCCAAATTCTGAATTTAAGAATCCTCCACCATCAGGAGAGGGCTTGTTCAAGGACACACACACCACCAGGAAGCCCCAAAACCCCAGAGCATGGATGTGGCTTTCTAACTCCAGGCTAGCATTTCCTGTGGGGAAGCACCTGCAGAAGTGAAGGGGGGAGGGCAGAGGGTTGGGGAAGCCCAGGCTGCTACAGGACTGAAGCCCCCTCTTCAGGAAGTGAAGGAGAAGGTCTGCTGCCAACATCTGGAGGGTGGGGACAGACAGACCTTTAATCTTAGCTTGCTCCTGGGAATCCCCATGCAATCTGAGCTAACTGCTCTCTCTCCTATCCCTCCAAGCGAGGGCACTACTGGTGGAGACCTGGTTGGAAACTAGAACTTCTACCCCGAGCCTAGCAAGAGACTCCTTCCTCAACTGTCAACAGAGCCCAAGTGGGAAAACTGGATTTCTGCCCTCACCTTACAGTAATGAGGGAGCTCACACCCACCCTCACCCCAATCTCCCCTACTGGAGCAGTGTCAGAGGATGCCAATTAAAACAGAAGATTAAACTAAGATATTAATATCTACTATGTCAAGATTTCAATATAAGATCTCATCATACTAGGATGTGAATATGAATGGAAAGAACTAGGATGTGAATGTGAATGAAAAAAACAATTAATAAATACTAACGCCAAGATGACAGATGTTAGAAATTATATAAAAACATTTTAAAGCAACCATCATAAAAATGCTCCAAAGAGTGATGAAAAATATCCTTGAAATGAATGAAAAACTGTGAAGTTCCAGGGAAGAAAAAAAATATAAAGAAGAAAGAAATGAAAAATTAGAACTGAAAATTACAATAACCAAAAAAATCCCATAATTATTTTTAAGCTTCCTTGGAGGCACTCAATGCCAACAGAGAGGGGACACAGTAAAGTGAAAGCTAGAACAATATGAAACATCCAATTTGAAGAACAGAGAGAAGCTGGGCTGGAAAAAAATGAAAGGGCTTCAGGGACCTATGCACTATAACAAAAGATCTAACTTCTGTGACACTGGAGTTCTGGAAGGAGAAGAAAAGAGGAGAGAACTGAAAAAATACTCAACACTAACTTAAAACTTCCAAAATTTTGCAAGAGATTTAAATCCACAGACTTAAGAAATTGAGCAATACTCAAAAAAAAAAAAAAAAGAATTCAAAGAAATCCATATCAAGATATGTCACAGTAAAATTTCTAAAAACCAAGAGAAGAAGAAAATACAGGATGTTCTCAAATACTGTTTTGTTCAACAGCATATTTTATAAAGTTGAGGAGAAAAAAAAGAGTCCCAGCACTAGTGTTGATGTTATTTGAGAACCTGATTTTGTTATACCTTCTTTCATTTAAATTTGCAATTTCCTAGAACCTATCAGAGACATTAAGTGAGCAATCTCTGTATGTTGAAAACAGGAAAAGGACACTCTACCAGCAGGGGAAAAATTAGAATGATAAAACATTTTCACTTGCAACCATGAAGGTTGGAGAACTTTCAAGTATGGAAAGATAAGAACGCACACACCTATTATACCACGTGTAGCGAAAAGATCCTTTCCAGTGAAAGTATCATTCAGAAATGAAAGGGAAATCAATGCATTCTCAAAAAAGAAAAACTAAAGTTATTTTTGTTACCAAAAAATCTGTATAAGAATGGCTAAAAGAAGTTTTCTATAGAAAAAGAAAACTATGAAAAAAAGAAAATTAGATCACCAGTTTAGAAGAAAGAACACGATAAGGAAAGACACTGATATTATTGGTAAATACCTTCCTTTTCCTCTTGATTTTCTAAATTATGTTGGTTGTTGAAGAGAAATTTTTATAATACTGGCTAATGTGATTCTAAATGTTTGTAGAAAAAATATTTGACATAATTATAAAGAGGGAGGGGAAAAGAACACAAAAGGAACTAAGTTTTCTATACTTAACTCAGATTTATAAAATGATGACACTAATAAACTATGCATATCAGTAGATGCACAAAATATATTTGATAAAGCCTGCAAATATTTCAGATAATAACTCTCAGCAAAGGGAAGATAGATGGATTTCTGGTAAGATGCATCTATTAAAACCTTAAAGCTACAGTCATTCTTAATGGTGAAAGAATAAACACTTTCTTCTTACAATCAGAAACTCTCACAGATTGTATTTGACATTGTACTGAAGTTTTTACCCAGTGCAAGATAGCAAGAAATAGAAATAAAAGATCTAGATTAGAAGTAGAGAAGTCAAGCTGACTTCCCTTATTTGCAGATGACATGAGACTCTACATAGAAAAAAAACTTGTGGAACCAAAAAACTACTAAAACTAAGCAGTGACTTTAGCAAAGATATAGAATATAAGACTAGTGAAAAAACAATTGTATTTCTGTATACTTGCAGTGAACAATTGGAAACTGAAATTTTTAAATGTGATTTAAATAAAAAATATAAAGTAGTTGGGTGCATCTGACAAGAGATGGGCAAGACCTGTATTGGAAATTATAAGACATTGCTGAGAGAAATTAAAGGGAAAATTTGTAGAGAGATATTTTCTATATTCAGGAAAGAGGCCCAATATTTCTAAGGTATAAATGCTCATCAAATTGATCTCTAATTCAAAGCAATTCTGATAAAAATCTCAGCAGGGAATTTTTTGGAGGAGAAATTGACAAACTGATTCTGAAACTCATGAAAATGCAAAGAATCTAGAAGAATCAAAACAATTTTGCAAAAGAAGAACAAAGTTGGAGAACTAACATTGCTTGTTTTGAAGACTTACTGAAAATATAATAATCAGGACAGTGGAGTAAAGATAAGCAAAAATATCAATGGAACTTAAGAATCAAGAGTCCAAAAGTGGACCTGCTCACATATAGTCAATTGATATTTCACAAAGGTGCAAAACAATGTAATGAAGAGATGATAACTTTTTAACAAATGTTGAGGAAGCACTGGAATATCCACAGGCAAAAAAAGGGGGACTTCAATCCACATCTTGTATCACACATAAAAATTAACTCAAAGAATTATCATTATCATAAGTTGAAATGTTGACAGCTTCAAGAAGAAAATCTTCCTGATAATGAAAAGAGAAACTGTAGAACTGGGAGAAAATATTTGCAAATCATATGTCTAATAACAAGCTTGTATCCATAATATATCAAGAACTCCCAAGATTCAATAATAAGAAACCAACCCAATTGTAAAATGGGTAAAATTTATAAACAGACACATCACCAAAAAAGATATATGAATGATAAAGAAGTGTATGAAGAGGTGTTCATCATGATTAGTCACTAGAGAGATGCAATTCAAAGTCACAGTGATATATCACTATGCACACATTAAAATGACTGCAATAAAAAAGCATGATCTTAGTAAGCATTGGTGAATATGTAAAGCAACTGAACTCACACTGTTAGTGGGTTTTGAGATTAATGGGGTTGTTATTAACCAAATCTTTTCATCTCCCTTTCAAGGAATCACTGTCTTTGTTTCTTTGCTGCCTAATTTCCTCTTCACAGGACCACTGTAAAGCCACGCTTCCCAGTGTCACACAAGGCCACCTCCAACAGCAGTGAATTTTCATTTCAAGCAGGCTGTCCTATATGTAGCTTGGAAACCATCTTTCTGGGGAGTTTTTTTGAGGCACTGACTACAAAGTTAGTATGGTGTTTTCAGGACTGCCCAGCCCTCCTTCAGATTTGCTTGTTGGTTGGTTTGAGCTGTCTTGAATATGTCCAATAAAAGAAAAGAGAAGACAGCAGAACACACCTAGAGTATCAGCAATCTCTTCTAGACAGTTTTTTGACAGCTGAATACAGCGCTGGGTCTGTGTCTCTGCCTACAGTCAGAGGAAGGGCTGGCTGAGGCCAGGAAGGATCTGCTCCAAGCTGATAAAAGCCAAAGCCCCTGTGCCAGGAACCCTGTGGTTTTTCAGCCTTTGGAAGCAACAAGACTATCTTTGGAAGTACTCTCCGTGGGGCCTCAGAGGACAGGACACTGTCTAGGAGGAGGTACATTTCCCCCAAAGTATCGTCCGGCATATTGCCCAGGGGAATTATCTGGACACCCAGGACTGGGAGCTGCGTTTTACGTGAAGTGGACACAAGTTTTTTCTTAAATGTTTAAATGGTAAAATTTCCTTGCCAGCCCCTTACCTTCCGGGATGGGAGGAGCCAGGAGCCTAGGGCTGGGGTTGGGGAAGAGCCTCGGTGCACTGGGGTGACCTGGCCCAACGTGGGGCGCAGCCCTGCAGTGACCCTGGGCGGGGTAGGGGCGGGGAGGGGGCGCTGGGCATTTGGGCGCTTGCCTGAGCCCCAGACCTTGACAAAATCAAGCTGCCGGCTCCGCTTTGCTGCCTTTCACTTTTCCTAAAACAATTCCTGGGAGTTTCAGTTACTATGAAAGGAAGAGAGAAAACACTAGACTAAAATCAAACTACACGGAAAAGACAGTGCCGAATTTTCTGTTTTCTTTTTAAACCCAGAGTTGGTGGTTAAACGGAGTTGTCAATCCAAAAGCCCCCTGGGCCAGGAGAGAGCCTGCAGAGTTGAGTATTTTTCGAGTCTGCTCTTTCTGAAATTGCAGCCAGCGAGCCGGAGTGGGCTGCTGTCCGCCTCAGGGCGCACGTGGTTTTGCGGAATATGATGCAATCCCAATGTGGGTGTAACTGATGCAGGCACCGCACGGAGCTGTGATCTGAGAAGCTGGGCTCTGAGAAGCTAGAGCTCATCTCTCCTCAAATCTCAGTTTAAACAAACAAACAAAAATGCTCTCATCAGGTTCAGATCCTGGAGGGGAGTTGGGGGTGTTGTGAATGGGTGCTACTTATCAAAAATTTATAAATTTATAAATGGAGCAATCTACTAGTAAAAACAAGGACTCACCACATGGGCTTACAGGGTGCCAGAATATTTTTTCCTTGCAATGATCCATGATTGAACTATTGATTAAAACTTCCCTATAGAGTATGTAAATTTTTCTTGAATGTCCCCCTTAGTGTCCGTTGACTTGCCTCTGTATGACATGCCTGGTGCAGCAGATCCTGGTCACAGGGGATTGCTTCTTTTCCATGCAGGCCCTCTCTGCACCTTGCACTCTCTGCACCTTGCACTCTCTGTATCCCACACTCTCTGCACCCCAGCACTCTGCACCCCAGCACTCTGCACCCCGTATTATTCACAATCCAGGCTGCTTTGTACCCTTAGCCCAACACAGGACCCCAAACAAGGAGGAACTCATACACTGCACTACCTCCTCACTGGTCCCCACATACACCCCCCCAGCTCTTCATCTACAAAGCTCATCTATAAAGAAGAAAGGCTTGCAAGGATTCAGCTCATGAAGGATGGGAAAGGTGCCGCCATCTGCAGACCTTGGCAAATCCTTTCCCCTCCTGCTCCTCACTTTGCCCATCTGTGAAATAAAGAAAAGTGTATAACTTTGTCAGGAATATTTGGTTTCTTTTACTTAAAACAAGCTGAAATAGGGCCTCCCCTGGTGGCGCAGTGGTTGAGCGCTGGGCTGCAGGGCTGCCCTCGGCCCCTGCAGCGCCGGTTCCCAGGCTGCTGGCGAGGGTCCCCCCCCCCCCCACACACACACAAAACAAGCTGAAATAATAATCACAAAATTTTAACGTTTGTTAATTCTGGAGTGTGGGTACTTAGATGTTTGTTACAGTATTCTCTATTTTTCTCTATTTTTTGTATCTTTCAGTCTCCTACCCCAATTAAAAAAAAAATAAAGAAGGAAAGAAAAGAATTTTAAAGACTTGGATGAAGTCAGCTCTCCTTGAGTTGGGCTTTCTCTGGTTCTGTGTACAGGGGAATGCTCAGGAAGCTTCCGAATCCTGTAGCAATAGGAGGCCTTAGTATTATTCATCTTGTTTCTGGTCTTCATGGCTCTAGGAATAGACTAAGATCCAGCCTCAGCCTTTATCCCCACCCCCACTCCCAGCTGTCTAAGGCAGCTGTCTGCTTGCCAGACTGGTTTGTTGGTGGGATAGGAGTTTTCCAGTGGAAGGGAAGGCGGAGAGTATAGGATGATGTCATCTATCATGTTCTGATTCAACTTCACCCCCCTCCCCACCTGCCTGCCCAGCCATCCTAAGCCGCAGCCAACAGAAGCATACACCTGTGTGAAAAGAAATGCCTATCTATAGTAATTAAAACTTCACTTTGTGTAATAAGATCCCAAACTTTCTGGCGCTGAACAAAACCACATTGCTAGGGAAAACTCACATTGACTTTTCTACTCCTCTCAACTTAAAAACAGCCAAACTAAATTAAGTAACAACAACAACACAAAGTTGTTTCCCACAGTTTGCCGTGTGCTTACCACCAGTTTGCAGCCTGAAACAATTTCATGCTTGAGTTATTAACTTATGAAAATAGGCACAAAAGGGGAAAAATGTGAACAGATCCTCAGCTATATTATTAGTCATTGCTACAGCTGAATGCTTTCCGGCACAAAGCCGTGTTATTCTGCCTGAGTATCTCAGTTTTAAACAAAATGTAGCTCACTAATGGGTTATGCCTCATATACCATTTTGTAATCATTACGTTGCCATTCTCTGTAATTTATCCTGTTTTTCATTAGGAGAATGTGCATTAGGGAAGCATGCACTCAGCTCTGGTGCACACACGCCCGTGCATGCACACGCACTTCTAAGTCCTCTTTTGTTCGCAGCTGAAAAGAAGGTCATGGAACTGTCACTCATTCTGGGGAAACACCACTGTATTGATAATGATAAGATTTGGAAATCAGGGAAGGATGGATGTGAAAGTAGTTTCTGAGAAACTGGTGAGTTGGGGGTAACAGTGTGAATAAAGGATTCTAGAAGCAATCTGGAGAACGTGGACTGTTATTCTGAGCCAGCTCACCTTGGTCTCTATTCAGAGGGGCATCTTGTTCACCTGCTGAGTGGCCTCAGGGCTTCTGGGTGGGCAGCAAAGCCCCCTTTGTGGAGGCTTCCAGTTTCGGCTCAGAGGTGTTGCTGCAAACCAGCTTGAGTCAAGTGAACAGAGGAGCCAAATTTTGAGCCAATTCATTTTTGCTTGTGTACAGATTTTATAAAAATCAAAGCCTTTGGGTGTTTATTCTGGAAAAAAAAATAGCAGGCAAGAAAATAATCAGGCCAGAGAAATACAAAAGTGATATGAAAAACTTAGAGAAGATGAAGTTTTTCACCTCAACACAACAGATCCTGGGTCTGGGGATCCCACCCCACCCCAGAGCAGGGAGCCTCCCCACAGTCTTCAGCCAGCAAGAGATGGCCCTGGAATAGGCCATCTTCCCCCTGGATTAGGATAATGGGGCTCTCCACAGGACACTTACCCAGCCAGCGAGCAGTAATTGGGAACCCAATGAAGTGTGCTTTCAACCTATTTAAGGGATGCTTTGATTTTGCTCTTTCCTCTTCTTTAAGACAACATACTTTTACTTTGCCCTGGGAATATCTGATCTCCCCTCCAAACTAGCTGCTCCTCATTGTGCTCACTGGACCCCAAGCCTTGATGAGGGGGTTAAAGGGGGGGAGTGCCATCCTCTCTGATAGGTGGCAGAAACTCCCTCCTTGCTAGACCAGGCTCAGTCTCTGGCTCCTGCAGGAAGCTGGGGCCTGTGGCACCTGGTGCCAGGCACACGGGAGACACAGGCCAGTGGAACTCAGTTCTGCACTCCAGAGGCTCACCCAGAGAGTGGGGCCCACAGTGCCTGGTGGGGACACTGCCAGAGATGACTGCAGGCTGTGACAGACACCTGGGAGGTCCATTAGCTCTGTCAGGTGGCAGAAAGGGGAGAGGTGGAGAGTGGAGTGTGTTAGAGAACAGAAATTCAAACCCGGGAAAATTTAACCCTTCTGATTCATCCTCCACAGGCAACAGGCTAAGTGTGCATTATCTCCTTAAAAATTCTCACCCATCTCTGATATTGGTATCCTGATTAACCCCTCCCCCTATTTTTTTTAACCATCTTAGTCACATTAAGTATACAGCTCCGTAGTGTTAAGTATGGGCACGTTGTTATGCAAACAGGTCTCCAGAACCTTTCATCTTGCAAAACTGAAATTCTATACCCATGAAACAATAACTGCCTATTCTTCCCTCCTGTCAGTCCCTGGCAACCCCCATTCTGCTTTCTGTTACTATGATTTGACTCCTCTCTGTACTCCACATAGGTGGAATCATACAGGATTGATCTTTTACTGACCGGTTTGCTTCACTAAGCACACTGTCCTCAAGTTTCCCCCATGTATCAATGTCAAACTTGCTTTCTTTTTTAAGGTTGAATAATATTTCATGGCAAGTACAGGAGCACAGGCTGACTCACTTACCGACGGGGATATGTTATGAGAAACACATCGCTAGGTGATTTCATCACTGTGTGAACATGGCCGAGTGGATGACGTAACAGGACAGTACAGCCAACTCCACACCTCGGCTGTGAGGAGCAACCTCTTGGGACCACCATCCTGTTGTGGGTAGTAGTTGGCAGAAGCGTTAACGAAGTGGCTCATGACTAAGTACCCCACATTTTGTCTATACATTCATCTGTTGTTGCATACTTGGGTGGCTTCTACCTTTTGACCCCCAAGCGTAACGCTGCTATGAACATGAGCGCCAATATCCCTTTGAGATCCTGCTTTCAATTCTTGTGACCCTAAACCCAGAAGTGGAATTGCTGGACCATGTGATCATTCTATGGTTAACTTTTTGAGGAACCACCATACTGTCTTCCCTAGAAGCTGCATCATTTTTTTTTTACTTTATTTATTTATTTATTTATTACATCATTGTTCATTTTAAAATAATATTTGTGTCTCCGCCCCCAGTTGTAGTCCCCATAAAGTTTCCTTCCCAATGCACCAGTGCACCATCACCACAGTCCCCTGTGCTCCTCCCTCCCGCCCTCTGACCCCTCTCCCTCCTCCTCCCCTGCAGGATGCCTCTGGTTTATAATTGTCCGTTTTTGTTGTGTTGTGTTTTGTACTGTTTTTATTTTCTTACACTGATGTCTTATTTGGTTCCCCTATATTCCTCCTATAAATGAAACCATCCAATACTTTTCTTTTTCCTTCTGACTTATTTCACTGAGCATAATTCCTTCCAGCTCCATCCACGTTGCTGCGAATGGCATGAGGTTATCTTTTTTGATTGCAGATTAATATTCCATTGTGTATATATATCACATAGAAGCTATATCATTTTATGCTTCGATCAGTAATGCCTGGGGGTTCCAATTTCTCTAATTCCTCACCAAAAATTATTTTTTTTTCTTTTAATATTAGCCTTCTTAATGGGTGTGAGGTAGTACCTCATAGTTTTGATTTGCATTTCCCTAATTCTTTACAATATTGACTACATTTTCCTCTGCTTGCTGTTCATTTAGATATCATACTCAAGCTGTTTGTCCTTTTTTTTTATAAAAAGATTTACTTATTTATTTTTTTATTTATGTAAGAGCAGGGGTACTGTCCAGATGCACGGGAGGGTGAGTGGATTCACCAGAGACAGAGCGGGGAACAGAACAGGCAGACTGACGAAATACACTGCTGAGGGGAGCAGAGGGTGAGACAGGAGAGGTCTGCTTCACCATGTGGGATTCTTGCCAGCTGGCCGGGATCGAACCCACACTGCAGAGGCTGCGGACAGCTTCATAGCGCTGCGCTCAACCGCCTGCGCCACCAGGGAGGCCCCGCCATTTGTCCTTTTTAAAATCAGATTTCTTTTGTCATTGTTGAGCTATAAGGGTTTTTTATACCTCCACCCCCCCCTTTTTTTTTGTGGCAGCTGAAAAAAACTAAAGGATCAAAGAGGTAGGTGACTTATTCAAGCCTTGGGTCAAGGGCTGCGTTTTCGGAGTAGCAGGGGAAGGCTGGCTCTCACATTGGCATTGCTGGCGGCTAGAGGTACTGGCCCGTCCTCCAGTCACATGGGCTCAGCACAAACCCTTTCCATCAAAGGCACAGCCCATGTGTACAACCTCATGTTCCAAATTTCTGTTTGAAAACCAACAGCAAACACTGATTGCACACAACTCAGAAGTATATAATATCCACGTTAGTGACAGTTCCACTTTCTTGTTCATCCCTTCCTCCTCCCAACCCTGCCAAAGAAGGGGGAGGGGGGAGAGAAAAAGTTGTTCATAGAAAAATACATTTAAATGGATCAGTGCTAGGCCACCACTGCACATCTGTTCTTAACAGGTTTCAGCTGAAACTACTGAAAATATACATAGATCTGTTTATGTGGAACCAGTTAAATATGATAAGATTACAACTTGGAGGGTAACTATGGATTTGGTGGGGGGAGGGGGGGAAAGCCCATCCACACTTGGTTTCCACACATGCTCCTAACATTTTACCACAGATGTCATTGAGGGAATCAGATTTGCTTCAAATTAAAAAGACCTAAATTATTTGAGATTACTTACAAACTCAAGATGTCCCAGCAGCCTCTCTGCAGCACGTAGTCCCCCCTTGCTTTCACTCTGGCCAGGCCCTTTGTTATCAGAGAGGAGACCGCAGCTGGGAAATCACTTGTTTCTGCATAATTCTGTCTTTGCTCCCCAGTGAGCCATTCAGGAGGAAGATGGTACGCAGGCTGCTCACACGGGCGTCCCTGTGGAAGGACACCAGGGGCTCCTGAGGACGCGCAGGCAGAGAGCCTGTGCTGAGGGCCTGCGGTACGCGCTGTCTCTTAAGTCCTTCTCCTAGAGTGCTTGCCAACTCCCTGCGAGGCTGCACTGTCACCCCACTCTAGAGATGAGAAAATGGCGGTCCCAGCTCCAGGATGGTTTGTCCAGGGCATACCGACAGTCAGGAATGGGGCACCCTAAAGAAAGATTTCTCCTCCCATCTAAGTGTCCCATGGGACAAAGCCACAAGGCAGACACCCATGGGGCCCAGCAGAAACGGAAGGAGTGAGGGGTGGTGCAGCTAATAAGCATGTTTGCTGACCGATGCTGGGCCTGGGGGCAGAGGGAGTACAGGCACTGTGGGCTCAGAGCTTCTGAGTTTTGTGAAGAGAGCGTGAAATCACTAGATCTTTACATGTTGGCTTCGGTATTGAAAACAAAGACCCAGACCCTGCTGTGGTTTGTGATCCCACTGTGGGGTCTTTTGTTGCCCCAGAAGTGGGATGAAGGGGCTGCACTGTTTTGCTCCCTCTCCAAGTGGGGACTTAGGGTCTGACTATTAGGATCTTGTCACCCTATGGAGGAGGCCTTGGCCACAGGCAGCAGCACCACAGGTCTGTCCCCTGACCCCTGCCTTCCTTGTAAAGCCATTTCCTGCAAATTTGCCAGGCCCTTACTCCTACTGTCCCACACGTGAATGTGCATTCGTCTATACATTTATCTAGCAATTTATCTCTGAAAAGTGACATCAGGCTATAAAATGCACCACAGGACACAAGAACAGCAGTCACATGGCCTCAAAAACAATCAACCCAAACTGACATCTGACAACATCCCCCCTGCCACAATCCCAGGGGCTGGGCTATGATTGGTAAGATTTTCATTTCTGATGGACCCCCTGCTGTGAAAATGCACCTATTTTTGTTCATTGAAAATTATTTTTTTTAATAAGCAGCCCAGTGGAAAACAATTGTGAATGGCAGCTTCATTATAAGTGGAGTTTTAGAACAAAGAGATATTACTCACACTCTACGACCTGTTCCATGATACTGCATTTTAATTAAAAAATGTTAACATGTTAAATTGATGCCAAGGAAGTGTGACATTAGGGCTTTAAAAGGAATCAGGAAGGGAAAATATGGTTGACAGACAGCCTCGATGATATTTTCAGTGTTACTTCTGATTTGTCTTCTCTTTATTTACCTGTTTTCATTTGAAATTTTCAGTTTTGAACTCCAAGCTATGGGGGCCTAAGGTGGGGAGGCTCCAAGCTGTGGGGCTTAAGGTGGGGAAGCTGGTGGGATTAGAAGAGAAAGAGCCTGATATGCACAGGGAACCTCGCATATTCTCTGCACAGGGTCAGTCAATGTCTTATAGCCCCCCTTGAAGTGGCTACTGTCCCAGGTCACCTTAGAAAGGCCCTTTGCAAGGGTCAGTTTTTCTGAGCAAGAAACTTAAGGTTGCTTCCAGGCAGTTGACTTAAGTTTACCTTAGTAGACCTGAAAACGGGGAATGAATTATTTGAAGTAATAAATTAAATGATTATAGTCAGGCACTGAATCTTCAACCACCGCAAGTTTTACTTATTTTAAGAGTTTTCTCCTAAGATGATGCAATCATGGAATGGGAAGAGCCGTGTGCTGAGAGTATGTCAATGCATTGTGTTTAAGAAAGGCCACCAAAATCAGGCAACAAGTGGTCTGCTTTCTTTCTGGCCGTGATATGTCAGTTCACGTTTTAAAGCCCCATGAAAGTGTGGCCAGTTTTGCCCCAACTGCAGAGCCCTGAGTTCTGACTACAAGGTCTGTGGGAGAGGAATCACATCCTCCAGGTCCCATGGAAGAAAGAAGCAGCTGCCCTGTTTCTTGGCAATCTGCCTTGAACTTGGGGAAGGCGAGTGGAGGACAGGATGCTGGGTGGGGCCTGTGTTTGGGGGATAGTGGTACCAGCCTCATGGTGTGAGAGTCTGAGGATCTCGTCCTGAGGAGGAGCCAAGAATGCATTCAGAAGACAGGGGCCAAATAGGCCAAAGACGGGCCGTGAATGCACAAGCCTTGAGACTGGACTGACCAGTGGAGAGTGGGAAAGCATAGCTGTGAAGTCGGGGGTGCTGGCCATGCTTGGAGGGAGTCTGAATTCTGGCCTAAGAGCTTCAGGAGCCATTGGGGGTTCGAAGCAGGAGGACACGGCTCAGGGTGCATGGCTCAAAGATCACATCACGTTGGCTCCGTGCACAGCAGGAGTCTAAGGGATAAGAGGCTGGCCCTCGGGAGGTGATGGGATGCATTTCACAAGTAGAACCTGCAGGGCATGGGTATTTCAGGGGAGGAAGGGGAAGGGTTCTTGGACAAGGTTTCTAATACTGGTTTCCTGGTGAGGGAGAAGGGGCTCAGTAATTCCTCCCTCTCCCAGCAGTGTTGGGTGAGAAGAGATGCCTGCTGCCACCAACCCGCAGTGCTCGGGAAGTGAGAGGTTGTGTTCCTGTTGCCTCCTTTGGCTCCTTCTGACCCCCGCCCCCAGTAAAGTGGGAAGTAGAGCCTGGGCAGGCTTGGGTGATGGGTGGGTGTGGATTGTTCTTTCTGAGAAATCATGTGCAGATTTACAAGCAAAACAGTGATGCAATGAGCAACCAGGTTCTTAAAAACATTTAGATGGTTACAAAAAGAAAGTTAAGAAGCCGCCGATGTGGACTAGTCAAGTTATCTTTTATAAAGGCGGCTGAGCCTGTGGTCACAGAACTCCCCAGGGTCCAACAGGGAGGCTGGGCCCAGGGGCTGTCCTTCAGACCAGGATTTAGAATGGACTGAGTGTTGTTGGGGGAGGTGGGGGGGGTAATCATGGAAGCTAAACCCCCTTTTCAGGTTGAACACTCATTACTGAGTTCAAACCAGGCCTTGAATATTGCGTCACACTGAGTCCTCGAGGTCTTCACAAGAGGGAGTGCCTAACATTTATTAATAGGTCCTATCCTGTGGGGCCTTCCTTTTGGCTGGAATGGCTCCCTAGAGGAACAGGAGGGGAGGCAGGGTGGCGATGTGAAGGATGGCTGATGGGGGTGTCCCCAGCTCAGGGTGCAGCTTGGAGAGAGCACATGACCAGCTTTTTCTGAGCCAGCATTTTCCATTCTAAATATAGCCCAAGATGACCCAAGACATCTTCCCCTCACAAGAAGACCCAGGGTTCTGTATTTTTCAGCATTTCTGTGATTTCTGAAAGGAATGAACAGTGAATCTGGAGGCTCTTTGCTCCCACCTCCTGACCCCAGGGAGCCTGGTCCTGAAGAGCTTTGTTAGATTCTCAGTGAGACACAGGCCTGCTCCATTTGACCACCACCCTTTACTTGGTGCCAAAATATTTTGTCAGCTTGTCCTCTCCCTCTTACAAAGAGGGAGTGAAGCAAGACTTCTGTTCACTCAGGGAGGGTCATCTGTCACTCCAGGTGGCAATGAGTAACTCTTTCCACCAGGCTTGGGTGGGGTCACCTTCATCATTTCAGAGTAAGGCCCATCCCAATGGATTTTAAGTGGCCAGTAGATTCCCGCCTCCCCTGAGGACCTCATTGCAATGCCATATTTATCCTTTGGTCTTATTCTGGAAGGCACTGGATAGGAGACTTTTAAAATGAGAACCTGACGCTGTCACACCATGGTGACTAGACTCTGGGGCCCTTGGCTGTTTGTTTGCAAGAGAGGGCATCTTTTTACTGTCTGAATGAGGCCCTGCTAATTGCTGCACAAGCACTTCTGGAGAAGTTAAAGTTTCCAGAGGCCTGCTGTTAACTCTGACAGAGCCTGTGCTTCCCAGACAGGGAGCTGGAGGGCATTTATAAAGACATATTATGGGAGACTCAGAGCACAGTAGTTGTCTTCAAAGGGGAAGGAGGGAAGACCCGAGGACAGCCATGTTATCTTATATATACCCAACAGTAAGCAAAGTGAGCGAGGAAAAAAAAAAAGGAAGATAAAGAGAAAAAAAAACAACATGCTGATACACTCCCGTCCCCCACCCCCAACAACCCTGTGTACAGGGACCCCAGATTGGGGCACAGTTAAATTTGGCACACAGAGACTACAGCAAAGAAAGAAAACATATCAAGTTACGCAGAGCCCTATTCAGATTTGGGTCTGGGCCTCACGCACACAATACCCGGCTGAGGAGAACAAGGCCACGGTGTGTTGTCGAAACGCACACCCGTGAGCTTTGCTTTCCTCGTAGTCATTACTGACCCGGCCCTGGGCAGCAGGTTAATTCCCTGCCCTGCAGGTGGAGACAGATAAAACAAACCAAAACGGTGTAATGGGTTGCAGGAAACCTTTCTTTCAAAACTTGATCCACCTCCAGAGAGGAAACGCGCAAGGACTTTGCTCTGGACAGTAATCTGTTTTCTTAGGGCAGCAGGAGAGACCTGGCGGCCAGGGTAAATAAGGCAACATAGTGGCCTGGCTTTTGGCAGGCAGAGCTGCTAGGGAAGTTTGAAAAGACCACTTCCTATACTGTGTTCTCAACCAAGAGTGAGCTGTCAATCTTGCAGGAAGGACGCACTCTGGAAAAAGTCAGTAAAGTTGGGATTGGTGGAAGGGGCTGGAGAGTGGAGGAAGGGGGGCCTTGAGGGAGAAATCTAAGCCACAGGTGCAGGCTCTGTCCCCTCCTCCTCCCACAGGCAGGCTCACCTGGTCAGAACATAGCCCCAAAGATTGCTCCCCTGGAAGCTCACCCAGTGTGCAGAGCAGGGGGACGGGGAGGGGTTGAAATGCAACCCGGGTGGGTTTCAGCCTTTGCAGCTTTTGCTTTGTGCTGCCGGGCAGCCAGGCAGACTGCCAGTGAGGACTGGCTGAGCCTCACTGCAGCAAAGTGGGGCACAGGACAGGCTAGGTATGTTTTAGTCATTAGACAGCATCCCAGCCAGTGGCACTTAAAACACCAAGAGGAGGTGAGACAATCAACTGGCACATGCCAGCCAGGGCTGCATGGAACATTAAAAGGCACCATGATATTCCCTGTGTCTCTAGGTATGTGTGTGGGTCTTTTCAAAGCCATTCCATATTATATTCCCTCTTATCCTCACCTGGCCCTGGGTTTTCAGGGCAGGGAGTAGCATCATCCCCACCTTACAGTGGAGGAAGCCAAGGCACAGGGAGGTCACATCCTGCCTGGGATGTGGTCAGAGAGCAGCCCATTAGTTTCCACAGGCACACCTCAGGGGTTGGCCTTTATGGTGCAGGACGTGGTTTCCAGCTCTTGGTGTGCATCTCAATCATGAGGTCATTCTCAGCCTGTTGTAGCCTACTCTCCTCTGAGGGTTCTGGGAGTCCTGCCTAGCCCCCAGTAGGAGGTGGGTGAGCAGTGAACTCAGCCCCCACTGGGTTGCCATGGATTTGAACTCAGTCTGCATTTGTAACACAGGGACAACTGGGAAGACCACATTCGGGCTGCTTCAGACGGCATCGGACCCAGAGACTGCATCCCTTCCCCTGCCCGTGACTTTCTGCTCATGCAAGAAGGATGCTGCTACGTGCTGAATTGTGTTTTGCCCCCCATCCCTTCAAATCCTCATGTGAAAGTCCTAATCTCCAGTATTTCAGGATGTGACTTTATTTGAAAATAAGGTTGTTGCAGGAGTAATTAATTAAGATGAGGTTATTAGGGTGGGACCCTTAACCAACATGACCAATGTCCTTATAAAAAGAGGAAGTTGGGGGCCTCCCCTGGTGGCGCAGGCGGTTGAGTGCAGCACTGCGAAGCTGGCCGCAACTTCTGCAGTGCCAGTTCGATCCCGGCCGGCCGGCGAGGATCGCATATGGTGTAGCAGACCTCTCCTGACTCACCCGCTGCTCCCCTTAGCAGTGTATTTTGTCAGTCTGTCTGTTCTTTTCCCCACTCTGTCTCTGGTGAATCCTCTCACCCTCCCGCGCATCTGGCCTATAGCCTGGTTCTTGTATAAAATAAATAAAATAAATCTTTTTTTTTTTTTTAAAAAAAAGAGGAAGTTGGGACATGAAAACACAGACACAAAGAGAAGTTACATGATGATGAAAGCAGACATCAGAGTGATGTAGCCACAAGCCAAGGAGTGCTGCAGATGGCTGCCCACCACCAGAAGCTGGTGAAAGCCCTGGACAGATTCTCCCCCACAGCCTGCAGAAGGAACAAGCCTTGTTGACACCTTGATCTTGGCTGTCCTCCAGAACTATGAGATAAGACTTGTGTCTTAAACCCAAGGTGCTGTTGGCACCTTACAACAGCAGCCCTAGCAAACTGTTGCTGAGAAGGCCAGGGTAAGGGGCATCGGTGTCTGTGGCTAATTTACCTTTAAACCAGTTTTGAAGCCCCTTTCAACTTTACTGTAAATTACTCCATGTTTTGTTGGTGGAACAGGGTACAACTTGCAGGGAAAATGATCATAAACATAATCTCTCAGTTCTCTGCTCCAGGCCTTCCTCTTAGGTCAAAGAAGGGAAGATCCTTTTTCCCTCTCAAATCCTAATTCTACTTTGTTTGCAACAGAGATTAAATTCTGCCTAATTCTCTTAGAATGTCTCCAAAGTAAAACAAGCACCCACTTCCTCTTCTGGACAGGTGGGACCCTTTGCCAATTAAGATGTGGAAGAATCCATCTTTTCCAACCAACTTAGAGACCTGGTGTCTGCCAATTTCCTGGTTATATCAACATGTTTTCAAGAGAAGGCCTAAAAACTCACTCAAGTAACTAAACTGATAAATGACTGTCAAAGTGTTAGTTTGCCCAGAAGGGGGTAAGGTGACACAGAACATCAAACAGGCTTGCATGGGACTGAGGAGCACTTTGCCTTATACCCTGACCAGATATGTGAGTCGTAGAGTGAAACATCTGCCCGGTGGCAGGAGTTCCTCCTCACACACCAGCACTAGCACCCCTGTGCTTTTGCATCACACCTGGGTCTGTGTGCAACTCCACCCTTACCTTTCCAGTGTCCACAGTCAGTGACTCCAGCATCCTCTCAGACACAGGAGCTCCTCACAGATCATGTCCCCAACCCTAGCACCCCAGCAGTTTCTCCAAGTGACAAAGTTCTGGGCCCATTGGTCACAAAGACTAAATTCTGGAGTACTGAGGTGACAGTCATAGTAAGGCCACATAGTTAGATTTTTAAATGCTACTCTTTCTCCTTTTCACTCCGTTATGTTGTTTCTGAAATCCACCTGTCATCCAAATTCTTCTCTATTAGCTTTCTGTTCCTCCTCAGCATCCTATTGTTTATACAAGTCCTGGGTGGTTTTTCCTCCATCTACCATTACTCAATGCATCAATGAGAAAATACTATCTTTAGAGAGAGAATCATGCTTTTATTCTTTCCCCTTCTACAATTAGTGACTTGCATGTAGATACTACTCAATAAAGATTTGTCTGAGGCTAATTCAGCCCGAATTTCTTCTGTTCATTTACTCTTTTTGGCTATTTTGGGCCCAGTTTGGTTCCCACTTCAGAATTTAGCCCATTCATTTATGGAATGTTGCTGTCTCCTAACAAACCAAATGTAGAGGAGTGTTAAATATAAATTTCCCATTAATTGAGAGACAAGAACTCATAGACTTCTTATATTTTTAAATTTTTTGTTTTGCTTTATTTTGTCTATTTTTACAAACTGTAATATTTTTTATTGAAATCATGTCATATTTGATTCAGCAGCATAGGTCCACCTCATCAAGATGTATGTTACCACACCACACCCACCACCAAAGCACCCACAGTTCTACATGACAGTCCACTGAGTCCTTCCATAGATTTTTGGAGCTGGAAGATTCTTTACATTCAGTCCATTTCACTAGTAAGAGGCTATCTGGCTCATCCAGGGTCACATGGCTATTGAAATGGAAGAGGGCCTGGAAACCAGATGTTCTGGTTTAAAGTGAGACTGTTCATCTATATGACCAGGGTAGGGTGAGGAGGTTACATCGGATACTTGTTCTGGAAAGTTCCTCCATCGGCCCCTGGACATTATGGTTTAACCTTAGCGTGCTTTCAAGTAAGTCAACCACCTTTGTGCTGCTTTCTCTGCAGGGTTTCCACACAGCAGCTGGTAGAGGGAACCATCTCCAACAAAACCACATAAATGGGCTGCAAGGCTATCTTCTGAATGTGGAACAGCAGAGATCCATGTCCTGGTCTTCTTGCAGATCCATGGAGACAATCAACAAGGAATGACTTCCATTTTAAGTGCCATGTAAATCTCAGAGATAGGTCTGTTTTCAACCACTGAAGAGCATGAAGTAAAGTGATGCCGGCATGAATTCATTGCTTTCAATCTGAGCATGTTTTATATCAAGAGAAGGGCTTATGGTAAAGACTGGGGTAGCTAAAAGAAGATTCAGAATTCTCTGCAATGACATGACTACCTGTGCTATCTCCTGCTACAGAGAGGTAAGCGAAGTTCTGTGGACAGAAGAGAATTCAGATTTCACTTGAAAGCTCTCAAACATCTCAACCGCCTCAAAGTTTCAACCCTCAGAACACTCAACAATGTTTCATACCACTCCACAGAAGCAACTCTCGGTTGCCCAACTCTCAGTGCACCTGTGCATGCTTGGGACTCCGCTGTGGTCCAGAGGGACAGAAAGGCTAAGAATTGTCATCTCCCTGTGGAGATTTTCCTCAGTGGCTGTAATTTATTCTTGGAGATTTGATGAGCTCCCTAGGGCACATTCATATGCAGAGAGCAGTTCATACTGTTTGTTAGGGAGGCCACACCAAGTCCTGGGCAGTGAAGTGTGTCATGAGCCCACACTTGCAGGAGGAGGGGCAGCTTCTACCTGGGATCTTAGGCAGGTGGGTGCTGGTCAAAGCCCAGAGTCAGAGTGTGATAAGAAAAGGGAAATAATTTGCATTTTAGCCTTAGTGTTCTCATTTGTAAGCTGAGAATAATAACTTCCTTCCAGTATGTTTTTGCCATTGGCCAATAAGATAAGTACCTGTACTAACTCTTGCTACAGGGAGATGAGCAAAGTCCTGTGGACAGGAGAGAATTCAGAACCAACTCTAGCTCCTCAGTGTCTTCTTTATGAGACAATTGTCTCCAAGGGGAAGGGGCAGCAGATGGTGCCTCAACCTGTAGATCAAGTCCAAGTAAGTCAAGTAGGAGCACCAGTGCCCCACTCATACTGGGCCCACCGGGCTTATGATCAGAGGGGCCATATGGAAGTGGCATGGCAGGGTGATGGGATGGTGTACGAGAGCCCGCTGTGAGTCCAGGGGTCACTGCTCACTCCCTCCTACTGCACAAGTCTCTTCACCTCCTTGACCCTGTTTGCCCCTTTGTAAATCAGAACAGACTGCACACAGCGTGGGGTTGTGGCAAGATTCCTGTGAAATGATGCAGGAAGAGAACTAGAGATAACAGAGCACTGGACACATGTGATATTATTGTTCTTAAGACAGGGAGAGGATCAAGAGAAAGAGAAAGGGCATGCGCATGGCTTTTATTTCTTAAATAATAGTCAATTACCTATTTTATAATAGTTTTCAATTTCCAGAAAAGTTGAGAATTTCTGAGCACATTACACCTGGTTTCTCCTATTAGTAGTTTATTACATGGATTATTGATAGAGTGTAACAATTAATGACCAATATTGCTGTATCACTACTAACCAAAGTCTATAATTGATTATAATTTCCTTAGTTTTTATGTATCCTTCGGTCCAAGGATTCCCTCTGGGACACCACGTTATCTTTGATTGTCTTGTCTCCTTAGATTCCTCTAGGCTGTGAGTTTCTCAGACCTTCCTTTTTTTTGATGTCCTTGACAGTTTTCAGAGTCCTCTGCAGGCATTTTCTAGAATGTCCATAAACTGGGATTTGTCTGCATTTCTCAAGGGTAAGATAAAGAAGACCACAGAAATACAGTTCCATTCCCATCACACTGTATCAGGTCAACATATACTCAAGACAGCTTTATTCTTGATGTTGACATTGACCATCTGGCTGAAGTAGTGATGGTTGGGTTTCATCACTCTAAAGTTTTTTTTCTTTCTTTCCATACACTGCCCCCACTTAAGGAGTAGGGAATCATGCTCTACCTCTGTGGATTTGGAGTAGCTACATGAATTATCTGAAATTGTACTGCCAGGGAGATTTGTTTACTCTCTTCCACTTGTCAACTCATATTATCAGCATGGAATATTATCATAGCCACACATTCAGCATGGACTCATGCAGATTTATTTTACACTTGGATTATTTATAATCCAATACAGCTTAATTTTATTGCTCAAATTATTCCAGTGTTGACCATCAAGAGCTCTATCAAGAGGCTAGTGTGTCACTGGCATTCCTCCCTCATTATGTGTTGTGGTTTGTTTGTTTTTCTGAGTACTTTCTTGCTCCATTATATGTTCCAGTCTCATCTGGCATATTCCCTTCCTGCACTAGAATCCGCCATTTTTTATAAAAGGTCTTAGTCTCTCTCATTGGAAAATGGTATTAAAATCTAAGATCTGAGGCCTCCCCTGGTGGCGCAGCGGTTGAGCGCTGGGCTGTGAAGCTTCCCACAGCCTTTGCAGTGCCAGTTCAATCCCCAGCCACCAGCGAGTGTTCCACATGGTGCGACAGACCTCTCCTGCTGTGCCTGCTGCTCCCCTCAGCAGTGTATTTTGTCAGTCTGTCTGTTCTGTTCCCCGCTTTGGTTCTGATGAATTCTCTCACTCTCCCACACTTCTGACTGTACCCAGTGCTTGTATAAATAAATAAATAAATCTTAAAATAAAATAAAATAGAATCTAAGATCTGGGAATTAGTGTCCTTATTTCTATAGGTGTGTCTTATTTTTTTAGGTCCTCTTAGCTGACAGAGCAAAGAAATATATGTTTATATCAACCTATAGCTACAAATATGTGGTGTGCATGCATCTCCATCATGATCTTTATTGCTATCTCCACACTAATCCATTACCACAAAGATCATCCCAACCTTCCATCCCCGTTTATCTGTAATCTTCCACTCTAAAAATGAGAAATTAGGCTCCTGCTGTTTGCCATCCATTTACTTAAGTTTTCAATCCCAGAACTGATGACACGTAACTTCAGAATTGTTGAATCCTACCCCCAAGGAAAACAACTTTAGCCTATAGGATATGGTGCTCTGCATAATTCCTTTTATTTTTGTTTTCCCAGTCTCTCCTTATTTCCAGTGCTACTGAGGTCAGCAACTTCACCCCCACCTCTTCAGTAACATTGTGTCATGCACTGGGGATACAGATTCTTCAGTCATATTCAGCATTCCATGCCAGAACCCCTAAACCACTAAATGATTTTTTTGAATTTGCACACATTTTAGAATTTCCTAAGATGACATTTGGATGATTGATTTAGACCTTTCTTTTTGGTAATCTATACATTTAACACATTATGTTTCTACTATTCTGTGTTTGTTTCTTCCAAAATTTTATGTACATAGAATCATATAGCTGTGTATCTTTCTTCTCTGGCTTCTTCAGCCTAATTGTTTTCAGATTCATTCATGTCCTTGCTGTGTCAGTAGATTGTCCCTTCTTTTTGCTCAGTAGTATTCCACACTTTTTGTTTGTTTGTTTGTGTTAAAGATTTATTTTATTTATGCATATAGGAGCTGGGGTATAAGCCAGAGGTACAGGGGGTGGAAAGGTGAGAAGATTAATCAGAGACAGAATGTGGAGCAGAATGGGCCGTTCTACTGAAATACACTGCTGAGGGGAGCAGCAGGTGATATGGATGGACACCTGTTTGTTTATCCATTTACTTGCTGCTATGCCTCTGGATTCCAAGGTTGAGCCATTAAAAGTAAAGTTCTCTTTCCATTCATGTGAGTCTTTGTGTGAATACGTGCTTTCATCTCTTGGGTAAATACCTGGGAATAGGACGGCTAGGGTCAAGTGGGAAGTGTATGTTTCACTTTTCTGAAACTGGCCATCTACTTTCTAGGGTATATACGCAATGCTCATCCCATCAGCAGTGTGTGAGGCTCCAGTTCTTCCAGTGTTTAGTATGGTCAGTAATTTTGATTTTAGACATACTGGTGAGTATGTAGTGGTATCTCATTGTTTAGATTTGCACTTCCCTTATTACTACTGATACTGTGTTTATTTGCCATGCATCTAGCTTAGTTTGGTGAAGTAGATGTTCAATTCTTTTTCACATTTATAAATTTGGGTTATTTTCTTTTCTTTTTTTTTTTTTTTACTGATTTTGAGGTCTTTCAAAAAATATTTAAGTCCATTATCAGACAAGTGATTAGCAACTATATTCACCTAGTCTAGAGCTTATCCTTTTGTCTAAAATAGTGTCTCTCACAGAGCAGATCTTAAATTTTACAAAGTTAAATATATCAAATATCTTATATGTCATGCTTTTGTTGTCATATCTGAAAAGTCTTTGCCCATCCCAGAGTTCCAGTTTTAGTTCTAGAATCTTCCCTTCTGCCTAGGATTTTCTCCTGTATTTTCTTATACAACTTAAAAGAGTTAGAGGTTTTTAAACTACTTGCATGATTCATTTTAGCTAATTTTTTATATATGGTATAAAGTAGTCATCAAATTTCAATTTTTGCATATTCAGTTGTTGGATGTTTAATTGCTTTAACACCATTTGTTGAAATAATATCCTTTTTCTACCAACTATCTGTATATATAGGAAATGTTCAAAGTTTTCAGGCAGAAGGAAAGTGATATAGTGGAGAAACTTGGGTCTGTTTAAAGCAGAGATGAGTGTTGGAAAAGGAAGAAGTAAAAGCAAAATAAAATCTTTTATTTTTATTATTCTTAATTGATCTAAATTACTAGTGGTGGCTTGGGAGCTCTCTTATTATTCTGGAGCTAATATTTTGTTCAAATAACTAGGATTTTTTGGAAAAATTACAAGTTTAGGCAGCCTTATGCCCTGGGGGCAAAGGCTGGGCCAACTGCAGAATGCACAAGGTTCTTCTGACAGTGCCCTCGCCTCACCCAGCCATGCTCCCATCTCTCTAAGGAGCCATATGGCTTTCATCAGAGGGGACGACTGACCCTTCAGCGCGTGGGCTGTAGGCTTCTATACTTCTCTGGTCCCGGGTCTCATATTTAGCAGGACTTTTCAGGTCAGCTATGACATTATAGGGACTAATACAAGGTAGAGATATCACCTGACAGGTACTAAAATGTGTTTATTCCTGTCCTTATTAGAACATTTATGACTTTCCTCTTACTGAATAGACAGTTGGCAAACTCACATAGGAAACTCAATTCCTTGACAAAATTCACATGTAAAATCTCTAGTGCTCTGTCCTTGTCTGGAAGCTTACTCTCTGCAGGGAGGCAAACATAACTAACACTTCTCAGTTGTTCTCAAAACTTAGACAAGTTTTGTATGAGACGTTGCAGCTTAAATAAACAGTTACAGATCCAAACAACCTGAAAAAGCTGTAGCCCCACCCTGCCCCTTCCTCCAAATTAACACAAGAGTAGGAGCAGTGTGCTGCCTCCTTTAGGCACCATTTATCATCTTCTCCCTAAAACGATCCCACAGTCCATTTTCTACCCAGCAGGCCAAACAGTGTCTTTAAAATGAAAACTCTTTTGTGTGTCTGGCCTCTGTACCCTAAATCTACCCAGTAGCTCACACTGCACGTGAATCTTCAAGTCCCTAGGCCCTACTCAGCCTTATCCCTCTGGTCTTCCCATGGTACACACCACCCCAGCCATATTCTCTGAGTTCTATTTCTTAGGGAGTACATTTTGCCTCAGGGGCTTTGCACTTGCTGGTCCTTCTGCTTGGAGGGCTGTACTCCAGATCTGAGCATACTGACTCTCCATCTTCCTGCATTGCTTTATCCTGACCATTATCTAAAGCAGAGGCCCTTCCTCCCCTTTGACAGCCCTCTCTTCTCTCCTCATTTGTCTTAAGGTACTTGCCACAATCTGTAATCATCATTTACATGTTTACTTGGTATCTGTGTTTCCTCCTAAAAGGATGTCAGCTCCATAGGGCTGTGAAAGTCCTGGTCTCCAGACATAGGCCCAGTATATAGAGTGGGTATCTCCCCATACCTATTTGTAAATGAATAATTGCGCCTTCCCATTCTGGCATCAATATTCATGTTCTGAGAGAGCAATCCTGAGCCCTGAGCCCTAATTCCTCAAGAGCCATATGGGTTCCAAGTTACCCCCAGTCCACCCTCTGAGAAACTTGCCCAAAGAAAACGCGCCAGGGACCCCAGGTAGTCATAAATGATGTTAAAGCCCAAGGGCAGGCTTTTTGGGCGGGGCGGGGTCCAGGGCAGGCGATGCTGGATAAGCATCCCCCATGCACATGCAGTCATGTAGCAGGATTGCTGGGGATTAGGCACGGTGCTAACTCAGATGACACTCAGGCAAAGGATTGTACCTGGGAAAGATTTACATCTTCTCTTGCCTCTCGTGTCACCCCCACCCCCGGCTGACTGTGCACCTCTCCCCCAGCGGTCATCACGCAGCAATAATAACTGACTCAGCCGCCTGCCGCTCAGCCCCCCGCCCCCCCCCCCGTCCCCACCCCACGCTTTCCCGAGCCCCAGCCAAGAGAGGGGGACTTGCCCTGCTGCATGTATATATCCACAGAGGAACATTTGTCAGGAGCCTCTAGGAGAGAAATGAGTATTCCATAAAGATTTCATTTTTGTTGGAGTCTATCCATGTCTCTATATTGTCATAAAAATCCAATAGGAAACTTCCATTAAAAAAAAAAAGAAGGCATAATTAAAAAGAAATAGGGACAGCTCCAACAGAGGTTGAAGATTAAAGACCAAGAGGCCCAGTGCAGGCGAGGGAATTTTATGAGCTATCAAAGAAAGAAAAACACACCACACAGAAAACGTGCCCAGTAGGAATGGCCGCGACTGCCTCGCTCGAGCTGAGCCGTCCAGGCTGGGGCGCTGGCCTCTGGAGGCTGGGGAGCCGGGCGGCCCGGTCCCCTGCGCGACACCGCAGTCTTGCTTGGTGTGAGTCTGTGTTTGGGGGCACTAGCTGGAGAGGCATGGACCCCAAGAGATGTTGTAACTGCAACCTTCAGAAGCCAGCAGAACTCCAAGGAGACCCTGTGCATGCGGGAACCGCAGGGTCTGGCGCGCTGGACTCCAGCAGCCTGGGGCTAGGGCGGCTCAGGACTGGGACCCGGAGTTGAGTTGTTACTCCAGCAATTGTAGCGAGAAAGGGCTTTGACCATAACTCCAGGGAACCAGATCCTTGCCCAACATTCAATAGGAATATTCAACTTGAAGGCCCTGACTTGTTTCTTATTGGACTGTTTTTCTGATTGCAAACACAATAGAGGTTATTTGTAGAAAATTTGGAATTACAAAAAAGCAAAAGGAAACTAAAAACTACCCGTCATCCATCCACCTCACTATACACATCTGTCATCTCAATGTCTTTGAGGAACATCTGGGGAAAATGCAGTTTGCAAAGAAGAAAATAATGGAAAAACCTCAATTGCAGTGTATGGGGGCAGGCAGGGTGGGGGTGCTCATTATCCAAAGCAGCCAAGAGGCACACCTGATAGTTTCTTGGAGATGGATCTGAGCAAGCAGACAGCAACTCTGCCCACCAGCATCCTGGGGTGCTCAAAGAGAAACATGTTTACAAAATAGGGGTAGGGGATGAAATGTGGCCATAAGACTTGATCACCTGTCCCTGTAAGGACAAACCTTCTGCAGAGACCATGAACGTGTGAGCCTTTTCATTCCCATTTCCTACTTACACTAAGTCTGTGGTGATGTCCAGCTCCAGAGCTGGTGCCTCCACTCCTGATCTCAAGCACCACCCTGGAGGCTGGACCCTCATTTCTGGAGATGTTCCGCTAGTGAGAAGTTTCCCTATCATTGCTTTACTTACAACAGCGGGTGCGAGAGCTGGGGGCGCCCAAGGACTACTCATTCCAGAGCAGTGAGTCTCCGATATCCATAAGCATTGCTTCAAATTTGCAAAGTGGCAACTCTTGTTACTGTACAACATTTGTCATATCATCAACAATATGATGCTGGAGATGGCCAACAGTATTAACTTAGGCCACTGATTTTTGCACAAGAAACCAGTTAGCAACAATACAGTAGTTTCAACTGACTTTCTTTTCCAAACAAAGCAAAAATCACCATGTCAGAAGGAATCACATGCCCATTCTTGGGTAACTCATGGTGGAAAGCTTGGCACACAGCTTGTGCCCAGTAATTACTGACCTCCAGGTTGACAACGTTATTGCTACTTTCCCTCCAAGAAACATAGAGATGATCTGCTAGGTCTCTGCAGGAGGACCAATGTAAGAGGAATGAAAGTGATCTAAGTCCCTTGAAACTCATTGGTCCAATCTTTTTTTTTTTTTTTTTTTAAAGATTTATTTATTTATTTATTTATGCAAGCACTGGGCACAGTCAGAAGCGCGGGAGGGTAAGAAAATTCACCAGAGCCAGAGCAGGGAGCAGAACAGGCAGAAGGACCAAAGTACACTGCTGAGGGGAGCAGCCGGTGGCAGGAGAGGTCTGCATGCCATGTGGGACCCTCGCCTTGCGGCCGCCAGGGATCAAACCATAGCTGCAGAGGCTGTGGGCAGCCTCGCAACTCAGCGCTCAACAGCTGTGCCACCAGGGGAGGCCCTTATTGGTCAACCTTTACATCAGAATGGGAGCTTAAAACTCGGTAAGCAGTGAGGGCCAGTGGAGAGAGAGCTGATGGGATCTAGGAATTCGATACCACTGAGGTGGGCAGAAGGAAGCCAAAGGAAGCCAAATATGGAGCGGTGCTTATCTACTATGCACTGTGAGGTACATAGGGATATCACGGCCATTTTACAGATAAGCTCAAAGAGGTACACAAAGCTTCCAGAGTCCCAGAACTAAGACTTGAATCCCACTAGGTGCTTGAGGAACAGCAAGCTGTAACCAGGGGGAGGGACCTTTTCCAAGCTAGCAGCCAGGAGCCCATATAATCAGACAGTTAAGGATGGGGGATAGTGTCAGTGGGTTCCACTAAGGTATTAGTGAAAGGGTTCAGTTGACCAAGGAAACCAGACACAGCGGGTGGGCTGGGGCTGCATTACGTTGATCCCATCCTTGGCTGGGCTGGAGGGGACAGAGTGAGCTCCTAGGCAATCTCTCAGCTCAAAGAACCAGGTTCCAGGGAAGATATTGTGGTGGGGATGAGGTGTAGACCCAAGGCTGAGGATAGATTTTTGAACTGAGCTCCAAAGCCAGCATGGGCTCAGTGTAAAAATGACTTTGATGCCAAGACATTGATGCAATAAACTCCTGTGGCCTAAGGAAAACTTTGTCCCAGGTCCAGTAGCCTTGGTTACCTGCAGGCCATGCAGATGGTCTCAACTATGGGGAAGTGGGCAGGTCAACTCAAGGTGACCTATGCACGTTGACTAATTTATACAGTTACACCTATGGTGTCAATTGGAAGGTGAAAGAAGGCATTAAAAACCAAATGGCGCTCTAGAATGAGCCTGGCAGGGTATGCAGGAAACTGGGAATAGTGATCATCTCAAGCAAAGGAAATCAGCTTTGGGACAAGAATTGGGGAAGGGGTGTTTTTGTATTTGAAATTTTTTACAATTTATTAATTTTCAATAAAAAATAATTATGACAAAATAATACTGTTACTGATGAGGAAAAAATATCACTCCGATACTTCACAAGCTGAAAGACAAATACAGGGGCCCAAACCACAGTCTAGTAAATGGACATGCTCAATATCTTTCTTTTTTAGTATTTTATTTTATATAATTCTTACCTCATTTTTCATTTTTGCACAATGTAGGCATTTTCATTTTGGTTATATTCCCCATACAATTGCACCCCCCCTTATTTTGACCATCCTTCCTTTCTCTGCCCCCCACCCCCATATTGGCACTGGGTCAAGAATTGGGTGTCTTATGGTGCAGCAGACCTCTCCTTCCTCACCTGCTGCTCCCCTTAGCAGTGTATTTCAGTCAGCCTGCCTGTTCTGTTCCCCACTCTGTCTCTGGTGGATCCTTTCATCCCCCACCCCGCATCTCTGGCCTGTACCCCAGCTCTTATATGCATAAATAAATAAATCTTTAAAAAAAAGAAAAAAGAATTGGGTGTCTTCATCTCCAGCAAGAAAAACAAAGATGTGGTGTGTGTATAGACTTGGGCTGGGAAGGTGGGAGGTAGATTAAACTTTTCACTCATCTTAATGATAAAAGGATTTTCACTCATCTTAATGGGATCAGATTTGTGCGATGAATAGAAAGAAAGAATAGAATATTAATATTTATTTCTCTAAATAGAAAATAGTGGTGGCTCATAGTTATTAGTACTTTTTACATGCCAGGAAGAGTTAAGAATTTCATATATAATACTTTGTATAATCCTAATAGCAACACTGTGAGATAGGTATTATCATTGTATAGATAGTGTGTGTCTAGGCAGTCTGGCTTCAGAGTCCACCTGTATTACTATATCACCACAATGTGGATCCAAAGTATTCAGATTCTCAAATCTGTTTGTTTGAAGAACTCAAATGAAAGTAGAGAAAATACAATTCATGGATCCAAATGGGCATGTCTGGAGTCTAAAGGGCCCCTTGGCTCTGTTCTTACCACACAAATAAGTTTTTGAATCATCACAAATGATGATGAGGACAAAGCAGAGGTAAAAAGTGAGGTTTTCTGGGCCTCCCTGGTGGTGCAGGGAGTTAAGACACAACCTATGAAGCTGTCCACAGACACTGCAGCACGAGTTCAATCCCAGGCCGGCCAGGGAGCAACCCACATGGCGCAGCAGACCTCTACTGCCTCGCCTGCTGCTCCCCTCAGCAGTGTATTTCAGTCAGTCTGCCTGTTCTACTCCCCACTCTGTCTCTGGTGAATCCTTTCACCTCCCCGCACCTCTGGACTGTACCCCGGTTCTTATATTCATAAAATAAATAGACCTTTAAAAAAAAAAAAGTGAGGTCGTCTCAGTTGACTTCAGGCGAACAGTGAAGGGGCAAGAAATAGGATCAGATGGATTGATGGGCTCTAAAGACTCCAGTTAGAAACATTCATATTTACTAAGAGAGAGTCAAGGCCTAGGAGAAGAAATAGATTCCCTTCACATCTTATCTCTAAGAAACAGTGTCCTGGGCCTATCTTAACCTGTCCCAACCTCAGGCTTAGCATTGCACAACGGCAGGAAACCCTGGTCTTATCTGCTCTCTGCCTATTTTCTAGATAGATAAATGAGCCAGGCCCCAGAGAAGGGAAGGATTGGGCCAAATTCAATGGGTTTGAGGTGGAGAGAAGATAGTGCTATAAACACTTTGATAAAAAATAGCTAAACATCCCACCCCACCCCCAGCACCTTCCTTTGGATTGACTCCTTTTGCAGTCAGCTTCCCTGCCAAGCTGCTCCCCACCCCCCACCCCCCCACCCCTCCCGTGAAGCCTGCTTCCCAGCTGCCTGCTTCCCAGGGTCTTCTTGATCATTTGTCCTGGCCACACTGACAGGTTGTGGAACCCTTGGGTCTTCCCTATTTGCTACAGTGTTGGCCTGTATGGGTTTGCTTCTGAGGGTGAGGGTAACAGCATATCTATGGCCCCCCAGGAAATGAGAGGCCTCTTCTCTCCCGAGGGGGTTTCTTTCGTGTGTGGCATCTTCCTTGCCTCCGAAAGAATCTGATCATCCCAACCCCAGACCTCTGAGGTGGGTTTAAATAAGTCTGAATTGAGTTTTGAGCTCCTGGAGACAAACTCCAAATAAACCTAAGAAGCAGTGTCCCAGTCTCACCCTGACCCCTCTTACCCATTCAGTCTTCTGGGAGCACAGTTAGAAATAAAATAGCTGAGAAACAGCAGAGAAGGTGCAGGGTTAATGCATACATTTTCTCACAATCTCATACACTCAACCTCATATCAATGACCTTGCAAACTCATACACTCAACCTCACACATGCAACAAAAGGCACCAAGAATCTCTTAGTGGAGGTAATTAAAGGTTGACCTAATTTCTTTTGAAGCAATAAGGTTTTGATGAAAGTCCCCATGGTTTATGATTGCTGCCTCAAATGGGGACCCTGACTTTTCTGGAAAAAGTGTGGTACAATAAATCTAAGTTCTGCTACAAACAACTATATACTAAGGAGTATGTAACATTGGCCTGGATATTGGAAAAGTTATAAAAGAAAAGCAGTCTGTACATTTGCCTAACTCCAGTCATTTCCTGTGTGATTACAAAAGGTGGAAAGCAGTTGCCTTTGGAAATCAATATATGGGTTTGATGGGAATCCACTTATAGAAATCCAAATCTTGCATCAGATCATGCAAAATTAACACTGTAGACACATAAAGGAAACCTGCCTTAATATGATGGGTTTGTGCTCAATTAAAATCCATTCACCTGCATTCTGGAGGCTTTTTCTTGCCATAGAAAGTGATTAACATGGACACCATAAGCACTTCAAAGTGCCTATGACTGTCCACCCAATTGTTAATGTGCTCCCAGGATGAGTCTTCAAAATACTCTTCCCGAAGTTATTCTTTTATATTTTTCTTTCTGAACCATGACAGATATCAGAATTATTCCTTCACAGTTAAAATGTACCAGTGTTTTCAGAACAAAGTCTGATGTTGGGTTTTGATCTCTGCATCCACGGAGAGACTAAGTCTGTGACTCCAGGCAACTTCTTTCATCTCTGTGGGTCTCTGCAAATAAAGGGGTTAAAATTACAGCCAACAAAGCAAATGGACAGAGATAGATCCAATGATAAAGTCTAACTTCATCAGCAAGAAATGCCCATCACTGCTCTAAGTGCTCAAGGTCACCAACAATTCCTCTGATTAACTTTCTCCCCAAGGTTCTGATATCTTAAAAAAACATACTTCACTTATTAATAATAACATATTTTGCCAGTTTAGATTGAACAAAAGTATACTTATCTATCAAGCAGTAGTCCTGACTAATAAGAAAAAAAACAATGTCTCCATGAAAACTATGACGTAATTCCAATCATAAGTAATGGCATTTAAGGTTTTAGTTATGAGTAACCACACATTTTATATTTGGAAATAGTGTTTATAACTTTTAGAAATTGTCGTACAACCCTGGCTATTTCATTTATCTTTTTGGGCCACAGGATCCTGGGACTGAGAATTACATATCTGGTGGTCTCTAAGTTTTTGGCATCCCTCAATATTTAGTTTAAGAAATTCTGGCTGCCAAGGGGGGCAGAATATCAAGTACTCTCATCTATTGGCAATCAGAATGTAATTTGGTAAGATCTTTGTGAAGGACAATTTCGCAATATATTTGAAAAAAACTTGAAATAGGTGTAGAAGAATTTCTAGTTCTAATGCTAGTGGAGTAGCTCCTATTGGACCACTCCTCCTGTAGATAATAATCACAAACCATGAACAAAAATTTTAAACAAAATTTTAAAGCCAACTTTTGAAAGCATTAGAGAGCAAGCAGAAGCACACAGAAACTGAATCTGACCTTTGAAAGAAGGAACTGCATTGGATGAGATCTGTTTATACAATTTTCCTCTGAGGGTTCTCCCATCTGCCAGGCAGAAAGCTGCAGTCTTATTGCTTAAGGTGTCAGAGGACAGAGTTCAGGACTGCCAGAGAGGCTGGAAATTGAAAGGAACTAAAAGTTGGAAAAGTTGAGCAGAGATTTCAACTGTTGCCATTTAATGGGAGACAGTATTTGGAGTTTGAAGCCAAGAGAGATTTTTTCAAGAAAGATTTTGATAATTTTTTAGAGAGATTTGATAAACACCTTGGTCATTCCATTTCGATCCCAGTGACGTCATACCTAAGAGCAAAGACTGTCCAAAGATTAAAGATTTTCTCACAGACTAAGGAAAAATCTAAAAAGACTTGTCCTAAAGATTGTAAAACCAAGCTTCTACAGCTTGAAGGTAATATTCCATAAGTAGCTGCTGCTGTTGTCAACGGAAGACAATGGGATACAGAATTTCTACATCTATTGTCTAAAAAAGAAAAAACAAAAACACTGTATAATAAAAAATTATTAGACATGAAAGAAGCTGAAAAAAGTGCCCTATACTCAATTTAAAAAATTACTCAATAGAAACAGACTGAGGTAACTTCAATTTTAGAAATAGCAGACAAGAAATATATACAGTTATAAATATATTTATAAAGATGTAGTATAATATATGTTTTGTGTCTGAGGACTTAAAAGATGGGGAAGCTCAGCAGAACAGCAGAAATATTTTTTGTATAAATTAAAAAATGTTTAAAAATATTATATTAAAAAACATGGAAGTTCTCAAAACTCAGAAATGAAAATTTCAGTGGGCAGAGCTAACAATAGGTTGAAGGTAGCAGAAGAGTCAGTGAACTAGAAGAGTGGTCAATATAACTTATCTAATCTTAAGAACACAAAGTGAAAAAGACTTTCAAAAACAAAAGTGTTTCAATAACATTTGGTATAACATCAAATAGTCTAATATATGGAATAGCATTCCATATATTGGAATCTCAAAAGGAGGAGAGAGCGAAAATGGCAGAACATGATTGAAGATGTCCAGAATTTGACGAAAAGCATTAACTTATAAATCTCAAAAACTCCAAGGAAGATAAGCATACACACATAAAGGCACATCATAGTTAAACTGTTATAAAACAAAGGCAAAAATCTTGAGCAGTCAGAAACAATGACATAGATTCAAGGGGCCAATGATAAGAATCTCACTTGACTTTTTATCAGAAGAAATGAGGCCAGAGGTGATGGGATAATAGAATTCCTCATGGTGTCAGAATTCTAGAAGTGTTTCTTCAGTCTTTTTCTATCTTGTTTCTTTTCACATCTGCATCTTTGAGATTACTGACTCATTCTTCCCTAGCTTTTATTCTATTTCATCGCTTTCTCCAGAACTTTTTACCTCCATTGATTTTTTTAACATCCTGCAGTTCCTGTATTTTTTTTTCTTTTCATTACTAGTTCATTTCATTTAGCATAACATCCTCAAGTTTCATGCATGTTGTAACATGTGTCTGAATTTCCTTCCTTTTGAAGGTTGAATAATATTCCATTGCATGTATATATACAGTTTCTGTATTTTTTAATTTAAAGCTTCATTCCCGATCTTCTGTATGTTGATTATATTTCTCATAGCGTTCTTTTCTTTTTCTGCATCTTCTCATATCTCTCTTTCTGATCAGGTTGCTTGAATTTTGTTTGTGTTATTCAAATCCTTTGACTAACTTAATTATGGCAATTTTGAATTCTTCATCTGACAAGAAGAAATTTCTTCTGTGTCAATGTTGTTGGGTTCTGGAGATTGATTTTCTTTCTGTGGCATATTGTTCCCCTGAGGGTTTGCTTGACCACTTGTATTTTCCTTTCTCCCCATTGTTTTCTTTTGGGTTTGTTTTGCTATAGATGGGGCTTCTGTTGAGTGTGGGTCTCCTCCACCCTCAATTATGGGTGTTTACCTGGAAATGGGTGATCTGGGCAGCTGGGGTCAGCCAGTGGGTGGGAACTCCAGCTTCTCCCACCTGGTTGTGGATCATCTGGGTGAGTATTCAGGGGGCCTGAATATTCAGGGGGCCTGTCTCTTCTCTTTGCAAGACCATGTGTACTCTCTAGCCCTGGGCCTCTTCAGTGTGCAAGGTGAAGGGAAACTGCAGAATTTACTTTACAAAGATGGAAACTAAACATCCACAGCTATGTTAGTGAGGGCCACTGGGAAAGCAAAGCTTAGTTCTAGAGGAATAGTTCCCAGGGATCAGGACCTCTCCTCACCATGAAGGCAATGGGCACTCCAGATGTGGGCCTTGACATGAAGCTCAACAAAATTTTCTGGATCAAAAGAATAAGTGTTCATGTGTGGTTGTCCAGAAAATGCAATTAGGACGAAGAGTGACCAAATAAGCTGTATATTTTGGTTACCTATATATTTGTCACAACTTTCAAAAATCCATAGTCAATGTAAATGAATAACCACTGATTATCAAATAAAGTCATAAAACCACAAAAAGATCAAAGCCTAAAACTATAAAACTTATGGAGGAAGACATGGAAGATCTTTGCAAGCTCAGTGTAGAAAAATATTTTTAAGAAAGCACATGAGAATCATCAAATTTCTTAAAATGATAAATTCATCTTTGTGAAATTCTTTTTAAAAGAAAGAAAATGAAAAAGAGAGAAATCACAGATTGGAAGGAAATATTCATAATATATTTAGCTCGCTGGTCAATATCCTATAAATCCATAATGCTTCATAAATGGCCACTAGGCTCATGTGATTAATTAATATTAGTAATTAATATTTATTACTTATATTAATGAACACCATTACTATATTAGTTATTAGTGATAAATAATTGCTCATAATTAGTAGTCAGGGAAATTCAAATTAAAACCACAGTGAAATACCAATTCTTGTGCACTAGAATGCTTGAAATTTTAAAGACTGATCATACCAAAGGTTGGCAAAAAAACATGAAGCAACTTGAATTCTCACGATTTTCTGGCATGAGAATGCAATCAATGTAAAAAGTTGTTGGCAGTTACTTCTATATTAAATATGCACTTACAGTATGACCTAGCAATATTCTTCCTAGGTATATCCCAAGAGAAATAAAAGCATTTGTCCACAAAATCACATGTTCATATTCTTAGCAACTTTATTCATAATACTCCAAAATTGGAACTAGCCCAAACAGCCAACAGCAGGTGAATGGATAAACAAATTGCATATCATTAATTACTTTCCATCCAATCTGTGGACAGATGCAAGTCACATCAACTCTCAGCACTCTGCTGTGGTGAGACTAGGCCAGGTAACCCCAGACATGGATGCCGAGATGAGAGGGACACAGTGAGGTAAAAGGCTGAAACCTGAAGACCACGTGGGAGGAGTTCTGCTTCTGTGTGATGCTAGTTCTTTCTCTCTGAGTGCCACAAGAGACATTTCTGGCACCTGGACTACATCTTAGAAGAGAGAAGAAACCATGTCAGAAATTTAGACCATGCGTAACCTAACATTTAAAGAAGAAACTGAGAAATTTTCGGCTCGTAAAATGAAATATTTTGTTGCTGCCAATAGGAAAGGAGCCTTGAGAACAAGATGGGTTTAGATATAAAAAAGGATGAAGGGCCTCCCCTGGTGGCACAGTGGTTGAGGGCTGGGCTGCAAAGCTGCCGGCAGCCTCTGCAGCACGGGTTCAATCCCCGGCCACCAGCGAGGGTCCCACATGGCGCACAGACCTCTCCTGTCGTATCCGCTACTCTCTTCAGCAGTGTATTTCGTCAGTCTGCCTGTTCTGTTCCCTGCTCTGGCTCTGGTGAAGTCTCTCACCTTCCTGCACTTCTGACTGTACCCAGTGTTTGTATAAATAAATAAATAAATCTTTAAAAAAGGATGAAGTTGGGCATCCCCTGGTGGCACAGAGGTTGAGCGCTGGACTGTGAAGCTGCCCGCAGCCTCTGCAGCACCGGTTTGATCCCCAGCCTCCGGCGAGGGTCACACATGGCACACAGACCTCTCCTGCCATGCCCGCTGCTCCCCTCAGCAGTGTACTTCGTCATTCTGCTTGTTCTGTTCCCCGCTCTGGCTCTGGTGAATTCTCTCACCCTCCCAAGCTTCTGACAATACCCAGTGCTTATATAAATAAATAAACAAACAAACAAACAAATAAATAAATATTTTTTTTAAAAAAGGATGAAGTTTTGTATTTTTGCCTTCCTGACATGTAGTTGAGATTTTTGTGTATTTCTAGAGGATCCAGATATGGGGGGATCAGCCAGTGTGAAGAGGGAAGAGAAAGGCAGTAGTAGCCTGAAACCTCAAAGATTCCAAATCTGGATTGGGGTTTCTTTGTCCAGGTGTGCAACCCCCCACCCCACCCTCCTTAACATGACAAGCTGCGGAAGACCACACTGAACTGTTAGCTTAAGGTAAATTGTTCTCCCTTTGAGTTTCAAGTGAATTCAGTACAATTGCACCTCTAGAAAAAGGTATTTTCCACAGATTTAGTTTCAACTCTGAGAAACAGGTTTGTGTTTTATCGAATATCAAAATTTATTGTTAATATAAGATCTCATCATTCTCACAAAATCCTAAATGTTCTTAAGTATTCACCTTCCATTTCAGAATTCACTGTCCAAAATTCAAAATCCAGAATCCCTTGCTTCTGGAGGGAAAGTTGGGGTGATTCTTCCTTTTATTCTCTGTACCCACCCCAAGTATAACTAGTAAATGAGAAGGGTATCTTGGTGGCCCCAGGGGAGTAAGTGTCTTTCATCCCCAGAGAATTGTAGAAAAGGGTTGAAACTTGGGTGACTGGTCATCCCAGTTGGCCTGTGACTGTCCCAATTTTAGCACTGAAAATCCCACATCTCAGGAAATTTCTCAGTTCTGAGCAAATTATGCTGTGGTCACCCTGCCGGTAGGTCATGATTTGTAAATCACAGGCTCTCTCTTCCTGTAGGTCAGCTGCCTCCTGTTCTAGAGTTTTCTGTTTGAAAGGCTTCCTGATGTTTATGCCTTGATCTGCACCCTGCCTGCTTTGTCTTTCTCCTGGCTTTGTGTTGTCTTTTATAGTAACTCTGATCACTGTGCCTTGTGGGGGGTTTCAGCTACAATCAGTCTGCCCTTACTTTTCTTGGTACCTCTAGCCCAACAACTTCAGGCTAGTTTCCAAGAGAACTCAGAGTTTAGAAAGTTTTTTAGTGCCTATAAATGATGTGTAAACTAGCATTGTTATTAATTCTGATGATAAAGAATATCTTTTATTTATGGATGTTTTACTTAAATTTATGTGACTCCAAATGTGCTTACGAATTATATGATGCCCTCTTACCTTCAAGTAAAACTCTAATTTTGGGATTTGAGTTTTTGTTTTGTTTCTGGTTCACTTGAGTTTTGGTGGAGTAAAACATAGCCACAAAAAGAAAAAGAAAGCGGGCAATGTTCCTTGCTTTTCAGTTGTGTTTCAAGGGTTTAATATTGAAGTGTGACTACAGCTCTAACCCAATCAGTGCTACAGGAAGAAGGATTGTTTGGACCACAGCAGTAAATTCATTCATTCATTCATTCATTCATTCATTCAACAAACATGTATTCTGTGTCAAGATGTTTCAGAGATGAAATGAAAGCTAAAGTTCCAGCCAGCCACAGAGCACCACCATGCCCACCGTTGCTCTTACATGTCCTGCACACAACTGTGTAAGTGGGACTTTCATGAGTAAGTATAGGGATGTAGGGGAGGAAAATGTTTTTTCTCAACTATCTTGGGGTCCTTGGTTGGGTTTGAAAATTAAACTGGCAAAGACAGATGAACAGGAGGAAAATCATGCAAATTAATTTCAGTAAGTTTTAAAAGACACTGAAGAATTACAATGAAATGAAGACTCAAGAAACCGTTAGACCTGAGTAATTGATGCCAGGTTTGATGAAGAGTGCATTGTCACAGAAGAATATGATAGGCTAAGGAGCATAAGCTAAGAACAGTGATCTCAGAGAATCTTAGCACAACCTGCTTATTAAGATTCTTCTTAGCATCCTTTTGTCTTCATAGATAAGGATGTTCTTTTTCCCTCAAGTACAGAAGGGCATCTCTCACTGTGAGTTTTATAATCTATTCCAGGGAATATGGGTAAGGTAGGCAGCAGGTCAGAGTGACCTAACTGCTCCTGTTGTTTTCTCAACCCCCTTCAGCTAAAATATTCAATATGCTAAGGTGCCATATTTTGGAGTAACATGTCCCAAACCCCATCAGGGCTCTGGCAACAATGATGTCATGTCATCAAACAGAAGAGCCTGTTTTATGGTAGAAACCAGGGGCAGAAATTGGTGTAACCAACTCCATCCTTTAGCCTCACCCAATGGATCCCAGGCACATGACTCATTGACAGGATCAGGTTACCAATACCCTAGGCCATATGTAGGATGGCACTAAAATTAAGCCATTTCTTTAACACAGATAATCCTTGAATCACAGGTGATGGTATGAGCAACAGAATCAGCATCTTTGAACTCCATCACCAAGGGCTAAGAGAAAGGCAATTCCTTTAGTCATGGAAAAGGCTAGGTCACTTGGGTTGGGAATGTGCAGGCCCCAAGTCTGGGGGAGGAAAGACTAGGAATGGCAAACATCGGCATGAAGCAGGAGTAATGTGGTCAGAGGTCACAGCTGTGTTGAACAACATCAATTCTCATATCTCAGGCAACGGCACATAGGGACAGAAGTTGCTGGAATGCCCATTCTTGGTTATACTTAGAAGGGAGAGGAAAAGCTGGTAGTTCCAGTTTGTGTATGGTTTTCGGATCGTCCCTCATCCCATGTGAGTCTTCACTATAACTTTCTATGGTGGGTTGAATAAGGACACCCAAAGTCATCCAGGTGCTAATCCCTGGAAACTACAAAGGGATTTTGCATTGAGTTGAAGCTTCTGAGATGGGAAGCTCATCTGGGTAACCTGGATGGACACTGAATGGAACATTCAAGTCTATATAAGAGGGAGGCAAGGTCAAAGGAGAGAAGGCCATGGACAATGGAGGCAAATATTGGAGTAGTGCACTTTTACATGAAGGAAGGGGTAACAAGCCAAGAAATACAAGTGGCTTTAAGAAACTGGAACAATCTATGAAGCTGAATATCCCCTAGAGCCTCCAAAGAACCACAATTTAACTTTAGCCCAGTGAAACTGATTTTAGGTATCTGACCTCCAAAACCATCAGATAATATATGTGTACTGTCTTAAGAATCTTAGTTTAGTACAATTTGCATGAAAGAAGCAGGAGGTAGGGGGCCCAACAGGCTAACTTGTCACATCCCAGGAGCCCAGACCTCTCTGCCTTCTGCTGGAAACATCCCAGGCCTTCCAAATCAAGACACCATGCTAAAGTCCTTGAGAAGAAACTGGCTAGGTCCTTCAGGGTTCTGCAGAACTTAGGGAGAATCTGTGATCTTTATCAACTATGACAGCTGCTCACCAGCTCTTGGCCTCCTGCACATTAGACATCATGTGGCCCTAAGAAACCCCATGCTGGCTTAATAGCCTCCGCATGCAGCAATGAGCCCTGGCAGCTGGAGTGTGTGCTGGCACCAGCAGGGCAAAGAGTGGGCAAGCTGCAAAAGCTCTCAGGGCTGATGTGGCACCGCCACAGCCAGGTTGTCTGACCTGGCTTATAGAATGAAAGACAAGCACATACTGGAAAACTCCACCCAGAGTAGGAGCAGCTAACAGCTTAGAGCTCAACCCCCGGTGCTGCTGTGTTACAGCAGATGCTGTTACTCCAGCATTTTGGTCTCAGAGCCTGGGGACAATGGGCCGAGCTGCTGGCATTCTTTACAAGGTGCACTAACAACGCCAGGTGAAAACAAAGCATTTCCTGCTGGCTCATTTTGTCCCAGCCTCAGCCCATATGTATTTCTCTCACTGTTTCTCAGCACAACGGGGTGTGAAGATGGAAGAGAGAGGCTGTCTCAGCAACTCATCGTGGGGGAGGGTAATTTGGTCAATGCTCCTATTTACTGAAATGGCTTTCTACTGACAGAGAAAGAAAGTCCCGAAATAAAGGGGACCTGTAATTGTTTGCTTCCTATTGCTTTTTTTAGTTACAACAGTAAAAACTGTCCTTCAAACATAGTCCCAAAAGACATCAGAGTCTGACAATGACGAATGGGGAACAGATGTTTCTGGACCGTCAGAGCAGCAGCTTCCTCCTCGCCCCGTGTGCTCCGGGACACCGGGAGGGAGCTGGGCACTGTCCAGCCCTGGGACCCGCCACATCAGGGGCTGGCCCCCAGCGTGCAGATTCTAAGGTCGTGAAGAACCTACGGGCTGGGCTCCCCCTGATTAAATTGGGCGACTGTGGCTTTTAACTGCCTTGGGAATTAGGGTGTGTGCCTCGAATGAGGAACTAAGACGGGCCCTGATTTCCCAGCAGGGTCTAGCTCAATTTCCAGAGTTCTCGCTCCCCAGGCCGGGGAGAGAGGAACATCTGATTTTCTCAGAACCCGCAGCCAGCTCTGCAACTCTCGACAGCTAACACATGTTTGCCTCATGTCATTTCAACCCCCTTTCCTGCTCCCTGAGAATCCACGTGGCAAGTGTGTAGGGATGGGCATGCAGAGCAGCAGTGGGGATAAAGATGCCCCACATGCCCCTTGCCCTCCACTCATGGCCTCAGGTGTGTGGCCAGTGGAAATCAGTCACAATTCTATTTATATTAGGAACCACTAAGACCTACTGTGTGCTGGTTTCTAGATCCCAGTGGTTAGGAAGCAGGCTATGGAGTACTGCTCCCTGGGCTCAACTCTCAGCTTCAGGGCTCACTGTCTGCATGCCCTGGCATCCCATAACCTCTGGGTGCCTCAGTTTCCCCATTCTTAGGTAGTAAGAAGCTTAGTGCTTTCCTGTGGCACGACTTGCGAGGACCAAGTGATACAGTGCCTGTCGAGGGCACAGGCTGGCCTGACATGCAGGAGTGCCAATGACAAGACAGGAAAAGAGTCTCAGAGAGCCAGGCACCTGGCCTAAGGAGTAGAGTGGAATTTGAATCCAGGCAGTCAATCCTTCTGTCTACCAGCCTCCCACCCTCACCCCCTGCCCAGCCTTCAGTGGCTTTTAGTGTGTATGCACAGGCCTGCAGTCCATGCAGCTGAAGCGCACAGCTGACTCCAGATGGGAGTCAGAAAGCGGCTGGGAACATCGTCATCACAACGCGCATTCTGAGCAGAGGACAGGGGGACGAGGGGGCGAGGGGGCGGCTGGAGCCCAGTTTGCTCTTGCGAAGCACTTCCTGAACTGCACATTCGGTTACCACAAAATGAGTCAAGGTCCCTTTCAAGTGGCTTGCTGAGCTTCCCTCTGATCTGGCACAGCTCCCTGGGATGGAGGGGCAACAGCCTTCCCTGATGAGCCGTCAAACCCCCTTGAAAGTCCCCTCACTGGGCACTGGCCCTCACTCCTGCACAGGCCCTGCGTCCCTTCTCTCCTATCACAACCCCAAGGGCAGTCATGTCTTGTCCCCACTTTACAAATGGGAAAACTGAGGCTCAGAGAGAATTGTCTTGGATCACACAGCTAGGGCTAGGATTTGAATTCACATCTGTCTGACTCTTACCTGCCCTGGTACACTGCAATGAGGGGAGGCCGGCTTCCTGGCCTGGGTCAAGTAGAGACCTGGAAGTTTTCTCTGGACCCTTTTTAGATTCAGTCCTGGGAAGACTGGAATGTGGAGATGGAAGGATTAGAACTAAATCCTCCTCAATCCCAGGAGGAGACAGGGGACTGTGCTTTCTAGACAGTAAATGCAAAGGCCCCTGTGGGAAAGTGTTTCCTAGTGGACTCATTCCAAAGAAGAAAGGGGCCACCCTGTCCACAAAGGATCTCATCTGAAAGACCATGGTTTCCTGGAAGAGGAAGATAGTCACAAGCTGACACTAACGCTCGGTTTCAGCCTTAGACACTTGCCTGGGTGGAGAGGAGCTCAGCTGGGAAGGGTTTTTTATCCTGGGGTAACGGAGATGGATGGGAGGAGGAGCATGACTCCACTGTGCAGGAATGCACTGTCTGAGACCTAACACTTCTGTGGACCTGGAGTCCCTGGACAGGAAGGAAGGACAATGAGTGGCACTCAGGAAATAAGAGAGAAGAAAGAAGCAGGTGTGTTTAAAAGACACAGCCTGTCAAAAAGTAACTCTAGCTAGCTTGAATTGTGCCAGTGAGATTTGGTTCTCTATTTTTGCTTATGTCATGGCTGTTTTGATTTGGTCTCGGAGTTTTCTTGGTAATCACTGATAGAAAAGTCAGAAGGCCACAAAAGTGTGAAAAAGAAAAGAACAACACAATGAAATAGTAACAGTAGCTCAGCACCCCTGACACTGTTATTTGTAGAAGTCACCCATCTTGTTGAAATGGAAACGAGCCGAGTCCCACATTGATTTTCCTGATACCCTTTGTCTTTCTTTAAAGAGTAACTTTCGGTTAGAGAGATAATGTACAGTCTCCTTGTAAAATATTACAATGTGATAAAGAAAGTTCAAGAACCCTTGACCACTGCCCGGATGGAGCTGCCTTCCCCAGTCAACCACCACACTCCCTTTGATGTAGGTCTTGTGGATTGGGTAGAACTTTTTAGACTTTGTTTACTACTTAATTTTTGAGAATGGATTTGGTGCTGTTGATTTAAGTATATACTTAAAGAAATGTGTCCTGCAAGTCAAATTCCAAAGGGTCACAAAGCCTCTTTCTTAGAAGGGCCCAGAAAGGTCTAAATTGCCTCCAAGCCCTTCCTCCAAGCAATACCTCAGCCTTCTTTGCTAATATCTCTCACTTACTTCCTCTCTAAACCCTACTCTCCTAGCCTGACTGGCAGGCATCAACATTTCTGTTTTATAGACAATGGATCCTAGACTCTCCGAGTTAAGAGTCTTGCCCAAAACTACCCTCACTGAATGTTTTTTCTACTGTAGCAGCAACTCTGTACCAGCAAGTCCTGCCTACTCACTGAGATCTCAGGTAGTAAGATTTCCAGACGTAAATGGTCTGTTCCCCTGCCCACAGGGGAACCCAAGTTCTCCCACAAGAGCCAGCCACTCCTCCCTCAGGCTTCGTGAAGCACTGAGCCTAAATTCTTATAGGAGGGGGCTTTTATATCCAGTCTCTCAAGCCAGAGAAGTAGACAGATTTGTGAGTTTCCAGAACATTCAAGATCTTAAAATGCCAGACCCTGATGCAGCAGATTGTATAGACAAAGGAAAGAGAACAACAGCGTCCGTCCCAGGTTCTCCGAGCTGAACACATTCACTCAGGATCATGGGGAGGCAGGACCACCAGAGTTTCCAACTAGAACGTAGTATGGCTCTGAGGTTGAGGACTATTATGTAAGTGGTAGTAACTGTGGTGGGTATCCTTAAGTTGGGATAAGCAGTAGAAAAGTAAGAAAGTATGAAAACTGTAGGACCCAGGGTCTTAAGAAGTCTTTCCAAGGAATATCGCATACACAGCAGACTTCAAACAATGGTTCACTGAGTTTGGGAGACTTGAACAACTTTCCCTTCATAGAGATTTATGTTTGCCAGCACATTAAAGGCCCTGACAAGTCCTGCAGTAATGGAAAAAGCTCAACTGTCTAACCCAAGTTTTCCCAAACTTACTATTCCAGAAAATTCTTTTCTGGCAAAATACTTATTGCTAACTCTGTGAAAAATATATGAGATCTGCTGACCCTGCCATCTCAGGGGCAGGAGGGAGGAAAGATGTTAGTCCCAGTGCTTCCTAAGCACTTGTGAACTTCTGTGGCCTAATGGCATAGGTCCTGGCACCCAATCTTGCCTCTGGTAGGGTAGCCAGACTCAGTGTCTAAAACCCTAGAGCACTGATAACACTTTCAATGATGACTTAAGTCTAAAATTACAGGGTCTCAAACTGTGGCCTTGGGCCAAATCCAGCCTACCACCCATCTTTGGTAAATGCAGTTTTGCTAAACATGGCCAGCCTCGTGCCTTACATATTGCCTGTGGCTACTTTTTCCTACAATGGGACAGTTGAATACTCATGACAGAGAACATTCAGCCCACAGAATCTGAGACATTTACTCTCTGATCCTTTAGAGAAAAGTTTTGTTGAGCACAGGCTTAAAAAAATAAATACAAACTCACCTGAAACAATGACTCTATAAAACCTCAATACCGTGGAAAATGTAGACTCTAAATTCCTATATATTGGACCAATTCTGGTTCTGCTGTAGTTAAATTGTTGACATAATTGACCCATACAGGATTCAAGTGCAAAAGAGAGAGAACAAGAAAGAGAGAGAGAGGATGGATAAAGAGAATGAAACTGGAAAGGGGTTCCCTTCTGAGCAGTGATGTCTCTCCTAAAGGGAACTATAGAGAAGTTTTATTGCTTAAGAATATTGAATTTGGGGCCTCCCCGGTGGCACATCAGCTTGAGCACAGTGCTGTAAAGAGGCCCGCAGCCTCTGTAGCGCGGGTTCGATTCCCGGCCAGCCAGGGAGATGCCCACATGGTGCCTCAGACCTCTCCTGTTGCACCCGCTGCTCCCCTCAGCAGTGTATTTTGGTCTTTCTGCATGTTCTGCTCCCATTCTGTCTCTGGTGAATCCTCTCATCCTCCTGCGCCTCTAGCTTGTACCCCAGCTCTTGTGTAAAAATAAATAAATCTAAAAAAAAAAAAAAAAGAATATTGAATTTGAAGTCAGAACAAGGCTCAGATTCCAGTGCCATTAATGGGCAGGTTGTTCACCCCATAAGCCTCTGCTTGGTTGTGTGTGAGAAACCTGGAGAAGATGTCATCAGCTGGACAGGGTTGTTGTGTACAGGGTCCCTCTGTCGCTTCACAGAGGACAGAACGTTTCTCATAAGTTGCACCCAGGATGCATTAAAATGCCAAACAAATGTGATTCCTATCCAGGAATTATTCAAGGGACCCATAATCATACCTGGGGACAGGCAATATCTGGAGCAGAAAAAATTCCTTTCTTTCCCAATTAGATGTTGGATGTTAATTTGGTCACCTGAGTGTGATCTTCCCCTGTGTGTGGGCATTGTGTCATACCTAACTGGGGCACACCCTGCTGCTCCCTTTTAAACCACAAGGCCGCCTGGGAAGCAGTTGGTCTCGTGTGTAATCCACAGACCCAAGATGCCCCGTGGGCAAATGGCAAGGTGGGAGAGACTTCCACACTACAATTCATGATGGAACATTTGGGATTCTGGGAGGCAAATATGAACAGACCAGCTCCCTGTCAGCTGGCAAGGTCTGCCCAGAGAGACGCTGGTGTTTATCTGCCACATCCTTTAGTTTTTATTGCACTCAGTCGCCTTGTATATTTAATGGGAAAATTTGTTGAAGTGGTTACTAAGCCATAGTGGGCAGGGGGAGGGGAGAAAGGGTGTGGGGAGGCATTCTCCGACCCTGAAGTTGGCAAAATTGCCTCATTAATCAGACCTGTGCTGGGATACAACGTTATTCATGTTTAGGGCATTAAAACTTGAAGCTAAAATTGTAGCAGAGGTAATTTGAGCACACGCAGCCTGTCTCTCTATAATAGATTTATGATGTTTACTCAACAATGGATGGGAACTTTCGGGGAAAGAGAGATTTTCCCTCCCTCTTTTCAAAATGCATTGTCAGCCCACAATGATCAAGTTCCCAATTTTTGTGTGAGTGTACAGAGCTTTTTAAAAACATCACTCCGGGGTGATAAGAGCAGATCCTCTATCTGATCTTCCCTCTCTGAGCCAGGTGGAGGGAGGCTTGTGAGGGCCAGAGACCAGCGGCGACTGCGGTGTCCCAGATAGTCCGTAAAGCTGAATCAGGAACATCTGGGTCTGCACTGCCCACAAGGGACTCGGGGAGTTTCCGAGGGAAGCCTCCGCGTTCCTGGCTGAGGGTTTTGCTCTCAGGTACATTGTGGTTACAGTTCTTGGAACTGATTGCTGGAGCCTCAGAAAAGCGACGGCTCCCACTTGCCAATTTTCGCACCTCCTTCCCATGACAAACATGTCTGCGCCATCAGCCCAGGCAGAACTCCCTTTAGGCGAGACATCCCTGCTCAGAAGGGAACCCCTTTCCTATAGGGGTTTTCTTTACCATGTGGCACATGGAACATTCCTCTCACCTTTGGACAAGATGGCCAAGAACAGAGAAGTGCGCTGGCCTGAAAGTGGGGTGTCCATTTCTCCTCTCCTCACTGTGGTGGCTGCCACAGGGGTGGGCAGGGACAGGGTCCCCTGCTGGTCACACTGGCTGAGCCTAACTTTGCCTTGGGCCTGGTGTACCGGTGATAAATTGGGAACAACACCACCACCATACAGAATTGTTTTACAAATTAAGTGAACATATTTAAGAAATTTAGTTTAACACACCCATTTGAAGGACCAGCTTTGTGGCTTCCTAGCAGAGTCATTTGGGGCAAGTTGCTCACCCACTTTGAGGCTCCATTTCGATCTTAAAATGGGGACAAGTTGTAACCTTCTCACTGGGCCATGGCTGAGTGTGTGCAAGTGCTTTCTAGAACGATATATGCTCATAGATTTTCAATAAATATTGGATTCCTGTCTCAATTTGATGGAAAGAGGCATTTCTCCTGAACTTAGGTGTCCCTGATTCAGCTTTACAGGAACAGAGTTTGTACTCCTGAGGAAGCAGAGGTTGTACTTCATGCTAAAGTCAGAAACACTGGCAGAGGTTGTACTGGCATAAGTCAAGCTGAAAATCTTTGTGTTTACACAGGCTCTGGGGAGAGCTCAGTGACACCACAGCGTGTTACTCAGATAGAGGATCCGAAAGTCCTGCCTAAAGTGAACGCTATAATTTCACAACCTCCTTCTTTTTTTCAAAACAGAGTCTGGCTTTCCAGTACTTGTGTGTGTTTGTTTGTTCTGTCATCTAAACCAGTGTGGTCCAACAGATTTAAACTAGCACTACTTTTCCCCTCCTCTGTAAACACTAGAATTTCCCTATTTGACCTAAATATAAGAAATGTGAAGTTAAACTCAAAGAAACATTTCCCCTCCCTGTACCCTGACTTGCTACACTAGGGAACCCTGTTTCATCCCTGAGACTGGGGCAGGGAGAAGAGAACTGAAAAAGTTTCAAAGATGACACGCAGTTATAATTTTTAATTATTGTGCAAAATATATTTACCAACGGAAGGAATACTTTCAAACTACCTTTCTCATAATGGGGCCTGTTCAAGCACACACACGCAAGTATTTGTGTAATTTTACAAAAAGTTTCAAGACAGAAACACACGCACGCAAAGTCGTATAGGAGCTGGTCCTGTCTTTGCCCTAAAAACTGAATTCTATCTTCTGGCTGGAGACCCTTCAACCAAGTCTTTACCTAGAAGCACAGAGAGGAGGCGCTAGTACTAGAGTCAACTAGCCAACAAGAGAAGACAACACCACCTCCATAACAAAATGAATTTTCAAGACCATAAGTGCAACTTAAAATCGCACTCATTTTTTTTTCAATTTAAATAATTTGAAATGAATCAATGAGGAAAAAGATGGCACTAACCACAGGCAAGTGAGCTTCTTAAATTTTTTGAGTTAGCCTAGCCTTACAAATAAATTCCCAGCCAACTTCACAATGAGGGACACTCTTCTCAACCAGAAAGCTTGCAGTTTGGGAAATGAAATTCCTAAGAATTTACCTGCTGTCTCACCTTGTGTGCTCTGGGAGAGGGGCTGTGCGCAGAGCTCTTGGAATGTACGGAAGAGTTGACTGAGCAGTGCCAGCTCCAGCCTTCCAGAACTAAACCTCCAAGGGCATTGCAGGGACCTGAGACCTTGACTTATTTTTCCACAGAAGGGACTCATGTGTATGTTCCCAACATTTAAAGAGGTAATGTGCCTGGAGAACAGGAAGGGATGCTTTATAAGCAAAAATATGGGGTGATTAAGGGTATCAGGTCAATCAGATAAAGATACTATGCACACGATTTGAATTTTAGCTGATTCTTTAATTTATTCTGAAAGGAAAAGGAAGGGAGAAGGAAGGAGATGAATGGTATTGGGACTTGATTTCCCATAAACTGCTTCTCTTAAGAGCAAAGAGACACTTTGTCGTTTATTTCAATCCCATCTTTTTAGAAGGTGTAATTGTTTGTTTTGTGTTCTAGCAACACTGCCCTATATCTTAGATGACTTGAGATATTTATTTTCAATGCCCTCAGTGTCCCTGCCAATGGAAGCATTATTAGGCAGATAAACTCCCCAGCCTGCAACAGAATAGACACAAATATTGTAAGAATAGTAGGCACAGGGAGAGTTGAACAAGACTGTGGTCCATCAGGTCTGTGAATGCTGAGGGAACTACCATGGTTTGTTACAATATTGACAAGATTCCACCACTTAGGATAGAGATGATTTCTTCTTTCTCTCACTGTCTCAAAGCACCTTACAGATCTCATGCTCTGATAGCGTCCATGAGGTTTGAAAGCCAAATGTCATCCTTCATTTGACAGTTAAGGAAATTACAGGGCAGGGGTTAAATGACACTTTCAAGTGAAAAGTCAGCGCTAGAATCTTGGTATTTCTTTGTTCTTGGTTGGTTCCCTGTCGTTGTTCTTCTTTGTCACAAAATATTCTTGCCCAACCCACTTTTTTGCACTGTATTTGTAAACAAAAGCAGCTGTCAGTCACCTGCCCAGAGAAAGAAAGAAGAACTTAGCTAGCACATGTACTTTTTGCTGCCAACACTTCAGATGTCTCTGTCTTTCCATTACAGTCTCTATTACAGTCTCTCAGAAGTTGCAGTGGAAGAAATGGAGTGAGGGGTGAGTGTGGAACAAGGTTCAGCAAGGAAATGGGGTCTGAGGAGTTTCTGATTAGAAACAACAAATTAGAGTTTGGATTAGCTGTATTTCTTGTCTCAGAAACCTACTGTGTGACTCTCCCTCTATTGTTTGGTTAAGTTTTGCTACTTTTAAATGGGAACATTTATGTGTTTCAAATTTTTTCTTTCATAAATGAAAATAAAGTTATTTTTTGGTGTTAAGTGTCTCCTAAAGTAAAGTTAGGAAGCAGAATAATGAGGTTTTCAACCATGCACAACTGACAATTAGCTAATAAAAATCCTTTCCCCCCATTTCCTCAAAAGTCAGTTCTCAGAAAAACAATTCATTTACTGTATGTACCCTGTTTACCAGCAAGGTTAAAAGTTCAGGAAAAGAAAGACATCAAAATATTTACATTAAAGCAAATCATGGCCCCTATACTGTGTCTGGCTCTGCTGTTTTGGGATGGGGCCCTTGGCACGCTTGTCTGAGCCGAGAAAGCAGAGCTGTGGCAGAGTGGTGCTGCCTCCCCGCCCCTCCCTTCCCTTCTGCTTTCCCCCCTGAGACTGCTGTCTCTGCTACCCTTGCTTTCTAGACTTTTTCTTCCTTTTGATATTTTATATTTTATGGGTTACATCACTAGATCCCATCTGGAGTATTTTTACTGATGACATATTTCTACTACCTCCTGATACATTTATTATTTTCCAAAACCCCTCAACTTTTATGGATTAAACAATAATATTCACCACTTATTGAATCTGTACTTAGTACTCTATACGCTCAGTGCTTTCATGTATTATTGCAAATTCCCTCTTGTGCGGGCTTGGTGGGCATAACTGTCCCTTGTCGATGGATTTGGAAACAGGCTCAGAGCGATCAGACAATGTGCCAGAGACCATGCAGTCCAGAACTGGGCATGTCTCACCAAGTTCTGTAATTGATGGAGTCTCCATTTCCCCCAACCCCAAAAGAAGGGGTCTAACACCGACCGTGTCTTCAAAGATATTCCTGGGTCATACCTACCTCAAGAAAAGGCATGTCAAGGAAAGGCAGGTAGCCTTTAGCTAACCTGAGCAATGCACTTCCAGGGGGAACAGCAGCCGAGAAAGGGGCTGGGGGCCATGTGGGCAGGGGCTATAGTGACCAAGGCTCCTCACAAGCCCCTATGTCCATGGGAGGACAGAAGGAAGGGGCGTCTGTTCTAGTGAGTGCCCTGAGCACATCCTTCCTATGGTCCTATTGCATTGCAGTTGCTAACTAGGTACGAAGGACAAGGCCCACTCTGTTCATGGCAGATGAATGTGTCCTGCCCTCAAGGGCTCCAGGTGAAGGTCTCAGCATCCATGTTCACCCAGCCTGGCTGCCATCACTCTTTCTCCCCACAGCACTGATGCCACTGCTGGGAGAGGCTTCCCTTGCGCACCTGCAGGCAGAGGCCTTCTCTCCCTGGAGACGCATGGGGCTCCAGCTCCACAGGGGATGAAGGGAGCCTGTGGACAAGCCTGAGGGAACACGACTCTTCCCTCCCTCGCACACACTCAAGACACACACACAGGTGTCTTGCCCATACTAGACCCACTTCTCACACAAACACCCACTCACCACCTGCACACACCACATGCACCTACATGCATGCATGCACACCACAGGTGTACACACATAACAGATTCCTCCACACTCCAACTCACTCCACAAATGACACTCCACCACCCACACCACACGAACAGGTGCTAATGTACCAGACGCCATACTCAATCACACACAAAGCTCTCATGCCACACACACAAAGCTCTCATGCCACACACACACACTGAACACATGCACAAGAGCTGCAGACACCTGTGACTACAACACACATGTGCTGATTCCACATCCAGACACATATACAACACACATGGACACACCACATGTCCCCCACACAGCAACACCCTCTGTGTCCTCCACCCACACACCACCTCACACATCTACCCAGGCACCTGTACTCACTTGTACACACGACACATGGGCTTCTAAACACATACACATACCATACACACACACACAAACACTGCACATATATACCATGCACACATGTGCCTCCACGTGCATCACATGCGCACACATGATCGTACTACACACATACATACACACAGCCACACTCATTCTCACACTCCCATTGTTGACTCCAGTTGCCAGAACTGGAGGGGGATTGCCAAACACCCTTCCTCCTGAAAGAGACATCGGATGTGTGAAGGAGGTAATGTTTGTAAGGTGCTTCTTTAGGAAATTAGAAAGCAGATACAAGTGACCTCAGTCACCAGATCACTTGTTGCCCAAACCAAGATATCATTGGGAATAAAAGGCAGAGCTGAAAGTAAGTGACTGTCCTGGCCAACCTGGGGTCCATGGTCTCTCCTGAAAGGGACCAGGACAATAATCACAGTCATGCTGTGATGCCTTCAGAGGGCCCAACAATAAAGATATTGGAGCAAGAGCTGGCAAGGACTGGAGGCAGAATGCTAACAGTTTGGGATAATTTACTTCCTCTATGCTTTTTCTTCCTCCTCAGATGGCAGCAAGGACCCCTTCTGCTGGTGTAACTCTTTTCATGGTTTCTTAGCCTTCTTTCCTTTTCTATCTTATTGACTCTCAAAGGGCCCCACTGTTAGCTGAGGCGTGGAGGTTTGCCCGGGGCCTCAGAAGCCTCGTACTGATTTTCCCCCAACCCCTTTTCTCCTCAGAAGAATAAAGACCAAATTCACTTCACTCGCATTTGCTCACCACCTACGTGAGGCAGGCACATGTTGGGTTCTGAAGGTAAAAGGTGTCACCACAGAACCCTGACCTCAAGGGGCCCAGACAGCAGAGCTAGCAGCTGCGCTCACCACTCTCCAGGGGATTGAGCTAAAATGCAGATTCTGATGCCAAGGGGCCGGGGAGGGGCCTTTGCTTCTTTGACCCACTGACCACACTTTGAGCACCAGGCAGTTGTCAGAATACAAAGTTGGTCAGATCCCAGCCCATGGCTAGGACCCTCACCCACACTGGAGGGTGCGGGATCAACATGGCTGCCCCTATTCAAGGCCGAGAAGGCTCAGTGTCTGCCCCTCCAGAGTCATTCGGCTTCCAGTCTCCCCCACTTTCAATTATGCTCTGGGGTCTTCCTTCCAACTGTTGCTTAACATTCACAGTCCTTTCAAAGGAAAAATGGCATTTGCTGTTCCACACTTAAAAGCATAAAGAGGCAGTATGATGGCAGTATGATGGTATAGACCAGATAGTGCTGGATTGCGATCCAGAATGCACCAGCACTAGTTTTGTGATTTTGAGCAAATTGAAACTCAGTTTTCTTAACTGAAACAACGAGCTAATCCTCCCACCTCTGGAGTCTATTAGGAGGATTGGAAATAGCATTGTGAACCATTAAAGTTGTGTCAAAAGCAAACTAGAGACTCAGAGGAAGCTAGGATTACTTTACAGGTGCAATTTTATTAATCCAACTACCTAGGTAAACACTACTAAAAATGTAGTAATTGGAGGTCCAAAGGAGTGAGGCAGGGAACCCAGGCTACAGAGACAGAGTTTAAAGCTGGCTCCTTATAGCTATAAGGACTCAAGTTGGCTCTTGAGGTCCTACTAAGTCACGCAAAATGGAGAAACAGACCCATGACTCACAAGTGACAGCATCATGCATAGGTAGGCCTCTGAGGGCAATCCAAATCTCATGTTTGGAGACATGAGTCTTCCCTGATTCAAGGCCAGACATTCCCCAGGCTGACTCCCTTTTACTGGATAAAAGCAAACATGACTCATACTTTAGTAGTAACAAAAAGATCTTTAAATATAGAAATTTCAAGTAGAGCTATTTGTCAGAAAGCAAAGGTAAGTTTGTTAAAGCCGGCCTAGACTATCACACCTTCCCTGATTTTGTTAACTGAGTCAAAGAACCCAACATGGGGATTCATGTGAATAAAGCCAATCCCAGCTGTTTCAGTTCAGTGCATTTCTCAGCCAGATGTTCACACATGGAAAAGGGGAGCAAAGTAGATTTTTTCCACCGAGTTCTCTTCTCCACCAGATTTTTCTCTTACTGGCATCTCTGATACAATGAGAACATGTGGATCAAACCATGTTAAGAGGATACGCCCAGAAGTCCAAGTAGGGTGACCACCTTAGCCTGGGTTTGTGCACAGAACCCTTGGCCTCACCCTATTTTTGCCGTGCTCCAAGAATGTGTAGATCTAACTTGCAGACATCTTAGAAATACTGGAGTGAAAGGAAAGGGCCTTGGAAGGCTGGAAATGAGCAAATGTCAGCACCACTTTCCAAAGGAATGGGTTCAAAAAACTGAGGAGCAGTTGTTTCGATTTCTGGCAGGCCTAGAAGTGACATTAGACAAGGTGGCCAAGCATTTGGGAAGAAAGTGGTGGTCTCTAAGAGGCAACACCAGTTCTCTAAGAGAAAGTCATTCCAAGCTAACCTCATTTCCTGTTTTGACGAGCTTCACCAGAACAGTCGATTAGGGGAATGCCCCAGAAAGTGTGTCTTGCTTTCAGTAAAGCATCTGAAAACCTCTCATAGTATCCTATGTACATAAGATACAAAAGATGGCACAGATGATGGTATAACCTGGTATAACAGCTGGTAAGCAGCCATCCCCAAAGAGGTCAGCTCAGGGTATCAGGCCAGCCCTGCCACCTCTACTCTCCCTTCAGCAGCTGGAGGTGAACAAGTCATTCCTGAAAGCTCTGTTGGGCAGTATTGTCTTTCCCCAAAGTGTGGTTTGAAAGGATTCTCTGTAGTTCCACACACAAAGGAGCATGAGGACTCCAAGGTGACAGTGATCATCTGTGGACTTTGAACCAATTATTTTTGGAAAAAGCAGGAATGTTTCTCACAGAGAGCCATAGGACCCTGTCTGTGCTCTGTGCCACTGGGCATTTTCAAAATAATTTGGAGGGACAGACTGAAGGCATATTTATCAAATTTGTAAATCACACAACACTCTGAGGAAAAAAATGATCCCCAAGAATCAAGTCACCGAAGTCAGGAATATGGGATGAAACAAGAGAAACCCAAGTGAAGTTTCTAATAATGCCCTGGGAAAATACGAAATATAGGTGACATCCCAATCCAGTTATGCTGCTAAGTACTTGAGTGTAGGCCGAGATGACAAAACAAAACTTTTAAGTCTTCACCTTTACTTTTTAATTCTTTCCATAAGATCAAGCTCTCTCTCTGGGTGTTAGACAGGCACTGAAATCTCTTCTCTACTTATGTGAGGGCCTTGTTGTGAGGACAAAATAAGTCAGAGAGAGTAAAGTGCTTTGAAAAAGGGAAAGCTCTGAAATTCAAAATAGTATTATTATTTGTTGTAAGGTGCTTTCCCTCCAAAAAAAGAAAAAAAAAAAATCTGACAGTCTACAAGTGATTAGCAGAAAATGATTCAGCTTTGGCTTCAGTTTCTCCAGTTCTCTCTCACCCCAACTTAGTTGAATTTGCTGAGAGGCCTAATTGGCCCAATTTAAAGGCCTGAACTCCCCCAGACTCCTCTCTGGCAATTACTTTTCCAAAAGTTCTTCCAGGAAGGCCTCCTTCCCACTGACCTCAATTCTGAGATAACAGCAATTAAAAAATCACTCATTGAGCTCCTTTTCCAGGGCTGCAAAGTGAGTCAATGACATCTGTGAGTGAATGCCAAGTGAATGGGGTCAGGGCCTTAGACTCTGCAGGTATTTGAAATGCTTTTCTATCCTACCATGCAATGCTTTGAAAGCAAGTGACTCTTACTGCTACTCAAGACTGACTGAAGAGATAGATGAAGAATATGCTGCAGATCCAGGACAGCAGGCCTTGGTCAAGTTAACACAGAGATGATAAAGTTCATCTTCCTTTGGGTTCAGAGTAATTTCACTTGGGAGTTAAGAGCCTCAGGGTTACCCAGGCTGGGTACCCTTGTCTGATCTGTCCAATGATACTTTCTGCAATGATACAAACGTTCTGTGTCTGCAGGCCACCTGGATATTTTCATTTAAGTTAATTAAAATACAAAGGAATTTAAAATTCGGGTTCTCAGTCCGACTAGTCACATTTTCTATAGATGTATGTGGCTAGCGGCTGTATATTCAAAATACAGTCCTAGCCCAAACGTTCTTAAGTATATTTTGGATATACTTGGGGGAGTTTAAAAAAAAACACTACTGTCTCCCCCATCCCAGATTCTGATGTGATTGCTGCTGGCAGACTCTGGACATCTGGGTATTTTAAAAACTACTGGATCATATCAATGTCTGGCCAGGACTCAGAACCATGTAATCAGTTCTCTTTATTCCTTTTCCTTTTAGCCTCCTGAACTATTGATAAATATCCTGCAAACACCATATGAGTTATTTCTGCTTCTCTCTGAGACTGTGATCTCCATTTTTCTAAGTGATAAATACCTTAGTGGGCTAGTCTTGGAAAGAGGCAGAGGATGCCAATTAGTTCTCTTTAAAGGTATAGGTAAGGGGCAAACAGGAGGGAGGAGACAATTTACCCAACCAGATTCCCTTATCCCCAGCAAGGGTATGTCCAGAGGGGTGAGTTAGGTCTGTGTGAGTGCCCCACAGAGCTCATGTGCAAACCTGCATGTGGCCTGGGTTCCTGGGCACCCTCAGAGATTTGTCTTGTGGCCCCTGCCATCTCTTCTTCATGGCCTGCTTCTCTCCTAGAATCTGGATAAATGGATCCAGTAGAAGTGGTTCTACAACTCTTAAAAAATAAAAGATTCTCAGGGCACAGTGGAATCTTAGTATTTTGTTGACAGAAGTGCCTTCTGGAGAAGCGAGGTGATACTCTTTGGGCAGAGGGAGGAAAACACTGCTTTCCAGATGCCTCTCTGGGAACACATCCCTCCAGAAGCATGAGTAAATAAAAGTTAACTTGAGGACATTTATTATCAAGACAGAGCTTGGTTTCTGATGAGGATCTGATGTCCAGATAGCAGTGGGCAGACTTTGCTTTGGGTGGTATCCTTGCAGAAAGTCGAGGTCCCCACCTTGACCACCCGTTCACCTTGTCACCTCATCACAGTTTCCTCATTCACCAAACAGTGGTGAGAATACCAGGCTGCTCAACACCGAGTGCTGCTATGAGAAGCCACAACATCCAAACATCAACACAATTACTGAAATGAGTGCCAGGGGCTGGGGACATACTGGGGTCAGGCAGATAGAACCTGCTTTTATCAAGCTGTAAACTGTAGGGCAGGTGAGAGGCAGACACCTAATTAATAAATGAACTGTCAGGATAATTGCTGCTATTGCTAAGTTCTGTGAAGAAAATAAAATAGGGTCATGAGGTAGAGAGAAATGTTGGGTGGGGGGCTCCTTGCAGGACATGGCGATAAGAGTGCACCTCTCTGAGGCGTCCATCTGGGCCGTGACCTGGGTCTGCACAGCAGCATATACTGTGCCACACAGCAGTGGGCTGAGGTGGTCATCATGGTATATAGATTAATTCTGACAAGTGTGAACTAGGATCATGTAGTCTTTTCAATTATTCTTAGATACCCACTAATGGTAAAACTGAAGACTGACAGAAAGAGCTGGAAGGGAAATACAAGTGACCTCTTGGCTGGATACCTGGAGGCTCAAGCTTGAAGGACTGCTTTGACATCTACAGTAACGTGTAGTTGACACCTCTGGGGGTTGGGTCTGAACTGTGGATTTAAGAAATCTGGGCATCTTAATAAAATGACAATGCTGACCTGCACAGCCCTCCCCTATGCTTTGTGAGCAAAGACCCCACCATGGGGGTAGAGGTACTGGGAAGGGGATGTTGGAGCAGACTTGACCACATCCACTGCTTTGTCTCGAGAACCTCACACAAAGAAACCATTATGGAAGGAAGACGTGAGTGGGTGACCCAGTGTGGAGGGAGCTGTAAGGGAGGCAGATAGAGGTCTCCAGTAGATAGTTCAAGGTTCAAGGTTGGTGATGATTCCTATTTATAGGCTATAAGTAGGTGGAGAAAGAAATGTCCACATGCCTTCCAGTGTTTTTCTCAAATGTCAACATGCCAATGCTGATCTAAAGAGGTTTTCAAAAGAGGTAGAAGCTCAGGTCAGGCAAGACCGAGAGATAAGAAACTCAAGTTCACACCCTTATGAAGATGCCATCCGTCTATATGGTATGGCAGCGCTCACTCAAGCTCCTCTACAAATTAAAGACTCCTCCGTAACCTCTAAAGCAGTGTTTATAAACACCGCTAAGAAACAAACAATTCAGTTTTCTTTAGTTTTGCTTTTAATGATAGAGAAGCAATAAAGGCACACAGGGACAGGCCAGATAACAAGAGACCTGACCAGACCATGACCACAGAGATTACCAGCCACTGGGGAGACCTCGATTGTCCACGGCGGTCAGGACCTGGTCCCGGGGCAAAGCCTTCACCTGCATTCCGACTGTGGGCAGTGGGCAGCGGGTAGAGGTGCTGGTTGGGGGCCGAGTCCTGCTTTTCTGTGTCTGTGTCATTTTCGATCAAGTGTGTCATAGAGCTTCCTGTTTCATCTCCCAGTTATTCTGAAACAAAAACATGCATGAAAACACAGGTCATTGCCAACCACATTGAGAGGCATCCAGTACATGGAAACTGAAAAGATAAATGCCACAGTAAGCTGGGGAATCAAATTTATCAGCATCTATTCAAATAGTGATCATCAACACCAAAACTGCAGGTGGTGATGGGTGGGTAGGCGGGGCATCTGTTTAAAAATAATTCAGAAGAGAGTGAAGGCAGATGCTCCCAGAAGCCCACTGCCTGTTTACTGAAAACTCAAAGTCAGTTCTGACCCTATGCTCAGGGTCCCCTCTGGTTGCGCTCAGAGGCTGGCCCCATGCGTGCTCCTGTCGGCCTAGCTGAGGAGTCACCCAGGACTGCCAGGACAACCCTGAACCTCCCTCCCCAAGTGTCTGAAGACACTTAAGGGGAGGTCCCCGGGGGAATTGTAGCCAATGAGAATGGACAAGGAGGACAGCAGCTGAGCCTCTGGGCCCCTCTCCTCACCTGTCCCCATTTCGGGAGACGTGCTCTCCCAGGCACATCAAAGCAACACGAGCAGACAAACTTGTGCTGAGCAGCCTCAGGAAGACAGAGGGAAGGAAGATGAGAAAGGGATTCCTGAACCAATCTGAGGACAGCACATAATTCTATGAAAACTGCTTTGCCTCTTAGACCAGTATGGTTTGGCTCCCAGGCTGCACCTTGCTTGTGGAAGTTTTTTCTTATGTCCTCAAAATAAGTGAAAGGATGCCTCCGCAGAGACAAGTCAATTCAAAAATACCATGGCATCATCTCCCCCAAAGTCCAAGCTGCAGCCCTTCTGGCAAACTTTGCATGTAAAGCTGCTGTCAGAGACACTGCGGGGAGGAAGGGAGGGCTAGTGGCGGCGCTGCTTGGAGGGAGGTGAAAGCCAAGCCTGCTGCTATTCCAGGCATTCTCTGACCACACGGACTCACTCGTGGCTACTCCAGCCACTGTGGGTACCCTGCCGCCACCTTCCCCACAACATGCACCTGCCCAAGATGCGACCCTGAGTGCCCCAGGCAAACCGGCTGCCTTCACTATTTCTTCACTTTTATTAACAGCACAGATTTCTCTGTGAAAATGAGGAGATTTTAGAAAAGTTCCACCCTTACCCTGTAAATCCACTCACATTGCACACTAGCACTCAGGAGACCCTTTCACATACTAGCCTCTGTTGGCAGAGTTCGGCTGATCCCTGCCCAGCCTCCGAGCCCTTCCTGTAAGCCTTCCTGTGTTGCAGGTCAGAGAGAAAAGCTTCTTTTTTTTTTTTTTTTAGTATTTTATTTTTTATAATTCTTACATCATTTTTCATTTTTGCACAATGTATGCATTTTCATTTTGGTTATATTCCCCATACAATTGCACCCCTCCCTTATTTTGACCCTAATCCTTCCTCTCCCTGCCCCCCCACCTCGTAGTGTGTCTCTGGTTAAGCTTCTTTCAAGCCCAGAGACCTCGCTGTCCCGACACTCACAAGCTAGCTGTGCAGCTTGTATTTATTTCTTAAAACTCTGCTTTGTTTTTCCCCAATATCTTCCCCTGATGTCCTTATGAATATTAGATGATTCACACAAACTCCTACAGCCTTTATTTTTTCCTCAATGGCCTTATTTGCCAATGGCAGTGAAGCACGAGGCTTTCTGAGGGTGTTAGTGGTAGCTAACATTCCCGGGAGAATGCTGACCAGAAAACCAGTCCACTGATTTATGTCCTATGAGCTAGCATTTTCTAGTATGGCTCAAAATCCAGCTTCTGGGCCCAAGATTTCAGAAGCACTGCCTTGCTGGGTAGGTGAAGAGAAACAGGAACTAAGAAGTACATCGGTGGCAGACATGGGTGGAAGGGGAAACCTGGTTCCTTTAGTTTCACCATCGAAAGAGGGGTGGCTTAGGAACCCGGGCTCCGCTCCAATTACCCACTTCTGAGTGCAAAGCAAAACCAAAGCGCAACACCCAAGTAGGCTGTGGTATGGAACCCCAAACATGTGGAGTTTAACCAAAACCATGAGAGGAGATAGGACCTACAGGACCATTTGGTCAACCCTTCATCTGACAAGCACACAGAGGGAAGGAGTTGACAAACTTCCCAAGGCACACTGCACAGGGCACTGCAGGCACTGAGATTTGGGTTTCTCCTACCTAGTCCCTAGATTCTGACTTCCAGCTTTCCTCTGCAAAGCCTTACCTGTCTTGTCTGGGAGTTTTTGCATGGATGAGTCAAATCCTGAATGACTCACTGTTGGCCTGGCTGTGTAGTGATCATTGAAGAAACCCAAGGAAGCCCATCCAGGAACTTCAAAAGGTTTGCCCCAGTTTTGAACCATTCATACAGGTAACTTCTCACATGCTGGGGGATGTTGGAGGTGGGTGGAGACCACCAGAAATTGTTGAAACAATCCCAGAGGAGTTTCTGGTCACATGTAAGGCCATTTTTAATGCCATGTCAGCCAAGTTCTGTTCTTCCTGTAGATCTCTGTTATTCAAGGGGCCCTAGTTATGTCTCTCTATGGGTACATAATTTTGCTTTCATTTGGGTTTGAGGAGTGGTCTTGGGGTCCTGAGCCTTCAAATACATGACACAGCACATAAGTCCTCCTCAGGTAACTGAGATGCAATTTTCCCATCAGTTCCAAAATTGCAGACTGAGTGGGCACCAGAGTGCTTTACCCATCACCTTGACCGAAGCCTCTACCTCTCAAGAACAGGCAGCAAGAACCAGGGAAAAGGGTAGGGAAGACCACAACCTCAGTTACTGTCACATCCAAAGCACTGCCAATACCTAACTGCAGAGAGGCCAAACCAGACTCCCTGTCACCCACATGCAAAACACACCAGGGCCTGTTCTGCACCCAGGTGGCTGAAGAGCAGCGATGAGCCAGGCACTCACATCCTGCTCGTGTTTACTCACATTGGATTTGGACAGTGTTGGAAGCCAACTTTTTGAGATTTGACAACAGTTTCCCAGAAGGATAAGATGAGCTCCCCAATGCTAAGGTACCCAGTCCTCAGGAGTCCACTGTTTTGATATCTCAGATTTAAACTTACTGCTTGTCTCAGACTAGTTTTTAGGGATCATGGTATGGGTCCCTAGGGTAGATAACTAGGTTTTTGTGCTACTAAATGTTGGGACAGGAGAGAGAGGAAGTTACACCTGAGGGCCCCTTTTCTACTGCCTCTGAAGGGGGCTCCCATTTCTAGACCTAAAGCCACATAACTCTGAGCAGTCTTATGCCTTTCCTGAGGGGACCTCCCCTGAGAAGCAGATTTTGCAAAGTGCTCCACGCATCATTATAAACCTAACTGAGGTTCAGAAAGACTCCATGTCCTTCTATACCCCTCCCTGTCCCCTGAGTGCAGTCTTCTCCAGGGCTGTCCCAGAAAACACCCAGCTCCTCGTGGCTTCCATTCATTCAGCACATCCCAAATGCCAGAGGCTGCTCCCAAGGTGGGCTCACATTTAAGCATCACATCGACCCTGTTAGGTCGGTGCTGTTAAGATCATCTCTCTCACCTGGGAAGGACCATAGGCTTTGGAAGTTCAGCAGTGAGCAGACAGTGGTGGTACTCAGCTTTCCACCCAGCATCCTGACCAAGAAGCTCTGCTGCTGCCACCTGGGGTGAAGAGGATCTCACAAATATCCTGTCTGGGATGCTCTGCTACTTCCTGGAGTGAGCAACCACCCTGACCAATCCCAATGTCCTCACCCCCAAGGATCTTGGAAGTTTGTTCACCTTTTGGTACAAGAGGTACCTATTTAACACCTCCCTGTTTATGCAGAAGGTGAAAGAAGAGATGGGGTGGGCACCCAAGGGCTGGCCATCACAAAATTATTTCCTGGCCCAGACACTTAACCCCTCTGACGCTGGCCACTTTCTCCATCCATAAGTTAAGGCCCACTTTTCAAAGAACCAAACCTCAAAAACATGCAGTCTGGTTGACAACGTGAAAGGCCAAAATCACAGGTAACTTTGTTGTACAGTTACTAGTAGATGCCAAGGGGCTTTTGAATGACTGGTTTTCCTTGAAGGTTGTGCTAGGCCATGAAGGGAACACAGCACTGGAAGAAAATGAAGACAACCCATAGGCTCTATAAGACATGATCTCAGGCACTTCAATCCCTCCTGGCCCGTGGCCATAAATACAGTGCTCAACAAGTTTCTCTGGTCCAGCAGAATCTCATTGCCTGAGGATTTATTAGAAATGCAAAGTCTCCAGCCCTGTTCCAGGCTTTCAAAATCAGAAACTGGGGGTGGGGCCTAGGGATGCCTGTTTTCACAAGTCCCCAGAGGATTCAGATAGAGGCCTAAAAACCATCAGGAATGAGTGTCATCTGCTCCCAGTGACACTCTTGGACAGGGGGTAAGGGCTTGTACCTAATGACCATGGTGAGTCAAGGTTGGCTGTCTACTAGTGTTCTTGGTTTAGTCAGCCATACCCAAGCTCTCACCAGATGACCCATAGTGGGATTGGGGGAGAGTAAATAGCTCAGAAGCACCCCCAGACTGAATGGGGTATCTGAAACTTTAACCAAATTCTTAGGGTGATCTCAGGAGAAAATGTGAGCAAGATTCACCCCTAAATTGCCTTTTCTGGATGCATGGCATGGAGCTGAATGCTGTGGGAAACTACCCCTGCACCAGTCATTTCTCCCTGGTCATCACATTTGGCTTCTAACCAGCCCTTCATGCCCCCACTTCCCCTCAACCCTCTGCTACCATGGTGACCCTCCTTTCCCCCACTCTCAGTGTGCTTTACCTGAGAATACTTGAACCGTGATGGCTACTGGCATTTCTTTCATATAGGAGCACAGAAAAGTTTCCAACACCTTGGCTCTCCTCACTGCTATCCTGGGAGGAGTGGTTGGAGCAAGGCCCACCCTGCTACAGTGTTCTGCTTCCCAGACATCCGATAAGGCCCAGTGGGGAGCACCAGCTAAAAGCTCACAACCGAACAGGTAGGAGGCAATATGCAACCAGAAAAAAGTAAAAAAAAAAATAGTTTGTTTATCATTTAAAAAAAAAAACCTAACCTCATACAGGAAGTATGAGAAGAAAAAGAAAAACACACACACACACACACACACACAAACCCAGGCTACTTTAAGTGTCAGGACTGGAAGTGCTCACGTTTGTTGCAGATAAAATGTGTGCTCCTCAGTTTCCATTTTCCACTGGGTAGGAGTGATGGTAACAGGTAGGATAGGGTACTGGGTGAGAGTGGGCCGCCACAAAAGATGGGAATAACGCGCAGGAGAGACTGTGAGTCAGGAGGCACAGGCTTGCAGATGCGGCAACCTGTGTAGCAGGACCACGGCCCCCTCAGGGCACTGGCTGCGGGCCGTGGCTGTCTCAGCCACACTTGAGAAGACACTTGAAATGGAAACTGCCCTCGAGATCTCCCACGAGGCCACCTCCCTGCCTTCCAGGTGAGGAAACAGGAGTTCCAAGATCATATCATCCCCCCTACGCACCCCTTCTAGAAGTGTGACCCCTCCCGTCTGGCGCTGCCGGGGAGGCCCCGCCAGCCCAGGCCTTACAGGTGACTGTGTAGACTTTCAGGACAACAAACCCAAACTGGCCCGACCTGCTTTGGTTTGAAGGACACTGACGTGAGAGGCCACCCGAGACAGACAGGAGTAGAATCAGATGCCGAGCACACAACCAATGCCCTCTCTGAAATGTGGCTGAACTGGATTTTTAAAATGGGGGTTGGGAACTCACAATAACTACCCAAGAATCAGAACAGGGACAAACAGTGACACCAAAGAACATTTCCTCTGTCATAGCAACAAACAGTAGGAGAATAGGAAATAGAAATTTGCCTTCTCCATAATAAAAAATACCCACAAACACTATAAAATATGTGCACCTTAGAAAGATAACGACTAAAGGAGTTCAAGCCATCACCATCGCTGTCAAAGAAAGCCACTGTCTTAAGAGGGAAAAAAGAAAAAGAATGAAAGAAAGAAAGAAAGAAAAAGAAGAAATTCTGCACACCAGAATCTCAAAATAGAACCAAAACCTGCAAATCATACTCAGGAGTCTATTATGAACCCATGTTTTAGCATGCTGTTGAAAAGGTTAATAATTTTCCTACCGAAACTGAATGTGGGTTGTGAAAGAACATTAAAATGAAGAAAATTTCCCCGTGGCTGCTATTTTATTATCGCCAAAGCCATCAAGTTTCAGTTTGAGTTATTTGTATTTATTTGTGAAAACAAAGATTAGATAAGTAAAAACATCCTAATTATTGCCCTGGAGCCTCTGATTTTTAAGACAAAAAAAAAAAAAAAAAGACCATCACACACATATACATACAAGCATGGAAAGTCACAGCACAAGGGCAGAGAAGATGCTGTTATCTCTATCACTTGAACAATGTATTGTCTCATGTAAAACTTTAATATTTGTTTACATTCTGTGAAGGAACAAGAGACACAAGGTGTACATTTAGTTGTTGAAGTATTTGTCAATTGTAGGCTGGGGAGAGAGCTGCAAACTATGATTTTGTGTTGCACTTGCAAAAATGTAGTAAGAGCCATATAATTCAATGCTGAAGACTTGAGAAAAATGGAATTTCAGTGCTGTTTTAAAAGATCAAATTATAACCTGTGAGCCATTTTATGACCAGGTGGAGGCTGGATAAAAGGTGGGATGTAGATACAAAGCTGGGTTTTAACTCAAATATATGTCAGATGTCAGGTGAGTTGCTTGTTGTCTGAAGTTTTAAAGGAAATCCATTAGATGAAATGGTTAATCAAAAGCTATGGGTGAGCAAAACTTCTCATGTACTCCCAGCACAACATAAACATCAGAATAGCAAAAAAAAAAAAAAATTAAAAAAATAACATGCAAAAAGATCTCTAGTGGTCTCACATCATCGAACAAACTGTTTTTCTACCTATTTTGTGTTGCTGGCTTTTGTTATCAGCCCAATCGGCAAACTGTGGCCAATTTTGTCATGGTTTAAGCAGACATTTTGTTCCCAAACTGCTTTCAACATTTTAGCTACCAAATAGAGTTTATGAGAAATTGAACAAGCCACAATACAAACAAAAAAGGTACCCATTCTTGTTAAATTAACCCCTTTTAAGGTTAAAACTGACAGAAACAAGAAAAAAGATTAAATAAAGAATTCTAGTCAATTCAAATTCTGAAACAAACTCATCAGCCTTTCCTGGAAAAAAGAATAATTAGTGATTAACCCACTGATTGAATTTTGAAACCAACTTCTTTACATTCCCCGATTCTGACAACCATGAAACTCACTTTTAATGACACATTAAGTAAGTTTTGTTTTACATATCCACACATTATTATTTGAAGCTGCAGAGTAAAATCCTGAAGGAGTCAATTGAATTGTGCTAAGGTAAAATAATCGGCTAAGCAGTTACTACTGAAAATAAATGACACCCACGTAGTTCAAGTTATATATTAATATTGAAACCAAATGTCAGTCTTATACCGCAAATCATTTCATAAAAAAAATAATGAAACTAGTTAAAATGAAAATACAGGGTTTTATTTTATGAAACATTAAATATTCAGATCAAAAACGACAGAAAGCTGACGTGGCTTTTTAAAATTTGTTTCTGTTTAATTACAACAACAAATTGCAAATAAAAAAGAATGGAGGGATGCTCGCTAAAAATCCAAGAATTATTATTTGGAAGAAAAGCAGAATTTTAGACAGAAGACTTAAGAAATTGCTCCTGTTGGCAATTCTACCTCATATTTGAAGGTACAGCAATATGTACAACATTTTTAGCCTTTTAAAATACCAGCATGCCCACACACTATCTCAGATTAAACCAAGGAGAAAATGACACATTCTGAAACCATTTTCTAAAGCTTCTTTTCCTGATAACACTCAGGCGCTTACAATCAAATTAATGTGTTTCTAAAAAGCCCAAACACCTCTCCATAAAGAGACAAAGTTGTTCACAACAGCCTGCAGACATTTCTAGATTTTTTAAGCAACACTTACAGCATGGGTTTTTGCTATTTACATTTAGAAAAAGTAAGCTGCTTTTACCATTCATATTAGAAGGAAATACTCCTCAGTGCTTTGACTGATTAAATTGAGGAACAATTTGAAAAACATCACTAGAAGCAGCCCAGTATTTCCCTGATTTCAAACAAATAAAAAATTAGTTAATTCTCTTCCCCCACATTCTTTTGCACAAATATATAGTGTCTCAATCTAATGATACTTAAAAATTGTTAAGCAGTAAAGAAAGGAAACACCCACAGACAAAAAGTCATCATTTCTTCTGAAAGTGGATTTCTTTCTAAAACATAGACCTGCAAATAAACAGTGAAAAGAACTAAAGACAAATAAAGGGGCTCAAAAGAAACACTGAAAAGGTATATTGACTGATAGAAAACTTCACATGAGGAATTTTAATTCAGTGAGAAAAATAAACACATTTGTTGTCAGTTTGAAACATGCTGGGTGACAGGCACTGCTTTTGGTAAACTTGAACTGATGACAATATCAATGTAATAACATCTTCTATGCAAGATAATGTGTTTACTATTTAACACCATCACTAAAATCTGTGATTCAGAATTTGTGCTTCATGTTTTTGGGTTCCAGTTCTTACAATATTATGGCACTGTTCTGGTATTTTAAAGCAAGGAGACTGACTTACGTAAGACAATAGCATTGAGGAACAAACAAACAAAACCTTGAAAGAACACTATAATTCAAGATGACAGGGAATAAGACTAGGGTAACCACCTGAGTTTGTTACTGTAAGACATTTTCTGAATGAGTGTTCTACCCCAGATTATCTGTCTTCCACCTGCTCCAGCATAATCGAATGATCACATTCAAAAAGAACCTGACCTTAACTAATACTTGCCACCCTTTTAAACCACATATATCCCCTTCCCCCGACATAAGGCTTGGGAAATGATGGTGATTTTAGTCATCTGGAAAGAGTGAAACATGACATGGTCTTAAAGTACTTTCTTCAGAACCGTTGTCATTTTAACTTTGTTTTACCACAACTAAAAAGGCCGTGCTTACGGAACAAATTCAAGTGCACCCTCAGTCCTATCTGTCACCTGGGGAATTTCTTCAGAGCAGAGTGGCACAGCATAAAAACTTTCATTGAAGAAATACTCAGAGCATCAAAAAAAAAATTCCCACCTTTTTTGGCCAGTATGTAAGTCAAAATGTGATTTCTTCCATGTTAAAAAGTAATGTTTTTAGCAACAATTCTTCACCTGAAACTACCTAACTTGTTCTTCCCTTTTTTTCCCCCATGAAATGCATTTGTTAGCACAAAGATTTAAAAATACCATGGCTATATTTAGAGATATTCCTAAGTGTAAATAGAGTATATAGTTTTCCTTCTACTTACTAGATAAACCTTTCACTTAAGAACAATCTATCATGTCTGAAATGATGACAATAATTTTGATGGAGTGGTCTGACTGTAAGGGTGAGGGCAGGTTCAACTGTAAAATTAGAAGACTGGTCTTTTTTTTTTTTTTAAAGCAAGTAATAATTTTCCAGAACCTAGAAATAACTGTAACTAGGAAAAAAATAATATACCAGACAGACAAGGGTGAGAGAATTCTTGCCCTGAAACAGGTCTCTCGAATTTCATGTTCTATCTTCCACAAAGAAAAAACAAACAGCTTTCTAGTCACAAAATTAAATATGTAAAAGCAAAATTAAATATGTAATTAAATATGTAAGTAAGAAATTTGTAATATGTTAAATACTAATCTATCCAAATGAACACAGAAGCACGAATTGCATTTCTTGTTAGCAGGAATTCAACACACTGTGCTGGGGATTTGGTGAGCTGACAAAAGGCAGATCAGACAATGAATCTCTACCATCGGACACAAGATGACTTTGGTTATAAACCCAATTCAGGGCTAAATAATTCTCCTCTGACAGAGTCTGTTAGTGCAGTTTAAGAGCACTGTGGATTCCCCTGGACCATGAAGAATGTAGTATATTTCTGAGCCTCAAACCTTTCATTGATGTTGGCTTGAGAGCTGTTTAATTAGCTGTAGGATGCCAACCAATCTCTTTATCAAAGCCAGCTGAAAACAAAACTGAGAGAAACAGCTTGTGGTTTCACAAAAATGTATTTACATGAAGTATATTTTAAAGGGAGTTCGATCATTTGGTACGATGTCATCTGTGATGTGCGGTGGATTTGACATTTACAGATGTCAGGGCTTGTCAGATTTATCTCTAGTCTATACTTAGTTTAGATGTAACCATTTGTGTGAGCAGATCTTTTTTTATTGCTTTCCAGCCTAGAAAACAAAAGAGATTTAACTTTTATTTACTGAACACAAATCTTCTCCATGGCCTCTCACTTCCTTACCTAAGATCTACAAAAAGAAAGTGGAGCCACGGGTGACAAGTGGAATATAAGCCCACTTTCACACCTCGTCACAAGGATGGTGACAGAAGCAGTAAACCACAGTTAATGAGCACAGAGGGAGAGTTATTGATAAGCTGGAGTTTTCTGAAGTGGAGAAGGGTCCGGACCTCTTCAGCCCACGGCTTCACTGTGACTTGTCTTGAGAAAAGCATTCTGATAAGATGGGCTTTCGTTCAGTTTGCTCTTAGAATTGTCAGTGATGACTAGGAAAATGCAGAATGACACCAAACATGTTACTGTGCTGAAAGCTGTCTCAAGAGAAATGATTCCAAAAGAGAAGCAAAAGATCCTGGCAAACAGCTGCCAGCAGGAGCCTTCAACCAGGAACATGGTTCAGGTGCTTTGTTTACAACCAAGAATCAGTGCTCTATATTTTATTGAAGGATGGACTGGTGAATCACCACCCTTTAACTGCCACAAGAATGAAGCTTGGTGAATGAATTAATCACTCATTCACTCTTTTCTAAATGTCACTTTCCATCTTGCCTAATTTGTTGGGAATAGAAATTAAACTCTAGAATCAATTTAGACAACCCATAGCAGCCCCAAGTGAAATCACCACTCTAGAGCCAACAGCACCCCTGAACCACAGAGCCTCATGCCTGGGACCGCACAGACCTTTCAAACAGAAAGGGAAATGGCTGTTGATGTTGTATGAGAAAAATGCACACTCAAAGAGGAGCACCGTCCCTTCAAACCCACCTCCCTTGATTCACGTAAGTGAGGGTTGAGGGGTACCAGTCCCAGAATATCAGTGCAAGGGTTCCACGCAGTTAGCATCCTCATTTTTAAAGGGACAAATGTTGTCTAAAACTGCACTACTCGTCAATTGCTCTCCACAGTTTATTTTTCAGAAGTCTTCTCAAACACATGTCTTTCGTTGTTAATCATTTTGTTTCTTAAAACGTAGCACAAAACCTGTCCTTATAGAATGCCTTTCAGCCACGGGAGAGCCAGGCCAGAGGAAATCCCCACCCGGGGTTCTGACAGAGAAACTAAAAAAGGAAACAGAACAGGACCGGGAAATAGGCAGAGGACAATAATAATTTCGACCTGTTATCTGTCCTGCCAACGTCTTATTAGCGAGAAATAACAACTTTGATTTCTTGTATAAACTCAAAAGCATCTGGCTTTGTTTATTATGAGCTCTCTTCTTCTTGCCGATTCTGTGGCATTCCCTGGTCTCCCCGGAGGGGTAGAGTGAAGGGGTTTCACTCTCTCCTAAGCACCCACGAGTTCTGCATCTAGATTCTGGGAAACCCCATTCTGCCAGCCCCTCTGAGTACAAGAATGAAGTTCTGAACCAGTGCACAGAGATCTCAGGGAGAGCAGATGAGCAAATTCACTTTATGGGCTGGTTTTTGAGAAGGACAAATAAAGAAAAAGATTTACAACACAGCACGAAAGCACTTCGATGGAACTAATCCAGAAGGACAATGTAGCCTGCAAAAGAAAATGTGAAATCTTCCACTTCAGCCAATGAAAGGGACTTCCCATATGGTCGGGACCTCCTTCCCAGGGGCCCGTGGTCACAGACAAGACGCCAGCGAAGCCTGAGAGGCGACACGTTCTGCCTCGCGTGGTCCTCCCTCTGTGGCCGCCTTTGTTGTTGACACTGTTCCCAGTGCGTTTATTAGGCGACACTGCCTGCAAAGCTTGCTTTCTGCCGCTGCCTGTTGCTAGGGAATGAGCCCTAATCGCTTCAAGAGAACAACAGCAGCAACAATCCTCTTTTGGCAATGAGCAAGCACAAATGTCTCAGTTTAGTGACAAAGTAGAAATGATCCTTAAAAACATCCTCCATTACATTTTGCCTCAGAAGGATGGCAACATACGTCCCATTGTGAAATACATATTTTCTTCATCTTAGTGCTGGATTTGGTGCGTCTGGAATGACTCTCATGTCCGTAATGAGTCTTTGTCCTTTGACAACCTTTGTGCCCTAGGTGACAGTGGCCTCTTAGAACTGCTGGCTATGGACCTCACTCACTTGTCAGCCTTTATTTACTTTTTTTCTTTTTTCTTGGAGAGAAAAGCAAACCACATCGTCAAAACATTTAAAAACACAAACCGAAGGAAACTGGGTTTCCAGGCTTCAAGGATGCTATTTACCCACAATTTATTTCCAAGAAGTAACTTGGAAACCATTGTCATTTTTCATTAGGATTCATTTAGAAGCATAACATTGTAGTTGTACCAATTACCTATATTTCCTTCTTGCCAGTGTGAAGCAGAGGGAAGCCTCTTCCCTCAAACACAGACTCACCTCGATTCTTGGGGCACAGTCTCCCCCCATGCCTTTCCTAGGGGTTACCAGGTCTGGCCCTGCTGGTCGCCGTGACTAATAAGAAGCAGGTGGAGGTGGGGTGAGCTGTTTTCACTCTAGATCTTACTTGCCCACACTAAATAGAAGTCCAAATGTCATTCTGTGGTTTGAAAGGCACCTTCTTTCACCTCCCTGGAAGAATGGAGTTTGTCACCCAGCAACACACAGGCCCGTGCCTCAAGCTTCCTAGGTGTTTGGCTCAGAGTCGGCACTGAATGGCTGGGAAGCTGCTTAATGGGCTCACACTTGGTGGGATGGATGCAGCTTCTCTGGAAGTAAGTGCCAGCTCTCTAGCTAGGGACTCACTAAGCTCTAGATTCGACACAGGTACAGCACTCAGATAAGACTGACAGGCACCATCCCGTGAGGTACCATCCTAGGCGCATTGGGTAGATTATTGAATTTGCCCGAACTTCAGTGACAAAGACTGTCATTATTGTCATATACAGGGAAGGAAGCTACCAGAGGGGTGCTTCACTGCAGGTGACGGTAATAGAGAGTAAGGTAAAGACTGCAGGTATCTGTTGGTCCAGCCCATGTTCATGCCTTCACACCACAGTGCCTTCTCCATCATTCAAGTCAGTGGCCACCTCCCACAGCCCACGATACCCCTTCCACAGAGGCTCTGGTGCATGTATCCACATACCTGGCTGCACTGGGATTTCCCCAGGACAGAGCCCATGGCCAGCTGACCCTGTCATGCTAGCACCAAGCACCTTCGCTGGAACACTGCGGACACTCAACATGTGTTTATAGGACCCTCAATTTTTAGGAAGTGGTTTGCCATCTCCTGCACTTAAGGCCTTCCAAGGCAAAGAGGAAACTGGCTTCTGTACTGCATGTTTGAGTTTATGCTAAGAGTAAGAAATCTGCAGGCCTAGAGAAGTTTCATCTCTTCTGCCATGTACCTTAGCGAGCCTCAGGTTCTCACCTGTTGAACAGACTACCTTATGGAGAGGTCGAGTCCCCTGCCCTGTGAGCAAGGACAAGTCAAGCTTGCTTTTTCAGTGATCATGTACACCCTGGGGAGGTGGGGGGTCCACGGGAGGGGAGGGAGAAGGAGTGGCTCCTCATCAGATTGTTCACTCTACCGGATTCCCCAAAGGGGCCTTGGAATCTGTAATATCGTGGGGGCATAGTTTTTCAGAATCACCCCTGAATATTAATCTATTAATTCATCCCATCATTTACCTATTCCAAAGTCCATCCAAGTGACTAGTGCGTGTCAGGAGGAAGTCTTCACATCAATGCAAATTCAAATAAAAATCTGCTCAAAAATTTCCCTGTTAACCATGTCAGCATTACCTTGAAATAAAACAGAAAAGAGGGCTTCCCTGGTGGCGCAGCGGTTGAGCGCTGGGTTGCGAAGCTGCCCGCAGCCTCTGCGGTGCCGGTTCAATCCCCGGCTGCTCCCCGGCCGCTCCCCGGCCACTGGAGGAGGGTCCCACATGGCGAGGAGGGTCCCACATGGCGCGCAGACCTCTCCTGCCCCCCGCTGCTCCCCTCAGCAGTGTACTTCGGTCCTTCTCCCTGCTCTGCTCCCCGCTCTGGCTCTGGTGAATTCTCTCACCCTCCCGTGATTCTGACTGTACCCAGTGCTTGTATAAATAAATAAATAAATCTTAAAAAAAAAAAAAAAACAGAAAAGAAAAACTACACAAAACTTGTTTATTTGATTAAATAACATTTACCGGCCTCCCTGGTGGCGCAGCGGTTAAGTGCTGGGTTGCGAAGCTGCCTACAGCCTCTGCAGCGCCAGTTCGATTCCCGGCTGCTCCCCGGCCACCAGAGGAGGGTCCCACATGGCGCGCAGACCTCTCCTGCCGCCCGCTGCTCCCCTCAGCAGTGTACTTCGGTCCTTCTGCCTGCTCTGCTCCCCACTTTGGCTCTGGCGAATTCTCTCATCCTCCCGCGCTTCTGACTGTACCCAGTGCTTGTATAAATAAATAAATAAATCTTTTTTAAATAAATAAATAAATAAATAACATTTACCTTTGGAAGTTTATATATGTATTATCTTCATAGTCAAAACTAGAACATGTCTGGCACCACTAGTCCAGTGTTCTGCTGAAAATTCTCATGGGCAAAGATCATGAAAAATAAGTAAGGACACTTGATGAAAGGTGGCTGCTGGCAAATCATGAGGAAGGGCTTCTCTGGCACACCAAGAGTCTATGCTAAGGTGCGGTGGTAGGCCACGAGGATTGGGCGGTGGGCAGCAATCAATTAATGGATTAATTAATCACAAGGAATCCAATGTGTTTTTTCATAAAAGTTACTTCTAACTTTAGATTAGATTAATGACATTATTATTTCTCCTTTGTTCCTAATTCATAAAGTCTTTTATATATATGGTCGCTTCTGAACTTTAAAACTATCCAGGAAGACAGATGCAGACTCAGTCTCATTCAATTGTTTGTTTATTTAACAAATGTTTTTACAGACAGGAAAGCCTAGGAAAGTGGGTTGCTTGGAGAAAACACAGTGTGGAGCCTCAGGGCCAGGCCTCCTGACTCCATATCCTTCAGTTACCTGGAGGCTGCCCTGATGGCGCTGCCTGGCTCCTCCAGAGGAGATAGTGCCCTGGAAAGTACTCAGATGCCTGAGGACAGGAAGAGAAGTGGGTGAAGTATAGGGTTTGATGCCAAGGAGCTGGTTCCTAGCATTAGGCTTTGATTCAGTGCTGAGGTGCTGTTTGTGTAGTCTATAGTCAAAGTCCCCAGGTTGGGAATGAAGAAGGCATCCACATACATGAATCAAATTCATCAGTCTGCTATGTGTGCTGTGCTATGCTATCTGAGGTCCATGACTAGGTATCCATAGGGAGTTATAGAAAGATAACAAAATAATATCCATCACCTTTAGACTTGGGAGTGATTAGCAAGGTAATTCACATGAATAAAAATTATATGCATTTAAAAACATACACACCCAGATACATACATACACACCACATGCACATGCTACAGATACACACACCACACACCACACCACATGCACACATACCATATACACCACACACACACACATGCACACACCACACACACAGACAAGTGATCAGGTTTCTGGACCCCCAACACCCCCACTATCAGTGTCACTAGCTGTGATATTAGCCAAACTCAAGCTGAGAACAGAATATTTTGTGCAGCAAGAACAGAAGGAAAAAAAGGATAAGTTGAGCTTTCTGTCCCTTTCCTGGGAAAGGCTAGGCTTTGTCAGGCCCACTTTAGACTTCCCCCACTGGCCCCTCTTATCCCACATCTGCACCCATTGCTAAAACTACCACCCCACCCCAGCCTCACTGTCCCCAACCCTCTTGCCATTCCCTCCAAGGACTGGGGAGGTGGACTGTGGGCATCAGACCACTGAGTTCAGCCTCCCAGACCACAGTCCCAGGCTCTCCTGTGTTCACGAAACACAAAAAGCAGGATTTCAAGCCTCGTGTCTGCCCAAATTACAGGAGAGAGGGTAGGGGAAGTGATGTTCGGAGACAGGCCCAGCCCTCTCTAAGGGGAGCCCTATAATTGTTTCCCCTTAACTAGGGTCTTCCCGCTTGGCCCACAGTCACACTCGGGGAGCCGACCACCTAGGTCTTGGGGAAGGTCAGCGGGCCCCAGACGACACCCCCTCTCAGAACACCCAGGGTGTCATGGCTTTTCTAATTCTTTCACCCTTTTGGTTATTCTGACCCATCACGTTGGTGTGGTGGCCAAACACCGACCACATATCACCCACTTGGTGGGAGTGCGATCCTCTCTGAGTCACACTACATTGGAAAAAAAGCTGTGTTTCTGATATTTGCTGCTCACCATATTCGTCTTTTCTTCCTGTAGCTAATCTATTAAGGGTTAGTTTCACTGTTTAATTCATCTTTTTTTTTTAAAGGAACATATATCAAAATATCTTTTTTAAAAATTATTTATGTACGTTGTTTTAAGCATACAGAGAAAAGGGAGAAGAAAAAGCAAGAGGAAAAGGAAAGGAAGGAAGAGAAGTTTGGGACGGAAACAAGGAAGGAGGGAAAGGATCCTAAGAAAGGGAGGAGAGAGATGAGAAAGCAACACAGACACCGGCCTTATCCAGGCAGAATGTAAAAATCAATTGTAGATTTTTTTTTGGAGAAAAAAAAAGGAGCTTTGGTCATGGTCTATCACTGTTCTACAAGGTGCACTCCTTCACGTTGGGAAATGTCGCTCCTACCTTGTTATAAAAACATTGCTTTGCCTGCCCAGCCTTGTGACAGGACTATTTTAAAAGCAGGTCAGTACACGAAGCCAGAAAGAATGATCTGGAGACTGTAAACATGACATGGGAAACCTCTGCTATGGAAATAAATCTCCTGGACTGCAGGAGAAGGCATCCGAAGGGATGATCAAGGTGGCGGGGGGCATTTCCGGGCCATTTTAATAAGCTGGCATTTAATAGACAATGTTCTGACCTTTATGACATTTTTGCAAATCATTTGGAAAATCAAAAGATTATAATAAATAAAATAAAAGGTACTCCGATTATGAATGTCTATGTACTTTCTAATTGTGACCCCATAAATACTACCTCATGGAAGAGGCTTTCACACAAACACTGATGGCTGAGTTTGGAAAGTTACAACCTTAAACTGAATTAAAAAAAAAAAAAAAAGCTCAAGTTCAGGAACAGGAATATGGAAGGGGGAGCCAAGCTCCCAGGTGCTCTGGTCCAGATCCCAATATTCTAGTTGGAAGGAGCTGTGTAAAAATCTACCGTGGCCCCTGGACCCAGCAGCCTGGACCAGCCCAGTTCTCCTCCAGCACATACCCTGTCCTGCTCATTAGCTTTTCCTTCCAACTTTCTTTGCAATGTCACTAGATTTAGTTGATAGTTTTTCTCTGATAAGCCCATTTCATCCTCTAATGGACACACCCCGGTTGGAAGCTGATTTCTAATAGTAAATTCCAGGATGTTCTCTCTTGGTTTCGCCCCATTACTCTGGCTACCCTTTACACCATATTAAACACCTCCTTTCTCTCCTGGGTATCAGTAACCTTCACATATGTGAGAGTTCTATTCTTTTTCTTATCTGAGCTCCGCTCAGGCAAATTTAAGATATTGACTTCTTGAGAGCCTTCTTAGCTATGAAGCTGATCTCTTGGTTCCTTCTGTCACTTCAAGTTTTATTTCCTCCATTTAGGAGTTCCCAACTCAATGTGTGTGGTCCATCTCTGAAGAAGCTCAGAATCAGGAAAACATTTATCAGATTAGGAAAAATATACTTTAGCCTATAATTCCCAGTTAGATAATTGCAAAGCTAACCACAGAAGTAGTAGCTCAGAACAACCCGACATTGAAGGTGATGTTTCAGGCTTCCTGTCGGTAGGGTTTGTAATCTGCAATTCTGAATCTACCAGCAGTACTGTCATTCATGATCCACTTTTCTGAATGGTATTCACATGGATCATGGATGGCACCGAGCAACCGTTTTCCCCTGCAAGAGGTATTTTAGAAAGCGAAAGGCAAGCTGAGTTGTTAGTTGTGGTGCTGCCTCATTTGGAAAAAAAAAATACGTCATGCTTTTGTTTCACAGAGTTGCCTGTCTCACACATTCGAAATTTGTGGTCCCTCACTCAGGCAATTTCTTCATTGTGATGCAGCCTCCACCCAGAGTTAATGGAGGCCTACGTTGAGCACGTGTTACAATAAAACCATGCACTGTTACAGTGCTCGCTGTCAGGAAGTAGGTGGGACAACAGGTTGTATGGAATTAAACAGAATTAGTATTAATTCCACCAGATGGATTAAAAAACTATATCAAACGTGGCTCAAGAATTTGGTGAATGAAGGGATATATATTGGAATACAAAACAAAGGCACACCATGGAAAAGACTTGGGAATTTATATTCCAAGACCATAGGGTAGTTATTAAAATTTGTTTCATAAGGGTTTAGCTCTCAAGCTAATTTAAACCACTTCCAAAAATTACTTGGATCATTCTCACATATATTCTTCCCTTAGTAAAATGGTACACTCCAGAATTGCCAATGTAAACTAAATTTGAATTAAGGCTGTAAAAGTCTGTGCAGACACTATCAAATCCAAAGTTCACACAGAGCAACAGATTCTCCTGCTCTCCACTTAGAGAGCCGGGGGCCTGTAAACCGCTGCCGGGGAGCCACTTAGGTTTCAAACATGATTGTCCCATGAAAGAAAAGCCTCCTGGTCTAATGACACTCTGAGGTCACGGGGCACAGTGGAACCAGCCTCTGGTCTGCGAGCCTTCCCCCAGAGAGGCACCCGGCTAACTCATGAATTGTCTAGATTAAAGGCTGCAGGATTAAAACATCCTTGCTGCAGGTCTTTATCACAAAGCTGATCTAATCAACGGCACGTTTCCTCAGAACGAGGAGGAATGAGTATTCTGGGGCGAGGTTACAAAGGGTCAACAAAGAGGCCACAACTGGGCTCCCACCAGCACTCGGGGGTAATATCTGCTCCCCGAGGCCTCACCTCTGCGTCTGTGAAACCAGAGATTCTGGACTCAGTGGTGGCTCTTGAGACTTTTCCCCATATAATTACTATAATTCCTTGCAAATCACATCTAGCATCTAACTATTAGATATAGTAACTCAAAAGCCCTGTTTTTATGCATGTGCATTTTTTTTTAACTGTGGAAAAGTACACCTAACATAAAATTGGCCATTTTAACCATTTTAAAGCATACAATTCAATGGCATTAAGCACCTTTACAATATATTGTCCAACCGTCACCAATATCTACCTCCAATCATCTCAAACAGAAACTCTAACCTTTCAAGCAACAGTTCCCCACTAATCCCCAATAATGATAACCTCTTTTGTACTTCTTTTTTCTTTGAATTTGACAACACTAGATATGTCATATAAGTAGAATCATATGCTATTTTCTTATATTCACAAACACCCTGACTTTCCTAAGGATTGAACCAATTATAGTTTATTTGATCCACTGTCCTTCTTCTATTCCACTCTATGTAAATTACATTAAAATAGAGTGACTTCTCAAGGGCAGTTGATATGAGCAATTCTTTCTCTGATTTGAAAAATGGAAGTTGAGTCCAAACATCTAGTTGCATATAAAGCATCTGTGCAGGGACACTCTCCACTAGAAACATCAGAGGTGCTATTTGGGTTTGGTAAAAGACATACTTGTAAAACTTGCATTTTACAAGTCATTTCAGAAGTAAAATAAACCAGGCTGCTAGCTCATATGACTGTGAGTCGAGGGGACAACTGAGGTTGATTATTTAGCATTAAAAAAAAAATTAAGAAAAATAGGAGGGAAGAGTAAAAGAAATTTTCCTTCCATAGAAAAGATAAGTTTTATTTTTAAAATTCATCTGTTAATACTAAAAATTGTTGATCATGACAGTAGATGCCACTTATTTCATACAATAAGGAGGTACATGCATCTTGCTAGTTTTCTTAACTGGAATGTTACAAGATGAGCTGCAGCAACACAGAAAAATGAATTGTGTAAGCAAGCAAATAAGAAATACGAATTTCAGAGGTCAGCTTATATAAAATATTAATTTAATAGGTAAGCAAATATGAACTATTAATGTCATATAATATGGTTGCACATGGAGATAAAAATCAGTGGCCCAGTAGGTGAATTATTGATTAAAGAGCATTGTTTACCAGATCATAACAACAGCAAAACATGTCACCAGCTAAATGACAGTTCTAATATGAAATATAACTCTAAGTCATATTTACCTTAGATCTGAAAAGGCCTAGTGTTGTGCAAAAATTATTAAGGCTTGACAGAGGTAAAAAATATGAAAGCCAAATGCTGCATTTTAATTCAGTACTGGGCAAATGTCAACTTGTTTTAATTTCTGAATCCTCTCCTAGGACTTGGAGTTTTTACACAATGCCCTTTTTGATATTGAAAAGAAATTGAGGTTAATCAACTATATTACTTTTCTTTATATAAATGTCTGTTTGTATGTATTAGCTATACAAAAATAATATACATAAATATATATCAGATATATTAAATATTGGAATAAACAAGAACATTTATTAACAGGCTTCCTAGGAAAAGGGGAAAAATCTTCTAGAAAAGTATATTCTTAATTCAACACAATTAAGGGCAGGCTCTCTTTAATTATCTGGAGGAAGAGGTTAGAGAGGGTATATATTTATCTATATTTACAGAAGGGACTGGATTTTTCAGACCAATAACCAAACCCCGGAGCTCTAAAATCACACCACCGAGGTCTTCTAGTGTTTCCTGCTTTGAGACAAAATCCAGTGCTGACCCTCAGCGAGCCCTGTGCTCTTTGGTGCAAAGGCAGGCGAGGGATGGGTCCAGCCTCCCATCTGGCCACACCAGGGCCAGACTCTATGTCTCAACCCGCTTGCACCGTAGGATTTTGAAATCACTGAGTCACTAGACCACACACCGAGCAAGGAGTGATCACTTAACAGAGAAAAAATAGCTGTGTTTAAAATGAAAGCATTATCAACATTGGTCTGAAGCTGGTAAGATGACCTTCAGGGGAATTTCAAGCTAAAATAGATGAAATTAGTTTTAGTCCCTCCTAAAATATAGAATGTCAAAAATAAAAATATGCTGAATTAAGCTCAGCGTGCTGATGTTTTAAAATGACTAAAACAGCATTTGTCATGGAAATCCCTACAATTTCACAATGGGGCCGTTTTGAACTGGTGTTTAGTCATGTCACATTTTTTGGGAGGTAAGAAAAGCCGATTCTTTCATGTCCCTGTGGCAGAATCCAAGGGTCGTGACCTTCACAGGACACTGGGGTGGACATTTTATTTCACAAACAACTCCCACCCCCACCACCAAATATTATGGTGGAGGGGGAATGAGCATGCTCTAAAAATACCCCTCACAAATTACTGTTAGTCAACTCACATCTGACTGTGAAAGCCACAGCCGGGTCGGGGGTGGGGGGGAGGTCTAAAATGTCTACTGGAGAGGGTAGAGAGCTGGTGTTCTAGAACCCCTGGCATCTGTGGGTGAGCACATCATTTTCTAATGAGTAAGACTGAAATCAGTGAAAATGTTCAACATTGAAGAGAAAAAAATAACTTTTCTGCACTCTAGCTACGGGGCTCAGTCATCTAAGAAAAGACAGATTAATTCATGAAAACTAAGCCCATATATACAAAAAGAGCTCATTGCTTTTTGAAGAATATTTAAACCTGGCCTGATTTTGGGGGTTTCATCCAAATATCATGTTCACAGACATGGCAGAGGTTTGGTCTAGGGAGCACTTACAAGTTTCACTGCTGGAACATTCATTCTATTCACTGACAGGGGCTGACTTAGGTGCATACAGTCCTTGACTATCAGCAGAAAATAAAATGCTAACAATCATCAGATTGCCTAACATCTAGGCGCTCAACTCTAGAATATGCACTGTGTTTAGGAAACACACTGTACTGTCACCAGAAACCATGGCCTTTGCACTCTTAGATGTGTGGTGGATAAAGTGGGAATCAGGTGCCTTTGTGGCTATGCCATAAAAGGCCCCTTAAACACCATGGAAACCTTTCCCCCTGGAACCCTTCCCCAGAACCTGGGTGAGGGTTCGCACATGTAGACACATCCTAGTGCTTCTCCCAAAGAGGTCTGAACCCAGAAGAGACCGAGTGGGGTGTTTTACTGGTGAGAGTCTATCCTGCCCAATGCCTTTGCTTCTCTCAAGGTGCCGAGTAACAGAGGGGGCATTTATTTACTCTCTCCCAGTTTTTTTTTTTTTTTTTTTTTTACATTAACCACAGCTTTTCAAATGGCATTGGGACTTGAGGGGGTGGGGGAAATACCTGGAACAGGGTGTGTACACACTCTGTTTCTTTCTTTCTCTCTCCCTCTTTCTCTGTCTCTCTCTCTCTCTCTCTCTTTCTCTCTCTCTGTCTCTCTCTCTCTCTCTCTCTCTCTCTCTCTCTCACACACACACACACACACACACACACACACAAGCACTTCTTTCTTTTCCTCCTGCCTACATTCACACTCCTGTGGCTTCAGGTCTACTGTTTCTTCCAGTTTTGACATTGAATTTCACTTAGTAAAAAAAGAGAGAAAGACAGGACTGGGACTCCCCACTGGAGAGTGAGGCATTTCTTTGCCTCTACTTTCCTGCTAGGAACCCTCCCTCCCTAGCACTCTTATTCCCCCATTCTTGCAGCTCTGCACCCCATTTCCTGGCTACCACCCCCCAGCTATAGGAAACCCAAGGAGGTGGCACCATGAACGAGACAAAAGGCAACGGCTGGGAGGTCCAAAATCCAGGCCTAGTTCTGCAAGCCAGGGACCCAGAAAAGCTGGAAAGCTGCAAATGCAAGGTTTGGAGCAACAAAGCTGGCAGCACATCTTGACTGACCACCGCTCCTCCAGAATTCACATGTCCAGCCCTTCCCCTTTTTGGTTTCTGGCTGCTCCTGGGGGGCGAGTCTTCCAAATCCCAGTTCACACAGCCAGGACCTGGGGCAGAGGGCCTGGGGAGGTGACAGCTTCCTTTAGGCATATCTATTCTTGCCCATAATCTTATAGTAGAACCTGAAACTGAGTAACTGTTGCTATGATTATTAAAGTAATTTTTTGAAAAAAAGGGAATGAGATTCAGATTTTCTTAACAATTTGTTCAAATGGCAACAGTCTGGAGTTGTAACTAACTGTCCTAAAGGTAAAAGATGTTGCAAATTCCTAATTCCTATGAAGTTGTTTGTTCCTGCTTCTTTTACACACACACACACACACACACACACACACACACACACACGCGCGCGCGCGCGCGCACTCACACGCATGCGCGTGCCTACACACACACACACACAATATTCAGGGGAAATGAAATATTCTTAAGTACTCAGCATGAGGAATAAAGAAAAAATACATTTTCCATAGGCATGGCCTTACTTCCACCTCCTTAAAATTCTACCCCTTAGTTCAGGACAAATAAAGAGGAAAGTACTGGAATGTCTGAGCAGGCCTGAAGGCCGATCCTCAGCAGGAGGCAAGCAGCTGCAGGGCATGCTCAGGCAGAATGACTGCTTCATTTCTTTATTAACACCACCACCTACAGGGACTGCTTTGAATAGATGGTGTGGCGTAGTCCAGAGAGCCTTACAAGAAAAACAACATTCAGAACAATTGCACCACATTTTTTTTCAACTTCCTGTTTATTAGTATTTTATCTAAGAGCAGAACAAAAGTCTGTATAAATGGGGGAAAAGAAAACAAAAGCATACACTACAAAGTCTTGCTCACAACACATGCACAAAAGACCTTTTCAAGTGCTATTTCATTTTGATTTTTTAATTGAACCCACTTTGGGACTTCAAATGTCTCTCATCTCATGTCTCATCTCATGACAGAGTTTAAGAGGAAATAAATGGAATTCATTATCTTACACAAATTATATATTATTAGAAAAATTAAGTGGATTTGTTTTCTCCACGTCTGGATCATAGTATGATGTATTTCTACACTAGAAAAGTACACATTGTAGCAGTGAGATTTTGCATTTTGCTAGATTTATCCATGAAGGCAATGAAAATACAAAAGTCAAAGCTTGGTTACTTAAAAGAAGAATGAGCGTGAAAAGCTTCTGTTGAGTTTCCCAGGCTCCAAGGTGGACAAAGGGCAGAGCCACCTTTATTTCTCTTGACTTTGCTAGGGTCATCCCAGATAAGACATGAACTCAATGCTAAATTCAGTGATGTCTGTGAATTCTGTCTTTCTTCCTAAATTGGCCACCCTGCAATTCTTAGGGTTCCTTCCCTGCCCACCTTTTGTATAAGATTCAGGACCAGTGAGATTCAGGGAACAATGAACAGCCAATCGAACTTAAAACATTGATCTTGATGGCCACATTTTCTCTTGAAAACAGCCTGGAATGTCCGGTCTGCTTTTGTGCTCATGTGTTCATAAAAACCTAGGCTCACTTCCACTGAAGACTTTTCTTTTATATCCCTTATCCTAAACTCCACTGGCTCTCAGTTATTTTGAATCCTGTCTTCCATACTCAAGGAAGATACCTAAAAATCTCAGGAATTGCCTGAGATTTTTCCTGTGTTCCAGCAATCCAGAATTGGATTATCATTTACCTTCCATTAACTTGTATGGCATTGCTTAAGTATTCCTGATACTGATTATCCTGTTCACATAAAAATGAGTAGGAGCAAATACGAGGAGACCTCCTATTGTATGAGGTAACAAAAAACATATCTGCAGATAGGGAAGGCATAAATCAAAGCTGAAATACAAACTTGGCACTGATCAAGACCAGTTTAACTAATCGGAAACAGACTGTGAAAGCTCAAGCAGAACAAATAAGTATCTTTTCTAAATGAAAAGAGCAGTGAGGCACTAAAAGTGAACAGAACAATCACAGTAAACAATTGAAGTTCACCAGACAATACAGCAGCCATGGTTTGCTGGCTGGTTGTAATCTCTGAGAACTCACGGCTATGTCTTGGACATGAAAGAAAAGAACGTGGGGTTGTTTTGTTTTGCCAAGTGGCCTTGATCAACCTTTTTAGTGGCCAAATCTGGGAAAGGAGACTCTTAATGGAGAGAACATCCCTGTGGCTTCTTGACTGACAACTACAGATGAGCCCTTAGGTGATTCTTTCTGTTAAGGCAGGACTTGCTCCTAGACATCAGATTAGACAAAACATTGCAACATTTCATCAGCACTGAAAAGCTTTTTGGAAGCAACTCAATTCACTGACTTCAGCTAAATGACAGAGTAAGTCAGAAAGACAATATTCTTGTGTCTTCTTCACAGAAAGAAAATATGAATGCATAAAATGAGAAGGTCCTCTTCAAACATGAAAGACAACTCTTCATGCCGAATAAGGAAGGAACTAGATGCTCAGCACCAGGAGCTGGGGCTGCTGGGAGGGGGTGGAAGACATGACAAGGGCAGACAGTCAGTGAATAGGAACTGTCCCACCACCAATTTCACACTGGTTTGAAAAACAATGGACGCGATGCTCACTTTGTAAAGGGGTTACCTTGTATGCTGCTGCGCTCCCTTTTCCAGCCAGCCTACAAAAGGGATAACTAGTGTGAACTAGGTGGCGACTAGGAAATCAAACTATGACTCCTTTGCATATGAGTAAAATCTACTGCACTTCTGTGGTTCGCACCTCCAGTGTCCTATTCTCAATTTCCATAACTCTGTCTCCAGGAGAGGAGCAGAGCTATGGCAAATCAGTTAGTACAGCACAGTCCTCTACTGACTCTGATTGGTTCAGGGATAGGCAATCATTTCAGATGGTCCAATCAGAGTGAATCTCAGCACTTTTGAGGGGGATTTTGGAACAAAAATTCCTTTCTGTTGAATTTCAACTTGGCAGTACAAATGGCAGCCACTTTGAGACCATGAGAGTTGAGTCTATCTGAAAAGGAAGGTAGCACATTAGAAATTGAGACAAGAGGAGAAAAAGAAGCTGAAATGTTTTCAGTTCATTTCAGTATCTATGCCAACCCTCTTCCAAGATTGTTTATTTACATGACGTGGTAAGTTCTGGCTTTTTCTTAAACTACTTTGAGCTGGGTTTTCTGTCATTTTTAAGCAAAAGTGTCTTACTTCAATCGAAAATGCCTCTGCAATTATTTACTAGTCATTTCTAGAGGAAAATGTGTCTAAAAGTGTGTATTCCTCTTCTTTCATGCACGTTATACTCATTATTATTCATGCTAAATTTAACATTTAATTAAAGACACAGAAATGAGGTCTTGAAGAGCTAAACATATAAAGGCTTTTGGTTTTCATATAACAAATAATGCTTATAGGTTTCTTGGCATCATTGGTTTCTCACTGAGGTTCAAAATAACTAAGTGTCATAAGGGCTTTTAAAAGATTTCACACAGGCTATACTGGAAATAACAAGGAATATGATCCAATTTTTATCCAAGTCACTTTTTCAAATAGTTCTTAATATTATAAGCTTTGATTTGCTTCACAGAAACAACACTAGTTATAAGGTCATTCACTCACATGTCATTCACTGACAGGTCATTCGATCTGTCCTATCTTCCATTCATTCATCACTGTATAGTTCATTGTACAAATAAAAAGGACTGTGACATTGAACCTAGAATTTCAGGAAACCAACACCCACATAAGCTAAGAACCTGGGAAGGAACCCCAGCCAAACTTCCATGGGCAGTGACTAATGAATTGAAGACAGCTGGTGTCACTGAATTATCACTGATCACCAGGCCAGGGAGTCCATCAGACTAGAGGTTGTCCCCATTGCTGCCTTCATGACCTCTGGTTACGAATGGCTTCTGATCATGGATGCTCCAATTCAGCTTCTCTCCACTTCCCAGGGAGGAATCTGGGGTGCGACACCTCCTGGGTGTAAACCTCTTTTTGACACTGGGAATATACTACCCAGGTGAACTCTGTGGGTATTGATTCTTACTTTTTTAGTGACTATCTCACTACCATTTTACAGGTAAGGGGGATCTGATCTTTGTCCAACCAGATTGGAAGTTTTGTGGGTTTGTCTCTAGGTAGATTTCCAATTTTCTGGACCATCAGAGCTCCTTATCTGCCCTTTAGGAGAAAACAATGACAGAAAGGGAAGGAAAGAACCCCTTCATTTTGCCATTGCCCATTAGTTGTCTACTAATTCCTTGTCAGGATGCTCCCAGTCCGGTCCCTCTTACTGGCTCAGAAGGCCATAGACTTTTCACACCAGTCTTCCTAAAATGTTGCTTTGGCTATGGAATTCCCCTGCTCAAGGACCTCCTGTTCCCTCTCTTGTGTCCAGTACAGAATTTAAAGTCTCTGTCAGTCTGAGAAAGATTTCTATGGAAGTGTAGGAAGATTATTATACTAACAATGCACTGTTTTCCCCTTCCATCCATCTGTGCTTTTTATTAAGCAAAGATAAAGTGAGCCTTATGTTAATTTGCTCAGGTTGTCATAACAAATACTACACTCTGGTTGGCTTAAGTAAAAGAAATTTATTCTCTCACAATTCTGGAATCTAGAAGTCTGAGATCAAACTGTTGGCAAGTTCAGTTTCTTCTAAGGGCCCTCTCTTGGCTTATAGGTGGCTGTCTTCCCCCGTGTCCTCACATGGTCTTTCCACCACATCCCAATCTCTCCGAAGAAGGACACCAGTCATACTGGATTCGTTTCTACCTGAATGATCTCATTTTAACTCGGTTACCTCTTTGAAGAGCCATCTCCAAATGTAAGCGCATTCTAATATACTGGCGATTGGGACTTCAACATATGAACTTGGAGTAGGCCCAGAACAAGCTACTACAGGGTGAGGTAAGGGGTATGGGAAAGGCTTGGAAGGAGAAAAAGATGGATAAAACCTGGTTTCTACTTTCAGGCAGATAAAATCCCACTTATCCAGAGGGACACCTTTCTCTTCACTCATACCAGTACCTGCTCCGGCCTCCATTTGGTTATCTCTGGTGCTCTTTCGCCCTCCATCTGCTCCATCCTGCAAGGCTCAGTCTCGGTCTCCCCGCTCCCACTGTCAGAACCCCTGAGCTTACCTGACCCTCCCCAGTGGCCTCTGGGGGCTCTCACTGCACTCGGTGACCTCCAGATCTCCACTCCTGGCCCCAACTTGACTGGCTAGTGACCTCCCCTGAGGAGGGTCTAGTGCAAGGCTGTAAGCATTCAGTTTCAAACAAATACTTAGCTGTCACAGGATAGAAGTTTTCTCTCCTCTTCTGCTTTCTAACTCCTAAAAGCCACCAGAGGGCAAGAAGTGTATCTGCTTCTCCAGTCTATCTCTGCATCTTTTGGGTTATATCAGAGTGCTGAAATATATTCTAGTCAAGACTTGCTGGGTGGCTTTTTAGTACCAATAAGTGAAATCCTCACTCAGCCTACCTTGATGAAATATTCTTTTTAGTGTTTTATTTTTACTCACTTTCTGCCCCAAATTACGTGTATGAGAAGTGACATCTTGTTCTGTGGGGCAAGAATGCCTTTCTCACAAATGTTAACCATGTACGCTTGGGTGAAATCTAAGATGAAAAATAACAAAGGTGTCTTAAAACATTATGTATCTGTGAACAAATGGCCCTGTCTTACCCTTTTCTTCTACTGTCTTTGGCTGGAAATGCTCCCTTATGTATTGGCATTGGGAAATGAACGACCAACTTCTCTTTGAGTACAGCCTGGACAGTCGCAGGCAGACCCCTCAGAATTTTCTCTGCTCACTCACGCGCAATGTGGCCGACTTGGTAGTTGAGTTCATGCACCCTGGTGCCCAACTACCTGACTGCAAAACCAGGCCCCGCTGCCTACTGGCTGTGTGACCTTGAACAAGTTCCTTAACCTCTCTATGCTTGATTTTCCTGACCTGTAAAATAGGGATCGGATGGCAAGAGGATGAAATGAGATCAGTTAGATGATGCACCTGATCTAGAGTCTGATTCACATTTGGTCCCAGGGAAAGAGGAGTTATGTGATATCACATTATACTTCACAGCTGTCTGCCCCTTTAAACTGTGAGCTTCCCAAGAAGAAGGGCGCTATCCTTAGGAACGTAGTAATCATCCAGGTAACATTTGTGGGAATCAACACATAGAACTAACTCAAGTTCCAGTTTTAAAACTCTTTTTCCCCTTTCTAAAATGTAACAAGAAAGATGCATAGCCCTTTAAAAGCTTTCAGCGAACTAAATAAAGCCCTCCCCGCTCTAATCTTTTGGCCTCATCCTTAAGTTTTCCATACAAACACCCCACAATTCTGCTTAACAGAATTACACATGTGCAAATTATCTTTTTCTCAATGTTCCTAGAAATAAATACTTTTATATAAGAAGTTACTGATAAAAGCTTTCCCCACCATGGAAGAATGAAAGTAATATCATGATTTTCATCCTGGAGTGAAATGAACAGGGACTGAAATTACAGCTGAAAAAAACACCTGGAGGCACCTTCCCTGGCAGCCACTGCTACCTCCTTGCGGCTACCCTGCCAGCACCAAAGCTGCATGCTCAGGGCCATGAGGCTCATCCTGAGCCTGCGTCACAGTCTCCACTCTCAACCCCACACACACTGGTGCTGGTTATTTTTATTATGTGGCAATTTAAAAAATATGAACTTAACTATGTATGCAAAAATTTTGCCTTGCTTATGTTAAAATAACTCTTATACCATAGGTTACACAAATGCCAAGGTCTTCGATTATTTACTTACCTAATTATCTACAAACAGACACACAGATATCTGAGAATATCATGGGATCTGAGGCTCTGGAATGGGGGCCATCCTTCTAGAACATTCCTCATTGTCTACCAGTAAGGATACCAGCCACTTGCTGGTTGAAGACAGAGCAAAAAGAAACATGGCAATGAAGGTTTCTGCTTCTACAAAGCTATAAGCATATACATTTTACAGCGGAAAATCTGAGACTTAGAGCAAAGAAAATCTGAGACTTAGAGCAAGAGAAAAGCAACCTATATCAAAAACATCTTGCTTTTGTGCCCCTCACCCTCCACCAAATTAGCTTGCCACTTGGAGACATTAGCTAGTCAAACACAGCAGAAAATATGCAGTCATATAATTTTCAAAGGACTACTAACCCAAAATGCCTTGCAAAACTTCAGGGGTGAAGACGAAGTGGGTGAAGCTATTGTTCCATGGGCCTCCTTTGGTCCCTGAGGGCTGAACTCTTCCCCAATAAATAGCAGGCCATGGGCTACACTGACCCTTAGGTACTGGCCTTGAGACTCCCCAACAGACTCAGAAGCTGACGACTGAGGGGGGAAAGAGAAGCAACAACTCTTTAAAATGATTTATCTCCATTTTCCAGAACTTGCCCTGCCACACAAGATGCGACCCACCGAGAGAGACAGGTTCAAACATACAAGAAGGAAAGGATGGTGCTTTATTCCTCATAGAGTGCGACCAGAAACTACTGCTGTCCTGAACTCCAGGTGTGTATTCTGGCTTCATACTCGCTGTCCCCGACCCTTGGTTGCTCTCCCACTGCCTCTGTGGGCGGCTGGAGGGCGCCAGGGTGTCCGTGGGCCTGTGCTGTTAGGAAACAAGGCCCTCCCCACAGCCAGGGTTTCAGTTTCACTAAGCAGCAAACACCATTATGCAAATGATTTTCTTTGTCCATGCCCCCACCCCCATCGCTGTCTTACATTTTCATTCTTGACTCTGAAATTAATGTACACACGGGGCCAACTAAATATTTGCATCATCTTCTCTTGAAAATGCCCAGGTGTAATTTTGAAACAAGATTCTCTTTTCAGAAGGGCAATCACGAATATAAAGTAATGAATTAGAAGCCATGTCAAGAGTAGAACCCTGAGGCTAGCGCCAAACTTCTAACATAAATGGAGCGTTGAAAGGCACGTGCCAGGAATCACAGGAGTTGAAGAAGGAGATACCTGGGGGTGTGCTCTACTCCTTCGAGTGGGTCTGAGGGGAGACAGGCCCCACTGAGAGTGGACAGGCAGCCTCAGGCACTGCAGGCTGCAGTCTTGCCTGCTCCTGGAATCCTCAGTCTGGTGGGGTTTTAGGAAAACAAAAGTCTAGTTCACATGCAAGTCACGTTCTCAGAACTGAGAACCACAGTCATTTTTACCTACGTTATATATGATACAGTCACAGTTTAACTCAAGTGATTTGAAGTAACATCCACAAAGATAATTCCCTCCGACAAAAAAATATCCCAACCGGAAAGAGCGATAATAAAATTTAGGGATATTTTTCCTCCTCAATCGTCAGTTTTAGAACAAAATAATTCTTTTAAGATGTAATCATTCACATTTCACTGATGAGATTCACATAATCTTGGTGGATGGTTTTGAATTTTTTCCTCTAAAAGATGTCAAGTGGCTACACAGCAGGAGCCATTTGCTGAATAGCAATTTGTTTCCCTGAAAGACATTCTCCCTTGGTCCCACTTAGCCCCCGTTTCATTTTCAAGGTGCTTTGGCAGGGTTCATGTGAAGCTCACAGCTGCAAGGAAGTGGCAGATAACTCTGTAAATTATCCTGAGTGCAAAGAAAATCTAGTTCATTTATAAAAAGCTCGTCGAGTAATTATAAACTCAACTGCAGGTGGGAAACTTTTATAAGACAAAAACTACTGAAGCACAGCCACCTCTCGGAAAGCCCCAAGCAGGAAGAAATCCTCTAGTGACTTGACCCTCAAGGTAAAGCTGACCCACATTGAGAGAGAGGTCCCACCAGTTACTGGAAGACCCATCAAATGTAACACGGGATGAAGCCCATTCTTTCCTGCAAGGGTTTCCAAGCAAACAGAGAGACTGTTTCTGCCTGTGTGAAAGGTCATGGGCACCAGGCTAGGTTGGGAAGTCTGCAGCTGCCCAGCTAGAGTGCACTTGGGTGTCCACTAATTCCCCGTCAGATGATGCCTTGAGCACCATCCTGCATTAAGTGTCCGCAAGATGGGTTCTCTTTCCACTTATAAGTGATCAAATAAGACTTTAGACAGGCTAAGTAACTCACCTGAGGTTTTGAAAAAGCGAGAACTCGAGGTGTTTTTTGGACTCCTATGCACTATTAAGTCTATGGAGCAACAAAGCTATCAACGCACAACTTCTGTCCAACTTCTGAACACCTTTTACTCCAGAGCAGAGTTCCCTTCCCTGCCATGAAGACCAAACTGATGGTCGCTCAGCCCATCTTGGTCTGTGTAGACATCTCTAGTTTGTGCTGGAGTATGGCACTGGGGATTTTATAGTTTCCACACCCCAAAACCATGTTCTCCAAAAGCTCTGTCAATAAAAAACTTTATCTTGGAAGCTGGTGGACTATCTTGGTTTAGGACTCACTCTATTGTCCTGACCTGCAAAGAACCCCGTTCCCACTCTTACTTTTGGATAGAATCTGAGAATCTGGGTTCTTTCCCATTATACAGGGGACTCTTGTGCACTCCCTTCCCTTCCTTTTTCCTGTGGTGCTTCGTAATGATTGCCACTGTGCAGCTGTGGGCTGATGCTGGGGAGGGAGGTTTCCCTGTATTGTTAGTGGTCACATGAATGGGTCTTCAAATCAACTTGCATATAGGTGTCACAGTTATATAAGTTTTGGTCTTCTTAGTCTCCAAGTACCCCCAGGCAGGGTGAATGAATTTTCACGGGATACCTCAGGAACCTTTCCTGGAACTTGCCTCCCGTGTGTGTGTCTGAGGCACAAACTTCTCACACCCTCTCCCTACCTACTCCCCATACCTACCTGACCAACCATCTGATCTCAAGGTGTGAAACACCTTTACAAGGACTCACATGGATGCATCAGAGCAGGGTGATCTGAGACAGTGTCTGAGACCCCCAACCAGCTGAGCAATAGTAAGGAAACAGCTTCGATTCCTCAGGACACGGCTACCACTCACCCACAGACAAAGACTGAGCCTCCCAAATGACCAGACTTCATTCCTTGTGAGAGGAAGGATATTTCTTAATTCAACCCAATGATTTCTAGAAAAATTATGAATCATCAAAGACCTGAAAAATTCGATTAAGTTATGTAACGCCTCCCAATCCTTTCTCAGAGGTGGATTCAAAAGACAGCAAGGGAAATGACTGGTAGGTTTTCAGGTGAAGAAGAGGTAAAAAAAAAGTTGGAGCAAACCAAGAAGTCTCAGCTGCTGCCAGCGCTGAAGGGAAAGGAAAGAGGCCAGAATTCAGGGCCTCAAATCAGGGTGAAGGAGAAGTGAGACCCAGAGGTGCTGTGGGCTGGTCTTCCCCTCATGTGAGGAGAGACGTGGCTGAGCCCCCTCGGGGTACACCCCGAGGCTCTGTTGGGCAGGTACCAGGTCTCCTCATTCTCCAGTGCGGCCAGGAGGATGCCATACCTGTCCTCATATTTGTCAGTGCTCACTGGAGGGCTGTGACTCTAGCTTGGGGTCAAATCTTGGACCAGGCACTTTTCCATAGTTTTTCTGATCATTTTCCATTTAAAGTTGATGTGTAGAAGATGTAATTTCACCACTTGCCTCAAAGTCCTGTTTTCAATAAGACATTAAACTGGAGCATTTAACAAACATTCACTCAAGTAAGTTTTTAGGGATTTATATACCTGAAGATGTGTACATACATAACTTTTATTTATACACCACAGATCTGATGATGGTATTGGTGACTTGATTTTAGCTCTTCAAGACTAAGGAGTCTATCCGTCAGGACAGCTATGTCGTGTAACAAACACTACCTCCCCTATGTCAGCACCTTTCCAACTAAAGTTTCTCACTAACATGCATGTCTAGCATCTCTTATATTTTTTTAAGATTGATTTATTTATGCATACAAGAGCTGGGGTGTGGGACAGAGCCATGGGGGTGGGTGAGAGGATTCACCAGAAACAGAGTGGGGAGCAGAACAGGAAGATGTGGCACTCGCATATCTTTTGCCAAAGCAAATCATGTATTTATGTGAAACTTCCAAGAAGCCGTGCAATTACAGTATCACTTGAGAGGAGAAAGAGAACACCCATGAACAGCAGTAATGACTGCAGCCGGAAATAATGGGGTGAAGAAAAAAAGAACAGACCTAAAGAGGAGTAGGTCCATTGAGATTAAGAGTTAGCTTTTGTAGGTCCAGTCACTAACAAAATTCCTTTTTTTTTTCTCCAGGGAAAGAAGTCTTTTTCTATTAGCACACATCTCATTTATTCTTCACAACCTCCCTAATAGGGGAGCACTTTGAAATTTCCAGTAAGGGCCAGGAAGGTTAAAATTGCTGCCCAAGATCAAATGAAAACCAAACTTTAGATTCTGGGTTAAAACCATGGACTCTCTGACCCAACCTGGGCTTGCAACAGCCCTGCTTGCTGCTTGCAGGCAGAAGAAGTGGGAGGGTCCTGCCCAGTCAGAGGTGCTCCTGGGACTTCGGGAAAGCAGGCTTGTAGGCTGAGTCCTTAGGGAAAGGATGACTTCAAGAGCGCTGCAGGCTCTCAAATGTCCAACTCTTCTCTACCAGGGAATGTGACCTTATGAGGAAAAAGAGTAAGATACCTAAGGATATTGTCGTAGCCACACAGTAGAATTCTAATAGAAAAAAGTATGAATGGTTTCTATATAAAAGACATATATTAGGCTTCTGTGAATGTCAGTTTCTAGACAATGAAAACTTATAGTAAAGATTTAAGATTTTGTGAAAGATGCCAGTCCTTAGCCTGATGACCTAAAACATAATAGTATTCAAAGGCAGCTGTGCTCCCCAAGTGAAAATCTGATTTGAGACCTCTCTCAACACATTATCTTTTGTTCTTTCTTCCACTCTGTGGTGTTCAAACTGATTGTCATTTCTTCCTACATAATCATTTAATAAAAATGACCAATATGCAGCAAGAACACAGAGATGAATTTGAAAATGTACTCTATTATTACAAATATTATGCAAACTATTTTGCGATATATTAACTGTGTATTCTCATTGTTGTATTTCTTTTTAAAAATAATTTATTTATTTATATATATTTCACATCATTATTTATTTTTTTAACAATGTTTGCTTTCTTTTCTCAGGTAGTCCCCATAGAATTTCTACCACCGATTTATATAAAAAGTGTGCTATCTACCATATCTAATCTAGACTTAAAAGATGATTTCTGTATCAAATAAAAATGAGCAAGAGCATCTGTTTGCTTCATCATATATAAAGCATCTAGACATCTGCACTATATTGTCTTAAACATCTATATAAACTGAAAAAATAAAAAAGCAAAATGAAATATTAAAAATTGGTACATAGGGGCCTGGCGCTCTCCTGCTGTTGGAAGCCAGCACCCAGCACATAGCAGGTGCTCAGTTCATGTTTTTAAATAGGACTCAGCAGAGTTCTAATGAAGCACTCTCAAGAAAACACAAATCTAAACAGACTTCAGAGAAATAGATCTTTTGTCATGAAAGGGAGCAGAGCTTCTCTAGCTCTATTCATTCTCACCTTTCCTGTCCAAATAATTCTGGTACTGGTCAGAGAACTGTACTAGTCAGAGTTCTACAGAGAAACAGAGACAATGGACATGAAAAGAGAAGGAGAGAGCAAGAGATTTTAAGGAATTTATTCATGTAACTGCAAAAGTTGGAAAATCCAAAACCTGCAAGGTAGATGAGCAGCCTGGAGACCCAGGGAAGAGTTGCAGTTTGCATCCTAAGGCATTCTGCTAACAGAATTCCTTTTTTTCTGCAGGAAAAAAGTCTTTTTTTTTTTTTTTTAATAAATTAAGGCCTTCAACTGATTAGGTGAGGCCCACCCACATTAAAAGTATCCGCTTTAGTCAATCGTTACAGATTTAAACACTAATCTTATCTAAAAAGTACCTTTACAGAAACATCTAGAATAATGTTTTATCAATGATCTGGGTACTGTGGTGGACACATAAAATCATCCATCACAAGGACCGTAACAGCAGGTAAAACAACAAAGCCCCAGGATGAGGGGGAGATAATAAAAGGGCACCTAGATAATGAGAGCTGGGTCCTTCCTCCTTCCTCAGCGGCCTGCAGCCTAGCAGTCAGAAAATGAGCTCTTAGAGCTACCGTGGGGAGCTGCTCTGCTGTCCATAAGACATGGGCCATTCTGGTGGGCAAGAAGGGCAAGAGGTGGCTCCATAAGCCCTGCATCTTATGTTTACCCTTGACGTGACAGGACTCTAAAATGCAAAAACCCCAATGCTTCAGACCTTAGAAAAGGAGATGATGAGGACCCAAAACCGTGTCACATCCAGCTAATTTCGTGTGTGTGTGTGTGTGTGATCTCAAGATTAGTAAATCAAGGAAATATGGAGAGTAATCTGTATTTCAGCAAGACACCTGGCAAGGAAGTTCTAGAGGCCAAGATGGAGAAATACATTCAGTCACAAGTTTAGTAATTTCACAGTTGGTTCAACTGGTCCCAGAATTATGACTGGTGTCACCTGGAGGGCTGTCTCCCTCCTGTCATGTTCCAGACCATCACCCTTGAGGCTGTCCTGTCCACCACTTTTCAGTGACTTGACAATATTATAGTCGGTGTGCTTGTCAGACCTGTACCTGGATTGATAGCATATTCACTGACTGACTAAGAGAACAACAGAAGACTTTGATAATGACTTATATATTCTAAAATGGAGTTTAATAAAGATAAGATTAGATGATGAACTTTTGGGTGCAAAAAAAGCTTAACTTCTTAAGTTTAGAGCAGAGGAGCAGACATTAAAGAAGAAAATATCTTACAAGATTGTAGTAGTAGTAAATGTAATGCAAGCATAACATGGTTACCAGTTAAGCACAAGTTCCCAACATGTCTAACAGGGTCCTATTAGGTGGGAGGTGGTAGCTTATTCTGCTCTGGATTGGTCAGACTTCATCTAAAGCATCTTGCTTCTTTTTTTCTGAGATTCACAGTTTTAGCATAGAAACAGCTGATAACTTTCAGGGGAGAGTGATCAGAGACTTGTTTGTTGATTGGGTTTGAAGTAATCAAGGAACCATGGGCCTGGGTATGTCTTAGAGGGACAAGAGAATGAAAAATCTAATTGTTCTGTACCAAGGGGTAGAACATGGATCAGAAACTGACAAATTTTCAGTAAACAAACTGGTTCAACGAAAACTGGAATTTTCCAGCCATTAAAGATGACCTTGTATCTATTATTGAAAGGGACATCACAGCGTTAAGAGGTTGTATGAGAGGGTTCAGTGGGTCTTCTGTAACCTTGAAGGGGAATCTGGAAAAGAAATAATAACTCTGTGAAATACTACAGTAAGTGCATAGAGTAAAAAGAATGATGTAGCTGATGTTTTCCATGTACCTTCTTGGTATCAAGCTCTGTTAAAGTTTGCATTTGCCACTGGCCACAGTCTCTAAAATGTTTGTTATCGTTTACCTCCATATTATAGACAAAAATGTTGAAATTTTGGGACACAGACTGAACTGTCCAATCTTACATGATTAGTAAATGGTGGATTTGTTCACTCTGATCTGTGAGACTTCAGTGATAAAATGACCAGCACTTTCCAGGGAATAGGGCAAGTGGATTTTGTATTAAGAGCATAAGATGAGGGCCTCCCTGGTGGCGCAGCGTTTGAGTGCTGGGTTGCGAAGCTGCCCGCAGCCTCTGCAGTGCCGGTTCAATCCCCGGCTACTCCCCGGCCACCAGAGGAGGGTCCCACATGGCGTGCAGACCTCTCCTGCCGCCCACTGCTCCCCTCAGCAGTGTACTTCGGTCCTTCTGCCTGTTCTGCTCCCCGCTCTGGCTCTGGTGAATTCTCTCACCCTCCCAAGCTTCTGACTGTACCCAGTGCTTGTATAAATAAATAAATAAATCTTTAAAAAAAAAAAAGAGCATAAGATGGGAGGAAAAGTCTGGGAGAGAGACCTGAGTTGTCTCTCCTGGTCTTTGCCTTAGTCAATTCCTATATGAGTAGAACATGCGGGAGAAATTAAGGGAAGAAAAATGACAAAGTAAAATAAACAAAACCCATAAATCCTGGTCAGAATTTAGGCTGAAAGCATCACCAAAGACAGCCAGTCCTATGGAGGATAATTATATACAATTTGAACTTGAAATGTCTATGGGAAGAAATCATGGAAAGCAAGCCAGATGGAAGTCTTCCTATAATTTGGACAGATTTTCACTGAAAGCAGGAAGTTTCTACCTGCAAGAATGAAGCCGTGTGCAGAAAATCACTAGGTGTCCATGAAAGGAACCAAAACTGGTCAACATCCTGGGTGATCCCAAGATCTGCCCTCTGTCAGAGGGCTAACAGATCAAGATGTTAATCAGGTTCATAGACACTTATCTCAGGAATAGAGGGTCCTACCCAGAGAAGTAGGATCCCCTGTGTTCCCACAAGCCCAAGAACCATATCTCACTTACTTGCAATGAACAATGGGTCAAAATCTGTAGAAATGAAAGTCTGCTATTTGGAACCAGAAAGAGAAGTGACACACCTGCTAGCAGAATTCTGAGTTTTCATAGCTGTCAGAATTCAAGCACAAAGGTGGCAATGAAGAACGTGAATTGAATGTATTTTGTCTTTGTGATCAAACATGAGGACGTTAATTGGCCAAATATTTTAACGACCTGCATAATTTATCCATCAGTGAGATAAAGACATGGAAGTGAGTCTTTTAAATGCATTACTGAAAATAAAATGTCCTGAGCTGAACTGTGTTCCAACCAAAAATTTTTATGTTGAAGTCCTAACCCCCTGTTCTTCTGAAAAGGACTGCATTTGGAAAGAGGACCTTTAAATAGATAATTAAGATAAAATTAGGTCACATGGATGAACCATGCTCCAATATGACTCTCCTTATAACAAGAGATTAGGACACAGACAAGACACAGACACACAGGAAAGACCGAGAATACAAGAAGGTGGTTGTCTGCAAACCAAGGAGAGACCTCACCGAAACCAAACCTACCAACACCTTGATCTTGGAATTCTAGCCTCTAGAACTGTAAGCAAATAAATTTCTGCTGTTGAAGTGATCTAGTGCTTTGTTATGACAGTCCAAGCAAACTAAAGCACATTTCAAAACCACTTTGCCTTTTCTACTTGGTTACAAACAGCTGCAAAATGTCCATGTCTGATATCTCCTGGGCCATCAGACACAACTGAGGCAGCCCCAGCCAGCAAGCAATCAGAAAACCCTCAACCTACATGATCTCAACCAACATGTGAACTTTGATTTCACAAAACTTAGTAATGTCCTCCCAGTGGAATCTTCAATAATAAGAAAAATGGTATAGAGCCAAGATTTCAATATCATGAACACTGAAGTACACAGATACACACACCACAGTTAGCTCAGGGTAGTTGAGGAGAGAAGCAAATGAATTCATGGTTAGTGTCATGATAAGATATGATGGTGGAAAAAGTGCCCAGTATCACAAAAGAAAACCCCAGCTGGAATGATATTAACTCTGCATATGACAGTGATAACATCACTTATCACAAATAAGAATATCCCAAATGGACTTGGCTTTTTAAAACAAGAGCATTTTCTGCTCTTTTGGATCAGCAAAAACCAGCTCACTGAACTGTCTGTTCTGGAATCAGATAAATTTCCACACTGTAGTTGTTAATGACAGGCTACACAGATAATTCAAATCAACCATATGGTTGGGAAATCACAGTTTTCACAGTTTAAGTTCAATTTTCAAGCTCTTCTTCTGAAATAACTTTGGGGGCATACAGTGCATTTTACAAATGCTTAATAGAGTGGCAATTTCTGTGTGACAGATTTTAGAAACCATCAAGTGAAGTGAACCAAGTGGTGGCCTGGCTGGGGCCACGAGGGTTCTCACTGTAACTTCAATATGGGCTCTGAGAATAATCAACACCACTACTCCCACGTGAGAAATTTCAGCATGTTTTGAGAAATGTCAGTTTTGGCAGAAATGTCTTACCAGAGGGCTTTTCCTATTTGCATATTTATGAAGGCCCATGTTCATTTGCATATTTCTTTCTTAACAGGCTTGATGGGAACAAACTCACCTTTTCTACTGAGTTCTGCACCTCTATGCATTCATTCACCAGCCAAATGACACATACTGCCCCTGACGCTCGCACAGCCTGAACTTGCCTGCCTCCATGCCTTTGCACATGCTGGCTTCCGTGCACCTGCACAGCCTGTCACTACTACTACATGTCCAAATCCACCTGCCTCCAAGGCCTTGTCCAAACACTGCCTCCCTTGCTAGCACTGTGAGTCCTAAGGTAAGTTCCATCCTGAAACTTCAGCTCATCTCACCTGAACCCACACCCCAGCCCTCAACCCCCAGCATTTCCTCTTCCTCCTTCAGGCCTCATCGCTTAGGCCTTTCTCCTTTGAGGCTGTAAGTCCTTTCCCCCAGGACCCTTTTCTGGCTCATCACTGAGTCCTCATCAGTATCTATGATTCTTAATGAAATATCTGAGGTTTTTCACTTTATTCAAATCTCATTACTTCCTCATTGCAATGCAGAAATATTTCTTAGTATAATGTGGTGCTCTTTATAATGTAAGCTGACTATATCATGTCTGCCTTTCTAAGTACTAGATCCTTCCATCAGTCTGTCATTCATTGAGGAGGGATTAAAATTTCACTGGTGACATGTCTGCATATGGGACACACTAGGACATAGTCACACATGCACAGGATAAGGTAGCAAGATGGGAATGTACAGAGAATAGAAGCCAACTGGATTTTTTCCAGAGATGGTCCAGAGTTGCTACATTAGGTCCAAATATAAAGCCTCGGTCCAGAAAATACCGTTCTTCAAATGCTCTTTGTTTCATGCATGAACATTAAGCCCCAAAGTCTGCGACTTCCAAACCACAGGGCTTGTTTGAATTATCTACTTAGTCCTTTATTAACAACTTCAACGTGCAAATTTGTGAGATTCCTAGACAAAGAGTTCAGTGAGCGGTGGATTTTGATGGTTCCAAATAACAAGACATTCCCTTTCTCTGAAAGAAACAGATCCAATTGAAATGTTCCCTATTAACTGCATATCACCTAATGCTCCTAGGACTGTCGCAAATGCCCAATAATGATAAGGAATGATGAAACAGTAGTGGTTTGTCCATTCCTGTGAAAGGGCCTATTTAGGCCTCCTGCTTCACCTCCTGCTCCTGGACAAATGGCCAAAGAAACTGGTCACTCAATGCCGGGCAAGAGGGCATGCTGCCATGATGCACTAGGCATGCAGGTGTCCCCAATTGTTATTGGTGGCTACTCACCCTATGCACACTTGAGGGAAGAGGGGAGGGGCCTTTTAATAATATTCTTAATACTTGGGTGGAAAACACTACTTCCAACCCATGCCAACCCTTCACATGGTCAGTCCTTCTCCTGACCCATCTGTACAGACAGCTGTTCTGTTCCGAGTTCTCAAAACGTTGGGGGTGACACAGGCAACCTAGAGTTTCACACCTCAGTCAGCTCTGCAAGCAGACACTTCTGTCTTGATCATGGCTCTCTTGTATACATCTGCTGCCCTAACATGTTCTAGGTCTAGCCCTTCCTGGATATTTCAAGTTTCCGTGCAGAGGGTGCCTTCCAAGAGGGTTGAGAGTCTCCAGTATGCCTCCATTTCAGTTCCTCCCACAAATCAGATTTCTAAAGCTGCACATTCATCATCTTCTCTTCTGCTCAAAACCTTTAAGCAACACACACACACACACACACACACACACACACACCCCAAACATGCTGCCCGCAGCTGAAAGCCCCAAACCTGTCATTTGGTGATCAAGGCTCGAAGAAACTGCCCCAGCCTCATCCTTGTCCTCGTTGTCCTCCCTCCTTTTTCGCCCCCCAAACCTACTCCAGCTGGCCACCCTACACGTGGCCCCTCCGATGATGTGCCCCAGTCATGCCTCTTGTCCCACACAGGGATGTTTTACCATTTTTTAATTTCAATCCAAACATCACTTATCTTTCAGACAACATTCCTTCTGATCTTCCAAAACATTCGTGTTTTGTCCCAAATTGCATTCTTCAGAACTTTAGTCCCGTGAAATTCTCCAAAGAAAGATTCTACCACCATTGACATTTAACATATACCACCATGCCATTCTGGTGATCCACAAAATACACTTCAGGGATTTACAAAGCAAGGCCAAACTTTCTGAATAGTCCTGCCATTAGGAAAGAAAAGGTTTCTCTTGAACCAACCTGGAATTCTCCCATTCTCTATTTGATTGTAGATTCTTTGGGGGCATAGCATTCATTGTTTGTTATTATTCTGCATCAATCCCTGGTATCCCCTTACCTCCAATGTTATCTTCATTGGGAATAACCCATAAACAATTGACCCACAGGTGGCCTGAACATGAAAACAGCAGAGAGGAAGTTTTCTCGAAGCTTCTGCTTCCTATTGAGGCAACCACATTTAAATGTCTTGCATGTTTCATTTCATAAACTACCAGATTCCAAGAACCCTGTCACAGGGCTGCGATTAGTGGACTCTCCATGAAATCCAAACAGTGGCTCACCTGAGAGCTATAGGCCTTGGGAATTTGGGTGGAAAATGGATTGGCATCATGTTCCTGGTGCTTTCTTTGTAACTGAGCAGCAGTATTCCCTCTCAGAGGTAGGAAGGTGCCTGAGCCTAGTGTCAAGATAGTGACAAAAATACCCAAGTCCCTGTATGCTGAGGCCCTCGATGCTTCCCACTAAGGAGGGCCTGAACTTGACAGCATGCAGTGGGGTAGTGAGAGTAGAACCTGGAAAGAATGCGTGATTCCTTCACTCCCCAGGATTGGTGGATTCATTGCAAAGATGGTCTAACAGCTCCCCCCGGAGCCCTGGACTCTTATTCTGTAGACCTTTAAGGTGAGTGAGTGCCTGCGTGAGGGCTGAGCCTGTATTCAGTAGCACAAAGCCCTGCTGTGGGCTGCCTTCTCATCCCTGTGGGTCCTTCTAGTACAGAGAATACAGACCAAGTGCAGCCAGTGACGTGGCTGGAGTTTCTTTAATGAGGATGGAATTTCACTGCAAATTTCCCTCCCCACTCCTTCATTCCATAGTTGCTTTTGGGCCACATTTCATAAATCAGGATCTGCTGTTACATAAGCTGGTAGTCAACAATCCAAGTCACGACAGGCAGCTATGTTGTCTCCCTCTGGCTCCGCCTTCAGGCAGGGGCTCCCTGGTGCACTGTGCTAGAGGACCATGAGCAAGGACTGGGCACTCAGGCAAGAGGGGGGGACCCCTTACAGACATCCAGGCGAGGCTACAGAACACATGAGGCCCAAGTGCAAAACCAGTATGCATAACCCTTTGTTCAAAGACTATTAAAGATTTCAAGAAAACAATATTAGAGCATTAAACCAAGGACAGGCCTTCTGAGCACAGGCCCTGAGCATCACACCCGTGAGACTGGCCCAACCCATATCTGCGATGGACCCAGAAGGGAGAATTCTGGGGACTCAGTGCCACTATAACATCCCCAGAGTAGGGGCAAGACAAGCTACAGCATCCTGGAAAGACGTCTTTGAAAAGGATCTCTCTGGCTGGCCATCCATGGATTTCCACCCTCTTGAACTCTTATGAGATTTGAGACTCCGAGCCTCCCCACCCCGATCTGTTTGACTCAACCTCCACACCTCAGTGAGATTCCCCTCCTGCCTGTAAATTGAGCCCATTTTGGCTCGTTGATCTCTTTACTTTTGAGCACCAGAAAAATTAAGCTTCTTTTTCACCTGGGCTACATGTTTACTTTTCACCACTTCAGGTCAAATTTTTCAATACCACATTCAAACCTGATTCTCCTTGCATAGGCCCCCTGGGGCCTGGCCTGGCCTGGCCTGCATCCAGCATGAGCATCTGCCTTTCTGGGAGCAGATCCCCCGCTGGATTCATTTATTCCAGACTTCCACTTAGTGCTCCACTGACATCTCCCCTCTGCAGTGGCCCTGCAGTTTCTCCACCATGTTCACTGCCAGTTTACCCCCCCCCCCCCATTATCTGCCCTGACCTCTTCCTGTTTCTATCTCATATTCTGTAACAGCTCTGAGTTTCCCTCCATCCTTTACCCTCAGTCACAAGGATGTCCGAAAGACAGGAGGTTTCGTCACTGCACTCAACTCCACTCCAACCACAATTACCTAGTTTATACCTTCTAACTCCTCCAAGATAAAACTTTAAAAGTTAACATCTATTTTTAGCAGAAAGGGGTGGACTGCTTAGTAAATGTTGCTAGAAAAAAACTGTTGTCCATTTAGAGAAAAATTAGATCCCTTACTTCAAATATAAAGAAAAACAAGTCCACGTGTGTGTGTGTATATACATACATACATACATACATATATATATATATATGAATATTTTTGTAATCTAAAGGTAGGAATAAACTTTCTCAGGAAGCCAAAAGCTAAGTGTCAGGAAATAATAAGAGACTAGACTACATCAAAATGAAATATTTCTGTAAAATTAAGGCACAGTAAAAAGAGTAAAAAAGTAAAACAGCAGACTGGAAGAAATCATTTGCACATATATCAAAGGTTTAAAATCTAGAATATTTCAAGAGCTCTCACAGAACAACCAAAAGGAAAAAAAGGAAGGGGAGAAGGGGGAGGGAGAGAGAGGGAGAAAGAGAGAGGAAGAAAGAGAAAGAAAAAGAGGAAGGAAGAAAAGAAGAGACTATATTACCAGGGAAATTTATAAGAGAGCAATTACTAGGCCAATGACTTCCCTTTAACCGGCTCTCCTCAGAACAATCTGCTGGTTTATATATTTGTTTATAAAAGTCGTTATCTCTGAAGGCTGAATTTAAGCCTTTAAATTTTTTTAGTGCATAGTTACAATTTTTTGGGTTTATGTCATGAAACTCTTCAGCGGGAGGACAAATTTTAAATACACCCCTAAGTGCAGAGTCCTTCAGAGAGAGACCAGTTGCAAAGTGACCAAAAAAAAGAGGCAAAAGATGCTAGGTGGACTGTTCTACTCTAAATTGAAAAGAAGATTAATAAAATTATAAATTACTTATACAATTACTATTTGCAGAAGAAATGACTAGAAAGAAACATGCCTGAATAGGAAGTGCAGATTGCTCCAGCAGAGGAAAGCCAGTGAGTAGCACTTCTTCCTAGTCTTTCCTAAAGTCATGACAGCTGTGGGGCTGGGGGGCGGCCCCCAGAGTTCCAGCAGCTCCCTGTCTGTCCTGATGCAGTCACACCGTACCTCTACCTCAGGACACTTAACAACCCACAAACAAAATCTCTTCACGTAGTTTTTGCTTTGTTTCAACTAATGCCCTCAACTTTACAGTAAAAGAATCATTAAAAATTCTAAGGTTGTGTCCTTCCTGGTGGTGCAGTGGGTTGAGTGCTGTGCTGTGAAGCTGTCTGCAGCCTCTGCAGCACAGGTTCGATTCCTGGCCAGCCAGGGAGAGTCCCACATGGTGCGACAGACCTCTCCTGTCTCGCCCGCTGCTCTCCTCAGCAGTGTCTTAGATCCATCTGCCTGTTCTGTTCCCTGCTCTCTGGTGAATTCTCTCACTCTCCAGTGCCTCAGACCTGTACCCCAGTTCTTGTATAAATAAATAAATCTTAAAAAAAAAAAATTCTAAGGCTGGCATGCTTAGCAAACTGCAGTGGCTAGGGACCCCAGATTTGGGATGTGTCCCCTGCCCAGCCACAAGGGCACCCCAGCCAGAGCCCATCTAACGAGTGCCCATTTGGCCAGAGCCTGAATGCCTCCGGCTACCTCTCCCAGCTCATAAAATGGGCCAGGCTCTGCGGACCCTCCCTCTCAGCCCACTCCCCTGGGTGCAAGACGGCAGAGCCCAGCCTGTGCATGTGGGAGCCCGCCCTGCCGGTACCGGTTTTTTTTTTTTCAGAGTGTGAACTCCTCCCCTTCTGACTTTGAAGTCAAGGTTTCACTCTCTTCACGAATACTCATTGCTAAAGGCTACCCTTACTACTAAAATAACTTTCCATGAAATGCTCTGAAAGTGGCTGCTTGACTGTAAATGCCATTATATTATAAGAAATGCCTGAGTCTGGTGTGTGGTTACATCTTGTGTAACTGACTCCACCAGGTTTTCGAGGTGAAAATTGCTCATTTTTGTCATTTCCAAAACCTGACATTCTTTCACTATAATGTGGCAACTTCTCAGTTCTTTAAACTATTTTTTTTCTTTAAGTTCTCATGAATTGACAGTTCCTGTTTTTCTAAACTGCTGGTCGAACGCATGTTTGTGTTAGGCTTATAGTCACTATCGTTCAATAACTAAGAATTGGGGTGAAAAGTCCCTGAAGAAAATATGACTTTGCGGCCCCTCAGGGGTCTCCTCTTTCTGTAAACTGTCATGGGAGTGATGTGTGTTCCAGGGGAGCGAGGGAAAGGAACAGGGGAACGACAATGTGGGTGAAAGTTCCTATTGTTGGGTGAAGTTCTCCGAGTGAAGTCAGCCTGGGCTCCCACTCCTGGGGAGACCATGGTGCTGCGCTGAGAAGGCCTGCCTGGGGACACCCCCTGCCGCCTGCCCCCACAAGAATCCCGTCACATAGAAAGATGAAGAGGGTCTTTTCCTTTTTTTTTTTAAAGCTAAGGTGAAAACCAAATTTCCATTTTCGATAAATTCCATTCTGCATTTCTGCAGTTAAGGAAAAGTCCAAAGAAAGCCAGAACATTCTATCTACGTAAGTGAAAAATGACTCCTTGCATATAGGCTGCTTGCTCATCTACTGTCAGCAGAGGTCTCTAGGGTGACTAGTCTATGCTGAGCTGGTCCTGGGCTCAGAAGCTGCTTGGGGAGACACCGCCAGGCCCTGTAGAGATGCACTGTATTAGTGCCCTAAGGCACAAAGTACAATAAATTAAGCGGCTTAAACCACAGAAATTTATTCTCACATTTCTGGAGGCTGGAAACCTGAGCTCAGGAGTGCGGGCAGGGTCACACTCCTTGTAAGGCACCAGGGAAGGATCTGTTTCAGCCTCTCTTCCAGCTTCTGGGTAGGGGCTGGCTTGTGACAGCTCAAGTCTAATCTTCATGAGGTACACACTCCATGTACAAGTCTGTGTCCAAATTTCCCTTTTCATGAGAACACCCTATTCCAGTGTGATCTCATCTTAACCAAATACACCTGTGACGACCCTATTTCAAAATGAGGTCTCATTGTGAGATACTGTGGAGTGGGGGTTTGGGGGCAAGACTACAACATATGAATTTGGGGGAGACACAATTCAACTTACAAAACATGCAGAGGCCCTAAATAATGACTCACAAAGTCTGGTCTCCTACTCACTTTTTGTCATTTCCTCCACTAGTTGCTTCCTTCAAACTCATTCCCCTGAAAGTAGTCGACCTTCTTAATAAACACAGGCCCTTTGCCTTTTCCTCCTTCCCCTGCCCACCACATGTCATCGTCTTTGCTAAGAAGTCAAACGAATGGCTTTTAAAGTGTTGAATTCCATACAGCTCAAAATCTTGCTGCTGATTACCAGGGTCCCCCTCAGGAAGAGCCTCTCGGAGGGCCCTGCTCACCAGCCTGGCCTCTAAGGAGGCTGTCAGGCGTCAGCAGGGATATCCAGCCTCCCTGCACCCCTTTGCTGTCTTCCGTCCCTCCACCCCCTGGTAAAATCCAGGAAACCCCTAGGACCTGGGACTACTGTGAGGACAGCAGTCTGCTACGAAGCTGACTGTGGCAGTGAGCCGAGCTGCCTGCTTAGGCTGGAACTCTGGCTCCCCCACTTGTTAGCTATGAGGCCTCAAACTCTCCTTCCTCTCTGAAGAATGGGATCATCAGTTAGGGTGATTCAGTGAGTTAAAATGTGAGACACTGAAGAATAGTGCCTGACGCAGAGTCAGTGCTTATAAAAAGTCAGCCATGGCCACATAGGATACCTCTCTGCTTCAGCCAGAGCACTGCATAGGGGAGGTTTGCTAAAAGAAGTCTTGATTCTCTGGACACTCGGTTTCCATTCCTTCATTGATCTGTTTTGTAAATACAATTTGGTGTTAAGTGACCCTGGAAGACCAGGTCCCTCATGAAGCACAAGGTGCCCGAGCCACTGTTCTCTATTCTGGCTGTCCACCTGACTCTAACACCAGCCCCTGAGAAACAGGCTTAGAATAGCAGCCTCTGATGATGACAACCTGCCCCTCTGAACCCTGGTGCTTCATGGGTAAGGGGAGCTCACACAAGGTCCCTCCTGCCATTGTCCCATGGCCCAGGATGCCTGGATAAGTGCAGGCTCCACCTAAGGACACAGCAGAAGGGGAAACTCACTGACCCCACTTGAGCCCTGAGCTTCAGCAGCCAGAAGCTAATTGCTGTGCTTAGATCATGCTAGCCAATTCTTTTGAAAAAACAAAAGTGGTTTAAGAGCAATGCATTTGTAAAGTTTTGCTGGAAAATAGGGGGGGGGGGAGAAAAAGGTCCATTCTACTCTTTGCTTATACTTGCATAAAAAACTCTGGGCAGATAGGTAAGAAACTAAGAAAAGGGTTATGGAAGGGCAGTCACGAAAACAGGGTGGGAACCTGGGTAGGGTATACTTTTCCTAGACACCTTTTGATAGTTTCACTTTTGAACCTTATTTAAACAAATTAAGGCTGGAAACTCTTTTCCCCATTCACATACTTTCAGATTAAAAGAGCCTTTCTTGATGCCCATCTCAAGAGATGCTAAAAAGCATCTACTGAAGGCCAGCACCACCTGTGACAAGGGTCACTTTGCAAGTGACCACCTGAGCCTGCCAATGGCTGGAGAGGCTCCCCATGATGAACCATGGAGCTTCTGGAGACACTCCCTGAGGCCATGGAAGAACGGCTTTGGCAGGGGTCACTGAGAAAAGGTGTCCTCTTTTGGAGATAATTTATGTGAATGATCCTAAAGGACTTGAATCCAGATGTGGTCCTAGAAATTGGAATTCAGTGATGTCTAATGTTCAGTCTATTGAAGATTCATGGTGTTTTAGATGAGACTGGGAATTCCAGCGCTGCCTTGAACTGTGCAAGGTTTATCTCTTAAAAGCTTCAGTTTGCTCCTCTGCAATGTGGACCAGTAGTGTCCAACCCTTATGAATGGACAGATAAACGGTTCAATGAACTTAGAAATGTAAATCCAGCACATACCAGGCCCACTGAAGTCTCCCCATCAGCATTAGTTTCTCCACCCCTTACTACTGGCAGGAGGACCTTTTTAAACTTAATTGATTCAGTGCATAAAGTTTAAAGGAATGGTTAATCTCCTCTAGACCTGCTGAGATGTAAATTAAGCCTCTGACCTGAGAACACAGCAGTTCCACTTTCTACCAGTAGAACACAAAGTAATTATCAATGCTCTTTGGAGTCTGGGGCGTTCTGTTTTCTAAAATAGGAACAATCCATTTTAATAAGATGTCCATCACCTGCCACTGACTATTCATTTTCACAGGAAGCAGTAGAAAGTAGAGTTGGAGGGTTCTAGTAACTTTGGCACCAGGTGAGGAGAGGACCAACCAAGGGGGTGCTACTTGAAAGACTGTCCAGGGGTGGCTGCCATTTGACCCCTCTCCAGTAACAGTTCCTGTTCTATCCCAGTGTCCCCGAGATGGATTCAGCCAGTGAGCTCAGAGCCGGGGATGCCCACTTGGGTGGGTGAGACTGCCGGAAGGTTCACTTTCTCACCCAGAACCTCCTGGCGTGCAGTCACCTCTCGCGCTGCTGGGTGGCAGTCTGCACTCACTCAGCCTCACCTCTCTCTTCCGCAGAGCTTAATCTGAGCAGGCACTTCTGGGGACTTCAAAAGGACCTCTGTACAGAGACAACCACCGGTCTGTCTGTCAGGCCGGCTTGGTGGCGCCAGCTTGAAAGGCATATCTGAAGCGAATCAAATATATTCAGCCCACAAACTGAGGATGTAACCATGTACGAACTAAAAACAACTACCATCGGCAGACAAAAAGCGTTCAAATGTTCTAGATGTTGAAGGTAACTTACAACAAATGTCTCTTTGACAGCTGCCCAGTGGTTAACTAGCACCACCCAAACAGCTCTGAGCTTCAGGATGGGGGAAAGACAAAGCAGGAGAGAAGGAGGTGGTTACCCACAAAAAGTCTGCTGAGCAGCAAGATGATTGCTACCTGCCGCGTGTCAATGGACCATATCATATATTTGACTGAAAAATGTTTCACTGTCTTTCCATCCACATCCGTGAAAACCTGTACACGAGGTGAGATGTTCACATTCAGGGAGGGACCCTAGCATGTCAGGTGCTGCCAATCTTGAAGTCGCCCCCTGTTGGGCCACAGGTGTCTGCTCTGCTCCACGCTCACCAAAGGCCTTCGGTGAAAACGCCAAGGGGATTCCTCTCCAACTTGCACATCATGTAAGGCCAAGTCTTTTGTATTGAGAGAATGGATGGCCCCAATCTGGGACTAGGGATAATGTGAAGTTCTATTTAGGTTTAAAAAAAAAAAATAAAAATCAAACAAAAAAGTCAGCACTTGAAATTCCAAATGAGGGAGCTGTGGCAGGACTGCCAGATGACTGCGAGTACAGTTGGGTCCAGCAGCCCAGAGTTAAGGCTGCCGAACAGTTCACTCCCACAGTGCCCTTCAAGAGCCAGGGGTAGAAGGAAGGGCTTGAATATGAGAGCTGATGTCCATGCCTTTGAAAAGGCTCTGAAGAAGCTTGTGCTGTAATTCAGCCGTTTTAGGGACAGAATAATTGGTAATGAATGTGTTGGGTTATGACATATTATGACCATGGTTCTGGCCAAGCGGCTTCAGGGCTAAGGGAGCAAGTGCCAGAAAACAAGCTTTGATGATTTATGGAACCACTTCTCAGTGTGCTTTGCAGTGATGGGTAGACTGTCTCTGGAAGGAAGGTGGGGCTTATGTATAGACTAGATGACCACTGAGGGTCTCACTTAGAGGGGCTGCTGTGGTGGGCCATGTCCTTCAAACCAATGCATGCAAAGTGAACAGCCTTTGTAATGATACTGACTCCAAGTTGGGTGGCTGAGCGCCCATCTTGTGGGCTGCCTTATCCACACAGAGGGTCACAGAGGTTCAGTGACTTTCTCAATGCCCCACAGCATAAAAGAAGAACTGGGACTCTACTCCTGCTGTCCTATTCATATGGGAAACACAAGGCAACATACAGATGCACAAATCTATTCTCCTCAGATATCTACTCAAATGTCTTCTCATCAGACAGACTTTCAGAGACCTCCCTAGAGCTACACAGCACCCTTCTCAGAGCCACGTTAGCTTATAACGCGCCTACAGAGGTCACAGTGAACATTTGTTGAAAAATGAATGAGTACAATTGGGGATGGACGATTGAATCTCTTTCTGCTAACTGTCTAGGGAGCTAATATTCCCCCTGGGCCTGGAGAAAAGGAAGTGTGGAGGCAGGAATAAATGGCAAAAAGTCACTGATTCCAATAATAGCTAATACAATTGACCACCTACCATGTACAGCACTTTCCTAAGAATTTTTCATGTGTAATTCCTCACACGCTCAAAACAACTTTCTGTGGTAATTGCTGCTGTACTCCCATTTGACAGATTAGGGAACTGAAGCCAGTGGGTGCTGGGTAACTTGCTGTGCAGTGAGTACCTAGCTGAGCTGAGGTTCAGCTCCTGAAGTGGCACCATGGCCTCCCCAGCGACAGGCAGAAGGTGCAGGGAACTAGAACAAACAGCTCTGTGCCTGGGCAGTGGCCAGGAGCAAGCTCAGGGAGCTGGGGGGTGGCAGCCTGTCTCAGCTGTAACTCCACACTGCCGAGCTGCAGCTGTGCTGAACCGGAGCAGGCCTGACCTGGGCTGCTGCCTTCTGCCCCATCCAGTTCTCCTCCCCACTGTTTGTGTTTCCAGACCATTATGACTGAAACTGGTTTACTGCTTCTCTATTAAAAAGCCAAAAGCCACACTTAGGGAATTTGTAGGAGCTCAGTGACAGGGACTAAGCCTGAGCTTTCATTATTCCAATCTAATTTGTCCTAGAGTGGCTTTATACAAACAGAACAAGGATGTCTGTCCCCAACAGGAAAGATCATAATCAAATTAACACAAACTGGGATAATCTGGCCATGTGCTCCTCACTGAAGCTCTTCACTCCCAAGAAACTGTCAAAGCAACTGGCAGAAATACTCTGCCAGGTGTTGCCCTGGCGCCTTCTCTGAACAGGCCCATCACCTGGGTATTTGTGGCCCTGAGAATTGCTTAAGGTTTCATCCCCAGGTCCCCCAGAGATGGGAACAGTGAGGCCTGCACGAGCCACTCCAAGTGGCAGAGGCCAGGACACCTTCCTGCAGCTGCTGGCCTAAGGGTTCACCACATGGGAGGGCCCCCCAGCCCTCAGAGACTGACGGTGAGCAAAGGCCTGCCTCAGCAGATCTGAGGCACTCAATTCAGCCACTTCTCCCCAAGTGCTCCATCCTACCCAGGGTGACAGCCCAAATTTCAAAGCCCCCCAGATCAAGAAACAGGACCCCAGATCTGTGCTGTCCAATAAGGTAAGTGCTGGACACATGTGGCAATGTACAGTTAAATTTCAATTATTTGAAATCAAAGAAAAATTTCAAATTCATTCCTCTGTCACACTAGTGCTCAGCGGTCACATGTGGCTTGTGGCTAGTTATCAGATAGCCCAGACTGCCAACACCTCCATCATCGCAGAAAGTTCTGTTGGACAGTCCTGCTCCAGAGAGTTTGGGAAGACATGAGAAAAAGCCATGCAATTCCCATAGGTCTCCGAGAGTGTTTCTGCCTCTTCTGCTATTGCTGCTCTTTCTTGCTCCCCTCTAAGCTAGTAGAGGCCCAGCATTGTCCACAGGCAGCACGAGGGGCACACGGAGCCCCCACTGGACACTGCTTGGGACCACTTCAGAGACTGGCTCACCCCATGGCCACAGGAGCAGGGGCACATTTCCAGTGAGGGGTTGTGGTGGGGGGAGGACAGCTGGGGCAGGGACCTGATTACCTCTGGAGCCACACCCATGCTGAGTCTTCTGGTGCTGAAGTAACAATCATGGGGACACCTCAAATAGCAGATCCCCCCAACCCTGTTTTCTGGCACCACATAACCTTAAGATTATGACTGTAGGAGTATTGGGACAAGCAAGCATCCCCAATAATGACAGAATCTGAGTTTCCCTATAGCCAGGTTGAGGGAGTGAGTGGGTGAAACTGGAGTTGATTTAATGCGAATTAGGCATTTAAAGAATAAATGAGTGTTGTATTTTTGATACCTTAGCAATGTAGACTGCAGTTCCTATCCACTAAACAAATCAACTGGAGTAGGGAATAACAGATAATGAAATAAAAATAGGCACACGATAGACAAATCTGCTGTGAAAATCCTTTTCATTTCCAAAACTCACATTGTGCTGTGGCTGGCAAGACCCATCAGCAATCCACCAGAGACCCAACAGCCTGCTACCCTCAGGGTGCCTGTGGACCACCCACAGTCCAGAGGCGCCCCTCCAGGGACTGGCCCTCACTCTCCATGATCGAGTCCCTTTGTGGGTGCTCTCACCCGCCCCCCAAGACTGACTTCTGCATGGATCACAGAGAGGATGGACCTGGGTCCATAATACTCTTAAAATGCTTTAGTTTACTTCAAAACCTGAAAAAAGAACCTGAGTTATAATGAAAATAAAAATGTAACAATGAATTCAGCCTGAAAACCATTCATCTTTTTAACAAGACAGTAGTAGTATGTTTTTTCCTGAGTAAGGGGGCCATGAAGGCAAGAGTATCAGGGTTCCCGGAAGTCACAGTGCAACCCTGAGCCGGAGACACAAAGGCAGCCCCTCCAGAGAAGGAACTCTGACACCCAAATAGACTCTTGTTGACCTGCAAATTGAATTGTAGCAGCAAGTTCTCCCTCTGCTTCACACAGGTAAACTCACTCTGAAAATAGTCACATCTCCAGAAAAAGCACCTGGCCTCCCAGAGGCCTGTGACCACCTACTCATGATCCTTAGCACTGGCTTCCGGGCTCCAAGTTACCTGGCTTCAGCAAGGCTGCTGAAGCTCCAGCTATCACTTTTGTATTCCACACAAGAGGAGGGAGGGCAGAGGAAGACAAATAGTAAAGCCTCTTAGATGTCAGGCTCCTTTAAGGGGCCTCCCTACTGTCTCCAATTATCTCTTGCAGCCTCTGTCTTTCTTTAGCACCCCTGTCTGTAAGGAGCTGAGCTGGAAGAGGAAGACACAGGACATAAGATGGCACATAGCAAGGAAAGCATAAGAGGGGCCTCAGATCCAAGGTGCACCTAACAGCACACACCTCTCCTCCTAACCCGTCCTCTCCCCACACATCCTCAGCATCCTGCTAGCACCACTAGGGCTGGTGTGAGTGAAGGATGCGACAGTCACCCTTTTTCTGGTCTTTGATAGGGTTGAATTATGTGAATAAATTCCTTGCCCTTGGGGTAGGAACTCTTCCACTTCAGCCTTTCTGTTCTTTGCTGGAATGTTGCTTAACTTTGAAGCCAGGTCTGGGTGGTTTCCTTGCTGCAGTCTGGAAGAGTGTGATCCCGACTCAGGAGGATGGGATTTCCGGAAGAGCTGACTGCGAGGGAAGGCAGACATAGCTGAGATTCCTAGTGTGTCCTCCTCTGTGCAGAAATATGCTCAGTTTGGACTTGAGTCTACAATTTGTGCCCCGTAGGCAAGAGGTGAAGGACCCTTTGCCCCTCCAGTCAGCCTCCTGGGTCACTCAGGCCCAGGATGATGGTCTGATACTATTGAACTTATGTCTATTTAATCAGAAATACATAAAAAGGAGAGACCTTGTCTGCTTGTTCAGCCCTACAGAGTGATGGGTTTAAAATTGAGTTCCTCAGTTTACTAACAGTGTGACCTTAGACATCACCCTTAAGCCTTCTGTGTCCCCAGTTCCCCATCTAGACAATGGGGATGATAATAGAACCTGCTCACAGTTCTGTGAGAACTAAGTGAGGCACTAAGTGTGAAGCATCTTGAGAAGTACCTGGTACCAAATAAGCACTTAATAAACAGAGTGTTTGAATTCTCATTATTTCTTTGGATTAATGGTAAATATTTGCTAAATGCATGAATAAAAAGAAATCCTATTTAGATATAACACAAAACCAAACACATGATTTCTGTCCCTTTGAATGCCTTCCTCCAAGTTCAAAGAACTTGAAGTCACTTTGTGCCTCTCCTGATACTTCCAGTGAAAAGCAATGTGGTTAATTTCACAAAATAAACCTTGGTCATACTGAAGCTAAGTGACTTGTCCCCTAGTCCACTCACAGGGCTTCAAATGCTGTAAAATATAAATCCAGCTGTCTTCAGGAGCACTCTGCTGTGGAGATTGCTTGTTGCCCATCCAATATCCATATTCTTCTACTTCTTTTGTTATTGATAGCAACCTCTATGTTGTTAGGGGAAGCAGTGTAACCAGTGGAAAAATAAACTCAATTTCCCAGGCTTCTTTACTGATAGGGTAACCAATGAAAGACATAGGCTAGAAGGATTAGTTGGGGATTCTAAGAAATTCTTCAAAGAAGCCTGACCTCTAGGATGCTTAAACTTTTGCCCCACTCCCCAGCCCCCACTACCTTTCTTCCTCTTGTGTGGAATGCAGATATGACAGCTGGAATTCCAGCAGCCTCTTGGATCCTTAAGAAAACTTTGAGGAAAGAAGTCAATGCTAAGATGGCAGAACAGCAAGATGGGTAAACTGGCTGTCCATTGACCTTTGTCCTGGGCAGCCTGCCTAATATCTTTTTAAATTTGTAAAAGGGTAGGGTAGACATTAGGACTAAAAACGCTCTTGGCTGTTGCCTGCTTCTTGCCTGAGCTCTGTGGTCTAACCAGAACTGCCCTGAACCAGTGAGGAACCCAATCCTTTCCTAGCAGCCCAGGGCCAAGCACATGACGATGACTGCCCAGCCCACAGTACTGTGGGTAAGAAGGCCCCCTGAATTATGAAGCAAGTGGCATAGCAAAAAAGACTCCCCAGAAATTGTCACCCTTTACAATGGACTGACGTAGTGCAGCCAGCACTTCACAACCCAAGCCTGAGTTCCCAGAAAGGAGACACACATGCGCTGACAGGCCAATGGGGTAGGCTGAACCAAGGCACACATTTGGTACCACGTTGGGGGCCTGCAGAGTAAAGTGTGAAGGTTTGACTTCTGAGGCATGATCTTGAATTATCTCCAAAATTGGCAAAGAAAGGCCATGTTTGTTCTGCTGAGTTTTAAGAGTATCTTACTTAATATTTTCAATATGAGTCAGCTCCATAAACTGTGATGATTTTCAAATAATTTCAGAATGTAGAAGCTGACTGTAGCTGGCTTTAGACAGGAAGTGTGAGTACACAGCCAGCTGCTTCCACCTTGGGGGAAGATATGAACCAGTGGTCCTGAATTTTTTGGTCTATGGCCTCAGCCTGGTGGATTACCTGCAGAACCATCCTGGTCCCCTGCTCTGCCTGACTCTCCCCTACTGATGGAGGCAAGAGGCTCACCCGTCTTTGATGCACTCTTTGAAGTATCTGCTCTGCCTGATATATATGCTGGGAATCCTGGACCTCAAGTGAGTGAAGTAACCGGCCATCCTGCCTGTCTTCCAGGGTGTGTGTGTGTGTTTGTGTGTGTGTGTGTGTGTGTGTTGGGAGGGAGGGAGTTTGAGGTAATGCATAGAAAGTTACTACCAAGTGTTTGAGATTGTCCTTATCATGAGGACTTGTGCTGAAAAGCATAATGACGGTGCTAGTGACCGTGACATCTGGAATCTCAGGTTTTCCTGGGGAGAAAAAGAAGCATTTCCCACTTAGCTAATCAATACATGTAGAACATGCCATGTAATTAATGACACAGAGAGGATCTCACTTCAGGGTCCTGAGACCTCACTCCTGTGGATGCCCCCAGAGCAGAGGGTCCAGGTAGATAGAAAGGTACCTGTCTTTCTGCATCAGTGAGTGCATACTGAAGAGTCGTTGAGTCTCCCTATGACCTGTGTGCTAATCATCATCACACATCTTTATAAAAACTCACAAGGCAGGTGCTATTATATCCACATTTCCCCATGAGGAAGGTCACTTGCCCAACACAAGGGTGAACTCACCATAGAGCCACAGGTCTCAGGGATACATCTATTAGATACCACAGAAACCTCTATGCAGGAGACAAGGAGAGCCCGGGTTGGGTTGTGCAGGGGGGCTAGTGAGTGGGAGGCAGGGTCAGCACACGATAGGCCAGTTCTTGTCTGGAAGTGCCATGACAACAGGGAGATGGGAAATTTCTAGATGCCATCAAATCACCAGCATTTTCTTTTTGCAGTAGATGCCCTTTTAAAATATCTGCTCAATTTCTCTTATAGAATGCTTCCCTCTTTATCCCCTGCCTACACCCACAATTAGACTGAGCTCCTTTACATAGTTGGAAAAGTAAGACTAAGCAGCAAATCATAATAATTAATGCTCTATTTTCAGACATATCCATGTCCTTATTTCTGGCCTTTCAAAATAACTCTTTCTCCTGATTACAAAAGTGATAATATCCATTCATCACAGGCCTATTTCTCATAGGAAAGACATGAGTCCTAGCAGCATCTGTACAACTGCTTGAATTCTACATGAAAGAATACAATCAATGTCTAGGATGAAATAAGTCTCTTGAAAAACACTTCTCAACAGCCCTTAAAAAAGACACAGGTCTGGGGAGAAACATGTCCATTAATTGGCATTTTCTCAAAATGGGGACAAGAGAAAGTTCTGGTGTACATGAGCCACAGGGCACCATCTAGGACCTTCACCCTTGGATGGGTTCTTCCTTTTATGAAAATGGCATTTATCTGAGTACCCAGAGAGTGGCTGGCCTGGTCTCCTGCTATGGACACCCCCGGTATCTGCCTTGGGAGGCCCTAGAATTGACCCTTGCATGGTTGCGACTCTCAGTCTTGGGATAACTATTGACTGTGTTGGAATCTCAGATCTTGCTTGAAAAATCATGGTGCAAAATCAGGAGCCTCAAGTCAAGTGCCTTCAGAGTCCAGGTGAGGAAATCAGCCTGTAGAAAACATAGATGGAGGTGGAGTCCCATCTGTGTCCAGACCCTGTTGCAAGCACTGGGTGGATGCTAACTCTCTAAGCAGCCCCCCAGCAGTCCTTTTGGCACCTGAGCTTGGCTTCTGTGTGTCCCCTCTAAGTGTGCTAGCACAGATCAGCTGGATCTGTAATGGAAGAACATGGGACCCACAGTTATCTAAATCCGGAAAACCAATCCTGGACATGCCAACAGAATTTGATGGAGAGAGCTCAAACAACTTTGCATTTTGTCCTTGAACGACAACCATGAACTTAAAAAAAATTTTTTTTCTTCACATTTCTTTCATTTTATAGATAAGAAGTGTTTGGTGCAAGGGAGGTTTCTTCCTTGGAATCCTACTGGAATCCACAATCTTCCCCCACAATGTGTCACATGCAGACACAGCTTTGAAGCTCTTGCTGTGACCACCTCTCCCACTCCATCCCTCAGCACCTGTGACATCACAGGACACTAGAGGCAGCCTCAGCCCAGGCCTCCCTAGCCCTTCAGAAACACTGGATTTCTTACTTAACAAAGCCTGTGTCCAACCAGTTCCATCAAGACAGAACTTAGAAATTATCAACATCAGCCAAAGGACATAGTTGGCACAGGGACCCCTCAGCAAGAGGGCCTCTCAGTCCAAATAGAGGAGCTGGCACCAAAGCTGGGAGGGGGCCCCCCACACAGGGGAGTCAACCAAAGTTCATTATCACTAAAGACCACAGAGAATCCACAAATCCTCCTAGAGAATCATCCAGCCCCCGCGCTGTGCTGGGGGGCAATGTGCTCTTGCTCCTCCAATTTTAGAAATCGGGTGCTGACTCATTATTAACCCAAGAAACCCACGCACTCAAATGACTATACTGAAAAAGCTCCCTGTCATACCCTGCTTACTGATGTGCAGTTTTTTAAGCAAATTTGAAAAATGTTTATCATGAGGTATTTATGACATTTTAACCGTTTCATTTACAGTAACTAGAACGACATTTAAAAAAAAAGTTTCCTGTATTTTACTTGACAGTAAAGCTAAGCTTCATCAGAATAGCAACAGCCTGAGAACACATATCAAGGTCAGATCAGGCCCAAGGGGTCAGCTACTTCATCCCTGGTCACAGTCCCCTGCATCTTTTCTTGCTGATTTTACTACAATTTGTAGCTCTCAGTGTTTAAGGAAAGAGAAAATACATAAGATAAACTCCTGGAATCATTCATAAGTTTTTAGAGAGGCAAGCCAAAATTCTGCCTCTCCATTGTCTTTCTCACACCAAAAGTGGACAGCTCAGACCACGCGGCCAGAAATTGCTCACAGACTTTTTCCTCCACCTCAGAGAAGCGGAAGCTGGCCCAACCTCAGCACCCCTGGGTTAGCACAAATTCACCCACTTCCATCTCTGAACTCACTTTGTCTCCAGACAGGAGTCTCAAACAGCTTGTTTCCTGTCAAGCACCACGTTCTCTTCCAAGGCAACATAATACACAGTTCACATCTACAGTCTCACAATTAATGACTGAGAAACTCCTTCCAGACAATCAGGCTGAAATCCAGAAGCTACAGGGGTGGGGGTGCAGGGAACCTCTTTTCTAAAAGTCTGGATCCTCAAAGTCAGAACCAAACGCCGGGTCTACTCTAAGACTCAAGTGCTTTAGCACAGCGGAGACTGAGGCAAACTGCAGAAATGACAGTGTAAATGACAGAAACTTACTCACCGGGGAGAAGCTGAAGGCTCCACCGTCCAGGAACTGTGCTGTGAAGTCAGGCACTGGCTCAGGCACGGCTCGCCTGGAGCATCAGCTGGAGACTTAAAAAGCAACAGTCACTAATTTCCCTCCATTCCCAGTGATGTCCACACGATTGAGACCAAGAAAAAAAAAACTAGAAGAAAAGGGGGAAAAAAAGGCGCACACCTCAGTCTTCATTCTCATTGGAACGAGATGACTCATGCTGACTCACAACCACCACTTCCTCTCCCGACATTCTCTTCATACTTGCGAGCTGGGCTGGTCCCGTTCCCAGGGTCTCTGCAGCCCTTCCTGGAAGGACAGCCTTCTGGACCCTGGCAGAGAGACCCGAACACTGACCTCACATGTAGCCCAGGGATCGCCTACTCAGGGGAAATGCTTTATTTAGGAGCTTTGAGAAATACTGGGGAGAAAAGCATGCATCTTGTGTGCATTTGAATTTCAAATATACACAGAAATTTTGTAACGTATTGCAGAGCTCCTCCAGGAAACGCTCATGTTTTAAAGGCATTTTGGGGAAGAGAAAAGAATGGGATAGCATCTTTTTCTTTAAGGAGGCTGGATTTGCTTTGCCCTGGTAATACTTTTGTTCATGTTTTCTTCTCATATCTTCCTCTGAGATAATAAATCACGGGGTCTAAAGTCATAGTCTCTTGAAAGCTGTTTATTAGGAGGGTGTGTAGCCTGTTTTGAGGATTGACTTCCAAAATCTTTTCTGTCCACCATTTCAACTTCAAGGGTATGCCAGATTTGAATATTAAAGTCCCAAGGAATGAAATGGAGGTATAACAGGACTTCTGAAATACTGTGGATGAATTTTTATCTGCAAAAACATTGAGTAACCTCTGCCTCTGAGAAGGGGGTGGAGAGTCTTCTGCAGCTGCTGTATTTTGAAATTCTGAGAGGTGATGGGAGGGAGGGGTCCATGTGATGCCCAGCCTACTCATGGGAAGCCACGAAGGGTGGTTTGGTTGCAGTAGGGGACCATGCTTTGGAGGGTGACAGATAAGGCCAGGGTGTGAACACTGGTCCCCTTAAAAGATTTTTTTGACTTAGTGCCTGTTCCTGTGTAGACCCCTAAAGTCAGAGAGCAAACAAGGAACTCTTGCTTTGGAGGATAGGAGACGCAGCCAAGTCACCTCTGTGTATAGCAGACTTCACCCCAAGGGGTCAGGAGACCCATTTTCTATTTACAGATAGATTTACTTTAGGGAGATAATCCTAGTATTTTATTCTATATCTCAGCTCTTTTAACAGGAAAATCAGAGCAGTTTCCATCAAACAATATCAAGTGTTTTGAGTTTCCTATGAAAGTCATAATATATCAGCAAAATTTGCTAAATAATCTTATCTCTTGCATTTTTTTCCCTGAGAGATGAAACCCTGTTGGTTTTCTGGATTTTAAGAATATCTTCCTTGTGCAATTGATGGCAGTGTGTTTTCTTTAGGGGGACAGTAGGGAACGGAACTGGGGTCACAGTGTCATAAGCAGCCTACCCCCCCAGGACACATCCTGGGCAGTGGGGTGCAGCAGCCCAGTTGGAAGCAGGCGCTGAGAGTAGCAGTCTGCAGGGGCTTTGAAGCCAGGGCCGTGGTCTCTCTTCGTCCTTTATGTGGAAAGCCAGTCTTTCTTTCTACAGACTTGTATTAAGTCAACTTCTTCACCCCTGGAGGAACTAGAAAAAAAGTGCTCATTAAAAAACCACCAGGAATGAGTTAAGGAAATTTGAAATAGTTGGGAAATGCAAACTCTAAGAGGCAACCACACCCCCCTGCTGGAACTGCCCTGCCAGAGCCATCATGCCTTTATCAATGGCTTCTTGCACAGCCACACTGTTACAATAAGCCTTCTGGAATATTCCAGGGCAAGGCTTTCCATACAAGTTAGGCCTCCTCCCCAAAGCAGCAATTTGAGCTACCACCTTGGAGGGCCAGTGGCCTTGAGGCCTCCTTTTGCACAATTGCATTGGAAAACCCTAGAGAAGCTGTGTCTTCATTACCATCTGAACTTCCGACCAGAGCTCTTCTCATTTGGGCCAGGAAGTGGGGGAGGGTGTTAGTGTGAGAAAAAGGGGATGTCATTACTAATATATTAATAAATAAATCGGTCCTTAAGCACCACTTCCCATGATTGTTAATATGGTGTGTTCTAGACTGGATTTTCTTCAAGAGGGCTCATTTCTGCCTATCCCAGAAAGGAAAAATAATGGCATTTTAAAAGTGGTTATTTTGAAAACACTTTTAAACATCTGCATGCTCTTTCCCCAAAGAAGATGACAAAAATTTAGGTTTTATTGAATTAAGAAAACAAACTTCACACCTCAAGACAGTGCAGAGCCTGAAGTCCATGCCTCCCAGCATGACAAAGTTTTTATAAATACTGATGTTTTAACAGTGTTTAATAGTGCCAGTCTCCAAAGTACATATGACTTTGGTCCTGAAAATAGCCTTAGGAGGAAAGTGAAGGCATCTTCCCCACCTTCTAGCAAGAAAGTGAAGCACAGAGAGGGCCAGGAGGCTGCCCAAGGCTGCAGAGTCAGGTGTGAGCCCAGACCCCCTGGAATCAGAGCCTGCATTCCTCCCTACCAGGCCCCACGATTCCCACAAAGCACTTTGCAGACATCTGCATCCATACTTTTACGCATTCTGCAGATGAGTGTGTGTGAGGTAGAGGTACTTTCTATTCATTTGAGAAGCAAATCAAAATCCTAGCCTTGAAGTGACCCATCCCTTAGACAGTGAAATTCTCACCAATGGAAAGAGTTCATTAGAAATACCCACTGGCACTTCCTAAAAAGTTCCATGAAGCTGCATGTGAGACCAGTGGCTCCACAGACAACGCTCCTTCTACATCAGACAGAGGGGTCAGAGAATATCCCTCATGGCCCTTCCTTTGCTTGAACAAATAGTCCTCTTCATTATCATTCTACCTGGGACAAGAACCCCTGCTCTTTTCAAATCTACTCCTCAACCTTCACTCCATCTACTCCTCAACCCTCACTCCATCCTTTTCTAGGATGTCCTTCCTAATCAATTCTGGTCCTTTCTTTCCATCCTTAACCTCTTCCTGGCACAAGTCTCTTCCATCTTGGAAATAACTCCCTCGCCTTTGACTCACTCCATGGAGTAAACCACAGGAGTAGCCACATTCATTCTTTCCTTCCCCCATTGGCATTTGGCTGGGATTGGCCCTACCCTGCTTCCCAGGGGAGAGTATTGATCATGTTAATCAAAACCTCTTGCAGCTGCAGACCTATAACCATCAGGGTATGGCTTCTTCCAGCCACAGGGAGCGGCTCAGGGTGCCCAAGTGGACCAAAGTCCAGGAGTATGGCCACGCTTCAGGGGATAATGCACAGAATGCTTCTAAGTTTCAAAAGTCTAGGACTGGGGGCGGGGGGAGAAAGAGGGAAGGGGCAGAGAGAGAGAGAGAGAGAGAGAAGAAAGAAAGAAAGAGAGAGAGAAAGAAACAAAGAGAAAGAAAAGAAAGAAAGAAAAAAAGAAAGAGAGAGAGAAAGAAAGAAAGAAAGGAAGGAAGGAAGGAAGGAAGGAAGGAAGGAAGGAAGGAAGGAAGGAAGGAAGGAAGGAAGGAAGGAAGGAAGGAAGGAAGGAAGGAAGGAAGGAAGGAAGGAAGGAAGGAAGGAAGGAAGGAAGAAAGAAAGAAAGAAAGAAAGAAAGAAAGAAAGAAAGAAAGAAAGAAAGAAAGAAAGAAAGAAAGAAAGAAAGAAAGAAAGAAAGAAAGAAAGAAGAACAGGTGAAGTCAGGCAGCAATATATAGTTGTCCAGGTTGTACTCCGCACAACCCCAGGGAGTATTCACACAAGCCATGATTTAGACAACCATGTAAGGCACATGTTACCTCTCCAAGACCATAGAAGGATCCCACAGAGTGTGATGCAGAGAGAAGGGAGGAAGGACTAGAGAAGAATCTGAACCCGGCTCCCCCATAGGGGGCTTGGGGCAAAGAGGCATCATAACTCACTCCTGAGCATTTCAGAGAATCTGAGAACATTTGAAATAGGATTGGTGGAATTTAAGAGTTTGATTGGAAATGTTTTCAGCTTGCTGGTGGACTCGACTCAACGATGCCCTTACAGAGGAGGGCGCGATGGCTAGAGATGGGTGGCAGCCTGTGAAGCCACGAGGCTTGGTAGGTTCACTGGAGGAATAGGAGGGGGCAGGAAGGAAGCAAGAATTGAACCCTAGAGCCCGTCAGTCTGAGGAGGTCAAGGGGTCAGGAAGACAGAAGAGAAGGGGGACCTGTGGGGAATAAGGGGCCAGTGAGGTAGAAGGGAAGCCAAGAGAGTAGCACCTGGGGAGGTGAGTGAAGGAGGCCCCTTGGGAGGAAGCATGGCCTGTGTGGTGGTAACAAAGAGGTCATGACAGGTAGGACCCGAGAGAGTACTTTAATGGGGAGCCTTGCTGGGGAGGGGGTGTGGGCAGAGGTCTGAATGCAATCAGGAGAAAGAAAGAGGGGGGACATGGAAGACAAAAAAGACACAGCTTTCTAGAAACAGGGTTGTAACTGGAAGGAAATGAAGCCCAGAGAAATTTCATTTTCCATTAAATGAAATTATAGCTCATCTTATACTGACTGATAGAGATGATTTAGTGAAAAGGAAAAGATTGATGATGCAGGAGGGAACCAGAGGGAATTTGGTCCAGGGAGGGGAGACCAGGACAGGGCTTGTTTGGTGAAGGAGAGCCCATCGGCGTATAGTGCCCGGCGGGAGGCGGGGGTGGGTTGGGGGGGGTGGGCACATGTTCTAGTCACTCTTGTGTGTTTCATCCCTTGTAATAAAAGACAGGTGGTGTCAATTATTAAAATAAAGTGACCAATGGTACCCTAGTAGTCTTTCCATGGAAGGGTGGTGGTGTTCAGGACAGTAATGGGGAGGCATTGGAGGAGGCAGGATTTGGGGGAGCAGAGAAAAAGAATGTGCTAGGAAGAAAGGGAGAGAAATACCAGAGAAATGTCGATGGTGGCACAGGTTGGATGATGGATCAAGCCCACTTCCCCAAAGGGTATGGCCGCATCAACGGGATGGCGTGTGTCTCTCTGAGGTGCTGGACCCGTGGACTGGCTGGAGAGGGAGAGGAGGTAAAGGTGCTGGGGGCTCTGGTGGGGCAAGACTTGAAATACAGAGGTCCCGCTGTGCTACAAAATACCCCCAATACACACACACACACACACACACACACTCATGCGCAGACACACACTTAACTTAAAATCCATCCAAGTTGTTGTACATATTAATATTATTTATTCACTTTATTTCTAAGCATTATTTCATTGTTATGGATATACCACAGTTTGTTAATCCATTCACCCTTAAGAAACAAATTAGCTTTAACAAAGCTGTTGTGCATTTGTGTACAGGTTTTTGCAGTTTTCAGCTCTCAGTGATCAATATCCAGCAATAGGATTGCTGGGTCAGAACTGCCTATAAGAAGCTGGCAAATTGTCAGTCAGAGTGGCCCCACATCCATTTGCATTTTCACCTTGCACATCTGGGAGACCCATCACTCCTCATCCTGGCAGCACAGCAACTGTTAGTGCTTTTTATCTTGGCTGTCCAAATGGGTATGTAGAGGTATTTTCGTCTTGGCTTTAATTTGCATCAGCCGAAGGGCTGATGCCCTAGAACATCATTTTATGTGCTCATTTGCCATTTGCATCTCCTTGGTGAAGAGTCTATTCAAATCTTTCACCTGCTTTTTAATTACTTTGTTTTCTTACTGTTGAGTTTAGAAACTCTTTTATGCATTGTGGATGCAACTTTTAAAATCAGATCTGTGTTTTGCAAATATTGGCTCCTGTCTATGGCTTGTCTTTTTATCCTCTTTAACAGTATGTTTAACAGAGCAAACGCCTTTATTTTAATGAAGCCCAATTGATTGATTTCTTTGAATGCTTATGCTTTTGATTTTCTATCTAGGTAATCTTTGGGTAATGTCTAAGTAAAATCTAGATAATGAAAAATTTTCTCTTACTTTTAAAGTTTTAGAGTTCTGTGCTGTATATTTAGATCTTTGTCCAATTTTAAGTTAATATTTTATAAGAGATAAGATTTAACTCAAGTTCATTATTTTGGCCTATGAATGTTCAATCATTGGAAAGATTATCCACCCTCTATTGAATTGCTTTTGGAATTTTATAGAAAACCATTGGTCATATTTGTGTGTATCTATATTTAGACTGTTTCATTCCATTCATTTATGTATACCCAATATCACACAGTGTTGAAAATTATAACTAAGGATCAGTCTCTAAATCAGGTGGTATGCTTCCTCCAAATTTATTCCTCCTCCTCCTCAAAAAATGCTTGTTTCTTTCTATGTATACATTTCAGAATCTGTGCCTCTGTATCTACAAAAATATCCTGCTGGGATATTGAGAGGAATTGCTTTAAAACTACAGGTCAAATTGGGGAGAATTAACACCTTTACTGTGTTAACTCTTCCCGTCTCTGAGCATGGTATGTGTCCATTTGTTTAGGTCTTCACGTGAAGTCTTTATATCTTGATGTGTCCACCTATAGGAGGGAAAAATTATCTTCACTACAGTGTGTGGGCTTAGTCATTCCCAATAAGTCTTTTCACGGCTTTTACAAAGGCCCAAATCAAACATCGCCTCCATGTAATGTAGTACAGCTGGTTACCAAGGCTTGACATTCTCACCCTATTTGTTTTAAGATTTGGGTGTGGAAAGTAAATGCTAAAGCAGAAAAGCAGTCCCTCATTCCTACCCTCCCCTCTTTATATGAGCCCCATTTTATGCCAAGATGACTCCTATTTTCTGATTATCTTTCTCCCATCACCTGTCCTCCCACCCTCCTAACACACAACACACACACATACACATACTGCTCTTCTCTCTCCTCCCCTCCACCTCTGCACTGGGGAGATTTGACAAGATTTCCAATCTTGATTTCTCCCCTTTGTTCTCATTTACAGACCCACATCCCAGTCTGCAAGGTCTTTCGCCTGGACTGTCACCCTTGATCATCTTCCTGACCCCACAGGCACTGCCAGCATGTCCCCCCTCCCAGCCATGGAGCCAGAAAACCTGGTTTTCCTTGACTCTAGTCCCTTCCATCTTCTCCCAGGAGTGTGCTCAGGTCATTGCTTAACAACCACTCTCCAAATACAGATGAATAAAACAAACTCTCATATGAGGTGTGTACTGATCTCTCTGATGTAAACGCCTTTTCTTGTCAATTTCAAGCTACCAACATGAAGTCACTGAAAGCAAGTTGGGAAAAGATGCACAAACAGTTGTCACAACCAGGTGACATGCCCCAGCAGTCACCTATCACCAAACCTCCTGACTACTCTCATCCCTGGTGTATTTCATGCAGGATCTAAAAGGTCACCTGTTTGGGACCCTCATGGAGGCACTTGTTTCTGCATTTGAAAGGGATTATATTAGATTAGTTGAGTTCATAGAGACCCCTTTCAGAGCCTGATGAAAGTACAGATGGCTCGAAAGAACAGTATGAGTTTGCACAGCATAATATTTTGTGCAGAAAGTCTTTCGTGTTAATTCTAGACTCCTTATGTGTCCAGGCATGCAAGGTGGGCCAGCTGATCTCAAAGGTTTACTCCTGTTCTAAACCTTATAGTTTCCATTGACCCACAGCACTGCATGATGTGATATCTGACAAATTAGAAAACAACAGCTCAAAAAAATGCAGATTCTCAAGTTTACATCTATTCTCTGAATGAATTAAAATAACAAGGAGCTACAACAGATGCATCTCCATAAAAGGGGAGGTACCATGTCCCCCGCCCTATTTACATACAGCACCAGGACTTCCTGCTGGGAATTAGGGGGTAGAACTAGACACTATCTAGCCAGGTAAAGTTATATGACACAGTGGCAGGTGGGCTCTAGAGACACATGGAGAAATAGGGTGCGCTTGCTTCTCAACTTGCACCAGGAACTTGAGGACTTGGAGGAGAGACATGTAGAGACACTTGGAGAGAGACCCATCAGGAGGCTGACAATGGCAGCATTATCCGATTTGTCTTTTTATTTTGTTTCTTTGTCCCAGCTTTCTGCGACCTGCCTCAGAACCTCTTTCATGTAGTTCCCTGCCAGAAGGAGACTTAGACTCATGGCAAATTTTCAGGCCTCAGCAGCCTACCTTGGGTCAACCTTGTTTGTTTGAGCATTTACCCCAAAGGACTGGGTACCATATTTTATTGGGAAACTATTACCCTTTCTTCTCTTTTCTCTCTCTCTGCATACTAATTCTATTAAAAGTCTTTTACACAAAGAGTGTGCTTTGTCTTTGTGTGCCCAAGTTGTCAGATTCCTTTAGAGTATGCAAGTTTGGGGTTCCCAGGGTATCCTCCAGGCTGCGTGCTAACAGAACCTCAAAATTACTATGTCATGACTAACTGTAAGAGCCAGCAACCTTGCAGGAACTGCTTCCAGGCAGAGTGAGGGGCACCTTGGGACCCCCAAACCTGCCTGCTCTGAATAGGTTCTTCCATCTGCCACATCAAGATAAAACATACTCTAGGGCATAAGACCTTTAGTGGAAAGGAACTTTAATACATTTAGTGTGCAGTAAAGACATGAGAAGGGAAAGAAAAGATAAAATATTTTCCAAATTAAGTACCTAAGGTTACCATCTCCTCGTGGACAAATGCCCAACCAAACAGGGTTGGCTCAAAGCAGGGCTGCTGAGGCCATAGGAAACGGGCAGAAGGACCAGAAAAGTCTGGAAGGAAAAGAGCAAAATCAAAATCAAGATAAAGGTTGCCGTTGTTTTAAACCTCCCACATGTCTCTCACCCACGTCTGTTTCAAGTGTTTCGTTCCATGTCCCCCAAGTCCCTGGTACAAGTCCAAGGCCGAGAAGCCAGCACAGCTTCTTCACATGTCTCTCTGCTCCATGTGCCTCCTGTAGGCCTCCTTCTCGTTCTCCCTCTTTCTTTTTTCCTATCCACTCTCCTCTCCTGCTTCTCCTCCTCCATGTTCAGCTCTGCCCTTCCTTGGATGGGGCAGGGAAGTTGGAGCCTTCCCTTTCTCTGGGGACCACCCTGTTACAGAAATAGCTCTCCAAGAAACAGGGCCCAAGTGCCATGGGAGGACACCCGCTGGGAGCTCAGGTCACAAGGACCTGGACCCCCAACTCCTGGTCTGTTTCGGGGCGTATGGGCGCACGAGCTATTTCAGGGAGACACACTGGTGTGCGGATGTAGTTGTCCTCAGAATGGCAGACACATATCTCTTGGAAACATCAACTCAAATAAATCACATTCTCACATCTCTCTGGTCCTTGTACTGAGAATAGAGGCGTTTCCGCCCACACTGCTGGGAGAGGCAGGGCTGGGAGCCGTGTCTCACAGCTGCACAAAGTCAATCCTGGCACCTCATCATTTACCTTCACAAGCACCAGTTTAGATTTAAAATGACATTCATGCTGTTAAGTGATTCCTGTCACTGTGAAGTGGTTTAAAAAAAAAGCTAGAAGAAGAACTAAACACTTGTGACTATCTAGTTTTTCTAACTAAAATCATTTGTGAGCATGAATTATAATTTGGGCCTAATTATCTTTTGCACAATAATGATATTCTCCTTTCTGGCTACGCACTCAAATGCCAATCTAAGCACTTCTGGGAAAGGATTTTGCAGATAGAATTAAGGCCAAGTCCATTAACCTTTCGATGATGGAAAATGTGGTGGGCCTGACCTCATCAGGTGAGATTTTTAAAAGCAAAGGTTTTGTCCAACTGCCAGCAGAAAAGGAAGTCAGAGACTCACAGCATGAGGAGGCCATGTGCTCAGGAAGGAGCACAGTCTTCAATGGCAGGGAACAACCCCCATCTAACAGCCAGCAAGGAAATGAGGACCTCAGGCCCACAGCTATCAGGAACTGGTGCTTGAAGTGCTCATTTTAAATAAAGGAATGAAGCCTCCAGAAAATAGCCCAGCTGACACCATGATTTCAGTGGGGACACCCTGCACAGAGAATCTGTCAACTCCACCCAGATTTCTGACAGGCAGAACTGTGGACTAATATGTGGGAGTTGTTTTAAGCCACACAGTTTGTGGTAATTTGTACATGGCTTTGAAAACAAATACACTCATCCCATTTGCCAAATGGAGACAGGAATAGTGCCAACCACACGGGGTTATATGAGAATTAAAAGTTAATGAAAGTTAGCCAACTGTCTAGAACAGTACGACTGTCTCTGGTGTTGTCTGTTATTCATAAATGCCGTTGACTTGGTAAAATGCCAACCTTGTGTGGCTGAATATTTGAAAGTTTTCCCATCAATACAGTATTTGAGTCACAGGATACAGTTAAAGGTTTAGAATTTTAAATGAATGAATCACATCCTAAATACTCATCATCTTTGAAAACTCAGTGCTTGTGTATGAACTTGCATAACAAGACTGTAATGAAGAAGACATCAGAGTATATATGGCAAAATACAGAAGGTTTAGAACTCAACAAATGTTGAGCTTGCCAGATGCCAAGCACCAACACAGGTCCAAGGGGAAAAGATGCAAAATGTTCCTATTTTCACAAGGCTTCCTTCATCCTGCTGAGATGAGACAGAAAATCAGCACACAAGAAAAATGCCCGCTAGGGACATGGACTATGCAAAAATTTAGCATCAAGTGAGAGGGAATTACTTGAGACGAGAGGGCCTTCTAGGAAGGTCACTCTGGAGAGGTGCCATGTACACTGAGACCTAGACGATGGCTGGGAACCAACTGACAGTGTTAGGGGACAAAGAACGAATTATGCCAAAGCCCCCACGATCTAAAGCAATGTGGTGCCACAGGGCCTGAAAGAGGGCCAAGCCTGCTGTTGTGTGATAACTGGGAAGGCTGTTGTTATGTACAGTGCAATCAGGGGTCTTTAGAAGGGTTTAAACAGGAGAGTTGGTTGTTCTGGTTTGAATTTTCCCAGGATAACTCTGAGTGGAGAGCATTCTCATGGGACCGAGTTTAATAGGAAGACCAGTGTGTCCTATTGGGGGTCTGATGCTTGCAGCAGAGATGGAGAAATGAAGACCTTATTTAAGTAGTGATTTGGAGGTCAAAATGATGAGTGGACTGGGCTTGGGTAGTTACGGAGAGACATTACCCAAGCATAACCCTTAGATTTTTTTTATTTGACCAGCTGAGCAGTGCCATTTACTGAAATGGGAAGGTTGAGAGATGAGGGAGTTCAGGGCAGGGAGAATTTGTGGGTTTTGTGTAGATTTGCCTAACAGATATCCAGGTGCAGGTGTTGAGTAGGCCTGGAATTGTGGTGAAAGGTCAGTATTAAAAAAAGGGGCAGATTTGAGAATTAATGTCCTAAAGATGCCATTTAAGCTCTGGGCTCTCTGAGAAAAATAGCATGGAGAGATGGAAAGGGAGCTGATGCTCTCAGTCAGTGAGAGTGGAGGAAAGCCAAGAAAAGTGGTTTGCCAGTGGCGATGGTGTGGCCGCCTGGAGCGAAGGGGCTGCTGAGGAAGAAGCCGGGGTGGTCAGTGGTCACGGTACCAATATCATTCCATTCTGGCAAACACAGCAATAATATTCCAAGGTGATTGTTTGTATCAACTGTCTCTGGTTTGGTGAAGACAATTTAAAATTTTTAATGTTAACAAGAAAAACATAAAGCAAACGACTATTAAGAGCCAAGGCAGTTCCAATTCTGCTCTTGGCTGACAGGAGGAACTTATAAATGGTTTCTTTCCATTGTAAACAATGGCAGATGATGACCCTCATGGTTTTGAATGATTTGGGAAGTTTCTGTTTGTTTCTGGTGAAACAAAACCAAACAAAGCCCTCAGTGTCTAAGTAATTCTTTGGTCTGATGCCTATTGCCAAGAGATCAGCTGGAGCCTGTTCCTCTTTGTAGCATCTTGATTTGGAGCTGAGTCATATTTTTTAACAGCAGTACTGTCTTTTTAATTTTCATTTTATATCACACTGATACGTACAGCTCAAGCAATCTGAAAAGCTCATAATGAAAAGCTTTAGCTATTTTGAAAAAAAATCAGCACATTTCCTGATGGCCCCTGATGGATTATTAAATATAACCAAACATGACCTTAAGAAAATATCTTCATCTGCAGTTGCTTTTAAGGGAAACTTGAGTCAAAGCTCATATCTAATAGGCCCCCACCAAGGGCTGGAGGGGTTCCCGATGAAAACACTCTGGTCCCAGGATGCCACCCCAGGTTGTAGGCACTCCTGGCCCCACCTCTCCCCTGTCATTCAGGGTCTACTGGTGTCTTCCTGCCCTTCCCCCACTTCTCTGAACTGCTTCTTTCACTTTTGGGATGAGACAAAGCCACAGATCTGATAAGACCATTCTCCAACTCTCATATCTGCACAGCTTCTGGGGGTCCATGTAGGGGGATAAGGTTTTGTCCCTGATACAAACAGAACCAGACTGGAACTTGGCTCCCAACTAAGTGTCCTTGAGGAAGTGATCTTCCTAAGCCTTGGTTTCCTCATTTGCAAATTGATCATAAGAGGGTCTTGGCACAACATGTTGGTGTGGATTAAATAACAAGCAGGGGTGTGCTTAACAGAGGGTTGGGCTCTGTCAGCAATCCAGCGAGTGGCATTTCTTCTCTCTCGTAGATGTGCTGTTGTTTGTCTAGCAGCTCCTTTCCTGGTGGGCTCTCCCTCCCCCCTTCCTTTAGTCCCAGTGGTTCTGTTACCCTTTGTACCTCGCACCCTAAACCACCAACCAAATGGGTAAGCAAACATATCAGATTTAGTCTCTGCAAGTAACAATTTAAGTTAGGACTTGATTTCTATTCGTGTGAAAGCAGTCTGGCCCAGGTAGCACCGGCTGATGCGCCAGCCCCAAGGATCACTGGCATCTTGGACTCTTACATCTGGAGCATGACTTGCAACCTGAAAGTGACCTCATAGTCCAAGATGCTGCTGAAACTCTAGCCAGCAAATCTATGTTCTCCATATTAACAGTAGGAGGAAGTGAGGGAAGCCCAAAGCCCTACATAACAGTTCTGCATATGGAACCAAGCCACATGGCCCCTTCTTGCTGCCAGCTAATTTTAGAAACGATGTCTCTCCAGTGGACACTTTGTCACCTGAAATATATTGGGGTTTTGAATTAAGTAGCAAGGGGAGAAGGGCTCTCCCTTGGTGGCTAGCTGTATCTATCACGACGGGGTCCAGGATGGACCATCAGTGCCCTTCTGGAGAGTTTGGTTTATGACACCGAGAAAGAGAGGAGCCATGTTCCCTACAGCCCACGAACTGGAGGGGCACAGTCACATGGAGGACACTGTCTGCACACAGTGGACATGAGCCAGGGAGGGACTAAGTGTGCACCAGAGTGAGGCAGCCACAGACGTCCCTTCTTCTGCCCTCTGGATTTCATACCTCACTCAATCCCCAGGACTGAAAAGTCCCAGAGGAAAATCCCATCCTGTCCACTCGAGCATTCCTCAGTGACCATAAAGTTTTGTCACCACGTGACTCAGGGAAGGAAAAGTGTACTGAAGTTCAGCAAGTGCAAAATATATCACAAGCAGAGACTTCTTAGCAAGGGCTGTAGAATCTGGTTCCTGGGCTTCACATGGCCTCGATCATGTAAAAGACCCAATGATGATGACACCTCTCTGGGATGGTCAGCAATGCTGTACACAGGAATAGCCTGGCTATTCCTGTTAATATGGTTTGAATGTGTGCCCTTGACTCTGAAGTGCGGCTTTTCTTATATATGTATATACTTTTAAGATTTATTTATTTATTTATACAAGCACTGGGTACAGTCAGAAGCGCGGGAGGGTGAGGGAATTCACCAGAGCCAGAGCGGGGAACAGAACAGGCAGACCGACGAAATACACTGCTGAGGGGAGCAGCGGGTGTGGCAGGAGAGGTCTATGCGCCATGTGGGACCCTCCCCGCCAGCCGGGGATCGAACCGGTGCTGCAGAGGCTGTGGGCAGCTTCGCAGCCCAGCGCTCAACAGCTGCGCCACCCGGGGAGGCCCTGAAGTGTGCCTTTTCTTACAGTGTAACAACATTTCTACTATATGGCATGTCATCATTTAATTGGCCAAGAGTCCTACCCCTAGCTTGTAAGATCTTGCTCTGCTTTACAGTCAATGCTGCCTGAGAAGTACTGGAGTTGTCATCATTAGGAAAGGAATGGAGAGTTCAGGAACTCAAGAAGTTAATTCTTTATAAAGTCCAAAGAGTAAGGTGGTCTTTGAGAGACCAAGGCCTGAAGTGACTAGCAAAGAGCTGAAGAGCAGGGCACACAGCCTCCCCCCCTCCATGTGTTCCCAGGAGAATCGAGGCCGCCGCTGTTCAGCCAAGAGAGACAAGAGGCGGGAAAGGAAGGAAATGAGGCAGATCTGAGACCGACGTCTCGGCAAGAACTCCAGCCTTGCAGCACTAAAGAGACACAAACAGATTAGAAGCAGACTGCGTTACTATGGAATCTGAGCCGTCAAAGAAACTGTGAGCTAAAAAAGGCTTAGCTTTGCTATGGGATATCATTTAGCCATAAAAAAGGAAAGAAATACTGATGTCTGCTACCACCTGGATGAACCTTGAACAGACTATACTAAGTGAAAGAAGCCAGACCCAAAAGGTCATACACCGTGTGATTTCGTTTATTTGAAATACCCAGAACAAGCAGTTCCGTAGACTCGGAAAGCAGAGTAGTGGTGGCCAGGGGCATGGAAGTAGACAGAGCAGTGACTGCTCAATGAACACTGCCGCTCCTCTTAGAGTGATGAAAGCACATTGGATCTAAATAGAAGGGGAAGTTCACTAAAGCCACTGAGTTACTCATTTTTAAATGGTTCCAGTCATGCTCTGAAGCATGACAACCCCATCAGCGATGGACAGAACATTCAACACTGCCTATGGTGTAGGTGAGGGGCAGGCGCTCCCACTGGGTTCAGTCTGTGAGGCTCACACAACATCTAAATCACCTAGTGACAAATTCTCAGAACACATCCTCATAGTGAAGCAAGGCCTGACTGTACTTTGATGTTCCATAAATTTCACCACATTTTATTTTATTTGAAATTTTTACATGGAACAACTGGGGTGTAGACCAGAGGTACAGGGATGAGAGGAGACAGAGTGGGGAGTAGAACAGGCAGATCTACTGAAATACACTGCTGAGGGGAGCAGTGGGAGAGACAGAAGAGGTCTGCTATGCCATGAGGGCTGGCTCCCTGGCCCGGAATCGAACTTAGGCCAAAATAGTGATTAGTGCTTAGACTCAACCCCTAGGCCACCAGGGAGGCCCCAATTTCACTTCAATTTAAACAAGCTTTTACTATTTAACTGTGGGGCCCCCTAACCTTCAGCAACAGGAAATGAACTGCAAAAGTTGGCAAGACCCGTGGGGGCATGTTCCTAGCCCGTGGCATATAGAGCCTACCCAAAGATGACTGGAGGAAAGTGCTGCTAGAGCACAAACCAGGGGCTTCAGGGGAACTCCCAGATGGAGGGGCCCTCCCATTTCAGAACTGCTGGTCTAAGTACCTCTTGGGGCCTCCCTTCTCCCCCTCACAGACTGGCAGTGCTGGGCCATTGGCCTGTCCCTATTGCACCACAGCAGGACACTCACTGCTCTTTTAGCTGGTTAGAGCCTCCAGGTCAGGAAAGGACATGTCGGACACCAGTGAGAGGACACCAGCGTGTCGCCTGGAGCTCCAGGCACATTCTCCCAGCCTCTGCTCAAACTGGCCTGGCAGCCACTGCTGCTGCCTAACCTCACGTTACTCTCCCCTTTGCCCTGAATGGTCAGTTCCTGGCTGTCAAGTCAGACATTTGTTACTCCCCTTGAAGCTGGTGTGCCCACCAGGAGGGCAGGCAGGGGGATGAGCTGGAAGGAACCTGAGTCAGGCAGGGAGGACAGCCACCGTGTGAGCCCAGGCTGTTCACCTCTGGATCTCTCTTACATGAGAGGATAAAACGTTCATTAATTGAGCTTCTGTTATTGGAGATTTTTGTTATACACAAGCAACCTTAATCATCATTGATACAGTGAGTTCCTTCTTAATTAACTCTGGGCACCAGAATCTCAGAGTCCATCTGACTCTGACACCACCATCATCGGGGATAGGATGGCCTTCCTCCTTCTCCTGGAGCTTCCAAAATTGGATCAGCACCATGTTGTACATCATATCTCAAGTTTTTTTTATCTTGCATAACTGAAACTTTATACTCATTGATTAGCAACTTGTCATATCCCCCCACCCCCAACCTCTGGCAACTACTATCCTACTTTCTTTTCTAAGTTTGATTACTTTAGATAGCACATGTACTTGTAATTCTGCAGTATTGTACTGACTGCTTATTCACTAGCATTAAGTCCTGCAGTTTCATCCATGTCAAAATTGCAATCCTTTTTAAAGGTAGAATGATATTTCATTTTATGTATATACCACATTTCCATTATCAATCAAAAGACATTTAGGTTGTTTCTACATCTTGGCCATTGTGAATAATGCTGCAATGAACAAGGCAGTGTAGAGCTCTCTTCCATGTCTCGATTTCAATTCTTTTGGGTAAATACTCAGAAGTGGGATTTCTAGATCACATGGCAGTTCTAGCTTTAATTTTGTTAAGAGACTGACCCTCATGTTAAATATTCTTCAGAAAGAAAGGAAAGAAGAGGGGCAGGAAGGAAGGATGGAAACTCCATTGTCGACAATAAACATTATATTAATTAAACAAAACATGATGTTTTAAAAAATTGATCAGGGCACTAACAGTTTTTGGCATTATCCCATAATTTCAGATTTGAAATTACAATAAGGAACTTCCTAAATTAATGCACAATCATGCCTGAGCCTGCGGGTCACCTTCCTGATCACTAGAGCTTCCAGGAGACCTGCAAAGCAGCAAAGGAAACAGCACTGACCACAGCATCTTTCTGTTCAACATGTGCTTAAAAAACAAATGCAAAATATCTTCAGAGTACCCAGGATAGTTCTTAACATGTCCCCAAAAGGAAATTCACTTCTGATGTAGTTTGTAGAATTTTTATTTTCAGATTGTTTCTGTTTTGTTTTCATTTTGCAGGCCATTTCATCCACTGATTACCCAACTGACAATAGCTCTCACTGATTTCTGTTTAACATTTATCTCATTAATGCTGACACAATAAGTATTAATCAAATTAACAGTTGCTGGCTAGTTAGAATAACAAGGAATTCTTTTATCAGATGCCCTTAAAACTGGAGGAAACATATTAGCATCATGAAACCATGTAAATTTTATTTTTTTATTTTTTTAAAGATTTATTTATTTATGCATACAAGAGCTGGGATACAGGCCAGAGAGGCGGGGGGTGAGAGGATTCACCAGAGACGGAGTGAGGAACAGAACAGGCAGATCAACCAAAGTACACTGCTGAGGGCCGCAGCAAGCGAGTCAGGAGAGGTCTGCTGTACCATGTGGGCTGCTCCCTTGCTGGGGATTAAACCCGTGCTGCAGACGCTTTGGATTGTTTCATAGTGTGGTGCTTAACCCCTTGCGCCACAAAGGAGGCTCCAAAACCATGTAAATTTTAATATGAAGTTTATTTTTTTAATGATTATAAAAGTTATAAATGCTGCCTAGGCATTATCGAGAAAACACAGAAAAGATCATCAATCCTGTCTCCTAAAGCCAAGCACTTAATATTTTGGTGATTTCCTTCTGTTCTCTCTCTCCTCTGTTTACATAGTTGTATTCTCACTGTATACATAACTTTGTAGCCTGCTTTATTTCACATAGCCTTACAAAGCAAGCATTTCCCCCCTTTAGTAAGAATCCCTAGTACCATAAGCTGAGGCCTGTTTGGGTGGAGAAACAGACGATCCTCTACAGGACCATCTGCGTCTTCATTTCACAAAGGCAAGTTCCCTCCAAAGTTCTAGGGTGTTCCTCATCTACTCATCAGGAACCTTAACTAAGACATTCGTGGAGGAGAAAAGACTACTTGTTCAGCTGCCCACTGCCAGGGGACACTTTGTTACCCACCTAGCAGCCTTGTAAATCCAGTGAAATCCAATAACCCTTACTTGCAGAAACACACACTGGTTTTGAACCAAGCTGGCTGGGCCCAGTCTGCCCAGCCCCAGGGGAGTGTGGGAGGGGTATGCTTGAGGGTGGGACTGCTTGTTTCAAATTCCAGAAGCAAAAGAGCAGTCCTCACTCACAGTGAGGTAGAGACAATGGGTGCCCAGCCCTGCACCCTGCCTGCACTAGTAGTGAGCACATTGGAGGTTGCAGCAAGTCTGTGTAGTTGGACCTGTGGAAGCAGCAGTCAGGGAGAGTCAGAAGCCCCTGGCATTGACCCAGAGTGGACCTTCAGCCAGGCTCCTTGGTGTCTGATTTGACTTCTCTGAAGCAAAACATCTTTTCTGCAAAAATGCAGCAACATGAAGTCAGGTTTGCACATTTCTCTACTTTTGTGTCCCAGCACCTCAGAGGTGGGCCCAGCACTATTGTAGCACTTTGAGAGGGCTTATTGAACAGTGTCTCTTTTTACAAACTCCCTTAAATGTTGACAAGTAGAACTTAATTTCAGCTCACAAGCATTTTCTTGCGGAGAAGTGAATGCACTCCGGCTGTGCGTGCTCACGAGTCCCCTTCCTTGGAGCCGGCCAACTTCTCAGCTGCTGTCCCTCCCCTGACTCACTCCCCATGGTGAAGGGACCTGGGCTTGAGCAAAAGAAGAGCAGAGGGACACTCTGCCCATGGAGAGGTGGATACTACATGGAAGACTGGAGATGAAATGACCACAGAGCACATCCCTCATCTTGCTTGAGTGGACCTGTCTCCTTCAAGTCTCTTCTTCCCAGTTTCCTATTCTTCTATCTCTCCCTGATGCCCAGGACCCAGAATTTAAGTAATGCCTGTTAATGTGAAAGCTATGTCATATTTAGAGTTAACTATTTCTTCAGTGGGCATGCTTGTGTGCAATTTATGTCATTTTATTTCTGGGAAAATACAATGATAGCTCAGATTGGAAAGAATATCTTGGACCACACATACTCTCATCAGTTAGATACTCCTTTTTTGTACAATTGTGTGGGTTTCTGCACCCAGCAAGAGTTGCTCTGCAATCACCTTTACCCTGGAGACTAGGAGTTAAAGGGGACCATCTGTGAGAAAATATTCTCTCTAAAAATGGAAAAATACAAATAGTTATACAAATAGTTATCTCCTCATAACTAAGAAAATCACAAACAAATTTAAAATTGGAAACTTATCTATTACCATCGTCATCTCATCGCCCCCATTATCGTTTTCGTCTTTAGGCAGCATTTTAATCAACCTTGGCACCATCACTGTTACTTATCTGGCTGATTTGTACTCAGCTTGCACCGTGCCAAGAAACATGCATTTCCTGTAATCCTTCAGCAACTTAATGATTCAGGCACTTTGTAAACGAGGAAACTAAGGCCTAGAGATGTTCAGCAGCCACTCAAGGGGACACTGAGGCAAGGTAAGGATCTTAACTGCTCAACATTGCCGGGAAGACAAAAGCAAGGGAGAGTGTACAGGTAGTCCAAGATATTCTTTCAAAAGCCCTCCTTTTGGGAGGTCTTAGGACGTTAGACTAGTATTTAATAACTCCCAACATTTATCTTGGGTTCCAAGAGTAAACAAAAGTTTTATTTATTACTGTGCTCAACTAAAAAAGATACTGCTGTGATGTGTGCCAACATGTGGTTGCTTGCAGGATCCTACTTTTGTATTGGAAGTTCAGGGAAAAGAACTTTACAAAATATAGAAAGTCTGTTGGCTGGTAGATGCCATGGGTAGGGGAGAAGATGGGCAGGAGGAAGAGTGGGTGGCAGAGAGAGTGACGGTGGGAGGTCACCATGATTGACCCTGAAGACCCCCACCTCCAGGAGGACACACTAAACACTTATGGTCCACAGCATTTCCACAGAATGGGACACAATTCCCTCAAAAATTATTTATGTGGTAAGGGACAGTATTTCTTCTTCTTTTTTTTTTAAATAATAAATTTTATTTTTATATTCTCCATACAATTTCAGCCCCCCCCATTCTGACCCCAATCCCTCCCCTCCCGCCCCCGCCCCCCTAAAAGTGTCTCTGGTTCATAGTTTTTTGTTGATTTTGATTTTCACTTTCTTATAGTTATTCATTTTCCTGGTCCCTTATTTAAGTTTTCTAGATTCCTGCTATGAGTGAGACCATCCGGTATTTTTCTTTTTCTTTCTGGCTTATTTCGCTGAGCATGATCCCTTCCAGCGCCATCCATATTGCTGCAAATTGCATGTGTTTATCTTTTTTGAATGCTGAGTAATATTCCATGGTATATATGTACCACATCTTCTTGATCCAGTCATCTATTTTTGGGCATTTGGGTTGTTTCCAAAGCTTAGCTATTGTAAACAGTGCTGCTATAAACATAGGGGTGCAGGTGTTCTTTGGAATTGATGTTTCTGTGTCCTTTGGGTAAATACCTAGGAGTGGAATTGCTGGATCATATGGAAGCTCTATGTTTAGTAGGTCCAGAAATCTCTCCACAGTGGTTGGACCAGTTTGCACTCAAGGGACAGTATTTCTTAATCTGCTCTCTAAATCCAGTTTTACATTCAGGGAACAAAATCTGTCCAGGCTTTCTGTATGCTTTGCTTCAATGCATGAGGAAATGTGAGGCTGTCACCAAGCCCCAGCCGAGAGCTCAAGGGGGTCCTACAGCTCAAGGAGTCTGGGGGCTTTATCTACCCTTTACTTGAGTATAAATTAGATTCCCTCCATTCCCTCAGTGTCCCCCACATTCCCTCCATGTCTGTGCCACCCCCCAATTCTCAGGATAGGTCCTTACAGGTTACAACACAGAATTTCTCTTCTTTACACAGTAACATCTTCTATACTTCTTAGAAAGACGTTTATCTTGAGAAGCAACATCTTGAAAACATAATTAGAATCTACTAATAGCCTCAAAGGGAAAAGGAAGTTCACAAAATTATGCAAGGAAACAGTTAGCATTGAGAATAATCTCTTAGGTTGGCCATCTGGTGGAAGACAGGATGCTCTGGAAGAGTCAGCTTGCTCCTGTGAAGCAAATGCCAACATCTCTCAACCAACTTTCTTCCTAGGACACGAGACAAAGAGATTCTTTCATCACGCAGGCTGCTTCATCTCTAGCCATCAGCAGAGACTTGCTGTGGTACTTTTCCATCCTGATCACTGAGCCCATCAGCTGAGAGGACCCACCAATGGAAGGACAGTCTCTTTCCTCAGGTCCATCCGTCGTTTGCATGGCAACTTTAGTGCTTAGCCAGCAAAAGGAACTTTTCCCACGCTCCCCAAGCACAAAGCTTCTTCCATTGCAGAAGCCAAATGCCTCCTTCAAAAGGCACTCATCAGTTCTCACGGCTTCCCCAGGCCAAGGTGCTACGCCTGGGAAAACGGCCAGTCCCCACAGCTAGAGCAAGGCAATGGGAAGCCTGTATGAGAACCAGCCAGAAAAAAAAAAAATGTGGTTTAAGAAAAATTCACACACACGACAAAAAATAACAAGTGTTGGCAATGACATGGAGAAATTGGAGTGCTTCTGCACTGGTGGTGGGAATGTAGGGTGGAACATCCACTATGGAAATCAGCATGGAGGTTCCTCAAAAAATTACAACTGGAACTACCATGTGATATAAGACTTCCACTTCTGGCTAAATATCCAAAGACCTGAAACAGATATTTGTACTCCAATGTTCCCAGCTGTATATTATTCACAATAGCCAAAATGTGAAAGCAACCCAATTACCCATGACAGAGGTGTGGATAACAATAGAGGTTTCTATTATACATACAAGGGGATATTATTCAGCCTTAAAAAAGGAACAAAATTCTGACCTATGCTACAACATGAACAAACCTTGAGGACTTATGGTAAGGGAAATAAATCAGTTACAAAAGACACATCCTATATGATTCTACTTATATGCATTACAAAATCATAGACAGAAAATAAAAGGGTAACTTCCAGGGACTAGGAAGAGAATGAGGACTTGTTGGTTTAATGAGTACTGAATTTCAGCTAGAGATGATGAGAGAAATTCTAGAGATGGATGGCAGTAGCAGTAGCCCAGCACTGAATGCATTGCATATCACTGATCTGTACCCTTCTACATTCAAAAATGGCTACGGTGGTAAATTTTACATTATATGTATCTTACCACAATTTAAATTGTTAAATTTAAAATGTTTTAACCAGAAAAATAAAGATTAAAAGAAAAATCAGGTCACATTCCGACTCTTCAAAGAAGAACATCAGACACTGGGCAGACTCTGTGGTTGGCCCCAAACGCCAACCTGTTGGAGTTGCCTTGGTGGAGCTGGTGACAGTGACAGATGGTTTGGTCTGGTGGCTGATGGAGAAGGGTCTTCAGTCCTCCCAACTCAAGGACACCACATGGACTCACACTGACATACCTGTGGGTGAAATCTTGTAAATAAGAACTAGGGGTGTATAAAAATACAAATAAGAAATAAGAGTGGGGAGTGGAGAAAGCACTTGAGTGACAGGGAATCTAAGAGTGAAGATGAGTCCAGAAAGCCACATTCTTCTCATGGACATCAGTAGCTTCACTGGTTAATACTTAGTTTAATCAGATGGAATTGGAATGCTTTCAACTGGGGAGGAGAGGGAGATCGAGGAGCAAGATGGGTTCATTCTGCAGGAATTTACCATCAGATTAAAGATTATTTCAGACTCAGGACACTTAGAGTTGGATGGTCATTAGCAAGTCTCTTACCTGGTAAGAAACAAGCAGCCTCTGCAGGCTACCATGGGGAGGGTTGTGAGGACACAATCCAGGCCTTGATATAGACAATGGATGGAGTCACAGAGAACACTGTAGGCAGAAGCAGTGACAGGTGGGGGAACAGAAAGATCATCAGAATTGGAAGGAGAAGAGCAAAAGATTTCATTGAGTTTGCACCCTTCAAGGACCAGAGAAATACTGATGGAATGAAATAGGAAGGGGGGTGGGGCAGAAGGAAGACCCCTATGGGGAAAAGAAAGATCAGTATTTGGCATGTGCATTCCCAGGGCCAGCAAGATCCTATGAGAAGATGCCCAATGGGCTAGCAAGTCCAAAATAATCCTTAATCTGATGGTAAATTCCTGCAGAATGAACCCATCTTGCTCCTCCATCTCCCTCTCCTCCCCAGTTGAAAGCATTTCAATTCCATCTGATTGAACTATAGGTGCTCTGTAGGGCAAGAGATCCAGATGTGGGAGGTGTGCTGGAGCAACCCTTACAGAGGAGGATTTTTTCCACCTGGAGTTCTAGAAGGAAGACAGAGGAAAGGAGGGAATGTTATAAAAATCATCCCCATACCACTTACTGCACACACACAAGCAGACCCCATATCTCCAGTGGACCTGGCAACTCTGCAAAAGGAGTGGTTTTGCCCCTTTTTATAATAATGCAACAGAGGCCTGAAAAACTACAATTCTCACTCAAGGTGAGAAGCCATCAGGTGGCAGAACAAATGTGGGGTCCCAAAACCAGGTGTTTCCTTGTAGGGCCTTCTGTCTCCAGGCAAAAGCTGCATCTCTCCCAGCCTTTTAATGTGACGTTTGCACTAAGAGCAAATGAGATTCAGGACTCTGGTGGAACAATTAGTCAGCATGTGGTACTTCTACAGAACAAATGAGGTTGGGGCTGGGTTTTAGTAAGCGGCTTACTTTTAGTTTCTTAAGAACTGGGTATATCTGCATTTTAGGAAAAAAGACAAAACAAAACTATTTTCAGGTTCCAGGAAACTTATGAAATCTAGGGAAGTATAAACAGTGCCAAGCCGGCTTAAGCCCTGGGTCAGTTCTGTAAAGGCTTAGCGACTCCAATGCAAGAAGCAGGCAGGAGGGGCATCAAAGTGGGGTGCACAGTCAGATCTGAGACCAGACCCCTGCCCCCACAGCCCTAAGTCTAGTCTTAATAGACCACAGGCCCCCAAACTGCTTCTGAGCAGTTAACTTGCTTGTTTGCTTTTTTTTTTTTTTTTTAATTAAAATCAATACCACAGTGATGAAAAAAGCAGGCTTTGCAAAGCACAGGAAGTCCCTAGGATCTTTTTTTTCTCCTCCCACATCTGCCAACATGCAAATAAATTTCCCTAGGGCCTTGATTCACTTTCCACAAATAAATATACTTCCACATAAGAGGCATAAGACAACTCAGAAAAAATTTGCTTATAATATGGTACAGAAGGCATTTGTCAATTCGAATGTCAACTCACTCTTCACACTATGGAGTTGTGGCCCAAAACCGCATGCTGCAGCCCTGCTTTGTGGCTGTGGGTCCGGTTCTCTCAATGGAGGTGACGAGAAATGATGTGAGGCTCCCGTGAGTCTCGACTTTTGAGAAACAGGCGGGGTTTTCCCTCTCCTGCTGGCTGGGTGCACAGGCCCAGAGGCCCACGTGGTGGGAAGCCAAGAGAGAAAAGGAGCAGGGTCTCTGAATGGCGTGGGTGAGGAACGTGCCTGCTGGGTTATTCCCCAGTTAAGCCACTTGAGTGCTGGGATTTAGTTGCACAGCTTTCCTCTAGCTGCTGTATCTGTGTGTCTATTAATGGATCTATGTCTATGTGTGTAGGGAGTTCATTGTTTTAAGCAACTCTGAGATACAGTGGAAGCTTTTATTAAGTGCAGTGACATCACAGGAGGGTTCCCCATGGTACAAATGATTCACTACACGATGGCATCCCCTCCCTACCAGTGCAATTGCATTTTTATTTTGCTTACAAAAGACTGATTTACACACAGCTGGAGTATATACTGTCCACACATGAATTATGCACGCTGATCCTCATCAGAGACAGGTGACCCTGGAGTTCTCGGAGGACTGCCCCTTATCCCCTGCCTCCTAACTGATGGGCAGGGGCAAATTTTCTCCATAACCACTCACTGTGCATCCCATACAGTCCGATCTGAAACATAGCTGGTTCCTGCAAGGCTCTTTCTTATGGGGCCCTGTTACACAGACATTTCCACAAGAGAATCACAAAGCCAACAAAGCATGGATCTGAGCTGTCAGAGTCACTTCCTGTTGCTGAACAGAAAAGTCAAGATGCCCAGGTTTTTCCTTCCAGAACATGAGGCTGAGAGCCTAAAGAAGAACCTGGGCACTGGAACTTGGCTGCAGGGGGTTAGGGCCTAGGGGCTAAGGCTGGCAGAGTGGGACTGAACCTAGATGAGCAGCCAGAGACGGAGGCTGGTGTGGCTGCTAGGAGGGAGGAGGGGAGAAGAGAGAGGTCTAAGTGTGATACTTGTAGTGAAACCAGATCCCAGCAGCAGCTGGTCCTGAATTGTCAAAACTAGCCTGTTGAGGGACACTGGGGCAGTGTGCCACTGGCTTCACTAAGACCAGCTCAGGACATGGTTCCTTGGAGCTCTCTGGCCCATGAGCCTGCCCTGACCTGAGTACAGGCTGGTCTAGGCAGGGGCTAGGCCTTTCCTTTTTGTATCTTACAGGATCATAAATGGACCAGCTAGGTTCAAGCTCAATGAGCCAGTCAGGTTCAAGCTCTTCAGGGTCATTCAAACCTTGAATTAAATATACGGATTGAAAATGGAAGTGAGTGCTCATTAGCACCAATAGGATGCTTAGGATTGAAAAACAGTCCAACCAGGATTATAGGATGGGGGACCCTGAAGAGGATATAAGGCAGAGCAAGAGCCAGCTTGACTTACTCAGTAGCCAGCTTTTCAAAAGAGAAGAAACATTCAGAAGATGACCTCTGTGGGATTAAGCAGATCTCCACAGCCCACGGTAGGCTTCAGACTTCCAGACCTCCAAACCCTCTTAGGTCTTCAGAGACCCAGCTGCTGCACCTGCTTCTGGCCCTACCTCTGACATCACTTGCAAGGAGCACCATCGGCCTCAGCCCAGTATCTCAAAGAGCTATTGGCGATTGGTTCACACCAATCGCTCACAAAGAACTGTAGCACTGGTGTCTCTGACACCACCTCCTAGTGACCAGTGCCAAATACTCTGCCAAAAGACAGACCAACAAGGACTTCCTATCCCAAGAAAATGGCTCCGACAGCCTTGGACCCATCCTCACTCTGGACACAACTGGCTCCCACCCCCTTCCAGTGTCTCTCTGGCTATATCCCATTCTGTCCTCCAGAATCCCATTCTGTCTGTAATTCTCTGTGCCTCCAGAAAAGAGCTTGATGAACAAAGAATAAGAAATATACCTGACCAAGGAATCCCAGGTTTTGACAGATACAATGCAAGCAAGCATGAGAAAGTCAACTGAGTTTTAAAATATTCAATCCCTCACCATGTTTAATCACAAAACCACCAAAACAAGGATCTGAATAGCCACAGACTCTATAGAGAGTAAAAGAAGATCATGTTATCCATGTCTAGAACATCATTTCTCTGCTTTTTAAATACTGTAGACATTCAGACCCCCTGAGGATCTTGGTAAAACGCAGATTCTGATTCTATTGGTCTGGGGGCAAGTCTGGGATTCTGTATTTCTTACAAGTTCTCAGGGGATGCTATTGCTGCTGGTCCATGGATTGTACATTGAGCAGCAAGTTTAGAGCAATTTGAGGACTGAAGGAGTTATGGATATTAGAGACAGGACTTCCTATCTGACACATGAGTCATGTAGAGACGTAGTGGCCTCCACAGAGCTCTCCTCACATTCTGAGATTGTCCAAGTTTAACTTCTCTTTTGCTGTGACTCTGTCTGTCTATCTCTCTCTCCCTCTCTTTCTCATGCAATTCAAAACCCACGTTACAGATTTTTATTCATACCTTAACCATATGGGTAACACTTTCAATCTAGGAGTTGGAATATTAATTCTTGAAGTTTCCTTTTGAGTCTCAGTCACAGGAGTAAATTTTAAAAGCAAATGCCTAAAATATATTCCAATATTCAAATATATGTGCCAAATATGTTAATGCCTCTATGTTAATGCCTCTAGCCTCAGCAGGTGGGTATTGGGATTTTTAATTGATATTAACAAGCTATATGGCACCCAAGTGTTCACAGCTCAAGACCCCAAAATGAGTGTGATTATCTCATTCTTCATAAATGTGACAGCTATTGACTGCCAGCAACACAAAGTATACCATACATTATGGAAAGGAAGGAAATTCAAGGACATTATGTATGACCCAGGTCCCGAGATACCTTCTAATCATTCAATAGCTAACTGCCACCTTGAATTACCTTGGAACTTACAGGAGGAGCTCTTTCATTGTTCTCTATCCTCTGATTGTAACATATGAGCTTTAATCTGAAAAGACTTTCAAAGAAAATACCATTTGTAAATAAGCAAAGTTAAGAGCACCATTTGAGTATGTGCTTTGCTTAGAATTTAAAAAATGTTCTATCAAGCAGCTTGTCCATACTCTGAATGAAACAAAACAGAACATGTGGCTGAACTGGAGAGCTCATCAGAAAAAGGCAAGGAAGCAGTAAACACAAACTCACGCTGAGCTTGGGAATTCCTGGGCCATGGTCCAGGGCGCAGCCCCATCGCCAATCCCCACGGAGTGTATAGCATGAACCAACGCCGACTCAAATTCCGCAGTAACCATTTAAGAGCTTGCCTGACCTTGTGTTGGTCACAGACTGCTTCAGCTTCCCATCCATGTCCCTGAGATGTCATCCGGGAGGAATGGCGTAGTGAGGGTCAACACACAACAAACCCCACACCATATGGAACTTGCTGTTGCCCATGAACCTTTCTGTCCTCAAAGAGTTTCCCCTATTGGCAAGTGGACACGCTTCTCTGAAGTCCCTTTTCCAAAATACAGAAAATGTTCCAGCCCAGGATACACATATCTTCTTTTTCACCCTGGTAGGGTAAACTAATTTCTGTACTCAACATTACATGAGTAACATTATTTCATCCATTTTTCTTTATGGTGTTTTTGGTGTCCTCATTAAGAAATGTTTGTCTTTGCCAAGACCATGAAGCCATTCTCCTAAGTTTTCTTCTAAAAGTTAACTTATTTTACCTTTCATATTTAAATCTACCACCCATCCAGCATTCTAGATTTTTAGCAAGATCATTTTAAATATTAATTTGGTGTTAAATATAATTTGAATGTTAATTTAGTAGTATTTGTCATAATTTTTTCTTTTTGTTTTTAAATTTAAAAAACAGGAATTGGCCTTCCTGGTGGCGCAAGGGATTAAGACGCAACCATTGGGGCTGTCCGCAGCCTCTGCAGCACAAATTCAATCCCCGGCCAGGGAGCTGCGCACATGGCGCAGCAGACCTCTCCTGACTCACCTGCTGCTCCCCTCAACAGTGTATTTCAGTCAATCTGCCTGTTCTGTTTCCCACTCTGTCTATGGTGAATCTTCTTACCCCCGCACCTCTGACCTATGCCCCAGTTCTTGTTTGCATAAATAAATAAATCTTAAAAAAAAAAACCAGGAATTTAGAAAGCTCTAATTTTCTGGGTGGAAAATATGATAAACCCTAATAATTATATTGTTCTATTTTAATTGTAGGATAATCAAAATATCAGAAAATTTTTTGTTAGATGAGGCCACATAAAAATCAATTTGTCACAAGGATTAATTATATACACTGAGAGAGAATGCTTGGATGAGGTGAATAAATTATGACTACTTAAGATATTTACACTGGTTTAAGGGAGAATTTGTTCATTCATTCAACAATATTTACTAGTATTTGTATTTTAAATATACATTTGCAATAAACATATTTATATAAAAATTTATACTTGTTTGCTTTGTTATAATTATATTTATTTGTACATGTTCCTGTATTTATCAATATTTTGTTAAATACACCAATGCTGATGTGCCCATGACACCATGTGATTTGCTTGGGTGAGACTGGGGGAATTCCAAAAAGAATTTAGTCTAACCACCAAGTGAAGAAAGTCATGACTAGGTTAAGGAGAGCTATGTGTGTGCAATATCACAAATATTTACTCTTTGCCTCTAGGCATTGTCATTATTTCAAAGCAGTGTCATTTAAGTCACAGATCTGACTCCATGTGAACCTAGAAACCTAATTCAGTTTCTAGTATGAGAGGCCCTGGCATCTCCAGGAGTAGCAGCCACGTTTACAGTGTGACATCCTGAGTCAGATCAGACATCACCGATTTGAGTGATGTAGCAAAGCACAACTTCTCCCCTGAGAACTGACTTCAGACATTGGTTTTCAGGTGGTCACCCACTCAGCAAGGGAAGCAGTTTAGTTACCTTTCTTTTGAATATGAAAATGGATAAAATCATGATGTAACTTAGTGATCTTAGGTAAAAAGCAAAATTATATTCTGTCCTCTGATAGCACCACAAATCACTATTTTACTCTGAACTGCAAATGCTATCATCTGTGATCCTGGTGGGTTCATATTAAAAAAACAAAAATCACACTACCAGAGGGAAGGGTCAGGCCAAAGGCATCAGGGTTCCATGTTGAAAGACTTGGGCTGGCCTGAGAGACAAGCCCTGCTTCCCACTGAGTAGTAATTCTGGCTGTGTGAAAAAGACAGAGCCGCCAGATTACCCTGGACACGTTCAAATGTGCGTGTCTTTATGGCTTCCCAGATAAGACACCAACATCACTGCACAGAAACATGCCTGTGGACATCTGAGAGGCCCCATGTCTCCCCCAATCACTTTAGCCAAAGCTCCTGGGTGGGATTCATGACACAAAATGCTGCCCTACACGTTGGTATTGAATGTGATGATTTGGAACTGGAATCGGAACTTTATTCAGATACCCAATTATTAACGACTGTGTCAGGCATGGGAACGTGCATGGGACACACGGCCGGTGCGCCTCAGACAGTCACATCCAGGTGTTCTACTGTCCACGCCAACATGGGAAAAGTTACTAAATATCAGCTTTTGTTTACTTATAGTGAGTTCTTAGCCACTTGCTTCAAAATAATTTACCTATTTGATGTGCTTCTTGTAATTCCAAGTTAGAATCATAAAACTGAGACCTAAGCACAGCTGGCAGCTCCAACTTGCCCATCCTAAGTTGGAAAGGAAGGACAGCTGGTCCATCATCCCCTTTGACATAGTTTTTAGGGCCCTAATGTTGCTATTCTTTGCTGGATTCTAGCAAGGTCCACCCTGAACAAGGAAGAGATGCTGTGGCAGCAGCTTGTCATGTCCTTCACTAGTTTCCTGGTGAAGTTAAATAGGATGCATCTATCACATGCCCAGCTCTACCTTGGTGTCAGTGGAAAGATCCATCTCTGCCCTACAAGCCTTTCCCATCCTTCAGGACCCACTGCTCATGGAAAAAAAAAAAATAGGATTGCTTTTCGCAGAAAATCCCCCAGTTAAAGTTCTAGGCTTAATATAATTTAAAAACTACACTACTGAATTCATCATGCAAGTTTTTTTCTACCTAACTTGAGAAAGAAGGGATGTTAATTCCCAATGTTACTCCATAGGCTGTCTGATTCAAGACTTTGTCACCAGTTTTGATTAAAGGAGGAAGATGGAAAAACAGCAAAGAAAATGGGAACTGCTGTGATGACTGGTACTGTGACCAAAAGCCTTCAACTGTGATGTAAAATTTGGTCAGATTTTTAGGGGGAGGGAGGAGAAATAATACCTTGGAAATGGGAGTAGTGTTCACCTCCTTGACTTCAGCAGTGTAGGACAGCACCCTGAGGCTCCACACCGCACCTGTGCAGAAAACACATGTACTTCCATCCTGAGCACCAAAGCACTTAAAGAGCAGAAGGTTTATAGTTGCTTGTTGATTTTGATTTTCCTTCTATTATAGTAACTTTTTTTCCCCTGATCCCTTATTTGGCTCTTCTGCATTCCTCCTATAAGCGAAACCATCCAACATTCTGCAGGCGGGGAGAATGGAATAGGATCAAAATGGGTGTGAAGAACACAAGGCACTATAGTGATAGTGCATGGGAGAATTGGTGGTGGGATTTTCATGGGGACTATAACTGAGATAAGAAAGCATACATTGTAAAAAAAAAGAACTCTGTAAAAATATATAAAAAATAAAATAAATTATTAAAATAAAGAGCAGAAGTTCACATTCATGAGCACTTTGCTTCTCTATGACCAGGCTACCTGGAGGCTGAGCGGCTGGCTGGCTGGCTGCCTTGTTCTTCTCTCTGGCTCTTTGCTAAGTCACAACTTACTTGAACATGGAGAAGAAAGGGGAAACATCAGATCACTTTCCAAACTTCTTTCAACTGACATTTAACTGTGCCTGTGCTCATTTTATTTGCTCTTCTCAAAAGCTTGTCCTTCCTGCACTGCAGCCTGAATACTAGGTTGTATCAATTGCCAGTGAAAACACCAACTGTTACGTGTCAGACACAAAGGAAATAAAAATCGCTGACACTCTGTTTTGCAAGGACAAATTAATTTGCTCCAGAAATGGCGTGTTTGCCACCAATCTCATTAAAAGTACTGTGAGATTATCAGGAAAAATTAATACAAGCTGTTGGTTATCAGCTACATCATTTCAGTTCACAAAGGCAAGTCTTGGTTGTCAGTTTGCTGCTGGGGGCAAGGACAGGCGTTAACAAAGAAAGTCACATTCAATTAGAAACCATCACCCGGGCTGGCATTTGCGGTTACTCTGCACAGATCGACTTGAATAACCACACTGCTTTTTGGTTTGAACTTGAAAGCAAGGGCACTTTTGGCAGCAAGGGGAATCAAGTACTCTCAATAACGTGCTGGTGAGTGGAAGGAACCGTTTGCCTGTAAAGTTTAGAAACTGAGGCTTCAGGGTACTGAGCATGCTCAGAAGATGTGTGATGGAATAATTATTTCTAAAACGCCTTGGAAATACTTACTTACCAAAAAGGGGGCAGCCTGAATCTGCAAGGTGCCAGTGGTACCCAGATCCTCTCAGAACCTCCCCCAGGGCTTGATCTCTAGTCTTTGCATTCAGCCCATGCAGTCTCTGCAGGTGCTAATCTAATGCCAAGGATGGCTCAGTGATGAGCACCACACCAATAGCCCTCACGTGCCTTGGAAACATCCATTTAACGAATTCCATTTAACAAACCCTTACTGAGCACTAGCTGTGGGTCCCACTGGAGGCAACAGGAACACCAATGAAAGAGAAACAATGTTCAGTAGCATGTCATTGCTAAACAAATTACATTCATTCAGTTTCCAACCTTCTCAGATTGGTAATTTGGGCTGTGGGTTATCTCCAAGTTAAGTTCATCCAACACTGTTCAGAAATAACCCATTTTCCAGCTAATCCATGAGCAGGTGTTTTCAGCTTTCCTTTGTTCCCCATAGACCAACACAGAGTCAGACACACACATCCCACAACGAGGCCACTGCCACACTGTCAGTTCCAGCCTTGGGGCCTTTGCGATCACTTTTCTCTCTACCTGGAGTTCTCTTTCTCCCAGTAATCTGAATGCATCATTTTCTCACTCCTATCAGGTTTTACTCAAAAGTCACCTCCTGGATGAGTTCTTCCCTGGCTACCTTTCTAAAATTATACCCCAATTAGACTTTTTCACCTACTTCCCTGCTTTATTTGTTTTAGAGATTTATTTTTATTTGTGCATACTAGAACAGGAGTCTAGGCCAGAGGTAGGGGGGGGGGGTGTGAGAGGATTCACCAGAGACAGAGTGGGGAACAGAACAGGCAGATCTATTGAAATACACTGCTGAGGGGAGCAGTGGGCGAGACAGGAGAGGTCTGCTGCGCCATGTGTGTCAGCTCTCTGGCCGGGGATCGAACTTATGGCATGGTGGCTGGCAATAGCTTGATAAAGCTGTGATTTAACCCCTTGTGCCACCAAGGAAGCCCCCCCACCCACTCTCAGTTTATTTTTTTATTATGGGTACTTTTCATTGTCTACACTCTGTATTTTATATGTATTACTTGTTTCTGCCTCCCTCACTAAACTGTCAGCTCCTGGAGGGCAGGGATCTTGCTATGTGCCTGGAAGAGTTGCTTGTATGCTCAATAGATATTTGCTGAGTGAATGCATGTATGAAAGAATGAAAGCTTTCAATATTTCCAGTGATGTTCAATTTTGCCTCCCCTTTATTTAGTGCACATAGTTGAAGTTTCCTATCACAAAAGCATGCAAAACGTTCATTCTGTTTCCTCTTCATACTTATAAAATAATAGAAGCAAAATGCAATAGGCCATATGAAAAATTGCACCAACATGGCTTTGAGGACATTGATGAAACTGGATTTTGATGGCCTATTTCTCCTGATAGAAGTTCATACATTGGTTGGGGTGGGAGTGGATATTATTTGTCATATAATACCCCCCAGAGCACTTTGCACACAATTGGAGCTCCAGGAGCCAGTCATGTACAGCTGATCCTTAACCAACACAGGAATGAGGAGCATTGACCCCCTACCCCATGCAGTCAAAAACCTTCCTATATCTTTGACTTCCCCAAAACTTAACTGATAGCCTGCTGTTGACTCAAACCTTGCCAATAACATTGTCAGTGAACACATTTTGTATGTTATATGTATTGTGTACTGTATTCTTATAATAAAGTAAGCAAGAGAAAGTATTAGTAAGGAAATTATAAGGAAGAGACAAAACTTTCATATTTTCCCTGTAAATGTGTCTGTGAGCACATTTTTGAGATGGAAACCAGACTGATGGAGGGTTCATCTGCCCCCTGGACCAGAGTCTCCATCACCAAGGAAAGTAACAGTGAGGACACAGAGTCCACTTCCTCCATATCAGAGCATGTCTCTGGGGCAACTGTGCCTTTGTGGTGGTGGCACCCTACTTCCAATTCATTCTTAGTCCCATCCAACAGGAACAGCTCCCTCAGGACTTCCCTCTGCACTTCCCTCTGGCCTCTCAGAAGGTGGGTCTATCAGCAAAGGGGAACCCCAAGGTCCAGGCAGTGACACTTCTGTGAAGTCACATCTAGTTTCTCACAAGGGTCCAAGAAGAAGCAAAAACAACTCATTTGGGCTGAGAGGAATTGGAACTGATCCAATAACACCATCTCCCTCAGGTGTGGGTCTCCAGGGAGCAAGCCTCCCTCTAAGACCTTCCTACTCAGTCAAAGATAAAGCCACTGAAAACAACTACATCTACACACAGAGAGAGCTTTCAGGTAGCTTTCACGACCAGAAGGTTCCAGAAACTATTGGGGGTCTTTTGTGGTTATGAGTTTGTTAAAGCCCTACTTGCACAGGGAAAGATGTTGGGGCCTCCATCTCAAAAATATGCACTTAGGAAAGTGGTGGACCTCAAAGAAAATGGAGCTGTGTCACGAAGTAGCCCTTAGCCTTGTGTCCTTCCAAAGAAGCAATTAAAATAAATGTGATGGCTTTGGACACAGATCCAGTATGGCATCACTGCTGTGGTAGTCTGTGGAGTGGGTTGGGAGATACAGTGATAGTGTACTACATTTTGCTTGGCTTCGAGGAGGCGAGCACTACAATTTTTAAGTAATTAGAGTGAGAGACAGTTACTTCCAGTTGGAACACATTAGTAGCTAAGACAGTAGAGAGCCTCTTTCCTTGTTCATCCTAAAGACAGTGTCCCCCTGGAGGCAGGCTAGGCCAGAGCTGCTCTTCATGTGGGCAAGTGGGTGATTTTAATCTGCTAAGAAGCTGAAACTCAAGTGGTATCTGCTTGTGATTCATGAAAAAGTCCTTTACGTCTTGCTTCCAATTTTCCTTTTCTCTTCATTTTGTTATAAGGCCCCTGGACCTGGTCCTTGTTTATTATTGGATTAACCAGGTTCTTGTGTGTTACCTTCCAGATGTGATTTTCTTTGGGGGGTGTGTGTGTGTGTGTGTGTGTGTGTGTGTGTTGGGGGGTGGGGGTATTGAGAAGAGAGTAAATGTGAGACCAGATAAAGCACCTGTGGGTGCTTAAAGGTCCTGAACCCAAGCTGGGAAATCTCAGGGTCCACCCACACCCTGCTTGCCACTATCCTGCCCTGGTGATCAACCCAGTAACACCAACACCCCCTGTGCTCACACATGAGAGTGTAGCTTAGGGCAGTTGCCGAGCCTCCTCTAATGTGTGATCCACAATAAAAGGTCCTCACTTGAAACCTGTAATTGACTTTGTCAAATTTGTGTGGAATTAATTGTAAGCCAGGCAAAGACCCTGAATTCGGGCCAGCAACAATTTGACATCCTCTGGTGATTTTTCTAGATATCTGGCTTCAAATCTGAAAAAGTCACATACCCCACCTCCCCAATCGCCCTTCCCCCAAGCCTCCATATGAGGATGAAGTAGCCTCGCTGAAGTCTGTGGCCAGAGGCCATGTGCTGCTGTGGCCACACCTCCAGAGGTGTGCTATCTTTTTCTCAGCACACCCATTTTAGGCTTGTGTGGTATTAAACTTTTCTGCCAGTAAGTAGAAAAGACAATTTTTGTAAAAACTGAGAAACAACTTGCAGGCGAGAGCAGATATTTCAGAAATGACTCAGAATCGTGTTTTGCTAGAAGAATGCTAATGAAATACAGAGCATATATTTATGAAACTGATATCACACCCTTGGAAAGAAAAGGACTCTTATTAGACATCCGAACTTGAGCAAAACATTCATGTCACTGGTTGTGATAGAAGGGATTGACTCTTCCTCCAGCATGAACGTTAGTTTAAATGTAACTACAGAAAGGAAGGTTACTCTTTGTGAGATACTGAGAGAGCATATCTTTCTGATCATCTGCAGTAGTTCATTCACTTCTGAAACTGACTGTAAACCTTGGTGAAGACGCTTCTCAGAAATCTCTGGCCCATTAACCTTCGAGCCAACTCCTTGGTGCATCACCTTCCACACCCATGACCTCAAACCCAGGGCCCCACTTGACGGCAGCTTTTACAGCACCCCCCACAATCTTAGAGAACAGTGTGCCATCACTCTAGAGCCAACTGCCCCTGAAAAATCAAAGTAACCTTGACTTTGCGCATGACAGCAATGGACTTCCTAATTTCTGACTGACAAAATTAATTGAGTTCAAGCATATTTGCAATTCACATCAGCTACATGGGGCTTTTCCGTAGACAACTGATTCCTTTTTGGGAAGCTGTCAGCTAAAACTCTCTGAGTGTCAGATGCATCTCATGTTTTGGCAGCTCTTTATTTTCTCTTTCAAAGAGATGGTGTTGCATGTACTCGCCCTTCAACTTGCTGCTTTGTTTGACAGTTACCTCTGTTTTCAGTCCCACCGTCATCGCTCTTTAGGATCTTCTGCAGTCACAAATGGGGATGGCTTATGTGGAGAGGACAAAAATCCACAGAAAGGGAAGATGCATTCACAAAGCAAGGCCCAGCGCTCTGGATCAGAGGGTGGACTCAGTTCATTCCAGAATCCAGAGGCATAAAGGCTGAGTGGCTTAGTCTCCCAGGGCCCTGTTACTTTTCAGAAGCAATTTCTGAAGGATCAGAATCAGGCTACAAATCAGAAAGAGTCATTTAAAATCAAGGGAAATACAAAGGATGGAAATGCTGAGAATTTCTTTTTTGAACCTCATGGATTATATTAGATCTTTCTTAAAATCATAACCCCTATGATTACATTTAAGAAAACCAAGAATTCTTATATTTTAGAGATACACACTGAAATGTTTCCAGATAAAATTACAGTACACTGTTTGGGGATTTGCTTTTTAAAAATCCAGATGTAGGAAGGTGGGGTTAAAGATGAAACAAAATTGACTGCAATACAAGATGATCATGGTTAACACCAGGTGATGGATACCTCAGGACTTATTATAATATCCTTTCTATTTTTGGTGTATATTTGAAATTTTCTATGATGAAGTACATATTTTAGGAGATAATGAATGTCTTGGCCTCCTTGGTGGTGCAAGGGGTTAAGCGCATCACTGTGAAGCAATCCGAAGCCTCTGCAGCACGAGTTTGATCCCCAGCCAGCCAGGGAGCAACCCACATGATGAGGCAGACCTCTCCTGTCTCGCCTGCTGCTCCCCTCAGCAGTGTATTCAGGCAGTCTGCCTGTTCTGTCCCCCACTCTGTCTCTGGTGAATCCTCTCACCCCCATGCACCTCTGGCCTGTACCCTAGTTTTGTATGCATAAAGAAATAAATCTTTTTTAAAAAAGAGAGGGAGAGAATGAATATCTTTCTGCAAGACAATTCTCTAGTTTAAGATTCAGTCTCCTCTAACTCTTTGAATGTGTTTGCCTAAACCTAAATCACGTGGGTTTTATCTTGCAAAAAAGAAACCCCAGCTCTGCTCGCTTCTCAGGGCTCCCAGCTCCAGGCCCACAGCACAATGTCTGCACTCCGCACACACTCCAGTGAAACGGGGACACCACCCTCACCTCCAGCACCACTGAGCATTGGTTTAAGGGACCTGAGGCTTCACAACCATCAAAACAGCCAGCCCCCCACCTCTGAAAACACCCCAGAAAGAAACAACCTCCGAGCTAGACTGTTCACAATCTCCAAAATATTTTCAGATTCTCAAATGAGACAAAATCATGGTGCTACTGAGACAGAGACAAAAGTCTCCCATTCCCAGCCCCACCCACACCGTTCTTCCTGGAAGGCAGGACTAGCCCTAGTCTGCTCCAAGTGTGAGCAGAGTTGACCTGAACTCACACCAGTTTGCACAGACCTGAATGGTTCTTTTGGAACCTTTGCCTCTCCTGGGAATCTTTTACTTTGTCAAAAGGCAGTTTCCTAAAAGGAATGGGCACAGCTGAAATGATTCTATTCACTGAATTAAGAAAGTTGAAAACAAAACATTCCCGAAAGGTCAAACTCCAGAAAGAAGCTGCCTGGGGCAGGGGTGGGTGTTAAATGTTTGTCCAAATTTCAGAAGCCTATAGGTAGCCAGGAGACTCTTTCAGACTCCCGAAAGCACAGTCCCCTGGGTCAGTGTAACAGGAGTGGAAAGGATGGCTTGATATAAAAACATGGGAGGAAGGGTAATGACCCGAGGATGTGAAAATGAACTTGGCCAGAGGCCATGCAGCAAGTCTGCCAGGGGCCCCACCTGGAGAGTGCTTATCCACTGCAAACTCCTGCTCTGTTCTGAAAACACTGAAAACCTGCTTTGGAAAAAGAATTCTATTTTGAACGTCTGGGTGGAATTTTATGTAAAGGAAGTGCATTGCACAAGTACTTCCAGGTTGACTGTGCAACCTTGGGCAGGTCACCTAACTACTCCATGCATTCAGCTCCCCATATATGAAAGGAATTAAATGAGTGCCTCCCTTACCAGTTGTTGTAAGGATTAGCAGGTTAATGTATCCGAAGGACTGAGAATAGCACCTGAGGTCCAGTTAGTGCTCAGCAGTACATAAATATTTTGTCATTTGGAATTTCAACTATTCAGTACATCAAGCTTTCAGGTAGGAAGAAAGTTTATGGTTTGTGTTCACTTCCAAGAGTGTGAGTGAGGTGTACACAGCACAGGCTGTGCTTAACCCAGATGCAGCACCTCTGGGCTTGCTCCCTGCGTGTGCTCCCGGGACACACAGAGCAAAGGTTCACCTTCCTCATTTCCCAATTGTCCGTGCTACCTCCTGAGTAAATTTCCTGGCTCTGTTTCATCTTCCGCACCACTGCCAAGTAGTCTCCCAAAAAATGAGCTGTGTACCTTCTGCTCAAATACTTCCAGGGATTGCCTTTTGTCACCAAAATTCAAGCTCCTTAGTGGTATTCGAGTCATTCTAGGATCTGACCCAAACTCTTGCGACATCCTCCAGAAGCCCGTATCCCAGGGGCCTGAACTTCTAATTGATCAGCAAGACTTTCTCCAAATTCTTCTCTTTCTCTTTCTAAGCCTCCACTAAGATCCTAATTAGTCCTTAGGATTTAACTCAGAGAGACCCTCCCCAAGCAGCCTGCCCAGCTCAGTGAGTCCAACAAGGGCCACCTCCTTCCCATGCCCACCCCCAACATTGAGTCTGCACCTATAGGTAGCGCTCCTGTTCCATAGACGTTGGACCACTTTGCGGGGTACAGCTATTGTCTCCCCTATTAGAGATGTTAGTCTCTTGAGGACTGGGGTCATTCTCATTTATCTATTCTCCCCACTGAACAAGCTCAATGTTTTGCACATAGTAGGTGCTCAAAGAACACTCTTGGAATGAAGTAATGAATGAATAGGCAACACACACACACAAGATTTCATCCTTGGGCATTGTTTGCTGTGTAAGATTCAGCTGTTGTAGGACCTTGGGTCTTGGTGGGAAACAATTCTCTCCTCTTTAGCTTTCAATCCTTCTGACCACATCAAGGAGCATGAGTTGCTGCTTTAATGCATCCAAGTTCTGCTGCCTGAGGCTCAGCCCTCTGTTGGCAACAGAATTGAGAATACTGCTTGGTTTTCTGTTGTCTTTTACTATCAATATAAGGTCAACCATATGCTTCAATCCAGTATAATCTTTTAATGGCAAGTGATACTGGTTTTTCATTTTGGAGAGTAAATTTTGCATTCTAAAGTTATTTAAACCGTTCAGTGAGTCATCATAAAGAAGACAAGTGGACAGCAATACCAGCAGTGCATGGATAAAACAAGTAGCATGAAGATGTTATGAGAGTAAGGGGCTCACATCGCTGTGGTGGGGCCTTGAGGAGCTGACAATGCAGCCATACCCTTCCCTCTCCACCCCCACTCTGACTGTGTCCTTGCTCTGCCTAGCACCTCCCTGCCTACTCCCCAGGACAAATGCCAGCACAAGGGGTGCCTAGGGCTGTCTCCTCGCTGCTCTGGGAGTTCTCCTGGTCTGGAGCCACCTCATCTTCTCAGTCCCCAGCATGATGCCCGCCTGCTAAAAATCACCCTGAGCATTTGAAGTGAACAATGCCCACAGGAAAACAGCTGGTTAAATGCTAACGTCGAAGATCTGATTTTACACACATAACTAACAAAGGCACCCCTGCCAACTCTTTATTAAATGGCTACCATACACACTGCCTTATTCAGCATGGTGCTCAATAAATATTTCTGGATGAATAAAAAGCAATTTTCTTTCTATGTGACAATAAGCATTTCCCTAAGAACTTTCCATTCAAGTTTGGGCTGGCTCAAGGAACATTCTAGAAATGGTCATTCCTGGTTTTCTGCTTGCCTTATCCAGGCTCTAGCCCACAGGACGTCTTGTGCAGAGTAGGAGGGCCGCACCCCTGTTCTGGGAGCAGATGGCACACTTTACAGTGATGCTGTACCCAAGGACGGGTTCAGCCTCATGTCCCCTCCCCTGGGCACCCCCGTGAACAGCATTACACGGACCAGTCTGACCTGGAAAAGACCTCTCCTTATCAAGGCAACATATTTCCTGTCTGGCAGGTCTCATTTCCACCAAAATCAAGGTTGGATATTGAATTCCATTTGCTGCCAAGGGCCAGAGAGCATCCATCATCTGCCTAGTGTCCTGTCACCAGGCCCAGGCCAGCCCCAAGTGCTGTCAGCACCACGATGGACCGCCCTCTGGTTGGCTCGCTAGGGAAGCCAAGCCTGTGCGGAGGCCACAGGACAAGGGAGACAAAGATGCCCCGTGCCCACCCTTTTTCCTTCTTTCCCCCTTATGACTGATTGATTCTGTTTTCCCACTAAATGTTGCTGTTAGTAGACTTTACTTTTTTTTCCAGCAGTTTTAGGTTTACAGAAAAATTGAGCCAAAGTACAAAGAGTTCACATATACTCCCTCTTCCACCCCAGGGCCCCCTGTTAGGATCAACTTGCACAATGGTGTGGTACACTTGTCACAATGGAGGGGCCAACACTAGTGCCTTATCATTATTAACTGAAGCCCATAATTTACAGTAGGGCTCACTCTGGCTTGACATGCATCCATCTATCGGCTTGACATGCATCCATTATAATAACACACTGAAGTTTCACTGCTGTAAAACAAATCCTGTTTCTTTCCCTTTTATATAATCTGCTTTTGCTAAAAGGCCAGACGACCTTCTTTAAGGAGGCCACATCAGAGGCCTGGTGGAACCTTCCTGCTTATCAGCGGCAGCCATGTGGCTGCTCACCTGTTGGCCAGGATGGGGGAGCTGGTGTCCGCTGAGAGAAGGGACATGAAAGAAGCATTGTCACGGAGAGACAGCAGCCAGAGTGAGTGAATTCCATTTTTAAATCATGGGTAGTGCCTAAAAACATCCTTCCTTCTGCAGTTGCTGTGAATGCCATGGCTTACCCTGAGGAGGCAGGACCAGAAGGAGCAGGAGAGCAGCTCTCCCAAGTTGGGTAGAAAAGACTAGGGGCCCCTTGTGGGATCTACCCCTACAGACTGAGGTGGACCTCCCTGCTCTACATCCCTGCACAGAGGTGGGGGACTGGCATGCAGTGGGCACAAGCAGAGGTGCAAAGATGTTCTCTTTCAGAATCTCTTTTTTACCCACTCAGCCTTTCCCTCAAGGCTATCTGGAGTCTGTGCACCCCTGGCCTCTGGAGTTAGGAGACCCCTAACTCTGGAGAAGAGACTAGCAATGAAGTTACCCTCTGTTTGCCTCCACTGCCTGGATGCCCCCAAATTCAGTGTTCAGCTGCCCCTCTTCTGCACAAGACAAAGAGGTGTAAGAGGGTAGAAAGCAGGGCCTAGCTTGGCTTTTGTAACAAGTGGTCTTTGGGCTCTGCCAGCGCACAGCCTAGGGCCTCATCACAGCGTCCAGGAGGTGAGGGCATGGGCCTTGAGCTCACCAGATTTAAGAGTGAGGTGTAGAAAAGAAAACTGGTTTGTAAATTTGAACTTCTCTGCTTGAAACTTAAGAGAACTTGGGATAAATCAATACTCTCATGCTGGATGTCTCTGCCCAAGATCAAGCATTGGCAGAGACCATGTCCCAAGGCTAGAGTCTATCTGCTCCAGAAAGTGGGGTGAGGGAGGTCCCTTGGCAAGGTAGTCTGTCCCAGTTTTCACTTCCTGGGTGCCCTGCATTCTCTGTAGCTCTCCACACCTTCCAGATCACAGACCCAAGCCAGACACCAAAGGAAGTAGATTGGAAATGCAAGCCTTTTTCCTACGCAACCTAACTAGAAGGATTTAAAAAGCAGTATAAGCAAAGAACCATGGCAAGTTCCCCAAAGCATAAAAGATACAGCACCTCACTTCCCCTGACCCACATGGGGCCTGCCCGAGTCCTGCTACAGCAGAATCACCACCCAGGGGTGGAGCAACCACAGGCACTGCAGGTGCAAGTCCACACTGAAGCTGGAGCTGGCCGGAGAGAACCCACCAGAAACACCAACCCACCACACCCCCAGCCTAAAGAGAGAACTAGAGGATTGTTCTCTAGCTCTAATCTCCACAGATACCAGGAGATTAGATGAAAAGAGGGCCAATAAAAATTTTTACATCAAATCTTGCATTCTCCTATGAATGTGGCTGTCAAGAAGTGGGGGTTAGGAGCCAGGCCCGGTGCCTCGGAGCTGGTGGAAGACCAAGAGAGTCACTTATACGCTGTGCAACTCTGGACAGTCTGGTCCACCGCTCGTGGCTTTATCAATACGATGGGCGTGAAAATAATATGACCAGAAACCACATAGGCGCGTTGCAAGAAGAAACGAGTGGCAATGTGCATGGGCCGCTGAGCTGTGACAGGCACGCCATCAGTGATCAAAGACCTCAGCTACTCACATTAGCCGTTAGCTCAAAGGGCTTGGAGGCACCCTATTATTTATGTACTTATTTTCGTCAGAAGATGAGAGATATCTCTTCTCTCTGATTCACATATGGTGACAAAAACCACCTGGCTTCTTGGGGGTTGTATTAATAAGTTCACATATCTCTCTTTCTGATTGACACCATTCCTCTTCTTGGTTCCTGTGGCTGTTGAATCTCCTCCTTGGTTATTGGACAGATGCAAGCTCCCTGATCCTCACAAATTCCAGGAAAAGGAAATCATGTTTCACAAAGGGACATCCCCAAAAGTAATCATCTCATTAGATCATCCTTCCCTTTGGCCATATTAAAACCCAAAGTTTTACTTAAAAATCATTATATGCTCTAGTGAAGGTAAATACTTTATTAAAGATAATAAAGTAGGATGTTGTCAATTCTATAGACACAACCCAGCAAGCACTTCGTTTGATAACAATGTTAAAAATACAACATACATGTATGCACACAGAAATGGTCCACATATGTCAGAATGTGCAACATTGCCATATTCAGAGTAAGGAGCCTCAGTGGACACATGTGTGCTTCTTCACCATGGCCACATCCACACCAGCCTTTTTGGGTTCACTGATAAAAACCTCAGAATTTGGAGAAAATATTTCTTGAGAAATCTCTATAATACATATAGAGACAATGGGGGGATTAGGCTAAAAGCGGCAGCAGCAAGAAACACTCATCTGCACTGGAGGACATGTATAAGAAATGTGCAAAAGGAGTTCCGTGTGCCAGCATGCACATGGACACACATGAACACACGGGTCCACACACACACAAACACACACGAGCACATACTCAGTGTCAGGTGAAGGCCCTACAGGCCTAAAGAAAACAATGTCACCTTTCAACACTATTTAGGAAACCCTGCTCTTGACTAAAATCTTATGTTGGCAGCAGAGAATGATGCCTGGGCAGATGCTACCAAAGGCCAAAGAAAATTGAATTGTGTTTCTTTTAACATTCTCCCAGAGGCAACCCCGCTTCACTTTTCCCAATAAACCAGCTCTCCAGAGAGCTCCACTGGGACTGTCTTTAATTTACTTAACTTTGTTGGCAGGGACGAGCAGCCTGCCACGGCTGATGGCTTGAGCCGTTGCCTCCAAGTCCCCTGCTCCCCTGATGCACTTTAGAAGGTGGGGTAGGAAGACTTCCTGCCGTCAGACAGGCCCCACCAGCACTGTCCGCTGTGCTCTGGCACCCAGCCCTGCCTGGTGGAATGAGTGCTACAGGGGCCAAACTTCAGACTGTGCTCTGCCCACAGGACGATGGCCACTATCAGAGGTAGATTTTGCCCAGTCTTCTGACATGTAGGAGCCACGAGAAATAGGCTTGCCGCAGGTCACCATGGGAGAGTCTGAGGATGAAGTTTGTGATTGAGAGGATCTGCTGGGCCAGGGAGATTTGTGCAATGGACTCCCTGAGGACCAGGAGGGCCTGGGACTGGATGCTCAGACAGGACCAGGGTAGCCCCAGACTAGCCCACATAGGCAGGTACACACAGGAATCCATAAGCTTCTCCACTGTCCAGCTACCAATCTGGGACAGAGGCAGGGAAAGAGACACTTTTTGAAAAAAAAAAATCTGATTCTCAATTTTAACCTTGCACTTACACAAAAGTTAGCCAAGAGCTCACACTGCTTTCAGCAAGTTAGTTTAAAGTTTGCCTCCATCCCCTGTGATCAGCAGGAAATGATAAGATCAGTGTAAAGAATTTCAAAAATAAATCACCATTTTCTGCACCTCTGAGTTGCCATGTGTAAATTGTCCCTCTGTTGGGAGCGAGTGAGATATGGAGAGGCCAGAGCACAGAAGGAGCTGCATTGGTGCTGCTGATTTCATTTTGTAACTGCTTGTCAAGGATGTGGTACTTGAAAGCCCACTTGGGGAAACACTCCCATTAGCAGGAGACTGTGCTGGGTAGAAGCACATTTGGGATTGGGGAGTAAGAGAAAGGACATGAGTAGCTCTAACTCGGGTTTCCCGGCTAGTCCTGAGCAGCTGTGGGGTCCTTCAACTGTTCTGGGATTCTATTTCTTTCTTTAATTTAGGAATTGTTTAAGAGACTTTCTAACATTCTCCCACAAATTAGTAATGATGATAATGTCAGTAAGAACAAGCATTTATTGTTTGCTCTATTATTATGATTTGCTCTATTTACTATTATTTGTTTTATTTATGTAACACTCATTCAGCCTTAAAATAATCTTATGAGGGAAGCAAAACTGTTGTCATCTGCATAAGATATGATTGTTTACATAGAAAATTTCAAAACTTTATAAGTATTAGAAATAATAAAATTTGGTGAAGATGTAATAAATGTCCATACATCAAAGAACTAGGAAGAATAAAGAAATACCATGGAAATATAAAAAACATCAGCTCCCTGGGAATAAATGTAGCAATATAAGTACAAGATCCTTAAAAGGAAAAATATCAAACTTCACTAAGATATATTAAAGAAGACCTAACTAAATAGAGAGATAGATGATGCTCATGGATAATATGATTTAATATCATAATGTAATCTGTACATTCAGTATAATTGTCAAGTCCCCATACTTTTTTTTAAAAAATAGAACCTGAAAAAATGATTTTAAATTTATTTGAAAGAGTAAAGGACTGAAAATAGCCAATACATTTCTGTAAAAGTAGTGAGGGGGAACTTAGATTCTTAGACATCTGGACTTTACGAAGCTGGAGTAATTAAGACATCATAATCTTGGTATATGGACAGAAAAACTGACTATGAAATAAGACTGAGATCACAAGAAAAGAGTCATGTACAGAAAGAATTTTCTATGTGACAGAGAATAAAGGAGCTCTATTAGGAGAAGAAAGACAAATCAATAAACGAAAGTGGAAAAAATAGTTATCCACATGGAAAAAAAATGAACTTGGCAATCTCTGTCAAACTACTTCTGAAAAATAACCCGAAAAATCATTAAGGAATTGAGTATCAAAAGCAAACTTTAAAATTCATAGTACATAATACAAGTAACTATCTTTTATACCTGCCAGTAGCAAAGATTTTCTTAAACAAGCATATAAAATTAGCTATAAAATGATAAATTTAGCTATATTAAAATCAAGAACTTTTGTTGACCAAGAGTCACCTTCCAAAAGTGAAAAACCAGAGTAGAAACTGGAACACAATATTCATAATATCAACCATGACAATTTAGTATCAATAGTAGATATAGAACTGCTATAAATCAATTTTTTAAAAGCACAAACCACCTAGCATATTAATGAGAAAAAACTCATCAACAGGTATGTCATAGAACAGGAAACATAAGCCCGATAAATCTATGATGAAATTCAAAAAGAAAAATACAAATCATGAGATGAGATAATATTGTAACCCTGTTCAATTCACAAAAAGTAAAACTCTAACACTATTAAGTGTTGGAGAGGATGAAACTTGTGGCATTGTAGATGAGTGCACTTTAGGAAATAGTTGGATGTTATCACCTTAGGTTGAATTATCATCCATCCTCTGACATGGTTCCCTTTAAAGGTTCATATCCAAGAAATTGCTTATATTTATATAACAGCAGATGTGCACAAGTCTAAACACAACAGCACTGCTCTAACCAACACAAATCTGGACCCCTCCTTCCAAATGCCCCTTGGCAGGGCACTTGCCAGCCACGATGGTATATTCACTCCCTATTAAGCAGTAGTCATAGCAAATGAATCACAGTGTGGTACATGGATCTCATCAAGATAACACTAAGTTCACAGATGATTTGGTGGTGGGAATTTTATGGGGACTATACCAGAGAGGAGAAATCAAACATTGTACAAAAATGAACAATGATGTAAAAAAAAAATGTAAATATTTTTAAAAGATAATACTAAGTGAGAAAGCAAGTTTCAAAAAGTTACATGCAGCATACCATTTTTATAAAATTAAAAATGATTCAGATAAAAGCATGCATACTTTCTAGAAATACATACAGAAGCAGAAACCCGAAGAAAGGAGGCAGGTAGATTAAGAACATAAGACACAAGATGACAGTGACCTCAGGAGTGGGGTGAAGCGGTCAATAAGATCGTCCATATGTGACGGGGAGTTACTGTCCTAGTCTTTACTTTCAGCTGGGGTGGTAGATTCACTAGTGGTCATGGCACTAGCTAAATTGACAGATAACTGATAAAGACAGCCACACAACAGATCAGTGGTGGAGATTGTTAAAACCAAGGACTGTGATGAATCTAGTTCTTGAGCTCTGAGGGGTGGAGAGGGGGCACCCCAGGGAGCAAATCCTGTCACTGTCTACATGTCACAGGCTAGAGAACTGAGGGTCAGGCTGACTAATCAACTTGCTCCAGGCCACAGAGCTAGAAAATGGCAAAGCTGGGGCCCTGAGTCAGTGCATTGTAAATCAATAAGAACAGGGAGCCCTTGCCTTTCAAAGTAGCCTGTGGACTAGCAGGACAGGTCCCCACGGCAATCAACCCAGATCATTTATTCCCACATCAGTTCTTGAGATTGTTCATTTGCCATCAGAACCTAGAGGTCTTGAACATTCCCATGATTTGCTATACTTCTCTGCCCGCCCACTCCCCTGCCCTCCCCACACACGCTCAAAGTATTTTCTGGCATCTGTTCAAATCATTTTCATATTCTTTTTGAGCAGTTTCATTTTCTAGGACTGTTACTTCAGAACTCATTCACAGGGCGCATGTGAAAGAAATGCTGCTCAGCATTGACTAAGCATATGAGTAAGTTTTTATTTTAATAGCACCTTGTAGGAGGTATCTTCATAAATGCATGGGGGAGAGGTGGGAGAATGCTTGCAAACTGCCCACAGACAAGAGCTAAGACCCGTAAAAACAGGTTCACACACTTACACAGAATTACTCTTTTCAGTTTCGGGGTAAGCTCTGTTTTGTAATATCGTTTGCAAAAAAACAAAAAGACTATGAATAATCTTCATTACACGGCAACCCTTAACAGAGTCTACCATCCCAATGAGTGAAGACTTGTGGGCCACATATACAGACAGCAAATTTACCAGGACTCCACTTTTCTGCAATGCTTGTGCAACAGAAATGCTCAGCTCGGGTTGGTTAATCAACTGGCCCCTGGCCGCAAAGCTAGTAAATAGCAAAGCTGGGACCCTAAACCCGGGTGTTAATTACACACACCCATGTGAATCAACAGGAGCTGGGAGCCCAAGCATTTTGAAGTAGCCCACAAAGCTACAGTGAGTTGAAGCACCACTACTTCGCTTTCTCTGAGCTTCAAAATGCCACACACAAAGTCACTTCCAAAGAGATTGGGCCATGATTGGACTTAGGCTGGGCTGTGAATAGCATCATCTCATAAAGGGCTGAACAGAGTCAGGAAGTGCTATTAACCATGTGCCTTTGGTCCCCAGCTGGCAAGCTCAGCCCTTCCTTGTCACTGTGGTGGCACCATCTCTAGAGGGAAGGCCAGCAAAGTCGTAGCTGAGAGCATGGTGGAGCAGGGGGTGGCCATTCTGGAGTTAGGTTAACTCCCTACCACCCCAGCAGAATGAGAGCTTATGGTACATTTTGAAACCTCAAGACATGCCCTAGCTTTCTTTTTCATAACATGGCAACCCTGTGCTCTCACAGTGAGGGGGCAGGTCTGAAGACTGCTTGCCCTTCCAGGCTTATGCCCAGTAGAGGCCTGACATGCCAATTTCCAATAACTTCAATATCCTCCTCTTTCTTAGACCCTTCCAGTGACAAGGATACAGAAATCCCCCATTCCCAGCCAGTGGTCATTACCAGGGGCCTCTCATCAGAACAAAGTTGGGGATCTCATCCTTACCCCTCTCTCCTCCTGCCCCCTGAAGGCCCTGGCTGCCCCATCTCTCTGAGTTTCTGCAAACAATCAGGCCAGGGACCACACAAGCTGAGCGCCATGCAGGGGAACAAGATAGACACCGCTGCCCTGTCCTACTCCTGTAGGGCAGTAAGACGGCGTGGGCACACAGCCCAGGGCAGCCTCCTATGGGGGTAGGGGCGGATTTTCCTAAGGAGCATTTACCCCATTAAAAGATCCTAAACTCTTCTTTATATATGGACTGAAGATTTATATCCTCCCCAAGATTGATATGTTAAATCCCTAGCCCTCAGCGATTTCTGACGGTGGGGCCTCTGGGAGATAATTAGGCTTAGATGAGGTTGTGAGGGTGGAGCCCCCATGTTGGAATTAGCGTCCTTCTCAGAAAAGGAAGGCACCAGAGCTCATATCCTCTCCATCACTGAGGACTCAGCAAGAAGTCAGCCATTTGCAAAACAGAACAAGAGCCCATCCAGACTCTGAGCCTGTTGCCTCCTTAATCTTGGACTTCTAGTCTGCAGAACTGTGGGAAATCAGCAACCTCTGTTTCACCCACCCGGCTAATAGTGTTGCTTAGAACAGTGGTAGCTGACTAAGATATCCAGTACCTCTCCCTCTCCCCATGGAGCGAGCAGCAGGACTCTTGGAGCACCACTGTGTGCTCGGACACATGGGGCAGGACCAGGGAGGCAGGAACTGCCTTTGTCCACATGGCTGTACTGCAGGTGGGAGTGGGCACAAGGAGATGCTTGACCACCTTTTATGAGATTTTCCACAGGCCTCTTTCTTGCTTTCTAAATAAGCCCTAATTCCACAGCAGAACTCAGCCTCTCTTCCTACACATTTCTTAGTTATCTGTATTTAACACTGCAAGTATATAATCATTATAGGTCTTCAGAAGCAACAGAAGCACATAGGTTAAAAAGTCGAACACCATCCCCCATCTCCAAATCCCATGCCCCACCAGTGCCCACAGTCAGCAGGGTAGTCATTTAGACACAGTCATTTCCTGGGCTCATCCAGTGGGTACAGCTATGACCAGAGGTATGGACATGAGGTCCTCAGCCCCTCTTATAAGAGTGGCCATGTGCACTCTGTTCTCCCAGGCTACTGCCCATGTGCTGTTAATCCAGTTGCAGCTTGCAGGAAATGGTCCACCTTGGGAGGCTGTACTCCAAGGATGCAAGTGGGATATTCTAGATGAGAGGCAGGCTTCTGAAACCCTGTGATGTTCAAGTGGCTTCCCCTCACCTTATCTGAAAGATAGAGAGCAGGACTACTTGTGCATCTTCAATGGTGCATTTATTTTCAGTGTAAGCTCCAAAAATATTCGGAGGATTGTTCTAAAAGTAGCAGATCTTTCATCTCAAAGTCACTGATGATGGGTGTATTGCTTAATACACCAGAATAATTCTTTGGTGAAAACTGGATGATCTTGTTTTAGAATAAATGATTTGTTGTAAAGATTACAGGCAGCAAAAGTTAGAACGACTGCACAACAATCACCAAAAGCACAAGAGTAAGGAAAGAACATGAGCAATGAGATTTCTAAAAAATAGGACGTCAGAGGTCTTTACCTACCCAGCCTCAAAACAGAAAACAGTCCACTAGTATTCCCTACACTGACCCCCACTGCTGTGAAATTATGAGATCTTCATTTTGCAATCAGAGAAGTTTTGCATTATTTTAAAAGTTGCAACTCCCATGATTCAAAGTCATGCAAAATATGGTCATATATTAGTTTAGATGGCAGCCTTACTCATTCTCTTTGGTTGCCAAGATCTCCATCTTTAGACTGCGTGCCCCCTCCTCAATCAGAATGCCAGTTATTTAGGATGTCCCAGTGGTCTCCAAGTCTCACCCCAAATGGGTGAAGCATGTGACCATCACCACCCACCCCTGCCTGTCGCACACCTGGAGGGTTGCACACCAGATTCCTCACTTCTGCTGCTTCGGCACCTGCCCACCAGGTTAGCTGTGGACCTGCAAGTCACTCAGCTTACAGACCCTCCACCACCGTGGGCAGTAAACTGCCCTAACTTGCTCTAATTGCCTCCCAGGCCTCAGCTATGACTTGGGGCCTGCTTGGGGTCATCCTTACCCTGCACCTTCCCCCTACTCTCCAAAAATACTCTCCAACTCTGAACCTTTCTTAGTTACTGTGGAACATGCTACAGACCATTGAGGGTTTAGTTGTTTCTCTTCATTTAATACATTCATCTTCATTTGCATCTTTCCAGTAAAACTTTCCATAGACAACAATGAGTCATGAGAAATTCTTCGGGGTGAATGGCACCACTTGTGGAGGTGGCTGCCCATGCTTCACCAGCTCCGGCTAGCTGGCCAAGCACCTGGCGGCACCCCAAATTTCTTGCTGTGTGAGTCATTTGTGCAAATTTAGGCTAAGGCCAGGGTGTCTTGTTAACAGTGCTGAGGAACAGAGGAACTGGAAGAGCCAGCAATATGGTTTAGGATGCTGAGCCTGGGGTGGGGTGAAAGTGGTGATGTGGGGTTGGGGTATGAGGAAGAGAAGAAGAAAAGGGCAAAGACAAAAGGAGATGGTGAGAGATGGGGTGTATGTGAAGCTGAAGAGGGAAAGGGGCTTCTGAAGAGAACCTTTGAGAACTGGAGCAGCAGGTTGTCAAGAAAAAGCTGTCAAGGGGAGACCTGGGCAGCTGAGTGTCACCCCATGATTGAGATGATTTATATCATCCTGAGGAGGCACTCAGGGGGTCTGAGTTTGGGTAATGAATAGTCCCTCCCAGCCATACAGTTCCAGGATCCGTCCCCACGCAGAGAACCTGGGCCATCGGGTAAGTGTCCACTTTTCATCAGGCCAACTACACCTTGGCATCTTCTCAGAACCAGCATTCACATTTTAGAATCATTTTGATAAAACCTGCCCTAACCACAGTGTCAGGGGGAAATGGCATCTTGTGGTAAGCAAAACCCTGCTGCAACCCTCCCCCTAAACTGACAAAACGTATCCTTTCATCTCTCAGTACCACTGTTAGCACTTTTTTTTTTTTTAATAACATGGTGAAGAGCCCTCCACACCAATGAATGAATGAAAAGAAGTATAAATCAGCACTTCCTTTAAAAGTCATGTTATTGAACTTCAAAGATATTATTGCAAATGATGGTGTCTCAGAGGGGCTGGGGAGCACCCTGCATCACAGTGGAAGACTCCTGGGCAGTGTTCCCTAGCTCACAGCTGCAAGGGCTGGCACAAGAGAACTTTCTCTCCAGGACCACCATGGGAGGTAGTGGTCCTGCCCAGCAAAGTACAGGAGCTGACAGGAATGAGACTAGGGAGAAATGGGTCTGGACCCACTGGAAGGGAAGCTTATCTTATCAGTACTATCTAATATGATACAAGATATGTGGACAATATGTGTACTACTAGCACTAGATATCAAAAATAAAAGACAAGGTGATAAAAGAATTCACATTTACATATATAACACTTCAAACATTGGTAATCTGCAAAAAAAAGTCCAGTATATCTATTAACAAAAATCTACATATAAATGAACTTTCAAAGTCCAAAACCGGGCCTCCCCGGTGGCGCAGCGGTTGAGCGCTGGGTTGTGAAGCTGCCCACAGCCTCTGCAGCGCCGGTTCGATCCCCGGCTGCTCCCCGGCCACCAGAGGAGGGTCCCACCTGGCGCACAGACCTCTCCTGCCGCCTGCTGCTCCCCTGCTGCTCCCCTCTGGCTCTGGTGAATTCTATCACCCTCCCGCACTTCTCGCACTTCTGACTGTACCCAGTGCTTGTATAAATAAATAAATAAATCTAAAAAAAAACCAAAGTCCAAAACCATGTTTTTCAAAGGTCAACTATATAATATGTCTTAATTGTATGCCCCTTTGCCCTACTAGGAACTAAGTTCTCTGGCACACACACAGATCAACACCCCACATGGCATTACCAACATTAGGAGGCGGGTGTGTCCATCTCCCACAACTCCATGCTGCCAGTGACCATCACCCCAAGTTGGAGATGGAGACTCCGGTGTGCCTGCGACGGGTATTCAAACTTAGCTCTCACTGAGTGATACTGATGAGTGGGGATTTCACAGGGTCTAAGGGCAACCACGGCTACTCCCAAACTATGTAAGAATCTCCCCTCAAGCTGCCCATCACCACTCAATCACTCAGGCCTCTGTCTCCCAACCACCTCCATCACCCCCACTCACCTCCAACCACCTCATCCTGCAAAGCATGCAAATCTCAAAGATGGGGGTAGCAGGTCACAAATCTTTTTTTTTTTTCACATTCATAGTTCCTCCAGCTGCACACCTTAGCATGTACTAGGAAAGAAAGACAGGGCAGGAACTGACATTAATTCATATCTGCCACACGTCAGTTATGGTCCTGTGATACTTTCGACAGTCACTTCATTTAATCCTCACAGCAAACTTTTGGTATATATGACCCATGACTTTACAGACAAGGGAGCCAAGACACACACATAAAAGTAGAGTGCAGAGCTGGGGGCCACGCCCAGGGCCCTGTGGTTTCAGAGCCATCTGCTTCCCTTCCGGTAAGGAGGCTGTAGCAGCAACCCACAGAGAGTGTGGCCTGAGTTAGGAGGGTGGCCCCCAGAAAATACCCAGTGTGAGCCTTACCTCTAGCAAGCATCCAGAATATGCAGGAGGAGTCCAGGGTGTCTCTAGGCACCCCTTGTGTCTAAGGAAATGCTCACTGCCAGCTTCTCTCCAGCTGATTGGGACACACTGAGGGAACACACACAGACAAAGAGAACACATAGGGGACCCACAATGGACCCAAGGACATGGTGCTGTTCAGATGACTCTCATGGCCCACCTGACTCAAAAGCCACCCAGCGCATGGTCAGGCTGAATGTCAGAGGTCCAGCCAGCAGTGTACCCCAAGTGCCACCCTTCCCAGCAGCCATGGGAAGAGGCCATGTGGGGCAGGGCTGTCGTGACCATTACCAGCCATGAGGTCTCAGTCAAGGCCGAAAGATCTAGGAACTTCCACTTCCATGAGCAGAAAATGGTTAGATGGGCTCTGCCATGTTTACTCAGAGATCATTCTTGACGCCTTAAAGACAAACTGTGAATCCTAACAAAGGCACAAGGCCGTCACATGTTGTGGATATCATGACCTCATTACTTCAGCAGCCTCTTCAGGGCAAAGAAGAGAATTAACAGCATTGGTTGAGAAATCCTGAGCAGAAAGGAACTTCATCCTGACTCTTGCTGCTAACTAGCTGTGGTTCTGAGCTCTGTTTTTCTCATGTATAAAATAAAGGCTTTTAGGCTATATCAGTGGTTTTCGCTCTCTTACTGACAGAATGATTAGCCAGGCACTCTTCTAAGAGTTTTATGTATATTAACTCATTTAAACCTCACAAAAATCCAAGGTGACAAACACTAATATTTCCCCCATTTTTCAGATGGAGAAATTGAGGCATAGAGTGCCCTGGTTCACTCAGACAATGAGAGAAGTGAATCCAGATTAAAATGCCCTCCAAAGCCCAGCACTCTGCTTCTGGAGTCTGAGGGCCATGGACAAATGGCCCTTTTCTCAGACTTCCTGTCTTGTCTTCTTTACTCAGCAGAAACACAGGTTTCACACACTGCTCAGGACTCTCTTCGAGCTCTAAAATTCAACCATATCCCTGAATACTAATTTTTTCCAAGGAAATGAAATGAGACATGCACATGGATAGACTCAGGGGATTCCAGAGTGTTGACTTTCTGTGTGTCTTTCTGTCTGTCTGTTTTGACTCTGGAGTCCTCAAAGCACAGGCAGCACTGGTAGTCATGGGTCATAGGTCACTCTCACTGTTTCCAGCAGTTGTGGTGGAGCTGTTCAAATAGCCTGGAGGGTGGGGTGAGTATATTTAAACTATGCTCAGGGAATTCTGTAACAACAGAATCAGGGGAATGCAGGGAGAAAGATTTGGGACTACAATGAGGATAAGAAAAGCTAAAGGCTGAAGAGAACTACATAATAAATACCTGAGAGAAGTGACAGGTAGTCCAATTCCTTCCAATTTGGAAAAAAACAAATTTCCCTGTTTTACTTGACAAACAGGAATGTTGTGGCCCAAAGGTCTTGTGAGAAAATGCCTCCTCAAAAGACTATAAAGAGGGCCTCCCCTGGTGGCGCAAGCAAGTTGAGCGCAGCACTGTGAAGCTGTCCATAGGCTCTGCAGCGCCGGTTCGATCCCGGCCGGCCGGCGAGGGTCCCACATGGCGAAGCAGACCTCTCCTGTCTCGCCCGCTGCTCCCCTTGAAACAGGGTGGTCCGCAGTGTATTTCAGTCAGTCTGCCCGTTCTGTTCCCCACTCTGTCTCTGGTGAATCCTCTCACCTCCCGCGCATCTGGTCTGTATCCCAGTTCTTGTATAAATAAATAAATAAACCTAAAAAAAAAAAAAACAACAAAGAGGACGGGTGATCACTGCCCAAGCGAGAGCCATCCAGAAAATAAGTGAGGGGCACTCCAGACTCTAAGCTGGATTGCCACAGTAATTCTTCTATTTTCCTTTAATTTCTGTCTACACTCCCTCCCCCATAGGTCCCTTGAAAACAATTCTACCATGATGCTCCTCCTACTGTTATCTACTTGCTGCTGCCCCAGGGGAACATGCTTTTATCTAGCAAAGGAGTTAACCAGAGTAAACAGGTAACATCCTGCCTAAGAAAACCAGACTTAGAGAAAAGTCTGTTCCACAACCCCCCCCCGCCCCCCCCCCCAGAGAATCTTTTCTATGGGCCTTGCACACTCAGTTTCATTGTTAAATTTGTTTCTTCTCTTTTAGAGGCCATTAAACTCAAATTCTTCCTCCAAAAAGGACAAACACCCACCCCTTGGACTCTGCCTACACCTCCTCCCAGAACTAACAAGAGCAATCAATCACCAGCTCAGGGGCCAGCCTTAGAGAGACCACACCCCAGGCCCTTACATTGGGAGAGCTCTATGCCCCACTCCAGCCTGAAGCAGTTATGGGACACTGACCTCCCTCTCTCAACTTCCCAAATGTTTTCAGGCCAGATGAAACCTTAGAGTAGAAAATTTAGGATGGAAGTTTTATAAGGCCGGAAACCAGAGGTGTGGGTAAAAATGATTAAACCATTGTTAAACCAGCTGTAGAAGTCTCACAAGTCCAGGAACCAGAGGTGGGGGCAGAGAGGACTATCAGTGGTTGTAGAAAAGAAACCCAATCCAAACCCAAACTGATAAAATCCACAAAGTGATAAAATTCCACCAGAGAACAGTATAGAAGGCCACCCCTGCCCTTTGAAAACGCAGCACTTGCCCTTTAAGACTGGTGCCCAGTTGTGTCTCTTCAAGTGTCTCTTTTTCTTAATAAACTTGCTATGGCGGGTGACAGGAGATTTTGTTGAATTCTTTCACAGAAAAATACAAGGATCCCGTAAAGCGAACCCCATCAACAGGGAGAGGGGCAGATTATTTGCCCGGGTTGGGAGAATGGAGCAGAAAAGCAGAGGGGCATGGGCTGGGTATAGTGAGGAAAGCCAAGCTCCAGAGAAGCTGCAGGAGTAGGGGCAGCCGAGGAGCATCTCTAGTTTAAACCAGTGATGTGGTGGGCTAAGCTGGCGTCCACTTACACAGTGCTTAAGCAGTGTGATGACAGGACTGCACTCATTTTTAATTCAAGAAATAAACCAAGAGCATACAAGCAGCAGTGCCCTGGTGAATGCCTAACACCCAGCATCCAAATAAAGAATTGTTTTATTTGATTTATTACTACAATATTGTTATTTATAGGATATTACACACACACACACACACACATATTCAGATTGACCAAATGTTTCTCAATTACAATTCCTGTCTCTGGCTCCTAGCTCCAGCAGAATTTCTCAAGCAGTGAGGTGTCTATTGTTATGTTAATGAAGGTTGCCAGGGAAACTAGCCTGAATAGAGGGTGATGCTTTTCAGTCCCACCCTCTGATTTTCTGAGATGGGAGAAAAGCTAGAGTGGAGTTCAATAGTTAATGATTTCATCACTCCTACTTATGAAATGAAACCTCCTTCAAAGCCAGAGTGGAAGGACCTCCAGACTGGTGGAAATGTGAGGATTTGGAGGAGAATGGCACATCTGGACAGGACAAAGAAGCTCTGCACCTTCCCCCCATATCTTTCCCTATGCCTTTTTCCACCTGGGTGTTTGGTATCCTTCAGTGACCTTTATAATAAACCCATGAGTAAACAGATCCCCTGAGGTCTGTGTGCTGTTCTAGCAAATTAATAGCAAGTTATGAGGTGTCTAGAAACTTCTGATTTATAGCCAGTTGGTCAGAAGCACAGATAATAATCTGTACTTATGATGGGCACCTGAAGTTTGAGGAGGAGTCTTGGGAACCTCCAATAGGTAACTAGTCAGTTAAAAGCCCAGGTAACCTTGTGGGACTTGTCTAGGACTTGCAAGCAGCATCTGAAGTTGGGGGTAGGGGAGAATGATCTTGGAAGACTGAGCCCATTCCCTGTGGAAACCAGTGCTATCTCCAGGCAAATAGTGGCTCTCCTCATCATACCCAGCCCATGTTCTTCTACTGCTCTGCTTCAATCCCCTGCTGGTGGCTGAGAATTGCTTGTTGGTATAGGAAATTCTACCCATATCCAGGCTGGAAACTAAGTTGCTGGAAACCACCCACTGAAAAATAAAACTTGCTGATTTCCAAGGTGCAAATACTCCTGCTATGGCCCATATCAAGCTACAGATATAACAGTAACACTGAACTCAGAATTGAGAAGAAACATACAGCTTACACCAGCCTACAGTATAGTATCCCCACCTTGTATTGTTCGATACAATAGATGTAATTTAAAAAGCGCACTTAATTGTAAGCTGTAGTAAAATAATTAGAAAGCGGTAAGTTTTAGGTTCATTACCATTCATTAACTTTGCTTCTGATATAATTTATTTATTCAAAGGTTTATATAATTTTTAATAATGATGTGGTTAACAACCAGATCACAAAATTCCTGAACTCTTTGAGTCAGTTCTGCTGAGCTAATAATGACACTTCACATACTCCAACTGGGTATCTGCTGAGGAGGGGAGAGGGGGTGCAGCTCGGTCCAGGAGAGCCTGCCCAGGGCTCTGCCACGCCTCCACAGTGGACACGTGGGAACCACATGGCTCAGCGCTTGGGGACTTGCAACAGGAAGCAGTGCTGAGAGAGTCTAGGAAGTCATGTGCACAGTTAATCCCGGCAGACGGCTCCTGTTCCCACGTACACTTGAGAAAAGGAAACACACTGGCTGGTCAGGGGCCCCTTGGGAATTTCAGGGATGTTGCTACAACGGGCCATGAAAGAATCTGACTGTGGGAATGTGCTAGAAGGACAGCAGCCGGGACACAAGAGAAGGGGGTGAGGGGACAGCAGAACCAACTGGAAAGGCCCGGAAAATGGTAGTAACTTTGGCCCTATTATCTCTCTAGTAACCATTTGGAACCTAGACCTGAGCAAGGGACTCACTAGGAATGACTAGAAGCTGACAATGTGGGTCTTGGTGGTAGGCTTGGAAAGAGAGACCCAAGGAAGAAAGATGGCCAGCATTGGACCCTGGCTCCCCACTCAGGGATCTGAACTTTGCTTAGCAGACTCCCCACCTTTGTGACTGGGGAACACTGAGCGCTAGCCCAGGGGGCCCCAGCTCCTCAGCTGTCTAGCAAACTGTTTCCCCCTCTCCCTCGCCTCCTGGCAAGCCCAGCTTTTAAGTTCCCCACATCTAAAGCCAATAGCAATCAAAAGAGTACCACAACAAGGCTTACAGAGGTGTCAGGTCTAGAAAAGAGGGCCCCACGTGGGGGAGGCCGACTCTAGCCTGACCTTGCCCTCGGTCCATTATGATGAGACTCAAGGCAGGGGCCCGGACGACATCATCCCAGGGAAACAGCCAGACTCAAGTCTTCACACAGCCACTACTAGCAAAGGTGACAGCCGTGGCCTAGACAAAATACATGGAGCTGAGACAGAGGGTTGTCAAATAAAAAACAGGGGGCCAATTAAATTTTTATTCCTGATGAAACAGCCATGTCCCAAATGTTGCATAAGACTTATTTCTACCAAAAAATATTCCTTGTTTATGTGATATTCAAATTTAACTGGGTGCCCTGTTTATTTTTTGCAACCCCAGAAATCAATCTTTTTTATCCCCTTACCTTCTCCCTCTGAAGCTTAGCCACACTCAAAAGGCAAGACAAAGCTTTTACAACACAGCCAGTCTCATGAACTTCCTGCCATCCCATAGATCCCTAGGCACACAGTTCATTCCATGGCTCAGGACTGTCACCAGGGCAACCAACATCAACAAGAAGTCATGAGACACAAGTCTCTGCCCTGGGCAGGCACTGTGCCCAGTGCCCATGTTCAAAGGCTGGGCAGCTGTGAGTCTCGTCTCAATGGCATCACCTTCTCTTACAGACAAGAACATCAGGCTCCAGGGTCAAACCAAGGAAAGACAAAAACCTTGAAATTACTTTTTCATTGCTTTACTCTTGTGATCAAAGACTCCCGTGTAAACATGTGGAAAGTACAAATAAGGAAAGAAGTCAAAATATGACATCCATAGCCACCCCACCTATGGGAAATTACTGCTAAGAACGCATTGAAATCAATATTCCAAGTAAGCTCTTTGAAAAGGAGAGGTGCGTTGGGCCTCCCCTGGTGGCACAGGAGGTTGAGCGCAGCGCTGTGAAGCTGTCTGCAGCGCCGGTTCAAACCTTGGCCAGCCGGCGAGGGTCCCAGATGACGCAGCAGACCTCTCCTGTCTCGCCCGCTGCCACCCTCAGCAGTGTATTTCTTTAGTCTGCCTGTTCTGTTCCCCGCTCTGTCTCTGGTGAATCCTCTCACCCTTCTGCGCATCTGGACTGTACCCCAGTTCTTGTATAAATAAATAAATAAATCTTTAAAAAAAGGAGAGGTGTGGTTTCTTATCCTTGGAGATATTTTCTCCTTCACCACTAAACAGAGGCACCCCCACCCCCTCCTTGCAGGGTGTAATATCACTCACTTCCCCAGAAGTTGCCTACAGGCCATCACAGTCCACCTTCCAGCTCATCTTTTAAAAAACCGACACGAGAGTCCCACTGGCTGATGCACATTCCTTTTTCTGTTCAACCCAGGGCTGTCGTCACGCTCATGCCTGTAATGAGACAATGAGTGATCTTGACCTAGTGGGACATACACACAGACATGTATTCATACATACATATGCAGACACACTCATACACAATACATATGTGCACACACATACACACATATGCATGCATACAGTCATGTACACATAAGCACACATCTCTTGCCCTCTGAACATCTCCAAGTGTTAAACATCACACTCCTGGTGCATGAGGATTGGGCTGGGATCCCCCCAAAACAGTACTACCCACAGTAATAGTTATATACTCAGGTCTCAGGGAACTGAGGCAACCTAGACCCTGCAGCCCTGCACCGAGAGACCCCCGCACTACTCTTCCCTGCAGAGTCAGGAGATGACAACAGATCTGGTTTGGGCCCAATCAAACTCTGTATTCTTTGTCTTTGCAATTGATTCTGAAAGTTTGGATGATTGTTGTTTCTGGGGAGAGGGAAGGAACTGTGAATTTGAGCAGAGCCCACCGCAATCTTTATTCCTTTCAATTCTCTCTTCTGCTCATTTCCACTCCCTTTCAGGGAAGCACCCCTTCTCCAGTGTCTGAGGAAGATGAAATAAATGGGAAGTTCAGGGACAGAGAAAAGTTTGGACTTAACATATTTTCTCAAATCTAAGAGAAATATTTTGTTTCAAAATCAGAATCTATCGCATATTGCCTGTGAACATGTGATGCAGAAAAGATTCCCTTTGCTCTGGAAATTCTGTTATTAACTGAACAACGGCAACTTAGAAGGTAGGAGTTATTCAACCTATTAAGGCAAAAATCAAAGCCATGAACATTTAGCTCCTCTCCTTACCCCAGTCTCACTAAGATGTAAAATATACCAACTAAGGTGTTCCCAGTTACATGGCAAAGAGAATAGAGCGGAGTTTTTGGAAGGAGGGTGAGAAAGCTGCTGTCTGTGTGTCTAGGAAGAGCAGGATCCACCAGGACTCTGCCAGGGCTCGGGCCCAGGAGCAGTAGGAATCTGAGGAAGGGGGTGCTATGGAAAGAGGGCCAGGGGTGATGTACCATGGTTTCAAATGCATGTAATGATTCTGGACTTGGTACAGGAGAAATTTTGCCCAAGACTTGTGCCAATTTTTCTTCCTTTTTATTTGAAATAAGATAACTGATATCTGGGAAGTTCTTCAATTCTCCCTGCCAGGGTTTTAAAGTCTTTTTATGACTTTTAAGGTAAATGAGAGAAACAAACTTTCCCCCAAAGTCCTGGTTTTAATGTTTTTCAACTGGTTATCTATTTCACATACTTGGAAAATGGCATACTCTTGTTTGGGGGATTGCTTAGTTGGAGTCCACTCTAGAAATGCCCTTTGCTGTGAATGGTCTCAGCACCCACATACTGGGTCCAAAAAGTGTCCCCTGTGCTGAGCAATAAAGATGCTGGTAGGCGTCCTGGGGAGGCACACTGCGTGCAATCGAGATGTCTATCTACCTCTTCCCCTGGACTTCCTCTTTCCTCAGGACTCGGCTCAGTGGCTTCCTTTCAGTCCTGAAAACACACTGGTTCTCTGCTGCTGTGGGGCCTTTGCAGTTACTTCTCCTCTGTTAGGATGTCCCTCCCCACATCTCCACAGGGCAGCTGCCACTCACAATTCAGGCCTCTCCTACACACACACACACACACACCAGCAGTCACAACCAAACACACACACACACACACACACACACACCAGCAGTCACAACCCATTCTACTCTGATTTTGGAGTTTTAGAAGCTCTCGCCAAAATGAGCCTGCTCAGTGTATTTACTGCTCAGGTGCTCAACATCTCCCTCCCGAGAAGATCATGAATTCTGTTTTAAGATTTATTTATTTATACAAGCACTGGGTACAGTCAGAAGCGCGGGAGGGTGAGAGAATTCACCAGAGCCAGAGCGGGGAACAGAACAGGCAGAAGGACCGAAATACACTGCTGAGGGGAGCAGCGGGCATGGCAGGAGAGGTCTTGCGGAGTCATGTTGGACCCTCGCCAGGAGCTGGGGTTCCAACCGGTGCTGCAGAGGCTGTGAACAGCCTTTTAGCCCAGGGCTCCACCGCTGCGCCACAGGGGAGGCCCGATCATGAATTCTGTTTAGATAGAACCTTTACCTCCCTCTTCTCAGCCACGTGTGCATAACAATGCCCAACACATAATAAACACTGAGTAAACATTTATTCAAACAAATTGTGTTGAACCCAACTGAAATGACTTGAAAGGACATTAATGTAATTATTAAAAGGGGGCTATCTTTTTGACTTGACCTGAGAGGTTATTGGAGAGAAACAAAGTTGTTAAAAGTAAGTGATATAAATTGCTTTCACCTTACAATTAGAAAGGACTATCCTATTCCAGTTGGCCTCAACAAAGAAAGAATCACCACCTAGCTCCTCTCCTGGCTTTCATCTAGTGCTTGGACGCTGTCCTGAGGCCAGCTGCAGCCAGGACCAGGGGATGGGAATGAGGATATCCTATTTCTTTAAAAGACACTCACCATCCAAACCCATGGTGAGTACAAAGAACACACACCTGAGAGTCTTGTGGGCACAGAGAAGAGGTTGCCAGAGATCAAGTTGTGCACAGGTGTCAGGAGGGGGCAGGAAGCCACTAGCTGCTGGAAGGCACACGTAGGGGCGGGGTTAACATACAAAAGAGCAGGCAAGGAGGAACCAGGCCAGGAACAAGGTGCATGCAGCAGACCCAGACACCAGCTTCCAGGCGAAGGGCACCTGCGTAATTCATACGATGCCTCTGGGCCCCAGGTGAGGGTCAGCCATTTCTTCTGGAATTGGCATTGCTACATTAAGAAGGATGACCGAAATTTAGCGCACATTTGTTTTTATCAGTCACCATGGTGATACATTAGATACCTGATCTCATTTACTCCATCAGAACAATGTGATTGATGTAAACAGAGGTTGTAACAGGTCGGTTGGTTCTCCTAAGGTTACATCATTAATGTAATGTGGCAGGACCAGGCCAGAACTCAGGTCTGTCTCCTTCACTTATGCTATAGGGCCTATACCATGTAGTGAGCTCACAGATGCCACAACATTCCCCACAGTGTCTCTCACATCAGCTCTTTTCTCTGAGCTCAGGTTTGGCCTGGCCTGAACTTGACATTATCTGTATAGGGAGTTCAGGTTGGTTTCAGATGAGCATGGCACATATACAGAAAGCAGGGACAAGGAAAACCCATAATTGAGAGAAATAAAACTGAGCCCATGAACCTCTACTAAGAGTATTTGGAAAATTTTTAAAAGCCCAAGTTGAGTTTGTCAAAAATGCTAATCACAATTTAAAACGTGTGTTGTTTGGAGGTTTTGCTTTTGCTCATTTTATTTTGTACCTTAAATCTTTTATTTGCAGTCATCTTGTGGAAACTTTACTATTTCCTTGTTCTCTATCAGTCTTAAATGAGCATCAAAAACAGTCCATAAACTCATGAATAGCTTCTGGCACCCATAAGATTAAGATTTTCATTAGATAAGATGTGCGAGCCCCCCAAAATAGACACTTCTGTACTGTAATCTCTGAATAGAAGGGGAAACATAGGGCATGGAGCACAAAAGAGCTGGAAAAATCTGTAAGACACAACACAGGGGTGAGGAATGGGGGAAAAATTGAAAGTCCTCCTAAATCTGGGGACCAGCACACTGGCTATAAGGAGATCCTGAATTGTCACTCTGGTGAAGTCTGGGAGGTAAACACATCCAAAACCCTAGTCTGAAACTTAAGAGAAATTCAAAAATATTGAGAAGGACCACAAAAGAAGATCCAAAGGATATAACCAATAACAAGAGGCAAGATGGAAGGGAAAGTGAATTCTGGAGAAGGCTGAGAATTGCTTCAAAGCATGATGGGAAATAACATCTTTTCAAATCTCAACCAAACAATTAACAAAAGTTTCGAATTTTGTAGATCCAGTGGTAATGAAAGATGCTCTGTGAACCACAGCAATTTATGGAGGCCATGGTGGACACTGGGGTCTCTCCTTAGGAAAGATCTTCAAGGACGAGTGGACTACTGACTGCACTGGGGGCAGTTCTGCTGAAGGCCCAGAGATAAATGAAGGTGTATACAGTGACTCTCCTAACCCTGGCTGCCCTTGCTTGGAAAGAGATAAATGGGCAGTCTGTCCTGAAATCCAAAGGGCATTGAGTGGAAAACCACCCGGCTGATGAAATTCTACCACCAAAACCCCCTGAGAGGCACAAAAAATGTGTGTACAGTATGTGCTCTATTTTTAGTAAGAATAAAAAGCATTGAGGGAGACATGTGTATATGTAGGAAAACAATTGAACCTAAAGTTTTTATAGGTCATCATCAAAGACCTAGTTTTCATTTTGAGTGGAGATGCTCATTATTAAAACAATGAACAAAAGATGAGATCGTCTCTATGAATCAGGGGTCACAATCCACCCAACTTTGGCCCATCAGTGGTCCGATTTACAAAATAAAATGATTGACTATACATATAGATGTGTTTTTTTTTTAAAGAAGTTAAACCTTTGGGTAGAATGATTAGGAAAGATTTGCATGAGCGTGTAGCGTATTCACCATCAGAGAGGAGCAGGAAGAAGGTATTTCCAAAGAGAAGTAAATATCATGGTCTCCCACTCCCCCCTTTACTTCTCATTCTAATTTTGATCCATCTCCCAGTGATAACTGTTCTAGGACATCAGGTTTCCTCTCAGGCAATAATGTGACAATCCCTAAACTGGGCCAGTTTCTCCTGTAAAACACAGCAGCCCTGCCAAGCCAAGTGTCCCAGAAAGTGGCTGGCAATGTCCTCACCTCAAATCCCTGCTGCGAATGCCAACCTAAAGCCCAGGGCGTTTCCCAAGGCAAGGCGCCTTCTCAGGAGCGGGCACCATGCCAGCCTGCAGGGCAGCAGCACTGTCCAGTAGAGCTGTTGAGATCAGACACTGGTCCGCAGCCCAGGGCTGCCAGTCCCGGGGCTCAGGAAGCTGCTGGTCGTGCTGGAGGAAGCCTGGAGCACACAGAAGTGCACTCTGCGGTCCTTTTATTCATTCCCCAGTGTTTACAAGTCTCTCAGAAGACACAATGCTTTCTTAAATAAAATTAATTATGGCAGCAAAAGTGAAGAACAGACTCCCTCGCCTTCCTTCCCACACACACAGAGACTGTCCAGCATGTCTGTCCCATCTGGAGTGGGCAGCACAGCCTGAGAGCAGGGACCGAGGGCAGAAGGACCGGACCTCCCCCGACAGATTTATTTTCAGCGCATTTCCTACAATGGAAAGGAGACCTCTTGTCAAGAGAGGACATTAGTAAAACAAAATGTGCTTGGAAATTCCAAATCCAGTGGGGTCATGACGGACATACAGCCCCACCTGTCTCAGCATTTCCTTGGCCTGCCCTTGGACTCATTTGATAGCGGCTCTGAGCTTCCACCGTCACCTCTATAAAGTGGCACTAATGATGCCAACACCAACTGATCTGGGTGAGGATTAAGCACATAGCTCATTACCTGGTAGACAGAATGCCCTCCACATATGGTGGTTATGACCATCATCAGATGTTTTTCTCATGGCCAACGAGAATGAAGTTCACCAGTCAGGGGAGAGTGGGATGGCATCCTCAGGACTATCCCATGAAGAGCACCCGGGAAACTGGCCATGACCACTGTTTCAGGCCGTGCCTGTCCTGGGAGACCAACATGAGCACTGGGCTGGCAGGTGGGAAGATTGTGTTATCTCAAGGCTCTCATTCCATCAAGAACAGAGCACATGCAGATGCACTACTGGAAGCTGAAGAGCAATGGGGTCAGATACCCTATCTGGGCCTCAGTTTCCTCATTTCTTTTTTTTTAAAGATTTATTTATTTATTTATACAAGCAGGGTACAGTCAGAAGTGTGGGAGGGTGAGAGAATTCACCAGAGCCAGAGCGGGAAACAGAACAGGCAGACTGACGAAATACACTGCTGAGGGGAGCAGCGGGTGGCAGGAGAGGTCTGTTGCACCATGTGGGACCCTCGCCGGTGGCCAGGAATCGAACCAGCACTGCAGAGGCTGCGGGCAGCTTCGCAGGCCAGCGCTCAACCGCCACACCACCAGGGGAGGCCCTCAGTTTCCTCATTTCTAAGGCCAAGACCCAAAACAAGATGTTGAAAATGATGCTGGTAGATGGTGAGGTGGCTTCCAGGTACACTGCAGTAGGATTTTCCACATGCATGCAGTCTGAGATCGCACCATATAAACCATATGTGCAGCTTCTCAAGTGACCCTGGCAAGTGTGGGTGCTGAGTATATATAAAAGGGAGTTTTCTGGCCTCCCTGGTGGCGCAAGGGGTTAAGATGCAACCTATGCAGCTGTCCACAGCCACTGCAGCACAAGTTCGAACCCCAGGCAGCCAGGGAGAAACCCACATGGCACAGCAGACCTCTCCTGACTCGCCCGCTGTTCCCCTCAGCAGTATATTTCAGTCAGTCTGACTGTTCTGTTCCTCACTCTGTCTCTGGTGAGTCCTCTCAACCCCCCCCACACACACCACACACAAACACAGTTCTGGCCTGTACCCCAGATCTTGTATGCATAAATAAATCTTATAAATAAATAAATAAATACATAGATAGATAGATAGATAGATAGATAGATAGATAGATAGATAGATAAATGAATAAAAGGGGGTTTTCACGGATGGTGGGGATACAGGTGAAAATCCACCTATGAGGTCCATGCCTTTGCAGTTGGTGATTCAACCAATATTTCTTAACACAAACCATGCACCAGTACCCTACTGGCGTCCCCCAGGTCTGATGGAGAAGGCAGGATGAAAGCGGTACATGGAGCGAAGTCAAATATAAGTGGGGAAACTCCCGCATAGGAAGACATACTAGTCAGAGACGGGAGGGGGGAGTTGCCACCACTGAACTAGTGCTATCACACTTGTTAAGTTTTTCATGGTCTCTGCATGCACCTCCTTTTAGCTGCAGTCTGCCAGGCCCATATCTAACATATCATACATCTTCATGATCATTGAGTGAAAAGGGTTTTAAAAAAGGCAAAATCCAATATAATGAATTCCAAGAGGACACAGGAATTGTACTGATTGCTCACACCATAGGAAGCTGATTTACATAGGTGAGACAATAAGGATTTGAAAAAAGATAATTATATAATGTCATTCTAATTGCTATTCCAAATTCAGAAGCTATAAAAGTTCAGCTACATTTAAAAGCAGCAAACTTTTCATGACAAATAAAAAATATGCCATGGACAAACAGCAAAGTAGGATAAAACACTGCAGTTCATAACACAGACAAGAGCAAATGGCCTTTGTGTATAAAGAGCCTAAAATCAACATAAGGAGAACAAAACCCAATGGATAAATGAGCAAAGAAGTTGAACATTCATTTCACAGAAAACAAAATACAAATGGTCCTTAAACAAACAAACAAAAAAAAACATAATCAAAATTAAAACAAAATTAAATCAAAATATCATTTCTACTTTTCTGGTTGGCAAAACTCCACAAGTAAGTTGGCTCTTACACACATAAGAACCAATCACAGATTGCTAGCAATTTAACAAACACATTGGTAAATGCAGCCATTACTAAAATTTTAATTGCATAAATTTATGATTAATGCACTGTACTAAAGACACAATTTCCTAATTGTGTCCCTGCATTTCACTCTTACCTATGCTACTCATATCTCTCGTGCCTGTGTGTCAAAAATTCTCTACAGTGGGGTGTGCAGTCTCTCATCTTTTCCCAACTCCGTGTTCGGGGACATTGTTCAGTAGCTGAACCAGCCTAGGTGAAAATATTTGCACCAGGGTTTTTTGAGGCTTTTCATCTTTTATGTTTGTGGATGTTGAGGAGCATAGTTGGCTGAATATTTACCGGTACACCACTGCAGAAATTCTAAATGTTACTAACAGGCTCTGCTGGAAAGTCAGGGAGAGGCAAGCGCAATCCTTCACTGCTAAACCTTGAGGAGGTAATATGACCCAAAAGTAGGATGAGATTTACCCTCCACCCAGCAATTCCTCCTCTAGGGATCTGCCCTTCAAATCTGCCTGCGTGTATATGGAATGAGGTGATTGTGGGTTACCCGGCAGGGCATGAGAACAAATAGCAGCAATCAGGCAGGACCCTTCACAGGGGACAGGTGACACCATGTACAGTCCATCTCGACATTGAACTGTTAGGCAGCCACAGCTATGGCAAGATCTCCAAGACACGGTAAGAGGAAAAAAAGCAAGCATGTGTTCTGCGTGAAAGAGGGAAAATGACTATTTTCGCTGGTCTGCATTTGCATAGACTGATAACAACTGGTGATGTGACCTGATTGAGGGGGTGGCAAGCGGGCAGATGGAGTAGATGCAGAGAAATTTGTTTCTGTGTACGCTTTCTGTGCAGCTCTGATGTTGAAACTATGTGAACATATATTAGCTCTTCCAAAATGTTTAGATGAGTGAGCTATTTGTCTTCTGTTATGGGATTTATCATGACAGGATCCAATGTATTGTTGCAGCTTTCCCCACAGTATATAAAATTTGGAATACTTTCCTTTGTCAATAAAGAAAAAGAGAACATTATGTTTTGATGCCATGGTCCTTGGTACAAATATTTTTACTAGAAAACTGAGATGAAAGCCAACATCATAAATGGTAAAATGGCCTGTCATTGCTGGCATTTCTCACCCTACACAGGAGCTACAGGACTTAGTTCTCGATCCTGCACCTGCATCCAGAAATATCATGATATTCTCCTGCCCTGGAAGCTAAGACGCACCAGTGTGGCTTTTTGGTGAGGCAGAGAGGCCAGAGAGAAGGTTATGAAGCTGCAGAGAAGTGCAGGTGGGTGGTACTGAAACCACAGCAGCTTTGCAGGTGGTGCCCAAAGCAGATGGTCAGCATCCTGGGACCGCTTGGCACTGCCTGCCCAGAGCCACAGGCTATTCTCCACCCAAGTCATACTTCAACTCCCACTGCTCTTAGGCCAGGCAGGTGTGTGATCACTGGCTGGAAATGTCAGTCACTGGCGAAGGCCTCCCTTTCCATGGTCAGCAGGGTAAACCCTAGGCCATGAAGCGAGAACTATGTGCCTCTCCAGTGGCCCCTCTGTCCCATGATGGGATTCATCTCCTTCCTTTGTCTGCCATGGTCAGGCTCACCTCTACAACTCCATCTCTACCCACTTTCCCCCTTCACTGCCTTGGCTGTTCTTGTGTCTTGAACACATCATTCCTCTTCTTGCCTTGGGGCCTTTGAACTTACTCCTCCCTCTTTCCCTGATCCTTCTCCTGGCTCAGGAGTTAAGAGTTTGAGCTCTGGCCTTAGACTATTGGCATGTAAGTCTTGCCCCTGTCACTACAAACTATACGACAGTCTCCAAGTTACTTAACCTCTCTGAGTCTTGATTCCCCACATGAAAATGAGAACAGCAACAGTAGCTGCCTCACTCACCTCAAAGGGCCAGCGGTTCAATCCCCCACCTCATAGGCAGTCAAGCCAGGAACATTCAATCTGAAAAGAACGATAGTAGAGCAGATAAACATGAGCTTTCTTTCCAAACTGATTCCCCAAGGAATGGTTTCCCAAGAATCAAAGAGGAAAGAAGAAACTGTAGTGGATTTTGGCCATTTAAAATGACATTTCCCTATAGATTTACACAACAGGGGCGGGTCAAAGGAAGACGGAGCTAAGGAGAATTGGCAAGGAAAAGGCAGGCTCAGCAGGGTCAGAGGAAAGGCAGCACTCTGTGGCAGAGGAGGCTGCTCAGGGAGCACTGCGTTTTACTCAGGAAGGAGGAGAATGTGCAGAAGCTGAGACTCAGCCTGGAGGTCTAGACCCTCCTGGAAGGCTTTCAGGCTCCGAGGCACTGAGTGAGACCAAGGCTGGAAGCAGCAATTCAGAAGCAGCTAAGAGCAGCACAGATGCACGGGAGCACGGGGCAGCAGAGACCCTCAACAAAAGGCTGAGGAAACAGACAAGAAGCAAGCAACAGTGCAGAGCACACAACTTACAACACACATACAAATATATTTTTAAAAATAAGCTATATTATGTGTATATCTCAAATATACACATAATATAGCTTATTTTTTTAAATACAGCATATTGGAGATATGCACACATAACAGTCACCTTTTTAAAGTGCACAACTCAGTGGGTTTTAGTATAGTCAGCAAGCATCACTATCATCTAATTTCAGAAGTTTTCATCACCCCATAAGGAAACCCCATACACTCTAGCGATAACTCCCCACTCCTCTCCCCTCCTAGCCCCTGACAGCCATTAATCTACTCTCTGTCTCTAAGGATTTGTCTGTTGTAGATGTTTCATATAAATAGGATCACAGTGTGTGCCTTTTGGGGTCTGGCTTCTTTCACTTAGCATAGTCTTTTCAAGGTTCATTGCTCTTGTTGCATTTATCAGTACTTCAGACCTCTGCATTGTTAAATAAGATGTCATCCTATGGATGAGCCACATTGCATTTGTCCTATCAGTGGATAGATATTTGGGTTGTTTCCAGTTTGGGGTTGTTATGATGAATGCTGCAATGAATATTTGTGCACAAGTTTTGTTTGTGTGTGAACATATGCTTTTATTTCGCTGAAGTATAAACCTGCCAGTGGAATCACTGGGTCACATGGTGACTGTTTCACTTTTAGCTCTCCAAAAGAGGGTGGAATGATATCTTGCTCTTTTGATTGATCTGAATCCTGCCTGCCAGATTTCTCACCATTTGGCTCCATCATCACCTTCTGTATGAAAATGTCTAAATCCCTCTAACTTAGAGTATTGCTTTTCTCTATAACATATGCTAAATATTATTGTGGGCACACCCAGCATTTTTGCCCAATATCCAATCCAGCAGGGGCTTCCACAGAGAAGCCCTTCTCTGTGACAGGAATGCAAAAGCAGCTAAGATGCAGTCCCTGACCAGAAGAAATAAGGGGGCAGCTACAGGACCTGGAATTTCAGTATGATTCATGAGAAGAGGAAATCAGTTGAGCCATGGAACTCCAGGAGCACACAGAGCCCTGAGGAGTGGTGCATAGTCAGCAGAGGCTTCCTGGAGGAAGTGGCATTGGAAGCCCAGGGATGCAGTCAATAAGGGTATGGTAAAAGGGCAGGATCCTCAAAAGAGGCGATTATTCTCCCCTCTCTTCCCATATCTAGAGACAAGTGAGCTGTCCATGTCTGGAGAGCACTTTTCCAGGTGATTCAGAAAGTCCAGGGAGGTGTCTGAACTGAATCAGGTTTGGTGGTAGCCTGAGAGAGGGTGATAAGTCTGCTGTCTCATCCAGCTCAGCTTGTGTCAGCTTGTGCTTCCTCTTCCAAGCATTGCACTAAAACTCAGTGTTTATGAGAACACAGCAAGGACACACAAGCTGGGGAGGACTCAAGTAATTATACAACTGTGGGCAGACTCACCAATTACCCCAGAAAAGGCCTTTGCATGTGACACATGTTAAATGATTTCTGGAGTCCTTTCATCCCACTGCTCACTCTCTAATGCAAAGTCCTCTTTTTCTATGATTTTAATCTCCATAAACAATGTGACAATCATGAAGTCATATCTAGTGGCACTGTCCGTAACCTGGGTCACCCCATTTTCTTGGGGTGTATGACTGCACCTGTAGCTTTTACTTTTTTAAATTATTAAATGAATTTTTTAAATCGAGGTAACACTAGGATGCCCCCACCAGGTGTCACCACCGTAGTCACCCCACACCTAATCACCCACTTTGTTTCCTTACCTCTTTGTGCCCCCACCCCCTCCCTGCTCTTGGTGCTTCAGCTCTGCAGTCAGGTTCCAAGGTAATGAACCATTCTGCCAGGGAGTCAAGATCACCGCGTCAAGGAGCTGGGTGCTTGCCGAGGGTTGCAGGGCGCCCTGAGCGGGGTGCAGTCTCACCATGTAGTCCCTCCAAGGAGCACACAGGTGTTATGTATGAGAAGTGCAAACTCTTGATTTGGATTTTCCCAACTTGGGGGAAATTTTTTTTCACATAATAAGTAATTTGAGGGAAAAGTATTCCCTGCCTAGGAGAATTATTTCCAGACTCTCTTGAGAAGTGAAGTTGCATGTCAACAGCTGCTGTTGATTCAAGTCCTTTGTCTGGTTGAAATAATTAGAAGCTGGGAGCCGAGATGTAGGCTGTGGGGGTCTCAGAAAATCTGGGCCCAGACTCAGGGTGCAGCAGCACTATCTTTATTATTATATTTATATTATTGTATTAATATATGCTATTAATGCTCTGTCATTAATAATATGGTTTAAATAATTACATAATTAATATGTTAACACATTAAATTATATTAATTGTTAATAATGTTACTATTATAATTTAATAATTATTTCTGAGATGAGTTGTTATATAAATTAGAGAGCATTAAAATACTATTCTTTAAAAATATTCTAACTTTCAGAGTCTTTTTCATATAATCCAATCAATCCTTCCTTCATGCACCCCAAATGTTCTCTCGGTCTGCATATTCTGTAAATACCAGATAAGGACACAGGCGCACTTTATATGGATTAACCAGCTCTATGAAGTGGCCACTATTTTCCCTCCCATTTGTAAATCTTTCCCATTTATAAATTCAGCGAGAAGTGAAGTAGCTTGCCCAGCAGCCTACAGCTTTTGAGTGGTGGAGCTCAGCATCCATCCAGACTAGAGGCGCCAGCTCCAAATCTCTGCCCACTTGAACCAGGGCTTTCCACCTGGAATCACCAGAGGCAGAAACAGGGACTGACTGGGGAGTCTGATGATTAGAGTTTGTGAGAAAGAAACCCAGGAGATCCTGGGACTGCGCGCAGTGCACCCCATGCCGGTGCAGACCTGGGCTGGGTGTCCTGGAGACCACCAAGCCCAGAGGACGAGCACGTGGGGCTGGGGAGCAGCACCGACGTGGACGGCCTTCCTGGCCCACACCCCTGACGCAGACTCAGTGGAGGAAGGGGAAAGACCTGCCTTCGACGGCAGAAAACAGACCACGCAAGTGTGGCACCTGTCACCTGGCGGTGGCATGTTTTAATTTTAGGAAGCAGTGGGGCAGATAAAATCTGCAGGCTTGAGCACTGCCCTGTAAAGCGTCCCGCCCAGTGGTCAGAGACAGCGCACCGCCCCTGGACGGCAGAATCAGCTGGGCGAGTCACTGGAAAGCACTAAGCGCCCCCCGTGTGAGGGTGCCTCGTTGGTCTCCAGATATAAAGTTTGTAGATGACCATCTGAGGACTACAGAGGTTCGTTTACAGTTGGGTAATGAGTGAAATGAGTGAAAATGAGGGGCTGATAAAAAGCTGGTCCTCCACTCACTCACCATCTCCCACTTCTGAGAGAATTTGTCATCATTTGCCCCCCGTGGGCCTCAGCACACTCACTAATATCTGCTTAAGTTCAAGATTTTTAAGTTCAGTGCTGAAACACACAGGAACTGTTTAATTTTTAACTCTGACACCCAAGGAAACCCCCCAACTGCTTTTTTTTTTTGAGGGTAAATAACTTTCCCATATTTTCTGAAGTCACATGAGATCTTTCAAATCCAGAAGACCACCTAAGGCACCCAAATTGTTATTCTGGGGGTGAGAATCAGGATCAGTTACACATCCTGATGAGTGTTCCCCGTGCAAATGAAAATAAGAGCCCCATGTTCAAAAAGGCATTCAGAATTGCAAGACAGCTGGAACAGAGCGCTGAGTCCAGCAGGGATCTTCCCCTGGGCAACTGTGCGCTACACCTCCCCAACCGTGAGGCCATCACCGAAAGGGCGTCTGCCTAAAATGAATCCATCACTGAAACTCACTCCATACTGAGGCAGTTCTCTGAGTACTGCACGAAGAGCTAAGCAGACACACTGAAAATAGGTGGGAGTTCAGGTTATTCACAGAAATCCCAGGCCAATGGAGTGAGGAGTGGGCTCCCAAAAACATCTTGACCACAGACAGATAGATGGACATAGCTACCCTCCTTCTCCAAGCCTCTGGAAGATCCAGACATTTGCCTGCTGACCAATCTCTTGTCTTCATTTGCTCCTACAAATACAAAAGACAAATCCTTGGACCTGGGGCACTCTGAGACACCACAGTACAAAATGATTGCCCAAAGTACCAGAAACTACTGCAGCATTTTCATTGGATCAAATTCAGACACTCCTGGGCTAAAGGTTTCCTTCCCTTACCTGGCCACTGCCCTCCTTCAATTTTACATGTGTGCATTTTGTGAAAATGCAATTCTTTCCAAATGTGATTCATTTTCCCTCTACTAATCAAAATATTGACAAAGCACTTGATTCATACGAAAACTTTTAGTACTAACAAAAGGTTAAATTTTTTTCCAGTTATGACTCAAGTTCCATTCAGAATGAAGGCATGAGACAACAGTCCCTCTTTCCACAATCTAGTGCCTATTGTCATGGAAGAACAGTTCTGATTTCCCCACTTGGGGTGGATATACAGACCATGAAGAGAGGGAGGGCAGATGTGCATTTCAAAGCTGCTCTTTGAAAACACCTCCAAACTTGAATTTCCAGTAAGTACTCCCATAATGTCCTCCTTGTGGACAGCGATGAGCTTATTCACATGAAATTTCCATTGTTTAAACCATATTTGAACTTTAGAAAGTGCCTCAAAACTATGACCTCTCTCAAGTACACGCATAGATGTTCAACAGCTTTTATTGTTAAGCAAGTTCAAAACCACACTGAGACAGCACCTCACATCTGTGAGAATAGCTATTCTCCCAAAGACAAGAACAAGTGCCGACGAGGGTGTGGAAAAAAGAAACACTTGTGCACTGTTGGTTGGGAATGTAAATGGGTGCAGCAGATATAGAAAATAGTAATGACAGTCCTCAAGAAAAAGAAGAGAAATACCCTATGATCAGCTATCTGACAGCTGGTATTTTGCAAAGAATACAAGACCACTAATTTGCACCCTTGTGTTCATCACATTGGTTATAATAGCCAAGAGGTAGAAACAATCTAAGTGCCTATAGACAGATGAATGGATGAAAATTGATATATATATGCATACATACATACATGTATATGGTATATGTACACAACACACAATCATAAAGGAATACTATTCAGCTATAAACAAGATGAAATCCTACCATTTGCAACAACATAGACAGATAGAACCAAAGACTATTATGTGTAATAAAGTAAGTCAGACAGAGACAAACACCATATGGCCTCATTCATAGGTGGTAAGTGGAAAACAAAAACAAATTCTTAGACTACCAGAACAAAATAATTATTATCAGAAGGGAAAGGGGAAGAAAAGCATGTAAAATGGGTTGAGGGGATCAATTGTATAGTAATGGATGGAAACTAGACTTTTGATGGCTAGTGTAGCATATACAGACTTGATCTCTAAGTCTACCTGATACACATATAATGTTATAAACCAAGGTTAATTCAATAAGAAAATAAAATAAGTAAATGCACTTAATGCAAACTCAAAACAAAAGGAAAAAAACCCTGTAGCCTCTCATGAATATTCTAAATGGTGGAAAATTGTCCTCTGAGGGTAGATGAGCTTTCTGAAAACAGTTTGAAGTCATTTGAAGTCAAGAGGTGAACCGAAAACAGACCAGAAATAAGGTGCCCCCTGCTGGCTGGTGTTTTGTGGGCCATGCTGGAGTTCTGGGGGAATTCTGAGAGGAGAGTTTCAGATCAATTCTGGGCCAGGCCCCTTATGCTTGATTAGATTAAGTCTACATTTCCCCCAGGGGATTGCTTTGAAGAAAACAGCATCATATGTGTGTGTGTGTGTGTATACATATATATGTATATGTATATATATGTATATATGTGTGTGTGTGTGTATATATGTGTGTGTGTATATACACATACACACACATATATTTGTCCATGTTTGGGGATGTTTGCAAATATTGTTTTAATTTTCTTACTTTATAATAATACCTCAGATGCAACAAGTTTTAAAAAAGATTTACTTTAGGTCTGCTCAGTGTTAAAATTTTTAAAAAAGCAGCAGCCTGCAGGCCTAAAGAAGAAACATACCATATATATATATATGTATTTATGTATGTGTGTATGTAAATATATTTGTTGTTTCCTTAAGAAGGAGCAACTTGCTACAAAGATAAACAGTGCCATTTCAAAACTTACATTGTCCTCTCAGCATCTCTGTTTACAGAACAAGGTAAAGCTACAAAAAAAATTTATTAATAAAACAGAAAACAAAACAAAAACAACAATGATAGACTCGGAGCTCATTTTTTTAAGACAAGTGACTTTCTCACTACAAATTTGGTAATTTCTGATGTCAAATGAACTCTTTCTGTGTCAGCTCACTTTTCTTCACACCACCATTGGTGTGAATATATCTTATAAAGTCAAGGTAAACATATCTTATAAAAGCAAGAGCAACCGTCTCACAATGCTGGCAACTTTCCATCTAGGACGTATGATATCCCCTTAATTCCCCTTAACCCACTGTGGGTGAGCAGGCAGGAGTGTGAGGAAATTGCTAAGGACAAATCTAAATTCCAGTTGCTAAAGAGAAAAAGAAGGATTATCCTAAAGCCAGTGCTGGAAATCAGACTGAAGATGGTTTGAGAAGCGCAAAATCAAGGACTGTGTTTTCTCTTTCTGTGGCAGAACTTGTATTTATGTAAGCAAGATTCGCCAGCGTGCCTATGAACCCATTTATCTTGTTCACAACATGGGGATGATGGGAAGCTCAGAACCCCAGAGGGTTCTGGGGAGAGATTGGAGGAACCTGCCACACCACAGCCTGAGCCTGCAGGCAGTTTGAAATGTGGGCCAGAATATGAGTAATAGCTGGATTTTTGCCAATTTACTAGTTCAAATGATTGGAACAGAAATTAGCTACCCCTATAAGAAGTAATTAATCACCAGTAACCTGTGCTCTGCCCTAGCTCACACAACTTTGCCACTTTCTACTCCCACCTCCCTGGCTAGACTGTTATGAGGCCTGTGCTAGGTAGAGGTAGATGATTAGAGAAGTTCAAGGTCAGGGGCTGGCCTGAGCATTGGCCCCACTGTTGGTGGCAGCCCTTCGCTCGGGGGACCTCATGGTGGTACTGGCAGCATCATGGGCAAGGTCACTTCTAAAGGGCATATTCCATTCCCATCACCGGCGTTATCAATTTGCGTGAAGCTGTTCTGGCAGATGACAGGGAATTATCTTAGGAAAGCAATGCTTACTTTCTAATTTGCTTAAAGACCTCATAGGAGCTAGCAGCAGTTTTGATGAGGTCACTTTTGCCTGTAACAGTGAGAAGAAACATACCACCTTCTGGGACTAGGTGGGACATGGAGGGGAAGGGAAATGTATCGAATTGCTTTGCTCCTGTTGTCATCTCTGATATAATAGTTTGGTATATTCACTAGGATTTAAATTCAGCCTAGAGTTAAGATGAATCACAAAATAATGGCAACATAAAGAAAGGAAGGTTTATTCTCTCACATCAAAGACAGAAACTAGGTGGTCCAGGGCTAATAAAATAGTACAAGGTCATCAGGGACAAATCAACCCAAGCAAAAACTCTTTCCAGCTGGAACCAGTGCTTTAAAATAACACCAGACACCTACTACCGCAGGAGTACCATTATCCTGAGATCATACATATCATCACATCCTAGAGAAGATTCTGTGCGACAGGAGTGGTACTAATACTCTTTTTGCATCTGAAGAAATGGAGGCACATGGTCAAGGGACCTGCATTCATCAAGAAAGCTCACGTGAGCTCCTTTTATCTTTCTGTTCTACTGCCTTCGGCACATGCCTGTCTTCTTCAAAGCCACTGGCAGTTCCAGTCATCCTATCCACATTCCAGAAAGGGGAAAGAGGAGAGGAAAAGGGGAATGAAAGCACCCAGATGAAGCTGCAACTTCCCAGAAGACCCATATTCTTCCTCTTAAGTCTCATTGGTCACATCTAGATGCAAGGGCAGCTGGGAAATTAGTCTTTAAGCTGGCACTTGGCCATTACCATAGGATTCCCTCAATGTTCTGGCACCTACCAAATACGATTCTTTATACATTTCCCTTGTGTATTAATTTATTTCCACTTTTCAGTGCCCACACAGACCACAACTAAATGATGAAAAGCAGATCCAAAATACAAAGCTCAGCTAGGGAAATCTGTCACACTTGTAAAAGTTGGGTCTCTTTTTCCACGAGCCAGGCAAACTTCTGACCTGGGTTATCAGCACAGGTTCTGGCACATAATAAACAAATAAACAGAATAGTGGAAATAAACAAAAAAGTACAAAGAGATATTTATTGACCTGAGTACACATGCTATTTCTTTAACTCCTCAAGACAGATCTGAGAAACAATTATACACACTTTGCATACAGGACATCAGAAGCTTCCAGAAGCAAGCAAGTCTATCCAAGTTTATGCTGGCAGAGTTGAGAGTAAAGTTTAAGGGCAATTTTGACTCAAAACCTATGCTACAAGTTAAAATTAAAATTCTATTATTCTAACTAACAAGAAGCTGTTATTTCATCTGACTTGATGAAACTTACAAATACATCTATATAAATGGAGTGGCATTGATGTACAGTGAACAGGTGCCATTTTCCCCACCCCCACTTACATCCAGTTGCCTTGGATTACAACTCCCAGTATGCCATGAACTAGACTTCCTGAATGGGCGGGGGGGGGGGGTCCTGCTGGGAAGGAGCAATGTGAAAATATAAATGTAGGTGGAATGAAGGAGGAGGAGGACATGCAGAGAGATAGGGAAGAAACAGTTGGAAGAGAGATATGTGGGTGAGATATGTGGAGAGGCTGCTCTTGGGACTTTAGGATTTTGACAGAGATAATGGCAGCCATTGTCTTCACCTTTGGTGGATTATATGTTACACTTTGAAGTTAGGGTCTTTCCATGTGCCCCCAGCTTTCTGGGACCTGCCTAACCCTTTTTTTGTGGTTCCCTGCCAGAAAGTGCCTTAGACTTGTCACAAGCTTCCAGGCCTCAACTGCCCTGCTTCAGGTTGAGCCTGTTTAGCTGGACATTTGCCCACAAGGGGATGGTTAATTTTTTGGAATTTGATCAGGAGTCAGTTAATTGAAATCCTTCTCTCTCTCTCTCTCTCTCTCTCTCTCTCTCTCTCTCTCCTCTAATTCTATTAAAAATGTTTCACACTAAATGTTGGTATCCTTTGCCTATGTGTGTGTGGATGGCTGGAACCTCTCTTACAACATGTATACCTTAACAGTTTGGGGTCTCTGGGTGCCCTTCAATCATGCACTTACAAATTCATGAAATTTAAAGTTCTGGAAAGAATTTTTTTAAGTGTTCTAGTGTTTGAAGTAGTTTCCTAGCAACATAAAAGTCACCCAGGTGACTAGTTAGTTTCTAACAAACACAGGGAACCCATGACAACATTTTGTCTTTTTCCTTCTGAAGTCGGTTACTAAAATTAAAGTTGGTATCTAAATGCCTTTTTTTTTTACTGTAAATTCAGTGGTTTAGATGTGAAGGAAATATTTATATTGTTACTCACATGAAGGAAATGTTTGTTATTATTATATTAAGGAAATCAGGTTCCTCAAGTGCTGGCTCAAAAATTACTCAAAAAAAAAAAAACAATTAAAATTGTTTTTCTTTTTGTAACACTATTTTTACAACTTTCAGAATGATTCCTCACTTTCTTACAACACCCTCTCTGCTTCTTAATGTGGTGATATTAGGCCTGTTTAATAAAAGTTGAGGAGGTGGAATAAAGGCTTCTGAGTGGTCACATGCTCTTCCCCAGTTTCCACAGCCAACCTAGCCCTAGCCTCTGGACTCTAGATCCACATCCTTCCCAACCTCTAAAACCAAAGGGCCACCAACTGCTGAAGCACTCAGCTGTCAGACATATCTAGATACAGGCCCATCCAATCACCATGAGCTGTTGTGACCCACATCTGCAAAGTCTGCATTCTGAAACCCTTTGTATGTATGCTTCCTAGGGACTCAGACAGTGAGTACCAGGGACAAGAGAACGTGTTCTTCCCAAGGAGCTGCCGGGGCTTTCAATGCTCTCCTTCCTTCTACATGTACCTCCTCCACCCCTCCACCACCCCCGCCCCACCACCACAACCTCTTTCTCCTCAGTCACCTCTCAGTGGAGGTTCAGGCCAGACCCTCCAAACTTCACATCCCACACATGCTCGCTAGGTAAATCCAGGTTCCTGGAGCCATCAGTGCCCCATTTCTTCAGATGCAAAACAGTATTAGTACCACACCTACCTCACAGTTACTTCTCTAGGATGAGAATTTGTATAAACTCTAAGATAATAGCACACTTGCAGGTATTGATTTCCAGGTGGGAAGAGATTTGATTTGGGCAGGTTAGGTTTAAATGTCTCTGAGACTTCCATTTGGAAGCAACCAATTGGAGATGGGATTTCCCTAGAAGAGATTATAGGCTATACACATAGCCAGAAGGAAGACATTAGTGGAAGGATAGCAAATCTTATTGACTGTGCCTTCTGCATTGTATCTGTTCCCTTCAACGCTCTTCCATCTCAGTTAAGAGCATCACCACACACCTGTCTCTCTGGCTAGCACCTAGAAGTTGCCCTGGGGTGCTCCCTTTCTCTCACCTCCCCCATTTTCTCCATTCCCAGACTATACTCACTTTTCAACACCATGACCACCATGTGGGTCCCAATCACTGCCCTTGTTACTGATGGAGGACAAGAATAAAAAAAAAAAAAACCTGAAAAGGAGGTGCGCCACGAGACCAGAAACCTGGCTCACACAAGGAGGTGGGGGTAGAAGAGATTAGCATAGCTATTGATACAGCTGTGGAAACCAAGATCCTTAGGCGAAGACAACACCGTTGCAGAAACTAGTATCCTTAAGCACAGACTAGTATCAGTGGGCATGGACGCCTAGATTGCAAAGGGTAACATCCAAGCCGGTATCCAAGGGCACATCCAAAAGTAAAGATGGAGAATGAGCCCATTGTAGAATCTCTGTTCTCTTTCAAATTCTACATAGTTATCCAAAATTAGCAACCAACTGATGAGTGAGGCCCTTCCAAACAGAAGACTATATCAGTGCAGTGTCTACACAGGCTCGGGGCAGCACTACCTTTGCCCACCTGGGACTATGCAGGTGCCTCTTTTCCCCAACTCTCTCCCTCTGCAGGGCAGCAGCTTCCTGCCTGCCCGTGACCTGTCCAAGCCGACTGCCTGCAACCATGCAGGCCTATCTTAGCAAACCTGTTCCTTTGGGGGCAGCTCTTCCTGCCCACTTGTGTCTACGCAAGTGTCTTTTACCGTTTCATCCCTTCCCTAATAAACCTGCTCTTTAAATATAACTAATGTCTCTGTCTCGTGGAGAAACTCGCTGGGGAAACTCACCATGTGTCGCTGAAACAGGAGCTCTGGTGAAACCTTTCCCAGGGTGAACCCAAGGACCCCGCACTCCAAACCCACAGACTCCAAAAAGACAACATTACCATTCACTTCCCAACTCCATTCTCAAACACTCTAGTCCATTTCCATGTAGCTTCATAAAACTAACTCAAACCATGCCTTTCCATGGTTTCAAATCCTGCCATGACTCCCCTCTAGATGTAGCATAAAACCTGAATTCCTTACTTCAGCTGGCTTACAAGATCCTGCAATTCTATGCCCCCTCCCCCATCTCTCTGCCCAACTTATGCCGCTCTACCCACTGAGCAAGCTCCAGCCCTGCTAGGCTTTCAGGGGCACATCCGGGTCTTTGCCCTGGTTCTCTCTCTTACATCCTTCCCCATCCACATCTCCTAAAGCCAGCTCATTCTCATCCTCTAGGTTTCAGCTTATATAATGCCCTCCTCAGAATGGTTTTATCTCACTGCTCTGTGAAAAGTTCATCTGCTTCCTGCCTTGCATGAACTGAATCTCTGTGTGCCTCCTGAAATCTGTATGTCGAAGCCCCAACCACAGGGTGACTGTATTTGAAGATAGGGCCTTTATAGGGGTAATTAAGGTTAAATGAGTAATTAAGTGATACAAGAGAAGGCCTAATCTGATAGAGATAGATGTCCTTAGAGATAGGTGAGCGAGTTCATGCTCTCTCTCTTGACAAAGAGGTCATGTGAACACACAGTGAGATGAGCCACCAACATGCCAAGAGAAGAGGTCTCAGAATGAATCCTACTTTGCAGGCACCTTGATCTTGGACTTTCAACCTCCAGAACTATAAGAAATAAACACCTGTTGCTTACGCCACCCAGTCTGCAGAATTGCATTATAGAAACAAAAACCAACTGACACACTCCCTGGCCGCCATTCTCTGCCATTGTTTACTTCCTTCCAGCCAGCAGTCCCCACTTGAAATTAGTGTCGCTACCCATTAACACAGTCTCTGCCTATTTCCTGCCACTGGAATACAGCTCTGTGGACACCATTCTCCAGGCCTAGGGCAGTCTAGCACACGATCAGAATCCACAGAGAGAACCAGTGAATCCATGAATCCATCAATCAAAGTCCAGGTAATCATACAGCTGATCCTTGAACAACATGGGTGGAACTATCTGTGTCTGCCTCCACAAGAGTTTCTTATAAACACATCATATAAATTTACAGTATAAAATGTATAAATACAGGATTATAAACTTATTTTCTCTTCCTAATATTAATCCTAATTTCTTGATAATATTTCTTTTCTCTAGCTTATTTTATTGTAGAACTATAATATATAATACATGTACCACAAAAAGCATCTCTTAAGCAACTCTATTTCATTGGTGAGGCTTCTGGTCAACAGAAAGCTATTGGGAGTGAAGTTGTGAAGAAGTCAAAACTTACATGCAAATGTTTGACCTTGGGGGTAAGGAAGTTGGCACCCCTAACCCTTGTATTGTCAACCTTACTTCTAGTCAAGGAGAGAGGAAACTAAATCATTCCCTCATAGACCAGAACCCATAGCAGTGGAATCACTGGTTCCAGGCAGACTCCACATTGTCTACTATCTAAATCAAACATTCCTCTATTTCAGGACTTATGCCCTACTTTGTCCCAAAATGAACTTACATCTGCTATCAAAATACAAAAAATTGAATAAACAATAAAGGGAAAATCATAAGAAAAACAACATGGTGTCATGTGCATACCCTGCACACTTGGAGAAATCAGACCACTCAATGGTTGCAAGGACCCCAGAAGCCACTGCAAATTTGGTAACCCCAGCAACCCTACAATTCAGCCTGACCCTGGGCACAAAGAAAGCATCATTTGGAAGAAGCAGCTCATACTAGCACTGGCCCATGGCAGAATCTACAGAACCTACTGATGCTCCCATGGTGACTGAGTCCTGAACAGCATCCTTAAGGAAGACACAAAAGTCCTGGGCAGCTCTTCCTTCCAAGCTGTATCCGAGCCAGCTCACGTTGCCTCACAGGCCAGGCAGGACACTCTGTTCCAAGGACAGCAAAACAATAAGGTCAGGAATATGCTCTATGCACCTATAATTTTCTATCTCTCTGTGTCTTGTACCCTTGTAACATAACTACCTTTTGTGAAACTCCTGGTCAGCACACCATGATGTTAATGACACACTGTCACGATGCAGAAGATGAAGGCATGGTCTCCTGGGGGCATTTCAGAGCTTGGGTTGGCTGCCAGAGCCACTGCAGAGGCAAGTAGGCCTTCTTGTGTAGCGCCCCCCACCTCATCCGCATGCTGCTCCTCTCTGCCCGAAATGAGTCCCCTTCTGCCCTCCCCACACTGCCCTCCCCTCCCCTGCTGCAAGTCAGAGGAAAGTTCACTCCCTCCCTCTCTCACCGAAGTGGTCCAGGTCTTTACAAAGCCAACGCTCACTGCTATTAAAAGCTTAGGAAGTGTGACCCTAACGTGAGTGGTTCAATTATAGGCAACAGATACACAGCAGGCACAACACCCATGGTTGTTTCCATGGATCAGCCTCACTGGCACTGTTGAAATCTGCACAGTCCAACCAGCTCCTCCCGTATAAAAGCTTGTCCTGCCTTGAGTAATTCTCTACCCAAGAGCACATTTAATAGTCTGTGATGACAATTATGTTTCTTCTTAAATATTCTAACACCATTCTCTGCTGTAATAGCCTGGATTGTAATAGCCTGGACTAAACCCAATAAGAACGTGTGCTCTGCAAGCAGTTGGCGGTCTTCAACCTTGTTTTGTCCACAGTTGCTTTTCTGACCAGTATTTTTCATCTTCCTAGGGACTTCCTCTACCAACACTGCAGTCTTGAACTTCTACCTGCTGTGGGCTTGGTGCTGCCGCTGCTGCCCCAGGCTCCAGGCAACACCAGGTACAGCAGATGCGAGTCTTATACCATGCTCAGCACACGTCACAGACACGTCCTGTATCCACCGTTCCTGTTCACACTTTAGAAGACCCCAAAGGAAGCGTGAACTGAGATGACCTGCCAAAGTCTTTTATGACCAGATAAAGGTGGAAACAAACAGAAACATTAAATATTACCTTCTGGCAATTTCTATTTTATTTCGTATATCCCTGATTTCCGAACCCACAAAATCTACTCCTTATCTGTATTTCCTATAGTTTTAACCCCAAACTGAAATAAAGCTCTTAATCTAGAATTTGGGAAATTCTGCCAGACAAAAGAAGTTTCTATTTCTCTGTCCCATCTGTCCTTTCTTGTCATGGACTGACTTACTGTTCTCACTACTTGCCTTGTTCTGGCAAATCTTTTTCCCTAGTCCCTTGAGCTCTTGGTCTGCCTGTCATCTCTTCATTCCCTTCCCAAGAAGCAATAGCCAAACTGGATGGCAGAGCAAGACCAGAACAGGGTTCTAGAGCCTGGCTTCTGGGGTTCACATTCCTGATTCTGCTGCTTTCTCTCTGTGCAAGCTCGGGCCTGTTACTTAACGCCTCTGTGTCTCACTTTCCTCAGAAGCAAATCTGAGGCCAATAATAGTACCTGCATCATAGGTCTGTGTGAGGATGAAATGACTTAACATGTATTAAGCTCTTAGAGCCCCACAGCATGAAGTAAGAGCTATATAAGTATCTGTTGATACTGTCAAACTATGCCGCAGAATGTGAGGGTTCCAAGGGTGAGCCAGGTCAAGTCACTGGCCTCAAGGAGTCCATTGTCACGTGAAAGAGGCTGATGAGGAAGGAACCAACTATAAAACAGCTTAGAAATAAAAGTGGGGCCTCCCCTAGTGGCACAGGCAGTTGAGCGCAGTGCTATGAAGCTGCCAGCAGCCTCTGCAGCGCCGGTTCGATCCCGGCAGGCCGGCGAGGGTCCCACATGGCACTACAGACCTCTCCTGTCGCGCCCGCTGCTCCCCTCAACAGTGTATTTCGTCAGTCTGCCTGTTCTGTTCCCCGCTCCATCTCTGGTGAATCCTTTCACCCTCCCGCACATCTGGCCTGTACCCTGATTCTTGCATAAATAAATAAATAAATCTTTAAAAAAAAAAAAAGAAAGAAAGAAAGGTGAACGCAAAGGAAAATCCAGGGAGCAGCTCACTCTCCAGGAGAACCTGATGCTCCGGGGGCAAAATGGCCTGGAGACAAAGAGAAGGCAAGTGAACTCTGGGTGAGACCTTCTGGGAGAGCTGGGTTAGGGTCAGAGATAGGACTTAGAATTTTGGGTGTTGGTTATCCTTTGCTGTTTAATAATGGCAGCAGGGGCTTTGGTCATCTGAGGGCCTGGCTGGACAGGAAGACCTACTTCCATGGCTCACTTCTTGTTAACACTGGTTGTTGGCTGGAGGCCTGAGTTCTTCACAACCCACCTCTCTATGGGGTCTGCCAAAGTGTCCTCACAAGAATGTAGCTGGCTTTCTCCAGAGCGAATGGGCTCTTGGCCTGGCCTCTGCCTTTCTGCAGCTTCACCTCACCCCTCTTTGCACCCCCTCACTGTGCAGCCCATTCCCACCCTCTTCTTTCCTCCCCATACCAAGCCCCTTCCTTCCCCAGGGTCACTGTGGGCACTGTTAGCTCTTCCTGAAACTCGTTTTCTCCTTCTTTTCTCCTTCAGATATCAAATATCATTCCCTCAAAGGGCCCTTTCTGACACTCAACCCCAGCCCCATCTAAAAGACTCAGTCTTCTTGTCGATTGCAAAGCTCCCTAGCTCCACCTTCTTCATAGTAATTAAACACGAGTTAAAATTGGATAACTTGCTCCTTCCCCAGAAGGGGGGCTCCTTGCAGCAAGCAGGCTTGTTCTCTGGGGTGCCCCAACTCCTGGCAGCCACCTGGCACAGAAGGTGCTAGATGATATGTGGTGAGTGGGGGCTGCAGAGGCTCCCAGCCCTTCTACCTGTCAGGAGCTATGCACATGGAAGCTTCCAGACTCATACAACCCTGAACCTGGGAAGAAGTTTGCTCCAAAGAGGGGCAGAGTACTATGGAAACCAGCATGAGAGAACATTAGCCTTCACACACACACACACACACACACACTATGGAAACCAGCATGAGAGAACATTAGCCTTCACACATACACACACACACACACACACACTATGGAAACCAGCATGAGAGAACATTAGCCTACACACACACACACACACAAACACACACACACACACATACACACATAACACACACACCCCCAGAAAGCCTGCAAGGGCATAGACCCTGGCAGAGCACGTGAGAACTTGGTGAGCAGCAAACCCAAAGAGTCTGGATCTGATTGCTGCCCCTCCCGCCCATTCAACTCTCCTACACAAACCGGCCACATGGGCCCCCACAGGAAGCAGAATGTGGTTAAGATGGCAGCTCCCGGTCTCTCACTGGTCTTCTCCAAGTTCTGAGGATTGGAGGCTTTGGGCTTGGGTGTCAGTAGGGTACAGAGTACACCCAATGGCACACTGATAGCATGCACCTCCTCCCCACCAGAGAGGACCCCTTTATCCCCCACCCACCGGGCAGCACAAGTGGTCACAGCCGAGACAGAAACCACGCAGACTGAGTCCCAAGAGACCCTGAATTCGAAGCACTCTGGCTCCGAGTTCAGGGTAGCACTTGCTTTTCCAGACAGGCTTTATCACCCCAGTGGCGAGCCCAGTCTCTAGTCCCGTAATTCCCAGGGAGGGAGCTACGTGCCAGGTTCTTGACTACATGTAATACGTTCATCTTTTCCCTGTAAAACAACTCCGAGTACCTGAGTTATGCATCTTATCAGAAACCATGTGCTGGGATTTTCGAAAATATTACCCCCCAAATGCACATGGCTTTTGCCAAGAAGCCATCAGCTGTAAATCACCTCCTGCCCCAGGGGCCGTCACGTGGTTACTGTCACCAAGCAAATCGTTCACGTAACATTCAAAATGTCTCACACTTTATCTTCGCATTTTACAAAATTTATTGATCTCTATGGCCACGAAAAGGCAAGAGGAGATATAATTTAAGTGCCTGTCTTTTATGACTGACCTCACTGACCATGTGAAACGGCTCAGATTTATCATCATGTCCAGTTGCCAGCATTTATGGCAACTTTTAAACATGTCGTTTTACCTTGGACTTCTCGTGGTTGGGGACTCTTTGGGAGTTTGCTGAGTAACTCTGATTCCAAGAACAGAACAAATAAATGGTTTAAGTACTTTTGCAGCTCATTGGAAAGAGAATTTGAAATTCACTTGAGGAGTGTTGACTGTGGGCCACAGAACCTAGGGGTGGAGAAAGAGCTCTCCAAATTCATGTCTCTTCCCACAGGGGAATAAAAGAGAGAAGTTACCAGGCTCTTCCATGGGCACTTCTGCTCCATCAGAGAGAGGAGTTTAAGAAAAGTGTTCAATTGCACCTCCCTTTGCCACGGAAAGTGTTATTATTGATAAATGGAAAAGGAAGTTTGTGTCTTTAAAATGTCCTTTTAAAGCTGTGTGCTCCTAAACCAGTATAAACAAACAAAACCGTAGTACTGTGTCTGGGATTCAGTTTTTCATTACAAAAGCAAAAGATAGCTTTAAAAATACCAGCACTTACTGAAAAAGAATAAGCACGTACCAACCTCAAACCCCATACATTCTAACGTGAGCCGTGTGGAGTTTGGTCAAGAACGCAGAGCCTCCAGAGGGTCTCCCATCCTCTCCACTCCTTCAGGCTGTGTGTGCGGCAGCCCAGCCTCCGAGACTAGCTCCTGCTTCTCCCCACTCTCTCTCCCTCCCTTGGCCCAGGGCACCTACCCACCCTATCGAACTTCCTTAAAACTTCCTTTGGGGATGTCAGCTCTGGTTCAAACGCTATGGGGACTACTCACTGCTCAGCCCAGAAGGCAAACTGGAAAACCTCCCTGTCCCCTCGAGGTAGAAATCCTTCTTGTCTATGCAGGTTTCCAATCTTCCATCCCATCATTTCCCACGAGATTTCTACCCAAGCAGCTGAGTAAAGTTGGGACACAGCTGCCACCAGGCTCTTGATACAGTCCCACGAGCAGAACATGCCCCAGTCTTTTCTAAATCTCCCTACCTGTCAAGATGTGGAAGAAACCCTGGGCCTCCTGAATGAGACAGTCCTCGCTGTCCTAGACACAGTGTGGGGGATCCCCTGCAGTGCTGCCCACCTTCCGGTAGCTGCTCCTTGCTCCACCCTCTCCATCCGACCCCTGTCTTCTGCAGCTCAGCCTCATGCTATTTGCAACTGTCTGTGTGTGCATCTGTCCCTCACAAGACTGCACACCTGAAGAAAGGTACCATGGCCCACACATCATTATCTCATCCAGCCCAATGCTGACAAGGAGTGCTGAATATACAGGCGTTAAGCAGAGCTCCATTTATTTGCAAAATTAAAATATCAAGCTATAAACTAGAGAAATAATGCAAACTCATTCCCTTTATAGAAGCACTGCTGTGTGCGATTGTAGTCACCTTTACTGAAGGCCTGGGAATGAGCTTCCCAGAGAGGAGACAACGTCTGGCTCCTTCTATGCGAGAAGCACCCCTTGTCTAAAAGAGCCCATTCCCTCACTGGTGCTGCTCACCCACCCTCCGTGCCCTCTCCTGTTACACAAGATCACACACAAGGTTCTGTGCTTCTTGTCTGAGACCCTCAATAGTAACTCACCTTTGAGGTACCCAGAGCCCTACATGAGCTCAGAAAGCGCCAAAGGGGGCAGACAGCAGATTGACTTTCTTTAATTGGGGTGAAACTGGCTTAATTCTTAAACTTAATTTAAGTTTCTCACAAGGCTGGAAAACCTGTCTCTCCGGCACAAGTGGCTTCTTGCTGCCCTGATTCAGCAGGCCAGTCACGAGCAGCCAGCCCCAGCCTCAGCCCCAGCCTGCACATCTTTCTGCCCCCTCCCAGGAGAACTGTCCTTTTGGAGTGGAAAGGCATAGCCCCTGTCTTAGTCAGCCCCTGTTGCCAAAACAAACCACCACACACAGGGTAGTTTAAAGAGCAGCATTCATATCTCACGGTTCTGGAGGCTGGAAGTCCAAGATCGAGGTGCCAGCAGGTGTGGTGTCTAATGACATCCCTCTCCCTGGCTGAGGATGGTGCCCCCTCGCTGCATCCTCTCACCACAGACAAACAGCCAGCTCTGGTCTCTTCCTCTTCTTCTAAGAGGCCCCACCCTCACGACCTTATCTAAATCGTCTCCATGGGCCCCGTCCTCAAACATGGTCACAAGGGGTTAGGGTTTTAACATATGGATCTTGCAGGGACACATACATTAGACCCACAACAGCCTCTTTTGCCGTGTGCTTCCGCTGCACCTAGCTCCGGGGCCTGACAGGAGACAATGAGGGTCCATGACCTCGCTGAGCAAGTTGCAGTGGAGACAGAGGACGTCTCCACTTCCATGAGTGAGGAACAGCGAGCCTGTGAGCACAATCCAGGGCTTCCTACCTGGCGACAGTGAAGACCCCCGACCAGCGGCACCAGGAGCCCACGGAGCACACACTTCTCGTCACAGATAGGGCGCGGTCTATTTGCAGGAAGAGTAAGGGACCCACAAGGAAGCAAGAAGAGGAGGGAAGAAAGCCACAAAACTAAAAGATTTTGTTAAAAACAAGTATTTCATGATGCAACCAGGAGGTGCATGTCCAAGATGGGCATTACAGGTATTCACAGTCTGGAATTGTGTCTTCAAATGTGAGGTGGTTGATGGGGCGTCCCTCCTCCAAATCACCCACAATTCTAAATGTGAAACCTTCAAATCACGTCTTACATTAGTTTAATTGGGTCGTCAAACCAAAGTGCCATAAAGTGGTGGTTTGAGCAACAAAAATGTGTTGTCTCACCCTTCTGGAAGCTGGATGTCTGAGATCAAGATGTGGCCAGGGTTGATTTCTCCTGAGGACTGTGGTCAAGAATCTGCTCAGGTCTGCCTCCGAGTTCGCAGGGGCAGCTGTCCATCGTTGACCCTCTTTGGTTGGCATGCTTCACCCTCCTCTCACTCTGTCGTCGCTCGTGTTGTCCCTGCGTGTGACAGTGTGTCTTTTATAAGGAGGATGCCAGTCATGTTGGGCAATGACTCACTTTAATGAAATCATCTGCAAAGACCTTATTTCCAAACGAGGTCACAGGTATGAGAAATTAGAACTCAGTCTTTTATGGGGCACAGTTTAGCCCAAAACAAGCATAAAACTTTTATGTAAATGCCGTCGATGAACCTGACAAGAGGCACCATAGAGGAGGACTATGAAGCCCCTGAACAGCTGGTGTGTTCATGTCTGCGCCCAAAAGGAAGGGGGTGTAAACATTGACGTGTGAGGACCAGGTGGGAGATCTTCCACCTTGGGCTTCACTCAGGTAAATGAGAGCCCTGCACACCCCATTCCACCAGATAAGAGCCGCTGCTGCCACCTGAAGACTCCAAGCAAGGCCAAGCTGCTGGGGGTGGGAGACTGTTAACACAACCCTTTCAAAATTTAAATCCAAGACCCTCTTGGAAGTGCAGCTTTTCACCACTACCCCACATTCTCCATCACCCCACTAATTGTCATTCAGGCCCAAGAATACCAGACACTTCACTTCCATATCACATATGCCAGTCACCACGGTGCGGGGCTCTCCCCGCATTAAGCTCGCTGCACAGCATGGACTGGCCCAAGAGCTGCATGAGGCACTACTCGGCAGACCCGGTACTGGAAAGGACTATTCATTCACTTGTTTAATATTGACTCAGAATCTGTACCATGTGTATTCATTGAATAGGGCCCTCGTAACACAGTACCTCAGGCTGTGGGGTTTACACCATACAAATGAATTGTCTCACAGCTCTGGAGGCTGGAAGTCCTTTGGTTTTTTCGGAGGGCAGTGAAAGAGAATCTGTTTTCCACGTCTCTCCCCATCTTCCGGTGGACTTCTGGCGATCTCTGGTGCCCTTTAATCTCTGTCGTCATCTTCACAGGGCATTTTCCTTATGTCTTTGTCTGTGTCCAGATTTCCCCTTTTTATGAGGAAACAGTCATACTGGATGAACAGCTCACCCTACTTCAAGAATAACCTCAGCTTAACTAATTACATCTGCAACCCTCTCATTTCGAACTAAGGTCACATTCTGACATACTGGGATTTAGGACTTCAACAATGAATTTGGAGGGGATGCACCGAACCTATTTATTTCTGTATCTTTGGGGGATAATGAAGTAGCCAGTATTTTGTTAGCCCCCAAATATTCAATTGCCTCCAAATACAGAGAAATAAACAAGAACTGGCACCAGGAATGGAGCAACAAAGCAGCTCACGACTGTAACCACATCAAAGTAGACACGGGAGCAGCACACGTCCAGGCTCCTGGGACACACCGAGATGACACCTTCGACAACCAGTAAACAGGAGGGCTAAGGGAGATTTCAGATTCTGTGGGTCTAAACACCTAGGCACCACATCTAAGACGTATGTAAATGTTTACATAGATTGCAGCAGCACGGAGAAGGGACCTTCTTGGGAGACCGTCTCCCTACTACGGTGAGAGAGGGGCTCTAATGGAGGAGGGACCACAATGGTGACAGCTGCTCCTTCTGCTGACATGAGGGGGCTGCAGGTAAAATCAGGGAGACACACTGGTGCTGATCCCTGATTGGGGGAGGCCGGGCAGGATAGAGGGGATAGGATACTCTGAGCATAAAGAGCAGTCGAGCAGACACAACGTGGGACAGCAGGTCCAGACGTGTTTCCGAGAACCTCAGTTTTGCGCATCATTCAGACGGTTTCTTGTCGCCCAACTGATGTATGTGGGAAGTGAAAGTGTAAATACGGTGGTTTCAGAAATAGTGTGTTTACGCACCCAAAAAGTTTTGAAAACTCCTTGATAAGCTAGCAGACAAGTACAAAAGTTTAAAAGATTAATTTAAATAATGTAACTATTTTCTTAGCTTTAGTCATTTCAATGAAACCCCGAGAGCATTGAAAAAGCGAGTGTATTTTTGCTCATGTGTTTTGATATTTCTGGAAGCAAATTGAGGTGGAACAAGGACAGGAGACCAGGACCAGGCAGCCAGTGCAACCCGAGCTCTGATGCGCTCCCACCTGACCAAAAATAAGCGTCCTCTACCTGTGCAGAATGGGAGCCTGAGAATTAAATGATATTAAAGAATAGCCAAGTTAGGAGTCTATCTCGTACACCTAACTTCTGGGTCTGAGATGTATGCTTGCCCCCAAGACATGGTCTTGCTGCACTGTGGGGGGGAAAGGATAAAGGGGTTCCATGTAAAGGGGCTGGAGTAGAGGCACCACAATGCACCATAACTCAGCCTGCCTTTAACCAGAGAAGAAGAGGAAATGTGAAAGCAAATAAATAAAATCAGGAGAGAAAGAGGAGTTCCGGGACCGTCCCACTGTCTGGCCCCAGGGCAACTCCTGAGGGCCGGAGGTCCTGGGCCTTCCTAAGTAACTACTGCTCCCCTCCAGCGCAACACTTGTATAGTTTACAATGAAAATGAACTCCACAAGGCCAAGGACTCAGCCGTGGGCGTTTGACAGAGTGCCAGGTAGCAACTGTGTGGGAAAGGATTGTGCTGGCCTTGTTGCACCAGGTACTGAGGAACTGACAGGATTCCATGAAGGAATCCTGTCATTGGACAGGACTGTCCAATGCCCTGCACGCTTTGGGACTGCCCCTTCCAACCTGGGAATCCAGCCTGGCCTCTTGGCAGGGATGTCCTTCATCCTTTCCCAAAACAGTAGTCTGGGTAACAGAGCGGTCGGAGGAGGACAGGAGCCCTCTGGCAACCACCGCCCACACCAGCCAGAGGGAGAGCCCACCTCACAACTATCCCTCCAACACAGCTCCACCCACCTACATCGCCACCTGGTGGGAAAGGTTAGAAGCCATCCTGCCTTCAGCCTGGCACCACCCAGACGTTAAGCCCACCCTAAGCCTTTGACTTTCAAACTTTTGTGCAGAGAAAGGAAACCCCATTGCTTTTAAGCCTCTGCCTTCTGGGTTCTCCATTATTTGCAACATAACTTACACTGTTGACTCTGGGCTGCAGCTGGGGCATGGGACCTGGGCTGTGGAGATCCCAGGCTCCTCTCTAGCCCACAGCTCCCAGCACAAAGCTCCTCCTGATATAACACAGTCTGTGTCATAGGCAGGAGGGTCGGATGGGCGATGTTTGAAAGCTAGACTGATGGCCCTCTTGAGTTCCATTTCTTTACTTGCACCCTCATTTTGGGTCACTTGGTTCTCTTGAGTCCCACTTCAACTGACATCGCCCCAAACATCCATATTTATGAGACAATATGCATGCCGGCTCTAGGGTAAGTCTTTTGTCCCTAGGGCTCTAAAATTCTTGCGCCCCCTTAGCCACAGCTCATCTTCTCAAGAGAGCTAAAGATACCAAGAAATCATTTCTAAATTGAAGCTCTAACAAATTCAGACTCCAGTAGTTGGTTTCCATAAAGCCTCCGCAAGACCCATTTCAACAGGTGAGGGAATCAACATTATCAGATGTCAACCAGAACACAAAAATTCAGGAGTCCCCCTGCCCCCACCAACTGCCTCCTACCATCCACAGTGGGAAGAAACAGAAGGGAGAAAAATCCATTTGGTTCTAATCTACTAGGTTATAGGAGAGAACAGATCATTCTCGAGATGAGATCAGTAAGGAAAATGATATTTACTGATTTCAGGAAATCAGTTAGTTGCCACATTTCTAAAGAGTGTTGACATCCAGGGCCTCCCCAGTGGCACAGCGGTTGAGCGCTGGCTTGCAAAGCTGCCCGCAGCCTCTGCAGCACCGATTCGATCCCCGGCCACCGGGTAAGGGTCAAATTGCGCGCAGACCTCTCCTGCTGCCCTCTGCTCCCCTCAGCAGTGTATTTCATCAGTCTGCCTGCTCTGCCCTCCGCTCTGACTCTGGTGAATTCTCTCACCATCCCGCACTTCCGACTGTACCCAGTGCTTGTATAAATAAATAAATAAATCTTCAACCCCCCCCCCAAAAAAAAAAAGAGTGTTGACATCCAGACGGGCTGATATCTGCATGATCAACAATGTGCTTAGACCAACCTGGACGGAGAACCAGGGATGTGGACAGAGCACACTCAGCCACAGTTCATCATGTGAGTGGGTCACGTGAGGGGGTGCCTGTTGGAAATTTGTAAACATTGCAAGATGTGGCACAGACACTTTTAAAAACTAAAATTAAACATGAGAATGTTTAGCATAAACTTCACAAAACACAAATAAGGGAAGCTCTTCCTACCCGAGCTTGACCCTTTGGACAGAGAGACTCCAAGTTGCAAGTCTTTCCTATTCACCTGCATTCCTCATTTCTGGACTTGTGCGCTGTACTAGATTATAAATCATCTAAAATTCACCTCCGTGGGACTTCAATGCAGATTCCTCGATCTTCAGGGCATCCCCCAAAAGCGACCAATGGTAAATTAATAAGAAACAGAAATTCATGTAAAGGGAGCACAGGAACGCAAGAGACAGGCTCCACTACCAGCCACCAGGGACAAAGCACAGTCTAGTGCAGCACAGAGGAGAGAGCTTTGAAAAGATGATGATCCTGCTGCTTCCCATTTGGCCATGACATTAAAGTCTCCCGCCAAATAAAGTGGCTCACAACTATTCATCATGGGAGAATATCTGAGCGTTAAAAAGCAAATAAATAAGCAATCCAGGCTAAATGCCCCCAAATGGCTAGACCAAAGGACATGTGTTCACTAGGCAGCCAATGGATGTGCAGGCCACTAGTGTTGCAAGAAATGTAATTTGGCCAATTGTTACTTCCAAAATGACTCTTTCAGGGATTTCAAATGCAGTGTGCCCTTAGCCAATGGCTGCTGAGACCTCTGATTGTGTTATCTTTTGGGATACACAGATGAAAAAACACTTTGTGGATTTTTAAAGAGAATGTAAAACTAGTCTCAAGATCAACACAGGGGTAAATTTGACTTCTCTCTTTACTCAGTCACTAACAGACTTCATCAGGTCATGTGGCTATCTCTCAGCTCACATTTTTCAAAGGTCACCAAAAGAAGGGAGTTTGAGGCTGTTTTCATGGGAGAGCCACCAGCTAGTCCTACAGTGCCACTCACCCAAGCTAATACTTCACATGACTAATTAATGGTTTCAATTCCTCTGTCTAAAAACACCACCTTGGATTTATATAGCTCCTATCTCCTGCTCCTATCTCCTAGAAATTCATCTCCCTTGCATTTTCACAGCATCACGGGGTTCAGACCTGTACCCCTTTGCACAAACCACCATAGCCACACATTAATGGCTCCTGAATTCAGCTTTCCCAAACTGTGTGGGCCACTGCTCCAAAGCCTTCAGGTCTCAGTAGGAAACTTTTTCCTCCAGCACACCTGTCACCGGCTCCCCTAACTTCCTCAATTTCTCCCATCAAAACACTCAGTATTGCAATTATGCCATAATGCAATTGTTCCAAGTGCCTACTAGTTTCCTGTAGCTTCTGGAATAAATCATAAACATAACCAAAAACATAATGGCTCAAAGCAATGCCAATTTATTCTCTTGTAGTTCTGGAAGTCGAAAGTCCAAAATGGCTTTATTGGGCTTTATTGGGCTTCCATGGTGTTGGAAGCACTGATTCCTGCTGGAGGCTCCAGGCAAGAATCCACTCCTTGCTTCTTCCAGCTTCTAGAGGCTTCCAGCATTCCTTGGCTTGTGGCCACATCACTCTAATCTCTACTTCTGTCATTACATTGCCTTTAACTCTGACCACCTGTATTCCTCTTCTAATCACCCCTGTGATTATATCAGACCTTTTCAGACAATCCAGAATAATCTCCACTTCTCAAGACCTTTATCTTAATCACATCAGCAAAGTCCCTTTTCCCATATATGGTATCATTTACAGATACTAGGGATTAGGATGTTGCTCCACCTATCATAGAGCATGTCTTTCCCCCAAGTTGTGAGTGACAAAGTTTCTGTGCAGCTGGTTGAACTTGTACTCTTATACTCCAGGGTCTAGCATAGGACCAGATGTGCTGCTCAGTGAATGAGTGAGGAAAGAAATGAAGGGTTGAGCAAAGCAGAACTCTTCTCTCACCTCTTTTAGACTTCCTTTTAACTCTTATTTTTGGTTTGTTAAATTGCTTTTTCCCCTTTCCTCCTCTCTCTCTCTTACTTTTTAATTTTCTTCTGCATCGTAACTTATTTATTTATTCCCTTCCCTTCCTCTCCCCAGCTCCTGCTTCTTCACAGCTACACCAGAGCGTCCAGTGCACTCATTTGACTCATTTGTCATCACTTGTTTTAAGCCTGTCCCCTGTTTCCTTTGTTTTGATGAAGTAACAGTTCAAGTTTTCTTCTGCTCTCTCCCCTCCCCAAATCTATAAAAGACTTTAAAATGGGCAAGAAAGATTGCTGCCAGTTCCATGTAGACTACCCCTCCTGGCTCGCTCTGCCCTTCCTAATTTAGGAGTCACTTTACAACTCTGCATTGTAGAATTCCCATGGGAATGCACACCGTTCTAGTCCACAGACATGCAAATGAGCACCACTCCATAGCTATTGTCTATTTTGCATCTGCAAGTTCCTTTCAGCATGTTTTCTTGCCTATCTATGTGTAGTATTTTTTTAATTTATTTTATTTATTTATGCATACAAGAACTGGGGTCTAGGTCAGAAGTGCAGGAGGTGAGAGGATTCAACAGAGACAGAGTGGGGAGCAGAACAGGCATATCTGCTGAAATACACTGCTGAGGGGAGCAGCGGTTGAGACAGGAGAGGTCTGCTGTGCCCTGCGGGTTAGCTCCCTGGTTGGGGATTGAACTCATGCTGCAATTGTTGGCTATAGCTTGATAGCCATGCAACCTTAACCCCTACACCACCAGGGAGGACCTACGTGTAGTATTTTTTATTCTCACTGGAACTGGTTGTAACCAACCTCTGACTAGTTCTCCCACTAATTAATGAATTAAATAAAATCTTCCATATAGGTTCATTTTACACTTGTAAAAGATTTGTGATTTTTATTTTATTTTTTAAATAATCCTATTATGGATCTTAGGAGAGAAGCAACTGTTTGGCAAACACACGTCCTCTGCTTCCTCTAGAGAATCCAGGGCTGATGGGTGCTGAGTGACGACTGAGAGGCTCATGCCCCAAGACAAAGGGCCAAGGCAAGAAGTCAACAACCTGCCAAAGGCCAGGCAGGCCAGGCTTAGACTTTGGTTTCCACCTTGAAAGTCCATCACCAGACATTGTCTCTACTGATGTGTGTCACATCTAAGGGAGTTGGGTCCATATTCCAGTTTAGGATGAGAAACCCCTTCCCCTCATACCTTTTTAACTGAAGTAAGATTGACTTATAATTTAGGTTTCAGGCATTCAATAGTTTAAATCAACACCTAGAAAGACATATTCACCACTAAAATTCTGGTTTCCATTCATCAACATGCAATTAAGCCCTTTTATCTGACCTTCTCTCTCCCCTTCCCTTCTGCTAACCACTGTTTTGTTCTTGCAGCCTATAAGATTGGTTTTGTTTTATACAGTTTATTTGTCTGATTTGTTTCTTTATTTCCCACATATAAATGAAATCCTATGGTATTTTTCTTTCTCCCTCTGATTTATTCCACTTAGCATAACACCCTGTAGTTCTATCCACATTGTCGCAAATGGCAGGATTTCACCTTGTTTATAGTTGAGTAGAGTCCATTGTGTGTGTATTATACACACACACACACATATATACACACACCCAACTTATATTATATATATATATATATATATATGTGTGTTATATCTCACATTTTGATCACTCATCAACTAATCACTTAAGTTTGTTTCCAACTCTTGGATTATTGTGAATAAGGCTATAATGAATATCCCTTCCACTTTTATTGCAAAAACATTTTGTCTAGAAAAACAAAACCTTCCATAACTCATCATTCAGGCAAATTTTTTTTTTTAATTTTTGTCTTTCTGGTTTTTATTTTTCCCAAATTCCTGTGTAGTCTCTCTTCATTGCCTAGGTACTAAGAGATTTAAACTACAGATCAGGAAGACAGAAGGGAGCACTTTGAAGACTTTTTCTCTAATTAAAATGGTCTTGCAGCCCTGTCTCCCCCCAACACATACATACACACATAAAGTATTGTATTGGGTTTACCAAAGATCAAAACAAAACCAGCCTTAACTCAGAAACGGCCTCCAGTTATAAGGAAAAAGGCTCTGAGTGGGGGGACAGATAAGCCACCAAAACTCATCGGAAAAACAAAAACAAAACAACTCGTAGTAAGAGCAATTTGGAAGTCAGTGTTATACTTAAAGCTTGAAACATTTTGTACTCTGCAACCTAGTAATTCAGCTTTTAGATATGTGTCATAAGGAAATAGGGATGTAAAAAAGACTTATGGTCCCAAATGTTTTACACAGCCTTGTTTATGACAGTAAAAAAATTGGGAGCCATCTCAATTTCTAACCATAAATTAAAACTGATCAAATAAACATGCCACATAGTACACCCACATGTGCATGCTCCTCTGGGCCAGGGGTTTCCTCGGCACTGTCTCCCTCACCCACAAGAAGAGTTAGGGGACCCATGGGAACACCACTGTCTGAGTGCATTCCCAGCCTGTGGCATCAAAATATGGAGTAGGGGACAGAGGCCTACTTTGTGGGCACACCAGCACAAGCACAAATCCTGGCTCAGTCTGCTTTGTCCAAGAGACCTTCGCAGCTCTTCCTTCTCTACTCCTAGAAAGCAGGTTAGAATCCTGAGCCTGCAGAGCTCTCAAGACAATCACATTGGGCCTGACAACTGGGAGCTAGCATCACCCAGGGTCACCCAAGTTGCAGAACCAGTATTTTAAATTAGTTCCAGCCCATCCCAGATTATTTTTTCTGTCCATTATACCATGCTGCCTCTTCTAGATCAGCCTCCCAAATGCCCTGGGGAAGCAACAGCAAAATGAACCACAGCCAGCCAGCCAAGAAGCGGGGTTCAGAGAGGGAGCTGAACTTAGTCTTTGCCCTTGGGACTCAAGAAGTTGCTTCAAGAGGTCATGGAAACCAGCAGCTTTTACAGGGAGGCCCCAAGTCCTGGAATTGGGGTGCTGGAGGTAGATCCAAAGAAAACAGTTATGGGTTTGGAAAGAGATGCTGTACTCCATCATGGCCAGCTGTCAAAGGGATGCAGATTGAACTTGCAGGCAGGGAGGGACATTTTGTTTCACTTGGCCACAATCAGTGTGTTTTTACAATTGACGAGGGACACAGGAGATAACTTTCCTGCTGTAGTGAACAGAAAGCATGCTGGTGCCAACTAATGGAAGAGGCTTCTTGCCCTCCCTCCAGGAGTGGTGGAGGTGAGCTCGGTGTCAGTGGGCTCTGTGCTTGCGGAGTCCCTGGGGAACTGAGGCACAGAAAAGGCCCCTAGGTCCCCTTGACAGTCAATTATTCATTCCCCCTTCACCCTGAAACTAATATATATTCACAGACTGCCATTCTGTGGCTGTCTTTTGTCACTTTCTTGTCATCCTCTTGACAGCCTTTCCTAGGTTTTTTTTTTCACATTCCACTGGAGATGGGGTATCTCTCACAGGGCACTTGGGCTGTGATGATTTGTTTAGAAGCAGGAAGGTGGTTCTGGAACAAATGTCATTTCATGTGTGAACAGATTTCCTGGGCCCATCACAGTCAACCAGATCAAACAGACCATTTGTTAACAGAGAACCCTTCCTCCAGGTCAAGTCCACAGTGCTGGAACCGACAGGCCTGCTTCCCTGCCAGCCTCCCCCTACACATTCTCACTTTCCCTTCTGCCCTCTTTTCTTTCTCTTCCTCCTCCTCTTCTTATTCAAAGAGACCAAATGGAAATACAACTGAGGGGCCCTACAGGTGTCTGGCATCAGAGCCGACTCCCAGAGACCCAGAGACCCAGGCCAGGACAGAGCCCTATCCTGAACTTGTGGGGGGATGTTGTCATTGTGAATCAGTGATTAATCAACCCCAGTGTGGGTGGGAGACATAAAGGCAAAGAGATCACTGCACCTATCACCCACAGCACAGCCAGCCTCCCTGCTATGAACAAGAGAAAGGGAGCAAAGAAGCACTTAGGGAACACCCACTGAGTGTCAGTGTGCTCCCAAGCCTGGGAGGCAGGCCTGGAACCTTTGGCTGTGTGACTGAGGCTGGTCTGGGAGTCAGGAGAGGTGGGAGAGACAGCAAGAAGCAGGGTCGCTGACTTCAGGCTTTCTGCCACTGGCATCAATGGGCTCCATATGGAACTCCCCAAAGAGGTTCTATCTGAAAACCAGTGACTTTTGCCAAAAGTCCACACTAAAAAGAACCCACGTGTGTTCAAAACAGGGAACATTAGACAACAATGAAAATGAAAGATATACAGCTACACCACATTATGCATGAATCCAGTGATATGGTGGGACTGGCTCGTTCCTAAGAGTTGCTTGTGTAGTCTGGAATTTTCAAGCCAGATGTTAAATCATTGGTGACTTGTAATTAGCCATGATGGGAATATTTACACCACTGAAATTGGCAAACACTACAAACAAGGCCTTCCTCTTCTCTCCTCCTTCTTTTTCTTTTTGGTGGGGGATGGAGAGGAGGCAATTAGCATCACCACTGGTTTGATCTTACAGATCAGCATCTGTAAGATGAAAAGAAGAAAAATAGGACAAACTAGACCCATATATAAGGAGTTCAAGAACAGGAAGGCTAGTCTTGGTGGTGGTTATATGGGTGTGACCCGTATATGAAAGTTCAGTGAGCCTCTCACTGATGGGGCATTTTTAACAGACAGGGCCTCATAACATTCCCATACATCCTTTGGGAAGAGGGGAGAGGGTAAGGGTGACTCTCCACTTACATTTTGTGAAAGCAAGGAGATTGCAGATTGTACCTTTAAAAGCACTCAAATGAAGCTTCATAGGCAAGACTTCAAGTCACTCCTGAGATTCTCCAGCCTCTCCTAAAACTTGGGCTCAAGATTCAGCAGCTCTGCTCTGCAAGCTCGGGCAATATTTTCAGTCCAGGTCTTGGTTTCCCCATCTGTTAAATGGAAGTACTAATAAAACCTACTTCTAACATTATTGTGGAGATCAAATATGCAGTTCATTGCCTCAAACCCTGTAATATCCAGTACATTGGCTATTTTTTAAGTTTTGTTTTCATTATTAATCAATCCCAGCAGGGATAAAAGATAAGGGAAAGGGGGAGAATTTATATTTGAGAAAATAGTCAGTGAAAGGAAGCATATCATTTCCTATAAAGTGTGTGTTTTTGCATCTGTCTTCCCCCATGGATGGCTAAGCTGCCTCCTAACTTTGAAAATAGTAAGTTTGCAATAGGTTAGAATGTCTCTGGGTCAAAGAAGGACATAAAAACATTGATTCAAAAGAACACCTGTGGCCCTGTGTGTATTGCAGCACTATTTACAATAGGTAAAACCTGGAAACAACCCAAATGCCCAAAAATAGATGACTGGATTAAGATGTGGCAAATATACACAATGGAATATTATTCAGCAATCAAAAAAGATAAACCCATGCCATTCACAGCAACATAGATGGAACTAGAAGGAATTATGCTCAGTGAAATAAGCCAGAAGGAAAAAGAAAAATATTGGATGGTTTCACTTATAGCAGGAATATAGGGGAACCAAATAAGACATCAGTGAAAAAAAAATAATAACAGTACAAAACACAACAAAACAAAAACAGACAATTACAAATCAGAGACGTCCTGCAGGGAAGGAGGAGGGAGAGGGATCAGAGGGAGGGAGGGAGGAGCACAGGGGACTGAGGTGATGGTGCACGGGTGCATTGGGAAAGGAAATTCTATGGGGACTACACCTGAGGGGGTGGGGAGAAGCAAATATTGTTGAAAAATGAACAATGATGTAAAAAAATTAATATAAATTTTTTTAAATAAGAAAAATAAAAAGATCAAGTCTTAAAAAAAAAAGAAAAGAATATTTCTGGGTTAAAATAAGCCCACCTTGGAACCAGTTTGATTCTGGGGTAGGTATGGGGACATGGTACAATCTTGAGCCCCATGGAGAAATTCACCCACCTAAACTCACAGCACGCTCCCCAATGCCAACTGTGGGGGGCAAGGAAATTCTGCTGCTAGGGCCTTTAAAAGGAGAAAATAGGAGTAATGAAAACTTTCCATTTCCTTCAGTGTGGATAGTGGCAGACGAAAGGCTTCACACCCCAATCCCAGCATTGATTTTCACCTGGTCTATAGGACATATTTACCAATATTTCCATGAGACCCTACTTGGCATTTGAGAGAATCCTAGGTTCTCTGGCCTAAAAGGGAGCCAGGAGATCATCTCATCCAATTACCTTCTGGATGCCTATATGTTTAGACATCATCAGCCCAGTGGGTGAATGGCAAATGATTCCAACATCTGCATACTTCCAGCAACAGGCAATCACCAAGCAGCTGGTAGCAACTGAACACAGTTCTGTGAAAATATAATTGTACTGAAAAGAACTCAGTCTGACTATGGCCCCCACTGAGCCCAGTTCTCTGCCTAAGGGCCCTCAACATCAGAAAGTGCCTCCATCACGGAGTGTTCCCATCATGGGTCTTCCTTCCACCCCGCCCCACTCTCCTACTTCCATGGCTCAGCAGTGTCTTTAAGGAATATCATTTCCGTTCCTTCCATGTATAACAGGGATTCTCATTTTTTTTTTTATATCTTCCTAGTCTTGCTTCCGTACTTTTAGCTATTACAAAGCTACAAGTCAAAACCTACAGACCATTAATTCCTGGAAACCATTTTTTTTTCCTTTTAAAAGAACTCTTAAAGAATTTTTACTCAATCCAGGATATTAGATCTTTTGTGATCTGTCCCTACTATATTTCTAGCCATGTCTTCCCATGTTGCTCCACATCCACACTCTCCTTTGACAATGTCTGTTCTCCTCTGTGATTCCTGCACCTGCTGCTCCCCTCCACCCCATCAGTGCTCCAGAAGCTCAGTCCAGATGTTGCTTCTCGAGTCTCCATCACACCTTCCCTAAATCTGTGCTCTGTCATCCTCCCAAGCCAGTTAGCTTCTCCCTCTGTACCTCCATAAATTTTCTTCTCTCTGTTATAGCACCCACCCACTGCTATAGAATCACTTTTTAGTATATTTCTCTCCCAACAGACAGTGAATTCTCAAAACAGAGACTATTTCTTCTTTTCCATCCTCCAGCACCTACCATCTTTCTCACACATGCCTGACACACCATCTTTACTGAATGATTTTCCCCCTTGACAATCCAAGCCTGAAAAGAAAATGTTTGCCATGAATTAGCTGGTTGTGTTCCTTTAAGAAATGTCAAGAGTAGATTTCCTGATATAAATCACAGTTGTGTAGAAATAGTAGCTCTGTTAAGCAACATGTTCAGATGCTAATCTTACTTAAGCCCAGTAGAGCAGAGCATTTCTCAACATGGATTTCTAAGAAGAAAGCTACAGTGAGGGTTCAGATTACAAGATTTGCTCACAGAAGCTAGTCACAGTTGTAAAAATCAGTATAATTGGTATGTGGTATATACAACACAGTCCCTCCAGTGAAACTTTTATTATATTTGGATCTTGATCACACTTACAAAATTAATAATTCACCAGACTGGAACCTGTCACAAGTTCATTAAAATGAGTGTTTCTTATAATTAAAAATATGATGCCAAAATTTCAGCTTATTAGAAAATGAAGCCCATGTGCATTTCCCTGTTCCTCTTGCTATGCCCAACTAAACACCGTGTGTGTGTGTGTGTGTGTGTGTGTGTGTGTGTGTGTGTGTGTGTTATACACATGCACTCTGAAAGGTAGAAAGAAGCAGGCAGGCAAACTAGGGGACTCAGAACCCAAGTAAGAAAATGATGTTGAGTTCTCTGAGTTAACAGTTTGCCTTTTATATCCCAGACTTAGAGCTAAAGAAACCAGCAAACTGGAAAGAGCTATGGACACAGAAAAAATAGCCCCAACAAGCCTGTTCTTTCTATTCAAGAGGCCAGAAAAAGGACAATCTAGCAAGACAGAAAACTTTTAAACCGAAACCAACCAACTGAATAGCACAGCAAAAGTCACAGCCTCACCCCTAGCATAGCAAGGACCAAATGAAGAGCCTGGACTTCCATCTTCATCAGTCTGTAAGAAGGTTCCCCAGCACCCTGTACTGTGGTGTTGAAGACTGAATACCAAACAATAAAAGACCCCCCCACACACACCCTGCTACCACATGATGCCAGTGGAAACCACCTGACCTCCACTCCAATAGTGCATTAAAAGGTCTCATCCCCCTGCTAAGGTAGTTTCAAAGGAGATTGGGGGGTTAGAGTTTACATCAGAGCCCAATAGGAATGAGGCCAATGCAGCCCCTCCCATAGCAATGGTGTCCCCGGAGGCCACATGAGGAGTCGTGAGGAGCCATGACGAACCCTCTCTACCCAGGAGACATCAGCAGATACCAGTGTGAGGGGACAAATGTTGGAATTATCTGAAAAAAGGTTCTAAAGCAGCCATCATAAAAATGCTTCAATAGGGCCTCCCCGGTGGCGCAGCGGTTGAGCGCTGGGTTGCGAAGCTGCCTGCGGCCTCTGCGACCTCTGCGGCGCCGGTTCGATCCCCGGCTGCTCCCTGGCCACCGGAGGAGGGTCCCACATGGTGTGCAGACCTCTCCTGCCGCCCGCTGCTCCCCTCAGCGGTGTACTTCGGTCCTTCTGCCTGTTCTGCATCCTGCTCTGGCTCTGGTGAATTCTCTCACCCTCCCGCGCTTCTGGCTGTACCCAGTGCATGTATAAACCAAACAAACAAACAAATAATAAATAAATAAATAAATAAATAAGACATGCCTCTAGAAAATTAAAAAAAAAAAATGCTACAATAAGCAATTACAAACACATTTGAAATCAATAAAAACATAGAAACTCTCAGCAAATAAATTGAAGACCTCAGCAAAGGAAGAAACTACACCTTACGAAAAAGAACTAAATAGAAATTTTAGAACTGAAAAATGCAATACCTGAAAGTAAAAGCTCAACAGAAGAATGGAGGCGACAGAGGAAAGAATCAGTCAGCTGCAAGGCAGAACAACAGAAATTGCGTTATCTAACTAATGGAGAAAAAAAGGCTGAACATAAGTAGACAGTCACAGGGACCTGTGAAAGTGTAGCAAAAGAATGAATTTCATTCTTTTGGATGGAGAGTTCTGGCTGGAGAGGAGAAAAGAAACAAGGGTGACAAACTAATCAAAGGAAAATAACTGAAAACTCCCAAAATTTTACAAAAACCATAAACCTACAGATTCAGGTTGCTGGGTAAGTCCAAAACAGAATGGAACCAAAGAAATCCATACAATGATTAATCTTACTCAACTTCTGAAAATTAAAATAAAAAAAAAAACCTTGAAGATGTAAGGAAGAAATGACCCCCTTTCTATACGTGAAAACCAGTTCAGAGGACAGCAGAATTCTCTCAAGTGCTATAAGAAATGTCATCCTAGAATTCTATATTTAGCAAAAATATGAGGAATAAAAGGGAAACAAAGACATTCACAAATGAAAGAAAACTAAGAGAATTTATAGCCACCAGACTTACCATCAAAAAAAAAAAGTTTTATATATTTTACGCATAGCCAGTAAATGTCATACAAAGAAATACACTCAAAAACCCCATAATTAAAATCCTGTAGTTAAAGGATTCTTAGAAAATGTTCAAAGAACCCATAGGAAATCAAGGGGGTGTGGGAGAAATGCAGAGAGAATATACAGAAAACAAAAAAACAAAAATGTCAGATTTAAGTCATAAAAGATAAATAATTACATTTAACATAAATGGCTAAACCAATTAAAATATAGAGATTGACATAGAAGATTAAAAAACATGGCCATCTACAAAATCTCTATAAAAATTTCACTTAAAATATAATGATGTAGACAAAGTTGAAAAAAATATTGTGTATATATATATATGTATATATATATATCATTAATTAAAAGAAAAGAGGAGTGGCTGTATTAACATCGGATAAATTGGACTTCAGATAAAAAAAATTGCCAGAGAGTGACATTACAAAAGGATCAATCCACCAAGAAGATACCACAATAGAGCTGTAAAATTTTTGAAGCAAAAACTGATAGAACTGAAAAGAGAAATAAGCAAATCTACAATTATAGTTGTAGAAGTCATATCCCTCTTAACAAGTGATAGAACTCTAGACAGAAAATCAGCAAGGAGGGAGAAGAATTGAGCAACACCATCCTTCAATAGGATCCAAGCAACAGTCATAGAACATTGCACCCACAGGAGGCAAATGTATATTCTTTGTAAGTGCCTAAAGGACATATGCCAAGACCAACTGTACCCTGAGCTATAAGACAAACTTCAACACATTTGAAAGAATTGAAATCATTTAGTATGTTCTCCAGTCACAGAGGAATTTAGAAATCAATAATGAAAATTTCACAACACTTGGAATTTATTTATTTATTTATTTATTTTTTAAATACTTATTTATGCCTACAAGAGCTGGGATACAGGTCAGAGATGTGGGGGGTGAGAGAATTCACCAGAGACAGAGCAGGGAACAGAACAGGCAGACTGACTGAAATACGCTGCTGAGGGAGCAGTGGGCCAGACAGGAGCGGTCTGCCGCGCCATGTGGATTGCTCCCTGGCCAGCTGGGGATCGAACTTGTACTGCAGAGGTGGATTGCTTCATAGCGTGGTGCTTAACCCTTTGCGCCACCAGGGAGGCCCAACGCTTGGAATTTAAATACACTTCTAAATAATCTATGTGTCAAAGAAGTTATCACAAAGGACTTTTTTAAAATATATTCAACTGAATGAAAAGAAAACACAACAAATGAAAGCTGTGAGCCAAAGCTAAACCAGTGCAAAGGGGAATATTATTAAAGTATTGCGTGCATTCACTAGACGGAAGAAAAATCTCAAATCTATCTAAGCTTCCACCTTGAGAAACTAGAAAAAAGCAGAATATACTCACAGCTAACAGAAGGAAATAGTAAATATAAAAGCAGAAATCAATTTAATTAAGACAGAAAAACAATAGAGAAAAAACATTGGCTCTTTAAAAGATCAATAAAATGTATAAACCTCTAGTAATTCTGACAAATCAAAAAGAGAAAATACATATCAGCGATGTTAGGAATGAATGACACTGTCTTTAGTGTGTCTGTAGTGCTCAAATCATAAAGCTAATGAGGTTAAAACCAAAAACAACTCTAGCTACAAAAATCTGGCAACTTAGACAAAATGAATGAATTTATTAAAAAGTCAAAACCACCACAGTTCACCAAAATGAAAGAGACAATTTAAATAGTCCCACGGCTATTAAGGGGATTAAATTTAAACCCTCCCAAATAAGAAATCACCGAGTCCAGATGTTCTACTGGAAAGAAAACTTCTTTAAGGACGTTTTGACAATTTTAAATAATTGCTTTCAGAAAATAGGAGAGTACCCTTCCCAATTCATTTTATGTAGTCTTCGCCTGATACCAAAACCACATAAGGACAGTATTTATTTTTTATCCTTATTTTATGTTATTTTATTCATTTTTTTATACCCCTTAGGTCAGTGAGAACAGAAATTTGGGGGCACTTTTTGGCCTATGCTCGTCAGTAGTTCCAGGTTGCAGACCTCATCTGCACCTAGTCTGGGAGATTAAAAGAAAACCCAAGAAGGCTACCACGTTGTCTTTCTCCAATTCTGAGGTCCTGTCTAGTCCTCCTCCTCCTGTCCAGCACTTCTATAATTGCCTGTTGAATAACTGTCAGGATATTCCATTCTACTTACAGGGGAGGAGCAGAGGAAAATCAGCAGGTATCATCTTGCTTTAGAACTAGAACAGCTAACATATTTTTGATGCCCACTCCATGCCAGGGACAGCACTCCTGACAGAGACCAGCTTTGTGGACTGTGTTGACTGCCTGGACCATGAGACTTGGCTTCTTCTGCTTCTGGGCTCTGATTTCTGAGTGGTAGCCTTTGAGAAAGAAAAAGATTGACAAACAAATGTTCCCTTAATCCAAACATTCAAGGTTCCTTTTATCTTAACCACATTGGTTGATGTTTTCTCAGTGCATTGCCCATTGTTTACTAAATGGATCCAAACTCAACTCCTCTGCGTGTCTCTTGTTGGTCCAGCACCCTAAGTGGGCTGCTCTTTGGGGGTCCCCTCTCTCTAGCTCACTGAAAGTCTGCCACTGATGTCATGGCCTCTTCTATTGGAAGAATCCTCATTTCAATCCTTACTTCTCATTGGCCAGCAGTCAGGGAATTTATACAGCCTACATTGTTGTTATTGTGTCTAAATTAAGAGCAAATGAACTGTGAAGGAGCATCTAACAGACATGTGTGTTATGAGTCAGAGCTTGGGTACTTGGAGTCTTGATAATATGTTGGCAGTTCGAAGACTGTTTTTACTACATTCTTGTCGTTGGCTGTGTTCCAGATAATCAAGGCTGCTGGAAAAGTGGTCTGCAGATAAATGAAGCATGTTTGTATTTATTTTATAAATACTTCTCCCTCCTATACAACACCTGACAATTTGAAGCTCAAGACAGGGACCCAGTAAGTCCTTGATGGATAAAATGCACACAGTGAAGATACTTTCTTCTTTCTTGTTCCATGAAAACAGTTAAAAGGGTATTTTACAACACTTTCCAAAAGATATTGTTCCTATGCCAAAGTTGATTAGGAGATAGTTCAACCCAAAGTAAGATCTGACAGTGCCACAGTAACTTAATTACAGCTGTTTGGTATGGAAACAGACTGAAGGTGAAAGGAGGTTTTCAGTCCAACTTGGTTGAAAATTAAATCCAATCACAATCAGCATTACCCATGTACAGGATGACACCTTTTCCAAATACAGAACGTCCTATCCTAAATCCAGATTTTAGTTGAGACTCGGTGCCAGGGACCGTCCATCACTAAGGAGAGACCTGGAAGCCACTCGACAGCCCCTGGACTTAGGCCTCGCTGGTAAATGGACACGTGTAAGTTAAGAGGACAAAAAGAGCAGACTGCCAAATTCCTCTAAACTCACTTTTTTGCTCTCAAGATGGGTCCCTAAAATAATCAGATAACCTGATTTCCTAGCAGCCTTTTGCCAAAGCTACTAAATCTTCATTAACAGCACATGTACAAAGACTAGACAAACCGCTCTCCTTCTCTTGCTTCTGTCTCCCTCTGCTGCACAATGAAAAATGTTATTTGGATGGTTCAGCATCCACCTCCAAACACACAGATTAATTAATCCTGAACTGTCAGATGATTATATAATTGTGCCGAAGACTTCTCTTCCCACCTTGCCACACATGATGTGGACAATTACATCATTCTCAGGCCCGACTTCCCTTCTCAGGCTCATTCCTGTCTTTCACCCCTGGGCTCTGAGAAAAGATGCTTTTTAAGGAAATTGATTCTCAGAAGCTGTTGTTTCTATGGACTCTGTCCTTCCATGGTGAAAGTGGTCTGGCACCAGCCTGAGCAGTGATTTGGTCCAGCAGCTTCTGCAGTGGACCATGCACAAGTGTGTATGTTTGTGTATGTGTGTGTGCGCTCGTGCACACATGCACATACTTTAGTGTGTGCCAGGGGTCCAAACAACATCGTCATGGACATTTTCTTTTCCTGAACTGCTATCAGGACACTGGTCTTATCACTGAGCCCCCACTTCTGACCTGCCCCATGCAACCCCTCCTCCTCTAACCTACCAGAAGGGCCTTTCTGAAACCCAAAACCAACAGAACTTCATCTCCCTATTCAGAGCCCTTGGGAGACTCACTGCCCCATTGCCTGGAACAGGGGTCTGGACCCAACACCCACCTCAAAGCCTCACTGTCTGCAGTCCTCTCTCCTCTTACACTGCTCAGAAAATGCCCACTCAACTTTCATGACTTAGGTAAGTCTCATATTCTCTAGAAAAACTTTCCCAACCAGTCCATCTATCTCCCCACTTCAGCAAGCAGAAACAGCACCATAGCGTACATTATGTAAGTTCTGTGACTCTGCATGAGGGTCTGTCTCAGTTGGATGAAAATGCCTTCAAGGAGGGATCTCTGTAAATTATCTTTATATGCCCAACTTTCCCCCCAAGTATTTAGCACATGACAGCACTCAACAAATGTTTGACAAATGAATGACTGTATATTTCAGCTGGCAAAGAATTCCAGATACTTGCTGGAATAAAGCATTTGTTAAGAAGGAAAGCATTCAAGCCCAAAGGCATCACCCATATTAGGTGGAAGAGCCCACAGGTCCTCCAAAGAACACACAGATGTCCCTTCTAAGAATCCCAAGAGGTTCACAAATGCCAGCCATGCAGAGGGTACTAATGGCCAGCAAAAACCAGAGGAGGAGGGCCCAGAGTCACAGCCAGCTTCTACCTTAACAGCCCTAGCACAGGGGAGGGGAGTGGAGGAAGTGAGGAAAGACAGAAGAAAGAGAGGGGCAAGGGTGACCTTGTCTTGCCCGTGCCCAGTGGTGAGGGTGAGCCAACCCTGCACTGCAGAAAGGACATATGGAGAAGACTTTAACAGCTGTCTCTCCTTTCTGCTTCCTGTCTCCTGGGTCCTTGGGCTCTCACTTCCCTTTACAGAGCAAAAAAGACATTAACAAAAACAGAGACAGCCCACTGATTGGGAAAAAATCTTTGCACTCCAGTCAACTGATAAGGGACAGATCACAAAGATATTCAAAGATCTCACAGGACTCAACAAAAACAAAATGAACAATCCAGTCAAGAAATGGGTAGAAGAACTTAAAAGACATTTCTCCAAAGAGGAAATGCAAATGGCCAACAGGCATATGAAAAAATGTTCAACATCCCTTATAATTAGGGAAATGCAAATTAAAACCACATTGAGAGGCCTCCCCGGTGGCGCAGCGGTTGAGCGCTGGGTTGCGAAACTGCGCGCGGCCTCTGCGGCGCCGGTTCGATCCCCGGCTGCTCCCCGGCCACCAGAGGAGGGTCCCACATGGCGTGCAGACCTCTCCTGCCGCCCGCTGCTCCCCTCAGCAGTGTACTTCGGTCCTTCTGCCTGCTCTGCTCCCCGCTCTGGCTCTGGTGAATTCTCTCACCCTCCCGCGCTTCTGACTGTACCCAGTGCATGTATAAACAAAACAAACAAACAAACCAGCAAACAAATAAATAAAGCATGCCTCTATAAAAAAAAAAAAACACATTGAGATACCACCATACACCAATAAGAATGGCACATATCAAGAAAAAAAGCAGCCCTCCCCTGGTGGCACAGGAGGTTGAGAGCAGCACTGTGAAGCTGCCCATAGCCTCTGCAGCACTGGTTCGATTCCGGCCGGCTGGCGAGGGTCCCACATGGTGCGGCAGACCTCTCCTGTCTCGTCCGCTGCTCCCCTCAGCTGTGTATTTCATCGGTCTGCCTGTTCTGTTTCCCCGCTCTGTCTCTGGTGAATTCTCTCACCCTCCTGCACATCTGGCCTGTGCCCCTGTTCTTGTATAAATTATAAATAGACAAATAAATCTTTAAAAAAAAAAAAAAAGGGCACCAAATGTTGGCGAGGATTGGTGAAAAAGGAAATCTCCTACATTGCTGGTGGGAGTGTAAACTGGTCCAACCACTGTGGAAAGCTGTTTGGAGGTTCCTCAGTCTACTAAAAATGGAGCCACCATATGACCCCGGCAGTTCCACTACTAGGGATCTACCCAAAGGACACAAAAACATTGATTCAAAAGAACACTTGTACACCTATGTTTATTGCAGCACTATTTACAATAGGTAAAACCTGGAAACAACCCAAATGCCCAAAAATAGATGACTGGACCAAGGAGATGTGGTATATATACCCAATGGAATATTATTCAGCAATCAAAAAGATAAATTCATGCCATTCGCAGCAACGTGGATGGAGCTAGAAGGCATTATGCTCAGTGAAATAAGCCAGAAGGAAAAAGAAAAATATCAGATGGTTTCACATACAGCAGGAATATAGGGGAACCAAATAAGACACCAGTGAAAAAAAAAATAACAGTACAAAACACAACAAAGCAAAAACAGACAATTATAAATCAGAGACTTACTGCAGGGGATGAGAGGGAGGAAGGGAGGAGCACAGGGGACTGAGGTGATGGTGCACGGGTGCATTGGTGAAGGAAACTCTATGGGGACTACACCTGAGGGGGTGGGGGGAAGCAAATATTGTTTAAAAATGAACAATGATGTTAAAAAATTTAAAAAAATAATTAAAAACAATAAAATAAAATAGGATACAATAAATTTTAAAAAACTTGCTTTCAGAAAAATGATTTGACAAGAAACTCCCTCCCATCCCAAACCCTAATTTAGAGAAAACTAAACAGTATGTCTTTTTTTTTTTTTAATTAAAGATTTATTTATTTATTTATATAAGCATTAGGTACAGTCAGAAGTGTGGGAGGGTGAGAGAATTCACCAGAGCCAGAGCAGGCAGCAGAACAGGCAGACTGACAAAATACACTGCTGAGGGGAGCAGTGGGCGGCAGGCCAGCAGCTGGGGATCGAACCGGCACTGCAGAGGCTGTGGACAGCCTCGCAAGCCAGCACTCAACCACTGCACCACCGGGGAGGCCCTAAACAGTATGTCTTATAAAAGAAAACAATCCCTAACTGGAATAGCTAACTAGAAGGGTCTGCCCAGAGAACCAGAAGCTGGTAAGACCCCAAGACAGATGAGGTCAGATGGCTGCAGAAATCACATCCGGAGATGGCCTGTCACCACAATACCTGTTCAGTCCCCACCACAACCCCAACACTAACAGCAAAGGAGAAACAGCATTTAAGTAACCGCTAAGCCCAAACCGGAAAGACATCCACCAAAGGACAAGTGTTTAAAGACAGTCATCATAGGAAAGAGACATCAAACTCACAAACAGAAAAGTGAGTTGTCAGAATTAAAAGGAAAGAAGAGAAACCTAAAAATACATATATAATTCATCTTACACCAAACTTTAAGTTTTAAAGGTAATCACTTAAAAAAATAGAATTGAGACGTATTGCTTTCAGTCCATTTGAATAAAAAAGAAAGCAAGAAAACAATCAGTCCAACAGAAGGCAAGAAATATTTTTATTTAAAAGAGGAACAGAATCTTAGAGTTAAAACACAAAATAGCATTTTATTTCAGTTTTTAAAGATTTACGTTATTTATACATACAAGCACTGGGGCATAGGCCAGAGGTGCAGAGAGTGAGAGGATTCACCAGAGACAGAGCGGGGAACAGAACAGGCAGATCTACTGAAATACACTGCTAAGGGGAGCAGTTGGCAAGACAGGAGAGGTCTGCTGCACCATGTGGGTCAGCTCCTTGGCTGGGGATGGAACTTACGGTGCAATGGCTTGATAGTGCTGAGACTTTCATCCCTACGCCACCAGGGAGGCCCTCAAAATAGCATTTCAGAAGAAATTTAAACACATCAATAATAAAAATTCAAGGTTATAGTCATCCATAAGAGCAGAAATTCTGAGATTAGGGAACCCTTCAGAAACAAAATAATGTAAAAGGGTTAAAAAGAAAAAAGTATAGTGGGCAGACTCTACCAAATAGATACTGGAGCAATGTTAACTTTCTGACAATAGAAGTTAAAGTAATAAAGTTTACTTTAGCCCACCTTTTTCAAAACTTAACAAAGTAGATCCAGGAGGATCTAGAAAATTGTAATACAATTAGCAGGAACAACTTAATAGATAGCTTTATACTCAACAAGCAGAAAATAAAACATTCATTTCAAACACAAACCCTCACAAAAATTTGCCACTATCAAGCTTCAAAGAAAAACTTCACAGGTTTCTCAAAGCAGACATCTCACAGGGCATCTTCAGTGAATATAACTCCATAAAATATAAATTAATAGCAAAAGAAGAACCAAAAACCCAATTCAACTGAGAACTTTCAAACTACATAAAACTCAAACAGAACTAAGAACTATTTTCAAATAGAGCTGGCATTTCAAAACCTGTAAATTGCAATCAGAGAAATACTCAGAAAAGGTTTATAGTCCTTAATGCAAATATTAGAAACATTTTATATGAAAAAAGAGGCACTAAGCCTTCAAGAGTAGCAAAGCAAAAAAAAAAAAAAATACAAAATTAATAAATGCAAAAACATAAGTAAATGAGCTGTTCAATGAAACCAAAGATACTCTTCAGGAAAACTAGATCAATAGGTAGATAAATAATCTTTAAGAGGAGACAGTCAAGAATTTAGAATTTACGGATGTGTATGTGTGTAAGCAAGTGAATATGAAATTGATGGGATGTCAAATCAGTGGAAAATTAAATGATTTTTATTGGTAACTCAATTAATTGGGACAAAATTAAATTTAAATCCCTATCCCACACTATCCATACAAGGATGACTTCAAATGAATGAAAGAGCAAGCATAAAACATACACTATAAATGCTTCAGTGTGTGAAAAGGGAGGCATTATCCCAGGCTTTCCCACCAAAATTGGAATTGTGACTTCAGTTGCCTCTTTGATCCACCACAAGTTATGCTTCAAGATTTCTGGAACTGCCAGCAGCACAATCCCTTTTGTTTCCATCTGCATCACCAATGCCCTCACACTGTGTTTTCCTTTTGAGCTCACACCTTCCTCACCGTGTGTGATTACTCTCAAAAACCTACCCACGTGTAAATCAGGCCACAATGGCTTTGGCTTTTTTTTAAAAAAAACAAAAAAGCACCCAGTCCTACTTCCCAGGGTTGCAACATGAAACCTAGTCAATGTCTTAGAAACCACAGACCCAGGCTTGCCCACAAAAATACCACTCCCAGGGGCCCATGCCCACTGAGCCCTGGGGGAGAGCGTTCAGCCACATGAGACACTGAGAGCTTCACGTAAGGGGCAGAATGAATAGCTAACAATTATGAGATGCTCAGGGTCATGAGGCAGGTCAGGGGGAGACAGGACAGTGACAGCCGTGCTCCCAGCATGTCACGGGAAGTTAAGATTGTCCTAGAGGCCAGTCCTCATGTTCAGGAACTGCTGCATGTAACTATCCTACTTGTTTTTAATTGTGATAAAATGAACAGAATGTGAAATTTACCATCTTAACCATTTTTATACATACAGAGTTCAGTAGCATCAAGTGCACGCATGTTGTTGTACCACCATCTTCAGCACCAAGCCACACAATTCTTTTCATCTTCCTAATTGAAATTCGGTATCCATTAAACAGTAACACCCCATAATCCCTCTCCCCCACCCCTGGAGATCATTCTAGTTCTTGTCTCTATGAATCTGACTAACCTAGGGACCTCATACATGTGGAACCTTACTAATTTTCATACATATTTTCACATACTGAACACACCTGTCCTTTTGTGACCAGACTATTTCACTTGGTATAATGTCTGCAAGTTTCATCCACATTATAGCTTGTGCCAGCATTGCCTTCCTTTATAAGGTTGAATGGTAGCCCATTCTAAGTAAATACCATATTTTCTTTATCCATTCAACCATCAACAGATCTTTGGGTTGCTTCCACCTTTTGGCTATTATAAAAAGCATCACATTTTTTTTTTTTCAAAGGCATCCAAAAGACTCCACTGTCTCCTCATATCCCATTGCAAAGCCCTGTAGCAGGCTATATATTTCCAAAAATGAGTCCCAGGCCTACCCTAAATCCTTAGTACTGCAGCAAGGTCGTCTTTTCCTCACATCAAAGAAGGTTCTAGCTCAGCTTCACCACTTACGAGCTGTCGGACAACACCCATCACCCCTCACGATTTATACCTCCATTTTCTCATTGGTAAAGGGAGAATCTTTGGAATGTAAGCCAGCTAATACACAGAGAGCACATGGCATCAGGCCTGACACATAACAGGAGTGCAATATTTGTATCACTCTCAAATAAGCCTGCTTTGTAGATTTAAAATTGTCAAAATTGTCTTCTGTACTCAATCTCAATTCTTCTAACTCCTCTAGATTACTCAGCAAGCCCAGCCCTGTGTGTGTGTGTGTGCGTGTGTGTGTCCCGCATCAACTGTCACATGGAAGTGCCAGCTTAGCTATCTGTACAACTGTTGTAGAGCAACCCCGATACAAAACGGGGTGCCTGACTGTGGGTCCTCACCCGCGCGCTTAAAAGGACTTATCAATGCTCTACTGCAGGCACACGTGAAAGGTTAATAAAAGGTTTATTTACAAGGGAAGGGGAAATGAGGGAATGTACAGCTCTGGGAGAAAAGCGGGAGACAAAGTTTTAAATGAGTCCTACCCGATCCGCCGATCAGGAATCCCAAAATGGCGCTCTGAGAGCTGGCCGCCAGCCAGGAGCGGTGAAGCCGGGAGGCGAGCGATCGCGAGCCAGAGAGAGAGCCCAAGGCCCACGTGTTTGGTTTTTATATCCAACCTGGCTGCCCAACTCCACCCTCATGTCCCAGCCACCTTCCCCTTGGTGGTGATGGGATTTGTCTTTCCCAGAGTCTTGATGGCTTTAGTCTGGAGTGGGGGTGGGGTCCACAAAGCCTGTATGGGATTAACTCAGGACATCATTTCCCCCTAACACAGCCTCTAGCAGAACAGCTCAGGGCAGAGAAGAGCGCCAGACCAAGAGAACCAGCCAGGGAATCAGACGGGCATCATTTCAGCCACCTAGGACTTCTCCACACATCTCACCACCTAAACTCCCTCTTAGCTACTGCTGGAAGAAAGGGGTTTGAGCCAGAGTCAGAACCCCCACATATACACCCTTTGGGGTAAGGCTGTCTATGTGCTGAGATGGCTGTCAAAGCCAAAGTTAATTCAGCTACCACCGGATTTTCCAGTTCCATTTTCCAGGTCCAGCCCCCTTCCCCTAAATTGTTCCCATATCTGGCTACTTGCACCTTTTTACCGTCAAATTCAACCAACAAAAATATATTATTTCCTCTCAGTCCAGAAGAGCCTAAGATAACCCATCTCTGGCCAACGCATCCCGATTGTCAACTCAGAAGCAAGCACTGAGAGCCCAGCCTTGCCGGGCACCGTGCCGGCTGTGCTACCCACCTGTAGTCTCTTGGGTCACACAGTCAGAATCTCACCTCCTCCAGGGCCCTGAGGAAGGCTGGCCAAGGGTCACCAGTGCCGACTGCAAGTTAGGTGCAGCATTTCACAGCATCCCCAGCCCAGGAGACCCAGGGCCAGAAACCCCTCCTTACTTCAAATACCTCTTCCTCTGCACATCTTTGAGATGGAAATGTTGCTGGGAAGGGTCAGAAGGTGAGTTCATGAATGGGACAGTGTCCCAACCCCCACCCGACTGGCTTTCCTCTAGAGAATGGAATCCTGGAAGAGGTTGAGCTTGGGGGGGGGGGGGGGGAGACAAACCTGGGCATACACTTTTTTATTTCTTTATAATTGACACAACATTGCATTATGACATTAAATAAGTTTCGGGGTGTCTCACTGAAAATCAACATGTGTACAGTCTGCATTAAGTTCACCACTGAAAGTCCAATTCTATCTGTCACCCTATCACCGTCCCCTTTCACCTGATTTACCCACCCTTCCCCCTTCCCTGCTGGTAACCACCAAAAAAGGTCCAAAAACCTTTTATGTTGTTTTACTTAGTTCATTTAGTTTGTTTTCTCTACATACCACATATGAATGAAATCATAGGTGTGTCTTTTTCCATCTAGCTTATTTCACAAAGCATAATACTCACATTTGTGACAAATGGCAGGATTTCAGCTTTTGTTTTCTAGCAAAGCGGTATTCCGCTGTCTATATATACCACTTCTTCTGTACCATTTGTCTATCAATGGGCACGCAGGTTGTTTCCAGTTCTTGACTGTTGTAAATAATGCCACAATACACCTGGGAATGCACTTACCTCTTTGAATTCGAGTTTTTCGGGTAAGTTGGGTTAGCACTTAACTTCCACACTCACTAGTTGTGGGTGTCATCATCTTGGCCGCTGTCCTGCTAACACCACATCCTGCCGGAGCCAGGGCCTGGGGGCTGGGGGCTCTGTGACCCTGTTCCCTGGCCATAGCTGATGGAGCTTGGGGAGAAGTGCCTAACCCATCACCTTCACAATATAATTAACAGCCCGAGGCAAACCCGCATCTTAAATGTATGATACATTTCATTGCAAATTGAGAGGTCCCGGTACAAGCTCAACCTTCATTTGCCACTGAATTCCAATTCAGAAACGTCTGGGAAAACCTCATACATGTATAAAGCGCATGACTGTCAATCCGTGTCCTAGAATATGCAGCCTAAATGGCTCAGCTCCCAGAAAGGGCGCTCTTGGACCCCAGTCCTACTCCCCACCCACCCACCCCCACACTCCAGCCAGAAGATCTGAGGTCCCAGAGATTCCTTGCCAGTTGCTCTTCCAGAGACCTGTTTCTTTCGATTTTTCCCAAAATTCTGGAAACAAACTCCACAGCTTTCCAATAGACCCTTGTTTATGCCTCGGCCCTAAGAACCGTAACTAATACACTATGTGGTCTTAGACCAAGCAATAAGTCTGCATGCATCTGAAGTAGTGCAGACAAAGCCCCTTGCAGAACCTCCATAAGGCACAGCAAATCTCCTGCCCTGGTAAAACACAGGTCAAAAGGGGAGGAAGCCAGATAAGAAATATGGGTGTGCAAAACAGGAGAACAGAATGCCGTGTCAGTGTAGAAAAAAGACCAGCTCTCCTTAGCTCCCACTTTTGCCTCAGACAATAACCAACCCTGATCCCCTTCGCTGCACTCCCCACTCCCCAACCAACATTACACACCCTGATGATTTCAAACAGACCCTGATCACAGGTGAGTGTCTGCATATCCGCAGGCTGAGTCCATGGGCACCGACCTTCTTGATACCCCTTGGATGAGAATGATGGCTGTCATGGTGTAGCAGGAGAATAATGGATCCTGAAAGAAGCCTACTCCAAACTTCCAGAACCTTCAATGTGGAAAAAAAAGAATTAAGATTGCGAAAGAAGAATTTAAAGTTACTAATCAAATGATAAATTATCCTGAATCATCCAGCTAGACCCAATATTGTCATATGAGCTGTTAAAAACAAAAGAAGGAGGCAGAAAAGTTGGTCAGAGATGTCAGTAGACCCCACCCACTATCACTGGTCTTGAAAATGGAAAAACGTGTTACAAGCAATGCAGCTGCCTCTGGAGTGGAATGGCCCTCAGTTCACACCCAGAAAGAAAACAGGGAATTCGGTCTATACCCATAAAAAACTAATTCTGTCAACAATCTGAATAAGCAATGAAGCATATTCTCCCTAGAACCTCCAGAGCAGCACATTGCCCTGCCAACACCTTGATTTTCACATGGTGAAACTTGTGTCAGACTTCTGATCTCCACTGAAAGATAATAAATTAGTACTATGTTAAGTCACTAAGTCCGTGGTGGTCTGTTACAGCAACAATAAAACTTATAGAAGTGGCACAGGCTGTGTTTAGTAATTTATATGTGCGATCATGTTTAGTCTTCACTGCAGTCCTGTTAGATAATAACCATTGTCATCATCTCCATTTTTGAAAATGAGGTAAAATGTCTGGAGAAGCAATGTCCTATTCCCAAAGTCACACAGCTAGTAAGTAAGGAGTTGGGGCTGGATTCCAAATCGATTGGACTCCAGAGGTTGTCCATAAACTGCTATGTAATTGTGCTTCTCTAGGGCCCAGAACAGAACCGCTAAGTAACAGCTGGTCCCCCAAAAGACACACACACAGAGAGAGCTTACATGCTGGCCCTCTTTTGCTACTACATTGTTGTGCTGCCTGGCTCTGAAGACCTTTAGGCAGAAATGTTCACTTGTATTGTTTTGTTATAAAACACTCAGTACTTTTTGGTTTGTTAGGTTCTGATAGCACCTGATATAAACTGGGAAAAAGGACCACAAAGCTCAGGAGCCTTTTCAAGAGGAAAAAAAGTCACATGGAAGATGGTTGTGCCATTTCAGAAAGTATCCAAACCAAAGTCCACTCCCCACCACTCCCTACCATGGTAGAACAAACCCACTGGTTTTAACAAAATTAATCATCTTAATAACTCTTTTTAAAAAGTCAAAAGAACCATAGATAAATCTAGCATTAAAAGACTTGGGTTAATGGAAGGGGGAAAACAAGATCTTAAGAGGTGTTGTGGTTTCTTGTAGTATATGAAAGAGATCAAGACGACTGACATCACAAAAATTGTGACTAGACACAAAGGAGGTGCGATCGTTGACATTTCTTGGTCAGTAATTCTCAGAATTATAAAAGGGAATAACAATGATCATAATAAGCCATGTTTTTCCAGACTATGATCTACTGAATTACAGAAGGGGTTTCACCCACTGCTAATCCCACAATGACTTTTCGTTTTTCGTATAAGGTATTATTTCCTCCTTTTGCAAAAGACAGTCATGATTTAGCAACCCTGACCCAGGGGGCCCTTCTTCTTGTGTGCAGAGTGCACAGAGGCCACCCCAAATCTCCATCTCCCTGTAGGACATTGCTGACTCTCCAAAGGGAACTTCTCTTTTTACTCAAAAAGAAGAAAACCTGCTGTGAAATCTAGGTAACCCATGAGTGAAGAACCTTTCAATTCAGCAAACAACAAATTAGGAAAGAGTGTCATAGTTTTCCCATGAGGCACATGGCGGCAACCTCAGCTGGGAACCATGGGGGCGTCAGAAGAGATATCTTTCTCACTTTCATTCTTCCTGTGATTCCTGAAATAAAGAGAGAAATCACAGTTTGACTTGTTACTCAAACAGCTGTAGGCCAAGAACAAAGGAGGAAATGGATATTGAATATCTGTCTTGTCTTGGAGGTTGCAGAATAAGGTGAACCTGTTTTGAGCTGGGAAGCTCTGTTGTGCCCGTAACATGCATCACCTCATATGTTATTCGCAGCAATGACACAAATGCTCAACGTACAGAGGAGAAAACAGAGGCCAAGACAAGTTCTATTCCAGTTTGTGGATGGTAAAGTCCAGATTGAAGGCCAGGCCACAGCTGTCACATGTGTCAGCTATTACAATAGTTACAGGTAGGGACTCCACCAAGGGTTGGACATCTGGAGGGGGTGGAGTCAAACTTGAAAACCACATGTCTTTTCCCCCAAATGAAGCAGATTTAAGGAAGTTGGATCGGATGTAGAAAAGGCCCCCCTGAAAGGACTTCCTACTTAAATGTAAGTGGTGGGCAGCCACAGGTTTTAAACGGTGGCAGACTGAGCAGGTGGGGCAGTTTCTCACTGACTTTCAGTGGGCTGGAACAAGAAAAGTGCAAGATGCTAAAAGAGGAACTGTTGCAAGGTTACGGATAAGGGGCTAAGTGAGCTCTGCCCGGTGAGCAGGCCAGAGCCTAAGCTGCCCCAGATCACACCTGCACACAATCTGCTCCCAAACAAACAGGCCTTCTTCACATGTGGGGACCTGTCTGTCTTCTGAAGAGGAGAAAGCTGATAGCAAGAGCCAAGAATGCAGATTGCAAGGGACTGGGAAGCACCTTCCTCCAGATGCCCTTCTTCTTTCTCCTTAAGTCAGCACCTTACACCCAAGGAAGAGCTTTTAAGCAGTTCTGATTCTTTTCTTTTTTAAAACGACTTCTTTCCCACCACTACATACAAGCTACATTTTGAGATGAGATGACTGTGCCATGGATCTGTGGTCCCAGAAACAATACAGGGTTCCATGCCTTTATTCATGACTCACCTAGAGTCCACTGCGTGTCTGATGTCCCTCCAGCACCGCGGGGCCAGGCAGAGGGAGGAAGCAGTGGCAATGGCTGCACGGCTGCACACAAGGCACGGAAACATCGGACCTATGGTGGAGCAAGGCAAAATACATGATCTCCTTACTCCTACCTGTGAGACAACTATACCAGAAAACTTACATATTAGGCCACTCTGCTCTTACTGGAGGCCCTGAGACAAACTAAGAACCACCAAGATGGCTGGCTGAGAGCTCTGTGCAGAGTCGTGTCCAGACATGCCACGGAGCAGACGTGAAAGGAAGACCTGAGATGATTCACACCAAGTCCTCCTGTTATAAGCAGAGAAAATGACCTGAAGAAAGTGTTCCCAGGAGAGTTTCAGGGTCTGCTCAAGAACACTGGATGAGGGCCTCCCCGGTGGCGCAGCGGTTGAGCGCTGGGTTGCGAAGCTGCCCGCAGCCTCTGCAGTGCCGGTTTGATTCCCGGCTGCTCCCCGGCCACCAGAGGAGGGTCCCACATGGCACGCAGACCTCTCCTGCCGCCCGCTGCTCCCCTCAGCAGTGTACTTCGGTCCTTCTGCCTGCTCTGCAACCCGCTCTGGCTCTGGTGAATTCTCTCACCCTCCCGCGCTTCTGACTGTACCCAGTGCTTGTATAAATAAATAAATAAATCTTTAAAAAAAAAAAACTGAAAACAATCAGCATGTTCAGCAAGGGTTAATTGATGAAAAGAGTGTTTGAATAAATTATACAACTATACAACTCTATATAGCAATAGAAAAGAGAGACCCACTGCTGTCGATGACATGAGCAAATCTCACACATGGAATATTAAGCAAATGAAGCTCAAAAGAATAAATGTTATGCCACTTATTCCAACTTTGCCAAAACAGACAAAATCAGTCTATTGCCATAGAAGTCAGATTAGTGCTCACCCTTTGGGTCAAAATGCTTGGGAAGAGACGTGACTGGGTGTTGGTAATGCTCAGTGCTTTTGTCTAAGTGGGGTATATAAGGATGCGTTGACTCTGGAATAACTCACCACAATATACATACTGCCCCCTTATATATGCTTTACTTAAATTAAAAGGCTTACTCAAACAGAAACAGCCAGGAGGAGTATGAGCAGACAGCAGGGCAGGTGCGAGTGAGACTGAGCAGAACCTGCGGGAAAAGTCACAAGGCAAGGCTGGGAGTTCCCGCTCATCAACTTTGCCAGGAGGGGTCAAGAACTGTGTCCTGCTGAGACGCAGCAGCTGCTCCTCCGGGTGTCAGCGACAGGGCCATTTAGAAGAGCTGACTTTGTCCGCATGGAGTACTTTATCTCATTTGCCTCCTCCCTGCAGTTTTGAACCATATCCAATTCCTTTCCTTCTGATAGCACAAGAGGAAGGAATGTACATACACAAAATTGACTAAAAAGTGTCTCTGAAGATGACCAGGGAAAAATATTAGGCAGCTTTTGGAAAAGCCAGCATGCAACACTGAAGCTCCAGGACATAACTCTCCTGCCGCTTGGAGCTGTCACAGCCACTTCAACAGCACCGCTAACTAGCGTAGTTGGGAGTGCGCCACGTGTCAGGCCGTGTTCTGCACACTTTAGACATATGATTAACTTGCCTAATCCTCCCAGTAAATCTATGAAGCATATTTTACCATCATCATCCCCAACCTTCAGATGAGAACACAAAGGTACAAACTGGAGGCACTTCTCCAAGTTCCCACCATTAATTAGTGGAGCAGGGATTTGACCTACACCCTTCACATGTACATGCCCACCTGCTGATAACACACATCCAGGTCACCTCTCTCTACAGCTTACCAAGTTCAGCTTACGCAAGACTGGGATACATGTTGTTAAGGACTTCAAATCCACCGCACATAATCCATGCACAGAGGGTAAAAAGAAAGATGATGCGCTCCTAAGTCCAACTCCCCTCTGAGAATTTATTGTCAATAAAAGAGTAATGTTACACTTTTCATGGAAATGACCACAACACAAAATTTCATCAACTATAAACGATGCTCTCTTTGAGAAGCTCATGTATGTTTTGGAAAGTTTTACTCAAGCCCATTCTCAAATCCTGATCTTTGTTCTTTAAAATTGAATCAGCTCTAAAAAAAGGTGTGAAATTTCCTTTTAGTGAGAGCTTTTCCAGGATAGACAATTGGTGGTGGAGAGAACTGTCTATGTTGGCGTTTCTCGCCACTGCTCCAGGCAGTGCCCGGGGGACAGTAGCTAGCTGGTCAAAGATGTCACAACCTAGAATGAATGAGTGAGAGATCAATTGTGTTGCTGTTAATAACCCAGTATTCCTCAGTGCAGTCTATGAATGTTCTCCAAGTCATTCAGTCACCCCCCTGTGATTGCAGCTAATGTAACCAACTCCTTCAAAGCCTATGGCTACATAGGGACTCCCCCTTTTTTGTGTTAAGACTAGGCATCCTCAGTTCCACTGGGACAAAAAAAAAAAAAAAATCAGGCAGGGATAATATGGCTGCTCAATGTGTGGGCCTGGCAATGCTGTGCCTTCAGTCAAGGACAGAGTTGCCTCAAGTATCACCTTCCAGGGAACAGAATGTGAGTTTTATTGTTGGGACACATGCGTCTTCCTTTCCAGACCACTGCTCTTGTTTTTTGTAAGGAGGCTTTTTTCTTTTGTGTCATGGTAAAAAAGTTATTACTATTTCCTTCAGGTAGGAAAATTTCAGATCATGTCTACAAAATTTTATGTCTCGACCATTACCATACAAAGTTCTATATAAATGGTTGGTACTGCCCAAAACAATGCAAGACATAAAACAATTGCTCTTTTTTCTTTCTTTTTTTTTTAAGATTTATTTTATATATACAAGCACTGGTGTACAGGCTAGATGCGCAGGAGGGTGAAAGGATTTATCAGAGACAGAGCTGGGAGCAGAACAGGCAGACTGACAAAATACACTGCTGAGGGGAGCAGCAGGCAAGACAGGAGAGGTCTGCTCGCCAACCATGTGGGTTGCTCCGAGGCCAGCAGGGATCAAACTGGCACCGCAGAGGCTGTGGACAGCTTCACAGATCTGCGCTCAACCTCCTGCACCACCAGGTCGACCCTGCTCTTATTTCTAATAGTTCTATTAATTGTATTTCATTCTGATGGACTGGCAGAATATACTGAGTTCCTATAACCTGGTTAGACCCTGACGCCTGCATCCTATACTGGGAAAACTCTAGCACCCCAAGTCCTGACCATGAAAAGGAAGGTAAATCGCGTTGTGTCCTTGAACTGTCTGGCACACAGCTCCTGCTCCAGTTTGGTGCCCCAGCCGTGTGTCAAGTTCTCAGCAACTGTGGAAACATGGCCTGTGGGAAACGTGGCCTCTCTGTGTGGCTGCACTCAGAGAGGCCCTTCAAAGCAAGCAGTGGTGGGAGGTGGGAGTGGGGGGCTCATGTAGCCCAGGGAGCAGAGAGACCACCTGAGCTGACCCTCAGCCTCACCCAGCTTTGGTGGCCTCAAAGAGGCCTGTCAGCCTTCCTGAACTTCACTTTCCTCATTTTCCTCACCTATAAACCCAGCTAGTCATTTTTTTTTTTTTTTAAGAACGACATCCCATTGACTGGGATATTGTGAGATTTAAATAAACAAGCACACAGAGCCGAGCTCCATGAGTAGCACAGGCACCATCTGACGCTTTAGGGAGACAGAATTCAAAATGGCGTCAGACACATCTGCCCATGGGAGGGAGGAGCCTGCGCAGGGAAGTTTCTACGCTACTAACTACCCTGCACCAACCCACCCATCCCTCCCAGTCTACCCAGAAAGGAAGCCCAAGCTCTGATACTTATTTCTGTTCAAAAATGATGCTTCAGGGCCTCCCTGGTGGTGCAGCGGTTGAGCGCTGGGTTGCGAAGTTGCCCGCAGCCTCTGCAGCGCTGGTTCGATCCCCGGCTGCTCCCCGGCCACCGGAGGAGGGTCCCACATGGTACGCAGACCCCTTCTGCCGCCTGCTGCTCCTCTCAGCAGTGTACTTCAGTCCTTCTGCCTGCTCTGCTCCCCGCTCTGGCTCCGGTGAATTCCCTCACCCTCCCGCACTTCTGACTGTACCCAGTGCTTGTATAAATAAATAAATAAATATTTTAAAAAAAAATGATGCTTCATAGGTTCTTTTCTATGCTTAATGCATAGAAATAATGCCCAGAACACACATAGCTGTACTCTCTTGGTGATCACTTTGGCTCACTCTGCTTGATCTCTAGAGTCCACAGTGGTGCAGGCATGTCACTCATGAGCATCTGTTCCATCTCTTCCTGAGCAGACGTTGGCAGTCAGCCTTGAACCTTGCCTTTGTCGTTGAGTCTTTGGTATGTCATGGATATTCTTTGATTCTGTTTTGCCCCCAATTTGGGTAAGCAAAATTCCCATTTTTCTAGAAAGAAAAGAGAAATCAGTCCACCTGAGGGAAGAGTTTTTGAGTTTTTTACCCAAATCCAATCAATAGATGCTGCAAAACATAAAGATCGTTAAGACTTTCTACCAGAAGGAAAAAAGAAATTCTAAAGATTGCAACTGGCAAGACTCTTAAAAGAGTTTTTCAAGCCCCTCACCCCCCTGAGGGTCTTCAGTTGGTGAAGAGGTTTACAACTTTTATTAAAGACCAAATTTCTTTTTAAGAAGGACATCTGAGCTTCCCCCTCTGTCTAGTAATGCTTATTTATAATGCCGTGGATAAATCACTCTCTCTGGGGTCTGGCTCTGGGAACTTAGTGTTTTCTTTATTGCTTTTTTAAGCCACTCAGTCCCCTCCCCACCTCCCCACCCCCCGCCAGTGCATACTACTCCAGTTAGCAGTGTACCAAGCATGCACCTGGCTCACCATGTGCCAAGACCCCCAGTCTGCCACCTCCAGGAAGGTATGGGATTTCTGCAAGACACAGGCCAGTGCTGACCCAAACCTCACACAGAAGCTGAGAGTGCAACCATTTCTGGTTGGAGTCATGTTTATTGTTGGTGTGGAGGTGGATAAAGTGGGGGACCCGGGTAGAGTGCTGTAGAGGGCAAACAAGAGAAGGAGAACTAAACTTCTTGGAGGGGCAAAGTGGAGAACAATCTCTTGCTTTTGTAACCATTGGAGCATTTAGTCCGCTTTCCAGCTGAGGTGACACCATATTGTCATCTACTAAGAAAGCAAGGAAACAACTGGGTCTCCTTGACAAGGGGGCTCTGTGAGGCTCCTGGGCACGGCATGGCCTGGAGAGTAACTACTCCCTGCCTGCCACCTCTGTTCCCACAGAAAAGGGCAACTTACCCAGGTTTGCCCTTTGCTTCCCAAGCAAGAGTTAATAAAAGTAATGACTGAACATTTCTTTGCCAAATCCACAAAACACAATCTCAGCCCTGAGACCAAATGGTTTCAATTCCCTGCTCCCTTTCCTCCCTCCTGCCTTCAAGATAATTCTGGGCAGATGAGCCCACGCAGAGAGCAGGTTCAAAATCTTCAGTGCTCAATCCTCCCACAGCTCATAGACAAACCTGCTGTTTTTCTTAGGATAATCTTGGTTCTCACTTCTGTTCTTTGTCACCTTATTTGAATGTTTCTTTACTTTATTAACAGCTATAGGGCAAAGGTCTACATAGTTTCTCCATGGAAAACCATCAGTGTGGGGCCTGCGTCATACCACAAGACCACCCCTTACTCCTGGGCACAAGCTGACCATAGCCTGTCCTGAGCTGGGCACAGGGGATGTGTCTCTGGTGTCCCTTAGCCAGGGATTGTGGGAAAATATCTCTCACTCTCGTGCTAGACCTCTCATACTATCTTCCAAACCTTGAGACGTGTGTTTCTATTGTGCCTGATATATGCCTCTTACATGTGGTGAAAGGGAAATAAATGACTGACTTTTCACTGGGTAGGAGGAATTTATCAGTTCCCAAAAGGTTGCAATGTATGCTGCCAAGTGCCATAGACTTCAAAGTGAAAATCCTAAATGCTTAGAACAATTTTTAACAGATTTCGTGAGATACAATCCACATACAGTTCGCCCATTTAAAGTGTACAACTCAGTGGTTATGGTATATTATCTTATTAACATTTTTTAATTGTGGAAAAATCTATATGACAAAATTTTATCCTCACATTTAAAGTTGTAAGAACACCTGGGTAGGAGCCATGGGCAAAGGATTATGATAATAAACGTCTTCTATTATTTAAAAAAACAAAACAAAACACCAACTCTTAGTTTCAGCCTACTTCAAGCACAGTGATATTCTAAGCATTTTGTTTGGGATGATGAGAACATTTGGAAGGGGATCATGGTAGAGGTGGCACAGCAAGCTGAATGGAATTAATTTCCCTCCCTTGTTTTTTAAAATTTTCCAGATGTCTTACACAATACCCACCCTGCCCTCTCTGTTGGGCTTCTCTGTACTACTCCAGTTAGCAACTTACCAGGCATGGACCTGACCAGCCATGTGCCAAGACCCCCAGCCTGCCACCTCCAGGAAGGCATGTTGTTAACAGTCTTCAGTTGTTAACAAAGCCAGTTTCCTTTTAACTCTCTCTTAACTTGTTCTCTTTATTCAGTGGACTCAGGCACAACTGAATTCCAATCCAGCTCCCCAGTGACTAGCTGGGAGTCTCTTGAAAAGTTGTCCAACATCTGCGTCTCCATTTCCACATCTGGCAAACAGAGATGATAAAGATGTCCCTTCCTAGAGCCATAGCCAGAGAGAAAGGAGATTGGGTGTGGGAAGTGCTGACCCGGGGCCTGGCAGGGGGTAAAATCTCCAGAAGCAGCATCCCTGCGGTGGAGGGCCAACCACGTCACAGGGCAGGGGGAAGGGCTGGAAAATGAAAGCATTCGTGCCTCCTGACCAAAGCCTCTCATTCTGTGGTGGGTAACCAGAGCGTGGAGATTGGACAGTTGCATCCCCCAGGTGCTCAGGCATCCGAGGCCCGGCTGGGGTTGGAGTCACTAACCCACAGCTGTGGTCTCTGCTGACTGTGGGAAGGCCTGCAGCTCTGCCTCCCTTTGGGCAGTTCTGGGGGTTCTGTGCCAAAAGCTCAGCTATGAAATTGCCCCGGTGGGAACGATGTCAGAGAAAACCTGTTTCCACAGGACACATTCTCTATGGGCCAGAGATCCTTCTGATCGTAACTACCAATAACCAGCTCAACCCCTAAGAATGAGCTATGGCAAAGCACTTCCATCTCTCTGCTGAGAAACAGGAGTGTAGTCAAGTCATTAACTTAAGAAAGCTTCAGGATTAAGGCCCTGTTCTGTTCAGACTAGGGTGTGTCACTCAAAGTCCTAGACATGAAGTATTTGTAGAAGGACCTGGTCTCTCCCTCAGAACCAAAAGCTTGGGAGACCAGCCCCTAAAATGCCCATGTTTCTCTAACAGCCACATAGGGCTCCACCTTGGTGCCAGCAATCATCACCCAGACTGCTTAGATTTTCAACCAAGACCTTCTCTCAAAACAACAAATTCCAAATGTAGAGCAAGTTATTTGTCCTAACTTTACCCTTTTAGGACTTTAAGGACTGTTTTGGAGACGTGTGAACAGTGTGGCACTGTTGGCCCTTCCCCTTCACCCCCTCCACCACCTGGATCCTGGCATATCTTGAACCCTGCAGTGCCAGTCACTACCTTTACCAGCCTCTTCTATCCAATTTGGGCTACAACCCTGAAGCCCATCCTCATTTATTAAAACAGCACCAGGTTGGAAAGGGCAAAAGGGCAAAGCCTTGCCCAGCAAGTGATTAGAGAGTGGGGGCCCCGTCCCCAGGGAGGGGTTAGAGACTGAGTTCAACCATGTGGCTGGCGTTTTCGCCAAGCACACCGGCAGCGTGAAACCTCAGACGGAATCTGAAACTACAAGGCTCATTGGCTTCCTGGTTGGCAAACAGACTGGTGAGCTGGGAGGGTGGTGCATCCTGGTTCCATCAGAACAGAGACTTCTGCACCAGCCACCCCTGCCCACCCCCCGACCCCCAACCCTGTGCTCTTCATTTGGCTGCTCTCTTGTATCCTTTACCATAACGTGTTGTTTATAAGACTAGCCCTTTCCTGGGCTCTGAAGGCATTCTAGCAAGTAATGGCATCTGAAAGGGGGATGATAGAATCACGGGAACCCCCAAATTATAGCCATGTGGGACAGAAGTATGAGTAATCTGGGACATAGAACTTCTGACATGCGTCTGGGGGTGGGGGCCAGTTTTGTAAACTAAGACCCCAAACCTGAGGTCTACACTAACCCTGCATTAACCCTGGGCAAAAACTAACCCTTAGTTTGGATTAAGTCATGGGTGTCAGTTGCTGTCAGAGGTTTTATGTTGGATTAGATGTTCCCTCCACTGCTCCAGCCCCTGGATGAAGCCTCCCCAGCCCATTCCTTAGTCTCTTTTCCTCTCCAGCTTCTTTTTGATCATCTGTATTTCAATGCGATAATCGCCACATCTTCTCCAGCTCAAACACTTCCCGGCTGTGTTCGACCTGGTACCACCAGATCGCTAAGATTGCACCAAGACAGGGAGCTAACGGGGCAGTTTCATTACTGAGGAACAGATAACGGTTGCAGGATAGAATTCACAAAGAGGAACACAAGAAGTTGTCTCCTCTCCCCAAATAAAGAGTTCTGGGCATAGTGCTCTCATGGAAATATTTAAAACACAATTTTGAAAGATCCCCCATCAATACTATGATGGCTAAAGTACATGTGAACCCCTTTCTCACACACAGTCTATGTGCTGACTATCACTGCTGGCATAATCGTGTCACAAATATTAAATGGATCACCTTCCAGATTACCATCATTGGTAAATGACTAATTGACTAGGACACAAGGAGTCTGCTCCCACTTTGAGGGTTGAGCTTGCCCCAGGCTGATTCCTTCCAACTCTCGCCAGTGTTGCCCACACGCTGTTGATACAGTCGGCAAGGCCTGTAAATCAAGTTTCCCTTTCTTTCATTAAACTCGGGGCCAGTGATGGAGGATTTTATGTTCTTCCCGCAAATCTGTTGGGAAAACACACTGCTTTATTTAAGGCCATATTTTTTCTTTGAAACCCAGCATGTGATTCTCTATCTTGTTCTCCTAACTCATCACATAAAATTCCCCTTGTCCCTAATGTTCCCTCCATCTCCCCAACCAAACTGAACTGAAGGTTCCTCCAACAATAATACTGCAGTGCAAGTTTACATTTCCAAATGACTTTCACACACATGCTCCTTTCTATTTTTTTCCAGAGGAGAAAAGATGTTGTAATCTTCCTTTCCAAATGAGAAAACTGAAGCCTCAAAAATAATGGCAGGCATGTATCAACATTTATTCTACACCAGACTGTCATTTCCACGTATTTTTCCATCAGGTCTTTTTAACACCCTATAAAATCAGTGCTACTAGCGACCCACTCTTCAGAGGAGGAAACTGAGGCTCAAAGGAGGCAAAGAGATTACATATGGCTACAGAGTAGTAAGAAGCACCTCATGGGGTGCCTGCTTGTGGCCTCTGATCCTTGTGTGCCCATGAAGGGCAAGTCATCCCCTCCCCCCAGCCTTGTTCCCTTGAGATGACACAGCAGGTCTTGACTCAGTGCCATGAAAAACATCTACCATGTCTCTGCCAGCCCTTCCCACCTCAGCCCCTTCCTACTATTTCCCTTATGAGCTTGATGGGGTCAAGGACAGTGGGCAGCAAACATGATTATACTTATTGCTCTTCCCTGACCTGCTCTTCCATCTCAAGTCTATCTCTTGCCTCTTGCTCAGTCCCACTTGTGGCTCTTCTGCCCTCAGGATCACCCCGCCCCAGTTTTGTTTCCTGATACCTCTTAGTCCCTAAGGTCCAGGCCGACCTCCTGAAAGCATTTGCCCATGGTCATCTCTTCAATCCCAGTCTCCAGGTGGAAACCACAGGTTTTCAAGAGGTCAGGCAAAGGCCTCTGATTTGTCATGTGTGGCCATATTACTGAGTAGAGATTATGGAGTCAATAAATATTTACTTAATTGAGTCACACAACTGTAAGTAAGAGTAACTAATAGTTTGAATGACTAAGGCACTGGAACCATTACTAATAGCAAAATAAGACCTACTGATATTATACACAGGACACTGAACATCAAATATGCTTTTGCCTAGTCATTCCTCACCAGAACTCTAGAGCAGACACCATGATTCTTCCCCTGTCACAGTGGAGAGAGCCAAGCCTTAGCAGGTCAGCCGCTTTCCCAGGACGCCATAAATAGTTAGGTAGTTCATCCCTGACCCTACTCTGGCCTCTGACTCTAAGCCCTGGGCTCCACCACCCCACACCCCAATGTGGCCTGGGTCTGAGGCCCAACCCTGAAGATCTAGTCTATGAACCAAAGGAATTGAACAAGGTAACCGGCAAAGCCCAGCTCAACTCAAAAATGCCAAGGGCTTCTCTAGAGTTCTCCCACTGGCGACGCACAATCTGCCAAAGAAGACCACAGAACTGTAGGCTCGGATCCCGCAGTAGATGTGACTCACATCGCACTCCCTGCCAGTGTGTGAAACATCCCCACGAGTCCTGGGCTGTAGCCATGTCCACTGCCATTCGGGGAGGGTGACTGAAGGGATGGAAGAGGGAAGGATAAACTTCTTTTCACAGGGATAATCATTTCTAAGACTTGCTTTGTTTCCAAACCATTACATGGTTTGGCCTGAGAACAGCATCTGATGTTTAAATTGGGACCAACTTTGAACCACAGACTTGAGCTGCTGAAGCCACCTGGACGTTAACTCTGGACCAGGCTGAGGCCTTGAATGGCCAGTCCTGCCACCCCTCCCCACCAAGGAAGACCCAGCCTTCTCACCACCAACACCTGGTTCTCCTTTTTCTGAAGAAGTCACGACACCCACGTGGCCACCTCCCACAGGTCTGAGAAGTGGCAAGGTCCCAGAGAGCCGTGGGAAGTAGAAAGTGGGCCCGGCTTTGCATTCTTCTTTTTAAAACAGAGCTCGGGGTGTGTTAGTCCATTTGGGAAACTGAGAGAATACCACAGACGGGGTGACTTAAACAATAGAAATGTGTTTTTCACAACTGCGGAGGCTGGCAGATAAGATCAAGGCACCAGGCCCTTGCTTGGTGAGAGTCCCCAGCTGTGCAGGCAATTGTCTTCTCTGTCTTCACTTGACAGAGAGTGGGCTCTTCTATCTCTTCTCACAGGGGCACTAACCCCATTCATAAGGGTTCCACCCTCAAGACTTAATCCCAAATTCCCCACCTCCAAATACTAATATTGGGGGTTTGGGCTTCAGCATATGAATGAATTTAGAGGATGGGAAGGAACAAATTTTCAGTCCATGATGTGGCACAATCAGGATTGTTAATGTTCACAGAACTGAAACTCAGCTTCTGAGTCTACCCAGAATCTTCCAGAGAGGATGGAACTGTGGGAGAAGCCAGGAACACCTGTGGATCTCACCCCTGCTGGAAAGAAGCACAGACCTCCCAGAGCCAACAGGGTGGGTAGGGAGCACTCAGGGGACCACAGGTAGGCAGTCACCCTGGCGGCCACTCCTGCCACCATTGTCTGTGTCCACCCTCTGAGGGATCCTGGAGGCCATCCCAAGACCAAAGATGCCCAGAGCCCTCTGCAAATGCTGCACATGACAGGATATGCAGGAGCAGGTTCTGTAGATGCACTAGTGGCTGTGAGCACAGCCTGGGCATCTGGGATGGTGGAGGCTCCAACCCCTCCTCCCACCTCTGCTGTTCTGTCATCCTGTGGTCCTCCCCTATGAAATTATTGCTCAGGGGTCATTATGGGGGATCACAAGGGAATTCACTGGCAGAGCTGAACATAGCTGTTACCATCATCACTATCACAACCACTCAGAGGCTCTCTGCTCCCATTTTAATTTTACAAATGTGCATGTTGGTTTGGCACAAGCACAGGGGGCTGTGAGTGGTGCTGCCTGAAGACACTGAATATGCTCTAAATGCCTTGGCGCCTTCTTCCCAGCCTTCCAAAATCCACCCCCAGTCTATTAGCAGAGTGTTTGCTGCTCTTGTGAGGGTATGTATTATTTTCATCATCCAAAAACGTAAACCTAAAATAAAATAACAAAGATATGTCAATTTAAAGTGAGTGGAGCAATTTTTTGGCAATAAGATTTCACTTATATTTCACTCATAACATTTTGACATTGAATAGGAATTGGAACCCCAGTTGACCACATAGAACGAGGTGCTCATGAAATTGCATTTGGGGAACCCTGTCAAGTGCAGAAAATTCCAGGCCATGGATGTTCAGGGTTAGAGAAACATTTTGCACATAAGGAGGGGTGGGCATTCAGTAGTGGAGCCCCAGCCATAGAGGAAGAAAAGTTTTCAGCTGTGTAGTTACCACAGTTAGAATTACCACATTTTGGTTGCTTTAAATATATAAATCTTTGGGCCTCCTTGGTGGTGCAAGGGATTAAGAAGCAACCTATGAAGCTATCCGCAGCCACTGCAGCATGAGTTAGATCCCTGGCCAGGGAGCTACCCACATGGAGCAACAGACCTTTCCTGACTCACCCGCTGCTTCCCTCAGCAGTGTATTTCGTCAGTCTGCCTGTTCTGTTCCCCACTCTGTCTCTGGTGGATCTTCTCATCCCCCACATCTCTGGCCTGTATCCCAGTTCTTATATGCATAAATAAATAAATCTTTAAAAAAATATTTTTTTTTCCATTTTAAACCAGCAAATGCACATGTGAGACTACCAGCCTATCCATACATCAGCTCTACAAGTGTTAGCAAGTGTCAGGAAAATTGGTGACAGTGGTTCTGTTCTGAAATGAAAATACTCTCTTAACTGGTGGCTTAACTCTCTTAACTGGTGGCCCTGCATTCCCTCCCCACAAATCTAGTCTGTTGCTTGCCTTCTCCTAAGTAGTCAGCACATCTCAGAGTGCTCCAAAGTCCTGGGAGTGGATAGATGAGGAATAGGAGGAGGAAGCAACCTCAGAGGTTGCAGGACAAAAAACTTGCCTTCAGAAATGGGAGTGTCTCTTAGGTACCCAGTAAACCAAAAGCAGTGTGATTAATTCACACTATCATGAGCTGATTTGTAAAATTCAAAGTAGACATAAGTTATGTATGCAAAATAAGCAATCCATCCACCAGTTGTCATTGATTAGGCAGCCCTCATACACAGTAGCCCCACGACACCCATGGAAAACCCAGGGCATAGGGACCTTTCCACGTCCTGTCCACCAGGCTTGAAAGCAGTCACCTTCTCACAGCATAAGATACAGCTGTAGAATGCAAATATGAAGAAATAGTGTTGATTAAATTACAAAGTGGGGTGGGGGGGTGGGGGAGGAGAGGAAGTGGCAATCCTTTGAGTCTGTTTTATTTGCTGCTATATCCCGGACTTCTAACAGCTTCCATACAAGCTAACTATTCAATAAATATTTGTTGAATAGATGAATCAGTGAATGAAACTGACAAAACAATGGATGCCTTGTAAAATATACCAAGGCAGAACTCACTTAAAAGGAAAAATGGCTCCGTTAAAAGGACATTAAAATCAAAACCACAGATTTGCATCATCATTTTAGAAATCACAACAAGATGTTAATAGGAGGATCTTATGTGTATTAGTGATGTTGCAAAGTCAACAAAAGGCTTCTCGGTGACATCACCCCCAGGACAGATCTTATGTCCAGCTGAAATGGGATGGGAAGCTGTGGTCACATCAGTGACCAACGGTCACAGTATTGCATCCAGCCTGATTTTTTCAGGTGAGCAGATGAAAAATAAATAAATAAACCAAAAGCCGTGTGATTAATTCACACTAACATGAGCTGATTTGTAAAATTCATACCTTCTGTCATAGGATGGAATTATAGAATGGAATTAGTCACATTAGGTCAAGTTAGGTAAGGATAAGAGTGATGCAGAATTTTCTATGTGACAAGATGAGACACTGGAAGCCATGCCTTCCACTGAGCACCAGGGCTAGACTGGGGTGTGCTTTGAGAACTGAAGCTGGGGCTAAGCCAATTCACTCCTAGGAATGGGATGAAGACTGTGCAGTTCCATCGGGGATGGTATGAGAAGGACACAGCAATGCTGGGACTGATGAACCTCCAACCTCAGAGACTTCTCATAAGGAAAGATTTTTCTTGCTCTCAGGCATCCAACATGAGTGTCAATGGGCAGTCTTCCATGTGGCAACTCAGGGATCCAGGATCCTTCCAGTTTGATGTGTTCTCCAGCCAGCAGACAACCACCTGGGTCAAAAAGTGACCCACATCACATCTGCTCCTGTCTCACTGGTGAGAACTGGTCAAAGAGTTCATCTGGCTGTGAAGGGAGCACAGCAACACAGATCCTGGCTGGGCAGTTGCTTCTCACTGCAATGCCACACTATGGAAGGGGAGCTAGGATCTCCTCGGGGAGGGGAAGTCCTGCAGGATGAGAAGAGCTACTGAGATCAAAGTGGGGAGAAGTCAAAGAGAGGACCCTGCAAGGACCAGCACTGTTGTGCCAGCCATTGGCTGTGGTTCACATCTTTCCTAGAAAATTTTCCATAGTGTTCTATGGTGCAGGTTTTCATATGACTGGCTTCTCTGGGGAAAGCCAGGAAGGCACTGAACTCTATGTCTGGTATTATGTGTTGAAAAGTACAAATAGGAGAACCAGACAGAATTACTGTTAGATCACATAAATGGGCTAACCTGACTTCAGGGTAGCCTGGTATGCAAAATTTAATGCATGAATGCAAATTTTAATACAATTGTGTTTATTTGCAAATAATACACAATTTTCAAATTAGCACCAATTTTGCATGTGTGGAGTTTGAAACCTGCATTGTAAAAAGAGTGTACTGGCTTGAATAGTGTTCCTCCCAAAATTTGTGACCTTCTGGAACCTATGATGTGTCCTTATATGGAAACAGGGTCTTTACAGGTATAATTTGTATAGAAAAGGACCCACTGGATTTGGATTTACCCTAAATTCAGAGGAGAGACACACAGACAAACAGGGGAAAATACCACATGAAGTTGGTGGCAGGAAGGAGAGAAAGAACACCAAGGATTAGCGACGACATCAGCAGCCAGAAGAGAGAGGAGCGACCCTCCCCTGGAGCCTTCAGACAGAGCACGGCCTTGCAGACAGCTGAATTTCACACTTCTAACCTCCATCACCATGAGAGAATAAATTTCTGTTATTAGAAGCCCCCCAGTTTCTGCGATAGCAGCCACCAGATACCAGTACAGAAGGGGTGTGCAGAGGGATGGTTCATAAGTGCGTGTGTTAGAAAGCAGAGTAATCAGTGGCTCTCCATAGCCCATGCCTGCCTCTCTCCTGCACTCCAGACATTCTTTCCCACACAGTCTAAGCTGTTTGTCTTCAGGCTCACCACGTGTATCACATCTGCTGCCTCACCTGGGCCTCCTCCAGCTGCCCCTGCTGCTGTGCCTTCTTTCCTACACCTCGATCCGCCTGCACATCCTGGCTGGAAGGCCTACAGTCATGACTCCTCTGTCTCTGTAGCTCCCTCTCTGAAATGAGCCTCCTTCTCTAGCGTCTGTGTCCTTTCCATCAGCACTGCTTCCGCTCTCCCCCATGGGTAGAACTCACACAACTCAAATCAGGTCACCCCACACCAGCTTAGGCATGTCAGCTCACCCCAACCTTCCTCCAACCTTCTGCTAATGCGATGAGTCAAGAGAGGCCTCAACCTGCGGGAGTCAGGCACTTGACACAGATTACCCTGAATTGCCCTCACAACCATCCTCCACTTAGGGCTGGTCGTTAACCTCCTCTGATAAGCATGAGAACTGATTGAGGAACGATTAAGTGACAACCTGTAGGCGGCAAAGAGGGGGTGAAGTGCTCACCCAGAGTATGCCAGTTCTTGTCAAAAAAAAAACTCCAACTTAGAATTAAAGAAAAATTCTAGGGACTTTGCCGAAACTCAGCTATCTGGATCTTCATTTAAAACTCATACATCATCGTGGTCATTATGAAATCGTAAGACTGACTCATGACATTGGAAACTATGTTGAGCCTGTGGGGTTTGTAAGATCATCCACGAGGAGTTTCATCGTCAAGATCTCTTCAGGGTGTTTAAAGCCTGACATTACCCAGGTCAGGGTCCCCTGTCGACTGAGGCTGGGCAGCACAGAGGAATGAGCCATGCCGCCAAGGAGACTTCCCTCAGGGTTTTTGTACAAAATGCACCTCCAATGTCTGGGCAATAAAACTTTTATACTCTTCTTATCTAAGCAGCTGCATGTCCCTCCAAAGACTCATATGTTGAAGTCTGAACCCCCCCATGTCATGGTATTCAGAGATGCAGCCTTTCAGGGGAGTGATTGAGCTTAGATGAGCTCAGTGGGGTGGTGTCCTTGTGGTGAAGGGGAAGAGATAGGAGAGCTCTCTCTGTCTCTCCATCACCCCGACATGTACACACACATCTTCCCTCTCTCTCTCTCTCTCTCTCACACACACACATATACACCTCCCCACTAAAACACACAAGGAAAGCTCACATGAGGACAGGACAGAAGACAGTCATTTGCAAGTCAGAAAGAGACTCAGACTCCTCACCAAGAAACGGATCTGTTGGCACCTTGATTTTCGACTTCTCAGCCTCCAGAACTGTGAGAAATAAATGCTTATTGTTTAAGCCACCCAGTCTATGGTATTTTGTCTTGGCAGCCTGAGCTGACTAAGAAAGCAACTGAGATCTCCTTCAGAAACTTGAATAACATTTAACCAGAAAAAGTCAACCTGCAGCACACAACAAAATTCTAATCCAGCTTCAGCACCCTTGCCTCCCACCCCACCCCGCCTTCCCTTGTGAACATGCGTGGTTAACCAAATATTCTCAAACCATGTTTTCCTGCCAGGCTAAGCAGAATATCATAAATATCATACTTAAAATACAGCAATTGTTTTTCTCAGTCACAATCATTTTAAGGAAACCAGAGTTTTTCTCTTCATATATAGATTGAAGCTGTTTCTTACATGAAAAAGGAAAGAAGCCAAGCATGACATACAAAGTGAACTTTAAGGTAGAAATTCTCCTTTCGGGTTCCAAGCACTTGAATTATGACAGTTCTGACCCATGGACTCAGTAAACAGATGTACACCGCCGACCCATGTACAGGGGCCTCTCCACCATGTGCTCAAACAATCATAAATAACCCCTCTGTTTGGCTGTATTTGTTTTTATTTCAGTATATTGAATTAGCCTACACTTAATAACTGAGACAATAGCTATCTGTCAGCCTACAGTTCGCTGGGTGAGAAGCCACAAGCTGCCAAGCCTGTGTCTTATGCCCAGGGTCTTACAAGACTGAAATCAAAGTACCAGATGGACTGGATTTCTTTCTAGAGGTTCTAGGGAAGACTGTCCCATCAGCTCACTTAGCCTGTTGGATAAGTGAGTTATAGGACTGAGGTCCTTGCTTCTTTGCTGTCTGTCAGCCATGGGTTAGTTTCATCTCCTAGAGGCCATGTTCTCTGCCATGCACCCACCTCCACCTTCAAACTTAGCAAAGGGAATCCCCCCACATCAAGTTCCTCTCATACTTCAAACTTTTCTCACTGCAAGGACACCAGTCCCTTTAAAGTTTCACCTGATTAGGGCAGGTTCATCAAGATAACCACCTTTCTTTAAAATTAACTGATCGGTGACCTTGACTTCATCTGCAAAATCTCTCCACACAGCACCCAGCTCAGTATTTGACTGTATCACCTGGGGAGAGTGTGTGTCCAGAGGCACAGATCTGCGGAGTCATCTTAGGATTCTACCTATCACAGTGACTTAACATTGGTTCACCTGCCTCATTGTCATCTTTATTCCAAAAGAGCAGGAAAAGATCTCTTATTGCTAATTAATTCAATATGCCAGAAAACGAAATTTATTTTGGAGCTGACATTCTAGTCTGTGGCCAAACTGGCAAAATTTCAAAGCCCAAAATAAAATCCAGCCTGCTCTGAAACCTGTTTGTGCAGGGTCTTGTCTTAAAGTCTCTCACCAGCTCTTCCTATAACCAGAATAGCGGGTCACTTCAAGCTACCAAGCCCGGCTCCCAGGGGCCTGCACAGGGGTGGGTGGCACCTCACCAGCACTCCCTCTTCAACATCTGTATCCACTGCATTATGTCACTACCCAAAGTCTAGTTTCCATTCTTCCGCAATCGACCCTCCCACCCAGTGCACCCAGCCTCCTTCCCCCTTTTCTTCCGGTAACCACTATTTTCTTTTAGAGTCTAAAGTTTTATCTTTGCTTTGTTTTGTTTGTTCATTTATTTTGCTCCTTTATCTTCCACATATGTGTGCAATCATATGGCATTTGTCTTTCGGTCTGATTGGTTTCGTGTAGTACCTTCTAGTTCCTTCCATGTTGTTGGGATCAGTTCGGGGATGGAGCCAAGTTTAGGACAGCATGTGCCAAATCTCTGCTGGGGACAGACGGATACCCCAGCCTGGCTGAGGACAAGGTCGCCTACTCCGCTCACACTCAGTCCCCACCTACGGCTCCAGGTGTCTGAGTCCCCAGAATCACTTTCTCACACTGCCGTGGATTGGGCTGAATGCCAAGGGTGCAGAAGACAAATTTTGCCGTTATCTGTGTGGTGACTGGGGCTCATAAAGCATATGCCATTTCACACCCCATTTTTAGAAATTGGTGGCATTAAGGTATGTGCTGGCAGCTGGCCTTCTAAAGCACTGATTTTTTTGTGAGGGTATTTTTTATTGGTTGTTTTTTTAGAATATGACACTCATTTTCTCATTCTGAGCAGTGTAAGTAGAAAAACATCACCTGTCCAGGAAGACCACTGTAACATGTTGTGTTTCAAAGAAGCTAATTTTGGATGGGCCTCAGAAGTTTCTAAATTTCTAAAATGGTCATGTGTTCTCAGAAGGAGAGAAGCATCCCTTTACCAGAGGCTGTGACATCTGCAGTCCAGCATTTTATGATTTCCAAAATGTTTCATTCATGAAACTGGATTTCACCAATGCAGGCCAGGCCTCCTTGGGAAGTAGGAAGATAAGGGAGAGACGCTGACACCATGTGTCAGATACAAATCAGGAATGACTGGAGACTTCTCCACAGCAAAGAATCAGGCCACATCCAAATGGTTCATTATTACATGGGCCTAACTCAACTACAACTGACTTGTGGGATTTTTTTCACATGGTTTAAAAGATACTGAAACTCCCAAGAATGAGACCACTGCACACATCAAGAGAGAACTGGATTTGTTAGGAACTTTCCAAGAGCCATTCTCCACTCAGGTCACAGATGTCACAGCTTTCCAGAAATTTCAGCTACCAGCACTACAACCCTGCTCTGGTCTGTTGCATCTGACAATGACACACTGACGAGGGGTTTCTCAGTAATGAGTTAGAGGAATAGGGGAGAAAAAAGGCTAAAATATTTTTCTTAGATTCTCTAACATCTAATTTTATTTTTTTTTTTTTTTTTTATAAATTTTATTGTTATATTCCCCATACAATTGCAGCCCCCCATTCTGACCCCAATCCCTCCCCTCCCGCCCCCGCCCCCCTAAAAGTGTCTCTGGTTCATAGTTTTTTGTTGATTTTGATTTTCACTTTCTTATAGTTATTCATTTTCCTGGTCCCTTATTTAAGTTTTCTAGATTCCTGCTATGAGTGAGACCATCCGGTATTTTTCTTTTTCTTTTTGGCTTATTTCGCTGAGCATGATCCCTTCCAGCGCCATCCATGTTGCAGCAAATTGCATGTGTTTATCTTTTTTGAATGCTGAGTAATATTCCATGGTATATATGTACCACATCTTCTTGATCCAGTCATCTATTTTTGGGCATTTGGGTTGTTTCCAAAGCTTAGCTATTGTAAACAGTGCTGCTATAAACATAGGGGTGCAGGTGTTCTTTGGAATTGATGTTTCTGTGTCCTTTGGGTAAATACCTAGGAGTGGAATTGCTGGGTCATATGGAAGCTCTATGTTTAGTAGGTCCAGAAATCTCCACACAGCTTTCCACAGTGGTTGGACCAGTTTGCACTCCCACCAACAGTGCAGAAGAGTTCCTTTTTCTCCACACCCTCGCCAACATTTGTTGTTGCTAGTTTTTTTAATATGTGCCATTCTCACTGGTGTAAGATGGTATCTCATGGTAGTTTTGATTTGCATTTCCCTGATGACCAGTGATCTAACATCTAATTTTATACCACACACCCAAAGCATGATTTTGCCTAAGAGAGAAAAAAATGCATTAATAAAAGTTTCCTCAGGGATTGGATGGAGTTAGTACAATTAGAGACCAGGTTCTATGGCCTCCAAATTCCTTCCAAGAGTCTGTCTTTGGCAACCCAGACTTAGGCTCACCTAAGCACAGACTCGCAGCTTATAGCCCTGCTCTTCTCAGTAATTTCCTTTCCTAGTTAAGGTTAAACGTTACATCACCAGACAGATGACAGAAACTGGACTTGGCACGCCAGTCTGCTCTCATCAAAAGGAGAACCCCTGTCATCACATGCAGGATCAGTGAGCCCCTCTTTTCAGCCAGATGACAATGAGCTGCGCCCTCACCCAAGGAAGGACAGGAACACCTGTTCCCTAGGGTCATGGGGGGCTGCACGGGTGGCGAGCAGTGGGCCTGAGGTGGTGTTTGGAACAAGGGGCTCTCCCTGAGAAATGCCAACTCTCCCACGGTTGTGATTTCTAGATTCCACTGTCCTGTAGCAGGTTTGGTATGGCTTTGGGCTCAAATGAAAGTTGAGCCCTTCTTTCACTTTGTATCCCAAATGACATCTCATCTTGGTGGGGGGAGGGGAGGGCGGTCCCTACTACAATTGGGAGGTATTCTAACATCCCACTGAGGTGTCAGTGGGAACTCTGGCAAGCCTGTCACCCTCAGTTTTGAGATGCCACCTTCCTGGAGTTGCTAAAGCACCTTGCGTGTCTTCAGAGTTTTGTTATAAGGTTCTCCCACTATGACACTGAATTCTGTAAGGTCAGGGGCTGAGCCTATTACCTCCTTTCCTCTCAGAGTTATGTACATGGTGGGTGTTAAATAAGGGCTCACTTGATGGGTGGGCAGATAGGTGGATGGGTAGATGGACACGTGGATGGATGGATGGATGGATGGATGGATGGATGGATGGATGGATGGAGTGGTGGACAGATAAATGGATGGATGGATTGGTGGAAAGATAAATGGATGGATGGATCTAACAGCAAATTCAGCCCAAGTGGGAAGTCTCACATATATATAACCATGCTATCAAAGTGGCTCTCTCATTTCCAGGGAAAGAAAGGCACTCTTCTTCCTGCCTGAGGCCTCTTCCCATGGACTCACTGCAACAACTGAGATGGGAGAAGTGGGTGGTATTTGGTTCATCACAACATCTCAAATCATTTTTAAAACTCTTGGCCCAACCCTATAAGCCCTTTGCTGAGCACTTTTCTCCTCAGTTTTTAAACCCTGGGGAAATGCTATCTGAATGTTGCCAATTCATTTATGCTCAGCTCATCAAAATACCATTTTATAAGAGCTGTTTGAACTCCAAAAGGTCTGGGAAACTTGCCCCTCATATATTTGTACATGAAAAGCAGCCTGAGTTCCCCTATAAATGGAGTGCCCTGCTGTGGTGCCAGGAAATGCTCAGCACCACCCCTTACTTGGCCCCATGACAACCTGGGCAGGTTGAGGGACAGACAAATCCCAGGCCATTTCAAGGCTGACAGTCAGACTATATACCATCCAGGCCACGTCACCTCCACTAAGAAGAAAGAACTCTTGGACCTAGGAGATTTGAGTGCCCAAATGCAGACATTCTCAGACAGAATGCTTCCCTGAAAGGATTGCAAATAAAAAGTCTCTGCAGTTGTCTAGATTAGAGCTGGAAGAGAGAAGGACCCATCCAAACATCCAGGCTAACAGAGTCTCAGCTTCCTCTTCTGTTTCTGACTAAGGTATGAGGTCTACACTGGAAACAATTAAAATGTATGACTGGCCAAATGTGGTACAATCATGCAGTAGATTCTCCAGGGCTCTCCAGATATCTATGTCCACAGAGAGTGAGACTTTAAGGCATAGGCTCACATTATTTTGGAAGCTGTCAAGACCAAAATTTGCAGAGTAGGCTGGCAAGCTGAAGACTAGGGAAGAATTGATGTTTTAGCTTGAATCTGAAGGCAGTTTACTGGCAGAAGTTCCTCTTACGGGTAGGAGATGGGGAGGATGTACTTGGATTAGTTAGTCTTTTTTCCATTAAGGCCTTCAACTGGTTGCATGAGGCTCAGCCACATTCTGGAGAATAATCTTCTTTACTCAGCATCTATTGATTTAAATGTTAATCTCATCTAAAAAAATATCTTCAGAATAATGTTTGACCAAATATGTAAGTGCTGTGGTCAGTCAAGTAGACACACAAAATTAACCGTAACAAGTCTTCCCCTTGTCAGTTTGCCCCCCATGCAAATCCTTAAATCATACTTAATCTCAAAATAAAAACAATAACAAGATCATAATTTCACCTAACACAGTAAAACTCCTCTGGATAAGATAAAAAAATGCACTATTTCCCCAGAACAGGATGCAAAGCCATCAGGTGATGCTTACTTTTGTTCTTTATGCCCTGTAAGTTAAATGCTGTAAAGTTAACAATTCTTAAGTATGATATAAATTCAATATAGTTAATGTTACATGATAAAAGGATAAGATGGGAAAAAACCCATTCACATACATAAATATATTCATAATAAAATAAGGAATAAAATTTGTAACCATAACAATCCTCATTTCTATGACTGCCATGCCATCGTAGCTGCTATTTATAACCCCCTCCTTCCACTGCGCATCCCTCTACCCGCAGCAACACCTCAGCTGGTTGTGGGTTTTCCCTGATGGAGTGACCCAAACCCTCATTCCTGAAGGTCTGGTCATTCACAGTGCTGCCTGGATTGGGCAGTTGTAGTTGTTTTTTTTTTTTTTTTTAGCAATTCATTCATTCATGCACATAAGAACTGGGGTACAGGGCAGAGGTGTGGGAGGTGAGAGGACTCACCAGAGACAGAGTGGGGAACAGAACAGGCAGACTGACCAAAACACACTGTCAAGGGGAGCAGCGGGTGAGACAGGAGAGGTCTGTTGTAGTTTTTCCTCTGACATTCACTACAAGGTATTGCCACCCCACCAGGATTGTAACTGAATCTTGAAAAGGCCATTTCTTAGTTCTATCAAACCAGCTAGATGGTGCTTCAGCATGGTGGGGAACACAGTCAATGTGTGGGCATGTGCCCACTTTTCCCTCTGAAGGAATTCAGTCAGCTGTAAATAAACCCTGCTCTCTCAAAGCCCACACAAATCTACTTAAGTAGATGCCATTCATCTGAACATATTAAGCACACAGACATGAGCGACACTTCCCAAAGTAAGTGACTTACTATTAGTGGTAATACTTAAAAATTACATGTGCGATTTATTATATTTTTTTTTTTTAGATTTTATTTATTTATACAAGCACTGGGGTATAGGCCAGAGGCAAGGGAGGGTGAGAGAATCCACCTGAGACAGAGTGGGGAGCAGAACAGGCAGGAGGACGGAAATACACTGCTGAGGGGAGCAGCGGGCAAGACAGGAAAGACCTGCTGCGCCATGTGGGACTCTCCCTGGCCAACCGGGAATCAAACCGGAGCCGCGGAGGCTGCGGATAGCTTCACAGCACTGCGCTCAACCGGCTGCACCACTGGGGAGGCCCTGCAATTTATTTATTTATTTATTTTAAAGATTTATTTGTTTGTTTCTTTGTTTATTTATTTATTTATTTATACAAGCACTGGGTACAGTCAGAAGCACAGGAGGGTGAGAGAATTCACCAGAGCCAGAGCGGGGAGCAGAGCAGGCAGAAGGACCGAAGTACACTGCTGAGGGGAGCAGCGGGCGGCAGGAGAGGCCATGCGGGACCCTCCTCCAGTGGCTGGGATCGAACTGGCGCTGCAGAGGCTGCGGGCAGCTTCGCAACCCAGCACCACCTGGGGAGGCCCTGCAGCACCACAGGGGAGGCCCTGCAATTTATTTTTGAAGCCATATAGATATATTTAGTTACGGGACGAGACTCATTTAAGTTGCCTTTCAAATAGTACTCTAAATTAAAAATAAGAATGATGTAGATAGGACTTTAGCAGCCTGTAGGAACTGCCAAACCAGAGGTCAGCAGCCAATGACTCTTAATCACAGGTGTGGGACAGACTGCGGCTGACACTACCAGGCAGGCTCATGGGAAATCGTCACAAGGAAGCTGTCCATCTATGGTGTCCCTTATTCCCTTTCCTAACAGAACCACCCCCTCTGGTCCATCAAGATCCTCCTTCCCCTCTGTCCTGTCAGTGGGTGCTAACTGACCTCCCAGGGCTCAGCACCCTCTGTGGAGCTTCCTCTTCACCACCCCCTTGGAACATGTAAGCAGGGTATTGCCAGTCCTGCCTCCTGCCTGTGCGTCTTACAGCTGATTCACCAGATCATCCTGAGGACAGAGTTTGGAGTGTTGATGCATTTCACTTAACATTGGATCATATTTCTCCTGTTGTTAAATATTCTTGGAGAACATGACTTTTAATAGCTGGTAACATTGCCAGGACCAGGACCATCTGCTTACTTGATGTTGACAGTCAGCTGGCAGACTCTGGTGCCCTCCTTTCTCAGCTCCACACAGTGGAGAACACAGAGCCACGGCGGACCATTGTTGGCATCCCATGGCATATACTAGGTCCCAGCAAGACTGCTGTTTGGAATGTAGGCACCAAAATATCAAAACCTGAGAGTCAAAATAAGTATGTAAGGAAAAGAATCCCTACAATAAAAGTTATTGTGGCCCTAAACCTGCCTGGCTTTATAGCCCAAATTTACCAGATCCTGGGATATTCCCATTCATTTTCGTTCAGGTAACAGAGGAACAGCTGACTTTCTTACCAGCATGAAAAATGACAGGCATCCAGCACGCAACCCAAGAAGATATTAATCTTGATCCTTGAGTCACAGATATTTTAAAATAATTGTTTGCCACACACAAGATATACATATATAACGGATGCCCCAAACAACATAGTTAAAAAGTACTTAAAACATAAATGAAATAAATCAGTTTTTGATCCATTGGAATAGATACTGTCATACTAAAATTACTGTCACAAAGGTCCTTACCTCTTAGGAATTGGGATGGTGAGGGGGAGAGTTGACTTTATAAATCCTCATGGGAGTGGTCACGCAGAAAGAACCCTCTCTATCATATCCCATCTTCAGACTGGTGGAAAGGAGAGAAAGGACAGAGCACACCACTCTACGGGACATCAATTAAAGATTATAACAAACTCAGACAACGATAATAACAGCCCCATTTGTTGAGCATAAACTATGTCCTAGGAACAGTACAAAGCACTTTTATAGAAAACTATCACCACTCCTTCGTGGCAGTATTTTGAACCCAAAATGGCCAGTGGAACATACAGGAAGAGCTCAGATTCAAGATCCAGAACAGTGTATTCAAGATCCAGCGAACAATGTCCCAAGGCAAAGATTCCTGAGCCTCCTGTCCTCTCATGGGTGTTTCCAGGTCAAATGTAGGAGAAACCATCACCCTTTGCTCTTCTCAACCTTGAGCCCACCAGTCGAAGTAGAGACAAAATAGGAGGCACCTGCAGTTTCCTTCTTCCCGATGGTTCTGTGGTGGTTGTGTTTTCAAAGGTGGCCACAAGAATACCTGCCATCCCACATGCTCTTCCAGAACCAGAGAGGGAACAGCACTGCATTCTTCCATCAAGAGCCAAGATCTAAGTCTTTTCTTCTTGATCTCCACACATGTGGAAATTGCTCATAAGCAAGTATGTGTAGCAAAAGTATCACACCAGGTTTGTACAGTTAGGTCAGAAAAGGTGATGGGTTTCCAGCTTGGTGCCTGGGCTCCTGAGGACCATGTGAGAAATCTGACTCTCTGAGGCCACCATGCAGAGAGAAAGCTCAGGCCACATGCAGGTTTTCTGCAACAGCACAGTAAAGTCCCAGCTAAAAGCCAGCATCAACAGCCTCAAAGACAAGCAACACCAGTCTTTGTGTCCCCAGCTGAGACTCTAGACACTGTGGAGCAGAGATTGACCCATGAAGTCAATGCAGCTCGTACAATGTTCCCACAACAAGGACAGGAAGCGCAAACTCGTTAATGAGTATTGTCACCTTCAAGAGCACAAGTGATTTGTCAGTGCTAAATTAAATTTGAATTTTCCGAAAATCTTGCGGCTTACACATGAAAGAAACTTGATGAAAATTAGGACTAAATGACTCAAAACGTGCAAAGTGCACAACTCCATCAACAACTAAGATTGGAGAATCTGGTTGGCCCCAGAGACCAAACAGGAGGACCCCAGCATCACCACCCAGCTCAAGGCCTTGGAACTGCTAGAGGGAGGCTGGGGCTATTATATGAAGGTTATGCCCTGGCCCATAGGTCCAGTGGACAGCAGGAAAGTAATGGGCTGTCAAAAGAGACTGAGTCTACCACAGATGTGCTAGCCCTCTGGAAAGAAATAAAATACAATCCTGGCTTTTCTTGCCAATGGGTGAGACTCATGGTGTTGCATATATGGAGGAGGAGGGGAGAGAGCATTATTGAAAATAACATGGAGGCCACATTCCCTTGTCTATGTGCCAACATGTGTCTGTCCTCACCTGTGTCCCCAGTGAGATATGAGTTTCTCCTTAGGGTTAGCTCATCAGTTTGGGTGAGTTTGTCATCAGTTTGCACCTCCAGGAGACTTCTTGTCCCTTCAAGGTGAACTTGAGGACAGAGGAGGAATATCCTCACAATGACACCATATTAAAGTTTTAAAGGCAAGAGTCCATTGTCTGCAAGGCACTTGTGTTAAAGTGGTTTACACAACTCACTCTCTCCTCAGAGTGAGCTCACTGATTCTCAGGAAGGGACCCCCAGATAATAAAGAATGCCTCCTCCTTGTCTACAGCTCACTGTTTCTTGCTGCTCAGAGAGGGGGTGCTGGCTTATGTGGGAGGGTCTACCTGGGCCCCCAGGGCTCTGTACTCCCTCCTGAAGGAATTGCTCTCCAAAGACAGACTGGATGCTGGCTGGTCTGCCCGTCTCTCCCCAGCCACACACAACAGAGAGCAAAGTAATATCTCATTCTGGCCAAGCAGTGACTCTGGAGGAGGAAAAACTCATTGTCACCTGACATGATGGGAGAGAAAAGGGAATGCACCACCCATCAGCAGGAAGAGGGGGAGTGTGGACATGCAGCAAAGCACCCCCAGACACATCTTGGTTTCCTTGGAAGCCAGTAAGACAGCGGAGGAGAGTTGGCAGGTTGCTTGGTGGGGTCTCCCCACCTCCTGGCCTTTCCTCTGGGCACCAACTTTCCATGTATTATGTCCACACCTGGTCTTAAACAGGAAGGTCAGGCTGGGTAGATAAGCAGCAAGCTAGCATGTTGGGGTGATTATGTTCCCAGAGTTATGCCAGATGGAGAAACAAAAACCAGGGATTGGAATTTTTAACTAAAAGAATAAGTAATTATCTTCTGCTGGCAGTTTCAGAGGGTGACTGCTCCCTGGTTTCCTTAAGAACACTCAGGCTCCAGGGGGCTTGCCAGCAGCTCCTGCTTAAATGTTTCATCTCATCTGTGACCAGCAACAGCTCACACCTCTTGAGTCTGGTACAGTTAGTTCTCTGTATACAACACTCAAGTCCAGGGAACATTAGGAGTACCTCCTATGGACTTTAAGCCTCTAGGTCTTGGGGTTTTCATGGTCCCACCCAATATGACAAACACCTGTTGGCTGGCGAGAAGCTGAACAGAGCCACCTCTGCACTTGACGGCGGCAGCCAGCAGGGCAGATGTCTCCACCAACTGGTTATCCAAGCCCTTGGAAGTCTGCAGTGCTCCCAGCACCTTCTCTGTGCCAGCAGCCCCAAGCCCTTGACAGGGGAGCTTCATTAGCCAGGGTGGAGGAGCCACCCGAGGCCTCCGTGGACCACAGTCACTCCCTGAGAGTGGGAACTGCAGAAACTGAAGGGGCCTCTGATTTGCTATAAGGGCAGCTTCCAGCTCATATTGAACCTCATTCTGATGAAGTTTCACCTCCTGGCAAGGCTGTCTTAAAGAGAACATCGCTTTACCACAAGCCAATTCACTTTGTCATTTGCAGTAGCTGCCCCCTCCTTCATTGCCCAGGGTTTCTGTGGGCCCCACCCCCAGGCAATCCACCCTTTCATGTGGTCAAAGCAAGGTCCCAGGAGGCCCAGCCTGACACTGTCATCCACTCACAGCAGCCCAGATGTCTACATGCCTGCTTGTTTACACCATCCCCTGCCCCTCTGATAATTACATAAGAGAAGATAAAAAATGACTCTGAACATGACCTGTGATACACTGGCAGGTATCCCTGTGCCATCATTTACTTCCCCAAAACAGGGAAGTATATTCATCTGACAACAGGTGAACTGACCACCCCATGCCAGGCATGTTCCAGGACAGGAGACACCGCAGGGAAGAGCGCAAAGGTGGTTTGCAGCGGCTGTTTCTCCCAGCATCATGCCTGCCCTCCTGGACATCAGTCAGTGGCAGCACCGCACCAGCCATCTCCCTTGGAAATGAACTTGATGGCATTCATTTTAATAACCCCGAGCATCTGACTCATCCAACTGCCATGAGTCTTCCTGCCAGCTGCAGTGATGTGGTGAGGCAGCACACCTTTGGAGCTCCCAGTCACAGAACAAAAAGCCTAAGCACCCCACACTTTCCAGGGGTCCCACAGCCTGGGGGCATAACTTGGTGGCAGAGGACCAGGATGGTAGGCGCTGGGTAATCCTACCACCTGTGTGCCCAGCTGCAGCTTAAAACTCCAACCCTGTAGAGTTCTATGTCTGCAGGTCACAGATTCAGCTACAAGGCAGGCCAGCGAGGATGAGGAAAAAAGACACCTGGGCCACTTCTAAGTCCTGGTCAACAACGCTCATGTTCTGTTTTTCTGGCCGACCCCAGTCATTTCCAATCCCAAAGCCAGGGGTCCAAGCTTGGGTCTCCCCTTTCATCCCTGTGTCGAGAGCAGATCTGATTGCAGACAAATATTCTCATTTGTGAAGGTCTTTGCCATAAAGCCTGAACCTCATCCTTTCAGGCCCAGGGGGTGAGGAAAGCAGTGGGCCCCTGCAGCTGGAGACCTGGTGTTTAAGTTTCCTGCTACTAGATGCAGAACCCAGGTGTGGATGTTAGTGAAGATAGATAAATTGCAGCATCTGGCTACCTCGCGCAGGTGGAAAGAGCCCATATCAGTGTTTGGACAAATGTGCTGCTTTTATTTCCATCCAAATAGCAATGGAATTAAAGATGAGCATTGTCTGCTCCTCCAGGCAGCATGCAGTCAGAGCACACACTCACTTGCACAGGGAGCGGGCACTCTGGGATCTGTGAGGACCCTGGGAGCTGGCCCAACAAGTGAGCCATTCAAATTCATCAGGTGAGTGACTATACCAAGCTCGGTTTCCCTATCCACCAACATCACAAGGATCTGAGACTCCAGGCTCAGCACTGGTGACCAGGGGTGCCCCCTCTGAAGGTTTTGCAGGTGGCTCCCATTTGCAGGTATCTGTTTAGTGCCAACCAAACGGGGGGGGGGGCAGCTATATGACTCCAGCCTGTGGCTCAGCCAGCACAGGGCAGCCTCTTTCAAACAGACACCCCAAACACCTGTTTTTCTTGTTAAGTAAAAACAAGTTAATAGTCACAGCAAAACCATGAAAGAAAACCGCAAGTGACCTGAGGATTTCTGACTCACCCCCAGCTTGGGTACTTTGTGACATTCCACCAAAAGCCATCAGCCACCTGCAGGGCGCTGAGAACTGCTGATCAGCAATCCTTTTGTCTCCCCAGCTCAGGGTAATTACCCATGTGAGCCTGCTCCCAGATGCCATTGCTTTCAGATTTAAAAAAAAGAACGACACGAAAACCACCTTCCCCCCCAAGCCCAAGTGACTAAGAAAAGCTGGCAGGGACCCTCCCTCAGACCATAATTGTGGGAAACCTCTTGCAAAATAGTTTTCTCTGCAAGATAAACTGTGTCTGTTCCCAGCAGCCAAGTGCCACACCCAAGAGCCTGGGCGAGAGATTTCCTTTAAGAAATCTCAAGAAAACATTGGGAATGCTCACTCTTCAATGTGCTGGGAATAGCTGTGAAGGAAGGTTCCTTATGCCCTAAGAAAGATATTCATGCTGTTGTTGTTATTTAAAAGAAAAAAAAAAAAAAACAACCTCCAGGAGAGGCCCAGCATATGCACAATTCAGGAAACCCAGGTTAGGAAGCTCCAACTCAGGCCAGGACTTGGTGGCCTGCTAACCCTAGAGGGTCTGCCAACAGTGGGCACAAGTCAAGGTTCTTTCCTTACTAGGTGGAGGGATCGCCACAGCCCAGCTGTCCTAGACAGGCCAGCCGTGTCCTGCAGCCATCGCAGAAGAGGTGGCTAATGTGAAGGTTGCTGCGCTTGTCGCATAGCCCAGGTGGTTAAAAGAGCAGGCTCTGGACCAGGGTCAAAAGCCAAAGGTCGCCTTCCTTGGGTAGGACTACAGGTGGCAGGGGGCCATGAAGGTGCTTGTTCCCAAGGGTTGTCTTCGGGGGAGTGGGAACCACCAAGCCCCATCAATCTCAGCTTGGGTGAGAACCTGGGTGCCACAGCAGGGGCAGAAGGGACAGCCCCACCTCTATCTGCCCAGGCCCAGCACCACCTTGTGGCCTCTAAACCTCCTTGCCTGCCTTGCTGTGCCAGGCACCTGACTAGGTTATCTGTAACTCCCCAGACCACTGTGGCACCAGGGTAACATCTCTGCTCTCTGAAAACTGACCAATAGGACAACTTTTAGGGTCTCTAAGAATTCAGAGGAGACACAAAGGATAGGAAAACCAAGGGCTGCCTGGGGCCCCAGGCCAAGAAAGAGTTGTAGGAGCTGACCCACATCATGCCTGGGGGTGAGCACCATCTGAGAGCACAAGGAAACCTCTCTCTGCTCAATATCTCCCCCAGAGGGGGCTCCACATAATGAACATCCTCCATGAGGCGCACCCCAGGTGATTCCCAGTTGCTGCCTGTTTGATGGTTCTGTGAGATGAAGCACAGGAAAGGTGACATGTGTCATGCTTCTTCTAAGCTGTCACTGTGTTTCCATTGTATGATCACTCAATGCAGGGTCACAACCAGCTGAAGAGGTGGAGCTCTATTAGCCCATTACATAGAGGAGGAACCAGTACTGAGAGACATGAAGAACGTCTGCAGGGCCCCATGGGCAGCAGCCGGAGCCCCAGCACAATCCTGTGAGCATTGTTCCGCCGGTCACACGCAGGGTGGGGTGAGCACACCAGCCCTCATGACCCTGCTGGAGCCAGCGCCCTGAGGAAGAAAGAACCTGGAGAGTCTGACGCTTGACCATGCCCCCCTCACCCCCCCACCCCATCCCACCCCACCCCCCGCCGCCCCAGGGTGACCCTCAGAGCAGAGCATATCTCCAGGAGGGAGTGGGGGAGCAGGAAGTCCAAAGAGGTTTTGCCCCGGGAGGGTGTGCCTTGGGGTTTGTCAGCATCAGGAACAGTGGCTGTGGGACGCTGCTCATGTCGTATTTTAGCTAAGACATTTCTACAAACGTATTTTATGGGTATTTGAAAGAAATAAGCCTGAACTTGAGAACCATAATATTCCACCTCATCCCTGAGACTCTGACCCAAAAGAAAGAGAAAAATCCCCTCAGAAAGCTGACTCCCCTCTCCAGTCACCCTGAGGACTGCCTTCTTCAGAGTCCTTGTTCTTAGAACCATGAGCAAAGTGACAATGCTGACATTCACAGAGGGAGCGCCAGCCCAGCCTGAGGACAGGCTCACTGTTGACCAGATAGAAGAGCCAGAAGTAACAACAGCTGGTACCCATGGGGTCTGCTCACCCAGTGAACACTACTGCTTATGACAACTTGGTGATTTATATGAGTTTTACCTAATACACAAAGTCTTTAAAACCTGGATACTCTAAAGGTGAAAATAATACTTTATTTATGAAGCCAAGAAAGTATATGGAATGTTCTCGAAAAGAGCTCCTTTCCAGGCATTGTATTGTTGCTGCTGTGTTTCCACAGGGTGGGACACAAGATAAATTTTCAATACTCATTCATTTTCCTCCTCCTTTTGGGCCTAGAGCTCTTTAAACAAGTCAAGTCCTGACTCTCCACCTAAGGATGACAGGAAGAACATGAAATGGACCCTCCTGACACTGCCACCATCCCCAGCTGAGGTTGCTGACGTGTGCTGCAAGCCTCACTCATCTTGTTTGCAAGAGCTGTTCTGGAAAGCAATTTGGCAATCTGGGTTAAGAGTCTTAAAAAAGGAGTTCAGATCCCTTCCACCTGGCAATGACCCACTGGCAATCCATTGGCAAGAATGAGTCAGAAACTTGGATTCATTTGCAAAGATGTTCATTGAAGCTTTATATAAGGTTGTAAAAAGTTGGCACCGGTGTCTTTGCCTCACAATACGGGAATGGTAAATAAATTATGGTTCATGCATAAGATAGAATAAACAGCAGTAATTTAAAGATGCTGCTTTTCAAGACTATTTAATGATGCAGGAACATGGTTATGCTGTCATCTTAAAGGGAAAGCAATCGTTATACAGAATTACATGCACAACGAATTCCAAAACTAACATAAAACTGCACATATATGTGTATATGCACATGACAGGAAAGAAATATAATGAAGTATCAAAAGCACCTATCTCTGAAAGGCGAGCTTGTGATTTGTTTTTATGTTCTCCTCTGTCACTTCACTATTTTCCATATGCTGCCTTCAAAAATTTAAAAACCTACTTAAAAGGCATTTCCACCCAAAGTTACAAGAAAAATTTTCCATCATTAACAGTGCAGGTTTGGAATAGTAGGAAAACTTTCTATGTGGAACTTGAGCTAAACGCTGCCTTGGTCTGGCTTGGGGGGTGCAGGGCCCAGCTTGCTGAGTAGTGTGGTCTCTTACCCTGTTTCCAAGGAAGAAGTACAGCAGGACTTAAAGCAGGCAAAGGATCCTGGTACTGCCTGAAACTCAGAGCAAATGTCTCAGCACACCTGACTAGGAGCACCCAGTGGTTTTGTTTAATGCTGTTTAATAAGCCTCAGAAAAAGCTTATGTAATTGCAATTGGCCTGTGAATGGCATGGGTTTGAACTGCAAGGATCCACTTATATACAGATTTTTTGTTTTTTCTATCCATGGGAATCCAGGTTGAATCAGGGGTTCAACCAACCTCAAATGTCATCTAGTTGAAACGGCAGGTGCGGAACCCACAGTTGCAGAGGGATGGTTGTAAGGGACATGGGCCTCACAAGGTGGGGGGTAGGGGTCCTGCAGCCAATTCCCCTTCATGGATTCCCAAAGATGACAATGATTAAGTTTTGAGGGAGTCAAAATTTATACTCTGGAAGAGCTACAGTCCAGATGGAGAGAGGACATGCTGCTTTGCATTTTAGTTGCAACATTTTTTTTTTTTAAGTTCCTCACTAACCAGAATCTTGTGAGGGCACTAAACTACCCCTACACACACACCTTGCTGTTCAAGGGTGTACTCTGCTTACACTGGGAGTTTTGCTGTGATATTTTTTAAGAAAGGTGTCAGGTGTAAGCCAGTGGATGCATGAAGGTGCTACACATCTCCATCCAGCCCAGATACAAGGATGGTCACAGCGTCCCTGTCCCACGACAGCTCTGTCCCACGACAGCAGTTCCACCTGGAGCACTGGTGGGGGCTCTGAAGCCCCACTGGCTGCCACAGAGAGGAGGCAGGACTGATGAGCAGCCCCGAGGACAGGGAGGGGTGACCACACTGATTGGGACCCAGCAGCACTGAACACCCACCCCTCCTGCATGCACCTCTGCCCTCAGGGTGTGCCCCTCTGATGTCCTCCACCCCCTTCACATGTTTAGGTACTAAAACTTGCTTCTCTGATATAGGCCAAGAATTTGGCTTCGGCCTTTTGACAAACACCAGCACCAGGAAGTCTGCTCCTGATGCAGAAGCCAAGCCTCCCTAGGAAAGGCCCTGCACCTGCACTCCCTGCCTCAAAGCCTGTGTGCAGCCTGGGAGTCAGCCCCTGGCCATACTTGCGCCCGCAAGAAGGGGCAGCTCTCCAGCCGGCGGGAGGCTTCAGTGCACGGGGTTCACCGAGCCACTGAAGTAATGAGGACATGAAGGCAGCCACTGGGGACTCCTGCCGCTGCCAGGATGGTGTGAAGGATGCCCTCTCCCTTCTGCTCTGTGGGCTACAGGCTACAAAACACATCTCAGATTACTGCCCTTTCGAACTTGGCCAGTCGAGACAACCACATGAGATCATGAATGAGGGCTTTGAAGAGTGAAAAAGCAACATAAATGCAAATTATCTTGATTTTTTTTTAGGCTTTTTTTCAGCTGCAGAGAGTAATAAGCCTGCAGACACAGTCATTAGTGATTTCACTAAGAGTTGGGTAGTTACTGCTTCAAGCTGAGAAAGTGGGGCCGGAGAAAGAATGGCAGGATCTCAGCTGCATCCTACTCCCCTTAAGACTAGAACTAGGGGGCCTCCCTAGTGGTGCAAGGGATTGGGCACCACACTGTGAAGCAATCCGCAGCTTCTGCAGCACCAGTTCAATCCCCGGCCAGCCGGAGAGGAACACACATGGCGCAGTGGACCTCTCCGGTCTCACCCGCTGCTCCCCTCAGCAGTGTGTTTCAGTCAGTCTGCCTGTTCTGTTCCCCGCTCTGTCTCTGGTGGATCCTCTCAACCCCCGCATTTCTGGCCTGTACCCCAGCTCTTGTATGCCTAAATAAATCTTAAGAAAAAAAAAAAAAAAACAAAGTAGAAAGCAGAGTGTAAATCAGCATACTAAAAAAAAAAAAAAAGACTAGAACTAGGGTAGTGGGGGCAGGGGGTCAAGAGGAGGGACAGTGGGGCTGGGTCAGCTAGTGACAGAGGTCCAGGAGGGCTGGGCCTGGGGAACCCAAGAAATGTGGGAGCAGGTGGAGAAGCCCAGGGGTAAATGATTGAGGCACTGGACTGTGTGCCCCAAGTGCACAGGTGCCTATGAAGCTCTCGGGTGCTGCATGGCAAGGTCTGGGTTGTGGACAGGAGTGGCTGAGCTCCATGATGCTGGCCCCAGCTTTCCTTCCCAAAGCAGATATGAATAGAGGCACGATCACGCCTGATCACCAACATGTACTGCACAGGCCACGACTTTCGCATCAGAGATCTGAGCGCAGAAAGGACACCTAGACCAATATTTCCCAAACCATATCCCCCATTACTACCATCATAAAGGGATTTTATGGTCAAAATTGAGGCCTATGCCACTGAGCACCCTGAGCAGGTTTATCCCAGGAATGCTGCAGGGCCTGTGATGTGCTAAGAAGTGTCGTAACTGGGAGAACAGAGGGTCAAGGTTTTCCACACATACTTGACCATGGACCCTCTTGATGAGACACCTATTAACATCTGGAACTCAATTTACTATTCTTCATGTTAAAGAAGAATAAACAGAAGCTAAGAGGTGGAGGGATTTGCCAGGTAACATGACCAGGTCACCACAAAGCAGAAAACAGCCTAGGACCTCCCGTCAACACCGCTCAGACACAGGCACCCCAGCCAGGTAACCACCCAACACTCAGTGGCGTGCTCTTCATGTGACTTCCCCTCCTGGTCACCCCAAACTCAATGTAATGAAGGTAAATTTTGTAACTGACCCTTAAACTACATTTCTCACTATTGGATAGACGAATTGATCATGCATTGTGTAGCATTACACTGCCGGTCATCTAGCATCGATTGATATGATGGTTCCATCTGTCAGGGGAACAAGAGACTCAGTGGGCTCACTCACTCCTCAGGAAGCCGCACATCACTGCCCCTGCAGGGCTCATGATAAGACTAGGACACATGAAGTCCTCCTGCCAAGGTCCAGGATTGAGGGCGACCCCTAGAAGTTAGGATTACACCCTCACAAGAACTCTGGTTAGTGCAAACTTAAAAAAATACAAAATCTAGTTATAATTCAAAGTAGCCCCTCCTCTCCTCCATCAATCCTTTTTTTATGTGGACCACAAAACAGTCATGATCCTTTTTTGTTGGACAGAAATACACATCTGAGATCCTCAAGATCACCAGCCGCTAATGAGGAGCAGGAGGAAAAAGGAAGGGTCCGTAAGATTGCGGCGCTGAAGCTGAGAGTAAAACATTAAGAGTAGAGAGAGGGCCCAGAAGGGATCAGTGAGACAGAGGCCATCAGAGGACCCCCACCCCCACCCCACAACAGACCCTCCCTCTTCCACCCCAGTGGAGGCAGCAACAGGGAAACAAAGCTGGATGCCTGGAGAGTGACCCCGGGGGTCCCCCTCAGCCATGGATGGCCTCTTCCCTGCAGCACCCCAGGGGCGTGGTGCAGTGTTCTTCTCTACTCGGGTTGGGAGTGAGGAAGTTGGTACATCCTACAGGGGGGTTCTCTCCAGCCCCTCCCTGACTGGCTTAGGTGTCCTTCCTTAACACGCCACTCATGGAAGTCCCGAGGTGATGGCTGTCCCACAGCTCTTGTGTGCTGTGCACGTTTGCATGGGTAAGAGCCGCAGAAGCCTGTTCTCTCCATATTCCCAGGGTTTACATGTTAATAAGCAGTCAGTGTAACTCTCATCCAATGTTTACCTCCAGCCAGACACTGTTTAAAACACAGTCAATAGCACAAATGTAAGAAATAGGCCAAGTTATTATCCCTCTTTTAGAGATGAGGTAACAGGCCCAGAGAGTTTGTTACTTATGTCAGATAGGTAAGTCAGGCCTCAAACCATGGCAGTTTGGCTGCTGAGCCTGTGTCTTAACCACACATCACTATCTGTCAAGAAATGTGTGTTGAATCATCAGTCAAGGCATTAATCAAGGTCCACTAGAAACTGACTTCATACAAAATACTACTCTGGCTGCTTGGTCCCAGGGTAGGATGGAGCAGTAGGAAAGAAGTAACACAGAAGCACAGTGCTGACCAGTTCCCATGACAGCGATGGCCATTGTGGTGCCACTGGTGTAGGAACATAGGCAAACATCACCTGGTGCAGGTGCAGAGAGAGCTAACCAGAGGGCGGCTACAGTGAACAGGGGTGGAGATGGTCTCTGAGGTGTTGGGCCTCAACCAAAATTGACTTTCTTCCTTGCACTTTCTGGTGTTTGAATTATTTTTATTTAAAGGGGTATGTTTGCTTCTTCAGAAATCACTAGAAAGGATCATGGATTAGTACCTGTCCTTAGGGGTTGCAATCAAGTCGGGGTGATCTGCCATAGGCTAGTAATAGGGAAAAGACAAGTCTGCCACAATCAGCAAGGAAAGAAGCCCTGAGCCCAGGCACTTGTAGAGACTTGAGGAACGGGTAAGACTTGACCAAGCACCTAGTGTGAGCCGAGCTCGCAGGCTTGGAGGGCAGGGGTGGGCCTGTGCCAGCCTAGCTCAAGACGGCCAAGGAGAGCTAAGCGGAAGGTCGGTTTTGGTGTGTTGTTTTCACTGAACTAAAAATGACCCAAATGATGCAAAATAGCATCCCGCTCTCCATTTCTTTTCAACCTCTAGAAAACAGTCCCCCACATACTCAGATTTCCTTGGAAGGTCAGGGTGTGGCCCAGAGGCGAGGCGAGGCTTAGTGGTGGGAGAAGTCAGGCACACACGGCTCCCCGCAGCCAAAACACGGCAGAGGATGTTCTGGGAACAAAAACCACAGGTGAGTCAGCAAACATGCGGGCAAAACTGCCACGGCAAAGCTCAAAAAGAACTTTCCAGGGAAAGGAAAATCTCATCCACTTCTAGTGGGACTGCAGCAGGCTCAGATTGCATGAGTTTCAGCACAGGCCTGGGCTGAGCAGGCTCCGGCAATCTTCTCCCTCAGGAGCAGCTCTGGCCCCTCAGCCTGCTTCCCTCAGGACCTGGGGACTCAGGATCCCTGCAGAGCAGCATTGAAATAACCCAGCAGCAGAGGGCGGGACGAGAGAAGAGACTGGGAAGGCATGCCTGTGCTTTACCCTGGTGCTCAATAGAGAACTTTGTTGATTCATCAGAATCAGTGCCTTAACAGTAAATCACTTGCCTCACAGTTTTAAAGGGAAAAAGTATCTATACAGCAATGAGAAGGGAGCAAATTGAGAGACAATTCTGCCCTGAGAAGTGGGTCAGAAACGCACGCCTCCCCATCTCACGCTAAGCCCTAATTAGAGTCTGGGACTCCGAGTACTTCTAGTGCCGCTGTGCTGAGCTGAACCCCATCAGAATGATCTCATGTCATCCTCAGCGACCCTGTCATGTGGCTTCAACTATTATCCCCACTTACTGAGGCACCTGAGTGCCAGGGAGGTTAGAAAGTTGCCTGCAGTCACCCACAAGTAAACGACAAAGCTAGAATTTGAATGCAAGTCACACTGGCTCCAAGTTCATGGCTCTTGGTCACCTCACTGCCCTGAAATGTCGCAGCAGACTGCCTCGCCCGAAGGTTGAGTGAAGTTGGGAATGGCCCCTGTGACCCTGGCTCAACTCAGAGCAACAGCGGGAGTCACTGGAGGTGTTGTCACTCTAAATTGCCAGCTGTGTGGCGGGGAGCAGAGGTGGGCAGTGCTCCAGTGCATCCAGGCCAAGACATCAACAGGGACACTCACTGACTAAGTGCAAAACCAATGGTACCTACAACTCCTGCAATGAACAGCAACTTAGGGAGGAGAGAGAACGGAGAACAGGAAGGGGGCGAGGATGGGCAGACTTTGCCTTCCCACTGTGTTGAGTCCTCTACGAGCTGACTAGTCGCCATGGGCAGGTTTGCATGATTTAGCTGAAGTGACTAGTGTATGTTAGGAAATGCCCTGGGTCCCTATCTTGGCAGTTCTTAATTCTGCAGTCTCCTGGAGCCCTACCAGCAGCAGCCACCCTGCAGTCCCTGCTACCTTTGAGGGCCAAGACCAGCCCCACTTTCTCCCTGAGCAGCACAGGGCCCATTTTCTCATGCTCCAAGTCCCTGGTGAGGAGGGCAGAGGGCAGAGCTCATTCCTCAAGGAGCAGTTACTACCCTAAAACCCAGCTCTTAACCTAGGCCCACGATTGCTAAGATGTCAGAGTAACCATGCTGCCTTGGTGCATTTCATTGGAGACACATCCTGCACTCTCCTTAGGTTCTCAGAAATGCCACCCTTGTCCAGCATTTGAGTCCAGAACAAATGGGAGAGATGCCTTGAGGAATCCCTTCCCCTGGCTCCTCATCAAGGCTCTAAGAGTCCCAGGTCAGCAGCCACAGTCAGAGACATGGGAGCATCAGATTCCTCGGCCCCCCGTCCCCTCACCCCCCCCACCCCAGGTATGAGCACCGTTTCATCCCCAGTGAATTAAGGTAGATGATCTTCCCAGATACCAGAGGCCAGAGGCTGGAAAGGATTCACCCCAGAAAGCTGAATCCTCCCCCTGGGCCCTACATACACTCTCTTTTTATTTTGACAAATGCAGTCTTTTCATGTACTTATTAAATATTCAAGTTATAGATAAATCCTTTCTCATGTAAACCTTTCTCTGCAGAGAAATAACCAAACACATGCACACCCGCAACTGTGCTGTCTTCTTGTTCCAATTATTCTGGGAGAGACTGAGCGGACCCCTGAGGTCTGAGCTGCCTGCAGACAGCATGTCCAACAGGCAGAAGGAGGCAGAGGGGTTGAGCACCTGCACAGGATGTCCTGAAGAGGCCAGGAGAGACCTGATGGCAGAGCTGGGTCCCCACTGGATCCCCAGTGTGGGGAAGGAGGGCAAGTCTGATGGTGGAAGGCAGGTCTGATGGTCAGAGGAAGAAGGTGCTGAGACACGCCAGGCCCTGAACTGCCCAGGTCCGCTGCACGCTGAATCTCAGCCTCAATCACCCACTTAGTATCTTAGGAATTAATTACCCAATTGCTCCAGGCAGAATCCAGGAACTCGAAGAAGGCCGCGGGCGGTTTGTGGAGGCCTGCAGTGCAAGGAATGCAGCTTTTGATGCCAAATATCAGCCAAATCCTCAGAGTATAGATTTTGATATTTGAAAATTTACTATAGTTCTGACTGTATCTGAAGTTACAACCCTCTGACTGAAGAACTTGGTTGTTGTAAGTTTATCAATAGAGAATAGTTAAGAAAACTATATTCGGGACAGTCTTATAATAATCTAGTAGCATGATTTAAAAAAAAATCAAAGAACGTGAGGATAAAGCAATGCACAGTTGAAAACAAAGGAACTTATCATGAGAAACATCAGAAAAGAAATGAAAGAAAAATCAAAAGCATCATAAAACTCCTTGAATGTTCTTTGAGCTTTATTGATCCAAATTCTTTTCCCTTCATTGTGGAAGGTGTCTTCCAAAATTGATTCACTAAAATGTAGAGGAAGGCTTTGTAAAACTGAGGTTTAATTAAGAAGAACTGCCAATAATACAGCCTGTAATGATGGAAGATTAGCAAGTAGCAATGATAGGACAAGATTTACAGCTGAGATATTAGGACTGGAAGGCTGTGGAGAGAACTTGAAGTTTTGGGAATATGTGTTTTCTTCCTGTCAGATGCAATGGAAGTTTTTAGTATAGGCTTGTGTTTTCTGAGGCATTTCAAATGGCAAGGAAAGTACCTACTGTGTGCATCATATGATCAATTGTGCTTTCAAGAACTCTGAAGTTTCTGGAGGAAAAAGTCTATAGAGTAAAAAATTAAAGTTCTCCTTTACCCTCAACCTCTGCCAGGGGTCTGGCCTGTGACTCCTCAGACCTCTATGTGCATACATTTGCAGTAAGAATTTGCTGCATAGATGATTCCACAACTTGCATTTTTTATTTAACCATCTGTCATAAAGAGCTTTGGATCTGCTTTTGTGTTAGTATACAGTCAGTTGAGCCATGGCAACAGCTTCTTTTAAATGTTGCCCCCCTGCACTGTATCTCTTACCCAGAATCCCTGGAGGAAATCACATCGTTCAGATGTCTGGGGTACCAGGGGTCAGAGCCTGGGCTGGGGCCAGGTTTTAGTTTAGAAATGACCAGGGGAAGTCAGATCACCTGTAACCCCTTTTCCGGTCTGATTCTCTTGAACTCCCTTGAGGGCTGAGTTGAAATCAGAGGCTTCCAGTTAGAGCCCAGATATTCCCCAGGGAGGTTGCAGCTTTGTGTGGCCTCTGAGACACTAGAGGGTCAGGCTGACCGTGCTGCTGCTCCTTCAGCATGGAGTGCCCTCACCCTGGGGCTGCACCCTGATCTGGACGCGGCACAGGGCTTCCTATTGAGTCTGCACTGGAAGTGTTTTGCTAAAAGACCCATCATCTGGTCCCTCACAAAATCCAAGTGTTGCAAGGAAGGCAGGTTGGCCTAGGGAGTCAAACAACCCCCTCAAAAAAAGAAAAAGAAAAGTAGTTCACTCACTGATTTCAAATACCCACTCCTTTGCAAGAGAGTCTGTGTCCCCCTCTTTTCTCTCCTGACAGTATTGGCCCATTGTACACATCTACCTCAGGCCAGGACCCTGAGGAGTCACCCCCACCAAGCACCTGCTTAATCTGGGCTCGCCAACCAACCAATTTGGAAGAAGGAGGCAGAGCCTCCGGCAGTCAGGGTGGCCTGGCCCCACAATCTTCCCCATTAGCTGGCTGGGGGCTCCCTGCTCCTACCATGTGGAAGCCGAGGTTGGGAACATTCTTTTCTCCATCAAGTCTCCAACCTGGTCTTCCCCCAAGGGCCTCTGTACCATCTCAACCTGCCCACTCAGCACAGCTTCTGACAACAACAATAATGGCCTCTAGTTACTGGAACTCCCATCCCAGGAGCCAGATACAGGGTTCCCCACTTTCTGTATAATCCTCAGACAGCCTTGTGGAGCAGACATTATTGTTTCCATTTCCCAGATGAAACAACTGAGGCGCACAGACATAGTGAGCATTGCAGCCCAGACCCATCTGCCATCCAAGCCTGGCAGTCAATGACATTGCTATGTCTCTGTAAAAATCTATCCCTTCAACCACAGAACCTACAAAGTCCACCAGCCTCCATCATAGGATGAGTTATTTTATTCCTTCCGAGTGAAAAAAGAAAGAACATCAAAACACAGGCATTTGCCTTATTCACTGAATACAGTTTCCAAAACTGGACCTCACTAATAAAGTATTGAACTGAATGGATTGCTGGTTAGATAGGGGGATGGTGGTGGACAGGAAACCAGGTGGGAGAGAAATACTCTACTGCACACAGGTACTTCCTAGTTACAATGCTATTTGGTAGCAATGGACCTGGCTACCCAGTAACGTCAGTGTCACTGCCTTCACTAGCAGGGGGAGTCTGTTTCCAGATAGGTTACTGACAGACAGCCAAGCAGGCTTGGAGTCAGTTGGATGCACAGGCCCACCCTTTATTTCATATCAAGTCACCCATTCCAACCCTGACAGTAGGGACAGGGACAGGGGCTTACAACCAGTCATCACCCCCACCCCAAGTCCTTGAGCCAGACTCCTGTGGTCACCCACTCACAGGTGAGGGGGAACACTCTTCTTTTGTTCCCCGTGGTCCCTTCCCGCACTTTGGTGTGGTTGGGTGAGGAGGGGGGAGCCCTCCCTGTGGTCTGGCCTCTGGGTAGAGTAACCACAAGAAAATCCGACTACCAAAATTAAAGTCACCCTAGCAGAGTTCCTGTGCGCTCTTATGCTAAAAGGGCCTCTTTGTAGTCTTGACTCATATTTCAAAAATATCTTCATGCTTGTGTGTGTGTGTGCGTGCACACATGTGTTTTTTATAGAGAATGCATGTATGCCCCAGAAGGAATAGGAAGGAGCAGAGAAACAAACCCCACTGCATTTCACACACCATGTGCATCTCCAAATCCATTCACAGCTAGAGCAAGTAGCGGCATCCACCTGAGCAGGGGAGCCTATGTAGTTATTTCAAAATGGCAGCCCTCATTGCCATCCCTACAGGGTAATATTTTCTACCCAGCTGAGCAAATAACATGAAGCAAGCCCACTTTTCTGTGAGGAAAACAACACAACAGATTAGAAACACAATATCCATAGAGCTCATTCTTAGGAAAGGCACCTCATAAGGAGGAACATTTTAAATGAGAGAAGTGCTTTTGGAAGTGGCAGTACCATGAGGTGTGGCTTCACAATATTTCCACCAGCAGTGGACTGCATCCACCATGGCGGGCCCTACAAACCAGGCCTTGTGACCTGTATGTGTGGTAGCCGGCCCATCTAGGTCTATAAGTACACGCTGACTCTCATACAACCAAGAAATGCCTGAGCATGACTCTCAGAATGTACCCCGTCACTAAGCGGCAATGCTACACCAAGCAGTCCACACGACCCCAAGCTCAGGACACACCTGCCCTCGGGTCAGAGACTCGCCGTGGACTTACAGAGGAACCTGACCCACCACCTGGTTCACTCAGTGGCAGGCCTTCCTCACCAGGAAAATTAACGCACTCTCCCTCATACAAACCCATCCCTCCCGGGAGCACCGATTCTTTCACAGCCCCCACAGCTTCAGTTCTGGCCATATACCCCAAGCTCTAGAAACAGCTCGCTGACTTTAACCCAGCCCTCTCTGTTTAATTATCATACAGGTAATTTTTTAAAAATGTCTGGTTAATTATTTTAGAAGAACAAGAACCACTTTCAGAGGTTCTTGGAATAGAAAACTGTTTCAACTTTGGACATGAAGAATATAAAATGAGGCCATGTCTGGAATGCTGTAGCCTCCAATCCTCCCACTCCTTCTCACCTCCCAGACGAAAGGATGGTGCTTAAGGTGAGGGCCCTACGACCAAAGCACCATGGAGTCCTCACATCCCATAATGCCCCTGCCAAAGCAAGGCATTGACATATTTGGTGCCCGGAGAGAGCCCACTTCTGGGCTCACAGATGGCCGTGTTCTCATGGTGTCCTCACAGGATGGAGGGAGCCTCCTGACTGTTTGACTCCCCATGTGGGGAGCTATTACGTGGCCACCTATTATGTGGCCCCAACCAGACTCAAAGTTCCTTGTGTGAGAAGCTTGTCTGCATAAAGGGCACTTGAATAAACTGGTGAGATGCAGGTGGTCCTCCAGTTAGCCTGTGCTATGCCTTCCTACCTCCCACGCCTAGCTCCAACGTCTCCAAGCAGCCCAGGGGACACTGCAGCTCTGACAAGAGTGCATCTGAGGATGGAGGAAGGCCTGGAAGTGAGCAGAGGAAATCACTCTTTGCAAGTGGCATTTGAAATTTGAGTCACTGCTTCCAGGTATGATCAATCAGCCCCAAAATGCAGGATAGTCCAGAACACTAGCCAAAACCATTCCATCAGGACTTCCTTAATGAATACTTCAGAAATACAGTAGAGTTAGAAACTGAAATAAAACAATGCCCATAAACTCATTAGCTCCCAGGGGTCTCTTATAAGAGCACTAATCTCATTCACTGAGAGTTCCACTGTCATAAGCTCATCACCTCCCAAAAGTTCCACCTCCTGATACTACCACCTTGGCAGATGGGATTTCAACATGAATTTTAGTTCAGTTCATTGCATTATGTAACATGCAAAACTGGCTAATTATTCTATGGTGCAGTAAAACTTAACATTTGGGACTATCTTTTCAATCAAAGAGAAATTATCTCTATATTGAACAAAAATTATTTGCAACTTATCTTCTGTAAATTAACATGTAATGACACAGAGTCTGTGTTCTACCTACTATTAAATAGTACATGAAACAAAGGTACATTTCCCTCAAGATTTAAATAATCCTGGAGTGGGCCTATTAGCAATGTTCTGGCATGACATTGAAAGGACATAGAGTCATCCTTTGTCCTCATTTGGGGACAAAGTTTGGGGATAATTTTTTTTAACATTTCTTAGGTCCCATGCTGGGAATGTAGATAGCTTCCGGCAAGGTAGTGAATTATATACTTCACGACCAAAAACTTGGATTACCAAAGCCAGATTACCAGAGGACATTATACCTCTACAAAAATGACCAAAGTTAAGTTACTAGAAATGTTTTGGTAAAATTGTTACTGTGGTTTGGTATTTTAACAGGCCACATAATATGAAGTTTATTTATTGGTTTATGAAATTTATTGATAAGGAACCTGAAAGAATTAGTTGTGCAAGAATCAGAAGGAAAGTGTTTCAGGTAAAGAAAGTAGATAGTGCAAAGGTCCTGGGGCAGGTGCATGCTCACTGATTCTAGACTATCAAGGAATCTGATAGAAGACAATGTGAGTAGAGTGAACTGAGTCAGAGGTGAAGACACAGGAACCACAGACCAGACCACACAGTCTTGTAGGCCCCATGGAACCCCCATGATATCCCCTCCCATGGGCAGGCTTCACCTTTGACCTTTACCATCAACCAAGCATTAATCACATGCAGTCCTGTGACAGGGAGTCTTCTGTCTTCTTGTGGAGGGTGAGGCCTGCATCTCTGAGCCCTGGCTTCCCCAGTGCTCAGCCCCATCCCCAATACAGATTGGACCTTCAGCAGACATTTGTCCATAACGTTGATGAGATTGTGTGGGGCAAAGAGAAGGACCATCGGTCAGGTTCAGTCACCAGTACCCCCATGTGGCCCCAGCAAGGTGTCTGGGCAATTTTCCTTTGTAGCTGATTCCAAGGGGATTCTTTCTCCTTTTTAATGTTCTGCTCAGTCAGCACCCCCTGCTTCTTATAGAGAAAAAAAAAAATAGGCCTTTTCCTACCCTCCCCCCATCAGTTTCCTCTCCATTGGCTGACACGAAGTTGAAAGAGAACAAGAGAAGCCCACCTGGCTCCATCCCACAGCCCCCGTGACCAGCCTTTCCAAACAGAAGTGCCCCCCCCACCTCCTTGGATGAAAGAGCCCTCTAACTGTAAATTATTTCTAAATTGTATATCTTGTTTAATGTGTTTCAAAATTGAAAGAAAATACTTCTCCCACAATTATAGTCATTTTGTAACTAAACCCCGCAGTTTCCCAGCTCCTTCCAAACCTACTTATTTTAAAACAGAAAAATACTGCCTTTTTCCAACATGTTCTTTAGGAGCAAACCAGGGTGTGTCCCATAGACCACTTTACTCTGCAGTTTATCCTAGGACTATTGGGTTAAAGACAAATTAGGTAATATGCCATGCTGCCCTCTTGTAGGGAGTTGTCAACAGCCGGGTACTAAGAGCGGGGGTGCACACCAGCACACACAGCGAGTGCACGGGGGTCCAGACCTGAGACCTGCACAGGTGACAGGGAAGCTGACCCCAGGCTGTGTGCTGCATATGCATTCCACCGCCCTCCTGATGAACTGGTGGGCCTCACAGGTTTCCAACTCTGGGCCAGGCCAGGATTCACATACCTTTTCAAAGTACAGGCTGAAGCTTAGAAGTTAGCGGTGTGACATTTTCTAAGTGTCTAGTCACTGATGTCAATGAAAAAATAAAGATCTTTCCCAAACAAGGCTTCAGATGGGATGAAACTCACTTAAAACTTGACATTAGACCTTAACCTTTGTGTGCGTGTCCCCACCTAATGTCCAGACTCCAATTGCTGAGCCATAAATAAATCAGGGCCCGGCAGCAACTGCAGCCTCAGAAACTGGTGGAAAAAGTGGGGCAGATCCAAAGAATATAGGACAACATGAGAGATACTTTTTCAAAGAGGCCATATTTTATCGAGTGATAAATTAGTGTCTAAAGGTCACAAATCACATGATCTAGGACTACAACCATGCCAACAGTACTAGCCATGACATCAGCAAGCTCACACTGATAATGCCGACCCCCTGGGTAGGAGGGAGGAGGCCTCCGGGAGAAGTAACCACATTGCCTTTCAGAAGATAAGGAACAAGAAGGGCAATAACTTTCAAGGTAAAACACAGTGACTCAGAAGCTGCTGACACTCAGGAAGCCCCTAACACATCCAAGGGGTGACTCAGTTCTGAAAAACTGGCCCAAAGTTCTAGCCCAGAGGGGTGTCAGTGAGTATTTCAGCCTTCATAACTGTTTTTCCCTTGGGAGTCTCACCAGGTGTGAGACACAGGGCTGTTGACCCCAAACCAAGCGTTTAGCAGAACCTTCCTCAGTCGAGACACTTGTCATCTTGGATTTAAACTTGACCCTGCCTGCCCCTGCCACATGCGGGTAAAGGTCAGGAAACAAAAGAGTTCAGCATGCCATAAAAGTCTCCGTGATTAATCACTTCCCACCCGACTTGACAGCCACAGATATTTTTTCCTCTCGCCTCAGGCATTATCTCAACACAGGATGAACTTGAAACTGCCATGTGAGGCACACACGCAGAACTGGGGACATCCACTCCGGAGACCTGCCTCACATGCATATCTGGCGGGATGTATTTGTTTCCTCAGGAGCAAACCTTTGGGCAGCACCCAGAGTTCAAAAGTGGGGGTCATCTCTTCTGCAGATATGTAATCACCTTCTGCCTGAAAGTCAACTACCTTAATGACAGTAAAACCATCTTGAAAACCATTGCAGACAGACCCCAGTGGAGGTCAGGGAGGCCAGTTCTATGCCCTAGACTAAAATGCCTATTTTAGATACAAATTAGTACAGTCGCCTTGGCTGTATTTTATCAAGTTAAATGCACACCTACCTTGGGACCCAGCAAATGGCTCCTGGATTTTTACCCAAGAAAATGAAAACGTAAGTCCAAGGAAAGGCCTAGACGTGGATGCTCATAGCAGCTTTCTTCATAAACAGCAAAAAGTAGAAACAATTCAAATGTCCACCAAACAGTCAGACTGCGGTACGTACATGCAACATAACACCACTTGGCTGACCATTGAAAACCGTGAATGGGGTCAAGCCTCAGGTCATGCTGAATGAAAGAAGACAAATACAAAGAGTGCACACTGCTTGGTCCCATTGACATGCAATTCTAGAAAAGGCAAAACTATAATAATAGAAAAACTGGTCACTGGTTGCTGGAGTGAGTACAAAGAGGCTAAGGGGAACTTCCTGGGATGATGGAGTATTCTATATCTCAGTTGTGTCACCAACATTTGTTACCCTTGAAATGGGTCAATTTTATTTTATGTAATTCTTATCAATATTTTGTAAAGATCCCACCTCCACACTCCAAAAAGTCAGCCTATTGACTTTGTCCTTGTCCTTCCTTCTTTACTTGCTGTCCACACCTCTTTCTTTCCTATAGGAGGTTGTGATTCCATAGCACGAGAGGCAGGGAGGGAATCCCCGGTGTCTCAAATCTTCTAGAACAGGGTGGTCCATGTCAGGCCAAGGAGACGCCTTCAGAAAGCTAGAACAGGATCCACGGCCTGACCACCAGTGTACCCCAGGAAAGTGAACAGACAGAAGGCTTCTACCCCAGAGGTGATGCGGACCATCCCCACCAGAGAGGGGACCCCAGGGGGTGTCTGCAGTGACTCCCAGTCCAGGCAGCACTGCTTGGAAGCGCTGGCCAGGATAAAGCAGATGTCACAGATGCCCAGAGGGCAGCATCCACATCACAAATCCATCATGTGAGCTCCTGAACCCCAAAGAAAGACCAGTGTGATCTTCAGACACCCACCAAAAAATAACAGGAAGAATCCTGAGGAACACACCCCATGAGCATCTATAATTCAATGGAATAGGTGAAGCCGTGATAGTCAGAGAACAGGAATCTGGTTCTGGTTACCCCTGTGGGGACTGGACAGACTCTACAGAACAAAAATTCTTTCTTCCTCACAAGGAAACAAAGCATGAAGTTGCTTCTTTAGGGCACACATGACAAAGGTCGACTGTACTATTTTTGTAAGTTCACAGATGCACCAAGCCTGGGAAAATTCTTGAGCAAGAATATGAGGTGCCTGCGTGGGTGTTTGCAGGTCAGCAAACTGACCACACTCCCTTCCCACCACCTCGCTCTCCTGGAGAGTATTGGGCAGACATGAAGACCCAAGGCTACCACATTACATGCCAACCACTGGTACCGATTTCTGTGAAATAACAAAAAAATCATCACAGATTCTCTTGAAGCCAAAACCCAGAATAATACCACCATTGCCACAATAGCCCCGAAATTAATGGTTGCAACTGCCAGGCAAGAAAGGACGGTGGGGGCACCCCCAGTCGTGACCTTCAGTCTCTACTGAATGCTGCCCACATTCCCAATTTTAAAAGCCACAGATGCTGCTGGGCCCTTTACAACCAAACTCCAGTGAATTCGCAAAAAATAAAGGAGAGCTAATGTCCCGACTCAGCAAATGGACAACCTCCGCATTGCCCAGGCTCCAACCAGCAGGCCCACTTTCTGCTCCTCCCTCCTCCCACAGCTGTGCTCCTCAACCCCTCCCACCCCCACTGTGTTCTGTAGCCCCTTCAGGGGAAGAAATAGGCAATTATACCCTGCTCTTGTTCCTTAACAGAAGAGGAACCATGACAGGAGAAACATTTAAAATTGGAGAATAAAATGTGCAGGTCATTTAGCTCATGAATGACAAAACCGGATCTGCATTCCATCAATTCACCCTCCTCTGACATTCCACACCCACAGATATATAACCAAGTTGTATTTTTACATAACCTGTCCTAAAACTGAGATGCAAACTAAGCTTCTCTCTTGGAAAAGGAGCTTCTAAAATGCGAGCAAGTGCAGTTCAGAATCTCAGCCAAAGACAGAGGCTGACCAGGCAGGATTAGAGGTAGGAAACCTAGGTCCAATTGAGCCTGTCTTCAAGCACCCAGGTCTGCTCTTGCTGCCCCCACAGCCTTCCTACACCCTTCTCTCTTTCTCCACTTTCCTCATCTTTAACGGGGCACCCTATGGCACTTGGGCTCCTGGCAAAGAAAGGAGGAGATGAAATCAGCCAAAGCAAACTGTGAACTGTTCATCAAGACGATTGCTGGAAATACTTTGTAAATGTTGTTAAGTCCCTTTTAATAAAGCCAAACCCAGAGTTTCCGGGCTGGGGGGTGTAGACAGGGAAAGTGGGGGGCCTGGACAGGACATGGGTGCTCCATGCCCTTTTTCCAGGCCTTGGCCTATTCACCTCTTCCACCTGGCTGGTCCTTAGTCACAAGACAAAGGGGAATATTTAGGCAGCTAAGTACTATAAACCACTTATAAATATGTTAATTTGATACATAAATATCTCTAAAACAAGAGAACAGGTTTTTAGCTCTGAGCAGCCCTAAACTATGAACAAGTTGACACAGTCGCTTAGATTTGGAGCAGCATGTGATGGTACAGGGGAAGCTGCTTTTAACCTTTTCTCAAAGTTTGGTGATATGGGTAGTCTAGTACAGAGATTAAAAATAATACATTGCTCTAAGAAGCAGCTAGCTTTGTGGTGTTACAGGTGTTTGCAATAATACACAAAACAAGTATTTGTTAGGGACATCTTGGGGCGTGAGTATAAAATCTCATCTCAGTAACTTTTCCCCTGTGTAATGACTACTGGCTGTGGTACAATGTTATTCTGTAGAATTGCTCCCTACTCTTCATGTGAAAGTGGACTGATGTCTTTAGAGTGACAAATTAAGTACTAATTCCAAAAAAGCAGAAATAAAATACATGTAAAGCAATTACCCACAAATAGCCTTTTCATTACCGCCAACAAACAATCATTTCAAAACTCACAATGCTCAGTGAATGATGCGTTTAATAATCAAATTGGAAACTGCACTTGACTGAGTTGTACCTGCCTCTCAGCAAAGGGCCATTGGCTGAGCAAGAATAAAACAGAAATCTGCAATCTGCACTGGGAGGGCTCAGCCCTTCCAAAGTCTGAACCCCAATTTAACCAGAAAGTGGCAGCTCCTGGCCAGGAAAGACAGAGTCTGAGCTTGTGTCCTCACATGCAGCCTCTCCTCCCCACCGCAGGGAGCACAGCTCTCTGTTTGCAGGGAGCACAGCCCTCCATCTGCGGGGAGCTTGGTCCTGTCTTCTAGGCATCAGTCACTGTGGGCAGTCCACTGAATGCAGGCAGTCAGCAAGACTCCCACATGCAACCCTAACCTCTCTCCTCTCGCTGCCTAAACCTGGGCAACAACACTCTTCTCCCACCTTGTATGAAGCAGACAGAGGAAAAGAAGGAGACCCCTGCAGAGCACCTACCTATTCCAGATGTTTCTACATGCATCCTTCGCCTGCTTAAACCCTCCACCAGAGCTATCATTACCTTCATTTTTGCCAAGGACACTGAGCAAATAACCCTTTCCGGGGCTATCTAACCTTTCTGCCCAGGCCCTCACCCCACCCAACCACCCAGCACTTCCACCATGGCTGAAAAACTTAACCACATGCTGAATCAGGTATCTCCCTCCATGATTCCCAGGTCTGTGAAGGCAAAATGCCTTTTACTGACTTGAATCTGCACAGAACATATCTCTTAGGAGATGTACAAAAGGTTCTTTAAATAAAATAATCTAGAAATAAGAAACTGACTCACCATGGACCTCACAAGCTTGTCTGGAAACCGACTAAAGGAGACCATGGGCAGACACATTGGGTGACGCTGTTACTGGATATTTCAGAGGCCTGGAGGGTCACTGGCCAGGCTGCAGACATCAAGCTTCCCGACCTGCCCAGCTCCACTCCAGGGAGGCTCAGTGAAGAAGGGATTCCTCAGACTTCAATCCGCCTGCTTGTTCCTGTCCTCAGAGGATACAGAGCTGCTTCCTCTTCAGGGACACCTCAGGAAATTCCAGTGGCCTAAGTCTGGCCCTAATGGAGCTGCCCACTAGTGGGTTCTTGGGGTCGAGGGACTGGACCTAGATGTACGCACACACAGAGGGCTCCGTGGGCAGAGGCTCTGAGGAGAGAGCAGGGAGAGGACTCCTTCTTCACTGTCACAAGAAGGTATCAGGATGCCTAGTCCTCTCAGAGAAGTACTCAGAAAGCCAAACTTCAGGTGAAAAGTTAAGTCTTCACTATAAGACCAGGAACTGACAATAATGCCTGCTGTCACCACTTTTGTTTAAGCTAGTATTAGAGGCTTTAACTAGGGCAGACAACAACAGGAAATGAAAAGAATCCAGGTTGGAAAAGAAGAAATGATACTGTCATTATTTGCAGACAAGATGATACTATAAATAGGAACCCCTAAAGACTCCACCAAATAGCTATTAGAAACAATGCATGAAAACAGCAAAGTGGCAAGTTATAAAATCAACAAACAAAAATCTGTTCCATTTTTGTACACAAATAATGAACAAGAAAAAGAAATTAAGAAAATAATTCCATTCACAAAGGACCTAGGAATTAGCCTAACCAAGGAAATAAAGGACTTATACAATGAAAACTACAAAACTTTACTAAAGGATAGAGATCAAGATTTCAAGCAATGGGGGCCTCCCCTGTGGCACAGCGGGTTGAGCACAGCACTATGAAGCTGTCCACAGCTTCTGTAGCACGGGTTCGATTCCTGGCCGGCCAGGGAGATACCCATATGGCACAGCAGACCTTTCCTGTCTCACCCACTGCTCCCCTCAAAAGTGTTTTCAGGGCCTCCCCGGTGGCGCAGCGGTTGAGCGCTGGGTTGCGAAGCTGCCCGCGGCCTCTGCGGCGCCGGTTCGATCCCCGGCTGCTCCCAGGCCACTGGAGGAGGGTCCCACATGGTGCGCAGACCTCTCCTGCCACCCGCTGCTCCCCTCAGCAGTGTACTTCGGTCCTTCTGTCTGCTCTGCTCCCCGCTCTGGCTCTGGTGAATTCTCTCACCCTCCCGCGCTTCTGACTGTACCCAGTGCATGTATAAACAAAAACAAACAAACAAACCAGCAAACAAATAAAGCATGCCTCTATAAAAAAAAAAAAAAAAAAAGTGTTTTCAGATGTCTGCCAGTTCTGCCCCCCACTCTGTCTCTGGTGAATCCTTTCATCCACCCCCACCTCTGGCCTGTACCCCAGTTCTTGTATAAATAAATAAATCATTAAAAAAAAAAAGATTTCAAACAATAAACATTCCAAGCTCATGGATGGAGCTTATCAATACAGTCAAAATGATTATTCTACCAAAAGTAGCACAGATTTAATACAACCCCATTAATATACCAACAATGATCTTCAAAGAAATAGAACAAAATATTAAAATTGATATGGAACCATACATACATATGATATCTAGATCTCATATATACACATGATAAAGATGCTTTTGGAGACTTGACCCCTAATATAAGGGAAATAAAAGCAAAAATAAACAATTGGGATTATCTGAAGTTAAAAAGCTTTTGTAGAGCAAAAGAAAACCCTATATTCACACATAATGTATGTATATACAATATAAGGAAAAAGGACTCCTGAGAAAAAAGGAGAGAAATGAAAGCATCATGTTACCTAATTTTAAATCATACTGTAAAGCAATGGTCATTAAAGGAATAAGATATTGGAGTAAAAATGAACACATGATCAATGGAACAGGATCAAAAGCCCAGAAATAAATCCATGTCTATATCAACATTTAATTCATGATAAAGTAGCCACGGCCATATAATGGGGAAAGGAGAGTCTCTTTAACAAATGGTGCTGGGGGGGGCCTCCCCGGAGGCTCGATTCCCACCCGGTCAGGGAGAGACCTACATGGCATGTCAGACCTCTCTTGTAACGCCCACTACTCCCCTTAGCAGTGTGTTTCAGTCAGTCTGCCTGTTCTGCTCCCTGCTCTGTCTCTGGTGAATCCTCTGACCCTCCTGTTTTTCTGGCCTATACGAGAAAATAAATAAATAAATAAATAAATAAATAAATAAATAAATAAATAAATGAAAAATGTGCTGGGAAAACTGGAAGGCAACATGTAAAATTTGGATCACTCTCTAGCCCCATGCACAAAAATCCATTCAAAATGGATTGAAGATCAATACCTGTAACATTAAAATACATAGAAGAAACTACTGGCAATGTCTTTCATGATATAGATGATAAGAATGTTTTAGAGACAAAACCACTTTTGCAAGGGAAATAAAAGCAAAAGTAAGCAGTTGGGATTACCTCAAGTTAAAAAGCTTTTACAGAGCAAGAGAAAATATAGTAGATTGAAAAGACATCCTAGTGAATGGGGAAAATATTGACATATTACACTTAGAAGTATTTACTATCCAAAATATACTCCAAGCTTATTCAATTTCCAAAAAAAAAAAAAGAGCTAAGAACCCAATTAATAAATGGGCATCAGATCTAAACAGACAGTTCACCAAAGAGGATATCCAAAGTACACGGTCCAAGCTCACTTAAAAATGATTAAGGTGCTGAATTTTCTGTTCTGTGTATCTACCACACTCATTTAAATGAAAGGCACTCGGTCCTCCTGGCCCCACTGTTGAGCAGAGTCCACTTCTTATTTTGCTATGATGTGTCTCCTTTTCAGCTTCCTATCCTCGGATGCCAATTTTATTAATGGCACAATGAGATTCAAATAAACTTTCCTTCAGAGAAAGGACAAACCCAAGAAGTAGGCAGCTTGCCAGAACCCAAGAATACGAGAATCAGCCACAGTCAGTCCAGAAAGTGCTGCTGTGAGGGGCAGACTGGCCCTGCAGGGGCTGGGGCAATAATGCCTCCAACCCCCACCTGAGAGAGGGGAACTGTCCACCTATATTTTGCCATGAGGGGAGGGGACACACGGTGGAGGAGGACCAGGTTAATATCCATAAAATGTATTATCATTGTCCTTCTGGGCTCTAAATGTTTCTTTCGATGAGTCACAAAGGTTAACTTCAAGCCTCTTAAATTAAAAACCCGCAGGGTTTTCCTTTTATAGACTGTCCTCAGGAGACCTCTCACTGAGTGTTCCCTCTGTCCTCCCCAACTGGCAGCTGTTCTTAGCATGTGTGTTTACAGAAATACCAGTAGTTATTGCATGTTCCTTTCCATGTGATTAAGCATTGCCATAAAGCCCAGGCTGGATTAGAAATAGATCTTTCCCCTTCTGAGAAAGCCCTGATGGGAGTAAAGCTGGGGGTGGTGTGCAGCTTCTGCCACCTACTGGCCACTGATGGGATCACATACTAAACACCAGAGTTTTGCCGCCTGCCAATGATTTGGCCAGCCCACCGCCAGGGCAGAAGGTGACTGAGAAATATCACTAACCAGTTGCCCACCCTGGAACCTGCCTTTAGAGTTGTGCTCCACATCAAAGGGTGCCAGTCACCTGAGTTATTTAAAGAAACAGTTCAGGGCCTCCCCGTGGCGCAGTGGTTGAGCACCAAGCTGCGAAGGTGTCCGAAGCCTCGGCAGCACTGGTTCGATTCCCCGCAGGCCAGGGAGAACCCCACATGGCACAGCAGACCTCTTCTGCCTCGCCCGCTGCTCCCCTCAGCAGTGCTTTTGGTCCGTCTGCTTATTCTGCTCCCTGCTCTGGCTCTGGCAAATTCTCTCACTCTTCCACGCTCTGACCTGTACCCCAGTTCTTGTATAAATAAATAAATAAATCTTTAAAAAAAAAGAAAAAGAAAAGAAACAGTTCACTGGGTAACTTGTTCCCAGGGCACTCAGGACAAGGGGCACCTCACATCACATTATTCTAAATATGCTCAGACTTGGAAGGGAGGATGGACACCCCATGATACGTTTCAATTTCATGGCATTTGACAAATATCCCCTTGAGTCACATAACAGCTATATGAGGTGGATTCTAGAGAGAGGATATCAGGACACAGAGAGCTTCCATCACTGGCTTCTTCACCTTTCTGCCAGAAAGAGGGAAACAAAGAATTTTGGGAGTACTTGTCGAGTGGGACTATGACTTAATGGTTCCTTTTTGTCTATTTTTTCAAAGTCAAATGCATCACCATGAAGATATCCGAGTGTTCACTCAAAAGTCTGGGAGACCCTACTTCAAAGTTGTACATACACAGCGGACACCCGGTTCTGTCCTTGCGGCCTCCTTTCTTGGCTCACATTAACACACATGCATCTGGCCTCCCGGGTGGCACAAGGGGTTAAGCACAGCACTATGAAGCAATCTGCAGCCTCTGCAGCATGAGTTCAATCCCCCGGCAAGCCAGGGAGCTACCCACATGGCGCAGCAGACCTCTCCTGACTCCCCTGCTGCTCCCCTCAGCAGTGTATTTCAGTAGATCTGCCTCTTCTGCTCCCTACTCTGTCTCTGGTGAACCTTCTCACCCCCCACACCTCTGGCCTGTACCCCAGTTCTTATATGCACAAATGAATAAATCTTTAAAAAAAAAAAAACACATATGCATTGATGCGATCCTTCTGGCTTCCGGGCAGAGCAGCAGGTGGGCACTACTTCATCACCTACCTATGGGGCATTCTATTTGCCAGCAGGTATTTGGCTACTTCTCAAATAAAAACTAATCTTAAATAATGAAAACTTGCCACCCCTGAGGATATTCATGGTCTGAAGCCCATTCACAAAGACGTTGGAGCAATAATGGGAATATGTATGCAAAATCCCCAAGCGTGACCACTTCAAAGAGGATTACACCCATGAGAGTGTATGTCCTGATGTGTTTGGTTTTTTAAAACACCAGTAGAGAAGCAGGAATGAATGAAATTGAATAGAAAACAAACAGCAAGAAAATGCCCAAGGACGTTCAGAGTCTAGCCTGGGAATAGGGAGTGTTGAAAGAGGGTGACGAGGGGGCTTGGAGAACCATTTGAACTTGAGGCCACTGATGCCAGAGACATGGGGAGTCCCAAATAACAGAGACTAAAAGTGGGGGGGTCAGTGTTGCAGGATGGCCTCAGAAGCCCTTCTCTGTACACCCCACCAAGGTCAACCGCAGTTAAACACGCCTGAAATAAGCAAAGTAGCAGCTACGTAGTCACCCATGCCTTTGTATGCTTTTGTATGCCTTTGTATTCTTTTCAGTATGTTTATTTCATATCAATAAAAAATACTTAAAAACAAAGTTTTCATTTGCATTTCCTTCTAGTTTCATATGGAATTATTCCAACCCAGGATGACAACTTTTTGAAACATTGAGCAGCTAATTTTTTCTAGTGGTTTTTTATGGTTCGGAAGCTTAAGGATTCATTCATGCCTCTGTTCATAAACTATTTCTCGGGCACCTACGGTGTGCCAGGTACTAATCCTAGACAATTAGGACACCTGAGTGAACAAAAAAGATTAAGATTCTTGCAGTTGGAGTTTATATTCTAAAAGAGGGAGACAAATTATAAGCAATAAATGTGTTATCAAAGAGAGTAAAAGATGAGTGAGAAATTCAAAATAGAGGAAAGCAAGGAAAATGAGAAGTGCCACAAAGGAAGGAGAGTTACGCTCACGCTGTACATGGAGTGACGAGGGTCGGCCTGGCTCAGGAAGTGGCATCCGAGCAGACACAGGCCCGCGGGCTCTCCCTTCCTGCACACAGCGCACAGGCAAAACAGGAGAACACAAAGTCCAGGGCCAGCCAGAAGATTCCATCCATAGCGTTTGTCAAGAATCTATAAACAGGGTTGGCCAGAAGACTTAGAAAAGGCAAATACAAGACTCTCCAAGATGTGAGCCTTTGCAACCAAACAAGAATGCAAGGAAATCAGGGGCCTGCACGGGACGTCCCTATGGGTCAGGTTTTGCATGACCTTAACCGAAGCTGGAATACAACGCATGACCAAGTGAAAACCCCGAGTGGTGTAAAACCCCAAATGACAGAGAGCTCCAGAGCAGCCAGCTAAAGCTGCCTTTCAGTCGTGTCCAAGTGCAAGGATGATGGAAGAGGGGTGAGCTACGCGTGCCAAAGTGGGAATGCTAGGAGGAGAGGAGAAACTCTATTCTAATTCTCCTTCTGGCTGTTTCTCAAGGACATGAAAGGGGAAATTCCTTTTCCAAAGAGAAGCCCTCCTGTGAATGGTCCACGTCTCCAGGCCAATGTCAGAGCTGCCTTCTATGATCTTTGGGATCCTAGAGAAAAGAAGAGGTGTCAGAGGTGGGGAAATGTAGTTCCAGACTGCAGAAGGGAAGAAGGGGGTGCAGAAGAGCGAGTAGTAACACTGCAGAGCTGGGTCTTCAGGATGCTTTTGAACTGCTGAGTCACCGTCCCGGGCCACTTCCTCTGGCCTCATGTTATGTTCAGGCCTGTGAAGCTGGGATTTTCCCTTTCCTCAACTAAAAGCAAATGTGCTGGTCATTTCTAAAGAGCAGAAACCCCTCTAGCTCGTTTAAGGAGGAAACACTCACTACACCCACCAGCACCAACAGCACTGATCTGACAAGGGGCAGCTACCTGGCACCATCTGGAACCAGAAAACCAGGCCACCACTGTGGGCCCTGGCCTTGGGCTGCCACCACAACTGCCCCAGTTTCCCTCCCCACAGAATTGAGCAAGGCTATGACTGAGCCTTGACAAATCAGCAGTTTGCAATGATCTCCACGCTGGCCTGGGCTGTGCCCAGCACCAGGGAGCCCTGGACTCTGCAGGAGTTTCTGTACTCCCCACTCCCCACAGGGGAGCTTCCTACAGAAGGAGATGATCCTATCACAGTGGAGCATGGGCGAAATGTCTTTTGGAGCAAGTCTGCGTTGAGATACTGAGTGTGGCTTGGTCTCAGAGCATTACACTAAGTAAAAGAATTAAAGGCAATTTTGTACTAATCCGAGAGCGCTGGCCACTGTACTTTCAATCCTATTAGGATTCAATTTGTCTCCCCAAACAAGATGAAGCAGTTGAAGCAAAAATAAGGATGTTCTCACTGGGAGAATGAGCCGCCTGAGGAGTCAAGAGCCCCAGAAAAGCCCTGACCACCTGGGAGAGAGCGCCAGCTGCAGCAGCCAGGGCAGAAGGGCTTCCTGGGGTGGAGGGTGGGAGGATTTAAGCCTGAGTCCTGAAATGGAACTGTGGCTGCTGCTGATGCCCTGAAACCAAAAGGGACCCCTGGGGCTTCAGAAAGATGATAGGAGACAGTCGTCACTAGCCCCACAGCCCAGTCACAGGGACTCAGGGCCAAGCAGCACAGCCCGCAGGGCAGGGGATGGGGCCCCGAGGAAGGGGCCTGAGAGTTGGGGATGGGGGTGAATGGGGTGGAAAGGGAAGGAGCCAGGAGAAGGATGGGGGTTTGTAGGGGCAGGAATGGGCACTGAGCAGGTTTTCTATGATCCCAGCAGACGGAGGTAAGGGAGGAGTCAGAGTCCTGGAGCCCTCAGTGGCTTTTGCAGGTTTTTATTGGGATTTACCAGGTACACGGCAGGCAGGGGTGCTGGGGGGCCAGGAGGCTGGCAGGCCTCCCAGCCCCCAGCAAGTCTTCACTCTTTCTGGGCTCTCGAGCCTTCTCTCTGCTTCTCTTTTGTTCTGTCTGCTTCTGCTGGCGTCCCCGTGACGCCGCCCTTAAAAGCCCAGTCTCAGCCCAGGTGAATCCCATCTACCTATGCCCACACCCTACTCCAGGCACCCGCCATCAGGCATGCATTCTGGACAGCTGTCATCTATCCTAATGGCGGGAGGGCAGGAAAGCCTGATACTTTTTACCTACTCTACAGGGTTGCTGTCACTTTCTCTTCTTTCTCCTCCTCTACACCCACCAAAGGGCCACTTCTGCCTTCTGGAGAACCCGGAGAGCCAGGTTCAAGATATTTGTTCATCAACCCTGTGGTCAGTCAGGGAGGGTGACGACAGCTTCCCCTCCCCAGCCTCGCCCACGCCCTCCACCTCCCAGCGCCTGGAGCCTCCTTCCCAATGGTTCCCCACTGGTTCCCCACCCCCTGCACTCTGGGCCAGCTGCTCTACTCGTGCCTCCAATATGTCCTTCATTCTGCCCGGACCATCACCAAATTCCAATGGCCCTCGTGCCGGACCGCAGAGTCTGTGCCCACCTCCCCAGTCTAGGCAGGACCCGGCTTTCTCGGCAGCGCACGGCCCCCCCAGTGGAACTCAGCTGTCGTCACCGTGAGGGTGTTCCTGTGTGCAGCCTGTGTGTGTGCCTGGCCAACTTTGTTCTTTTCTTCTTTTATAAGAATCCAGCCTGTAAGCTTTGGATTTATCTTGGCACGTAAACCCAGGCACTAAACTAAAGTGATGTTGAATAACAGAACAGAAAAAATATAAATAAGTGGAAACTGACAGCGACTTCTTGGTCAAGTATTTTCTTCAATTAAACAGAACCAGGTAAACTCTGTGTCGTCTTCCTCTCCAGTCATTGTTCAGTGGTAGCCAAAGAAAAAACAGCTTCATATTTTTGAGAGAGATCTGCTGGTGTTTGGTGTCTCCACAATTTGCAGGGGTCCTTTTTTGGTCCTTCTCACCGACCCTGTCATTCATACTCTCATTTGAACCCTCATATCCACCCTGCGGGAACCCGGGACTGCATGACCCAGTGTAGGATAAGTGATAAAACATCAGGCTTTTCTGCCCTCCCACCGTTAAGATTGATGATGGATCCTTGCGGTCCTGAATGCACGCCTGATGGCGGGCACCTGGAGTGGGGTGTGGGCATGCGTAAGTGGGTGCACCTGGGCTGAGAGACCACACTTATAAGAGCAGTATCACGGGGATGCTAGGAGAATCACAAGAGAAGCAGAGAGAATGCTGGAGAGCCCAGAGAATGCTGAAGTCTTGCTGGGGGCTGTTAGGCCTGCCAGCCTCCCAGCCCCCCAGCACCCCTGCCTGCTGTGTACCTGGTAAATCCCAAAAGCCACCTAGGGCTCTAGGACTCTCTCCTCCTTTACCCCGTCTGCTAGGGTCATAGAGATCCTGCACTGGCCCTTCCTGCCTTTACACCCAACACGTCTAAACCAGGACTGGAACACCAGGAGCACAGTCCCTCCTCACATTGGCTGTCATAATCGGAAGAGCTCACTCAAGGGGAATCAGTTACTCTGGGCCCACTGCTATTGACAGAAATACAAAAATGCTTACCAAGTTCTAAAAAGAAATGGTCCTCATGATGGAGTTTTGTAGAGTTGCGGGTCCTTGGGTTCACGCTGAGAAAGGTTTCACCAGAGCTCCCGTTTCAGCGGCAGCGGTGAGTTTCCCAGGAGAGTTCCCCAGGCAAGTTTCTCCACCAGAGGCATTAGTTATATTTAAAGAGAAGGTTTATTAGGGAAAAGGACAGGTTTGCTGAGAGAAGACTGCATGGTTGCAGGCGGGCAGTCTTGAGAGCTGCCTCCACTGAGGGAGGTCAGTGAGGAAAAGTTCCAGCAGGTACAGGTCACAGGCAGGCAGGGAGGCTGCTGCCCTACAGAGGGAGAGAGTTGGTGAAAAGAAGCACCTGCATAGTCACAGGTGGGCAGTGGGAGTGCTGCCCTGAGCCTGTGCAGAGACTGCACTGATACAGTCCTCTTCTGTTTGGGAGGGGTCACTCCTCCCTGGAGTGGCCTGTTTGATGCTGATTTGGGATAACTAGGCAAAACCAGGAAGGGACCAGAGATTCCAGGGTGGGCCCAATCTCCATATCTTTACCCTCAGGCCTGTGCTCCACTCCCAGTAGCATCTGATCCTGCTTGGGTCTCATGCCTTGTGATAAGGCACTACTGTCTGAGGGTCACGACCTCTACAGCTGGGTTAATGGTCATGGGATTCCCCTCGACCCCACATCCTTGTGAGTCAGGTTCTGGTCTTGGGGCACCTCCTTTCCAGTCTTTCTATTCTTGTCCTCCATCACTCAGACTAATCAACATCCATAAATACGTTTGCGCTTCCCTGTCAGTTAGTCGTCCCATAAATATTACAGTTTTCCATTAAAACATTTTCAGGTCCTCACACTAGGTAACCCTCACACTATGTAACCTATTTTCAAAATGCTTTCCAGACATTATTTGTGGTCATCCCTCAAGAACCACAGCAAGTCTCTACGTTTACAACGGACATAAATAAAATTCCTGATATTAGCAATTTAAGATGGCAACATTTCACAGTGATTTTACATCCACATCCCCTACGCGTGGATGTCCCCTGAAGTAATTTAGCACACTGTCCCAGATAATTTTTGTACAGTAACAAGAATAGGGGTGTGTTGTTCTGCAGGCCTCCCCCCAATAGGGGGCACTCTAAGCCAAACTAAGTGGGTCTAATAGCCACCATCAGCACCTGACTGACACTCACCAGTTTCAGCCTAAATGGTGCAAGCCCATCATCCATCTGGCAGTCCTCCCAACCACCCTGAAAGGGTGGGATTTGGCACAGAATACAAGAATTCCTAGACCGACATTCAGTGCCAAAGTGTTTTTCTAATTATATCCTGGAACAAGCTACATTTGCAACAACACTTTCTCCTAAGAGATCCTCCAGTCCTCTAAGCCCTTGTACCTAAAAGGAGGGAACCCGTTAGTTCCTTTCTCTCTCACAGACCTTTAAGGGCAAAGAGGAGGAGGCCTGGTAAGACCACAGTCATGTTCCCGCTGCTGAGGACCATCAAGTCAGTCCTCAGTGGTCACAGGAGAAAACAAAAGAGAGAGAGGCCAAGGTAGTGTAGGGGGTCCTCACAATCTGCAAGAAGCTGCAGAAGGTTGCTCCAGCCTGCCCTCCCCAGCCTGCCATGGTACTCTTCAGATGATGGAGTTCGGCAAGTGGGGTTTATTAAGAAAAGAGGAAAAAGGAAAGAGATACGCCTGCATAAGACACAGGCGGAGGGTCATGAAAAGACAAGAGCTGCATTTTGCCAAAGCAAGGGGTGTTTTCACAGTGTTCTTTGACGGAATTATTGTGGAAATTATCACCTTGGGGTCAGATTGGATTGGTCTTCTGTGACTAATAATCCTCTCTGCCCCCACCTCTGGCTGATAAACTTTTCTGACCCCACCTCAGATCCCTGGAAACTTCCATCTCTGGGTTTAGTCTAACTCCTTAATCATCCCTACCCCCACTTCTGGTGCTTGTCCTGGTGAGAACTTTCACTGTCACTTTTCTACTTTCGGCTTCCATCAACACCTCAGACGCTTCTCAGGACCAGCGGGTCGCCCCCAGTGTGAGACAGCCCCATACTGGGGCTGGGCCGGCCTGTGCTTTGCCTCTTGCATATTTTTACTCACAGTGTGTTTTATATGAACAGCCTATAGTTGTTTTTTTTTTTTTTTACAAGTTCTGGCAATTTTCTACTGTTAAAAATAGAATAGAAATAGGTACACTCTCCCCAACTGCCCAAGATGGAGTCCTTCATGTGGGGCCCCACACAGAATTAACAGTGTAGGGACAGGATGGGCCACTGAACCGGTTTTCTGATCCAGCAGACGGGGTAAAGGAGAAGAGTCCTGGAGTCCTCGGTGGCTTTTCAGGCTTTTATTGGGATTTACCAGGTACACAGCAGGCAGGGGTGCTGGGGGGCCAGGAGGCTGGAAGGCCTCCCAGGCCCAGCAAGTCTTCACTCTGTCTGGGCTCTCCGGCCTTCTCTCTGCCGCTCTTTTATTCTTCTCTCTGCTCTCTGCTGGCATCCCCGTGACGCCGCCCTTAAAAAGCCCAATCTTAGCCCAGGTGAATCCCATCTACATATGCCTACACCCCACTCCAAGTGCCAGCCATCAGGCATGCATTCAGGGCCACAGGGTTCCCTCATCTATCCTAATGGTGGGAGGGCAGAAAAGCCTGATACTTTTACCTTACCCTACAAACAGCTAGTGCAGTTTCAGCCTCTCCCAAAACTGTGATACTAAACCAGTCAATCTGGAGATTGACTGGTCAGTCAGCACCCATGAGGTATTCGGCTTAAGACCCCCATGCCTGGCCCTGAAAGAAGGTCTTTACCTGAGATATTCTTTTTTTTCCCCTCCTCCTACTCCTGAGATATTCTTTTCTTTTCCTAATAATCTTGTCCCACTCTCTATCTATTAATACCCACCACTTTGTGTAACCCTTCATAGTGTCTAGGTGGGAGGCTGCTTGATTCCTGAATTGTCTTATAAAGCTAATTAGATCTCTAAAGCCATGGGTTTCTCCAACACTATGTAAGAAACTCTGCATTGGTTTCCTGCATTGATGCCATTAAAAGGACTCATCTTTTGTGGTCGGGGTATGGGGGGGGGGCGGCATTGTTTCAGAAAGTTTAGGTTCCCAGCTTCCTACAGGGCTCAGAACTCAAGAACCATAGGAATGTGCAAACCTGCCTGTATTCCCTCTGCTTACCTGCCCTTTCTCCGGTGCCACTGTCCCAGGAAAATTCCAGGGAAGCAGAGATGTTTGGAACTCTTTCAGACCCTAGTGTCTCCCCTGCACCCAGAATGCTTTTTAGCCCTGCAAAGCCTGCTGCTCACTGCTCCGAGCTCACACAAGCACTTGCCCTCAGAACACCTGGACTCCCTGCTCACCTGTTGAGGGTGTGTCTCTCTGCAAGTCAGTCCATCAGCACCCCCTCACATCTACCAATCTTTGAAAGCCCCACAAAAGCTATGCTTTGGGGGCTGTATGAGACAGCCTAGGTAAAAGAAAATATGAGCCTATAGGATGAGCGTTGCCCCAAGTTCTGTTTGAACAAATGGACTAAATCATGGCTGTCCAAAAATTTGGCCCATGAGGCTGACCATGAGGTGCCATACTAGACAAAAAGCATTAGATTCTGACTAATGAATATCTTACAGTTTCCTGGAGGGAGAAGGCCGAGAGGCCACACGTGCAGTTGGAATTTTAACCATCTGTGCGTGCGTTGGCTTAGGCCAACCCAGAGCAAGCTCAGGCTGCTCTTTTCTGCTCTACACCGTGCCTACCCTTTAAATATTTCCTCCTCACTCCTTTCGAGGAGCCACGCTACCTTCTCCTTTCAGGCACTGGTTCCCTCAAGCATGAGTCTCTAAGAAAGCCTTGTCTGGTTCAACTACACCAGCACTGGCTGGTAAATTCTTTCCTTAGAGGACTTAGAGTGCCCCCTACTGGGAGAAGGCCTGCAGAGCAACATGCCCAGAATGCTTCTTCTTTTTTTTTTTATTAAATAATAAATTTTATTTTTATATTCCCCCATACAACTGCACATGCCCCATTCTGACCCCAATCCCTCCCCTCCCGGCCCCCAACCCCCAAAAAGTGTCTCTGGTTCATAGTTTTTTGTTGATTTTGATTTTCACTTTCTTATAGTTATTCTTTTTCCTGATCCCTTATTTAAGTTTTCTAGATTCCTGCTATGAGTGAGACCATCCGGTATTTTTCTTTTTCTTTTTGGCTTATTTCACTGAGCATGATCCCTTCCAGCGCCATCCATGTTGCTGCAAATTGCATGTGTTTATCTTTTTTGAATGCTGAGTAATATTCCATGGTATATATGTACCACATCTTCTTGATCCAGTCATCTATTTTTGGGCATTTGGGCTGTTTCCAAAGCTTAGCTATTGTAAATAGTGCTGCTATAAACATAGGGGTGCAGGTGTTCTTTGGAATTGATGTTTCTGTGTCCTTTGGGTAAATACCTAGGAGTGGAATTGCTGGATCATATGGAAGCTCTATGTTTAGTAGGTCCAGAAATCTCCACACAGCTCTCCATAGTGGTTGGACCAGTTTGCATTCCCACCAACAGTACAGGAGAGTTCCTTTTTCTCCACAACCTCGCCAACATTTGTTGTTGCTAGTTTTTTTAATATGTGCCATTCTCACTGGTGTAAGATGGTATCTCATGGTAGTTTTGATTTGCATTTCCCTGATTACAAGTGATGTTGAACATTTTTTCATATGCCTGTTGGCCATTTGCATTTCCTCTTCAGAGAAGTTTCTTTTTAGCTCTTCTGCCCATTTTTTGACTGGATTATTTTCTTTGTTGTTGTTGAGTCTCATCAGCTCTTTGCAGATTTTTGTGATCAGTCCTTTATCATTAGTGTTGGGTGCAAAAATGTTCTCCCAGTTGGTGGGGTTTCTCTTTGTCCAGAATGCTTCTTAGCCCTGCAAAGCCTGCTGCTCCCTGGCCACCGAAGGAGGGTCCCACATGGCGTGCAGACCTCTCCTGCCGCCCGCTGCTCCCCTCAGCAGTGTACTTCGGTCCTTCTGCCTGCTCTGCTCCCCGCTCTGGCTCTGGTGAATTCTCTCACCCTCCCGCGCTTCTGACTGTACCCAGTGCATGTATAAACAAAACAAACAAATAAATAAAACATGCCTCTATATAAAATAAATAAATAAATACAGACACACATAAGACTGTATGCATAAAGCTGGTGATATCTAAATAAAGTTTATAGATTATACCAATGTTGATTTCCAGTTGTGATACTGTACTACAGTTGTTACCTTTGGGGGAAATCTGATGAAAGGTATATAGGCTCACTCTGTGTTATTTCTTACAACTACAAATGAATCTGCAATGATCTCAAAATACAGAAGTTTTAAAAATGTTAATCTCCTACAAATAAGCAGTAAAAGTAAAACTACACCAGCAACTTTACTATGGATGCAGAATTAATGAACTTTCAAATTTGTGTTTTCTCCATTGTTTGATTTGTCGATGTATGCCTTTCATCTGGAGACATAATTAATTTCATTAAATACAAGATGAGTTTCAGAATGGATGCAATATTGGGATAGAGTAGGTAGCCCATGTTCAGACTGGGGCACCTACTCCTCCCCCCACAGCCTGCTCCTGCTGGAAGCCTGTGATGTCATCAGTGGCTTGGGCTCCAGAACCTCGGAAGCCATTGATCCCAAACACTCTGCTACAGTCTGTGCTCCTTTTGCTCTCCGGTGAGGCTGTGCCCTGGGTGAGTGAGAGAGAGAAAAGGAGGGGTGTGGGGAAGGGGGGCAAATTGGAAAGGATGTGAAAACACAGGGAGGAGATCAGAGCATAAAGCCAGCTCTCAGAGAACTGGGCCTTCTTTGATGGCACCCTGAGAAACTCAAGCATCATGAGGACAGTGGGGAGATGGGGAGGGGAGGAGGGGAGAAGAGGAGGGAATAGAGGAGGGAAAGGAGAGAGGAAAGAGGAAAGAGAGGAATATAAAGAGAGAGGCAGGGCAGGGCGGGAGGAAGAATGCAGAATCCACCAGTCCTGAGGAAGACTGTCCTCAGGTGGGGTAATGGCGCCACCCTTGGGGGGCACCAAGGCTGCCTCAATCAACCCAAGGGCCATCCCAGATAAGCATGGACGATTCTGGCTATATTTTTGCAGACTTGCTTGCCCATTATTTTATAATGGTTCACAAGAATATTTAAGTAGAACTGATGACAAAATGAATGTGTAACATGCTGTTTAACCTGAATAGAAATGTGCCTGAGGCTCATTTCTCAGACACAAGTTTCAGTCCCAGACTCAAAGTGCTCTAGCCATGGTCAAGCAAGTCCTAGACCTAGCCATGGTTTCCTCAGGTAAGTTATAAACCACCCCTCACAGATCTTTTTCAGGACTGAACTCAGTAATTCTTAGTGCCCTGATCAACAGCTGATGTTTAATAGGCAACCAATGACTGTTAGTTACTATTATTGCCATTTTGCCATCACTAGATCTCACAAGAAGCAGGTCAAGCCAAAAGATTCCAGTCAGAATCCAGTCAGATCCCATGGGGTCACCTCCATTTTTTGTACACAGAAGGCAGTATCACCTTGAGCTCCACACCCACCTCCTGAGAGACTCCTGCAAGCCAACAGGCGCCTGCAAAAAAGAAGCAAAAGAAGAGGGTGTGCATGGAAGGGAAGACAGGTGTGTGGGGTCATCTGCCCTTCACCCCAGTCTTTAAGTGAATGAAGGGGATAGACCCTCACGAATTCAAGGGTCTTCCCCTTGACCCACATGAGTTCTGCAGAGGCAGGGGCAGGGTGACCAGGGAGAGACAGGGCAGGCGCTGTCTTGTCACTTGAAAATCTCTATAACTGGAGAATTTCACATTTATCTCCATAGAGGTGTCCTCCAGGCAGAAAGATCCATGGAAAGAGGCACAGGAGAGCAACACATGCCAGGCAAAGAAAGATAAATAATAATCCCCACCATCCCGGACCCTCTCTTCTGGATGCACTGCCCTCCTTTATAGACAAGTGCGAAGGCGGGAGGGGTGACAGTCATTCTCATCCCCCAAGACATCACATGCAAAATCCTCAAGGTGAGTGGAAAACGAAGAGCCCAGTATTTCCCAGGAGGGTCCCTCCCACCATCACTTGGGGTCCTTCCTCTCCCCGCAGCTACTCAGAATAAGAGCCTTCCAGGCTCCTGTTCTGCCTCATCAGAGGCTGACCCTGAGCAGAGAACCAAGAGAAGAGGCCAGAAGAAAATGCTGATGGATGTCAAGGCGGGTATGGGTCCTTGGGCACCCCTCCATTTACTTAGCCCAACCTGAAGGGCCTATTATTGCTGAGCAACCGTTTGTCACCTTGTCCTCGCAAGGCAGGGTCCAGCCCAGGGTAAGCCACAAGGGTAGGACCCAGGATGCCCCAAAGGGGTCACATCCATGGTCATACAAAGTCTTGTACCTGCAGCTGTCCAGGAGGACAACCCCCCAGCTTCCAACGCCACCTCCTCTGAAGCTATCTGTGAGCTCAAGTCCTGGAGGAAGAGGGGGCAGAAGAGAAAAATATGGACCATCAATCATGTTGAGGGGACAAAACTCAGGATGAACAAGAGGAGAAGACCCAGTTACCGTCCTGAAGACCAAGAAGCATTTTACCGACTTCTCGGTGGGTTGCTTGAGCTGTGGGCTGAACGCCCCTCTATACTGAGAATCGCGGGGGCAATGACTCTGGGCTCAACCACCACCTGGGCTCTCACTGGAAGGTGTTCAGGTAACTCCTGAGGAGCTGACAGGGTTTTCCTTGCCAAGACAAGTTCTGGGAGGCATGGAGGAGTAGGAGGAGATCCCAGACATTTCAGAACAAACCAAGGGGTGCATCCTCTCCACGTAGAGATGGTTCATTCATTCCCTCCAGTTAAGACTTCAGAAGTTAGTGATGGAAGACCAAACCAGCTTTCACTGTCTTTATGCTAAAATGGGAGAAGAAACAACAGGGACAGAAATGAGTTGCACTCAGCCAGTGACAAATGCAGAGAATGAATTTTTTTGTAGAAAGGCAAGCTTCCCAGAGATGGGGAATGGGCAAAGGGAGGAAGGCTTTATGAAATGGGACACTTAGGGAAGGTCTGACTGAGAAAGTGTCATCATGACCAGACGCAGGATTGAGTGGGAAGTCTGGGAACCACACTGAGCTCACAAATACAACACCTATTAGTCACCTGTCATTATTTAAGTTGAAATTAATTAAATAAACTTTGAGTCTCACCAGACACATTTCAAGTGCATAGTAATCACATACAAATGGCTACCATATTGCATAGCACAGATTGTAGAACATCTTCCTCATCACAGAAGGTTTGACTGGACAGAACCCATGAGGGCAAGGCTCACTGAAGAAAATCAGAGAGGGAGAAATGACCCAAGGCCCCTCCAACCTCCCTGCTGTGCAAATGTCTGTCCCAGGCTAGGAGTGAAGGATGGCAGGACATGGCATCCTTGGGGTCACAGGAAAATGGCATCTGCAGGGGACAACTCAAGAAGACCCTGCTGGGGACAGGGGATCACATCATCTCCAGGAAGTGAGGGATTCAGGAAAGTGGGGAGCAGCCCAGTCCCAGGAGCTACTCACTCTCTACCACCTGCACAGGGTCTTCAATGGTCAGATGGGACAGGAAATGGCAGTCACGGCATGATGAAGTGACAAGGATATGATGTCATGGAGCCCAAGGCCACATCCAAGGTTTTTACTTGAGATAGAGTTGTTAAATTCTGAGAAATATTAACAGTGACCCCTATGTATGTCAATGGAAGGAACGGAGCTGTTACTGATTTTAAGACTCAGATGCTTCCTGGCAGAAAGGGAAAGGCTTCTGCTCCCTGACAGAGGGGACTCACAGAAAGTTCTGGTTTCCTCCTTCCCTCTCACATGTCACACAGGGTGGGGACCCTCATCACTCCTTCCTTCCTTCCTTTGCAGAGGATCCTGTTATCCAGAGCTTCTTGGAAGCTGATATTTTCCTCAAAGTGTCTGACAAGGTAACTGTAGCACTAAAATGACAAAGGAACAAGGGGTCTGCCGAGTCGCCACCCCATGGGCACAGGTAGAAAATAAGATTTCTGCCTGGGCAAGAGAAGCCCTGGAGACCTGCTCTCACAGTAGAAACAAGAGAGGAAGGACCCTGACCCTGCCCTGCCCCCCGGGCCTCTCCTCCCTGACCTTCCCATCAGCTCATCTCCATATTTCAAAGGGTCCTAAGACCCTAAGCTAGTCCAACCCTGCGTGTCTTTCCCACCATGGCCTTTGGATGGGGGAAAGGCCTGTGGACCTTCCAGAGCACCCTCCCTCTATCCGTTCTGCTCCCCCCTACTCCCCGTTCCTCGCAGTACCTGCTCTCCATGGTGGTGGAGTACTTCGGCCGCGTCGGGCTGCCTGGACACCTCTACAATAGGATCCACTTCTTCCTGGCCCTGTGAGCGCTGCCTCAGGGACTGGCTCTCAGTTCTGCCCAAATCCCTAAACCCACAGCCTCCTCATCCCTTCAGGATGGCTTGGCCCAGGCACCTGAGGGTCCCCATGAGGTTCCCCTTGGCCATAGAGCAGACAAGCCTTCAAGGATCAGGTGGTCATGGGGGAGGGGAAGGTAATGACCAAGGCCCTGAGACAAGGAAAGGGGCCAAAAGACTGAGTGACTGCAGAAGGACTCCCCTAGCAAATGGGGTGCAGGCCAAAACTTGACCTGGGCCCCAAACGTCATGGGCCCTGCAGGCTCAGTGTTGAGGACAGTGCCGCCGTCCCTCCAGAGCCATGTCCCACTGCAGACAGGGCTTTCCCAGACCCTCTGTCCTGGATACTCTGCTCTGGGCACTGGTTCCAACAGGGTGACATCTGCAGCCTCTCCCCATTGTCCCACTCAAGACTGGCAGTCGTTGCTGGAACCAGGACAAGCTTCCCCTCTCACCCTGTGGCAGCTACATTGCCTCGGACATGGAGGAGGACAACCCCACATCCAAGAGGAGCATCTTCCAGTTCCTGCTGGGCAGGGAGCACTGGCCCGACCTCTATAAGGAGTTCCTAAAGCTGAAGGTGGAGTTCTTCCAAGCAATGGGGCACCGTGCCTGGGTCACCCCGGAACTGTGTGAGGAGGTCTGTGGGGGATGACGGCCAGGAGGCACACCCCGGGGTTGAGTGGGGTGTGGCCCATCCTCCAAGTTTTCATGTGCCTGTGTTTCGCTTGCAGATCCAGGCCCAGAACCCACATCACTGGGTCTGGAGTCGGGTGCGCCAGTGCACCCCCTAGGTCCTCAAGGACTGGATGGGGCTGCAGGTGGTCCAGGTGAGTGTGGGCACTACCCCCTGTGCCCACACCCCAGTCACCAACCAGACTGGTGAGCGTGAGGAGGAAGCGCTACTGCAAACATTAATGCATATCATAGAAAGGGGTCTGAGAACAACCCTGGGAAAGAAAGTAACTGCCTGCGTCTGTACCAAAACCGTGCAGGTGAATTTGGTTATAGAATCACATACCCTGCAACATAAGGTCTGAACATGCATGTTCTTTTGTTTGTTTGTTTTTTAGGGAAACTCTTGGAAATGCTGTTCTAAAATGCAGTTCTAAATCATGAAAACCTCTGCAGGGTTTTGATCTGAGTTGAAAATTTTAAAACACAAAGACATGGAAAACACTGAGTTCATCCTTTCTGGAAAAGGGGCCGTTGCCATGGCGGCTCTTGGGAGGAATGAGAAAGATAAAGTCCAACTTGTCATCAAAAGTTTTGTGTGTTTTGCTCCGACGGGAAGCAAGCTACACTAAGCTGGGCCCTTGCAGGATGAGTGCGAGGCATGGTCTTGTCACAGACAGGGAACGCTCCTAGGGCTTGCTGGTCTCTGAAAAAATAAGAATGCTGGCAAAAAAGGAAAGAAGTACATACAGCACCGTGAGGAATTACATAACAGATAACACACTTCTAGAAAACCACCTGCCTGCCATCATGCTCATTAGTATGTGCTTTCTCTGGTTTAAATGTGGTTTTTATATTTGGATGTAGCTGAAGTGGGGGCAAACCTCCGTGAAATGCAAAAGGAGCCCTTTGCCTGGGTAGCCAGTTGTACCAGGATAAATCTGCGCCTCACTGCAGGGTGATGGAGCAGATGCTGACCCCAGGAAAAAGAAAAGAGAGAGGAAAGCAGGCCAATTGTGCTCTGAGATAAGTCAAGTTTGGTAGAAAATTTCATTCAACAGGTGTGTGTGCCTGAGTGTGTGTGTGCATCTGTGTGTGTTTGGGTTTTTTTTTTTTTTTTTTTGAAGGCCAGGAACAACAGTCTATGTCAGAAATCTCAGAATTCCAAAGAAAAATTCCATTTATCACAATAAAAAAAAAGGAAAGAAAAATTGCAGTGTCTGGGTCCCTCTTGGGTCCGTGACTTCTCCGCATGAGGACAGCAGATCATCCCTGAGCTGCTTTTCCATAAGTACTACGTGGTTGGGGGGACTTTCATGCTGCTCTCTTAGGACTTTCTCTCTCCTCATAGCTCCCTCCCCCTGAACCTGCTGCTTCCTTCCCAGGCTCCTTCAGTGCAGGGGCAACATCCCCCCAGCAGGCCTCAGACCTGAAGGGCCTCAGACCTCTGTGAGTCCACAGAGCTGTTGGGGAGAAACCTGGGGCTGCTTGGGTGGTCACTACCACAGCAGCTCTGAGGTTGGCACCTTCCAGGTGAGTGGGTGCAAGGACTATGAGATTGCAAGAGGAAAAAAAAGATTTGCAGCCTCAGAGAACAACTGATGATTTGATGACCCTTTGAAAAGGAAAATGAACAGCACTGGGAGCTCAGTAGAGGTAACAAAGAGGCTAGAAATTCCATAACAAAGCCTAGGGTAGACCTAGTGATGAGTGGTTTTGTGGGACTTGAGTATGAGACTGAATGCACATCTGAGTTGCTCAAGATCCCAATCAGAGGATGTGAGGGCGATCTGGCTGCGACATCTGTCACCCCATTGATCGCCAGGGTTGATTCGGCTGATCTGGCTGGCTAGGCGGGTGTCCCCTTCCTCCCTCACCGCTCCATGTGCGTCCCTCCCGAAGCTGCGCGCTCGGTCGAAAAGGACGGCCTTCCCCGAATAGAGACGGACTGGTCTTCGGTCGAGGGTATACGAGTAGCTGCGCTCCCCTGCTAGAACCTCCAAACAAGCTCTCAAGATCCCAATCAGAAAGGGTACTGATGTACATTAGCAGATGGTGGGGGGATCACTTGGAGCAGAAGATGGCGAAGCCCCTGAAAACTTCCAGAAACTCAAGGGGGAGGGCACATGTCCCTGCTGGCACTAGCTTCCTGCAATGAGGTGTGTGCCATCTGCCCTCCTGTCTGCCTATAACTGCCCAGGAGAGGAAGGGCTTTGCTGCCTCTTCACCCCAGTCAAATGGGTCTCGCCCACTATTGGCACACTCTGACTTGGCCCCAACTGGGATATATGGTTAAGAGAGAAGAGCAGGGGGTGGAGATGCTGAATAGACATCCAGCCCATGCACAGGGGACAGTGAGATGACCCACAAATGAACTTGTGCAGCAGAGAGGGAGTTTGGAGCAAGGGGACACAAGATGCACCCACACTTTCTTCTGAAAATTTGCAGAAATTTCGAGTGAGGGTAGGCATTCCTCTCCTCCAGATCTCTAGGGGCAGAGAATGCAAATAGGGATGTTAATGATTCTTCCTTCAATTCCTGAGCATTTACCCACATTTCCAGTGGATGAAATTATCTTTTTCATCTCTGAAATGGTATAGCAAACTTAAAATATTCTTGGCAAGTGAAAGATATGCACTAAAATGAACACAAGACAAATGACAGAAGCACAAGTGGCTCTAACTAGTTTCGAACTGCTGTTTCTGTGATGAGTGCCCCAAAGTCGTGACCATGTGGTTCATGTCCCAGCACATCTGGGTTCTGAAAGTACGTGCTCAAGGCTTCCCACCCCAGAGAACCTGACTAGAAGTCTAGACAGCTCCACTGGCAACAAAGACATGGCCACATGTCTCACACCTAAGTACTGGAGTAAAAGTAGTGGAAATGATTTATAGATTTTCATTGATTTTACTAAGCACTATAAAATTATTTTTCTAAATTTCTTATTTCATTTTATAATGAACCATGAAATAGGAAGAAATATTTCTAGAAAAAATAATTCTAAGATTGTTGTTATGTGACCAAGACAACAATACATAGCTAATACAATTCATTTCATCACAAGAAATTACACAAAGGCTTTGGGTTTTCCAAAGATTCATGAAGAAATGAAATTGTCTGCTTGTTCAAGGTGTTCATAAATTCTGCCTGGTGCAATGTCCTTCTAACTTAACATTTCATCTACCCCCTCCTGAGTATCTATTGGGTTAGGAAGAAAAGCAGTCATGGACCAGGCACAGGGCAAAAACAGTATGGTTTGGGGCCCAGACTTGTTATGTTGGGAAGTGGTACAGCCTGAGCCAGCCAGGAGTGTCAGCTTAGAATGGGGGCAGGACCAGGTGGCGCCCACAGGTCCTCGGTGAGTTTCACACAGCTGCCTGATGTAGGGGTTCTCCCAGCCTGAAGGTCAGGACCTCTGGGCAGTCCCCTCCTCATCCCAGCCTCACTTTCATTCAAGGTCATACAATAGAGCAAAGCAAGAGGAGGGGAGCAGGCAAGTCCATCCTAATCCACATGCAAGAATTAAGGATATAATTTGAGGGCCTTTTATCAAAAAAGATTTTCTGCAGCTGTGACTGTAATGAGAAGCAAGCAACGTATTTCAGAATGGGAGGGAACCTGGTTGGCCCTCAGAAGCAGGAAGATGGTCATTGGAAATCTCTGTAAAAACAGCATGGGAAACTTCAGGGAGGGTAAGTTCTGACAGAGGCCTGGGGCCCAGGGAACCCCTTCTAGAGTAGCCACTTCTCCCATCTCACCTCAGTTTCCTTCTCCTGTTGGTTGAAAATTAAGACACTAGGGGTACAGAGGTGACCAAATCCTGCCCTTTCTCTCACAGTTTAATTGAATAGAATCTTCATGCATTAAGGCTTTTTGCACAAAATTTGTTATTAGGATGGGGGTATCACAGAAGAGACCCCCAAACCTTTAAGAACGGCAACAAAGTCTTCCCAGTTTGGGTATCAAGTTGGCCCATGGGCTTTAGTTCATCCAGCTCATCCTCTCCTAGCTTTGGCCTTCTCCTGTCCCTCAGTTTGAGTTCTGGCACAGGCATTCCTCAGAATCAACATATATCCATTCCTCTGGCAATTCGTGCCTCAGCTCCCACATACTCTGGCTTTAACTCTGTATCCTGACCCCCAAACACTGGCCTGTCTGTAGAGCAGGTACGTAGCCTCCCACCAAACAAGGTTGCACACTGGCCCTCAAGCTGAGCAATGAGCCCCTCGTCTTTCTTCCTTCCTCTAGGATGTCAGATCCTCTGAGTTGCAACAGGACCTTCACCATAAACTGTAAAGTTGGTTGATTTCTAAGAAAGGGTGAAAAGTTGCATTAATCAAGCAAGATTAAGCAACAAAGGGGAAGTTCTTGTAGGGCTTCGCCAAATGGTCTCCTCCTGCTAAGGCTTGGCTCTATGCTTCAGAGATGCAGACAAGTTCATGTGTTCACTCCTTTCTAAGACACTCATGGAAGGAGCACAAATGTCAACATCCAGCAGGGAAATAACCTGAGTCTATGTGTATATATGTGACTATACTGTTTCTTTAGATATGTCCATTAATGGAAGCAATGGATATGCATTTCTATTTGTATAAGTAAAAATGACAGATGTAGGAATTAGCAGTAAATTAGAAACCACACTGTGACAGGTACTATTACCCAACAGTGTCTGGTTCTCCTCCCCTCATAGACATACTTTTGTGTGGTGGAGCACTTTGACAACTTCCTGCCAACAGGCCACAACTGCAAGTGACCTGTGCCACTGCTGGGCAAGGCTCTTAAGAGCCAGATGTATTTCTTTAGCCATTCCTCTGCCATGAATCTGAGGTTGAAATGTTCAGGATGGTGAGAATCACAATCTCAAGTTTTTGAGAACCCTAGGTAGCTGGAATTAATTTGATACACCTAGCATGTCTGCTTAAGAGAAGAATGCCCAGAAGATGCCCTTTGCTCCGTATAAAGACAGTGCTGTTTCCACGCCACCTGCCATCTTACCTCTTTCTCATAAAGCCTGATTTTTGTTTTTGTTGACAACATTCTGATGACTGCCCCCCCCCCGTCATGTATGAGAGTGCATCTGTGTATAAATAACTCACTTAAGTCATTCTTAAATCAGAGAAAAGCATTCAAATCATAAACAATTGAGAAGGAAAATAGCAACAGTTGCCCAGATACTGAGTTCTTTCATCTTGATTCAAATGGAATTTCCAGAATCTCATTTGTTTTTTATTTTCCTTTACCCTTGATTAGAAGAAAAACTACTGTGAAAGGAAGCACATTTTGTCCTCCTGGTCAGCCACAACTAGCCTATCTTCACACGCAGGGAAGGGCACTGGGGCCATCATGCAGATGGAGTACTGAGTTTAGAGGAACATTTTGCTTGTAGATGTCTTATAAATACTAGCTCTTCTCAGAACAAATACCACATGGGCTTTTGCCAAAATCTCAATGGAAACATTTCCATTTGCTTTAATTTTTATTTTTAAAGCTAAACACCACAATTCAAGTTGTCAAATGTGCAATCATTGGTTAAATCTTGCAACTTCTACCAGCTTATGGTCCTACTGGCTGTTTAGGAGGCACTGGATACATGTCAGAGGCTGGACAGCAGGGCGCCTTCTTCGATGGAAATGAAATGTCTTTCATTTTAAAATACAATTTCAAAAGACCTTGCTTTAGTAGAAGTTTCCTATTTCCTCCACTTACAGCAGGCATCCTGCTAGGCAATTCTTCATTACAGTACAAATCTGTTTAATGTGATCACACTCTGAGGATGTCTGGCACTGCCACAGAAGTACAAGCAAAACATCTTAGGAAATGCTTTTACAAGCCCTTTTGTTGCTGCAGAAAGTAAGACTTTATGACAGAGCTTCTTTAAAAGCCTTGCATAAAGTCACTTCACCTGAACTGCTGTAGCTGAAAGCCCTTAAAAACCAATGTCCACTCAGTTCCAACTATTCTATTCTCTGAAGTCCCAACTAAAGCAAACAATGGTTTTGAAAACAAACCAAAAAACTTTATTTACAAAAGTAAATTTTAACTCCCTTTTATAGATCATATAATGCTAATGTTGACAACAAGAGTCTCTGGAATATTGAAAACACTTATACTTCAAAATACAATGAGGTCTGTGCAGCTCATTTCCCCCTTTCTATTATAAAACTTATAAATGCTTCTCTAGCTTTGCTGCTAGTCAGGGTATGGTGCAGCCATCAGATTGCAGCATAGGTTACCACCAGATGGGGTCACATCACCATTGGCTGTGGATTTCCAAGAAGCAAAGGAGCCAATCTTAGCAAAGCTCGCACTGGCATTTTGAGCTGTTTAAATTTGAAGAGGAGTTCAGCAAAGCTTGTGCTCCCTAAAAAATGAGAATGGAAAAAAAGGTTGTATCTCAAAGAAATGCAGCCATCCATCCCCTTTCAAAGAAGTGTCAGACAATTAGGTTTAAACCTGGAATTCTTCCCTTCGAAAACAATTCACCAAAGGTAATACTTAAATTATGTATTTTCTAAATGCACTATAAAATGTTTTGATATACAAAATTAAATTTATCCATTCTTCAGGATGTGACTTATAACTACATGTGAAACCATTAATATTGTTTAATTCAATATTTTAAAACTATAAGTCATGAATGTGCCTGTCAACCTGTAAGTTATATTGTGTAGTCCAGGCACTCAATACTTAACCTGAAAAAAGGATACAGGCTCAAAATGAGTAACAAAGAAGTTAATCTTATCCTACATTCATTAAGAAGCAATGGTTTCAACCCCTATTCCAGAGATTCCAATTCTAATTCCTGTGAGTGCAGTCTGGGCATCTGGAGTTTCCAAAGCTCCCAGGTGATTCTGATGTGCCACCAAACAAAAACCACTGCTCCAAAGGAAAGTGGGAAAGTATATCACCTCAACATTTTATTAAGCTTCATATTCCTTTTTGCCTCATTCCCACCTTCATTTTGACTATATTGCCACATCCTCAAGCTCACTAATGTTTTATTCTGCGATATTTAACCTACCATTAATCCCATTCAGAATGTTATTCATCTAAGACACTGAAGCTTTCACGTCCAAAAATTCAGTTATAATCTTTTTATATCTTCTATGTCTCTTTATGTTTTGAAGTATGGAATAATTCTTTTAATATCTGTTATTCTAACATCTGACTGAGGTCAATTATAATTATTTTTCATCTCATTATTTTCAGCTTTAGAATATCCATTTAACTTTTACTGAGTCCAGATTTCTGGTGCAATTATCTGTATTTTCTTGGTAATAGCAGTTATAGTTATCTTAATTCAACTCCTGGTAACTCCAATATCTGGATCACATATGTCTATTGTTTTTCTTTTCTCTCGTAGCTTGTAACTTTTTATTGAACACTGAATATTATCTATTCAACGTTGTAGAAGTTCTCCATATGTTTTGTTCCTCCTAGAAAGTTAAATTTTCTTCTAACAGGCAAGTAGATCTCAATTCCGGTTGAGGCCATTTAGACCTAATTATATTTTACCTTTTTCACAGGGCTGGTTCCAGCTATTGTTTCATTTGAATGTCAGGGAAGCACACCAGAGCCACTTCACCTTGGCAGGCCTTGAACTCCTCCCTTTGTCTCATTTGCACTATGCTGTTACTGAAACTTCCTCCAATTTTTAGCCTTTTGGCTTCCACTAGATTCTCTGAAGTCTAACCCTGTGCATGTGCAGGGTAAAAAATTGGTAAAGGCCTCAAGGGAAAAGCACATCCACATTTTTGGGTTATTATTTCTATTGTTACCTCCTATCTGGGAAATCTTATTCCTCAAGATCTAGGCTCTGGGGCAATCATTAACCCAAATCTGGTGCATCTGCCCAGAAGCACTGCTGCTTTTTGTTAGCACTCTGCTTTTTGTGCTGTGAACTGGCAAATGCCTTTGGGGGGAAATCAGAATAAATATGGAGTTTCCTGATTGTGTTTCCCATCTTCCTGGGATTGCTGCCCCTCAATCAAGTCCTACCAGCAAGCTGCTACCAGTTCCTTTAAATAGATGTTTTACATAGTTTGCATAACTTTTACATTTGTTTATATGGAAGAGTGAGTCCAAGACAAGCAATTTTATCGTGGCCATAACTATAAGTCTATAGACTATACTTTTTTTTTTTTTTAAAGATTTATTTATACAAGTACTGGGGTACCGGCCAGAGGTGCTGGAGGGTGAGAGAATTCACCAGAGACAGAGCAGGGAGCAGAACAGGCAGATAGACTGAAAATACTGCTGAGGGGAGCAGCGGGCAAGACAGGAAAGGTCTGCCGCGCCATGTGGGTATCTCCCTGGCTGGCTGGGAATCGAACCTGCACTGCAGAGGCTGCAGACAGCTTCATAGCGCTGTGCTCGTGTTTATGCACGAGTAAAATTCAGTTTTCTTCCAGAAGTTCTCCGTAATAATGCCCAAAATAAAGGAAGACAAAACTTAACAAGAGAAAACAATAAAAATTCCTCCTATCAAGAAACTAAAATTAGATGTGAGTCAGTAAGACAAGTACTGAAAGAGAACTCAGAGATACAATTACCTTCTAGTCCTATAGATGACAGGTGCCGTGCTGCTGGCACTGAGTGGTAGACAAGGAAGCAGGCCAGCATGCTCAGCTGTGATTCCTCAAAGGGCTGTCCACTGAGATAGGCATGTACACACACATCACCCCCAGCTGGGAGAGAAACAGTGGATGAAACAACTGATTACAGAACTGAGAAGCACAGGAATGCCTTCTTTTTATTATTTATTATTTATTTTATTTATTATATTATTATTTTATTTTTATTTATTATTATTTATTATTTATTTTTCCATCAAGAATTCACTTTACCCAAAAAAACAAAAGACAAAGCTGGAGCATGGAAAAAACCTAAATCTCCTTTAGGGTCAAATGTATAAAGATGTGGTACACAGACACCATGAATTATTACATAGCCACAAGAAAGGATGAAATATACCATTTTCAACAAAACAGAGGGAATTTGAGAATTATACAGTTAGGTAAGTCAGAATGATAAAAACAAATACTAGACATATACATAACAGACAATTTGACAATGTAAAACACTTTAAAAAACTAGCGGACATTCATAAAGATCTGAGGGCTCTGAGGTTGGGGGGTAGGAGAGGAAAGGAACAAGGAGAGACAAGGGATGATGATGGGAGAGCAGTCTGACCAAAGATCCAACTCAATAGTAAAAAAAAATAAAATAAAAATTTACAAGGGGCATAATGCGATTCTTACCTTGTAGCCATTGGTCCAGGGCATTATCAATAGTGCATTTTACAACAGGGAGGAATTCAGAGTTCATAAAGAGTCCCCGCTTTGGGTGGCTCTGGAGTCGCTCCTGGTGGCTTCTGGAGCTGAAAAATTCTAACACCAACTTTATCTGCCAAAGTTCAGATGTCTCTGACATTTCTCTTCTTCCAAGTCTTCTTACAGCCTTGAAAAGAGGAACAGCAATCCATTAACAAACTCGTGAAATTACTAATGGCTCTTTCCTCAGACATGTAGAGTACATGTACATGTACAGTATATGTGCAGTACTTTTTTTTTTTGAACTTGCCCCCTAAGATCAATAAAGGGCAGAGGGAAATCCATTCTATGTTTTGATGCAGTCTGCCCCGTGCAGGAGCTTTTCACTGAGTAGATGGATGATCCTCTCTCTTCAATATGGTCCCTACACCAACAGTAAAAGGCAAATGAGCTCATTCTTGGCTAAATGGATTTAAAAAAATGAAGCCAAAAAAGGTCTACAGCTAGTCAGTACTGGGAAACCCAAGTGGGGTACAATGACGTGACAAGAATCAAGTGGTCAGAAGACCAAAACAGTTCTACTGATAACATTGTTTGTTAGAATCATTTGAAAAGTCACCAGAGCTGCAACCAGAGGGTTTGCTCAATAGATATCTGCCCATGACTGCAAAGGGCAAAGGCTCAAAATATAAAAAGAGGAGAACATATTCCTCCTCAGACAGCAAACGATAACCACAACTCAATACTTGGCAACTGTACTGAAAGTGTGTTGGAGAAGCAGTGCCAGTGTACATCATATAGTCCAATTCTCCAATCAAAAAAGGCGGATACCAGACAATAATTGCGCTGTAGGCCAACTTGATTATGTTGGAACTGACCTTGTAATTAAGAATATAGTAGAACAGATGTTTCTCTTTTGGAGAAGGTGAATAAATATGGAGACATTAATGAGGCCAAGGTGTGTTTTGCTCCTTCTTCCTGTATGTATAACTCAGTTTAAAATTCTTTCCTTCTTTTAATGGCATTTTACATTTGTGTTTGAAATACCAAAGTTTAATAGTCCGTGTTAAATCTAAGTGCCAACTAAATTTCTGTTGTAGAAATTCATAGTATAAAAACTCAATTTTGGTTAAAAAAAAAAAAAAGAATATATTACTTAACACAGTATTATTTTTTTTTAAGTTTTTGGAATTAACTTCTGCTAAATATATTTTCCCAATCAGTTCACCAGTAGAGATTATTTTGCCATTAGAGATTATTTCCTTCAGCTTTAAGCACTGAGCTCCAAATGCTTATCTATGAGCTCACTGTATCACATTCACTTGAAGAGTTGTTTGAAACTATAGATCCTGGATTTCATCCCAGAAATTCTGACATAACAGATATGGAATGGGATCTGAAGATCTGTATTTTTAAGATTCATCAGATTAATTTTAGCCACATTTGAAAACTTCTAGCATAGCTTAACAGCACATCTGGATCTAAAAAATAATGACATTAAAAAGCCATATGTATTAGTACCTACCTAAAGTATCCCCTAGAAAAACTGGTAAGCATTATTTTCTGCACAGTCCCTTTTAGAATCTTGAAAACAATAATAACATTTAAAAAAAACTTCTTAAATAAATTCCTACTCCTTTTCAATTACTACATGCTGATACTATAGCCCCTTACAAGCTTAATCATACAAGTATAATTGCGAATTACTGTCATCACTAGGGTACTGCCTATTCACTTACAGCACAATTATTTTGCAAGATGAGAATTTGTCAGGAGGGAAGTGTGAGACCATAAAAGATACTAGAGAAGAAAGGAAGAGAATATTCTCCTCCTCTTCTAGTTAGAGGAAAAGAAGAGAAAATGGGAACCCTAGAGTAAGGCAGTTCACCAAGGGGTACTCCTTTCATCATAAATTCCAAGCTTTTTTGATATATGTAGCTTTCAACTTTGATAGGGTTTCCTTTTTTGACTTTCTAAAAGCCAATGAGAAATTAAAGATACAGACAGGGAATTTTACCTTACCGTTCAGCATGCTATTTGAAATAGAGGATAAATCTCATCAGAATTAGAATAGGTTTTTTTGAACTATACCTGGTCCATTGCTATGTATGCAGGCAACATCTCTGGGGTCTCCTGAGTAACACATTCATAGAGTACTGAAGAAAAGAGATCCAGAATTTCCTGTTTCTATGGAAAATGAGAAGCTCTTTATAGCACATCAATGTATATTCCAAAATCAATTCAAGAAATGATGTACAGCAACTATTGTAGCCCATCCTTAAGCATTTCAGTGAAAGAAACAAAGGGTAAAACTGCTAGCTCTTTATAAAACACAGTACATGTAACATTGGACATCGATAAAATACAACCAAAATTAAGTCGCAAGGGACAGTTAAAGCTGTAAGTGCTGTGGAGGAGAGGAATGGATCAAGTTAGGGTAAAACAAGCAGACAGGTTATCATAAAAATACGCCTTGGGTTGGGCTCCTAAGAGCAGGATCCAGGAAGGAAAACTAGCATCCACAAGGATACAGTAGAAACACTAAGCAGGGCAAGTTCAGAGGAGGCAGCACAGCCAAGTCCAGCTTAGGCAGGACTTAAGGGCAGGTGAAGGCTTTCATCAGGGACCCGTGCCCATGAGTGCAAGCCCAGCCCTTACTATCTGCAGGGTCCTGGACACCTGACAACTCTAAGTGGCAGTTTCCTTATCTGCAGATTCAAAATAATGAATTATGTACCCTGAGAATAAAGAATTAAACAAGAAAATTACACAAAGTAATTTACACAAAGTACCCAGCAGAGTGTCCAACATATAGTAAAGATCCAATAAGTAAGAGAAAAAACGGTTATTTCACTTAACCCTCAAAACAACGAGGTTCTATTATATATCCACTTAGAAAAATGAAGAATCTGCATCTTGGAGAGATTGAAAAATCTTCCACAGGTACCCATGGACAACAGATCATCAACCCCAGATCATCTAATACCCATATTCAATTCTTTATCAACTGTAATTATGGATTAAATCAAAGAACTGCTAGGTACTCTTTGAACCCTGTAGTGAACAATTTTATGATCAAAAGAAAGGCTATAAAATACAGAGAAAAAAATTAATAAAATTATGTAAAAAATCTGAGAAAGGGAGCAAATACGAAAAACATATTGGACCTAAGAAAGTGCCCCCCATCAAAACTAATGTTTTATTTGTAAATCAATGGCAAACCAATACAATTTTATCAAATTTTTCAAAAACCTAATGTTTTAGAAATTTTAAATTGTTTCTTCAAGCAATGTAGGAAGTTACTGAATTTAATAAGACTGGAAAATCTTATTTGCCAAATGAAAATCATCCAATGTGCCTAAGCCAAATCTAATCTAATAGGCAGATATAAGCAATATTGATTTGTTTGGCAGTGTTCACATGTAGAAACAATAATAAATTCTAGTCTTAGAGCTAAGCAAACCAAATAATAGATACCTGACCCATGTTCACAGTTGGTTTGCAGAAATACTCAGCAAACGACAGAAGTGCTGGATCAGAAGTGAATGCTGAAATCGTTTCAGGCTAAAAAATAACAACAAATATAAGTGAAATAATTAAGATTATTTTTCTTACAGCTAAATTTTAATATATGCAGTTGTTAGGAATCTACCTCACTTTTCACACAATAGTCCCACAAAACCCAAGGCTGTACAAACCTGCTAAAGCTTCATCAACCTGTTCTGCTAAGCAGTTAGAAGAAACTCTTTGCACAAGGTAAAATACACCCTTATCAAAAAAACAGTAATAAAAAGATCTTATTTATACAAAGTACCCAGAAATGTGTTCCCTTTCCTTCACTAAGTGAAAAGCAAACTAGACACCAGAATTGTTACTGAAGGTAAAGGAAAAAAAGCCCACTGCACAAAAAACATTGTGTAATTCCACTTACATGGGGTATGAAAAGTAGTTAAAATAAGAGACAAAAAGTAAAGTAGTGGTTGCCAGGGGTTGGTGAGTTATTGAATAGAAACAATAAATATAGGGTTTTGTAGGACGGAAAGAGTTCTGGAGAGAGATGATGATGATGGCTGCATAACAATATGAATGCACTTACTACGATCAAAATGTATACTTAAAAAGGGACAAAACATAAGTTTCATGTGTATTTTACCACAATAAAGAGAATTGGGGAACAAAAAGAGTATCATTCAATATTCTAGCCTGAAACTGGAATATGAAGGAGACAACCACTTTCTATTAAGGTTTATATTTTACTTTTGAATTCCCAGAAGAAAGGAAATAGCGATGTCATAACTTTTATATATGTTCCCCATTCAAACTCATGTCTAAGCTTAGCTTACAAATTTGGTTAGAATCTTTAAGACGGGCTCTCATTTATATAAGAAACAGTATTAATTTAAGTAAAACTTTGTTTGAAAGTCCTTCTAAAATATTTCAGACAACCTATCAAGTATAATTAAACACAATTCACTGATATCAACTACATCTATTTAAACCCTAGGAACTAAAAGCTCAATTACAAGTTAAGTGACCTAAAAAGAAATTAGTTAAATTAAAATAAAATGCTATCCCCCACAACTAGAAAAACAAAGAATGTCAAGTCAGTCCTGTGGCTGCCACTTAGCTAATCTATCTGCCATATTTTAGGATCCTAACTACTTCAGTTCGCTCTTCAATGTACATTTACTAAGAACATATTCGCTCAGGGAATTCCTGAAAACTGAGGATAAATTCAGAAATTTCAGTGGTAGATTATAGAACACATTTCTAGTGTTGGAACTTATTGATGCTCTAAAATGTAGAACAAAATATATACTGACCTTCAAAGGAATGAGAATGATTTGTATAATCTGTTAACTATGTAGCCTAAGTACTACAGTATTAGATGTACTTATGAAAATAAAAAGCAAATAAAAATAAGGCCAAATCTATCTTCATTTTATCCTCACTAATATTTAAGCGATAAAAGGTAGTTTTAAATGGAACTAAAAAGTGACAGATGGCAAAAATCATTTTCTATTTATGCCACAAATTAAGCAAATTTGAAATACTTGAGGCTTGACAGATTAGTAAAATTATTAAAGCTAAATTATTTTTATAATGTGAAGCTATATTATGACTGTTTCTGCACTTAAACATAAATTATCGTTAAAAGTCCTGGCAGATGACCCATATGGTTGCCACATAAATAGCAAACAGACCCAAGGTCATTCAGTATTTATAATGTACAGTGATAAGAACAAGCAGATCCACCTAGATAGTACCATAAATGTCATCACAAAAGTACGTCCTGTGAGGGCACTAGTAATAGGCCTCTCTCATCCTTCAATTTTTACCAATCAATGCTACCTTGAAAGCCCGAGCTTCAGAGTTCCTATTAGCAACAGTCTGGGCCAACAAACTTTGCCATCCCATTGGATCTTCCTTGTAGGACAGCTGACCTGCTCTGAGCTTAACATATAAAACTCCATCCTTGGAAAGGATTGACCTGAAAGAAAAGAGGCATAAATCTAATATGAGGTATCACTGGCAGTGTGTGGCTGGAAACATAGTTATTTCCCAATACCATATACACTGGAGATAAAGTCTTTATCATCTTCCATCCCATTACTGTCCAACTTAAGTCACTCCACTGCATAAAAATAAATGAGTAAATAAAATATCTATTGAATAAGTAAAGTATTGCTCAATGAATAAATATAAATATTTAGGATTTGATTTCTTAATTAAAATGTTCATTTTCTAATACAAACTCTCCTTCAAAGACATAGCTCACTCAATTCAATACCTACTCTACATATTGTCCTGAATGACATCAAAGGGGGACAAGGATCATTGCAGATAATAATCATAATTTATTCCTTCGCATATACTTCTTCACTTCACAGACACATCTGAGGACTGTAATATACTTACTTTAAGTGTTGGGTCCCCTTGCTTAAATCTATGAGCAGTTCCCAGTATCGAGGGCCTTTAACTTTAATCTGCCAAGGTAAAGGTAAAAACAGTCAACGCAATGCTAAAAAGGTGCTAGCTTGACAAAAGGGGTCCGCAATTCTCAGAGGGAATAGAATAACTGGGCTAGAAAGAGACATTAATAAGAGGCTAACAAGTTCCATTTGCATGATTCCATGAATCATGGTCGGAGGTAACCTCACTTATCAGTAAAGTTCTCTAATTAAAGACTCTCCCTATTCCTCATGATTATTCCTTCAGGGGCTGCTTTCTTATTTCCTAGAAAACACAGAGAAAGTGTTGGCTTTTACTTCGCTATCTTTAATGTTATGCTGTTCTGGCTGAACTTCTCTCTGACACAGATTTCCCTAATTCACAGCTAACTCACCTGCTTTAAAAGGTGGAGTTCTGGAAGAAGAGTAGGAGCCATCAATTCTTCTTTGGTTTGTTCATACCACTGAGTGCCCTTTACAAACAGAGAAGAGTAGTCACACTTCACCATGTCGTGAGAGGAAGCTATGCAGAAAAAACATCTCCATTCTACACTTCCCCTTCCCCCGGTTTGTACACATTGTCAAATGACATAAAATCCTCTCTGATGCTCAAGCCTTAAAGGACTAACATCTACACTCCTTCACAGGGCTTGTGACATCTTCCACCATATCTAGCACTGCACCTCCTTGTCAGTACTGAAGATGTACACTTCTGAGGTCTCTGGGCTTTCAACCTATTACCTCCTCTGCAGAACACCTGCCTCACTCAGCTGGCAAAGCTTAAACCCAACACTGTGTCCTTCCTTGTCAGCCTCTCCAAACCACAGAAGTGCTGATAAGAGCCCTTCTCCTCTGCTTCCCCTGCATTCCACACATATCTCCAATTACCACACTCTATTCTAATTGCATCCACGCCTGGCTTCCCAAGAGATAGACGTCCTTCAAGAATATTACAATGTCATTACATTTCTGTCCCCCAGAGTCTTTGATACATAGAAGGTACTTGATAATTTTCTGAATGAAGGAAAGATACATGACTTGTAATCTGTGCATCTAAATCAAAGATCTTTCATCAAATACATGACCTTGGGCTTTAAAGCACTATGCTAACAAATCTAAAAATAGTTCTACTCCAACTTGTTTTTTAGAACACCAGTGTCAGTCAAGTAAACAGGGACATTTTCAAACTACAAGTTCTAAGGACAAATAGCTACAGATGATCTTCAAAACATTACCCCCATACACTATCAATGGCCTGACAGGATGAACAAAAAATTTTGGAAGCTTCAATTTCTATCAGTTGAACTCACTCCTGTCATCTTTAAAAGGACGAGACTTTAAAAATATTTTGACCTGCAAAGATAGATGAGTGGTAATAAAATGCAAATTAAAGATGGGGGAGAGGTACCTTATAGGTAACTTCTAAGAGTGCATAGCAGGGAGTGTTTGTATCCACATCCACAGGCACTAGAAGTCTTGGTTCTGCAGCTAGCACGTACAGGTGCCGGAGAGCCTGGAGATGATACCTGTGTACAGGAATAACAGAGAGGAGGTAATGAACAGCATGACAGAAGAGGTGACAACAGCCTAAGTTCTCCAATCTGCCGTTGCCTAAAAGCTAAACCAAGACAGAAACTAGAATAAAATCTTCCAATGATAGCATTCCTAAAGGGAGACGATGAGATTCAATTAAAAGTAACAGAGAAATTCTCTAAAAAATTATAGATATGTGATCCCCCACCTAAGAATTTTTTGAATTTTCAGTTAAGAGGTTTTGCAGGGAAGTAAAAATTTATGTAAACATGAAAATACTTAGTAACAAATTGATCATTTATAAAATTAGTTCTCAAATACCTCTGTCTGTTTAACACAGGCATCTTTTCACCTTCTAAGACATTTACTTCTAGTTCTTTCTTTTTTTTTACTTAAGGGTTGGGGGTGCAGGGAAAGAATGTCAGTTCCCTTGGACAGCAAAGTTCTTCCACATATAAATGTGGTACACCAATGCAAACACACACACACAGTATAGCAACAATTAATGGGCAATATTGTGACAATATATTTCTTTGTGAGTTCTGAGTTTTCAAGCAATTTTTTAAAACTTTAAAATTTACACTTTAGAATTTAAACACACTTAAATAGTTTTGACATTTTACAATCCATATCATCTTCACCTTCTCTTGGCTACTACTCCTTAGATTGATGAATTTTTCCCTAATGATATCCTTGTTTGGCTTACTTCTGGGTTTACAGCAGTTCTATCAGTTGGAGCACAATGGAAGTCATCATATGTCAGTCATCATATGTCCAATGCCCTCTTTTGGTCTAAAACTTTTTTTTTTTTTTTTTGTGGGACCCTCACCAGTAGCAGGGGAACGAACCGGTGCTACAGAGGCTGCAGGCAGCCTCGCAGCCCAGCGCTCAACCACTGCACCACCAGGGGAGGCCTTGGTCTAATACTCTGTAAGAAAAACTTTTAAAAAGATTTAAGTAGGAAGATAATTAAGTTCAACAGAATAAAGCTAATTTGGAAATTATTCCCTGGAGCCTAATTATCTCCTTCAAGAACTTCACAAAGATGACACTGAGGACAGAATCACTACTCACCGGTTGTCAGTGCTGTGAGCTGGGAAATGTGGGTAAAAGGCACAGAGGAGGGCAGCAATGGAAGAATTTGATGTGCTTAAAGAGTACCTGCAAGACGAAGCAGGAAGGACAGACGTGATTAGTCACATTGTGCACAAATTCTCAAAGTATTTTTGAGAGTCAGGAAATTGGAGTTTGTGGCAACGCATAATGGTAAAACGCCTTTATAAATATATGTGCATCCTTACTATGAAGGTTTCATAGCTATTCAATATACTTATACATTTTATTGTACACATACACATATTCCCCACTTCCCCTGTCTTTTTAAAGAGTACCAAGTAAGAATTTAACATCTATCAAACACACATATTTAATGAATTAGGAAAATGAGGTTTCAAACGTTAAGTAAGAAAATACATCTGTTTTGGGATGGGCACAGAATAAGTGATTTTTCTCTTTGCTATTTTGATTAAACCCAAATTCAAAGATGATCATTAGATATTAATGTTAGAAAATTTGAAATTAAAATAATGGTTTGGCTGTACTAAGTTTAAATATTGTCACAAAGTACACATAACCTTGAAGACCAAATCAATAGCAATAGCACAGATTAAAAAATCTACTCAGTATAAGAAAAGAGCGAGTGGGGGTCACAAAGTACAGAACAATGAAAGATGGAATTGAATATAAGAATAAAATAAATGTAGGTGTTTATTTTGAAAGAAAAATAAATTTTCAACAATCATAGGATAAAATAATTTTCACAGTAATAAGTTTAAGCCATTCTTAATTTTTAAAAATTAAAGAAAAGAACAATTCTTTAATTTCCTTTGTTAAAGGAAATTCAAAGGTTTCTGATAATCTTTACTCTTTGCACTTTTGGAAATTTGAGTCCCAATGTTTAGTACAGTCCTAAAGAAGAGAAGAAAATAAGGCTCCATGACTTCTAGAAACTGTATTAGTTGGCCCAGGGCATATACATTAGAGCTAAATATATGAAGGGATTTACCATAGCCACTAACTGGAAGACTCAATATTGTGATAGATTTCAATCCCCAACCCAAACTGATGTACAGAATCAAATCAATTCCAATCAATATTTAATCAGGTTATTTAGTGTGAAAATGAAAAATTCCAATATTTAGATGAAAATGCAAAGAACCAAGAACAGAAAAATGTACTTCTTAGAAGAAAACCCAGGAGGATTTTACTCAACTGAGTATCAAGGCTTACTATAAAACAATAACTAAGACAACATTGTACTGACAAAGTATAGAAAAAATAATACCCCTAAAATAAACACATTTATATGGACATGTTTGAGAAAGCAGTAGAGAAAGGATATACTTTCAAGTAATAAATAGGAATCAACAGGTAGGAAAAAATACAGAAAAATCAGTGCCAAGTATTTTTAAATACAAATGAGAGTGAAAAAGTTATATACAGTGTGGATAAATCTCACAAACACAACATTGACCAAAATAAATAAAGTACAAAAGATACACAGTATATGATTCCATTTAAATTTCACAAACAGGCAGAAGACATAATAGGGATTACCTTTGGGTAGAGGTGAGGTAACAGTGATTGGGAGGGGCATTACAGGGGTAGAGATGGGTGTCCTGAGTTATATTTTGATCAGTATGGTGCCAAAGAGATTATCATATTATAATAGTTCAATGAGCTATGCTATGATTTGTACACTTCTCTGTGTATTTTTAGTCAATACAAATCATTGGAAGTAAGAGAATTCTTATGAATGGATAAGGTGGTTAAGAATGATGGATGCTGGGCCTCCCGGGTGGCGCAGCGGTTGAGCGCTGGGTTGCGAAGCTGCCCGCGGCCTCTGCGGCGCCGGTTCGATCCCCGGCTGCTCCCCGGCCACCGGAGGAGGGTCCCACATGGCGCGCAGACCTCTCCTGCCGCCCACTGCTCCCCTCAGCAGTGTACTTCGGTCCTTCTGCCTGCTCTGCTCCCCGCTCTGGCTCTGGTGAATTCTCTCACCCTCCCGCGCTTCTGACTGTACCCAGTGCATGTATAAACAAAACAAACAAACAAATAAATAAATAAAGACATGCAAAAAAAAAAAAAAATTAAAGAATGATGGATGCTAAAAAAGGACCAAAAAAGTTAAAACTAAGAAAATCTCATAGGACTTGGTTACTGATATTGTTCATGACCTTTTTGAGAAAGCAGTTTAGTAGAAGGGTAAAATCATAAACAGAGGGGAATACGAGGCGATGCACCCAAATACTAAGTACAGATTCTTCTGAGAAATTCAGACAGGAAGGTAACTCTACTGAGCAGGGCATAATTGGATCTTTGAAACTATAAAGAACTGAGCCTCCCTGGTGGCTCAACCGTCTGCAGCTCTGTGAAGCTGTCTGCACCGGTCATGCAGCCACCCACATGGCGCGGCAGACCTCTCCTGCCTCGCCCGCTGCTCCCCTCAGCAGTTTATTTCGGTCTGTCTGCCTGTTCTGTTGCCCACTCTATCTCTGGTGAATCCTCTCACCCTCCCACACATCTGGCTTGTACCCTGGTTCTTGTATAAATAAATAAATCTTAAAAAGAAAACAAAACAATAAAAAAGCCCTTTTTAAAAGAGTGTAGTGGATGACCCTATATTACATCATCTCCAAAATAAAAATAAGTCACACTATTAGATCTTGCTCATGAAATCATTTCATTAAGAAAAAAATACTTATAAAAAATACTTACCTTCCTCCTCCCAAAAACAGAAGTCCTAGGGCCATGTGGTGGGCCAAGTGGAAGCCATAGTTCATTTCACCACCTGTTTTCATATGCAAAAAGCGGCAAAGTTGCAGAACCTTTAGGTTCCCGGAACCAGCCATCACCATCGCAAGTGAAAGCAGCACCACACTTAGGCAGGTCTCAAGGTTGTAAGGACCTGTCTGGAAATACAAAAAGATGTTATGCCACAACTGCTGTGTTGCAGTTCTTTATTATCAAAACTAAACTGGTCATCATTAGAAGACTATGAATACCTGCAACTTTAAAAAATCTGTAAAAATAAGCATTTTCCTTAATTATGAAATGTAAGTTCAATGTGGAAAATAAAGTATCATAAAGGAAATAATCACTTGGAAGACTACCACCCAAAGAGAACTACTACTAACATTTTGGCTTTCTTTTTCTCTGAATCTTTTCCTGTATCTATGTATTTTTTTCTCAAATAAAACAGATACTATTATATACAGAATTTAATCTATTACAAGCCATCCCTCACTCATTAAAAAGTCCTGTGGAACATGATTGTGATAGTTCCACAATATAGCAATAATGGATATGCCATAATAATTAACAATCATAGCAGTAGCAATTGACAACAGCTAATAATAGACTTTTTGATGTTCTCAACTTTCTTTTATTATGTTGCATAAGTCTGTTATTTTTTTTTAAACCAGGAAACAAAATCTTGCAGTCTTTCCCTCATGAAGACAAAAATGCATCAAAAACAATTGCACTTTACTAAATATCAATTTTTTTTAAAAGTCTATTACTGGTATTTAGTACTGAGAGAGAACTGCACAAGGTATGGCACTGCATGAAGGCTATAATCGTTATCTATTCTCCTGTCACAAGAATTAGGTTTCTGTGCATCCTTCAAGAGCAATCACATTCTCTTTCAATTAATATCCCAGAACAAAAATGTGAAGATGAGCTAAAGCTTGAAATCTCCCATTCTAAAATCAAACAGCAGAAATATTTTACAATGCATAAGTAACTGATTTATCAGTCAATTTTCTTCAGGTTTAATTTTATTCCCAAGGAAAATCTAAAGACTTACTACAGAAGCATTGGGTGCAGACAAATAAGTCATAAAGTCTTTTGCAAATTTATGCTGAAAAAAAAAAATTCAAAGTTAGAAGAAACATATCAAGGTTTTGTTTAAAAAGAAAACACAACACAGTAAATTGAAATACTTCTTACCAAACAGTTAAATGCTGATAAATTCTCTGAACCAGCAAACCGAAAACCCAGAGACAAACATGCTCCTGCAATTATGTAGACATGTGCTTGTCTGAAAATGGATTACAGAAATTAGTATTGTCATTATTTTGCTTTTAAATTCATTGCTACTATTATCTTGGGGTAAAAATACAAATATTCGTACTCTCTAAACTAGTTTATATTCTTTTGGGAATGTTCAATTATGCCTCAGTAGCATGAAGCAGCCCTACCAATAAGGTGTACCTGCACTGTACCATATACAGCAAAAGAAAGTTTTATAATTGACAATTTATTTTAATGGAAAGGATAAAAAGAAATATGTAAAAGTTAAATCTTCAATATTGTTTAAAAGCATAGGCACTGAACAAGAGGCAAACTTGTGAGCATCTGATAAACAAAGATTAGAGACATGGGGGATTCAGAATTATTCAAATCAAGGACAGTATTACTTCTTATATAGTATATTGTGATTTATCAGACAGATGCTAGGATAACTCATTTGCATTACATATTTCATGACTTACGACAAAGTTTCCAAATTCAAATCCTCTGAGCAAGGCAATTCAATTTCACTGAGAGAGATACTATTTTCTCTTATAATCTGTCAAGATACAAAGCAGGAACACTTGGTCATTAACTCTAACATTACAAATATGTAGTAATTTGAAGGCTAACATACTGTTTATAATGGCTATATCTATAGAAAATAAATTTTACCAAACCATTTCACTCAAAGGCCTACAGTTTAATCATATTGAATTTGATTTAGTTACAAACCTAAGATGGGCTAAATATGAATAACTGAACAGTACTGAATGAATATACACTGGAGGATTTGGGTGTATTCTGGTTCAACAATAGAGTACTAACATTTCACACCATTAAGTTGAAATACAAAGAAGATAGCTGTAGAGTAGAGCTGATGCAGGGGTGTGGAGAAGCAGTGGGGAAAGAAAAAAAACAACTGGAGAGAACTCTAATCAGAGACACACACTTCTTATTCACAGATGTTTGTAGTATTAACCTACCTACCTACCAGAGATGAGAAACTTTCACCTTTCCTTTCACCTTCCTACCTACCAGAGGTGAGGTTAATCACTAAATTAATTACCAAGCTAACTAAACTGTCAATATGTTCACATGTATGTTGTTTAGAAATACATCCTTTTCCTTACAGTTGTTACAGAGATCACTGGCATGATTTATAAAGGTTTCACATACAGATAATTAAATTCCATGAATGAGAATATAAAGAATGGGGCTGAAAAATGATTAAAGATATAATAGCTTAAATTCCCCTACATTTAATGAGACATAAATTTAGATTCAAAAATCTTCATTAGAATTTATAGAAAGAAAACCACGACATACTGATTAACTACTGAAAAAAATATATATAAAGAAAATTTTTAAATTAAAGAACTAAATGACACATTACTACAGGTAAAATAACGATCACAAACCAATGATATAGTACTTAACAATAAAAAAGATGAACTACTAATAAGCTCAACAGTATCTCAAAATCATGTGAGTGGAAGAAGTCTTATACAAAAAAGTTTATACTATATGTGATTGCACTGATATAAAGTCCTACATCAGGCTAACATATTTCGGGGAAAAGAAAATCAGGTAATTGGTTGCCTTGAAAATGGGAAGTAAGGTCCTCCCTGGTGGCCTAGGGGTTAAGTCTCAGTGCTATCACCTCAGTGGCCTGAGTTCTATCCCCAGCCAGAAAGCTAACCCACATACAGCTCAGTAAACCTCTCCCGTCTGTCCCACAGCTCCCCTCAGTAGTGTATTTCAGTAAATCCACCTGTTCGGCTCCCCACTCTGTCTCTGGTGAATCCACTCCTGTGGCATACACCCCAGTTCTTAGATGCAAAAATTATATGCAAAAGAAAATGGGAAGTGAATGCACAGAATAGTAAAGGGTATGAGGGAACTTCTGAACATTTTGGTAGAAGTTTGTTTTCACAAAGATATGCATTGTTCAAATTGTATGGAATACTAAAGAACTGTGCATTTTGTTAAATGTAATTTTTACCTTAAAATGAAAAAAATACAAATAATGAATTCAGTTAATAACACACTGAAAAATTTAGAGAAAACTGTACTACTCTCTACAACTAACTTTGAAATTTATCAAAAAATGTTACATTAGATAGAGGAATAGACATATGGCTATATATGTAAGTTTATACAGTAAAATATTAAATGTAGAATTTATTTAGAAATGCATTTAGAAATGTAAAATATTAAATGTAGAATTGATGATATAGTTGTTTGTATAAAATTCTGTCAACCATTTTTAAACTTTCTCTTATTAAAATATCAGGGGAAGCATTCTAGCACTCTCCAGGAAAAACAGATTTATTTTCCAAATAAAAAGGAACTGAGACCACTATTAGACATGTACAATTAATTAAAGGCCCATATTTAATTACAATAATTGATTTGGTATTTTTATGAAAGTCTACTCATTTTTAACTATTGGGTTTATTGGGTAAATATCCTATAAAGTAATTATGGTAACTTAAAATATAGTAGAATGGAAATTGTCACAAAGTTAAACAGCATCTTAGCTATATGGATAATTAAAACAAAAATGTCAAAGACATCTTTTAGGGGTACTTTTGGATATTTAATATTTAAAAACTTAAATTTCTAGGGGTCTGGGGCTGAAAGGAAAGGTGATGGTTTATTGGTCAGCACACAATTTTAAAACAAAAGTTTCTACGTTTTTAAGAGATACCACAATCATCAATTTTCCATTTGAAAGAAAAAGTATTTTATAGAATTTTGGAAAAGGGCCTCCCCAGTGGCGCAGCAGGTTGAGCGGGTTCAGTGCAGCCTCTGCAGCACGGGTTCAATTCCCAGCCTGCCAGGGAGAAACCCACATGGTGCGGCAGACCTCTCTGGTTGGGCTCACTGCTCCCCTCAGCACTGTATTTCAGTCCGTCTGCCTGTTCTGCTCCCCACTCTGTCTCTGGTGAATCCTCTCACCCTCCTGTGCCTCTGGCCTGTACCCCAGTTCTTGTATAAAAATAAAGAAATCTTTTAAAAAAATAATAATTTTGAAAAAATGCTCCAAGAAGTCATAATTTTATAGATATAGAAATATTTATTATATGTACTTACCTGAGGAACATTGCTATCAACCCACTTGGAATTTGGTAAAATATCATCCCACAGAATCAGGCATCGAGCAAGAGTCTTAAAAAGGCAATACAGATAAAATGAGAGCAAGCACAGTTCACAGGTTCTGCATAACGGTAATATAAAATAGAACAATTTAAGAATCAATTCCCAGTGGATGGAAATTTTGAAAAATAAAGTGAACTATATTGTATTAACCTAAGCGACCTATTGAAATATTTAGATTTTAAGGCACAAAAAAAATCTAAAATTGAGTTGATCATCATCAAAGTTTGGAGGAGTTGGACTTTTTAAACTTGCTCCATAAAAGGAAATCACAATGTGATAAGTCATTTATTTGTCTATATAATTTAAAAGATTCCCATGGTAAAAACATACAAATTAAACACTAAAGAAGAGAAAATTTAAGATAATTATGTCAAAATTCACTGTCATTAATTATACACTTAAAGATATTAGGGCATCCTTTAAAATAATAAAAGGACAAAAAATCCAGCAGAATAAAAGAACAAAAAATGAAGGCCCAGTAACCTGCCTTTCCTGGGATTTCTACAGTTTACTTGTAAATTTCAAAAAAAAAATTTATATACACAATGGATTGATTAACAGTAAAAATAGAGACATTGATATTGCAAATTTGAGAACCATCAATCGATTCATCATGTTAACAGAAATGAAAAATTGCAAAGAGTCATACCCTAAGCAAGAGAAATTCTGGTTTCACAAAGTCCAGCAAATACATGGTATCAGGAGCTCGGAGCCAATCTGCAATGGATCTGTTGGTGGAAGAATGTCAGTAAGCATCATTGCTTATGTAGAAAGTAAGATTATCAAGAATCTCAAAATAGATTTCAAAATATGTTTCCCCACTTCACTCACTGCCCTATTTTTTTTTTTTTTTAGTACTTTACATCTTCTGATATATTTCTTAGGTATATATAAAAGTCTTACTATGACATGTTTCATGAAGGTAAATACTTGTTTTGTTTAGTTCACTGAAATTTCTCCAGTGCCAAGAAAGTACTGACATGCACAAAGCACTGACATTCATTCAAAATAATATATGAATAAATATGTTTTTAACCACTTTGATTTTGCATAATTCAATTTTTCTATGGGCAAAAAACTGAGCCCATAGCAACATTGAAAAATTCCTTGAATTCTGAATTTTTGAATGTTGAATTTTTTAAGTGAAAAGACTTAAACACTTGTTTTTATGCAAAATGTAAAAGATCAAATCCCAAAGGTCTACTTTCTAGCCTCAGCACTCATTGGGGATCTGGAAGGTAGAAGGTATAGTCATTAGGAAAGCTTTTGAACTAAGCCAAAACCATTTTATAAACGGTTAACAAAGAACAGAATAATGTTAAGTGTTTCTGGCTTAACAGTCCTCTTACATCAGGGAAAATTAATGAAAAGAAATTTGGGCATTATTTGTCAATTACATTAACTATAAAACAGAAATGATAGAAATCGACAACTGTATTGTCAAATATCATTAAAATAGCAAATATATCATTTCCAGATAAAATCCATATAATATAATATTTGAAAGAATTGAAATCAGGTTGCTCTAGAACAGGAGAAATAAATACATCAAAATAATTTCGTTTTACTACTGAGGTCAGAAAGGAAGTCTCACTGTCATGGATGGCAAGGTGGGGGGATGTGCACAATACCTGTTATTGGTTTTTAAGTAGATCATAGCCAAAGCTAGTGTGGCACCTGGACAAGTTACATCCACATTTATGGTGTCTCCTTCCTATCAAAAAAAAGTTTATTCATATAAAAGGTTTTAAACTATTATAAAATTCTTCTGAATACTAGTCAAGGCTTAAAGTTAACATATTTACAAATGTTAACATAAAAAAAAAACTTTCTAATTTCCAGAATTTTGATCTGTTGATTTGATTTCAACTTACTTTGATTTGATAACTTGGAGATTTATGTTTCTCCCTGTGCATTCCTGCTTGAAAGCGCCGATGACCTCCAACCATGTACTGATAAAGCTGCTCAGGCACATTGAGATCAGACATACCTATCAAATTACTGCCATGCTGAAACGAAAAAACAGACATGTGAAAGGAAATATCAAAGAATAAAACCCATAACACATACCCATGACAAATAAAACAGTCAACTAACTTCAAAGCAGGGTATTTTGGGTTTTTCCCAATAACTATTACCCATGAATTAATACTCAAACTATTAATAATTCTCATGAAAAATTATGTTAATACTTTCATTTCATAAAATATGTAAAGTCTGTGCTTACCCCCAAGCAAACCATGCCCAGAGCCAAGCCAGCAGCTAGAGAGTAGGACTCTCTGTCAGTGCAGTATTCCATTTCAGGACCAGGGGGCCGTCCTGTAATATAGAAAACAACACAGTTAAGCAAAGTCTCTTAAAATCCCAACACACAGAAGTTTTAAAGTTAACTTTCTAGTAAGTTGTACAGGAACAATGGATTCAATAGAATCCCACTCAGAAAGATAAAAAAAATGTTAAATTACCGTGTAGATGAATAAATTTTAAAAATCAAGATAAAGAGCATGCTCATATCAGCCTTGGAAAATTTTACTTACTTTATTTTATTAGTGTCAGGTCATTCTATGGTTTATCCTTAATTTTCAGAATTTAACTATCATTTTTACTTTGGTTCCTGTAGATTGGGAAACAGATGTTTATGAAGACACAGCACTATTAATGCCATACCTATTTCAGCCAACAGAACCTCTGCAGTATGCCTGTGAGCTGTCCCTTGATATACGAGGCCAATGCCAACCACTGCAGCCACTTGGACATTGTGAGGAACATCAAGCTCGGTAGATGTTGGGGGTAAGAGAGCAGGAATGTGAATGCTAAGAAGCCGAGTAATTGACATATCCATGGTGCCTAGTTTGGCAGCAGAAACACCAAGGAGTAGTCCAATGCTTGTCATTTCATGACCCTAAGATAGAAAATAGAATGAAACTTAAGTCACTACCAAACAAATATACAGTCTTTTAGATATAAAAACTCTCAACAAACCAAATTCAATGATATATTAAAAAGATTACACACCACGACCAAGTGGTTCAATATATACAAATCCACCATTATGATTTATCAACTCAATAAAATGAAAGATAAAAAGCATACAATCATCTCAATAGATGTAGAAAGGGCATTTGATAAGCTTCAGCATTTACTTATGATAAAAACTCCCAACAAACTGGGTATAGAACATATCTAAAAATAATAAAGGACATATATGACAAACCCATAGCCAGTATCATACTCAATAAGGGAAAACTGAAGGATTTTCCTCTAAGAACAGAAAAACAAGGCAGGGACAATGACTTTTACCACTATTTTTTTAATTAAATTTTTTTTCTTACATCATTATAGTCCCCAAAGTTCTTCTGCCACCATATCACCTATGAACCATCACCATATTCCCTTGTGTTCATCCCTCCTATGTTTTGTCCTCCCTGACTCTCCCTACTTTGTTATATGCCTCAACTCTAAGGTCAGCTTCCTAGTTTTGACATTTTCTTGAACTTCAGTTTGGTTTCTCTATATTACACATATAAGGACTCTCACCACTTTTATTTAACACAATAATGGAAGTCCTCCCCAAAGCATTTAGGCTAAATAAAAAATAAAAGGTATCCAGACTGGAAAGGAAGAAATAAAATTAGGCAGCTACACTGTAAAATTTTTTGGTGGCTCCTTGAAAATTTAAACAAAGAGTTACCAATGGCCCCAAAAATTTACTCCTAAAAATATACTGCAAGAAATGAAAATATGTGTCCACATAAAAAAATATAAATATTTACAGCAACATTATTCATAACAGCCAAAACCACAAGTAACCCAAATATTGGTTAACTGATAAATGGAAAACAAAATATGGTACATTCATATAACAGCATATCCAGCATCAAACAGGAATAAAGTGCTGATACACAAAACAGATGAACCTTAAAAACATGGTAATTGAAAAAGCCAGTTTTACCACATATTGTATGACTCCATTTATATGCAAGGTTCAGAATAGGCAAATACATAAAGATCAGTGGTTGCCAGGGGCTGGAGTGGGGAGGAGGAGAGAAAGGAAGAGAGAGAAGTTTTCCCATGGGGAGATGAAAGTGTTCCAAAATTAATAGTGATAGTGGATGCACAACTCTAGATATACTAAAACCACTGGGCCTCCTCGTTGGCGCAGCAGTTGAGTGCCGGGCTGCGAAGCTGCCCGCAGCCTCTGCAGCGCTGGTTCGATCCCCGGCCACCTGCAAGGGTCCCACATGGCGCGCAGACCTCTCCTGCTATGCCCGCTGCTCCCCTCAGCAGTGCTCCCCTCAGCAGCTGCTATGCCAGCTGCTCCCCTCACCAAACTATTTCATCAGTCTGCCTGTTCTGCTGCCCGCTCTGGCTCTAGTGAATTCTCTCACCCTCCCGCACTTCTGACTGTACCCAGTGCTTGTATAAATAAATAAATCTTTTTTTAAAAAATTTAAAAAAAAAACCACTGATTTGGGTACTTTAAATAGATGATTTTTTTATGGTATAAAATTAGAAGCATTTATGCCAAGAGACTGGTATGCAAAACTCTAAAGTGGAAGTTCAATTTTGGTAAATTGGAGCTAAAATGCCCAGTATCTATGGTTGGAGTGTGGGAAGCAAAAAGTGATATAAGGTAAGGCTGAAGAGGTGAGTAGGATACATAGGCTCCCAGAACGTTCATTAAGAGTAATGGAAGATCATTACATAGTTTTGACCACAAAAGTGATATATTCCAACTTATACTTAAGAAGATTATTCTTTCGGCTATGAAAAGACTGAATTTAGAGGCACTAGAATGAAAAAAGAGTGTATAGAACTATTAGAAGCTACTACAATAGCCCAGTGAGACAAACTAGCAGTGCAGGAAGTATAAGTGCTCACCTTAGTCAAGTAGTCATGGATATTAAGAGTAGCCAGTTTGGTAAGGTGGCCATTCAGACCCAGGGCCATGAGAAAGCCAGCATACTCATTGGCCAATTCAGCATGCTTGGGCTTATTGTAAACAATCCAAGCCGAGTCTATCTGAGAGGCAGGGGCTATTTTCAGACCCGCAGCCACACCATTATGAAAGCTGGCCCAGCTTGTCATGTTGGGAGGCACATCGATGTTTCCACTATTAAGATCCACTGTTGTGTTCCGAGGAGGGGCCCGCCCTATTCATGTAACAAAATTTTAAATTGAAAGAATAAAAATTCACAAAACCAAAATTGCAAATTCATACTTTGAGAACAGAAATTATTCTTTCTACATTCAAAAGTTATCCCCATAATACCTGAAAAAATACTAATTACTATGAATAAAACTTTACACATGTGAATCAAAACTGACACAAAATGAAAAATCATAATTGTTTAAAATCACTGTTGTCGTTTTTGCTATATTTGATCATTTTCCTTGTTGACAATTTCTAGTTTTTGTACAATGATCATCTATTTATAAGACACAAGACATTTTAAGACTAAATATTTTTATATATTACATTTTAAGATTATTTAAAGCTCAATAATCTTACCATTATCAATAATACCTTTTTAAATTTTCCCATACCCTTTTATATACCTTGAAATGGCCTAATTAAAAATGAAAATAAGTTAAGGGCTATATTCTACTTCCCTTATAAATGGCTAGGTTTTTCAGGACTAACAGCACTGTGAGTGTGTGTGTGTGTGTGTGTGTGTATACACATTATATGTATAAGTTATAGTCAAGGTAAACGTAACTTCTGTGGGCTATACCTTGTAACACACTACTTTTTAACTTATAAGTTAAAATATTTTAACTTTCTAAGTTAAAATACACTACAGCCCTTTTAGTTCCTTTAAACAATGTAAAATCAAACAGGAATTTTGGAAGTAAAAATGTTTAATTTGACTTGTTATTTGAGCTTTGATAACCAGGATTGTAGCTATAAACAACATTTAAAATCACTAGGGATAGAGTATTTCTTTGGTTTTAAATAAAATAATCCAAAATAACTCAACTAAACATATACACAATCATTTCCCTTTCTTAGTGAAACCAGAATTTAACATACCAGTCAAATTCAATTTAGGAATAGGCAATGGTTCCGTTGGAACAGGATGGTAGGAAAACAAAGTAAACATTCCCCGTCCTACTGGAAGGGCCATAGTTCGCTGACACAACTGGAGCAATCTATAATTAAAATAAAAATCAGTATGGAAAGTTTTTAAGCAAAGCATAATTGGAATGTAATCTGTAGGCAAGTGTTTCAAAAGAAGGTGTTATGTATTAGAAGTCACATCAAAGTAAACCCATACAAAGATGGGGATGAACTACCCAAACCCTTATTTTCATTTTAATCCTTTTGCTCCAATTAGAGACACAAAGGGGGAAACACATTTCCTTTCCTTGATATCCTATTTGCTTTGAATGAAAATCAACTGGTCCAAAAACAAAGCCAACATTTCCCTAAATGTCTAAAAAAGAACCTATAATTTTACTCTAATTGATGGTAACCATTTCAAAGGGAAATATATACTTTTCAGGTCTCCTCACCATGTTATTTTCAGTCTAACTAACTTGAGTCTGTCCATCTGTAACCCTCCTTTGTCCTTTTTGCCAGCACAGTTTCAGAAGTGCTATATCTCCATGGCCTGTATACAATGAAGGAAAGGAAGTTGCTATACTGAAGGTGAGTGGATTTCATGATATCTCCAGAGAAACACAAAATTAGTTTTATTTACAAGATAGCTAGGATTTGTAGGACTAATAGCATATATATCAGTTATAGCCAAGATTAAAATGACTTCTGTGGGATATATTCTGAGACAATTACACTACTCTTCAACTTGTTTCTGTGAAAATACACTACATTCCTTTTAGCTCCTTTAGCAATACAAAAATAAATAGGAATTTCAGAAGTTAAGGCAGTTAACATTTTCTCTATAAATAAAGATATTCACCAAGCACACTCTTTTTCTAACTTTACTCACATATAGTTGCCTGTTTGGATGATTAAAAAGGGAAATTTTCCTCTCCTAAGATTCTTTGGGAAAACTGTCCCAATCAATTTGGAATAAGACCAGGAGTTGCATACCACAGATATTTCGAGAATAAATTTTATACATAAATCCATCATAAAATTATAATAATGAAAACAGTAATACTGTATCCCTTCCATTTAGGAGGTCAAAGATTTTAAGATGCATCACAGTAGCATGAGGTACTAAGGAAAAAAAAAATTGCCAATTAAATCGTAACACCTACTGACTGATGTTCATATCCTACATTCAGAGATATTAAAAAGTAAAAATAAATTGGTTTCAGAAAATCAATGAACTAAAGTAGCAAGCGGTCAAGTAATTTATCCAAAATCACCAAGTAGATAGTGACCCAGCATGGCTCCAAAGCCCGTACTCTAACTCGATGTTCTCCCTCAACTTCTCTGCATTTCCTTCTTTAGCTGGGTATATATGGAGAGGAAACAGCAATAGGAGATTATGACCAACTCAGATCTTCAGCAGCCTGTAACTACGTGTAGATGATCCTACCCTTCAAGCAGTACCACAGTAAATTACTTTACAATAGTAAATAAGAACTAGAAAACAGTATTGGAAGAATAACAGATGGTAGAAACAAGACAGATAAAGGAAAGGAGAGAACTTAAAATATAAGCTGAATTGTCCCAAGAGTTCTGGAATGTCACAGGCATGTGACATTGGTTACTACAGTCTTACAATTTACCAAAGGATAGATGTTAGAAAGGAGAAAAGTCAGTAAATATTACCTATCAAAACATCAGGAAAAAAAATACTGTTATTAAATGTAAGATATATCAAAACAAACAAAAACACCTCAAAATATTTTCCTGATCAAGATATACAAGAATGAGTTGTGTTTTGCTTTATTTGAAAATTTTTGACTCTGAGCAAAATGGTTTTTAATTGACCTTTTTTAAAGACTCACAATTGTATTTCAAGAGGAGAAGACTCTGAAATACATTTATGTCATCAAATGCCAAAAGATTTTGAAAATATATATGGGTTACTGGGGTTGGGTGAAAATTAAAAATGCACGGCACTTTATAAAGTATCTTTTCAGGGCTTTTAGCATAGCAAATAAATAAATAAATAAAGGCTCTGACAAGAGATAATATGTTTTCCTTCACCTGTTTTCCTTCTCCTCGATGAATTCATGGTCACTGAGTTCCGGGTACTGAACTACATTGACGCGGACAGGATGCGCACTTTGCAGAAGTCTCCGCACGTCCTGTACTCTTAAATCTTCACTCCATATTAATGACATAACCTCCTGATTCATGTCATTCATGCCATCATCTTCCTCCTCAGTTTCTGTTCCTGAAGGAACATCTGATGAGAGCACCTGAGTAACAGACTTAATTGTAATAATAATTTTAAAGCCAGTCAGCATGCACTTACCGAACACAACGACACACAGGACAATGTTTCATGAGGAGAGATTATCTATGAAAAAATACTCCAAAGCAGAGGTGTATTCAATTACCAACATATACTAGGACTCCCAGAACTATTTTTTTAAAGTACAATTATACTCTGCACTTGGAAACATCCGTTATTGAGTCAAGGGAAAAAATTTAAATTTAGGACAAATCAGGAGGCTGATTCTATTGCAAGAAAACATTCTCAATAAATCATAAAAATCACCTATATCCTAAACAACTACTGCAAGTGGAATTTTAACCCCATTTACTAAAGAAACCACACTAATTTAAATAATGTCTCTTATTGATATAAGCAAAAGAAAACAATGGAAAAATATGATCAAGAGTTGGAGGAAGCTGGACAATAATTTCTTATTTTAGCACTTTAAATAGAAGAGATCATGGCTGGTTTTCACTATTTTCCCCTAAATATATTCCAAATAAAAATTTTAAAAGGTAAGGAACTGAATGGAGCAAAAAGTGAAGAGTTAAATTCTTTATCATTCTGTCCTCATAAACTGAGCATGTACTTTAATATAAGCCTTATCAGTTCAAATAACTCAGACTTCAACACAGATGTGAATAGCACAAAATTTCATTATCTTTTAAGAAGAATCTTAAACTCCTTCAATAAGATTACTTCCCAGTTGAAATACTAGTTTTGCAACATTTAATATAGAAGCAACATAGCCTCACTAGATGATCACTTTTAGTTAACAAAAATATTGATTCCTATGAAATATCTAATTTTAAAAGAAACTATTTCTTATAATTGAGTTAGCTATAAAACACAGACCCAAATATGGGCCTCCCTGGTGACCTAGGAGTTAAGTCTCAGTGCTATCATCACTATGGCTGGAATTCAATTCCTGGCAAGGGAGCTGACCTACATATGGTGCAGCAGACCTCTCCTGTCTCGCCTACTGCTCCCCTTAGCAGTGTATGTCATTAAATCCACTTTTTCTGTTCTTCACTCTGTCTCTGGTGAATCCTCTCACCCCTCACACCTCTGTCCTACACCCTAGTTCTTCTATGAAAAAAAAAAAAAAACAGACCCAAATGTCTAATAAGATGAATTTAGATGAGTTATATGTAATACAATCACCAATAACTGAACGAATTGAATTTAGATAAAATTTCTTAAATGACATTTAAACACAGATGAGTAATTATCAGTACCATTTGGTTTAGTGCTATGATGCTAAACTGCTCTCACTCAGAGTAACGCAAGAAGTCCAAATGCTAAACACTAATTTTGTTCAAGGAAAGAATAGCTGTATTACTAGCAAAAAAATTTAGTTTCCTGTTTAAAATAGGACAAACACTATGAGTTGTTATTTAAAAGCAGTTTAAGGGCCTCCCTGGTGGCACAAGGAGTTAGAACACAACCTATGAAGCTATCCGCAGCCACTGCAGCATGAGTTCGATCCCTGGCCAGGGAGCAACCCACATGGTGAGGCAGAACTCTCCTGATTCGCCCGCTGCTCCCCTCAGCAGTGTATTTCAATCTGCCTGTTCTGTTCCCCACTCTGTCTCTGGTGAATACTCTCACCCCCTGCATCTCTGGCCTGTACCCCAGTTCTTGTATGCATAAATAAATCTCTAAAAAAAATAATAAAAGTGATTAAAAAAGAGATGTGCTGGTACAACTCTGCCATAGATCAGGTCTATATGGAAACAACTTCTGTCACAGATCTACTGGGCAACTCTGATGTTAGGAATAAATTCTGATACAAGTTTCAAAAAAGTTTTAATAGCCTAAGATTTAACCTGGATTATAAGCAATTACAATATATTGATTATTATGCTTAGGTTCAAAGGCTAAGAGCTGAACTAAATTTGCACTGTTTTTCTTAGGAACATAAAGTTACGAGGAGTGTAACAATATCCTCCCTGATCCTCAGGGAAACAGAATGCTATCATTTTTTTAAGTTAATAAGAGATTTAGAATACATTTTAAAAGGTCCAGTTTTAAGTTTTAAAAGAGGTTGATTTTAACAGTAGTGAGAGTACCTCACTCTCTATTTGTAGAGTTCTTAGAACCCATTCCTGAACAATCATCAATCTGACAATTTATAAAGGACAGCATTTCAGGAAAGATAATTTTAGTGCCCCGTTTCCTGCAAAATAATTCTTTTACCTGGGGTTTCAGTTTATGTTTATGTGATTAAACAGATGTATTTAGAGTCTACTTAAAAGATTAAATTCAAGAAATCCATCACAAAAGTATTTAAAAGTTATATATTATTTAAATTAAGGATCTATGTGTTCTCCCTTTTTCTATGTAATAACTGCAAAGTCATTAATTACTAAGATGATACAAGTGGGAAAAAGTCATGGTAGCTGCTATGCTGACTCAGCACTTGTCCCAACTCAGGACAAAGAAAGGTCCAGGCAAAATAAAGCTTTCACAAATTATCCTGTTTTCATGTTCAATTTACAATTAGTAAGACTTGTCCAACTGAAGAGCCATATGACATATAATACAAAAGGTAATCTGCAAACTTGCAAAAAGACATAAAGTAAAATGAATACTTCCACTCTGATTTAAAACTTTGAACTTTCTATACTGAAACTCACAGATTTCCCTTTGGGTAAGTTTCCCTCGCAGGCCTGCTTGGAAAGATCTTGGCGTCCAATCAAGAGACAGACAGCTTCTGGCCAGTCTGAAGCTGGCTGCTCTCGACAGTGATAAATTGCATCTCTGATAGGAAGAGCAATTCCAAAGGGAAGAGTTTCCAAGTCCCTCAAAGTGAAACCTAATGGTGAAAGGAAGTGACAAAATTTTTCATTTAGACCTGCCAACATCCTAGGCATCCCCTGACTTAAATTAACAAACATCCTGACAAATAAGGAAAAAATTCTTTTTACTCATCTTACTACCAGACCAGTGTCTTGACATTGAGGATTAGCATAAAAAGATCTCTTTTGGGCCCCCCGGTGGTGCAAGGGTTAAGCGCAGCGCTATGAAGATGTCCGCAGCCTCTGCAATGTGAGCTCAATCCCCAGCCAGGGAGCTACCCACATGGCGCAGCAGACCTCTCCTGTCTCTCCCGCTGCTCCCCTCCGCAGTGTATTTCAGTCAGTCTGTCTGTTCTGTTCTCCACTCTGTCTCTGGTGAATCCTCTCACCCCTGCACCTCTGGCCTGTACCCCAGTTCTTGTATGCATAAATTAAAAAAAGATCTTTTAAAAACTCCTAAAAAGATAAACAATGCAACAGGAAAAACACAAAGAAAGAGACATTTCCAGATGAAATGGTCAATAAACATAGGAAAAGATGCTCTATGCAACAAGTGATTCAGGAAATGCACATTAAAGCTACTAGAAAAAAATTTATTTTAAATATTTAAAATGTAGGTTTTTTTCTTATATCACTGTTATTTTTGAACAATATATGATTTCTCCCCTCAGATGTAGTCACCACAGTTCTCATACCAATAAAGCATCCATAGTCCATCACCATATTCCCTTGTGCTCACCCCCCACCCTTACTTTTACCCACTCCCCCCACCCCTATACCTCATATCTGTGGTCAGTTTTCAGGGCTTGTCTTTGCCCCTTTGTTTGGTTTTTCTATATGCCACATATAAGTGAAATCATTAGGTATTTACCTTTTCCCTGATTTATTTCACTTAGCAGCTCCATCCATGTTGCCACAAATGGCATGAGTTTATGTTTTTTAATAGAATAGTATACACCACATATTCTTGATCTATTCGTTTGTTTTGGGGCATTTAGGTTGTTATATTTTGGCTATTATAATCAGTGCTGCAATAAACACAGGGCTGCAGGTTTCCTTTAGAATTAGTAAGTTTTCACATTCTTTGGGTAGATTCCCAGGAGTGGAATGGCTGGACTGTATAACAGATACATTTCTTAAAAACCACTAGAAAATTTAATGTCACACTTACCTGACAAATATTCAAGTTAATCAATACCAAGTGTCTGCAACTCTGGAGAGTAACAATAATTCTCATGCAGAGCTGGTGATCATATAAACTGGTACAAAAACATTTGGCATGGATAGGTCTATCCCTATCATCCATCAATAATGATTCAGGAATTGTGTATATGACCACAAGTATTAAAATACTCATTAGCAACAATGTTTCATTATGTATACAAAAACAGGAAGGGGAGGAAACAGACCAATTGCTCCATTAGAAGAATGAGTAAGTGGTGATACATTTAAACAATGGATATTATAACAGAGATAAATGGTCTTATGTTACATTGACATAAACAAATCTTTAAAAAATAGTATTGAGTGAAAAAAGAAGATCCAAGAAAACATTTATATATAAGTTCAAAAATACAACACTAAGAAATATTAAAGATGCTAAAACTACCATGAAAAACAAGCACAAGTAACAAAATTTGTACAGGATAGTGGTTACCTATAGTGGTAGGGTGTGTTGGAGAAGAGTATATAGGGGTTAAAGGCTTTTCCTCCGCTGGCAATGTTCTAACAGTGTAGTATAACTATTTCTAACAGTGGATGACCAGTACATCAGTATTCACTTCGCTGTTATTTTCTCAACACATGCATTTTTTTTGTATGCATACCCTTTTTCAGATGCTCAGGTTAAATAAAAACTATTTTTCCTGTAAGGATCTTGTAAGTTTTACATTATACATTATTTATATACATTGATTGTTAACACAGAAAGTTGACTGAGGTAAAAACATTTCCTTGTATGAGAGAATAAACGTATATTAATTATTTAATATACAAATGGGTAGAACTGATTCAATGATTCTCAGCACATGTATTCTATCTGTAATATCATATGGCAATTACTGTAATTGGCAAAGAGACATACAATAAAGAACAGTAAAAACCTATATCAGGGCCTCCCCGGTGGCGCAGCGGTTGAGCGCTGGGTTGCAAAGCTGCCCGCAGCCTCTGAAGTGCCGGTTTGATCCCCGGCTGCTCCCCGGCCACCGGAGGAGGGTCCCACATGGCGCAGACCTCTCCTGCCGCCCGCTGCTCCCCTCAGCAGTGTACTCCGGTCCTTCTGCCTGCTCTGCTCCCCGCTCTGGCTCTGGTGAATTCTCTCATCCTCCCGCGCTTCTGACTGTACCCAGTGCTTGTATGAATGTATGTATAAATCAATCAATCAATAAATAAATCTTTAAAAAAAAAAAAAAAAAAAAAACCTATATCATTTAGAACACTCTTTAAATACAAATTCAGAAACATCCTTAATGTTCATTAAAGTATTACTTTCTAGCATACTAGTTTATAATATCCTTATTTTTTTATATTGTTATAACATCATTTTTAACTTTGCTCTTTTAAGTAATTTTTGGAAAAAAAAAATTCTTTAAAAATTTGTTCAAGTTAAAACCCAGGAGAATGAACTGTGAGAATAGAAAACTCTTCCTCTCTTTCCCTCTTCCAAGCTGATCCTTCATTTTGGTACCTAAAATACCTGGCCTGTATCATTCAAAAGCATACTCTAAAACACTTACACAATTATATTTGTATTCTGCCAGAAATACTGAATTCTGATACAATGGTCAAATTTAAATGTGTAGAGAGTGAGTTCTCCAGAGGCTAGTCTAGATAGCTACAGCCATGGCCGGTTTAAGATGATTGGCAAATAAAGATTCTTTACCCACCAACAGATAAAAAGTTGGTGTCCCAGTTATTACTTATGAAACTTGTAGATTGTCAGGGAAAGGAAGTATGGTCTGAATGGAACACAATTATGAACCTCTGGGACCCTCTCTTAGAGCCAGAGCCTCTCTTTTTTTTTTTTAAAAGATTTATTTATTTATACAAGCACTGGGTACAGTCAGAAGCGTGGGAGGGTGAGAGAATTCACTAGAGCCAGAGCAGGGAGCAGAACAGGCAGAAGGACCAAAGTACACTGCTGAGGGGAGCAGCAGGTGGTAGAAGAGGTCTGCGAGCCATGTGGGACCCGCCCCCGGAGGCCAGGGATCAAAACCCTTGGCACTGCAGAGGCTGCGGGCAGCTTCGCAACCCAGCACTCAACCGCTGCGCCACAGAGGCCCAAGAGTCCCTCTTTTGTCATGCTTCACAATTCTAGTTCACTTTGAGGATGCAGGTTCTAGTTAGGAAAGAGGTATTCAGGGAAAGCAAGGGTTTCTCACTGGTATTTCAAAGACAAATAAAAAGTCACAAAGGTTACCTTACCTACATTAGTCATCCACACAACTAGTCTTTCAGCTAGACTAGTAACTGATGTAGAATGCCTGAAACTAAACCTGTAAGAGAACAAAACAGTTATAAAACAGAACAATATAACACAACAAATAGTTTCATATTTTTTAATATAAAAGCACAAGTGAATAAAAGTCACCTGTTTTCTTCTTGTTCTGCTTGCAATTTTTGTGGGGCTAAAAGACAAAAAAAATTAAACTTTATTTTGATAGTTATACTGGCAAAAAAAATCTTATAACATGTAAAAATTGCACAGAAATAAATCATTAGCAATTCCTAAGCAGTAATCTGGTAGGCTAGAAAGCATAATAATTTCTTTAAGGCTAAAGTAGTCCCTGTTAGGTACAGAAAATAGTTTGTTAAATTCTATGAAAATCAACGGTGGACTATAAACTAGAAAAGTGCAATGCTGGACCATCACCTATAAAACAAGACAAAGGACATGGCCGCTAAAGCAAACAAAATTTTTTAGAAAATTTTTTAATCTCAACTCTTACAGCCAATCAACATTTTAAAAAATCTGTTTTGAAAAACCTAACATTACACTGACTTACCTGTAGTTATTCTGGATAAATACGGTGATGATTCATCAGAAACAGAACTCTCATCACCAAGTATGTAAAGTGCAATACTCTGCATGAGGAGAACATTGAGATTTTTAAACAACTGATGTTTAAGTATATATACAACAGATACCTGAATAAGAACATACAATGTTGGCCAGATTTCTTTTTTTTTTTTTAATTCTTTTTTTTTTTTTAAGATTTATTTATTTATTTATTTATTTATTTATTTATTTATATACCAGCACTGGGTACAGTCAGAAGCACGGGAGGGTGAGAGAATTCACCAGAGCCAGAGAGGAGAGCAGAACAGGCAGACTAACGAAGTACACTGCTGAGGGGAGCAGCGGGCGGCAGGAGAGGTCTGCGCGCCATGTGGGACCCTCCTCCGGTGGCCAGGGAGCAGCCGGGGATCGAACCGGTGCTGCAGAGGCTGCAGGCAGCTTCGCAACCCAGTGCTCAAAGCTGCGCCACCAGGGAGGCCCCAGATTTCTTTTTTCTCATCAAAGTTAAAAGGACCGGGTTTCATTATGTATCACTTCACTTAAAAGTCAAAATTTTCCAAGAACCTATAGATGAAGTTAAGGACTTATTATATAGAAAAATGCATTCATTTTAGGTGTAGAACTTCAAGTTTTGATAAACATTATATAATGATATAAACATTATTACTATAATAATACAGGATATTTTCATCATACCATAGAGATCCCTAGTGTCCTTTATAGTCAATCCACTTCTCTTAATACCCAGCACCAGAAACTCATTTGATTTCTTTCCCTACAGATTTACCTATTTTACAATATCATATAAATGAAATCGAAGAATATATAGTCTTATGTATCCTAATTTAGTTCAGCATAACTTTGAGACGCATCCAGATTATTACATGCATCGGTAGTATATTATTTTTTACTGCTGAGTAGTATTCGATTACAAAGGTACAAATTTTGTTTACTCAAACAGAATTTGGCTTGTTCATAGGTTTGCAGCAACTGTGAGTGACATTGCTATAAACATTCATATACAAGTCTTGTGTAAGAATGTATTTTCATTCTCTTTGGTAAATACCAAGGAGTAGGACTGTGTTGTCTTATGATAACTATAAAATCTAACTTTATAAGAACTTTTTCATCAAAATACTGTGCTATTTAAAAAAAAAAAATACTGTGCTATTTTTGCAGTTATAAGCTAATTATAAGAGTTTTAGTTGCTCACCAAAACTCTGACTTTTATCTATTCAAGCAGGTATCTAACAGTAACTCAATGTGACTTTAAATAGTTTATACACTATTATCTTCATTTACAAACAATACAAAAAATATATAAACCAATTTATTTGACTAAGGATCATCTGCTCAAGAGAGGTAATTTTTTTCAGGGTTTATTCAAAAATAAATAAAGGCAATTATTGAAAAAAGAAGATCTTGCTAAGAAACATTCATTTTTTTTTAATTTTTTTTAAAGAAGTATGTATTATTTATTTGTTTATACATGTACTGGGTACAGTCAGAAGCGCGGGAGGGTGAGAGAATTCACCAGAGCCAGAGCGGGGAGCAGAGCAGGCAGAAGGACCGAAGTACACTGCTGAGGGGAGCAGCGGGCGGCAGGAGAGGTCTGCGCCATGTGGGACCCTCCTCCGGTGGCTGGGGAGCAGCCGGGGATCGAACCGGCGCCGCAGAGGCCGCGGGCAGCTTCACAACCCAGTGCTCAACCGCTGCGCCACCGGGGAGGCCCGAAACATTCATTTTAAAACTGTGAATTGCCTCAATCCATTTTGAAAATAGGCAGGATTAACTATCAAGATAAAACATCTTTATTTACTACATCTCTCTATGTCCTCACCCTAAATCTTCAGGAGTGAAGCAAAGACAGATAAGACAAAGAAAAAATACATTAAACTCTATAAAGAGTTCAAAATACTTAGCACATAATACAAACACAACACAATGTATTTTTATCTCAGTTTTTTATACTGTCATTTACATTATTCAAAAATACCACAGTAAAAAGAAAAAAAGATAGTCTTCTTCTAAGTGAGGAAATGTACATAAAGTTGCCTGAAGATAAAAAGCCACTAATAAATGTTAGATTATTTCCTTCCCTACCCATCTCTCATTTTAGACAGAAGAGAGACAGTACCCTCTTACATATACATATACTTACTATATGACCATCATCCCACCTCTGGGTATCTACTCTAAAGAAATAAAAACATATTCACACAAAAACTTGGACATGAATGTTTACAGCAGCTGGAGTCATAACTGGAACCAAGCCAAACATCTTCAAAGGGTGAGTGGATGAAGCAATGTGCTATTGCCATCCATGGGACTAGCACACAGCAGTGAAATATAACAAACTAATGATACAGGCAACAATTTGGATGAATCTCAAAAGCATGAGAGAATTTTGTAGGAGGTAAAACTGTTCTGTATCCTAATTAGGGTGGTGATTATATGAACTTATAAGTTTACCAGAACTCACAGAAGTGTACACAAAGTGAAAAAAGGTTAATTTTCTGTATAATTTTTTTAAATTACATTGTAAAAAAAAATATAAACAAATGAAGCAACACTCTGGATACTTACCAAGACTACAAGTCTGCTTCTTTCACAGATTCCAGGGAGGTAAGGATAGGGTGGCATTTCTTCACCCTTCAGACACGAACTCACCCATTGATAAATACTTGGTGGTTCAGAAGTAAAAAATGATGGGTGCTGCATAAATCCTGTTTGACCTTAAAATTAGATAAATATTCACACTAAAAGAAAAGTGATCAACAGCACCTGTCATTTAGAAACAGAATAACATTTTTCCACATGCTCTAAAATGCCTCATGCCACAGTAAGTAACTGACTATATTATAAGATGTAGAATTTAAATGACCATTATTCTAACCCATCCTGGGTAAAAATTTAGCAGATTCTTATGCTCAAGGTATATAAAGAATCTAACCAAAATTTTTGCCTAATCCTGAAAGTGAAAAAGCAAGAGACACCCAGGATCTCGCTTTGTTCTAATAATTGGGACCCAATCTTAAGTCCCTTTAGCTCAGACCTGGGATATTCTATTTGTGATGTCCAATATGGCAACCACTAGTGAGCACGTGAAATGCAATTAGTACAACCAAGGAATTCAATTTTTAATACTAGTGAAATGAAATAACATATTGTTAGGAGCTACTGAATAGCATGGGTCCAGGACTAAGTATTCTTGGCAGTTAGAAATGGGTACTATTTTTCCACACACTTAATAAGTTATGATACTATTGAGAACAGTGACACCTGAAGATCATTGGTGTCTCTCAAGGAAAGAATTTCATGAAAAACACCAAAATAAGTCAGCAACAAAATTAGGAAGTAATAGGACAGTACACTGCAAGAGGCAGTGGGCAGTCTCAGAAAGTGGGAGAGCTGCCCTGACTGAGGAGTAGAGCAGTAGTGTTTTTAAGGTTCTTTCTTTCTGGGTAAAGAGGAGTTCCTCTTAATTATGCACACCTTGCTCTCATCACACCTCCCGATTTCCAGACTAATTGAAACTACCCCTCCTTCCCTCTTTTCGAGTCTAGGGGAAACAGTAGTTTTAAAAGACTCTTCCCAGGCCTCCTGTACCTGCCAGACCTTATCTAGTCCTGGAAACAAAGTGATAGCCTAGCTGGACTGGAGGACTGCAGAAACACAGCTCTGCTCCTTTGGAGGAGTATATGAAAGCCCTTTCCTATCCCTACTACCCCTTCTAGTCAGAAATCAAACACTACAAACTAAAATCTGCCAGGTGGAAAGACAATGCCTCTGACTTAGAATCTGTTGACCTTAAAAAGACATCAGACAACAAAACAATAGAAACAAAACAAAAGAAGAGAAGGGCAGAAAGAGTATCCTCACAGACAAAGCTACCTGTATCTCTCCAATAATCCTGCACTCTTACTTAAACCTACCCTCACAGTTCTGCCAGAGAAGGAAACAGTGGGAGAAAGTAAAGCATCATGGTTTTTGTAGTTTGTGTACATGTGAAAAGTGTCTCATTTAAATAGAGTTCTAAATATTAACAAAACCAACTGCAAGAAATAAATTTAACCACTATTCACTGAGAAAGATACAAGCAAAAGTCACTACAATGTAAAATTCTTAAATGGCATACTTACCTTGATCAATTGTACATACTTGTCCAGTAGTTCTGACAAGTGTTGGGTAATCTCTATAGTAATGATCTACATAAGGTTCCAATTTTAAGTCCCTAAAACAGTAAAGAACACATAAAAATAAATAATGATGAAAGTATAGCATTTCTTTCCCACAATTAGAATGATTTATCAGTTTAACTTTTCAGTTTAAAAAAAGATAACAACGAGGTAACAACGAGGGCCTCCCCGGTGGCGCAGCAGTTGAGCGCTGGGTTGCGAAGCTGCCCGTAGCCTCTGCAGTGCCGGTTCGATCCCCGGCCACCAGCAAGGGTCCCACATGGCTCGCAGACCTCTCCTGCCACCTGCTGCTCCCCTTAGCAGTGTACTTCGGTCCGTCTGCCTGCTCTGCTCCCTACTCTGGCTCTGGTGAATTCTCTCACCCTCCCGCACTTCTGACTGTGCCCAGTGCTTGTATAAATAAATAAATAAATCTTTAAAAAAAAAAAAAAAGATAGCAATGAAAACAGTAAGATAAAAAATAATCAAACCTAGTCTTTATTTTATTTCTGAATTTTAAAGTGCACAATATGACAAATGCAACCCAAAATACTTTTGCCAAATTTAGTAGAGGTAAAACTAGAGTAAAGACCCTGTACCTAGTTTCTCCTATTACTTATAGCTGTGTAATATTCTGCAAGTCATCTCTATGAATCTCAGTATTTGTTTCTAGAAAATGGGGAAACACCAGTTTACTCACTCTGAAGTTTTGCAGATTAAATAAGATAATATACGTAGGAAAAGATACCTCTTATAAAATGCAAAACATTATGCAAATGTTACTTATTTCAGAGAATCATGACTAGGGTTTGGAAAATTTTTTATTACAAAAAAAATTCATGGCCTTCCCCGGTGGCGCAGTGGTTGAGCGCTGGGTTGCGAAGCTGCCTGCAGCCTCTGCAGCGCCAGTTCAATCCCCGGCCACTGGATGAGGGTACCACATGGTGCGCAGACCTCTCCTGCCGCCCGCTGCTCCCCTCAGCAGTGTACTTCGGTCCTTCTGCCTGTTCTGTTCCCCGCTCTGGCTCTGGTGAATTCTCTCGCCCTCCCGTGCTTCTGACTGTACCCAGTGCTTGTATGAATAAATAAATAAATCTTTAAAAAAAAAAAAAATTCATGACAGCAATAATTTGTAATAAGAGAAACTGATGAGGGCCTCCCTGGTGGCGCAGGTGGTTGGGCACAGCGCTGTGACACTATTTGCAGCCTCTGCAGCACCAGTTCAATGCCCGCTAGCCTAGGAGCAACCCACATGGCGAGCAGACCTCTCCTGTCTCACCCACTGCTCCCCTCACCAGTGTATTTCGTCAGTCTGCCTGTTCTGTTCCCCGCTCTGTCTCTGGTGAATCCTCTCACCCTCCTGTGCAACTGGCCTATATCATGGTTCTTATATAAAAAAATAAATCTTTTTAAAAAAAAGAGAGAGAGAAACTGATGAGCAATTAAAATTGTCATGTCTTACAAAATGTCAGAATCTCAAGGAAAATCACAGAAATTAGAAAATGTACTGTAATCTTAATTTGGAGGTAGACATTTCAATTCAAATTTAAGTTTCTCTATCACTGAGTCACAAAGGTACTAATACCTAAATATGATCTTTAGAACTGAGTGCCAAACACAAAGTGCTAAAAATGCTGCTACAACGTATTAACCGAACAACCTTATTGTGGATCAAAAGAACCAGTTACAATTTATAGCAAAATACTACAGCTAGTAAATACTACTCGTGTTCTCAGAAACAAACATAGGCAACTTTCCTTACCATTGAACTATGGATCATAAAACCAACCTATGTGATAATTTATATATGTAAATTATGATTTTATTAACCATATGAACTATTTGAATACAGGTATTATTCCAAAACAGCAAGTGTTATAGAATTTCCACCACAATGCAGCCATCCATCTTATCAAAATGAATAGGATAAACAGATTACCCCCACTGTTTAACACACTAAGACTAATCTTAGAACAAAGACCGGAAATCTCAGTCCAGCCCATAAGGTCCTTACTTAGCCAATATCTTCAAATAATTCTGTGGTTTACAGGAATTATAAACCATAGAGTTTCTAGAGTTTAGAAAACTCTAGTTTTCTAAAGAGGTAGATTTCAGAAATTCACTTACAAGATCACTATAACATTCATAGCTATGATAGTCACCTACAGACCTCTAGGCAGCTGCTAATCTACAAGCAATATTTACCTTGCCAACTGAACAAGAAGGCCAACAAGTGAACGAATTCCTTCGCCCATTAGGGTATTCAACTTAAACTCCTCATAGACAAGGTGAAGCACAAAAAAGATGGCAGGTATATGAGTGAAGAGAAGTGTAGAAGAATCCAGACTGAGATTCTGTGAAAAATCCTCATCTTTCACATGTGAAACTTCCAGAGGGCTCAAACATAAAGATCGATTCAAAAGATGAGATTCAACATTCTGGTGATAGTCTGAATTTAGTAAATATTCCCAGTCCTGAGAAGAATAAAGAAGGATAATAATTTTTAAAAGAAGCCTCCCTGTAATGTCATCATTTAAAAATATATATATAAATCAATTCAAGTTTCATTTTCACTGTAAGTTGACCTACAAATATGAAAAAAATTCATAATGCTGAAATATCAAGACCAACATCAACAATTTCCAGATGCCAATGATAAACATTAAGATAAGTCATCTTTAAAACTATTGGAAAAATTTTAGTTATACCGTTTTAGGGAAGAGACTTTGGGTGAAGACTCCAACTAAGATAAAAACTGAGAGAGAAAGTTAAAAGGTTATCTCAGGTGATGCCCTATGGAGAGAAGGAAAGAATGGAAGCCAAATGTAGGCAGACACGTTTACTGACATCTCCACTGATTTGTGTTTTGAAAAAGGTCTAGTTATACCCAGTTTGCATATATATCTATGTTTATAAGATGCTGGGGCTAGTAATGTAACCTAATTATTAACTGAATTTTATATTCAGATTGACTATACTACATTTAACAAATATTGAGTCTGGATCCAATTTGTGATTTATTGCTGAAAGAATATAATCTATGCTATTTTCAGATCTTGAAATTTACTGGTATTTTTGCAAAGCTTAATACAATGTGTTATTTTAACTTTAAAACTCTTGGAACAGATACAAAACTAACCATCAAAGTAGCAAAGCAATAAATTGGACAACCAAAATAAAAAATTCTTTTCATCTAAATAGGGAGAAAATATTTCCAAAACACGTATTTGCCAAAGAACTCATATCCAAAATACATAAAAAATGTCTATGACTCAATAAATATTTTTTAAGTCTAATTAAAAGGAGGTGGAAAGACTTGAAGAGAATCTTCACAAAAATATATAAGTAGGTAATGAAAAAGTATTTAATATCATTAGTCATGAGGGGAAGGCAAATTAAAACCATTAAGAGAAACTAGATCAAAATGAAAAAGACTGACGACAGCAAATACTGGCCAAGATATAAACAAGAGAAACTCTATTTACTATTACTGGTAAGAGAACAACATAGCACAATCGGTTTGGGAACCAGCAATGATCCAACAATTTCATTGCTTAGTTGTTACCCAAGAGAATTGAAAATGTATGTCCACTAAGACTTACTACTGAAAGTTAATAGCAACTTTATTCATAGTAGACAAATAATGGAAATAGGCTAAATGTTTTATCAGCAGAAGACTAAAAAAACAAATTATAGTATATGTACCACTCAGTAGTACTAAAAAGGCAGAAACTACTGATATCTATATTAACATAGATGAATCTCAAAAACAATATGCTGAAAAAACCTTCCTTATATATAAAGATTACATACTATATCTATTATTCACTATATAAAAGCTCTAGAATAGGCAGAAATAACATATGGTAATAGAATTCAAATCAGTGGTTGCTTCAAGAAGAGAGGAAGGGAATGATTAAAAATGACACAAAGGAACTTTATAGAAAGGTGGAACAGTTTTGTTTCTTAAGAGGGGTGTCAGTTACATGAGTATTAATTTGTAAAAATTGATCAAACTGTATACTTAGGCTATGAACATTTCATTTGTGTAAATTATACCTCAATTTTTAAAAAATGGAGACTACTTAAGAAGATACATATGTAGTCTGATACATTTAGAACCTAAACTGGAGAAATACTGCATTAAAAGGTAAATGCTGTCACTTTAGATGATTAATTGGCAATAAAATATCTAAAAACCCAAGCATAAATCATGCAGCATGTGTATGTTTAATAACTTTCAAATAATCATTAAAAATAAAAGTAAATAACCACAGAAAATAACAGATGCTACTCTTCAAAATAACTTATTCACATTAAAATAAAGCTAAAGGTAAATGGGGGGGGGCTGCAATTGTATGGGGAATATAAAAATAAAATTTATTATTTAAAAATAAATAAATAATAAAATAATAAAATGTTTACATATTTTCTTGCAAGAGAAAAAATTGTTAATATAGTCACAATTTAAACACTATCTAGACATAACATTCATTGTAACCAAATGATTTTTACCACTTGTGGTTTTGCTCAAACATCTTATTTTTTTCTTTAAATAAATAAAATTTGAGGAAAAAAAAATAAAGCTAAAGGTGTCAGAAATATATACACAAATCAATAGGAATACCAACAAAATGGAAGACTAGTACTAATATACATAAATTAACTTATACTAACAAGAAATAATTCTTACATCATCAGATCCTGTCTCCGAAGGCCTTGCTTTCTTCGGTGCAATCACTGGAGAAAGCGACCCTTCAAAGTCAAACTGGAAGATAATGCCAAAAGACAAAACAAAAATCACATGAATTTACCATTGTCAAGTGATCAACTTAAAAGGTTCAAAAATCAGTTTCACCAATTATGGAAAGTCATCAAAGCTCATTCTTTTCATCTAGAAAAACATAGCACAATAACTATCTCCTAGGGTTGTTGTAAAGATTAAATGAAATCATGTATAAAAAGCATCCAGTACAGTGCCTGGCTCACAGATAGTGCAAAAGCAGTTTCCTCCCTTATTTCTGTAATGAAAAAGGTCATGACTCTTTTAGAACAAGGACCTTTTAGCCAGATTCAAAATCTGCCAAGTCTCAAAGGATCAACCCAATGTTAGCAATGCATTAGAAATAAGTAGGCATTTAAAGTCCATCTAGAGTGGGCAGTCTAACAATTCTATGGCAGAGACAGGCGCAAGTAGGTACTTTTGACTTAGTAATCCCAAGTTTAATTCTTGGGAAATGACTAGCAATGTAAGAGAATGTATGCAAATTACTCATAAGGAAAAAACATTCAATTATAGCTAGTGGATAGTTATGATAAAATTACATGATAGCCTATTACAAGATAAAATAAGGGTGGTTTTTTTGAAAAATTTTAATGATGTGAAAATTTTTCATTTATTTCATAATTATCAAAATGTAATACCAAAAAACATTCAGAGTGGTTATCTCAGTAATATTTTCTCCTTAATTCCTACATTTTCCAAGACACGGTAGTCCTAGGAATGATATACAAAGCCAAGTGGAAACCACCAATACCAAAGATACCACCCAGCTAATTTTGTAAAAAAAAAACTATTATGGGCCTGTAAGAACATTTCTGGGAAGTGAGGTGAGGGATCCAATATTATATCATTAACAAAGTAGATAGCTTGGTTAAAGCATTTTAAATCTGCCTCAAGCCAAACCTTCTTCCTCACAGATTAAGCAATATGTATATGAAAACCAAGTCTGGCTTCAAGAATAATACTAAGGGCCTCCCCTGATGGCACAGTGATTGAGCACTGGGTTGCGAGGCTGCCCACAGCCTAAGCAGCGCCAGTTCGATCCCCGGCCACTGGCAAAGGGCCCACAAAAAAAAAAAAAAAAAAAAAGAATAATACTAAGCCATGGATCAGAAGACACAGTCTAGGCCTGTTTTGAACATATCTCTAGTCTGTGATCACTGATTCAGTTTCTTCATCAATAAAACCAAAATTATTACTACGAATCCTATCATAACTTGCAGTCATTTTAGAAAGATGAAATGAGAAACAGTCAAGTGTGTTTTACCATGTTATAAAAACTCTACTGTAATTACTAATAAAATTTTGTTATTAAATATTAAATTTATAATATGTATACAATAAGCTTTAGTATCATTCCATTTTGTTGAACAAGGTATGCCTATTAATAAACTGACCTGTTATATACCTAGAATGATGTATTATGAATCATGCAAACATCACATTGATAACAACAGGATAATTCAAGAATAAAAACAAGTTTATGTACTTACATTTCGGGTCCACGCTAACCGGTCTGTGTTATAACCCATCATGTTCATGAGACAAGTAACAAATAAATTCCACTCTGAGTGATAACTGGGTCCTCCGGGAGCACTGTGGACACTGTACCACTTGACAAGCATCTGAACAGCTATCTCTTTTGGCAGGATAAACTTAATTGCTTGCAAACATGTTTGCACTATTAAAGGTAAAGATTGATTTCAGTGTACTTCGTATACATGCATTTCTCTTCCCCTTTAAAAATAATATTTTTTAACTACCACCATGTAAAGGTCAATTACTGTGAAAAGAAAACTGGCATTTAAGAGCCTAGGGGATGCAAACATTGCCTAGTCAATCATTCGCCATTTAAACCAACCACTGAATTCAACAGGTCTTACAAGAGGTCTCAGGCAGTTTTACAATCATTAACTTTGGAGCAGAAATTCTGTGACCAAATAGCACAGTTTACCTGAGACAGAACTGATTTATAAGTACTGTCAAGCAATTTATTAACAGTTCCCAATTTCACTCTCAAAAATGTCCCCATTTGGACAGAAATTAAAGGTCAGTCTATTAAAAGCACACAATTTCTACATGAATAAATTCATATGAAACATTGCTTAAATATGTCAGTAAATATCTAACATTCAATATATGCATCATCAAATTACAAAGCTTAACTAGCATTAAAGGATGTTTCAAATGAATGAACATACCTATTAATCAAAGCTTTCTAACTTTTAATCATTTCTGATAGCATTTAGTTTCTAAAATGTTTTCTTAGATTGCACCAGCATTCTTACATTTTTTGGCAAATTCTTTGATTTCTAAAGCTTTCTTTACTATTCAATGTTCAGATATATTCTCACCCAGTATTTTCCAAATAGCATTTCAATACTAATTCAAGGAGACACCAATCTTATTAAAATATTTTATATTTTGACTAAAATATTAAGTTTTATTCAGTTAAACCAATGCCATTAATTTCTCAATTTACCTGAAATTAAGAGATATCTTTTGAATTAAAAACCATCAAATTACCAAAAACTACTTTGGTTGCTTAGACTTCCTGTTACTCAATTTGTTGATGCATGCCATAAATTGTAATATATTGTAAAGATAAAATAAATCACAGAGAAACAGAACTATCACATCCTTCACATGTACCCATAGCCTTACAACATACATGGAATGGACATTATACAGTGCCCCTCAGTTCTTTATAGCTTTTCTGCAAGTAAAATACCCATGGTTTCAAAAATAACAAAATTTTAAAGCCCTAATTTTTAGTGTAAAATTATTAATATAAAAAAAAGTCAGCAACTACTCCAGATCTGGTAAACCAAACTGAAACTACAAACAAGTGAGGTCTGATTTTCAACCATACCTAATTCAGAGGTGGCAATTTCAGGAATAGTGATCCTAACCATGGAGCCATTACTCAGTTCCTAGTGAAAAGAACAGAAACAAAAAGAACAAGTATAGAATTTATGCATTAAAGTCTTTGAATGTCTTAAAAATAGCTGATGCTTTACAAGACTTTACCTATCAAAGCAAAATTCAATAAAATATGTGGAAAACAAGTAATATTTTCAAAAAGAACTGAGTACTTCAAAATTTCAGAAACTATGAATGTGCTTATCTGTAAAACCAAAATTCTCATTTTAATAGTGTAATTTTTATAGACACTAAAATTCACCATCACCAAAGGAAACTTAAAAAGACAAAAATGCTGTTAATATAAAATTCAACTGATTAAAGAAGCTTTGTTTTCAATCACTTTTAATATAAAAACCTTTAAAAAGTGGGCCCCCCCTGGTGGCGCAGGCGGTTGAGTGCAGCATTGTAAAGCTGTCCACAGCCTCTGCATGCCCGTTTGATCCCGGCCGGCTGGCAAAGGTCTCATATGGCAGGGTAGACCTCTCCTGTCTCGCCCGCTGCTCCCCTCAGCAGTTTATTTCGTCAGTCTGCCTGTTCTGTTCCCTACTCTGTCTCTGGTGAATTCTCTCACCCTCCCACGTATCTGGCCTGTACCCTGGTTCTTGTATAAAATAAATAAATCTTTAAAGAAAAAAAAAAAAACTTTAAAAAGTTAGACAGAGGGCCCTCCCTGGTGGCACAAGGGGTTAAGATGCAACCTATGAAGCTGTGTGCAGCCACTGCAGCATGAGTTCGATTCCCTGGCCGGTCAGGGAGGTGACCCACATGGCGCAGCAGACCCCTCCTAACTCACCCGCTGCTCCCCTCAGCAGTGTATTTCAGTCTGTCTGCCTGTTCTCTTTCCCCACTCTGTCTCTGGTGAATCCTCTCACCTCCCTGCATCTCTGGGCTGTACCCCAGTTCTTGTATGCATAAATAAATAAATCTTTTAAAAAAATTTTTTAAAAAAGTTAAGCAGAATTATAAAGTAAAATAGTGCAAAAACAACACAAAGAGATTTCAAAAATTATGGAAAATGCTTTCATTTTTCAGACAAAATCTTGCATTCTGACAAATCTGAAATGACATTACTTCTTGGAAAGTTACCTAATCTTTTAAAAATAAATATACTTACTAAGGTAACTCTGTTATGGACAGGATCTCTTATAGAATGAATGTAAGTTCCAAGCTGTTGGAAAGTACATTCTTCATTATAGAGTGAGTCATGAAGTTTTGAAGAATCCCTTAGTTCAGGAACTGGGGATAACAGAACCACCTGTAAAAAGTCAGAAATACAACACATATGAAGAATTTTTTTAGAAATTAATTATTTCTTTTTTAGGTATGGCCTAATAGTTCTATAGAATGATTTAAAAATCTTTCTGTTGTTCCAAAAACAACAGAAAAATTAGGTAAAACTGCAAAGCCTCTGATGCACTGGACTGCTGTGGAGACAACTTGCACCTGAGGGGCAAGATCTGTGAGAGAAAGACGGGATTCACAGGGAAACAGTCCACAATTCTCTGGGCATTTGCAATATTTGATTGTGGGTAGGGGTAGAGGGAATATAGAAACTGAGAGTATATAAGGACAACCATCTAAGAGGAAAATCAGGACGCAACAACACTTTTGGCATCTCTTAAAACTAGAGACATAAACTGTAATTTGAAGCAGCCAAGGCTGGCAAAATGTAAGAATTAGAGGTCAACAGAAGGCAAGGAAAAAAGGGCAGTACTTAGTGGTATTTCTCTATGGGCAAATGTGTATCTTAAAAATAAAAGCACATTTACTTGTTCAAATGTACATATATAAAGATTTTAAATGACCTCAATTCCTAAATCCAGTCATGACAGACCAACCCTTTTTATATTCTTATAATTCAATTTATAGGACATTTTACATTATAGAAGAAATTCTTCCAAATCACACAGAACTCTTACACTACTCCTCTAACTCTCCTTTTGAAAGTAATTGCCAATGTCTGGACTTACAGGGAAAACTTTGTGAACTTAAGGGAGCAGAAAAACCCCCTCCTGGGATTTTGCCAGTCAGCACCTAAAGCCCCCCAGGGGTAATATGTGTCCCTCCCCCACCCAGGCTCCACAAGATTCCTGGAGCTCACTCACCCACTGTAACCACCAAAGCTTTGTCTGTAAAACTTACTGGGAGTAGTGGGCAACCTTCACAGCTCCAACCAGGGCTTGCTTTCAGTCAGCTTTCACAGAACTGCTCCTCCCCAGCCTGGGCTCTGCAGGCTCTGAGCAGTCTGCCTGCTACTAAAACTGCAAACACCCTCAGTACCTGCTTCTTTCAGTAGAGGTCCAAACCCACAGCTCCCCAGTCACTCTAGTCATGCCTGAGCCTCAGGGGAAACACACTGTTTGCAAAGCTTCCTGAGATCAGAGTTCGGCTGCTACTGAGGGATGAACTGCAGCCTGAGGCTTTGGGGAAAACTCAGTCTTGAGCTGACAGTGATTGAATACCCTTCTCAGCTCAAGCAGCTACAGCACCCAGGACACTTGTGCCCTATGCACTAAACAGTATCCACCTCCTCACATCCCACCTCCCCTAGAAACTTATCTGTATCAAATGAATCAAAACAAAACCCTAGGAAAAAATCCGAAAGCAACAGAACTAAGTAAACTGCTGGAAAAAGGCTTCAAAGCTACAGTCTTAATGATGCTTACTGAAATTAGGAGGACAATGGATGAACAAAATGAAAACTACAAGGACAGAAAAAATATGTAAAAGTTCCAAAGAGAAGTCACCAAGCTAAAAAATAAAATACATATAAAATAAAAAATACAACAGAGGGGGCCTCCCCGGTGGCGCAGCGGTTGAGCGCTGGGTTGCGAAGCTGCCCGCAGCCCCTGCAGCACCGGTTTGATCCCCGGCTGCTCCCCGGCCACCGGAGGAGGGTCCCACATGGCGCGCAGACCTCTCCTGCCGCCCGCTGCTCCCCTCAGCAGTGTACTTCGGTCCTTCTGCCTGCTCTGCTCCCCGCTCTGGCTCTGGTGAATTCTCTCACCCTCCCGTGCTTCTGACTGTACCCAGTGCTTGTATAAATAAAAAAATAAAAAATAAAAAATACAACAGAGGGACTCAACAGTTAACTTGATGAAGCAGAGGACAAAACCAATGATTTGGAAGACTGGATAATGGAAAACATACAAAAGGACCAGCAAAAAGAAGTTTAAAAAATGAAGATAACATAAGAAACTTAAAGGACAATATCAAGAGAAACAACATTCATATCATAGGGGTTCCAGAAGAAAGGAGCAGAATTCGTATTTTAAAAACACAATAGCCAAGAATTTCTCCACACCAGGAAAGGAAACAGACATCCAGATCCAGAGTTCCAAACAAAATAAACCCAGATACAAAACCAAAATACATTATAACTAAAACAGCAAAAATGAAAGAGAGAATCCTAAAAGCACCCAGAAAAAAATCAGATTTAAGAATTTCTTAGCAAAATCTTACAGGTTAGAAAAGAATGGCATGATATATTTAAAGTGCTGAAGGGAAAAGATCTCCAACTGAGAATCTTCTACCCAACTCACACTTAAGAGCAATAAAAAGCTTTACAGACACAAAAGTTAAAGGGATTCACCTCCAACAAAACACTCTTACAAAAATACTAAAAGGACTTCTATAAAATGAAAAGAAACCCCATTTAGAAGCAGCAAAACATCAAATATATAAAACATGGAAGCGGGGAAAGTGAAAATGGGAATTATTGGAATGAACTCAAGATTAACAAGCTTTTAATTTTAAAAAGCTATAAGCTTTTTAGCTTAGCATAGAACATGTATATAAACCTCATAGTAACCTCAGAACAAAAATAATTAGAAGAAATAAAGAAGATGAAAATAGAATCAAAACATTATACAAAAAGTAGTTATCAAATTACAAGAGAATAAGTACAACAAAAGAACAGAGACAAACTCCAAACACAGCCAGAAACCCTACTGAACCATTAATATAAACAAAATTTAAGATAAAGCTAAATATACATAAATGTATGTAAGTATACACACACACACACACACACACACACACACACAAAAAATGTTTTGCACTCTCTTGCCTCCATGTTCCATGCCCATGGCTATGTAATTCTCATATTCCAAATGTCCCATTCTATCCAGTTATATCCTACTTATCCTCAAGATTCAAACCAAGTTCCATGTGACTCTAAGAAATGAGCCTTTGGTTCCATCACATCAACTCATCAGGATGAATCTTCCTATGAGTGAATTTCCAATACTTTTTGTTCCTCATTCATAAGTCTTAAGAATCTACCTAAAATTATAATTTCTTATACAAAGAGTTATACCCGTTTCACCCAAGTAAATTGTGAGATCCCTCATAGAAAAGAATGCATCATTTTCATGACAGTAACACCTTCAAAAAGCATCTTAAATGTCAGGGGAGGTGAATGTACATCTATTGAATCATCTGTGTTTGAAACATAGCTACAAGTAAAAGGTAACCTTCCAGTTCTGTCATTTTTAAAACAAAAAAGATATCCATGGCAAGAACCAAGATGTGATCAAACTTCTTTAAAATACTATTAATTTTTCACAACACCTATTACATTTCTCACCTCATCCAAGGATCCAAGTAGTTTACTAAGAGGCTTAGGAGTACTAACACCATCAAGTGGCGTGCTGGGCCGAGGCATCGTGTTGGACATAGTCAAGGAAGGAGCTGGTAGTCCAGGAATAAAAACTTTTCCTACCTTTAAGCAGTAAAACATGTTTAAAAAAAAAGATTAGTCTTATGTATTATATGCTTAAATAAAATGTTAAAAGCACATAAACAGACATGTTTTTTGAGATTTCAAAGTTTATAGCCACCAGACACACTCAAAAACACAGAGAACTAAAATTTTAATAATGTATCAATTTTCCCCACCCAACTACAAATATCTAAGTATAATTTCTCTTGATCTGTTTTGTTCCCATTACCGAGGACTTTTTTTTACAGGATGAAAGGAGATAATAATATAGCCCAGACATTATACACAATACCACATGCTATGCATTTTTCTACTTTATTGGTGGTAAAAATAGCAAGTTTCCTAAGCTTTCAAATACTATAAGTGGCAATTTTGTTGAGTAAGCCTCTAGGCAGAGAGAAAGAACACCAGTTACTTCTCAGGGGCTAAAAACATGAAGTTGAGTGATATACAAGAAAATAAATCCTTATAGTTTTTTAATGAATATAATCATGCTGTCTACAAATAGTGATGGTATTACTTCTTCTTTCCCAATTTGGATCCCTTTTTCTCTTGTGTGACTGTTCTAGTTAGCACTTTCAAAGCTATATGAAATAGTAGTGATAAAGTGGACATCCTTGTCTTATACCTTATCTTAGAGAAAAAGCTTCCAATTTTTTACCATTGAATATGATGTCAGCTATGAGAATGTCATACATAGTTTTTATTATATTTAGGTATGTTCCATCTACTTTTTTTTAAGTTTTTGTCAAACAATTGTTGAATCTTAGCAAATGCTTTCTTTGCATATACTGATATAATATTAGACTTTTCTCCATATACTAGAGGTCTTTCCTGCTTTCTTTTTGTGATTGATGTCTAATCTTATCCCAATTTCATTAGAGAAGATACCTGATATGATTTCAATCTTCATGAATTAAGTGACACTTGTTTTGTGACCTAACATGTGCTCTATACTGGAGAATATTCCAGTGCACTTGAGAAAAATGTGTACTCTGCTTTTGGGGGGGCTGTAGTACCCTCTGTACGTCTTTAAGCCCAGGTGGTCTAATTCCTCATTTAAAGTTATTGTTTCCTTGTTGATTTTCTGCCTGGTTGATCTGTCCATTGATGGAGTGGGATGTTGTGGGATGTTGAAGTCCCCTACAACTATTGTGTTGTTGCCAATGTCTGTTTTCAGGTTTGTTAATAGTTGTCTTATATGTTCTCACATTCTTTGGTGCATACATGATAACGAGCGTTATTTCAACCTGATGTACTGTTTCCCTAATCACTATATAATGACAATTCCTGTCTATTGTTACCTTTTTAAGATCGAAGTGTATTTTGTCTAATATAAATATGGCTATTCCTAACTTTTTTGGGGTCTCATTTGCTTGTAGGATTGTTTTCCAGCCATTTACTATGAGCCTGTATGTGGTCTCCAGATCATAATCTGCCTTCCATCATAAACTCTCAAATACTTTCTCCTCAAAAGAACTTTACATAAATTCTTCATTGACCTTAAAAGAGTTGACCATGCTAATTTTAGCTAGCCATAGTGTTCTCAGGAAAAACAATCAAAATTCATATCCATACAACATGAAATCTCTTAATAAAACTAAAAGGAGATACTATAAACTAAAGAAAAATTTTAGCAACATATGTATTTACATCAATATTGCCCAAAAGCTAGTAAAATAACAAAAATTGCCCAAATAAACCCTTAGAATTAAAAAGCAAAAATGACAGCGAAAACTGGTAGATAGGAAGTTTTTTTAAAAAGCTATCACAGAGACCTATCAAGCTATCAAGACAACATGGAGAAAGTACTAACTACTATAATAACAAAAAAAAATGCACAAAATTCATAAGGCAACAGATAAAAGAGTCTAAATGCTGAACAAAACACTGAGTGGACAGGGTCTTAAAAACAAGCAATGACCTATCATGAACTCCCTAGGTTTTGTTTGTTTTTTTTTCTTCTTACATAACCAGGCCTTGAGCTCTCCAGGGACTTGCAACCCAGAAATGCCTACAAGTGCAAAACAAAAGAGATCCCAAGAAAACGTTTTTTCTAGCCAAAGAGTCAAGAAAGCGTGACTAATCAGAGCAGAAATATTTTTACCATAGGTGTCCAATTCCAGGCAAACAAGAACAAAAAAGCCATAGCTCCCAGTCCCTACTTCATCAGGAGCTGTGACCTGGTGGGTAGAGTTCTCTCATCCCAACAATGAGGACCAGCTGGTACCCCTCTACCAGCAGAGACTCTGAGCCAGATCTAACTTACATTCCTACTCCACAACTAGTAGGTGGTATCTCCCTCCTCATCATCAGACATTTTCTTCCTCTGGGCAGACTCTGCCACTCTGGACAGAGTTCTACTTTCATAAGCATGAGGCAGCCCCTCTCCACATTCCCATGGCATGCAGACACTGTGGCTGAAGCATTATATTCTATACCTGCCCTGAAACTGAACAAGACAATAACCCCTCTCTTTCCTAAGCAGAAAGTAAGGGAAGAACTGGAGAGGAAGGAAATAGAGGGAAGGATTTCCTAAATATGTGCATGAAATCTGGGCGGGTTTCTGAGTGACCTATGTGTAAAACTGACAAACAACATCACAGTAAAAAGTTTGAGAACTAACCACTGGTATGTACACGACTCAGTTCTCAGACTGGCTTCTTGACAGTACAGAAGTTTTAACAGACCACAATCTCAGTATGAGAACAAACAAAAAAAGCCTAAGAAATCCTGCTCTCCCTAGTCAAAGTATTGAGAAAGATACAGTCTAACAGGATAGAAAACTTTCAGATCAACCTACTCCAGATAAACACCATGAAAAACACTTTCTTGCTCTCCATTCTGCCAGCAAATGCCAAGTGGGGTGCCTTGACTTCATGCTCACTTGGCCATAATGAGGCAACAATTTGGAGGAAATGAAAAAAAAAAACAAAAACCCAACTACTAATAGTATTATGGATTAACAAAAACATAAAGCAGCACCTAAGAACTCTCACACACTATTAGATGCAAGGAATAAAAGGAGATGGTGTAAATTGGTACTTAAGAAAATAGTTTAGCACCATATGGGCCAAGTTGAATACACAAATAAAAAGGCTAGGAAGTCTATAAAAATAAGATTTTTTGAAACCATTGTTTATTAGCGGAAACAGCAAATATCACACAAACAACTCTAGTGACTGGTAAAATAATAAGTCTTGGTATAATCATACAATACTAAGTAACAGTGAGTTTAAGCAAAATCAACACATCCACACAGATAAATCTAAAAATAGTATGTTGAGTGAAAAAAGTCAGAAAGTATATTGTATGGTTTCCTTGATAAAAAAATTTTTAAAAAAGGAAAACTAAACCACTTACTCCTTAGTGATACATGCATAATTGCAAAAAAGTAGTAATAAAACCAAGTGACTGAATATTGCAAAAGTCAGGATGGTGGGGTTGGCGTGGTAGATGGAATGCAACCCAGAAAGACACCCAGAATACTAAATACTGAGCAGTGGCTATCTGAATGTTCACTTCATTATTCTTTAAATTCTATATATTTAAATTTTATAACTTAAATTTGATATTTGCATTATTCTATAAGTAAATTTTACAATTATTAAAAAATACAGCTATATACATTTGACATTTAAGGAAATTTTATACAAATTTTGTTACTTTAAACTACAAATATATCAATTTTAAAATGATATTCTTTATAAAACTTCAGTTAACATGTTTTTTTAATCTACCTATGCACATTAAATTTTCCCAAGGCTCACAAGAGGATCATTATAATGGCAGTGCATCCAAGGCCTCTAAATTAGGACCAACCTTCATCTTCAACTCTTACAGAAATCTTCTGCCAAATGCTAGACAGGAGGTAACAAATCTTACATATTAAACTCATATAACATTTAAAAAATAGTAATTAAGGAGGCAGTCCTACTAAAGGGGTGAAATGATAATTACTTACCCGAACTACTCCTGTGTACAACACCAGGTTTCCACTGCTTTCTAGGACCAGCATAGTGTCTATCTTCTTTAAAAAAAAAAAAAAAAAAAAAAAAGCCAATAATTTTATTTTGCAATCTGTGCAAATTAAGGACCATGATTTTCAACTTCTCAAGCTATGTGCCTGCATTTACCTCAATTGGTGCTGCATCCTTTGCCTGTATGTTGGTGACAGAGCCAAAAATGAGCTGGGTTTTATCATTACTCTCTTGAAACTTTACACAGCTAAATATTAAAATAAAAAAGAAACAAATCATTGATACATGCATATCCTGTACTAATCTTAAGGGTATTCTAGTGACTGGAAAAAGCCAATCTCAAAGGTTACATTCTGTATGGTTCCATTTACACAATATTTTCAAATGCCAAAAATTATAGATAGTGATGGGTGGGTATGTGACAATAAAGGAATAACGTGGGCAATCTCTTGAAGTAATAAAGTTCTGTGTCTTGAATACAGTGTTTGTACAAATATATATATGTAAGAAAACTCCACAGAATCAGTTACATACACAGAAGCGTGTAAATGTAAAACAATAAAATGTGAAAAAGGTCTGTGGATTATATTGATGTAAATTTCCTTGTTTCAATAACATACTATAGTTATGTAATATGTTATCACTGGGGGAAGAAAGAATTCAGGGTACACTGAATTCCTCCACTATTTGGCAACTGCCTATGATTTGTAATTATGTCATAATAAAAAGGTAAATAGAAGGGCATAAGATTAGAATACACTTTTCACCTATAAAGATAAATGAACAGGGCCTCCCCGGTGGTGCAGCAGTTGAACGCTGGGTTGCGAAGCTGCCCGCAGCCTCTGCAGCGCTGGTTCGATCCCCGGCTGCTCCACGGCCACCAGAGGAGGGTCCCACATGGCGCGCAGATCTCTCCTGCCGCCCGCTGCTCCCCTCAGCAGTGTACTTCAGTGTACTTCTGCCTGTTCTGCTCCCCACTCTGGCTCTGGTGAATTCTCTCACCCTCCCACGGTTCTGACTGTACCCAGTGCTTATATAAATAAATAAATAAATCTTTAAAAAAAAAAAAAGATAAATGAACAGCTAATAAGCACATGAGACTTAAGACCCTAATCAATAGGGAATTTTTTTTTCTACTGAGATAACATCAGAAACAGAAATTGACTGCAAATCAATCACAAAAGATCTTTTTAAGGTGATAAAAATGTTTTAAAACTGGATTGTAGTGATGGCTGCATACCTGTAAATTTTACCAAAAATCATGTTTACTTAAAATGTCAATTTTATGGTATATAATTATTTCAGTAAAGTTACTTAAGCCAATTTTTTTACAGATGAATGAAAAAGCAACCCTAAGTTTATTTACACAGAATCAATGAGAAATAAACACCCTTACCGTAACTGGAGCTGGGATTCTACTAAAAAGCACAAGAACTTTTGCCCACACAGGTCAGATGTAATAAATACTTTTGAAGCTTGTGAATTTTTCTCTCTGGAATAAATACATTAATAAAGTAACTGTCAACATTAGTTCAAAAATCTACCATGGTAACTATTAAAGGTCTTTGAAAATATTCTGTAAGAAATCTAAAAGCTCCTTGGATCAAGCAATAACCTTGAAGAACCAAAAACACTTCTGAGATTTTAACTTCATGATCTAACCTCTAAGGATCCTTTCAGCTCCCTGATTCTGAGTCCACTTCACAGATTCTTAATTCCATTATTATGCCAAGTACCTTCCCTTCACTAAAGTAATACAAAATCGAATTCCTACCCCTTAAAGGGTCTAATGAGGCAGATTTTATAATATGGCCATTCCAATCTATTCTATCTTCATCTCTCAAACTAGGCTTCACTTCATCCTTCCTTTTTAAACCGCACCTCTAATTCACAAAGAATGCTTTCTAGAGTGGCGCAGTACACTGTGATTCTGTAAAATAAGTATCTACATTACACCCAACTTACCACTAAGTTATTTAAAGACAAATGGTTTTTTAAAGTGTGTGAAATTTTTCTCTTACATGAGGAAGACAATCTATTTCAACATTGTTTTCACATCTTTACTTTCCTTAAACTAAATGCATGCCTGACCCTATTGTCTCAGACTATACACTGATTTCTATTTCAGAGAAAATGTTGTAAGGTTGAGCTCAAGCTCCTGCTCGAACCATCTGATAACCATCAACCATCTCTCCACTTGTGCATTTTTCTGGATCTTTATTCCTCTCCCCTATATTTTCAATATTTCCTTCCTGTGGATATAGTCCTGGAGCCTACCCTCTCATACTAAAGTCTAGAAATATAAAGCTAGACTGAGTATTAGATGATATAAAGGAATTTTTAATTCGGCTGAGTATGAAAAAGGTATTGTGGCAAGGTAAGAAAATATCCTTACTTTTTAGATACACACTGCAGTATATAGGAGCAGAAGTGCAGGCTAGGGACTCCCCAGTGGTGCAGTGGTTGAGCGCTGGGTTGCGAAGCTGCCCGCAGCCTCTGCAGCAGACCTCTCCTGCCGCCCGCTGCTCCCCTAAGCAGTGTATTTCGTCCGTCAGCCTGTTCTACTTCCCACTCTGGCTCTGATGAATTCTCTCACCCTCCCACACTTCTGACTGTACCCAGTGCTTGCATAAATTAATAAATAAACCTTTAAAAAAAAAATCTTAAAAAAAAAGTGCAGGCTAATTTTCTAACTTTTCTATTTCAGCAAAGACAAAATTCCCTTGACCCTGAGACTCCTCTAGCTAGTTTTCTATGCTCATCCCCATTCAAACACAAACTATGTATGTCTCTATGTCTATGTTTACTTCCTCAGTCCCCATTTACTTTTTCTACTTCATACCCCCTCCCCACACATGCTTCCTCCACCACAAATGCTCTGGTCAAAGTCACGTGAACTCACTGCCATCTAGGTACTATCTCATTGAACTCATCATTTAGTGCCACATCTCACCAGCACAAAATAATTGGTACTTTATTCTTTTCTTGCGTTTCCTGACATTTCCTGCTGATTATCCGACCTGACCTCTTTTGCTTTGTCTCACTGCAGCAACTCTGTCTCTCTTCACACCCAAAATATTCAGCATCCAGGACTTCAGTCGCTAGGTGTCTTCTAATTCTATCTTCATTACTGGGCTGAATATGAAAACCCTCCCCTTAGGAAAGACCCAGAGTAACAGACATATACATAAGTACTGATTATAATTCCACCCCTGTAACCACAAGCTCATCCATTCACAGGTCCTCCAAAAATCCCAGGAACCCAATCCCTAAACACTCCTGAAATTCGAATCTAGTCTCTCCTGCTTCAATCACCCCATATAAGCCAACAAGGCATATTTATTGCTCTGCTCCTCCTGTTAAATTTATGACCCACATATAAGGAATCATGAACATACCATGCATTCACATTTCTAAACTTTTGCTCTTAACCAATCTCGACTACTCTGCCCCTTCCTCATTTACCTGCCCAGTGAACACCTATTCGTCTTTCCAAAGCCCAACCACCAGAACATGCAGTGTCCTTAATTCTCTCTTTAAAAACAGGGGCAGGGGCCTCCCCGGTGGCGCAGCAGTTGAGCGCTGGGTTGCGAAGCTGCCCGCAGCCTCTGCAGCGCTGGTTCAATCCCCGGCTGCTCCCCGGCCACCGGAGGAGGGTCCCACATGGCGCGCAGACCTCTCCTGCCGCCCGCTGCTCCCCTCAGCAGTGTACTTCGGTCCTTCTGCCTGCTCTGCTCCCCGCTCTGGCTCTGGTGAATTCTCTCACCCTCCTACACTTCTGACTGTACCCAGTGCATTATAAATAAATAAAATAAATCTTTAAAAAAATAAATAAATAAAATAAATAAAAACAGGGGCAGGGCCTCCCCGGTGGTGCAGCGGTTGAACGCTGGGTTGCAAAGCTGCCCGCAGCCTCTGTAGCGCCAGTTTGATCCCCAGCCACCAGGCGAGGGTCCCACATGGCGCACAGACCTCTCCTGCCACCCGCTGCTCCCCTCAACAGTGTACTTGTCAGTCTGCCTGATCTGCTCCCTGCTCTGGCTCTGGTGAATTCTCTCACCCTCCCGCACTTCTGACTGTACCCAGTGCTTGTATAAATAAATAAATAAATCTTAAAAAAATAAATTAAAAAAAATAAATAAAAACAGGGGCAGTAACTTATTTGCCTGTTAACCCACAGCCACTAACACAGATACTGGTTTTAGCTGAATTAACGAATTACTAAAGAAAACACAAAATATTTTTCTTTGAACATAAAATTATATATTCCAAACCTTATATTAGTAATTGATTCTGTCCATAAATGATCAATACAAAGTTCAGGAACAATTGGTTCTGTTTCTGGTGCAAGAAAGGAGCCATTAGAATTACTATTTGGAGAATGAGAAATACTGTGTCTCTTTGGAGATTGGTTATGGCTTGAAAGGTTGAATCTTTGCACTCCTGAAAAAGAGTGCACTCCTAAGGCAGGAGAGTGAGCACGACTGCAAAATAAAGTGAAAAGCAAGTCCATCAAATTAACAATGCAGGCTGACAGATAACATTCTAACAACACTTTTTAAAATTCTATGTATAGAGAGCTTTCATGGCATAATCCCAGTAAAAAATACAATGTTTTTAAAAAAGAATAGCTACTTTTAAAAAGCTTTAACATGCTTTACATGTATTTTTATTATATTCTAAAGACATAAAATTCTCTTTATTTTATTCTTTATTTTTTTATCTTTACTATGCATATTTGTTTTATTTTTTTTCTTTTTTTATATATTTTTTTACATCATTGTTCATTTTTAAACAATAATTGCTTCCCCCCACCTCAGGTGTAGTCCCCATATAGTTTCCTTCCCCAATGCACCATCACCACAGGCCCCTGTGCTCCTCCCGCCCTCCATCTGATCCCTCTCCCACCTCCTTCCCTGCAGTATGTCTCTGATTTATAATTGTCCGTTTTGCTTTGTTGTATTTTGTACTGTTATTATTTTTTTACACTGATGTCTTATTTGATTCCCCTATATTCCTGCTATAAGTGAAACCATCCAATACTTTTCTTTTTCCTTCTGGCTTATTTCACTAAGCATAATTCCTTCTAGCTCCATCTATGTTGCTGTAAATGGCATGAGTTTATCTTTATTGATTGCTGAATAATATTCCATTGTGTATATATACCACATCTTCTAGATCCAGTAAAGACATAAAATTCTTGTTAGAATTTATTCTTTCAAAACTAGAAATAAGTTTATTTTATGCCTCTGAAAATTATTTATATTATTCAAAACATTGAATATATTAATATATTATCATAATTGGGGAGATGTCAGGGTTGAGAAAGAATTTTCATTGCATGATCTATAACACATGTTCTACATGTTATTATGTATACATTCTAACAAAAAATGCCCCTAAATCACTAATAACGATTAACAAAAATAAGTTAATGTAAATTAAGACAAAAGAAAATAGTACAAAAATATTGCTGCAATTAATATTCATCAAAGTGCTACCACTGAGTTGTAGAAATAAGCCAACTAAAAACAAGTATAGATGACTCAATGAAAAAAGTAACATAGTAGACCTGAAAGACTGATTAAAAGTACTACAACTGGATTAAAGGCTTATTTCTCTAAAAAATACCCAGGAGATGTCAACAGAAATTTTAAATCCTTCAAAACATGAGAAAATTTGAAAATAAAATATCCTTTTCTCAAGATATCATGTTTAATACAAAGAAACACTGCCACATTTAATGCCCACCTTAGAGCTGCCATGTTGGAAATAGAAGGTGAACGAGAGTGTAGACTTGGTGAGGAGGTGGAGCGACTCTGGCTATGAATGGAGGAGTAATTCTGGAAAGGTGAAGCCACAGGAGAATCTCCTTTGGAGAGACTTCTGAGGTGTGCTGTAAGGGAACTGCTGGTGGCCGCATTCTGTGGGGTTCCCCCATGTTCAGAGAACTTCAAAACAACATTCTCTTCCTTAGGTCCAAATGGAGAGAAGGGAGATTTGAAAAGACAATAATTAGATTATAAGGATAGGGGGCCTCCCTGGTGGCGCAAGGGTTAAGATGCAGCTATGAAGCTATCTGCAGCCACTGCATCAAGAGTTTGATTCCTGGCCAGCCAGGGAGCATCCCACATGGCGCAGCAGACCTCTTCTGACTCGCCTGCTGCTCCCCGCAGCAGTGTACTTTGGTCAGTCTGCCTGTTCTGTTTCCCACTCTGTCTCTGGTGAATCCTCTCACCCCCCCCCAACCCTCTGGCCTGTTCCCCAGCTCTTGTATGCATAAATGAATAAATCTTAAAAAAAAAAAAAGAATTTATTAAAAAAAAAGGATAATCTTCTTGTGAGAATGCAGGGCATATGCCAGTTATTAAAGACAAAGTGTTTCTTTTTTCCTAAGATCAATCTATTTCACTAACGATTCTTCCAAAACATGCACTAGTTTTCAGGATTAACTATGCTCTCACATTAAGTAGTGACTTGCATTTATCCTTACCTCTGGTTTGACTCTTCGGAGAGCCCACACAGAATGTAAGCTTTGAACAGTGTCATAGGTCATTATAATGGAAGGGTCAGTGCTGAGAAAAACAATTTTCATTGCATGATCTACAACATATTGCACTCGTGATGAACCAAAAAGACCTTAAAGATAAAACAGAAATAACCACATACGGAATAACAGATGTTATAAGACTGTTCTTTATGAAGTGACTTCTGACAATTTCAAAATACAAAGAGAAAACAAGCTAGTTAAGGTACTCCACTAATATATTAATCCTGAATTTTTAATAAATTTACTTTGGGCATTTTCAACTTCCTTAGAATACATTAGAATATGTTATCAGGGCCTCCCCGGTGGCACAGCGGTTGAGCGCTGCACTGCAAAGCTGCCTCTGCAGTGCCGGTTCGATTCCCCGCTGGCCAGGACGAACCCCCACATGGAGCAGCAGACCTCCCCTGCCTCGCCTGCTGCTCCCCTCAGCAGTGTCTTCGCTCTGTCTGCCTGTTCTGCTCCGTCTGCCTGTTCTGTTCCCCGCTCTGGCTCTGGTGAATTCTCTCACCCTCCTGCGCTTCTGACTGTACCCAGTGCTTGTATAAATAAATAAATAAATCTTTAAAAAAAAAAAAAAAGAATATGTTATCAGTTTCAATTTCACATATATGCAATTACATGTTCAAATTTGCACTGACTCAATACTAAATTCCTCAGCCACAGGAATTTAATAACTGGCTTATTTATAAATTACAATCAACTACTCTGCCACATTTGACTTCCTTACTGGTTCTTCTGTATGCAATTTGTCCTCTATAGTAACTATTCAAATAGAACTTAACAGCAGACTATTTCTGCTTTAGTGATTACATATGGAAAATTTTTTTCCTAGTATATTTCGCTTTTCTATAGTATCACAAATTGGTTTCTCATATCCTTATTGATAGCTTCCTAAATACTTCCCTCTCAGTTAAAATGTCAGAAAATTTAAAAACACTTATTTTATATAAATAATTATAAAGAAAAATAAAAATCAGGGCCTCCCCTGGTGGCACATCAGTTGAGCACTGGGCTGCGAAGCTGCCCACAGCCTCTGCAGTGCTGGTTCGATCCCACATGGCGCGACAGACCTCTCCTGCCACGTCTGCTGCTCCCCTCAGCAGTGTATTTCGTCAGTCTGCCTGTTCTGTTCCCCGCTCTGGTGAATTCTCTCACCCTCCCACGCTTCTGACTGTACCCAGTGCTTGTATAATTAAATAAATTTTAAAAAAGAAAAAGAAAAATCAGTTATAATTCTACCATCTTAAAATATCCATTACTAATTACTAATCCATTAATAATTAACTGTTCCTTCATTTTTTTCCTATACATACACACATTTTGTTTTTACAAAATTAGAATCATACTGTATTTAGTTTTACATTTTAACATTATGAATAAGCAATCCCTGAAGTCACTGAAAATTCAAAAACATGATTAAAAAGAACATGATCAATAATGGCTGGACACCATTCAATCCAGACTCTAACATGTAATAAGTTGTCTGTAACCGTTACCAATATAACACAAAATTATTAACAAGGTGAAAGAATAAGTAGCTTAAGCTTTGCAGACTACATACCAGCTCTGTTGCATAATTTTTTTGTTTGCTTTTACAGCTCTTTTAAAAAATAAAATTTATCCTCAGTTCATAAGTCTTACAAAAACAGCCTGCCATCTGGATATAACCCAGGGGCTGTAGTTTGCCAAATCCTGATAGAGAAGATAAAAACCTCAGTGGTATTTCAGAATATGTACTTGGGACAAAGTACTAAAGTTAAAATCAAATATAAATTTTTCTTAGCCTTCAATTCCTTATTATTCATAATTTTACATCAGATATTTATATACTTATAAAATTATTTATGATTATGATGTTTGGTTACATTTGAAATTTTAAAATAAGCATCTATATATGTCAAATTATAATGCTGTATACCTGAAACTTGTGTTATAAACAAACATTACCTCAATAAAAACTTATTTAAAAATAAATAAGCATCTAGAAATACCGATAGGAAGTAATAAAAGTTCATTATAGAGAAGATGAAACATTAATATTTATATACTATAGGCCTAAGGTCCTACCATCTCTTTTATTAAAAAAAAAGAAAAATTCAGCTCATTTAAGAACACTCACTTACTTAGTAATTACTAAGCAACAGAGATGAGAGTTTATCAATAGGTAAGTGAGCAAATCTATCAGTATTTGAGTGGCTGACAGGCCCTATTTTTGCTAAAAGAGTAACTTAAAATAACGAATACTAGGCTACTCAAGTACTTTCTTTAATATGAATTCTTTTTATAACACAAAACTATTTTTAAATGCTTACATTATTTTTTTAAAACAAATCAAATTTTTATAAGGTCCTTTTAGTTCTTTCTCCTCCCCAAACTCAAAAAGAATGCACTTATTAAAAGAATTTTATAAAGATACACTTACTTCCAGATTTACAAACAAGTGGGCTTATTTCATCCAGTGGGTGCAGCATGCTGAACATAGTGGGTAGAGGTTCTCTAGTAATAAGCAAATTATCAATCACAGGATGACTTCATTTGTGCACAAACTTTACATTTTCTTTGAAAAGAAATATCTTCAGATTACACAAGCAACTAGAAACCTACCATCTCTGAAAGCAACTCTTTAAATGTTTTACATATTGTTTTTCACAGTATCTTCTATTTCATTCATAGAAATAACTCCTCTTATGCAGGGTAATTTTATGTGTATGGTGGGAAATCAATACAACTCATGGCATATTTACAAACAGCAGTCATTATATTATAGCATAAATTCTGTAATGGGCATAAGGCAGTCTTCCTAATTTTAACCTTTCATAGTAGCAATGTATCTACGACAGGTAAAAAAATTAATAAAGTTCCCTTCACCTATTTACAAAGAAGTGCACCTAAAAAAGAAAAATTTTAATAAAAAGGGCTCATTTTTTAAGGAGTGATCAAAGAAAGAGGAAAAAAACAGGACTTTTGTTTAAACACAGAGATTAAAACCTATAAGCAATTATTTTCAAAATTTAATGTCTACTTATTTGCATCACACCGTGACAGGTACTGTATGTTTTGCCTTCAATGATCTCACAAATTATTCGGTAAACAAGGTAGAGAAACCACCAATATGCACCTACCATTTATTACATAGCCTAAAATGTACTAAGTCTTTTGTGAAAGACTACATACATTCCCTTGTTTAATATTTGCATAAATCCTAAGAAGACAATAATAATATTCCTGCAGCAGAGAAGAAAACTAAAGCTAAGACAGCTCTAAGTGACACAATGAAAAAAATAGTAGAACTGTGAAATGAGTCTCCATCTTTAAGTGATGGGCTTGTTCAATTTTACTACTGGGGAAAAGTAGCTATAGATAATTAAGTACCAAGTGAGAAATGGAACTCAAAGATGTACAATACTAGATGAGAGAAAATAGCATTCTGTATGCTGTTATTATCATCCCAAACTTATAGGTAAACAAAAGCCACAAATAATAATATTCTGATCTGAGTAAATCAGTACCTAGGTGGACCTGGAGGTACATCATGTGAAGAACTGCTTCGTTCAAACAACAATCCATATTTGGTGGGCCAAACATTTGCAACCTGTCAAGTGAAAGAATGGGAAAAAAGCAAAAGCAAGAGAAACTGCTCTTTATAACATGTTTTTAAGAAAAGTATAAAACATTAGATTTTATTCCAATTTAATAAGTTTTACAGAGTAACACGATAATTAAGTTAGTAATTCTAATAAGCCAGTCTAAGACAAAATAGAAAGAAAAATTCTATCTGAAATTCCTGGAGAGGCTAAAATGAGTACCAAAATGACAACATGGTAAAATTTTAAAATAGCACTAGGCAAGAAAAACATGATGAGAAACCAGAAAGATCAATATTACTCATGTGTTTTATTTTATTTTTTTGCTTTAACCACACCCATCTCCCCTCTACTCTTCAACCTATCCCCAAAGTTGGCTTCTGCCTCCAATAACTCATTCAAAACTTTTCTGATTAAGGCCACTTGTGAGCACCATGCTGCTAATATCAATGTACATTCATTGATTAGTTGCTTAAGCATAATTGGAGAGAGTTAGTCGTGCTTTTCTTGTTAAAACACTCTTCCTTGATATTCATGATACTGCATTTTTACAATTATATTCCTACCTCCCTGACTGCTTTTCCTTAACTGATTTAGAAGTTAGTTGCAACGGGATTTAACATGACAGTAAACACTCTATATTCCATTCTCCTCTTCATTTTTACAAATTACTTATGAACTCATGTGTTTTAATATAACCAAAATGATTTCTTATTTATCACTTAATCAGAAAAAAAATTCTAAGACTTCAAACTTCATTAAGTAATTTGTTTTATGCAAAGGATGGAAAAATGGTTACTCACTAAAGCTGCTAAAATTTAGTTATTTGTTTAAAAATCATGTTCTTGATTACTACAAAATATAAGAGCAGCCAAACTTCCAAAACCAATTAATTCAAGAACACTGTCCATCAAAACACAAAAACATTGAAATACTGAAGTTTACCTGAAAAGGTAAAGAAGCTATATAATCCTTTCCTTCTATGCTATGCATGTTAATACATGAGCTTTGCAATATGCATATGCATTTTTCTACTTCATCATTACCTGAAAAAAAGGGTACAATAAGATTTACTTTTTTCCAAAAAAAATCAACAACATCTGCAAATCCCAACAGCACAATTCTTTAATGTACGACAGAAAAAACATTTATGTTAAACCATTACTAAAAGTGGGTACTTATTTTGAACAACAAAAAAAATGAAATAAATATGTGAATCATCAGATGAAATAAATTTTCAAAAAGAAACTTACTGTAGGCCTTTTCAGACTTATCCTGTGATATAATGAAGTCACACCACAATGCCTAAAATCAAAACAAATGCTTATCTAAGAAATTTGTATCTAAATAATAATAATGATATCTACATAATAACAGTCCCTCCTCCTCAGTGTTAACCCAAGTACTATGGGAATAAATGAGAATAAGATAAAATTAGACTGTAATAAATTATACAGGAAAGATAAACTATGTTTGCAAATAAGTTTTATGAAAAGAAAAGAAAACAAAATTCAAAAACCTGCTATACATAGGTTCTGCAGCAAAAGCAAATTTAAACAGTGGTTCAACTGTATTAAATCCCATATCCCATATAAAGCAAAAGACTATCAGAAGAATTAAAATTTGCTAAGCTATTTTATAATCTCCAAAAGAGTTATATAATTATCTTTTTTTTTTGAAGATTTATTTATTTATGCATACACGAGCTTCATACAGGTCAGAGATGGGGGGTGGTGGTGAGAGGATTCACCAGAGACAGAGTGGGGAAAAAAGCAGGCAGACTGACTGAAATACACTGCTGAGGGGAGCAGCGGCCAAGACAGGAGAGGTCTGCTGCACTATGTGGGTTGCTCCCTGGCCAGCTGGGGATCGACTGGTGCTACAGAGGCTGAGGATTGCTTCATAGTGTGGTGCTTAACCCCTTGTGCTTAACCAACATATAAAATTATCTTTCTCCATATTAGCAAGATTAAATAATATTCTCCAGATCAAACAGACTGAAATTAAAGATCTTATGATTCCACTCAGAAACAATCTTAAGGTAAAAGAAAAGAGAAGGAAGAGAATATATCTAGGGCCTCCCCTGGTGGTGCAGGTGGTTGAGCGCCGCGCTGTGAAGTTGTCCACAGACTCTGCAGTCCCGGTTCGATCTCCGGCCACTGGGCAAGGGTCCCACATAGCGTACAGTCCCCTCCTGCTGCCCACTGCTCCCCTCAGCAGTGTATTTCGTCAGTCTGCCTGTTCTGCTCCCTGCTCTGGTGAATTCTCTCACCCTCTTACTGTACCCAGTGCTTGTATAAATAAATAAATAAATCTTTTTTTTTTTAATGAATAAATAAATAAATAAATTTAACATTTTCACTTTAATTTAAATTATTAACATTTTGCCATATCTGTTTCTGTCTGTGCATTTGTTTACATGTGGGATTCTGGGAGGTCCCGGGAGTCTAATTATTTGAAAACTGCAGATATCATGACACTGTACCCCTAAATATTTCAGTATCACTTCCTAAAAATAAAACGTTCTCCTGGGTAACCACAAAGTCATCATTCCACCTGAGAAAAGGTAATTTTCAATTTTCTAACATCACCTAATAGCAGATCTATTTCACCACCAAAAATATCTCTTTCAGCTGATTTTCTAGAACCAATAAATTTAACAAGGTTCAAAAAAATATTGCATTTGGTGACATTCCTTTGGTCAAAAAGTGAAACAAAGGAACATTATGTACCTCCAGCTATAATGCAGGATGAAAAACATGATGTCATCTACTAAGTTTCCTTCTCAGAATATTTAAAACTAACTTCTAGTTAAAGGAAATATGGGGACTAGAAGATCAATTTTTAAAATATCATGAGATAAAGAGCAGGTTGGAGGTATAGAGGAAACAAGAATGGCTAATGGATGATGATAATTAATGAAACTGGTTCATGGGGATTCATTATGTTATTCTACTTACTTTATATACATGTATTTTTAATTTTTTATAATAAAAAAGGTGCTATTAAACTAGCTGGCATTATTCTGTAAGTAAATGTTTTCCTTCATTAATTGAAAATGAACTATATGTCTTTCTAAAAAAGGCAGAGAAAATGCTTAACTCCCTTTTTTTTCAATTTTCAGAATTAAGTTAGGTGTAATAGCTAACTTTAATTACAGCAAATTATCAACTACAGTCTTTTTTCTAATTATCACTATAAATCCAAATTTTATTTATTAATACTTTGTAATCAATTGTAATCATGTTAATCCTTTTTGTACCCTAATGTCTTATAACTTTTACTGACAATAACAAATCAAATTACTAAAGAACAATGTTTAAAGATTATTACACTGACAAAGAATAGTGTGAAAAAATGTAATATATAGAAATGAAATTTTTATTTTCCTATTTATTATCTTCACTACATGCACACCCAGCTGCTGGAATCATTATGCTGTGTTTTCTATCACTGCTATCAAATTTAACCCAAAAATTTTTTTCTTTTTTTAAACAAAAAGGTGTTATTCAATCAAATGTTAAAATTCAAATCAACTCACCTGTTGAACAGGAGTGTCAACTGTAAACGCTTTATAAACTGCCAATGCCTGGCTTTTACTTCCTTTGCTCCAGATCACCATATTTCCAGCCACATAGAGTTCTTCATCATAATCCACTTCTTCTCCAATTTCACTTATGCCTTTCCTTAACTGCCAGCTTTCCTTAAAAATTAACAAATGAAAGACATATTCAAACACTCCTTTTTTGTCTTTTTCAATAGTATGGAGCAATATTTATTAATCAGTCATCCAGATATAAATTTCCTACTCTCTCTTTGCCTGTGGAGTAAAATTCAATCTAAAGCCCAACTCTTACAAGGTCTGGTACTTAACAGTGGGGTGCATGGGTATCTGTGTTATAGAGCTTATGAGATTTCATAAACAAGAAGCTACTCAAGAATTTTCTATACTATTTTATATTATATTAGTGTTATTCTGCCAAAAGCATATTAACATGCTTAGAAGACAAAAAGGGCATAAGTGTAGGAGAACGAGGGGACAGTGGAGAGGGTGCAATGAGGTGCACATGTAAATCACTGGGGGAGTTTACCCACAAGGTGGATTTTACTGTTTCATGGCTGCAAATACCTTCCTTCCCTTGCCCCACTCCTCAAAATGAATGTGAGAAGGGTTTCAATAACTGCATAGACCCCCCCTCCCTGAGACTTTGGTATACCAAAGGGGTATGAAAATGCAGTTAAAAGATTGATTTTTCCACATATACATCTCACTCCTGTATTTAAATACTACTCTATGTACTTAAGTGGCATTTCTTATCGCCTCTGTAAGTTTTTTACAGCCAGGACCATTTCTAACTACCATCTGAACATCAAATAACATGAAATATGGTCCCCACATACTAAGTGAAAGAAAAGTTTAAAATGGATCATAAACATAGTATTGAACTTGACTATCACTATAAGGTTGTGAATCATGTGTCTAAATAAATGTTAGGACACTATAATATAAACAACTCATTATTTCAGTCTTTATTGAAATTATCAAATCTCAACCTCTACTCTAGAATATTAGCACCATACTCATTTCTCAATTACCATCTAGGTAAATTTAAATTACAAGTAGATCACATCACTATGTTTCAAAAGTATAATGGCAAACTTAATGGAACCTTCTGTTTCTCATGGATTGTAACCTCCTGAAGGGATCCCACCAAGCCAGCAGCACCATCAGAAGACCATAACTCGGAAGCTGGCTGCAGCTGGCGAAGCTGAAGATTCAAAGCATTAGGGTGGTGCTTGCAGTGGTCTCGACCAAAAGGAACAAATTCCTGCAAATCCCCGGCTGCAATCATTGTTGCCCTTTCTTCATAGAAGTTCGACATGGGTTCCAAATATCAACATTATTTCTGTATGAATTCAAACACATTCTGGTCAGCTTCTAAAGTCTAAAACCAGAATAAATATACCGTAAAAGTTTATAGACAAGTCATTCATCTTTAGATGTGTGAAATAATCTTATCATGTTGTAGGTGTGCAGGTAATGATAACATCAAAGGGTATTCCAGACCTGACTCTCAGGTAATTAGTTTATCAACACATTTTAATTGCAAATGACTAACAGGCAGTTAATACTACAGGAAACCAGTGGACTAAGACAAGCATTTACATCCCCACATCTATCCTGTGTTTTCTACTACTACACATTAATTTTTCCACCCTTCACACATGAAGTATTGAGACTAGTTGGAGTTTACAGTCCCATGACTTTTCAGCTTTTCAACATTTAAGGTCATTTCTGTTCAGATGGTGGAACCTCATCTGAAAAGCAACACCTAAAGGATCAGTGGCAACGTGGAATAAAGGAAACAGAAAACCACGTTATTACTTCTAATTCATCATAAGTCAAACTACTGCTTGCAGTCAATCAATGCACAAAAGACCCAATAAACTCAAATGTCTGGAGTGACAACCCAATTCACCTAAACATGTAACTATAATCAATTCCAATTTTTGGTCCAAAACCCAGAGAACCAAGACATGAGTAACTCTGGCTATAAAACAGTCATGCTTGTAGCAAATTTAAGAGTCTTTGCTTTTAATTAACATGACCTACAGCAGTACAGTTCATTGTTACAAAGACGTGGATCTGCGGGTGGAAACTTGCCCGTTTACCTCTGAAATATTTCTACAGTAACTGACAGCTAGTAAAATTCTGACACTATATATATTGTGGTATATAAGGTGGGTAATAGTTTTAAGACATCACCCACATTAAATATTTTTCAGCACATTTAAGCTGCAATCCTCAAACACAGATATAACAAAATTTGATGTCAGCACTAGACTATCTTCAGGAAGAGTATGAAAGAGCACACATGGTTCAAAGAGTTTAATTTGACTTAGATTTCTATCTGAGGTCTTTTTAGTAGTCTGTACTCCAGTATCTAAAAGCCTGGATAGTTGCTATGCAGCTCCTCTAGAGTTGCAGCTACTTTGCTGTGAGCGCAGTTATACTACAGTTTAATGTATGTGAATTAAATGTTACTCCCGAGATAACTTTATGTCACAACCATGATTTTCCACCTTCTATAAATCAGTATTGAAAACATTTTAATTCGATGCAAAACTGAAATAACGCCTTATAAAACTTACAAGAAAACAAAATTCAGCTGGTCTTCCTATATTTTACTCAAGATAACCAAGATTAAAGAACTTGCGACTTTATCCAACTTCGTTAGTGCAATTTTGAAACGTTATTCTATTAAAACTTTGAGAGAAAGATTACAAAAACATTAATTATAAAATTATTTTCACAGTACAATACCTTTTTGTACTGATGACGGCAACATTTCCAATATTTTTGCAGTACCCAAAATTCTGTTTTTATTTATTAGGGACTACATAAAGAGCCACATATAACAATACTATTTGAACTGACATGCTATAAATCAAAGTATCATCAGCACTGCTTACTAAGAACCCCGCCAGAGGTAATCACAAAAGCTGCTTCAAGAGCCCCAAATGCACACAGAAGGCACCTTGAGTTGAGTCTCCGCAAAAAGGCAGATTCCTCAGCCTAGTTAGGGTTAGTTGGCCTGGACCTCAGAAAATCCTGTCAGAGGAACAAGGGGACGATCTACAAGCTGAGGCCGCACATGGGACACCCAGTTTAGCTCAGGAAGAAAGTCCTCGTGAGGTGGAGCAGGAGGCGTCCCAGGCGCGCGCTTGAGATCCCACCCCCGGGCTCCGAGCTCTCCAGGTGGCCCGGCGCGGGTCGGCCTCAGGGCAGGTTCGAGGGTAGCCGAACGTGCGACGAACAACCAGGCGTTGCGGACCCTGGTCCGCACCCGTGTAACTCGGGATGCGTCAGGCGCGGCGAACCCCGGCTGCTCCCGGAGGCGCGAGGGCCAAGGGGGCCCGAGGGTAGCGACGGGGTCTAGCACAGTAATTCCTCGGCCGCTGCAGCTTCTCATTCCCTCTCCCTCCCAATTCTGGAGGTAGAATGGGCAGCAGCTGCGGACGCTACTGCTAATGGCAGGCAGGCGTGCGGGAGAGCCACTCAGGCGAGATGTTCAAATGGACGCGTCCATCTTGGCTTTCCCGTCCTGCCCCGCGCCGGGCGGGCCGCGACCTAGTGGAAGGCGCGCGCTGGCCAACGGGGCCTAGCGCCTGCGCAGATGCTGGAAGAAAGTGCTGGTGGGTCTTGTAGGCTCTCTCCGCCTTTCCTTACCCTGAAGGGAGCTGTGCTGTGGGACTGTGTCTGCCAGAATCTCTGCTAGGATAGGTCCCTCCGGGCATCCTGGTCTCCAGGTTTTCGCTGCGACCCTGAACTGACTCCTATCACTCAATCAGGAGGTTTTGTTTCACTAATTTCCTTCCAGCTTCCGGAGGGAGTAAAGGGCTGTTCATTTTCTCTTTGCCCGTGCATTTTAACTCTTAGGAATTAGGTACCTTTGAAAATTGCTGTAAGATATAGAGGCCCTCATGAAAACGTTGCCTGCTGTTTCTGACCTTCACGGACACGTCCCCAAGCGACTCATAAAGCCAGATTAAAGAACCCCATTTTTCAATCCTCCTTGCTGTCCCTTATGCAAACTAGAAAACTTTTTCTTGAAATCTAATCTCCCTTTGCATGTTATCTCTAGGTTTAAAGTATTGGCGTCCTATGCCTAATAAGTAAAGTTCAAATTCTTCATCTAGAAATGTAAACATGTCGGAAACTTTGTATCTGCGCTAAAATGGTAAACAAACCTTGCATTTTGTGTCTTGGTTCTTTGTCCATTCATGTTCCTTTATTTGAAATGGCCACCTTCTGGGATTAGCTTAAATATTTCTCAGAAGGCGTCACTCTAGCAATAATGGGTCGCTGAGAGCTGACTATACGCCCCCAAAATTCATAGGTTGAAACCTAATGCCCTATGTGATGGTATTGAGGGTAGGACCTTTAGGAGGGGATTTGGTCATGAGGATGGGGGCCCTCATGAACAAGTTTATTGCTCTTTTTCGCAAAGGCCCCACATGACTCTCCACCCCCTCCCACCAAGTGAGACCACAGCAATGACAGCTGTCAATCAGTAAGTGGGTCCTCTCTGGTGCTGAATCTACCATTGTCATTTGCGGACTTCCAAGTCTCCAGAACTATGAAAAGAAATAAATGTCGGTTATAAGCCACACAACTTATGGTATTTTTTGTTATAACAGCTCAAACCAACTAAGAACTACCCTCTTTTTTTAGAACTTGGAGTAGACATGCCTTTCACTGAAACCAATATAACCCCAGACTTCCCTGATATGAGGATACAGAGAGCAAAATTTTCTGTGGGAATTTTGATCAAAGCAGGAAGTGTTATAGAGCAGCCCCGATATTAAACGGGTTCCTGGCTGTGGGTCCTCACCCGCGCGCTTTAAAGAGACTTATGAATACTCTACTACAGACACATGCAAAAGGGTTAATAAAAGGTTTATTTACAAGAGGAAAGGAAATAAGGAAAATGTATAACTCAGGGAGAAAATAGGGAAATAAAGTCTTTAATGCGTCCTACCCGATCCGACGACCTGGAAACCCAAAGTCCCTCTCAGAGCTGGCCGAGAGCCCAAAAATGGAGAGCCCCCCAAAGCCCACGTGTCTGCCTTTTGTATCCACCTGGCTGCTTAACCCCACCCTCAGGTCCCAGCCACCTTCCCTTTGGTGGTGATGGGATTTGGAGTTCCCAGTGTCTTTGGCTTTGACCTGGGGTGGGGGTGGAGTCCACAAAGCCTGTATGGAATTTGCTTTGGGACCGCCTTTTCCCCCTAACAGAAGGGGCCAAAAAACTTTTTTTTCTCCTTCTGATGGCAAATTCCAAGTCGTGGTTTCTCTGCACAGCCTGTCAAGAGACAACTCATGTGGGTGAGGGGGCACAGCTGTCAAGCAGCGTGCTGAGTTTTGGCAGCCTATTATAAAACAGCACCACTACACTACTTCTCATCCTTCCCTGATTCACTTTACTTTTCTTCCTTCCTTTTCTCTTGGATTAATGCCTCAGCACTTATCAAACTTGCCTCTGGCTCTATTTTTTAGAGATCCAGGTGGTATAATCCACAAAGAATGTCTTATGCTACACATTTTCCAATCTGTAAAGTAGAGTCACAGAAAGCGTCCACCCAGATCTCCCTTCTGGGTAGTCCCTTGTCTATCCATAAATTATTTCATGGCATTCCTTGTGGCCTCAACAGACAATGTTCTTTATGAGGACACCATGGTCTACGCTGATAGTTCCCTTATAATATTCCCAGGAAACCTTCAAACAGTGCCAGAGCAATGCTGTACTCCCTGAAGAGTAACAGAACACATTCCTCTGCCCACACCCCACCCCCCACCAGCATGCTGATGTCATTAATAGCACCGCTTGGACTCAATATGACAAAATCTCTCAAAAAAGCAAGTCTTTCTGCATTTGTCACTAACCTCTCTGCTCAGGGGTGTCCAAATCACAAATGCAGGAGTTTCAGAGAACAAACTTTTCCTGTTATCTCCATTCATGTTCCAATTCTCTTGGCCTAGCATTTGAGGCTTCCATTTAGGCTTGGCCACAAAAGCCCTGGAGTAGACACCTGCAGGCTACCAACTCAGTGCCACCCCACACCCCAGGCTGAGAGATCCAAAACACTTGTAACACCACAAACACTCCACAATGGGAAGTTCAAATTTCTGAGTCTCCTGGAGTTGATCCTTTGATGCCTATTGCCCTGATCCTCTTTTATACCTACTACCCCTCATAGTACCAGACCCTAGAATACTCCAATAGGTAGAAAAACAACAGTTGAAAATCTATCCCTACTAAAATGTATACAAAATCAAAAATGAGGAGATAGAAGAATGCAGCATGAATGACAAAAGAAAAAAAACAGAATGAAAATATGAGGCAATTACATTCAGAAATAATGGAGTCAAGGAATACTATAGCAGATATAAAAAATACAATTGTGGACCTCAGTACAAAGAGAAGCATGGAGAGAATAAACGAGCTTGAAAACGCTATGTTGGAAAATACAAGAATAGAACAAAGAGAGAAAGGAATAAAAAATGGAAAAAGTATAAAGATTTAAATATATGACCTGCAACAATAAAATATATAGAAGAAAATATTGGCAAAACTTTCCATGATAGCAACAAAAAGATATCTTTGGTGACTCAATATCAATGACAAGGGAATTAAAAACAAAAGTAAGTAATTGGGATGACCTCAAGTTAAAAAAAAACTTCTATACAGCAAAAGAAAATACCAGATGATTAAACATTAGACATCCTACTGAATGGGAGAAATATCTATGCAATGTATAACTGATAAGGAATTAATATCTAAGATATTTAAAACCTCATACAATTCAACAATAAAAAGACAAATATCAAAACAGATATGCAGCAGGCATGAACAGACAATTCACCAAAAGGATATCCAGAAGGCCAAAAGACACAGGAAAAAATGTTCACCATAACTCCTAATAAGAATGCAGATTAAAACTACAATGAGAAACCACCTCACACGTGTGAGAATGGCATGTATTAATAAGACCCCCAACAACAAGTGCTGGTGAAAATGTGGAGAATAAGGAACCATACTATACAGTGATGAGAATGTGAACTGGTAGAAGAAACCACTAGGGAAAGTAATGCAAATTTAGCTTTAAAAATTAAAAATGGGGTCTCCCTGGTGGCACAAAGAGTTAAGCACCGCACTATGAAGCAATTTTCAGCCTCTGTAGCATGAGTTTAAACCCCGGCCAGCCAGGGAGCAACCCACATGGCGCAGCAGACCTCTCCTGACTTGCCCGCTGCTCCCCTCAGCAGTGTACTTCGGTCAGTGTGCCTGTTCTGCTCCCCACTCTGTCTCTGGTAAATCCTCTCACCCCCTGCATCTCTGGCCTGTACCCCAGCTCTTGTATGCATAAATAAATAAATCTTTAAAAAAAATTAAAAATAGAACCAGCATTTCCATGTTTATAACAGCACTGTTTATAACAGCCAAGATATGGAATCAACCTAAATGCCCCAGAACAATGGAATACAACTCAGTGTCAAAAGTGATAAACTCATGCCATTTGCAACAATATAGATGGAACTGAAAGGGATTAGCCTATGTGAAATAAGCCAGAAGGAGGGAGGTAAATATTAAATGGTTACACTTGTATGTGGAATATATAGACAATGACAAACTTTTTTTCATTTTTAAATATTTTGATATTTTTATTTTTTTAAAGATTTTACCTATTTATGCATACAAGATCTGAGGTGCAGATGAGAGATGCGGGGATGGGGGTGAAAGGATTCACCAGAGACAGAGTGGGGAACAGAACAGGCACATTGACCAAAGTACACTGCTGAGGGGAGCAGCGGGCAAGTCAAGAGAGGTCTGCTACGCCATGTGGGTTGCTCCCTGGCTGGCCAGGGATCACACTCATGCTGCAGAGGCTGCAGATTGCTTCATAGTGCAGTGCTTAACCCCCTGCGCCACAAGGGAGGCCCATATTTTCATATTTTTATTCTTTCACTGAATAGCTCATCAAACTGTGCTAAGTGGAAAGACAGGTGAAAATCCCCTTTTACAAATGGAGAAACAAATGTGGTTTAAATTACTCACTTTGGCTAGGGTGTATGAGGCAAGTTGTGCTAACAATGCCCCAAGCCCAGGTCACTTAACAAAAGCTTTATACTCGTGCAGAGTCCAGTGTATACAGTTGTCCTCAGGGAGGAGCATTCAGGAACCCAGTCCACTTGTCATATGCTTGCATCCTCCTTCAGGTGATTGCCACAACATCTTGTCCATTCAGCCAGGAGATGGCGAAAGAGTTCACTTTTTGGCTCAGGAGTAGATGTGGCAAATATCATTTGCTCTCCATTCACCCACACTCGGTAGTCTGAGTAGTTCTAATAGCAAAAGAAGCTGGTATAGCTAGTCTACATTGCACCCAGGAGGCAAATGAGACCAGTTTTGGTGAGTGTGTAGCATTGTCTGCCACAGTCAGCAAGAGATCACAGAACATGGCACCATCTGGGCACTACTTACATGGGAGTTTTTCACTTGTGCCCATGTCACTCCTAATCCTGATTCCAGTTTTAGTTTGCTCAATTCCTCAACATAGGATCTATCCCTAGAAGAGAGGGCATCTTCATAAATTCCATTTATTTCACCAAATCATTCTAAAAGTCACAGCCCCTCCCAAGAGAATTAAGAAACAGGTCAAATAGCAGAGAAGCAAAATGAGCTTTGACAATATCTGGGAATTTGAATTCTGACAGGGACACCTCAATGCCATGAGTTTGTCATTATTCTATTGAGTTTTTTTTAAGGGATCCCCAGGATCTTTTTTTTTTTTTTTTAGTGTTGTACCACTATTTTATATCCTTGTTTCTTTTTTCACAATATAGGATTTCTCCCCTTAGGTGTGGTCACCCATGACCAAAGTACCCATATTTCTCCACCATAATCCATGGTGCTGTCCTCCCCTTCTATTTTCCTACCTCCCCATTTCTTTCCTCCTCTCCTTCCTGTCCCTTCTCCCCTCCTGGATGCCTCAGTTCTATGGCCAACTTTCAAGTGTTGGTTTTAAAGTTTGTTTTTGTCTGATCCTTTGTTAGGTTTCTCTGTATTCCATGTATAAGTGAAACCACCTGATATCTTTCTCCTTCTGGCTCACTTCACTTAAAATAATCCCTTCTTGGGCCTCCCTGGTGGCGCAGCGGTAGAGCGCTGGGTTGCAAAGCTGCCTGCAGCCTCTGCAGCGCCTGTTCGATCCCCGGCTGCTCCCCGGCCACCTGAGGAGAGTCCCGCATGACACGCAGACCTCTCCTACCGCCCGCTGCTCCCCTCAGCAGTGTACTTCAGTCCGGTCCTTCTGCCTGCTCTGATCCCCGCTCTGGCTCTGGTGAATCCTCTCACCCTCCCGCGCTTCTGACTGTATCCAGTGCTTGTATAAATAAATAAATAAACAAACAAACAAACAAATAAATAAATAAAAATAAATCTTTAAAAAAAAATAATAATCCCTTCTAGTTCCTGAAAGGTCCATGCAGCAGGCCGGAATGCAAAAGCCAACCCGGAAGCCCACCTGGGGGGCAGGAATGCGGATACCTGCCTGGAGGACTCAGACAATGAGCCTCCCCCCTCCCCCTAGAGTCTCATCTCAAAGAACCTCTACCTGCCCTACAAACTTTTCCCACCATACGAGCCCAACTACCCACCTGACCTCTCCTCACCCTATAAAACCCTGCTTCCCCCTAACAATGTGCGCAACTCCACTGACCCCCGCCTTGGGTCTGTGATGTCCGCCCGGGGCGCAATAAACTTTCCCCCCCTTTGAGAAATTTAGCCTGGCTCTCCTTTTCTTTACCGCGCCGAACCTTTCATCTTGGTGCCGAAACCCGGGAAGGCCGTGTCCCCTGGCGCCGGGGCCGCCTTCTCGTCCCTGGTACCTCTCCTCTCCATTGCAGACATCTCACACCCACCACTGGCCTTCATCCTTGGGGTAAGTCACTGCCTGACCCTCCTTCCTGGGAGGCCCTCACCTCTGGCTATTCGGCTCCTCTCCTGACCCCTATACCTTGGTTGGCTGTTCCGTAAACCGTGGGCCCACGTCAGCCAACTCGCGTTACACCTAGACCCTAGATCTGGGGACGCCCTTCCAGACTAGGTGCCCGAATCCTAGGCGCAACCGAGCGGTGGAGACGTCCCCCTCGCTTGTCTGCCTCTGTTCCGAAGGCCAGGACAGAATCGGGGGACGCCGCGATTCGGGGCCTGCGCCCCCGACGGCCAGTTCAGGTTCGTGGGACGCTGCGTCCTGACTCTGTGCCCCCGTTAGTTGGGAAAGGAGCCGACTTAGTCATGGGGTCGCCAAATTCCAAGCCAAATTCCGACCACTGCACTGGGATGCCTTCTCTCAAACCTCGGTCCGTTGGGACTAAGGCCACATAACGCCCTAAGCGTCTCGTCTTTTACTGCAACAAATAATGCCCTAAGCGTCTGGTCTTTCACTGCAACACTACGTGGCCTCAGTATCAATTGGACAATGGCTCCCACTGGCCCAAACATAACATTTTTGACTTCTTGGTCCATACAGACCTAAACAATTCTGTCACCGCAATGGAAAATGGTCAGAGATCCTTAGGGCCAGGCTGTCTTTCTCTTGTGCTCCGCCCCTTCCCTCCCTCCTGAAAACCTGCCGTACTTTCTAAGTCTCAAGACTCCTCTCACTCTTCTTCGCCCTCTCCAGACCCCTCTTCAAAATTCCCTAATTCTCTAAATTCTCAGTCTTCACCTCCTCCAGCTACCCAATCCAGCCCCTCCCCCCTTTCTTTTCACCTCCCAGCTGCCACACCCTCTCCCTGCTGATCCTCTTCTCCCTCCCCGCAGGTAAGTGGGTGGGACTGAAGGAGGAGTTAGAGTCCATGTTCCTTTCTCTCTGTCTGATCTCTCCCAACTTGAAAAGCGTCTTGGCTCTTTCACAAACTATCCCACTAACGACACCTAAATTTCATTACCTTACCCAAGCCTATGACCTTACATGTCATAATTACATGTTATCTTCTCTTCCACCCTGACCTCTGACCTGTCCCCTAGCTGGTCTCCAACCGACAGCGCCTAAACCTATAAACTTTCATAAACTCAAAAATATTAGCCTGTCTCCCTCAAAAAAACCCTCCTGACTTCCAAAGGCTGAGGATGGTCCTCAAACCCCTATCCAGGATCTGCTGAAAATGGCCTTTAAATTATTTAACAACCGGGAGGAACAGGACAGGGCAGAGAGGGAACTCCGCAGTCGCCAGAAGGCTGAGCTTCAAGCTCAGGCCCCAGTAGCTGCTTTGAGACCGCCAGGCCCTGCTCCTCCAACGACCGCAGACCAACAGAGGACGACAATGGGCCCCATGGGCCCCAACCGACTGCCACCGGGAGCCTGCTTCAAATGTGGCCGAGAAGGCCACTGGTCCAGACAATGCCCCAACCCCCGCCCTCCGCCAGGACCGTGCCTCATCTGCAAAGTCCAGGGTCACTGGAAAAGTGACTGTCCCTCCACACCTGGCTGTGGTGGGCCAGTCTTCCAGCCCCTGCAACTCTTGCCACCGGCGGTCTTGGGTTTGGCGGCTGAGGACTGAAGAGGCCCGGACTTATCAACTCCGACAACCTTTGAGGAGCCCAGGGTAACGGTCAAGGTAGCAGGTAAGTACATCTCCTTTCTGGTTGACACGGGGTCTACCTTCTCTGTCCTCCCCTCCTATTCCGGTCAAGTTTATCCTTCTCAGGTCCTGGTTACGGGTGTTGACGGCCTTCCTTCTCAGCCCAGGACCATTGGTCCTCTCTTTCCTAGTCATGCCTCCTTGCCCCACACCACTCCTGGGTCACGATCTTCTGACCAAACTCAGGGCTACTCTCTCATGGTTCCAACACCCTAGTGCTGCTCTCATCCTCCCACGACTCCAAACATCTCCTAATTCTTCTCAGGACTACCCACTGTCTCCCTCCACTGTCAACCCCATGTTCTGGAATATCTCTATCCTAATTGTTGCCACCCATCGTACCCCATTCCTCATTTGCCTTAAGGATCCCTCTTCTTTTCCCTCTCACCCCCAGTTTCCAATTTCCCTCACTCACCGTCAGGGTCTCAAGCCCATTAGCCAACGACTCCTGGGAAATAAACTCCTTACTCGTATCAACTCGCCCTGTAATACTCCCATTCTCTCCATTAAAAAAGCCTGATGGTTCTTATCACCTAGTTCCAGACCTTCGCCTCATTAACGAAGTGGTGGTGCCTATCCATCCCATAGTGCCAAACCCTTACACCCTTCTGTCTCATATACCGTCTTCTACCACACACTTCTCTGTACTTCACCTCAAAGGTATTTTTTTTTTACCATCCCTCTAAATCCTCAATGTTACTTACTATTTGCTTTTACTTGGAAAAATCCAGTCACACACCTCCCAGCAACTGGCCTGGACAGTCCTGCCTTAGGGATCCCGGGACAGCTCTCATCTGTTTGGTCAGGCATGAGCTAGTGACCTCTCGTCATGTAATGTTCAACCCAGCACTCTCCTCCAGTGTGTTGCTGACCTCCTCTGCCGTCCTTCTCTGCCACTGTCTCAGCAACACACTGCACAACTCCTCTGCTTCCTGTGCTCCAAAAGATACTGTGTCTCCCCATCCAAAGCTCAACTTTCAGTTCCCACAGCCATCTATCTGGGTCTTCCACTAACTCCTTCCTCCAAACAGGTAACGGTGGACCACAAACAGGCTATCTGGGACCTTCCCTCCCCTAAATCAGCAAAACAAATCCTTTCTTTCCTAGGTTTGGTTGGATTCTTCTGACACTGGATCCCTAATTTTGCTTCCCAGCCAAGCCACTGCACAACGCAACAAAAGCCTCCTAAAAAATCTCTCCAATCCCCCGAAAAGTCTGCAGGGTCACACATATCCTTCTGAAGACACCTGTCCTTACCCTTCCTGATCCAGAAAAGCCTTTGCTCCTGTTCACAGCCGAACGTCGGGGTATGGCGGTAGGTGTCCTTTCCCAGCCTCTGAGCCCAGCTCTGCATCCTGTCGCTTATCTCTCCAAGCAGATGGATTCCACTGTCAGGGGCTGGCAACCCTGCCCTAGAGCCCTGGCAGTGGCAGCCCAACTCACCCGAAAATCCCTCAAACTTACTCTGGGAAAACCTGTCCAAGTATATTCCCCGCACTGCCTTCAGGACCTCCTGTCTCGCCACTCGCTCTCCATTCTTACTACTTCCTTCTTACAAAATTTCCATATATTTTTTATCGAAAACCCTCTAGTGAGTCTCACTCAGTCTAATTCTCTCAACCCAGTCACTCTCCTGCCTGTCTCTGGCCACCTTCTGCCATTCATTTGTGTCCTAAAATCCTAAAAAAAATGCAAACCTCCAGACTGACTCTCCTTTGTCAGATGCCTCCTGTGTTTGTAGACTGGCAGCTCTTGCGAAGATGCGCGTGGTCAGCGGAGGGCCACCAAGGCCACTGTTACCATCGATCAGGTAATTGACACAGAAAAACTGCCTGAAAGAACCACCTCCCAAAAAACAAAACTCATAGCACTTAACCAGGGACCTAACCCTCAGCAAACATAAAAAAGTCAACATCTATATAAATTCAAAATATGCCTTCCTTATTGCTCACAGTCATGCTGCGATTTGGCAGGAAAGGGGGTTCCTTTCCACCAAGGGGCCCCCATCATGAACGCTAAACTTATCCTTAAGATTTTAATAGCCTTGCAGCGTCCAACTGAAGTCGCCATTCTCCACTGAAAGGACACCAACTGACAATTCTTACCTTACCAAAGGGAATAACAAGGCGGATGCAAGGGCTTTTGCTCTCACAACTGACTCTGCTGCAGACCCTTCCCCTATTCTCTATCAGTCCCCTCCATCACTCTAACTTAGGAGCCTAATGAACGCCAATTCCTGAGTCTGCTCTTCTTCCACCCCTCCTTGAGTGCAAAAGTATGACAAATAGGTTCCTGTCGTCAAACCTGTGCTTGCATGTCACCTCAAAGGGGAGTTCGCCCACCTTCTTTTGCAGCTCACCAACTGCGTGGACACCTACCCGGACAGGATTGACCTCTCCCTACTCAGCCAACTGCTCCGGGAACACGCAGACCGGTACTTACCCAGTCCTGCCTCGGATCTCGACCTCCTCAACCAACCTTCCCTACCACTGCATCTAGGAGACCAAGTCCTGCTCAAATCGCTTCAGCCAAAGACACTGCAGCCTCGGTGGACCGGCCCACACATGGTTATTCTCACCACGCCTACAGCGGTAACACTTCTGGGACACCCCTCCTGGCACCATCTATCATGGGTCAAACGTGCCCCTGAAGACAAACAGTATGTATGTTATAACCTGGCTCCTACGAGAATGTACATTTCTTGTCAAAATCTCCCCTAGTTCAGTGTCCTGTGTATGGAAATTCAAAGTTATGGAGACCTTTGTCTCAGGATCCACTGAGACCACCCACTAGGTGGGTACTGGGGAGTGCCCACAGGCCGGATGCACAACATTTATCACTCTCACCCTAACTCTTCTATCGATTAATAACCCTATAAACACCTTGTTTTGTTTCTTTACCATCAAACCTTAGATCACTACAAAAATACCTATAGAGAATATGGGGGGTGCCCTTACCAGTCATGCACAGTGCACCTTCCAGACAAAGGCCAAATGTTCTCTCTGGTCCGTCATAATACGGGCTTCAATATGAATCAAGTTAACTATGCTATTTCAGATCCTTGGGACCAACGTTGGGTACAGGGAGTCCAAGCCGCAGGGTACACTGGCTGGCATTCCTATCCAGTGGCAACACTGTCCATCTCAAGGGAATATGTCCCGACACAAAATGCCAAGTCCAAGTCTCCCAGGACATCCTCCATTCAGAACAAATCCTATAAAATTAGCTAACATCATCAGAAAAGACCGAGACACCCTCAACCTAAATTCATATAATCCAAAACGCATAACCCTCCTAAATGACTCTTTTGGGACTAACACCTCCTCTTGTTTCCTCTGTGCTTCCCTTCGGAGGCCTCTACTGGCAGCAGGTCCAATTAATCTCAATACCACTACGACCAAGATAACGGACACTGCTTGCCAGACTCCCCAACTCTCAGTCCCCCTATGGGACTCCAATCACAGCTACCCCTGCTATCAAACAGATGCCCTTGTCAGCTTTCATTCCTGTGCTTCTAACATTTCGGTTACTTCTGTACTCCGAACAACAGCAAAGAGAAATTTTTTCTGGTGCAATGGCTCTCTCTCTCAGTGTATTAATTCTGCTACTCCAGGCCCACATATCCAAGTCCTCGCGGTCCCACAGTTAGCTCTGTACAGACGGTCTGAGCTAGGTTAGTTATTCTCACCACATTGGACTAAGCGGGCAGCCTTTCTTCCAATCATGGTTGGAATCAGCCTGGCATCATCGATAGCAGCTGCAAGTATGGCAGGTGGGGCCCTGGGACACAGCCTGATTTCTGCCCAGGAATTTTATGAACAAATTGATACCTCCTTAGAAAAAAACCTATGTGTCTTCAACATCATTAAAAAGACAGCTCACCTCCCTGGCACAGGTCACTCTCCAAAACCGGCAGGCTCTGGACTTGTTAACAGCTAATAAAGGGGGTACCTGCCTGTTGCTCAGGGAAGAATGTTATTACTAGTAAAACCGGGGACTCCAACTCTCCGCTGACATGGTTTCAAAATCCTATAGTGTCATGGCTCCTCCCACTCTTGGGGCCAATACTAATGATAACCTTATTTTTTTCTTTTCGCTCCTTGCCTCCTAAAATTCATACAGGCTCGCATTCGGGAAATGTCTCCTACCACCTTTAACCAACTCCTTCTCCACCCATATTCTCGCATCCCTGCAGAAGACCCTCATAACCAGGCCTGAGCCACCCCCTTGATCTTCGCCCCTTTTCAGCAGGAAGTAGCCAAAGAAAGAACCATCAATCGCCCCTTTTCCTATCAACAAAAGGCTGGTATGAAAGGTCCATGCAGCAGGCCGGAATGCAAAAACCTACCCGGAAGCCCACCTGGGGGGCAGGAATTCGGATACCTGCCTGGAGGACTCAGACAATGAGCCTCCCCCCTCCCCCTAGAGTCTCATCTCAAAGAACCTCTACCTGCCCTACAAACTTTTCCCACCATACGAGCCCAACTACCCACCTGACCTCTCCTCACCCTATAAAACCCTGCTTCCCCCTAACAACGTGCGCGACTCCACTGACCCCTGCCTTGGGTCTGTGAGGTCCGCCCGGGGCGCAATAAACTTTCCCTCCCTTTGAGAAATGTAGCCTGGCTCTCCTTTTCTTTACCACGCCGAACCTTTCAGTTCCATCCATGTTGCCACAAATGGCATGAGTTTATCTTTTTTGATTGCTGAGCAGTATTCCTTTACATATGGGTGTGTGTGTATTTATATATATACACCACATCTTCTTGGTCCACTCCAAAGACAAATTTTTAAACCAATCCTTGAAAGCAGTCCATAAATCTGAGGCATCCAGCATGGGAGGAGGAGAGGGGTAAGAGAGCACAATGGACTATAGTGGAGGACTGTGGGTACTTTGGTTATAGGAGAACTAAGGTGGCCACATTTGAGGGTAGAAATCTTATATTGTGGAAAAGTTAACAAAGATGTCAAATAATGGTTAAAATAAAAATTTAGAAAATGAATACTATGAATATTATATATTATGTAAAAAATAAGACATATGACTTCTGTGTAGAACAGTTCCCAGAACCCATTCTTGTCAATGTGCATTGCTGGCTGACTAATGTCAGTGTGGCACAGCAATTCAAACTTACTAGAATTTGGACACATACCCATCACTCAAAAATATGAGAAATGGAAATACTGTACTACCTGACAATCCCACTGTTGGGCATATATCTACATTATAAAATCACCAGTGAAAAAACCTATCTGCTCCAAATAGTCACAGAAGCATTATTTACAATAGCTACAACATGGAGCATTCTAAATATCCTTCAAGGGCAAATGGATCAAAAGGTGTGGTATATGCACATCATGGAGTATGATGTAGCCTCAAGAAAGGATTAAATATAACCATTTTCAACAAAATGGAGGGAATTTGAGAGAATTATGTGCAGCAAAGTCAATCAGAACAATAAAAACAAATATTGGAATTTACATACTAGAAGACTAGAATTTACATACTAGAATTTACATACTTGAAGACTTTGAGACTAAGAGGGAGGAAGGAAGGAGAGAGACAAAGGGACACAGGGGAAAAATATTAAATATCTTTAAGCAGAAAAGAAGGAGTGCTAATTAGCAACAAGAAAACAGGGAAGGTAAATATATCACAAAGTGGTGAATTAATCTCTTAAGGTTAGTATGAAAGTTAAAAGACAAAATAGAAAAAATAACTATGATTACAAAAATTAGTTAGAGAATACATAAAATCAAAAGAGGTAAAATGTAATAGCAAAAATAAAACATGGAGCAGGGAGAGTAAAAATGTTAAGCTTTAGAATGGGAACAAACTCAAATTGTTACCAACTTAAAAGATGACTGTAGATATAAATTGTTATATGTAAGCCTCATAGTAACCACAAAGGAAAAACAATAAAAGAATAAGATCTTGGTGTTGGTTACACAAGTCTATGATTATACCAAAAACTGCTGAATTGTACACTTTAAAAAGGAGAATTTTATGCTATGTGAAATATATTTGAATTAAGCTATTCTTCAAGTTCTTAGATTAAAGACCAAAAGCACAATCTATAAAAGAATAAAAAACCCAGAGATTTTTTTATGCTCTTCTAAACACACTCTGAAGAACAAAAAAATGTCCACAGACTAGGAGAAAATATAGCAAATCATGAAATTTAAATATGACTTTTCTCCAAAATATTCTCCAGAATTCCCAAACTCAAGAAATAAAACAAATAACCCTCTTTCTTAATCATGTCCTTATCAGGCTTAAAAGGTAACTGTGTTGTGATCATGGTTTCAAATTGATTTATCCAATTATATCCTGACTGACTCATATTGAAGCTATCCTCTCCCCCCCCCAAAAAAATTTATAGTTATGAAAAAGCAGATAACACTTTATATAATATTTAGCCAATATTTCTCTTTTCAGAGTGGTCTTATAGGCAACAATAATAAATATATGTCATCGATCATTAAGTTTTTCTTTGTTTATATTATAATCTCTTATGACATTGCTTATTCTGAATTCTGAGGGATCTTGGCCAAGATACTATATAAAGGATTTCTTGTTCCAGTTTGAACAAGTGTAGTAGGAAAAATGACTAGAGACAAAGAATAAATGCTTTTTAATTACACATTAAATAGGTTATTATCCATAATTAGATCCAAAGTAGGTTTGTGCTCCTGGATTAAGCGGTGTACTTTTATGAATTTGCTGCTTCTTAACTAAAGACTGAATTCTCCCTCTGACCTTTAGTACAGGTTGATAGCAGTCTGTGTTGGCTATGTCAGGTTTTTTCTGGAAAGACTGTATCTATAGAGCCCTCAACTGGCTCTTTTGATGTTCCTTGAAGAAGACCAATTATTCTTGGGCAAGATAGGACCCTCCAGAGGAGTTAATAGCTGGATTAATGCCAGCTATTTTGTTACATGCACATTTTTATAGTACTTGTCCAGGCAGATTGTGGTTCAAATTAGGAGCATGCCTTTTTAGATTTAATAGCACTTTATTGTTGGCACATGGAGCTCTTCTTTACATATTAAACTGACTCATGCAAATATTTTGGAGAGCTCTTTAATAATTTCTTTTGGGAGAAAGAGAGAGAAAGCCATGTTCTTCAAACTTTATTTCTGAAAAGGACCAGAAACTCAGAAGTCAGAAATAATCTTCTATGACTATCAGACACCTAGGTCCTTGGCATTCCCCCACTTTCTTAGGTAATTACAAACAGGTCCTCCTGTCTGTAATATACAGAGACGTCTTAGCAGACACAGGAGATACAGTGGACAGTGGAGTGGGGGTTCACAGTTAATGTTGCTCCACACAATACAGCTTCTTGGGGCAGAGGTCCTTCAAGCACAGAAATATTTGCATAGTATGTGGATCTAGGTGTTCCCCCTCACATTTGTTTTCACATATTTTGGTCACTGGAATAACTGACACTAAATTGCAAGGTCATTTAGATGTATGACAAGTATGAAATGAATACAGTAAGGTTGACAACACACTTTAGCTATGTGTTAGTATTTGTGGAACTTTTAAAACACAGATGCAAATTATCTGATACTTTCATTGTCAAGAGGCTCCTGTCCTTTAGGGTGGGGTTGTGACTGCTTCTACCAAGAGAGTGTGGTGAAGTGGAGCTAGGTGACTCCTGAGATTAGGTGATGCACTGGAATGAATGCTCATTTTGGAGCCTTGAGCTGTTATGCAAGACTTCTTCAAGGCCACATGGAGATGCTTTGTTTAGCTGCTCTGTTCTGCTGTCCTTGTTTTCAAGTCATCCTAGTGCGAGTGCCACTTATACACAGGAGCAAGTCTTCAGATCATGGGTTGAGTCAATTATTTCTGTAAGAGTCCAGATGCTTGTCTTTATGGCTACACAATCTATGTCACAAATACTCAACTGTTCTATCATAGTACAAAAAGAGATAAAGGTAATATGCCCCTAAACGACTGTGTCCAATTTACAAAAGAGGCAGGAAACCTGCAGACCCCTCTATTAGATGATTCTAGTCTCCAGTAATTTTAGCCTAAGATCCCAGTAGAAATACATGTGCAAAAATGACTATCTCCCAGGTACCCTGGCCAAAACTCTGCCCCTCAGAGTCTATGATCTAATGCAACAACTGTTGTTTACCCACACTGTATCTGGAGTAGTATGAGATAACTAGAGAAAGCAAGAGATAACTAGAGCAATTTTGTACAAGATATGCCTCATTTAGAAGAGAGATTTGAAAAACTTGAAGGACAGTTAACCAAAAGGTGTATGTCTGGAGGAAGAGTACTCCAGGTAGAGGGAACAGTCAGTGCAAAATCCTGAGGTGGAGGAGATAGGACAAGGAGACTGGAGAAGAATAGCTCTACGGGGATTCCCTGGTGACATTGCATACCTCCACATAGGCAGATAGACAAGATTTGACTGCAATCTACCCTACTCTTGGTGAACTGCCCTGTGAATCGTCCTGGAGCAATAGGAGGCTTTGGGCAGCTACTGGGGGGCAGTTTCCTATTCCCCATCCTGAGAGTGACAGCTGCAAGGCTCTTTCTCTTCCCCAATAGTCTCAGTTGCAGGTTCCTAAGTCTATAAAACTGCTCACTTGCACCTTACAACTGGGAGTGGTTTGCTGTCTTCTCTTCATTTGACACCCTCCCCCGCCCCCTTTGGTGTCATCCCCTAGGACTCAGAACACGTGAAGCTGACACCAAGTTGCTGTTGCTCTCAGTGTAAGTAATAACCTGTCAAATTCCTTTGGTCTGGTTAGCTGCCCACAGTCACTCTGCCAGAGATGGTGAGTCAGCCGAGGGGTTAGGGACTGCTTGACAAGTAACCAGCACCAATGGAAGTGGAGTGCGGAGATGAGGTCAAAGTGGAAAGGGGATCAGTTAGGTAGGATCTTGGAGGTCACCGGCAGGACTCGGCTCTTCTGCAGACAAAAAAAGCAGAAGCTACCATGGTTTTGAGCAGAGGAATGACATGATTTGCCTTGAGATGTGGAAGTATCACGTTAAGACACATTTATTGTGAAAGTGTTTCCTTTAAGAAAATATGTATATAAATGTAAGCCATTGTTGCGATTATGAGAAATAGTGGCTCCCGTTCCTTTTACGATTAACGGTCTGTGGGGTTGCCTCTTGGACCTTCTATTCGTGCCTCTTTCCACTCCTGCTTTGCACCTTTTCCTTGGTGTTCCTCTCCCTCTGTAACAGGGCGGTCCCCAGGAAAGGGGGAGGTTCCAGGTTCCCTGCCCCACCCAAATGGAGAGTGGAGCTGAGCAGGGAGAGAAGAAGCTGCAGAGGAGACTGAGGAAGGAAGGAAGCAGGATGGAGCCAGAAGAGACCTGGAGGAGGCGCATGGAGCCTAGAGACACGTGAAGAAACTGTGCTTGTCTTTTGGTCGTGGACGGGGTGACGCAGATGTGGGTGAGACCCGTGGGGAGGTGACCATGGCAGCTTTTATCTTGATTGTGATTTTGCTCTTTTCCCTCCAGACTTGTCTGGTTGTTTCTGACCCTTTTCTGTGGTCCCCCCTGGAAGATGCCTTAGACTTGTGGCAGGCTTTGGGGCCCTGCTCTGGGCCAATCCCATTTGGATGGACTTTTATCCACGAGGGGACGGGTAACTTTGGGCTCTTGATTTAGAAACTAGATTCTTTGCCTTTCCTGTATTGTTTCCTAATTGTATTAAAGTTCCTTCCCATTTAAATCTCATATGTTTTGTGTTAATGCAGCGGATGGCAGAACCCATTTAGAATAAGCAGGTTTGCGGGGTTTGGGCTGCCCCTCTCCCTGCCCTGTAACACCTCCACGAGCATCACCCCTCTTTGACTGGTCACTTGGTGGGGGTGTGGGGGAGTGAAGAGTTCTCCGCTAGAATCCCTCCAAGCCTATGCCTGGCCGGGCTTCACACCTTTGGCCGGGTAGCCAGCAGGTGCTGAGCAGAGTGCCGCCCAGGTAGCTTCAGTCTTCGGGAGCGTTACAGTCGAAGGTTTCTGAGTTTCCCCACGCCTAGATGGCCGGGTCGCCGCCGTGCCCCGGATTCGGAACCTCTTGTAGGCTCTGGCGCTGCCCCTGGCACCCTCCACTCCCTCCCCCTCCTGCTCTCCCCCCCCCACCCACACGTGTCCGACGCCTGGCCAGCTCGGGAAGCCAGAGTCCCCACCTCCTGCCGGGACGTCCCTCTTCTTCGGAGATCTCCAACTCCCTCCCCTCGCTTTCAGCCCTGTCCTTTCCTCTCCCTCTCCCCGGCCGCCCCGGAGCTGCCTGGGGCCCGCCCCTCCCCGCCCCTCCAGGCCTGCCCGGTCCCTTTCCTTCCCTTGGAGACCCGCCTCTCCCGTCCTCCTTCCCGCCCCCTCCCCACCCCGACTCTCTCGGGTCCGCAGGGACTCGGCCCCCGGCCCGCCCCTTCTAGCCCTTCGCGCCTCCGCTCGTCCAGGCTCCGCCACTCCGGCGCTCGCTGCCGGGGCCGCCTGGACTGGGCTGTTTGGCCGGCGCGCTCGGCCCGCGCCAGGGCAGGTTCGGGACGTTGATCTCTGTCCGTCCTAAGAGATTTCCCAGATCGGTGGCCCGATGGGGCGGGCCCTGCTGCCACTTCTGCCGTGGCTCTTCCTCCCCGCCTTCTGGAGAGGAGGTGAGTGCAGGGGCCGGGGGCCTGGCACTGGGGGCCGGGGGCGCGCGGCCCGGAGCTCGGGGCGAGGCAGCGCCCCGCCTGCGGCTGGCGGGCGGGTCTGCACACACCTTCCCCCGCCGCAGCGCTGCCCGGGAGTAGGGGCAGGAGCGCCCACCTTTGACAGGGTATGAGGCTTAGTTGTGGGTGCGCTTCTCGGTGGACCCGGCAAAGGGTCCCCTTTATCGATGAGGAGGAAATTGAGCTCGGCCGGGAGCGCTGCAAGTCCCGGAGTTTTTCGCCAAGAGGAAAGTTAGTGGCAGGTCGGCTCGTCGCAGGGAGTTAGCCGAAAACTTGGCCCTAGATGTCGTTGCGTGGCTGGATCCGTCTCCGGAGCGCGTTCTGGACGCCGACGACCCGCTCTGCCGAGGGCCGGGAGCGCAGAGGAGCAGCCTGCGGGGGTTGGCCTCGCAGTTCAGGTGCCGCGCTGAGCCCAGGCCGGGAGTCCCCCGAGCGGGACGCGCGCGGGTCCTGGCTCACCCCGCTAGGCCCTCAGGGGTAATATTAGCGTCCCTGTGCAGTGACACCCTCTGAGAGTGGGGGTCTGGAAAAGAGGGCATGCCTTCTTTTCACCCTCATTATTGCCAAAGAGAATCTAATATGCTTGCAGAGCGTCTAGGTTTATGCCAATTGCGTCAAGTGTTGTAACAGCATGCTAGGGGGAGATCCTGGATTGTTAAGTGGAGGCGAGGCAAGGCAGGCCTATGTTACATCAACAACTTGTTTGGTAGGTGATTAACAAGGTAGAAGTTTGATCACGAATGTATTTCTTGAGGGAGAATGTAAGAATGTAGCTGGAATGTAAGCTGCAAGAATGTAACCAGGTTTCAGGAAAAAGTAAAAGCGAGGGAAAGTTATACTATTGATAGCTAAACACTTCCCAGGCATTTTCTCTTAGCTAAAAAATTCCGTTTTCATTCAGCATGCGGTTTTGGTCTCTGAATCATGAATATGACTGAGTAGCTCTCACCTCTTATAGTCAAAGATATTTTTAAAAATATCTAGAAAGTCAAATTTATGGTTAAGCAATTTATTTAAAATCCCTTTTAAGGCTTTTCTTTGAAAGCTCAATTACTCAAATAAAAAATTCTTAAAGCGTAAACCCCCTTTTTGCACATTCAAACCAAGCAAAGAACCAAAATAATTCTGTTCTCCACACACCCCAACCACATACTCACCAAACATAAAAATTCCTCAGCATTTCTGCCAGATCTACTTTTCATAATCTGCTATAAATCTGTTGTATTTTACTCCTTGTGAGAACTGGCTGTAGGTAAATAGGTAGTGAATGTAGTGAAAATTATGGGGAAACTAGTGGAAATAATAGAGTAAGGTTAAAAATTGAGTGTTTTTCTAAAAAAATTTAAAGCTGTAATTAACAAAAATTTATAGCTGACAATCAACTTTCCTCACATAAGCAGTCTGTTAAATTCCAGTCAGCAGGATGAATGAACTATTTCTCCAATTTTTCTTCTGCTTTTTGCTTTTTGTCTTGAATTTACCTGAGAGATGTCAGACAGCATTACATCTTACCTTGTGAAAAACTTAGCGCATGGCATCTGCACTGGCAGAATTAGAGCAGAGTAAGAGTGTGGTGGGAAGAAATTAAAAATAAAAATTAGATTGTTCACCTAGTTTTTGAGATTTGCATATTGCACATTGTGGGTCCAAATGTTCTCTTACCAGACAGGGAGGAATGTGTATGTAGAGACTCCACTGTGTTGGAATGAACAATAATTAAAATTTATGCATCACTTTAACCCAGGAATTGTCCCACCCCCACCCTTACCCCCCTCCCCCAAACACCATTCCACAAAGACACGTTCTCAGAGAACTGAAACTGCTGAACCAGGGGCATTTTGAAACTTTCCAATCCTTCCTTTCTGCTCAATCTCTGACGGGGGTGCCAGTGAGAAGCAAAACAAGACAAAAGGTGGATCTCTAAAGGACCAGGGAGAGGACAGAGGAGAAATAGAGTAAATAAAAGCAAAGGACTTAGTTGATGATGAAGCTGTGCCTGCAGCTAAACTCAACCCTTAAAACAAATTGAACTTTTAAAATATCATTCTGACTCCTAAAGTGCTGAATGTAACACAATTTTTTTTAAAGATTTATTTATTTATGCATACAAGAGCTGGGGTACAGGCCAAAGGTGCCGGGAGGTAGAGGATCCACCAGCACTGAGTGGGGAACAGAACAGGCAGACTGACTGAAATATACTGCTGAGGGGAGCAGTGGGCGAGACAAGAGAGGTCTGCTGCACCATGTGGGCTGCTCCCTGGCCAGGGATCGAACTCGTGCTGCAGAGTCTGCAGATAGCTTCATAGTGCAGTGCTTAGCCCCTTGTGCCACCAGGGAGGCCCCATAGTTATTTTTTTGTACTAATTTTATTTTATTTTTTAAAGACTTATTTATTTATTTATACAAGAACTGGGGTACAAACCAGATGTGCAGGAGGGTGAGAGGATTCACCAGAGACAGAACGGGGAACAGAACAGGCAGACTGAGGAAATACACTGTTGAGGGAAGCAGTGGGCACAACATGAGAGGTCTGCCTCGCCATGTGGGACCCTCATTGGCTGGCCGGGATCGAACCGGTGCTGAAGAGGCTGCGGACAGCTTCGCAGTGTGGCACTCAACTACCTGCGCCACCAGGGGAGGCCCAGTCCTAATTTTAGAAATAATTTCCAGATAACCCTAGGGACAGTGGCAGTGAATTACTAGCCAGAGTTGGTGATGAGCTGGTTGAATCTATAGATTCCTGAGAACTGGGAATATGTTTCCAGGTACAAAAGCTGAGTCAGAGCCTGGTTTAAATGGGATCCCCCCCACTCTCCAACCCTCCACCTCAGCACCTGCAAAGGATCATACATAATAGACAAAAAGAGATTTTGATAATGAATCCAATTATGTTGTCCCCCTATTTAAAATCCTGCAATGGCTTCCCATTCCTTACCAGGGTTTGCTACTGGAAAGGGCTTCCCATTCCCTCTTTGACTCACTGCTAAATATTCCCCAGTTGTTCTCATTGCTGCAGCCACACCTGTCTTCTTCCTAGTGCTTTTGCAGTCTCTGTTCCCTCCAGGTAGACTCTTTTCACCAAGATCTCTGCATGCTGGCCCCTTCTAGTTGTTTTGGTTTCAGCAAAAATGTTCTGGAGAGGCCTTCTCTCACTCCCAACCCCAGCCAAAGTTAGACACACAAGTGTGCGTGCACTCACACTCACACACACACACCCTCCATTAAATTTAATTTCCTGATAACAATGATCACTCACCAATGGGTCCCTATTTACTTCCTGAGCCCAGTGCTTGGCCCATTTCAGGCTGACTTAGCGCCTGTGGCTATTATCAAAGAACCAGGCCTCTGAAGTCTCACCATATGTTCTTCCTCCTTCTCTCTTCCTACTGCCTTTTCCAGAAACAGAATTGTGCTAGCTCTCATGCCTGCCCTTGTGCTTGGGATCTGGTTAATCAAACATAGTCTCTTATTTGGTTGTTAGAACATTGAAAGAAAATGGATTTTGGACTATGTTAATTCCAATGTAGCAGTATTAACTTATTTTTTATTCTCTTAACTATTCCAAATAGAAAAAATCAAAAGTTGATTTTTCATATTAAAAACATAGTTTGAGCAGCTCCTTGTCCATGGTTTGGTTGCACGATGCCCAGGTAACTAGGGTCCTGTGCTTGACTTAGGCCCACTGTCACTAGTTTAATATTAACCCAAAGCATGTAGCTCTGAGTTGGTATGCATCTCAGCAGGAGGTTAATTATTATAAAAACAAAAAAAAGGGGGGGGGTGGGCTTACCATTTGTGCTTCCTGGGACTGAAATGAAAGTGTTCACAGGGCTTTGACCCAGGGACCAGGTATCCTTGAAACTGGGTCTCATGTCCTGCCAGCTGGTCTCTAGGGAGGCGTGAGACAGTAACTTTCAGAACCTCTGTTTCCTCTCTGGTATAATGGGACTCCTTATTATTCATTGAGCTATTGGGAGAATGAAATGAGCTAATGGCACATGGTAAGTGCTGCAAAAATATTAGCAATTGTTACCAATGGTTCCCTCCATTCTTTTGAACTCAAATTCTGAAATCATTTTTTCCTAGAAAAAAGGTGTTGGGGGGCTTCTTCTTTTTTCATTGAAATGAAAATTGCAATTTGAAATAGGATGGAAGTATTGTGAACCACTCTCCACTGTTTGGAGCACTTACGTGAAGGGGACATGGCTGTTTCTCCAAATGCACGGAATTCTTTGCAGCTTTTAGGATTTTGTCTCCTGATTGTTTTGCTACCAAAACCCACACTTACCCTATGTCAGATGAGGAAGGACCTGCTCTGGCTGCCACTGCCCCCCCCCATGAACCCCTTATTGCCTTCACTGTTAAACTCAGACTTACTATACTTACAGGAATAGCTTCCTGTCATGTGCCACTCAGGAAGGTATAAAAATGAAGTCCAATTCCTGCTCAACTTTTCCCACAGAACTCTACTCTGAAGTGGGTGTGGTTTTATTTTGTTTTTGTATTTACTTTGTTTGGGGTTTTTTGAGCATAAACATCCAGATAATTCCTTTTCTTTTCTTTTTTTTTTTTTTAACCAGCTAAAGCCAGGTTTTACAAATGAAGTGTTTTGCCTGCAGTGGAAAGAAAAAGATTTTCTTTCTTAGATCGAACTCTTTGTACTTGTCTGAGAGGGGTGTGTGTGTGTGTGTGTACGCAGGATAGTCCTGTATATACAAATGGAGCCCTAGTACCTAGTAAACTCCTGGCTTCCAGATACTTTCTGCTTAGTGACAGATGTAAGCCAGCTCCCAGGTACCCTGGGGGAAGCCCTAGGACATTTGCTAACCCCTGACCTAAACATAACCTATTTCCTCTTTTCACCCCTTCCTACTTCAGGTTCTCCTGCCTCCGAATAAATTGCTGAAATTGCAGGCTAGCAGGGGTTGAAAATTCCATTAAGGATCTGTGGGTCCTTCTTAGGAGTAAGAAAACTTGCTGAGAATACCTGCCCATCCATTATTTTCTCCCTCATAGGTCTTAGTTTCGTTGGCTATTGAACTGTATGGAAAATTCTTAAGACAAGGGAGGGTGCGGTGTCTTCCCCAGTTTTGTGAGAACTAGCAGCTTGGCCCCCAACAGTGCCGCAAGCAGAGGGGCAGCCCTGTCCTCCCTATCACTGTGTCACCCCCACTCTCGAGTTTTCTGTCAGGGATCAGGATCCAGTGGGCCTGGCCCACTGAACTACTGATGATTTTAGTAGGAATTTAGATAACCTTTATTTCTAGTTGACCTTCAGGAGTTGAGTTATAAGTGTGAGGTACCCGTGTTTTAAAATGATGAAGGAAGAATGTGGAATATATCTTACAAATCTCTTCAAGAAACCTAAACTCAATTTAAAGCATTTTATTTCATCCTTTTACCCTTTTCATCTATCGTCAAGTGCTTCTTTTGCTTAAAATTTAGATGGATTTTCCCTGAGTCCTGGTTGTGGCAGTGGAGTGGGGGCAATAAAGCAGAAGGGGAGGGGTGGTGGAGAGAGAGAAAAGGGGCAGGTTGAGATGTTGACTTTATATTTGGGCCAAGATCACATATGAGAAGTTTTACAACAAAACCTAAAAATATTTGAGATCCATGCTTAGAGAAAATCCATTTTATTTCATAATCTTAATGCACAGATTTTTTGTGGCAGTAAATTTTATGCTTTATGTTTCTCTGTGTATTCGTTGTTAGCAGTGTCTTCTAGATATTTCTCAGCAGGTCCCTTCAGAAGTGCTGTTTAGCATTTGGGGAGCCAGCCAAGACCCAGGCAAGCTGAGACCATCAAGGGGTTAGTGCCCTGCCCTTGCTCACTCTGGGACGGCCCCATCCTCAGGAAGTAGGTCTCAGATTGATCCTTGACAATCAAGCAGGTAGATGGCTTCTAACAGATTCTTCTTTGGTTATTTGGGTGTTTTTGTTGTTGTTGTTTTTTGTATGTGTTTGTGTGTTGGGGGGGGATCCAGTTACCTCAGCATTCAGGGACAGTAAACATCTTAGACTTTGCCTTAGCTGTGGTCTTTCCTCTCATTAGACACACAAAGGAAAGCTTTGTTTATTTTGGAGAAAGGATTGTTTTGCTATTTTAAGGCTTAGGGCTTGTTAAAGCTACTAATAGTAGACTGGCCTCATTATGGGTTTTGAAAATGATCTTTTTCACAAGTACGAACAGGCTGTCTTTGTGGAAAATATTAGAACATAGATTCAGACTCCCTGAAAGTAGTTTTCTGTCAGGACACTGCTTAGTGAATGCACAGTGAGGTGATAAATATTCATGACTCCCGAGCCGGCCTGTTTTAGGAGCTGGATTTCCACTTGCTGCCTTTCCGTGGCTGGTTGCCTCCACACAGGAAGTAAAACCAGCCTTTATGCCTTTCTACAATTCTGGCACATGATTTGAAGAGATTTGTTGATGAAAACAATGTTCTTTAAAAGTCTTGGAGCAAAGGATAAAAGGAGACTCATTAGATTGAGCATAATAGCTAAAGGATTAGTTGAAAAAACAACCACTTTGGGAGTCCAAAGATGTAAATTCTCATCCCAGTTTTGATATTAACATTCAGGGGCACCTGGGGTGTAGTACTTTACCTTTTGGAAACTCCAAATATCTTTTGGCCAAGTGACCAGACAGATAGGTGATTCTGGGACTCCTGCACAGAAAATGGATTCCTTCTGAAGGGAGAGGAGGGCTGGGACACTTTAAATGTGGTTCCAAACAGACTACCTCAGCAGGAGTGTGACCCTCACCCCCACCCCTAGCCCTGAGGTTGGAGGTGGGGGCAGGGCAGAATGTTCTAACTCTCTAATCCCATTGTTTGGATCTTCCAGAGATCTTTTCCCATTGCGGGGCAACCTAGGAGTCCTACCCTAAGACACCTCTAAGCATAGATTCAGGTGTGTTCCACAGGAGCTCATCACAAATAACAAATTGCACTTCTATCATTAAGGAAATTCTGAGTTTTAGGAACTCTGCCCTAGAAAAAGAACAAAGACCAAATATATGTATTTTTATTATATGCCATAATCCATGTATCAGTTTGAAGAGAATTGATATCTTTTACATTGTTGAGTTTTACAATTTATGAACATTGAATCTCCCCCCATTTATTTAGATATTCCTTCATTTCTCTTAGTGCTTTGGAATTTTCAGATTGAGCCTTGCAAAATTTATACCTAAGTATGCCATTATTTGTAAGTGATTATAAATGTTACTATATTTTAAATTTTGATCTCTGTATGCTCATTGTTTAATTAGTAGAAGTAAAACAATTTTGTGTATTTACCTTGTATTCTGTAATTTCTATAACATCATTTAATAGTTCTAAGAAATTTTTTGTAGATTCCATGTGATTTCCTGTATACATAAGCCTATCTGTAAATAGTGGCCATTTTATTTCTTCCTTTTTGATGCCTATTATTTCTTTTTATTACTTTATTAGGTTGGCTAGAACTATCAGTACTGTTAAGATTGGGGAAAATAGAAACCCTTGCTTTTTCCCACTCTAAAGGGGAAAGAATTCTGTTCTCATAAAACGCAATGAGAGCTGTTGGGGTATTATATATGCTCTTTAGCAAGTTGAAGAAATTCTTCTCTCTTCCTATTTTTCTTAAGAGTTTATTAGTTTTTAAACCATGGATGGGTGTTGAAGGTTGCTAAATTGTAACAGGGTGGTCCCCAGGAAAGGGGGAGATTGCAGGTTTCCTGCCCCACCAAAGGGAGGGTGGAGCTGAGCAGGGAGAGAAGAAGCTGCAGAGGAGACTGAGGAAGGAAGCATGATGGAGCCAGAAGAGACTTGGAGGAGGCACATGGAGCCTAGAGACACGTGAAGAAACTGCACTTGTCTTTTAGTCGTGGACGGGGTGACACAGATGTGGGTGAGACCCGTGGGGAAGTGACAATGGCAGCTTTTATCTTGATTTTGATTTTGCTCTTTTCCTTCCGGGCTTGTCTGGCTGTTTCTGACCCTTTTCTGTGGGTCCCCACTGGAAGATGCTTTAGACTTGTGGCAGGCTTTGGGGCCTTGCTCTGGGCCAATCCCATTTGGATGGAATTTTACCCACGAGGGGATGGGTAACTTTGGGCTCTTGATTTAGAAACTATATTCTTTGCCTTTCCTGTATTGTTTCCTAATTGTATTAAAGTTCCTTCCCATTAAAATCTCATGTTTTGTGTTAATGCAGTGGATGGCAGAACCCTATATAGAATAGGCAGGTTTGTGGGGTTTGGGCTGCTCCTCTCCCTGCCCTGTAGCAAAATGACTGATATAAATATGTGATTTTTCTTTTGCTTGTTAATATGGTGCATGACATTGATTTTCATATATTGAACCAACCAATAAATTCCACTTGGTCATGGCATATAATTATATATATATATATATATATATATATATATATATATACATTGTTGAATTAAATTTCCAATGATTAGGTGAGGGTTTTTTTAATTCTTTTTTCTTTTTCATCAATACTGATGAAGGATCTTGATCAATGCTTTCTTTTTCTATACCATGTTTGTGTGGTTTTGGTATCAGGGAAATACTAGTTTCATAAAATATATTGGGAAACACCTAGTTCCTGAAAGAGATTATGTAGTCAGTATTAATTCTTCTTTAAACATTAGGGATAATTCTCCAGTAAAAGCATTTGAGGCTGGAAGTTTGTTTCTTGGGAGTTCTTTAAATTATGAACTCAATTTCCCTAATAATTATAGGACTATCGAAATTCTCTATTTCATACTGGGTCAGTTTGGGGCTTTTGAAGAATTTGTTCATTTTCTGTATGTTGTCAGACTTGTGTATAGAGTTGTTCATAGTATTTAATTGTTATTGTTTTGATGGCTAGAAGGCCTATAGTGATACTCTCTGTTTCATTTCTGGTGGTAGTATTTTGTGTTTTCTCCTTTCTTCTCCGTCAGCCTTGCTAGAGATTCCTCAATTTTATCAATCTTTTCAAATAACTAGCACTTTTTTCCATTGATTTTCTCTATTGTTTTTCTCTTTTTCAATTTCATTTCTCACATTTATCATTTTCTTCCTTCTGCTTGTTTTCCTCTTCTTTTTCTACGTTTTGAGTTTAGATTTGAGATTTTCCCTATCTTCCAAGGTATGCATTTAATACTATATGCATACCCTTTAGGACTGTATAAGATGTCTCACAGATTTTGTTATGTTGTATTTTCATTTTTATTTTTTATTCAGTTTTATTCATTTTCATTTGTATTCTGTTAACTGGTTATTTTATTTTCCCTGAGACTTCCGCTTTGAGTTGTAGTTTACTTAGAAGTTAGCTTGCAGGTATTTAGACTATTTTCTTATATCTTTCTGATACTAATTTCTAACTACTTTCAATGTTGTCAGAAAACACAAACTATATGATTTCAGTTCTTTTAAATTTATTAAGATTTGTTTTATACCCAGGATATGGTTTATTTTGGTTTATATGCCATCGTCATTTGGAAAGAATGTGTATTCTGTTGTTGGGTGGAATGTTCTATAAATGTAGTCTAGATTCTTTTCATTGGCAGTGTCATTGAATTCTATATTCTTGCTTATTTTCTTCTAAATTCTTTGATCAATTGAGAGAGAGATGTTGAATCTCCAACTGTAGTTGTTGATTTATTTCTCCTTTCAGTTTTATCACATTGCTTCACAAATTTTGTAACATTTTGCTTTGGTGAATATTCATTTAAGGCTACTCTGTTTTTTGGCAGAATGGCTGTGTTATCAATATATAATGTGGCTTTCTCTCTCTGGTGATTGCTTTGAAGTGTATTTTATCTTATATTAATACAGTCATTCTCTTATCTTTTGATAAAGGTTGCATGTTATATATTTTCTAATCCTTGATTTTATCATTATATTTGGAGTGAATTTCATATATACAGCAGATAGTTGAGACATTTTTTATTATCTTATTTTATTTTATTTTTTTAAAGATTTATTTATTTATTTATACAAGCACCAGGTACAGTCAGAAGCATAGGAGGGTGAGAGAATTCACCAGAGCCAGTGCGCGGAACAGAACAGGCAGACTAACGAAACACACTGCTTAGGGGAGCAGTGGGCACGGCAGCAGAGGTCTCTCACACCATATGGGACCCTAGCTGGTGGCCAGGGATCGAACGGGTGCTGCAGAGGCTGCGGGCAGCTTCGCAGCCCAGTGCTCAACCGCTGTGCCACCAGGGGAGGCTCCAATAGTTGGGTCATTTTTGAAAGGTCCACTAAATTTACTTGTCAAATCATAAAATGTTTCTTTCAAAAGAAGATTATATTCTACACCCTGCTCTGAATAGATACAAGCAACTTGCAGATGATTGTTACTCTCTTTCCCTATTTGACCCACCCCCAAATATTACATAACCATAAAGCAAGGTGTTCACAATAATTACTTGGGGGCAATTTTTCTTTTTAGCCACCAACAATAAAACAAACTAAAACTCACCGTTTTGTCCTGTTTCAAAATTTCAATACTAGTTTTGCATCCCACTCCCCCTACCACACCCTCACTATACAGTGTTTGTAAAGAACTATACAGCATTATATCTGGTGAATAGCCAAGATTTCACTACACCTCAAATTCAGAATACCTATGTGAAGCAGAGGAATGTTGTTATTTTAAACAGAAGCAGGTTTTTAAAAATTAGATGCAGAACTTCAGTTCTTCATTAGTTTTAGAAAAACTTTCCAGACTACTGCTTCGCATTGTTCTGCAGCAAAGAATGTATTTTCCGTGTCTGGTCTTTGTTTCTGCAATGGCAATGATTCAGTCTTCTAACTCTTCTAAAGACTTAATCATCTTTGATTGAAGCTACTGATTCATGATGGATTTGTTTAATCTTTTGACCACCTTTGCCATTAATAGATCCAACCAAATCTTTGGAAATAGTTACTTGTGTAGTAATAATAGGCTCACAAAGATCACCAAGTTGGATCATGCTTTTTAATCAACTCTGCCAATTTCTGTCTTTTAAGAGATCATTTACATTTAATCTAAGTATTGACGTATTAGGTCTTAATGTTTTACCAATTCAAGAGAATAATAAAACTCCTGCCTCCTTTTAAATCCCTTACCTTGTCCACTTAAAACATAACTATCTTAAATGTATCCTTTTCATATATATGGCTACATCAGACAGTGTTACACTTTTTCTTCATAATTTAGAAAACTCAAGAAGAGGAAAGTCTATTGCACTGCCTGATAATCTGCTTAGGAAGTTGGGATATTATATTACGAGCCTCTGGATCTTATTTAAATCTTTCATTCTGTCTGGTTTCTTCTGAACAGCTCTGGGAGAGGAATAGAATATATTGCCTCTTTACTGCCTGGTCAGTACAGAATTCTAGGTTTCCCCTTCAGCCTCCATTGATAACTTATTAAGGATGGTCAGAAGTGGGGCTGGAATTCTTACTGCCACTTAGGTCTGCGCTGGTATCCCCCTGGTTGGAGGTTATAGTACCTTACTACTTTCCACTTTACTACATCATTGTCAGTGGGAGGGACAGGGAAAAGTGCATCTTCTGTTTTTGGAGGGAATTCTTTGCCCTTTGTCACTTAGAAGAAACTTTGACAAACTATTCTTGCTTAGGTGTTTGGTCTTCCAGGGATGTCATAGTTTTAAAGGAAATCATCTTTTTCCTTACAAGAAAGACTTCACTAACAGGATTTCAGGTGTTGGTGGGCTGGAGCATATGTGTTGGGGATGGTATGATGGAGGAATTAAACTCAGCGACTGAGTCTCTCCTGGGTCTTGTGAAAGATGCATCAACAGCCCAAGCCTAACCCAGACACTGGCGGGGTTGGGGAGCAAGGGTTGGGGGGTGGGGCAGGGAAGCTGCTTCATGACCCTGGCCAGAAAATGTTCCTGCAGTCTTTCTGTGACACTTGGTGTGCTGCCAAGAGGGAAAGAGAAGAAAAACCCTTGGTTAAGTAAACATATATTCATATTTCACTGCAAGAGGTTGAAATGGTCTAAGTCAGTATAATCAGTTCCATATGTTTGGCATTGATAGTCCAGGCATGACTAGTTGCACCTTTGAAACAAGACGGATCAGATGTTTCATGTTATGAAAATCATAACTGCCATTTATTGCATGTCTGTACATGCCAGGCACTGTGCACAGTGATTTACATGCAATAATTTAATCTTATCTCTGAAAGAAGTGGGAGTTATCATTTAACTGCACAGATAAAGGAGACTGCATCTCAGATGGACCAGTGATTTGCCTAAGGTCATCAGGCCTCTGAATGAGTTGGGGTTAAGCCTTGTCCCCTTGACTCTGGAGTTCTTGTTCTTACCATGCTCCCAAGCCATACACTTTTAAACATGGGTCTTCTGTGTGGGATTCTTTGCCTGGGTCTTCAGCAACCTCTTCCCCCAAAGTGATCTGGGCTACTGGAGCCATTCACTAGAGGAGGCTGCACATTAAAATAACTAGAAAAGATTTTATTTATTTATTTAGTAGCTTTATTTATTAGAGGAGATTTTAAAAATATCCCAATGCCCAAGCTACATAAACTCAAGCTCTGGGTGATACCAGAACATGGAGAACTTTAAAAATCTTCCCTGAGATTCTGATGTTCTGTTAGGTTTGAAAGCATAAGAGAGAGGGCCTCCCCTGGTGGCACAGTTGGTTGAGCACAGCACTGTGAAGCTGTCCACAGCCTCTGCAGCGCCGGTTCGATCCCGGCCAGCCCGCGAGGGTCCCACATGGCACGGCAGACCTCTCCTGTCGCGCCCGCTGCTCCCCTCAGCAGTGTATTTCATCAGTCTGCCTGTTCTGTTCCCCTCTCTGTCTCTGGTGAATCCTCTCACCCTCCAGCACATCTGGCCTGTACCCCGGTTCTTGTATAAATAAAAAAATAAATCTTTAAAAAAAAAAAAAAAGAAAGCGTAACAGAGAGTTGGAAAAGGATGAAGTGTCCCAGTCACATTCTGGAATTCTCTTTTCTGATTGCATTGGTGCCCCATACAGAAAGGATCTGAGTGGGGGAAGAGGTCACAGTCTGCATGGAAAGTTGGTTTTGCAAGGCAGTTCTACCAAGAAAAAGTCTAATACACAAGTCAAAAATTGAAGTATGACTGGAAGGGATCATGAGGTTATCTAAAGCCTTTTGAGGCCTCTGAGGCTTACAGTGCTTAAGTGTATGCATGTGGCTCGGCTTTTGGGGACCAGAGGAAATGGGGAGGTCACGTTAATTTTCATTGTTTGCTCAGAGGTCCAAGTCCCTTCACACTCTCCAGGTGAAGGTTCAGAGAAGTTGCATGACTTACTTGTTGTCCTGGAGTCCCTGTTTACCCTTTCAAACCCATTCTTCACCCCAGGAGTCCAGCCTGTGGGAAGGGTAACAATGAAGTGCCTGGTGCTCCTGGCTCTGACTAAATGGTCTATTTTGGTTAAATAATACAAAGTGTATCATTGACTAAGTTTATTGTACATATTCATGCATTTCCATTATTTAGCAAATGTAACGGGGGTATCCTGTTTTTTTATTTGGAAACCCTATGTCCACCGGGCATGTATGGAAATCTGGCCTGCCAACACCACAGACATCTCAGTGGGTTTTCTCCGGTGCCCACATCTTTCTTCTGTTACCCAGAAGCTGTCCCCCTCCAAGTGGAGGCACCTACCACTGGCCTTCCTTTCCCTCAAGCCTGTGCCAGGGTCAGCTACATGCTTTCTGCTGCAGGTCTTTGTTACACTTGGTGCAGATGAGAGCCCAGGAATTACTTTCATCCCAGGAATGACTTTTTTCCCCCTATTTAGCATTTTCAAGTGGTAGAGGCATTCACTTCAGTAAAGTTAATGTTTACCACTTGCAACTTGGGGTCAATCAAATAAGTGATTTCAGGGTGAAGTTTGGTTTATTTCCAAATATTATTGCTACTCTTAATCCATGGTGAATCCTTCCAGTTTGCATAAAGTTAAACAATATTAGACAGACAGTTTTTGTTTGTTCTGGATTTGGCCTCAGATAGCTGTGGGAAGGAGGGAGAATCCCTAACCTGAGTGACTGGGAAGCTGCTCAGGGGACTTAATTCAAATATCAACCTTGGGGGTTAATAATACATGGAATGGGGGTAAGCAGTGGTCCAGATCTAACCCTTTCTGCTGGAGGAGGCATCAGGCATGGCTGTAGGGTAAGAAGACAGGGGCACATATGGGCTCCTGGATGCCAAAAACTTTTCTGTGAACCCCAAACCCACCCCAGAAGGGGGACCTTTTTCCAACCAACCTTGGGGGCAGGGGTGGGGGGAGCTGCCTGATAGCAAATTTCGGCAAGCAACAAGGCTGGAAAAGAAATCTTAGGGTGAAGTGTATCCTACCTCATCCCCACTTTGGCTGTGAGGAAGGGAAGCAAAGCACTCCTAAGAGTCCAAGATTTAGTCCTCATTCTTGCAACCTCTTCTGGGTCTCCGATTCTGAAGCTGAACATCAGAGCTCAGCTGATCCATTTGTCAGTTCTGTTGCTTGAGAAAGAGTAGAAAGAGATGGGCAGTGGATCCCACAGGCTGGCACTCAGCCCTGCTCTTATTCCACCATTCTGGCCAAGGGGCTTCCCCTCTCCCTTCCCAGAGACTCAGGATTGTAAAACAGGCTGATAGCACATAACACCCAAGGGGTGGGACTGAATTAAACAGGGTTCACCGGGCCTCTCTGGTAGTTCAAGTGGTTAGGCACAGCACTGTGAAGCTATCTGCAGCCTCTGCAGCATGAGTTTGATCCCATCCGGCCAAGGAGCAATGCACATGGCGTGGCAGACCTCTCCTGTCTCTCCCACTGCTCCCCTCGGCAGTGTATTTCAGTCAGTCTGCCTGTTCTGCTCCCCACTCTGTCTCTGGTGAATCCTCTCACCCCCCATACCTCTGGCCTGTACCCCAATTCTTATATGCATAAATAAATCAATCTTAAAATAAATAAAGTAAACAGGGTTGACCCACGTATACTCTCTATCCTGCAGGGCTGCCGCCCTGCTCAGCCCTCCTCCCATAACTTGGAAGGACTCCAGACACAGGGAGGCTGCTTAAGCCTGCCACTCCACCCTCTACCCTGCTCTGCAATTTCAGCAGTTGCCACTTCCTTTAACCACTTTGGGCTTCAAGAAAATCTAAAAAGGCTCATGTTGGAAACATGTTGGGGAGGCCATCCTAGAGAAATTCCCTTAAAGTACAAGGCCCTTTGGCCAGCACAAGCCTGAAGCATTTTTTCCCCCTCTTTCCTGGCTGGCAGTTATTTTGCTCCAGTGTTGCTCAGGCCAACCTCAGTGATAAGTCCTAGCACTTATTCCCACAGGCTTGGGTTCAGAATCCAATAACACCAGCCTCTCTGTGGAGCTACACTGGTAGACCTATATGTCCCATCATTCCCTACCACCAAGGTACTCTTACCTTGCAGGTAATCCGAGAGGTTAAAGAATTATCCAGAGGTCAAATCTCATGCAGCAAGGAACTGGGAGGACCATCAGCCAGCACTCAGCAAATATTTGTGGATTTAAGGCTGGGGTGCACTAGCTGATCGTACCAAAAAACAGCTTCTTCACTACCATACTCTGATGAATTTGAGTCTATGAGACCAAAGTCCCCTAAATGTCTGATATACTGGGGCTATACATGGTTAAGGGGAGAGGTTCTCCTTCAATGCACACCAACAGTCCCAACTCAGCCTGAGTAATATCGCTGCCTGTACCACCTCTTCCCTGTTCACTCTCAGAACCTGCCTGCATCACACCATTTATTTTACAAAAGTTCACTGCATATCATACCCATGCATCATGCCAATTCAGAGGATGCCACCTCCTGTCTTTGAGGAAGATCCAGATAAATTTCTCTAGAAAAAAAAAGAAAAGCAAGCCCACATGGAACAATAGGAAGTAGACCTAACCAGTGTATTCATTGGATGAATAAACATTGGCTACTATGTCCCACAGGCTTGTCCCTGTGCTAGGCACTGGCGGAAGATGATGGAGGCAAAATCCCTGTCTTTAAGAAGCTGACTTTGGAGTCTGGTCAAGGACTCAGCAGTAATTGGAAACAAATAGGCACACGGTAGGGGGGGGGCCCATCACACAAGTCCAGGACTGGATAGAGTGGCTCCCAGAGTCAGCAGGTGCCACGGCTAGAACACCTAAACAGACTCGACCCTGAGCAGGAGGCCATTTCTCCAGGGTTGCTTAGCGGCATTAGCTTGTAAGGTTAAACATTCCACATTAGGTGTTGTTCAGTCCACACAAGGAAACAACCCAAAAGAAGGTAGAAAGGAGAAGGGGAAGATTTCTTGTGAATTGCAGTCAGAGACAACCCATTTTTCTGTGTGCACTGTGGACCAAAATTCTCATTTAGGACCAAATTAGAAAGGACCAAATGCTCATTAAGTCTCTGAGTATGGGTTGTTAAAACATCTCTCACACCCCCACTAAATAACATTGTCTCCAAAATGGCAACCATCAAACAGACCCACTGCATTTGCTTTTGTTATCTGGATGATAAGTTAACAGGAACACATATTGAGAATGAAAAGGTTTGCTTTAAAATATCTTTTTGGTCTGATTACCTTTTACTCCCATTACTGCCCCCAAAACAATTCCTGGTGGTAACCTGCGGGCACCATTATTACCCTTCCCACCATTATTACCTTCCCCACGAGAAACTGAACCCTAAGAAACAGCATTCTGGTTTCGGTTCTTTAAGGAACAGCCAGTATAAAACCATGAAATAGTCACTCCTGAGAACTATGCCGTGTTCTGAGATGATGTCCTTCCTAAGTATTTGGTGTCAGATGAATCTTTTTCTTGTGACATGATGGCAGTAGTGAGACTGTTGCTATCAGCCCCTCATCTACCCCCGCATCCTCCCTACTTCCTGGCCACCCCCATAGTTGGGTCTTAAGTGTCTCCTTGGCAGGTTTCCCACTTGGGAACCTCTCCTCTTCCTCTTCCTCAGCCAGATGCTGGTGCCCTTGCCAAGTACAACTCTGGTCTTCTCCCTCCCCTACTCAGGAACCTCCCAGGAATCCCTACTTCCTCAGTCAGGATTCAGGGCTCTCCACATTTAGTGTAATCCAGTTTATTTCCCATTATTGACCTAGCACAGCGGTGCATTTAAATTGGCATTCCCAAGTTATTAGGGTTTCTTCCTTCTTTCCAGTTTCCCAACACCTCTGCCCCTTGAAGTCCTATCCATCCCTCTAATTCATGTCTTTCCTTCATTCAGAAAATTATCTTGAGCGTATCTATGAACTGACCATAGAGGTGCTAGGCCTCACAGGGCTCTCAGCAGTCCAGCAAGGGAGAGAACTGAATGTGGAACCACAAGAGATGTAACAAAGGGGGAGGGCCCCAGCACCTTCCTTGAGGGGGCTAGCTAGTCTGGGGTGGGGAGAGATCAGGGAAGACCTCTTAGATGCTACCAGTGTAGACATCCCTCTCTACCCCCAGATGGGCTTTTCCCAACTCCCCTTTAACTGCTGGGATCCCCTGCTGCTCTTCTCCAGAGGCAAGTGCTTTTCTTGATCCCGTTAGACTGTCACATGCAATCTCAGAGCCAGGAAGTACTGTAAAAATATTTGTTGACAATTAAGCCCATCATTGATTTAATTAGATCAATTGAATATTTGTCGGCAATTAAATCTTGACACTAAATCCTAGATTAGTTACCGTTTAAACCATCCGTGGTGATTACAGTTTGGTTTGATTGCTCCCTGGCTTCAGTGTCGTCATCTGAGTGGGTGGCCTTGTCATTAGTGTAATTAGCACCCTAGCTCATAGGAAACTGAAGGTTATCTAGCAGGGTTGGGACTACAAGACAGGTGTCCATGTTATGCTTTTTGTGCGTCTATAAAATTTTGAATTTCTCACAGCAAACTTATGCCGTCTTCATAATTAGAAAATCTAAATGTTTTTAGTACATTAAACAAACCAAAGAAAATATTTCCTATTCTCACTCCACTTTTTACCTTCTATGAGAGGGACATACATTTAAAGAAAAAAATAGTTATTTGAACAAAACCTCTGACTACCCAGACCCACGGAGCTGGATGAGTAGGAAGGACTGAACAGAGTTCAGTTTGCCCATGTAAGAGGCAAAGGTGAAATCTAAGTGCTTTGAAGCCTAAGAAAAAGACTCTTCTTCAGGGTCTCTGCTGGCATAAGATAAACAGCCCAGGCATCATTACTATATTATGTATCCTGAAATCAGAGGAAGATGGGGAGCTGGATGAGACCCAGGCACTGAGCTTTGCCTCTCCCACAATTGTGCATTAGGTTTTCCTGATGTGGGGGTTGACGGGGGAGAACTCCTCTTCTGTAAGGTCAGCCTGACCTGGACTCCCTGGAAAGAATGAACACTCCCATCGCTGCACCCTCATCTGTCTGGATGACTGGGTGCAAGGCCAGCCCTCCCCCAAAGCATGCAGAAGGCTCCCGCACTCCCACACCCGCTAAGACCTCAGGCTAAGGACAAGCAGTGAGCCTTCCCTGATTTCTTTTTTTTTTTTTTAAGATTTATTTATTTATGCATACAAGAGCTGGGTACAGGCCAGAGATGAGGGGGTGGGTGAGAGGATCCACCAGAGACAGAGTGGGGAACAGAACAGGCAGACTGAGTGAAATACACTGCTGAGGGGAGCAGCAGGCAAGACAGGAGAGGTCTGCCTCGCCATGTGGGTTTCTCCCTGACCGGCCGGGGATCGAACTCGTGCTGCAGAGGCTGCGGATTGCTTCATAGTGCAGTGCTTAACCCTTGTGCCACCAGGGAAGCCCTTTCCCTGATTTCTTATAGTGAAATCTCTTGGCTGGCATTCACCCTGGAGATAACTCCCCAATGTAGCAGCCATGAGGGGTGAGAGTTGTGCAAAGAGGACTCTTTTTTTTTTTAAATAATAAATTTTATTTTTATATTCCCCATACAATTGCAACACCCCATTCTGACCCCAATCCCTCCCCTCCCGCCCCCCATCCCCCAAAAAGTGTCTCTGGTTCATAGTTTTTTGTTGATTTTGATTTTCACTTTCTTATAGTTATTCATTTTCCTGGTCCCTTATTTAAGTTTTCTAGATTCCTGCTATGAGTGAGACCATCCGGTATTTTTCTTTTTCTTTTTGGCTTATTTCACTGAGCATGATCCCTTCCAGTGCCATCCATGTTGCTGCAAATTGCATGTGTTTATCTTTTTTGAATGCTGAGTAATATTCCATTGTGTATATGTACCACATCTTCTTGATCCAGTCATCTATTTTTGGGCATTTGGGTTGTTTCCAAAGCTTAGCTATTGTAAACAGTGCTGCTATAAACATAGGGGTGCAGGTGCTCTTTGGAATTGATGTTTCTGTGTCCTTTGGGTAAATACCTAGGAGTGGAAATGCTGGATCATATGGAAGCTCTATGTTTAGTAGGTTGAGGAAACTCCACACAGCTCTCCATAGTGGTTGGACCAGTTTGCACTCCCACCAACAGTGCAGAAGAGTTCCTTTTTCTCCACAACCTCGCCAACATTTGTTGTTGCTAGTTTTTTTAATATGTGCCATTCTCACTGGTGTAAGATGGTATCTCATGGTAGTTTTGATTTGCATTTCCCTGATTACAAGTGATGTTGAACATTTTTTCATATGCCTGTTGGCCATTTGCATTTCCTCTTCCTCTTCAGAGAAGTTTCTTTTTAGCTCTTCTGCCCATTTTTTGACTGGATTATTTTCTTTGTTGTTGTTGAGTCTCATCAGCTCTTTGCAGATTTTTGTGATCAGTCCTTTATCATTAGTGTTGGGTGCAAAAATGTTCTCCCAGTTGGTGGGGTTTCTCTTTGTTTTTGTTATTGTCTCTTTTGCTGTGCAGAAGCTCAAAGAGAACTCTTGTCAGAGCTGTGGCCTTCAGTTGAGGGCTGTGTGTAGTCCAGAGTGACTTGGCAGGGAGGAAGCCAGAGGAATAACTTCTCAGACCCTCCATCCTGTTTCTAGATAAGTACTTACTGAATGTTAATAGCAGAAATAATTTGTTGTTTATCTGAAATTCAAGTTTAACTGGATGTTCTGTTTGATAAATCTGGTACAACCCTAAAGAGACCAACCTCCTCCCTGCAAACACACACACTCAGCGTCCCAGGCGGGTGTGACATCCTGAGCATTGTAGGAGGCCCTTGAGCAGAGACAGGGTGCCTTTGTCTACCCCCAGTCACTAACCCACAAAATACCAGGCCAGTGTCTCTCTCGCTTGCCTGTCTCACCACTCATGGTTAATGTGTTTGAATAAATAACAACCAGCATAGAATGTATGTTCTTAAAAGGTCATTGAGAAAGCTAAAAGCACAACTATATTTTTGGAAATACTGTGAGCCCAATGAAATCAAAACCACTCCAGGTCCTTTTCAGCAGGCAAGAATTTTGTTGGAAGTTCCAAATCATTCTACATTTGGTGACCTAAGCACGTGTTGATTTTATTACTCCAACACCTAGGGGTGGGACATTTGAGGCACAAGAATTATAAATGTGTCTCTTTCTGACTAATAGTAGCCTTTGAAAATAAACAGTCATGCATTGCTCAATAACAGGGATACCATCTGAGAAATATGCAATTAGGGAATTTTGTCTTTTTGCAAACATCTTTGTGGGTATATACACTAACCTAGATGGGGTGAGCCTACTACACACCTAGACTAGATGGTGGGGTTACAGGGCGACCATTGTATATGTGGTCTGTCACTGACTGGGACAAGTAATGCATGGCTGTAGCAGCCATGCATAGTCTTCTGACTGAGTTGATAGTGAGAAATGTGACCTCAGGCACCATCACCTCCCTACTATGTTGTTGAATTGGGTGTAAAGAACTTGGAATGAGCCACAATTGAAACAAAAAATTTTGATTTTGTTAATTACATTTCTTAAGTACCCTTTAGAAGGTGGTATATGAACAAATGAATGAACTTTTTTTTTAAGGTTTATTTATTTATTTATACAAGCACTGGGTACAGTCAGAAGCACGGGAGGGTGAGAGAATTCACCAGAGCCAGAGCGGGGAGCAGAACAGGCAGAAGGACCGAAGTACACTGCTGAGGGGAGCAGCGGGCGGCAGGAGAGGTCTGCGCCATGTGGGACCCTCCTCCGGTGGCCGGGGAGTAGCCGGGGATCGAACCAGTGCTGCAGAGGCTGCGGGCAGCTTCACAGCCCAGCGCTCAACCGCTGCGCCACCAGGGGAGGCCCTGAATGAACTTGTGAATGAGAATATATGTCCAGACATGTGTGTGAAATAAATTTTGCTCACATTATCTGAGGACACTGGGGATGACCTGATTTTCTTTTTCCACGGCCTAATACATTGGGAACCTACTTGGAAAACTCCATTATTTAAAAAGGCTTTATAAACATCAGATGTTCTCTTTTGCAGCTATCGCTGAGGTGAAAGAAGAAACCAAGCCCAACCTACCATCTCCAGGGCCTCTCCCAAGAAGCCAGCAAGCTGACCACGCACTATTTCCCCCTCTTCACACCCGTGGGTACCAGGCTGACTTGCTGACCTCACCAGCTCAGCCCGGAGGACCATATCCAAGAAATGCAGCCCTCCCCAGGCCAACCTCTCCAGGGTCAAAACTTCTGCCGCCTCTCGCGTTTAATCACACGGTTGGCCATATAATACTTTCTGAACATAAAGATGTTAAGTTTAATTGCTCGATCAATATCCCTAATATGTACCAGGACATCGCAGTTATTTCTTGGTGGAAAGATGGGAAGGAATTACTTGGGGCGCATCACGCAGTTACTCAGTTTTATACAGACATTGAAGTTACCACAGTCATCGCTTCCTTCAGGTACGTGTTCTTTCTCCTGTTATGCTATTGCTAACTCAAAAGCCAAAGCCTTGAAAATAAAAAGCTGCTTTTGTTTTCTGTGTTAGCAGTATTAGTCCATACAAGGTGTAGATTAATAGCTGACAGTCTGTATTGGTGACTGTTTTTCAACGGATCTTGGCTCCACTGGGACTGTTGGTTCTCACAAGCCTTGGGTTCTGGGGGGGGGGGGGGGGCACTTTCCACCTCACCTGTCAAGTCCTCCTTTCCCAGTGAGCAGTGTTTATTATCAGGTCCAAGAGACACCTCACTAACCTGTTGGGTGTGGCACTTTTATTTTATTTTTTTATTTTATTTTTTAAAGATTTATTTATTTATACAAGAACCAGGGTACAGACCAGATGTGCAGGAGGGTGAGAGGATTCACCAGAGACAGAGCGGGGAGCAGAGCAGGCAGACTGATGAAATACACTTCTGAGGGGAGCAGCGGGTGAAACAGGAGAGGTCTGCCATGCCATGTGGGACCCTTGCCGGCTGGCCGGGATTGAACCGGTGCTGCAGAGGCTGCAGACAGCTTCATAGCGTGGTGCTCAACTGCCTGCACCACCAGGGAGGCCCAGGTGTGGCACTTTTAAAACAAAGTAGCCCTCTACCCTCCCTATGTCTCTCCCCACTCCAGTACTCCCTGCTGCTATAAATGGTGGTGCAAATAAAGCCCTCCGGCAAACTGGGGTTGGGAAACAGAATCTAAAGTCAGGGGAAATGATACACACCTTCATCCATTTGGGTCACTGTCGCTGTTTTCGCCTTTGTTTTGGTGAGGTCAAGCAGAATGAGTTAGGGGAGTGACAGAGGATTCAAACCAGAACATAGATCTGGGATGGGTCCTGTGCCCTATACTGAACCATCGCCTTTCAGAGTATTATAGACCCCAAGTGATTGCATATCTTGTTTCACTTACATTATGTTATGAACATTTCCTTATATTATTAAAAATCCACAAAATATTTTAATGTTTGCAATATGCTAATAATGTGCTATTGTAAAAGAGAAACAAATATAGGAGAAGGCAAATGAAATTATAAGGAAAACATTAAAATTTATTTTCAAAATGCCAAAGCTTGGGGCATGTACAAAAGAAGAAAACTAATATCACACTTCCAATCTTTTGAACTGGACCCTTTTGGGTCCATTCTGGGCTAATAATTCACATTTCTTTCCTCTCTCGCTTGGATGGCTTGGATTAACAAATAATTGATGGAGACAAGCCATCTTTCCTTAAGAGGTGTAGAAAACATTCAGTGCCTGCTAGTGGGTTGGAGTACTCCTAATTGATAGTTTGGTGATTAATATTGAAAATGTGTACCATCATTTACCCTCCCCCACCCCCACGCCTTGTCCTCTCCACTCTCACCCTAGTTCTGGGTGTTACGGCTCAGGCTGTACCTCCTGATAGCTGCAACACCTCCTGGATAGGACTTAAGTCACTGGACTTGGACATCCTTGTCACTCCAACCAGTCACCTGTCTCATCTGTACCTGATATCAGTTCAAAAGGATAGCACATCCATTTCTCTGAGCCTTTGATCAAGACCTTTTCCTGGAGTCTAAAGGAGAGTATAATTGTGGGACATGCTTACCTCTAAAGCCTGGAATAGAGTATAGAGAGCTCAGCTCAGCTGGAAATGCCCCCTTGTCAAGGAAAACATTGCAGGAAGATGAGGGAGACTTATTCTCCCCCACTATCAAAAGCTGACTCTCGTGTAGGCTGGAAGGCTGTGCAGACTTAGTTATTGGGTGATTTGTGGTGAAAGCAAAGTGCTCATTGTTTGCTTTCTGTTTAGTCTAGGGATTCCCAGGGCTCTTTAAATGCTGGCACAGGGCCCAGCAGCTGGCAGGACTTTACTTTCTTAGTAGATCTTCTTTATAAATATGTTAAGTGGTTAGTTTGGGTCCCCAAAAATGCTGTACCCTTTAAGGCACTCCCCCACCCTCCATTCAGGTGAGATGCTTGTGTTTGTAGGGTCTGTAGGTGCTGTGTGCTGAGCCCCTGGCCCATAGCCTGCCCTGTGTGCCTCTGCCTGATGTGTATGGTTTGTTCATTATCCTGCAGCTTTTGGTGACCCCAAAAGTAGACCCAGACCTGAGAAATTAGCCAAATATCTAGAAAACAAGGACAGCATTTCTTTAGCCAAGGCATCAGCTGGAAAAATTATAATTCCCAGCCGATCCTTGATACTCTGACTTGTTTCACAGATCAAAGACTTCCTTTCAGCTCAGAGTTTACATAAAGCCCCCTGCATTCCAGCTGTCTGTTATCCATGGTGTCCCATCGCACCAGTTACTGATGGAGGACAAGAATAGAAAGACTGGAAAGGAGGTGCCCCAAGACCAGAACCTGACTCACACAAGGAGGTGGGGGTAGAGGCAAGTAACTTGACCATTAGCCCAGCTGTAGAGGTCAGGACCCTTAGGCACCAGTGCCTTATCACAAGGCATAAGACCCAAGCAGGAGCAGGCTGCTGTAGGGAGTGGAGCACAGGCCTGAGGGTAAAGATATGGAGATTGGACCCATTCTGGAATCTCTGGTCCCTTTCTAGTTTTGCCTAGTTATCCAAAATCAGCGACAAAACAGGCCACTCCGAGGAGGAATGAGCCCCTCCCAAAGAGAAAAGGACTCTATCAGTGCAGTCTCTGCACTGGCTTGGGGCAGCACTCCCACTGCCCACCTGTGACTATGCAAGTGCTTCCTTTCACCAACTCTCTCCCTCTGCAGGGCAGCAGCCTCCCTGCCTGCCTGTGACCTGTACCTTGCCGGGACTTCTCCTCACTGAGCTCCCTCAGTGGAGGCAGCTCTCCTCAAGGCCGCCCTCATGCAACCAATCATGCCTCTCTCAGCAAACCTGTCCCTTTCAGGGCAGCTCTTCCTGCCTGCTGGTGTCTATGCAAGTGTCCTTTATTCTTCTGTCCCTTTCTCTAATAACCTGCTCTTTAAATATGACTAATGTCTCTGGCTCGTGGAGAAACTCTCCTGGGAAAACTCGCCGCATGTCATTGAAAGGGGAGCTCTGGTGAATCCTTTCCCAGAGTGAACCCACGGACCCCGCACTCCAAACCCATTGACTCTAAAAATGACAACATAACTGTGGCAGGACACTTACCAGTGGGTCTCTGTATTTCTTTCTTTCTTTTTTTTAAAAAAAGATTTATTTATTTATTTATTTATACAAGCACTGGGTACAGTCAGAAGCGCGGGATTGTGAGAGAATTCACCAGAGCCAGAGCGGGGAGCAGAACAGGCAGAAGGACCGAGGTACACTGCTGAGGGGAGCAGTGGGCGCAGCAGGAGAGGTCTGCGCGCCATGTGGGACCCTCGCTGGTGGCCGGGGATTGAACCAGCGCTGCAGAGGCTGCGGGTAAGCTTCGCAGCCCGGCGCTCAACCGCTGCGCTACCAGGGGAGGCCCAAGGGTCTCTGTATTACTTTAAAGAACTTTTTAACATCCCTTTTTTGTGTGTGGTACAAAATATATAACTTAAAGTTTACCATTTTAGCCCTTTTTGAATCTACAGTTTAGTGGCATTAACTACATTCATATTGCTGTGTAGCCATCACCACCTGCCATCTGCAGGACTTTCTCATCACCCCATACTGAACCTATACCCATAAAACATTAACTTCCCATTCCTCTTTACAACCAGTCCTTGTTAATCTCTACTTCTTGTTTTTATGGATTCGATCACTCGTAAGCAGAATTGTCCAATACTATTCTTTTTTTATTTCTTTTAAGAAGACTCTAGTGCTTATCTGATACTCGCATACCATTCTGAATAGACCAGTGCAGTAGTCATGGGCCCGAGGGCCAGAGCTATGCTGTGTCTCCTTGTAGCTGACCTGGGGCTAACCCCACCCAAGCCGCCCTGGGAGGATGGACTTATGCAACTTTTGGCCTGTGAACTCTGTCCAGGGGACTCCTATCTAGACACCACGACTGAGTTGGTATGGTTTCTTTGATCCTCCCTGGTTCAGATGTTTGTATTTGACCAAAATGAGATTGTTAATTCCTTTTTTCTTTTTTAAAGCAGGGTGCACAAAATAAAATATTCCAACTGCGCAAAATCTCTCTCCCTTTCCAATACCCAGCTCTTACCAATAGGGACCTGGGGTTACACATTTCTTGGATATCTTTCCAGAGATATTTAATCCCATATGAGGCACACGCACATGTGTGTGTGTTTGTGTGTGTGAAAGAGTGTGTGTGATATGTTAAGTGTGATTTGTTAAAAGTGTGATATGTTAGGTGTGTTACATATTTGGTTAAATCAGTGCCTAAGGTTCACATCACTGTGACTATATAAATGCTATTTCCAGCTGAATCATAAAGTACACTGTAATTATATTTTGCTTCTTTATACCTTTTTGATTTTCCTGAATTTCATAGTTTCCTTGCTCTGCTTCATTTTTAAAGTTTCAGTCACTCAGTCTTCCCTAAAATCTGATGGTCTGCAATTTCCTTGCTGATCGGTTTAAAGCACCTCTGGACTTTCTGTGTGGTCTGACTGCAGCCCAAGGTGTGCTGCTAACCAGTTATTTGTGCCTGACCACTGCTCAGCACCACTGCTGAGCACCCAGTGTGCTTTGTATCTTGGCATCCCTCCTGTGCCTGTGCATCCCTCTCTGGTCTTCACTTTTTTTTCTACAACAAGCATGCCAGCGTCCAGGCCTTGAGCCAGAGCCAGGTCTTCAAAGGCTCTGTCCTTGGCTTGTCAGATCTCGTCTACTCTGCAAAATCCCTGGGCCTTGCTACAAGAAAATGATGCCTCTTCTACAGTGAAGTTGGGGAATATATAGAAAGAATGCCTCTAAAGTAGCCTTGGTTTTCCTTGGAACTGCAAAGAAGGTTAGCTGTGCATATTCTTCAGGAGTTCCTGAATACCACCAGTTGGAGGCAAGATGGGCAGGGCACCATCCTAGACATGTGTTTCTGTTCCTTGTTCTTTAGCCCCTTCCTGTTACAATGGCAAAGGGAGATAGGGAAAAGTTAGGTAGTCCCTTTTATGGAGACTTTTTTTAAAATTGAAGTTCCATTGGTTTACATGATTGTTAGTATTTTGGAAGCACAGGATCTCCCTCTTCAGGGGTGGTTACATAGCACCTAACCCAACAAAGTACCCATAGTCCTCTACATTATACATTGTGCTCTCTCCCCACCCTGTTCTCTTCTCTTCCTCTCCTCTCCCTCTCTGGATATCTCAGTTCTATGATCAGTTTTCAAGGGCTGGTTTAAAAGTCTGACTTTTTCTGACCCTTTGGTCAGACATATAAGTGAAACCATTGATATTTATCTTTCTCCTTCTGGTTTATTTACTTAGTGTAATCCCTTCCAACTCCATCTATGTTGCCACAAATGACACAAGTTTATCTTTTTTGATCACTGAGTAGTATTCCATTGTGTGTGTGTGTGTGTGTGTGTGTGTGTGTGTGTGTGTGTGTGTATATATATATATATATATATCCCCCATCTTCTTGATCTACTTATCTGTTTTCAGGCCCTTAGGATGTTTTCATAGCTTGGCTGTTTAAATAGTGCTGCAATAAACATAGGAGTCAAGTTTCCTTTCAAATTAGTGTTTTTGTATTCTTTGAGTCTATTCCTAAAGGTAGAATTTTGGGGTTTCATGGCAGACCCATGTTTAATCTTTTGGAAAACTACTTGGAGACATTTGTTCTCCGAGGTCTCTTTCCATCTTGTCCTGGTGACCTCAAGCATTGTGACTTTTAACTCCTGACCTAAAGATAGAGGTATCTGGCCTTTCCTTGGCCCCTGGGCTCTTCCCTCTCCAACATCCATTTACCTCTTAGGTACATTCCAGAATTATACCATTCCTACACAGGAATGCGAGTAAAAGAATGCATGTTCCAACTCATGGGATGTAGCTCAGATAGGCACTTGCTGTGGCTTAGGAACAATAAGGGAGGTGACATTAACCCAAGCAACACACCCTAGTTCTGATCTATACAGTTCCTGATATATACTTTAGTTACTGTTTATCACAGGCTAATAGGGATCTGAAAATTGGTATTGTTGGGGAGAAGTTGTATTTAAAATATTCAGTGTTTGTTCTGAAAACTATATGTTCAACCTAAAAGAAATATGACTCTTTGGGCCTGGGGGCCCTCACTACCCTACATGTGAACCACCGGTGTTAAACGCCCCCTCCCCCCCCCCCCCAGGAGCTACCATCGCCTGGGGGCACACCACTAGGCCAGGCCCCTTCTGACCTTGTTAGCTTCCTGGCAAGGAAGACTTAAACCTCAGCCCTTTCCAGGTTGAGAGAGGGGCCTATTATGCCTTGGGATAAATTAGTTGTGTCAGGGGAGCAAGGTGCTAGGAAGGGAGGTGGAGCCTTCCATTTTTCACTCTTCATTTTCCTCTAGCTATGGTCTCTTTTGCTGTGTCTGATGAGCATAGGAAACCCAGTGCCTTTGGACCAATAAAGGTATCCTCTGTTGGAGAACATCGGAGAGCATTTCAAAGTGCCCCTCTTCTCACCCCTTCCCTGCAAGGCCCCACCTGGGCATGACGGACAGGCGCAAGGAAGAATTCTCAACCTCTCAGAGCCAAGGCCACCTTTTTAATATCAAAGAAGGAGATTTATAATAAAGTCATGTGAATGTGACCATGGAAATGCTGGGCCTGATTGTACCAGGAAAGACAATAGGTTGTGCAGGGACTTGCACCCTGGTGCACCCCTTTGTATATGGCAGCTGCCAATGGAGCAGTGCAGTCAATGACCCACTGAGTCATGAAGAAAGGCCAAGCAGGCTGTTCATTTTCATGGTAGTTGCAGTCCTGAGAATTCCATGGAAATTAAAACCAGGCAGGGCCTCCCTGGTGGCTCAGGTGGTTGAGCGCCACACTGTGAAGCTGTCTGCAGCCTCTGCAGCGCCGGTTCGATTCCTGGCTGGCCAGGGAGATTCCCACATGGCGTGGCAGACCTCTCCTGTCTCATCCGCTGCTCCCTTCAGCAGTGTATTTCAGTCAGTTTGCCTGTTGTGTTCCCCACTCTGTTTCTGGTGAATCCTCTCACCCTCCCACACATCTGGCCTATACCCCGGTTCTTGCAAAAAAAATAAATAAAAACTTAAAAAAAAAAAAAAAGAAAGAAATTAAAACCAGGCAAAATATACTGTGTGTGTATGTAAAATGGAATTGGGGTCTAAGCTCAGAAGGTCATTTGGGATGTGAAATAGTTGCCCCAACCCCTAAAAGCGATGTTTATTATGATCACTTGAAACAACTCCACAGATTTGCAAAATGCCTTGAGGGAACAGTACCCCAATAGAGAGTCCCCTGGAATAAAGTCTACTGTAGAAATCAAGACAAGTGGTAGCATATGCATCAGGGTTCTTCAGAGAAACAGAACCATTATTGATATGTCTATATTGATCTATAAATAAAGAGTAGAGAAAGAGAGAATTTATTTTGAGGAATTGGTGAATGTGATTGTGAGAGCTGGCAAATCTGAAATCTGGAGGTTGTCAGCTGGAGTGCGAAGGAAGAGTTGATGTTGCAGTCTTGAGTTCCAAGGTAGTTTGGAGGCAGAATTTCCTCTTCCTTGGAGGATCTTAGCCTTTGCTTGGAAGGCCTGCAACTAATTGGACGAGGCCCACCCATGTTCTAGAGGGTAAGATGCTTTACTCAGAGTCTGCCTGTTCAAATGTTAGTCACTTCTGAAAAATACCTTCATAGAACATCTGGTATGTTTAACCAAATATCTGGATACCAAGCCCTTGCTATGTTGACATATAAGATTAAAAATTACAGCCTGACAAAGAAGTTGAAGAATGTTTTGTTCCTACGTAAGGACCTTGCAGGTAGTCACTATAAACATCTTTTTGTGTTTTCTCTGAAGCATAACCAGCGTGCAGCGTTCAGACAATGGGTCATATATCTGTAAGATGAAAATAAACGATGAGGAAATTGTATCTGATCCCATCTACATCGAAGTGCAAGGTAAGTCCATAGGCCACAATGTGTCTGGGCACCATTGGACTGTTGGTTTGGAGCCTGTATCAATTTCTTTGTGTATAACACTTTCGATTTCAGCATCCCCATCTTAAACTGTATGCAAACTTTGCAAATCCATAAACACTGAAAGTTTACAAGGCAGTTTTCTTTTTAGACTTCAGGTAGTAATGAAATAATTTCAATTCTCAGAGTATTAACTCTCTTCTGGGCATAAGAACTTCCTTGTTCTCAGGTTACTTATAATTACCAAAAAAAAAAAAGCTGGACTTTTTTCTAGGAAGCAGTTCTCAGAGCTGGCACCAGGGAGCACTCACTTGGTCAGGTGGCGATTAGCTTATTATTCAGCAGTAAAACCAGGGAGGCAGTACAGTTTTCCTCCACTGGCTCAGCAACTCGGTGTGGGGTGCCTTTTTCGGCCCTACGGTTGGTCAGGTGTGTGGTTCTGTGCAAGCCCATGAGGTGACGAGAGGTAGGCTCAATGGGGTGAGAAGTGGGACCTCCAGTGGGGAGACGGCAGTTTCTGTTCTTGAGGAACTTGAACATGAGTGGGGAATATGAGCAAATGTACAGGGGAGCCAGGCCAGATGAACCAAGGTCTGGAAAATGATGCTCTGGACCTGGGTTTGCAAAGGCAGGGCCTGCCTAGAAAGGCTTCCAAGAGGGGGGACTTTATTCTCACCTCAAGCTGGGGCACCTGCATCCCTGTCATTTCTTTTCTACTTTCTCATCTCAGACTTGAAATCAAGCGATAAACTTTTCAGTGAAGTTCAACCAGAAGCACATCCCACTGAAAGATTCCTCATCTATAAACCAGAACCTGATACCCACAAATACTGATACCCACTAACACTTCTTGGGGAGAAGGGCCTGAGGGAGGGTGACCCCTCAGAGGAGTCTCCATCAGAGCTTGCTCTAGGCCCATTCCAGCTTGCACAGCTAGGGTCTCTGGGTTTGTCAGCATTGCCAGAGGATGGGGGTGGGTTCCTATTTTCACTGCTAATCTATAAAAAATATTTAGAGAGACATTTTACTTGTCAGAATTCCAGAAAAATGCGGGAATATTTTAGGTTCAAATGGAATTATTCAAAACTTTGAAACAGAAAAAAAGAATTCTATTTTAATACTCCCACATCATTCTGCTGGGACCAGATGTGTGAGTTTCCAATCCCAAAAGAACGCAGTTTAAATTACAGAGGACAATTAGGTTGACCTGTTAAAATTTGGGTACATGTGCCAAATAAGTACTGACTGACGTTCTCTGAGGTATTTGGAAAGTTCCCTTCCTTATGGCTCTGATTTTAGGAATATAACTGTGAAACTATGTTACTATGCCTGTACTGTTTTCATGAGAATGTGCTTTGAAGAGTATTCAAGCCCTACATAAGTATCAAGACTTTAAAATTCATTATCATCCACCTCAAATCTCACACATAACAGGCTGTCCTCAATAAAAGGGCAGATCTATTCTGTGGCATCGTTTTTACTCTGTTTATTTGATGAGGAATACAGAAAACCTGTCAACACATCCCAAGGGTTTGAGCAATACCTGATTTCAGAACTGCCAGGCCTCCCTTCTGGTAAAACCAGTTCTGATAAAACCACCCCTTTGAGAGAGTGTCCTAGAAAGCCAGCTGGAACTAGACAAGTCAGAGTAAGCCTCTGATTTCTTTCTTACCCAGCTTTAAGGAGGTGAGAACAGCATTTCTGACCCGAGGTGGTATCGAAGCAATTTCCTACTACCAAGTTCCAGTTCACTTTCCATTCCACTTAGGGCTTTACCTTTGCTTGTGGGTCTGAAACATTCTTTCACTTAACTCTTTCTCTGCAGGACTTCCTCATTTTACCAGGCAGCCTGAGAGCATGAATGTCACCAGAAACACAGCCTTTAACCTCACCTGTCAGGCTGTGGGCCCGCCTGAACCTGTCAATATTTTCTGGGTGCAGAACAGCAGTCGTGTCAACGAACAGCCTGAAAAATCTCCCTCTGTTCTAACTGTTTCTGGTGAGTCTCATTTGTGTGCTGATTTATTGTTTTCTTTCTAATAGAGAAAGGGATTCAAAGTTGGCACCAGCATCAGGGAGTGGAGGAGGATGACAACACAGGTGTAGTGGTGGGGGTTAGAGCCAGGTAGAGGGATGCCAGGTCGGACTCTCAGGTGAGAGGTCACAGGCTGGGCTGTGGAAGTCAGGGAGGGTCTCTGTTCAAATTGGGCAAGTAGCCAGAAATCCTGGGGCCCATCAATGGGAACTCGCTCACAAGTCCCATTACAGCTGTGACCTGCTGGGCTGACTCCTCTTAAACTTCGGGAACCATTGAGGTGAAGACCTCAATGAGGTTTGACAGTAAGGAAAATGCATTGGTCACAGGGCTGTGGTGGGAAGACTGAGTCATTGTGGGATTGTGGCTGCGTGGCCAGCCAGTGGTCATCTTGATTCCAACCCAGTAGGAGTGCCTGGCTCCTCTTCAACCCTCCCCTGGCTGTGTACTTAGAGACAACACTATTGAAGTTTCCTGGGCTGCTGAAGCCAATTGGCTCCTCTTTGGCTCCTCTCCTTGTGATTTTTAGCAATAAACATCTGGCAAGATCACCCGCCCCCTAATCCTTCCTTTCTTCGTGCATCCAGCAAATGGTTTGCAAGGGACTGCTGTATGTCAACATCTGTTCTAAGCTTTGAGAGCACAAGGAACACTGTCTTCCCAGCTTTCTTCCCACCTAATTTCTCCTTCTCTGCTGTTATAGGAGTTCAGGATGTGGGGCTACTATAAGGCTCAGCCTTGAACTCACTTATTTTTATTCTGAGACCCACTCCCCACCCTTCCCCCTGCTGAGAGCGCCTCTGGGCTTCATAGCTTGTCTGTGTGAAGATGACCTCAAACTTGGTGTCTCCAGCTCACACCTCTCTCCTGAGTTTGAGGCTCATGTATACAATCACCTCGGAGGCATTTCTATTTGCTGGCTACTTAGGCATCTTAAAATGAAATTCTTGCTTTTCTCCTAGTTTTGCTCCACCCTAGAATTCCCCATCTTAGTAAATATGGACCCTTCCTTTTTCTCATTTTTCATGTTGATTGCATCAGCAAGTTCTGTCAGTTCTGCTCCTGCAGTCTATCTGAAATCCGTCTTTTCTCCCTCTGTGCTGCAGGGCCCTGGTGCCTGTCACTGGCAGCTCTTGTCAGTCTCGCTGCAGCAGCTTCCAACCTTGTCCTTGCTACTCCTTCCTCCTCTTATCACCTACGTGCTGGAAACCCTTCAGTGGCTCCTTTTGTCTTTGACCGTCACTAAGAGTCCTTTCTTCCCCTGCTTATAGGCCCTGCATGCCCTGATTCTTGCCCAACTCTCCATCCTAATCCCATTCTACTCTCTCCTCCCTGTGTATTAAGTACCATTCACACTGGCTGTCTGCCATTTCCTCAGACACATCGCCCTCCTTTCTACCTCAAGACCCTTGCACTCCTCCCTTTGGTGTCTGTCTGTAGTGTTCTTCCAACTGTCCTTTGTCCCATGACATAATATCACTTCTTCTCAGAGACCTTCCTGGTCATTCTTAACTGTTTTATGTCCTCCCCACTCCTTGGTTGACTTTAAGTCACATGTTCATGTAGATTGCCTGCATCGCACACATCATGGTCAGTAATAACCCTGTTTATTTGTTTAGTCTTGTCTGACTTCTTAGAGAATATATACTCAGTACAGACAGGGACTTTGTCTCTGCCAAGGCAGTGCCTGACTCACAGTCCTCACTAAAGATTTATGGTAAGAATGGATCAGCAAGTGAATGCCACTGGGAATTATCTCTACATCACTTTTCTGGCCCCTGACTCTAGGAGGAATATTTTGGTTTTCTCTGATTTCATCTGATTTTTCTTTGAGTTTCTCCAAGGAGTCAATCAATAATCAGTGACTTCTCTCTCAAAATCAATTTTAAAAATACACTGCAGCCTCTCTAGGATGGTTGCTCTGAAGTCTTATAAAGATATTTTTCACTGCAGTAAAACTGACATACAGTTAAATGCAGAGAACTTAAGTGCACAACTCAATGAGTTTTGATATATGTAGACACTGTGTAACCACGATTTTATTCAAGATAAAGAATATGTTGGCTCCTCAGGAAGTTCCCTCATGCTTCTTTCTGCCAGTCACCACCTCTCGTAGATCACCCTGTTCTGTCATCATCATCCTAGGTTAGTTTTGCCAGTTTTTGAACTTAAAATAAATGGAAGCAGAAAGTATATATTCTTTTGTGTCATGCTTCTTTCAATCAATGTTTTTAAGATTCATCTTTGTTTAGTGTATCAGTAGTGCATAACTTGTTTTTGTTTTGTTATGTTTTTTGCTGATAGTACTCTATTATATGAATGTGCTACATTTTGTTGATCACTTTGGTGAACATTTGGGTTATTTATTCATGGCTGTTGGCTATTATGAGTAAGTTACCTATGAATATTTTGTGTGCAGGTTTTTTAAAGGTTGTATATTTTTATTTTATCTTGGATAAAAAGCTGGGAAAGGAATTGCTGAGTTAAGTGGTAGATGTATGTTAAACTTTTAAAGAAACCACCAAACTGTGCTCCAAAGTGGCTATACCTGCCATGTTATATTCTGAGCAACAGTGGGTGAGAGTTCCAGTTGCTCCATCCACATTCTTGCCAATATTTATATGGTCAAGCTTTTGAATTTTAGGCATTTTAATGGATTTGAAATAGTATGAAATGGTTTTAATTTGCATTTCATTCCCCCCAGGTCTGCTTTTAGATTGGATGTAGAAAGGATTTGTAGTGTCTTTTCAAGTGCTTATTGACATATATCCTGTTTTGGTGATCACAATTCAGATTTTTTGCCTATTTCCATCTAAATCTTAGAATAGCTTGGAAATTTTACCAAAAAGTCTGCTATGATTGTGTTTGCAATTATGTTTCATTTATAGAACAATTTAGCAAGCAAGTCTATTTTAATGGAATTGGAACCAATCAGTGAGTACATTCCCTCCATGTATTTTAATCTCTTAGCAATTTTTCATAATTTTCAAAGTGGTGTTGATATGTCCCTTGTTAAACTTATTTTTAAAGATTTTATGCTTTGATGGTGGTAAGTAGCATATTTAATTTTACTTCCGAGTTGTTTACTATTATTATATAGAACATAAGTGGATTTCTGTATGTTGATCTTATAATCCTACAACCTTGCTAAATCCACCTATTAACCTAATTATAATAAAGTAAAAATCAAAATCAACAAGCAACTATAAACCAGACACACTACGGGGTGGGGGGTTAGGAGGAAGAAGTAGGATCAAAACAAGGGGGGTGGGAATTGTATGGGGACTATAACCAAGATGAAAATGCATACATTGTGCAAAAATGAAAAATGATGTAAAAAAAAGTATAAAATAAATAACTAAATCCACCTATTAATTCTAAGAGTGTTTGTTGTTGGTATAGATTCCTTGGATTTTCTATGTAGACAATAATGTCACCTGCAAATGAGACAAGTTTGCTTTTAACCTTTCCAATTGTTATCCTTTTATCTCTGTTCCTTTCCTTATTTCACTGGTTAGGACTGTAGTACAGTCCTGAATAGAAGTGGTGCAAGTGGATATGTCTGTTTCCATCACCATAGGTTTTTTTGTAGACGCCCTTCATCAGATTGAAGAAGCTTCTTGTTTTCCCACTTAGCTGAAAATTTGACAGTTTGTTTTCTGAGACGATCATATGGTTTTTCTCCATTATTCTCTTACTATGGCAAAGTACATTGGCTTGACTTTCCAATACTAAAGCAATTTTGCATCCTGAAATAAACTCTAGTTCATCATGATAGTGCATTCACTTTACTGATATTTAGTTAATGATTTTTGCATTCATACTTATTCTGTTTCACCATATGTCTGGAATTTCACCAAGGATATTACAACGCAATTCTGTACTAATTACCCACAGTTAGTGCAGATCTCACAGCTTAAAAGGACAAAATCTGTCACAATACTACTCTCACTTCAGAGGCCAGCCACAAATCAAGGGCAGGAGGCCTGTGTCAAATGCACATTTTACTGATGGGCTATAAATATGAAGGTCCCCCCTTTCACTTCCATAGTTTGGGAGAATAACTCATAGAACTCAAGAAAAGGCTCTACTTAGGAATACATTGTATTACAAAGAATACTCACATTTCCATGCCCTCTTATCATGGAATTAGGGTGTGTTACTGTCCTGGTGCTCACAGAACAGGAAACAACTGAGATTCAGGGTCCATGGTTTTTAATGGGGTTTCATTGTCTGAATTATTGGCCATGAATTTGAGTACAACCCCCAGGCTTCTGTCCCCTCCCTAGAGGTCAGGAGGTCAGGTTACTATCCCAAGGCTCAAAGCCCCAACCTCTAATGAGATGGTTGATCACTTTGGTAACCAGTCCCCATCCTGAAGTTGTCTAGGACCTATCATGAGTCACCTCCTTAGCACAACAAAGCCACTCCTGTCTCTCAAGAAATCAAAAGGGACAAAAGTCAGCCAAATTCCTTATTATACAATGTTCATGAGAGATATTGTTCTATAATTCTGTTTTTGTAGTGAGTTTTTGGTATCAAAAACTTATAAACTTTTAAACAATTAGGATTGGGAAGTGTTCCCACCTCCTCTGTTTTCTAAAAGAACTTAATAACGTTGTTACTTTGAAAAGACACCCATAAAGTTCCTGGAGTCTGTAACTTCTTGTGGTCTGGAGACTATATTCCCCCTGACACCTGAGCACTCCTAGGAATTTATGTTTGGGGAGCTAAGTACTGAGGTCAATCTGACCTGAGATGCCTTTGGGGGAACTGTTCCCAAACTGCACATCACAAGCTGATGTAACATCAGGAGCATTTGCAGAAAGACGCCATTTTATCTTGACATTGATCCTGTTGTAGAGCAACCCTGGGAGTGGGGGTGGGGTCCACAAAGCCTGTATAGGATTAGCTCAGGACATCATTTCCCCCTAACAATTCCAAAGTAACTTTTTGATCCCTTCCACTGAACAAATGTTAATAGAGCAGTAATTCAAAAGAAGCCCTGATTGTTGAGACTGCTTTGAGTAAACAGGAAGGTCATGCACTTTTTCCCTCCTGATACCAGTTTTTGTGTTTTTTTCCCCTTCTGTGACGTAGAGTTGTCTTTTAATAGACATGAGCAAAGAAGTAATTTGTTTTAAGGACATTATTCTGAGTCGACAAAACCAATCTCAAAGGTTGCATGTTATACGATTCCATTTATATGACATTCTCAAAATGACTAAATTATAATGATGGTGAACAGATGAGCCCTTGTTAGGGCTTAGGTTTAGGGTAGGATTTTCCTAAAAAGAGTAGCATGAGGGAGCTCCTTTTTGTAATGGAACAGTTCTGTGTTTGTCCCCACAAATCTGTATTTGTAAAAAAATTTCATAGAACTGACACTCCTCCCCATCTCAAAATAAAGTGAAAGAAAAAAACAACCTGGTGAAATATGAATACGATGTACATTATAGTTATATGTACCTATGTACCTTATACCTAAGTCATTTTCCTTGTATTATTGATCATTGTGTTGTGATTACATAAGATTTTATCACTAGGGGAAGCTGGGTGAAGGATGCCCAGGGCCTCTAAACTATTTCTTTTTTTTTTTTTAAAGATGTATTTATTTATGCATATGAGAACCGGGGTACAGGCCAGAGTTGCAGGGGGTAAGGATTTACCAGAGACAGAGCGGGGAATAGAACAGGCAGACTGACTGAAATACACTGCTGAGGGGAGCAGCGGATGACTCAGGAGAGGTCTGCTGCACCATGTGGGTCACCTCCCTGGCCAGGGATCGAACTTGTGCTGCAGTGGCTGCAGATAGCATCACTGGTTATGCCTTAACCCCTTGCGCCACCAGGGAGGCCCCACCTCTAAACTATTTCTGCATCTACTTGTGAACTGGAAATTATTTCAGAACAAGTTATTGTAATTATTTTTAAAGAAAGCACTTTGTCATGGGCAAAATCAAATTTCAATCCAAAGAGCAGAATTGCAAGAAGCATTGATGCTTGGTGTTTAATGATGGAATGGTTAAGATCACTTGCTTTACAATATAGACTTCCGCATTTTGTGCCCCCAGGCAACTTCTTTATAAAAATAAGAATAATAACAGGGATAGATTGGAATAATAATACTTCAAAAGACATTTATAAGGATCCAGGAAAGTAGTGACTATAAAGCCCTCAGTACAAGGCAACCTATAGGAATGACTCAAGTGCTGTTACAATTTTTTTGTGTTATTTTTACATGCAATTAATACATTGTCTGTTTTGAGCTACCTTTCTATTAAAAGTATTGGGCTTATGCTGAGCTTTGTTTTATTTTTAAAAGGTGCTCATTTTATAAGCCAGAAGGAAAAAGAGAAATATTGGATGGCTTCACTTATAGCAGGAATATGGGGGAACCAAATACGACATCAGTGTAAAAAATAATAACAGTACAAAACACAACAAAGCAAAAACAGACAATTATAAATCAGAGACATACTGCAGGGGAGGAGGAGGAGGGAGAGGGATCAGAGGGAGGGAGAGAGGAGCATAGGGGACTGAGGTGATGGTGCACGGGTGCATTGGTGAAGGAAACTCTATGGGGACTATACCTGAAGGGGTGGTGGGAAGAAAATATTGCATAAAAATGAAGAATGATGTAAAAAATTGAAAAATAATTAAAATTAAAAAAATAAAATAATTATTAAAAATAAAATTAAAAGTGTTCATTTTATATTTAAATCTACATTTAGAAAATAGCTAAGCTAGTTTTTGTTTTAGTTAATTGGATATATTTTTTAATATTCATTATAACAAAAATGGTACCAATAATAAAAATTTTAGTTCATATTTCTCATAGTATTTTGGTACAGATTACTTTGAACCTCATAACAAGTTGTGATATAGCTAGACAATAATATAGACATTATTGGTACTGACTATGCAGATTAAGAAAAAATGTGGAATGATTACGGGACCTACTTGCTTAAGCACTAGTCTCTAGATGGCAGCTGGAGCAATCCCCATAAATCACAAATTAGGTCATCTGCACCTTCTTCAAGTTCCCACCCATTCAGGGGGAAAAGCAAAAACCCATCCACTTGGCTCTGTACCTCACCTCAAGTCTTTCCTCAGCCCATATCTCAAGAAGCAATCTCTAACCCCCATATTTAAAATTACAGCCTACTTCCCCGGCCTTCCTAGGCCATCTGCACGTCTTCTGGCTTTTTCCCTAGTACTAATCAGCTTCTGATAGAGCATGCAGTTTACTTATTAATTAAGGTTATTTGTTCTTGTCTACTTCCTTCCATGAGAATGTGAATTCTGTAAAACAAGATTTTTGTTTTTTTTCATGGATATATTTCCAAGAGCCTGGAAAAATGTCTGGCACATAGTAAGTACTCAGTAAATATTTGTTGAGTGAATGAATGAACTCAGGACAGAGAGTGAGTTCCAAGTTAATAAGCTCCTTCATTTATATAGGCTATTCTTCTATTTGTTGCCTCTTTGGGTAGGAAGACGGACACTGGACAAAAAAAAAAAATGAATAAGATTGTTTAATCCAAAACTCAAAGAATTGGTCTAACTGTGCTCCTAGAAGTTGCTTCTGAAGGTCCTTCCCTCAAGGGAACATCCTGTTACCGAATGTTCCTTAAAATATCTTTCAGATCTTTTATCAGAGGCTCTCTCTGAAAGAGGTCTTTTGGCAGCAGACCAAGCAAGAGGGGCATGAAGCATCACAATGGAGTTAAGTAAGATGTAATGGAGTAAAGGGGTTGGCCCATGGAAAAAGCATGCGGCTCAGAGAGACACGGAGACTCGGGTGCCAGGGCCACTTGGGAGAGAGTGGGTGGTAGGTGGAGACTTTGAGGGGGTAGATGATTTTCTCCCTGGAAAGCCACAAGAGTTTGGGCTATAAAACTTCAAGATCTATTCTAGTCAGACGGCTATCAATTATCCAGAGGGAAAACAGAAAAGTTAGAGGGAACAATCTTTACTAGTGCAGTCCCATTGCTATATTCAACCTCGGTTTATAATTGAGTCTCCAGTTGAGAAACTGGTGCCATTAACCAAAAAGTGCAATTGAGTACATTAAGCATGGAAGGCTATATTTGACCTTAAGAGCGCATCTAGTTTTGGAGAAAATTAACTTTGGTTTGTACTGGTTTCCACTAGTCTCTGCTGGCATCCCTTTGGCCTGTGGGCATTAACCACCTCAGCCCATAGGGAAAACTGTTGTAATAGGTGGTTCGAGTACTTGGAGCAATTCTGAATTGGTGTGAGTTCCCTTGTGCTGGGGAATTTGCTACACATTGTTTTTTCTGACTTTGTATGCACTTTGAAAGGAACACAGAGAGGAAATATGACTTCCTGTTTCCCTTAAAATCATGTCTATGATAAACAGTTTCACTTTCAGCATTGATAAACCTTGCAGAATTTTGCAAGGGTGGACCCGAACCGTCTTACTTTGGTATCTCTATCTGGATAACCGATTTCAATGAAATAAATCCATCCTCTTCTTTTATATCAAGGTCAGCTTTTTCCCTTGGGATTGTTTAAAATGTGATTGTAGTTTGTACTCAAGAGTTTCCCAAGAGTTTTGAGAGTAACTGAAGTCAATCTTAATCTGTAAATATCTGCTTAAATATATAAATTGTTGCTATACAATTGAGCCAAAAAATGATTTTCCTAAATACAAGTCAATGTTTTGCAAGTTCATGGAGCTCAGTGTAATGGGCATCCCATTTGGGAGCTTATGACCTGGAAAATTAGAAGTGATAACTGAGTGTGAAAACCCATGTCACAGGCCTGACTATAAAAGAGGGGTCAGGGTCTTGGTCCTCGTCCAGTATATGTGTTCTTTACTAAAATCAGTGCCTAACAATGTGCCCCCAGGCCAGATACTATACCAATTCTTCTGTTCTACCTTCTGCTTCCCACCACTCCACATTCCTCTCTCATTTCATAGAAGAAAACAAACACCCCTCTGACTTACCTGGAGATTCTCTGGGGCATCAGTTCTCAAATGTTTTGGTCTCAAGATCCCTTTACAGCCTTTAAAAGTTATTGAGAACCAAGTAAGTTTGGTTTATGTGCGTTAGATCTATTGAATTAGAAATCAAAATGGAAAACTTAAAACAGAAGAATACACAGGTCCATATTCCAATAGCTACTAGAGCTAGTGACATCATAATACATAACACAACCTCTGGAAAATTCCATCATTCATTCCTGAGAGCATGAGAATGGAAATGGCAAATAAAGCGTATTATTATCACAAGAATAGTTTTTACTTTTGAGCACACCTAAAATGGTTTCTGGGATACACAGGAGTCTCTAGATCTCCCTTTGAGAACAGCTGCTTGTACTTGCTTGTGCTGGCTTGAGGCTAAGAAATTTCCAGACGATCACATGGAAAATTCCAAATTTTGTCCAGCAAAGGAGTTGCCCTCTAGTAAAATTTATATTTAAAGATTATATATAGTGTTTTCATCATTTGTTCCTTAATAATAATTGCAAGGATGATCAATCTAGAAGAAAAAAATTTCCCCAGTTTCAATATTTCAATATTTGAAAGTCAATGACTTTCAAACACAGGTACCAATGCCATTAAGATAAAATGCTGCAGGGGAAGTTGAAAAGTCCTAATGACAAACATCTGACTGCTGATGGGGAATTATTTCAGTGGGTGAGAAGGTCCCCAACCCTGTAGTGTGTATATTACACACTTCAAGACCCTTTAAAAAGGCGTTTCACTTTAAAATATCAGTATATGCAGAACACTGAAATTACATTCTTTGTAGAGATTATTGCAAAAACTACAACAAAGCAAAACCAAAAAGAAAAAATTATACTCAGCTACAAACCTCAAAATGAGCGATAGGCTAAGAAATAAATACCCATGAGGTAAGGTATTCACAGGTGCCCTCATATAGCTGTGACTAGTGGGTTTGAGACAAATGCTCCTCTTGAGTGAAATAAATGTTTTCCAAGTCATCACACAGACTAGTGGCAGTTTTATCTTTCACTCGAGGGAGGTGACCAAGATGTGTGAAGGCTTATTCCTGACATCTCACTTTTTAGCAGTTGCGCTCATCAAAACAGTCTTAATCAAGCAGTCCAATTTAGGATTTCCCTCCTGTCTCATGGAAATTCTCCTCCTCTTGGAAGATTAAAATACCTGAAGTGTCTGTCACATTCTTTGAGAGTAATACAGGTCACTGCAGAATTGTGGCTCAGGTGTACAGCTTCTTTTTTCCCTCAGATAAAAAACTCAGACACCAAGACAAACTTCTATCTGAATGGAAAAGTATAAAACACCTTCAGCATGGCCTTTTTTCTGTGCACATCCAGTCCTTCAGGAGAAGTACTAACAAAATTTGGATCAGACTGTGTTTCTTTCTAGAACATCTTGCAGACACCGTCCTCTGGCCACATGGCCCAGCCTCCTTGTGGCATTTGCCAGGAGGCATCCACATGACTCAGGCTTCCTTGCTCATGCCTGGCTGGGCTTCACGTAGCAGCGGGCTCCTCCTAATTTTTCAAATCTTTAACTACTCTGTTAATGCCAAGTTCTGAATTTTAAAAGCAACAGATGGAAAATTTCCTACATAAATAGATGGGTGAAGACAACATAACAAACTCTTCAGGCAAGAAGCAAACAGGGGCGTATTTTCAATAATTTTATCTTTGTCCAGTATGTGATGGAAACCGTGCACTGGATGATGCTCATGTGTGCCAGGGGTACAGACATTTCCAGTTGCAACTAGATGGGATATGTGGCTGTGCCTTTTAAAGATAACCTTTTTTAAAATTTCAGAATAGTTTTAGGTTTACAGAAAAACTGTGGAGATAGTACAGAGAATTCCCATAAACCCCACCCCCACATTCCTCTATTAATAACAACTTACCTTATGGGGATTACACCTAAAGGGAGAAATCAAATTGTACAAAAATGAACAAAGACAAAAATAAATAAATATATTTTTAAACTAAAATAAATTATGAAAGGAAAAAATCTTATTAAAGTTCATACTTTATTCACATTTCCTTAGTGTTTACCTAATACCCTTTTAACAGTGCCAGGATTTCACCCTGGATTTAGTTTTCATGTTTCTTTAGGTTTCTCCTGGATGTGACAATTTTTCAAACTTTCCTTGGTTATTATGACCTTGGCAATAGTGAGGAGTACTGATCAGGCTTTTTGCAGAATGTCCCACACTGGACCTGTCTAATGTTTTTCTCATGATTAGAATTGGGTGATATGGTTTTGGGTGGAAGACGGGAGAGAAAAAGTGCCACTTTTATCACATCATATCATGGGTACATTCTGACAACATAACTTATCCCTTGGCCTTGATCATCTGGCTGAGGTAGTATTTGTCAGTTTCTCCACTCTAAGGTTTTTCTTTTTCCCTCTTTCTGTCCTGTCCAATTTGTAAAGAAGTCACTAGGCACAGCACATGGTGCTTGAGTTGAGAGTTATGTTCCATCTTCTTGAAGGCAGAGCATCCATGCAATTTATTTGGAATTCTGGGCAGATTTGTCTATTCTCCCCCGTTTATTTATTCATCATTTATAGTGGTATAGACTCATGGATAGTTATTTATATTTTGGGTTATAATCCAATGCTACTTCATTTATTTTCTTGCTCAAATAATTCCAGTGTCAGCCATTAGGAACTCTTTCAGTTTGCTCCTGTGTCTCTTTGCCTTGCCCCTGTCACTGTGTGGGGGTGTGTGTGTGTTATGCTTTTTCTGTTGTGTTTTGCTCCAGGCTCATTGTTTATGTTCCCTACCTTAATCTAAGAATCAGCTATTTCTTTAAGTGCTCTGGTTCCTTTTTTTGGAGAATGGTATCATAAATCAAGATCTGGATTAATTCTCTTACTTTCTATTCAAAATGAATGAATCAACTATATATTTGTTTTATTTTTAAGAACTCTTCAAACCTCTGAAATGATACTTTTTTTCTTCACTTACTTCTAGTGTCCCTTTGAGCAATAATCATGTCCTATATTTGTATAATATGTGAATTGCCTAATTTTTACTATTCCAAGTGGATTCATTATCACATATTATCTGAAAATTTAAGCTGTGACTTTTTTCCTTCTATTTCTGGTATTTTGAAATGTCTATAGTGCGTGACGTAGTACATCCTGGGGCACTAAACAACAGGGGCTTAGGTTCAGCCTCAGAAACTACTTTTCTTGATATTGGGGCCAGCAATCCCCTTTAAGAATCCAAATGATACTGCTTTACTACCTAACATCTCACCAAAAAAAAAAAAAAAAAAATCTCATATAAATCAATCAATCAGTCAATCAAGGATTTGTATGAAAAATCAGCAGCTATTTAGGTCCATGGTTGTCTCATGCCTGACAGCTAAGGTTTAATACCAGGTTTGTTTCCCAAACACCAGCACACTTTAAGAATTAACTTTGCATTATGCCTTGAAGCCACAAATCCAGCATGAAAGAGGGGTGAGACAACAGCAGGGTTCTCTGTGGCTTGGCTCACGGTCTCCTTCCATTCCAGGACTGACCGAGACAGCGATCTTCAGCTGTGAAGCCCACAATGACAAAGGGCTGACCGTGTCCAAGGGCGTGCAGATCAACATCAAAGGTGAGTAGCAAAGCCAGGTCCTTTGCTTGTGTTGTGGGAGCTGGTGGGGGGACACAGCCTGAGCTCAGCAGCTAGCTGCTTGGGTTTCAGCCCTGAACCCCCCCCATTGACTTCCTTTGCGACCTTGGATGTAACACTTAACCTCTTTTGGCTTCAGTTCTGCCCTCTGTCAAATGAGGATAATTATAGAACCTACCAATATTTGAAGGTTAAATGAGATGAGGAAAATAAAGGCACTCACAACGTGCCTGGCACATGTCTTTGGTCAACATCATCTAGTTTAGTTCTACTTGGTCTGAGAAGAAAAGAGGCACAAAAGGGAAGAGCAGGTCAGAGACACTGTCCTCCCAGGTCCCATGCTCCCATCGCTCCTTGTAACCGCCCTCAACTGGTTTCTCTGAAGTGGGCTGTAACAGATGTTACATGTGTTTGGAGGCATGTAGTTTGGAGGTTCCCTGGGCTAGTGGAGATATTCTTTTATGGGATCAAAAGTATTTAGATCTAAAACTTGAAAAGAAAGGAAAACTGAAAGGAAATATTATCTTTTTCATTCCTTTCAAATCATCTTCTTTTCCCTCTCTCATAGAAATTCAAGAATATTTTATGTGTTAGTATTTGTTCTTAATTCAGATATTGAGAATCAAATATCAAACCATATTCCCTGTTGTCTTATTTTGGAGGAAACATCACAAGGGAAAAAGCAGAACATATTTAATAATGAACTAAAGGTTGGATAATCTATGGTAGGGATCTCAAAATTACAGAAGTTATACTTTAAAAAGATACTGATATTTAGTATTAGCATATCAACTAGATTAAAGGGTATAAGAGGGCATTTCCTAAAAGTTCATTGGAAAAAAAATGAGTAAGTGAAAAGTTATTACTGGAGGAACTGTATAACTTCCTTCATTACTAATCCCATTATTACTATTTTCAAAAGCAATGTTGGGAATTTCAGGAATTCACGAGTGGGCGTAAATTTAGAAAGACATTTCCATAAAGAATAAACATTTTAAAATTTAAAAATCTATAAAGTGAGATGCACTTCTTTGATTTTGTTCTTCACAAAGAATCTCAGCTAAGATTTTTTTAAAACAAATCCTATTTCCAAACCTGCTGTGGCTTTCACTTTATATCCAATCAACCAAGATCCTTTTCTTCTAATCTGTTATTAACGAAAGTATCTGTGGCCAAATTTTGATCTGGAAAGGTTGCTATTTTAGCACTATTCTACAAATAAGCTCTTTAGGGAAGTGAGTTAAACAAAATGCTGAATCCTTCCCATTCAACAAGCTATGTGTCTCCTAGTAAAACCGAAACTTCTAAATACGGTACCCAGTGGGTGCTTAATATAGTCCTGGCCCGCCTCCCCAACCCATCCTGCACCACCACCACACCTCCACAAATTACATACACATTGAGTCCTTCCTGCAGCCCCATGGAACAGTGCTATTGCCATCCTCATTAATAGAAGTGGGAACTGGATTTGGAGAGGGCATTAACTATGCCTGGTGCCAGACAGCCACCCCCCAGCCAAACTCCAGTGTCCTGTTGAGGGACATGAGCTCTGGGATCAGAGAGACCTGAGTTTATCCCCATTCCCTGATAGGATTATAATAATTATTAAACAAAGTACAAAAAATGCAAGCACATCATAAGCACACAAAAATAATAGTCATTTTTTGGGCCTCCCCTGATGGCACAGCTGTTGAGCGCTGGGCTGCGAGGCTGCCCACAGCCTCTGCAGTGCCGGTTCGTTCCCCGGCCGCCAGCGAGGGTCCCACCAAAAAAAAAAAAAAAGTCATTTCTTAATATGTGTATCATTGCTATGTAGTGAGAATTAAATTAGCACCAGAAAATAAGCTCCCCAAACTTCGGATCTTAGATTCTAATTGAAATAGCTGTCCTCATCCCATATGTAGCCAAGGTCATTAAACACTCTCTACAGGAGCCCCTCCCATCCCTGAAGCACATTCAGGTGGTTCCTTTACATGAACTGACTTTCACCTGTTTTCTTAACCTGAAAAGCTATTCACACACGTGTGTTTTCTCCCATGACACCCCACTCTTGTCAGCATAACTCACATTTAAAATGGGTCTCCCCCACACAGCCATTCACTCAGAGCTCCAAAAGTGCAGGACCAAGACTTTCTGTCCCCATTTGTGGCACTAGCACAAAGCAAGGTGCCTGCACACAGAAGCACTGTGAACATGAGCTCAGGGAAAGACAGGCACAGCTCTGCATCCTCTTTCAGCTAAATTCTCACTTCGTAGTGGCCTGGAAAGCAGGTCTGTGTTCCACACCTCTGACCCAGGAGGGCTCTCCAATCCCTGGATAGACAGGATGCCTTGTCTTTAAAATTTGTGTTTGGTTTTACCACTCTAAGAAATGGAAACGGGCTTGGTATTAATACATTTGTTTGGTAGCTGTGGCCTCCTGTGGCATATAATTGTATTGGGGTGTATGCGTTTATTTTCACAGTGATCCCCTCCCCACCAGCTGAAGTCAGAGTCTACAACACTACAGCACACAGCATCCTGGTCTCCTGGGTCCCAGGTTTTGATGGATACTCCCCATTCAAGAATTGCAGTGTTCAGGTAAACCTCCAGGGTGAAGGGGAGAGTGGCTGTTCAGTGCTGTGTGGGTCTACTTGATTTCTCTACCTCCTGAGTATGGGCACTGAGCGTGTTCAGCACCTCTGTTCAGAGTCCTTTAACTTACTCCCTGCTCATTGCCCAACACTCATGAACCCACTGAGGGTGTTCTGCGCCCAGGATGCTGCCTCCACCCTGTACATAGTCCAGGACTAAAGTTATAACATCTAAGACCAGGGAGAATTAATTCTTAAAATACAAAACACGTCTCTAAATGAGGACTGGCTTGTGAGCAGGAATTCAGAAAGCCAGTCTGTCTCCTTCTGCGCTGGTGACCACGAAGGAAAATGGGCAAGCTCAAGATGGGTTATCTTTGCTGTTGAAAGTAGCACCTTGGCCCATGGCTCCCAGGGAGACCTGGAGATTACAAGTTTTGCAGTCTTTACCCATTCTTAATAAATGACTAAAATTGGCATAGAATAGTGCTATAGGAAATATAGATTAGCCATCCTAAAATGTGACGTTGTCATGATGTAAACTCTGCTCTGAGTATTCATTTCATGAAATGGAAAGGATAGCAGTAACATTACTGATTAATGAATGCCCATATTAGCAGACATCATTTTACTTAAAACTCATAGCAGTACTGCAGGCTCAGAGCAGAGCATTCATGTAGCCTGTGAAAGGCAGAACCAGAATTCAAATCCAAAAAACTTACTTAGGACCATCTGCTCCTGTGTCTCAGGAGAGTCCTTGCAAGTGGAAGCAGGTAACTGAACACTGGATCATATGCTAGAAACATGAATACATTCTGCCCTGTACTCTATCACACAGTACAGTCAGGAATTGTTCTCAGTTACATAAATGTTGAGTCTGGGGCTTCTCTGGGGGCCTAGAGGTCAAGTCTCAGAGCTATTACCACTACAGCAAGAGATCTAATCCACACGGCACAGCAGACCTCTCCTGTCTCACCTGCTGCTCCCCTCAGCAGTGTATTTCAGTAGATCTGCCTGTTCTGCTCCCCACTCTGTCTCTGGTGAATCCTCTCACCACCACCCCCCCACACACACCCTTGACCTACATCCCAGTTCTTCTATGAAAAATAAATTTTTTTAATTAAATAAATGTCCAGTCTTATTAGTTTAAAACATGCTAACCCAACTCAGGACAGTCATGCCAACTCAAATGAGAAAAGTGACTTCCAAAGAATTTTATGTATTGACAACCAGATGTTTTTAATACCAAATGGGATTGATTTCTTGGCTCTTGTTGCCTCCTACTCTCATCTAAGAACTGTTCCTTCTCTGAAGAGTAAAACATGTATTATCCCCTAAATAGCCTCCACCCTTAACTTACCCTGCCACCCATAGTCTTACTTCATTCTTGCCGAACTTTATGTACAAACCTTCCGAGTACTGGTAAGTGTTAGAAATTCTTATTATGTCTATAAATTCCTCAATGGAGGCCATCATTTTTTAAAAATAAAAAACAAAACAGCTTTTTGGGAGACCTTTCATACAATAATATTCACTCATTTAAAGTACCCTCTTTTTAACATATTCAGTTTTTAACATATTCAGTGGTTTTTAGTGGACTTACGCAACCATCACCATTACATAATTGTGTCTGTGTTTGTAAATGATACGCGAGTGTATTTTTCTTGTGTGAGCTTTTTTTGCTTCTGGCATCAGGATGATGCTGCTCTTACAGAATGTATGGGGAAGTGTTCCTTCCTCTTCTGTTTCTTGGAAAAGTTTGTGAAAGATTGATGTCAACTCTTTAAATATTTAGTAGAATTCAGTGGCAAAATCATCTACTCCTGAACTTTCTTTGTGGAAAGTTTTTTCAATACTAGTTCAATCTTTGTATTTGATATATAGCTACTCGGATTTTCTATTTCTTCTTGAGTCAGTTTCGGTAGTTTGTGTGTTTCTAGGAATTTGACCATTTCCTCTTATCTACTTTGTTGGAATATATTTGTTTATAATATTCCATTATAACCTCTTTTTTCCTTTGAGGTTAGTAGTAATGTATCTTCTTTCATTCCTGATTTTAATAATTTTTGTCTTCTGTAATTTTTTTTTGGTCAGTCTAGTTGCATATTTGCCAATTTTATTGCTCATTTTATGAATAATAAACTTTTGCTGTTATGATTTTTTTCACCTTTTCATTCATTTCTGCTTTAGTCTTTATTTCCTTTCTTCTTTTTGCTCTGTCTTAGTTTGCTTTTTTCAAGGCTTCTTAAGGTGACAGATTAGGTAATTGAGTTGAAATTTCTTCTTTTTTAAAAAGGCATTTATACTTTACATTTTCTTCTTAGCTTGAGCTTTTGCAACTTCGCTGCATCCCATAAATTTTGGTATTTTGAATATTTTCTTTATTCATCTTAAGATTTTTGTCATTTTCCTTGTGATTTCTTGCTTGTCCTATGATTATACAGAGTGTGTCGTTCAGTTTTCACATAGTTATAAATTTCTCAAATTTTATTGCTTGTTAATATATAATATTATTCCAGTGTATTTGGAGAATATAGTTAATATAGTCTTACATCTTCTTATAGCCTAATATATGTTATATCTTGAAGAATGTTTCCTGTGCATTTGAGGACAAAGGTGTATTTGGATATGATTGTGTAGATTGTCCTATATGTCAGTTAGGTCAGACAGTTTATACTTTTGTTCACATCTTTTGTTTTCTTGTTGGTCTTCTGGCTGGTGATTCTAGTTATTAAAAGAGGGGAATTAAGGTATCAACTGTTTTGCTTCATGTATTTCAAGACTGTCGCTGGGAACAACTAGGGCTTATTTCCCTATATATGGACATAACTATCCCTGTATATGGACATAAATGAAATGGACCGGCCCTTTTAAAAACAGTTGCTAAGCTGCTTGAGGAGTCCAAGAGGACATGAAACTCTTTTCCACATGAAGATAGTTCATGTCAAAGAAAACGAGGGAAAGTGCTCCCCCACCTGCAGAGTGGATCTCAGGGTACATGTGAGGTGATGTAGATGTGAGTAGGATGGTCGGTAGATCTCAGAACAGCGGGTTGCCCCTGACGGTGAAAGGTGATCACATACAAACTTCCTTAGCCTGCTCTCTTTTCCTTTTCCTTGCTGGATGGCTCTGGCTCATGTGAAAAGTCATCCTGTGATTGGAAAATAGGATCTTATAGTCAGACATGGTTATTCTCTCTTTGCCCCACCTCAACCTTCCTTCACTCATTTAAAATAAGAATAAGAATAGTTGTTTACAAATTAAATTACATGAGTAATTTTGTGACATACCTATACATGTAATTATTTGGTTTTTTCCTGAAATTCAAGTATAATTGGGTGTGCTTTGTTTTTTCCTGACAGTTCTAGTGGAGTTAGTAAGGGCTGGCTCTAGAAGTTATACTTCTATATTCTGTTCATAAACTGTATTCCCTATTTTTGAAGGGACTAAGAAAGGTTTCATAGCAGGTGCCCAGTTCATTACAATTTTTAACTCTGACTTGGTAACAAATGAATGCTTTGGACAAGCTCCAAATCTATGCACTAATAGGACACACCCTCTCATTTCCTTTGGTCCTGGTAGTTCCTTTCTTCACCCACTTTTGGACTACATACTCCATTTCTATTTTTAACTCTCCCACATACTTCTAGCCATTTCATGCCCTCTTTTCCCCTAGGACCCACTGAGAAGGACTGTTATAGAAACCCTGTCTTCTTCCAGGAGCATGCTCTTAAGGAGTGTCCCTCTGGCTGGAAATGCTCCAGAAATTAGAGGGGGATGGAGAGCAAAATGTTTCCTTGACCCCAGTTTCAATGGTTGGTCACCAGGAAGTAGGTGCATAGTCTAAAGAAACAAAAAGTAATGTCTGCCAACAACCGCCCCCCCCGCCCCCCCCCCCAACAGATACGCACACAGTTTTTTGTTTTTCCTCTGGTGGCTCCTCAAGGCAGTAGGTGCTGTCTTGTCACTCAGTGTGGTCTGCTGGATCTAAGACATGAGACCGGGCCTTAACATCACCTTGTGATAAGCACTAGGGGGATAGAAATTCCAAACTATTTATTTGTGGCCCCAAGCCCTAAATTTCAAACACATCTCTCCTGAAATGACAGCATTGTCTACCCATATCCCATAATTGCAAGTCCATTATTATCAGGAACATAATTTGTGGGTTTAAGACTTTTTTTCCCCCAAATTGTTTTTGGTTGCTTCTGTTTTGTCCAAAACTATTTAGTTATTTCTGATTTTATAAGTATATAATACAGAAAATTTTAAATTTAAATTCTGAATTTTAAAAATGTAGTGGAGTAAAAGGAAAACAACTCTCCTTCATCCCCACTCCCAGATAGGAGGTGTGCATAAAGAAAAGGGTGGCAAGTTTGACCTAGACTAAAGTTTTGCTGGGAATCTCCCTCTTGCTTGTGCACACAAGGGATATCTAGAGAGGGGTGTGGAGAGACTGATGGAATTTATGGAGGGAAAAATGAGAACTCAGGAGAGCGCTGATATGTTTTAAAGAGATTTGGAGAAGTTTATTGGGTGAGAGGCAAATGATTCCTTTCTACATCTTCCTATCAAAAAAATGTCATAGCATGTATATTTTCTGTGTCTGCTTTTGAATTTATATTGAGGTGGATGTGGTAGGTAAGAATAAAGGACATGCAAAAATCAGCATCAAGATGAGAAAAGTTCCTCCTGTTAAATAATGAAAAGAATGCAGATTTGGGGAAAAATCAAGTATCCCATCTACAAAGGAGAAATGTTTTTTTTTTTTAGATTTATTTATTTATGAATACTAGAGCTGGGGTACAGGCCAGAGATGGGGTGGTGAGAGGATTCACCAGAGACAGAGTGGAGAACAGAACAGGAAGATTGTCTGAAATACACTGCTGAGGCGAGCAGCGGGCAAGACAGGAGAGGTCTGCTGTGCCATGTGGGTTGTTCCCTGGCCGGCCGGGGACTGAACTTGTGCTACGGAGGCTGCGGGTTGCTTCATAGTGCGGTGCTTTACCCTTTGCACCACCAGGGAGGCCCCGAGAAATGGTTTCTTGAAGGGACCAGATAGTAAATATCTTAGACTTTGCCACCCCCTATAATATCTATTGTCTTTGTTAAATATTCTGTGAAACAAATCAAGAACTGAGGTGGTTCTGAGAGAGGAAAGGCTACTTTAATTTATTTTTTAATATGATGTTACAAATTATAATTATTACAATTATTTGCTGTAACTTGCCATAGTGAGAACATTAATTTGAAGTATTTTCCTCAGGTCCTCAACTGTTGCTCAAGTAGCATGAATAACACACACACAGTAATGCTGGTAGGAAAATCTGTGTGTGACCTGAGAGGAAATAGGTACTTCCCCGCCTCCCTAGTGGAGAGGAAGGACCACGTGCACTGAATACGTGAGTGCCCACAGCTACATCCCGCCACCTTACTAATGCTTTGTCCACAATTTACTCTTAATGTAGGCCAAGGAAGTAGACCCGCTGACTAATGGCTCAGTCATGATTTTTAACACCTCAGCTTCACCACAATTCTATCAAATTGAACAGCTGCAAGCTCTGGCCAATTATAGCATCAGTGTTTCCTGCATGAATGAAATCGGATGGTCTACACTGAGCCCTTGGATTCTGGCCACCACGACTGAAGGAGGTAATTCCTGGGGTTAGAATGAATATTGCCCTGATGACATGTTAACTAAACAAATCCTTCCCAATGGTCTGGTTTAGAGATTTGAGTTTTGCTTTGCTTGGTCTTTGTCTCTGGAGGAGAAACTTATTGAGGTGGTTAATGAAAATGAAAAAGAAGATAATTCCTTCTGTTTCAGAGCTCCCAAAATATGTGGGTCCAGAGACCTTCTAGAAGAAAGAATTCATCAGGGTGTTTTGGGTGAACCAGGCAAAGTTTATTAAAAGCTCATGCATGAGGGAAGCCCACACTAGGAAGGATGATGCTACTATGTGTTCTATACCCAGTCCTCCTTGTGAAGGTGACTAAACTTCGGCAAGAACCTACTGTGTGCCAGAGAAATCATTAGACTTCCCAGTCTGATTGATTAGAATAGGTTAGAGAACTATTCTGAGCCCTGACTGAGGCTCACACACTAGAAATAAAGAATTATCTCTAGTTCTTTCAGGTGGTTCTTTTCCTGTTTTCCTCCAGAATCATCTAGTGATTCCATTGTCTTCTGAGCATTGTCTTTCTTGCTTTACTCCCTCATTTGCATGAAAAACATCCTCAATTGGCTCCTGAGAGAACATGTGTAAAAAAATACAAACTGTCACAACTTACATGTTATTGTGTGATACTGGACTGATAATTTTTCCTAGTATAGAATTTTACATTGGAAATTATTTTCCCTCAAGATTCTAAAAGCATTTCTGCATTGATTTTTAACTTCATAGTTTTGAGAATTCTGAAGAACTCTGGTGCTTGTATTTTCTAGGTGAACTACTTTTTAGTTTCTAAAGATATCTTTTATAATCATAGTGTTGTAATGAGCTATGAAGTGGAATTTGTTTCAGTCATTATCATGGGTGATCAGTGGCCTTTTCAACCTGGAAAGAAACAAGTGCTTCTGTTTTGAAAATTTCTCTTATGCATTTTCTTCTTTGAAAATGTTCCATATTTTTCTTTTCAGAAATTATATTAAACAGCTGATGGACCTCTTCAATTGCTTTCTCAATTTTCTTTTTTCAAACTGACCTCTTTGACTTTTTATTCTACTTTCTTAGAGATTTACTTGATTTATTTCTAATTCTAATGAATATTTTATTTTACTAATCATATTGCAATTTTCAAGAGTTTTCTTGAAATTCTTAGAATATAAAGACACATTGAGTTGGCTTTGTTTACTCAAAAATTCTACAACAGATTACAAAGTATATGACTCATAGGCACAACTTTACCTATATGACATTCCCTAAGCTGAAATTCATTTAACATCATGATTGCTGTTCCTGAAACCTCCCCTAAATACAACTACAGGCACTTGTGCATTATCACAAGTGTTTTAATTTCTTCTAAATATCAAATACTTATTTTTTCATTTCTAAAATGGATCACAATTATATCCTTTTTTGCAATTTGGTTTTTCCCCCAGTAGATATTTTTCATATCAAAATACCTAATCTACTTAGTTCTTTTCACTGTTAGTATTGCATTGGAAAATGTATCAAAATATATGATGATTTTTGGCTATCACATTTATTCCTTTTTGTTGCTATTATGCTTTAAGGACAAAAAATCCTTATAAATCTTTATAAATAAAATACAAAATAAAAGAGCATATTATTTTCAGTTTTAATGGAATAGTCAAATTCCTTCTTCCCAGATAAGAAAGTACCATGACGTTGACTAGTTTCCCAAATTATTTTATGGAAATACATACATACATATGTACATTCATATATACACTCTTTTTCTTGAGTGCTGTTCCTGTGACCTTATGAGGGTATTTTTTGCCATTTTGACATAAAGGGGTACATGACTTGTGTAGAATTTACTATAAACTAGAGTTTATCTTCTAACTTTATTAATATTTTATTTTGCTTTTCATATTGTTAATTTTAAGAATAGTATTCTACATTTTGCCATCTCAATAAGTAATTAACATTTGACCCTCTGATCTTCAATAATGAAATAACAGTGAATGATTGATTGATTGTTCCCTGCTTGGACATCTCAAACACATAGAACCAATCTCCTCAGCCTTGTTGAACTCTCTACCCCAAGGGTTTCTTTTTTTTTTCCCCCCTTGGTTATAACATTTTTTTTATTCAGTTCAATTTTATTTATTTTTATTTTTTACATCATTGTTCATTTTTAAACAATATTTGCTTCCCCCACCCCCTCAGGTGTCGTCCCCATAGAGTTTCCTTCACCAATGCACCCGTGCACCATCACCTCAGTCCTCTGTGCTCCTCCCTCCGTCCCTCCTCTGATTCCTCTTCCTCCTCCTCCCCTGCAGGATGTTTCTGATTTATAATTGTCTGTTTTTGCTTTGTTGTGTTTTGTACTGTCATTTTTTTTATTTGTTTCCCCTATATTCCTGCTCTACGTGAAACCATCCCATATTTGGTTTCTATTGGGAAACCCTGTTGAAGCTGTGTCTGCTTTGCTTCCCTAACAGGAGTCCATGAATTTCACCCACCTTCTTCCCTCCCTTCCTCTTATTTGTGATTTCAGTTTGAAAAGTGCTTACTTATACAAACAAACAAACAAACAAAAACCTCACTGGTCTTAAATTGAAAACAGAGTGAAAATATGCTACTAATCTCAGAGTCATTTGAGTGATTTTTCACAGAATGTTCAAAAACCAGACATTCAAAACCAGGAAGAAAACAAATCTCTGTGTGTTTTTCTCTGGGTGCTTCAGCCTTCCCTCCTTTTTCTTTTGTAGCCCCATCAGCAGCACCTTCGAACATCACTATGTTTCTGAATGAATCTAGTGATAAGTTGGATGTCAGATGGATCCAGCCTCCAATTAAGCGGCAGGAGGGGGAGCTGGTGGGCTACCGGATATCCCACATGTGGCAGAGTGCAGAGACTTCCGTAAGTCTAAATCCCAAAGGCTGTGTCTTTGCTTTGATTTGATGATTTAAGACTGTTTCAGAAGCTTTCAGTTTGTGGTGAAAAAACCTGGTAAGACTGAGTTAGGCAAGCACCTTTCAGGGAATACGAAAAATATGAAAAATAGCAATCCCTGTCAGCCACAAAGTTCCAAGGATCCTTTGGGACTTTCTCCACTCACTCATCCATCCATTCATTTACTTATCCAGTGAATGTGTAGAGAACTTATCCTCTGTTATCACCTGGTTCCTGCCTTCAGGAAACAGACTTTTGTAAGAAGACAATGTGTACTACCCAGATAACCAGAAAAGAGCAAGGGACTACAGGGTTTAGCAGTCCAGCAATTGATAGCCTCTTGGAAACTTCAGAGGATGGTTTTCTGAAGAACCTCAGCCTAAGAGAAAATGGCAAGAAGCAACCAGTGTCCAAAGCAGAGGGCTAAGCAAGCAAGCAGGAAGGCTTGTTGGTGCGGCAACATAGTGGCCAAAAATCGGACACAAGGACAACACTCAATGGACCAGAATAAGGCTGTTTACCAGCCCCTGCATGGCAGACCTCAAGGGCATCAGCCTGTGGCACAAGTTCCCTGTCCGCAGGCTCCACGATGCTATGCAATGAGTCCAGTTAGTTTATTGTACCTCTGAGGGTCTCAGAACCAAAAACTTGGCCCTTACGCAGCAAGGAGCAAATTTGCAATTTGGGGGCGGTGGGGATAGGCGTGGTGTGTCCGTGCAGGTGCTGAGGTGAGAAGCTGCACCCCTGACCCACAAGCCTGGGCTCTGTGTGGGTACATGGTGTTCCTGCTGCAGCCACTTGACAGACTTCATGCCTTTGTGACCAGCCCACAAGTGGCTCAGGCTCAGGGGATGGACAGGCCTGGCTGTTTTGCATGCTTAGCCAGGCTGCATACGATGCTTGGGCCCATGGCAGACTGCCTGTGCTTGACCTGGGCTTGGAATAATTTGAACAGGTAAAGGTTGAGGCATTTCAGATGGGAAATGATAATGTGAGATGGCGTAATTTAACAGTTTTGGGGGAATGTGACTCAGTCAAAGGCCTGGAACATGAGTCATGGGCCAAGTATGCCAGGATCTGAAAGTCAGGCCAAGATGTCAGGGAGAATTTGGCAGATGGCAGGGAGCCAGTAAAAATCTTGAACCCAGGAGTACCATTTGAAAGTTAGCTGTTATGAAGATGACTTATTAATTTTATTCTTTTACAAATGAGAAAATTAAATTTATTGAGAAGTGTAACCTTCACATCTGCCTTTTGGCCACCCAGGCATATAGCCAGCTGCCCAGGTAGCTCAGCAGCTTGCTCCTGCCACTCTCTGAAAAGTGCCCTGAGGATGTATAGAAGATGCTGGCCTGGATAGCACCCCCACCATCCCCATAATATGATTGGCCATTCTTTTAATTTAAGAAAGAATTTAATTCCATTTTGCTTGACATCACGTTTGGCAACAGTCATCAGACTTTTTTTGTCACAGGACCCTGTCACTCTCTTAAAAATCATTGCATCTCCTGACAACAGAGTGGTGGCAACCAGAGGAGAAGGGGGTAATCAGACAAGTAGAAGGGATTGGGTGGTGAATAGTGAATAGTGACTGGACATTTGGGGATACGCATGGTTTGTACGTGCAATTGCTGAGGTGAGAAGCTGTACCCCTGACCCACACAGTGTTATAAGTCAATATCACCTTGATTTTAAAAAATGTTATTGAGTCTCTCAGCTTTGATTGATATGGGTATATCTGTTCATATTTTCCATATTCAAAATTAAAATAGTTATACATTAGTTCATTTTAAAAGGGTAATAATAAGCCCAGTACATATTAAGATAATCAGTGCACTTTAGTGAAAACCTGTATTTTCCAAAGAGAAGTGCACTGATTGTGATAAGATATCTAGGGTGACATGAGAGGCAGCCTCAGCCCTGAAGACAGCCTGCTGTCACCCATGGGCTTCATCAGTAGAAATCAGCAGGGAGCTAAGTATTTCTTGTTCAAGACCTTCTTAGGTAAACTTATTTCCCCAACTTACCCCCATGGACAAAATGGCCCTTTGAAGAAAAATATTTTAGGGCTCTATATTTCTTTAACTTTTGAGGAAATAGACCACCTGATTTAGAATGATCCCTAATCATTTTCTCACATATATATCCGGGGTCAGCCATGGTGTGGACCTAGAAAGCAATGTGCCATATACCCTGAGTGCACATGTGGCACTGTGCTCTGGCCATAAAAGCTGGGAACTGCCTCTAGAACATAGCTTATCTCTATAAAAGCCTGAGTGGAAATCACTTCCTTCCTAAGGTCTATTTCACTGACAGATTAATAGCAACACTAGCTATTTGGCCATTTTGAAAGTTTGGCTTCTAACTAAAAATATATCATAAAATGTATTTATTTGATGTCTATTCAGAGAACTGTGTACCTGAGAAGGAGTAAATTCTTTATGATATCTTCAGAAGTAAGGATTATGAGTTACCTCTTGGGTATTTCGGTTTAGACCTTTGTGTCCATATCCAGAACAGCAACTGGTTCTGCCATCACCAAGCTATACTCTCCCTACCCCACAAAAAACAACACAGGGGCCCTCTCTGGTGGTGCAGAGGTTAAAGACAGCGCTATCAAGCTAGCTAGCACCAGCCAGTAGCACAGTTACACAGCACAGCCAGCTAGCACAGCATAAGTTCAATCCCTGGCCAGGGAAGGTGACCCACATGGTGCAGAAGACCTCTTCTGTCTCTCCCACTGGTCCCCTCAGCGGTGTATTTCAGTCGATCTGCCTGTTCTGCTCCCTACTCTCTCTGGTGTATCTTCTCACCCCCACACCTATGGTCTACACTCCGGGTCTTGTATGCATAAATAAATAAATCTTTAAAAAAAAAGCCACACAGGCAAGAATAGATACATACTGGAAGTCACTCCCATGCCTGGAACTCCTGTGTCGGGCTGGCTTTCAGGCCACCTGAATCCAGGTACACTTATGACATCATCAGAGTTTGGTATCTCCCTTTCTAATTGGTTCTTATTGTACACTTAGTTCACAGTCAGAGACCCCACTTGGACTGAGATTTGGGGAGGGAAGTTCCCAAGGAAAATCAAGGTGATAGTGCTAGAAAAGAGGAGCTGTGGCTGCGAAGTCCAGAAGATCAGTGACCCACCATGCCACTTACATTATTGGCATATTAGTCAATCAGGATTTTCCAGAGGAACATAGAAGAAGAAGTTGGAGTAAGAGGGGGTTTTATGTATGTCTAGAGAAAGAATTGGAGGCAGAGAGATTTATTTTAAGAAATTGGCTCATGGTGTTGATCTGCAGACGAGGCCAGCAGGTTGAGAGACAGGCAAGAGTTGATGATGCACCTCTGCTGGCAGAGCTTGTCTTGCTCAGGTACCTCAAGTCTTTTTCTCTTAAAACCTTTTAGTGAGTGGATGAGATGAGGCCTAAATACATTATAGAGACTCATCTGCTTTACTCAAAATATACTACTTTTAATGTTACTCTCACCTTACAAATACCTTCATAGCAACATCTAAACTCATGTTTGACAAGAAACTTGGGTACCATGACTGAGGCAAGTTGACACATAAAATTAACAATCACAATTGTCAACAAATGTATATTGAATATCAGTCGTATTCAGTAAGGACTTTCTAATGTAAATTAGTATATTACTAATGTAACTCTTTTTTTAAAAGACTTATTTATTTATGCATACAAGAACTGGGGTACAGGCCAGAGGTGTGGGGGGTGAAAGGATTCACCAGAGACAGCAATGGGGAACAGAACAGGCAGATTGACTAAAATACACTGCTGAGAGGAGCAGTGGGCAAGACAAGAGAGGTCTGCTGTGCCATGTGGGTAGCTCCCTGGCCGGGGATTGAACTCATGCTGCAATGGCTGGTGATATCTTCATAGGTTGCGTCTTAACCCCTTGCGCCACCAGGGAGGCCCACTAATGTGACTATTTTTTTTTAACATTTTTTTAAAGATTTATTTATTTATTTATTTATTTATACAAAAACTGGAGTACAGGCCAGATTCACAGGAGCGTGAGAGGATTCACCAGAGACAGAGCAGGGGACAGAACAGGCAGACTGACTGAAATACACTGCTGAGGGAAGCAGCGAGTGCGATAGGAGAGGTCTATTGCACCATGTGGGACCCTCACCTGCCAGCCAGGATCGAACCGGCGCTGCAGAGGCTTTGGACAGCTTCACAGCACTACGCTCAACCGCCTGCGCCACCAGGGGAGGCCCTAATGTGACTCTTTAATGTAGAACTCTGCTATTTCACAACATCAAATAAGAAGCACAGTGGGTATTTCCATATAGCAGATATTTCCATCACCTGCTTCTTTCAACAGTCTGCTTCCTGATGGGTAAACTGAGCCAAGAAAAGAGCTACCTCCCTAAGCACCAGTCAGTGCCCTTCCAGTGGGTATGACTTGATTAGGTATGACTCTAGTCAAGCTCAGGAGGATGTCCAACTTTAATTGCAATGAGGTTTTAAAGATCATTCTTATGATATGAACACTGGGCCCAAGACATGATAGGGCAAACAGCTGGGTGATGATGCCTGAGTGTGGTTGGGTGGGGAGCACCCAGACAGGTCCCCTTCCTACTTGGGAAAAGAAGAGGATTGAAGTGCACTAATTTCTTTGTGACATGGAGTGTGGGTACACTGCTCTTCTCTCGGCTATGTTCTTTTCCACCATCATAGGAAGCGTGTTTCTTTTGTGTTGTCACACTCTTAATTGATGTGCCCTGGTGACAGATCAGATCTTAGCATCCTGGTAGCTCTTGTATGGGCTAGCATGCGAAGGAACACAGCTTCTTGGCAGGAAGGTGATCTACTGTACTCACTATTGGCATCCAAGCTGGTGTGGCCATTTTCAAACTCACATCACCCAGTTTTTATTAAAACTTATGTTTTTTGAAAGGATAATTGGGATTATTTTTCTTCTTTCCTTGCCTCAGTTTACCCATCAGGAAGCAGGATGTTGAAAGCAGCAGCTGATGGAAGTATAAGAAAAAGATGAGAGCTAGAATGCCACAGTCCCTCTGTCTCATAATAAATGATAACAGGTTATTTGTACCAGTCAAAACCCTGCTTAAGAATTGTAACTCTAGAGGTCTCTCATTTCCTGGTCTTTATCTCAAGGCATTTGTGCAAGGTGTCTACTGACCAACTGCATCCCCACATTAACTGAGTCAAGGGAATCAAATGTCTTTCTTAGAACAAAGCTCTGTTTCACAAGGTTAAATTCTTAGTATAAATGCATGAAGGTTCGATAACTATGTTCTAGTTTGGTAGCATTTTATCTTCTCTGGTTGGCAGAAGATAGTGATTATGAGCATCACTTGAGTGTTATAAAAAAAAAAAAACGGTTTGTTTAAATAGCTGTGGGTCATTCTACTTCTCCCCTGGCGTGGATGAAGTCATTGCTTTCAAATGGCCTCTTGCGCTAAGGCACGCTGAAGGGTGGGAGCGAGGAAACCTAATGAATGATGCAGCCGGAGAGCCTACTACACTGAAAGTCATCAACACTCAGCCGTGCTGTTCATGCTCGGTGCCCTTTGTTCAGAACGATCCCGTCTGTGGTGAGAACAATAGGGCCACAGTGAGGGCTGTGACCTTTCCAGGCATTACCTCCTTGGAGATGCTGGGTCATCCCAGTGAGAAGGTCATTGCACTGTACTTGGGCTGTGCATTGTGCATCATCGAGGTCTTGTGACAACAAAAGGCTTAGTGGCCAACTTGACTTTGGATAACATTCTCTGATGCAGCTAAACTTCAAGCTCATGAGCCACAAGTGGAAGCAAATATAAACATTGAAGAAAAGCCAACCCTGGGGGGAACCTGTGCCCAAAGTGAAATTTGAGATGATTTCTGCACCCATCACCTCAATTTCCTGAACTCCTTTCGTTTGGGAAGGTTATGAACAAGGCACAACTATACCTCTTGAAGTTGCCTTTTTATTTGTTTTTTGAAAAAATGCTACTAAAGCTACATCTTTATTCAAAGCTTGGGTACTTTTGAAAGCTATTCCTACTTATTCCTCTAATAATGGTGTTTTGAGTAATATCAGAAAAATTTTTAAAGCAGACTTTGATGGGTTATTGCAATTACATTGAAAACCTAGTTTTCAAAGTTTATACTTTTGTTATCCCACAACTGTTACAATACACTTTCAGGCTAAAACTCCTGATATTTGCTCTGTGGACATTTACTATGTCTTGAAGATGTTGGTGGTGGGGTTTGGTTTTTTTTTTTTGTTGTTGTTGTTCTATTTTTCTTGATGTCCCTTGCTTTCTAAATCAAGGCTCAAAATCCAAAGGTCAGAGCAAGTACAATCCGTTCTCCTTGAAGTTGGACCTGTGTCTGCTCTCCTTTTTTTCCATCTGAATACACAACTTTGAATATAGTGACATTTATGACACTATGGACTCAATGTTGAACATCTAAACCAGCTAGAGAGTTTCTCTCCGAATGGCATGGTCTTTGATAAGTGTAGCTAGTATTTTTCATTCCCATACATTCAGTAGACTTGTGAGAAAAGAATTCATGAGCAAATAAGTTTACAATATATTGGGTATTTTTTTAGCCTTTCTTGAAGATCAGAGTGTATACTAGCAAGTTCAAGGCTCTTCAATGTTCTGTTTACTTTGACCCAGAATTGCCAAACACTACACAGAGATAAATTATGTGTCGTTTTTTTAGAGCTCCTTGTTTGGGCACTGTGGCTCTAATGCTGGCTTAACTGTGTTTGGAAAGATTAGAGATCTTAAATGAGGAGAAAGTTTCATAGCAGATTATTATGGACCAAGTGACAGCATGACATGTAGAATCAACTTCCTTAAAGAGCCAGGAAAATCATAGTGAACTCAAGGATTCTTTGGGCTAGACTTTGCTTCCAGACAAGCTATGAGGTTACCTCCTCCTTTCCTCCTTCCTCCCTCTACTCACTATCAGAAGAGAACAGAACATTTGAGCTGATGTCATTTTGAGGAAAAAGAAATCAGCCATCTAGGGGTCTGAAATACTTCTGAAATCCAAAGATGCTATTTTTTGCCTGGAGAAGAAATCTACAAAGAAAGTGAGCTGCATTAATGGGTCAAATAAGCTTCTTCTTTGGTAACTAGACAGTTTAATTATTTTGTCAGCATACCAAGACATGAACAGTACTACAAGTTCAACTCTGTAAAAGGGTTTTAAATGTACAGAAAAAAAGGCCCAAATATAGCCCCTTCTAGGTGCAGTAGGGCTATGGACATTACTAATAGCCAGAATTGGTTACTTACAGTGGCCAGAATATGAACAAAGTGTTCTGCATAAAGACCTCATTTAAACTTTACAAAAACACTGTAAGAAAGGTATTATTATTCCCAATTTGCATTTGATAAAATTGAAGTTCAGGGATGTTGAGTAACTTGCTCAGAGTTACAGAGCTTGGACATAGCGGCACTGGGATAACTACCTGGGTCTGGCTGATTCCTGAGCCAGTCCTTCTCAGAACCCCACGACTCTTTCCCAGATGCCCTGGCTCTCTTTATCATACATCATCTCTCATTCAGATTCCATGGTGTAACCTCTTAGAAGAAAGAAATAAGAACAAGACATGTCAGCAGAGAGGATGTGAGAGTTTTGCAACCAAGCCTGTGAATTTGAAATCATTTTGGACAAGTTACCATGTTGTAACAGAACAGAAACCTACTTTGTTCCCATTGAGTGTTACTGTTCTTTGAGGCAATAAAATGGGTCATATTCTTAAATACACTTACCACTTATTTGTGAGTTGTTACAGAGTTGGAGATAGTAAAGTCTTTTGATCACTGAAAATAAATATCACTGTGTTGCCTAACTCTGATGCTACATGTGAAAACAGAAATTGCATTTCCACAGATGTGTTATTACTTTAAGCAACAGATAAGGCCCAACATGTTTTCTTTGCCAGTAAAGTAGTAATCAAATGACATATTATAATCTGATTTCATTACCTGAAAATGCTCTTAGACTTTAAATCCTCGGGGATATGGGCCTGTATTGGTAAAAATGAAAACTCGCTGAATGAGAAATAGGCGGTTGGCCTGTGTGTGTGTCCCAGGTCAGATCAGCTCCCACCAGGGAGGTGACATCATCTGTGTCTGTATCCTGCCCTCTCCATAAAGGCTGAGCTCCCAGTACCAGTATTAGAAGTGACCAACGTGAGACTGAGGAGCAAACTAGTGTTTGGTTCTAGAGTTACCTCGTTACTAGGTTCTAGAGTTACCTAGTTACTCTAGTTTAGAACTAGAGTTACCACTCAAAGCCAGGCCCCTCCTGTCGCTGGTGATCCGTGACCACTGTGTTCCACATGGTGTGACATTTCTCTCTGTATGTAATCACATCTCAGGAATTCAAAGAAAAGACATGTTCCAAGGGTGCCATTTCAGCCCTCTCAGCCTCTACAGTGCCCACTGGAAAAGCCCACCCCCAACGCGAAATTAGTTTCCTACTCTAGAGAATATCATTATAGTCCAGGTTTAGAAACAAAGAGGAAAGTGTAAAAAACTCTTAGCTCTGGGTATTGTTCAAAAATAAATTTCCCCCTATTTTCGTAATCAGAATAACATTGGTTTATAACACTGTGAGAGTTTGTTTTTGTTTTGTTTTGTTTCTTTATCTTCCACATTTAAGCAAAAACTGAGCAAACCAAGCACGTGTCTCACGGGGAGAAAATAACTAGTGTCAGCACCTCCTAAGTGTAGAATTTAGTCAAAATTCTTATAACTGCAAGGAGCAGGGGCCCACTCAGGCTGGGTCAGGAGAGGGTGGCAGCGGGCAGTGTCAAGGTACAGGATGGCTCTTGGCCATCACATGCAGGGGCTGCAAAGGGGGTCTGGAGGAGCCAGCATTACTCTCATCAGCCTGGGCACATCAGCTACCTGCATCCTCTCTCCAGAGGCGTCATAGTTGACCACTTTAGGTGCTTTGCCCTCCCAGGCCCACTGGGCCGAGGCCCCCAGTGCAGTGGCTGCCAGCTGGTGCTGACTCTCGCCTGCCTTCGAGTTCTATGGGCTGTGGCCTGAATGAGAAGGGATATGTGGAAATGTGGTTGTGCTCCCCTAGGATGTGTATGGAACAGCTCCCTCCGAGGAGCTGTAGGGAGCAAGCAATGTACCCTGGCACCTCAGTATTTCATTTCCTTCCCTTTCCTCTCTGCCCCCAGAAAGAGCTCTCTGAAGAAGTCGGCCGGAACGACAGCCAGGCTCAGATTTCCATTCAAGTCCACAACGCCACGTGCACAGTGAGGATCGCAGCTGTCACAAAAGGGGGAGTTGGGCCTTTCAGTGACCCGGTGAAAATATTCATCCCTGCACATGGTAAGAGGGGGGTCCTTATCACTGATAAAACCTGTCGGCCCAGGCAATGCCCAGATTGTGCAAGGGTGATTTGTGGGATAGAAGCTGGTTTAAGAATGAAAAATAAAGACCAAAAGGGATCTTTTCAACAATAAAGGTAGTTGATATGATGACACATGTCAGAGTGACCAATACCCACTACTATTACTATCAATAGTAATAACTTACTAGGAAAAGTGGTCTTTCAGAATACTAAGCTTGGCTTGGCCTATTGAACTTAGTTTCAGTGACATGTACATGACTGAATTTCAGGTCAGTGGTATGGGTGTTCCTTAGCTTTCTGGTGCTGCTTTTCCTGTTGTTACCCACTCAAGCCTTTGGTAAAGTGCTTAGTGACTGATCAGTACAGAATAGGAAGTTGTGTCCTCCAGAAGCTGTCCTCAGACAGTGCTGGTCTTGCTGAGCTAAACACCCAGTTCTGCCTGCTGGTTTTTGCATGTTGGAGGGAGCTTTGGCAGGTGCTATCACACTGGCCCAAGTGGTCCAAATGCTGTACGTGCTTCCATAGACACCTGGAGTGGCCTTTATTCTACTCCCCTTGATTCAAATAACTCATAAACTCCCTGCCTGGGTATCTATATCAGTGTGACTTGTACAGTTATAAATGCTTGCCAAAATGGCATTTGTACCCAATGCAGATTGGACTTGTGAGCAGATCACTAAGTTTCTGTCCATCTGTCAGTGACCCTCAAACATGCTCTCCCTTTTCTTGCTGAACTGGAGTCACATTAGAGTTCCTGCAGCCCAGGGACCGTCCCTGGGAGACATTAACAACTGATAATGGGGCACAAGGCATGTCTATCTGGTAGATATTCAGACATAAATTTCTAATTCTAAGTCACATATAAAAACTCAGAGTTGAAGATTACAGAGCATTCTTCCTCATACTCACAAAAAAAACTGTCAACATTTAAAAAATCTTTGCTGCGCTGGCATTCCATGCTTTACACAGTTCCAATATGCACACACTTCAGTTTCAGTATTGAGTTAAATATATAATAATACCAGTTTCCCAAGAATATGGTTTGAATTTGAGTTATCATCATTTATTAACTGTAACTGCATAAACATAAATTTTGCTGCTACCTCTTTTGTCTGTAAATCACTATATAAGTAACAGATGTGTACCAATCACTACACTTATTTCAAAGTCTGTCAGTTCACACTCTTATAACAAAGCAGTGGCTTTATTGCCTCCTTGTCACCCAGTGACAAACCCATGTATTTCGAAAGTGGTAGTGAGCAAAGATGAAATTGCAACAAAGAGAAACAGTGAGAAACAGTGAGTGTTGGAAGTGAAATTTAAACTGAAAATATGTGGAGTTGTGGGGGAAATAGCTGTTTGAGGCAATGTCTCTACTCCTGCCATTTGATGGAAGTAGATATGCAGTTACAGAAGCCCCTGAAGGTGAGTTACTTGAGTTACTCACAGCAGTGAAGTGATGCTCCATAAAGTATGACGATGTCCCAGCAGAAGTCACCCCAAAAATCTTCACACAAAGGAATTCTCAGAGATAGTTTATAACATCGAAAACACAAAGGATAAAAACATTGAAAGCTGCTCCAAACAATTCTCCAGGGCATGGGAAATGTATTCTCTCTGTATCACAAGTTATGACTACAAAAGGCAAGCACTGTTCAAACTACTTTTCATTGAAGAGTGTTACAAAGAAAACATTTAACTCTCAGTGTTTCTAGTGCTTTTAATTTCAGTGTACCAGGTAAGTATTGGTTTTATCATTGTTTCAATTCCTTCTACATTTATAACTGAAGTGAGGAGAGTTTCTCATTGGTTATTTGGGCCGCTCTCCAGAGTCTCAGTTGGCACCATCAATGTAAGAATTCCTTGCATTAGTAGATCACAAAATATGATAGGGCTAAGTTCTAAAACTTTTGACTCTCTATTCTTCCCTACTTATGTATTTCCAAACCCAAAGAGATGTTTTGTTTTTTAATTTTTAATATTTTTATTTTATATAATTCTTACATCATTTTTCATCTTTGTACAATGTATGCTTTTTCATTTTGGTTATATTCCCCATACAATTGCACCCCCCCCCTTTTTGACTCTAGTTCTTACTCACCCTGCCCTTTCCTAATTCCCCCCCCCCCATAGTATGTCTCTGGTTTATAGTTGCTTGTTGATTTTGATTATTACTTTGCATTGATTAGTCTTTTTCCTGGTCTCTTATTTAGGTTTTCTAAATTCCTGCTATGAGTGAGACCATCCAGTATTTTTCTTTCTCTTTATGACTTATTTTGCTGAGCATGATCCCTTCTAGCTCCATCCATGTTGCTGCAAACTGCATGTGTTTATCTTTTTTGATTGCTGAGTAATATTCCAGTGTATATATGTACCATATCTTCTTGATCCAGTCATCTATTTTTGGGCATTTGGGTTGTTTCCATATCTTAGCTATTGTAAATAGTGCTGCCGTAAACATAGGCATGCAGGTGCCCTTTGGAATTACTGTTTCTGTGTCATTTGGGTAAATACCTAGGAGTGGAATTGCTGGATTATATGGAAGCTCTATTAAACATAGTAGGTCAAGAAATCTCCACACAGCTCTCTATAGTGGTTGGACCAGTTTGCACTCCCACCAGCAGTGCAGGAGAGTTTCTTTTTCCCAAAGAGATGTTTTGAACTGATTCTATTGCTATTTTTCCAGGTTGGGTAGATTTTGCCCCCTCATCAACCCCAGCACCAGGCAACACAGATCCTGTGGTCATCCTCCTTGGCTGCTTTTGTGGATTTGTTTTGATTGGGTCAATTTTATATATTTCTCTGGCCATCAGAAAAAGATGCCAGGAGACAAGGTTTGGGTAAGTTTCCCAGTTAAAAGTGTTACCCAGTGGTACTGATAAGATCGTTATGCCAGGTGATAATATCTCTCCTGTTGGCCCTGCTCCTCCCGTTGTACCCAGCTCAGTACCCTGTTTTATGCATATCCTGGTTCCAGCAACTTCCTTACTCAGGCCAGCACCTACAAAGACAGCCAACAGTGAAGGGGGCTCACTTCTAGAGAGGGGTACCAATGTGCTTTCCCTACTCAAAATGAGTTGCTAATAAATAAGGATTTTTATTAGAAGTCTTAAAAATTATCCTAATTATCTTTTTTTAATTTTATATAATTCTTACATCATTTTTCATTTTTGCACAATGTATGCATTTTCATTTTGGTTATGTTCCCCATATATTGTATTCCCCATACATTGTATGGGGAATATTTTGACCCTAGTCTTTCCTCTCCCCGCCTCTCCCCCCCATAGTGTGTCTCTGGTTTATAGTTGCTTGTTGATTTTGATTTTACTTTGTATTACTAATTATCTTTTTTAAAGGAAGTATATATACAGATAAAAATACTAGAAGAAAATTCACAAACTATTAGCAATTCTAAATCATGTAATTATAGCTAGATCTGTGGGTTTTTTGCTGTACTCTACACATTTTCTATAATGAAAATTCATATTTTTCTAATAGAAAATAACTGTATTTTCACATTCAAAAGAAACTTTTTTATTGTCTGTACACCTGACTTTTATAACCAAATAGCGGTTAAATAGCAACAAAATTGGGAAGCCACATTTCAGCAACCTATGAAAAGATTATGCAGGTGAAAGTTGTCTCTGGAACTCAAGTTTTGTATTCCAGTGCCTCTGCAGTGAGTTTGGATTTCCATGAAGTCTAGTTTATCACTCATGGAGCAGCGAAAGTATTTTGGAAGAGACAAAGTGTTAACAGTTTGGAATGGGAAAAAAATGAAGGAGGGGCCGGTGACAGTATTTTTGAGGAAACTAAGCAGCCTTCTCTTATTGTTAGACCCTCCACTCATTTCAAAACTTCCCATGGACACGGAGAAGGGGCTTAAGAATGGAAGCTAAACTGTCCTGTATTTGTGTCTGTTCCATTCTTAGGACTTGGGTCTTTTCTATGTTTACAACTCTATCCTTGTAATTATTATAACTTACTGTGAATTCTAAGAATGAATATTTTAAATAACAAAATCTGTTCCAAATTCAGAGTATATAGTTGACTAAAACATATCCCAGAGTCTAGGTGTGGTGTGTGGACACACTATGGAGTAAGTGCACAGAGCCCTTAAAGAAGTGGCTTGAGTAGCTCATTAATATGTTTTGAAGACCAGGTGCTGCTAGGCATCTGTGAGCCCCAGGATACAGTGAACAAAAGCAACCACTGCTCTTGCTCAGTTAATGACAAATCAGATAGTAATCACACAAATAAATAGAAAATGTGCATCATGGTTATAACCAATTGCTATACCTCTTTCAAAGTCTGTCAGTTCACACTCATCTAACAAAATAATGGCTATATTGCCTCTTTGTCTCCCAATGACTAACCCATGTGACTAGTATATTTTGAAAGTGGATAATTAAAAGAGATAGTGAGCAAAGATGAAAATACAGCAAAGAGAAAGTATATAAACATAAATTTATATAATTAATATTATATGTAATAATATATAAATTACTTATATAATTATATAAGTATATAAATATAAAATGTGCATCATGGTTAGGTGAAAGAGATGGGGAAGAGTATTCCAGCCAGAAAGAAAAGTTTATGCAAGGGCCCTTTGGTTGCAGAAAGCCTGACATACAGAAGGGAAGGCACTGGATTAAAAGATAAGACAAAAAAAAAAAAAGCCAAAAAAAAAAAAAGATAAGACACCTGGGTTCCAGCTTTAATTCTGTCACATAAACAAGCCTTTTAACTTTTTCAGTCTTCCTTGTATTATCTATTTTTAAATGATATCCAAAGTCACTACAATTCCAAATTCTATGATTCTGAATGGAGACTTTCAACTTAGTAATTAAGAGGTGCTGAGTCTAATTTGCTGATATCCTTAAAAATTAATAGTAGATGCGGTTTATAGCATTAATTAGGAATTCATGGTTAGCTTTGTTGAAACAGTAATTAATATAGAACAATTCATAGATTTATTTGCTTAAGATCACCTAGCATATAGGCTCAGTAAAACAGAACCAAGAAAATGAAGGCCAAAGCTCCTGAACCCCCAGGGAGCCTGTGACCATATGTATGTGTGTGTACATATATGTGTGTATATGTGTGTGTGTGTGTGTGTGTGTAGAGAAAGAGAGGCTTTGGATATTCATTTTATACTTTGGTTATAATCCAATACTACTTAAATTTTTTGCTCAGATTGTTACAGCTTTGGCCATTCAGAGCTTCTCAGTTATTCTATGCTTTTGATGATTCATCTTTGTTTGATGGTATAAAACAGATGTTTTATATATGTGTGTATATATAGTGTATATATATTATATATAAGTACATATTATATAGTGTTATATACTCTATATACTATATGCAGTATATATAAATACATATATAGTATATATAGTGTGTGTATAGAGAGAGGGTATATATACACACACATCTACACATATGTCTACGTATATAGCTAAGTAAGCTTACTAAAATAGATTTTGATATTTCTCCAGCTAGGAAATGTCTTTATCATAAAAGAGCCCTTTTATGGGAACCCTTAGGAAATCAGCACCTGCTTTGCAACCCTATCTCTACAGCATGAGTCTTTGTTTTCATTTACCCAGGAATGCCTTCACAGAGGAGGATTCAGAATTAGTGGTCGATTACAGAGCAAAAAAATCCTTCTGTCGGCGAGCTATTGAACTCACCTGTAAGTTGATTTTTATTTCTACCTTTTTGGCAAAAACTATAGTAGTTGAGAGCAAAGAAAGAGCAAATTGAGATTTCTAATAAAAGTCAAAGGAGATGAAATGGATATTTTTAATGTCCAAAATGTCTTCAGAAACGGGCAAATACATGTCAGACATTGCCATATCCATCCATGTCTGCCAGTTTGCTGGAAATCTAGAACCGGACATGAGGCTAAGTAGCTGGGATTAAGGACTCATTAGCCACAAACTCTAATGAAGTGATAGGAGAAGATGTGGATAGAGGTCAGAGGTGTAAAAGAAACAGCAAAGCATCTGACTTAAAGTCAGGCTCATTTCCTGTTTTTTTCCTGGCAACCAGCTCAGCGACCAATATGCCAACATACTTTATAACAATTATGGTTTGAGTTTTGCTGAATCAGAGAACAGAATCTTCTACTTTGAAGAGTGGGACTAAACGGATAACTGTGTTCTTGAATACTTTCCGAAACAGTGTAGAAAGTATGTACAAATATTAGCAAATTCATGTTTAGGGATGTTTGCCAAAAAGCCAAAAACATTACCAATAGCAAAATAAACACAAGAATGATGGAATACAAGTTGCTGTGAATCCATTTGATGTGGATTGTTGTTATTCTGATCTAGAAGTTTTGACTTACTGAAGTCTCTGCTCTTAAGTTTAAAATACTCTTTTTTTCACATTTTATTTAAATTTTATTTTTTATATTCCCCATATAATTACAACCCACGTATTTTGACCCCAAGCTCTCCTTCCCCCCCCCACCCCCCATAGAGTGTCTCTGGTTCATAGTTGTTTGTTGATTTTGATATTTTCTTTCTTATAGTTATTCTTTTTCCTGGTCCCTTATTTAAGTTTTCTAGATTCCTGCTATGAGTGAGACCATCCAGTATTTTTCTTTTTCTTTCTGGCTTATTTCACTGAGCATGATCCATTCCAGCTCCATCCATGTTGCTGCAAATTGCATGTGTTTATCTTTTTTTGAATGCTGAGTAATATTCCATGGTGTATATGTACCACATCTTCTTGATCCAGTCATCTATTTTTGGGCATTTGGGTTGTTTCCAAAGCTTAGCTATTGTAAACAGTGCTGCTATAAACATAGGGGTGCAGGTGCTCTTTGGAATTGATGTTTCTGTGTCCTTTGGGTAAATACCTAGGAGTGAAATTGCTGGATTGTATGGAAGCTCTATGTTTAGTAGGTCCAGAAATCTCCACACAGCTCTCCATAGTGGTTGGACCAGTTTGCACTCCCACCAGCAGTGCAGGAGAGTTCCTTTTTCTCCACATCCTCGCCAACATTTGTTGTTGCTAGTTTTTTTAATATGTGCCATTCTCACTGGTGTGAGATGGTATCTCATTGTAGTTTTGATTTGCGTTTCCCTGATTACAAGTGACTTTGAATGTTTTTCATATGCCTTTTGGCCATTTGCATTTCCTCTTCAGAGAAGTTTCTTTTTAGCTCTTCTGCCCATTTTTTTTTTTAGAGGCATGTTTTTATTTATTTATTTATATATTTGTTTGCCTGTTTTGTTTATACATGCACTGGGTACAGTCAGAAGCGCGGGAGGGTGAGAGAATTCACCAGAGCCAGAGCGGGGAGCAGAGCAGGCAGAAGGATCGAAGTACACTGCTGAGGGGAGCAGCGGGCAGCAGGAGAGGTCCGCGCGCCATGTGGGACCCTCCTCCGGTGGCCGGGGAGCAGCCGGGGATCGAACCGGCACCGCAGAGGCCGCAGGCAGCCTCGCAACCCAGTGCTCAACCGCTGCGCCACCGGGGAGGCCCCTGCCCATTTTTTTACTGGATTATTTTCTTTATTTTTGTTGAGTCTCATCAGCTCTTTGTAGATTTTTGTGATCAGTCCTTTATCATTAGTGTTGTGTGCAGAAATTTTCTCCCAGTCGGTGGGGTTTCTCTTTGTTTTTGTTATTGTCTCTTTTGCTGTGCAGAAGCTCTTTAATTTGATGTAGTCCCAGCTGTTGATCTTTGCCTTCACTATCACTGCTTTGGGTGATGTGTCTGTAAAGATGTCTTTGATGTGCATATCATGTAGTGTTTTGCCTGTTTCCTTCTATGTATTTAAGTTTAAAATACTCTTCTTTTGGATTGCTTTCATTCCTTTATTGGTGGGGCCACAGGGTAAAATGTTTTCTCTAAGAGCTAATGTTTCTAGTTAGCTGCATTTTTTTCTTTTTCCTTTTTTAAAAAGATTTATTTATTTATGCATGCAAGAACTGGGGTATAGGCCAGAGGTATGGGGGGGGGGTGAGAGACAGAGTGGGGAACAGAACAGGCAGATTGACCAAAGTACACTGCTGAGGGGAGTAGCAAGTGAGACAGGAGAGGTCTGCTGGGCCATGTGGGTACTTCCCTGGCCAGCCAGGCATCAAACTTACACTGCAAAGTCTGCAGACAGCCCCACAGTGCTATGCTCAACCCCTGTGCCACCAGGGAGGCCCCCTGCATTTTTTTCTTTTAAAGACTTGCTCATGTGCCTACTATGGCACAAAATCAATCATTTGCTGACTGGTTAGTGAATTGGTCTCTCTCTCTGGCTAATGCCTCTTATGGGTAACATTTGTTGGAGGTGCATATCTATACTTTGTTATAGATCCTATTTCCCCTCCAGAGTACCCGATTTAGCACTTTCGATGTCATTATGATGAAGTTCCATGTACCATATGTGGAAGAGTGATGGGTTCTCTGTTTCCTGTGGTTCTTGTGCCTCCCATTCTGACAGGGAAGGGCAGCAAGAGGTGTCCTGGTCCTAGTCCTCTTCTATATACAGTAGTCAGGCACCTAATAGTAAATACTCCACTAGAAAGGACCGATTACTAGTCTTCCTACCTCCTAATGTCCAGGACAAAGCTCTGCTACCTAAGTCTGCTTGCTGCCTGCTGCTGCTACACACTGGGGAGAGAGAGATGGTTATGGTTTTTATAATCTTTCAGAACGAATCTTGCCCTGAAGCGTTCATTTTACTCACTTTAATCATAGAAGCTAATTAACTGTGATATTTTACTACTGGCATTTTGGGGGAAGAGCTATGCATACCATATGAAACAATGTTTAACCATTTCATAGGGCTTTATACATAATTTTAATTATATTCAAATAAAAGGCAGCACGAATGATTCTCATACCTTCCCTTTCCTCTACAGTGAGCAGTTTGGGCGTCAGCCAGGAACTGCAAAATAAACTAGAAGATGTTGTGATTGACAGAAATCTTCTCATTCTTGGAAAAATTCTAGGCGAAGGTGAGCAATTTAGTCCTTTTAAAGTTGAGGTAAAAAAAGTAAGCAGTTTACAGTAATTTTTAACAATGTGTATTTATGGAAAAAAACCACTATTTTGTAGATTTAAGTTATAATACAAATTGTCCTATTTTATAACTAAAATGGAATTATTTTATCACCTTATAGAGTGATGAGCTAAGTGTGAGCCAACCAAACTTGTGACAGCAGGAGGCTGGTGCCCACCTGCACTCTGGTCCTCAGGCATGGGTGGCCTGCATGGGTGCCCCATCCCCTGCTGCCAGCAGATGGGCAGCTGTCAGCCCATCTGACACATAGCTCTGACATGCCAGCATTTTTTGCATTGGGGGAGATTTTGCATAGACTCAGTGTAGATGTTGTTTGACTTTACAGGTGAGTTTGGGTCTGTAATGGAAGGCAACCTTAATCAGCAAGATGGCACCTCTCAGAAAGTGGCAGTGAAGACCATGAAATGTGAGTTATCACTGATTCCACCTACTCTTCTGGGTGTGGGTAGCTGCTTCGGTGCCTGGTACTCCATGAGGTCAGTGATGAAGCTCATGTATCAAGAGCTCAGTCTCTGATGTGTCACAAGGCCACCCAGAGGTCACTGAAGGAAAGTAACTGTGATGAACTCTTCATACCTGCTTCATAAATTCTTTACACTCAAGACAGTAACACTGCTCTTGAGTACTCTTTCTCACTCTCTCACTCTCTGCCTCTCCTAAAAAACCCCCTCTCTCATCTGATGACCCCAAAATAAGGCATCGTGTCCAAGGCAGGGCTGACTTGGTGGCAGCACCTGGCCACAGGGGTTGGCCTTGTGGCTGATCTGGCTAGCTTGGTAGGGCCATTTCTCCCTTAAGGATGATTGTGTGGTCCTCAGGAAGCAATGGGCTGCCTGGAAAGTCAATGTCCCAGCGGAAAGAAGAAATACTCTGTGGTCAAAAGCCTATGAAGAGCTGTAAGCATAAGCTAGAACTTCCAAGCAAGATGAGAGAAAAGAGCCTACAGCTGAGTCAGGAAGAACCTTCTAAGTCCTAACAAAGAATCTGTTTTTATGCTGCAAGTACTACAGGGTTTTTATGTGTCTTAAGCCAAATAAGGAACAAAGAACAGATTCGTTCTAGAAAGTTCACTTCCATGGCAGTGTGGAGGAGAATGAATTACAGCATTGACAAAAACAGTGGCACTCTAGAATCTGCAGCTATTCATCTAGGTAAGGAAAGTAAGGCTCAGAGACAAGTGACTTGTCTAAGAGCTAGAAAGGGTTGGCTGCAGTAGCATTTTCTTCATACCTGTCTCCAAAAGTGCATTTCCAAGGCCTAGACACACACAATTGTCTATGTTTGATTCTTCAGGTGCCCACTTGGTCATACATACAATGAACCGTGATTATGTGGTGTTTCATCTGTGCTTCTCATCACAGTTCATGTGGATGGAGGTTATTTGATGCTTGGTTTGGTAATATTCTTAACTGGCTTTCTCACTAAGCCCATCTATATGTTTAGTATTATTTTTGATCAAGGAGTAAAATAAAAGTGGTTTCTTCATAAAATTGAAACCCACTGTTTACTGAGCATTCAAGAACAAACTAGATTACAAGTATGAGTTTATAGATTATAACCAGAGCTGCTTCAATTATAACCAATGCTGGTGGCTGGAGTTTTAGGTCCATTATAAAAAGGATTATGTAACAATCAACAATTAACATGGACCTTTTGCTTTCTAAAGCCTCTTACGTATATGTTCGTGGGCCATACTTATGTAATACTCACTATGTGGCAAAGGACACTCCTGTTATTCCCACGTTTCTTCAGTGCAACAGAAACAGGAAATCAGTGCAGCTGAGTGATTGTTATCACCCCCAACCCCCCCAACCCCCCCAACAAAGTCACAGTGAAGTTACAGTTGTCACTATGAGCTGACGCCATACGAACCAACCTGGTACAAAACCACACTCAACATCATTCCTGCTGCTTATGTTGTATTCTATTTGCACCTCACATTGTGTGTGTGCCATTGTCCCACTTACCAAGGATGAGGCAGAGGTTGAGGGGACCCTGTGAAAGGACCTGGTCTGGAAGCTTCCTTTTGGCCTTGACTCTGCTGTTCTTTAATCAGAATCACTTGCATATTAATAGCTAATTATCAAAGGTTTAAAGTTTCCAGCCTCACACCCCATGCTCATCACCTGGAGGTTGGCCCCTTGGGGGAGGGTTTGTCAGCAGACCCTCCCTGCTTCTTTTCCACAACTTGGTTGTTTCCAACAAGGGGAATAGGTTGAGGGTGACATTGGCAGATATGCTGCAAGTCCATAGAATCAAAAAATTTTTTTCTTAAATTTGCCTTAGTAGGATGTATAGACACTGTGCTAGATGATCTCATATCTGATTTGAGTCAGTATTTATACCCTGTTAAAGAAAACACCTGAGACTTGGTCTGTTTAATTGTCATAAAACACAGAACATAAAACCATATTAATCATTTTCAAGTTCAGTGACACTGAGCCACATGCACATTGCTGTGTGCCGCTATCACCACCACCTACCTCCAGAGCTTTTTTCATACTGCTCAGGTGAAACTGTCCTCCGTGCAACAGCTCCCCAGTCCCCTCCCACCCTTCACCCCCACCTCCTACACCCACCATTCTGCTTTCTGTTTATACAAATTCAACTATTCTAAGTGCCTCATATAAGTGGAATCTTGTGACTGCCTTACTTCACTTCATATAATATAAAATTTTAAATCTCTTTTAAACTGGCTTAAGTCTATAAACTAGGTATGAAAGTATTTCCAGTTAACAAGGTGTAACTAAGCAACTAAATTTGTAAGATCAGTGCTGATAGAAAGGGAAAGCATGTTTTCTTTTTTTTTTAAGACAAAAATAACTGCAACAGATTGATTGGATTTCATTTTAGCTTTTTTTTTTTTTAAACTAAAATAGCTTCATTGCTAGAATAGTTTTAGATGGCAGAACAATAGGCAGGGTCCTGGGTTCCCATGTGTCCCTCTCCCTCGTATTTCCCGTTATTAACATCCTGCTACAGATTTTACAGTTGATGAACATATACTATTAGCTAGTTGAAGTTATCTGTAAGTTACACTGAAGTTCACGCTATGCTGAAGTTTTCTGAGTTTTGTCAAACGCATAATGTCACGTATCCACCGCTCCGGCATCTGACAAGAGTCTCACGGTCCACACTCCCCTGAACACCACTCATTCACCTCTCTGCTTGCCTACCCCCACCCATCCCTGACGACCACTCATCTGTTAATCGTTTTGCCTTTTCCTGATTTTACTTTCAGAGAACAGAAATACTATTTCCCTTCATTGGGTAAATTAATTGTACCTAACATTTTCCATCTTTTCCTCTAGTGGACAACTTTTCTCAGCGAGAGATAGAAGAGTTTCTCAGTGAGGCAGCGTGCATGAAGGACTTCAACCACCCAAACGTCATCCGACTCCTAGGTACCACAGAGAAACGCAGCTTCGGGTGGCCAGGGGGACTCAGCTAGATCCACTCTGTGCCAAAGGGAAAAATCTCTGGCTCAGAGTAGTTTGCACTTTGTGTGCCTCAAAAGTAATTTATAACATTCAGTTTTTCACTCAAAAGACTTCTGCTATTACATTTAGTAGCTGAGAGTGAATGTGGGTCTGATTGCCCGGACACCAGTGTGCTCAGGAGTATTTAGAGTGGCCCCAGAGTACAAGGTGAGGGTGAATTAAAAGGGACTCCAGTCACTCAAAGGCAAGTCATGAGAGCTTATAATTTTTATTGATTTAAGATTATCCATATATCTAGTACCAATAAACTAAAAGTGGAAAAGTAAACAAATTCCAATTCATTAACATATTTTAAAGCACTAATGTCTTCTCCATTAATAATTTCATGAGCTATGGTTTAACAGTCAGAATTTGGCTTTGTAGCTCTGTTAGCTAAAAAATATAAAAGGAGAAACCAGGTAATGTGTGGTCTCCATGTAAGTGATACTATTTCAAGAGAGAAAACCTGAAAGAATGATAGGATATTCTGGCCATATTTTTTGTTGCTCTTGTCTTATGACTTGAAAAATGCTAAATTCATCTGGGAACTTTTAATGTTTTAATATGATTATGATACTCCACAGAAATGTGAAAACTAATGTTTGGATACAATATTATGTCCGAGAAGCAACTGTTAAACTTTTGCAACTATTCACTTTAGCTGACTGAGAACAATCGGACTTTGTAAGTGCCCCACAATGTGTAAGAGCTTTGCAAGCCTGTATCAGGTGACAGACACTTTAGCTCTAGAATTCCATGATAAATGGCATTGAAGCTTTTTCCTGTTAAAAAATGAGGGATGTGGATTTCACCTACCGACTTTCAAAATTCTTTTCATCTTTTTAAGCATTTGGTTGCAGAGGACTTCTTCACATGATTAAGTATTTAACTGTCACATGAAACTAGTTTGCACTTGAATTCTAAGGCAACAGCTACCCCTAACTTAGACTCAGTATAAGAAAACTCCATTGGTTTCTCGAATGGCTATATTTATTTTGGATGAATTTTTGAGAGTTTTCATGCAACAGGGAATCTGAAAGGGAAAAAATTACCTAGAAGTGGACACAGAGTGTGTTCTATATTGTGAAACACAGTATGTGAGTTATGGGCCTTTGTTTTGTTTTGTTTTTTTAACTGTTCATTCGGGAGCACATGGTTTTAATTTGGCCAGTGCCCCTGCCTGCCTTGCTGGTCACATATAACAAGGGGTCTTTGTAACTTACTCTGTTTTTAATTTCAGGCGTGTGTATAGAAATGAGCTCTCAAGGCATCCCAAAGCCCATGGTGATTTTACCCTTCATGAAATATGGTGATCTACATACCTACCTACTCTATTCCCGACTAGAGACAGGACCAAAGGTAATAACCTGTGTGTTACCACTTACCAGCTCTCAGGCTTATGCTACAATCTAGCCCACATTAGCACCTACGGAAGGGCAACGATGGGAAGGAGGGAGAGAAGGGACTTTGACCTTTTTTCAGTCCTCACTGTGCATCCTAGGCTTAAATATATCTTTCCTCATAGCAGGCCTGCTCATTGGTCGTATTATTTATTCCCTTTTAATGGAGGAAGAGGAAGAACCTATCTGGGAGCATAGTCTCATGGCCTCACTTCAGTGCAGCCAAGGGTCCCTCATATTATCAGAGTGACCTCGTTCTTTTGAAGTTTCCTCTCTTTGGCCCATTCACTATGAAATCCCTGGATGCAGGTTTTGTTTAAGTTCCCGGAGGGAAGTTGCACAAGCTCTTTTTCAGAGATGCTGAGGGTGAATTCAGTCCATTCATCTTTCTCTTTACCATGAGCCCATCCATCCTCAGAACAGAAAGCATATTGGGAACTGGGGGGCCAGCATGCTTTCCTTCAACGGTATCCTTAAGAGGGACAGTGACCCTGCAGGTCAAACCCTGCCCTGAACCCACACAATACAAACTGAAATTAAAACCTTCAAGTGATGTTTCCAATCCAAGCAATGGGTGGCCCTGAGGTCACAGGTGATTTATAGGGATGTGATGAAACAATGTTCACAAGATGGATGACGGGCTTGACAGGCAAAGTGAACTTAAAAAAAAAACAAAACAGTCCCCATCCTAAAAGAGTTAAATCGGTAGGAAGAGCTATTTTTTGTTTAATTTGATAAGGCAATTGAAAAAAAAACTGAAAAAAAAAAAGAGACTGAACTCAGGGTAATCATATTCTGGAATGCAATAATCTTGTATGTTATAGACGGAGGAAATTTTTTCTTTTCTTTTTTTCTTCATTTATTCATTTCTTCCCAGGGAAGGTAAGTGATCTAAACAGGAGCATAACCCCTTTCTTCTTCCAGGTCCCCCTGTGGTCCATGCTCAGATGTATTTTTGCTCCCTTCCTTGTGGCTTCTTTTAAGTTGTTCACCAGCACAAATACTAACCAGAGACAGGAAATTGTAGCCACATCACAGAGTTATTATAAAATCACTGAGGCTCCTCCAAAAGAGGGCAAGGGCCTAATTTCAAGCAGAGGACTCAGCAAGACTGCGAGTTTTCCCTTCAATGAAAAAAAGACAATAATCTTATAAGAAGCCTGGAAAAGAAGAAAAAAATTACCCAGTTTCCCAGTCTTCAGAACAGTCATTGGCATCTTCACACATTCACATCCCAACTGCTTACTCCACACCTAGTATTTCCCAGGCTGGTCAACAATATTGGCTGACATTCTTGAAGCATTTAGCAAAGGTCAGCCTATATATACATATATATATATATATATATATATATATATATATATATATATATATATAAATGCATAAATGGCACAACCACTCCAGGAAGTAATTGTGAAAAGAATCTCAGGTGAGGAAACTGAGGCACAGATCAGGACTGGCCCTGGGCTGGAGAACCTGTGGCCTCAGGGGCTCTGATTGCCTCGGCCTGATGCCCTGACAGCATCCAGACAGGTGGCTGTGAGTGGAGGTACAACATCCTCTTGACTGGATTTTTGTTTAATGTTAATGAACAATTTTACTCACATTTAATTTTCTGGTATGTTGAATGATTTTTTCTAATAATATTGGAAGGCATGGGGATTTCATGTGGCACAAGAGTGAGTTCTGTAGTTAAAAAAAATACATGGGGCTGTTTGATGGCCAAGAATCATCTATTTTTACTTGTGAAGCTCAGTTCTGCTCCCTTTTTTGGATCTTTATGCGATTGTAGTAAGCCTCGCCATGGAGGTTTCTCTTGAATTTTTGTAGAGAAGTAAAGAGATCATTTATTTTCTTTATAAAAACACTTGTTAAATTATAGAATAAAATTAACATCTTTTTCCTTTTAGGTGTACAGGTCTATCTATGATTTTAAAAATGTGTAGACTCACGCTCCCACCATCACATTTAGGACACAGAACAATTTCATTACCCAAAAAGGCCTTCTCTTGCTACCCCTTTGGTTTGAGGTCACATGCAATGCCTCATACTGTTCCTGATGACCATGGGATCTGTTCTCCATCACTGTAGTTTTGTCTTTTTTGAGAATAGAAACACCGTTTTTTGTTGTTTTTTTAAAAAAGATTTGTTTATTTATGCATAGAGGAACAGTGGTGTAGGCCAAAGGTGCTGGGGGGTGAGAGGATTCACAAGAGATAAAGTGAGGAGCAGAACAGGCAGATCTACTGAAACACACTGCTGAGGGGAACAGTGGGCGAGACAGGAGAGGTTTGCTGTGCCATGTGAGTTAGCTGCCTGGAGATTAAACTTGTGCTGCAGTGGCTGGTGACAGCTTGATAGTACTGTGTCTTTAACCCCTGCACCACCATTGAGGCCCAAAACACAGTTTTTAACTAGCTTCCTTCATTCAGCATGATGCTTTTGGGATCCGTTCAAGTTGTGGTGTACATCAACAGTTCATTCCTCTTTTATTAGTGTGTAGTCCTTTGCTGTATGGATATACCACAGTGAGCTTATCCATTCACCTGTTGAGAGACAGATAAGTTGTTTCTAGTTTCTGGTTATTATTAGTGAAGTTGCTGTAAATTGCATGGCTATGCTTTTCTGTGAACACAGCCTTTCATTTCTCTAGGCTAATGCTAGGTCACATGGAAAGTACATGTTTAACTTTATAAATTACTGCTGAACAGTTTTCCAGAGTGGCTGTACTATTGTACATTTCTACCAGCAATATATAAAGAGTTAGTTGGTCTGGATTGTTGTTAACACTTGGTATTAACAATAGTTTTGTTTGAGGATGGTATTTTGGTTTTAGCTGTTTGGATATATGTGTAATGACATCTCATCATAGTTTTCTTTTTTTCATTTCTGATTAATTTTGTTAAATATCCTGTTTTGTATAAACAAACATTTATATCCTCTTTGGCAAGTGTTCAAGATTTTTGTTTAATTTTTCTTTTTCTTTTTTTTTTCTTTTTTTTTTTTTTATAAATTTTATTGTTATATTCCCCATACAATTGCAGCCCCCCCCATTCTGACCCCAATCCCTCCCCTCCCGCCCCCGCCCCCCTAAAAGTGTCTCTGGTTCATAGTTTTTTGTTGATTTTGATTTTCACTTTCTTATATTCATTTTCCTGGTCCCTTATTTAAGTTTTCTAGATTCCTGCTATGAGTGAGACCATCCGGTATTTTTCTTTTTCTTTTTGGCTTATTTCGCTGAGCATGATCCCTTCCAGCGCCATCCATGTTGCTGCAAATTGCATGTGTTTATCTTTTTTGAATGCTGAGTAATATTCCATGGTATATATGTACCACATCTTCTTGATCCAGTCATCTATTTTTGGGCATTTGGGTTGTTTCCAAAGCTTAGCTATTGTAAACAGTGCTGCTATAAACATAGGGGTGCAGGTGTTCTTTGGAATTGATGTTTCTGTGTCCTTTGGGTAAATACCTAGGAGTGGAATTGCTGGATCATATGGAAGCTCTATGTTTAGTAGGTCCAGAAATCTCCACACAGCTTTCCACAGTGGTTGGACCAGTTTGCACTCCCACCAACAGTGCAGAAGAGTTCCTTTTTCTCCACACCCTCGCCAACATTTGTTGTTGCTAGTTTTTTTAATATGTGCCATTCTCACTGGTGTAAGATGGTATCTCATGGTAGTTTTGATTTGCATTTCCCTGATGACAAGTGAAGCTGAACATTTTTTCATATGCCTGTTGGCCATTTGCATTTCCTCTTCAGAGAAGTTTCTTTTTAGCTCTTCTGCCCATTTTTTGACTGGATTATTTTCTTTGTTGTTGTTGAGTCTCATCAGCTCTTTGCAGATTTTTGTGATCAGTCCTTTATCATTAGTGTTGGGTGCAAAAATGTTCTCCCAGTCAGTGGGGTTTCTCTTTGTTTTTGTTATTGTCTCTTTTGCTGTGCAAAAGCTCTTTAATTTGATGTAGTCCCAGCTGTTTATCTTTGCCTTCACTATCACTGCTTTGGGTGATGTGTCTGTAAAGATGTCTTTGATGTGCAAATCACGTAGTGTTTTGCCTATATTTCCTTCTATATATTTTATGGTTTCAGGTCTTATGTCTAGTTCTTTAATCCATTTTGAGTTGATTTTTGTGTATGGTGTGAGGTAGTGGTCAAGCTTCATTCTTTTGCATGTAGCGACCCAGTTTTCCCAGCACCATTTATTGAACAAACTTTCTTTGCTCCAATGCATATTCTTTGCTCCTTTGTCAAAGATTAGTTGACCATAAATCTGTGGGTTTATTTCTGGATTTTCTATTCGATTCCATTGGTCTGTTTATTCTTCCAATCCATGAGCAGGGGATGTCTCTCCATTTCTTTGTGTCTTCTTCTATTTCTTTTAACAGTGTTTTATAGTTTTCTTTGTATAGGTCCTTTACCTCTTTTGTTAGATTTATTCCCAAATATTTGATTTTTTTTGTTTCAATAACAAAAGGGATGGTTTTTTTGATTTCTTCTTCTTCAGATTTATTGTTTGTGTATAGGAAGGCTACTGACTTTTGCGTGTAGATTTTGTATCCTGCCACTTTACTGAACTGATTGATGAGTTGAATTAGCTTTTCTGTGGAGTTTTTGGGGTTCTCTATGTATAATATCATATCATCTGCAAATAGTGATAGTTTGACTTCTTCTTTTCCTATTTGGATTCCTTGGATGTCTTTCTCTTGTCTTATTGCCCTGGCTAGGACTTCCAGTATTATATTGAAAAGCAGTGGTGAGAGTGGACATCCTTGTCTTGTTCCAGATCTTAATGGAATTGCTTTCAGCTTTTCACCATTGAGAATGATACTGGCTGTTGGCTTGTCATAGATGGCCTTTATGATGTTGAGGTATGTTCCTTGTATCCCAAGAATTTCAAGGGCTTTTATCATGAATGGGTGTTGCACTTTGTCGAAAGCTTTCTCAGCATCTATTGATATTATCATATGGTTTTTATATTTCTTTTTGTTGATGTGTTGGATAATGTTGATTGATTTTCGGATGTTAAACCATCCTTGTGTCCCTGGAATGAATCCTACTTGGTCGTGGTGAATTATCTTATGGATACATTGTTGGATTCTGATAGCTAAAATTTTATTGAGGATTTTTGCATCAGTGTTCATTAAGGAGATTGGCCTGTAGTTTTCCTTTTTTGTGTTGTCCTTGTTCGGTTTTGGTATTAGTGTAATGTTGGCTTCATAAAACGTGTTTGGTATTGTCCCTTCCTTCTCAATTTTTTGGAAGAGTTTGTGAAGGATAGGCACTAATTCGTCTCTGAATGTTTGGTAGAATTCATTTGTAAATCCATCAGGTCCTGGGCTTTTGTTTTTGGGGAGGTTTTTGATTACCATTTCAATTTCGCTAATTGTAATTGGTCTGTTTAGGTGTTCTATTTCTTCTTTATCTAGCTTTGGGTGATTGTAGAGTTGTAGGAATTTGTCCATCTCCTCTAGATTGTTAAACTTGTTTCCATATAACTGTTCATAGTAGTTACTGATTATTCTTTTGATTTCTGCTGTGTCCGTTGTGATTTCTCCTCTTTCATTGATGATCCTGTTTATTTGTGCTTTCTCCCTTTTTTCCTTTGTGAGCCTGGCTAGGGGTTTGTCTATTTTATTGATTTTTTCAAAGAACCAGCTCTTGGTTTCATTGATCTTTTGGATTGTTTTCTTAGTTTCAATTTCATTTATTTCTGCTTTGGTTTTTATTATTTCTTTTCTTCTACTGGTTTTGGGGTTTTTTTGTTGTTCTTTTTCTAGATCTTTGAGCTTCGAGATTAGGTTGTTTCTTTGCGTTCTTTCTTGTTTCTTGATGTGAGCTTCTATTGCTATATATTTTCCTCTTATTACTGCTTTTGCTGCATCCCATACATTTAGGATATTGGTGTCCTCCTTGTCGTTCAATTCAAAAAATTTTTTAATTTCTTCTTTGATCTCCTCATTAGTCCAATGGTCTTCCAGTAGTGTGGTTTTTAATCTCCATGAGGTAGGAAAGTTCCTTGCCTTCTTTTTATGGTTTATTTCTAGTTTGATGCCTTCATGGTCAGAAAAGATGGTTGATATGATTTCAATCTTGGTGTATCTGTTGATGTTTGTCTTGTGCCCCAGTATGTGATCGATCCTGGAGAATGATCCGTGTGCGCTTGAGAAAAATGTGTACTCCGTTTTTTTGGGGTTTAGTGTTCTATAGATGTCTGTTAAGCCCAATTGCTCTAGGTCCTTATTTAGAGCTTTGGTTTCTTTACTTATTTTTTGTCTTGTTGATCTATCCATTGTTGATAGTGGTGTGTTGAAGTCTCCCACTACGTATGTGTTTTCTCTGATGTCTGTTTTCAGAGAGGACAACAGTTGTCTGATATATTTTGGTGCTCCTTCGTTTGGTGAGTATATGTTAATGAGTGTTATTTCTTCTTGAAGTATTGTCCCCTTGATCATAATGTAGTGACCATTGGGGTCTCTTTTTATCTTTTTGAGTTTGAAATCTGTTTTATCTGATATAAGTATAGCTGTTCCTGCTTTCTTTTTTGGTCCATTTGCTTGTAGGATTGTTTTCCATCCTTTAACTTTGAGCCTATTTTTATCTTTTGTAGCTAAATGTGTTTCCTGGAGACAGCAAAAGGTTGGGTTTTGTTTCTTAATCCAGGCTGCAACTCTGTGTCTTTTTATTGAAGAGTTTAGTCCATTTACATTTAGAGTTAATATTGATATGTTAACATCTGTATTTGCCATTGTGTTTGTCTTTCCTTTGATTTTATTTATTTATTCTTTTAATAACTTTTTTTTTTTTTGGCCTTCTTTCATTGTTATTCATCCCTCTGAGGTTCTGGCTTTAGGACTCCTTGTAGTATTTTTTGGAGTGGGGGTTTAGTTGCAATGAAATTCCGGAGTTTCTGTTTGTCTGGGAAGGTCCATATTCTTTCTTCAAAGAGGAAGGAGAGCTTTGCGGGATAGAGTATTCTTGGTTGGCATCTGTTTTCTTGGAGTCTGTTGACTATGTCCCTCCACTCTCTCCTTGCCCGTAGTGTTTCTTCGGAGAAGTCTGATGTCAGCCTGATTGGCTTTCCTTTGAATGTTATCTGTTTCTTCCCTCTTGCCAGCTTCATTATTTTTTCCTTGTCCTGGATTCTTGGGAGCTTTACTATTATGTGTCTTGCTGTATTTTTCCTTTCGTCGTGGAAGTTTGGTGTTCTTCTTGCTTCTTGTATATCAATTTTCAGCTCCTTCTTCACATTTGGGAAGTTCTCTTCAATTATCTCTTTGAATATTTTCTCTGTTCCTACATCTCTCTCCTCTCCTTCTGGTATTCCTATAACTCTTATATTTCCTTTCCTCATGGAGTCAGATAGTTCCCGAAGTCTTTCCTCGTTCTTTTTCCTTCGTACTTCTCTTTCCTTTTCTGTTTTGGTTCTTTTTATTTCTGTGTCTTCAAGATTACTTATTCGTTCTTCCATTTCATCTATTCTGCTTTCATTGCTTTTCCCAGAATTCTTTAGTTCTTCCATTAATTCTTTGATCTCCTGCATTTCTTTTACTTCCCTCTTTAGGGACTCAATTTCTTTCTTCTGACCATTGTTTTCCCTCTCTAGGGACTCAATTGCATTCTTCTGATCGTTGATTATTTTTCCCTTATCATTGTTTTCCTTTATGACTTCTGTCAATTTTTTAATCACGGCAATTTTAAATTCTCTTTCTGGAAGGCTCAGAAATTCTTCCAAGTTATTGTCGTTGCAATCTGGGGGCTGGTTTTCTTTTTGTGGTGTGCTTTTTCTCTGGAGAGTTGCTAGGTTGCGTGTGGTTCTTCTCCTCCCTACTGTCTGTTTTCTAATTTGCCGTATGCGTTGGGACACTGTGTTGTTGGGACTGGCCGGCATCTTGGGTGGGCTTCTCTGCTCCCCTCTGGTTCCTCCAGGAGTCATCTGTCAGTTTCAAGCAGTCTTTACTGGAGAAAGGTCCCTGTTCTAAAATGCCGGTGTGGGGACACACTCCCCTGTGCGCCTGGTCTGCCCCGGCGGTGGGTTCCTGCTCCCCCTCTGGGCTTGGACTGCAGGCCAGAGGGGGTCTGGTGTGGGCGAACTTCCCCCGCTCACCTCTGGCTCCTGAGGAAGCCTTCTGCAGGTAGTCTTTACTGAAGAAATGTCCCTGTTCTAAAATGGTGATGTGGGACACACTCCCTGCGTGTCTGGTCTCAGGCACACTCTTCTGCGCGCCTGGTCTGCCCCGGCTGTGGGTGCTCGCTCTCCCTGTGGGCTCAGACTACTTGTTTGGAAGGGGCCCGGTGTGGGCTAACTCCCCAGCTGGCCACTAGCTCCTTCAGGAGCCTGTGCTGGCTTCAAGTCGCTAGGTGGCGCCAGAGATCTCTCCTAGAGCCCTTGGGGAGCTGATTTTCCACCCCGTGGGACAGGGAGCAGAGCGGGGATGGTAGGGTACACCTCAACGGCTTTGGGGTGCTGTGTCTGCCTTGTGCCCCACCGTCGTGGGGAACCCACGCCCCTAATTTCGTGCCCCGGGTCTCAGTTCCAAAGCCCTCAGTTCCAGGACGCGGGCTGTAGCCCAGATCAGTGGCGCGGGAATGGCGCCTTTTGAATCCCGCTTCCCTGCCTGGGCGCCTTGTTCCTGCTCACTCAGGGAGGGCCTCCGAGGTCTCCCCGCAAGCCTAGGTCGCAGGCGCGGGGACCTGGGCAGCTGTGATCCGATCGGATCAGCGCGCCGCTTTCCGCGCAAGCTTACCGGGTGGCCGGGGCTGTGTGCTGGTGCTGGTCTCCTCCTGGGGGGCGGGGCTCTCTTTAATGGCGCCTGGAGCTCACCTCCGCGGCGGGTCCTGCAGGGTTCTCCACAGCTCCCGTTCACGGGGTGTGTTGGCTGCAATAGTTCCTTTCCACTCACAGTCCCACTTGCTGCGTCCGTTTTTCTTGTTGGCCGTTTTGGTTTGTTGTTTCCCTCCTCTCTGCCGGTCGGAGAGTGCGACTTTGTGGGCGGGGGAGGGGAGCAGGGTTCTGCGCTTCTCTCCCTTCTGGTCCTCTTTTATGGCAACTTTCTTCTTTGGGTAGTTTGCTGGAGTCGTCCGTTTATCTTCCGTGTCCCAGTTCTCACTGGGACCTGCCGCTTTTCCTCCCTATTAACTTTTTTTAATGGGAGATCTTACTCGCAGCGTCTCCTCGCCGCCATGTTGCTCCGCTTGTTTAATTTTTAACTAAGCTATTGGTTTTCTTACTGTTGAGTTTTGAGAGTTTTTTATAGCCTAGATACAAGTTCTTTGTGGACTGTGTGATTTGCAAAGATTTTTCTCCCAATTCTCTTGTCTTTGTATTCTCTTAACAAGAGTCAAAAATAATTGAATTTTTATAAAGTGCAATATAATAGTTTTTCCTTTTGTAGATCATGGCTGCAGCCATGTCTAAGAAATCTGCCAAACTGCAGATAAAAAGATTTTCTCCTGTTTTCTTCTAAACATTCTTTGATTTTATGTCTTACACTTACATCTATGGCCCATTTTTAATTAATTTGTTGTGCAAAGTATGAATTTTAATATTTGCTTTTTGCATATTGATGACCAATATCATTTGTCAAGACTATCCACAATCTATTTAATTGCTTTTGTAACTTTGTCAAAAATCACTTAGCTATGCATGTATGGATCTCTTTTTTAGTTTTCTCTTCTGTTCCATTCTATTCTGTTCCTTTGCTCCTACCACATTGTCTTGATTAGTATAAGTTTTAAAATCAGGTTAACGTGTTCTTCCAACTTTATTCAACTTTTCCAGGATTGGTTTAGCTATTCTAGCTTTGCTGCCTTCCATATAAATTTTGGAATCTGCTTCTCTGTGTCAGCTGAAAGTACTGCTATCATTTTTGTGTTCTTTTAAACAAAATAACAATGAGGAAAAACAGTACCCAGCATCTTACTGATTAATGAATAGTTTCTATTTGCAAAAACATAAGTATATCTTAATGATGGAAACTAACTCCCAGGTTTTATAATATAAAAAGGAAAGTATTTTAATATTTTGATACTTTGTAGCCACCAGTAAAGCTAAAAGTCAAAAAATACAGGCCAACTGGAAAATCAAGCTTTTATTCAAATCTTTTCTTTCTGCCTATTCAGCAAATTCCTTTGGGGAAAAAAACATTTTGTTCCTGTTAGTGTGGCCCAAGACTAGGTCTTAGTTATATAAATGTGCTTTCCTGAAGGGTCAAAGTGCTGGGTGCTGGGTGCCATGTTGTCTTCTTTTGAACCTAAAGGTGTGCAGGGCAAACATGCAGATGACAGGACAGACCCTCAAATACCCCATTCTCATGGGTGTGGACAGTACAAAGGAAGGCAGAAAGTGTAAATCAAGCATTATAGGAGCATACTGTTCTAGAACTTCATTTAAGAATTCTGAATGGAGAAATTTTCAAAATATCCCTTACTGCCATCATGGCTGTCCTCCAAGAAAAGGTAGGAATGATATGGCAAATTTGGAGAAGTATACAGGAAAGATCAGAATGAACAAAGACTGAGGTATCTGAAACACTCATGCTTAGCAAAAAACAGGTTGCCTTGTGCGTCAAAAGCAAAACAATGCAGGGTGTGGGGTGACAAAGCAGGAAAGATAAGCTGGGATCAAATTTTGAGAATCTGTAACAGATTCTCAACAGATTCAGATTCAGATTTATATTTATATTACCTGCATGTAATATAAAACCTAACTCAAAATGTCCTCCCAAAAGGAGATAAAGGTCCTTATGTGATAAAACCCAGAGTTAGGAGAGCTCCATAGTTACCAATTTTATCCTCGACAATACCATCAAGTATCTAAAATTGTTCCACCTTTCTAAAATGATAGCAGATGTGGGTGCATAATTGGAAATCAATCCTTGCAAGTGGACTTGTTGCCTCCAAAATACTAGCACTCCCCCTCACCCCTGGCCCCACATGCTTTGCCACCACTGGTGCCAGATTACCCTTTTATCGCCTCTTTGCATGGCACGGGTGCTCCATTCCACTTAGGATGGAGAGGGGTGTTACATTTGCCTTGGTAACTTGCAAAAAAAAAAAATCCTAATCTCTATCACTGGGGAGAAGAGAATATGCTATTGCTAAGCTTTAGGATATGTTTTTCATTACTTTTTTCAAAACCTTTTTTGTGATATTAGTGACACAGATATGAGAGACTCGCTTCCTTGTTTCACTACCACCCCTTTAAGAAATACAAACACCATTTACCCCCTCAGAAAAATACAACTTGCCAGGTTTTTCTTTTAAAAAACTAACCTCGTTTCTTGTTTCTTCTACCCCCTAGCATGTTCCTCTGCAGATACTGTTGAAGTTCATGGTGGACATTGCCCAGGGAATGGAGTATCTAAGCAACAGGAATTTTCTTCATCGAGATTTAGCTGCTCGAAATTGCATGTAAGAGTCCTAACCCATTCTGGAAGGGTTGGACCTCATGGTGGTTGATATTTGTTAGGGTGGCCCATTGTTATTAAAATATTGAGAGCTAGCTTTGGGAGGGAACTGTGTGGCTGGCTTTGGAGATAAGCTGATGTATGTCTGGGTTTTGTTGGGGTTTCACTTCATCTGCCTCCAAGAGTCTGGTTAGCCCCTAAATTTTCTCTCGGGATTGCTTTTTTGTTTCACACTCTCACTCTGCTAGGAGTGCTGGGGTGATCTGTGTGACCCTTCCTTCCTGCCATCAGCTAATTTGGACCCAGAGTTGTATGTAAGTCTGCTGATCATGCAAAATAACAAAAATCTTAAAGATTTTTCCCTAAGTTTTCATGGGGCTGCCTTGTAAAGTTGGGTGTGTGGCTACATTGAAACTTTGCTTTTGTAGCAGAGACAAGGACTTATACAAGAACTTTGAACTTAAGCCCCTCTCCCCATCTCTTTACCCTACCTCACCAGATCCACTGTCTGCTGTGAATCTTCAAAAGTAACTATTTCTTGATTTTAAGTTTACTATTAGGAAAAAAGAGAGTGTTCATTAAACATGTGATATTAGTTTTTTATTCCTCCTAACCAACCTCACTCTTCCCATGTCCCCTGTTACTTTCACCTTATATTTATAATCCAGAAGGAATTTTTTTGTTTTTTATTTAGAAATTTTTTTATAATGGAGAGAAAATCATGAAACACTATGTCCCCTCTAAATATTTCCTCCATGTTTTTCCACCATGTACAGTGGCTAAAGATCCAATTTGCCCTGCACTGGTGGGTTTTCCCTTCAGGACATGTCTCAGTTTTTAAGGTCAATGTCAGGCAGACAGGGACAAGATAGTGACCTTACCTCCAGCCCACCCTAGTCCTCCTGCTTGTCTAGAATATGTTTTAATAGTTGGGGCTATCCCTTGCTTTTTCCAATTAATTCCTCGAGTACCACTTACCCATCTTTTAGAAAGTCCAGCATCTTCCTCTTATAGCATATATATCTTTCCCAAACTCCGAGGAGGCTTATTTAATCCACAGAGCCGTGCTATTGCTTCCAAATACCAGGCAGGAAGGCCACTGGGGTGCTGGTTTTGAGTCCTGGTTTTGAGCTGGTGCTCTGCCTGCTTCTAGACCTCTGAGGCTGCCACATATCTCCACCCTCTGTGCACAGATGCCCCTGCTGGTACGTGTCCCCGTACAGCCCAAAGAGATGCAAGTTATACCCCTTCTGGCTCCCTCTCATTTGCTTTGTCGTTCATCCCAAAGCAGGGCCCTCACAGGCTGATGGGATCTACATATCTTTTGCTTACTTATCATATTTGTTTTCAGCTGAGTCTGAGGTAGGCCTATGATTTAAAACTTTTGCCTCTGAGACAATTCTTTTCTGACACTGCCCATACTCACTCTTGAGTGTGTACTTTCACCTACAAAAAAGATTCCTTTGTAACTCAAAAATAAATAAATAAAGTTTTCCCTTGGAGGGCTAAGGACATGAACTCCCTCTTTGCAGGTTGCGAGATGACATGACGGTGTGTGTCGCAGACTTTGGTCTCTCTAAGAAGATTTACAGTGGCGATTACTACCGCCAAGGCCGCATTGCTAAGATGCCTGTGAAATGGATTGCCCTAGAGAGCCTTGCGGACAGAGTCTACACAAGTAAAAGTGACGTGGTATGTACATAATTTTCATTTGGAGTCCCACAGTGTGCAGATAAAAGTATGCTGAAAGAAGGGACTGAAGTTGCTCTTGCAAAACATTTTACTCTTTGGCAGACTCAGGATTAAAAGCATGCACACACCTTTTTTATTTATCACTGGATATTTGGTGCAGGTGGAACACTGCTCTCTGGTGGAGCATCTTTACATTCAGAAGATCCGAGCTTTGCATAGATAGATAGATAGATAGATAGATAGATAGATAGATAGATAGAGCTATATCTCCTTATTTATCCCCATTTTTCTTTGTTATAAAATGGTGACTATCACTACAGCAAAGATCCTTAATATTTGTATTATATTGAATTAGTTGATCTGATGACTCTTTGGAACCAAGATGCTAATTAAACAATGTTGTGTAATTATACCCTTCACCAGAGATTGGAAGGAGAAAACACTTGACGATGATGGAACAGAGCATTAAACAGTGTTGATGTAAGAGAAGGCTCTATCTGCCTTTGTCAAATTTCCCGAAACAGCTTTAATAAAAATGGGGGACTGAGATTCTCCGACCCCATGTTATTGTCGGGTGGGGAAAGCAGTGTATTTCAGACATAATTGTCAGCTTTGTGCAAGATCATTAGGACTTTAAGGAAATGACCTTTCTCAATGAAAAAGTCCATTCAGGCTTTCTGAAAAGATTCACATCCTGACTCGTTGTTGCTTTGTTCATAGTGGGCATTTGGCGTGACCATGTGGGAAATAGCAACACGGGGAATGACTCCCTACCCTGGCGTCCAGAACCACGAGATGTATGACTATCTTCTCCATGGCCATAGGCTGAAGCAGCCCGAGGACTGCCTGGATGAACTGTGAGTGAGCTGTGCCTTGGCTCAGTTAGTTGGCTCTGCAGAGGTCTGGGGGCACAGTCCGGGGCAGGGGGATACTCTCAGCCAGGCAGGGCGAGGGTCAAGGAAGGCGGCCTGTGCAGACATGCAGACATCCGAAGGCCTTAGCCTCAGTGGAGGGGCTCTGTTGAACAAGGTAACGGCACATAGGCTGAAGTTCTTTAAGCACCTCTGACTTTATAGTGCATGAAATGACTGAGTGAGCACCTATTATCTTCTGCTGCAATTATCCTCTTTCTGTATACAGCAGTTCAAACACAGCAATCACAGTAATATCTTTTTTTTTTTTTATAGAGGCATGCTTTATTTATTTGTTTGCTGGTTTTTGTTTGTTTTGTTTATACATGCACTGGGTACAGTCAGAAGCACGGGAGGGTGAGAGAATTCACCAGAGCCAGAGCGGGGAGCAGAGCAGGCAGAAGGACCGAAGTACACTGCTGAGGGGAGCAGCCGGCGGCAGGAGAGGTCTGCGCGCCATGTGGGACCCTCCTCCGGTGGCCGGGGAGCAGCCGGGGATCGAACCGGCGCCGCAGAGGCCGCGGGCAGCTTCGCAACCCAGCGCTCAACCGCTGCGCCACCGGGGAGGCCCCACAGTAATATCTTGAATCAGAACATTTAGATATCTAAGCCAGGGACTTTGAGATCAGGCTGGTCTTCAGAATTGCTGGAGGCTGGGGGCGTTGTCTGGTTATGTTAGTACACAGTGGACCCAGAAATGGATGTTTTAAAAATGCTCCCTAGGCTCAGCCAGGCAGAGAGTCCCTAACTCCCAGGGTGCACAGGATCCCAGTGCACAGCCCGTCCTGACAGACCTTCTCTGTCCAGTGTGGGCAGTATGGGGAGAGCCCGGACCTTAGAGCCTGACATGCCAGGCTCTGCTGCCTAACGAGCCACATGCAAGATCCTCACAACTGATTTGACCTCTCCCTGCCTTGTTAGCAGCCACCAAAAAAATATATGTGGCCTGAATTATACACAGAGGCATTGGAGGAATTAAAGAAGGAGTGTGGGGTTCTCAGCCAGTAGTAGACATGCAGAGTAAGTGCTCACATAAGAGCACAAGTTAATAATGGAGTATTGTAGATCGATCTCCCCCAGGCATCTGGCTGACCTTTTAAAAATAATGTTGTGTGGTGCGACCGCTGGCTTGGTGATTTGAACCTTTCAAATAGGGAGTCTCTGCCCAACATGACAGAGATGGTGGACTTGGAGAGCATGATTTTCACCGTATTCAGCAAGAACATTTCAGTGCTATGTGCCCTCCCAGGTTCAAGCTGGAGTGTTGAGGCACATGCAGGACTGTCATGCGCACACGCACATGCACACATACACACATACAACACACATGCACACTCATTACAGCGGTGGTTGTGGTTATACAGCTATAACATTAAGAACAGAAAAATTAATGTAAGCCCTTTATTAAATTAGACCTGGGGTTTCATGGTAGTTTTTAAAAGGACCACATAAATGAAATGCTTGCTTTGAACATGAGAAAGCAATTTCAACCAAGCAATATTGAATTTCGCAGTGCTTTGTTGCCATTTCTTTCGTAGCTTCTCTTGTGCACCAAAAGAAGTTGATGTTTGCAGTGATCATCGTGGGTCTTACCGAGGTCTAAGCTGTGTCACATTGTGGTTTTTAGATATTTCACACAGTGTCCAAAGGAGAGAATGCTGACTCTGTTTTCTGTAAAAGAGTCGCCGTGTCAGCGCATGGTGTGTGGGTGGAGAAGTGGTCAGGCCTGTTCCCCACACACTGGACTGCTCCCTGCATAGTGGGCTGTGGTGAGCCAGACCTTCTGCCCACCCCCTCTCACACAGGGACTGGTGAACAGCAGACTCCCACAGAAGGCCCCTGTGTTTCCAAATTTTTAGATAAGAAACAGATACTTTTGGGTTCTCATGTATGTTTGCTGTCTACGTTTAGTTCGGACGAGTTCACTCCTGTATTTAATTGCCACTCCAGCTTTTTTAAGTCAACTTTAAGAACCTTTAAATGACAGAGTACCTGGTGCCCTTTGCTCCAGTCCTGCCGCTCTGAGGGCCACGTCATCTCACGGTCTCACCCCCACCTCTAAACAACCATGCCCAAGAGGCTGCTCTGTGTGATGCCCCTGTTGCCAGCATGGGCCATTGTCTCAGCTCACACGGTCTCCCAGCTGTAGCCCTCAAGATACGCCTCACCAGCTGACCATTCACAGCACCGGTTCTCACTCAGTGTGCCATTTGGGATCCACCTTCTTTTTTTGTTCATTTGGGTCCCATCAGCCAATAGATATATCCTTCAGCAGTCCCCAGCCCCTTGTCCAATCCCTAAAATCATCCAACCCCAGAGCCCAGAGTGGGGCAGGGCTTGGAGTCACCTTCCCACCCCACCATCACATACAACAAGATATAGCAATGGCATCACAGTGTACATAGGTGAATGGGCAGGTCAAAGCTAGTGCTGTTTCCTACAAAATAGTGATACGTGGCCCTTTTGTCTCCTCTCATGCTCTCCTTATTCCCAAGTTTGGTTGGGTGACAACCAAAACCATTTTTCTAGAGTCTGATCATAGGATGTAGTTAAAGATAATCTTTCTATGATTCCTCATTGACCATACCAACCAAACCCATCCGGATCTGACCCTTGGCAGGCAGGGCAGCTGAGTAGTTAAGAACACTGGCTATGATGCAAGACACCCTGGTTTGGTGCTTGGCATGGCCCTCATCCTGGGGCAAAGAATCCCCTCATGCAATCTGCAGCAACATGGATGGAGTTGGAAGGGATCATGCTCAGCGAAATAAGCCAGAAAGAAAAAGAAAAATACCGGATGGTCTCACTCATAGCAGGAATTTAGAAAACCTAAGTAAGGGACCAGGAAAAAGACTAATTGCAATAAAGCAAAAATCAAAATCAACAAGCAACCATAGACCAGAGACACACTACAGTGGGGGGTAGGGGAAGGAGAAAAGGGATTAGGGTCAGAAAAATGGGGTGGGAATTGTATGGGGAATATAACCAAAATGAACATGCATACATTATGCAAAAATGAAAAATGATGTAAGAATTATATAAAATAAAATAATTCATTTTATTTTTAAAAAAATAAAAAAGAATCCCCTCTCAGGGTCATCTTCTATAAAAGGGAATAGCAGTACCTGTATGGTGAGCCTGGTATGCTGACTGAGCAAGTTCCACCTATAAAATACCTCATGTGATGGCTATCAATTAGGAAACCCAAGCAAAAGGTTGGCCATTATTTTTTTCAGTGGAGGTCACAGACAAGAGCAGGGGTCTCACAGATGCTGCCACTGAGAGTTAGTGGGACTTAAATCAGTCCCTCTTTTCTCTGAGCTTCAGCAGCCCTATCTGGGAGAGGAATGCATCTCTTCCTTCATGGAGCTGCTGTTGGTTAAGCAATCTCAAGTGGCTGAGTCACAGCAGGCTACACACAGCCGCTGTGTGCCCAGAGTCGGGGGCTCCCACAGGCCAAGGCTCACCTGCCATGTCGTAGTACCGCCCTTTTTGTTCTCATGCCTGACCACCCCCAAACCTGACCAACCTCCACCTGGCAACTCCCCACCCATACCTGACCACCCCCATGCCAGATGCCCCCTCCATCTGGCCTCCACACACACACACACCTGACCACACCCACACCAGCCTTGCGATTTCATGCACGATGGCCTCCCAAGGCCCATCCTGACTCCTGTCTGCTCTGAAGACAATAGCGCTCATCCACTTTCCCCCTCAGAAACCCTACTCCACTCATTGATCAGTCCCTCCACTTCCCACCAAGGTAGCCCAGCTGAGAAAAGGAGAGAGTCTCCTTGGCTGAGTGGCAGAGCTGCGCTCAGGCCCTGACTAGCACTGTAGAGACGCCCAGCTACGTGGCTCCCCCACCAGGCATACCTGCAGCGCTACACACGGCCCTCTGCAGAGCTGGGTGTAGAGCCAATGCTTGGCCAATATGGGTACATTCATGCATTTATAAATTGTATGATTATATCTTTTAAACAATTATGATAAAATGACATAAGATAAAATGTACCATCTTAACCATTTCTATGTTCCGTGGTCTTAAGCACATTCACATCATTTGTGCAGCCACCATCCCTTCCATCCTCATGACTCTTTAGCCTATAAACCGGAAACTGTCCCTATGAAACACCTCCCCCTGTCCCTTATGACTTTATGATTACATCTTATATAAAATCTCAACAGAAAATCAAAATGACTACTGACAAAGGCAACTACCACATTCTCCCATTCATAAATATTGAAAATAAAGAGAAAAATAAATTCCAAGGTTATATTGTTACTATGTTACACACACAAAAAAGATTATTTCAATGCTTTCTCCTAAGACTCAGAGTAAATGGAAGTAAGTTAACTAGCACAGCATATTGATGGAATAATGAAAGGAGAGTTTCTAAGGACCGAACTTCTCAAAGCTCATCTCAGACGGAGAACAATCAAGTCCCTGTAGAGAAAAAGGAAGTCATGCAAATTAATTTATACCATGAAAACCTCAAAATTTAGAAACAGAAATTGCTTGCCAAGTGTTAGTTAATGATCATCTAATGAAGCTAAAAGAACTGCTAAGTCTGCAGTCCAGGTGAGAATCAGGATTATGAGATGGGGAAACATGACCCGTGTTCGTGGTCATCACATTAGATTTACAAATCTCCACCTTCCAGAACATGTGCAAGTGCTGACAGATGCTGGAAAAGTAAATAAATGTATCACATACCTTGTTAGAATTAGCCAAAAAACCTACATGATGTAATTAAATGTAAATATGGGCACTGTATGTTTACATTCATAAGCTATCAGCAATCTTCTATATGTGTCTGATGATTAAATGGGTCATTTTCTTATCCAGTGACATAATATCAGCTTCTCCAAACAGGAAAGAATCCAAATGAAATAATGGTATACCTCACACTTCATCTCTGTCAAGTCATTCCTAATTCAGTCATCTCTGTTTTATTGTATTAACATAAATGTCCACTGTCACTATATTGGACACTGGACATGAAGAAACTACCTGGAAGAGGGGCCTCCCTGGTGGTGCAAGGAGTTAATTCAGTACTATGAAGCTATTGGCAGCCACTGCAGCAAGAGTTTGATCCCCAGCCAGGGAGCTACCCACATGGTGCAGCAGACCTCTCCTATCTCCCCCACTGCTCCCCTCAGCAGTGTATTTCAGTCAATCCCCCTGTTCTGTTCCCCACTCTATCTCTGGTGAATCCTCTCACCCTCCTACCCCCCCCCCCTCACACCTTTGGCCTACACCCCAGCTCTTGTATGCATCAATAAATTTAAAAAAAAGAAAAAAGAAACCACTTGGAAGAGAGGGTCCTCCCTCCATAACATAGCAGCAGGGGTCATGAGGAACACCTGGGAAGGTCTCATATTGTCCCCTGCTTTCCCATAGCCATGGCATGTTCTGTGATGCCCCTGAGTCTGCTCTCATTTTTCTTACAAAACCACAATGACAGGGCTGTTGAGATTAGATACAGTGACACACACAAAACACCCAGCATAGTGATGCAGTCATTCTTAATCTTTCCCCTCTCCCCAAAGGCTAGCCTCCTTAGCTCTTGCCCCAGGGCCCTCCAAACTCAGCTCTCCTTGTAACAAACCCAATTTGATGGCATAGAACAGCTCACTTTTTCTGTAAAGTCCCAGATTTTTTCAGTTTTGCAAGGAACAGATGGTGGACTGGGTTTGGCCTGTGGGCCATAGTTGGCCAACCTCTGGGCTAAGGAAAACGATCTAAAGTACCACTTCTTTGCCAAGGTAGATATAATTGTCACATATGTTCTTTATTCCTAGAGACAGGATCACTTGCCACATACCCATGGAACATTTATAAAAGTTAAATATTATGCCACAAGAAAAACCTCAGTAAAAAACTTCCAAAAAGTTGGGGCCTCCCAGGTGGTGCAGCAGGTTGAGCGCCGCACTGTGAAGCTGTCCGCAGCCTCTGCAGTGCGGGTTCGATTCCCGGCCAGCCAGGGAGATACCCACATGGTGTGGCAGACCTCTCCTGTCTCGCCCTCTGCTCCCTTCAGCAGTGTTTTTCAGTCCATCTGCCTGTTCTCCCCAATCTGTCTCGGTGAATTCTCTCACCCCCCCACGCCTCTGGCCTGTACCCCAGTTCTTGTATAAATAAATAAATCTTTAAAAAAAAAAATTCCAAAAAGTGGAATGAGAACAGACAAAAATGTGGTAAAATCAAAACTTAAGTGAGAGCAAGGCCTGGCTTGTACGAAGGGACCTGGGTGTGGGGCCAGGAGATAACTCTCTCTTCTTTCTTCGTAGGTATGAAATAATGCACTCCTGCTGGAGCGCTGAGCCCTTGGACCGACCCACCTTTTCAGTGTTGAAACTGCAGCTAGAAAAGCTTTTGGAACTTCTACCCAAAGTTGAGGACAAAGCAGATATCATTTACATCAACACTCAGTTTCCAGAGAGCTGTGAGAACCTAACAGCAGACCCTGCACTTTCCCAGCTGGACATGGACATCGACCCTGACTCTATCATTGCTTCTTGCACACCCAGCGCTGCCATCAGTGTGGTCACAGCTGAAGTTCACGAGAACACACTTCATGAAGGAAGATACATTCTGAATGGGGGTAGTGAAGAGTGGGAAGAGATGGTCTCCGCTGCCCAAGCCACAGACACAGCGGGAAAGGAACGTGTTGGACCAGAAGACAGACCCATGAGGAGTGGGGCCTCCTGGTCCCAAGCCAGCACGCTGCCTTTGAGGAGTCCATCCCCGGATGAACTTCTGTATGCTGATGACTCCACAGAAGACTCAGAAGTCTGAGGAGACAGACTTCTGAGGAGAGGAAGCTGAGAGACGTTCCCCACCAAGCAACTTGTTCTGCTTTAGGAGAATCCGTGTGCTCTTGGTGTTTTTTGTATTTGTCTTCCCTGCTAAGCAAGCACTAAGGTCCCAAAGCACCAAATGAATGTTATCAAGTCAGTCATCATTAAAAATACCTAATATATATTTATTGAAAGAGAAATATATGTGTGTGTATATATGGTGGACACAGATTTTTATTTTATATTTTAATAAAAGAAGATTTATTCCATTTCACTTATCTTGCTGATCTTAAAATTTAATCTTGAAGTCTTGTCTCTATAGCTATTCTTTGATGTTAACATTTGCAGAGTCATAATTGTTTTTTTTAAGTACTTCCCTTTTTCATGACTATTAAGTGTGAAATTATTTTTAAAATAAATGCCATATTTGACTTTGCTTCTGATTTTATGAAAAGTCTGATATCTACATTGAGAAGAATGATTAGTTTAATATTTAAAATTTTACAACTGGTTAATTCTTTGATATGACTTCCTAATAAAATATGAATGAGAAGGCTATTATTCTTACTTGAGACTTAGGAAGACAGTGATCACCAGAGGTCGTGGTGCCTTTGCCAAGGAATTCCCTTAACATCTGGCCCTTGATGTGATTGTTCTGAGCATTCTTGACATTGTTTTTTAGAGCTATAAAAAACCACTGCAGGGTGTCCCAAGATGAAGAGCAAAAAATTGTCAAAGGATTAAAAAACACATCTATGTAAAAATATTTAAAATCAGTTGTAGAAAAGAGGCTGATGGCAAAGCACACTTCTGATGGGTGGGCAGGATGCAGATTTCATACTCAGCGCTCCTGAGCTCATATCTTTGCTCCACCGCTGCATAAACAACCTTTGTTTGTGAGCACTTGTTATCTCCCAAGCATTTTATGTGAACTGTCTTATTTAATCTCTTCATCACAATCATGGGTACCAGTAGCATGTATGAGCCAGGAAACTCAGACTAGACAGGCTGAATAACCTGCTATGGCCCTGATCTAGAGGGGTGGAACAGAATTCAGAAGCAGTCCGATTCTAGCTAGTGCTAAGCATCTGGTTCAGGGATCAGTTCCAGAGCCTCTTAACCTTTTAATTTATAGACACATCGATAGCACTTATCTCCTTAATGCTCAAAACCACCCAACCAAGTAGGTGACTCAATCATTTCCATTTCATAGATGGTCAGACTGAAGCAGGAAGAGGCTTGCTTACTCTACTAGTTAAATGCCCTAGACTGATGCAGTTCAAGTGTTGAGCCCTCCGCCTTCAGGGTAGCCTCACAGGTCCAGGGCTGATCGTGGCTAGACAGGGGGAGACCAAGTAAGATACTCTGCACGGTGTAGTAGGAAATCTGCACACACATAGAGTTTATAGCCTGTCTGATCTAAGTTAATTTTCCAGCCCAAGGACACATCTGGAGGAGGGCAGGGAGCCAGCGCTATCTGAAGAACAGCCTCAGCACACTGGGACGAGCCCTGGGCAGGTGTCCAGGAGGACAATAAGGAGCTCCAGGAGCCGGACCTCACACGCTCCTGACAGCAGTGAAGGCCTGTTTACTACTGAACTGTCTTTGTTTAACTCACTATAAAAAGCCAGCTAGAAATGAAATGTTAAGGTGGTTTCTTTAAGGTGTAAAACCCGCTCCACCCCATCTTCCAGATTGCCAGCTATCTGATCAAAGCACATCTTAAAGATTCAATTCCAACACTAATGATAAAGGACTGATGACAAAAATCTACAAAGAGCTGATGAGACTCAACAAAAACAAAGTAAATAATCCAGTCAAAAAATGGGCAGAAGAGCTAAAAAGAAACTTCTCCAAAGAGGAAATGCAAATGGCCAACAGGCATATGAAAAAATGTTCAACATCACTTGTAATCAGGGAAACGCAAATCAAAACTACCATGAGATACCATCTTACACCAGTGAGAATGGCACATATTAAAAAAACTAGCAACAACAAATGTTGGTGAGGATTTGGAGAAAAAGGAACTCTCCTGCACTGCTGGTGGGAGTGCAAACTGGTCCAACTACTATGGAGAGCTGTGTGGAGATTCCTCAACCTACTAAAGATAGAGCTTCCATATGATCCAGCAATTCCACTCCTAGGTATTTACCCAAAGGACACAGAAAAGGTGCTCCACCTTTTGAATTAAAAGGGCATCTGCACCCCTATGTTTATAGCAGCACTGTTTACAATAGCTAAGCTTTGGAAACAACCCAAATGCCCAAAAACAGATGACTGGATCAAGAAGATGTTGTACATATACACCATGGAATATACTCAGCAATCAAAAAAGATAAACTCACGCAATTTGCAGCAACATGCATGGAGCTGGAAGGGATCATGCTCAGCGAAATAAACCAGAAAGAAAAAGAAAAATACTGGATGGTCTCACTTATAGCAGGAATTTAGAAAACCAAAATAAGGGACCAGGAAAGAGACTAAGTATAATAAAGAAAAAATTAAAATCAACAAGGAACTGTAGACCAGAGACACACTGGAGGGGAGGGCAGAAGGAGAGGAGGGATTAGGGTCAAAATAAGGGGGGTGGGAATTGTATGGGGAATATAACCAAAACAAAAATGCATACATTGTGCAAAAATGAAAAATGATGTAAGAATTATATAAAATAAAATAACAATAATAATAAAAAGATTCAATTCCTCTCTCTATTGGCATTCAGTGATGACAGGTGGCCTGAACTCCGGTCTCCGATCTACAGGGCCACTGGTTTCTCCAGGCCAGATGCACCCCACTTGTGAGTAGCCTCACGGAGACCCACACAGCCTAGTCCAGTTACCAGCCCAAGTGCTCCAGCCTCCAAGGAGAGCCAGTTCCACTGCGCCTGTGAAATATTCCATTTGAAAAAGTTCTGAGGGTTTGAAAAGAATCAACATTGTTAAGAGAAATGCCAGCATTACATTTTATCAATGAAAGAAAAAAATAAATGTTAGACTATTAAAATAATTTCTATTGTTGAAAACATTTGCATGGTTATTAAAAAAATCAGTTAAAAATGTATACTTGTGGGGCGTCCCTGGTGGCGCAGCGTTTGAGCGCAGGGTTGCGAAGCTGCCCATGGCCTCTGAAGCGCTGGTTTGATCTCCGGCTGCTCCCCCACCACCAGAGGAGGGTCCCACATGGCGCGCAGACCTCTCCTGCCTCCCACTGCTCCCCTCAGCAGTGTACTTCGGTCCTTCTGCCTGCTCTGCTCCCTGCTCTGGCTCTGGTGAATTCTCTCACCCTCCTGCGCTTCTGACTGTCTGTACCTAGTGTGCTTGTATAAATAAATAAATAAATCTTAAAAAATAAAATAAAATAAATCTTTAAAAAAAATGTATATTTGTGCAAACAAAGTTACTTATTGATGGTGATGATTGAAATTTTTAACAGCTCATCACCTTAAATCTTGATCAGGAATTCACTGACTAGATCAAACAAAAAACCCAAGGTATAATCACATGTGTAAGTTAAATAATCAAATACAAAAATTGAAAAACTATAAAGTTTCATATAAATTTAATATTAAGTTCTTACACAAATGGACCTTGTGTTTCATATTTCTAATTTTAATTATAGAATATAAAATACACAATGAACAGTTCATTGTGTTCCCACAGATGCAGTCCAGTTTGCTCAATAATTTTCATGTGGCCTAAGAAGGGTGGGAAGCCTGGGCCAGTTCTGCCAGGGGAGAGTAAGAAGTGAATGAGTTGTGGCTTATGGCTTTTCTCGAGACAACAACAAACAGCAGAGAAATTTGCTTCATCCCACCAATAGCCATGCTCCAAGGCATTGGTTAAAAGTGGTATGATGAGCAGTGTTTTCTCACTCAACTCCCTATTACCAAGAGAAGAAGAAAGTGGACTACAGTATTCAGATGCATTTATCTCCTCACTGAGAACCTTGGGATTGCGTGTTTTACTTAGCCACACTTGAACAGTTTAAAGTTTAGAAAGAACGAACTTTCAACAGAGCTAGTCCTTGGCAAACTCTTGTACTGTCTTCTGAGCATGAACTGAAAATAGCCCTTCTCAAGTTTTCTTTTGTATAAACTCAAAGTGACTCTTAAGTGAAAAAAGTGGGGACAAGAAACCGGAAGAAACAAGTCAGGTCATTGTCTTCTGTGGCCTGAGAGGACTGGGCTGAGCAGATCAAGCGGACAAGGGAATAAACAAATGCCAGAAATACTCATGACCTACAGGTTGAGACTAGCTCTGCCTTATGAAGGCTCTGTCTTTGTCTTCCTTCTTTCCTCTTCTTCTCTTTGCTTCTTCCTTTTTCTGGCCTTTTTTTTCTGAGCAGAAAGGCAAAATGAGTATCAGGACCCCAGAACCCCAGGCAGGGGCCAACAGCAAAGGCTGAACAGAAACCAGTCTTGTGACCTCTGCTTGGGCAATTTGAGGATGTCCCTTGGCTCCCCTAAAGCCACAATAAGTGTATGGTAAAGATAGTGACGCCTCTCCTGCAGCCCCTGGGTGATTGTGTAAGAAGGGAAGGAGCAAGGTTTTTGAAAGAACTTTATACTTGCTAGAGGCTTTTTCCAATTAGAGGAGACTCCCAATTTCATTTCCGACGTAGTGCAAACTCACTATTTGTCATATTAGAAATATTTCCCTGATTATATTATCAACTCCCTCCAAAAGAATGAAAACTAACTCAAATACAAAATAAAAGACTTTCATCTATGCCCATAACGCACACAGTTAAGGAAGTTGATAGAATGGAGGAGACTAACCTTCATCTCTCACCTAAAAGGCTGTTGAACTCCAAAGAGGGCAAATCCCTATACATTAGTGCCCAAAGGAATCTCTCCTACCAGTCTCAACCTGGAGTTTAGTTACCTGTGAGCCTCAGTGCCCAAATATGGGAGAGGGTAAGCAATGGTGACTATACGGACAGGATCTGGGAACACAAGGTGGGTCAGAGTGTGGTCCAGAGAGGAGGATGTTCTTCCTTTGCCTTCATGTCCCCTAGATTCAGCACAGTTTTCTCAATCAGGAAATGGGCCAAATCACAGTCTCTTATCTTTTGAATCAAATTTATTCTGGCCAGACTAGTCATGACTCATAAAAGTCAAGACCTTTGTAACTTCTCCTGGTCAATGGCAAAAGCAAGTTGGAACTTCTGCTGAGTCAATGGGAAAATGACCTCAAAATAAGTCAGCTATGACAGCAACTTAACTTCTCAAAAGACATTTAATTGTCTTGGGCGACAAATGTGAAAACAGGAAGTTTTGTTTTCTTGAATGAAAATTTCAGTAATGTACACTTGTTTCAAATTTAGATTTTTATCATTCCTCTTTTATTTTATTTCATTTTTTTATTATAGAGGCATGTTTTATTATTTATTTATTTGTTTGTTTGTTTGGTTGGTTTATACATGCACTGGGTACAGCCAGAAGCGCGGGAGGGTGAGAGAATTCACCAGAGCCAGAGCGGGGAGCAGAGCAGACAGAAGGACCGAAGCACACAGCTGAGGGGAGCAGTGGGCAGCAGGAGAGGTCTGCGCGCCATGTGGGACCCTCCTCCGGTGGCCGGGGAGCAGCTGGGGATCGAACCGGCGCCGCAGAGGCTGTGGGCAGCTTCGCAACCCAGTGCCCAACCGCTGCGCCACCGGGGAGGCCCTCATTCCTCTTTTAAAGTTCTGAGTAAGAACAGAAGTGAAACTGTCATTCCACTATCTTGAAAAAACATGTTTAAATTACTCGTGTTTAATTACTGCTATTTAAATGTCATGAGTATTTCTAGAAATTATAATCCAAAGACCACTTACTTTACAATATTTTTGTTTTCCATGGCTTTTACTGAAATGGACTTCGTGTTTAGATATTTGAAAGAAAACTTGAAATTCATATAGAATTTCAATATACATATTCCTACCTTTTAAGAACACAATAATTTTAAATTAATTAGTGGATTTATTCAGGCTGCACAATTATACATCATAACCCAGAAAGTGCTTTTGAATAACAGTCACAGGAGGACAAATGCAATCGATTCATTCCTTCACTAATATTTACTGAGAAGAAGGTTGTTCTAGACAATGGGATCTTTCAAAGGATAGCAATCTAGAATAACAATCCTGAAACGGGAACACAAGGTTTCAACTGAATACTTTCTTTTACAGAATTTTCCTCAGAATACTCTGGCATTTTGTTTATAAATACCACAGTGAAGTGGATCATCCAAGCCTGCAGATCTATTTAGCTCAGCAACAAAGCTCACAATGCTTTCCCTGGAAGCAGGCTCTTAGGCCCTGCCTCACAGAATTCACAAGAGAAGGGCTAGCAGTTGGAGTTTGAGAACCAAAATTCCACTCTACCACAGTGTGAGCAACTCAAGGGAATGCATCTTACCTCTTTATAAGTACTGATGACTTGCTTTAATAAACAAAAACAGAGGACAGGTTCGCTTTACAAAATTGGTAGCTAGCCTCCATTTGCCTCCATGTCCCCCAGATTAAGCAGTTTCCTCAATCAGGATACCTGCCAAATCACAGTCTCTTGTCTTTTTTTTTTTTTCTTTCTTTTTTCTTTGTTTGTTTATTTGTTTATTTGTTTATACATGCACTGGGTACAGTCAGAAGCCCGGGAGGGTGAGAGAATTCACCAGAGCCAGAGCAGGGAGCTGCACATGCAGAAGGACTGAAGTACACTGCTGAGGGGAGCAGCGGGCAGCAGGAGAGGTCTGCACGCCATGTGGGACCCTCCTCCGGTGGCCCAGGAGCAGCTGGGGATGGAACCGGCGCCGCAGAGGCCGCGGGGAGCTTCACAACCCAGCGCTCAACCCAGCTGCGCCACCAGGGAGGCCCTCTCTTGTCTTTTTATCCCAAGTCTTTTTATCCCTGTACTTCAGATTATGTTATCTCTAATGAGTTATCTTCAAGATTGCTAATTTTTGCTTTTGTCAGTTTATATCTGCTGTTGAACCCTTCCCAGTGAGTCTTTCTCCCAACAATTGCACATTTCCAACTATAGAAGTGCCAATTGGTGGGCCTCCCGGGTGGCGCAGTGGTTGAGCACTGGGTTGGAAGCTGCCCGTGGCCTCTGCAGCGCTGGTTCCATCCCTGGTTGCTCCCCGGCCACCAGAGGAGGGTCCCACATGGTGCGCAGACCTCTCCTGCCGCCCTCTGCTCCCCTCAGCAGTGTACTTCGGTCCTTCTGCCTGCTCTGCTCCCTGCTCTGGCTCTGGTGAATTCTCTCACCCTCCCGCGCTTCTGACTGTACCCACTGCTTGTATAAATAAATAAATAAATCTTAAAAAAAAAAAAAAAAGAAGTGTCAATTGGTTATTTTAATAACTTCTACTTCTTTATCGACATTTTCTAGTAGATTCTAAATTAAAAATTTTAAACATGGTTTTCTTCAATTTTTTGACTGTATTTTATAAAGATACTATTTTTTTAAAGATTTATTTATTTATGCATACAAGAATTGAGGTACAGGCCAAAGTTGTGGGGGGTGAGAGGATTCACAGAGACAGAGTAGGGAATAGAACAGGCAGACTGACTGAAATACACTGCTGAGGGGAGCAGCAGGCGAGTCAGGAGAGGTCTGCTGTGCCATGTGGGTAGCTCTCTGGGTGGGGATCAAACTCATTCTGCAGTGGCTGTGGATAGCTTCATAGGTTGTGTCTTAACCCCTTGTGCCACCAGGGAGGCCCCAGATACTATTTTTAAAATAATAAATTGTCTGCTAAGCCAACATCTGGGCCTCTTTAAGAACAATTTCCAATTACTTTTTCCCCTATTATCTTGGTTTTTTGCATGTTTCATATATTTTTGTTGAACCCACATATTTCAGATTATAAATTACATCAATTATGGATTCTAATTTGCCCCTACTTCCAGAGTCAGTGGTTATTGCTGACTTTGCTGGATTAATCCTATTGATTGGCTTTCACTTGCAGTATTTGACCACGATGTCTCTCCTCAGTTGCCAAACAATGAAACTAGTTCACTATCTCACACTATATACAAAAATTAACTCAAAATGAATTAAAGACTTGGATGTACGATCTGAAACCATAAAATACATGAGAAAAAATATAGGTAAAACACTACACAACACTGGCTTTAGTGATGTCTTTTGGGGACTCAGTACAATAGCAAGTGAAAAAAAGCAAAAATATAAACAAATGGGGCTACATCAAACTAAAAAGCTTCTGCACAGCTGAAGAAATGATCATTAAAAAAAAAAAAAGACATCCACATCAAGAAAAATAGAAGAGCCCAAGTAAATAATCTTACCTCTCATCTTGGGGAATCAGAAAAAGAAGAAACAAAACCAAAAATCAGCAGAAGAAAGGAAATAAAAATTATTTTATTTAGAGCACAAATAAATGAAATAGTAATCAAAAAAATATAATCAATGAAACCAAATGCTGGTTTCTGGGAAAAAATAAACAAAATAGACAAATCCGTCTCCAGACTAATTAAGAAAAAAAAAGAAGAAAACTCAGACAAATAGGATCAAAAATTATAAAGAAGAAGTTTCAACAGACACTATGAAATTCAGATAAATAAAAGAGTACTATGAATATTTGCATGCTAACAAGTTCAATAACCTAGACAAGACAGGCAAATTCTTAGAATTATACAATCATCTAGAATGAACAGGGAAGAATGAGAAAACCTGAATAAACAAATCACTAGCAAGGAAACTGAAACAGTAATTAAACCAAAAAACAAAATTCTAGGACCAGATAGCTTCACAAGTGAGTTCCACCAAATTTTCAAATATCAACTAATAACTATCCTGCTCAAACTTTTCCAAAAATTTGAGATAGATGTAATACTGCCAACCACACATTTTATGAGGCCAACATTACTCTAATACCAAAATCAAATAAAGACAACACAAAAAAGAAAACAGTAGACCAATTTTCCTAGAACACAGATACAAAAATCCTCAACAAAATCTTAGCAAACAGAATCCAAAAATGCATTAAAAGGATTCGATACCACGCCTAAGTAAGATTTATAGCAGATACACAAGGATGGTTCAGCATCCAAAAAACAATCAATATAATTCACCACATCAACAAAAAGAAAGATAAGACCATATTTTCATATCAATAGATACCAAGAAAACATTTGATGAAATGTTTTCATCCATTTATGATGAAAACCCTCAAAAAACTGGGGATAAATGGAAAAAACCTTAACATAATAAAAGCCAGATATGTAAAACCAACAGTTAACATCATTCTCAATGCTGAAAAACTGAGTTTTTCCACTAAGAACTGGTACAAGTCAAGGGTGTCCACTCTCCCCACTGCTATTCAACATAGTATTGGAAGTCCTAGGTAGAGTTATTAGGCAAGAGAAAGATACAAAAGGAATCAAATTCAGGGAAAAAGAAGCAAAACTATAATTATTTGTTGAAAATATGAAAATAGAGAACCTGAAAGACTCCACAGAAAAACTAATTAAAACCATAAACAAGGTCAGCAAAGTGGCAGGTTACAAAATCAGCACACAAAAATCAATTCCTATATGCAAACAAGGAACTAAAAGAGGAAGAAATTAAGAAAACCATGCAGTATCTACCTAGAGAACGAAAAACATTAATTCGAGGGCATCTAAGCATTCCTGTGTTCACTGCAGCACTATTAACAATAGCCAAGGTATAGAAACAATCTGCATGTCAAACAACAGACAAATGGATAAAAAAAAGAATGATAGAATCATCTAGACTTAGAATGAGAAAACATCATTCTAGATTGTATACATACACAGCGGAATATTACTCAACTATAAAATGATGAAATCTTGGCATTTGCAACAACATGGACAGAACTGGATGGGATTATGCCAAGCAAAAACAAAAGAGAAAGACAAAATACCAGGTGATTTCACTCATGTGGAATATGAAGAAACAAAGCAAATGAACAGACAAAAGTAATCCGAAAAATAACCATAGAAATTGGCCACAGAAGTGAGACTATCGAAGGGGCCTGGGAAGTGGGACATAAAGCAGGAGGGGAGTCCAGTGGACTACAGTGGAGGATTATTGGTGCTTTGGGGTAGGTATGTATGGTAACTTACATCTTGAAAAGGTGTGCACCTAACCTAAAATTATTTACATTGTTGTAAACCAATCTCAATTAAAAAAGAATACAATTTTTAAAAAGTAAATAATGAAAAAAATTAACATCTTTTTTGGTAAGCTTCTTATAGATACCAGAAAGTTCCAACCTTCTGTTCCATATGTTCTGCTTGTGCTTTATCCAATTGAACCTTTATAAATTGACTGCCATTCAGTTTCACGTAGATTCTCTTGTCCACAATATCATTTGGGAAAACCAAGTCCGTACAGATCTCATCATGCATGGCTATCAGAGTGTGGCTCCTACGACACCTATTTTTTGTAAGGTTTTTCTGCAGTGGTTAGGCAGAATTTTCCTCTGAACAACAAAGACAGCGTGCCTTCTACAGAACTTTTCCTCCAATAACATACTAGCAACTTGGATTTTTTGGAAAGACTTCGGTTGAGAAATAGGAACAAAGATCATAGTAGCTTTCCTACCACCACCCACTTCAGTTCCTTGGTGATGTTATATTCAGTTCCTTCAACTGGGCCTGAAGGTCTGTGTTCATCTACAGCTCAAGAAGAGGTTTTTTGTTCTAGGTTACTTGAAAATTGTTCCTTTTGGGTCTTGCTTTTATGATTTGTTCATTGAGATGAGCCCTGGACTAAGTACTCTCCACTACCGAAGCAAGAACCTTTGAGTACTCCATTCATCCCCTATGAACTATGAAGCTTTCTAGATTAGCTGATGGAAACAGGTACTTTTCCTGGCCCTTTTGCAGTATTACTCCTTTCATTCTGTTTGGTGATTCTTTTCTTGACTTCAGACTGTTCTTCACATGCAGAGGTTGACATTTCTCTGCTGAAGATTTTAGGAGGACCCTCCACACATCTCGAGATTCCTCTCCACACATCTCGAGATTCCTCTCCACACAGTCTCCTCTAGATGGCCTGTCTGCACACTAGCTGCCCTATTCACGTTGAACTCAGGCTGTCTTCTAAATTCAAGGGATCAGACAGGCTCTCCTTTGGTTTCTCCTCCCTACATTGTCATCCAGAAGCCAGTGAGTAAGCTGAATCAATCATAGGGCGCCCTTTCTCTGAAGTATAACTGTCATTCATTGCTTGATGTTCAGTGTCTTGAAAACTACCGCTGCATTTATTTGGTCTGTATTTTCATTGTTGCCATTTTAGACAGAAGAGTAAATTTAGTCCCCATTACTCCATTTCACAGGAATCTCTAATGTACTTTTTGTTATATAAAAAATTTTTTAAAAAGATTTATTTATTTATACAAGCACTGGGTACAGTCAGAAGCGCGGGAGGGTGAGAGAATTCACCAGAGTCAGGTCGGGAAGCAGAGCAGGCAGAAGGACCGAAGTACACTGCTGAGGGGAGCAGCGGGCGGCAGGAGAGGTCTGCGCGCCATGTGGGACCCTCCTCCGGTGGCCGGGGAGCAGCCAGGGATTGAACCAGCGCTGCAGAGGCCACAGGCAGCTTCACAACCCAGCGCTCAACAGCTGCGCTACCGGGGAGGCCATGTTATATAAAATTTTAAACTTACACAAAAGTCAGTCATGTAACTGTCCACATATCCATCTCCAGTCTTTAAAAAATGAACTACTCCTGGCCAATCTTGTTTTATCCATGTCCCCACTCTCTTCTCTCTGTCTTGTGTTATTTTGAAGCAAGTCCCAGACCTCATCTAAGCTCTTCTAAATATTTCTCGGTCACTTTCTGTAGTAGTCCTTCTTAGTGGGCCGCCCACAAGCCTCCTGTCTTTACCATCAGTATGCCTAAAGCGACTACTACTGCTTGTGGCATGCATCTCTTTGCTTAAAGTCTTTCCTTAAAAGTGGGTGAAAGCTACCCCGCCTTCTCACAGCAAACTGGAACTGCCAGTATAATTGGTGCCCTTCTAGGGACAGCCCTCAGCCAAGGACCAGCGGGTGTGAATATCCCAGCTCCTTCATCCCTGTGTGAGAGGACTCTAAGTCATGGACTTCACACCTTTCGCCTTTGTTTCTCTTGGGGATTATATTCCCTTTGTTCAAGGTGGTAGCTCAGTTGATGATGCCCTTTTTATGATCTCTAATCCCTCCCTGTCACAATTTCTTACTCCCCATATCACTGTGCTATTGCTGACATTACAAAGCACCCCAGACTGGGTGACTTGAGAAACTCATACTGTGGGGAGCTAGAAGTCTGAAATCAAGGTGTCAGCAGGGTTAGTCTCTTTGAGGCCTTTCTCTCTGCCTGCACATGGCTTTCTTCTCCCAGTGTCTCCACATGCCCTTTTTTTCTGTGTGTCTTTGTGCTCACCTCCTCCCCTTATCAGGACATCATTCCTATTGGAGTGGGGCCCAGTGATATGATCTCATTTCTACCTTGATTATAGCTTTAAAGGTCCTATCTTTAAATACAGTCACATTCTAAGGCACTGGGATAAGAAGATAAGGGCTTTAACATAACTTTGGGGGAACACAATTCAGTCCATAACACTCTTCTGTTGGTATTTACTGCACCTCCCAAATAAACTACTTCCATCTAAACTCCTACTCGGTGTCTGCTTCTGGGGGAAATGCAAATTAAGGAAATCTCTAAAAAATAAGGTCTCTTGAAATAAATAACCAGATCACTCCACATACTCTTTCTAGCTACATGTCAAGTGTTGACCCATTCTGTCTCATTTTGTTGGCTTTCTACATGCTCATCTCCTCACAGTGACAACAGGACTTCATTGATCTTCTTATCTGCTTCATTGATCTTATCCCTACGCAAGCAGTTCCTCTGACTGGGAGACACCAACTGCTACTTGATTTGCTTAAATCAATGAGTTAGTTCTAATCTGCCTTGGAAACAAAGTTATAATAGAATAGGAAAAAAAATCCAAACAACAAATAAAAGTCATTGCTGTTAGCAGGGAAAGGAGTGTGGGAGGAGTCAAGACAGGGGAGGGAAGACCACAAGGGACTGTGGTGATGGATCACCGGCTCCACCATGGTGGGAGAACTAAGGGGACTACACTTGAGGGGAGAAAACACTGTTCAAAAATGAACAATGATATAAGAAAATAAATTAATTGATTAAAAAAAAGCCATTGCTGTTAAATAATGTAAAATCCCTGCTAACTCATAAACACAAATTTGTAACATCTATCCCTGATTAAGGCATTGGGTATTTATTGATTTAATTAAGGTTTGAATACTTTAAAGGTGTCTATATAATATCATCAATTGACATATAGGGTAGATACTAATTTATGTCAAATACTTTCAAGCAGCTAGTGTCACCTACTGGTGAGGACTGGGTAGTGCGCTAAAGACAATATTTCTCTGAGTTCCTGAATTTGGTAGGTTACATAACAAGAACAGTTTGAAGTATTAGTAAACAACAAAAACTTGGCACAATAGAAAAAATATTTATACAACATGTAATTATGTTTCTTGTGAAAAGAAACTATCAGAAATGTATCTTCATAGCTACATATATATAAGCCTCAAAAAAGTAAAATCAGAGAGTATTGATTATGAAAAAAAAGTTAAATGAAGGCAACCAGAAGTGGGAGATGCATAATAATCATAATAATCTTTCAACATTTCTCAATTCACATAATCCCAATATTTTAAGTAAAAGCAATAAGTGAAAAATACTTTTATGCAGGGCCTCCCCTGGTGGCACAGGCAGTTGAGTGCTGCACTGTGAAGCGCCTCTTCAGTGCCAGTTTGATCCCTGCCTGCTGGCGAGGGTCCCACATGGCGCGCAGACCTTTCCTGTCATGCCCGCTGCTCCCCACAGCAGTGTATTTCGTCAGTCTGCCTGTTCTGTTTCCTGCTCTGTCTCTGGTGAATCCTCTCACTCTCCCCCCGCATCTGGCCTGTATCCCGGTTCTTGTATAAATAAATAAAATAAATGTAAAAAAACAACTTTTATGGAAATAGCACTATTCATGTTTGCTGTTAACCATACCCAGAAGCCTCTAATTAGCAGTGTAGGATTTCAGGGGCTCCTGGTCTTCTATGTTCTCAGCTGTCTTTTCATTTCCTCCCACAGTAACTTCTGGACTATGATTCAGTTTTATATTAGTTGCAACAAATTCCACTAGAGGAAAGCACAAATATGCATATTTGCTATTACCCCTTCTCTCTTATATAAGAGAGAATACATATTCTCTTTTGCACTTGGATTTACTTAGAAAAATATATCCTGAAGACCACCCCACACTAGTTCATAGCAACCTCTTATTTTTCACTTTTATTGCAATGTATTTGACGAATAAATCTATAATATAGTTAAAATATACAATGTGATTTGATACATGTATACATTGTGAAAGGGTTCCTATACCGAGTTAATTAACGCCCCATAATCAACTCATGCACTTTCCTTTTTTATTTATAAAAAAAATTTTTTAAGATTGATTTATTTATTTATACAAGCACTGAGTACAGTCGGAGGCACGGGAGGGTAAGAGAATTCACCAGAGCCAGAGCGGAGAGTAGAACAGACAGAGTGACGAACTACACTGCTGAGGGGAGCAGCGGGCGGCAGGAGAGGTCTGCGCGCCATGTGGGACCCTTGCCTGGCAGCCAGGGATTGAACCGGCGCTGCAGAGGCTGCAGGCAGCTTCGCAACCCAGCGTTCAACCGCTGCGCCACTGGGGAGGCCCTAAAAATTTTTTTTGATGACAACATTTAAGTTCTACTCTCTCAGGAAATTTCAAATGTGTAATACAAAAATATCAACCGTAGTCACCATCCTGTACATTATATCCTCAAACTTATTCATCTTATAATTGGAAATTCAAATGCTGATAGCACCCCTGTTATCTGTAGTTTTGTTTTTTTTTTTAAGATTTATTTATTTATTTATACAAGCACTGGATACAGAGCCAGAGCGGGGAACAGAACAGGTAGACTGACGAAGTACGCTGCTGAGGGGAGCAGTGGGCGGCAGTAGAGGTCTGCAGGCCATGAAGGACCCTCGCCGGTGGCCCGGTATCAAGCCTGCAGAGGCTGTGGGCAGCTTCGCAGCCCAGCACTTAACCGCTGCGCCACCAGGGGAGGCCCTGTAATTTGTAGTTTTGTGGGGATATTTTGTCCTGGTTATTGCTCCTATTTCTGTGGGGTTTTGGTAATGGAGTAAGTCCCTAACATTAACCATAGGTTCTTAGAAACTGTGACTTAAAGAAAAACTAGATAGTACAACAAACCAGATTCTCAAATAATACTGATTTGTTCACAGTGTCAAGCAGCACATTTTTCCCCTCATCATGCTAACAAAACGAGGTTGGATGAAATAACATTATTCAAGGACTGGTACCCATCCTAGTGGAGGAGTATGGGACAGTCCAGGTAGATTATAAACCACTCATGCTCTACTGTCACTATCTTTCTAGTTTTAGTGACTGGATATTTTAGAAAGCTCAGTGACTCTCCTGAGCTGCCGGGGTTGCCATGATGTAATTGCTCTGGACTCCTTTCCAGACCTTTGTTCCTCAGGATTCGCCTCCATCTCATGCCTTCACTGCCTCCCATAGTCTTAGCATCCCTTGGCAGTTTCTCACTCCTGGATTCAATTTCTATATTAGACTGATCACAACCTCAGTTGCTTTTCCTGACCTGAGAATCATACCTAGACCTACCCATGTTATGGTTTCATTTGACCACCCCCCTGGGCAACCCCACTTATATTGTTCACATTTTTCCTGCCTCCTGGTGTTCTGCCCAGTGGTTCCAGTCACAGACATTGGAACCAACCTTAAAGCTCCTTCCTAAGGTGCAACATCTATTCAGTCACCAGGACTTTTTTATTTAAAATCTACCTCTCATGTCTCCAAAATCCATCTAAATCTCCATTCCCCTGGCTGTTTTTGTGGTTGAAGCCACCATCTCTGAATGACTATCACTTATTTTTAAGTCATACAAATTATTGAAATTGTCTTAACTGGTCATGTGACAACCAAAATGAAGGAGGTAACCTCATCCTCCTTGCTTTAAAATCACCACTGTCTCTCTGGGTTCTTAGACTAAGTGTTATCTTTCCTGGCTCATAGGGAACTGTATGTCCTGGAACTGTTTAATTATTTTCAGTCTTGCTAGTATCCACCTCACACCAATACCTACTCATCTGGAAGGTTTTCTGCTGCTCCAGGTCTTGGAATAGGTTGTTCTATTTTAACTAAAACACCTTCAAACCTACCCCTTGCTCCCAGCCAACCCACCCTTAACTCTTCCTGCAGGACTTGACTTAAATGTCATCTCATGTCCTCTCCTCCCACCTGTCATACCTTCTAAATCTCTAGTGGATGTTCCCATGTGATCCCTGTTATTCGAGAGACATAGAAATGACCACACTTCTTGCTGCAAAGGACACAGATGCAAGTGCAGTCTTTAGTGAGTTTTAGGTCCTCAATAACTGCTAGCTGAATAAGTGACTAGGATGACTGGCAAGGTAGTCAGGGCCTCTTTAGTATAAATTGATCTAATTTTACGTTAATGACAATGTTAATGCAAGATTGTATTCTCCCTCTGGATATTATTTATACGCAATAATAAACTAGTTCTCTTTAAAAGCCAAGCATTTATTCATCTTTTACAGTTGAATGCCAGGTGACATACACCAAGTCTACCATCTGAGCTTTAAGTAATCAAGTAACTATTTGCTCTGAAAATTACTAACTGCCGAGGTTATGCTCACAACACGATGCCTTGGGTTCAAATGACTCTGACCTAAAGTACCTTTCAAGCTTTCCCATGAATTTAAAGGGCCATTTGTCTCACCTGCGTTGAAGGACTCGGAGGACGAGCAAAGTGCAAATGAGTCAAGAAACACAGACTGAGCCGACCTTTAGTTAGCAAGTCCATCTCATAATTCCCACTAAGCGCCAGACCAGAGTCACGTGGAATCTGGACCCTAGCCTCCTCCTGGGGTGGAACCAGCCTCCGCACTACGCCCACCTCACACGCCCTCCCAGCACCTGGCCTTCCCTCTCGGCCCCGCCTCCACGGCACGGCCCAGCCCTGAGGCCCGCGTCCCGGCTCGGCCCCGCCTCCACAGTCCAGCCTTGCTCTGAGTCCGATCTCCAAGCCCCGCCCCCCAAACCACGCCCTCCCAAGCCCCGCCCGCCTCCGAGCCCCGCCCGCCTCCAAGCCCCGCCCGCCCCCACGCTACCTTCCGCTCTTAGCCCCACCTTCGAGCCCTCCCCCACTCCCTACTGGCCCCGCCCCCAAACTCCGGTCCCGCCCTAAGGCCCGCCTCCACGCCCCGGCTCCTCCCCCCAGCCCGTTCAGTTCTAAGCCGGGCGCAATCCTAAGCCCCACCGCCGCTCTCAGCTCGGTTTTCCGGGCCCTAACCGCGCACCCTTACCCAAGCCAAAGCCCTGCACCCCCGAGTCCGAGTCACGCCGCCCCGTGCCGCCTCCCCCTCCCGGGGGCGGAGCCGCATCAGGTGCGGGGGCCCCGGGCGTGGCGGGCGTCACGGAACGCCAGGTGCGGCTTCCGCGTCAAGATGGCTCCCGCGTCGCGCGCCGGGGCCTGGCTCCGGCCCTCCCGCCGCCTTCCTTCGCGGGCCCGGCTGCTGTGCGTCGCCCTCTGCTTCCTGTGCTGGGCCCCGGCGGCCGTGGGCGGCGTCCCCGAGCTCGGGCTCTGGACCGCGACGGTCAGCGATGTAAGTGGAGTGGGGAACCCAGACGCGGCGCGTCTCCCGGGGCCGGCTCGGTCCCGCCGCCCCACGGCCCCGGCCCCGGCCCCGGCCCCGGCCCCGGCCTTGTTCATCTGCGCTTGCCAGGCCTGCTCTGGGTCCCCGAAGACGCTCCCTGAGCCTTTGTCCGTGTGGGTGGGACGCCCCCTCCTCCAGCCCGTCCGAGGCTGTGGGGAACATGATTGCAGTAATCATGTTTGTGCTTGAGGACCGTTCTCCCTTCTAAACGCTGTTACTCATCCCGAGGATCACCACTCCCCAAGTCCTGGCCTTTCGCTCTTTGACAAATTCTGGCTGGATCAGGTCCTCGTTTATTCAAACCTGAGCCCCCGAATTCCTTGGCACTTGAAGCGGCACCTTATGAGATTTGACCTCGGTTCCCCTTAAGCAGCCACAGGACCACACCCCTGAGGGCACAAGGACTTTTCCTGGACTGCTGTTTGGGCTTAAATGTAGAAAAGCACGTGTGCTGGTTGATTGATTTTTTTTCTTTTCTTTTTCTTTTTTTTTTTTTAATGAACAGGGAATAATTCAATAATCAAACACCACTCTCCCCTCTTTGTGGGTTCCTGCATTTCTCTAAGCCCCTATCCTAGTTCTGGACCTGTGTGTGTGGAGGTGGGTTGAGATGTGTGATAGGAGTGTTTGAAAGGCTGTCAGGAGGCATGAATGTGTGGAAACTAACTTTCCAGGGCTGGTCATTTGAGAACTTGGCATCCATTGCCTACATGAAATGATGTGGGAGGAATGCAAGAGTAGAATTTTGGAAACTCTTGCTAAAGAGATTCGGGAAATCTGGAAGAGGCGTTAATTCTTGCTTTTTTAGGATCAGAGGGTGACTCATTCAGCTGTTTCAGATGTGACTTTTCCACATGCATTGAAATGTCAAAGGCAAAACCTTTATTTTTTATTTTTCTCAACCAGAGGCCACAAATGCTTCCTACATAACACAAACTACACCCTCCAAAATAGTTTAAGTCCTAGTGCAACCATTTCTTCCAGTATTCTTCTGGATTGGTACCCTGTTTTGTGCACCAGTAATGTAGTCCGCATATCTCCATTATTGAATTTCTCTAAACGGTTAAAAAGCAAAACTCATGGTTTCATGCTGTGTCCTGCCGTGGACCAGCACAGCAGTGGATGATGAGGCCGTCTCAGGGTTGAGAGATTGCGCGGGGTGGTCAGGGAGTCGGCGAATAAATGACACAGACACACTTCAAGAGAGTGAAAATCTGAGTGCAATTTTATTTGAGTCAGTGGTCAGTATATATATGTTTTTCTAAAGGCATAGGATCAGTTATCAGTGAACTAAACCAGCTGGCTCATAGGTTTAACTTATCATTGACAGGGCAGTGATCTATGTCCCAAGTTACATCTGGACCTAGTCATATTCCTAAGTAGTCAGGCTAATAATCTTTTTTTTGTTCTATGTAATTACCTTTTTTGTATTAATAACTATTCACTACCACTAACTTATTTATTAATTAGTATGGGTGAATATACTTTTCACAAAGTAATATTTTTTCATTAAGATCAATGCTAACAGGGCCTCCCCTGTGGCGCAGCGGTTGAGCGCTGGGTTGCGAAGCTGCCCGCAGCCTCTGCAGCGCCTGTTCGATCCCCAGCTGCTCCCCGGCCACCGGAGGAGGGTCCCACATGGCGCGCAGACCTCTCCTGCCGCCCTCTGCTCCCCTCAGCAGTGTACTTCGGTCCTTCTGCCTGCTCTGCTCCCCGCTCTGGCTCTGGTTAATTCTCTCACCCTCCCACACTTCTGACTGTACCCAGTGCTTGTATAAATAATAAATAAATAAATCTTTAAAAAAAAAAAAAAGATCAAAGCTAACAAAGCCAAGGACACAACAGAGAAATCATAAAACTAACAATTCTATTATTACACAGAGTTTAGTAATGTTTCATTTGAATTAGCCTAATTATTAAATTATGTATTTTTTTTTTTAATTTTTTATAGAGGCATGTTTTATTTATTTGTTTGTTTGTTTGCTTGTTTATACATGCACTGGGTACAGTCAGAAGCGCGGGAGGGTGAGAGAATTCACCAGAGCCAGAGCGAGGAGCAGAGCAGGCAGAAGCGAAGTACACTGCTGAGGGGAGCAGCGGGGCCGGGGAGCAGCCGGGGATCGAACCGGCGCTGCAGAGGTCACGGGCAGCTTCGCAACCCAGCGCTCAACCGCTGCGCCACCGGGGAGGCCTATGTATGTTTTTTAATTAGCAACCAATGACCAGAAAAAGGAAAGATTTTAGAAAGTTGTAGCAGAATAAAGTTTGTGGGCCTTGAGAAAGCGAGATAAGGTTCCCTGTGTTCAGCATTCCTTTTTACTTTCTTTGTGGCGGCTTCTGGTGGTCGTTATCTCTTAACAGGCATCCCGCCTATCTAAGCTTTAGGGAGTTTGCTGTTCTGCATGGTTCCTTGCCCATGCCGGACCTCAGGGACCATGGCAACAGCCATTAGCCCTGAAGGTCACTGCAGGGGGAGGTGCAGCAGTGTCCATAGTGACACACACTAATATAAACTAAGTCAGAATAAGTAATATTAAAGTGAATCAACTGTTCACAGATTGTTAAACTACTTAACCATATCTGTAAAGATCTTTGCTAATTATACTTTGGATGGTGATATTCCAAAGGCCATAGGGGAGGAGTGACTTTACTTCCTGACTAACAAAGACACATTTTTTTTCTTTGGTCCCACATAAGCTTTAGTACTGTGTGACTCAAGTCAACAGCAGTTCAGAAGGTCCACCGTTGTTGAGTAGTGTGATAATGTCCCTTTTCAAGTTAGTAGAACTTCTTTAAACGGAAAAGGAAAGGGCCTCCCCTGGTGGCGCTGCGGTTGAGCGCTTGGTTCCTCTGCAGCGCCAGTTTGAGCCCCGGCCACCGGCGAGGGTCCACAAAAAAAAAAAATAAATAAAAATAAACGGAAAAGGAAAATGGGGAAATATTTCATTTGCACTGCTCATCTATCAAGAAATGGGTCTTTTGATTGTAAAGATCAGCAAATAGTTTGAGTACCTAATGTGCACCATGCACTATACTGTCCATTATTGCAAAGATGAATTTTAGATACAGCCCTTTCAGGAAACTCAGGCAACAATAGTCACAGCAGATTCATGAGTAATTACATATGTGGCAGCATTTGGGGATATTAGCCAAGCACCAGGATGATCACCCTATGTTGCTTTCTGCTGGCTGGTTCTAAAAGATAAGTAGATGTCACCTTGGTGAAGAAGAAAGAGGGGAGTACAGCTGCAGCAGTACTTGGGGCCTCTACTTCATGAAGTTCAGGCAAGAGTGTTAGAAGGGTCTCATAGTCTTTCCTGCCCAAGTTTGGCCTTGAGCTTGAAGCCAGGGGTTGCAAACTCAAAGACCTGTGGGAACTGAGGCAAGTGAGTTAAGTGAAGTAGGTTCAGGACTGGGGAGAGTGGGCAACTGGGTGGACTACATACGGATTGCATAATCTTCTAAAGAGGGCAATTGTCATTCAGCTCCAGCTGATAGAAACTATATGGCAGTGTGGGCACAGAATTGCCAGGTCTCCTTTTTATAAGGTGAAGCCAGAACCCATAATTTTATTATGTTAACTAATTGAAAGTTTTTTAAAAGGCCCCTGGTGGGCCAAACACCTATAGAATAGAAAAGGCTACCTGGCCACCAGTAGCTACTTTCTGGTGTGAATGAGAGAGAGCCATTGAAAGATTTTAGATTTCATTAAATGCTAATAATCCCTCTGGCTGCTATCTAGGGATAAATTATAATCTTACCTCTGGAGACAGAGGTACCAATTAAGTTACTATAGAATGGTAGGCAGGAAATGTTGAGGACTTGCATTAAGGCAGTGGTGGTGGGAATGGAGAGAAAGAACTAAATTTGGGAAGTGTTTGTGAGATATCATAGACATACTTTGGGGTTGGGTGATGGAGATGAGGCACTAGGAGGAGCCATGGCTTGGGTGACTGTGGGTGTCACCACCTACAACCAGAATAGTGTAGAAAGAGTTGGTGAGGAAAAGAGGAATGTTGCTGGTTTAGGTGATGTTGGTCACTGCAGAGGATATGACCTTTAGACAGTTAAGTATGTGGATCAGAGGAGGTATCCAGGCTTGGAGTTTTGTTGTTCATTGTTGAAATTCCTGGGGAGGGAAAGACAGTAAGAAAAAAATGACTGTCCTCTCATTGTTTTAAAAAATTCTTAATCACTTGCTCATTTAACCCAGTCCCTTCAGACATTAAACAGTTAGCTAATACATTACTTCATTTTGGTTGTAGTAAGGGTTGTGAGGATCAGTGGATCTTAGGAACCATGTATGGGACCTGGCTTGATTTAAGCCATAATAGAAGACTTCCTGAGAAAGTCTTTTGAACCTAGCCTTGAAGGATAAGAAGGAATTACCTAGATGAAGAGTGACATGGAAGGGTTTTTAAGGAAGTGTTCAGGTTGACCACTAAGGCTCTGGGTGCAGGAGGGAGACTCAATCATGCCTTTTGGAACTTAAAGAGAGGTGGGCAGGCCTTGATCATGCAGGACCCTGTAGCTCTGACAAGCTGTTAAAAGTACACGTGCAAACCTACAGCACTTTAGGGAAAGGAATCCCTGTTTTAGCAAAAGTACTTTAATGTTCCCAAGACAGCAGCTAAATGCACAGATGGGTCCTGTGTCCCAACAGCAGTAATCATGCAATGGCAGCAGCCCCAGGGTGAGACACTTGAGGCAGGAACTTTCCAGAACCTCACAACTGAAGGAAATTGATATGGCAGGCAAGCTTTTAAGCAAGTGAATGATGTGATCAAATGAACATTTTTAAAAAATAATCATTGTGGGGGCCTTCCCGGTGACAGAGGGGTTAAGCCTTAGCACTATCATGTTATCCCTCAGTCACTGCAGCACCAGTTCAATCCTCTGCCAGGGAGCTAACCCACATGGCGCAGCAGATCTCTCCTGTCTCACCCACTGCTCCCCTCAGCAGTGTATTTCAGTCAATCTGCCTGTTTTGCTCCCCACTCTCGTGAGAGGATTCACCCCCCCCCCAGCCCTGCACCTCTGGCCTACACCCCAGCTCTTGTATGCATAAATAAATAAATCTTAAAAAAAATAATCACTGTGGTCACAGGATTAAAGCTATATATTTTCTAGGGTAAAGCAATAAAACGGTAGAGAAAATTTTTTAAAACTTTCCTTGTTTTTCCATTTTAGAAATCAGGACCACTGATATTTAGGAAAACTATGTTTAACTCTACGGATATCAAGTTTTCTGGTAAGTAATAAACTTTAATAAAATAAATACAAATGTAACAATATAAACAAGGAACATCTTGCAATACATGTTTTATAAACTAATTCATTAATATATTGTGAACTAATATAATCTATATTATGAACTAGGCAAATGTTTTGTTTTTGCGTGGTTCTAGTGTTTTAAGGGTTTCTTTTGTTTCAATCAAAGCTTAGTTATTTGCAACAATAGATTTTTCTGAACCTGTCTCAGAAAATGTAATATGAATCATTCCTTAAAAATTATCACTAAAGGGCCTCCCCGGTGGCGCAGCGGTTGAGCGCTGGGTTGCGAAGCTGCCCGCAGCCTCTGCAGCGCCAGTTCGATTCCCGGCTGCTCCCCGGCCACCAGAGGAGGGTCCCACATGGCGCGCAGACCTCTCCTGCCGCCCACTGCTCCCCTCAGCAGTGTACTTCGGTCCTTCTGCCTTCTCTGCTCCCCGCTCTGGCTCTGGTGAATTCTCTCACCCTCCTGCGCTTCTGACTGTACCCAGTGCTTGTATAAATAAATAAATAAATCTTAAAAAAAAAAAAAAAAAATTATCACTAAAGTCTAGTAAAGTATTCTTTAGCAAGAAAGTATTTGATTTCTATGAAATTTGACTCTGACTTCCAGCTTTTCAAACTAGATGCATTTCTTTTAGTAACAGATGAAATGTCACGATTGTGATAAACTATGATCTGAAGATTTTCTAAATAAATACATGATCATAGTATGAAATTAAAATTATCAGATGCTAATATTTTAACTAGGATTTTAATACTTATGAAAATCAAAGTATTTGTTAGCACTGTGTTGTCAATGTAAACACAATATAAATACTGGTATGCCACTCATAGAGCTTGAGGTTTTCAGTATTTTTAATGGATTTATATTGGATAACATTTACTGTAGTCTAACTCCTCTTATTATTTCCAGTCACTTGACTAGATGAGTTGGTGGTCAGAGTTAGAGTTTAGGGATAAGGAGCAGTGTTCAATGGGTATAGCGTATTGGCTTTTTAGGGTCCAAACACACTTCCCTTTTCTCTAGCACACCATGTACTGATTGTTTGTTGGGGATTCTGATTTATGTGGGTCTTTGCTGAGGGAGGTAGGCCAGATAGCAACTACAAAACAGATGAGTTCAAAGCAGCTTGGTGATATCACAGATCATCAGTGGTGATAAGAGCTTGGTGAGGGGGAAAAAATAATGGCATCTAATTGTGGTAATGAATTTATACTCAGTCTTCAGACAATTAAAATGTAAAAGTCTAGTGCAGACAAAAAAAGTTACATGAATTATGAAAACGCAATTTGATTTAAAAAAATCAATCTGTAATATCTGAGAGCAGCCTAAGAATAATCCACAACTAAGACAGTGGTATTAACATAGCTAAAGTAAGAATGAAGCTGCAAAAACATTTAAAAATTAGGTAGGGGCCTCCCCGGTGGCGCAGCGGTTGAGCGCTGGGTTACGAAGCTGCGCGCGGCCTCTGCGGCGCCGGTTCGATCCCCGGCTGCTCCCCGGCCACCAGAGGAGGGTCCCACATGGCGTGCAGACCTCTCCTGCCGCCCGCTGCTCCCCTCAGCAGTGTACTTCGGTCCTTCTGCCTGCTCTGCTCCCCGCTCTGGCTCTGGTGAATTCTCTCACCCTCCCGCGCTTCTGACTGTACCCAGTGCATGTATAAACAAAACAAACCAGCAAACAAATAAATGAAGCATGCCTCTATAAAAAATAAATAAATAAATAAATAAATAAATAAATAAATAAAAATTAGGTAGTTTAGTCAGGCAAAAGCTGGCAGTGCCCCAACGGCATGGATGAGAGAGAGGTCTTGGACCATGACCGCAGCCCTGCCATGTGGCTGGCAGGTGTGGATTCCACCTCTACCTGAGCCTCCTTATTTTAGTGCCATGCTCGCCAAACAAAATTTTCATTACCATTGGGCATCCTTTCTAATTGATTATTACACATCCACTTTACAGTTCTTGTTCTTATTCATTTGGAAATTCTAGTTTATATATCTGCTTTAGTGGTGTGGTGAAAGACTGAGTCTCTGTTCTCACAAGGTCCCATTTTAGTGCCTGTAGAGCTAAGGATTAGCTTTTTTTTGATGTGTCAGTACTGTTTTGCATTTGAGACATCTGGCTTTTCCTCTTTTACTGTCCTGTTCTAGATTTAGTCATGTGGACCCACTGTTGAAAATCTCTTAGTATAGGGCCTCCCTGGTTGCCCAAGGGGTTGAGACACAACCTATGAGGCTGTCCGCAGCCACTGCAGCATGAGTTCGATCCCCATCCAAGGAGTACAATCCCTACCCTTGACTAAGAGATACTGAGGGAAGGGGAAGGCACCTTTGATAGAACAAGGATCAAGAGGCCTTTGGGCAGGGCACCTAACATAGTCTAGAAAAGCATAAAGAATGGGGTATAGTATGCTTGCTGGAGAAGGCTTTAAACATGAAAGAAGAGCAGGAGTCAGCCAGATGAAGAGGAGGTCAACAGTATATGCAAATGCCCAGGATAAGTGAGACTACTGTTCCATGTCTATTCTTACACCAGTACCACACATTTATAATTACTGTAACTTTGTAAGTTTTAAAGTCCAATAGTAAAGTTCCTCAACTCTGTTCATTTTGAAAACTGTTTTTACTATTTTAGGTATTTTGTATTTTCATATAAATTTTACAAATAGCCAGTCAACTCCTATATAAAAATCTGCTTGGATTTTAACTGGGATTAATCGACTCTATAGACATGGGGAGAAATGACGATGATATAGATCTTTTTATAGATGCCTTTTATCAAGTTGAAGGAATTTCCTTCTGTTCCTAATTTTCTGAGAGTTTACCATGAATGGTTTGTTGAGTTTTTTTCCAAATGCTTTTCTGTATATACCAATATGATTATGTGGTACATTTCTCTTATCCTGTTAATATGGTGAATTACACTGAGAGATTGTCTTTTCTTTTTTTTTTTTTAACGATTCATCCATTCATGCACACGAGAACTGGGGCACAGGCCAGAGGCATGGAGGGTGAGAGAATTCACCCGAGCCAGAGCAGGGAACAGAACAGGCAGACCAACTGAAAACACTGTTGAGGGGAGCAGCGGGCGAGCCAGGAGAGGTCTGTCGCACCATGTAGGACCCTCGCCAGCGGCCGGCCTGCAGAGGTTGCAGGCAGCTTTGTAGCCCAGCACTCAACCGCTGCGCCACCAGGGGAGGCCCCACTCAGTAATTTTTTAATGAATCAATGAGTGAAGGAAACATTTTAGATGTATTAAGCAGTGACTAGCCTGTCCAGCTACTCAGTTGACTTTAACATTGTTCTGAGCATATAGATGCAGCTGTGTACTATAATCACTTTTAGTTAAGTATAATAAGTTAATGTCTCATTTGCGGCGACTTTGGTAGAAATTAGGTAATATATTACTCATTGTTTCATTAAAGTAGCCTATTTTAAATTGTATTCTTGAAACCTTAAATTTATATTGAAATAAATATGTTATTATTGTAAAATGAAACTTTCTTTTTCTAAACAGTTAAGTCATTCAGTTGTTCTGGGCCTGTGAAGTTTACCATAGAGTGGCATTTGAAGTACCATATCTGTCACAATGAACATTTTGAGCTGGAAGTAAGTAAAACAAATTTTTAAGTCATGTAAAACTGTGAAGGAAAGATTTTGAGTGTATAGATTTAATAGCTCATTAGGTGAGGAGGCTAGAAATACTAGATTGTGCTTTAGAAGTTCCACAGATTTATTGGGACTTTGGCAATAAATAATTATATCAAAGTATATTCATAATAAGTATAAACCTTATGAAAAATGTTAGTAAATGTTTAAATCAGACCGTGGAAACTATTGATACAAGGACCGTAGGTTACTTACAACAAATAAAAATCAACTTAATTCAAGAAATAAATGTAAAAGTTTCAATTCATTAAAAAAAATTAGTAATTCTATATTCTACATTTGTTAGCATTCTGACATTTTCCTTTGTTTTACCTCTCATAAATCAATCAGTTTTCAGTATGAACTCATATTTTTACTTTGTTTTGTGGGTTATAATATACTACAGGTCTGATTGATTTTGCTCAAACTGTAGCTTATTTTGCCAGTGGGAATCAACCTTTTCTTGATGCCTAGGAGCTGTAGCTAGGTCATCTTTATCCTTTCTAGGATGAAGAACCTTGGGTCATTGATACGGAAATGAGTGTCCTCTTTATACTCAGTTGAATTAGCCACTTTTGCTTTCTGTTGCTGTTTGGTTTGTCTGTCTTTGTGGTTTAATGCTACTTTCTTTCTGGGTCTCTTACATGTAGGGGAAAAAATGAAAGTAGCCTCAAGACAGAGTATTTCTTCATGGTCATACCTTAATTGCTTTTCTTACTAGAAGATTATGCGTGTATTAAATACTGCTATGTCTGAGAACACTAGAATGGCTAAAATGTTAGGATTACCTTAATTGTATTTAACATTATACTCAAAACTCTGGTATTTTGTTCTGCATATTTCAAGTATTCCAAACTGAATAAATGTTGGTATTACTTAGCTTTTAAATTTTATTTATCTTCTTGGCTAAGACATTTGGAAAAAATTATAAGAGAATTTTCTTTTGGGTAGGACCTGTCACGAAACCATGAACTTAGTGTTGATGAAGACTTTTGTGGTCATTATTTCAAGAACATTGATTGTTGGACAACAAAAAATGAAAACTTAGATTGCAACAGTGATTTGCAGGTGTTCCCTTCATTGAATGTGAGTATTTGTCTTGCCTTATTAAGATAGAATTTATTTTATTCCCAGTGAATGTAAGTGTCAGTTTGTTTGCCTTACCAGTATTTTGATAAAGAATGGGGCTTAATTTGTTCATTTTTAGGCTTAGTTCTTTTGTATTTGTAGTAGTACATGATAAGTAAGGTATTGGCACCACTGTTGTATTTTATTTTACCCCTTTGCAGCAACATCTTTAAAAAGTGATTTTTTTTAATCTTCCTTTTATAATCTGCTGGTAATTCACCCTCATTCTCTCTTCTGTCCACGCCAGTCAGACCTTTGCCCCCATCTTCCATCGAAATAGGTCTAGTCAAGATCACCAGTGACCTCCATGTGTTAAATCCCATGATCTGGTACTCTTACAAGAGTTCTGTCGGCTTATTTCATTTATCAACATTGAACACACTGGAACACTCTCCTCCTTTATGTACTTTCTCCACCCAGCATAGAAGGTTATTAGATTCTAAAATTTATAAGCAATCCCTGGGTTGTGAGGCTGTGGATCATTTTATTTTTGTTCTCCTGTAAGTTCTGTAACGAAATGTATCGTTAGCAAAAGTTAAGGTTCTTTTTTAATGTGTATTGAAGTGTAATAAACATAGTGTAAAGCATACATGTCTGGAATGTACAACTTGAATTTTCAAAACCTCAACACCCATGTAGACTCAGGTCAAGCAGGGAGTGTTTTAGCACCAGGGACCCCTTTCAGTTCATCATACTCTCCCCACCAGTGGTAACCATGATCCTCACTAAGGGAGTTTTCAAAGACAGAATTTTGTTACTCACATTTGGGGTACAATAAGATTTGTTTGCTGATAATAGCTTTCAAATCTTTACTTTGTTCATAACACCATTTTTTTCTTAATTGTACATTGTAGATAAGCAACAATATAAAGTGGAATTATTATTCTTTTTTCCAGAATAAAGAACTAATAACAAGTAACAGAAATGTTTCACACCACGACAGATCAATGGTAAGGCATTTTATCTCTTTAAAATATACAAATTATAGTAAAACTGAAACATCTGCTAACAGATACTTGTAGAGTGATATAAAGTAGAACTTAGACATTTAGGGGAAGAAAAACATTTAAAACAATGTATTTCTTATATCTGAATGTTGTATATACTTGTTTCTGTCCTTAAAAATCTCTTTAAATTTTATTTTAAGATTTAACTTCTACCCAGCATTTCTTTTTTCTTTTTTTTTTTTTTGTTTGTTTGTTTTTTGTTTTTGTTTTTTTAACTGATAAAATATTGGTTAGGTCAATACCTAAATACAATACCTAAAACATTAAAGGAATATGTTCATGTGTATCACCACATGACACCACCACCAAAATACCCTTAACCCTTTGCCATAGACCATTCTCCCCTTAGTTCCCTCCCTCACCCTGCCCCTCTAGTAACCTCAGTTCTGCAGTTAGATTTCTAGGGCTTGTTTTGGTTTGGTTTTGTCAGTTCCTTTGTTTTGTTTTGTTTCTGTGTGTTCCACACATGAGTAAAGTCATCTGGTATTTGTATTTCTCCTTCTGGTTTATTTCACGTAGCATAATCCCCTCCAGTTCCATCCATGTTGTCACAATGGCTGTAGGGTTTTTTTTAAATAGCAGAAGAGTATTCTAATGTGTATATATACAACTTCCTAATCCATTCACTGTTGTTGGGCACTTAGGTTTTTCCCTAACTTGGCTGTTGTTAATGGTGCTGCAGTCAACATGGAAGTGCATATATCCTTTCAAATTAGTGTTTTGCATTCTTTGGATAAATGCCAAGGAGTGTGATTGCTAAATCTTTGTGTATATCTTTAATATTTTGAGAAAGCCCCATACTGTTTTTTCATAGGGACTGGTCCACTCTGCATTCCCACCAACAGTGTGTGGGGGTTCCTTTTTCTCCACAACCTCGCTAACATTTGTTGTTCCTATTTTTTTTGTTGTTGTTTGTTTTTGCCATTTTCACAGCTGTGAGGTGGTATTACAAATTGTTGATTTGCAATTACCTGATCATAAGTGATATTGGACCTTTTTTTTTCTTTTAACATTTATCATTTTTTACATTTTTGTAGACCATATTTTCTTCCCCCAACCCCTCTTTTTTTTTTTTTTAAAGATTTATTTATTTATTCATACAAGAACCGGGGTGCCAGCCAGATGCACGGGAGGGTGAGAGGCTTCACCAGAGACAGAGCAGGAAACAGAACAGGCAGACTGACGAAATACACTGCTGAGGGGAGCAGCGGGTGAGACAGGAGAGGTCTGCCGCGCCATATGGGACCCTCACTGGCTGGCCGGGATCGAACTGGCGCTGCAGAGGCTGCGGACAGCTTCACAACGTTGCGCTCAACCACCTGCGCCACCAGGGGAGGCCCGATGTTAGACTTTTTTTTCATGTACTTGTTGACCATCTGTATGTCTTTGGAGAAGTATCTATTTCATTCCTCTGCCCATTTTTTGATTGGGTGTTTGTTCTCTGTAGAGTTGTATGAGCTCTGTGTAGACCTTAGATATTAGTTCCTTGTCACCTATTTTATGTGCAGATATTTTCTGCTGTTCAGTAGAAGGACTTTTTGTTTTAATAGTAGTTTCTTCTGCTGCACAGAAGCCTTTTAGTTTAAACCTTCTTTTTCTTTAAAAACTAAAATTCTACTTCCAGATATCCAAGACAGCACGTGGTGATTTGGGCAGCATGATCATCATTAAGGATTTAAAGAAGTAGATGGAAACCATGGTGTAGCACAGGTTGAGGGGACGGAATGTAGTATTTGAGGGAATTACTAATAGTCAGAAGACTAACAAGTTGAGAGGGTTGGAGGAATGGTGTGTAGGAACAGAGAACAGGTTTAGGAGAGAGCTTAATGTTTGCTTTCATATTGCTGGTTTTCTCAGCCAATCTTAACTTGTAGTCTGAGAATGCAAAGTCATTTACTCTGCAGTGGCTAGGACAAACTTTTTGCTGTGTACAGGCTGGGGAAGGAGTGGGAAATGAAAGAGAAGGGGAGGAAATAGTAAGGAGGAATGTGAAAAGTTTGGTCCAGGTATGTGGAGCATTAGAAGGTTCTTAGATATTACAGTAGGCAGTTTTTCCTCACTGGACTGCTAGTGACATAGTACCTTAGAAATTTAAATAATTTAGCTATCATTTCTAACAATATTATGACTTCCTCACCCAGTTCAATTTAAAACCACACACACTTTTAAAAAGTGAATGCTTAGTGATACTAGGATATAATATGGGAGGAATCGATTTTTTTTTAATTGAAGGGTTATATTAAAACAGAATAGTTCTGCTAAGGGGAAACCGGTAGGAATATAGAATGGAGAAGACTTTTCCTTCTTTATCACTTTAGGTGTGGGAAGATAGTGGTTTAAAAAAATGGGGGAAATTCTTCTAATGTCCTTCCACTGACTACCATTTCTTTTTATTGTTTTATTTTTCAGTGTTTTTATGAAAGGGCCCAGTTTAATTACTAAAAATTGTTTTATTATGAGGAACCAATGTTTATTTCTTATATAGCAATTTAAAAAATAACTTAAAGATTATTTTTTCCCTGTTTCAGGATATTGTAGCCAGAACACAGAGAGATGGGTTTCATATCTTTATTGTTTCCATTAAAACGGAAAAAACAGATGCACAATGGAATTTGAATGGTATAATAAAATTACATGCATGTTTATTGTTTGCTTTCACTGTATTCTGTATTTTTGTCATTGACACAGATCTATTTTCTGTTAAAGCACAATGCTTAAAAGTGAATTTCTGTTAATCACAAAAATGAATAATCTGTTTATTTGAATAATAATAACAAATAATAATTTGTTTATATGAATAATCTGACTTATGTTTATCTCAACTCTATTTTTTTTAAGTGGGTTGGAAATTTAAAATTAAGATAAATTAAAATTTTTATTATTTTCTTATTAATTTTTTTAAAGATTTGTTTATTTTAAAGATTTATCCATTTATGCACACAAGAGCTGGGGCACGGGCCAGAGATGCGGGGAGTGAGAGGATTCACCAGAGACAGAGCGGGGAACAGAACAGGCAGACCAACTGAAATACACTGCTGAGGGGAGCAGCGGAAGAGACAGGAGAGGTCTGCTGCACCATGTGGGCTGCTCCTTGGCCAGCCGGGGATCGAACTCGTGCTGCAGAGGCTGTGGATTGCCTCATAGTGCGGTGCTCAACCCCTTGCGCCACCAGGGAGGGCCAAGATTTATTTATTTTTATACAAGAACTGGGGTACAGGTCAGAGGCAGGGAGGGTGAGAGGATTCACCAGAGACAGAGTGGGGAGCAGAACAGGCAGACAAACTGAAGGGACCACTGAAAGGGAGCAGCAGGCAAGACAGGAGAGGTCTACTGCACCATGTGAGAATCTCTCTGGCCAGCTGGGAATCGAACACGCACTGCAGAGGCTGCAGACAGCGTCACAGCGCTGCGCTCAACCCACTGTGCCACCTGGGAGGCCAAATTAAAAATTTTAAACTTTATAGTGAGGTATAAAATTTTCCTTCCTTCCAGATTAAAAAAAGTATATTTTAACATGTAGAGATGGGTAGGCAACACCTCAATTACATTTGAAGTAGATATTAAATAAATAAATAAATTCTAACTTTAGAAGATCAAAAAAAAAAAATAGCCATCATTAGGAGTTTAAAATTTTGGCTCTTTGAAAAAAAATTTGAAAGGTCTGTAGCCTAGGAGTAGAAGTATGTCTGTTAACTGTGTGATTTGTAAGGACTTGCTTCTCCCCTGACCTCATGGTAGACCCTCTGTGCCTTGTTTAGCTCTACTTCACACTGCCCAGTCATGAGTAGGCTCATACTAAGCAATTTTCACAGGAATGACTGCTTTCATATATCTTAGAATTACTTTGACTGCCATTTCCAGTGGGGTATCTGCTGGGCTGACGGTAGGCAAAAAACATGTGAGTGTCCTCGAGATTTGCAAAGTGCTCTGGCTCATCCTGTAGGAACAAGAGATAAGATAGGCTTTACCTCTGAGTGGCACTCAGTCTAGTGGGGAGGCAGAAAGCAGAGGTGAGACAGGGGAAGCTAGTGGAGGTGGTTGTTCTGGAAAAGTGTAAAAAGTAGGACTTCCTTTTTGAAGATGACATAATGGCCTAGACCATGCCAGAGAGAGGGAGCAGGCACCTTGATGTCGTTCTGCTACCTGGCCTGTGCCCCTTTCTTCCTCAGTGTCCTTTTCTTCGGACACCAGCAGACAGACGTTAAATCCCCTGTTAGAAACTGAAGCAGTTGCCGAGTTCTGCAAGTATTTCCTTATATTTAGCATTGTTACTGCTGCCTTGGACAACATCCCAAACTATATGCTTGAAATCAGTAATTTAGCTCAAGTTGCATTAGGGAAGACAGTTCTCAGTGAGGGGCCAAACTAAAACCAATACTAGGGCCTCCCTGGTGGCGCAGCGGTTGAGCGCTGGGTTGCGAAGCTGCCCGCAGCCTCTGCAGTGCTGGTTCCATCCCCGGCTGCTTCCCGGCCACCAGAGGAGGGTCCCACATGGCGCGCAGACCTCTCCTGCCGCCTGCTGCTCCCCTCAGCAGTGTACTTCATCAGTCTGCCTGCTCTACTCTCTGCTCTGACTCTGGTGAATTCTCTCACCTTCCCATGCTTCTGACTGTACCCAATGCTTGCATAAAATAAATAAATAAATCTTAAAAAAAAAAAGAGTTTAAATGTTAAAAAAATAAATAAATAAAACCAATACTACTGTGCAGTCTGCAAAAGGTCAGTTTTGGTCCAGCATTTTATAAGCAAAAGTATCTTTAATAAGATTACATAATCAAGCAACTAGTAACTTATTATCCAATGCTTTATGTGTGCTCTGTAAAAATTTAGCCTTTCTTTGTTTGGTTTCTACTTATGGAAACTGATGGGAATGAACTTATATTCAAAAACTTAAGAAAAGATTGTTAATTTTACTTTTTCATTTTTTTTATCCCCACCCTAACCGTCACCAGTTTCTCTTTCAATGGTGGGGCCTCATGGATATATCTCTGCATCAGATTGGCCTTTAATGATTGTGAGTATTTCTCATTTTTCCTTTTTTTAAAAAATGAATTTTGTATCTTAAGTGGAAAATCAGTGGCTCAGAGGTAGTAAGCCCTCAGTACCTTATGCTTTGACTTAACCTCTATTTCTGACTCCAGAATGACTGGAAAATTAAAAAATTAGATACTTGAATGTAGAAATGCCCATTTTCAAATGATCAGAAAAGGATTAACTGAAATTCTTTCTCTTCCTACAGTTTTACATGGTGATGTGTATCGTTTATATTTTATATGGTGTACTCTGGCTAACATGGTCTGCCTGTTATTGGAAAGATATATTAAGAATCCAGTTCTGGATTGCAGCTGTTATTTTCCTGGGAATGCTTGAAAAAGCCGTTTTTTATAGTGAATACCAAAATATCAACAGCACTGGACTATCAAGTAAGTTGTGACCATCTCCGTAAATATAGTATAATGCAGGAGTCTGCTGGCATCCATGAGCAGCACTGTGGGGGCCCCTTTCCTCAGTGGTTTGTTATCAGCCATAATATAGGTGAATGGAGGGAAGCCAAGAAGAGAATGTCATAGTTGAACTCTGATCTAGGTTAGCATGTGTGTTATCTTCATTTTCAGTTTTCCTCGCTGACTTCCCCTCACTTTCTTCCTGAGAAAAGAAAATTCCCATTCTCTAAGGTTCATCTACCAAGTATTAAATGAAAATAACATGAAGTTCTGAACAGGGAATTTTAATCCTTTCACCATTTCTGTTTCTCACCCCCGCCTCCCACATCATTCTCTTTCTTCTCCTTTCCCCTGCAAAAAAAGAAAATTTGGCCACAGAGAATAAAATCTGTGGTGCCAGGATGAATGGTTCCTTCAGCCTTTTTGCATTCTCTCCACTTTGTTGCTCTTACAAAGAACTTCCTGTGGGGCCTCCTTGGTGACACAAGGGGTTAAGTCTCAGCACTGTGAAGCTATCCACAGCTACTATAGCACAAGTTTGATCCCCCACCAGGGAGCTACCTACATGGTGCAGCAGACTTCTCCTCTCTCACCCGCTGCTCCCTTCAGCAGTATCTTTCAGTCATCTGTCTGTTCTGCTCCCCACTCTGTCTCTGGTGAATACTCTCAACCCCCCGCACCTCTGGCCTAGACCCCAGCTCTTGTTTACATAAATAAATTAAATAAATCTTAAAAAAAAAAAACTTCCTGTGTCCATTGAAGGCACCATCACAGTTTTCCCAGTGGGATGTGTGAAGCAGGGCAGACATATGTGTGTACCAGACTTCCAGAAGGTAGATTTAGAAAAGGCCAGTGAAGTAGAGGTACAGATGATTCTATCACTGAACCTTTGGAAAGTGATAGCTCAAGACAATTGAAAGTACCCAGGATGGTGCTTCTAAGCAGCCAGTTACAATTGGCTTTGGTACAGATTTTCAGAGGGCTTGGTTGTGTCTGCTATTTATTTTTAAATATTCCAGGACGAAGAATGTGAGTTGAAATATAGATGAAGCAAATTAGGCAGAATGTTGATAATTTTTGAAGCTGAATGGTGGGTAAATGGGAGTACATATATTGCTTTCTCTGTGTCCCAGAACAGTTTGTATTTTCCCCAAAATAAAAAGTTTCAAAGGACATATACAAAAGAATAAAGGACAGAACCCCAGAAAGGCATGTTAGAAGTGTTATCACTCTTACGGAGTTCAAGCAGTGTGGGCCCGCCTGCTCTAACACACTTGAGGAAGGAGAGAGCTGCGCCAGGACTAGGAGGTCGTGCTCTTGAACATCAGAGAAGGCAGTTCCTCTCCTTGCCTGCTAGGGGAGATGCTCCTATCTGGAGAGAGTAAAGAGTGGTGTGAACTTAGGTGAGGGGCAACAAAAACCTGAGATCCGGGAAGAGGTGAGAAACTATTTGCCATCCTCAGACTTCCACCCCTCTGAGATGACACCAAAGGGCTTGGAAAAGAAGCCCCAAGACTGCTGTCAGTGTCTTTGAGGAGTCCTGTGTGAAAGGAGAGGTACTAGAATCCTGGACATGTGTTGATGTTGTTTATAATTTTCCTGAGTGGGAATTGTGTGACCTAGGCTGTCTTTCTTAGCATCGATTCCGGAAGTGTAGACATTAGGAAACTCTTTAAGGGCTGAGAAGCAGGGAATGTTAGAACGCAGCCTGGTGCCTTAGAAGTAGTTTGTGTCAGATAGACTTCTTTCTTTTGTGCTTCCAGATTGGTGGCTAGGAAAATGTAGCCCTTCATATTTCTTCAAGACTTCTTCAAGTTACTTGACAAGGTCTTTTGTGATTGCATATGAAGAAAATAGAGAAAGGTGGGCTGAAATCAGTGTGTTCACAACTGGTTTCCAAATATCTTTCTACTTCTCTTCATCTTCACTGCCAGCATGCTTATCAGCTCTTGGCTGGATTTCTAGAATAGTCTCCTAAGCATTTTCCTCACCTGTAGTCTAATTCCTTTTTAAGCTATTAAGTAGCGCAATCTTGGCTTTATAAAAAATTGCCCAGGGCCTCCCCTGGTGGTGCAGGCGGTTGAGCGTAGTGCTGTGAAGCTGTCCGTAGCCTCTGCAGTGCTGGTTTGATCCCGGCTGGCCGGCCGGCGAGGGTCCCACATGGCTCAGCAGACCTCTCCTGTCGCACCTGCTGCTCCCCTCAGCAGTGTATTTCATCAGTCTGCCTGTTCTGTTCCCTGCTCTGTCTCTGGTAAATCCTCTTGCCCTCCTGCGAATCTGGCCTATACCCCGGTTTTTGTATAAATAAATAAATAAATCTTTAAAAAATAAAAATAAAAAATTGCCCATTTTATTCCTAGGGTCAGCGAACTTTCTCTGCATAAGCCACATAGTAATTATTTTTTGACTGTGAGGGCCATATGGACTCCGTTGCAGCTACTCTGCCATTGTAGCTTGAAAGCAGCCACCAGCAATAAATGGGCATGGCTGTGAGCCAGTGCAGCTATATTTACAAAAACAGATGTAGAGACTAGTATGGCTGATGACCTAGTTTACCAATTCCTTTTATATTCCCTGTTTTCTCTCATTGACTTCCTGCTGCCCTTAGCAGTTCAGACCCACAACATGGCCTTAAAGCTCTGTGTGACTGGTCCCTGCCTCTGTCTTTCTTTTCTCATTACACGACCTGCTACAGACGTAGTGAGCATTCACTTATGGCATATTTGCCCTTCTTCTTTCCCCTTTCCTGCCCTCACATACACCATTTCCTTTGCTTTCCCCTATCCCTTCTCCCAGAAGTTAACAAATACTGATTTTGATATCACTTCCTCTGAGAAGTTTTTCTGGACTCAATCGCACCTCCTTAAAGTGAACATTAGGTTGACTTTCTTCATAGTTCTGGGAGATGGTGCTGTGTTACCTCTAGCACTTACCTCCTGAGTTCTGTCTGCTTAGCCAGAGTACAAATTAGGGTAGGGGACGTGGTGTGTCTTTTTCTAGTTTAGCCACAAAGTAGGAGCAATAAATGAATAAATACTGAAAGCTTCCTGGAGAAAAGAAAGCTAGAAGACATTGTGGTTTTCAGATATTTACTGGACAAGAAGGAGGACATAGATTTTTGTAGCCTCAAGGGAATTAACAAAAACAGAGGGAAGCTCAGCGAGACAGATTTCAGGTTGATATGAGAAAGCGTGCCCATTAGAGATGATCAAATAAGGAGTGAGTTCTTCAGCAGGAAATGAATTCCCCTATACTGAAGTTTTTAAATAGCATTTGGATTAGATGACTTTTAAATCAAGTCTCGCTAATTTGTTTGAGGTCAGAATATAGTTGTACATTACATATTTAGAATCTTGGTGGCAGGCCTCCAGATGTACACAGAGTGAATGAGTTATTCTCTTTTTCCTCCCCAGCTCAAGGTTTATTGATATTTGCAGAGTTGATATCAGCGATTAAGAGGACATTGGCTCGCCTCCTTGTGATTATTGTGAGCTTGGGTTATGGCATCGTGAAGTAAGTATTGGTGTGTTGAAAAGACAGTATACAGTCTTGTGATTCCATTCATCTACATTATGGCTTCTGTAAAACTGGAAACTTCTTAATATTATAATGTAAATCCTATAGGGAAATAATTGCAAGAACCTGTTTTCGAGGGATTTGCATGTACTGGCTCGTTTATACTGTCTGCAAATAAAGATCCTGAATTTGAGTTCCAGTAACTCTATATAGTTAGATGAATAAATAACCAACCTTAAGAAGGGAAATTTTTAAATATTTCTTAAAGTTCAAACCAATTTCTGTTTCCTAGAAATAGTTACACTTCTGTGATTGTATTTGAGCATTGTGAGAGAAAGAGAAATAAATACCAAGACAGCAAAATTTCTGACTGACACCTGGCTATCCCCTGGGGAGCCTGCTGCTTCCTGACCATCTCAGACAGATCTTTTCTCTCTCATACCTGTGAGTCACTGCTGTAAATATGGAAGAGCTCATCTTCTTTATCCTCATTGCCTTTTTCAGACCATCATTCTTCCTTCCTCCGTAAGACACTCTGGTTCCCAGAGCTCAGACCTTCAGACTGGATCATCTGCGACACCTTACTGTGGGCCACTCTGAGCACTTGCTTCACTGTCCTCAACACTTCATCTATCAGAATTCCCTGTGGATGATCCTTTAAGTAACCTGATCTCACCCCATCTGCTCTTGCCCTTCACCACATCTCAGCTGTTGAGTCCCATGACTATTTTCTAGTTGTTATTATTACATAATTGTTCCCTCTTCATAATCGTAACTTTAAGCAACCTATTTTTTAATTGTCACCTGTTTCCTGTTTACTTTCTCCACTCTCAGTTTCAGTCGCTCTGACTCTACTATGGCTTCTGGCCCTTTGATCCTACCAATAGGTCAGCAGGGAACTGACATTCTTGAATACACCTGAAACCCCCTGCCTGACTCTGTGTCAACTTCACTTGGTAAGACCAGCTTTCTATCTGTCAGGCTCACCTGGAGCAGCAGGAGCTGCCTGAGAAGAACACCCAACCACCCTCCTCAGGCTGACTTTTACTTCATGACCCTGAACTTTCAATGCAGCCCTAGTGGTGCTGGCAGTTCTAGATCCCCTTGACAATTTATCTTCTCATTCTCCCTCTCTGCACAAGACAATTGTACCCCTTCTCTTTCCTCAAACCTTTGACTCGCTACCCATACCCATTTCCACTGATCTTGGTTCATTTCTCACTAAGGAAATAGCCATCAGACGGGAATTCCGATGTGATCCTACCGTCAAATCTGACCCTACATAGTGTTTTCCCCTTATCTGACCCTACACAGTGTTTTTCCTCTTGAAAGGCAGGGGCCATCCCTGCTCATGGTTAAGTCCTGCTCTGCCCTGTGCTCTAATCTCATCTGTCAAAGAAACTGGTCAGATACTCAGTCCTCTTTTCTCCCATATCATCAGTCTTCCTCTCTGGTGGGTCACTACCAACAGCACGCTGTCATTGCCATCACCTGCAGAAGCAAAACCCTCCCTTGATCCCATATGACCTTTTCCTCTACTTCTACTCCATTTCTCTTCATTCCTGTGCAGCGTAATTTTTCAAGTGAGCTGTCTGTACTTGCCACTTAAACTTTCCCTCATTTTCTTTTGAACATACCCTAGTAAGGTTTTGTCCCATCCTTCTGTTGAGACTGTCCTTATCAAGGTCACCTCTCCTGGCCAAATCAAGTGGCTACTCAGTCCTTACACAGGTACCTGGTCAGCAGCTTCGTTGGTTGAGTGCTGGTTGCACCATCTGTCTCTGCTGCCGGCCTTCCTCATCTTCTTGAGTTATGGTACTAGAGTGTCCCAGACTCAGGCCCCTCACCTTCCCCCTAGTGATTCGCACCCCTGGGCACGCTTAGCCAGTTCTGTGCTTCTAACATCAGAATGCTTCCAGAATTACTCAGTCCCATCCCCTCCCGAGCTACCCCCCTGGTCCAAGCCACCACCTGCTGCCTAGGCCTCTTCAGTTGGCTCCTGACTGGTTTTCCAGCTACTGCCCTGGTCTCCTATCATTCTTTTCAAATACAGCAATGGCCAAGATGATGCTTTAAAAATGTAACTCAGATCTCGTTACTTTCTTATTCATTCAGTAAAACCCAGACTCCCTTCTGTGGCTTTCCCAATGGCTGACTTCATCATCTGCCACGCTCCCTTTGCAACTGGCTTTCTTGCTGCTGTTGTTCTATAAATACAAACACTTCTTCACAGTGCAGTAAAGGCCTCTGCCTGTAACTGTGTTCTCCCAGATCCCACACATAGTTCACTTCCTCACTTCTGCTCCACTGTCCTCTCCCAGGGAAGATTGCGCTGTAGGATTCCTCACAGAGTACGCACCCTCCATCGTGCTGACCCCTCATTCTTTTTTACAAGACCACTTGATGTACATCTTAGTCTTTGCTCTCTCTCCCCCTCACTTGAGTGGAGTAGGATCTTTGCCTGTTGTGTGTCCTACTGTACCTGGAGGCCCTGGTGTGGTCCATGGCACAACTCAGACACTCAGTAAATATGCACTGTGTGCAATCGTGTGTGCTTGTGAGCTCAGGATTGGGGGGGTAGAGAGATTCTAGCCAGGAAACCTAAAAGTATAATGATACTTTTATTGAGGTTCTTTCTCAAATTATGGGGCCGTGGGAGGCGGGTGGCCCAAGAGGAGCTTAGTACAGTATTAAGAACACAAAATTCTCTTGCAGAATCTTGTACCTCTCAGTTCTAGTCAACATCAGGTGCCTATGGTTGCTGCAAAAAGAATAGAAGATTGAGTTCACTGTCAACTTGTTATAGTCAGCTCAAAGTGAGAGGTGTAACAGTTGCTACTGGAGTTAGCTGGCCAGATGAATCAGACCTTAGATTAAATAAATTATAAGTAGTCTTAAGTATGAGCTATGGATATTAGTTTAATTTTTATTGAGATTTTATTTTTAAATGATTATCATGAGTATTTTTTCAAAACCAGTTTTTTCTTTTAACTGTTCTGATGGTTTTTAAGTTAAAACATGTACAGTGAATTCTAATTTATAAATGTCATGAGATTTCTATTCTATTTTCAAATTATTAATAGCAAAAAATATCTTTGTATTTTCCCATCTCATTTATATTTTTAAGGAATAAAAAATGTTATTTTGATTCTTTTTAATTTTCAATGAAAACTCAGGTCTGTTAGCACTCTTATTTTGGGTATTGAGAGACAGAAGGTAATTGAATTTATCTTCTTAATATCCTGCACTTTCTCTACGCAAGTCAAAATCAGTGGATTATCTCTAACAAAACATAACTCAGAATGTTTTTAAATTAATGTTTAGTGAAAGAGTTAAATTATTACTTCTATTAAGACACTTAGAGGTTGGCACGTAACTTCTTAGGTTTTATCAATCTACTCTTTCATTTAGTAGAAATAGCACCTGGGTTATGTTTATTATATTACTTGAATTTCAGTGGCAGAATCCTCTAGCATCTGTGTGACCTCAAAATACTGCTGTGTGGGCATCTGTACAGCTTACTGTCCTAGAGAAGGAGACTGTTTTTTTTTTTTTTTTTTTTCTTATGTTTTTTTCTGAGCCTGTCTGTGCCTTGTTCCCAGAGAAAACGCTGTGTGCTAAAACAGTCCCTCAGAGGCAGCAGCAGGCTGATTTGCTGAGATCGTGACTACTCTGGTGTGGGAAAATGGCACCAGTGACTGAATGCGGATGAATCTTACTTACCAGTTTTTGTTTTCGTTTCTTCTGTTTCTTCTTCCTCACCCCAGGCCTCGGTTGGGAACAGTCATGCACCGGGTGATTGGGCTGGGGCTGCTCTACTTCATCTTCGCGGCTATCGAAGGCGTGATGAGAGTCATTGGGGTAAAGACTGCATCATTCTTTTCGTAGGGGTGGTGAAATGTGATTTTACTCGAGATCTCCTGAGATGAATTTTTAAAGATAAGAAATTTATGAGAAAGGTCAAATTTGAGCTATTTATTCCTATAGGACAGTTCCCTTTTTAAAAATACTTCTCAAAAGTAAAAGCCTGGACAGAGCCCTTCTTAAAACATTATTTGATTATGAAGACACCACTTGATATCATCCCAGGAGAATGTTCATAGTTATTCTTTATAAGAACATTTGTGTTTGTCCTACCCTCTGAACATGTTCATTTCTCCCTTAGTCCTTGTTTTAAACATGTGTAAGTGAACAGGGAGTTAATTGTACCCTTCTCAAACATACAAACATTAGATGGCATCACTTCTGTAAGTCTCATCTGATTATAGGTTTGCTCTAGCGCTTGTGGAATCAGTATTTTTAGCAACTGAGCAGGCCCCCCTCTTGGAAGACCAGGCGGAGGTAATTTTCAAGGGAAAAATGACCTGTCATTGTGGGCCTCAGTGCTTTACTCTCTAGAGAACTGTCAAAATATGTATTTATGTCTGTGAAGACCCTTAGTATCTCTAGCTCTTGGTTTATCTTAATAATGTGATTGATGGCTAGTGATTAAAAAGCTTATATTTTACTTGATTCAGATAACCTTGTAATTTTTACCCAAAATGCCTTTTAGCTTAGATCTATAAATCAAATTACTGTGCATGGAGAGAATAATTTGTTTATTGCTAGAAAAGGTCATTTCACAAACTATTTTCATCTGAACTTTAAAGCAGGGTACTGGTCCAATCCTCATTCTTCTTCCTGTTATCTTTGATACACCTATGTTCAGTTAGACATATCTATTCTCTATATCTTTAACTCTTTGAAAGGTACATTTACTTTTACCTTTACATGATAATAAAAAACTTTACATTATATGTAAGTTGATATTTCACAGGAAACTAATCTTTGCTAGAAAGAAAAGAAGATAAATATCCCACATATAGATGTAGCATGTGCATTCTTTTTATTTAAAACTTTATAGTCAATATCTTAGATAAAACTGGCTTAAATATGATTTTCTGTCAACTCTTAATTAGAATGTCTAATCTACAATTTGTTTATATCTTTCCACACAGTTCTTACTCACTTGTGTGTATATTCATCCTTTCACATGTGATGGGAAAGTTCAGGAGTCCATTTCATTAGTAGCCTGGGCTGTGGTGTGGAGTACACAAGGCAGGGATTGAAATGGTTGACCAAAGTGCCATGCCATTATACAATTTTACATTATACTGAACAACTTGATGACAAATTAAGATTTGTTGCTGCCCAAACAAATCATTTCCAGTGTCTGAACACAATTCTATTAATAAAGTCTTAGATGTGACTTCTATAAAATGATGACATGAGCTAGATTGTTTTTCTTAATCAGATTATAATTCCTATAATGTAGTGAAACTTTGACATTCAGGATTTTTTTCCTATTTTTATCTTTCAGGGTTCTAACCACTTAGCTGTTGTTTTTGGTGACATTATTTTAGCAGTCATTGACTCCATTTTTGTATGGTTCATATCCTTTACTATGTCCTAAGATAATTTGTTGTATCATTACTCTTAATTTTCAATAATAATAGAAACATAATTATGCATTATTATTACCGCAATATAAGAACTTAGTTGAAGGTGAAAAGATAACAACTCCCCAAACAATATCTTTATTTTCTCTGTTAACAGCAACCTTAGTATGTGTAATATGTGCCCCATTCCTGAGGAGGCTGGAAGAAAAACAGTGCCCCCACATTTAAGAAATTTATGATTTGTAGTAGAGACACATGCGTAATGAAGATCAGGGTAGCAATAGTAATTGCCAACTTGAGGGGAGTTATGCAAACAATGAAAGAAGTTAATTCTAGTATAAAAATCAGAAAACACTTCACAGAGATGTTGACATCTAAATTAAGACTAGGAGGACAGGGGCCTCCCTGGTGGCGTAGCGGGTTGAGCGCAGCGCTGTGAGGCTATCCGCAACCTCCGCTGCACCGGTTCGATTCCCGCCTGTCCTGGGGAGATTCCCACATGGTGCGGCAGACCTCTCCTGTCTCACCCGCTGCTCCCCTCAGCAGTATATTTCGGTCCTTCTGCCTGTTCTGCTCCCTGCTCTGTCTCTGGTGGATTCTCTCACCCTCCCGTACCTCTGGCCTGTACCCCAGTGCTTATATAAATAAATAAATCTTTAAAAAAAAAAATAGGAGGACACAAAGGGACTTAAAGGAGGGACTTACAGGAAGAAAGGCATTATGGAAAAGGCATTCTGGGAAGAATTGAAGAAAACATAGTTGGAAGCATGAAGATATACAAACAGTAGGGGAATGTCCCCAAATAGCTTGCCTGCAGGTAAATGTGTTGGGATAACCATGGAAAATCAGCCAGAAAGGAAAGAATGACATGTTTAACAGTTTAGAGTCCCTTTGGAAGGTAGAAAATAGTGAGGATTTGGAATTGTGCAGGTAATTAGCATGCTGAAATCTGTGGAAAAGAATTTAAGGATGACATGAAAAGATGACTGGGGATAGGAGTGTAGAGAAAAGAAGTCGAGTACGAAGTTATTTGCAGTGGAGGAGAGGTGCTGAGGCTTAGAAATAGAACAAGGGAAATGGAAAAAGGAGTTCAGATGCTAGACTTGTTAGAAATAAATGGGTGGCAAAAGAAAGAAAAGAGACTCCAGAGAAGTCTTGCACATCTCATTTGGATGGCCGGGGCAGTATTGCCATTCTCAAGACAGTGAACTTGGAGAAGGGACCTTTGTGGGTGAAGTTTGAGCTACTAGAACACCCTTCACTGGTGGTGAAGGTTGGAGGTTGTCTTTATGTGGAAAGAGGTTGCAGCCTTGGAAGCAACACAAAAAGAACATATAGACAGACCAGTGAGAGAAGAGAGGGCCCATGAGGGTACCTGGTGGGAAACGTGCCTGGGAGGAACACCACGGTGAATGGAGGTGGAATTATAGGATACAGGCATGGGTAGAGACTGCGAAAGCTTTGGTGCGGAGGGTGGTGAACAGTGACCAGTACTGCAGAGATACCGTCCCATGGCACACCTGGCTCTTTGGTCATTCCAGAGGTCACAGTGGGACAGCAGGAAAGCAAGTTAAGTGAGATGGTGAGATAGAAGTTTCAGAGGCTATGTTAACTGATCCTTGAGGATCCGCCTCACTGACGTGATGCATGCTCAGTCTGGGGAACTCCACTGTTTGTTTCTCCATCGCAGGCTCTGATACGCATTCATTGACATGGGAGGAATTCTAGAGAAACTACATCAGAGATACAGCGTTGTGCACATCTCATAGTATTTTTATCTATATCTTCTACATTTATGTTCTCTTTGAAACTCTTATAAAGGTTTTTTCCCCTACTGTCTTTGATACTTATCTTTTAACATTAAACATTCTTTTGTTTTCCTTGTATTTCCACTTTCTTGTCTTTGTTGTCATAGGAAGGGTCAGAGGCCTTAAATTTGCCTGTTTTTATAAGGAAACTCTCCCTTTCTGCAGGTGTGCTCTCAGCCTGGTCTGCCTATTCTTTACATTTCCTGTATGTTTCTGTTTTTTACTGAGGTAACATTGGTTACAACACTCTGTATGATTCAGAGATAGAGGATCACACCCTTCAGGTGTATGTTACCACACCGCACCCACCACCAAGGCACCAGTGATACTCCACCATAGTCCATTGGGCACCTGCCCACCCTCCCCAGCCTGCGGAACTCACTCCCTCTGGTAGCTTCTATTTTACTAGGGTCTGTTGTTGGTTTAGTTTATCTGCCCCTTTGTTTTTCTGTATTCCATATATAAGTGACACCATCCAGTACTTGTCTTTATCCTCCTGACTTATTTCTCTTAGCATAATCGCCCTCCAGTTCTACCCATGTTGTGACACATAGCATGAGTTCATCATTTTTTGTCTATAGCTGAATGGTAGTCCATGGTGTATATATACCACATCTTCTTAATCCACTCATCTGACTTTGGACACTTAGGTTGTTTCCACAATTTGTCTATTGTAAATAGTGCTATGGATCAATATAGGGGTGCATATATCCCTTCAAATTAGTATTTTTGCATTCTTTAAATAGATTGCTAGCAGTAAAATTGCTCTATATTATGGTGGATTTTTTTTTTTTTTTAATATTTTGAGAAATCTCTATAGTCTGTATTTTTGTTTAGCTTTCTTTGGGTTCTGGGGTCAGAAATGCCTTTGACAATCTAATGAAAACCATGGGACTCTCTTCACTGATTATAACACACGCTTCACACAATTATTTATTTTTTAATGATGTACCATTATTTTACATCCTTGTTAATTTTTTGACAGTACAGGATTACTCCCTCAGGTGTGGTCACTATAGCTGTCCCATCACCAAAGCACCCATAGTCCCCCACCATAATCCACTGTGCTTTCCTCCACCCGTTCAGCACCCCTCCCCATCTGCTGAACCACACTACATACCTTGTTGGGGATGATGTATGGACTAGCAGTGTAGACATAACTGATATGCACAGAATTGCCATGAAGATGAATCAAGCTGTTGGGCTCAGCATCACTGTCTCTAGATCTGAATGTCTTCTCTTCTGTCATTGTGCATTTAGAAATGAACTTAAGATATCTGTTCAATTTGAAGTTATCTTATTTCTAAAATTGTATATGCTGAGAGCCTTTAGCAGGAGGTATATTCTTCAGTCAGTCATTCCATTGCGCTATTGACTTTGCACATTTTACACATCTGTATTATCTTTTTCATGGTAATTTGCATATATGTGTTTCAAAGATAACTTGTTCTTAATCATTTACAAAGTAGTTCTTTGGGAAAAGCACTCAGTAATGCAACTTGATGGAAAGGTCCAGAGGAAAGTGGCTGTAAAGTTGCTAATTTCCTCTGAATTTGAGTGAGGGTAATTTATCTCTTTTATGGACAATATTGACTTTGGTCTATTCCAACATGTAATGAGCCAGATTGGGGTGTAGAGATAAGAAAAACTAGCCAAAAAATTTAGTTTTCTTAATTATTAATATTTTCAACAAAGGTGTTTTAGATAAAAGTCATAAAGAAATCTAGAAATTAAAATGATCTTGGTTGCCATTTCATGGTGAGAGAGAAAGAAAATTTAGTATCTCTGCTAGAACCTGAAGTTATGGTGTTTGCTTTTAGACTGCTGTTTGGGAATTTTCTTTACTGAAATAAACAGTGTGCTGCTCTGTACAAAAAGGAAATGGTTTCCTAAATGACTACAAATTATAAGCAGAAGAAACAGGTATGCATACATACAGAACTGAGTGCTCAGTTTAGTGACCTTGCTTCCTTTGATTTTGATGACCTTAATATAGCTAATGATCTTGTAAGAATCTAGTTCTAAAGTAGTAGAAAAAAATAGCCCCCAAAATTCAAAAGGTGTACAGCCTTTCTTTCCTCTTCTTTTCTGCTTGTTTGTTTTACATTTTGCTGTTTTGCTACAGGCAAATGATTCTGATCTTGTGCTTCTGGCCAGCCTCCCTCTCTCTCTCCTTGACTCTGGCTTGTGCTGGTGGATATCCTTTTCTGCCACAGCAGTGCATTCACGTTGATTCTCACTTAGGGTGATGGGGCCTGCTTGCTTTCATTACTACTTTCCTTTAATGGGAGAAACGATTTAATTAACTTTAACTAAATTTAACAGCATCTTGGTAAGTGGAAGCTTAAGTAGTTTCGAATTTGCTTTTCAGCCTTTATTTGACTTTTCAGAAACACTTGAATTATTAAATGAAACCAGATTTTTAATAGATAATTGATATTAGTCCAAAATGTTTTAAAAGTATTTGACTTGATAATGTTTAATGAATAAAGCATATTTGCATTTTTATAAATTGTGACAGTAGACTTAAATTGGTTGAATTTATTTTAGAAATTGATCTTCTTTTGCAACTTAGGGATCATTTAGAAAGCTTGAAAGGCAGTTTTGGGGGTCTCCCTGTTGGCGCAGGCAGTTGAGTGCAGTGATGGGAAGGTGTCCACAGCCTCTGCAGTGCTGATTCGATCCCCGCCAGCTGCAGAGCAACCACATGGCGTGGCAGACCTCTTCTGTTGCACCCATGGTTCCCCTCAGCAGTGTATTTCAGTCAGTCTGCCTGTTCTGTTCCCCGCTTTGTCTCTGGTGAATCCTCTCACCCTCCCGCACATCTGACCTCTACCTCGGTTCTTGAATAAATAAATTTTTTTAAAAAAAGAAAAGCAGTTTTGATAGTTTTCATACGAAAGTAAGCTTTTGATTAAAGAAATACTTCAAAGTTAAATTAGGAGGTATAATCTCTCCCCAGGAAGAAGTAAGGGAAGAATTGACCCCAGGAGCAGGTTTGTGAGCCTTACAAAGCTACAGAAATAGGCCCGGCCTCTCAGCCATGACAGCCCTGAATGGGATCTGGAGACTTGTGCTTCAGCCTTTGTTTGCCATTAATTTGCAATAAGTCACTGAGTCCTTGAGTAAATACCACTGCCTGTTATCAGTGAAAAAAGAAACAATTTCAGAAACTCTGGATTATCTGTAGATACTTACAAGCCTATGAGTCTAGAAGATGGCAAGGCTGTATTCTGTAGGATCAAAAATTGTCCATAGCTCAGATGTCACTTCTTCTGAGGGGCCTTCCTTAAGCCCAGAGAGGGTTTGCATCCAGTCCTCACTCCCCTGGGGAGTGTTTACTTATGATGTTGCGGAGTATGAGGATCTGCTTTCCTCATTGGAGGAAGGAGGAGGAAGTCTGATGGTCTTGTTTGCCTCCATGTCTCCACTGTCTGGCGCGCAGTAGATGTTCACGAAGCATATGTGGAGAGGAAGAATGAACATGAATAGATCCAAGCACTGTGACAAGTTGGAAGAGTAGTTTTATAGTGGTATAAGAGCCTACTTGACAGTGTTGAACTTTACCTGAACCCTGTGCTCCTGGAAAACAGCTATGGTTAAGACAAACCTAGCCCTTTTGTATTCCAGGAAAAGGCTTACTACAAAGAACCTGTTTCCCCTCAGGACACAGAGTAAGACTCCCAGATGCCCCCTTGTTTACCAATGACTAGGCTAGACACAGATCTGTTTACTGACTGATCTGGACAAAATACCAAACTGGACCAAACTGAGTATTCATATTCCCCCAAGTCCCTGAGCTTTGTCCACCCATAATCCTCCTTATTAGCCCCTCCTGGGAATCTGCACACCTCAAATAATGTCTTTCCCTGATAACTGTCCAGTCACGCCACTCACTTCCCCACACCTGCTTTCTAGTCTTGTTTACTCCTCTCTGCAAAAGTAAAACCTTGTTCTGCCTAGCCTTTGATCTTTATATCTTTGCAGATCTTTTAGTCAAAACATTCTATCATAATAACCTTCCTCCTATTGCAATAATCTTTTGATTAAAGTCTCCCTCTACCCAAATGTTTCAGATATTTGTTTTTCAATTTATAAAATGAAATTGGTAGGTGACCTGACTTCTTAATTATAGTGTTTGGATGATAAAATGTAAATACACAGAAACAGAAAGCACAAGCCAAGTGGCACGGCAGAACATGTAAAGAGTGGCCAAAAGACAGGGTATTTAATTTACTTAGTTCAGATGATGATAAATTGTAAAGCAAAATCTGGGATAAAATTAGTACCATGATTGTATAATGTTGACTAAGATAATATTTTCTGTGTATTTCACTTTTAATTATAGGAACTCTTAACAGTACCAATTTTGGAGATGTAGTAAGATTTTTATTTTTTATGTTAACTATTATTACATAAAATGCTTTTCCTTAACTTCTTTTACATTTTTATAAGTTTGGCACAAACTATGAAGACTCTAAGGCTAAGAAAGAACACAGTGAAATTTTCTTTATACAGGCACTTTACAAATACTCTGATCTTTGCCGTACTGGGTAAGCTATTTAATTTTCTTATTAAATGGATTATTTTAGTATTGCATGTCCCTTCAAAGGTTGACTTTTTTGGTGTTTTTCAGCTTCTGTAATCTTTATGGTGTGGACAACCAAGACATTTAGAATTGCAAAATGTCAATCGGTAAATAAAACCTTTCTATATTTTTTTATGTAATTTCATTTTTAATTATACTTTCAAGTATAATTTTGAAGAATTTAGTTTGCGTTTGTAAATAGATAATTTTAGTGGAGATTTTCTCTTTACTTTCATTTCCTTTGCATAGGTTTAAAAAACTTTTGCCTTCTTTAAATGAATCTGAAGCACTTCTTCGTAGATCTACTTTTCTCATTTTTTATCTGTTTTGGAAAAGAATTCTCTCCCTATATCATTTCATTTAAAACAACAGCAAATCTTTTTTTTCCTCTACACCATGAAACTGGGTTATTTTGTATGTAAATGGTTCCATGAGCCCTTAGTCTAACATATTTCCAGGGTTATATACTCATCCTGAATCCTGGGAAGACACTCTCCAGGGGCTCTCTCATTAAAAGATACCTTTCCAAACCTGAGATAGAAAATGCCCTCTGCGGGGGGTTTCTTGATTTAGAGCTAATCTCTACTATATAAGCACTTACAAACAGCCCTCCGAAAATCCTGAACTTTTGCTGATGTAAGTATAACTCAATGAGAGAAGGGACTGAACCTTCTGGAATTCCTTATTTTTTCCTTCTCTAAGCTTGATATTTTTCACTTGAAGTTTTATATGTATGTTTTGGATTTTCATTATTGTTTCTTATGTCTTCCTGTTAACCCTCAAGTTCTTTGAAAGGAGATATTTAGAATGTCAAACAGCCTTTAGGGATGTTTTGGGCAAAATAAAATTGCCTCTCTTACTAAAAACAAAATAATCTATTGGGGAAAATATTGCATTAAGATTTTTGGATCAGAGATTGTAGTGTCATCAATGTGAAAAAAAAATTGTCAACTTAATTCTAATTCTCCTATTAACCTGCCTCATGACTACTTTAGTCTAGAAAATAGCAACCTCTGAAGCCTCTTTACACTCTAATTTTCTTTGTGGCACTATATAATTTATGTTAGGATTTTATTCACCTGTTTGGTAATAAGGATGAAGTTAGCAATTAATGTTGATTTGGTAAACATAACATTTCTTAGTGTCTATGTTTCTTTTAAAAATTTGTACATATTTATTTGGAAAAACTTGATGATTGGAAAGATTTTATTAATACTTACCAATGTATACTATCTGAATGGAGATCTGTATATTTATTAGAAAATTAACTTTATGTTGAATTGTCCTTATTATAGGATTGGATGGAACACTGGGTTGATGAAGCATTTTGGAGCTTTCTTTTTTCGGTTATCCTTATTGTAATAATGTTTTTGTGGAGACCATCAGCAAATAATCAGAGGTACCTAGTAGGAAAATTCAAGTTTGGTAAACATTTGTCAGTTACCGGCTACAATATTAAATGGATTTTTAGAAACTGGGGGGAACTAGTCCTTGCTTTTAAGGAGTACACAGAAAAACATAACAAAGTAAAATAAGAGATATATAATATAAACTAAGTCCTGGGGTGAGATGGAAGAGGGTTGTGGAAGACTCCATGAAAAGGCAACATTTATGTTATGCCTTGAGGAAAAGAGCAGGACTGGGAAAGAATGTGCATTTTATGGAATAGTAGGAAAAGACTTTGTATACTTTGGAGATCATTGAAGCATGTGGTTTGCTTAATGTGACCTACATTGGAGGGAGATAAAGCTGGAAAGAAAGGGTGAGACCAGAATCCTAGAGATCCCAAAGTGAGGTTTAAAGAGTTGTGCTTTAGGGCCTCCCCGGTGGCGCAGCGGTTGAGCGTTGGGTTGCGAAGCTGCCCGCGGCCTCTGCGGCACCAGTTCGATCCCCAGCTGCTCCCCGGCCACCGGAGGAGGGTCCCACATGGCGCACAGACCTCTCCTGCCGCCCGCTGCTCCCCTCAGCAGTGTACTTCGGTCCTTCTGCCTGCTCTGCTCCCCGCTCTGGCTCTGGTGAATTCTCTCACCCTCCGGCGCTTCTGACTGTACCCAGTGCATGTATAAACAAAACAAACAAACAAACAAATAAATAAATAAAAATGACTCTATAAAAAAATAATAATAAATAAAAGAGAAAGAAAAAACTTGAAAAAAAAAATAAAAATAAAGACTTGTGCTTTGACTGCATGCCTGTTCCTCTCCCCCAAGGAAGGTACTATTAAGTTTCTTATATATACCATTGTGTGTGTTTCTATTATTTTAAAATTACTTAATAAATACATGCATACTTACATGTATGCATTTTTGTGCATCTACTTTTTCCTCCACGTCATTTTATATAGATCTGCCAATTAGTTTTAACAGCTATAGGGCATTCAACATGGTTTATATAACAGCCTCTAATTGTCAGACACTTTGTCTCTTGGCTTTTGCTGTTATCAGTAGTAGTGCTATTTGAATACTGTTGAACCTAGCAAATGAGACTCAATCAATATGCTTTATTTTCACCAATCAGATTAGTGATTGGAAACTTTTCTTTCATTAGAGGATAAGATTAATAAGTAGTGGAGATAAATATGACATGGGGAAAAAAGTATAGCAGAAAATTCCCTTCCCTGAACATTACATATTTCAAAGTTGCTTTCTAGAAAGATTTTATCCATCTGTGTTTTTACCAGCAGGATTTGAGAGCGCTAGTATGTTTCTTCACAATAATCTTGCCTAATTTAATGATCCAATAATTAAAATTTTTATTGTTTTAATTTATGAGAAACTTTTAAAATGCAGATATTTTTGTGTGGAATGACTCTTAGAAACTAAACAGGTTTAAACATGCTAGTAAAATTAAAACTGTTCCTTGGTTTTCATATAGATATGCCTTCCTGCCCTTAATAGATGATTCTGATGATGAAGTTGAAGAATTCATGGTAACATCTGAAAATTTGAGTAAGTAGTATGTTTTCTTTTTAAATGACCATTGTATAGTTGTAACGGGAGTATTGTAGTTATAATGCAAGGCCATGCACATTTTTTCCCTGTTTTTTTTTTTTCTTCTTCATTTTTCTTTTTTTCTTTTTTTTTTTAATTTTGTAGTTTGATTTTTTTTTATAATAAATTTTATTTTTATATTCCCCATACAATTGCAACCCCCTTATTTTGACCCCAGTCCCTCCCCTCCCGCCCCCTACCCCCATGGAGTGTCTCTGGTTCATAGTTTTTGTTGATTTTGATTTTCACTTTCTTATAGTTATTCATTTTCCTGGTCCCTTATTTAAGTTTTCTAGATTCCTGCTATGAGTGAGACCATCCGGTATTTTTCTTTTTCTTTCTGGCTTATTTCGCTGAGCATGATCCCTTCCAGCACCATCCATGTTGCTGCAAATTGCATGTGTTTATCTTTTTTGAATGCTGAGTAATATTCCATGGTATATATGTACCACATCTTCTTGATCCAGTCATCTATTTTTGGGCATTTGGGTTGTTTCCAAAGCTTAGCTATTGTAAACAGTGCTGCTATGAACATAGGGGTGCAGGTGCTCTTTGGAATTGATGTTTCTGTGTCCTTTGGGTAAATACCTAGGAGTGGAATTGCTGGATCCTATGGAAGCTCTATGTTTCGTAGGTCCAGAAATCTCCACACAGCTCTCCATAGTTGTTGGACCAGTTTGCACTCCCACCAACAGTGCAGGAGAGTTCCTTTTTCTCCACACCCTCGCCAACATTTGTTGTTGCTAGTTTTTTTAATATGAGCCATTCTCACTGGTGTAAGATGGTATCTCATGGTAGTTTTGATTTGCATTTCCCTGATGACAAGTGATGTTGAACATTTTTTCATATGCCTGTTGGCCATTTGCATTTCCTCTTCAGAGAAGTTTCTTTTTAGCTCTTCTGCCCATTTTTTGACTGGATTATTTTCTTTGTTGTTGCTGAGTCTCATCAGCTCTTTGCAGATTTTTGTGATCAGTCCTTTATCATTAGTGTTGGGTGCAAAAATGTTCTCCCAGTTGGTGGGGTTTCTCTTTGTTTTTGTTATTGTCTCTTTTGCTGTGCAGAAGCTCTTTAATTTGATGTAGTCCCAGCTGTTTATCTTTGCCTTCACTATCACTGCTTTGGGTGATGTGTCTGTAAAGATGTCTTTGATGTGAATATCACATAGTGTTTCGCCTGTATTTCCTTCTATGTATTTTATGGTTTCAGGTCTTATGTCTAGTTCTTTAATCCATTTTGAGTTGATTTTGTGTATGGTGTGAGGTAGTGGTCAAGCTTCATTCTTTTGCATTTAGCGACCCAGTTTTCCCAGCACCATTTATTGAACAAACTTTCTTTGCTCCAATGCATAGTCTTTGCTCCTTTGTCAAAGATTAGTTGACATAAATCTGTGGGTTTATTTCTGGATTTTCTATTCGATTCCATTGGTCTGTATGTCTGTTCTTGTTCTAGTACCATGCAGTTTTGATGATTATGGCTTTGTAGTATAGTTTGAAATATGGGAGTGTGATGCCTCCATTCCCTTCTTTTTTTTTCAGGAGAGCTTTGGCTATTCGGGGTTTTTGGTGATTCCATATGAATTTCATCAATAATTGTTCTGTTTCTTTTAAGAATGACATTGAAATTTTGATTGGAATAGCATTGAATCTGTATATTGCTTTTGGTAGGATGGCCATTTTAATAATGTTTATTCTTCCAATCCATGAGCAGGGGATGTCTTTCCATTTCTTTGTGTCTTCTTCTATTTCTTTTAACAGTGTTTTATAGTTTTCTTTGTATAGGTCCTTTACCTCTTTTGTTAGATTTATTCCCAAGTATTTGATTTTTTTTTTGTTTCGATAATAAAAGGGATGGTTTTTTTATTTCTTCTTCTTCAGATTTATTGTTTGTGTATAGGAAGGCTACTGACTTTTGCGTGTTGATTTTGTATCCTGCCACTTTACTGAACTGATTGATGAGTTGAATTAGTTTTTCTGTGGAGTTTTTGGGGTCTCTATGTATATTATCATATCATCTGCAAATAGTGATAGTTTGACTTCTTCTTTTCCTATTTAGATTCCTTGTATGTCTTTCTCTTGTCTTATTGCTCTGGCTAGGACTTCCAGTATTATACTGAAAAGCAGTGCTGAGAGTGGACATCCTTGTCTTGTTCCAGATCTTAATGGAATTGCTTTCAGCTTTTCACCATTGAAAATGATACTGGCTGTTGGCTTGTCATAGATGGCCTTTATGATGTTGAGGTATGTTCCTTGTATCCCAAGAATTTCAAGGACTTTTATCATAAATGGGTGTTGCACTTTGTCAAAAGCTTTCTCAGCATCTATTGATATTATCATATGGTTTTTATATTTCTTTTTGTTGATGTGTTGGATAACGTTGATTGATTTTTGGATGTTGAACCATCCTTGTGTCCCTGGAATGAATCCTACTTGGTCGTGGTGAATTATCTTATAGATACATTGTTGGATTCTGATAGCTAAAATTTTTTTTTTTAAACATTTTTTTTTTTTTAAAGATTTATTTTTTATTTATTTATACAAGAATTGGGTACAGTCAAAAGTGCGGGAGGGTGAGAGAATTCACCAGAGTCAGAGTGGGGAGCAGAGCAGGCTGAAGCACACTGCTGAGGGGGGCAGCGGGCGGCAGGAGAGGTCTGCGCGCCATGTGGGACCCTCCTCCGGTGGCCGGGGAGCAGCCAGGGTTTGAACCGGCGCTGCAGAGGCTGCGGGCAGCTTTGCAACCCAGCGCTCAACCACTGCACCACCGGGGAGGCCCTGATAGCTAAAATTTTATTGAGGATTTTTGCATCAGTGTTCATTAGGGAGATTGACCTGTAGGTTTCCTTTTTTGTGTTGTCCTTGTTTGGTTTTGGTATTAGTGTAATGTTGGTATTAGTGTAATGTTTGGTATTGTCCCTTCCTTCTCAATTTTTGGGAAGAGTTTGTGAAGGATAGGCACTAATTTGTCTCTGTATGTTTGGTAGAATTCATTTGTAAATCCATCAGGTCCTGGGCTTTTGTATTTGGAGAGGTTTTTGATTACCATTTCAATTTCGCTGCTTGTAATTGGTCTGTTTAGGTGTTCTATTTCTTCTTTATCTAGCTTTGGGTGATTGTAGGGTTGTAGGAATTTGTCCATCTCCTCTAGATTGTTGAACTTGTTTCCATATAACTGTTCATAGTAGTTACTGATTATTCTTTTGATTTCTGCTGTGTCCGTTGTGATTTCTCCTCTTTCATTTATGATCCTGTTTATTTGTGCTTTCTCCCTTTTTTCCTTTGTGAGCCTGGCTAGGGGTTTGTCTATTTTATTGATTTTTTCGAAGAACCAGTTCTTGGTTTCATTGATCTTTTGGATCGTTTTTTTTAGTTTCAATTTCATTTATTTCTGCTTTGGTTTTTATTATTTCTTTTCTTCTACTGGTTTTGGGGGTTTTTTGTTGTTCTTTTTCAAGATCTTTCAGCTGCGAGATTAGGTTGTTTCTTTGAGTTCTTTCTTGTTTCTTGATGTGAGCCTCTATTGCTATATATTTTCCTCTTATTACTGCTTTTGCTGTATCCCATACATTTAGGAAATTGGTGTCCTCCTTGTCATTCAATTCAAAGAATTTTTTAATTTCTTCTTTGATCTCCTCATTAGTCCAGTGGTTTTCCAGTAGTGTGGTTTTTAATCTCTATGAGGTAGGAGAGTTCCTTGCCTTCTTTTTATGGTTTATTTCTAGTTGATGCCTTCATGGTCAGAAAAGATGGTTGGTATGATTTCAGTCTTGGTGTATCTGTTGATGTTTGTCTTGTGCCCCAGTGTGTGATCGATCCTGGAGAATGATCCATGTGCGCTTGAGAAAAATGTATACTCCGTTTTTTTGGGGTTTAGTGTTCTATAGATGTCTATTAAGCCCAAATGCTCTAGGTCCTTATTTAGAGCTTTAGTTTCTTTACTTATTTTTTGTCTTGTTGATCTATCCATTGTTGATAGTGGTGTGTTGAAGTCTCCCACTACGTATGTGTTTTCTCTGATGTCTGTTTTCAGAGTTGACAACAGTTGGTGCTCCTTCGTTTGGTGAATATATGTTAATCAGTGTTATTTCTTCTTGAAGTATTGAAGTATTTGTCCCCTTGATCATAATGTAGTGACCGTTGGGGTCTCTTTTTATCTTTTTATGTGTGAAATCTGTTTTATCTGATATAAGTATAGCTGTTCCTGCTTTCTTTTTTGGTCCATTTGCTTGTAGGATTGTTTTCCATCCTTTAACTTTGAGTCTGTTTTTATCTTTTGTAGCTACTTTGTGTTTCCTGGAGACAGCAAAAGGTTGGGTTTTGTTTCTTAATCCAGCCTGCGACTCTGTGTCTTTTTTTTTTTGGTTCTTTTTTTTTTTTTTTTTTTTTAATAGAGGCATGTTTTATTTATTTATTTTATTTGTTTGTTTGTTTTGTTTATACATGCACTGGGTACAGTCAGAAGCATGGGAGGGTGAGAGAATTCACCAGAGCCAGAGCGGGGAGCAGAGCAGACAGAAGGACCGAAGTACACTGCTGAGGGGAGCAGCGGGCGGCAGGAGAGGTCTGCGGGCCATGTGGGACCCTCCTCTGCGGAGCAGCCGGGGATCGAACTGGCGCCGCAGAGGCCGCGGGCAGCTTCGCAACCCAGCACTCAACCGCTGCGCCACCGGGGAGGCCCGACTCTGTGTCTTTTTATTGAAGAGTTTAGTCCATTTACATTTAGAGTTAATATTGATATGTTAGGATCTGTATTTGCCATTGTGTTTGTCTTTCCTTTGATTTTAATTATTTATTCTTTTAATAACTTTTTTTTTTTTTTTGGCCTTCTTTCGTTGTTATTCATCCCTCTGAGGTTCTGACTTTAGGATTCCTTGTAGTATTTTTTGGAGTGGGGGTTTAGTCGTAATGAAATTCCAGAGTTTCTGTTTGTCTGGGGAGGTCCTTATTCTTTCTTCATAGAGGAAGGAGAGCTTTGTGGGATAGAGTATTCTTGGTTGGCATCTGTTTTCTTGGAGTCTGTTGACTATGTCTCTCCACTCTCTCCTTGCCCGTAGTGTTTCTTCAGAGAAGTCTGATGTCAGCCTGATTGGTTTTCCTTTGAATGTTATCTGTTTCTTCCCTCTTGTCAGCTTCATTATTTTTTTCCTTGTCTTGGATTCTTGGGAGCTTTACTATTATGTGTCTTGCTGTATTTTTCCTTTCGTCATGGAAGTTTGGTGTTCTTCTTGCTTCTTGTATATCAATTTTCAACTCCTTCTTCACGTTTGGGAAGTTCTCTTCAGTTATCTCCTTGAATATTTTCTCTGTTCCTACATCTCTCTCCTCTCCTTCTGGTATTCCTATAACTCTTATATTTCCTTTCCTCATGGAGTCAGATAGTTCCCGAAGTTTTTCTTCGGTCTTTTTCCTTCGTACTTCTCTTTCCTTTTCTGTTTTGGTTCTTTTTATTTCTGTGTCTTCAAGAGTACTTATTCGTTCTTCCATTTCATCTATTCTGCTTTCATTGCTTTTCCCAGAGTTCTTTAGTTCCTCCATTAATTCTTTGATCTACTGCATTTCTTTTGCTTCCCTCTTTAGGGACTCAATTTCATTCTTCTGATCGTTGATTATTTTTCCCATATCATTGTTTTCCTTTATGAGTTCCGTCACTTTTTTAATCATGGCAATTTTAAATTCTCTTTCTGGAAGGCTCAGAAGTTCTTCCAAGTTACTGTCGTTGCAATCTGGGGTGCAGTTTTCTTTTTGTGGTGTGCTTTTTTCCTGAGGAGTTGCTACTGTCTGTTGCTACTGTCTGTTTTCTAATTTGTCGTATGCATTGAGACACTGTGTTGCCGGCACTGGCTGGCATCTTGGGTGAACTTCTCCGCTCCCCTCTGGCTCCTCCAGGAGCCCTCTGTTGGCTTCAAGCAGTCTTTACTGAAGAAAGGTCCCTGTTCCAAAATGCCAATGTGGGGACAAACTCCCCTGTGTGCCTGGTCTGCCCCGGCGGTGGGTTCCCGCTCCCCCTCTGGGATTGGACTGCAGGCCAGAAGGGGCCTGGCGTGGGCGAGCTTCCCCGCTCACCTCTGGCTCCTGGGGGAGCCTTCTGCTGGTTTCAGGCAGTCTTTACTGAAGAAATGTCCCTGTTCTAAAATGGCGATGTGGGATGCACTCCCTGCGCGTCCGGTCTCAGGCACACTCTTCTGCGCACCCAGTCTGCCCCAGCCGTGGGTGCCCACTCCCCCTGTGGGCTCAGACTGCTGGTTGGAAGGGGCCTGGCGTGGGCTAACTTCCCAGCTCACCACTGGCTCCTCCGGGAGCCTTCTGCTGGTTTCAAGCAGTCTTTACTGAAGAAAGGTCCCTGTTCTATGGGGTGTTAGTGACTTTTTTTCTGGTCACTAGGTGGCGCCAGAGAGATCTCCTAGTGTCCTTGGGGAGCTGTTTTTTTTTCACCCCATGGGACAGTTTTCCCTGTATTTGTAAGCTCTATCTGAGGAAACTTCCATCATGGTAGACAGTCACAAAAATAAAAGTTTGTAGTGACACTCTCAAGATTGCCAACATAGTTTAAACTTTTATTACTTGTTTGATCTTAAAGTCCAAGTAATGAAGTAGGTACACTTTTACATAAAGCCAATTTGGGGTGTGCATGTGGGTGTGTGTGCAGTGCTTAGTTCTTAAATAATACTCACCTTCTTAATGATGATTGCAAGGTTTCTTTGAATCACCTCTTGTTCTTTTAAAATTATATGTACATCTGTAATTTCCTGGTCATAGCCAAAGCATTTCTAATTATGGTTTTAGTGCTATGGTCCGTGTTCTATAATTTCTGTATAGCAGCTTATCATTTTATTAATTTTGCCATAATAAACATTTGTTAAGGCAACATCAATTAGTAGCTCAGATGTTGAGAGTAATTTTATCTTTGTTTCATTTTGGTTTCTTGTATTAGAAACATTTTTTTCCCCATTTTTTTTGATGCTCTTAATTGTCTAAAATAATAAATTGCAACATAATCAGTGTGTCCTCCCAATAAAATATAATTAATGTGTTTTAAATGATTTTAAGATAAAAATTTCAGCTTCTTAAAATGTTAAACATACACCTGTCATGAAGTCTAGCCATTCTACTCAGATATTTATGAGAAACAGATGTCCACAGAAAGACTTTAATGTACACTATTATTTATAGTAGCTTTATTCTTAATAGTATTAAACTGGTTATATCCTAAAAATTCATCAAGAGGTAAATGAGTAAAGTAGTTATAATATACCCATACAATGGAATACTCTCAGTGACCAACATTGTACAACATGAATAAATCTTAAAACCTTTATATTGAGTGAAAGTAGCAAATCCAAGAGAATACATATAGAGTCCATGAATTATGTTACTACATATGAAGTTCTAGCACAGGCAAAACCCAGGTATGGTGATTATATAAATCAGCACAATTGTTGCTTCTGGTAGAACTAATAGTGACTTGGAAAGGAATTTAAAGAAACCTCCATGGTGACAGAAAGGTTAAATGTCTTGATTGAGATGGTAATTCCACAAGTGCACATATTTGTAAAAGCTCTTCTTCAGAATGTACACTTAAAATTTGTGTATTATATATGTTAACACCTCAACTTTTAAAAAGTCACTGATTTGCCCTTTCAAGAGAATAGATCTCAAATGTCAGGATTTCAAATGGAAATCTTTAGATTGAGGAACCTTGTTTTCATTCATTTTATCAACTTATGCTCTTGATGTCTTCATACTGTGCCAGTTGTCCTCGTTTATGGAGAAGCACTGTGTACCAGTTATCATAGTAACAAAAGTAAATACTTTGCATGGATTTTGTGTCAGGCACCATTTGTATGCTAACTTGTTTAATGCTCATCAGAACTCTACAAGGTAGACAATTTCCATTTTATAGCTGGAAACAAGAGTTGTTAGTTGCTTTGCCCAGGTTGGTTAGGTCAGCCAGAATTCTAAATGAGGCTCTCTGGTTCCACAACTCAGGTTCCTCATGTTTGCTCTACTCAGATGGCCAACAAAAGAAGAGCCTTAGTCAAATGTGAAGAGAATCTTTTTCCTTATTTTATACATCAGAGAACTTAAAGCATAACCAAAGATGTGTTTTATTCATGAGTATGATACCAAAAATCCTGTAGATTTTTTTTTTTAATTCATAAACTTGAAAATGTGATGACACTTTCTGAGGAAATATGCATATATGTGTGAATGTTTGTTTTGTTACATGCTTGCTTATTTAAACATCTCTAAAATTAGAATTCAGCCTAGCAAATTGAAAATTTGGTGGTGGTTGCAAATAATTGTCAACTCCATTAACTTTTTCCATCCCACCTACATTTCCAAATGGTATATCAAAGCCAACACCTGCCCAAAGCTCCCACTATTAATTATATTTTAAAAATCATATAATACTTTTACCAATTGTATATTAAATATGAGATTATAGAGGAAAATATTCTGATTTTATATTTTCATGTATATAATATTTCTCATCATAGCTGAAGGGATAAAATTAAGAGTCTCAAAGACGGCTGCCAATGGAACCGCTAAACCTACTACTTCTGATAATTTTGTGAGTATGGTATATATTTATTAGAATGGTTTTCTATCTTATGTATCGGTTCTTTGTATCTTTACTTTGTTTTTTCAGGACAAAAAAAATCATACCTATGCATCTAACTAAAACCAATAAGTACAACTATTTAGAATCCAAATTTTTCTTTAACTCTCTAAGAAAATGTTGACATAATTTCTGTAAGGCATAAATGCCAACTTCCTACAACATATGTAGAAATTAAAAGAATGTCATGCATTTGAGTTTACATACTTAAATTGTTATACATTCTGTTTTAAAATTCTGCTTTCAGGTAATAACATATAAATAATGTGTAACTTTATTTCTACAGGATGAAGATTTGAAGTGGGTAGAAGAAAATATTCCCTCTTCATTCACAGATGTGTAAATATCCTCTGTTAAAGTTTTAGTCTAGAATTTACTCAGGCTGTAGCATAAAGGGATCATGTTTATCCTTTGTCATGTGCTTTTCAAACCTTACCTCTCTATGTTTCTGTATGTCCTATGATTAGTGAATGACTGATTTACTTCATATGGAACCTTCATGCTACCTTAGTCTCTTGCTTTCCTTTTTTCTCTATACGGCCATGATTTTAATACTCCTGACCTAAACCAGCTTTTTCTGATCTAAGATGATCAGGATCAGAATTATGTTATTTTTCTTTCAACTGTCTATTATGGAAAAGTTCAAACATACATAAAACTTTTTTTTTTAAGTACTTGTAACACCCATACATGTATGGTGTAGAAGCACCGGAGAAGAACATGAGCATAGGAAGAGCGCAGAGGAAGGCCCTCTGGGAGCTTTGAGTTATTCAGTGCCTCTTCAGCTGTGTTGTGTTTGATACAAGAATTCCAGATAGCTGTTCCCACAGTAGAAGCAGAAAACAGTCAGATAGGTAGTGTGGATTTTCAAATGAGATAGCACACCAGTACTCAGATACCTATCCAATTTTAGTCAAAAATAACAGGGGCTTAAATAAATATGCAGTTGGATTTCAGTTATGTTTGGAATTATTCATTTGTATGCTTTAGTCATTGGTATTTCTCCAACATATTTGTCTCTAGAATTACTGATCGTTGTTTTTGTTGTTGTTTCTACTTCAAAGTTGTGATTATATTCTTACTTTACTTTTTAAATGATATTTTTGAAAATATAACACATTATGAAAAGCACAAATTGTAAGTGGATAGCTCAATAAATTTTTAATATGAGCACACTCAGGTACCTAGTGCCTAGGTAAAAAATAGGACATCATTAGAGCACCCTCATTTTCCTTTGAAATCATCACCCCATTTCCCAAAGATACTGCTGACCTAAAATCTGTTACTGAACATTACTTGTGTCAGTTTAAAAAAACTCTGTATCTCTCAGTAGTTCATTCATTTTCTTTGCTGTATAGTGTTCCATTATATGAGTAAATCATAGGTAACGAATATGGGTTGTTTTCAGTTTGTGAACTCTTAAGAACAGCATTGGCATAAATACTTCTCCATGTTTGTTGATGAACCTTAGTATTCATTTTTGTTGTCTGTCCAGAAGGAAGAATTAATGGGATATTCTTCTGTCCAACTTTAGTTGATAAATGGCCTCTTAATGCATTGCCAATTGTTTTGTTTTTTTATTTTGTTTCAGAGCTCTGCCAGTGTTAGTGGATTCAGATGAGGTAAAATATATTTTTGTTTATTTCTTTGGAGCTATTATTTTCACAAAGTAGAAAAATATTTCAGAAAGGATTTCAGAAAGTTACTTTTGTGACATGATTACAAATTGAGCAGGCTGAAAGACACCATACATTGGTTTGTTGATAAAGTAAAAGGAACTAGATTCTCATATAAAACAGGAACAAATTAAATGATTGTTGGTTGTAAAAGAGGGGAAGGATTACTTTATGAGATTTTGAGTCTGATCTTTTTGACATCTTGTTTATAGGTAAGAATTTAGAAGACCTTAAGATGGAATTTTATTTTATATTTGTAGATATTTTGCTGAGGTAGTAAATAAAAGTTTCTGATTCATTTTCACTTACTAAGTAGAAATTACTGAATAGAGAATGTGGATTTAGAAAAGTTTGGGGGGGAAATTTAACTAAGGAGCCTCTGGACATTGAAGAGTAGCCCAAGACAAAAAAATTTAAAAAGTGTAACAACTGAAGAAAAAGAAGTAGTTTATGTAGTTGTAGAATATGAGAGAAGCTACAGCTCTGTTCATGAAAAGGTAAGGGAAATAACTTTGATATCAAATGTTGATTTGCCTGTGTGGAATGGGGAGTTTTGAGAAGGGCTCAGTATACATGTACCTTGCTATAAAACACCTGAACTTCTATACTACAGAAAGATATACCATAGAATTACTTTAAAAGGGCATTTATGGTATTCATTTGATTGTTGATTTATAATTTCAATTATACATTAATTGCATACGTTGAAATAATTTCCTTGATGAGCTATCCCTAAAAACCCTATTTTGGCCTATTGCCTCATACTGATACTTCTGAACTTGAAGTATTTTCTAGCTAGCAATACAATGAAGTTTTCTGAATTTCTCAGCAGGTAATTTTATGTCACTAGAAAGTGTGAGTTACATGGTTTTTATTTCTGTATCTAATACTCTGTGTATATTGTTGTGTAATTATAAATTTCAGTCTTCTACAAAGTTGTATGGGAAGATTAGAGAATTTTGTTATGTTCTGGAAGGTGCACCTTCCAGATGCATTTTGATGCTTTTTTTTTCTTTTTTTTAGGAAATCATGACCAGATCTGAAATGGCAGAAAAAATGTTCTCCTCAGAAAAAATAATGTGATTGGGACCAATATAAATGAGACTGGCTAACGGTGAAGGACTCACTTAAGGCTCAAAGAGAGCTTTGTTTTGATATAGTGCAACAAGTTTTTATTGCATCATCTTAGAAATCTGTATATTAAAATTAAATATCCGGGTGGTGGGAAGGCCATGCAACCCTTCATAAACTGACTCCTGACTGTCAGTTTAATGTCCATTAAATTGCCTGGAAAATAAGGATGATTATGTGATTAGTTTTGCCGAGTGTGCACGTGTGTGTGTGCACACATTTGCACAAAGCCCTTGTTTGCAAATATCACCATGCACATCAAATCATGGAGTTAGGTCTTCTCTTTCTACGCTCTGGGGAACCTAACTCTCCAGAGAAAGTGATTGTGATGGTCACTTCCAGAGCTCTGCCAGTCCGCCCTGACTCAGGCTGTATGTGCATGTACTGCTGCGAATCTGCCTGAGGCGGGTGGTGGGCACCCAGCCACAGGGCTCCCTGAGCACTTCTCCCCCACAAACTGGGTGACTCATGACCAGTGAACCTTAGGGAACTTAGAACCTTATCTTTTGTGTAAACTTGACATACTTTGTTTTATAATAAAACATTTAACTGCACAGCACATCACTATTAATCTTTTCATTTGTTAACCTTCAATCATGTTTATACAATATTTTGTTACATTTATATGTAATGTGTGATTTGAAAAGTTTTTTGAAATGCAAAGTGTTCTAAACTTGAAAGGCAATTGAATGTAGTGTGACAGAAATGTGATGTTTTGCTCCTTTCATGACCAAAGATTCAGGGGTAGTGGACATTTAGACTAGGAATTAAAATAAGAATCTTGTATGTCTTTCTTTTGAAGAGTTTTATCTTGTGCATTAAGAATGATTTCAGGGATTGTTGATTAAGAAATTTTAACGTCCTAAATTTTAACAAGCAAATATAACCTTTTCTCTGGATGTGAAGCTACAAAACAAAAGTTTTTCTTTTGCTTTTTCAATTCATTTCTTTCTTTCTCATGTTACAGAAGTTTGTAAAAATTTATTTCAAGTAATGGTATCCTTGAATAATATTTTCCAAATTAATTTCCTATAGTGAAATCCAGATGTTGTCAAACATCGCTCAAAAAAAGCATGGGCTTCAAGATGTCAGTACTTTACAATGTCTGTCCTAGAGAAGGATTTCTAAGTTAATAGTGTGGACTCCATTCCTTATTTCAGTTTCTGCCCCAGTCACAGGGTCCCACCCACCCACTGCATTGTCCCAGCATTTATGTCCATTCTGGTTTTGGTGTATGCCAACCTCCGCCCAGTTGTTTCAGAGTGGAGGTGACATTGCTTCTTGTTCCCAGCATTTTTGTCTAATACCATGCCTCACATTTTGAGTCAGATTACCGTCCAACTCATCATATGATTCTAATTGAGTTTTAAAATGCAGACTCCTGAGCTTCCAGCCAGTGGGAGTTGCATATTTAATGAAGTCGGAGTAAGGAGTTGATGGTAGGTGTGATGATAAAGTAAACGGCTTCAGACATACTCTCCATAGTATTATGAAAACACATTTTCTGCAACTGGGAAGAGAAATGAGACTGCCTACAAGATTCAGCTACAGGTTGAAATGCAAACTTTTCTCATTAGTTAGAGAAAGCAGAATGCACTCCTCATAGCTTTGATAGAAATACTGTTTCTCAAAGGACGTATACTGAGTCTGTCACTTTTAATAATAGTGTGATCTGTTGCTGTTTCATGACCCTAATTGAATATCCTATGAAGGACCTTCTTAGATAAACCCTGGAGCCATAGATGTACTTCACATGAAGACACTGGGGAGAAATTATACCCAGGGCTACTGCACAGCTCATTATCCCTGCTTCTGCATGAAGTTTCCAGAAACATCATCAAGGTCTCTGAGGCCATCAGATCCATTCTTACAATGCCATCGAGATGGGTGTCCCTATTAATGAAGGAATCTGAGGATGAGTCCAGTTTGTACATGTTTCCAAATAAAATGGCTAAGTGTTGTTATACAACTTATGTAAGATTTATATGATGTGTGAAATTTATTTAAAATTTTCATGGTTTGAGTTAAATTAGTATTAAACTATTTGAATATGTGAACTTTTTAAGCTGAAGAGATATGATATTCCCTTCCCTTGTAAAAATATAAATTACCGAAATTTTTCATATCCCATAGAGAATACTGACTTCCCCCCTGTAATATAGTACAAAATTATTGTACATTGTTTGCACTACTGTAATGTCAAGACAAAGTATAAAAATGTAAATATAAAGTTGATTTTTAATTCCTTTTTTAAGTGGGTTGAGTTATTAAATTAGGTTATACATGACTGGTTTAAAGTTGAGACATGTTATACTAAATTTATATATCACTTGGCTGGGTACTTTTGTCTTTGTCTGATCAACAGCATGCAATAAGCAATACAAAACACCAAGCCTTACAAGTTTAACATATTGGTTAAAGTTCTAAACATATCAAATATACATGTGACAAAGCTAGATTTTTAAGGAAATGTATATTATAATGCAGGGCTCACTACTGCATTAAACAGTGTCTTTAGAACTAGGAAAACATTATCTGGGGAGAAAGTTTAGGGGTGTAAGAAGTTATATTTTTCTATTTTAAAAGGTTAAATTATTGTATAATTTGGAAGAAATTGTTTTGATTGTAGGACAAAACTATTTCAAAGATTTTTGTTTGAAAAAATTGATGTATTTTTGTGCCTTAATATTTTAACTTTTAATAAAATACCTTCTGGAATTTTGCATGAATGCCTGTTAATATCTACTAAGGTATAAATGTATAGGAAATATAGATTCCAGTAGATTGCAGGACATAAGGTTCTTAAGAGGTACAACTAATTAACAAGCATGGAAAAGTGTTCAACCTCAATAGTGATCACAGAAATACAAAATAAAGGAATTCACAAATCAAATTTAAAAATCAAATTCATATATTTACACCATTATAAATATTTGCAAAACCCTTTTGCTCTAATAGTCTGAAATGAGCACACATTGATGGTAATGTCATGGATTCAGTTTTTGTGGAAAGGTCAACTATGTTTATAACCTTCAAATACTGCCCATTTAGGTGATGTTTCAAAAATGATTCCAAATACAGAAAAAGACTTCCACACAAAAGTGTTTAGTAGAGCATGATTTAGAGACAAAATTAGAAACATCAACAGTAGTTCAGTGAATTATGGTTCAACCAGCTGCATGTTATAGAACACTTTGTAATCATTAAATTATTAGGGATTACAATAAAAGAAAAAATAAGGAATAGGATACAAAGTTGTGTATGTGGAGCCTTAACAAAGTGGAAAAAGGATCCAGTGGAATATATCACTAGGACCACTTGGTATTTAGGTTCAACTGGGGGATGGTCAAATTGTACCAACATTTCAGTAGAAGTTTGCTTCATGATCATGTGACAAATCTAGGTAGGTGTAGAGTGAACATCTCTCCACATGGTCCCTTGCGGACCCAAGATTTATTTCCATATTGCATGTCTACCATCAGAACCTATCAGCAGAGGCAAATGTTCATCCAGCTTGGGAAGTTTTGTGGGGCTACACCTGGAAGTGTGCACACAACTTCTCAGCATATTCCATTGGCAGAAACATCGCTGCCGCAGCAAACTGCCAGTTAGACTGGGAAATGTCAAGAGCCATATGCCTGCCTAATCTCCCATGAAAGGAGAGGATGGACTTGAGTGGACAACTGATGACTTCAACCACAGATTATTTGGGGCAATGGATTAGGAGAGATTTAAAGGGCTTTCTATGTTTTCTCAGTTTTCTAAGATAAACAGGTAAAAAGATAAATGTCGTTATGAGGGTATATGACTTCTAGAAACAAAGATTGTTTTATATCACAGTTAAATCCATTAATAAATAAATCTACCCTGCCTTGGCTACATGGAACTTGGGGAATTTTCTTCATAGAAATTATCCCAGCCTTGGGGTGGTCAAGATGGGTCATCCCAGAGGAAAACCTGGGATTATTAACAGTGATGACAGCTTAAGGAGTATTGGGAGTACTTAATGCCAGGCTTTCTTAACCATTGTATTCTCATAGTGACCAATAAAGTAGATAAAACTTATAAGTTTGTTTTTTTTCTGAAAGATTATGCATACTTACCTTGCAGGGGAGATACCATGATCACGAAGTGGTTTTCCCAGGGCGAGGCTTATCCATTGCACTCCGGATGTGCTGACCCCTGCGATTTCCCCAAATGTGGGAAACTCGACTGCATAATTTGTGGTAGTGGGGGACTGCGTTCGCGCTCTCCCCTGTTTAAAAACAAAAAGAAAGATTATGCATATAAGAACTGGGGTACAGGCCAGAGTTGCAGGGGGTGAGAGTATTCACCAGAGACAGAGTGGGGAGCGGAGCAGATTGAAAAAGCTTCTAAGTTTATAGATAGAAAAGGGACACTAGAGTGGTTAAATAATGTGCCAAACTCACTTTCCTGGCAGGTGACAATGCTGAAACAGTGCTGGTGGGAAACATCCTTGAAGGATTATTCTCAGAGTCTTGGGGAAAAGGGAAGTTTCAGTTAAACGCAAGTTTGCTTGTCATGCAAGTTAGATAATGTATCTAAAATTGCCTTTGCACAGGCCTTCACAAGGCAGCTAAGGTCTACAAAACAAGCAGCAGTGATTGTCAGAGGTGCTACCCAGACCCAGCCAAAACAAGCTCCTGCATGTGAAATTCAAACACAGGCTACTTTTATTTATCTGTGTTAAAATGAAGTTATCCAGGGCAAGTTCTATACCCATTGAGCGGTAGTGGGTCCACAGCTAAATTCCAACTGACATAAACTTGCATGGTACCAAATTCAAATGTAACTAATTTTGACAATATTTCCTTTAAATCATTTTGGGAAAGTATTAAGAAACTGCAATGAAAGTTAATATACAGAAAAAAAATTTAAGCTATCCAGTAGATGGTGCCAAAGTAATGTCTCTGAAGAGATCTGATCTCAACATTTTTGGTCTCTAAAAATTCTTGCTTTTAAAAAATGTATACTTTTACTTCACAAATACCATTAAACAAATTTAGAGATCAAATAAAACACTTTTCAAAAAAAAATACACAGACTATCCTGACAAAATACCAGGTGCTCAGGACTTCACAAGACGGCTAAGGTTATTATAAAAGCTGCACAAATTACCATTTTTAAATATTTTTCCAGTTTTCCTCAGAATTAGAACTTAAAAACTGGAAGTGGCTTCTGAGATCATTTTACAGATAAGAAAATGGGGAGGCAGGAAAACTTCATTGTCCCTCAGGTCAGACTTGGCCTACTTATTAGCTTTTATAACCTCTGGGATTTGGGGGATCAATGGGTTGGAGGTGCCACAGAAAGTTAAACTGCATGTCACAACTTGAAATACATTTTACATGCTTTGGTTACCCTTGCTGTGTCATTTTATGTGACTTTGCTGTCTTTTATTCTAGACCAAAATTCTGCCTCTACATAGTCATAATACTGAGTACATAATACTCTGGCTCTTGATAAATGGAGATTTCCTGGGGTATAGTGGAATCCAGAGAGTGACAGAGTCTATTTTACTTGTGGCACTGAAAATACTGAGACTAAATATTTTAGTCCATAAATGTTATCTTCCCTTTAAAAAAACAAAAGTTTGGGCATTAAGGTATATGTTCCCAAAGAATTAAGAGAGTGAAGTTAGCCTTTTCACTAACTATGAAATTACTTCTTAAGAATTTCTCATTTTTCCCTTCCTTTCTTTATGTGTGTGTGTGTGTGTGTGTGTGTGTGTGTGTGTGTATATATATATATATAAAATTATATATATATAATTTTTTTTAATTGAAGTAACATTGGTTTATATCAGTTTTTGTGGCTTAGAGGTATAGGATCTCCCCCTTCAGGTGTTGTTACTACACCACACCCACCACCAAAATACCCACAGTCCTCTGCCAAAGCAACCATTGTTGCTGTTCTTTTTTTCTCCCCCCTCCCCTCTCCCTTCTGGTAATCTCAGTTTCATAGTCAGATTTCCAGGGTTTGTTGTTAGTTTGGCTTTATCTGATCCTTTGGTTTCTTCGTGTTCCACAAGTAACTGACACCACCTCCTGACTTTATTCCTCTTAGCATAATCCCCTCTGGTGCCACCCATAGAGTCGCAAATAGCAAGCATTTATCTTTTTTTTTTACAACAAAGTAAGTTTCCTTTGTGTCTATATACTACATCTTCTGTACCCTTTTATCTGTCATTGGGCACAAGTTGTTTCTGTAATTTGATTATCGTAAATAGTGCTGTAAAGAAGGCAGGAGCACATACAACTCTTTGTTTAGTGTTTCTGCATTCTTCGAAAAGATGCCAAACTATTCTTAATAGTTTGAGGAAACTCCATACTCTTTTCTGCACAGAATAAGATCAGTCTCATTGCCACCAATAGCCACAAAAGACAATGAAGTCCTGATAGATGCTACACTATGGATGAAACTTGAGAACATTATACTTAGTGAAAGAAGGTAGCCACACACATACACACACAAAAAAATATTGATGTTTATATTATAAAATTTCCACGCCAAACCAGATTCCAGAGGGCACTGCAAGACTATTGAAGTGTTTCCTACAGGTTGGCCTCTGGGGGACAAAAGCGCTGGATGGGAAAGGATGCAGAGAGCACTTGAGGAGGCAAATAGAGCTGTCTGAATTCTAGGCCTGGGAATTAATTTTGGAAGGCAGCCAAGCTCACCTACCCAGAATTAATTTTCATAATTCCTTGGAGGTTGTTATCATTAGGTCTAACTTGTATAGGTGTGGTCTCAATTTACAGTAAAAAATGTTTTTGAAAAATTATACTTGAAGCTAATTCTGATAAATCTGCCTTAGAAAACATCAAAACGTGACTGAAAATAATGAGCAAATCCTTGTGTGTAGTTTCTGCTACAGTGTGCAGCAGAGAGTATACTCATGGTGCAAACACTCCTCTCTCCCAATCACTAACTTGCTTTTGGATTTTGGGCAACTTTCTGAAGCATTCTAAGCTTCAGTTTCCCAATCTGTAAAATGGGGAAAATAATGGGATCCATTTCCCTGTGTTGTTATGAGGGAATAAATGAAAACACTTGGGGCATGATTAACAGAGGGCCTAGCCTACCACAAGTGCTCCAGAAATGTTAGTCCCTCATATTTTCCCTGTATGAAGGATCACCAGTAAATTTAAGCAATGCCCCGTGAACTAAGCACCTACTAAATGCTAAGCACTATGTTGGGAATTTAATAGTATTTTGAAACTCGGTAAAACTCTTCAGACAAAGACTGTTTCCATTATATGCATGAAGAAACTGAGGCTGGCAAAGAAAGGAGAGTTGCAAGACTACATTGCAGCGTGCATGGAGTAAGATTTGATCCAGGTGTGTCTGATTTCAAGGACTGTGTGTCCTTGACTACAGCCACTACTCTGCCCCTTCCAGCAGCCTTTGGACGTCAATGTGGAATGGCATTCATGGATTTGCCATGTTTTCCTACTTTTGGCAGAAGTTGACTGGTATTTGGTCTTTAATCATGGAACAATTAGATTTTTTTCCCCATAGATTTTCATTTTATAAAATTGGAAACAGTTTTCTAGAGGGAAAACCTTGTCTAGATGTCATGATATCATACACGAGCAGAAAATATTTTCAAAGTTCAGTGCTGTACTGCATGGTTTGGTTGGCTAGGACTTGATGTCATGTGAAAGCTTAATGTAGTGCTTCACTCAGGGCTCTGCCTGGAGCCAGCACTTGATAAATATTTATGTAGTGAATGAATTAAACTATGTCACAGCATTCCTGCTGGGCCCTGTTGCTACCCTGTTACCCTGTGTCAGGTTATCACAGGACAATCCTATTATCACAGGAACACGGCTTTATTCCTGGAACTCTTGTAAGTAAGTGCTTAGTGACTGATGACATTTAGAATCAGAGATAAATGTGGGGATGGAGGCAGTAAAGGGAAAGAATCCACAATGAACTAACAGGCAAGATTTAACCACAGGTAAATCACTGAGAAGCCCATGAAACCTACAAGGGTAAGCCATATGGTGTATGACACCGTATGGACCCAGGAGGACAGCTCTGGAATGACCACTTCAGACTAAGTGCTGCTTCTGGCTAGGTCTTATACAGATTTCCATGACAAACCTCATTTCATTTTGCATCCCCAGATTATACAGGGAACATGACTACATCCAAGCACCAATCCCAAGAGATGGCAATAGATTCTGCCAGAAAACTTTTAAAATATTTTCTTTAGACATGTAGACCCCCTGCCAATCCCTTAACACTTAGAATATTCTCATGAAAACTAAATATAGAGCAAACAGGAGAAGTGTTTCTGATAGGCCCATTTTATTGTCAAAGGTTAGTTTGGGGAGTTTTTAATAAAGGGTACTGGGCTTATTTTCATGGGCTGTCTGCTTTTAGACAGTTTTGACAGGTTCTGGGCCACTGAGGATCCCCTGGATGACTACAGATCAAGGGCAATTGAGGACAGAGAGCCAAGGGACAGTGGTGCTGGAGCAGCAGGACCTTAGAAGGGTAATTCAGACCAGACATCAGAACACCAAACAGAAGGCTGTCATAAGACAAGAATAACAAACAGAAATTAGCAAATAGGGGGGAAAAATCCCTGTTCAAACTTAGAAATCCTTGCTAAATTTTTTAAAAGGAAAAAAATATCTATTCCTGTCAATAACAGTCCCTGAAACCCCATGATCATGTAAGTCAAAGGTGGGGTAGATTGAAGATGGTCTGTCTTAGAAACAACCCAGCTCTGGGAAGGGGCCCTGGGTTTGCATACTTTGGGCAAGTCACTCAATCACGCCCCACTCCAGAGTCTTCATCTGTGAAGTCAGGAGTCTCTTCCAGCTTTAGGAAACCATGGAGTGGGCATAAGAAAAGAGAAGAAGGCTTGCTTACATCTGCCAATGTGTGGTTTCCAGCGCACAGCCAGAGCAGGACTAAGAAGGTTTGGCCTTCCGGGGAGGCTGCCCAGTAAACACAAGGTGGGATAAAATACAAAATAAACACGGCCACACTGACCAGAACGAATCCTTTCATTACTGGGGCGGGGGACAGAAAGAGAGACGACACTGGCCTTTAGCATGGACAGCACACACATGAGAGATTGAGGCAGAAAACCACAGTTCCCACCGGTGGCCCAGGCTTGGGCCCTGCCTGCCTGATACCCTCCACCTGGACAGGCAGAAGCACTCTTCTGTCCAGGTCTCTCTCCAAGATGTTTAAGTAGGAATGAGAGTAAGATTAACTGGCCTGTTCTACTTCCTTTGGCAGGAAGGGGAGGGAGAAGCACAGTAGGATTTTCTGGGTAATGACTACCCAGGTGGCTGGGCCCCCACACCATGCCCCTTGCTTGCCAAGGGGCACCAACTTTCCTTTCTGGCTTGCAATAGAAAACAGTTCCTGCCTGCGGCTGCAATCTTCCAGGTTCATTCCCTGATATCTGATTGAGCACTAACAAGTGAAATTCAGAAAAGGAAATATATCTTTGAAGCTTCATCAGACTTGATGTGCACCAGGACATCTGCAGTATAGCCTCCTGAAAACTTTCTAGTTAGAAAGGAAATATTTTCCAGGAGCCTGAGTCAGCCCTTCCCAGCCTGTTTCCCACCGAATTTCAGCAGACCATGCAACACTCCGAAAACCCTGCCTCCCTGTTAAACTGAGTTTCTCCTTCCACTTGGGAAGCAGAAGGCTGTAAAATTAGGTCTGTAGGTTGTGTGTTCTTGTCTCCCAACAGCATTATTTGAAAAGATGCTGGTCTTATGGAGAATTTAGTTTAACTTATGTCAAGTTTATGAAGCCTATCTCCTGGGCCTCCCTGGTGGCACAAGGGGTTACGACGCAACCTATGAAGCTATCCGCAGCCTCTGCAGCATGAGTTCAATCCCCAACCGGCCAGGGAGCTACCCCCATGGCGCAACAGACCTCTCCTGACTCACCCACTGCTCCCCTTAGCAGTGTATTTCGTCAGTCTGCCTGTTCTGTTCCCCGCTCTGTCTCTGGTGAATCCTCTCTCACACACACCCCCCCCTCTTGCCTGTACCCCAGTTCTTGTATGCATAAATAAATAAATCTTTTTTAAAAATGAAGCCTATCTCCTGGCCAAACTGATCCTGGTTTCTGAGGAAGTTGGCCTTGCGTGGGTTTCTAAGTAAGATGGATCTGGATTGGACTCCCGGCTCTACCACGTGTTGCTACGTGATGTGAGCCTCAGTTTCCCCAGCCGGGAAAGGGGCCGGTCAGAAGCGTCCCAGCCCAGCCCAGGTGGACCCCGAGGCTCCAGTAGATGCCGGGTACCGGCCGAGCTGCCCCGGTTGCCCTTCCCTGAGAGGGCCCTAAGGATGCCTCGGCCTCTCGCCCGGCCTCTTCGGGGAGCGCGGGTTGGGCGCGCTCCCAGGCGCATTCCTGGCCGGGCAGCCCCTCCTCCTTGGCCTTAGCCAAGGGGCTGGCGCCTCCCGGCCTCGCCGGAGCTGTCTCGTGCGGCGGCTGCGGACGCTCGTGGGCGCGGGTGGTCCAAAGCCTGCGCGCCGCGCACCTGGACCCACTCGGCGCCTCGGGAGCGGAGCCGCCGGCGCCCGCGCACTCCCGCCTCCCGCCGGCCGGAGCCGCTCCTGGGCGCGGAGGAGCCCGGCACCCTGCAGGGGCGGCGCGGCACCCGCTGGGGCAAACTCGGCAGGAAAGGCAGACGAAGTTATTTCCCCTTCCCAAGCAGAAAGGTTCCGATTGGCAAGATGGTGCCCAACTGTCCCCGCGCGCTCTTCCTTCTGCTGCTGCTCCTCGCCTGCCCCGAATCGCGGGCTTCCCAGGTCAGTGTCCTGCCCCTTTCATCTGTCGGGGCTGCAGGGGGAAGCGACGCCCAGGCCGGAGGACCTGGGCTCGCCACATTCCACGGCAGTGGGTTGAGGCTGGGGGGCTTGGAGAGATTCTGGGCCAGCGTTCCATTTTCAGAGATGCGATCCCCCATCTGTCCTATCAGACGCATCTCCCGCCGGGTTTCTGGGAAGACCCGGGAGCAGTTTGTGTAAAAGCATCTGTCCGCTGGGGAGAAGGCGCCACGTGAGAAGCGCGGGCTGGACGAGGATTACCTTGGCATTCATGAGACTTCTGTCTTGCCTGGGTCTCCATCAGAGCTCCCTGTCACCCAAGTACTCCGAGAACGTCCCAGCTCTCCAAACTCCGACATTTAAATTGCTCACTGAAATGTTTCTTACCACTACCAATTTTTAAACGGGCTAGGACTTTGCATTTTGTAACGTGTCCCAGGCAGAGGTGGGCGGGAGGTTTCTCGAGTGTTCTCATCCGGAGTCTATGAGACTACATTTGCTTTCCCACACATACAGGCTGTTTAGTTTTCTTGTCCGTGCCCTTTGGCATTTGTTGGAGTCCTACTGCATTTATTTATTTGACCATTAAGAACGGGTGGTTAAAATTAAGATAAGAATGCTGATAAAAATGCCTCCTTCCTTGGAATTATAGAGAATGAGGGTTCAGTAACCTCTAGATTAGCTCTGGCAGCCAAAGACCCCTGTCTCTGGGATGGGTGTGGGCTGTGGACTGAGTGAGCAGGTACCCCAACAATAGGTCCTCAGCTGCAAAAGTGTAAACACTAAGGGAAGCAGGCCTGCAGGAGCTTACTGAGAGCCTGATGAGGGCTAGGTTCTTGCTAAGCATCTTTCAGGCAGTTCATTCTTGGAGCAGTTCATTGAGGTTTGAATTATTGCCATACCATTTTGCAGATGCAGAAACTGAGGCCTAGGGAGATTGTGACTTACTCAAAGTCATGCAGCCAGGAAGAAATGGAATAAATTTAGTCTCTCTTGGGCTCCAGACTTTCCTTTTCCCCACAAACACTAGTCCATGGACTAAATTCCCACACCATGAAGGTCTCCTTGGCCTGCAGGTCTCCTTGGCCACCTAGAATTCTGGGTTTCAGGAAAGGATTCCAGGCAGGACCAACCTGGTTCAAACTACCCCATGGGTGATGTTTATGAAGAAGTGGTGAGGTGTAGAAGTGAAACTGAAGGAAGCTATTCAGCCATCTGGTAACAGAGGCCTAGCCTGAGGCAGGAATTAATCCACCCAACTGGAAGAAGGGGCACCCACCCACACTGCAAATTACAAAACAATACAAAACCTCAGACCCAGAGTCTAACTGAAGCACAAGGGGTTAGGTAGGTGCATCCCCAAGCCATCCAAAGCCAATGGAGGGGGCAGGGTAGAAAGGATGTGGAAGAGCCCTACACTGTCAGTGTCTGCTTTACTGGGCTAACTGTCTCTCAAGGTTACCTGGAAAACAGGTGAGACCTCTGCAGCCTCAGATGTTGGCAACTGCTGCAGAGGCAGAAACAGGAACTCTCTCAGACACTGTTCCTGGAAGATCTGGGTTCACTCTCTGCCCTGCCATATCCAGTCTTTCTCAAATTCCTTATCCTCTGAACTTCAGTTTCTTTACCTCAAAAGCCCTGTCTCACTGGCCTTTGTGAGGGGAAGGGAGCCAAAGAATAGCCCTAGAAGTTGATCTGGAAATGCTAGTGATACTTTCATGCATAGAAAGTCCTATGAGGCAGGGGGCTTCTCCTGACCAGCTCGAAAGAGGTCTCAGTATCCCGTGCATGCTGAACCCCTCTTTACATGGCTCCTCCTTGGATCTTTGCTCAAATAAACACCTCTTTGCAGAGGGCTCCCCAACCCACTCGAAATAGGTCCCCTCCCGGGCCTACCTGGCAGCGCAAAGGGTTAAGACGCAACCTATGAAGCAGTCTGCAGCCTCTGCAGCACAAGTTCAATCCCTGGCCTTGCCAGGGAGCAGCCCACATGGCTCAGCAGACCTCTCCTGTCTCGCCCGCTGCTCCCCTCAGTGGTATATTTCAGTCAGTCTACCTGTTCTGCTCCCCACTCTGTCTCTGGTGAATCCTCTCATTCCCTACATCTCTGGCCTGTACCCCAGCTCTTGTATGCATAAATGAATAAATCTTAAACAAACAAATAAATAAATAAATAGGTCTCCTCCCTTCCCCCTTGTGTTTTCCATTATGTTCCTCTAAAGGACTATGGCATAGGATTGATCACATTTGTGACAATTATTTTGGCAGGTTTGGGGTTTATTGTCTGTCTTCCTATTACAGGGCAGGGTGAGGGGCACCCCTCAAATCTGCCTGCTCTAATTAGGTTCTGCCATCCGCCACATCAACACAAAACATATGAGACTTTAATGAAAAGGAACTTTAATACAATTAGTAAACAATACAGGAAAGGCAAAAAATACAGTTTCTAAACCAAAGCACCCAAAGATACCCGTCCCCTCGTGAGTAAAAGTTCACCCAAGCAGGATTGGCCCAGAGCAAGCCCCAAAAAGCCTGCCATAAGTCTAAAGATCTTCCAGTGGGGACCCACAGAAAAGGATCAGAAGCAACCAGACAAGTCTGGAAGGAAAAGAGCAAAATCAAAATCAAGATAAAAGCTGCCATTGTCACCAACCCATGGGTCTCTCACCCACATCTGTGTCACCCAGTCCACGACCAAAAGGCATGTGTAGTTTCTTCACGTGTCTCTCTGCTCCATGTGCCTCCTCCAGGCTCCATTCTGCTTCCACCTTTCTGTCTCCTCTGCAGCTTCTTCTCTCCCTGCTCAGCTCCACCCTCCTTTTGGGTGGGGCAGGAAACCTGGAACCTCCCCCTTTCCTGGGGACCACCCTGTTACATTCCCACTACAAGGTGCCAGGGACAGGGCCCACATCTGGACTTAGTACCCAGGGACCTGCTCTAGTAGGAGTTCAGAGGAATGAATGGAGCTGGGGCATACTGGGCTGGTCTCACTCAGCAGGGTGGGGCTGAGCAGTCTCTGGGCCGGCCTTGCCTGCACAACAGATCACCTGGCCAGCTTCTTTCTAGAAATCTTGATGCTTGCCTCAGCCCAGAAATCCTGACTCAGTGGGTCTGGATTGGAGCTCAGACATCAGTCTTTTTTTTTAAATTGTCCCTGGTAACTCTAATCAAGCAGATTCCTGAGATGTAGGAGGACCCCAGCTTTCAGAATTAAAAAGCCGTGGGCCTAGGGGAGGGCGGAGGGCAGGGGAATTCACAGTGGACACAAGATTGGGCTCTTAAAAAAAAAAAAAAAGATTGGGCTCTTGAGAACCTGAGGTGACCATGGACCCAAAATTTACCTGAGCTGAACACGGTATGGGCCCTGGGCCTCCTGACCCCAGCAGTAAGATCTGTTGGCTGGTGGAAACTCAGCAAGTGTTTAGAAAATAAAGCTACCCCCTGGGACTATGTCTTGCACAGAGGAGATGATGGACAGACAGCAACCCAGAGACCCCTAGGCAGAAGCAGTGAGATTTTCTCGTGGCAGCACCCACGGTCCTGTCTGGGATTCCTCTGTTTACTAGTGACTTTGGTAGCAGAGCAAAGGGAAATATGAAGAATGTGTATTTGTGTGTGTATGTGTGTGTGCACACAGGTGTGTATAGGTCTGTGTGCTGGTGCTTATGATTGTGACACTGTGCATGCATGTGTATGAATGTTGCATGGCGATGTGTGTGTGTATGTGTGTGTGCACACAGGTGTGTACAGGTCTGTGTGCTGGTGCTTATGATTGTGACGCTGTGCATGTATGTGTATGAATGTTGCATGGTGATGTGTGTGTATGTGTGTGTGCACACAGGTGTGTACAGGTCTGTGTGCTGGTGCTTATGATTGTGACCATGTGCATGTATGTGTGTGAATGTTGCATGGCGATGTGTGTGTGTGTGTGCACTCTACAGGGGAGTAGGAGGTCTCTTTCAGCAAAGATCTGGAGCAATGATCTTGTGGGGACAGGCAATTGCCCTCTCTCTCCTGCCATCCTCCAGTCTTTCCTCTTGTTTCCCTCTTATCGGCACATCTGTCCTGAGGCACTTTGCAGCTTTTGGTGATGGAGAGCAGGTGGTTGTGGGGAAGGAGGGAAGGTTGAGCAGAGTGGGGTTCCCACCAGTAGGCACCCTTTCTCAATACTGCTGTCCACTCTGTAGCCTTCCCACCGGAAGAGAAACAGTCCTGCTGGGGAGACAAGAAAGGGAGAACACTTTAAAAATCCCTATACCTCACCCTCTTCCTTCTATAGTGCCTCTGGCTGAACAGGAAAGGCAGGCTCTTAGCCTCCTCCTGAGTGTGGGGTGGAGGTACTATGGTTTTTCAGAAGGATTCCCCCTCCCTCGAGTTTCTCCTTGTGACCTGAGGTCACAAGGTTCCACATTCCGCCATCAGAGCTTCATTTTTTTGGTTGCCTCCTCCCATTTGACACATTGCTTTTCACAGTTTAATTTTAAAAACATTTTATATTTTCATGATTTTAGTCATAAAACTATGTTCTACATGTGATAACCATATCCTACAGTCAGGATACAGAACAGTTCCACCATCCCCAAAATGACCTTTTGAAATTCATGCCCTCTACCCACTTTAACCTCTGCTAACTCTGAGCTACCCTTCATTACTTGCACTTCGTCCTCTCCATAATTTCATATAAATGGAATTTTAAAAGTTCATGAGCTTTGAGTCTGACTTCTTTAAACTGGCAAATGCATTTAGGATTCTTCCATGTTGTTTTGGGTGTGTGTCATTCCTTTTTATTGCTGCATAATATTCCATTGTGTTAGCAATTACAGTTTATCCATTCACCCCTTGAACTGAATGACACCCATGGTGTCATTTCCAGTGTTTAGTCATTTATGATTAGAGTGGCTTTAAACATTTCCATACAGTTTTTGTGTGAATGCAAATATTCATTTCTCTTGTGTAAATATCAGGGAATTGGATTGCTTCTTGCCTCAATTCATTCACGTATCATTCAGAGTTGCTTTCAGTGCTCAGTTGCACTGTTCAGTAGTAGCAACAGAGACCTGTGGGTTTCCCAGTGCCTGTGCTATAGTTTTCTTTACTGTCTTTGCCTGGTTTTGTTATCTGGGCTTCATAAAATGAAACATAAAATATTCCCTTCTCTTTTGTTTCCTGAAGGAGATTGTGTGGAATTGGTGTTAGTTCTTGGAATGTTTAGTAAAATTTACCATTGAAATCATGTGGGACTCAGGTTTCTTTTCTGGAAGGTTTTTGACTATGAATTCAATTTCTTTGATAGTTACAGAGCTCTTTAGGTTAGCTTTTTTTCCTTTGGGTGATTTCTGGTAGTTTATGACTTTTAAGAAATTAGTTCACATATAACTAAAGTCATCCATTATTTGTCTTTCTCTTTCACTTTTGCTAAGAGACTTATTTCACCTAGTATAATCACCATCCAGTCCATAACAGTCCATCCCTGTTGTGGCAAAAGGCAAGATTCCAGCATTTTTATAGCTGAGTAGTATTCCATTGTGTATATATATGCCACATCTTCTTTACCCAATCTTTACCCAAAACAAACAAAACAAAACATAAACAAATCCTTAGATTCTGACAACAAAATGGAGGTAACCAGAGGGACAGAAGATGGGAGGTGTTTGGAACACGTAGAAGGGGATCAACTGGATAGTGGTGGTTGTGGTGGTATGGTGTTTACATCTATAGGGATGTGAAGTTGTACTCCTAAACTTACATAGTGCTGTTAACCAATGGTGTCTCCATTAAAAAATGAGAAGAAATTGGTCCATAGTCCTCTCTCTCTAAGACAACTGTTTTTAAGTGCCCTGAAGAGCACTCTGCATTTCTAAATGATGGATCTTCTGCAATAGCAGATTAATGCTTTGTTCTGCTGTTCACTGCACAGCCAAATAGTCTACTATGATTAACTTCCTTTTTGTACAGCCTTTTAGTTTTCTTGAAGTTTTTTCTCTTTGCCCTCATCTCTGTAAGCATGATTGCTGCTGTCAGCTGCTTTTCCCTGGAGCCTGAACCCTTAATCCTGCTGTGGCCTTGCAGCTGCCCAGGGACTTCTGCCTGGGCTGAAGATTACATGCTCTAGATCGTTTGTCATCCTCTTTCCTGGCTTACTCTCAGGAGAATGAGCTTTCAATTCTCTATGGTTAAGCCTTCCCAAATCCCTTTCCTACTATAGATGTTACCCTTTTTCTCCACTAAAACTTTTAAGCAGCCAGCTGTGGCATCTCTATCCCTGCTTTGCAGCTGGGGACTCAGGTGGCAGTGAGGCCACAGGTAGGAGCAAAGCCAAGGAAGGAGAGAGAGGGGGAACAATGACCTCATCCAACATCCCTCCTGTCCTAGGGGTGTTGGGGTGAGAGGATTCCAGACCTAGGCTTTGGTCTGAGAGTGAATGGGGTGATGAAGGGTGGGAAAATGAAAACCCAGGCGTCTTCCTTCCTAGGATGGTGTGGTCGGCTTAGCTGCCAATTCAGATCGATTCCCTGGGTCTGCCTAGAGTCTTGGTGGAGGTGGACTGTTGGTCACTAAAGCTCAGCCTGAAAGGATTGCATGGTCAATTAGGGGCATCTGCCATGGTGGCTGCCCTGGGGGCATTTGCCAGCCCTGCTGTAGGGATTTTCATACACTAGCCCTTGTATTATACAAATACATGGAGACAAGCTGAAGGTACAGGGATATGTGAATTATTCAGATCTAAAATGGGGTATTCCATAACACAAAGTGGTGCCTCAGTGACCTATGATGGGCCTGGCCTGGGAACAAAGCAGACAAGGACCTGCCTGTGGTTTTGAAAGAGCAGCTCTGGATCTGGAGTTGGCAGAGCAGGGTGGCAATCTGAGCCGGACTGTTCACTCATCCGTGGACGGGCCAGCTGGGTCTGGCTGGTGTAGTGTGGCCCATCTGGTGTGTCTGGCTCTGCTCCACATGGCCTCTCAGCTTCCAGGGAGCTCACAGACCTTCTCACATGGTGGTGGAGGTGGCGGCGATCCAAGACTGAGCACAAGACTTCTTGAGACACAGCCTGAGAACCAGGGCAGCACTTCCACTGGACTCTGCTGGCCACAGCAAGTCAGGAGACCAGCCCATATCCAGAAGTGGAAAAGCAGAGGTTCCTTTTGATGAGAAGAATTGGCAGTCTCCTTCACATTGTGTGGGTGTGGGGAAGGATAAGGACTATGGTTATTTCTGCAAACTTTCCACCCTAGTGGCCCAGTGATTCCTCCTCCCTCGCCCCCAACCTGTGTTTACACAGCTGGGTGGAGTCAGCGTGAGGACAGGTGTCAGGGAGGCCTTCATGGCACCTTTTGCTTTCTCCAGCAGGAAAGAGACTCAAGTCCTGTCTTGGGCAGTCCTGATTAGAGAGAAGAATGGAGGCCCTTTTGCTCGTGGGGGCAGCTTCTGACACTTGGAACACTGAGCAGTGAGTGTGAGGGTAAGACATGGGCAGCGAGGAAGGTGTGGCTGAGTAGCACAGTGGTTTCTCAAATTGCCCTGAAGTCTTTTAACTAGAACCCCATGCCCTCCCAGGCCACTCACCCTGGAGGGCCCTGTTTGATGCCAACTTGATTCTGGGCAGACCAAGTCAGAGGCCTATGAAGCTGCTCCTTTTGCTAGGTGGACACTGGCCCTCCCTCCACATGCCAGGACAGTTCTGCCTCCCAGATCCCCCAGGAGGAGTGATCATCTCATTGTTATTAGAGGCCTGATTGTCTGGGCCTCTCTCCTGATCCATAGGGACAGTGGTGGGTTTCCTGGTCTTCTGCCAACCTTCCCACAAATCAGATGACAAATAGCTGAAATAGGGTGCCATGTTGGAGGGAGGCCAGGAGACTGTTCCACACTAAGTGGGCAGGTAAGGACTCTCTGAGGAGGGAGCTTCAAAGTGAAAGTGGGAAGATAGGAGCCCAACCTCTAAGGAGCTGGGACAGATCTCCTATATAGAGGTAACAGCCAGTGCAAAGATCCTGGGGTGGAAATGAATTGCTAAGGTGTGTGGAGAAACACAGAGGAGGTTCAACTATTGAGCCCAGTTGAGAGAAGGCACCCACTCTAGCCATAGTTGGGGTAGGAAGGGCTCCATTACACAGGGCTCTGTGGGCAGAAGAGTGGTCTCTCCAAGATGTTTATATTCATATTCTCAAAACCTGTGACTCTTACCTTGAGTTTCAACCAGTGACATCCATGTCAGATATCTGGCCCTAGGACTATAAAAGAATAAACATGTGTTGCTATAAGCTGCCAGGTTGATGTTGATTTGTTATAGAAGCAAAAGAAAATTAACACACCCTGTCAGCAACATGGTGCGGAGTTTGCATTTGTCCTCATGGGTGGGGTCTCATCAGTGGGGCTTACGTAAGGAAGTGATGCAGTCTGCTCCTCATCTCTGTTATTAGGAAGCATAGGTTGTAAGGGAACAAGTGAGGACACAGGGAGAATGGGGGAGACACATGTGCCATGGTCCCCCGGGATCCTTTCTGTCTCTTTGTTGTCTTCTTGCCCAGACATACTTGGGATTTTTCTCTAGAGTGTAGTAAAATCTGAAAGCATGCCACATATTTGATATAACCTTCATGACCATCCAGGTTAGCTACTCTCAGAATAAAGACTCAAAGACTCTGAATTTCACCTGTGACCAATTCCCAAGACCCCAGCAGCTATTCTCTCTCCCTCTTGATTTGCCCATGCTACTGACCAGCACCAGGCCTGCTCCCCAACCTGACCGCTTTCCTCCACCTTCTCCACCTCCTCAGAGTTAACTGCCTGTGAGTATGGAGGGGGGAGCGGGAATGAACTGAGAGGAGTCGCTAATAAACTGGAGCCGCCTTTGAGCCCCTCATCATGGTAACTGTGGACTGAACACGCTTTCCAAGTGCGTGGGCGATGCATGATGTAGCCCCACCATCTACCCACCAGGTGACCTTTAACCTCAGTTTCTCTAGCTGTAAATCCTGCCTGCCTAATACAACTGTCAGCAGGTCTAAATGAGATAAAGATGGTTCTGATTTCTATGGCAGTTTCTGGTACAGAGTAGGGTGCTTGGTAAAAATTAGAGGAGTAATGAGTCAATGAGTAAATGAGGAGATGATGCAGTATGTTAAATTTCTCCTCCTTCTTTGCTCTATTTTCTAAACCATCTTTCTCTTCCTATAGGACATTGGGTTAAATCTCAAAAGGAAACCAGAAAAACATGTCCCATGTCTGCAACTAGGTCTTCAAGCAGCTGGGGGAAGGGCCGAGCACCAGGCAGGCTCCCACAGGGGATTGCAGTTGGTCAGGTGGCTCTGTGTGTGTGTGTGTGTGTGTGTGTGTGTGAGAGAGAGAGAGAAAGAGAGAGAGAGAGAGAGAAAGAGAGAGAGAGAGAGAGAGAGAGAGAGACAGAGAGAGAGAGAACTCAGCTCCCCACTGGACTGGGCTCCAGGGGAGATGCTTGTTGAAGATAATATGATGCTGTTAAAGCACAGCAAAGTCTGCAGGTGTATGTGGCAACTGGACAACAGTCAGCTGGGCAGCTAACCAGTGGGAGAATAAGGCAGGTTTGGGTAGTAAGACTAAGTGTACTCTGGGCTCACACCTACTCCATTCATTTTTTGGTTGGTTATTTGTTGGTTGGTTCTTTCAAACGGCCATCTGGTGTATGCTCAGATCTTATACTCAGTGGAGAGCATTTCAAGTTGTCTATGAAACTTGTTTGCTGCCCTCAGGCATACAACAGAGCCAGGACAGAGGTGTCCAGAGATGGACGTCAGCTCAGTGAAGGCTGCTGCGAAGAGGAGGAGTCAGGAGATGGTTGAGGCAGGGCTTGTGGTGGCCCAGTGACCCAGTCTCATCAGGGCCTGGAGAAGGGACACTGGAGGTTAAATCCTGTATATGTCACTCTGAACAGGTAACTTTGGTACCCACACCCTGCGTTTGTCCTTGTTACTGTGTGAAGTGTGGTGGTGGCAGCTCTAGGCTCCCATTGTTGTCACTGCTCCCATGACTGATTTAAAAAATAGACAGAAAGGAGGCTGGTGGTGTAAAAGTAGAATTATGGCTAGCCAGCATGGTAAATGCCCCCAAATACTCAGCACAGGGGGCTCAAAGCCTCAAAGCGAGACCCCAGGTGGAGGGCTGTGATGGTTAATTTTTTAAAAAAGATTTATTTATTTTTGCATACAAGAACTGGTACAGGCCAGAGGTGTGGAGGGTGAGAGGATTCACCAGAGATGTGTGGGGAACAGAACAGGCAGACTGACTGAAATACACTGCTGAGGGGATCAGCAGGCATGTCAGGAGAGGTCTGCTGCGCCATGTGGGTTGCTCCCTGGCTGGCCGGAGATCGAACTCGTGCTGCAGTGACTGCGGACAGCTTCATAGGTTGCATCTCAACCCCTTGCGCCACCAGGGAGGCCCCAAGTGATGGTTAATTTTATGTGGCTGACCATGGTATCCAGATATTTGGGTAAATATTAGTCTGGATGTTGCTGAGTGGGTATTTTTTTTTTTAACATTAATTAGCATTAAATTGGTAGACTTAGAAAAGCAGAGCGCCATGTTGTAGCTGCTGCCAAAAGGTTGGGTACCCAAGAAGGGAGCAATTCTGCCTCCAGACTGCCTTTGGACTTGAGCACAATGTCCTCTCATCCCTGGTTCTCCAGCTCAGTGGCCTGTCCTACAGATTTTCACTTGCCAGACCCAAAACTGTATGAGCCGCTTCCTTAAAATAAATCTGTCTCTCATTCCTCTCTCTCCATAGGATGTGTCCATATGCAGTAGACAGCCTATTGGTTCTATTTCTCTAGAGAACCCTGACTAATACAAGATTGCTGGGTAACTCCCCCCAAGAAGAATTCTCACTTCCCCCAGAAGCATCCACTTTCTCTGCTCTTCTGTGAGGGTACTGGTTAGAGGTCACTGGGATGAGAGAAGTCAGGGTTATAATCTGCCTCCGACTTGGTCTAAAATTAAAATAACTTCTGGAGGAAAAAACATGCACGGATCTGACATGACTCAGACGCCAAGGGCTTCAGACCTTGGCCAGCAGGCACACATTTGGCAAGTGTGCTTGGTCCCTTCCTAGACCTAAAGGCATCAAAACATCTGTGTTCCCATTAGCAAAGTGCTGACCTGACACATAGCTGTGGCTTGGGAGGAACTAGAGCGAGAGATGGCCCCTCCAAGGACCAAAGGGTAACTCATGACCACCTGGACTGGCCTCAGGCTCATCGTCACCTACGGGGCTCTCAGAAATAGCCACTGTGCCAAGAGAGCCACTACGCAGGACTTCGAGCCTGGACACAGGAGAACAAAGGCCTCAAGGACACCCCTGTGGGCCCCCCACATCCCTGGAGCTTCACTCCTGCCTTTTGGTGTCTTGAGAGTAGCTCTGGGTCTTGAACTTCATTTATAAATTGAGCCCAAACAACAAGGAGGCCGGGGTGGGATGGGAGGGGTCAGGCCTGCCGGGTTCTGCAGGGGGATGAGTGAACTGGAGGGACACATATCATCTTTGTTTATCTTTAATCCAGTTTGAGTTGATTTTTATGCATGGTCTAAGATTAGAGTCTGGTTTCATTCTTTTGTTGATGGCTGTCCATTTCCCCAACCCATTTATTGAAGAGACTATCCTTCCCCACTGTACATTCTTGACTCCTTTGTTGGAAATCAATTGACCATGAATGCATGGGTTTATTTCTAGACTCACAAAGATCTTCTTTGCATGATACTGTGTTCTGTTACCATCACCCAGCAAGGTCAGAGACAGGGATGGGCCAAGGCTTCCCAACCTTTCCTCAACAAATGCCCCCACCGCCTGTCCCTCTTCCTTCCTGCCTGGCATGCAGCCTGAGTGTGCTTGGACTTGAAGGTTCTCAGTTGTGACTGGCAAGATGAGCACATCTTCCTTCTCTCTAATGAGCCCTGGAGGGGCAGGTGGCTGATGCTGGTTGTCCTTGACTTGGGTGCTAAGCAGGAAGTGCCTCGAAGCAGAGGACAGTTGTGTCTGGACAGAGGAACAATGAGAACTAGAGACACTGGGCTGCTCAATGACCAAGTGATCTGGGCCCCATTCCCTCCATAATGCTCCCCTTCTTTCTGTACTTACTGGTGCCTCCATATATGCTCCCCTTCCCTCCATACATGCTCTCTGGGAGCCCTGTGTCACCGATACCAGGTTCCTAGGGAGGGTAATCTCCTCTTCCCTCTTTAAAACTTAGCCTTTTTGTGTACCCAGGGCAACTGTAGCTCTGCAAACCCTCTCCCTGATGTCTGGGCCAGGGCTTGTTGCAAAGGGAGGCAGCAGTTGCCTGTCTCGTATGGTGAAGGGTGTTTCATCCCTGTTCTTTCCCCACTTCCTGTCTCCTCTGTCTATGCCTCCCAACCTAATATTTGTACAGGAGATAGATATCTACTCCTGTGGGATCTTTGGCTTGGACCATAGAATTATCAGTCCATAGTGCAAATCAGCAAGACCATTCACCACACGGGTGTGTGAACAAATGAGACAAGGCATAAGACAGTCTAATGGGGCACCATGGCTTGTGGGGGATACAGGAGCACTGGAATTGGAGTTGGCAGAGCTCCCACCTGGCTCTACAGCTCAGGTCCTAAGCCCCATGATTTGGGGCAGGTTGCTGGACTGTCAGGTTCTCTATTGTCATCCATGAAATAGAGACAACCCAGGCCTTCTTCGTAGGGTTACTGCCAGCCAGGTACTCTTTAAGATATCTTTGCATATGGGAAGACCATCTCAAATATAATTACATATAAGTATCTATGAAAGCATTTCTCTCCCCCTTTTTTAAAAAAAGGAGGGGATGTGGGTGTGGGAAATGAATTCTGGGTGGGATCTCGGTGCAGCACTGGGCAGGTAATGGATTGTGGGAGGTCACTGCCCGGGTGCCCCGGAAACTGCGTGGGAAGGACCGCAACGGGGGAGGAAGAAGGAAAGCAAACAAAACTTCTCTTCCCAGCAATTGCATTTGGGGCTGGGCCCAGTCAGGCCCTGGTTAGGGTGGCAGCCAAGGAACCCCCATGGATTAATGAGTTCCAGGGGCAACTGGGGATTCAGCTTTGTCAAAAGCGTCCATTGAATCAGGCCAGTGAGTCATCTGTTTGGTGCGATCTCCAAGGTGCAGGGCCTGGCAGCCTCCCTGGGAGAGCGGTGGTAGCTGTGTTTCCACCCTGGTGGCAGCCTTCCACCAGTGAGGCCGGAAGCCACCCAGTCTACAGAGGTCACGTGCCTCCCTGCCACCCCACTGGTTTTTAGAAGATTTTAAGATTTGTAAAACTAATACCAGTTGTACATAGAAAAAATAAGTATGAAGATAAGAGTAAAGAAAAAGTAGTCATAAGTCTATCCTTAGAGGTAACTACCAGTACCTTTTTAATGTTCTCCCTTCTTCCATACAGATCATGAGTCAGGTAAGAAGAGGCCATGATGAGGTCGCTCACAACCCCTGAGGACTCCCCACAGCCAGGGTCCTATCACTGCCCACTGTAGGCTCCCCTCTCCACTCCTCATATTCTGCCTCTTACAGGCTATCGAGACTCATCACTAAGCCTGATGCAGAGTGTTGCTCTAAGTTAGGCTTTATTGTGGAAGCAGGAGTCTCCTTGTTCTGTTTTTAAAGTTTTTTCAAAAATCACCAGAACTGGGCATTGCCTTTTAGTGAATACTTCTTTAACGCTATTAAGATTTTTTTCTTATTTGCCCTGTTACACTTTTTAAAGTAGGAATCATTAGGCATTCCTGTTTGGCCTGTTTTGTGTATTTCAGCATCCCTCTGCTTTTAAAAATGTCCAAGTTGCAAGAAAGAAGAGGTTCCCCAAGGCCCAGGTATCCCAGCATTCAATTGAGAGAATCAGGAGCGTTTTGTGCAGTAAGCAGACTGAATGTAAGACTCTTTGGGCCCCGCGTCCAGAGTCCTCAGTTCTTTCTGCCTTCACTGTGGAAGTGGTAGTTTTATTTTGTTTGAGGGGTGAACTGGGGCAACCATATGTAGGACCATACATCTGGTGACCTTACTCGACAAATGTCACCATCTGGAAGGAAGGCTGGGGCGGTGAACACCTTATGAGTTCACTCTTACATCGTGGGCCCCCGATGGAGCACATGGGACTGAACCAGAGAGGGTGATGCATGTGGTTTTTCTCTCCCCAGAACTGCCTGAGCAAGCAGCAGCTCCTCACAGCCATCCGCCAGCTGCAGCAGCTGCTCAAGGGCCAGGAGACCCGCTTCGCTGAGGGCATACGCAACATGAAGAGCCGCCTGGCTGCGCTGCAGAGCTCTGTGAACCGAGTGGGCCCAGATGCCCCACCAGGTGGGTGCTGAGTCAACATGCTGGAGCCACGGGGCACACAGACCCTTCCTTGTGGCCTTTCTCCCCATTCTGAGCTGCCCATGTGGGGGATACAGGAGCACTGGAATTGGAGTTGGCAGAGCTCCCACCTGGCTCTACAGCTCAGGTCCTAAGCCCCATGATTTGGGGCAGGTTGCTGGACTGTCAGGTTCTATATTGTCATCCATGAAATAGAGACAACCCAGGCCTTCTTCGTAGGGTTACTGCCAGCCAGGTACTCTTTAAGATATCTTTGCATATGGGAAGACCATCTCAAATGTAATTACATATAAGTATCTATGAAAGCATTTCTCTCCCCCTTTTTTTAAAAAAGGAGGGGATGTGGGTGTGTGGGTGTGGGAAATGAATTCTGGGTGGGATCTCGGTGCAGCACTGGGCAGGTAATGGATTGTGGGAGGTCCTATGCCTTTCCCTGCCTCATCTTCCATCTGGGGCCCATTTTTTTAACAGTTTGGTGGGGAGGGGTGCACTGTATTAAAAAGGCATCTATCAGCTCTCCTTTCCACATCTGAACATTGTGCATTTTCCCTTAGACCTTTTCATTCCAGGCTGAGGAACGCTCATGTCTGCATGTTATCCTTACAGAACTGTTGAAAGGCCCCACTTTGGGGGCCAAAGCTGCTTCTCCCTTCCCCATTCCCTGCCCAGGTAGACTAGTTGGCTCCAGGTTGTTTTTGTTTTTGTGTTTTTTTTTTTTCCATTTAATAGATAACTTTTTTTTTTAAGATTTATTTATTTTTGCATACAAGAGCTGTAGTACAGGCCAGAGGTGCAGGGACAGGGAGGTGAGAGGACTCACCAGAGACAGAGCGGGGAACAGAACAGGCAGACTGACTGAAATACACTGCTGAGGGGAGCAATGAGCGAGAAAGGAGAGGTCTGCTTCGCCATGTGGGTTGCTCCCTGGCTGGCAGGGGATTGAACTCGTGCTGCAGAGGCTGTGGATTGCTTCATAGTGTGGTGCTTAACCCCTTGCGCCACCAGGGAGGCCCCAATAGATTACTTCTTAGAGCAGTTTTACGTTTACAGCAAAGTTGAGCAGAAGGCGCAGAGAGTTCCACATATAATCTCCTTGAACACACACCGTCCCCCTGGATCAACATTCTAAGCCAGCGTGGCCTGCCTGGTATAGCCCAGGGCCTGACATTGGCTTCGGATTTTCAGGCATAAGAATGACTCCCCCATTAGTGCCTGAAGGTTGGGAGGGTAGGGCAGCTGGGGGCAAGATCTGTTTGTCTAGTGGGGTTACAGACTCCTCCCCACCCCCAAACTCCCTCTCCTGAGGATGACTCCGAGGACCCTGGGTGCTTTTCCTGGCTGTCCCTGCAACTGCTGGCTCATTGTCAAGGCCCAGAGATGGACGCTGCACGTCCCCCAGCCAATCCCTGGTGGGATGGAGTTGGGGTGGGGTTGGGTCCTGCTGGCTCTAAGCCATAAGCCCACAGAGCAGCTGATGGCATGTAGTCATGTAAGATGAAGTTTGCCAGGAAGGCATTGGATTTCCCACCTTCTCAGAGATTTGGTAGCAAATCCAGTGTCTGAGCACCAAGTTGACTGTTTCTCTTGGCACCACTGTTGCGGAACTAGACTTAGCCACCAAAGTGCCTCAAGCTTTCCAGGGTGCTGTGAGGGCCCAGCCCTCTGTGAGACTCATTATTCCAAGATGCGGCAGGACATCCTTTATGCTTCAGATAGGGAAACTGGGGCCAAGAGAAATGAGTTAGAAGTAGTAGGCCCCAGATCTGGTGAATTTCTTTTTTCTGATAGAGGCTCAAGTTCACAGATCCTTTCTGTCTTCATGGGATCAGAGGTGTCTATAATCCCTGGGAGTCTGACAGAAGAACCTGCAGGAGATAAATTATAAAACTGCCCTACTTGGGCCTCCCCGGTGGTGCAGCGGTTGAGCGCTGGGTTGTGAAGCTGCCCGCAGCCTCTGCAGCACCGGTTCGATCCCTGGCCACAGGGTGAGGGTCCCACATGACGCGCAGACCTCTCCTGCCGCCTGCTGCCCCCCCTCAGCAGTGTACTTCGTCCATCTGCCTGTTCTGCTCCCTGCTGTGGCTCTGGTGAATTCTCTCACCCTCCCGCGCTTCTGACTGTGCCCAGTGCTTGTATAAATAAATAAATAAATCTTTTAAAATAAAACAAACAAACAAACAAAAACTGCCCTGCTTGAGTTAATTGAGATAATTTATAAAACTGCCCTGTCTACTTGTGTAGACAGAAAGGCAGCTATTTCTAATTACAGTCTCATCCCCAGCTTCAGGGTCTGTCTTCCCTGAACCATGTGAGATTATTAGAAGTGACCAATTCTCTTTTTGAAAAAATTGTCACCATGTACTGTATCTCTCATGTGTTGGATGTGGGGCAGGCAGCTACCAAGTTTCCCATTGCCATGTGCTGGGGTGGGGGTTGGGAACTGCACCTGTGCCTAGGCGAAGCCAGAGATTGCCCCATAGTAATTGCAGATAGTTAAAAAAAAAAAAAAATTTTTTGCTTTTTTTTTTAAATGACATTTGCTGGAGATCAGGAAGAATACTTCTTCATCCTGGAAAATTGGCCTTCCTTTTTCTGACTTCTCTGTAAAGTATCTTCATCCTATCTCCCCAGCTTTTCTTTCCTACAGCTTTGGGGCTCATGCAGGCAGTTTCATTCCATTCGTGTTCCCAAATTGCTGGGATTACTTAAGTGCTGATCTCATTCCTTATACATTGACCTCACTCCGGAAGGTGCGAGGAGCTCCCCTGTGGCCCTGGAGACTCACCAGGACGTGGTCATGGCAAAATGAGCCCACCAGGAAGTATGTCCTCCCACTGGACAGAAGCCTTTGGCTCCCACTGAGGAAGTGACTGCCAATTAAATCAAGTAGTTGATTTTTAATTAATCTGCATCCATTCATTAATTCTACCACCATTTATAAACACATCCTTTGTGCCAGAACTGTCTGAGGTAGTGAGGTATGATTTACCTGTGAGTTGCCCCAGCAGGTAGTTTTTCTTCTTTGAAGATTCTTAATTTTTTTCACCCTTGGAGAGACCCAACGTCTTTCCCCTCAAAGCATTTTCAATCCTGTTCAGCACAATAAAGCAGTAATTTTTTAAAAGCGCTATCAAGTCATGTATTTATAGGGACTGAGGCAGCAATCTGGGAGTGCCCAAGACTAGGAGGTGAGGTCACACTTCCTTCTCACACTGCTTTTACCCCTGCATGCCAAAAAGACCACAATGCAGCCTCGGTCAGTTGTCCCCCAATAACCAAAGAGCATTGAGAGCACTCAGAGAGGGGGTGGGCTCCTGCCTTGCTCCCCAAGCCAGGCTGCCATGGCTGCCCCGGGAAGAACACGGGTGGGATTTGGGGCCAGAATCACAGTGCTTTGCTGCTGCCCTTGGAAACCCAAAGGACCCATGGGGTGTGGGGCTCCTCCACATCAACACGTGGGCTGGTGTTATGTCATGGTGGATGCCATGACACTGGCACCACTATAGCCTACACAGAGCAATAATTTCATGTTCATCTGTTTAAAACCCTAGCAGTATTTCTACAAATGACACTTAGAAATTATTTTAAAGTGTTTTTAGAAATGGTTCTGAATTTCCAACTAAGCTAAATGCAAATCCAGCCTGTGGACACTTTCTCATTAAATAAGGGTGCCAAGCACCCCCTTGCGGCAGGTAACAGCGCACCACTGTCCTGCAGAGAATCCAGCTGCTTCTGCCTTCACGGCACAACCAGGGCTCAAACCATCCCTCTCCAATCCCAGCTCCCACCTTGGTCTGACCCACCCTCATCATGCCCTGGGGCGCTGTGAGCTCACACCTGACACCACAAGCTCAAGCTGCAGCCAGAGCGGTGCTGTCAGCTTATAAGTCTGTCACTCCATGACTCTGTTCAAACCCTTCCACAGCCCCACCCACTGCAGCCCAGGTCTCCTTGACATTCCCCAGACACCACTTCAGGACCTTTGCACCTGCATGTTCCCACTGCCCTCCCCAGATCATCTGTGTGGTTATGTCATCACCTTCTTCAACCCTTTGCACCAGTGAAGCCTACCCTGACCACCCTATTCACAATTGTACCCCTCCCCTGGCATCCCCAGCTCTGTTCCCTACTTTCATTTCTACACGACACTATCATTCTCTCAGACTCTGCCATTTGCTTATTGATCGTGTTATCAATTGTCTCCAGTGATAGAGGGTTCTAACTTCCTGAGTGCCTGATTTTGTCTGTTTTGGCCCCTGATGTACCCCAGGCATCTAATATAGTGCCTAGCACATAGTAAGAACTCAATAAATACTTCTGATTTTATTTGTGTGTCACATATTATTTGTTGGGCAATTACTAAGTGCCCGGCTTGTGGCAGGGACATGAGACCAGGCACCCTGCCCTCTCAAGTTCCATTCTGAGAGAGAAGACTGACAACACACATGGAAACAAACATGTCAGTAAGGTAACTTTCATGGTTACAAATGGTAAGAAGGAAGCCAAGTGAGCTGGGGGTGGAGGTTTCAGCTAAGCAGGGTGTCAGAGAACACATTGGGAGATGAGGTCTCAAGTGGAGACCCAAATGAGTGAGAAAGAGCCAGAGATAAGATGCTCCAAGGAGGGCCACCCTGGTGGCGCAGGCGGTTGAGCCCAGCGCTGTGAAGCCGTCCGCAGCATCTGCAATGCCAGTTCGATCCCCGCCGCCCTCGGAGCAACCCACTTGGCGAGCAGACCTCTCCTGTCGCGCTCGCTGCTCCCCTCAGCAGTGTATTTCGTCAGTCTGCCTGCTCTGTTCCCTGCTCTGTCTCTGGTAAGTCCTCTCGCCCTCCTGCGCATCTGGCCTGCACCCCAGTTCTTTATAAATACAATAAATCTTAAAAAAGAAAAAAAAAAAAAAAGAGGCTTCAGGGAAAGAACATCCCAGGCAGAGAGAAGAGTAAAAGCCCAGGGCTGGAGGTGAGGTGAGATTGAGTCTGGTCTGATCAGGAGATGAAGGAAACCCTGTGTGGCCGGAGCTCCTGGAAAGCAGAGCAAGTGGGAAGGTGAGATGCACCTGCAGGGGGCCCCTGCTCTGACCTCCCCTGTTTTGAAGTCCTGGGAACAACGCCTAGTGTCTCTGAGTCATGGTCTCCTCACGTTTCACTAAGTGGGTATCCTATTACCCATACCCGAGAGTATTTGAGGATTCTGTGAGCCATTGCTTCTACAGTGCCCGGCCCAGGGCACACTGGAGTAGGCACTCAATAGAGGGCCCTTAAAGGTGGGAACCTTGTAATGAGAGTGATGTATAAACTGCTGTGCTCCTTCTCTTTCTCCTTACAGTTTCCTGCCCTGCCCTGAATGCTCCTCCTGATGGCAGAAAGTTTGGAAGCAAGTACTTAGTGGATCACGAAGTCCATTTTACCTGCAACCCTGGGTTCCGGCTGGTTGGGCCCAGCAGTGTGGTGTGTCTTCCCAATGGCACCTGGACTGGGGAGCAGCCCCAATGTAAAGGTACGGCCCCTCATCCCCAGGGATGTGCAGGGTAGGAAAGGTAATTCTTAGGGACACATTCTGCCTGATGCCCTGACCACTCTTCAGACCCAGAACTGCAGCCAATGTGTCTGATGACACTTCTGCACAGGCCTGGGCTGCTCCCTATCCACATGAGCTTACCAAACCCTCACAATTCCATCTTGTTTTGCATATGGGGAAACTGAGGCATGAAGCAATGAAGGAACTTTTCCAAGGCTATGCAGCTAAGGGCAGGATGTGTTGATTCATACCTGGACATGCTGGCTGCAATGTCTATGTCCCTCAATACCTCTATTCACTCTCGGTGATGACTGGCTCTTATTGACCTTGGGACAAGAAACCTTTCGTGAGGTGTGGAGAGGGACAAGAAGGAGGTACTTTGGAGAAATATTCTTCATGGCTGCTCGTTCTGTTGTACAGTGCCTGTGTTGACACACCTCAGCAGGAATTTATTTGATTAATAGATGCTATCTCCAGTGGGAATCTCAAAGGGATTGTCTAGAGGGAGAATAGTGCTGCTCTCTGCTATTTAGTGACCAATTGTGACCTATGGCATGACATAGACTGGAAATCAGCAATCCAGTTAATCCTACCTCCACTCCCTTGGTCCCAGAGTGGTTCTGGATATTATCACCCACTACTGCATGCATCCATTTCATGTTCCAAATCAACAGTCTTGAAGTTGCCATATATTGAGACCACAGGGGGGAATAATTTCTTAATTACAGGGGATTCATTTCAGGACCCAAAGTGTCAGTGAAAACTTTGGCAGCACTTTAATAACTTCCCCGCACCCAGCCCCCAGTCAATTGCTTGGAAAGATGATGAACCCAACTTGGCATAAAGGGAAATTACACATAATTACACCATTAAAAAAAAAGCCCAGTGGGCAGAGGATGGTTCCAGAACTCTGCAATGGAAAACAGCCATTTGGTTTCCTGAATTATTTCCCTTTTTTCTTTCTTTTTCTGAAAGGCATGTTTTTCAAACTTTCTGAAATGGGGGAACCACAAGCCATAGGACTTGTCCCTTTGACAATATGAGTAACCAAAGAAAAAATTTGAGACAAGTAAATGCCTTTGTCCCTTACCACCATTTTGGGAAAAAGGAGTTGTTTTTTCGTCAGTCACTTTTTCAAACTTTCATACATTTGCTCAACTGATTTTCATTAGCACCAGCTATGCATTGTGCTGGGGGCCAGGGATTCAATGCTGAACCTAAGAGGCACTGTGCAACTTCATGCTCATATTCTGGAGGCAAGCAAAACAGGTAGCCAAATACAAAGGTAAATGAGTTGACCTTTCGGGTCAATGCTTTGAGGTGAAGTTATCTAACAAGGGATTAAGAATAAATACCGTGGATATGAGGAATAGTCAAAGGTCTCTCTAAGACAGTGACAATGATGCTGAAGATAAACAGAACCTAGTCACGAGACCAGCAGGTAAATGGGCAGCATGGGGAAGATGCCATTCTAGGAAGGAGTAACATGTGCAAAGGCCCCAAAGAAGGGAAGAATTTGGCATGCTTGAGGAAATGAAAAATAAGTTATAAAATCTTCTCGTAGGAGAAATGTGTGAACAGAGAGTGAGCAAGGGAAGTAGAGACACACACAGGTCAGCCTGTAGCCAGGAAGGCTGTGCAGGCAGTGAGATTTTAGTTGCAGTACCTGGTGATTGTTTGCTATGCAGAGAATGAATTGGAGGTAACAATGGGAGTCAGGAAACCACCACTGGAGAAGTTCAGGGAAGAGAGATGGCAGGGGAGAGTGAAAGTAAGTTTAGAGCTAGAGTTGGTGGGACTTGCTGCTATCCCACATGGGCTATGATGGAGGAAGGGAAGTCATGGCTGCAAGACTCGTGTTTGTGATGTGTGATGTCTTTTGAGGTAGTGAAGACCTAGAGACATATATAGATTTCTTTTTAAACAATCCCTGAGTGGGTCATTGATCAGAATCCTACTTAAGTAAAGTTAAATGTTAAGTTAAAATGCTTATGGGAGGTACTAGTAGAGATCCATTTATTCAACCCATGGAGACATGAGTTGTACATATCTAGTTATCGATTCCAGAACAGTAAAATACAGTGTACCCATTACCAATCCCAGGGGGGACTCAGGAAACTTCTGCCCCTGCATCTTGTTATCTTAGTGGCTAAAGAAAACACGCTGCAGTCAGAGACTGCATGGGATAACCCTTTTACTCACGAAGGGAAGAGACAGCAAGATCAGCATCAGCAGTGGCTGGTGGTCCTTCACGGCCAGTGGGGCTCCCGCAGCAGGCAATGCACGACAGTTCCCCTACATGTATGCCTCTCCTGCAGCAGTGGAAGACCCCAACTTCCATGGAGTCTATTGAAATATTGAAAGCTGCAGGCATGCTGGAGGGCCATTGACACACACATAAGCAGAACGAAGAGCACAAGACAGGAAAAGATTTCTAAGAAAGGCCGTGTAGATATTTATCTCCTGGTAAGGAAGCGTTCCAGGCCCAGGCCCATTCTTATTAAGTAGAAGTCAAAAGACAGCACGCAAGAGTTTGTCTTTCCCAACAGAGCTGTCAGGCGGATGGTTGGAAGTAAGGTCTGGAGCTCAAGGGTGAAGGTAGGGCCAGAGATACGCAGTGGGGAGCTATTAGCACAGAGATAGTATATAAATTCATGGAAGTGATAAGAGTAGCAAGAGGAGAGGCTAGGGCCTCCCCAGTGGCTCAGCGGTTGAGCGCTGGGTTGCGAAGCTGCCCGCAGCCTCTGCAGCGCCGGTTTGATCCCCAGCTGCTCCCCGGCCACCAGAGAAGGGTCCCACATGGCGCGCAGACCTCTCCTGCCGCCCGCTGCTCCCCTCAGCAGTGTACTTCAGTCCTTCTGCCTGCTCTGCTCCCCGCTCTGGCTCTGGTAAATTCTCTCACCCTCCCGCGCTTCTGACTGTACCCAGTGCTTGTATAAATAAATCTTTAAAAAAAAAAAAAAAAAAGAGGAGAGGCTAGAGATAGAAAAGAAGTGAATGAGGATAGAGACCCAAAGGGTGCTGCAGTTTGCAGCAACATGGATGAAGCAAGAGGGATCATGCTCAGTGAAATAAGACAGAAAGAAAAAGAAAAATACCGGATGGTCTCACTCATAGCAGGAATTTAGAAAACCTAAATAAGAGACCAGGAAAAAGACAAATTAATACAAAGAAAATATCAAAATCAACAAGCAACTATAAACCAGGGACACACTTGGTGGGGAGTGGCGGGGAGAGGAAGGCTTAGGGTCAAAATAAGGGGGGGTGCAATTGTATGGGGAATATAACCAAAATGAAAATGCATACATTGTGCAAAAATGAAAAATGATGTAAGAATTATATAAAATAAAATATTAAAAAAAATAAATGGAAGAGAGCAAAGGAGACAGAAGAGGCCCAGTGGTGAGCCACAGGGGGCCGGGCACAGCATCGGTTTGCATGTTTCCAAGTTTATTTTAGTCAGGATAGAGGACAGCTCCACTTCACACATCTTTTGGCCTTTCCTCGGAGAACTTTAAGAAAGGATTTGATTAGAAAAAGCTGCCTTTCATATAGCAGTCACTTAATAGTTACTGAGTGATTAGCTGGCTGATGTATCCAATGATTGAATGAATGAGAGATGATGGTTAAAGACTGAATTTCCGGGCCTCCCCGGTGGCGCAGCGGTTGAGCGCTGGGTTGCGAAGCTGCCCGCAGCCTCTGCAGCGCCAGTTCGATCCCCGGCTGCTCCCCAGCCACCGGAGGAGGGTCCCACATGGCGCGCAGACCTCTCCTGCCGCCCGCTGCTCCCCTCAGCAGTGTACTTCAGTCCTTCTGCCTGCTCTGCTCCCCGCTCTGGCTCTGGTGAATTCTCTCACCCTCCCGCGCTTCTGACTGTACCCAGTGCATGTATAAACAAAACAAACAAATGAATAAATAAATAAAACATGCCTCTATTAAAAAAAAATTTAAAAAAAACAATTAATTTCCTTTCACACTTTTACCTAAGCATATATATGCAAATATTACATATTCAGCATCATCTGTGTTGTGTTAATTAACATAAGCAAATCTCACTTAACTCTTCTTTCCACTATTTCATTTTTTTGTTTTTTTATTATTTTTTTATTTTTATATTCCCCATAAATTTCACCCCCCTTATTTTGACCCCAATCCTTTCTTTCCCCGCCCCCCCCCCCATAGTGTGTCTCTGGTTTATAGTTGTTAAATGTAACTTGAATGGGGCCTCCCTGGTGACTCAGGGGTTAAAGACAGCACTGTCAGGCTGTGCCAGCCTCTGCAGCATGAGTTTGATCCCCAGCCAGGGAGAGACCTACATGGCGCAGCAGACCTCTTCTGTCTCACCTGCTGCTCCCCTCAGCTGTGTATTTCAGTCAATCTGCCTGTTCTGCTCCCCACTCTGTCTCTGGTGAGTCCTCTCACGCCCCGCACCTCTGGCCTTTACTCTAGTTCTTATATGCATAAATAAATCAATCTTTTTTTTTTTTTTTAAAGATTTTTTTTTTTTTATTTTATAGAGGCATGTTTATTTATTTATTTGTTTGTTTGTTTGTTTTGTTTACACATGCACTGGGTACAGACAGAAGCACAGGAGGGTGAGAGAATTCACCAGAGCCAGAGCGGGGAGCAGAGCAGGCAGACGGACCGAAGTACACTGCTGAGGGGAGCACTGGGTGGCAGGAGAGGTCTGCGCGCCATGTGGGACCCTCCTCCGGTGGCCGGGGAGCAGCCGGGGATCGAACCGGTGCCGTAGAGGCCGCGGGCAGGTTCGCAACCCAGCGCTCAACCGCTGCGCCACCGGGGAGGCCCAATAAATCAATCTTTAAAAAATAAATAAATGAAAAAAAAATAAAAAAAAAAATTAAAAAAAAAAAATAAATAAATGAATGTAAATTGAATTATATGAGGCACTTCCTCAGAAGGACTAGTCTATACTTATTTAGTCATTTCTCTACTGTTTCCAGATTTTTGCAATCATAAATAATGCTTAGGCAAGCAATCTTTTTTTTTTTTAATAGAGGCATGTTTATTTATTTATTTGTTTGTTTGTTTGTTTTGCTTGTTTATACATGCACTGGGTACAGTCAGAAGCGCGGGAGGGTGAGAGAATTCACCAGAGCCAGAGTGGGGAGCAGAGCAGGCAGAAGGACCAAAGTACACTGCTGAGGGGAGCAGCGGGCGGCAGGAGAGGTCTGCACACCATGTGGGACCCTCCTCCGGTGGCCCGGGAGCAGCTGGGGATCGAACCGGCAGCGCAGAGGCCACGGGCAGCTTCGCAACCCAGCGCTCAACCGCTGCACCACCGGGGAGGCCCTAGGCAAGCAATCTTAAGACGTTTTCAACATGGAAAATTTCATGCAAACACTCAAGTAGAAAGAACAGTATGATGACCCCCATGTTCTCATAACCCAGTAATTATCAACACAGCAGTTCCTTAATATCTTCAAATATTTAGTCAGGGTGAAAATTTTTCCAATAGTTTCATATTTTTAACACTTTCTGCGAACCTGTGTTCAAATAAATTCCATATACTACAATTGATCAAATTTGTCATTACATCTTTTTAAAATCGACAATCTTTGCCCCCCGCTCACATGCCCTGCCTTATTCCTTTGCAGTTTGTTCAAGAAAATGAGCTTTTCCCCCCAGGCTCCATATTGCTAACTTCTTCTGGATGGAGTCATTGAACACAACCTTCTGGTCTCTGTACTTCCCCCCAGTTTTATTGAGATACAGTTGTCACAGCACTGGGTAAGTTTCAGGTAGATAGCATAATGACCTGGCTTCATATATCAGGATTACCACAGTAATCCTTTTGTTAACATCTGTCATCTCATACAGAGACCCAAAAAAAGGAAAGAAGCTTTTTTTCCCTTGTGATGGGAGAACTTTATGTATTTACCCTCTTAACTTTCCAACATGCCATAAGGCAGGACCAGCTATAGATATCAGCGTGCATTACCTCCCTTGTACGTATAACTGGAAGTTTGCATCTTTTTGGTCTCTGGCCGTCACTCCAGAAGCTAGATTGGCTTCAGGTGGATCTTTGTTTCATCTGGGTGGGACAGACTGTATCCTTCTGTAGACATAGAAGAGCTATCTGCTCTTCTTGGTGATTGATGGTCACCATCCTTATGTCAACATCCCACAAGTCAGCAACAAAAGGAACTCAAAGGGGCCAATGTTCTTGCCCTTTGAGAAAGGGTGCAGCTTTACTGCTGGATGCCACTTTGTATGGACCTAATAAACCCATCTTACAATTTCTTTCCTAGATTATCTTTTTTTTAAAGGTAACTTTGCTTTATAACATTATGTATGTTTCAAATGTGTGTCATTATAAATCAACATGAGTATCTTAATATGTCTTCTGTCCGCTGTTTAACTGATGTAATTATTGGTGTAATAAGCATCTAGGTCTTTTCACTCAGATGCCCAGAGGATTTTTTTCTGCTTATTTGTAACTGAATAATTGTATGAGGAGTCATCTCAGTATCCGCCTTCTTGAATTGATTCCCTCAGGTGTTAATTCATCTTGTCAATAGAAGTTTCAGTCACTAGAGGGCCTAGTCTCCGGGCACTCTCAAAAATCTCTATTCAGATATCAAGGTCTCTAATGGGAAGAGAATTCAGACTGAGTCCAACAAAGAAAACTGGTAAATGAAAGAGATTCCAGAGAAAGTGGGGCAGGAGAGCTGAGAAGGCATGAGCCACAGGAGAAACAATGACAGAAGTGAGAGAATAGGAGTCAGGAAGTTAGGAAAGCCATGTGGGAAGACTTCTTTTGCCTAAAAATGAGTAATAGAAAATAAATTTTTGTCAAATCCCATACAACAAAACAGAGAATCACGTCTCTGGAATGAAGAGATGCCAAAAGACATGCCCATGAAACAGATGAAAACTGTCATCTGATATTTCTAAATGAGCTGAAAGAAATCTTTTGCAGATAAAAACTGAAAGAACAGCATCAATAAAAATGAGAAGTGACTGGACAAATGGAATTTTGATACAAGCTGATTGAATCCAGGAAAGAATTAAAATAAAGGAAAAACAATCAGAACTTGTCTATTAAGCACTTAGCTCAGGTCTAGGGAAAAAGTAAGTGCTCACTAAACAGTAAATTAAAACAGAATTCGCCACGATTTTAGCTGGCAGCCTGTCCTGTGGCCAACACCGCTGCCCTCTTCACAGCTCTGAAGTCTCCATGCACTGAACTGAAAGCTACCTCCTGGGATGGATGTGAGTGTGATGACTGAACTTCGCCCAGGACATAATGGGGCGCCGGGCTGGCCACTGGGCGGCGGAACGCCACTGACTGTACATCAAGAGAAGAAAGAAAGTCTGTGTGGAGCCTGTCTAGAAATGAAAATCCTGCAACACGATCCAGAAAGGGAGATAAGGCAAGGGTCCTGGGCACCTGTGCCTGGCTTTGGAGCCAACCACCCCTCCACCCCCCCCCCCCACCCCACAGTGCAGGCAGGTGTGGCCTGGCTCAGTGCCTTCCCCTGGAAGCCAAACAGGGAACCATGGTGTGGGTCACACTGGGGCCAAACTGAAAGATACTGGTGTTCACCCTCTTTGGCTTTCTGCCCACAACTTCATGGCTGAGTGGGCTGCCCAACCTCAGATTGCACTGGTGAGAAACAGTAGGACTGGACAATGGGTGTAGGAATTCTAAGCACTGTGGTATTTGTGTTCAGTGTCATTCCAGACACATTCCAGGAAATAGGTCATCTGAAAACAGAATGTATGTGCAAGAGTGCGTCCAGCTGAGATTACTGAGAAATTGAAAAGGCTCCTTCCCCAGGGATAAGCAGTATTTGGAGCATATGGGTCCTTTCATGATTAATAGAAGCCATATAATTGTCTACATAACATCCCAATCACGAGAAGCTCAGGGAAGCTGAAGGCCCTGCCAATCCACCCACAGCCAAGCTGTTGTTCTCATTAGAAGCAAAGCACCTTTTTCTTCCTCTCGATAGCCACAGCAGGGCAATGCTCTTATGCCAACAAGGAGATGTTTCCAATGTTCTTTCCCAGGATGCTGTGGTCAAGTCAGTGAACTGACAGACCTCTCTGCTGGAAATGGTCTCTGTTCTGTGTGTTAAACTGGGCTTAAAGAATTCATAACAAGCAGATGTGGCTGGAGGGTTTTTAACAATCTTTTTTCCTAATTAGAACATTTATAAATGTTCATTGTGGGAAAATAGAAAAGTGCAAAAAGGTATAAATAGGCAAAGAAAAATTACCTGTAGCCCTAATCACATAGAGAAAAACCTATTAAACTTCTAAATATGTGTACAGAGTTTTTGCACATGACTGTTGTGTATATGATTAAGGAACATTTCTATTTTTCAACATTAAGGAGGGTAAGAATCAAGAAAGGGTCTTCCCTAGATGCACAGGAAATGTCAAGCACAGGAGAGCTTCTGGGCAGGATGGGGAGAAAATTGATTTCTCCATCTCTGGACATTCTGATGGGCTATTTCTTCTACATCTAACTTCCCTGAATTGGGCACTCATTCAAAACATGTTCTACCTGGATGCAGGCTGATAGAGGTAGGGTCAGGTAGGATTTGACTCAAAGGAAGTGTGGGCTTGTGCCCACAGTAGCTGCCTCTGGCTAAAACTACCTGCATTGCAAATTAGAAAGTGGTGCCTCTGGGTGGAGCATGGCCAGGTGATGGGCCAGCTCCCACAGGCAGAGCTTCAGGTGGGCACAGTGTGTACCAGGGCACGTGGCTTGCTGAATGGAAGGCAGGCTGCATGCCAGCCCCATTGGCATGTGATAGAGCCCTATTTCATGTGATAGAGACAGTAGCAAGGGATGGGTAGGGGAGAGATAGAAAATTGGAATCATCCTACAATGTGAAGAAAGTTAACCCATCATTTTTTGTTTGTTTTAGAATTAGAATGCACAGTCTTGTCCTTGAAATTTTTTTCTTTTCCTAGAAATCAGTGAATGCTCTAGCCAACCTTGTCAAAATGGTGGGACATGTACAGAAGGAGTCAACCAGTACAAATGCATTTGTCCTGTAGGAAGGACTGGAAACCGCTGTCAATATCAGGCACAGACTGGTATGTAGCTGCTGTGGAACTGAGTGAAGACAGGGAAGAAGACCATGTTCAAGTGTCCCCCAATGCAGACCTGTTGGGATCTCAGAGAGTTGGTGTTTCTTCTGTTTCCTGTCTACTGATGCCTCTGGTTCCATGAGATGGTTATTGGGGATGGAGTGTTTCTCCATGGGGTAACAGTTTTAATCCTTCTTATGGAAGGAAATGAAAATGGAAGTTCTGACTCCCAACCTGAAAGCTTCCTGATTGGGTATTTGACCTGAAAAATTTCCTTGATGCCACCTTCACTTCATGGATATTTCCCCTGCAGATCAGAAAAACAATTTCTCCTTTTAAATGCTCCCATCACATCCTCAAAATTAGTAGCTATTGATACACGCTCAAGTATTTTCAGTCCTGGAAAACCAGACATTTGACTGGTGATGAGGTTATTATCCACATCTTAAAGCCTAACAAATCTCCAGGCAGAAGGTCTATAAGTCAAACAGCAGCTGTTTTTGCAAATGCAAGAAACCCCAATAATAAGGAATGTGTGAGGGAGAGAGGGGACTCCTCATACTGTGCTGTAATCAATGTTTCTTATATTTAAAAAGGAAGAGCCAAAAGAGGACCTATTCCTTCGCCAGAAGAGCCTGGAGTGTACTGTCAATGTGTGTGCAATGCCTGTGCTTGGTGGGGGAACTGATAGTCAGCATAGTATTCAGAGAGCAAGAGCTTTGCCAAATCTTGATATTCTTGCATTGGGCCCAGCCCTAGGTCAGTTTAAAATATTACCCCCAAGAGATTTGCTGCCTAATATGTCTCGATTCTATTCAGCTGAGTCAGCCTACTGGCTGCTTTCTCAGGAGGCTGCCATCCAGGGAGTCCAGAGGCCCCCTGACAGCTCCTGTCTTTGGGGCTGCTCTCTGTGGAAACAGAAGGAGGCAGGGCCTTCTTGGCAGCCCTGCTGCTTCTCCCCTTCTTACAAACAGGAAGGAAAAAAAGAAACGGGCCTCCTTTTAACCCTAATGTGTTGGTCCCAGACACAATATTCTAGGCCCCACCTAAGGGTTTCTGTACCCAGCCAGTAGTTCCTCAGGTCCAGGAGGGCTCTTTACATATAAAGTATCCTCATGATAGGAATAGACTCCAGGAAAAGGAAGGAGTGAGTGAGCAGGTGCATCCAAAGTCTGCTCATGTCCTCTCAGTCTCAGTGAAGGGCCCAGCAAAGCCATGGCTTCTTCCTCTCCTGGTGCTCAGCCTGGAGCCCTCCTTCTGACCAGCTCTGCCTGTGTCTTTCCAGCAGCGCAGGGAGACACTCTGTGATTATTATTATTTTTTAATCCATTCACCTTTTCTTGATTGCTGTTATATATATATATATATGTTATATCATTTTAAGCATACAGTTCAGTGTTATTAAATATTCACAGTGCTGGGCAACCACCACTACCAACCACCTCCAGAACTCTTCATCTTGCAAAAGGGAACTCTGTCCCATTGAAACTAGCACCCCCCCACCCTCTTCCATCAGCCTCCCCCAACAATCACTCCACTACCCCTCTCTGAATTTAACTACTCTAAGAACTCATTTAAGTGGAATCCTACATTTCCTGTCCTCATTCAATTCCTTTTGCCACCAATTTCTCTATCATCTCCCTTAACCAAATGAGAGCTCTAAATCCTTTGAAAACCTTCAAAGCCTCTCCTTTTTTTCTGATTAGAAAAGTGATTTATGTTCTTGATTAAAAACAACAACAAAAAACTTAGTGGCATAGAAAAGAACAAAGTGCAACAAAAGAGAAACCCCCAAAACAGCATTTTAATTTTAAACTCCGGTCATCAAAGTTAGCATGTTGGTGTTTTTAAATGGAAACATGAATTTCACATCACCCTGGGCCCTCTTGGTGCGCAGTTGTGTGACCTGCTTTTTCTTCTTTTTTTTTTTTTTTTAAGATTTGTTTATTTATTTATTTATACATGCACTGGGTACAGTCAGAAGCGCAGGAGGGTGAGAGAATTCACCAGAGCCAGAGTGGGGAGCAGAGCAGGCAGAAGGACCGAAGTACACTGCTGAGGGGAGCAGCGGGCGGCAGGAAAGGTCTGCACGCCATGTGGGACCCTCCTCCGGTGGCCGGGGAGCAGCCGGGGAGCAGCCGGGGAGCAGCCGGGGAGCAGCCGGGGAGCAGCCGGGGATCGAACCGGCGCCGCAGAGGCTGCGGGAGCTTCGCAACCCAGCGCTCAACCGCTGAGCCACCGGGGAGGCCCTATGTGGCCTGCTTTTTCATGCAATATTATTATATTCTGGTGCGCTCCCCGCCCTCCGTCCCTTCGACTGGGCGCTACACCTTCGGCTGAATTTTTTTTGCTTAATGACTTGTCTTTCCTTTCCCTACTCCAGAGTGACCTCTGAGAAGGGCCGCGCCCCGTCTCGGTTTTCCTCCCGGGCCCTACTCAGGGTTGGGCCCCCGGCAGGTGCGCCAGGGCCGGGCACTGAGGGTGTCTTCTCCCCGCAGCCGCCCCGGAGGGCAGCGTGGCCGGCGACCCTGCCTTCAGCCGCGCGCCGCGCTGTGCGCAGGTGGAGCGCGCGCAGCACTGCAGCTGCGAAGCGGGATTCCACCTGAGCCGCGCCGCCGGCGCCGACAGCGTCTGCCAGGGTAGGTGCGGCCTCCGCCCGGGGCGCGGCGCCGCGGCGGTGCAGGGGGCGGGAGGTTGGGGCAGCGAGCTGGGAGGGCAAATGCTGACCTAATTGTGGTTAAGACACAGCTAGCAGGTAGATATCAAGGGTCACAAGAAAGGAAGGCTGCAGAGGAAGCAGCGAGGGGGACGTGGGGGCAGGTTCACGTGCAATCAGATCCTATCTCCACACAAGCTTGCGCATTCATCTAGGAAAATCTTGCACCCCTTTCTTCCCAATCCCCCTCTGACTGGAATCAAAAGAGTGGGTGGCAGGGAGGAGCTTGAATCGCTGCGCTGGTGTACAGGGACTGGGACTCACTCCCTGCCCTCTGCTCTGCTTAGCTTTGCTGACCCGCCCGCTCCTGCTCTCTTCTCGTGATTACCAAAGTTCTGCCTGAAACCATGGCTTCAAACCTGAGTTTGTGCTGAGTTGGTGCTACCAGCCTCATAATGCAACAGCAGAAATAATGCTCCATTACTCTCAAAGATGATTCCCAAAGCATTAAGATGGGGCTTTGAACTCATCAGGGGAGCGAGGTGCACCCTTGCCCTCTAGGCTGCTAGACCTGATTTGCCAGCCTCTGTGGGGTCTCCAATTATTATTCAGCCTTAGACTGGGGGCCGAGGGAGGGCCGAACACATTAGCTCCCTCTCACTCCTCCATACCATTGTCCTCTGGGAAAATGGGAGCATCCCTGCTCCTCTTCTGGGTATTCTACTGGGATGAGGGCTCAGTCCTTGGATGCCTGCCCTGCAGCATCTGGAATCATACTGAGCATTTCTGTCCCCAGATGTGAATGAGTGTGAGCTCTACAGGAGAGAGGGGCATCCCCGGCTCTGCATGCACACCTGTGTGAACACCCCGGGTTCCTACCGCTGCACCTGCCCAAGTGGGTACCGGACCTTGGCTGATGGGAAGAGCTGTGAGGGTAAGTGAGACTGTTTCAGAGGCAGGTGGCTTTGGGCCTGGAGAGTGGCCTCCACACCTGGTCATTTGCTACTTCAGTGACCTGCCAGGACCTCAGAATGGAGTATGGGGAGGGGTTTTAAGCGCTTCAAAATCTCAGATATATTCAGCCTTAAAAAAAAAGGGGGGGGAAGGACCTCTCAAAATCAGTCACATCGTCATCTATATATGTAGGAAAATTAGTTGCTTAACCATACTGGCAAATAGTCTCTTTTGGAATAGACCTTATGGAATAACTGGTTTCAAGGTCAGGTTATGTCCTCCCACTCAGCAATGCTTTTAGCTAGGGCTGGACTCAAAAGCAGAGCAACCAGTTGGTCACCCACATTATGCAACCTGGAGGAGACCATGAGGCTCTGGACAGTGCAGATTCTCCACTGCCCTGCACTGCCAAATCCGCCTCTGAAATGGGCAGTACCTGATGGACACTAAAGTTTTAGTGTGGCTGGGCTCCATAGCAGCTGAGGACCAGAACAAGACTGAGCACTCAGGGACAGGCAAGAGGGAGAGAACATCACTACCTCTGGCCTTGAGAAGTAAGGGAAGGCCTAATAGAGCATGACCATGGTGGACAGTTAACACCAGAACCGCATCCAGGCAGGGACAGTACAGAAGAATCAACATCCTAGTCCCTCAAGTCTCCCATCTGCCAAACCCAACTGTAAGTCAGAGGGCCTGAGAGCCAGGAGGTACAGTCCAGAGCAATCAGTTGCCATAGCAACAGAAAGTGGATCTCAAGATGGTGAGGGGAGCAATAAGATCGGAAGAATCCTGATCCTAGGTAGTAGCCTCCTGGAGGACTGGGTTGAAGTTTCTGAGGCCAATTCCAGACACAGTGGGAAGGTGATTTCATTGGCAAGTATTGGCTGCTATGTCAGCAGAAGGATCCCAAAGAGGGCAAAAGGGGATATGTGCAAAGTGGGGATGATTGGCAGAATGGAGAGGCTGAGGACCCTCGCAGCAGTCACCAACATCACCAGCAGAGAGGTCCCAGGGACACTGGGCACACTAACAGTCCCAATCTGGTCACTATGGCAAGGACACAAACACTTCTGCACTGAAGGTGGTTCATTACCCACTTGGGTACATAAGGGGCATCTGGGGACTGCTGCCAGTGGCTTGTGTTCACTTTTGTGATGACTATTATTACCACATTGAGGCCTCCCACTTCCCCACTTCTTAAGGAAAACGCAGGTTTGAGAAACACAGATGTACAGTCTTCACATTAGTCCATAGTCAGAATATGCATCTCAGACATGAGGACAAAATGGTCTTCATGCTGTTGCTGTCCCCAAATGCTGGCCCAGCAACCCCAATGATCCAGTGATTTTGGAGAAAACTGGGTCTGCCGATGCAGGCTGGCCTCAACTAGGAGACCCCTCAGCAATACTGCCCCCATGGAGACAGGACATAGCAAGCGTCCAGCAGGTCCCAGACAGTGGCTCTGAACTTGTGAGGTAGAAGGGGCAGGAGAGAGGGCAGAGGGTTCTTGGCAGGCTGATGTAGGAATGGGAGAGAAGAGGTGGCTTCCCAGTGAAATCCTAGTGGGCTCTACTGCAGGACTGAGGATATCGGGTACTAAAGCAGGAGAAGGTATCCACAGTGGCTTGCTCCATCCATCTGATAATTATACATGAAGGCCCATGCAGAATTGTGCAGGGTTGGGTAGAAACACAGCCTCCACCTGGGAAACTCACATCTTAAAGGGAGCAGAGAATGCATACAAATGAGAGTAAGGCTGAGTAGGAAGTCCAAAGGGGCCATGAAAACAGCCTAAGACAGGACCGGGGCCTTTTGGTTAGGGAGGAGGCAGGTTCGAGAGCAGTCTATGTTGTAACCCTTACTTGCTGCATTCCGGCACCTCCACAACCACTCATACCCCAGGGAAGGAGAACAGGGTCTGGGGATGGAGTTCCCCAGCATGGTTTTGCAGCACTTCCACAAGACCAAGTTCTCAAATGGCTGAGAAAGATAGGCTTTCCTGCTTTAAGAATAAGCTGTGGGTGTCTGGCAAGCTCGCCATGTCAGACCAACACATTCCGATGCCTGACGGGGCCTTTAGTGTGGTCCTGTCAGTGAAGGAGGAAACATTGGAGGACCTTCACCCTCACCGGGTATCCCATATTTCAGATGTCGATGAGTGTGTGAGCCCACAGCATGTGTGCCCCCCGGGAACCACATGCATCAACACAGGTGGGGGCTTCCAGTGTGTCAGCCCAGAGTGCCCCGAGGGCAGCGGCAATGCCAGCTACGTGAAGACGTCTCCCTTGTGAGTATAGCCTGGGCCACGCACAGCTGGGCCTCCACGTTGGCTGGGCCACATTCTTCCAAGAAGTTTTTAGGGAGAAGTACAGTGGGGAGAAGTACAGATATGTACGAGGAAAGATGAAAGGTGGGGAGATGGAAGTATGGCTTCTCCGAGCTTCCTTAATTGTCTGCACTGGACACACTGTTGCTTTGTGCCATAAGAGTCCACTATGCATGATAGGAGTAATGTTCCAAGAGCATCTGTGTGGACATGAAGGATGATGGGACCGCAGCCCCCCAAGGGTGGCACTGTCAGAGAGGGTCACTGCAGGGAGAACTTTACCAGGAGGCAGGTGTATCTACACCAGTTTCTCATGTTCCCCCAGCTAGTCACTTGTATGTCCTGTAACTTTACATTCTATCATTCTGCTTTTCTAATGCTACTACTAGAAGATTCAACTTCTAGCAACCTCAACCCTTAATAGCTTTGTGAGTCTTTTTTCCAAAAGGTGGGTGATGGACCTTTAAAAATAATTACAGTGATGACAAATTGTATGCATTTTCTTCTGAAATAGAATCACAGGAAGCTTAGCTTTAGAGTGAATTGACTAGACAAGTTTAGATGCTCGAATTATTTTGGGAGCGATAGTAGATTAGAAACAGCAAGCAAGTCAGTGGCACTGAAGCCTGGGAGCCACAGTGAGAGTGAAGACACCAGGATCTTCCACAGGAGTCACTGAGTGAAGGGGGAGAGAGCCTGTATGTCTGCCCTTTGGGAACATGATTTATTAACCGTGGGTGTGATATCAACCATGATGATATCAGTCACCAAATAGGCGACATTGCATTTATCGCTTATGTTTGAGAAGACAGAGAAACATCAAAAGCATTTCCACAAGACGCTGGCTCTAGATGGTTGGGAAGATGGTTTCCTACTTGAAGAATAAATAGTGGGTGTTAAGAAAGCTCACCATGTGGGAACCACCCATCCAGGATGTTGCCAGCTAGCTGCTGGGATCCCATCCCAAGAGAGGTCTCAGCTCCTACAGAAGGGCACCTGCGTTGAATACCAGCATCACCATTGTTAATCTTCCCTGCTTTACTTTTCTGTAAAAAGTATAGTAACAGTCCCTGCACATACACACGTATTCACACATGCATACATGTATGGGTACTCAGGACAGCATCTCTCCCCTGGTCACGCCTAAAACTGGCCTTGCTTTCTTGCACCTGTACTGAGGGACCCGAGACTGGGAAGGCCACTTTGGTGGCCTCTACAAGTGGTCAGGTGGGGCAAACAAGCCAGGTCCAAGCCGGCCCCTGGCCAGCTTCCCCAAGGCTGACTCCTTGTGTTTTGCCTCTCTGCTCCAGCCAGTGTGAGCGAAACCCCTGCCCCATGGACAGCAGACCATGCCACCACCTGCCCAAGACCATCTCCTTCCATTACCTCTCTCTGCCTTCCAACCTGAAGACGCCTATCACACTTTTCCGCATGGCCACAGCCTCAGCCCCTGGCCGACCTGGACCCAACAGCCTGCGATTTGGAATTGTGGGTGGGAATGGTCGTGGCCACTTTGTGATGCACCGCTCGGACAGACAGACTGGGGAGCTGATCCTCGTCCAGACCTTGGAGGGGCCTCAGACGCTGGAGGTGGACGTTGACATGACAGAATACCTGGACCGCGCCTCCCAGGCCAATCATGTGTCCAAGGTCACCATCTTTGTATCCCCTTACGACTTCTAAGGGTGCCACGGGGGTGCCAGGGTGTGGAGGTCTGGGCTCATTTCTCTTTCCCTAAGACTCAGAAGGGGGCATGGACTGCAACAGACCTCTCTGCCCACCCCTGTCACATGCCAACCTGCCTCTTCACCCATGGAGTGGCAAAGGACAGCCACAAAACCAAACTGCTGCCACCATATTTTTTGCTTTAAGGTGCTTCCCCTAGATTATGCACTCATTTTCTCAAATTGTTTTTTCAGGTGCATAGGCGGCTTCTCAAAATGTCATGTGAATGGCATTGAGTTTGAACTATCTGGGGAGGGAGAAGTTCCTGGTATGTGTCTGAGATGACAGTTAATCCTTCTGTATTGTTACAGTCAAACCTTGTGATGAAGTGGTTCTAATCATGCTGGGGGTCAAATCATGCACGTGGCATGGGTCCAGGGGCCCTTAACCACAACCCGTCCATATTACTCTTACTCAAATTCCCCTCTTTGGCATGCCAGCCAGCCTTCTCTCATCAGGGAACCATGAGAGGTCCTGGAACCCCCATGCAAGTTCTTCTAGACTAAGGGACCAGTGTTAAAGCATAGATTCTGCCTGAATTGATCCCCTTTTGAGAAATCATATCTCAAAAGATAACCTGTTGTTATAATTGGAGAAACAGTCTATTGCTCCTCCCCATCCACCTGGCCTGTCCCTGAGCACGTGCTAGCCCAGTTCCTTCTAGGAAAGGATACCTGATTGTCTTTCTAGGCTGGACCCCTGGCTTAAATGAGGAAGAAAGAAAATACAAAGTTGATGTTGGGATTGCTCTACCAATAGAAATTTGGGTTGGCCAAATGGTAGATTGGTAAGGAAGGCAATATCTGGCAACAGAGAGTTTTAGAAAATGCTTGCATTGCCATTGATTATAGTTACTTCTGATGGTAAAGCCAGAGATGATGCCCTCCTGGTGAATGAGGAAAGAAAGCACTGCCTGAGGCTAGGAATGGACTGCGAAAGACCCTAAGTTCAAACTGAGCTAGCTAAGCTGTGAAGATGTGTCAATGTTAGTCTTAAGTGAGATTGCATCACATTTCACTTAAAAATTCGTCTTGGTGTGAGGTGGAGCTAGAGAAACATGTTGCTTCTTTAGTGATCAAATCCTAAATCAAAATGGTTTCTGGGACACCTTACTTTGTCAGCAAAGAGAGAGACACAATCAAGAGTTGCCTTCGAAATTCTGCTGCCAGGGTCTCAGCTGCACTCTCTCCATCCAACAACAGAAAAAGGGCCTACAAATGTACTTTTCCAGGTTGTTTCAAGACTTTATTAAAACTATTATCCACAGCCTCATGTTCCCAAATGGTGCTATGATGGAACAACCCAAACCCCTGTACAGAACACCAGAGCCCAAGGGCCTGGCCATGTTCCTGAAAATAAGATGCCCCAACACTGTCCTCTTCCTTCTGCAGAGGGCGTGGGTGCAGCTTAGAAAGAGAAGCCTCTTACCTCCCAGCATGTGAGGAATCATTTGGGGCCTATAGAACAGGGGCCCCACCTAAACCAATGTATGATAATAATATGAATGCCAAACAGGTCCAGTGTAAAGAGTGGTCTGCATTGCCAAGATCTGCCATTGCCAACAAACCTGCTTCCATTTGTAAAATCCCATCTGAGGCCCAGTCCCCTTGGCCTCAACATAAGAGTGCCCAGCTGCGTGAGTCCTCCACTTGTGGATTGTCTGTGTCCTCCCTCCCTAGGCAATACTGTGCTCTCTATATCCTCTCAATTTACTTTCTCCTAAATGGAAACCAACTTTTTTGTCCTTTCAAAGCACCAATCTGCTCTAGGTTAGAGTAGCTAATAATTAACAGTTACTAGTTTACACCCCTCACCAGGTAATATAATTCTATATTATTTGGTTGGGAATTTTTAAAACTTTTTATTATGCACAATTGCAAACATATACAAAACTAGAGAGAATAATACAGTGAATCCCATGTCCAAGTCACCAACTTCAACAATAAACATAGGCCAATCTTGTTTCATCTCTATTCTTGCCCCACCCGATGATTTTGAAACAGATACTGGATATTATATCATTTCATCTGTAAAATATTTCAGTATGTATCTCTAGACAATAAAGACTTTTTTTAAAGAAAGCATCCCCTCCATACCAGTCATTCCTAAATAACAGCAATAATTCCTTAATACCTTCAAATACTCAGTCATTGTTCAAATTTCTCAGTGGGTGGTGATTTATTGTTTGAATAAGACCCATGCACTGTAATTTGTTGATAAGTCTCTTTAATCTCCTTTAACTGAAAGCAGTGGTTCTCACAGTTACATTGGAAAAACCTGTTAGAAGATAGAATACTGGATCATTTGTCCTCTATCATGTTTTATAATCTGTATTTTCCTAGGTGCATCTCTGTAGTGTCTTTGCCCCAGTTCTTCTCTATCATCAGCTATATCTAGAGATTTCACCAAATCTCTAGTGGCCTCTTTTTTCTGATGTCAGCAGTCATTGATGATTATTACCTAGATTATTACTTCTTTAAGGGGTTGCAAATAATTTTAGTGCCATTGGTTCTTCTTCATTTATTAGCTAGCATACTTTATAAACTTGCTTTCATCAATTGTTTGGTTACACTGAGGTCTGGTTTGTATAGGAAAGGCGGGAGAAATTCTTGACTTTCCAACCCCTTTGCTGGTTCCAAATGAGGTAGTATCCTGAAAGAACCTTTCCAACATGTCCAGGGAATATTGTTTTCTTCTTTGAGTAATCTAGTGCAATATTATCCTTATTTTTGCTATCTTTGGCTCTTAGAAACTCCCTAAGAATCAAGCTGGCTGATTCCTTTTGACAGATCCCTACTGGTCTTTGACAGGTATGTGGATGTCTCATATAACAAAATGTCTCAGATCTTTATTTTCTATGTCCCATCCTTTAGGTCAGCCATTTTCTTCCCAAGGATCACACATCTTTCCATGTAGAATAGAGATAAAAATCTGAGTGCTAGGAGTACTCATTGGAACTGACTAGTCATTGTTTCTTGGTTTTAGTGGACAGAGTCCCCAGCCATGGACTCTTCCTGGCTAGGGTGGTCGGACTTCTGATGTGTTGCTCAGGGTTCCTAGTATAAGTGTTCCAGAAAAGGCATGGCCTTTTTGACCCAGCCCTGGAAATCACATAGGGTCACCTCCCCCATATTCTTTTGGTTGAAGTAGTCACAAGCAGCTGAGTCAGGGGAAATGTACTTGGACCAATGAATCCTCAATGGGGGAAACCTCACATGTACATGTGAATATCATGTGTAGGAAGGCATGTTACATGCCTAGTTTATACACAGGAAGCCATCCAGTACTCTGACTCACACATGCCTAACTTATCTCTGGTGACTGTCCTTTATTTCTGTCCTTGGAGAATTCTTGAATGACTTGAGCAGAACACATCATCCCCATCTGAGCTGTTTCATGGTTTATTCTCTACCACTTCAAAGCTTAAACATGTTTTAAAAATCCTTTTTACTCTTTCACCCAAAGATCCACCATTTTTCATATGGTTGGGAAAGAAAAATAGTGCCCCTTTAATGTTCTAATATTTTATTATTACTGAAGACTTTTTATGTTCCTGATTCTTGCAGAAAATACAGCCTCAACAAGACAGGCATTAAACACCCTTGAGCTGTTTCCAGAATATCAAGAACAATTTAAGACAAGGGATGTGAGAGAAGCTGAGACTAAAAAAGGGTGGAGTGAGGTGTGTCCTTGCCTGATGTTCACTAAAGCTGCCCCTGGCAAGAGGAATGTGGGGGAAGCCTCAAAGGCAACAGTGAAGGCCAGCAAGGAGACTGAGACCTAAGGGTATTATTGGCATCCTGAATCCCAATTTCCCATACCTTGATTTGACCTGAAAGGTTCTGAACAAGAGACCCTTCTAATTCATGGTTGGGTTCAGACCCTAGCTAATTCATGGACCTTCATGGAGCTCCCGCCCACAGCTTTTTACACCTGTGGTATTCCTGCTGGGATTTAACATGTGGGCGCCAGCAGTGTCTTCCCAGTTTAGTGTCAGCTCGCCCTACTTACTACTCCCCTTTTACCCAGAAGGGTACCCCCTTCTTTGTTTTGCATTTCAGTCTCCAAATGGAAAGGTCTGTACATCCCATTTCAAAAGTCAAGACCATCTCCCCCTTCTTTTTCCTGACACAGATTTAGCTGTAGGGCACGTCCCGGAGAACACAGTCCTGCAGAGCTGGCAGGTTAGAACGGCAGGGGCCAGGGGAGGCCGCACAGGTTTCTGTTTCCTGAGGGGCTGCTCACATGGTCTCCCCAGCTTGGGGAGAACATAGATCCCTTCACAGCTGCATAAGGACAGGCATTCAGTCTCAGACAATCAGGAATTCACTAGGACCAGGTTTTCCTCCTTCGTGGGCTGAAATGACTGTTTTATGTACATTTGGCTAAAACAGGGCATTTCTATTGATTCCGCATTTGCCTGACTTCAGCTACACAAGGAAGTTTAAATTGGCTTGAGTCTGTGGGCATACGGAAAGCTGAAAAGAGCTGGTGTGTCAGCAGATATGGGACTGAATCAAATTTGTTCAGGAAGTTCAAGATTAAAATCCAGTTTATATTATTATGTAACAAACATACCTGCCAAGCAACACATCCAGGCAAATAAATTTGAAATATTTTTCATAGAATACAGCTGGTACACAAAATTTGTATTTATTTAAGACTTATGTGAATGTTAAATAAGACTGCTTCTGTGGAATCCCTTAAAAGGATAGTTGTAAAATCTGGAGCAGGGGTAAAAGTCCCAAATACTAAGGAACAAGGAGCATCCTGCCAGGAAGATGAGCCCCTGGACAGCCAGAGAGGGAAGGATTCTGAGATAAAAGGACTAGTAGATGGCACAGTCTTCTTACCAGTGATAAGTATTTCTAAAGTACAAATATGAATGCAAAAAAAAATGTAGTGTGATATCAATACATTTGAATGAAACAGAAATTTCTTTTTCTTTTTTTTTTTTTTTGTGGGACTCTCGCAGTCAGCCGGAGAACAAACCGGCGCTGCAGAGGCTGGAGGCAGCCTCGCAGCCCAGCACTCAACCGCTGTGCCACCAGGGGAGGCCCTGAACCAGGAATTTCTGTCTGGAATAGCAGGTTAAAGATCTCTGAAAGTCCACTAAAGACATGAGACCAGTAGCTAAAAAGTCTAACTTTTTGGGTCTCCCCAGTGGCACAGCGGGTTGAGCTCAGCGCTGTGAAGTTGTCCGCAGCCTCTGCAGTGAGGGTTTGATTCCCGGCCGGCCAGGGAGATTCCCACATGGCGCGGCAGACCTCTCCTGTCTTGCCCACTGCTCCCCTCAGCAGTGTACTTCGATTCTTCTACCTGTTCTGCTCCCTGCTCTGTCTCTCACCCTCCTGTGCCTCTGGCCTGTACCCCAGTGCTTGTATAAATAAATAAATCTTTAAATATAATAAAAAAAGGTCCAACTTTTCTTCAGAACCCTGGAAATTAAAGGCTTACAACAATTCAAAAAGAATTTACTGAAGAAAAACAATGGAATGTTGGTAGAATGCCTTGAGGATTTCAATTTACTCTAATTCTCAATTTCTCCCCAGCTCCAAAGCAGCCCTGAAGATCAACAGGCCTATAATCACAATCACTGAAAACCAGTACCCTAGTAGTCACCACAGTGGGCAAACAGATTTGGAGCTCTTCAAATGCCCCGTTCCCCACTTGCAGTTGTCACTTGTTGATCTATGACAGGTCTTGAAAAGCTACATTCTCAGGGCCCGTCATCATTTGGTCAGCCTCCGAAGCAATGAGCACATCCAGCATCCAGATCTTGGATTGCAAGTACTATTCTCAGTTCAAAGGAATCTGGGCTCGTAAAAAGATGGTCAAATTGACTGAGGTGAAAATATACAAAATGAGCCTCGATCAACCCTTCCCAGTTCATTCAGGCTGTTGGCAGAATTCAGTAACTCGTGATTGTAAGGCTAAAATTCCCATTTCTGCCATGTCACTGGAGTTGCTCTCAGCTCTGGACACATGGTCGCTTTTTCCTCCAAAGTTAGCAGGACCTCTCTCATGTTCCGATCTTTGACTTCAGGAGGGCTGGTCTCTCTTACAGGTTTACCAGATTAGTTCAGATGCACCTGGGATCATCTCCCTTTTGCTTAAATTAAAACCAACCTCTGAGACATTAATTATACCAAAGGTAAAAATCTCTTCATTTCAGACATAATATAAACTAATCCATCATATTCATTCAGGATACTCGGTAATGCCACACTCAAAGGGAGGGAATGGTACAGGTAGTGTATATCAGAGGCAAGGAATCTTAGGAGTCATCAGGAAATTCTGACTACCACAAGTGGGGGAAATAGACTGGGAAACGCTCTTCTTCATAAAAAAATCTTTGTTTTCATAACTCACTAATTCATAAAAAATTCATAAATTTTAATTTCAAATAAATGGTTACTATATACATGTATAACTCCAGTTAAAAATTACATTCAAATCTAAATATGTCACTAACTTAGTAAGGTCCACCACTTTTTATGTTTTACCAAGAAAAAAAAAGTGATACTCTCAATTATAAAATATATTCCAATTTCAGAGATGTTAGCTATGAAAATAAATATGTATCTGAAAATGACATATAATAAAATGTCCTCTTTTTAACTTTCTGGTTTTTTTTAAGATTTATTTATTTATTTTTTTACACAAGCACTGGGTACAGTCAGAAGCGCAGGAGAGTGAGAGAATTCACCAGAGCCAGTGCGCGGAACAGAACAGGCAGACTGACAAAATACACTGCTGAGGGGAGCAGCGGGCACGGTAGGAGAGGTCTGCTGCGCCATGTGGGACCCTCGCCGGTGGCCGGGGATGATCCGGCGCTGCAGAGGCTGCAGGCAGCTTCACAGCCCAGTGCTCAACTGCTGCGCCAGCGGGGAGGCCCTTAAGTTTCTATTTTTAAAAAATGTAAAGGAGTGCTCCAAATTTCACAGGAATCAACACCAGCCTGAGGGGAGTGGGGCATCAGCCATGCCTTCCAACGCAACACATGCTCAAAACCTTCCAAATAAATCTATTTCTTCCTAGTCTTTGCCCCAGTTTTGTCATAAAAACAGCCTTCCCCATTGTCATGCTTCCTCCTTTCTAATACCCACTTCTTACTGTGTGCTGTCTGCAGGTGCCAAGACTGAAGGTAATCTTCATGAAGAGGGTGGTTGGGGTGAAAAGTGGACTTTGGTTAGATCAATGTAGGCCTACGTCTTGGCTCATAATTTTTTAGCTTATTATCTGCTTGTGTTTGGCTGCAAGTAATAGAACTCAAGTCAAAATGACTTAAAGCAGTCCAGAAAATACATTATTTCATGTGTCACAACATGAAATCTGAAAAGTATGTCCTCTAAAGTTGGTGAATTCCATGGCTGATTTGTTACCAAGGACCTCGTTTCTTCCCAACTTTCTTCTCTGTCATTTTCTCCATCAGGAAAAAATAGAAAATGCTGGTCTGTTTTCATTTTTTCCTAGAACCTGTCAGATAAACTTTTGCTTGGATTATATGCAATATGACCATAATAAATTTGTTTCATATTTCAAGTAGGACTTTGCTAAGGAGCATCACCAAATTTCACATACTCTGTGCCACATTTACACAAGTTAGTGATGCTACTGTATTATTTTCCCAGTAGTAAAACAATATGATAATAGTTTGTTTTGTGGTATGTTTCTAATAATTATATAAAAATGCAAATTTAGAATCTCATTACTTATAATTGGAAAATTCTGTACTTGAATACTGTGTTAAATACTTCCTCATATTCCAAAAATTTATATTATACCCACACATATAATCTAACTTTTGTTTATGAATCAATAAGAAAGATAACCATTCTTTTTTCTTGAAAACAAAAAAGGTAAGAACTTCAAGTTTAGGAGTAGTATAACAAGAGACATTGTTCCTCTTTATTTATAATGGTAGAAAATTAGAAACAAAATTTAATGTCCAAAACAGGAATTTTTTTTTTTTAAATCATAGAACCATATTTTAAGTCATAAAACAGAATTGTGAGCAACTATTAAAAATATGTTGTGGAAGTACTTAATGACATTAAATATTCATCATCTATCTACTATTTAGTGTTTTCCTAGAGAAACACCTAACAGTTTGCTCTCTTCAAATCTCTGGACACCTATCCTCCCATCTGTACTCAGTCTAATTTTGATTCTTATTAAGAAAACTCAATCAGAAGAGACTTCTGCAATTACTACACAACATTTACCCATTAGCCGGTATCTCTGTCATATATGTTCTTCTTTTGTTCCAATGGCTAGAACGGGGTGAAGACCCCCTTCACTGATGCACTAAGTCTCTCCACTCCATCCATTAAGAAGTGCATGCCATCACAATGACACAAGAGGGCGCTTTAAATAAGGAATCTCAAACCACTCCACCAGTCTTGAACTGTCTTTAACAGGCGGACATAAGCACTCTTCATTCAATCAAAGCTACAAAAGAAAACACAATACAAAAACAAGTTAGCTGGTAAAAATTGCCATCTTAGTCACCTCTGCTTACTCCCCCGCAAAAAAGAGCCAGAAAAAATTAACACAAAAGTCCAAACTGAATTAAATATTCCTACTTTAGGAATATGAAAATATATCTTGAATTGAAATTCAAAATCTAAGACCAGAACTGAACAAAAAAATGGACATAGTAAAACAAGAGTTGACTGACCTCAGAAATGGTACAAGAGAAAGTCATTATCAAAATTTTCTGATGTTAAATCCAAAAATTCTGATTTTTTTTCTCCATTAAGAAATAAGACACTTGGGGGCCTCCCTGGTGGCGCAAGGGGTTAAGTCTCAGCACTATGAAGCTATCAGCAGCCATTGCAGCATGAGTTCTGATCCCTGGCTATCCCACATGGCGCAGCAGACTTCTGTCTAGTCCACTGCTCCCCTTAGCAGTGTATTTCAGTTAATCTGCCTGTTCTGTTCCCCACTCTGTCTCAGGTAAATCCTCTCACCACCCCACCCCCCACACCTCTGGCCTATACCACAGCTCTTGTATGCATAAATAAATAATTCTTTAAAAAAAAAAAAAGAAATGCCACTTATTTTCATAGAGTATATTTAAAGGATTTCCAGCTTCCCGTATTTAATTTTGAGTCTAAATTATGTATTAGTCTTATAAATTATGTATTAATCTTATAAAACTTTCTATCGCTACATGTAATCACTTATTTACTTACACCATGAAAAAAAAGTGAGAAAGTTAAGATTGTAAATGACTTTATAACATGAATATAATATAAAATTTTAATATTTTGTTAAAAACCAAAAGCTTATGTTACTAAAAACTCTTGTTTTGGTAAATTGAAAAAATAATTTTCAAAAATGAAGACTATATTGCAAGAATAGGTTTGAATGAGAACTTAAGTGTTACTGAACAAAAGTGGAAAAAGCAAAACAGAATAAAAGTAGAATGAAGAAAATGTATTAAAGAGAAAAAAGTTACAGAGAGGGAAAATATACCAATACAATATACACAGCAACTATGACAGAGGCTAAACCAAACCTTCTCTCATTTCAATAAATGTGAATGGGCTTTAATTCATTTAGCAAATGAAAAGAACTTCTGGTTTAACTCAGAGCAAAACCCAACTACATGCTGGTACAAAAAAAAAAAAAAAAAACCCTAAAATTTACTCAGAAAAACTAAAAGTAAAGTGATGGGCAAATGAATATTAAAAGCAAGGGCAAATAAATTCCAACTGCAAGGGAGACTGAAAGGACATCAAGGAACTTTTTGTACTATAACATAAAGATCCATTAGCTCTACATTATAGGTTAGATAGATATCTCAGGCATGTATAATTTTGTAACTCCTTGGAAAATATTTTTCAAGCTCACAGAGGCAAATCAAATGTTGGGATTTTGATATGGAGTACATTGAATTTATAGAGAACTGCCATGTTAACATTGAATCCTCTGACATGAACATGAAATGTATCTCCATTTATTTAGATTTTTAATTTCAGAGTTTTGTAGTTTTCAGTGTACAAATAAATGTAAACAGGTTTTGGGTTTTTTTTTTTTTTTTTTTTTTTCAGAAATTTAAAAGCTGCTTCTAAAATTTGCATGGAAAATAAAGACACAGAATAGCCAAAACAATCTTTGAAAAGAGCAAAACTGGGTAGTTTATACTTGATTATAAAGCTATAGTAATCAAGATATTATAAAAGAAAAAAACTGCACAAGTGCATAAAAGGACAGACACATAGATCAATGGACAGACACACAGATCAATTTTCTGGACTCAGAAATAAATCCTTACATTTACAGTCAATTGATTTTTGACAAAGGTGTCAGGGCAACTCAATGCACAAAGGATAGTCTTTTTTTAAAACAGTGCAGGGACAACTGGATATTTATATATAAAAACTTAGATCATTAACTATACTATACCCCCAAATTAATTCAAAATGAATTAGACATAAAAGCTAGAACTAAAAATCTTAGAAAAGAACGTAAGAGCAAGCCTTGTGACCTTGTGTTAAGCAAAGAATTCTTAGATACAATATCCAGAGCGTGATTCATCAAAGAAAAAAGGCAGCAGCTCTCCGGCATGCCTGTGACTATGCTGGGGACTCACCCGTTCCCCTCAGCAGCATATTTCAAGTCAGTCTGTCTGTTCTGCTCCCCAGTCCATCTCTGGTGTATCCTGTCACCCTCCACACCTCTGGTCAACACCCTAGTTCTTGTATGCATAAATAAATAAATCTTTTCAAAAATTTGCAAATCAGCGCCTCCCTGGTGGCACAGGCGGTTGAGCGACGTGCTGTGAAGCTGTCCGCAGCCTCTGCAGCGCCGATTCGATCCCCAGCTGCTCCCCGGCCACCGGAGGAGGGTCCCACATGGCACACAGACCTCTCCTGCCGCCCACTGCTCCCCTCAGTAGTGTACTTTGGTCCTTCTGCCTGCTCTGCTCCCCGCTCTGGCTCTGGTGAATTCTCTCACCCTCCCGCGCTTCTGACTGTACCCAGTGCTTGTATAAACAACCAAAACAAAACAAAACAAATAAATGAATAAAACATGCCTCTATTAAAAAAAAAAAAGTATTAAAAAAAAAAAGAAAACAGCAAGGTAGCAATTAAGACACAAATATGATACTCTTTAAATAAAATCCAAATCCAAAGCAAAACTAAATATACCATTTAGCAAATCACACACATTCGGCAGGTCTATTAAGAAACAAAAGAGGGGGCCTCCCTGGTGGCGCAGCGGTTGAGCGCTGGGTTGCGAAGCTGCCCGCGGCCTCTGCAGCGCCGGTTCGATCCCCGGCTGCTCCCCGGCCACCGGAGGAGGGTCCAACATGGCGCGCAGACCTCTCCTGCCGCCCGCTGCTCCCCTCAGCAGTGCACTTCGGTCCTTCTGCCTGCTCTGCTCCCCGCTCTGGCTCTGGTGAGTTCTCTCACCCTCCCACGCTTGCACTTCTGACTGTACCCAGTGCATGTATAAACAAAATAAACAAACAAACAAACAAAACATGCCTCTATTAAAAAAAAAAAAAAAAAAAAAAAAAAAAAAAAAAAAAAAAGAAACAAAAGAGGGGCCTCCCCGGTGGCACAGCAGTTAAGCGCTGGGTTGCAAGGCTGCCCTCAGCCTCTGCAGGGCCGGTTCGATCCCTGGCCGCAGGACGAGGGTCCCACATGGCGCGCAGACCTCTCCTGCTGCCCACTGCTCCGCTCAGCAGTGTACCTCGGTCCTTCTGCCTGTTCTGCTCCCTGCTCTGGTGAATTATCTCACCCTCCCGCACTTCTGACTATACCCAGTTCTTGTATAAATAAATAAATAAATCTTTAAAAAAAAATTGTTCTTACATAAGACCTGAAACCATAAAATATATAGAAGGAAATATAGGCAAAACACTACGTGATTTGCACATCAAAGACATCTTTACAGACACATCACCCAAAGCAGTGATAGTGAAGGCAAAGATAAACAGCTGGGACTATATCAAATTAAAGAGCTTTTGCACAGCAAAAGAGACAATAACAAAAACAAAGAGAAACCCCACCAACTGGGAGAACATTTTTGCACCCAACACTAATGATAAAGGACTGATCACAAAAATCTGCAAAGAGCTGATGAGACTCAACAACAACAAAGAAAATAATCCAGTCAAAAAATGGGCAGAAGAGCTTAAAAGAAACTTCTCTGAAGAGGAAATGCAAATGGCCAACAGGCATATGAAAAAATGTTCAACATCACTTGTCATCAGGGAAATGCAAATCAAAACTACCATGAGATACCATCTTACACCAGTGAGAATGGCACATATTAAAAAAACTAGCAACAACAAATGTTGGCGAGGGTGTGGAGAAAAAGGAACTCTTCTGCACTGTTGGTGGGAGTGCAAACTGGTCCAACCACTGTGGAAAGCTGTGTGGAGATTTCTGGACCTACTAAACATAGAGCTTCCATATGACCCAGCAATTCCACTCCTAGGTATGTACCCAAAGGACACAGAAACATCAATTCCAAAGAACACCTGCACCCCTATGTTTATAGCAGCACTGTTTACAATAGCTAAGCTTTGGAAACAACCCAAATGCCCAAAAATAGATGACTGGATCAAGAAGATGTGGTACATATATACCATGGAATATTACTCAGCATTCAAAAAAGATAAACACATGCAATTTGCTGCAACATGGATGGCGCTGGAAGGGATCATGCTCAGCGAAATAAGCCAAAAAGAAAAAGAAAAATACCGGATGGTCTCACTCATAGCAGGAATCTAGAAAACTTAAATAATGGACCAGGAAAATGAATAACTATAAGAAAGTGAAAATCAAAATCAACAAAAAACTATGAACCAGAGACACTTTTAGGGGGGCGGGGGCGGGAGGGGAGGGATTGGGGTCAGAATGGGGGGCTGCAATTGTATGGGGAATATAACAATAAAATTTATTAAAAAAAAAAAAAAAAAAAAAAAAAAAAAAAAAAAAAATTGTTCTTAAAAAAAAAAGAAACAGGGCCTCCCCGGTGGCACAGCGGTTGAGCTGCCCGCGGCCTCTGTGGCGCCGGTTCAATCCCCGGCTGCTCCCCGGCCACCGGAGAAGGGTCCCACATGGCGCGCAGACCTCTCCTGCCGCCCGCTGCTCCCCTCTGCTGTGTACTTCGGTCCTTCTGCCTGCTCTGCTCCCCGCTCTGGCTCTGGTGAATTCTCTCACCCTCCCGCACTTCTGACTGTACCCAGTGCTTGTATAAACAAAAACAAACAAATAAAATAAATAAATAAAAAACATGCCTCTATAAAAAAAAAAAAAAAGAAAAAGAAACAAAAGAGAATAAAAATATAAAAGATAGTTACAAATGCAGAAAAAGAAGCAGGTCCATGGAAACTTACATATATCTATGTATATGTATCAAATATTTCACAATTTTTTAATGAGAAAGGAGAAAAAGACTATTGGGAAAACGGAAAAAGCCCTAATGTTTCTATACCAACTTCTAGAGATGGTTCAGTGTTAAATTCTAATTTTACCTTTTTTTATATATTTTATTTTCATGATGACTTCTTTTCAGTATCCAAAACCTAATATGAAAAAAAAATCATTTTTATGCATTAATGGTTAATTCAGGTAACTAATCATACTCTTGTAATTTTCTAATGATTACAATAATATTCATCCTAATAATGACATAATATTTGTATAAAAGGAAGTGAAAAATTAATTTTAATGTCATTTTTTTAATCTGTATTTCACACTACCAGTAAATCAAATATTTGGCATAACTTCTAATTCCAGCGTAACCCTTCACATCTTACAACCTAAAAATATAGACTCAAGGGAACACTTGCCACAGATATGGTTTAGTTTTAAAAGAATGTTTTATTTTTCACTTATATTTCAATTTACTTTTGAAGAGAGCAGCTTCCAATGATGTGGGAAATGAAAGAGTATAAATGATTATTTTTTGGTTACCTTTTCTTACAAAGAATATTTGAAGAAAACACTTTGAAATAACTATTTGAGCATTGTTAGATATAACTCTAAAGTATCTGTCAACTAATGATCCTTAACTTTCCTTCTAAGAGTGTCACAGGAGAACTATTTCTATTTATTTTGTTTTTCCTTTGTTGTGCTTAGTTTTTAAAGTTGCTGACTTCCATTAAAGTTTTAAGAACATTCCAGTTTGTACCAGCAATGAGTATAAAATTTCCCTTAAGCTATATGGAAAAATATATAAATTAATAATTCTCTAAACATAAGAAAATTCTTAGATTATCAGTCCTAAGATACCCCAATTGCTAATCAAAGAGGCACTGTCCTTAAAAAACAATATCTTTTCAAATTCTCGCCCTAAGTTCAGTCTTTCAAAAAAGGAAAACAAAATGTTATTAAGTGTACTTACTTTAGCCAATAGTTCTTGTGTTTCAGCAGTCAGTGGATCATGAGAAAATTTACAATAATCTCCTTGATAACATTTTGTTCCTGTATGATAAAACTTGCAAGGATATTCATGTAACCGAAATGTTAAGGAGAACAATTTTAATCAAATAAAATAACTTATTAAAACTTAATTACTTTATTTTTCATATCTATTTAAAGGACTTTACTACTAGTAGAAACATTGAATTCACTATTTAAAAAATGAGATAATAAAGATGAAATGGGTTACATGAAACATCTACTTGAAGGATGATTATATAAATCAAGTATATTGGTTTTTACAGAACTCTTCTTTCATATCCACTCTTATAATATACTATAAATATTTCACTGATGTAAGGAAGGGGTATAAAACACCTTAAGAAATGTATTTTTAAAGCTTTCTTTTGGGATGAGGGAATTAAAGCCAATGACAATAATATGAGTTCAAGTTTGGATTCTTCATATACTTAGGCTTGCTTACAACAGGATCCACTTATACAACTTCAATATTTTTTTTAGGAAAAAATTCTTAAGTTAGAATTTGAGATTCCTAGTATTGAATAAATAAAGGAAAACAGCTTTTGTGGTGACCAAAGATGCTATTACCCTAAAACATTTACGTTTCATGTTATGACAACATGCCGATACATTTGCACTGAAGTGCTAGGGTTATTCCTCAAATTAAGGGACAATTAACTTCCATACAGTGCAGAATTTTCAAGTTATACAATCCCAGCCTCTTTTTATGAAGTAGCTTATATGAATACAGATTCTATTAGTGAATATCATAGCACAAATTCTGACATAGTCTTTCTGGGACTTGACAAAGTCCCATGAACCTGCTATCCTATTCAGGTCAAGCAGAAAGGATCTTTATTTGAGAGAATTTTTAAAGAATTCCTCTTTTCCTTCAGGGCAATGGGGGTGTCGGGACATAATCATCACTTTGATACTGAGTTGGGCTTAGATAATATGATTTTGCCACAGCTAAAACATTGGTTTTACTAACAATTTTTTTTATTTAAATGTTTTTAAAAAGTAAATATGTATTTAAAAAGTAAATATTAAGAGCAGAATTATTATGTTTTTTGACAAAGGATATTATGCAAATACAGGCAGTTTTCACCTCTGGTACAATATCCTTGTACATAAAACTTACACATTTCCTTCTTCTTCTCTATCTCTGCATCATGATCAAATTTACACTGGTCTCCCTGAATCAAAAGAAAGAAAAGTCATTATTTCTCAAGGTTTAAATCATCACTAATTCCTTTAAATAAAGTAAGCAAATAACTGTGGAAAAAAATGAGTTTTAGAGCTGTATGGCCTAATTCTTAACATGTTATAACCACAGCACATATATCTGCTCTAAATTTTGTTAAGTTCTAAACATTTTTTTTTTTTTATAAATTTTATTGTTATATTCCCCATACAATTGCAGCCCCCCCCTTCTGACCCCAATCCCTCCCCTCCCACCCCCGCCCCCCTAAAAGTGTCTCTGGTTCATAGTTTTTTGTTGATTTTGATTTTCACTTTCTTATAGTTATTCATTTTCCTGGTCCCTTATTTAAGTTTTCTAGATTCCTGCTATGAGTGAGACCATCCGGTATTTTTCTTTTTCTTTTTGGCTTATTTCGCTGAGCATGATCCCTTCCAGCACCATCCATGTTGCAGCAATTTGCATGTGTTTATCTTTTTTGAATGCTGAGTAATATTCCATGGTATATATGTACCACATCTTCTTGATCCAGTCATCTATTTTTGGGCATTTGGGTTGTTTCCAAAGCTTAGCTATTGTAAACAGTGCTGCTATAAACATAGGGGTGCAGGTGTTCTTTGGAATTGATGTTTCTGTGTCCTTTGGGTAAATACCTAGGAGTGGAATTGCTGGATCATATGGAAGCTCTATGTTTAGTAGGTCCAAGTTCTAAACATTTTTAACACAAATCTTTTTTTTTTTTAATTATCTACTTTCTCAAACATAAAAGAACACTTCATTAAAATTTTCTAATGGAAACTTTCTCAGAAGAAAACAGTTTCAAAATGTAGAAGTATGCTTCCAGAATGTCTAAGGGAAATGAGTTGGTTTTAGTACATTTTTACTACACCTGACATTTCAGCATAATTTTGCTTACACATTTTTGTACCTTAATACATTTCCTTTCAAGGAAATATTTACAAATTTGTTTTCCCTTGCGTTCCACTGTATGTTGGTTGATGAATTCCTGACTCATTCTCACATGCTGCTGCTTTTCATTAGGTTTACCATCCTTTAAAAACAAAAACAAAAAGCTCAATATGAGAAACATAAAATTAAACATTTTGCCATTACACAAAATTATTTTAAGCCACCTTTAAAGCATTGAAAAGTGACTTCACATTGATCTTCATGTGCAAGATCTGGACTTTTGTACATCAGTTGGAATCATTTTCAACAGCATTCCATCACTGAACGTTGGTGTCTGTGCTACTTGAATCCTTTATTGTACTTTGCCTTTATGATTTTAATGGATAAAAAAATTAACGTGCTACTACTCATGATGGAAAGTGAAGCCTAAGAACAGGTTCCTTAGAATAGTAGAGTCAAAACTGAAAATCATAAGGTAAGCCAAAAAATCTATAATCTTTAGCTTTAATGATATGCTCACGGGGAGAGCTGAGCATACCGGCCAATTATATATTCTGACAAACATAACTAGAAAAAACCCTCAAGATGGCAATAAAGGTATAAAAAGGAGAATTTCATAATATATTTTAGCTCTTTAGAAACACAAATTACTTTTAGAGTGTTAAATTGTGGTACTGCTTAGTTTCTACACAGCAAATGGCTGAATACAGTTTTAGGACTACAGTGACTACAGAACAAGCAAAGAAAGGGGCTGACATTTACCCAGTTTGCAATAATGTCAAATTTCCAGTTATCATTATCACAACTATATGTCTTATAAATATGTGTCAGTTTAAACCTTTGGTTCTATTTGATTATGTTATTTATTACATTAGAATCTACAGAGCTATTCAATAGATATTTATATAAATATTTCTATCTACAATATTTGGTATTACTAATATTTTACCACCCTTAACTCTCGTCTCCTGTGACCAAGCCTAATAAAAAAGTTGCCATCTAGTTTGAAAGCCCTCAGAAAAGCAGGAGCCAGAGGAGCTGTTTACTATCACATCTTAAATACATCTAAAGACCAAGAAGGAGGACTGCTACAAAGTAAAATCAAAATATCAGGAGAATAAGGAGTAGTTGGTAAGGCTAATGCTAAGAAATACTAATTTTTCACCTCTAGAGGGAATGAGGAAGTAGTAAACCACGGACTGAAATCACAGAAATTTTGTAAGATTGTGCCCTTTGAAATGTCCTCATGGCTATTTTATCTTCTCCCTGCTTCTCGTATGTTTTCCCATTATCACTGACAGTACAACATTCCAAAACCAAGAGGCTTTGGTGTGACTGAAGGGCAATAGGCAGAACACTCAGAATTACAATGGGTGTTGGCAGCTAATGAGTGAAAAGGAAGAACATGGAGACCCCACTGATGGTAAGAGATTTTCACTACTAGATAACCCTCATTTTGGGGATGCCCCAACCTTTCAAGATTAAATAACACTTCCTGTCACTGAGGTATAAGATAAAAATCCAAGAGCATGTAGGCATCCCCTCACATGCATGTACCTGTTCCTGTGAACCACTGTTCTTCAGTAAAGCATTTGATCCTTTGTCCCCAGTGCCAGGCCATTTTCGCTTCATTTTCTTCTGTTTACCATTCTTGTGAATAGCTTTAAGGCTTTTATTTTTTTGTTTAACAGCTGAAAACAAGAAAATTAACTTTAAAGATGACATGAAGTGAAATAGGCAGTTTACTAAGAAGTATATTCTATAATAATGCAGGAAAAGCTCTCCACAATTCAGTAAGTGAAAACTGGTATGATGCCCACCTATCATTCTAGAAGCTCTGTGATTAAGAGATCAAAATGATAATGAATATATTTGGGATCCCTGACTCATTCTTTATGAAAATATATAAGGTATTACTGGGGAGGAAGGGGGGGAACAGACGAAGCAAGGTAAATTAATCAAATATACCTTGCTAGCCATAAGTCATATCTTTTTTCAAGTGCTCAGAGTAAGACCTAATTAGGGACTTCATAGCACTATAACAGTAGAGCTTCAAGTAAAATAAACTCATATGTAATTGTCAGGTTTTTCATTAAAGTTTTTTATATAGGGCCTCCCTGGTGGCACAAGGGGTTAAGTCAGCATTATCAAGCTATCAGCTGCCACTGTTCAGCATGAGTTAGATCCCCATCAGGGAGCTAACCCACATGGCACAGAAGACCTCTCCTGTCTCAGCCACTGCTCCCCTCACCAGAGAGAGAGTGAGGAGCAGAACAGGAAGATCTATTGAAATACACTGCTAAGGGGAGCACCAGGTGCGAAGGAGAGGTCTGCTGTGCATGTGGGTTAGCTCCCTGGCTGGCCAGGGATCAAACTCATGCTGCAGTTGCTGGTGATAGCTTGATAGAGCTGTCTTGAAACCCTGTGCCACCAGGGAGTTTGCCCTCTAGATAAACTTTAAATGACAAAACAGATTGACCCTTACCTTTCTGAGTATCCTTTGCAACATCTTTCTTCAGAGATTCTTCAGCACATAAAGATTGAGCAGCTTTTGCCATTTCTTTAGCTTGTATATACTGTTGAAGCTCTTTCGCAAAAGTATCTTCTGATTCCTGACTGCAGGTATCATTATCACTATATACATCATAGTCCTTACTTCTTGATTTTCTATATGACAAATTCTTTGACGATGTAGAATTTCCAAAGTGCCTAGACTAAGTAAAAATTACATTTTCAATTAGAAATCCTAGTAATATTCAAACAATCTGGCTGTATAAGACTAGAGACTAGATTGTTGATCGTTGTTGAGGTTGGCTTTCCTGAGAGTTCATATTCTCTCCACTCTCATTTATTTGCAATTTTTTTAGAATTAAAAAAAAAAAACCATAGGGCCTCCCCGGTGGCGCAGCGGTTGAGCGCTGGGTTGCGAAGCTGCCCGCGGCCTCTGCAGTGCCGGTTCGATCCCCGGGTGCTCCCCGGCCACCAGAGGAGGGTCCCACATGGCGCGCAGACCTCTGCTGCCCCCCGCTGCTCCCCTCAGCAGTGTACTTCGGTCCTTCTGCCTGCTCTGCTCCCCGCTCTGGCTCTGGTGAATTCTCTCACCCTCCCGCGCTTCTGACTGTACCCAGTGCTTGTATAAATAATAAATAAATAAATCTTTAAAAAAAAAAAAAACCATAGCACAACCTACTTCTCCTTAAGGATAATTCAAGGGAAGATTATGAATTTGTATACCACATGTACTTTACTGATTTAAAAGTCTAAATCCCAAACCTTAATTATTTGATATAAGGAATTCTAACATTACAGTTTACATTTTATTTCTCCCTTTGTATCAACTATTCTTTAAATGATTTAGTTTAATAAGTCACCATTTCATAAAAGAACAAGTAAACTATAATGGCCCAACTGAAAATTCACTATCTCAAGATATTATTAGTTACCAAAGCTTATTCCTTTCCCTATAATTCAGAGCACTAGAGGCAGAGACTGTGAAAGCAATGACAACAGGAATAAAGAATTGCCCTGTTCTCTGTAATCAAATTAATTTTACTTTCAGAAGTAATTTTTTCATTCTGCTGTTGAAGCTGCTCATCCACTGGGACAGAAACTCAGGTATAGCAGCTGTTGCTGGAGCAGTCTCAGCTGATCATAGCAGACAACTTTAAGCACTTTATGTACAAAGAATTCCAAGGAATGGTCACACATTTCTATACTTGGCGACACAGGTTTAACAAGATATAAAATCATAACTAGCAAGTATGACACATTTCAATTAAAGAATATACTGGGAAAAAATATAGTGCCAAAGAGCTCCTATTTTGATGTCAGGAAGAAAGGACATACATATCATAAAACTGGCTAATGATCATGCTTTGGATCCTGCTTTGGGGCCTGGTGTCTCACTTACTTTCACGTAACTGATGAAAGCAGCAAATATGAAACAAAACAAACAAATGAAAAAAGAAGAGGAATCACTATTATAAAATAGTCTAGGTAGTCCAACCTAATGGCTTACCTTTGATGGTTAAATTCACAGTCAAAAGAACCCCCAGAGAACTGATGGCAAACCTAGAAACTGAGCTTGCTCCCTGCTTAAAGAATCAAAAGGGGCTGAGGAAGGAAACTTCTTAACCTGACAATAACTTCAATGTACACCTTATCTTCATTATAGCAAGACAAAACTATCTACCAAACCAACAACTTTCAGGCCACCAAGATCCTTGTGCCCAAGTCCTCAAGAAAGAACACCTTTTTCCAAATAACTACAGAACAAACTTACAGCTTATGGACTAACAGATCAGACAATGACAAACTTCAGCCTGGCCCCCAGTTTTCAAAAAAGTTTTGCTGGAATCCAGATACACCCTTTCACTTATTTGCTATATTGTTACTTAGTAGTGGTAGAGATAACATGGCTTGCCAAGCTAAAAAGATTCACTGTCTGGTCCTTTATGAAAAAGTTGGCCCACTCCTGTGATAGATAATATGTTTACTTGATATTGGCCTTTATTTAGTGGACACAGGGAAACCCCCCCCCCCAAAATCACTCAATATGCAACAGTTCCCACAATATTTTGCTTAAATATTCAGAGATGAGATTCTATTCAGTGTATTTAAGTTAAAATATCAGAAGGGGCCTCCTATGGTGCAGTGGGTTGGGCGCAGCAGGTTGAGCTCAGTGCTGAGCAGCTGTCCACAGCCTCTGCAGTGTGGGTTCGATTCCCAGCTGGCCAGGGAGATACCCACATGGCGCAACAGACCTCTCCTGACTTGTCAGCTGCTCCCCTCAGCAGTGTATTTCAGTCAGTCTGCCTGTTCTGTTCCCGGCTCTGTCTCTGGTGAATCCTCTCACCCTCCCATGCCTCTGGCCTGTACCCCAGCTCTTGTATAAATATATTTAAAAAAAAAAATCTTAAAATATCAGAAGGATTCACATTAGTAATTAGGTACACCCTTACTGAAGCAGACCCTTTTTACTTACTAGAAGTACTAACATGTCTGATTCATTTGAAGTAAAGAGATGAGATGATTTGGCAACAAAACTCAATAATCAGGGCCTCCCCGGTGGTGCAGTGGTTGAGCGCTGGGTTGCAAGGCTGCCCGCAGCCTCTGTGGCACTGGTTCGATCCCTGGCAGCCCTGCGAGGGTCCTACATGGCGTGCAGACCTCTCCTGCAGCCCGCTGCTCCCCTCAGCAGTGTACTTCATCAGTCTGTCTGTTCTGCTCTCCGCCCTGGCTCTGGTGAATTCTCTCACCCTCCCGTGCCTCTGACTGTACCCAGTGCTTATGTAAATAAATAAATCTTTAAAAAAAAAAAAAACTCAATAATCAGCTACGATGATTTTTATTATACATTACAGATGAATGTTACTAATTGATAAAATTATTTTCAGTGGGCATTGAAACATATGAAATACAAAGATAGGACCATTGCATGTCATAAGATGAGGTCATTAAGGTGGGCTCTAATTCATATGACTGGTATCCTTATAAAAAGAGGAAACACAAACACAGACCCAGGGAGAACACCATTCAAATATGAGTGGTAAAGATGAAAGTGAACTGAGGAACACCAGCAATTACCCACAAACCACCAGAAGCCAGGGGAGAGGCTTAGAATAGATTCTTTCTCACATGTCTCTGAAGGTACCAACCCTGCCAACACCTTGATCTTGGGTTCCTGGCCTCTATTTCTGTGAGACAAAATATTTCTATTAAACCACTCAGTTTGTGGTACTGGTTATGGTAATTCTAGCAAAATGACAGAAGCTTTAAGCCATAAATCACTAACATTAGTTAAGTTAGCAAATCAAAACTCTCAAAAAGGGCCTCCCCGGTGGTGCAGCGGTTGAGCGCTGGGTTGCGATGCTGACCGTGGCCTCTGCAGCGCGGGTTTGATCCCCGGCTGCTCCCCGACCACCAGAGGAGGGTCCCACATGGCGCGCAGACCTCTCCTGCCGCCCGCTGCTCCCCTCAGCAGTGTATTTCGGTCTTTCTGCCTGCTCTGCTCCCCGCTCTGGCTCTGGTGAATTCTCTCACCCTCCCGCGCTTCTGACTGTACCCAGTGCTTGTATAAACAGAACAAATAAATTAAAAAAAAAAGAATTCATTAAGATGTAATCAAGCTTTAAAAAAAAAAAAAAACTCTCAAAAATTTTTATCTAATTTGAAAAGAAAGAAGTTTTTAAAATAGTTTACAACCCATTTCAGAATCAGGGAAAATCAAAGTAAGCAATATACTAGAAGCTAATGTTAAATGACAACAAAGTTCTCAAATAATAAAAGTTTTAAACATATAAGTAAAGGTATAAGTATCTGAGTCTTAAATGCTGACTTAAATGAGACAAACAGGATCCCTAATAAATTTCTCACATCCATTCCTTCTGGCTTTTTCAATATGCCAACGTAAGCTTACTTTTTTGGGAATTTGTTCACGCTCCAGTTTTACTTTCCATTTTACTTTCTCTTCTTGTGTTTCTTCAACTTCTGTATCATCTATTTCATCATCGATTCTGTAGCAAAAATATCAAATAACACAAAATGGTTTTTTCAACCTAAAAAGGTAGACGCCACTGCATTAAAATTCACTGCTTTGGTTTATCTCCAGCTTGTCCTCAAATAAATTCCAAATTCAAACTCTACTCCAAATACTTCGGAGAAATAATATACAAAATTATGATGAGAAGTAAACATCAACATATTTATGAGTAAACTGTAAAACTAAAATTTTAATTATATAATCATACTAAAGTAATAATAGCTATATAAATTAGCATGCCATTCATATAACAAAAACTGAGTATCTACCATTTACCAGGCTCTGGGCCTTAAATCCTGTCACACAAAAATAAAAAAGACAGACCCTGCCTTCCAAGAACTTTCTATCTGCTTAGGAGAAGGAAATAAAGTGATTTCAATATGATGGGATAAGTGCATATATGAGGCACACTTATCCCAGAAGGGTCAAAGGTTTTCTGAAATTATAAGCTATATAAGAGTTAACAAAGAAGAATGTAACAGAGAAGAGTATTTCAGGTAGAACATAGGATATCTTTTAAGATCAGGAATAAAGCAAACTTTTATTTAAGTGTGAAGATGAAAAAGAAAAGTTATTTTCAGACTCACAAGGACTGAAAAGCATGCATTCACATCTGAGACAAATGCTTGAGGATATTCATTCCAGCAAAACTGTAAAAGAAACCAAGAAAGATGAAGACAGGAAATATAAGTAACTGGTAAAGGAACCAATAAAATTTATAGGAAAATCAAAGTAATGGTTGAGTCTATGGATACAGGGGGCTGAGGACAACTGTATCTCAGCAAGTAGTGACTTCTGAATAAAAACTCTGGCTTAAGATGAGTTACAAGCCAGATAAAGGCAAAGATTTAGACATTAGTACTTTCTGTAAAGATCATTGCCATGGAAAAGCACTGCCAGCACCGGGATGTGAATGGTAGCTTTGTGCTTCTTTCAAATTTAAGGATCTCCAGCTTTTCAGCTTCATCCGATTCAACAGTTTTAGCACTGATCTGTCCCCAGTCATCTTCTGAGTTACATCCATCAGATGAAGTACCAAATTGTGAGTCTTCTACAGAAGACTCCGTATTAACAGCCAATACACCAAATACTATGAAGCTCTACTGTTCTAGTTTTCACTAATGAATCATCTTACAGAATATGAAGCAACCTCTCCTTAAGCAGAGCAATAATGACAATAACAGTAACAGTAGCAGCTAACACTTACATGATGCTTATTCAGGATTCTGTGCACGATTACATCCAGCACAACAATCCTATGCAATACATACTACTACTTAGAAGCCTGCTTTACAGATGAGAAAAATGAATTAGAGAGCTGTGTAACTTGTCACAGTAAAAAGTGAAGGTGAGATTTAAGCCAGGCAGGCAAAGTCAACTTCTTATTCAGCACAAGTACCTGGGTACCTACTAAACAGTCTTAACATATCTTAAACAGCAATTCCAACCTACTTTCATTTCCTCCATGGCATTTATCATCACCTAAAATGAGTTATTTATGTACTGTTTATTATGTACTATTTATTATTGCTACATCCCCAGGGCCTAGAAAAATGTCTCAAAACATAGCAGGGGCTCAAATGAGTAGTCCCATCCTAAAACCACCAGGAAAGAAAAGACCCAGAAGCTATAAAAGATTCATCTGATTGCATTTAAAGCCAACAAAAATATTTATGCATGGAAAACAATACATAGGCTGTTAAAAGGCAAATTACTAAGGGTAAAATTTTTACAGACTACAGACCTTCAAGTTAGGGAAGTTCACTACACTTCATTACCATCCTTCACCTAATATTTTGGCAAAAATCCAAAAGTATTTCTTCTGTACTTTAGTTTTTGTGAACGAATTTTCTGTCGAATACATTTTCAAACTGATAGCTATTGGGTTTGTGTTGCTACCTTTTGTGTGATGATTAACCTTTGCTTAATTCTCTTCTCTAATTCTCTTCTCTTCTGAAGATTAAGTAATATATTTCACTAAATTTGGTAGTAAAACTCTAGATGCTACCTGAATTGGGTAAAGTATTTGAATTAGAAAAAAAGTGAACACATTTGAAATACCTAGAGGTAAAACCAACCGGAATAGGTTATGTCATGAATGAAAGAAAGAGGGAATAAAGAATGTGCATGTGGATTTCGGCCTGGAGATACTGTGAGGGAAAGACTAGGTTTAGGTTTCTCAGCACTTCAAACTCAGAAAACAAGTGAACGGACAGCTGTGATGTGAATGAATAAAAGTGAATGACCATGTAATGAATGAGCTACATATCTTCAAAAAAATGAGGTAAAAAAATTCGCCACATTTGGCCAGCATTCTCAATTCTATTTCCAACCTAAAGTAAACATTATATCCAAATGGTGTCTGATGCTTTACTTTTATTACATGTGATCTTTAGGATCATCTGGTGCAAATCAGTGGCTTCAAGGCAGACTACTTACTACTTGTCCTATCACCGCTTTAAAATTTTGGTCTTTCCTGCCAAAAAGAAAAATACCTAGCATCGTCTTAGTGAAAAATCTCTAGCGATCTCTCCTCTACGAGCCCACGGCCTGGTGCAAGTGCCGAGAGGCCAGAGGACCGGCTCCTACCCCGGCTAGAGAAGCGCACAAGAAAGGAAGGATCCAGGAGACCCTGCCCCATCCCGAAAGACGCCAGGACCCGCCGCTCCCTTCGCCCATGCCGGGGGCACCTCTGGCCGCGGTGACCCACTAGCTGGCCCGGCTTCTCCCCGCGCCCCGGCTGCCCAACCATCCGTGCCGGCGCGGGCCACGCTGCCCCACGCGCTCCCGCGGAAGCCGGCGGCGAGGCGGGGCAGCGCCCCCGGGGCCCGCGGGGGAACGCAGAGGCGGGCCCCGCGCTCGAAGCATGAAAAGACAAGGGATCACCTTTTCTCAGAGTCCGTGGCCGGCTTTTTGCCAAGGGCCGGGTTGGGGGGCTTAGAGAAGAGATTCTCAAAATCCATCACCCTCCCCAGGGCCAGGCGGCTCTAGAGCAACCACCGCAGCGGGAGGAGGAGGAGGGCGGGCGCGAGCCGCTCCGCGCACGCGCCGCCCCGCCCCCCGGCCCTGCGCACGCCCTCTCCCCACCGCCCCGCCCCGCCCCCCGGCCCTGCGCACGCCCTCTCCCCGCCGCGCCGCCCCGCCCCCCGGCCCTGCGCACGCCCTCTCCCCGCCGCGCCGCCCCCCCCTCCCCGGCCCTGCGCACGCCCTCTCCCCGCCGCACCGCCCCCCACCCCGGCCCTGCGCACGCCCTCTCCCCGCCGCCCCCCCCCGCCCCCGCGCACGCCCCCCCCCCGCCGCGCCGCCCCCCTCCTCGGCCCCGCGCACGCCCTCTCCCCGCCGCGCCGCCCCCCTCCTCGGCCCCGCGCACGCCCTCTCCCCGCCGCGCCGCCCCCCACCCCGGCCCTGCGCACGCCCTCTCCCCGCCGCGCCGCCCCCCCCTCCCCGGCCCTGCGCACGCCCTCTCCCCGCCGCGCCGCCCCCCGCCCCGCCCCTGCGCACGCCCTCTCCCCGCCGCGCCGCGGTGCTACGCAGGCGCCACCGTGTGCGGGGCTCGGCGGCGCCCTTTCATCTGTGATCGGAAATGTTTCGTCGAGTTTTTCGTATTGGTTCTTGGAATGCGCCAGTTTTTCACTTTAGTAAGAACTGTTCGAAGGTCCTCACAGTGCATCCAAGGAATGGTAGCCTAAGGCTAACGTTTATTTCAATGTTTTATGCCAGATGCCAGTTCACCTCAGATTCTCACAACAACTTTCCAAGGGCCCTCCCTGGTGGCGCAGGGGTTAAGACGCAACCTGTGGAGCTGCCTGCAGCCACTGCTGCACGAATGCGATCCCGGCCCAGGGAGCTACCCACATGGCGCAGCAGACCTCTCCTGACCCTCAGCAGTGTATTTCAGTCAGTCTGCCTGTTCTGTTCCCCACTTTGTCTTTGGTGGGTCCTCTCACACCCCACACCTCTGGCCATACCCCAGTTCTTGTATGCATAAGAAAAATCTTAAAAAAAAAAAAAGGGATATATTCATAATATACTGGGCCTGATGTTCTACAAATAAAGGGGCACAATGTCCTTAAATTCCTTGTGCAGCAGTAACCCACTTGTATGCATCAACTTTGACCTGCAAATACACAGTACATCTACAAAAGGAAAAGTGATAACAGTTACAGCATAAATGCGGAAAGAACTTGGGAGAAGCATGTGTTGGCAGCTCATGTCATTGTTGCCATTGAAAAAGGAGGTGATGACAGCATCATGTCCAAGAGTACTGGCCAGGGAACTGTGCTAAAGTTTGCTGCTGCTAGAACTACTCACGTGGTTGATCTCGTTCACTCCTTCAACCTTCACTTGGCAAATCCAGGCAGCTTTCCAGAAGCCTCAACTTCAACTGGTTACTGATCCCAGGGCTGACCACCAGCAGCTCTCAGAGGCAGCTAATGGTAATCTGCCTCCTGTGCGACACATACTCTCCACCGCGCTATGTGGACAACTGCCAGCCCAGGGAACAACTTGGGCGCTCACTCATTGGGTTTCGCCCTATGGGTGGACTCTGGGCCAAGAAGTTCTGCACATGCGTGGCACCATCTCCCATGTGCGTACATACCTGATTTCTACTTCCATAGAGATCCTGAAGAGATTGAAAAGGAAGAGGAGGCCACTGCTAAAAAAGACTGTGACCAAGGAGGAATTTCAGGATGCTTGATATGTTCCAGGCCCTAAATTTACTCCACAAAAGCTGAGGTTGCACATTGATCAAAAGGTACAGGTCTCTTCTATCTCTCTTCAGCTGTTGCTTGGCAAAGCTTGGGGCACTCAGTCAGCCATTGACGACTGGACAGCATTTCCTACTGCTCAGGTCACGGCTTGGGTAAGAATAACCACTGAGTGGTCTTGAACTGTTCTTCCACAAACTTGTAAACAAAATGGAAATACAGCTTATAGAAAGTAAAGTTTCTTAAAATGAAAGTATAAAGCGTTAAGACAATTCAGAAAAAAAGGGAATTAGTGGGGAAGGTTTCTCAAATGAGGTATTATTTGAGCCAATTCTTGAGTAATTTTCATAAGAAAAGGTTGTCTTAGTGGTAAATGGGCATCTAGAGTGGAGATAATTGTTACTAGGCAGGAAAACAGAGGACACATTTGGAAAAAAAGAAGCTTGTTCTGTTTCCGCTTAAAATAATGCTGGTGTAGGGGAATTGTAGAATGTTTCAAACAGTAGGTGTGATCAATGACAGAGAACCTTGAGATAGTTCTCTAAGTGAGAGACTTAGAGAAGTTCTTTGAAACCAGACATCTTTCCCAGGGAAGTTATATTTCCCCATCATTTATATTATAAGCAAGAACCTTCTTATGTCCTTGAATCATTACTAAAAATTCAGAGGAAATTTGAATTAAAGTAGTACTCATTTGAAGGAAAGTGCCAAATTATTACCACATATAATTTTACATATAAAATACCCAGCACATAGAAAAAGTTAACCAGGCCACAAAAGGAAATTAAATCAATAGGTAAAAAATAGATATATGTGTACATATCACCTAATAACATAGCCTTATGTGAAGAAAATGTGATAGAGCTATAGAAGGAATTGATTAATCCAATATCAAAGTGAGGGATTTCAAGAGATTTTTATTTGCCTCTTCAAGCAACCAGACAAAAATCAGCAAGGATATAGAAGACAAGAGCTTTGAAGTTAATAGACTTGACCTAAGGGGCATTTATAAAGTTCTGCATGTAACAATAGGAGAATTTACATTTTTCTTAAGCATAATTGAAATATTTACAAAAATTAATCATGTGCATTAATAGCCTCTATGGTGAATTGTTTGTTCATTTTCTGCTGCCCATTTGTTATTTTATTGTTGAATTTATGTATCATGGATATTAATCCCTTATCAACTATGTATTGTGCAAATATTTTCTCTCATTCTATAGGCTATCTATTTGTCTTACATTTTCTTTCACTGTATATAAGATTTTTAATTTGAGGTAATCCCAATTTTTATTTTTAATTCCCTTTCCATAAGATATGAATTATCAAAAATATTTTTATTGTTAATATCATAGACTATGTCACCGATGTTTCCTTCTATGTATTTTATTGTTACAGGTCTTATATCTAAATCTTTAATCATTTGGAATTATTTTTTGGATGGTGTTAGCAAATCATCAAACTTCATTTTTTAGTGTGTGCTTCCCAATTTTCTCAGCATATATCAGCACCATTTATTAGTGAACTTGCACTCCCTCATTTTATGGTCATGGATGTTTTACCATAGATTAGGTGCTGATATATGCATGGATTTATTTCTGTACTTTCAATTCTGTTCCATAGGTCCATGTATCTATTTCTGAACACATAACAAATCCATCTAAACATCTGCACTCAGAAATGTCCATATTCTAGCATGACTTATAGCACCCTAAGATTGTGTCCCAAAGATACCTTTTTCTTTTAATACTGCTGCTTTTAGTAAAATTTGAAGTTAGGTAACATGATTCCTCCATTTCTCTCCTTTTTTCTTAGGATTGCTTTTGCAATTCAAGGTGTTTTGTTGTCCCATATAAATTTCAATTTTTTGGTTCAATTTTTTAAAAAAAGCATTGCTGGGATTTTGTATACCATTTTAGGCAAGAGACTCTTTTGATTATACAGCATGTCTGGGACAGAACCAAGACCAAGAAGCAAGTGCACTTTTTTTTTCTTTTTTTAAAAGATTTATTTATTAATGCATACAAGAACAGGGGTACAGGCCAGATGCGCGGGAGGGTGAGAGGATTCAGCAGAGACAGAGTGGGGAGCAGAACAGGCAGATCTACCTAAATACACTGCTGAGGGGAGCAGGGGTGAGACAGGAGAGGTGTGCCTTGCCATGTGGGATTCTCACAGGCCAGGATTGAACCCGTGCTGCAGAGGCTGTGGACAGCTTCATAGTGCTGTGCTCAACCGCCTCTGCCACCAGGGGAGATCCAAAGTGCAGTTTCTTCACGTCTCTCTGCTCCATGTGCCCCTTCCAGGTCTCCTTCTTGGTCCCCATCCTTCTTGTTTCCCACCTCCAGTCTCCTCTCCAGCTTCTTTTCCCTTCTCAGCTCCAACCTTCCTTGGGTGGGACAGGGAACTTGGAACCTCTCCTTTGCCTGGGGACCACCCTGTTACTTTTTTTGGGTTTTATTTTTAAACAACCTTAAGGTTTTTAAATGTCCTTATATAGCAAAATCAAATGTTAGCACCTTTTTTTTTTATTAGCTATAATTTTTGTACACATTGTAGCTAAGGATGATTGTCAAAGATGAATAATGGCTGACTTCAGTTCAAATGTTAAAAACATTTTAATCATTAACCATAGACTGGAGGGGAAAGAGCCAAACTCTGATTTGTGCACAGGGCCTATTAAGGGAATGGGAGTGAGCAGGGTATCAAATGCAAAATTTTACAAAGGGTTAGTCAGTATAAATGAGATTAGGCGAGTTTTGTCTGCTGCTAGCAATTGTGTAAGTTTGGAGTCTTTTCTCCCCATGACACTGCAAAATAAATGCCTATCTTTCTTAGGCTAGTACTAATTCAGGTAGTACTGACCTTTCTCAGACTGGCATTTTAATAAGGGGCTATGGTCATTTTAGGGACAGTCTTACGCTGCTAGAAGTCATGCTAGATTATGGATAGTTCTTATTGCAGATGTTTAGATGAAGTTGTTATATGTTGAGAGCTGCAGTTCTTCTGGTTCATATTTCATTGGTAAGTAATATTTATTAGGTTGACAACAAATGATCTAGTTTAATCTCTGTGATGGATGCATTCCTTCTTAACTGAGGTCATTAAAGACAAGATGAGGAAAGTTAAAGTTAGCCTTTAACTTAAAAAAAAAAAAATTACTCTAACAGATCTCTGAGCACTAGATTGTAAACCCAGAGTTTCAAAGAAGCACTGCCTCCTGCTCTACAGATCAGCCACGAACTCACTAACTCGCTTTCTGTTACCAAAAGAAATAGACCAGGGCCTGATTGTTATAGAGCAGCCCCGATATTGAACGGGTTCTTGGCTGTGGGTCCTCACCAGTGCGCTTTAAAGGGACTTATTAATACTCTACTACAGACACACACAAAAGGTTAATAAAAGGTTTATTTACAAGAGAAAAGGAAATAAGGAAAATGTACAACTCAGGGAGAAAATAGGGAAATAAAGTCTTTAATGCGTCCTACCCGATCCGACGACCTGGAAACCCAAAGTTACTCTCAGAGCTGGCCGGTTGCTGCAAGCTGGTGGAGAGTCAAAATGGGGGGGCCCCTAAAGCCCACGTGTCTGCCTTTTATATCCACCTGGCTGCTTAACCCCACCCTCAGGTCCCAGCAACCTTCCCTTTGGTGGTGATGGGATTTGGAGTTCCCAGTGTCTTTGGCTTTGGCCTGGGGTGGGGGTGGAGTCCACAAAGCCTGTATGGAATTAGCTTTAGGACATCCTTTTCCCCCTAACATGATGACATATTTTTTCATCTAGGGAGACCTGCATTATTGTTCCACACCACAAAAAAAAAAACCCCAAAGAAACCAAAGGTTTCTTTAAGAAGGTTTAAAAAATATCCAGAGGTCTCCACATACAGGGGACATGAAAAAAAGTGCAGAGAGAAGGCACTACCTCAAACACCTTTATATATTAACTTCAAATGCTATCTTAATGGCCACAGTAATACCTCAATCTAGTTACAATAGAGTCAAAGACAAGATTCTAATGTAACTGCAAATATTAAATATTGTTAAACCACAGGAAACTTACATTTGGATAGTTTCCTAGTAATGAAGGCTAAGAGTAGAAAATTTAGGACGGAGGTGTCATAAGACCAGAAACTGGAGGTGGAGATAGAAATGATCAACATAGTTGTTAAACCAGCTATAGAAATGAAAAATCCTTAGGCACAGACTGCTATAGAAAGTATCACCAGGACAGACCAGAGATTGGAGATTGCAGCTCTGTGGATAATTTTATACCTGGGCAAAGCCTTGCTGTGCTTTTTTAGCACTGGCTTTGCAAGTGCTGGGTACGTCCTATTCTCTATAGGTTGGGGTTCTGATGGTGCTGCGGTGGCACAGAAAATGTTGGGGTCCTAATCCAGGACCCAGTTTAATTTCTCATCACTAAAAGAAGTCTGAATATTGGAAATATTAACCATTAGGCATCATCTTAATAAAGAACTTCACAATTAAATAAGGCAGAACAATGACTTAAAAAATTGTAAAGGTCACGTTCAGAAGAGTAAAGAAAGGTAATCCCCAGTTGTTTCTATTTATAAAATCTTAATATTTTTGCAAAGTGGCTTAAATTTAAATTGTTAATACTCATCTTCAACTAACAATCGCATAAATTTAGCATTAGAAATGAAAGTGGCAGGTTAAGGTTATTCTTAAAAATGCGATTCTGAGCACAAGCCATTATAAATAAAAACGCACACGCGCCACAGCCTCCAAGGACAAAGCACACTTCCGCATCCTTTAGGAAACTTTTTTTTAAGACAACCCGACAGCTGCGTGTTCGTTACTATCCCATCCCTGCCCACACCAGCAAAAACTTGGGGGGCCGTTTAATACGGAGCCTCTACGACCCTTCCCGCTTTGGGTGGCGGCGTCTTTCTGCAAAGCCGCTGACCCTCGTGGGCCGCGCCGGGAGGCGCAGGCGGACGACGCGGGCCTCGAAACCCGCCTCCCCCCGCCGAGGTTTCCCCAGGCGCCGACCAGCCCCACCATCGGGCTGCCGCCTCCGCCACCGCACAGAAAAGAGTGGGAGCCCGCCCCTGGAGGTGATTGACGGGGGTTTTCCTCCAATAGCCAGCGCTCTCGGCCCCGGCGGGCTGGGCAAGGGCCGCGCCACGCGGAGGAATCTCTCTTGCCCTTTAGTCCCGGGCTAGGTATTGCGGCAGGCGCCATTTTATCGAGCCGCTGTCTCGGGTGCCGCCATGTTGGTGAGGAGAAATCACCGTTACGGCCACTGTCCAAATCCCCGCGTCGCTGCACGCCGCCCGCCCGCCCGCTCCCAAGCCTCAGCCACCGGCGGCGAATAGAGACTAAAGCGGCAGCGCCGGCAGCGCGGGGCCGTTGCCCAGTGTTTGCAGTTAGAGCCCCATCTCTCTGGCGTGGTTGTTAATAGACTGGAAAGTCTGTGTCTGTGTCGCTCACTAGTAACCGTGAGTTTTTACCACTTCGTCACCTCTCGGCGGTGGCCGGGAGCAGGTACCCGCACGCGGGGCAGGGGTCCTCCCCGCGCCCCGCTGCCGCCGGCCTCGCAGACCTGCCCTCCAGCCCCGCCCCGTTCTTGACCAAACATGACAGACTCTGAACATGCAGGGCACGACAGGTCGGGAACCCTTCTTGTCTGTCTTTCTGTCGGATGAGAGGAGGGGTCTGGGGCGGCGGGAGCGGGCCGGGGCCGCGCGCCTCCTGCATGACTTAGACGTCTCTGTGTGGCTCCATCAGTTCCATGACGTGCGCCCTTATGTAAACCCCGGATCGCGGCCGCGGGGGAGGTCGGCCCGGCCGCCCAGCCTCCCGCGCCAGGGTCCTTTCTCGCCGGCCCCGCCCCCGGCCGGCACGTGCGAGCCCCCCGCCCCCGGGCGGGCATCGTCTGCGCCGGGCGGCTCCCGCGTGCCGGCTGGCTCGGAGCCGGGGGCCAGCCCGGGCTGAAGTGCCACCTCGCCAGTCCAGGGGCTGGCGTTCCCTTCCAGAGAGTACCAGCCAAGAGTTTCTAATAACTGGGGTTTGCCTACTCCCCCCCGGCACACTCTTAAAAATAAACATGCCTGGTGTTTTCGGGCTGGGTTGGGTTGGGTTTAGTTGGAGGAAGTGTTGAAGCAACCCCAAAAGGCCATGTGTTTTCTACAGGCTGTCTTCTTTGAATTGGAAATGGCAAGTTTCAAGTTGAAAGTGTTGACACAAAATCCGTCGGCGTGGCAGACCTTCGTGTAGCACGGTTGTCTTCTAAGTTACAACCTCCATTATATTCCGCCTTGCCCTATTTTCTAAACACTGGATAGCATTTGAACATTTAACTGAGCGTCTGAATTTTTTTTTTTTTCTTTTTTGGCTATGCCTTAAGGGGCCCCATTCCTGGTTCCAAAGAAGGGTTTGGGCGTATTTATAGATTTTTAAATAGCGTAAATGGCATACTTAAGTTTTGGTTAGGTTTTTTATTTATTTTGATGTCTGAATCATTAAATTTTTTTCTTAGGTAGCGCTTTTGTTCTTGAAAATTACTGAAACAAGATCCATTACATCAAAATCTAGAAGTTGAAATTACTCCTTTGCGACTAGAAGTAGTCGAGAATACACATTGTACTCTAGATTATGTACAAATTGCTGAAGATTTACCTGTGGAGGAATGTGATCTGTTTTTGCTGAAGCATTCCAAACCCCTTTTTCTTAAACCCAAAAGCATAAATCACAAATATCATTGAAATTTGAAGTATCTAAATATCTGGCAAACTTGAGAGGGATAGAAAAGGATATTTCAAAAACTTTGGTACTTTAATTATAAAAGTAGACCTAGATTGCCAGAAAGCAAACCAATCAAACATGATTATTGGAAAGTAAAAACCACTCTCAAATAAAAATTTGGGGTACATAAACTCAACCGTAACACATTTTTCATGATTTTTTTTTTTTTTTACATTATCTTGTTACTAAAATAAGACAGTTCTTGAAATGGCCTAGCTAACATTGTGAGAAGTTTCCCATTTTGAATACCTGTGAGCAAATCAATAATGGGTTTTGAGGCTAGTGCAGCTTGAAACTCGGGTTTTTGTATGGAAAAAAGAAATCTGTTAGTTTGCAGAGTAACTTCAAATGTACATTTATGTGTTCTATGTAATGAAGAAACCAGATTTAGGTATGTAATGTGTCGCCAAGTTTAGGTATGAAATAATTGTCCTAGTAAGAAGTGGTGATACCAGACTTCAAATGGAAAATTTTAAGTACTGATTTAGAAGTTAAAGAAAGTTTAAAGAATTCTTCGTAAGATGTATTAACCACTTAGTAGTAGAAATTAAAGATTAAGTAGTAGTGATATTTAATCTTGTTTTATATTAGGTCTAAGAAAAATAAATTTTCCAATGATTTCTGAAACAAAAAGGTTAGCTGCATTTTAATTCATCCAGTTAAGTGGCATTATTGTTTTAAGGCAAAAAGAGATGGTTTATCTTTTTCACACTTTTTTATTAACCTAAGAGGAAACAACTATGTCAAAAAACAAAGTAAACCAGGCATCAGGAGAAATGTTTGTAACTCCAGCTTTGCCAGTACTTGGCTTTGTGAGCGGGAACAAACCTAGTTTCTTGATAAGAGGGTCCTAGGAGAATTCTACAAGATCAGTTGTTCTCAACTTTCTCTAAAGAGCTTTACAAAATTTGGGGCGTTGTCCAGTGTTTGCAGTTAGAGCCCTCTCTCTCTGACATGGTGTTTAATAGACTGGAAAGTCTATTGATCTGAACCTCAACCTGAATTTTAACATTTTTAAAAGCTCCTCAAGTAGTTCTAATATGTACAAAATTGAGAACCACTGCACTGTGTCAGTGTTTCCTAGTCTTACTAATTATCAGAATTACTTTGAGGAATAAAGATTTTTGTCCTGCCAAAGAGCACCTGAGTCAGAATCTCTAAAGATTGTGGTAATCTATTTTTAACAGGCAACCCAGGTGACTCTTAAGAAATTTTGGGAAAAATGGACAACCTATTGAATCCCTAAGTATTCTGTGCTTCCATATTTAGTTTATAATGTAATAAAAATTTCTGTGAATTGGGGGGGGGAGGATGATAAGTCAGTTCTGGTATTTGGAGCTGGGCATTATCTCAGCATATTTTTCTGACAGTTTTGAAATGTAAGGTTTACTGTGAGCGCAAGAAAAATATATTTATTTACAATTGCTTTGATTACAATATCACTGTAATCATTTACATGAAAATGAGATTCTAAGCAAAATAGAGAGTCACAGAATACGCAGTTTCTTTCCCTTTAAAAAACATGTTTTATATGGTGAACATTCTGTACAAAATTTGCTTGCCAGATAAGTTAGCTATTAAAAAAATAGTTGGCTTCGTTTCCTTTAAATATTTATTGGTACATGCTAAAGTAAAAACACTAGTTTTACAGAGTGTTTTAATATAAAAATATCTATTAAAAAACTTACAGATATGTAAAATAATAATAAAGAATTTCTGCATAGGTCTTTAGAAATAGAGGTAGAGAAGGAATTGGGGAAATCAGGGGAAATAAAATTCTTGGCTCTCTTTTCATGCAGTTAGTTCTTCTCTTTCATTTATTCAATCTTACGCACAACTCCAGCCACTTACCAGCTGGATGTTAACTCAGAACAACTTACAGACAACTCTCAAAGGCTAAATACTATGAGTTCCTGCTTTGGACAGTGAAATAGGAAAGGTTAATACATTCCCAAGTAACATAATTTTCTGAAATATGCTAAAGGTAAAAAGTTTTTTATAGCCTATACTGGGAAAAGAAATTTTTACATGAATACTAAAAGACTTGTGAATCTCAATCATTAATTGATAAGAGTTATGGCTAAAGTTTCCTGTAGGAGGTTGTTTTTTTGCCCATTATGAACTCTCTTCCCAACTATTATTTGTCCTCTTACTGCTTTTCCTCCTCATCTAAAACAATAACAAAACTCCTTAGAATTGTTGTGTTTTTTATTTCCCCCTTTATTCCCTCCTTATCCTTATGATTGAAACCTAGCCAAGACTATACTAGAGAATCCGAAAGAATGGAGATGATTATACTTTACATTTTTAACAGGACTTTCATTTGATTCACACATTAATCCAATGAAGTAGGATAGTAGTACAAGGTTGGGTAATTTGTCTGAGATCGCACAGAGAAAGACTAGATAAGAACCTAAGAATGCAAACTTCTACCTGCAGTATTATTTTCATTCTTCATAAAGTTTGCACAGGGATGTAATGCAATAAGTCTTGAATTATTTGGGACTGTCAAGTAGTACATGGTTCTTCCTCTAACTTGGTCAAAACCTATTCTATTTTCCATGATTATTTTACTTCAGAAAAAAAGGTAGTTGAACTACATTATCTCCAATCTCCCTTCCCACTTTAACAAGTTAATAGCTTAATTTTTAAATATGCAGATAACATTTTGGCACATAAGAGTTTACTTGGTGCTCTATATAATATCTAGTTTGTAAATTAGTATGTTTGCTAAAGTAAATACCTTCCCTCACTAGGCCTTTAATAAATTTTATTTTTAGTAGTAAAATACACAAAACAAAAAAATTTACTGTCTTAACTGTTTTCAAGTATGTAGTTTAGTGGTGTTAAGTACATTGACATCATTATACTACCAACCTCCAGAACGCTTCATCTTGCAAAACGAAAATGCTATTATTATTTTTGACACCCAAATTATTAATTTAACTATTGTTAAAACTATCAGAGTGAGGTTTTGTTGTTGTTTGTTTTTTTTAAGCAAATGTGAAAAACAAGATAAACATCATGTTCAGATTTGATGCTGGGAAGCACTTTAGCTCTTAAGAAGACATTTTTCTTGGCTCTCAAAAATAAATTATTTCAGTCACTTTTAAATTTAATTATTTTCATTCAGCAGGCTTTTTTTTAATGCCAACTAAAGTGTTAAGTATGAGAGATGTATCTGCATACAACACTGAACTTGCTCAACAGAATTTTATAGCAGGAGAAACAGATTGGTGAATACATTACTGCAACACCAGTGTTATGATGGAAGTATGAACTGATTGCAGTGGTGGCATAGAGGGGGCTTCAGGGAAGCCTCATGGAATAACCAGGTCTGGAGGATGAATAAGTTTGGCAAAGCAGAGCAGAAATTGATGAAAATCACCAAGAAATGGAATGGCATGGCAGGTTCAAGGATGATAAAAGTGTTAGTATGTGAAGAATGTACCGTATTTTGGAGTGAGGAAAAGGCTTAAATGAATTTGGGATCAGACTCCAAAGGATATGAAGATCTTATCAAAGATTTTTAAGCAGAAAAATAACCAGATACTTTTTTTGTGTGTGTGTGAGATACCTGGGTGCTATGATTAAGTGGCTACAGAGAAGAGATCAGTGGAAGGAAGACAAGTTAGGGAGCTTCCAACCACTTTCATTAAGCACTTAACATTTAATATGTATTTCTCTGGGATTGGAAAGAGAGCAATAAAAAAATCCTTGCCTTAATGGAGCTTGCATTTTCTTTGAAGAGACAAATACACACACACACACACACAAATGTATTAGATGATGATAAAGAAGGAGGGCATTTCTATTTTAAATAGATTGTGCAGGAAAACATTTACTGAAAAAGTAACATTTGAGCAAAGCTCTGAAATAAGAGCAATCCAGGCCCAGTACATCTTGGGCCTGGATAAAGGGAACAGAAAGTGAAAAATGCATGAAGTCAGGAATGAACCTTATTTAAGGGGAAAAAAAATAAGGGAGTAGTACAGCTGAGGAAAATGATCATGGATAGTATTAAGAGTTGAAGTTAGATAGAGCAACAGAGGTGATTGTGTATATGGCCTTGTAAACTATTGTAAAGAAATGTGATTGCATGCTGCATGGTTTGGAAGCCACTCAGGGATTTGAGCAAAAGAGGGTCAGATCTGCTTTGACAAAAGAGTGGTAGAAAAGCAGTAATCTTTGTGATAGGTGATGATGATTTTTAGGCCAGGCAGGTAAAAATAGATTTTTGTATATGCTTTGGGGGTAAAACCAATAGGATTTGCTGATGATAGCTATGGAGCATGAATGAAAAGAATGAGTTAAAGCTACTATAAAAGTCTAGAAATCGGGTAATGAAGTCCTGATCAAATGCATTGACAATGAGAAAACAGACAAAGGGCAAAATTCATGAAATATTTTTTGCATTTGATAGAACTGGAGATAAAGATCTGGGAGTTTTTAATGGAGATGTTGGTTGAAGTGATGTGATTATCCAGTTAAGTGTATAGTAGACCATGGAGGAGACAGGAATTTTCTAGAAGCCAGGGGAGGAAATAGTTTGAAGGAAACTGCCCTGATCACAGAGCAGGTAAGGGTTGTGAATGGACCACAGAATATACTACATAGGGCATAAAAATGTAAATGAAAGAGTGTTGCAGTTGTTACCCAGGTGGCTTTAAGCCTAAAACTTACCCACATTGTTATTTGCCTGCCAGGATGTCAAATATATTTGTGTTTAAATGCCATTAGACTTGTCTTATGTCCTCCACAGTTCTATCATTCATACCTCCTTTGTAAACTCAGCGCTAGAGGTCTGTTTCATTCATTAGGTGATCTGCCTGAACATTTCAGTCTGTGATCCCCTTGTTATTAGGGAAAGTCAAGTTTTCACCTGAAGAGACTGGTGGTCTGGCTATGCATAAACCTCGTAAGAGTAAGTGACTGAATTTTCCAGGTCAAACCTCCAGTCAAGGACTTCCAGAATATTCTTTTGTATATGCATGCCTCTGGAGTTGTAGGACACAGTGGCTGTTTCAGTTTTTCAGATTCAGAAACTGGTCAGTTTCAGAGATGATTGGACTTGGGATACGTTAATACATGCTAAAAATAATGACATTGGCTAACATTTATTTGGTACTTACCTTTGGATAGGCTCTGTTTTAAGTGCTTTCCATAAATTACATTTCATTTAATCTTCACAATAACCCTAGAAATAAGTCCTGCTTTTTATAAATGAGATAACAAGCACTACAAGATTGGGTATGTTTCCCAAAGTCACAGAGTAAATCAATGGGACTATCTGACTCCAGAGTCCACACTTCTTTCTGAGGATAAACATCCCCATCACAATATATATATCAGATATATAACACACACAAACACACACACACACACACACACAGAATGCCTCATGTAAAATGAGGACTAGATATTTGCATCAGAGTGTATTCACTCCATGGAGAATGCTATATGGAAAGTCAAATTATCAAAAGTTGCTTAATGAACAAGAACATGGGATTAGAATCAGGGAATTGATTATCATATCTAGATATACATGCCTAGAATTTTTAATGGCATCAGGCTCTAATAAAATGATATTTATATCTTTTTAGTCTATGGAACAGATCTTGCATCTGTCTGCCTTATAGGATATCCTCTCATCTGGCCAATGCTCAGACTTGTCTCCACTTTTCCGTTTTCATTGCTTCCTTGGCTAGCCTGTCTTGCTGATAAACACATTTCTTTTCATTGCAGGTTAATATCTTTAATTAATCATCTTTTACTTCATCCTGTGTGCCTGGTTCTTTTATTTATTTATTTATTTTTGGTTTTATGGTTGAACTTTCTTAGAGCATTCTTATTTCCACTGTATGTCTTGAAGTGTTTGGGTCCTGGGAAATGTTACTTGACTGCTGATGCCACTAACCAACCCAGGCAGTAGTTATCAGATGACCTTAGCTAGCAAAGGCAGTTTCATCAGATTTGTTTATAGCTTAACATAAATGGTTCAAATGAACTTTTTCAGTACTTAAACTCATAGTCACATTCTGGAGTGGTAAATAGATGCCCAAAGCAAGTCTCAAGAGATTTCTGGGTTAATTATCATTAAAACTATGTAAAAATCATTAACAATCTTTTTATAAAAATCATACAAAAATAACCTAGATTTAGAACTCATGATTCTCAGTATTTTGCATATATTGCTGTTTATAGTTCATATAACTTTAATTCATTTGGTCTGTGTAGCAAGAATAGATGATAATATCTTCATTTTACTGTTTAGGAAACAGATTTGGAGGTTAAATAACTTGTCCAAGGTGACTAAGCAGCTGAGAACCATAGTCTGTTTTATGGCATTCATTTTGGTATTCTTTCTGTTGCTTTAATGATAGTAAATCTGGTTGAGGTATTGGACACTTAAAAGGGTTGGTTTGGTTTTTTTGCCGGGGGTAGGGAGTGGTGACATTTTTTTAAAAGATTTTATTTATGCATACAAGAACTGGGGAGTAGGCCAGAGGTGGGGGGAGAGAGGGTTGAGAGGATTCACCAGAGAGAGAGTGGGGAGCAGAACAGGCAGATCTACTGAAATACACTGCTGAAGGGACCACAGGCAAGACAGGAGAGGTCTGTTGTGCCATGTGGGTTAGCTCCTTAGCAGCATATGGAACTCAGGCTGCAGTGGCTGGAGATAGCTTGATAGTGCTGAGACTTTAACTCCTGTGCCACCAGGGAGGCCCTGTTTTGTTTTTATTTGATCACAGGCAATTTTGTTCTAGTTATTTAAAACTTCATCTTACATAACAAAGGATTTTTCTAGAAATAAAAACATTTAAAATTAAATTTATAAAGAACATTAATTTTTCACATTTTTAAGAGCCTGAAATCAATTCAATCTAGCTAACTTAGACCTGCAAACTTTTAGCTACAGAAAATAAGAATTCTACTAGATACAAGTTTCCATTTATTTAAGAGAATTCATTGAAAATGCATAGCAATAAAAAGAACTGATTCCTTTTGCTTAGATTTTACATGATAACTGGCATTTGACAATAAAATGTTGTTAGATCAACAGTAGATAAATATGGGCTTGAGGCCTAAATAACCTCTGCTTTTTTGACACATAAAGGAGTTTATGGGTTAATTTCTTTCCTACATTTTTGGAATACATAGATGTCTCTTCAGAAGTTGTATTTAATATAAGCAAATTAAAATGGAGGTGGAAAATACATTTACATAAGAAATAAATACATATTTTGAGTATATCATCAAATATACAGCTTTTTTTCAAGTGCTAACTGTCCACATGTAGAAATCAATATTTGAGCAAAGCTGGGGCTAAAGTCAATGCCATCATTATAGATTGAATTTCTGTGATACTGAGCAAATTTTAAATCTCTCAAATTATAGCATTTAAAATTTTAGTGGTCTAAATTTAAAAATAGGACATTACAATGCAGTAGCAATAATTTTCAGTACTGCCTGTTATTGCTAGATTACTCCTATGATTGTTGCTATGTACATTATAGGTAATAAAAAGAGGATAACTTTTTTTTTCTTTACATTTTAAAAGAAACAGGTTTATTAGGAAAAGGAGAAAGAAAAAGAGGCACCTGCATAGTCATAGGCAGGCAGGAGAGCTGCCCTTTGACAGTGTAGAAATTGCTCTGATATAGTGTTCTTTTGGGGAGCAGAGCATAACTTTGAACAGAGATGAGTGGAATACAAAGTAGTTGGAGGAACTTTTTTCCTCTAACATTTTCTTTTTAATGTATCTCATAAATATCTGGAGTAAAGATGATTGATAATGTTGCACAAAACTTTGGAGGTTTTTTCCCCTCATAAAATTTTAAGGTAGCTAAGTTAACATTCTGTTTTTAATTCATCTACAAAAGATGTGCTGGAGAATAAAGATTTTATCCTTATGCAGTGGAAAAATAAAAGATTTTTTTCTTGTGATTAATGGAATTAAATAATTAAAAAATAAGCATAGTTTTTAGAAGTTATTTTGTTTAATGTTAAGAAAACTAGTATGCCAAATAATTGAACAAAGTTAGAATTATGACATATAATTTCTATTATCCTATTTTGTATTTTTCATTAAAATTTTTATAACTATTTGTCAGCTCAGTAAAAGTATAATGTCCTTCCTAAAGTCATTAACTCTTTTGATGTTATCCTGTTTTTCTATGGGGTTACTTGAAAATTTGTTAATTTCTTTTATAAATAGCTTTCATAATCATGAATGGCAACATTTTCTCTTTTAATGTATATTTATACTTCATCTAATTGATAAAATTTCAATATATAAAGTGTACAAGGAGATTCTCCTAGTAGCAACTGGAAACACCTTCTCAACTTGGAAAATGAATATTCTGATATTAACAGTAAATCCAAATGACATGGCTGTTCTATATGTGACTTTGTTATACTTACTGACATGCCAGTCTCTGTGACATGCTAATCTCTGTGACATGCCAGTCTCTGATCATGTCACAGTAAGAGGTACTAGAAATGACTTAAGGTCAAGGGAGAATGGAGAAATATGCTTTAGCTGGATACTTAAGCCAAAGTCTAATTTTGGAATAGCTGTTAAAATCTACTCCCAATTAGTCTGGTATCATTAATTTGGGGTGCTTTTTTAATTTTTTGGGGAGGGGGTCACAATCATTTTTTCCTGGTTCATTGTAGATTCATCCCACAAGACTTTAAACTTTTTTTTTGAGGTATAATTGGTACAATATTATATTAATTTAAGGTGTATAACATAATGTTTGTATATATTGCAGAAGTGCTCACCACAGTAACTCAGGTGAACATTTATTCATCATACATATTAACAACTTTTTTTTCTTGTGATAAAGATTTCTATTTACTCAGCAACTTTCAAATATGTAATACAGTATTAACAGCCATAGTTGCCATGTTGAACATTAGCATTGTACAACGTATTTATCTGTTTGTGCAAAATGGTACAAGATGGAGTTTGCATGTTTTGGCTCCTTTCAAACCCTTTTTATTCATCTCCTTATATGCCTCTGGCAACAACCAATCTGTTCTCTCTCTTTATCTGAGTTTGATTATTGTTTTGTTTGTTTTAGATTCTACATATAAGTGAGATCATATGGTAGTTGTCTTTGTCTAACTTATTTCAGTTAGCATTTGCCCTGAAAGTTTGTCCATGTTGTTGCTAATGGCAAGATTTCATTTTTTGATGGCTAAATAATATTCCATTATGTATACTTCAACTTTATTCTTCCGTCAGTTGACACGTAGGTGTTCTCATATCTTGGCTATGGTAAATGATGCTAGAGTGGACATGGGTGTGCATTATGTCCTTTGGAGTTAGTGTTTTCATTTTCCTTGTATAAATACCCAGACATGGGATTGCTGGTGATAAGGTACTTCTATTTTTAATTTTTAAAGGATTCTCCATACTGTTTTCCTTGGTGACTGCACCAATTTATAGTTACACCAACAGTGTACAAGGACTCCCTTTTCTTCACATCTTGTCATTTGTAATTTCTTGTCTTTTTTATAATTCAATTTTTGTTTTGATATGATGCTGCAAAGATTATTTTGTGAATTTCAAATTCTTAGGGTAATTTATTTGCTGATATTTATTTCTGTTGAATAGCAAGCTTTCTAGTCTATACTGGAGAACCTAAATCAGAGGGAAACTAGAAAGGGAATGAAAATAAATAAATTTAGCTTAGTGAGAGTTCCAAGATCGTAAATAATATATTTAAAAGAACAATTTTGATAATATAGTGTCAAGAAACTATAACAAGTGAATTCACAGTTTTGGTTTATGCAGTAGTCTGCTTAGTATATAGAGGATATTTGAGGAATGGCATGGTTTTCCTTCATGATATAAATAAATAGAAGTTTATATTTCAAAGGATATATTTTAAAAATCTTAATTTCATAGATTAAATGAAAGGGCAGGGAATTGATTAAATGTGAGGGCAGGGAATTGTTGACAGATTTTATTGACAGAAACCAATGTTTTACAAATATTTTCAAAGAAATCTTTGTAAATAAAAATACGTGGCATACCATTTCCCTCATTAAATAGACACTATCCTTTCTTAGTTAACTTTGGGTCATCATGAGTAACTTACACTGTTCTACTCCATCTGTGTTTTATTGTGTGTTCAATATACTTTGATAGTAGGGGTGACTTTCACACACAGTGTTGCTAAGTATTGCTTAATGATAAGTACAAATACTCTCTAGAACAGACTCCTACAGAAGCTTTTCTGTCTTAGTTTCATATAGTTTTTTTTTTTCTTTGCTATTCTATGAAGGAAAAAATTCCCTTGGAATTCATGCTCCTTGGATTTATGCCTTTCCCAATTTCTTTTTTTTTTTTTAAATATCTTTTTTCTTTTCTTTTCTTTTTTAAGATTTATTTATTTATACAAGCACTGGGTACAGTTAGAAGCGCGGGAGGGTGAGAGAATTCACCAGAGCCAGAGCGGGGAGCAGAACGACCGAAGTACACTGCTGAGGGGAGCAGCGGGCAGCAGGAGAGGTCTACGCGCCATGTGGGACCCTCGCCCTGTGGCCGGGGATCGAACCGGCACTGCAGAGGCTGCAGGCAGCTTTGTAACCCAGCACTCAACCGCTGCGCCACCAGGGAGTCCCGCCTTTCCCAATTTCTATGAAAGTACTTCTGGTCCATTATATCCAGTCTACTCAAAATGCATGTATTTCAGGCAAATAACAAGAGGAAAGGAAACTTTAGGTGAGGGCTTTCTATCTTAGTGCTAAGTAATTACCTCCCTTTATCTTATTTAATTCTTAAGTGTTATGGTAAGTTGATTAATACCATTATGTAGATGAGGAAACAGAGTATACAAGGTGGAATAATGTGTTCGAGTTCATATAGATAGTATATGACTCAAAAACAGAATTTGGGGGCCTCCTTGGAGGCACAAAGGGTTGAGTCTGAGCAAGCACTATGAAGCTATCCGCAGTCACTGCTGCACGAGTTCCATCCCAGCCAGGGAGCTAACCCACATGGTGCAGTAGACCTCTCCTGTCTTCCCACTGCTCCCCTCAGCAGTGTATTTCAGTCACTCTGCTCCCTGCTCTGTCTCTCTCAACCTCACCCCCCACACATACACCTCTGGCCTGCACCTCAACTCTTGTATGCATAAATAAATCTTTAAAAACAAACAGTATTTGAACCCATGTCTTTCTGGCTCTCGAGCTTTTGTTCTACTCTAATATGATGTCTTTTTAAGTAGACTGTTTGCACATGTCACAAGTTCAAAGCATTAGGCATTTTAAGAAATCTGTTGTTATTGGACTATTGTGTTTGTTTAACACTTCTACTTTAATTTCCAGGTTCAGATGATCTCATTTTGCCAGAATGTTAGGTTCTCATTAAATAAGAGGTGGTTTGGGGTTTTCATTTGTGTCCTTTTTAACTTAAGGTGAAAATTGCTGTTTAGGCAAACAAAAGTGTTCCCTCTCCTTGATATTGGTGCTTTACCCCTTTTTGTTTTAATTGAATGGCAAACCTTAGTAATAGCAGTTTTCTTCCAGCATTCATCAGTTTTCTTTCCATCTTCTGACTTTGATATGGAGACTTTCACCTTGTCTTAGAACCCTGAATGAAATAGGGCAACCCATTTTTCAGCTCTGTGTCATTTGATTGTCTCTTTATTTCTCTCTTTAAAAAAAAAAAATTGGTACAGTAAAAAGTTTGGACTAATTTCCTTTGAGCAATTAAAAAAATGCTGTTCAATACAAAGAAAACCTTATAGCATCTCCTGACTCCAAGTCCCATATTGTTAATCTATTTGTTCAAGCCCGGTGGCTAATGTCCTGGCAAACATTAAAATAATTCCTGTAGAACTGAAGTAACTCCAATTTACCTTTTTTTTTTTTTTAAACCAGACATTTATTACATGACTAGTTGTTGAAATCCTTAAATGAACTGGATGCTGCATCAGCTGCCCTCTTGGGTGTAGGTGTTGTTCCTTTATGGAATTCATGCCTTAATCTGCAGTGTACAAGTTTGAGGTGTCTCATTCCACCAGTCCCAATGGTATTTCATCTTTTAACCTTGGCACTCCAGTTATACTATCTCTTCCATTTCACAGGATAGCCATATTTGCCACAGGTTGATTTCTGAAGGTGGTAGGCCGTAGAGCCACAGAGCCTATATATGTGTGTTTTATTGCAACACTTTCTGAATGATGACATTCCTTTAGTCATCTTGCTTCTGAGGCAGAGACCAAAGAGGGCAGAAGATAATTTCGCATGTCAGAAATGCACCTTTCAGACCTTTATAATTTTTCTTTGCCATGAATACATTATTTGGAACAGAATAGACTTAAATAGAATTAGATAATAAGAAACTATAGAATAAATATTGCTGAGAATTATTTTTAAATTATTTTTTAGTCACATTCACAAATCTCTGAAGGCCCTGTGTTTTAAAGATTCTGTTCCAGGCCTTTATGGGAAAACGTCTGTTAACTTACCACTTTTAGAAAAGGTATAGAAAATTGAATAATTTACATTTTCTACTTGTTCATATATAGATTTAAATGACTATGAGACTGCTAAGACAAGCTGGCATTACAGTGAATGGTGAAAGATAATTCATTTAAAAATAACCTTTACTTTTATTTATTTTCTGTATTCTCTATTTTGTTGATTTCTGTCCTTTTATTTTCATTTTTGTTCTCTGGAGTTTGCTCATGGATAAACTTTTTTTTTTTTTTTTTTTGCTTTATGCTTTATTTCCTCAAGTATGTGTTTAAATAAAAGAATAAATCTACCTTGTGGAACTCATTTTCTTTGTTCATAAGGTCTTTTTTTTAAAAATATTTATTTATTTATTTGTTTGTTTGTTTATTTATACAAGCACGGGGTCAGAAGCGCGGGAGGGTGAGAGAATTCACCAGAGCCAGAGCAGGGAACAGATCAGGCAGACCGACGAAATACACTGCTGAGGGGAGCAGCGGGCACTGCAAGAGAGGTCTGCATGCCATGTGGGACCCTCGCCAGCGGCTGGGGATAGAACCAGCGCTGCAGAGGCTGCTGGCAGCTTTGCAGCCAGCACTCAACCGCTGCGCCACCAGGGGAGGCCCTGTTCATAAGGTCTTTTAATTTAATAACTTCATGGTGTACTGTGCATCATATTTATACTGGAAGTTCACCAGGATGTTACATTGTTTGAATTTAGATGTTTCATTAATATGTTGTTGATGTATGTGTTACCTGCATCAGATGATTATAATGCCTGTTTGAAAAATCCAAGGCTGACATGATTGGATTTAAGCGATACTACAATATAAAAAAATAACACCTTATTGATTCATATCTTCCCTATTTTTAGGGAAAATCTTGATCCCATTCAAAGGAATAGCCTCAACAATAATGAGGTGGTATCTTATTTTTTATTTACTTTTTATTTTGTTATGTTTTTGATGAGATGACATTTTAAAGTTGTAAATCATGGATATGCTTGTAATATTTATGGAGGATTGCCTGAAGGATAATAGTCTTTATTTTTTGATATTAGTAGTTTTCAATTAATTTTTTCTCCTTTATCACTGTTGGAGACAAAACATTTCCATCAGTGACAGTGTGTGTATTTGAAGGGGGGGGGCGCACTTGTTATCAGAATCTCCATATATATTCCTATCTTCTTTTGTACCATTACTGGAACAGTGGCATCCTAATTGCTTTCCTTCAACATGTTTTGTTTCCCTTCTGTATCTTTTTTTCACTCTGAAGGTTATCTTTCGGAATGGAAGTCTAAACATATCACCTCCTTTCCTGAAAACATTTCTTTTTTCTCATTTCTTTTAAAATAAACTCCAAATGTGGTCAAAGTTCTGCATGATTTAGTACTGCCCAGCTATCCAGCTTAATTTTGAACCCTTTTCTTTATGATCTATCTAGTGACACTGAGTTGCCTTGGTTCCCATCTCAGTTCTTCTACACAGAGATTTTGCTAATTTTATTTTGATCTACCAGAGTTCTTCACACTTATCTCTCAGAGTAATTCCTGATCTCATTTTGTTTATGACTTCCTCAGGGACATCCTTCCAGACTTCCCTGACAGCTGACCTGAACCTATTGTGTCCTCTCCCAGCACTATTTACCGATCTCATTTACTTGTGTGGTTATTTTTTTTTTTAATTTGTGTGATCCTTTAATTGTGTTACTCCCATCACTGTATTGAAAATTTCATGAAAGAAGAAACCATGTCTCCTTATTTACCATTGTATCCCCCACATAGATGGTGGTGAATAAGTGTGTTAAAAGAATAAAAGCCTTTTATTTCCCTGGGGATACAGAGGGGAACAGAACATTGCTGTGCATATAGTTGTTGTGGTTTTTCTTTTTTTTTTAATACATAGAAGAACTGGGGTGTAGGCCAGAGGTGTGGGGGTGAGAGGATTCACAAGAGACAGAGTGGGGAGCAGAACAGGTGGATTTATAGAAATACACTGCTGAGGGGAGCAGCAGGTGAGATAGGAGAGGTCTGTTGTGCTATGTGGGTTAGCTCCCTGGCCAAGAATCAAACTCATGAGACTTAATTCTTTGTGCTACCAGGAAAGCCCTAGATAATACTGTCTTTATGAGAACTCAGGAGAAATTTCTCTGATCTTATACCTAGAGAACATTATACTTTTCTTGATTAACTGGTCTGTTTTTGTCTTGTTTGTTGTCTTCTACCTAAACCTTGTTTCCTGAAGCTCAGAGCCAAACTGGTAGCTCATATCTGAAAATTAGGAAGGGGTTTCTGACATACCCCTTTGTAAATTAATCTCAGTATTATTAGTGTCCTCTTTATCTTTAGAATTTTCACCGTGATTTATTTACATGTTTGGTGATTTATTCAATGAAGGGCTATAAGTAGCCTTATTTTTTAAAAAGATTTATTTATTTATGCATACATGAACTGGGGTGTAGGCCAGAGGTGCAGGGGGTGAGAGGATTCACCAGAGACAGAATGGGGAGCAGAACAGGCAGGTCTACCGAAATACACTGCTGAGAGGAGCAGCAGGAGAGGTCTGCTGTGCCATGTGGGTCAGCTCCCTGGCCAGGGATCAAACTCATGTTGCAGTGGCTGAGCGATAGCTTGATAGTGCTGAGACCCATTCCCTTGTACCACCAGGGAGGCCCTCTATAAGTAGCTTTAAAGAGTAATAAAAGTCACCATACAGCTTTTGAAAAAGAAAGTTAATCTGCTTGCTGGGTAAGAAATAAGATCAGTGTATCTCTCCATGATGAACGAGAAAGAGGAAAATGAAAGGTTATTACATATTGGGAGAAATTCTAACTATTGTTCTGATTGGTCATTTGGGAACTAGAAATTCTGTGTTTTTTATTCTTATGTCACAAAAGCCCAGGCATTGCGTTATAAAGATGTCTGAGGTAGAATATGAAAGTATCTGTTAAGCTCAGGGATATACAGCCAGCACTTTTATATGCACATGCTGGGAACTTTGCAGAATTTTATTTTAACTGTCTAACCTTAGTTCTACACATGTAGAACAGCAGTCCACATGTTCACCATGTGTGTGTTGTGATCTTTGTAGGAGTTCTGATGAAAGGCCTTGGTATTTAGCCTGACAATATCAGAATCCCTTTGTTTTCTTCCTGTTGCAAAATAAATTTCTTTAGCGACTGTTGAATTAAAAGCTGTGCAGTAGCACATATGAATCTGAACATTGAATGACTGTAACACAAATAAGAATAAAGAGTCATTTTAGGATGACTAAGTTTCCCTCACTTTGACCAGATCAATCTTACCACTCCTTCAGAGTCTTCTTTTGATAGCCAAGCTGTCTTTTCTTTTAGCTTGAATGTAGATTGGTCAGCTAGCCCTGTGGTGTTATAAGATTGACTAGAGGAGTGGGCAACAGGAAGTATTAGCAGCAGTATTTCATATTTTTTTCGTGGCCTGCCAGCAAGAAATCTGGGCTATACTGTTATCCACAACTACTTGGATCAGTGTAGTTTTATTTGTTGTATTTTTTAAGACTTTACAGTCTTATTTCTCTTTTTAGTTAATGTTCTTAGCAAGTTTTTGATAATTTTTTCAAGTTATTTGACCCCCATATTTGAAAATAGAACCTTACTGATCTAGAGAAAAAAAGGAGGATCTGTTTTTTTCTAGAGGGAGAGCAGTGTCCTTCAGGAACTCCTGAAATGCATGGCCTCCTGAAGGAGTTGGGAAGGAAATAACTAAAATTATCTAATTATTACATTATCACATATAGTTGTTACCTGTATAAGGCAAGTTAGGTTTTTATAAGGCAAACGAGTGTGTTGATTCAGGAAATAAGGTCTAGAAGTACCACATATAATTGTTAAAACAAAAGAGGAATTACTTGTAACAAAAACGAGTAAATAGGAATTCTCGGTTATCTCCAGGGAATAGATAACTTACATGGAGTTAACAAAATTTGCAACAGTTGTCATAGAAATAGGGGGATATTAGGCTAATTAAAATGTGTAATTTTGCTCATGTATTTGTACTGAGTCCCACTGGGTTGAGACTTTTAAGATTGACTGGAGTAGTGAAACAACCATGCAAAATTTGCCATGACTAGATAGTGAAAAAGGTATGCTGGATTTTTGCAAACGAAGGTCTTTCCAGAGGATGTATTAAGACTGGATCAAGGGTAGACTATAAGTGCTTTGAAATTGTAGTCAGTGGATTTTACCATTGTCAATTTGTAAAGAAACTTTTTCTGAAACTAATAAGATAGCTAAGATATAAATATTCAAGTTCTAGTATTGGGACAAACATGAAATCACAAAATCTCCTGTCAGGTAGCCCCAGTACTCTCCTGGGGTAAAATACCTAGTTTGGGTGATGAAAGGGAATTATGTCAGGGGTTAATCAAGAGGATCACATATAAGTTAGCTATATAGATATAGGCCCAAGCACATTTTCTGTGAAGCATGTTGAAAGATTCAGCCAGTAAGATTCAGATAATTTATTATTTACATAAACAACAGAGGCAAGACAACTGCTCATGTCTCTTGTCCCACAGGATAATACTGATAGTGAAGAGGCAAGATGGTCATAGGGAGTGGTAGTGCATTCTGTTGCTAAGTTTCCATACTGCAGCTTAGCAGTTTTTTATGCCTATAGTTGTACTACAAAGAGCAAGCAAGATGGAAAATCTTAGATCTCATTGCTCTCCAGAAAGGTGGATAAGAAACCACTCCACAGTAGCCTCCCACAAAGTGGGGAGGTGGGTGAGAAATAGTCTTGTAGCAACACCTTCTAAGACTGTCTATCTTTCCATAATCTGGAGCATCACAGAGCATATGACCAAAGCTTAAGTCAGCACATGGCTGAGCCTTCCCTATATGGGCTATGTGGAGACATGAGAGGTTGCCAGGGCAAAGGCACAGAGCAGTTTCCATTCATGAATAAGGGAGAAATGTCAGAGTGAATTTGAACAAAGGCATGAAGAGTATTACAAGCAATAGTTTCAGTTATCTAGGAAATATATGTTCTATTAATCTTATGATATGCATTTTACTTCTATAAAGTTTGTTACAGATTGTTAAGAAGTTCTGAGTATTATATCTTAACATAGTTACTTGGTACATTTTTTGTGTGTTTGATGATGTTCTGGCATATCCCAGGAACCTTGTATTCCTGAGAAATGTCTTTGTAATATCATCCCTCAGGAATATTTATTTGTATAGTCTTTTATTGAGGCTTTTGTGTTTCTTCCAGAAGACTCAGTTTCTGATCTGTAGCTTGTAACAGGAGCCTTTAGCAGAAACTACCTGTGGAGGTAAGATTGAATGGTTCAGGTTAATTTATTTTAATAGCCACCAATATCAAAATGGAGAAAAGTAGAATCCTTTATTGAGGCATACCATTTGAAGGATTTTGTGAATCATCCAAATAAAAACATGTACAGTGGAGTCATTGACGTATTTCAGAGTCTTTAATTTCATACTGATTTGTTTTTCTCCAGTTGTCTCCAGTCTTGATCTTGAAATCTAGTGATAAAATATATTTTAACTTTATTATTTAAAAAAATACTAGTCTTATTAAGATAACATTCACCCTTTTAAAATATACAACTCACCAGTCTTTAGGATATTCAGTGTTGTGCAACTATTACTACTATCTAACTTTAAAACATTTCCATCACGGGCCTCCCCGGTGGCGCAGCGGTTGACTGCTGGGTTGCAAAGCTGCCCGCGGCCTCTACAGCGCTGGTTTGATCCCCAGCTACTCCTTGGCCACCGGAGAAGGGTCCCACATGGCGCGCAGACCTCTCCTGCCGCCCGCTGCTCCCCTCAGCAGTGTACTTCAGTCCTTCTGCCTGCTCTGCTCCCTGCTCTAGTTCTGGTGAATTCTCTCACCCTTCCGCGCTTCTGACTGTACCCAGTGCTTGTATAAATAAATAAATAAATCTTTAAAAAAGAATTTATGTAGCATGGGGCAAATTTATATGCACTCTTTCTAGCTTAAGTACTACACATATTTAAATATCTTGTGAAAAGACAAAGTATCAATTAGTGTTTTTCACATAGAAAAATTTTCATGTGTTAAATAGTTCAAGTTGGAGGAGAGGTGGGAAAAGAAAGGATGAATGCCCATAGACTTTCTGTTGTTGTTTGTATTTAATTTTTGTTATGGACAATAGGTACACAATTTTTAAATGTACAACTCAAATTTTTATACATCTATATGTATAGTAGTGACAGAATTACTGAATATAATAATACACAGACTATTTGACACCCCAGAAGTCACCTTAGTATCCCTTTTTGTCAGTTAAAACCTTCCAAGAGGTAATCACTATTCTTACATTTGCCGCCAAATTAGTTTTTCTTGTTCTTAAAATGCATGTAAATAAATCAAATAATCTCTTATATCTGACTTCTTTTGCTCATAATTATTATATTTATAATATTCATTCATATAGTGTGTAGCAGTGGTTAATTTTTTTCTTTATTGTATTCCATTATATAAATAAAGCACTATTTATCCATTCATCTGTTGATGGAGAATTGGATGTACTTATTTTCTTGGGCCATAATGTTTTATAGTATTATAAAAGTTCAGAACATTTTTTTTTTTTTGTAATCAAAACAACCAGAATGCCAAGACTGGCTCACAGGGAAATTTTCAAGTTTGCCTAAATGTGTAAATAGCACTTTAATTTTGTAATAGAAACCTGAGAAAAATAACTTTGACTTCAGAGCCAATTTAGAGTGGTATCACGTGCCTATTCTATAATGCAAGGGATATATATATATATATATATATATAGTACATTCAATCATTCAGAAGCAGCAGAGCACATTACTAGGAGCTACAGATATAGCTGTGAAAGACACAGTTACATACCCTGCTATTACCAGCTGATAAATAAGTCATTTCAAACCTTGTGTAGAGTGCAGTGGTAATGAAATGAGAAATAGGAGAGTCCTTAGGATGTAACATCTCACCCAAACCTGGGTAGTCAGTAGGGCCTCTTGGAGGAAATGACATCTAAATTGAGTCCTAAAGAATGAATTGAAATTAGCCAGATGAAACAGGTGAGAGAAAAGGGGTTGAGAGGAGCAGGAAAAGGAGTTTTTATGGCAGTGTTTAAGGTTTAAAGAAACTGAAAGCTGGATAAACAGGAACTCAATTATAAAATGCTTTTTGGCAATATCAGGGAGTTTTGACATTATCCTCAGGTTAGAAGGTAATCATTGATATTTTTTATTATTATTATGGAATATTTGTAACTCCTGTACAGGCCATATAGGATGAATCCTCACTTACAAATCCCATACTTTCCGCAATTACCAATTCATGGTAACTCAGTTTTATTGAGACCACTTCCTCCATACTCAGTGGACTATTTTTATGCAAATTTGAGACATTACATTGTTGTTATTATTGAAGATTTTTAACAAGAGAGTGACATGCTCAGTTTTGCATTTTAGAAATTACACGTTTCTAGTAATTTTAAGGTATTTTAAGATGCAAACACCACAGTTTGGGTGGGTGCTTCTCATTTGCTTCCAGCCATATAAAGACACTTGTCTTTTTATACCATCATGTCTTCTATTTGTAAGTAGTTTGCATTTTTTTCAAACTGTAAAAATATAACTGAGTGTTAAATTATGTATTCTCCCATCTATGTCAGTTGGTTCATTTGCATTTAATATACTATTAATGAACATTTTGAATTCTATAACTATAAAAATGCTTTAATGAAAGCATTTTTTCTTATGCTAAGTCTCCATGGTGGCAAAGATACTTTTATATACAAAGTGAAATTAGATTTATGGTTTTGCTATGAATATTTTTTACAGATTTATGTTGAGGAATTGAATATTCTTGGGTATTGAAGTTTGTTTTCTTATTGAAGTTTACTTTGTCGGTGAGAATATATATTGCTTTTGATTTAAAGCTATATATATAAATATATATTATTGTATTTTAAAGCTAACACAGCTGTCTATGTATAGAGAGAGTAAAAAATTAAATAAAAATTTCTTTCTGTAGTAAGAGTGTTTGCTTCCTAAAGTGTTTAACTTTTTTTTTATTAATGTAGTTTAGTAGATGGTAGTTATTGCAATTCTTTGGGCTAACACTGCATTCATGCATTCCTTCATTCATTCATGATAGAATAGAAGTGATCTGAATCTAAACCAGAGGTTGGCAAACTTTAACTGCTAAGATTCGTTCATACATTTTGAAGGATTATTTTAAAAGAAAATAGAGAAGAATTTGTAAACAAACCAGAAGTGGCCTGCAAATGTAAATAAAATATTTATTTTACTGAAAAAAAACCTTGCTAATCCTGATCTAATGAATATAACTTAAACTCTTGGCATGTGCTTTCTTTTTTCTTTTGGAAATGTCTCTGTGAGGTTCATTTTAGAATTGACATTTGAAAATTAAAATTTTTATTGTCTTCTATAGAGAAGATGGTGAATTAGAAGATGGTGAAATAGATGATGCAGGATTTGAAGAAACACATGAACAGGAGGCAAAAGAGGATGAAAAGCAGAAAAATGAGAAAGCCTATAGAAAATCAAGAAAAAAACACAAGAAAGAAAGAGAGAAGAAAAAATCCAAGAGGAGAAAGCGTGAGAAACACAAGGTTAGTTAGAATATACTTTTTATTCTTTAGGTAAATTTTTATGAAATACACAATATTAGCAATTAAAACTTATAAATCATTGCCTATTTTTTAATAAAACATAGATTAGGTCTTTTTACATGTGTGATTAATAACCCCTGAACATACAGCTTATATGAATTATCCTAAGGTTTAACAGAAATAATAAAGGTAACTTAATGCATATTAAATCTTTTGAATTGATGAAAAATGGTGTGTAAGGATGCTGAAAGGCTAAGAAAGTATAATTTAATTCTCTACAGATAGAGGTTAGTAGCATTGTCATTAGTCCATTATGCATTAGTAGCACTGGTGTCCATTTGTTCATTTATTGTTTTCATTCATACGTATTACTGTGAAAATCTGTGCCATATGCTGGGAGTTATTGTCATGAATGAAATAGTCTCTATTCTTACAGAGTTTACATTGAAATAGGAAAGAGAGAGTTATTAAACAAATGAAAAACAATTGCTATCTAGAAAATAGGGTGCTGAATAGACAAATGAGGTAGATTGGGTTGAGGAAGAAGGGAAACCTATGCTGACAGAGAACTAAGGGAAGAGTTGGCAGCAGTGATGGGATAGCTTTTGAAACTCCCTGAAGTACCCACATAAAAACAGAGCACTTCATATAGCAAAACCAAAAACTCATTGGCAACATCTATTAAAAAAAAAAAATGAAGTACTAAGTTATCTCCACAAACTTCAAAATTACAGTAGATGAATCCAAACTGGATTTTCTGGATTTCACAGAACTGGAGACAGTAACAAAATCATGCTTCATTATGTGTAATGAAGCAGAGGGAAGGTAAAGGAACTAAACAAATTAGCAACATGTATTCATCTCAAAATGGAGGAACCTCCAGTCAAAATGAAAAGTCCATGGGCTAAACTGAGGATAGCAATAAAAACTAAGAGGGAGCTTTTCTATTTCCAGTTCACACCTGAGAATAAGGTGATCATATTAGTTTGTATGGTGCTGGACAGGTTTGGGTTTGACAGACTCCTAATGCTAATCCACTAAATCATTTTTAAGGCAGATACCATATGGAGGAGATGCCTGTTGGGAGTGGTATCTAAATGGAGCACTAATACTGTAGAGCCTGCTGAGATAATGCGCTAATTGAAAAAAGTTTATCTAGTTACTAGTTAAATTTTCTTTCTTTTGCAAATATGATTTTATTTTTACCTTCTTTTAGCATAATTCTCCATCTAGTGGTGATAGTTCAGACTACAGCCTTGATTCAGAAGTGGAACAAAGAGAAAGTTCCCACAAAAAAAGAACTAGTTTCTACAGGGATTACGACATTCCATTTCCTCAGGTATTACCTTTTTAAAAATATGCATAATATCTAATGTAACATTTGTGATAAAATATACATAACAAAATTTACCATTTTAACCGTTTTAAGTGTATAATTCAGTTGTACTAAGCATATTCACAGTATTGAATAACCATCACCACTATCCATTTCCAGAACTTTTTCATCATCCCAAACAGAAGCTGTGAACCCATTATGTAGTAACATCTTCTTTTCCCCTCCCATCAGCTTCTGGTTGTCACTATCTCCACTTTCTATCTCTATGAATTTCCCTCTCTAGGTACCTCATATAGGTAAAATCATATGGTACTTATCCTTTTATGCCTGAATCATAATTTTTTCAAGGTTGATCTATATTTTATCAGAATTTCATTTCTTTTAAGACCAAATGATTTTGTATTATATGTATATACCACATTTTGTTTATCCATTCCTATGTTCATGGACACTTAACATTTCTTCTACCTTTTTGCTATTACAAGTAATATACTCTGAACATGGATTTAAAGATATCTTTTAAAGACCCTGACTTTCAATTTTGGGGTATAAACCTAGGAGTGGAATTACTAGATCACGTGGTAATTCTATATTTTACTTTCCGAGGAACGGCAAACTGTTTTCCACAATGGCTACATCATGTTTATATTCCCACTAAAAATGTATGAGATTTTTTAATTTTCCCATGTCCTTGTCAAACCTGTTATTTTCTGTTTTATTTTTGGGTTTTTTCTTTTTTGGTATAATACTCTTCTTAATGGACATGAAATTGTATATCACTGTGGCTTTTAATGCACTTCCATTTTTAATGGAAAAATAAGACTTTCAGTTTTATTCTTTGTCTTCTAATATTTTGAAAAAATATAAGACATTTGCTACAAATTTTAATCCTTTGAAAATAAAGAATACATTATGTATTAGTTTGCTAGGAATGTGTATAGATCTGAGTTTCAATCTGATACTATTTTGTCTTAATCTAAAGTGCTTCATTTAGTCTTTATTTAGCATATCTTACAGTGTAGACTTGTTATCAATAAATTCAGCTTTTATTTATTGAAAAATTGTTTATTTCACTCTTATTTTTAATACTTTTTTTTTTTTTTACATTTTAAAAGGACAGGTTTATTAGGAAAAGGAGAAAGGAAAAGAGAGACACCTGCATAGACACAGGCAGGCAGAGAGCTTCCGCTGCTGCTTTGCAAAGGGAAAAGGTTTGTGAGAAGAAATGCCTACATAGTTACAGGCGGGCGGGAGAGCTGCCTTAATATGTTTTTATTTTGTCATAATGACTTACAGGAAAGTTACAAGAATGCCTAGATCCTTGCTTGTGAATACATGTTGTTATTCCAAACAGTGAACATGTGAAGCCTAAGGAGATATCCTCCTAAAAAGCTGGGACTGCTGGGTTCCTATCATCCATTTAATGCTCCTAGGAGCACTTACACCATAGTAGAGTCTTTCCCACAAAACCATGGCATGGGAAGTTTGCATCATCAAATGGCTATTGGGAATATTTGCAGTTGGGAAAACTAGGAAGGGAATTAAATAAAAGTTTGGGGATAATTCTACTTAAAATGGTAGCAATATGGAAATTGTTTTTATAATAACTGAAAATTATCAGAAAATTGAATGAATATTGATAATTAAAGGTTTTTGGGCAAACATCTAATCTCCAGAGAAAAATTCATCCTCACCCATTAACAAAGCAATTTTTAGTCATAAAGCACTAAGATATATCATTGAATCATTAATATAGTCACCTTTTACTAAAGGAAATATAAGACCCCTTAAACTAATCTTCAATTTAATCTAAGCATTTATTTTTTTATTATTATAGTGGCTTTTAAAAAAATATCAGAAACTGCCCTTTTGGCTACAATTGTACATCTCTTGAATTATTGAAATGCTAGGCAAACTTAAAGTATTGCTTAAAACAAGTCAGAAAGTAATAATGTGTTCAAAATTATAAATTTATAGTGATTCATTGTTTGGATTACTTTAGTTATATGTTTGTTTTCTATTTTGTAATCACTAAAAAGATCTTAATATTTTTCTGTATTTTATTAAAAACAGTCTCATGTTGGTATTCTTCCCATGTAATAGTTTTATATCATATTTAAAATGTACTAAGCTGAAGATGAATCATGGTCTAGATCCTCAAGTTGTAATTATGTGCAGTTTTTTTTTTTTGCCTTAAAAAAAACTGTCAGAAGATGTGATAGAACTAATGAAAATACTTTAGTGAACAGAACTAGACTTGAATACAATAATTAAATGAACTTCTAGGGCTAAAGTATATTCTCTGTTTTCATGTGCTTTTTAGTAAAGAGCATTAAAATAAAAACATATTGTAATAAACAGCTCATAAAAAGCAATTTCACTAGGCTCTTTAAGCCTCAGATATAAACATTTTGTTTTTACAAATCTTTTTATACATAGAGTTTAATATGAAATATAATAGACTTAAACATGTCATGTGGTAATTTTTCAATGTTCAACATATATTTTTTTCTCCCTCCACCCCACAAGCTACTTTATTAATATTCCTTACTTTTAAAAAGACCTCTTCAGTTTTTTGGAGAAGGAATTAATGTATGATGGCATGTACTTTTAAGTATCCCTGCCTATGCAAATACTGAGACACAGAACATGGCAAACAAAAAATATGGGACATAGAAAACAAAAAGTGAGTAAAATACACTCACCATCAAGGACCTATGAACATTATAATGTTTACTAGTATCAGAGTGGCATTTAGCTTTTTGGGTTTAATTTTTAAAAGTGTCATAGGTAAGTACTAACCAAGAGGCAGATCTAATAACTATCTTTTCTCCTTTCTCCCAACTTTCTGGGGGGAAAAAAAGATGTCCTGTGTTACTATTAATTTCTATATAGAATTGAAAAATCCTAATAATGATTTTACATTTTTACTTAGCATGGACATGTATCAGGAAGCTATGTGACATCAAAGAAGAGTCAACATAACAAAAAATATAAGAGTAAAGAATACGATGAGTATAGTACCTACAGTGATGACAACTTTGGTAACTACAGTGATGACAACTTTGGTAACTATAGTCAGGAAACAGAGGAAGATTTTTCCAGTCACTTGAAACAATACAGGCAAGCTAAAGAAACCTCAAGTACTGCTTTAGGATCATCATATTCTAAAGAACCAGGGAAAAAACAAAGAATGAAAGCTCAGCTAGGTAAGTTTGAAATTGTTCGCTTGTTTTTTGAATATGAGAACCTATTAAAACAGGTAGCTATAGAGTATGATTTATATTTTCCTTCTCAAGATCAAGTTATTCTCCTGATTCCTGAATTCATTTTTCATTATTTTGTAGATCTCAAAGATGGAAATCTACAAATATTTCAATCTGTATGATATCTTCATATTTGAATTAGAAAGCTAGGCTAATATTTTAAAAAATACATAAAAATGCTATACTGTTATGTTTCTCCTCTCCCTTCTATATATCAGTATACTGAAAAAATATCCTTTTGTCTGTTAATGTATGTATTTTATTCTTTAAGCATAATTGGACAGAATTCTGGGAATCTATTGTATTATTAGATTTTAAAATGTGGCAGTCTGCTTTGCTATGCGTGTGTACTTAGGACTGAGCACATCCTTCAAGCCTGGAAATAAAATCATAATCTAAAGAAATTTCTGTAGTGGTCACTTATCCACCTGCTATATTGAGACACATGATCCCTAAACAGAGTTGGGCAGGTTGCCATAGACACCATGGGTCACATCAGGGCAAAATCAACCTTAAGAATTATCCAGTCAAGAAAACAAGACCAGGACCACTAAAGGAGGAGGATCAGCATGGTGGTGGGGAAACACTGCAAGTCCTCCCATTAAAAAAAAGTTATAGGGAGGAAAAGCGGCAGGTCCCTGCTAGAACTGGGACACAAGAGATAAACGGGCGACTCTGTCAAACTGCCCAAAGAGGAAAGTTACCATTAAAGAGGATGAGAAGAGAGGAAAGCTCAGAACCCTGCTACCCTCCCCCACCCACAAAGCTGGCACACTCTGACCAACAGAAAGGAGGGAAAAAAAAAAACGAGAACAAACTACAGATCAAGCGGGACAGTGAGTGGAAAGGAACTACCACAGGCACTGCACCTCCAAATGGGAACTGTGGAAAACCGTGCTTGTATTGCCACGGAAGTGAGCTAATGGCTCCGGGTGCCATTAGAAGAAGATAAGGACCCCATGGAGAGACCTGCAAATAGCCCAAGGCCAGCCGGTAAGCTTGTGCAGAAAATGGCGCGCACTCCAAAAGCATACACGGCTCGTGGCTGCCCAGGTCCTTGCACCTGTAACCTAGGTTTGTGGGGAGACGCACGGGAACCATCACTGAGGTAAATGACCCTCACTGAATAATTAAAAACCAGGCATCCAGGCACGGGAGTGGGGTGCAAAAGGCTTCATTTCTGTAGACACTGGCGTGCACTTGAAAAGCATACATACACTGCCGGCCAGGGAGCTACCCACATGGCGCAGCAGACCTCTCCTGCCTCACCCACTGCTCCCCTCAGCAGTGTCTTCGGTCTGTGTTCCTGTTTTGCTCCCCACTCTGTCTCTTGTGAATTCTCCCACCCTCCTGTGCCCCTGACTATACCCCAGTTCTTGTATAAATAAATAAATCTTTAAAAAAAAAAAAAGAGGGCCTCCCCGGTGGCGCAGAGGTTGAGCGCTGGGTTGCGAAACTGCGCGCGGCCTCTGCGGCGCCGGTTCGATCCCCGGCTGCTCCCCGGCCACCAGAGGAGGGTCCCACATGGCGTGCAGACCTCTCCTGCCGCCCGCTGCTCCCCTCAGCAGTGTACTTCGGTCCTTCTGCCTGCTCTGCTCCCCGCTCTGGCTCTGGTGAATTCTCTCACCCTCCCGCGCTTCTGACTGTACCCAGTGCATATATAAACAAAACAAACAAACAAACCAGCAAACAAATAAATAAAGCATGCCTCTATAAAAAAAAAAAAAAAAGAAAATTATAGCAAGACACATAATAGTAAAGCTTCCAAGAGTCCAAGACAAAGAAAAAATAATGAAACTGGCAAGGGGAAAGAAACAGATAACTTACAAGGGAAAACCAATCAGGTTAACTTCAGACTTCTCCAAAGAAACACTACGGGCAAGAAGAGAATGGAGTAACATATTCAACAAACTTCAACACAGCAAATGCCAGCCAAGAATACTTTACCCTGCAAAGCTCTCCTTCCTCTATGAAGAAAAAATATGGACCTTCTCAGACAAGCAGAAACTCCACAAGTTCATTACAACTAAACCCCCACTCCAAAAAATTCTACAAGAAGTCCTAAAGCCAAAACCAACAGAGGAATGAACAAGAAGAACAGAATAAAGCAAAGAATAAAATCACAAAGAAGACAAACAACATGGCAAATACAGATGCCAACATATCAATATTAACTAAATATACATGGATTAAACTCATCAATAAAAAGACACAGAGTAGCAGACTGGATTAAAAAACAAAATCCAACCTTCTGTTGTCTCCAGGAAACACGTTTAACCACAAAAGATAAACATAGACTGAAAGTAAAAGGTTGGAAAACAATCATACAAGCAAATGGACCAAAAAAGAAGGCAGGAACAGCTATACTTATATCAGATGAAATAGACTTCAAATTTAAAAAGGTAAAAAGAAGCATAGACAGACTACATTATGATCAAGGGGACAATACATCAGGAAGATATAACACTCATCAACATATACTCACCAAATGAAGGGGCACCAAAATATACTAGACAATTATTCTCAGCTCTGAAAACAGACATTAAAGAAAATACATATATAGAGGGGGACTTCAACATCCCACCCTCACCAATGGACAGATCAATGAGACAAAAAATAAACAAAGACACTAGAGCCCAAAATAAAGACATAGAACTCATGGACTTAACAGACATCTATAGGACACTGCATCCAAAAAATCCGAGTACACATTTTTCTCAAGTGCACATGGATCATTCTCCAGAATTGATCACATACTGGGCCACAAGACAAACATCAACAGATACATGAAGATCAAAATCATTTCAACTATCTTCTCCGATCATAAAGGCATCAAGCTAGAAATAAATCATGAAAAGAAAACAAGGAACCCTCCAACTTCATGGAGATTGAAATCCACACTACTGGAAGACCACTGGACTAATGAGGAGATTAAAGAAGAAATTAAAAAATACTTTGAGTTGAACGACAGGGAGGACACCCCTTTCCAGAATGTGTGGGATGCAGCAAAAGCCGTACTAAGAGGAAAATATATAGCAATATAGGCTCACATCAACAAACAAGAAAGAACTCAAAGAAGCAACCTAATCTCACATCTCAAAGAGCTAGAAAAAGAACAACAAAAAAACCCTAAAGCCAGTAAAAGAAAGGAGATAATAAAAATCAAAACAGAAATAAACGAATTGGAAATTAAAAATACAATCCAAAAGATCAATGAAACCAAAAGTTGGTTCTTTGCAAAAATAAACAAAAGAGACAAACCTCTAGCCAGACTCACAAAGAAAAAACAGGAGAAAACACATATAAATAGGATTATAAATGAAAGTGGAGAAATCACAACAGACTCAGTAGAAATCAGAAGAATAATCAGAGATTACTATAACACTTACATGCAAGCAAATTCAACAACCTAGAAGAGATGGACAAATAATCAACGCTGGACAAAGAAGAAATAGAACACCTAAACAGACCAATTATAAGCAGCGAAATTGAGGCAGCAACCAAAGCACTCCCCAACAACAAAAGCCCAGTCCAGATGGCTTCACAAATGAATTCTACCAAACATTCAGCAGTGTATTAGTGCCTATTCTACACAAACTCTTTCAAAAAATTGAAAAAGAAGGAATACTACCAAATATGTTCTATGAAGCCAACATTACACTAATACCAAAGCCAAACAAAGACAGCACAAAAAAAGAAAGTTACAGGCCAGTCTCCCTAATGAACACTGATGCAAAAATCCTTGCCAACAGAATCCCAACAATGCATCAAAGGGATAATACACCACGATCAAGTAGGATTCATCCCAGCGGCACAAGGATGGTTCAACATACAAAAATCGTCAGTGTAATCCAGCACATCAACAAAAAGAAAAATAAAAACCATATGATCATATCAAGAGATGCTGAGAAAGCATTGGATAAAGTCCAACATCATTTATGATGAAGGCCCTTGAAATTCTTGTGATAGAAGGAACATAACATGTAAAAGCCATATACGACAAATCCACTGCCAATATTATTTTCAATGTTGAGAAGCTGAAGGCCTTTTCTTTAAGATCGGGAACAAGACGAGGATGTCCTCTCTCACCACTGCTCTTCAATATAATACTGGAGGTCCTAGCCAGGGCAATAAGACAAGAGAAAGCCATACAAGGAATCCAAACAGGGAAAGAAGAAGTAAAACTGTCACTATTTGCAGATGATACGATGATATACGTAGAGACTATATTAACTAAATATAGGCTATATTAATTAAAAACTCCACAGAAAAACTACTGAAAATAATCAACCAGTTCAGTAAAGTAGCAGGATACAAAATCCACACACAAAAACCAGTGGCCTTCTTGTACACAATCAGTCTTCCTGTATACAATCAAACTGGTCCAGGGGCCTCCCCGGTGGCGCAGCGGTTGAGCGCTGGGTTGCGAAGCTGCCCGCAGCCTCTGCGGTGCCGGTTCAATCCCCGGCTGCTCCCCGGCCACCGGACGAGGGTCCCGCATGGCGCGCAGACCTCTCCTGCCGCCCGCTGCTCCCCTCAGCAGTGTACTTCGGTCCTTCTGCCTGCTCTGCTCCCCGCTCTGGCTCTGGTGAATTCTCTCACCCTCCCGCGCTTCTGACTGTACCCAGTGCATGTGTAAACGAACAAACAAACAAACAAATAAATAAATAAAAAATACATGCCTCTTAAAAAAAAAAAAAAAAGAAAAGAAACAAACTGGTCCAGCCACTAAGGAAAGCTGTCTGGAGTTTCCTCAGTCTACTAAAAATGGAGCTACCATATGACCCAGCAATTCCACTCCTAGGGATCTACCCAAAGGACACAAAAACATTGATGCAAAAGAATACCTTTACCCCTATGTTTATTGCAGCACTATTTTACAATAGGGGTAAAACCTGGAAACAATGCAAATGCCCAAAAATAGATGATTGGATCAAGAAGATGTGGTATATATACACAATGGAATATTATTCAGCAATCAAAAAAGATAAACTCATGCCATTTTCAGCAACATGGATGGAGCTAGAAGGAATTATGCTCAGTGAAATAAGCCAGAAGGAAAATGAAAAAATCAGATGGTTTCACTTATAGGAGGAATATAGGGGAACCAAATAAAACATCAGTGTAAAAAAATAATAACAGTACAAAACACAACAAAGCAAAAACAGACAATTATAAATCAGAGACATCCTGCAGGGGAGAAGGAGGAAAAGGAATCAGAGGGAGGGAGGAAGGGAGGAGCACAGGGGACTGAGGTGATGGTACACGGGTGCATTGGTGAAGGAAACTATGGGGACTACACCTGAGGGGGTGGGGGGAAGCAAATATTGTTTAAAAATGAACATGATGTAAAAAAAGAAAACAGGACCAAAATGAGCTGAAGTAAGATAGTAAGCAGGGAACCCCTATGTAATTATCCTTTAATTATTGTTGCAAAAAGGAATCAGTATGGAGTAAATTTGGTTATTTCTATATGGTTTTATTTTTTTTCTTGATTTCCTACCAGAATGTCTTTGAAAAATGTGAATCTAGACTTAGCTGAATTAAAGAGAAAGGAATTTGTTTATGCATATGTTCTTGTAATTAGTAAGTTTGTTCCTAGAGTCTAGACATACTGATGTCAGGGATCATTCCTCTTGGGGATGATAGGGAATGCAGGCGAGGCCTTGATCATTCCTTTCTATCTGCATTTTTTCCCCTTTCAAGCTCTTCTTTGTTCTGTTAAAGAATTGAGTATTGTGGGGGTTTTTTTTGAAATTTGTTTTTTCTCCTGAGTTATGACATTATAATGATCAAATAAAGAAAATGTTTTCAGTATGTAAAAAAGGTAATCCAGCAAAGATAAAACAAAACAAAAATTGAATCCCTACACCTAGAGATAACTGTTATTCCTATTTTGAATGTACATTCTTTTGGAATTTCTGTGCCAAATATTTTTAATAGAAATTATTACATTCTGTTCTAACATATTTTTTCTCTTAGCTGTGAATTTTATCTCATTCTTGTGTTAGTGAATAACTTTTAATGTCTATGTAATTTGTTGGACACATTATAGGTTTATTTGGTAGTAATTAATTCAGATTTAAGTTGCATCTAATTACTTTTAATTCTGTATTAGTATACTGCATATTTATACACATCTCAGAAAACATTTTGGCAAACAGTTTCTCTTAGGAATAAATTTGAATTGTAGAAATGTATGAAAGACATGGCCATCATTTGAAGATTTTTGACCCATATACCAAGTTGATATCCAAAATGGTAGTATTCAATTTATAACACCCTGCCAGAGTGTGAAAATACCAGTTTCTGAAAATCTGTAACACTGTTCTAAGAGAAGAATATTGATGTTATTTTTAGCATTATAATTTCTTAGAATGAAGTGAAACATTTGTTAGTTTTTCTTACACCAGTATAGGTGCAGTCCCTGTACAGAAGAGAAGCATTTTTTTTTTTTTTCGTATTTATTGGCCTGGACTTAAGGTCATTAAAAAACTTTATTAGTTCAATATGACTTTGGTAATATATGAAATCACTTTGTATTATAACTTACTTCTTTAATAAAATTCTTATAATTTGTGCAATAATATTTAAAGTACATTTTAACTTTTTTAGGTATTGAACAGAGAGCTAAAAGTTTTAATGTTGGTCGTGGACGTTGTTTGACGAAGAAAATCAAACGCAAAGACCGTGGAGGAAGAACCAATAAAGGGCCTAATGTTTTTTCAGGAACAGATGATTTTCAAGAGGTACAGAGAATTTATAGATAATATAGAAAGGAACTTTTCCATCTTCTGAGCAATTTGGCTGCAAAGAAAGCATTGTGATTTTAATGCCACTTTCTTAGTAAATGAAAAATTTCTAGCTCAGATCCTATGAGTATAAACAGATGCCCCCCACCCACAAAAATTGCTGTTTTAATTAGTCATGATACTGGTATAGAGATAAAATTTAACATCGAAATAAAATTGGTATATTTGAAAGCACCTCAAAATAAAATTGACGTGTCTGAAAGCAAAAATGTGTGCTCTATTAATCCTCTTCAGTTGTGCTTTCCTTTCCTAGGAGTCACCTTCCCCAGATGCAAATAGCAGTAAAATGCTAATAGTGCAATAAATAGGAGAGCCAAGAAGGGAGATAGTAGATTAACTTATTTATGAAAGTTAAAACCTTTAAAAGAGGGCCTCCCTGATGGCTCAAGGGTTTAAGATGCAGCATTATGAAGCTATCTGCAGCCACTGCAGCACGAGTTCAATCCCTGGGCAGGGAGAACCACATGGCACAACAGACTTCTTCTGCCTCACCCACTGTTCCCTTCATCGGTGTATTTCAGTCAATCCGCCTGTTCTGTTCTCCATTCTGTCTCCGGTGAATCCTCTCACCGCACCCCCCCCCCCCCGTACCTCTGACCTGTACCCCAGTTCTTCTATGCATAAATAAATAAATCTTTTTTAAAAAATCTTTAAAAGAGAAGAAAAGGAGTTGTAAAGAGGGTTGAAAAGATGAATTATGTCAGCTGTATATAGTAGATGGAGTATATATGTTGTTGAATTTAACTCTGAGCATCTACATTTCAACCTTATAGTGACTCTCTGCTTTAGATTGGCCCAATTCCTGTATTCTGCCACTATTCCAGTAAGACTTGATTGAATTATACAGAGCAAAGGTGGGTTATTAATGCCACAACCCTGAATGAGAGCTAAAAGACAGAAATATAGTGTATATTATAAAATATAATTGATACCTGGGTTTAAAGATAACAGGCAAAGATTTCTTAACATGTACACTTTAGTATACTATTTAGGGAGATATAAATAGGTGACTTAAAAAGGAATTCAGGCACTAGTAAATTTATGAAACAGAGCATGTGCCACTATACCCTTGGGAACTTTCACTCATAAATTCAGTAAATGCTCTCAACAGATCAGACATAAAGAAGCCTATTTTACTTTGTTCAACCCATCATTTTCAGAATTTACTTGACTATACATATTTTTGCCCATACTTAACTGTTCCATGGGATAGCAGCTTTTGAAATAGGCTTTCTATATGTTTATGACCTGCCTGTCCATCTTTCTAGATATCTGCAGACCTCTAGAATGTGCTGCTTTCTCTAAACCAAATGAATATGGAAGCTTACCAAGGAGGCCATCTATATCCTGTCCTTATACGCTATTCCTGAAAAAAGTTAGCGTCCAACAAAGTATGGTTTTGAGTAAATTAAGGACCTGTCTCTGAACTTTAATTTATTTAATCTATAAAATGAGATTATGATATTAATTAATTCTAAGGGTGCTTCGGGCACTAACATTTTAGATGTTTGAGAAATGGGCTGTAACTTAAAGATTCTTTATCATGTAATAGAAGATCAAAATGGATTCTTTTGCATTTACCAGATTTAGAATATTTTTCATTTTGTGAACCAAAAGTAAAATGTTATTGACTGTCATGAGAGATTTCTTCTGGTTCCAGAAACATCCCGGATTGCCTAAGTCCCAGAAAGCAGCTCATGTCCAAGAATGACTTAGTGGGAAGCCCATCCAAACTAGAGTGAACATGTTGTGGCGGCCAATGTTGATCTGTTTCCATGTTGCCTTTTCAGGGACTGTAAGTTCCTTTAAAGGCTAAATTCAGGGATACCTGCATGTCCACACTAATTTTCTTAAAAACCAAGAGTAGTCAACAGAATAAGCAAACTTCTTGATGGATTTTAAGAACATTGCTGGTCTAAAATTCTTAAATATTTTTAGTCTTTATCATTAGTGTTAATTTTTCAGTAAGTACATGAACTTTTTCGGATACATACTTTTCTTCTTATATGCTAAAATAAAATTTTTTATGTTTATGTTTCTTATATCAATATAATGCATTCTCCTAAAGTAAATATATTTTAAAATTACCAAGTAGGCAGTTTGGTTTTCCTTCTACTTCTGTCTTTCCCTCCTCTCCCACTTTCTTGAATTGTCTTTTCTTAGAGACTTAGTGTGATGTAGTACAAAGAATTTTATTCTGACTGCTAGTTCATCATGCGACCTTTGGCAAGTCACTAACCTCTCTACTATTCATTTTTCATATTTGTTCGATGAGAGTGATGAGCTAAATCACTTTTGTGGTTTTTCCAGCTCTTATAATAAGAGATCTTAACAATAAAGGACTTTTGTAGTTGTTTTATAGTCTCAAACTTCAAAGATCAGATCTTCTAGGCACTTAATTTCTTAACATTTTATTTGTTACAGTTGTTTTACATTTTCTAGTAAAACTTGATTAAAGTCAGGGTTCCTGTAGTTATTGATATCGAGATACTTTCTGTTCATTTAAACTAAACTAAACTAAAAAACTAAACAATTCCACACACACACACACACACAACACAATCCTATTAAAATGATAGGCATGTCATTAGAAAGTAGCATACACAGGAACTGCATTTCAAATGAAACATAGGTGCATCTTGGTGAATTTTTTCCAAGATGATTTTTATGGTGATTACCTAATATTTCTACTTTGTAATTTCAAGTTATATTTGCCAGCTGGCTCATTGGCTTTGCATAATGTACTCTATAGCTGCCTGTTTTATTGCAGCCACAATGTTTTGTATGAAAGGCATATGTTAGTTTTTCATTTATATCTACTTGCTCTAAATGAGCCTAGAAATGGAAAATGTTTGTGAGCCAAATTTACATAAAATTAAGATATTTTAAATGATCTTATCAGAGTATAATATAAGCAATTTCTTGTGTTTTTCTGAGGCAATTGGGATATACTTATATATTTTAAATGAACCTCTAGAATCATCTGTTCTCTTGTCCTTTTTTTCAGAATTCTTATAATAAAATACATATTTCAACTGCAAGTACTGAAGATCAGATTTAAGTCTAGCTGTCTGTTGCCTCAAATGTTTGCTGTGAGGCAATTTCCTGTTTTCAGTAGGTTGTGCTTTGTTCTCGATCTCCTAGAAAATTGAGGGAAAAGGAAAAACTAAAATCAGAAGAGCAACTAGTTATTGAGCTCCTCAATAACTCATGTACAAGGCATGGTACATGCTAAGTGCTTGAAAAACAATGCTGTTTTGTTAAGAGATCATGAATGTGAGTCCTTAGCATAGTTAAGGGTCTATGCTCTTGTTACTCAATCTTTTTATACTCAGTAAAAGTTGAAGACTGAAGAACTAAGGAAAACAAATAGAGTTGTGAGATTTCCTACTGTACACGTCTTATTTTTTTTGTAATTTAAAAGTTAAGTGTAATATATCCTCCCTGTATTTTTTCCCTAAAAAGTACAAAATAAATAACACGCAAATTATCTCATCTTTTAAAAATATCCACCTAGAGATATACACTGTTAAAGGTAGAAGTGTACTTTATTAGTTTTTGTCTTTATTATTATAAATTGTAATAGATTTTTCACTTAATAAAGTCCCAAATTTTGTGCCAAAGTTGGTCTTTCCACACCATGATATTTTAATGACTGCATACTATTCTGCCACCTAAATGTATCATAATATGTTTGACCAGTCTCCTAGTTTTGGATGGGTAAAATGATTCTGGGATTTTTTTTGTGGATTTTGTTTTGTTTTGTTTTGTTTTTCTATGTCAGTAGTTCTATAGTAGTTACTTTTTGTGAATAAATCTTTATATGCCTTCCTGATAATTCTTTCAGAATAGTCCTGAAAAGTACAACTTCTGTGTCAAGCAAGATGAATATTTTTAGCTTTTATAATATGCCTATCAACAATGTATTTTATTGTACCTTTGCCAAAACTGAGTTTTATTGTTAATTTTCAAGCTTTTCATAATTTTTAAAATTATAATAAATAAAATAGAAATAGGAATTTTAGCAATAGGCAGTTTACTAGAAGTATATTTCTTTCCAAATAAATGTAAAGCCTCAGAATGTCTCATCTTGACCACTTTTAATAGTGAATTTGTATTGTTTTCTAGATCCATTTGACTATACATTTTAATGACTATTTAATACTTCATATGGTGTATTCAAATGATCTTTTTTTCCTTGCAGTATAGTAAACCAGGGAAAAAATGGAAAGTTATGACTCAGGAATTTATTAATCAGCACACAGTGGAACACAAAGGAAAACAAATCTGTAAATACTTTCTGGAAGGGAGATGTATTAAGGTAAATTTATAGAGTTATCATCATAAATTACTTTAGCTTCCAAAATAGTCTTTAAATTTTGAAGTCTTTTGAGGGGGTGGTTAGTTTTTTAACCTTTCAAATATCTATAGTAAAACTGGTCATTCAAAATGTATCTTGCATGAAAATATTGTATATCAGAACTGACTTAATTATATTCTGCCACAATAAAATCAGATTTTATTTAACAAACACATAATGCTGACTGTGTGGCAAGTACAAAGTGGGTTGCTAATATTAAGTGTTTTAATCCTAGCAGTGAAGTTATGAAGTAGTTATTTCCCCCATTTTATACATCACTAATTCAAAAGATTAAATAAGCCTCCACAGTGGCTCAAAAAAATGGTGGTGGGCCTCCCCTGGTGGCGCAGCGGTTGAGCGCTGGGTTGCGAGGCTGCCCACGGCCTCTGCAGCGCCAGTTCGATCCCCGGCCACCGGTGAGGGTCCCACAAAAAAATAAATAAATAAATAAAAATGTTGATGGAACCCAGTCATTATCTTCTCAGTCATGATCACTGTGCTACCTCTTTGTACATAACTATATCCATTGTCTTGGGCAAGAATTTGAAAGGGTTGTTTAGATTATTAGCTCATAATTAATACTGATAAATCACCGTTGTTCCACCATGTAACATCATGGAGAAAATTTAATTCGTTTCTTTTTCCCCTTTCCTTTTGATTTACATTTTTTGTTCTTGTGAACAGGGAGATCAATGTAAATTTGATCATGATGCAGAGTTGGAAAAGAGGAAAGAGATCTGCAAATTTTATTTACAAGGTTATTGTACCAAAGGAGAGAACTGCATTTATATGCATAATATCCTTTATTAAAAGTATGTTAACCAAAATATTGAGGTTTTAAGGCATCACTGGGGTTTTTTAAATAGCATAAGTACAACCTAGAAAGCCTAGTTTGGTTTTAAATCTAAAATATCACATTACATAAACCAAGTTTCATCACCTTTTGTACTGCAAAAGGGCAAATTGAATTTTATTCTTTAGGTAAATGAAATAACTTTGCTTTGGGAAAAAAATTTGTGACATAAAGGTACTTTATATTTTATATTCAGTTTATAAGTATTTTAAAATAATGTACTTCCCAAAAGAGTAGTTGGCAAAATATTTATTCTATGACTTATTTTATTTAGGTTCTTAATTAGCATTGTTATGAATTATAAACTCAAAGTCTTATCAAAATTTTTATATAACATGATTATTGATTTAGTGACATGCAAAACAATAATAAATATTGTTTGTGGATATACACAGATGTAATATACTATGAAAAAAGTAATTGCAAAGACACATACCACTTTTCTAGTTGTTTACCTCTAGGGAGGAAGAGAGTATTTGGATTTGAAGAGAATATAAAAGCATCTTTAAAATATCTGCCATGATTGACTTCAAAATATTTTTGAAGGAATTTGTTAAATATAAAAGCTGAGTATATGTGTTTATACAATATTCTCTATCATTCCCTGAACAAGTGAAAATTTCCATTAAATTTATTATATGTAAGTTATTAATTTTCTAGGTCCTATTTAAAACTAACACTCAGTGATTAAACACTGTATATCCTTCCTACATCTCCCTTTGGAAATGTGTACATTTAAATTGTATTCCTGATGCCATCCAAATTAGGATTTTGTATATATAGTGCTTTAAAATATACAATATTATTTATAAGTTAAACCTCCCCCTGTAAATATTTGTCAGTAGGTACTCACTATCATTTATAACTATTAGAACCATTTCCCACTGATGTGAAACTGTATTTTTATAATAGAATGAATATTTATGTTTCTTAATTAAATTTTTTGTGTCATTCACTTACATAACTATGTAATTTTGGGAGTAAAACCTCACACGCCCATACGTATACATGGTTCACTTACCTTCCTAGACTTTCTGCTTGGCTTCATGTATCTGTTAGCCCTCATGTCTGTGTTATTTTGCTGTAGCTATTTCTGCCTCACTAGCACAATTTGATATTTGGTAGGTTCTTTTTCCAGATAAATTTTGAAATAGATGCAATTTTGAATTTTTGATTCAAAAATAGGAAGGAAACTTCTGGAGATCAGTACAGGAAACTTGAGTTATGTATTAACAAGATTCAATTTGTAGATCATGGTTGGATCCTGATCTGAATAAAGCAATTTATATGAGGATATTTTTCGGAAACTGTCTGGAAAGTTTATGTGTTGACAGGGTATAGATGAAATTGATTTTTTCAAATTGATAATAAGGCTGTGGTTTTTGTTAAAGAAAATATTCCTTTATCTGTTTGAATAAATATGTAAATATTTATAGATTAAATGTATTTGAAATATGCTTTAAAATATGTCAGTGTTTAGAAGACAAGTTATAGAGAGAACATAAGGGTGTTACAGATTGCTAAATGAAGAACATTATTAAACCTATATGGCTAGCACATGGGCGCTCATTTTATTCTTCTCTGTTTTGGTATATGTTTCATAATTTTCAAACTAAACTTTTTTTTAATCCTAAATAATGTAATTCTTTAAGGATAAACATGCTAATAATATGTCACAAAATCGTATTTGTGAGTAGATATATGTATGTGTGTGTATTTTGTACATAATTTGTTACCAAAGTGTGTTCTAGTTAGGATTATGAAGATTCTTTTTCATTTAGCATTTATTGACCTCTTTAATTCATGTGGATTATATTTTAATCTGTGATGTGCAGTGAGGAACTTTAGTTTTTCCTTCTCATTCATGTAAAATGGTACCTTTACCTGATCCTGAATTTTGCATGTAACCTTCTTCTACATTGCTATTATACACTGTGCTATTTCACTACTCTCCGTTATAATAGTAGGGCATTTGTAATAGGGAAATCATCCTCCTTTCTTTGTCAGAATATATATGTATAATTTATCTTATTCAAGAAAAAGTAAAATTTTTCCTATTTGACATATTTCCTTAGAAATCAGGTACTTTATTGAATGAACTGTTCTAAAATCTTTCAATTTAGTCTTGAATTTTTCCCCATAGTCATGTCATTTATAAATAATGGTAATTATTCATATTTGTACCTCTTATTTAATTTTAATTATATTGTTTATGTAATGTTTTAATGATAATGCCATTTCACTTTGACTCCTGACTGTAGGTTTAAGATGTTTTTAAAGAATCAGTTTAAATGATTGTATTTTAATTTTGCTAAGAGCTTTTTAAATGATCACAGTAATAACCAACCAGGTGTGTTCCCTGAACATACACCTTTGAAAATGTGTTTTTCACCATACTTTAATATTTTCTTTAGAAATTTATCTCCAAAATATTAAGTAGGATTAACCTATAATCTTCATTGTTTGGGTATTTCAAGTTAACATGACATATCAAACCCCTGTGTTTTCTTCATCTGCATCTTCATCTTACTACAAATTTATCTGTTGTGTATAATATTTTACTGTGGAAAATAATAGGGCTTATATAGTTACAGTATTTCATAGTATTTGCTATAACCATAATAAATCTTTTTCTTTAAAAAGTTTCTTCATTTTAATAGAATAAGAGAGATTGATGTTTTTGAATGTTTTCTTGCATAATTAAAATATTTAATCTTTAAATTGTCTTATTGACATGATAGAAATTTCAGTACAATATATAGTAAGGCACTTACTAAATTTCATCACTCTTATGTCTTTTGGTTTAAAAAATACTAGATTTTGTTTTGCTTGGTCTTTCCTTAATATTTTTGTTTACATGAATTTCCATGCAAATTCTACCATAGTGGAGCAAAATGTTACCAAGGAGACAACTGTAAATTTTCACATGATGATCTGACTAAAGAAACAAAGAAACTTCTGGACAAAGTAAGTGATGTTTTGTACTTTCATTATTTGTTAGGTCTTTGAACAGATTCATTTGACTCAAATCCTGTTTTATAAACCATATTTTTTAAAAACTGCTGAGAAATCGAGAATTTATTATTTTGCTTTATTCTATTGGTATAGTATGTTAGAAAAACAAATACTGGATTAAAAATTAAGACTCTTATTCTTATCTTTGTTCTGCCATTCAGAAAGCTGTTTTACTTTGAGAAATTTTCTTTACTTCTTTGAAACTCTTTATCAAAAGTGAGTTGTTGATCTCTAATCCATTTCAATTTTACTGTTGTATTTTCCTAGTTAAAAAAACTAGTTTATTGCAGTCTTCAGAGATTTAAATGTGAGAAAGAAAGCTTGTTTTGATATAGCAATCTTTGCAAATTATTTTTAGGTATTGAATACTGATGAAGAACCCACAAATGAAGATGAAAGGGAGTTAGAAGAACTTAGAAGGCGTGGTATAACTCCTCTTCCCAAACCACCTCCAGGAGTTGGACTTCTGCCAACACCCCCAGAGCACTTTCCCTTTTCTGATCCTGAAGATGATTTTCAGACAGATATTTCTGATGATTTCAGGAAAATTCCATCTCTTTTTGAAATAGTTGTAAAACCTACTGTGGATTTAGCACATAAGATTGGGAAAAAGTAAGTTAAATTTTTTTTTAAATTGTGGCATTTCCCACCTAACGACTCTTAAGAAATTAGCTTGTATTCCAGGTTAATCATGTAATTAAACTTAGCATATATGTCATAGGCACCCTGATTGCTGCTTCTGCCTTCCTCTTTGTCCCTGTCCTCTAATGCCAACCATCAGTGCTATTCTCTAGGGAATTCTTAAGGCAGCTTCAGAAATCTCTTCACCTAGTAATCCTGAAGACACTGCCAGGTAAATGGGATTGACATTCCTACCACCTTGTTATAAGCCTCCCTCACTGCTGTTGAATGTCTTCAGATAGTAAGTAATATGTCTTTAACATGTTTGGTTGTTTCAGAGAAATATTTCCTTAGGTTACTAGAAGAAAACCTCTGGGTAGGATGGATCCATTCCGGTCCTACTGCCCATCTCCCAGGGCCTATGCACCTGGGCCTTAAGTCCCATTGTTGATTTTTCTTTTAACCTTCAATGCTCAGAGAAGCAATGAGATCTCAACAAATGAAGAACAAGAAAGTGATAGCAAACATTGCAATTTATGTGACCATTAAAAGCATTTCTATTAAAGTTAAGAAAAAAACACTACTGCTTTGTTAATAATATGTATCAGATCCTTGTCACTGCAAACAGAGAAAAATATGAAAGATAAATAGAAGTGGAGAGGCAGACTTACTATTTGGACATTTTCCTCCAGTAAACCCAAAGTAATCAACTGACAAAACTATTAAAAATAATAAATTAATAAGATGTCCAGAGGAAGAACAAAGTGTTTCTATATACCAACAGCAGCAACTTGGAAACTGTAATGGAAGTTGTATGTTTATGTAAATATAATTCTAACTTAATTATGAAAAAAAGTCTGTGTATGCCTAGAAAAAGGAATAGAAGAGAACCAATACATTATCTCTGGATGGTATTATTAGAGGTAATTTTAGTGATCTTTGTATCTTTCTTCTTTGTATCTATCTGTTAGAACAGCTGTTAGCAAGCAGCAAATAAGAAAACTGTCAGGTAAAATGAAGGCTAAATGAATATGTTGGTGTTTCTACCTATAGATAATATGGAATACATTGTTTCTTAACAATATAGTATTCTATCCTGTATAGAAAAATACTTGGCAGCTCTCCTGCCTGCCTGTTACTGTGGAAAGGCCTCTCTTTTTCTCCTTTCCTAATAAACCGGTCCTTTTAAAATGTTAAAAAAAAAAAAAAAAAAAGGAAAAGAAAAATAAAAGAAAAACATGCTTAGCCAATATTTATTTAGAATTGTAACATTTATATCTTTTTTAAAAATTTTTTAAAGATTTATTTATTTATGCATATAAGAACCAGGCCAGATGTGCGGGAGGGTGAGAGGATTCACCAAAGACAGAGCAGGGAACAGAACAGGCAGACTGACTGAAATACACTGCTGAGGGGAGCAGTGGGCAAGACAGGAGAGGCTGCAACAGCGTCATAGTGCTGTGCTCAACCGCCTGCACCACCAGGGAGGCCCTCTTTTTTTTTTTTTAAACTAAGGAATATTCTTTCTGTTTACAGGCCACCAGCATTTTATAATAGTGCCTCACCGCCAGGACCACAATTTCAGGAAAGCAGCCCACATCCTCAACATATCTATAGTTCTGGATCAAGTCCAGGTCCTGGATCTAATATGACTCAGGGACAAAATAGTCCTGTGATGCACCCAGGTTCCCCAGGACCTCATCCTGGTCTACCAATGCCACATAGCCCACCTTTGCCACCTGGTCCACCTGGAATTATAGGCCCTCCCAGTCAAGCTGGAGTACTTGTTCAAGATATACCTTTAACACCACCAAATATGAGTGGTACTTACCATTGCCTGGGCTTTCCAGAACATATGATGAAAGTACCTAGAGAGAATCACTGTTCTCCTGGTTTATCACATCTGCAAAGTCCTAGTGAAATGCAACTCAACACTAATTATGAGTCCCTACAAAACCCAGCTGAGTTTTATGACAATTACTATTCACAGCATGCTGTACATAATTTTCAGTCACCCAGTAACTCCAATGGTAAGTTTACCTTTTGAAATAACTCATTTCTAATTTAAATATGTAAAGGCCTATTTTTCATTAAAAACATAATAAGAATATGTATTAAATGAAGCTAAGTAAAATGTGATAAAATTAAAACTTTAACATATGGTTGAAATTTAACCAAATCTTTGTAACAATAGAACTTCAGAAACTTTAAAAAAATTATAATCACATAATTTGATAATCAAGTGTGAATATCATTAGAACTTTAATTTTTTTATAACACAGTGGTACTCTCTAATGGAGTTTTGTACTGTCACTTTCACTTTCTGTGTTATATATGTAGATGGGATGTGGCATGGTGAATTTGCCCAGCACCAGCCTTCCATTATTCAAGACTCACTTAACCACGGGAGTGGATCTGATGGCAGCAATATGACATCTCATGGCCCTGTGCCTGCACCAAGTCTCCTTCCGGCAATGCAGAGAGCTCTCTTTGTCAGATTTACTCGGAAATACCAAGAAGATGAAGAACCAAATAGCACCCAGCCTCAAAAGGCATCAAGCAAGGAAGAAGGTGTGTCAGATGTTATAATAGCATCTTACCTATTTGGGATCATTCAGTTCCTGAAATAGTCTTAAATAGGTTAAAATTTGAAAAATTACATCCTTTGAACTATCTATTTTCAGTTTACCTCATAATTCCATCTTCTTGGGATTGATTTTGGTTTTCAGTGCCATTAATGCATTAGTATTTAATTATTTTAATTAATTGACTTGAATAGTGAATGTATCTGAAACTAGAGTGTGAACCCTGGATGAGCCAACTTGTTATTAATAAGTCTTTTTCTTCTTTTTAAAGAGAAGATATAGACCAGGAACAGACTGTCTTCCAATTCAGGAATTTTCACATCTAGCACAAGTTCAAAAGAATTCAGTCATTAGAGAAATCTTTATGGACATAGCCTTTATACTTAAGGTTCTGCCGTATTATTAAGGAATAGTATTTTTAGTATAAAAGATTATATGGAAACATTAAGTTTACCTTACTATTTTTGAAATCAGTAAGTGCACAACTTTAGCTAACTAAGTTAAGGAGAGAAAAATGTAAAACATCATTTTCTTATGAATTAAAAGTTAGTATTTTTGGCCACTCTTAAACAAAATTTATAAATAACTGTAAAACTACGTAGCTACAAGATATTATGTGGACTTTGTTACATTTTCATTAAAGTAACATTAACTCTTCATTCCACAGGAAAATTGAGGCATTCCTAATAAGTTAATTTCATGTACAATTTAAGAAGCAACCATTTCAGTGGCTATATGTGTAAAGTCTTACAGAGCTTCATGAATTAATAAATAAAATTAAAACTTTTCTAGATGATTTAAAATTTTATACTGTGCTATACAATTGATTATGTTATATGAGAGGATTGTTTTCTCTCTATATAGAAGACGTCTTCAGCAACTAGATTTTTGTGTTTGGATCCATTCTTATAAATTTTATCTGTCCTTTGATATAAAATTGATAAAAGATTTTAACTATCATTTTCTAGTAACTGCTACCCAATGACCTATCTCTGTTGTTCTGTTTTTCTTCTGTATTCACTTAATCATCATTATTAGTGTTTTGTTTTTGTTCAGATTTTTTTTTTAGTATGTCTCCCTTCTTACTTGGTAAATTCAGAGCTATGAAATTTCAGAATTACTTGAGTTAAAGAGATCCAAAATATTTTAATATTCCTTTCCAATAGTTGTTTTTTTGTTTCCGTTTACCCCCAATCTGGTCATACCAAACTTCTGAGTTCCCTTTGACCAGTTCTAATGAAAGATCCTGACTTTTCTCTGACTAGAAGGACATCATTTACATTCAGATTTTGTACCTCTTTCTTTATAAAATGTAAGGACTGAACTTATAATTGTCATATTACATCTTGTTACAGCTTTGAAACTGTGACATTTCTGTGATGCATTTTCTTAAAATTAGAGTACCCTTATTTTTAATCTTAATTAAGGACAAATATAAATACTTCGTTCTTTACTATAAGTTTTTGTCTACATTTAGATGATACCGTTAACTGGTATTCCAGTAGTGAAGAAGAAGAAGGAAGCAGTGTCAAGTCAATACTGAAAACATTGCAGAAGCAAACGGAAACTTTAAGGAATCAGCAACAGGCTTCCACAGAACTCAGTACCCCTATGGATCCAAGACTTGCTAAAGAGAAAAGTAAAGGAAATCAAGTTGTTGACCCTAGACTTAGGACTATCCCAAGGCAAGACATTAGGAAATCTTCCGAGTCTGCCCCACTGGACCTTAGGCTTGTGTGGGATCCGAGGAAATTAAGAGGGAATGGAAGTGGTCATGTAGGCTCTTCTGTTGGTGGAACAAAGTTTGATTTACATCATGCAGATGCTGGCACAAAACACAAAAGAGCAGATGATGATGATGAAGATACAGAAAGAGAACTGAGAGAAAAAGCTTTCTTAATACCTTTGGATTCTTCCCCTGGTATTGTGCTCCAGGATCCAAGGTCACAATTGAGACAGTTCAGTCACATTAAAATGGATATTATCCTAGCCAAACCCAACTTTGCAAAACACATCGTATGGGCTCCAGAAGACTTACTTCCAGTCCCTTTACCTAAACCTGACCCAGTATCTTCAATCAATTTACCTTTGCCCCCTCTTATAGCTGACCAGAGGCTCAGTAGATTATGGAATACAAAAAGTGATCATCAAAATACAGTGCCCACTGATTCAAAATTAGCAGCCAAAACCAAAATTAACACAACAAATAGAGAAGGCTACCTAGAACAACTTGGAGACTCTCATAGTTCAGGAAATAAATTAGGAGATCCTAGACTGCAAAAAAACTTTGATCCTAGGCTTCACAGACACAATACAGAGTCTCATCAAGCTGTTCTGAAAGATTCACACACATCAAAGGGTGCCCCTCATTTAGTCAGATCAAATCCTGGCTCATCACAGCCTTCAAAGACAGTAGTTAGCAGTTCTAGTCCTGGGGCTTTGCCTCCATATGCCCCTAAACTCTCATCTTCAGCTGGCCTTCCACTGGGAGCTACAAGTTCAGTTCTTAGTGGTATTAGTCTATATGACCCTAGGGAACAGAGTTCCTCGTCTGCATCAGAGCTAGCAACAGAAAATGCAGAGAACCAGAAAAAATGTGGTGGTTTAAAAAGTAGTGACAAAAATGAGCCTTCTCCTGGAGAAGCAATCCTACCACAGAAAACCACTCCAAATATGGATGTCACTGTTGATGGGCCAGCTGACCCACAGGCAGATAGTGTCAGGGGCTCTGGTTTGGTTCAGGTCCCAGCAGTGCACAGCCTTCCTATTCAGGCATTAACAGGCTTAATTAGACCCCAGTACAGTGATCCAAGGCAGGCAAGGCAGCCGGGACAGGTGAGCCCCAGTACAGACAATGATCCCACTAGAGAAACGGACGACAAATCTCTGAAAGAGGTTTTTAAAACTTTTGATCCAACTGCTTCACCATTTTGTTAGCTATTGTGTATTTAAGCATTTCTTTTCACTCTTGTGACTATTGCAGTCCTCTGCTGTTTTGTAACTGGTTTACCTCTATAGTTTATTTATTTTTAAATTATGAACACTTTTCAGCTGCTAGTATCAGAACCACATGAAGTTATATCCTCTAAAGCCTGTGGTATTTTATATAATATTTTTATAACTTTAAGAGACTGTAGTAATTGACATAGAAACCTATATATCATGTTAGCTTCAGTAAAAGTACTTTTATTGTAAATAAACTATCATGAACTCAACACACTGCTTGAATATATGCCAGTTGTCTTTCATAATCAATGTTTAGATTAAATGATTGCCATTTTTATATGGTTGTTAGTTTCAAGCAATATGATGTATATTACTTTCAAGAAACAGTATTTTGACTAGGATTCTCTGTCAACACAGAACTGATTAATATGTAATGCTCATTGCTAACTAAAATATAAAATGAACTAAGAAAACATTTTTAAAATCACCAGTAGCAGAGCAGTTCATGTTTAAGGGCATCACTTTTATTAGTATTGGCAATATTATTTGTGTAAAGGAGGCATTTGAATGTCATTTCTTTGAAGTATTTTAATGTCTATTGTATCATAGAAGTTGGAAATATACAGATTGTTTTGCTGATGTGAAAGATCCCCAAGTTCTCTAACAATTTTTAAATTTAATTTTTCATATTAAATAGTTATGAGTTCCTATTGTTACATTGTGATGTTTATGTGTTTCTATGTTTTTTTGTCTTAGCAGCATAATATATTTCTTTTTCAAATAATGTAGCTGCAGTAATTGTATACATCATGACTTTGCAACTTTTAACCAAATTTTAAAAGAGCCAGTGAGAGTCTGTAGTGATAATTGCATTGATAGTGTTTTGATGTCCAGGTTCTATAATTCTTAAATAGCAAGTAAACACAGAGATTGAAGGTATAGTCAACTGTATATGGCTACCAATAAAGAATCTCTTTCAGATCTCACCTGACTGACGTTCTATAACACAGGAGACTGCTGATGTTTAAGTATTTAATGTCTTCTCAGTGAAATCTAAATTGATTAGAAATTACATTTTTATGAAAAATAATGTATACTCATTCTCATGTATTTATTGTAGCATATATAGTGGCAGCATTATTTGTTGAATACATATTATTTATAATTGAAACTAAGTATTCTACTGCTATTCATGTCTTGAACTGGAGGTATATGATAGTGTTTATTGATAACAACTCCAATAAGTAACTGGAAAAAGAGCATTTCATCATAAAAGATGGTGAGAATAGAGAAAAATCATTCCTTCGATAAAACAACCCTTGAGAAGTGATCTTAAAGATGAATAATGAAATATTTCTGTGGGAACCTAACAGCACATGGATTAATATTAATGCATATCCTATTCTTTTTATATTTTTTTAACTCTGATTTGATCTAAAATGGGAAGTGTACAAACTCTGCGTACTTAAGAAGTTTATTGTATTTTAAGTAGAAAGGAGGGGTTAAATTCCTACTGTTTATACTTTGGTTACAATACTGCCTAAAATGACTATAGGGGACAGTTTTTAGTTAAAAAACGCAGTTTGAAGCCACCATAATAAGGGTGTTTTTTTTTTTATTTAATGCCCAAATGAACTTTATTACTATTTTAAAAGTCTCAATAAAATGAATAAAGCTGATAAAAAGAACACACATACACACACATTTGGATTCCAAAATATGATACCTCATCAAGGATAGAATTGCTGAATTTTACTTTGAAAAGATCAAAGTGGAATCCAACTTCTTCACAGAAGATCTTTTTACTACTAAAAGACGTTACAATATTAATGCCTATTAGGCAGTGTTCATTTACTTAGTGTTTTTGAGTGTCTATTATACCAAGTTTCCTATAGGCTATTTTGTAAGAAAGTTTGGGTTTACTTTCAAATTTAACATTTAATATAAAAATGTTTTATTTATGTTTAAAATAATGATTTTTTGTAATACCTTTAAAGATAACTTTAGCTAGGAGATGATTATTTTAATATTCTTCCATTTGCTTTTTTTTTCCCTCACCAAAATGTAATAAGTACTCACTTTCTTCAGTGAATAACCTTCTCTTTAAAGTGAATTGGTATTTTTATAATTCATGTAATTTGATTTAACCCTGATAATGTAACACTGCATTTACTCTAGTAAATGAAAAGTACACTGAAAAGTAAATTCTATCCCTGTGCTTAGAAGTCACATATTTAGAGAGAAAACTAGTAAAAAATCTGGATGAGACTCATTGATTGAGATGTAACTTAACTATTATCCCTACTGATTTGTGACAGAATTGTATACCTGTTCACTTTTACATTGGATAGAGTACATATATGAGGGTGTTGAATTGGGCACCCAAATGATCATAATTTAGATTGCGCAATTACTTTCCCATATTGTTAGTTTTTGCTCTCAACTCCTGTCTATGCTTTAGCAGTTAGAACCTCAATCTGAACCTAGAAAGTGAATCAAGTATAGTGATTCCAAACTCTGTCTCAGCAATTATGTCTATTTCTGTACTGGACCTCTGTGTTACCTAGCTGTATGTACCAAGGCCCACCCAGAACTAGGCTGCAGTCAAAGTAGTCTGATTATGAAATGATGTTTGCTTAGATTTTGCTTTGTCTTTTAACTTGCCACAAAATCTAAATAGTAGTTTTCCTTGCTAGTTCTATAATACTTAAAGAGTGGAAGAGTAGTTAGTAAAACAATCCTGTATGAACATTCATCTACGCTTCTTTGCTCAACTAGGGAGGGAGGAAAAAAACTGAAGGAGGGAAGGAGGTTTAAAGACAGTGAATCCATATTCTTATTCTGAATTTATTTATGTGCATTTTATGTCAATGTCCAGCTCCTTATCTGTGAAATGCATATAATTTTCACTGCTCACAAATTTGATGTAAAGAGTGAGTGAATTATTACTTTAAAGTATTTGTAAATATCACCTTGCTTTCTGACTTTCACAAATACAGTGATTAAACTTGCAATAGGGTGCATTAAGTTTGTATGAATTTCGTAACAACATGGTATGGTTTGTGTGGTTCACCAGTTTTATGAAGTTTCAGATGATATGCACCAAAGACACAATAGAATTGCCTAAGAAGTTGTTTCAGAGAATTTTAACCTATCTGCTTAGCAATTCCCTTAAACATTTTGTGTGTCACCAAGACATGGGACTTTCCTAGTTCAGAACCAATAGATTTGTAGTGTTTATTCAGGTTCTCATCTACCTATTTTATACAGGTTGGATATTGATGGAAGGCTAAAGTCTATGTATGATACATGGTACATTTTGCTTAAATCATAGCATGTGTGATATGGGCAAAGTGACCGATTCAATGAGTAAAAGAGCCATTGTTTTTAGAAACAATATTTATTGCCACCTCCTAGTGTATATTTCTGCAACCATGTGACACTGAGGTCTTCCTGAGTGATTGCTTGCTTGATAAAAGTGTGATTTTTTTTTTTTTGGTTACTTGGTGCTTGGGACCAAGATGTGAGGTCTTGTCAAAATCTTTCCATTTGCACAGCCTGGGGTCTTAATGGTAGAGATGTTCCCCCTGAGTTTACCCTTTGGCACTGATGGCTGGACTCAGAAGAGTGGTCTGTGCTGTAAGTCGAAGGGGTGGGCTATAGTCAAGCTGTCGATTGATAGGGCCCTTGCAGTTTTCAGTAATTGGGCTTTCTGAATTTCTGAAATGAATTATAATTATCTTTTTGGAAATGGCTTGACACCCCTTGATGCTGTTATGTTCAACTGATGCTAGAAGGATCTATAAGCCATTTGTAAATTTAAATAGCTCAAAAAAGGCTTATTTTGGAAATCTAAGCTTTGACAACACGTAACCAAACAGGTCCTGGGTATTTAAAGCTGTGTTTCTCACATGTTATGATTTGACATATTATATAATACCATTCCCCCAAGTAGCTTAATGTGATTTTTGGAATCAGTTTCAGTAGCTGCCCTCACTCACTATTGTTGGAACTTTGTTTCTGAATATGTTTATCAGCAGTATCTGTCAATAAAGCCCAAATTAACCTGCCTTTTTTGGAAAGAATATAGACCCAATAAAGGATTTTAGTTAACATCAACGTATTTAGAATTTCTAATATTTAAGAAATGAAAAGCACATTTTTAGCTGTATTTTAAACTTTTGGAGGCAGGACCCATATGTGTCTCCTTTTTCTGTTTCCCCTTAGAACAAGCCTACTTCTGGGCACACAGTGGATGCTTTGCCAAATTACTTCCCTATATCCATTCAAGTTTAGATTTTATAGGTGCTGTCAACTATTAGAGCACTTGTGACAGAAGCATTCCATGACTATATTAGAAAGAGTACAGCTCATTAATTATGCCTGTTTCAGTGGACACAGGACACCTACTTTCTCTTTTTTGTCTCCTCTTTCTCCCAACGAAACAATGTGAATGTAGGGTTATGGCAGCTTTACTGAAGAGTTAAATGTTTCTACAATAATTTATAACTCTAAAGGTCCTCCAGTCTTATAACCAGAAAGAACTGTTTAACTGAATCTTACGTTTTTATTTTCCTCTTTCCTTTTTTCAAAATATCAACCAAATTTATGAAGATAGACCTAACCTAGTGAATTACCAATAGCATTCAAAATTCATTTTGTTCCGACACCACAAACAGTAATTTTCCCTTTAGGTCATGAGTTGGCTCTGAGCTTAGATCTGGTGTCTGGTCCTTGAACACCCTCATTAACTAAAGAACACGCATTCCCTAGAGAACACGCATGTTCTACTGTTGGCAAAATTGTTGTGGGCATACAGAAAATGTTTCTTCAAATGAGATGATTTTTTAGAATAGTATCTTTTACATTGCTTATCTTTGAATTTCATTTTTTAAACTTAGAATTTCTAAGAAAGTTAATATACAGCTAATTATAGCATTTTAGAAAAAATCAGCTCTGTAAATTATCAAGACTGCATACTTCTTGGCTCATTACTGATTCTACTACCTCTATGAGGGTATTAAGGTTGAGATAAGTGTTGAAATTTTCATCAGCTAATATTATTTTGTCAGCTCTAATATGTAGTTTATTGTACAGGAATTAAATATATAGAGGCCTAATTTTTAAAAAAAATTAATCATGTTGTTCCCAAACCCCCATTAACAAGCAATATCTTGGTGTTAGTTATCAGTGATAAACTATACATTTTATATGCTTTTTAATAGAGAAAGTGAAAAATAACCATTATGACAGATAAGAGGTTTTAGTCCACCTCTGTTTTATAAGAATTTACCCTCCAAATGTTTGAGGGGGAAGTCAAATAAGATTAAAGAGTATGTTTTCAAGAGGTAGAATAGTTCCTTATAACAATGACAATCAAGAAATGGTAATTTGTACACTTACTTGCCAAAGTGTAAAAATTTTTACATTCCTTACTATAATCCCACTCCCACCCTTTCAGAAAAGGCAGATGTCCCAGGGTCCCAGGGTCCCAGGGTCTATATCATTTTGTTTTTAGTCTCGGCCTCTATGCCTATGCATAGCAAGGACATTGATGGCCCTTTTGTCTTAGAATGCAGTGTGTGTGTGTCTGTGTGTGTGTGTGTGTGTGTAGGGGGACTGTGTTCAGACTTAAATTTAAATGACCTGTTTTCTATCATCCACAGCACCATAGTGGACTGAAATCCAGGTTAAAGGTATTAAGAGGTGGTTGGTTGGTTTTAAATTTCTCTAGTAGTAGTATTTCAGTTCCCCAAGTTGTATCTCATATGTTGAGGAAATGTTGCCTTGACTCTTTCAGTTTGGGTGGTTTTAGTAGATGCTAATTTAGTAGATTAAATTGTTTATGTGTTGTGTTCAAGAGATACCAGCAAGGGGTTTACTTTGCTGAATTAATCAATTATTCTATTTGATAACTAACAAATTGCTTGGTAAAATCAGGAATGTCTTTTTTTCTTCTCATTTACTAATTACCTTTCTTAGTTGCATTCTGTTGCAAGTTTGTGTAATTTTTTTCTGTGACTCCTTTCTATTGTCCAACTTTAAATAAAAATGTTTCTAATACTATTTGTCTGGCAGTGAGTTGCTTGCTTTAATAAATCCTCGGCATTTAAAGACAGAATATAGTGGAGTCACGTACTCATGTAAGTGCTTGTAAATGGAACCCATCCCAGGCCTTTTTAAAAAAGGAATAGCAGTAAGCTGTTTGTCCTGCAATTTATCCTTAGTACACAGAGATTGTGCTTCATTTAACACACATTAATAGCATTTAAGGTCCTGATACTGCCTCCATTCTGGGAAGTAACTTTTGCATTAGCTTAACTTAATTTTCTATGAAAGGGTCTGAATCCGAGAGGTTGCGAGCAAACGCACCTCTCAGATTAGAGCAGGAGCTCTTGGAATCAAAATAACATCTCATCACAGGAAAGGCTCTCAAAGAGCAACTGATCATTTCCCCTCCAACTCAGGAGCAATAAAAAAGTGACTGGTCATGCCTTATTAAAAGATGTTTTCTGACTTTTGTTCTACTATGGTTAGTGGTCAAGAACACTATTTCAAATAAGGTTGCCTAGCAGAATACTGGATTTAATTACTGAGCAACCCATTGTCAGAAACTTCTTCCTTGAGAGCTAGCCCAATCTCATGCCAGTGTACTTACTCTCTTCTGGGCAGTGTGACATTGGACAAGTCAGGACTTTACTGAGCAGCACCTTCCAATTGGGCAAAATGGGATTCATTCATTTACTTTAAAAAATACTGCTTGTGCACTTGGCATGTGGTATTAGGTGTTGAGCTACAGAGACAGATAAGAAGGACAGCTTTTTTGAACAAGGCTTACTGCAGAATGAGTGAAGTCACACTTCTTTGTTGAAAATAGTAAATGATCAAGTACACAAGGATACATTTTTGAAACCATTAGGATCCCCCCCAAAAAATGGTAGATATCAAGTTACAATTTTTTTTCCAAATCAAACCACGTCCCTCTCTAACATCTTCACATTGGTGTGGTTCTGCCCTTTTGATGTCATCTTCTCTAATGGCACACCTGTCCTCCAAGAATTGTGGGGCCCTAAAGTGTTATGATAATTATACTAAAACCTTGATATATGCTAGACAGGTTATAAGTAGTGTGCATGGGGATTCTTTTTGTTTATTTAGGCATACAAGAGCTGGAGTGTAGGCCAGAGGTGTGGGGTGGGTGTGGGGGGGGGGCGGTGAAAGGATTCACCAGAGAAAGAGTGGAGAGAACAGCTGGATTTACTGAAATACACTGCTGAAGGAAGCAGTGGGTGAGTCAGGAGAGGTCTGCTGTGCCATGTGGGTCACCGCCCTGTCCAGGGTTCAAACTCATGCTGCAGTGGCTGCAGATAGCTTGATAGTGCTGCGTCTTAATCCCTTGCACCACCAGGGAGGCCCCTACAACTTCTTTTTCCATTCATCCATCACGGGTCACTTAATTTGTTTCCTTATCTTGGCTAATGTAAATGACACTGCAATAAACATGGGAGTGCCTGTATCTTTGTGAACTAGTTTTTTTTTTTTCTCCCTTTCAGATAAATGTTCATTCTATTCTTAATTTTTTTAAGAACTTCATACTGTTTCCCATAGTGGCTATACCAATTATCCCACTGAGTGCACAGACCTCCCTTTTCTCCACATCCTTACCAGTATTTGTAACCTCTTTCCTTTTTCATTATAGCCATTTTAACAGGTGTGAGGCCATGTCTCATTGAGGTTTTGATTTGCATTTCCCTGATGATTAGATACCTAGTATCTTTTCATCTACCTGTTTGCCATCTGTATATCATGTTTGTGAAAAAAAAATGTCTATTCATTTCTCTGCCCATTTTTTAACTGGAATCTTTACTTGCTATTGCATTCCATGAGTTCTTTATATATTTTGAATATTAACCATTACTAAATATGATTTGCCAATATTTTTTCCCATCCTGTAGGTTGCCATTTTATTTTATTGATGGTTAATAAATATTGATTGATTGAATAGATTAATTTCAATTTAGAAAAGCTTTGAAAAGGCTCGTGCACTTGCCATTATCTTCTATTGTGCATTGAGTCGATAAGTACCTAATGAATAAGACAGAATGCTGATGGTCTTTTCCTGGGATCTCCCAGACTGTAAGTCCATGAGCTGCTGAAGCTGGAATTAGAGTTATGAAACATGAGCTCCACGGTCACATTGGTGACATTCAAGAAAGTAAAAGGATCAAAATGTCCCTATAAAGCAAAGCTAAATTGCAATAGGATGTATTAGTCATAACTGAGAACAAGCAAGTGTTCCCATTGCTGTTACAGGCACACCAACTGGCCTCTCAAGCATCCGTAAGTATCTTTAATTAGCCTTAGAGGCACTTTTCCAACAGTGAGCCAAGCCTCTCTGCAGCCCCGATAACCTCCGCTGCCTCCTAAGTAGCATCAGACATTAAATGGTGTGGGTTTTTTTTTTTTAATTATTAATGAACCTTTTCTACTGTCTTCCTGAGTTTGCAAACTATTGCCTCATTGTGACATCCATCCACTTGGAATGTTGGTGTGAAGGAGAGGAAAAGACTGTTATGCCTTGTTACAGGAATACAAAGAGAATGAAGGCACTATTCAACTTTGACCCTCAAAAATGGGATTTTGCAGCAATGCCATCACATGTCTTGAAATGATTGTCTATGTTCCTTTGTCCTCACTTAAATAACCATGACCAAAGTTTCACTTACACAAGGGCCAAACAAAAGAGTAATGAGATGGAGGAAGGATGACTGTGTCACTGGAAAATTCTTTTTTTTTTTAAGTTCTTTTTTTTTTTTAAAAAAGATTTATTTATTTTTATACAAGAACTGGGGTACAGGCCAGAGGCCCCGGGAGGGTGAGAGGATTCACCAGAGACAGAGCTGGAAGCAGAACCGGCAGACGACAGAAATACACTGCTGAGGGGATCGAGGGGCGGTGGGGGGCGGGGTACAACTGGAGAGGTCAGCCGCGCCATGTGGGATTCTCGCAGGCCCCGCCGGGATCTAACCCGCACTGCCTCACTGCCGAGGCTGCAGACAGCTTCACAGCATGGAGCTCAACCTGCTGTGCCACCGGGGAGGCCCACTGGAAAATTCTGAGAAAAAGAAATGAAAAGATGAAGAGTGGATTGATCAGAAGAGTATCCAGAAATAGTTTCTCGGGAGCAGTGGGTGATGAGAACTTTGATTCCCAGTCTGAGATTCTAGGAGGAAACAATATGCACAAATCTCATCATGGATGTGGGGTAGTCAAGATTACCTGAGAAGACTTGCTCAGAATCTCCTGATTCTCCCAGGCACTCCCCATTCCTGTGTGGCATGAGTTCCCTCTGCAGTAAGAGGAAGTGACTCCATAGCAGAAGCCAGGGAGAGGTTCCCCAAGGGTTCTTCCACCATTAAGAGTGGAGGAGAAGCAAAGTCAGTGAGGGTAGATGCTCCCTGAGACCACATCCCAAACCAGGTGTACACACAGCAAAAGAGGCCAGCATGCCTTGTGGTCAGTGATTAAAATAATGGGTATTAGGTCACTCCAAAACTAGCACAAAGCTACAGGGCACCCTACCCCTACCCTAATGTCATAAGGTATAAAAACCACCCCCACTCCCACCCCTTCATACACACACCAAGATGTCATCTATGGGAGAGATTGAATCCGACTAAGCTTTTTTTTTTTTAATAGAGGCATGTTTTATTTATTTATTTGTTTGTTTTGTTTATACATGCACTGGGTACAGTCAGAAGCGCCGGAGGGTGAGAGAATTCACCAGAGCCAGAGCGGGGAGCAGAGCAGGCAGAAGGACCGAAGTACACTGCTGAGGGGAGCAGCGGGCGGCAGGAGAGGTCTGCGCGCCATGTGGGACCCTCCTCTGGTGGCCGGAGAGCAGCTGGGGATCGAACCGGCGCCACAGAGGCCGCGGGCAGCTTCGCAACCCAGCGCTCAACTGCTGTGCCACCAGGGAGGCCCAAATCCTACTAAGCTTTTAAGCCAGTTTGAACATTTAATTCTCTTGCTAATCCCTGGGTGCAAGTTGAGGAGGAAGGCCATCAGATTATAGACCACATGCAATCCTTTCCACATCTGAGTTGTGTGAGCTAAGTATTCTAGCTCATCACGCATTCACTGAAAAGCAGCCTACTTCCTGTCAAGCATCTGGAGTTTTGTTTCCCCAGAGCTCAGGATAGCAAACTGGGCAAGAAAGGTGTTCATGCTGAGGTCTTGTCTACTAGTTCCACAGAACACTGCCTCAGAATCCACCAGATGTCCCAAAGAGTGTGCAATTCTTACACAGAGTCCAGGCTCCACCGAGAAATCCCGTCAGCTATTCCAGAAGGTGGCGTTGGCAGTTTTGTCACTGCCATTCACTGTCAGGAAGCAGACACTGAAAATTTGGCAATGCATCGCTCAAGAGGTTTTCAATATACACAGATGGGAAGAGGGTGATGTGGGTGAGGCCACACAAGCATAGTTAGGAAGAAGAAAATTAAGGTGCATTCCAGAGGAAAAATAAATATACAGGCTACACTGTGATTTTATTTGATGACTTCATAAGTTTAACAACTGGAATACACACGTTGACCTAGGAAGCAATGAGATGGCTTCATTTTCATTTTCCCTTCATTTTGCTAACTGTTCTAAGACTGGTTTGGAAATTTTTAATTATTAGCATTATATCAAGATCCCACCTATGGCGTTTGTCTCCTCAATCAAATAAGCCACTTAATTAGAAGGATGAAATTTCTTGTTTCAAATTCAAAATGATAAATGTGTATTTTGGAGGCCATTTATTGTTTAAGTGTATGTGTGCACGTGTGTGTGTGTGCACGTGTGTGTACACATGTGCATGCATGTGCATGTGTAAATGTTGTACTGACATATAGGATGAGCCAGGGTTTAATTTGATTTGCTCAGGATGGAATTGGTTCTAGTTGCTTATTGGTTCCATGTAATCCGGTAAAAGAGACTGAGTTCTGAGAAGAGCCCTTTGGACCTGACAAATAGGAAAAAATGGAAAACTAAGCCAGATATTTTTAAAACCTGGATAATAAGGAAAGAAAACAGCAATGATAGATCATTACTTGTAAGAACTTAGCTGGGAACAGAAGGAGGTCCGGGGGCATCCTACTTGAAAAAGTGGACTCAGACATTGGCCAGGGGAAGGCAGCTCAAACAGAGCGAGTCCTTCTACTGCTGGCCCAGACAAAGACTAGCTTTCTATAGGCACCCTCCTCCCATAGGACCACAATATACACATGGGCAAAACGGACAGAACAATGGTCTTCAGACATTGGGCATCAGACAGCACAGGACAGTGACCCTTAAGAAAGAGGAAACAACAAAGATGAGGCCCGAAACTAAACCAGCTGATTTCCTGGAGACTTTCCAAGTTGCCGAGCAAGGAGGGAGAACCCAGGCAGAACCCAGCAGTCTCCGAGGGCTGAGAAGACAAAGTTCGGAGTCCAGGGAGCATAAGGTAGAGTTTGCAAGGCTGAGTGTGAGAAGGTGGGGGGGTGCAGAGAGAGCAATGTCTGGAGGGCCGCAAAGAGTCTCATGTGGGGGCTGCCCAGCACGTATGTAGGACAAAACTGCCGGGAAGAATTATGAATTCACAAGCGCTGTATTTCAGCTTGTGCTTCCACCATCCAGCGTGGACAAACCTTGTTAAGTAATGAGACACTGGGTAGAGAACTCATAAAAGTATTGTCTCAGTAGTGAGACAAATTAAATTCTAGAAGAAATTCTTCTCAGATTCTACCCACGCCCCTAGAAAATGTTTTCAAAACAAGATTTGAAAAGATCAAACTATTTCTAGATAAGTCAACTATATCCCAGAACGGAGTGCAAGAATACAAACTTTCCAGCACATATCAACTTAAACTTCACAATGGCTGGCATCCAATCCAGGATTAACAGGCATGCAAAGAAGCAAGAACATTTTGCAGAGAAGGAACCCAGAGGAGCCTGGCAGTGAGGAAAGACCAGGGAAACGAAGGCAGTTAAAGTTTGCAGGACGGAGCACTGGAGAGGAGAGAGCTGCACAGAAAGAGAACTCTGGGGATCTTCCAGAGTTTCGAGAGAGTAGGACTGAAAACATGACTGTGAGGAAATTACCAGAAGCTGGGGAAAGAACCATCTGGAAGAAGCAGAGGTACTAGTGCCTGGTGCTAACAAAGAGCCAAGAATAGCACCTATTCCCACCAGACAGAAGGGAAAACCTCACGATTCACAAAGTAGTAGGTTGAGTATGCAAAAGCCTCTTGTCTCAGAGGTGGGGACTATTTCAGCTTAGGCTAAACTCTATTCTAGCCCCTGTAAGCCAATCTTAAAAGCAAGACAGAAAATATTAAACTATTTCCAAGTCATGTAGTTACTGCTTAGGATAAATTCCATATTTATAGGCACACAGAAATAGGCACCCAACAAGGTAGAATCAAATGTCTGGTATACAGTAAAAAATTACCAGGCTTGCAGGGAAGCGGGAGTGATGGCCCATGACGAGGAGACAAATGAATTGATTGAAACCTACCCAGATCTGACATTAATGTAAGAATTCAATATAAAGAACTCTCCAAATTCAATGACAAAAAAATAACAGAAAAAAAGACTAGACAATGAGATTGCAAAAACACTCCAGCAAAGGAAGATATATGGATGGCAAATAAATACTTGAGTAGCTGCCAATGTTCGTCTTTCAGGTGATGCTAGTTAAAGCCTCAGTGAGATATCACAATGGTTATTACAACAAAGACTGGCCATGCTAAGTGCTGAGGATATGGGGGAACTAGAACCCTCATATTTCATTGGAGAATATTAAATGGAAAGAAACTACACAAACAATTTGGCAGTTCCTCTCAAAGCAAAACATTCACTTACACTCCCACCCAGCCATTTCACTCCAGGATAGCTTCCTGAAGAAATGGAAGCATTTGTCCGTACAAGGACTTACACACGATGGTCATAGTAGATTTGTTACCATCCAAATATGTAAGCAATTCAAACGTCTATCAATAGGTGAGTAAAAAACTGTCCTATATTCATGTGATGAAATACTACTAGGCAATGAAAAAGACCGTGTCACTGATATACATAGCAATATGGATGAATCTCAAAGTTATGCTGAATGAGAGAAATGAATGGAAGTATCCTTCCCAGGAGGAAGTCAGTCTCCCTAGTTGCTCAGGGAAGCTCCCTAATTGGGATGTTGTCAGGGTAGCTCTGCATAAGGCCCAGCCCTGGTCACCTCTCACCCATCCAACCACCAAACACCCTGTCCTTACAAACTGATTCTGCCTTGGAGGCACTTCCCACTCTGGGCTGCCAGTGTGTCAGGGCAAGGCGCGGATCGGCGGAGAGTCTGACTTGATGACTATTTTTCAACTCTTTTTTTTTTATTTTTTTTTAAGATTGATTTATTTATTTATACAAGAACCGGAGTACAGGCCAGACGCACAGGAGGGTGAGAGGATTCACTAGAGACAGAGCAGGGAGCAGAACAGGCAGACTGACGAAAGACACTGCTGAGGGGAGTAGCCGGTGAGACAGGAGAGGGCTGCCGCACCCTGTGGGACTCCTGCCGGCCGGCTGGGATCCAACCCGTGCTGCAGAGGCTGCGGACAGGACAGCTTCATAGCGCTGTGCTAAGGAGACTGTGCCACCAGGGACAGCCCTATTTTTCTTTTCTTTTCTTTTCTTTTCTTTTCTTTTCTTTTCTTTTCTTTTCTTTTGTTTTCTTTTCTTTTCTTTTGTTTTCTTTTCTTTTCTTTTCTTTTCTTTTCTCTTTTCTTTTCTTTGCTTTGCTTTGCTTTGCTTTGCTTTGCTTTGCTTTGCTTTGCTTTGCTTTGCTTTCCTTTGCTTTGCTTTTCGTTGTTGTTTGTTTTTAATTTATTTATTTTTTATTTAAACATTTATCATATTTAAATTTTTTTTAGACAATATTTGCTTCGCCCGACCCCATCAAATTGAGTCCCCATAGAATTTCCTATTTTTCAACTCTTACAAAGCTTCTTGCGCCAGGGCTGCAAGAGTCGGGGGTTCTTTCTTGCTTGTTTTTCTCAGGCCCAGCTCATCACAGTTCAGGTTTGAGGTTTCTTGAAGTCTGTGCCTTAGCAGTTTTCTTCTCCATTGCTTGCAGAAAGCAGCAACTTCTAATTCCTCTGGCTCTGGGGAAGGTGGTCTCAATCCCTGGAGGAGAAAAAGATAATTAGGTACTGTGTACACTGTATACACAGTGCCAGTGGATTGGAGCGCGTTCTTAGGGGATTTCTTTGAGTGAGTTTGGGCTGGTTTTCTGATGTTCTAGCTCTAATTTACTAGAGATCAAGGAACTGTGTTTTGAGAAGTCCCCTGAATTGGAAGCCACTCATTTTGAAAGGAGAAGCAAAACAGAGTAAAGCATCTTAAGTTTGTCAAGATAGAATGTTTTGAGAATGAGGCCAATTAAAAAAAATTCTCTCTCTACACCAAATTCTACCACGTTTTGGATCTTGCTTTATTCATTTTTCTTGATGCAAACTATCCATGGGCCTTTGACCGTGGCCGAAGCCAGGACACAGGTATACACTGCTAGCACTCAGACTCCCTTACAGACTCTGGAGACTGAAATGTGGGGCCCAGCCCGTCCTCAGTGTAGATGCAGGATCAGTGGAAGGCAGTGGACTGTGGCCGCACTACTGGGGAGGGACAGAAGCTGCCCCACAGGGCCAGTCTGGAGCTTTCAGAGGCTTTAGAACTTGGAGCTAAAATAGACACCCTTCAAATGTTTTTCACTCAGGTGTGTATTCCATGTACTCTTTGAGCTTAACCAGTGAAAAATTTCTTTAAACTTGAAATGAAAATGATCATTCTACTTCTACAGCACCTCCATGCATTAGTCCTATATTCTATGTCTGTGGTTTCATGGGGTTTAGATTTTAACAAAAGAGGGAGACAAATAAATAAATGCCAAGAAAAGAAACAGACAAATATATAATTGCAAATTGTGCTAGTAAGGAATAATACAAAGTCCTAAAATAGAGAAAACTGGGTACAATTTACTTTAGAGAGAGTAGGGGTGTTCCATCCCTTCTGAGAAGTAGAATTTCAGTTTGGGGGGCCTAAAGGATCAGAAGGAGGCAGACATTGGAAACTGAGTGGCAGTGAGGGGGAGGGGTGAGTCTCACAGGGGCAGAGCAGCTCATGTAAAGGTCTCAGGCTTAGGGCATTCTTTTGGGCACTCAGATACAGTCATGGTCCTTAACTCCAGGGGCACATCTGGAGATGCTCCAATATCCTCGTTAGAGCGTCACAGAATACACTCCCACAAACCCAGATGGGGTAGCCTCCTGCACACCTAGGCTGTACACAGGGACCTCCCTCTGGCAGAGGCGCAGTCACTGACCAAAGCATCATCATGAGGCACATGACTTAATCTCCTATATTCAGCCTCCACTCAGGGCACAGGAAGCTGGGAAGAGTCTTGCTTCATCCCTAACAAGAAAAAGTCAGATGGTCCACAGAGACAAAACTTTTCTTGAACCCATCAGAGAGCTGAGTTGAAGGATAATAAGTTTGAAATCTAATAAAAGACAGACACTTGAAGGAGAGACAGGGACATAGCACGAACTTCCTTAGGACAGTCCCTATACTCTGAGAGGAAGTTCTTTTCTTAACGTTGTGATTTTTTTTTAAGATTTATTTTATTTATGCCCACAAGAACTGGGGTGTAAGCCAGAGGTGTGGGGGGTGAGAGGATTCACCAGAGACAGAGGGGAAGCAGACAGGCAGATCTACTGAAACACACTGCTGAGGGGAGCAGCAGGAGAGGCAGGAGAGGTCTGCTGTGCCATGTGGGTCATCTCCCTGGCCGGGGGATCAAACTTGCTGCAGTGGCTGGGGATGGCTTGATAGCACTGTGTCTTTAACCCCTGTGCCACCAGGGAGGCCCCTGATAGGAAGATTTTAACTAAAATTCTTAGCAAATTGTAATGGCCATGTAAGACTAGTGTGAGTGCACAGACCTGTAGGAGCCACAGCAGAAGAAAAATCCACACCTATGCAAGGGTTTTAGCACCTCACCTGATGCTCAGAAGAAAGATTTGGACAGGATAAAAGACCCGGAGTGCCCCCCTGCAGAGCAGGCTTGAGCAAGGGGAGGGGAGCACTCACAACTGTCACAAAGGCTCAAATCTCTACCTAGATCTTCTCCTTTATGGGACAAAAGCCTGAAGTCATTGAGGAAGGAAGAGCAAACCCACCCCTCCCCAGGGCATAGGTCAGGACCACTGCAAGTGGAGAGAGAAGAGAATGAAGCCCTCTACCCTTCCCTGCAGGAGGAAGCAGAAAAGTGCCTTGAATTCTTAGACGTCTCCTATTACTGGGGAGGAGCAGGATCACTAGAAAGCCCCACGCCTGGGACCAGAGACACCAAGTCAGCCTACAACCGAGGCTGAGTGAGAACAAGCAAGCAAGCATCAAGCTTGCAAGCATCAAGCTGTAACAGGGTGGTCCCCAGGAAATAGGGAGGTTCCAGATTTCCTGCCCCACCCAAGGGAGGGTAGAACTGAGCAAAGAAAGAGAAGCTGCAGAGAGACTGAGGAAGGAAGCAGGATGCAGAGCCAGAAGGAGACCTGGAGGAGGCACATGGAGCTGAGAGACACGTGGAAACTACACTTGCCTTTTGGTCGTGGTGGGTGACACATGTGGGTGAGAGCTCTGTGGGGAGGTGACAATGGTGGTTTTTGTCTTGATTTTGATTTTTCTCTTTTCCTTTCAGACTTGTCTGGTTGTTTCCTTTTCTGTGGGTCCCCACTGGAAGATGCTTTAGACTTGCAGCAGGCTTTGGGGCCTTGCTCTGGGCCAATCCTGCTTGGGTGGACTTTTACCCATGAGGGGACAGATAACTTTGAGTGCTTGATTTAGAAACTATATTCTTTGTCTTTTCTGTATTGTTCACAAATTGTATTAAAGTTACTTCTCATTAAAGTCTCATATGTTTTGTGTTGACGTGGCGGATGGCAGAACCCATTTAGAGCAGGCAGGTTTGCAGGGTCTGGACCCCCTCTCCCTGCCCAGTATAAAGCCATGAGTAACAGTGAGTTTGGGAGAGGTAGGAACTTTGAGAGAGACTGTGAGAGGTAGGCTCATAAGGAAAACGCGGAGCTGAGAGTAGAAAAGGAACATTGCTGAAAACCTCTGTTAACCCGAACCCTCACTAAACACAAAGGTACCACCAGGAAATATGAAGTTAGTGGTGTGCCTGAGGCAGCCGAGGTAAAAGAAATTGTGAGCTGGTGACATGAGTTGCCCTAAGTCCTGCTTGAACAGGTGGGCTGCATCACGGACTGGCAAGCTCTGCCCAAACATTTTGCCACCAGACTGACCACGAGGTGCCATGCTAGATACCTGACTAATGATTCTCTCACAATTTCCCAGAGGAAGAAAGCTAGGCAGATTTTCTTTGTGAATTTTCCAACTTACCACATAACTGTGACACCAAGTCCTGGTGGTGTGCCATGTGCTCTACACCAGCACTCATCCTGGGGTCGGCACTTACCCGGAGACTGGCAGCTTCTGCGGCCCTCACAGTCTTGGAGACGGCCCCGAGGAGCTGCTGTGCATTTTCCACCAGGAGCTCTTCAGAGGACTTGCTTCTTGCCAGGGAGGCTTTTACGCTTGGGAGTTAACAGGAAGAAAGCAAGTCAGTGGTGCTACGCCACGTAAGAGGTGCAATCCCAAGTAACTTGGGTACTAGTTTTCCACCTTAAATCTTCTTTTTTCCCTATATATATTGCCAGGTATAGTATATTTGTGATAAAATGAGAAATGACAATGACTTGAGCGTGATTTTTATCCTTTGTAACAATTATCTAAATTTTCCACATTTGTGTAATATTTCACAAATAAATGTAGACTCTTGAAGAGTAAAACATTAAATGTAATATACAAAAAAAATAGTTATACATCTCCCCAGCTCAAGTCCTCCCTTTGGCCTTGAGAAAGCAGGGTGCATCAATTCCCACCAAAGTCATTTCCTACCTGGAGATGATTCGGAGTTGGTTGCTCATTGTTTGAATCTGTTCTACCACGCACAAAAGCTCCTGGGAACATCTCTGATCTATGCAATTCTTGGCAATGATGTGGATAAGTTTAGAGAAGTTTTGTCCAGAAGCTGCAATTCTCCTAGCAGAGGCAATGAACTGATCTTTCGTCTATACCAAAAGAAATGAAAGCATTGGGAGCAGGTAAATGATGCCCTCACAGATTTTCCCTAAGAAATCAGTGACACATTGTAAAATATCTAAAACTTGCTGGGCACAACTTTCTTCAGCCCTGGAATGAATATATTTTAGCTTAGTCTTAAATCGATAATCACCCAAATCTTCTCCAAAGCCTTCAAGATCATAAACTTCTATATTAGTTAGAAGCTCACTCCCCTGAAAACCAGCAGAATGATGTGGTGGGGCTTTAGCTGACACAACTGCTCAGTGAGGGACGCTGAAGGAAAGGCAGGCCAGCCTCCTGGTCATGAGCTAGCCCTCTCTCCACAGGAGCTGTGGCCTACACTGGCCTCAGAGTTAGTTGGCAGCAGCACTGAGCAGCCCTAAGACCTCTGAGAAGCAGCAGGTGTGGGGAAACTCCAAGTCAAAAGGTAGTAGTGACTAGAACAAAGTGTGAAGGACTACTAATGATGTTGGGAAACTGTTCCAGTGAAAAATTGATGGTTGAAGTAGGCAGGGGAGGAAGGATGGGACAATGAAAAGTCTGAGTCGTGGGTGTAGTGAGGGCTGCTGGCTTTGGTTTTACAGTCACTTAGTAAACAGGCACTGTGGCCCCCATCCTTCTCTTCCAACCCCTTCTCCCATACCTAGAATAAGAAAGTGGCCTTATGTGGCCCAGCCATGGGTTCTGGAGTCATTAGTACTAGCAGATCTACACTAGAAATTTTCTAAATAGCTCTTGGTACCATTATATTTCTTCCCTTTGATCCACACACTCAGTAAATGGACTTTATTACTATTTTTCAATGTTGGTGTGTTGATGTTAAACAATGCTAAATTTAGTCAAGAACAGGGCTAATGACTGGTACATGAAAAGATCCTCAATATCACCAATCATCAGGGAAACACAAATCAAAAACACAATGAGAAATCACCTCATTCTACCATAGTGACTATTATCAAAAAGACAAGAAACAAGTGTTGGCAAGAATTTGGAGAAAAAGGGACCCTTTTCCATTCGTGGGAATGTAAATGCAGTCACTATGGAAAAAAATATGGAGGTTCCTCAAAAAATTGAAAATAGAACCACTGTATGATCTAGCATTTTAATTCTGGGTATTTTTTCGAAGAAAACAAAAATACTGATTCACAAAGATGGTTGTACCTCCTTGCCATCGCAACATTATTTATAGTAGCAAAAGTATGGGGGAAAAAAACCTGTGTCCATCAATGGAGAGAAATTTCTCAGAACATACCTCTGGCTTTAGCTGACAACAACAGTATTACATGAAATATTACTCAGACACATGGTGGAAGTTGGCCCCCCAAAATCAGTGGAAAGCAACCTTCTTCCTTCCAGGCTGTGCTGAGGGAAATTTTAAAGATGAAAATAGTTCCTTCAGTTCATCCCTCTAGACTATAAATGAGTCCTTGCTTTACTAAATTTCAGCTTCTGGTAAACTATCTTCTCTGGTGGAATAAGACAAAACTTTAATAACTGAGTCCAAAGGGAAGGGGAAGAGAGAAGTAAGATGAACTTTATGATTTTTTCAGATAGAAGAAGAAGACAGCATTGAAAAGTGCTAAGTGTGGAAGGCCCTCAGTATGACCCTTCCTTCCTGGGAGCTGCGCCAGGAAGGCCCCAGGAAGGCACATGGTACCCAGTCCTCTCGCATCTAAAGCCCATTGAAGGTCAAATACCAGGATGTGTCCTCTCCTCCTCAAACTCTGAGCCATCAGGAACACCTCCTTGGCCATCTCCTGGGTAATTTGGGCGATTCTGTTCCCACTGTCCTCACTGTCATCCTCTGGGCGAGGCTGGTCCCGCTTGGCATGCAGCCAGGCTGCAGAGCCAAGGGAGCTGGGAGGGATGCAGTGCTGCGGCTGAAAGAAGACAGGGTGCAAATAGTGAGTCTCCTGATGCTCCAACCTTTCCTCTCCAGGGCCGTGGTCATGGGATTTTTCTCATTTTTAAAAGGAGAGTGGGAATCGGGAGCATTTCCTGCTTCCCCACACGCCAGCAGCTCTTGGCAATCTTCTCCAAGACAGAAGTGAGAACAGGAACCGCTGAGTCCCTATCACTGTGCTCCATCTTACAGAATTTGCTTAAGCTGAAAGCTGGCATACTCAGAACCTGGTAGAGGTAAAACATCAGTTTCTTTCCATCTGTAAATTTCCAGATATTCCCTGAGAGAAGGGAGAATCTATAGTGTTTTAAGACATTCAGGAATGCTTGAGTGTGCCCACACTTTTCGACACTGATGCACTTTCTCATCAATTATTCCACATGCAAGGACTTTGCCTTTATTCATTAATTATGAATAATTAATTTGGTTGTTATTGAGAACAAAAATAAGCAGATAAATAAAACAGCTTTGGGCACTGAAAATGTGAGAGACCGGAAACCAGCTCACCAAACCTTACCTGTGAAGAAGCCCTGCCTGTCACTGACTGCTCAGAGGACTCCACTTCTCAGAACATCGCCCCCTCCGTGCCATGTTTCAGCAGCCGGAGAGCAAAACAATGACGGAGTGTGGAGGCAGCAGTGCGGGACCAAGCATAGCTTGACACAGCCGTCAACAGAGATTCTCCAGGATAAAAAGGTGTATTTCCTGCATTGTCACCTCTCCTCAGACATAACTTAAATTTGGCCACAAGCTTTATGCGACGTGTGTGGGAAGAGCATATGGGAAGAGTCCTGATCACTCAGGTTTGACTCAGACGTGCCCAGATGTTGAAAGCAGCAACTAGCAGGTTAGTGGCTGGAATGGCGCAGGGCTAAAACCACAGGCTACTTTCCTCTCCAATTTTAAAGTATTCATTTCCTTGCCAGGAGCAAATCTTAATACTCATAGTCACTGGAGAAGCTCTGGCTCAACTTTACCTCAGAGGTTTTACTGCCTGGAAAGTCCTTCACATCCTTATGGACAAATACAAATTCCAGGCTTCCTTTGAAGCTCGACTGAAGGCTGTTCCATCCCACCTACAACCCTTTTGCCTCAAATTTGAATTTCTGCTGCGCTTTAGTTTGTCTTGAACATCCTAGCAAGCATTCAGTATCACTCACTCAGTCTGTGAAGCGCCATACACTGTGGTTGGCGTAGAGGAGCTAAAGACAAGATGGAGTCCCTGAACCTTAAAAACCAAGTGGTTAGCTTTTCTGTACTAGTGCATATTGAGAAGCCATCTGGATTTCCTATCATTTTGTGTTGGCTTCTTCAACTAAATATCCCATCTTCTGAAAAAACCATGCATCAGTCTTGTTTTAAACAGTTGGGAATGGGGCCTCCCTGGTGGTGCAAGGGGTTAAGACACGACCTGTGAAGCTATCAGCAGCCGCTGCGGCACGAGTTCGATCCCCAGCCAGGGAGGAGACCCACATGGCACAGCAGACCTCTCCTGACTTGCCCACTGCCCCCCTCAGCAGTGTGTTTCAGTCAGTCTGCCTGTTCTCTTCCCTGTTCTCTCTCTCTCTGGTGAATCCTCTCACCCTCCAGACCTCTGGCTTGTACCCCAGCTCTTGTATGTATAAATAAATAAATTTAAAAAAATAAATGAACAGTTGGGAATGAGGGAGGCCTCCCTGGGGGCACAAGAGTTTGAGATGCAACCTATGAAGCTAGCCACAGCCACTGCAGCACGGCCAGCCAGGGAGCTACCCACATGGCGCAGCAGACCTCTCCTGGCTCACCTGCTTCTCCCCTCAGCAATGTATTTCAGTGAGTCTGCCTGTTCTGTTCCCCACTCTCTCTGGTGAATCCTCTCACCCTCCCACGCATCTGGCCTATACCCTGGTTCTTGTATAAATAAATAAATCTTAAAAAAAAAAAAAAGAAAAGAAAAACATACAGCCTGGGAGCTGTGGAGAAGGTGATCCTGGAAGACAGTGTCTGAGCTGAGACCTTTAAGCTGCAAGGAAAATGACGTTTGCCTGCTCTCCTCCCAACCACTTTGGAAACAAGGCCCTTTCTCATGCTGATGACATTTTAAAGTGAAAAGTGAAGTAAAGAACAATAGGGTAGAGAAACATGCGGTCTAGTCAGCTTTATCTTGGGAGAAGGCTTATAAAGGAAGGGTTGGGAGGGCCTGTGCAGGTGAGCCTAAGGTCAGCAAGGGAACAGACCAGGCTGTGCATAAAACCCTGGGCTGAGCCTGTCTGCTGGGGACTTCTCAGGCACTGCAAACAACTGCATCTCCCACTGACTGGGGGCACAGCTGGGTACAGCTGGTGTTAGAAAACCCAGTACTTGGTATCCAGCATGCCTAACTGTCCTGTCTAATGCCCTAGAAAAAAATGACCATGTGTGAGAGGTTTTCAACAGCCCCAGCATCCTTCTATTAAACACTTCTTTTTGCCCAAGCAGATACAAATTGGGTTCCTGCCACCTGCAAACAGAAGAACCATGCCTGGGGCAGGGAGATACTTGGCAGAAGTCAAAGTGGTTTGAAGGAGTCTGATATACAGGAGTGCTTCAGTCACAGCAAAGTGGACCACTTCTGGTTGGGGCAATTGGGGAAAACTTCATAGTCACTTCTTGTGCCACCCTCTACCAGGGAACTTACCAATTTGTTCCCATTCTCTAAACTAGAATCTTCAATTCCAAAGGAGCTAAGGAGTAAGTTCTCTGAGGTCTCACAGATAGTAAATGGTAGAGGTGGGCACAGTCTATGCAGCCTGATTTTCCAGCTTAGATTCTGCAAGCCATATATGAATAACACACAGAGGGTGGGGGATGCTGTTTGTTCTGGAACTTGGCAGGGGGCTTTTATTATTAGCACGTTGGGAGAGGGAGAAAGATGCTGACAACCCTACTGTGTTCAAGTCAGCTGCCTTTGTCTTGGTGATGACTGGATCAGCAGAGTAGGTCCCCACTGAGCACCCTGGGGTGCTTGTTGGGGTCACACCCCAAGAATCCATACTACTCACCTCTCCAGCTCCTAATACACATGCCCCATGGTGGAGCTGGGACTGGGAAGGGCTTTGTTCTAAAGACTCTGCCACCATCTCATCACTGGGTTTCAAGCACTGTATCAGGAGTCTCCATGCTTCGGTGTGACCACCTTTCCAGGTCAGGGCTACAGCATAGTGGGCCTTGGCTGCCCATTCCCACTGAAGCCAGTCCAGAATGTGCGTTCTCCACTCCTCTGGATGTTGCTGAAGCACCGGGAGCCTCTGGGCCACCTCCTGCGTGAGGATGAGGATGCTCTCCAGAGCCACAAGAAGGTCTTCCTGAGTGGCCCCAGACACCTGACCTCCTGCCACAATACCCTGCACAGCTTGAATGCCAGACACCATTCTTTCCAGAGAATTTTCCTGCCTGGTCTGTGGATCTTTGCAGACAGAAAGCTTTGGGTGGAGGGTATTTTGGAGGGCATGTTCATAGTCTATATTGATGCTGCTGATGTAGCCAGTCAGGGCCTTGGCTCGAAGGGTGAGTTCCAAGCTGAGAAGTTCAAAGCGGGTAGACAGGCTGGGAGATGGTGTGGGGGAAGAGGCCAGGATCTGTGCCACATCCAGCAGAGCCTCTGTGAGTACATGAACTTCCCTGCACAGAAAGGAGATCTCACCATTTACCTGCTTATCCCCACACAGTAAGCTAGACAGCCTGGCAGCCTCTTGTAGCCTCTGAGAAACATCCACTGCCTGAGCCAACCCTTCCTGCATCCCCTGTTGGCCCTTCACAGCCTGTCGCAGGGGCAGTAGGAATAGGCCTTGTCTCCTACTGAGCCTCCCCATGCACTGGAGCAGATCTTGAACAGCCACTGACCATAGAAGGCATCTGTCCTCAATGCTCTCATCCCACAACTTAGGGACTTGGAGGCCATCAAAGACCCAAATCTTGTCCAACAGTTGTTTAGCATGGATCTCTGCCTCCTTCAATAGGCTTTGCATTTGTAAAAGTCCTTCTGGGTCTCCAGTAGAGTCAAAGTCATCCTTGCCCAAATCTGTGGGCCCACTTTTGGTTGCTAGTTGAACCACCGAGGCTAAATTCTGCTGAAGCTCCATGAAAAATTTCATGTTCCCTGGAAGATCATTGTCTGGACTTGGCCAAAATAGCTGTTGACACAGAGGGTACCAGTCACCAGCAATAGCTACCAAAGACTGCCTGGTTTCCCTGCTTGTCCCAGGCAACTGGAGAGCCACTTCCAGAATCCTATCAGTTTGAGCTGTTGTGCAATGTACTATCTCTGGTCCTGCATCAATAATAGAGGGCGCCGGCATTGGGATTTCTTGGAGTTTAGTCATCCTCTCTGACTCTAGGCGAACTTTCGCAGCCAAGGCCTCTTGCGCTGTATCTATAGTTGCATCTTTCTCCTGCAGGTCAGGGCAAGCTGTGGTCACTGCCTGCTGGCAGTAGCTCTCTAAAGCAAACATGAATTTGCTCCTGCAAGGAACTGGAGAATCTCTCCTCTGTGGATGAGTGTCAGAAATCAAGGGGCAGAAGAGATAGTCCCTTGGTGGATATGAAGTTCCTGGGTCACGTTCCCCCAATCCGGTGCCCCTCTGCTGTTTTAATTCATGAGTTGTGGAATCCTGCAAGCTGGAGAGAATAATATAAGGCTGTCCCTTAGCAATATCAAACCTTTGGACTAGTTCCCTAAGGGGACTGAGGATATCTGGGTGGTTAGTCCCATCCAGTCCCTTTTGGATGCTCTGAGCTGAATAGACCAGTTGTTTTGCCACAGTTAAAAATGCAACCTTGTCCTGAGAGTTGTGACCACCTGAACAGTGCTCAGCAACTGCACCCAGGACAAGGGACGATTGCTCCAACTGCTGGATCAAGACTCTTAGGCCATTTCGGAAAATGGGGTCACGATGTTGGCCCACATACCTGTTCATTACCTGTACTATGTGTGCAGCTCGGCCCTGCAGATATGCCACGTGTGTGGAAAACTCTCTGCCATCTGCACTTCTCAAAGTCTGTGTAAAATACTCCAAGTGCTTAGTCATTTCCTGAATGGACACACTCAGGAACTCAGGAATATTGAGAACATCATCAAAACATGCTAATAGGCTTTCAGAGACCCTGGCCCAGGCCTGAAGCAGGGCCTGCAGGGTGGCAGGACTCCAGTCTACACTAATCCCCTGGGGACTTTGTGAGAAAAGCTTTTGCACTCTGACCACAAGTCCCCAAAGGCTGGCCATGGTGAGCTCCAGGTCTTTGCCAGTTTGTTGCTGGGGGCAGCAAACCAAGACCATGTGAGCCACTCGCAGCATCTGCTTGGCCTGTTCATGGAAAGCAACAAGCAAAGGCTGGAGGCTCTTTGACAAGGCCTCGCCATTGCATGAGGAGCTGACTGAGGGAGTCACCAAGGCAACCTGGACAAGCCTTTGTAGAGGACTTTGAGTGTCTGTGAACGTGTCTAGGATCTGGCGCAAGAGCCCACTGCTCACTCCCTGGGAGAGAGCCTCGGTCGCAGCCCTCAGCGCTGTGCGCTCCTCCCCTGAATCCAGACTCCAGAGCGGCCCCGTGACCGGATCCAGGGGCCTGAGGCCAGCGTTCCGCAGCTCCAGCACCTGGTGGCAGCCGGCCACCAGTCGCAGCCTCTCTGGCGGAGCGGACCAGGCGGCCAAGCGCATGCAGTGCCAGACTATGGCCGCCAGCAGTGCGTCCAGCGGGCCCCGCAGCAGACCTAGAGGCCCTGGCGTCGCCAGCAGGTCACCGAGCTGTCGCAGGCAACGCGCGAGCGCTCCGTTCCGTGCACCCGCCGCAGGGGCCGAGGCGCCGGGCTCCAGCTGCGCCAGGACCTCGCCCAGGGTCTTCCTTGTTTGAGAGAAAATGTGGCGCCGGGAGGCAGCCAGCTGCGGGTCGCGCGGGCTCCGGAGGTGGCCGCGGACCACCGCGAGCAGCGCGGGGATACAGCCCCGAAGGAGGCGGCGAGCGCGGCCCAGGCGCTCCCCCGGCCGGCGCGCAGTGAGGCCTCCCAGGCTCAGCAGCGCGGCAGCCAGGTCTGCGAAGAGGCGGTGCAAGGATGCCGGGTCGCCAGCCTCGTCTAGTGAGTCCAAGCAGGTCAGGCACCAACCCACAGTTCTCACGGTCTTCCTCACCATCACTGCGTCTTCCAGGAGCAGGACCTGTTTGAACAGTAGAAAGAGAAAGGTTTAAAGATACTTGCAGGTTCTGGAGCAATAGCGATTGCAACAGCAGCTGGTTCCCTTCCCCAGTTTTTCAAATAAAACTCCCCCCAAACCAAACCTCCCCAAACTAAAGCGTATAGAATCCCCCGGTCCTACCCCACAATAGATACTTAGCAGTGACTTTAAAGAAGACAGTTGGTTTCATTGAGATTGTCAGGCCTCTTAAATTTGAGATACATTTGGGGGGGGTAATTTCAGGTTAGAGGAGCACCGAACTATCCATGTGGTAACCCCCACATAAGGAAAGTGTTTAGTAAGGACCTAGGAAGGCTGCGGATGGTGGGGACTGGAGAAATAGCCAGCCCAGGGAATGCCCCTGAGAAATCTACCCTGGCCTGACTGCTGCTCAGGATGTCTCTTATCCATCACCTTCAGCCAAGCTGATGCCTGCCCTTCTCACCTCCTCCTCCCATCAGCAGGTGCCCAGGACCCTCTGGCTCTGCCTCTCTTATCTCTCCATTTCCAATCTTACTCTAATAAGGATATACTTTGCTAAAGTTTTAGTGATAAACTTTAATAATATTTGCTAATATTTAAGGCAAATGGATTCTAACAGCAAACAATGATCTAACCTAAAAGGTTGATGAAATGTCAATTTCAAATAGGGAATAATTGAAGGATGGGGGATGGGGGATCCTTCAGAGCCCCCTGAGATCCTTCTAGTGGTAGCCAGTAACAACAGAGCTATTATTTTCAAGTCAAGTCTGCCAAATAGACTGCATTGCTGAGGTTTCAGTAGCTTCTCTGAATAGCTCCTTGGCTACCCTCAGGATAGAAGATGAAACCCTCAGTGATATCTTTTTTTATTAAGAGTTAGTGGTCAAGTGAGGGAGATGAGGAGGATGCATATGGGTTTAGGATCATAGACCCTAACACAGTATGTTCTAGGGCCCCCATGGCAGCTTCTATGTTTCATGTTTATTAAATTGAGTATAATGAAGTTGTGCCAATGACCTTGGCAGAAGCTTGGGCAGGTTTCTCTGGGCCAGGCGTCTACTGTGGGAATGATGTTTCCCACCCATTCTTTCCAGCAATGAGCTCTCTGTTCTGATGAGCCAGCACACTAGCTCTGACATCAGCCTCACCTTTGCAGTGGCCATCAGGATCTGCTGAGCTGTGGTCACTAGCTCCTCCTGGTGGCTCTGACATTCAGGCTGAAGATGGAGCTTTTGAGCTACCAGTGTCATGTTCTTCCCAGACAAAATCAGAGATTCAGCAGCAGGTTCCATTTCTTCCTGGAGCCACTCCTCAGATTCTCCTGCCAGCCTGGACAGACATGTTTTCATCCAGCATTTACCAATAGTTCAGTGAAATGTAATGTCAATGAAATGTAATGTTACAAAAAAGAAACATACTCATAAGGAAATGATATTGAATTACAGAGCACTAAGAAACCATTAAAATGGTGATGTAAGTCTATAGTTACCATAGAAACCTCTGAAGACATAGTGTTGGGTAAAATAAAACCAAAATACAAAATAACCTGTATGGTAAGATCTCACTTGCTTTCAATTATATGCATATCTATATCGAGAGCTATGTATTTAGAAGGACAGTTGTCAAACTACAATTGTATGTTGGTCTTTTAAAATATGCTTTGTGGGCCTCCCTGGTGGCCCGAGGGGTTAAGCACAGCACTATGAAGCTATCTGCAGCCACTGCAGTAGGAGTTTGATCCCCAGCCAGAGAGGTGACGTACATGGCTCAGTAGACCTCTCCTGACTCGCCTGCTGCTCCCCTCAGCAGTGTATTTCAATCTGTCTGCCTGTTCTGTTCCCCACTCTGTCTCTGGTGAATCCTCTCACGCTCCACACCTCTGGCATGTACCTCAGTTTTTGTATGCATAAATAAATAAATCTGTAAAAAAAAAATACGCTTTGTTACTTTTTAAATTGCTCTCATTTTTCTCTGCAATGAACATGTTTCATGTTCACGGGTCTGGAAGCTAAATGTTGCTTATCCCTAGATTGAGCTATAGAGTCAACATAATCCCATTTAAAATCTCAACAGGATTTTGGGTAGAAATTGACACACTTGGTGTAGGTGGGGATAAAAAGGAATTGGCCTGACACACATTCTAAAATTCACATGTTGAATGCCAAGGACCTAGGTAATCACCTTAGGGGGAAAAAAAGAACAAAGTGGAGATTTTATATAAATACAAGGTGCATATGTATGTGGACATGTCTATGTTTATACATTATATATAAAGCTACCAATTTCAAGATAGCGTTGGTATTGGTATCAAGATAGACATGTAGAATAAACAGTTTAGAAAAAAGACCCTTGCATATTGATTTTCAACAAAGGTACAAAGATAATTCAGCCGAAAAAAGTATTTTCAAAAGTTGGAATAATAAGGAATGCATGGAATGTTGGAATAATAAGATATGCATGTATAGGAAAATAAAATAATCTGTACCTCACATCATATTTAAAAAATTACTCAGAATGGATCATAGTCCTAAATGTGAAACCTGAATCTACAAAAATTTCTAGAAGGAAACAAAGGAGAAAATCTTTGTGATCTTCTATTGACAAAGATTTCTTAGCTACACACCACAAACACATTCTGAAAACAAAAAAATGGTAAACTAGGCTTCACCAAAATTAAGACTATCTGGCTTATGAAAAACACTATTAAATGAATAAGAAGAAAGCCACAGGTTGAACAAAAATATTTGCAAAGCATCTATCTGACAAAAGACAGTGTAAAATATATAAAGAAGTTTTCAAGACTAAGATAAAAGAAACCAGACATTTCAATAAATGTGTAAAACAATTTGAATATACACTTCATCAAAGAAGATGTATGGATGGCAAATAAACACATGAAAAGATGGTGAATGTCATTATTCCCTAGGGAAATTCAAATTAAAATAAGAATAAAATGCTTACTAAGACAGCGACAATTTAAAGAACTTATTATTTCAAGCGCTGGTAAGAATATACAATAACTGAACTATGGTGCATGCTGTATACAACATGATACATTTACTTTGGAAGTTGGCACTTCCTTAAAAGGATAAACACTCATCACCTGTAATACCCAGATATTCTACACCAAGACATTTGTCCCAGGGGAATTAGGGCAAGTGTCCATATAAAGACTTATACACAAATATCTATAGCAGCTTTGTTTTTTTTTTTTTTATTTTTTTTTTAATAGAGGCATGTTTTATTTATTTATTTATTCATTTGTTTGTTTTGTTTATACATGCACTGGGTACGGTCAGAAGCGCGGGAGGGTGAAAGAACCCACCAGAGCCAGAGCGGGGAGCAGAGCAGGCAGAAGGACCGAAGTACACTGCTGAGGGGAGCAGCGGGCGGCAGGAGAGGTCTGCGCGCCATGTGGGACCCTCCTCCGGTGGCCAGGGAGCAGCCGGGGATCGAACCGGTGCTGTAGAGGCTGCTGGCAGCTTCGCAACCCAGCGCTCAACCGCTGCGCCACCGGGGAGGCCCAGCAGCTTTGTTTATAATAGATCCAAACTGGGAATAATTGAAATACCCATCAAGAAGTGAGTGGATAACAAAAAAATGAGAGGGAAAAATAATAGAATTACAATGTTCTAAGGTCCCGGTATTGCTTACATAGTAATAAAAGTACTAATTTATATTAGAGACTAAAAGATCAGGGATTCATGCTGTAATGAATTAATTCATGCACAGTGTACAGCATTAAAATAATAATGAAAATACACAATTGCCAAAGTAATAGAAGAGAAATGAAATACTAAATACACCTGATTCAAAAGAAGGCAAAATGTTCATAGTGGTTATCTCTGGATTATAGGCTTGTGGGTAATTCTTTGTTTCCTCATCTCATTTATATTTTTAGAATGTTTATTATATGATACATTTTTAAGCTAAAGGGAGCATATACTTGTGTTGGCCTCTTCTTGCACAGTCTTCCCTGAAGCCCTGTCCTGCTGGCTACTCTGGTTTGCTGATGTGGCAAGTTTCTTTTCAACTCCTGAGAGCTTGCCCAAAAGAGAAAAAACACTGCAATTTGCCAAATGAACACTTAGCACATCCTGTGCCGAATGCCTCCATTTGGACTTTCCTGAGATCTGCCAGAAAGTTAGTGGAGCCAAGCCCAAGTCAGAATATGCATTATTTGAGACATTGCCCCGTTTGATGGGCTAGGCCATTTCCCATGGTCATGCGCACAGATAATTCTCTTTATAAATAATTTACTTGCCCAGAACAGACTATACAGCAAAGGCATTTATACTGAAACAGACTAAATGGATGTTTAACTTCTCTTAAAATTTAGTGTGAATATAAAATACACTGTATTAGAAAACTTAAGGTGTGCAAGAGTATTACATAATTATAAAATCACTCTGTTCTTAAACTCCAAAAAATTATTATAAATATTTTGGCCAAAAAATTTCTATGAATTTTATTCTTTTTACACAATTAGGGTCACACCATGTAAAGTCACCCATATCTTTTGTATGTGTATATGGGAAAATAAAACACATAACATAACATAAAATTTACCATTTTAATCATTCTAAGAGTATATTTATAGTGGCATTACTATTATATTCATATTGTTTTATGCTTCCATACATCTCCAGAACTATTTTCATTTTCTCAAACATAAATTCTGCACCAATTACAGTTTCCCATATCCCCTCCCTAAACCCCCCACCTCTGGAAAACATTGTCCTACTTTCTGTCTCTATGAATTTGACTACTATGGGTACCTCATATAGGTAGAATAACACAGTATTTATTTATTTCACTTAGCATTAAGTCCTCAAGTTTCATCATGTTGTAGCACCTAACTTCTTTCCCAAAACATTTAAAGAGATTATAATACACCTCTGTTTATAATCTTCTACAAACTCAACAGTGTAAAGGGCTTGAGGTCTTAGAAAATACCTTTTAGCCACTTGTACAAACTCTTCAATAGCTTGAGCCAATTCCCCTGCTACCTTCTCCAAAGAGGTAAACACTTCACTCTCCAAGTCTCTCCTCTCCATTGAGATGATCAAATGGCAGAGCTGAAGAGTCATTGGTGAGATGACTGTCTCAATAGCCTTGTTCTGTATCATTGAGCCAATGTCATCCAAGAGGAAAGTGTCCATTTCTTCTAGTCTGCGAATAGACATGGTTATAGCTTGGGATGTGAACACTTAATAGTCATCTAATTTCACTTCTATTTTGGGAAAGAAATATACAAAATATTAAAGGGATAGATGGGGTAAGTTTTACAAATATAGAATAGATTGTGACTTAGTAACAACATATTAAATGTGGAATATAGACAATGGGATAACTTTAGAGGAAGTCAAATAGAATAGAAAATGGGCTTACACTATATAAAACAGTTGAAGAAATGATTAATCTCATGATAAAGACATGATTGAGGTCTTCATTGCTAGTAGTATTGCCTTCATTATATCTAGATTCTGTATTTCAATTTATATAGACACAGTGGAGAATACACATTTTACCTGATTTTTGCTCTGTGGAGCTTCTCAAACAAGGAATGACTCTCATGAGAAAAGAGAAATTTCTCCCTTAGATTGAAATGGGCAGTTAAGATCTTCAAAGTACTATTACTTGGGGATTAATAAACTTCTTTTCCAAGGCAGTATATAAACTTGAACGACCGTGTGAATATATTAGATATAAATTTCAAGCATTGTGTGGATGAATGGACAAAATTGCAATGCTGAAATTCTGTGATAGTTCGATTTTATTCTCCCATTCAAAATTTTCCCCAAATGAAGATTAGTAAAGTTAAGACTTGCTCTTCTAGTTAGATTATAATAGATTACACTAGGTCAAAGTCATTCCTGTAAGTCAGATATATTATAAAAGTTATATTCCAGAACACGTTTGAGAACTGTGGAAACAAGGATCATGAGATAGACTAAAATCCCAAGGAGAGGAGGCTCTTACACAGATTTACTTGTATAAACAGCTATTTTCTTAGAGATATTTGCTAATTCTGGACAGAGGCTAAAAAACAAGGCCTGGGGCCTCCCCGGTGGCGCAGAGGTTGAGCGCTGGGTTGCAAAGCTGCCCGCAGCCTCTGCAGTGCTGGTTCGATCCCCGGCTGCTCCCCGGCCACCGGAGGAGGGTCCCACATGGCGCGCAGAGATCTCCTGCCGCCCGCTGCTCCCCTCAGCAGTGTACTTAGGTCCTTCTGCCTGCTTTGCTCCCTGCTCTGGCTCTGGTGAATTCTCTCACTCCCTTGTGCTTCTGACTGTACCCAGTGCATGTATAAACAAACAAAATAATAAATAAATAAAACATGCCTCTAAAAAAAAAAAAAAAAACAGGGCCTGGACTAATCAGAAATGCAGCTCTAGGAGAAACAAATCAAATTGACTTTCATAATAAAAATCATTACACAGAAACATTATATAACCCAACTGCTGAAAATCAAATACAAAGAAACTCTGTGAACTAATACATTTTTTGTAGTTTTAAACTGCTACACACTGTATCCATTGTGGCAAGCAGAGCAAAGTTCAATGATTTAAAACACCACCACCTAATGTTATAAACTGATGTTACTTCCATAAAAATAATTTCTAAAAATACCGCCATTTAATATCTCAGTTATTTTTTGTGTAACAGAAATATGGATACAACATATCTGGACCCTCTGACTCTAGCAGGGATGACTTGCTGATGTGAGATCTCAGATAACTTTGCCTCAAAGAGAGCTGCTTTATGATGAAGGAGATGCAGTGGTGGGCCGGTGACCACGGATCCACCGTTCCTGACATACACGCACTACCTGGAAGCTGCCAGCTTGACAAAGCAGAGGAATGGCCAATCAGGAGCAGCCTCCTGTGAGATGGGACACCCTTCTTCAGGATGTAGCATTCCCCTTAAACAAGTAGCCATCATCCATGTGGTAGTCCCAAAAGGTAGACTATTTGATACGGAGATCAAACTGTGGAAAATCCCTTTAGGAGTTTGTCCTTCTGCAACAGGGTGGTCCCCAGGAAAGGGGGAGGTTCCCTGCCCCACCCAAGGGAGGGTGGAGCTGAGCAGGAAGAGGAAAAGCTAAAGAAGAGACTAAGGAAGGAAGCAGGATGGAGCCAGGAGACCTGGAGGAGGCTCATGGAGCCTAGAGACACGTAAAGAAACTGCGCTTGTCTTTTGGTCGTGGACTGGGTGACACAGATGTGGGTGAGACCTGTGGGGAGGTGACAATGGCAGCTTTTATCTTGATGTTGATTTTGCTCTTTTCCTTCCGGGCTTGTCCGGTTGTTTGTGACCCTTTTCTGTGGGTCCCCACTGGAAGATGCTTTAGACTTGTAGCAGGCTTTGGGGCCTTGTTCTGGGCCGATCCCATATGGATGGACTTTTACCCACGAGGGGACGGGTAACTTTGGGTGCTTCATTTAGAAACTAGACTCTTTGCCTTACCTGTATTGTTTCCTAGTTTTATTAAAGATCCTTCCCATTAGTCTCATGTGTTTTGTGTTGATGCGGCGGATGGCCGAACCCATTTAGAATAGGCAGGTTTGCGGGGTTTGGGCTGCCCCTCTCCCTGTTCTATAACACTTCCATTCCTTACCAACTTTAGACTCTGAATTTAGAATCCCTGGTTCCCAAAGCAAGTATGTTTCCACCAGGGAATACAGAAAGAATCCCCTAAATTTCAGAGGGTGGACACTGTGTTGCCCACTCAGATCCTTCACCAGTGTGCCTTACTGGAATTGTGCGCTGCTAAAGGTTCAAAGCTGCCCTGCCTCTGCAGGGGATTTCTCTGAGCTGACACAGCTGCTTTCCCTGGGGCAGATCACAGACAATGACTGAATTAGACAAAGTATAAAAAGGTCAGGCCTTCTTGCCTCTAGGGGCAGCAAATCTATGATGTAGTTTGTTTCATTCTCACACCCTATGGGTCGGAGTTAGACTTGACCAGAGACCGTATCCTTGCTTCCCTCCCCCACCTTCAAAGGCTTTTTGGTTTGCATTTCCCTGATTGCAAGTGATGTTGACCATTTTTTCATATGCCTGTTGCCATTTGTATTTCCTCTTTGGAGAAGTTTCTTTTTAACTCTTCTGCACATTTTTTGACTGGATTATTTTCTTTGCTTTTGTTGAGTCTCATCAGCTCTTTGCAGATTTTTGTGATCAGTCCTTTATCATTAGTGTTGTGTGCAAAAATTTTCTCCTAGTCGGTGGGGTTTCTCTTTGTTTTGGTTATTGTCTCTTTTGCTGTGCAGAAGCTCTTTAATTTGGTGTAGTCCCAGCTGTTTATCTTTGCCTTCACTATCACTGCTTTGGGTGACAACCCAAATGCCCAAAAATAGATGACTGGATCAAGAAGATGTGGTACATATACACAATGGAATATTACTCAGCAATCAAAAAAGATAAACACATGCAATTTGCAGCAACATGGATGGAGCTGGAAGGGATCATGCTCAGAGAAATAAGCCAGAAAGAAAAAGAAAAATACTGGATGGTCTCATGCATAGCAGGAACCTAGAAAACCTAAATAAGGTACCAGGAAAAAGAATAGCTATAAGAAAGAAAAAATCAAAATCAACAAACAATTATGAACCAGAGACACATATGGGGGGGGGGGCGGGGAAAGGAGGGAATGGGGTCAAAATAACGGGGTTGCAATTGTATGGGGAATATAAAAATAAAATTTTTAATAAAAGGCTTTTTGGGAATGGCTGTTTTTCTGCACATCATGTGACCCCCAAACCACTGTCTCAGTCTCTGCTTCTTAGGAAACTGAGCTAAGACCCTTCCCTTGGCTTCATGCATTGATTCAGGGAGGGCAGATGATCTCAGTTTGCCTAGTTAGGGTTAACGCTCCACCCTGCTAAACCTGTTGAGACCTGGCTATGTGTCCAGGCCTATTGACAAACATTTTGCCTCTGTGAAGGGGACCTGTTCACAGACAGAGCCAGCACCAAGGGTGGGGTAGCTGAGGGATGAAGAGAGGGAGAACCAGCCCTGAAGACATTGCTCAAAACCTTGGATCCCAGCAAAAAGTTGTCCTCTGACACATACTTTTTCTGCTTTGCTTACACCATTTTGTTTGAATTTGAAAAGTCCAACTGGCACAAATGGGAACCCCCATCCCTCTGAGATGGGGACCTTCTATTCTTCACAGTGAGAAATGGTCAACAAGTCATACTTAGAGATGAAGAGACAAGCTACAGAATCCTGGCACACTGTTGAATTATAGAAAAGAAGAAAAAGATGTCATTACACGTAATATTATTGCTATTTTTACTTTAGTAGCCCTTCTAGTCTCATTTTTAAGTGGATAAACCACATAATGTATTTAGTATGAATGCAGCTATTTAAACATTTTTATATCAAAAATGTATTATAAAAGAAGCCATTGCAAATAAGAGTTTGACCCATAAAGGAATTTTCCTGTTTTTGAATATGCCCACATATCTGTGAATACAATCTTATACAAGAGCCTTAGTTGGCCTCCCTGGTGGCGCAAGGGGTTAAGCACCGCACTATGAAGCTGTCCGCAGCCTCTGCATCATGAGTTCAATCCCCAGCCAGCCAAAGAACTACCCACATGGCGCAGCAGACCTCTCCTGTCTTCCCCCACTGCTCCCCTCAGCAGTGTATTTCAGTCAGTCTGCCTGTTCTGTTCCCCACTCCGTCTCTGGTGAATTCTCTCACCACTCGCACCTCTGACCTGTACCCCAGTTCTTGTATGCATAAATAAAAACATCTTAAAAAAAAAAAGAGCCTACATCATAAAAAACCTGTGATCCATCTTTGACTGATAATTGCCAAGACTGTCACCACCCAGAAAGACCCTACAAAGGGGCAACAGGGACAATATTGCTTACCTTGATGGGAAGTCACTTTTCACTCTCTAAGTAACAGAACAGATGAAGCAATTCACTCACTCTAATGTACAATATCCTTTTTTTTTTAACCAGCAACAAAAATCTATTTACTTCCATGCTACATTTCAACTGTAGCATCTCCCAGCAACGGTTAGCTGACTCTGCTACTGACGTCACAGACAGTATCTCTAACAAGCTAACTTCATAATTTATGCATGGAGCTATTGAAGGCCTACAGTACCCAGTTCTGTTTTTTCAAGGCAATAGGAACCATTCAGAGTATGTGAAAGAAACTAAATATATCATTCAATCCAGTCACAAAAATAAAACTCAGTTGTAGTTTCAAAAAGTTTTGTTGCAAAACAAATGGGCAAACAAACCAAAACTCTGAGACTGTAGAACAAAATGGTGGTAACCAAAGGAGAATAAGGGGCTGGGTAAATTGTGATGAGGGATCAATCCTAAAGTGGTGGATAGGAACAAAACTTTGGGTTCATGTTGAATTATAATGTTGTACACCTGAAATCTGTATATATAAACAAACGTTGCTTCAGTGGAAAAAAAAAGTAATGATGTGTAAATGTCACATTATAAAAATACAAAGTTTTGTTATGGGGGACTAACAGGAAATTAGGCTCTAAAACTAATGAAAGTCAGATGATGAATCACTGAGCAGTTTAATTAGCTTGGCTTCTTTCTAGTTCCCTCCTGTGGATTTTCACAAGAATTTGCTAATAATCAAACTTTCTTGGGAACAATAAAAGGAATGGGGACTTAAGCCAGAGGAAAATAGGCTTAAATATATATTAGTCCTGTACTGTGTCCCAGATATTTGCCATACTTCATCTCAATTTAATTAAATAAGTATTATTAACTTCACTTTACAAGTGAGGAAACAAGATTGGTAGAGATGAGTATCCTTTGAGGATTGTTTCTTCTTCAGATGATTATGATTCATTCTTTGACTTGAAATAAGTTTCAGAAGATTGCCATGTTTGATTTGTGTCTGGCTAGGAAAACAGGATTATCTAGGTATTTAAAACTGAGGGAAATTGATTCAAGGAATTAATTACAAAAGTATTGGGATAGTGATTTAGGCAGGAACTCTGACTATCCATGAGTAAGGAGATTATCAAAACCTCTGCCCCTACAAGCAACTATTACAAAGAGGGATAAAATTGTCCAAAAACAACTATTTTAGCATTCTGGAAGTTGATAAAAGGTATATAAGTATTTGAGAAGTTTTGGTGCTTGAGCACCTGCTAGACTATGTGGAAATCTAGTCTGCAACTGATCCCATCTATCCCACCTACATGGAATTCTCTCAGGAAGGAAAACCCTTAAAATCCAGCATCTTCTCTATTTCCATTGGTTGTGGGGGCAGGGGAGCTTATTCAGTTTGGAGTAGTGGATGGTATTACTAACCTAAGATTGACGTTAAGGTGCATGCACTTATCTGACTGCTGCTATGTGGTACATAAAGCAGAGACCAAGAATCCTCCGACTATTTGTTTACTCCTGATTGTCCCTATGTTTTGTGTTTACGCATAAAGACTTGATAGGACCCATCAGAAAGCAAATTTCAGAGCAGACCCAAGAACAGCCTCAACTAAGAAGGCACGTCCCTGTCTACACACATATAACAGAGAAGGAGGCCTAACTATTTTGAGATCCTTGAGCATAATCTCTAACCAATCATTGGCTGACCACTAAGACATATAGGCAACCTTAGGAAGCCAGGCTAAAATATAAAGACAAGAAATATTCTTGAGTAAAGACACCTATATGGCTACACATCACAGGACAGCAGACAGATTTCAGAATTATAGTCCAACTACAACGACTGCTTGCAGGAGGAAAAAAAAATCAGAATAGAGAGTTACTACAATGACCAGATTTTAACAAAAAATTCTAAGACATGCAGAAATAGGAAACTGTGATCCACCCTCGAGAAAAGTATCAATAGAAACTACCTCTGAGTCACCAAAAATGTTAGATTTAGCAGAAAAGATTTCAGAACACATATAGTAAGGTTGTTCAAACAAATAATGAAAACCACATCAAGTGTTCCACTATACATTATTCCAAAAGAAGAAGATAGAGGTAAAAAAGAGTAGGAAAAAAACTGGAAGAAAATATGACCCCAAACATCTCAAATTAAATGAAAAGTATTAACCTAAAAATAAAAAACACTCAACAAGTGCCAAGTAGGCTCTTCATTCTTAGACAAATTGTTAAATGTCAAAGACCCTTTTATCATTGAAAGTAACATGTACAGGGGAGCATCAATACCATTAAGAGCTAATTCCTCTTTAGAAACAATGAGGGCCAGAAGGCAATTGTATAACATATTCAAAGTACTGGTGAGGGGGACTGTAAATCAACCAAGGATTCTATATCTAAAAAGAGTAACTTTCAAAATTGAGGGTGAAATAAAGACATTGCCAGATGAACAAATACTGAGAGGATTCATTGGTAACAGATTTGTTTTATAAGAATTTTAAAGAAAGTCCTTCAGCTTGCAGGGTTATAGCACCAGACAGTAATTCAAATCAGCAGAATGACATGAAGAATTTCTAGAGTGGTACTTACGAAAGTAATTATCAAAAAACAATACATGTATTTTCTCTTAACAGATTTAAAAACTATAAAATTATATAAAACAATAATTATAGAAGTGTCTTTTTAGATTTATAACAATAAAAATATAAAAGAGAGGAGAACAAAAGAAACTACAGTAATGCAAATTTTCATTATTTTACCAGAATTAAGTTAATATTAAGCTGAAGTAGATCCTAAAGCACACTAAGAAAATAACTTAAAAGTAGTCTAACCAGGCCTCCCCGGTGGCGCAGCGGTTGAGCGCTGGGTTGCGAAGCTGCCCGCAGCCTCTGTAGCGCCGGTTCAATCCCCGCTGCTCCCCGGTCACCGGAGGAGGGTCCCACATGGCCCGCAGACCTCTCCTGCCGCCCGCTGCTCCCCTCAGCAGTGTACTTCGGTCCTTCTGCCTGCCCTGCTCCCCGCTCAGGCTCTGGTGAATTCTCTCACCCTCCCGCGCTTCTGACTGTACCCAGTGCTTGTATAAATAAATAAATAAATAAATAAATAAATAAATAAATAAATAAATAAATAAATAAATCTTTAAAAAAAAAAAAAGTAGTCTAACCAACAATTATTAAAACTGTGTACCAAGAATATGTATTTAACACAAAAGGAGGCAATCAGGAAGGGAAAAACAAGAAAACAAGGGCAAAATGCAAGTGTGTAACTACCAATGTCAATAGCTATGTAAAATCAGAATTATCTTAACACCTTAAGCAAAAGACAAAGATTGACAGACTGCATTAAAAAAGTAAGACTAATTCTGTCTACAAGAGACAAAACTTTGATTCAAAAACACAAATTAGTGGACAATAAAGCTATGAGAAAAGGACATTCCTTGCAAACAGTAACCAAAAGAGTGTTAGAGACTGTACTGGGTTGAATAGTGTCCCTGAAAATTTTATGTCTAACTGCAATCTGTGAATGTGACCTTCTATGGAAATAGTCTTTGAGGTGTAATCAAGTTAAGACAAGGTCACATTAGATTAGAGTAGACACTAATCCAGTGACTGATGTCCTTGGAAGAAGTATGGACACAGAGACACAGAGAATGCTGTGTGAAGACAGAAGCAGAAATTAGATTACCTGCTTCTACAAGTGAAGGAACAACAAGCATTGCTTGCAACTGCCAGATGCTAAGATGAAGCACAGGATTCTTTCTAGAATTCTAGAACCTTGACACAAAGCATTATAACACACCTTGCTTTCAGACTTCTAGCCTTAAGCACTGTGAGAGAATCAATTTCTGGTTTTTTTTTTTAACATTTCTTTATGTTTACAAGAACTGGATACAGGCCAGAAGTGTGTGGGGGGGAGGGGTGTGTGTGTGTGTGACAGGATTTACCAGAGACAAAGTGGGGAGCAGAACAGGCAGATTTACTGAGATACACTGCTGAGGGGAGCAACGGATGAGACAGCAGAGGTCTGCCACGCCATGCGGGTTATCTCCTTGGCCGAGATGGAACTCATGATGCAGTGGCTGGCAATAGCTTGATCGTGCTGTGTCTTTAACCCCAGCGCCCTCAGGGAGGTTCCAATTTCTGTTATTTTAAGTCATCTAGCTTATGGTCATTTGTGACGCCAACCCTTAAAAAAAAATACAAGTGTCTTTGTAATTATAATACACAATAGACTCTATGAAATAGACTCTAAAACAATAAATACTGTTAGAGACAAAAACGTACATTTGATAATGATTAAAAGGATCAATATATCACAAAATATAAGCGTTATTAATACCACTTACAATTGAGCCCCAAATTACATGAACCAAAAACTGAAAAAGGTAAAGAAAATATACAACTAAACAATTGAAATTGTAGACCTCCCTTAACTGGGGCTGGTTCTCTTAGTTACATGAGTGAACTGGGGAGAGCTAGAGTGTGACACTAGCCAAGCAGGTAGGTTCAGAAAATGTTTCATCTATCAGTAGTAAGCAGCAATCTGGACATGAGTCTCAATATAAACGCAATGGAAAAACCCCAATCTCGTATTTCCAACCACTGACAAGCTTTGTAGCTTCTTCCAGTCCTTCTCTGTTCCATAGACATAGTTTGGGGCATATCCTGGCCTTGATTGGTTCTGTTTCCATTGCTCTGTTTCATTCTTTCCATAATCAGAAGTCAGTCTCCTCCTCATCTGTGTTCACGGACCACAGTCACTCAGGATCAAATAGCGATGGGAAGAGCAGAAGCTGTCCTGTTCAGAGCTTGCCTGGCTGCTTAAGAGGACAGCACTGGGGCACCTTGTAGGGTAAGGGGGCAGGCTGAACATTGGGTCCTGAATAGGTGAGTAAAACTGTTAAAAGTCCTGTGAAGCTGAATTTCACCAACTCATGCCTATAACTGGAGACTTCATTTTGCAGAACAGGAAAGGAAGGTATTCATACTTACCCACAGGGCTATCCTCACCCAGACTCTGCTTTCCTTCTCACAGAAATGCTACTTTTAGTCTCTCGTATAAGAGCAGCATCAAATTTGGTAACATCCTATTTATAGAGTCGATTATATGCCAGTCATGTAGTAGGTATTTTATATCATTTAACTATCGCAACTGTCACATTATAGTTCCATTCTTCAATGATAGAATTTGAGGCCCGAAGAGGTCAAGTAATTTGTCAAGAGTCACAGAGAGAGAAAGTGGCAGAGCTAGGATGTGAGCCCAGGCCTGGTGACCTCAGAGCCTGGTGTCATCTCTGTGATACAACACGCCCTGTGCAAAGTCACAAACCCTGTCAGTCACCTTCTGAGGCAAGTGTCCCCAAACTCCATCAGCCTCATGAAAACCTCAGATTTCATGATTTCTAGACAAAACACGGATTGTTCTACCATTATCAGATAGCTTGGGCTCAGGTAAGCCAAGAGCCTTTCTGGTTCATGTGGGGACTTTGGGAAAGCTGGATGTGGGGTGTTTATGGGAAGTTGTAGAGCTCCCACCCTTCTTCCTGATGTCCACACTCAGGCTCCATGTGCCATGGGCAAGCTGGCATCTCTGTGAATGCAGATGAGGAGGAGACTGACTTCTGACTATGGAAAGGATGAAACAGAGCAATGGAAATGGAACCACTCAAGGCCAGGATGTGCCCCCAAACTAGGTCTATGGAACAGGGAAGGACTGGAAGAAGCTATTAGATTACACGATGCTCTTGGAACTTGACTGGAAGACATATAATCCAGGAACGGCACAGAGAGTCAGCCTGAAGGGTCAAACTGTTACAGGGCAGGGAGAGGGGCAGCCCACACCCTGCAAACCTGCCTACTCTAAATGGGTTCTGCCATCCGCCGCATCAACACAAAACACACATGTGAGACTTTAATAGGAAGGAATTTTAATACAATTAGTAAACAATACAGGAAAGGCAAAGAATCTAGTTTCTAAATCAAGCACCCAAAGTTACCCGTCCCCTCGTGGGTTAAACTCCATCCAAATGGTATCGGCCCAGAGCAAGGCCCCAAAGCCTGCCACAAGTCTAAAGCATCTTAGAGTGGGGACCCACAGAAAAGGGTCAGAAATGACCAGATAAGTCTGGAGGGAAAAGAGCAAAATCAAAATCAAAACAAAAACTGCCATTGTCACCTCCCCACAGGTCTCTCACCCACATGTGTCAGCCAGTCCACGGCCAAAAGGCAAGCGCAGTTTCTTCACGTGTCTCTCGGCTCCCTGTGCCTCCTCCAGGTCTCCTTCTGGCTCTCCATCCTGCTTCCTTTCTTCCTCAATCTCCTCTGCAGCTGCTTCTCTCTCTCAGCTCCACCCTTCTTTTGGGTGGGCCAGGAAACCTGGAACCTTCCCCTTTCCTGGGGACCACCCTGTTACAAAACTATTATCATAAAGGACCCCAATCCATTTTTATAAATGCATGGGCAGAATTGAGATGTTAGGCAGGACAGGGAGAACTCATGAGAAAACCTGACATAAAAGGAATTTTATTGTCCATAAACATTTGTGTACAGCATGATATGTAAGTAGATTTTACTGAAATAGCTCGTCAATGACAGGCAGAAGGTAATTTTCAATTAATTCTCCTTTTACTTGTCATTTCATTGTTTAATTACCTGATTACAAAAAACACCACAACTTATTGTAAAAAAAAATTATCAACTATTGGCAATGAGAACATACATTTTTTCTTTCTTCAAAAAGTATTTATTAAATATTGACCATGGGACAGGCCGTATGTGAGATGCTAAGACAGCAGGGTCCTTGACCATGAATGTAACATGTACTTGGTATCTGAGAATAGCACATGTAGCTCCTCAGGATGCATGAGTGTGGATGAGCGCTCCTCCTCAGAGAGAGATGGAGGGGCCTCCCTGGTGGTGCAAGGAGTTAAGACGCAGCACTATGAAGCTATCCACAGCCACTGCAGCACAAGTTCGACCCCCAGCCAGGGAGGTGACCCACATGGCACAGCAGACATCTCCTGTCTTGCCTGCTGCTCCCCTCAGCAGTGTATTTCAGTCAATCCGACTGTTCTGCTCCCCACTCTGTGTCTGGTGAATCCTCTCACCCCTCACATCTCTGCCTGTACCCCAGGTCTTGTATGCATAAATAAATAAATCTTTAAAAAAAGAGAGAGGGATGGAAAGGGGGGGGTTGAAAGTTTCCATTGAAGGGTGAGGCAGTTGTACCTCCAAAGTGTCGAAGAGCAACCAAGACCTCACACCTGAATAAACTGTAAGTCTTATTTTACTCACCTTGATTGTGAGACAGAAAATGCTAGCTAATTAAAGGTTTTGATTAATAAGAAGTTTATAATCCAATGGCACATGGTTCGTCGGTTTCAGAAGGGTTAATACACACTTAACATTGGGCCTCCCCGGTGGCGGTGGCGCAGCAGTTGAGCGCTGGGTTGCAAAGCTGCCCACAGCCTCTGCAGCACGGGTTTGCTCCCCTGCCACTGGAGGAGGGTCCCACATGGTGCGAGACCTCTCCTGCTGCCCGCTGCTCCCCTCAGCAGTGTACTTTGGTCCTTCTGCCTGCTCTGCTCCCCGCTCTGGCTCTGGTGAATTCTCTCACCCTCCCGCGCTTCTGACTGTACCCAGTGCTTGTATAAATAAATAAATAAATCTTTAAAAAAACAAAAAACCTCATTTAAAAAAAAATACACACTTAACATTAAAACTCTATCCAACATACTTTCATTTGAACTTGATGATCAGGGCACTTCAAAGACTTTGGTTGAAGGAATGTGGTAAATGCAGCAGGAAAAGATACAATGGGAAGACTTAATGAAAGGTCATGAATTTGAAATGGAGGACACTGGCTTCAATGAACCATGGCTGTTTTTGATGTATGGTTAGGAATGATGAATGCCGTGTTTTAGAAAGATTAACTTGGTAATGATCTTCAGGGAAGACAGGAGAGGTAAAGGGGTTAAAAAGCAGGAAAAGCAAATAGAAGGCAGGTGCAGTAACCAAAGATGATGTGACTGTAGTAATGTCGGAGACAATGAGGGAAAAACAATGTTAATTAGTCTTGGTATCCAGTATAGGACGTAAAGAGTAGAGATGGGGTGGGGGTAAAGATTTTGAAGCTTTCTTCTAGGAACATGGGTCTGAAGCCTATGTGAGAAAGATCCTTGCTTTAGAGTGTCCCAATCTGACCTCACTTTAGCCATGTCGCTCCCTATGGATGAAACTTTGTGAGATCAAGGGGATAGGCCACCCAAACACTATCTCCCTCTACCTTTCGCAGCTATGTTAGGTACCCAAGAACCAGAATTTACTATACAAATATCACACCTGACCTCCTGGCCCTGTGCAAGCTTCCTGTCTGGGTCCATTCCCCCAAGGCATTGCTGGTGTGTTGCACTAGGTCTGAGTGGTGCCCAGGGGCAGTGGATGATGGTCAGTGATGGTTGAGTAGATAGAGCTCAGATTTCATGGCTGTAGTGTCCCCATACATGCATGTACAACCACACATGGAGCAGGATGGAGTAAAGAATGGGAATAAACAGGGTGGACCATCAACAGAGGCCAGAACCATCTCTTTCAGTATTGCTAAGTCCTGTAGTGGAACTCCAGTTTGTCTGAGAATTCTAAAAATCCTGGTCTTCCAGATCATTCTTCTAAAGGTATATTTGTAAGTAGGAAAATCGGTATTTTATTTAGAAGCTTATTGTCCTGGTCTATTACTTTAAAATATCTAGATATATGACTCCTGTTTACACTTATTCTACAACTATTAGATGTGGTTCTTCTTTTTCAGTCCAATATATTCCTAAATTAGTTTCTTAGTTTGACTCTTCTCCAAATCTCTTTGCTGAGTTTTTAGCTTGTGGGTAGCCCCTTAAAATATCCACATCAGTTCTTTCACTAATTGACTTGTCAGATATTTTATTATTATTAATTTATAATTCCTGTATACCTCAGATACATATGTGTGTGTATTAAGGTAACATATATATTAAACCTTATATCAACTCTATGGCTTTCCTATTTATTATTTTGATGGTGTCTTTTGATGAAGGAAGGCTCTTAATTTTCAGATTGCCAGTTCATCCATTTCCTCTTTATTCATAGGCATTTTTGTGTCCTCTGTAATAAATCTATACCTACTGTAAGACCATTAATATTTTTCTCCTATTTTCTTCTAAAAAGCTTCATTGCTTTTACCTTTTATATTTAGAAACATTAGGTCACAATGATTCTGCAAGTGATTTTTGTGTTGTAAAGGTCAAGATTAATTTTGTTTTCCAAATGGATATCCATTGACCCATCTCCATTTTTTCCAAAAGTACATCCTTTCTCCCATTGATCTGCAATGTCACCTTTGAGTGTGTGTGTGTGTGTGTGTGTGTGTGTGTGTGTGTGTATATAATATATATGTTGGTCTATTTGTCTCTCAGTCTATTTGTCCCTCTTTGGACAAGAACCATACTTTCTCAATTACAATAGTTTTGTACTTAATTTACTTTTATAGATTTTAACATCTGGTAGTGTAACTTCTCCAACTTCCTTTAGATTACCTTTGCTATTCTTGGTTCTTTGCATTTCGGTATAAATTTTATGATTGCCTAGTCAATTTCCATAAATATTTCTGCAGATTGCATTGAATTGATCAATTGGGAAAAATTACCAATTTTTAGTCTTCCAATCGTAAATGTTGTATGCCCCTCCAATTATTTGGTGCTTTTAAAATTTATCTCAATTACATTTCTTAGCCTTTAGCATAAAGAATGCATAGCTTTCATTAGATAGTCCAACGTATTTGACATTTCTTAAAACTATTCTAAGTATATCTTTTTAAAATTTCATTTTCTATTTCTTGTTAATATATATTAAAACAACTGATGCTTGTATCAGTGACTTTGCTTTATGTAGTTATTAATTTTAATTGTTTTAGATTCTTTAGGATTTACTATTTCTATCATCTGAAAGTTCCTGTATGACACTCCTAATGTTTGGAAGAATTCACCAATAAAGTTATTTGATACTGTAGCTTTCTTTGAGGTATAATTTTAGTAATAACCACCCCCCCACCCCGTGGTATATATAAACACATTTTGGTAACAGTAAAATTTACTCATTTTATTGTAAAGTCTTATGAGTTTTGACACAGGCCTACAGTTATGAAGCTATGGAGGCTTTAGGAAGGAAGCACTTCACTTCATTTACATTCTGTTGTGGAGAACATATTGACATGCTTACGCCCAGGCCTAAAGCAAAGAGGGATGGGAAGCTGAATTTTCAGACATGCTCTGCCCTCTGTAAGCTAGCAAGAATGCTGCATACTGTCCTATACAACCTTCCAACCAAGCAACTACAATTGGAAAAAAAAAATCTTTCTCCATTGCTTGGGTAGAAAAGTCCTAGACAGAATAAAATTGGCTAAATTTGGATCATTTTCTTCCCTCACTAATCATTATGGCAAAAATGATGGAGTAGTCCCGCTGGGCCAAGCCTGGATATTCATTTTTCTGTGCCCATAATGGACTGTGTTAATATCACCAAGGTCCCACAAAATGGTTCCAAGGGGAAAGATAATTTCTCATATCAAGATAAGCAGATAAGGTGTGCTGCACAAAAATTAAAGTGAAGCAAACAAAATGGTGTTCACTATAAAATGAAAATGAGGAAAAGGAGAAAACTAACCACTCAATTTGGACATTCCAGAGGCCGTGGGTGTTGCTAATAAGATCTATGGCTGCAGAGTGGCAGAGAGAAGCCAGCTTGTGGGGAGTGAGTGGGTGATGCAGGAGAGGTGAGTCAGTGGAGAGGGAGGGGCATGGTGAGAGTGGATGTCACTTTCAAGATGAGTGGCTGTGAAGAGCGTCAGTGTCTTGACTTGAGTTCCCCCAAAAGGTAATCCTGGAACAAAGATTTGAGAGCAAGCAGTCTGTTGAGGAAGAGAGGCCAATAAACATCTGTAGAGGAGAGGATGGTGAAGCAAAGAAAGGAAGGAATCCAACAAAAGATGTATTAATAAGTAGCTGTGAACAACTGCAGCTCAATCCTGCCTGAGACCTTCATTGCTGGAGGACAGTTGGAAAAGAGAGACTGGATGCAAGTACACGAGCACTTCTGCTCAATTTGTCCTCTGCGAGAGCTGTCACAGCCGTGAATGCCTCCAGGTGATGGCGGAGCTGAAGCTTTTGTGTGCAAAATGGGCGAGTACCCGCCCCAGAAAGTACAGGCAAAAAAGGGAGAGAGGGGGTCGCTTTTCTAAGGTGCTGGGCAGAAACGTGAGCAGTGAGAAGATGAGGAGAGATTCCAGAATGTTCTTTCTCTAAAGCAGAGTATAAATGTGAAGCGCATACGTGATGTGGGTAATTTAGGAGGCGAATTAGGAACATTGCGGGAAATCTGAGTCACAGTCCTCTGTCTCTCAAATGGGCCAGAAATTGTTTCCTCAAAGGAAATTAGAGTAGATATCAAAACCAAAGGGTCTTAAAGAACCAACCTGCCCCCTCTCAGAAAGGAGAAAGCGAGTGGCCCAATGCCAATAAATCAGGGTGCGGAGTAGAGGCCAGGCATCCTCAGGGTCTGCACCCAATTGTTTCATCCCCTCTTGGTCCTGCGCCGCCAGGGAGGTCTCAGCAGGTGAAAGGAGCTTTCGACCCATTCGAAACCAGCAGCCACCAGAACGCTCCGGATTCTCTGTTGCCCTTAAGCAGCAAAAAAAAGGAAACGCAACTGGGAACCAGATGGGGCCTTGGAACTTTTTGTTTTCATCCACGAAAACGTCCTTTTGCAATAGATAGAGAATCCCGAGCGAGCCCCGCGAAAGGGATCCTCGCTGGCACCGCCCCTCTGGCCCTGATCTCGAGCAGTAAGGCCGCGCCCCCGTCTCCGGCCGCGCCCCCGTCTCCGGCCACCCCGCAGTACGCGCGCCCCGGAACGCGGCTGAAGCCACGCCCTCCCCGGCGAACCCCCAAACCCTCGCAGGCCCGGGAGGCCTCGGCAGGGCGCAGAGGGCGCACGAGCCGGAGCAGCCGCGGCGGGGCGGCCGCGCGGCATCTCGGGGCGGAGGCGGGGCCGCGGCCGGTGGGCGCGGCGTCCGGGCTGCGCCAGCTGCTCAGGCCGACGCGCGGGCGCCCGGGCGCGCCGCCGCCGGGACCCCACTGGCGCGGCCGGAGCGCGGCGGAGGCTCGGACGCGGCGGGCGCCCGGGCGGGGTCCACGCTGAGCCGCCTCTGGTGCCTGCCGGTCCCCGAGCGGCTGCCCGGAGCGCGCGGGCGCGCGGCGCTTCGCCATGTACACCTTCGTGGTGCGCGACGAGAACAGCAGCGTCTACGCCGAGGTCTCCCGGCTGCTCCTCGCCACGGGCCACTGGAAGAGGCTGCGGCGTGACAACCCCAGGTTTAACCTCATGTTGGGAGAGAGGAACCGGCTGCCCTTCGGGAGACTGGGTGAGCGCGTCTCCATTTCCCGCCCTCCCGTTAGGACCAGCGCTTTTGTTTTAGGGTCGTAAATCTTCCCCTCCGTGGTTGCTCGGGCAGATGGGAAAATGGCCCGGAGAGGTCAGAGCCCATCACTTTCCATGTCTCCTCGTCTCCAGAATGGGATGCGGGGCCCGAGTCGCGGTGCCGTCTCGCCGGCCCGCAGATGCCTCCTGACAATGGCTGGTCCCTGCAGCCCGGGGGGCGTCAGCCTTGCGCGAGGCCGCGCGTTCCCCCTTTGCCTCGAATCCCACGCCCCCCAAATCCGACCGTTCCGGGGGACTCTGCGGGGCCGGGAGGGGGCGCGGAGCCGGCGGCTGATATCCGCCTGGAGTCTTCCTGCGAATTTCCTACCGAGGATTCCGCCCTTCCTGGGCTTGGCGCGGGAGAGGGACTTAATGCCTGTGGAAAGCCCCGGGGATTCGGCTACCCAGGGCGCGGATAAGCTGTCGGGGAATTTGGAAAAGACCTCTGGATGCCAAAGGCAGGAGCTTCGGAAGTGAACCGAACCCAGGAAAGGACAGAGGGTGGCTGATTTTGGACCTTTCCTTAGCTGCACCGAGGAACGTGTTTTCCCAATTGAGCCTTGAATGCAGATTTCACTTGATGCTGGATTCACGCTGTATCCTCTGTCCCTACTCTCCTCTCCCCCAGGGACACGCTTTTCATATGATTGAAACAGGTTGGCACCACCATAGCCACACACCCACCGCCTGTGGGAAGGGGCCTGGGGAAGCCGAGCGCCGAGGCTCCTCTTTAGATGACGTAATGCAGAAGTTGTGCTGAGCGCCTCAACTCACACCCCTTTGACCTGAGCAGAGCCTGTGGCCTCTCCTCGCTGCCCAGTCATAGGGAAGTGCAGTCTCGCTCCTGGAAACCATGTTCCCTGCCCAAATCCCCTTGGACTGGGGCTCAGATTGTTCTGCCACAGACAGGGGAGATTTAATAATAGGAAAAGTCATTTCTGTGTTGCAGGGCAACCCAAAGAAAGCAGTGTTCTGTGTTTACCAGAGGAGACAGTTTTCAGAAATAGGTGTGGTCAGAGGGCCCAGCGGTAGAACGAGCAAAGACTGAAAATAGGCCACTGGAGCTGGCTGGCCATGGGGGAGGTCTTGAGTACCATGTACAGTTATAATTGAGGAGTGAAGGATAGCCTTACAGAGATTATTTTTTGGAATAATATCATAGACAACTTTTTGTTGTTATCCAGGTTGATGTAAGGTGGGAACACCATGGAAGCACCGATTCCATCCCCAGAAATCTTGGAATATGGGGCATGGGGTTGGCATTTCCCTTTTGTTAAAGTGTCTCCTCAGTAAGCCTTCAGCAAAGAGAATGCCTTTCCTGAAAGAAGAAGAAAAAATATTTACAGTTGAGAACATGTATTTCTTCCGTGTTCCGTCCACTTTTCTCCCTACTTATTTCTGTGGACAGGGTAGTGCCGGTCTATAAAGGTTTAGGTGGGTCTTAATATTAAAAACTGACAAAAATGGCTCAGCCGGGACTGAACCCAGGGTGGCTGGCATGGCTGTGGTGCTTAGGACTTGGGAGGGAGCAGAAACCTATGGGGCCCAAATCCTAAACAGGTACAAGAAGATCAGCAGATGGCATTTGTTTTTTATAGGAAATTAAACAACCAAAACAGTTATATACCTCCACTGTTGGGGGTCTCTACTTTCTGTTGAAATTGCACTGTGTGACACCCAAGGTGAAGGCTTATAGAACTCGGAAGGCTGAGGAATGATAGTACCATGGGGCTGAAAAGATGGCTCTTTTTGGGGGGTAAGCCAGGTTGCTCTGCCCCAGGGAGACAGTGAGAACCAGTTAGTACCTGAAACTTTTTGTTTGAGTGTATGCTGTTCTCAGATGAATTATTCTTTTGACTTCTTCAACTCAAACCTCCTTTCTTTGGCTGCTCTACTCTTATTTTTGTTGCTGGAAATTCTGTGCATTCTATAACATCGTTAGGATTTTAAACAAAAATTGAGGCTTTTTATTTGTGTCCTTTTTGCTTTAATTTTACAGAGGAGGGGACATGCAATAAACTATTGAAAATGTGGCATGATGCCTAGAAGAAAGCTCTCAGGGCCTCTGATTTTGCTGTCAGGGCTCTTCACTGCCTTCTTTCACCCTCTAATGGCTCCCCTGGAAGCTTGTAGAAGTAGACATGCTTGAGAACAGCAGTCTTACTGTTCTACTGCTTTCCTTCTTGGCTATAGGGAGCAAGGTTAGGGGGTGTTAAAAGCCTGACTAATTAAAGTCCTTACTGGACTGAGAGTGGGGTGTGGTGGGGATCAGGGAGAGTGAGAAAGAACAAAGGCAGCAGAGAAATTTGGCAGACCACTTTATTGATATTATAACACCCACTCAGGGGAGGGTGAGAATGATGGGGGTTGCTGAGGAAAGGGGCAGAAGTGCAGGGCAATGTAAGGGCTCCTTTCCTAGCAGCCAGTCCTGACATGGGAGAGAGAAAAGCTGGGCTGCACACAGCTGTTCTCCTGCACGCTGGTGCTGACAGTGTGCTTCCCCACCTGTGTTGTTTCCTTTCTGAGCCTCCTCTTTCTTTCCTAGGTCACGAGCCTGGGCTGATGCAGTTGGTGAATTACTACAGGGGGGCTGACAAGCTGTGTCGCAAAGCTTCTTTAGTGAAGTAAGTGCTCTTCCAGACCTGATGTTTTCAAACTTTTACGGGAATGTTTTCAGCTTTCATCATGTAACACTTAAGTAAAACGTGGGGTAATTTTCAGATATTTCAAACACAAAGTATTTTATTGAAAAAGTCAACAAATAGTAGTTCTGCAACTTCCTCTAAGCCACTTTGATTACAATCCAAAGTTTTGCTGTCTAGTGCTTGATAAAGTCTGGCTGTCTCTTAGGTAAGGTTCCATAGAACCAGCTGGAGACAGGGTTCTTTGCATAAGTGATCTTGAGGGGAATGTGCTCAGAAGCCCATCTCCAAGCAAGGAGAGCAGGATAGCAGGGGAAGAAGCCAAGAGGTGGTATCAGCTGAAGTTTTACCTCAGTCTGATTCCATAGGGCTGAGGAGTGTGTGGGGGTTAGGGGTTGCCCCATCTTGAAACCAGCCGATCAGGCTTCTGTATGGCAGTATCAGTCAGACGTTGGCTGTGGGGAGAAGCGGGGAGCACGGCTCCCCAGCATATCTGAACAGGGACTGGGTCCCTGGAAAAGGGGCTTATATCAGCCCTTGGCAGTCAACTCTTACCACAGCAAGGAGTCCCTGCAGAAAGGATATCTGTAATGGCGTCTGCTCTACTGCCCATCCCTGAGCACTGAGGCTAATGGCCGGCTATCACCCGAACAGTATCATAAGGTAGAAGGAAGTAGTAGCATATGTTTGTCTTCGTCATTTTTATCTTTCTCTTCCATAATTTTGAATAACTAGAAAGGACTCAGAAAGTTAAAAATATAATCTTAAATGGCAGCTCCTAGAAGACAGCTGTGTTGCCCATGATCAGAATTAGTGTTGAGCCAGGGCAGTTCTAGTCTGTACAGGCAGGAGCCACAGGCAGTGGGACTGGGTGTACCCTCCCAGGGTTTCCCAGGACCTTGATAAGGTTCTGCACTGGAACAGAACAGGCAGGAGCCACAGGCAGTGGGACTAGGTGTTCCCTCCCAGGGTTTCCCAGAACCTTGATAAGGTTCTGCATTGGAGCCTGTACAGCAGGTACCTTCCTCCTCTCACTTCAGGGAGTTCCAGAAATTCATCAAGGCTCCCAGCCTACAATCCCAAATCCCTGAAAGGCTTTTCTTCTGGCCTACGTTGGAGATTTTCTTTTCCTCTTGAGAGTATTTCTTCCTTGTGGTTGTGAATAAACTTCCATTTGCTGTATCTTTCCCAAAGGGCTCATGAGGACATAGAACAAATGCAAAGGACTTCCTGTGGAAATCGGTCTTGGTTCTATATACGAAATGAGGACTTCCAGATGAAGGTCCTCTTGCAGAGTAGCACTGTCAAACAGAAATAGAAGTTTAACCACATATGTCATTGTAAATTTTCTAGTAGCCATATTAAAATAAGTACAAAGAAACAGGTGGAAGTTTATTTTAATGATATATTTTATTTAATCAAATAAATCTAAGACATTTTGACATGTAATTAGTAAAAAACAGTGAGATACTTTACATACATTTTTTTTTCATCCTGAGGCTTTAAAATCTGATGTGTATTTTACATCTATAGCACATCTTAATTCAGACACTAAGTTTTCATTGAAATCCCTTGATCTGCATTTAGATTTCATAAAAATGCATGGATGGAAAATGTAGTTTTATATGCCCAAGCTGTTCCCAAATACTTGAAGTTTTTCAGCAACTGAACTGAATACCAAAAAATCATTTTCCTTTAATAGGCACATGAACACATTGACAAACTGATTCATTTTATTAGAAAAATAATTGACCTGACTTTGAAGCAAAAACATACCATTTTAAAAACTATCCATGTTTATTCACAAATTGTGTCAAATCTGTATTATTAATATTAAATTCAAAGGAGGTATTGAATTAATTGAAAAGAAGCTAAATTTATTTATATCAATAGTGTTCTAAGTTTTTCTTTTGTCTTTTCCTGTAGTGTTTGCAGCTAATTTGCATAATGCTGTCTATTACAATTAAAATTTTCTGCATTTTTTAAAGATTTATTTATTTATTTACTTATTTATTTATACAAGCACTGGGTACAGTCAGAAGCGCGGGAGGGTGAGAGAATTCACCAGAGCCAGAGCAGGGAACAGAGCAGGCAGAAGGACCAAAGTACACTGCCGAGGGGAGCAGCAGGCGGCAGGAGAAGTCTGTGAGCCATGTAGGATCCTCCTCCGGTGGTGGGGGAAGCAGCGGGGGATCGAACCTGCGCTGCAGAGGCTGCGGTCAGCTTCGCAACCCAGCGCTCAACCTCTGCGCCACCGGGGAGGCCCAATGTTCTGCATATTGAGTCATGGTACAAAAATAGGTAAAATCAGGGGCCTCCCTGGTAGTGCAAGGGGTTAAGATGCAACCTATAAAGCTATCCGCTGCCACTGCAGCATGAGTTAGATCCCCGGCCAGGGAGCAACCCACATGGCGCAGCAGACCTCTCTTGACTCACCCACTGCTCCCCTCAGTAGTGTGTTTCAGTCAGTCTGCCTGTTCTGCTCCCTACTCTGTCTCTGGTGAATCCTCTCACCCCCCACACCTCTGGCCTGCACCCCAGTTCTTGTATGCATAAATAAAAATAAATCTTTTTTAAAAAATTTAAAAATAGGTAAAATCACTGTAATTAACATGTATTATGAAGTTGGAACACAAATTCACATATTTTTCCGGTTAGGTCATAAGTATATAGGTCATCGTTTCCCTTGCAGCTTTAATTTAGCTTGCTTATATACTTGTGGGTATAGGTGGGAAAATGTAAGTCCTGCTGCCATTTTTTATCTTTGGTTATTGAAGGAAGTAATAAATTATTGAATGAAAATGATAATTTGGCCCCCCAAAACCTTTTATTTCAAGAAAGATCTGAATTGAAACTAGCAGTATAGTAAATCTTTGTAGAAAACTCTTTTCATCTCTCAATCAGTGAGCATTGGCAAAGACCACAGTATCATTTAATTCATTGTCTTCTGTTTCAACTGTTCCATGAACTAAATCATTGTAGCATTTGCAAGTGTATACTGAATCATTTTAACAACTGTATCCAATGTAACTCTCTGTATCCAGAGAGTAGGTTCCAGAAAACTGAGCACAAATGTATCAGGTGGTACAGTGAAGCAAATTTTTCCATTATGTATCATAGAATAAAATAAAGCTATGAAGGGAAACATCAGTCTATTAAAACTCCAGATTTAGCACAACCTAGCTGAAGTACTATCTATTGTGATAAACTGAATTTTCACATACACATCAAATTCTTCTTTGACCATTATAAAAGATTAAAAAAACAGCTACACCATGGGATTGATATTTTTAGGCTACCATTTGACAGTACTTTTTCATATATTTGGAAATCCTTTGAGCAAAACATACCCAAAGTATTTTTTTTTTTTTTTTTTTTTTTTAAATAAATTTTATTGTTATATTCCCCATACAATTGCAGCCCCCCCATTCTGACCCCAATCCCTCCCCTCCCGCCCCCCCTAAAAGTGTCTCTGGTTCATAGTTTTTTGTTGATTTTGATTTTCACTATCTTATAGTTATTCATTTTCCTGGTCCCTTATTTAAGTTTTCTAGATTCCTGCTATGAGTGAGACCATCCGGTATTTTTCTTTTTCTTTTTGGCTTATTTCGCTGAGCATGATCCCTTCCAGCGCCATCCATGTTGCTGCAAATTGCATGTGTTTATCTTTTTTGAATGCTGAGTAATATTCCATGGTATATATGTACCACATCTTCTTGATCCAGTCATCTATTTTTGGGCATTTGGGTTGTTTCCAAAGCTTAGCTATTGTAAACAGTGCTGCTATAAACATAGGGGTGCAGGTGTTCTTTGGAATTGATGTTTCTGTGTCCTTTGGGTAAATACCTAGGAGTGGAATTGCTGGATCATATGGAAGCTCTATGTCTAGTAGGTCCAGAAATCTCCACACAGCTTTCCACAGTGGTTGGACCAGTTTGCACTCCCACCAACAGTGCAGAAGAGTTCCTTTTGCTCCACACCCTCGCCAACATTTGTTGTTGCTAGTTTTTTTAATATGTGCCATTCTCACTGGTGTAAGATGGTATCTCATGGTAGTTTTGATTTGCATTTCCCTGATGACAAGTGATGTTGAACATTTTTTCATATGCCTGTTGGCCATTTGCATTTCCTCTTCAGAGAAGTTTCTTTTAAGCTCTTCTGCCCATTTTTTGACTGGATTATTTTCTTTGTTGTTGTTGAGTCTCATCAGCTCTTTGCAGATTTTTGTGATCAGTCCTTTATCATTAGTGTTGGGTGCAAAAATGTTCTCCCAGTTGGTGGGGTTTCTCTTTGTTTTTGTTATTGTCTCTTTTGCTGTGCAAAAGCTCTTTAATTTGATGTAGTCCCAGCTGTTTATCTTTGCCTTCACTATCACTGCTTTGGGTGATGTGTCTGTAAAGATGTCTTTGATGTGCAAATCACGTAGTGTTTCGCCTATATTTCCTTCTATATATTTTATGGTTTCAGGTCTTATGTCTAGTTCTTTAATCCATTTTGAGTTGATTTTTGTGTATGGTGTGAGGTGGTGGTCAAGCTTCATTCTTTTGCATGTAGCGACCCAGTTTTCCCAGCACCATTTATTGAACAAACTTTCTTTGCTCCAATGCATATTCTTTGCTCCTTTGTCAAAGATTAGTTGACCATAAATCTGTGGGTTTATTTCTGGATTTTCTATTCGATTCCATTGGTCTGTATGTCTGTTCTTGTTCCAATACCATGCAGTTTTGATGATTATGGCTTTGTAGTATAGTTTGAAGTCTGGGAGTCTGATGCCTCCATTCCCTTCTTTTTTTTTCAGGAGAGCTTTGGCTATTCGGGGTTTTTTGTGATTCCATATGAATTTCATCAATAATTGTTCTATTTCTTTGAAGAATGACATTGAAATTTTGATTGGAATAGCATTGAATCTGTATATTGCTTTTGGAAGGATGGCCATTTTAATAATGTTTATTCTTCCAATCCATGAGCAGGGGATGTCTCTCCATTTCTTTGTGTCTTCTTCTATTTCTTTTAACAGTGTTTTATAGTTTTCTTTGTATAGGTCCTTTACCTCTTTTGTTAGATTTATTCCCAAATATTTGATTTTTTTTGTTTCAATAACAAAAGGGATGGTCTTTTTGATTTCTTCTTCTTCAGATTTATTGTTTGTGTATAGGAAGGCTACTGACTTTTGCGTGTTGATTTTGTATCCTGCCACTTTACTGAACTGATTGATGAGTTGAATTAGCTTTTCTGTGGAGTTTTTGGGGTTCTCTATATATAATATCATATCGTCTGCAAATAGTGATAGTTTGACTTCTTCTTTTCCTATTTGGATTCCTTGGATGTCTTTCTCTTGTCTTATTGCCCTGGCTAGGACTTCCAGTATTATATTGAAAAGCAATGGTGAGAGTGGACATCCTTGTCTTGTTCCAGATCTTAATGGAATTGCTTTCAGCTTTTCACCATTGAGAATGATACTGGCTGTTGGCTTGTCATAGATGGCCTTTATGATGTTGAAGTATGTTCCTTGTATCCCAAGAATTTCAAGGGCTTTTATCATGAATGGGTGTTGCACTTTGTCGAAAGCTTTCTCAGCATCTATTGATATTATCATATGGTTTTTATATTTCTTTTTGTTGATGTGTTGGATAACGTTGATTGATTTTCGGATGTTAAACCATCCTTGTGCCCCTGGAATGAATCCAACTTGGTCGTGGTGAATTATCTTATGGATACATTGTTGGATTCTGATAGCTAAAATTTTATTGAGGATTTTTGCATCAGTGTTCATTAGGGAGATTGGCCTGTAGTTTTCCTTTTTTGTGTTGTCCTTGTTCGGTTTTGGTATTAGTGTAATGTTGGCTTCATAAAACGTGTTTGGTATTGTCCCTTCCTTCTCAATTTTTTGGAAGAGTTTGTGAAGGATAGGCACTAATTCGTCTCTGAATGTTTGGTAGAATTCATTTGTAAATCCATCAGGTCCTGGGCTTTTGTTTTTGGGGAGGTTTTTTATTACCATTTCAATTTCGCTAATTGTAATTGGTCTGTTTAGGTGTTCTATTTCTTCTTTATCTAGCTTTGGGTGATTGTAGAGTTGTAGGAATTTGTCCATCTCCTCTAGATTGTTGAACTTGTTTCCATATAACTGTTCATAGTAGTTACTGATTATTCTTTTGATTTCTGCTGTGTCCGTTGTGATTTCTCCTCTTTCATTGATGATCCTGTTTATTTGTGCTTTCTCCCTTTTTTCCTTTGTGAGCCTGGCTAGGGGTTTGTCTATTTTATTGATTTTTTCAAAGAACCAGCTCTTGGTTTCATTGATCTTTTGGATTGTTTTTTTAGTTTCAATTTCATTTATTTCTGCTTTGGTTTTTATTATTTCTTTTCTTCTACTGGTTTTGGGGTTTTTTTGTTGTTCTTTTTCTAGATCTTTGAGCTTCGAGATTAGGTTGTTTCTTTGCGTTCTTTCTTGTTTCTTGATGTGAGCTTCTATTGCTATATATTTTCCTCTTATTACTGCTTTTGCTGCATCCCATACATTTAGGATATTGGTGTCCTCCTTGTCGTTCAATTCAAAAAATTTTTTAATTTCTTCTTTGATCTCCTCATTAGTCCAATGGTCTTCCAGTAGTGTGGTTTTTAATCTCCATGAGGTAGGAAAGTTCCTTGCCTTCTTTTTATGGTTTATTTCTAGTTTGATGCCTTCATGGTCAGAAAAGATGGTTGATATGATTTCAATCTTGGTGTATCTGTTGATGTTTGTCTTGTGCCCCAGTATGTGATCGATCCTGGAGAATGATCCGTGTGCGCTTGAGAAAAATGTGTACTCCGTTTTTTTGGGGTTTAGTGTTCTATAGATGTCTGTTAAGCCCAATTGCTCTAGGTCCTTATTTAGAGCTTTAGTTTCTTTACTTATTTTTTGTCTTGTTGATCTATCCATTGTTGATAGTGGTGTGTTGAAGTCTCCCACTACGTATGTGTTTTCTCTGATGTCTGTTTTCAGAGAGGACAACAGTTGTCTGATATATTTTGGTGCTCCTTCGTTTGGTGAGTATATGTTAATGAGTGTTATTTCTTCTTGAAGTATTGTCCCCTTGATCATAATGTAGTGACCCTTGGGGTCTCTTTTTATCTTTTTGAGTTTGAAATCTGTTTTATCTGATATAAGTATAGCTGTTCCTGCTTTCTTTTTTGGTCCATTTGCTTGTAGGATTGTTTTCCATCCTTTAACTTTGAGCCTATTTTTATCTTTTGTAGCTAAATGTGTTTCCTGGAGACAGCAAAAGGTTGGGTTTTGTTTCTTAATCCAGGCTGCAACTCTGTGTCTTTTTATTGAAGAGTTTAGTCCATTTACATTCAGAGTTATTATTGATATGTTAACATCTGTATTTGCCATTGTGTTTGTCTTTCCTTTGATTTTATTTATTTATTCTTTTAATAACTTTTTTTTTTTTTTGGCCTTCTTTCATTGTTATTCGTCCCTCTGAGGTTCTGGCTTTAGGACTCCTTGTAGTATTTTTTGGAGTGGGGGTTTAGTTGCAATGAAATTCCGGAGTTTCTGTTTGTCTGGAAAGGTCCATATTCTTTCTTCAAAGAGGAAGGAGAGCTTTGCGGGATAGAGTATTCTTGGTTGGCATCTGTTTTCTTGGAGTCTGTTGACTATGTCCCTCCACTCTCTCCTTGCCCGTAGTGTTTCTTCGGAGAAGTCTGATGTCAGCCTGATTGGTTTTCCTTTGAATGTTATCTGTTTCTTCCCTCTTGCCAGCTTCATTATTTTTTCCTTGTCCTGGATTCTTGGGAGCTTTACTATTATGTGTCTTGCTGTATTTTTCCTTTCGTCGTGGAAGTTTGGTGTTCTTCTTGCTTCTTGTATATCAATTTTCAGCTCCTTCTTCATATTTGGGAAGTTCTCTTCAATTATCTCTTTGAATATTTTCTCTGTTCCTACATCTCTCTCCTCTCCTTCTGGTATTCCTATAACTCTTATATTTCCTTTCCTCATGGAGTCAGATAGTTCCCGAAGTCTTTCTTCGTTCTTTTTCCTTCGTACTTCTCTTTCCTTTTCTGTTTTGGTTCTTTTTATTTCTATGTCTTCAAGATTACTTATTCGTTCTTCCATTTCATCTATTCTGCTTTCATTGCTTTTCCCAGAATTCTTTAGTTCTTCCATTAATTCTTTGATCTCCTGCATTTCTTTTACTTCCCTCTTTAGGGACTCAATTTCTTTCTTCTGACCATTGTTTTCCCTCTCTAGGGACTCAATTGCATTCTTCTGATCGTTGATTATTTTTCCCTTATCATTGTTTTCCTTTATGACTTCTGTTAGTTTTTTAATCACGGCAATTTTAAATTCTCTTTCTGGAAGGCTCAGAAATTCTTCCAAGTTATTGTCTTTGCAATCTGGGGGCTGGCTTTCTTTTTGTGGTGTGCTTTTTCTCTGGAGAGTTGCTAGGTTGCGTGTGGTTCTTCTCTTCCCTACTGTCTGTTTTCTAATTTGCCGTATGCGTTGGGACACTGTGTAGTTGGGACTGGCCGGCATCTTGGGTGGGCTTCTCTGTTCCCCTCTGGTTCTTCCAGGAGTCATCTGTCAGTTTCAAGCAGTCTTTACTGGAGAAAGGTCCCTGTTCTAAAATGCCGATGTAGGGACACACTCCCCTGTGCGCCTGGTCTGCCCCGGCGGTGGGTTCCTGCTCCCCTCTGGGCTTGGACTGCAGGCCAGAGGGGGTCTGGCGTGGGCGAACTTCCCCCGCTCACCTCTGGCTCCTGAGGAAGCCTTCTGCAGGTAGTCTTTACTGAAGAAATGTCCCTGTTCTAAAATGGTGATGTGGGACACACTCCCTGCGTGTCTGGTCTCAGGCACACTCTTCTGTGCACCTGGTCTGCCCCGGCTGTGGGTGCTCGCTCTCCCTGTGGGCTCAGACTACTTGTTCGGAAGGGGCCCGGTGTGGGCAAACTCCCCAGCTGGCCACTAGCTCCTTCAGGAGCCTCTGCTGGCTTCAAGTCGCTAGGTGGTGCCAGAGATCTCTCCTAGAGCCCTTGGGGAGCTTATTTTCCACCCCGTGGGACAGGGAGCAGAGCGGGGATGGTAGGGTACACCTCAACGGCTTTGGGGTGCTGTGTCTGCCTTGTGCCCCACCGTCGTGGGGAACCCACGCCCCTAATTTCGTGCCCCGGGTCTCTGTTCCAAAGCCCTCAGTTCCAGGACGCGGGCTGTAGCCCAGATCAGTGGGGCGGGAATGGCGCCTTTTGAATCCTGCTCCCCTGCCTGGGCGCCTTGTTCCTGCTCACTCAGGATGGGCCTCCGCCGTCTCCCCCTAATTTCGTGCCCGGGTCTCAGTTCCAAAGCCCTCAGTTCCAGGATGCGGGCTGTAGCCCAGATCAGTGGCGCGGGAATGGCGCCTTTTGAGTCCAGCTCCCTTGCCTGGGCACCTTGTTCCTGCTCACTCAGGGAGGGCCTCCGCAGTCTTCCCCTAATTTCGTGCCCCGGGTCTCAGTTCCAAAGCCCTCAGTTCCAGGACGCAGGCTGTAGCCCAGATCAGTGGCGCGGGAATGGCGCCTTTTGAATCCAGCTCCCTTGCCTGGGCGCCTTGTTCCTGCTCACTCAGGGAGGGCCTCCGCAGTCTCCCCCTAATTTCGTGCCCCGGGTCTCAGTTCCAAAGCCCTCAGTTCCAGGACGCGGGCTGTAGCCCAGATCAGTGGCGCGGGAATGGCGCCTTTTGAATCCAGCTCCCTTGCCTGGGCGCCTTGTTCCTGCTCACTCAGGGAGGGCCTCCGCAGTCTCCCCCTAATTTCGTGCCCCGGGTCTCAGTTCCAAAGCCCTCAGTTCCAGGACGCGGGCTGTAGCCCAGATCAGTGGCGCGGGAATGGCGCCTTTTGAATCCCCCTCCCCTGCCTGGGCGCCTTGTTCCTGCCCACTCAGGGAGGGCCTCCGCCGTCTCCCCGCAAGCCTAGGTCGCAGGCGCGGGGACCTGGGCAGCTGCGATCCGGTCCGGATCCGCGCCGCTTTCCGCACGCAACCTTACCGGGCGGCCGGGGCTGTGTGCTGGTGCTGGTCTCCTCCTGGGGGGCGTGGCTCTCTTTAATGGCGCCTGGAGCTCACCACCGCGGCGGATCCTGCAGGGTTCGCCTCTGCTCCCGTTCACGGGGTGTGGTGGCTGAAATAGTTCCTTTCCACTCACAGTCCCACTTGCTGCGTCCGTTTTTCTTGTTGGCCGTTTTGGTTTGTTGTTTCCCTCCTTTCTGCTGGTCGGAGAGTGCCGCCTCTGTGGGCGGGGGAGGGGAGCAGGGTTCTGCGCTTCCCTCCCTTCTCGTCCTCTTTTATGGCAACTTTCTTCTTCGGGCAGTTTGCTGGAGTCGTCCGTTTATCTTCCGTGTCCCAGTTCTCACTGGGACCTGCCGCTTTTCCTCCCTATTAACTTTTTTTAATGGGAGATCTTACTCGCAGCGTCTCCTCGCCGCCATGTTGCTCCGCCCACCCCATACCCAAAGTATTAATTGGGCAATGTCTCCGTCATGCAACTCCAATCTAAAGAAAAATATTTGAGATTTTTCAAATTTTGAGTCAGTCTTTGATGTTGTTAGGCAGGTTTTGAGCACAATGAGAATTGTTTGTGACTTAGCTAAAAATTGTCCCATTTTTTGGGCCTCCCTGGTGGCGCAAGGGGTTAAGCACCGCACTATGAAGCGGTGCACAGCCTCTGTAGCATGAGTTCGATCCCTGGTCAGCAAGGGAGAAACCCACATGGCGAGGCAGACCTCTCCTGATGCTCCCCTCAGCAGTATATTTCAGTCAGTCTGCCTGTTCTGTTCCCCACTCTGTCTCTGGTGGATCCTCTCACCCTCCCGCATCTCTGGCCTGTGCCCCGGCTCTTGTATGCATAAATAAATAAATCTTTTAAAAAATTGTCCCATTTTGGTGAAATATCTTTTTTCAGTCTTTTCCTCAAAATATTTTCTGTTACCACATTTCCATCTAAAATGACTTTTTGTATATAAGAAAACTTTATAGCTGATCAAAGTTACAAGCTCAAATCCTGTTAAGATTTTGTTTAAAATTTTTAGTTAGGTATTTAATTATGATTTCATCCACTAATTATTTTTTGACTGTTACAATACAAAGAAACTGCTTATGAAATTCATTATGTATTTGCTGAAACTGTCTCCTTTTTTTTTTTTTTTTCATTTTATTCTGCCACAGCAAACTGCAGTTGTCATTCATTGTGAAGTTTATTAAAAATCTTTTCCAGTTCTCTTTTCTCTTATTTTTTCTTACTGTTCTGGTTCTAATTCTAGCTTCTGTGTCCCCATTCAGCTTCACATTCACAACATGCTTTTGTTTTAAATTTTTAATTTTGTCACGTTTATTTTTAACTAGAAATACAATTATATTTCACTTTACCAATTATTATTTACATAGCTATCATTGTAACTTGTGCTCATTGCATAATAAACACATTATAATGTTTTATCAGTGCATGGGGAAAAACTCCACTTGAACTGAATTGATCTATTGTCCCCGAGAAGAACAGCGATGTGTTTTTGTGTTTATGTAGAATGCTAGAAACAACGGGTGCGCCTGACATGCACAGTGCATTATGACAAAATACAAAAATTACCTTATGTCATGTTGGTAGTTAAAGTGAAATGTCTTCCATCAAAACCTCAAAGTTGTGTTTAATGAGAAATATTTTACAATGCCTCCATTTTGAAATTAAAACTAATTAGAATTTAAAACTCAGCTCCTGAGTCTCATTGGCCACATTTTAGAAGTTTAGAAACCTCATATGGCTAGTGATCACTGTATCAGACATTGCTGTTCCAGTTGAACATTCAGTGGGTTGGAAATTTATCTTCTATTTCTTTTGTTCCGTTGAGTTCAATTAACTTTCAAGTTCTGTTACCTTTATTTTTAAAAAATATTTATTTATTTATGCACACAAGAGCTGGGATACAGGCCAGAGATGCCGGGGGGGTGAGAGGATTCACCAGAGACAGAGTGGGGAACAGAGCAGACAGACTGACAAAATACGCTGTTGAGGGGAGCAGCGGGCGAGACAGGAGAGGTCTGCTTCGCCATGTGGGTTGTTTCTCTCTGGCCCCGCGGGGATTGAACTCATGCTGCAGAAGCTTTGGATCGCTTCATAGTGCAGTGCTTAACCCCTTGCGCCTCCAGGGAGGCCAAGTTCTGTTACCTTTAATAAAATTTAAATCTCAATTGAAAATTTCTTTTTGTTATGGCTACTCTTTGTTCATAGACCGGGTTTTGCAGGTGATCTTAACACAGGATTGCCCTTAAGAGCTCTATGGAAGAGAACACAGTTTAGTAAAAGCCTGTGAAGGTGTTTGGGTAGTTTCCTCCCTACCTCTCATTCTGGGGGATAAAGGGTAAGTTTAGTTAGGGCTTGGGAGTTAGGGGATGCATTCTGGCCGTTTCTTGCTACCTTTGTGATACTGGTAAATTCATTTCTCGTGACCCAGTCCTCCTCTATGGAATGTGATACTGTTGCCCCCTGTAGGGTCTGGTTGGAGAGCAGATGTAGTTGGAAGCCCTGAACAAGCCCTGATGTTTATTAGGTGTTCTCTTCAGGGCCTGGCCTGGTCTTCCTTTGTGTTACGTTATTTTGAGAGGCAAAATACATACATAGTTATGACTTCTGGAGTTAATACCACTTGGAAAGAGTCCATATTTTACTCTGTCACTGATGCCAGGCTGAGCTAAAAGTGAAAAATGAAGAACTGAAATAAAATTTGAGATAATTAAGATCCCCACGTAATAGCCTTTTCTCACCAGAGAGATGGGCCAAGATAATACTTTTTACTAGTAGTCCAAATTGTTTCTTCACCTCCCCACTTTGATTTTTAAGTAAGGGTCTAGCTCAGGCACAACATCTTTGTTGGAAAGGTATTGGCTCAGGAGTACTTCAAGTTGCTTCCTTAGAGATGCCTTCAAAAAGAAGCTAAAATTTTGGACTTTTTGCCCCTTCACATTATCTGGAACGCACCTTTAAGGTGCCATGGAGTAGCCATGTGCTGCCCAAGAGTATATTAGAAGTTGGCCTAGATCAAATACTTATAATGGGACAAGGGGACCTAACTCCCGCTCCGGGTCATGCCCCACCTCCTAGTGGAGCTCAGTGGGTAATAACTGACATTTCTGAATAGAGTGACAGAGTGTCTAAGAAGGGAGGCTGACCCTTTGTCTTCTGCCAGGCTAATCAAGACAAGTCCAGAACTTGCTGAGTCCTGCACATGGTTCCCTGAGTCCTATGTGATTTATCCAACTAATCTCAAGACCCCAGTTGCTCCAGCTCAGAATGGAATCCTCCCACCTATCAATAACTCAAGAACAGATGAAAGGGAATTCTTCCTGGCTTCTTACAACAAAAAGAAAGAAGATGGAGAAGGCAATGTTTGGATTGCAAAATCATCAGCTGGTGCCAAAGGTGAGTTGGCTTTCCTCCCTTTCTCCCTCCCCTGTAAGTTCCTGCTGTGCTTTATTCAATCTCATAGGTTAGATTTTTAATGATATCTTTAGATGAGTGGCTATTCTAATCTGAATCCTCAAAGGTAGAGACCACATCTGATTACATAATTTTAAATATCTGTTTGTGAACTGATGATTTCTAAGTATAGCTCTCCAGCTGAGATCTTTTCCTTTTAAGCTCCAGATTCAACAACAGGCATTTCAAATTTAATGTGTCTGATATAGAACTCATTTCCTTCCAGACTTCCCCCACTCAAGCCTGTCCCTCTCTCAGTCTCCCCATTCAGTACGTGATCCCACTCCTTACCCAGTCTCTGTAGCCTCAGACCTGGGATTTATCCTTGACTGCTCTTTTCTTTACAATCTACTCCTAATATAGCAGCAAGTCTTGCTAACTCTACCTTCAGAATATATTCTAAGTCTTTTTCTTGCCATTTCCATAATTTCTCTTGAAAACAGCGCTCTAGTTTCTCCAGTCTATGTAATTGCAGTACCTGCTCACAGCCAGTTCTCCCGTTCTTAGACAGAGATGTTTTAAAAGCATAAATTTGATCATGTTATTCCCTGCTTAAGACTCACCAGCTGGCTTCCCAATGCAATTAGAATACACTCCAGATTCCTAATGGTAGCCTGCACCATTTGACATTTCCCATAGCTCTGATCTCATCTCCTATTCTTAACCTTGCTCACCGTACTGGAGCCACGATGCCTGCTGACCCACAAATGCTCTGAAGTCTGTCTCTGTATCTGCAGTGCATTTGTGTGGATTATTTTCTATTTCTCTCAACTCAAAGAGAAGGCTTTTCTAATCTAAAAGAACCTCTCTGCCCTTTGCTTTCTATCCTTTACTCTGCTTTATTTACCTCCATTGCACTAATTTTTTCCTAGCACCATATTACATGTTTGTTTATCTGTTCCTCTCCCCTTCACCCTGTAAGCTCCACCTAAACACAGACTTTCTTTTTTGTTCATTTCTGTTTTCTTCCCCATAGGCACTTAATAAATGTATGTTGAAGGAATACACAGAAGGGATGAGATTTATGATATCTCAGGTTTAAAATATAGGTAGCTCCCAATGTAATGAACACATAAACACAGTCTCTCTCTGTAACTACCATCATATGCTCTTTCAGCAACCATTCAATTTTGAACTTACTTCTTCTTTTATTGCCTTGGAAGACCATCTGGCCATTGGTATTCATTTCTATCCCCGGTCCAGTGGACCTCACCTTCTTTTCCACCAACCATGAGGCAGGAGGGCATCACCTGGAATCTCCTGAAAGTGGGAGAATTGGACTCTTGCCATGAGCCAGGTACCTCACCTACTTTCCCCTTTTATGACTGCACCTCAAGAACTGTCCCCGAGCTTGGTTCTAATAGTGAGGGAACTAGAAGAGAAAATAGACATTCACAGGATTCCGGGCTCCTCCTAGATTTGGGCTATAATCAGAATGGCCACTGCAAGGACAGCTTACATGGAGCTTTAACTAAAGTTAGAACCAGGAGTGAGACAGGGCCTTTGGTGGAAGGACCTGTCAAGTTATGGTCTTGATCCCACCTGGATGGTCTCTGGACCCTCACCAAAACAAGACATAGATTGATGCTCAGCAGCAGGGAGAGGTAAAGAGGGAATAAAATGCCAAGTGAAGAAGAAATTTTGTCTTAGGAGTTGAGAAAATTGGTGTGTGTTTTTTGGTTTAAGAACTACTGAAACCTATAGGCTGAATCAATGGCTTTTATCCTTGCTAAGTAAATATTCAGTATATGTTGGGTATGTTGTATACTCAGTGTGAAGCCCATTTACATCCATTGCTCATTTTGGATGTGAGTCTCCTTTATCCCTTACCTGGAGCATTGCTCTCTGTCCTATTCTTGACCATTCCAGAGTTTGCACACAATATAGTAGACAGAGATCCTGTTAAAGCATGGTTAGACCTTGTTACTGCCGTGCTCAACCCTGTCTCTTGGGGATATAAGAACACCCTGCACTCCAACAAAGGTTCAGCATTTACTGAGTAAATGAATGGATGATTAGAAGTAGTCGTGAATGTTTGGATGAAGAGAGTTACATAAAACAGACAAGATCTCTTGCTCTCATGGACTGACAGTCTAGTCAACAAGTTGATGATGCATCTGTTTCCAGATAAGCTAAAAGTTGAGATGGGACCAGAGAACAAGAAAGACTGTGACCTTGAAGCTCCTTGAAGAGTCCAAAGTTCCTTCATCATTTCTCCCCTTTAGTTAAGGAGGATATAAAGGAATGCAATAACAAAGACATGGAAACATGCTATTCTAGTATCCAGAACTTATAAAGTCAATGGAGACTTTTACGTATCATTTTATATCTACAAAATAAAGTTACCCTTAGTGACACTGTTGCTGAAGTTTGTTGTGAGCTCTCCCACTTAGTGGTAATGCACAGCCCTTTGAAAAAGTGATAGAATAACAGTGTAGGAGCCATAATGTGTTCATGTTCTTTGGCCCACTAATCTCATTCCTGAAAATTTAGTCCAGGGAAGTATTTCAAAAGGAAATTAGGGTGATCTACTGCAAACTTACTACTATGTTACCAGTCATAGCACAATATTATTTAAAAACAGTCGTATTGTCCAGCAATCAGTAAACAAATGTGTACTTTTTTTTACATCCACAAATGTGTACTTTTTTTCAGCCACTAACATAATTGTGAAGTTAATGTAGAAACAGTGGAAATATTGGCAGCATAAAGTGAAAAAGGATAAAGAAGTGAGTTCACCATGATTGAACTCCTATGCAAAGAAAGGTAACATGGAGGGAAAATATACATTAGGAAATAAGACTGTGGATAACTTTTCCATTTCCCTTTAATGCTATGTTTTCTGAATAATAATTTCTTAAACTTTATAAAAAGTATCTCCTTCACACTAATGTTACCCACCAACCAGTATTATTAGATATATTAACTTTCTGTAAGAAATCATTAATAAGGAAATAACATAAGAAGAAAAGTAAGGTTGGATGAGAGGGAATGTGACCAGATTTTGGAGAGCAAGGTGTCACTAGTGATTGAAATAGTTTCAGAGTATTAGTAGAAGAGTGATGTTTTAAGATGATTATTCTCAAAGTAGTATGCAAGGTGCTATAGCAAAAGAGAGACTAAGGTCTATAGTAAAGAATTAGCAGGTGGCAATAAAGAGGTACTAAGAAATTTGAGTGTGGTTCCTAAGGGGGCTGAAAAAGTATGAGTCATGTTCACACGAAGAGAAGGGAGCTTTTCCGAAATGATTTGCAATTTCTTTTTAAAGAGGCTAACCAAATGGTACAAGTGACAAAAATGGGGTAGATGAAAAGGGGGTTGGCTTTTAGGATAGATGCAGTATTAAATTAATCTGTACTGAAAGTATGAGACCCAAATACTATGAACTGTAAATCTAAAGCATAGATGGAAAGTCCTAAAACTGAAAGATGAGTTCAGCAAGGTCCAAGAGATGAGATCAACACACAAAAATCAGTTTCATTCCTGTATACTAGTGATGAGCATGTGGGAACTAAAACTAAGACCATGGTACATTTATATTCACACCAAAGAAAATGAGATGCTTATGTATAAACTTAGCAAGACATGTATGTACAGGATCTAGATGCTAAAAATTACAAAGTAACTGAAAAAACATCAAAGATGAACTAAATAAATGGACAGACAAATCATGTCCATGCATTGCAAGAATCAGCATACTAAAGATGCTGATTCGGGGCTTCCCCGGTGGCGCAGCGGTTGAGCACTGGGTTGCGAAGCTGCCCGCGGCCTCTGCGGCGCCGGTTCGATCCCCGGCTGCTCCCCGGCCACCAGAGGAGGGTCCCACATGGCACGCAGACCTCTCCTGCCGCCCGCTGCTCCCCTCAGCAGTGTACTTCGGTCCTTCTGTCTGCTCTGCTCCCCGCTCTGGCTCTGGTGAATTCTTTCACCCTCCTGCGCTTCTGACTGTGCCCAGTGCATGTATAAGCAAAACAAACAAACAAATAAATAAAAATCATAAATAAATAAAAATACATGCCTCTTAAAAAAATAAAAAAAAATAAAAAAATAAAAAGATGCTGATTCACCCCAAATTGGTCTGTATCTTTAATGTGATTACTATCAAGAGCCTGCAAGATTTTTGTTTACACCAAGCTTATTCTAAAATTCATGTGGCAAGGCACACACACCCTAGATTAAACCTGCACATAACTGCTCATAGCAACTATATTCATAATAGCTCAAAACTGGAAACAACCCAGATGACCTTTAACTGGTGTATGGTTTAACAAACTGGTGTATTGATACCATGGAGTGTACTACTCAGCAATAAAAGGGAAGGAACTACTGGTAAATGCAACAGCTTGGATGAATCCTCAGGGAAGTAAGGATGAATGAAAAAGCAATTTCCAAAGACCACATACTGTATAATTCTCTTTACATAATACTTTGAAATTACAAAATTTAAGAAATGGAGAAGATTGGTGGTTGCCAGGGATCAGGAGAGTGGTGGTGGGAGGAAGGTAGTTGTGGCTTTAAGAGGGCAATATGTGAGAGTGAGCTGTTCTGAATGGGAGAAGATGTTGTAAGCCATTGACCTTAGAAGGCACCCAGATATAAAGAGCTCTTACAAATTAACAATAAGGACCTCCCTGGTGGTACAAGGGGTTAAGCACTGCACTATGAAGCAATCCACAGCCTCTGCAGCGTGAATTCGATCACCAGCCAGCCAGGGAGCAACCCACATGGAGCAGCAGACTTCTCCTCACTCGCCTGCTGCTCCCCTCAGAAGTCTATTTCAGTCGATCTGCCTGTTCTGGTCCCCACTCTGTCTCCCCACTCTGAATCCTCTCACTCCCCGCATCTCTGGCCTGTACCCCAGCTTTTGTATGCATAAATAAATAAAATCTTTTTTAAAAAAACAAAAAAAAAACCAAATTAACAATAAAATAACAAACAACCCACTTAAGAAATTAGCAGAGAATAGAAGTAGACATTTCTCTAAAGAAGATATATAGTCAGTAAGCTCATGCTCAACATCATTAGTATTATGGAAATGCAAGTCTAAATCACAAGATTAGGCCTCCTTGGTGGTGCAAGGGATTAAGTCTCAGCACTATGAAGCTATCAGCAGCCACTGCAGCAAGAGTTCAATCCCCAGCCAGGGAGCTAACGCACTTGGCGCAACAGACCTCTCCTGTCTCACCCACTCCTCCCCTCAGCAGTGTATTTCAGTCAATCCTCCTGTTCTGCTTCCCACTCTGTCTCCTCTCACATAATATTTGTGTCCCACATTATTTATAAGAGCAAACAGAGCTTAAACAACCTGTCAATCATTGAATGAATGAAAAAAATGTGGTATATCCATGTAATGGAATATAATTTAGTCATGAAAGAAATGAAGAAATGTACCGCAAGGTACAACATAGATGAACCTTGAAAACATGTTAAATGAAAGAAGCCATACACAAAAAAGGCTACATACCATATGATTCCATTTATATAAAACATCTAGTATAGGCAAATCCATACAGAAAGAATGTAAATTAGTGATTGTTAGGGGTTAGTGTGAAGAGTGAATAAAGAATGACATCTGATGGGGATGGATTCTTTTGGGCGTTAATGAAATGCTATAAATTACATTATAGTGATGGTTGCAAAACCTTGGAATATAATAAAAACTTGATTTTATGGCATGCACAATGTATTTCAATAAAGCCATTCAGAAGGCTATTGTATCATTTACTTAATGTTGATGGGCACTTTGAATGTATCCCATTTTTTAATATTATAGTGTTACGAGGAATGTATTTCCACATTCATCTTTATGTCCTGACCTTCTTGATATTCTGTAAGATACGGGGTTAGATGTGGGTTTATTGGCCATAAGCAATATACAGTCTTCATGGTGGTAGCCAGTGGCTTAGTAGTGGGGTGGCACTTATTTAGGCTGCTAGACACTTTGAAAGTCTGTGAATATGAAATTTCATGGTTGAAGCCTGCTGAGATAGTGTTCATAGTCCTATAGGGAAAAAGAGTTAGTACCCTGATGCGCTTGTGGAAAGAGGGGCGGTTTGAGCAATTGGCAGAGAGAAGTGGGGAAGAAAGAGAAGAGTAAGAAGGCTAATAAAAGCCTCTTGTCAATTTTTCCTATAGTTAGTATTTTCTTTCTGGCTTTCTAGAGAGCTTTTTCTCTTGGGATAACCTGGACTAATTCTGTTTTGATTTTGCCCTGTCAGGTGAAGGCATTCTCATCTCCTCGGAGGCTACAGAGCTTCTGGATTTTATAGACAACCAGGGCCAGGTGCACGTGATCCAGAAATACCTTGAGCACCCTCTGCTTCTGGAGCCAGGTCATCGCAAGTTTGACATTCGGTAATGCATTTGTGTCTGGAGGTTTTGTTTTACCCATCTGAAAAAATTGCAGTGGTGTGTGATGAGAGGGGTCACATGGAATGTAAGAAAGTTTTTGTATTTAATGTTACCAAAATTGAGTGCTGCTGAATGGAACTGAGCTTCTGTACCTCATTTTCTATTTTTCTTTTAACATTTCTTTTTGCTTTCTAGAAAATGTTATTAAAATTATGAATTTTCTTAGTATTCTTTTAATGAACATAACTGATGGAACCAAAGAGAAATATATAGATAGTACAGACAGTACTTGCTCATGAAAGAAACTGAGAGATGTACATAGAACACATAATTCAGATACAACAGATGACACAACACCTTCCCCCTTTCAAATAATAAGTCTTCACTTAATTATTTGTGTCCCACTTTTTAAGGATTTCATGAACTTTTTTTTTAAAGATTTATTTATTTATACAAGAACTGGGGTACAGGCCAGAGGTGTGGAAGGGTGAGAGAATTCACCAGAGCAGGAGAAAAAGAGGCAGATTGACTGAAACACACTGCTGAGGGGAGCAGCTGGCAAGACAGGAGAGGTCTGCTGCACCATGTGGATCACCTCCCTGGCCGGGAATTGAACTCGTGCTGCAGTGGCTGCGGATAAAGAAATGGTGTACAGGCCAGAGGTGTGGGGGGTGTGAGGATTCACCAGAGACAGAGTGGGGAACAGAACAGGCAGACTGACTGAAATACACTGCTGAGGGGAGCAGCGGGTGAGACTGGAGAGGTCTGCCGCGCCATGTGGGTATCTCCCTGGCGGGCTGGGAATTGAACCTGCACTGCAAAGGCTGTGGATAGCTTCATAGCGCTGCACTCAAACCCACTGCGCCACCAGGGAGGCCCTTGAACACCAATCTTATGTCAGATCAGCTTCAGGAGGAATAATCTTTTTAAAATTACTAGAGGAGCAACAAAGTGTCCATAGATTAACCTTAACCCATCCAGATCTCTACAAAATGCTCTCTTTTTAATAGATCGAAGTCTTCTTGTCATTTGTGGTGAAGTATTTTGTTTGCCTCATTAGAGGTATAACCCATATCTTGCTAAGTGTCATAACTTGCATCCTGTAACCTTATTTTTATAAATGTATTTATTATTTTTTAAATTGGGCTACCATTATGATCCCCACCCCACATTAGGTATCATCACCATAGTGTACCCGCCATCAAATCAGCCATAGTCCATTGTGCTTCCCTCCCTCTTTGTGCTTACCCCTCCGCAACTCTGAATGCTTTAGTTCCATAGCTGTGGTCAGCTTTCAGTCCTCCTGCAACTTTAGAACCTACCTCCATCCTCTGATTCCTCTCAAAAGAGTCAAGGTGTGCGAATGATATATATAATATGGTGAAACCTTGGGTGAGTTGAATAAAGCAGTGTTTTATTGACTTGTAGGAGCTGGGTCTTGGTGGATCATCAATATAATATCTACCTCTATAGAGAGGGTGTACTTCGGACTGCCTCAGAACCATACCATGTTGATAATTTCCAAGACAAGACCTGCCATTTGACCAATCACTGCATTCAAAAGGAGTACTCAAAAAACTATGGGAAGTATGAAGAAGGGAACGAAATGTTCTTTGAGGAGTTCAATCAATACCTAACAAGTGCTTTGAACATTACCCTGGAAAGTAGTATCTTACTACAAATCAAACATATTATAAGGTAACTTTATTGTATCTTTTTTGGTTGTATGTGTCTTGAAGGAGCTCTGGGAGTTTGTACATTTCAAGAAATTGTTTCATTTGTCTAGTTTAAAGACAAAATTATTTATAATATCTTATTATTTTCCTTTTAATATCAATAAAATCTGTAATGATATCACTTTTTTCATTCCTGACATTGCTGATTTATGCCTTCTCTCTTTACTTGGACAGGTTGACCAGACATTATCAGTGTTATTAATCCTTTCAAAAACAGTCAACTTTTGACTGTTGGTTTTCTCTATCTTTTTGTTTTTGATTTCTCTGACTTAGGTTCTTTATTTCTGTCTTTCCACGTTAGGGGATTTAATTTGCTTCTTATTCTACTTTCCTTAAAGTGAAAGGTTAGATCATCGATTTGAAAGCTCTTATTTTTTAAAAGTATAAGCATTTAATGTTAGCAGTTTCCCTTCATGTGCTCACTGATTGCATGCCCCAGATTTTGCTATGTTGTGCTTTTATTTTATTAAATGTTTTCTGGTTTCTCTTGCTGAAGCCATCTTCAACTCGTGTGTTATTTAGAAATTTTTGCTTACTTTTCAAATATTTGGAGATTGTTCCACATTCCTTTCTGTTTCTGATTTCTACTTTTATTCCATTATGGTCAGAGAATGTGGTTTGTATGGTCTCATGTTTTTAAATTTTATTTAAGTTTGTTTAATGGCCCAGAATATGGTCCATCTTAGTGAACATTTATGTTCATGTTACCCTGCTGCAGTTGGGCAGAGGGATCTGTAAGTGTCAGGTGAGGGTGGCTGGTAGTGCTGTTTGAGTTGAGTTGCATTTTGCTATTGAAGTCCTTGCCAATTCTTAGTTCTACCTATTCCTTCCATTGTGAAAGGAAATGCATTGGTTTCCAGTTATGGTTTTGTCTTTTTTGCTTCCTATATTTTCAAGATAGGTACATATACATTTAGAATTGTTCTCTCTTCTTGGGGAACTGACCAATTGTCATGTAATTTCTATCTTTGTCTCTGGTATTATTTCTTATTTTGAAGTCTGTTGTCTGATATACACTCTACTTTCTTTTGATCAGTGTTTGCATGGTATGTCTCTTTCCACCCCTTCACTTCTATTTTATTCTGCAATGTGGGTTTCTTATAGATACCATATAGTTGGGTTTTGTTTTGTTTTATTTTTAATCCAATATGATAATTTCTGTATATCCACTGGTGTATTTAAACCATTTCAATGAAATATAATTATTAATTTGGTTAGATTTATAGCTAGTATTTTATTATTTATTTTCTATTTGTTCCCGATAGTTTGTTTTCGTTTTTTTCCTCCCTCTTCTGCCTTCTTTTGAATTATTTGAAATATTTTAGAGTTCCATTTAATTTTTCTGTTTAATTTTAACAGCATATCTTTATACTTTTTTAGTAGTCACTCTGGGGATTATAATGTACAAGCCTAATGCTTTATAGTCTCCTCGGAATTATTGATTTATCCCTCAAATAAGATGCAGAAACCTTACCATCTTCTTCAGTTCACTTGTCTCCTCTGTTACTCTACACACATTGAAATCTCTACCACATAATAGTATAAAATTTTTGCCATCAACAGTCATAAAATATATGTTTGCTAGTCAGATTAGATTTTTAAAAAAGACCAAACTATATGCTGTCTATTAGAAACACTCTTCAAATAATTTTAAATATTAAATATTTAAATTAAAATATTATTTTATATTTACTCAGATGTTTACCTTTTTTTTTTTTTGCTCTTCCTTTAGTTCTAAAGTTCCAGGTTTGTCACTCCCCTTTGCACTCTAGCATTTCTTTTAGAGGAATTCTGCTGGTAATAAATCCTTTGTTTTCCAATTAATGTCTTTATTTCGATTATTCCTGAATGATGTTTTCATGGAATTACACAAACATAATGTCAAGCAAAAAATATAAACTGCATATAAGAAGATGTATGCAGGCATACTATATTCATATAATGGAAAAGCAACTAAAACAAAATAGTACATTAGTTAGAGGAATGTGCATATATGGTAAAGATATAGAAAAGAACAAAAAATGATTAAATGCAAAATTCAGAGTAGAGGTTAACTCTGGAGGGGAAGATGGGGAAGACTCACAGAGGGGTTTAAAGGCATTAGATTGTGAGTGATTATGTATATTTTAAACTCACAAAGCACTTTTATTTTTTATTTTTATGTGTCATTAATAATCATTTAGATTTATCCATACATGTTAACTCTACATGTTGCTTTACTTTTTGCCTGCATTTTCTTGCTTTTATCTAGGATCATTTTCCTTAGTCTTAAAAAACTAATTTTAGTGCTTTTTAAGTTAGGTCTTCTAGAGATGAATTTTCTTAGTGTTTATTTGTTAGTATACTTACCTTTATTTTTAAGGACATTGCTCTAGAAACAAACATCTTGATCAGCAGTTAATTTTTTTAGCACTTTGAAGGTAGCATGCCATTATCTTTTTTTTTTTAATTTATTATTTAATTTATTTATACAAGCACTGGGGTACAGTCAGAAGCACAGGAGGGTGAGAGAATTCACCAGGGCCAGAGCGGGGAGCAGAACAGGCAGAAGGACTGAAGTACGCTGCTGAGGGGAGCAGCGGGCGGCAGGAGAGGTCTGCCAGCCATGTGGGACCCTCCTCCGGTGGCTGGGGAGCAGCCGGGGATCGAACCGGCACCACAGAGGCCGCGGGCAGCTTCGCAACCCCAGCGCTCAACCGCTGCGCCACCGGGGAGGCCCAGCATGCCATTATCTTCTGACTTCCATCTTTACTGTTAAGTCAGCTGAAATCTTAGTATTGCTCTTTTTTCCTTTTTCTGAGATTCATTTTATAAATTTTACTGTGAAATTTGTGTGGTTTTCTTTGTATTTATTCCTGCATAGGCTTTATAATGCTTCTGTGGCTTAATATTTTTTTATTTGTTTTGGAATGTTCTTGTCCGTTGTCTTTTCAACTATTATCTTTTCTGTCTGGGTCTCTAATTACATGGAGATTATTCCTTTTCTCTGTGTCTCACATTTCTCCTTTGATTTTTATTTTAAAAGGTTTTGAAAAATTAAAGAATATGCAGCAGAGACTGTATGTAGTCTACAAAACCTCTAACAATTACTGTTTGGCCCTTTGTAGAAAAAGCTTGCCAACTCTTAATTTATAGGTCTCTTTCTATTTCCTTGGTTTTTTTCTCTTGATACTGTTTCTTAATAAGCCTGGAAATAATTTTTTGGTGTTATCTATGCATTTATCATATTTTATTAAGTCCAGTAGAGGTTTTTTTTTAAAATTTATTTATTTATGCATACAAGAGCTGGGGTACAGGCCAGAGGTGTGAGGGGTGGGGTGGTGAGATGATTCACCAGAGACAGAGTGGGGAGCAGAACAGGCAGATCTACTGAAAAACACTGCTGAGGAGAGCAGCGGGCAAGATAGGAGAGGTCTGCTGCACCATGTGGGTTGCTCCCTGGCCAGCCAGGGATCGAACTTGTGCTGCAGAGGCTGCGGATTGCTTCATAGTGCTATGCTTTACCCCTTGAGCCACCAGGGAGGCCCAGTAGAGGTTTTTTTTTAAATTGAGGTGAAACTTGGATATGGTAAAGTCCACAAATCTTAAGTGCACAGCATAGTGACTTTTTAATTATGCCTACTTTCACCTAATCATATTGCAAATCCGAATATAAAACATTTATGGAATCCCAGAAGACTTTGAACTTTCTCAAAATATATACATATATATATTTCCAAAGGTAACCACGCTTCTTTTTACTACCATAGATTTCTTTTGCTTATTCTTAAACTTTATGGAAATGGAATTATATTTCTTATTTTATGTTCACCTTATCTCAGCATTGTATCTGATTTCATCTCTGTTGTTGTACATAGTAATGCATCCTTTTTTACTGCTGTGAATATTCCATTGTGTGAATATTCCATGATTTGTCCTGTCTATAGTTGATGGTTATCTGGGGTTTATCTCTTATATTTTAAACCTATAATCTGAATTGTTTTATGTCAAATTTCATGTTTTCCACAAGGCTAGCCCACTGACTTAGGACCATTTGTGCATAAGAGTGCCCTTTCTTTCCACACTGCATTTTGCTGGGTCTTATAATGTTATAAGTCAGGTGGCCATTAATATGAGGATCTGCCCCTAGGATCTCCCATCTTTTGATCTATCTGCCCTGTCATTACCACTCTGTCCTGGTGACTGAGACTTTTTCTTGATGTATTCTCACCTCGAGTCTAGCAGAATAATTATAGGACTCAGGGCCTTATTTCTTTGGGAATGATAGTTGGATAGAATTCTGACACCAGATAAATTAAAAATGCTAAAGAAAGAATCCTATTTCAGGCAGAAGATTTTTTGGATATTTGCTATACCATCCCCCTCTTCTTTGTTCTGTGCAGTTTAGAAAGTGCAGCTCCTTTGGTGCTATAAATGCACCTCACAGCACTCATGTTTCCCTCCCAACCCAACTAGCCTCCCCCTAACTTCCCACTCCAACTGAAAAAAGAAATACGTGTAATGTCTCTGATGATGAAAAAAGAAATCTTTTACAGTAAATTATTAATCTTGAGCTTCCAGGAGGTAAAAAATAATATTTAGTTTTGATTTGGTTCTGGCTTTTGGTTTTTTTTTAGTCAGAATGTAATGTTTCTTTCACTTTTTATTGGTTAGTATTGTTGGGTTTGTTTTTACCATGATAATCTATTAAATTTTAAAGCTTTTCTTAATTATAATAAAGGATATTTCAAGTAAAACAAAAGTTAAATATTGTCTCAGAATAGAAACTAAGATATGGAAACACATGTGATAGAGGGGTTTCTCATGCAGGCTAAGGATGGATGGGAGAAGAAACTTATCCAATTGGTTCTTACATGACTGTCCAAAATTATTGTTAAATATTTAATTATATCTATAGATGTAATTTCCTTTTGGGGGAGAAAGAAAAGGAAGTTGACACGGAAGAAGGGAATGGTGGAAGGAGGTTTGGGGAGCAATGCCCTGACTCCATGTTCATAGAATGCTCAGCCCTTCTCTAAAATCATGAATTTAAACTTTCATAGAGTGCAGACTTCATGAGTCCAAAACTACTAATCATCTTAAAGTTAATTATGTGGAAGCCAGTTCCCTGTATCTCTTTCCTTCTAACAACACACCTATGTAGAAGGACATAGAGTCTAATAATTTTAGAGTCTTTTTTAATAAAAGATTTATTTTTATTTATGAATCCAAGAACTGGGGTGTAGGCAGAGGTCGGGGGGTGGTGGTGAGAGGATTCACCAGAGACAGAGTGGGGAGCAGAACAGGCAGATTGACTGAAATACACTGCTGAGGGGAGCAGTGGGAGAGACAGGAGAGTCTGCTGTGCCATGTGGGTAGCTCCCTGGCCAGGGATTGAACTCATGCTGCAGTGGCTGGGGATAGCTTCATAGTGCTACAACCTAACCCCTTGCGTCACCAGGGAGGCCCCTTGAGATTCACTTTCAACTTTTTTCCATTTTACTAAAATCCTCCAATTTTTTCAAACAGTAGTTGATGTTAGTAATTCTAGTCTCTATTTCAATATTTGGTTGCTCTGTAATGTGTGTGTATATACATATAATATATATCTTAAATCATTTAATAATAAGTTGGCGTTAGAATTGGAGCTAGTGCAAAGAAATGAACAAGACCAACATTTTTTTTTTCAAATCTGCTCTTTACCAAAGACAAGTTGTTCTTTTATATGACAAAAATACCTGGAAATGTTTTATTTATTACAAACATGTGGTGGCAGCCTTTCTCTTGGACAGATCCACATTTATAGAGGCCATAGTGACTCATTGCTGACAGGGAAAGCTGCCTCTACTTGTAAGAACATGATTGGTTGTGGAGGTTTCTAACAAATTGCTTGGGCATGACCTTGAATGATTAATTGGTAATAAATTTAGGAAAAAACTTAAGTCAAACCTGATTTTTCTGAACAGATTTTATATAAGATCATCCAAGCCCATCCCTTGTGCTCCTTCTCAGCCACTGCTGTTCTCAGAGTGCTCTCCCCTCTGGCCCACAGAAGCTGCCTCTTGAGCGTGGAGCCCGCCATCAGCACCAAGCACCTCCCTTACCAGAGCTTCCAGCTCTTCGGCTTCGACTTCATGGTGGACGAGGAGCTGAAGGTCTGGCTCATTGAGGTCAACGGCGCCCCTGCTTGTGCTCAGTAAGCCCCAGTGCCTTTGTGTTTAAACAGGTGGGAGGTTGGTTTCGCAGGTGAAATAGCCCAGCATGGCGAGGTGGAGGGCTTCCTCGACCAGGTGTTAAGCACAACCCTTTGCCTTCTGTGCGGAGCTGCTGCAGTGATTGGGGTCCTTTGGGGGGTACATTGGCACACAGGGCACTTCACTGCGTCGTTTCCTTTCCCATTCCTCACTTATGTTGGATTTGAGTGGTAGATGCCGTGAGTTTCAACAAAACAAATGACTGATGAGCTGAGTGAGCAGGGTCCTATGGTGGGGGAGACAGTGACGACTGAGACATTCAGGGGCTCCCAGACAAGAAGCAACCTGAGAGGCATCGTAGACATCGTGGGGCTGGATGGAGCTGGACTGTAGGAGAAGAGACTCACATGCACCAAGGGGATTAGGGAAGAGCCTTCAGAATGGGAACACAGACCAGTGGGGTCTTGCTCTGTGCTGGCTCATCTGGGGGGTGGTACATTGGTGAATAGAACCTCCCTTCAAGGAGAAGCCTGGCTGCAGCGTGGTCTTAGTGCCATGGGGGACGGGAAGATGAAGATGAAAAGTAAGTTGAGACTGCACTGTAGGTACCTTATATGTAAGGGAAAGTTATTCAGACTTAATCCTGTCACAATATTAGCTCTAAGACCCATCTTCCTGATGTCAAGATCTTTCATGGTTCCCCATGTCCACATCTTGGGGAAAGTGGAGTGATTTCTCAAGCTCTAGGAGAAAGTCATGTACCTGAAAGAGGCAGTAGTGACACATAGCACTTCTTTCATTAGGAGCCATGCCTTTGCCACTTGCTTGACGGCTATGACAGGTGCGATTGTGTCTCATTTGTCCATGCCTGCAACTAACAAGTACTCATTAGGTAACCCTGGGAGACATAAGCCTGGGAGACATAAGCCCTGCCCTTAGTGGAGAGAAGCCGGACCAGACAGAGACTAGACAAATACAGGTCACAGACCAAGACAGCTCTTTCATAAAGTATAGGATGTACAAGATCCCCCTTGGTGGGTAATGTTTGGTGAGGAGGTCGGAAGGAAGCTCCACCATGGTATGCCCACTCTCTCCTGTCCCGCCTTTCTCCTCTCCCCCTGTCAAAGGCTCATCCTGCCATTGTGCTCTAAGCCTTCCCTGTCCTGCCTTCCCTCGTCTTCTCCTGGATCTCATTTTCAGTGTCGCCCTCTTCCTTCTGTACTGTGCGGTGCCACCAGCATTGTGTCCATAGCAACTCCAAATGTGATGTCACATCCTTCTCCAGGGACCTTGCCCTCACCTTCCTCCCCTCGCAGCCGGACTCCTGGGAAGCAGGTCTGCACAAGCCATCTCCTCTTCCTCCGTTCCCAACCATGTCTGGCTCTTTCCAAACTGGCTTCCATCCTGACTGCCCCGTAGACACTGTTCTTTGAAGTTCCCAAGTCCTTGTTGCCATGGCCAGTGACTTCCCCTGTTCTTACCTGCCCAGACCTCTCAGACCATTCCTGGCAGCTGACCACACCCTGGCTGAGACTGGGTGGTGGTTTGGCACACTCTGTACTGGGAAGACGTGACTAAGGAAGAATGGGCGAGATTGACCTCCCATTCCTCCTCTGCCTGAGCCAGGGCCTCACTTGGATGTTCTCTATCCGCTACTTTCTCTGCATGTGACCTTATTCAATTTCATGATCTTAAAATCACCGCGGGTCCTGTATGGCCTGACCCGACCTTGTCTCCAGCCCCACACTGCATTGAGGCACTTCCCAGATGCTCTGAGGTCTTGCTTCTTGGCATCTGCCCCTCCTTCCATTTGTGCTACCCCTCTTCTCTCCACCCCCAACTCACCTGTGACTGTCTCTTCCTTCTCATCCTCACTTCTACCCTGTCATCCATTCTGTGAGGCTTCATTCATTCTCCAGGCCTTCGCTTAGCTGTCACTCGTGGTGGTCGTTCCTAAAGCCCCCAACCATGCTGAGTGCTTCTCCTCCACACATACTCATCACAGACAGACTCCAGTGAAATTATTTGTTCTTCCATGCCAGCCAGAGCAGGAGGTGCCTGTTTACCTGCAAGACCTTCCAGAAATATTTGTTGGGTTTTTTTTGTTTGTTTGTTTGTTTTAAAGATTTATTTATTTTTATACAAGAGCTGGGGTACAGGCCAGAGGCACGGGAGGGTGAAAGGATTCACCAGAGACAGAGCGGGGAGCAGAAAAGGCAGATGGACCAAAATACACTGCTGAGGGGAGCAGTGGGCGAGACAGGAAAGGTCTGCTGCACCATGTGGGAATCTCCCTGGCCAGCCAGGAATCGAACCTGCACTGCAGAGACAGGGGACAGCTTCACAGTGCTGTGCTCAACTCGCTGCACCACCAGGGTGGCCCCAGAAATATTTGTTTAGGGGATGCTTCTTCCTCATGCAGTGCCTTCTGTGGTGTTTGTATATATCCAGTAGAAACCAGTTTTAGAAATGTGTTCATAGATGGAATTTCTAGGGCAGATCCTGAAAACTTTGATCACCATCCTCAGTGATATGTCTGAACACTTTCCAGGAAGCTTTACCCAGAGCTGTGCCAGGGCATCGTGGACATAGCCATATCCAGTGTCTTCCCGCCCCCAGACACCGAGCAGCAGCCCACCCTGCCCGCTGCGTTCATCAAGCTGTGACCCAGGGGGTGCTCAGAGCTGCCTCAGAAGAAGTATTTGGTCCTACTCCAGGGGAAGGTGAAATGTCTGGAATGCTTATCCTCAAGCCGAAACAGGAAAAAGGAAAGGCGACTTGCAAAGACATGATGGAAGAGAGAGCGTGGGGAAAGAAGGTGACTTCCCCAACGAGTGCTTGCTCTGGAGCCCTCTACGCTGCTGTTCCAATTTGAGAACTGAGGCAGATTTCTCTGAGGGGAAAGCAAAGTATCCTTTGGAGGGCAAAAAACCGGGAATTTGATTATTTTATGTTCTTATCCTTTAAAAAATCTGATTTTTATCCTAAGGCAGCGTCGTGAACAGCGCCTCTCCTCCCGGGGTTGTAGCTTTGGACCTTTGGTTGGTGTCTTCCCACCTGCTGCAGCCTTAGTGCCTTACCTCTCCGCCCAGCTGCAACCCTTCTGTTCTGGGACGTGCGTTGGATGTCAGAGCATTCTGGAGGTTGCCTGGGTGGCCCCTACTCATCCCCCTCCATGGCACTGCACCATGAAATTCCGGACAAGCATGCACCACTAGTTTTTGGTCTGTGCTGTGGGCTGCGTGGCAGTGAAGGGGGTTCCTTCTGTTCCTGATAGTCTTTGGTGAGTCAGCTGTCAGGGTTGGTATGGCCTGGACACCTAAACCACAAACGCTGCTCTCTGCATGTTTTAGAAACCAAGTGGCAAACTCGTAAGCATCAAATAAGCATGAGCGAGAAAAAACACAGTGTCTTGCTTTACTTCATACTTAAGGGTGGTGGGTCTTTGAAATATGATGCCTGAGTTATCTTTGTTTTAACCAGAATTCTACATGCACTTTTGCAAAGTTCCCTTTTCTTCACTTTTTTTTTTTAAATTTTAATTTTTGTGAAAACCCCTCTAGGGGGCAGGAGGATAGAGTCTCCCCACCCCCAGGTGGCACTGCCCCGGGCACAGATAGTATTGCCTCTTTTTGTTCTCCTTGCTTTCCAAGCCCCTTCTGCAGGAGCTGGAGAGGCAGATTCTATTCCAAGGAGATTTGCTGTGCGTGTGCCTCTTGAAATGAGGGAGGGGCTCTGAATAAGTAAGTGTATGTCTCCAAGTGGGAAAAAAATCGTTTCAGAGCTCCACACTGCATCTTGTAAGTCAATAAATATGTCCTGTTAGGTGTAGTACCCACTTAGCACCGATGAATATTACATAGTCTTCAGGAGGCCACATAAGTTGCAGTGGGAAGAACAAGATGCCTTTTACAGTGTGAACTGAGGAGCAGGACCTTTTTTAGAGTGTGCTTGGAACCACAGCAGTCCGTGGAAAGGCATCTTCCTCCCCAGGACATGCTATGTCTCCCTTTGTCCCTGCGAGTGCTTCATTATTTGATTCTACTTGGCTCAAGAAACAGTTCTGCAGTCAGGGAGACTTTTTTAAAAGGAAAAGGCTATGCCTCCTCATCCAGGATGTGATGTGGGAGCTTACAGTGGAGAAGGGAATCATGATAAAATTATTTCACAGATGCAGCAGTGGGTGTAGAATGTGAAGGCATTATGTCATGTGAAATGGAGGAAGGGACGACTAGGTGAGATTGCAGGGCATTTGTTTTTGCAAAATAAGTCTTGGTAGTTACCCAGAATGTGAATAGTGAAGTTTGCATCCTGAGTGAAATAAAATAGTGGTAAAAGTCAATTCTGGAGGCCCAGTGCAGCTGATGGGTTAGTGTTTTGGACTTCTAAGCAAATCATGGGCAGATGAACACCCAGGAGAGGGTACTGGGTACCTGGCAAGCATAGTGGGCTAATGATGGGGGAGGCACAGAGGTTTGTATCATGTGGTCACGTGCAAATGCAGATGTGTAGTGCTTTTTTGGACCTACATAACAGGGACATTAAAGAGTTTTCCAGCTCTTATAATGACAGGTAAGAAGTAAATTAGGAATTAATACAGAAAGCATCACAAACAGGAAGTCTGTGGGTCTTGATGGAATTTCTAAGAAACCTTAATTAATATAGCATATATGTGCAAGTAATCAGTCCTTAAAAAAGTTATACTTTATTTTTCACATGGTTTCAAATAAGTATTTAGCCATTTGTTTCTCTTTTGATGAAATGGTTAGCTCAGAACTGTTCCATACCCTTCCATGATGTCCTTGGCACAGATGGTCACACCTTGCTCCCCAGTCAGTCTTCATAGGTATAGTCCGTGTACGTGTCGCTAGGGGACAAGGTGTCATTTATTTGGAGATGTCCATTCCAATCTTGGTGCTGTCATTTGGCTGCACAGTGTCAGAGGAACCTGCTAACCTCTCTGTGCCTTAGTTTCTTATCTCATGGAAGAGAGTATTGCTTGACCCAGGGACTACCTCAAGGACTTTCAGTGAGGACAGATGAGATTAGCAAGACTCAAGAACCTTTAGTCCCAAGGTTCTCAGTACTGGCTATATGCTGGAATTAGTTTTTAAAAATGTTGATGTCCACATATTCCCTTTCTTCCTCCCACCCTTGACCAGTGAAATCGGCACCTCAGACATGAAGCAGGCTTCAAGATGCTGGGAAGCGCTGCCTGAGAAAGAACAACAAACATTTTTACCTTGAAAGAGTCAAACCCTGGGGCTTTAATAAATCCCTTCTGGAAGGACAGGGCCTTTAAGAATGACCAGCTGTTGCCTCTGTATTCATGATGCAAGCCAGTGTTGTCTAAGCGGGTTCTCTTTGCTTCTCCTCATAGCGCTGGAAACTCAAACACGCTCTCATTTACTTCAGCAGTTTATGCAGCCTTGACAACAAATGTAAACAGACATGAATTTAAATATCTGCTAAATATCTGTTAAGGTTACTAATTATTGACAGAAAAGACCTCTCCCTCACAATTAATTCCTGTGGTAATTATAAACTCTTTTACCCAGAATATATGAAGTGCCTCAGTGTCTGTATGATACAATGGAGCAGGTGCTGATGTGATGTCTCACTAGTGCCTCGGGATGATTATCACAGACTTGGAATATCTGGTAGTGCTGGAAATGTATAAATCCACAGATCCCACAAGCAGCGTGAAGCTACATGAACATTTGAGGCTGTCAAGTAGGGGTGGTAGGGGTGGTGCAGCCTCACTGTGGGTATGGTGGGGAGCTCTACCAGAGAAGACAGGGTGCCAGAATGGGTCCCCTGTAGTATGTGGGTATTATAGAGAAAGTTCAGTGATACCTTGTCTCTGATCGTGGACGCTGAATCTGTACCTAAGAGGAAATGACTTCTGAAATAAGGTGACTTTATGAATGTCTAAAATGCCTGGAGCATTAAGTAAAGTAATGATATTTCAAGTGTTTTCGTGCCCTTTGGTTCTATCATCTTACTGTGGGTGTTGGCTGTCCTAGTATGTCATGGGTTATTTGAAACCATTTAACCAGAGGTAGGCAGAGTTTTGTAAAGTTTCAGATAGCAAATATTTAGACTTTATAAGTCATAGAGGCTCTCTGTTGCATATTCTCTAATTTTTCCCCAAAGAATGTAAGAATGTAAAAAACATTCTGAGCCCTTAGATCATAAGAAAACAGGTGAGATGTTGGCATCACTTGCTGACACCAGCAGGTTGCACAATGTATAAACCAAATTGTCCTTCAAAACCATGATGAACTAGGTCAAGCACTGAAACAATTTCAGCTATCACAGTCTAGTCTGTCATCTCTTACACGTGTTGTCTAAATCAGGATGCAAGTTGTGGGGTGAGATCCATGGTTGTGAAGGAGGTTTTTGTGTGCTTTAAACATGGGGTGGGGGCCTCTCTGGTGGCACAGGAGTTAAGTCACAGAGCTATCAAGCTATCACCAGCCACTTTGGCATGAGTTCTATTCCTGGCCAGGGAGCTGACCCACATGGCACAGCAGACCTCTCCTGTCTCCCCCACTGCTCCCCTCAGCAGTATACTTTAGTAGATCTGCCTGTTCTGCTGCCCACTCTGTCTCTGGTGAATCCTCTCACACCCCACACTTCTGGCCTACACCCCAGCTCTTGTATAAATAACTGAATTAATTAAAATAAAAAAAAATAAACATGGGGTGGAGGTGGAGGGGCTTCTAAAATGAGGCTGCTTCCATAATTAGCCAGACACCAAGATGTCCTTACTGAGACTTTCCAAAGCCACCACAGGGGTTCTTAGTCTCAGAGATGTCCTTGTACAGTTTGTGTAAACTGTAATTAACTTGTAACTTCTTGTGTGATAAGACTGAGTCCTGCGAACTCCTTTCCCATGTGTGGTTGGCCTACTTTCCATGGCTGGTTTCACTCCTTAAACATATTTTGGGCACAGAGAAATGTCCTTCCATACCAGAAACACTAGCCTTAAGCATCCAAGTTTCTGGTGCCTACCAAACTTGTTTGGGGACAAGCAGACTTGGACCCTAGGATCCTGAGAGTGGATGGGCTCAAAGGTTTTGCAGTTCTTCTCTTAGAGTCTAGCTCAATTTGCTGTCATTAACTGCTTCTGAAGTTCTCATTGCCCCCGAGGTCCCATAATACTTTAAAGAGGTTTTCCCAAAAGGATCCATAAAGGTAAAGGAAAATAAACTCCTGTCCAGTGGAATACTTGGTTGCACAGCTTGAAGATTTATGCAAGCAGAACTTCTTTTCAAAATCCACATGAAAGAACATGAGTGGGAATAGCACATTAAGAACCTTTGAAAACCCTTTCTTTCATAAAAGCAGTGAAATTGTTGGTAAAAACTAGAGGTTATCCAAAGACTTGCAACAGTCCAGGAGATAATTAAAGAAAATTATTTGCATCTCAGTAATAACAACAAGTTTTGTGACATTTTAACTTGTCCTATTTTTATCCACCCTTCCCTAGCTCTACAAGAGCCTTAGAAACCAAGAGCCCCACCATAGCCACACAGCTATTAAAAGGTACAATGCCCCATTCCCAGTGAAATGTCATTATTTGACCTGTCAGATCCACATCAGTGCCCACTGATGTGTTGATGTGTTTCTTTCTTTCTTTCTTTTTTTTAAAGATTTATTTATTTATTTATACAAGCACTGGGTACAGTCAGAAGCGCAGGAGGGTGAGAGAATCCACGAGAGCCAGAGCAGGGAGCAGAACAGGCAGAAGGAACGAAGTACACTGCTGAGGGGGGCAGCAGGCGCGGCAGGAGAGGTCTGTGCGCCATGCGGGACCCTCCTCCAGTGGCCGGGGATCAGCCGGGGATCGAACCGGCGCTGCAGAGGCTGCGGGCAGCTTCGCAACCCAGCGCTCAACCGCTGCGCCACCGGGGAGGCCCTTGTTTGACGTGTTTCTGAGTGTAAACAGCCTTTTCCCCAGTTCATCTGTCAGAAATAATTAGCAGCAATTAACATCTCAACTTCCAGTGGGAGCAAACACCAAAATGACCAAAAAGCTTAGAAAGAAAAGATGGTAACTGAGATTGCCATAGAGGCGGTTTTGAAGTTTTGAAATATTCCTAACACTATAAGGACACATACGTGCACAGGGCTGTGTGCATACCCCAAGGAGACCTGAATTTCCTCAGCTTTCACCTCTGACTAGGAAAGATCTGTACAAGCTGGAAGTAAACACAGCAGAGTTACATAAATTGTATAAGTATGACCACATCATACAAACACAGCTCCTTAGCAAAGACTGGGAGACTTACAGGTTCCAGGCAATTAAAAAAAATCTCTGTTCTATCATTAGTTCACCATTATGCTAACAGCAGAAACTCCAGTGGCCGTACAACAAAAAATACAGGTCTTACAGAATTAGTTCTGGAAAGGCACTAAATAACAGCAACAACAATAAAAACCCAGAGAGGAGAGAATATCTCACTTCCAAAGTTGAACCTTTAAAACTTTCCAATTTTCAAACAAGAAAAGAAGAAAATACAGCCCATGGAAGGAAAAGGGAGTCAGTAGTGACTTTTCCTGAGGAAGTCCAGGCATTGGGCTTATTATACAAGACTGTAATTTAGTTAGAATGTTTAAGGAGCTAAAAGAGTGATGTGTTATCTGAGAGAAAACATCAATAAATAGATAAAAATCATTTAAAAATAGCACTAAGGAGAAAATTTGGCACTGAAAACTACAACCATACAATTGAATTAACACCAATCCTTCACAAAGTCTTCAAAAAAAATAGAAGGGAACACTTGCCAACTCAGTCTGTGATTACACCATTAATACTGTGACACCCAAATCAGACAAAGATAAAAGCAAACAACATACCAATACCTCTTGGGAATATAGATGAAAAAATTAAATATAATAGCAACCACAGCAACATATACAAACAATTATACACCAGGGCCAAGTAGGATTTAGCCTAAGAATACAATGCTTGTTTATAATACGAAAGCAATCAATGTAATCATTTTTATAGAACAAAGGACAAAAACCACAATCATATCAATATACATAGAGAAAGCATATGACACACAACCCTTTGTGAAAACAGCAAAAAAAAAAAAAAAAGAAGAAGAAAACAACCTAGGAATAAAAGGGGAACTTCCTCAACTTGATAAAGGGCATCTTTGGAAAAACTCATAGCCTCTATCACAGGTAATAATGAAGGACTAAAAGCTTTCTTTTTAATATCTGGCACAAAACAAAGATGCCCATTCTTGTCACACTAGTCAATATTATACTAAAGATTCTAGACAGAGTAGTCAGATAAAAGGAAGGAAGAAAGGGCATCTAGATTGGAGGGTGACAAGAGCTTATATATTGCAAATCTTAAGGATAGATCTAATGAGTTCACAAGGTTGCCAAAGATCAACACCTAAAATTCAATTCTATTTCTAAAAGTAAAACTTTAAATTTTGAAAATTTAAGAAAACAATTTTTATCAGCATCAAACGATTTAATTTTTAGTAATAAATTTAACAAGTTCATTTGTACACCAAAACTACCAAACATCTTTGAAAGACATTAAGAAACACCTAAGTAAAAAGAAATATGACTCATGCTCATGAATTGGAAGATAATTATTTTAAAAATGAAAACAGATCCCAGATGTACAGATGAAGGACCTTCCCTATGAAAAATCCCAGCTGCCTTTTTTGTAGAAATTTACAGGCTATCTCGAAAATTCATGTGGAAGTAACAAAGGACCAGAAATAGCCAAAACAATCTGGTAAAAGAATAAAGTTGGAGGCCTCAAAATTTATTATAGCACTTTATCAGTCTATGCTGGACTAGTATAAGGATAAACATACAGATCAAGGAAATAGAATTGAGCACCCAGAAACAAACCCTCACATCCACAGTCAATTGATTTTTGACAAGGAGCTAAGACAATTTAATGGATGGAAGGAAGCCACTTTTTCAGCAAATGGCCCTAAGATATTTCCACATGCTAAGGAATAAAGTTGAATGCCATTCTCACACAACATACAAGATTAACTCAAAATTGATCAAAGGCTTACAACTAAGAGTTAAAATTTAAAAACCCTCAGAAGAAAACATAGATGTAAATCTTTTTTTTATAATTAGCAATAACTGTACCTCAGATGAACTTTATTGGTTATCATACTGCCACTGTGGAAAATTTAAAAAAAAAATCTAGGTGTAAATTTTATGTATCTTGGATTAGGTAGTGATTTCTTAAATACATCAAAAGCATGAGCAACAAAAGAAAAACCTAAACTAGACTCTATCAACACCAAAAACTTGTGCTTCAAAGGACACCATCAAGGAAGTAAAAACCCATAAAATGAAAGAAAGCAATTGGAAATCATATACTTGATAAGAACAGAATATATAAAGAACTATTGCAATACAGCAAAAAGACAACCCAATTTTAGAATAGGCAAAGTATCTAAACATTTCTCAAAAAAAATTAGAAAAATAGGGCCTCCCCTGATGGCACAGCGGTTGAGCGCTGGGCTGTGAAGCTGCCCGCAGCCTCTGCAGCGCCGGTTCGATCCCCGGCCACAGGTGAGGGGCCCACATGGCACACAGACCTCTCCTGTTGCGCCCACTGCGCCCCTCAGCAGTGTATTTCGTCACTCTGCCTATTCTGTTCCCCGCTCTGGCTCTGGTGAATCCTCTCACCCTCCTGCGCTTCTGACTGTACCCAGTGCTTGTGTAAATAAATAAATAAATCTTTAAAAAAAAAAAATTAGAAAAATAGCTAATAGACATGAAAAGATGTTTTACAGCACTAGTCATTAGGGAAATGCAAATTAAACTATGTCAGTTACATTGCAACACAGGTTACAACTGTTGAACACACATATACACAAAAGATGACGCTGAAAGACATCTGCAGGCATTCCCTGATAAACCCCCATTCTGGGGAGATTAAGTGAGTCACAGGATTCATAGAGATTCAAAGGCTTTTAAGGAGGGAGCCTCCCTGGTGGCACAGGGGATCAGGCAGAGCACTGTGAAGCTAGAGTTCGATCCCTCCCTGGACAGGGAGGTACCTATGTTATAGGACAGGGAGAGGGTCAGCCCAAACCCCGCAAACCTGCCTATTCTAAATGGGTTCTGCCATCCGCCGCATCAACACAAAACATATAAGACTTCAATGGGAAGGAACTTTAATAAAACTAGGAAACAATACAGGTAAGGCAAAGAGTCTAGTTTCTAAATGAAGTACCCAAAGTTACCCGTCCCCTCGTGGGTAAAAGTCCATCCAAATGGGATTGGCCCAGAGCAAAGCCCCAAAGCCTGCCACAAGGGGGGATTGTAACAGGGTGGTCCCCAGGAAAGGGGGAGGTTCCCTGCCCCACCCAAGGGAGGGTGGAGCTGAGCAGGAAGAGGAGAAGCAGAAGAAGAGACTGAGGAAGGAAGCAGGATGGAGCCAGAAGGAGACCTGGAGGAGGCGCATGGAGCCTAGAGACACGTAAAGAAACTGCTTGTCTTTTGGTCGTGGACTGGGTGACACAGATGTGGGTGAGACCCGTGGGGAGGTGACAATGGCAGCTTTTATCTTGATGTTGATTTTGCTCTTTTCCTTCCGGGCTTGTCTGGTTATTTCTGACCCTTTGCTGTGGGTCCCCACTGGAAGATGCTTTAGACTTGTGGCAGGCTTTGGGGCTTTGCTCTGGGCCAATCCCATTTGGATGGACTTTTACCCACGAGGGGACGGGTAACTTTGGGTACTTCATTTAGAAACTAGACTCTTTGCCTTACCTGTATTGTTTCCTAGTTTTATTAAAGTTCCTTCCCATTGAAGTCTTATATGTTTTGTGTTGATGCGGCGGATGGCAGAACCTATTTAGAATAGGCAGGTTTGCGGGGTTTGGGCTGACCCTCTCCCTGTCCTGTAACACCTACATGATGCAGCAGACCTCTCCTGGCTCGCTCGCTGCTCCCCATAGCAGTGTATTTCAGTCCAACTGCCTGTCTTTCTCCCGACGCTGTCTCTGGTGAATCCTCTCACTGCCCCCCACCCCCACACACCTCTGGCCTGTGCCCCAGTTCTTGTATGCATAAATAAAACAAATCTTTTTTTAAAAAAAGGCTTTTAAGGATGGTAAGGCCTTCCATCTGCCCCAGCTCCCCAGAAGACGGGGAGAGAAAAAGCTAGGGTAGACTACTTCTTGTCCATTCCAGTAATGAGCCTTCAGGATTTAAGAGTTGGGTAAATAGAAATCTGAGGACAGATTTTAGGTTTCCGGAAAGGGGGTGGGGGATTATGGTGGATTAGGGTACATGTGGTAACATACATCTGAAAAGGTGTGCACCTCTATCTCTAAATCACAGTGTTGTAAATCAATTGTTACCTCAATAAAAAATAATACCATTAAAAAATAAAAATGGAACAACGAAAGAGATGGGTAGAAGTTGCAGCCAGGTGCGCAACATCTGCCTTTTCCTTAAAGCCAGGGGTGCCTCCCCAGAGTCCCATCAGCCTTGGATCCCACAACTGGATAACAGGATAAAAGGGTATGTTTTGAAGATCGCGTCTTTAAATCCAGAGCCAAAGAGGTGGCAACCTGAACAGGGCGTGGGGCAGAGGGTGGGTCAAGTTTCCACCTCCGGGTCTCTCCGGAGCGGCAGGGTAAGCAGAGAGGACCTGGCACCGTCTGGATCTGCACAGTGTTAAACCGGCTCCTTCAGTCTGTGGTTTTGCTTCCAAGTCGACCCTATAAAATGGAAGGACCAAGGGCGGGGTGACAAGGAGAACTACATTTCCCAGCAGGCCGCGGGCGCCGGCTCTTCTGCCATTCTTCGCGGCGCGCGTGGAGTGGTCGCTGGGATTCCGGGTGCGGGCGGCCGCATGGATTCCTGCGGCCGGTGGCGGAACCTGCCCAGCGGGCCTAGCCTGAAGCACTTGACCGACCCCTCTTACGGGATCCCGCGGGAGCAGCAAAAACCAGCGCTGCAGGAGCTGACGCGGGCGCATGTGGAGTCCTTCAACTACGCTGTGCGCGAGGGACTCGGCCTCGCGGTGCAGGTGAGCGCGGCTTCCTCCCCGACGCTCTGGAGCCCTGCGCTTGTCCGCGCGGCTGGACCCGGGGACGACCCTCCGCCCTTGGTGAAGCACGAGGAGTACAGGAGAGAGGGTCCGGAGGGGCTGGAGAAGGGCGCCTTGGGTCGGGTGCGGGCCTCGGGAGAGGATGAGAGGGGAGAGAGATGAATGAGATTCGGGGGCTGCAAGGGGTGGGGGAGACTCGGGAAGCGGGGGTGGGTGGGGCCTGGGCCTAGAGGGCTTAAGACCCGCGGCGGTGGGTCGAGAGAGACGCCGGGGAGGTCACACTATACCCCCCAAGGCTACACCATTAGATCGTGCTGGACTCAGCGCAGGACTTGGCCCCCTGGCACTTGTAGAGTCAGCTAGAGATAGATGTATTTGGGGTTTCTGAATGTATGTGATTGGGAACCGTAGTGTCTGTAGGACAGTTTGTGGGTGCTGTTGAAGTGAGGAGTGGCCCGTGTGAAATGTGCTTCTTAAGACACACGCATTTATAGCATGAAGACTTAACCTGTCCAATACTTAACTCAAAAGGTTCTGAGCTTGTTTGTGGCTACACTAATGTGTAAGGTTCTCCTTCACAGCCCCCCGCCCCCCACAACACACACACTTAGAGCTTTGAAATGAGAAGCTAATGGGCACCTGTTCTCAATTAGGTTGATGCTGAGAAAGATAAACGAGACATAAAAGCTAGATTCAGTAGGAAAGTATAATAGCATTATTAGGTAACATTTGTCAACATTAAGTGGTTGGCACAGAGGATAATGGTAATGAAGGATTCAAGTAAAGGTGATGGGGAAGGTCTCCTTTAATAAGCATTGCCAGTGTCTCCAGGCATGAGACTCTGAGAGGAGAAAGTGGAAGTGGAAGAGACTGTTGAGTTCTCTGCTTTTGAGAACTGGGCATCATGTTTTGGAGTAGAGTGGTGGAGATATGAAAGTAGTGACAGTCCTCTTGAGAATTCCCCTGCCAAGGGTTGGGTACCCACTTGAGGAGTACAGAGGAAGTGCAACCAAATCCAGGTGTTGGAGAAGGGACAGCAGGCTTAGATGAATTGTAGGGAAGAGGAGAGAGAATTCCCACCTAGGAAAGTGAAGGAGCAATGCTCTGGGGATACTATTGGCTTTGGTTTTGTAGGGTAGGATTTGTGTTATGAGGGCAATGCATTTATTTACAGTATTTATTACTCTATTAGAAATTAAAATGGAAAAACTAATTCATTTAAAAATAAGCCAATTATATGTTAACGTTATGATGACGTTTTTGCATATCTTTTAAATGTCTGGCTTATAAGAAGACAGCTGAGTTCCTGTATCTGCTTCTGCATTCATATTCTCTTGGGATATATTCTGGTTGAAAGAGATGAAGAAAATCTAGTTCAGGATAAATAATGATACTGCAACTTAGCTGGCATTTTATTATTTGAAATTGTTGTTCCATAACATAGTAAGGCAAATGACTAAAAACTTTATAGAGCCAAGGGAGAAATAGCCTTAACATATTTTTGTTTGTTTATAGTTTTGCCTGGTTTCTTTTGAGTAGATTCCTCCATTCTGTGAGTTCAAATCGGTATGTCCATCATAGTCATCTTTTCAGAATATAGTTGATTCTCACTATTTGGGAATTCCATGTTTGTGAGTTACCTACTAAGTAAAATTTATTTGTGACCTCCAGATCAGTACTCACCAATATGGACAGTTCAGTGAAAAATTTGTTTCCTGGTGCATAAGATCCTGTAAAGCAATACTCTGCTTTCATGTTTCAAGCTCTTATACTGTAAATAAGTGTCCTTTTTGAAGTCTGTTCAGATTTTTGCATTCTTAGGCTTTTTGTTGGCGATTTTGCTGTTTTTCCTGGCCTTCAACCATATGGTGAAATGCTGTCTAATATTTCCTAAGCATAGTAAGGTTATGATGTGCCTTACAAATAAGCGTGTGGTAGATAACCTTGTTTAGTCATGATGTAGGTGCTGTTGGCTATGAGTTCAATATTAATGAGTCAACAATATATATTAAATAAAATGTCCTTAAGTAGAAACACATAAAGGTTACATATTGACCATGTAACAAAATATTGTGACCAAAGACTATGAAAATCCTAAAGAACAGTGGTTCAGTAGTCCTTAAATATGAAATACATCAAAGTTTTATTTTATTTTATTTTATTTTTAATTTTCTAGAGGCATGTCTTATTTATTTATTTATTTATTATTTGTTTGTTTGTTTGGTTTATACATGCACTGGGTACAGTCAGAAGCATGGGAGGGTGAGAGAATTCGCCAGAGCCAGAGCAGGGAGCAGAGCAGGCAGAAGGACCGAAGTACACTGCTGAGGGGAGCAGCGGGTGGCAGGAGAGGTCTGCGCGCCATGTGGGACCCTCCTCCGGTGGCCGGGGAGCAGCCGGGGATCGAACCGGCTGCAGAGGCTGCAGGCAGCTTCGCAACCCAGCGCTCAACTGCTGCGCCACCGGGGAGGCCCCAAAGTTTTATTTTAGAATAAAATGTTGAGTTCTAAAATAATAACAGCTTTAGCTAAAATTTGGAAAAGGTCAGTCGAATTCACAGGAGTAGACAACTTCCTTGATATACTGACACTGTTTTTTTTAATTAATTATTTTCATTTATAACTTTTTTTTTTTGTGGGACCCTTGCAGGCGGCCGGGGATCGAACTGGTGCTGCAGAGGCTGCGGGCAGCCTCACAACCCAGCGCTCCACCGCTGCGCCACCAGGGGAGGCCCTCATTTATAACTTTTACATCATTCTGTAGTTCCCATAAAATTCCCACCACCAGTTCACCCGTGAACCATCACCTTAGTCCCGTGTGCTCTTCCCTCCCTTGTTTTGATCCCTTTGATCCCTCTGATTGTTTTGCTCACTCCCCCTCCCTCACAGAATGTCTCTGATTTATGGTTTATGTGACTCTGTTTTTGATGTTCTTATTACTCTAAGTCTAGGAGGTTGTTCGTAGCTAATATGCGCGCATACTTAGCGGTGCCCCTTCTTCAGAACAGCAGAGCTCACCCAAGGGAGTGGTGTAGAGAAGCCGCTGCTCAGGAAGGGGAACCACCGTTCTCTTTGCATGGCTCTGGCTTTCGTATGAAGCCATCGTGGGATGACATGTACAAACAAGACTGTGGAATAGCTTGGCGGGTCTGGTACTGGATCAGGAGGATGTTTCCATATCCTTGTCCTCTTAGCAGCAGTCCCATCTGTCTTGCTGTGCACATAGAGGGCACAAGGTAGAAAAGAGAAGGCAGGTACTTGGTTCAGAAAACAGCTTTGTTCTGTACAAAACTAGATCCCAAGAGCTTACTACAGAATTTGATACCTGTAGGCATTCACAAAAGTATAAGTTAATGCATTATAGTTATTTATTTATTTATTTATTTATTTATTTATTTATTTATTTATACAAGCGCTGGGTACAGTCAGAAGCGCGGGAGAGTGGAGAATTCACCAGAGCCAGAGCCGGGAACAGAACAGGCAGAAGGACCCAAGTAACTGCTGAGGGGAGCAGCAGGCGGCAGGAGAGGTCTACGCACCATGTGGGACCCTCACAGGCAGCCGGGGATTGAACCAGCGCTGCAGAGGCTGCGGGGCAGCTTCACAGCCCAGTGCTCAACTGCTGCGCCACCAGGGGAGGCCCTCATGCATTATAGTTTTAAGCATTTGGTGAAGGCATGAATAGACCAGATGTGGCTTTTACTGTCATTTTAAATATATGTCACTTTGGCATTACAGGCATCATTATTCGTAGAACATAATAAGATTTGGAAGAGTATTAGAGAAAAAATGCCTTGGAAATGCAAACAGTGAATAGTGTCAATTGTATTTCAGGCTATACCTCCCTTCGAATTTGCTTTCAAAGATGAACGTATCTCTCTCACTATTGTGGATGCTGTCATCAGCCCCCCCACAGTTCCAAAAGGGAGCATCTGCAAAGAGCTCAGTGTCTACCCAGCAGAATGCCGGGGCCGAAGGAGCACCTACAGGGGAAAGTTGACAGTGAGTACAAGTGACAGTGTGTGACTTTCACATTTTACATTTTTATTTTAAAGCTTTATTTATTTATGCATACAAGAACTGGGGTCAGGCCAGAGGATTTGGGGGTGAGAGGATTCACTTGAGACAGACTGTGTAACAGAACAGGCGGAGCTCCTGAAATACACTGTTGAGGGTAGCAGCGGATGAGACAGGAGAGGTCTGCTGTGCCATATGTGTGTCAGCTCCCTGGCCAGGGATCGAACTCATGCAGCGGTGGCTGCCATTAGTTTCATAGTGCTGTGACTTCACCCTTGCACCACCAGGGAGGCCGTCACATTTTACATTTTTTTGTTTGTTGTTTTTGTTTTTTTTTTGTTTTGTTTTGTTTTTTGTGGGGCCCTCGCCGGCGGTTGGGGAACGAACATGCGCTGCAGAGGCTGTGGGCAGCCTCTCAGCCCAGCACTCAACCACTGCGCCACCAGGGAAGGCCCACATTTTATATTTTTTAGAATAAGGCTGTACAAAGCTAGATCCCGAGTTTGTAGTCTGCCTTGTTGGTACCATCATCTAAGAGATCCTATCTTTTAAATCTAAAACATAGTATTTCATTTATGGTCTTCCTTGCTCTTTTAAAATGCTCATCTTTTTCTTGTAGATTCAGATATTTTCTTTTTTCAATAATTTTTCTTCTGTTATTTCCATTTAGGCCGATATCAGTTGGGCAGTCAACGGGGTCTCAAAAGGAATCATTAAACAATTTCTTGGCTATGTCCCCATCATGGTGAAGTCCAACCTTTGCAACTTATACAACCTTCCTCCCAAAGCGCTCATCAAGCACCATGAGGAAGCAGAGGTAATTTCAGGGTCCAGTGCACTAATGGGCCAGGTGACAATAGAGAAGACTAGAAGCTTGACTGCGGGGGGTCAGTGTCTCTTTCTCTGCTTTGCTTTCTGGATAGGTAAAGTGGGGCATTAATATCCTGGCTGTATATTGTGTAGGGCTCAGAGTGAGTCTCAAATGAGACAATTATAAAAAAAGTAGCCTTAAAATTGAGGCTATTATTGCAGGGAAAGAACTGATAGATTTTTTTCCCCCTAATTTTCTCAATGGTACATATTTAGAGAGGTTTGTTTTTGTTGGTTTTTTTTTTTTTACCCTAACTTAGTCTATGAAAAACTATTGTCTAAAATGTGCTCTGCCAGAGTATGATGCCGCGAGCATGTTAAATAACTCACCTGTCTTCCCTTCAGCAGTTCTTGCAGCTGTGTTGGGTGGCTTTGCACTATTGTGTGAGTTGATCAAGACATACAGATTCTGCATGCAGCAGGGAGCTTGTGTTGTGTGGCAGGAAGAGAGTTCTGAAGGCAGGTCTGGGTTTGACGACCCAGCTGCTCCACTGACCATTGTGTGACTTTGGGAAGTTTAATCTCCCTGAGCAGCTTCCTCTGCTGAGAATGGGCACAATAGCTATCCCACTCATTGTCATGAGGGTTAAATGTTACAATAATGTAGAGTACCCAGAATCATATGCCTGCTTCAAGGTAGGCAATCCTTATATTTTTCACAGAAATGTGATACTGACTAAAGCTATTATTCTCCTATTATGAGGGTTAAATGTTACAATAATGTAGAGTACCCAGAATCATATGCCTGCTTCAAGGTAGGCAATCCTTATATTTTTCACAGAAATGTGATACTGACTAAAGCTATTATTCTCCTATTACTAATCTGAATTTGCCTGGGTGCTCCTCTTACTCATATTGTTCTGTGTCTGCCTGGGAATGAGGGTGATGACTTGCAGTTATTCACTTTTGTGTTTATAGTTTTGTTTAATATTATAATTTGTCTCTTTGGCAGGAAATGGGAGGCTATTTTATAATCAATGGCATTGAAAAAGTCATCCGAATGCTGATTATGCCTCGGAGAAATTTCCCCATTGCAATGATAAGACCAAAATGGAAAACCAGAGGCCCTGGCTATACTCACTTTGGTAACTTGTAGTGATTTTTGGGATGTTCTATTAGAAAAATTATAAGCCTTTTTTTTTTTTTTTTAAGTAGCTGTACCTAAATAGAGTGATATTTTTGTGTGTGATCATTTCTGTATTAAGATTTTGTAAGTGGGAAGCCTAGTATCTATATTGTGGGGTTTTTTTTAAGCTGAAAGAAACATATATGTTTATGAAGATGGAGACTGGTTTGACTTGGCCAGAGATCAGAGTAGGCCTCAGAAATTTTTTGATCCATGCTCTGCTACCTGCCTCTGATTAAGCAATGTCTGTGACAGTGCCTCACAGGACTTTGCATTCTTGTGTAACCCTGATAAGAATTTCTTATAGCTGAAGAATTTATTCTTATAATGCAACTAAAGACCAGCCTCTATAACCATACGTGCTGTACCTATAATCATAGCAGCAAGGCAAAGTGTTCAGGCATTTATTCTTTTGTAGCACTTGATGCAGTATGTCTTAGCAATCTTTGTTTTAATTTAATTTAATATCTAAAATTCTCCTTTTCTCCATTTGATCAGACTCTGTGGGTGCTGGGGATATAAAGTGCTATAAGACAAGGGCCCTGCTCTGATAGAAAACTTTGAATTTTCATTAAATTCTTAGATTTAGTACTTTGAGGGGTTTTCAACCAGTGGACTTCTAGTGAGTCCTGGACCTGGGACGCGACGGTGAGGGAAATCAGACATGGGGGACTGTCATGTCCAGCATGCAGTAAATCTTTATTGTCTTAGTGCTCATTATATACTATTTTAATTGCAGCAGGTGTAACATCAAAGCATACCATATAATGATAACACATATGAATGATTAGTCTACTTTCTTACTATTATCTATTTACTTCAGACAGTAGGGTACCAGGTGGTTAGTTCTCATGCACATAATCTTATCGCCCCCTAGCTAGAGCTTGGGAAGTTCGCTCTTTTTTTTTGTTATTCTAAGACTGTGGAGAGGTAGAGGCCTGACTCCACACAGGTCACTTTCCGGGCACTCAACACCAAGTCCTGTCACTCAGAGGTTTTCTTTCAAGACGCATGTGTTTTCACATGCCTTAGGGACTCAGGTCAAGGCCCTTCTGCTCACTGCGCGGGGTCTCTCCCAACATCAACCCTGGAAGATTTTACATTCTAGGGGACATTTGGCAGGTTCTGGTGACATTTTTGGTGGCCAGCATTGATTGAACTTAGTGGTTTGACTCCAGTTATTTCTAAAAGGGTAAAACTAATTCAGGGAAAAAAATGATTGAAGCATTTACAGTATTATAGAATTTTTTTATTTTTTGTTTCAATAGGAGTTTCAATGCACTGTGTGCGGGAAGAACATTCTGCTATCAATATGAATCTTCACTACTTGGAAAATGGCACAGTTATGTTGAACTTCATTTATCGGAAAGAACTGTTTTTCCTTCCTCTGGGATTTGCACTTAAGGTATGATTTACTGAATATTTTATTTTGTTGTGAGAAGATTCATTGGAGGCCACAGAATAGATTCTCCTCATCAGAGTTCCTACTTCCTAGTTATCTGCTGCTCCACTCAGTGACTTAAAACATCACTAAACATTTCCCCCTGTAGTTTCTGTGGTCAGGTTTGTAGAAGTGATTTGGCTGAGCTGTTCTGGTTCAGAAGATGTTTCTGTCAGATGTCTGTAAAGACAGCATTTGTTCAGAAGGCTTAACCAGGGCTGGAGAATCCACTTCCAGTGTAGACTCTGCACCGTTTGAGTGTCTAGCAAGTCAGTGTGGGCTGTTGGCAGGACATCTCAGCTCCTCTGCACAGGTCCTGCTTAGGGTAGCTGTCTGAGAGAGTTAACCTAGATGAGGCAGAAGCAACAATGCCTTTCATGACCAAGCCTGGAGACTCACATGTGAACTTTTTCACTGTAGTCTCTTGGTCACATAAGTGACCATGATTGATTTCAGGAGGAAACTAGAGTTGTGAATTCCATGAGGCAAGAATCATGGGGCTGTTTCTTGGTATCTATCATACAGGCACTGCCTCATTGTGGAGGGTTCAATTCTGCTCATTTGTCCTGGGCATCAAAAAGAAAAAGAAAAGAATTGTTACTGAATGAGTTAAGTGGAATAGTTATTACATAACAATTAAAACTTTTTTTTCCTATTCTAGGCACTTGTCAACTTCTCCGATTATCAGATTTTTCAGGAGCTCGTCAAAGGAAAAGAGGATGACTCTTTCTTCAGAAACTCTGTTTCTCAAATGTTAAGGATTGTGGCAGAAGAGGGTTGTTCCACACAAAAACAAGTCCTTCACTATCTAGGTGAACGCTTCAGAGTAAAACTCAATCTTCCTGACTGGTATCCAAATGAACAAGCTGCAGAGTTTCTATTTAAGTACGTGTGCTTCCATCCAAGCTTTTTTTCAGGGGGGTTGGAGGGTATCAGTAGTTCTTTGTATTGATGTAGTTAGAGTTTGTGATTCATTTAGGAATTGGAATGGACCTGGGGGTAGAATTCTGTTTAGGAGCGTAGGGACTAGCTTTGTTCCCATGACCTTCCTCTCCTTTCTTTTTATGGTATTTTTGTTTTGTTTTATTGTACTTTTCAGTTTTTATTTTGAAATAACTTCAAACTTCTGGAATTACTGCAAAATTAGTATATTGGATACTTGTGTTCAGTAGTTAACATTTTTACTACATTTGCTGTATTATTTTCTCTGCATGATTTGAAAGTTGCAGACATCATCCCTTTATTTCCTTGCGGCAAGGAATTGTCTTGAGTAACTACCATGTGATTTTTATATAAAGCAACCCTGCTGTAGCACAGCTCTGTCTCATACACAGCCATGAGCCACTTTGAGTGCTCAAGTGACCAGTCAGTGCAACTGAGAAACTGAATTCTGAATTTCATTTAATTTTAACTAATTGCAATTTAATTAGCTACATGTGGCTTGTCAATACCATGTTGGCCAGCACAACTCCAGACTATATTCTGTTCTTTTGCTAATAGTGCCATTAAAGGCGTGGCAGACTTCTCCTGTCTTGCCTGCTGCTCCCCTCAGCAGTATATTTCAGTCAGTCTGCCTGTTCAGTTCCCCGCTCTGTCTCTGGTGAATCTCTCACCCTCCCGCACATCTGGCCTGTACCCCAGTTCTTGTATACATGAATAAATAAATCTTTAAAAAAAAAATAGTGCCATTAAAGGTGAAAAACAGTTTTTCAAAAAATGAGTAAAGACTTTTTGGTAAACATGAAGTGGATACCTTGGTTAGTAGGACATCAAGTAGTATTAACAGCTGGATTGGAGGCCTCCCTGGTGGCGCAAGGGGTTAAGGCTCACTACTATGAAGCTGTTGGCAGCCACTGTAGCGCCAGTTTGATCCTGTGGCCAGGGAGCTAACCCACATGGCACAGCAGACCTCTCCTGTCTCACCTGCTGCTCCCCTCGCCAGTCAGACCACCTGTTCTGCTCCCCACTCTGTCTCTGGTGAATCCTCTTACCACCACCCCCACCTCTAGCCTATACCTCAGCTCTTGTATGCATATATCTTAAAAAAAAAAAAAAAAAAAAGCTGGATTGTTATAAGCTACTCCTTTCTGTTTTGACAGCCAGTGCATCTGTATCCACTTGAAATCAAATACTGAAAAGTTTTATATACTTTGTCTCATGACCCGGAAGCTCTTTGCATTAGCCAAAGGAGAGTGCATGGAGGAGAATCCTGATAGTTTGGTGAATCAGGAAGTCCTTACGCCTGGTCAACTCTTCCTCATGTATCTGAAGGTAAATTATGTGCTGTTTTCACCTGGGACCAGTTGTGCCTCTGAAGAATGGTGTGACAGTATCTAGCAGTGTTATTTCCTACATGTATGTTTATACAGTCGCCCCTGGGTATCCACAGGGGATTAGTTCCAGGACCTCCTGCACATATCAAAATTTACAGGTGTTTGAATCCCTTATATAGAATGGTACAGTACTGCATAAAACCTATGCATATCATCTCATAATTTAAATAATCTTTAGATTACTTATAATACCTACAACAATAAAATGCCTTGTAGATAGCTTTTATACTGTATTGTTTAGGGAATAATGACAAGTCTACATGTTCAGTATCTATTGTGGGACGAACTCCATCTTTAAAGCTGGATGCAGAACTTACAGATAGTTGACTAATTGCTAGTTTGACTAATTGCTAGTTTGGGCATTTTATATAGTCTCTATTTTCTGTATTTAGTGGTAAGAAATCTAATCAAAGATCCTAGCTTACACTAGGTTGAGAAATTTCTGTAATGGTTTTATAGGGGAAGTAAAGACAAATCTTGATTAAGAACATTAAAGATTAAGTGTGAATGACATGTCACCATACAGTCAGTCCTCATTCACATGTTCCATATTTACAAATTCACCCACTCATTAAGATTAACTTGTAACACCAACAATATCAGCACTGGCATCACTTTTCGTGGTTATTTACAGACACACAATGAGAGTAAAAATTTTGGAGTCTTCTGCTGCACTTGTTCCCAACCAAGGTGTAACAGAGCGGCATTCTGCTTTCTTATTTTAGTTCTCATTCTATAAACAAGAGTTAGTACTTTCTCACATTTTTGTGCTTTTTGTAGCTGATCTGGCTGTTTAAAATGGCCCTAGGTGTGATGCTGGCGTTCTACCTGATGTTCCCAAGTGCGTGGAGGCTGTGTGATGTGCCTCTCTGAGAAAATATGTGGTTAGACAAGCTCATTGGGGCTGAGTCAAAGTGCTGTTGGCTGTGAGTTAGTGGCAGTGAGTTCGCTAGGAAGACGTCTTGCAGGGGACGGGTCTCCTGCCTCCTCCTAGCTCAGGTGCCAGTGCTGAGGCTTACCCTGTGGCTCTTTCTTTTCTCTTTGGTCTTCTGTTCCTTTTCCGTTACATCACAGGTTTCATATGAGAAGAACATGTCCGTCTTTCCTGCTAGTTTATTAACTGTCATGTGTGTTAGATGTCATTTGAGGACTTTGAGCTGTTGGTTGATTTTGTTCTTGAGACAACAGGCAACATGCTGATCTCAAAGCTTTGTTGTTGCCTGTTTCTGAGATTGATGCTGTTCTGACTGCTTGATAAAAGCATTTTAATTGAAAATTTTCTAAGAACAAAGCAACCCATTTTGATTCTTCCTGTTAGTGTGGATATTCTTAAAAGTGACTTTTGTCCCACCCCAGAGGACATTTGACATTGTCTAGAGACGTTGTTTGTTACAACTCGGAGGGTGCTGCTGGCATCTGGTTGGTAAGGACCAGGGGTGCTTCTCCATTTCCTACCGTGCACAGGATGGTCCTTCACCACAAAGAGGCAATCAAAATAACAGTAGTCCTGAGGGTAAAAAACCCACATGTAAACAGGGTTTGTATCTTTTATCTTAAGAAATGCCTGACCACTAATATTACATTGAAAAGCTGTCTTTCAGGTTTGTAGTTTAGATGTTCTCTATGTTAGGTATATATATTAGCAGGCCTTTGTTATGTATGAATGCATAGATTATGTGGGAATGATTATGAAACTTGGATTTAAAACACAAAATATTTAATTTTTTTTCTTATTTCAGGAAAAAATGGAAGCTTGGTTAGTGTCTATTAAACTAGCTATAGATAAGAGGGCTCAGAAGACTAATGTGTACATTAACAATGAAAATTTGATGAAGATTTTTAATCTGGGAACAGACCTTACAAGACCATTTGAGTATCTTCTTGCTACTGGGAATCTACGTTCTAAAACAGGTGAAATTAAATAAATAGGCTTTATTTTAGTAATTTTTGTAAAATTATTTACGTTTAAGTGTATGTCAATCTCAGGAGCATTAGACAGTGTCTGTCTGGCTTAAATACAGTGTAATAATCGAATACATTTCCTATTCCTCCTAGAAGATTAAAGATGGTTGAGCCACCTGAGGAAGGTTACCTGGATAGGTGCTGTGGGAGGGTTGTTACACATGCCCTTCCTAGATCGGTTCATCAGAATAGAAGGAAAACTTTAAAATGGGAATTGAGGGCCCAGGAATCTGTCTTTTTTTGTTTTAAACAAATGATTGATTCTGATACAGATTTAGAGGCTAGTAATTAATAATACCCAACTCTCTTGGCTGAATCCCACTTAATATCGGCTATTTTACTATGTATTTAATGTTTCCTCACAAAGGAGAAAGTGGTAGAGAAGATAGGGAACCAGTCAGGACTAATAAAATTTGTGAAATCTGGGGGTTTTAACTACTTTTTGTACTCTTCCCACTCATTCTAGCTGAGGAAGCTTTGTAATACCCCCGTCTATGATCTGTAGTATGTAGCCACCAATAAAAATAGCCTTTAAAAAAAAAGTTTAGCCCATTATTGAATGACTTTTGTTTTATTAAGGTCTTGGCTTCCTGCAAGATTCTGGACTTTGTGTTGTGGCTGACAAGCTGAACTTCATACGCTATCTCTCCCATTTCCGCTGTGTGCACAGAGGGGCCGATTTTGCCAAGATGAGAACCACCACAGTACGCAGGCTGCTGCCAGAGTCCTGGGGTTTTCTTTGTCCCGTGCATACCCCCGACGGGGAGCCCTGCGGCCTGATGAACCACTTAACTGCCATATGTGAGGTTGTCACACAGTTTGTGTACACAGCATCTATTCCAGCTTTGCTCTGCAACTTGGGTATGTGTTGTACAGAGATAAACAGTCTTGTTTGGTTATGTGGATTTTAATCAGTGCAAATAAGTTATGCTTGCGTTATGAGTTTCTGTTTAAAGACTTTATTTAAGTATACTGTGATTCATTCACATAGAGCTCCCAGCCAACAGGACTCTAAGTATAAGCATCTCTGACTGTGCATTTTTATCCATAAGGCACAGCACAGCCTTGTGGCAGGAACACTGGATAGCACTTGCTGCACACCTTTGCTGAGGCCATTTTCAACACCTAGCACTAAATGACCATCATAAAGCACAGAAATGTAAAAACCATGGCATTGAATAGACTGTGAAAAGGATCCTTGTGTATAGTATGAGAGCTGAAACAAGAAGGTAGGATGTCACCTCATTAGACCTCAGCTGCTTTTAGAGACTCAGATGTTTTGCTGAGTGTCCTCAAGTGACCACAAACGCTACTGGTATTGATATCAGGTTTACAAATAACTTAATAAGTAGGCAAATTTGCAGATATAGATATGCAATTGAAAATCAATAATAATTAAATTTGGGGAGGTGGGAGGCAATGTTTTACATGGTTTTAGAAATATATATAAAAAGTTTACAGTGGAAGGATTTCCTGTCCCCCTGTGCCTCTTCCCACAGGCAATCAGAGTATAGTTTTTTGTGTATCCTCACTGAAATGACTTAGAAACTTACTCTGGCAATACAAAAAACATCTGCTAGAGACTGTATCATTGGCTGAATAAAATGATCAAGGAGTTGATGAACCTCTCTGAAGGGGCTTTTTACTGTTGGAAAAACATCCTGATATGTTCATTCTGTTCTCCATCAGGAGTCACTCCAGTCGATGGCACGCCACACCGACCCTACAATGAGTGCTACCCTGTCCTGCTGGACGGCGCCATGGTCGGCTGGGTGGATAAGGAGCTTGCGCCTGGCATTGCAGATGCTATCCGACATTTTAAGGTGATCTTGTGTCTTTGTGGATTGTTCTGTCCCGCTGGGTTTTGAGACTTAAGAAATACTTTCTGAAATATATTTTATTTAAGATTGTTTGAATCTACATTCGTAAGTCTCTGCTTTGTAAAAAGAATTAGTTAGAACATATCTACCCTCTGCAACAGCTTGTGGAGCATAAAATTACATGATCTTTTGATTCGATGGCTTTTCCCCTTTTGTCTTTTCTTAATGTAGTGCGTCCTCTCCCCTGTCTCTACCACCCCCACCCCAAGGGGTGAGTGATCGTTAATTAAGATTTGAGAATTTCACTAGTTTGAAACTTTTTCTACATCTCATTAATTTCAGGTTTTATCTTATAATTTCCTGATTTGTACTTTTTGGGGGACTTTTTTTGCTTTTATTTTAAGCTTTTGAGTTAGGAATTTAATTCATTTTCATTTTAAATAATATGTTTAGCTGTGAATTCCCATAAGTTCTGAGATATAATTTTGTTATTTTTTTCAAATTTTGGTTTGTGTTTTTAAAAAATTTTCCAGGTAGAAGGACTTTTTCATTGAATACCCTTTAAAATAAACTCAGTAATTAGATTCTGTAGAACAATTTCATATAGTATGTCTACCCGTACATTCTTGATTTACCAGTTTCTCACTATTGGTTTGCCTGATAGTGATGCTGGACCTCCCAGTAAGTAGGGCTCTGCCAGCTCTGGAAAATGGGGTGAGTGGCATTCTGTGTGAGAATGAGACTGGCAGGGCGCTAGGTTTGTTACCTGCATAACTATTTTCTCAAGACAACTACTTTTCTTCTTTTCTTTTTTTTAAAGATTGATTTATTTATTTATACAAGCACTGGGTACAGTCAGAAGCGCGGGAGGGTGAGAGAATTCACCAGAGCCAGAGTGGGGAACAGAACAGACAGACTGACGAAAGGGGAGCAGTGGGCGGCAGGAGAGGTCTGCGCTCCATGTGGGAGCTGGTGGCCAGGGATCGAACTGGCACTGCAGAGGCTGTGGGCAGCCTCGGAGCCCAGTGCTCAACCGCTGCACCACCAGGGGAGGCCCAAGATAACTACATTTCTTGTTTGACTTCATCCCTATTTAAGTTGTCTCCCAGCAGCAGAACGATGTAAACACATTGCTTATTCTTTACCGAACTCTTTATGTTGAAACAGGTGTTGAGAGAAAAAAGAATTCCTCCCTGGATGGAAGTGGCCCTCATCCCCATGACAGGAAAACCCGGTCTCTACCCAGGATTGTTCCTTTTTACCACTCCTTGTAGACTGGTGCGACCGGTGCAGAACTTGGAGTTGGGTAAAGAAGAACTAATTGGAACTATGGAACAGGTACGCAGAAATTGAGTGATGGCGGCTGTACAACTTCAGAGACCTAATTATTATTGCTCTTCTAAAGAGTTGTCATTGTTGGGCCTCCCCAGTGGTGCAGCGGTTGAGCGCTGGGTTGTGAAGCTGCCCTCGGCCTCTGCGGCGCCGGTTCGATCCCCGGCTGCTCCCTGGCCACTGGAGGAGGGTCCCACATGGCGCGCAGACCTCTCCTGCCGCCCGCTGCTCCCCTCAGCAGTGTGCTTCGGTCCTTCTGCCTGTTCTGCTCCCCTCTCTGTTGAATTATCTCACCCTCCTGCGCTTCTGACTGTACCCAGTGCATGTATAAACAAACAAACAAATAAATAAATAAATAAAACATGCCTCTATTAAAAAAAAAAAAAGAGTTGTCATTGTTATAATAGGTTTGTGGTCACATGACCTGCCTGTCCCATTCTGCCCAGCTCCTGAAGCTCCTTTCCACACTGTTCTGCCTTAGGGGTGAGGGTGAAATACTCAATTATATGTACTCATATTCTTTGCCTACATCTTTGCTTTTGCAAAACTGGGCTTTCTGCTACTTAAAAAAAAAATCTTCTCTTCATATCCCCCTTTGCATATGGACCAGGGTAGACTGAGAGTGAAATTTGTAAGGCAAGTGTATTTCTAACTGGAAGCTTCCCTATGCTTCCCAGTGGATCCCTGCCATGTTCGTGATGCTGGGTGGGGTGGTTCTCTCAAGTCTTTTAGTGAAAAACCCTGAGAGGTTAATATGTTAGCAGTCACAGTTACTTTGTACCTTGAACTTTCTCATCCTTCCTCTTTTCCAGCTCTTCATGAACATTGCTATCTTTGAGGATGAGGTTTTTGCTGGAGTTACCACCCACCAAGAGCTCTTCCCTCACAGCCTGCTGAGTGTTATTGCCAACTTTATCCCATTCTCCGATCATAACCAGAGTCCACGGAACATGTACCAGTGCCAGATGGGTAAGATGAGGTGAAAGATGGTAACAGAAGAAAAGTACCTATAGCTTTTTAATTTTGAAATAATTTCATCACTTAAAAGATGTTATACTGTCTTTTCTTGGTCTCTGTCATTTCTAAGTAGTAGTCATTGGCTATATGCATTGTTATTTAGCCGTAAGTTGTGTTATTTTTCCTCTTCTTAAAGATTTTTGGTTTTATTTGTAGCAAATTGTCTGTGATATATGTAGATAAGATGTTCGTTGTGTTTGTGTTGCTTGGGTTTTGCTGATCTTCTAATATATGGCATCTGCCCCATTCTCTCTCTTCTGAGATTTTAGTTACACATCATATAAATTAAACTTTTTGAAAATTGTCTCAAGCAAATGGATTTCTGTTTTCTCTCTTTTCTTTCATCATATAGGAATTTTTATTCATCATCATCATGTTCACAGACTTTTCATTCTATTTCATATATTATGTTTTTCAGCCTAGGCTAATTTCCATTTGTTTCTTTGTTTATAGTTTGTTTTCTTTGAAATGCTTGTCTTTGTTATATTTTCCTTAAAATTTGGAGCATAGTTATGCAACAGATACTTTTTTAGCTCATTGTCTGTTAATCCAATATCTGGACCATCACAGAATCAGTTTCCATTAATTGGATTTTTCCTTGAATATGGGTAATATTTTCCTGTTTCTTTGTCAATTGTATTGGTGGACATTTTAATTGAAATATTTTATTTTTTAAGATTTATTTATTTATGCATACAAGAGCTGGGGTACAGGCCAGAGACACGGGGGGTGAGAGGATTCACTAGAGACAGAGTGGGGAACAGAACAGGCAGACTGACTAAAACACACTGCTGAGGGGAACAGCGGGCAAGACAGGAGAGGTCTGCTTTGCCATGTGGGTTGCTCCCAGGCCAGCTGGGGATCGAACTCGTGCTGCAGAGGCTGCGGTTTGGTTCATGGTGCGGTGCTTAACCCCTTGCGCCACCAGGGAGGTCCTGATTGAAATATTTTAGATTGGATTCTGTTATGTTCCTCTGAGGAGGATTCCTTTTTAGATTTAACTGCTAGATAACTTAGCTGAACATAGCAGTTGGAGTATACTCTTGATTTAGGTGGGCTGATTTAGGTGGAAATGTTCTATGCATGCACTATTCATGAGTCTTCTGAAGATTTGAACTCACTTTATGTGCAGAATTTAAGACTCTTCCTTTGATTTCTTCCCTCTCTAGAGTTTCTCCTCTTACTTTTCAGTTAATATTGTGCTCTGAACTCTATTTCTTGGTTCTTCAAGTCATTAAGACTCTACATAGCCATTACACTGACTGGACTATCAGGCAAAAATAAAGTAAAATAAAATAAAAACTGGAAATTCATCTAGTGCAATTCCTTTTCTCCACATCTAAATTTTTCTTAAGTTTGTGGCTGCTTTTGGTTACTTTCCAGTGCTTTCAAGTTGTGTGCATATATGTATGTGTTTCTTGTTTTGTTATTTTTCTGGATCTCAGTAGTTGAGGATGGTCCTGTAGGAGTAGCGCTCTACTACTGAAAGCTAGAGTCTCCTGTACTATATTTTAAAAAAATCCAGTGTATATGTTTTCAGAATAATTTTGTTTTGAATTGATTCTGTGTTCTAAAGTAATAAAAAGAAATAAAAAGTCTTACTTATGTCCTGTACTCCCCAGAATTAACAAATATTGACATCTTGCTCTGTAGGTATATGTGTGTATATGAGAAAGGAAGCTAATGTAATACTATAGCCTTTTAATGCTTTTTTGTTACATTACACTTGTCCCGTACACTGGGTATAGGATTGTTTGGGATGTGTTACAAATGTGCAGGAATAGTATATATTAATGTAGTGTTGTATTTTTTTCCACTCTGCATTGTTTCCATGGTCTGGTCATATTGATATATGTAGGTCTACTTCACTTTCACACTGTGTGTTAGTACACGGTGAGCTTAACCATTATGATTTATTTATTCATTCTCCTATAGTTAATATTTAGTTGTTTCCAACTTCATATACTATCTTTATAATCAAGGGGACAAAGTAAAAGTTGTTTTTTCCTTTTATAGGTAAACAAACCATGGGCTTTCCACTTCTCACTTACCAAGACCGATCAGATAATAAACTATATCGTCTTCAGACTCCACAGAGCCCTTTAGTGAGACCTTACATGTATGACTATTATGACATGGATAACTATCCAATTGGGACAAATGCCATCGTTGCTGTTATTTCTTACACTGGCTATGATATGGAAGATGCCATGGTAAGTTTCACCAAGAGATCTAGTTCCATTCTTTTTTTTTTTTTTTTTAAGATTTATTTTATTTATTTATGCATATAAGAGCTGGGGTGTAGGCCAGAGGTACGGGGGCGTGAGAGGATTCACCAGAGACATGGTAGGGAGCAGAACAGGTGGACCTACTGAAATACACTGCTGAGGGAAGGAGCGGGTGAGACAGGAGAGGTCCGTGGTTCCATGTGGATCAACTCCCTGGCCAGGGATTGAACTCATGATACAGTGACTGATGATAGCTTCATAGTCCTGAGACTTAACCCCTTGCACCACCAGGGAGGCCCTCTAGTTCCATTCTTTATAATTTTTAATTCCCCCCCCACCCCCGCCCCACTGTTAAGTCACTGAAGGATAGTATTTCTGTCCCCAGGTGTCTAGGATTTGGCACAGGAGTATCCTGTTAAAAGGTTAATTCATGGTCTAAGTTGACAGCAGCAAGCTTTAGGGAGATGATATTCACATGTGTGTTTGAGCACATAGTAGATTTTGAAAGAATATAAAATGTCTTGGATATATTGACCTTTTATATTTATGCATGATTGGGTTTTAAGCAAACATTTGTATATGTCTGGGTTTTAACAGGTCAGGTGATTTGGAAAATGTAGATAATTGAATACCAGTTATCCTAAACCAAGTATTATAATTTTAACTAGTTTTATTTAAAAAATTGCTAATTGGCCTCAGTTTTCCTAAATTATTCTTTGATCTTGTAGATTGTGAGTAAGGCCTCTTGGGAACGAGGCTTTGCCCATGGAAGTGTCTACAAGTCTGAGTTCATAGACCTCTCTGAAAAAATTAAACAAGGAGATGATAGTCTGGTATTTGGAATCAAGCCCGGTGACCCACGGGTTTTGCAGAAGTTGGATGATGATGGGCTGCCGTTTATTGGAGCTAAACTGCAGTATGGAGATCCATATTACAGCTACCTGAACCCGAACACTGGGGAGAGCTTCGTTATGTACTATAAGTAAGTTTGGATATCCACTTACAAACAAAACAGTGCTAATTTTTTTTCCCTCTTGTAAAATTTAATTTTGTTTAATTAATATATTTTTAAATCAAGGTAACATTCTTTACAGCATTGTGTATGTTTTAGGGATCTAGGGCTATATCTCTTTGAATGTATGTTATCAAGCCACACCTACCACTGAAGTACCCATAATCCTCCACCAGGGTCCTTTGGCTCTCTCCTCTGGACCCCTCTCCTCCCCTCCCTCTCTAGTACCCTCAGTTCTACAGTCAGAATCTATTTTACCAGTGCTATTTTTCAAAGGATATTTCTCAGAGAAATTGCTTGAAGTCAATGAAAGTTATCTTTTAACAGGAGAATTTCTAGAAAAAATATAAAAGGTAGTTATAACTCAGTCATAATGAATTGGTATTTCTTTTTATTTTAAAGTTTTATTTATTTATGCATACAAGAACTGGGGTACAGGCCAGAGGTGTGGGGGGTGAGAGGATTCACCAGAGACAGAATGGAACAGATCAGGCAGACTGACTGAAATACACTGCTGAGGGAAGCAGCAGCAGGTGAGTCAGCAGAGGTCTGCTGTGCCATGGGGGTAGCTCCCTGGCCAGGGATCAAACTCGTGCTGCAGTGGCTACTAATAGCTTCATAGGTTGTGTCTTAACCCCTTACGCCACCAGGGAGGCCCTGAATTGGTATTTCTTAAACAAGATAAAATTCTGTCGACTTTTCTGTTTCTCTTGTCAGTCTATTATAATTGATGAGAGTTATCTGTGATTTGATTATGAAGTATGTTGAAACATGCCATACATGTTGTTAGGGATGTTTCCTAGCTAAAATATTGAGTTCATTGTGACTTCTATTAAAACTTAAAATATTTTCAGCTTATTTTACAACTATAAAGTTTTCAGTAGGTCTTAATAATTTTGTAGTGAGCACAATCAGTAACCCTATTTGTAAATATTTTTTTTTTTAAGATTTATTTATTTATTTATACAAGCACCGGGTACAGTCAGAAGCGCGGGAGGGTGAGAGAATTCACCAGAGCCAGAGCGGGGAGCAGAGCAGGCAGAAGGACCGAAGTACACTGCTGAGGGGAGCAGCGGGCGGCAGGAGAGGTCTGCGCGCCATGTGGGACCCTCCTCCGGTGGCCAGGGAGCATCAGGGCATCGAACCAGCACTGTAGAGGCTGCGGGCAGCTTCGCAACCCAGCGCTCAACTGCTGCGCCACCGGGGACGCCCTATTTGTAAATACTTTTAACACAAATCTCTATGTGTATTAGAGACTGGAAATAAGGTTAAGTTTTCCGAACATCTTTATGGAGAAATAGTTATATCCATAAAACTTAAGTCTTTCTATATGTTGAAATAAGCGATTTTGACTTTTTGTATGGTTTATTTTGCTCTAGGAGTAAAGAAAATTGTGTTGTGGATAACATCAAAGTGTGCAGTAATGACACCGGAAATGGAAGATTCAAGTGCGTTTGCATCACTATGAGAGTCCCTCGGAACCCGACTATCGGAGATAAATTTGCCAGTCGTCATGGGCAGAAGGGTATCTTGAGCCGACTGTGGCCAGCAGAAGACATGCCGTTTACTGAGAGTGGGATGGTCCCAGACATTCTGTTCAATCCTCATGGCTTTCCGTCCCGAATGACCATCGGTATGTTAATCGAAAGTATGGCAGGGAAGTCTGCTGCTCTGCATGGTCTCTGCCATGATGCTACACCCTTCACCTTTTCAGAGGAGAACTCAGCTTTGGAATACTTCGGTGAGATGTTAAAGGCTGCTGGCTACAACTTTTATGGCACCGAGAGGTTGTACAGTGGCATCAGTGGGCTAGAACTGGAAGCAGACATTTTCATAGGTGTGGTTTATTATCAACGCTTACGACACATGGTCTCAGACAAATTCCAAGTTAGAACAACAGGAGCCAGAGACAAAGTCACAAACCAGCCTATTGGGGGAAGAAATGTCCAGGGTGGAATCCGTTTTGGGGAAATGGAGCGAGATGCTCTTTTGGCTCATGGTACATCTTTTCTCCTTCATGACCGCCTCTTCAACTGTTCTGATCGATCGGTAGCCCACGTGTGTGTGGAGTGTGGTAGTTTACTCTCGCCACTGTTGGAGAAGCCACCCCCTTCTTGGTCTGCCCTGCGCAATAGAAAATACAACTGTACTGTGTGTAATCGCAGTGACACTATTGACACTGTTTCTGTGCCTTATGTTTTTCGATATTTTGTAGCTGAGCTGGCAGCTATGAACATCAAAGTGAAACTGGATGTCATTTAACTTGATGTGACCTTCTGGGTTAGGGCTATCAGGTTAAAACCAAATTCACTTCAGTGGAGCTGTTGCTACATTATGCTGGTGTTTTTTCAAGGGTGTTAGAACTTTCAAACTAACTCAAGGTTTCTAAGTCTTTGGTATAATAACTACTGAAGTTGATTTTAAAAAATGACACATTGGGCCTTCCTGGTGGCGCAAGAAGTCAAGACACAACCTATGAAAGCTGTCCACAGCCGCCACTGCAGCATGAGTTCGATCCCCGGCTGGCCAGAGAGCAACCCATATGGCACAGCAGACCTCTCCTGACTCGCCCAGCGCTCCCCTCAGCAGTGTATTTCGGTCAGTCCATCTGTTCTGTTCCCCACTCTGTCTCTGGTGAATCCTCTCACTCCCCCCCACACCTCTGGCCTGTACCCCAGTTCTTGTATGCATAAATAAATAAATCTTTTTTTAAAAAATGACACATTAAAAAGAATAGAACCTCTATAGGGGAAATTGTCCTTTCCAAACCCAGGTTCTCTGTACCCCACCTACATGTATTTGTCTATGTAGAACAGAGCAGTCAAATACAAATATGATGCAAGCCATGTATACAATTTTATATTTTCATACTGTTACAGAATTATTTTTAAACAAGTTTACTGAAGTGTGATTGTTATACAAATAACCACATATATTTAATGTGAACAATTACATGTATTTTGAACCACACGCCTCTGAAATAATCACAGGGTAATAAGCATCATGTTTCCTCCTGCCCCTTTGTTTTTGTTTGTTTGTTGCAGTAAGAACACTATTTCCTTAACAAAGTAAGTGCACAATGCAGTATTGTTAACGGTAGACACAGTTTTGTAAGGCAGACCTCTAGCATCTATTCATCTTCCATAATGGAATCTTTGTGGCTGTGGTACAGCAATTCCCATTTCCTTCTCCGCTGGTCCCTGGTAACCATTCTCTCTGTCTCTTCGCTTGACTGTATTTCAGATACCTCATGTCAGTGGGTTTGTGCAGAGTATTTGCCCATCTCTGACTGGCCTCCTTCTCAGGGTATTGTCCTCTGGGTTTTCCATGTTGCATGTGACAGGATATCCCTTTTTCAAGTTTAATGCTGCTCTATTGTATGTATATGCCGTTTTTTCTTTGTCTTTTTCTTTTTTTAAGATTTATTTATGTAATTATACAAGCACTGGGTACAGTCAGAAGCACGGGAGGGTGAGAGAATTCACCAGAGCCAGAGTGGGGAGCAGAACAGGCAGAAGGACTGAAGCACACTGCTGAGGGGAGCAGCGGGCGGCAGGAGAGGTCTGCGTGCCATGTGGGACCCCCGCCGGTGGCCAGGGATCGAACCGGCGCTGCAGAGGCTGCAGGCAATTTCGTAGCCCAGCGCTCAACTGCTGCGCCGCCAGGGGAGGGCCTCTATGCCATATTTTCTTTGCCCACTTCTTTTATTAATGGACAATTAGTTTCCATATTTCAGAAATAATATTTCACATAATGCAGCCAAAATGTCATTTCAACATGTAGTGAATACAAAATATTTATTGGGGTATTTTATATTTTTCTATACTAAATCCATAAGATCTAGTGGATGTGCTTTTCTTTTTTGTATTCAGTATTCATTATGTGTATGTACTCTCCCCTGCTGATGGATATTTGGGCTGTCCCAGACTGGCTTTTATAGTGTTGGCAGGAGCTGCCTTGCCTACACTTACTTGTGCAAGTGTAAGATGCTTTTTGATGTGAAAAAGCTTTCTAAGGGCCTCCCAGGTGGCACAGCGGCTGAGCGCTGGGTTGTGAAGCCGCCCGCAGCCTCTGCAACACCGGTTTGATCCCTGGCCGCCAGGTGAGGGTCCCACATAGTGCGTAGACCTCTCCTGCAGCCCGCTGCTCCCCTCAGCAGTGTGTTTTGTCAGTCTGCCTGTTCTGTTCCCCGCTCTGGTGAATCCTCTCACTCTCCCGTACTTCTGACTGTACCCAGTGCTTGTATAAATAAATAATCTTAAAAAAATAAAAATAAAACCCTAAAAAAAAAAAACTTTCTAAGATGGGGCCTCCCTGGTGGCGCAGCAGTTGAGCGCTGCGCTGCGAAGCAGTCTGCAACCTCTGCAGCACCGATTTGATTCCCTGCTGGCCAGGGAGAGCCCCATATGGCGCAGCAGACCCCTCCTGCCTCGCCCGCTGCTCCCCTCAGCAGTGTCTTTGGTCCGTCTGTCTGTTCTGCTCCCTGCTCTGGCTCTGGTGAATTCTCTCACCCTCCCGCGCTTCTGACCTGTACCCCAGTTCTGGTATAAATAAATAAATAAATCTTTAAAAAAAAGTTTTTTTCCCCTGAGTCTGGCTTTAGGTGGCCTATTACTAATTCTGAGGCAGCTAATTCTAGACTGCGAAAAATAGACCATTCAAGGTATATTCTGGCTTTGCTTCATGAAACTATTGGGAAAAAAATCTGGAAAAACGCCTTGCATCTGTTGACTGAAACTTTCCCTACTGCTAGTAGAATCCCAGTTTAGACTGCAGCACCAGCCTGTCTACCTCACCATCCCATAAGTGAAATCTGTTGTTCATGTCCTTCCATTTTTTTGAGTAGCAATAAATAAAAATGTTTAATAAAATAGTCAACTTTTAGCTTTAACTAAAAGTGATACTCCAGATTCACAACTAAGAAATTGACACTGGAACAACTCAGAGTTTATTTAGATTTCCCAATTTTACATGCACTCATTTGTATATGTATGTATAGTTCTACATATGTATCTTCAGTGTTACCATTTGTTGCTTGATGTAGCCACCAGTATAATCAAGATAAAGAACTGTTACATCACCAAAAGACTGCCAACCTTTTTATAGCCATTCCTTCCTCCTTCCCCCATTTTTAACAACCCTGGCAACCACTAATTTGTTATTTTAAAAATAGTATGTAAAATGGAATCATCATGTGACACCTGTATACAAGATTGAGTGACGTTACATATCTCTTAGAGCATAACAGAATAAATGGAAAACTAAACACATATAATTACGGTATAAGCTAGTATTTCTGTGAATTGGATGTTGGTAGGACTTTATATCAAAACTGAAACTGGCTATACACATAACAAGTCTATATTTTATATCTCCATGAATGAAGAGTTTGTGAATCTGAATGTATCTACTGAAAGAAAGGATTTATACACAAAATCGAATGGTATGGACTACATCCTTACAAATGGAATGATGGTAGAAAATAAGGTGTCTCACTGAAAGGAAACCTATACAATACATGTGAATCTGGAATAAAGTACTTAGAGAAATAAATAAATCTACTGAAGGAAATGTGGTTACTGCTGAAAGATAAATTACTTATCTGTGAATTCAATATTGGTGAAGACTGAGTGATGTGCTTTTGACCTCATGGAGATAAAAGCATGTATCTGTAGTGGTTGTAGAATTTAAGCAATTGGGGCCTGTGGTGACTCTAAGATGAAGACTCTAAGATTGGGCCTCCCTGGTGGCGCAGGGGTTAAGTCTCAGCAGTTCTTATATGCATAAATAAATCTTTTTTTAAAAAAAAGAATTTAAGCAATTGTACCTATTAAAAGGAAATATTTAGGAATGAGTGAATGAAAGTTTTTTTCCTATGAATGGATTGCTGGCAGACCAGAAATGAGTATCTGCTGAAACAAACTGCCATACATGACAGTAAATGTTTTATCTTTTATGAACTGAATGTGCACCCAACTGAATACACCTCCTCAAATGGGCATGACATGCAACAGATCCATATTCAAACATGAATAAGTATGTATGCATATATGTATGTACACATTCTTAATAAGTGAAGCAATGGACACAACACTTTAAAGGAAAGACTCAAAAGATCGAATTATGTATCTCTGAGAGTGTAGAAAATGACTATCTTCACTGAAAGGACAGAGCTAAACAAAATTGAGTATATTACTTAGATCTGTCCATAGAGTGTTGATTGAGAGAATGTATGAAATTCTTAAACAAAAGGAAAGAATACAAATTTTACTGACAGACTGATTCCTAGGAGTACCCATCCCTGGGACTTGTTAGAAACCAGACCTCCAGACACAGCCCACCTTGGAGATAACATTTCATCACTTTAGCCCTGGAACAATCGGGATAAAGTGGTGCCTCTTGCAGTGAAAACAAACAAAAAACCAGCTTTCTCACATCAAGTAAAGGACTGTGGACTGTTTCTAATAAACCAGCCTACATGCTAGACTCTCATGTGTCTCTTGCAGAGGCTGCATCACACCCATCGGCCCCAACTGTTCACTGCAGATGACGGACTGGTCTTAGACATCTCTCCTGGCCCCTGCCCAGGGCTGCCAGCGGTTCTTTTCAATTGTTGACTGGTCTTCAGGTTACAGTGTTACTGTAACAATCCTCTCAGTCAACTCTGCCCACCTAACCGGGGCCACTGAAAGGAAACTTCTATTTAATGGACACTCCACGCCCCCAAGTGGTTCTAATTGGTACTGTAAGATGTATTATATCGTTTCAAGTATCTGTAGAGCTACTCTTGATTAGAGTTCCCTATGGGGAAAATGCTACTATGACAAAAAGGAGAGAGGGATTTGTCAACATCTGGGACCCACCTGGTGCCCAGTGCAGCCACGTGGTGTGTGTGAAGCAGTACAGGATGGGTGAGGGATGAGACCAAAGCATTTATGAAAAAGGGGGGCGGGGCTGGCTTAAAAACACAATGCAGCAGGCTGTATGGAACACCCTTCTATTCAGCCCAGTTAGTCCGGTGAGCCTTTTGAATGAGCTAGTGTTAATTACTGACCTTATGCAGAGTACAACCTGTGGCAAAAGGATGTTGGCATAGAGCCCCCAGTGGTTTTAGACCGGTGTCCTAATAAGCAGAGAAGAGGACACAGATACAGAGAAAGTGATGTGAATGGAGGTAGAGACTGCACCAGCCACATAATGCCACATAATGCCAAGGCTGGCTGTTGCCAGCCACCAACAGAAGCTGAAAAACAGATCTGAAACAGATTCTCCCTCAGCCTCCAGAAGGAATCAAACCTGCCAGCACCTTGATATTGGATTTCTGGCCTCCTGACCTGGGAGAGAATACATTTCTGTGGTTTTAAATCACCTCATTGGTGATAATGTTACTGCAAGCTTAGGAAACAAACAGCTGAGCAGCAGTGGGACACACTATGAGCCAGTATGGGCTCTAAATGGGAAATTTCCCAGGATACCTCAATTTAGACACAAACTTTTTTTTATAAAGATTTATTTATTTATTTATACAAGCACTAGGTACTGTCAGAAGCGCGGGAGGGTGAGAGAATTCACTAGAGCCAGAGCGGGGAGCAGAGCAGGCAGAAGGACCGAAGTACACTGCTGAGGGGAGCAGCAGGCGGCAGGAGAGGTCTGTGCGCCATGTAGGACCCTCCTCCGGTGGCCGGGGAGCAGCTGGGGATAGAACCTGCGCTGCAGAGGCTGCGGGCAGCTTCGCAACCCAGCGCTCAACCGCTGCGCCACCAGGGAGGCCCTAGACACAAAATTTAATATTGAGATTGGTGAGGTAGAAGTGTAGGCCTAGATTGGATCTAAGCCAACCAAACCACACATTTAACACTTCTTGACTTCCTTTTTCCAATCTAAGTGGTTAGACATTCTACTTGAAACATCCAATGTCACCTCTTGAAGGAACAGAGAAACTAGGGCAACACCCCCTGTCTGTCACCAGCTTCTGCATGCCTCCTTACCAGCCTGGGCTCACAGCTCCAAAAGGACCAGGAGGAGATTGATACAGGGACCTAGTCATTACCCAAAGCTTCTGAATTTGCACTCCCACCAAACCTTCAACTTCATGAATCTACAGCAGCCAAGGAAAACTAGGGTGCCCAGACCAGGCCCACCAGGAACCCCACACCAGCTCAAGGCAGGAGCAAAGGAACTGCTGAGTGGGCGGTCTAGGACCTGCCTAAGACCCATCCTCAGAAGGGAGTGCTCTGCCCCCAGAAAGCACAAGAGTTGGCCTGACCTTCATCACAAGGTCACCACAACCTCCTTCCACCCTCAGCCTGCCCATCACCATTCCTGAAGTTTGTTGAGCTAGTGCTAGGCAGCTTCTCAAGGTTGCAGCCATGGTTTCTACTCCTTCCCCAGACCCTCCCTCAGTCAGCACCAGAGAGCAGGGAGCTGGGCCCTTACTACAGGCCTGTGGGAGGAAGGAGTGGCAGCTGCATACGTGGCTGTGAAGATGGCAAAAAGAACCAAGTGAGGCAGCCCAAGAAGCAGGCCAGGGTGATAGCAAGGGAGAGAAAGCATTCAAACAGAAACAAAGGGGAGCAGAGGAAACCTCAAGAACGAAAAAATGCTGGGGCCTCATTGGTAGCCTAGGGGTTAAATCTCAGTGCTATCACTGCTATGGGCTCAGTTTGATCCCTGGCCAGGGAGCTAACCCACATGGCACAGCAGACCTCTCCTGTCTCACCCGCTGCTCCCCTCAGCAGTGTATTTCAGTAGATCCCCTTGTTCTGCTCCCCACTCTGTCTCTGGTGAATCCTCTCACCCCCACCCCCAGCACCTGGCCTGCACTCCAGTTCTTGTATACATAAATAAATTTTTTAAATATATATATATATATACTTTTAAAAAAAATAAAAGGGGGGAATATTTTAAGAATAAAATTTTGAGGCCTCCCCGGTGGCGCAGCGGTTGAGCGCTGGGTTGCGAAGCTGCCCGCGGCCTCTGTGGTGCCGGTTCGATCCCCGGCTGCTCCCCGGCCACCAGAGGAGGGTCCCGCATGGCGCGCAGACCTCTCCTGCCGCCCGCTGCTCCCCTCAGCAGTGTGCTTCGGTCCTTCTGCCTGCTCTGCTCCCTGCTCTGACTCTGGTGAATTCTCTCACCCTCCTGCGCTTCTGACTGTACCCAGTGCATGCATAAACAAAACAAACAAATAAATAAATAAAACATGCCTCTAAAAAAAAAAAATAAATAAAATTTTGTAATAATAATACAGACTTGTGTATATTATTAGGTGGAGCCTCAGCCAGGCTTCACCCACCCCTGTCTAGACCAACAAGTGGCTGGAATCCAGAGGTAGGAGTCAAGGATAGAATGTATCATAATTTCCAGTAAGCCCAATGTTTGGGACCCTGGAAGGATAAACCTGGAAAGAATAGGATCCAGGAGACATTTGTGAGAAAACAGAAGCCAAGCTTCAAGGAAAGGGTTCACTTTTTTTTTTAACTAAGGGACTAAATATGGGTAAAGCAATTACAGCCAGGAGACCCCATCAGAGTCAGAGTACTTAGTTTCCTCTAACAAATTTCTGTGCGACTATTTCCAGGGTGGTCCTGAAGTTCTATGTCACTAACCACCTGGTTAGGGAGAAGAAACAAAATACAGCTGAGCATAACTGCTCACTGTCCTCACTGCTTGGAGAGTTTGCATGTACTCCAACCTCACCTCAGGATTTACCTCCAACCCCATCATACCCTAAGATCTGGAGAGGGGTAGGGGTACTTGCAAAAAAAGGCAAGATGGAGAAAGCCAACGGTGGAAGGTGACAGGTGAAGCCACTTGAGCAGCAACAAGGAGCCCTCAGGAATCCAGAAGACTGCTAGTCTAGAGCATCCTTCTCATAACAGTCCCATTAAAAAATCACCTACACACCCAGGCACCATCCTTTCTAGGTACACTGACCCTTCAGGGCAGCGAGGATCAGGACTTATTTGCTGCCAGTTTGTAGATCATCTGGCCAAAGGCATTTATTTTTCTGCACAGACTGTGTATGCTCCCAGCCTCACACTCCCAACCTCCCTCGTCAAATCTGACAGGCCCTACATGGAGCATTTGGTACTAAGTGAAATAAGCCAGACAGAAAAAATACTGCATGGTCTCACTTACATGTGGAATCTAAGTAAATCAAACCCATAGAAACAAAGAGTAAAATGGTGGTTGCCAGACGTGTGGGGGACATGGGGATATACTGGCCAAAGGGTACAATCTCAGTTATAAAATGAGTAAGTCCTGGGAGACTAGTACACAGTATGGTGATTACAGTTAATAATAATGTATTTTTTTTTAAAGATTTACTTATTTGCATAAAAGAACTGGGGTGCAGACAGAAGTATCAGGGGTGAGAGGACTCACCAGAAACAGAGTGGGGAGCAGAACAGGCAGATCTTCTGAAATACACTGCTCAGGGGAGCAGTGGGTGAGACAGGAGAGGTCTGCTGGGACATGTGGTTAGCTCCCTGGCTGGAGATGGAACTCAGGCCGCAGTGGCTAGTGATAGTTTAACAGTGCTGAGACTTTAACCCCTGAGCTACCAGGGAGGCTCATAATAATGTATTTTTGAAATGTGCCAAAACAGTACACTTCAAATGTTCTCATCACACACAAAAAATGATAAAAGGTGAAGTGATGGTTCTATTACTCAGCTTGCATATGTATTTCACAATATATTATATAGCAAAATAGCACATGATCTACATAAAACATATATAACTTTTTTGGGTCATGCTTCAATAAAACTGGAGGGGGGAAGTTAAAAAAACAGCAACAAACACTCTGACACCTACTCCTGACTTACCTCTTCCCATGAAACTTCCAGACAATCTGATCTCCTGTCCCACTCCTTTCACCATACCTTCCTCTCTTTCCAATTAATTTGCAAACCTAAAGTCAAACAACTTATATCTTCCTCCCCTCTCAATGACGCCCAATTCTTGTGCTATTCTCAGCTAAGCATTAAGAAGAAAGCGATCATTAAGAAAATCTGAAGGAGGCATAGGGCACGTTCTCTCTACAGGAGAGAAATCGAGATTCAGGCCACATTTGAAACTAAAGAGCCCTCTGTCCTTGAAGGCTGTTCTTTCCCCCTCTTGTCCCACCACTCACCTGGAAGTTTTTGCAGAAAAGAAGAACACAAGGGTCTTGAGGTGCAAAACTTTGGCACAGTACCCATTGCTCCAAACCTCCTACTGTCATGTGAAGCAGGTTCAATGGTCAGTGGGCAATTGTTAGGTGTTAACTGCCAACCAGACCTCCCCTTGCGGCCTCCTGTAACAGTTCTGACTTACCCAAAACTCACATAACACTCTGATCTATGTGAAGGATGTCACTGTCATCACCCCATTTTACAGAGATGGGCACATTAAGACTCCACGAAGTTATCACTTGTTCACAAATAGCTCTTGTACCTCTTTAAAGTGTTACAATTAATTAAATGTTATTTTCATTTGGGCTGGTGTTGTTATAGGACCGGGAAAGGGGCAGCCCAAACCCCGCAAACCTGCCTATTTTAAATGGGTTCTGCCATCCACCGTATCAACACAAAACATAGGAGACTTTAATGGGAAGGAACTTTAATAAAACTAGGAAACAATACAGGTAAGTCAAAGAGTCTAGTTTCTAAATGAAGCACCCAAAGTCACCCATCCCCTCGTGGGTAAAAGTCCATCCATATGGGATTGGCCCAGAGCAAGGCCCCAAAGCCTGCCACAAGTCTAAAGCATCTTCCAGTGGGGACCCACAGAAAAGGGTCAGAAACTACCAGACAAGGCCGGAAGGAAAAGAGCAAAATCAACATCAAGATAAAAGCTGCCATTGTCACCTCCCCACGGGTCTCACCCACATCTGTGTCACCCAGTCCACGACCAAAAGACAAGCGCAGTTTCTTCACGTGTCTCTCGGCTCCATGCGCCTCCTCCAGGTCTCCTGGCTCCATCCTGCTTCCTTCCTCAGTCTCTTCTGCAGCTTCTCCTCTCCCTGCTCAGCTCCACCCTCCCTTGGGTGGGGTAGGGAACCTCCCCCTTTCCTGGGGACCACCCTGTTGCAGTGTCTGGAAAGACTACATATTAGAAGGCAGGTCTGATGCTCAATTCTCTAATCAAGGGACATCGATGCTTAGTCCCACAGATGAGGAAACGCACCCCAGGTCTATCCTCACTCTGAAGATAAAGAGGAAGCTGCATTGCCACACCTGGAGGAATTACAAAGAAAAGTAACTTGTCCATGCTCACAAGGTGTCAGGATTAAATTCACGTCCACCCTGCTTTCAGAATTGAGGCTAAGGGGCAGGGGGTGATATCTGGGTAACATGGGCTAAGCAAATGGGCGTGCCTCGCCAGCAGGTCTGTCCCGCTCCCCAAGCGCCCGAGAACCAGCGCCCGGAGAGGGCGGTGGGCGCATGCGCAAGGGAGATGGCGGCCACGTGATTTCTCATCCGCTTCCCAGCAGCCGGCCGCAATGGCGCCTACTTAAGCCGCGGGGTGGGAGGAAGCAGGTTGTGGTCCGCTGCAGCGGCAACCGCTCGCCACCAGCACCAGTAGAGTGGCTACACGCACGTGTGGCCGTGGCTCAGCGCCGCAGTTCGGACGCACACTGCTCAGGCTGATGTAACGCTGCACCTCCCCATCTTACTTCCGTGGCTACTGGGCGCCGCCATGGCAAGTCGGAACTAGAAAGGGATAAAGCAACCTCGCCGGGGGTTAGGGGGGGAGGGCCGGAAGTGGCTACTCTGGGCGTGGCCTTTAGAGGCCGAAGCCGGAAGGAGACACAGGGCGCCGCCATGACGATTTGGGTCTATAGGGAATGGGGCTGCTAGTCCGCTCTGTGACCGGAAAAAACGAGGCTGGGAGGGTGGGCCTGGGCGCCGCCATGACAACCTGAAACCGGAAAAGGCGGCCCGCTCCTCCCTCACTGATCCCACACCGCCACCAAGATGTGAGTAGCTGGAGAGTTGAACCCGCACCCCTTTTTTCGCTCAGTGGCCTGAATCTAGCCCAGAATTGCGGGAAAGATTAGCCTCCCTATTACTTAAAGATTCTGTCCTTAGGATTCAGCGCCATCCCTCACAAGTCCCACCCCTTCGCGTGTCCAGTCCCCGCCTCTTCCTCGTGGTAATTGACTTTAAGGTCAAATCTCAACATCTAAGTTTCGTCTTTCAGGACCCCGAATCCAGTCCTTCTCCCTACAACCCAAAAATTTCAGACTTGTTTCAGGACCTTTAGGACTCATAGACCCGTCCTTAGAGCCCTTAGCCATTCCCCCTGGCTCATCTAGCCTGATCTTTTGAACTTCCAGATCTGCCCAGAGTACTGCATACCTCACTTATAGGATCCACACAGACTTTTTCTTACACATCTCTGGATTACCAGATCTACCTTAGAATCTCAGCCAAGGCTTCCAAGGCCTTAGGAAACCTCCAGTACCCCTGTTCTCAGTCTTATTTCAAGACTGGTCAAAGACCCTTCTCCAGAAATTCACCTCTTTATTTCTAAACCTTACTTTTGGGACTTCCAGACCCACTTTAAAATTGTGGGTTCTGTCCCTATAACTTTAGATCTTACTCCTAAAGCCCAGAGCCTTCTCTGCATGGTTCCCAGACCTATTGCAGGATGCTTGGACTCTAAGATCTTTCTTCCAGCACTCCCCCAACATCTGCTTTAGAATAATTAGATATTTTCTAGGTTCTCCACTATCTCCCAAGAAGCTCCCAACCTATTGCACACCCCATGGCTCATGACACTTCTACATTTATCCGAGGATGCTTCACACTCCCAGATCTGCCCAAGGCTCTAGACCCACCCGACTTAAATCAGAACTCCCGGTTTGCTTGCTGCCTGGAATTATCCTAGCCTACTCTGTCCCATAGGCAAGCAGCCCTGGAGATAACTGCCCGCTACTGTGGTCGGGAGTTGGAGCAATATAGCCAGTGTGTGGCAGCCAAGCCTGAGTCATGGCAGCGGGATTGCCACCACCTCAAAATGAGTATTGCTCGATGTACATCCTCCCAGTGAGTGGGCAAGTATGGGGACAGTGTGTTGGGAGGCGGGGGGCAGTGGCATGGAAGTCTGAGACCTGAAATGCTCTACCCCCACAGCCCAATCATCCGTCAGATTCGCCAGGCCTGTGCTGAACCTTTTGAGGCCTTTGAGGAGTGTCTTCGACAGAACGAGGCAGCAGTGGGCAACTGTGCAGAGCATGTGCGTCGCTTCCTGCAGTGTGCTGAGCAAGTGCAACTGCCACCCTCAGCCTCGAATGTGGAAGTAAGTGAGGGGGGGCTCACTTTTTCATATCACTCCTTCATCTGTCTAGTTGCTCAGAGTAAAGACAAGGAGTCATCCTCAGCCCCACACAGCTACCCTTTCCATCCAGAATCCAGATTGTGATCACCTCCTGCCCTTCCACAATTTCTGCTTTAGTTCAGCCATCACTCCACCCTTCTACTTCCAGGTTACCTGCTCCAATCTTCTACCTGGTCTCCTTGAATATGTTCCTGTCTTGGGTCTATTCAGTGGCCAGAATGAGCATTTCACAACTAAAAACTGGTCACATATTACACCTTTGCTTAAAACTCATCAGTAGCTTCCCGTTCATGCTGAGAAAATCCCTGCTGGATTCACTGTGTTCTTCTCCAGGCTAACTTCACCCACCTTCATACCTACTCTCTTTCCCTTCTTCACTGTGCTTGGCTGTACTGGCAGACAGAATGAGGATGAAACAAAAAATCTTGCTCTTTTAAATGTGCACAAGACATAAACTAATACCTATTTATGTATCTGGTATTAAAATTTCACAGATGAGTAAAATATTTTAAAAATATTTTGGGGCCTCCCTGGTGGTGCAAGAGGTTAAGCACAGCACCGTGAAGCTATCCATAGCCTCTGGAACATGAGTTCGATTCCCTAGCCAGCCAGGGAGCTACCCACATGGCGCAACAGACCTCTCTTGTCCACTGCTCCCCTCAGCAGTGTATTTTCAGTAAGTCTGCCTGTTCTGCTCCCCACTCTGTCTCTGTTGAATCCTCTCACTCCCCCCCCCCACCTCTGACCTGTTCCTCAGTTTTTTTTTTTTTTTTTTTTTTAAAAAAAAGATTTAGGGCCTCCCCGGTGGCGCAGCGGTTGAGCGCTGGGTTGCGAAGCTGCCCGTGGCCTCTGCGGCGCCGGTTCGATCCCCGGCTGCTCCCCGGCCACCAGAGGAGGGTCCCACATGGCGCGCAGACCTGTCCTGCCGCCCCCTGCTCCCCTCAGCAGTGTACTTCGGTCCTTCTGCCTGCTCTGCTCCCCGCTCTGGCTCTGGTGAATTCTCTCACCCTCCCGCGCTTCTGACTGTACCCAGTGCATGTATAAACAAAACAAACAAACAAACAAACAAATAAAAAAAAAATGCCTCTATAAAAAAAAAAAAAGATTTATTTATGCATACAAAAACCGGGGTATAGGCCAGAGGTGTGGAGGATGAGAGGATAGCTTCCTGCAGTGCGCCGCTTCCTACAGTGTGCTGAACAGTGGCTGCGGATAGCTTCATAGGTTGTGCCTTAACCCCTTGTGCCACCAGGGAGGCCGTGTACCCCAGTTCTTATATGCATAAATAAATAAATCTTTATAAATATATATATTTTAAAGGGCTCCTCGGGGCACAAATGAAAAAAATGCTTGAGAAACACTGATTTAGACGTTTACTACCTCCCCACTGAACTGTGAATTCCAAAGTCAAAAGTCACACCTTTCACCAGCCCCCTCTAAACACACTGGAATTTGCCCCTGTCTGTGTCCCTGGAACCCCGTCTTTTACTGCATCCAAAAGAAAAGCCTTCTCTTGGAACCTCTGTGCCCCATCTCACCCCTGCAGCCCATTCTCTGTGATGCTCCCAGAGTGATTCTCAGTGGAATTTGAGCATTTTCTGCTTTCCTTAAAAACTTATTCATGACTTCTCACTTCTACCAGTTCAATTCTAAACTCCAACACAGAGTACCCTACAGAAGTGGCCCCTGTGCCTCTGGCCCTACTTCCCACTGCTTTCTACTTCAAGTTTTGTGTTCCAGCCTTAGTGAATGGTACTCAGGGATATATCTCCTGCTGCCAAGTGTTTATCCAGATCATTCCTTCTGTATTACCCCTCCTGATCCATCGGGCTAATCCTGATTCAGTTTAGATGTTTTCTCACTAAGAAAATGTCCCTTGATGACCTATCCCTGTCCCTGGGCACCCAAGGTACCTGAGCTCACTCCACCATGGTTTTCACCTTACTGCCTTGTACCTGCTTCGCTTGCATTGCCTGCTTCAGAGGAGTTCTTGGCTAAAGACTGGGGAGTTTCCCTTCTACCTGGTCTGTAGTCATTGGTTGTTTCTTGAGGCAGGGATACGTGAAAGACTCAGACCCCAAAAGCAGTTATCAGAGGGAAGGACTTCTGATTCTTTTCAGGAAACATTCAGTAATGATTGCATGCTGTTCATGCTATTTCTTAGTCATGTATTGGTGATTTTTCTTTGAAGTTATTTTGGCATCTGAACAGTAAAGACCCTACCTTCCCATATGCTCCTTCCCTCACTGAACAAGCAGCCATGGTCCTCCTGTGACCGTCTATGAACCCCAAATGTGCTCTCCTCTGCCAAAGGAATTTTTACAAGTGGATATTAGGTCACATCTCTACCCTTAAAAACCTTGTTGGGGCTGCTCGGTGTGTTCAGTGTAATTAACGCAACACCCAGCTCCTTCTCACCATTCTTCTCCTCCCTGGTGATGGCATTCTAGTACAGCTTTTCCTCCTCAGTTTGAGGCAGTGAGATTCAGACCTCCTCCATTCGCTAGTCTACAAAGTAGCAAACACACAAACAGTCTCATCTCATAAAACATGATGGAAAGACTTTATAGAACATCTACATTAATGTAGCTTACATTTAAAGTGTTACTTGTACTTCCTCTTGCAGTTCACCTCTTTTCTTTATCCTGATTTAATTTGTTTTTGTTTTTGCTAGAATTTATCAGCAGTTAACTTATTTTTGTTCATTGGCTGTCTGTCCCTCTTTAGAGGCAGAGTTGTATCTCCCACATCTTTTGATGGGTCCCCATTACCTGGAACAATCCTGGGCACACGGCAGGTGCTCAGTACATAAAGCAAATGGTCCTTCCCTCCTCCCAGTGACATTTCACTGCATCCCACATATTTAGATGGTAGGTGACCAAGGTCTTTACCTGATACTGACTCCCTGCAGACTGAATTCTGCAAGTGCAGCCTCTACTGTGTCTATGTGATCTCCCCAGCCGTGGTTCCAGGAGTGGGCACAGAAAAGATGCTAGTAGATGTTGATGTGTTTCCTTCACAGCCACAGCCACTTCCTGCCTCCTGAGGATCCTTTGGGTCACAGGAAAAATGGACATGAGTGGCAGACCACTTGATGCCTTTACCCTGAAGAGTAGCCAGATGAAGTCCTGAGGGCTGTGGACATGGGCCTGGCATCCCTGGACATCAGGACCCACAGTAAATAAAGACTCTGTGTACCAAGTCTTGATTCTAGCCTTTGGCACCTGAGTTGCAGGGGAAAGGCCCTCTGTACCCTAACTCTACCTAGCAAACCAAGGAAGGGGGCAAAATGTTCCATCTGTTCAACATGGTTAAGAAATTTAATTGTTAAATTTAATTTAACAATTGTTACATTTCACCAACTATATTCTGTCTCCTACATCTACTTGGGGAAAGGCTCTTTCTCCCACTCTAGCATTTACTAAGAATTATTTTGAGTGTTTTTTTGAGTACTTGAGCCTTCAAGTATTAGAAATAACACAATTCTTTTGCTTCTAAGTTCAGAACCAATTGAGTGATAGACATGGGTATTGGGCAATGAAGATAAAAAATACTGGTTTAATTCCTGAAAACAGCTGTATTGAAAGATGTGATTTAGAGTCTGCTGCACTGGATTTCTGGCTCAGTTTGTATTCCAGAATCCAGTGCTGACAATTTGAGTGCAGATGGTATATTTGGAACTTGATTCTGGAAACACTTGGAGGGGAGTAGAGGGTTAAGACAGAGGGAAATAAAAGGTGCATTACCCAGTCAGTCACCATGGCTGGGGCTCTGTCCCTCTGGGAACTTTTGGGAGACTGCAGAGAACTTAACTCAGTTATCCTATCCAAGAGGCAATCCCATCTGCCATTGAGGGCTATTTTCGTGGGCATTGATTGTCATATCTGCCTGCCATGTGTGTGTCTGAGTGTGCTACTGCCATCAGAAGAGATCCCTGTGCAGAACGTAATGGAATCAAGTAAGCAGCCTTCAGTACACAGAAGAGTGCAGATTGGATCTGGGCTGATACCAACATTGGCTGCTGCAACTTCTTAGTGTCTTCAAGATTACAGACTCTGTGGGTATAGCTGTTTGGTCATTGGGACTCCATCAGGGGCAGGTCCTACAGGCCAGGAGGCAGACAGGCACATTTACTGAAAAGAGGTCCCATTGCTGAGCCGAGCTGAGCTGAGCAGAGCATGCCAGGACCTGCACCCAGATACACCAGCCAGACAAGTCACTCCTCTCTGGGAATTGGAAATCTGTCCAGTGTTGACCAGACTGGCTATTTGAAACCCAAGGTTTGTGACCTGGCTTGGAGAAGTGAGCCAGGCTCTCTCCTAGGGATTTCATCTCTAAGACAAAGGAAGTTGTGAATTGGCTTTTAGGAGCCCTGCAAGACATGTGTAATCAGAATTGCGGGAGCCATCAGACAGCATGTAACCAAACAGGAGAAAACCCCACGTAGCAGAGAGAGGATTGTGATCAGTTCTCTGTGCCTGAAAGGGCTGCTTGGATCTGGTGGCTTTATGTTCTCGACTCCAGTTTCTCTGAACTGTGGATTATATAATCAGATTTCTGAGTATGTCTTCAGCTAACCCCACTTAAGTAAGCTTGAGTGGGCTTCTGCTCCAAATAGCTAAAGGAAGTGAGCCAAAATGGAAATTGGGGCTTCATTTTAGAACATCTTCTGTAAGTGGCCTCTTTCAGTAGTCTAGACCAGCTTCCTTGCATTGTGGTCTCCGGTCCAAGGGAGCAAAAATGGAAACCTCAAAGTTAACACCTTTACTCATTCTATTGGTCAAAGCAAGTCATGAGGTCAACCCAGATGACGTGCTGGTGGGGAGGAGTGGGGAGTCCCCTCTCTTGATGACATTTAACTGCAAAAATTTTTTGTGCCCATATTTAAGCTACCGTGAAAATGTCATTGTTTCTATTTCATTATGTGTCAATTTGGGTAAGTTACATTTTTCTAGGAATTTCTCACATGATCTGAATTTTCAAATTGCCACAAATTTGTTCAGAATATCCTCCTTGTCTTTTTTTAATAGTGAAAACCTTTAAGTTCTATTTTCTTAGCTAATTTCAATTCTATTATACAGTGTTATTAACTATAATGACCCTCATAATCTTTTAAGTCTATAGAATCTAGTGAAAACCCCTTTTTCATTTCTTACCTTGGTTATTTGTACCCCCTTCCTTTTTTTCATGATCAGCCTTGATGTGGATTTATCAATCGTATTTTTTTCACAGAATCTACTTCTCACTTTCTCAATGTGCTCTATTTTGTATTTTTAATTCAATTAATTCTGTATTATTTCCTTTATTTGGATTTAATTTTCTGCTTTTGGAAGTGAAAGCTTAGCTTACTCATTTTCAGCCTTTTTTCTTTTCTAATATATGCACCTAAATTTCCCACCAAGCATGGCTTTGTATTGTGTTTTTCTAATTGATTCTAGATTATTTAGAAGTTTAGAATTATATTAACTTCTAAGCATGGGGATTTTTCTAATTATCTTTAGTAATTGCAGTTGGGTTAGGAACATGTTTTATATGATTTCACTCTTTTGAAAGATGTTAAAAATGCCTTGGCATATCGTCAGTTTTTGTTTTAATGTGCCATATGTGATTGATTCATAACCCTTGGTTCATGACGCATTATCTGAGGTTGGTGTCCCCTGGAAACAGACTTTGAGACAAGGGCTTGGGAAATGATCTCAGAAATTATTAGTAGAACAATGGGAAGTGAGACAGGAAAGGGACAGCAGCACATTAAGGGTGCATTATCAAGCAAGTCGGCACAGTGGGCAACAGGTTAATTCTCTGGGGAACTCTGGGCAGCTGTGTGGAATATATATTCTTTCTACTGGAGGAGTGAGGGTATTTAAACACTAACCTTGCAACTCATTTGGCTCCGGAATACTTAAGGGGACAGAGTTTTAATTCTATGCCATTCCTGCTGACTGCACACAGGCAGAGTAGTCTTTGCGGGGAGAAACTTTCCAACAGAGAAAGCTGCCTCAGTTGCTGCTGCCCACTGGGTTCACTTCAGTGGTAGTCGCCCTATGGCCACTCACTTCAATGGCCAACATCTGTTGCCACAGCTGCCATTGTAGCAGCCCATCATGGCTGCCTTAGCAGTAGCCACCATCACGTCAACCACATTTGCTGCCTGTTACAGCTGTCATTCATCTCCGCATTTTACCACAGCCACCATTGCTGGATGTATTGTGATAACAAGAGTCTTTTCAAAATGCCTGATCACATGCACAATGACTATATTTAACCAAGGAGGCCAACTAGAATTAGTGAGCATGGAAGATGGGGAACTATTGGGAATAGTGGGGGAAGGGACAGGTGGCAGTGTTGGGGGATGTGTGCAAATATTGAAGTGGTTGAGTGAGCTGATGACACTGAGAATTCTGAGGCGGCAGAATGTGCCAATCAATGCCAGATGAGAAGGTGGGCTCTGTTAACCAAAAGGCAGTTTTTGAGGTTCTCATTTCACCTTTGATGGCTAAACAGGATTTTTGATTGCCACTGAACATACTGACTTTGTTGATAATTACTATAGTAATGATAGTTCAGTTGGCCCTTAGCCTTCTGTAAACAGTCTACTTCATGACATTGAATACTTTCAGGCAGACTGTGCATAAATAGAAGTCAGATTCTCTAACAATAATCTGGAAAAGAAAGTAAACTGACTTCTGCCATAATGTGTGCTATTCAAAAGAGTTCTAACACCAAACCACAGGGCCCATTAAATCAGAATGTCTTGGGTTTAGACCCAGTATAGGTATTTTTTTTTTTTAATATCAATTTTTAAATCTGTCTTACTCATTAGGCAGCCAAGCTTGAGAACCACTGGCTTGGTGGAATATCTCAATTTTGGTTGACTGGTTTTTATAATATTGCTTAGAAATAAAATTCTGAAAATTAATGAACCTACTCTGAGGGCCTTGATGATACAGTTTTCAGAGTCTGGGAGCCTATGAGTATCACAATAGTAGTATTTTTAACCCCGTGAATATTTACCAATGAGATGGTGATATATGAAACAGGATCACATCCATAGAATTTAATCACTTCCTTCTTCTCTGATGGACCAGAAATTATAGGATGCTTGGTGTATCAGTTCAATTGCTGACAAAAAGAGTATTTCTCTGAAAAGTATTAAGAAGCAGCTAAAAATGCCAAGCAGCAAATATGGATAAGTTTGTGCAGTGAAGGGCTCTGCCCTCCAGAGGCTCCCAAGGGCAGAGACTGGACACTGCCAATCAGCTGCTCTGGCTGCAAAGCGTGGGTGGATAATCCAAGACAAATCTCATACCTCCCAGGAGAAGTCACTGAAGCTTACCATTGTGACTGTGATGCAGCAGTGTGTGGTGCCAGGGACGAAGAAGGGGGAAATGCAGATCAAAAAATTGAAGAAATAGCATCCTCCAAATAATCTACCCTGCCGGGCCTCCCTGGTGGCACAAGGGATTAAGACACAACCTATGAAGCTGTACGCAGCCACTGCAGCACGAGTTCGGTCCCGGCCGGCCAGGGAGCAACCCACATGGAGCAGCAGACCTCTCCTGACTCGCCCGTGTGTGTTCTCCTCGCAGCAGTGTATTTCAGTCGATCTGCCTATTCTGTTCCCTACTCTGTCTCTGGTGAATCCTCTCACCCCCACACCTCTGGCCTGTACCCCAGTTCTTGTATGCATAATTAAATAAATCTTTAAAAAAAGAAAAGAAACAAACAAACAATCTACCCTGCCAAGTGCCTCAGGAAACCAGGCCCAGGGAAGCTTTCCTTAAGATACATAAATGCAAGACTTACAATGCCACAAATTAAAATGGATATGAATAAAAAATAGCAATGATATTATTTCTTTATGTCTCATGATACAATAAAATAGTTTTGCATTTTCTGTTTCCATTCCCAGTAACAATTCTCTAAACTTCCTGAGTCTTTAGGGACCCTCTTTTCTCTATGTAGTGGTAAGAATCAAAATCCTAATTGTCCCACATTCAGTACTTCTGTTAAAAGGATATTTAGCTTGATGTTGTCACTTTGGACTGACACCAGGAATTGGCGTGATGGGAACTTGGAAGCATAGAGCTGTGCATCAAAGTGAATTTTATATAATAAAAGCAGTAAAGTAAAAAAAAAAACTAAAATAAAAAAATCTCATTAAATTCTTATGTATATTTGAGGCAATGGAAAATTTACAAGCCTCAATATAACAAGTAAGTGAATCACATGTCTTTTTATCAATGTTATACACAAAATGTACGGGACACTATAAACATATCTTTATTTTCTTTGGCAAGAAGCTTATAGACTGAATGGGGTTTGCCAAAATTTACTTTTGTACTGTCTGCCAAATATGCAGATAAATAAGCAAAGTCTAGTTTGTAGTTGGATAAGTGATCAATGGTCTTTTATGTTTTCTGCAGTTTCATTAAGACTACAGAGAAATTAAGATGACTTGATATTCTCTTTTTGAAATCCAAGTACCTAAGAGTCAGGGAGAATGTTTGTTGTTGCTGCCGTGGATAACCAGCAAGCATGATCCTTGGTGAGACCTGCCAGAATCAGCTTTGCACTGTATAGACCAACACATGTGTTATCAGAATTTTCTCCTTTTGTCCCCCTACAGGGCATTTTCGTTGCAGTGTCTGAATCAGAAAATATAATTTTTACTTTGCTTTATAGAGCAGTCAAGGGAATGATAGGCTAATAAGTGCTTGTGTATGTGGTGTGCCCAGCTATTTTCAAAAGCCACTCTTCAACTGAGCATTGGTGTCTTTGGAGAGACAAAGGGAAAAAAAAAACAAACTTCACTTTTGACAGATTTAGAAGTACTTGCCTGTCTCATCCTGAAACTCAGATTCATTCTCCAATGTGTGCTTTAAAATATTCTTTTGCACTAGGCACAATTCCAAGTCTTTCTGCCTATTTAGAAATGTGCAGCAAGAAAGTTTTGATTATTTCCTTATTCCAGTCATATGTCCTCCCATTTGTCATTAATGACCATTAGTCTGTGTTTTCAGTGATGCCTGGTCATGGGGCATTGATACTGTAATCATTCTCATTTCATTACTTGAACTCCTAGAAAACATGGTTGCAATATCCACAGTGTTAAATTTAAACTAGCACTGTCAGGCCTCCCTGGTGGTGCAAGGGGTTAAGTGTCAGCACTATGAAGCTGTTGCCAGCTACTGCAGCATGAGCTTGATCCCCTGCCAGGATGCTAAGCCACATGGCATAGCAGACCTCTCCTGTCTGGCCTGCTGCTCCCCTCGGCAGTGTATTTCAGTCGATCTGCCTGTTCTGCTCCCTACTCTGTCTGGCGAATGCTCTCACCCCCCACACCTCTGGCCTACACCTCAGCTCTTGTATGCATAAATAAATAAAATCTTAAAAAAAACTAGCACTGTCTTAATACAAAGCACAACAGTTAATCCTCAGTCAAAGGCAGACTGTTACCGCACAACTATAATATACACAGATTGCACTTTTAAGTCACATTCAGAACGATGCAGTAATGGATGATGCATTATTGTGTGTTATAAATTATAGAGTGGGGAAATGACAACAGCCACTATGAAAGGTACTTATCTTCTGAAATTTAATCTCCGCTGAGACTTTTCTTCCAGAATCCAGATTTGCGTCTCAGTTACGTACCCAGCATCTCTATTGATCTCTGGAAACCTCAGTCTTACCATCTTCAGAGCTGAACTCCTGCTGCTAAAGCTGCTCCAGGGGCCACCCTGGTGGCCTAAGGGTTAAGTCTCAGAGACAGCCTGAGTTCTATCTGGCCAGGGAGCTAACCCACATGGCTCAGCAGACCTCTCCTGTCTCCCTGCTGCTCCCCTCAGCAGTGTATTTTAGTAGTTCTGCCTGTTCTGCTCCCCACTCTGTCTCTGGTGAATCCTCTCACCTCCCACCCCCACACCTCTGGCCTACATCCCAGTTCTTGTGTGCATAAATAAATAAAAGTCAATCTTAAAAAAAAAAAAATAAAATAAAAAAATAAAGCTGCTCCAACCTCAGCTTTATCTGTTCTTCGGTTTGTTCAGATCCAGACTTTGGGGCCTTCTTGACCCCTCTTCTCTCACACTCAATCCAGTTCACTAGGAAATCCTGTTGGCTACATCTTCAAAATACCTCCATAGCCCAACTACCTTCCTGTTAATCACTCCCAGCATGTGCCACCATCATTCAAACCGGGTTTCTGCAGCAGCCTCCTCCTCCCTGTTCTTCCAGTTTCTACTTTGCTTCCACCTGAGTGTTCTCAGTACAACAGCCAGGGGATTCTTTTCAAGAAGTCAGAATATATGTCATTTATCCTTCTAAAATTGCAGGCACACATCATCTCAGAGCAAAGCACAAGTCCTTACAGTAGCATCCAAAGCCCTGTGCATTCTAGGCACCTTCTTTATTGCTTCTCTAACCTTATTTCCTCCCTCATTCCCAGTTAGGTGGCCTCCTTTCAGCTCTTGGAATACTCCAGGCTTGGCCCTGCCTCAGGGTATTTGCATGATTATTCTGCTGGGAACCTTCTCCCAGATAAAGTGACTGTCACCTCTAAATCTTTCTCTAAAGTCACCTTCTAGTCATCCGATGATATACCAACATACCTCAGACACCTACCCCATGCCCAGCACATCTGATAACCTGCTCTCTCCTCCTTATTATCTCTTCACATACCATTTGAAGCACTTATTTACTAGGTTTATTGTTTATTGTGTCTCCCTGCTCTCCCCAGAAAGGGATTCTATGAGACAGGAATCTTTGTCTCCTTTGTTCACTGATATACCCAAGGCAACTAGAATAGTGTGGCACATAGTCATCGTTCAGTAAATATTTTAGAATGATCAAAGGAGGAAGTCACCATTCTGTGTTCAGGTCACAACCTAAGAGTATGGTTGTAGTTGTGGTGGTGAGGTACAAGGGCAACAAATGGTGGTAGAGTGGTGGACTGAGGTCTAGAGATCTAGTGGTCAGTAGTTGTCTTCTCTCACCTTCTGCCCTAAATGACTCTACCTAAATGATTGAAGTTGCATCGTTGTCTGGGGAAGAAGGTTTTTGTTAAAATATATATATATTTATTTATTTATACAAGAACCGGAGTACAGGCCAGATGCATGGGAGTGTGAGAGGACACACCAGAGTCAGAGCAGGGAACAGAACAGGCAGACTGATGAAATACACTGCTGAGGGGAGAAGCGGGAGCGACAAGAGAGGTCTGCCGTACCATGTGGGACCCTCGCTGGCCAGTTGGGATTGAACCGGCACTGCAGAGGCTGCGGACAGCTTCACAGCACAGCACTCTACAGCCTGCGCCACCATGGGAGGCCCTGGGGAAGAAGGTTTATAGGAAATACAAGTACATATCCCCTGCATCAGGAGACCTACCACTGCACAGTGTGAGGGGATGTGCACGTTTGGCATCCAGTACAGAAGGTGCACTGTTGGAGAGATGGAAGGGTGGAGGTGCAGAGCAAGGATTACTGGCTTGAGCCTGAGACTCTCAATATAGAATAGCTGAAGACTGAGTCAGTGAGGAAAAAAAGAATGAATCACCTGTTTCTTCATAGAAGAGGCTACTACTCAAAGCAGACGCTGGGATATTTAAAACACTTGCCTCTCTCTGATCCCTCCACCCCCCGCTGAATCCAAAACAACAAATGAACTCTTGCATAAACCAGAGTTTAAACACATTAATAACAGGAGCAAATACCCCAGGATGAAACTGTGCTAGAAAAGAGCAGATGTATTTTTGTCAAAGAGCATCTTTGGACTCTGTTTGTTTGTTTGTTTAAAAGAATTATTCCTTTATTGTAAAATTTTTACTTATTTATTTTTTTAAATTTATATTGTGTAGAAAAACTGGGTGTAGACTAGAGGTCAGGGTAGTGAAAGGATTCCACCAGAGACAAAGTGGGGAACAGAACAGGCAAATCCACTGAAATACATAGCTAAGGGGAGCAGTGGGCAAAACAGGAGAGGTCTGCTGCGCCATGTGGGTAGCTCCCTGGCCAGGGATGGAACTCAGGCCAATGAGGTGGGCCTTTGCATCAGGAGGCACTGAGACTTAACCCCTAGGCCACCAGAGAGGTCCTTGACTATGTTTTTAAAGCCTTCTGAACCATGACTTGAAGCCAACAGAGTAGAATGTGAACAGTCCATAAAAAGAGAAAATGTAGATAGAAAAAAATGTAAATAGGGCCTACTTGGTGATGCAAGATAGCACTATCAAGCTATCTGCAGCCACTGCAGCACAAGTTCAATCCCTGGCCAGGGAGCTACCCACATGGCGCAGCAGACCTCTCCTGTCTCATGTGCTGCTCCTCTCAACAGTGTATTTCAGTCAATCTGCCTGTTCTGTTCCCTACTCTGTCTCTGGTGAATCCTCTCACCCCCTGCATCTCTGGCCTGCACCCCCATTGTTGTATGCATAAATAAATAAAAATAAATCTTTTTAAAAAAGAAAAAATGTAAATATCATGAAACACAAAGCCCATGAACAAGACTCCATTAAAATAGGATAAAGAGATATTGCCTGGACCACTCCCTAAAGCCACTGTTGGTTTAATTAGGGATACTTGAATAAGAACTGTATGTTAAATAAGAGTTTCCAGAAATGTTAAATGCTGTGGGTTTGATAATGGTAGTGACTTAATATAGAAGAATGGGGCTTCCTCTAGTGGCGCAGCGGTTGAGCACTGGGCTGCGAAGCTGCCCGCAGCCTCTGCAGCGCCGGTTCGATTCCCGGCCACCTGTGAGGGAGGGTCCCACATGGTGCAACAGACCTCTCCTGCCACCTGCTGCTCCCCTCAGCAGTGTACTTCAGTCCTTCTGCCTGTTCTGCTGTTCTGCAACCTGCTCTGTCTCTGGTGAATTCTCTCACCCTCCCACGCTTCTGACTGTACCCAGTGCTTGCATAAATAAATAAATAAATAAATAAATAAATAAATAAATTGTTAAAAATAATAATAATAATAATATAGAAGAATGTCCCAGGGGATGCACATTGAAGTATCTAAAGGTAAAGTATCAGAATAAAATTTTCAAATAGTTGAGGAGGGAAAAAAGTATATACATCTCAAATATATAGATATACTAATATCAATACTATTATTCACATATGTATAGTTAAAATGTACATATATAGATACTATGTATAAACATCTATCTTTCTACAGAAAACAAATATGGAAAAAGGTTAACATTTCATAAATGAAGGTAAAGGGGTATATGCTACTGTGCTTGCAACATTTTGTAGATTTGAAAATTTCCGAAATAAATGGTTGGGGAGAAATGAATATATAAAGTATAAAAAGTTCTGGAGAAGAACTTCTTGAATCTCCAGAAAGATCGCCTTTTCTAAAAAACAAAAAAATCTGAGATGGAATTTAATGATTTAAAGTACAATGTAATTGATTAACACTTAATTGGTTGAGTTCATTTCAATTTAGTAAGCTGAAAAACCATGCATGACATCTAATTCAAGTTTTTTTAAATCATGACTCTTTCTGTTTGGCCAAGTGCCACTCACACATCCATCTTTCCAAAAAGGAAAGAGATTTGGTAACGTTGCTGCTCCGAGTCTAAGCTCTGGCTTTGCACATGACTCGCCTTCTCTACATTTTAAAGCTGAAATGAGAATGACTCAGATGGTTGTTAGTCTTCTTGTCTGGTGAGGGACGGTTCTTCAGCCTTGTTGCCTTCATCTTCCTCCCTCACAATGTTCCTATTTTCTGCATATACTATTGTTTACATAGACAGACCTTTAACTTACATCACATCATCTATGCGAGTCCTTCATGCTGACCGCTTTTAAATTCAGGCTTTTAAATTCCTTATAATTCATAACTGCAGTTTCCTGAACTATTACAGAGAAGGGCTGAGCACTCCCACTGCCCACCTGTGACTATGCAGATGCCTCTTTTCTTTTTTAAAGATTTATTATTTTTTTTTTATTTATACAAGTGCTGGGGTACAGGCCAGATGCGTGGGAGGTGTGAGGATTTACCAGAGACAGAGCAGGGACCAGAACAGGCAGACTGATGAAATACACTGCTGAGGGGAGCAGCGGGCGAGACAGGAGAGGTCTGCTGCGCCATGTGGGATTCTCGCTGGCCAGCCAGTATAGAACCCGCGCTGCAGAGGCTGCAAACAACTTCACAGAGTGGCGCTCAACTGCCTGCGCCACCAGGGGAGGCCCAAGTGCCTCTTTTCATCAACTCTTTCCCTCTGCAGGGCAGCAGCTTTCTGGCTGCCCACGCCCTGTACCATGCCGGGACTTCTCTTCACGACATCCCTCTGTGGAGGCAACTCTCCTCAAGTCACCTGCCTGCAACAATGCAGGCCTCTCATAACAAAAGCTGTCCCTTTCCCTAATAAACCTGCTCTTTAAATATTTAGAGAGAGAGAGAGAGAGAGAGAGAGAGAGAGAGAGAGAGAGAAGGGCTAAGGTTTTGTTTTTTTCTTTTTTTAAAAAAAGATTTATTTATTTATGCATACAAGAGCTAGGGTACAGGCCAGAGGTGTGGAGGGTGAGAGGATTCACCAGAGAGAGAGTGGGGAACAGAACAGGCAGATTGACTGAAATACTCTGCTAAGGGGAGCAGCGGGCAGGGCAGGAGAGGTCTGCTGCGCCATGTGGGTTACTCCCTGGTTGGCCGGGGATCGAACTCGTTCTGCAGTGGCTGCGGATAGCTTCATAGGTTGCGTCTTAACCCCCTGCGCCACCAGGGAGGCCCTGATCCTTATTTTTAAATAATTAAGCCATGTGACTTATTTTTCACTTGTTAATATACCATCTGTACCCCTAGTCTAGGATTTAATTTGGAAAGATTTGTTTTCAACTGGTAAGACTGTAGAAAATGTGTACTTTAAGACTACTACTGGTAGAAACGAGTATTTCCAAACATTTCTATAGTGCGGATGTGAGGGCTTGTTAAAACTGGGATTTCTAGGCTCGTACCCTGGAATTTCTCATCTAGGAGGACTGGGGTGAGGCCAGAGAATTTGCATTTTTGACAAGTTCCCAGATGCTGCTGGTCCTGGCACTGCTGGTCCATGGACTACACTTTGAGAACAACTGATAAAGGCTATTTTTATCACATTTAACTAAAGCCAGAAAAACATGCACAAACTTTGACCCAGGATAAATGAAGATGAAGCTTTTTTTAAGCTTCCCCCACCTTACCCCAAGGGTTTGTCACAGACCCACCTAGTTATGCAGGGCCAGCCCCCCAGCACAGGGAATGCATGAAGCCATAATTCACCAGAGACAGAGCCAGGGGCTCAGAGACTGGTGAGAGAGCAGAGGGAAATGCCTGCAGGGCTATTCCCAGCTCACTTATCCTACTAAGTCTTTTCCGAGGCACATACAAATCTAACTTATATAGTTGACTAATTTATCTCATTATCTATAGCAGGCACTTGAGAAACACTGACTGAGTAAATGACTATACATACAGATCCTTATGTTCATAAAATTCTTTTCTATAAGGATCCAAAGAAAAGGACAGTGCATGTTCTATACGCAGGGAAAATGGGGGGTGGAGCGGGAATGAGCATAAGTTTAGCCCTTTGAATTTGTTCTACCAATTGTTAAAAACAAGAAAGCCTGTCCAAAATGGAGTCATTTGTGCTAAGCCCTACAGCACCACACCAAGATTTAGTTTAATTATAGCTCCCACTCTCCCAGAAAAGGAATCTTAAACCAGACCATCAGGAGTTGCCTCCTCGGCACTAGTGAGATAATCTGCCTGATAGACCCCTGCCTTTCTCTAAAGAATTGTGCCCATGCCATAATCAGCCTGCTTTTTGTGCCTAGTATGACATCCTTATTCCTGCTTCCTTCTGCCCATAAAAGTCTTTCATTTTGCACAGCTCCTCATAGCTCCTTTCCATCTGCTAGATTGAGTCAATTTTTTACTCAAACTAAAATTTTAAGCATGCTTCAGTTTGGCACACATACCCTAAGTGTGGTTAGTTAGCTCACGGTGTGGGGGTCATGTGAGAATACTTGAGACAAGTTCAGTGTTTACATAACATCCTGCCACTTGGCTGTGAGCCTGGACATAAGGCCCTACCTTAGCCGCTCAGAGCCTGGCTCTGCCCAGCCTAACCCTGGGGGTGGGGGGTCCTAGATGCCCCTCCTGAAAACCTGAAGTTTCTAACCCTTTGTACAGACCCACAGTATTGACAAGTGTCAAGTAACAACAATTAATAAGAGAAAGAGGCATGCCTGTGACTATTTTAGGAAGGTGAGATATCTCTAAGTCCAATGAGTTCAAGGTCAGATGAGAATCCAGGTATCTAAAAGGGAGACAAGAAGGAACTATTTAAAGAGAGAAAAGGGAGAAGCTATGAACTAGGTCTGCCATGATTTGTAAGCATCTCGGTAGGGGAGCGGGAGTAGGGTCCAGGAATTAGAAGATGCTTAGTAGCTACAGTTTGGAACTGAAGAACCAAGCAGGAGGACCTGTCTGATTCCCCCTGCTACAGAGGGGAATTCAGAAAGAGCCAACAAGCTGTAAGCACCCTCCTCAACAAAGCCAGGAGTAGCTTCTACCATAGGTAACTGCTGACCTAGTTAACTTGTTCAATAAATATGTATGAGACACTGTTGTGTCAACCTTAATGTCAGAAAAATCATTTTGATTAGACATAGGAGACTGAGACTGCTTACCAGAGACTTTTTGGAGGACCAATACCACAAGGAAGGTGCCATGCATTCCTGTTAATATGGAAGAAAAGCTGAAGGCTTTTTCCTTGCCTTTCTCACTTGACAGATGTATAGACACTAGGAGTGGATATCGCTCTCCTCTAGATTTTCTGTTGTCTCGCACCCCACAGCAGCTGCAGTGCTTGCCCAGCAGAGGGCAGTCTGGATGCAGGCAATCTCTTCCAGCCACCTGCTTAGGAAACTGGACAGATGGGTACCTAGCCCCCTCACTGCGCACTGAAGTTTGGGCATGATGCCCACGGCTGGCGGCCCAGCACTAGAGAAGCAGGATTCACAGGAGGCGGTAAAAGAGACTGTTTTGAATTCTCCCCTAAGCTGCGACGGTTCTGCCTGGCAGATGCTCAGCCCTGGCACCCTGCCACACTCAGTCTCTAGAATCCTGGGATGAAGGATAATTTCCTTCTCATCCCAGTGCAGCTACTTGCTCTGTTTCTACTCAGTATTTGGAATCTGATTTTCTAAGGTTCGGAATCTGAGAGGTCCAGAGCTGGAAAGGACTAGGGGGCTGCTAGCTCTGGCATTGCCATTTCAAATAACGTCAAAGGCAGGCAGGGAGCCTGAAGTTGTGAAGTCGACTAAGGGTGAGGTGGAAGGGCGGGACAGAGGCTATGTTGACCTGGAGGACAAGTCGTGTGCATAGGCACTGAAATTCAACGTTTTTTCTAATTGTAAAATAGAACACAGATATGGGCAGAGTTGGGGTGCTGGGTGCAAGGCTCCCCCTTCACCTTAAAACGAAGAAATGAAGGTGCAGTGAGGGAAAGCTACTCACTCAAGATAGTCCCCAGTTCCCTCTCTCCCCAGAATCCTATTCCTTTGGTATTGTTTGTGCCTTGGGGCCACAGTGTAAATACTAAGTCACAATACCTGGGGATGACTCGGACCTTCAGATATGCCTACCCCAAGGCTGCTGAGTAGTCTGAGATTGCTTCATTTCCTTCCTTGGGCATCAATTCCGTTTGGAGAAAGCAGCCTCCCCCAGAACACAGTGAGTCACAGCCTCTGAGGTAACTTGTGGGTAGCTTGACACCAAGGCAGAACCTCCCCTCCCACTGTTTTTTCCAATAAATACCTCCAGCTGTGGAGCTCCACTTCTTCCGGCCACCTCCCTGTGGCTGGGCACTTGTGTTTACCAGCATTTTTCCTCCTTAACATAACATCCTGTTGAGAAGGGCCCCAAGGGGATTTTCACCCTTGATTCCTCAGCTCTCATCAATAATGAATGATTTCAAGCATGAAGTACTGTTTCCCTGGAAAGTGTGTAGGTCACAAGATGGCCGTTTGTGCTCAGAATGGCTCCTGTTGAAGTTACATTGCATTCTATAAGTTTCAGGTGTGCAGCCCATAAATCCACCTCTGTACGTACATTGTGGTCACCACTAAAATCCCAGTTCTGTCCTTCAACGTGTAATGATCCCTTCTACCCAGTTCACCCACCCTCTCCCCTTCCCTTCTGGTAACCAAGAGTGGTTTTATAGTTTAAATATTAGTTCATTCGTTTTATTTCTCTTTGTGTAACAGGGTGGTCCCCAGGAAAGGAGGAAGTTCCAGGTTCCCTGCCCCACCCAAGGGAGGGTGGAGCTGAGCAGGGAGAGGAGAAGCTGCAGAAGAGACTGAGGAAGGAAGCAGGATGGAGCCAGGAGACCTGGAGGAGGCGCATGGGGCCTAGAGACACATGAAGAAACTGCACTTATCTTTTGGTTGTGGACTGGGTGACACAGATGTGGGTGAGACCCTTGGGGAGGTGACAATGGCAGCTTTTATCTTGATGTTGATTTTGCTCTTTTCCTTCCGGGCTTGTCTGGTTGTTTGTGACCCTTTTCTGTGGGTCCCCACTGGAAGATGCTTTAGACTTGTGGCAGGCTTTGGGGCCTTGCTCTGGGCCAATCCCATTTGGATGGACTTTTACCCACGAGGGGATGGGTAACTTTGGGTGCTTCATTTAGAAACTAGACTCTTTGCCTTTCCAGGATAGTTTCCTAGTTTTATTAAAGTTCCTTCCCATTAAAGTCTCATATGTTTTGTGTTGATGCGGCGGATGGCAGAACCCATTTAGAATAGGCAGGTTTGGTAGCCAGTGCCATAGGGAAGCCCAATTTCCCCATGGGGCTGACTAACCACGGATGGCTCTGTCCTAAATCATGTTGGGCACCAAATCTGTTATGGGACAGGGAGAGGGGCAGCCCAAACCCCGAAAACCTGCCTATTCTAAATGGGTTCTGCCATCCGCCGCATCAACACAAAACATAGGAGACTTTAATGGGAAGGAACTTTAACAAAACTAGGAAACAATACAGGTAAGGCAAAGAGTCTAGTTTCTAAATGAAGCACCCAAAGTTACCCGTCCCCTCGTGGGTAAAAGTCCATCCATATGGGAATGGCGCAGAGCAAGGCCCCAAGGCCTGCCACAAGTCTAAAGCATCTTCCAGTGGGGACCCACAGAAAAGGGTCAGAAACAACCAGACAAGCCCGAAAGGAAAAGAGCAAAATCAACATCAAGATAAAAGCTGCCATTGTCACCTCCCCACGGGTCTCACCCACATTTGTGTCACCCAGTCCAAGACCATAAGACAAGCGCAGCTTCTTCACGTGTCTCTAGGCTCCACGTGCCTCCTCCAGGGCTCCTGGCTCCATCCTGCTTCCTTCCTCAGTCTCTTCTGCAGCTTCTTCTCTCCCTGCTCAGCTCCACCCTCCCTTGGGTGGGGCAGAGAACCTGGAACTTCCTCCTTTCCTGGGGACCACCCTGTTACATTTGTACCACATGAATGAAATCACAGGGTGTTTGTGTTTCTCCGTCTGTCTTATCACTAAGCATAAAAACCCTCCAGGTCCATCCATGTTGTTGCAAATGGCACAACGTGGTTTTTAAAATATCACACCTCACACTCAGGCGGCCTCTGCTGGGCTGCTTCTTGGGGACACGATGCTGGAGCCTCAGCCTTCTGAATAGCCGGACCTGGACTATGGCTCCATCACCAGTCACAGGGACGCCTGCGGGACAGGGACAAGTTATTTATGATTGAGCCAGTCACGAGAAGAATGTCAGCTCCCCGTCACCAACTCTAATCCACGTGAGGATTAGCAACAACTCACCCCATTGTCACGGGAGCTCCTGCTGGCAACGCCTCCTAAGCAGTGGTGCCAAAGATGACTGAGGTCTTGAAAAGCCGGTCTCAAGAATACCATTGGAGAGGAGGAAATAGGCACATTTACCTACTTGTTAAAGGAAAAAGAAAAAGAAAAGGAAAAACACAAGAACAGACTAACGTGATTCATTTACCTGCAGTTCATGAATGTATCTTTTTGTTCTGACCTAACACATCTCAAAAATAAAATAAAAATTGAATAAAATTCACAAGGCTGGAAAAAATCCTAAAATTGAATAGACAAAAATGAGCAAATAAAAAGAATGCCCTTGAGTTCTATCTTACCACTTTAGAGTAAAATTAATTGATCCCTTAGGTGTTAAACTTTTTCCTGTAGTTTCTCTTAACTTCTGCAACATCTGAAAAAGGTAGATACTTCTTTGCTATCCTAGTCTTTCAAGATAGGAAATCATGCCTCTGAGAGTAAGGAAACTCCTAAAGTCCCAGGGACTTGAACTCAGGTTTTGTATTCGATTCTATTAGATCTCCGTTCTGAGATCCTATTGCATCCTCAGCTATGTGCCAGAGGTTGCTGTGTTCCAGGAATCCGCAGTTATCAGTGACATTTAGCAGCCGAGGCTGTAAGAATAAGGAAATGAATGAGTCCCTTATCATTCATAAATATATAAAAGACCATAAAGGTCTCAGGAATTTATTTTACTCCTTGTGGGTTGGCTTCCAGGAGGATTTAGAGGTAGGATTCAGGTTGGGGTAGAAAAGAGTAAAGGAATTGGGGGGGGGGGGCAGAATTCACTGAGAGCAGGGGGTTCTGTGTAGAAAAGGGCTTGGGGTGTGGGTGTGGGGAGCCAGGGAAAAGACCAGCCTTTACGGAAGAATGGACAATATCGACTGGCACATGTATAATTCTCCTAGGGACCTCTTAGAATTCCTAGTCATGGTGAATATTATGGGAGGAAGTTGTCCACAAAGGGGTGTGAGGTTGTGTTGTAGAGCAACCCCGATACAAAACGGGGTGCCTGACTGTGGGTCCTCACCCGAGCGCCTAAAAGGACTTATCAATGCTCTACTGCAGGCACACGTGAAAGGTTAATAAAAGGTTTATTTACAAGGGAAGGGGAAATGAGGAAATGTCCAGCTCTGGGAGAAAAGTGGGAGACAAAGTTTTAAATGAGTCCTACCCAATCCGCCGATCAGGAATCCCAAAATGGCGCTCTCAGAGTTGGCCGCCAGCCAGGAGCGGTGAAGCCAGGAGGCGAGCGATGGCGAGCCAGAGAGCGAGCAAGGCCCACGTGTTTGGTTTTTATATCCAACCTGGCTGCCCAACTCCACCCTCAGGTCCCAGCCACCCTCCCCTTGATGGTGATGGGATTTGTCTTTCCCAATGTCCTGATGGCTTTAGTCTGGAGTGGGGGTGGAGTCCACAAAGCCTGTATGAGATTATCTCAGGACATCCTTTCCCCCTAACAATTGGACAATTCCAGTCCCTTTGATACTTGCTTACTGATATTTATTTGAATTTTTACTTATTTTTGTGTAGAAGAACTGAGGTGTAGGCCAGAGGTGCCGGGGAGTGGGGGGTGAAAGGATTCACCAGAGACAGAATGGGGAGCAGAACGGGAGGACTGACTGAAAAACACTGCTGAGGGGAGCAGTTGGTGAGACAGGAGAGGTCTGCTGTGCCATATGTGCTTTAGCTCCCTGGCCAGTGGTGGAACTCAGGCCTTAGGCGTGGACAGCACTGAGACTTAACCCTGAGGCCACCAGGGAGGCCCTACTTACTGATATTTAATATTTGCCTCATCCCTTTCCTATTAATGACCTCGAAGAGATTACTAGAAAAAGGCAGATTTTACATTCCGCATCTACAGATAAAAAGTGTTTTTGCATAAAAAGGAAATAAAATGCTAGCTTCTTTGTTGCTCTTGCTTTTCCCTTCCAACTCTATTTTCTCTGCAGAGATTTACAAGCAGAAAGAGAGGCCACTCCCTGTCTGCCAGCTGAAAACCAGACTGTCAGCCCTGCTGTGTCTTTCTAAAGTCAGTTTACAGGCAGTCCCCTAGTTGCCTGAGAAAAGGTGTTAGGGGAAAGCACTTCTCCCCCTTTACAGCCCCTCCTTAGTTGAGGGTTGGATGCTCAGCAGAGCTAAACAAAGAAAATGAAAGGAGAAAGCAAGGGCGCGCACTGGGAAGCTGGTTGAGCTGCTAATGCTGGGTCTTGCTGGTCAGCAAGGTGGAAAATAAGTCATGTCAGATGAATGGTTAAATGTATCCTAAGTTTTCATGAGAACCATTATTCAGCTAAACTTGAAAAATCTCTGAACCAATATCTGTCCCTCAAGTGGCTGCTCTCCCCATTACTGCCTTTTGAAACAACAAAAATAATCTAACATCTCTCACAGGATAAAAGTCCTTGTCTCCTCCCTCTGCTCTTCTCACACCTGTCTGTCCCCACTGCCCCAGATCCCATTCAGGGTTCCAAGCCTTGCTGTGACGCCCCAAGTCCTGAACCAGTTACACCAGCCTCCTGCATCTCTGTGTTCACATCCCCAACCAGAACCCCAGGTCCTGTATCCGTCCCCATCCCAGTCTCAGGCAGACCACCTTTGGGAGGGCTGCTCCCCGCCCTCTTGGCAAGGTGCTAGCCCCCTCCTCTGAGCCCTCAGGCCTTCTGAACACCCCTCTGTCTCTGGTTTCTCACATCCTATCCTAGTGGTGTGTGTGTTTGTCTTCTTGTCCCCTTAGATTCAGAGTTTCTCAAGTGCAAGAGCCATGTCCTTTCCTTTTCTTTTTAAGCTACATCTCTCACTAAAAAACATCTTTTACTTGGGGCTACCTGCTGGCACAAAGGGTTAAGTATCAGCATTATGAAGCTATCCCTAGCCACTGTTTGATCCCCACCAGGGAGCAACCCACATGGCGCAGCAGACCTCTCCTGTCTCGCCCGCTGCTCCACTCAGCAGTGTGTTTCAGTCAGTCTGACTGTTCTGTTCCCCACTCTGTCTCTGGTGAATCCTCTCATGCCTCCTTTCCCCTCGTACCTCTGGCCTACACCCCAGCTCTTGTATGCATAAATAAATCAATCTTTTAGTAATAATTAATAAAGTGTTTGCAGGTAGAAAGCCATGGCCCTAAAGTATCAAGAGAAGGGTCTCCATGGTGGTGCAGGGGTTCAAGTCTCAGCACTATCAAGTTATTGCCAGCCACAGAGGCTTGAGTTCTATCCCAAGCCAAGGAGCTACCCACATGGCACAGCAGACCTCTCCTGTCTCACCTGCTGCCATCCTTGTTACAGGACAACCCCAATGTAAAATGGGTTGCCTGACTGTGGGTCCTCACCGGCATGCTTAAAGGGACTTATAATGAAACTCAACTGCAGGCACATACAAAAAGAGTAATAAAGGGTTTACTTACAAAAAGGGGAAATGAAGAAATGAAGAACTCAGGGAGAAAGAGAGAGAAATTGGTGACTGTGTCCTACCAGTTCCGCTGAGCTGGAACACCATAGCACGCTGAAAGCCGGTGTAAAACCAAGGACCCCCAAGACCCCCAAGACCCACGTGTCTGGTTATATACCAGACTTAGCTGCTTAACTCCACCCTCAGTTCCCAGCAATCCTCCCTTCAGTGGGGATGACATTATGGGATTTGTAGGCCTTAGTGTCTTGGATCTCTTTGGTCTGGGGTGGGGGTAGGGCCCATAAAATCTGTTTGTGGAGTTTGTTCAGTACATCCTTCCCCCCAACACCCTTAGCAATGTATTTCAGTAGATCTGCCTGTTCTGCTCCCCAGTCTGTCTCTGGTGACTCCTCTCTCACCATCCCCCTCACCTCTGGCCTGTACCCCAGTTCTTCTATATAAAAATAAATTTTAAAAAATCTTTTTTTTAAGATCTATTTATTTATTTATTTTAAGATTTATTTATGCATACAAGAACTGGGGTACAGACCATAGATGCGGGAGGGTGAGAGGATTCACCAGAGACAGAGTGGGGAACAGAACAGGCAGATTGACTGAAATACACTGCTGACGGGAGCAGCAGGTGAGGCAGGAGAGGTCTGCTGCACCATGTGGGTTGCTCCCTGGCCAGGCAGGGATGGAACTTGTGCTGCAGAGGCTGTGGATTGCTTCATGGTACAGTGCTTAACCCCTTGCGCCACCAGGGAGGCCCCAAGATCTATTTATTTATGCATATAAGAATCAGGGTACATGTGCAGGAAGATGAAAGGATTCACCAGAGACAGAGCAGGGAACAGAACAGGCAGATTGACTGAAATACACTGCTGAGGGGACCAGTAGGCGAGACAGGAGAGGTCTGCTGTGCCATGTGGGTAGCTCCCTGGCTGGGGGTTGAACTCGTGCTACAGAGGCTGCAGATAGCTTCATAGATTGCATCTTAACCCTTGCACCACCAGGTAGGCCTTCTTCATTCCTTTAATACAGGCATCTCCACCTCACAAAGAATTCCTCACAATCTGTGTGCTGCCCCTGATAGATCATGTGCAGACCTCTGGGATTGCTCTTATCACAATACACACTCATGCAATTCTGTTTTTAATGTGACTGGCTGCTCAATTGAGCTCCCAGAGGGAGCCTGTCTGGAGCACCAGCCATGAATGAGAAGGCAGGTTGGTGGGTCTATAGATACCCAGCTCTTTCTGATTGTTGCTTAGGTGGGAGGTTGCTGTGGGTTAGGGGCCTACAGCAGTGAGAAGCAGGTAGGGCACCTACTGCTTTGAGGCAGAAGGCCAAGTGTCGGGAGCCTTCTGTCCTGAAGGGAGCTGGAATTTTTGGAGAATCCCTGTTTACTCCGCAGAGAACAAGAGTCAATTCTGGAAGAAGTTCTGTTTGCAAAACTTGTAACATCCTTGAACTCCGCATGCATAGTAAACAGGTATTCTCCAAAACTCCAGCTCCCTTAAGGGCAGCAGCTTCCCAACAGGCAAGAGCTGCCCAGGGACAGGAAGCAGTGACTAGAAGGGAAGGAGGAGGCGGAGGTGGGTAAATCAACTGTATGGCGAAAGATACAATTGGACTTTAGATGATGAACTTAACATAGTATGTTTAGATGCCATTTGTAATGATAAATCCATGGAATGTTGTAAATCTCTATGATGTTATAAACCAATGTTACTGCAATAAAAATTTCTTTTAAAAATTAAGATTAAACAGGGCCTCCCTGGTGGCGCAACGGGTTGAGCACAGCGCTGTGTAGTTGTCCGCAGCCTCTGCAGTGCAGGTTTGATCCCAGCCAGCCAGGGAGATTCCCACATGGCGTGGCAGACCTCTCCTGTCACGCCTGCTGCTTCCCTCAGCAGTGTACTTCGGTCCTTCTGCCTGTTCTGCTCCCCGCTCTGTCTCTGGTGAATCCTCTCATCCTCCTGCGCCTCTGGCCTGTACCCCGGTTCTTGTATAAAAATAAATAAATCTTTAAAAAAATTAAGATTAAGCATCTGCACTTTAGAATGAACTTAAACACTCATAAACAACTCTGAGATCTGGAATTGCTAGAGAACTAATTAGAAAGACAGGGTGGAGCCCTGAGAGCCCAAATGTGACCCTTGGAGCAATAGCAGTCACGCCTCCTCGTTAACCCAGCCCTAGGCCTGCAGAGCTTCCTCTTCCTTCTCACTGCAGGAGGGGGTCAACGGGCCTTCTCACTGCAGGAGGGGGTCAACCGGCCTCCTGTTCCAATGTGCCAATGTTCCAGGCAGAAAACTGTCAGACACAGCACAGATCATAAGACATAATTAGTGTGTACATCACAACATTATATTGGGAAACCAAAGTCAAGGTTTGTTTGTGCTGTGATAGGGCAATAATCATGAGCTCCATTCTGTAGAAAGCCTGCCATCTCAGAAAGGAACCCAAATGAGAACATTCCAGGTGGGTTCTAGCCTGCACCTGGACCCTATTTGCTTTGTGTCTGTTTTTTTTTTTTAAGATTTATTTATTTATGCATACAAAAACTGGGGTGTTAAGTCAAAGTTGGGGGGAAGAGGATTCATGAGAGAGAGTGGGGAGCGGAACAGGCAGATGTACTGATATACACTGCTGAGGGGAGAGTGGGAGAGACAGGAGAGGTCGGCTGCACCATTTGGGTAGCTCCCTGGCCGCTGGGGATTGAACTCAGATCGAACTCCATGCCGCAGTGGCTGGGTGATAGCTTGATAGCACTGTGTTTAACCCCTGTACCACCAGGGAGGCCCTGCTTTGTGTCTTTGATTCTTCAAATTTAGGAGAACAGCAATGTGTCGTCTGCCAAGGGGGAGAAAATTTACTTTTCAAAATGAGTTTTAGCAACTCTAAAGATTAAAAAAAGAAGAAAGAAAATGTTCCTTTAAACTATTTACCTAGCTCTGCTTTCTGTTACATACTGTAATTGTAACTATTGTTTGTCATTCACAAAAAAAAGAACCTAGTCCTAGTTTCCCAGAAACTCACTGCTTTCATTTAAGGTAAAGTGAGAAGTCCCAGAAGGGGGAGAACAAAGACCTGCGCTGAGAGGCCCTACCACTCTGGAGCTCTGTGGTCTTGGGAAGTGACCCACTCCCTCTGAGCCCCAGTTTCATCTCATCTGCAGAACTAGAATAACTAGGCCGCTCCCCAGGCTTGCTGTGAAAGGGAAATGAGGAGATATACATGGAGTGAGGACGTTGGTAACTCTCTAAGGTAACCAGACAAATACACTGGCTTCAGTGCACGGTAGGGAGTGTGCGGCGACGAGTCCCACTGGGAAGAGTAGATTTTTTCCTGTTGTGAATCAGTGGAAAATAAAGCTAGGTGGACAGAGGAGGGCAGTCATGGAAAGCCCCAGCCAGACAGGACCGTCTGGATTTTATCCTGTAGGCAGTGGGAGTGGGGAAAGACTTCATGAAAATAATGGTTGGGCAGATGAGTGTGGTCACCTGTGTAGGTTGTTTAGAAGTGGGTGAGGCTGGAGGCTAGGGAATAAGCGAGAGGTGTCGAGGGCGAGGGATGAGGGGCTGGATTTAGATGTGGGTGGACGTGCTGGGGGAAGGATGGTGGAAGTGGGGGACTATAGGTGTGAGAGACAGGACATAGAAGTCAAAATTGGATTTCTGTGCTCTTTATATTCCCCCCCCCACTTGTCTTTCTCTTTGCCTTTCTCCTCCATGTCCCTGTCTCCACCCTACCCCCAGGACCCCACCAGTCCCTTTACCACCTGAGTTGTCATGTAAATGAGGCTCAGCATTCTTCAGGGATAAAGATACTGCCCAGCAGGCCCTCCCTAGGGAAACTGGGTCTGGCTGACTTTGGTGGGGTCATGAGCAGGGAGGTGTGGGTCCACTCTTTCTTTGCTGTGTAAGTGAGAAAAGCTATAGCTGGTTAGACCTCACAGGAAACTGGAGCCAAGTGGCAGCACCTGACATCAGGTGCAGCACAGCCAGCAGGGTGAGAAAAGGAGATGACACCTCTAGGCCTGCTGAGGCTGGTTGCTCCTACTCCAGGCCAAGGAAATCAGGTCACCCTACCCCCTAAGCTCTGTCAGACTCTGGTACTGGCTGTTGCCTCTAGGGAATCGACCGTCTGTAAAGAGGTGTTCAGGGAATAGCTACCAAGGCAAGGCTCCTGGGTGAGGATCTCAAACTGCTGGCCTGAAGGTACATTCAACCTGCAAATAGGTTGGTCGGCATTGACTCTGCTATGTTACAAACCTCCCTCTTTCCCTAGGCCTCATGTATTTGCTTTTCTAGTCTCACCCCTGAGCTTAAGATTTACCAATCCAATCCTAGCAGGGCATAAAGAAATGCAAAGATGTTCCAGAAGTTTCTGACATTACTGGGAAAACAAGACAACTACAAAAATACACAGGCAAAGAGCATTGACTGTACCAAACCCATTGTGGACCAGACATCCATGTTTTAGAGGTGAGGGTAGATGAGACATGTCCTGCAGAGGGCAGGATAAAAGGCAAGGGAGGGAGCTCTACCCACATGCGGAAGGACAGAGAAGGTCTGCATGGCTGGGCTTCACTGCATACCCAGTGAGGACCTCTGGAGGTGTTTGTAAAGGGGAATGATAATAGAAAAAAACAACCCAGGAAGGCTTCCCTGGTGGCATGAGGGGTTAAGTCTCAGCACAATCAAGTCACTGCAGCACGAGTTTGATCCCCGGCCAGGGAGGTGACCCACATGGTGCAGCAGACCTCTCCTGTCTCTCCACTGCTCCCCTCAGCAGAGTATTTCAGTAGATCTGCCTGTTCTGCTCCCCACTCTGTCTGGTGAATCCTCTCACCCATCCCCTCCCGCACTTGCGGCCTGCACCCCAGCTCTTATATGCATAAATAAATAAAATCAACCCAGGAAAGGAAGCAGGAGGTGGTGTAGGAGTTGAAAAGAGGGACCAGTTTGGGAGATACTTTGAAGTGTGTCGAGACTGATGCTGCATGGAAGACAAAGGATTCAAAGGAACCCGGGCTTGAAGCTTCAGTGTGTCTCAGAGAGCTGGAGCTCGGCATTGAATAAGGGGAATCAGGAGAAGGCAGCTGCTTCCGGTGGGATGGGGACATAAGTTGGGACATTTTGGGTTAAATGTGTTGCATTTGATGGGAGAAATGTGCAGCTGGCATTTAGAACTGTGGCCCAGCAGATGGAGGTAGCACTTTAGGGTGACAATGAATGTGTGTGTGTGTGTGTGTGTGTGTGTGTGAGAGAGAGAGAGAGAGAGAGAGAGAGAGAGAGAGACAGAGACAGAGACAGAGAGACAGACAGACAGTGGGTGAGGAGGAAGTGGAACCAGGGAAGAAAGACTAATGTGGAAGGAAAGAGGGCGAGTACACAGATTTTCAGCAGGGAAACAAATTAAGGAAAAGGTCTGGGGCCTCCCTGGTGGCCTAGGGATTAAGTCTCAGTGCTATCACCCCCACAGCCTGAGTTCAATCCCCAGCCAGGGTCCTAACCCACATGGTGCAGCAGACCTCTCCTGTCTCGCCCGCTGCTCCCCTCAGCAGTGTACTTCAGTCGATCTGCCTGTTCTGCTCCCCACTCTGTCTCTGGTGGATCCTCTCACCCCTTCCCCCATCTCTGGCCTTCACCCCAGTTTTTCTATGTAAAAATAAATAAAAATCTTAAAAAAAAAAAAGATTTGTTAAAGAAAGAAACTACAGGTCCCAAATGGAGTCATTTATACTAAATCTCACCAAGACTCAATACCTAACCTGATTACAATTTTAAACTCTCCCCAAAATGGAATTTTAAATCAATCAAGCCTGAATTTTCATGGCTAGCCCTAGTGAAGTCATCTGCATTCTAAGGCCTCCCAGCCTTCCCTTTGGGAAAATAGCCTGGCCTGAAACAATCTTTCCTTTTGCTAATAGTTCTATCACACCCTTTTTCTCACTATAAAATTTTCCATTTTCGCTACTCCTCAGAGTATCCTTCTCCTGGCCCACATGGGATGCTACCTGCCCCATGAGTTGTTTAATAAAGCCAGTTAGATCTTCCAGTTTACTCAGATGAATTTAGTCTTTTGACATGATACTAGCATTATCAGCTGCAGAGGCTTCAGGAAGAGCAGAGCAGCGGCTGGGGTTTGCAGCAGGGAGGTGACAGGATTTGGGCAGGTGTGGAGAAGGGGCAACACATTTCCGAGTATGGGGTAGGAAGGAAGGTAGTGGGTGTAGACCACTATCTCAGGGACTGTGTAGCAGATAGAAGAGAGGGAATGAAGGGAAATCTGTGGCTGTTTAAAGGCAGAAGGAAAGGAGTGGTGGCTCCTTGACCTGACAAGGAGAAAGAGAAAAAGGGAGAGAAAGGACCCAGGCGAGCTAGAGAGGGATCTGGGGGTGCTCATCTTCATTTCACAACTGGCTGCATCCCCTCCACCCTCCATCATGCACTGAGTGCATTGTTCCCCCACTGTCCATGGTTCATTCTTTTTTTTTTTTTAAAGATTTATTTATTTATGCATGGAAGAACTGGGGTACTGGCCAGAGGTGTGGGGGTGAGAGGATTCACCAGAGACAGAGTGGGGAACAGAACAGGCAGACTGACTGAAATACACTGCTGAGGGGAGCAGCGGGTGAGTCAGGAGAGGTCTGCTTCGCCATGTGGGTTGCTCCCTGGCCTGGGATCGAGCTCGTGCTGCAGTTGCTGCAGTGGCTGCAAAGAGCTTCATAGGTTGCGCCTTAACCCCTTGCGCCACCAGGGAGGCCCCTCCATTGGTTCGTTTTCGCAGTCTTGAGACAGCAGAGGGAAGTCAGGCCGTGGCCAGCAGCTAGCAGAGAACACGAGCCATTACTCCCTGTGTCTTGCGCCATGGAGTACTCTCTCCTTTCTTCATCGAGGGCTCCATCAGAACTGGTAGCTAGGTGTCATCTAGAGGGTTGTAAATGTCAGTGAAGCCTCTGCCTGGCCCCTGTCTTATGCCCCAGGCATGAGCAGACAGATGGGAAGTGAAAGTGGGTAACCACGAGGGAGGAAGGAGGGCACGGACCACCTAAATCATCAGAGTTCTTGGCAGTGAGCCGGCAGAGTCTTTACCGAGAAGTTGAGTAAGCCCAGATTTAAGGTTCTGAGTGGTGAAGTCTGTGTCTCTTCCGGGTCTGGTTACCCACGCTGACCCCATAACAACCACCATGCCAACGCAGGCTGCTTGGAGGCAGGAACATTAACAAGCAAGGAGGCGACTGTCTGAGCGTGACCTCATTGGAAAAACAAACATACGCGGAGGGGAAGGAGGTGCTTGGTGACTGCCGGGTCAGGAGAGGCTGTTCTGGAGTGTTCAGGGTGGGAAGACAGATTTATGGAGAAAGGAAAGAGGGGAGGGGTGGCGTGAGAGGAGAGACAGGTTTGTGTAGGAATGACAAGTGGAGAGCTGGAAGCAGAAGGGAAAGGACAAGCCTGCTGCTGAGGATGATGTCAAAAGGTTTCATCGTGGCTGGGAACTAAGAGATACTAAGGAGGGAGACAGACTTTGATGCAGGAGATGTGGGTGGGCCATTAGGCCACGGGCCAGGTAACCTGAAAATCTAAAACTAGATCTAAAGTCTTGAAACTGGCACTTTTTCTTAAATGCTGGGTGTGTGCCTAATCTGGCATGGTTTTGCAATGTGTATAAGATGAAGACACTCAGATAGCCTATGACCCAGCTAGTCCACCCACACTAGGACACGTGGATGCAGACTCTCTCTCTCTCTCTCTCTCTCTCTCTCTCTCTCTCTCTCTCTCACACACACACACACACACACACACACTTTTCAATGAACTATTATGCAGAAATTCAAAGAAAAGAATCAGGGAGCTAATATGCAATGACATGCAATGGATCTAAGACAACATTAAGTGAAAAGAACAAGTTGTATAACCATATGTGTAACGATTTTATTTGAAAAATAGTACATATTATATAAAAATATAAATACATTTTATGCTTGTGTCCTATAAGGAACTATAGAAAGCCATTCTGAGGTATGATTGGCATACAAAAAGCTGCACAATTTAATGACTACAACTTGATGGATTGACAAGGAACTGTTATTAGTCTATTATTTTTGAGGGTTGGACTAGAATATTAGGATCCAAGGAGGGCACTTTTAACTTGATACTGTTCTGTACTGTGCTGTCTTAACAAGAGCATATATTATTTAGCCTGATAATTTCAGTGACCACATTTTGTGGACTAGTCAGAACACAAGTCTGATAAAAATGAAAGGAACAGTATTTGCAAATGAGGTTGTCTTAGAAAGTGAAGTCGGCTCTCCTTTCCCTCTCTTCCGTATCTGGGTCACTCCTCTGTTTTATTTTATTTTTTAAACATTTGTTTATTTATGTATATAAGAACTGGGGTACAGGCCAGAGGTGTGGGGGTGAGAGGATTCACCAGAGACAGAGTGGGGAACAGAACAGGCAGATCTACTGAAATACACTGCTAAGGGGAGCAGTGGGAGAGCCAGGAGAGGTCTGTTGTACCATGTGGGTTGCTCCCTGGCCAGCAGGGGATCGAACTCATTCTGCAGTGGCTGCGAACAGCTTCATAGGTTGCGTCTTTTTTTTTTTTTAATAGAGGCATGTTTTATTTATTTATTTGTTTGTTTGTTTGTTTTGTTTATACATGCACTGGGTACAGTCAGAAGCGGGAGAGGGTGAGAGAATTCACCAGAGCCAGAGCGGGGAGCAGAGCAGGCAGAAGGACCGAAGTACACTGCTGAGGGGAGCAGCAGGTGGCAGGAGAGGTCTGCGCGCTATGTGGGACCCTCCTCCGGTGGTCAGGGAGCAGCCGGGGATTGAACCAGCACTGCAGAGGCTGCGGGCAGCTTCGCAACCTAGTGCTCAACCGCTGCACCACCGGGGAGGTCCCATAGGTTGCGTCTTTTTTTTTTTTTTTTTACGTCAAACTAAACCACTTTTATATTTCAAAAGAAACTATCACAAAAACAAAAAGGCAATTTACTGAATGGGAGAAAACATTTACATATCACACATGACAAGGGGCTAATTTCCCAAATATATAAAGTATACAATTCAATTAAAAAATGGGTAAAAGACCTAAATGAATATTTTTTTAATAAATTTTATTTTTATATTCCCCATACAATTGCAACCCCCTTATTTTGTCCCCAATCCCTCCCCTCCCACCCTCTACCCCCCAAGGTTGCGTCTTAACCCCTTGCGCCACCAGGGAGGCCCCACTCTTGTTTTAAATCCAGAGGCTGCACAAGGCTTTGGGAAGAACACTGAACTTGGAACCATTTGTTCAGCCGATGCCTGTCAGGGTCCATGGTACCAGGCTTCTTGGTCCTATTCTGCTTTCTAGCTGTGTGGCTGTGGGCTCTGAGAGTCCCATATACCTGGGAGATGGTAATAATACTTGTTCTGCCTCCATCACACAGTTGTGAAGATGAAACAATGATTTAGATACCTACCTAGAGCCAGGAGAGTCAACGTCCCATACACAATGTCAGATATTTTACAAGTCATCACCACAGACATCATCCAAGGTCATAGCTATAAAGTTCAGTTCTCTGCAAATGGTGGGTATCTATCTATCTAACTATCTATCTATCCATCCATCCATCCCTTGGCAGGTCAGTGCAGGGCCAGTTGGCTTAAAGATCCAGTTCTTTAGTCCCCAAACAGAAACATGTAACAAGGAGTGATATCCTTAGTTAAATTTTGCTTTGGAAGCTATATGATAGGGTGAGAATTGGCCTTACTTCATATCTGGTCAAATAAGACATTAAAAAAAAAGTCCAGGGCCTCCCCGGTGGCGCAGCGGTTAAGCGCTGGGTTGCGAAGCTGCCCGTGGCCTCTGGGGCGCTGGTTCGATCCCCGGCTGCTCCCCGGCCACCGGAGGAGGGTCCCACATGGCGCGCAGACCTCTCCTGCCGCCTGCTGCTCCCTCAGCAGTGTACTTTGGTCCCTCTGCCTGCTCTGCTCCCCGCTCTGGCTCCGGTGAATTCTCTCACCCTCCCCCGCTTCTGACTGTACCCAGTGCATGTACATACAAACAAACAAACAAACAAATAAATAAATAAAACATGCCTCTATAAAAAAAAATTAAAAAAAAAAAAAAGTCCAGCAAGACCAGAGATAATGTCAATTGAAAAGTCTTTTGGAGCCTCCCTGGTGGTGCAAGGGGTTAAGTTTCAGTACTATGAAGCTATCAGATAGCTACCCACATGGCGCAGCAGACCTCTCCTGTCTGGTGCGCTGCTCCCCTCAGCAGTATATTTCAGTAGATCTGCCTGTTCTGCTCCCCACTGTCTCTGGTGAATCCTCTCATCCCCTGCACCTCTGAGCCTGACACTTTTTTCTATATTTTGTGTTTGGAAAAATATTTTTAAAGTTTCACGTTGACTTTATATATATATGAAAGTATACTTTTTTTTTTTAAATCCCAAGGGAAAGAAGAAATCCCAGCACTTACTTACAAAGATGCATGTATAGGCTGTTCAGTATGGGATAATTTAAATGGACAGTTCTATCAACATTATTCTTCATAACCCTATTTAAATAAGGTGGGGGCAGCTACAAAGACTGCCCATAGCACCAAAATGGGCAAACTACAGGTCCCAACATGCCTTACATTTCCCACTGTTTGACCCTCAATGAGGACTGAGGAGGTGGTCCCACAGTTTACATAAGATGTTGTTAGACTTGGATTTGGGTCTAACAAGACCCAAATGTTAGACTTGCTTGTGGGTTTTACCAGATAAGGAGAATCACTACCTTTCTTTTTTTTTTTTTTAAAGATTTATTTATTTTATTTCTACAAGCACTGGGTACAGTCAGAAGCATGGGAGGGTGAGAGAATTCACCAGAGCCAGCGCGGGGAGCAGAGCAGGCAGAAGGACCGAAGTACACTGCTGAGGGGAGCAGCGGGCAGCAGGAGAGGTCTGCGCGCCATGTGGGACCCTCCTCCGGTAGCCGGGGAGCAGCCGGGGATCGAACCGGCGCTGCAGAGGCTGCGGGCAACTTCGCAACCCAGCGCTCAACCGCTGCGCCACCGGGGAGGCCCATCACTACCTTTCTTTTCTTTTCTTTTTTTAAAAGATTTCTTTTTTTTATTTATGCATACAAGAATTGGGGTGTAGCCCAGAGGTGCAGGCAGGGAGGGGGGAGTGAGAAGATTCACCAGAGAGAGAGTGGGGAGCAGAACAGGTGTATCTACTGAAATATACTGCTGAGGGGAGGAGGGGGCGAAATAGGAGAGGTCTGCTGTGCCAAGTGGGTCAGCTCCCTGGCCAGGGATCCATTGAATTCATGCTGCAGTGGCCACCAATAGCTTGCTAGTGCTGAGCCTTAGCCCATTCTGCCACCACGGAGTCCACTCTTTCTTTCTTTCTTTTTTTTTTTTTTTTTTTAAGATTTTTACTTTTCTTGTAATTGCTTCTCAATCTGTAAAGTGCACATGAACTACTTGGGATCCTCATTAAAAATGCTAATTCTAGGGGCCTCCCTGGTGGTACAAGGGACCTTAGTCTGGAGCCACTTCAGCACAAGTTCAATCCCCAGCTGTTAGGGGGAAAGGATGTCCTAAAGCTAATTCCATACAGGCCCAGGCAACCTGTTCATTATCGGGGCTGTCCTATAACACAGCCAGGGGCCAGGGAGTTGACCCACATGGCGCAGCAGACCTCTCCTGTCTCCCCCGCTGCTCCCCTCAGCAGTGTATTTCTTTTTTTTTTTTTTTTTTTTTTTTAGAGGCATGCTTTATTTATTTGTTTGCTGGTTTGTTTGTTTGTTTTGTTTATACATGCACTGGGTACAGTCAGAAGTGCGGGAGGGTGAGAGAATTCACCAGAGCCAGAGTGGGGAGCAGAGCAGGCAGAAGGACCGAAGTACACTCAGCAGTGTATTTCAATCCGCCTCTTCTGTTCCCCACTCTGTCTCTGGTGCATCCTTTCAACCCCCATACCTCTGGCCTGTACCCCAGTTTTGGATGTATAAATAAATAAATCTTAATTTTTTTTTTTTTTTTAAATGCTGATTCTACTTCAATAGGTCTGGGTCTGGGTCTGGGTCTGGGAGGGGCCTGAGTTCATGCAAGCTCCCTTGCTCTTGGCCTGCAGACCACACTTTGAAGGAGCAAGATGATAGGCAGGGGGTAGAGGGTCTCCCTCACTGGAAACAAATTTTCCCACTGAAAATGAAGAAACTAAGTTCTGCTCAATACCTCAGTCTCTTGTGAGGCCGTTCCCAGCAGCTGAAGCCCCAAAACACCTGAATTCCTGGACTTGCAAAGCTGAGTGTAGGTGTACGTTCTGGTCACTCTCTCCAGACAGACAAGTTTTCTCCAGCTTTCCCTCCTCAGCCCAGCTGGCATTTCTTGGGTATCTTTCTCTTATCAGGGGGTCATATGACAGACCGGCCTGCAGCCACCTGGAGAGATCCTGTAGAAAGAAGGCCGTTCTGTGGTGTGGGGTGGACTGTGGGATGGGTGTTCCAGCAGTCTCTCATGCTGTCTGCTGACCGAGTGATAAATAAGGATGTAGTGGAAGATGAGCTATGTGGGTCGGGCTCGGGAGTGGGAGGCCTGGCGGTGGGTGGAAGGTTCACTTTGCCTTTTTGGTTGTTATGTTCATGGCTGGAACTCAGTATGGAATTCTAGATGTAAGGGGTTTGTGTTTTTTGAGGGTGTGGGGTGGCCAATCTTGTTGATCCATCAAATCCACTGCAGATGATTTGTTGAATGAGTGAGCAGCTAGGGGAAGCGATGGAACTCCTGATGCCATTCCCCTCTATCTTCTTGGCATGGCTGTTTGGATGAGTCATGTCCTGTTGCCCACTCAGTTTCTCAGCCTAAAAGCGAACATCCTGGGGTGTGGCGGCGATGTCCTGGCCTTGCCCCCTCTTCCACGGCTCTTCATTACATATGGTTTCTGAGTTTCTAGCAAACTGCCTTTCTTGCCTGCTTTCCTGGGAAATTAGAGAAAATGGGGAATTCTAGTTTAGGTCCCTAGAGAGGTCTTTCTGAAGAAATATTCAAGAACACTGGGTTGTCCTGATGCTTAAAGGAACATTTCAAGCTCCCAGAACTGTAGTTCTGCTTTCTCTGCCCGGGTCCCCTGCTACATCATGCCCAAATGTGTTCACTTAGAAGCAAAGAGAAGAGACCAGGTAATGAGCTGTCAGGCAGGAGGCACAGAAAACCCGGCATGGGTGGGCCAGTCCCCACTCCTTGGACTGACTTGCTCACTTAGCACAACCCATATCCAGCTTTTTATTGCTGTGGGACGCTGGCCTGACACCACTCCCAATCAGTCTGTCTCTCTGGGTGACTGAAGGAACACCCCTTCCCTCTACCTCTGTCTAGAACTTTCCCCAGACTTTATAAAGGAAGAGTTAGGGATACTGGGTGCTCAGTCCTGTTTGATGGGGAGTGAGGAAATATTTGAAGACAGAGAGGCCGGCCACAGCCATCTCCCAGGTGGGAAAGTAGTGGTGGCAACCTGCGGTCCTTGCTTCAAACATTATCCTACGGGAGCCTTGGTGGGTGTGGTGTGGTAACATACACCTGGATGGGGGTGAGTCCATACCTTTAAGTCATATAAAGCATTGTAAACCAATGTTTGCCTCAATAAAATCAAACAAAAAAACCTAAAAAGTTTTGTGAAATTGAAGACACAAAAACAATATCCAAACCCAAAACATTGTCTTGAACCTATTGCCTGTAAGAATTAAATACAGATGGGTTTTACTTTGTAGGCGACGCTCTGCAATAGTTAAAATTTTTTTAATAGAGGCATGTTTTATTTATTTATTCATTCATTTGTTTGTTTGTTTTTGTTTATACATGCACTGGGTACAGTCAGAAGTACGGGAGGGTGAGAGAATTCACCAGAGCCAGAGCGGGGAGCAGAGCAGGCAGAAGGACCGAAGCACACTGCTGAGGGGAGCAGCGGGCGGCAGGAGAGGTCTGCGCGCCATGTGGGACCCTCCTCCGGTGGCCGGGGAGCAGCCGGGGATCGAACCGGGGCCGCAGAGGCCGCGGGCAGCTTCGCAACCCAGTGCTCAACCGCTGCGCCACCAGGGAGGCCCTCTGCAATAGTTAAACCGCTTTGTTGGTGACTCCATCAGGCTTGTTTGTAGGTTGGGTTTTACTTTGTAAGAGATTTCTTTCCTTTCCTTTAATTTTATTTATATATACCTTACATCACTGTTCATTTTTATTTTTTTTAAAGATTTATGTATTTATGCATATAAGAACTGGGGTACAGGCCAGAGGTGTGGGCGGTGAGAGGATTCACCAGAGACAGATTAGGGAGCAGAACAGGTAGATCGACTGAAATACACTGCTGAGGGTATTACAGGGCAGGGAGAGGGGCAGCCCAGACCCCGCAAACCTGCCTGCTCTAAATAGGTTCCGCCATCCGCCGCATCAACACAAAACATATGAGACCTTAATGGGAAGGAACTTTAATACATTTAGGAAACACTACAGGAAAGGCAAAGAATATAGTTTCTAAATCAAGCACCCAAAGTTACCCGTCCCCTTGTGGGTAAAAGTCCACCCAAGCAGGATTGGCCCAGAGCAAGGCCCCAAAGCCTGCCACGAGTCTAAAGCATCTTCCAGTGGGGACCCACAGAAAAGGGTCAGAAACAACCAGACAAGTCTGGAGGGAAAAGAGTAAAATCAAAATCAAGACAAAACCCGCCATTGTCACCTCCCCACGGGTCTCTCACCCACATCTGCGTCACCCAGTCCACAACCAAAAGGCAAGTGTAGTTTCTTCACGTGTCTCTCGGCTCCATGTGCCTCCTCCAGGGCTCCTTCTGGCTCCATCCTGCTTCCTTCCTTCCTCAGTCTCCTCTGCAGCTTCTTCTCTCTCTGCTCAGCTCCACCCTCCCTTGGTTGGGCGGGGAACCTGGGACCTCCCCCTTTCCTGGGGACCACCCTGATACAAGGGGAGCAGCAGGCAAGTGAGGAGAGGTCTGGTGAGCTTCAGTGTGTATGGATAGCTTCATAGTATATCATAGTAACCCCTTGTCACACCAGGGAGGCCCATCATTGTTCATATCTAAACAATGTTTGCTTCCCTCCCTCACCCCCTCAGGTGTAGTCTCCATAGACTTTCCTACCCCAAGGCACCCGTGCACCATCGCCCCAGTCCCCTGTACTCCTCCCTCCCTCTGATCCCTCTCCCTCCTCCTCCCCTGCAGGATGTCTGTAAGAGATTTCTTGAGAAGTCTGAAGAACAGAGTTTTCATTTACTCTAGGACATGGTCAGGTCACTGCAACAACTTTATTTTTGGAGAGAACATGTGTCCTGGCTTTCTGCCTCGTCTTACTCTGGAGACACTGTGGGACAATGCTGGAGTCAGGTCTCCTAGGAATGTCCTTTTCTATTCCAACAGAGTTTGAGGCAGCTTAAAACACAGGCTGTAAAAGCAACAGAGTTAATAAAAGGGAGGGAAGAAGGGGAAACCAAATGTGCTAATAAGTGCAAATAAGAGTTAGCACCTTAAGGGCATCATATTTGCCTCTGTACTTACTGACAGCCTGAGAAAAAAAGCACTGACAAACTTGAACCTTGTTAGGTTCTTCACAGGTTTGACTGTTGCTGCATGAAACTGCATGCCTCAGTTTCTTTGTACAGTAAGGTGAAAGTAAAGTATATCATCCAAGGTTTATTGAGAACATCGCAGGAGATAATACATGCAGAGCACCTGAAACTGTGCCCCGCACATGAATATTCATTGCACTATAGACATCATGACCTTCCCCTCCTTAAACTGTGACTGAGCTGAGGAGAGGGCAGTGATTGTCAGGGAGGAGGTAAATCTCCATACTCAAAGTCTCCTTCCTTCCTTCCCTGGGTGTTCTTCCTGCTCCCATCTGAGTCCTCATGGCCTGCCTTTGAAGTTGCTTTGGCTCCCCAGTGATCCCACTTCCCCAAAATCCCCCACCCCCAAGTAGACTTTCCCCAGGGGGCTCACTTTGTGCTTGTGGAATGGTAAACTCAGATGCATTTCTTTGAGGTTGAAAGTGCAAGAGTGGTATTTTCTCCTTCCGGCCCATCTGCATAGGTCCAGAGGGATTGGTGGGTCTGCTCTCCCAGCTCTCAGTGGACTAACTGGTCTAGTGAGAGATGGAAACATCTCCAAGACAATTCCAAACCCAGTCCAGTCTGGTGACCAGCGGTATGTAGCAGGCTAGCTTCTATTTGTTTTGAGGGAGAGTAAGGGTTGGGGGGGGGGGTCCCAAAGAGGGACCCTTCCATAGGCCCAGTGGCAGTGGCTCACCTGCGGTCAGTAGGATCTGGACCAGGCTCAGGTTTCCCACTCCTCTGCCAGTGAGCCCCTTCACGTGCCCTGTGCTACTCCCAACCCATGAGCAGCAGGCCCTAGTGTTTTATGGCCCCTCACCTCTCCCAGCAGTGGGAGAAGTTTGGAAGTGCCGCTCTGACACCTGACAGTTCATTTTCAGTACTGGCTCTACCCAGCAGGCCTTCAGCTAGTTGTTGAATAATGTGAGCATGCTTAGTGAGCACCACTGCATGCTAGACACCCTCTAGAAGGGCTTTGCATACATTGATGGGGTCCTCAAAACAGTCCTGTGAAGCGTGGACTCTCAAACTTGGCCCTTAACAGATGAGGACACTGAGGCAGAATGTTTATTTGCTCATGGTCACTTAACAGGTAATGGTTTTAGTTTTGTGTTTAACTTTGAAACCAGAGGGCCTTACTGAGATCCTAGAGTGCATACTAATATACCAAGGCCCTGATTCTAACAGAGAAAACATCCTCAGGACCTCTCTTCCCCTTTCCCGTGTTCGGCGATAAAGTTAGAACTAGTGTCTTTTGTATGTGAACTGGAGAGCCTCATTCTTCCCAAGTAGATCTCCAAAGTCCATACCCCACTGGTTCTCTGTCCCCAGATGACACTCACCTCCCAGACGGGCTGGCAGAGGCACTCTCAGAATGTTTTTGGAAGAAGGAAGGGTGGGCCATTCTAGAGGCTGCAAATGTTGTTGATAGAATTCATTTGCAATGCAAGGGGAATTCCTTTCCAGTCTCTCCCCCACCTCCAACACTTACCCTACAAACCCACCTCTAAGGGCGGGGACTGTGATCTCTCACCTCCATGGATATTTACTACACAGAGGTTGTCCAACAAGTGTGTGTCCGTTTAATGACCTAATACCACGGACCCAGAAAAGTTTGCCAACAGACAGAAAGAAAACACAAACTGGGGAAAGCTCTAGACAATTTCCTCAGCAATAACAGCTTTGAAAATTATTATTTTAAATGGCAGAACACTAAGGTTCCTTCACAGGTCAGTCTTTTTATTCATTTTTTTCACAACCTTGAAATGAATAAAGGTGGAAGGAGGAGTACATTTTAAGACGCCAGAATTACATAAGAATTGCACTCCAGGGTCAATGCCCCCGGACATGTACTTCTCTTTTTGGCCATGACCTTGGGACTTTAGAGCTTTGTAAATTATTCATAGAACTCCATCAGATGTTCTAGGTAGGTCAGAAGACACTCAGGTGGAGTTTAAGTCTCTACAGATGTCCGACATAGACAGCAACCTTTCACAATGTTTTTGCTCTTGCTATCCAGTGCCCTGCTGCTAGGGATGGCAGAAAGTTGAGGAGGGCTCTGTTCTAAGCCTAGTAAGAATTTCTGGTTGGAATTTTTTAATCTCACAACCTGCGAGAGCACGACCTTAATCCCTCATGGCATTGGGGGATTACTCCCCCTAGGTAAGATTTATGCAGTTGCATTGCATTTCGATTTCATTAATGTCAAAACTACATTATAACACTGGAGGGGACCAGAAATCAATCGTTACTTCAAACGGATAGGAAAATTCCGGGAGTAAGAGAGTAAATCCCCTTATATGCTTTTCCACATCTTAAAACAGGCATATTCTCCCAAAGAGCAAAACGGAAATTAGCAGCTACTTTACTACGGAGTTCCAGCCACACAGTTAACTCATTTATGTTTCGCCACAGAGCAGGTCCTGATTGTTAACATTTTACATTTGTAAGAACGCAGCCCGAGAAATCTGGAACTTAGTCAAGGTGACACACTGCAGCAAGTGGAGTCAGACTTTGAACCCAAAGCACTGTGTTCCCCGTCCCCCATCTCCAGACACAGCCGCGGCGTAGAAGACGCAGGGCTGCCGCGGAGAAGGAGCCGCAGCCACCCTTTCGCCCTGCGCCATAACTGGGCAGACACCCTGGTTCTCGTGACTTTCCAGTCTTTCTTTTCTCACCCAAGCGCACGACTGTTGGAGCCGAGCGACCACGTGAGCGCCCCTCCCTCCCTCCCTCCCGGGTCAGGGACAGTGTCTGTCTAGCCAAGAGAAAGTCACAGGTGCGCGAAGGTGCCAGGGCTGGATCTCCAGGCCCGGGACGCGAGGTCTCCCGCGGCGACAGCGGGCGGGCGGGAGGGAAATGCGGCCAAGGGTGGCCTCTGGGCACGACAGGTCAAAAAAGCGCCGAAAGTGAGCCTCTAGGAGCGGCCGGCTCCGTCCAGGAGGCCCGCGGGGTGGGTGGGGGGACTGGGCGTGACCTTGATGGTGAACTCCGCGCCCTTGCAGGACGACCTCCCGCGGCAGCGGGGGGGCCCACGCGGCGGGTGCGGCGGCCGGCAGCCAGGCAGCCGGAGTAGCCGAGCGCGGCCGCCCGGGCGAGGCCAGAGGGAGGGGGCGGCCCCTTCCCACGTGGACACGCTCCCCGCCGGGGGAGGGTCGCCGGCGGCGGCGGGGCCAATGAGCGCGGCCCCTCGGCGGCACCACCCCGGGGCGGGGCGCGCGTGTCACGCGCCGGTATAAGTGGCGATGGGCGGCGTGCGCCGCTGTAGTGATGGCCGCCGGCGCGCGCTGCGTGCTTCCTCTTCTCGGCTGCTGAGGCGCCCGCGCCGCTCCCCGGGTGGGTCGCCAGCCCCGCCGACCCCTCCCCGGAGTCTCTGCCCCGGGCCCCTGGCCCGCCGACCCCAGGTGACCTCCTGCCCTTCGCCGCAGCCTGGACCACCTCGTCTCCTGCGCGGCCCCTGCTTTCCTGTGGTGAGTGGTGGCGCCACCTTGGAAAGGCTCTTTCTTCTCCCCGGCGCCGGGCGCGGACGCCGCGGCGGGCGGGCGGGCGGGCGGCGGGCTGCGCTGGGGTGGGCGGGCGGCGCGGCGGGACCCCGCGGCGTGGCTGTCCGCCTCCCTCCCCCACCCCGCGCGCCCGCCCGCCCGCGGGCCTTTTTGGCGGTCCCCGGGCGGCGCGCGCGGGAACGGCCCTTTTCCGGTGTCTCGCGGAGCGCGCGCGCGGGCGACTGCGGGGGCCGGCGGGGCGCGCGCGGGCGGGGAGGTCCCGGCGCCACGTGCCCCGCCGCCCCGCGAGCCTGCGCCTGGGGGTCCAGGGGGCCGCGGGGAGCACGGTGGGGATCCCCGGCCGCGTGGGGCCCCGCCGCTGCCAGACCGCTCCCTCCCCAAGGGCGCGCTGCCATTGTTATTCTCTCCACCCGCAGGATGAACTTGCGTCCTTTCTCTTCTCCGCCATGGAATTCCGCTCCGCGCGTCTAGCCCTCCACAGCCAAAGAAACCCCAGACAACAGATGCCCATACCCAGTGTATAGCAGTAACTCCACAGCTCGGTTTCTGGGCCGTCGTTTACAGTATTTAATTTTATATAATATATATTATTTATTACCGCATTTTGATACCTCAGATTCCGTTTACACATCTTGAAAGCCGCTCAGTAATTCTTAGTCATTAAAAAACCACTACTCTGGAGAATGGCATCCACCACGGCGACGATGATCCTCAGTACCGCCGCGGCCCCCGCGGCCGCCGGCCCCATGGTGGAGTACCTCTGGATGCTCATCCTGGGCTTCATCATTGCGTTCGTCTTGGCTTTCTCCGTGGGAGCCAATGATGTGGCCAATTCGTTTGGTACAGCCGTGGGCTCAGGTGTAGTCACCCTGAAGCAAGCGTGCATCCTCGCCAGTGTCTTCGAGACTGTGGGCTCCGTTCTCCTGGGGGCCAAAGTGAGCGAAACCATCAGGAAGGGCTTGATTGACGTGGAGATGTACAACTCGACCCAGCATCTGCTGATGGCGGGCTCTGTCAGCGCGATGTTTGGTAAGCTCGCATTGTTCCAGGGGTGGTGGGCGAGGAAATCGGTCTCCTCCCGTCCTGTGCCTTGCCCATGGTCGTCCTCAGAGTGCGCTGCAGCCATAATGGGATTTTGCCATTGACTTCATGCAACTTGACTGTGTTTCAGGTTCTGCTGTGTGGCAACTAGTGGCTTCGTTTTTGAAGCTTCCCATTTCTGGAACCCATTGTATTGTTGGTGCAACCATTGGTTTCTCCCTTGTGGCCAAGGGGCAGGAGGGTGTCAAGTGGTCTGAACTGATAAAAATTGGTATGTTTAATTCTAAATAGCATCTTAATTTTTATTGTCATGTTGGCATGGGAATATGTATTGGCATATATGATATACAATAGAGGGACAGACTGAATGAAGTTTTGAAAAGAGAATACTAAAATTTAAAGAGTTTTTGGTTCCTGATTTTCATCGATTCACATTTTTTCTTAATGTGCTCTATTCCAGTGATGTCTTGGTTTATCTCTCCGCTGCTTTCTGGTATTATGTCTGGAATTTTATTCTTCCTTGTTCGAGCATTCATCCTCCGTAAGGTAATCTTTCTCCTCTCTCCCCCCATGCCCTTCAGTGGGTCATACCCTGTGGTAATCAAAGTCAAAATAGCATTTTTGCACATGTGATTGGTATGTAGGTGTGTGGCCTTGGGAAGCTGGACGAAAATTCCTTTTTTTTTTTTTTTTTTGCAAAGGCATACTTTCTGTATGTTGCTAAATTCTCTGAAAGAAACAAGTTGTCAATACCCAACTTGCTTTCCTTCCAGTGTCTTATGAAGGAAATTGAATGATGTGCAAGGAAATAAGGATATTTAGAGTGATTTTGTCTAGCTCTATGCAGATTACTGCTTTATGTAAACCACTATTCAGGAAAATTTGAAATTGAGCTTGGGGTTCAACAAGTCACAATGTCTTCTGTGACTTTTTTTTAGCTGCCAGGTAAATAAAGTAGTTAAGGTCTCTATATAATTGTTCCTAACAACACTGATGATCATAACCAGGTTATAAGTTCTAGGTGGGAACTCTACTGATAGCACTTTGATGTTAATTTCTCAGAATAAGTAATAAGAACTAATAAAGGTAGCTTTTGTTTTTCTTTTGATTGGTTGTCTTTCCAGACAACCATTTAACTTCCTGTGTGTTTGAAAATCCTTCTTGAGCAATGCTGGCTCCAAAATAAATGTAGACAGCAGGGGATTTCACTGGACTGAGTTACACTGAGAATAAGTCCATTTTTCTTAGGAGACAAAGTTTACCCTTTACTGAGGTGAATGGTTTTTAATGGCCTATTGTAAGTTTTAAAAATTGCTTCTAAACTGTAGTAATCTGAGTGCAGGGAGATAGGTAGCTTAATCCCACAGAGTGAGAATGTATTCAGACCACTTGTTTGGTTTAATTCTAAGCTTCTCTAAGAATGGATTTGTATCTTTTCTCTATAGAAGTTTTTTGGCTGGTAAAGAGATTTACTATTCCATTGCCCAGAGCCTGAGTTTGGCAAACAGCAGTTTAATACTTTGAAAACTCAAAACTTCTAGAGCTTGGTAAAATTGGAGAGTAAGACAATTCACTGACATTAACAGACTTGAAGTTTGGTTTTTAATTCAGCAAGCTGGTATGGGTAGCACTTTCCCTCCGTGTCTAACAACTATAGCCTATGATGGTAGGATTCTTGAATTTGAGGCTTACTGGTAGTCTTGGACCAGATAGCATGCATGCTCTGTATTAGAGAACAAGGAGTATTAAAAATATCCTGATCTGTTATGGGTTTCTATTTGGTAAAGGTTTACTTACATTGGGTCTTTGTTGATTATTTGGAGAAGCAGATTGTGCTGAGACTGGGGAGACTTGATATTTTTCCAGATAAAACAAACTTGTGTTTCGTAGAGGGAGGAATGTGGTGCTCTGGGTTGCAAAGGGATTTTTAGTTATCTGGAACCTCTGATTTAATGAGTACATGCAGATATTTTTACATTCTTCTTCCCCCCCCCCCCCCATTGAGAGTTTAGGTATATTAACTTCTTAACGGTACATTCTTTAGGTGGAGGGTATGAGGATGGAAGTTTTAAAGAATGGTTGGAGTAATGATTAAAGTAAAAATGACTTTAAGGATCTTCTTCCTCACCTCCAACATCCCCATCCCACACCCCATTTCTCCCCCCCAGCAAACAAACTCTTGTGACTAATCCATCAATAACAGATGAATTTTTAAGTGATGAGTGAATATTTCTGGTACTGTTAGGTTTTATTTATTTATTTTTTAAAGATTTATTTATGTATACAAGAGCTGGGATACAGGCCAGAGAGACAGGGTGGGGGGGCAGTGAGAGGATCCAACAGTCAGAGTGGGGAGCAGAACAGGCAGACTGACTGAAATACACTGCTGAGTGGGACAGGAAAGGTCTGCTGTGCCTTGTCAGGTTGCTCCCTGGCCTCCTGCTGGAGAGGACGTGGATTGCTTCGTAGTGCGGGTGTTTTACCCCTTGTGCCACCAAGGAGGGGCCCCTACTGTTAGGTTTTAAGTCTCACGAAAATATCCTTAGACTGGTAACCTTTGGGGGTCCTGGCTGCTATGAGTATTTGAGTATTAAGATACTTTACAAATTAAGATTTTATTCTTGAAATTAACATTAAAATTACTTTTTTCCCCTGCTTACTGAATGTCTGGTCTCAGTACAATAGGAAAAAGTACAATGGAAAACAAAGGGAGTAGAGATGAGCTACTTCTGTTACACAGTGGGGCAATAAACAAGGAATACAGGAAATGGAAAGTTTTTCTCTTAATTATTTAAATTCTAGTCAGCGAAAATGGGACTTTTCAGCATTCTCCCTTTCGTTAGGAATCACATTCAATCTATCTAGGACAACTTTTCAAATTCAGGGGGACCCTTTTCTTTAGACAAAAGCTTGCTGGAACATCAAATACATAAGAAATGGAGAACTATTATGGTTGAAGGTGATTTTATGAAGACTCCTTTTCTCATTGAGATACTTACATTCTTAATGGGTAATAGTTGTTGTTTTTTTTAAGATTCATTTTACTACTTGATCTAAGAACTGAGGTGTAGGCCAGAGATACAGGGGATAAGAGGATTCACCAGAGGCAGAGTGGGGAGCAGAACAGGCAGATCTACTGAAATACACTGCTGAGGGGAGCAGTGGGGGGGGAGACAGGATAGGTCTGCTGCGCCATGTGGGTCAGCTCCCTGGCCGGGATCGAACTTGTACTGCAGTATCTGCAGATAGCTTGATGGTGTTAAGACTTAACCCCTAGTACCACCAGGGAGGCCCCTGGGTAATGTTTTAAGTGTGTGTTAGATGAAGCATGCTGTGATAAAAATTTCTTAAGTTATTAGTCCTGGTTACCTCATTGGAGTAATTGAGAGTAGAAATTTGTTAAGGGAAGTCCCCACATAATATCTGTAGAACCCTAATGGCTTTTGATTTTGGGAACTGGGGGTCTCAGATTCCTTGGAGAATTTTTTAAAACCATTATTAGAAGAAAATTTTGATTAAACTTAGGTTTCTAATCTTATTGAATGCTATTGGGTTTTTTTGTTATGTAATGTTCCTTTTTTTCCCTTTTTATTTGTTTGTGTAGAAGATCTGGGGTGTAGGCCAGGGTGTGTGTGTGTGTGAGAATGAGAGTGAATATTCACTAGCGGCAGAGTGGGGAGCAGAACAGGTGGATCTACTGAAATAGACTGCTAAGAGGAGCAGCAGGCGAGACAGGAGAGGTCTGCTGCACCATCTGTGGGTCAGCTCCCTGAAGGGGCATTGAACTCAGGCTGTAGTGGTGATAGTCTGAGACTTAACCCCCAGGCTACCAGGGAGACCCCAGTTTCATAGTGTTCTTTTATTTTTTTAATTTTTAAAAAAAGATTTATTTTTATTTATTTATACAAGCACTGGGTACAGTCAGAAGCGCCGGAGGGTGAGAGAATTCACCGGAGCCAGAGCGGGGAGCAGAGCAGGCAGAGGGACCGAAGTACACTGCTGAGGGGAGCAGCTGACGGCAGGAGAGGTCTGCGCGCCATGTGGGACCCTCCTCCTGTGGCCAGGTAGCAGCCAGGGATCGAACCTGTGCTGCAGAGCCTGCGGGCAGCTTGGCAACCCAGTGCTCAACCCCTGTGCCACAGGGGAGACCCCATAGTGTTCTTTTAAACTATGGATAGGGGGAGCTAAAATTCAGAGTATTTTTTGGTGAGGCCCCAGCTCTACTGATTTGAAGTGGCACCCTTACTTTCTCTTCGGTTTCATTAATCTTAAGCTACTACCACTTGTCAATGTATTGATTTTCTTTTCAGAGCTTTAGAAACACTTTAAGATTTTCCTTCTGTCTCTTCCACCCTAAGATTTTTCACTGGATTGTGATCAAGATAACATTAAACCTTTAGGCTAAAAATTTTCTGAGTTTAGCCTTAGCATATATTTACATCTGTGCTCTCATTCTGTGTTTGATTTGGGTGTTTTCCTGTAGAATTAATACACATTTGTTGTAAATGGAACTATTATTACCCGTCACATTGCCTTCCTTGCTGTCCTTAAATATTTCAAGTCTTTGCCTTAGGGCTTTTGCACTTCCTGATATCTCTGGAATATCCTACCCCCAGATAGCCAGGTGGCTTGCTCCTTCTCCACTTCTAGGTATGTACATTGTTTGTTGACATAACACATTTGCAGATCTTGATTCATTGACATCAGCCTTCCTTTCCATCACTGCCCTTGTGTCCTTGATTTTTCTTTGTAGCATTTGTCAATATTTACTGAAATGTAAATGTCAGCTCTGGGAGGGTAGGAAATTTGTCCCATTCACTCTACTTCAGTGCCCAGATTAGTATTAGTGCTTGGCTTAGTCTTTTGAGTGTGAGGAGATGATCTAGTGCACAACTGATTTTTATCATAGTACTTGGGTTAGTTGTTAATTATAGCATTTATTATGTCTAGATTAGATGTTGCAGGTATATTTTATATGTTTTGTTTTTAAGAATTCTTTGTATATTTGAAGTCAGATGAGAAAAGTTCTGACATCTCACCATCTGTTTCTTGACATCTCTTAAAATATGTAGTATATCTTCAAGTGTGTTTTCTGATTTACATTTGGACATAAGGTGGTTCATCAGGTGTTGAAGCTGATTATGTTACTGGTCATTTTTATAGGTAACCTTGTTAAAAATAGTCAAAACAAATCTAAAGAAACAACACAAGCTAATGTCATGTAGACGATGAGATTAGCCCTCAGTGGGAGACATCCGAAGCAAATGTAAGGAAAGCCTAGCTGGCCTTAGGAATTGTTATGGAAAGACAATTATCAACACTGTAATTTGTGAGCCTGCACTTTTACAGAGTTTTGTGGAAACCGGTTACCTTTCAGAGTTTTTAAGGTATCAATCTTAATGATATTTTACAGGCAGATCCAGTTCCTAATGGTTTGCGAGCTTTGCCAATTTTCTATGCCTGCACAATTGGAATAAACCTCTTTTCCATCATGTATACTGGAGCACCTTGTAAGTACATATCAAAACATTTAAATGTGAATTTAAAGTTGTTTACAAAACTTGCATTAAATGCCCAATTTACCCCTTTTTGCTTTACAGGGCTGAAATCTCCTAGAAGGTGGCTGGCCTGCGCCCATTCAGAAGGCTGCAGGCTAGTGTATGCCGAGTTAACCTAGATAGTTTTTCAACCAAAGAGACCTGCTCAGATTCTAAATCACTACAGACCTTTACTCTTTAGTCTTCACAGGATCCACGATAATTTGATCTTGTCCCTCCCTTTCTCCTATCTATGCTAAAATACTGGAATTGATACTGACCTCCACTGACTACTGAAGAGTCATTAGTTAAATTTGGTCTTCAATAATCAGTCATTTAGGACTGGTTTGCTGGATGTTCTCATTTTTTCCTTCCAATTGGAGCTACTTTTGTTTCTAAGTACTAAATTTACTTCCCTGAATCTGCTTGAATGAGAAGAGTTGGGATGTTTATTACCTGGTCTAAGTGCACTTGGAAGAAGAATTCATACAGCTGAGAAAATTAAGAAACATTATTTGTGAGAATATAAAGGTTGAAATGTTGACTACTTTTGTGTTGGGACTAAGGCAACGCATGGGATACATTTTGACAGTAGAGGTTTAATTTAGCAAATGAAAAATATAAACTTATAACTGATTAGGCAGGAGTTCAGTTATGCTACCTAGGGTCATTCAACTTGATGGTGTTTGACTACCTAGTCAGTGACTTTCACAATCTTTTGACTGTGACCTGCTGGACGAAATACATTGTATGTTGCTGCCCATGATACATGCATATAGAGAGGGAGAGAGAAGCAACGAATAGCATCTTGGAACTACTTAAACTTTACTATGTGCTGTGAACTTGTATTTTAAGATATCCTTTTTAGCTATTTTTAATGCTCACTGTGGCCCATTAAATTGATTTCATTTCTGACTAATGGGTTGTAACTTGCTTCTTAAACCTCACTAATGTAATAAGTCACTGACCAAAAATGGAGTTAGCTAAGTATTTTTAACCTTATCTTATTATTGGAACAATCGGGAAAGAAGATGGACAATTTTATGAGGATATTGAGGATATTTAGGGGATATTTATGAGGATATTTAGGGGATCTCAGACGCCTCACCAAATGATGTAGCTGAAGAAAAATCTGCATGCTGCAGTTTCTTGCTTTAAATTGGGTTTTTCATGTTAATTTTAAGTATTTCATGGACTCTTAAGCACTGTTTCGTATGGTAGCAGCAAAGCTCATAGTTCAGTGAAATTAGAAACTTTAAATTTTTCAGTCATTTTTGAAATGGGATCTTGGATTTTTTTTTCTGTCCCTTGTGAATCACTTACAAGAATAAACCGTTTCATTTCCCTTTTTGACTTGGAATGTAGGCAAATTTAACTTGTAATGGAGATTGATTACATTTCATGTATATTTCAGTTGGTGTGACTACATGATAGAAACTGATAGCAGAATTAAAATTAAAAGACATTCTAGAACTTAAGTTTTGGAGAAGTTTCAATTTTTATTTTTAATCAGTTATGTGTGAAACAATAAATTTTCCATTTTAAGTAATTCTTAATAAAACAAAGCAACCCAAGTAAGTAAGCTCTTAAGGTGAACGCTACAGATTTAACTTTTTGATCTTAAATAGGATTTTATAGTGCTTTGCTTCAGTCATTAATATATTAATATAGCCAGTAATATGCAGCTTCTTAGCATTTAGGTGATAAGCAGATAACTGTTAATGATTCCACAGCTATGCGAAAAGTAGGGAAGTCTCTTTAAATGTGGCTTGTTAGACATATTACCACTGAACTATTTTGAACTATTGCAGACGGCCCTTTGAACTATTCTTTTGAATAGTCATACTTTCTGTATCTTAGTTCAATATGCATCCTAAGAGATAATTTTGTCGAGGGGCTTTACTGGGGGCTAGGCTAGTACAGTGGATGTCATAACCATAGGGACACATTCCTTTTTTAGCATTAAAATCTGTATGTGCAAATGTAATGTGTGGCAGCTATCACCTGGAGGCCTCAATTTTTTTTTCACTGCTAGTTGGATATTCTCAGTAGTAATATTTACTACCTTCTAAAGCAAGAAAGGAAAAAGAACAAGTTTGTGAGGAAGCTTGTAGAGACTTAGCAGGTGTTTAAGTGGGCCAGACTGGTTTGGTTTTCAGATTGGATATTTTTCTCCTAAATTTTTGTATGGCTACTGGCACATTAAATCCTGTTTACATAAGGCTGGCAGCAGCTATAAAGGGTGTTGGGCTGGCTTGGGGAACCCCAGAGTTCCCAGAAGAGGGTTTGTACATTATTGCAGGGGGCTGTTGCCCCAGGGTTTTCAAGATGCACCGTTTTATCTCCTAGTGCTGGGCTTTGACAGACTTCCTCTGTGGGGTACCATCCTCATCTCGGTGGGATGTGCTGTTATCTGTGCCCTTATCGTCTGGTTCTTTGTATGTCCCCGGATGAAGAGAAAAATTGAACGTAAGTAACAAAATATAGCAAAAGATTTTAACTAGTGATGTGGTTTTTTTGTTATTTTATTTGGTTACCTATAAATAAGCCATTATTTGGGTAGATTGACAAAGTCAAAAGAAAAATTTAGTGGGAATTTGAGAATACTTGTTTGTCCAAAGGGTTTTGTTAGGGACTTAAGTCAACTGCAACCTCTAGTCATAAGGAATATTTACACATGCTTGGAGACATGGGGCATTTTACTTTTTTATTTTTATTTTTATTTTTTTTTTAAAGGATTTATTTACTTTTTTTTTTAAAAACCTTGATCAGTCGCCGATGACATGATATAGAGGATTTATTGCCTACATTGAAAAGTGAGAATAAACGAAAAATAAGGTAGGGGTAGGTACAAAATATTTTCATAGAGGACACATATACCCTAATTTTGTATGTAACTTCATGTTCAGACATGCAAAGTTAGATCTAGTATGTGTGTGCATCTCAATTTGGAGTTGGTTAGTTCTCAGAATTGTACAAATTCAGGAAAACATATTTAAGTGTCATGTGAAGGAATCGTTTAGGCCATTACTACACATAATTTTTTAGTGTAATTATGTACTGAATAAATTCTTCAGTGTTAGTCATTTAAATTTTTTTTCCTTACTGAGATCTGTTAAAGTGACCTTTTTCTGCCCCTTTTTCATCTGCACATGTTCTGTTAGCAGTTTTCAGTTTGTTCTTTGGAAGCGGATGGATGCATTGACTGCAGTGCCTCCCGAAGCTGCTGTGTCATGCAGCTGCACTGAGGAACCTAGAGAACCTCTGCCGGGCTGCTGTACAGGGGGATGGAGGCTTCCAGGACTCTGACCTCCTTTTTGCCTCAGTCTGGGAGATCAGACTAATCTTGCTAAATTTTTTTTTTTTTAAAAAAAGATTTATTTATTTATTTTTAAAGGATTTATTTATTTATGCATATAAGAACTGGGGTGTAGGCCAGAGGTGCGGGGGTGAGAGGAGTCATTAGACACAGGTGGGGACCAGAACAGGCAGATCCACTGAAATACACTGCTGAGGGGTGCAGCTGTGAGACAGGAGAGCTCTGCTGTGCCATGTGGTTAGCTCCCTGGCCAGGGATCGAACTCATTCTGCAGTGACTGGCGATAGCTTGATAGCACTGAGACTTGAACCCTGTGCCACCAGGGAGGCCCCAAATCTTGGTGATTTAAAAAAAAAAAAGGATTTATTGATACAAGAACCAGGGTACACGCCAGATGTGCGTGAGGGTGAGAGGATTCACCAGAGACAGAACAGGGAACAGAACAGGCAGATAGACAAGAAATACACTGCTGAGGGGAGCAACAGGCGTGACAGGAGAGGTCTGCCGCACCATGTGGGACCCTTGCGGGCCAGCCTGCTTCACAGTGCAGCGCTCAACCGCCTGTGCCACCAGGGGAGGCCCAATGTTTTAATCCTAGTCTGCAGCTTGACTTTGATGCCTGAGTGAATAGGTAAACGTCCTGGCCATGGAAATGATAGAAAATATTCCTGTGTACTCATGGAACTTATTAGAATCCTAACCTAGAACCTTAAGGCATGTCTCCTTATTTTTAGAAGTGGAAATCAAAGTTGCCTACACTGGGCTATGTTACTTTGCTTGAACTCGTGGACAGAATTTGCGGGGTAGGAAGGATTTAAAAAGAACAAGAACTATTGATAGATGCAGTCCAAATTTTGAATCTTTGTCAGCCCTATACTTGAACTGTTACCCATTATAGAATGGGTCTGCTAAGGACATGGGACAATTTTTCTATTTGTAAAAGGGCTATTAACATAAAAACAAAGAACAAGAGTACACAACAGCCCATGAAGCCTAAAACACTCTACTGTAAAAGTTTGCCATCCTTGATAATGTAAGTTTCTGCATTGCTGGTTCTCAAGGGAAAGATAAGTGGTGGCAAGTAATACAGATTGGAAAATTAGCATGAATTTTTACTGGTTTATATTCTCATTTTGAGATGTGGGATGTGGAACAAGTTAGTTGGTCAAAACCAAGCAAAACACCCTTCTTTTCTAGGAGAAATAAAGTCTAGTCCTTCTGAAAGCCCGTTAATGGAAAAAAAGAACAGCTTGAAAGAAGACCATGAAGAAACGAAGTTGTCTCTCAGTGACACTGAAAACAGGAATCCTGTTTCTGAGGGAGGGTCCGCCACTGTGCCCCTCAGGGCTGTAGTGGAAGAGAAAACAGTGTCATTCAAACTGGGAGACTTAGAGGAAGCTCCTGAGCGAGAGAGGCTTCCCAGCGTCGACCTGAAAGAAGAAACCAGCATAGACAGTGCCATGAATGGTGAGTGGAATATCCTCCGGTGGGGAAACTAGAGCTTCACTTTGTCACCTAGTACTGATGTGGAGGCTGTTTGAACCTAATGCTCTTTGTATTGAATGTTACCTTTTTGGTCTTGGTCAGGTACAGTGCAGTTACCTAACGGGAACCTTGTTCAGTTCAATCAAGCTGTCAGTAACCAGATAAACTCCAGTGGCCACTATCAGTATCACACCGTGCATAAAGATTCTGGCTTATACAAAGAGCTGCTCCATAAATTACATCTGGCCAAGGTGGGAGACTGCATGGGAGACTCTGGTGACAAACCCTTGAGGCGCAACAATAGTTACACTTCCTACACCATGGCAATTTGTGGCATGCCTCTGGATTCGTTCCGTGCCAAAGAAGGTGAACAAAAAGGTGAAGAAATGGAAAAGCTTACATGGCCAAACGGAGACAGCAAGAAGCGAATTCGAATGGACAGTTACACCAGTTACTGCAACGCTGTGTCTGACATTCACTCGGCATCTGAGATGGACATGAGTGCCAAGGCAGAGATGGGTCTGGGTGACAGAAAAGGAAGTAGTAACTCTCTAGAAGAATGGTCTGACCAGGATAAACCAGAAGTGTCTCTCCTCTTTCAGTTCCTGCAGATCCTTACAGCCTGCTTTGGGTCATTCGCCCATGGTGGCAATGATGTCAGGTCAGTTCATTTTGAATCTTGACATTTTATTTCCATACCTCATTTTCCGTTCCATAAAGCTGTGCTTGTGGCTGGTACTGCTATCACCATGAGACCCTGGATAATATAGATGGTATGAGGTAATAGCAGTTATTGACTTAATAAAACGGTTGCTAAAATTTTTTCTTTAAGGATATTACAAAGGATTTTTTGACTGGGTTTCAGGAGGTTATACGTAGGAACGCAGCTAGTCTTTGAGAGAAAGTTTGTTTATTGTGATTGGATTCCAGCTCTTTGATAGTAATTTGTGGAATTTAAGATGAAAAACTTAAAATCGGTGCCCTATACAATGTTAAAACTGAGTTTTGTGGTTTGAATTGTTTATTAGAACCGAGGAGTTGCTTTAGGCCATTGGCAAGTTGGATATTGCCAAGTTCTAATTCTGCCTGAAAAGTCACCCATCTTTGCCCTTTTTTCTTTCAGCAATGCCATTGGCCCTCTGGTTGCTTTATATCTGGTTTACGACAAGGGAGATGTTTCTTCAAAAGTAGCGATACCAGTGTGGCTTCTGCTCTATGGTGGTGTTGGTATCTGTATTGGTCTGTGGGTTTGGGGAAGGAGAGTTATCCAGACCATGGGGAAAGATCTGACACCAATCACACCCTCTAGGTAAGTTGGTCAGACAGATATTAGGGAGGTTAATGCTCATTTTCTTAAGATACATAACTATGTAGTACTGCCACATGCATCATGCTTTAGTTAAAATAACCAAGTTTGTTTAAGTTCCTGATGTTATTCTGGTTGTTGGTTTGAACTTTGTAGATTATATTTATTGTCTAGCTCTTAAACTGAATTTTTTGGTCAGGTGTTTTTCAACCCCATTCTCCTAAATTAAGAGTGAATAGCAGTGTATGCTTGGCTTTGTTTGGGAGCTAAAACTAATAATTTGGTTCAAATTAAAAGTGCACACTTAAATAATGGACTTCGAGAGTACCTTAAAACCTCAATTGTTAGAGGGAAGAGAGGAGTTCCATTTAAAGCAGTCCTAGTTTAAAGTAAATTTCAGGAATTAAACAAATTACAGATGTTAGTGGCAGTTTTTGTCACCGAGTAAAGCAAAGCAGGGTTGTCTTAATTTGAAGTAGATCAAAACAGTCAAATTTCATTCTTGACAAATAATTTTTTTGTGTCTCTAGTGGCTTCAGTATTGAATTGGCATCTGCCCTCACTGTAGTAATTGCATCAAATATTGGTCTTCCTGTCAGTACAACACATTGTAAAGTAAGTATAATAATAAATGGTCTTGAATGATTCTAGTGATATGTGGGGTTTTTTGTTTTGTTTTGTTTTTACCCTTTCGATATATTGGTTTGGAAAGTTTAGAGTTTTGAGGAGTGTACAAGTTTAGTAGGACAAGTAACTGCAAGAATGTAAAGGCTTATGTTTAACAATTTTCTTGTGTCTGTTTATTACTCCTATCTAAGCATTAATATATATTTTTCCCAAATGATGCCAAAGACCTTTTATAGAGAGTCTGCAAATGAGAAACTTGTTGGACTATTGAAGGGCAAGGTACTTATGGAATGTTTATATTCAGGGCCTCCCTGCTGGTGTAGGGGTTAACATCTCAGAGCTATCAGGCTGTCGCCAGCCACTTTGACTGAGTTTGATCCCTGGCCAGGGAGCTAACTCACTTGGCACAGCAGACCTCTCCTGTCTTGCTTGTTGCTTCTTTCAGCAGTGTATCTCAGTAGATCTGCCTGTTCTGCTCCCCACTCAGTCTCTGAATCCTCTCACTTCTGGCCTATATCCACACCTCTGGACTAAATCCCAGTTCTTGTATGTATAAATAAATAAAAATCTTTGGGGGAAAAAAGAGAAAAGTTTATACTCAGGGTCTCTCAGGATTGAAGTACTGAGAAACTTCAGAAGGAAGGATTCCTTTTTTCATAATGTTTTATCCTAGCGAGTACAGGCTAATGATTTGATTTTTGTATTGCCTTCATCTTCCCACAAGTTCTCTCCTTTAATTTGTAGCTTTCATAAAATCTTGCTCATCTGGTAGTCAGACTTACGACTTACATAAACTCAGCTCTATTTGTATTTACCACGTGCCAGTGACACTTTAGTAACTGGTTTTTTGGTGTCTGTCTCTCCTAGGTGGGGTCTATTGTATCTGTTGGCTGGCTCCGATCCAAAAAGGCTGTTGACTGGCGACTCTTCCGCAACATTTTTATGGCCTGGTTTGTCACAGTCCCCATTTCTGGAGTCATCAGTGCTGCTATCATGGCGCTCTTCATCTTCAAAGTGTGAAGCTGCTGCTTGAGATTCAAATTCGTGTCAATGTTTGGGACCACCTTACACATTCCTGCTCCTTTGAAGAAAGATTACAGTGTTATAGAAGACTGACACGAGTCGTTAGAGTTTGGGAGCTGTGGGAGGGAAGTGTTACTTGTGCTATAATTGCTTTTGTGCTAAATATGACTTGTCTCAAAATTAGCTATGTAAAATAGCCGAGTTTTCACTGATTCTTATTAAGGTCTCCTTTCCTTCTGGGCTGTGAATTCCTGTACATATTTCTCTACTTTTTGTATCAGGCTTCAATTCCATTATGTTTTAATGTTGTCTCTGAAGATAAAACTTGTGAATTTTTTTTTTAAACCATTCAGAGCTGTACGAGTGTGCTCTGCTTTGTTGGTTTCACCAGCTTATGCCCTAACGTGCACAGGGATTTAACAACAAATAATGTAACCGACGTTTCCCCTGTAGTCTCTTATAGAAATAGTCATTGTACTCTGCCCTCCTGTCGGTAGTGGCAGGTTTGATTGGTTTATTTGGGAACTTCTAAGGATGAAGTTCTTTGAACATTGAAAATTTAAGTTAGTTGTAACTTCTTTGCAAGTGATTTGTTGAGGTATTGCTAAGAAGTAGAAAGGAATTCTTCTGCCAATCTTGGTTATTTCTTTAAGATTTCTGGCAGTGGGATGGATGAATGAAGTGGAATATAAACTTTGGGCAAGATAAATGGGACAGCCTTCCATGTTCATCTGTCTACCTCTCAGCTGAATAAAAAAGCTACAGTTTTTAGAAAAATTATTCTCATGGTTTTTGTTCATATTTGAAGCATTTGGACTCTAGATCAATCAGCCTTATGTCATTCTTAGTATAGTGAGGATAAGAAGTACGAATTACCATCCCACTTAAGTTAAGTTCCCCATTTCTTGCTGTTGATGATCCAGAATATACATGATGTACTTACTACTTCATAGGGACCATTGTGTAATCGTTCTTCATTTTTTTTTTTTTTTTTTTGTTTGGTTTGTTTATACATGCACTGGGTACAGTCAGAAGCACGGGAGGGTGAGAGAATTCACCAGAGCCAGAGCGGGGAGCAGAGCAGGCAGAAGGACCGAAGTACACTGCTGAGGGGAGCCGCGGGCGGCAGGAGAGGTCTGTGCGCCATGTGGGACCCTCCTCCGGTGGCCGGGGAGCAGCCGGGGATCAAACCGGCACCACTGCGCCACCGGGGAGGCCCAATAGTTCTTCATTTTAATGGCATAGTCTACTAGACACTTTCACATTAGCACATACAGGTCTATAGTTTTTAATAACCAGTTTTACTATTTAAAGGAACTTTCATCAGACCTCTTTTTCAGATTTGTTTTTAGCTTTGCTGTTATAAAGACTGCTAAAATGAGTGGAGTGTATGTGTGTAGCCAGCTTCATTAGAAGATATATGTATGTGTTGGCTTCTTTGATCTTGACCCATTATCTCTTTCACCCATTAATGAAAATTAATGAACAGTTAATGAAAAGCACATTGCTTTGCAAACTAGGTTGATAGTTCCTGTCCTAAGAATTACTTTTAGGAGAATGCAAACCAAAGTATAACAAGGATAAGGCTATGCCTACTTAACATGACCCATGTCTGAGAGATTAACGGCTGGTTGGGTATATACCTTTGTATCCTGTTAGTAAGTTTAGTCATCTCACTGAAAAGTCATTCAAATAATGTTCACCACTTAATATCAGACACTATACTGAGCTTTTAGGCTTTATCCTTCTTTTACAGATGAGGAAACAGGCTTGCAAAATTCTTGTATCTTTTCCAATGTTATCTATTAGCAGAGCATGGGCATAGTTGTAGCTTTTGGGGTTGTTTAAAAATAACCTTGTGACTTTAATTTGAAGAATGAGGAGGGGATTGGTACAGGGGTACCTAGCAGAGGATTCTGAAGGGGGGAAACATGTTGAGTTTTAATGATTTATTTATGCATCCAAGAACTAGCGTACAGGCCAGAGGTGTTGAGGGCGTGAGAGGATTCACCAGGGACGGAGTGGGGAGCGGAACAGGTGCATTGACAGAAATACACTGCTAAAGGGAATAGCAGGGAGACAGGAGAGGTCTGCTGCACTGTGTGGGTTAGCTCCCTGACAGGGGATTAAACTCAGTGCTGCAGAGGCTGTGGATTGCTTCATAGTGTGGTGCTTAACCCCTTGCGCCACTAGGGAGGCCCGATAAGAACAATATTCTGGAAAAAAAAAATACTGAGCTGCCAAGTCTTATTATAAATATATTGTGATCTTTTTTCCCATACAACTTTTTGTTATCTCTGGAGTAAGTTGTATTTTTTTTTTTGTCTTTTTAATGTAATTTTCATTAATCCATCTTGAAACTGTCCACCAGTAATGTAATTTCCTCTTAAGATGCAGAAACAGGGGGCCTCCCTGATGGCGCAAGGCGTTAAGACGCAACCTATGAGGCTATCTGCAGCCATTGCAGCAGGAGTTTGATCCCCAGCCAGGGAGGTGACCCACGTGCAGCAGACCTCCTGACTCGCCCACTGCTCTCTTCAGTGTATTTCAGTCAATCTGCCTCTGGTTCCCCACTCTGTCTCTGCTGGGTCCTCTCACCCCCCACACCTCTGGCCTATACCCCAGTTTTTGCATGCATAAATAAATCTTAAAAAAAAAGAAAAACTCAGAAACAACAAGAATGTTTAGCAGTTCCACTTTATTATAGGGAAGGCTCATCAAAACCTGCTCTGCTCCAGGTTAGACAAGTTTCACACCTGGATCCCCAAATTCCCCTCCATTTTGGGGGGTTTCTTTGACTTCTGTTGAATTTCTTGTAACCTGGTTTTGTTTTCCTTGGTTCATTCCCTGTTTCTGTGTCGAGAATATCAGCTAGCAGCTTCCTGAGAGTGTGTTGGTGAGAATTTTTCAATTTGATATTTTACATGTATAGACATGTTTTTATTCTATTTTCACATTTTAATTGATAATTTAAATAAAGTTCAGATTTGAAATAGTCCTTCAGAATGTAACAGTGAAGACACTGTTTTTAGTTGAGGCTTTCTGCTGACTGGTCCTTTGTGTCATCTTCTCTTTTTGGGAAATTTGTTGGGATATTTAGTCCTTTTGTGTCAGAAAATTAACCAGGGAGCCTCCCTGGTGGTGCAGGGGTTAAAGACAGCCCTATTGAGCTGTCGCCAGCCAGAGCCAGCGAGCCACTGTGACTGCACCACTAGTTCATCCCCTCAGCAGTATGTTTCAGTCAGTCTGCCTGATCTACTCCCCACTCTGTTGAATACTCTCCCCCACACCTCTGGCTTGCACCCCAGTTCTTGTATGCATGAATGGATATATCTTTGGAAAAAAAAAAAGAAAGAAAATTCCGCAAGAGTTGTTTGCTTTTCAACAGACTGAGAACCAGAAATACACACCCTTCATTTCTAGAAATTTCCTGAATCATGTTGGTGTCCTCTATACATTTTTTTTTTTAAAGCATTCTAAACTATGGAACTATTTAGTCCTCTAATTCCCCACTTTTTCGAATACATTTTTCTATTTCTCTGACCTTATTTATTTTTAAAGATTTATTTATACAAGAACTGGGGTAAAGGTCAGAGGCGCGGAAGGGTGAAAGAATTCACCAGAGAGAGTGGGGAGCAGAACAGGCAGACAGACTGATGACTCTGCTGAGGGGAGCAGCAGGCGAGACAGGAGAGGTCTGCCACGCCATGTGGGTTTCTCCCTGGCTGGCCGGGTATTGAACCTGCGCTGCAGAGGCTGCGGATTGCTTCACAGTGCAGTGCTCAACCGCCTGTGCCACCAGGGAAGGCCCAAGTAAATAAATCTTTAAAAAAAAAGTCTTTAAGGCTGTAGATGAGAAATCCTAATGGAGGGTAATCTGGTTAGCCTCTTCTTGGGGGAATCCCAGAGAAAAATCAGTAGGGTAAAATCCTAATTACTCAAGAGTTCTGGGGCTCTATATATTTATCAGCATGTGTGTACATGTGAATATTTTAATCTGTTTGGTCAGTCCTTACTTTGTTTGGTTCCAGTATGTGGATATTTGTTCCACGGTTTCTAGGTAAACAGCATCAGTTCCTCAACGACATTCAAATTTCCAATGCCTCAGTACACACACACGGTAATATTATATTACAACACTGGATGGATTTCAGTTTCTGTGTAGTGTGTAGAAAGTAGTTTCTCACCTCAGCAATTGTAGATAGCAAACCACATTCACAAATGTCACCACCACCAACCAGCCCCTTCTACTTCTCTCATCTCTCCCACCCACACATCGTTCCTCTCCTATAATCATTATGCTGTCAGAAGCTAAGTTTTTCTTTTGTTTTTTTAAAAAGTTTCCCACACTTCTTCCCACTCTCCAGCCTCTTCACAAACCTGGTTAAAGATTTATTTATTTATGCATATAAGAACTGGGGTACAGGCTAGAGGTGTGGAGGGTGAGAGGATTCACCAGAGACGGGAACACAACAGGCAGACTGATGAAATACACTGCTGAGGGGAGCAGCAGGCGAGTCAGGAAAGGTCTGCCTTTCCTGGTCTGCCATGTGGATCGCCTCCCCGGACAGGGATCGAACTTGTGCTGCAGTGGCTGCGGATAGCTTCATGGTACTGCATCTTAACCCCTTACACCACCAGGGAGGCCCACATCTGGAAATATTTTACAGGTCAAGTAGTATGTCTGGAATTTGCTTAAAAATACTCCAATAAAAAAAATTTAGTATATGAGGAAAATAGATGAACAATAGCAGTTTATTGTTCTTGGAGCTTGGTGATGAGTACACAATACACAGTACACAGGATCCATTAGACTTTTCTAGTTTCATGTATATTTCCAAAACTCCATAATGTAAGTTTTCTTTTTTTAAAAAAAGATTTATTTAGGGCCTCCCCTGGTGGCGCAGCGGTTGAGTGCTGGGCTGCGAGGCTGCGCGCAGCCTCTGCAGCACCGGTTTGTTCCCCGGCAGCCAGCGAGGGTCCCACCAAAAAAAAAAAAAAAAAGATTTATTTATGCATACAAGAGCTGGGGTACAGGCCAGAGATGCGGAGGGTGAGAGGATTCACCAGAGACAGAGTGGGGAACAGAACAGGCAGACTGACCGAAACACACTGCTAAGGGGAGCAGCAGGCCAGACAGGAGAGATCTGCTGTGCCACGTGGGTTGCTTCCTGGAAGGCCGGGTATAGAACTCATGCTGTAGAGGCTGCGGATTGCTTCATAGTACGGTGCTTAACCCCTTGCGCCACCAGGGAGGCCCCATGAAAGTTTTCTTTTAAGCAGCAGCAGTTAAACCCCCAGATCCATTTTCCCAAGCCACAGTCAGTCCTCTGTCTTCAGCAGAGGTCATTTTATAAAGAGTAGAACAGAGGTTTCGAAATGGGACACAGCGGAGAGTGGAAGGTAAGAGCCATACAGGCCAGCCCTCACTTTGCAGTGGGTGTGGGCCCATAAAAATGAACATACAAACAAATCATGCAGGGCAATCTAAAAGTCAAGCGTAAAATTTATGGTTATCTGTGAAAGTTAAAAAATATATCTGAAAGGGCCTTCCTGGTGGTGCAGAGGTTAAAGTCTCAGTGCTATCAAGCTAACTATCACCAGTCACTGCAGCATAAGTGTGATCCCTGGCCAGGAAGCTGACCCACATGGCACAGCAGACCTCTCCTGTCTCTCCCACTTTCAGTAGATCCGCCTGTTCTACTCCCCACTCTGTCTCTGGTGAATCCTTTCACCCCAACCCCCACCTCTGGTCTACACCACAGTTCTTGTATGCAAAAAAAAATTTTTTTTTTAAATCTAAAAAAAGTCACTTGTGGGTCCTCCCTGGTGGCGCAAAGAGTTAAGACACAACCTATGAAGCAATCCGCAGCCACTGCAGCACGAGTTTGATTCCCCAGCTGGCCAAGGAGCAACCCACATGGCGCAGCAGACCTCTCCTGACTCGCCTGCTGCTCCCCTCAGCAGTGTATTTTAGTACATCTGCCTCTTCTGCTCCCTGCTCTGTCTCTATAGTGAATCCTCTCACCACCTGCACCTCTGGCCTGTACCCCAGTTCTTTTTTTTTTGTGTGACCCTCGCCAGTGGCCAGGGATTGAACTGGCGCTGCAGAGGCTGCAGGCAGCCTCGCAACCCAGCGCTCAACTGCTGCGCTACCAGGGGAGGCCCACCTCAGTTCTTATATGCATAAATAAATACATAAATCTTCAAAAAAAAAAAATATTTCCAGATGTGTCTAAAGGACAGTGTTTTGTCTAAAGGACATAGTGTTTTGTTCTTAAATGTTATCACAATACATTATCATCCAATAAAATTAATTGTAATTCTTTAATATCATCTAATATATCATGTGCCCTAGCTTTCAGTCCTTCTGGTTTTATATCTTCTAGAGCTACCTTGTTTTCCAATTTCTTAGTGGCCACCAAAGCTTCTGCCTTCTTGGGTCTACTCACAACTTCTCATTTGCTGTTTAATGTCCACGTTTTGTGCTTTTGTCTCTTCGCCTATTGACTCTATCTATAGTAGTGCCTTACAGCCATTTTGTCCTAGAGGGAATGTTCTGTCTTTACCTAGTAGTATTTTTTATTTTTTTGTTTTAATGTGGTTAATTTATTGGCATGTTTATATTGCATTCAAATAAAAAAAAGCACAACTTAGAAGCTGCGGGCGGGGGGGGGGGGGGGGGGGGGAGGTGCGGAAACCTCCTTGTTTGCTTTCTGCTTTCCCAGTCCCATTATCTGAAGATAACTTAGCACTGCCAACATCTTGTATATCTTATTAGGTGTTTTGCCTTCGTGCACACATGCAGGAACCCACAATCACTTGCAGATGAAGCTCTTTATTCCTTGGTAAAGCTCTTTGTGTCCAGAAGTTAAACAGTATCATTCACAGAATGCCCAGGCCCACCTTGAGTCACCTGGTTAATCCACTATAGTAGCTGAGAACTAGAAAAATGTCGTATAACTATGCACTATTTACTCGGAGGTTGCCATGAATTTTGCAAACTGGTCTAAGCTTCAGGCTAAGCTAGTGTTTCCAACAGTTCATTCTTGATTAGCAGGAAATGAAAGGATTTGTTTTGCTTCTTTCTTACTTTTTAAACTTCAGGCAATATAAAGCTGCTTAAAGGCCAAACGTGACAAAAACTCTTGCTCATTAAAAGCTGGGTTGTGGTGTTCCTTATAAAATCTAATGATATGAGGGTGCCTGATTTACTGTGTGAAATGTGTAAGATTTGCACATACGTCAGTAACCAATGACTTTCTCCTGGCTCACAGCAAAATCTTGTTTAGTGCTCTGCATTTTGATAAGGTTGCTGACCTCACACTCTGTGGTGGCAAAGTTTATCTTTGCCTGTCCTTGAGAGAGCCAAGTTCTCAACTATTTATTATTTTTTTCTTTTTTTTTAACTTTTTTTTTTATAGAGGCATGTTTTATTTATTTATTTATTTGTTTGTTTGTTTGTTTTGTTTATACATGCACTGGGTACAGTCAGAAGCGTGGGAGGGTGAGAGAATTCACCAGAGCCAGAGCGGGGAGCAGAGCAGGCAGAAGGACTGAAGTACACTGCTGAGGGGAGCAGTGGGCGGCAGGAGAGGTCTGCGCGCCATGTGGGACCCTCCGCTGGTGGCCGGGGAGCAGCTGGGGATCGAACTGGTGCCGCAGAGGCCACGGGCAGCTTCACAACCCAGCGCTCAACCACTGCGCCACCAGGAGGCCCTATTTATGATTTCTAATTGAAAACTGAGGTCCACCCCGGTGGCGCAGTGGTTGAGCACTGGGTTGCGAAGCTGCCCGCGGCCTCTGCGGCGCTGGTTCAATCCCCGGCTGCTCCCCGGCCACCAGGAGGAGGGTCCCACATGGCGTGCAGACCTCTCCTGCCACCCGCCGCTCCCCTCAGCAGTGTACCTCGGTCCTTCTGCCTGCTCTGCTCCCCGCTCTGGCTCTGGTGAATTCTCTCACCCTCCTGCGCTTCTGACTGTACCCAGTGCTTGTATGAACAAACAAACAAACAAACAAATAAATAAATAAATAAAAAAACTGAGGGTCAGCTAGTTGGAGATGACTGAGGTGCTTATGGCAAACTGTTACTTTGAAGACAGGTACAGGTGGAGATTTTTTTTTTGATGGACAGTGTGTTATGTAAGTTTTAGGGATTCATCATTGGAAATCAGCATGTATATGTACTGCATGAAGTTCATTAGTAAGAGTCAAAAGGGGACACATTTGTATACTCTACCTTACTAGTTTCCCCAACTCCTCCCCCTCCCGCTTTCCCTTTTGGGCCCCACTAATTGGTCTCATAGTCTAAAAGTTTAATTTTGCTTTATGTAGTTCATCTGTTTTGTCTATATACCACATACGAGTAAAATCATACAGCGTTTGTCTTTCTCTGACTTACTTCACTATTCATATAGCTCCATCCATGTTGTTGCAAGTGGCAGGACATTTAAAATAACATCCTATTTTTAATAGGAAAGGAGTATTCCATTGTGTATATATGCCACATCTTCTTTGTCTGTCAGCAGGCACTTAGGTTGTTTCCAGCTCTTGGCTGTTGTAAATAATGCCATATTAAACATGGGGGTGTATATATCTCTTTGAATTAGTGTTTCTGTACTTTTTGGGTAAATATTCAGACATGGGATAATGGAATCATATGGAATTTATATTTTTAATCTTTTGGGGATCCCCCATACTATTTTCCATAATGACTGTATCAATTTACATCCTCACCAAGGATGCACAGATGGAGACGTTTAAGGCTTTATTCATATATATTTTTTCCCACTAAAGTACTGGTTTATTATAAAATATAGTTCAGGAATAGTCAGATGGGAGAGATGCATAGATCAAGGTATGGGGAAAGGCATGGTGCTCCCCTGTCCTGTTCATATGCACTGCTCTCCCTGCACCTGCACATGTTCACAAGTTCGGAAGCTTATTAATAGATTTTTAAAAACAACTAATAAGGTAAAACACTAGGGCTGATCATTGGCAGATCATTAGTTCCTTCCTAATGACTGGGCTTATGTAAATTCCTTTTGTTATATTGAGAGGTGATGCTGGATTTTTTCATCTCATCTGAACATACTGTGGTGCAGAACAGAATGCTACTTATTAAACGGAGCAAGGTGGTTATTTTCTGGGGACTGCTGAAATTATAACAAGGTCTCTCCTCCCAGAGTATCACTGCTGAGAACCTAGATAGCAGGTCTCTACTTCCTATTCATTCTATTTCTAGAAGCAAGCAAATGTTCTCTAATTGCAGGCTTGGACTGAATGCCTCAGTAGTGTTTCCCACTGTGCTAATTGGAAAAATATAATTTTCAACTAACTGTGTCCTGCTTTGCAAAATAATGGTTGGCAGCTGAGTTGCCAGTTTGGTTCCTAAAGTGAAATAGTACTTTTTAGTTTAGCACTAAGGATAATGGACCTTAGGAAATCCCAGGGGAAGCCTATGCTGTGTACAAGGACCATTATAAATCTAATGTCAACCTGTAAGAATCACATGCCTATTGATTTGATGTCTTGTTTTAGGAGACTTCATAAAAATTAATTTCAATTAAAAATTGGTGGGCTGGGTTCTAGAAAACTTAGTCAATATTGCCTGCTAGTAAATAGTCCTATGATGGGCCTTCTCTGTACTATACTGATTTGGAAGGGAGATAATTTTCTTTTAGCTAAGGTTTTAGCTTCTAGCAGGCTCTTCATTATCCAAAATGTAGTTGGTCTTGCCAGCTTTTTGGAAATACTGTCAGCTTGTGAGTATAGAGTTGCTGTAACACTTCTGTTTAGTGTCTTTGTTTTTTCTTTGAGTGGTTCTGTTATGTTCTACATAGAATCACTCTCTAGAGAGAAACACTTTAAATTCAAAGTTTTCAGTGGAGTCAAAGATTTTTTTTTTTTAAGATTTATTTATTTATGCATACAAGAACTGGGATACAGGTCAGAGGTGCAAGGCGTGAGAGGATTCACCAGAGACACAGTGGGGAGCAGAATAGGCAGACTGACAGAAGTACACTGCTGAGGGGAGCAGCAGGTGAGACAGGAGAGGTCTGCTGCACCATGTGGGTAGCTCCCTGGCAGGCCCGGGATCGAACTCATGCTACAGAGGCTGCGGACAGCTTCACAGTGTTGTGCTTAACCCCTGTGCCACTAGGGAGGCCCTGGAGTCAAAGATATTAAAGTCAGTTGACTCTGGGTGCTGTGTAGTATAGTGGTTAGGAGCATTAGTTTTGGAGCCAGAATTATTTGGGTTCAAATTCTAATTCTACCACTTGCTAGTTGTGTATTCTAGAGATTACTTAATGTAAGCTTCAATTCCTTTGTTTTAAGATTGGTGATGTAGGGGCCTCCCTGGTGGAGCAAGGGGTTGGGACGCAACTTATGAAGCTATCCGCAGCCACTGCAGCACCAAGTTCGATCCCCGGCCAGGGAGAAACTCACATGGCACAGCAGACCTCTCCTGACTCGCCCGCTGCTTCCCTCAGCAGTGTATTTCACTCAATCTGCCTGTTCTGCTCCTTACTCTGTCTCTCACTCCCCACATCTCTGGCCTATACCTCAGTTCTTGTATGAATAAATAAATAAATCTTTTTTTAAAAAAAAGATTGGTGATGTAAAGGCACTTACATCACTGGATTCTCAGGATCAAATAAAATGTAAGCAAAGTGTACAATGCCTCATACTTGGTAAGCACTTTGTAAATAGTGTTTATTAACTGATCTCATTCACCAAAAAATATGTATATATGTATATACACACACACACACACACATCTAACTTTTCTTGATGTGATAATATTCAACTTGACACTGATTCCCTTTGATTGTGGTTGGCAAGTAATTTTCCTTAACTGTAATCTGAAATTACAGGATTTAATTTTGGTGGACTGTCTTTGGAAAAAAAAAAAGTGTATAAGGCCCTGTATAAATTAGGATACAGTGTAAGTGACAGAAAATCCCATGAACAGAAAAGAAAGTTTATTTCTCCTTCAGGTAAAAGAAGGCCAAAGGCCATTATAATGGCTCCATGGTCATCAGACTAGAAAAATAGGCTCTTTCTATTTTGTTCCATCTTCAACATGGATCCAAAGATTTAGTTTCCTCATTATTGGTAGTAGTGGATAAGTTTCATCATGCAGGAAACAGCAAGTTGTTTAGATGCTTAGTAAGATATATGCACATGCCAGAGGGTGTGATATAAATCTCAATCTTGGTACCAATTTCTGCATCAGAATCCAGTCAGAAGACAGAAATCATATTTTAATAAAAGAGTTGTCAAATAGGTATAAATTGTTAGTCAGATAACTGCAATGACAAAAAGTGAGCATTAAGGTATCAGGGAGGGAGCAACCACAGAGACTGGGCAAGAAAAAACAAGAGATTGGAATCATTAAAATGTGAGAGACTTGGACAAGAGCCCCTGTGAAGCTGAAACTCCAACTTCTGAGGAAGGCCCATGAGTTTGACAACTTGGATCTGTGACCCAAACTCCTGATGCCTGGTGACTTTAAGAGGTCTGTGAAGAAGCCAATTCTGCAATGTTGAAAACCTGCAAACAGGATTCAATTGCTGTATAAGAAGGAACTGCTGCAGTCAGGGTGAAGAAATGTTAGGGTGACCTCAGGAACAGGAAGCCATTAGGAAGTTCTTTTCCCCTGCAGCTGCCTCAAGCCCCTCCTAGTGGTGGATCTCAACAGGGAAGGAGCTGGCAAGCAAATGTGGTTGGAGGTGTCCCAGGGTCAGCATCTCCATGAAGTGTGGAGAGCCTGGTTTGAAGCTGAGAGAGGATAGCTTAACAACCAATACAGAGCCTCCTTTGTGGTGCAGGGGTTAAAGTTTCAGCGCTATCAAGCTATGGCCACTGCGGCATGAGTTTGTTCCCCCGCCAAGTAGCTAATCCACATGGTGCAGCAGACCTCTCCTGTCTCACCTGCTGCTCCCCTCAGCAGTGTATTTCAGTCGATCCGCCTGTTCTGCTCCCCACTCTGTCTCTTGTGAATCCCCTGGCCGCCCACCTCCCACCGCACCTTTGGCGTACACCCCAGTTCTTGTATGCATAAATAAATGTCTTAAAAAACAAAAACACAAGGACTCTCTGTCTCATAGAAGTATCTTGGGAATGAATGCATCCACTGAAGGAGGAAGAGAGGTTGTGTGTGTGAGAAACTGACATTGTGTGACTATTCTGTGCCCTGGCAGTCTTTCACCCAATGGCCTTTGTATCCATTGATGAACTGATACTGATTAATCAGTTCTTGCCTGAACTGATTATTATGAAGGTGGTTGTAAAATGGTTTTCCATTTTCTCTCATTATACATTTATCAGTTTGCATTCTTCAGTGAAGAAGGCCTTTCCTTTCTCCCCCAGCCCTTACCCTGGGAAATGTGATTTTCAGTAGGGTAGTGACATACCCAACTAAAAGGTGAAGTTGTATTATTTAGGACTGGTAAGAACAGTTCCAAATTTAAGCAATTTTATGACTGCAATTGAATCCATGATTGACTAGAATTGTAAAAGTCTGGAAGGAATAAGAGGGAATGAATTAGTGTTTTATACATGGAAGAATCAAGGAAGGCAATCTGAATTCACTGTTTGGTCTGGTGTTTCAGGGTGTCATTTTCCTGAGAGTGCTAAATAGCTCAGTGATTCTCAACCTTGCTCATATATTGGATATTGGACTCACTTGGGGAGCTGCGGTCTGGGTTCCATGCAGGCACATTGTGATTTAATTGATATGGATGTGACTTAGGCATTAGGATTTTTAAAAGCTTTCTTTGGGATTCTAATATGCTTCTAGAAGTGAGAACTCTAAAAGAGGCAGCCTCAATTGTTCACATGGGGTGAATTCAATGCCCTGTTACATTCCATTGGGTGGGAATGAAGGAATTGAACTGTACCTGAAATACAACACTGGCATGTCTTGCTTTCAAATTAGCACTTCTAAATCTGCCCACTGTTAGTGTTTGACCCATGACATCTTTGTAGATTTTATTTCTCCTTTTTTTTTTTAAAAAAAGAAAAATTGAATGTATAAAGTCCATTCTGACTCAGCAGGTACAGATCCAGGCAACTTGACTTAGAGTGTTTCTTGTGATTTTAGTCATAAAGTCATTTGAATTTCTATAAAAATAGAAGAACCTTTTTCTATCTTGAGAATGGACTAAAGGAGAGAACCCCAAAGTGAAGTAATTAACATGGGGCTGACAATCTGAGTAAATGTGAAAGCACTTGCTATTATATATTGAGTCTTTACCACATCTCTGGTATTCTGCTACATGCTTAATAGAAAGTAGATATTTAAAACTTTAAAAATTTGATGCAAAATGTTTCAGACATTAGAGAAGGTATAGAAAATAAAATAATGAGTACTCTTGTACTCTTGTACCTTAAGATCTCAGGGTCTGGATTGTTTTCCCTGGTTCTGTTATAGGACAGGGAGAGGGGCAGCCCAAACCTCCCAAACCTGCCTATTCTAAATGGGTTCTGCCATCCGCCGCATCAACACAAAACATAGGAGACTTTAATGAAAAGGAACTTTAATAAAACTAGGAAACAATACAGGTAAGGCAAAGAGTCTAGTTTCTAAATGAAGCACCCAAAGTGACCCATCCCCTTGTGGATAAAAGTCCATCCATATGGGATTGGCCCAGAACAAAGCCCCAAAGCCTGCCACAAGTCTAAAGCATCTCCTACTGGGGACCCACAGAAAAGGGTCAGAAACAACCAGACAAGCCCGGAAGGAAAAGAGCAAAATCAACATCAAGATAAAGGCTGCCATTGTCACCTCCCCACGGGTCTCACCCACATCTGTGTCACCCAGTCCATGACCAAAAGGCAAGTGCAGTTTCTTCACGTGTCTCTAGGCTCCATGTGCCTCCTCCAGGTCTCCTGGCTCCATCCTGCCTCCTTCCTCAGTCTCTTCTGCAGCTTCCCCTCTCCGTGCTCAGCTCCACCCTCCCTTGGGTGGGGAAGGGAACCTCCCCCTTTCCTGGGGACCACCCTGTTACAGTTCAAATCAGTGACTGAATTCAGTGTTTATTATTTCTTTTTCTTTTAATTGCACATGTATGCATCCCTAAACGATACATAATATTGTTTTGCATGTTTTCAAGCTACATGTGAACAATCTTGCATTATATGCATTCTCAAACATTTAACTTTTTTATTTGCTTAATGTTGAATGTAGTTGAAAGTATCTCCATGTAAACATGTGTATTTCTGGGTCATTCATGACCACACAGAGTTTATTATCTGTTCTCCTAGTCACTATTTAGGTGGTTTCCAGTTTTGTTTTGTTTTTAAGATTTATTTTATTTATTTATGTATACAAGCGCTGGGGTGTAGGCCAGAGTCGTGAGGGGTGAGAGGATTCACCAGAGACAGACTGGGGAGCAGAACAGGCAAATGCTCTGAAATATACTGCTAAGGGGAGCAGCAGACAAAACAGGAAAGGTCTACTGCACCATGTGGGTAGCTCCCTGGCTGGGGATCAAACTCGTGCTGCAGTGGCTGTGGATAGCTTAATAGTGGTGAGACTTAACCCTTTGTGCCACCAGGGAGGCCCCCCCCCCATTAGTGTTTTTATACAGGTTTCCTTGGGCTATATTCAGTCCCTCTGGAACAGTAGAAACCTAGATTTTTATATATCCTATAAATAATCACAAAAATCCTGTTTCCCTGCCTTTTCCTCACCCCTACCTAAAAATATCAGCCATTTATAACACTGCCCCTTCTTCCTGTGTGGTTTTCTGCAGCACCTTCCCTTTGGCTTCACCAGAAGATTCTAGGGATACAGCTTCCAGGTCCTATCAGGTGCCATTTCTCCTATCAGCCTCAGGCAGCTGTGTGCCTGCCTAACACACCCAGTGTGGGGTTCTTGGGTGTGAAAGTGGGGCCTCTGTTTTGGATTCTGTTGGGCTCTCTTTTGTTCCTGTCCCACCTGACTGACCAATAGGATTAAGTTATTCTTTGTGATGGAATTAAAAAAAGTGAGACCAGGAGAGCAAGAATACAAACTGACAAAGGTTAGTTCAAAACTACAATAATGAGAATAGTTTGATACTTTATTCCATACAGTCCAAGAGAAGGCACCATATCACTGGAACCGAATAGGAAGTCCTAAAATAGATCCAGTGTAGATGATACATAGGAATTTACTACATGGTGAAAAGTAGCCACATATTCAAAATGAAAACAGGTGAAATTAATTTTAATAATATACTTAACTTCATCCAATATATAAAAATATTATTTCAACATGTAATAAGCATAAGTATTGAGAGATTTTTTTTAACTTTTTTGTAAAGATTTATTTATTTTCATACAAGAGCTGGGGTACAGGCCAGACGTGTGGGAGGGTGAGAGGATTCACCAGAGACAGAGCAGGGAGCAGAACAGGCAGATAGACTGAAATACACTGCTGAGGGGAGCAACAGGTGAGACAGGAGAGGTCTGCTGCACCATGTGTGTATCTCCCTGGCTGGCCAGGGATTGAACCCGCGCTGCAGAGGCTGCGGATAGCTTCACAGCACTGCACTCAACCTGCTGTGCCACTGGGGAGGCCCAGTATTGAGATATTTTTCTATTTATTTTTTGGTACTCTCTTTGATATCTCTTTGTTTGTTCTCTACTTAGAGCACATTTCAGCTCCCACCTGCCACACTCATGCTTTTGACAGCCACACGTGGTTAGTGGCTACCATACTGGACAGTGCAGTTCGAAGCCTGCCAGGTAGGAAGGGCTTGTGTCCCCCCTTTTACAGATGGAAAAAGAGAGGCTCAGAGAACCTGTAAGTGTCCCCTGTAGAACAGGAATAGACCCCGGGCTTCCTCTTCCTCTTTAACTCACCCTCCGAATACACACTCCTCTCCTCCAAGGCCTGAGCTGCATCAGGGCCTCCTTGGAGCTCACTGGCAAGTTGGGGGAGACAAAACCAATTCAAGTCTACTGTAATGATAGACCAGATAGCGCAGTGGAGTTCATAGTAGGAGGAGGCCCAGAGTAGGGGAAGGTCAAGTTATCTCGCAGCGACAGACTGACTGGGCTGTGGGCCTCAGATAGAAGGTCTCCCTGATATGCTGCCTACATAGCAGATTCCCTGAGATCTTCTCAAGGACTCCCTCATCAGTTACCCTTACCTTTGACCCTGGTGTTCATTTCATCTGTGCACAGCAATTTTTGTGTCTGTGAGGCCTGGCCCCTGTAGAGAGGCTTAAATGCTCAGTAGAAAGAAGAGAAAGCATCCATAAAAATGACAGTGGTAGTAGTAATATTAATAGTCATAGCCCTGTGCATTGGCCAGGCTGAAGTAGTTCTGCCCCTGCCCCACCCTGCGTGCAGTGTTTCCCCAGCACCCTCTGTGGGCAGGTTGGTTATGTGTTGTTCCCCCACTCTTTGCAGGCCCAGTGCTGACCTCCAGTGTGATTGTCCCACACAGGGGTCCTGCTGTCCATTCGGGGCCTGCAGACTGATTTCCCCTGGATGTGGCCAACCAAGAGATGATTCAGTTTGAGCCATGAATTTAGGTGACTTTTAAAAAATGAACATTTTATTACAATAAAAGCAACTATCTACCGGGCCTTCCTGGTGGCACAGCAGTTGAGCGCTGGTCTGTGAAGCTGCCCGCAGCTTCTGCAGCGCCGGTTGGATACCTGGCCCCCGGCGAGGGTCCCACATGGCATGGCAGACCTCTCCTGCCGCACTTGCTGCTCCCCTCAGCAGTGTACTTCGTCAGTCTACCTGTTCTCCTTCCCACTCTGGCTCTGGTGAATTCTTTCACCCTCCCACGCTTCTGACTGTACCCAGTGCTTGTATGAATAAATAAATAAATCTTAAAAAAAAAAAAAGCAACTATCTACCAACTATGAACTATAGACAACAATGTAAACCAGGAGACAGAGCAGGCCATGGGTTTCACAGGAAGTCTGTGCCACCAAGTGTGTGAGGGGGAGGGCTGAGAATGAAGAGATCACACCTGACCGGGCCCTGCCACACGCGGTAGGCACCTTCAAAGCTGTCTCCATATGCTGAGGTGATTTCAGTAACAGCCAATTCTATCTATCCATGTCAAACAGTTTTTGTTGGTAAATTAGATCTTCAAAGTGCTTTCCTGAATTGATACAAAATTTTCCAGTGAGATCTAGAACCTGATAATAAGTTTTTTGTCTTTAAAGTTTGCTGTGAAGAGCAAGTGTGATAGCTTAAATGAAAGCACTCTGTAAACCAGACAGCTACAAATGTCTTTATTATTGTGATTAAGCATCATGATTAATTTTTTTTAACCTAGCTCTAGCTGCTAGTCATCCTTGGGACTTCTGAGAATCTCTTTATCAAAGAGTTCTTACAGTTTGAAAAGATAAAAAGATGAATTGACCCTCAGCCCAGAGTCTCCTTTTCATTCTGGCAGATAGAAATCCAACTTGCACTGCCAGAAACTGACTAGAGCTGGACCTTGCTGTAACCTTTCCCTTTTGACTGCTCCTTGTTTTACAGCTGGCGAGGAAGGCGTTCCTCACACCCCTCCTGCCCTTTGGAATCACGTATGAATGCCAGTCCCTGCTGGGCTGCCCTGCCTCTTACCCTAGGACTAGGGGATCAAGGACAGGTCAGGACTGGGTGTGGACTTCTGTCCTAAAGTGTAGCGGGAAGGAGGGAGTGGAGGGCAAGTGCCTCAAGGCCCAGGGCGGGGATCAGGCCTCTAATTGTTCAGGGAAATTGTCATGTTGGGCTGACTTTGGCCACAGTGGTATTGCTTTCTTAGGACTGGGATTCATGTTGTTGCTCTTCCCCTATAGTGATTAAAATTAGATCTTGAAGATTAAAATGGAACTGTTATAGGGCAGCCCCGATACAAAATGGGGTACCTGACTGTGGGGCCTCACCCGCGCGCTTAAAAGGACTTATCTATGCTCTACTGCAGGCACACACGAAAGGTTAATAAAAGGTTTATTTACAAGGGAAGGGCAAATGAGGAAATGTACAGCTCAGGGAGAAAAATGGGAGACAAAGTTTTAAATGAGTCCTACCTGATCCGCCGATCTGGAATCCCAAATGGCGCTCTGAGAGCTGGCCTCGAGCCAGGAGCCGTGAAGCCAGGAGGCGAGCGAGAGAGCGAGAGAGCGACCACCCAAGCCCCACGTGTTTGGTTTTTATACCCAACCTGGCTGCTTAACTCCACCCTCAGGTCCCAGCCACCTTCCCTTTGGTGGTGACGGGATTTGTCTTTCCCAATGTCATAATGGCTTTGGTCAGGAGTGGGGGTGGTGTCCACAAAGCCTGCATGGAATTAGCTCAGGACATTCTTTCCCCCTAACGCTTGTCCCCCCCTTTATCTTAGGGGTGCTGAAGAGCAGAGCTGCTCTTCTGATGGTTTTTAAGATTATGCTTAAAATAATTATTTCTTGCTCAAGTAATATAAAGCAAAAAAAAATTTAAAAGATTTATTTATTTATGCATACAAGAACTGAGGTACAGGCCAGAGGTGTGGGAGGGTGAGAGGATTCACCAGAGACAGAGTGGGGAACAGAACAGGCAGATCTACTGAAATACACTGCTGAGGGGAGCAGCGGGCGAGTCAGGAGAGGTCTGCTTGCCATGTGGTTAGCTCCCTAGCTGGGGCTAGAACTCATGCTGTAGTGGCTGCGGTTAGCATTTTAACCCCTTGCGCCACCGGGGAGGCCCAATAAAAGCGAAATTAAGAGACACCAAATTAAAAAAAAACCAAAAAAAAAAAAAGGAAAATTATGTGCAATCTGACAGCTCACCAAATTAAGATCTCAACTCACTTTAGCAGGCTATCAAATCCTCACCACCTGCTTCTTCAAAGGCTATGCCTTTTGCCAGAATGTATATTTTACTTTATCTTTTCTTTCATGTAGAGACTCTGATATATTTGTAGATGTATCACATTTCTTTTTAAAATAATTATTTTAAACTTAAAGAACATTTTAAAATAATACACACATATGGTAACAAAAAAGATTAAAACAGTAAAGAAGAAAGTAAAATGAGAAGAAAATGTCTTCCCATGACATTTTCACTTCTCAGGTTGATGAGAATCTCCAGCAATATTTACAACATCCACTAAGCATGTCGTATGTAAACTAATCCGGGCCTCTGTCCTCACCTTAGGACAGTGATATGTCCAAAAGAAATACATATCTAGATTCACTTTTTTTTAAGATTTATTTATTTATGCATACAAGAGCTGGAGTACAAGCCAGAGATGTGGGGGGTGAGAGGATTCACCAGAGACAGAGTGGGGAACAGAACAGGCAGATTGACTGAAGTACACTGCTGAGGGGAGCAGCAGGCGAGTCAGGAGAGGTCTGCTATGCCTAGATTCACTTTTTTTTTTTTTTTTAAAGATTTATTTATTTATTTATACAAGCACTGGGTACAGTCAGAAGCACGGGAGGGTGAGAGAATTCACCAGAGCCAGAGCAGGGAGCAGAACAGGCAGAAGGACTGAGGTACACTGATGAGGGGAGCAGCGGGCAGCAGGAGGGGTCTGCGCGCCATGTGGGACCCTCGCCAGGCGGCTGGGGATCGAACCAGTGCTGAAGAGGCTGCGGGCAGCTTTGCAACCCAGCGCTCAACCGCTGCGCCACTGGGGAGGCCTTAGACTTACTTTTGAGAATAGTCTAGGTGTTTGCTAGGCGTTTACTAAAGATCTCTTGAGAACCCCAGGAGAGAGTACGTAGCACCCATGCATGAGTCTCCCTCAGGATTCTTGGTTGTAAGCAGCAGATACCATTGTTTTCTGTTAGAAAATATTAGGTGCTGTGTGGTAGGTGGTGTCCTGCAGGCCAATTTCCAGTGAGTGTGTGGAGCCTTTCCCACACCAATGCTCAGACTCCAGCAGGGTGTATTTAAATTCAACTCAGTTCTCACTCTGTGCATCCGGAGATAGCATTAGTCTCCCAAGACCACCCTCCAGTTCATACACTGGTCACAAACCCAGGCTTCTGACCAACTTGCTACAGACTGGAGGGTTCCATGACCCCATGACCCTCTCTTCAGGCTTCAGGTGCCCATCAAAAGCTCACATTATCTTTGCTTCTGACAGTGGCAAGAAAATATAACTCAGGAACAGCCAGGTGGAAGAGACACATAGGGCAAGGCATGGGAAAAAGATGTGAAACTTCCATGTCCTCTTTGGGCACATCATTCTACCCAGAGCCCCACTTGTTTATCAACCCAGAAGGCTGTTTTTTTTTTTTTTTTTTGTTTGTTTAAATGGAGGCTTTATTACAAAGGCATGATTAAGGGCCTCCCTGGTGGCGCAAGGGGTTAAGCACCGCACTATGAAGCAATCCACAGCCTCTGCAGCACGAGTTCCATCCCAGGCCAGCCAGGGAGAAACCCACATGGTGAGGCAGACCTTTCCTGCCTTGCCCGCTGCTTCCCTCAGCAGTGTATTTCAGTCAGTCTGCCTGTTCTGCTCCCCACTCTGTCTCTGGTGGATCCTCTCACCGCCCCACATCCCCGCATCGCTTGCCTGTACCCCAGCTCTTGTATGCATAAGTAAATAAATCTTAAAACAACAACAACAACAAAGGCATGATTAATTAACGCACTGGCCATCAGCAATTGAACTCAGCTTCTAGTCTCTCCTCCCAATCCTTGATTCAAGTTGGTTTCCCTGGCAACTAGCCCCTATCCTCAGGTGTTTTCCAAAAGTTACCTCATTAACATAACAAGAGATACATTTATCACTGTAAAACAGGAAATGCCAAGGTTTTGGGGGAGCCATGAGCCTGGAACTGGATGAGGACCAAATAGTTCTTGTAAATCACTATATCTAAACAGGTTATCTGGATAACTCCCAGCTGGGAGGCTCTACAGGTGAGATTGTGTCAGTCTGGTTAAAACAGCCTGGCCATTGACTGGGCTCTGGAGGCTGCAGCTTGCGACACCACAGCACCTACTTTGGACCCTGGAAATTCAATGTACTACCCCCGTGGTCGCCCAGATGATGGAATGGATTTTACAAGATGCTCCATGTCACTCATTTCTGATACAAATGTTGGGTGGGTCCATCTGTGTGGTGGAGCCATGTCTCCATAACTGCAAGGTGAACTGGAAAGCGAGCCTTGGCATCTTGTATTGTGAAGGAAACTCTGCCTTCTAATGAGAGGGGTCCTTTAACATAGAGGTTAGGGCCTCCCTGGTGGCACAAGGGTTAAGACGCAACCTATGAAGCAATCTGCAGCTGTAACAGGGTGGTCCCCAGGAAAGGGGGAGGTTCCAGGTTCCCTGCCCCACCCAAGGGAGGGTGGAGCTGAGCAGGGAGAGAAGAAGTTGCAGAGGAGACTGAGGAAGGAAGCAGGATGGAGCCAGAAGGAGACCTGGAGGAGGCACATGGAGCCTAGAGACATGTGAAGAAACTGCGCTTGTCTTTTGGTTGTGGACGGGGTGACACAGATGTGGGTGAGACCCGTGGGGAGGTGACAATGGCGGGTTTTGTCTTGATTTTGATTTTTCTCTTTTCCTTCTGGCCTTGTTTGGTTGTTTCTGACCCTTTTCTGTGGGTCCCCACTGGAAGATGCTTTAGACTTGTGGCAGGCTTTGGGGCCTTGCTCTGGGCCAATCCCATTTGGATGGACTTTTGCCCACGAGGGGACGGGTAACTTTGGGTGCTTGATTTAGAAACTATATTCTTTGTCTTTCCTGTATTGTTTCCAAATTGTATTAAAGTTCCTTCCCATTAAAGTCTCATATGTGTTGTGTTGATGCGGTGGATGGCAGAACCCATTTAGAATAGGCAGGTTTGCGGGGTTTGGGCTGTCCCTCTCCCTGCCCTGTAACACAGCCACTGCAGTATGAGTTCGATTCCTGGCCAGCCAGGGAGCAACTCACAGGGTGCAGCAGACCTCTCCTGGCTCACCCACTGCTCCCCTCAGCAGTGTCCTTTGGTCAATCTGCCTGTTCTGTTCCCCACTCTGTCTCTGGTGAATCTGTTACAGGGCAGGGAGAGGGGCAGCCCAGACCCTGCAAACCTGCCTGCTCTAAATAGGTTCTGCCATCCGCCGCATCAACACAAAACCTATGACACTTTAATGGGAAGGAACTTTAATATAATTAGGAAACAATACAGAAAAGACAAAGAATAGAGTTTCTAAATCTGCACCCAAAGTAACCCGCCCCTTGTGGGTAAAAGTCCACCCAAGCAGGATTGGCCCAGAGCAAGGCCCCAAAATCTGCCACAGGTCTAAAGCACCTTCCAGTGGGGACCCATAGAAATGGATCAGAAATAACCAGAGAAGTCTGGAAGGAAAAGAGCAAAATCAAAATCAAGACAAAACCCGCCATTGTCACCTCCCCACGGGTCTCACCCACATCTGTGTCACCCCGTCCACGACCAAAAGGCAAGTGCAGTTTCTTCACGTGTCTCTCTGCTCCATATGCCTCCTCCAGGGCTCCTTCTGGCTCTCCATCCTGCTTCCTTCCTTCCTCAGTCTCCTCTGCAGCTTCTTCTCTCTCTGCTCAGCTCTACCCTCCTTTTGGTGGGGTAGGAAACCTGGAACCTCCCCCTTTCCTAGGGGCCACCCTATAACAATCCCCTCTTTTAATTTTTATTCCACCATATCTATGGTGGCACAGATCTCAGGGTGTAGTCTTAAGAGAGTCTTTCTTCAGGGTTACAATGCATGTAAGAAAAGCAACAATTAGCAGCAGCATTGTCCATGAATGCCCAGAAATGGTGGCAAAAAGTGAAAGGGGGAACTGTTAGGGGGAAAAGAATGTCCTAAGCTAGTTCCATACAAGCTTTGTGGACTCCACCCCCACCCCAGGCCAAAGTCATCAGGACATTGGGAAAGACAAATCCCGTCACCACCAAAGGGAAGGTTGCTGGAACCTGAGGGTGGAGTTAAGCAGCCAGGTTTTGTATAAAAACCAGACATGTGGGTCTTGGGGGGGCTTTTTGGCTTCACAGCTCTTGGCTTGCGGCCAGCTCTCAGAGTGCCATTGGGTTTCCAGGTCGGCAGAATGGGTAGGACACATTTAAGACTCTATTTCCCTATTTTATCCCTGAGTTGTACATTTCCTTAATTCCCTTTCCCTTGTAAATAAACCTTTTATTAACCTTTTGTGTGTGCCTGTAGTGGAGTATTCATAAGTCCCTTTTAAGGGCTCGGGTGAGGATCCACAGCCAGGCAACCCGTTTTATATCAGGGCTGCCCAGTAACAAATCCTCTCACCCCCCCACATCTCTGGCCTGTATAGAGGTTAGAATGCTGGATGGCCCAAAAGAATGAAAACTGGCTTCTACAATATCACCCTGCATCACACCTTAAAAATGTCTTTTTTTTTAAACAAAGTTTTTGTTTTTGTTTTTTTTGCATTTACTTTATGCATACAAGAACTGGGCTATAGGCCAGAGTGTTACAGGGTAGGGAGAGGGGCACCTCAGACCCCCCATACCTGCCTGCTCTAAATAGGTTCAGCCATCTGCCACATCAACACAACACATATGAGACTTTAATGGGAAGGAACTTTAATACAATTAGGAAACAATACAGGAAAGACAAAGAATATAGTTTCTAAATCAAGCACCCAAAGTTACCCGTCCCCTCGTGGGTAAAAGTCCACCCAAATGGGATTGGCCCAGAGCAAGGCCCCAAAGCCTGCCACAAGTCTAAAGCATCTTCCAGTGGGGACCCACAGAAAAGGGTCAGAAACAACCAGACAAGTCTGGAGGGAAAAGAGCAAAATCAACATCAAGACAAAAACCCCCATTGTCACCTCCCCACAGGTCTCTCACTCACATCTGTGTCACCCAGTCCACGACCAAAAGGCAAGCGCAGTTTCCTCACGTGTCTCTCAGCTCCATGTGCCTCCTCCAGGTCTCCTTCTGGCTCCATCCTACTTCCTTCCTCAGTCTCCTCTGCAGCTTCTTCTCTCCCTGCTCAGCTCCACCCTCCCTTGGGTGGGGTAGGAAACTTGGAACCTCCCCCTTTCTGGGGACCACCCTGTTACAAGAGGTGTAGAGGGTGAGAGGATTCACCAGAGACTGAATGGGGAGCAGAACAGGTGGATTGACTGAGATACACTACTGAGGGGAGCAGTGGGCGAGACAGGAGAGGTCTGTTGTGCCATGTGGGTTAGCTCCCTGGCCGTGGATGGACTCGTGCTGCCGTGGCTGGCAATAGCTTGATAACACTGAGACATTAACCCCTGTGCCACTAGGGAGGCCCAAATAATGTCTTCTTTCATCTGTGCCCCAAAGTCACATGTTACTCCCTGCCTCCCCACTCCATCTTGCTCACCCCTCTTCTCTTAGTACCTTTTGGTTCTGCTTTCTTCCATAGTGAGTTGTGGGGAAACTACTATTGCTTATACTTCAATAATTTTGGTCTTGGTCTCATATACATACATACACCAAAAATCTGTGTGTAATTTTTTTTAAAGATTTATTTATTTATACAAGAACCGAGGTACAGGCCAGATGCGTGGGAGGGTGAGAGGCTTCACCAGAGACAGAGTGGGGAGCAGAACAGGCAGACTGACAAAATACACTGCTGAGGGGAGCAACTGGCAAGACAAGGGGGCTCTGCTGCGCCATGTGGGATTCTCGCCCGCTGACCAGTATCGAACCCACCCTACAGAGGCTGCGAACAGCTTCACAGTGCGGTGCTCAACCTCCTGCATCAACAGGGAGGCCCTCTGTGTGCAATTTTTACACAAATTGGTGTCATATTCTACAGGTTTGGCACCTTGTTCTGATAGTGTAGATTGCATATCATTTTCATTTTCTTGCAAAAAGAGAGCTGCCTCAGGCTTTTTGATGGTTGGATGGAGAATGATCTATGATTTATATCTTACGTCACTTTCTGATGAACATTAAGTTATTGTTAGCCTTCAGATTGAGCAATGCAGCATGTACTTGTATAATTTCACCTTGAGAAGCAGGGACATTGCTTAGTCAGGCTGGGAAAGAATTTTCGGTCCAAATACCCTTGGACGTGAAGTTATAGTGGGCTCCAGGAATTGCTTCCGGCGAGGTCTCCATATGCCTGGTGGGTGGATATAAAAATTTGAGAGAGGCTTGGAAAGAAATCTACAGTGAAAAATGTCACAACCCAAGCAGCAGCTTTATATTTCTCATTCCTCCATGACCAGCAGCCATTACCTGGAACCATAAGATTTGATAAAAGCCCCAGAAATGGCTAACCTTGAGGAAGTTTGGGATTTATTTGGCAATTTGGTTTATATCGTGTTGATGTTTTTATAGCCATTGAGCAATTGAAATCCTCATTTTTAGGGGTAGAGTCAGAGGTTGGACCTTCCACATATGAAGATTTTTGGCCGCCTGACCACTCAGCATTCACTACTTCTTTTGGAGCAGCAGCCCTATTTCTTTCCAGGCAAGTGTGAATCCAAGTCCAGGTGCTGGCTGGGGTGCATTCTTTTCTAGCCAGGGAGTGACACAGTCTGGGCCAACAAGACTGTCTTTCCTGGACGTTGACTCCTATGTGGAGTGAGGCTGGAATCAGAGAAGTGTGGCTGGTGGTGACCCAGGCCAGAAGTCCCTGACAGATGTCAGGTCGGTTCATACTCCCTAGGTCCCTGCAGCTGCCCTCTCCTCTCCCTCTGATGTTAGTTTCCAGAGTTCCATTCTATGATCCCACCTTCTTCTCATCAGTGCCTTTTTTGCCTTAGGTTGCCCACGTCAGCTCTGTTGCTAGAAACCAACTGAAGCTTGGTGACCTGGGATAAGCAGCCTGGGGACCTCTGTAACAACTTTTTGCTCAGTTCCTGGTATACAACTTAGTCCCTGATATGAATCTTGCTTCGTGTTAGACCATGTACTACCATGAGGCAGGATGGACCTGAGAGGTCCCATGACTACTGACCCTTTACTCACTCCTTGGTATGCAACTAGACAACTCTCCTCTTGGTATGTAGCCACGTCAGTAGCCACGTCATAGCTGGCCATGTACAGCATCAGTGCATTAAGCCTGCTTCTTGTTAGTCCTTGTGTCCACGTTTCTTTTGTGCCATATAACACAACAACCCTGAATTTGACCTCTGGTTTCTGCAGGGAGGAAGCAGTAACTCTAGGAACCTCCTCCCCAGCTCCTTGCCTGCCTAGTTTCTCCAGTTTGGGTTCAGGATGACCCGCTCTCCACCTCTGCTGCCTGTCCAGCTTTTCTTCTTCTATCCCCCTAAGTGAGTGTTGTTCAGCCAGCCCACAACTCCCTTACTCCTGAACCCAACTGCGGAGACAGCAAGGCCTGAAGCCACCTTTTCTCTCCTTCCAGAGCCTTCCTCTCTCGCACTGTACCAGATTAGATGCTGCACCTTCTAACTCCAAGATTGGGCTCAATTTCTCTCCGGTTCCATGACTTCTCCTCTAGTCACCCTAAAGGCACGGTGCTATGGAGAGCAGGGTGTGGAGCAAATGGGCATGGTTGACAGAGGAGACTGAATGACCAGGGAAGCACGGACTCTAAAAGAAACAAGCACATGAGCGTGGGCCTAAGTCTCAGCTGTGAGCACTGAGATGCTGACATTTGAGGTCCTAGAAAGTTCTCCCTCCTTGATACTAACTCTTGGGTTAATACAAGATCTTTGGATCCCTTGTGAAAATAAAAATATTGCCATGGTGAGCCTATACAAATCTAGACACTGCCATTTGAATGTGTTTGCCAAGCAGAAGAGGAGGAGACATTTGTGATCTGAGAAACAAAAGTAAATCAGAAAACTGAATTTGGGACCCAGCTCCCCACTTACCGCTGAGCAAGGTATTTGAACTTTCTGGACACAGATCTTCTCATCTTCACTGGGGCTGTGTTCTTTATCTTCTAGGACAACAGGTGGAGGTGGGGAGTCAGGTGGAGTGGGTGCTTTGAGCAGCTTAAAGCAGGAGACCCAGGGTAGTCATGACAGATGGTTTATTTTTCCTGGAAAGAGACTTGCAGTTTCTGCTACCCTGCAAGAGGGGTGGCCCACCAGCCCTTTACTGCCCTGGTCCTTGGGCTTGTGACTGGGAACTGGGGCTGGGGGGATATCTAAGGGGAGGCCTAGCAGAAGGTGGAGGAAGGGGTATTTCTGGTCTGGCCGTGTTTAGACAGGGTTGAGAAACATGATCTGGAGTCTATTCTTGACAAAAGTTCAGGCACAGAGCTGCGGGGGGATCTGTTAGATGCTCTGCTCTCTCTGGTGGTTTTCATTTTCCAAGCTTGAGCTCATTCTGAAGCTGAATGGCTGTGGTTGGACCCAGGAGTCCAAAAGGGAAGCACTGGCAATGCTGAGATTAGCAGGGCCTCCAAAGGCCCCTCTGCTCTGAATTTATCTGGACCTCAGGCATTCCCTTCCTTACCTGCCTGTCTGTGTGGAGAGCTATCTGTCCCTTCTGAGGCAAGAGGGAGGCAGAGCTGGGGTGAAAGAGATGGGAGGGCCCATCGAGAGCCAGGATCTGGAGTGGCAAAGTGTTGGAGGTAGAAGTCATGGGGCTGGAGCAAGGGCTCCAGCAAGGGCAGGAGGGGCCATGAGGCAGGAAAGGCAGGCAGGGGAGCAAAGGGCTTGCGGTCTAGCTTCCAAGATGAGGCTTTGGTGCACTCGGGCAGCAAGGAGACCTGCACAGAATTTTGAAAGGGTCTCCCAGCTCTGTCTGGAGAATGGGTCGAAACAGGGGGAGGAAGCATTGGTGGCATGGGGTGACTTAGACACGTAGTCAGGTGGAGAGGTGGATGGGCCCCCCCTCGTTCACCAGCCCATTCTTACAGGGTCCTGATGGCTTAGAGTGAGAGTAAAAAGCAAGTAAACTCACACAGTGCCAGCTCCTCTGGCATGCCAGCCTGGCTGTAAAATAGGTAGTAGGTGAGATGAGTAAAGTGGGTAGAATGAGGTCACCTCTAAAGGGACCTGCCCATCCTCAGAGACACTCATGTGACCAAAAGGACTGAAAAGATGTCCTATTTAACAAGAAATCAAGCCCAGCTGGTTTTAGGAGTCCACTCAGTTACTGGCAGGCCCCACATACAGCCTTGTGCTGGACTCTTCAGGCCCAGGCTGCTTGGGCAGAACCTAGGCTGCCTGGGTTTTGTGCACCCAGGAGTTTTCAAATCAGATAGTGTCCTGGGCTCTGGAATGCCCATTGGTCTCCAAGACACCAGAACACCCTGGGAACACTAGGTAAATGTTTTCCATTTGGTCTCCCCACCCCTCCTCCAGCTCCTATTCCTGGCCTCAGCCTCAGCCCAGTCTCACCCATTGTGTGCAGATGCTGGTGAATCTATCCTGACATTTTCTATAGACATGCTTGTCCTTTATCATATTTTAGCTTTACACAAATAGAATTTTGCTGGGGAGGATACCACAATTTGTGTTTTCACTTGCCATCTTTCTGTTGCAGCACAGACGTCCATCCCTCATTCTGCAAAGGCTTGCAAAACTCTGTAACTTAACCAGTTTTCTATCGATGATAATGTCTTTGGCAGCTTCCTGATTTTTGCTCTGTGAACTATGCTGCATTAAATATTTTTTACATAGCTGTGGGGAGATACCTGTTCAGGAAATTCCCAGAAAAGGGCTTTCTGGGTGAAAGGGCACATGTGTTTAATGTTGTAGGATTATCTGCAAAAAGGGTTACACTGACTTTACCTTCCTGCCAATGGACTCATTGTCCTTCCTTCCTTTCTCTCTTCCTTCATTATAGCTGGTTCTCTGCCATCCAGCTACTGGGTATGTGAAAGTTTTCACTTTGTCCTATAACCTTATTGCTCCAGCATTTTTTTTTTTTAAAGATTTATTTATACAAGCACTGGGTACAGTCAGAAGAGTGGGAGGGTGAGAGAATTCACAGAGTCTGAGCGGAGAGCAGAGCAGGCAGAATGGCGAAGTACACTGCTGAGGGGAGCAGCCGGCGGCAGGAGAGGTCTGCACGCCATGTGGGACCCTCACCCCGCAGCCGGGGATCGAACCGGCGCTGCAGAGGCTGCTCAACCGCTGCGCCACCGGGGAGGCCCTGCTCCAGCTTTTTTTTTGTTGTTGTTGTTAAAATAGCCTTATATTTTATTTTATTTTTTTAATTTTATTTTTATATTCCCCATACAATTGCAACCCCCTTATTTTGACTCCATTCCCTCCTTTCCCCGCCCCCCCACACCCCATAGAGTGTCTCTGGTACATAGTTTTTTGTTGATTTTGATTTTCACTTTCTTATAGTTATTCATTTTCCTGGTCCCTTATTTAAGTTTTCTAGATTCCTGCTATGAGTGAGACCATCCGGTATTTTTCTTTTTCTTTCTGGCTTATTTCGCTGAGCATGATCCCTTCCAGCGCCGCCCATGTTGCTGCAAATTGCATTTGTTTATCTTTTTTGAATGCTGAGTAATATTCCATGGTGTATGTGTACCACATCTTCTTGATCCAGTCATCTATTTTTGGGCATATTGGTTGTTTCCAAAGCTTAGCTATTGTAAACAGTGCTGCTATAAACATAGGGGTGCAGGTGCTCTTTGGAATTGATGTTTCTATGTCCTTTGGGTAGATACCTAGGAGTGGAATTGCTGGATCATATGGAAGCTCTATGTTTAGTAGGTCCAGAAATCTCCACACAGCTCTCCATTAGTGGTTGGACCAGTTTGCACTCCCACCAACAGTGCAGGAGAGTTCCTTTTTCTCCACAACCTCGCCAACATTTGTTGTTGCTAGTTTTTTTAATATGTGCCATTCTCACTGGTGTAATATGGTATCTCATGGTAGTTTTGATTTGCATTTCCCTGATGACAAGTGATGTTGAACATTTTTTCATATGCCTGTTGGCCATTTGCATTTCCTCTTCAGAGAAGTTCCTTTTTAGCTCTTCTGCCCATTTTTTGACTGGATTATTTTCTTTGTTTTTGTTGAGTCTCATCAGCTCTTTGTAGATTTTTGTGATCAGTCCTTTATCATTAGTGTTGTGTGCAAAAATGTTCTCCCAGTTGGTGGGGTTTCTCTTTGTTTTTGTTATTGTCTCTTTTGCTGTGCAGAAGCTCTTTAATTCGATGTAGTCCCAGCTGTTTATCTTTGCCTTCACTATCACTGCTTTGGGTGATGTGTCTGTAAAGATGTCTTTGATGTGCATGTCATGTAGTGTTTCGCCTATATTTCCTTCTATGTATTTTATGGTTTCAGGTCTTATGTCTAGTTCTTTAATCCATTTTGCCTGCTCCAGCATTTTTGACTTAAATTATCTTGACCTTTTTGTGTCTTTTGTGTGGTTTTGGTTTTGTCAATTTTAAGTTAAAAATACATCTATTATTCTAAGGAATAACTGTTGTGCGCAGGGAGTAATTTTGGTTTTGGTTGTGATCACATTTTATATGGTAATTTCTCTGTTGTTTTAAGTTTAATTAAAAAAAAAAAACATAATACTTTTGAGAGCCTCACAGCCCATACGTATGAACAGGTCAGCGGTTGACAAGTTTCTCTTTCCCTTTCCTCATCTCTTGTTCCAATCACCTTCCCTAGCCTTTGAAGCCCTGTTTTTAGTTTCTTACATATTCTTTATGCAAATACAAGCAAAGATGAATATAGACTCTCATTCTCTGCTGTTTTACACAGGATGCAGCACACTGGGTGTTATGTAACCTCTTCCATCCTGCTATACCTTTGAGATCTTTCCTTTTGAGTAGATGGGGGGGGGGCTCTTTCTCTTTCATAGTTGCTTATATGGAAGATACTCCATAATGCAGGGGCTTTATTTATTTAACCAACCCTCTATTGATGAGTGTATACTATTTATTTTACTATTTTAAACAGTGTTGCAATGAACATATTTAGCTGTTTTGATTGGGCACAGATCAACATAGAGTGAAAAAGTAAAACTGGGTTTTGTGTTCCTTGTAAAGGATTTACTGTATGTAGTAAAAAATCCTTTACTAAGGATTTACCTTAGTTTTAGTGGCTGCTAACAAATTGCCTTCCCAAAGGGGTTGCGCCAATTTACATGATTGCAAAGAATATGAGAAAGTTCCTCTTCTTCCACAGCCTCCTCAACAGGATGTCTTAACAACTTGTGGGATTTTCCCCATCTTACAGGTGAAAATTGGTATCTGTACTTTTAATTTGCACTTCTCTTGTGAGTCAGTTTGATGATCTTTTTTTTACACACTTAAGAGCCATTTGTATTTCTTTCCTTTAAATTGCTTGTTCACTTTTCTCCTACTGGTTTAATTATATCCCTCTAGAAGCTCTTTACATAGTAGGGAGATTTGACCTTTATGAGAGGAATTGCAAATCATCCTGCAGTTTGTCATGTCCTTTCGTTTAGCATGTGGCTGTTTCATCATTGCTTTTTTTTGTCATTGCTGTAAATTTCATTAAAATTTTGAACTTAAAGGAGAATTACAAAGTTAGTACAGAGAGTTCTTTTATACACTTTCTCCAGCTTTCTCTTATGCTAACTTCTTTCATAATCATAGTATAATTACAGAAACCAGAAAATTAATATTGACTGAGTGTAGTTAATAAATCACTTTCATTTGGATTTTCCTAGTTTCACCTAAAGTTCTTTATCTTTTCCAGGAACCATCCAGAGTCACATTTTTGCATTTAGTTGTTGCATCTTTTTAGTTAAAATGCTGTTTATAATATAATATTGTTGAAATAACCTCACCAAGGGGATACTGATCAAATTCATTACATTTATATGGTGAAATATTTTGCCATCTATTTAATTTAATAGACTAAGTTGTTCATGGTATAGTTTTAAAGAATACAAAGTCTGAAAAATATATACAGTACATTTCTACTTTACATGTGTAAATTATACAAAGGATGAGGGAAACATCACAAAATATAAATAATGATAATTTTGGGTACTAGATGATACGTAAGTGTATTTTTATCTTTATTTTATGACATGTTTCTTTTATTTCTTGCTTTATTGAGGTGACATTGGTTTACAACCCTGTGTACGTTTCAGGAGTACAACTTTGTACCTCAACCACTGTGTATACACACCACTCTCACCACTGAGGTCTAGTTTCCATCCACCACCAATCGAGTCCCTCTCCTGGTTTTGTTGCAGGGCAGGGAGAGGGGCACCCCAGACCCCCCAAACCTGCCTACTCTGAATAGTTTCTGCCATCCGCCACATCAACACAAAACAAATGAGACTTTAGTGGGAAGGAACTTTAATACAATTAGTGAACAATACAGAAAAGACAAAGCATATAGTTTCTAAATCAAGCACCCAGAGTTACCCGTCTCCTTATGGGTAAAAGTCCATCCAAATGGGATTGGCCCAGAGCAAGGCCCCAAAGCCTGCCAGAGGTCTAAAGCATCTTCCAGTGGGCACCCACAGAAAAGGATCAGAAACAACCAGACAAGTCTGGAGGGAAAAGAGCAAAATCAAAATCAAGACAAAAACTGCTATTGTCACCTCCCCACAGGTCTCTCACCCACATCTGTGTCAAAAACCGCCATTGTCACCTCCCCACAGGTCTCTCACCACATCTGTGTCAACCAGTCTACCACAAAAGGCAAGCGCAGTTTCTTCACGTGTCTCTCGGCTCCATGTGCCTCCTCCAGGTCTCCTTCTGGCTCCATCCTGCTCCCTTCCTTCCTCAGTCTCCTCTGCAGCTTCTTCTCTCCCTGCTCAGCTCCACCCTCCCCTGGGTGGGGCAGGAAACCTGGAACCTCCCCCTTTCCTGGGGACACCCTGTTAGTTTCTCCTACCCACGCCCCTTCCCCTTTGTCAACAGACATTCAGTTGTCAGAATATAGGGATTTATTTTTGTTTTGCCTCTTCATTTGCTTTTTTCTTTATATTTCACATACGACTGAAATCATGATATTTGTCTTTCTCTATTTGACTTTTTTGACTCATACACTCAACGTCCACCCATGTTATTGCAAATGACAAGATTTCTTTCTTTCTTTCTTTTATTTTTTTTTAAGGTGAGCAGCATTCTAGTGTGTATATATATGCCATGTCCTCTCTCTATCCATTCATCCACTACCAGGACTTTTGTTGTTTCCATATCTTGGCTATTGTGAATAATGTGATGAACATATGAGGCATATATCTCTTTTTGGATTAGTGTTTTCATGTTCTTTGGATAGATACACGGAAGTGGAATTGCTGGCTTCTATGGTAGTTCTAGCTTTAATATTTTGAGAAACTTCTGTTCTGTTTTCCAATGTGGTTGCCCCAACAGTTACTAGGGCCACTTTTTTCTCCACATCCTCACCAATACTGGTTACTTCTTGTTTTGTTTTGTTTTGTTTTGTTTTGTTTTTAATATAGAACATCCTCACAGTAGTGAGATGATGTCTTACTGTGGTTTTGATTTGCATTTCCTTGATAATAAATGATAATGAACATTTTCATGTCCTTGTTGGTGAGTGGTCTTCTTAGCAGAAATGGCTACTCAGATCCTTAGCCATTTTTTGATCAGGTTGTTTATTTGTTTTCTTGTTGTTTTTAAAGATTTATTTATTTATGCATACAAGAACTGGGGTACAGGCCAGAGGTGTGGGGGGTGAGAGGATTCACCAGAGACAGATTGGAACAGAACAGGCAGATCTACTGAAATACACTGCTGTGGGAAGCAGCGGGAGAGTCAGGAGAGGTCTGTTGCTCCATGTGGGTTGCTCCCTGGCCGGGGATTGAAGTCGTTCTGCAGTGGCTGAGGATAGCTTCATAGGTTTTGTTTTAACCCGTTGCGTCATCAGGGAGGCCCTGTTTGTCTATTTTTTGTTGCTGAGTGGCCATACCTTCTTAGCCTTCTCTCACTTATGACAGTTTCTCAGTCTTTTCCTGTCTTTCAGGACTTGACAATTTTTAATGGCAATGTTCAGGTATTTTGTAGAATATCCCTCAATTTGAGTCTGCTCTATGTTTTCTTGTGATTGAAATAAAGATACGGATTTGGGGGAGGAATAACACAGAGTGATGTACCTTTCTCCATGCATCTGGGGTCTGTGGTAGTGACTTTGATTATTTGGTAAATGGTGAGAGTGAGTATGCAGGGAGAAGGGGAGTATGGGGATTGTATATTCTTTGTTTCTTTTTTTTTTTTAAAGATTTATTTCTTTATGCAAGAACCGGGGTTCAGACCAGATGCATGGGAGAGTGAGAGGATTCACCAGAGACAGAGTAGGGAACAGAACAGGCAGACTGACTGAAATACACTGCTGAAGGGAGCAGCGGGCGCGACAGGAGAGGTCTGCTGCGCCATGTGGGACCCTTGCGGGCTGGCTGGGATAGAACCGGCACTGCAGAGGCTGTGGACAGCTTCACAGAGCTGTGCTCAACTGCCTGCACCACCAGGGGAGGCCCAGGGGGATTGTATTTTCTTTCTAAAGATTTATTTTATTTATGCATACAAGAACTGGTGTGCAGGCCAGAGGTGCAGGGGGTGAGAGATTTCACCAGAGACAGAGTGGAGAGCAGAACAGGATGTCCTGAAATACACTGCTGAGGGGAGCAGCAGGCAAGACAGGAGAGGTCTGCTGCACCATGTGGGTTAGCTCTCTGGCCACGGATCAAACTCATGCTGCAGTGGCTGGCGATAGCTTGATAGCCCTGAGACTTTGACCCATGCACTGCCAGGGAGGCTGGGGATTATATTTTCTGCTCAATCTTGCTGTCAACCTAAAACTATTCTAAAAAGTCTATTCTTTTTTTTTTTTTTTAAATAATATGTGAAACATTTCTGTGTGAAATGATATTAAGATGTGTTGTTCTTTGGAATGTTGATTTGGAAGACTGTTCTGAAATAAAAGAGTTCATGGTAAAAGGAGTTTCAGAAACTTGGTATTCCCCTTGTGGGGGCTCATGATGCAGTCAAAAAATTAAAGCTCTGAGAATAAAATCCTGCTTATTTCAGTATTTCCCAAACTCATGTAACCATGTCACCGTTACCCTATAGAACCTTTTTTTTTAAAAAAGATTTATTTTTTATTTATACAACAGCTGGGTTATAGGCCAGAGCCGTGGGAAGGTGAGAGGATTCACCAGAGACAGAGTGGGGAACAGAACAGGCAGACTGACGAAATCCACTGCTGAGGGGAGCAGCGGGCGAGACAGGAGAGGTCTGCCCCTCCATGTGGGATTCTCTGCGGACAGCTTCACAGTGCTCAACCCACTGCGCCACTGGGGAGGCCCTGCCCTATGGAAACTTAATAACACTTTGTTGATCTCAGATTCTGTGGAACATACCAAGGAGTCTGGGAACTTTCCCTGGTGCATCTGGATTTGCTCCTGCACCAAGAGTTTAGCAGACAATCAAGCAAAATATCCCAGATTAGTAAATCCTTGATACAGTGTGCTACATAAATGTGATTTTCCAGATCCTTTTGGGTCTTACTGGGGTGGGGAGAAGACCTCTAAGAATGTTAGCCTCACCTGACAATCCCAGCGCTATGTTCCTGCTGGTGTGGCCCATCTTTACCACCGGGGACAGTCTTCATTCTGCACCTTTGCTGGTATAACCCTTTGCTGGTGATCGTGTGAGCTTCATGCTGTGTATACACAAACTTGGTTTCGATTCCAAATCCTGTGCCCTCCCCAGGATGCCATCCATTTCTCTAGGGATATGTTCTCGTGTTATCCCTGACTTCCGCTCCTGTTCCCAAGGATGCTGTCTGAGCCTATGCAGTCAGATGGCTTCTCCAAAGGGGTGTTCACTCCAAGCACTGGGGTATGGGAGGCTTATCTGAAGATTTGGAGCTGACATGGGGATGTAAAGGAGACAAAGAAGGGGTGTCAGCAGCCAGTGGCAAAAAGGTAACCCTGTCTTTAGAGAGCCCCATCTTGGGGCACCACTAGCTTCCTGTGGTTGCTGTTTTTGCTGTCTCTTTTGCTTCTCCACCTCCCTTAGAAGAACAAGACTCCTGACTCAGGCAAGAGGCGTTCAGCCCTGTCTTCTGCTCTCCCCTCCTAGAAGGGCTTATCTGGCGGGCCATAGCCCAGGTGATTTGCAGGACCACTGTGATGGCCTGGCTTACTGGAGTGTGGACTTTTTTTCTTTGTAACAGTTGCAATTTGTTCTTCCTGGGTCTCCAGTGCTTTCTGCAAACTCTGCTCCTAAGGCTCTAGGAATGGGAATGAGGGCATGTCCCAAGGGGGGAGCAATGTGTGGCGAGAGTGAGAAAGGATTGAGAAAAGACAGTTTTTAATTAAAAAAGTTAGGGGGGATGGAAGGCAATAAAAAAAATGAAAAAATTCAAACTGTGAAAAAAGAGGAAAAGTGAAAAGCGAGACTTTCTCCTCCACCATCAATTCCTTATTTCACTTTCCTAAAATAACCACCGTTACCAGCCTCTTATTGAATTTTTGGAATTAATTTATGCATACATAGTCATGAATTATATGTATGATGTGCATGTATTTGCCTCCTTTTAAAATAAATGGTAACTTTCATATTTAAAGCTTTTCATTTGCCTTTCTGAGGTTTAACAATATATTTTCATTATTTTAAATGGAGTAACTTATAAATATATCGTTACACACACACACATCTTTCCTTATATTTGCACAAAAGTCATATCTAGGTGACTCCTTTCACCAGCCACTGGGGAAGGCTTCAAGGCCATGGGGGTTTCCAGGATGAGGAAGGTTCCAGATATCAGGTTCAGTCTCAGGTAGTGAGGAGGAATCTAACTAAGCAGAGTTTCTGAGGGCTCACAGCTGAAGTTTTTTATAAAGCTGATTATGTTCTTGTTCCCAGGCATTTTCTATCAATTCAGTAGAAGATTTTATACCCCATGTGACCTGTGGTGTGTCCCTGTGCAGGAGGGCACTCTCTCCCCTCATAGGCACTTGGCCACTTGACCTCCTGGGGCAAGTAAGTGTCAGTGAGAATGACACCTGTCATGTCCCAGGTATAAGTGCAAGAGCCAGGCTGGGCTTCTGCTTTCTTTGTCCCTGCCCTGGAGAGTGGAGACAAGGGTCATCCCTTCATTCTGCGTCCCAGAGCTAGAAGACATCTGGAATAGAGCCACATTTGACTCACATCGTATGAGTAATGCAGGTGAGAGGAAACCGTGCTTCTTGTTGGCCCCTGATGCTCTAGGATTGGTTGTTATAGCGGCCTAACCTTGAGGAAGCTGATTAATGTTGGGAAACTGCAGGGCTGTTCTTAGACACAGAGTCCCAGATGACAGCGTGGAACTGGTTACTTGCTAACAGCGGTCTTTGTGTTTGATCTTGCTCTACCATGAATTGATAAAAAAAGTTCTGGTTGTTATTACAAGAATCAAGATATGCCACCAGCACTACAATCCCATAATTTGTTGGTGATAGTGCTGTTGCTGTGAATGTTCAGAGAGCTGTTTGGCAATGTATAACCAGAGTCCTAAATACTGGTGACTCCTAGAAATCTAGCTCAAGAAAATAGCTAGAGATCTACAGGGAGGTTCATTGTAGAATGACTTGAGAAGTAAGAAACAACTGAAAGTCCTCATTGCAGGGGAGTAGTCTATATATCATTCTACACGATAGGTGCTAAGCAGCCATTAAAAATTAAGTTGTTGGGGGCCTCCCTGGTGGTGCAAGGGTTAAAGACACAGCACTATCAAGCTATGGCTAGCCACTATAGCAGGGCAGCATGAGTTCAATCCCAGCTGGCCAAGGAGCTAACCCACATGGCGCCACAGACCTCTTGGTCTCGCCTGCTGCTCCCCTCAGCAGTGTATTTCAGTTATTCTGCCTGTTCTGTTCCCCTCTCTGTCTCTGGTGAATCCTTTCACCGCCAGCGCCTCTGGCCTACACCCCAGTTCTTATAGGCATAAATAAATAAATCTTAAAGAAAATTAAGTAGTAGAGATGTAATGACATGGGGGAGATGTCTGTGTTTTAATACTAAGTGTAATAAACAGAATACAGCACTATATTCATATGACAATCCTAACTTACATAAGAGAATTGGGATCATACTGTTTATAATTTTGTATCTTTTTTCACTTACATTATGTGACTAAGCATTTCCTCTCTGAGTGTCAAACATGTAAATATGTATAAAAAAAGATGGTGAGGAAATAAGCAAAAATAGTGGTTATTGCTGGGTAGCCTTTTCTTTTCTGTGTCTTACCTGTATTTCCAAAACTTCTGTCTATGATGAACATGTACTACTTTTATAATCAGAAGTAAGAAACTGCTATTTAAAAATAAGAACGATTCTAGTCCCCTCTAATACTGTGCTTTTGTGCTGTGGTTGTCCAGGGGCCCTAATTGGGGCTCCTTGTCTAAGAATAAGCCTGAGTGTTTAATTAGGTCACTCTTCTGCTGACCTAGAATCTCTGCATGGAGCTGGGCTGGTGCTGCCCAGAACCCCAGAGGGGGATGCCTGGCTGGGGCTCGGGCCTCACAGGCAGGCGCCCTTCTGCCTGCATGCAGCTCAGTCTGAATTTGAGGATCTGATGCGATTATCCTTATTCCTCTTTAGCATATCTTTAAAAATTAATGTAGACATATAGCTATTTTTGTGAACAGAAAATTCAGACTCATGAATTTTTTTTTTCATGGAATAAACATTTTAACCACAACTAAATTATTGGTTAATTTTATCAGCATATTTTAATTAAATAATTAAGAATGAACTGTCATTTTGGGTGTGAGCAGTGGTTATGACAGGAGGTTTTGTTCATTTTTCCCTGAGGCCTTCCTGGTGTGTCCTGTGTCTCATCCCTAGTGACTGCTGAGCAGATGGGGTGAGAGAGAGTTCTCAGAAGTCTCGTTTTCATGGGAGCCGGAAGTCTCCTGGGAGGGAACTCATTTCAAAGGAAAAAGGAACTGGGCAAAACCAACCTCACCCTACCGGGCCTTGAATGTGGGGCCAGCGAGGCCCATGCTCCTTATATGGTTTCACTAACATTTTTATCCAGGCTGCCTTCACCCAGCCTGTGTCATTGAAGGTGATGGGAGGGTGAACATTGTCCAATATGTTGCCCAGTGGGAATTGCAATGAATTTGGGGGGCAGAATTGGGGACAGTCAGCTGGGACTGCCAGGCTCATTAGAACAGAGGCTGTGAATCAACCACTAGTACAACACCGTCTACTTTTTTTTTTTTTAAGATTTATTTATTTATGCATACAAGAACTGGTGTTTAGGCCAGAGGTGCGGGGGTGAGAGGATTCACCAGAGACAGAGTGGGGAGCAGAACAGGCAGATTGACTGAAATATACTGCTAGGGGGAACAGTGGGCCAGACAGGAGAGGTTTGCTATGCCATGTGGGTCGGCTCCCTGGCCCGTAGTGGCTGGTAGTAGCTTGACAGTGCTGTGTCTTTAACCCCCGCGCCACCAGGGAGGCCACCATTTCTTTCAAAAATAGTTTTTCATAGCTGTTTTGTGATCCATGAACCCCGCTGAGTGACTTCTATGTCCTTGGAGCACACAACTTCCTCCCTTCCCAAACTCCTCAACCTCCCTGGGATCTGCAGCCCCACAGGGCAAGGTGGCACTCAACCTTGTCACCCCCAGACAGCTCCACATCTGAAACCTTAAATTTCATCTTAATTTTTTTTTTTTGGTATAATGTTATGCAGTAAAGTACACGAATCCTTACGCTTAGTATTATGTCTGTAATAGTCACCCACGTTATTGTAGGTAGTATAGCTCATTGCTCATTCTTTCAAAGGGTGAGTCACTATTTATTCATCCATTCCAGAGCTGATGGACATTGGGCTGTTCCCAGTTAGGGATTCTTATGAATAAAAATGCCACCAACATTCTTGTACATGGCTTTCAGTGGGTCCTCATTGTCTCTTTAGCCCACATTTCTTCCTTCGCCCTCATTGTCACTCATTTGAGACCCTGGTGCAGCACCCCTGCCTTGTTTCATGTTCAAAGTCTGGCTGCTGCTGCCCAATCTTATTTCTGCTTTTGGCCAGGACTCTGCAAGGGGAGGCTTTGATGCTCTGTTCCTTTTGCTTCCCTGTCTGTTGCTTCCACTTGCCTGACACCCCATCTTCACACTGGTGTCTCACTAGGCAAGGTCTCCTGTGACCTGCCTGTTGCCAAGTGCCCGGAACTTTTGGACCTTCTCTTACTTGACATTTCTGCAGCCCCACCCTGCTCACAGTTTCCTCGTTCCTTCTAGGATTCCTGCCTGGGACAACCCTTTCTTCTACTTCTCTCTGGGGAATCTGACTGCTCCCCCTTTGTCTCTGTCCCTGTCCCTAGGGCTGTTTTCAGCTCTCTGCTGGCCCTATCTCTCCCGAAGGGCTCTCCTGCTGCTGGGTCTTTAGCTAACATAGATTCTGATGCAATATCTATCTTTCAACTCTAAATCCCCAAACTGAAAGGATTTTCCAAATGAATTTGGTGGAAAACCTTGATCAACCCTGACATGTGACTGTTTATGGTCTTTATGGACCCACTTCGTGTGAATGAATATTCATGAGTTGGCTGCAAGAAAGTCAATGCACTTGATCATGGGCTATTGCTTCTGACCCCACCCAGGGTGTGATCATGCATATATATGCAGTAAATCACTATTTACTAGATTCAGAAAACATTGAGCTCTGAAATATATCTGATACTAGTGGCTTCCAGTGAGGGTCTGCATACCCAGAACTCTGTCCCTAACTCATGTTCACCCAACAAGCACCTTCATTTCTCTGGGTTGATGACCCCATACTCTTTGGGCTCCTTAGCATCTCCTTCCCATTCCAGGATCACCTCTAGTCAACCAGTCCCCAGATCCTGATTAACCCAATGACTGGTCTCCCCTCTTTCATTTAGCAAGAACATTTCTTGAAGTTTCTATGTCATTTTATGTAGTTTAATTTTCATTATTCAGGCACTGAGTAGCTCCTGCCCGGGCTTTGCAGTAAATTCTCAGCAGCCTTCCCTTATCTCAACTGGCCAATCCTCCCACCAACATCAGAGACAGCTTTAAATATAAGACGTGTCATACCCTCCTCCTGCTGAAAATGCTGCCAGGTTCCCACCACTGACAGGGGCATAGAAGCACAAAGGAGCCTGTCCTGATCTAGCCTTGCTCCTGTCTCCCACCCTCATCAAGGGATCTTCCCCCAACAGTCTTGAGGTTATTACAGCTCTTCTCCCTTTCATATCTGCATTTGCTTTGCCAGGAATTCTTCACATGCTATGCCCAGGGAACTCTTATTCACTCTGCAGAAGATGCTGGTGGGCATCACCTTCTCCTGGAGCTACCCTCATGGCTAACAGATGCCTCTCTTGTCCCTTGATTGGCTGCCATGCCTCAGACATCATGGGCAGTGCCATGCTGTGCTTAACACCTAGGTGTGGTTGCAGTGGGCAGTGCCCAGCCCATGGGCTTGTCCCTTAATGTCCTGTGACTTTTTTTTAGATTTATTTACTTATGCATACAAGAACTGGGATGTAGGCCAGAGGTGTGGGGATGAGAAGATTCACCAGAGACAGAGTGTGGAGCACAACAGGCAGATCTACTGAAACCCACTGCTGAGGGGAGCAGCTAGTGAGACAGGAAAGGTCTGCTGTGCCATGTGGGCTAGCTCCCTGGCTGGGGGATAGAACTCATGCTGCAGTGGCTAGCAATAGCTTGATAGCATTGAGACTTTAACCCCTGCACCACCCAGGAGGCTCCAAAAGGGATATACTTAAAACAAAATTAATGTATAATTGACATTAATGTATATAACAGAATTTTGTGTTCTGTTATTTTCATTTAGCAAGAACATTTCTTGAAGTTTCGATGTCATTTTATGTAGTTTAATTTTCATTGTTCAACCATATGTCAGAAAGTTTATATTCTAAAGAAATTAAATATAATCCTGCCCCTCCAATGTTTGTTTTGTGTTATTTTCTCTTGTCCTTTTGTGTATGCATTTTCTAAATGGTTGACATGCTAGTGCAAATACAATTTTGTCTTCTGCTCCCTGCCACCCCCCGCTTTGTATGTTACATATTTTTGAGTTTATCTTCCTAACCAAAATTGGCAAAGTTTGTATAATAGTTTAAAAACAACAGATTTGCCTGTCTTTATTTGGACATGAAGTGATCGATGTTTTTTCACGAATCATCTTGCATTTAGCTCTTCTATTTTCTCTAATACTTCTTTAAAGAACTTGGTGACTCAATGGAAACAAACATTTTCAAGGCTAGATCTGCACCAACCAACTGCATGAAGCTTTTTTTCTTTTAAAGATTTATTTATTTATGCATACAAGAACTGGGGTACAAGCCAGAGGCGTGGGGGTGTGTGTGTGTGTGTGAGAGGATTCACCAGAGACAGAGTGGGGAATAGAACAAGTGGATTGACTGAAATACACTGCTGAGGGGAGCAGCAGGTGAGACAGTGGGTTAGCTCCCTGGCCGTGAATGGAACTCATGCTGCAGAGGCTGTGGATTGCTTTATAGTGCTGCATCTTAACCCCTTGTGCCACCAGGAAGGCCCTGCATGAAACGTTTAAGGGAAGGCTCCTTCCCTCAGGCCAGTAGTTGGTGATGTCAAACCGTGTCTGGGGAGGGGGCAAGCATTCCTGAAATGTGGCCCCAGGATAGGCCCAGGGCCAGATTTCTCTAAGTCTCTAGGCATCCTACATGATTCAGCAGGGAATGTGCAACTTGTCCAAGCCTGGAGAGGATTTACCAGCCCAACAAAAACATTGAGATGCTGACCCCACCCCTTTTGTTCTCTACTCATTTCTACGTCCAACTGAGCTCCTGGCCCCTTGCAGTCACTGGGAATTTCTAATCTGATTAAGTGGCCAGGTGCAAGAGGGACCAATGTCCCCAGAAAGAAGGTGACTGTCTCCTACCTCTGCTCCACAAACTGAGCTGGGGTGATGACTGAGACCCAACGGCAGACTGAATCTTCTAGAATGATGGTGGTAGTCTTGTTTGTGGTGGGAGCAGGGCTTGAAAAGAAGGGGCAGTGAAAGGAAAGATGAAGTTCCCAGGGAGTGACAGAGATTTCTAGAACATGTTCAAACCCAACTCAACCTTTGTCTCCTTGTGAAGGAAGGGAGAAGGATAATAGTAGTAATAATATCTACATCACAGGGCTAGGTGAGAATCAAATGAATTTAGGACACAATCAGTTCTCAATAAATGCTGGATGTTTCATGAGGGATGAGAGCCTAAAGGTCTCGGATAGGACAGACCTCAGTCCCCTATGTACCTACTAGAGCTAACATTGGCTTGATTTATTAAATGTCTTTTTTTTTTTTTTGTATTTAAAGAAGAGGTTTATTAGGAGAAAGACAGAAAAATAAAAGACACTTGCATAGGCACAAGCGGGCAGGAAGAACAGCCCTGAAAGGGACAGGTTTGCCGAGAGAGGCCTGCATGGTTGCAGGCGGCCTTGAGGAGACCTGCCTCCACTGAGGGAGGTCTGTGAAGAGAAGTCCTGGCAGTTACAGGTCACAGGCAGGCAGGAAGGTAGCTGCCCTGCAGAGGGAGAGAGTTGGTGAAAAGAGGCACCTGCATAGTCACAGGTGGGCAGATGGAGCGCTGCCTAAATATCTTTTTAAAGCCAAGGGCCTGAATCTTTGATGAGATTTGACTGGCCTCAGATGCCTTTTGTCCTAGCCCCAGACCTTGCCTCAGGCCTTCCTACAGCTCCTGACCTTGGCCCTCACTGGAGCACCTGACACTGTCCCCAAGGACTGGACAGAGTGCTCTCCCATGCTTCCTGCTCCCCACAGTACTGCTGCCTCAGATTCTTCCCTGAGGACTCATGCAGGGCTGCACAGCTGCTGAACCCGGAGCTCCCTGGTTTCCAATTTAGGAGTAAATGAAGTCATTCCCACAGGGGTCAATTTTACCTAAAAGAGGAACCCCAAAGAGCCTGGTATTGATGTCACATGGGGGAACTGGGCCTTCAGCTTCCTCTCTTCCAGCCTGTGCTTTTTCAAAACAGACCGGTGGGTGATATTTCTGCCTCTGCTCCAGTGCAGGCTGCAGGCTCAAGTGTTCCAGCCTGAGCAGCATGCCCTCTGCCAGGCTCCAGTGCCAATACGCCTGCATACCTCCCACTGTCGCTCACATGTGCACACACACACCCCTTCATATACACACTAACACACTCACACATATGTACCCAACAGCCACAAACGCACACACTTGCTCCCACCCTTGACCATACATGCACACACATACATGGACTCTAACACACACTGACACATGTATGCTGACACACATATGCTACCCATACCCACCCTAGACTCACACTCACACCCCCCCACACGTACATTCACCTCCCACCTTGCTCACACACAGACACACATGCTCACCGATAACCCACCCCTGAGCCTGCACTCACACCCATGCTCACTCATTCACACCAGCACTCACACATACCACAAGCTGCCAGCATCTTCTGTGATTTTGATGGAAGGAGAGGTAAGTCCTTGGAAATCTCCTGACCTTTTAATCCAAATCTGCTCCCTCCTACGTTGGGGGATCCTTTGCTCCGGGAGGGGTAGAAATGATTCTGGGCCTTGGGACTGATGGTGGAGACTTTCAGAGACTGATTCTAGTCACAGTCCCTCCAAACCCACCTCAGGACAGGCCCTTTGTCAGTGCAGTCTCAGCAGAGGGGGAGACCACCAAGCTGGGCCCCACGGCCATCTGCCTGGAGGCAGCTCCCAGCCTCTGCTGCCCCTCAAATCCAGTTTCCTTACTGCCCCTCAGCACTGGCTGCTTGAAAACACTTTCTTCTCTAAACAAATACAAACACTGCATTTCCTGAGAGACCTAATCAAGACTCCAGTTCTTGCCTCAGTCTTCCTGTCCAGCAGCCCCTGTCTTGGGGAAGTTCCTGGTGGCCTCAAGAGCGTCTCGCCACCTTCAGGAAGGCCCCTGAAGTTCTGGCCCACACAATCCTGTGTTGCTCAGGCAGCTGTGACCCCCTGTGGCTGTCTGGACAAGGTGGAGGGTGAGGGGTGGAGGGCGCTGTACCCCTGATTAGTGACCTTTCTGAGCGTCAGGCCTCACCAGGTGGGGCCACTTTTGAAACAGACAGTCCAGGTACCAGTCTCCTGGCAGGTGGGAGGTACCAAGCTGGGGCTCAGGAGGCAATGGGAGAGGAGAGAGCTGCAGGGTGGCATGGGGCCTTGGGACACAGACTCTCTGTTAAATGTTTTTTTAAGTTGGAAATAATTTCAAATTTATGAAAAATTATAAAAACAGAACATAATACAAAGAATATCCTTATATTCTTTGCCAAGATTTACCTATCATTAACATTTCACTCCGTTTGCTGTACTATTTGTTCCACTCCAGTAAGTGTGCACGTATACGTGTACGTGTGCACGTAGTCATGTATATGCATATGCACATGCATGACGCTTCCCTAGCCATTTGAAGGTAAGCTTGAGCTTTACCCTGAATATTTCAGTATTTTCCAGGAATAGAGAATTTTCTTACATTTCCACAGCAGAGCAATTAACACTGGTGTTTTTCATAAAGATGCCATTTTGATTTACTGCTCATCTTCCAGTCCTCTACCCTCCCTCCTGAGTTGGATATTGCATTCAGCTGTCACACTACGCTAGCCTTCTTGAATCTGGGACACTTCCTTGGCCTTCTTTGTCTTTTAAATTTTTAAAAAAGATTTATTCTATTTTATTTATGCATACAAGAACTGGGGTAGAGGCCAGAGGTACGAGGGATGAGAGGATTCACCAGAGACAGAGTGGGGAGCAGAACAGGCAGATCTACTGAAATACACTGCTGAGGGGAGCAGCAGGGGAGAAAGGAGAGGTCTGCTGCACCATGTGGGTCAGCTCGTTGGCTGGGATCGAACTCATGTCACAGTGGCTGGCAATGGCTTGATAGCGCTGAGACTTCAACCCCTGCACTACCAGGGAGGTCCCTTACCTTTGCCTTTTATGACACTGAAAAGTCCAGAGACTTTGGGGAAGGACGTTGGCACGGGTGGTTTCACACAGTGGGTGAGAGTAGCGATGTTGGCGTCCCTGCTAGCTGTTTATTGGCTCTATGACAGTGGGCAAGGCTCTTAACTTGTTGTTGCTACAGTTTTGTCATCTGTAAGTACAGAATCTCCATGGGCCTGCCTCATGGCTTGTCACAAGGTCTCGCACACAGTGAAAAGCAAAAGATTCAATTTTAAGAGTTTACTTATTGTTACTGTTACAAATCTGCTCTTCCTGGTGGCCTCAAGAGCATCTCGCCACCTTCAGGAAGGCACAGGATTGTGTGGGCCACTGAATGCCTACAAGGGTGCCAGTGGCACAGGGCTCAGGGCCAAGAGGGCCTTGTGATAGCCCATGGTCCTTCCTGCCTGTTATCCAAGGGCCCTGAGATCTGGACACGCAGCTGTCTCATGGGATGGCCACAGAGACTGGCCAGCTGAAGACCTTGTGGGAATGCGGCCACCTCAGCATACAGCAGCGTGAAAGTGCTGGTCCCCCAGCCGTGCCAGTGAAAGTCACATGGGATCCATCAAGAAGAGACGCCCCTCTCAACTACCAGCCTGACTGGGTGTAGACCCTGCATTGCTCAGTCAGCCCTGGGAGGTGGCTGGAAGTGTACCTGGAGAAGTGAGCTGAGAAATCAGCTGAAGTGATTGAAGGTAAGTAAGTATTGTTGGATGGCTTCCTTGTGCTCAGGTGGAAGGGAAGCTTGGGAAGACGTCAATTTAATTATAGGGAAAGCAAGTTACAATTTTGCATACTTGCCATGTTAATTCCCAATGGGAGGGCTTAGGAGCTTTCCAGTGACTTCTCCTAACCAGGTATTCTGTTTTCTTCTTTGCTTTTGACTGAGAGAGGAACTGTGTCATATGGGAAGGAGGCTTAAAGGGATCCCATGAGAGAGCAGAAAGCACAAAATCAAAGGTAAAATGACTCCAGAAATCTCCCTGATTTCTGAAACTTGATGATCCTTTGACAGTGTCAGTAAAGGCTGCCATATATACAGGCTGTCCATCCATCCATCCATCCATCCAATGCAGCCTCCATACTCTTTTTTTTTTTTTTTTTAAGATTTATTTATTTATTTATGTATACAAGCACTGGGTACAGTCAGAAGCGCGGGAGGGTGAGAGAATTCACCAGAGCCAGAGCAGGGAGCAGAGCAGGCAGAAGGACCGAAGTACACTGCTGAGGGGAGCAGCGGGCAGCAGGAGAGGTCTGCGCGCCATGTGGGACCCTCCTCCGGTGGCCGGGGAGCAGCTGGGGAGCAGCTGGGGATCGAACCGGCGCTGCAGAGGTTGCGGGCAGCCTCGCAACCCAGCACTCAACCGCTGCGCCACTGGGGAGGCCCGCAGCCTCCATAGTCTTGCCTCACCATCCTTATAGACATTGCCAAGGAGGGAATTAGTCCATGACATGCTTTTTTTCCCCCAAATAAATTTTATCCCTGTAAATTGCCTGACTGCATTGAGTTTAGCTACTTTAGAGAAAATTTTTCTAAAATGGATTGTTAACATTTTTTTTTTACAATATGATGTGTCACATCACCTGGGTCTTTCCGGATGATCCAGTTCACTGCCCTGCATGCCAAGCACAGTATTTTATTGTAAAACAAGTGGCATGGCCCTCAGGGGCTGTCCGTAGCTTCACCCTAAATGACCCCAGTTGCTCCGATTTTTGGTGCTGACTTTGTCTTTTTTTTTTTTTTTTCCTGATTCTAAGAGCCTAGTCACTTGTTACTTTTAGAACTCTTGGACACACTTCTAACAATTTTTTTTTAAAGATTCATTTATTTATACAAGAACTGGGGTACAGGCCAGATGAACGGGAGGGTGAGAGGATTCACCAGAGGCAGGCAGAGTGACCGAAATACACTGCTGAGGGGAGCAGCAGGCAAGCCAGGAGAGGTCTGCTGTGCCATGTGGGATTCTCACCAGTTGGCTGGGATCGAACCCGCCCTGCAGAGGCTGCGGACAGCTTTATAGTGCGGCACTCAATCACCTGCGCCACCAGGGAGGACCTAACAATTATTTCTTTAGATGGTTTTGGAGTGGGAAAGATGGTCACCAAGTATATAAAGCAAGAGTCTCCCAAGTTCTTTATTTATTGAAGACTTGTTTTCAAAGCACATGAGTTTCCTCTCTTTGTAACCTCATGTTTACTTCACCCTGGGTTCTCTGCTATACTCGAGGTGGCTGAGGTCCTTGGAGGCGTAAGGTGGCATAGTGTAACTGAATTATTCTTCCCTGACCATTACTGCATTTTCTCTTGAAGAAGAGAGGGAATACCAGAGACTGTCCTGACTGACTCCTCCCTCAAAGGGGGAGGGGATGGAGGCCCCGGACCAGCAAGTCAGTGGTATCTAAAAGAAGTATTTGAGGGAGAGGGGAACTCTGGGCTTCGCTGACAGTGTGCAGGTGACCAGGGAAGGGATCACTGCCGGCCCTGACTTCTGGTGGTGATGGCCAGTGTGGATGGGGAAGAGCCAAGGGAACCCCAAGGGCTGCCACGGGGCTTGGTCTCTCAAGGTCTAAAGCAGGATTGGAACCAGCGGTGAGACGGGCTATTGGGGTGTGGGTTGGGGGGAATCTCAGCTGTAAACCCCTCCTTTTCTGAATACCCCACATAACACAGCCCTGAGATGGCTCCTTTAAATATACAGATATCGTGACCCTCAAAATATGTGCCTGAACTGCAAGGCAGTTCCCTGCAGAAGGAAACCCCCCTGGCAGGGTATGAGCTCCTTCCCTTCCTTCTCACGATGGTCTCCCCCAACTCCTCATGCCTGACACCCACTTATGACAAAAGGCATCCACTGAACTTGGACCATGACCCCCCCTAAAGACAATTACACTTCCTGGCTCTCAGGGGGACCTAGAGCACACTCCCTATATACACTCATACCCACATGCTTTGACACCCTCAGGCCTAACAAAACCTTGGGTCTTGGAGTTTGGTGTGCTGATCCCAACATCCTTCTCCCCTCCCCAGGATTTTTGTCAACCACAGCCTGGCCCTGGGGAAGATTCGCTGCTTTGGTCTCGACTTGGATTACACTCTGCCTGGTAGGGAGGAGGAAGCACAGGAAATTTGGGACAGGGCAGAACAGGAGGTGGGCAACCACCAGCCTGGGTCTTCTTGGGATCTCCACAGCGTACAAATCCCCGGCCTATGAGACGCTGGCCTTCGAGTTGCTGCTGGAACGCCTGGTGTGCATCGGGTACCCTCATGAGATCCTGCGCTACACCTACGACCCTGCCTTCCCCACCAGGTGCACGGGGGGGGGGGGGGGGGGAGGAGCCCTCTCCTGGTGGGAGGGGGCTGTCACCGGCCATGGCCTTGGCACCCCCACCTGCAGCCTTTGCTCTCTCCCCAGGGGGCTGGTGTTTGACTCACTCTACGGGAACCTGCTGAAGGTGGATGCCCACGGGAATGTGTTGCTGGGAGTCCATGGCTTCTCTTTTCTCTCTGAGTAAGGGAGTAAGGGGGTGGGGTGGAGGGAAGAAGAGGCGAGTATACTCCTGGATACTGGAGGAGAGAAAGGAGGGAGGGGAGATAGGTTCACAGCAGAGGCTCACAAAGTCAGGTTGATAAAGGGGGTAGAGCAGGAAGGGTGGAGGAGGAAGGAATGGCAGGGCCCGGCCCCTGGGCGGCGCTGGTGAGGGGTCACAGCAGCACCCAGCTTGCCTCCCTCTGCAGAGCAGAGATAAGGAGCTTCTACCCCAGTAAGTTCATTCAGAGGGACCAGGTGCAGCGCTTCCGCTTCCTCAATACTCTCTTTTTTTTTTTCATGTTTTTATTTATTTATTTGTTTTTTGTTTATACATGCACTGGGTACAGTCAGAAGCGCGGGAGGGTGAGAGAATTCACCAGAGCCAGAGCGGGGAGCAGAGCAGGCAGAAGGACCGAAGTACACTGCTGAGGGGAGCAGCGGGCGGCAGGAGAGGTCTGCGCGCCATGTGGGACCCTCCCCCGGTGGCCGGGGAGCAGCCGGGGATCGAACCGGCGCCGCAGAGGCCGCGGGCAGCTTCGCAACCCAGCGCTCAACCGCTGCGCCACCGGGGAGGCCCTTCCTCAATACTCTCTTCAGCCTGCCAGGTGAGGGTTGGATGGGAATGTGGGGAGGTCATTCTCTGGGGCCCAACTCGAGCCTGGGAGGCTGCTGCCTGGATCTCTGGCCAGTGACTGGCCTGCCTCTCCATCCCAGAAACTTATCTCTATGCCTGCCTCGTGGACCTCTTCTCTGGCTGCTCTTGCTGCACCAAGTGCGTCCTCGGACCTGCCTGGCCGTGGGTGACCCATGGGATGTTATCACTGCCCAGGGGCCCAGCCTTGAAGTGGGCACCTGCCAGATGCAGAGGTCCCTCAAGAGGATTTGAGGGGTTATAGGAGCACAGCAAAAAGGCTTTCATTGCAGAGGGCCCCTAAGCCTGTCATCAGTGTCCTCTAGTGGTGACATTCAACACCCCTCCCTGAATGGCTAGGACATGAGTCCAGTGTCAGCCTCACTGAGACTGGAGAGGTCTCTCTGGTATAGGCTCTGGGGTGGTGGTCACCTCAGGTCCCCTAATTAGCCTCCCCTTCCTTTCATGTTCTGTGCCAGCTGTGACACTGGCTATCAACATGGAAACCTCTTCATGTCTTTCCTAAGTCTGTACCAGGATGTAACGGAGTGGCCCAGGACCCCAGGACCCTTGATTGGTCCCTGCTTGACTCTCCTAGGCCAACTCCCAGGACTCCAGGCCCCATCAAGTTTCTGCTTTTCTTCCCACTGAGGACTGTGACCTGGGCTCCCCCACATCTTGGATCTAGGCTAGTGCATGGGCACACACACGTGTGCGTGCACACACATACACACACACACACTCTCTGCCCTCCTTCCTCCTGCAGGGTTGTCTCAAAGAGAAGACTCTTGAATACCTAGAGAAATATGTGGAGAAGGATGTGAGTGTCCATAGACCCAGGGTCATGGCCAGGCCTATCCCTTTCTCCCCCTGCTCCCCAGGACAGTAGGACTGTTCCCCTTCCCTGACCTCCTTCCTAAAGATTTGTACAAGCTGACAGCCTGGCATTGCTCAGGACCTCCCTGCCTGATGGGGGGTGAGCTGGAGGCTGGCTCCCAGGAGGCTGAGGCCTGAAAGGGCCTCCCAGGACTTCTCTGGGGGGACCACACCCACAGAATTCAATCCTATCTCTGTCCCAGGAGCAAATCCCCATCCTGCTGGGCAACATGAAGAAGGTTGGGAAAGTGTTTCTGGCCACCAACAGCAGCTACAACTACACAGATGTGAGTGTTTATGGAGGGATGGGGCCCACAGCCTCTGCGCCCAGAGTCTTGCCTCCTTCCTGACTCCAGGGGAGACTGAGGCACTGCAGGAAACAGTGAAGGGGTGGGGTGGCTGCTACCCCCACCACTTGGTTGACTGGTGTTTTGGGGTCCATTTTTCTTGTCTTTTAAGGTGAAATGAGCAGCTTCCCTACCATCTTATGCCTTGTTCCTAGTGTGTCCTGGGGTGGGGGGGAGGTGAGGGCAGAAGCAGGCAATGGCCCCTGGGTCAGTCCAGCTGGGGGCCTGACCTTTGCCCTGTCCTTGCCAGGCTATCATGTCCTACCTGTTTGGTGCCGCAGAGGTAAGTGCCATGTGCCTGCCTGGGTGGGTTATCCAAGATGAGGGAAAGCCAAGGTTTGCCATGGTCTGAAGGCCTCTGCCATGTCCAGGTGCCTCCTTGAGGAGGAATCTAGTGTGTGGAGGGGTCGGCTCACATGGGTGGGCCTCTGTCAAGCCTCCACAGTGGGTGGGAGGCCAGTGACTTCTGCCAGGAGGAGAAAATTACAGGGGTGGGGAATGGCTGCTCTTGCCCTTATAGAAAAGCATGACAAGGCAATCAGAGGTTTGGGGTGGGGCTCTGCAGGTGGAAGGGATGACGAGGTTGTGCAGGCCCAGGGAGGGGAGTAGGGAACATGTCCTGCAACTCCAGTGTGACCAGTTGAGTTGATCAGAGCTGTCCCATGTCTCCGGGTCTCTGACCGCATGGTGAGGCACTGTAGAGGTGATAAAAGAGTCCATGTGATGTCCCACACCAGCCTCCACACACACAGGCAGAGAGCCAGCACCTTGGTGCCCTGGGCATGCGCCATCTCACTGTGAGGCAGACCAGGGCATGTGGATACTCGAGACTCGAGGGTCGCACAAGCCCTGGCTGGGCTTGGGCTGGTGGCCCAGCCGGCCAGGGTGGAGCGGGGGTGGATGACCTGGTTGAGGAAGGGGGAGCTGGATGAGATTTCCGGGCTGAGTGCACATCTGCACACTATCCCCACATCTGCCCAGCAGACGGAGGCCTCAGCCAGGCCTTGGAGGTCCTACTTTGACCTGATTGTGGTGGACACACAGAAGCCCCGCTTCTTTGCAGAGGGAACGGTGCTGAGACAGGTCAACATGGTAATGCTGAGGCCCCGTTCACCTTGACCTGTGGACCACAATGTGGGGAGGGAGTCTGCCTCTCATACTTGACCTGGGCTTTGCAGCTGCAGGCTGGGCTGGTTAGTCTGTCCCTGGGGGCAGAAACCCCTGGACTCCTTCAGGACAGCCTCCATCCTCCCCTGTGTGCTGCCTTCCCTGAGCAGGTTGCCCCTCTGCCTTTCCCAGGACTCGGGCAAGCTCCGTGTGGGCACCTACACCGGGTCCCACCAGCACTGTGCCGTCTACTCTGGAGGTACCAGCTCCCTTGCCCCTCCCCGTCCTCTCCCTTGGCTGGGAGCCCATGTCCTGCACCTGCCCACCAGGACAGGAAGAGCTGTGAGCGAGCCTGCCCTTCCACGGTGGGGCAGGCTCCTCTGATGTGGTGTGTGAGCTGCTCGGGGTGCGGGGCAAGGACATCCTCTACATTGGAGACCACATCTTTGGGGACATCCTCAAATCCAAGAAGAAGCAGGGTTGGCAGACTTGCCTGGTGGTTCCTGAGCTGTCCCAGGAGCTGGGCATCTGGGCCTGGGAAAAGGGTGAGCCAAGGTGGTCAGGAACTAGCAGGGTGGCACTGGATACCTGGTCATCTTCCCCTTTTATTCTGGGGGGTCATGAATGGCCATGACAATCCTGTCCACTTTGTGGTTTATGAGTGTGGATCTATTTTATACGTGAGGAAATAGTGAGCCAGAGGGGTTAATCAGTTTGTCCAAAGTCACACAGCCTGAAGGGGCAAAGCTGAGACTCAAATCCCTGCCTCCTGACTTCAGGGACCCCTGGTATTTTTGAGTCTTCCTTCCACACCCTCCCTGAGGATTTTTATTTTTATTTATTTAATTTTTAAAAGATTTATTTATTTATTTATACAAGAATTGGGGTACAGGCTAGATGTGGGGGAGGGTGAGAGGATTCACGAGGGACAGAGCGGGGAACAGAACAGGCAGACTGACGAAAAACATTGCTGAGGGGAGCAGTGGGTGAGGCAGGAGAGGTCTGCTGTGCCATGTGGGAATCTGCCTTGCTGGCCGGGAATCAAACCGGCACTGCAGAGGCTGCGGACAGCTTCACAGCGCTGTGTGCTCAACTGCCTGCGCCACCAGGGGAGGCCCACTTCCCTGAGGATTTTTAGTCAGTGCAAGGCCCACTCCCTCTCTTGAAGTATTCTGGGATCAGGGGTTGCTGAGAACCCAAACATTTTGGGTTTAGCACAGTATTTTTTTTAATATTTATTTTCATTTATTTATGCATACAAGAATTGGGGTATAGGCCAGAGGCCCAGGGGCAAGGGGAGGGAGGGGTAAGAGGATTCACTGGAGACAGATTGAGAACCAGAACAGGCAGATCTATTGAAATACACCATGACATGATGTAGTTGGAGGCATTTGTAATGTGAATGTTATATCCTAAAATAGTTTATTCTTTGATAGGAAGGACTTATAAAGTGATTTGAAGGCATAGCGGACCGATCCTAAAGTGGGGGCCTATTGTACATAGCTGTGGAGTGTGTGCAGTAGACACCTAGCCACCCCTGTCCTCCCTATAGGCTGAGATGGGCCCCGGGCAGACAAGTGTGGGAGGGCTGTCATTCATCCCTGCTGACTTCTGTCCTTGTTTCAGAGCAGATGGAGGAACTGAAAAGACTGGACACACATCTGGCTGATCTGTTCCAGTGAGTCCTGGCCCCAGGGCCCTCCTGGGTGTGGGGAGGGGGTGGATGGTGTCAGCTACATGTAGACCTGGCAGCAAGGCCCTGGCCAGCATCATCAGGAAGTCAAGAGGATCCATTTCAGGCTGGGCTTCTCAAGTAAACTGGACTTTGGGGCCTTTCTGACCACCGTGGGACCACTTTCATTATTCCCCCAGGCCTTTCCTCTTAACCCAGCCAGCATGGACACAAACTCCTACCGTCACACAGTGCACACATCCAGTTCAATGCTCCTACTGGGTGCCAGGCAGTGACTCCTGAATAGTGTGGGTGTGTAGGGAAAGAATGCCTGGAAGCTCAGTGCCTCTCTCCCTGGGTCATGTGGCCATTTTTGCACCAGGTACATGGATGGGAGCAGTTGTGGCCTGCAAGTCATCAACTCCATCAAGAGAGAGATTCAGGTAAGAGCTGGTGTCGAATGAGGAGGGGTGGAGAAGAGGGCTGTGCTTGGTTCCAGGTCTCCAGAGCCCAGTTATCTAGCTGGCTCACCCCAACCTCTGCAGCTCCACCTGTCCTTGTCAGCCATCGCCCTCTGCTGGCCCATGTTTCAAATGACAGCAGTGTGCTCAAGCAAGGGCTGAGCTCAGCCAACAGAGTGATTTGTGGAACTGGGTGTCTGTCCCTCAATTTCCACCACCAGCCCTCCTGGAGAAGTGCCTGTCTGAGCTGGATCCTCATAATACCAAATAGCCAATTGTTGTCAGTGTGAGGGATGAGCCAGACGAGGGGAATGAGAAGATGGGATTTAGGGCCAGTGAGCTTAGGGGTCTTGGGCAAAGAGAATTCCCTTGGGTCATTACATTACAATTGGGAGAGTCCCAAGGGTCACTTGGCATCCCCAGGCTCTCGTGGGACAGTAACGAAGGATCTTTGCGGAGTCTTGCAGGGCATAAAACCCTTGCTCTCCATTTGTTCCTTCCACAATCCTCTGGGGGGGGCTAGGTAAGGATTGCCACTCTCGTTTTAAGATGAGACTAAGGCTTGGAGAGGGGAAACAGCATGCTCTTGGTCACTGGTAGTCAATGTCTGCACCAGTTCTCTAGATTCTGAACGAAGGATGATGAGGTGGCCTGCTGGGGAGCTTGCTGGGGAGCAGGAAAGGGGCTGAACATGTGGGCCTCTGCAAAGCCTCTGTGGGAACATTGGAAGGTAAATTATGCTGAGGGTTTAGTTTGGCACACTCACTCTCCAGGGCCAAGCAGGTGACTGGGAGGGAAGCAGGGAGTGGGGTTCATGGCAAAGAGGAGAGCTGCCCTCTTCCTAGAGCACTGTCTGGCATAACAGCTGCGTGCAGCTTCTGGGTACAAAGAATGCAGCTCCTTCCCTGTGTGGGCAAAGACCTCAATGCTCCCAGGTGACACACCCAGGGAGGCAGAGCTGGGTCTGGCCCCAGTAGGGTGGGCTTGCCCATGGGTGGTGCAGGACCAGCTGGGATGGGATCTCAGCGTTCTGCCCCTTTGGACAGAGATTGTCCCGGGAGCTGGATCTGTGCTACAGCACCATGGGCAGCCTGTTCCGCTGCGGTTTCCGCCACACGCTCTTCTCCAGCCAGCTGATGCACTACGCAGACCTCTACATGGCCACCTGCCTCAACTTCCTGCACTCCCTGCTCAGCTCCCTGTATCTGGTGGCCCCAGAGCTGGTGCATCCCTGCAAACCTCCCTGGCATCCCTGACCCTCCTCAGTCCAGAAACCCACTGTTCCCAGGCCTGCCAGGAACTTTTGACGTCACTTGACCTAGTCTCCTACCTTGTGACACAAGTGCATCAAATCCACTGCCAACAGTGCAGAGAGGAGCCAGTTATCTAGATAAGCGTCACTGCTGGGGAAGTTTCCCTCTTGCCCCACCGTAACTCCTGCTTTAAACTGAAGCCACATCAATCTCATTTTTTCCTTAGTAGAAATGATACAAGTTGTAGGAGGAAGCCTGATCAATGACCTCAGAGGAAGTAGCAGATGGTGCAGTAAATGCTCCAGCTGGTTCCCGTGGAAGAGCATGCTTTCCCATGCCCCCAGGGCTGGGGACAGGCAAGTGGAGGTGGCGATGGTGGCACCGGATTAGCGGAAGCCACGGGACTGGCCAGTGCAGAGCCTCCCTGAGCATGTGCGTCAGTTGTTCCAGCAAAGTATCATTTTTTCCATTTTACGAGATGCAGACAGTCTGATATCAGTGACCTGGTCTGTAACTAGGTCTCTGGGGGCTCCCTGCCACTCTCAGCAGTCTTCCAGATGTTCGAGAGAAGAAGGACATTTTCTGAGTGTCTGTTCTATTTCCTCCATTGGGCTGGGTGCTTTATTTTTTAATCATTGATTATACTTAATGCTTTATATAATCTGGCAAAGTAGGTTTTGTTATCCTCACTTTACCATTAGCAAAAGGAAGTGCAGAGAACCTAAGTAATTTGCTGTCGCAGGGCTAGAAAATGGCATCTGAGAGAGCTGGATTTGAACCCAATGCTATTGAACTCCAGGGGACTGACTGACCCTCCCGTGCGCTGCAGCACTGCACAAGATGGGGCGCTGAGCACTCACTGTGCAAGCTCGTCTCACTTTCAGATGAGCAGGACTAGTGCATTCCTGTTGGCAAAGCTGGGAGTGCAGCATGGCCATCCAGGTTGTTAGGCCAGACAGGTGAGGAAAAAGCACCTCTGAGTGCTAAGGTGAAACAGCTAAAGAAACCTGACCTTTGTCCAACCTTGCCGGCCTGGGATTTCTGAGCAAGTCCATCTGCTAGCTCTTTTTTTTTTTTTTAAATGACAACTCTTTTTTTTTTTTTTAAAAGATTTATTTATTTGCTTATACAAGCACTGGGTACAGTCAGAAGTGCGGGAAGGTGAGAGAATTCACCAGAGCCAAAGCGGGGAGCAGAGCAGGCAGAAGGACTGAAGTACACTGCTGAGGGGAGCAGCAGGGGGCAGGAGAGGTCTGCATGCCATGTGGGACCCTCCTCCGGTGGCCGGGGAGCAGCCAGGGATCGAACCAGCACTGCAGAGGCTGCGGGCAGCTTCACAACCCAGCACTCAACCGCTGCGCCACCAGGGAGGCCCCATCTACTAGCTTTTTCTTTCTCCAGCTGCCCCTCGGGCGCCCTAGTCTGCAGCATCAGTGGGCGGAGAGCTGGTGGCTGTGGGTGGAGGTGGAGTGGGTGGGTGCTCCCACAAGGAGGATCCTCAGAAGGCCTCCCCCCACTGGAGCTGCTCCCCACACTCTGTGTCCCTGCAGATGCCCCATGATTTAGCGGTGGAGCAAGAACGGGCCAGTGGCGATCCCACCTCCTGCCGCCTCTCCTGTGGCCAGAGGGTGAGTTGCCAGAGGTGACTGTGGCCTCTTCTCCTATGGGAGGAGCTCAGTGGCTTGGGGCTACTATAGGCTACTGCTGGGGTCCCCAGAAGAGGGGCATTTTTTGAGATTTGAGGGAGCTTTTTTGTCTTTAAGAGTAATCATTCCTGAGTACTTATGCAGCATTATACATCATTTTACTAAAATTTGTTTTTCTTTTTAGCTCTTCTATGTTATAGTTAGGATAATGAATGGATATTTTTTAAAAATTGAGAGACAGTAGTTATATTATCTATGAATTTCAGTTCAGGATAGAGGAAATTAAAATATGCATTTAAAAATGGGGATTGGTGCTCGCTTAGGCAGCACATATACTAAAATTGGAACGATACAGAGAAGATTAGCATGGCCCCTGCGCAAGGATGACAGGCAAATTCGTGAAGCATTCCATATTTTTTAATCCAGTCAAAAAATGGACAGAAGAGGTAAAAAGAAACTTCTCTGAAGAGGAAATGCAAATGGCCAACAGGCATATGAAAAAATGTTCAACATCACTTGTCATCAGGGAAATGCAAATCAAAACTACCATGAGATACCATCTTACACCAGTGAGAATGGCACATATTAAAAAAACTAGCAACAACATATGTTGGTGAGGATGTGGAGAAACAGGAACTCTCCTGCACTGTTGGTGGGAGTGCAAACTAGTCCAGCCACCATGGAGAGCTGTGTGGAGATTTCTTGACCTACTAAACATAGAGCTTCCATAGGATCCAGCAATTCCACTCCTAGGTATTTACCCAAAGGACACAGAAACATCAATTCCAAAGAGCACCTGCACCCCTATGTTTATAGCAGCACTGTTTACAATAGCTAAGCTTTGGAAACAACCCAAATATCCAAAAATAGATGACTGGATCAAGAAGATGTGGTACATATATACCATGGAATATTACTCAGCATTCAAAAAAGATAAGCACATGCAATTTGCAGCAACATGGATGGTGCTGGAAGGGATCATGCTCAGCGAAATAAGCCAGAAAGAAAAAGAGAAATACTGGATGGTCTCACTCATAGCAGGAATCTAGAAAACTTAAATAAGGGACCAGGAAAAAGAAAAACTATAAGAAAGTAAAAATCAAAATCAACAAACAACTATGAACCAGAGACACTCTATGGGGGGTGGGGGGCGAGGAAAGGAGGGATTGGGGTCAAAATAAGTGGGTCGCAATTGTATGGGGAATATAAAAATAAAATTTATATAAAAAAATGGGGATTGGTCTAATTGCCTGAGAGTCTCTGGCTGAGAGAGCCCAGACTCCCAGGGCCCCGACGTGGCATTGCCTGGCTGCTTTGGTACCCTGCACCCTCCAGAACACTTTCCCTCCGGGAGGTCGCAGGACACATGCTTTCTCACGCAGACTTCCTCTTCCAGGTGGTGTTTATTTTCATTTTTTAAAGAATTATTTTATTTATTTATGTTCACAAGAGCTGGGGTATAGGCCAGAGGTGTGGGGAATGGTAAGAGGATTCACCAGAGACAGAGTGGGGAACAGAACAGGCAGACTGACTGAAATGCACTGCTGAGGGGAGCAGCAGGCGAGTCAGGAGAGGTCTGCTGCTCCATGTGGGTAACTCCCTGGCCAGGGATGGAACTCGTGCTGCAGTGGCTACTGACACTGCTGATAGCTTCATGGTGTTGACTAAACCCCTTGCACCACCAGAGAGGCCCCTCCAGGCAGTGTTTATAAATAAGGTTATGGGGACTCCAATTTTGTTCTTTGCACCTTGTGCTGCCTGACCCCCTTGAAAGGAGATTCCAGCTTTGCTGAGTGGCAGACTTGGCTCTTAGCCCGGCTCTGCAGCCCTGAACTCCCCGTGAAGTTTCCTGTTCCTACCCTGGCATTCCTGGCATTCAAATGTCCATCTCATAGGTCCCATGTGCTGGTGGTTGCAAGCTCAGTGTCAGTATTTCATTGGCACTTACAGTGCTTACTGTGCCCCACTGAGTACAAGCCAAATCCTAAGTCACTTTACTCCTGCCTAGGAGAAGCTCAGAACTCAAGTATATTAATAATCTTTCATCAGTGGTTTGCAACCTTTGTCCATCCAAGGCACAGAGGATGGCCATATTCCCAACAGTAGCTGAGGGTTCTCTGGGGAGGTGGAGGTTTAGTCCCAGTACCCCTCCTTTCCCTCCCAGTTCACAGTTTCTACTGCTGGTGGGAGTCCCTAGGTGACTGTGAGAGGTTAAGTCTCCATAACCGTCACTTTTCATTTTTTGTTTCTTGTAAGGTGGAGGCCAAAGAGAGCGAGGAGGACCAGGAGGGCTGCTTTGGGGCCTACTGAATCCTGGACGTGGGCTGGGATAGCTCCTCTTCTTGAGATATTTTTCAAATAGCAGGAAAAGCATGCAAGAGGGCAAGGACAACAGTATTCTAATCTTTGAAATGTAACAGATTTGGAGTCCAAAAATGCTTCTTTTAGGGAGGAGGAAAGACTATTGCTTTCATCCTAGAAGTCAGCCCACACAGCCTTTGAGTCATTTGCAAATGTAACGAGCAGAATGACTTTTCCCCAGTTCCTTGGAGCTGCATCGCGTTCATGTCCAATTTTTAAATATTTCTGCTTAAAATATAGTATTCCTGTTCGCTTTTGTTTGCCAGTAGTGACAATAATACCTGATTGGCGTCAGATGACTTTGTTCTGGGCCACAGTAAATGAGATAGCCCACACATCTTGGAACTGGTCACACACATGCAGTAAACACATAAAAAGCCACACTTGTGATTGAAAAATTTGAGTCTTTGTTTTGGAAGGAGCTGCTCTTCGTGTTCATTGTTCTGGCGTCACTGATTTTTATTCACTCTTACAGTCGCCTTTTGTCTGTTGGTCTCATTGGCAGTAAGTAGAGACTTGGATGAATAGGTTCACATGTTGGAAGTGACAAAACAAACTCTTGAAGGGATAGGTCTGAGATACAGTTGACTAGTTTTATTTTCTGTGGGTAAACAAGGGAAACATTTGGAATATCTGAGCAAAAATAAGGGACAACAGTCCACGTGCTTAGAGGGTTCACAGTTTTTACATTTCCTGTGCATTTCAGAAGCTTCCAGATCTGATACTGAAAGGACCTTTCATTCTTCTTCCAGGGTTGGCTCTTGGGCCCACAGTCTGTGGGGACAGATTCTCCATGCAAGGACCAGGCCTCTGACCTTGTGTCTTTAAACACTAGATTTTTTTCTTTTTAAAGATTTATTTATTTATGCATATAAGAACTGGGGTATAGGCAGCAGTTTGGGGTGGGGAGGTGAGAGGATTCACCAGAGACAGAGTGGGGAACAGAACAGGCAGATTAACTGAACTACACTGCTGAGGGGAGCAGTGGGCAAGTCAGGAGAGGTCTGCTGCACCATGTAGGTTGCTCCCTGACTGGCTGTGAATAGCTTCATAGGTTGCGTTTTAACCCCTTGCGCCACCAGGGAGGCCCTAAACACTAGATTCTTATTCAAGGGCTAGAGAGTAGTATTTTATCAGGAAAATTGTTCAGGTCCTAGGACCCATGCTTTTTTGGAAAGGTCCTGAAATAGAAAAATCAACCTTTAGAGTCAGCAAAAAGGCCTGGGGGACAAACTGGCTAAAGAATCCTAAGGGACCTGAGTGATCTGAGAGAGAAAAAGAGAGAGTGGGGGAGAAAGGGGGAGGAAGAAATAGAGCCTGCAAAGAAAGGAAGAAGGTGGCCAAAGGGCCTTTTCCCTGCTTTTCCTTCTGCTGGAAGCATTCCCTTGCCTCTGCTCCCCCAGTTAAACCTGTATCTTCCCCAACATCTCAGGGGGCCTCCCCACCTCCCGACAGACCACTTCCTTCTTTTGGCCCCTCTCCCACTGGTCTCTCTGTCTCAGGTCTTATCATTACTTGTCATTATCATGTGTCTCCGCTGGCCTCTGGACTCCAAGGGATAATTTGGCTCCTCATCAAATCTCTGGCATCTACAAATTCTTGTATTTTTACTGAGTGAACTGTGACACTGGCTTGATCATTACTCTGGGCCTGCTAGTAGAACTGCAGGGGAGAATGTGGACAAAAGAATCTAGAAAACTTAAATAAGGGACCAGGAAAATGAATAACTATAAGAAAGTGAAAATCAAAATCAACAAAAAACTATGAACCAGAGACACTTTTAAGGGGGCGGGGGCGGGAGGGGAGGGATTGGGGTCAGAATGGGGGGGCTGCAATTGTATGGGGAATATAACAATAAAATTTATTAAAAAAAATAAATAAATCTTTAAAAAAAAAGATATATTGCAAGACAAGAGGAAGTGGAAAAAAGCTATAAAGCTTTTTACTTACATCTCCTACCTAAATTCTGAGAAACTTATCTTGGGCAGGATAGGATGGGAGAAACTTATTTTAAAAATTAATCTATTTAAGAAGGAAATATAGGCAAAACACTACGTGATTTGCACATCAAAGACATCTTTATAGACACATCACCCAAAGCAGTGATAGTGAAGGCAAAGATAAACAGCTGGGACTACATCAAATTAAAGAGCTTTTGCACAGCAAAAGAGACAATAACAAAAACAAAGAGAAACCCCACCGACTGGGAGAACATTTTTGCACCCAACACTAATGATAAAGGACTGATCACAAAAATCTGCAAAGAGCTGATGAGACTCAACAACAACAAAGAAAATAATCCAGTCAAAAAATGGGCAGAAGAGCCAAAAAGAAACTTCTCTGAAGAGGAAATGCAAATGGCCAACAGACATATGAAAAAATGTTCAACATCACTTGTCATCAGGGAAATGCAAATCAAAACTACCATGAGATACCATCTTACACCAGTGAGAATGGCACATATTAAAAAAACTAGCAACAACAAATGTTGGCGAGGGTGTGGAGAAAAAGGAACTCTTCTGCACTGTTGGTGGGAGTGCAAACTGGTCCAACCACTGTGGAAAGCTGTGTGGAGATTTCTGGACCTACTAAACATAGAGCTTCCATATGATCCAGCAATTCCACTCCTAGGTATTTACCCAAAGGACACAGAAACATCAATTCCAAAGAACACCTGCACCCCTATGTTTATAGCAGCACTGTTTACAATAGCTAAGCTTTGGAAACAACCCAAATGCCCAAAAATAGATGACTGGATCAAGAAGATGTGGTACATATACACCATGGAATATTACTCAGCATTCAAAAAAGATAAACACATGCAATTTGCAGCAACATGGATGGCGCTGGAAGGGATCATGCTCAGCGAAATAAGCCAGAAAGAAAAAGAAAAATACCGGATGGTCTCACTCATAGCAGGAATCTAGAAAACTTAAATAAGGGACCAGGAAAATGAATATAAGAAAGTGAAAATCAAAATCAACAAAAAACTATGAACCAGAGACACTTTTAGGGGGGCGGGGGCGGGAGGGGAGGGATTGGGGTCAGAATGGGGGGGCTGCAATTGTATGGGGAATATAACAATAAAATTAAAAAAAAATAAATGGACTAAATAAAAAAAAATTAATCTATTTATGTATACAAGAACTGGGGTACAGGCTAGAGGTACAGGGGTGGGGGGCAGTGAGAGGATTCACCAGAGACAGAGTGGAGAGCAGAGCAGGCGGATCTACTAAAATACACTGCTGAGGGGAGCAGCGGGTGAGTCAGGAGAGGTCTGCTGCGCCATGTGGGTAGCTCCCTGGCCGGGGATGGAACTCATGCTGCAGTGGCTGCAGATAGCTTCATAACCCCTTGTGCCACCAGGGAGGCCCGGATGGGAGAAACTTCTAACTGGGGACAGTGGGGCCATGTGACCAAATCCAACCTCTAAGTTGTGATCTTAAAGGAGAGCGTGTTCCGTGCCCTCCCCCCCAGCCGGAATGTGTTGTGGTCGGAGCCACCCTTGGCCATAAGGATGAGGCTGCAGCCCAGGGATGGTGGGGCCATGAGGGAGATGTGGTTTGGATCTGGTATCACATTAACTCGGGACTGTTCTACTTGGACTGCGGCTGTGACAAAGACATCATTTCCACTTGGGGCTAGTTATAGTAGCAGACTCGAGATCCCCATTCTGGTATCCAGTCCTGAGCAGCCACAAATGAAGAGGACAGGGGCTTCTTTCTGGCTTAGTGGCCTTGTAATAAAAATGTGATCACGTCATCTCATTTGTACAAAGTACTTTGGCTATCACAGTGCTTGCTAAATTGCGAGCAGTCAAGGATTTCTTTACACCAGATTTCTTCTGTCCTCTTTCCATTCCTAGTTCTCATTTCTTCACTTTAAATACAGTAGTTAATAGCTCTGGACTTGGAGTCCCATAGCCCTGAATTTGAAATGTTCACCCTCCAATTTGCTCTGTCTCGAGCTCCACATCATAAGGCTGTCGTGAGGATGTAGTGAGAAAATATGCCTGAACTGTGACCAGCGTAAGCACTAAATAGGAGTTTCCTGTACTATATAATAGTCAGGATTTTTTTTTTTTTTCCTTAGCAATTGACAGAATCCTAAATGCAAGAGACTTAAGAAAAGGGGAATTTATTGGTTTATATTATTGGAAAATCCAGGGCCCAACTGGCTCCAGCTTTTAGCCTGTGGATTAATCCTGTCACCGGACCTCGATACTTCCAGCTGGGGGAGTTTTGGTGGAGGGTGAGAGAAGCATGTGCCCATATGGAAGCTGGACCAGCTGAAATTATAGTTATGCAAACAACTGATAAATAAAATTTGTGAAACATTAATTCAATATTGGTACCATTTTCTGTTTTTTCTACACGGTTATAAGATGGTTGTTCCTAAACCCCAGATTTCCACCTTAACTTTTCAGCAACCCTACCAGGAAAATAATCTCTTTCCAGCAAAAGTTTGGGAAATGAATCCTACTGAGATTGACAGAGACATGAACCTCTCTTCCAGTCAATGCCGCTGGTCAGGCAGGAGAGGCCAGATTCTGGGTTCTGGTTGGCCAGGCCTGGGTCACGTACTCATGAGCGTGGTGTCCATTCCTCTTAAACCACAGCGGTGGGAAGAGGTGTTCTTAAGAAAAGTGGGGTACTTTTATCAGGAGGACTAATTGCAAGCAGGAAAAAACTGATGTCTTTATAGCACAAGAATCTGGCACCTAGTGGTGAGCGTGGACTTCTGATCTCATTTGTCTTCTGGCTCAAGGTCACTGCACAGTGATGGGGGTATGACCCTCCTTGCTTGTCTTCCTTTAAAACTCATTTTACACTCTTTTCCTCTAAGCCGTCCCTAAACAACATTAGAATTGATTTCTCCATTTTGAGTTTCTAAAATCTTCTTTCCCAGTGATTAAGGGCCTGCCTTCTCTCTTCCCTCCAGCTTCGTTTCTAGGAACAGCTATTTACTAAGCCAAGAAGGTTATTGAGAAGCTGTAGAGAGCTCTAGAATTAGAGCACAGCTTCTGCAATGATTGCCACTCCCACATCTTTTTATGTCCTGAAGTTGCTATTTATCCTAATAAGGTTGTTCAAAATCTTCAGTTTGTCACTTTGAAAGCTATATGTGATTAGATTCCAATAGTTCAACCTACACTGTTGTTAGTTCTCAGGGTACTAACATTCTGTAAGACATCCTGTAAAGAAGTGGCAATAAAGAAAATAAAGCAGGGCCTTCCTGGTGATGCAAGGGGTTAAGCACCACATATGAAGCAATCTGCAGCTTCTGCAGCAGGAGTTTGATCCCTGGCCGGCCAGGGAGAAACCCACATGGCGAGGCAGACCTCTCCTGTCTCGCCCGCTGCTCCCCTCAGCAGTGTATTTCAGTCAGTCTGCCTGTTCTGTTCCCCGCTCTGTCTCTGGTGGATCCTCTCACCCCCTCATCTCCGGCCTGTACCCCGACTCTTGTATGCATAAATAAATAAATCTTTAAAAAAAAATAAAGCAGCTTTTTTTGGGAATTGAGCTGTAATATTAAGACAGCGGTCCTGAGGAGAGACAAGTAAAATCACCATAAAGAGACAATGATTTCTAGGCCTCGGTGAGTGGTGGAAAGGGCAAAAATGAATCATAGAAGACAACAGAAAGGTAAAGACACAGAGGGTGATAGTGCAGGACCAATCCTGAAGACCCAGTCAATAGAGGTAACGGATGTCTGAAGTCTGACGTAAGGACATTCCTAACATGGACTTGCTTTAGACTCTTAATCTGGTGATTTTGAATAAATATTCCACCTCAAAGCTCCATTTTCAGGTTTTGTGATCTTTAAATAGAAGCTTGGGCATTACTTGGTTTTGCAGAGAAAGTAGTAGAGGAAAGGGGTGGCTGTATGAATTACTGCATTTTGGCTGTGGTGACAATCTATTTCTTTTTGAAAGTAAGCCTGTTATCATTATGAATTTATAGCTCAATTTTATGAACTTAGTTATTATAAATCTGACCTAGAAAGATAGATCTGTTTCCCTCACAACGAAAACATGCAGTATTAGGTGAGGCTGATGGTCAGACCCTTGGCCAAGTGAGTTCCCCAGGGTGATGAATGCTCCCTGGGAGGGCTTGTGAGCAGCCTGTCCACGTTTCCCTGGAAAACCCCCGATTCCTGGGTCAACCCATCATCACTGTTTTCTAGCATAAATAAGGTAAATGAACAAGCAGGAATGAACAAAATTTATAGGTTTTTAATGATAGTATTTAAATATTAAGAAAGTTAAAACTGAAAATATGTTGAGTAGATTTTTCTGTACACTATATTTACATTATGATTCTGATTTAGCTTTCTAAGAGTAGTTACCCAGGAGGAAGGAAAAATGACCTGTAGTCGTCAGTGGGGCTCACATGGCTCCTCAGGACGGTGTCCTCTAATAGAGCAAAGAATTTAAGCGCAGAAGCAAGTATCCCTTCCACTCCTCTCCTCTGCTCGCTTCTGTTTTCATTTGGAGCATTTCTGAATTACAAATGCAAAATTAAGTTTGGATATAAAAAACTAGATAACCATACCAATTCAGAATTGTGTTTCAGTAGAGGAGACTTGGCACAGAAAGGATGGGCATTATGCCTCATTTACAAGGATGCTGTGATGAAAGTAATTTGCAACATCTGAGCAAGGGCATATCTAGTATATACGAGTCTATAAAATGAGGGGATTTGACCAGATGGTCTGTCACACCGCATCTAGCCAGGAAGGCCCATTGCTAAGCTCAAATCTTCCATGCTGGCAGGACTTGCCATCTCTGCTAAGGTGGATGCAGAAAAGCAAATCTATCATATTCTAGACCACCCTTCTGATAAAAAAGTAATTATGGAGGGAATAAAGTAATCAAAAAAGGTGGTTATCAATCTATCATATTCTAGACCACCCTTCTGATAAAAAAGTAATTATGGAGGGAATAAAGTAATCAAAAAAGTATAAATTTTTACCATACCTGTGGCAAATTTATGCATGCTGCCAAACTGGCAAGTTAACAGCTTTAAATAAACCAGACTTTCTGGTGGTGATTTAAAATGTGAGAGTAAGAAACTAGAGAGAGAAAGAATAACTTTCTAAGTCTTGAGAGCTCATAATCTGCCTCCATGATGCCTCTCCATTATTTAGGTTTTCCAGGTCACCTGGACAAAGCTATGCCTTGTCTCATGGAGGTTAAGAAACACCTTTTCTTTAAAAAAAAAAAAAAATTTTTTTTTCAAGACATTATGACTCAAGGATTGGAAACCCCAGTGTTACGGGCAAAGCCTCATTTTTACGGAATATAAAGCATTCTGTTTCTTCCACTTCTAACAGCTCATTAAGAGAAGCCACCACCAGGTCATGCTCTTGCAGCATTTCCGGATAGCGGGACACTGCTCGCTCTATCCTTGCAGAACGTCGCACAGGAGTGATAAGCTTCATGTCTTGCACTTCCGGCATCCCATTAATTCTGAGAGACAGCAAGAGAGGCATTCAGAACCTGACAAATTCTTTGGAAATTCTATTTATTATTCTTTCTGTTCTCTTATCCCATAATAAAACGTGATGGATGTTTCAATGTAGGTTGATGTACGAGATATGTCTAGAGCAGCTATCATCCTGAGGTGGCTTTTCCCCGACTGTCACAACAAACTAGGTGGTGTCCATCTGCTTGCAGAGGGATTTATGGAATTAAGCCGAAATTATGATTTTTACTTGAAGTAAACTACTTGGCAGTTGGTGTTTGTTTATTCCATAAGCTTTCAAAAGAGCTGACAGGTTTTGAGGAAATTGGACCAGTGCCAAATGGGGTTGGACTAATGAATTCTAAAACTCTTTCCAGCTCTTATAATACATTATTTAAAAAATGCCTTTTAAGATGGTGGACCAAATCATAAATTGAAACTGGAACAAGTTGGGCATCTTCCTGGTGAATTTGAATGTATTCCAATAAAAAGTAGCCTAGAAATTAGGTTGCAGAGACGTTTCCAAGTGGTGAATCTGATCGACACCTCACAAAATCGTTCATTATATTAGCCCAAGCAAAAGTAGCAGATCAGTCAGTTGTAAACTCTTAGGATAAATTCTAGAACCAGCAAAAGGTGGTTATCAATCAATTTCTCATTTTCTTCCATCTGTGAGCAGATTGACATGTCTGAGAAGAGGTCAGGACTGGAAGAGGCTTAGTTGTGCTTTTCAGGGAACTAAAATATAGACCTGTGATCCTGATATTTTGTTTGGAATTCTTTCAAGATCACTGATACTTTAGAAAAGTAGGACATTGATATCCTACTACAGTTCCTTAAATTGCTATGGATTTTGCCTTAAATGTTGACTTGCGAAAAAACAAATATTTGATATTATGAACAGCCTCAAACTGTTCATGTGTACCCAAATGCCATCCCTATTCTCCTAGACCTTTCACTGCCCATTCTCACTCATAGCTACAAAGACCACCCTGCTTGGCACTTTGTGCCATGCCTCCTTCTCCCACTCTTTCCTGCCAGGGTTGGTAGGAAAGGTAGGTGGAATCAGTGAGTACAGGACAACTGAGGGTGAAGAGATAGGAGTGAATTCAGCTGGGAGGGGGCAAAGCCATTCCTACACTGCTGACTCAGCTGGTCCTTCCTCACTACAGGTCAGGGCTTGGGGTATGGGGAGGGGATGGCTGTGTGCAGAGAAAGGACACAGATCTCCCTGCCAATGGTTTCAACCCTCCCCTCACCCTCAGTTCCTTCCCTTAGTGCTAAAGACAGACTGCCTGGCCCTCATATGAGGCAGATGTATGAACATACTGTGAATACTCTGGATCTGTGGAGGAGAAAAGGAGAAGTGGATTTGAATTAGACTTGTGAATACAAAACCCGCTTTAGCGTTTACTTACCTAGGGATTTGGGCAACCTGTAATTTGATGCCAGCATGATTATCTTGTTCTCCCTTGGTTATTTGGGGTGTTGCTGTAACCTCCTCCCTTTCTTTTTGAGAAAGACAACATTTTCCAGATTCCATCTTCTTGGCCAGCTCTTCTGTTAAAGTTATATTAGTATCAGCAACTAAGGAATTAGAGGTAATTCCCGTGTGTGCAAGGTCAAGAAGAAAGTAAGATATAATAATCTAATACTTAAGATAAACATGATAAAAATGAACAGGTATATACAGAATGATTCTCCAGTGATCCTCATGAACTCCATATACTAAGCAAAGGGAAATTGATTTGAGTTGGAACGTGTAACTAGTTTTTTCAGGTAAGCCCTGTAAAAGTGTCCTGCTATATGAGGTCATCTTTTTAATCAGCCCCTGGAACATCTTTGGGCCTCTATGCTGCTAGGGGATGAGTCCTTGATGCCCTTTCAACATTCTGCACACCTTCCCCAATCCCTTATTCACTCTTGAGAGAGCTCCTTTATAAAGGGACCAATCACTGACCTTTTACTCTTACACCATATCATGGATCAATTTTCTTGACTCACTAGGGTTAACTCACTTGGCCTTTCTAATTCCCTCACTACCTAGGGATGTCCACATGGCTATCACCTTGGACATGGATAAAAAATGTCTTGTATTAGCACAATTTGCATGATAGCCCAACCAAAACAATTAAAATGAAAGGAAGGAAATTAGATTGAGACAGGCAGGTACTGTAGTTGGAGGGTAGGACTCCAAGAGAGGTCAGCAGGCATGAAAAAACAGTTAAGGAAAATGTCTCCTCATTTCATCCCTTTGAGGAATACTGCCAGATATTATTAGTATATGAATTGTAGCATCATTCCCAGTAACAGTACCACTGAATACATCTAATATATGCCCTAACTCCCAAAAGTAATGGGTTAATTAGCTGTAATGCCACATGACTTGAACATTAAATCTATACTTAAAGGGATAAGATTTGTCATCTTCTAAGATCATAAAAACAACCCACTTTGTTTTCTAACGGTATGTCCCCCCCATTCATATAAAAGATATTAGAAGCAATAATAATGTGCCACTCACTGTATTTGGCACAGTATTCTCAGAGAAGAGGCCTCTCTACAGGTTATGATCAATGACAGACCAATGATAGTTAACTAAGTGAAAAGATTCCCGAGATGGTTATTTTAAAGAGGATAACATGAATTTGGATGTATAAGTGTTGGTGGATTTGTTATGATTAAACATGGAACTTAAACTGAACCATGTCTCCCTTTCGCCTTGATCTTTTCTGGTAAAGAGTCACTTGTCTTCTGCCACCTAGGCCTCCGGGGAAGCAAGACACTCTAGTCTAGGCTGCTCTGGTGAAAACCACCTTTGTCAATGTTGAGCAGTATATGTACTTGTAGAGAAAATCAGCTGCTGCTAATGGCTGAAAGGGTCAGTGCAAAGAAACTTAAGAAGTGAGAGGGAATCTGATAATTCTTTTCTTTTTTCCCGATGTGTTGATTTTCACTTGTGTGGTTAGAGGAATGGATTTAAATACAAAAGTAAAAGTACCTCCTGTGGGTCTGTCTGGGTCTTGCAAAACATTAAGAACAAATTCCCGTAACTCTTGTATTGGCTAGAAGGAAGGAAAAAAATAGATGAACAGCATTGAAAAATTCATGGAAAAATGATCTAACGAACTTTGTTTAACATCAAGTGAACTTATTTTTATAATAAGAATGTTTCCTTTTTTTAACCTTTTATTAAAATAATATTTAAAAGGTTTCAGATGTATAGTTAAATGGAAAACAGAAAGAAACAAAGAAATGTATATTAACTGTTGGCATGCTTGACATTAATGAAAAGATGTGTTTATGGAAAACTTTCCATGATGGAGCTTCTCTAAATCAAATTAATTTTCTTATTAATTATGATTCCATCAAAAATGTGTTCCCTTATAATGAGTCTGGCCCAAAGATGTAAGACTAGCCAAAGAGAAAATGTAGCATACATTTTAGTAATGCTTTCATTAATATTTATTTTTCTCATAAACATAAACGTCATCACAGAAAAATTGAATAATAGGCCAAACTTTAAAAAGAAAATGACCTGTAATCTAATCAGTCAAATACAACCTTTAGTTGGTGCGTTAGGGTAATATTCCACAGCCTTTCCTTCCTTTCTAATTTTATTAGAAAGGAAGGAAATAATAAATAATAAAAAAAATAAATAATAATAATAATAATAAAAAAACATAACATTAAAAAAACTGTTATAGAAAAGTTATTTTCTGAAAAAATTATTTGAGATAGCTTTCCTTTTCTAAAGTATACAAACTATACCACAAAGCAGAACATCATAAATGAATAGTATTTGGAGATTGATCTTTCAGGCCTGGGCTACTGTATCAAATAGACAGTAGTATCAAACAAAAATCCCAAAGCTATTTATATATTTTTATAAAATAAAAAAATGTTTTATGCTTAAGGAAATGGGAATAAATGTACAGAATACATTGCTAAAAGTTAATTACATGAAACATTCATCAAACATATCTTACATTTTTACAGGCTTCTAGTTAAAGATGATGGCTTGAATACACATTTATTTCTAATCTCTCTTGAAACCCTACTGAAATGATAATAAAGTGATTAGAAGGAGGAAATAACGATAAAGGACAGAAGTAGCAATAAGATTTTAGAAGCTAGAGTGTATAAGGAAGAGGAAACTGACTTAACCAATTCAATTTGAATCAAATTTTAAGCTGGCATTGTGCTCACAAAAACAACCTGCTTTGACTTCAGGGTCTCTGAAAGGTTCAGGAATGGATACAGGGTCAAAATCAGGAGGATCATCTTGAGCATCTGTTCAAAAAGTAGCCAGACCTCCAAATTCACGTTGCATATGTGAACTTCATGTAGCTGTGACTGTACCCCTTTACCCTTCATCGTAATAGAAAACTGGGGATGTATTCTCCAAGACCTGGGGGATGTCATGCAAGATTGAGAGACTTGGGGACCTACTGAAAAAGAGGCTACCAGAAAGTTTCCATTCTGATGGTTGAGACTTCTAGCTCTCTTTTCCTTGACACCTTTGGCAATCTGGTTTCTAGTCCCACGAAGGCAATTATAAGAGCCTTCTCTAGAGAATATGCGGTCTAAAAGGAAAGATGTGCAGATACTGATATTGAGCGTTCTTCAATCAATTCTGCCAGACGACCCTATGGTTACAACCCCCTCTATGTATCTGGAGTTTTCAAAACCCACTTTGATATATCAAATGGCCCAATTTCACCAGCATGTAAATAAAGCCTTTAATGAACAAGAGAACAAAACAAAATGAGAGGGAAGGAGACAAACAGACAACGCAAGAAGCAGACTATGGCTCTAGGAAACAAGCTATCCACTCATGCCAAGAAAGGTATAAAGGGAAATTGAGATCCCAGAGTGGCAACCCATAGGGAAGGGGGTGAAGCGTAACCTACTGCTCCTAGAACAGGTCAGAAGAACATGTAGTGGGAGAACAGATCTCTAAGAGAACACCAGACTGATGTTTTGAAAGAATTGAAAAATTTAGACAATCAGAGAATAGGTTAGAAATTAATTCTATAATAAATACTCAGAAAACTAGCAAAGAAAAATGAGACAGTATTTAATTTCAGAAGTAGAAAGTTGAGTTTGAAAGACAAAGTAATAATAGCACATACTACAGGGTTCAATATATTCATAAACTTCTTAAATAAGCATAACAATGTAAACACTCAACAGTGACCAGTGTTCAGTCACTGTTTGAAGGAAGTTTGAAGGACTGCAAAAATCTGCCACGGCGATAGGGGTGTATATGTATATTTTTATTGGGATCTGTGAAAGAGGTTAAATTCTCATCCTACAGAGTTGAGAACGCCATAAATCATGTCTAAAACTGAAAAACCAAGAAACACCAATATGAGCATACTCTCTGAAACTATAGAGGAATGTCTAAAAATGGTCATTTTGCTCTGGGAAGTAGAAAATGGGAGGGGAAGGAAGCAGAGGCCTTAACGAATGAACCGTATGGAGCTATTTATTAACTGTGGTCACCTACAACTCTGATTTTCAACAACTATGGAAAAAGTTACTGTCGAACACATGATGGCATGGAAAGTGGTGTTTAAGTGAAAAGAGTTATAAAACGATGTAACTTTGTTAAAGAATTATATAGCTAGTGGTTTTACTGAGTTTTAGAATTACGAGTTATTTTACGCAAAGGCTCTGAATTACTGATTTATGAATATATATGAACTACTGATTTATGAATGTGCTCAGGTTTAATATATTTTTAGGTTCTTTATGGTGCGGTATGACTTTATAAAATGAATTAGAAGTGTAACATTACATTATATAACTGTCATATAGCAAAAAAGCAGAGAACTCATATGAATCAGAATTTGCAAGAAATCACCCACCTAAGATAGATACTTACTGTTGCCCCATTTTTAATGGCTTCTTCATAGAGTCCAATAACATCAAAGGAGCCTTTACTTGCTAACAACTTTGCTTTGCAGATCCAGAATTTAGCAAATTTTTCAGCCTCAGGAATACTGGACAATACAGTAAATATTTCATTAGAAAGTACACCCTGGGGAAAAAAGAAAATACCCAGAGGTAATTATTATTATCTCACTGTTATTCACACATCTCCTATTAATCAAAGCAGATATGTGGAAATAAGTCTGATCAATAAACTTTAACTTCTAAATATTTCAGTTTTATTGGGGTACAGTTTACATAGAATGCAGCCATTTAAGAAGTACATTTCAAAGAGTTTTGACAATCATCATCATTAAATTTTCAGTGTTATATGAGACAAATAGAAAAATGTCATAGCTAAAGGAAAGGAACATGTTCTACATTTTCATATGGTAGGAAACTAAAACCATAATGAAACCAAAACAAATCCTAGAGTAATCAACATTCACATATTTTTTACATATTCATCATGATATGAACACTGAATGGCAACAAGAATTTCTAAACAACTTTAGAAGTATGAAGGTTAGTGTAGGGTAAATGGTTTTCAGGCTTTTCTGCCCTCCCACCATTAGGATTGCTCTGCCTGATGGGGCACCTGTTGTAAGCTGTGTTGCTTACTTCTGTGGGCCATGGCTCAGTATTGAGATATTCCCCAAGAGACTCAGAGGCAGGAGAGAGGCAGAAGAGAGAAGGGGAGAAAGAACTCCAGAGAAGCCCAGAATGAAGACTTGCCGGGGGCTTGGAAGTCTGCTGGCCTCCTGGCCCCCTGACACCCTTGCCTGCCGTGTACCTGGTTGCTGCACCTCATGTAAAGCTCAGTAAAAGCCTGAGAAAGCCACCGAGGGCTCCAGGACTCTCCTTTACCCGTCTGGTCTGCCAGATCATAGAAAACCTGCTCTCTGGCCATTCCTGCCACTACAGTAAGTAAGGGTCACAGGGGTATATATGCGTGTGTACTGAGGATATGAGCAGGTGTATGTAAAGAGGGTTAAATCCTACTAAAAGGAACTTTGAAAAAGTTTTATTGTTTTTACACAGAACAGAGCAGTGACATGGACCCAGAGGAATATGGGTGAATAAGGGAACCATGTTCACAAATCCAGGTACTGGCACATTCAGCCAAACAGCACCTCGTTTTCCTCCTAAGATGGGGTAGACACAAATGTTTGGGAATCACCAATGATTGAGGAAACCAATGCTATAAGAAAGAGACCGAAACTTCAACAACCAGAAGAATGAACCGTGGAGTAAACAGTAGAGGTAATAAATGTAAGAATGACATTCATATTGCTATCATAAATCTGAAATGGGTTGATACAGAAAAGGATCAACAGAAGGGCAGAATATGGCATGGACAACGGCTGAAGAATAAATCAGTGAGCTGAATATTTGATGTGGAATTCTCCCAGAACCAGTGCAAAGGAACAAATGAAGAATATGAAAGAAAAGTTAAGAGTTCTAGAGGATACATCTATTATTCAGGAATTCCAATATTCATCTCAGAGAATTTCCAGAAGGAAAAATAGAGAAAGAACAAAGTTGAATACACACTCAAGACAGTTGTTTAGGGAAGAAAATTTCCAAGAATTAAATGAAAAATCTGTTTAGGGGCCTCCCTGGTGGTGGAGGGGTTAAAGTCTCAGCATTATTAAGCTATCGCCAGCCACTACTGCATGAGTTTGATCTCCAGCCAGGGAGCTAACCCACATGGTGCAGCTGACCTCTCCTGTCTCGTCCCCTGCTCCCCTCAGTAGTGTATTTCAGTCAACCTGCCTATTCTGCTCCCCACTCTGTCTCTGGTGAATCCTCTCACCCCCCCTCCCCTGCACCTCTGGCCTCAGTTCCCTGCACCTCTGAACCCCAGTTCTTGTATGCATAAATAAATAAAAATAAATCTTAAAAAAAAGTTACATGGAAGAATGTTATATGTAACTTGTACACCACCTACTTTAGCCTTATCTGCAGAAACCAAGATGCAGTTTTGATGTCATTTATAGCTAATAATTCAACTATATACCTGATCTAGCCTTTTGTCTTTTGACTTCAGTTTCATTGACAAAATGTCAGATTTGGACCTTGATACGTGAAGAAGGTAAAATTCCTTTTGGATTCCTCTAGAGCCAAACTGTTTGAGTTAGTTTCCCAACTTCTCTGTGCCTCAATTCCACTTGTAAAGTGGGCACAGAAATAGTTATTATGGGGCCTCCCCTGGTGGCGCACCGGTTGAGCACTGGGTTGCGAGGCTGCCCGCAGCCTCCGCAGCCTCTGCAGCCTCTGCAGCGCCAGTTCGATCCCCGGCCACCGGCGAGGATCCGACAAAAAAAAAAAGTCATTATGATTAATTACATGACATGTAAGTAAAGTGCTTAAAAACAGTGCCTGGTATATAAGAGCTATTATTTAAGTCAGTGTCATTATTATTGTTATTCTTTTCCTGTATTAAAATTCAGGAGCTAAATTTCTGCTTAGACAGAAGTTATATCTCCTACACAGTATTTAAGTATGAAATTCAGTATTAAAGCTTTGGGAACACATTCACTTCACTTACCCTTTCAATGAGATGCAGACATTCTGTCAGAGTGTTGTTAATTTTATTGGAGAGTTCAAGTTGTGCTTTCTTTTCTTCCTCCTCTTTTTCCATGCTCTTCCAGAATGAAATATTCATTTCTTCTATTATTTTTCTTTTTGTTTTAAGTTCCATAGGTGGTCGTTTATAGATTTTCCCCTTAGATTTCTTCCATTCTTCCAGTTGTTTCCTTGTATGCAAATAAAGGGGTGGAATGGTTTTAGGACTTTTTGGGTACATAGTCAAGCTTCTAAAGTATATGAATATGTATAGATTGACTATCATTAAACACCTTCAACTGTAGACAAAGTCAGGAAAATGGAATGCAAAACAATTAGCAAATGGGTAATGGCAGCTGATTGCCGGGACCTCCAGAAGGCAGATGACAGAGGGATTGCTGGCATTAAAGGTGGTTAGCATCTCAGTCTGTAAAATCCTCGACTTCATGATTATTCTTCTTTACCTCTGAAAATTTTCATTTCACCTGTATGACACCTCTGACACTGGCTTCCTTAAGATATCGCTCTGTTTCTGAGATTACTAACTCACCATTCCGTAGCTCTAACTATACATTTTCCATCTGCCATTCAACTAGAGCTGACTCACCAAACCTGCATTCTGCCTTCAATAGGGTCTTGGCTATTCAAAGTGACCCACTTTGCTCAGTTCTTTGGCTTCTCCTAGCCACATATGACTCCCTTTTCCATAAACAATGGATGCTTTTAGGATTCTCTGATGGTGCCAGGTCCTAATACTTCCTTTTCCTGACTGTTCACATTTTCCAATCTTGCATCTAATAGTTGATAGACTACTGTTGGAAGAGGTACCAAGACATGCAGTCCCAAGTGATTAGATGTAGGCATTCTAGCTTCTTTAAACTATAACTAAAATGTACATTTCAGTTTCAGATCTCTTCCTTGAGCCTCAAAATTTATAAAATCCATGGCTTAGTTGAGATCTTTTCTTTGATGTCTAGCAGGCATTTCAAATTTAAATTGTTTGAAACAAAGCTCTTGATTTTCATTTTCAAATCTGTTCCCCAGAAGCCTTCTCTATATTGGTAAATAGGATCCAGATCTACCCAGTTACGAAGGCCTAAAAGTAGGCGCTGTCTTTGAATAGTACTTTTCTTTCCTCCACATCTGACATGTCACTGAACAGACAGTACTGCTTCTGTCTCTACTACCACTATCCTTGTCCACACACTGCCACCCACTGCCGGAAACGCTGCAGCAGTCCTCTAACTCATCTCCTAGCACCCACCCCACCCCTTAGTAAATTCATCCTGTGTACAATAGCTGGAGTGATCTTGTAAGTATAAACCAGATTGAGTTACTGCCAGGAACTTCCCAGGCTGACAGAATAACATTAAAAATGTTTTCCAAGGTTGAAAGGCATATTGTAATTTGACTCCAACCTACCTCTCTGACCTCAATTCATAACACTCTTCCTCTCACCACTCCTTAGGAGCTGCCTTCAGTACCTTTATCCAAGCATTCCTGCCTCAGGGGCTTATGATCAGTGTTCAGCCCTCCCCTCAAGTAACACCTCCTTGAAGAGGTAATTACTTGTCATTATCCTGTCTTATATATCAATGTGTTGATATGGCTGAATGTAGCCATACTTCAACCTATAATGCCTTTTACTACCATCCTGCTATACCTTTCACCCTTGTCAGGAGACTCCTTATCTTTTACTCCAACAAAGAGTACAAATTCACTACATTATGAGACTATGGCTGGCCCTATGCAGAAAGTGTACAAAATCTTTTAAGTCAGTTTTCAGCATATTAACATTAATAATGAGCAACTTGAGGTTCTAATTTCTAATTTCTGAACTCTGTATTTGAACTGATTGTTCCTTTGTCTTGGCTTACTTTCCAAAACTTGGCCTCATGTTGAGTTTCATGATCCTTCTTCCATGATAACGTTTCTAGATTAACCACTGGTCTGCTTGACAAGAGATGGCAATCTTCCTACTTTCTAACTTTGTAAACTCACTATTCCTCCCACTTGCCCACTTTTATTGCTGTTCAGTCCCTTAAGGGTACTTCTTAAGTAATTAGTCTATATCTATAAACCTTATTTCTTTTTTTTCTCTCAAAACATGTTTTATTTTTTAAAAATAATAATTTTTTTATATCACTGTTCATTTTCAAACAATATTTGCTCCTCTCGCCGCCCCCCCACCTCAGGTGTAGTCCCTATAGAATTTCCTTCACTAATGTACCTGTGCACCATCACCACGTCCCCTGTGCTCCTCCCTCCCTCCCTCCCTCGGATCCCTCTCCTTCCTCCTCCCCTACAGGATATCTCTGGTTTATAATTGTTGTTTTTGTTTTGTTGTGTTTTGTATTATTATTTTTTTACACTGGTGTCTTACTGGGTTCCCCTATATTCCTGCTGTAAGTGAGACCATCTGCTATTTTTCTTTTTCCTTCTGACTTATTTCACTGAGCATGATTCCTTCTAGCTCCATCCACGTTGCTGCAAATGACATGAGTATAAACCTTAATTCAAAAATTCTACGCTTCAGTTTCTTAAAAAAGTTATCTCTAGCATACAGAAAATGAGAGAATGATTTATAACACGGGTATCATTTAGCACTGTCATGTCTTGATATTTTTGCATCTGCTTTAAATGTTTTAAGGGTTAGAGCTAAAATTTACTCAGGAGCCATTATTTATGACCTACTTCCTGACTGTGATGGTCAATCTGGCACATTATTCTAAATTGTAAATTTTTGGAATTAAAGTAAATTACCTGCGATCCTCTGCTGTGGTCTTCTTTTTAATATTTGTATTAGCTTGGGTCCCATTTGGGAGTCTCCTTCCATATATGGTTGTGTTACCAGCTTGAGTTTTTGGAGCTGTCTTGCTCAAAAAACAGTTTCGGGGAAGAGTTTTTTTCAATTTGGAGTCCAAAGTCCGTGCTTTTTGTTGATAGCTGTTATTGTTTTTATTCCCATTGGTTCCACTTGCTCTTATGCTAGGGGTGCTTGGAAAGATTGAATGAAAGTTGCCAACTGTCAATTCAGGCTTTTGGCTCATGGCTTTTGATTTTTGCAGTACACATGACGTCTGAGATTTAAAACAAGGTTGTGTGGACTTCTGATCTTGCTTACTGTTAGGATGTCTGTTGTTAAATCCTTCCCGAAGCAGACTGGGGTGTGTCCTGGGTTTGGTACCTCTTACTTTCTGTTCGGTAACAGTGTATGACCTCAACTTAGTTTCATTCGTACTTTCATATTTACTCCTATTAATCTTTATATTCTTTATGTCCTTGACTACTGGTTTCTTTGATGCTTGAGTTCTAGTAATAGTTTGAACAAAGTGAGAGGGAACTACCTTTGTGGGTTTTTCTCTTGGTCTGATAAGATCTGCTTCTCTAGAGAATTGCTGTGACTTTATTGGTGGAACCCTGATCTGTGTTTCCCCAACAAATTGTTTATTAACTCTGTCTTTTAGAACAGCACTATTCATTGAATTTCTGCTCAAGGCTTGTTTAGGACGCAAATTGTTCTTGGCTGGATTGTAAGAGTCAGTTTTTGACTTATTTATGGCCCATAATTCAGGATTTGGCTTCCTCTCAGAATCTAATAAAGTTTGGGGCAAGTTCTCTTTGGTCATCTCTTTCAGAAAGCTATCGGAGGATTTATTTTCAACATGGGTATTGTCCGCAGAGTCTGTGAATTTAGCATTTCCTTGATCTGTTATCTGTTGCTTTATAGTTTTAAATTCTGTTATATTAAGTGATCCCATGGTTTTCCTTGACCGTTGTCCACTCGTGGATGATCCAGCTTCATGTTGCTGTTGATTGCTGCTAGAAAGCTTACAGTTAGGATTAGAAGAAACACATCCTAAAGTCAGCCTTTTGCCCACAGGTTTTGGTGGTTCCAACTTTGGCTTCTGGGACTCTGTAATATTGGAAGGTCTGGGCTGATGTTTAGTGTTGAAAGGTCTTGCAGCTTTGACAGGCAAAGCAACATGGTTGGTAACATTCTTTTTGGGTCCAAAAGCCTGAAAAAGACAAAGAAAAAAATTCATAACAATATCTCATTGCTCTTAAAATAATAATGCAAATAATGTGTTTTAAAACATGCTAGAAAAAGTTATTTAAAAATTTCACTGAAAAAAGTTGAATCCTGAGAAAATAAAGTTTCACTAACAGATGATTTTTTATAACTTGAATTGCTTTCAGAAATATTTCAGTCTTTTTATTTGATAGAATTAAGCAGAGATGCAGTGAATATACAAATATTGCTCTTTTAAAAAATAAATTTGCCTCAGTTGAACAAATACTTGCTGAAGGCACATTGTGTCCCAATGAAAGATCATTCTAGGGACTCTGGAAAAATACACACATAATAATGTATTATAACTTAATAATTACGTTAGGGCACCTCCCAACAACACAGCTTCTTCTAGTATTTTGTACTGCTACTTTTTTTTTTTTTTTTTTTAAAGAAAACAATACTCCCTTTGTAAAGGTCACAATGTCAATCAAAAACTTTGTGTGAGGGGCCTCCCTGGTGGCAGATGGGATTAAGATGTAACCTATGAAGCTGTGTGCAGCCACTGCAGCATGAGTTCAATTCCCCAGCCGGCCAGGGAGGTGACCCACATGACTCGCTGCTGCTCCCCTCAGCAGTGTATTTCAGTCAGTCTGCCTGTTCTGTTCCCCACTCTGTCTCTGGTGAATCCACTCACCCTCTGCATCTCTGGCCTGTACCCCAGTTCTTGTATGCATAAATAAATTAAAAAAAAAAAACAAAAGAAACTGTGTCAAAAATAGGCAAAAAAGCTAAATAGACATTTCTCTCCAAAGAAGACACACAGATGGCCAACAGGCACGTGAAAAAATGCTCATCATCATTTATCATCAGGGAAATAAAAATCAAATTCACAATGAGATACCATCTCACACCTGTGAGAATGGTCCATATCAAAAAGGCCAGAAACAACCGGGATTGGTGAGGCTTGGAGAAAAAAGAAGCCTTGTGCACCGTTGGTGGGAGTGTAGATTGGAAAATATCCCTATGGAAAATAGTGTGAAGGTTTCTCAAAATATTAAAATAGAAGCACATATAACTTAGCAATTCCACTCCTAGGTATCTACCAGGAATCAAATTAGTAATTTAAAGGAATATATACATTCTTATGTTTGTTGCAGCCCTATTTCAATAGTCAGACATGGAGCCTCCCTGGTGACACAGGGGTTAAAGTCTCAGCACTATCAAGCTACCACCAGCCATTTACAAGTGAGTTGAATCCTGGTGGGGAGCTAGCCCACTTGGCACAGCCCACTTCTCCTGTCTGACCCTCCCTCCCTCCGCTACTCCCCTCAGCAGTATATTTCAGTAGATCTGCCTGTTCTGTTTCCCACTCTGTCTCTGGTGAACCCTCTTACCCCCTGCACCTTTGGCCTATACCCCAGTTCTTGTATGCATAAATAAAAAACCCAATTCTTTAAAAAAATTTAAGATAGGACTTTTATTGATTATTTTATTGTAGATAAAAGTATGTGCTGCTTTCAAAAGGCTAATTTCTCCCATTTAAACCTTAAGCATGGGGGCCTCCCTGGTGGCGCAAGGGGTTAAGACACGTACTATGAAGTAATCCACTGTCAGGGAGGTGACCCACAGACCTCTCCTGTCTTGACTGCTGTTCCCCTCAGCAGTGTATTTCTGCACATCTGCCTGTTCTGCTCCCTACTTTTGTTAGGGGGAAAAGGATGTCCTAAAGCTAATTCCATACAGGCTTTGTGGACTCCACCCCCCACTCTAGACCGGGTGAGGACCCACAGCCAGGCAACCAGTTTTATATCGGGGTTGCTCCGTAACACTATGTCTCTGGTGACTGCTTTCACCTGCCTCCCTCTCCCCATCTCTGGCCTGCACCCTAGCTCTTGTATGTATAAATAAATAAATCTTTAAAAAAAAAACCAAAAAACCTTAAGTATGTTACATTTCTTTACCATTCTACACACAATCTACAGAATCATGCCTATTAGGAAGTATATTCTTTTTTTTTTTTTTTATATAGAGGCATGTTTGTTATTTATTTATTTGTTTTGTTTTTTGTTTATACATGCACTGGGTACAGTCAGAAGCGCGGGAGGGTGAGAGAATTCACCAGAGCCAGAGCGGGGAGCAGAGCAGGCAGAAGGACCGAGGTACACTGCTGAGGGGAGCAGCGGGCGGCAGGAGAGGTCTGCGCGCCATGTGGGACCCTCCTCCTGTGGCCGGGGAGCAGCTGGGGATCGAACTGGCGCCGCAGAGGCCGCGGGCAGCTTCGCAACCCAGCGCTCAACCACTGCGCCACTGGGGAGGCCCGGGAAGTAATTTCTTTTTTTTTTTTAAAGATTTATTTATTTATGCACACAAGAACTGGGGTACAGGCCAGAGCTGTGGGGGGATGAGGGGATTCACCAGAGACAGAGTGGGGAACAGAACAGGCAGACTGACCAAAGTACACTGCTGAGGGGAGCAGCGGGGAGTCAGGAGAGGTCTGCTGCGCCATGTGGGCTGCTCCCTGGTTGGCCCAGGATTGAACTCGTGCTGCAGTGGCTGCTGCAGTGGCTGCGGACAGCCTTATAGGCTGCATCTTAACCCCTTGCACCACCAGGGAGGCCCTAGGAAGTATATTCTTGTTAATTAGCTTGGAAGATCCAATATAAGTATTCTTTTTTTTTTTTTTTTTTTTTAAATAGAGGCATGTTTTATTTATTTATTTATTTGTTTGTTTGTTCGTTTTGTTTTTGTTTATACATGCACTGGGTACAGTCAGAAGCGCGGGAGGGTGAGAGAATTCACCAGAGCCAGAGCAGGGAGCAGAGCAGGGAGCAGAGCAGGCAGAAGGACCGAAGTACACTGCTGAGGGGAGCAGCGGGCGGCAGGAGAGGTCTGCGGCCATGTGGGACCCTCCTCTGGTGGCCGGGAAGCAGCCAGGAATCGAACCGGCGCTGCAGAGGCTGCGGGCAGCTTCGCAACCCAGCGCTCAACCGCTGCGCCACCGGGGAGGCCCTATAAGTATTCTTTTTTAATGACTACTGAGTTATTTGACTTCATGGTAGAATAACAAAGTGGTTACGACCGCAAGGTCTCTGCTTTGTCACTTAATAGCTATGGAACTTGGGAAGTTACCAAATGTGACTCAGTTCCCTCATCTTCAAAATAGGCTACTAATCGGACCTACCTCCTAAGGCAGTAAGGACTCAGTAAATTAATGCAAGCCAGAAAAGTGCCGGGTACATAGTAAATATTCAATAAATGCTTGCAATTTAGATTTCTAAAATACATCTAAGAGGTTTTTTTATTAATAACACTGAAATTCAATATGTTGTATTTTTCAAAAAATAATTCTGTCTTATTAGATCAAATTGTTCTTGTATTTATGAGCAATATCTTTGCAATATGTGTTCTTTTTTTTTTTTTTTCCAAAGATTTATTTATTTATACAAGCACTGGGTACAGTGAGAAGCGCGGGAGGGTAAGAGAATTTACCAGAGCCAGAGCGGAGAGCAGAGCAGGCAGAAGGACCGAAGTACACTGCTGAGGGGAGCAGCGGGCGGCAGGAGAGGTCTGCGCGCCATGTGGGACCCTCTTCCGGTGGCCGGGGAGCAGCTGGGGATCGAACCGGTGCTGCAGAGGCTGCGGGCAGCTTCACAACCTAGCGCTCAACCGCTGCGCCACTGGGGAGGCCCTCAATATGTGTTCTTTAGGTTCTTACGTATCTATTACTTTTATCACTAATCATTCAAAATAAATATTTTTAAATTTGTTTTTTAAAGCTTTATTTTATTGAGGCAATCAAGAGCTGGGGTATAGGCCAGAAGTGTGTGTGTGTGGGGGGGAGAGGATTCACCAGAGACAGAGCGGGGAACAGAACAGGCAGATCGACAGAAACACACTGCTGAGGGGAGTAGCAGGTGAGGCAGGAGAGGTCTGCTGCGCCATGTGGGTTGCTCTCTGGCTGGGCGGGGATCGAACTTGTGCTACAGAGGCTGTGGATAGCTTCATTGGTTGTGTCTTAACCCCTTGCACCACCAGGGAGGCCACCAAAATAAATATTTTTAAAAAGACTAATATCTACTTACAGATTCAGAAGGTGGATTTGGGCAATTATTCTTAGCTTTCAGGTAAGGCCTACAAAAGGCAAAATAAGATTCTTAATATAGCAGGATCAACAAGGCTTGGGAAGTATAATGATTAAAACTTATTATGATTAGAATTTTAAGTCATTAGAATTTTAGCATATGGTAAGATATTTAAAAATTATATTCACTAATAAGTTTCTTTGTCATCCCTTCCTTAGTTCTATTATTCTACTCCTTAGAGACAACAACTGCTCTTACCCACTTTTTTTTTGGTGAACCTTTCAGAGATATACTATGCATAAATTTAACATTCTAACAATAGTAATAAAATACGCATTTTCTTATTTGCATAATCCCACTCAAACATAATTTCCTATGATCCAGACACTAGAGATAGAATGCCAAACAAGATAATTGCTTTTAAAAAAAATTCCTTGTTTTAAGTATCTTCAAATAAAGACTTTTCTTGGGGGTGGGGAAGGTGGTATAATTTTAAAAATAGTTATACAGAAGAAATCTAGGTAGTTAGAAATTGCAAAACCAAATAGGAAAACAGAGCAGAATTTAGAAGGAGTCATTCTCCAGGAATCAAAAACTATTGCCAGACTAATAAGGATTTTGATCATAACTTAATGTCTGTTTCTCAGGAACAGAGCAGGAACATCTCTGTTTTGTTAAGTACTATATCTCCAGAACCAAGAGTGACTTATAATTAATAATTAAATAAATGGAAAAGGTTGATTTAATCAAGGATATAAGAGTCAAGTAGACAGACTAAAATAAAAAGTAAAAGCTAACTTTGTAAAAATTAATTTTCAAATAAAAATTTAGCAACCCAAATGGGGAGAAAATATATAAGTGCTAAGTAAGTGGGATAAATAATACCACAAAGTCGGCAAGATGCTAACAAAAGGTAAAAGAAAAATGGTTATGTTCTGCTCACATCAAGAGTAAGTTCTAAGGGAAATGACTAATAAGCTCTGTCTGGTTGTAGGATGCTGAAGTGCAGTGATTGATGGAGAACTGACTATAACTGGCTCTTTAGTTTTAGAAAGAAACACTGGAACTAGCATTATCCAGCTCCTTGACAGACATTGCCTTTATGACAATTACTTTCTCAGGTAAAAGAATAGGGACAAGCAAACTCCCAGCATGGTAGGTAACAGATTCTCCTTTCCTTGTTTTGCAGACTGTCACAATAATGCTTAAATCTTTGCCAATGTACTAGATACTGCTTGGACTGGGGCCCTTTTCTAATTATCACAGGATCACAACACAGCCTCAGTAGATTGAAAGCAAAATGACTATGTTTTATTTATTTAAAATTTTTTGTTAATTTATTTTTTACATCATTGTTCATTTTTAAGCAATGTTTGCTTCCCCTCAACGCCCCTAACCCCTCCACTTCAGGTGTAGTCACCACAGAATTTCCTTCAGCAATGCACTGGTGCACCATCACCACAGACCCCTGTGCTCCTCCCTCCCTCCCTCTGTTCTGTCTCCCCCCTCCTCCCCTGCAGTAAGTCACTGATTAATAATTGGCAAAAGGACTATGTTTTGAAGAGGCTTTGGATTGCTACTAGCAACTGGGGCAACAAAATTTGCATAACCGCGGGAGACAAACTCACTTGGTGTTTTGGCATTTCAGTTTCCCCTTGGCTGCTAGGTACTCTTGGAGCTTCCTCTGGCGTTCTTCTGCAAAACGGACAAGCAAACAAACAACAGGGCTTCAGCTCTAGATTTTAACCAAATGAGTTATAATCTAAAAGATGACACTTTTCTGCAGTGACTTTGGTTTTGAGCTATTTATACAGTCCCTGGTCCTGTAAGTTGGTCTCCAAGTTAATATCAACAGAGACACTAGAATTTATAGGCCAGTTTCTTTACTAAACTCTTCACACATTTTTGTCCTTAATTCATACAACACTCCTATGAGGTATTTGCAGTCTGAAATTTAAAGAGGGTAAGTGATATGCTGCAAAGTTACCCTCATATGTGGCAAAGCCAGGATCTGAAACCAGGTGTGTCTGACTTCAGAGCCTTAGCTTGTAGCCACTAGTCTTAGTTACAACTTTTTATGCTTTCTTTGCCTGAAGACATTCTGAACTGACCCACAGGAGCTGGCGAATAATTGCTTTTTTCTTCCTCTGACAGGGATTTTTTTTTTTTTTTTCATAGAGATCCTTATATGGTTTCTATTGGGACTAGGGACAACATAAGCCAGGTTAGGAGGCTCATGGCCAACATGTATTATATGGTGGCTTTCTAAGCAAGGCATTTCTGAGGGATGAAAAGTAAGTATTTCTGTCTTCACGAAGTTTCAATCTAGCAGCTGAGATAAAAAAAACACAAAGATAATTATAATATAAGGTAAAATCTAGGGGCCATAAGAGAGGGCCAAAGAAAGAATTATGAGGGTTCAGAGGTGGGGACTGAGTGAGGGGAACAGGTGGTTGGAGAAGGCTAAAATTAAATGACCAAAACCAAAACACCCTCCCCGCCCCCCCCAAAAAAAAACAAAAACCAAACATCTAATCCTAGTTGCTAGTTGTGGTTCTGACTATCGCATCTCTAGGAGACAGCAGGCAGAAATGCAACCTTTTAGGTCCAGGCCAACAGTGATAGACCAGAGGCTACTGGAGTCTCCTGGGTTGGAATTCCAGTTCTGTGACTTTCAGCCAGTTAGCAAATCTTGCTGCTGCTGATTCTTTAAGATGGGCGCAGAAATGCTCATCTTTTAAGCGTTGCCATATAAAGTGCCCAGGACCTGGCAGACAATCCGCAGTCATTATCACCAAAACCATCAACACACTGTGTGCCCTGGGGAGCAAGAGGCATCTGGACACGAGTATTTGGAAAGGTAGGCAAGGGCTACCAAGCAAGAAGTGGGGAAACCCAGGACCCTCGGCCATCGGGGCAGATCTAGCCCAGCAGAGCAGCCTTCAGGGCCCGCAGCCTCAGGAGGTGAAGGCTAGAGCCAGGTTGGGTGGGACCCCGCTTCTTGACAGCTGTCAAAACTTGGGCGGGGCTGCAGGGAGGAACACACCCAGGTCTGCCAGGAGCCCAATCTGGGCCAGGGGAGCGCTTTGCTTCCTACTGGATGTGCGACCCCCGGCAAGGGGCTCAGTTTCTTCACCTGAAACGAACTGACAGTGACAGCATCCTGTCCCACAGGTGGTCGGAGGAAGGCGCTGGCTCGGGCCGGACTTACAGGGAAAATGCCCGCGAGACACCTGGCCCCCGAGCCAACTCCCGCGCCCTCGGCCCAGACGCCTGGCCAGGGCCGGGGACCTGGGCTCTCCTCAGCGCCCTGGGGGAAACTGAGGCAGGCCGGGGATCGGGGGCCGGCGGCCGCAGAAGGGGCTGAGCGGGAGGCCTCCCTGCTCCCCCCCGCGCGCCCGCGCCTGCAGGGCGGGCCAGGGCACACTCACCCGCGGCGGCGGCGAGCCCGGGCGCCACCATCGCGCCTCTGCTGCGGCTTCTTTCAAAGGCCGCGCCGGGCGCCGAGGCCTGCGCAGCGCGCGCGCCGGTTCTCATTGGCTCCGCCGGGTTTGAAAGTCGCCGGGCGGAAGCAGACGGGGGCGGGACACAGGGGCGACGCTCGGCGAGCGGCCCCGTTCTTGGGCCTGTGATTGGAAGAACTTGCTGCTGGGCCGTTGGCGTTCAAGGCGGCGGCTTCGGGGCCCGCGACGGGTGCGTGAGTCTGCCCGGCCTGCTGGGGGCGGGTGGGGCGCGCGCTCGCAGAGTCGGGGTGCCCAGAATCGCGCTCAGCCTGGCGCTCTGGGAGCTGGGGGGCAGCTAGAGCGAGGCTGAGCCGCCTTGTTCTCGCACCCCGAGTTCATACCACCGTCCCGATCGGGACTTGGTCGTTCTCCCGTTAGAGAGTAACTCCCCACAGCCCGCCCCAGGCGCTGGCAGCCAGCATCCTGCCTCTGGCTGCTCCGCGTATACCCTCGCATAACCTTGTGTAGATGAAACGTGCAGTGTTGGTCTTTTTCTGACTCACTTAGTTCACTTAGCGTGAAGCCCGCAGTGTTGATTTGTGTTGCAGTACGTGTGAGAGTTTGCTTCCCTTCTCAGGCTGAAAGCCTCTTGTTGTATGTTTATCCTCTCTCCTGGATGCTTGGGTGACTTCCACCTTCTGGCTCTAGTAAATGCTGGTGAGGAGAAAATATATTGTTGAGCAAATGAATATAATAAAGATCCCAGCAGAACTTCCAGCCCAGGTGCAATGAACATGCCAATGCAGGCATAATCAGCAAGTTTGCTTACTTACAGCTCCTTCCCTTTCAAGATTCATGGCCAGGGCCTCAGCACTCTTATCTGCAAGGTCGGGCAGCAGGCCAAGCTGGTGTCTCTCTCCAGAGCCATCCCTGAGTGCTTGCATCTTTCCCCCCTTGCCTTGCCCCGATTGTCTGGGGACTTTGCCTGCTGAAAAACGATGTTATCAATGTAACAAATATGGACACAGTTTTGTATAAAAGGAACCCTTGGTTTTTAAAGGAGGGTGGAGGGGGGCTCAGACCTTACCGGGCTACCCAGGTCTGGGACCTCATGCATGAGTAATAAAGCTTCTCCTGAAGTACCGCTGGTTCTTCCTCTGCCTGGGTAAAGGGCTAGAATTTATTTCTCCAACACTGTGAACTTGAGCGTTGGCATATATAATTGTTGGCATATCCTCTGTGAATTCTTTGGGGTATACACCTAGAAGTGATGGTTGGATTTTTATGGCACCTCTTTTTAAAATTAAAAAAAAAATTCTTATTACTCAGGTAAAATTGTTTTATAACAATGTATATGATTTAGGGGAATAGGGTCACATTTCCTCAGAGGTATGTCACCACAACACAAAAAAGGACCTATAATTCTTTACATTAGACCATTGGGCTCCCCTCTTTCCTTTGCTCCCACCCCTCCTGCCCTCCCGCCCCCTTCTCATAGTCTCAATTTTGAAGTCATATTTCTAGGCTTTGTTTTGGTTTAGTTTTGTCAGTTTCTCTATATTCCACATGAGAGTGAAATCATCTGATATTTGCGGTAGAATAGTCTTGTCCACTCCCCCCCTCTCCCCCCACAGCCCAATGCCAAAGCTTGGGAATGGCAACTCTGCCTCCACCTGGGTTGGGAGCAAACCTCCCTATTGTCCCCTCCCCCCCAACTACCTGACCTAGATGTGGGAGGAATAGGGCTGAATTCCCCTGCCTGAAGTCCTGACAGGATACCAGTATAGCCCTATGCTGGGAGCTCTACCCCTGACAGCTGTATTCAGGGGGCTAGTGGGCTGCTGGGAAAGAGGTGAAACAAAACAGCCATTTCTGGGAGCCCTTATAAAAGGAGGGGAATGGGGTGACCAGCCATTGGCAGATCACCCTACCAATGGGCCTTTGCCCCCAGGAGGACTAAGTGGCCCTCGGTGTTAACAATAGAGGTACACCGCCAGTCCCTGCGGTGGTAGGATGTGATAAGACTTTGCAGCAGGCCCAGGGTCTAGACTGCAGGCACCAACTTCAGATGAGACCTGGCATGTGAAGCTTCATCTCATCTTCATTTAGTAACTAGATGCTGTCCTTTTCTACTATAGTTCTCTTTCCACCATGTTAAATTATTTTTCTGATTTGCTGCTCCAAAGTTCTTGTTTATAGTTGTGACAGCAGGTGTGTGGACCTAGAATTGGTGAGAGGGGTTCTGTTCCTGTGTTTTTGTATCCTTTTTGCAGTAACATTTCTCCTTCTGATTTGTTTCACTTAGCATGATCTCCAGGTCCATCCATGTTGTTGAAAATGGCAAGAGTTCATCTTATTTTCTGAGTAATAGTCCATCTGGTATTATATGCCACACACTTTTTTTTTTTTAAAGGTTTATTTATTTATACAAGAACCAAAGTACAGGCCAGATGCCCGGGACGGTGAGAGGATTCACCGGAGACAGAGCGGGGAGCAGAACAGGCAGACTGACGAAATAAACTGCTGAGGGGAGCAGCCGGTGAGACAGGAGAGGTCTGCCATGCCATGTGGGATTCTTGTTGGCCGGCTGGGATCGAACCTGGCTGTAGAGGCTGGCGACAGCTTCACAGTGCGGCGCTCAACTGCCTGCGCCACCAAGGAGGTCCCCACACACCTTTTCAAAAAATATTAATTTACTTTCTTACATCATTGTTAATTTTTGTAGAGTATTTGATTTCTCCCCTCACGTGTATCTCCATAGTTCTCCCACCACCGTAGCACCTGTGAACTATCACCATAGTCCCTTGTGCTCTTCCCTCCAGTTTTGACCCTCTCTCCCCCGCTTCTCCTTTCCCTCTCCTGCTGTATGCCTAAGATCTATGGTTTGCCTGCAAGTTTTTTCTTTTTCCTGATCCTTTGTTTAGTTTCCTTATATTTTCTCTGTGAGACCATGTGATATTTTTCTTTTTCCTTCTGACTTATTTCGTGTAGCATAATCCCTTCCAGCTCCATCCATGCTGTTGCAAATGGCATGAGTTTATCTTTTTTTTAAAATATTTCATTTTATGTAATTCTTACATCATTTTTCACTTTTGCACAATGTATGCATTTTCGTTTTGGTTCTATTCCCCATACAATTGCACCCCCCCTTATTTTGACCCTAATCCTTCCTCTCCCCTCTCCCCGCCCCCACAGCGTATCTCTGTCCATAGTTGCTTGTTGATTTTGATTTTTACTTTGTATTAATTAGTCTTTTTCCCGGTCCCTTATTTAGGTTTTCTAAAAAAAATATGAAACGCTTCATGAATTTGTGTGTCATCCTAGCGCAGGGGACATGCTAATCTTCTCTGTATTGTTCCAATTTTAGTATATGTGCTACCGAAGCGAGCACTTTTTTTTGATTGCTGAGTAATATTCCATTGTGTGTAAAATCTTCTTGATCCACTCATCTGTTTCAGGGCATTTAGGTTGTTTCAACATCTTAGCTATGGTAAATAGTGCTGTAGTAAACATGGGATTGCAGGTTTCCCTTCGGATTAGTGCTTTTGTGTCCTTTGGGTATATTTCCAGGAGTGGAATTGCTGGATCATATAGTAGCTCCATTTTTATTTTTTATTTTTTTTTTAAAGATTTATTTATTTATTTATACAAGCACAGGGTACAGTCCGAAGCGCGGGAGGGTGAGAGAATTCACAAGAGCCAGAGCGGGGAACAGAACAGACAGACTGATGAAATACACTGCTAAGGGGAGCAGTGGGCACCGCAGGAGAGGTCTGCGCGCCATGTGGGACCCTCACTGGCAGCCGGGGATTGAACCGGCGCTACAGAGGCTGCGGGCAGCTTTGCAGCCCAGCGCTCAACCACTGTGCCACCAGGGAGACCCTGTTTTTTTTTTTATTTTTAAGATTTATTTATTTATTCATACAAGAACTGGGGTTCAGGCCAGAGGTGTGGGGGGTGTGTGAGTGTTCACCAGAGACAGAATGGGGAACAGAACAGGCAGATTGACTGAAGTACACTGCTGAGGGGAGCAGCTGGCGAGACAGGAGAGGACTGCCTTGCCATGTGGATTTCTCTCTGGCTGGCTGGGGATCGAACTTGTGCTACAGAGGCTGTGGATTGCTTCATAGTGTGGAGCTTAACCGCCTGCACCACCAGGGAGGCCCATTTTTACTGTTTTAAGGATGCTCCACACAGTGTTCCATAGTGGCTGGACCAGTTCCCAGTTCCACCAGCAGGGTAAGAGGGTTCCTTTTTCTCTACATCTATGTGACCATTTGTTGTTGCCAGTTTTTTATTTATATTTTTATTGTATTTTTAAAATTTTTTTAAAGATTTTTTTATTTATGCATACAGGAGCTGGGGTACAGGCCAGAGATGTGGGGGGTGAGAGGATCCATCAGAGACAGAGTGGGGAACAGAACAGGCAGACTGATTGAAATACACTGTTGAGGGGAGCAGCGGGCGAGGCAGGAGAGGTCTGCTGCACCATGTGGGTTGCTCCTGGCCAGCTGGGGATCGAACTCGTGCTGCCGAACTCGTGCTGCAGAGGCTGCGGATTGCTTCATAGTGCCATGCTTAACCCCTTGTGCCATCAGGGAGGCTCTCTGTTGCCAGTTTTTTAAATATGGGCCATTCTCACTGGTCTAAGTTTTGATTTGCAATTCCCTCATAATAGGTGATGTTGAACATATTTTCCTATACCTTTTGGCCATTTGCATTCCTTCTTTTGGGAAGTGTCATTTTAGCTCTTCTGTCCAGTTTTTGACTGGGTTGTTTGCTTTGTTCAATTATGTAAGCTCTTTGTAGGTCACTGATATCAGTCTCTTACCAGTTGTATGAAGTGCAAATACTTTCTCCCATTCCATGGGGTATCTTTTTGTTTTGGTTACTGTCTCTTTTGCTGTTCAAAAGCTTTTTAGTTTGATGTAGTCCTAGCTGTTTATCTTTTCATTTATTTTGGTTGCTTTTGGAGATGGGTCCTTGAAGATGTTTCTGATGTGTATGTCATGGAATGTTTTGCCTGTGTTTTCTATTACATATTTTATGGTTCAGGTCTTACATTCAAGTCTTTTATCTATTTTGGTTTTAGTGTATAGTGTGAGGTAGTAGTCTAGTTTCAATCTTTTGCATCTTTTGCATGTGATGTGGACCTTTAGTTTTTAATGTTGCTCTGTATGTGTGTCTGTAAGGACACATGAACATGGGCTGTGGATGTGATCCTGGGAATATTATCATTCTTAATGCCACTTAAGGGTATTGGCAGACTAACAAGTGGGGGAGAAAAACTATAGTATCTTGATTTGGCTTTAGAACCAACTGTGTTTGCTTCTAAAGGAACATTATATGTAGTTATTTATGTGAACTCTTACCAGTTGGTTCAGTTAGCAAATGATTGTGTCAGACTTACTTTTTTATGTGATTTATTCAATTATAATTGATAATAATGTATCAATTTTTATCATTAATAATGATAATGAGGACTTTTTTTCAGAACTTATACAACCAAGAAGTAGCATTGCTTACATTCTAGAAAAGACATTTAGATAACAGTAGTCCTATGGTTGCCAAAATGAATTAAGTACATAAGCTAGTAGTTGGATAGCAGGTGTAATGGAATGACACAAGAATGCCAAAGCAAGTTTAGAGGCAGAGGAGTCAACAATTGACCAATTAGCAACTCAAACAAACAAGATAATTAATAAAAATTTATTATCATAATTATAGAACTCTCAGGTACTAGAATACAGATCTTCAAGGTAATGGAAAAAGCATGATTTTGACCAAAGTGTCTCAGTGTAGCTAAGTGGGAGAATACTGTTACTGTTGCTGAGGAGGTCCAGCCACACTCAGATACTGCTATAAATATATTATGTATTTATAATATATATAATAAATTATAAAATATATTTATATTTTATAAATTATAAAATATAATAATTATTATATTTATAATATATATTATAATTATCCTTAAATATATTTATAAATATATGTATATATATATAAGTAATATCTTAAAATAACATTTCATGTTTCTCTGCTTCTGAAGACAAAGTTTCAAGAAGCATTTTACTAAAGTGATCTCACTGGTTGGAATAAAATACTGTTGAGGCAGGAAGAATAAAGTATCATTCTCTCCCTTTTTGATGCTGACAAAACTGAGCCCCAGAAATGTATAGTACTTAATTAAGGGCCCATCAGCAATTTCAAAACAGAAGGCAAGCAGTTACAATGAAATCCTGGGTAATTGCTTCCCCTTTCAACTGCTATTGTGGGTATTTCTTAATTTTCTTATGCTGTGGTTAACCCACCTGTTGTATGGATAGTCTTTTTTTTTTTTTTTTTGGTAGCAATAGTCAGTAGTTCTGGTCCCCCCAGGATTGTTAATGAGGAACAATAATTAAAATGATTGGTACTTTGCAAAGTATAGGGTGTTCTTTAAATAACAAACAACATTATATATTAGCGTTGGTTCTAATAGACCTTGTTCTCTCACAAAGAGAGTAAACATTCATTAAGAATTACAAAGTCTCAGCACATGCTCAGCAAATGACTAAGAGTGAAGAATTTGACTGCTTCATGTACATGGTACATACAGACTGTCTACACATCACATGCTTAATTGACTTAAGAGTCAAGACTAGATTTCCAGTATCACAAAATCAATACCAGAGGGTTGTCCACGTGCCAGGTGCACCAGCTCATTTTCCTTCGTGGCAAGATACAATGTTGGATTGGCAACTGACTTGAAGTAGTTCTTTGAGCCATGACTTTCCCAGAAGAAGAGGAGGCTGGCCTCAGCTGTCTCTTGTTTGATCATTCTGGGTGTCTCAGACATCTCCTATGATAAGGAGAACAGAGATCTGGTCAGATAAGAAGATGATGCTAGAAAAAGAACTGAAGCTCAACCCCTTGGCATTTGACCCTCGTGAGAACATGGCACTATAGGACTATGACTTTGTAATATGATGAGTTCTTCATTCATTTGTTCATTCAGCAAGTATTTATTACATGCCTATTAGATGTATGGCTCAGTCTTTTTGACTAAGTTTATTTCCTTACTTAACTGGAGAGAATTTGAAATTAGTCACGAAGATTGCCTATGACACTAATGTCCTGCTGTTGCACGGTGGGTAGGGGTGAAACATTGTTCTTGTCCTGCCTTCAACATAGGCACAGGACATTTTGCATCAAATCTGAGCCTGAGTGATTCTAAACCTCTAAGCATTTTGCTCCCTGAGTGTGTAAATCATGCCTTTTGGAAAATAATTTATCTCCATGTTTAAATAAGCAGTTGAAGGTTAAAAAAAATAAAAATGTGTGTGCATGTGTGTGTATGTACACACTAACCCCACACAAAACTTCCCAAGTGTATAACACTGGATCCTTTCAGTACAATTTTGACAATTGTGATCGCTTTTGGGTGAACTTTTCTTGTAGGTCTTTATTTATACAAGCACTGGGTACAGTCAGAAGCGTGGGAGGGTGAGATTATTCACCAGAGCCAGAGCAGGGAACAGAACAGGCAGATTGATGAAATACACTGCTGAGGGGAGCAGCGGGCGTGGCAGGAGAGGTCGGTGCACCATGTGGGACCCTTGCTGGGGGTCCCAGCGGATTGAACCGGTGCTGGGGATTGAACTGGCGCTGCAGAGGCTGCGGGCAGCTTCGCAGCCCAGCACTCAACCGCTGCGCCACCAGGGGAGGCCCTTCTACTCTTCTTTAATCTAAAGCAACTAAATATCCTTTTGAGGTTTCCTTGGGGTTGTCAATATCAGCAAAGATCTTATTTCTCAAACCTATTCCTCTCAGTTTTTTCTCCATTGCAGTAAATGGAGTTTCTCCCCTTCCTCCCATTGACTCCATTTCCAAAATACAACCAGAATCTTTCCACCAGGCCCACCATTTCCCACCCATGACTATTGTTAGAACCTCCTAATGGGCTCCGTGCTTTCTCTGATGCTTTCCTTCTTATCTAGTCTCCGTTTTAGAAAATATGAGTGAAGGCATAACACTTCCCTGTTTGAAACCTTTTAATGCCTTTTCTAATGAAAAGGTAATGATTTCATTATTTCAAATGAAATTCAATGCAAAGCTCTGCAAACAGTAGCCTCTACTTTTCTTCCCTCCTCACAGTGCTCCACCTCCTCTGATCTTTGGAGCTGGTCTTGAAGTTCTTGTGCTCAGGGCTTGGGTGCACTCTGTTTGGAATGCCCGCCATGCTCCCCGTTGTATGACTTGCTCCCTTCTATTAGTAGGTTTCATCTCCTAGGGAGCTCTCCCCCTGCCACTCTGTCTAAATGGCACATTCCATTTTTCTCTACCTCCTCCTTGTTTCATTTTCTTCATAGTACCTTGCATTTTTGTGTGTGTGTGTTCTATAAAACTAGGCACATTGACTCCCCACTCTCTACATAAATGTTAGTATTGTGTTTTTAAAATAGAAGACTCCCAATACCTAACTCTTGTTGAATGAATTAATGAATGACGCTACAGCCTTACTCTTTTGACATCACTTTCATCTCACTTGATCCAGGGAGAGAAACACATGTGCACACCTAAGTCCTAATTGAGGGCAGTGGTGGGGCAGGGAGGGTCAGATTATACATTTACTGAATAACAGTCACATACTTATAAGTGGAGAAAACTAAGGCTAGGGTGATAATGTGTGTGTATTTTTGGGGGGAAGAGGGAAGGAAGTGGAGGTTGGACTGGCTTGAGGGATAATGCTGGCCCCAATGAGGAGAGAGTCATCAAAACCAGAAGGCCAGGTTAGAGCCTTGGCAGCCAGCTTTTGGCTTGGTGCCCATGGTAGGTGATTAATCCTCTATGATTTCAATCAGATTATTTGAGTTTTTTGGAGGAGAGTCCCATAGTCCTATGTCTCCTATCAGACATGTTAGGTATACATTAGCAAAGATAAACGATCAGAAGAAAATGCTGTAGGAGAGGAAAGGAATAGGATCAGGCAGGGAAAAGAAAAAGAAGGCAGAAAACAATTTACTTTTATTTACTCTTCCCATCTCCATTTTACTTGCTCTCTCACAAATCCTGCCTAAAATTTTTTCTGGGGATAAGTGAGAAATAGGATGGAGGGACAGGTGGGCAGGTGGGGATTGTGTGGAAAGAGGAGTTCTGTGCTACCCTGTGAATATCATTTACTTCCTAGTGGTTTCATTTACAAATGTGTAGTTCTAAAAGAAGGTAAATTGGAGATTGAGAATAACTGACCTTTAGCAGTATGGGTTCACATTCTTTTTGGGCGCTCACAAAGAAGCGAGTGTCTGAGATTCCTAGAGCCACAGGAAATTGAGAATCCTTGTTTGATCTGTAGGCATATATGTCAAATTTCACTGGCAAAAAGAAAAACAAAAATAGATTAGATTCATTGTATTTGTAGAAAATCAAGTGTTTTTGTAGTGTATGTGTAAGTGCTACGAGTGGAATAGTATATATCTTGGTATCTTCACAATAATTGTGACATCACTAGGCAGGTAAATACTTGGTTGATGTCCTTAGAACTTTGTTGAATGTTGAGATTCTTAGAGTCACTGAAATTTAGAATCTTCTACTGATATGTAAGCATATCAGGCTGAGTATTTGTTGAAGCCCTTGCAATTACATTAATGGGATAAAAACCTGCAGTTTGTGAGGTCATTAGTTCATAATGACTTAAAATGGAGAGGTTTAGGGAAACTGATCCACTTATGTGTGGCCATTGATAGTGATAAATTGTTTAGTTTTCCTAAGAGAACAATGCTTAATAAGAGCTGTAAAATTATTAATGCATAGGAATCCAGGTTTGGGATATGCTTTAAAGAAACATAACTTGGATTCTCTTCATGAAGATGGCTCTGGAAGTAAAGAAGGAAGCAGGCAAGACAGGAGAGGCTTGCTGGGCTATATGGGTTAGCTCCCTGCCTGGGGATCGAACTCAGGCCGTGGGAATGATAGCACCGAGACTCAAAGCCCATGCCACCAGGGAAGCCCCATGTTACTTCCTTATTTCCTTCAAGATTTCTACTATCAAATAATAAATTTTTCTAGATTCCTGGTGCTGTGCCATTCTTCTGTGTTGCCTGCTGCTTGGTATTTCAGTGGATATGCCTGTTTTGCTCCCTACTCTGTCTCTGGTGAATCTTCTCACCCCTCACACCTCTGGCCTACACCCCAGTTCTTCAATGCATAAATTTTAAAAAAAAAGAAGTAACAAGAGAGGAGGATGACAGCGTTGGGCGTTTACCTGCATCATCCAGGTTCTGTAGTGCAGCTGTCCTGAGGTACCGCTGACCTGGTGCGGATTGAATCACACTTTCGTTGAGGGCATCGTTCAGGATGCACCTTTGTTTGATTTTCCTCCCAAAGGTGAATTCCGTACTGCTCTGGTAGTTGTAAGATACTGATCTGGGTTGGATGATTTCTAAAACCATTACCACAAGTTCAGATTAATGTCAAGATACAAACCCAGATGAGACAACCGTTCTAATACAAGCACCGAAGTAGCCATGGAGGGGTTAGGAATAACTGAGTTGAGGAAACAGAAAGAAGTGAAATAACCCAAGCAGCAGCAGAACTGACTCTAGGATTATCCTTGGTGTTACTTAATTGATTTTGCTTTCAGACTTTGATTCCTCAGGCAGTTGCTTGGTCTTATTAAGAGATTACTTGTGTAGCTTTTTCATTTTGGGTTGGTTTGGAGGTTTCTAAGTAGCCGGGAGACTCATCGTATTCCCCATATATATTTCAAATGAATGCACTCTGAGAAAAAGGTGAAGATGTTAAGAATTGTATATGTCACTCAGGGTTCAGGTTTAAATGCCTGCTATCTAGTGTATCAATAGCTTCACAAATCCTCATGGTTCTGAGTAATTCTTCTTCCTGGAATCTATTCTAAGGATTCTAATGCTGATAGACATGAAGATTATTGATATGGATATTCATAGTTTTTTTTTTCCAGTGGTGACTACATTTATTTAAAAACTTCTCCCTATAAGCCCTTGTTGCATTAACTTATAAGGTGAAAAAAGGGCACTCGGAAGTATCCTTCCTAAACTGCTCAGTGGAAAAAGTTGGATTAAAAATTGTATGTTACATAATCCTAATAATGTTTAATATCTTTGTCGTGGATGTTTGCATATAGAACAGACTTTAAGGAACGTACCATGGTGTGGCAGTGGCAACGTTTGAGTGATATCATGAATGACTCTTGTTTCTTATATTTTCCAATTTTCTAGATGAACATGTATTAGTGTTGAGCTGCTGTCTTCAAAATCCCTTATACTAAAAATATTGGTTTATAATTCACATAGAGGTTTGTATAGTAAAGGCGGAGAGAAAAATCATGATTTTTGTAGTCAGAAAGAACTGAGTTTGTTGATACTCTCCTACCTACATAGTATGTGACTTTGGGTAGGTTACTATTTTACTGAGTTTAGTTTCCTCACCTCTTAAATGAAAATGTAGGATTGTTTTGAAGTTCAGAGAGAATTATGCAGCATTAATAAATTAGTAGTGTGCGTATTTTTTTTAATAATAATTTTTTTTGTTTTTGTTTTGTTTTTAAGATTTATTTATTTATACAAGCACTGGGTACAGTCAGAAGTGCGGGAGGGTGAGAGAATTTACCAGAGCCAGAGCTGGGAGCAGAGCAGGCAGAAGGGCCCGAAGTACACTGCTGAGGGGAGCAGCGGGCGGCAGGAGAGGTCTGTGTGCCATGTGGGACCCTCCTCCGGTGGCCAGGTACCAGCCAGGGATTGAACCGGCGCTGCAGAGGCTGTGGGCAGCTTTGCAACCTGGCGTCAACCTGGCGTCAACCTGGCGTCAACTACTATCGGGGAGGCCCAGTAGTGTTCGTATTAAAAAGGCCGTATTAGTAACAAAAACAGCAGCAGCAAACATTTGCTTACTGTGCGCCAGGCATTGTTCTAGCCCATAGTTTGTGAATATATTTCCTCATTTAATCCTCATATCAAGTAGAGGCTCTGATTACCTCCATTTTACAGTGGAGGAAACAACACAGAAACACTGAGGAACTTGTAGAAGAGACATAGTTAACACGTGGGCTTGGAAGTGGTCACCCATTGGCATTACATAACTGCTTTCTGCAGAAAGGCTCAAAGTCACACGGCCTTTCCACCATGATCAGGAAATGAGCTGTGAGCCAGACACCCCACACTCATGCCATCATCGCTGCCTTCTCCCCACTGGAGAAGGGGACAATCATTTTGCTTCCTGTACTTACCAGATTTAGCCTGGTTGCCCTCTTGTTACTCTGACTGCAGGTTTTATTTCCCCTTGTATTGTTTCAGTTTACTCAAGTGTAAAACAAGGATATTATTGTACTGGACCCCTTACCTTCTTCTGTATCATTATCAATGACTTCCCAGTCATGGTCAATGATGAGGTGATTTGAACTCAATCTTCTTTTCTTTGAAATCCTATTGGCTGAAAATACTACCACATTCTTCTTGAAGGCAAGCTTGGGCGTCTTAGAGGTTTCGGAGGTGCTCAGAGACTGAACTTTATCCCTGCAGTCTTCATGAAGTGGGTCATGTCTTGCATCGTGGCTTACATCATAAAAGGATTTCTGTGAGGGTGGACAGTGGAGAGGCTGAGAGGCTGTTTATAACCACTGAGTGACACTTTTTCAGTTGAATTTTATGCAACAGACTTAACAAGGATCTCCCTTTTGGTTTTGGGTAATAACCCATGTTTCACTAGTCTTACCCCCTTCCAGTCCCCTCTTCTTTCCTCTCTCCATGCCTCCCTCCCTCCCCTTCCTGTGTCTTCTACCCTCCCTCTCTCCCTTCCTTTCTTTCAGCTTTGCTCTGCAAGGGAATTGTGATCCCTTGGGAAGACCTTGTCATTTTGCCTGTAGACTCGCAAATGAAACGGGCTTACAAGTGATCTTAGTGGGTGGTAGCCTTCTAGTTAATTCCCTCTCAGGAGGTTAAATGTGTACTTAGCAGTACTCAAATATTTGAGAAATATTTCTTTGGGAATAATTTTACAGTCAGTGCGGGAAAAGGCCAGGTAGTCCTTACATGGCCTATTTGCAAACTCCTCGCAAAAGAACACAGCTTGGTGAGTAGCTGCAGATTTCTCATTTCAGTTAACTTGCTCCTTCTACCTTGACATCAGGTGCTATTCCATTTGGAGAGCGATCTCTAACTCTAGAGTTAGTGCCAGAGGGGATGGCCATGGCACTTGAGTATAGGAGACAGACTCCCTAGTGAAGTGACCAAGGGGCTGACTCAGGATAGCATAAGTAACATTCTGATGAAGCCTGGCCCGAGAGACTCCAGCACTTGGGAGTCTCAGGAGAGTTCTGCTCTATTCTGGGAAAAGCGGGTAAACATGAAGAGTGTTAATCAACTGTTAGTGTAGAAGGCAGTTGGTCTCACAATGAAGAAAAACATGTCTCTGGACCTCCAGTGAGAATAAACAAAAGTATCTGGTGGAGAAACTACCGCATAAGAACAGTAATCCCAAAGAGATAAACTGAATAAAACCAAAATAAGCCTTTGGATGATAAAACCAATTAGTGGCCACCAGGAGGGAAGAGAAGAAGGGAGCTGGCAGATCAGGGCAAAGGAGCTGTGGTATGTTGAAGGAAAGAACTGGACTTTTAGTGGTGAACCTGTTGTCGTTTATATACAGGTCGATTTTCAGTAATGCACTTGAAACATGTTAGAGTGCTGTGTTACTTCAATTTTTTTTTAAAAAGGAATAGTAACCCCATAAGAATTACAGTCATTTGCTTAACTTACCTGATTCAGAGAGAGCTGGTCAATCTCAGAACTGTAGTCTTCATTTTCACTGTCAAAGCAAGATGACGAGAATGCATTTCTGTTTGTTATATCGCTACAGTTACTGGGCAACGTATTTTAATGATCACATTAGAGCTTTGGGTGTAACACACACACACACACACACACATTACTATCATCTTTGAAAATTAAGGACTTCTTTACATGCACATGCATACAGTAATTTGTACCTCACTAATTTGGAGTTAGTTATCACCAGGACCGGTCTTGAACTTTACCTATAAAGAAGATGGCTTGGCTAACAAATTGAATAGTTGCAATTGAATTTCAGGGGAGAATATTAAGCTTCTTAAGAGAAAAGAAGTACTTTTGGAGCATCTTATTTTAATTTTAACCAAATCATATGTTATACAGATTGCTTCCCTGTATGCACTGAAACAGACTGAATAATTTCTAGTTGGCAAAATGCCCAGACAACACTTTGCTAGCCTGTTAGTGTATATTAATCAGTAATGGAAATACTATGTGTATTTAAAGTATTCTATAACTTTAAATTTGTATTCATTCATCTGAGAATTAAGTTTCACTGTGTATGCACATCCACGTGCGCAGATTGCTGTGGGCTAATGTGAACCCAACAGAGACTGTATTTAAGTAGATGTTGAAATTCACTAGGGCTTAGAGACCTTAAAAATAATATTCCTAAAATGACTCTTGCCCTGCCATCTCAGTTTAACTTGCTGAATGCATAGTTTCCCTGGGTCTTTGTTGAACTTGCCCTGACTTCAGAGGTAGGACATATCTCTATAGGATCTGCCAGTCTGACCCCATGCTGGTCACCACACCTCCTACTTGGACTCTAATGAGTCTCTGCCCCCACATTAAATCACAAGACATATATATTTCCTACCTGTAACAGTTCTTCAGGTCTTCAAATAGGTCAGGGACTTTGGCCATCTTACCTTCTGTAACATAGAACACCAGAGACTGACAACTCAGCTTGCCTCTGAGCAAAATGCCTGCAAGGGGAACCACCTCCGCTTGGGACCTCTTGAGAAACTTAATGACTTAGCCCACACTCAGCCTGTTCCCTATTCTTCTTTTTGCTCCCTTGAATTATTTGTACATGTATCTCCCCCTTCCACTTCTTTTAAAATCTGTCTTACTTATTTCGGTATCTCTTATAAGTCCTTATGTGTGAATGCCTACACCAATATAGGCATTCAGTGAAAGTTTGGATAAATTGAAAAAAACAACAACCCACAAATCCCCAAGAATAAGGTATTTGTCTTACACAAATGTGAGAGAGAGACAGAATTGGAAATGTCCAGCTTTCTCTTAATTGTTTTTGTTAGTAGAGATATCCCCCCCAAAAGGAGGATTCTGTGGCACCACCAGTGCCCGCATGTGAATCCAGTTCCTCTGTCCCTCAGTTCCCCGTCAGTAGAAAATTCCTTTTCTGAACTGTGATTCTCTCTCATATACCAAACCAGGCAGGGGCAAGAAAGGGAAGAAGAAGCTTTAGTTTCAGAGAAGACAGTTTGAGAGACAACAGCCAAGGAGAAAATAAAAGATATGTTAAGAGCCAAAGATCTGATAAGCACAATACCTTTGCCGACTCAGGCCCCAAAGAAATGATTCTCTCACTGCTTCTAAGCCTTTTGTCTTCCTTGAAGTAGGCGTGGCCATGAATACGTCACAGGGAATGTACAGTAAAGAACCCTGTTTTCTATTTTTTCATGCTAGCCTAAGATTCTTGATGTTATTAAATAAAGGAGATGGGTGGAAGAAAAGAGAAGGGGTAGAAGGTAAAGAGAGAAAGACGAGGCATCACATGTGGTACAAAAAAGCAAAAAATGTTCAGCACTAGGAGTACAGTGCCTTGTGTGAGTTGGGCCAAATATTCTCTCTGGTGTTGTTTAACTTTCAATCATGGTATTGGATAGATGGCCATTGAGGTCTATGATAGGTGCAACGTCTCTGAATCTGTTGCCACATCTAGTTCTTCCTGGTCACAGATGTGGTGCAATAAACAAAAACTACACAAGCAACTGGCATCCAGGTAGTAGGCAATGTAAAGGTAGGATCAGATTGGGGCAGAGCTGGGGAGCTCCAGGGCAGATCCTTTGAGAATGTGATGACAGCCCATTCTCTATGGCTGTAGTTCCCTTTAAAACAACACAGAAATGTTAATCCTGGTCATCCCCTCTGCCTCCTGGAGATCTTATGAGGATTATTACTAAGAAACAATTACAAAGCACTTTGTGAATCTGGGCTGCTATGGAAATGTAACTAAACAAAAATAGTAACAACACTAATGATGGCTTCTGTCACTTGGGAACCTGTAAAATCATCGTTGTTACACCTTACTTCACGGAAGAAAAGAGAGTTCTTACAAACTTCAACAGGGAGGGCATTTTCAGGAATGCCTCCTTTGAAACCCTAAAGATCCTTAGTTTCTGGGAGGGCTGTTAGCTACTTTGTAATGCTGGAAAACACCCTGGTTCCACCATCAGTGGCAACTCCCATCCTGACCTCTGACACTCTTTTGCAGGAGAGAATTCGCCAAATGTGCACTGGGCTATCAAAAGGAGACGAATATTTTTCTAGATAGCCAACTCAGGTTGGGGTGTCAGCATTTTCCTTTATATGACCTTCTTGGAACTGGTTTTTGAGAGGAAGAACAATGTGGGTGAGGGGTCCTTGCTCTGCTTTGGGCAGCCTGCTTTCATGTCAGTGGGAGCCAAGTTTGACTCATGAGTAAGCCTCACTACCAGACCATCTTTTTCTAAAGACTAGAGAGAGAAACATGTGAGGTTGCCCTCTCTACTGGCATTGCGAGTGTGTTGGGGGCTGTCCTGTGACAGGGACTTGGGTGGCTTTACATACCTAATTTTGACCCTAAGGAGACCTCAAAAGCCCCCTTTTCAGTCATTTTCACTTAAATCTTCAGAAAAAAATTATCATACACTTTTCTCTGCCAGGGATTTTGCTTGGCATCTCTGTTTTTCTTTCACGATTCACAAAATTAGATATGCAAGATGAGATAATATATTTTGGTAAGTGGGCGATATAGTATAAGCTAAGAAATTGATGCTTTTCATTTGAACGCTGCTTTATAATTAACAAAGAGCTCTCATCTGCATCTTCTCCCTGGCTCCTCATTTTACACATAAGAGGTAGCAATTGCTATCTCCTTTCACAGATGAGGACACTTGAAGAGTTAAGTGACAAATCCATGGTCAAAAATTGGTAGATTCAGCACTGGACTTTGGCTTCTAATTCCAAGTCCAATTTTCTCTCCACTGTGTATAGGTTTTGAGTCTCATCACGAAGACCAACTGACGGGACTGAGTAGATCATCTTTAAGGTCTTTCCCACCTCGAATAGCCCATCATTTGGTGATTCCAGGATTCTTTGTTTAAAATAAAAATTATATGAAGAAAAGGTTTGATAGATCCCTCTCTTCTCTTTTCCTCCTCTAACAAAATCTCTTTTTTATTCTGTGATGTACAGGAAAAGGGTGAAGGTAGTTTCCATAGTTGAATACATGGTGTGATAGAGTCTGGAGGCAGACTCTAGTCATGCTGTTGCTATTGCAGACCTGAGGACAGAAAAATTTTAAACATCTTTGGAACATTTAAGATCAAAACATGTAGTTGCATCTGACAGGATTGCTTGAATTTAGAAAGAAACACAACTCTGCCTTGGAAATGTCAGGGGATGCAATTATTTCTTTTCTGGTGGTAGAAAGCCTCCTCAGAGGAAGAAAGTGTGCATGGGCAAACACATGCAGAGACAATTCAGTCTTTTGTCTCAGCTCATGCCCTTTTAGTTATAATCTGCTTTTAGATTGCATGGCAGTTAGTGGGAAGGATGAAAGGACCCATAACAGTCTGCCATGTTCCAGATACTATAACACATTATGTCATTTAATACTCTCATCAAACCTGTTAGGTAAGTATTCCACCATGTTTTACTGATTGATGGATGAGGAAGTCAGGGTCCAGGGAGATTAAGGGCTCTATCCAAGGCTGCAAGGTTACTAACTTGCCAAATTGGGATTGAGACACCAGAGTCTAGGCTCAATCAACCACAAGTACCCCCCCCCCCGCCCTTTCAGTGTGACCTCTTCCTTTCCTTTGTCTGTTTTAATTTTTTTTGGCTTTGTTTCATCAATCTATTAAAAGGCATAGACTGAAATGTTGGAGCAGGAAACATCTCAGACTATCTAGATAAACTCTTGCTCTACGAAAGAGGAAATTGGCTCAGAGAGGAGAAATGTACTTCGTAGGTCACATGGACAGTTCACATGAGAGCGGGAATGAAAATGAAAACTTGTGTTTCTGGATTTCAGGTTCAAACTATCCTTCTACTTTTCAATAATGGCTTTTCAATAATGAAGATTAAGGTGAAGAAATAATCCCTTTCATGGCTTTTCACCCATAAATTAAAAAAAAGGAGTTAATTTTCCTAACTTGTTTTTTTTTTAATATTTATTTTTTTTTTATAGAGGCATGTTATTTATTTGTTTGTTTATTTGTTTGTTTTGTTTATACATGCACTGGGCACAGTCAGAAGCGCGGGAGGGTGAGAGAATTCACCAGAGCCAGAGCGGGGAGCAGAGCAGGCAGAAGGACCGAAGTACACTGCTGAGGGGAGCAGCGGGCGGCAGGAGAGGTCTGCGCGCCAGGTGGGACCCTCCTCCGGTGGCCGGGGAGCAGCCGGGGATCGAACCAGCACCGCAGAGTCTGCGGGCAGCTTCACAACCCAGCGCTCAACCGCTGCGCCACCGGGAGGCCCCTAACTTGTTTTTTGAAGCTCTAATTTTGACACCAATATATAACAAGAGCTTTTGGGAAAACAAGAACTGCAGACCAATTTCATAAATTATCAGATATACAAAAATTCTAAACAAAACATCAATGAATAGAATCTAGCAATTTATAGAAGAATACTTTAGCACACTTCAGATGGGTTTATTTCCAGAGTGTGAAGTTAATTCAAGTACAAATCAATCAGTGTGTTTTATTACTTTAATCGAACAAAGGAGAGAAATAAGATCACTTCAACAGATGGAGGAAAAGGCATTTGGTAAAATGTGATATGTATTTGCAAATCTAGACCAAAACCAACACCAAAAAGCTCAAAAAATAATGTAGTACCTAGAAATAGAAAAAGAATTTCCCCAAAACACAAAACAAAGACATTACAAAAACTCTTTTCCTGAGATTAGAAACATGCAAAAAGAAGAGCCAGCCATCAACATTTCTTTGTAATATTGTCCTGAAAGTCATAGCCAGTGTGAAAAAGCAAGAAAAACAAATAGCGTATGTAAGTCTTAGAAGGAAGAAATAAAGCTATTATCGTTGTAGGTAATTTATTGTTAACTTAGAAAATCCAAAATATTCTAAAAAAATAGTTAAAAAGAATGAAACTTCGCTGTGAGCAAAATCAGCTACAGTTCCTGCTTTCCAGGTAGCCAGCAGTGAAGACAGACATTTGTTGGTAATCCCCTAAATGAGCAGATCGGCACAAATTGAGATAAATATACTAAGGGCACCTAGCAGAGGAGCTACTCTTAGCCTGGAGGTGGGTGTTCAGTGGGGAAGGAAGAAGGAACATTCCAGGCTGAGCAAAAGGCTGTGTGGGCAAATAGGAGAAAGTAGAGAGCTTTGAGGCTGGAGCCTGAGAGGTGGGTAGCCTGGGGGGAAGGGGAGATGGAAGGGAAGATGAGAACGGGGAGGGAGGCAAGAACCACAGGGGCTGGTCTTGTGTAGACCCCACTAAGGACTTTACCCACTGAATTTTAGGCAAGTGCTCCAGGAACTGGGGGAGCAGAGAGATGGTTGTGACATGGAATAGAGGGAGACGTTCCAGTTGACAGACGCCTGCAGGAAGTCCAGCTTCCTGTACAGTCAGAAAATCCCCACTTAGCTGTGACCTCCCCTCTTTGTGTTAGCTCATTTGTTTCCTAATTTTGTTTTATTTTGTTTAATTTTGTTTCCCAATTTTCCTAATCTTGTTTCTAGATCCCTTTCTCTCGTCTTTTGAGATGGTTTGTAGGGCTGTGTGCCCCTCCCCACCTGTGCCTTTATTCCATCTTGCACAGAAGCACATATCAGATCAGAGTTCATCAGGGCTTTCTGTGTGGCAACAGTCGAGTCTGTGCCTGTCTCACTTTTTTTCTTACGGCCTATTGTCTAACCAGAAGTGCATTCTTAAGAAATTTCCTTTCCTTTGAGTCATTTTCATCAGTTATCTCTGGTCTTAACTTGTTTCTCAATGAAAAGAAATAACTTTCTTTTTTTTTGGATTCCAAATCATGTTTATTAAATATCACTAGAGAAATATAAAAAATGTAAAGAAGAAAATAACACCGGCAATCAATTGAGTACCTAGAGGTGATCACTCTTGCTATTTTAGTACACAGGCCTCCCCTGCTTTTAGAAAATTGTCTTTCCTCCACTTTGCTTTTATGAAAAACCTACATTAGTACCTGTTTTCGCTAAATGAAAGGAGTTCAAAGAGGATTTTTGCTTTTAGGATAAAAAGGCAAAAAGTGAAAAAAGCATTCTGCATTTGCACAGAGCCATTCTAGAAGTGATGCCATCTGAGTGGGGAGATGCCCTGCCAAGCTTCTTCCTCTGGAATGACTTAGACAGGCTGTGTATTTATCATAACACTCCTGCTTTTAGTGTATATTAGTGTTATTTTAGGCATTTTTTTGTTATTTGGTATGATTTGGCAGGTTGTTTTGTGGGTTTGGCAGGGCTCAAAAAATTTCTCACATAAATTAATGGTAATTGCTTCTTTGCTTTATACCATTTTGGTTTACAAGGGGTTTCATAGGCATGCTATACTTTTGGTTAGCAGAGAAAAGCTGTATTTTCCTTCAGTCTTTTTTATTTTCAAGCATATATAGATTGTTTTTATAAAATTGGAATACCCTAAACTTTTTGACATTTGCTTTCCTGAAATCTAGGGAACATTATGTGATAGACAGTACTTACCAAATGTACGTCTGCTCATTCTGGGGTTGGTTGATTAATGTCTGTCTTCATTTCCGGCCTCCCTTGCACTTAGGCTTGGGGTGCTTGTTTTGTTCTGGCCAGTGCACTCTGAGCTGGCAGTGATACGTGATGTGGTACACTTTTAGGCTTGATGCAATCAAGGCCAATGTCTGCCTCCGTCATCTCCAACTATCCCTGATGCAGCAACTTTGGAAGTCACGTGTTCCAGATGAGGTGACTACAGATGGATGAGGTGTGGCTGCATAAACACGAGACTAGAACAACCTGCATTTGACTTCGCATGAGTAAGAAACAAATCTTTAGTTGTGTTAAGTCACTAAGATTTCAGAGTTTGTTTTGTCGTATAACCTTATCTATAGTATTGCTTTGTATGACTATCCTTCCCCTTTCCTCAGAATTTCTCTTTCATATAATCTATTTCTTCTTGAGCAGAATTGTGTCTAGATTAGCATTCCCCTTGGCACATTCTTTACCTTGTAGGAGATGAATTTTCCAATAAAGTGAATTAAGAACCAAATCAGAATCTTGCATTTTGGCCAAATTTTGATTTCTGATATAAAGATAAGTTAACTGTGAAAATAATATGGCTAATATTAAAGTTGGTACTCTTGAGTTAACATCCCAGATGAAAATCATATACTCATTTCATTAAAAATCCAAATTACATGGTACTTCAGAGTTTTTCAAAGCATTTTTTATAACATAAATGGAAGCATTCATTATGATGTGAAGCTGATTTATTATGCATGAAAGTACTTAGTAGCAAAGATCCTATGCCCAGTTCTTGCCTCCCTCCTCCTGGTACGGATGCCTGGTCCCTGGGGAGGATGGGCCCTGACTTAGAGCATGTGGTCTAGGGCAAGAAGCAGCAGGTGCAGCGTGCAGTGTGGTTGAAGAGGCAAGAATCTTAGGTCTGGTTTTGACCCTTACTGGTTGTGTGGCCTATGATAATTCCTGCACATCTCTGGGCTTTCCTTATCTATAAAGAGAGGTGGTTGGCCTGGATGACTACTGGGCTTTTTCTAGTCCTGGACGTCTATCCCATATTTCATGACTACCCTGTGCATTACTGGGCTCTGCTTCATGGTGTCTGTGCTCTTGAAATGCTGTGTTCAGTTACAGCCATTCCACCCTGGACTCATCCCTTACTATCCTTTTGTAGAATCTTTCTGTCACATGTACAATTGAGTCACAAATAGATACATGCTTCTTCATTACTTCAGTGGCAAATGTGATTTGTCACTCTGATTATAATTAGAAATAATTTCTTTTCCTAGTACAGTACAGATGTAACAGTTGCTGATAAATTAGAAGGCAATGGCAATTTTAGCCCATTTGTTATGTGATGATGACTCAAGTTTGTTTTCTAGAAAGCTTAATATACATGAGGACCATCTGGACGTTGATTACCTTCAAAAGAGGATGTTTCTGAGTCCGAAAGGTTGGACGATTTTTGGAGTATTTTGATTAAAAATAAGTGAACATCTAAGGAAAACATGTCATCTTAACTTTCTCTTTTCTGCACTCTTCTCCCGCATGGGGTCTTAGGACTATAGACCATTATGTCCCCTGCAGGGTTGCTTAAAGACACCTTGTCTCTCCTGAGGGGAAAAAAAAAAAAAACCAGAATGAGAGCGTCTGGGCCAGGAGCAGAGTCCAGGGGAGGCGAGCAGGGGCTCCCATAGAGCACAGTTCCCTGCCTGCCTCCCTGAAGCCAGCTTGGCCCTCGGTTCCACAGTTCTTTCCTGTTTCAGGCATTGTATTTCAGGCGTTCCATATCAGAAGTATGGAAGAGAGGTGGCAAAGAACTCACTTGTCTCAACAAACTTGTAGTTGATGGGGAAGACCTGCACAAATGACTGTATGTAAACAGAATAAAAGAAGAACTGCAACAGAGATAGCAGCAGATAAATGGGAAGGGAGTGGCTGAAGCTGCCAGAAAATGATGAAGGCTTTCATGGAGGCTACATTTTAGTGGTGTTGTACAGAGTTCAACTTGGATATTGGAGAATGGTTATTCCAGGTTGAAGAAATAGGGTGAGTAAAGGCATATGACATAAGATTACATGTCTGTGTTTTCTACTGTGTGGCCTTGGGTTAGTTGCTTAACTTGTAGAGCTTTGGTTGCCTCATCCGTAAAGTGGGCTAGTAATTCTTTCTTTACAGGGCTTGGGAAGGGTACATGAGATTGTGTTTGTGTGAGAGCTCAGGTTAGTGTTAATTTCCTTTCACTTCACCCCAATGTCCAACAGGCTGTCATTGCTATTCCTTTCCGCAGGCTGTTCCCCTCCAACTCATGGAACTTAGACCTTTCTTTACTAGTCCTTTGCCCTTCCTGATATAGAATGAAAAGCATAGTTTTGCTGCAGGGAATGTCAAAGGTGGCTAACCAATACCAGGTTATAGTCAAAGGAATTCTAAGAACTCAAGCTTGTCTTTGGTGGGTATTGTAGGCTGGAACAATTAATAAGGGTTGTTAGTTCACTTATTCACTCATAGAAGATGAGATTTTTGATCCAGGAACATATCTGGAGGTGAGGACCGAGCGGTGATTTAAGACAGACATGGTTCTGAACTGCATAGAGTATCTTTGCTCACAGAGTCCTATCTTGCATGTATGATCACAGTTCTGGTGGTTATTTTATTTTTATTTTTATTTTTTGTTTGTTTATATGATCATTCTTTTTAAAAAATTTTTATTTATTTAAAATTTTTATTTATTTGTTTTTTTAACAATAATGTTTGCTTCCCCCCACCCCCTCAGGTTGAGTCCCCATAGAGTTTCCTTCCCCAAGGCACCCATGTACCATCACCACAGTCCCCTGTGCTCCTCCCTCCATCCCTCTCACCCTCTCCCTCCTCCTCCCCTGCAGGATGTCTCTGATTTGTAATTGTCTGTTTTTGCTTTGTTGTGTTTTGTACTGTTATTATTATTTTTTACACTGATGTCTTATTTGGTTCCCCTATATTCCTGTTATAAGTGAAACCATCCAATATTTTTCTTTTTCCTTCAGGCTTATTTCATTGAGCATAATTCCTTCTAACTCTATCCATGTTGCTGCAATGGCCTGAGTTTATCTTTTTGATTGCTGAATAATATTCCATTGTGTATATATTCTGGTGGTTATTTTTAAAAGGTAGTAGAGGATGGTGTGCAAATGTGTGTGTGTGTGTGTGTGTGTGTGTGTGTTTGTTTAAACAACCTAGTCTGAAAGGTCATAGAAAGTCTTCTGAGAAAGCAACCTAATGGATAGTAAGGGTAGGATTTACTTTATTTCTTAAAAGTTATTTATTTATATATTTTACATCATTGCTCATTTTTGTACAATGTTTGATTTCTTCTCTCAGATGTTGTCCCCATAAAATTACCACCACCAAGACACCCATGAACCATCATCACAGATTCCCATGCTCCTCTATCCTGTTCTGATCTCCCTCCCTCTCCTTCTCCTGATTGCTGTCCCCAGTTTATAGTTTGACTGCCAGTTTTGTCTCCTCCCCACCCCGATCCCTTGTATGGTTCCCCTATGTTCCATCTGTAAGTGAAACCATCCAATATTTTTCTTTTGCCGCCTGACTTATTTCACTGAGCATAACCCCAGGAAGGGTAGAATTTAACCTGATGAATTTAACCTACTTCCAATAGGGAGAGCAAGTCATGTCCCAGCACTGGGAACAGCATGTGCCTGGGCCCTGTACTGCATAGATGATGTGTGTGAGAAAATCCATCAAAGGTGGCAGATGCTTAGAGAGTGAGGGGCACGAGAAGAGGCTGAGGAGGTAGGCAGGGCCAGGCTCGGGCAACTCTATGAGTGTGTTAAAGATGGTGGATTTATCCTGAAGTCGGTTTTGAATTATTTTAAGCAGGGTAGTGGTAAATCAAATTTGTGGGGGTTTTTTCTTTGTATGGAAAAAATCCAGATTTGTATGGATTCTGTATGGGCTCTCAAGGGGAGAGTGTAGATGAGGGGAGACGGCTATTGAATTACCTGGTGTAACCCAGGAGGATCTTGCTAAATGTATGTGGGCTTTCAGTTATGAGCAATGAGGAACCCCTGGTGAGTGTCGAGCAGAGCAATGATGGTGGAGGGTCTAGCGGTGATGACCTCAATAGATGAGCACAGGAAATGAGTGGAGCCGAGAGGTCAGTTTGCTCTTACAGATGAGAGCTTGGCCTAAGGGAAATGGTGATGGGGTCAGAGGGAGGAGGAGGTGATGGGGTCAGAGGTCTGAGAGACCTCTACAGGGAAGGAAGAACTGACAGACCAACATGATGGGTACTGGGTATGCAGGGAGAAAAAAGGGGACTCTAGGATGACATCAAGATTTGAGTCTGGTTCATAGAAATAGAGAAGTCAGGAGGAGGAAATGGTTTGGGGAGGAAAATTTAGGCTCCGGACATCTTGAGTCACCATTCCACAGTAGACTTAACCCAATAGAGAGGCATTTCCCAAATTTCTCCATATTAGTTAGTTCTATTGTCTCCGTGTCCTGGGAATTTCTTTTGACCTAAACTTTTGGCTTTGCAGAGTTTGAAAAGAAGGATTTCACAGAAACAACAGAGAGAGAGGGGCAGTGAGATCTTTATTGTTTCATAGGTTTCAGGAAGGAAACAGGATCTTTCAGTCTAAGATTTCCTCAAATATAGCCTGAAAGGCCATGGATTACATTTCAAAGCCAAACTCCCAGCATTTAAAGCCAGAGGAGGAAAACCTGCATTAATTAATAAGTGGTGTTTGGAAACCAATAAACCATTTGAAAGAATAAAAAATGAAAAGTTTATATCTTTCTTCACAGCAAATGAAATTACAAATAAATTAAAGGTCTACACACAAAAATGAAACCACAAAACTATCTGTAGAAAATAAAGGCTGATGTTTATATAGTCCTAGGAATGCATTTCCTTGGGATGATTTTTAAAAGTGGCATTCAGGGTTCAAAGGTCTTTTCAGCGGTAAGATTGATGGAACTTTCACCGCATTGCCCTTTGGGAAGCTTGTGTCCCTAACACTGTTACCAGCATCGTAAGGAGGTGCCACTGCCCCACACTTTCACAAACGCTGGCTGTTTTCACTTTACAAAAGCTTAAAATTTGGGCCTCCCCTGGTGGCGCAGCAGCTGAGCCCTGGGCTGCGGGGCTGCCGCAGCCTCTGCAGCTCCAGTTCTTTTCCGGGCCGCCGGCGAGGGGACCCCCCCCCCCAACACGCACACCAAAAAAAAAAAAAAAGCTTAAAATTTACTGCCAATGACTTTTACCCCCTGTTTCCTGAGTATGTTCAATTTTTTATTGTTAGCTTATAAGAGCTCTTCATAAACTAATGTAACTCATGTATTCAAATGAAGTAAATACTTTTTTTCCATTTTAGCCTGTATATTAATTGCTGGATGGTGTTGTATTATGGTTCCATTTTATAAAAAACAAAAAAGATGGGCAGGACACATACCAATATATCAATAGTAGTAATGCTTGCTGGTGGGATCATGATGTTGTTTTGTCTTTGTGTTGTTGCTTTTTATTTTTAAAAAAGTCTGCAACACACATATTACTTTTGTTATAATAAGAAAAGCATTTAAAATGTTTAAAAACATTAAAAATAAGTCTTTCCTAATTGCTAATGAAAAATTTCCAAAGATACCTTCTTCTAGCCTTCATTCTTGTGACTGTTCTTTACTATTCTCCTGAAGTGGGGTACTACTTTTTGCATAGAACGTATGCAAATGGATAGTAGAACCCTATAACATTCCTTCCAGCCTATGCATTTTCAGCTGAGCTGGCCCCATGCTTTGCATTACTTAATATTCTGGGAAATTTCCCTTCCTGGCCCTCACCACTCTAATTGCGCGGGCCTCAGAACTCTTTATTACCACCCACTGATATGTCTTAATGCAAATCTTTGTTATAAAATCTAATAGAACATTTCCTGTCCAAAGTCTTCAGTCTCATGAAAGATCTTAGAAAAATAGCATGTGCTTAATGCTGCTTCCTCTTAGAATTTTTGACTCGCTCTTTCTGTCCAGCCTCTTCCTCAGATCAGGAGGAAGTGCCTGCTATTACATCTTGCAAAGACAAGGGCAATGCAGGGATAGGACACCTGGGACTTTGTGAAGCCGCTCACTATACAGCTGGACACCTCTGTTACAAGAATACTCTCCCTTCTGGTGAGCCCAACCTATAAGCTGTGGTCCCAATTGCTTACCCAGATATGCCCTCAAAGATATGTAGAAGTTCTGGAGACTGGGGTGACTCCCACGTGCCCTCCTGAGTCTTTTCCAGCTATCACACAGCCGGCTACTTAGCCTCCCCACTGAGCTGGTTGCTCTCCACAGTGCAGGTTTGCTTTGTGCCTGGCCCTCCTGAAATATAGTTGAGACCTGAATGCTCCAGATGTGAAGGTCAGTGGGGGCTCTTCTGACATGGACTGGGTCTTAGTCACTCTCCAGTGGAGCAGAGGTGAACCACATTTTCCTTCTTCAAAATCCTCAGTAACTCTATCACCAGAGACAAGGCCTGGGCAAATCTTTTGTGTTAAAGATGATTGAGGAGATTATTATGTTCAGTTTGGAGGGCAGAATAGGAGTCCTGAGTGGATAATGCATCTGTGGGGATCCACCAGTTGCATTTCTCACTGTAGTAAGAAAAACCTGAGCTTTGGAGTCAGACAAATTGGAGTTTTCTAAGTGGGAGTCACTATACTTTCCTCATAAAATAGTTATTTTTTTTTTAAAAAAAGATTTATTTATTTATACTGGAACTAGGGTACAGGCCAGAGACACGGGAGGGTGAGAGGATTCACCAGAGACAGAGCAGGGAGCAAAACAGGCAGACAGACTGAAAACACTGCTGAGGGGAGCAGCGGGTGAGACAGGAGAGGTCTGCCGCGCTATGTGGGTAGCTCCCTGGTTGGCCGGGATCGAACCTGTACTGCAGAGGCTGCGGATTGCTTCACAGCCCTGCGCTCAACCTGCTGTGCCACCAGGGAGGCCCTCTCATAAGATAGTTATGAAAAATTGAACAAAATGTTCATTTCTTGGTAAAAAAATACTCAGAAATATCCACGTTTCCTTCCTTTGCATCGGATGTAGTGCATAAAATATTTGGAAATTTGCTTCTTTCATAGAAATGAAATGTCTATAGTATGTTATAGTAGGTCCCTCTTTATAATTTTCCTCATTCACAAACTTTTGCATATAATTAGTCCAAAGTTCCCATTTTATATTGGCCCCCTAGGCAGTTAAATGAGTTGTCCATGTCTACTTAAATAGTATTTTACCAGGTGACAGGCCATAGCTAGAATCCCAGTCACCTCCTTATCAGTCCCCTGCTGTCTTCTGTACTCACTGTGATTATGTATGTGTCTTCAAATAACACCGCCTAACCCAGTGCAACTACAAATTTGTAACAAACTCTATTTAGTATAAATGATTGATCAGTCAAGCAACAAGTATTTCCTCTTTGCCTGGCACCGTTCTGAGTGCCAAAGAAGATGCAAATGTAAGCCTAGACTCTCCGGACTTTATCACACACTGTAAGAACATCTAAGATGAAACAGCCTACTAATACCAAGTGTTGATGAGGATGTGGGAGAATCAGAATCATATACTGTAAAATGGCATGATTTCTTTGGGAAACAATTGGAAAGTTCCTTAATAACTAAACATATCTCTGCCAGATGCCCCAGCCCTCCCACTCTGAGGTCTTTATTTGCCTAAGAGAAATGCAAGTGTATAGTTATACAAATTGCATAGCAAGTTTATTTGTCATGGCTAAAAACAAAAACAACTCGATGTCATCAACAAGCGAATAAACAAACTACAGTATATCCATATAACTCAGCAACAAAAAGGAATGGCCTAATGATACAACAATATGAATGAATCCCAAATAGTTATGCTGAAAGAAACTAGATATGAAAAAGTACATATGCATTATTTCATTTATATAAAATTCTAGAAAACACACACAAATCTATGGTGGCAGCAAATATTAGTGCAATCACATATCAATTAACAAGGGGGATAAGTTCTGAGAAATGCATGGTTAGGTGGTTTTGTGGGGCAAATGTCAGAGTGTAAATACACAGACCTAGATGCTGTAGCTTATTCCACACCTCTGCCTGTATCACACATGTGTCTAGGTTGGTTAGTATATTGGAACCATCATTTTATATATGGCTTCTCATTGACTGAAATGTTAAGAGACACATGACTATAGTTTTCTGGGGGGCAGGGGTAGAGAAAGGATTACAAAGGGGCATGAAAAACTTTGAGGGTAATGAATACATGTTCATTATCTTGATTGTTGTGGTTGTTTTTTTTAAATCAAAGTTTATTGGTTTACCATGTGTTTGCAAAACTACATGATTTGGGGGGTACAGCATCATACCTTAACATGTGCCCTTGCTGCATGGGTGTGTGTATATGTCAAAATTGTCACACTGCACACTTTCAATTTGTACAGTTTTTAAGATGTTAGTAATGGCTCACTAAAGTCGTTAAAAGACTATTCATAGAAAACTAGGCTCTCTAGGCTTCACAACTATCCAGGCATGAAAGGATTGTTGTAACAATTTAATTCCAGTTTCCCTGGCTCCTGACCCCTTCTGACCAAGAACTCAGCGTCTCACCCTGCAAGTCTCACAGGGCTTTTGAGTTACCCGAGAGGGTCGACCTCACATATGAACCCGGGGGCTTGTCCCACATGGTACCACCCCTGCTGTTGCTGAGAGAGACCTGTGAGGGCACAACACTGGCCCTCACAGAGAAGCTGGTGCCCATGCCAGAGGCCTGTCTCTCCTGGAGGGGCTGATTTCCAGAGATCTATAAATATATGGGCACTGGGCTATTTTATGTACGTGCAGAAGTGGGAAGAACATGTCCCTCCCACTGCGTCCTGGGCATTTATACAGGCGTGTCTGAGTCTCTGGTGACATAATTGCTCTAAAGCCCCTTTCTCTGTCATATCCTGTTCTTAAAGAGATGCACCTACTAAAGGAGGATGCCATACTCTTTTCGTCATGGTCAATTCCGACGCGTTTCTCCTGTCTCTGCCCAAGTCTAGCTCTTGCCATGAATGACTTCCTGCTGCTTGCCTCACCCACTCACCCCACCTGCCTGGACCTGCCAAACACGGGTGCCTCCTAGGCCTTAGGCTAGTACTCCCACCTCATGGGGAAGGTTTGGCAAGTCCTAGGTGTTGAAAACTTTTCCTGATCCAAATCAGGAGAGGAACTCTGGATTAGATGTAGGGTTGGTGTTCGTCTTTCTTCTGCACCACCCCCTCCAATTCTCACCATGAAAAATGCAAACATTCAGGCAAGTTTAAAGAATAGCACAGTCATCATATGCATAGGCTGCCTATGCATCTTCTAAAGCAATGGTCCTCAGTGTTTTGTCACACACACACACACACACACACAAACACACAAACACACTTGCGCACATTGGTGGGGGGTGGGGAGAGAGAGAGAGAGAGAGAGAGAGAGAGAGAGAGAGAGAGAGAGAGAGAGAGAGAGAGAGAGAGAAATTAATGTCATGGTCACATGTGAGACCTAAGTTTTGATTTTGAGTATAACATTGATGTTTTGATTTTGACTGGGTGGGCTAGACTGGATGTGAGTTTTAATTACTGAAATGAGGCTATTTAGACTGTTTACTTTCTCTTTGGTACATCTATTTTTAAAAAATAATACAATTTTGTTATTTCCTTTTCTTTTAAATCCAAGTTCTGCACATTAAATGTTAAAGACTTGTTACAAAACATCAAATTCCCATCCTCTTCCTTCATCTCCCCCATTTGATGTGTATTTATTTTGCACTTCCATTTGATATTTAATCCTTGTTTTGTAATGATATACTTGTTTTATTACTTCTTGAACTTTAAGTTTTGGGCATTAACATTTATCTTCCTATTTTGGAAAATAAAGGTTTAGGTTCTCAACCACCCACATCCACCTTTCTCACTTCTTGGTCCTTCTAATACAGTTACATCTTAATTTTCTTAATTTTCAGTGTTTATATTATTATGAATATGTAAAGTCAGCACCCAAACATTTAGTAACCCAGGAACATTTCCTGTTCAACATTTTATTTTCCCTTAAATTAATAATTGTCTTTTTTTTCATTTGCTTATCTCTGTGGCTGGATACAGTTTCTACTGGTAGCACTCTAAGAAAATAAATGTAAGTTACAAAAGCAAAATTAGGCATAATCTTGGAAAAGCCCCTTGTAAATGAAGAGTCCTGACATTAAACTTCATTAGCTTCATGGTAAAACCACCTCAGAAGCTCATTAGTTCAACTATAAACTTCCCACTTGATTGTTTAAATTTCCTCTTATGATATTCAGATGTATTAGGCAGCTCTTTTTTTTTTTTAATATTTATTTATTTATACAAGCACTGGGTTCAGTCAGAAGCGCGGGAGGGTGAGAGAATTCACCAGAGCCAGAGAGGGGAACAGAACAGGCAGACCGATGAAATACACTGCTGAGGGGAGCAGCGGGTAGCAGGAGAGGTCTGCACGCCATGTGGGGCCCTCGCCCAGTGGCCGGGGATCAAACCGTCACTGCAGAGGCTGCAGGCAGCTTGGCAACCCAGCACTCAACCACTGTGCCACCGGGGAGGCCCTAGGCAGCTCTTTTATCTTAGAAAAATACTGTTTCCTGGAATTGTCTGACCCGCGCTGATTTGGAATGGCAGTTCTCTAATTGCTGCCATAGCTTAATCCGGGACCTCCTTCCACAGGATTCCCTGCGCCTTAGCTCTGCATTGGCTTTTCTACTTCTTGTTTCCCATGCATTTCTTTTATCTTGGTTTGTTTCCTTTAGTGACTTCTTGGGAAAAGATGCCTAAGAAGTAAAAAAATTTTTAAGAACTTCCATGTTGGAGAATGTTTTAATTCTCCCCTGACATTTGATTGATAGTTTGGCTAGAATAGAAATCTAGATTGGAATTAGTTTTCTTTCATGCTCCATTTTCTTCTAGCTTCTGGTATTGCTGATGAGAAGTCTGAGACATTTCAAACACCCAGTTATTTTTTGTGACCATTTTTTTTTTTTTGTCTGGAATATTGTTGGATGTTCTCTCTCTAGTGTTCTGAAATGTTATGATTTGGGCCTTTTTCCATATTTTTATAGGTACTCTGAGCCATTTCAGTCTGGAAACTGAAGTCCTTCAAGTTCTGAAAGCTTTGTCAAACAATTACTTGATTATGTGCTTTTTCTTTCTGTTTTTTTCCCTCTTCTTTCCCCTCGGAATCCCTCTTCAACCCTGAGCATCCTGGATTTATCCTTTAATATTCTTTTTTTTCCTTTTTTTTTAATATTCCCCATACAATGGCACCACCCCTTGTTTTGACCCTAATCCTTCCTCTCCCCACCCCCACATCTCAGTGTGTCCTTTAATATTCTTAATGAATCCATCCTATTTTCTGAGTTTTTATTCTCCTGCTTTGCTTCCTGAAAGATTTGTATAACTGTGTCCCCCAATTCTTCTATTGAATTTCTACTGCTTTTATTGTATGTCCCTGTTCTTGAATATGCACCCCTCATACCATGGTATTTTGTTCTTATTTCATGATCTTTCCTATTACTCTGAGGATACTCATAGTGGTTTTCTTGCTTTCTGTTTTGTCCTTCTTCCTCTTCTCCCGTTCCCTCTTTCTCCCCCCCCCCCCCATAGTCTCTTTCCTCCCCCTGCTTTTTTGGGTTGGTTTATTTCGATACCCATCTGCTAGGAACTTTTTCAGATATTTAGCAATTCTACATTTTCTGCTTATATGCAAGGGTCAGTTATTCCAAAGCTGGGTGGAAGGTCTGAGCATACAGGTAAGGCTTGTTGGCTGTGGAGATCATCATTTGATGGTCTGGCAGGGTTATTGGTTGGAGAACTCCTAATATCAGTATTGGCCTCTTAGTCTCCTGCCTGAAGGATACAAGCCCAGCTACCAGCTTTAAGCAAGTGGGGTGGGGGAGAAGGGCTGGTGTTCTCAGCACCGAGCAGTGTGCTTTCATTAATTACACTGTTTTCAATACTTTCCTCCCACCTTCAAATGTGTCTGGTGTCCCTCAGGCCCCAAACCCTTCATTTTATATTCTTCGCAGAATAAACTTACTGTCTTCTGCTAGTATAGGAAAGGTGACCTGTGGATATATTTTCCCCTTGTTAATGTCCTTTTCATTGTACCCAGGTGTTAAATTATCATCCTACTATCTTCAAGAAGACTGAAGTTAGTAACAAGTGAGAATTTCCTTACAGTCCTGCCAGCACTTTTGAAAAATTGCATTGAGATAAAATTGACAGGTGAAACTACACATATTTAAATCGCACAGGTTGTTCGAATATATGCCTGTGAAACCATCACCACATTCCAGGTTGTAGCTTACACAGCATCGCACACAATTCCTCAGGCCTCTTTTAATTCCCTCTCCCTCATCCCCAGCAGACACTGATTTGTTTTCTTTCATGATAGATTAGTTTACATTTTCCAGAGCTTTATATAAATCATACAACAGGTACTTTTTCTTTGCTTTTTATTTCTTTTCTTACTATGACTATTTCTTTATGCGCTGCCAAACAATCTTCTGTATCTTCCCCTCCGCTCCCACACTCACAGGCCCTAGATGTTGGTTGGTTCTCAGCTTTTACTCTGTTCACTTAAGTTCCATTATTTCTCGTCCAACTAACTTCCAACTTTCAATGTTCTTTTCTTGCTTAAAAAACTCCTGTGTGAGCCTGGGGACTCTTGAATTTCTGTTGTGAATGTGAACTCACAGAAGTGCATGCCAGGGCATTGTTCAAGTGATCAAAAAAGTTTATCTTCTCCCCCTTGTAGCTGCCTCTGGCCCTTTTCTCCCCACTCTTGTGAATTGGTGCTTTCAAAGATCTCTTTAACGTTATTTTCATGGTGGGGTGGGGGTGGGAAAAGGAACAGAATTAAGTGAAAGAGTTCAGAAATCTGCCATCTTTATCTGGAATCTAAAACTGTTCATGTATCAACGCTGCAGAAAGTTCTGCACTGGCCAGAGATGTCCAAGAGGTCTGACAGAGCATGTGCGAAGCAGTTGCAAGAGGAAAATAAAGTCATTTCTTTTCACAGTTCACTAAGTTTAGTTGCAATACACTGACTCCATTCACTGTTCAGTAAAAAGTTATTTTTCCTCTTTCCCTCCTTCTCTCACTTCTTTCATCCTTTCTTCCTTCTATGTGTATTGAGAAAATGTCTCAGGAAATTCCTCTTGTAGGAGGAGGGTGTGTGAGCCTGTGGGTATGGGAGGTGTCTTGCAGTTCCAGGTAGTGTGGAAGCTGTGCAGCCATCTTAGGAGTGCCCAGATGTTTACCTTCTTGACAGGGAAGAAATGAGGAGGACTGGAGAGGTGCGTTAAGGATGGGTCTCTGAGCTCAGTGACCCAGCGCCAGGACTAGAACTTTAAGGAGGTGTGAGTCTATAGGGCCGGAGGGGATGAGAAACAGCCAAAAGTCAGGAGGACTTTTTGGTGACCAGATGGAAAGTTCCTTCTTCCCTGAGGGAGGCGGAGTGACTAATGAGCTAGGAGGCATGGAGAAACATACCTGGGACAGGTTTGGGATATAGGCTCAGGTAGGGGTTACTAACTTCTTATTGATGAGTCTTTTTCATCCTAATCTCAGAAAATGGAACCCAAGTCCTCTTGAGAGTGGAGGGTGTAGGAGGAGGAGGGTAAATGTGAGGTCAGTCCAGGGCAACATGAAACCACTGCCCAGGTGTCTCAGGGAAGCTGCCGAGGTCACTCCAAAGATGAGATACTGGGCCTCCCCGGTGGCGCAGCGGTTGAGCGCTGGGTTGCAAAGCTGCCCGCAGTCTCTGCAGTGCCATTTCGATCCCCGGCTGCTCCCCGGCCACGGGAGGAGGGTCCCACATGGCGTGCAGACCTCTCCTGCCGCCTGCTGCTCCCCTCAGCAGTGTACTTAGGTCTTTCTGCCTGCTCTGCTCTCTGCTCTGGCTCTGGTGAATTCTCTCACCTTCCCGTGCTTCTGACTGTACCCAGTGCTTGTATAAATAAATAAACAAACAAACAAACAAATAAATAAATCTTAAAAAAAAAAAAAACAAAAAAACCCAAAAAAACAAAGATGAGATACTTAGCCCCGCCGAATGGTGTTGACTGAGCGAAGCTCATCTTAGCATCTACTTCCTTTTCTTTCTATGAAAGTTTAAAGGTCACCATTTCCTCTGGCAAAGGAAGTTCCCCAAACATTCCATTTCTAGTGTTTGAAATAGCAAGATACCAAGATTATTGCAAACTCCCTGTCAGGGGAATTCCCGAGGAAGTGGAGACAAAGTGAATGCGGAATGATTACTCAGTAGCAGTACTAGTAGCAGCAGCAGGGATCAGAATTTCCTGGCACATGTCTTAGGCTCTTGTTTGCCAGCTCAGCTTCTAAATACTTGTAGTGACAGACCAAAAAATAGCTGTGGGTGAAAGAATTCATTTTTCAGACGCAAGCCTCCACCCAGCATTTGCTTGGAGGCCTATCTTACCTTTCTCTGGGATGACAAATGCTCACGTCCCTCCTGTCATGGTTGGGAACAGGGAATACATGGGCATCTGTGCTTGAGTGCCGAGCATTTGTGACAATAGACAGAGACGACGGTTGAGTGTGCAGACATTCTACAAGCTGAATTCTAATCCCAACTTGCCACTAACCAGGAGTTGGAAGGAATAGAAATGGTTCTGGGCAGCCATTCCTTACTTGGGGCAGATAATACGAAGCTCACTGCCTATAGGTGGAGGGTTGGTGGTCCCATCTGAGGAATGCAGCTGAAGCCCTGGAGAGTTACATGATGGAGTAATTGTGATATTAGTTAGGTTAGGCCCTTCTAACCATCTCCAGGGGAAGAAAATCCTCCTGTCTGCCTGGGATGCTTCTGTAGAAGCTTTTGGTTTGGCTTTTTTTTTTTTTTTTTTTTTTGATTAAGTGGTATTTCCAAACACTTTTTAAAAAAATGTAGACATCAAACCTTAGGAGAGGTACAACATGAGTCAGAGCAGAATCAGGAGAACCAGGACAAAAAAGAGGAGGGAAATTTCAGGGCACTGAGTATACTCAGTGCAAAAAGAGGGTAAAAGAGAAAAGGCAGAATTGGAGGGAGAAGTGGTTTCACCTTCACCCACCCCACACCCACTTGAGGAGAGTCATCTTGTCCTTTGTTGAAACAACACAGATGACTGGGCAGGACTCTTTCCTTCCCAACAGTACACCAGCTGCACCTGCCTTGCATCCTTGGCTGTGGAGGAGGTAAACCTGAGGACAACACTCCTCTTGAGCTCTGGCCTTTACCCCTCACTGCCCCCCAGGACTCTTTCTGACCCATGGACTCCTCCCCTCTCTCTCGTCACTGCCATCATAGAACATGCCCAGATGTTTACCCTCGTGAAGAAACTGCCTATGACTCCATGTCCCTCTCTGGCCACCACCCTGCTACTTCGTGTCCCTTCCCAGAGGGTGGAACTTCTTTTTTTTTTTTTAAGATTTATTTATTTATGCATACAAGAACTGGGGTACAGGCCCAGAGGTGTGGGGTGGGGGGTTGAGAGGATTCACCAGAGACAGAGTGGGGAACAGAACAGGCAGACTGGCTGAAATACACTGCCGAGGGGAGCAGCGGGTGAGGCAAGAGAGGTCTGCTGCACCATGTGGGTTGCTCCTGGCCAGCTGGGGATCGAACTCGTGCTGCTGAACTCATGCTGCAGAGGCTGCGGATTGCTTCATAGTGCCATGCTTAACTCCTTGCGCCATCAGGGAGGCTCTCTGTTGCCAGTTTTTAAACATAGGCCATTCTCACTGGTCTAAATTTTGATTTGCAATTCCCTCATAATAAGTGATGTTGAACATATTTTCCTATACCTTTTGGCCATTTGCATTCCTTCTTTTGGGAAGTGTCATTTTAGCTCTTCTGTCCAGTTTTTGATAGAGTTGTTTGCTTTGTTCAATTATGTAAGCTCTTTGTAGGTCACTGATATCAGTCTCTTATCAGTTGTATGGAGTGCAAATACTTTCTCCCATTCCATGGGGTGTCTTTTATTTTGGTTACTGTCTCTTTTGCTGTGCAAAAAGCTTTTTAGTTTGATGTAGTCCTAGCTGTTTATCTTTTCATTTATTTTGGTTGCTTTTGGAGATGGGTCCTTGAAGATATTTCTGATGTGTATGTCATGGAGTGTTTTGCCTGTGTTTTCTATTACATATTTTATGGTTCAGGTCTTACATTCAGGTCTTTTACTACAACCATTTTGATTGGTTTTAGTGTATAGTGTGAGGTAGTAGTCTAGTTTCAATCTTTTGCATCTTTTGAATGTGGTGTGGACCAATTAGTTTTTATTTTATTTTATTTTTTAAAAGATTTATTTATACAAGCACTGGGTACAGTCAGAAGCGTGGGAGGGTGAGAGGATTCACCAGAGCCAGAGCGGGGAGCGGAACAGGCAGAAGGACCGAAGTACACTGCTGAGGGGAGCAGTGGGCGGCAGGAGGGGTCTGCGCGCCATGTGGGACCCTCCTCCGGTGGCCGGGGAGCAACCTGGGATCGAACCGGCGCCGCAGAGGCTGCGGGCAGCTTCGCAACCCAGCGCTCAACCTCTGCACCACCGGAGAGGCCCAATATTATCATTCTTAATGCCACTTAAGGGTATTGGCATACTGCAAGGGGGAGAGAAAAACTACAGTATCTTGATTTGGCTTCAGAACCAATTGTGTTTCCTTCTAAAGGAACACTATATGTATTTATTTGTGTGAACTCTTACCAATTGTTCCTAACAGCCTTATAGTAGTTACCAAATAATTATGTCAGACTTACTTTTTTATGTGATTTATTCAATTTTATGTGATTTATTCAACTAATAATAATGTATCAGTCTTTATTGTTAATAATGAGGACTTTTTTCAGAACTTTTACAACCAATAAGTAACATTGCTTACATTCTACAAAAGACATTTAGATAACAGTAGTCCCATGGTTGCCAAAATGAATTAAGTTCATATCTAGTAGGATTTGATAGCAGGTGTAATTGAATGATGCAAGAATGCCAAAGCAAATTTAAAGGCAGAGGAGTCAACAATGACCAATTAGCAATAGCAACTCAAACAAACAAGATAATTAATAAAAATTTATTATCATGATTACAGAACTCTCTGGTACTAAAATACAGATCTTCATGGTAATGGAAAAAGCATGATTTCGACCGAAGTGCCTCAGTGTAGCTAAGTGGGAAAATACTGTTACTGTTGCTGAGGAGGCCCAGCCACACTCAGATACTGCAAGGAATTGCTATAAATATATTATAATTATCCTTAAATATATTTATAAATATATGTATATATATAATAACTTAAAATAACATTTCATGTTTCTCTGCTTCTGAAGAAAAGTTTCAAGGAGCATTTTTTAAAAATTTTATTTTTATCTTCCCCTTACAGTTGCAACCCCCTTACTTTGACCCCTAACCCACCTTTCCCTGCTCCCCACACCCCATAGTGTGTCTCTGGTTCATAGTTGTTTGTTGATTTTGATTTTTTCTTTCTTATAGTTATTCTTTTTCCTTGTCCCTTATTTAGGTTTTTTAGATTCCTGCTATGAGTGAGACCATCCGGTATTTTTCTTTTTCTTTCTGGTTTTATTTCGCTGAGCATGATCCCTTCCAGCGCCATCCATATTGCTGCAAATTGCATGTGTTTATCTTTTCTAAGTGCTGAGTAATATTCCATGGTGTACATGTACCACATCTTCCTGATCCAGTCATCTATTTTTGGGCATTTGGGTTGTTTCCAAAGCTTAGCTATTGTAAATAGTGCTGCTATAAACATAGGGGTGCAGGTGCTCTTTGGAATTGATGTTTCTGTGTCCTTTGGGTAAATACCTAGGAGAGGAATTGCTGGATCATATGGAAGCTCTATCTTTAGTAGGTTGAGGAATCTCCACACAGCTTTCCATAGTGGTTGGACCAGTTTGCACTCCCACCAGCAGTGCAGGAGAGTTCCTTTTTCTCCACATCCTTGCCAACATTTGTTGTTGCTAGTTTTTTTAATATGTGCCATTCTCACTGGTGTGAGATGGTATCTCATTGTAGTTTTGATTTGCATTTCCCTGATTGCAAGTGATGTTGAACATTTTTTCATATGCCTGTTGGCCATTTGCATTTCCTCTTCGGAGAAGTTCCTTTTTAGCTCTTCTGCCCATTTTTTGACTGGATTATTTTCTTTGTTTGTGTTGAGTCTCATCAGCTCTTTGTAGATTTTTGTGATCAGTCCTTTATCATTAGTGTTGGGTGCAAAAATGTTCTCCCAGTCGGAGGGGTTTCTCTTTGTTTTGGTTATTGTCTCTTTTGCTGTGCAGAAGCTCTTTAATTTGATGTAGTCCCAGCTGTTTATCTTTGCCTTCACTATCACTGCTTTGGGTGATGTGTCTGTAAAGATGTCTTTGAGGTGCATGTCATGTAGTGTTTCCCTTTAAGTTCCTTCTATATACTTTATCGTTTCAGGTCTTATGGCTAGTCTTCAATCCATTTTGAGTTGGTTTTTGTGCATGGTGTGAGGTAGTAGTCAAGTTTCATTCTTTTGCATGTAGTGACCCAGTTTTCCCAGCACCATTTATTGAACAAACTTTCTTTGCTTCAAGGAGCATTTTATTAAAGTGATCTCACTGGTCGGCATAAAATACTGTTAAGGCTAGAAGAATAAAGTATCATTCTCTCCCTTTTTGATGCTGATAAAACTGAGTCCCAGAAATGTATAGTACTTAATTAAGGGCCCATCAGCAATTTCAAAACAGAAGGCAAGCAGTTACAATGAAATCCTGGGTAATGGCTTCCCCTTTCAACTGCTATTGTGGGTATTTCTTAATTTTCTTATGCCTTGGTTAACCCAACTGTTATATGGATAAAGTATTTTTTTTTTTTGTAGCAATAGTCAGTAGTTCTGATCCCCCCAGGATTGTTAATGAGGAACAATAATTAAAATGATTGGTACTTTGCAAAGTGTAGGGTGTTCTTTAAATAACAAACAACATTATATATTAGCGTTGTTTCTAATAGACCTTGTTCTCTCACAAAGAGAGTAAACATTCATTTAGAATTATAAAGTCTCAGCACATGCTCAGCAAATGACTAAGAGTGAAGAATTTGACTGCTTCATGTACATGGTACATACAGACCGTCAACACATCACATGTTTAATTGACTTCAGAGTCAAGACTAGATTTCCAGTATCATAAAATCAATACTAGAGGGTTTTCCACGTGCCAGGTGTACCAGCTCATTTTCCTTCGTGGCAAGATACAATGTTGGATTGGCAACTGACTTGAAGAAGCTCTTCAAGTCATCACTTTCCCAGAAGAAGAGGAGGCTGGCCTCAGCTGTCTCTTGTTTGATCATTCCGGGTGTCTCAGACATCTCCTATGATAAGGAGAACAGAGATCTGGTCAGATAACAAGATGATGCTAGAAAAAGAACTGAAGCTCAACCGCTTGGCATTTGACCCTCGTGAGAACATAGCACTATGGGACTATGACTTTGTAATATGATGAGTTCTTCATTCATTTGTTCATTCAGCAAGTATTTATTACATGCCTATTAGATGTATGGCTCAGTCTTTTTGACTAAGTATATTTCCTTACTTAACTGGAGAGAATTTGAAATTAGTCACGAAGATTGCCTATGACACTAATGTCCTGCTGTTGCACGGTGGGTAGGGGTGAAACATTGTTCTTGTCTTGCCTTCAACATAGGCACAGGACATTTTGCATCAAATCTGAGCCTGAGTGATTCTAAACCTCTAAGCATTTTGCTCCCTGAGTGTGTAAATCATGCCTTTTGGAAAATAATGTATCTCCATGTTTAAATAAGCAGTTGAAGGTTTAAAAAAATAAAAATGTGTGTGCATGTGTGTGTATGTACACACTCACCCCACGCAAAACTTCCCAGGTATATAACACTGGATCCTTTCAGTACAATTTTGACAATTGTGATTGCTTTTGGGTGAACTTTTCTTGTAGTTAATAGAATCTAATGATAACTTCATGGAAATATTGAGGTGTTTTCTTCTACTCTTCTTTCATCTAAAGCAACTAAATATCCTTTTGAGGTTTCCTTGGGGTTGTCAATATCAGCAAAGATCTTATTTCTCAAACCTATTCCTCTCAGTTTTTTCTCCATTGCAGTAAATGGAGTTTCTCCCCTTCCTCCCATTGACTCCATTTCCAAAATACAACCAGAATCTTTCCACCAGGCCCACCATTTCCCACCCATGACTATTGTTAGAACCTCCTAATGGGCTCCGTGCTTTCTCTGATGCTTTCCTTCTTATCTAGTCTCCGTTTTAGAAAATATGAGTGAAGGCATAACACTTCCCTGTTTGAAACCTTTTAATGCCTTTTCTAATGAAAAGGTAATGATTTCATTATTTCAAGTGAAATTCAATGCAAAGCTCTGCAAACAGTAGCCTCTACTTCTCTTCCCTCCTCACAGTGCTCCACCTCCTTTGATCTTTGAAGCTGGTCTTGAAGTTCTTGATGCTCAGGGCTTGGGTGCACTCTGTTTGGAACGCCTGCCATGCTCCCCGTTGCATGACTTGCTCCCTTCTATTAGCAGGTTTCATCTCCTAGGGAGCTCTGCCCCTGCCACTCTATCTAAATGGCACATTCCATTTTTCTCTACCTCCTCCTTGCTTCATTTTCTTTATAGCACTTTGCATTTTTTTGCTGGCTGTTTGGCTATCTCTTGTCTGTGTCTGTTCTCTAAAACTAGGCACGTTGACTCCCCACTGTCTACATAAATGTTAGTATTGTGTTTTTAAAATAGAAGACTCCCAATACCTAACTCTTGTTGAATGAATTAATGAATGACGCTACAGCCTTACTCTTTTGACATCACTTTCATCTCACTTGATCAAGGGAGAGAAACACATGTGCACATATAAGTCCTAATTGAGGGCAGTGGTGGTGGGGGTGGGGGGGATTCGGATTATATATTTACTGAATAATAATCACATACTTATCAGTGGAGAAAACTAAAGCTTGTGATAATGTGTGTGTACGTTTGGGGGCGAAGGGAAGGAAGTGGAGGTTGCACTGGCTTGAGGAATAATGCTGGCCCCAATGAGGACAGAGTCATCAGAACCAGAAGGCCAGGTTAGAGCCTTGGCAGCCAGCTTTTGGCTTTGTGCCCATTGTAGGTGATTAATCCTCTTGATTTCAATCAGATTATTTGAGGTTTTTTTTTTTTAAAGATTTATTTATTTATTTATAGAAGCACTGGGTATAGTCAGAAGCGTGGGAGGGTGAGAGGATACACCAGAGCCATAGTGGGGAACAGAACAGGCAGACTGACGAAATACACTGCTGAGGGGAGCAGCGGGCATGGCAGGAGAGGTCTGCGCACCATGTGGGACCCTCGTTGGTGGCCGGGGATCGAACCGGCACCGCAGAGGCTGCAGGCAGCTTCACAGCCCCTGCTCAACTGCTGCACCACCAGGGGAGGCTCAGATTATTTGAGTTTTTGGGAGGAAAGTCCCATAATCCTATGTCTCCTATCACACAGATCAGATAGACATTAGCAAAGATAAACGATCAGAAGAATAGGTGGATGCTGTAGGATAGGAGAGGAGTAGGATCAGGCAGGGAAAAGAAAAAGAAGGCAGGAAACAATTTACTTTCATTTACTCTTCCCATCTCCATTTTACTTTATCTCTCACAAATCCTGCCTAGAATTTTTTCTGGGGATAGGTGAGAAATAGGATGGGTGGGCAGGTGGGGATTGTGTGGAAAGAGGAGTTCTGTGCTACCCTGTGAATATCATTTACTTCCTAGTGGTTTCATTTACAAATGTGTAGTTCTAAAAGAGGGTAAATTAGAGATTGAGAATAACTGACCTTTAGCAATATGGGTTGACCTTCATTTTGGGCACTCACAAAGAAGCGAGTGTCTGAGATTCTTAGAGCCACAGGAAATTGAGAATCCTCGTGTGATCTGTAGGCATATATGTCAAATTTCACTGGCAAAAAGAAAAACAAAAATAGATTAGATTCATTGTATTTGTAGAAAATCAAGTGTTTTTGTAGCGTATGTGTGTAGAGTGAAGTATGTGTAAGTGCTACGAGTGGAATAGTATATATCTTGGTATCTTCACAATAATTGTGAAATCACAGGCAGGTAAATACTTGGTTAATGTCTTTAGAACTTAGTTGAATGTTGAGATTCTTAGAGTCACAGAAAATTTAGAATCTTCTACTGATATGTAAGCATATCAGGCTGAGTATTTGTTGAAGCCCTTGCAATTACGCTAATGAGATAAAAACCTGCAGCTTGTGAGGTCATTAGTTCATAATGACCTAAAATGGAGAGGTTTAGGGAAACTGATCCACTCATGTGTGGCTGTTGATAGTGATAAATTGTTTAGCTTTCCTGAGAGAACAATGCTTAGTAAGAGCTGTAAAATTATTAATGCATAGGAATCAGGTTTGGGATATGCTTTAAAGAAACAACTTGGATTCTCTTCATGAAGATGGCTCTGGAAGTAAAGAAGGAAGCAGGCAAGACAGGAGAGGCTTGCTGGGCTATATGGGTTAGCTCCCTGCCTGGGGATCAAACTCAGGCCGTGGGAATGATAGCACCGAGACTCAAAGCCCATGCCACCAGGGAAGCCCCATGTTACTTCCTTATTTCCTTCAAGATTTCTATTATCAAATAATAAATTTTTCTAGATTCCTGGTGCTGTGCCATTCTTCTGTGTTGCCTGGGGCTCGTATTTCAGTAGATATTTTGCTCCCCACTCTGTCTCTGGTGAATCCTCTCACCCCTTGCACCTCGACCTACACCCCAGTTCTTCAATGCATAAATTAAAAAAAAAAAAAGTAACAAGAGAGGAATATGACAGTGTTGGGCGTTTACCTGCATCATCCAGGTTCTGTAGTGCAGCTGTCCTGAGGTACCGCTGACCTGGTGCGGATCGAATCACGCTTTCATTGAGGGCATTGTTCATGATGCACCTTTGTTTGATTTTCCTCCCAAAGGTGAACTCCATACTGCTCTGAAAGTTGTAAGATACTGATCTGGGTTGGATGATTTCTAAAACCATTACCACAAGTTCAGATTAATGTCAAGATACAAACCCAGATGAGACAACCGTTCTAATACAAGCACCGAAGTAGCCATGGAGGGGTTAGGAATAACTGAGTTGAGGAAACAGAAAGAAGTGAAATAACCCAAGCAGCAGCAGAACTGACTCTAGGATTATCCTTGGTGTTACTTAATTGATTTTGCTTTCAGACTTTGATTCCTCAGGCAGTTGCTTGGTCTTATTAAGAGATTACTTGTGTAGCTTTTTCATTTTGGGTTGGTTTGGAGGTTTCTAAGTAGCCGGGAGACTCATAGTATTCCCCATCTATATTTCAAATGAATGCACCCTGAGAAAAAGGTGAAGGTATTAAGAATTATATATGTCACTCAGGGTGCAGGTTTAAATGTCTGCTACCTAGTGTTATCAACAGTTTCACAAATCCTCATGGTTCTGAGTAGTTCTACTTCCTGGAATCTATTCTAAGGATTCTAATACTGATAGACATGAAGATTCATTGATATGGATATTCATAGTTTTTTTTTTCCAGTGGTGACTACATTTTTTGAAGACCCCCTCCCTATAAACACTTGTTGCATTACTTATAATGATGAAATAAGGGCACTCGATGTAAGTGTCCTTGCTAAACTGCTCAGTGAAAAAAGTTGGATTAAAAGTTGTATGTTATACAAGGAATCCAAACAGACAAGGAAGAAGTCAAACTATCACTATTAGCAGATGATATCATAATATACATAGAGAACCCCAAAAACTCTACAGAAAAACTAATTAACCTAATCAATCAGTTTAGTAAAGTGGCAGGATACAAAATCAACATGCAAAAATCAGTAGCCTTCTTATACACAAACAATAAATCTGAAGAAGAAGAAATCAAGAAAACCATTCCTTTTATTATTGAAACAAAAAAAGTCAAATATTTGGGAATAAACCTAACAAAAGAAGTAAAGGACCTATACAAAGAAAACTATAAAACACTGTTAAAAGAAATAGAAGTAGACACAAAAAAATGGAAAGACATCCCCTGCTCATGGATTGGAAGAATTAACATTATCAAAATGGCCATCTTACCAAAAGCAGTCTACAGATTCAATGCTATTCCAATTAAAATTTCAATGTAATTCTTCAAAGAAATAGAAAAAAAATTGATGAAATTCATATGGAGCCACCAAATACCCTGAATAGACAAAACCCTCCTGAAAAAAAAAAGAAGGGAATGGAAGCATCACTCTCCCAGATTTCAAACTATACTACAAAGCCATATTAATCAAAACTGTGTGGTACTGGAACAAGAACAGACACACGGACCAATGGAACCAAATAGAAAACCCCGAAATAAACCCACAGATTTGTGGTCAGCTAATCTTTGAAAAAGGAGCAAAGTATATGCACTGGAGCAAAGAAAGGTTGTTCAATAAATGGTGCTGGGAAAACTGGGTCACTACCTGCAAAAGAATGAAACTTCACTACTACCTTACACCATGCACAAAAACCAATTCAAAATGGATTAAAGAACTAGCCATAAGACCTGAAACCATAAAATATATACAAGAAAATATAGGCGAAACACTACATGACATGCACCTCAAAGACATCTTTATAGACACATCACCCAAAGCAGTGACGGTGAAGGCAAGGATAAACAGCTGGGACTACATCAAATTAAAGAGCTTCTGCACAGCAAAAGAGACAATAACCAAAACAAGAGAAACCCCTCCGACTGGGAGAACATTTTTGCACCCAACACTAATGATAAAGGACTGATCACAAAAATCTACAAAGAGCTGATGAGACTCAACACAAACAAAGAAAATAATCCAGTCAAAAAATGGGCAGAAGAGCTAAAAAGGAACTTCTCCGAAGAGGAAATGCAAATGGCCAACAGGCATATGAAAAAATGTTCAACATCACTTGCAATCAGGGAAATGCAAATCAAAACTACAATGAGATACCATCTCACACCAGTGAGAATGGCACATATTAAAAAAACTAGCAACAACAAATGTTGGGAGGATGTGGAGAAAAAGGAACTCTCCTGCACTGCTGGTGGGAGTGCAAACTGGTCCAACCACTATGGAAAGCTGTGTGGAGATTCCTCAACCTACTAAAGATAGAGCTTCCGTAGGATCCAGCAATTCCACTCCTAGGTATTTACCCAAAGGACACAGAAACATCAATTCCAAAGAGCACCTGCACCCCTATGTTTATAGCAGCACTATTTACAATAGCTAAGCTTTGGAAACAACCCAAATGCCCAAAAATAGATGACTGGATCAGGAAGATGTGGTATACATATACATGATTGAATATTACTCAGCAATCAAAAGAGATAAACACATGCAATTTGCAGCAACATGGATGGAGCTGGAAGGGATCATGCTCAGCGAAATAAGCCAGAAAGAAAAAGAAAAATACCAGATGGTCTCACTCATAGCAGGAATCTAAAAAACCTAAATAAGGGACCAGGAAAAAGAATAACTATAAGAAAGAAAAAATCAAAATCAACAAACAAGTATAAACCAGAGACACAGTATGGGGTGGAGCAGGGAAAGGAGGGTTTGGGGTCAAAATAAGGGGGTTGCAATTGTATGGGGAATATAGAAATAAAAAAAATTGTATGTTACATGATCCTAATAATGTTAAATATCTTTGTTCGTGTGTGTTTCTATATAGAACAGACTTTAAGGAACGTACCATGGTGTGGCAGTGGCAACATTTGAGTGATATCATGAATGACTCTTGTTTCTTATATTTTCCAATTTTCTAGATGAACATGTATTAGTGCTGAGCTGTTGTCTTAAAAATCCCTTATACTAAAAATATTGGTTTATTATTCACATGGAGGCTTGTACAGTAAAGGAGGAGAGAAAAATCATGATTTTTATAATTGAGTTTGTTGATACTCTCCTACCTACATAGTATGTGACTTTGGGCAGGTTACTATTTCACTGAGTTTAGTTTCCTCACCTCTTCAATGAAAATGTAGGATTGTTTTGAAGTTCAGAGAGAATTATGCAGCATTAATAAATTAGTAGTGTACGTATTAAAAAGGCCGTATTAGTAACAAAAACAGCAGCAGCAAACATTTGCTTACTGTGCACCAGGCATTGTTCTAGCCCATAGTTTGTGAATATATTTCCTCATTTAATCCTCATATCAAGTAGAGGCTCTGATTACCTCCATTTTACAGTGGAGGAAACAACATAGAAACACTGAGGAACTTGTAGAAGAGACATAGTTAACACGTGGGCTTGGAAGTGGTCCCCCATTGGCATTACATAACTGCTTTCTGCAGAAAGGCTCAAAGTCACACGGCCTTTCCACCATGATCAGGAAATGAGCTGTGAGCCAGACACCCCACACTCATGCCATCATCGCTGCCTTCTCCCCACTGGAGAAGGGGACAATCATTTTGCTTCCTGTACTTACCAGATTTAGCCTGGTTGCCCTCTTGTTACTCTGACTGCAGGTTTTATTTCCCCTTGTATTGTTTCAGTTTACTCAAGTGTAAAACAAGGATATCATTGTACTGGACCCCTTACCTTCTTCTATATCATTAGCAGTGGCTTCCAAGTCATGGTCAATGATGAAGTGATTTAAACTCAACCTTCTTTTCTTTAGAATCTCCCTATTGGCTGAAAATACTACCACATTCTTCTTGAAGGCAAGCTTGGGCGTCTTAGAGGTTTCGGAGGTGCTCAGAGACTGAACTTTATCCCTTCAGTCTTCATGAAGTGGGTCATGTCTTGCATCGTGGCTCACATCATAAAAGGATTTCTGTGAGGATGGACAGTGGAAACTGAGAGTCTGTTTGTAACCACCAAGTGAGACTTTTTCAGTAGGAATTTTATGCAACAGACTTAACAAGGATCTCCCTTTTGGTTTTGGGTAATAACCCATGTTTCACTAGTCTTACCCCCTTCCAGTCCCCTCTTCTTTCCTCTCTCTATGCCTCTCTCCCTCCCCTTCCTGTGTCTTCTACCCTCCCTCTCTCCCTTCCTTTCTTTCAGCTTTGCTCTGCAAGGGAATTGTGATCCCTTGGGAAGACCTTGTCATTTTGCCTGTAGACTCACAAATGAAACGGGCTTACAAGTGATCTTAGTGAGTGGTAGCCTTCTAGTTAATTCCCTCTCAGGAGGTTAAATGTGTACTTGGCAGTACTCAAATATTTGAGAAATATTTCTTTGGGAATAATTTTACAGTCAGTGCGAGAAAAGACCAGGTAGTCCTTACATGGCCTATTTGCAAACTCCTCGCAAAAGAACACAGCTTGGTGAGTAGCTGCAGATTTCTCATTTCAGTTAACTTGCTCCTTCTACCTTGACATCAGGTGCTATTCCATTTGGAGAGCGATCTCTAACTCTAGTGTTAGTGCCAGAGGGGATGGCCATGGCACTTGAGTATAGGAGACAGACTCCCTAGTGAAGTGACCAAGGGGCTGACTCAGGATAGCATAAGTAACATTCTGATGAAGCCTGGCCCGAGAGACTCCAGCTCTTGGGGTTTCAGGAGAGTTCTGCTCTATTCCGGGAAATCGGGTAAACATGAAGTGTTAATCAACTGTTAGTGTAGAAGGGAATTGGTCTCACAATGAAGAAAAACATGTCTCTGGACCTCCAGTGAGAATAAACAAAAGTATCTGGTGGAGAAACTACCGCATAAGAACAGTAATCCCAAAGAGATAAACTGAATAAAACCAAAATAAGCCTTTGGATGATAAAACCAATTAGTGGCCACCAGGAGGGAAGAGAGGAAGGGAGCTGGCAGATCAGGACAAAGGAGCTGTGGTATGGTGAAGGAAAGAACTGGACTTTTAGTGGTGAACCTGTTGTCGTTTATATACAGGTCGATTTTCAGTAATGCACTTGAAACATGGTATAGTGCCTTATTACTTCAATTTTTTTTAAAAAAGGAATAGTAGGGCCTCCCTGGTGGCTCAGCGGTTGAGTGCTGGGTTGCGAAACTGCCTGGCCTCTGTGGCGCCGGTTCAATCCCCGGCTGCTCCCCGGCCACCGGAGGAGGGTCCCACATGGCGTGCAGACCTCTTCTGCCCCCGCTGCTCCCCTCAGCAGTGTGCTTTGGTCCTTCTGCCTGCTCTGCTCCCCGCTCTGGCTCTGGTGAATTCTCTCACCCTCCCGCGCTTCTGACTGTACCCAGTGCTTGTATAAACAAGACAAACAAACAAACAAATAAATAAATAAATAAAACATGCCTCTATAAAAAAAAAAATTCTTTAAAAAAGGAATAGTAACCCCATAAGAATTACAGTCATTTGCTTAACTTACCTGATTCAGAGAGAGCTGGTCAATCTCAGACCTGTAGTCTTCATTTTCACTGTCAAAGCAAGATGACGAGAATGCAATTCTGTTTGTTATATCGCTACAGTTACTGGGCAACACATTTTAATGATCACATTAGCTTTGGGTGTAACACACACACACATACACACACCCATTACTATCATCTTTGAAAATTAAGGACTTCTTTACATGCACATGCATACAGTAATTTGTACCTCACTAATTTGGAGTTAGTTATCACTAAGACAGGTCTTGAACTTTACCTGTGTTTTACCTATAAAGAAGATGGCTTGGCTAACAAATTGAATAGTTGCAGTTGAATTTCAGGGGAGAATATTAAGCTTCTTAAGAGAAAAGAAGTACGTTTGGAGCATCTTATTTTAATTTTAACCAAATCATATGTTATACAGATTGCTTCCCTGTATTCACTGAAACAGACTGAATAATTTCTAGTTGGCAAAATGCCCAGACAACACTTTGATAGCCTGTTAGTGTATGTTAATAGGTAATGGAAATACTATGTCTATTTAAAGTGTTCTATAACTTTAAATTTTTATTCATTCATCTGAGAATTAAGTTTCACTGTGTATGTGCATCCACGTGTGCAGATTGCTGTGGGCCCATGTGAACCCAACAGAGACTGTATTTAAGTAGATGTTGAAATTCACTAGTGTCCCTTCCCAGAGGGTGACACTTCTTCCTCTTTTTTTTTTTTTAAGATTCGTTTATTTATGCATACAAGAACTGGGTGGTGAGAGGATCCCCCAGAGACAGAGCTGGGAACAGAACAGGCAGATTGACTGAAATACACTGCTGAGAGGAGCAGCGGGCGAGCCAGGAGAGTTCTGCTGCGCCATGTGGATCGCTCCCTGGCTGGGGATCGAACTCATGCTGCAGCTTCATAGTGCGGTGCTTAACTCCTTGCGCCGCTGGGGAGGCCCGAGGGTGGCACTTCTATGTGCTGTCTCCACATCCACTCTGTCCATTCCTTCTTCATCTACTCTTGTGGTTCTTCTGTGGCCACCATTTTTCTGAGACACTCATGCCTCAGCTGTTATTGACCTCCATCTAGTGGCCACTTCCCCATCTTCCTTTTCTGTCCGTGGCTCTGAGCACATGTGAGCGCTCCCTCCCTTTCTTTTTTTTAAGATTTATTTATTTATTTATACAAGCACTGGGTATAGTCAGAAGCGTGGGAGGGTGAGAGAATTCACCAGAGCCAGAGTGGGGAACAGAACAGGCAGACTGCCGAAATACACTGCTGAGGGGAGCAGCAGGCGCTGCAGGAGAGGTCTGTCGCACCTCCTCCCTTTTGAATGCTTCCCAGCTTTGATTTCTGTGATACCCCACTCCCCTGGTTTTCTTTACTTTTTCTTGCTGCCTTTTTCAGTCACTTTTGCTGGCTCCTTCTCTCATGCTTCTCAATGCCCATGTCAGGGTCCATCCTCTTCTCAGAAGGTCTTATTTAGTCTTGTGGCTCCAGTTACCTTATGTTTGCTGACATCCATTCCTAAGTTTAAATTTCCTGTCTGTGTTCTCTGAGCTTCAGCTTTGCATATCTATCTGATTCTTTGACATCTTCACTTGCATATCTAATTGGTCCAAAAGGGAATCCTTGAGAAACCACTAACTTTAAACCTGTCTCTCTCCTGGTCTTCCTCAGTAAATGGCACCAAGATTTACTCAGTTACTCTTACAAAAAATCTGAGAAGTTATTTTTTATTCATTTTTTTTCCTCATTCCAACACCCAATCCACTAGAATGACCATTAATTATCCTCTAAATTACTGTCCATAATCTCTTTTTCTTTCTTCATCAACTAGAGAGGCTTGGATGCATGGTAGTTAAACCACTCTCTTACCTGGATAGTAGGTACAATAGCCTACTCATTGGTCTCTCAGCTTCTACTTTTTTTCCTGCTCAGTCCATCCCCCCACAGTGATTAGAAAAATATTTTTAAAAAGCACAATCTTATAATGTTACTTAAAATCTTCCAGTGGTTTCCCAATGACCTTGGAATACGTGCAGATTCCTCAAGATGACTTATGGAATCTGGGTGAAGGCGGCTCTTATTTGTCTTTTAGGTTTATCTCATACCCCCTTCAGTGGTGTCTCCTGGTCATGAGAGCTGGTGTGTGTGTATCTTTTTCAGACTTTGCCTTGGGAACTTAAAGTTGGCTGTGGTGGGAGCATTCATACCTTGGAGACTGGTAAATGCTACAAAGCAAGGCTTTTTGTTTTTTTCCCAGAAGGTCAGTTGTGAAGCACTTTCCTGTACAACATCAATTCTCCCCTTTCTCATTATACTCCAGCCATACTGACCTTCTGGTTTTTTCTTGAACTCATCCAGCTTATTGCTGCCTTGGAAACTTGATATTTACTGTTCTGTCTGGATTGCTCTTTCTTTCCATGGTTGGGTCCTTCTGTCATTTATAATTTAATTCAGAGTCATTTCCTAAGAGAAACTTTACATGATGAGCTTATTCAAGAGCCCCCTTCTCAACTCTGTCACATCACTCTGTTTTATTTCTGTCACAGCAGTTACTTTCAACTGAAATAATTTATTTTCTTAGTTGTCATCATCTGTCTGCACACATTAAAATATTCCCTCCTGTGTCTCCAGCGCCCAGAACAGGATGTGGCCCAGGATTGGTGCTTGACAGACATTATATTGAACTTCCTTATATGATTTATCCTCTTGGCTTTAATTTCCTCATCTAAAATTAGAACATGCGCACATATGGAGGCGTAACTACAAAATTAAAATAATAATAAAAAATGGATCATTGAGGTGATGTCACCAGAATGGTAAAGTGGGAGAGCCTAACCTCTGTCCTCCCACAAAGATCAACAATAATACGCCTATTCATGAACAAAAGCAGCTCTGGGAAAACTTGGCAGTCCACTTAAGAAACTTCAGCAACACACTGGAACAAAAAGCTAGAGAATAACTGCACAACAAGGGAAGGAAGAACAGTTTTATCCTTCCTGAATCATCCTGTCCTCCAGGTTGGCATTACTTAGTGCCAAGAAGGATCTCCCCAGTTAGAGTTCTCTCTCCGAAGGGAAAAGCAGGATCAGCTACCAGTGCCTTTTGGGACACTGCATGAAGGCCTATTTCTGTTTCATCCCATGTGGAGAACAGCAAAGCTGGATGTCTAGAGATGTCTAGGGACAGGAATAAAAAGGAAGGAAAGTAGGGGCTCCTAGAATTAGCCATGCAGCAGGGCTGACTGCAGTTCCCAGGGACTTGCCCTGCAGAAGCCCCTGAAACTTTCACTTCCTAAGAAACAAAAGACAGCCCATCTGCTGTGGAACCCTTACAGATTTCACAGCTGTTTATGTCCTGGGTAACTGCTGCCTAAGTTCCTCCCAGCTTCCTGCTCTCTGCTCCCAGGAGAGCCTGGGGCCTGAATTGTCCCAGTTCTCTGTGGCTGTGTGAGTGCACAGTGCCAGCCTAGAATGAAGAAGCTGAATGACTGTGTATGTGCTGAGGTGAGCCCTTCCAGCTACCAACCTCAGTGTTGTCATCATTCTCTACTACCATGTGTGCACCCAAGTGAGATATTCAACCATAGAAGGGCACACTGACAGCCACCTCCTTAACAGCTTTTATGGGCCTGAATTTGTCTCTTTCTTTAGTCACTAGGGTCATGTGCAACTAGTCCTCCCCATTCCCCCAGCTGTGTACCTGAATGCCCTATTCTGACCCTTACCACTTGTCTTCACTGCTTTGTGCAAATCTGTGGGAAGACCTCATAGTCACAGGAGTGCACACTGACAGCCAGGGCACCCACAGCTGCTTGTGAGCTCAGGTTGGTCTTGTCTCCTGTCACTGGCCTTCACCATCAGGCTAGACCCTCTAGCTCTGCACCAGCCCAACTCTCTTCACCAAACTCCACTACCATGCCTGTGTTCCTGAGTAGACCCTGAACCCACAGGGTTACATGCCAACCCTCAGACCTCTGCAACTTCCAGCACACCTGCAGATGGCCCAGGTCATTGCTGCTGGCTCTGACCCCCACCACTAAATGTCTATCTGCACTTGGCCCCTGTCACACCACAGGCATCTGTGTAGACCTGCAGTGAGTCCCTGCCTCTAGACCTGGGGTTGCAGCACATTCTAGCAAGCACCCACACACAGGTGACACTACTCCCTTACTAGAATGAGTCCCTAAAATCTTTTAGAGGTGACCGCATCTTCAAATGTGCAGATACCTATGAAGCTCAGGTATTATAAAGAATTAGGGAAGCATAATATCTCCAAAGGAAACCTCTAGTAACTGACCCTACATAAATGGAGATGCAAGAATTGCCTGACAAAGGATTAAAAAGCCATTCTTTGAAAGGTGCTCAGATAACAACAAGGATATACAAATGATTTAACGAAATCAGGAAAGTAATATAGAGCAAAACAAGAAGTTCAACAAAGAGTTAGAAAACATAAAAGAGAACCAAGCATATTTTGGAGCTAATGTATGTAGTCACTCACTGCATGATGAACATTTAGGTCATTGATAGACCATATATACAGTGAGGATGGTCTCCAAAGTCCTACTGACTGGAGATGTCATAGCTGTTAAAAGTCCTGGTGTTTTATGTTGGCACTGACCTCATACATCTCTTGTTTGCTGCCTTTCCATCTCTTGCCAACATTGTTTTCTCTTGTGCTCGATTTAATCTCATGCTGTTGTGTTCATCATGGCTTAAGGGTACAAAGACCACTGCTAATGTTGCCAGTAAGAAGCCACATGAAGTGATTGACCTGGAAACAAAATTAAAAATATTAAAGACAACAAAAGTAAAATGTCAGTGATGGCTATTCCTCCACATTCAGGTGTGTTCCAGTCCAGCACAGAATGATCTTGAAGAACAAGAACAAATGCTGTTAAAGGATCTGCTTCATTGAAAGCAATGAAACTAACAAAAACTCAAGAAGGGACTATATTACATATGAAGAAACTTTTAATGATCTGGTTTGAAGACCAGTATAGGGTGTTTTCCTGTTAGCACCCATGACAATCACAACCAAAGCAAGAAGTTATGTTAGAAAAAAAATAAAGGCTGAACCCAACGATGGTGCTGAATTTACTGCTAGCACCATAATGTTTGCACAATAATGCAATTGCCTAATGACACACTTCTCAGAATATATTCTTGCTATTAAGAGATGTGTGATTGTACTATGACTGTCTGAAGAATTCAGTAGAAAGTTTCAACAACAGACTGGGCCAAGCAGAGTAAAGAATCAGTGAATTTGGAAACAAATCATTTGAAATTATCCAGTCAGAGGAGTGAATTGAAAAAAGAATGAAGGCAGTGAAGAAAGACTTATGGAACTTATGTAACACTATTAAGAGAAACAATTTATGTATCATTGGAGCAGAGAAGGAGAAAGGGCAGAAAGTATTTAAAGAAAAAATGACTGAAAACTCCCCAAACCTAGAGAGAGACTTGATACCCAGTTTTATGAAACTAATAGGTCACTCCATAATTTCAATCCAAAATGATCTTCTCCAAAACATGTTATAATAAAACTGTGTAAAAATCAGAGACAGGAGATCAGAACAGCAGGTTTTCCACACATTAATCTTAGGAAGTCACATTGCCCTGGCGGTATCAGGGTTTCTGGGGATTTGGGGCAAAGGGAATACCTGCTTGTCCAGTGAAGGACTCAGGGACTCTTGTGTGTCTGGTGGTTTCCATTTCTTTACTTCCGACTGAAAGAGGACCTAATTAAGTTGTTGATTAGTCATTAAACGTAACTTTTGATGATAGATGATTATGTGATATTGGCAAATAACTCAGAAGGATTTCAAGGAACTGAATGACGTTGCTATGATAAAGTTCCTTTAATTTCCATCTACTTATTACTTATATTATGAGTTCTCCCAGAGCTTATATTTAAAATGCCAAAATAGGGCCTCCCCGGTGGCGCAGTGGTTGAGCGCTGGGTTGCGAAACTGCCCGCAGCCTCCACAGCACCGGTTCTATCCTCGGCCGGGTGAGGGTCCCACATGGCGTGCAGACCTCTCCTGCTGCCCGCTGCTCCCCTCAGCAGTGTACTTCGTCAGTCTGCCTGCTCTGCTCTCCGCTCTGACTCTGGCGAATTCTCTCATCCTCCTGCATGTCTGACTGTACCCTGTGCCTGTATAAATAAATAAATAAATCTTAAAAAAAAAAAGAAAAGAAAATGTCAAAATAGAATAGGATTGATGTTGAGTGCTCATTCTAATTATGAGTAATATATAAATATATGCAATAATTTTCAAAAGCTTTATCTTATCCAGATATATTGCTAATAAAAATGAACATTTATAATATAATGTTTATGTATTATTTTGATGAATTAGGTAATAACAATAATTGTAATGATGATTCAGTCTATGTGAATGAAGAAATTAACATTATGATTATATAAAAATATAAAAAATGCATTTTATTGTTGCAAAGAAGTATCATAGGATCATCAGTAAAATACTTTCAAGCTTAACATATTACATCAATATAAAGTTTCATGGGGAAATGGAAGTATTAATTCAAGGAGAAAGGGAATTTTGTAAAATTTCTGATTGTTGAAGAAAAGTTCATTCACATTTTTTAGATGGATGAACAATAAGAAACAATCACTGTGATACTGGGTTCCATTGGTTATATTTACAAAAGTGATGTAACAGTTTTATTTTAAAGTATCAGTATTTACAGTATTCCAGAAGTGATAACATTTGCAACTAATTATTTAAAATTACAATGAAAAATTTTTATATATTAACCAAAATATGTATTGGGTCATAGATTTAATTAATTCTTTCAGGGGTTATGTGAGCTAAAACACTGGAAAACCAATACCCTATGAAGATTAGGACCCTGAAAGGGCCATTTGGGAAGGAAATTGGAATTTTTTTATGGTGGTAAGGCTCCCAGTGGGTGATGCATCAAAAGAACATAATCTATTTGAAATAGGGGTCTCGATCCCTAGGCTGGAGGATACTGAGGCACAGTTGCCACTTGACATGTCTTTCTGATATCTTTTTTTTTTTTTAAAGATTTATTTATTTATGCATACAAGAGCTGGGGTACAGGCCAGAGGTACGGCGGGTGAGAGGATTCACCAGAGACAGAGTGGGGAACAGAACAGGCAGACTGACTGAAATACACTGCTGAGGGGAACAGCAGGCGAGACAGGAGAGGTCTGCTGCACCATGTGGGTTGCTCCCTGGCCAGGGATTGAAATTGTGCTGCAGTGGCTGTGGACAGTTTCATAGTTTGTGTCTTAACCCCTTGCGCCACCAGGGAGGTCCTTCTTTCTGATATCTTTTATTTAAAGTCAAACCGTAGTGTGTGTAGATGCTCTTGTGTGTGCCTGGATTCCACATTTCCCTCTGCTCCAAGGACTCATCCATATCCAACCTTCGCATACTAAATTACATGGCCCCTTCTGGCCAGGTGCTTCAGCATCAGGATGCTCAGATGGTGACTGAGACTCCTTTGACTGACACTTCCTGATCCCAGGGCTCCATTCAGCAGACAGATGAAGGATTTCTTAGCTTTTTTTGTCCCTGAAGACTGATGGGATTGGGGTACAGGCGGTAGAGATGAGGGACCAGAAGAGAAGCATCGGCCTTTTCACGTAGCTTGTGGGAAAGATCAGGACTTGGAAGAGACTGGTGGCTTAGTCCCAGTCACAACTCACCCTTGGTCTCCACTTGCCCAGACATAGGCCTCACTTGAGCCCCTCTATTCCCAGCTGTCACATTTGCTGGAAAGTAAAATCTTAGAAACAACAAGGCCCCAGACCCCTGGCAGCCTCCTTGTCTTCCCCAGGACATTCCTTGCCCTCCCCTAGCCCTACCTTTTCTGGTCCAAATGCTGCATTTCATGGTTTTGTGAACTGCTTTCAGAGAGAGATTTGAATATTTCATGATTGTTCATGTAAGCAAATAGTCATGCTTGCACAATTAAGAAAATCAATGCTTCTGGACTCGTGGTGTGTGTGTGTGTGTTTGTGTTGGGGGGCTTGGTAAGGGTACTCTAATGACCCATCTTGCTTCACAACTGCCAATCTAGGAGCCAGGATGTAGATGATATGTGCTGAGAACTGGGAGGAGTCTCTGACTGGTCCTGCACCTGTGGCATCACACTAATTTCCTGAGTTGTGCTCACCTTGGCTTCCAGTTGAACCAGATGTTTGGGAGTAATTCAGCAAAGTTTCAGAGAGGGGGAAGGAGGTCTGCACAGAAGACACACTGACCTAGCCCTGAACCTCTGACCAAGATGTTGCAGTAGTCAACCTTCCTCAACCTGCCTTTCAGACCAGATATGCCCCCACCACTGTACCATTCACCTTCCGCCATTTGACACTTGCTTACTCCAGCATCAGCTTACAGGGTAAGACACACCCTAGCCCAGTGGACTGCCTGTCACAGAACCCTAGACATCAAGTCACAATCACAAGCACTGGCCTTCTACTCTCTAGGTCCACAGGATCTGGAAAGCTAGCAGGATCTGTGTTAGGCGAGGTGTGTTACCGGCTGGAGGAGCAAATTGACTTCCTGTTCCATTAGAAAGACTTTCTACTTTGGTTGTATTTCTTGTGTTTGGTTGAGGTGGGAGGACGCTGACTCTCACCACTGCAATCATCTGGCTCTTTCCATTTAGAAATGGCCATTTCTTCTTCTGGTTTTTTTCTAATTCTATTTAAAATTTTTTTTAAATTTATTTTCTTACATCATTGTTCATTTTTGAGAAGTAATTGGTTTCTCCCCTTAGGTGTAGACTCCACAGTACTCCCCTCACCCTGTCACCTGGGACCCATCACCTTATTCCCTTGTGCTCTTCCCTCTCCTGTTTTGACCCCCTCCCACTCCCTTCCCTGCTGTATTCCTTAGTCTTCCAGAGGCAATGGTCTCACCACCAAAGCTGATAAAGGGCTGTTTTCAGGTAGAGTACTTGGCCCCAAAACAGGAATAGAAGAACCATTGGAAGGTCAATTTTAATCTTTAGATCAGATCCCGGAGTTGAAACCCAAAGCCTTTTGAACAATTTAATGCAGGGGAGTTAAAAAAAAGAATTAGTAATTCATAAATACTTTCTTCTTGTAAAAAAACTCAAACATTTCAAAACTAAAGTTCCCCTTGACAATCCTCTTTCTTGCCCCGTCCCAAGTAACCACTATCCCTTCAGGTCAATAGCCTTCCGGAGCTCTCTGCCTTGTAAGATACATGCTGCATTTTGGATGCAATGCATTTTGGATATGCAGTGCTTTTTTTCAAAATGTAATTGGCACCATACTTTATTTATTGTTCTGCAACTTGACTTTTTCTCTCAATAATTTTCTTGGATATATTTCAATTTCAGCACTATTCTTTTTTCTTTTTCATTTGCCATGGTTTGTTTAACCTTTTCCCTGCCAATGGGCTTTTAGGTTGCTTATTTTGTCAAACTTTGAAATAAACAATTCTAAAGTAAACATCCTTGAACTTGTTTCTTTAAGGAAGACACCAAATAGTGGAATAGCTGAGTCATAAGGCATGTTAAAAATAAACTTTGCCAGTTTCTCTCCAAAATGACTGTATCAGTGTGCCCTTATATAGATGATTGGGAATTTGGCTTCAAGGTGAGATGCCTTCACAGTTTGTCTTTCTTTGCAGTGTGTCCTTCTTTTCTTTTCTTTTTTCTTTTTAAAGATTTATTTATTGATGCATACAAGAACTGGGGTACAGGCCAGAGGTATTGGGGGGTGAGAGGATTCACCAGAGACAGAGTGGGGAACAGAACAGGCAGATTGACCAAAATACACTGCTGAGGGGAGCAGCAGGGTCTGCTGCGCTATATGGGAAGCTTCCTGGTGGGGATTGTACTTGCTGCAGCAGCTGCAGAGAGCTTTGTAGGTTGCGTCTTAACCCCTTGTGCCACCAGGGAGGCCCTGTCCTTCTTTTCTTGACCTGAGAGAGGTGAGTGGAATTATTTTACTCAACCAAAGAAAGAGGACAGCATATCTGCTCGGGTCCTCAGGGGCATCTCTTCTTTCTTCCCCAGACCACTGCTTGGGTGCCACCAGCCTTTTTATGTATTGCAGAGTGAGAACCACTTGGTTGCTCTCTCAATACCCATCCCAGCCTGCCCACTGTGTTTATGAAGCAGACAGAGCTGGGAGATGGGGTTTATTAGGTTGTGGGGTCTCTGTTCATATCCTGTGCCCTAGTTTGGAGAGCTGGGAAGAGGAGGAGCAGAGGGAATTGAAGCCAGCCACTGAAGACTGGCACATTTCAACACTTGTTTCCCCCCAAATAAGTCTTATGCTTTTTTCCTTTTTTTTTTTTTTTAAGATAAAAGCCTTTAACAAGTTATTTTTGTGGGTTTTTTTTTGGGGGGGTGGGTGGGTAATATAGTCACATGATTCTACAATCAAACTATATAAAAGTTATCTAGAGAAATGTCTTACACCTACACTTGTCCTCTTTTATCTTATTCCCCAGTCCCTCCTAGCTACTTTAAAAAAGAAATTAAAAATTTTTAATCTATATTCCAGAATTTTCCAAATCAAATACAAGCACATTGGAAAGCATTTCCTTGCTATTTTTTTCTGGCTTTTATTTCATAAAAGTGCACTATACACATTGTTTACCTGTTCCTCTTTTGTAGTTATCAATTTGTGCAGGAGAGATTGTGTATTGGTTCAGAGTGCTTTCTTGTTCGGTTTTATAGCTGCATAGCGTTTCATAGTTTGGCTGCCCCATCATTCAGTTAGCCTGTCTCCTATGGACAGACACTTGGGCTATTCCCAGTCTTTTGTTATTACAAGTGATGTGCAATGAATAATTTGGATTATGTGTTATTTCGCTCGGTGTATGTCCATCAGTAGGATAAATATCCAGAAGTAAAAATGCTCAGTCAAAGGGGATGTACATTTGTTAATTTCCATAGTTACTATCATTTTTTCCTCTATAGGATTTATAACAATTTTTATTCCCAACTGTAATGTTTAAGAGTGGAGGTTTTCCCCACAGTCTTCCCAACAGGGCATGTTAAGATTTTTGGCTAATCTGATGGGAGAATATTGGTATCTCAAAATGCTGTTATTTCAACCTTCTTTTTATAATATTGAGCATCTTTTACTCTGTCCAGGCTCTAATGGTATTTCTGTTTCTGTGTATAACCTGATAATACTTTCTTTTGTTGGGTTTTTGTTCTTGTTATTATCTCATGCTTTGAGGTAAGTCATCATACGTTAAACAAATCACCCCTTTGCCGGAGATGCAAGCTACAGATATTCTGACATTGCTTCGAGTGACTTCTGCAATCTTGGAAGTTGACTTCTTGCACATTCTTTCTTGTACTCCTGTGCTTTGGTTCATACTGACCCCTCTACCTGTAGTACCTTTCCTTTCCTTTCTGCTGCACCTCCCCCTGCAGTGACCCTTAGGGCTAATGGCTTGCGCCCGCCATGGTCCCTAGGTCCGGCTGGGCAACCAGCCCGCAGGGGGAGAACAGCAAAATCCCCTGAAGACATAGATAAGAGGAAGCCTGTTGAAAGATAACGACCACCAGGAGCCACTACAGGAATGCTGTCCGCATGGAACCTTATCTCGCCTTCTCAAGGCCCACAAACTTCATTCTAATACAACTGTCTCTATAAAATCTTTTCTCTTTCTAAAATCTTTTCTTTTTCTCTGTCAAAAAAGGTCATTGGTTTGCCGATTAAAAAAGAACATACGAAATCTAATAACTAGGCTGATTCAAATGAAACGTTACTAAACTCTGTGTATTAATAGAACTGTTAGCTTAATAATTTCTCTGTTGTATGCTTAGCCTTGTTAGTATTAATCTTAATGATAAAAATATTACATTGTGAAAAGTAAAATTCACCCGTGTTAATTAATAGTAATTTAGTGGTAGTGAGTAGTTAAAACAAAAAGTAATCATACAAAACAAAAAGAAAAATTAATAGCCTAACTACTTAGGAATGCACCTGAGTCCAGATGTAAATCACTGCTCTGTCAATGATAAGCTAAACCTATAAGCAAGCTGATTTCTTCACTGATATTCGCCATTCCTATGCTTTTAGAAAACGTATATATACTGGTCACCAACTCAAATTAAATTACACTCAGATTTTCACTCTTGAAGTGTGTCTGTTTGTCATTTCTTTAACCGAATCCCTGACCACCCTGTGCAGTCTCTCAACCCTGAGACGGCCTCATCGTTCACTGCTGTGCAAGTCTGTGGCACTTTCTGTGTGGGGACTCCTGTTCAGCCTTTTAGACTTGACTCACATGTCACCCTCCTTGATCCTCTGGCCTTCACAGAGGGTCTTGTCACTCTTCCCTGACTGCTCCTCTTCTATTTTATCCTACCTCTACTGGTTATTTTTGCTTGTATATATCTACCTGCCTTATCTACCTAGGAAACTTTACCTTTCTCTTTCTATATTACCAGCCCCTAATTCAGAACATTTGTTTAATACATATTGAATAAATAAATAGAGAAATTGACAGCTCTTACTCCTAACCCTTACTAATCCCTATAATGATTAATACTATTACTACTACTACTACTAATCAACTGATCCTGTTTTTCAGATGAAACTTGTGCACTAAATACCTTTTTGTTGAAATACAGAAATGAAGAGGGCTGGAGGGCATGTCTTTGCAAGCCGTGGACATGGTGGAGGTTATCTGTATCACTCAGTGATGAGGGATCAGCTTCCAGCTCCCCAAGGAGAACCCTCATAGACCCACTTATATTTACTCTTTGGTGGCACATTCAAAAAAAGTCTATCACCAGGTAGAAATATTTTTTTCAGTGAAATTTATTTCAGAATCATGGAAGCAATCTGATCATCATCTGAGCTTATCTATTTTCAGTCTTGGTGAAGTAAAGATTAAAGATAAAGATGACACACTAGGCCAAATAAAATTGAATCAATAGATAGTGAAGACTGGGTTCTTTCACAGACACTGCTACTTCCTGAATTAAATAGACTAAACCCTCAATAAATAAATAAATAAATAGTTAAGTGGTTCCAGAAGCAGGAAACAAAGGACAGAGGGTAATGGTTTCTGCCAGACTGACTTTGAGTAAGAGAGACAAGAGGAGCTTGGCTTAGCAGAGGTGGGGGTGTCTGAGATTGGCCCGGGAGGAAGGGGACCTTCCTCCTGTCTGGTGGGCACTAATACACAGATGGCAACTGGGCACCAATTGGATATGTTTGGCCTACAGCCATGTTCAAAACCCTTATACTCCCCTCCTGGAGCCCCATGGGTCATTCTGCACATGGGGACTCTCTGTCTGGCTCTTTAAGGAGAGATGACTTCCATGGAGAAGTCAGTTATATCCTGGTTGCCTCTGGTGTTTCCCAGGAAGAGGGGCATTTGTTCTGCTTGAGAGGTGCTGATGTACCAGTTGGGGAACTGGGCAGACTCAAATTCAAAATGCTCCTTGATTGCTGTCTTGTTGAAGACAAATCTCTCTTCCATCTTCTTCTTTGGGTACATTTTGGGGTCTACCGTCTGTAGCAAAACAGAAGGAAGAACTTTTGTGAGGGAAGAGACAAAGACATTCTGGGAAGTATGTTCATGGGTCAACTGGAGAGGAAACCGATGAGCAGGATGAGGGGCCAGAATCCTAAGTTATTTTTGTGACCCCAGCTTTCTATAAGGTAGCTGAAGTAATTCTTAACCTTTTTGAGATTTGATTTGGAATGCCAGAAAGAATGATATAGGTGGGCATATTTTTAAAAAAAGTGAAAATTAGGTTAAAACTTCTAGGAGTTAGGTTAAAGCTTCCAAGGGCTTTTGCTGTATTTTTCCTTATGGCTGTGGTGAGAATGACATCAACTTGGGTATGAGACTTTTATGGGGCACACCGGCTATTGGGGGAGGGTGTTTGGGAGGTGAGTGGAGATAGTGAGTGGAGATAATGATACAGGAGCATTTTGAATGGATGAATCCCTCAAAGTGTGATCCATCCATGGAACAGCCTACAAATCTACAATTCTTCCATCCTGTATGTTGTATAATCTGTTGGAGGTGGGAACAATAGCAGGACATAGGAACTTCAGCAAAATGATTTAATTTTCTGTGGTGGCAGTGAAAGTTGCATGCATTTAACAATTCCATTAAATTTATTTACATTTGTGCAAAATTATCAAATAAGTCTGCTCCCTGACTTTCTGAGGGGGGAAGGTGTTTGTCTTAGCAGTGAGTGAGCACTAGGGGTGCTTTGGAGGAGTCTGAGTAGGGCCTTTAGTCCCTGCTACTCACTCACCTCCAGCTGCAGGGTGGGCGTTCCATCTTTCATCACACACGACAGGTACAGATTCTTATCCTTGAGGCCCAAGGCCACGGGTATCTTGTCGTTGGTTTCTTCTCCTTGCACAAAGCTCATGCAGAACACCACTGGAGAAAGAAGAGGGACCTCATGGTCAGGGACACACAGCGGTGAAAGGTTGGCTCAACTGGACCCCGAGCCCAGGCTCTGTACACTATAGTATCCCCTGCAGGGGTGTACACTCAAATCCTGTGACCCACTGGCAGACAACTTCTCATAGTAACAGCAGGGTCACTTGGTTGATTCTGATTTTCCCCACAGAAAGTCTAGGGGTTCTTAGTGTCTTATCTCATTGGCAATGAAGCATTAGGAGGGCCTAATTTTTGAAGAGTGAAAGAAGTTATCTTGTCACTGGCAGGTGATGTATTTATCTGCATGCACAGAACAGTGTGAAAAGCAAGGAAAGAGATAAAGTGGGACCCAAAATAAATCAGGTATCAGATCTGTTTCAGCAGCTTAGAGCAGCAAGTGGGAAGAACTTGGGAGAGGAGAGGCTTGGCTGGGGAAAGTGTCGCCAAAGAAACACTCATTTTAGTCTTAGTCACAGCTGTCTCACTTGAAGGACCCAAGACCACACTCACAACACAGTTCTAAAGACACAGGATCATCCTGTCCTGGCTGAGGACAGGAAGCTTCACCCCAACTGATGCTGCTTTTTAAGGGCGATAGCCTTGGGTGTGATCAGACTGCTCCTTTCAGCTGCTCGCCAGGCTGTACCCCTGCACACAGGCTTCAGCCATAGTGGCAAGGTGCCAGGCAGATCCCCACAATGAATGGGCTTCCCAGACTGGAAACATTTGCCAGTTACAATAGAGAGATATAAGTTCCTGCTTGTCAGTAAAATTTCCCCACATGGAATTATCTGGTATTGGGTGGGAAGGATGTTAGGGCCAACGGGGTAAGGTTAAGAATGAAGATGGACATATTATCTCTTCACCATACTAATTTCAACCTCAGTAACGGAAGAAAAAACCCACAGGCAGTTAGGGCATGTCCATCAAATGACCCCGTTCTGTGGAAACACTGAAACTGCACTAGCTTTCAATGACTTGGCATGACAATGGCCCTGGGTGTGCGTGAGCAGCCTATTCTAAAAGTCCCCTCTCTTGCTGAAAAATGGATGTGCTGAGAGAAAGAGTCTGCATCATTGCTAGAAAATGACAAAACATATGTTCTTTATTATATATTTTCTTCTTTGTGTTGATCATTTCCTTGATGTTGCACTTTGTTGAAAATGTGGAGAATCAGCAAGCTGACAGAGGCCAAGAAAGGAATCAGGATGTCCCCATTTACCTTGTTGATCCAGAGACTCTCCTCTGAGGTGGAGAGCATGAAGCTGACATGCATCAGACAGCACCAGGCTCTTTTGTTCTATGTCCTGGAGCCTGCAGTTCAGCCATCTTGGAGGTGCATCACACAACAAATCGTCATCATCCTTGTCACAAAGGATGGGTTCTGAAATGTGGAGCACATATGCTGTTTACGTGGGAAATCAGAAGGGCACAGTGATGATGTGAGGCAGCAGAATTCCATTTCCAGAGGGACATCTGAGCACGCCCAGTATCGTCCAATTGTAACATTGGTGGAGAGGATGTTGGAGTGTGTGAGAACACTGAACCTTATGCTATATGGCACAGATTCAAATTTCAGTTCTCTTGTTTGCTGTGGGTCAGTAATACAGCTACCAATGTAAAAATACACAATGGTGACAGTGAGAACACTAGCCCAGCAGAGACGTTGTGAATTGCAGGAGATAATGTGAGAGAAATCACTCTGAGAATGATTGATTGGTTTGCAAATGTAAGTAGTGAGTTAGCTGCCACTGCCAATATACTTCTAGAATACAAACAACATTGTGAACCAGTGTTACCCTGATAATAATAATAATAATAATAATAATAATAATAATGATAGAAAAGAATAGTTTCAACTAAAGAGATGATTAATTTGGCTTCTTGCTTCTCTGTTTTCCTCTTGTCTGAGGTCAGTTCCTCTGAGTCTTCTACATTGATTGATTGATTGAGATAATGTTGGCTTACATTATTGCTAGTATTTTGGAAGTGAATCCCCCCTTCAGATACAGTTACCATAATGCACCCACCACCAAATCACCCACAGTCCACCCCCATAGTCCATTGTCCTCCCTTTTCTTTCTTCTCTCGCCTCCCCAACTCCCTTCCCCTCTGAATGCTTCAGTTCTGCAGTCAGCTGTCAAGGGCTAAGTGTCTTTATCTGACCCTTACTTTGGAGTCTTCTATTTTTAAAGGGCTTCAACTTGGGGGAGTTTAGTTAACTGTTGGGTTATGGACTATGGGAAGGAAGGCACCAGAAATTGCCTGTCTGCCCCTAGTTCTCACAAAGTACCTTCTTCAAAGATGAACAAAAAGAGGCTCCTGAGGTTGTCATTCTGGAATGTCAGTGAGTCAGGAACGAGCATGTTCCGCAGCTTCTCCACAGTCACAATGATCGACACCACCCGCCTGAACTTCTTGTTGTAGAGCTGGCTGGAGATTTGGAACTGGATGCCATCATCTTCCTGAGAAATGAGGTCCCGGTCTTGGAAGCATTGCTGTGGAGAGACCAAGAAAGTGAATATTTTGAGGTGGTCAGCTCAGATAACCCCTGTTTGGAGCACAGAGAGGTGGAAAGAATCTTAGAGATCTCTGAGTTTCTAAGGAGGAATTCTAGTCTCTCAGAAGCTCAAAAAGCTGAAGTGGCTTACCCAAGCGCATGTGGCAAGTTAGAGGCACATCTAACACCAGAATGTGGGCTTTCTGATGCCATAGTTGATGTTCTTTTAGAATAAATCCTAGTTCTACCTTGTTTGTCTTTTTTTTTTTATTTTTTTTTTTAGAGGCATGTTTTTCTTTATTTGTTTGCTTGTTTGTTTTTGTTTTGTTTATACATGCACTGGGTACAGTCAGAGGCGCGGGAAGGTGAGAGAATTCACCAGAGCCAGAGCGGGGAGCAGAGCAGGCAGAAGGACCGAAGTACACTGCTGAGGGGAGCAGCGGGCGGCAGGAGAGGTCTGCGCACCATGTGGGACCCTCCTCCGGTGGCCGGGGAGCAGCCGGGGATTGAACCGGCGCCGCAGAGGCTGCGGGCAGCTTCGCAACCCAGCGCTCTACCGCTGCGCCACCGGGGAGGCCCTTTTGTTTGTCTTTTTTTATACATGCTCCACCTAACTGTGATCTTACATCATCTTACACTTTACGTCTTTTTGTGTCGCAATACTCTAACATCCTGTATTTAATTTTTCATGGCAATGACCATCTTAATGCATCTATGTGCATTCAATAATTTTTCAACTATTCTATACATATTTTGATTTTTTTCAAAAATGCTATCTCATAAGCATTCAGCAAATACTATAAAAGTAGGTGCTATTTGTGAAATATGTTCCCACTTTCCCATTGTTTATAAATAGCAACTGAATTAAAACTTAACCAGGGTTACCTGGAGGCATGATAATCATGCGGGAGAGAAGTTTCTACCGAGAGCAGAGACTCCAGATGAGAGAGACTTGCAGTTGGAAGAGATAGTGGGGGAGAAGCCGGAAAGACATCCCCACAGTGCGGGTGTGGACCAGTAATAACCTGTACAGTGGACCTAACTGGGATGGTGCCTGTGCCCCCTAGGAAGGTTAGCAGGCATCATGCAGAAGGGAAGGGACAGTTGGAAGTCAATGTGACCCTTTAGAGTTGGCAGTCATCCACTCATTCTCTGGGATGAACTTAGCTGCCACTGCCAATGTGTCAGAGCTAAACTGGCAGTATGCAAGGATCTCAGGGCATCTAGTGCAAGCTCTGTATCTTTCAGATGAGGCCAAAGGGTGAGATGACTTATCCAAGGTCAAACTGCAAGTGAGCAATTTTCTTTCTACTCCCAATCAGTATTTTTGTTTACATCATCTGCATCTTGTTAGAAGGTCCAGCCCAGGGAGCAGAAAAAACCTATTGTACCCGTAAAAGGAGCAGACATATGCTTATTGTCAAGGTCATTTCCTCTGGTCTCAGAGTTTGACTCAAGTGATTAGCATAGCCTGAACTCCTCTTCTAAAAGGAGAATCGAATTTGCATTGAAGCCTTGGCTGTCTTCCTAACAGGAGGCAGCAAACATCACCATGGTAATTCACCCCTGCCCTCTGCAGGCATGGCCACCCCAGCGCGGCTCCGTGAGAGAGGGGTGGTGTGGGAGCTGCAAAGTGGCCACCTGAGCATGCAGTGCAGCCTGCATCTACCACACTGGATGAGACTGTAAAATACCATGGAACAAAGTGGCTCAGAACCCTTTTCATTGAGCCATTCCCAGTGAGAGCTAAGCTCGTGGTCTTACCTTCATCTGTGTGGGGCCATCGGCCTCGAAGTACCGGTCATTCTCACTGCTGCTATTAAAAAATGAAAGAGATTTTTCAGTTGTGTCTCCTAGACAAGTTTATTTTTCCTTCTCTGCAAGAAGTTTTTCCTGTTAGGAGGAAAATGCACACAGCACATCCCTTGAAGCTACCTGCAGCCAGCAAGTTCCTGGCGATATGCATGGAACAGTACAGGAGGTAGGGACGGTGCTTCCTGGTGGATCCTGAGACCTAACTTCTAGCCACAGTCAGTTAAAGTCCATGTTTCCCTCCTCACTCAAGCTAAACTTTGCCAAGGGGTTCCCTGTACTCCCACCTGGAATCTATTCTTCTTGTTCGCCACCTGCAGGACATTCCTGCAGAATGTCTGGATGTCCTCTGGGTCCCAAGGCTGCTTACAGTGGGAAATCAGTCCTTAAACCAGGTTAACTTGGAACCCTGCTTACCACTGCAAGAGGCAGTTTGGGGTGGGGGGACACATGCGGTTTCCAAGCACAGATAGTTTTATTCTTGACAGGGGAGCCCTGCTCACATTCCTGGCCTCAGTTTCCCCACTGACCTGTGGTAAGCCATTTCATTGGAAAGTTCAGGAGCTGCTGCCATGGCTGTTTCAGAAACCTGTGTAAAGAGGAGAAAATCAGTGAGCACTGCCATGTCAGTCCCCAAAAGAATGGCCTTCATCTGTAAGTTTCCCTCATAAGCTAATTTAGGGCATGCATTCAAAAATCTTTGAATGCGGGTCTCCCCGGTGGCGCAGCGGTTGAGCGCAGGGTTGCGAAGCTGCCCGCAGCCTCTGCAGCGCCGGTTCGATCCCCACTGCTCCCCGGCCACCGGAGGAGGGTCCCACATGGCTCGCAGACCTCTCCTGCCGCCCGCTGCTCCCCTCAGCAGTGTACTTCGGTCCTTCTGCCTGCTCTGCTCCCCGCTCTGGCTCTGGTGAATTCTCTCACCCTCCCGCACTTCTGACTGTACCCAGTGCTTGTATAAATAAATAAATAAAAATAAAAATAAATCTTAGGGGGAAAAAAAATCTTTGAATGAGTGAGTGAATGTATGAAAGCAGCATCTTTTGATTTAGCACTTGCTAAATCAAACCCAAACAACAGTGTATTGGTTAGGCGATAGGAGCAGAGGATTTGACACTGATTTCTCAGCTGTTAGACTCTTTCACAAGTCATAGCCTTCCAATATACTTGGCAGTTTAGCCCAAAATGCCAGCATCAGGCAGAGGGGAGGGGGATAGTGAAGGGGGTGGGGAGAGAGAGAGAGAGAGAGAGAGAGAGAGAGAGAGAGAGAGAGAGAGAGACATGCCTTTAGGGCCTAGTCTTAAGGAAGAGTTAGTTAGAAACTCTACCTTAGCAATGGAGACTGGCTGGAGAGTATGGTATCCCAGAGTGGCCTTTTGTGCCGTGAAGAGATATGGTGGCTATGAATTTCTCCTTCACCTGTTTTATAGCCTTCAAAAGCAGAAGTAGAGAAATGAGAAGGTTCCTTTTTGGTTAACTGATTTCCTAACCAAGTTATTATTATTTTTTTAACAAAAAACACAAAAGGATTGATGGGAACGTCAGGGAGAAGATAAAATTGAATCATTCTCCTATTCATGGAAAGGCAAGGGTAGCAACGTATGACACATTTCTGCAAATGTGTCATCAGGCAAATATGTGTTGTGTTTCTGATGACTATTATGCAGATGATGGCAATATTAAAATATGGGGTTTTCCTAGGTTAGAAAAAATTTTTAATTTAGGACATGTGGGACAAAGTGGAGGATGCTCAGAACATACATACAAAAACATCCTCTCACCTTGTACTGAAGTTTAGGGACGTTCCCTTAGGATATGGAGTATATGGACGTGGAGTTGAAGATGGATACATGGACATAATGAAGTGACAGTAACCCTCTTAGTCTGAGTCTTCTATCCAGACCTGGGTCAATGACAGGAGCCACTGGGGAATACTTGACCCCCCTCTTAGATGGGACAGAGGAAATTTGTGCAGGGGGCAGGCTTCTGATGGGTGCAGGGATTCCTTGAAAATAAGTTCATTCAATCCTTTCAGACCAGGTCCTGGTACCCTAGCGAATTGCATGTGACTCAATATCAATGCTTTTTAAAAATATTTTTTAATAAATATTAAATTTTTTGGACATTTTTGGTGATATGTGCACATTTCACCACCTTCCACCAAACCACCCAGGATCCCTACCAGTGTTTGACCAACAATGGGACAGGCTTGGAAGGAGAATGTATTTGAAAAGGTAGTGAATGAGTCAAGTTTTCAGAATTTAAATTGCTTTTTAAAGTGCAGAGAAGGGCCTCCCCGGTGGCGCAGTGGTTGAGTGCTGCGTTGCGAAGCTGCCCGCAGCCTCTGCAGCGCCGGTTCAATCCCCGGCCGCCAGGTGAGGGTCCCATATGGCTCGCAGACCTCTCCTGCCGCCCGCTGCTCCAATCTGCAGTGTATTTCATCAGTCTCTCTGTTCTGCTCCCCGCTCTGACTCTGGTGAATTGTCTCACCCTCCCGCGCTTTTGACTGTACCCAGTGCTTTGTATAAAAAAATGTTAATTCCTGTTAATTCTGAAAACTGGAATATTGTTATAATCTCCAACTGAGACTATATGCCTTGTTAACTCAAGGACCATTAGATTTTATTTTATTCTCCAGTTTTACTGAGAAATAATTCACATATAGCATTGTATAAGTTGAAGGTATGTAGCATGATGATTTGCTAGATGTATATCTTGCAAAATGATTTCTACAATAAAGCTAGTTAACATGCTCTTCTCCTCACATAATTATTTAAATAAAATATCTATAAAATTTCCTGATATATGTATTTGTGGTGTGAACATTTAAGATCTACTCTGTTAGCATGCAGATACAGTATAGTTGATGATAGTCACCATGTCCAGAACCTTTTCATCTTATAATTGGATGTTTGTACATGTGACTAATATCTCCATTTCCCCAGCCCCTAGCCCTTGATAACACCATTTTGTTCCCTGTTTCTGTGAATTTGACCTGATTTTTTTTTTTTTTTAGATTCCACATGTAAATAAGATCTTACAGCATTTATCTTTCTTTCTCTCTCTGATTATTTCACTTAGTGTAATGCTCTCAAATTCTACCTGGGATTTCTTCTTTTTTTGTGTGGCTCAATAATATATACATTATATAATGTGTGTGTGTGTGTGTGTATGTGTGTATGTATACATATGCCTTGGTGTATATACATATACACATATTTTTCTAATCCATTCTGTTGAGACACTTTAGTTGTTTCTGTGTCTTGACTATTGTGAATAAAGCTGCAATGTATATGGGAGTGAAGATACTTTTATTTATTTATTTATTTATTTAATGAATGTATTTTTTACATCGTTGTTCATTTTTATTTTTAATTTTTAATTTTTTTATTTTAACATTTATCACTTTTTAAATTTTTTTAGACAATATTTGCTTTCCCCCACCCCCTCAGATTGAGTCCCCATAGAATCTCCTTCCCCAAGGCACCCATGCACCATCACCACAGTCCCCTGTGCTCCTCCCTCCCTCCCTCTGATCCCTCTCTTTCCTCTTCCCCTGCAGTATGTCTCTGGTTTATAATTGTCTCTTTTTGCTTTGTTGTGTTTTGTACTGTTATTATTATTTTTTTAAGTACTGATGTCTTATTTGATTCCCTTATATTCCTGTTATAAGTGAAACCATCCGATATTTTTCTTTTTCCTTCTGGCTTATTTCACTGAGCATAATTCCTTCTAGCTCCATCCATGTTGCTGCGAATGGCCTGAGTTTATCCTTTTGATTGCTGAAAAATATTCCCTTGTGTATATATACCACATCTTCTTGATCCAGTCATCTATTTTTGGGCATTTGGGTTGTTTCCAGATTTTACCTATTGTAAATAGTGCTGCAGTAAACGGGTGTACAGGTGCTCTTTTGAATCACTGTTTTCGTGTCCTTTGGGTAGATCCCTAGTAGTGGAATTGCTGGATCATATGGTGGCTCCATTTTTAGTAGACTGAGGAACCTCCAGACAGCTTTCCACAGTGGTTGGACCAGTTTGCACTCCCACCAGCAATGTAGGAGAGTTCCTTTTTCACCACATCCTCGACAACATTTGTTGTTGCTGGTTTTTTTGATATGTGCCATTCTTACTGGTGTAAGGTGGTATCTCAGTGTGGTTTTGATTTGCATTTCCCTGATGATAAGGGATGTTGAACATTTTTTCTTATGCCTGTTGGCCATTTGCATTTCCTCTTTGGAGAAATGTCCTTTAGGTTCTTCTGCCCATTTCTTGACTGGATTGTTTTTGTTGAGTCGTGTGAGTTCTTTGTATATCTCTGTGATCCATCCCTTGTCAGTTGTATGGAGTGCAAAGAATTTTACCCGATCATTGGGGTGTCTCCTTGTTTTGGTTAATGTCTCCTTTGCTGTACAGAAGCTTTTCAGTTTGATGTAACCCCGGGTGTTTATCTTTTCCTTGGCTTTCTTTGCTTTGGGTGATGAATCTTTAAAGATGTTACTGAGATGTATGTCTTGTAATGTTTTACCTATATTTTCTTCTGTATATTTTCTGGTTTCAGGTCTTATGTCCAGAGAAGATAACTTTTTTACATAATGATTTAATCTTTGGCTATATGGAAGTGGAGGTCCTGGAACATATGTTATTTCTATTTTTCAAGTTTTTGAGGAACCTCCATACTGTTTTACCACAATGGTTGCATCAATTTGCATTACCATCAACCACACAGCAGTGTTCCTTTTTTTCTATAGCTTACTAATATTTGTTATTTTTTGTCTTTTTGATGAGATGTGAGGTGATATCTCTTTGTAGTTTTGATTTAAATTTCCCAGTGATTAGTGATGCTGGGGAATTTTCATGTTCCTGTTAGCCATTTGGATGCTTTCTTTGGAGAAATGTCTATTGAGATCCTCTGCCCTTTTAAAAATTAGATTATTTTTATTATTATTTTGCTATTGAGTTCTTTATATGTTTTGGTTTTGAATCCTTTATCTAATATATGGTTTGCAAATATTTTCTCCTAAAAGTTTCTTTTTCATTCTGTTTATTGTTTCTTTTACTGTGCAGAAACTTTTTAGTTTGATGTAGTTCCACTTGTTTATTTTTCTACTTGTTATTGCCCTTGCTTTTGGTGTCATATCTAAAAAGATGGTTGCCAAGACCAATGTCAAGGAGATTTCTCCTTGTTCTCTTCTGGAGCTTTACAGTTTCAGGTCTTGCATATAAGTCTTTAATCCATTTTAAGTTAGTTTTTGTGAATGGTGTAAGATAGGGGTCTAAAGGTCTAATTTTATTCTTTTGTATGTGAATACCCAGTTTCCCCAACACCATTTATTTAAGAGATTAAATTTTTTTCCATTGAGTAGTCTTGGTACTCTTGTCAAATATTAGTTGACTGTATATGTATGAGTTTATTTCTAGGTTCTTGGTTATGTTCCATAGGTCTATGTATCTCTTTTTATGATTGTACCATATTATTTTGATTACTATAGCTTTGCAGTTTAGTTTGAAATCACAGAGTGGAATGCCTCCATCTTTGTTCTCTGTTCTCAAGATTGTTTTGGCTGTTTGGAGTCTTTTGTGGTTCCATATGAATGTAACCTTTTTCTATTTCTGTGAAATTCATATTTCATATGTGAAAATTTCATATTTCTACAAAATAAGGGATTTTGATAGAGATTGCATTGTATCTATAGATGACTTTGGGTAGTGTGGGCATTTTAACAGTATTAATTATTCTGATCCAAAAGTATGGGATAGCTTTCCAATTGTTTGTGTCTTCTTTAATTTCTTTCAGTGTCTTATAATTTTCAGTATACATATCCTTCACTTTCTTAGTTAAGTCCCTAATAATTTTATTATTTTAATGCTACTTATTATTTAATGCTATACTTATACTTTAGGTTAGATTTTAAAATATTTTCCTTTTTAGGGCCTCCCCGGTGGCACAGCGGTTGAGCGCTGGGTTGCGAAGCTGCCCGCGGCCTCTGTGGCGCCGGTTCGATCCCCGGCTGCTCCCCGGCCACCAGAGGAGGGTCCCACATGGCGCACAGACCTCTCCTGCCGCCCGCTGCTGCCCTCAGCAGTGTACTTTGGTCCTTCTGCCTGCTCTGCTCCCCGTTCTGGCTCTGGTGAATTCTCTTACCCTCCTGCGCTTCTGACTGTACCCAGTGCATATACAAACAAATAAACAAATAAATAAATAAATAAACATGCCTTTATAAAAAAAAAATTTTCCTTTTTAGATGTTTTACACCAACATCGTTTAACTTGTAGACTAGTAGAGAGCCAGCCCAGGTCATGGACACAGGGTAGCCTTCACATTTATAAAATGAATGAATGACCAGGTCATAAAAAGATGCAAGGAGTCAGAAATGGGGTCTTCCCCACCCCCTACTTGGCGCATATATATATATATATATATATATATATATAATAGTTTATTTTGAAGCCCTGAATTGAAATCTCAGATAATGACTTATCTGATTATCTGAGGAGACTAGGGACATTTTTATGTACTCGGGCAGTGTTTGGCATGCAAGTTCAGGCAGTAAAATTTTGCTGCCTAAATAGGTGATTAGGAATTTGAGAGTATTTTCACTCAATTAAGCATGTGTCTACTGCATGCCAGGTACTGTGCTTACTCTGCATTGTCTGTGGGAGAGAGCCCCTGTCTTTTTTGTACACATGAAGAAAATAGACTCTGCTATGGGATAAGGATGGCCCTGTGGGCTTACTTACCAAACAACATTCTTTCAGAAGGCAGATACATACATACTTTTCATCTTTGGTAAGTTCTGTGTTCCACAGGGAATCTAAGTGAAGTGTTCTGTTCAATGTACCAGGTTTTTTTTTTTTTTTTTTAAATAAGTTTGGTGAGCAATAATCAGTTTCCATTTCTAAACCCTCATAAAATTAGGTGTATGTCCTAGTGGGCCCCTCTGTTTTGTCCCCATAGAATCTACTCTGCAAATGAACCACTGCACTATTTATACCATAAATCAAATTGAAGAAACTCACTTTCTTTAAAGTCTTTATCCTGGGGTCATCAGGATCTGTGGCCTCTCCTGATAGAGACCAAAGAGATGCCCTCAGTCAGTTGATGTGATTTGGAACTTAGTGAAAATATGAAAGCCAGTGACAGGATGGGAGGTATGCAAGGAACTTGAGCCTCTCTTGTGAGTTAATCAATTCTGTTTCTGGGACTTGAGATAGAGGTCAGAAATCTTGAGTTATCTCTACTTCACCATCTTCTAATTATAATATTCTAGGATATCAGAATATTTTGGTTGAGAAAATCTCTAATGATTGCCTGGTGGGATCTAAGAGGATCACATAGATGAAGACACATTACTATTTGAATGTGCGTAGCATATGAAGAAGCAGGGCCAGAAGAAGCAAAGTGACTGGTCTAATGTCACAGTATAGTTGAAATGGTGCAATTGTTCAGTTGCTGAGCCCCTATTTTTCTGCTTAAGGGAAATTTTAAAACCATGGGGCAATTCCCCTTGAAGTAGCAGTCTCTCTATCCTCTATCCTCTAGCCTTATAGTTTGTACCCCAAACATGGCAACCTTTTGACCTCAGGAAGTAAAACTTCTTGGCATGTCAAGCAGGCAGTTTGCACAATGTATGCATTAAGTACTGTCCTTCCAAGGAAACTACTTAGACCACTTCTGTTATCCAATGAGCAGAAGACATCTCACTGCAGATACATTTGCACTAGGGGAGGGACTGGACAAATGACGATAATGTAGACGGTGATGTAGGCCCAAGGAAATGTAATAAGCAGAAGTGGGAAAGTTGGCAATGCCAGGATGTGGGGAGCTCCAACTTTTGGGGAATTTTTCAGCTTTTAAGTCATTCAAGCCCTTTTCAACTTCAAGTAGCCCCCGGCTCTGGCAGGTCATTCCACCAAGACAAGAGACTGGTATTTATATAGAGTAACAAGTGCTTTGGTACCATCTTATATCTGGTGTTGGGCTTCTAGCCTCATTTATTTATTTATAATTTTTTTTTACTACTTTTTTTTTAATTTTATAGAGGCATGTTTTTATTTATTATTTGTTTGTTTGTTTTGTTTATACATGCACTGGGTACAGTCAGAAGCACGGGAGGGTGAGAGAATTCACCAGAGCCAGAGCAGGGAGCAGAGCAGGCAGAAGGACTGAAGTACACTGCTGAGGGCAGCAGCGGGTGGCAGGAGAGGTCTGCGTGCCATGTGGGACCCTCCTCCGGTGGCCGGGGAGCAGCCGGGGATCGAACCGGCGCCGCGGAGGCTGCGGGCAGCTTCGCAACCCTGCGCTCAACCGCTGCGCCACCGGGGAGGCCCTATTTATTTATAATTTTTAATTTTTTATTTTTTCCTAGCCTCTCTTATCAAGGTTGGCCTTACACAAATGGACTTCATCATTATGAATAAAAAGGCAAGCCAAATAATCATGGATTAGTTTTTACAGTATCATGTGTAAGCCAGTGATGTCTGCTGCTACTGTGGGCCTTCCTTCCTCTTTCACCACATTGCATAGAACAGAATTAAAAACCTGTTCTGCACCATTTTTCTCAAACCCTATCTCATTCTTGGCATTGACTTCCTAACATTGCTCTTAGGTGCTTGTCAGTTTCCTTTCATCATGTCCATGGGTCTTTCTGGTATTTGATAGTATAGAAAACATCCTGTGTAGATACACTTTCTCCATGGATAAAACTCTCTCATTTTTTCTTTCTGCTTCTGGAGTTATTTGGAATTGGGTAGTCAGATTTTTCAGTTTTGAGATCTTTGCTCTGCTGTGTAAGGGTATCATGACTATTGGGGCCGTGTCCCATCTCAGACCCAGGTACTCAGAGACTGGGTCTGGTGAGTTATATGGTCTTCAGTGACTTCTTGTCTGCTTAGTTGTTATTCCATCACTGAGAGGCCAACGAGACCTTGTACTTCCTTTGAGTCTAACAGCAAAAGCCTGGGTAGGGTGAGGTGATGCCAGGGCTCTATCTTTTCTTGTGCTGTATTTTTACTCACACATGATGGGTAGAAGAGAGTGACCCTAAATATAGGGTTCTGGTAGCCAGTGTCTGGAAGCATTATGTATAAAGGGCCAAATAATAAATGTTTTAGGCTGTGTGGGCCATGCAGTCTGTGTTTCAGCTACTTAACCCTCCCATCGTTAATCTGTACATGGATGGGCTTGGCTGGATTTGCCCTACAGGGTATAGAATGCAGGCTCCTGTCTCATAATATTATAATATACCATTTTCTCGGGTACTATTTAGAAATGATACTTTTAAAAAACTGTTCTTTATTGAGCACATATTAAGTGTCAGGACTTCTTTCTCATCTTATTTAGTATTCACAACCATTTTTAGTGTGGATAATATTGAACCTTTTCACCTGTGAGGAAACTGAGTCTGACACTGACTAATTTAAGCCACGCAATTAGAAAATGCTGGATTCATGACCTAAAAAGGGGTAAGTTGAACCCAATCTGGATCATTTCTTCATGCCACTGTTACAAACATGATGTCTTCTGTCACGCTGCCCACACAGTGCCCATCTGTGGGCTCCTTTCTCAGCGATCTGGTTATATTCTAAATGACATTGACGTGGTAGATTCATAAATCTCAGCACCTCTGCCTCCAAGTCCTCCCATGCTGCCCTCTTAGGATTAAGAAACTGTCTCCCTCCTTTTCCCACCTGGCTGTACTTGTTATGTGAGTTTTTTCTTCTCCCTCTTGCAGGGTCGCACTAGGAATTTCCAGATCAAGGTTATTTCTCTTCCCTTTTCTGAGTTTCTTCTTTATTCCTTTATGTTTTTCTCATCTGCTACTGCAAATTCTGTTGCTTGATTTCCTTTGTCCTTCCCCTTTCCTTAAAATTTTGTTAAAACACTGTCAAAAAATTCCTTTAGGGTTTCTATCCTTGCCTTTTTTTTTTTTTTTGGTGATGCTAAAAAATACTTCTCTCCTAAAATTGATAATGTCTCTCTTAAACTTTTTGTTGTGTTTGTAGTCTAGTTGCTGGTTATTACATAATCAAAGATTATTTGGTCATTTCCTTCCAGGATTTCGTTATTTTCACTTCTTCATCTACTTCCCCCTTGTTAGCTGGAATTGAGTTTTCTATGTACTGGGAAAGTAAGTTCTCAGCAAGGCCATTCAGGGTTTGTTGTGTGCTTTGAACAAGTCTAGGACCCAGACTCTATGTGGTTGAGGTCCCCTAATTACTGAGCGACATGGAATGAGAAAGTGTAATTATGTAAAGATGTTATAAATATTCTGCCACAAATATCAATACAATGGATAGATATTCTACAATTCACCAACCTCTGAATGGGGTTCCTCTCTCTTTCTGACATTAGAAGAAGGAACAAAATTTTTCAACATTTCTCTCTCTCACACTGAATAAGCCGTTCAATGAAAAAGTTTCCTAGTCATTGCTACAAGGACTGACCCCTCTATCAAGTCATGATCCACCATCAGTTTGTTTTTTTCTTTAAAGATTTATTTATTTATGCATATAAGAACTGGGGTACTGGTCAGAAATATGGGGAGGTGGTAAGAGGATTCACCAGAGACAGAGTGGGGAACAGAACAGGCAGATTAACTGAAATACACTGCTGAGGGGGGTGGTGGGCGAGGCAGGAGAGGTCTGCTGTGCCATGTGGGTTGCTCCCTGGTTGCCTGGGGATCAAACTCGTGCTGCAGAGGCTGCAGATAGCTTCATAGTGCTGTGCTTAACCCCTTGCGCCACCAGGGAGGCCTTCTACCATCAGTTTTTTAAATGTCTTCTCTGACTACTTCTTGCATGCCTGGGACCTATAGATTTCTCTCTCTCCCCATATGACTACATTATACTTCCACTCCTCCTCTTCCCCCCCAGGCCATATAAATCATCTCCTAGCTGGTCCACTTGCTGCCATGGAAACTCTGCTCATCCCTCCCCCACATAGCAGCCACAGACCTCTCCCCACAGAGCAAATATGATGATATCAGTCAAAACCTACCACTGGTTTGTCATCCCCTTTGTGGTCAAGTCCAAACTCCTGAGAATGGCAAGCAAGGCCCAACCAGGGAATCTTCTACTTTCCTCCTCTGCCCATGCTTCAGCCTGTCCAAACTCAGTTCCTTGAATGTGATCTTCTAGCCTCTGTGCATTTGCACAACATGTTCTTTTGGCTTGGCACCACCTTCTCTGTAGTTTGGCCACCTCTCAGTCCTTCCAGACTTCAGCTCATACTTCACACTCTCTATGCAAGTTAGTTGGTGGGTGTCCTTCCTCTTTGTAATAGACCTCTAATGCCCCCTGAAAATTGACCTCATTGTGCTCTATTTTCTCTTCTCCCTTATTAATGTGCCTGTTGTAGAGCTTAGATTATAGCTCTCATCTTCATGCCTGGTGCAGGACAGAATTGGCCAACCCAAGAACTGAAAGTCAGGAGCGATCCTGCTGCTACTCTCCTGGTTTCTATCTTGAGCAAATGTCCTCTGACAGGAAACATTTCCTTTGAAAAGAATATCTTTGGGTTAAAAGCAGAGACTCATCAGAAACACAAAGGCCTGTTAAGAATGAACTCCCTAGTAAACAGCCTTGTTGATACTGAGGCAGCAGGTCAGTCATAGGGACATCTAGATTGGTCAGTGATTCTGCACCCCATCAGGGGTGTTGTTTTCTTGTAGAAATGCAGTTTCTGCCATAAAGGCACAGCAGACACCTTGCTGCCTGGCTTGACTCAGAGTGGTATCCAGCTGCTTCTCTGTGGGAATTCTGAGCCCTCTATGTAGCTCTCTGGGATAGGGAGGTGATGGGATGAGACACTAACAGGAAGAGGTGTTCTCATGCATGTCATATGCGTGTGGGAGGTACGTTTCTGTAGAGACACTCCCATTTTTCCCATAGGGTAATACTGAAGGATTTCTTAATGGCTTTTCAAGTTCCTCTGAGAATACAGGGATTTCAGAAATAGGAAGTCTGAGGTGATAGCATGTTAGGGTAAGGAGATTCATCCATCCACTCATCCATCCATCCATCCATCCATCCATCCATCCATCCACCCACCCACCCATCCATCCATCCACCCATCCATCCATCCATCCACCCATCCATCCACCCACCCATCCACCCACCCATCCATCCATCCAGCACACCAGTCACCCATCTTGCACTGTGTGTATGTGTGTGTGTAAGTGTGTGTGTACACGAAGAGGAACAAAGCTAAGAGGACATGGTCCTCAAGGTACTCAGTACAGTATGACTGACTTGAATGGATGAATGAGGAAGGAGTGAATAAATCTCGCCTGTAGCAGCCTGAGATGGAGGCCAGAGGGAGGGTGCTGAGATAGGATTCAGGGGACTCTTGTAGGTCACTGGGGATACATTGAGGGGGATACATTTCTGTCTATATAATTAGGCATAAGGCAAAGTTGACCTCTAGTGAACCTGGCCATGCTATTTATGGTTAATGAATTGAAGGAAAGCAAAAAAATCACCTCAAAATGTATCACTGTGGCATGTGGATTATTTTGAGCCAAAAGTGCTCCAGACCCAGTAAACACAGGAATAGCTTGTTATCTCTTGATAACTACCTAAAAGAATTTAGGTAGGGGCCTATATCAGGAAGATAACAATTATAGATGACAGCTTTTTCATCTGAAAGACTTACCCCCATGGCAGGGTAAATATCTGATTGCCAAACCTCTGCTCTTCTTATTTTCCTGTGAATTGTATTTTTCCCTTTTGAAATTTGGGGCCCCTGTCTCATTCCTTAGCTCAGGATGGCAGGTACATAAGCCTTAATTGCCTGACTGCCTTTGAGGCTCATGTTTTTATGGGATCCCCATTATGGACTAAATTTAATTTGTTTCTCCTGTTGATCTGTTTGATGTCAATTTAATTATTAAAACAGTCAGAAGACATAAAGTGAAGAAATGAAAAAATTTTCCACACTTGGAGAATCCTTACCACTCACCTTTCCCATGTTCAGGAACCCAACTTCAACTTCCCCCTCCTTGTAAGTCTACCTAGCTGGGCATCTGAAAAGGATTGTACTGTACCACGGAGGCATGAAAAAATGGGTGTTAAGGCCCCTGTATCAAGAAATACCATGAGGTGAGTGCTTCTGTGTGTGCTTTGGGGAATGATGATTGGGCCCTGGGTGCCTGGGCTCACCCTTGGCTCATCTAGGAGGCTAATGTTTGCCTCTAGTTAGGGTCCTGTTCATGTCTGTGGTAGCTTGTGGACTGGAGAGCATATAGCTGTGTTTGTGATGGATGCTTTGTGCCCTTCTTCAGGGGGAAGGCTCCCCCCATTTCTCTGGGTGTGGAAGAAGTACATGACGTCAGCACACCCCATTGCAATATCATGGGTTAGTCTAGGTGGAGTCTCCCTCTCTGAGGCACTGTAATATCTGACACTTTCCACCCCTTGGCTCTCATCTTACCTTCTTCCTTTGGCTCACCACCCCAAGAATCATACAGGCCTTCTGCCTGATTCTTGGCCATGTCACATTGTCCCTAACTAAGGCAAATAAGGTGGTTTGTCCTGTTTTCATTAAGGTCTCCAATGACCCCCTCCCTCCCTCAAGCTGTAGCCACTGTAGGCCATTACTACTATGTATTTTCTTCTCACTATCTGACATGGTCTCTTAGCTGCTGTTTATTAACAAGTCTCCCTGCTATCTTATGGATACAATGAGCACAGGCTCCTATTTTCTTTTTCTTTTTTTTTTTTTAATAGAGGCATGTTTTATTTATTTATTTATTCGTTTGTTTGTTTTGTTTATACATGCACTGGGTACAGTCAGAAGCACGGGAGGGTGAGAGAATTCACCAGAGCCAGAGTGGGGAGCAGAGCAGGCAGAAGGACCGAAGTACACTGCTGAGGGGAGCAGCGGGTGGCAGGAGAGGTCTGCGCTCCATGTGGGACCCTCCTCCGGTGGCCGGGGAGCAGCCGGGGATTGAACCAGCACCGCAGAGGCTGCGGGCAGCTTCGCAACCCAGCGCTCAACCGCTGCGCCACCGGGGAGGCCCAGGCTCCTATTTTCTTAACTCATATTGTGTCCCCAGGCCAGAGTAGGTGATTAGATGTTGTTGAGTAGAGAAGGCTCAAATGAGCCAACTCTTGCCAGTCTCTGCTTGCTGACTCTTCCCTTGGTTTTCCCTTATTCTCCAAAGAATGCAAACCCTGGAAAGTTAAAGTCATTTATTTGGTGCCTTTGGTGAGATGCTCGTGTCCCTGGGTCATGCCCAGGAGATTGTGCCACTCTGGCTGACTGAGCAAGTTCCCTGCCCTCTCTCACTTCCATGGGAGTTCATTCTGAAACTACTTGATCTTGCCCAGCAGGATCCTACTGCACAGGGCTTAAGGCAGCTGAGCTCCCTTGCTCATCTATCCAATTGAGCTCCCCAAGTCAGTTTAGAGGAGAGGGATGAGACTTGCCCAAGGTCGAGCAGTGGATGGAACAGGTCTCATACTCCCATGCAGGCGCCCAGCTTTTGACTTTAGTAGTTTCCACCCACACTGGACGTTCAGATGGACACACTTGTTTAGATGGACAGTTTAGATGGATGTTCAGATGGACAGCAGGCAGGGTGCTACAAGTGCTCTTGGGGACCCCCAAGACTTTGAAATCTCAAGTCAGCACAGAATCACATTTTTCAGCAGAACTTGGTCAGATAGTCCTGTCACTTCGAGTTGGGTCCCGTCCTTACTGCAGTTTTATTCCATTCATGTGGTTGTATTGACACAGAGACTGGGCCTGGGCAAGTAGAGACAGGGGAAGGAGGGAATGAGCCCGGTGCTGCCCTGACCCACAGTGGCCTTGTTGGCTCAGCACACGTTGGTCAATGGCTGGATTGCTTAATGCTAATGTTATCCTGTAGGTGACTGGGTCTCTTCTGTGAAATCCAACAAGTACCTTGACTTCCTCTTTTTAAAGGAGACACTGTTTTAAAGTATCATGGATAGAGCAGGATGCATGTCAGACTGCCATTGCTGCAGGACAGAGAAATTTGTTCCTATTTCTTTTAGGTTCTAGTCAGGAGGAAAGTAATCCTATAAACAAGCAAACTGACTCATCACCTCAACTCCCAGAGAAGAACTTTTCACTTAGTCTCTCCCAGGGAACAAGCACCTTGCTTTTTAGGTTGTTGGTGTGTGACTGGGAACATAACTGACCTCTCGTCTATAGGCTCCTGGAGAAACATGACAAAATCATTCATCTGTCCTCCTTTGTCAGTTACTCATGACTAGCATTCACTGGAGGGGCTACCTTACTCCTACAGGAAGGAATCCACCCACTCACTCTGTGGGTGAGTTGGGAAGATCTAAGAGGGAATCAGATGAAGCTCTGTTCTTTCACCCTGTGCAGGGAAGTCACTCATCTTCCAGGCCTGCTGTCCTTGTGTTTAAAATAAGGGCAGGGCCTCCCTGGTGGCGCAAGGGCCTCCCTGGTGGGCCTCCCTGTTTAAGATGCAGCACTATGAAGCTATCCGCAGCCTCTGTAGCACGAGTTCGATCCCTGGCCAGGGAGGTGACCCACATGGCGCAGCAGACCTCTCCTGTCTCACCCGCTGCTCCCCTCAGCAGTGTGTTTCAGTCAATCCACCTGTTTGTTCCCCACTCTGTCTCTAGTGAATCCTCTCACCCCCTACACCTCTGGAGTGTACCCCGGTTCTTGTATGCACAAATAAATAAATAAATAAATAAATCTTTAAAATAAAATAAGTGCAGCAAGACTGATCTCTTGGTGTTGTTTTATTTTATTTATTTATTTATTTATTTATTTAATCCCTGACAGCAGTGCTCATCCAACAGGACCCCAGGCTCATGCATGTGAGTGTAAGAAGAGTGATGAGCGCGAGCTGGCAACCTGTGCTCACGAGGCACTCACGCGGCCTGGGGCTGCAGCAGGGGTCAGCAACCATGTTCCCCAGCGTGTATTACTGTCCTTTTGCCTCACTGAGGATTTTGTCCAAATGGGACTCTCCGGTGGGCTCACTCCACAGGAGCTTCTGAGTTTCTAGCATCTTTAACATTTTAGCACCATCCATTCCCAAAAGGTAGAAGTACTTCCTACAGAAGATTTTCAATACTGCCAAAAAGATAAAGAGGAATTAAACATGGGCACCTCTGTTCAGGGAATTTGTTATCTTGAATCCAAGTCATGAATATTAGGGCCTGGAAAGGGGCTCTCCTCTTGCCCCACCGAGGCTGGACATCTCTTGGAAAGGCTCCATTTCCGCAATCATGCGTGCAGTCGTCCTCTTCTCGAGCCACAGCCTTCCTGCTTTCTTACGTCCATATTCTCAAGCCCACCAAGCATTTCCCCTTATCAGAACCTCTAGCCTGTGGTCCTCACCCCTCTGTATCGGCCCTTCTGCTTTTGTTTTCTCACCCGTCCAGTTTAGATTCTTGGCTCCATCCTTTCACCATTTTCCTACTTGTTTTCTTGGCAGCCTTTCCATTTTCTTCTTCCTTTGCATTCACTAGATGAAACCCCAGTCCTGGTGGTGGTGATGGTCTGCTCCCTCTGTCTTTCCATCAGGGATGCTAGGGCATGAGGAAGAGACCGCTGACCCTCACAGATGAGTGCCACCTGATTCATGTGCCCACCATCCCCTGGGGTCTCGCGCTGCCTTCCTGTCCTCCAAAATTTCTTAGTCTGCTGTCCACAGCAAAGATTTCAAATATTCACCATGGGCCTCAAATTCTGACCCCACCACTCAGGCCTTGGGAATGGACACCTTCACATGAGAACTCCCCCAGTACCTCCCAGCACACTTCCAACTTGCATATCCCCCCACCTGTTCTCTTATTGTTGTAGAGCCTCCTCATCCTCATCCACTGTCACATAATAAAGAATTCATCTGGCCTTCGTCCCAGATTCCTGGCAGGGAGTTTCTAAAATTCCTGGAATTTCATCAATGACAGATGATCATCTGATTTGTGGCATGGCTTGCATATTGCTTCAGAATGAGGCTTCAGGAGGCAGCTCACCTGAAAGACCAAACATGTGACTAGAAGCTTGGGACCTTGAGTTACACTGTATAAGTCCTTCTTCCCAGCCGATCACATGGTTGAAAATATAATCAATCAAACTTACATAATGATCCCCAAAAGTCTCTGGACACTGGAGCTTGAGGAGCTTCCTGATTGGTAAACCAGAGTGATGCTTGCTGACTCTTGAAAGAGTGACTTCATTTGCTGCTCCTCCCACTCCTCAGCCCTCGACAATTTTTGTTCCTTCTAACTCTTGAGTGAAACATCTTTCATGAAGATCAACTTTGTCCCAAAAGCCAGTGGATCATTTTTAACCTTTCTCCCCCTAACTTATCAACCACATTTCACACTATTGGCCACTAGTCGTCCTTTGACTGTTCCTTTCCTAGTCTCTGAAACAGTTTTCTTGTGTCCATCTCTGAACAATTCCATACTGCCCCCTTTTCTTTGATTCCTCGCTTGTGAAAGTCTCACCATCCACCCAGATTTCAATCCTTACTGTAACTACTCTAACCTCACATCTAATTAATCACCCCTCTTGGTTCCTTCTACCTTCCATATATTTCATGTCTGTGGGTTTATGTCTTCACCCTCTGTTGCTCCTTAGTCCAGACAATTCCCAGCTCGTGACCTCAGTGATCTCTCTGCTTCTAGTCATGTGACCCTCCAACCTGTTCACCACTCTCTAGCCAGTGTGATTTTTCTCAAACAGATGCAGTCATGTAGAGTTAGAGTCTACGTAAAGCCTGCTCTGTGGCAGTTGCCAGTGACTTTTTGTTGAATGAATGAATGAATGAATGAATGAGTTATGCCACTGATGAAAACCCTCAATAGTCTCCCATGGTTCTAGATTATAGGCTCTTGGACAGCTTCTAGCCTCTTTACCCAGCCCTTCCACATTCCTCTCTTCAGTGTTGAATGTATCATGTTCATCCTCCCTCTTCTGGAATGCCCTCCCCTTCATTTGGCTGGGTAACTGTATTCAGCCCTAAGATTTCAACTTTCATGAAACTTTTCCTGCTCCACCTGCTATATGGTCCTAGTCACATCCTGTTCCACCTACTATATGCTAATTATATTTTATTGCAATAGTTTATATACCAATTTACATAACCATTAGCAGCATCTCAAGATCCTCACCAGTCCACATTCTTGGCAATACTAGTAGCTAGATTTTTAGAAATTTGACAGTCTATTTGGTGTAAAATGGTATCTGATTGTGTGTTAATTCTCTAATTTTTAGTGAGGTTGAGTATCCTTCAAATGATTACTAGGTATTTGTATTTACTTTATAAAATGCTTGTATTTTTTCCCTACTGGATTATTATTATTTTTTCTTATTTATGTGTATAAGTTCTTTATATATTTTGAATACCTATCTTTTGTGAGATGTATATATTGCAAAGTTATCCTAGATTGTAGCTCATCTTTTCATGACAATTTTTTTTATTTAAATAGCATTATATTAGGGCCTCCCTTGTGCCGCAGCAGTTGAGCTCTGGGTTGAGAAGCTGCCTGCAGCCTATGCAGCGCCTGTTGGATCTCCGGCTGGCCAGCGAGGGTCCCACATGGTGCGCAGACCTCTCCTGCCACGCCCACTGCTCCCCTCAGCAGTGTACTTCGTCAGTCTGCCTGTTCTGCTCCCTGCTCTGGCTCTGGTGAATTCTCTCACCCTCCCACGCTTCTGACTGTACCCAGTGCTTGTATAAATAAATAAAACTTAAAAAAAATAGCATTGTATTATATAATTTTCAGATGTGTATCATTGAGGATCAAAGTATATATACTATGTTAAGTTCACTACTAAAAGTACAATTTTATCCTTATCATGCCATGGTCTTTTCACTTTTTGATGGTATTTCCAAAATTTAAAATGAGGTCAAATTTATCCATTCCATTATGACTCATGTTTTTGGTGTCTTGTTTAAGAAATCTCTGCCCCAAATCACAGATCACAGTGATTCCTCTTACATGTTGTTGTAAAAGCTTTAAAGTTTGGCTTTTCACATTCATGCCTTTAACATTTAATTGGTTACCTCTTCTCCTGGAGGACAAACCTCATGAGGGCAAGAAGCTTATCTCTTATTTCATATTGCTCCCCAGCGCCCTGCCTAGTGACTGGCATCCAGTAAGAGATCAGTGACTGAATGAATGAGTAAATGTTTGAAGGCAGAAATAAAGTGTTGTGGGAGTTCAAAGGGAGAAAGGGATAGCTTTGAAAAGGTGGAGGAGATAAAGTAGGACAGTGGTTCTTAATCCTGGGTTCACACCGGATCCCCTGGGGTGTTTGAAAATTTACTCTGGATGGCTTCATCCCAAGAGATTCTCCATAACTTGTTTGGGAATGAGATTCCTTGTCAGTGTGGGTCAGGCTGAGAATCACTGGATTTGTGGGTGAAATAATGCAGTAGTCAAGGGAATAGACATTGCAGCCAACAGACTTAGCCCCAATTTGGCCTTGAGTTTCAATATTGTCAATGACCAGCTGTGTGCCCTTGCACTCGCTGAGCCTGACCCCTCGCCTCTGAAATGGGCATAGTAACATCTACCTGCCTTAGAGGTTGTGAGAGTTTGAGAACATAAATGTGTTTCTGGAATGAAGTATGTTCTTAATACCTTGTAGCTTTTTCCCTCTCTTTTTCAAGAAGGAGGTGGCATTTGAGTCAGACCTTGGATATCTGGGTAAGACATAAACATGGTGCTTGAGAGAGAAAGGCCGTTCAGGTGGAAGGGATGCAATGATTAAAGGGGACAGGAGAGGGAAGACATGCTGGGGAGAGTGAGTCGATGAGTTAGCACTGATAGAGGGTGCCAGACAGGGAAAAATGGGGGCTCCGTCCTGGGACACTCATGTAACGAGTGACCAAGTGAAAATCACATGGCTTCTCAGGGGTTCTTAAACTGTCCTCCCAAATGTCCAGATCAGCCATAGTGAGCAAGGCTTTTGGATTCATACCCTCTGTCTCCTGGAACAGAGCAGTGACTGGTGTTTAGGAGGAGAGGTGAGCCTGGGAGCAGAATGCAAGAATGGAAGCTCCCCCACCCCATACTGGCAGAAGATGATGGTTTTGGTTCAGAGAGGAGGAGCACTGGGTCTCAGGAGGGGAAAGGGAGGACTCCACATTGGGTCAGGGAGGAAGCATATCTCTGAAAAATAGCATGGGGTCACGGTGGTAAGACCAGGCAGCTTAAGCCAGCTTCCTGAAATATCAAGTCCTTTAGATGGTCTTTAAAAGTCATGAAGTGGGGTTTGTATCTGGTGTTCAAGTTCATAGGTTATTAATATAATAACAACTGTAGACTCTTTGGGAAAACTCAAGTGGCCTGAATGTTCTGAAAGTTTTAGATAAACTGGACTTTTAAGAGCATTTTTGGCTCTCAGTAAAGACAGGAAATCTCTAAATTCCCTAACCTGCAGAAAAAACTTAGGGCATGGTAAATATATGTCAAAGGCAGGCATCCTCCTAGAGGGAAAATATTTATATTTATATTAGTATGGCCATTGATGGGGCCCCTGAGCTCAGGGGCAGTGGCAAGGTGAAGGGCTGAACCCAACAGGCCTGCCTCCAGCTGGGACCTTCAACACATGCTAAATTTCCCCAGGTTGGTTGCATTTTCCTGGCCTTGCAGCAGAAGAAAACACAAATCCGCTCTAGAGACATTACAAAATTTACCCATAGACTTTAATTCCTACAGGCTAAGATCAACCATGCATGAGCTCAGTATCAAAGGTCACCAAACACAGAGCCACAGACCACAAGTGACAATGAATATGGGATAATGAACAATGAACAATAGCGGGGCTCTCTGTGACTTCAGCTGTTGGAATTACTGAACAAACTGTAACTGCCACCAGGTCTAGCATTTATCCACCTTCGCCCCGGGACAGGCCTTACTAGAAACACTATGCCTGTCATGCCAGGTGTTGACTCAGCTCCACCTCACCTTCTACTTCACATGGGATTAGCTTGTGGGAAAAAGGTGGCGGCTCTTCCTCTTGGCAGTGCCTCTGGCAGCAACAACAAAACTGTCAGCAGGTCAGTGGCACTCGTGGGAAAGTACAGTGGGCTCTTGGCAGTGTGGGGCTACAGGCCTCGACCTAGATGAGCAAGTTTCTTGAAGGGAGAGCAGCTAGCAGATGAGCAGGGGCTCCTGCTGTGGCTTCATGGGTGTGTGGGAGTGGAGCAGAGTGGCTTCCTGATGGCACGTGGGCAGGTGCACGTACAGTAACTTGTTTAATCTTTACAGCCATATGAGGGTGGTGCCACAATTATCTCCATTTTATACATGAGGAAACAGAGGAGCAGAGAAATCAACTCACTTGGGGAAGTGTTGAATAAGTGAATTTAAAGAATATTTAAAGAAATGATCAAGTTTAAAAACAGAACTGGGCAGATTTGAAAAAGAACCAAATAATCTCCTATAAGTAAAAGATGTAATAGTTGAAATACATATCTTAGTGGATGGTTGAAGAGCTGAAGAAAGAATGAACGAACTGGAAGATAAGTCTGAAGACATTTTTCAGAAAAGTAAACAAAAATTATGAAAGAGAGGTTAAGTGCTACAAATGATAGAATGAGAAGTAATATTTGTCTAGTAGGAGTTTTGGAAGAAGAGAATAGAGAGAGCAGAAAAGGTAATATTTAAAGACATGACTGAGAATTTTCTAGAACTAATGTGGGCTATGACTGCACAGATAGAGGAAGCATAATGTATATTAAGGAGAATAAGTAAGCACACCACAAATAAATTCTACTGCGAAAAAAGACAAAGAGAAGATTTCAAAATCAGAGAGAAATAAGCAGACCTCTTACAAATAAATGAAAGCTTGAATAGCAGATTCCTAATGAGCAACACTGAAGTCAAGTTCAGTGGAATAATAGCTTGAAATTGCTGAATCAAGCGATCTATGAGGAATGAGGGTGAAAGAATGCTTTGGAGAGCATTCTTCCTTAAATCTCCTGTGTAAATACTACTACTAATAAACTACTAATAAAAATAATGACAATGATGCTGTTAATAAATTTGTGGGATTAAGAAAAGGATAGAATTAGAATACTAGACAAAAGCATGTAAAATATTCAGGAGTAACTTGACAGTTAAATTTCTAGGATCCTCTTTTCTTCCCAGGGAGTGAATATATTAAATTTTGACTCTGTTAATCATACAGTGGAAAACTTGAAGGCTAACCATGAAAATAACAGAAATAGAGAGTGTAGCTTCTGAAACAGTCAAGAGAAAAATATGGAATAAGAAAACTAACCAATAAACATCTTAATCAATAAAAAAAAGAAAAAAATTAGAACCTAGAAGGGCGGGCCAAATAGAAAATGGAAAAGCAAAACAAATTCAGAAACAAATTCAGAATATCAACTATACACTAAACTCACTATTAAAAGCTAGATGCAAATACTAACAACAGCAGCAAATTCTAGATCCGCTCTGGCAGTGCTGACCAGAATGGTCTCCAAGCATTGCTGTTGTTGTCATTACTAATGCTGAAAAGTTTAATTTGCTAGAAAGACACAATAATTCTAGACATGTATGTACCAAAAGAAAAATGTATAGCTAAGACAAAAATGATATGACGATAGTGAAAAATTGATAAACCCACTGCCTCTTTCAATTACATAAAAGTCAAGCAGAGCAAAACTATTTTTTTTAATTAATAATAAATTTTATTTTTATATTCCCCATACAATTTCAACCCCCCCATTCTGACCCCAGTCCCTCCCCTCCTGCCCCCCACCCCCCAAAAAGTGTCTCTGGTTCATAGTTTTTTGTTGATTTTGATTTTCACTTTCTTACAGTTATTCATTTTCCTGGTCCCTTATTTAAGTTTTCTAGATTCCTGCTATGAGTGAGACCATCCGGTATTTTTCTTTTTCTTTCTGGCTTATTTCACTGAGCATGATCCCTTCCAGTGCCATCCATGTTGCTGCAAATTGCAGGTGTTTATCTTTTTTAAATGCTGAGTAGTATTCCATGGTATATATGTACCACATCTTCTTGATCCAGTCATCTATTTTTGGGCATTTGGGTTGTTTCCAAAGCTTAGCTATTGTAAATAGTGCTGCTATAAACATAGGGGTGCAGGTGCTCTTTGGAATTGATGTTTCTGTGTCCTTTGGGTAAATACCTAGGAGTGGAATTGCTGGATCATATGGAAGCTCTATGTTTAGTAGGTCCAGAAATCTCCACACAGCTTTCCATAGTGGTTGGACCAGTTTGCACTCCCACCAACAGTGCAGGAGAGTTCCTTTTTCTCCACACCCTCGCCAACATTTGTTGTTGCTAGTTTTTTTAATATGTGCCATTCTCACTGGTGTAAGATGGTATCTCATGGTAGTTTTGATTTGCATTTCCCTGATTACAAGTGATGTTGAACATTTTTTCATATGCCTGTTGGCCATTTGCATTTCCTCTTCGGAGAAGTTTCTTTTTAGCTCTTCTGCCCATTTTTTGACTGGATTATTTTCTTTGTTTGTGTTGAGACTCATCAGCTCTTTGTAGATTTTTGTGATCAGTCCTTTATCATTAGTGTTGTATGCAAAAATTTTCTCCCAGTCAGTGGGGTTTCTCCTTGGTTTGGTTATTGTCTCTTTTGCTATACTTAGAAGCTCTTTAATTTGATGTAGTCCCAGCTGTTTATCTTTGCCTTCACTATCACTGCTTTGGGTGATGTGTCTGTAAAGATGTCTTTGATGTGCAAATCCCGTAGTGTTTCGCCTATATTTCCTTCTATGTATTTTATGGTTTCAGGTCTTATGTCTAGTTCTTTAATCCATTTTGAGTTGTTTTTTGTGTATGGTGTGAGGTAGTGGTCAAGCTTCATTCTTTTGCATGTAGCAACCCAGTTTTCCCAGCACCATTTATTGAACAAACTTTCTTTGCTCCAATGCATAGTCTTTGCTCCTTTATCAAAGATTAGTTGATCATAAATCTGTGGGTTTATTTCTGGATTTTCTATTCGATTCCATTGGTCTGTATGTCTGTTCTTGTTCCAATACCATGCAGTTTTGATGATTATGGCTTTGTAGTATAGTTTGAAGTCTGGGAGTGTGATGCCTCCATTTACTTCTTTTTGTTTCAGGAGAGCTAGACCAAAACTATTTTTAAAGGGTATAAGGTAAACAGTGCAATCAAGTTTGATTTGATGAACACATGTGGAGTATCATACCCTACCCAAGAATTAGAGAATACAGACAAGTATCAAGTTCATGAGCAACATTTATAAACCTTGGCCAGGCGTCCAGCCCATAAATAACTGCTATCATACAGAATGGAACACAGAGACTGAAATTCAAAGCCCCCCACTACCTTCCTCTACCTTTCCAATTTTATCTTCCTCCCCACCTCAGTGCATCTGCTCTGCTTCGCTGTCCTCCATACACATCCCATGTTCTCTTAGCTCAAATCATTCTCTCTGCCTAGAAAAAAAGCTTTGTATCTATTCTATTGAATTCCAGCCTAGTACCACATCTGTTCCAAGACAGTCCCCATGATGGGGAGGTGGGATTAGGGAGGATTATCCTCTCTCCCTTTCCTATATTCCTAAATATTTCTTTTTTCACCTCTACTATATTATTTATCACGCCTGTTCCATGCCACAATTTTTCACTTCACATCTGCCTTTCTTCTCTTTTAGATCCTGAGAGTTCTAGAGGTTTGAATCATTTCCTTATTATTTCCTTGTTCTTGTTAAGCACAGTGGTTACTGTAAATTGAATTTTATTTAAATGTGTAAGTTCCACATGTCAGTAGCTATGGGATCACTGCGTTCTTCCTTTCTGGTGGAATCAGGGCATGGGAACCATGTCAAGAGCAGGGCTGTGCTAGGCAGACGGGAGGGAGATATTCCTGGCTGCTGTAAGGGGGCCTGGGGAGGGCATGCAGCAGGTGTGGGGAGAATGCTGGCATGCAGCAGGCAGGAGCCCACTTAACATCAGCCTAGGCGACCTGGACAGGCCCCAAGAAGCTCTCAGGACAAAAGCACTACTGACCACTGGGGTTTTTAGTCTGAGAGTTTAGGAAGGAATGGTTTGGCTTTGAGTCATGCACCTTTTTACCAGGTTGGATGAGCTATTGGGCTGGCTCTTGGGGGACAGAGCAAAATGGAAACTAGAGGCCAGGAAGCTGATGGGCAGTGAGAACTCCCCTCAGAGGGACTGGGCAGTGAAGGTGAGTCTGGTGGTCCTGGTGGCCAGTGGGAGAAAATTGCAGGATTACAAATCCACAGGCTGCTGGCGAGCTGCCTGAGCGCCTCTGCTTTCTTGTCTTATATTGGACACTCTAGCAGCGATGACTGGGAGGCTGGGCCTCAGCAGTCCCCACAGCAGGTGGCAGAACTTGACACTTGCTGGGGGAGATGTGGCATGTCCTGACAGAAGGAACCTTTTAGCAACAACAGTGGCAGCAGCAGATATATTGACTCCCTGCCAGGTCGTAGTTTACAGATAAAATGAGAGCGGAATGGAGCTGCTCATGTGACAGGCCCCCACACGTGCTGCGGGGCTCAGGCAGTGCCTCATCCAGTGCCTGGATCATCTTTGCAGTGGATCAGAGCTCACTGGTGAAGCCTGAACTGGCCAGGGAGGCTGCTGCAGAGCTATGCACACACTACAGAGAGCAAGAGTGCAAGCTTGTGTAGGCAGGGTGCCCTTGCTTCTCCTTTTGCCACCAGCATGATGTTCAGCTGACTTGGATCTGTCATGTGGGAAAATGGGCTGTACTTAGTATCTAAAGATAAAGGGCTTGGGGAGAATCGCCAGCCTATGACCTGTGCCCTCCCACAGATGGTGGTGCCTGTTCTTTAAGGCTGGGCCTCTGTGGTCTTCCACTCACCTGTGACACCTGCCAGCTCAGGAAGGGGCTTCCACTGTCTCCATCCTCCTCTGTCTCTAGCAAGCAGAAGCTCTGGGCTCTCATGAGTAGCAGTTGTTTCAAGGCACCGATGGAAAAAGTGAACCAAAAAGCTATTTAAATGGCATTTCCCTTGGGACAGAGGAGGGTCTTCATGTCATCTGACCCTCATCCTGCTTTGCTGAACGTGTTCCCAAAACTGGACATGCCATGGAGGAGGAGAGGCCAAACAGCTCCTGGCCTTGACTCACAACCTGTGTGTTAGACCCTTGCATTGGATTGCTTTTCCATTATAGCTTACGAACACCTCTTTCCTATGACAGGGGTTTATTACTTTCAGTTTGTGCAAATTAGGCAAGAGAGATTTGTGCTGATGATCCAAGCTGAGGGACCACGCTGACACCAGAACTGAGACTTGACCCAGTAGCTGTGCCAGAGGGGGAGGCTGCACTTTATTCTGTATCTTGTCTGTTCTAGAAATGTGAGCCAGACACCAGCACTGGGATGTATTTGCAGAGCTGACAGCGAGGACTCTAGTTCTGGGCAGAGAATGCTTTCCCGTGGACTGTGCTGATCTTAGCATCACAGCCTTGGCCTCGCTGCACTCAGCAGGGCCTGCTGGGAAGGTCTGGGGAGCAGAAGGGAGGCGTGTCCGACCTGGGGGTGCGTGTCTTGTTCAGGGACCTCTAGAGGACACACATGACCACTTGCGCACCAGGATTTGCCAAACAGGTTTCTTGATGAACCTCAGTTCACTTCCAGCCAGAACTGCATGAACAGTGGAAGTAGAGACCCAAGAGGGACCTGGTGGGACTACGGATGTCGGGGTGTCCATGAAGGGGCAGCACTGACTAAGGGAAAATTCAAGGAAAACCACCACCTTATGTATTCAAAACAAAGTTGCTACTGGGTCTCTTGTTTTTTTCCACCTGGAAAGCAGTGAGAGAAACCCAGTTAAAGCAACCGCCCTGTCATGAACCCAGCCCAGGGAGGGGCTTTCGCAATGTCCACTCCCGTCTACCACCACAGGCCCTGGGACCTGCATGCCCAAGGCGGGTCCCCCCATGGGTCTCCAAATGTGACTGCCATGTGACTTTATCCAATGAGGAAACTCAGAGAGACAAACAAATGCCTGTACTTTCCCAAGCCAGGAAGAAGTTCACTTCTCTAACCACAATTTTGTACTTTTTTTCCAACTGAAAAAAAGAAATTTTTCAAATTTCTTTAGATAAATGTGGAAATTCCGATGTGAATTTTTTTAAAATTTTTTTCAAAGATTTATTTATTTATTTATACAAGCACTGGGTACAGTCAGAAGTGGGGGAGCGTGAGAGAATTCACCAGAGCCAGAGCGGGGAGCAGAGCAGGCAGAGGGACCGAAGTACACTGCTGAGGGGAGCAGCGGGTGGCAGGAGGGGTCTGCGTGCCATGTGGGACCCTCCTTCAGTGGCCAGGGAGCAGCTGGGGATCGAACCGGCGCTGCAGAGGCTGCGGGCAGCTTTGCAACCCAGCGCTCAACTGCTGCGCCACCGGGGAGGCCCCCGATGTGAATTTTTCACAGATTTAAATGAGATGAGGGCCGTGCGGCAAAGCCTTGGAAAGAAGAAAAGTAGCTACCAATCACTTCATATTTACTATTTCATTGTCTCCCTACAATGTTGGGTACCATTGTCCTTCCCTTTCACAGGTTTCAACTTGTTTAGGAACTTGCCCAAGTTCTGGTAACCAGGAAGTAATAACAGTAAGGATTTGGCAAGGGATCTAACATCTTCAAAACTTCTGCACAACCATGGTTCTTTCTCACTCAAGCTTTGACTTTTCGAACACCTCACAGCCAGTGTTCCCAACCCTGGGGCACATATACACAAAAGCACAAGGGAAAAATACCACACGCAAAAAATTAGCTAAAATAAATCTTCCTTTCTATTAGGAATCTTTTGTTTTTCTGTTGAGTCACTGCCCTTGGAAAATAATCATTGAGGGGGGTCATATAAAAATAGGCATCAAACTTGTAGAGCTGTGCTATTGGTAGAAATTTAATTGTAAGTTGCAGATGTCTGCCACATGTGTAATTAGAAATTTTGCAATACCCACATTAAAAGGTAAAAAGAAATGGGTGACGTTAATGTTAACATATTTTACTTAACCCACCATATCCAAAATGTTATCATTTGAGCATATCAACACAGAAATTATCGAGATTTTTCAAAAAAAGATTTATTTATTTTATGCATACAAGAACTGGGGTACTGGCCAGAGAACTCACCAGAGACAGAACAGGCAGAATGACTGAAATACACTGAATACACTGCTGAGAGGAGTGGTGGGCTAGACAGGAGAGGTCTGCTGCGCCATGTGGGTCAGCTCCCTGGCTGGGGATCGAACTCGTGCTGCAGTGGCTATGGACAGCTTCACAGTGCTGCGTCTGAACCCCTTGTGCCACCAGGGAGGCCCTCAAGCTATTTTACATTCTTTATTTCAAGCTACATTTTTGAAATTCGCTATACTTTATACTCTACAATTCAGGTGCTCAAGAGCCACTTTTGGTCAGTAGTTATAAGACTGGATACTGCAGGTGGCTAAAGAAATCAAACAAATTTTTCTGGAGGGATCTTGCTGAATGTAATGCCTTGGCTAACTCTTAAGGAGTTGAAATTTACATAGGCATGGGGTATTGAAACAATCAGCAAGGAGCAAGATGGGGTGGTGGTTTTTATGCCTAAATTATTATACTTTGATTTAAGAAAGTTAAACATTTCAAACATTGAATGAGAGGTGAGATGTTAGGAAAGGTGCAGAGTTGCTGCATTCACACTTGAGTCCATTCCCCACCTGCCATGAACTCGGGAGAGTCCTTTAACCCCTTTGAGCTTGTTTCCTCATTGACAAAGTGGGAACACACCCCCTGTGTCACAGACATGTCAACTTAGAAAATACTGTGGTCACCAAGCTCATTTCTAGGACTCACTTCTTTTCTTTTAAACTTTGCAGCCAGTGTCCAAAAAACTGATTGCCCTGCTCGCTGTGTAAGGTCCAGAAACAAGCGAGGCTTCATCTCATCGGGTCAGAACTCATTTGCCGTGTAGTGGGCCTGTTTCACAGGCCACATGCACAGTAGAAATTGCCCCATGTTTCTGTAGCTCACTGTAATCTCTGACTGAAGACCTCATTTTTTTGTTTCTTTTAGGTAAACTCAGGCAGTTTTATAAGTTTATCATCAATTTAGGCTGAAACTCTGTCTAGCCAGGGTTCCACCCATGCCCTCTTCCTCCCTCGAGGGCGACAAGTCTGTGCTGGCCCCTGGGAACTGCTGAGCTGTGTCTGGACTCACCTGGCCTCTGGTCATGGACTTTGCTCCTATGGTTGTCACTGTGGGATGCTGTGCCCCCTTTGTCTCAATCACCACCTTCAGGCCCATGGGCCTCTCACTGTGGAGGTGGGGGGTAAGGGCAGTTTCAGGGTCTTCTGGTTGAAGACTCTAAGCAGAGAGCAGGATGTGTCTGTGTCCTCATAGGGCACTTCTGTCCAGACTGTACTTGCTATTGTTTTGTCATTTCTGTCAGGATCACGGCTTCCTCGGGCTCCCTTAGATGTCGAGAGAGACCTGGGTTTGTCATTCTCATCATAGGGCTCAGCCTGGAGCAAGAGGGGTTTGCAGGCCCGGCTCCCCCTGGATCCTCTTCTTCCTCCTAGACCCTCTCCCTTCTGTCCACAGATATTCTAGTCTAGTGGGAAGGGTTGTCTGACTTTGTTACATTGTCCTCAGTTTTGAGGGTGAAGGTTAGAGAAAGGCAAATATCATAAGGGTTTCGAGTCACCTTTAGAAACCCCTTACATGGCTGTCCTGCTGACACTATCACCTGGCTCTCCTTTAGAATTCAAACCAGTTTTCCCTGGGGCACAGTTCCATGATAATGGAGGTGCAGTGGATTGTACAGAGTAGTTGAGAAAGGGCAAAAATAAGTGGGACGCGAGGGAGGCAATCCTTAGTTAAAGCCTCAGATTTTAACACCCAGGTTTGCCTTCTCCTGGTTCCTAGATTTGGGCTATTGATTGCCACTGTATCACTTTTTCTCCCCATAGGGAGCAAAGTGAGAGACACAGCGTTCACAGTGATTAAAAGGGGAGTTAGATGTTGTCCTCAGTCTAGTCTGATTCAGGAATGGTGAGTGTGCAAGCAATGGAAAGCAAGGTTCCTGAGGCTTTGCCTGAAAATGTCTACAAAAATCTTAATATTTTTTTTTATAGAGGCATGCTTTATTTATTTATTTGTTTGTTTTGTTTATACATGCACTGGGTACAGTTAGAAGCGCGGGAGGGTGAGAGAATTCACCAGAGCCAGAGCGGGGAGCAGAGCAGGCAGAAGGACCGAAGCACACTGCTGAGGGGAGCAGCGGGCGGCAGGAGAGGTCTGCGCGCCATGTGGGACCCTCCTGTGGTGGCCGGGGAGCAGCCCGGGATCGAACCGGCAGCCCCGCAACCCAGCGCTCAACCGCTGCGCCACTGGGGAGGCCCAAAAATCTTAATAAGTGAGTTTGCTGTGAATGTGTACTGTTGAAGTATAGAAATGTTCTATACTTTAGAGTATTTAGAGTATTTAGAGTACTCTAGAGGCTTTAACAAACAGATCCTACATTTATATGGGAGCTAGGTTTCAGAAGGCCAGAACCCTTCACCTCACTCCCCGGCAGAGGGACTGTTTACACTCCAGACAAAACTCTCTCCTGCTACCTAGTGGCCGTGTGCCCACATTTCAGGGGAGCCGCCTGGTGGTGAGTTCACCTGTCCAGGGCCTATTAGAGACTGTAGCAGACAAAGCTAACCTTGGTCAAGAAATAGGAAAATTAATGAAATTTGGGATTTTTTAAAAGATGTTTCAGTTCCACGACTATTCATAGTTTCCATAAATAGTGCCAGACACTATTCTAAAACAGAGCATACATTTTGAGACATGGCCAGTCTGTGGGCATTAAAAAATGATTGACATGAAATTTGCTATGATTCATATTCTTGGGTGTAAGATGCAGTATTTTTTTGAGGCCTAGGTTGTAGCATTCTCGAATACTCAAAGAACTAGTCTCGGTGGGGCTAGAAAAGGCTAAGTTGCCACCTCGGGGCAAGGGGACTTATTGATGAACATTAAGACAGGTGAGGCTGTGAGCACGTACACGCCAAAGCGACAAGACACTACAGAAGCAAGAAAGACAGCTCTTTCTATTCTTGAGGCGTTCATGGTAAAAATGACGCAAATATTTATTTAACAACTGAACTGGGAAACTCAGTGTCAGTGCTCCCATGGACCTTCCACGATATTTTCTACAACGGGAGTTGACTTGTGGACATGGTTTGCACGTGGCTGACGTGAGCCATGGATGATGGAGAACTTCTGCCTTTTGAGCTCCATCTTGGGACTTGGGTCACTCCCACAAACAAAAAGCTTTGGATCTGAATCCCGTCTGCCTCTGGTCTTCCCTGGACAGGTCACTCGTGTTTCATCTCTTCCTCCTCCTCCTCCATGTCCTCCTCCTTCTAAGTAGTCTAGTTATCTTTTTTTTTTTTTTTCACAATATTCACACAACACAGAATTGTAGAAGAAAAGGTCCAAGTGCCTCATATACTTCTGCTCACTCTTGAATGCCTGCCCCCATCTCAAGATAACAATGCTGTTGCTTGATGTCCTTCTGGGTTAAATCCTTTTCTTTGCATGTACACACACATACTTAAACACTCTATCAATATATTTCCGTATGTGTATATATATTCTCTCTATATTTCACACTTAGCCACATTCTTCTTTTAAAATCAATGTCACCGTGTTATAATTTATGTACAATAAAATATCCATTTTAAATGTCTAGCTTGATGAGTTTTGACAAACAACTTGTGAAATTAATACCCCAACCGAGTTATAAAATATTTCCACGACACCCAAAAAAGTTCTCCTATACCCCTTTATAGCCAATCTGCCACCCCTCCCCCAGGCAACCACTGATCTACTTTCTGTCCCTGCAGCTTCTGTCAGCCCTTCCATAATTTCACATACATGGGAACATTCATTGTGTCACCTTCTGTGTCTGGCTTCTTTTGCTCAGTGTAACATTTTCCTAACAGTGATCTGTCCAGAGATGAGCCCATGTGTTTGTGTTTATCAACATTTATTTTTTGTTGCTGAGTCGTTTTCCATGGATTGGATATACCACAATTTGTATATCCATTGACTGCTGATAGGCATTTGATTTGTTTCTAGTTTGGGGCAACTATGAATAGAGTTATGAGCATTCTACCAGACTTGGAGTGGACTCATTTCTCTTGGTTAAAAGGCTAGGAACTGACTTGCTGGGTCATAGGATAGGCCTATGTTGAGTTTTGAAAGAAACTGCCAAAGAGTTCTTGTAATGGTTAGGCCATTTTGTATTCCCTCCAGCAATGTGTGAGAGTTCCAGTTGCTCCATCCTTGACAGTACTTTCTGTGTTATTTAATGTTAGATGTCAAAATGTGTAGATAGAGGCATCTTGTTGTGGTTTTCTTTTCTTTTCCCTGATGACTAATGACATTGAACATCTTTTCATGTGTTTACTGATCACCCACATATCTTCTTTTGTGAAATTTCTCTTCATATCTCTTGCCCATTTAGAAAATGTGGTGGTGGTTTGACTGTGTTGGAAGAGCTCCATATTTATTTTTTATTCTTAATCTATTTTGTATACAAGTCCTTTGTCAGATAATGATATCTGTCTTGCTTCCTCACAGGACTAGTCAGATTAAATAATGAGTGGGAAAATGCTTTGCAAATGGAGGAACCTAATTTAAATGTTATTCATTAAGGATGTCAGGTCCTTCCTGTTGTAGTCACACACGCTGTCCGCTTCTTTCAGCCTTCTACAGCCCAGGACAGTGGAGCCACTGTTGGTGCTGGCTGCCATTAGTTAACCAGTGGGTGTCTTGTTTGTCTTTTCTTACCTTGCCATTCTAATTTGTGACACACAATCAACCGCAACTCTGTTTTTGTTTTTGGTTGTGACACTGGCTGGGGAAGCGAGGAGGTGGTGTCAAGCATGTTTCCTTGATTTTGCAATTTTGCTGATCTTATTGCTGCATCTTCTGTTCATACAAATTAATGGAAGTGAAACGCCTCACAACATATCTTGAAGACTTCTCCTCTTCTTCATGACCTGATTTTTCTTACATGAAATGTTTATTTATTCTCCTATCTTAAAAACAATGTAAGATTCATTGAGAGGCTTTGGAAGCAGAACATAGAGGGAAAATATTCCCATCTCCCCTAGATCCTTATTTTCTTTTCTTGTAAAGTATTCTTTTTGGGCCTTTTAAAGTCTTTTGTGGTCTGAATTGCATTTGTGTGAGTGTTAGTGTTTTAAGGATTTGGATTTGGTCTGTCAATCCTCATGTAACAGGGTGGTCCCCAGGAAAGGGGGAGGTGCCCTGCCCCACCCAAGGGAGGGTGGAGCTGAGCAGGAAGAGAAGAAGCTGCAGAAGAGACTGAGGAAGGAAGCTGGATGGAGCTAGGAGACCTGGAGGAGGCGCATGGAGCCTAGAGACACGTGAAGAAACTGTGCTTGTCTTTTGGTCGTGGACTGGGTGACACAGATGTGGGTGAGACCCGTGGGGAGGTGACAATGGCAGCTTTTATCTTGATGTTGATTTTGCTCTTTTCCTTCCGGGCTTGTCCAGTTGTTTGTGACCCTTTTCTGTGGGTCCCCACTGGAAGATGCTTTAGACTTGTAGCAGGCTTTGGGGCCTTGTTCTGGGCCAATCCCATTTGGATGGACTTTTACCCACGAGGGGACGGGTAACTCTGGATGCTTCATTTAGAAACTAGACTCTGCCTTACCTGTATTGTTTCCTAGTTTTATTAAAGTTCCTTCCCATTAAAGTCTCCTATGTTTTGTGTTGATGCGGCGGATGGCAGAACCCATGTAGAATAGGCAGGTTTGCGGGGTTTGGGCTGCCCCTCTCCCTGTCCTATAACACTCAGAGACAGGATGCAGAAAAGCTCCCCAAAGCCTGTAAGATGTATTAACCCCCACAGAGCTGGTGCTTGCATTTACAATGGAGAACCATTGAAGACACATTACATGTCTAACAAGGTGGGGGTTTTTGGCCTCCAAAATATTTTGGTCAGATTTCTGCCCCCCCCCCCTTTTTTTTACCTCTCTGTTAATTTTTTTATTTGGTCATTGTTTTGCTCATTGATAATCAAATAAAAAAAAACTAGAACCTAGTGAATGCAATGAATTTAAGATGCTGGCTTATTATATTTCCCTTACTCAGTAAAGCACTGTGTGTTAGGCCGGTGTAAGGTTTATGCTGTGCTGCACCTCCCCCTGCAGTGACCTTTAGGGCTAACCGTCCCTAGGTCCGGCTGGGCAACCAGCGCGCAGGGGGAGAACAGCAAAACCCTACCTGCTGCACCTCCCCCCGCAGTGATCTTTAGGAATGGCTTTCGCCAAGGTCCCTAGATCCGGCTGGGCAACCAGCGCTCGGGGGGGAGAACAGCCTGAAAGCAGAGGAAGTGCAGCGGAAGTTCCCTGAAAAGGCAGAAGCTTATCAAAAGACAACGACCACCAAGAACCACTGCAAGAATGCTAAAAATCTTATCCCTCTTCCTAGAACTACAAACTTTAACCCCTTATTTGTCTTTCTAAACTTCCTTCTTTCTTCTATAATGGTCATTGCTTGTTATGTAGATCACCTCCCTGATGGTGATAGACTGAGCCAGCGAGCAAGCTGATTTCATTGATATTCATTCCTGTGCTTTTGGAAAACATATATATACTGGTCACAAACTTAAAGAAAATTACACTCAGATTTTCACTCTTAAAGAAAATTACACTCAGATTTTCACTCTTGTCTGTTTGTCATTTCTTTCGCCGACGCCCTGACCACCCTGCACGCTTCTCTCAACCCTGAGGTGGCCTCATCGTCTACTGCTGTGCTGGTCCGCGGCAATGCTGTTTGTGGCTATGCTCAGTGCATGTGTCTGCTCCCAGCTCCACATGCCTCTTGGTTTGGTCTCAGGTCTGTCTCTGTCTTGTTTTGTCTTCCTCCTGCTTTTTGGGCTGATGGCTTGTTCCAGTCCAGAGGTAAGGAAAGATCTGCACCAGCCCCAAATCTACCCCCTCAAAACCTCAGGAAGGTGCCTGCTTGTCACCCAGCACCTACACCAGGGTTCCAGTGTTCCCCATTTTCCTTGACCTCAGCTCAGCCCTTCTCAGACAAGATCCACCATTCACTCTGCTGTGAAAGGGGAGATTATAAAATAAAAACTTGAAGTATGCTCCCTTGCCTGAAGCACCATGAACTCGAGGAACTCTGTGTGGTGCCTGTGCCCAGAATGTTCTGGGCCTCCTTCTTAGCCTCACCTCCAACCCAACCCCAAGCTGAGGCCTAACCAGACAGACTGAGCTCAGATCAGGCAAACTTCTCCTTGCCCCTGAACCTTGTCTTTGCTACTTTTTCTGTTGAAAATGCCCTTCTCTCCCATTCTTCTTGCTGGCTCTCCCTAAACTGAATGCTGTGAAGGTGGGGCCTTTGTGGACCAATTCCCCGATGTATCTCAAGCTCCAGCTCAGAGTCTGCTGTGTGTTAATGATGAATGAGCTGGGAGTGGCCCACAGAGGGGCAGGTGGCTCAGGTCACAGGCACTGTCCCCTCTAGCAGCAGGGTTAGAGGTGATTTTCTGCAGATCTTTGCCACAGAGACCCCAGCTCCGCAGCCCGGTAGTGGTGACCAACTGCATTCAGCACTCTGGGTTGCCAGGCTCTGGCCCTCTTGCTGGATCTCTCGGGTCCTAGAGGTTCTCTCTTCCCCTCCGCCACCTGCCACCTCCTCCCCGTTCCTCCTATACTCAGAGAAACCCAGGCCTGGACCCCAGCAGTTGGCAGGGGTGTGTGTCTTGCTTGGTTTCTCTCAGTTGCAGCCTGGGTTCATCTTTCATTGAGTTGACTTCCCCGATAATTGACCAGTCTGTACTTGGTAGGGCAGGTTATCAGAGGCTGCCAAAGTAATATGAGATCTTTGCAGTGTGGTAATGTACCTACACAGAGGTGTGAGCTTATACCCCTAGAACCTATACAGTGTTGTAAATCAGTGTTACCCCAATAAGCATAACTGAAAAAAAAAAAAACTTTTGCAGAGAACTGGAAAGTATGGAAAAATGGGGGAAAATTATTATTAACCCCACTTTCAAAAGTAGCCAGTGTTATTTTTCTAAAATTTGTATATATTTTTAGCCAGTTGTCTTACTTTATACTTCCAGCCATTTTAACAGGTCATGTCTTTGAACTTTAAAATTTCTTAGATGAAATCATCTTCATTTAAGTGTTCTTATTAAAGTCAATTATGAAAAATTTAAAAATCATATTGAACAATTTTACAAAAGAATCCTTTTTAGTAACACTTGAATTGGGCCTTGCGGCAAGCGGCTGATCAGAGGTGAGATACCTCATAAGGGAATAAGGAAATGAGTAAGGCGATGTTTAGAAAAAGGCCAGTGATGGGGTTAGGTTTCCCAAGTGAAACCCAAGGATGAGTTAGTAGACAAGCAGCCTTAACCTCCTTTAACCAGCCACGCCCCTCATCACTGGGTGGAGGTACGAGAAGGAAGCACTTCCTGTACTTATTCCTGCAGGCAGTTCTCATGCCCCTGGCAAGGGGAGCAGAGAAAGATTTTTATGACAGTAGGTGGAGGAGGCCTGGTCAACCTACAAATAGTGTGATGAAAGAGCAACTTATAGAAACCTCTAGATTTCTCGTGTTGACTTTCTACTCTTGCTACTCTAAGTGCATGACCAAGGGGTACCCAGGGATCCCTAATTGTTAAGGGTTTGGCCATCTGCACACACAATGGCAAATAAAGCATACTCTTAGTGCGAGAGGTCTTTAATTGATGTGGAGGAGAGTGGGAGGGGCAGGGGCAGGGGGAGGAAAGTAGAAAAGGAGGGAGATGGAGAGGGAGAAGGAAGGAAGAGGAAGAGGAGGGGGGAAAAGAGAAGATAGAATTTCAAATAGAAGCAAATTCTGAAAATTGCCCATCTTTTTCTGTGCAAATGCTCAGTCAAACAGACTTGATCCTAAGCAGGATAGGGGAGGCCCAAAGGCTTGCACAAGTTTAAGGCACTTTCTGGTGGGGAACCACAAGAAGGAGCTAGACAGGTCCCAGAGAACTGGGCCAAACGTAGACTCAAAATTCAAAATATACCATCCAGTCCACCTTGAGGTCAAGATGACATCTGCCATTGTCTCTGCCCTAATGTGGAAGTCCCAGGAGCAGCTTCTCCACTCCTCACGCCCAAGTATCTCTTCTCCAAAACTGTGCTCCATTTGTCTCCTCCAAGTGTCCCTTCTTCAAGTATCTTCACCCCATGTAGCTCTCCTCCTCCTTCGCTCTCATGTCCTTTTGTTTACTCTTCATCTTATATGGTTGACTGAGTAAAAGACGTGTGGTTATGCTGCATGGTATCCTCCCCAGGCCACTTGGGGCTCCTTATCTCAAGAATTGCAAGCATTTTTAACATTCAGTTTTCATTTTGAGAGGGGTAATTGAGGTTCAGAGAAGAAAAGTCACTTGGCCAGGGTTACAAAACCAGTAGAAGCCATGGATTCCTGGAGACCAGGGACCATTAGTGCTGTATCTTCATCATTATGTAGAAATGTGAGTTCCAGTAGTAAAAGGGGTCTTTTAAAATTAAAATTTATAACCTTAAAAAAAAACTTGCATTTTTAAGCACTTAGAGATTTGCAGGAAGGTACTGAGGAAAATACAGAGAGTTCCTGGACACTCTTCACCCAGCTTCTCCCATTGTTAACACCTTGCATTATTATCCTACATTTCAAAACTGGAAATTGACATGGGTATCCTCCACAGAGCTTATTCAGATTTAACTTGTTATATATGTACTGTTTGTATGTGTAACTGTGATATTTTATTACATGTGTAGCTTCATGTAACCAGCTGTGAATACAATTCTGTTCTCCGTCTCTATAAGAAATATTATATAAATGGAATCATAAAGAAAGTATCTTTATGAAATTTACTTTTCTTCATTCAATATAATTTCCTTGAGATTCATCCAAGTTGTTGGGTGTTATCAATAGTTCTTTCCCTTTTATTGCCGAGTAGTATTTCTGGAAAGGATGTACCATAGTTTATTTAATTATTCATCTATTGAAAGAAATTTAGGTAATATTCAGTTTGGGATTATTATGAATGAATCAACCATGAAACACTCATGTTTAGGTTTTTGTGTAAAAAAAAAATCTTTAATTCTCTAGGTTATAGTCTCAAGCGTATAATTGTTGGGTCATATGGTAAGTTCAATTTTAGTTTTAAAAAGGGCTCCATGGTGCAGGGGGTTAAGCACCACACTATGAAAGCAATCTGCAGCCTCTGCAGCACGAGTTCGATCCCCGGCCAGGGAGCTACCCACATGGCTCAGCAGACCTCTCCTGTCTCATCTGCTGCTCCCCTCAGCAGTGTATTTCAGCCAGTCTGCCTGTTCTGTTCCCCACTTTGTCTCTGGTGAATCCTCTCACTCCCTGCATCTCTGGCCTGTACCCCAGCTCTTGTATGCATAAATAAATAAATCTTTAAAAAAAAAAATAGAGCTCCAAACTGTCTTCCAGAGTGCCTATGCCATTTTATCTTTCCACCACACTGTATGAGTGATTTGGTTTCTCCAAATCTTTGCTCACATTTGGTGTCATCACTATTTTTTTCATTTTAGTCATTTTTGAAAGTATGTAGTGATCTCTCATTGTGGTTTTAATTTGCATTTGTCTAATGACTAATCATGTTGAACATCGTCTAATGTGATTATTTGTCATCTGTGTGTCATCTTTGGTGAAATGTCTGTGCATGTATTTTGCCCATATTCTAATTATCTTTTTTGTTCCATAAATGTTGAGTTTGAAGTTTCATTATATTCTAATACATGTTTTTTGTCAGATATATGATTTAAAATATTTTCTCCCAGTATAATTTCTTTTCTTCATCCTTTTTAACAGGATCTTTTGCAGAACAAAAGTCTTCATGTTGATGTGGTCCAAATGTCACTTTTTCCTTTATGGATAAAGAATGTTTTGAGTAAAGAACATGCAATGGAACATGGACAGTTTGTTCAATAAAAGGTGCTGGGAAAACTGCACCACCAGGTGCAAAAAAATGAAGCTAGACCACTACCTCTCACTTTGCACAAAAATCAACTCAAAATGGATAAGAGAACTGGGCATAAGACATGAAACCATAAAATATATAGAAGAAAATATAGGTAAAACACTACAAGACATACATTGCAATAACTTCTTTAAAGACTCATCACCCAAAGCAAAGATAGTCAAGGAAAAGATAAACACCTGGGATTACATCAAACTGAAAAGCTTCTATACAGCAAGAGTCATTAATCAAAACAGAGAGACACCCCACTGATTGGGAAAAAAATCTTTGCACTCCATTCAACTGATAAGGGACTGATCACAAAGATATACAGAGAACTTGCATGACTCAACAAAAACAAAATAAACAATCCAGTCAAGAAATGGGCAGAAGAACCTAAAGGACATTTCTCCAAAGAGGAAATGCCAATGGCCAACAGGCACATGAAAAAATGTTCAACATCCCTTATCATCAGGGAAATGCAAATCAAAATCACATTGAGATACCACCTTATACCAGTAAGAATGTCACATATCAAAAAAACAAGCAACAACAAATGTTGGCGAGGATGCCGTGAAAAAGGAACTCTCCTACATTGCTGGTGGGAGTGCAAATTGGTCCAACCACTATGGAAAGCTGTCTGGAGGTTCCTCAGTCTAATAAAAAAGGAGCTACCATATGATCTGGCAATTCCACTCCTAGGGATCTACCCAAAAGACACAAACACATTGATTCAAAAGAACACCTGTACCCCTATGTTTATTGCAGCACTATTTACAATAGGTAAAACCTGGAAACAACCCAGATGCCCAAAAATAGATGACTGGATCAAGAAGATGTGGTATATATATATATATATAAAACAGAATATTATTCAGCAATCAAAAAAGGTAAACTCTTGCCATTTACAGCAAGGTAGATAGAGCTAGAAGGAATTATGCTCACTGAAATAAGCCAGAAGGAAAAAGAAAAGTATCGGATGGTTTCGCTTATAGTAGGAATATAGGGGAGCCAAGTAAGACATCAGTGCAAAAAAAATAACAACATTACAAAACACAACAAAGCAAAAACAGACAATTATAATAAATCAGAGGCATACTGCAGGGGAGGAGGAGGGAGAGGGATCAGAGGAAGGGAGGGAGGAGCACAGGGGACTGATGTTGTTAGGGGGGAAAGGATGTCCTAAAGCTAATTCCATACAGGCTTTGTGGACTCCACCCCCACCCCAGGCCAAAGCCAAAGCCACTGGGAACTCCAAATCCCATCACCACCAAAGGGAAGGTGGCTGGGACCTGAGGGTGCGGTTAAGCAACCAGGTTGGTATAAAGCCAGACACGTGGGCTTTGGAGGGGTCCCCCATTTTGGCTCCCCGCCTGCTCACAGCATCGGCCAGTTCGGAGAGTGCTTTTTGGGTTACCAGGTCGTCGGATCGGGTAGGACTCATTAAAGACTTTATTTCCCTATTTTCTCCCTGAGTTGTACATTTTCCTTATTTCCTTTTCCCTTGTAAATAAACCTTTTATTAATCTTTTGTGTGTGCCTGTAGTGGAGTACTAATAAGTCCCTTTTATGCACGCGGGTGAGGACCGACAGACAGGCAGCCCGTTCAATATCGGGGCTGCCCTGTAACAATGTGATGGTGCAAGGGTGCATTGGTGAAGGAAACTATGGGGACTACAACTGAGGGGGGTAGGGGGAAGCAAATTTTGTTTAAAAATGAACAATGATGTAAAAAAAAAACAAAAATTAATTTAAATTAAAAAAACTAAAAAAAAAATTAAAAAAAAAGAAATGCTTTGCGTAGTTCTTGGTACCAAAGATTTTCTCCATTTTTTTCGCTACGTTTATTGTTTACATTTGAGTCCATGATCCATTTTGTGTTGATTTTTTTTTTTTTTTAAAAAGGGCAGGTATAGAGGCATGCTTTATTTATTTATTTACTTGTTTGTTTGTTTGTTTATACAAGCACTGGGTACAGTCAGAAGCGCGGGAGGGTGAGAGAATTCACCAGAGCCAGAGCGGGGAGCAGAGCAGGCAGAAGGACCGAAGTACACTGCTGAGGGGAGCAGCGGGCGGCAGGAGAGGTCTGCGCGCCATGTGGGACCCTCCTCTGGTGGCCGGGGAGCAGCCGGGGATCGAACCGGCGCCTCGGGCGCGGGCGCAGGCAGCTTCGCAACCCAGCACTCAACCGCTGTGCCACCGGGGAGGCCCTTGTGTTGATTTTTGTATATGGTTTTGTTATAGAGCAGCCCCGATACAAAACGGGGTGCTTGACTGTGGGTCCTCACCTGTGTGCTTAAAAGGACTTATCAATGCTCTACTGCAGGCACACGCGAAAGGTTAATAAAAGGTTTATTTACAAGGGAAGGGGAAATGAGGAAATGTACAGCTCAGGGAGAAAAGTGGGAGACAAAGTTTTAAATGCGTCCTACCCAATCCGCAGATCTGGAATCCCAAATGGCGCTCTGAGAGCTGGCCACAGCCAGGAGCCGTGAAGCCAGGAGGCAAGTGACAGTGAGCTCCCCAAGGCCCACGTGTTTGGTTTTTATACCCAACCTGGCTGCTTAACTCCACCCTCAGGTCCCAGCCACCCTCCCTTTGGTGGTGACGGGATTTGTCTTTCCCAATGTCTTGATGGCTTTAGTCTGGAGTGGGAGTGGAGTCTACAAAGCCTGTATGGGATTAGCTCAGGACATCATTTCCCCCTAACAGTTTGAGGTCTATATTGAAGTGATTTTTTTTTTCTTTTTGCCTATTTATGTCTAATTGTCCAATATAATTTATTGAAAATGTAACAGGGTGGTCCCCAGGAAAGGGGGAGTTTCCCTGCCCCACCCAAGGGAGGGTGGAGCTGAGCAGGGAGAGGAGAAGCTGCAGAAGAGACTGAGGAAGGAAGCAGGATGGAGCCAGGAGACCTGGAGGAGGCGCATGGAGCCTAGAGACACGTGAAGAAACTGCGCTTGTCTTTTGGTCGTGGACTGGGTGATACAGATGTGGGTGAGACCCGTGGGGAGGTGACAATGGCAGCCTTTATCTTGATGTTGATTTTGCTCTTTTCCTTTGGGGCTTGTCTGGTTGTTTCTGACCTTTTTTCTGTGGGTCCCCACTGGAAGATGCTTTAGACTTGTGGCAGGCTTTGGGGCCTTGTTCTGGGCCGATCCCATGTGGATGGACTTTTACCCATGAGGGGACGGGTAACTTTGGGTGCTTCATTTAGAAACTAGACTCTTTGCCTTTCCTGTATTGTTTCCTAGTTTTATTAAAGTTCCTTCCCATTAAAGTCTCAGATGTTTTGTGTTGATGCGGCAGATGGCAGAACCCATTTAGAATAGGCAGGTTTGTGGGGTTTGGGCTGCCCCTCTCCCTGTCCTATAACAAGAAGAGTATCTCTTCTCCATTGAAATGTTTTTACTCCTTTGTCAAAAATTAATTGGGCACACTTGTGTGGTCTATTTCTGTGTTGTCTATTCCTACCACTTCTCTTTGTATCAAGACAATACCACATTGACTTGATTGTTGTAGCTAAAAAGCAATAAATAATAACCACCATGTAGAGAGGGAAAAAGGTTTCTTCTTGCAAGAAAAACAAACAACAACAATGAGGATTAAGTTGGGGGAAAGATGGTGGGAGAGGTGTCCCCACCAGCTGCTTGTTTGGCTCCCTTACCTTTCTACAGGGTTTGACTTATATAATTTTGAGATAGAGGAGGTTTCTCAGGAAAAAGGGGTTACTTTTGAAATAAGCACAGGGCACAAACAAAAGAAGTTGTTTTCTGTGGGCATCATTTTTTTTTTCCAGTTCGTATGTTAATTTCCAGGCAGGGTGTCTTGCCTGTCCTCATTCATAATTTGCATGTGAGAAAGGAAAGCACCTAGGAGATAAAAGATTTTATCATAAAGAAATGCCTGTTTGGCCAGACAAGTTCAGGAGGCTGCAGGCTTCCAGGTGGTTATTTCTTTTGATCTGTGTCCACGGACCAGGCTGTCCTCGGCAGAGCACAGGCACAGCGATTCTCTTTGTTCTGCTGACACCTACCGCTGCAAGTCCTTTTCCTTTGCCCAAAACTTGTGGATTTTCTTTTGCATAGCTATATAGTAGTTCTTAACATTGGGAAGAGTGTTTCCTCCTATTTTCACCATTAATCTTGATTTTAAAATGCCTCCTACTGCAGTTTTGTTTTTCAGAAGGGGCAGGATTATGGGCGCCCCCTGATGTTTGTAAGCTGCATTTTTTTGAGGGGGGGGGCTGTAATTATTTTCCTCTTGGACCGGAAAATCTAATTTGAAAAAAAAACTTTGATAATTGTATGTGAAAAGAAATAAATGTTAGGCAAGTGTGATGTCTTTACCCAGAGAAAGTTGCAAGAACTTTATGCCCACTCTCTTGGCTTCTCAGAGAGTTGATGCTTATCAGATCATAGAGGAGCTTTTGGCTAGGAGAGGTCATAGTGTTATAGGGCAACTCTGATATAAAATAAAACGGGTTGCCTGGCTGTGGGTCCTCACCAGCGCTCTTAAAAAGGACTTATTAATACTCTACTACAGGCACACACAAAAGGTTAATAAAAGGTTTATTTATAAGGGAAAGGGAATTAAGGAAATGTACAACTCAGGGGAAAAATAGGGAAATAAAGTCTTTAATGTGTCCTACCCAATCCGCCGACTTGGAAACCCAAAGGCACTCTCCGAGCTGGCCAAACGCTGCGAGCTGGCGGGGAGCCAAAATGGGGGATCCCCTCCAAAGCCCACGTGTCTGGCTTTATACCACACCTGGCTGCTTAACCCCACCCTCAGGTCCCAGCCACCTTCCCTTTGGTGGTGATGGGATTTGGAGTTCCCAGTGTCTTTGGCTTTGGCCTGGGGTGGGGGTGGAGTCCACAAAGCCTGTATGGAATTAGCTTTAGGACATCCTTTTCCCCCTAACAATTGTAAACCTGACCTCTAGATAAATGGAGTGAGCCTAACCTTTACAATATGGTTTAAAGAAAATGAGAGGTGTAGGGTAAAGAGAATGTCAGGCTTTTCTGCCCTTCCGCCATCAGGAGAGATGATGGATCCTTGTCCTGAATGCATGCCTGATGGCGGGCACCTGGAATAGGGTGTGGGCATAGGTAGATGGGATTCAGCTGAGCTAAGACTGTGCTTTTAAGGGCGGCGTCACAGGGGGACGCCAGCAGCAGCAGTAGCAGCACCAGCAGCAGAACCTGAAAGAGAAGCCGAAGCAGAAGCAGAGAACGCCAGAGAGCCCAGATAGAGTGAAGACTTGCTGGGGGCTGGGAGGCTGGCAGGCCTCCCAGCCCCCCAGCCAGCACCCCTGCCTGCCATATGCCTGGTGAACCCCAATAAAAGACCTGCAAAACTACTGAGGACTCTGACTCCTCCTTTACCCGGTCTGCATGGGATCAGAAAACCTGCACAGTATCCTGTCCTGCCCTTACAAGAGGTTTTCAATCTTAAACAAAGGTGGTAGTGTTAGTTCCAAGAGAGATATAACACCTGGTAGGCATGACAGGTAATATAAATGAGAGAAATAGTTTGGAGTAAGAAAGGAAATCCAAACCCATCTGAAGGGGGCGCTTACCACTGTGTTCCTGTCCGCTGTGGAAAGACGACCCCAGTATTGCCAGATTTTCACCTTTAAAGGAAAAACAAAAACAGATTTTAATGTGAAATCTCCTGGTTTTCAATGTTTGGAACAAATTAGTATTTTAAAGTAACACTGTATGGGCCAAATGAATTAGTCTGTGGCACTAATCCTTTCCAAGATTGGCCAATTTATAATATCTGGCAGTCAATTGGGTCATCCAGGAGTGCTTTGTCCTTGCCAGGCATGAAGGTATTATGTGATTAACCCTTGCAATTAATTTCTCTGTGTCTCATGTTTTCAAAGGGCCCGAGGGTACATAAGTTTACTTGCCTATGCAGATTTTGCAATCTTATCTACATTTTTACTTACTTTCCTTGTTAGTTTTAAGCTACCAGAGTCAAGCCAGCTTTAGCCCACTTTTTCTTAATCATCACTCATCCTATCAGGTTCCATGGGATTTGACTGTCTTATTTGGCTGAGAGCTAATGGGAGATTACTCATTTAGGTGTGATAGACTTGCTGGGGAGGGAGGCTGACAGTGTGTGTGTGTGTGTGTGTGTGTGAGAGAGAGAGAGAGAGAGAGAGAGAGAGAGAGAGAGAGAGAGAGTGAGAAGGAAGGGAATAAAGGGCAATACTGTAACAGGGTGGTCCCCAGGAAAGGGGGAGGTTCCAGGTTTCCTGCCCCACCCAAATGGAGGGTGGAGCTGAGCAGGGAGAGAAGAAGCTGCAGAGGAGACTGAGGAAGGAAGGAAGCAGGATGGAGCCAGAAGGAGACCTGGAGGAGGCACATGGAGCCTAGAGACACGTGAAGAAACTGCGCTTGTCTTTTGGTTGTGGACTGGGTGACACAGATGTGGGTGAGACCCGCTGGGAGGTGACAATGGCAGCTTTTATCTTGATTTTGATTTTGCTCTTTTCCTTTGGGGCTTGTCTGGTTGTTTCTGACCCTTTTCTGTGGGTCCCCACTGGAAGATGCTTTAGACTTGTGGCAGACTTTGGGGCCTTGCTCTGGGCCAATCCCATTTGGATGGAGTTTTACCCACGAGGGGATGGGTAACTTTGGGTTCTTGATTTAGAAACTAAATTCTTTGCCTTTCCTGTATTGTTTTCAAATTGTATTAAAGTTCCTTCCCATTAAAGTCTCGTATGTTTTGTGTTGATGCGGTGGATGGCAGAACCCATTTAGAATAGGCAGGTTTGCAGGGTTTGGGCTGCCCCTCTCCCTGCCCTGTAACAATACCTTGGTGTGGAAAACTTAGTCTAAGGCATCATCAGCAGATCCACGAAGTCAAAACTATGTTTTGTAACAATACAGGACATTATTTGCCCTTTTTCCCCCTCTCATTTTTTTATCCGTCCAGTGGAATTTTCAGAAGCTACATGACATATAGGGATACCATTGTCCTGATGGGCTAATGAATGATGTATATTTTTGTTTTTGTGTTTTAAAATTGTTCATAAAGCAAACTTGTTTGGGGCCCTCAATATTTTTCAAGAGTATAAAGGAAATCAAGGAGTTTGACCACTGTTGGCTGAGGGTAATGGTTGTCAACCCTGGCTGGACATTAGTTATTGGGGAAGTTTATTGAGCCAGCATCTGTGAATGGGAAGTCTTTATGGTCACGACTGTTAGGGGGAAAAGGATGTCCTAAAGCTAATTCCATACAGGCTTTGGTGGACTCCACCCCCACTCCAGACCAAAGCAAAAGACATTGGGAGAGATAAATCCCTTCACTAGCAAAGGGAAGGTTGCTGGAACCTGAGGGTGGGGTTAAGCAGCCAGGTTTGGTATAAAACCAGACACGTGGGCTTTGGGGGGGGGGGTTCCTTTTTTTTTTGGCTCTCCGCCAGCTCACAGCGCTTGGCCAGCTCTTGGAGTGCCTTTGGGTTTCCAGGTGAGCGGATCGGGTAGGACACATTTAAAGACTTTATTTCCCTATTTTCTCCCTGAGTTATACATTTCCTCATTTCCCTTTCCCTTGTAAATAAACCTTTTATTAACCTTTTGTGTGTGCCTGTAGTGGAGTATAAATAAGTCCCCTTTAAGCGCAGGGGTGAGGGCCCACAGCCAGGCAACCCGTTTTTTATATCGGTGCTGCTCCGTAACACCACCATCAATGCCACTATCATCTTCACTTACAACTAAGGCTGATATGATCTCACTTTACAAGAGGAGAAATTTGGATCAAAAAACCTGAAGTGAGCAAGTTCACAGAGCTGGGACAGATGGAGCCAGGATTCTAAACCAATTCTCTCTGCTGTCTATTTCTATGTTGACTAGAATAAAAGTCTCCATGATAGTGAAAACAATGAGTTTATTAAATCATCAAAGGGATGAGTCAAACCTGGGAAGGCACCCAATACAGTTTACTCTGTGAGCACTGTTTCAACAATCACAAGTTTGAGTTTCATTGATAGGAAAAATTTTGATGTCATTGACATTAGTTATAAGAGCAGTTTATTTGATATTGTTATTCTTGAGGGGGACAGGGAGGGGCTGTCTGGTCCTCAGTTGATCTAAATATATGTCAATGCATTCTAAATGGACAGGAAAGCAACTTACTGGGGTTTTAAATCATTTCCCTGCTTTCTAAAGAAAGACACTGTGGAGATGCAAAGCCTAAGCAATCATTGTTTAAATCTTTTTTATTCAACTCTGATTTTCCTGGGAGTTGACAGGTTAGTACCAGCAGATATTTGCATAACTTCTTCCCTTCAAGTCTGTGCAGGTAGTTTTGCCCTTTTTTGCAGCTAGACCAGGGAAGGGGGCTGACAGTGGTGTTTACAAAACAGTGTACAAAATGTTCACATTAGTGTTTCCAGTCTTTGCACTATTGAGAAACTCTTTCATTATGCTTTCATCCCTCCAACCTCAAAGTGGATTTTTAAAAAAAGATTTATTTATTTATGCATACAAGAACTGGGGTACAGGCCAGAGTTGTGTGTGGGGGTGAAAGGATTCACGAGAGACAGAGTGGGGAACAGAACAGGCAGAGTGACTGAAATACACTGCTGAGGGGAGCAGCAGATGAGTCAGGAGAGGTCTGCTGAGCCATGTGGTTATCTCCCTGGCCAGCGATCGAACTTGTGCCTTAGTGGCTGTGATAAAACATGGGAGAGAAAGACAAATCAAAGAACTCTGCAATTTAAAAGAAGGAATTTTGCAGGGTTAATTACATATGCATGGAAAATAGACTTTGCAAAACCCTAGGCTGTGGTGATAAGGCTGTCTCTCACCTCCGGGTACAGGAGAAGACAGTTATTTCCTGTTTTTAGAGAGATAATTATATCACAGATAATTAGGCAAAACATCATTCTTGGATCTGCTGTTTCTGAATCTCCAATTTAAAACAATGGACTAAGGCAGTGGACTACAATGCTTTGTGGAGGGTGCACACATGAAGGGGAGACCCTCTACTCCCAAAATAAAAACAATGATGTAAGGCAACATCACCTCAACATCACCTCACCCAAAAAAATAAAAAATAAAAAATCTGGACCTGAACACAGCTACAAAAAGAAAATAAAATAATCCGCATGAGCTGGCACATCTTGGAGCTGTGTACCTAGGGCCCCAACAAAAACATGTGTCAAAACCACATTACTATCAGTTGCAGCTTCTCTCAGTACAAGGTCATTAGACCAGAGCACAGAAATATACACCCCTAAAAGCAGAAAGACCCAAACTTGGGTAAACTAAACATTGGTTAAATAGGTAGTTTCCCCTGACATTTTGAAATGCCGAGAAGAGCTCACAACTCCCCTCCCTTGCAGCTCTGGCCTTGGTGGGTCTCGGGCTGAACACAACTCATGGATATTTGAGAGAGGAGGATAAGAAACCTTATGCTTTTAGTGTTCTTTGCAGGTGAGAATGGTGTAGAAATGGGGATGGCCATTATCTGGGGAGCAGACAGGCCCTGGCCTGAACCAGAAATCAGCTTAATTTCCCAACTTCCAGGGAAGGTGTTCAGAGTAACAGACTATCCTGAATACAGCTGCAATTTTAGTTATATATAGACCTTCACAAAAATTTATTTCATTTGTTGCTAGAAAACTGGTTTTATGGATGTCTGAGGATGGAGTGGAGTAGAGGAAAGATGGATACCTCGGGCTCTTTGGATGAGGCTGAAGAATAGGCCTCCTCAAGATGGATCACTTTGGCATGGGGATTATTTTGAGCTGAGGCAAATCAAGGGCCTTGCAGGCTCATGAGACACTTTTACCACTCCTTTAACTACCTAGAAGAATGAAAATTGGGGGGAGGACACAGAATTAGGGTTTTTATTATTTTCTATTGGAGAAACCTAGCAATTGGCAGGGCAAACATCTAGTTACAGAGATCTGGTCTTCATTATGAGTCACCCTTTCCCTGTCCCGTGAGTCCCCCTCCTCCCTCCTTGAAGCTCCAGGCTTCATTCCTTAGCTCAGGATGTATACCCTCATTTCTCATCACTGACCTTGGAATTCACATCTTTGTGGATTCCCCATAATATGTAATTGAATTGCCTTTTTCTCCTACCAGTCTGTCTGATGTTAATTTGTTTGCTAGTCTAGCATGAGAAGAATATAGAGGAGTGGGGGGAAATTGCTTCTATTACTGCCCTCCCACCCCAAGGGGTATGTGAGACATGTTAACCTGCCAGATATGAGGATGCAGCGATCTCCAGGGGCTCATCATGAAAAGAAATCTTCAGAAATGAATGAACCAGTTAGCAGTGCTGAGACAGTGATCCAGAGCTTTTTTTTTTTTTTTTTTTTAAAAAAAGAGATTCAATCCTCCCTGATGCTGTTTGCCCATGCAGGGTCATGTCATGTTTTCCCCCCTTTATTGCAGCAGGTGCTGATTATGGTTTGTATTTGAGGTTGGACTAAACATTGTTAGTGCATATTGTGGGGGTCCAACCACACCAAATGGCTCTTAACTATGTCGTGCACATTGTCGTGCTTTCAAATATAACCCGAGGAAGAGGGAATGTTCCTCAAAGTGTGATCTGAAACTACCTGCACCAGATTCACTTGGGGATCTTTGTAAAAATGTATATTTCTGAGCTTATCTCTAGATCTGCTAAATCAGAATCTGAGGGCATGTTACTGAGAATTTATATTTACTGAAACTGTCTTTAAAATATATATAGCTTTTTAAGCATGGCCATCCAAAGTGTAAGTTTTTTTAAAAAAATAAACATTTTACTTTTGAATAGTTTTAGGTTTGCAGAGAAGTTATGAAGAGAGTACAGAGAATTCCCATATACCTCACACCAGACTTCCTTTTTGTTAATATCTTCCATCTGTCACAAGGAACACACTGCTATTGATAAACTATTAAAGTACATAATTTGTTCAGATTTTGTTAGTTTTTACCTCAAGTCATTTTGTTAGGGGTAAACGGGTTGCTCTGTATCACATTTACTGTTCCAGGATCTTATATCAGTCATCATATCTCCTAGGTTCCTCTTGATTGCGAATATTTCTCAGTCTTTCTTATTTTATTGACTGACGATTGTGAGGTATTTTGTGGATTTTCCCTCAGTTGGGATTTGCCTCATATTTTCCTTATGATTAGACTGAAGTTTCATGTTTTGGGGGGAAGATGATGAGGCAAAGTGTCATGTTCATCACATCATATCAAGGGGCCCAGTTTCTGACTCCTCCTTAATTCCAAAAAACGACTTAATTCCTTCCAAATGACTCTCAGAAACGGGATTTTCCAGGTGCTTTTACCTAATTTCTAAAGGCTCCTGGGGATTTCCTCATGTTGCCAACCACCTGTGGGTTCTGGAAGCCCAGAGAAGGTACTCACTGACCTGCAGGAAGCAGGAGACAGAAAGCTGGCGCGGCAGGGGGCAGGCAGGGCAGGACAGGCATCATCTGGGCTTCTCTGGTTGTTTGCAAAATGTCTTTGAAATATCCTGCTGTCCAGGACCAGGGGCATCTGGAACATGACACAAACACTGAATTTTATTGGCTTTTGATTTTCATTTGAATCTGGATCCTTATTGTTATATAGCAACCCCGATATTAAACTGGTTCCTGGTTGTGGGTCCTCACCTGCGCGCTTTAAAGGGACTTATTAATACTCCACTACAGACACACACAAAAGGTTAATAAAAGGTTTATTTACAAGAGAAAAGGAAATAAAGAAAATGTACGACTCAGGGAGAAAATAGGGAAATAAAGTCTTTAATGCGTCCTACCCGATCCGATGACCTGGAAACCCAAAGTCACTCTCAGAGCTGGCCGGACGCTGCAAGCTGGCGGAGAGCCAAAATGGGGATCCCCCAAAACCCACGTGTCTGCCTTTTATATCCACCTGGCTGCTTAACCCCACCCTCAGGTCCCAGCCACCTTCCCTTTGGTGGTGATGGGATTTGGAGTTCCCAGTGTCTTTGGCTTTGGCCTGGGGTGGGGGTGGAGTCCACAAAGCCTGTATGGAATTAGCTCAGGACATCCTTTTCCCCCTAACATTATGACCAGAGCATAGCTTTTCACCTTGAGCATGGAAGAATGTGTCAAGTGTTCCTGCCCCTGTCAAACTGCAGGACCTGGAGCAATATTCTAACTTCTTCCAAGACCCAGTTTTCTTACCATGAAATCAGGATGGTAGTAGGGCCTACAAATAGATGGCTTTGAGAATTTTAAAAGTTACCAGTTTTTAGAAAGGTGCTTAGACCACTAAGACAATATCAACAAATTGTATGTTAATGCGGTTGTAGTATTAACACGCAGTCCCCTACCTCCCCTACCTCCTCACGCCACCAGCAATGCCTGGGGTGGGAACAGATCCACTCACGGTGACACCCACTGAGGGACAGAGGAAGAGCTGGGGATGGTTGAAACCGAGACAAGAAGCACCCAGGAGCCCAGCATCGTGGAAGGCGGAGCTGTCATTGCGGGGGCGCCTTTGAACACCCACAGGGGTTGACCTGGAGGGAGCTCCTTGCACAGGCAGGACCAGCCACAACAACAGTGGCCGGGGGTTCCCCAGGGCATGGCTCCTGGAGATGCAGCCAGGCCTGTCCTGCCCACAGGTGGGTGACATGGGACTTTCCCTGCTGGGGCTCTGCTGGTGCAGATGACATAGCCCTCAGTGAGGAGCCCTGACACGTGTTTGATGGCAGGCAGGAGCCACATGTGGGCCAGTGATGTCATGGATAAGTAGTTGTAAAATGTCCACTATGACAGCACTGTAAGCACGCGCTGCGTGATGCTACAGTAGAATTATCTATGGTGGCAATTACATTGTAGGGATGCACTGTGAGGTCTCATTGTCTTCCCAGTGATAAGCACAGGCAGGGGCCAGTCTCTCAGGCTCCTCCCTGAAGCCCTCTGAGCACCCTGGCCATGGGATGGCTTCCTTCATGGGCTGCTGCAGCCCTCTGCACACATCCCTCAGCACAGGCCTGGTGGCCTGCTCATGTCCTGACAGCTGTAAATGCTCATTTCTAGTATTACCATCCCACAACCCCCGCTTCTTTTAAGCCTTTCAAATACCTCTTAAATCTGTCCTTTCTTTCTTTTTCCATCTCCCTCCTCTCACACCTAACTTGGCCCACATCATCTCACCCTCATGCTCACTGCTGCAGCACCCTCTAACTGGTGTGCTGCCTCAACAGTCCTGATTTCCTAGGCCATGCCAGAGGTGCAAGTATTTTGAGGGCTCTGATGTTATTTTCTCTAGGGAGTGACTTCTCAAACAACAGCAGGAGCAACAGCAACATTGGCAGCAGGAATAGTGCTAGAAGTACAGAGAGGCTGCGCTTTCCAGGCTTTGTGTGCTCCTCATCCCATTTAGCGCTCACTGCCTTTTACAGTGAGGAGAGAGGCCTGGTGGTCACACACTAACCTGCACCCTGAGGCCTCTTCACCTGTCCTGTGCAGAGGGTGGTCACAGAAGCCTTGGACTTAACTTGGGCAAACAGATGTTACAGTGCCTCAAGCTTCTAGCATCCGTCACTTACTACTTGTGTCACCTGGGGCAAGTAGTCTCCCTCTCCTCCTCACTTCTGGTCCCTGAAAAATGGTGACATTAACAGTTTCCTCCTGGAGCTATGGTGAGGTTCACCTGGTAGCCTGTGAGCAAGCCTCTGGCTGAGCCCAGGCTGCGTGGCCCTCACTGGTGTGGTTTTCCTGTGCGCCCCCTGCTGGCTAGGTTTCTGGTTTTCATAGGTTCTGTGAGGTCAGCATTGCCTACTAACTGGCATTAGTGAAGAGAAATATCTAGAAGGTTCCCAGCCTCAAAACTTTCCTTTCTTTGTACCAGTGACCAGATAAGTACAATCTACCTGTTTCTGTAAAGGAAGAGTCTCCCTTCTTCTCTGTTTCATCATCCCCAGCCCCAGTGCATTTGCCCTGTCTAGCCACTCTCCTGAGTGGTTGCGAGGAACTCAGGGAATTCTGGCCAATACTGGATTCAGAGCTAGTGCAGTTAACTCATGCAAGAGGAATTTATCGTTCAATGTCAGGAGGCTTGACCTAGGAATAATCTATTAAATTTTTTCTTCATTTTTTTTTCATTCTGCCCAACACAAAGCGCACATTAAAATTAAAATGTCTCATGACCAAACCAATTTTGGAATCTGGATTAAAGAAGCATGACTCATAAGATGCAATTTTTAAAGCAACATTCTTTAAACATTCTTGTCTGCTAGAGTACTTTTATATTTAAAACATCCGTTTTGGAGTATGATTTACATATAATAAATGTGCTCATTTTAGATGTACAACTTGACACATTTTGAAAAATATATGAATCAGTGTAACTCATACTTCCATCGAGATCTAGAACATTTCCACCTTCCCAGAAATTTTCTTTTACCCCTTTACAATCAGCCTCTCCTTTTCTCCATGCTGGCTAGCTTCGGATTTGACTTCCATCAATACAGATTAATTTTGCTTGTTCTTAATATTTCTATGAATGGACTTGCACATGTATAGCCTTTTGTTTCACTTAGTGGAGTGTTTCTGTGCCTTGTTCATGTCAGTAACATTCTGTTGTCTATTTACACCACATACTGATTATCCAGGTTTCGAACATTTGAATACATTTACTGTAATTAACAAATGTGGTTGGATTTAAGTGTACCGTTTTGGCATCTGTTTTCCAGTTGTCTCTTCCATTTTCTTCTTTTACTCTCTTCTATTTTCTTTTCAATTAACCAGCTATCTGTTAGTCTTATTTCCTGTAATGACTCCCTTGTTTTCTCTCTTTTTATTTTTATTTTTTAACATTTGTTCTGGGGCTACTTCCTCCTCCTTTTTGTATCAAACTGTGCTGCTCTTGATCTCCTGGCAGACCCAGGACTGAAATGCACCTTGCTTCGGGACAGTGGCTGTGGCCCATTGCCAACAGAAATGCCACCAGCCCAGGCTTCCATGACCAAGCCACTGGAGGTGGTGGGGCAATTAGGACAGCAGGCACAACAGGAAGCCTTTTAAAAATGCAGTTAGAGTTGGGGGGATTGGGGAGATGGGAAAGCAGTGCTCTTAGAATTCCCAGGAAAAGAAATTCTTACATGTACTTTTCAAAGTTTTTTCCTCCTCTCTGTTAAATACGCACATCTTATGGCACAAATAATAAATGAAAAAACTGGGAGGAAGTTCCTGAAATCAACTTGTAGATGAAAGAACAGAGCCTCCAGAGTTGCCAGAAGCTAAAGGTGTATATGGGGTGGGGAGGACCCAAATGCCAAAGTGTCCCGTGTCAGCAAGGGTGGCTGTGACCCAGGAGATTCTCCCTCTTTGCTGAATCACTAAGGAGCAGTCCCTGACCCACAGTGACCAGAACCCGGCCTGCCACTGACAAGGCAGCACCTGGCAAGGACACTCAGCAGTGTCTTCTGTCTGCCAGCAGACAGAACTTGGTAACTTGTTGCGTTACCAACATGTGTCTGCCGAGGAACCAGTGATCACTTTTATAAGTGGATTCCTCCACAAGGTCTGATCATTTCAGAGATTCAAAAGTGGCAGTGACAACAGTCAGTGTCGTGCGATAGGGCTATTCCATAATTCTATAAAGCGACCGGTAGATGTCTCTGCCCTGCTGGCACTGGGGCCATGGGAGGCTAGTTTGAATGGAGCATGTAATCCTGCTGCCCTTTCCATTTTGGCCCAATGTAGGGGACACCTTATATGTAAATCAACCAAGAACAGCTGGTCATGCAGAGCCCTGTCCTGCTGCAGAGATCCAAAGGAAGCAAAGGTACCTCCCGTACAACATACACACCCACACACTACACACAAAGCCACACACAAACATATGTGCCCACATGCAACCCATGCACAATATCCACAATGCACACTACACATGCATAACCATACCACCACAACACCTGCACAAACACATAAAGCCACAAGACACACACAGCTCACAATTATGTGCACAAGACCAACAAACAAAACATACACATGAAAGACCACACATACTCCAAGAAAACATACATGCACACAAAACATATATACCTAAAATATATATACACCCTGATACACTCAGAAAGTAAATGCAGCAAACACACACACAAGAAAAAACAGCCTGTCAAAAAGTCTGAATGGTGACTGCCTCTGTAGTGAGTGCTTAGATAAATCAAAACAAAACAAAACACTTAATAGAGTCCTTAAAAATCACTGTAAGGGGCCTCCCTGGTGGCGCAGCTGTTGAGCGCTGGGTTGCGAAGCTGCCTGCAGCCTCTGCAGCGCTGGTTAGATCCCCGGCCGCCGGGTGAAGGTCCCACATGGTGTGCAGACCTCTCCTGCCACCCGCTGCTCCCCTCAGCAGTGTATTTCGTCGGTCTGCCTGTTCTGCTCCCTGCTCTGGCTCTGGTGAATCCTCTTACCTTCCCGCACTTCTGACTGTACCCAATGATTGTATAAATAAATAAATAAATCTTCAAAAAAAAAAAAAAAAGTCAATCTCTGTTTAAAAAAAATCACTGTAAGATGCAAAATGAAGGTATATAAAGTAAAAAATATATGTCCTTTAGCTCTGCATATTTAGCACATCATTGTATAGAATAGTGTGAAAATGTAAACCCAGTTTCAAAACTGGGGTCTAGTTAAATAATAGTACCTCTGGATTGACACACAAATTGGCTGTCCCTGTCCTCTTCTTCAACCTCTCCTAAATAAACAGAAAAGCAAACAAACAGCACCCCCTTGTGCATCAGTTTGGGTAGGGATTGTCAAATGTTTTGAGGGGGTATTGAGGTGAGACTTTATAAGGAAACCCTAGAAATAAAAGTACTCCTATACTTTAGAATTGGAAAGGGGAAAAAAACAAAACCTTCATTATTTAAGGACAAAATTATCTACAGAGAGAACTCAGTACACACCAACTAATGAAGCTAAGTCAAGAAATGACGATTTTGCTGGGAACACACTCAAATATACAAAAATCAATTGTGAACATCAGCAAAAGCTATTGAAAAATTAGTTTGTTTTTTTTTAAAGATTTATTTATTTATTTATTTATACACTCACTGGGTACAATCAGAAGCGCGGGAGGGTGAGAGACTTTACCAGAGCCAGAGTGGGGAGCAGAACAGGCAGACTGATGAAACACACTGCTGGGGGAGCAGCAGGCATGGCAGGAGAGGTCTGTCACACCATGTGGGACCCTCGCCAGCAGCCGGGGATCAAACTGGCACTGCAGAGCTCAACCGCTGCGCCACCATGGGAGTCCCTGGAAAATTAGTTTAAAAAAGATATCATACGCATTAACAATAACCCCTTATGGGTAGCAAGGAAGAAATCTTTATGGAAGAATTTCTACGTTTATTGAAAGATATAATAGAAGACTTCGAGAGATGGATGGGAGAAATGGAGGTGATTTCTGTATTTGCAACTCCTCAGCTCAGTGCTGGGTAGCACCTGGGGCTTCTTAGCAGGGCAGTGTCTGCAGGAGTGGCCAATGTTTGAGAAGTTGGAAGACTTGGAATTAATCTAGTTCAATGATTCTGAACCAACACACCTCAGGTTTAGTTCACCCCCATGAACTCCAGTCGTCTGGAGGTGGGACCCAGAAAAGCTCCCAAAGAGAGGCTGATATGAGCCTGGGCTGAGAACCACGGATCTCACCTGGTCCCACATCATTGTAGCTACTCAGGACCTCATCTGGGCCAGTTACCCATTACAGAAACACCAAGTGTACATGACACTCATGCCTCTAGGAAATCAGGACGGATGAGGCAGCACACCAGTTAGAGGGTGCTGCAGCAGTGAGCATGAAGGTAAGATGATGTGGGCCAAGTTAGGTGTGAGAGGAGGCAGATGGAAGAAGAAAGAAGGGACAGATTTAAGAGGTATTTAAGAGGCTTAAAAGAAGCGGGGGTTGTGGGATGGTAATACTAGAAATGAGCATTTACAGCTGTCAGGACATGAGCAGGCCACCAGGCCTGTGCTGAGGGATGTGTGCAGAGGGCTGCAGCAGCCCACGAAGGAAGCCATCCCATGGCCAGGGTGCTCAGAGGGCTTCAGGGAGGAGCCTGAGAGACTGGCCCCTGCCTGTGCTTATCACTGGGAAGAGAATGAGACCTCGCAGTGCATCCCTACAATGTAATTGCCACCATAGATAATTCTACTATAGCATCACGCAGCGCGTGCTTACAGTGCTGTCATAGTGGACATTTTACAACTACTTATCCATGACATCACTGGCCCACATGTGGCTCCTGCCTGCCATCAAACACGTGTCAGGGCTCCTCACTGAGGGCCGTGTCATCTGCACCAGCAGAGCCCCAGCAGGGAAAGTCCCATGTCACCCACCTGTGGGCAGGACAGGCCTGGCTGCATCTCCAGGAGCCATGCCCTGGGGAACCCCCGGCCACTGTTGTTGTGGCTGGTCCTGCCTGTGCAAGGAGCTCCCTCCAGGTCAACCCCTGTGGGTGTTCAAAGGCGCCCCCGCAATGACAGCTCCGCCTTCCACGATGCTGGGCTCCTGGGTGCTTCTTGTCTCGGTTTCAACCATCCCCAGCTCTTCCTCTGTCCCTCAGTGGGTGTCACCGTGAGTGGATCTGTCCCACCCCAGGCATTGCTGGTGGCGTGATGCCCCAGTAGGGGGGTAGGGGACGGAGTGTTAAGGAGAATAATGATTAACACGTACAGATCCTTTCTATAGCTCAGACACCTGGCTAAGTGTTACTCATATGAGTAGGTATTTTAATTCTTCTCACACCCTCTTTGGCTAGGTGCTATTATTACCCCTATTTCACAGATGAGGACATTGAGGTTTGTGTTAGGTCCTAAAGCAGTAAGTAACAAAACTTGGATTTTAACCCATCTGTCAAATTTGAGGACCCTTGTGTTTACACACAGTACTTGCCTATTACCCTTGGGTTCTCTTCCCCCAATTCCAGGTATCTGTGGTCTGAAAATAGTGTATACAGTGGGGGTCAGGGAGGGAGAGAGGGGGAGAGGGGGAGGAGAGGAGATGGAATATTCATATTGCATTTATTGCATGTGTCACATTTATTCTATGTATTGGTATAATTGTTCTATTTTGTTATTAGTTGCTAATTTCTGTGCCTAATGTATAAGTCAAATTTTATCATAGGCTTGTGTTATAGCAACCCCTCCCCCTGTGTATTTATGGGGTTCACTACTATCTGCAGTTTCAGGCATCCACTTGCAGTGTGGAATGAATTCTCTGCAAATAAGGGGGGATTGGTGTACATGATAATTTGCTTGTCCAGGCAAGCAAAGCTTACCCCAAGCTGAAAGCTTGGGGGTGGGAGAGAGATTCAGTGGGCTGTGATGTCCGAGCCCGTAGGTGGGGTGAGGGTATGGGGCTGGCACCCTCCAATGTGGCCATTCTCACAATGCTGCTGTCTGGTTATATCTAGGTCCACAGGTGAAAGGCAGCTTGCCAGCGAAGTTCAGCATTCACGACACGATCACAAAGTAATAGTCATGGACGGACTCTGGGACCCTCAAAGCTGTTCCATATAAAACCTACATATTCCCAGGTGACTCCCAGGCTGGGCTGTGTTTTCTGTCTATTCCCCTCCACCTCCACCAGCAGGGTAAAGCCTTCCTTTGAGGGACTCAGCGAGGCTGTACCCGACTCCAGCTCCAGCAGGTGGTGGGCAGCAGGACATAGGAGCCCCAGGGACCACTAAGAATTGGATGTAAGCTCCTGTAGCAGTGACCAGATCTGAGGGAAGTCTTTCTGGAAGGACTGGAAGAAAGATGGTGCCAGACCGTGGAAGAAGTAGAGGCTTGGACCAAAGTGAAGTAGGGGACTTTGACCACAGAGCCAAGAGGTGGGGGTGATATGGCCTGTCTGAAACCCCAGCAGGCAAGAAGGCCTTTTCCCTTTTATGAGGACCAACCTGTTTTTCTGACTCTTTTTTTTTTTTTTTTCTAGAGACCTTCTTTTTATTAGGGTGTCAGTTGTCCTCATCCTGTAAGGAGAAAGGAAGTCCAGTTTTCTTGGCAGTCTCTAAAGGAAAACGCTGTCTCTGTTGTGACAAGGCCAAAGGACAAAGCCAGCCGTCTCTTCAACTGAAGGTGAGCATTCCAGCCCAATTTCCTTTTTGTTCAGCCACCCCAAAGTGGACCTCTGGGGTCTACCTACCTGCTTACAGCCTCCCACTCTCCACAAATTCTTCTCCTAAGCAACAGAACAGTAGTAGCATCCTTCTTTCTGGAGTGTTGGGTAGCATTTTCCTGTCCAGGTCTGGGCTCTGTGCTCCAGGAACGCACGTGGCTGCGTTGCCTGGCTTTCCTCCCTCTCAGAAGTGATCCTATCTCACTGTCCCCTTCACCTCCTAGAATAAGAATCTTGAAGACCTGTCTGGCCAGAAGGAACGAGCACTTCAGCCCTTCATCTTCTATAGAACTGAGGTGGACTCCCTGAACACACTGGAGTGGGCCACTCACCCCGGCTGGTTCATCTGCACCTCCTGCAATTCCTGTGAACCCTTTGGAGTGACAAATAGTCATGGGAAAAAAAAAAACAAAACACATAGAATTTTCATTTCACGGAGTTCCAAAAGTTGAAATCAACCCCAGTGAGGTCAACGAATAAGCCACTACCCCGCTGAATGTCCTTCTGTGCTCTCCTCTCAAACGCATACTTGTCACGAAGAAAGGGGACTGGCTTCTTAACCTCTCCCGTTTCTCATTAGTGCTTTGAATATCTGTGCCTTCAGGTGGTAGAAGAATTATATGTCAGAGCTTAGAGAGTTCTTAGGTGAAATAAAGTCATGATTGGATGAGAGCGGCTTCTGTCTGCGGCCTGCTTCCCTGGAAGCCAGTCATCCTCAGGGTGGGCCGTGCTGTGGGGTTTGGCCTGAGAGTCTGAACTTGCACAGGAATGAGCAACTGGCTGGGGCTCTGATCCAGAGTGAGCTGTTCCCAGTGGGGCTGGACAGGTGCTGGGGCAGAGCATGAGAAGGGTTAGTCTGTGTCTTGGATCCAGGGAAGAAAGCAGCAGCAAGTTCACCATCCTATGGGGTAAGTGGAGAAGGGGCAGGTAAGGAGCAAAATATGGGAGACCCCAGAGACTGTCAAGTGGCAGGCAGGAGGTGCGCATCCAGTGGGCATCTGGGAGACCTGTCAATATGTCCCATCGCAGCTGGACCCACATCCTAGTAAAGGGTGATCGAAATCTGGACACAGCCGGGGTGCGGGGGAGGAAGGGAGGATTGAGAACTAGCCTACTAGTTACGGATGGTGGGTGTGGTGTGGTGACTTACATCTGAGGAGGTGTGAACCTTTAATCTAAATTTAAATTTAAATCTGTAGATCTAAATCATGTCCAGTGTTATAAATCAATATTACCTCAATAAAGAAAAACGAAGATGAAAAAATCCTGTCAACGTGGAGTCACAAAACATGGTGTTGGGAAGAGATGCTAACAACTGGCTCTTGCAAGCGGGTGGAGGTGGAGAATGGCACTAGCTTCTTCAGTAGCCCACCTTTAAGATCTTCATTTTAGAACAAGTGTAGTTGGCAAACTATAGCCTGTAGGCAAAATCCAGCTCACAATCCACTTGTGTGGTTTGCTCACACAGCCATGTTTACAGACTGTCCACAGCCCCCTTCACACTACAACAGCACAGAGTGAGGCCTCAGCCTGCAAAGTCTACAACAGAAAGCTTGCTGCCTCCTGCTCGAAAGGGCAAGAGATACAGTCTGCAGCCTCCAGATGTTCATCCCAAGTCAGTCACATTGTGAAGCAGTTTCCACAAGGCAGCTGTATTTTATGATGGCTAGGTTTTCCATATCACTCACAAAACCCTACAATATTTTTTATTTTTTGAAAAAAATTTTTAAAAGATTTATTTTTATTTATTTATGCATACAAGAACTGGAGTGGAGGCCAGAGGGTGTGTGTGGTGGGGAGGGGAGGATTGGATTCACCAGAGACAGAGTGGGGAGCAGAACTTGGCAATTTTTAATAGGAAAATGCATTCTAAGTTCTGCCTAATCAGGGAACCTGGAAACTTCTGGATATTGACTTTTACTTTCCCACAACCCTGTTGGAGAAGCTGCTGGTCACTAGGTTCCATGTGGGAGCTCAGGGCAGGATCAGGGTCACTTGGTCCAAGAGGACAGGGACAGGCTTTGCAGAGTGTACAGAGGGCCCTTTTGGGTAGATTTTCACGGCATGTAGCACCCAATAGACCAGCCCCAAGTTTTGTTGGAGAAACAGGAGTTTCTCAACTGTACAATTTCTAAAAAATTTAATTTAATTTATTAAAATTTTTTTAATCTTTATTTACTTTTAATGTCCTTACATTGTTGTTCATTTGCATGCAGTATTTGATTTCTCCCCTCAGGTGTAATTTCCATAATTCTCCCACCACCACATCACCTGTGAAATGTCACCACAGTCCCTTGTGCTCTTCCCACCCTGTTTCAACCCCTCTTCTAACCCTCCCCTGCTGTATGCCTCTGACTATAGTTTGCCTGAAAGTTTTGCTTTTTTCCCTTTGTTTGGTTTCCCTATATTCCACCTATAAGTGAAACCATCCAATATTTTTCTTTTTCCTTCTGACTTATTCCAGCTCCATCCATATTGCTGCAAATAACATGAGTTTATCTTTTTTGATTGCTGAGTAGTATTCCATCATATATATATATATATATATATATATATATATATATATATATATATATATATATATATACAGCATCTTCCTTATCAGTCATCTGTTTGGGGACATTTAGGTTGTTTCCATATCTTAGCTATTGTAAATAGTGTTGCAATAAACAAAAAAGTGCATTATTAATACAATTAGCAGAGGCAAAAGGGTTTGAGTCTCCACAGTTGGCTTTCTAGGGAAAAGACTTAAAGGGGGTTTTAAAAAGAAGACGGATAAAATAAGACAAAGGAGCTTTTGGTGATTGGTTGCTGGAGGTGTTGGGCAGTGCTGACCATCTGTGCATGCTTGGTGGCAGTTCATGCTTCCACGTTTCAGAAAATGGCAGAAAACTGGGTCAGTGCCCAAGTAGGAAAGGGATCTTTCTCTCTGTTGGTATTTCAGCTACAACAACTCACTTCCCTTTAGCAATGTGATCAGATCCTCATTCCTGAGCTGGCCCAGCACCAAGGGCATTCTTATTTTCAGAATTTCCCTCTTCCTGTGCCTCAGGCACCTTCTTGTTTCCAATCCTCCCAGGAAAACTTATGGATCAGGGGCTGCTGTGTGTCCATCTCTCTGTCCTCACTGCTACCCATCGCCACCTGGCCCTTGAGACTGTTTCCCCAGGGAGCATGTGTCCACCCCTGATCTGTCCTCCTTGGGAGCGGGGCCCTAAATAGGCTGGGTGTGGAAGGAAGGAGAATAAGAGCTACTTCTGCTGCATAAAGCGAGATTGAGTCCTCCGGTTATGCTTTTTTTGTCTTCAAGGGTGAGGGAGACCTCTCCTGACAGGACCAAAACTCTCTGGCTTGGGTCTTGAAGAATATGCTTCTCTGGGGTAATGGTCTTGATTTTTCTACCTGAGATACAGTATCAGATTATTCACAGTTAATGTGCCTCATCTCACCAGCCTCAGTTCCCACCATGCCCTGTGGGTTCAAGTGAAATGTATGTCTCTAGTCAGATTTTCACCCTGAGCCATTCATCCATTTATGGAGGAACTTCAGTGATTAACTACTTGTGCTCTAGAATCAGATCAAGTTGGGGTCAAATCCTTATCCAGTGACTTATAAACTGAACAAATTACGAAAACCTCTAAATTTCATTTTGCTTACTATGAAATGGGGATAATAAAAGTGATCTTAATGTGTAGGATTGATAGGAGGATTAAGGAGGATTCAGTGAAAATTCATCACCATCACTAGTGGCATGATAATGATGGAGGACAGGAGATGCAAGGTCAAGAACCTAACTCACACAAGGAGGTAGGGGTAGAGGACATTAACGTAATCCACTAACCCAGTTGTAGAATCCAAGACCCTTAGGCATCAATGCCCAGATCAGGAGGCACAACACCCAGAAACTATCAGACTGCTCTAAGGAGTGTCAGGAGCACAAACCATCCACCCACAAAGATGAGCCCCTCCCTGAAGATGATAAAACCTAACGCTGCCCCCACAACGCGGCAGCAGTCTTTCTGCCCACCTGTGACTATGCAGGTGCTTCCTTTTACCAACTCTCTCCCTCCACAGGGCAGCAGCTTCCTGCCTGCCTGTCACCTGTACCTGCCGGGACTTCTCCTCATTGACCTCCCTCAGCGGAGGCCGCTCTCCTCAAGGCCGCCTGTCTGCAACCATGCAGGCCTCTCTCAGCAAACCTGTCCCTTTTGGGGCAGCTCTTCCTGCCTGCTGGTGTCTGTGCAAGTGTCTCCTTTTTCTATAAACCTGCTCTTTAAATATAACTAATGTTGTTGTCTTGTGGAGAAACTCGCCTGGGAAACTTGCCACATGCCGCTGAAACGGGAGCTCTGGTGAAACCTTTCCCAAGGTGAACCCAAGGATCCCGCACTCCAAATTCCAAGAACCCCATCAATAACATCCAGGGGAAGTTTATCATTATTATCAGTAGTAATGTTACAGGGCAGCCCTGATATAAAATGGGTTGCCTGACTGTGGGTCCTCACCTGCGCTCTTAAAAGGGACTTAATACTCCACTGCAGGCACACACAAAAGGTTAATAAAAGGTTTATTTACAAGGGAAGGGGAAATGAAATGTACAACTCAGGGAGGAAAGTGGGAGATAAAGTCTTAAATGTGTCCCACCCAATCCGCCGATCTGGAATCCCAAATGTCACTCTGAGAGCTGGCAGTGAGCCACGAGCCGTGAAGCCAAGAAGAGGGAGACCCCAGTCCCACGTGTCTGGTTTTATACCAAACCTGGCTGCTTAACTCCACCCTCAGGTCCCAGCCACCTTCCCTTTGGTGGTGATGAGATTTGTCTTTCCCAATGTCCTGATGGCTTTAGTCTGGAGTGGGGGTGGGATCCACAAAGCCTGTATGCGATTAGCTCAGGACATCTTTTCCCCCTAACAGTCATATTGATCAGACTCTTTTTTTGCATCCTCTCCTAGGCAGTGCCCAGGTCTCATGGATCTTGGCCATGTTGGCTACCAGTTGGGTCAATGGTGAAAACAGTGGAGGGTGAGGATGATGGGTGAAGCAGGAAGAACCCAGGAGTAGCAACTATGTATTAAAATGAGGTGAAGATGGCAGGAGGTTAGAGGAAGAGCCAGAGGGTCTGTGCCTGCCCTTGGGGAGGCAGGCTGAGTGGGCAGGATCAGCTGCAGTTGTGGCTACTGAATATGGGGGATCTAGGCACTGAGTCATGTCAACCTTGCCTTGGGGGGACAATCGTAGACCAAAGACTTGTTCCCATGACATCTCTGATAGGGCAGGTGACTGAACCGTACCTCAATTCTTGTGTGTATAAATAAATAAATCTTTTTTAAAAAAATAAAGTTTAAAAAAAAAAGGGAAGTGGTTAGCCTCCCACACGGGTTGCTCAATAAATGGTAGTGTTTTGTCCTTTTCACTAGAGCTCCAAGTCCTCTGTCCAAGTACTCTGTCCAGGGCTTATTTTCCCCCCAAAGGTTAAGTCTCTCAAAGCTGAAAATGCAAGAACTGGGTGTTGCCTCCCCTCATTCTTTAGATTCCCCCAAGGAGGGAGTTCCCCATTCCTTGAAAAGGCTTAGCTACCCCCACCTGCCCTCTCATCCAGGACCCCTAGGAAGGTCATCTGAGTGGATGGAAGCCACAGAAGGAAGGCTGAGGTCCGACTCCAGGGGGCCTGCGAATCAAAAATAAGTTAGCAAATGCATTTCCCTCTGCCTGGGATTTAGATAATTCACTGGACCTTGGGGGCAATTTAAGCCCCAACTTCTGCAGTTTCCAAAACAAGACATGCAACATACTCAGGCAGCAACATATTAATGCTATTAAGGAGGTTCCATGTCCAATAATTTTGGGAGCAGGTGGGTTGAATAATGTTCAGTCAGGCTCTTTAAAGCAGGGCTCAGAGTCTATTTTCCAAATTATTCTTTGAGGAAGAGATTTTGCTGCTCCGTTGACCTAGCTAGGCCCTCTCTGTTTTGAAGAGAGGTCTCATCCTTGGCTCTGGGGACTAGAGCTTTTTTTTTTTTTTTTTTGGATTTGTATAATATTTAATGACTTTAAAAAAATTGGTATTTAATTTTTTTGCGTTTGTATCATTGTATATTTTATTTATTTATTTTAAATATTTTATTTTCTATAATTCTTACATCATTTTTCATTTTTGCACAATGTATGCATTTTCATTTTGGTTATATTCCCCATACCATTGCACCCCTTTTAAATGCCCCCAAATAGATGACTGGATCAAGAAGATGTGGTACATATACACCATGGATATTACTCAGCAATCAAAAAGATAAACACATGCAATTTGCAGCAACATGGATGGAGCTAGAAGGGATCATGCTCAGTGAAATAAGCCAGAAAGAAAAAGAAAAATACCGGATGGTCTCACTCATAGCAGGAATTTAGGAAACCTAAATAAGGGACCAGGAAAAAGACTAATTAATACAAAGTAAAAATCAAAATCAACAAGCAACTATAAACCAGAGACACACTACAGAGGGGGGAGGGAGGTGGTGGGGAGAGGAAGGATTAGGGACTAGAGCCTTTTCACACGAAGATTTCAGTTCTGCTTTGTGGTGTGTCTGCCTCAGTGAAGCCTGGCTTTTAGTCTCCTCTCTGCCTGTGTGTAAACTGTTCATTCATGACCCATAGAACTGGGTCCAGAATCCCAACACGTCCATTCCCTCCTCTTTCCTTAACTGTCCCTGTCTACTTCATGTGCTGGGGAAATTCCTGGAACCCAGGTCTTCTGAAAATCAACAGAGGCTGGGCCTCCCTGGTGGCGCAAAGGGTTAAGACCACAACCTATGAAGCTGTGTGCAGACACTGCAGCATTAGTTCCATTCCCCGGCTGGCCAGGGAGGTGACCCACATGGTGGGTCCTTTCCTGACTCGGCCGCTGCTCCCCTCAGCAGTGTATGTCAATCAATCCTCCTGTTCTGCTCCCCACTCTGTCTCTGGTGAATCCTCTCACCGCCCCACATCTCTGGTCTGTACCCCAGTTCTTGTATGCATCAATCAATCAATCAATCAATCAATCAATCTTAAAAAAGAAAAAAAGATTTGAAAAAAAAATTGATCAGAGGAAGAACAGTTTCCACAGACAGCTTTTAACAGTCCCCATTAGGGAACCACTTTTGATGCCAAGGATGCATTTGTAGAGGCTTCTTACTTTTTGCCTCTGACTGGGATTCAGGTTTGTCTTCATGAGATTCATGGTCAGTTTTCAGGTCTAAGCTGTTATCCAAAGAGGACATTGTCCATGCTGAGAATTTAGGCAATGGGAAAGGTGGCAGGAAGGCAGGACCTGCATCAATCAGAGAATCAGGTAAGGAGTCTCCCGCCCCAGGAAACACCCAGGTGCCTGTGGTACCTGCGGAACCTGCCCTGTCTCTACCTAGGAATGTTCCCAATGTCATGAGGCCCGATCGCTCTAGTTCACAATGGAATTCTACTTAGATTTTAGCCCATTAAGGTAATTCTGTGGCTTGCCTATCAAAAGATATTTTATTTTTGGCGCTTGGTGTATTTTGTTTCCCATGTGGGTAGATTTCCTGTTTTACACAGGAATCTTGCTAAAATGCAAATTCTGATTCATTAAGTCTGGAGGGTTCTGAGGTTCTACGTGCCTAACAGTTTCTCAGGTGAAGCTGCTGGTTCACAGCCACACTCTGAGTAGCAAGGCTCTAAGAAACTTGACTTTTAGTGACTTTCAGCAGGGCAGGCTCATACTCAAGCCTCTGTCGTGGATGGGGGACACAGGACCTCTTTTTCTTTTGGATCTGCTTAGCTCTTTTTTTTTTTTTAGAAAGTGAGTTTTTATTATTTATTTATTTATTTATTTTTAAGATTTATTTATTTATTTATTTATGTATACAAGCATTGGGTACAATCGGAAGCACAGGAGGGTGAGAGAATTCACCAGAGCCAGAGCAGGGAGCAGAGCAGACAGAAGCACCGAGGGGAGCAGCGGGCGGCAGGAGAGGTCTGCGCGCCATGTGGGACCCTCCTTCGGTGGCCGGGGAGCAGCCGGGGATCGAACCGGTGCTGCAGAGGCTGCGGGCAGCTTCACAACCCAGTGCTCAACCACTGCGCCACTGGGGAGGCCCCGATCTGCTTAGCTCTTTACAGTATAAAAGCCTATTTGCCTACAAGTCCAGCAGATACTAATCCTGAGACTCAAAGTACATTGGAGGAATGTCTTTAGTCCCCGCTTACAGATGAAGAAACCGAAGTTGAGAGATATCCCCAAGGTCACAGAGCCAGAAACAAGATAGAAAGAAGTGGAAGAGTCAAATCTGGACCTGCTGGTATTTGCCATCATATACCTGTGCCTGCTGCAGGGAGCACTAGGTGGGAGGTCAGCAGACAGGAGGGCTCATCTCAGCCCCAATCCCAACCTGCGGCATGACATGGTATATTACAGAAGCTTGGGGTCTCCAAAGTCATGCCACACAGAAGGGGTTGAGTGATATCTCAGAGAGCACCAGCATTTTGTGATTCTGTATGACTGGAGGAGTTCCCAAACTCTGAAGGGACTGGACACCCTTGTGAACATGTAGCCTGATTCAGGTCTATAGGTCTATAACGGGGCCCAAGACTGTGTTTCTAGCAAGTTCCCCGATAATGCCAATGCTGTAGATTCATGGACATGCACTTAATCCTGGCTGTGTGCTGGATCACATCAGGAGCTTTAAAAATTATAAACCGTTGGGCCCAATGACCAGTGATTTCCTCCACTGTTCTGGGTGGGGTGCAGTTGACGTAAGTTCCCAAGAGATTTTAATGTGCAGCCAGGGTTGAGAAACACTACGGACAGGTTGGGCTCCTTCATAGAATTTGCACATCAGGTGGACCTTCCTAGATTTTCTGATACTACAGGAATCATGCTGACAAATTTTTACCAGTGGAGGAATTGCTTACCTGTTCCTGTTTTTTTCTTCTATGATTTTATTATTCTTTTGGAAATTCCTTTGGGAGACAAATCTACCAAGTAAGTCTCCTGGTTACAGGAGAGAATAGAGTGCTGGCTTGCTGTGCTAGAACCTAATTTGGTGGGAGGGAAGAAAGCAGTGCCCAGAAATCCTCTTCATTCCCATCAAATCCAGTCCCCATTGGGACCAGACAGAGTCTTTACTTCAAGGTTTTCTTATCTTGCTTGGGCATTTGGAGGTCACGTTTATCCTAATTAGCAGATGAGAACTGGCTCCAAACTGTCACCAAAGGGAAATGAGTGCTTCACATATTCGTAGGGGTACCCTGGATATTTAAAATTTCCAGGGGAAGAAACAGGAAAATCCATCAGACTCATGCAAAGCACTACCACTAAGTTGTTTCAACCTGAAAATCCAATAAAGAACTTAGTCTCAGAGGTTCGGAGACACTAAGGGCATTGCAGGCTGAGAAGGCGCAGAAAGAAACTGCTGTAGAAGCCGGAAGTAGTTTTCCTCCAAAGTATTGCCTTGGGATTAGTAAATCCTTTTGATGGTGCATTTAGGTATGGAAGGAAAGCTTGTAAACTGGGATTGGAATGTTCAAAGAAAGAGAGAGAACAATAGATTGATCTGCCCTATAAAGAAGGGAAACAAATGCTTTCACCAGGCAGTTGAGAAGGACAGGGCAGGAGCCTAGGAGTAGGGGAAGCTGTGGGAAATAAGAGGAGAGGCCTGGCAACTGGGACCCATGGAACAAGATGGCTTGGAGAAATTCCTGACAGTGGTGTCACTGATGGATGTCCACCAGGAGGGTGTCTTGTGATGGGTTGTAAATTGCTTGCTGAGCTGCTCTCACCCCATGTCTGCTAGTTCCTTGCTAGCCAAAGTGTAATTTGGGCTCAGCAGCAGCAGTATCACTTGAGAACTTGTTAGACATTAAGAATCCCAGCCCCATTCTAGACCCAGAATCACACTGCATTTTAACAAGATTCTCAAGTGATTCTCATGCACAGAGGCACTCAAGAAACACCATACTAGATGAGAAATTCTCAAGTATTCCTGACATCAGATATCCAAAGGAACTTAAGATAATATTGAAGCCTGTGTCCCACCCCCAGAAATTCTTATTTAATTGATCTAGGGAGATGACTCAGCATTTGGATACTTAAAATTCTCCTGGGTGTTTCTGATGTCAAGTTTGAGAACTACTGGGTGGAACAATTGCTTTGTGAGAGTCATGTTTTTTTTTTTTCCTTTTGAAGAAACCAATGTTCGGGGTCAATTTGGGACCAATGTAGAAAAAATCTGAAATATGTGTGAGCCATGAAAGTATAAGCAGACAGTATGAATTTAGGGACTACAAGAGGTATCCCTGAGATATTGTTAGGGGGAAATGATGTCCTGAGCTAATCCCATACAGGCTTTGTGGACCCCACCCCCACTCCAGACTAAAGCCATTAAGATATTGGGAAAGACAAATTCCATCACCACCAAAGGGAGGGTGGCTGGGACCTGAGGGTGGAGTTGGGCAGCCAGGTTGTATATAAAAACCAAACACGTGGACCTTGGGCGGGCTCACTGTCGCTCGCCTCCTGGCTACACAGCTCCTGGCTCGCGGCCAGCTCTCAGAGCGCCATTTTGGGATTCCTGATCGGCGGATCGGGTAGGACTCATTTAAAACTTTGTCTCCCACTTTTCCCCCTGAGCTGTACATTTCCCCATTTCCCCTTCCCTTGTAAATAAACCTTTTATTAACCTTTCGCGTGTGCCTGCGGTAGAGCATTGGTAAGTCCTTTTAAACGCGCGGGTGAGGACCCACAGTCAGGCACCCCGTTTTGTATCGGGGATGCTCTACAACAATACTAGGAGCCAGGGCAAGGGAGACTGGGTTTCCTCCCTATACTGATTGGGGGTTGAGTTAATTCCTACTCACACAGTGTAAAAAACAGGGTGACTGATCTCCAAAGCCAGGAAGCCTTGGAGACATTCAGGTGACTGAGATCAGATATACTGCCTCAACAAGGCAATTCACAGATCTTCAGATGGCGTCACCCGGGTCATAGGCACACATACACCTACAGAAGATGGTAGGCTTATCCATCTGGGATCTGTGTCCATCAAGTAAAGAATACTCAAAGCTGTGGGCCCCAAAAGCATTTTCTTAAGACAAATTCTCTACTGGCCTTAAAAACCAGTTATTGCAGGCGGGACTAGAGGAGTGGGGGACATCATGGGCCCTTCCACAAGGCACCAGGATGTGTATGTTCTCAAGTTCTCACCTTTCCTTAAGCCTTTATTGCTAACAACCCACTGATTTCTAGTGCAAGGCTTCCTGGGAGAAAAAGTCTGCTTTTTTACCTTGAGCAATTTTTTTTAAAAAAAGATTTATTTATTTATGCATACAAGAACTGGGATACAGGCCAGAGGTGTGGGGAGTGAGAGGATTCATCAGAGACAGAGTGGGGAACAGAACAGGCAGATTGACTGAAACACACTGCTGAGGGAAAGCAGCAGGCGAGTCAGGAGAGGTCTGCTGCACCATGTGGGCAGCTCCCTGGCCGGGGATCGAACTCGTGATGCAGTGGCTGCGGATAGTTTCATAGGTTGTGTCTTAACCCCTTGTGCCACCAGGGATGCCCTTGAGCAATTTTTTTAGAGTAGGTCTTATGTATAAAATTTGGAAAAGTTAGAAAAGCCATAAGGAGGAGGTCCTATTAGTGAGAAAATAGCCAGGCCAAGCCCATGAGACCAATTCATGCAGGGCCATAGTAAAACAATTTTAGCTCAGGTACAGGGTTGACAAGGACCAAAGTCACTGATAAGTCCAGAAACCAGGGATGTTGAGCGCCTGCTGCTCTGAGTAGATGTCTGGAACTCTGGTATGTCTTAGAGTCCCGAGACTATCATCACTAGGAATAGAGAGTGGGAAGGCGTTGGTGGGAAGAGTAGACGGGAGTGGATTTGTTATAGGACAGGGAGAGGGGCAGCCCAAACCCCGCAAACCTGCCTATTCTAAATGGGTTCTGCCATCCGCCGCATCAACACAAAACATAGGAGACTTTAATGGGAAGGAACTTTAATACAACTAGGAAACAATACAGGTAAGGCAAAGAGTCTAGTTTCTAAATGAAGCATCCAGAGTTACCCGTCCCCTCGTGGGTAAAAGTCCATCCAAATGGGATTGGCCCAGAGCAAGGCCCCAAAGCCTGCTACAAGTCTAAAGCATCTTCCAGTGGGGACCCACAGAAAAGGGTCACAAACAACCAGACAAGCCCGGAAGGAAAAGAGCAAAATCAACATCAAGATAAAAGCTGCCATTGTCACCTCCCCACGGGTCTCACCCACATCTGTGTTACCCAGTCCACGACCAAAAGACAAGCACAGTTTTTTTACGTGTCTCTAGGGTCCATGCGCCTCCTCCAGGTCTCCTTCTGGCTCCATCCTGCTCCTTCCTCAGTCTCTTCTTCAGCTTCTCCTCTTCCTGCTCAGCTCCACCCTCCCTTGGGTGGGGCAGGGAACCTCCCCCTTTCCTGGGGACCACCCTGTTACAGATTGATAGTGAAAATTAGTCAATAGGTCCCTGGTGAGGCAAGAAAGATAACCTTACAGTTTTTGACATACTTTTCCTTGAGGAGTATGGTCTATGTTCCCTGTTTGACTCTGAGTGGCCTCTGTGATTGTTTGACCAGTAGAATGCAATGGATTTGTGTCTGTTTCCAACCTTTTCTAGATCTTCAGGACTGGAAGATGCCTCATGGAGCACTTGTTTTTGCACTTCAGCTATCATTCTATGAGAAATTCCAAACAGCCCTATTAAGAAACCTAGGTGGAAAGGTCCCACTGGCAGGTCCAGCTGACCCTAGCTGTAAACCAGCAACAAGCAAGCCAAAGGAGGGAGCCACACATGAAACAGCCAGCCCTCTCCACTGAGCCCCACCCAGGTTGCAGGATTATGAGCAAACTAAGTTATAACATTTGGGGGTGGTTTGTTATGCAGTAATACTAAATTGAAGCAGAATTTAGTAAAAGCTGAAAGATTTATGTGGTCTGAAGAGAAACCAGAATATTGGAAGAGAATTTAGCACCAGGAGTGAGATGCTGCAGTAACTAAAGCTTAAAACATGTGACCTTGGCCTTCAGTTTGGGTGACAGGTAGAAGCTGGAAGGGGTTTTGTTTTTTTAAATTTATTTATATATATTTTACATCACTGTTCATTTTTAAACATTGCTTGCTTCCCCTCCCTCCCTCCTCAGGTGTAGTCCCCATAGAACTTCCTTCACCAGTTCACCCGTGCACCATCACCACAGTCCCCTGTGCTCCTCCCTCCCTCCCTCTGACCCCTCTCCCTCCTCCTCCCCTGCAGGATGTCTCTGGTTCATAATTGTCTGTCTGTTTTTGTTTTGAAGAAGCTGGAAGGTTCTGAGAAGACTGTTAGTGAGGGCTAGAATGCTGCTGAAAAACATGACACTTGTTCAAAGTGGTGGGAAGTTTAGCAAAATTGTTGCTGGAATATTGTGGAAAATTGTAAGATGTCAGAAAGATTTAAGGCCCCTTAGGAAAGTTTATTTATTTATTTTTTTTAATTTTTTTTATTATTATTTTTTTTTAATAGAGGCATGTTTTTCTTTATTTATTTGTTTGCTTGTTTGTTTTGTTTATACATGCACTGGGTACAGTCAGAAGCGTGGGAGGGTGAGAGAATTCACCAGAGCCAGAGTGAGGGGCAGAGCAGGCAGAAGGACCGAAGTACACTGCTGAGGGGAGCAGCGGGCGGCAGGAGAGGTCTGCGCGCCATGTGGGACCCTCCTCCGGTGGCCGGGGAGCAGCCGGGGATCGAGCCGGCACCGCAGAGGCCTCGGGCAGCTTCGCAACCCAGCGCTCTACCGCTGCGCCACCGGGGAGGCCCCCCTTAGGAAAGTTTAAAGGCTGGTCCTACAGACATCTCACAGGTGATCTAAGGTAGTGAGATCTCTGTCTACCTTGGGTATATTTTTTGGTAGTGAAATGTAGTACAAACTGAGAATGTAAAACATTTTAAAAAGAATTATAGCTAAAAGTAAAAAATAAAGAGGGTCAATGGGAGGATCATTTTTTACAAGCGCTGTCTACTTATCTATCTATCTGTCTATCTATCTATCTAACAAACATCTGTCTCCTATAAGATGTCTTGAATTCACATCCTAATCCCTAGGCCCTGTGATAAGTTATTTAACATGGCAAAAAGGACTTTGCCAATATGATTAAGTATTCGAGATGGGGAGAGATTCTAAATCATCCATTTCAGCCAAATATAATTGCAAGGGTCATTATTAGTGAAAGAGAAAAACAGGAGGGTGAGAATTAGAGTGAGGCAGTGTTTAAAAAGACTCAATCAGCCACTAATGGCTTTGAAGATGAGAGTAGATCATGGAATTCAGGTGACCACTGGAAGCTAGAAAAGGCAAGAAAACAGCAGATTCTCCACTTACCTGAGCCAGGAATTTCCCCAGTAGAGCCTCTAGAAGAAATGCAGACTTGCTCCTAATTTTGTCACAGTGTGACCTTTTTCAGACTTCCAGAACTGTAAGAAAATGTTTGTGTTGTTTTAGCTAGGAAGTTTGTGACCCATTTTTTTTTTTTACAGCAGCGACAAGAAATGAATATCCCCAACTTTCTGCAGGCAGGAAGTGGGCTGAGCAAACAAGCCAGCAATGAATATGGGCTATTCCTTATGGGAAGGGAAGTGTAAGCAGGAAACAAACAGGTTAAAAGTCAAAGACCCTGAAAAGCAGTACGCACTCTCTGCAGATGATTTTTGTGTTCCAGGAACTTGGTACAAATGTACTTGGAACCTAGGGAAGCAGATCGAGCTCCAAGATAAACTCCCTATGACCCAAACCCTCATCATCATACTAAAAGCCCTGCCTAGGAGCCTCCACCAAGTTTGATCACGTGAGACTGCCTGGGGCATGATGCAGCCAGTACTTGGGCCCAACCTTAGCTCTCACCCTGCTACTGAAGACCACCTTTCCCCACCCCTCCACCCTCACATGGTACTTCAAAAGGGAAGCCTTGCTCGCAGAGTGCCACAGCTCTGTGAAACTGTTAGGGGGAAAAGGATGTCCTAAAGCTAATTCCATACAGGCTTTGTGGACTCCACCCCGACCCCAGGCCAAAGCCAAAGACACTGGGAACTCCAAATCCCATCACCACCAAAGGGAAGGTGGCTGGGACCTGAGGGTGGGGTTAAGCAGCCAGGTTGGTATAAAGCCAGACACGTGGGCTTTGGAGGATCCCCCATTTTTGGCTCTCCACCAGCTCGCAGGTCCGGCCAGCTCTGAGAGTGCCTTTGGGTTACTAGGTCGGCGGATCGGGTAGGACGCATTAAAGACTTTATTTCCCTATTTTCTCCCTGAGTTGTACATTTTCCTTATTTCCTTTTCCCTTGTAAATAAACCTTTTATTAACCTTTTGTGTATGCCTGTAGTGGAGTATTAATAAGTCCCTTTTAAGCGTGCAGGTGAGGACCCACAGCCAGGCAACCCGTTCAATATCGGGGCTGCCATATAACAGCTGGTGCCCAACGTGGTCTCCAAACTTCACCTGTGGTTGACCAGCCCAAAGTAATTTTTCTTGCGTTGGTCATCATAAAGCGCACTAGGACCCACAGCCAGGCAACCTGTTCAATATCGGGGCTGCCCTATAATAAAACGACCCCCCGGTGCCTACATTACTTGACTCAAGTAAGTCTGCTTGCTAAAACCTGGTGGTCTTGAACACTTTGACTGTCAAGCCACCAAACCCGCTTTGGGAGGAGTCACAGAAGGATGACCCAGAGGGTGGAACTGAGGGTCCACACCACGGTGGGGACCTCATTGGCAGTGCCATGATTGGGCCCTGCCCTGCTCCCTGAAAACAATTCTTGGTAGTGCTTGGTTCTGTTACAGGGCAATCCTGATGTGAAATGTGTTGCCTGACTGTGGGTCCTCACCCATGCACTTAAAAGGGACTTATACCTTATAAGACTCATCTGCAGGCACACACAAAAAGGTTAATAAAGGATTTATTTACAAAAGAAGGGGAAATGAATAACTCAGAGAGAAAGAGAGGGAGATAAATTGGTGAATGTGTCTACCAGTTCTGCTGAGCTGGAACCCCAATAGCGTTCTGAGAGCCGGTGAGAAGCCCAGACCCCTCCAAGAACCACGTGTCTGGTTATATACCAAGCCTGGCTGCCTAACTCCACCCTCAGGTCCCAGCAATCCTCCCTTTGGTGTTGATGACATTTTAAGATTTGTAGTTATTGGTGTCTTGGATCTCTTTGGTCTGGAGTGGGGGTGAAGTCCATAAAATCTGTGTTTGTGGAGTCAGTTCAGGGCATCCTTTCCCCTCAACAGTTCTACTTCTAGACTCTCAGAACTGCTGTGGCCTCTGGCAGGCCTCTCTTGTGGTGACTCTGGCCTGTTCACTGCTGTGTGCTAGGTGTGTATGAGAGAGATGACTTGTCTCTTTAGTTCATAGGTCTTTAGAGTGAAACTTCCTCCAGTGAGCCATGTCTGCACCTGGACCTTATTTGGACTAAGATTGGCAGCTTTTTCTGTGAAGGACTAGCAAGAAAATATTTTTCATTTTGCAGGTGATATAGTCTCTGCCACTGTATCACACAGCAGCTCTGGACAATGAGTAACATGTGGGCACAGCCAGATTTAGCCTGGAAGGCTGTAGTTTGCCTAAGATGATAAGGACCTGGATTTCAAGCTGATGCCTTAATTCGATGAGACTTTTGGGGCCCTTGGAAGATACTTTGTGTATTTTGCATAAGGAAGGAATATTAAAAAATTGTGGCCAAAGGCATATGGTGATAGATTAAAAATAGATACAAATCAGTTGACACTTCTTTTACTGAGCGGCATCAGTGCAGACTTCAGGATGGATCAATAGGGTATGACAGAGATGAAGTATTGCCAATTCAGGTCTTAGGAGTCTAGCACCTTCCACTATTCTTGCACTCTTCTGAAATTTGAGGTACTTAGTCTTGGAAACCAGCTGCCATTCCGTAAAGGAATCTGGGCTACCCCAAGGAGAGGCCACAGGGAGAAGAATTTGGGCCCTTGGCTGAGCTCCCTATCAATAGTAAGCACCACCTGCCAATCATTTGAATGAATGATCTGGGATATGGACCCTCTATCCCAGTTTAGCTCCTGACACTGCATGGAGCAGAGGTGGGCTGTCCCCACTGACATTGTCCAAAAGGTGGATCTTCGAACAAAAGAAATGTTTTAAACTCATAATTTTGGGGATGGTTAATAAGGTAGCAGGAGATAGCAGTCTCTTTGATCATAGCCATCTTTAACTGCATGAATCTAAACTATGGTGGACAGAAGGGACCAGGAGGCTGCCCAGTGAGTTCAGTCAGGGAATAAGACAGGTTCAGCAAGACATGCCATGTGATTTTTCTGAATAATGGGGGAGTCCAGGCAGAAGTGGCCTTTCCTTGCTCCTCTTCCCAGTGCTCACTTAGTAACTAACATTACCCTCCCTCTTTCCATAATTTTTAAAATGTGAAGCATGTTCAGGACAATTTCTTTGACCAACCCCTCAACCCCTCTACTTTGTTGCATAATCTGTCGACTATTTGACAATTTCACATGTTTTCTTTTGTAATATCCTTTAATTGTCTTATGAAAAAAATTTTTTTTAGCATGGCTGTCTTTCAACATGCCATAAACAGGTAGTTGATTCAGGAGAAAATTCCTAAGCCCAACAACCAGGAGTGTGGGATGGGAATAGGACAGATGTGGCAGGTAGTCCTCCTGAGAGATTCCCATGGTACACTTGGAAGAACAATGCATTATTCGTCAAAGTCTTTCTCTAATTCATCAGAGACATAACAATAACAGTAGTAAAAATACGCAGGAATTACTCTCACATTTAACAAATGAAACACAGTGGGAGTTCAAATTTGGTAAGGGGCTGGAGGATCCAAAGACACTTTTCTCCCAGTTTCAGACGCAGCTCTTTGTGTCGGGGGTGGGGCCAGCCCCTGGAGGAAATAATAGGCCTGTGCCCTCTGGGGCCAAGGGCCAAGGTGGTTTCTCCTACTCCTCCTGTTGTAGGGCAATGCCTTGCCAATTGTCTTTTGCACAAAGGAGTTTATCCTTTGAAGTAGATACCCAAAAAGTGGACAGGGTTAACACCCTAAAATAAACAAAAACCCCAGCTCCCTGAAAGGCAGGAGTGCTGTGATTATATGGGGAGGGAGGAATAAAGAGGGAAAGAGGTGTGAGGAGCTGTGGCTTGTGAGGGTGGGAGGGGCTTCCTATTCTCAGGGCCAAGCAGTGTAGGCTTCATAAATCACCATGTTCATCTTCTGTGGCCAACAGATGCTTGTCCTTGATGTCTTTCTCAACCTCAACGGGGCACAGAGAATTTTTGCTAAGGATGCAATACAATTGGTTTTCAACCTTCCCAGGAAAGCAGTTGGAGAAAAATATGTTAGTTATGAATTAAAAGTTAATTGTAGGGGGGAGTTTAGGGAGAAGAGATTAAAAAAAAAAAAAAAGGTCGTTAGAATTTAATTCTGCTTAGTTCTACTTTTCTAACAAAAAGTTTAACCTACAAGTTGGAGGGAATTTGGCTCCTCCCTTCCCCTCTCCCCTCAGGGTTTTAGAGGGTTCGGAATAGGCTCTAGCCAGGACTGTTCCAGCACCCTCCTGAGAAGCTGCAGTCATCCAATGTCATGGCACCCTCTGCTGGTCCCAGAAGGTACAGCTCTGACACTAGCTGAGCCAGGGTTGACCTAGATGTCCTGAAGGTGTTCTAGGGTGACTCAAGGGCAGTCTGAGGGTTCCCTGGTAGCCAGGCCCTCTCTGTACCAGGATCTGGGGTGGGCCAGGGGCTGAGGATGGCTCTTTGAGGGGTTTGTGATGAACCAAAACATTTGCATTCACAAAGCTACGCTGAGTGAGGAGGTGAGCAGGAACAACTCACAGGTGGTCTTGGGTCTCATGATGGAGCTTGGACTTGCTGCGGATTGGGCGCTGAAGGTTTACTCATGAGAATGCTGTCACTGGACCTGCATTGTAGAGAGATTTCTTGGCCAGATTGAGGTGGACAAGTTGTAGCCCTGAGTGGCTTGAGATGGGTCAGGAATCCATATAGTCAATGGTGGCCAGAGCCTTAGGTGCTCACCCCACATGTCTCTACCTGCTCAACGCCTGAGAATCTGACCTTGGGGGGGTGCTTCAGTAGTCTCTTGTCCTTTGTCTCCTGGTTGGGTTCCAGCAATGGTAGATCAAAGGGAGGGAGGAGAGTTTAGTTAATGTCTCTCCCTCCTCCCAAGTTGGCAAAGACATTGTACAAACCACATGCAGCCCCATAGTTGTTTCCAGCTCTCAACAGCCCCCCACCCCTGCTTTACCATATCCTATGGCTTTCTCTGGACCTGCCCACATCTTTGTAAATACTCTCTTGCTTGTATTCACCCTTGTGTGCCTCTTTGCATGTAAGCGCTATCACTTGCCAGGGCCTCACACAGCCAATGAATTTGAACGTCATTTTCCAAGCAATAAGGAGCCACTGAAGGTTTTAGTGAGGTTAGTGGCAAGTGCAGATCTGTATTCTGGAAAGATCTGACGGAAGTGAGCAGGACAGCCCAAAATCAGTGAGGTTTGAGGTAAGTAAACCATTACCAGACAAAGCATGAATACGGCTGACAAACAGTTGTGTGGAGCCCAGGATATTGGCCACCAATGGGAGAGGGAAACCATGCCATGGAATGAGCATGAAGACTGCACATATTACTTGATGTTTAACTTACCAGAAGCTGGAAATGTAATGTTTTGGTTTTTCAGGGTTGTAAAAATGATTATGTCAAAAGGGTCACACCCTTTGTTCTGCTTTGCCCTCCCACTCCTGCCTTTTCCAAGCAGACCACGCTAAGCAATTTGGCCTTCTTGGTGTTGTTGCTCCATCTTTCTGGTACCATAGTTTCATCCTAGGCTAGTGTCCAATTGAAATGTGAGCCACATATGGAATTTTAAAATTTCTAGTAGCTGTAGTAAACATAAATAGGTGAAACTCAAAGTATAAAAAACTATTTTTCAGAAAGTTTTTGAAGGGAAAAAAAAAAACCCAGAAAGCAAAGCAAAACCAAAATACCCACCAACATTCCTTTCCTGCCTTCTCTTACCCCCCACCCCTTTACCTCTGGTAATCTTGGTTCGGTCATCAGTGGGCCACCAGTTAATTTTTATTTTGCATAATCACTGGGTTCACTTTGTTTCCTTTTATTCCCCATATATGTGAAATCATTCAGTATTTATCTTTCTGGCTAACTTTGCTTCATATAATCCTCTCAAGATACTTCATTTTGGTGCATATGGCAGAATTTCATCTTTCCTTATAGCTGTGTAGTATTTCACTGTGTGTGTGCCATGTCTTTATCCATATCTTTATTCCATATCTTAGCTACTGTGAATAATGCTGCAGTAAACATTGTGGAGCAATATTTTTATTTCTTTTTTTTTTTTTATCCTCCCTGCAGTATTAGCTCTGCAGTCAGAATATATTTTTCAAACTACTTTTTTTTTTTTTCATTTTTATACAAGAGCTGGGGTACAGGCCAGAGGTGAGGGAGGGTGAAAGGACTCACCAGAGACAGAGTGGGGAGCAGAACAAGCAGAAGGATCGAAATACACTCCTGAGTGGAGTAGTGGGCGTGACACGAGAGGTCTCCTGCACCATGTGGGATTCTCGCTGGCCGGCTGGGATCAAACCCGCACTGCAGAGGCTGCAGACAGCTTCACAACGCTGTGCTTAACCCGTTGCGCCACCGGGGACACCTGGAGCAATAATTTTTTAAGATTCGTGGTTTTGTGTTCTTCAGCTAGATGCCCAGAGGTAGGATGGCCAGATCATGTGGTATTTCTACTTTAAGTTTTTTTTTTTTTTAATTTCTTGGATATTTTATTTTATTTTTTTAAGATTTATTTATTTATACAAGCACTGGGCACAGTCAGAAGCGCGGGAGGGTGAGAGAATTCGCCAGAGCCAGAGCGGGGAGCAGAGCAGGCAGAAGGAACGAAGTACACTGCTGAGGGGAGCAGCGGGCGGCAGGAGAGGTCTGAGCGCCATGTGGGACCCTTTGCCCGGCAGCCGGGGATCGAACTGGCTGCGGGCAGCTTCGCAACCCAGCGCTCAACCGCTGCGCCACCAGGAAGGCCCTACTTTTAGTTTTTTAAAGAAAGTTCCAGATCACTTTCCAAAATAATGGTATCGATTTATGTTCTGAGCAACAGTGTGAAAAATTTCTCATTCTCATATTTTCTCCAGCCTTTTTGAGTTATGCTGTTCCACAGTTGTTAAATATCTCACTTTAGCTTTGATTTACATTTCCCTTGTCAGAAATGATGATAAGCACTTTTTCATATGTCTGTTGGCCATATGGATATCCTCTATGACTATGTGTCCATTCAGATCTTCTGACCATTTTTAATTGGGATTTTTTTTGGTGTTGTTGAGTTGGGTGAATTCTTCGTATAACTTGGATTTTTAACCCAATGTTGATTGTGTGATGTGTAAATATCTTTTCCCACTCAGTAGTTTCTCCTTTTAATCTGTTAATATTTCCTTTTGCTCTGTAAAACCATTTTTATTTTATATTGTTATTGAGTATGATATTGGCCAAAGATTTGTGTAGTTTATTACCTTTATTATGTTGAGATATATTTCCCCTATATCCATTTTATTAAGAATTTATATCATAAATGAATGCTTTATCTTGTCAAATGCTTTCTCTGTTGATGATCAAGTGACTCCTAATCTTCCTTTTGTTGCTTCCTTTTGTTGCAATAGTGATTGATTTCCAATGTGAAACCATTCTTACATGCCTGGAATAAATCCCAGAGATTTGATACATCACTTGATCATGATGTATGGTCCTTTTAAAATATTAAAAGGGATAAAAACAGAGGGGCAGAGGATGAGAGGATTCACCAGAGACAGAGTGGGGAACAGAGCAGACTGACTGAAATACACTGCTGAGGGGAGCAGCAGGTGAGACAGGAGAGGTTTGCTGCACCATGTGGGTAGCTCCCTAGCTGGCTGGGGATCAAACGTGTGCTGTAGAGGCTGTGGATAGCTTCATAGAGCTGTGCTTAACCTCTTGCGCCACCAGGGAGGCCCAAGTTGGTGGTATTTTATTGAGAATTTTCACATCAATATCCATCAGTGATACTGGTCTGTAGTTTTTTTCCACAAAGAACTCTTAAAACTCAATATGTGAGAACAAACAGTCCAACTAAAAATAGACAAAAATATTAACAGATACCTCATTAAAGAAGACATACAGATGACAAGTATATGAAAATATCAACAATATCATATGTTATTATGGAACTCAAAATGATACAATAAGTCAATTCCACTACACACTACTAGAATGGCCAAGCCTAGAACACTGAATGATCAAATACTCGTGAGGATGTGGAGAATAGAAACTCAACCATTGCCAGTGAAAAACAAAAATGGTACAGCCAGTTTGGACACAATCCAATAGAATTTAGTTTTTTGTTTTTATCTTTTGTCATTATAGAGCTAAACATAATCTTACCATATGATCCAGAAATTCCAATCCACACAAAAATTTGCACATAAATGTTTATAGTAACTGTATTCATAATTTCCCAAACCTGGAAGTAATTAAGATGCCCTTCAATAACAAAAATGTGTCCTTTAATAGGTAAATAGATATACAAATGTGGTACATCCACAGAGTGGAATATTATTTAGCCATAAAGAGAAATGTGTCTTTAAGTCTTAAGATGACATGGTAGAACCTCAAAGGAATTACTAAGTGAAGGAAACCAATTTGAAAGGCTACATCCTGCATAATTCCAACTATATGACATTCCGGAAGAGGCAAAACTAGAGACAGAAGAAAGTTCAAGAGTGCCAGGGCTTAGAGGAGAGGGAAGAAATGATGAATCACTAGAACTCAGAGGCCTTTGTGGACAGTGAAACTATTACGCATGATTCTGTAATGATAGCTATATGACAATATGCATTTGTCAAAAGTCATAAATGTGTAGCACAAAGTCTAAAGTCTAATGTCAACTATGTACAATAGTTAATAATAATGCATCAACATTATACATTTTTTATGTATAATATTGACTCATCAGCTATAAAAAATGTAGCACACTAATGCATGGTGTTAATATTAGGGGAAACCGGCTGCTGTGTGCGGGGAGAGGAGGTGTATGAGAACTCTGCACACTTCCTGTACAATTTTTCAAAACCTTAAACTTTCTAAAAATAAAGTTTATTAATTAAAAGAAAGAGAATGGGGTGAAACAAATTAAAAAATATACACTCTTCAGTCCAATATCCAGAGTATTATCACTTTGACAAGTAATCTGTATAAAAAGCATGGAGATATTTACATTCCTTTTTTTTTTTTACTAGGTTTTCACAATCTGGTGTGTGTTTTCACACATTAGAGTCCATTCAGTTTGGAATAGCCTCATTTCGAAAGCTCAAGACCGACTTGTGAGAAATAGCTGCCATTTTGGACTTATTTTATTTCATTTCATTTCACTTCATTTCATTCCATTTCATTTCATTTCATTTCATTTCATTTTATTCACCTTAGTTAGAAAGGCAAGCTAAAGTACTAAAGGCACGCAGCCCTAGCAACCCCACTGCATCTTGAAACTGACCCCAGATCAGACAGCTAGAGGCTGTTACCTCTCTATTCCTCAATTCTATAAAACCCAGCAAACACTTGTGATACTGCTCCAAGTATCACCCAAATCCCCCTGCACCCCTTTAACATCTAAACCCACCCCGGATACCCATTCATTTCCTGCTGTTAGAGGATGCTGCATGCACACTGAGATCATTGGTGCACCCACGACTAGGAACATTACCCTGTGCAGGAATCTGGGCTAAGCCCTGGGAGGCGAGGCAGCCATTGCTGGGCCTTGGTCCTGGCTAGGGAGGGGAGAAGGTGGGCCAGTCAATTAAAGGTAATGAGCTGCACTGGTTTTGAAACCAGTCCCCCAGGAGTCTGTATTGTTGGTTGTGCTGTGTTACCAGGCAGACGGGCAATCTTGCCACTGTGATTTGTCTTCTGAAAATTTGGAATTAAAATCATTATGTCCTTTATTCATATTTGCATCGATCCCTCAGATTATCCCCTTTCCTGTTCTAACCTGGTCCCACTCCTCTTGCTTCCCAGAGCACATATATGACTTTTGGCCAAAGGAATGTGGGCCGAGTGACAGTGAGCCACGTCTGAGTTAAGGCCTGAAGACACATGGCATGTGTATGGCCTCTTGGAATTCTTGCCCTCAGCCTTGAGAAGAGAAAGATCAGATTGCATCTTTAGCCCCAATCCTGGAATGCAAACCTGGGAGAATAGATCTTGACTCACACCCTGGGGGGAAGCGGAGTCCAGTGAGACCAGCTGAACTGACACAGTCCCACAGCTGGAGAGTGAAATAAACAATTGTGCAAAGTCCCTAAAATTGGCTTGATTTATTATGTAGCACTATTGCGGCAGAGACTTATTTATTACTGGGGCTAGATATGGTGGACCAGTGATAGCGCAAACCAGTGATGTGGGGTGTTGGGCACTTGCATGGCAATGCTTCCTCTCCCATAGCAAAGACAAAGAGAAGTGACACCCACTGAGAGCTGAGAGTCATTGACAGGTGGAGCTTTGAGTAACTACAGGCATGAGTTCCTTCAACTGCCTTGGTTTGTTTAGGTAAATAGGGGAAGACACAGAAAAGGAAAGTGAAGATGGGACATCACTGACAGTCACTGAAGAGAAAGCTGTTACATAGCATGTTGACTGACATCCAAAATGTTTAGAATTTCATGGAGAAACCAGCTTCAGGAAGAGGTGATGGGCCATCACTCAAGGAAGCAAGTCTAGACAATGGGCTTGGATGGATAGAGGTTTGGGCAAGCCTAACCTTGGGCTTGGGGCATAATCCCCAAAGACACAAACCTGAAGGTCAAAATCTCAAAATTTCTAAATCCTCAAAGTCCTTGATCTTTGGGGTTTTGGCAGTTTGAAGTTGTGTCTTTCTGGATTATAATCCAAATCCGTAAGAGGTGACCCCGCAGCGAAAGGAGAGTTGAGTGAGTTATTATCACTGATGCCATGAAAACTCAACATCATTTTATCATCTGCTTCAACTGATGATAATATATTTGAGCATGAAAACTGAAATCTTGATTGAGTGATTTCTTAAAACCATCTCCAGAATCCTTGGATTTGTCAGTACTTGAATTTAAGTCAAGCAACTCTTAATGGTGTACATAATTTTCATAGGTATATATTTCAGCAAAACATTTTAGAACCTGGCAAACTGGGTTATGTTTCTATAGCAAGCAAAACTACATTCTTTATTTTTTTTATAATTGGTGTCAATGTTGATATTGTGTTTTCTCAAATACAGATAGGGCATTATGTAATCATGCTATCCATTCCTTCTACTCTAAGATAAAAGTTCTGGTCCATTTCTTCACAGATGGAATCTTTCTATTTTAGTTTTCAACACTAGTGTTTCAGCTTTCTCCCATTTTTATCATTGTCATTCCTATTCCCTTTAATTTCTCTGATACTCTTCCACACTGAAGATTAAACTGGGGTCTTTAGAATGGATGCTGAGTTCTGGGAAATCTGGTCCTGGAGTCCTGGATTCTCTGAATATTGGGAGTCTAGAAAAGGTCAACATCAAGTTTGGAATAAGAGGCTTAGGCTAAAGAGGAGCACATATCACCATAATAGATAGATTTTTTTGCAACCTTTATTAAGGCAAGGATAATTCAAACTTTACCCATAGGCTTTGAATCCATGAAGAGACAGTTCTCTGGGTTGAACCCCTTGACACTCTGAGCATATGCCAGGCTGACCCATCCTGTCCACCTTGAAGGTCCTTGCACCCATCAGACTACACTATATTTTCAGAGCTCTGAATATCACTTTAGCTGAGGACACTTCTGAAGCCTGGAAATTAGCGCCACAAGTTTCCTACTTTGATTCCTATACTCTTGTTCCCATAAGCTTCCGTCATGAAGTTGCTACTATCTGGCATACTTCAGCAACTCCTTTTATACCACTGAGCTCTTTAACAATTCCTTTATTTGACTCTGTTTGCAATTCCCTGTGTGGGTTCTGCTTTCTAGACTAGATCCTGATTAAATAGAGACCTAAGGAATTTGTGGGTCAGATGATGGGACATTTTAGCTGCTTCATACTATCCATTCCTTCTACTCTAAGATAAAAGTTCTGGTCCATTTCTTCACAGATGGACTCTGACTGGGCAGAGAGGACTTAAGAAAGATGACTCTGACTGAACCTAGGTTTGAAGAAAAGTGTGTCAGAATTTACTACCACCCTGTCTCCTGGGATAACATATAACCTGGAAGCTCAAAGCAGTGGGATTAGGTTTCAACAACAAAGGACCATGTTCCTCCAAGACCAAAAATGATGTGGTGGTAAGCACGGGGATGGAGCAAGAAGACACTTTTCAGGAGTGGGAGGAGGGGCTAATGGAGGTGCTTGCCTTGAAGATTCAGTTTTATTCTTCGTACCTCCTCCCCCCAATTAAACAGGTGAATATGAAGCTATAGGTGCTTCTAGTCTCTCTCCTGAAATTCACTACAGTCAAGTTAACTTGTGCCTCAAAAAATTTTATGTTTGACTTCAGCAGATGGGATGGGGTATGTGTGTATAACAAACATGATACAAAAATATCATTGCCATTTATTGAGAGCTTATAAATGTCTGTATTTCCAGAACAGAAGTGGGGAATAAGGAGTGATCCGGGGCCCAGTTTTGGAGTAGTCATCGCCAACATTTTTTACCCTAAGTTCTGGAGTCCACTGCATTTTGGCAATACCAGGGATCAGGCTTGCCTCAGGGTGCGCTGCTTGGTGCTTGTGGCTCCCCAATGTTATAGGGGTACATCATTGAGGGGCTGAAAGGGTATAGAGAAGGGAGCTTTCAGCCTAACACTTCATTCAGAAATGGTCAAGGTGAAGTGGCTTTGTGTCCAGAAGTGCATGCAGATCTTGCCTGAAGCACACAGATAACTTTGCAATCATAGGACTCTCTTAGGATGAATACAGGGGACAAACTTCCAAGGCCCAGGAATCAGCATCCCTTCATGAATGACATTGTATTTCCAGTCCTAGTCCCAGAATAACACGGTAGGAGAACTGAGCTCTGGGAAGTCCCTCAGCCTCCTCAGAGTTTGTCATCAACAATTTCCTCATGGGGTTGGGTTTGAGGCTTGCTTCTAGGGGAGATCAGATAGGTCACATGTGTGCTGATGTGATGATTTCTTCATCAGGTGCCTCAAGGGATCTTCTGGGAGGAGAAACTGGCTTCTTGCACATTACTGACTGCTATGCCTCATCCAGGAAGCCAAGCCTTCTAATGTTCACCAGATAAATGACCTGCCTTGGCAGAGCCAGTCACTCTTGGAGCTGTTGGAATTACATCTGTGTTCCCTGGACTCTCAATAAAGGCCACTGCTTGCCAGCCAATAGCTGGGCGTCCTCTGACTCTGAACTTCCCTCTTTTCTGTTGGCTAGGGCTGGTGGAGGTAAGGGGCTGAGCCAGCAGCTTTTATGTCTTGTCCTATGGAGGTGCTTCTCACTGGGGAGCTGCTGGTGTGCTATCAGAGGGCTCTGACCCCAGGCAGAAGCAGATACTGACGGGAAGAGGATGGCTGAAAAGAGGGGGCTAAGGCATGAGAAGCTTGGGGGGGGGTGTTATTTGTCAACAATTATACCTGGCTTGGTACACCAGTGAGCTACTCTTACTGCTTGATGTCTCCTATGAGTGCTGTGAAGTTTTGTTCCAGGAGGCAACTCAGATTTTATAAGTCTTTATGTCAGGTTAGGCTTTCTAGCTTTCTGTGAAGAATGAAGACCTTAGGAACCAGAGTCCTACCAAGGTCTTGGAAATGGCCCCTCAGACTCAAATCTTTTATCTTTGTTCCTATAGGTGCTGAGACAATCCCACTATGGCAGGATGTCCACAGACAGATAATGGGTCAGAGTATATTATTTCTGACACAGATTTACGTGAAGGTATCGTTGTGATCACCCTATTATTCTCTGCCCCTCTGTTCATGCTTGTGTATGCCCTTCCCGTGCTAACTTCTCCCACTGGTCCATGAGCTTCTAGAAGGTGAGGAGCATTAGTTGTTCACTTCTCTGGTTCAGTTCCAGCCTTGGGTCAAGCACAGAGCAGGTGTCCAGAAGAGTCGCTGGGCCTTGGCACATGGACACCACAGGGCTGACACTTTACCCTCCTCATGGGAGTCCACAGTGTTACTGGAATGAAGGGGGGTGTCCTGTGAGCACTGCACATTTTGGTGTGTAGACCATAGTTCTTCCTTTCCAAGGGGATTAGATTAGATCATCTTCCTCTAGCACCCCTAAAGAGGCTTTAATACTAATGCTTATTAATTGTTCTTTCTCATTTAAACAGCGGCAATAAAACCTCAAACAGCAGCTGTCTCTGACTTGAGTCAGCAAGTGTGGATCCTTCAAGGTGACATCCTTGTGGCAGTTCCACGGAGAGCTGATGTGACTTCAGGTGAGGGTCCCCTTGAGTTAGTGGGCTGGGGGACTGACTTCACAGTGGGCTTCCAGGAGGGAGAAGAATTTCATGGGACAATATGGAGAAGTTTGTCTGGGACCAGGGTAAAGAAAGCAGAGTTGGAGCAGAATTATGGGGAACAGGAAAAATACTCTCCATATCTGAGGGTCTGTCCTGGAAGAGCAGTACCCTGTTCAGTCTGGCTCCCTGGTTCCCTACAAAGACTGAATCTGTTGATACCCCAGGGGGGCAGCTTTCATCATCATATCAGGCAAAATTTATTAATTCACAGACTTCTTCAAGGGTGGAAGTGCTGCTTGGCATGGGAATTGGCACCTGTTGGTGTTTAAGAGAGGTGTGAAAATCTCAAGGCCATAATGGACTGTTTAATTTTTTATGTTTGTTACATATTCTAGGGCAGTGATTACCCCAAGGTGTCAATGAATGAATGAATGTATGAATGAATGAATGAGGCGTTTGGCCATCTGGTAGATGTGGGGTGACCCTTCTTGGAAGACAGTGGTCTTTTCCTGACTTCAAAGAAAAGCTTACACCATCTGCTCTCTTATCTTCATAGTAACTGTCACTCTCCTCCCATGCAAGTTTCCCGAGTCTCTTGAGCAAGGCAAAGGGATTCCCATTTATTTGGGGATAGAGCAACCAGAAATGTGTCTGTCTTGTGAGGACATCGAAGGGCAGCCCACACTAAAACTCAAGGTGAGTGACTATGAATGTAATAGTGAAAATACTGTGAAAAGTTAGTATTTCAGAAGTCCATATCTTTGAGAAGAAGTTTATTTGGTAGAAAATCTTAGAATTAAATTCTTAAGCATACACATTCCTAGCTCTTTTGAGTTGTATGCCTGCAGCTGACATTTCTTTGATTTATCCTTTCCCTCACTAGGTGAGGACCCATGTCTTTCTTGAGTTGTGAGATATTCTTAGGTGTTGTTTCTTCAAATGTATTTGCTTCTGTTTTATCTTCCTGTTTGCAACTCTTAATCGTTGGTCACTGGATCTTGTAGAGTCCACTGTAATATCTAATTTTCCACAGTTGCTCTCCTTTCCTTACTTTTTTTCTCTTCATGTTGGGTCTGGGAGAATTTCCTGAATCAATTTCCCAGATTATGACTCCATTTTCAGTCTTGTCCTGCCTGCTAAATCATCCTTTTCTTGTGTTTTCTGAAATTTCCAACTTTACTGTATTAATTCTTAAGCTCTCTGAGTGGTTCTTATTTTCTCTTTATGACTAAGCTATATATAAAGAACTTACTCCTTATACTTTGGTTCCTAAAACTTCAGTTTAACTCAATTCAGTGTAATTCTACCCCAAACCATTCTATCCAGGATATGAGTGGTCCTTCCTGACCTCCAGCAATGTTGGAGGCATTTGAGAAGCATCAGGGCACAGCGGCACCTCAGAACTTCTACCACAGAAAGCATCAAGGCCCTGCCCTCAGGGCGCTTAGAGTCTAGTGGGCAGTACCTCTGGCCCCTGCAGCCTTGCTAAGGGAGGACCTTGGCTCCCTGTGGCAAACTGGCAACTCCTTCCTTTGCTGGAGGATCCCCTCAGTCTCTTTTGTGAGAAAGTCCCAATCTACTGACTTGTTCAGTACCCTGTGATTGTTTCTAACCCATCTCTGGATTTAAGGGTGGAGGCTGGGCAGGAGAGTCCTCTCTGCTGCTCCTTTGAAATGTGTTTCTCTAGACCTGCTCTCATAGGTGGATAAGGCCTTTTTGAAATTTGGGATGTGTATTGTTTGTGTACAAGTCACCTCGAATTACTCAAACAGCCTGTGCTTCCCCTGTGGGCATTGTCCCTCCATTGCAGGCAGAGAAGATTCTAGATCTGTACAACCAACCGGGGCCTGTGAAACCTTTCCTCTTCTACCACGAAGTGACCGGCAGAACCTCCACCTTCGAATCCGTGGCTTTCCCTGGCTGGTTCATAGCTTCCTCTGCCGATCAAGGCCAGCCCATCTTCCTCACTTCAGAGCAGGGGACGACACACAATACTGCTTTCAATTTATCATTCCAGGCTTGAACTCAGCCTGGAGGTGGCAGCTAGCGCAGAGGTCTCTGTGTTAAATTTTCTCATTCCAAGTGTGTTTTCCTCTCTGCTGCCTAAATGCCACTCATTTTGCATCAGTGCTCAGATGTGAGCAGGGCCCCTTATCTCATGTTATTTTGTGAATGAAGAAGCAATGACTTCACGGTAACTGAGGAGCAGAAAATGGACTCAGAAACAGGAGGGATGGAGCGGCGTCGGCTCTGCTCTCCAGCTGAAGCTGTCCAACCCTCAAACTTTTTGTAGAAACACTAGATGCTGAAAGTCAGTAGGGCTTTTCCTGGGGTGGATATGAAGAAACCTCAGAACTCATGAATCTTATCAGAGATTGTACTATCTGATGGTGTGGAACTCATCTTTGTCTTGCGTTCTTTCCTGTGTGGATTAAACTGCCATATCCTTTCTGTGCACAACATCCTTTAAAAGGCAAGGGCCTTTTTTTTTTTTTAACATTTTTTTGTACATTTTTAAAAAATTTTTGTACATTATTTGATTTCTCTGCTTTTGTGAGTTCCCATCAATTTCCAATTACCTCATCAACCACCACCATAGTCCCTTGTGCTCTACCCTCCCCTATTTTGACCTTTCTCCTTCCCCTCCCTTGCTGTATGCCTCAGATCTATAGTTTGCTTCCAAGTTTTGTCTTTTTTTTGGTGACTCTATGTTCAGTTTTCCTATATTCCTCCTAAGAGTGAAACCATCCAATATGTTTCTTTTTCCTCTGATCGAGTTCACTGAGCATAATCCCTTCTAGCTCCATCCATGTTGCTGTGAATGGCATGAATTTATCTTTTTGGTTGCTGAATATTCTTCTGGTGTGTGTGTGTGTGTGTGTGTGTGTGTGTGTGTGTGTGTGTATGGCACATCTTTTGATCCAGTCATCTGTTTTTGGACATTTAGTTTGTTTCCATGTTTTGGTTACTGTAAATATTGCTGCAGTAAATGTACACCTGCAAGTTTCCTTTCAAGTTAATGTTTTTGTGTCCTTTAGGTAGATCTTAGGAGTGGAATCACTGGGTCCTATGGTAGCTCCATTTTTAGTAATTTGAGGAAATTCCACACCACTTTCCATAGTGGTTGGAGTAGTTTGCATTTCCACCAGCAGTGTAAGAGGGTTCCTAAAAGGTAGAAACTTTTAAAATTAAACAGTTGTTGATAATAATTAAATTATTTTGGCTCTAATTCTAATATGCAAATTTAAAGGCAAATATGAACTTCATGTGTTTATATAATAATAAAGCTAAAGGAGGTATACAATGAAAGAGAAAGCTCAAAGTAAGCTGAAATTAGCAAGAGTAATTGCATGAAGCCATAGCTTTTAGTGAACCTGGGGTGTGGTGTAACTGTCAGGGGAGCAGGACCCTATCAGAGGGGAGGGAGAGTAAGCTGTAAGAGGGCACTACTATTTCACTACTTATTTTACAGCCTCACAGCCTCTAGTCTTTTTTTTTTTTTTTTTTTTAGGTAGATGCCACCCACATAATCCCTTTAAAACTGCAGCAAATGGGCCACTTTGGAGGGAACAGAGAGCCTAGCTTCCCCTTCATTTGTGCTTCAAATGATATATTCTGCTGAAATTTAATAACCACTTGTAGGTATAATTGCAGAAAGATGTAGTTTAAATCTGGCATAGACTTCTTAATTTGATTCTAAACCTGGACACACAGAAAGTTCTGTTTGCTTAAGAACAGTCTCCAAAACAGCAACAGTGACTTAATTATTTTTTCTACTTTTTTGATCAACTGACCACTCACTCTGCAGCACCAGCAAGCAGTCAGTAAGCATTGATTTAATGCAATGTCTCCTGATTTTTCTTTAATTGAATCAACCTTAGTGTTGCATCTTTATGAAAATCAACATAAAAATGGCCACATTGCGAATTAGTTCTTGAATTTCAAATAGAAGAAGTTTGGTCATATACATATGACAGAATTTCGTTTATCCTTATAGCTGAGTGGGCAGAGTGACAGTGAGCCAAGACTGAAGACACATGGCCAGTGTATGGCCTAATGGAATCCCTGCCCTCAGCCTTGAGAAGGGAAGGTCCAGATTGCATCTTCAGCCCCAGTTCTGGATTGCAAACCTGGGAGAATAGATCTTGACTCACACCCTGGGGGAAGCTGAGTCCAGTGAGACCAGCTGAACTGACACAGACCCACAGCTGGAGAGTGAAATAAACAATTGTGCAAAGTCCCTAAAATTGGCTTGTTTTGTTATGTAGCACTATTGTGGCAGAGACCTATTTATTACTGGGGCTAGATGTGGTGGACTAGTGATAATGCAGACCAGTGCTGTGGGGTGCAGGGCACTTGTATGGCAATGCTTCTTCTCCCATGGCAAAGACAAAGAGAAGTGACACCCATTGAGAGCTGTGAGTCATTGACAGGTGGAGCTTTGAGTAACTATAGCCATGAGTTCCTTCAACTGCTTTGGTTCAGTTAGCTAAATCAGGAAGACACAGAAAAAGATAGTGAAGGGCCTCCCCTGGTGGCGTAGCGGTTGAGCGCTGGGCTGCGAAGCTGCTCTGCAGCACTGGTTCAATCCCCGGCCGCCAGCAAGGGTCCCACATGGTGCGCAGACATCTCCTGCCACACCTACTGCTCCCCTCAGCAGTGTATTTCGTCAGTCTGCCTGCTCTGCTCTGCTCTCCGCTCTGACTCTGGTGAATTCTCTCACCCTCCTGCGCTTCTGACTGTACCCAGTGCTTGTATAGATTAATAAATAAATATTTTAAAAAAAAAGACATAAATCTTTAAAGAGAAAAAAAAAAGATAGTGAAGCTGGGGGGATTTCACTGACATTCAGCAGCAGAACCAGAAGTAGAGAATGAATCTCCTGTCTCTTGCTTTCTGTCTTGTTTCCTCAAGTTGGGTTGTTGGGAAACCTGCAGAGATATCAGCAGCAGCACATGGAGCAAGATGACCCCTAAACACTGCCTCTGTGTCCAGCCCCTGAGCATCTCCATGGCCCAGGGCATCTCCAGAGCACTCATGGCAAGGGCCGCCTTGCCCTCTGCACACGGTCTCTGGTGCCTGGAGTCATGTCTTTACAGCAGGGCTAAAGGACTGCAAGGAACCTCTCAACTCTCCTGTGTGCACCACTAGGGACCTTGTGAAAACATAGCCAATTCTGATTCAGGGGTGAGGTAGAACTTAAAAGTTGGCATTTCTAACACATGGATTATTCTTTGAGCAGGAGTGCTATAGAGTCATGTGTGGCTGACTGAATGAACTGATATAAGTTAATCAAGGCCAAGTAAGGGAAGTGCTAATACATGCATGTTGAGTTGAAGTAAAATTCACGCCAGAAAAAAACAGCTTCATGTTGACTTTTCCTCTTTGGAGATTTCCCTTTAAGTGGTTATCTTAAGAGATGCAGAAAATCATCTAACAATATTCAACACCTATTTCTGATTTTAAAGATTTCTAAATTTTAATATGAAATTAGGTACACTAGGAGAGTATTGATTGAACTTGTGAAGCCTACATATCTCAAATCTGCATGGAGCTTAGAACATAACAGGGAAACTTTAAATTCATGTTTGTTAAGATCAGTAACAAGATTAAAGCACTAACTACTACTTAATGTTATGTGGGAGTTCCTGGCCAATACTTTGAAGTAAAAGGATTGAGAAATTTAAACCAGAATAAAGACACAGATACACAGATTTGCCATTATTTGCAGACAATATTATGCCACAGAAAAATAATAAATGCTATTAGAACTAATAAGAGAATTTTTTCCATACCATGCAAGATTGTTTCATACAAAGATACTCAGAAAAAACATTTCTTTGTCAGCAGTGATGTGCTGGAATATTATTCAGAATATATACATAATCCAATGTACAACCAAATATATGCAATAAATATATACAGCTGAAAATGGAGAAAATTTAAAAAGTTTAATAGAGGATATAGGAAAGATTTTGAGTGAATATAGAGATATTGCTTTATTTTGAATGGGATGACAATGTTATCAAATGGTCAAATTTCTTCCAAAGTAATTTATAAATCAACATAAACTCAATTTAATTCTGTAAAAATTATAATTGGATTTTTAGTGAAATAAAAGTCATATGCTTATTTAACAATAGCTAAGGCTCATTGAAAAGGAAGAGTAAGTAGATATAAGTTAATTAAATTAAATCCTTTAGAGACAACCATTAGTCCTTAGGATTTCAGAATATTTTTTCCCCAAAATATTGTCCAAAATATTGTTCAAAGTAGTCTTTTATTTATACCTTGTGAATATTTTGAAAGTCCAATTGCTGAATAAAATAAACATGTTATCAACATTTTTAACTTGTCAACTGTTTCATTTGATTTGTTTTAAATATTCTTAAGAACAACTAAACATAAGTTTTAAATAATTAATTCTCTGCAGTCCTTACACATTTATATATATATAAATATTTACTGCTTTATGGATATTTATCTTCTGGCCAAGATAGAACTAAGCAGTTCCAGTTTGTTAAGACAGATATTATTTTGTTTGGGGAAGAATAAATAAACAAGAAACTAAATATTTAAAGTACCAGTTAGGCAATATATTAAAGACTATCTGTTTCAATTTGCCTACCCAATAATTCTCCTTTCCCTTAGTATTAAGTTGTTATTTGCAGGGAAAAAATATCAGAAGAATCCATAGTACCAAACCAATTGCTCTAGTACTTTATCATAATACATTCATTTGCCTTTAATTTTTAAAAACTTAATGTGAATAATAATAAACTTACAGAAAAATTGAGGAAACAAAGCAGAGTTCATATATATCTTTCACTTAGTTTTCTCTAATGTTAAAAACTTACATAGAGCCTCCCCGGTGGCGCAGTGGGTTGAGCACGGCGCAGTGGGTTGAGCACAGCGCTGTGAAGCTGTCCGCAGCCTCTGCAGTGCCTGTTTGATTCCTGGCCAGGCAGGGAGATACCCACATGGCGCAGCAGACCTCTCCTGTCTTGCCCGCTGTTCCCCTCAGCAGCGTATTTCGATCTGTCTGCCTGTTCTGCTCCCCACTCTGTCTCTGGTAAATCCTCTCAGCCTCCCGTACCTCTGGCCTATACCACAGCTCTTGCATAAAAATAAATAAATCTTTAAAAAAAAAAACTTATATAACCACACACAATGATCGAATCCAGAAAACTGATGCAGGTAAAGCTCTAATCATTAAGTTGAGCACCCTATTAGAATTTCACCAATGTTTTCCTCCTAATGTCCTTTTTCTGTTCCAGGAATCAATCTTAGATGCTATATCGCATTTAGTTGTTGCATCTCCTGAGTCTTCTCTATTCTGTGACAATTTCTAAGTTTGTCCTTTTTTATGACCTTGCCACTTTTGATGAATATCAAGCAGTTGTTTTATACACTCATGTTTTCTTGTGTTTCTTCACCTCCCTTTACCCCTCCCTTTCTTTCTCGAGGTTACATCACTGTATTATGATTCAGAGAAAGAGGTTCACACCTCCTCGGTTTCATCACCACACTGCACCCACCCCAGAGCACCCATATCCCTTTATCATTTACCATTGAGTTCCCTTGAAAGTTTGTTCTACCCTTCTCCCTGTCTAGTGACCTCAATTCTGCAGTAATTTCTAGACTTGTTTTGGGTTAGTTCTGTCAGTTCCTGTATTTTGTTTCTCTATATTCCCTATAGGAAATATGGACTTGGCCCAAACCGAGTCTTTTTATTGCTTTGATTTGCATTTTGTAGTAATTGGTATGGTTACCTATAATTGCTCCTATTTATTGGACATATATATTTTCTTCTCAGTGAAAGTTTTTTATATCTTTTGTGCATTTTTTCCCAAAGGATTTGCATTTTCCCCATTTATTAGTAGGAAATATTTAAAGACCATTTTTTGGTCTTTCTCCCTCTGGCATATATTACTTAATATAATCTCCTCCGATTCCGCCCATGTCCCAAATGACAGGATAGTATTCTGCCACGTATATCTACCATGTCTTCTTCTTTTTTTTTTTTTAAAGAGGCATGTATTATTTGTTTGCTTGTTTGTTTTTGTTTATACATGCACTGGGTACAGTCAGAAGCGTGGGAGGGTGAGAGAATTCACCAGAGCCAAAGCGGGGATCAGAGCAGGCAGAAGGACCAAAGTACACTGCTGAGGGGAGCAGCGGGTGGCAGGAGAGGTCTGCGCGCCATGTGGGACCCGCCTCTGGTGGCCAGGGAGCGGCTGGGGATCGAACCAGCGCCGCAGAGGCCCCGGGCAGCTTCGCAACCCAGCGCTCAACTGCTGCGCCACCAGGGAGGCCCTCTACCATGTCTTCTTTATCTCGTCATTGGGCACTTAGTTCTCATACCTTAGCTTAACTGCATTAAGGTTTAATAATTCTGGCATGAATGCTACAGAAATAATTTGTTTTTATCAATGCATTTTATTGGGAATATATGATGTAGATTGCCAGGGACCAGCCTCCGGCAAAACATCGTGTCAGGGGTTCCTGAAAGGATGAGATGGCCTAGGCGAAAACGAAAGAACTGAAACTTAAGGAATGAGGGGAAGGGAATGAGGAGACACCGACACTTGGTGAGGTGTTAGTATCTTCTGCCGAGAGACTCAGCAGGTCTTTATTTATTCATTATTAGTAATAATAATAAGAAAATACATTATCATGTGTAAAGCATAAACAATTAGTGTATTATGTTTCCCATAGACTACTGGCTCCTACAGGTCTCAGCTAGACAGCAGCTTTCAAGGTTAATAGATAATAAACCACACCCAACATTAAAACTACTTATTTTTTTTTCATCTAGACAATTACTTAAAACAGTGAATAACCGCCAGTGCATCCCTATCAGCTAAAGCCTAAGCATGAAAGGACTATTCTATTCACATGGCCTTCAGCCGGAGACCAGCTGCTGTTCAGCTATCAGAACTTTTTCTACCTAGAAATTCCTTAACAAATTCCTTTGTGGCTCATTAGATGCAATTTTATCGCCAACTGACACCAGAGGCGGTAAAAGTAATTGAGCAATTTTTTGTCCTGGATGAATTTGTATAGTTTGTATTGGAGGCTCCAGCATAACTTTTATTTCACCAGTAAAGTCAGAATCAACAACAACCGGTATTACTTTTATGCCTTGCAGAGACGCAGAACCTTGGCCAAAAACAAGCCCCATTGTACCCCGGCGTGGGGGGGGCCCATACACCCCAGTTGTCAACATGGTGTAAGATTGATCAGAAGTTAATATTGCAGCGGAGGTGGAATGCAAGTCCAAGTCCGCACCGCCTGTGGCCCTGTGGACGAGATCAGAGATTGTTTTCCCGCTCTGGTCGTTTAGGTTCCCAATTATTTGAGGGGCCTGGGTCAGGCCCCTTACCCAGTTTTTTGACTGTGAGATGTTTTTTTAAAAAACAGTCGGATTGGTGCCCGCAGTAAACTTTTCATTTGGTGGCAACAATGTACCATTTCTATGATATTTAGACGACAGTCCTTCATCCAATGAAATCCTTTATTACAACGCGGGCAGATAGTTTTTGGAAGTATCATTTGAGAAGGAATTTCACTATTATTTGTTGTAACAGGCGTGTCAGACTTTTGAGGCAAGGCTGGAGGCAGCATAGAGATTACTTTGTTTGGGCAATCTCTACTATAATGCCCTGGCTGTCCGCAAGAAAAACAATTTCCAAAATTTTTGTTTATTCTCCTTTCCTTCTGTTTATCAAGGGAGGCAAACCATTGGCTGCTGGTCTGTCCCTTTAAGGCAGCCGCAATGGCCACACCCTGAAGGTACGAGGGTGCCACCTCCGAACAGGTTCTAACATATTCGTTAATGTCTCCTGTTCGTACAATAGGTCTTAACAATGCCTAACAAGGTGGTGAAGCATTTTCAAAAGCCAGCTGTTTAGTTATAATGTGAGCCGCCTCAGCATTAGGTATAGTTTTTTGAACAGCATCCATTAACCGTGATAAAAAGTTTTGATAAGATTCCTCAGGCCCTTGTTTAATGTTAGCAAGGCCAGAGGTTCTCATTTCACCAGCCGGCAACCGGCTCCATGCAGCAACTGCAGCTTCACGCACAAGACGAAAGACCGGAGGTGGCATACGAATCTGCACATTGTTTTCACACCAATCATCTTGACCCAAAACCATTTCAAGCAGAATTTAGCATCTCTCATTCTCATTCCTCTATCATTATATTTCTTTACCATCCTCCGTGCTTCCTCCTCATAATTTGCCTTCCACTACAAATAATCTCCACCAGACAGACTAGATCTAGCCATCATCTGCCAATCAAGGGGTGTGAGGAAGCGACTGGCCACTGATTCTACGAGTTGCAAGGTATAAGGAGATGTAGCCCCGTAATCGGCAGTTGCTCTTTTCAATTCCTTTAAAAACTCAAAGGGAAGGGGTTCCCATTGAGGCTCCTCATGGTCATTGTCTACATTGAGCACAGGAAAACATCGAAAGGTAAAATCACCTTTCTCTTCTGCTTGCCTCACTGCACCAGCAAAACCAGCTCTAGATATACAAACCAAATCACCGGACAACATTTGTGGCATTGACCTGGACACAGGCTCTGCGTTTTCAAAGGGGTCTGATTGTATATTTGCAGAACAAGGCTTGAGATCAGTCTTAGCTCTAGCCAAATCACTGATATATCTTTTAACAATCTCAGCCAAGTCCGGGCTGGAAATTGAATCAGATTTAGGAATAGATTCATGAAAAGGAGCCAACGCTTCGGTAGAGAGGTCAACTTTGGCTCTAGAATCAGTTTTTGGCTTTTGAAAAACAATTTCATCATCCGAAGAATCCGAATCACTTTCTTTAATGCAGCTGGCCAATTTTTGTTTTACTTTCGGTTTTGCATTTTTTGCTTTGCCTCCAGCCTGGTTAAAGCGATCTATTTGTTCAGGCAATTGTTTTGTTAATGATGAGCTGTCAACCGAGGACCCCTTAATGTCCTCCAAGGATAAAGAGATAGCAGGCTCAGGTAGCTGTAATTCCCTGAGCTTTTTATTTATCTTTTTCAATACAGACCCTTGATCTAGCATGTCTTGTAGCAGACCCCACAATGAAAAGGCATCAATGGGGACCTTCTCGGGTCCATGGAGAGTATAATAGGATGCCATTTCCTCTCCTACTCTGGCCCAAGTTTTTGCATCCAGAGTACCGTCCCTTGGAAACCAAGGACAACACATTTCAACAAAATTTAGGAAACTAGCCAATTGTGCATGAGAGGTTTTAAGGCCTCTCTTTGCAAGAGTATACTTAATTATATCAATAAAGAGTCCTCTTTCCTTAGACTCAGTATGGCCCATAGCTTCTCAATGATAAAACACTCACTCGCCTTATCATGCAATAAGACACTCACTCGCCTTATTACGGTTCTGACTTACTGCTCCCCTCAAACCTGCTTTCTCTACAGGCGGGTATGCGCCCTACCCTATGGAGCAGATCCTAGCCGTCCCCGCAAGGGAAAGAAATCTTATCTTTCAAGTCCCTGTTCGGGTGCTACTTGCCGGGGACCAGCCTCCGGCAAAATATCGTGTCAGGGGTTCCTGAAAGGATGAGACGGCCTAGGCGAAAACGAAAGAACTGAAACTTAAGGAATGAGGGGAAGGGAATGAGGAGATACCGACACTTGGTGAGGTGTTAGTATCTTCTGCCGAGAGACTCAGCAGGTCTTTATTTATTCATTATTAGTAATAATAATAAGAAAATACATTATCATGTGTAAAGCATAAACAATTAGTGTATTATGTTTCCCATAGACTACTGGCTCCTACAGGTCTCAGCTAGACAGCAGCTTTCAAGGTTAATAGATAATAAACCAGACCTAACATTAAAACTACTTATTTTTTTTCATCTAGACAATTATTTAAAACAGTGAATAACCGCCAGTGCATCCCTATCAGCTAAAGCCTAAGCATGAAAGGACTATTCTATTCACATGGCCTTCAGCTGGAGACCAGCTGCTGTTCAGCTATCAGAACTTTTTCTACCTAGAAATTCCTTAACTCAAATAGCTTCATATTAAAAACTTTCCCAAGAAACTTCAAGAGAAAACAAAATAGAAGGACCTACTATGATTATTGTATTGTAATGCTTGTCAGGCATGCTCAATAAGTTGTCTTCCATTGTCAAGTAGGCCAAATTGTTTAATAATTAGTTTCTAATTTTCCATGCCATTTATTTGCAGTATACTGATGCATATAATATAGTGCCTAATGTACTTTTTTTGGGAAATTTTTCTCTTATTTATGACCAAGAACAAAAAGTGAAGGAATGTTAGATCTTCAACCTCACGGTGTGAGGCACAAGGAATCTTCAGCCCCACGGTGTGAGGCCCTTTGGCTTCGCTGCTTGCCAGTGTCTTATCTGGCTGGGGCATCAAGGCCTCCTGCAGCACCCGATGTGTCCCATTATGGTGATGTAGCCTTGATCACTTGTTGAGGGTAGTGACTGTTGAATTTCTTTACTGTCAAGTTATTATATTCCCTTTTGTAATTGATAAATATTGTGAGAGAGATACTTTGAAACTTTGTTAATCTCCTGTGTTTCCCCAAACCTTTGCCCACCAATTTTAGCATTTATTAGGGTATCCTGCAATGATTATTACCATGGTATTTGTTCAATAACAAATTCATATTCCCTCATTTCTTCTACACATATTTATTCACATTTTTCTATAAAGATGAGCAATTATTTCTCCCCCATTTAGACTATTTGTGTAGAAAACAATATCATCTAGGTTTGTTTTAGTACTTTCTATGTACTTAACTATGTACTTCTTAAATAACATATATTTATTGTTTTAATCACTTTCAATTGGATTTTTCAAACTTAATTTTTTTTAAAGATTTATTTATTTATGCATACAAGAACTGGGGAACAGGCCAGAGGTATAGGGGGGGTGAGAGGATTCACCAGAGACAGAGTGGGGAACAGAACAGGCAGACTGACTGAAATACACTGTTGAGTGGAGCAGTGGGCGAGACAGGAAAGGTCTGCTGTGCCTTGTGGGTATCTCCCTGGCCGGCTGGAAATAGAACCCACACTGTGGAGGTTGCACAGAGCTTCACAGCGCTGTGCTCAACCCACTGTGCCACCAGGGAGGCCCAGATTTATCCAACTTTAAAGATGAAAATACTTGACTGAGAAATCCTTGTAAGTAGAATTGATGGGTCAGAGAGTAGACACATTTAAACTTTGAACAGATACTTGAAAAATTGTTTCCCCAGACAGCTGTGCTGATTCATACAACCATTCATACAATGAATGAGTAAATTATTTCCTCACATCATTGCCTACCACCTTTTAAAATTGTGCTTTCTTGATGGGTGGAAACAGAGTCTTTTTTTTTTTTTAAGATTTATTTATTTATTTATTTATACAAGCACTGGGTATAGTCAGAAATGTAAGAGGGTGAGAGAATTCACCAGAGCCAGAGCGGGGAGCAGAACAGGCAGACTGACGAAGTACACTGCTGAGGGGAGCAGTGGACGTGGCAGGAGAGGTCTGCACGACATGTGGGACCCTCACCCAGTGGCCAGGGATCAAACCAGAACTGCAGAGGCTGCAGGCAGCTTCACAACCCAGCGCTCAACCGCTGTGCCACCGGGGAGGCCCAAACGGAGTCTTTTTATTGCTTTGATTTGCATTTTGTAGTAATTGGTATGGTTACCTATAATTGCTCCTGTTTATTGGACATACATATTTTCTTTTCAGTGAAATTTTTAAATATCTTCTGTGCATTTTTTCTCAAAGGATTTTCAATTTCCCCATTTATTAGTAGGAACTATTTAAAAGCTTTGGATATTAATTACTTGTCTATTAGATAGATGCAAATATGTTCTCTGAAGTACTTTGTCTTTTAAATTTCTACAATGGATTGTTTTGTCCAAAATTCTAAAATTTGGATAATGCTCAACTTTTCTTTCATGGGTGTTGCATTTTCTGTGATGCTGATCATCAGACAAAGGCTGGAAGTCTTCTGTCATTTGGCACTTTGTCCAGGAATTTCAAATTTCAAGCATTTAACCCAGAATCCTTCCTTCACTACTGTAGTGTGATCTGTCCGATTACAGCTTTATTTATTTGTTTGTTTGTTTTTGGTTGTTCATAAATGTATAATTTTGTCAAAAGCTGTTTTGAATTTTGGGGAATACACCTTTATGATGGTTCTGTTATTTGGGTTCTATTGTCTTAATGCATTTAGTGCTTCTATTTATCTCTGCCATTTTGGTGAGTAGTACAGGGCTTATTTTTGTTAATTTTTCTTTTGTTTTCACATGAGGAAGAGGAAGCTGTAACATAGCATGTTGACTGACATCCAAATGTCTGAAGTTTCATGAAGAAACCAGCTAGGAAGAGGTTAGGGTCATCCCTCAAAGAAGCAAGTCTAGACAAATAGGATTGGAGGCACAGAGATTTGGGCAAGTCCAAGCTCAGTTTTGGGGCTTAATCCCCAAAGTCGCAAACCTGAAGGTCAAAAATCTCAAAATTTCTAAATCCTAAAAGTTCCTCACCTTTGGGTTTTGGCAGTTGGGATTGTGAGATTGTTTTATTCCTCAGACTTCCTCCTCCCAATTAAAGAGGTGAATATGAAGCTGTAGGTGCTTCTGGTGTGTCTCCTGAAATTCACTATAGAGAAATTGACTTGTACCTTAGAAAATTTAATGTTTGACCTCAGCAGATGGGATAGGGTATGCATGTATAACAAACATTATACAAAATAATCACTACCATTTGTCGAGAGCTTATAAATGTCTGTATTACGAGGGTATAAAAGTGGGGGGGTAAGTAATAATCTAGGACCCAGTTTTTGGAGTAGTCATTGCCCACATATTTTACCCTTAGTTCTGGAGCCCACTGCATTTTGGGAATACCAGGGACCAGGCTTGCCTCAGTTAGGGTGCGCTGCTTGGTGCTTGTGGCTCCCTAGGGAGCCCCAGGGAGATGGGGATGCATAACTGAGGGGCTGAAAGAGTTTAGAGATGGGAGCTTTCAGCCTAACCCTTCTTTCAGAAATGGTCAAGGTGGAGTGACTGGTGTCCAGAAATGCATGTGGATCTTGCCTGAAGCACACAGCTAACTTTGCAATCACAGGATTCCCTTAGGATGAATACAGAGGACAAGCTTTCCAGCCCCAACACCTGGCCTCCTTTCATAAAGAGTATGGTTTTTCCAGTCCTAGTCCCAGAGAGAGACGGCAGGAGAACTGAGCTCTGGGAAGTCCCTCAGCCTCCCCTTTCTGAGAAGCCCAGAGTCCGTCATTCAATTCCTCATGGGGTTGGGTTCAAGGCTTAATTACAGGGGAGCTCAGGTAGGTCACACGTGTGCTGATGTGATGATTTCTTCATCTGGTGCCTCAAGGGATCTTCTGGGAGGAGAAACTGGCTTCTTGCACATTACATGGCGGCCACGCCCCATCCAGGAAGCTGAGTCTCCTAATGGTCACCAGATAAATGACCCACCTTGGCAGAGGCTGTCACTGATCTTGGAGCTGCTGGAGCTGCATCTGTGTTCCCTAGACTCTCAGTAAAGGCCACTGCTTGCCAGCCAATAGCTGGTCGTCCTCTGACTCTGAACTTCCCTCTTTTCTGTGGGCTAGGGCTGGTGGAGGTAAGGGGCTGAGCCAGCTGCCTCCATGTCTTGTCCTATGGAGGTGCTTCTCACTGGGGAGCTGCTGGTGTGCTATCAGAGGTGCCCTGACCCCAGGCAGAAGCAGATTCTGATGGGAGGAGGGTGGCCGAGATGAGGGGGCACAGGTATGAGGAGTCTGGGGGGAGTTTAAGGTGAACAGTTATACCTGACCATGGAATGCCAGCGAGCTACTGTTACTGCCTGATGTCTCCCACGAGTGCTGTGAGGTTTTATTTCAGGAGGCAGCTCAGATTTTATGACAAAGGCCTCATGTCAAGTTAAGCTTCCCAGCTTCCTGTCCAGAATGAAGACCTTAGGAACCAGAGTTCTACAAAGGTCTTGGAAATGGCTCCTGAGGCTAAATCTCCTATCTTTGTTCCTACAGGTGCTGAGACAACCCCACTATGGCACAAAGGCCACAGTTAGATGATGGAACTGGGCACTCTCTCGCAGGTGTCCTTTCTGATCATCCTATTGTTCTCTGCCCCTCTGTCCATGCTTGTGTATGTCCTTCCCATGCTAATATCTCCCACTGGTCCATGAGCTTCTGGAAGGTGAGGAGCATTAGTTGTTCACTTCTCTGGTTCAGACCCAGCTTTGGGTCAAGAACAGAGCAGGTGTCAAGAAGAGTCTCTGGGCCTTGGCACATGGACACCACAGGGCTGACACTTTACCCTTTTAGCCCAGGAACAGCCCTTGCCCTCCTCAAAGGAGTCCACAGCATTGTTGGAAAGAAGGGGGTGTCTTGTGAGCACTGCACATTTTGGTGTGTAGACCATATTCCTTCCTTTCCAAGGGGACTAGATTAGATGACCTTTCTCTAGAACCCCTAAAGCTGCCTTAATCATAATGTTTATACATTATTCTTTCTCATTTGAACAACAGCGAATGTGCCTGAAAGGGGGCATGTCTCTGACATGAGTCAGCAAGTGTGGATCCTTCAAGGTGACATTCTTGTGGCAGTTCCACGGAAAGCTGACGTGGCTTCAGGTGAGGGTCCCCTTGAGTTAGTGGGCTGGGGTACTGACTTCACAGTGGGTTTTGGGAGGGAGAAGAATTTCATGGGACAACATGGAAAAGTTTGTCTGGGGCCAGGGTAAGGAAAGCAGAGAGTTGGAGCAGCATCGTGGGGAACAGGGAAAATGCTTCCTGATCTGGGGGTCTAACCTGGAAGAGCAATAGCTTGTTCTGTCTGACTCCCTGGTGCTCTACAAAGACTAAATGGGTTGATACCCCAGGAAGGCAGCTTACATCATCATATCAAGCAAAATTTATTAATTTACAGACCTGTTCAAGGGTCAAAGGGCTGCTTGACATAGGGATTCCCACCTGTTGGTGTTTACGCAGAGGTGTGAAAATCTCAAGGCCAGAATGGACTGTTTTAACTTTTTGTGTTTGTTCCATATTGTAAGCCAGGGATTATCCCATGGTGTCAATGAATGAATGAATGAATGAATGAATGAGGCATTTGGCCATCTGGTGGATGTGGGGCGACCCTACTTGGAAGACAATGGCCTTTTCTTGACTTCAAAGGGAACTTATACCATCTGCTCTCTTATCTCCATAGTAACTGTCACTGTCCTCCCATGCAAGTTTCCTGAGTCTCTTGAGCAAGACAAAGGGATTCCCATTTACTTGGGAATACAGCAACCAGAAATGTGTCTCTCTTGTGAGGATATCGAAGGGCAGCCCACACTAAAACTCAAGGTGAGTAACTACAAATGTGATAATGAAAATACTGTAAAAAAGTTACTGTTTTAAAAGCCTATGTATTGTAGAAGAAGTTTATTTTGTAGAAAATCTAATCTTAGAATTAAATTCTTAAGCATACACATTCCTAGCTCCTTTGAGTTGTATGCCTGCAGCTGACATTTCTTTGATTTATCCTTTCCCTCACTAGGTGAGGACCCTTGTCTTTCTTGAGTTGTGAGATATTCTTAGGTGTTGTTTCTTCAAATGTATTTGCTTCTGTTTTATCTTCCTGTTTGCAACTCTTAATCGTTGGTCACTGGATCTTGTAGAGTCCACTGTAATATCTAATTTTCCACAGTTGCTCTCCTTTCCTTACTTTTTTTCTCTTCATGTTGGGTCTGGGAGAATTTCCTGAATCAGAATTTCCTGAATCAATTTCCCAGACTATGACTCCATTTTCAGTCTTGTCCTGTCTGCTAAATCATCCTTTTCTTGTGTTTTCTGAAATTTCCATCTTTACTATATCGATGCTCAAGCTCTCTGAGTGGTTCTTATTTTCTCTTTATGACTAAGCTATATAAAAAGAACTTATTCCTTAAACTTTGTTTCCAAAAACTTCAGTTTAACTCAATTCAGTGTAATTCTACCTCAAACCATTCCATTCAGGAAATGCGTGGTTTCTCCTCACCTCCAGCACTGTTTGGACATTTGAGAAGCATCAGGGCACAGATGGCAAGGTTTTGCCCTCAGGACACTTTGAGTCTAGTGGGCAGTACCTCTGGCCCCTGTAGCCTCCCTAAGGGAGGACCTTGGCTCCCTGCTGCAAACTGGCAACTCCTTCCTTTGCTGGAGGATCCCCTCAGTCTCTTTTGTGAGAAAGTCCCAATCTACTGACTTGTTCAGTACCCTGTGATTGTTTCTAACCCATCTCTGGATTTAAGGGTGGAGGCTGGGCAGGAGAGTCCTCTCTGCTGCTCCTTTGAAATGTGTTTCTCTAGACCTGCTCTCATAGGTGGATAAGGCCTTTTTGAAATTTGGGATGTGTATTGTTTGTGTACAAGTCACCTCGAATTACTCAAACAGCCTGTGCTTCCCCTGTGGGCATTGTCCCTCCATTGCAGGCAGAGAAGATTCTAGATCTGTACAACCAACCGGGGCCTGTGAAACCCTTCCTCTTCTACCACGAAGTGACCGGCAGAACCTCCACCTTCGAATCCGTGGCTTTCCCTGGCTGGTTCATAGCTTCCTCTGCCGATCAAGGCCAGCCCATCTTCCTCACTTCAGAGCAGGGGACGACACACAATACTGCTTTCAATTTATCATTCCAGGCTTGAACTCAGCCTGGAGGTGGCAGCTAGCGCAGAGGTCTCTGTGTTAAATTTTCTCATTCCAAGTGTGTTTTCCTCTCTGCTGCCTAAATGCCGCTCATTTTGCATCAGTGCTCAGATGTGAGCAGGGCCCCTTATCTCATGTTATTTTGTGAATGAAGAAGCAATGACTTCACGGTAACTGAGGAGCAGAAAATGGACTCAGAAACAGGAGGGATGGAGCGGCGTCGGCTCTGCTCTCCAGCTGAAGCTGTCCAACCCTCAAACTTTTTGTAGAAACACTAGACGCTGAAAGTCAGTAGGGCTTTTCCTGGGGTGGATATGAAGAAACCTCAGAACTCATGAATCTTATCAGAGATTGTACTATCTGATGGTGTGGAACTCATCTTTGTCTTGTTTCTTTCCTATGTTGACTATACTCCATATCCTTTCTGTGCACAACATCCTTTAAATGGCGAGGGCATTTTTTTTTTTTATAACTTTTAAATTTTCTTACATTGTTGTTTATTTTTCTACAATATTTGATTTCCCAGCTCATGTGTAGTCCCCATAAAGTTCCTATTACCTCATCACCCTTGAGACACCATCATAGTCCCTTGTGCTCTTCCCTCCCCTATTTTGATCCATCTTCTTCCTTCTCCCCTGCTGTATGCTTCAGATCTATAGTTTGCTTGCAAGTTTTGTCTTTTTTTTGACCATTTGTTCGGCTTCCTTATATTCCTCCTATATGTGAAACCATCCAATACTTTTCTTTTTCCTCCTGACTTACTTCACTGAGCATAATCCCTTCTAGTTCCATTCATGTTGCTGTGAATGGCTTGAGCTTACCTTTTGATTGGTAAATAGTATTCCTTTGTGTATACACATCACATTTTCTTTTTCTTTTTAAAGATTTATTTATATAAGAACTGGGGTACAGGCCACAGGTGTGGGAGGGTGAGAGAATTCACCAGTGACAGAGCGGGGAGCAGAACAGGCAGATGGACTGAAAACACTGCTGAGGGGAGCAGTGGGTGAGACAGGAGAGGTCTGCTGCACCGTGTGGGTGGCCTTGCACCCTGGCTGGCCGGGAATCAAACTGGCACAACAGAGGCTGCGAACAGCTTCACAATGCTGAGCTCAACTTGTGTGCCACGGGGGAGGCTCTATATCACACTTTCTTGGTCCAGTCATATATATTTGGTCACCTAGGTTGTTTCCATGTCTTAGTTATTGTAAATAGTGCTGCAATAAATATATACAAGCAAGTTTCTTTTTGAATTAATGTTTTTGTGTCCTTTGGGTAGATCCTAGGAATGGAATCTCTGAGTCTATGGTAGCTCTATTTTTAGTAATTTGAGGAAATTCCACACAGCTTTCCACAGTGATAGGACCAGTTTGCATTCCCACCAGCAATGTAAGAGGGTTCCTAAAAGGCAGGACCTTTTAAAGTTAAACAGTTGTTCATAATAATTAAATTATTTTGGCTCTAATTCTAATATGTATATATAAAAGCAAATGTAAACTTCTTCATGTGTTTATATAATAATAAACCTAAAAGGGGTATACAGTGAAAGAGAAAGCTCAAAGTAAGCTGAAATTAGCAAGAGTAATTACAGGAGGCCATAGCTTTTAGTGAGACTGGGGTGTGGTGTAGCTGTGGGGGAGCCGGACCCTATCAGAGAGGAGGGAGAGTAAGCTGTAAGAGGGCACTACTATTTCACTACTTACTTTACAGCCTCACAGCCTTGCTTCTTCTTTGCTTCCTCTAGTTTTTTCCTTTTAGGTAGACTCTCCATCCACATAATTAAACTGCAGCCAATGGGCCATTTTGGAGGGAACAGAAGGCCTAGCTCACCCTCCACTTGTACTTCAGATAATGTATTCTGCTGAAATTTGATAACTGATTGTGGGTATATTATAGAAAGATGTAGTTCAAATCTGGTATAGACTTCTTATTTTGACTCATACTAGAAATGCAGAAAATTCTGTTTGTTTAAGTACAGTCTCCAAAACAGCTATGGTAACTTATTATTATTATTATTTTTTTTACTGTTGGATCAACAGACCACTTACTCTGTTGGGCTACCAGCGAGCAGTCAGTGAGCACTGATTTAACATAATGTCTACTGATTCTTCTTTAATTGAATTAATTTTTGTGTTGCATTTTTATGAATATCAACATAAACATGGGCACAAAGCTAACTAGCTCTTGAATTTCAAATAGAATAATTGCTCATTAGATAACTACCACTAAAACTCCCTACTTATGAATGGTGCAGATTGTAACATCCGTTAATTTACATTTGTAGACTATTTCATTGCCAGTTATTTTATGTGGACACTAGGATTTGATGACCTGTTTGCTCATGGCTGGGCTACAGCAGCTCCATCCTGCCACAGCCTGTGTGGCCAGCCAGTGTTTCTACCTTTGTACTCTACTGAGAAAGGAGACTGTAGGACCCCTGAGATTGTGACAGATGTGAACTTAAAGGAAAGCTCAAATACAAGTTCTGATGTCAGGTGGCTCAGTCCCAGGGGAAAGAGGGTCATCCTTATGTTTCAGAAGAGGCTCTGATGATATATTTGGAGTATAATCAAAATGGAAACTCCAAGATACAGGCATCTCATTGAGTTGAGGGAACCAGAGAACAGACTTCGCAGACATCTATCTTATACATCCCATTTGAGAAACACCACCACATACCACAGAATGTGAAACCATGGATGGTTCCTGTAGTAGCCATGTCCTCATTTTCAGATAATTGTCTAGCGCACTCCGACTTCTCACAATGTGAGAGCAAATGTGCTTGCCTTTGGGTACCCTGATCTCCAGGCCAACGTTCATCAAAGGATTTGTTTCCTTTGGATCTTTAGCAACTGGGCACTGTAAAGGGCTTGGTGAACTGGGAGAGGGCCATTGGGATTTGGGGATGTGGAAATTAAGAACTCTGCCCCCAAATCACCAATGCAGAGCACATTGTCAGTGGGATGTTTGTCCAGCTGCTTTGGGGCTGGTCTTTTCTATCACCCGGATTGCTACAGGGCGATGACTGATTCCCAAAGCTGGACCTGAAGCCGCTCTCCTGTAATTCTCCAACAGCTGGACATGGGGACTGAACATGCTGCCCCTGAGGCCCTGAGAGTGATGACTGTAGAGGATAAATATTCATGTCAATAAAGCATTCATTTTTCATTTAGACTTCAAAAAGTTATTTAAGAGAAGGTCATACCAATATAATACATGTAAGTGGTTAAAAGCAATATTCTCCTGCCCAAGTCCTATTTTCATCAGGCCAATTGCTCTTTTTTAGCTCTTTTTCAGCTCTTTTTCTGCTGTTCTCCACTACCGCCCTGCCCGTGTCCAGATATATGCTTTAACTTTTATTTCTTGAATTCTCCAACTTTAGACATTAATGTATCTGCTAGACAGATGTCATTTTCATCTCTTCTGGAAAAGCCAATGAGTTCTTTATCTTTTTTCTACAAGTTAATTGAAAGTGGTAAGTCAAAATTGTGTTTTGAGCGGGCTGACCCCTGGGTGGTCCTGCTGTACAATGTTCTGGCTTGACATTGGTGACACATGCGAATCTCTTGGCCTTTTTTTTTCCCCATAATTTGGATCATTTCCCATAAAATCATCATATCCTTCAGCCCTTTCATTTTAGGGGTGAGGACAGGAAGGCACATGGAGTGGTTGTTACTTGACTAGGGTGGTATGAACATTTAGTATTAGAACTGGAAATAATGACACTCTTGGTTTTGAGCATTTCCATTTCTGTCTTCTGGAGCTGTATGTTATGAAACAGTGGGTGAGAAATCAGCAACAATTGCCCAGCAAGGCAGCAGAGCAAAGTAGGAGCTACCTCACTCCCATCACTGATGCTGTTCTTATCTGGTAGGATGTCAGATGATGGCCCACCCAGGGTGAAGCCCTGCTGGCTACCTAAACATTTTATGTACTAACATAAATGCTGAGATGTAATGTGCACCTGTATTTCTCAAACTTGAAGCAACATCAGAATCACCCAGGACATGAACTAAAACCCCAGTGTCTAGGCTCTCTCACTTGGTAAATGAAATCCCATTCCACCTTACTAGATATAGAGCAGAGACAAAGAATCAGTATCTTATTATGAACCACAGGGAATGCTGATGACTAACCAAGCTTGGGAAATACTCCTCTGAACTACCCCAGTGCAAGTGTGCATGGAGAAAGATTCAGATTCATCATGCTTGGGTTGACTTATGGGTTTCTATGGAAATAAAAAGACATATAAAAATTTGTACTTGTTGCTGATTCTGTTGACATTTACCTATATTTATTTATTTACCTATTTTTAAAGGTTTATTTATTTATTTATACAAGCACTGGGTAGAGTCAGAAACGCAGGAGGGTGAGAGAATTCACCAGAGCCAGGGTGGGAACAGAACAGGCAGACAGATGAAATACACTGCTAAGGGGAGCAGCAGGGGCGTCAGGAGAGGTCTGCGTGCCATATGGGACCCTCGCCAGTGACCGGGGATTGAACCGGCACTGCAGAGGCTGAGGGCAGCTTCGCAGCCCAGCGCTCAACCACTGCGCCACCAGGGGAGGTCCGAACATTTACCTCTTTAAGACTGTTCTCACTTGAGTGATTTAAAAGTGAATTGAAGAAAATGACTTATAGGAAAATGTTCAGACTCTCAAATAAAATGTCATAATATCCCAAGTGGGGAAGAAGCCAAATTTCCATCAGTCAATGAATGGATAAACAAGATGTGGTATGTTCAAGCAAAGGAATACTACTTAGCAATGAACTACGAATAGACATTCAAGTAGAAGAATCTTAAAAAACAAATTATTGAGGATGCCAGATCCAAGTAGGTTCATATGATGTGATTTCATTTATTAATAAGTTTAAAAATAAGGAAAATGAATCTACGAGGATAGAAATAGAGGTTGCTTTGGCGGGGGTGACGTGAAACTGAAGATTCCCTACGCCTATGAAAGATGTGGGCGAAAGGGCCAGGCGCAGTGGGGCAGAGCCTGCCAGCCATCACTCACAGGTACGCCACCAATGACAGAAAGAGGAAGAAAGGAGTGGTGGGGAGACTCCAGTGCAGTGGGAAGCTGAGAAAACCTTCACCAGTATCCAAAGCCATGGCGGCCAGAGGCTGGTGGCCAGCTATTCTCCTAGTTACAGTTCTTTAATGGGATATCTGAGAGGCACACCTCCCCAGCCACCACGCTGCACCCCTGTGCTGCATGGATCCCCTCTTCCACACACTTTTGGGAGTAGTCCTCTCTAGTTCCCATGGATTTTCTCCTAAGGGGAGATTTAGAGGAAGCACACTGATGAATAGACTTGGCCCTCATTTCTCTAGTTGATCCCAGGGCTGTGACAAGTACTCAGTCCTTCTTTACTCTCTATTCTCTAAAGGCCCCTCATCCTCAGCTACCACCTGGCAGGCCTTTGTAGTGGCTTTCTGGTGACATGACCATCACTCTCATTCCTGGGATGTTTGATCATTTGGTAATCATACTTCTTAGAGTGGGGTGCTTGTGTGTTCAATCAATGGTTTCAGTTAAGCCAAGGAATGCTAAGAGGATCCCACACGGGTTGCCCAGGGCCCACAGTTATTCAGGCATATTCCCCCCTGCCTTCATGTGTAAAAGCAATCTCCTGAAGGATGGCATCCACGACTCCCAGAGTAGCGTCTACATGGAGCCTGAGCCCCTGGACCCAGCCTGGTGCTTGCTGGGGCAGGAAGAGCCTGGGCCCATGGGAGGCCATGTGGAGTCTAGGTCCATGGAGAATGGAGTGGTGCTGGGAGAGGTTGGCAGCCTGGGACTGTGGGAGTCAGCCTGGGGTCTGGGAAGTTTGGAGTCTGGATTATCATGGACCTGCTGGGTGCAGGGGTGGGATGGTATCCTGAGTCTGTGGGAGCCCACTCGGAATCTGGGGCAGCATGAGTCTGGGGATGAGGCAGGCTGGGGGTGCCGTCCATGGTGAAGTCACCTCCTACTTTACTCCGTTCCTCCTATGAGTTGGATGCCTTTCTCCATGCAGGACTGCCCTGACTTGAGGGAAGGGTGGCAGGGGCAAAGTGAAACTCTTTCCTACCTTCTTCAATGCATCTTTTCTTGTTTCTGTACTCCACCCAGGTCCTGTAATCCCTACCTGGAGTCCTTAGCTTTTCTGAAGCTATTTTCATACATGGGTGATTGTCCATACTGGTGTTTCTGGGAAGGGAAGAGTGCTGAAATTCCTGTACTGCCATCGTGCTGATGTCATTCTCTAATTTTCTCTACTGCTGTGCGATGTCTATTGTTGAATACAAATATTGACTTTTTTTTAATTGTACAATACAGTTCTGGACAGTCTTTTTGGCTCTTTCAAATCTGCCAATTTTCTTAGTTTGCTGTTCTAGAAAAATATTTTCATGCTGTCATATGTTTTCTAAACCTGGTTAGGATAGTTACTTTCAGCTCTGTGTACAATAATTACAAAATTTGCCTGTGTGTGTATGTTTCTGCTATCTTGCCTTTTTGTTTTGTTTCTTTTATTGGTTCTTGTTCTTGTGATCTTGCTTACTTGTATGTCTGGTCATCTTCAACTACTTGTGACTTGTTGCCTCTGGAAGATTATTTGAGTGTCTCTGTGCTCCTCTGGAGAGGTGTTCCCTTTGCTTCAAAAGTATTTGCTTCAAATACTTTGGAAAGTATTTGACTTATATCGAACCAAATAGCATAGAGGCTCTGGCTCACTCAAACTGTGAGTACTCAAAGTAAAAATCCTTGTGATGGCAGTCTCAGCTTCCCTCGTGAAAGATCTAATGCATTTCTGCTAATTCAGGATGCTAGAGCATCTGGGAGCCAGGGCCCTTCCCCACTAATCCGGACCAGTGATCTAGAGTACACGAAGGGCAGGATACCTAGTGGCTGCTGTTGCTCAGGGGAAGCTCCTTCAAGTGAAGAAGCAGCCTGCATGCCAGCCCTGGGAAGCTAGAGGAGCATACTCTGGGGAGTCTTTCCTGGTCTCAGATGGACAGAGAATAAGATGACTGTGGACCGGGAGCTGTTAGAAGATACATAGGTCTTATACTACTGGAGTTTCCACTCCTTGGAGTAATATTTCTGTGTGTCATTTTGTGTCATCAGAGTCCAGTCATTGGCTCTGAGAAAGTCCTAGGAGACTTCTTTCCTCAAACACAGTGTTGATGACTCTACTTCCTGTAGCTACTCTTAAAATTTCAGCAGTTTCAGCTACTCCTTTTTTCTGGGCACATAGGCAAGTCACACCTTTTCTATGCTTGTCATTTCTTCATAAGCCTTACTGAATCATCTGGCACCAGGAACTAGTGAATATCCATGGTGTTGGGCAGCCCTGGCCTCAGAGAGGCTGAACCTCTTTCCTCGCTCATGTGGATAAAAGGTTAGGTCCTAGTAGAGTGGGTCAGACACCTGAGGCTTGAGCAAGCTTTATTCCATAATGACAGAGACATGGGGTCCTCTGTAAGCAGGTGACAGGTGCAGCCCCGAGCTGCAGTCTGCAGACTTTTGACTTTCTCTGACCTCTGGGCCACCAATCTTAGAACTCCTGTCTTAGAGTTCTGCACCTAGGCCTAAAAGAGAGTCATAAGCACAAGGATTTCTGCTAGTAGGTAGTTGGTGTCCAAGAAGGGGAGTGAGTGGGTTGAGTTCTGGAAGCGTATGTTCTGACGAGGGTCCCTGCGGGGCTGGTCAGCAGGGTCAAGCTGTGGCTTGGGCCTGTCTTGGGTCCTCTTCTGGGGTCAGTGTGCACATTAGTAACATCACTCTCAGCAGTTCTGAAATGCCGCCACCATCATGGGACATGATTCATTTAAGGATTCTCATGGAAGGGCAGAATATTGGAAAGGGAGTACTCTCTATGCCCTTACACTTGCGTTTTTACTTTCTCTACAGTGTTATCCAGGATTGAAACTGCTTGGGTGAATATTCAGGATACAAATCATCAGGTGTGGGTCCTTCAAGACAAGAACCTCATAGCTGTACCAAGGAAGTGCCACGTGGTCCCTGGTGCATGGCCAAGGCCCATCAGAGGCAGTCCCTCTGGCAGGGACATTTGTGTGTTTAGCACTCAGTTTTTTCTTTCACAATAGTCATGTTAACCCCCTGTCTGGAGACAACAGCACCTCAGAGGCAACAAGGAACTAAAAGGTGGCTACAGGGTTCTTCTGTGACTATAGGACAAGAGGTCAGGGAAGGGAGAAGTTGGTCTGTGGAAAGTGGTGAAGACTTTTTTTTTCCCTTGAAACTTCAAGGAGTGTCTAGGACAAAAGAATGGGGTCTGTAGACAGACCAGTTTTTGAATTCATGAAAAGCTGAATTTTCTAGTGGAAGCTTCCCAATGATGGGAAGGGAGGGGTGCCTAGGTTGGGTGGTGGGTGGTGGGGTGACCACTGTACGGGCCTACGGGAAGATTCAAGCCTCTATTGCCGTATAACCAGAGACGCCACCTTGGAAATGGCACTTGAGTGGCATTTTCCATATTGTGTTCCCAGCAACTATTAGTTTAATCCCACACAAATATCAAGAGACTCTTGAGACAGGCAGAGGGAATCCTGTCTACCTGGGACTGAAGGAGCTAGGCCTCTGCTTATTCTGCATGACATTCAAGGGGCAGCCCTCCCTGCAGCTTCAGGTTAGTGTGGAACAGAAGGGCTTTGTTTCCTGACTGGAAGAGGAGAGCCCATTTATTTTACAAAATGCTCACCAATGGAACCTCTAGATTTTGGAATCTTTTAGAGGACAATATTTATTATTCTAGATGTTTATTTTTGGTTGCATTATTGTGAAGGAATAAGAAAAATTTCAAGGGTGTTTTGAAAGTGATCTGCTAAAATCCCCTAATATTTTACCTGTAAAAAATTTGGCACAGGTGAAGCCTTTGAGAATTATTTCTAACTCCAATAGAGTATGTGTAGACATAGACTATATAATAGAACAGAGGTGTATAATATAATGTACATATATACATGGAATATGGGTGTGCTGGTAAAATCAGCAAGGTCATTTTTAGCAGCTCGTCATCACAAGATGCATAAACATATTAAAACACTTCTGACAATTTCTTTGAAGAATGCCATTGAGATTTTTATTGGAATAGCATTGAATCTGTATATTGCTTTCGGTAGGATGGCCATTTTAATAATGTTAATTCTTCCAATTGATGAGCGGGGGATGTCTTTCCATTTCTTTGTGTCTTCTTCAATTTCCTTTAACAGTGTTTTATAGTTTTCTTTGTGTAGGTCTTTCACTCTTTTATTAGGTTTATTCCCTAGTATTTGATGTTTTTTTGTTTCAGTTATAAAAGGGATGGTTTTCTTGATTTCATCTCCTTCAGATTGATTGTGTATAGGAAGGCTACGATTTTTGTGTGTTGATTTTGTATCCTGCTACTTTACTGAACTGGTTGATTATTTTGAGTGGTTTTTCTGTGGAGTTTTTAGGGTTTTTATGTATATTATCATATTGTCTGCAAATAGTGATAGTTTTACTTCTTTTTTCCCTATTTGGATTCCTTGAATGTCTTTCTCTTGTCATATTGCCCTGGCTAGGAACTCCAGTATTATATTGAAGAGCAGTGGTGAGAGAGGACAACCTTCTTGTTCCTGATCTTAAAGGAAAGGCCTTCAGCTTTTTGCCATTGAGAATAATATTGGCAGTGGGTTTGTAGTATATGGCTTTTATCATGTTAAGGTATGTTCCTTCTATCCTGAGAATTTCAAGGGCCATCATCATAAATGGATGTTGGACTTTGTCCAATGCTTTCTCTGCATCTATTGATATGATCATATGATCTTTATTTTTCTTTTTGTTGATGTGTGGGTTATACTTATCGATTTTTGTATGTTGAACCATCCTTGTGCCCCTGGGATGAATCCCACTTGATCGTGGCATACTATCCCTTTAATGCATTGTTGGATTTTGTTGGCAAGGATTTGGTTGAAGATTTTTGCATCAGTGTTCATTTGGGAGATTGGCCTATAATTTTCTTTCTTTCTTTTTTTTTTTTTGTGCTGTCTTTGTTTGGTTTTGATATTAGTGTAATGTTGGCTTTGTAGAATGTATTTGGTAGTATTCCTTCTTTTTCAATTTTTTGAAAGAGTTTGTGTAGGATAGTCACTAATTCACTGCTGAATGGTTGGTAGAATTCATTTGTGAAGCCGTCTGGGCCTGGGCTTTTGTTTTTGGGGAGTGCTTTTATTACTGCCTCAATTTTGCTGCTTGTAATTGGTCTGTTTAGTTGTTCTATTTCTTCTTTGTCCAGCTTTGGATGATTATATCTTACCCAAAGCAGTGATAGTGAAGACAAAGATAAAAACCTGGGATTACATCAAACTGAAAAGCTTCTGAGACATTAACCAAAAGAGACATTAACCAAAACAGAGAGACACCCCACTGATTGGGAAAAAATCTTTGCACTCCATTTAACTTATAAGGGACTGATCACAAAGATATACAAAGAACTCACATAGCTCAACAAAAACAAAATAAAAAATCCAGTCAAAAAATGGGCAGAAGAACTTAAAAGACATTTCTCCAAAGAGGAAATGCAGTGGCCAACAGACATATGAAAAAATGTTCAACATCTCTTATCATCAGGGAAATGCAATCAAAACCACACTGAGATACCACCTTACACCAGTAAGAATGGCACATGTCGAAAAAACAAGCAACAACAAATGTTGGCGAGGATGTGGTGAAAAAGGAATTCTCCTACATTGCTGGTAGGAGAGGAATTCTCCTATATTGCTCCTACATTGCTGGTCCAACCACTATGGAAAGCTGTCTGGAGGTTCCTCAGTCTACTAAAAATGGAGCTACCATATGACCCCACAATTCCACTCCTAGGGATCTACCCAAAGGACACAAAAACACTGATTCAAAAGAACACCTGTACCCCTATGTTTATTGCAGCACTATTTACAATAGGTGAAACCTGGAAACAACCCAAATGCCCAAAAATAGATGACTGGATCAAGAAGATGTGGTATATATATATACACAATGGAATATTATTCAGCAATCAAAAAAGACAAACTCATGCCATTTGCAGCAATGTGGATGGAGCTAGAAGGAATTATGTTCAGTGAAATAAGCCAGAGGAAAAAGAAAAATATCAGATGGTTTCACTTATAACAGGAATATAGCGGAACCAAATAAGACATCAGTGTAAAAAATAATAATAACAAGGCCTCCCTGGTGGCGCAAGGGGTTAAGCACAGTGCTGTGAAGCTGTCCTCAGCCTCTGCAGCACGAGTTCAATCACTGCCAGTCAGGGAGCTACCCACATGGCTCAGCAGACCTCTTCTGTCTTGCCCGCTGCTCCCTTCAGCAGTGTATTTCAGCAGATCTGCCTGTTCTGCTCCCCACTCTGTCTCTGGTGAATCCTATCACCCCTCCCCACCACACCTCTGGCCTGTACCCTGGCTCTTATATGCATAATAAATAAATCTTTAAAAAATAATAATAATAGTACAAAACACAACAAAGCAAAAACAGACAATTATAAATCAGAGACATACTGCAGGGGAGGAGGGGGGAGAGGGATCAGAGAGAGGGAAGGAGGGAGGAGCACAATGGACTGATGTGATGTTGCATGGGTGCCTTGGGGAAGGAAATTCTATGGGGACTAAACCTGAGGGGGTGGGGGGAAGAAAATATTGTTTAAAAATAAAAAATTATGTATTGTAGGGGCCTCCCCAGTGGCGCAGCGGTTGAGCGCTGGGTTGCGAAGCTGCCCACGGCCTCTGCGGCGCTGGTTCGATCCCCAGCTGCTCCCCGGCCACCGGAGGAGGGTCCCACATGGCGCGCAGACCTCTCCTGCTGCCTGCTGCTCCCCTCAGCAGTGTACTTCGGTCCTTCTGCCTGCTCTGCTCCCCGCTCTGGCTCTGGTGAATTCTCTCACCCTCCCGTGCTTCTGACTGTACCCAGTGCTTGTATAAACAAACAAACAAATAAATAAATAAAACATGCCTCTATAAAAAAAAATTATGTATTGTAAAAAAAATAAAGAAGGGAAAAATGAGAAATAAAAAAATTGACAAAATATAGTTTGCAATTTTAAGGGAGCAACCAAATTCTCTGCATCAAATATTTTAATGATTATGACTCTCTGTTATTAAAAAGTCCTCTAAGTTATAAAGGTCACAAATCAGACCACTGTATGGTTGAAAATCTCTTGACCCTTTTCAGCCAACAAATGTAGGCAGATCCCCAATAAAGTGAAAGGTGTAGTACGGTGGTTTTCAAGCAGGGACCATTTTGACCCATGATCCTTGTCAATGTCTAGAGATATTTTTGGTTGTCACAGCTGGGCCCAGGGTGTGCTACTAACATCTGGGGAGTAGAGGTCAAGGATGCTGGTAACCCTCCCCTGTACACAGAAGAACCCCTGAGGACAAAGAATTAGGGCTCCCAGAGTATCAGTGCCACCATTTGTCACTTAGTGACAGTTCAGTTGACAATAGACCACATATTAGGTGGTGGTGCCAGCGGGCTACGCGTGTAACCTAGGTGTGTAGTTACCTGCACCACCAAGTCTGTGTAATCACACTGTGTGGTGTTCACATAAGGGTGACATCCCCAAGGATGCATTTCTTAGAATTCACCCCATCGTTGAGTCAGGCATAACTGCTGTGCTGAAATAGAGAGAACTGGCATTAAAAAACTTTTAATTCAGAACTCGGTAATGACCATGCACACTTCTTTGGGTTTCTCCCCTTTGAAGCTACAGATTATGGGTAAATCAGTGCTTTGTATTCAAAGCACAAAAGCTTTAATGTTAGCAATGTTTTCTTTCAAATCTTCACATTAAGAACGATTGACATTCCTGGCCTAAGATAGCAACATCAAATTTAACATATATCAAATATTTGGGGCCTGTCATTTTGAATCTCATAGCATGAAATAGAGGTCTCTGGGCCTGTCTGAATGATTGGGGAAGGCTAGCACAGACAGGAACTAGCAGTGTGTGAAGACTATAGAACAACTGAAGCTGTTCTGTTTCTCCCTGCGGCCTCTTTCTCCCCTTCAGGAAAAGAGCATAATGGACTGTACCACCAAACTCAGACCCAGGGAGCCTTCCTCTTCACCACAGTGGGAATGGAAAGGACCTCCAGCCTTGAGTCTGTGGCCTTCTCAGGCTGGTTGCACTGAAGGAGGATCTCCACTCATTATCACCCAAGAACCGGGGAAAGTATACACCACTGACTTTGGGATCATATGATGGGAGAAGCTCAGTGTGGGGCTGGAGGCATCTCTCTCCAGGCACAGAATCTTGCCCCTGTTTCCTCCATTCTAGGCTCTCAGAGTGCTTCTGAAGTGGACGTTGCCTTTCTTAAAAGCAAAAAGTCAAAATGAGAAACAATTCAGTGTTTATTTGGGATTCATGAACTGCAATTCTGAGAATGCAGTTTTAGGGAAAAACCTAAAATATGCCTTGAGAAGGGAAAAAATATTTTTATTTTTATTTTTTTATTAATGAAGTATCATTGTTTTACATCTTTGTTAATATTATGACATTGTAAGATTTCTCCACTCAGGTGTGTCCATCCTAGCTCTCGTGTAGAACTTGTGTAGAGCTCTCGTGTAGAGCTAGGATGGGAATAGACCATCCTATTTATGGGAATGGCCCCTGACAGCAAAGGAGATTTTTTTATGGGAAGAAAAGGGGAAGATGAGATAAATTGTTAAAGAAAAGGGTTCATCAGTGTTTAAAGTATTAACTATTTTTGACTATATATAATTGGCTATGTAACAGCAGCCCCCAGCTGAGTGGTATCAGCCTGGGCTATGTATGCCATAGCAGTGGGTTTTGTGGCCACCCCCAGTGCAGCCAGGTTTGGGTTTTAGGGTAAAAAAGAAAAAAAATGACAGTTTTGGAGACTTGCGGTTCAGGCTCGAACTTGGCTAGTATTATTCTGATACAGCAGAGCTTACCTGCTGGCTCCTGCATCAAAAGCTGCAGGGTGAATTGGATGCACTACCAGGGTTTTGGTTTTGAACCTCAAGCTGGTTTTGAAAACAGATTAAACAAGTCCAAGCTCCCACTGACACCAATTAGATTCAAGGTTGCGCTGGCTCTAATTAAGTCTTGGAAAAAACTGGTTTGGAAAATGGACCAATCAGGATAGCAAGGCAGGTATCCTGAAGGGGATATATAAGTAGATACTTAGGAGAGGCTGAAGGTTGGCATTGGAGAGAAGCTGCTGGGAGAGGAGCTTCTTGGGAAGACTCGGAGCCATCTTGGGAGAGGCTTGATTTAGTTTGAGAAGTTTGTTTTTTCTTTTCTTTTTTTTTTTTTAAGATTTATTTATTTATTTATACAAGCACTGGGTACAGTCAGAAGCGCGGGAAGGTGAGAGAATTCACCAGGGCCAGAGCGGAGAGCAGATCAGGCAGACTGACGATGTACACTGCTGAGGGGAGCAGTGGGCGGCAGGAGAGGTCTGCGCACCACGTGGGACCCTTGCCCAGCAGCCGGGGATTGAACAGGCACTGCAGAGGCTGCGGGCAGCTTCGCAGCCCAGCGCTCAAGTGCTGCACCACCGGGGAGGCCCAAGTTTGAGAAGGTTTAACTCAGCTTGAAAAAAGCTTCAGGAGACTTGGCTTTGGCTTCAGGAGGAGACAGGCTTTGGCTTCAGCAGAGAGGCTGCTGTGTTGTGGTCCTGGTAGTGCCCCCTTTGATGAACCCCAGCTGCCACAGTGGATCCTGGGCCACCACTTACCGGTGAGCAGTTGCAGGCTTGTACATAGGGAAAACACTATCTTGCATGAACAGCTTTTGGTCTGGATTACTGGGCACTGTGGACACTATCTGGGGTAGGACAGCTGGCCATATGTGACCTAGGCATTCTTTCCTTAGCCCAAGTTTCCCTTTGTAAATAAACCTTGCTGCTGTTGTGCCCTGAGATTGAGTTGTACCTTGCGATTGTGGGTGTACGATGGAGTCACCATGGCCTGAGCCCCACCTTTGCACACTTTCAGTTACTGATTTGTCCTCTGGCAAAAGTTCATAATCACCAGTTTTTGTGATTAAAATGTCCACTACCCTGTTGGGCTCTCAAGGGTTCATGAAACAATGCTGCTTGGCTCAACTCCAGGGTCTTTTGGCCCAGTTCAAACACACAATACGTAGTTTTTCCACCACAGCGGCTCCAACCCTATTTTGTAATCATTCTATTTCTAATCATACTGACTTTCAACAAGGGAGGCAGAGCCACCACAGTTATGTCCAATTTTCCAAGGTAGAAACCTGGTTAAAGATGGAGGAAGAGGGTTTCCCCGGTGGCGCAGCGGTTGAGCGCTGGGTTGCGAAGCCGCCCGCAGCCTCTGGAGTGCTGGTTTGATCCCCGGCCACCGGGTGAGGGTCCCACATGGCGCACAGACCTCTCCTGACGCCCGCTGCTCCCCTCAGCAGTGTACTTTGTCAGTCTGCCTGTTCTGTTCCCCACTCTGGCTCTGGTGAATTCTCTCACCCTCCTGCACTTCTGACTGTATTCAGTGCTTATATAAATAAATAAATAAATCTTAAAAAGAAAAGAAAAGAAAAGAAAAGCTGAAAAAAAAAGAAGATGGAGGAAGAAGTCAAGTCTAAGTGTAGAGTAGGAAGGGAGAATCTGTGTTTGAGATTTCCACCCCAGGCAGTCCTGCTGCCCCCAATATGTCCAGGCAGTCTTGGGCCACCTAACGCATCTGCCTTTCTAACATGGTGTCCTGTCTTCTTCCTTGCTCCTATCAAAAGTGAATTCATCTCAGTCTCTTTCCCTTTCTCTAAGACTTTAATATTTGATTTAATTCCTCTTTCTGCATATTCCACCTTTGTCTACAGATCCTTTTAATCAGTGACAAAATTGCACTAATCTCATATCTCTAACTTTATTTCTCTTGATTCCTACATTCTACCACTGCTAATAAATTCAAATTACTCATCTAGGCATGATTTCCTGCTGCTTCACTGTCCATGATTGCTTGAAATAATCCTGAAGCCCCACTGTATATCCTGTTAGTCTGCCTTTTTCTCCAGTCATTGCTGGGCAACTAGCTTTGAGAGGTGTAACCTGAAAGCATGTCAGCTGCACCAAACATCTCTCTCTTCACGCTCTGGGGCTCCTAGGACACCTTGGGGAAGGACACTTCCTTAGCACTGCTTAGCACTCATCTATGCAAAACTGGAAGGAAGGAGGAGCTGCTCTGTGGGAACCAATGGGGGATGGGAGCCATGGGGGAAATTGTGCTGTGTCTGATCACTCAGGCCAACAACACTGAGATGCTTTCTACAGAGTGGTTTAGGATCCCAGCAGGACTGAGTATCAGTCATCCACAGTCATGCTTAGCTTGCACAGGTGTCCCTTGTTTCCTTGCTTCAGTCTCTCCCTATTCTGTTCCCGGCGTCACTTCTCAACAGGTTCCATGCAATCCCTTGTCTCAGGCTTGGCTTTCTGGTGAAAAGCCAGGTTAAGACAGTTCCAGCAAAACAAACTTCTTTTCTTTACTAGATGCTTCCAACACATTGGATTTCTCCTCTCCATGCTTCTGGGTATGCTTTTGCAAACCTCTCAAATCACTGTGTATCTCACCTGCTTGAGTCTTGCTAAATCCTTCATCTGTCTGATTGCTTAGATTCCTCTCCTCCTCTTCCTAACCAAGTGCATTATCTTACCGTCTTTGCTTTCTCATGTGACATTTCTTTTTTTTTTTTTTTTAAAGATATTTATTTTTACACAAGAACTGGAGTACAGGTCAGATATGAGGGAGGGTGAGAGGATTCACCAGAGACAGAGCAGGGAACAGAACAGGCAGATGTACTGAAATACACTGCTGAGGGGAGCAGCTGGCGAGACAGGAGAGATCTGCTGCGCCATGTGGGAATCTCCCTGGCGGGCTGGGAGTCAAACCTGCTCTGTGGAGCCTGCAGACAGCCTCACAGCACTGCGCTAAACTTGCTGCACCACTGGGGAGGCCCATCATGTGATATTTCTTTTGTTAGACTTTGTGCTATCATTTTTTCTACTTGTCTTGGCTCCTTTACTTTTTTCTCTTCAACGAAATTCCTGGTATGGAGGATGATGATTATGTCTTTTATATCGATGGACTCCCTGAGATGTCAAATCTTGCCTCCTCCACAAAAGCTTCTCAAACAATCTTGTGGGCCCAAGGATGGTTATGAGAGATGTGTGGTGACAATGAAATAGGACACATAGTAGGCTAATTTTCTGAGAAGGGTTGCAAAGCATGTGAACGCTATAAATAACTGGATGTGTAAAAAGATTGATAGATAGCAATGAAAACAACACCATTTGTTCCTAAGCTGTGCTTATTGTAAATATTAGCTTCCCAGAAAGCCCACAGGCCCTGAAGATGAGCAGGAGACACGTGGCCAGCCCAGCCTGCATGTACCTCCTATTCTCTTCAGCAAAGGAAGTAAGGCAGTGGTGGTGGTGAAAGAGGGAGAGGAAGAGGAGGAAAACCCACCAAACCACCCAAGAGGTATTCTCATATAATCCTTGACTGTCCTGAGTTGAGGGATGTTTAGTCCATTTGGGCTGCTATACCAAATACATAGACTGGTGGCTTAGTGACAACAAACATTTCTTATGTAAGCTCTGGAGGCTGGAAGTTCATCAATCATGCCGTCAGCATGGTCAGGTGAGGGGCCACCTCCAGACCAAGGACTGCTGAATGGGAGAGTGTCCACAGGTTGGGAAAGACAGGGTTAGATTTGTGATCAAAGATGGTTTTTCCCTTGAATTTTCCCATTTAGCAACCTGAATCCCCCAAAGAAGTCTATCTTCACAGTATCCGCCCACTTTTACCCCTCTTTCCTTCACAATTTGTCAGTATTCATAACTTCTCTTCCATTCCTACAAATCCAGGTTTATTCTCTGAAGGAGAAAATATAACAGGCTCTGTTAGCTTGCAACTAAACAGTCTTGCCTCTCACATAGGTCAAGAAACTTCTACTTTTATTTATAACCTCATGTGAATTAGAAGCAAAGAAACAACACTTGATTTACCAACTAGAAAGAATAAGGGAAAAAAATATGAAAAAAATAAAAGGATCAGTCAACTGTGACTTTATTTCTGTCATTTATAGGCAGAAGAGACTGATTATGGAAAACAAAGTATTTCACACTCAACTCTGCCCATATGGTTGACTCCAGCAACAAAGGGACACACCACATCAAAGTCCAAATGTCACTCCTCCAATGCACTTGGCCAAGGATACAATTAAATATGAGACAGAGACTAGCAAAGATTGTGCAACTGATAGGGTGCCACCTCCCAAGGCCTAGGAGCAACCACTAAAAGTCCAAAACCTACACACTGATCTTTCCTATCTCTTGTGCAATTTAGAAGTTCTAGCAGATTAAAGCTCTGATTCTCTAATATCAGCTTCATCTATGCCTGTAATTGCAGCCTGGCCAAAATAAAAGCTGCAATTAACTGACAAAGTCAAAGCCAGCAACAATGACTTCCCCAATTTACCATGTGATTTGCATTCTGAATACTTGGTGGTTATTTCTTAAGGCGAATGCAAGACCCATAGTGTCAATCACAAAACAAATATTCTTTGAGCACCTACCCTGTTCTAAATGCGGGGGTATAGTAATAAAGAAATTAGGAAAAACATATCTCAATCCTCTTGGAACTGACATTCCAATGTTTAGATGCCAATATGTCCATTTGCACTTAAAAGGACAGGCAATTCTACTACATGTTTACCAGCTTGCCTGGATGGTCTGACCCTTGCCTTCAAGCCCTCTACCAGATCATTGTTTCTCTCCATCATGCCACTCTTTCAGTTGCTTGAGCATGCCACGTTCCTTACAACCCCAGGAGCTTTGCCTATGCTATACTTTTGCACATCTCTATACCTGTATTGGTTCATTCTCATTCTTTGCTCTGTTGGCTCCTTCAAGTCAGCTCCTTATTTGTTACTTTCTCAGAGAGACCTTCCCTGATCACATGTCTGAAGTCACCATCTTCTCTCCCTCCTGAATTTCCTATTGCCAGTTTTTTTTCTTGTTTTCCTTACAGAGCTTATACTGTCTTTATTTATTTGTCTTAATCTTTCTTTCACCCTTATGTTACAAAGTCTTTGATCATAGGGAAGTAGTGTTTGTCTAGATCACTATCATAGTCCCAGCCCTTAAAATACTGTGCATGCTTACTGTTTACAATAGCTAAGCTTTGGAAACAACCCAAATGCCCAAAAGTAGATGACTGAATCAAGAAGATGTGGTACATATACACCATGGAATATTACTCAGCATTCAAAAAAGATAAACACATGCAATTTGCAGCAACATGGATGGTGCTGGAAGGGATCATGCTCAGCGAAATAAGCCAGAAAGAAAAAGAAAAATACCGGATGGTCTCGCTCATAGCAGGAATCTAGAAAACTTAAATAAGGGACCAGGAAAAAGAATAACTATAAGAAAGAAAATATCAAAATCAACAAATAACTATGAACAAGAGACACTCTATGGGGCCTCCCCGGTGGCGCAGCGGTTGAGCCCTGGGTTGTGAAGCTGCCCGCGGCCTCTGCGGCGCTGGTTCGATCCCCGGCTGCTCCCCGGCCACCGGAGGAGGGTCCCACATGGCGCGCAGACCTCTCCTGCCGCCCGCTGCTCCCCTCAGCAGTGTACTTCAGTCCTTCTGCCTGCTCTGCTCCCCACTCTGGCTCTGGTGAATTCTCTCACCCTCCCGCGCTTCTGACTGTACCCAGTGCATGTATAAACAAAACAAACAAATAAAATAAATAAATAAATAAATAAATAAATAAATAGAAACATACCTCTATTAAAAAAAAAAAAAGAGACACTCTATGGGGGTTAGGGGGTGGGGGTGGGGAAAGGAGGGCTTGAGGTAAAAATAAGGGTGTTGTAATTGTACGGGGAATATAAAAATAAAATTTGAAAATTAAAATAAATAAATAAAAGAGAAAAAAATACTGTGCATGCTTAATAAATGTATATTGAATAAATAAGTTAACAACATGTAAATTAATAACTGAATGAATGAATGAGGAACTGATTCTCCTTCCAAGACAGCCACCCTCTTTAGCAACTACCCTCATTCAGAATAAAGCCTGCTATCTTCCTGTTCAGAAGCCTTGAGGTTACAGAGCTGGTCACTCCGGGTCCACACAAGCCCTCAGTATGTGAAGGCAGCTGTTGCTGCCCTTGTCAACCTTCCTTTCCCCTTGGCCTCAGCTGCCGTGCAGGAATGACAGTCCTTCTCCACTCCTGATGTTTCCTTCTGTTACACACCTGGCCTTCCTCTTCCCCCCTCACTCTACCCTTGTGGAGGGAAGACCATCCATCCTGATGCACGCTTATTGTGCTGGTGTAATGGCTGGTACTGCCTCCTTCCACTCACCAAAATGCCACATTGTATGATCAATTATGTGGTCTCCCTACTTAGCACAAACTGGGATCACGTGATCCCACTGGGATTTGCCTGCTGTGTGCCCATGGCATTGATGAAATCATTGATTCTGCTCTGCTCCTTTGTGATTTTCGTGGGGCCCATCCCCCCAGGACCATCTTAATGCACTCCCAGGAAGAGGCTTGTGCAGTCCAGACCTGCCTGCGACTGGGTGTGACTGGCTGTTAAGGTCTTGCTCTGTACTTCATTTGTTTGCAGAAAGAATCCACCCTCCGCAATATCAGCTTTATGCATAATGAATTTATCAGTGAGCAAAAAACACTTGACTTTGTCTCAATTCTCAATTGGTTCATAGTTCAAGTGGGAAAAAAGGATGCTATTACTACCCCTTCCAACCAGCTGTAACTATTAACATCACAAAAACCCAATTTGATTCTTGTCCCCTGCCAAGGTCATTGTTATCAGTGGGTGCGCCCCACTCCAGAAGGACTTAGTGTTGGGTTCAGCCTAAAATGACAACTAACACAAGTGGCGCAGTAGCACCGGTGAAGGAGGCCAGCACATTAAGCAAGGCAGCAACATCCTGGGGCAAGGACCAAGTAGGGAAATGGCGTCAGCCCTTCTTAGAGCCTATCAGTGTCTCCAGGCCAGACTGCTCCCTGAGGGTCCATGGCAGGGCAGGCCTGAATTTCTCCAGTGCTCTCCTGAGCCAGCCCCAGTCCTGCCCCTCCCTAGGCCTGTTGTGAGGAACACAGTTCCACCAACTCGGAGTCTGGTGAGAAGCAGCTGTCCCTTTAATGCCAGCAGAGACCAAGGCATTGGTCAGCCCCAGGCCAGCCCCAGGCCAAAAATGCAGCAGTGAGCTTGGGATCAGTGGCCAGCAGCTCCCCAGAGGTGTGGGGCTCAGGAACGCAGACACGGTGTGAAATGGGGTCTCTGCTCTCTTGGACACCATGGTCTCGCTCCCAGCCTCCTAGACTCTGACTGGTTCAGACTAGGCTTCTGGGCTTTGAGCCAGAGGAACATGTGGAAGCTTCTCTCTCGAGAAAGTTCTTCCTGGTGAGATTTTGGGTGGAGAAATGAAAACTGCAGCACAGGTCAGACCGCTTAGAACTGCTTGTGAAAGGAATCCAGGGGAATCCCCAGAATAGGAAAAATAAAGGCATGAAAGGACAGATATCTTGTAGACCTGTCCTGAGTTGGTGGAACTGGACCCTGTTCTATCTGGAGAGGGGTGCTCCTGGGGGCCAAGGGGACCCCTTCCCAGAGATGAATGAGGAAATGCTGTTAAAAAGCACCCCCTCTGGAAAAGTTCCCAGTTTCTCAGAGCCCAGGGTAGGTTGCACACTGAGCATCCTGGCTCCCAACGGTGACCTCAGCATCCCTCCATTAGGAACCCAGGACAGCGAGGTGACCCCTCCGAGGCTGAAGCTCTGGCTTGCAGTTTCTCCCAATCCCAATGCCTGGATAGTGTGGGGATAGCCTAGAGATTTATTAAGACAGAAGACTTTTCAGCATTCCCTACACCAGCTACACTTAAAAGGACTCAGAATAACAATGTTGGAAAGCAGTTGGTGGAAACTCTCATTCCAACACAACATTTGAGATCCTCAGGGGGAGAAGATAATGCAGGAGGCTCTAGTGATGCCATGGGGAGAAGTCTGAGGTTGGCATTATGCTTGGAATCTTGGAATTTTCTCCAAGCGATTAGTGGGTCAAGTGATAAGATGTTCAACTCTGAAAAGAGACAGGTCTCTCCGAGGGTCCATAATGATGTGGGAGGCAGGGTCATGCTGATGGTCACTGTTCCCAACAGCTACACACAGTCACCTACAGAAGTCAGATGAAACCAGACTGCACCCCCCACCCAAACATCTTGACACTAGGCCTGGTAAAAAAGAGGGAAGCAGCTCCCTCGGACCACAGACATTATCCCTTTGTCTTCCCCACATGATGGGCAACTGTTATCCTGAAAAAAAAGGGGGGGGGACAAGAAATTTCTAACACCATGCCTGGGATGTTGTGAGGGGACCTGATACCCCATGAGAAAGATGGAGTGAATACAGAAAGATGTAAAATAGAGACTATAGAAAAGGAAAAGGGAAAAATGATGCTTACACCTGGAGAATATGGTGGTCCTTAAAAACAGGTTACAGAGGGGAATAACTCAACAAGAGAGAAAAATCTAGGAATGAGAGGATTGGGGTTCAGCCCAGGAGGGAGGGGTGGAGGTTCCTGGGGTGACACTATCTCTGGTATAGAGAATACCTTTGCTGACTCCCTCTGAGGGCTAGGCCGAAAGAAGGGACATGGTCACATGGGGGGACTGGGCAGAGGGACAGTTGTGAGCAGAATTCTATTTTTTATAGTTATGCCTTTTAAAATTCTGACATCTGCAGCAAGATCCAAGTATTAGTAGATAACAAATTATTTAATGGATTAAAATAGCAGGATTCATTGCCCACTTTTTACTCATCTGAAAAATTCTTTTTTCATTGGGTTGGTGTCTAGTTCCCATTGAGGAAATAAGTAAAGGAAATCCAGGAGAGTTTGCCCAATCCACAAGCTTTGGCCTCTTTCATCTTTGAGAAGAAGACAAACAGCTGAAGAATATAGTTGGAGGCATATTACATACCCAGGTTGGAGTTTCTGCCTCAGTCCGTCTTTCCTGGTAACAGATTCAGTGATAGCCTGGAGTTTTCATCTCCTGTTCCCCAAAGTGTACATTTCTGTAGGTCCTGGCATGGCTCATTGCCCAGGCAGGTCATTTCAAGTTTATAGAGGCCCTTGAGCCATGGGATGACTAAGTGTATGAGCCTGCCCAGAGCGTCTCATCCTGATTTCTCAAAGCTGAGAACCAGAGGGTGCTCCTTTCTTGGTCTACAGTGAGCTGGGTGATGCTGGAGGCCCAGCCTGGGTGATTCAGTCAACCCCGGAGGGTGCATTTGGGCCTGGCCCTGTGTAGACCGTCCTTCCTGCACTTCACCTGAAGGGAATTTGCCCTTCCCTCAGTTTCCCTAGTGTGGAGAGTGTAATAGAATCACACGAACTATAACAAAGTTATTTCTTTTATTTTTTTAAAAAATAAATTTTATTTTTATATTCCCCATACAATTGCAATCCCCTTATTTTGACCCCAATCCCTCCCCTCCCCGCCTCCCACCCTCCAGAGAGTGTCTCTGGTTCATAGTTTTTTGTTGATTTTGATTTTCACTTTCTTATAGTTATTCATTTTCCTGGTCCCTTATTTAAGTTTTCTAGATTCCTGCTATGAGTGAGACCATCCGGTATTTTTCTTTTTCTTTCTGGCTTATTTCGCTGAGCATGATCCCTTCCAGCGCCATCCATGTTGCTGCAAATTGCAGGTGTTTATCTTTTTTGAACGCTGAGTAATATTCCATGGTGTATATGTACCACATCTTCTTGATCCCATCATCTATTTTTGGGCATATTGGTTGTTTCCAAAGCTTAGCTATTGTAAACAGTGCTGCTATAAACAGGGGTGCAGGTGCTCTTTGGAATTGATGTTTCTGTGTCCTTTGGGTAAATACCTAGGAGTGGAATTGCTGGATCCTATGGAAGCTCTATGTTTAGTAGGTCCAGAAATCTCCACACAGCTCTCCATAGTGGTTGGACCAGTTTGCACTCCCACCAACAGTGCAGGAGAGTTCCTTTTTCTCCACACCCTCGCCAACATTTGTTGTTGCTAGTTTTTTTAATATGTGCCATTCTCACTGGTGTAAGATGGTATCTCATGGTAGTTTTAATTTGCATTTCCCTGATTACAAGTGATATTGAACATTTTTTCATATGCCTGTTGGCCATTTGTATTTCCTCTTCAGAGAAGTTTCTTTTTAGCTCTTCTGCCTATTAAGACTAAATCCAAATTGATGGTGTTGTTGAGAGAATTCTGAGCCTTGGGTCTGTCCAAAAGTGCCTAAGAACAAAACAACCTCTCCCTCTGCTTCTCCCCACTTGGGGTGGGGTGGCTGTGCATCTGGGACCAGCCGGAGGCATCTCTGACTCTCAGCCTCCATGAGGCAGAGTGTCCACCATGTCCAGGTCTGTTTCTGTTATGGGCCCCAAGTATGTTCTGGGGTTAAGATTCCATGCATCTCCTAGGAGTTCCCTTACCACTTATTTGTGGCTTCTTTCTACAGAGAAGAAGAGCAACTTTGTGTTCTTTTAAAAGACCCAGCTCTGGTAGATGACCCAACTGGTCCATACTTTCTGTTTTTGTGCATTTTTTAAGTCATTTTATGAACTATGGCATTTGCCTATATCCGTGTGGTCATCTTTGTATATTTTGCTTAGTTTCAAATATACTTAAATACCTCTTAGGCAGTTAGCCTAAATGTTGGCTAAATTTTATATTTTAGAGATAAATTCCCTTCAAAATTATATACTAAATTTTATGTGCTCTTTTGACTCTACATCAGATCAATTAAAGGAATTTGGAACTACTAGATTTGCATGGTTAATTTTGTGATTCTTTGTCTAGTTTAATTTATGCATTTGCAATTAGGTTAGGCCTGCCATGAGAGAACTCTGGGAATATCCTTCCTTGAAAAAATAAATTACAGGAGTTTTTGATGAGCCTTTAATGCCATCATTTGAAGTCCTGAGCTATTGCTCCTCCTCAGGTAAAATGATAGCATGAGGCACTCCTATCTCCTTTCTACTTCAAAGACTTAAGTCAGGCTGAGATAGCTCCAGAGGACAGATAGCGCTGTAACCTAGGTCAGCAGATAGTTTGGGAATCTGGACATTGCACTTCCCAAACAAAACGGAATACTTCCCTTTTTCGCTACAAGGTGGTAGAGGGGAGGCCTTTAGAGAATGGAGCACCCAGGCCTGATCCACAATTCCAGCTCCAGAGGGCTGCTCCTCACTGTGCTCAGGGATCTAACCACTCCCACCATTGTCGCTCTTCCACACTGTCCTGTGGTACATTTGTTTCCTTGAAGATCATAGTGGGAAATCTGAAGCAGTCCTGGGCTTTCCCATTTGTTTTCAGCAAATCTCTACTCAACACTTCTTGTGTAGAAGGCCCAGTTTCTTTGAGACAGGTAATTCCCTGGTAGAAGATATCAAACCCAGCTGTGACCTCTAGATGTTCCACTTTGGTAGTTCGGAGTGAAGCATGTGGTATTTGTAACATCATCGAGTCTCTGTCCAGTTTGGTCACAAACTGAGGAGGTTGGCTGGTGTTAGACCAGATAGAGAGCAGTGAAGTCTTCAACCTAAAACTTAGATGAAACTATGGTTATTTGGCGAGGGCATGACCCCAGAATGGTAGAAGAGATACACTTCATGACTTCAGGACCAGTGTAGGAGACAGAGATGAGGACAAAAGATTGAGCTCCAGAGAGTCTATGATTATGGGGCAGCCTAGACAGAGCCCATCCTCTTAAGTCATCAGTGTCCACCTATGCTTGTGTTTCAAGTGAAGAACTCAACAGTGACAATGACTCAGTAGGAAACTATTCTGGATTGGAAAACCATGTCCTTTATCACCAGACTGAAGGCATGTCATGGGTCCTGTTTGTTAAGTTAAAGGGCTGAGGTGGAAGGAAGTGGCAGTGGGCTTGGATTTCTTCCAGTCTCCTGCCTCTAGATTGAATATCAGCTAGTCCAGATGGCATTTGGTGCTGGACTTACTCCAGTCATCTTGGGTGGCCAAGGACATGGTGAGTGTTTGCTGTGTACAGTGAGGCAGGCTCCAACTTTGAATTTTGCTCTGGGTGCTTGCCACCAAACAAGATCACTGCAAACAAAATGGTGGGGAGTCCCACTCTGCTCTCATCACAAAACTCAGGGAACACTTACAGAGGAAAAGATCAGATATTCCAGGAAGTGGCCTCCCTTTTACCTGCGTGGTTATCTTCACTGTGGACAGTTCCCCAGGTAAAGATACTGGTTAACTTTGTACTGAATGAAGTCAAGAAAGGTTGACTAGAATAACTATCAAATTAATGGAGAACATACAGCTTCTAAACTTGAGTGGGAGTTTGATAAGGGAAATAGAAACAAAACCACAAAAACAAACTCAATCTAGTTGAAGGCACTAAAAAGAAAGAAGAGTGAAAGGAGAAAAGAAAGCAAAGGGGAAAAGGAGGGTAGAAATAAATAAACTTTTCAGAAATCAGTTCGTTTAAGTCAATTCTTCAGTTAAAAGGTTAACAGACTAAGAAAAATACTGCGCTGTGCTGATTACAAAACATTCTTAAACTGAAAAGACCTGAGTGTCTTTTGATGTTATTGGATGGGCTCCTGTTGGACTAAGACTTTCACAAAAACAATGATACGACCTGGGAGGCGGGCAGACCTGAGAGCGTTGGTGAGTGGACACAAGCAAACCTGTGCAGACAGATTCTGAAGTGGAATCATCACTTGGAAAAAATTGATTTGCAAGGGTCAGTTTCCAATTTCATAATTTTAGACCGAAAGCAGGTTGAAGTTGCTCAGAATGAAACAACTGAAATGGACAGAAAATCTAACAGTTTTTCTGGAAGAACCAAGGGGACAGATTTGGGGACAACCACATCTATTGAAAAGAGGGAGGTCATCTTAGAAGGAGAGAGGCAGTGAGGGAGGGGCACAAAGAATTTTTTTTCACATCGTATTATATTTGAGAACCAACCTTTAAAGTTATGTAAAACAATTTAGATAACACATTTAATGATTTTTTTAAAATATAATGATTTTTTTAAAATATATGATTTTTTAAAAATTTTTTTTTTAAAAATTTTTTTAAAATTTAGATAACACATTTAATGATTTTTTTAAAAAAAATTTAAAAAAAATTTTTTTTCACATCGTATTATATTTGAGAACCAACCTTTAAAGTTATGTAAAACAATTTAGATAACACATTTAATGATTTTTTTAAAATATAGGTAGGATGGAAGGATTGATGTGAAAATCAATTCTGTTTCCCAAACAACTTCTCCAACTCCCTTGTCAGAGGTAACCAATGTTACCAGTTTGACTATGTTTGGAGAGAAATTTTATGCACAACTAGATATCTGACCCTCTGCATGTGTGCCTTTCTCACAGAAATGGTAGCACATGTACATATAGAAGGGAAATCTTCAGATCTGCAGGAATTCCTAAATATTTTCTGAGTCAGTCTATTTTTTTCCTCTCTATTCCTATTGTGATTATTCAATTTTTGTTGAAGAGCACAGTTCTGTTACTTTGTAACTGTCACTTAACATGAATTTTGGGCCTCCCCTGGTGGCACAGGCAGTTGAGCTCCTCGCTGTGAAGCTGTCCACAGCCTCTGCAACAGCCGGTTGGATCCCGGGCGGCCAGCGAGGGTCCCACATGGCGCGCAGACCTCTCCTGCCGCCCGCTGCTCCCCTCAGCAGTGTATTTCAATCAATCTGCCTGTTCTGTTCCCCGCTCTGTCTTGGTGAATCCTCTCACCCTCCCGCGCATCTGGCCTGTATCCCGGATCTTGTGTAAATAAACAAATCTTAAAAAAAAAAAAAAAGATGAATTTTACTGGTGTTTCCTCATGATTAGATTCAGTTTATGCACTTTCTTCAGGAACACTCCGGACACATAGTCTTCAGCACATCAGATCGGGAGTACCTGGGGTTGATTATGCCATTGCTAGTGAAGTGAATTTCAGCCCCTTGGTTAAGGGGAAGTTAAGGTTAAGGTTAAAGTTTCTCCACGGCAAAATCACCAGTTTTCCTTTTGTAATTGATCAGTTATCTGTGGATACTCTTTGGCACAATGTATATCTTGTTCTTCATCAAACATTCACTGAATGGTTTTAAAATTCATAGATTTTTACCTGAATCAGTCAATACTATCATTACTATGATGCTTGATATAAAATGATATCATATTTATTTTTATTATCCTTGAAGTTAATTATATTTTTAAATACTAGCAGCAAACTGTTAGAAAATGAAATAAAAAATCAATTCCATTACAACTGCATCATAAAAAATTAAATATTTAGGAATAGATTTAATGAAGGATGTAAAAATCTACATTGAAAGCTATTAAACATTGTTGAGAAAAATAAAGAATTCCTAAATAATTGAAGAGTGTATGCCATGTTTATGGCTCAGAAGACTCAATATACTTAAGATGCCAATTCTCTACAAATTGATCACTAATGCTAGTCCTGTCTAGTTCATCTGGGGGGTGGGGGGTCATGTCTGGGTGAGCTGATCCAAATCTTCTGTGGAGAAAGACAGAAGAACAAACAGGAGGAAAGATTGCAGGCTCTGGTCCTTTGGGTGTTTGGGTTTATACACATGACAAGACCCATCCAGTCTGGCTCGAGAGCGCCCTCTCTGCTGAGGCAACAGCCAAGCATGCAGAGCCTAGACAGGCACCACAGGAGGAGGGAACAGTCCAGGGGCCAGGGAAAACAAAACAAACCAGTGCTTTTCCTGAACTATTAGTTTCCCCTTCCACATTTGGTCCATTTCCAACTTCATGGTCACCTGTACAATATTGCACAAGACTAGCTGTTGTGGGGAGGGGTCCAGCAGTGGCCAAATCATACAACGTGTGGGAGGTGAGCTTCAGACTCTGGAGATCTCTGAGGTGTAGAGGGGAAGCACTTGGGCCTACTCTGGAGGGTCTCACCTGAACCTGAGGTAAGGAGGTTGGTTGCCAGATGCTCCGGTTGCGCCCTTGGTGACTCAGTCAGGAGAAACTGCCTGTGGGTGTGACACACACCAGAGCCTTACCCCACCTTTTGCATTGCCCACACATTCTCCCCCACCCCAGCTTGTAGAACTGGCCCTTCCTTGGCCCCCCACCCTGGAGGACGCCATAGGACTGAGCACGGACAACAAAGCTACCTGTCTCTGGCTCAGCACCCAACTGCAGTGCCCCGATACACAAACCCTGTGCTTTCCAGGGGATTCCAGTGTTTCTCAAATGTGCTGGGAGCCAAGTGGTACTTTGCTCTCTGTTGATTGACTGATCCCTACAAAGTCAATAGGATGAGGCTGGGGTGGGGGTAGAAGTTCAGGGCCATGGAGGAGACCCTCTTTTGCTCACTGTTCCTTGGAGACTGTGTGTCTGTGCAGTCTATCTCTCCCCCACTCCAGGCAGTGCCTTGATGGATGTGCTAAACCACAAAAAGTTACCCCTGGCATGAGGAATTCCCGCCATCCCACAGTGCCTTTGTCTCTGGACCAACTCTGTTGGTTTCTACTACCTTTCCTCAAGATGCCCCTGGTCCTTCCTGCAAGCAGATTTCCAACAGGGAGATCCCCAGCCTTCAGCTCTGTCCTCTGTTCCTCTACTGATGAATCTGTACATGTTTTATTTGTTCATTGTGGGAATGGGGGTGAGTTAGTCTGGAGTCTGACTGCCTGCGTACTGATGCTCATTTGTGACCCTGGGTGACTTACTTAACCTGGTTCAGTCTCACTTTATCTTATCAGTTAAATAGAGCCAAGAATAGCACTCGCCTCCCAGGACGGTGGCACAGTGCCCGTGCTGCTCCGACGTGCTGAGCTCCATCAGGTGTTGACCTTTCTTATAAATAACTTAAAGCCCTCAGCATCTTGTGCAGTCGTTCAGCCAGGCTGAGCGGGGTCCTCTCCCTCCCTGGGTCAGGTAATCGTGCTAGCCTACGCAAGGCGGTGTTTGGCATCAAATGGTGTCAGATTTTGGTCAGTGTGAACTTGGTCTCAGTCGTGTTCTCAGAGTCCACGCCTGAGGAGGGGTGCAGAAGGTGGGAAGCACCGCGTTGGCAGGAAGTGGGTGTCTGTGGTTTGCGCTAATTGCTGCCCCCACTCTGCACAGCCTGTCTCATCCAGGCTTCGTGACAACACAGTGTGGTGGGTATTACTCTCCTCTTTCTAGAAAAGCGGAAACATAGCAAGGTGAAGCGTCAATTCAGAGAGATGATGATGAAGGTGAGGTTGAAGAGGAGTATGGTGATATAACACAATTCCCTGACCTTTTAAAGGTGGCACAGTTGACAATTCATTCAGTGTTGATGCAATGTTGTTTACGGAAGACGTGCTGTACACCAGGCAACACCTTAAGTGCTTGGAATGCGCCGATGAACAAATGGACACTGATGAACAATCTTGTGTGAGTTTATCTCCCAGCAGGGTTGGAGAGTAGCTAATGAATAATAAACATAATATATGGCTGCATTATACAATCTGCTTTTTAAAAATGCTGTGTGCTGTGGAAAGGAATGGTGTGTGGTAAGGGCAATGTGGGAGCAGGAGAAAGAAGCATTCAATGGTGAGTGGAGGTCTCACTGAAAAGGTGACATTTTAGCAAAAACTTAAAGCAGGGAGTGAGCCCTGCTGATATTTTGGAAGAGGTTTCTAGGCAGAGACAGCAGGCTGTGCAAAGACCCTGGGGCATAACATGTCTGACTTGTTCAACAGCAAGAGGTCCACATGGCTTAAGGGTACTACAGTGGGTGGTGAAAGGATGAGGCCAAGGTTAACGAGAGGTGACCACTGCCTCTTACTCTGAGACAGGAGGAACACAGCAGTGACCTGGTCTCTTTCAGATTGTATAAGGGTCATTCTTACTGCTATGCCATGTCTTGGCGTCAATAGCTTCAGACTCAGGTTTCCTGGACTTGGAGCTATCTCCAGTGCCAATTTTTGGTCCACTGTCAGCAATATAATGAACCCTTATTTCCTTGATTTCCACATCCATAAACCAAAAATAATAATATTCACCACATAGGGACTTATAAGCATAAAATGAGAAGTCAAGTAAACAAGGACATAGTGAACATAGTTCCAAGGACATAGTGAACACCAAATGAATACTGGTAATTTAAATATTGTTTTTCATCTTTCATTTTTTTTTAAAGATTTATTTTTTATTTATACATGAACCGGGGTATAGGCCAGATGCACGGGTGGGTGGGTGGGGAGGATGAGAGGATTCGCCAGAGACAGAGCGGGGAGCAGAACAGGCAGACTGATGAAATACACTGCTGAGGGGAGCAGCGGGCGAGACAGGGATGGTGTGCTCACCCCGTGGGTTGCTCTGCGGACAGCTCCACAGTGCTGGGTTCAACCGCCTGCACCACCAAGGAGGCCCCTATTCATCTTTCCAATAAAAAGACTATTATTATAATAAACAATGAGTGTGTGCTTACTGATGTGTTGTGTGTCCGTGTACTGTTTGTGTCCTCATTGCTGCAGCAAGAGCAGGAATCACACCTGCCTCCAGGCACTCACTGCCATACTCACAAGAGGATTGAGAAGTCACTGTGGGGAAATTTAACACCCTGCATGCTGGAGTGGCTTCTGGGACACCTCCATGGTGATAAAACGTCCATGAAGAATTGAAACATGTCCTAAGACAGGCACCTACCCACTGAAGAGTGGAGAGAGGGAAAAACTACAGGAGTAGAATCTGCCCATTGCCCATTGCTGTGTAACGATTTGATCAAAATTTGGCAGCTTAAAACAACTGAATCTAGTCTTTCACACAAATTCTCAGAATCAGGGGTCAGAAAAATGGCATTAGGTGTGTGGCTGGTTTGGGGTCTTTGTGAGCTTGCAGTCAAGACCTCAGCCTGGGCTGCCTCATTTGGAGCTTGACCAGAGCAGGAGGGTCTAAGATGGCTCATTGCCATGGCTATTGGCAGGAGGCCTCAGTTCCTCACCACTTTGGCTCTCCATAAGCTGCTTGAGTGTCCTCTTGACATGGCAGCTGAGGTCCTCCTGAGGAGTGATATCAGAAAGATCTAAGAGCAAACTTTAATGACTTTTATGCTCAAACCTCTCAAGTGACACAGTGTCACTTCCATCACATGAAATATTCACTAGAAGCAAGTCCCAAGGCCCAGCCCACGTTCACATGAAGGAGAATTAAGCCCCATCTCTTAAAGGAGAGATTATTAAAGAATTTATGGATGCATTTTAAAGGCACCACACATGGAGTGTCACTTTGGAGCAAAATGACATGGTCCTTGGGGTAATTTTTAAAAAGCCCAAAACAGGGCTCTCAAAGCAACGTATTGGCAATGTGCATGAAGGATTTAGCCCTGACTATAAGTGGAACCTCAGCAGGATGGAAAAAGTGGCTTCAAAAGGTAAGTCAAGGAACAGAAGATTATATGACCAGTCAGGAAAGAAATGGTGGAATAAGTTGGCTAACAGAATCTTAAACACACACACATGCACACACACACACACATGCACAATCACACACACACAACCACTTACTGAATTGTAAGGCAGTAAAACTCTACCCTTTGGGGCTGTCTCTTCTTTTCTTTCAGGCAGAAATAATTTGTGATTTATCAATCTTCTCTTAGTATACATCTGACTGCATGGAGCCTGGGATCTAATCCATAGTAACTAACAAACCAAACAAAGGTCTGTGCTTCCTGGGAGCTGAGTAATGCAGCGGAGCCTGTTTAACCATGTTCTGTGTGACCTTGAAAACACATGCAGTCAGCAGGGAAGCACATTGCAGAATAGAGGAAGCGGGGAGATGCACTACCTCCCCTCACCTCTGGGGGGCTGGTGACCTCTGGGCATGGGCCATGCACAGACATTGCGCATTATTGGGCAGATACGAGCTTTATGAGGCCTGTGAGTTTTAGTGTCTGGGGGCATAAGGTTGTAATTCCCTTGGGTCAGGGAATCAGGGAAAAAACCATTTTGCCTGTTGGCCAACCGTTTCCAGAGTTTCTCTTTCTTTGTTTTTGTCTTTTTGCAGTTATTTCAGGGCCATTCCTCTTTGGTCATTTTATTTTCAATTTGATGATTTTGCCCAAGGTAGCAGTACAGTTCATTTTTCTAAAAGGTTTTTATCAGATTGCATTATGTGGCGTTATGTGAGTGATGGGTTATTTTCTATCCTATGAATGACTTGATATTTTATTTATTCTCAAGCATTTTAAGAACTTTTTAGCTCATAAGCCTGCACACAATATTTTACAGTCTATGCTCTGACAGTGAATCACTATCAATGGTATGTAATTAAATTGTGAGGCACTGACCCTTACTTTTAATTTAGATTCTTCACAGAGAGTGTGTGAAGGTATTAAAACTGCATGAATTGTTTCATGATCACATATTAATTTACCAATTAAGTTCTGAGGAAAGATCAGTCATAGATGGTCTGAGCTAGATTTTTATTTTCTAAGGAAATAATCAGACACATGAACAAAGATGTCTATATAAAGATATTTTCACAACTTGATTTCCCATAGCAGATAATAATACTAGAAAGGACCAATAATAATTGATTGTTATAAGTATAAAATGCTGCATTTTATCATGAAATACTGCACAGCTGTATACTGTTCAATGTTATGATATTGTTAATGATGTTTGGCATGGAAAGATATTTTGCTGTCTGAAAAAAGCAGGTTGGAAAGAATTTAGCTTCCATGTGGAGCTGTTGAAAAACTGCTGATGGTGTGTGTATAGGCAAGGAAGAAGAAGAGTTCTCATTGACTTTCTGATCACAGGTATTATTTTTGGCTGATGTGGATTTTCAGGTTTTTCTACAATGAATACATAGACTAGACAATCTCCTGAGCCAAACTGCACCTCCGTCTCCATAGGCCTAGAAAGGCGAAAGGATGTAAGGGAGGGAGGGGAGAAAACGGGAGAGGTAAGAGTGGAGGAAGGGAGAGAGGGAGGGGAGAAGGAAGTAAGAAGAAAGGAGGGAGGCAGGAGGTGGTTGTTCTCAAATCTGCTTCCCTTGAGCTCCTTGTGCTGAGCCCCTGGGTCTGGAAGCTCTGAGGCCCGGGAGCTGAGTATTCACATAGAGCTGGAAAGTCCCTGGAAGTTCTTCAGAATTGCTGGAAGGAGACTGTCACCAGAAGCTTCCCTCCCTGAGAGAGATAATGAGCAGCAGGTGTTTCTGGAGGCTTGGACTGGTGTGCAATCACTGGGAAACCCTGCTCCTCCCGGGTTGTGCAGTTTCAGGGCCCCTCCCTAAGGCAATCATTATTAAAAGAGGTGAGAGATCTTCAGAGGAACAGGCAGACACCACAGCAGCCAGGAGAAAGGAGCATTCTGAGGTGTCCTTTGGGGAGCTGGGTGTCGTCCTCCTGACCCCAAACCTAGAACCACCTGCTCTGTAGAAGCTGTTCACGCACGGGGGGCTGGGGCCTGCTCAGGAGGCTGCTTGCCCCTCAGGCCCCTGAAGCTCAGCCTCAGTCTCCACCTAAGATTTTCTCTTCTTTTAAAATAGGAGAGTCTGCAGTCTGGGAGCTCATGATGGTCCTGAGCGGCGCTCTGTGCTTCAGGTGAGTATCCTGACTACCTGAGCTTCTGACTTGGCCAACTCCTCTGGGGAAGTGAGCTGGGGGAAACTGGTGTCCTGCCTTTCCAGGGATGGAGGGGATGCGATGGCCAAGCTGGGGTGCTGACAGCTGGATGGGCTCCGGGGAAGCTGTGGCTAGCACCTCTCTGCTTTCAGAGAAGTCCTCCCAGCCTTCTTCAGAGGCGGGGGAGGCCTCCTCCTGGGGGCCTCCAGATCTGAAGGGGGACAAGTGACCCCCCCAGTGTAGAGCTGCAACCCTGTCTCCACAATGAGAATGGAAGTCAGGAGGCCAGACCTGGAGCCTGCTGTCCCCACCCATCAGTGACCTGATACCAGTCCAGCCATCGGCCCCACTGCCTCCTGGCTGCCCTCTGGGGCAAAACATCGACAAAACTACTTAGTCATTCTGTCTGTCCACTGGTGCTGACTGAGCTGGACACTCAGACTTTGCAACAGTGAACCAGAACAGGCCTTGTTCTCACCGAACTCATAGTTTTTTCCCAAAGCCAATGTAACTTTTCCCAAAAAATGTTCTGTGGAAGCCCAGTCCCTCAAATTGCTTTGTACAATGGCAGGACTTGATCAAGTAAAGTGAAAAATAGAGTTAATCCTATAACAGCATGAATTTGACCGGCAAGGGTTCACTTAAATGTGGGTTTTCTTATAAACAGATGATGTAAATGTCAGTATCCATAAATCCAGTAGAGTGAATGTGAATGTGAATGTGAACGTGTTTTGTCTGCATTATGATTTTCTTAATAACTCTTTTCTCTAGTTTACTTTAGTGTAAAGATACAGCATAGAAATGCATATATAAGATCTTTGCTAATCAAGTGTTTACATTATCAGTAAGGCTTCTGTCAACAGCAGGCTCTTAGTGAAGTTTTAAGGGAATTTAAAGTTACATATGGATTTTTTTTTTAAAAAAAGATTTATTTATTTATTTATTTACTATTCATTTATTTATGCAAGCACTGGGTACAGTCAGAAGCATGGGAGGGTGAGAGAATTCACCAGAGCCATAGTGGGGAGCAGAGCAGGCAGAAGGACCGAAGTACACTGCTGAGGGGAGCAGCGGGCGGCAGGAGAGGTCTGCACACCATGTGGGACCCTCCTCCGGTGGCTGGGGAGCAGCCGGGGATTGAACCAGCGCTGCAGGGGCTGCAGGCAGCTTCGCAACCCAGTGCTCAACCACTGTGCCACGGGGGAGGCCCTCTATATGGATTTTTAACTAGGGGTTCAGTACCCCTAACCTCTGAGTTATTCAAGGTTCAGCTGTACTTCTTTCTATGTTTCCTTATAAAAGAACCACAGTGCAACTCAGCACTATGTTTTTGGTGAACACGAAAGCAATTTGTACACAGATTATGTTTTCCATTTGCTATCTGGAGAAACTCACTTTAGGATACATCTTTCACCTCAGAGGACGTCAGAAAATCAACTGAAAGTACAGATCAAAATACACTTGAAAAATCAAATGAAAGAATTTTAAATTTAAAGAAATTCCTGACTCAATAGGAAATGTGTGGTGGCCAAACAGAAGCAAATGCACCTTGATGTTCAATAATAATGAAGAATTAGTTTTTTATCTGGAACAGACCTGAATGCTATTGAACCCACCGTCTGTACTTAGCCATGGTGACACTCAGACCCAGAGGGCAGGGCACATGGCTCTCGGCTGAGTTAGCGGTGATGGTGGCAGAATCAGATTAGGACCCAGGACCCTGGTCTCTTTGCATTTCCGGGGGGGGGGGGGTCCAAAGAGACCTCAGAACCCAGTTTCTTTTCTGATGTACGCATGGAGGAGCCTGGTTGATATGCAGAGGGACTGAATAGGGTAAAGCAGCAACACCCAACTCAGATGGAGGCTGGGGGTCATCCTATTGGTAGGGTGTGAGGAGGCTTAGGAGAAAAGGTTGTGCTATTTTCTGGCACAGTGGGAGGAGACAGAGCCAGTGCCTGAGATTGGAGGATTCTCCAGAGCCTGGAGAAGCTGGAACACCCACCTCTCCTCTAACTGAGTGTTGTCACACCCCTTCCTGGTGTTTCAGAATGAAGGATGCTGCACTGAAGGTGCTTTATCTGCATGATAACCAGCTTCTAGCCGGAGGGCTGCAAGCAGGGAAGGTCATTAAAGGTTGGTAGCAAAACAAAAGTCTGCATTCCTAGGTCTCCTTACACTTCAAGAAGGGCCTGAAGGGGGCTTAGAATATTCATGCAAATTGGCACAGATCCCAGGCCTGGGATCTTATGGGCCCTCAGAAAACCAGTTTCTGAGTAAGGACAAATAAAGTGCTCCACCTTCCTGCAAAGTGAGGGGATGTGGTCCAGCGCAGAGATGGGGATGTGCCCAAGCTGAGCACTTTGTCATCAGCTCAAAGGTGGACTCAGGTAAATCATTCCTTTTCCTGCAGTCAGTGCTGTGGAGAAAACTAAGGAAGGTTCTCTATGCCTTTCTTCCATATGGGAGTGGGTTCTGCCCCTTAATGCACAGATCCTTCTACTTTCTGGGGGTTCTGGTGGCTCAGAGTGGAGACCCAGACAGCAGGGACAGCATCTGCTTCAAGTTTGCTCACTCTGCACCCCCGTACCATACCAGAACCCTCTCTCTGAAACAGACACACACCTGCCCACCTGGGACATGTGTCCTGAGAGCTGGGGTCGGGCAGATCCTTCTGTGTGGCTGTGTGTATATGTGTGTGCACATTTGTTCTCTCACATGCACACAAGCGTGTGTGCTGTTCCTTGACGATAGCTGCCTGAGGATGCCCAGCTAGGGGACAGGGTATGTCACCTACCAAAGTCCAGAACTGAGGGAGATAGAAGGAGGGACAGCCATGGCCCCTGCATCCAGCCTCCTTCCTCTAGGTGAGGAGATCAGTGTTGTCCCCAATCGGTTTCTGGATGCCAACCTCTCTCCAGTCATCCTGGGTGTCCAGGGAGGGAGCCAGTGCCTGTCGTGTGAGATGGAGCAGGAACCCACTCTGAAACTGGAGGTGAGTCCTGGTGGGACATCCTCACCATCTGGCAACAGATGCTGACCCATGGAGGCTGCATGTCCTGCGCCCATGCAGGGCTCTGTTGACTGCAATGCCCTCAGCCCTGCCTCCTTGCGTCCCTTTTCCTGCCTCTCACCTGTTGTACCCCTCTGCTCTCAGCCAGTGAACATCATGGAGCTCTACCTTGGTGCCAAGGAAGCCAAGAGCTTCACTTTCTACCGGCGGGACACAGGGCTCACCTCCAGCTTCGAGTCGGCTGCCTACCCGGGCTGGTTCCTCTGCACGGTGCCCGAGGCAGACCAGCCTCTCAGACTCACCCAGCTCCCTGAGGATGCCGGTTGGGATGACCCCATCACGGACTTCTATTTCCAGCAGTGTGATTAGGGAGGATGCCCCCCAAAAGCTCCCTGTGCAGGGCCAGCTCCCAGGGCCCCTGCCTGTCACTTCCTGGGCACACGGCCACTCTCCCTTCTCTTCATTCCCAGTTTGGGTAAATCCTTCTGAAATTTGGGGCTCAGTCCACAATTTCCGTTGCTGTTGGGTGGTGCTGCTGATGTGGACCCTTGCTGAAACCACACCAGATAAACTGAGAGTCACATAAGAAGATTGCTGAGGGCTCTTGGTGAGGAGGAATGGAAGAAATCCTTGGAGGTGGCTTTCCCAGTGTCCCTGAGCCAGGCAGACCAGCTTGTCCCCAACTGACCTATTGGGGCCACCAACTGCCCACATGACACTTGGTCACTCACCGCTGTGCAAAGAGGAGTATGGTCACAGCTTTGGGGACCCAAGACCAGTTCCCTCCTCTTGTCTTTCATCCCACTGCTGTCAAATGCTGCTTTTTCCTCACCTCTTTCTTCATGGCCATATTAGAGGAGAGAGCTCCAGTTCAGAAGTCACGAGATGGACAGGATATGCCGGATATTTTGAAACCTGAGATACAATTAAAATCCAAGCTTCTCATCTCCATTCAAATGGAAAGATACTCATGATATATTATGAGAAAAGAGCAAGTTATAAAGCAGCATAGTTTGTAATTTCTTTTTAATTAAAAAAATACTTATCTAAATACTTCTGCATTAAAAAAATGTCTGAAAGTTTACTTCTATTATAGTCATGGCAAGGTGGTGGTATTATAGGTGATTTTTCTTTTTGTTGTATTCATTTATCTGTGTTTTCTAATTTTTCTACAATGAAGATGGATTGTAGAAATAAGGTACAATAACTTTGAGGTAGCAGAGTGGACATTATCTATGATTGTTTTCAGCTTGCACTTCCCCAGAGTGAAATTTGTATTGAATTGAGTTCTGCTTGCTAGTTGGTGGCAGCAAGAGTCAGAAACCAGATCTCAGCGAAGCTGTGAAGGAGTGTATGTTGGGTTAGCATGGCTGAAATCTCCTGTGGAAGGAACTTACAGGAAAAAACCCTGTGCTCCACCCAGAGTGGTCACAGTCTCCCCAAGATCAATGGTGAGATCCAAACTCCAAAGGGGCTGCTGTACTGGTTGAATAATGTTTCCCCCAAATTCATGTCCTTCTGGAAACCTAGACTACGGCATCATTTGGAAATAGGTCTTTGTAGATGCAATTTGTTAAGAAGAGGTCGGCTGCACCAGTGTGGACCCTAAGTCCAGTATGACTGGTGTTCTTGACTGATGTTCGCTGACTGTAAGAAGAGGACACACAGACACACAGAGAGAAGAAGGCGACATGAGGATGGAAGCAAAGACTGGAGTTATGTGGCAACAAGACAAAGAATGATTGAGGCAACCACCAGAAGTTACAAAGACAGAGGACGAGTTCCTCCCCAGGGCCTTTGCAGAGAGCATGACCTTGTCTCTTGAACTTTTGCGAGAGTGTATTTCTGTTCTTTTAAGCCACTAAGTGTGTGGTAATTGGTATGGCAACTAGAGGAAAATGATGCAGATGCCAACAAGCAATCTCTTGGCATTCACCTCTCCTGCCCCCCATATAACAGAATGTCTCTGTGACACATAGACTGTGGCATAAGGGTTATGCCATTTCTGAAATTACATTATAAAAGTCTCAGCTTCTATTTTGATCTCAGCTTGCCCATACCTCTTTGTTCACGTACTCTGCCTTGTTGTGAGCAGCCCAGTAGTGGTGAAAAATGAACCTTTTTTTTTTTTTTTTTTTTTTTGCCAACAAACATGTGAGTAATTTGGGAAGCAGCTCCTCCAGCCCCAATCAGGCCTTCAGATGATGCGGCCTGGCCAACAGCTTGACTGCAACCTAATGAGAGACTCTGACCAGCACCGCCTAGTGAAGCTGCTCCAGATTCTCAAACCCCACAAACTGTGTGTCATAATAAATGTTTGTCACTTTAAGTTTTTAAGTTCTGGGGTTATTTGTTAAATAGCAATAGATAACTAACATACAAGTAAAGAGAAATAAATTCATTTATTTTATTATGATTACAATATTCTCTAACATTTTTATTTTCCTTCCCAAAATGAACATCTGTCCTTTCATTTTCCCAAATATTCCATTTAAAGTGGATCAGATTAAATGCGTTGAATAGGGCCTCCCCTGGTGGCTCAGGCGGTTGAGCGCAGCGCTGTGAAGCTGTCAGCAGCCTCTGCAGCGCCAGTTAGATCCTGGCCGGCCGGTGAGGGTCCCACATGGCCCCAAAGACTTCTCCTGTCTCGCCTGCTGCTCCCCTCAGCAGTGTATTTCATCAGTCTGCCTGTTCTTTCCCCCGCTGTCTCTGGTGAATCCTCTCACCCTCCCACACATCTGGCTTGTACCCCGGTTCTAGTATAAATAAATCTTTAAAAAAATAAAAGGGTTAGATCTCGCTGCCACTGCAGCCCCCATCATTCGTATGGGGACTGTGATATTAAGGTTGCGATCGTAATCCTGAGGGATGAGAACAGAAGCCATAGGAGGGGCCCAAATCTGATCTCCATGTATTCCACCTATACCTCACCAGTCAGGCCAGCTTGGCAGGTCTAGATTCTGCCAAGGGATAAGCAAGGATGTGGCTAGACTAGAAGGGGCTGCCCATGGACCTCAGCAGTTCCAGCCCAGATGCAGCTGAAGTCCACAGACAGTATAGTTTCGACCACCGGCCACTCTGCAGAGAAAATGGGCTTCAGTTCCACGTTAGTTCTATACACCCAGTTCATAGTCTCTTTACCTTCTGATTCAGCCAATCTCAGATTTCTCCCTTTGCTTGTTGGCTTTTCATGCATCTTCTCTGCAAAGATGTCATCTCTTCCAAGAAGTCTTTGCTGAGTTGAGATCTCTGGTCACTTGTTTGTCAGTGCCTGGCATACACCCATATGCTGACTTCCTTGCACTGTAGTAAATTGACTTGGGTTGATTGCCCCTAAAGTGATCTCAAGGTCAGGGCTGCATCATTTTGTTTCTAAGCACTGAGCATAATGTTTGGCAAATAATTGGAATCCATTTATTGGATTCCAATGGAATTCCAGTGGAAACTATTTCTTCACCCTGGAATATTCTTTCTCTCTCCTCCACCCATCGAAATGGTTCCACCTTTTGGGAACAGTTGAAATTCCACCTTATTCTAGAACCCACATCCATTCTGCAGTTATTGTTTCATCATTTGTGGGATAATAGAACTCAAACAGGTTTTAGTAGAGGGGACTGCCTGGTGGTGCAAGGGGTTAAGCACCTCACTATCAAGCCATCCACAGCCTGTGCAGCATGAGTTCGATCCCCAGCCGGCCAGGGAGCAACCCACATGGTGAGGCAGACCTCTCCTGTCCCGCCCGCTGCTCCCCTCAGCTGTGTATTTCAGTCAGTCTGCCTGTTCTGTTCCCCACTCTGTCTCTGGTGGATCCTCTCACCCCCTGCATCTCTGGCCTGTACACAGATGTATCTGGCCTGTATCTCAGCTCTTGTATGCATAAATAAATAAATATTTTTTTTTAAAAAAAGGTTTTAGTAGAGGTGAGTTCACATGAATCAACAGAAAAGGGAGGAATATGAAATTTTACCACTAGGAAGATGGCAGCTATGGGTACTGGTGTCTTGACTGTTCAAGTGAGAAAGATCTCATAGTTTTAGATCTCTGCACTTTCAATAAAAGCCCTAGCTTGGGCCTGTTTCTAACGTAGGTACATTACCCACATTGTTTGGAATTGGTGCCTGTATTTAGAAATTGAGGGCTACTCATGTGTCCTGAAAAGTAGAGAGGGCTCTAAGACCAAGGAACTGAGGGTATTTTTTCCTGAAGAAGCAATAGAACCTCCTTCAAGTGATCCTTCACCTCCAAATAAAGAATACATAGTTCCATATAATTCTAGAAAGCTTGAGCAGAACTGATGAGTGGAAATAAAATGTGACCACAAAATGGTAACCACAAGAACTATACACATTGTTAGGGTTTCTTTGAGGGGTGGTGAGGTGTTTGAATCTGGAGACACTGAGGCAGAGCCTGACTAATCTATTTCTCAGGGATGCCATGGCACAGATTTCTCTCCTAGGAGGGGCACTATGCAGTCATGATCAAGGTCCTTTCAGTTCTAGAGATTTATTTTCTTGCTGAAGGAGATTCTTCACCTGCATTTTCTCCAATATTCCCTTGGCCCACAGATTGGAAAATCTGGTCTTTTTAATTATCTTGTCAAAAGTTTATTGCTTAGCTCTCCAGCTGGACTGCAAATCTACCTAACAACAGGGATCATGGATTGCATGTCCTTGTCTCACCGCAGTGTAAATGTTTAGTAAACCCCGTGCACCGGTCTCCCACAGAAGGACAGGAGATTGACAAAGAGTGTGAAGAATGACCATTGCCCTTATATAACAGACCTATGGTCCCAACCCTGCTCATCTATTTTCACCTCTTAGCTGCATACAGTGGGTGTTAAACTGACCTCTCCCACTTCCTTCTTCAGAAGATACTATATTTCAGTTTCTCTGCATCTTATTAGTGAATAGCTGGCTAGCTGACTGGAAGAATGAGTGGGTCGGTGGGTGGGTGGATGGATGGATGCATGCATGCATGGATGGACGGGTGGAAGATGGACAGAATGGAAGGGTGGATTGATGGGCTAAGTTAAATAATGTTAAAAATCACAGGCCTGAGTACAACCCTTTCCCTGCACACGTACCCTATTAGTCCAGGGAATGTGACACCTGCCCAGTCCCAAGATGGATATAAGGCCAATCTCTTCTGCAGGTCTCGTCAAGCTGAGGCCAGCTAGAAGAACCTGTTGAAAAGCAGAGACTTCCCTCTCATCCTTCCAGTCAGGGCCATACTCACAGTGCTGTCAGTCCCTCCTCTTACCCACCTTGTTGGCTGCAGTCTGGCTTCAGACATCAGAGGCTGTTCTGTCCTTAGGTCCTTCAGACACACTTGCTCTTGCCTCTTCCACTCTCTAGGACATGAATGGAGCCCCATGGTTTACCACAAGGAAGGCAATAGAGGACATCTGACCCCAGCTCTGTTTATCTTCCTGCCAAAACCACCATTTAACAATGTCAATGATAGTAGCTACAGACAGGGGCCCAGCCTGGCTTCTGTCAAGGCTTTATGGGTGATTCTGTCCCCTTTCAATCAACACTCATTAATGCCTCTGCCCTCTTATTATGCACACTGTGCTGAAGACATTGTGAAAGCCCAAGGCTCTTCTTCCCCATAACTGGAGCCAATTACAAGATTGCTGCAGGCCTGACCCACCCTGACCAGGTGATATAAACTCAGTGCAGATGCCCTGGAGTAATCATTTGGAGGTTCCAGTGCCCAGGATCTGCAGGTCAGTGGTGGGAAGGCAATATTCTTTTTCTTTCTCTCTTTTCTTCTCCTTTCTGTTAGGAGCTCTGAGATTCCCTTTACCATTAAAATTTCCTGGGAAGTTCTCTAGATAAAAGACATCCCCTCCACAGAATACAGGGGAATGTTAGATAAATCTAATGCACATAAATGGAATATGGAGAGAGGATAGGTTAAGTCAAGATTTTGAAATATTAGAACCATATATTTTTTAAGAATTTATTTATTTTGGGTCTCCCCAGGGCGCAGCGGGTTGAACACAGCACTGTGAAGCAGCGCTGTTTGCAGACTCTGTAGCGCGGGCTTGATTCCCGGCCAGCCAGGGAGATAACCACATGGCGCAGCAGACCTCTCCTGTCTCGCCCGCTGTTCCCCTCAGCAGTGTCTTCGGTCCATCTGCCTGTACTGCTCCCCATTCTGTCTCTGGTGAATCTTCTCACCTTCCTGCACCTCTGACCTGTACCCCAGCTCTTGAATAAATAAATAAATCTTTTAAAAAATAAAATAAAAAAATTTATTTTTTAAATTGAGGTAACATTAGCTTATTGTTGATATTTTGAAATTATAGGGTCCCCCCTCAGGTATTGCCACGGTAGTGGGCCTTCCACCAAATTACCCAAAGTCCGTCACCATTGTCTATTGTACTCCCTTCCCTCTTTTCTCTCACACTTCCCTCTGCAGCCTTCAATTCTATAGTCACCTTTTAAGTGTTACTTTTTAAATCTCTCTATCTGATCCCTAGTTTGGTTTCTGTATATTCCATGTACAAGTGACAGCATCTGGTATTTATCCTTTCCCTTCTGACTTATCTTAGCAAAATCCCTTCCAACTCCATCCATTTTGCCACAAATGGCATTGATTATCTTTTTTTGATTGCTTAGTAATGACCTGTTGTGTATATATACCACATTTTCTTGATCTACTCTTCTATTTTTGGGCATTGAGAAAGAACCACAGGTTTCAGAAAGCAATTTCAGGGGAAGTCATGTAGGCCAGAGGTATTCAACCGTGTTTGGGGGTTCTTCAGAGATGTCCTGGTGCCTGCTTCAGTGGACAAGGAAAATGGTAACAGGATCTGGTGTCTCCACCACCCCTTGCTTTAGCAAAAGTGGGTCCCTTCTATCCATTCTACTTTCATTCGGTTTCTGTATAAAGTTCATCATGGAACTTAGTTTTGAAAATTAATGACATTGCCTCGCCTCTCATTTCTATGGCAATAAATTGGAGGCCCAGGGACAAAGGGGAACTTTTCAAGGTGGCAAGTCAGACTGGTAGTAGAGCCAGGTTTAGAACTCAGCCTTCCATGTGTTTTCCCTTTTTGCTTGTAATCACCAGTGTGAATTAGTTAGGGAGGTTGCAGTGAGTTACAGACTATGCTTCATGGTTTCCAGATCTTACTATGTTGTGTAAGGGAGACAAACATCTATATATAGAACAATAAACAATATGGTGAAATTTAATAGGTCAGAATAGGGTTGCAAAATAAGGGATTCATTAAACTCTGAGTCACTGAATCATAGATAGTTTGATATGGAAAGAATTTTAATAATCACAAACTCTAATTTTATGATTTTATAGATAGTAAAACAGGATTGTGAGTTAAGTGACCTAACCTTGTATGTCTGAGCTGTCACTGAGCTGATCATTATTTTGGCAGAACTAGATGCTCAACTTATAGCTAATGATACCATGTCCAGTGGCCCTAATGACAAAATGATCTGAATGGACAGGGATGAGGAGGGATGACTTTTGAGGCAGGGAAATCAAGGGAATTCTGAGTAATCTTATTAAGAAGATACAAAAGAAGGTGTGTGTCTGGAGGGGGGTATAGTGCCCATGGAGAAGTACAACATACTCATCAAGTAAATGGGGGGGCAGGTGGGGTGAAATGGACAGCTGCTATAGAGTGTAGAGCTGGACAGGGCTGTGATAAAATAGTGCTTAGAATCTGTGAGTCCAGTTTCTGCACATAATTTGAACTGGATTAAAGGTAATAAAACTAGAAATACTAGTCCTACTAAGAAAACAAAGTAATATTTTAAAGGAATAATTTATTAGGACTTGCTGATAAATCTGACAGTCAGGAAAAGTCAGAGAAATTGTCCATCTCTCAGGTTTTGAATCTCACTGACTAGAAGAAGATTATGGCAGCAAGGGAAATTAAATTAGGGGGAATGAATATATTGGGGGAGGAGACTGTCAATTTGACCTGAGACATATTTGATTGGGTGTGATGGCAGGATATTCAAAGTGGGGTGTCTTGTGGACTGCCACAGATAAAGTAGCATGTTCAGTCTGGCCTTGGGAAGCATTAGACCAAGATGCCATTGCTGTTGTAGAAATGAATAAATTGCAACTCCATGGATATGAAAGAGAAGTGCTTACAACTTTGACTTGTGACTTCCAACCTTACAGATACCCCACCCCAAACACACACCAAATAAAAAAGAAAGGAGATCTACAACATACCTGGAAGAGAGAATAGAGAGGTGTGAAGGGATTCAATGTCAAGGATTCCGAGGCAGCAGGCAAATATCAGAGGAAACACAAAAGAGTCACTGGATTTGGCTTCCCAAAAGTTAAAATTGGTCTCAGAGTGAACAGATTCCATGTTGATAATGTCAATAAAGGATAACAAAGAGAGGGTAGGGTGGGTGTGGTATGCAAAAGAACAAAGGGAAAGCCCTGGGCTTTCTGGTGGTGCAGACTGATCCAGGTGAATTGTGGCGGTGTTTAGGGGTGTCACTGGCCAAAGTCCAGTGACAGGACAGTTAGGAACAATAGGAGAGTGAGAAGTTTGGAGACTCAGTGGATAGCTCTTTGGAAGGAGCCTTGGCAGACATTTAGCTCCAGGCTCAAAGCCTCTCTTATAGACTAAGAGCCAGTTTTTTCATTCCTACTCACGCCGCCATAATATTGCTAGAGTCCAGGAAGCCTAGGGGACTCCTGGGGGTTCCATCTAGACTGGACAATCACTGAATTTCTGCTTTGGGGTATCACTGACCAAGAGCAGGAGACATCATCAGTCAGCCTGTCCAACTTCACCAGGGCCTTCCACTATGTCTGCCGCTAATGCACCTTCACATGGCTAGCAGGATGCCCACATTTCTGCTGCCACAACAAAGGACCCCCAGTAGTTTGGTAGTGAGAAAGCACAGCACAGTGGGCTTGCATTGAGGCCATGTGGCTGTCAGCCATCTGAGGGGGACATCTAGTCCCCTTTGCTACTCAAAGTGTGGTCCAGAGACTAGCAGCATGGACTTTACTTGGGTGCATGTTTGAAATGCAGTGTCCAGACCCAGCTCATATGGAGGGAACCAGAATCTGTATTTTAGTAAGAGCTGAAGGTCATTTATGTGTTCATTAGAGAGTGAGAAGAACTGTGCCAGCCCCCAAGCCCAGTGGATCATTGACTCACTGTAAGTCCTGTGGAGTCAGAACCTCCAGCCATCTGGAGATGGCTAGAGTTTTCTCCAGGAAATTATACCCACCCAGAGTCTCCCATGTGAATTATGGACAGGCACATTTAGGCACATTTATGACTTCAATTAAATGTGCCATTAAAAAAAGTGAAAACTTCATATTACAAAGAAAATTCATGGCAATCAAAGAAAAATGTAGAGCTGTCACCAAAACATCCCTTGAAATCTATCAGTTACAGGTTAGTGCTGTAACACTGCTTGCTGCCTTTGCTTCTCTGTATGTGTGGCCCCAGTAGATACAGATTTAAATGGAGTCATAATGGGCACATTATTTATGACCTGCATTTTTCATTTATTTTGAACACTTTTATGCCATACAACATTCCTCCACCACACCATCTTTATGTATACATGCTGTCTTATTTACTAAATTTTGCCATATTTTTCTAACAAACTGCTTATTACTGGGTATTTAGGTTATTTCCAACTTCTCACTATTATAAATATGGTGCACTGTACATCTTTATAACTGAACATTTGGGAGCTCCATTATTTCCCTTGATAAAGGGCAGCAGGTGAAAGTATGAAGTGCACAGAGTGCTTGCAGTCTTTGATTTGTGTCTCCAGCATCCCTCCAGAATTCATCCTTCAGTGACCCTTCACTCTCACCGGCACTTAAACTCTCACCGCCAAGCCCGGGGATAGGAAATGACCTTTCCATGGTGACCGAATGGCGGATTCAGTGCTACAAGCCTCCTCGGCTGCAGTCCTATCTAATGTCTCCTCCAGCACCTGTCCATGGGGTTGGGGCCCCTGAGGTAGCAGGAAGCCCTGCCATGTGCATCCACTTCCCAAAATGTCCTCCATGTCACCCTTTCCCTCTGTATCCTCCTTCCCATCTTTCTTTCCCCCATCCCCTCTTATTTTCTGCTTTCTTACCTTTTTTCTTTTTCTCTTTTCCCCTTTTACTTGGTGAACTCTAGAATCAGCCATAGGCATCCCTGCATTTTACTTTCCTAGGCTATTTTTCAACTCCTATCTCCCAATTTCCCTCCACCTCTTACCATCCTACCACCCTCATGACCTGATTGGCTCTGGATTTCTTTCCATGCTAGATTCTAGAATGGTCCTTCTGAAGGTGGTCATTGTAGGGAAGGCTCTGGGGCAAGCCAGTCCAGGGGAGGAGCAGGGCTGTGAGAAGCTTTGGGGTCTGGGGCTTATATGGAACACCAGCTTAGTTTAAATAGCTCACCCTCAAAAACACAGGCCTGCATCTCAAGCCGGTCTTATTTATTTTTTTTTTAAAGATTTATTTATTTATACAAGCACTGGGTACAGTCAGAAACGTGGGAGGGTGAAAGAATTCACCAGAGCCAGAACGGGGAACAGAACAGGCAGACCGATGAGAAATACACTGCTGAGGGGAGCAGCGGGCGGCAGGAGAGGTCTGCGGCAGGAGAGGTCTGCGCGCCATGTGGGACCTTCGCCCAGTGGCAGGGATCGAACCAGCGCTGCAGAGGCTGCGGGCAGCCCCACACCCCAGAGCTCAACCGCTGCGCCACCGGGGAGCGGGGAGGCCCTCAAGCCGGTCTTATTATCTATCTGGAACAGAAAGGAGTTTAGTTGGTCTTTCACAGTCTTGGCAGACCCTGAGAATGATGCTTTCTAATTGCAGGGAGCCTTCTGAGTCCTAACCCCCTGGGAGGGAGAGGCGGGTGAGTGTGTGGTGACTCTGGAGCCAGATGAGATGTGGGATGGGATTTGAGCCAGGCTCATCTTCAAACTATAAGGCTGGCACAGCCCTGGGAAGTCCTCAGCTAGATGATTTGCGGGAACCTGTTCTCAGGTCTCCCAGGGCTAGTGCCAGTATGCAGCTTACAGCCTCACACCCCCTGTCAGACTTGCTCCCAGGTGGCCCCAAATGAGGGAGAAGCTGAACTTGCTAGACTGGGGGAGGCTGGACTGACAGGTAAGTGCCCACTAGAACCTTTCCACCCTGTGATTGAGTGATTAGGGCCTCAATGCCTCTGGCTTCCTGCTCCATCCCCTGCCTTCATTAACATTCTTCCTCTGCTTCCCCTCAGCAAGGACCGTTCAGTTGCTTCTGACTGTAGGAATGTGCTCCCTCCCTATGGCAAGATACTACATGTAAGTTTCTGGACCCCTCCCTTTCCTAATCAGTGGGTCTGGGATGACTTGGGAAAAGGGAAAGAAGCTGAGTCAGAGGGATGAGGCTCCTTCTCATCTTGGAAATCTCCAGCGCCCCATCATTAAGCTTAATCATCATCAGGATAGTAATGGCTATAGGTCTGCAAGATGCCAGGCCTTCTACCACCTGCCTTCATCCTGGGAAATCTACGAGGGAAGCATTACTAAGCCAATTTCATAGATAGGGAAACTGAGGCTCAATGAGGTTGAATAAATTACCTGATACTGCACAGAGCCTGGACTCAGACTCTACGTTCTCCACGCTGACACGTCCTCTTGTCTCTACAAACTCAGAGACAGTTTTGGATCTCAGTGACAGCATCTTTACATGCTGACCTCTGTGGCCTGTACTCCCAGTCTGAGATTCCAGCTCTTACTTGCATCCGATCTCATATGACATTTAAGTCTTTGTTTACCATGCTATTGAGAGTGATTGTTGTTATAAATGACCTCAAGCCCTTTGAGGAATGAGATGAAGCATAATAAAAATAAAATAGGATTGACCTCTGGGATGCATTTCCTCAGTTGCTCATGGGTCTGTCTTGTCCTGGACACTGCGGGGGCGGGAGGGTGCAGTGTCAGTTTGGGTCTCCAGGACCTTAATTTGACTGGGAAGGCAGGACTCAGGTGCACCAGGCACACACGTGCAAAAGAGATGGCAGCTTTTTGGGGAATTGAGCTTGGGCCTCATCTCCAAAAAGAATATTGCTGGCACATGAGTTCTCGCCAGGTCCTTGGCATCCAGGTTCAAGAGCCAATGGTTGTTGGCAAGGCCGTGCTCTTCAGATCTTCACTTTTATTGAATAAGGGAACCTGCGTTAACACTCACAGTCATTAGCTAAAGGTATTATCATTAGTTATTAAGAGAGAAGAACCTCCTGGAGGTGGTGGCATTGGCCCAGAGGTGGCTGGGATACCACAGGCCCTGAGATAGGCTGATGGCCATCTTTGGAACCAGCCAGGTGACTGAGCTAATAACCTCATGACTTTGATATTGCACATGCTCATCACGGCCTCTGCCCTGCGCAGGTGTTTACTCTTCAGTGTTCATTTAAACATTAAAGTCACAGCCAACCCCCAAATGACTGTCATCGGGTCTCTGCTGACCTTGTAAACCTGACAGTCAGAACATGGCTCACCCCGGGGCACCCCTCGCCTGCAGGAGTGTGGCTGTCCAGCACACTTACCGTCACATAGCATGCTTTTCTTCTTATCAAAAGCCTTTAGAATATCTGAAAAACAAGCCGCTCTTATTATACACTCCATTAATCCTTTGACTGAAGAGAATAAACATCTATGAAAAATTGGGGGAACCCCAGCAAAACAGGGTAAAGCTGACTGTATCCTGGAGACAACTGACCCCCATGAGGAAGTTTCTCAGCAAGGGCATGGAAAAGGGTTGGCAAAGTCAGGAAAATTCTCTTTACCCTTCAGTGGCAAGGCGCTGGCGCCCCTCACTGCCCTGGGCTGACAGGGAAAAGTAGGAGCTTTAGCTTCAGGAAACTGTGAGCCTCAGGAAGCTTCCATTGCCTTAAGACTGACCTGTCTTCACCTGCTCTTGGTGAAGAGCTCTTCTCACCTGTCAAAGAAAGTATCCCCAAATACTTAGTGTGATGATTCTGAGTGTGGGGGTGAAAGAGCCTTGGGCCTCAGTGGTGCCTGAAGGGGCCACCATTCTGTTCCAGAATAAAGGATGCAGACCAGAAAGCGCTGTACTTGAGTGATGGCCAGCTCCTGGTGGGCGATCCTGACGCAGACAACTGCTGTGCAGGTGAGCACCCCGGAACTTGCCCTTGCTCCATCCACTGCAGGACCTCCATTCTCCTCTCCCCTTCCCCCGTGCAGAGCACCTCTCTTAGTGAGGGGATCATGGTCTGAAGGGTCCTAGTTCCCCCTGAAGTCCTCATGTCATGTGGGGTCCAGGGTAGGTGTATACTGTGTATGTTCCTTCCTGCCTGAGCCTTAGCTCAACCCAGAGCCTGAAACTTGTGGCCTCTCACCTACTGGCTCACCTCTCTTCCCTCCCAGAGAAGATCTGCATCCTTCCCAACAGAGGCCTGGACCGCACCAAGTTTCCCATCTTCCTGGGGATCCAGGGGGGCAGTCGCTGTCTGGCATGTGTGGAGACAGAAAAGGGGCCTTCCTTGCAGCTGGAGGTGAGAGACCATGTCCCATTCTGGGGTACCCTGCAGGCCTGGCTCAGCATCCTGGGCACTCTGGCATCTCTATACCCACCTGTGGACTCTTAGCCAGGTCCACGAACCCCTCTCCAGAAGATTCCCACCACCTCCCTCTGCAGCCAGAACTTTGGCTGAAAACTTCAGAAGGTGATTCCCTAAGTAAAGTCCCTCACTGTCAAAGCTCCAGAGGCTTCCAGGGCTGATGTCTCAAGCAGCCCCCTCCTCCTGCAGCTGGCCAATTTGCCCCCACAGGATGTGAACATCGAGGACCTGTACAAGGGTGGTGAGCAGGCCACGCGCTTCACCTTCTTCCAGAGAAGCCTGGGTCCTGCCTTTAGGCTCGAGGCTGCTGCTTGGCCTGGCTGGTTTCTCTGTGGCCCGGCTGAGCCCCGGCAGCCAGTGGGACTCGCCAAGGAGAGTGAGCCCTCAGCCCGAACTAAGTTCTACTTTGAACAGAGTCGGTAGGATGGCAGGAGCCTGAGTTTCAGGCTGGTATCCAGAAAGCAGACTCACCCCACTCAAGGATTGTGGTAGACGGAATAATGACCCCCTAAAGATGTGTACATCTTAATCTCTAGAACCTATGACTATGTTAGCTTACATGGCGAAAGAAAGTTTTCAATTGTGAGGGAGTTAAGGATCGTGGGGTGGTGATTATCTTGGGGGAGCCCAGGAGTCCTCATGAGAAGGTGGCCAAGGTAAGAGACTGCAAGGTACAAGGGGCTAAATTTGAAGCTGGAGGGAGGGGTGTGAGCTGATGAATGCAGATGCTTTCTAGAAGCTGTGGAAGGCAAGGAATTGATTCTTCCCTCTAACAGCCCTGCTGACACCTTGGGTTGAGTCCAGTGAAGCCCCTTTCAGACTTCTGTGCTCCAGAACTATAAAATAATAAATTTGTGTTGTTTTAAGTCACCAAATTTGTGGTCATTTGTTGCAGCAGCAACAGGAAATGAATCCAGGGCCTTAAGTTCTTATGTGCTTAAGTTCTCATGTGAGGGCTCTGGGGGTATTTAGTGAGCCCTTGGAAGGCTGGTCAGAGTCCTCCTATCCACTTGCCCCCAAGGCTTCTAGAAACACCCAAGAGGTTCCAGGCAGAACCCAGCTCTTTTCTTCTGTCCATGGACAATGCCTTGGGCTGCTCACAATTTCAGTTTTAGTTCAAGTTTTAATGATTTATCTGTCAGACACATCACAGTAAATCAGTTATTCAAGTGATCTCTCAGTACCATTCATTGTCTGCTAGTTTTAACGTGTGAGGCGTGCTAAGGGGGAGGCTCTGAATGTGTTCAGGATGTGCTGAGTTTAAAGCTACTGTGGAGAGTTGCAGCCTGGATTAAGAAACAAAACCCAACCTTTTGCTGTCTCCAGGAAACACATTTAGCTACAAAAGATAAAAATAGGCTCAAAGTTAAAGGATGGAAAACAATCCTACAAGCAAATGGACCAAAAAAGAAAGCAGGAACAGCTATACTTATATCAGATAAAACAGATTTCAAACTCAAAAAGATAAAAAGAGACCCCAATGGTCACTACATTATGATCAAGGGGACAATACTTCAAGAAGAAATAACACTCATTAACATATACTCACCAAACAAAAGAGCAACAAAATATATCAGACAACTGTTGTCCTCTCTGAAAACAGACATCAGAGAAAACACATACGTTGTGGGAGACTTCAACACACCACTATCAACAATGGATAGATCAACAAGACAAAAAATAAGTAAAGAAACCAAAGCTCTAAATAAGGACCTAGAGCAATTGGGCTTAACAGACATCTATAGAACACTAAACCCCCAAAAAACGGAGTACACATTTTTCTCAAGCGCACACGGATCATTCTCCAGGATCGATCACATACTGGGGCACAAGAAAAACATCAACAGATACACCAAGATTGAAATCATATCAACCATCTTTTCTGACCATGAAGGCATCAAACAAGAAATAAACCATAAAAAGAAGGCAAGGAACTTTCCTACCTCATGGAGATTAAAAACCACACTACTGGAAGACCATTGGACTAATGAGGAGATCAAAGAAGAAATTAAAAAATTTTTTGAATTGAACGACAAGGAGGACACCAACATCCTAAATGTATGGGATGCAGCAAAAGCAGTAATAAGAGGAAAATATATAGCAATAGAAGCTCACATCAAGAAACAAGAAAGAACGCAAAGAAACAACCTAATCTCGAAGCTCAAAGATCTAGAAAAAGAACAACAAAAAAACCCCAAAACCAGTAGAAGAAAAGAAATAATAAAAACCAAAGCAGAAATAAATGAAATTGAAACTAAAAAAACAATCCAAAAGATCAATGAAACCAAGAGCTGGTTCTTTGAAAAAAATCAATAAAATAGACAAACCCCTAGCCAGGCTCACAAAGGAAAAAAGGGAGAAAGCACAAATAAACAGGATCATCAATGAAAGAGGAGAAATCACAACGGACACAGCAGAAATCAAAAGAATAATCAGTAACTACTATGAACAGTTATATGGAAACAAGTTTAACGATCTAGAGGAGATGGACAAATTCCTACAACTCTACAATCACCCAAAGCTAGATAAAGAAGAAATAGAACACCTAAACAGACCAATTACAATTAGCGAAATTGAAATGGTAATCAAAAACCTCCCCAAAAACAAAAGCCCAGGACTTGATGGATTTACAAATGAATTCTACCAAACATTCAGAGACGAATTAGTGCCTATCCTTCACAAACTCTTCCAAAAAATTGAGAAGGAAGGGACAATACCAAACACGTTTTATGAAGCCAACATTACACTAATACCAAAACCGAACAAGGACAACACAAAAAAGGAAAACTACAGGCCAATCTCCTTAATGAACACTGATGCAAAAATCCTCAATAAAATTTTAGCTATCAGAATCCAACAATGTATCCATAAGATAATTCACCACGACCAAGTAGGATTCATTCCAGGGACACAAGGATGGTTTAACATCCGAAAATCAATCAACGTTATCCAACACATCAACAAAAAGAAATATAAAAACCATATGATAATATCAATAGATGCTGAGAAAGCTTTCGACAAAGTGCAACACCCATTCATGATAAAAGCCCTTGAAATTCTTGGGATACAAGGAACATACCTCAACATCATAAAGGCCATCTATGACAAGCCAACAGCCAGTATCATTCTCAATGGTGAAAAGCTGAAAGCAATTCCATTAAGATCTGGAACAAGACAAGGATGTCCACTCTCACCACTGCTTTTCAATATAATACTGGAAGTCCTAGCCAGGGCAATAAGACAAGAGAAAGACATCCAAGGAATCCAAATAGGAAAAGAAGAAGTCAAACTATCACTATTTGCAGACGATATGATATTATACATAGAGAACCCCAAAAACTCCACAGAAAAGCTAATTCAACTCATCAATCAGTTCAGTAAAGTGGCAGGATACAAAATCAACACGCAAAAGTCAGTAGCCTTCCTATACACAAACAATAAATCTGAAGAAGAAGAAATAAAAAAAACCATCCCTTTTGTTATTGAAACAAAAAAAATCAAATATTTGGGAATAAATCTAACAAAAGAGGTAAAGGACCTATACAAAGAAAACTATAAAACACTGTTAAAAGAAATAGAAGAAGACACAAAGAAATGGAGAGACATCCCCTGCTCATGGATTGGAAGAATAAACATTATTAAAATGGCCATCCTTCCAAAAGCAATATACAGATTCAATGCTATTCCAATCAAAATTTCAATGTCATTCTTCAAAGAAATAGAACAATTATTGATGAAATTCATATGGAATCACAAGAAACCCCGAATAGCCAAAGCTCTCCTGAAAAAAAAAGAAGGGAATGGAGGCATCACACTCCCAGACTTCAAACTATACTACAAAGCCATAATCATCAAAACTGCATGGTATTGGAACAAGAACAGACATACAGACCAATGGAATCGAATAGAAAATCCAGAAATAAACCCACAGATTTATGGTCAACTAATCTTTGACAAAGGAGCAAAGACTATGCATTGGAGCAAAGAAAGTTTGTTCAATAAATGGTGCTGGGAAAACTGGGTCGCTACATGCAAAAGAATGAAGCTTGACCACTACCTCACACCATACACAAAAATCAACTCAAAATGGATTAAAGAACTAGACATAAGACCTGAAACCATAAAATATATAGAAGGAAATATAGGCGAAACACTACGTGATTTGCACATCAAAGACATCTTTACAGACACATCACCCAAAGCAGTGATAGTGAAGGCAAAGATAAACAGCTGGGACTACATCAAATTAAAGAGCTTTTGCACAGCAAAAGAGACAATAACAAAAACAAAGAGAAACCCCACCAACTGGGAGAACATTTTTGCACCCAACACTAATGATAAAAGACTGATCACAAAAATCTCTGAAGAGCTGATGAGACTCAACAACAACAAAGAAAATAATCCAGTCAAAAAATGGGCAGAAGAGCTAAAAAGAAACTTCTCTGAAGAGGAAATGCAAATGGCCAACAGGCATATGAAAAAATGTTCAACATCACTTGTCATCAGGGAAATGCAAATCAAAACTACCATGAGATACCATCTTACACCAGTGAGAATGGCACATATTAAAAAAACTAGCAACAACAAATGTTGGCGAGGGTGTGGAGAAAAAGGAACTCTTCTGCACTGTTGGTGGGAGTGCAAACTGGTCCAACCACTGTGGAAAGCTGTGTGGAGATTTCTGGACCTACTAAACATAGAGCTTCCATATGATCCAGCAATTCCACTCCTAGGTATTTACCCAAAGGACACAGAAACATCAATTCCAAAGAACACCTGCACCCCTATGTTTATAGCAGCACTGTTTACAATAGCTAAGCTTTGGAAACAACCCAAATGCCCAAAAATAGATGACTGGATCAAGAAGATGTGGTACATATATACCATGGAATATTACTCAGCATTCAAAAAAGATAAACACATGCAATTTGCAGCAACATGGATGGAGCTGGAAGGGATCATGCTCAGCAAAATAAGCCAGAAAGAAAAAGAAAAATACCGCATGGTCTCACTCATAGCAGGAATCTAGAAAACTTAAATAAGGGACCAGGAAAATGAATATAAGAAAGTGAAAATCAAAATCAACAAAAAACTATGAACCAGAGACACTTTTAGGGGGGCGGGGGCGGGAGGGGAGGGATTGGGGTCAGAATGGGGGGGCTGCAATTTTATGGGGAATATAACAATAAAATTTATAAAAAAAATAAAAATAAAAATAAAAGAAACTAGGAAAAAAAAAATAAAGCTACTGTGGAAATGATGAGTTGAGATGACTTGTTGCAGCTGGGAATAGAGCTGAAACTCAGCTGAGAGTTTGCTGTTAGAACTGAGTCTCAGAGCCCCAATCCTTCAAACGTTCGTAGAGAATCTGTGATTGGGCTCAGGCTAGAGCAGAGAGCCCTGGTATTGGGACTTGGAGAAGTAGGGGGGCGGGGTGCAGGCACTCTTCTTCTTTCAGACAACCACTCAGCATCTGTGTAAGAACCCCCAACCCTTGTGACTACAATGGCCTCACTAGGATGACGCTGGGGCATTAAGATTATTATGTCACCTGTAGAACAACACCTGTAGAACAACACTGCCAGGCAAACATTCTGACCCGTTTGACAGATGAGGAACCTGGACTAGGAGAAGTGGAATAACTTCCTGACGCTTCCATAACTTCTACGTGATGATGCTCCAGATAAAACCTGGTCCACATGAGTCCAATGTCACTCCACACATTTTTATTCTGCTCTTGTTCCAGGGGCTGGGGATAAAATGGTGAACAAAACCAAATTTCCTTGGAGCTAACAACTGAATGGGAGATTAACAAACAAGCAAAAAAAAAAAATAAGGACAATTTATGTGATAGAGGGTGAGGGTAGTAGGCAGTCAATGGTACTATTAGAGAGTGTGGTCAAGGAGGTGATTCTTGGACTTTTTGAGGAGGTGACATTTAAATTGAAGCTGAAAGACAGGAAGGAGTGTGACTAGGAATGGACTAGACTAGAGGAAAAGCAACTGCACAGGTGCTGAAACAGAAAGGGGCTTGGTGTTTTCAAATGACCAGAAAGATGGGGGTGGGGGGAGTGGGGACATATGTTGGGGGTGGCTGGAGCCTAGTGAGCAATGGAAAGAGGCAATGAGCCAGGCTGGCAGGGGTTGGATCATAGTGGACCTTGAAGGCAAAGTAAGAGGTTTGATGTATGTATGTATGTATGTATGTATGTATGTATGTATGTATTTATTTATTTATTTTTTAAGATGTATTTATTTATGCATACAAGAACTGGGGGACAGGCCAGAGGTGTGAGGGGTGAGAGGATTCACCAGAGACAGAGTGGGAAACAGAATAGGCAGACCGATTGAAATACACTGCTGAGGGGGGCCGTGGGCAAGTCAGGAGAGGTCTGCTGCGCCATGTGGGTAGCTCCCTGGCTGCGAATCGAACTCATGCTGCAGTGGCTGCGGACAGCTTCATAGCGCTGTGTCTTAACCCCTTGTGCCACCAGGGAGGCTCCTCAATTTATTTTTAAGTATGAAAGGAAGCTATGAGGAGGTTTTAAGTAGAGGAGCGAGAGCTGGGCTTTATGGCTCTAATAAGCTGGAATTCTCTTTCCGCCTCCCCATGACCTGCAGGTGCTCTGGCTACTTCGGCACCTGGCTACCCCATCATAACTACATATTTATGTGCTGTGACTACTCAGTGCTTTTTGAAGGCATGTTCTGCTCAATTTTTGTCACCAGTGCCTAGAGTATTTGCTGGTTCGTGGCAGGTGCTGAAGGAGCACTTGGTCCTTGGACATTCAGGATACAGAGGAGAGTTACAGTAGCAAGGGGGGCAGAGGCCACTGTAGCACAGAGGTGGAGCTGGCATTGAAGGCAGGACAGGACTTCACAAAGGAAAGGGCATTGAGCCTGAACCTCAGAGATGAGGTTCAGGTGGGGATGAGCACTCTAGGCAAGATAGCATGTGGGAGAGTGTAGAGAAGAGTTCCCAGCACATCTGGGTCACGGTGAGCCATCTGTGGGGCTGGGACCCAGGGCTTGTGTCTGAGGAGTTGCCGGAATGTGAAAAATAGGTGGGGCCTGACTGTGAATGTCTTGCGCAGGAGGTTAGGCTTTATCCAGGAGGCCTGGAGGAATTGTCCGCAAGTATTTCAAGTTGGACTTGGATTTTAAGCCCGGGCCCCTGATGTCAACACTGGACCAGCCCACAAGCTACCAAGATGGCAACTCGTCTCAGCTGCTCCTTCCTCCACTTCTCCCACCTGCCTTCTGCTTGGCATTGCCTTGGGATCAGCTTCCAAGACTGGTTCCAAAACTGGCCTGACCGCTTCTTCATCTTCCCATGATCAGCTCTTCTCTTTCATTCGTGGTACCTCAATTTGGCCCAACTTGGGGCAAGATCCATGTGTGGGCAGAGGCCTGGACATGTATGGGGGGTACAGAGGCACAAGAAAGGGCCAGCAAAGGTGAGTCAGACCAAGTTCTCTATATAAGTAAAAAATGACCATGTGAATATACTGATTCTGTTAGTGCTGGGGAGGAAGTGGGTATAGGAGATGTGGAAGACATGGCCCCCTCCCCTGCAGGACATGAAGTGTAGGTGGGGAGGCCAGGTGTTATGAATAAAAGTCAATATTTGGCATTTTCTGTGGAATGACTAGAAGAATTCCCACCAGCACTTGGGGGGCTGTGGATTAAAATCCTACAGACGCTGCAGGGTTCTGGTGGAAATAATGTTGGGATATTCTGGCACTGGGGATTTAAGAGAAGAAATGGAAGCAACCACTGACAGGTGAAGAGTTCATAGAAATATTGTTCTCCCACATCTCAAGACTTGTCTTTTAAATTCTTCCTCCTCCCTGGAGACCACACCAAAAGTTTCACTCCACAACCAACCCATCAGAGCCCTTATGTAAACACCCAGGAGAGGGATGTTTTAGATCTTGTCCATCCTTTACATCTCAGAATGGACTGGTAGGCCCTGAGTCAGAGACTAGTAAGCAGGCAATGGGAACACAACATTGTGTGGTAACCCCTCCCTTGTTCAGTCAGCCCTGGGCTGATGGGGAGGTAGGGGGTTCCCTACAAGGGGGTCAGGAAAGGGCTCAGAGGAAGTGTGGCTTCCATGGGGTCTAGCCAAGTGAGTGTCTGGGGACACATGGGGGGCAGGTACCTTTGTTCCAGGCAGAGGAGATGTTCATATAGACTTGAAGGAAATCCTGACTGTCTGTGGATGTGTTAATGCACATGTGTGTGTGTCTGCAGTGAGCATGACTGGGTGAACATGTGTGTTTATGGTATGTACACGTGGACCCATGAACCTGCGGTCCCTTGTGTAGGTGTGTGTGTACGTGAGTGCATGCAAGTGTGTGCTTTGTGTCTAGGAGACACTCCAGGAGAGGGAGTGGTTGGAATGGAGAGATCCTGGTCTTTTGTCCAAGAAGCACTTAAATAACTTTGTACAAGGGGGTGACATGTTCAGGATCTCCTGCAACCCTTTGTCCTCCGTCATTCCAGCTAGGATTCAATATCTACTCATACTTCCTTTTTGATTCAAATTTTCATCTCGTCATCAATGCCTGCACATTACCATAGCTCTTCAAACTATTCAAAACCTTGTACACAAACTCCCAAGCCACAGAACATGTGGCAGTTCTAGTGATGTCAAAACCCAGATTTAGGGAGAAAAAGTAAAAGTGAGGAAAAAAATTAATGAAGACCAAATTTTCCTGGATCCCATTCTTCTAAGATGTGCAACCGTTTCATAACTGACTATGACAGAAATGAGCATAACCGCATAGACAGAAAAGTTAACATCCAGGGCAGAAACATTGGCATTTGCATTATTTGGCTATATTTTCAGTGGGATTTTTCATTTGTGTAACTCAAAAGGTTAGCTAGTGATCCTACCAAAACAGAGAGTCTATTTAGCCTCAAGGCAAATTCCAACCTTTGCCTCTGAAAGGCACAAACTCCAAGCGATCCTGGATCCAGATCACAGAACCCAGTTCTGGTAAGGATCCTGCAGTGAGGCCTTTGGGCTGCAGATGGCGACAAAGATCAAATCCAGTGCTGCCTTTTGGCCGGAGCTGTGTGATCCATTAAATTTAATTCCTCCAGTATTAATTTCCCCCCAGTTTTATTGAGATATAGTTGACACAGCACTATATGCAAGTTTAAGATGTATAGCATAATAACTTAACTTACATACATTCTGAAATGATTACCACAATTTTAGTTTAATTAGCATCCATCATCTCATATAGATACCAAAAAAAACTTCCTTTTCTCTATAGTCATCATCGCACACCTCCAGTATTTAGCATCTAACTTGTGTCAACTTATGTACCCCAAATTTCTGCCTCACTTGCAATAGATGCATTTAATGTATCTGTTATCATTCGATGCCTCAGATGCAATAGGCACAATTGATGCATTCTTCTCAGAGGGCACATGGGAGCAGAGCTGAGTCACACAACAACTCTATGAAGTTCCTCATGAAGCTCCACGTGCTCCTTCCTCTGACAGCAGTTTCCTGACACTCTTGACAAGAGCAACTCAGCCTCTGCCCTCTACTAGCTTGGTGTCTAGGAGGGAAGAGCTATTAAACACATGCTCACTGTCACATTTTGTGCATATGTATGATCCCCTCTCCCTGTGACAGCGATGCTGTGGGGAAATCACTCCACACGCATCACCTCTCGGGACACACTTGCCCAGACTCTAGTCATGGAATTGGAGCAATGAGGAGGCTGGACACTTGGAGTTTCAGCAGAGGCTCTTCTGCACTGGAACATTCCCTACACACATATGCTGAGGACCAGAACTTTAGGATCCCAAAGGTACAAATTAACATTGGTGACACGATTCTATCTGCTCAGAGGACTGATTGCAGCTAAGAATTTTCCACACCAATTCCAGGGAACACTATCCCATTGAATGTTCATGGATTTGTGGGAAAATGGGTTACTGTGATGGTTAATTGTACTTGACTGGGCTGTGAGACACCCAAGTAACTGGTAAAGCAGAACTGAAAATAATGCATGCCCAAAGTCACTGAGAAAATGCAAGAGGAGGAACGTAAGCCATGCACAATTTTAGCTCTCACGTTATCCTACTTTCACAACAAATTCTGACCTGGGTTGTGTAGGCCAGTTAACTCTTCATTCCTTCACTCACTCACTCACTCACTCACTCACTCACTCACTCACTCACTCACTCACCACCAAGCATGACAGAGCACCCATGGTGTTCAAGTGCAGTGCTGGACTTGGGGGAAACAGAAATAAGTGGGGCCCAGCACTTGGTGCTCCTAAGGAAGATGGGTAAGCCAGCCTTGATTAAGCCCTCTCCATGCTCTTCGTCAGTGGTTTTCATGCTCTTCGTCAGTGGTTTTCATGCTCTGTGGAAGCCCAAGGGAGGGAGTCAGCCCTTGCAAGAACTTCCAGAGGGAAGTGAAGTCCATCTGGAGCCCCAGTCAACAAGAGAAGTGAGCCCAAGAGGATTTAAAGCAAATCACTAGGGCCTGCGAAGCACAGAGTCAAGCAATTCCGAGGAGAAACATCAGACAGCAAAGGGTCTAGGGCCCAAGAAATGGGTTCTAAAGAAGAAAGTACCTTCTGCCTCAGAGCAAAACCTCTGGTGCTCCAGGCAATATTTTTATGCTAAATGTATGTATGTTGTTCTTTCAGTGTATCCTTCCTTTCTTTGTTTATTCCTTTCCTGCCTCCTATGCATATTTGCTGACCCCAGCTTTCAATCTGTACTAGAAGATATGTGTAAGGTTCGACTTTCTAGTCTTTAAATTCATGCTTCTTTCTTGCTCTTTAAACCCCTGAATTCTGGGCCTCCCCAGTGGCGCAGCGGTTGAGTGCTGGGTTGCGAAGCTGCCCGCAGCCTCTGTAGCGCTGGTTTGATCCCTGGCCACTGGGTGAGGGTCCCACATGACGCGCAAACCTCTCCTGCCACCCGCTGCTCCCCTCAGCAGTGTATTTTGTCAGTCTGTCTGTTCTGTTCCCCGCTCTGGCTCTGGTGAATCCTCTCGTGCTTCTGACTGTACCCAGTGCTTGTATTAAAAAAAAAAAAAATCTTATAAAAAAAAATAAACCCCTGAATTCAGTGGTGAACACATAGTAAGAGCTTAAGCAGTGGCTTCAATAATTCTAAGTGACAGAAGCAAGCAGAGGAAGATCATAAAGAACTTTTTCAGGGCTGTTCTCAGGCGCTGCCTGACCTGAATCCAAGACTATCATCTTCACTTCATCCACGCCCAGGATGTCACATCGTAGATGATTGAGATTTGTGTGTTTTACAATGCTAAGTAATAACTACTTTGCCTCCAGAGTCCCAGAGGTTCCAAATTCTCATGACCATTATATCAGAATCAGTGGACTGTAATATGAAGATTTCTGGGCCCCCACCTCAAACTGGCTGATACAAAAATCCTGGGACTGAGCCCAGAAATTTGATTTTCTAGAAAACCTCTAGGTGATGCATGGAAAGACTCTGAGGATTTCCAACATAAATTGAATTTCACTTCTCCCACGATCAGTCTCATGAAATTAGATCCCAGTCAGGGTACATGACACTCCATATGTGTATGTCTCCATGACAAAAGGGAATAACCAAAAGAGGAAGTTGAGGCTCAAAACATAACTCCACTACAAAAACAATTGTGACCCAACATGCCTTCTTCTGCTCAGGCTTGTTAGTCATAGATGATCTTGGAAAATCATCCTCATTGTGAGAGGCTGCTCATCAGTCATTACTTCCCCACACACCCCATGAAAGAGGCCAAGGGAGTGAACAGCATGGAAATTGAGGGATATTGAGACTTCACTAGAATAGAGTGCAGTAGGGTCAAGAGGTGCTTATGTGGGGGGGCTGGCTAGCTTTGGGGGGGCGCCTGGTGTTAGGGTGAAGATACCAGTTCAATTTGACCTTGTTTCCTGTTCTGGAGCATGGGTGGCTTCCTTACTGTGTTGCCCTTGGGTATGCTTTCATTGTACCTTTAGATGGCATTTCTTTGGCCTCACCAATAACTTAACCAAAGAATGGAGTCTCGTGTTTTTTTGAGATCCTGACAATATGGGTGAATTGGGCGTGGGAGAGCTCAGTCCCACTTGCTGTTGGTAAGAGGTAGAGGCTCCTCCTTTGACAACATTCTTATTACTAGACACCACACTTTGTGTTTTGAGAGGACAGAGATGTTAGCATTTTTATTTCTATATGCTCAAGCACAAGTGCAAAGCCATTAGGATCCCTCGTAGGGCATGCAGGCTCTATGCTGCATGTGCCACCCACATTTAATACCACATATGCTGCATGTGCAACCCACATTTAATACCACAGACTTGAATATTTATTATGACAATGTTAAGACAGTTGGCAATAAATTGCTTTGTACTAAAAAAATCTAACATTTTGAGTGACTTTCTAGCGAACGAGGATAAAATCAGGAAAACTCTTCTATTGATTCACTGCCGGGATCATAGTGATTGGGGAAGAGAGTACAAGAAAAGAGGGTAGGCAAGGGAAATAAGGCTCAGAGGGAAATACGGGCCAGGTCGTGAAACTCATCACAGCGTTGATAAAGCCTGATTTTTACAGGAGGGCAGCAAGGAGTCCCTAGGGATGACTTCAAGCAGGGGGATGGCATGATCAAATTTGCGTCCTTACATAGTTACTTTTCTGGTGGCTGGCTGGAGAGCGGTTGTGGGCATAACCTCTCAAGGGGCTTTCCTGCTCTACTGCTGCTCCCCTCCAATTCAGTGGAGAGATGAGTGTCATTTGCTGTGGCAGGGGATTTTGGAGAAGGGAGTGGATTTAAAGCACATTAAGTAGGTAGAATTTGGTAGATTTGGGTGGTTAATTGTACTCAGAATTAGGTCATAATGGATGAGGTTGATAACCAGATTCCAAGCTTGGGTGTGTATTGATGGAGGTTTCTACTTATGAATGGTGATTTCGTTTACTGACAAAGGAATAATGGAAGAGAAGATGGCAGTTTATGGAGAAAGAGAAGCTCTGCTTTTGACTATGTTGAGTTTTTAGGTGTCTAAAAATATTCAAATTAAGATGTTCAGCAGGCTGTTACATATGCAGATCTAGATTTCAGGAGAGGAATTTGGAACAGAGATATAAATTTTGAAGTTTTCATAAAAAGGATAAAGAAGATAAACTTATGGGGTGAATGAAATGGGGAAAAAGATTGGTTTAAGAAGAAGACAGTACAGGGCCTCCGCTGGTGGCACAGGTGGTTGAGCGCCGCACTGTGAAGCTGTCTGCAGCCTCTGCAGCACCTGTTCCATCCCGGCCAGCTGGCGAGGGTCCCACATGGCGTGGCAGACCTCTCCTGTCGCGCCCGCTGCTCCCCTCAGTAGTGTATTTCATCAGTTTGCCTGTTCTGTTCCCTGCTCTGTCTCTGGTGAATCCTGTTACCCTCCCATGAATCTGGCCTGTACCCTAGTTCTTATATGGATAAATAAATAAATCTTAAAAAAAAAAAAAAGAAAACGATGGTACAGGACAGAGAGATGTTCTAGAATCAGACAGAGGATGCAGAGCCCTTAATGGAGACTTAGAAGGAGAGATCTTAAGAGGTCAAAGGAAGGCCATGAGACATGGGGTCACAGGTCTAAGGAGGTGGGTTCAGGTCAGGAGCCAACAGTGTTCAACATAACTACAAGTCTGCTCAAATTTGAGAAGTGCTCACTGCATCTAGTAACCAAAGATCTAGAGAACATTTAGAAGAGTGGTTGAGCAAACTAAAAATGAAGGTTCTTCAGGAGTGAGTGGAAAGGGAGAACATAGAGGCAGCATATAGAGATAGATTTTCCAGAAAAATCACCAGGATAGACTCCACTAGGCTCAGGAGATGCTTGTCCAGAGCAAGAAGGGGAAGAAAGACAAGAGAGAGGTGTAGCTAGAGGACGACATGGGGCTAAGAAAAGAATTTTTCAGATATGACAGGTTTAAACAAGTGGGAAAACTGATAACAAAGAAACTAATGGAGAGTGAGGGACTGGAAAACATAGGATGAGGATGCAGTATGGGAGCTTGGCTAAGCGCTTGGGCTCTGGAGCAAATCTATTTGAATTGAAATTTCTCCTCTGCTATTTCTCCTCTGAGTAAATAGAATATAACTGTCCCGTAGTTTTATCTTTCTGTGATGCATGTGGACGAAAAGTGCCAATGGCCTTCTTCAGAGTTAACAAAAAGTCTTTTGAGTACTTATATCATTTAAGGATATGGAAATGCTTTTTTAGCACTATTTCCAGGACAGCTGCTTCATTTATCCATTATTGTGAAATAAACCATCCTAAAATTTAGTGGTTTAAAAAAAGGACAATATTTTCTTCTGCTGTGACTCTGTAGGTGAGTAGGCTTTAGCTTTGACTCTGAAACACCTATCTCAGCTGAAAGGGCCCGAAGGAGGGAGCAGAAGTCACCTGGTGGCTCCTGTAGGTTGAGACTGGCTCTCTGCTGGGACCTGAGACTGTCAACACAAGCAGCTTCGCAGTTAACTTGGGTTTCCCTGTAACACGGTGACTGGGCTCCAGGAGACAGAACCAGGCAGAAGCTGTCTAGCCCCAGTTACCGAACTCCAGAAGTCATTCAGCATCACTTCCACCTCATTCGGTTCACTAGAAATGCATCTTTGATGTCATTCCACATTCAAAGGGAAGGAAATTAGACAGCATCACTTAATGAGAAAAGTGTCAGAGAGCTTGTGGGCGTGTTTTAAAACTACAACAGCAAAACATTGTCAACTAGGACAACAAATTACAATTTCAGCATTATTTTGTAGGCCTTGACAACTTCTGAAGTCTTCAATGTTTTGTAAGACTCTTTTTGAAATAATTCTTGCCCTGTTTATTTTAACTAAGAACAGAGCAGTTGAAGTAATAATGAATACAGGTCTCTAGGATGCATAGGGAGGGGGAGAGTGAGAGTCTTGTGGCTGTTGTCAGTTTAATTCTTCTCAAAACAGATTCATTGAGCTTCTTTATGATGTAGGACTTCATTTCCCCCACTGAGTTGTGAGGGAGAGGGCACCCCATATCACAGAGACTTTCCATTTGTTAGTTATAAAGCCAACCACCACAGGCAATATTATTCGTATGATAAGCAAACAGCAGGCTGTTGGCTTAATTTTATCAGCAGAAATTACTTTTTATTTTTTTCCATTAAAAATGCAATTTTATTTAATGGCAGTGGAGAACTATGATAGGACCATGGAGTGCTTTTCTTCTACCTTGTGTAGCTTGGGCAAGTGATGTGCGAGTCTATTAGTGTTATAGGGCAGCCCTGATACAAAACGGGGTGCCTGACTGTGGTTCCTCACCCGCGTGCTGTATTCAGTGCTCTACTGCAGGCACACATGAAAGATTAATAAAAGGTTTATTTACAAGGGAAGGGCAAATGAGGAAATGTACAGCTCAGGGAGAAAAATGGGAGACAAAATGTTAAATGCATCCTACCCGATCCGCTGATCTGGAATCCCAAATGGCACTCTGAGAGCTGGCCGTGAGCCAGGAGCCGTGAAGCCAGGAGGCGAGCGAGAGAGCCACCCCCAAGGCCCATGTGTTTGGTTTTTTATACCCAACCTGGCTGCTTAACTCCACCCTCAGGTCCCAGCCACCTTCCCTTTGGTGGTGACGGGATTTGTCTTTCCCAATGTCTTGATGACTTTGGTCTAGAGTGGGGGTGGGGTCCACAAAATCTGTATGGGATTAGCTCAGGACATCCTTTCCCCCTAACATTAAGAGTGAACCTCACAGTGTAATCTTTTGGGGAGTACGAGGAGTACTGGGTTGGCTACTACACATCCAGCCCTCAGCATGGCGCCAGGCACACAGGATGCTCAGAAGTCTTCCAGAATGACTGAAGATATGAGGCCCTTCTGCAGGCTTGAATAGGAAGTTACCCAAAGCAAAGGTAGAGGGACTTGAATATGAATGGGAGGTCCTGATTCTGTTGGATGAGAGGAAAGAAAGGTGGGGTAAAGAAAGACTTGACAGGTTTTAATGTGGACTGATGAGAAAGTCTCCATCTGCTAGTTTCTGTTATTTTGTTGTGCTGGGAAGAGGAGGTGGAAGTAAATGATGGAAGATTGAAACATTTTCTGTGGAGCTGGGACAGCCTGCAAATGACAGAAACATGGAAGGGCTGTTAAAATATGATAAAAGTCAGGACCTCCCTGGTGGCGCAAGGGGTTAAGATGCAACCTATGAAGCTATCCACAGCTGCTGCAGCACAATTTCCATCCCCAGCCAGGGAGCTACTCCCATGGCGCAGCAGACCTTTCCTGACTCACCCGCTGCTCCCTTCAGCAGTGTATTTCAGTCAATCCGCCTGTGTTCCCCACTCTGTCTCTGGTGAATCCCTTCACCTCCCCACCACACATCTGGCCTGTATCCCAGTTCTTGTATGCATAAATAAGTAAATCTTTAAAAAATATGATAAAAGCCAACTAATGTTGGCTCTCCTCAATGTACAACAACCTGCCATGTTCTTCCCAGGTGTTCGGTGGCTTTGGTGTAGGATACCAGAGAGTGTATGGTGGACAGATCCAGGGCTTTGCCAGGCAGTGCAATGGGAGGGTATAGGACCCAAGCAGAGGGGAATATTTTCAAAAGAATCATCCAAATGAAGGACAAGAAGGAAGTGAGAATACCAGGAGGTGATAGAGCAAAGTTGAGTAGGTAAAAGGATTAGAGGTCTCTGATGGTTGATAGATATAACTAGAGGGATAAGTGGTCAGAGAGTGAGAGGAGGGAGGGGGAAAAAGTCACAAAATCATCTGTTGTGGTCAGGGTCAGAGTGTAGAATATTTGAGATTTTTGGAGGTGAAGAGGTTATGAGTAATGACAAGATGCAGAGTTGTTCCCTGGGTAGATAAAAAAAAAAGGAGAGCAGAGGTGGAAGTTACTGGAGGTGAAAAGTCAAGGGACTGAGAGGCCACGTTGTTGATCATCCAAATGGGCATCAAAATCCTTTAGGGTTTATGACAAAGAGGAGACCTTGGTTTCAAGTGCTAAATATTTAACCAGTGGAGGAGAATGAGCAGATCAGTAGCTGAAAGTTACAGAGAGAGGTTGAGGAGGTTTAGGATGGTAGAACTTGAAAGGACTAGGATGTTTGTTTGTTTGTTTTGGTTCATTGTTACTTTACAAAGGTTGGAGAAGTCACAGTGTGATGTCAGTGAAGAGTGACACAATGTTGGCCTAGACTTCCTGATCCTGCAAGATCTGGGTCATGGGACATAAGCTTTTTCTCTTTCCTTGAGAAAGCTATCAGGAAAGCACAGTACCCAGAGGACACTCTTGCCTTTCGGTCAAGGGAAGAATTGGGGGACTATTTGGGAAACAGAATGGAAGATAGAGGACTTGTCTAAGTCTAAGATTCATTCATTTAAAAAATAAATATCAAGTACCTGCTTTGTGTGTGATACCATTTTGAGGTTTGGAATGTATCAGAGAATAAGAAGGGATTTACATTCCAGTGACAAGAAGCAAGGAATGAACAGCCATGCAAATATATACCCATCATTTCAGATAGCTATACAGACTGTGAAGAAAAATTGAGAGAATGTAGGGTGTATGAAGAAGAGAGTTACTTGTCACAAATTTTGTTTCACAAAGGGAATGTCTCACATGCAGTGGAATTTTGTTTCAATGGTAAATTTAGGTAGGTTTTATTGGTTCGAAGCTTAGAATAAATAGCTTTGTTGAATAGGAGATGGAGAAAAGCCCATTTGGGTTTTCAAACCATGTTTGTGGGACATGTGATTTTGCAAAATTATTGCCAGGGTTCTCACAGCAATTCTTTCATAGCTGTGGCCAGTGCATGACCTCTCCTACCTGCTTGGCCTCAAGCTCAATGACCTGCCCATGGCCCTATAGGTCAGCAAACCACTGGAAAAAAGAGGCAACTCTTGCTGTGCAAGGGTTAAAGGTGGTCTCTGGGCAGTCTCAGCCAGTTTGTATGCAAGTCAGGAAGCAATGGCATTGTCAAAATTGAGCAAAGGGAAGTGGCTAGCACTTCAGACGTGACACTCATTGAGGCTTAGAGGAGACGTTTTTAGGGCCAAGAAAAGGAAGTTTTACTTTACCAGAGGTTAGTAGATGCAGGAAATTTACTTTCTTAATAGATCTCAAATAAGGTTGGAGGAAGACCAGGAACAATATCTAGGGGATAGAGCTGTAATGGACAGTTAGTGAGAGCTGGGGACTTTGGGGAGGCTTCCCTATTCCAGATGGCTCTCAGAGTTGCTGTTCTGGGTTCCTATGAGCCTCCCTGGTGCCCTGATTCACCAGAACATTGGAAATGACATTCAGACTCTGATTGGTGTCCCCTTTGCTTGATTTTCCTTTATAATAAATCCTGTAGTCTTGTATTTCTTCATTTTCTCTTCACCTGTTCTTTTGAGATCATGAGGAAGGTATATTTTTCTGACACTTCCCTTTTAAGATGTCCAAATTAATTTATTTTTGGTACATTTATTCCAACTTTCTGAGCTTTTACTATATTAGAGAAACTGTTATAGATCATAAGGACTCAAAGACAAAAAGGTGACAGTTCATAATATAGCCATGCAAATAGGTATATATATATTTAATACACTCTGAAATATTGGCTTACTCTTACTCTACACACTCTCTTTTCAGCATCTCTTGGGCTTGAATGATCATGTATCGATAATATCATTAGCACAGTCTTCTCTTCTCATTTCAAGGTGTGTGAGTCCAGCTGCCAACTGGGCACCTTCATTGGGGTCCCATCCCAACTCACACACCATTACATAAATTCAATGAAACAGCTCTTTCTGCTAGCTCAGGAACAATCTGGTCCTCCTTCTAGCATTTTCCTTGTCAGGAAATGATTTTACTGTTAGCTAAGTTAAAAAAAAAAAAAAAAAGAATATCTTGAGCCCTGTAGTCCTTACACATTCAAGAGTCACCTCTCACATTCAGCAGTCACTAAGTCTCATTAAATTACGTCCTAAATATTTCTAAGGCCTTCTCTTCACCTTGGTGACCAGACCCATAGTTCAGACCCTTGTCTCCTCATCTGTTCATTACTGAGGCAACATTCTAATAAGCCTCCTTAACCAGTCTGGCCCTGTCCTAAACCTTGGTCAATGCTGTTACTTTTGCATGGTACCATGCCTTTAACTTCAGTGGCTCCCCAAATGCCTTTAACACAAACAAGACCCTGTCATTCTAGGCCCTTTCAGATCCCCCAGCCTGTCTCTCAATTGCCCTCACAGCTCCCTGCTCATACAATGTATCACAACTGTTGTGAGACTCTAGCAGGTCCCCCAGAGCCCCCTTTTCTTCCGTAAGTAGTGCTGCCTTTGCACACATGCTCCTTCTGATTAGAAAAATCATTCATGTCCCTGGCTGATTATACTCGTACTATGGATCTCAACTAAGGACTCAACTCTTCAGGGAAGCTGTGTAGACCTATGGCCAGCTAAGAATCCCCTTGCTAGGCCCTGGATTGCACCACCACAGCACTTGCCAAACTACATTCCAATCATCTCCATGCAAGTAACCTAAGGCAGGGGTTGTGTCTTATGCATTTTTGTACCTCCAGTGACACTCTCTATAGTAAGTGCTTAATAAATATGTGACACGTGAATAAATTAAAGAAAGATAAATGGAAAAAAAGGATGAAAGAAAGAGAAAGGAGAGAGAGAGATGGTGAGTGCGTGGTGATAAAGAGGAACAATAAGTAAGTCATACTGAAAGAGGCAGTGAAGGCTTCAAGGAAGAGGTGATGTTTGAGACAAACTTTGAGATAAAAGTAGGGGTTGCCCAGACAGAATCACAACAAAAGAATATTTAGATAAAATGAAGAATATGTATTAAATCACAGAGTAGAGGAAGGTGGTGAAATGCTATTTCATTTGTCAAGATTCAATTTTAGGTAATAGAAAATAGCCTGACAGATTGAATCAGAAAATGTTTTCAAATAAAGAATTGGGGCCTTATAAAATCAGATGAAACAGAGACATGGACTTCAGACTGGGTGTCCAGAAATAGCCCCCTGTGGAACACTCTAGAACTAGCTTGTTGGGGAAATTATAACATTTGCCACAATCAGGAAGATGCTGTCGCAGCTGCTGGCACCACCAGAGCCCAGTGCAGGGTTCAGGAAGCAGCTGCCAAAGCTGCAGGCTCCAGTACCACAGTCTTACCCACAATTTGGAGACCAGAAATTTGTACTAGCTAAAATCTGCAGCACGAAAATGGACGATTTCCCCCAAATAATGCATTCCAAATTCAAGTCTCCCATGAATGTGTCTGTCTGGCAGAACTGAGATTACATTTGAAACTCTAGTTACAAGGATGTCTGAGACATGAGGGTTTCAGCTTTCCAGGTGCTGCAAGAATGAGCTGGAAGGGTGCTGAGCAACCACAGGCACTGTGCTTCCCACACCTACTGAGTCATCACAACCCGAAATGGCCCATGCACGACAGTAGAAATAAGCCCAAACTCTGCAGAGTGGTTACTCCTCCCACGCCCCTGTCATCTTGTCAGACTGTGCAGTCTTTGTTGGGCTCTGTGTCCCTGCTAAAGAGCTGAGCTAACACTCACTCTTCCTCTTCAGTGAAGGGATTGCCATCTTGCAGCTCAGAGTCCAACTTAAATCAGGATTGTGTGACTAGTATTTGTGTGGTGGCTGGTTCATAATGACAAATCCAACATTTTCCTACCGGGGAGTGTAGTCAGCAGAACACAGCACCAAGGGGCTGGGGGCAATGGGAAGAAGGCCTTGCTTACAATGAACTGACTCTTCAATAACCATGTGACCCTGGAAAAATTACTTCAACATGGTGGATCTCATTTAGTGCTTCATCAAAACGCTTATCTGTCAAGTGAGGAGGGACATGGTGACTACCTGTGCCACCAACCCCCGGTGACAATGCTTTCTGTGTCTCTGTCCCTCAAATCCACGGTCCTCAGTAGGAGCGACCAGTTGACTTGCCTTTTGTGTGGATGCATATGGGGGAAGAGTCCTTTTTCTTTCTTTTTTTAAATTGAAGTAATATTGGTTTATTATTTATGTTTCATGTGTAAATCAACATCTGTATGTACTACCTTATGTTTGCCCGTGGACTTCTAGTTTCCATCCATCACTATATAACTGACCCCTTTTATTCTATTTATCCCCTTTCTCTTCTAGTCCCTTTTGCTCTTTTAGTCTAAAAGTTTTTTTGCTCCTCGTTTTTTTTATATATCACATATGATGTTTATCTTTGTATCTGACTTGTTTCACTTAGCTCTATGCCCTTTAGTTACTCCTGGGTTGTTGTAAATGGCAGGGTTTCATCTTTTTTTTTGGAAAAATAGCTGAGTAAGTATTCCCCTGTGTATATACTCCATACCTTCCTTATCTACTCACCTTAGGCACTTAGGTTGTTCCCAACTCTTAGCTATTGTGCATAATGTTGCCATGAATGTGGAGGAGCAGATATCTCTTCTGATTAATGTTTTGTTATTCTCTGAACAGATACCGGATACCCAGCAGTGGGAAAGGTGGATCATGTGGTTTTTCTGGTCATAACTTCTTGAGGAATCTTCACGCAATTTTCAATAGTGCTTGCACTGAGTTGACCTGTATTCCATCATATGCCCACTAGTCCTCCTCTCTCTCCTGGAAAAGAAAAAGGAGTATTTGCTTTTTTCCCCAAATAAATGTAAAGCAGAACCTTACTTCTTACCAAGACATCACTGTGGGGAACATGTCTCCAATAGGAAGCTCATTTACTTGGTGGACAGAAAATGACATGATGACATGATGGACATTTTTTTTTTTAAATGGGAATTATCTGTTTTATTTTATTTTTATTATTAATGATGTACCATTATTTCACATCCTTGTCTGTCTTTTCACAATATAGGCTTTCTTCCTTCAGTTGTGCTTACCATAGTCTTCCTACCACCAAAGCACCCATAGTCCATCATGCTACCCTCCCTCCCTGTTTTCACCCCTTCCCCTGAATCATCCATTTTAGACTCCTCCTGAATACTGATGTTCTTGAAATCACAATATGCTAGCTACATGTGTTTCTATTACACTTTAAAATAATAAACACATACTTGTTAATAAATAAAAAAATTAATCTGAGGTCTGCAATTATCTCCTGTACCACACATGATAGCTCTCACACACGCAGGGAACAAAAAGGTATACATGGCATGTGAAGTGTTGACAATGTTGGTGAGATAAGCTGATCACTGTTGACAGATCTGTGTGTATCAGCCAGGATTCTGTGGGGCAAGTCATGAAAATAGACTCAGCCTAATTTAAACAGAAATTTATTGAATTCCCAGAGTAAATGGTAAGGCTGGAGAACTGAAAAACACGCAGAAATCAAAGGAGACTTTTCCTAGGGATAGAAGGGGGCTGGGCAAATGAGGGTTGAGAAGCCAGGAAAGGCCACTCACAGAGGAAAGAGCATTCTGCCCCAGGATCCTGTTCTTTCTTTCTTTCTTTTTTAAAGATTTATTTATTTACGCATACAAGAGCTGGGGTACAGACTAGAGATATGGGTGGTGAGAGGATTCACTAGAGACAGAGCAGGGAACAGAACAGGCAGACGGAGTGAAACACACTGCTGAGGGCAACAGCGGGCAAGACAGGAGAGGTCTGCTTCGCCATGCGGGTTGCTCCCTGGCCGGCCGGGGATTGAACTCATGCTTCAGAGGCTTCAGCACGCCACCAGGGAGGCTCCGATCTTGTTCTTTCTTAAAAGCTAGCTGACTGGAGATTATTTTATGGTTATGTTAGGGGGAAAGGATGTCCTGTATCGGGGCTGCCCTATAACAATTAGACACATTCATACTCACACCAACAGATGCCAGTTGAATCCTGTCTCAGGAGAAGCAGTGCATGACAAGATGTCTGTAAGCAGTGTATCAGACCATAGGCTTGACACGGTTGGGGACACAGAGGATGAGTCATGGTCTTTACACCACAGAAGTTGGCCTAATGGCTGTCCCCATATTTGATCCTTTTGGCTATAAATTGAACATGGTTCTGATTTTAAGAAACTCCCAGTGGGGAATCAAATGAAAATAACTCACAATAAAACGGTGTGGCAACGTGGGCATAAAAAGAAGGGCATGGAAACTCTGGGAGGAAGCACTGATGGGGACTGCGTGGCCGAGAGGGCCTTCTCAAGGAGATGATCTGGGAGCTCAGGGGAGATGAGTTTATGGACAGAAGAAGGGTTTTCTAGGTGGAGGGAGAAGTAGGCAAAGGCATGAAATAGTGGACATGATTGGGAAGAGTGAGTAGGTTGACAACCATGATGAGTCAAGAGCTTCTGATATAAGGGAATACTGTTGGCAGGATGATGACTGCAAGTCCTGTGAAAAGAAAACTAATCTTCTCAGCTGAGTCCTGAAGCCATGATGATTATACATCATCCCTCATAAGAACCAAGTAGGCAAACATTTGGGCCTACTTATCACTGCATTCACTAGTCATGATGTTGCTCACTAAGCATGTGTCAAGAGTAACATTTTTGGTGAGATTTGTTTGACCAGAACTGTAAACTGTTCCCGTAGTCACAGGTTTCTCAGTTAATTACTCATACAATATGGTCATCCTCTCATGAGGCACAGACATCTGCTCAGATTTTTTGTAAAATAGAGAGAAATTGCATGCTAGTTCTCTGTCCTCTGAGAATCGTGCACCTCAAAAAACTTCTTCCCTTTTCTGAGACTTACGTGGGTGAGATGACATTAAGAGTGTACTATACATTTTTTGTTTGCTACCCATACTTTGAAATTAAATATTTCACTGGCCACACGATATTCCATAAATGTAGCATTATTAATTCATTTTCTTTCCTTGTACATAGAAGTTTCTTTTTGCTGTTTTCATCTGTGCTGACATAATCATGTAGTTTTAGCTTTTGGATTATTTTCTATGGAAAGATTTCCTGAAATGGGTTTAATGAATCAAAGCTTCATTATATTTTGTGGCTTTGCTATTCGTCACACAATTACCTTCTGAAGAAAGTGGAAGCTAGCCTATCGCTGGCATCAAATTTCACAGCAATCTCAAGAATGTTGGGAAGTGTGTTTTTCCTAATTCTTGTTAATTCATTAGGTGTAAATGTCTTATTTTAATTATGGTTCCTTGTTAATCATGGAAGTTAAACATTTTATATATTTTTGTTTTCCATCTGATCTCCTCCACTTTTTTGGTAAATTTTCCTTTGTCCCCTTATTTACTGGAATTTAATGTTTTTCTTTCCAAGTTGTATGACTCCAAAAACACACATGGGAAAATAGTCAAGGATGTTATTTTCTACATAAAAGAAGGAATGGACAGGGGAGAGGAACAAACCTTTTCTTATTTGCTAAAAAAAATATTCTAAATGTGAGATAGGAAAAAGACAGAACGAAAACTAAAATGTCACTCAACAATAACATGCAAGTTGGGAGGGAAATGATTCACAGAGGCATGTAGTTTAGGGAATGATGTTTATATATTTATTAACTTTAGAGCCTGAAAAGTAAAATATTCATGGTGAAATTTCAATAGTGATGACAAAAGAATGGAAACAGAGTAATGTAACTTCTAAGTGAGTAGGGAGGGGAAACTGGAATTAAAAAAAAAACAAAACCCTTCCTACAGATAAGGCAAGACAGGAAAAATAAAGAAGTGTTGAAAGGGGGCTAAAATGGAAACTAAAAATTAATGTAGTAAAAGAAGTGCAAAGAGATTACAAAAAATAAACACAAACTAAAATTATTGTATGAAAGATAGATTATCCAACTGGACTTTAAAACTTGGAGGGAAGAGGACAGGGGACTGTGGTGATGGTGCACAGGGGCATTAATGAAGGAAATTCTACGGTCACTACATCTGGACATTTACACAGCAGATTTACACAAAGTAAAATACATTTACACAAAGTAAAATACTTACAAAGACTAGTAGACATAAACAAACACTGTGAGGACTCTGAGTCTAGAGAGAGGAATGGAAGGGGATATGAGGAATAGTAATGGGGAAAAATGTTGGAATCACTTGGAAAAAATGTGTGTACAAAAGCTTTAAAAATATTATATAAAGATACTAATGTCTGTCAGCTAGTTCTGAGTAATCTCAAGTTTGTCCCGTAACCAACATCAGCCTTTATGTGGTAAGAAGAAAGATGAAGTAAACTGTTTAAGTTTCAAAGCTATGATTCAGTAATTCTAAACCAAGTCTTTTTGATTTAGTTGGGATTAGATAACAAACACATGAAGCGATGAACAATTTCTAAAAATTAAATAAAATAGAGTAAGAGGGCAGCAATTCACATGAAAAAGCTAATTTAGGATCCTTGTAAAAAAATAGCAAACAGGAATAAATGGATGATTGATTGAAATGTTAATGTATAATTTTGCCTTAGAATCAGAAATAATTAGAACTTCTCAAAATAAGATTTTCATTTTATGATAGTATCTTCTTACTATATAAGTAGTTGGGAGTTCATGATGTGGTAATAATCTGTATTCCTCATTACTGTCCAACCTCAGGAGGAAATGTTCCTATTTATAGTGAATATCTCTTATTTTGTCTTCCTCAAATACTCCTTTTGGTAAATATCTCTATTTAAATATACAATTATAGATGATGGGGGAAGCATAGTGTTCCTTCCCCTGGTCACATGAACAAAGACAAATTTTGCAAATCATAGTGTTAGTTCCCTTCACCACAGCCCTTGTTCCAGGGATACCTTCATAACGCAAGTCAGCTAAGCAGAGTGTTTCTTTGTGGTTATAGTCCTGTCATGAGATAAGGCCGAAGATGTTTAGGGTCAGGGTCCAATTTTTAGAGAACTTGGTCAGAGAAAATACTGATAATTTTGAGAGTATTTAAATGAAAGCAAAAGAGTGCTAGCATTTGTGTCATCGCTTCTATTTCTCTTCAAGGCCAGTTCCACCCATTTCACCAACTGTCCATTTCCCCATCGTAACTATGTCTTCCTGCCGCTCTGTGACGTGGTCGTAAGGGATCCTGATCCAGCACATGACTCTCAGGCGCCTCGATAAGGGAGGAAGAAAAAGAGATGAGGCTTTGTTCTTTCTAAATGTTACTGTTTGGTTTAGTTTTAGCCCCAGGAATGTCCAGATTAGCTATCTGTTGGCAAAGATAACAAGAGAATGTGGTTCTTTTAAAGGAATTCCTCTTTTAAATTCCTCTTAGCATTCCTCTCCCATGCCTGCTAAGGGACCTCATGTATTAAAGCACTAAAACCTTACAGTAGGCAGTGACTACATTCCCTTTGATTACTGAAACTGTCTGTTATGAGCTTCTTGCCACTAGATAGCACTGTCAGTAGATTAATCAGAACCGAACTTAAATTTTAATTTAGATCAAATACTACTAGTCAATAAGACTGATGGTACTTACGTATCACCTGCTTTCTTTATCAAGCCCAACAAAATAACTCTCTCTCTTTCTTATTTGTTACTGTGTTGCCCAATGTCCTTGCAATCCAAACATTGAATTTGAAGGAAGTCTGAAAATACTGCATCCTAGTAACAAAAAGAAAAATAAATAAAATGAAGAAAACAGTAACATATTCTGAAGACTGTTGAGATAGCATGGTGTGGTCATTATTTCCATAGGTCCTAGGGTGTGCTGCCCACATTTTCTGCTTGTTTCTATGAGAATGGTCCATGGCTAAAGAGGCCACATCCCTTCTCCCTGGGAAACCTGTATCCAGTAACCAGTCAGTGTGAGGATGGGAAGGCCCAGCTGCCTGGCCAGGGCCATCCACCTCCTGAAGTATATTGTAACTGCAAGGCAGTTTCTCTCTCTCTCTCTCGCTCTCTCTCTCTTTTCCCTTGTATTTAATAATTGTCATTTATTGAGCACTTTTTATTATTTTCAGTGCATTTTACCTAATTTTCGGTGCATTTAACCTAATTTTACCTAATTTTAAGTAAACAGGAGAAAACTAGGCTTTGTGCTGTGAGGAATGGATTTTTGGTTTGTTTTTCACAATTTTTAACTGAGCTAATATTGGGGTACTCCCATAAGGTATTACCACCATCGTGCACTCACCACCAATTCATCCATATTCTACCACTATAGGCCATTGTGCTTCCTTCCCTCTTTATTATTTTCCCTCCCCCACCTCCTCTCCCCTTGATGTCTCAGTTCTGTAGTCAGATATCAAGGGTTCAGCTTGTCTTTATCTGCTGCTAATCTGGTTACCTTATTTTCCACATATTAGTGACACCATCTGGTATTTATCTTTCTCCTTCTGACTTGTTTCACTTAGCATTATCCTTTTAAGCTCCATCCATGCTGCTACAAATGGCATGAGTTTATGTTTTTCATTGCTGCATAGTACTCCATTGTGTATATATACCACATCTTCTTAATCCACTCATCTGGGCCACTTAGGTTATTTCCATAGTTTAGCTATAGTAAATAGTGCTACAATAAACATAGGAGTACAAGTTTCTTTTCAAATTAGTGATTTTGAATTTTTGGATAGATGTCTAGGAATGGAATCACTGGGATGAACGGCAGATCCATGTTCAATGTTCTGAGGCACCACCATACTGCTTTCTGTAAGGGCTGGGCCAGTTTGCATTCCCACCTGCTGTGTAGGAGGGTTCTCTTTTTCTGCATCCTCACCAGTGTTGCGTTGGGCAACACCACACTGAAAGAAATGGGAGTCATGGAGCAGGCTACGTAATGCAGGATGCTGCTGAAGAGCAAGATGCTGGCCCTTTTATTGACACACGTAATTGGTTGTAAGGGGGAGGAGCAAAAGGCGATTAAGGGGAAGGAGATTAAAGAAAGGGGAATGGTGTAGAAGATCAGGGATTGTGAGTCTGCCCTCCAGGCACTTCTTATCTACTTGATGACACACCCTAATCCCCAGCCATGGTTCTAATATTATCACAAGTTGTTCCACTGATCAGCTTCTGGGGTCCCTTGTCATACATGGTTCCTCTGCTCCCCGGACGTTCCCGGTCATACTGTGTAGAGCAACCCCGGTACAAAACGGGGTGCCTGACTGTGGGTCCTCACCCGCGCGCTTAAAAGGACTTATCAATGCTCTACTGCAGGCACACGTGAAAGGTTAATAAAAGGTTTATTTACAAGGGAAGGGGAAATGAGGAAATGTACAGCTCTGGGAGAAAAGTGGGAGACAAAGTTTTAAATGAGTCCTACCCGATCTGCCAATCTGGAATCCCAAAATGGCGCTCTCAGAGTTGGCCGCCAGCCAAGAGCGGTGAAGCCAGGAGGCGAGCGATCGCGAGCCAGAGAGCCCAAGACCCACGTGTTTGGTTTTTTTATATCCAACCTGGCTGCCCAACTCCACCCTCAGGTCCCAGCCACCCTCCCTTGGTGGTGATGGGATTTGTCTTTCCCAATGTCCTGATGGCTTTAGTCTGGAGTGGGGGTGGAGTCCACAAAGCCTGTATGAGATTATCTCAGGACATCCTTTCCCCCTAACAATACCTCGTGATGTATAAGTCGGGTGTACATGTAATGTATCAGTGCTCAGCCCCCTGGGCATTCCGTTGGACATACCTTGTGAGGTACATGTTATGCATTGGTCCTCAGCCCCCCGGGTGTTCCGGACATACCTCATGATGCACAACCTTCCCAGTGTGATCCAGCTTTGTCCTCTTGTTTGATTTGAAGGGCTGAAGGGTTGGGCTCCTGTTCCTAACTGGCCAGGCCACTTTGACCTTGTTTAGGTGACAAAATGGCAGCCGAATAGGCTGCCTAGGAGTAACAGACCCACACACCAGCACTTGTTGTTTTGTTTGTTTTGATATGGGCCATTCTCATAGGTATGATATGGTATCTCATTGTGGTCTCTGCTCAGGTCTTCTTTCCTTACACCACACAGATGTGAATTCCCAATAAATGTCCTGCATGTTAGTCTGTACTGGCTCTATGTGCATGCTTGAATCCATCCTTTGTCAGTCATGATACCGGAACTGTAAATTTACAGGCCTAGTCTCCCAGCCAAGAACGGATCCCAGGCTGCAGTGGCAGTGCTGAGTCCCAGCCACTACACCACCATATGTTGGTGCCTCACGAAGCCGCAGCAGGAACTTTGCAGACACTCAGGCAAGCAAGCGAGAAGAGGCAGATTTGTTTAGGGAAAGAAAAAGTTTATTGAGGAGAAAAGGAATAGAAATAAAGTGGGACTCCCAGGCCATGGAACCAGGCCAGGGAGAGGCAAGGGAACCAAAGTGGAGCCAAGTCTCAGGAAATATAGACCTTCTTTCCCTAATTATTCTAAAGCTCCACCATTCTCCTTGTGATTAGTCAGTTCTCGGTGGTCTCACTCAGTGCCTAAATGTCTCTGTGTCCAGAACTAAGTCTGTGTCCCAGCCCTTATCTTTTTTTCTTCATTGCCCTCTGTTTGGAAGGTGTTGTTGACCCCTAAGGTCGTAAAGTAAGTCCCTAATGTCATAAGTCCTGGGGTGTTTGATTTGCTGTCCTTATCTTTGGAGACTTCCTTAACTCTCCTGAAGACCCTGCACTGTCCTTGAGGCTGCCTAATTATCCCTAACTTGCTCCAGGATTCAGTCAGACATGGACCACCAAGGTGAGTGAATTTACCTGGAACCATACCTTCAGAGTTCTCTTTCCAGGGAGTAGAGAGACTGGTCTGGGTTAGGAGTGTGCCCTGTGTTTCTGCAATAGACCGAGACAGGCAGACAGGCCTCGTGAGTTCTAAGTCTGTAACCTTGGCCCCCTGCATTGGGCTCCAGCCAAATGGGGCAGTGTCTAGGTCTGGGGCAGCCCCACATTTTGGATTGTTTTGTTTCTAGGCCCAGCCCCCTTTCCACAATGATGCAATCCTTCAGAAGAGACCACAGGTCAAGTGCACCTTCCTGTCATCGAGCACAGAGAGGCTTGTAGCTCAGTCTCTCCAGGAATTCTGGAGATCCCGTGATGTGAACGCTTTTGTTTTCTCTGTGAAAGGCCCTGTTCTCAGAAAAGGAAGCATTCTCAGGTGATACAGGACTTCCCAGGACCCTGGCACCCTGTTACATGAAGCAGCCAACTGAGAAATACTTTAGCTCAAGTTGCTTTTTTGAGGTCATTGGGATCTCAAATTACCATCCACAAACCAACTCCCCTTCTTCCAGATAAGCATACAATGTAAAGGTAAAATACAACTTGAAGAGTTGCTAGCCTTTCTCCTACTTCCAATCAGATTGCAGCCCCCAATTCCCCCTCTTGGCAGGTCCAAGAACCCCCAACTCAGCCCCAAGCCTAGAGCCCCAGAGTAAGGAGCTACTCAAGCCCACTCGCCCACCCCGCCCCGTAGGCTTGTCCAAGAACTTTCCCCAACCCCCCATTATGCTTCCTCTCCCTTGGGGTCTTCCTTTTCTTCCTCCTCCCCTACCTGTCCCCTCTTGCTCTCCCGATCACCCTCAAGTCTAGGTGGGCTATCCCCTGCTTTCTGCTCCTACAAAATCCCGTGCTTCTTTTATCCACACTCATATCACCCTGTGCTGAAGTTTTCTGGGGGTGTGAAGACTGAGCCCCTTGAGACAGGAACAGGCCCACCTTGCTCACCACTGTGTCCTCAGGTCTAACAAACACTTAGTGTTGTCGTTCTTGGAGTCGGTGAGGTTTGGAGTGCAGGGTCCTTGGTTCATTCTGGGAAAGCTTTCACCAGAGCTCGCCTTTCAGCAACACACGGCGAGTTTCCCAGGCTAGTTTCTCCACAAGACAGAGACGTTAGTTATATTTAAAGAGCAGGTTTGTTAGGGAAAAGGTGGGAGGAATAAAGAAAACTTGTATAGACACAAGCAGGCAGGCAGAAAGGTGCAGGTTTGCTGGGAGAGGCCTGCATGGTTATAGGCAGGCGGCCTTGAGGAGACCTGCCTCCACTGAGGGAGGTCAGTGAAGAGAAGCCCCTACATAGTACAGGGCATGGGCAGGCAGGAAGGTGCTACCCTGCAGAGGAGACAGTTGGTGAATAGAGGCACCTGCACAGTCACAGGTGGGCAGTGGGAGTGTGCGAAGGGTCAGGAACGGACACGGTGCAGGTTTTCTGATCCTGGGTAAAGGAGGAGTCAGAGTCCTCAGTGGTTTTTTGCAAATCTTTTATTGGGGTTCACCAGGCATATGGCAGGCAGGGGTGCTGGGGGGCCGGGAGGCTGGCAGGCCTCCCAGCCCCCAGCAGGTCTTCACTCTGTGGGCTCTCCGGCCTTCTCTTGGCTTCTCTGCTCTCGACTTCTGTTCATTCTTGGCTTCTACTTTTGGCTTCTGCGGCTGCTGGCGTCCCCGTGACTCCGCCCTTAAAAGCACAGTCTTAGCCCAGGTGTACCCACTCCAGGTGCCCGCCATCAGGCATGCATTCAGGATCACAGGGTTCCCTCATCTATCCTGATGGCGGGAGGGCAGAAAAGCCTGATATTTTTCCTTACCCTACAGAGTGCTGCCCCAAGACTGTGCAGAGACTGCACTGATATACTCTTCTTCTGTTTGGGAGGGGTCACTTCTTGACAGCCTTCGGTTAGTTGCTGATTTTGGATAACTGCAGAAACTGAAAGGATCCAGGGACTGGAATTGGAGATTCCACAATGGGCTTCATCTCCATATCTTTACCCTTGGGCCTGTGCTCGAGACACTCCCTACAGCAGTCTGATAGCTGCTTGTGTCTTACGCTTTGTAATCTAGGCAATGGGCCTAAACTGGGTCAATGGCGAAGCTAATCCCTTCTACCCCCACCTCCAGCTCTTGACATTTTGTGAGCCAGGTTTCTGGTCTTGTGCCCACCTCCCTTTCAGTTTTTTTCCTATTTCTGTCCTCCATCATTAGCAGGAATTGGGGGGGGGGGGACCAGTCTTCGTGGAGAGGGAGCAATTGTGCATTAGGTTTTGTTACAGGTTTTTGTGATTGATGTTGCCAGGGACCAGTGTTCACCTAGATTGAACTGACATCGCTACCAAGAGCGACAGCCCTTCCTCCTTCAGTGTCAGGAGGATCGGGTTGTTCTGACTTGGGTCCTTTGGCCCCTGCCCTTCAGCTGAGGACGGGTCAATGGCTGGGCAGAGAGAATGCCAGACAAGCTCCACTGAACCTATGGACTCAGGTCTGGGCCTTTGTAAATGGGAATGCGCCTCTCAGATGTGGGAAGTGGTCTCTTCTATTAGTCAGCCTGTGCACTTCTGTACTTCCATTTTCATTGACTCCTCAGGTTCCTGGTAGGTTGCTTGTTGGCTTTTGTAGGACTATTAAAGTAAGGTTTGCTTGCAGACATACTCAAGGTGGCTCAGGTGTAATGGGGAGTGTTGAGAGAGGACACTGTAATGGGAAGGGCAGTGGGACGTCCTCAAGAGAGATTTTAAAGACTATTGCCCACCTTGTGGAGTGCTGGGGGTGGGGGGGGGTGGGGAGACTGAAAAAACAAAAACAAAAACCGTTAAGTGTTAGTACAGAAGAAGCATCACCTAGGTGTTAGCTATTGTCCTCAATAGCTAACTGATTACTTCCCCCAGGTGATAAGGAGGTGATAAGGAGTGAAGGCAGCCTGGAAGTCAATGACCTTCTCTCTGCATCTATTTTTTTTTTAAGTTTATTTAAAAACACTTTGTAAGGGGCCAGGACTGGCCACAGTGCAGGTTTTCTGATCCCATGCAGACCGGGTAAAGGAGGAGTCAGAGTCCTCAGTAGTTTTGCAGGTTTTTTATTTGGGGTTCGCCAGGCATATGGCAGGCAGGGGTGCTGGCTGGGTTTTCTGATCCAGCAGACCGGGTAAAGGAGGAGTCAGAGGCCTCAGTGGTTTTTGCAGGTTTTTTATTGGGGTTCACCAGGCACATGGCAGACCTCCCAGCCCCCAGCAAGTCTTCACTCTATCTGGGCTCTCTGGCATTCTCTGCTTCTGCTTCGGCTTCTCCTTCAGGTTCTGCTGCTGCTGCTGGCGTCCCCATGACGCTGCCCTTAAAAGCACAGTCTTAGCTCAGCTGAATCCCATCTACCTATGCCCACACCCTATTCCAGGTGCCCGCCATCAGGCATGCATTCAGGACAAGGATCCATCATCTATCCTGATGGCGGAAGGGCAGAAAAGCCTGATATTTTCTTTACCCTACACACTTATTTTTTATAATTTATTTTTTTTAAATCATTGTTAATTTTTAAACAATATTTGCTTCCCCCCACCCACTCAGGTGTAGTCCCCACAGTTTCCTTCCCCAAGGCACCTGTGCACCATCACCTCATCCCCTGTGCTCCTCCCTCCCTCCCTCTGATCCCTCTCCCGCCTCGCCTCCTCCCCTGTAGGATGTCTCTGATTTATAATTGTCTGCTTTTGCGTTGTTGTGTTTTATACTGTGTAAAGGGCAGGACTGGACCAGTGCGCAGGTTTTCTGATCCAGCAGACCGGGTAAAGGAGGAGTCAGAGGCCTCAGTGGTTTTTGCAGGTTTTTTATTGGGGTTCACCAGGCACATGGCAGGCAGGGGGGCTGGGAGGCTGGCAGTCCTCCCAGCCCCCAGCAAATCTTCACTCTATCTGGGCTCTCTGGCGTTCTCTGCTTCGGGCTTCTCTTTTGGCTTCTGCTGCTGCTGGCGTCCCCGTGTCGCCGCCCTTAAAAGCACAGTCTTAGCCCAGGTGAATCCCATCTACTATGTCCACACCCTACTCCAGGTGCCGCCATCAGGCATGCATTCAGGACCTCAAGGATCCATCATCTGTGCTGATGGCAGGAGGGCAGAAAAGCCTGATATTTTCCCTTACCCTACATACTGTTATATTTTTTTTACACTGATATCCATCTATTTTGATCTTTACTTCCCGCATGCTGGGTGGCTTTCTCTGCTTTTCTGTGCATCTGTGGAAAGTTCATGGATTTCAGAGTTTCAGTTTGAGAGCAGTTACCAAACCAAAGCCTGGCCTCTCTGGTTCTAGTTCCTTATTCCCTGCAGTGAGTGGATTAGCTTGAAGCAGCTCGGACCACAGGACATCCAGCTACTGCTGGAGACATGGTCGGACCCAGTTGTGTGGGGCTGGGTCCCATGAGCTGTGGTGGTGGTGGTGGTGGTGAGGGGAGTTCCCAGAAGAAGGGCTCATGGGTTAAACTAGGTCTACAAGTCTGACCTTAATTGATATGAACATGTGTGTTTGGTCACTTGTGAATGTCATGTTTGAGGGTTTCATTCACCTGTAGAGATGTACAAATATGTGTGTGTGTGTATGTGTGGAGAGAGAGAAAGAGAGCTTCTCATTTATTCCTTTATTCATTTATGTGGCACATCCTGTGCTATGAGTCAGAGATATAATGGTAAACTGTCACCTGCCAAGGAGGCAGGTGTGACACAGAGCAGGTCTTCCAGGTGAGGGTAATTGACTGGTCAGTGAAGTGTGGGAAGGGAGGGTGTTCATATCAACAACAACCCTGTCAAGGTTTTGAGGCAGAAAGAAGAGGCTACACTTGAGGAACAAAGAAGGCCATGTGGTTGGAGTTCAGAGCACCAAGGGCATTGTTTTGCAAGATGAGTCTGAACCAAGCTGTGGCTATGGGTCATTTGTGGATTTGGGGTTTTATCTAAGACCATGGGAAACAGCTTAACAGTTTACCATCATCTGCATTGCAAACGATGCCATCTCTTTTCAAAGCTCAAATTCATTGTTTTAGGCCTCAGGTGCCTAAACTAGCAGAAAGAATGTCCCTTGGGTGCCTCTCTCCCTGGCTGCCATGAAAGGACTCATTCATTCCTTTGGTGTTCACATAGCACACAAAGGCCTTGCTATTGAGTCTGACCAGTGACCCAAACTTGTATTCCCATGGTCTGACTTCCCTTTGAGGCCGTGGGTATCTCACCTACAACACTCAATCCAAGATGGGGGTTTTAATAACCTCAACCTCTCCCTCCTCCATTCTTTACACCTGCCACCTGATTACCTCCTGCCTCCAGGAATTCCCCAGACAGGCTTACCATGTCCACTGATCCCAGACTAGGCCAGATGCCTAACTCCTGTGAGAACAATAGCTAACACCTAGGTGATGCTTCTTCTGTACTAAGCACTTGTGTTTTTTGAGTCAGCCCCCCTCCCCAAGCACTCCGCAAAGTGGGCAATAGTCTTACTCTCACTGCTCTCCATGAGTCAACCAAATGGTTTAAGGATTCCTGGGTTATCTGTTCCCTGATGGCAGAGTCCAGAGACATGAAGTTTGATGTTCCTAGAATGACACAGATGTGGTCCATAGGCCAGGGTCTGAGACTCCTGGCACCAGAGCTGGCCCCACAGAGTGGTCCTCCTGATGTAAAGACAGAGAAGCACAGCACGGAGATAAGGGGGGTTCCACAGGCAAGTTGCTCTCCCAACTTTCAGGTTTATAAGATATAGTTCCTGATTCTTTACAAAACAGGCATGTTTGGTAAATTCCCAGCCCAGGCTCAGAGGAGACCTTGGCCTTGAGGCTGATGAGCCAAAGCTGAAGCCTTCAGGAAGTGAGGCCCTTGGGAAGTCCCTGTAGTTAGGAGCACCAGGGTCAGAGTGCCCTGCCCAGGTCTGGCCCCTGAACCTTCCACCCAGAATTCAGGCCTTGTGTGCTGAGTGATGGGACCCTAGGAATGAGCCAAGGCCACAGGCTTAGGGTTAGGGGAAAATGAAGGCCTCCCACAAATCCCTCTTGAGATGTTCGTAAAGGATTAGCCCTTCTACAAGTGGGGGAGGCCTGTCTTTCCTTGATAGAGAGCCCTGTCCTCCTCCAGCAGAGGAGGATTGGGGGCAGGCTAACCTGTCCTTTCACCCTCTACTCCAGTGTTCTAAGGTTTCAGTGCACAGAGCTTAAGTGTATTTTATTGCCTCCATGTCATCCTTTCTCTCAGCCAACCTCAAACCTAAAGTAGAGCAGGGAGTAAAGTCCTGGGAGGAGAAGTGCTGTGTCCAGGGACACACACCCGGTGAGTTGCACACTTGGGGTTCAGACCCAGACTTTCCATCTGCCAAAGGGGCCCTTGCTACTGCTCCCCATGAGACAACTGAATGGTTTAAGGATTCCTGAGTTATCTGTTCCCTGATGGCAGAGTCCGGGGACATGAAGTTAGATAGCAGGTCAGCACTGGATGACAAAGAGAAGGGTCTTCCAGAGGAGGTAAGGAGAGTGTGTCTGACCTCATGGACAGCATCATGGCAGCAGCCAGGGCATGGAGCCTGAAGGCAGCTGGCAGAGTAGATGAGACCTTATGCTCCCTAAGCCTTGTGTCAAATTAGCCTCCACATGACCCTCAAACAAACCATGGATATGCCCAACCCAGGGCCTTTGTGCTTGCTGTTCCCCTCACCTAGAACACTCTTCCTCTTCCTTGACAACTCCCAGGTCTCAACTCAAACATCATCTCTCAGAGAGGACTTCCTGACCATGAGCCCTAAAGCAGCTCCCACCTAGTTTATAGGTGAAAACATGCTTGTGATTTCCCCTATAACACTTACTACCGTATGAGTTAACTTAGTTGTTTGCTCATTTCCTGCCTATCTTCTTTGGAATATCAAGGACCTATCTGACTAATTCCCAGTGCTCGGCAGAGTGCCTGGCATGCAAGTCAGTTGTCTGGATGAAGGGATGCAGGAGTGGTAAGCTGACAATAGTCAGGATTAGGTGGGCACAAAGGTCCAGCCCACTAATGGAGCTCAGTTACCCACATGTCATCTCCAGATTTACACAGATAGGAACCAGTTGGGCTCCTATTAGTATGAGTCACCCTTCTGGAAGCCTGGCCTGCACACCTCCTTGGGATGGCCAGCCCACATGGGTGTGTGGGAAGGCGGCCACAGCTCCTCCTCTTCCTCTCTTCAGGTGTTCAGGAAGGCAGGAGCAACTTCACCCTGGGAGGCACTGGTGGCACAGCTACTGGCAGGTACTCCTCCTTTCTGTGCAGCAGCTCAGTCTGGAAACAGAGGCTGGGCGTCCTCGGCAAAACTTGTATCCCATCAGGCCCTTCCATGGCTTTAGGTAAGCTCCTTCCACTCTGATTTTTCCATCTGAAATAGAGAAAATCGCTATTGCTAGTGTTTACCAGATGCTCAAAAGAGTGAGTCCAGGGAAACTTCAAGGGCATATATGTCCTTGTGTCAAGGCCTGTCTGGGAGACTTGGCTTCTGCAGAGACAGCAATCTCTGTGGGAAGATCATGCAGCTGTTCTGAGAAAGGGGCTGCAAGCCCAGTTCCTGCCAGGCTACCAGGTAAACAGAGGAAGCATGCCTGCTGTGAGCAAAATTACTGAGCTCTAAGAGTCTACTGGTCATTTTCATTGTTTGAGACATGGAGACTGGAGAAATATTTTTATAAAATGAGAGACAGTACAGTGTGAGCCCAGTGAGAAATATTAATAGAATCTGCACTCAGTCATAAGATCTGAGGGGTATTAGGGAAGGGTAAGGACTGCAGAGAATTAGCAGTTGTCACTAATTATTTCCAGTGGATGGTTGTCAGTAGGAATGCAGGTCAGGTGGCTAGAACTTCTCATTTTTCAAGAAGAATCAGATATTCTGGTTTCATTATGTGTAGTCTTTTGCTTACGCAAAACAATGAAGTAAGAAAACATTTAGTCTAAGAGCTACCAGTTTGCAACCTCTGGTTATGATACGTGAGGGTCAGGGAAAGGCCTTAAGATTGATGGTTTCAAGACCCAGTTTTTAATTTTATGTTGGCCTCTTATGAGCAAATGATTTATCCTTTTTTTTTTTTTTAAAGATTTATTGATTTATGCATACAAGAGCTGGGGTACAGGCCAGAGATGCGGGGGTGCAAGAGGATTCACCAGAGCCAGAGTGGGGAACAGAACAGGCAGACTGACCGAGATACACTGCTGAGGGGAGCAGCCAGCAAGAAAGGAGAGGTCTGCTGCGCATGTGGGTTGCTCTCTGGCCGGCTGGGGATGGAACTCGTGCTGCAGAGGCTGTGGATTGCCTCATAGTGCGGTGCTTAACCCCTTGCGCCACCAGGGAGGCCCGATTTATCCTTTTTGGATCTCACTTTCTTTAATAAGAAAAGGATGGCAAACCCTCAAGTTTTCATAGACACAATACTATTACTATAAGCCTGGCTTTCTGTTGTATCTCATTTAATCCTCCCAGCAACTGTATGAGGAAGAACTATTATTGCTCACATTTTCAGAAGAGGAAACTGTGGCATGGAAATGTTAAGAAATTCACCAGGACCAGACAGCCAGTGGAGGGGGGCGGGCTAGGCTCACTGCAGACAGTCTGTCTCAAACCACTGTAGGGACATAGGCAATCGGGACCGAGAGCCTGAATGAGACCTTGGAGGGAGAAGTGCTTTATAAACCACAAGCCGTTATTCCAAGGGCAGCACACCCTCTCTCCTCCCCTTAGTGGGTGTAGGGGGGTAGCAGTCGCCAATGGGAAGTGTTAAAATGTAGTGGTCTTTTGTCTTTTTCAAATGTATGAAGGAAGATGCTGGAACCATACCCAGAATCATACACTGAAGAAATAACTGTGCTTAAAAATGGCTCACTCCAAAATATATAAAAACTGGTGCACAGAAAGTGCTAAATAAATGGGCAAGAACTTGAATTGGATCAAATTCAGAAGACAAGTGGATGTAGGTCCAGTGACACCATGATTTCTGGGAGAAGGAACCACGGTCTAAGGCCAAGAGAGTGGCTGGGCAGTGGCAGGACTCAGAACAGAAAGCATGGAGAGGCTCATGGTCCGACTGAGGAGTGGGGGAGTGGCGACAGACGAGCAAGAAGGACCACCTGTGTGTGCGTTGGACAAGTCGTTAGCTCACCAGATCTGTTTCCTCTCTATGCCACTGGCCTTCCAGCTAGTGTGTGTGAAAAACAAGAGTGAAAACAAAAAGGAGGAGGCGCTGAAGACCGAGATGATGAAAGTGTAAATGCTTTCTAGGATCCAAGTTTGAAAACAGTTTCAAGCTACTAGATGTTGATCCTATCTTGATTATATAGCTGGAATAAATTAAATATGACTGGTTAAGTAAAAATTAACTTGATCAGAATGAATGATTGATTAATATTATATCTGCTATATGCTCTTTCCTTGAGTGGATGACTTACTAAGGCTTTTGGGTGCTCTTGTATTCTCTCTCTCTCTCTCTCTTGCTTCATCTATCTAATAGATGATCCACACTTGCTACTAAAAACAGGCTAAACCAGCAGGAACGAAGATAGGTAATTATTGGTACCTACAATGGGGCGCTAGTCAGCACCTAGTCAGCACCTTTCAAGGACTCACAGTATAGGGTGCCCAATCATCTCATTTTTCCTGGCACTGAAGGGTTTCCCAGGATGAGGGACTTCTAGTAATAAAACAGGGGAAGACCAGGAAAAACTAAATTGTAACCAGGTAAAGAGCTTTCTTTTTCACCTATGAAGGGTTTTAACATTACCTTTTCTTTACTACCAAAAATCCTTCTAAAATTTCCAAATAACTATGGAATAGATCATTGCTCTATGAGATGTAAGTGCAAACAAAAGGAGCAACATAGAACTAATATAATCCTTACTCCTGTGAACTGTATAATGAAGAAGAGAGGAAAAAGATCAGCTACTTCTCTGGCAGGATCATAGTGTGAGAAGAAATAAAAGAACTGGGTTCAAATCCTAGCTCAGCCACAATGTGGGGCAAGTGATTTAATTCTAACCTTCAGTTTTTTTATTCTCCAAAGTCAATCTTGTACATCTTGAAAGTGAGTGCAGATATACCCACCACACAGAGCTGTTACGAACCCGTGAGATGTGTATGAGAGAGTAGAACACAGAGCCAAAGAACCACAGGTAAGAAACAGTTGCCAAGCAGAGGCACCAAGGTGGAGACAGCTGTCCCCTCCCCAAGGCCCTCTCTCTCCCCGCCTCTCACTGCCTGTGGAGAAGCTGCCTCATAAAGCTAATCATTCAATGAAGAAGGCAAGAGCAAACATGCATACTTCTGGGAACACAGGATAACTTGATAAATGATGACTTTCAGTGCAGATCCATATCAAACCCAGAAACTGCTGGAGCAAAAAACTCCATTGGAGGAGTCTGGGTCTCAAAAAGATTGATAGGAATCTTACCATTTGGACCTGGGAAGAGAACAAGCTTGTTGTAAAGAAGTGATCAGTAACCATTGCCTTTATTCATTGTCTCCTGATGGCCGGGAGGGCAGATGAAGTCACCCTGATGTCTGCAGCTTGGTGGGCAGAGATGCCCAGGAGAATATCTGTCCTCAAACCTGTAAGCAGCTGTAGGGAGCTTCTGATAAGCTGCTGGCTTTGGTTAAAATTACCTAGCTACCTGGCAGGGTGGGTGGAGACTGACAAGGAGAAGACTTTTAAGTACACCTGTCTTTTTCCCTCCTCTTTGTACTAAGATAGTTACCCATCTCTAGGAAAGAGTAACCAGAATTTTGATTCCATTAGCTTAGTAAAAATTTACAAAGTTTGGACGACAAAATTGCCTCTGTCATGTGCTATGGTGGTGTACCACTCAGGTACACTGAGGTGGTGAAGACCCTGAGTGTGAGAGTAAACCATTGCAATATAAGATGCAAACTTGTCCACCCAAAGCCCTATCATGCTTGTGTGGCACAAATATAACCCCAGTGAGCACAGTGGAAATGTTTGCACCATGATGCATTAAGCTTTCCAAATAAACCGGATTTTTTTGGTAGGGATTATTTTCTGCTAGGAGGACGGGACCTGTGGGGTAAACAATTTGGGCTGAGGAGGAGTTGGGTATTGGGGTGATTTCTGTTTAAAAAGCCTAAAGAGAAGCCACATCTCCCTGCTTATGTAGGATGCCAGAGCCAGGGAGATCATATTCTGTGTGCATCCCTTCCCAACTTTGCTTTCAGTGACTTGAAATCATCCACTCTGGAAGTATTAACATCAGAGAAATCGACATATGCTACAAATCAGAATTTTTTTTTTGGAGATCAACCATTTACCAGCACAACCCTGTCCTGCCTTTAGGCTCAGTCACCCCAAATCACAATCCAAGTCCAATCCCCCAGATGACCTTACAACCAATCGAACAATGTCACCCTCTGATTCAGTTTTTTAAAGATAAATTCCCTGCTCCTTCCAACTTTTCGATCACTTCTTCTATCTGAACCCCCTAAACGCTGCTCAAACTCCAGCCATCCTGAATAAGATTTAAAAAATAGACAACATCAGTACCCACCTCTGGCCTAGGTTGTTTAGGATCAGCCTTCCTGCTGTGATGGCTAGACAAAATGAATTTTTAGAAGATCTGAAGGTATCAAAAAAAAGTCAAGGGTTGGAAGAATTGCAAAAGGTCCAGGAAGGTGGAGTTTGGCAATGAGATTCTTTACCTCTGGGAGAATTTGCTGGTTTCAAAGACTGTAGCTGAGCTCTGGACAGGCTCATGGCACTTGGGGGTGGGATAGTATCAAATTTGTACTGTATATGCTGCTGAGGGGAAGATATCAGTATAAACACCCTGGGTTAGGGCTGAATTTGTACTTTATATTCTGCTGAGGTAGAGATACCACTATTAACACCCTGGTTTGGGGCTGGGACCGTGGATGATTAACATTGAACCTGAACTGCTTACTGAGCCCAGGTCTGGGTCATCTCAGTCCCCGTTTGGGGGACTGGGCTGGGCTGTAGTGCTCTCAGCCCCTCTGCCAAGCAGAAGCAAAAGTGAATTGTTTCTGGATAAATAACATTATAAGAGCCTGGGGTGAGTTCTACAATTTTTGCTAGACAGTGCACAGCAGTCAATACAAAGTAGTCAGGCTTAAGTATATGTGTGGGGGGCAACCAGGACAAGAGCAGACAATAGACAGACCCAGTGGGCTTCATTAATGGCATCATCGAGGGCAGCCTTTATAAGGAATATGAATGATATGTTCAAGGATTTAAAAGACAAGACGGAAGCTTTTGGCAGAACTAGAAACTATACAAACAAGGAACCAAGTGAGATGTTAGAACTGAAAGATGCAATGAAATGAGATTGCCTGAACTGAAAAATTGAGAAAAACTAATGTTTATCAAGCACTCCTAGGTGGCTGACCCTGTGCCTAACACTTTGTGGGCATCGACAATGGAGGCTTCTCAGGTAGCTGCAGTGTAACCTGCCTAGTGTCCATCCCGGGACACAAATGGTTCTCCTAATTTGTGCCACGGCCTAGTATGACAGGGCACAGCACGTGGAAGGCACTAGATTCCATCACGGTGCCCAGGGCTCAGAGGGAAACACAGCAGCAAGTGGAGGCAAAGTCCACTATATGCTGTGGTCCTAAAACTTAATTCAGGAAGAGATCAGGAGTGGGCTGAGTATCCAGAACTGAAAATAAATTTAGTCAGAGATTTTCTGTGGTGTCTCTGAAATCCCAGAGACACCAACTGATTTTTTTTTTTTAAAGATTTATTTTATTTATTAGCAGGAATCTAGAAAACTTAAATAAGGGACCAGGAAAAAGAATAACTATAAGAAAGTAAAAATCAAAATCAACAAACAACTATGAATCAGAGACACTCTATGGGGGGTGGGGGGCGGGGAGGGGAGAGGAGGGATTGGGGTCAAAATAAGGAGGTCACAATTGTATGGGAAATATAAAAATAAAATTTATAATAATAATAAAAAAAAGATTTATTTTATTTATACAAGTACCGGGGTACAGACCAGATGTGCGGGAGGGTGAGAGGATTCACCAGAGACAGAGCGGGGAACAGAACAGGCAGACTGATGAAATATACTGCTGAGGGGAGCAGTGGGTGAGACAGGAGAGGTCTGCTGTGCCCATGTGGGTTGCTCTGAGGCCAGTGGGAATCGAACCGGCACTGCAGAGGCTGCAGACAGCTTCATGGCACTGTGCCCATCTGTCTGCGCCACCAGGGAGGCCCCAATTGATTTTTTATGGGGGTCGACAGTGGAATTGTGGGCAGAAGCATGAGGGAAGAGAAGGAACTTGCGCTCCCTTTTTCTGCCTCCTCCCAATGTGGAGGGTGTGAGGGTCTCTCCCTGGGGTCAGGCAAACTTGAGAAGGGCCAGGAGTGCAGGGCAAATTTGAGAGGTTGAGGGCTCTGTGATCATCTGTCTACTTCACCTGAAGTGAAGAAGTGGATGCAATAGTTGTTTATCATCAAGAGGTTTCCTATGTGCCAAGGTCAGAGCTAAGTACATCGTGTGCAGTATCTCAGTCCTCATAGCCACCCATGACGAGGCTTCTATTCTTAGCCCATCTTACAGGTAATGAAACCGAGCAGAGCTTCAGCACATTGCGTGACATGGTACAGCTCGTAAATAACAGAGGATTCAGTCCCGAGTCAGTCTTACTTCACAGCAGGACCCCGGGGAATCACTCAGCTGTGAGGTCTGTGGGGACACTTCTTAGGACTTTGTACACCTGGGAAAGGTGGGGAGCCCAGCGCTTCTGCTCTCCATGAGAAATCTGTCACTATGAATTTGGGTTGGGACAGAAATTTGCCCAGGACCACAGTGTGGGTGTGTCTTTGGCTTAAACACAGTCTGAGGGTGGAAGTCAGGACTGACCCCTCTGTCTCTCTTACGCAAGTCTCTTCAGTCTCCAGAGACATCTTCTGAGGGTGTTGATTTAACCATTAAGGAGGACTTTAGAAGTAGCATAAGAGACAGTAGGAAAGAGCTTATCACAATGGGGTGCACGCTGCCCTCACTTTCAGCAGCTATGAATTATCACCTGATGACTCATAAATATCTCAGAATTTATAAACCTTAATTTAGCAAATACTGGTTTAGCAAATTCTTGGCAAATAATCAAGAATATTCTTAACTCCTTTAGTGAGTCCTCAATAAAAACAAACAAAATGCCCCCTTGGCCCTTCCCAAGGTAGATATTATTTCTAATAATATAGGTGTTTCAGAGAGGGTAAAAATCTCTCTCAAGGTCACACAGCTTGTGATAAGGCAACAGGAATACCTATGTGCCGTTTTGCTCCTGGAAGCAAACACCCATGAGAGTGATACAATTTTTTGCGGCAATGTTCCATTTGCTCTGAATGTGGAGCTCCTTTGATTTGAAAGTTTGTTGGTAACTTTCCTCTTTGAAGGATTTTATTCTCATTTGGACACAGAACCTGCTTTGTTTTCTGAAAATAAAGTCACACTCATTAGAATCAACGGCTGCAGCAGGATGGCCCCTGGGCTGGGACTCAGATCTGGATTTCTGGGTGCACCTTTGCCATTAACAAACTGTGTGATCTCGGACAGGTCCTTCCCCTTCTGGATCTTTCAAAGTCTTTTTCAAAAGAATGATATAGTAGGATAGGGTGATCAAGGAGCTCCCATCTGGTTGTGAAGTGCTACAATCTATGCTGCTGTATGAGCGTTATATATGCTACTGCGTAGACAGTGGAGACGCGCTCTTCATCTTCTTTCTATGCTTAAAGGGGAGTGTGCTTGCCTTTTCCTCAACTGTCTAGAATGTAGTAAGGAAGGAGGCTAATGTTCATTAATGCTCATTGTGGGCCAGAACGCTTTTGTTCCCTCTTTTGAGAGGAAGACATATCAACCTCATTCTGAGCTTGAGGAGACAGAGGCAGAAACTCATATAAGTGACTTCAAGGTCGCATAGGTGGCAACTGGTAGAGGAGGATCGTGGGCCCATTTCTGTCCAAGTGCTGAGTTTACCCCACTTTCCCGAGACCATGCCTTCTCAGATGTGAACAGACCGTTAGAGGTGGTTTTGAAGCACCTCTTAGGAAATACTCATTTAAGAGCAGGCATCAGCAAGTTTCAGGCCCCATGCAGCCACTATGTGTTTTTGTCAAGAAAACTGTGCTGGAACACAATGATGAGCGCTCCGTGACAGTCATGGGTCGTCTGTGACCGCTTAGAAGCCACACCAGGGGACTTAAGTAATCACGACAGAGACCAGATGACCTACAAATCCCAAAATATTTACTATCTAGTGCTTTACACACTGTTTACAAGTCCCGGTGCAGAGTCCAACAAGGCTGTCCTTCCATCAAAGTACACAAGGTGACATGAGACTGTCCCCAGTGCTGGGAGCCCTACCTCTTGTCTTTATTAGGACTGGGGGACATTTCTGATCAAATCTGTCTTTGGAAAGGCAACTGTGTTAGGGTACCTGCCTGTTAGGCAGATGAAAGTTTGGTTTTCATCGTGTTCTTCCCAGGAACTCAGTGAAGAGGAAATAGAATCTCAATTTTGGGGAAATTACACAGGGGAAAAGGGGAGGTAATAAGTTACAACACCCCATTGCGACATTCAGCGAGGCTGAAAGTGACAACAGCAGTTTCTCTTTTTGGTAATGTGGGGCATTTCCGTTTTTATCTTGGGGAAGGGCGGCCAATGCAGATTTGGTAAGGGACTATTTTCTTTATAAGTCACTCTTCGGGGCCCGAAATGGCAGTCTCCGTCACCTTGCTGAGGCCCCAGGATGGAAATCCACAGGTGCCCTGGCAGTTACCTAATCCCTCTTCTTCTTTTCCTGTTCCACTCAGAGACAGCCTGCCGCCCCTCCAGGAAGAGACCCTGCAAGATGCAAGCTTTCAGGTAAGGCGGATCCCAAGCAGCTGGGGGTGGCTGGGGAGTGGAGATACTTCCCGTTGTCATCTGGTGCTGCCGCTCTGCAGATTTGGGCTGGAAAGGGATGGCCACCGTTCAGTTAAGGGACTGTCATATGCGTAGTCTTCAGGGCTTATATTTCAAAACATCCCAGAGTTCCAAAACTTGATGAAGAGCTTGACTGACTTCGGCAGCTCAGCAAGTGACAAGTCATCTGCCAAGTAGCTGTACTGGGACCTGGGCCTGGCTGAATGCTGGGCAAAGAAGCAGAGAGGGGCGCCCCCCGTGGGCAGGATACAACCCAAAGTCCCAGACTGGTGGTTAAGAATGCCTGTCTATGAAAAAAAAAAAAAAAAAAAAAAAAAAAGAATGCTTGTCTATGTTGGCGCATTGGAGGATCTCACTCCCTGAGGCCTCTGCTATCATCTGGGGCATTGTGAATTGTATAACAGAGTTCTGTCAAGTGCCTGAAAACTATTGTGATTTTTAAAAGTTGGACCAGGAGGTTTATGAGAGGTCACCATCACTGTTGTAACAATGACAGTGTAATGTGAAAATAGTGCTGTCTATGTGTTCCCTCTGTCCAGTGAGATTCTAGGACTGTTGGGGTGGCTTCAGAGTCTCTCCGGCCTGAGGCTGCATGCAGGTTGGGACTCTGCGTGCTTGAGTGCATGCTTACCTAGTGTGTGTATGTGCGTGTGTATTTACATTCACCCTGGGCAAGTCTTTGCCTTTCCCTGAATTGGGAACTGTCCACTTCACAAGGTTTGTCCCTTCCCCTTCCTATCAGTTGGGAGGTCAGGAGCCCCAGAGGCTGGGAGTAGGGATATTTAATCCCTTCAACCTGAGATTCACTCAGGAACACAGGATAATCACAAAAGGTCAATTGCTCACTGGTGCAAACAACTTCGGTTTACTTGACCACCCCTCTGAATGCATGAAGTCACCAAAGTCACCTGATGTGGTGGGTGTCCTTAGCCACACTGCACTGGTGAGGAAGTGAGGCGCCAGGCTAAGGTCATGCAGGTGGTCAGCAGGTCGTGAAGGGCCTATGTCCTGGCTGGAGGTATACTTACCACGTCTCAAAGCTTTGAGCTCTGCTTTCAGCCTGAGGGTTCCTTCACCAAGAAGAAAAGACTGGGGGCCAGAAATAGGCCACTGGGTGATGGAAGAAAGCTCTGGGGCAGACCCCGACAGTCTAAGGTTCTGAGTCAGCTACACGGCCCTCTGTCTTTGAAACTTCCAGCACTGTTTGTGGGGCCACTGGTTTCAGATGACTTTTTAAATTTCCATTTACTAATAAAAACAGAATGCAATTAAAATGCAGATCCTCAATGTATGACATTCCAGAGTTCGATAACAATATATGGCTGGGAGCTAGCATATCGGAAGTGCAGATATAGAATATTTTTGTATCCTGGAGAACCCACTGCATGGTGCTACTCTAGAACATGCTTTGCCGAAGTAGAAGGTGCCTGTCCTGGGAATATGAGGATGAGAAACGAGGAGAGGAAAGGGGTAGAAGGGGGTTCATACAACCAGCTGGGGTGGGAATTGGGCCTGTCTCTTACCTGATGTTGACCTCCATCTCCTCATCCATGCCATGGATGTTATAGAACACCACACTCCTGGCAGAAAGCTGGATGCAGATTCAGCAAACTCTCAGGGACATAGCAAGGGACAGATCATAGGGCTGGGCACACAGCTCCCTAAAGTGGTGTCCTTCTGCTTTACAGAATCTGGGATGTCAACCAGAAGACCTTCTACCTGAGGAATAACCAACTAGTCGCTGGATACTTGCAAGGCCCGAATTCTGAGCTGGAAGGTGAGTGGTGGCCAGGAAACTGATGCTGTGGGCACCAGGTGACCCTGAGCACTGCAGCACAGTGGCCTGCCCTGGAAACCTGGCAATGCTTTAATCCTCATTGGTCTTTGGAGCTGAGTTTGAAGCTGAGGAGGCCTGGCCTCAGGGGGGTGAGAGGGGAGAGCTTAGGTCAGGAGTTACCTTCCACAGATACAGTGGTCCCAGGGCCACACCTGGAGGGGGATGGCGCAAGGGCAGTTCTACCCCTTCTAACCTCTTAATTAACCCCTTTGTTCCTGCGTTGTTCAAATGCTAACTCTCATTCAAAATGAATGAGAAAATGGAAGACTGTTAGGGGCCATATTCATCAATATCACATTCAGTCATGTTCTGGAACATGCTCTAACAGGCTGGATGGGCATGCTTAGCCCACTGCATTCCTCAGTTTCCCCTTTAGTAAGATGAGGGCAGGTGGATGATACGATGTGAGATTTTTTTTCAGCACTTGCCTTCAAGGATATTTCCATGTCCCGTGGCTAGCTGGGTACTGGGAGTGGCATTATCTCCATCTCCCTGCCTTTCCCCACCCCCTTCTTCTTTCCCTCCATTTCACCCTGAAAGAGTGAGACTTACCTTTCCTATCCTTCTGGTAATTCTAATGAAACTTGAAGGCACAGAGAAGCTGAGATTTTCACTGCTGCATGAGGGCACAGGCAACTGAGGTCAGAGGCAAGTTCAAAGTCACCCAGGTGCCTTGGGCTGAGCCTCAGGGGGCCTCACTCATGACCTTGGGTGCTTTTTTTCTGTACATGAGCAGCACGCCTGTTGACTGGAGCCCAAGTATCTGTGTGCTCCAGAAGAAAGGGAGGGTAGAAATCATGGCACAGGATCCAGACAATTTGGTCCTTGAGCAGTCACGAGACAGTATGTTTACTCTGATCCTCTATTTGGATGCAGACCAGGAAGATGGTGCCTGACTGTCCTTCTGACCTTAGGGTTTTAGTTGTGGAGTGGGGGGTAGAAGGAGAAAAATCCCTATCCTGCCATCTTTTCCCTGTCTCTGCCACCCCTTCTTTACACCTGACAATTTTCTCTGCCCTTTGCCAGAGAAGCTAGACGTGGTGCCCATCGAGCCTCACACTGTGTTCCTGGGGATCCACGGGGAAAAGCTGTGCCTGGCTTGTGTCAAATCTGGTGATCAGATCAGGCTCCAGTTGGAGGTAAGGACCTGCCTCAGATAATGACCACCACTGGGGGCTCAAGACACCATAAATATGTCTCTTTTCACCATGCTATTTCTGGCTAGGGTCAGTCAGACACTTCTGTCCATGTTGTGTAGCTGGGCTCACTTCTGCAGCCATGTTCAGCAGAGCCCTTAGCTGTCTCTCCCCGTGGCCTCTCAGAGTTCACTTGTCAGCTTGAGCTTCTATACAACATGGCTGCTGGCTTCCAAGAGAAATGATTCCAAAAAGAAAAGCCTCAGTGTGCAAATGCTTGCTAAACCTTTACTTTCATCCTACCACTAATGCCCCAGTGGCCAAAGCTGGACTCTTGACTAAATCTCGCCCCAATGGAAGGGGGCACTACATAGGGTGTGAACCCAGGGGTTATTATTCATTTAGGGAGATAAATCACTGCACATTAATCTTTCCCAAAGGCCCCAACCCTCTCCCAGTAATTTCAGGATCTTTCTCTTCTAATCCTTATTTACTCAAACTCATGAGCTGGCATCCTGCTCATGCTTAGTCCTCTCTGAGTGCAATATTAATAGTCTCAGAGGTTTGTTGGACAAACTTTTAACTCAAATTGGAGTGGCCATATCTGTGACACTGTCACTTCCTTCCCCAGAGGATGGGACACTTTTTGGAGGGTGACCGACCTCTGTGGCGTAGGGATGGCAGGATGTTGTGCATCACTTCTTGCATAGCTGCAATACTCTGCCTACCATATCCTCTGCCCTTTCCTTGGAGGCACACACCCTGGCAGTGCGCCAGTCTCCATAGGCCTTGGCCTTCACTGATGATATATGGAGTTTGCTAAACTTATGTGCTCATGGTCAGAGTGGCCAGATTTTCCCAACTTTAAAGTGTGATGACAGGACAGACTGTGTTATCACTGTCTTAAGAGATAGGGATCTCGTGGACTCATGGAGGGCCTCCAAGTCAACATTTCTGCAGGATTACTTTGGGCTACTGGTGGCCCACACTCTGGTGTGGGGTGGCAAGGTGGGTAGTACAGGACCTTCCAGCTCTTTAGCTCTTACATGCTTATTTCTTGGCTTTCAGGCAGTTAACATCACTGACCTGAGCAAGGACAAGGAGCAGGACAAGCGCTTCACCTTTATCCGCACAGAAAATGGTCCCACCACCAGCTTTGAGTCAGCTGCCTGTCCCGGATGGTATCTCTGCACTGCCCTGGAGGCTGACCGGCCTGTCAGCCTCACCAACACACCTGAGGAGGCCATCATGGTCACCAAGTTCTACTTCCAGCAGGACTAGTGTACGGCCACATCCCTTCTCCATTCACAGCCCATGGATGACTGTAGAGAGACTACCTTTTCACCTCTGTGCAGGGTCTCCTGCTCTCTCCTGGGCTCTGAGGATCAGCTTTGGTACAGTGGACACTCAGGAGGCAGTACTAGAGCCCTAGAAGAAACAGGACTCTGTCTCCAGCCTTCTCAGTTAACCCCGCCTCCGTGCCATCTCCACAATGGACTTTCTAAAGTGCAGATTGAATTACGGTGCTGCTCAAAACCTCTCACTGCCACCTACACCTTCCAGATAAAATCCAGGCTTCCTGGTCAGCCTGGATGCCCTCTGTTTTCTCATCCCTGACTACTCCCTCACCCCAGGGCCCCTGTGCCAGATCCCTCGGCTACTTGCTGACCTCCTGCCAAGTGACTCCAAGATCTTGGTTTGCAAATGGATGCTGTTCCATGGGGAAGATTTTAAAATCTGTGGCAAACTGTAAAAAGGTATTCATGATATTTTAAAAATTAAGCCAACTTGATTCAATTTGAAGCAGAGTCCTTTATTTGGAGGTTATGTCCTTTCTGGAAGGAATGAGAGAGAAAAATATTGTGTTTGTGAACTGATCATGAAACTAGTTCTCCCTTTTTATTTCTATTTCTGTGGTGCCGAAACCTGTAAAAATTAAAAGTTAGTTATTATGTTGGTCCACTATTTTTTTCTCTCCAAAACATTCCTGTAAGTCTACCCCATCTCTTTCACAGTTGCTGGCAGGTCTCTCCCCAATGGCCTCCCATCAGAAGTTCCCTGGATCCCAAGTCATGGCGCAGATGTGGCCCCAGAGATTTTTCTCCTCTTTTTCAGGAGGGATGAGTTGCTCCTTGACTTTTAAAGCACTTCTGACACTCTGAATATCTACTTGTCTCTGTGCCTCTGTCCTTCTGTCTCAGACCCTGATCTCCTGGGAGTCAGCAGCATAAGGGTCTAAGGTCCCTGCAGGGCTGAGCACAGGGCCTGACCTCAGCAGGTGTATAATGAATGTATGTTGTCTGTGTGAGTGGGAGGTTTAAGCTCCCACTGTGACTTAAGCTCTGTTTTACAATAAAACTTTAAAAACTCATCTACTTTGTTGGCTGTTACTTATAATAGCCAAGATAATGGAAACAAATTAAATGTCCATCAGTGGATGAAAGGATGAAGAATAGTGATATGATCTCTCTCTCTCTCTCTCTCTCTCTCTCTCTCTTTCTGTCTCTCTCTCTCTCACATACATCCCACTGTGGAACATTATTCAGCTACAAAAAAGGAGAAACTTCTGCCATTTGTAACATGGCTGCTCCTTGAGGGCATTATGCTAAATGAAATAAGTCATACTCAGACAGATGAATACTATTTGATGAAACTTATATGTAGAGTCTAGAAAAAAATCATAGAATCAGAGAACAGATTGAGGTTGCCAGAGGTGGGGGCATGGGAATGGATAAAAGGGTTATAGAGGTCAAAAAGGCGTAATATTCCACTTATACAATAAATAAATCATGGGGAATAATGCACTGTAGAGTGACTGCAGTAAGTACTATACTGTATATTTGAAAGTTGCTAAGGGAGTAAAAGTAAACTTGAGAGTTCTCATCACAAAAATTATTTGTGACTATGTGGTGATTAATGTTAACTAGAGTTATTGTGGTACTCAATTTTCATTATATACGAATATGAAATAATTATATTGTACACCAGGAACTAAAATACATGTCAATTATATCACAATTTTAAAAACAAAAAGAAAAAAAGTAGGGGAAGGGGAGGAAATTAGACCAGATTTGTGGTTCTCATCTGGCTCATCTGTGGAGATTAAATAAAAAAAATGATTCCAATGTTCAATCCCATCACCTTCACAGGTTGGTTTGGGGGTGGCCTGAGGTGAGGCCAGGGCAACAGCTTGCCAGGGCTCAGAGTCCCAGGACCATATGACCCTGAGGTCAATTACCCCCAAATGCTCCCTCAGAGTGAAGCCCTCCTGGAAGTTCTATAAATTCAAAGAAGGGAGCTAGGACTTAACTTTAGAGAAAGGTTCCTTACAACTCAGTCATATATTTTGACTATATTTTAATCTGAGTTGAAGGTAGAAGGTTTTCTACTTTATCAGTCACAAAGTTAGTTGAGACATACTTCAAATTCGTTTTTTATTACATACATTGTGAGTGATAGTAGTTGTTGAGGCAAAATTCCTGCAACTCTTAGGGAAACCAAATAATTTTGTGTTTTCTCTTAATATAACTATTAAATGTCTAAATCATAGTGGCAAATATCAACATGCTTGGTATTAAACCCAGCTCTCAGAAAAGTAAGGAACGAGAGTGAAACAAATTTAGAGGGAAATTGAGCTTTCAAGACTGCCTTGCCTCTTTGTTGCATTATGTGAAAAAGCAATTCAAGAGATGTCCACCAGGGGTCAGCATTTCCAGCATTTTCCTGAAGCTCATCCTGCATTTCAATGCTGTTCTGGACAAAAAATCAAAGACAAAGAACTATTGATAATTCAGTTCATACTCTCAGGTTGTTGAAGCATCAGTCTTTTAAAGACTTCCTAAGAAAAAGCTTGTTTTTTCACTCTAAGGAAGGTTTATTCCCATTCGTCTATAACCAAGCTGTAGTTTAGTACTAGCTTGGGCTATTTATCTCCTAAAGGACATGCGGGGCCTGACCTTAACAACTATTCAACAAATGTTTTCTGTCATCAACATCTATTCTTTAGAGAATGAGACACAGGAAATTCTAGCCATCTTGTGCTTACTTGAAAGTCCACTTACTGTACTGCTTTTTCCAGCTTTTTCCCACTTGCCTGGATGATTGATTGACATGTGAAACTGACCCCTCCCACAGCCACCTTGCTTAGTGCATGTCAACAGGAAAATGCACGCTTTTCACATTGGGTGTGGGTGGACTTCACAAACGTCAAATAAACACAAAAAGGCCAAGATATTCATTCCATTGCGGAATGCGTCTTCGGAGGAACAGCCGTGTCTGCAGCCTCTTCCAGGGAAAGCGAACACCGTGTCAGAGGACTAGGAAAACGTGGCTTGGAGCCTGAGCAGAGGAGTAATCTTACAGACCGATGACCTCAAACTGACGACCTTGTCACTCCACTTCCACCCTAAGGGTCTCCCTTCCCAGGGTGCCAATGTCTATTGTCCTGGCTTTAACGCACATTCTTAGGGGGCCATGATGGTCACTTGGCATTTTTTTTCTGTCCAAGTGTGCACCTTAAGGCATGGACTGTGTGTTTTGCTTTTATTTTTCCAGTTTCATTGAGAAATAATTGGCACACCTCACTGTACACATTCACCACGTACAGCACGATGGTGTGGTTTACAGATACGATGACTGGCCACCACAGTGGTTCAGCTCATAACCACCTTCTCATATAGAGTCAATAAAAAGAAAAGAAAGAAGATAAGAAAGAAGAAAATAATTTTCCTTGTCATGAGAAATCAGGATTTACTCTCTTAACCTCACCTCTAGCCATCATTTGGACATTGCACCCCTGGTCCTTATCTTATAACAGGCAGGCAGTTTGCAACTTTTGACCCACCCCCCTCTCCCCAAGTCCCCCTTTCTGCACCCTCTGCCTCGGTCTCTTTTTCAAAATGCAAAGTGCTTTGCATTTTGCAGCCTCCAAAGCCACTTACCTGAAACTGATTAAAATTCATTGCAAACATATTCTGAAGTATATTAATTTCATATGCAATTCCCATCTACTCTTCCCTCTTCCTAGAACACTCTACCCCAGAGATCCCACCCCCTCCTCCATTACCTCTTCTTCATGGAGTCCACTGCACAAATGGTGCCTTATCAGAGAAGTCTTTTTTGACCTCCCTACCTAAAATACCATCCTAGCCCAAAAGTATTTTTTCACTTTCTTTTTCCTTCTTGCAATGATTACCTTTTGACATGTTATGTATTTGCTTGTTTGCTTATTTAAATTTATTTCCCTGTGCATTTGAAGCTCCATTAAGGCAGCAACATTTCTGCCTCATCAGTGCCTTATTATTAATTCAACAACCTTCTTTATGGAGATTCGATGTTAGTTCTAGGTGCTGAAGAAAATACGAGGTGCTTTCTGTCGAGTTTAGCCAGGAAGCCAGTGGAAACCAGTTCAAATATACAAGTGTCATTGGTAGTAGTTTTGCATGGCTAATTTGCATTTCCAATTTTTGTCTTCTTCTGTGTTTCCTGGGGTGAATTGGGATAATTTCAGCTCCTTCTTCTGGAGTAAATAGGAGCACCCAATCACCCAGTCTCTATGTCCTTATTGCGAGACCTCAAAAATCTCAATAGAGGCACCTATGATTAAATAAACTGTGAAGAGAAAGAAAGCTTTGGATGGTAAATAAAATGAAGGATCACAGCAAAGATAACATGAATGATAATTTAGAACTGCTCAGCAGATGCCACTGTCCTCAACATCCCCTGTCCTCACCACCCACGGGGCAGGACCCCCAAGCCTGGCCTTGTTCAGTTTTATTTTTAGCCCCTCCCTTTCCCTGAAGACCATTCCTCAAGGCTCTCTGGTCACCAGCTCCCACTGTCCGTCTCTGTCTGTCTGTCAGTCTCTCTGGAGCTGTCTTCTGTGAAGGAGCTCACATCTCCCTACCTCCCCTCAGAACAACTAAATCCAGCTGCAGAGTCGAACATAGAACAAAGGCCTATGGACGCGAGGAAGGAAGAATTATATACATTTATGGTTGATTTTAACATCAAGTTCTTGGGCGGAGTCTACCCCTTTCATTCCAGATGAAAGTTTGTGGGGTTTTTTTTTTTTTTTACCTCTTTCTGAGACAGGCAATCAGGAAGATTGGTACTGCAGCAGGCAGAGGGGGTACCCAGAAGCAGAGAGCTGGGGTCCAGACAGGCCCTTCTCGGGTACAGAGGACATAACTAAGAGTCTCTGATTTGAAACCAGAAGGCTCAGGAATTTGGCCCAGCTCCACCACTGAATAGCTGGATGCTTCTGAAAGAACTACTTAGGGTTCCTGAAGTTCACTTAATTCATTTGAAAAACCACGATTGTCACATAATCAGAGATGTTTCTCTTTGGGGTGGTCTTATAACTTTATTTGACATTGGTTAGGTCTCATTCACACTGACCATAGATTTTTGAAAGTGGTGACGGATACATAGAACTCTTTTGATGAGTCTTCACACTCATTGCATTTTCTGGGCGTGGATACTCCCTTACGCCTTTGGGTCCAGACAGGTTGGTTGAGCCTGGTGCCCATATCTGGAGTGAACCTCTCCTTTGTGCCAAGTTTTTAGCTCTCTTTCAGGCCCCCTCTGTGGATGCACCTGTGCATGTGGCTGGTGTGTTCCCCAGTCACTACTTTACTGATGGCAGGATGGCCTTTCCACCACCCTTCTTTGCAGAAGCCATCGACCATACTCACTTTGCTGGGTCCCCTGGGAGTTGTGACAATTAAATAATGCATTTAAAAGTACTCCATAAAAATGTTTAATAATGTTATAATCCAAGTGCTTCCAGAAGTCTCCAGCATGGGGAGGCAAAGAACATCATACCATCTGACAATGCCGTTCCTGATCCAGTTTTCCCTTCAGTCCCTCGACATGAAACCATCCCCGACCTGGGCCACCCAATGACCTCATGTCTGTTAGAACCTTCACCCCAAGACTTCCACCACTTCCTTCCTCTCCTTATTGTCAGTGTCTGTACCCCAGGCAGGGTCACCAGGTAATTCCAGAGCCCTCAGTTCCCAAGGTGCCTAAGTGGGTTCCCAGTATTTGTACCACTAGGAGGCGTTTGTGTACCCTAATAATAGCAAATCCCCAGTGAAAAACTTGGCCTGTGACCATTTGTTTCAAGAAGACACACGTTCCCATGAAGAAGCAACATTTTGCAGGCACGGTGAGGTCTGACCCTTAAAAGAGAAACATGGGAAGGCAGTCCACAAAGATTCAGCCCCTTGTCCTGTCTCAGTGTCCCCAGAACAACTCTCTAAAGTCTTCTCTTTGGAGGATAGGTTTTGCTTTGCAAATGTATAATCAAATGCCGCCATTCTTTGCCCAGACAAAAGGAAACACACCCCAAGTGCCAGAGCAAGGCGAAGAGTTCATCTTTCTGTTTGTAAAATTGTTTCTATTGAGGTAACCTTGGTTTATAACATCCAGTATGTTTAGGGTATAGATAGGTTCATGCTTCTTCAGATGTATGTCATCACATGTCACACCCACCACCAAAGCATCCATAATCCTTACCATAGTCCATTGCCTTCCCTCCCCCTGTGACCCCCGACACACTCACCCTCTAGCAGTCTTAATTTTGCAGGCATATTCTAGGGTTAGCTTTGGCTTAGTTTTGTTAGTTCCTTTGTTTTGTTTCTCTATATTCTACATATGAGTGAAATGACCAGTATTTGTCTTTCTCCTTTTGACTTAATTTGCTTAGCATAATCCTCTCCGGTTCCATACATATTGTAGCGTATGGAAAGTTATTTTTTTGACAGTTGAGTAGTATTCTGTTGTGTATATAAAACACATCTTCTTAACCCACTTCTCTGTCTTTGAGTACTTAGGTTGTTTCCATAACTTGAATTAGTGATTTTTGTATTCTATGGGAGGGTACTTAGAAGTGGGCTACTGAACCATATGGTAGATCTCTTTTTAATGTTTTGAAACCTCTGTACTGTTTACAATAGGGGCTGGACCAGTCCGCATTCCCACCAACAGTGCATAAGGGTTCCTTTTTCTTCATAGCCTTGCCAACGCTTGTTTCTGGTCTTTTTGATATGGGCCATTTCACAAGAAGAGAAAGAAATAAAGAAAACAATCTCATATATTACAGTATCAAAAAGAATTAAGTATTTAAGAATAAACTAAACAAAGAAGGTGAAAGACCTATACAACAAAAACTGTAAGATATTATTCAAAAAAACTGAAGACACAAAGCAGTGGAAATGCATCCATGTGCATGGATTGGAAGACTGAACATTGTCAAAATGGCCATTTTAATCAAAGTAAGATAAAGTTTCAATGCAATCCCTATCAAAATTTCCAGAAATCGTATTTCTTAAGACAAAACTGCCTGTTGCTTTGAAACAACAATTCTCCATTCAATCATCTGCATCAAATTTTCAAGGAGATAGGAGCAAGAGTTAGTCCAGAGACTGACTTCCCACTACCTTGGAGCTGGGTGTAACCTCCTGTTACACTTCAGTAATACAGAACGGTGGCCTATCTACTGCCTATCAAAGTTACCATCTCACTTCTCAGAAACAGAACAAAATTATAATACCTGTAACCCCCCCCCCCCCACTGCATGGCTTCATAAGAAACTGAGTGACACTTCTTTTTTCTTTCCTTTAATATAAATTCACTTAGTTAACATGGTCAAGTCCATATGAAGAGTGCAGATCACTCATGGCCTTGTAAGGTATGAAAGGAAATTTAAATTCTGAGCAATCAATAACCATTGAAAGAGTTTAAACTAAAAGGAAAAGGAATTTGATTAGCACTTTATTGAGGGAAAATTTACAAAAGTCATTTACAAATAAATTTATAAATATCAAATAGCACACATTTTAAATATCCAGTGTGTGCATTTTGACAAATGTATACATTTTTGTAAGCAGAACCTCACTAAAATGTAGAACATTTCCTTAACACCTGCAAAATCATGTATGTCTCTTTCTAATCAATTCTCCTCACCCAAGAGGTAGCCATGGTTCTCATTTATCCACCTGTTGATTTGTATGCCCACGTTACAATTCCAAGTGCTATGAAAGGAATCATATAGCACATGCTCATTTTTTGTTAGTCTTCTTTTTCTCCACATAATTTTTTTTTAAAGATTTGTCCATGCTGTTATGGGAAATCAGTCAATTGTTTCTTCCTATTGTTGAGATGTATTTTAATTTATGAATGAAGCACAGCTATTTATCCATGAATCTTTGGGTTATTTCTGTTTGTTTGCTTTTTAAAGATTTATTTATTTACACAAGCACTAGGGTACAAGCCAGAGGCGCAGGAGGATGAGAAGATTCACCAGAGACAGAGCAGGGAGCAGAGCAGGCAGAAGGACCAAAATACACTGCCTAGGGGAGGAGTGGGCTAGACAGGAGAGGTTGCAGCGCCGTGTGGAAATCTCCCTGGCCGGCCGGGAATCAAACCAGTACTGCAGAGGTTGCAGACAGCTTCACAGCGCTGCATTCAACCCGCTGCACCACTGGGGAGGTCTGTTTTTTTTTTGTTTTAAATATGATAACCAAAGCAAATGTGCAAAAGAATATGATTTATATGATCAAAAAGAACTGTGAATAAAAAAATCTGTATTTGTTTTCTTGGACATTTATTTTTAATTCTCCTGAATAAATAACTAGAATAGCTGGATTAAATGGTAGGTACATGTTTAATTTTACAAGAAACTGCCAAAGTGCTTCCCAGAGTGCTTATGTCAGCAAAATATGAGGTGAACAGTATTAAAATACCAATGTTTGGTATTTTCAGTGTTTAAGTTTTCATCATTTTTGTGGAGTTGATATGGTATTTCGTTAACAATGCTTATTGGTCATTTGTTTCTCTTTTGTGTAAATTGCCTGCTCAAGGTTTTTTTTTTTTCAAGATTTATTTATTCACACATACAAAAACCAGGGTACAGGCCAGATGTGCGGGAAGGTGAGAGGATTCACCAGAGACAGAGTGGGGAACAGAACAGGCAGACTGACTGAAATACACTGCTGAGGGGAGCAGCGGGCGAGACAGGAGAGGTCTGATGTACAATGTGGGATTCTCGCCTGCTGGGATCCGTGAGGCTGCGGACAGCTTCACAGCCCTGCGCTCAACTTCCTGAGCCACCAGGGGAGGCCCCCTGTTCAAATTTTTTGATCATCATTTTAAATTTAATGGTTTATCCTTTTATTATTGGCTTGTAGGAGTTGAATATAATTTGGATATGATTCTTTGTCAAATATATATTTTGTGAACATTTCTCCCAATCTAGGGTTTACCTGTTCATTTTCCAAACAGTATTAGATGAACTGATTTTAATAATTTTTTATAAATCCAATTTATCATTTCTTTTTATCAAGTTATAAAAGTCTTTATAACCTAAAACTGCAATGATTTCTTTTTGTTTCCTTCTAGATATTTTATAGTTTCAGTGTTTACATTTATGCCTATGATCCATTTTTAATTAGTGTTTATGTGTGGTGTGAGGTAAGGCAAAGATTCTTCTATTTTTTTGAAATACCTTTATTGAGTTATCCTCATTCACATGCCATATAATTCACCCATTTAAAGTATATGAGTCACTACTACAAAGCCATAATCATCAAAACTGCATGGTATTGGAACAAGAACAGACACAAAGACCAATGAAATCGAATAGAAAATCCAGAAATAAGCCCACAGATTTATGGTCAACTAATCTTTGACAAAGGAGCAAAGAATATGCATTGGAGCTAAGAAAGTTTGTTCAATAAATGGTGCTGGGAAAACTGGGTCGCTACATGCAAAAGAATGAAGCTTGACCACTATCTCACACCATGCACAAAAATCAACTCAAAATGGATTAAAGAACTAGACATAAGACCTGAAACCATAAAAATACATTGAAGGATATATAGGCGAAACACTAGTGATATGCACATCAAAGACATCTTTACAGACACATCACCCAAAGCAGTGATAGCGAAGGCAAAGATCAACAGCTGGGAATACATCAAATTAAAGAGCTTCTGCACAGCAAAAGAGACAAACAAAAACAAAGAGAAACCCCACCGACTGGGAGAACATTTTTGCACCCAACACTAATGATAAAGGACTGATCACAAAAATCTGCAAAGAGCTGATGAGACTCAACAACAACAAAGAAAATAATCCAGTCAAAAAATGGGCAGAAGAGCTAAAAAGAACCTTCTCTGAAGAGGAAATGCAAATGGCCAACAGGCATATGAAAAAATGTTCAACATCACTTGTAATCAGGGAAATGCAAATCAAAACTACCATGAGATACCATCTTACACCAGTGAGAATGGCACATATTTAAAAAACTAGCAACAACAAATGTTGGTGAGGATGTGAAGAAAAGGGAACTCTCCTGCACTGTTGGTGTGAGTGCAAACTGGTCCAACCACTATGGAGAGCTGTGTGGAGATTTCTGGACCTACTAAACATAGAGCTTCCATAGGATCCAGCAATTCCACTCCTAGGTATTTACCCAAAGGACACAGAAACATCAATTCCAAAGAGCACCTGCACCCCTATGTTTATAGCAGCACTGTTTACAATAGCTAAGCTTTGGAAACAACCCAAATGCCCAGAAATAGATGACTGGATCAAGAAGATGTGGTACATATACACCATGGAATATTACTCAGCATTCAAAAAAGATAAACACATGCAATTTGCAGCAACATGGATGGAGCTGGAAGGGATCATGCTCAGCAAAATAAGCCAGAAAGAAAAAGAAAAATACCGGATGGTCTCACTCATAGCAGGAATCTAGAAAACTTAAATAAGGGACCAGGAAAATGAATAACTATAAGAAAGTGAAAATCAAAATCAACAAACAACTATGAACCAGAGACACTCTATGGAAGGTGGGGGGCGGGGAGGGGAGGGATTGGGGTCAAAATAAGAGGGTTGCAATTGTATGGGGAATATAAAAATAAAATTTATTTAAAAAAATAAAGTGTATGAGTCAGTAGTTTTTAAATATTTTGGTGGTTAATTTTATGTGTCAACTTGACTGTGTTATAGGATGTCCAGATAGCTGGTAAAACATCACTCTGGGGGTCTCCACTGGTGGCGCAGTTGTTAAGCGCTGGGCTGCGAAGCTGCTTGCAGCCTCTGCAGCGCTGGTTTGATCCCTGGCCCCTGGTGAGGGTCCCATATGGCGTGCAGACCTCTCATGCCGCCTGCTGCTCCCCTCAGCAGTGTACTTCATCAGTCTGCCTGTTCTGCTCTCTGCTCTGGCTCTGGTGAATCCTCTCACCCTCCTGAGCTTCTTCTGACTATACCCAGTGCTTGTATAAAAAAACAAACACGCAAACAAACAAACAAACAAAAACATTACTCTGGGATGTGTTTGTGAGCATGTTTCTGGAAGACATTAGCGTTTGAAGCAGTAGGATAAGTAAAGAAGATCTCCCTCATCATGCCAGTGGTCAGCATTCAATCCATCCAGGGCCTGAATAGAACAAGAAGGCAGCAGAAGGGTGAAATTTTGCTTAATCTGGGACATCCCTCTTCTGGCTCCCCCAGTTCTCAGACCTTTGGACTTGGGCCAGAACTCATACTACTGGTTTCCAACCTCTCCAATTTATAGATGGCAGATCAAGAGTAAGAGTTGATTACCATAATAAATCTTCTATCTATCCATCTACCTATCTACCATCCATCCATTCCTCCATCCATCCATCCATCCTCTTGGTTCTTTTCTCTGGAGATCTGTGATTAATACAAGTATATTAGTAGAGTTGTACAACTACAGACACAATCCATTTCATCACTACCCAATTCCCCTTTTCTCCAACCCTAGACAACCACTAATCTACTTTCTGTCCCTGTAGATTTGCCTATTCTAAACATTTTTTATAAACGGAATCATGTGCTATGTGGTCTTTTGTGACTGAGTTCTTTCACTTAGCATAATATTTTCAAAGTTAATCCGTATTTAGTCTTACGTATCAAAATGGTGAATAATAATCTATCATATGAATATACTCTACTTTGAATGCATCCACTTTTGGCTATTACAAAAAATGCTACAGTGAATGTTCATGTACAAAGTTTTGTATCAACATTTATTTTCATTTCTCTTGGGTATGTACCAGAAAGTGTAATTGCTAGGTCACATAGTACTTCCCTGTTTAACCTTTGAGGAACTGACAAGCTTTTTTTTTAAGGCTGCTTTGGATCATTTTATAACTTCAGTGGTAGAATATGAGGATTCCTATGTACCCTCTCCAACACTTGCTTTTATCTGTCTTTTTTATTATAGCCAGCCTAAGGACTGCTATTAATGGTATCTCACTGTAATTTTGATTTGCATTTCTCTGATAGTTGATGATGTTGAACATCTTTACGTGTACTTGTTGGCCATTTGTGTATCTTATTTGGAGAAATTTCTACTCAGATCCACTGCTTAATTTCTATTTGGGTTGTCATTTTGTTATCGAGTTGAAAGATTTCTTTATATATTCTAAATACAAGTCCCAAGGTTCATTTTTTTTTGCCATAGATATTTCTGGATGTTCCAGAGTCACTTGTGGAGAGACTTTCCTTTCTCTGTTGAATTACCTTGACACCTTCGTGAAAAGGTGTGGGTCGGCCATGTATGTTTGGGTCTATAGGTCTATATTTGGATATTCTGTTTTTTTTTTAAAGATTTATTTAGTTGTGCACACAATAATTGGGGCACAGGCCAGAGGTGTGAGGGGTAAGAGGATTCACCAGAGACAGCGGGGAACAGAACAGGCAGGCTGACTCAAATACACTGCTGAGGGGAACAGCAGGCGAGTCAGGACAGGTCTGCTGCGCCATGTGGGTAGCTCCCCGGCCTGGGATTGAACTCGTGCTTCCGTGGCTGTGGATAGCTTCATAGGTTGCATCTTAACCCTTTGCACCACCAGGGAGGCCTTATGTTTGGCCATTCTACTTCTGTTACAGTGATCTATTTATTCATCTTTACACCATTTCAATATGAAGTATTACCTACTTTCCCCTGTGATTTCCTCTTTAACTCATGACCTATTTCAAGATATATTGGTTAATTTCCAAATATTTGGGCATTTTTAAAAAAATATTTATTTATTCAAGCACTGAGTACAGCCAGAAGTGCTGGAGGGTGAGAGAATTCACCAGAGACAGAGCAGGGAACAGATCAGGCAGACTGACGAAATACACTGCTGAGGGGAGCAGCAGATGCTGCAGGAGAGGTCTGTCGTGGGATCCTTGCTGGTGGTGGGGGATGGAACCAGCGCTTCAGAGGCTGCAGGCAGCTTCGCAACCCAGCGCTCAACCACTGCGCCACCAGGGGAGGCCCTATTTGGGCATTTTCTAGATAATCTGCTGTTGCTGATTTCTAATTTAATGTCATTATGATTGAGAAAATATGATCTGTATTATTTCAATCCTTTAAAATGTAAAGATTGTTTTACATTCCAGCATATGGTCAGTCTCAATGAATGTTCCACGTGAATTTGAAAAGAAAATGTGCTCTGCAACTGGTGGTGTAATATCCTATAATGTGTTTGGTAAAGATGAGTGATAATGTTTAAATTCTCCATGCTCTTGCTGATTTTGCCTGTACTTGTTTTATTAATTACTGAGAGAGAGGTGTTAAGATAATTGACTATGATTCTGGATTTTATATTTCTTCCTTTGCTTCTGTCAATTTCTGTTTGGTGCCTTCAGAAGTTCTGTTGTTAGATCCATTCATATTTAGGATTGCTGTCTTCTGGTAAATTGATAATATTTTCTCTATAAATGATGTTTTTTTGATTTCAGGAAATAATCCTTGAAGTCTTCTTTGTCCAAAATTAATATAGCTATGCCAAACTTTCTTAGGCTTAGTGGTAACATAATGTATTTCTCCCCCCACTACTTTTACTTTCAACCTGCCTGTGTTTTTATATTTAAAATATATATTTTCTAAACATATAGTAAGTTACATGTTCTAGTTCATAGATCCTGGGGGAGACAGGAGACAGTATATGACTCACAGTCACAGCGGAGTAACATCTTAGCCTAGACTCCCCCACCCCACTCCCCACAGGGTTACACTGATGGCAGCTTATAGTAGAAAAATTGGAGATGGAAGGTTTCACTAGAACCAAAACCAGAGCTGGGGGTAGGGATGATTAACCAGTTGATAAACTGGCTATGCAATTTTCCAGGAATCTGAGGTAGGGGCAGAAAGGAATATCAGTTACAGAAAACCAATCCACTTAGATCTCAAAGAGATAAAAGTCATAAAGGAATGAATCCCCCCCAAACCCAAAGAAAAAAAAACTAGGTAAGAATACCCCTTGCTCTGGCAAAATGCAGGTCTCTGCTCTCCTGTGTCTATGCAGGTATGCGGGCACCTCTTTTTTCCTTTTTCCTAAAAACTATCCCTTTTAAAATGTAGCCTTTGCCTGTTTGTGTCTATGCAAACATCTTTTTCCTTAGTAAACTTGCCATGTGCTACTGCATGGAAAACTGCCAAAATCTTTCTCAAAGGAATGCAAGAACCCCACTCACTGAATCCCAACATCTGAAACCCATCAATATAATGAAGGTCAGATGTTGCCTGCATAAACAGTGAGCCATTTTTAGCACAGGAACCCCAATAATTGAAGGTCCTGATCTTATACTGGGGAAGCTGGAAACACGGACCATGTCTTCTTTGCAGTGGGAAAGACTCAGGTGTCTCTTCATTCCAGAGTAATAAAGATAGAGGTGCTTCCCTTCATTGGTTTATTTATATTCCATTGGTTATTTTAAAAAAAAAAAAGGTGTTTATATTTTTAATGAAATTTTCTTTCTTCACCTTAATTATAACTATCCTTTCATTTAGGTTTTTGAACAACTTTATCATTTTTTTCCTTTTTGTTATTACCTTTTATATGGTTAATTTTTTATCCTCTGACTACAGTATCTTATTTGTCTGCAGGGGCAATATTGTGATATAATAAGAATTGATATTTAGTTTTTGCAAACTATTTTTAACTAGTAACCAGTTTCTAGCTGAGCTCTTAAAAAGCTTTCTAATGTCCTGATAGGAGCTTTTGTTATCATATTTGGTTTTTGTCCCCATTTCCTGAAATAGCTCTGCAATCATAAAGGTGAAAAGAGTATCTTTATTATCCATAACAAGCCCTGTTAATCAATGCCTAAATTTGTGCTGATGAGGTAACTTTTGAAAATCCCTTACCAATCATGTGATTAGAGGATTGGAAGTTTCTGACCTGGGGGATAAAAAGGGGTCAGACATTGAGTTTAATCACTGATGGCCAATGATTTAACCAATCGTCCCTACATAATGGAACTTCCATAAAACTCTAAACAACAGTCTTTAGAGAAATTCTGGGTTGGTTAATACATCCAAATGCTAGGCTGGAATGGGTGGTATAGGAGCTCTGTACCCCTTCCTAGTACCATAGCCTATATGTCTCTTCCATTTGGTTCTTGGATTACATCCTTTATATAAGGTCTACAATAGTAAGTAAAGTGTATTCCTGAGTTCTGTAAGCCATTCTAGCAACTTATCAAGCCTGAGGAGAGGGTCCTGGGAACTTTAGATTTATAGTTAGTGGGTCAGAAGTACAGGTGACTTACCTGGAACTTGCAACTGACATCTGAAGGTGAGAGCAGTCTTAGGAGACAGAGTCCTGAACCTGTGGAGTATTTTGTTCAATCTCCTGATAAAGTTACCAATCAGTGTCTGTTAGCAGACATGCTTACAATAGGTGCTAAACTAGAGCAAATAAATATATTTTTATAGGACTACTGACCTAGCTTCAGGGCCAAAACAGCAGCACCGTGTGATGATATAGAGCATATCTGTGACCCCAGTCAGGTTACCTAACCTCTCTGTACCTCAGCTTCCTTGGCTATGTGGAAAGGGTGCTACCTCATAGTGCTGTAGTGAGGATTAAATGTGTTATGACAGGTAGAAAACTTATTGTCTGGCACAAAGTTAACACCCAATATATATTAGCTGTTATTAGGATAGCTTGTTCGGCTCCAATTTAAGCAGCATCAGATAAAGAGACTGGGTTGTTAGTTCAAGTTTCACTTACTGGAGGAACTAAAACATCACTGGCTATTTTGGAAATGTGGAATCCCTTAACTCAGATTTCCCCATATGGAGTATTACAGAGATACAGAAATAGAAATCGGATACACGGATTGAAAAATAAGAGTTTCTTGCCAACGCCCACCTATGTCTGAGGACAGGTTTGCTGAACTACAATCAAGTTTCCAGACAAGCATTTGCTGCATGCCACCAACCCTCACGGTAAGACAACAGCTACAGACAGCTGAGATTCTCAACTCGATGCACGAAATAATTAGTAAATAGTAAGTTTGTTGGGACTCAGAATTATTACTGTGCTCTAAGCTTGCACAGATCTGGGTCTGGCCTCAGTTTCCGGGTTCTGCCCTGGTGAAAGAAAGCGGAGGGCTCCGGAGCCGGAGCTGCTCGGCTCTGAGAGCGCAGGTCGGGCGGCGCCGCGCGGGGCGTGCAGGAGGCTGCGGCCCTGCCCGCCGGCTCAGCCCGCGCCGCCGCCGTCGGACCAGTCGGACGGCTTCGCCCCCAGCCCGCCCCTCCCCTCCCCTCGCCGCTCGGGCCATGGCCGCCGCCCTCGCTCCCGGAAACCCAGTGTCTCCTGAGAGCGCCGGAGCCAGGCGGGCCCAGCCTCCCTCGCAGCCGCCTCCCCGAAGCCCTCGCCGGACCCGGCCCGGGCCTGGGCACCGGGCCATGGGGTGGCCCGGCCTGAGGGAGGCCAGAGCAGGAGCTCGGCAGGAAATGCCTGGCATGAGGGCACGGCCGGGCTGGGGGCGCCCGTGCCTGCGCCCTTGACAGTGACTCTGAGCCATGCACTGGACCCACGGAGCCGGTAAGCACCTGTGCAGTGGTCTTGGGCTGGGTTCCTTGCACCTGTGCAGTGGTCTTGGGCTGGGTTCCTTGAGGTCTAGGGGTCCTGGCCAGGAAGAGCAGGAAGAGGCTGCAGGAGAGTGGAGGGCAAGTTGGGTCCCTCAGAATCCAGCCTAATTGGGTGGTGGAGACTGGTAAGGCAAAGTGAAGTTGGGCTGTGCCTCCTGGGTAGGGTCAGCCTGAGCCTGAGGTGCTGTGGCCCCGCAGGCTCTCCTGGTAGACTGGGTAGATTTGGGCTGCAAGCACCACTGGAGAGCAGTGGAGTTCTTCACGTCATCCAGGGTCAGAATGGAGCCACGCTGAAGCCTTTACATCTAATCTCCCACTGCCTGTGCCTCAGTGGCCCCTGACTGCCCATGACAGGCGGAACTCCTCCCTGTCAATCCCTGCTCCCTGCCAACCCCTGCTGGATGGGAGCCAGACTGACTTGGCATCCCCCAGGAGTGCACTGGGGTGGGGAAGAACTGTCCCTCTCCTTGACCCTTTCTGGGTGTACCTGGTCAGAAAGCATGGGAGAGGTTCCTGGGAAGGTAAGCAGTGTCTGCTCAGCTCACAGACTCAAATCCCCTCTAAGGCTCCTGCTTGGTTAGAGCCAGCTTGTCCTTTCAGTGGGAATATGGAATGGGGGATATGACTTCTTTGCTGGTTTTTCCCAGCCTGCAAGTTGGATTTTGCTGCCCTGAGTGAGTGGCCAGTGCATTCACCCAGATCCCAGTCCATGGCCTGCATGTCTAGGTCAGGAGGCCAGCATCAGAGTGGAGACCGGGGCTTCTTGAGCTCTTGAACCCCATTAGCCAGGCCCTTCCTCAGGCCTGGAGCTGATTGAATGTAATTAGCAACTAATTGCATGTCTGTGACCCCCTCTACATAAGAAACACACCAAGGTCAAGTTTAAACAGCAAATAGTGATTCATTCTTTTCTTCCAGACATGATATTTCCTCTGTGTGGAGTCGTTCATTCATTCATTTATTCACCAAATGTTTACTGAGTGCTAAATACCAATCAGGCATGTAGGCATAGGGAATACAGCTGGTGTCATTTACATGTGTGTTGGAGAGAGGGAATAAGCAAGTAAGTAGATAAATCACATTATTTCAGAGACTGAAACAACCAACCAAAACAGGGTGATATTGGTATGACAGTGAAATTAGAGAAATTGGCTCTTAACTAGAAATTTGAGCAAACAGACTTTCTAAATGGGGTGAGGAGATGGCACCATTTTCAAGCTCTAAAACACCGGGGGCATGGGATAGGCTGTCCTCAGTGACCAGGAGCAGGGGCTTAGGATCAGTCAGCAGTGGTGAGTGGTGAACCAGCCTCTCTCCAATGTCCTGAGTATATTTCTCCTTGGAAGGCCTGAACCTGAGGCAGAGATTTAAGCACCCCCAGAAAGCAATTATTGTTGATATGTTTGCTCATTCATTCATTCATTCATTCATTCAACAAATACTTACGGAAGGCCCATATGTTCCAGGACATATTCTGGGTGTTAAGGATATGTTAGTGATTACAGGACTTATTTTCTGGTAGGGAGAAATGGATGATAAACAACAGTAATAGCATGTCATGGCCATTAAATACCTTGAAGAAAAGTAAAGCAGGTTAAAGGTTTGGAAAGTGCTGGATTCAGTGGAGTGGTCAGGCATGTCAGCAAGATGGAATTTGAGTGGAGATCTGAATGTAGATGAGAAAGTCATATGATGATCAGGGGGATGAACATTCCAGGCAGAGGCAAGCAAGAGCAAAGACCCTGAGGTATGAAGGAGTCATGAGCATGCCTAGTGTGCAGGGCATGGAGCAGCAGGAAGGACATCACTGTGGCTCTGGGAGGGGAATAGGTTATCTCAGACTCTTGTTAGAAGAGGCAAGGGTGAAATTCAGTTGAAGACCAGAAGCTTTCAAGGAAGCAGACAGTGCTCCCAGCTGCTGTGGAGGAAGATTTGCAAGCTCCCAAGCGAACTCAGGATTGGACTGGGTGGTTCATACCCAGTAGGGGAATGGGTAATCACCAATGATAGAGCATGTCTTGGCTGGAGAGACATTACTTTCACCCAGCATCCACCAAAACATTATGGACCCATACAAAGAGAGCTAAAGTGGGAGGCTGACCGTGAGTTTTTCTAATCAGTAAAGACTCTGGAAGCTGGAGATGGGGAGAAAAAATGTTGCCTGCTGGGAAAATTCCTATAATGTTTCATTCTTAAGTAATTTAGGTGGTCTTATTAGTTTAAAGGAAAATCAGGAGTGTATACACTAATTGACATGCAGTGAAAACATAGCTGCTGGGCCCTCCTTTGAGCTCTGTACTTGCACACACAATCCTCACATCAAGTCTCTTTCATTTCACAGATGAGAATAAGAGAATAAGAGAAAGAAATAAGAGAAAGAATAAGAGAATAAGAATAAGCAAGTTGCCCACTTTTATACAGCTGGTAAGTAAAGAATCAGGATTTACAATCAAGTGATGTAGTTTTCACTGAAGGCGTGTTTGTCCTAAGTGGAGGGGGCACCTCAGTGCCTAACAGCAGAGTGGTTAGGAGACACCATGGGCTCTGTGCACATTGCATTTCTTATTAAAGTATTTGCATAGGTTAAAAGTCCTTTGAAAGATATATATGTATATATTTTGTAGAACTGGGGAGGAGGCCAAAGGATTCATCAGAGACAGTGTGGAGCAGAACAGGGGGATTTACTGAAATACAATGCTGAGGGGGGCAGTGGGTGAGATAGGAGAGGTCTCCTGTGCTTTATGTGGGTGAGTTCCCTGGCTGGGGATAGAACTTAGGCTGCAGGGGTAATAGCAGTGACAGCGCTGAGACATAACCCCTAGGTCACCAGGGAGGCCCTAAAACATTTTTTAAAGGGGATACTTGCATGCATTCAAAATATTTTCACAAATATTAGTTCAAACAGCCTTGAGGTTCACAATGAAGAATCTCCCTTTGTTTCCTGCCCTCTGATCCCCAATTCTTTTCTTCAGAAGCAGTTCCTTAACAACACTTCCAGAGAAAGAAATTCTATTTGTAAACAAGCATATCTGCACACATACCTTCCCTTTCTTTCTTTTTCTAAAATACAAGCAGTAATAATACTCATGTTTGGTTTTGTATAATTTTACTTAATATACTTGTTTTTCTGATTCAGGGCATATGGATGTACTTTTATCCTTTTGAGATAAATGTGTAACACCTCATGAGTGTGGCACCATATTTATCTAGCCTGTCTGGGCTTGCAGATTGTTTTCCTCATTTCAATTTTTTTGATACAACAGACAATAATGCATGAAGCATACTTTACTTGCTTATTTTGCTCACTTATGTGACTATTTCGGCAGGAGAGATTTAGAAAGATGGAATTACTGAGTTAAAAGCCATGTGGATTTTCGATTTTGATGCTTTCCAAAGACACAGCATGACTTGGGACTTCTGACTTAGTACTTTTGTGATTGCTTAGTACCCCTCTGCTTCATCAACACGGTGTATTACCAACTTCTTGTCCTTGCCATTTTGACAGATTAAAAAAAAAGGCATCATGTTGTAGTTTCTTTATAGTGAGTGGTATTGTGAGTCTCACCTATGCCGTAAGCTATTGGTCTTTCTGGGGACTCTTCAAGTCCTTGGCTCTGATTCGAATTGTATTTTCATCTTTTTGTTTGTTTTGTATTGACTTCCCTCCGCCCCTCATCTCTAGTCCACCAGCCACCCCTCTGTGCCTCCCCCTGCCCTCATGAGCAGCAGCCACTCTGGGATATGTCTTTTTCTCCCGGGATCTGGATGTACTTTAGAGAAATATATGATGTTGCTTTATATTGTCATACATTTTTAACTTACATAAATTATTTTATGCTAGAAATCATCATCTTAATTTTTAAACCCAATGTGCATTTTCAAAAAACTTTAGCTGACCACTCTCCAAACATTTGATTACTACACTGTGTTTCATAGTTGAAATTGTGGGATTATCCAAACAGTGGATTCTTATTGGACTGGTCTAGAAAGATCTGGAGACGTGGATTTAGGAGGTGAGCCTTTGAGAATGAAAAGAATTAGATGGAAAGGGGAATGGATAAGGGAACAGAACTGACCAAGAGCACAGCATGAGGGCACGCCAGCCTATGACAGTACAGAACATTCAGGGGAGCCCCATAGCCTGCTGGGATGCAGTTTGAGTATAAGGGTGAGGTCCTAGGAGAGGCTGGGATTCCCTGAAGGCAAGGGTCGAGAGGCACTGGAGTCGGACTGGGTCAGTAAAGATTTCCAGGGCGAGAGTGGTCTCTGGGAAAAGGAATAGTGTAGACTGGATGTGAGCCTCAGCCACAGGAGATCCCTGTGGCAGGTGCAGACCCAGGCTGGTGTGAGGGTGGAACAGCAAGGCCTTCAGGCACCCAAGTTATGAGGGGTGGAGACTGGTGTCAGGCCTGCTAACTTGGGAAGTTGAGTGGCTGTGATGTCATATATAGGGCCTCCTGGGGAGGACACTCATGGGCACATGGGCACGCTACCAACTCTGAAGTCCTGTTTACCCCTGGCTAGAGGACTTCTGGCGGTCAGGACTCTGGGCAGGAGAAGGATCTGGGAACCTTTAGCAGAAAGGTGGGAAATGAAGATGTGGGAGATGTGGGCGAGGTCACCACAGGAGTGGGAGCAGGTCAGAGAGATCCTGCTGGAACAGAGCCTACCTAGGCCAGGCACACAGGGCGAAGTGGATGGACAGGCCGAGCCAGCCAAGGAGACACGGGTGCACTTTTGAACTCTGATCTGTGCTGGTACTGCCCTTTGCTGACTGGCTGACCTCAGGAAAGCATCCTTTTGGCATGGGAACTTGGGCGGCCATTATAAGCAAGGACGTCCAAGGAGGGGGGTCCCTGCTCTCCTGGAGTCTCTCAGTGTTGTGTTGCACTGAGGAAAGGACCTCAGGAAGTTAAGGTGTGCAGTCTCTCTGCCTGGGAGATGAGCTCAGAGGCCTTCATACTGTTTCTGCTGAGAGTTGCCAAGCCATATTGCCTCTGTCCCTGAGGGTGACTGTTGATAGAGCCTGGTTTGGCTTTTGCTGGCACAGGGAGAACATCTGAGGCCCAGGGCTTTGCTAGCGTGGGCAGGGTGAAGTGTGGGCACCCCTGGGGAATACTGACCCCTTGGTGGTTGCAGGAAATGCTCTGCTTGGAGCTTTTCTTCTTTCTTTGTCTCCTCAAAATATACCTGTTTTCTGTTTTATGTAACACCAGACCCTGGTTTTCCTGCTCCTGTAAACCTTTAATTAGTGTTACAATGAAGACCCTCAGTTCTGTTTCCAAAGAAATAAATGCTTGAAAGGTCAGATTCAGCTGTACAGAGTACCCATTTACATATCTTTGTCATGACTTTTGACATGAGTTTTCCATCTATATTATTTGATTTAATATTTTTCCTTGAGCACACACATTTGAGAATGCAATGTAAAATATGCAATGCAATGTAAAGCATTATCTGCTTTAGCATGTGGTCCTAGCAATAACACCTCTGAAATCACATGTTTGCTGCACCAGTTTTTTAAATGCATATTTAAACAGACATTTATTAACACTGTTCATTAGGCAAACACAGCCTTAGATTCATGGATTTTGAGGGTAATCTTGCATGCGTAGGAGAGGGAAACATCTTTTCCTCTACCTTCTTAGATTTAGTGACTGGGAACTGTAAATTAAACAAAAGGCAGAAGAACAGTAGAAAAGGTTAATTGGTATGTACACAGGAGACAACAAAAGTAGTAGCTGACATGGTAAATGGTTAAAGTTAGAGGCTTATATACCTAACAGGAGGGAGAGCAAATGGGTTTCTTTTTAATGGGTTTTTAGCAAAACAAATGAGAGAAGAGAAAGTTTGTGGTAATGTTTATGTATGGAGGTATGATGGGTCTTTTGACACCCCTAGAGAAGGGATTTGGGGTAGGTTTTATTGAGTTCTTCCTTCTAGGAGCTCATCTGCCCTGTAGAAAGGACTTATGACCAACTTCTGACCACACGAGAGATAGTGACAGGGAAAAGTTAAAGACATACGAGCCTGTTAGCCCCCTCGGGCCTTCCCCTTTCCATGCTGGTTCTCAACCCCTGCTGGCAGTAGGACACAGAGGTTGGCAAAAGATGGCCCAGTCTTTACAGTGAGTAGAGAAATTCAATTACTATTTAGTGAAACAAATTTTCTCATATCCTTATTACTTCTTCTGATGATGAACAAGCACATTTATTTTTAATAATTAGGTATATACCAAAAAGGCACTAGGAAATTAAAACCACACATATAGACAACATATACACATAGGCACTATTAACCTGTGCTTTAGTATCTTATTCTCTAAATACACAATTTTTTAAAAAGTTGAGATCATACTGAATATAAAATCATTTTTCTTAATGTACTATGAGCATCTTCTTACTTCACTAAGTGCTTTTCAAAAACAAGACAAGGGTTGGTGAGGTTGTCTGTGAATATCGGGCTGTATTATAACCTGTTTATCCAGTCCCTGTTGTGGGTATTGAGTTGTGAACATTTGCCATTATAAATAACTGCATGCTCATGTGTCTTAGCACATGTTTTGCGAGTGGCTTCTCGGTGCCATGCAGACTCAGAGATGGAGGTGAATAACTGTGGAGCTTCTGCACCGCTTCCCTGGGAAGGGCAGACTCACACTCAGCAGCTTCAGGGAAAGTGCTAATAGGAGTTAAGGGGCTGAGAAGGGGAGTTCAGGAAGAGGGACACTAGGGCCAGACGTTGGTGCTGAGACAGAAGAGCACCCGGGACTGTGGCCTGGGCGGTCCCTCCCCTGGGCATGTGTCCACACCTGTGAAGGGACAGCCTCTTAAGCTCACTGTGCCAACCATGGAATTGGGCAACAGATAGAAGCATGACATTCACTTTACTAATCACTTCCTTCCCTTCTCTGGTGAGCCAGGGGTGGCACTGGTACACTCACATGTGTTCCAGGGCTGTTGGTGATATTCCTGCTGGACTGTGTGCCCTCTCCCCATTGCCTTGCTTCTCAGAAGCTTCTCCCTCCCATTATAGGACCATTGGGGGAGGGGTGCCTCTAGCTCCTACAATGGACTCAGTCATTGGAAACCCTAACTCCTGGCTCTGCTCCTGTCCCCAGGAAGTTTGGCGGAACTAAGGCCAGCAGTCAGGTTGGTCAGCAGGAACCTACCTGTCAGAGGAATTTAGAGAGGCAGTATCGTCCTGTCTGTCCTCCCAGAGGACCCAGATTGTGTAGGCCAAGAGCTGGAGGAAGGACACATGACTGCCTTACTCCCAGTCTTCCTTAAAGGACAGGACTTTTACAGAGACAAATTCAGGGGCATGAGAGCCTGCTGAGGTGCCCCTGACCTTCGCCTTCATCCCATCCAGTAACTGGTATCCCTGGAAGTGAGCTTCATCTGCTCAGGATTTTTGAAAGCTTTGAGTTGGGAACATGAGTCCAGGCTTCATTCTTTGGCATTGCCCCCAGGAAGAAGGCCTGCAGTGTGAGATGGTCGGGGGGCTAGCCTGTCTGCAGGCTTTCGGCAGTCCTGGGTTCAAATCTAGCTTTTCCATTTACTGCCTGTGTTTGCCCAAGCCACCGCTCTGACCCTTGGGCCCCTCATCCATTCTGTAGCATGGAAACAGTAACACTCACTCCCACCCCAGACTGGTAAGGAGGGGAGATCCTGCTTGTCACGGACTTGGTGGCCTCAAGCACTTAGGCGATCTTGGTGTCTATAAAGGATGGTCATAGTTTGTGGCCAGTCCCTTGTCTGCTGCCTCCCTCTTTTCATACCTCCACCTCTCAGTTGGGCAGATCATGTGCTGAAACCCCCAGGGCTCTTCTCCTGGAAGGTGGGCTCCACTTCCCCCCTCCACTCTCCACTCAAGGTTGGCTCTTGCGAAGCCACCTCCCCACCTGTGCTGAGCAGCTTCCTCTGCGGGCAAACAGGAAGACGTTCACCTCACGGGAGGCAGGAAGGGGCTGCCTGGCAGCGCTGCATGCCCGCTGGCTGTGGTCAAGTCAGGAAGCCGCGTGTCTACCTCCCTGGGCAGGGAGACAGTGGGCTGGGTAGTGAACCCCAGGAGTAGCATGGGGGATGCAGCAGATAGAAGCTCACTGCTGGTAGGGGCTCTGAAGGCGGGAACCAGCTTCCCTTCCCTTGCCTTCATCTGAGCCATGCACCCTTCTGAACTGGAGAGCCTCCCTGTCTAGGGATCTCCCATCTAGAATTTTGCTTCTTGCAGCTGGGAAGGAGTTAGAACAGAGCTGGTGACTCCAGGAGTCTGAGAGGCTTTTCTTGAAGTATGGTATAATCAGGAACCACCCCCCAGAGCCCCCAATACATACTCCATACGTATGCAAACCTGCTCCTTGGGAGTAAAGGGAGAGGCAGAGGCTGCTCCCCAGTGTTGTCTGGCAGTGATCAGGAAACAGAATGAGCAGCTCTTCCTCACTAGGCCCCAAATACTTGTGGAGTGGTCATGAGCCTGGCATTGCTGCCCAATTGTGGTGACTGTAAATGTGAATGGACCAGTTCTTGCCCTGGAGAAGTTCATGGTCAGGGAGAGGCTGTAGACTCAAACACATGGAGGACGCAGATCACGGGACCTCAGTTGACTAGCACCTTTCCAGCTGCAGGGAGCCGAGCTTGCCTGTGCAAAGGACTGGTGGGCGGAGCGGGGTCTGGACACACCAGGGCACATGGAATCCAAGAGTTGAGGAGGGCTGCTGACCCCCACCCTCACCTCCTCGTAGTCCTCACCTCGTGGGCACTTGTCTTCTGTTTTCTGTCTCCACCTCCCACTTCTCAGTAACCTCCAGGCGCCACATTCGACAGTCACTTGCACGCCTTTATCTTCCTAGATTTTTCTAGTAGTAGTTGACATGATTGACCACTTCTTCCTGATAGCTTCTCGTGTTCTGTCACAACACAATTCTTCACATTTCCCTCACCTTCTCGACAGTTTCCTGTCACTTTCCTTTCAAACTGCTTGATGGGTTCCACCCACCCGTGGCATGGACCACCTTTACACACACACACACACACACACACACACACACACACACACACACACACACACATCCCTCCAGCCCTCCCATCCTGGTCCAGGCACGTTTTTCACTTGCCTCCTAGAAAATCTCAGCTACTTCAACCCTGATATTTACAAAGTCAAACTCTTGCTTTTCTCCCCCAAGTGCATCTTCCCAGTCCATGCCCATTTCAGCAACTGTCATGACCACCCATCCAGTTGCTCAAGCCAGAAATCTAGAAATTACCCAACTTCTCTGTTATCATGCCTTGCATCTCCTTAAGTGGCAGAGCTGACCAGTCATCCCCGTTATGTGCCCCACACCTTCTGTCTCCTCTTCTCTGCCTCCCTGCCCCCCTCCAAGCCACTTTCCCCATCACCTGGCCTGCCATTGTGCCCCCATAGGCCTCCCTGAGCTCAGTTACTGCTCTTGACTGTCTGTTCACACAGCAGCAGATGGTCTTAAAAAGAAATATGCATCCTCCCTGACCTGGCTTTGGGTGTTTAGCATGTACCCTGACTTACTACTGGGGACCCCACAGGATCTGACCCATTTTCCCCCACACTCTCACTTGCTTTTTGTTCCTTGAGCTCATCATGGAGCCCTTTCTGGCCCCAGATAAGGAATCAGACATGCAATTCCCTCTGCCTGAAGTGCTGCCATGCCCTTCATGGGCTGGCTGCTCTGCACAGGGATCCACACCTCTTGCCAAGTGCTCCCCTACTTCTCCCCCTCCCCCCCCCCCAGGGAGCTCACCCCTGCTGCTCTCTCCTTTTTTCCTATTCCCTTCTCCTTTCCTTGGCATTCATCACAATTTATAGTTAGATGCAATTCATTAGTCTTTTTGTTTATTCCTCTCTCTGCCACTAGATAGGAAACTCCCTGAGGACAGGGATCCTATATTTTATTCCTGATGCATCAACAGCCTCTCACATCAGAGTGTGTGCTGGTGGTCACATTCCAGAGATACCCATGAGGCAGAGGCCTGAGGGATGGCTTTGCATTTAGGTCTAAGTGACTTCTGGTGTCTGGCTTACACTGCTGGGCAGCGTTATAAAATCCCAGCTATAGAGGAGTAGCTTGGGGTGTGGGAGGTAAGGAGCCAGGGATGTGTTGGGGTTGTAGTGCTGGTAAATCTGCTTCTAGCATTTGCCAGCCCCAGACAGTGGAAGCCGAGGTGTAGTACATCTGAATATGAACACCCGAAACTTGGCCATCCAGCCGCCATTATGTGTCCTGTTCTCCTGCTTCCCATCTCAATTAGGAATTAGGATTCTCAGCCTCCTCTGAATGTGGCCCCTGAAGCAGGGCCCACCGCTGGCCTTTGAATCCCTCTTTCCCTTTCTCTTCCTCTCTGGGGCTGTACCACGCCCATGCTCTACACTGGGGCCCAGTGGCCTGGGTCTGAGGGCACTACTGTTAGGGATGTGCACAGGGGTTGGTCTGCTGGAGTTGGGTCAGTGAGGATGAGAGCTCAGGTGACATCAGGGTCTTTGAACCTCAGTAGAGAAGTTGGTGGTAGCTGAGGCTGGAGAACAGACTGTGGAGCGTGAAGTGAGAACTGTGCGGTGAGGGTGACTCCCTGCCACGCTCAGTATCTCACTCATGTCCTAGGACATACGCGGGGGTTCAGCGTGGGGTGGTGGATAGCGGTTCCTGTGTTCTGAGATTTGCGCTCTGGCCCCAGCTTTGTGACTTCTCAGCTGTGTAACACTCACCAGTGGCTGAACCTCTCTGAGTATAGCAATGTGTCATGAGTACAGTAGCGCTTCATAAGGGAGGTGAGAGCAGGGGCTGGCCTGGTATTTATTGGGAGGACGCTTTAGAACTACAAGATATTTGTATCAGGAGCTGTTGTAACTCATAGGTATAGCCACACAGAAATGGAAACGTCTCTTGTGAAAAACAAAAAGGGAAAGTTGCCTGATGGGGGCCGAGGGGAGTGGCTCCTGTGTCGCTCTGGTGCCCTGCCAGGAACTGAGAGAGAGCCAGGGTAGAGATGAGAACCGAGTGACAGACCCACCCGCAGGGAGGATGGGGGTGGGGCCTGCTCCTGACTTGTACCTTCCCCTTTCTCCACCAGCCTGGACTGGGAAGGAGGACTTCCCTGGCAAATTCTCTGAGCCTGGGTTGGAGCGGAGTGGAGCCCCTGGGGAGCAGGGGCTTGGGGAAGGGGCAGTAGCACTGGGCCTAGGAGTGGAGGCTCTTGCATTGTGGACAGGAAATGTGAGGTGCAGTGCTGCTGCTGGGGAGCCCTGGGGAGCTGTAGAGCGGGAGGGGTAAGAGCGGCGGGCCTGTGGGGTGGTGAGAGGAGCGGAAGTCAGAAGCCTCAACCGCCATACTTCACGGGGCAGTCTGACCGACTGTATGACAGAAACTGCTCCTAGGGGCCTAGGCCCACTCATCCCTTCTTGAGTTCTCCGACGGTGAGCAAGGTAGGCCTGCTTGGGGTGGGTGCTTGGAGGGGCCTGGAGGGAACAGGGGATGTGGAGAATTACCTATGGGTCCTTATGGTAGCATTAGGGGCAGGTGGGCAGGAAGGAGGCCAGGGCTCGGTGGGCCTACTGTATGTGCACTACTAGGCGCAGACCCCATAGGTGGGAGACTGCATCCTCCACCCTTCCCTTTTCTTCCCGTCATCCGCTCCTCCCTCAAACTTCCTCCCAATCTGGCCCTTTCTCTGATTCCTGCTCTGGCCCCCACTTACTCCAACCCCCCTGGAGGTAGTAAAGGCTGAAGGGCCATAGTTCCCACTTGCTTTTTGTGGGCCTGCTGTGTCCCTGGTGACTGGACACAGGACCAGAAGGGGTTTTGTTACCAGAGTTTTGACCCCTAGACTCTGGAGAGGAGGGGACCAGACAGGCCAGTACTGGAGCCAAGGCCTGGACAGCTTTGGGTACAGTCCCTGTGGGAACTCAGATTCAGCAATTAGGGGGCTCCCAGTTCCTTTTTGGCCCCCCTGGGAGGCTCCTTGAGAATTTGGGGACCCAGCTTGTGGTTTTGTAAAGCAGCTTGGCTTTGCCTGTTGATAATGCACGGCATGAGTCATTTCAGTCTCAGAAGTGTCCCTATGTGGATAAGTGGCTGTCCTCATGGTAAAGAGAGCTCATGGAGGGAAGGCCCAGCCGCTGCCCCCTTACTCTGCCTAAGATCCTCCAGTTGGAGTCCCCGCTCTGCCAAAAGGTTGGGAAGGGTGACCTATCATCAGCTGATAATAAACCATCAGGACTGTTGGGCCTGAGCCAGATTTGAAGAAATAGATTCCAGTGACCGGTCTCCCCAGCCTCCTGGGACATTAGAGCACTGCAGGGACCTTCTTCCTGCACGTCACTAACTGCAGCCACTGGCACAGGGATCAGCACCCAGGGCTGTTGAGTTCTTTGTGGAGGGAGGAAGATAGATGCAAGAAGGGTGAGCCCCTTGGAAGTCTTCGTCCTTCCCTCTCATCCATCCTCCCTCTGGGCCTCCCTGACTGGGTCTCAGCTGCGCTGGGCCCCAGGTTCTCGGGGCCACTGCCCACCCTCCCATGAGCATTTGCATGAAACCTCCTTCCTTGTGGGCAGGATGTGGGGCCTCCACTATTCATGTCTCTCACAGAGCACAGGTTGGGGCTTCTGTCCTATACTCCAGATGGGCGAACTCCATCCTTGGCTCCTTGGGGGAGGGACTGATGCCATTCTGCTCTCCCAGTGGTCAGTCCCATATCCTTTACCCTCTGTCTACTGGACACATGCTCAGCCCCTGCAGTGTTCTCCATGAAAGATCTCCCTTCCCTCCGTCCCTCCTTCCCTACCATCGTTTTTCTCTTTCTCCCTCCCTCCCTCTCCATCTTTCTTCTTTTCACAAACTTGTCTGTAGTGCCACTACTGGGCCAAGCAGATACTGTGCTGAACAATGAGAAAACAGATGAACTGGAGTGACTTTGCCTCACAAGGGAATTCATGACTGTCTGGGGGAGCTGATTTATGCTCAGAAGAGGGAGTGAGCCTTAAAACAGCTCTGTCCTGGGTTCGTACCCCTGCTCCCCTCATCCTTCTCTGAGCTACCTGGGCAAATTCCTGAAAGTCCCTAAACCTTAGCTTCCTTATTAGCAGGAAGGAGATGTTTCCACTTGTTTCATCACGGAGAGGCTGGCAAGGCAGGTGAGTCTCTGGCCCCAAAGCACTGAGCCCGATAACAGGCATATTGCTGGGGTTCATTCTTTCTCCATACCTCCCCCAGGGGGTCGGGTTGCAAGATGAAAAAGGGAATTGCCACTTCAATTTACTCATAAACAATGAGTAAATTTTTAGTGTAAATGTGTCCCAAATGTTGGGCATCCTATATCTTATATGTTAAATATGGCAACCCTAGGAATGGAGCCCTCCGTGCCTGGGGATCCAGGACCACCTCGCAGGCTCAGTAGCCCCAGGTGTCACATGGGATCTTGAACCGCTCAGCACTAATCTTTTACTTTGTAATCCACTTGCACTGAAGCAGAACATCAGGACCCCAGGACTCTGTAGCTGGGGGTGAGTTTCACGTGGGTCTCTAAAGGAACTCAGCCATTTCACATGTCCACGGTGAGAGAGCAGTGTGCCAGCAGCACAACCAACCTGCCTTCTTGGTGCTTCCATCCGGGGAGGGGAAGGCAGCGAGAACCAGGTGAATGAGCCCACTGAAATCACACTCGGGTGCGGGCTTTGGGATGAGGAGAGAGGCATGGAGGTGCCAGGCGTAGCTTCCTCTGCTCAGACTTGGCCACTCAAACACACACTGGGCTGGCCAAGGGAGCTGATTGTCCTGCCGTCTGCTGTCTTGTCTGTCCTTCCCAGCTCCTCTGTTGCCTTGGGCTCCCATTCATTCCCCAGTGCACACCTTTCTTCTGACCCTCAGACTCCTCCGCCCCCACTCCCCCAGATCAGCAAGATGCTGCCACAGCTTCTTTGATTTTTTTTTTCCCCCCTTTGAATTCATTGAACACTCGGCTTCTTCTGAGAAGGCAAATCTGATACTATTTATGTCTAGCCTTGCCGGTCACATGGGCCTGCGGACAGCTTTAGGCACACGTACCTATTTATGAGTGCATATTTGCAAAGGTGGACATGAGGGACTCATCAAAAGTCAGGACACGATTTCACTTTCCATGCGCTCCTGCCCACCGTTCTCACTCCCATTATTGGCATTTGAACTCTTCCTGTCAGCGAGTCCACCAGTAGGTGGGTTGTTAGCCAGATCAAGTGCTCTGCTGCCCACAGGGATATGCTCCTAAGACTGGTGCACCCTCAGGGATGTGTGTGTGTGTGTGTCGGGGGTGGGGGGGAAGTTTGAAGGGTAAGGAGCAAGGGTCTTGGGAGGGGAGCCTTGGGCACAAAGAGACCAGGACTTAGCAGGGAGGAAGGGGGCACAGGGAGGCCAGCCTTGAGTTCTGGGAAGGAGACTGGGGGGCTTACCCCATGTTCAGGTCTCTGAAAACCAGAGACCTGTGCGTCTTTCCTCTGCCCCCCAGCTCCTCAGCGGCCTCTTACCCATTATGCGCTGCACCCTGTGGGCTGTTTGCTTGACAAGCTGCAGCAGGAGGAAGGCTGAACCCCTTCCACCGTGGCTCCCCACAAGGCCGGCGGGGGTGGGAGGTGTGCATGCCTGAGTATGACAGTGGGTCCTGAGGCTCACTCATCCCTTCCCCCTTGGAAACAGAACTGCAGCAGGTCTCTTACCCAGAGAGGACTGAGCAGGAAATGGACCTTTTGGAGGGGAGTGTGATAACCTCTGGCCCTCCAAAGATGGAGGAGGTCAAATCAGAAGAACCTTCCACCTTAACTTAGTGGGTGGGGACTTGCAGGGAGGAGAAATCGAATCTGGAGTGATTTATGGAACCCAGAGTAAAGTCTGAGCTAAAAGAGTTGGAGACCAGAGGGCAAGAGTGAAAAGCAAGACTAGCTCCAGTAAATTTGATCCAGAGCCTCAAATACGAGATTCCAAGTAAGAGATGGGCATAGCTTTTGGGGGTAGTCACAGTGTCTGACCCAGGGACAGGCAGCCTGACCGATGGCCGCACACAGGCCTTTCCTGGAAACAAAAACTTCAGAACCCTGGGCCATAGTTCAGCAATTATAGATTCTTGCTCTGCTGAAAGTGAAGACTATCAGGGGCAGGATGGAGTCAAGGTAAAAACCCAGAATCACCTCAGTTAGCTCACAGCTCTCCTAGGGGTGTGAGGAGGGTCCCAGGGGCTCTGGAAACATCCTGGGTTTTCTTATTCAGCTGCTAGTTGGCAGGACAAGGGTTTGAGCCACGCGCCTATGATTCATTGCGCCCCATTCTCTTTACTGCTGGGCACAGAGGAATGACCCCTGTGGGTTGGTTATTATGTGGTATAGAACCCCACAAGCCTGGCGGTGAGGAGTCTGGTGCAGGGAAGGCTGCCCAGCAGCTGCTGCCTCCATTGTGGGGAGAGATGCTGATATCAGGGTCAGGGTGGGCAGAGCTGGCCTCCCTTACCAGCTGTGGGTCACCAGGTGAATCTTCAGCTTGGCTTCATCTCTGGAATGGGGACAGCATGCCTGCCCCCTCTCCAGGTGTGAGATGGAAGTTGCTGGGTGAGTGAAGGGGCTGCAGTTCTTGGGAACCTCAACCTGACCAGTGAGAGCATACAAATGTGTATTTACACCTTTGTCCCCTTTGTTACAAGGCAAAAATGTGTGATCAAGGAAAGTGAGGCTAACATAAGTGAGAAAAGATGCAAGGAGGCCAGAGGTGCCCACAGGGGCCGGTGCACTTACCCCTGTGCTTCCAGAAAGTCGATACCAGCAGGGAGACGGAGGGAGTTAAGACCGTCATGTGTCCACGAGGTCAAAACAAGCCAGTTATTCTAAGGGAGCAAGGCCTGCCTAGAGACACTTAACCTGCGATATTACACACAAGGAACAAAGATGAATGCTTCTAGAAAGTACTGTGAGAGAGTTCTCGCTGCATCCACTGAGGTCCCCCCCAGAGCGCTGTGTGGCCGCTGCACAGGGTGCTCTGACCTGCCCAGGTGGACATGGCTGTGTACGAGCCTCCCCTCCCGGAAGGTCACCATCTCCTCACCATGCAGCTGTGATCTTCTGGGGGTGGGGAGACCCTGGCTGGGCTCTGCGGGGTGCTGCTACCTGCTTCTACCTGCCCATGTGGCATCGCTCTAAAGGAGCCATGAGCCTTGTGAACCACGCAGGCCTGGGGAGGGAGAAATAAGGCAGCTGTGGCTTTTCTTTCCAGGGTGCCTGCTTCTCCTGCAAGTTGTTTCATCTCCTTGCTCCTAGGCTGGTCTCTGGCGCCCACATATTTTGGTCTGTGTCATTTTCTCAACTCCCTGCTGCTTTCACACTGTTTTGAGGCATTTCCACCTTTTCCTCTTGAGCCAGCCATCTCAATCCCTCCATTGTCCAATCCAAATTCCCAAGAGAAGGGTCTGACAAGCTGTCAGTTCATCTTTTTGAGCTAAGCCCCTCTGGCCACCTTCAACCAAGACATGGTGTTGCCCTGGTGCAAGCAGGTGAGGTTATGGGGTTCGGGCATGTGTGGTGCACTCGTCAGCTGCACCTGCACAGAGGAGGGCGGTGTCCCTTAGTCGGCGTGGATGTGTCACACACTGGCGTGTGCCTCCAGGCGCCCACAGCCCTTTGCTCACCTGTGTTCTCTTTGTGTTGGCAAGGTAGGTGTGGATTCCTGCTCCCCCCTGGCCAGCGCTCCCTGTAATCACACAATGGGATTGTAAAGGAAGACGCTTCTGGGAGCTCCTTTGCAGCTTGCACTCTGTGGATGATGGGTGACGACGGTCGCTCTGAACACCCCAAACCCGTGGAATTTCTTAACGTCTGTTTGGGAGACAGCCTGCAGCCCCACCCAGAAGTGCAACTGAGGGAAACGTGCAGCCCCCCTGATCCTCCAGAACCTTGTGGGGAACAGACCCCGGCCTTTGACCCTCCTGATCCCATCAGGCAAAATGCTCCTCCCGCAGAATCCTGTGCTGAGCCCACACAGCTGGGGGACAACTCTTCCCAGGGTAGCCTACAGCAGGGCCAGAGCAGCTCCACCCAGGTGGTGTTCTGGGCAGGCATCCTGCAGGCCCAGATGTGCGTTTTGGATTTGGAGGGGGAACTGGAGAAGACAGAGGAGCTCAGGGCCGAGCTGAGCTGCGGCCTCCCCACTACTCCTGCAGACCTCCCAACTTCCTCTGCTAGCCCCCCAGGCCCCTGGGACTCAGGCCTCCACCCCAGCCCATCTGTGGAAGAAGCCTCTGGGGAAGACAGCAGTGGGCCTGAGGGGGAGACTCAGATCCCTGTGTGCTCCAGGGAGGGAACGCCAGGCTCTTCCCCGGAGTGGGGTCCTGAAGAGGAGAGCTTGTTCTTCGACAACCCCCTTTTCCTGGAAAGCCCTTGTTCGGACACGAGTGCTTCTGAAGCACGCTTTTCCTGGGGCTTCTCAACGTCCCTTGAGGATGTCAGGACTAGAACTGAGAGCCCACAGACGCAGGAGCCTCCACTCACAGAAGCCAGAGAGCCGTTGGAGCCGGGGAACGAGCCTGATTGTGGGGATGGCACCGCTAATTCCAGTGGGCACACCACCCCTCCATTCCCTGTGCCCATCTACAGAACACACTCCCTTTCCTGGGCCACACCAGACATCACCGAGGCGGCTCCTGTATTACCTCCTGGCGAGGAGGAGAGTGAGGTAAGTCGTGCCCTGAGACACAGAAAGAAGGGCTTTCTTTCTCCTCTGCTTTTCAAGCCTGAATATACTTGTTTTTATTTATTTATTTATTAATAGAGGCATGTTTTATTTATTTATTTGTTTGTTTGTTTGTTTGTTTATACATGCACTGGGTACAGTCAGAAGCGTGGGAGGGTGAGAGAATTCACCAGAGCCAGAGCGGGGAGCAGAACAGGCAGAAGGACCGACATACACTGCTGAGGGGAGCAGCGGGCTGCAGGAGAGGTCTGCGCGCCATGTGGGACCCTCCTCTGGTGGCCGGGGAGCAGCCGGGGATCGAATCGGCGCCACAGAGGCCGCGGGCAGCTTCGCAACCCAGCGCTCAACCGCTGCGCCACCGGGAAGGGGGCCTGAATATACTTCTTAGACACTAGGGCCTTTTGGAATCCTGGAGTCAGAGCAGAAAAACAGGCCTAGTGTGGCCTTCAGAATTGTAGGAAGTTTTAGCAATACCACAATGTCAGCTGGATGTAAAGGGACTTAAGGCACACATGTCTCATCTGGCCAGCTCCAAGGGGCTGTGGTATCTGGATGCCTATTGCAGCATATTCCAGACCGTTCTCACACTCTGTCCTCCCACCTCTGAGACATTACTAACTGCAACACGACAAGGGTGAGCCTGCAAGGATGGGATGTCTATTTTAAGAGATCCATCTTCACTTAGGAGATTTGAGCATTTTGTTACTTTAGCTCACCATCTTCCCTTCTGCCCCCTCCCCCTCCAGTGTCAACAGATGAGGCTCCTATAACAAAGGCAGTCCTTGACATCTACTGGGACAAGTTATGTGAGACAACAGAGCACGGTTTTCCCAGGGAGGCCTCTGCTTAAGAGATAAGACTACTCAAGATGACAGAGAGGGCTGTAACTTTCTAATCTCTCTAATCCCAGAGAACAGTGGAGAAGAGTTGCTAGTCCTGCAGCTGTGTCTCCCCACCCGGGGATCAGAGGACTCCCGAGTACTGTGGGAGTTCCCTCCACCCATAGGCCAGGGGTCCCAGTGAGGGCGGTCATGGCTTGTCCTGCAGAAGTGTGTTATCTCAGGACCTTCTTGTTCTCAGGCACATGGGGCCTCCTAGGGACGCCTGGGAGCCCCGTCCTTAGAGCTGGCAGCTTGCCCCCTCTTGGATAGCAGCGCTACGCTCAGTGCCTGGGGCTGTCACCCTGGCCCTCAGCGCCTCCTTGCACGGTGCTCCAGGAGGCATGACGTTGGCGCATGGAGCAGAGAAGACTAGAAGACAGTGGACATGGACAGGAAGCCCAGAGGGTCTTGTGGAGTGTGAGAAAGGCCCTGGGAACAGGTTCCCTTTCTCAAACCTCTCTCTTCCTTTCCTCTCTCCCTCTCTCTAAGACTGGTCTGGGAGATAGTCTTAACCCTGCGCCCTCTGCAACACCCTGTGCAGACAAAGCATCGCCCTGGGAAATGGAACACGCTGGATCTGAACCTAGCTCTGCCACACATGCTGTGCAACCTTGGGCAAGTCACTTTCCTTCTCTGGTCCTCACCTCCATCTGACAAGGATGAGTGCGAACTCAATGATTTTCAGGCCCAGCACTCCCAGGGTGTGGGTCTTCTTCCACCCAGGATTCCTTTTCTAAACTGAGGGCCTGGACTGGGCCACGTATTCTGGGTCGGGGGACAGCAGCAAGGAGGGAGGACTGTGTATACTCCCCATTACTCTCCCTTCCTCTCCTTTCCCCTCTCACTGCCTGGCCACTGCCTTCACTTCTCAGTGCCACCAGGACTCATGAAGACACGGGTGCCTCTCTCCACAGGCCCAGCCCAGCTCTGAGGACTGGCAGACAGAAGAGGGTCCTCTTCTCCCCGAGGGCATAGGTGAGACCCAACATGGGAGGCTGGGAAATTAGGTGATGGGAGCCTTTGGAATCCCGGGTGTCATTAAGTAGTTGCAATGTATTGGGTTGGAACCAGAAGGACTTGAGGTTAAAGCCTGCTCTGGGACTTCATCAGTACAGCGGGTTTTAAAATACTCATTTCATAGAGCAAATGAAATATACAAATACCCAGCATTTTCAATGCCTGGTCTTAGTGGATCAGCAAGTCCTGAACCCCAGTTGTCTTGGGGCTCAAGTGCTGGGAGTTCACGGCCCACAGCCTTTGCGTGTGGGAGGTCACTGCCCCAAGGAGGGACAGGACATGCTGCCCAGCCTCAGGGGAGGAGCCCTGGGAGGGAGCTGGTAAGGTGGCAGCCAGGCTCTTCTGCCTCTGCCGGCCCCTTGGCCCTCAGCCTGCCTCTCACATCCCATGCCCACCTCACTCCATGCTCTTCCCCAGGTGACAGGGATGCTGAGTGTCCCCAGGAGTCAGCTTCCTACGCTCTGGCCCCCGGCCCCTGGGGGAGCCCAACCACTTCGCCGGAGCCTCGCAGCCCTGAGTCTGAGAGCAGGGGCCCCAGCTCCAGACCCAGCCCAGTGACGTCCCAGCAAGGCAGCCCACAACACCAGAGCTGCCCCACGGGCACTGCTCTTCCCGAGCAGACACTAGATGCTTCGTGCCCTTCACTCTTGGAGACAGATGGGGCAGAGCCAAGTTCCCTGGAGAAAGAGGAGGAAGGAGAGACCCCAGACCCAGAGAAGGAAGTGAGCAGCGAGGGCCCAGCGGGGCCAGCAGCTGGAGTCATGCAGCCTGACGCCCCCTTGACTCCCACGGGAGGGTGAGTGATCCTGGTGGCTCTGGGCTCCTGCGTGCATGCGCTTAGGAACACCCTGGTCTGGGGGAGCACGAGAAACGCACATTGGGATTTTACATACTAAAGCCTGGACTACATAACAAGGCCCCAGTAGAGTGAAGACAGAGGTTTGAAAGCACGAGAAACTGAAGAGCAGACAATTGAGTGCGCCGAGCAAGGCTGGACAGAGCAGTGGAGGGGAGGAGCATGTCCAGGGAGCCCGCGTACGTGCTTGAGAAGTGGGAGCTGCATAGGCAGGTCTGGGAGTGAAGGTTGGGGCTGTGATATGGGGCTTATATGCTGCTTTGAGGAGGTGATGGGGAAATTCTTCCAGCAGCCTGGACCGAGGGTGCTGCTCTGATCTCCCTGGATGTGAGTGCCTAGGAGAGGTTTGATTGGGACCGAGGGGATGGAACTGGGGCCCAGAGCAGGAACAGATAACCGCAGAACTATGACAGTGGTGGGGAGGGACCGACTGGGAAAGGAGTATAGGTGGTTTCCTGCCTCAGGAGGCTGCATGGAGACTGTCCCAGGCGTCAGGAAAGGGGTTTTACTCTCTGTTTGGCTAGAAGGGTCGTGTTGCAGAGACCAGGAAGAAGCAGCAGTTGTTCAGGTCTGATGTAATACTGCACTGGTTGGAGGGTTGACCCCATGCCAGTCTCATTGTCATTGCGTCGTGGCAACCAGAATCCAGAGAAGCATGTGGAAGACCATGCTGTCCTTGGGGGTGTTCAGAGGCTTCAGAGGTGATCAGAGGAGTCTCTCGGTTTCTAAAAAGGTGCTGGTTTGTTTTACCAAAAACTAAAGTAAGTTCAATTCAAAACAAGAGTAAATCAATCCACCTAAAAGGAGAAACATGCTTTCATAGTAAATAATGAAAAAGGGTTTAATTGGGGCTTTCTTGGTGACACGATTACAGAACTTAGTTTATTTCATCTTATATTTAGCACCTATGAGGTTTAACTTTCAGCACAAGTTCACTGTCACGGAAAGGTCATTTTCATTTCATCTCAATTATTTCACCATTAGATGTTCTTTATTATTTATTAATAATAATATTATTAAATTATTATATCTATTTTGTTAGTAACAGCTTTCTTGAGATAAAAATCACTTGTATTCATTTACTTGTATTCATGAGTGTTTATAACCATATAATATTTTTTCTCCCAAGTGCTTCCCCATCTAGATGTTGTTTTGTTAGCAATGCTAAGTGATGAGGTCATTTCTGTAAAATACCCTAGGGCTTTGTCACCTGACTATCCACTAATTCTCTTTGGATGTGACAGTCAGTATTTTTATTTTCTCCTTTTCGCTTGTTTGCTAGACTAACCTCCAGTTCTTCCCTGCACAGGGACTTTCCCTGTGATTCCTGGAACCTTCCAGCATCACTTTCAGGGACTTCATGAAATCTTAGGCTCTTTTGCAAGATTTGTAATCCTACTTTTCGGTTGGTTTCCCTTAGTTATGTGCATGGCTGGGTGTATGGGAGCCCCGGCAGGCAGTGAGAGGATTGCAGCAAAGGCACTGATCCAGTCGGGGCAGAGATGGACAGAGATGGACAGCCATGTTAATGCAGAGGGCTGCTGAGTGTTTTATAAGTGGTCGGTATATCAGTGAAGAGTTGCCTGTCCTGGGGACCTTTGCTATCGCTGCCACTCTAACTGGGCACTGCATCACAGGGATACCTCACCCCTGTCTGTAATGTGGCAGGGGAACTGAAGTCAGGTAGAGCTTAGACTTGGGACTTGTGAGGTTCTCAATGTCTCAGTCTGCATGCTCTCTGGTCTGTCTGGGTTGCCAGGCAGGCCTGAGAAGATGGTCCCCATCCAAGGTCTTTCTTTACCAGGGTGCTGCCAATACAAGGAGGGAGGTTGGATCACCTGGCCTCCCATGGCTTCACCATTCCTGCTGCTAGAGCCTAGATTCCTGCTCTCACCTTTGCCCCTTCCTGGCTCCAGATCTTGGAGTGGGGTGGGGGGGAGGGGAGGGCTGGAGTAGGCTGGGGGTAGGGGAGGAGGCCTTATGACGATGGCAGGACAGGTGAAGCCTGACAGGCCCACCCTCCTTAGAATGGACTAAACACCTTTGGGGTCTTCAAAGGGCTGCACTTGCCACTTGAGGTACACTGGGCTCAGATCCTCCCTGTGGTTCACCTGAGCATGTGGCAAGTCCCAGGCTTGGTTTCCACCTTTGCTGGCTTTGCAGGACACTGCCCTGTCTGGGTTCCTCAAGTGCCTGGCAGGCCGGATTGGCCAGCCGTGACCCTGTCTGTCCCCTGGGTGAGGGCCTGGTCCAGTTTCTGTACCTCTTTGGTCCTGAGCTCCAGCTCCCCTGAGCTCTGGGCTGGACTCTGAGTACCCTCTCCAAGACTTGACCCAGAACCCCTCCATGTCCATCCCAAGTGGGATGTCTGATGGCACCAATGGACTCCTGCAGGCTTCCCGAGGACCCCGTGCCCCAAGCCCACTTCCCAGTGGAAGGCCAGAAGCCACGGGCTGGAGACAAGCTGGCTAATGGTGTCAGCAGTGAGAAAGTGGCCTGGAACTTGGCCTCTCGCCTCTATCACCTGGAGGGCTTCCGGAAGTCTGAAGTGGCTGCTCACCTGAGGAAGAAGTAAGTGGCTTTGAGCCTGAGTAAGTCTCAGGGCTGAGGTGGGATGGACAGGAGCTGCCAAAAGGTTCCCTTCATGGCTGCCCCTCCCACCATGTCCCTCCAGCCCCACTGGCATCCCAGCATTCCTATCCTTGTGCATCTTCCCCTCGCCCCCTTTCTCTCCCTCTTGCCAGGCCTGCTCCTTCCCCTCAGTCACACTGCATCACCCCTTCTTCACACCCTGGACACTGCAGGACACTGCACCACCTTGCCTCTTCCCTCTCCAACTCCATGTTTCCCTTCAGCTCTACACTGGAGGGAGGGGCTAGTGGCAGGCTGGCGCTTTGCCCTCTTGGGACCTGGCGCTTTCTTGGTCCTGGCCTGTCAGGCCCAGGCTGTGTGCAGGCCCTGGGGCTCCCGTCCCAAGACCCCCTTTTGACTTCATCACCATTTCCCTCCACAGCAATGACTTCAGCAGGGCTGTGGCTGAGGAGTATTTGTCCTTCTTCCAGTTTGGCGGCCAGAGCCTGGACCGTGCCCTCCGGTAGGCCTTTGGGCCTTTCTGGGAGGACATAGAGGAGGGATGGTTGCAGGGTGGTGGCATGGCTGAGGCTGGAATCTGGTCCTTCCTCTGAGGCCTGCTGGCCACCCTGGCCTGAGCTCCATCCCTGATTCTGGCCCTCCTTCTAGGGGCTTCCTCCAGGCCCTGGTGCTGAGTGGGGAGACTCAGGAACGGGAGCGAATCCTCTACCAGTTCTCCAGACGCTTCCATTACTGCAATCCCGGGGTCTTCTCCTCAGTAGGTAGGGAGGGGCTGGCCCCAAGCCAGGGCAGGGGGACTTTGGGGCACCCAGGAGGATGGCATGGATGTGTCCCCATGACTGCTAAGGAAGGAGGTCACTGGGTGGCTGCTGGTAAGAGAGTGTTTAGGGGGGTGGGTAGAACCGGAGCATTGGGGGTCACCCAGCCAGTGTGGGCAGAGGAAGCACAGGTGTTCAATTGCACTTTCTCTCCATTTACCTCTTATGGGCAGATTCCGTCCACACCTTGACCTGTGCCATCATGCTCCTTAACACAGACCTGCACGGACAGGTGAGAGGTGGGGACAGTGTCCGTGGGATCCAAGGCAGGCAATGGGTGGGGGGACTGGAAGAGGGAAGTTGGGACCAAAGCCTGGGATGGGGTCAGCATAAAGTCCTGTGGAATGTGGCAGGGGGAACTGGAGGAGGTTCTGGAATGACTAGCCACGGGGTTATCCTGCTGGGGGAAGTGTGCACCTGCTATCCACTTCTGTTTGTGGCCATAGAACATCGGGAAAAGCATGAGCTGCCAGGAATTCATCACCAACCTGAATGGCCTGCGGGATGGTGGCAACTTCCCCAAGGAGCTGCTGAAGGTACCATAATGGGGATCCCCGGGGAGAATGCTGAGCCCAGGCCTAGCCCTGCCCAAGAACCCCTGGGAGGACAGGGCTTGCTTACTGAAGAGCTGCTAGACCTGTGCCCCTGGCCAGCAGTGTTGGCATCACCTTGGCATCTGTTAACTGGTGCATATTTGACTCCTGCGCCCCCACGGATCTACTGTCTCAGAATTTCTGGGCCTGGGGCCCCTAAAATGTTATATTGAGCTCCCAGATGATTCATAGTCCCCTGAAGTCTGAGAAACACTGGTTTTGGGGTTCTCTGAGTGAACATAAGGAAAAAGCTTTAAGTGCTAGAAGTCTGGAGCTGGGACTTGGGAGCCAGGTATTGTGAGGTTTGAATTCTAGTCTTGACCAACTCGGGATCCTCCTGGGGGTCATAAGCACTTTGTAATGTTGATATTACAGTGAAATAAAGCTTGCCAAGTGCTCAGCACAGTGCCTGGCACACAGCACGCCTTTCATAAGCAAATGCAGCTTGTGCTCTTTTGTCTAGTAAAACATTTATTGAGCAGTTCCTATGTGCCAGGCACCTTGCTGGGCAATGCTAGGACTGCAGATCATCTAATATTTCCAGGTATATTAGTTCAAAGCACTCTATCCATCCATCCATCCATCCATCCATCCATCCATCCATCCATCCATCCATCCATCCATCCATGCATCCAGTGAGCCACTCATTGTACATTTATTACCCCTGTCAGTCAGCTATTCCTTCTCTGTCAGATGCCTCTGGACAGGATGGCATGTGGGTGACTCATTTCTTCTTCAAGAGAACTAGTTCAGGCCAGGTAGGGACTGGGCTTGCGTTGCTCATCCTTATGTCTCCAGCACCTGGCACAGGCATGCCGCAAATGCTCCACAGTAGTTGTCTGTATGCATGTGTGGATGAACCGCTTCCCTGCTCAAGGAAGAAGGGCAGCTCTGTTGGGGTGAACAGGTGGGCTGCAGCATGCTCCTCTCCCAGCTGTGCCAGAGAGTTTGCACCCTAGAGTCTGAGCCTTCCCTGCCCACCTGTGTGTTTCTGTTCCAGGCCCTCTACTGGTCAATCCGAAGTGAGAAGCTGGAGTGGGCAGTGTAAGTAAGAGTCCCCTCGCCCTGCCTCTCTCCCGTGTCTCTGGGCATGTCCTCCCTCCACCTGCCCACCTGAGAGCTGGAGAAGTTCGGGGCCCTGCCTTTGAGTGGGGTGGAGCCTGAGGCAGGGCCCTGTGCCAGTCTCAGAGTGGGAGAGAGTCCCTCAGAGAGGGAGAGAGTCCCAGGTAATACTTGGAGGAGCCAGAAGCAGTGTGTGTGGGGGTTGGCAGTGGTTCCAGGATCAGTGGGGTGGACACCTTTTGGGGGATCCTGGAGTCTGGCTCCCCAGTAGAAGAAGGGGTGCTGATGCCTTGGGAAGCAGTGTTTCCCTCCTCTGGGCCTTCAGCCTGATTCTCTCTTGTTCAGGGATGAAGAAGATGCAAGCAGGCCTGAGAAGGCCCAGTCATCTCCCCTGGCTGGCAAGATGGGCAGCCCCTTCCTCCAGCTGGCCCAGGACCCCACCGCGCCCACCTATAAGCAGGGCATCCTGGCTCGGAAGATGCATCACGATGCAGATGGCAAGAAGAGTGAGTGTCTGCTGCCTGGCTGCTGCGTGGGATTGTCTGTCTGTCTGGGAACAGCGTGATGTGTGTGGAGCTGCTTTGCTCAGGGACAGGTGCTCACATGTGCACAGGTCAAGGACAGGCAGTTCTATTCCTTCCTCACCGATGACCAGGGACTGAGCATTCCCTGTCCCCGGACCCCTTTGGTGAGGCATAAATCAGCCAAGCACAGCAGGGCCTAGGATAAAAGGTAGAAATTGCTGAGAGGTGTAGGGGTGGCCAGATCAAGTATGGGGATGTAGAGGGGAAAAGGTTTTACTTTTTGTTTTGGAGGGGGGAGTGTGGGGGACAAGATAGTGAAGGCTCTGGGAAATGATGCTCTCTGAGCTGAACTCTGGAGGAAGAGAGGGTCTGGATGTTTGAAATTGAGCAAAGGCAAGGTGGATTTGTTCTGAACAGGGACAGGTGAGAGCGGTGGAGATGTGTTTGGGCCTCGGTCCCAGACGGCTGCAAGCTTGAGAACAGGCAGGGCCAGGGCCAGAGCAGTAGAAAATCCCAGCCTGAGAGCTAGCGTGTGACTGTGAGAAGCCCCGGGGCCTGAGTAAAGAGGTGACCACATTCCGCCTGAGCCCTGGGCCTCTGAGAGGGGAGCAGGAAGCTGTCTGGGTGCAATGTGCTGGTGGTGGCGTTTGAAAGGGCGTGTTCTGTGTGAATGTTTGGATTTGCACGTAAGTGGCTGGTTTGGCTTTCAGTCATATGTGGCACGTTACTGGTTCGTTCGCGGTCGGGTGTGTCTTTTGTGTCAGCGTGCCTCTGCCTCTGCTTGTTTGTGTGCACCCTGGGGAGATACTGGCAAGGGGGAGGGAGAGGAGGACTTTGCATCTGGATGGGGGTGCCACGGCCCACCTTCCTGTTCTGTACCTGGGGCAGCGCCATGGGGCAAGCGCGGCTGGAAGATGTTCCACACCTTGCTGCGAGGGATGGTCCTCTACTTCCTGAAGGTAGGAAGGCTGTCCACACCCCCAAGGGCAGGGTGGGGAATAGGGAAGGACCTCGGATGTTTGGGAGGGGCAGCAAGTGACAACAACCCTCCTTTCTGAAACCCCTTGTCCTGTGGCAGGGAGAGGACCACAGCCCTGAGGGGGAGATTTTGGTGGGGCAGATGGTGGATGAGCCCGTTGGGGTGCACCACTCGCTGGCCACCCCCGCCACCCATTACACCAAGAAGCCGCACGTCTTCCAGCTGCGGACTGCAGATTGGCGCCTCTACCTCTTCCAGGCACCGTAAGTCCCTGGGGTGGAAGACAAGTAGCAAGGCCCCAGTTCGCCTACCCCTGCCCTCTGCTCGCCCTCTGCTGGCTGCTGGGCAGCCATGGCGGGAGCTATGTCTTGACCAGGAAACAGCGACCACTGTAGCTGGAGGGCTCCTAGGCTGTCCGTAGGAAGCATGAGGTCTTCCTGCCCTGACCCACTTTGCCAGTACATCAGCCTCTTTCTTGTAAGCCTGGACTAGGCCTCCCAATTCTGAACAGAGGATTCCAGGAAGTCACTAGCAATGGACCTATCATTATAAGATCTATTGCCATCCTAGATTTTCCTTTTTGACCTGTGAGAAGTCCTCTAGGAAGAGTCCACCACTCTGCTAGGGGCAGGGTTCCTGGCTTTCTGAGGCTGAGTCTTGAGCTGCTGGACATAGAAGATTGGGGGAGGAGGGGCAGATGATCAGACTAGTTCCGACCCTGGGCACAGACAGCCTGCTCTGCCCACAGCACTGCCAAGGAGATGAGTTCTTGGATCACTCGCATCAACCTGGCCGCTGCCACACACTCGGCGCCACCCTTCCCTGCAGCCGTGGGCTCCCAGCGCAGATTTGTCCGGCCCATCCTACCCATGGGCCCTGCCCAGAGCTCTCTGGTATGGCTTCCGGGAAGTGCAGCTAGGAGAGGGGCTGCATCTGAACTGAGCCAGAGGACTAGTGGGGGAGAGAGAAGGGGCAGGGCTGTACCCTGGGCTCTGGAGTGGAGAAGCCTGGGCACCTGGCCTGGGAGGGGGGCCGGGAGGAGAGGTGCTGCTGCACATCTGTAGTCGGGGGACAGAGGAGGGGGCTGCACTGCTGGGCTCTGGAGTGAAGAGGGGGATAGAGTTGCACACCTGGATCCTGAAACAGGGGTGGGGGGTGCAGGTAAGGGGAGAGAACTCGGGACAGCTTCTCCCACCGCCTCCCATCCCAGGAAGAGCAGCATCGATCCCATGAAAACTGCTTGGATGCTGCCTCAGATGACCTGCTGGATCTGCAAAGGCACTTACCAGAGCGGAGGGGCCGCAGCCGAGAGCTGGAGGATTACCGCTTGCGGAAGGAGTATCTGGAGCATGAGGTGAGGCACCTGAGTCTCACAGCCAGCCAGGCCACTCCGGCCTTTGGGGCCCCTTTTGCCTCCTCAGCTGGACCCTCTGCTGCTCCCTTGTGGCCACATCTGTCCCTGCATCCTGGGCTCTGTTCATTGCTGGGGGCAACGGGCAGCATTTGTGTGACCACATCCGGCTCTGTGGCGCTGCCTGTACATTTGCAGGCAGATGCACGTGCAGGGGCATGCATAGAGTGTGTGCTCGTGTGCAGCAGGTCCCGTTGCTTCTTGTCTTGAAGGCTCATAGCAGCTGCTTGCCTGGAAACCAAATCTTAGGGCATGGTATTAAATATTTTTGTTCTCCACTAAGAATGTATTTGGTTCTCCAAAGTAAGAACTGTATTTTAGCTGATTTATACCCCCTAATATCTAAGTAGGCAGTGCTTTTAGAGCTTGAATTGCTTGCGTGGGTTATCTTATTTTGTTACACAACAACTTGGTGTGTGTGTGTGTGTGGGGGGGCTATTACCTTCATTTTACAGAGGGGGAAACTGAAGCAGAGAAAGATGAAACAACTTGTCTAAACCTGATAAATGCGTGTGCTACTTCAGTCCCTGTCCAGTCCACAAATGCGTCGGCCTCATTTGTGGTTTTATTTAAGGAATTGCCTTTATTAGCTCTGTGATCCATGCTGAAATGTTTTTTTGCCTAATCCCACTATATTCCCTTAAATTTGGCCTCCTGTCCGTGCATATTCTGGGACCCTAAGCAGGAGGGGTAGGAGAGAGGCAATGTGAGAACAGAAGGGTTATGAGACCCAGAAAAGGAAGCTGAAGGTCAAGGTGGCCTCCTGGCCACACCTGCTGGTCCTCAGGCTGTGCTCTTTCTCCTGGCCCTGCCTGTCTTGTGGTTGCTGGTTGCAGCAGGGCCCAAAGGCCGTGGGTGTGGCTGAACCCCATTCTGACTGCAGAATCCCAGCCTCCCCTACCTCCCCACCCCACCCCCATCCACCAGCTGGGACTTTTAACAAGCCCCTGGCCATTCCTAGGCCTCATTTCCCTCTTTATAAAGCGGAGAATGATTCCTGCCCTGCCAGCCTCCTAGCAGCCAGCATGAGGGTCCCGTGGGATGGAGGTGGGGAATGCTTAGTAAACTGGGAACTGTATCCAAAGGATGCTAGTTACAGAGACCTTAGGAGTGTGAAACAGATGAGGGTTATCATGCTCTCCAGATGCCAATTGTTAAAATGCTATTCAGACTCAATTATGGTTCAGTACAGATGTGAGCTGTTTGTGTGCAGGCCTGCCCAGATCTCAGGCCTGGTGGGTTACAGATCTTTGAATGTCTCTGAGATGTAACACGTTCTAGAGATGTTAGTTACTGCACTACAAAGTTGGCTATTAGAACAGGGCTGGGCTGATAGGTATTATTATAATACCATCCAGATAACTGCAGGGTTCTAATACTTTACTGCTGTGTTATGCAAGGGCTGGTTGCTCAAGTACAATGCAGTTAGCACACACTAGGTGTTGGCTTAGCTTCTCTCTGAACAAGTCTTTATTGCCATAGCTTCTCACATGGGTGAGCTGCCTGTCCCCTGAATTCCAGCCTCCCCCTGACCTGGAGCCAGGGTGGTGCTTAGGGCTGGGGCTTGTGTGTTGTAGATAACCCGCTATGAGACGTACGTGCAGCTGCTGGTGACCCGTTTGCACTGCTCCTCGGATGACCTGGACCTGTGGGAAGAACAGCTGGGGAGGGAGGCTGGAGACCTGCAGGAGGCCAAGCCCAGCCTGAAAAAGTCCCACTCCAGCCCGTCTCTGCACCAGGACGAGGCCCCTACCACGGCCAAGGTGAAGCGCAACATCTCAGAGCGTAGAACCTACCGGAAGATCATCCCCAAGCGGAACCGCAACCAGCTGTGAAGCCAGCACTGCCACTCACAGACACTGGCCCCTGCTCTGGGGTGGACCAGAGATGAAACCCTGCAGAGCAGCCTTGTCTCCGTGCATCCTTGATGGGGGAGCGGGCCCTTTCCTCCCGGCTTCTCTTTCCCAGTGAATAGCCCATTTCCCCGTAGTCCTCATCTCTCCCTCGCTCACTGGAGCTTCCCAGCACTGCTGTGCCTGCCCCTCAGGCAGTCCCTGGGCACTCCAAGGGAGGCAGGAGATTGAGAATTTGGCTCCATTCCCAGAGTGTGTCCCATGTCACCCTCCACCCCTCTGGAATCCAGAGTGACCTCGTTTCCTGGGCCTGGGGACAGTCAGCATTTTTTTGAGAATCAGTTCGCCCTGTCCTGGGCTGCTGGAGAGAATGAGGCAGCAGAGGTCTTTGGGCAGTCAGCGAGGGGAGCCCCAGCCTAGGGGTGGTCTTGCTCTGGGCAGCAGGCGACCTGCTGCTAGAGAGCCTGGAGATGCCGGCCAGCCTCCTGTGACAGGGAGCAGGGCCACTCAGCCCTGCATGGGGGGGGGACAGCCTTCTGAGCAGGGCAGGGCTTCAGGTGGCCTACTGGTGGGGGGCAACCAGGTGAGGTTGACTGGGGCCTGTGCCTTTTTCTCCTTCTGGTTCCTTTCCCTATAGTCATCCATGCACTAGGGCTGACAGGAGGCCCCATCTCACCCACCCAATTGCTGATCAACAGACCACACTGATGGAGGTCAGTGAGAGCCAGAAGGGGTGTGGTCTCCAGAGCACTGTAGCGGCTGGGAACAAGGGGCCTTTGTTTCCCAGGCCACGGAAGGAGATTCTTCGGGTACAGACCCCAGGAAGCTGAGAGTAAGAGATGGTGGCACATTACCCTTGGGGGTTCTCTGGACAAGAGCCCAGGCTCCCTTCTCAGACCCCCACTCCTTACAACTCCATTCCTGAAGGCTCCAGGACCCCTTTTTGCCCTCCCCCGGCCAGCACAGGGGCTTTGCTGGCCTCCCCGGAAGTCTCCTTGTGCACCCTCTGGCTGCCTCCCAGCTGGGCCTGTTCTCGGGGGAGGTTCCGGAGGCTGAGGGTCCTGAGGCTCTGCCTGTGGGAAGGAGGCTGGGCTGGAGGAGCAGCCACCATTGTCTCTGTTCAGCCAAGTGTGCGAGCAGGCTGCCTGCCCGCCGCCTGCTGGCTGACGCACTGCCTCTCCCTTCCTGCCGGCGCCCTCCTCCCTTCCATGCTTGTAAGCAGCCCTGGGGCCTGGAACGTCACCACGTGGGGCTGACCTTTGGAGACATGAGGAGTCCTGAACCAGGGCCCAGAGCTGGACCATGCACCCAATGGGTGCGCAATAAAAACAAGCCAAAGAAGGTGTGCAGGAGTGTGTGCAGAGGGGAGGGTCAGGCAGTTCTGGGTAGCTGGGGCTGCCTCTGGGTGACTTTTCTCTGAATGCCTATGTGTGTCTGTATATATGCGTCTGGTGTGTGTGTGTGTGCATGTCTGCATGTGTGTACAACACTTTGTGCAGGGGTCACCCATTTATAAGCCTATTAAAGCTGGAGGGGACCTCAGAATCATTTATTCATCAATTGACTCATTTGTTCACTGATTCCACAAATAATATTGACCACTTTTTATGGTCCAGTACTAGGATATTCAAAAGGAATGAAACATGTCTCTGACCTCCAAGGGATGGCCGTTCCACCCTTTGATCCCCAGATGTCAGTATAGTGGCACATTTTATTCTGTTGGGGAGGCATGATGAAGACACATTCCCAGCCTAGACCCAGTGATTTGGGTCCCAGCTGGGTCAGGGACCTAGATATGTACTTTTCTTGGGAAACTGATGTGCAGGGGCAGTTGACAGCCATGGCAGAGTCCAGTTGCCCCATTTCATTGAACACTGAGCGTTGGGTGACTTGGCCCAGGGCTGATGTTCACAAGGTAAATGACCTCAGGGGGTTATTTCACCTCACTAAGCATGTGCCCTTATTTCTAAAACCAGAATAAAGGGTAGAGGTTCATCTACATGGGTGCACGTGTGGGACACTTTGATGCCACTTTGCTCTCTAGTCTCACATGAGGCCTTCAGAGCCGGATGAGGACGGTGGCACTGCTTGGCCTGGAGGCAGGGAAGTGGACACTGGGCTGCTGGACTGTGGTTGTGACGGGTGACCACTGGGGGGCGGGCTTCCTCTTCCTAGCTTTCACCACCCAGGTGTCCAGCAGCAGAGCCCTGCCCCTGGGAGGCCAGCTGGGTGTCCAGCAGTCAGAAATATGGCCTTCCGCTTCTCTAATCCCACAGCGGCCGCAGCTGGCCCCCCACCACCCGGAGAAGCCTACCACTCAAAGGGCAGGATTGTGACATCTTCCTGTAGATGGAGCGGCATAAAGACATTTCTGGAAGCTTAAGGATCCTGGGTTAGGGGAGAAATGTGATCCTGTGGGCCTGTGTCTGATCTTGTAGCCACCACTCCCTCCCTTAACCACCTGAGGAGTCAGAAGGGCATAGGCTCATAAACGTGATTGCGTTTGTCTTCAGTTCCTTCCTTGCCATCCAGGGGGGCTCAGTCCCCTTGGACCTGCTTGATGCCACCACCTCCCCATCTCCCATATCTGCTCCTGGCTTTCTGCTGGCGACATTCATTTGTTGTTTGAAGAGCAACAAATTGTTGTTTGAGACTAGGGGCCTGGTCCTTTCCTTTGGTGGCTCAGAATCAGATAGAGACAGTGTTCGGGTGTTTGGGGGCTGGAGGGAGGCGGGATGAGGAAAACAACAGTGGGTGAGCTGAGGCCAGGTTGTAGGCACCATGCATGTGACTGAGGAGTGTGGTTTTTTTAAGCCGAAGAGGGACAATCTCACAGCTCGGCGGGCAGCTAGGGAGCCTTGCTTTCAGAAATGAAAAGGCCAATTGGTAGGAAGACGCCCTAATCTATTTGTGCAACTTCTCTGTAAGTCTAAAATAAGAAAAGAGGTTGAAGCCAGGGAAACAATGACCTGGAACCTTGGAACAACTAACCTGGTGATCCCACAACTGGTGTTTCCTCTTCCCACCCCACCCTGGCTTACCTGCCTGCTGCTGCTCGAGGCTTTCCTACCCCCAACCCTCTACCCCCTACCCCGGCTGCGTTCTCTGCTACCCCTTTGCCTCCCATTTTTTTGGATGTCTGTGCCTTCTCACCAACTAACCAGTTCACACCTCTACCTGTTCCCCTTCTCTTCCCTTTTCTGAGGAAGAGGGGCTTTCTGGGTTCCAGAGGCTGAACCCTCCCCGCCAGCCCCTCTTCCCCACCTGACAGGCACCTCTCTCCTGCAGGGTTCCCGTCTGGGTCTTCGGGCCTACTGTCTACCCACTTTGCTGTCTTCCCTTGCCAACAACTTCAAATATCACCATCATGAGGACAAGAAACATAGAAAAGCCTGCATTGGACTCTGCATCCTGTAGCTGAGACCCACAGGATGTGGGGTCTCTGCCAGCTGCCTCCCTCTTCACCTGGTTCCTTCACACCAGACTCTTGGTCATCAAGTGTCATCGGTCTTTACCTGCTGGTCCCCGGGTGTGTGACCTCAGCAGCCTGGTCCCAGACTTGGGTGGCCTAGCTAGGGTCCCAGCGATTCCTTACCCAACTGTCTGACCGGGGCCAGTTACTTGGCCTCTTATGCTTCTGTTTCTTCTCTATAAAATGGAATAATAACCCTATTTACCTCACAGGGGTTTTGTGAAGATTATGTGAAATTATGTACGTAAACATCCCAGAACAATGCCTGGCACAAAGGAAAACTTCATAGGTTAGCTATTAGTATCCGACCTCGATGGCCTTACCTCATACACACCCCCACCCTGGATTCTGGCTCAGGTTCTGCTTGAAGGCTGGGCCTCCACCTTCAGCTCTCCCTTTGCAGGAATGATGCAAGTCATTAATATGAACTCAAATAGGTTTTAGCAGGAAAGGGCACTGATTGACTTGGATAATTGGATAATCTGTGTGTAGGTCAGATGAGATTTAATCTTGGGCTCCACACTGAGCAAGGCCCCCATTTCTCTCCTGTTCTTCTGGTCTCCACCTTCCAGGCCAAGGAGGCAGAACAACCCTCATGGTACCAAGATGGCGCCAGAACTTCCCAAGACTCATGCTTTTTTAATTTTATTTTTTTTTAAAGAAGTGGGGTACAGGCCAGAGTCACGGGGGGTGAGAAGATTCACTAGAGAGAGCAGGGAGCAGAACATGCAGATCTACAGAAATAACACTGCTGAGGGGAGCAGTGGGTGAGGCAGGAGAGGTCTGCTGCACCATGTGGGTTGCTCCCTGGCCGGCCGGGAATCTAACTCGCACTGCAAAGGCCTCAGACAGCCTCACAGTGCTGCGCTCAACCCCCTGCGCCACCAGGGAGGCCCCTGAGAGTCACTCTTCCTGAGGGAACTCTAGCACACAAAATAGCTGTTCCTTGAAAATTTCAAATTCAAGTCCAGAAATGGAAGGTTTTTTCCAATTAATATTTTGTTACGTCTTTGTTAATTTTTGGACAATATTTGATTTCTCCCCTCAGGTATAGTCCCCATAGCTCTCCCACCATGGCACCTGTGATCCATCGCCACAGCCCCTTGTGCTCTTCCCTGCTCTGTTTTGATATTACTTCCTCCTCCTCCCCTCCCCCCTGCAGAATGTTGCAGGGAAATTCTGAGCTCTACTTGGACCAGTAAGGGGAGAAAAGCAAGCAACTGCTACCCAGATGCCGTCTCTCCATAAAGACTTCCTTCGTCCTCCTTCCTCATTCACTCTGTCACGGGGAAGTTTGTAATTTTTACACCCCTCCTTCCCTTGCTTTGCTCTGCCCTGCCCTGCCCTGCCCTGCCCTGCCCTGCCCTGCCTGGCCTGCTCTGGCTTCCTCTTCTTTCTCAGGAAAGCATAAGTTTCACAAGGGAGGACCAGGGCAAATTGGTTTCCATTGCACCTCCAGGCTCTTATCTAGGCCCTGACACCTAGAGTTGAAAAATGTAAATCTCAAAACTTTATCCTCCCTGGGCTTCCAGTGCCCTTCTTTCTCCCAGTTCCTCTACTTTCTGGCACGCTCCTTTTCTGTCCCTCCTCTACTTGCTCCTCCTGAACTCAGCCTTTCTACAAGGTGAGCCTGGGGGTGCTACCCTGGCTGACTGTGGGCCTTCAGGAGAGCTTCTTGAAAAGGCTCTGAAGCTAAATCTCAGCCCTGACCTCTGTTCTGTATTTCAGACCTGGATTGGAGCTGCAGGAACTGGTCCTGGAAATGGTACATTTCTGTAGAGATGCTCCTCATGACACGTAAGATTGAACTCAGGGTCTGCCTTAAGCCTGTCCCTCCTGACGTTCCTGTTTGTTTTAAAAGGCAACACAGCAGGAATATAAGGAGATGAGGCAGGTGGACTTTGGTGACAGGTAGAAGCTTCTGGTTTTATGATCTCTTTGTCCTCATCTTGTGTGACACAGACAGGGTTGAGAGCAGATTCTTAGAGAAGAGATGATTCCCTCATTTGGGGCCTGCTCAGCAGTCTTTTCTTGTCTCCCCTTGTCCCTCCCTGCCCCCTCCCCCTGCCTGTTCCCCTAAGCCCGGGCCTCTGAAGCTTGACTCCAGCTATGAGTATTTCCTAAGACTCCAGTCAAGGTCACGTGCTAATCTGTGGTCCAAAACCCACTTGAAGAAAGTCCAGGAGTTGAAGGGAGATTGAAGGACACAGGTAGCGCATACAGAGGGCTTCTTTGCACAAGATGGCCTGGGTTCCAACACTCCCCACCCAGGCTGGCACTAGGAGTACCCGCTTGCCTCTGCCTGCTGATATGCAGCACTGGGGGCATGTGCCAAACTGGCTGGGTGTTTCTGAGGGCATTCCCCGCTCTGTCCTCTAAACCAGCACCTAGGTGACTAGTGTCCCTTACAACCAAGAGCTAGGAAAAGGTCTACCTGTCCTGAGAATTTGTATGTTGTCTCCTGGTGAACAGGACCAGGTAAGTGCCTGTGACGGCCTTTTCTCCTGCTATCAAGAGACTCACAGCAAATTTCTAGCTTTGGTCCTACTATACCACTGTTTGTTTATTTTCTGTGGTCCTGCTGCTTTATTTCTTTTTATATTTTACTAATTTATTGCATACATTTCCTATGAGCTGTCTCAAATCCTCTCTGGAACAAGGTGGGGAATACATTAATATTTAAAATAAAATAAACAAAATGTCAGTGTGTGTGTCTTAGGCTGGAAATTCCTTAAGGGCAGGGACCATGTCTGTTTATATAGCACCTGGCACAGTGTCAAATTGAGGCTTAACAAATGAATTTTGATGAAGAGAGAGAAAGAAGCTGCCTATACCAAGAGATTTAGACCTCACCCTCCAGCTAACCCTCATCCAAACCCCTTTTGCAAGGGGAAAACATTCTCCTGGCCCATTCCAGCCCTCATCCGACTCCTGACCATCACATACCTTCCTGTCATCCTACCCTGGTCCTCTCAACCAGGTGCATCCTCACGCATACTCTGCCCTGAGGCTCATACTCCCCTGCCTCACACAAACCAGCCACAGTGGCACCTCTCTCAGGGCTGCACCCCAAAAGCCCTAGCCCACCCTTTCACCCATGGCCCCACCTCAGAGGGCCTGTCCAGGGCTGGGCAGCAGCATGTGGTTCTGGGAAATGCCATCGTCTCAGCCACCGGAGGTACCGTCCCCATGCGTGCCTTGGCCTCTTGGGGGCCTCCAGCCAGGCGGGGACCTGGTGGCTGAGGGAGGGAGGGTATAAGCTGCTTCAAAACTCCAGATGCAGCAGTTAAAAAGAGGACAGAGGCAATGATCCTTCAAATTGCCACATCTGTATAATCTGCCTTTTATTTTCTGCTTCATGAAGTTTTATTTCCTATTATTTATTCACCTCCCCGCCCTCCCCTCCCCCGCCTCCTCTCCTCCTTAGCAGGCGACATGCTCAGATGGGCCCTGAGCCTTGGCCTGGGTCTTGGCCCACCCCTACCCAACCCCCACCCAGGGCTGCCTGCTGGCAGAAGGCACCTGCTCCCCCTCCAGCGACTCCCTCTCTCCCACAGCATCCTTGTGTTTCAGTCATCTATCTCTCTCCCGCTACACTCCCAGTAGAGCTGGGAGGAAATGTGCATGGGGAATGGGATCCCAGCGTGAGGCCTGTCCCCAAGCTCTATCACTGTCACCACCCTAAGCTGGAAGAGATAGGGGAGAACCCAAATTCCTAGAACTCCCAGCCAGCTGTGTCCCCACCTCCACGCACGCTCCACTCCAGCCCCTCAGCGGAGCCTCACTCCTCTGCTTGTCACCCATTCACGCCAGTCTCTCGGGCTGTGGGCAGGGAGCAGGGCTGCTGGCCCCCGCCTGGCCAGGGTGGTAGTGAGATGGGAAGACTCGCCACAACTGTGTGAGGAGGAGCACTTTTAGTCTGTTTTGAGGCCCTGAGCATCCAGGCCTTCTTCACCCCTGTAGGAACAAAGACATTTCGGGGTGGCCTAGGTCCCAGGCTCGTGTCTTGTTCGCTGGGGCTGGTGCAAGGCTGGCAGCTGGTGGCTGTGGTGGGATGAGAAGGGGTTTGGGAAAAGATGCTCACATTTTGAATCTTCTTTGCTTAGCACCCGTGTCTCTCTCGGAACACAGAAGCGCAGGAGAATAGGGAATAAGAGAGTGGTCTTTCAGACCAGAGGTGTAGGGTTTGTGTTCCTAGTGGCTGCTTCTTGCAGAAGATAGGGATACTTGAGACAGGCCTGGGAGGGGCATGAGGGATTTTGAAAATATAACCGGAGTCCTGACAGTACTTTCTATCACCTCTCTCATGAACATCATTTTCCCACCTTGCTCTACAGTGACTTTTGTAAAAGTTTCATTTCTAAGTTTGGAGGCTCTTTTTTTTTTTTTTAAAGGGGATAGATGGGGGAATGGGAGTAGCCCAAATGGATGCATTTCTTTTCTTCCAGGTGCCTATCACAGGGCCTGGCACACAGCAGGTGACTCTTAAAAGATTTCTGAATGAATGAATCAGATAATGTAAAGGCTATGCTGACTTCTCCTGCCTCAACCTATTTTAACTGTGGCTAAATAGCTTCCCTCTGGTTTCTGCCCCAGCCTGGAATCCTGGGGAAGTGTGATTTTAGTTTAGCGCCTACGTGGTTGGGAACCAAAAGCACCCCATTCTTGCCCCAGAGACCAGATTCCAAATATGGTGTTCGTCTGACGGAAAGTTACCTGGGGAATCTGGAAGAAAGAGGGTTTCATACCTGAACCAGTCAGATGAGGCCTTACTGCCTTTCACTGCACAGGTATCTGTGGAATCAGAGCAGTAAAGGTGGAGATCGCCCATGTCCAAGACACGATTTTTACAGCTGAGGAAACTGAGGAATCCTCTGGGGTCACCACTAGGGAGCTGACAGGATGGTGTCCCACAGCCCCATACTCTAGACCGAGGCTCTTCAAGAATACCACTAGTCACTCACTTCCAGGGTAGAAACCATGATGATGACTAGGGCCTGGTTGTTGTGACAATATGTGGCTCCAGTGACACCCATAAATTTAGCTCCTGACGTGGCAGGCAGAGCACCTCGCTATCTCTTTGATCTGGTGTCACCGGGTCTGGTCCCACTTCCTTTTCTTACCCTTTTCTCTTTTCCTTTTCCTCTTTGGTTCAGAAATGAGTTTCCAGTCAGAACAAGCTCATCTGTTTGTGGACGATTTCTTTCCCTTCTGGCTACAATGAAATTCCCTGGGGAACGGGTGGGCTGATTGGCCTGAAGAATCTTTTGGTGACACTCTCTGGGTGTCCTCATACATACCTGGGGGATCCAATGTCGGCCACAGCTGGGGGCCTCTGCACTCAAGTCCCCCAGAAGGTTGGGGCAGGGTTGAGAAGGTGGTTTGCTGGTGGTGGGAAGGTGAGGGGATGAGAGTTCCAGTCCATACTCCTGGCAAGGCCTGAGGCTGCCAGTTACCCTTGCTACCCATGCCCCTCATCATTCCCCCCAAAATGAGCAGACGTAAAGCAAACAAGAAAAGATTTATTTGTAATGAACATGGCTCCCTTTTGAGGCCTGCTCCTGGAGTTCAGGCAGCAGGCGGGTGAGTATGTGTGTGATTGTGACACGCATGTGGGCCTGGGCTCCCTCCCCATGTTCCACCGGGAGGGTGCCTTGGCAGGGAAGGAGGCAGAGGGGAAGTGGGGGTCTCTGAGAGGGTGGGGACGGAGGCTCGGTGGGGGGGAGGGTGTTGGCTTCATGCTGGTACTAGTTTGATTTATCCCTAATGAGTTCTCAGCACATGGCTGCTCCCGGCTCACTCCAGGGGCCAGCTCGGCCTCCCGCGGGCCCCAGCCCGCCCCAACTCCAGAACAGCCGCCGCTTGCTCAGAAAAGAGCCAATTTCCACACTGCACAGTCCGCTTCACTCAAGGGGAAATCACATTTCCCTGGGAGAGCCGCAGGCAGCGCTTCACTCCACAGCCTGGCTGCCTGCCACCGGGCACAGATGTGGAGGAGCCAGCCCAACCTCCCTTCTCCCCACCCAGAGCCCTGCTTCCCACCTCCCACAGCCCCGAGCCCCCAGCCCAGATCTGCCTCTCTGCCTCTGGGGCTTAGCCTTCGTGGCTATGCAGTAGTGGGAGAAGAGTGTGGTCCAGGGTCCAGGGGAGGCTGCTGACCACAAGGGGACTGTCCTCGCATCCTCTTCTAGCTGCCTTTAGGAAGTCAGGCATCTGGCTCAGGTTGAGGGGCTTAGAGATGCCGAGGAGGGGAGATGGTGGTGTGTGTGCATGTGAGCAGGGTGAGGGGGCTGGCTCCTGCCACTGGGAGATAAGTACCTCCATGGCAGTGTCCCAGAGTCCCCCAAAGAGCCAGAGGAGGGGAGGAAGGCAGTGAGAGGACAAGATGCCCTGAGGTAACGAGATGGGTGAAGGAAGAAGTGCTCCGGGCACTTCTTGAGCACAGCGCAGGAGCTCTGAACCTTTGGGGAGTGTGCAGAAGGTGACAGGCCTAGGGGAGCACACATGGGCCACTTCAAATTTGTCTTTTTTTGGCTAAAGCTTGATTTGGGGAGGGTTTCTTTGGGGGCTGAGTAGAAACTATTTTTCATGTTTCTTTCTTTTCCATGGAGAAGGCATAAACACCTCTGTTCCAGTAAAGCCCTGACTGAATTTCTCCTCTCTTACCCCAGCCTTCCTCATCTTAGCAAAACTATTGAAGATGACGCCTAAAGCCATGTGGGCGCGTCACTCAGTCATGGTGGCCTCTTGCATACACAGGATGTATACAGGGCATTACTAGACTTCTAGATGGTTTTCTCTATTTGCCAGCCTGGAAGAACCCAGAGGGGTATAAGATGATTTTTTCTGTGCCCTAACATATACAATCTGAGGCAGAGGACAAATACAGATGGAAATGCTCGATGACCATAAAGAATATGGAGACTTAGGGTCTCCCTGGTGGTGCAGAGGTTAAAGACAGCACTATCAAGCTATCACCAGCTACTGTAGCATCAGTTCGATTCCCAGCCAGCCAGGGAGTAACCCACATGCACAGCAGACCTCTCCTGTCTTGCCTGCTGCTCCCCTCAGCAGTGCATTTCAGACAATCTGCATCTTCTGCTCCCTGCTCTGTCTGGTGAATCCTCTCACCCCCCGCACCTCTGGCTTACACCCCAGTTCTTGTATGCATAAATAAATAACTCTTTTAAAAAAAAAAGAGGATATGGAGACTTAGGACCAAGGATGGAGTGCATGGGAGGACCCCAGTACTCTGGAGCTCCACCCAGCTCCTTTCTCACTTGTCTACATGCTGAGTTCTGAGCTTTCATTCAGGCCCAGTGACCAACCTGGGAGTAGGAGGCGGTGCCCCGAGTGGCAATTTACTCTGTCCCTCTCCTCAAAGCAAAGGCAGGTGCTTGAGGTCTCTGCAGAAGCCTGGTCACATCCAGATTTAAGGCCTTAGATTAGGGAGCAGACTGTGGGTCCAGTTACTCTGAATGACCTTGCAAAAGTCACCTCTCCTCTCAGTTTCCCCAAACGCAAAGCTAGGCCCATGTTCAAGATCAGAGAGAAAGATGAAAGTGAATGAATTTTGTTAACAGAAAGAAACTGGGTCTCTGTGAAGAGTTATTATACTTTCTGAAGACTGGGAAGGGAGAGAGGTCAGTCAGGGTGAGGAGGGCAGGAAGGACACCCCAAGCCCTCTGCCTTGAAGCTCACTCTCAGACCCACTGACTAGGGGCAACGAGGCACCCAGATCCCTCTTCCTGTACCCACCCCTAAAGGACAAGGGAATCCCCATTGTCTTATCTTTGATCAACAGGCAGGTAGGGGTGTAGGGGTGTGTGTTTGTGTGTGTGTGTGTGTGTTTGGGGGAGGGAAGCAGGAGGGTGAAGGCAGCAGAGGGGGCAATGGGAAACCCCAGCAGGCTCCTCAGCTTCTCTGGTCTATTTCCTGACCTCTAGACTGTGGTCACTAACTCCTCCTCCTTGAGGCTATGGTAAGAGTTGAGTGTGCATCTGGCACATGAGGGGCAGACATTACATTTTTAGTAATGGCTCATGGCAAGAATATTGAAGATGTGAGGGGAAGGGTTGGAACCAGCCTGGGGCCAGCCTTGGAAGCAGAACTCCTAGCTGCCCCAGGCCCCATCATGCTCACTGTGGGAAGTGGTCAGATGCTCCAAGTGCCACCTTGGAAAGATAGGTTCTGGGTGCTGTCCAACCTGGTGGGCCGGGCAAAGTTGGACAGGGGTACCTAGGAGGTCCAGGCACCGTAGACTGGCCTCTGGGTATAAGGAGGGTGGGAGGAGTAGAGGAGGTGGTGAGGATGTTGGACCAGGGAGAGTAGCTTGGAAAGCTAAAGAGCCCTTTCACACAAGCAGAGCAGGGGACTGTCCCTGTGTGCCCTGGGGGCTTGGGGACCCTCCATGCCTTGGGGAGGCCTGAGCCCCATACCTCATCTCCAGTTCTGCCAACATACTACTCCACTCCCATACACCTTCAAAGGAACCAGGTCCTGACTCTGCTACACGCCCCTTCACTTGCAGCAGCCCACACTCCTGCCCACACGCCTGTCATGCTCCAGGTTCCTCTCTTCATTTTCCTCTACTGTGCCTCCCAGTGTGCCTTTCTAACTTCACCCAACACCACCCCTAATTCTGGTGCACCCCAAATCATCTCTCTTCCTCAATATTATTGATAACTATATTTTCTGAGCCCCAAAGGGGAATCCAAGGACCATTGATAGGTCCTGGCCAGGACTTACTGCACTGGGGTCACACACCATGTTCCCCAACACCTGCTCTGGCCAGTGACCTGGGGTGCTCACCTCACCTCAGAGAAAGGGAGCTCTAAACATGGTCACCCACAGCAAAAGTACAGTACATGTCTGCCCCTCTGTGACTTGGGGGTTGGAGAGGTCTTCCCCCGGGGCACAGAGTGTGCCCAGAGGGGATTCTGGTGGTCAATGCAAAGGATTGCTCTGCAGGCTTCTTAGGACACTTGGCATGTCAACGTGATTCCTGGGTGGGTGGGGTTCATTGTAGCCCCAGAACCAAGCACTCAGGAGCCCCAAAGGCCATGATCATGAGCAGCCTCAGATATAATGGGATTCAGACTTGCCACTGTGCTTGTGGCCAGGAAGTCCTATTGAAGAATGAGCCCCATATCAGCTCCCCTCAGAAGAGAAGGGGACTGGTTTTGTTTGTGGGAGAGTACCCCACTATGGCTCCACTCTTCTTATGCCATCCTAGGTGAGCACGTTTTCCTTTGGGATGACCAGGGAGATAAGAGCTCCATCTCTCAGGCCCGGATGCTCATCTTTGGAATCTCTATGTGGGGTGAGGAGAGTTCTGATGAAAGGTGAGGAGTCCCCTCTTCCATCTGACTCAATCCCAGTTGTTTTTTCTCAAACTGTCAATACTAACCTGGGCATCCAGCCAAGGCTCTGCTCATCCCGCTTGGGTGCCACCTGGATGGTCCACACAGACACTAGACAGCCCTGTGGGCCTAGCACCCCACTGGGCAGAACCCTTGTAGTCACCCTTATTGTATTTCCCCCCTTGTTCATCAAAATTTCTTGCAAAGGAGTTATCCTAAGTCTCTGTGTCTCCCTCACTGCTTCCTGGCCTTACCACCCAGTTCTCTGTCAAGTCTTTAGGACCAAACCACAAGAAACTAGACCTGGAGTGGCAGCCCCAGAACCTACACTGGGTCTAGACCTCTCTAGCATCCCTTGGTTCAAGTGCTGGAATTAAGGATAGAAGACTTGATTGAGTGCCCCATTTCCCATGGTGAGAAAGTTATTTTGTTTTTTTCCCTCGGCCTTAGTTTCCCTATATGTAAAATGGGGCTATTATCAACTTAATTTATGTGGGCCCTCCTCACTGTACCTGACATATAATGGAGCCTGGTAAAGATCTTCTCCCTTCCCTCCCTCCCACCACAGGGTCGCAGAGATGTTTATGTGGGCTCCAGCACTGAGCTACTCCTGGATCTTTTTGCCAGCGCCCCTCTGGCCCCACCAACCCTGCTGCCGCTCTAGCCTCCTGTTTGTAGTAGCAACTACTGGTGTGGAGTGTGTGGTTAGCCTGGCACCATATACGTGCTCATTTTATCTTCACATTTACTCAGAGCTGGAGAAATCAAAGCTTGCTGGGAGTGAGTGGTTTGTTGGGTGTTGAACATCTACTAAGGGCATTGGGAGGTGCTAAGCGAGAGTCCTTGGGCAGAGATAGGCCTTTCAACCTCAGCCCCACAGTGGGCTCCCTCGCCCCTGGGCCCAGGGGTTCGCTGCAGAAAAAGCCTTAGAGGAAGAGCAATGGTTTATTGAGTCATGTGGCAATGGTGGGTTATCTTTCGAAAAGAAAGAAGCATCAAGGAGAGAAGCCCAACACGCAGGGAGACAATTCACTGAGAGGCCAAAGTCTGGGTAGGAAGGAGGGAAGCTTGACCCAAACAGCTTCATTTACAGTATTTACAGTCAGGCCTTGGGGGCAAGAGCTCTGTGTGGGGGCAGAGCGGGAACCTCCACTGCTGGCTTCCAGGGTTGCCTCCTGGGCTCTTCTGTTGCTGTGGGCTTGGGCTGCAGGCAGCACGCTTAATGCTGGCTTGGCGGGGGCTGTTGGGAGAGGGAAGCAGACCCCAGCAACTCCACCTTGCTCTGCCTGGGAGGTTGCACCTTACCCCCCAGGAGCCAGAGGCCCTTTGGAAAGTCCGTCTCAAACTGTGGATGACTGGCGGGAGAAAATCTGGGGTGCACTTGTACGTTCACAGCAACAGGCAAAAAGTAGGTGTGCTGGCCACTGGATCAAGCTTCCGGTTGACTGGACCCAGCCCACAGCCTGTGGCCACGAAAGAGGAGCAGGAAGACCAAGCTGGCAGAGCAGAGGTGGAGATCCAGAGGCTCGGCTCAGGGGTAGGCGGGGTGACTTGCAGAGTGGCTGAGGGAGAGCCTTGTCATGGGCTCTGACTTGTGGGTTGGTTGAAAGCGCTTATCACTCACGACTGCTACAGTGTGTTGATGATGGAGCCACAGAGGTGGCCTCATGTACCTCTAAGCCCACTGCAGGCCCCACTGGCCACCCCTTCCAGTGCCTCAGCTGTTGCCTCTTCTCTCCACATTTCTCCTCCAACTTTGTCTCTCTGGGAATGGGACAGTTCTCACTGCCTAGGACTCCCACCCTCATGAAGGAGTCTTGGAGGACAGTTTGGCCTTCTGCAAAGTCATCCTGTCTTTCATGGTTCATTAAGTCAACCACACAAGGAGTGAGCCGCTGGACTTGTGGTTATTTTTCATGTAATAAATAAAGATTCCTTTGTGTGACTCTCTGGGGCCTGTCCCAGGCCGAGTCCTCCTGTTGCTCGGTGGCTCCCACTGTCCCCATGGCAACTACAGATGGTCAAAGGCCGTAGCGGTGGTGGGTGGCGCGCTTGGCCTTGATGTGGAACTGTAATAATATGGGGAACCTGGACACATTAAAAAAAATAACAACACTGCTGGTCAGAAGGGGAAATTGCACCATAGCCTTCCCTGGCATCTGCTAACCTTTAAGACAGCACAAGTTAATCATTTATCCTTCTGGCCTATCAGATCATCAAAGATTAACTCCTCTCTAGGCCTGTTTCCTCCTCTGGCCTCACCTTTGAATTTCTGGCCAGAATGAGAATAGTTGCTTCTTATTCCTCCCCCCCACGATTGCTTTGACCTTCAACACCCTGTTTCAGGGTAAGGACAACTGGGAACAGTTACATCTGGAACCCCAAGAACCAAGCACACTGGGGGCTCACTGGGGCCTTCCCTAGCCTTACCCAAACAGTGTGAGGTCAGAGAATCTTCTGTGTAGGGCCCAGGGGGACTAGAATCCTGGCTGCTCAAGGGGGATTGGATTTGAGGGACTCCACAGGGGGCTCTGCTCCACTTGCAAGGTCAGTACGGGAGGGCAGGAGGGAAAGCCCTGAACCCTGATGCATCTCAATCTTTCTGGCTAAACTGAACAGAAAAGCAGCTTGGAGTTGAACTTCTCTGGCAATCACAGCCCAGGTGAGCCACCTTTCCAGTCTTTTCTGGAACACCAGGAGGTAATGAAAGGAGAGGGTGTTCCTGGGGGATGGTGGTTCTGCCAGGCCTGTGATATGTCTGTGGGGACAGCCGGACTTGCACCACTACTTCCCTCTGGCCTGGTTTGCTCTGTAAACTCAAGGTCATCACTCAGGGCGATTCCAGAGGGATTCCTCCAGGTTCCCATGTATGGGATTAGAGTACCAATGTTAGAGGAATGAAAGGAGGCCTCAGACTTCATTCTTTGGACCTTGATCTTGAATGTTGTCCAAATATTAGGACCATGGTGGAACAAATGATTTCCATGTAAGTGTTCTGGAGCTGAGTCATGAGTATTGTAAGCCCCTGAGATAATTCATGTCGGTGGTAGGAAGGCATTCTTTGTAATCAGCATGCTCCCAGGAAGGAGGGCAGCTGTCACCCCTAAGGGGAGCTCCTGGGGCAGTGTCTGACGTAAGCCCTGAAGGCAGAAAGCCTACCTTTAGACTTTTCTTGAACCTACCACTGCCCTCCCTGGAAAGACCCGAACCCTGAATCTTAAACAAAGGTTGAACAGACATGGCCTTGGGTAGCAGGTGGAAGAGTGATAAAGGGATGTCTCCTGCTTCTGCCCTCTTCCTTGGAACAAGGAGGTATACTGCCCTTCCCTCTACCTTTGTGGATTACCAATAACACCTGTCTTCCCAGCCCTCCCTCTAACCTGGGCCTTCCAGTTTTCAGACAACTTTGAACCAGTCTTGCACCCCCACCCTGTCCTGTAAAGCAGAAGGCCTGGGCAGCCCCAGAGGTGACTTACTCAGCAAGCTGGAGTTGGGGAAGCGCCAGGCCTCGCCATAGGAGGAGTAGGGGGTGTGGCCGTAGGTGTTGCCAGAGTATTCACTTCCTGTTGGAGGTACAAAAGGGAGAGGCCTGTGAGGCAGAGGCCTGTGAGGCAGACGCACCAATGTGGGGGTAAGGGGAAGGATCTGCAGGGCTGGCATTGGGCAATCCCTGGGGGACTGGTAGAACCAGGCAGAGACAGTGGGAGCTCAGAAGGCCCTCCATCAACCCTTTGGGGGCCTCTCAGTCTGCATCATTTTGGATCGTACCCTTTTTGCCAGGTATTGGAGTCACCACTCTGACACGCTCAACCCTCACAGGAGCCCCAAGAGGTAGATTTTGTCATCATGCCCATTTTCCAGATGGCACAGCAGACGCTGAGGATTGCAGAAGCTTCCAAAGCTGCAGGGTCTGGTGGAGTTTAGAGGCTGTGCCCAGGGCAGCCTGAAGCTTCTGCAGAAGGATCTTTCCAAGAGCAGCTGACAGGGGTGAGAGGAAGCGAACCTCTGTCAAGGAAGCAGTAAGTCTAAGCTTTTCAGATTGCCTTAGTGTGAATTTTCTAGGAAGAAGGGGTATGGATGTGTGTATGGAAGGGATGCTGAGGACCAAGGGTGGGAGGAGAGTGGCCCTTGGGGGCACGTCTTGGGGACCCATGTTCTGACACTTGCTCCCAGGTGTTGGTTGTCTCATGCCAAGTCTGCCACTTGGAGTAAACTCAGTGCATGAATTTATACAAAATAGATGCAATCACTTCTTTCTGTGAGTGGATTCTTGACTGTACTAGAGGAATTAAATTTATCAAAGAAATTACTTAAGAATTTCCTGAAACAACAACAAAGTCGAGCAAGGCACCACAATGGTACTTAGTATGAAGCATGAAGTGGGCAAGCACTTGCCCACAAGCTGAGTCCCTCACTCTCACGGCCATCCCAGGGAGCACCCATCAACATGGCCAAGTTACAGAGAGGACACTGGAGTCACTCAAATCACACTGCTGGTAAATGGCAGAGCGCATCTTAGGGCTCTTAACTTCGAATTCCAGATAATCCTTCATGCATTTATGAGCTGAGACTCCTTATACAAAGTCAGGTCCCTGCAACCCAGAAATTGATGAATGTTCACACCACCATTCAGACTCTCAACTCCTGTTTTGAGCAAGCACCTTGTATGGCTCTTCCACTCCTTTGCAGGCTCAGGAAGGGCAGCTTGAAACTGCTTGGCTTTGCAGCTGACTTGTTGGAGACAAATCCCAACTCCCCACTTCCTGGCTGTTTGGACAAATCACTTGACCTTTCTGAGTCTTGGTTTTCTCATCTGTAAACAGGGCAAATTCTTGTCCCTACCTTTGGGTTTCAGTGAGGATTAAATTAGCTAATACACATTAGATTCTGAGTACTATGAAGCACTCAAGAAATGTCAGCTTTTATTACTTTCCCATTAAGCGGACGCTAAAATAAAGCCCAAGGGAGGCTCAAATTAGTTTCAAAGTTTGGGTTGGGGTCAGGGGAGTCACTTCCTTGCCAGAGGAAAAGGGGGGACCCCTTGAAGCAGAGGCAGGCGCCTGCATCCCTTCCCTGTCTAGGGAGTAAGTGATAGGCATTAACAGGAAGCTCCTCAGGCGCAGGGACAGGTCCAACTCACATCAGGAACAGAAAATCTATGTGTGAAAGGGAAGGAAGGAGGGAGGGGACAGGGATAGAAGAAAGGAGGAAAGAGTACAAAGGAGAAAAAAAGAACTAAGAGATGATCTAATTCACTAACTGATTTCATAAATGAAGAAACTCAACTCACAGGGGGAAGATGTCCCCCCATCAAAGTTGCAGGTTCAACTGGCAATTGCAGTAGAATCCTTAGGCCCCACTCCAGGGTTCTTTCATGCATCCCACAAGGCGGAGTGCCCCGTTTACTGCTGGTGTACCCCAGATGGGATTTCCCTGGCTTCAGTGATTCTACACTGGCTCCACAACAAGGACCTCTGTGCTTTAACATTACCTCCCCCAACCCACCCCCCCGAAACATTGCCATCCCTAAAGGACAAGCAAGAGGGATAGAAAATACAAGGTGTTCACCATGTCATTTTGTCACTTACTCACTCCTCTAATTTACGGAGCACCTATCTGTTTCAGTCACATGAAGGTGGCACACTCATGGATGCGGCACCTTCCCACCACCAGCTCTGTCATCTGCCAGCAGTGGATGAAATGTCCCAGCACCCAACAAAGGCCAACCACTGTCTCTTCATCCAGTCCCACTCACCTTCCCAAGTACTTGGCCCCTACAATTTATCCCTTCTTTTTGCTGCTTCATCAATCTCTCCCTTTCTAATTCATCATTCCCTTCAGCCTGCGAACTTGCTGTTCTATCTTTTCTTAAAAATCCTCATCAGACCCCACCTCCCACTCCAGTTTCCAGTCCCTTTCTCTGCTACAAGGTCTCTGCCTTCCCTCTCTGATCAGGCCAAGGTAAATCTCCACAAATTCCTGCAACCACGACCCTGCTCATCCCAGTGGTCACTTCTGTGCCACCACCTCCTCTTCACTATTACTCCCTCTGAGATTTTGTGACATTCAATCTTATGGTTTGCTTCCCAACCCATTGTGCTTCCCTCTCGCTCTCCGTTCTGGTTCCTTCTCTGCTGGAAGTCTGAATGTTGCAGAATCCCAAGGCTTAGTCTGTGAGCCTTCTGTGCTTTTGCATTCCCAGTCTCTCTCCAGTGATCATGTCTACTCCTGTGGCATGAAATAACAGCTATGTACAATGGCTGAAAATTACGCCCTAGTCAGAATTATCTCCTGACTTCAGACATACATCCTATGCCTACTGACCTATTAAACTGGGTATCCAGGAGGCACCTCAATCCTAATATGGCCAACTACAGCTCTTGATTTCCACCTTCACACACTTGACTCTTCATTGCTAATCTCTCACATATATCCTTGTTACCACCACCATCCATGCAGTTTCCTAAGCCCCAGACTGACGAGCCATCCTTGTTTTCTCTGATTTTGAACTTCTACCAATCTCTACTAATCAACCCAACTGACCAGCAAGTTTTGTTGGCTCTACCATCAAAATATATCTTCAGTGTCTCTTTTCTCCTCCTTCACTGCTACACCTAGTCCAAGTCACTGTGAACTCTTACATGAACTACTGCAATTACTGCCCCTCAATGGGTCTTTGTGCTTCTCTTGACCATCTATAACCATGTCCCCAGCAGCCTGAGCAGTCTTAAAATCTGACCTAGCCACCACCAACATCTCATTTTTGTAGTGCTCTTCTCCCTCACTCTCTGTTCTTGGATATACTTACCCTCTTTCTGTGTGTGATTATGCTAAACTGGTTCCTGCCTAGGGGCCTTTGCACTTGCTGTTCTTCTGGTCAGGGGATGGTCTGCCCCAGTTTATCACTTGGCTGACCACTTTGAACACCTTCTCAGAGAAGCCTCCCCTGATCACCCAATCTAAAGTAGTTATCTCTTCTCCCTGTGGCTCTTAATATATCATCCTACTTTATTGTCTTCACAGTACTTATCACTATCTGAAATGATCTAATTTATTCATTCTTTGATTTATTTACTGTACTTTTTCTCTATGACTAGGTTGCAAATTCTATGTCTTATTCACTGTTGTATCCACAGCAACCAGAAAGTAGATTCTCAACAAAATTTTTGTTAAATGAAAAGGAGGTGAATACATGGCAGGATGCAAAGACAGATGGAAGGGTGCAAGATGGACAGATGGATAATGGAAAGATGAGTAGACGAAAGGATGGGTGGATGGATGGGTGGGTGGATGGGTGGGGGGGTGGATGGATGGATGGATGAATGAATAGAAGGTGAGATAATAGAGGGACAGAAGAATGAATGAGGAGATGTATGGAAACATGTACGTATAAATAGATGGAAAGATTAATGGATGGATCCATGTATCTGGAGTTCTCAATTCAGTTCCAGAGCTGATGTGAGGGTCATTAACTGTGTTAATGGAGCAGGGACAACAACAATAACAACAACAACAATTAGAGGGCAAAACTGAAGATGAATGGACAAGAGAAATTTGTGTCTTGGTCCTATTCCTACTTCATTCTCCTATGACTTGCGTGATAGGAGGTGACATGGAGTAGGAGAAAGAGCCCTGGATTTGAAATTCATGACCTGTGCTTGAACAGCTCAGTCACTTAGTACAGCGATGATCAGGAGGGCACTACTTTTCTTTTCTAAGCTTGTTTCCTTATCTTTATAAAACTAGGTTAATACCAGCCACCCATGGTGAGTATTAAAGGAGAAATTAAGTTCTAGCTATGAATGGCCAGGCACAGAGAAGTGCATAATACATGATCTCTTCCTTCCTTCCACGGTTGGTTAAGAGTGTCATTGCCGGGCCTCCCTTGTGGTGCAAGGGGTTAAGACGCAACCTATGAAGCTAGCTACAGCCACTTCAGCATGAGTTTGATCCCCGGCAGCCAGGAGGCAACCCACATGGCAGAGCAGACCTCTCCTGACTCACCCGCTGCTCCCCTCAGCAGTGTATTTCAGTAGATCTGCCTGTTCTGCTCCCCACTCTGTCTCTGTGAATCCTCTCACCCCTCACACCTCTGGCCTGTACCCTGGCTCTTGTATGCATAAATAAATAAATTAAAAAAAAAAAAAGAGTGTCATGCCATGCCTTGCTTTACACATTTATTATGTACCTAACACATAGTAGGTGTTCCAAGAAGATTTATTGATTTTAATGGAAGGCATCCCCACTTTGTCAACCAGCAGATTGCTTCCACCACTAAGAGATGGACAATTTTTCTACAAAAAAAAAAAATTTCCCTAAGAATTCATCTGCACCACAGAGTTCTTAGGAGCCAGGTGATGGATTTAAATAGCACTGCATTTTCTGAAAACCGATTTGCACGTAACTTACCAGGTGCTTATCCACCTTGCTAGGCAAGGCTCTTCCCTTTTGCAATTCATTTGCAGTAGATGCCATAGTTGTGTTGTTTTTTTCCAAACACCCATGCAGGAGTAAGTCTTTCTGGAAACAACCTGGGGGCGTTTGTGGGAGGCCAAGCCTTGTAGCTACCTCACAGGTCAGATCCTGAACCCCAGGAACCCTTTGCCCTGGGCCTGCCCTGGGAGAATGATTCATAATTAAGAGGAAAGCCCTGTGCTTTATGTTTCTTCCTCCTCCTCTAAGCAGGCAGCAGGGGAAGGTGGAGAGGTTGGAAGGGGGATGGGGGGAGTCGGCTGGAGCCTGGGATTTTGATTGAGAGGCCCCATTATCCACACTCTTAAAAAAATAACCGAATCTTTTCCTTTTTTATCTTGACCAATCTCATTTCACGCTCCAGAAGAAGAAGGGAGGGAGGAAGGGAGTCTGGGCCAGGAGGGAGAGAGGAGTCAGTATTCTGTATTTTCAACGCTGCATTAAGCACATCGCCACGGTAACCAGGCAGCAACAAGTGCCAGCTCAGCAGGTTCCCAGGGAGCACAGAGCCTCCTTCCCTCCCTCACTTCTCCCATCCCTCCGCCCAGGAGAGCACAGCACACCTGCCTCAGCACAGGGCACCCAGAGTGGGTGGCTGGCAAGTAGTAATGCCTGCCTGCCGGAGAAAGTGGAATGTGCTAAGTCTCTGGGGTCAGAGCCAGGGAGGCTGGCCAGGGCCAGCATGATGGTCAAGATAGCATGAGTTCCGAACTCCTTGTAGAAGTTCCAGGCCCTCAGGTCTCTCTGGGCAGTGGAAATAGTTTATTCCACCCTACCCCTCCTTGGGTCCTTCCTACTTGGTTCCTAAAAGAGTGAGATTTGTCTTCATCCCCCACCCTGGGTCACTGTTGGGTGACGATCATGCTGGTAGACAAAGAAACCCAAATGACCAATGACCAGCAGGCAAGACAGTCCAAATGATCGTGGAGAAATACTCCCAGTTCCTCTCATGCTCTGTCATACCTTTGGAGAACCTAGAACCTGAATCTTACCCATGCGTTCTTGAGTGAATGCAGATATGAAGGAGAATATATTCCAACCGTCTTCATCATCATCACCAATGCTATTAATATTCAGGCTTTTCAGAAAGGTAAGCTGAGTTTCATCCTAATTCAATAACCAGGGGCCTGTGGGTTGCTTAAGGACCAGGCTCTATTAAGTGCAGAGTATTTGGCTGGCCTCTAGCGCATGCTCCACCATTGCATTAAGAGAAGAAGTGGTAGAGCTTGGATTTGAGTACTATCTGTCCTACCCTTCTCTTTTCATCAGGATGGGTAGTGTGGGAGCATCTGGAAAGGAGGAGGCCAAGCTAGGGAGAGTTAAGGAGCCAGAACTGCCCTGAAACACTTTCTTCAAGCATTTATGAGAAGATACACCCTTCAGCTCATCCTTCAATGCATGGGACATACCTACTTCTTGTCCCCTCCTGCCCCACCATCTCCAGCACTTCCCCTCTTGCCCAGCCCCTCCCCTTACCTGCCACCATGCCTGCGATGGCAGAAGAGGCATAGCTGCCCTGTCCACTGGTGGGGATGTGGGGTGGGTATCCAGGCAGCGTGGGCCCCACCATCTCTCGCCCTGGAAAAATACAGCAAGGAATCATCAGTTGGGCCATAGTGGCTTCATCTTGCTCCCCTGAGGCTCCACAAGCCTTCCCACTCTCTCCAAGACCATTTTCCAAACCCACTTCCTCCTTCCTCCTCTGAGCCCAAGTTCCTCTTTCCTTGCACTGATCTTCTAGAAGACACAGGTTCCACCATGCAGGGAACACTTACTATTACAGTTCTTTGTTCTCCAGTGATTTTATTTATGAGAATTTATTTATCCATGAAAATGTCATGGTATTAGAGGGAGCTTGAGGGCTATGTCTTCTAGGTTTTTCTTTATCCCCCACAACATCCAGCATAATATTGGTACAGCTGGACTGAATGAGTAGAGCACATGGCACCTGACTCAGAGCTCACATTCCTTTCAGCCCCAGCTCTGAGGAGAACCAAGAATAAGGCCTCAACCAAGAAGTGTTGGCACAGGTGTGGCCTCCAGGCCCACTGCTATCCTTCTTTGAAGCTGAGGCAGACACTGCTAATCAATCACCGCAGTCTTTCCCACTGAGCCAGAGAGGTTCCCACTGCTTAACCTGGCCTTCTCAGGGGATACAACCTGTCAGTTGTGAGGGACAAGAAATCTACTGGCTGTCTCTGAACTGCAAATGAGATGTGGATTGAGAGGTACTTAGCATCAAGTCCATAAACCACACATCTGTCAATTCCATTACTGAAAAGAACCACTTTCAGCAAAATAGATAACCATTTCTCTCTTTATTTGTGGATCATATCCTAGGTTTGGTGACACTGAGGCAGTTCTGGAAAGTCCTGATTTCCCTGACTCTACCTCCCCTACATGAGGTTGTCAAACTTTCCCATTTTGGAGATCCCATCCCGCTTCTTCCCCTGTCCCTGTGCCCAAGTTCCAAAGGCCCTGATCAGACTCTTCCTCACCCAGGGATTCTTTGCAAAGTGCCAGTGCATCCTGGTCTGCCACTGTATGGCCACTCTCCCCATAGGTGTGTTTATTTAAACAATGCCCATTTCATTGTCAAAATGCCTATTTTGAATGATGAATTATTTGGTTATCCTAGTTCTTTGGTGATGTTTACAGGGTCAACTTCAGCTCTATTTGCATTCGGGGCTGGATAATTCCTAGTCATGGGGACTGTCCTGTGCTTTGTAGGATGTTTAGCAACATCCCTGGTCTCTGCCTGTTGGATGCCAGTTGCAGCTTCCACCTAGTATGACAATCAAAAATATCTCTAGATTTTGCCATATATTCCCAGGGGGCAAAACTGCCGCTGGTTGAGAACTACTATATTAAATTATGACCATTTTACCCAAATGCCTCCTGTATCTCCCACACTGGGGGCTGCTTTTTCTCCTAAGACTTACATGGGTTCCCCATGGCCCCTATCCATTTACTGGTGCATCACCTCTTTGGCAATGTTTGTCCAACTTCCCTCCCATCAAATCCCCTGGAGGTCCTTAATATTTCAGCACCTTAGGGGGTCTGATAATGATGGAAGGGAAGGTATAGCACCTGGAACTTTTATGTTGTCAATACTAGAGTAACTACTCCTTACCTCTCTTTCTGATGATTTTTTGAAGGCAACTTGTTCATTCTACAAAAGCTTATTGAATATGATGTACTCTATCTCCTTTTCTGAGTACTTGGGGATAGGGTAGTAAGCAAGAGTGCTAAATTAGCCAGGCCAGACCCTAAGTCAAGATGGACATAGGCTGAGAGAAGCATCCAGAGCCAAGCCTAAGGGAATATAAACAGGGAATATAAACTGGGCTTCTGCCCTTCTGTAGTGATGGGCCTACGAATTAGAGGATGCAAGTCCTTATCCAACTTTTTTATCACTAATTTTCTACATGGATTAGACCAGCCATCTACATACCACCAAACCTCGGTTTCTTTATATGAAAAATGGAGAGAAAAGAGTAGCTGTGTGCACCTTATTATTACTATGATGTTGTCAATGTAATTCACAGCCAGGGTTTCAAGTGGACTTTGAGTAGTGCAATGGGTACCCTCTACAAACTGTAACATATCAAGGGAGCCCTTATACATTAAATTCTATTTGAAATGAGCCATCAGTGTTCATTATCTAAAATCATATGAATGTTTTGGTAAAAATGAACACCACCCACTAATTTGTTTTACCTTTAGTACAACATCCAGCTATGGCTGGGGCTGGACCAAAGAAGGTAGAGCCCACTAGAATGCAACAGGTCATTCAGTTCGCTTGACACAGGGCAAACAAATAGGGGTTGTAGACACAGGTGAGGTAAAAGGAAATTTAGTATATGTAAGAAGCTTGACAAATATGCAGAAAACACAACAAGATAAAATGTGATCTTTCTTTGAAGAAGAATATAAGACGACCAGCTCTCAGACTCGGTCCCTCGGCTCCTGCATGAAGCACCTGGTTAGGAGCCGGAGCTTATGAGAAGGAAGGGGTGATATGAAGTCTGAAGGTGTGGGTGCAGGGGCTGGACAGGTGGTGTCATAGAAAGTGACCCTTAAGAGGGTGGCGGCAAATTTAGGCCCTTTTCTCCTCTCTCTTTCATCCTCCTTGCTCATGGAAGAGAACTCAAGGTCCAGGCCAGATTGTGGCTGAGGAACAAATTATTTGTTCTTCTGAATCACATTTCTCCTCCTATCTCATGTGGAACTATTCTAGAGACTGGATTAGCTAATTTATTACCTGATTGATTGGTAGGGGCTTCCTGTGCTGAGAAGGATTCTGAGGCTGCATCTGCATCGACCATGACTGGGTCTGGGGTGGAGAGGTAGTTTGGCTCTCAGGTCACCTATCTGTAGTGCTGGTCTAGGTAGTCTGGGCTCCTCTGACCCTGGAGCCCTGTGGTCACGTGCTCCCCTTTCTCCTGCTCTCACCCTGTCCTTTTCTATCGCCTAACCTGCAGTTCCTTGAGTGCTGCAGCGTGGTGGGCAGAGCACCGTGCACCGTCGCCTTAAGTCACAATTTAATTTAGTCACAGTTGCCTCCATGGGGCCCTATTCCATGAGAACTAGGCCCCGTTACTCTCAGAAATTCATCATCTTCACTCCCCTGTATTCTGTGATTTAAATCTTCATCTCTCCTCAATCGCCTAATTTTCTCCCAGTGGGGCAAAGGTTTCTGACTCAAACTCAAGAGCAGACTCCTGCAGGCTTCCTCCCATCAAACTCGGCCTGCCTTCCTCAGGGAGGACCTTCACCTATCACGGGACCAAATACGCTAGCAGTCCAGAATCTCTTTGCTTTGATTCCTTAAATAACATGGTTTCTTCCTCCATGTCAAGAACCTTGCAAGATTCTTAGAAATAAAAGTACAGAGACCATGAGATGGTGGGCCTCCGTCATGGCTTGACCATGTCCTTTAATCTATTTATTTTTAAGCTTCTTCATCATAAGTTTATTGTCACCAGAAGTTTATCGTTTTCTCTGCACTCAAATATACTTCTAGCCTGGTCCTATTTTAAAAAGCAGACATAGGAGATTCAGGCTCATGTTGGCTGGTTGTGAAGTGGGGGTTCTATAAGAAAACACTAGCACCCCCAAAATACTGTTAAGTTTTCCAAATAGTACTAGAGACCAGCATCAGAAAACCGTTACTTGGGAGGAATTCAGAGGGCAGAGGTGATTTCAGACAATTTGATGGGCCCCCTTTGATGTCTGCCCTCCAAGGAACCCCATTTCAATTCCTTATCTTGTTCTGATAGCAAGGAGAATTTATGACAATCCAGAAATCTTTTTGGTAGGACTAAATACAATTTTTCACAAAGGCTGGAGGCGGGTAATGGGCTCTTTGATGACAGAACAGACTCAGAGCTTTCTGATCAGTAGAGCTGGGGTCAGCCTGGAAGAGCCAGGACTAGGACGGGACCTTAGACTGCAGCACATGAGGGGAGCCGGTGGGAGTGTTGGGTGTAATCCCACTGCTCCCCAAGCCCTGATATTCTTTCCTGGCTGATGAGGGAGAAGCTGAGACCCCAAGACAGTCACTGTGGAAATCACAGGATCAGAATCACTCACTAGGCAGGAGAGGACGTGCCCCCAGGGAAGGCAGAGGTAAGGCAGGAGATGACGGCAGGGAGCCACACAGGCAGGAGAGCCATCAGCTTCTCCCCTCTCTGCGGCATCACCGGGGAATAATCTGGTCTTGGCTTTCTTTCCCTTTTTAAATATTCACTTATTTCTCCTTGAACAGGTTTCTAAACCCCCAAACTGTGGAGGGTCACAAACTGTGACCCTCTTCCTCCCTGCCCTGTCCTGCAGCTCTCTCACCATGGCTCAGCCACATGGTAGGTATTTAGGTGCCATCTGACCTAAGGCTAGAGGTGGACAGTGTAAAGGAGCTCCAGGCCAGCAACCCAAGCTCCCCACAGACACCTGCCAGCGGGGCCTTGTGCTGTGGCTACAGGGCTAGCAACTTTGTCAACTGCAGCCCTGCCTTACGCTCTCCTCTTGGCATCCTGCCTGGACTCAGTTCCCTCAAGCCTGGCACTGCTTGCTCTTTTCATAGTCCCTGCTTCTGTCCTGTGTCTTCAGCCTATGAACTAGGCCCTGTGGCTGCCACAAGCTTCATGGGATCATATCCTGCATGTCAACATTGGCCAGGTATGGCACTGGGGCCAGCATATGTAATGCTGCAGATTTGCTCCCTGCTGCCTGCCTGCACCCTGGTGACTGCTGCCAGCTGCTTTGCCCCTGGGAGGGCATGGGGTACATGCCCTCCCAGTCCTGCAGCTCACCTGCAGAGCAGGCATGCCCACCAAGAACTGACAGAAGTTGGAGGAACCCCTCCTCCTGATTTGATTGGATATTGGCAGTGGGTGCTTTAAGCCCTACAGGGGTGACAGGTACAGGGACAAGTAGGGGCTTTGAAACTGGGAGCTTTCCCTGGGCTGTTCCAGCTATGCTTTACCACCGCCTAGACTGTCTGATGTACCAGTTCTCCCTGCCATTTGTCCTTCCATTTCCGCTGAGCTGTTCCTGCCCAGCCTTTCCATTGCTCCAACAGTAACTGAAGGACTGCTCCCCACCATCACAAGCTTCCTTCACACCCTCATGCCTTCCCAGCTTCATCACAGCCCTCCTGGCCCCGGCCCTCATTCACTGGGGCAAGCAGGCTGGTGCGTGAGGGCACTGGCCCATCCCCAGCAGTGGACACTTCTTCACGCCCCCTCCCCATCCCACATTCTCTGGCTGACAACACTCCACTCAGCTCAGAGACTTTTCTCCTTTAATCACTTTGGTCAAAACAAATGACCCATCTCTTTGAATGTATCCTGTTTTGAAATTTTGAATTGCGACTCAACCTTTTCTTCCTTGCCTCAGACCCTACAACACTCCCTCTCTGCCTACACACTGGGCTTTATTTATTAAACCTTTACTTTTGTGTGTCCACCTTTTCCAAGAGAACCGCCCTCATTAGATAAGGGGTGCACAGAGGGAAAACACTCCCAGGTGCCAGACAGACAGAAAATGTTGAGTCAGTTATAAGAAAGGGTTGATGAAACCTGAATAAGATGACCCTGTGTTTCCTCTGGCTTGATAGAGGTCTTTTTCTTCTGGGGCAGTGGTTTTCAAGTTCCAGGTCTTTCAGGGGCAGGGCTCCTACTTCATTTTGTCTGGTTTGAATATCTGGCTTCCTTAAAAGCCTTCCCTTCAAAAGGTTGTTGTCAGGCCCAACAAGTTTGAAAACCAACTGGTTCAGAAGAGTAGGCCACTTTTGGCTTCCTCTGTGGGTACAGGGTCAATGCCTTGGGCCAGATCTAAAAAAGTCTCATGTCTGTGGAAGTCCAGTAAATAGCTGAAGACTATTATGGGTCTCTGTCCCTTGACACTCAACTCCATCTCAGGCTTCTCCTGCCCTAGCTGAACACCTCGATTCTCTTGGTCTTGGCCACTGCTTAAGCCATGGCTGGACAGGTGTGAGTCATTTTCCAGAAAGACCCACCTCTGCCCACGCCTGATGATAGGGTGCACACAGGCCGAGCTCTTACCCTGCTGGACACCACAATCCTGTTCAGGCCGTCTCCCTGGACCCATATCCCATCAGTATAATCAGAGATTTGTTTTACATACCCCTTAAGGTGCTTCTAGCCTTAAATGTTTTGAGGTCAATGAGATTTCTGATGGGTGGGTCCTCCTGCTCCCCCATGTCTCAATGGTGGGTCACCCAGCTTGAGTGTCCTCCAAGGGTGGTGACACTGCTGAGCTGGGTACAGTAAGAGCTACAGAATGGAGACCCAACTGGATGTTCTCTATTTTCAGAAATTGGCTCCAGAAATTGGCTCCAAAAGCCTTTCTCCTTCAAAGCTTCCTGTCATTTTTTCATTTTTTTACTCAGACCAAGTGCTCACACGTTGCCTCGCCTCCTTCCTGGCCTCAAGATCCCTGCTCTTCCACGGGGATTTGGCAGGAGGTTCTGGAGCCCAGCCAGGCACCCTACTTCCTGGCATCCTCTGCACGCCTGCCCCCCACCCCTGACTGCCAACATGGACAACCTCATATTGGCATCTTCAAAAGCTGCTGGAGCAATGAGGGGAGAGGGGCACTGTGGACTGGGCCGGGGGTCTGCGAGGCAGCTGAAAGCAAACCCGAGGCCTGGCAGCTGGCACTGACGACCCCCCTCCCGCGCCCCCGCGACACCTCAGGGCCCAGGGCGGGACCTCCCTGTCGTACCTGAGAGAAGGGCCTGGCCCGTGAACTGCCCGTACACGGAGGCAGCATGGGGAAAGGCATTGAAGGGCGGGACCGAGGCACCGGCTGGGACCCCGGAGCCGACTTGCTGCAGATCCAAAAAGGCGGAGCTAGATAAAGAGGAAGGGGTGGAGCTAGAACTGGACACCTCGGGGGTTTCCTGCTTTATGGCGAAGGGTGAGTGAGGATCTGCCGGAGGGAGGGAGACAACAAGGAGAGAGGGATGTGAGATGAAGGGTGGGAACATGCAAAAACCACCATGAGATGTGGGGTGGGGTGGGGGGTGGGGTGCAGAGGCAGGCAGGCTGGGGTGCCTCTGAGTCTGGGGGGAAGGGTGGGGGGCTAGGAGGGGGGTGGGGAGAAGGGTAGGCAGGGTCAGGCTCCTCTGATCCAGGGGTGACATGGGAGCTGCGGGGGTGTTCCTCAGTTGAGTGAGAAGCCGGGAGGAGCTCTGCCTCCCCGTGTGCCTCTACTAGTGTGGGTGGAGGGCTGCGAGGAGCCCTCTCCCCCCGTCAGCCGCGGGAGAGGAGGAGGAGGAGGAGCCAGGGTAGAGCAACACCCTTTTGACCTGATTTGAGGCTCAGCCAGCACCATCCACCGCTCCTTGCCAGGCCCAGAGCCCTAATCCCTTCCTCCTCACAGCCAACCAGCTCTGCCTTGGCCTGCCCTCCAGCCCATCCTCACAGCTGGTTCCCTGTGGCCCGGAGATTCTGGGCATCCTACCTGCCACCACAGGATAGGTCTGGTGAGTAGAGTGGTTGCGCCCCAAGGGTGTGTTGGACGGGGTCAGGGTGGCCTTCCCGTCATCCAGGGCACTGTTGAGCAAGGGCAGTGGGTAGAGGCCCTAGGGAACAAAGAGAAGTCAGTGCACAGGGACACCCCTGCAGTGAACTTCCTAGAGACCCACAGCCCATCTGTGGACTTGCAGGAAAAGCACCTTCCTCATTATCTCCTTCCTGCTCATTCTTGACTCCCACTCACTGCCTCACTGTTCTCCCAATCCCACGCCCATGGCTTCCCCTTGCACATCCCTGAGTACAATGTCAGCTGGTAGCATGCGAGCTTGGCACAGGATGGAGCTTCTTCCAAGGACACTGCTCTGACTGGATTGTTGGTTCCCTTCTTTGTCTCCTTACACTGCTTGGCCCACAGGGAACAGGATGCAGGTCTGGGGCAGCCACCCGCCCAGGACTGTTCTGAGTGCTTAACATTATTCATTAATTTGTTCCTCTCCAGATAGGAAAGATGGCAGGCGTCTGTGCCCTCTGCTGCTGCCCTCAACTGCATGACATGGTCATTAATCCTTTCCCTATGTGAGCCTGATCAGTTGCCTCTAATAGCCTTGGAATGGGGGTGAGCAATGTTATGTCTGTTTTGTCTGTGGAGGGAAAGCCAGAGGGTTAAGTGTATCTGGTCTGGATAATGAGAACAGGGACTCAACCCAGGATGTCTGCTCTCTCCTGACCAGGATGCTCCTTCTTTTAGTGACCCAGTGGTTGAATAGGTGAATTTCTTCTCTCCATATCCAAGCAAAATTATAAACATTCAGGTTCAGCCTGAAGATGGTACTTGGGGTTAATTTTGTTTGAAAAGCTCTTCAAGTACCTGGGGGTTTTCCTCATTAAGACCTCATTTCACACTCTCCCAGACTCCCCTGACATGAACAGAGCTATATATTAAGGTGTTTCTTTCCAGAAGAATGTGTTCAGTTAAAGGCCAGCAGGCTCCACCCCTTTCCCTGACCCCTCCTGTCAGGGGAAGGATACACTGTTCCCTCTGTGTTGGTCACCCATGTCACAAACTCCATTGTGTGAAATTTGTGTGCAAAACTGAAATCAAGAAATGCTTTGTGGTTATGTAACAGCTCCACTGAAGGCAATCACTTGCAATGATCTCCATGGAGCCGGGTTCTCCAAGGACCCACAGTGCTTTCCGGTTGTATGGTGGGCACTTCTAGAAGCTGCAGTCAATTCTGGAGGCCACTAGGGCACCATTACCATGAAGCTGCAATTACTGACTAAATGGCGCTCTGGTCCCATGTCTTTCCAGGGAGCCTGCTTCGAGGCAGGGTGGAGTTGCTTAGAGCTGGTTTAATGAAATTGAACAAAATACCTAATTTCTAAAGAGTACAAGAAAACTTTAAAACGCTTTATGTTGATTTCATACCAAAATATCTACTTAGAATCCCATACTGTCCCCAAATCTAGACAATTTATTTAAAAAACAAATCCTAACTATATAGTCAAATGTTGGTGTTTAGCTTAAACATCCTATTGATGATGGGATTTTTTGCTAGGATTGAACTTAAATTGGGAGACACAGAGGCACAGCGACTCTAGAACTTGAGCGAGGTAAGCCCTGATTCTGCAAAGATCAATCTCCCTGGGCTTGCTAGATTTTTTTCATGTATTATAGGGGACAGTAGAATCTGTTCACAAGGCCAAATGAGATTTTTAGAGACATTTGTTACCTGCACACGCTCGTCATTTGTAACTGCACACGCTCATCAAGACTTACATTAGGGTTTTTTTTTTTGATGAAAGAGATAATTTAATTTCAAAGTGAGTTAATATCAAAGAAAATGAAGATGAAACAATTAATTAAATTTGAGAAGAGTTCACAATTATGTTTATTTCTCATATTTTCTTACTATCTTCTGTAATACCAGTCCCAACATTTTTTAATTCATTCTCCGTGTTCTGACTTTTTGATTCAAATAGATCTTTTCTCTTGGCAAACCTTATAGAACAGATTTTTAAACCATCTAGCAAGTATTAAATAAATAATTAAATAACTAATTGCATTATTAAATAACTAATACCTGTGCTGGTCTGTCAAGAGAATACATATATCTGGCCTATATGTGTTTTAAAACAGAAACTTAGAAACATACACTAAGTAGTATTATTTCAGAATTATGAAGTCAGAGCTGCCAAGTTCTTGGTCTTTATCATCATGATCGTCACATTCTGTTGATCTGCTTCCGGGTACACTTGTTACATAAAACAAGAGCTGCAGAGACTAACTATGCCTAAGAGTGAAACAGCAAATAGAAATAAGACGCCATGACATTTCTGTTGATTGCTTTCCCCCTTGTTGACTTTAGAGAAAAGATGACAATGACTGTCCCCATCCTGAAGTGAGGTGAGGCTGTGCACTCCTCAGGCCAGTGTCCCTTCCCTGCCCAGGTGAGAGGACAAGGGGTACTCCTTGGGTGGCCCTGTCAGAGTCGCCAAAGGTGGAAGAGGCAAAAGCTGGGACGTGAGGTGCCCTTGCACAGTCTGGGCTCTCCCTGCCCCTCACCACCAAGTCAGGGGGATGACTGACTGAGTGACTGAGGGCGGGAGTGAGTCACTGATGAACGCCATGCTGGCCTTAGCCTCCGCGTTGTGAGATGAGGGTTGGAGTAATTCCATGGTTCTCAAACTTTTTTTGTCAGGCTTCAATTAACAACTTACACAGAGGTGCCATGTCTAAACAGGTAGCAGTAGGTTAGGCTCAGTGAAAGCAGGGTTGGAAGGCCTGAGCAACATGATGCTTTGCTTCCCTGAGCTGTCCCTACCCTCCCTGGCCTGAGCGACCTCCACACAAATGGAAAAATTTGACTTGGTTTTTCCAGCTCTAAGGCTCTCCCTGTACAAATGCCAATGGGATATAGTCGGGGTCTCTTTGTAATCAGGCAGGTTCCCTTGAGGGGCTCAGGAATGGAGCCAGAAATGCTTCCGTGGCTAGCGGGTGCCCAGGGTCTCAGCTGTCAGGTTTCTTTACTGGACCACTGGTGTTTGCCCACTGGGTTATGCAGGCTCCTTTCTCCTGGAGTGGGCTTCCCTCAGGCCCACCCCTGCGGCCCGTGTTTCCCTCTGGGAGCCATGTGCTGACGGGCAATGAGCACCCCAGCCCTCTCGCCAAGTCTGCTGACAGCCAGCTTTCTCTGCTCCCCTCGTTGCTGCCACAGCCCAGGCTGATAAAATCGCTGACGCAGATTGCCTGCCCAGCTGCGGGTGCTGGCGCGGGCCCAGCAGCCCAGACGGTCACTGGCAGAGGTTCAGCTGATTATTGGCATCGTTGCCATTGTCCTACTAGATCTTAAAGGCAAATGGGCTTGCTTCACTCTGGATCAGATACAGTGTGAGCCTAGGGCAGGACGAACAGATGCAGCCTAGAGAAGCTCTTCAGCTGGTAGACTTGGTGGGGTGAGCGGGGGGAAGACCCTGCCAGCTTTTCACAGAAGCCTAACTGTTACAAACCATGTCACTTGTCCTCATCATGGAAAAGAAAAGTTTCCCTAGATTTCTTGTGATTGATTGTGCTGGATTTCTCAACTTTCTTGTGCATTCATTCAGTATACCTTATTGAGTATCTAGAGTCAGAGGGACTGGATGGTAGGGGCTGAAGATAAAAATTATGTTTCCAAATGTTGCCTGTCCTTAGGAAATTCACTCTCTTTCTACTTTTGTCCACTATATTCTTAGGCTACTCCTTGGGAAGTGATCAGAAGTGGTATGTTGGATACTCAGAAGCACAGACAAGGGAGAAATGGAGCGTGTCTGAGAGCAAGGAAAGATTCATGGACAAGGTGAGGTTTGAGCTGAGTCATAATGGCCAGGGGGCATTTTTCCAGGCAGAGAAGTGGGAGGAAAGGCATTCTGCAGGAGGGCACATGTTGTGCCAGGGCAGAGAGGTGTGAATGCGGGTGGCGTGAGTAACGCGAACTCATGGGGGTGCTGATGTGAATGGCTGGAGGTGGCCTGTGGTCATGGCACGAAGGCCTGGAGCACTGCAGCTTTATAGAGTTGTGGGTCCTGACCCTGCAGTCCATCACAGCCATCGAAGGCGAGGGGATGGCATGGCCTGGTTGAGTTGCCCTCCCTGAAAGGACTAGGCACAGAGGTGAGAGAAGGCAAGAAACCTGGGAGGAAGAAGAGGAAGATGGCAGCATCTGGTGGAACAAAGCATGTGTTGGGCTTGCAGCGGCTTGGAGCAGGGCCCTCGGCCCATGGAAGCAGCTTCCAGTTGCTTTGGTGACAGCCCTGCAGCCTCATTAGGGAGCTTTCAGAGACCATGCGTTGCCCACCCCCGCTCACCTCCCACGCCCAGTGCTCACCTGCTCGCCTTTGGTGTGACTGGGGGAGGCGTAGGCCTCCGGGTAGTGCTGCCGCTCGAATGGGCACTCGAGCTGCTCAAGAGGGTGCTGGCTGAAGGCATCCGTCCGAAGGTGCTTGCGGGGCCCGCTGCTGCTGCTCTGGGAGTCAATGCTCAGCCGGCAGCTGTCCTGGTCACCTGGTGTCCCCAGGCAGGGAGAGAGCTTTCAGAGGGCCTCTCTACTTATCCTCCAAGCCAGAGAAGTGCTGACTCCAGCAGGGGAGGAGGGACAGCACCATGCTTGGGCCTTGGGGCCGTGGCTGACTCAGGGACAGGCCAGGTGCTGCAGGAGGGGCGTTCTAGAGCACCTACAACATTCTGGGCCATCGGGGGCTCTGTCCCCATCACAGCCAGCCCGAGAAAACTGCCTTCCTACACCCCCCACAACGTGCCCTCTGGTCCCCCAACACTCACTGTCATCCATTTTCCTCTTGCTGTCATTGCCAGGCTGAGCAATCCCTAGGAGCCCGTTGATGGAGTAGGTGGAGCCCAGAGAATCCGACTGGGGTGACTCTGGGGGTGTTACAGCTGAGCTGGGGACTGCAGTGGGATAAGAGGGAAAGAGTCAGGATATGGGCCAACACGCCTCATCACCCTCTCTGCCACCATGAGGAGGGAGGGGCCACTGTGGGAGGGGTTCTTCGAGTCAGCACTGACCTACTGAAGTGTTTCTACCTGTAAATATTTCTGTGACTTTTCCCCGGGAACCCAGCAAAGCTTTGTCCCAGTGGAATGGCTCAGCCCCCACAGATGGATGTGTCTGTGGACGTGTTTGTGTGTGGTTGTGTATGCACGCAGATGGGGGCGTGTGCAAGGGGCTGAGTGTGCCTGCCGACCCCTCCACACTCACTCAGCGAGTGTCCTGGGCTCAGGGCCTTGGTGGCCACGCAGCTGTCCATGGGGAGGTTAAATGGCTGCTGCACTTTGGTCCGGATGATTCTACAAGGAGACAAGAAAGGCCCATCAGAGAGGAGGCAACAGAACTGGGTGCACTTGCCTTCTGGAGATCCACTTGAGTATTTTAGAGGCACTTCAGTTTCAAACCCATGACCTCTCACACCTGGTCCTTCTCATTTCATAACTGGGACCATCATTCACTCAAGGCAGAAACACGGTGGTGGGAAGGGCAGTTAAACATCCCTCTCCTTCTGCTTTCAAACCAGTCACCAGGTTCTGTGCATTTGACCTTGTAAGATCTCCCTACATCAGTCCCTCTCTGCCCGTCGTTGCCCACACCTCGGTGTATGCCACCACTGACTCTCTCCTTCTGGGGTCATTTGCTGCCATCCCTGTCCACTCTTGACTCTTTCTCATCCATTCTGTTGCACACAGAGTAAGACTTCTTGAAATGGAAGTCAGCCTCCTGCTTAAAATCTGCCAGTGGCTTCCCATTGCTCATAGGTCATAGGCAAGAACATGTAACCCAGTCATCAAACCCTAAAGGGCAAGCTTTGCTGACATCTCCATCTTGGCCTACTTCATGCTCCCCTCTACCCACTAGTTTTCTTTCCACTTCTTGTATAAGATCCTATAGTCCCAGGGCCTTTGCATGTGCTGTCCCAACTCTTTCTTCTCTATCTCAGCTCTTTTTGCTCCTCTTTTCACCTAGTTAGCTCTTATTTTTTCTTACTCAGGGGCAGTGTTTTATTATCTTTCTAAACCCAGTGGCCTTTGCTAGATCACATACCCTCATGATCCTGTCTTTAGCAGGACATTGAGCTGCATTTTACAATTGTTTGTGTGGGTGCTTGATTAGGGTCTGTCTTACCACTACACTGTAAGATCTGAAGGAACAGGGATTGTGTCTCCAGCATCTACCTCATAATGAGCAAATTGCATATGTGTATGTAAATGAATGGCTGGATAAATAATTATATTGAGGTAGGGAATGAATAATTGGATTTTTATATATATATATATATATATATATATATATATATATATATATATATATATATATATGGGGTACAGACCAGAGGCGCGGGAGGGTGAGAGGACTCACCAGAGACAGAGTGGGGAACAGAACAGGCAGACGGACCGAAGTTCACTGCTGAGGGGAGCAGCAGACAGGAGAGGTCTGTCCTGCCATGTGGGTTTCTCCCTGGCTGGCCGGGAATTGAACCAGTGCTGCAGAGGCCACAGACAGCTCCACAGCACTGCGTTCAACCTGCTGCGCCACCAGGGAGGCCCATGGATGATTAAACAAATGAGTGAATGCTACAATAATAATCGGGTTAGGAGTCTTGTGACTCAGGAAAGGGTCAACTCAAGAAGATTATTTTATTAGAAAGAGGATATGCTATGTGAGGATGGAAACTGCAGGCACCCCACAGCAGCAAGGAGGTGTGTTACCTGCCCTGGACCACGAGTGCTTCCTGCTTGATTCTTTAGCATGGGACTCCTCCCCAGGTCCTTCTTACAGTATCTCTCATCTGATTCACCCAAAGCCCAGGAACCCCAGCCCCTCACTGCTTTCTCTCTCTTACCTGTTGATGGAGCTAACACTGGGCACAGTGTCACCATCACAGACACCCTCAGCCAGGAGCCGGTCTCGGATCTCCCAAGCAAACATGGTAGGATTCTGTCGCTTGTAGTCGCCAATCTTCTCCACCACCTTCGGGGTGGCCACCTTGGGCTTGGAGCCCCCTATCACTCCAGGACGGATGCTGCCAGTCTCGTAGTACCTACTCCAATTGAGAATCCCAAAGAATTACCCAATAAGCAGGTGGGGTCTTTGGGCAGGGACTTAGGCAGAGATACTTGCTCCCCACTGGGGCTTCTGGGGTGGGGTGTGGAGGTAAAATATGTCCCCAGGCCACCTCTAACACTTGATATTCCCAGCTCTGTCTGGGCTTGCTTGGTAGGTTTATGCTGCTGCCAGGCCAGAACTGCTACTAGAGACCTTCCCTGGGACGCCTGGCTTTCCTTCTTCCTTTCTCCCCGGCCAGTATAGTGTCTGAACACCTGCAGCGTCCACTGTCAGGGGGCACAAAAGATGTTCCTTCTAAGAAAGGAAAGGAAATGCTGACTTCTGGACTTGGTGTGGATTACAGGTTCACCGTAGGGTTTTCTCTGGGCAGCGTGACTCACTGTTCTCCTTGGCCATTCTGGTTCAAGCCCTCCCCAGGCAGCCAGCTGGGGTCATTGGGGCTTCTACCCTGTCTCGCTGGCTCACCTTTGCTCCCCACCCTGTCTGAGCCTCCCCCAATCACTGGTTTTCTACCAGGTTACTCGGTTCAGGCTGAAGCCTCTCCTCGTGGACTCTGGATCCCCGGCCACGTCCCGTGCCTGAAGCCAAGCCTGCTCTCCCAGGGTCTCCTTCTCTACTTCTACCCCCAACTAGCTGCTTTGGCAGAATGACCTAGATCAGGAAACCTTCCCTTTTGTGGTGGAAACTCTTGGGTCTCTTCAATGAAATGACTCTTCCAGCTCTTTGTGTGTGTGTGTGGGGCGGAGGTTGGGGGGGGGGGACCCTCGCCGGTGGACGGGGATTGAACTGGCGCTGCAAAGGCTGCGCCGCAACCCAGCGCTCAACCGCTGCGCCACCAGGGGAGGCCCATCTCTTCCAGCTCTTTAAAACTCCCTGTCTGTCTCTACCGTGCAGGGCTCATCTCCTCCCTGGGATGCTGTAGCCCAGCTGGGGAATCACTCTGGACCCCAGCCACCAAGCACACCTTTCCCTGACTCTTCAGCCAGGATACCAGGGCCTTTCACTTTCAGCTACAGGTTAGGCCCCTCGCCCCTTGGAGCCAGAACACCTCTGAATCCACCTATGGGGTAGGGGAGGGAGATAGGGACTCTGTGCTGATGGAAATCCTAGAATCCGCAGTGGCAGGGGTATTTCTGACAGAAGTCATTCCCCAGACTAGCTCATGTGACTCTCTCAGCCCAGAAGCCGGGCTCTGCTGCCGCTGGTCCTGCTAAACTTGGGTCCATAATTCTCAACTCTGGCTGAAGTAAATTAGAGTTACTTGAGGGGGTCTTACCACTATACTGGGCCCATTCCCCTGAAATCCTGCTTTACTTGGTGTGGGCTGGGACTTGAGCACAGACTTTGTTTTAATTAAGGTTCCTGGGTGACTAACAGGCAGCCAGCAGGGTGGTGAGCCATTGCTCAGCAGCCTTATGGAGGGTCTTAGTGCCACCTGGACATCTGTAATCTGTGTCCAGCCCCGGCTCCCACACAAGCAGACACTGTGCCTCAGGCTCCGCATTTCATCAAGCAGCCTGTGCTTATGTGGCAAGTGCTCTGGGGGTTACAGTTTGAAGTGCAAACTCAGACACCCCTGGAGCCGGGGTGCTTTCCTCATGACTCCATTTCCCTTCGTCTCAGTGGGGTGAGGGGGGGTGGGATGAGGGTGAGGGTAGGGAGGACTTTGGGGGAAGGTTTTCCTGTTTGGGGAGCAAAGACACCTATAGAAAATGAGACATAGGGGCAGAGGAGAAAGAGGGAGAGGGAGAAGGGAAAGGATGGAGAAATGGACACAGAAGTCAGCAGATGGGAGGGGCCCTGGGGCATCTGCACACCCTGTTCAGGTCCGGGGACCTATGCTGGCTATTGGGAATGGACTCCAAGTCCAGTGAGGGAAGGTGGCTGCAAGGTGGGCTGCAGAAGGCAAGCCCTGCAGGGAAGGTGGCACGTGGTGAATTTCGTGCTTACCTGCCAAGGATCTTGCTGACGCAGCCATGGCTGACACGGAGTTGGCGGGAGATGTCGCAGGGCCTCACGCCCTGGTGGGCCAGGTCCACGATGCGTTGGCGCACCACTTCAGGCAGGGGTCTGCCATTCACGAAAGCCCCTCCCAGCTGGTTCAGCCCTCCATGGCCTAAGAAAATAGTTCAGGGACAGTTAATCAGTGCCAGGCAGGACAGCCCATTCACCTATTCACATGTTTACTGACCGCTCATCATGTGTCAGATGCTGTTCCAGGCACTGGGGATGCTGAGGTGAATAAGGCAGATGTGATTCCTGCCCTTGCCCTATCAGGTTTATTAGAATGAGGCCCCATTTCAGCAATAGCCAATTAGCATACCACGTGACCACTGCTGTGCTGGAGACCCTGCAGGGGGCGGGGGTGGGGATCACTGGAGGAGACCACTCGGGACCACAGAATTGTTTCTGAAGAAGGCGAAGTTGAGACTGAGGATAAAGACTTGTTAGCTGAGTGAAGAAGAGAAGGGAGAAAATTGTTCCAGACAGTTGGAATAGCATGTGTGAAGCTTTAGAGGCAAGAAGGTCTTTGCTGTTAGAGTTATCAACATCTCAGGTCTAAAATCTCTAGACGCAGGCCACAGGAATTTCAAGGTTGAGATCTCCATTTTGCCCATGAGAAGACTGGGGCTGGGAGAGTTTAGTGGCCTGATGTGTATGACTTATGCGACCCGAGGTTTAAGGCTCCCATCAGTACTGCTTCCTCGGGTGAGCCCCATTCTGTGGGTCGGACTGGACCTGGAAGCTGGCACTGACCCGCAATCCCAGCCGAAGGTGGCACGGTCCAGGCAGGAAGGTCATGTTTTCACACTAGGGGCATGATTTGGTGATCTGGCTGTGATGGTAGAGACCCTGGGGGTGGAAATCCAGGGGTACAGGCAGGTGAAAGGAAGAACCAATGCCAAGTCTTCTGTGGGTGCCCATTAAGGGCTATTTATGGCCCAGGGCTGGAAGTGCCTCTGCTGGGCACACAGTACCTATTACAGCCCACTGACTTAGCACATTCAGAACTGCTTTGCAATTGGTTCCTCAGGGGCCGAAGCTGTCTTCAGCACAACAGTCAATTTGCCTTAAAAGAAGGTTAAAAGCCTCTGGCCAGGGCGGTAAGTCAGGAGAAGCCTGCTGGCCAGATGCCTAGCAGGAGGGACAGGATGATCCATCTTCCTGGAAGAGTCAGCTGGGTGAGCTTGGGCACACCTTCATCTGTCCTGCTCCAGGCAGCTGTCCCCCGGAACATCTCCACCAGAGCTGGGAAGACATCTAGTGGGGCTTTCAGTGATGCCTGAAAGCCCCAGAATGGGCTCCCAGAGTGGGCTCAGGGGTAGAGACAGGCTTCTCAGTGGCCAAGGTGCTCTGAGGAGAATGACTTGGAGGATGTCTCCAGCCATTTGACCCCTCACTCCATCCTTGCTGCCTTTCGATTCTTTTGGGTCCACTGAACACGAGGGGGCGCCAGAAGCCACCCAAACAGAGACGCTCTCGAGTTCCCTGACTTTGTCCCCATTTTCCAGAACTTAGGCTGCCACCTCTCCCCCCCACCCCCCGACAGTGACCCCCCCCTCCCCGCCCCAGGCTTAGGTGTTTGTGCTAGGATCTTAACATTTGGAAGCAAAGTTTCCTACAGGTGGTGGTGGTCTCAGCCCTAAAGAGTAGGTTGAGAAAAAAAAAAAACCCACGCTATTTTTGAGTGACATAAATTAGGTATTGTGCATTTAAATTCTTTTACTGTTTCTTTCTAACTGTAGACTTTTGTCCAAAATCTCCTTGAAGAGGTGGATCCTTGGAAACCCAAACCCTCCAGAAAAGTTCCCATCGGCAGAAGGGAAAAATGCATTCATACTATGAAGGGCGATGCTTTTATTTTACGGCAGCTGAGTGACTCTGAGTTATTGTGCAAAGAGCCTTGAACCAGATTCCTACCTTGACTCTGCCCTGTTTTAATTTTTCATGTGGAAAGTTGGATTTCCCCAACTTAACTAGGATGTTTTCATCCATTGACTGGAGCTAACTGTTACTCTTGTGTCTGCTGCTGACCTTTAACCACTGCTGGGAGAAGATAGAGAGTGAGGATGGAGGCATGTTTGGGTAGCTGGAAGTCTTCTATAAATGCAAAGCTTTTCTAATTTTTGGTATCCACATGATTGATGCCATGGTGCAAATTGCCCTAGCCAAGGGCAGTGGCTCTCAAACTTGAGTGGGCCTCAGAATCACTTAGGGTACTTGTGGAAATAGAAGGCTGAGCCCGATACCCTGAGGCCTGGGATGGAACCAAGAATTTGTATTTCTAAGGAGATTCCAGCTGGTGCTGACACAGCCTGAAGTCACACTCTGAGGACCATTGTTTTAGGCTGAGCAGCAACTGATAAAGAAAATTTAAGGTAACTACTACTCACACCACCCTTCCCCCACCCATCTCCACACCGGGATATTTCACCTTTCATCACAACACACATTCACAGTGTCTCCCATGATCAGGTTTTTTTTTTTTTTTTTTAATAGAGGCATGTTTTATTTATTTATTATTTTATTTGTTTGTTTATACATGCACTGGGTACAGTCAGAAGCGCGGGAGGGTGAGAGAATTCACCAGAGCCAGAGCAGGGAGCAGAGCAGGCAGAAGGACTGAAGCACACTGCTGAGGGGAGCAGCGGGCAGCAGGAGAGGTCTGCGCGCCATGTGGGACCCTCCTCCAGTGGCCGGGGAGCAGCCAGGGATCGAACCGGCACTGCAGAGGCCGCGGGCAGCTTCGCAACCCAGCGCTCAACCACTGCGCCACCGGGGAGGCCCCCATGATCAGGTTTTGATGATACCATCTTGAGCAAGATAAGAAACGTGTCCCTCAAGGAGCTTAAGATCTTTGGGGGGATGCAATGAAAATAAGTTAGAAATCGCTATATTAAGGAGGAAATTTTTTCTGAGAGGTAATTCCAGGTGCTAGGGAAGCCTGTAGCCAGTCACAGGGAAGTTTCAGGGAGGACGTAACCAGATGAAGAAGTTTCCAAAGACAAAAAATTCATGCACAAGTTTAAGAAGTTGAAAAGCATCTATGTATCTGTAGGCTGGGCAGGAAGATGAGCTTGGAAAGACCTGCTGGCTGTAGATGGAGGCCACTCTTCTGGCTTGAGGTTTTGAGCAGAGTCCCTGTAATGGAAGGACTTTTGTCCTTCCTGTGTCCGGTGTGGGGGAGTGGAGTCCTCTGGGTGAGTCACCACCCAGTGCCCAGAGGTGGGTGCAGCCTTCCTTCCTGAACTGCGGTGGGGCCTTCCTTCCTGAACTGCGGTGGGCCAGGCCCACCCACTGTGCTGACCACCTTTCCATGTGGTGGTGGATGGGTGCACTCTGAGGCCGGAAGCCAGAAATGAGTGGGTACCCTTGTGGGGCCCCTGGGGAAGATCTGAACCAGAAAGAGGTTTGAAGTTTGGAGGTTTGAGTTTGGAGTTTCCTCAACAAAGGCCCTTTGCTAGAGGATCATGGATGCGGAGTGATGGGTGTGGAGAAGGTGGAACTGTCTGGCTGATATAGCAGGTTCTGAGGCAAGAGAAAGCTAACTTTCCAGGGGCTGGAGAGGACTTCTGCAATGAAGTCCTGTAAATTTAGGGACTATAAACATAAGAAAAGATACTATTTGGGGAAATCTTAGGGCTTTCTTTGGTAATCTCTTCACCCCTTATAAGACTCTGAAAAGTAGGGATGGTTGAAGGAATAAAGAGGTTCACAGCCTGACACTCATTACATGCCCAGTACTCACACCCTTAAGGTGTTGGGGTATTTTACTCCCGTGGTCCTGTCTAAATTGAACTTCTTGTTTGGATTCCTTTATGCGTTATTCTCCAGGGCAGAGGCGCAGTCTACCTGTCACAAAGGTTTAATTAATGCTTCAGGATATACATGTGACAGAAAAACTCTTTACAAATGCGAAGAGCTCTACTGGATGTTGAGAGGAATCTCCCACAGGACCCCTAAGTGCTATACACTGTTATTTTCTTCTTTTACCTTCTGTCTGACACCTCACACCTCTGGGAATTTTTGCTTTAGTGCCAAGGACAGTGGGGTTGGAGACTTGGAAGCGCTGTCCGTAGTGGGAAGCAGTGACTGCTCTGGGATGTCCTTTGAATTATGCTTGTCCACTGCCCTTGCATAGTGGCATGGTCTTGCCAGTGCTGGCCAGTGTCTGACATTCTCAGCCTGGTGGTGTCTCACTTGCAGGCCTGTGATCTCCCACTGTAACCTCCCAGCAGCTCCCCATGGCTTGATGCCTTATGGAATAAACACCAGAACCTCTGACTCAAAAAACATGTTCTAGGCCCCTGGAAACCTCTTGTTCTACCTTTCACCCCAAGTCCGCACAGGTTGCTCCAGCATCCATGAGGTTATGGGTTATCTGGGCACTTTAGATCCTTGGACTAGGATAAAAAGGGCTAAATGCTGAGATGCAGCATTCTGCATCAGGTTTCCCCAAACTTCTGCATGACCCTTGGTATCTCTGTGCCTTGCACTACCTCCTCCAAAGGGTAACTGGAGTAGAGAGAAAGTAGCAAGATAAAGCTGCTGCTGTTACTTCTCCATGATCCCTCATCTTCCATTGTTCTGGAATCTCTTCCCATTTCTTTTAAATTATTTACCTTTCTCTTTCTACTAGCTTCTTCCCCTGGATCTGTAAATGCAATTAAACTCATCCATCCCTAATCGCCATCCCCCCCACAAAAGTCTCCTTGACTATGAAATCTTTTCCTATCATTTTCATCCAAGTTGTTTTTCAGAAAGTAGATGTGCATGCTGTTCCCCTTGCCTTCATTTCCTCCCCTGCTATGCAGATCACCTTGAGACATGCCTCAGGCTTACCACGTGGGAGCGCTTATTAACTGATAGAGGGTGGAGGTGCCATAATCTCCCTCTCCAGTGGATTTTTCTATGGCAGCACTATCTTCTTACACCTTATACCTTCAGGCATGCTTTTTCTCTTTACTGAGGTTCTCCTCCATCATTTGTTCCATTGTATTTATTTTCTTCCAGATTTTTTCAATTCCTAGTGCTCTGCTCACTGTACTGGGTCATCCTTGGTCACCCCCTCCCCAACCATGGTGCGTCTACGACTGGTGTACTGAAGGCATTGTGGGCATCCCAGGTGTCTGCAGCAGAGATCTTTACCCCTCTTAGGTGGTATAGAGATTCCTCTTTGAGCTTTGTCTTGGTAACGACAGCAGGTGCCACACAAGTGTACAGCTTGCCTCTGCAGCTTCATTTCATGCTACCTTCCACCACACATTGTGGCCTTCTCGTACATGCTCTTCCCTCCAGCTAACTCCTGTCCTCTCCTCTTATCTAATTAACACTTACCCAATCTGTAAGATTTAGCCCATACAAAGTCACCTCCTCTGGCACTTTGCTTTGTCCTAGAGGTTGGAACCTCTGTTTAGATGCTGTCATAGCAGCCTTCACCATTCTACCTTGACATCCATTCAATTTTAATTTTACAGCCACAATGATAGGTATGAGAAATGAGGTCTTCTCACACGAGACTGAAAACTACACAAGGCAGGACTATGTCTATTCTGTTCATTATTAAATGATATTAAGGGTTCAAAAAATATATCCTACATGAATGAACTCACAGCCATTAACTTCTTTCATTCTCCCCGTATGGAGTATTCCCCAAACCATACATTTTTACCTCCTAAACATTTACTTAAAAAGTATCTTCCTAATCATCCCTGGAGTGCATACATCCATGCATTCATTTATCCATTTAGTGGAAATTTATTGAGCTCCTATCACTTGTGAAACACTTTTCCAGAACTTTACACAGAGCTGATCCCTGCTCGCTCAGCGCTTCCAGTCCAGGAATACATTGCATCGATAAACTGCAAAATGTACCTACAAATAAATGTATAATAATTGCCTTGATGGTGCTAAGAAGGACACAACACGAGGTGGTCTTCCTGAATAATGGGGGGAGAGTGAGAGACAATTAATTCCAGATGACCAAAGTGGCATCATCTGAGACAAAGGCGAGTAGGGGTTCACCTTACACAGGTGACCCTTGGCTGGGGAGCAATACATCTATAACCCAATTTGACCTTGATGCTGCCAAGTTGCTGAAGGCTTCCAGGGCATGCACCATCTCCTGCATGGGGCAGCCGAAGCTACTCAATCTGCAGGCAGTGCCCACCATGAGCTGGCCCCGGTTTACCTCGCCAGCCTCATTTCCTATCTGGCTGAGCTGGAATCTTATGTCTTGGCATCAGAACTGCTGGCTGCTCTTCTTTCACAGTATGTAATCCTCCCAGTGTCCTTGTTCTTGCTCTCACTCCTCTCTGCTTGGAGCACCCTTTCCTTACTGGGTCTCATTGATTCATACTCATGCCTTGCTTCAGTTCAGGAAGATACCTCTTACAGAAAGTCTTCCTTGACTTTCCTGCCTGCTCCCTCTGGTCCTTTCTTTTAAACACTTCAGGGCATAATCTCTGCTGCTGCACTTCATAGAATATAAATGTCTATTTTTATACTGCCTCTGTCCACTTGCATAGACTTGAGGGGTGATGTGTGGCCTCTTCATCTGTGAAATGTTAATATCTGGTATATGACTTGGTGCACAATGGGTACCAAATAAGTGCTATTGCTTTAACTATAGAAGGAGGGAAGGGAAGAAGTAGGAAAGAAGGGAGGGAGAAAAGAAAGATGCCATGTTCACAACAAGCTCAGTGAAGCCTGAATATTCTTTTCCCAAGCAGAACTGTTGGAAACACACACACTACATACATAATATGCTATATATATATATTTATATATGACAGAAGATACATATATATGATGCGCACATACACACACACACATATACACACACACACACTAGGAGGAGCAGTTTTCCCTCCTGCAGGAGCCAACAGATGCATGCAGGGCCTTCCTGTTGGCTTTTACATCAAACCTTCAATATCAATGTCAAGTGTGCGCACTTGTCAGGCTCACACCTTTCTTAGCAGCCTTAGCCGGGTTTACAGGAGCACTCTGTGAACTGGGCAATGTTGTCGCCAGTTTCCAGGGATGAGGAGATTGTTACCAATGTGGGCCTTGGGAGTCTGAGTTAAGAACTGGCAGTAGAGGCTCTATGGAGCACGATGAGATGTGATCTAGAGTCTTGACTCTCTTGGGGTTCATTCACAGCTCTGGTGGGGAGACATCAACATGCATTGAAGGAAAGAACCCCAAGACAGATCAAGCCAAGAGGTTTAGCAGCAAAACTTACTGGAACCTGGCCTCCCCAGTGGCGCAGCGGTTGAGCGCTGGGTTGCGAAGCTGCCTGCAGCCTCTGCAATGACGGTTTGATCCCCGGCCACCAGGTGAGGGCCCCACATGGCGTGCAGACCTCTCCTGCCGCCCTCTACTCCCCTCAGCAGTGTACTTTGTCAGTCTGCCTGCTCTGCTCCCTGTTCCGGCTCTGGTGAATTCTCTCTCCCTCCCGCGCTTCTGACTGTACCCAGTGCTTGTATAAATAAATAAATCTTTAAAAAAAAAACTTACTGGAACCTTGGCCATTCCGGATGCAGAGACTCACTGGAGAAGAAGGTTCTGACTCAGGGCTGCCTGGGTAGTGCTGCCCCTTTATGTCTGCAAAGGTCTGTACAGTAAAAAAGAAACTGGTCCTCCAGTTCTTATTGCCAAGGAGCCCAGGCTATGTTGTGTGATAAAGCCCAAGGACTTGAGCAGACTGACCTGTGAGCCTGTTCTCTCAGATCTTCTCTGGCATCAAGTAGCAGATCAGCTAGGGTCAGGCAGAATAGAGAGACCTGCTCCTAGCTGTTTCAGTGGAGGGGTTTAACAGAGGGGATTATCTGGGTGCTGGAGGCGGTGTGAGCACAAAGGAAGCACTACGATAACCCTGAGATGGTAGTTTACAGGAAGAGATCGCTGCTCACAGGCTGGGAGAAGCAAAGGGAAGAAGAAGCTGGAATTACCAGAACCTTGAGGCTTTGGAGGATGAACCAGGGAGCTGGGACTGAGGCCACCCAAGTGACAGCACCTCCTGCCTGCCTCTACATCTGAGGAGCACCTGAGTCTGGTTCCCGGGGAGCTGGAATCTGGACAACTGCTGCTGTTGCTGCTATTTGTCCTCTTAGGATGATGCATAAGGGAGGTTCATTTAATATTTTATTTTCATCCACCGAAGCTGTACAGGGTAGAGGTTAGGAAAGTAGGCTCTGGAGACAACTGCCTGTCTTCAAACCTTTGCTCCATCTCTTAACTTACAACCTCAGTGTGAACTGCACCTTTCCCCATCTCTCCTCCTAGGTGTGTCTTATGTTCTCAATAACACCGATGGGCAATGCATGGGCCTCCACAAACATTCTCTGTTTCCATACCAGGCACTGCTCCAGGCTCCGAGGATATATGGGATGAAGACAGTTGGATCTCTGTCCTCTTGGAGGTTATAGTTTTATGGGAATGGTTTCAATTTAATTAACTTATTACTCAGTAAATGACAGAACTCTCTCATCCCATCTGACCTTCTCGCCTGGATCATTTAACTGCTCTTGCTCTTCCAAAATCCTAGTGATGAGAAAAGGACAAGGTTCTGGAATGCGCTGGGGATGGGGGTGGGGGGCAGAAAATAATCCCTGCTCTGTCGTTCACCTCTAGGAGCCCCTGTCCAGGTGGCTATTGATTCCTGAGCTTGTCCTTGTCAGGCCTTCTCCTGCTTTGTTGGGTCTGACCCCTCTGGTGGGGTCTCCATGCCATTTACTGCAGCCCAAGTAGCCCCAGATGAAGACATGAGGACCAACTGCAGCTCCCTGCATCCTTCAATCTGAAGTTTCAGCAAATGGAAGGGCTTCCCAGAGGCCCTTGCAACAATAGGCTAAGTCGCGTGGCTTCTTTGGATGCTCTTGCCTGAGATCAGCACAGAGGGTAGGAAAGCTCAGCATTATTCTTTCATCTCCAACAGGGAGAGAAGGCTGGTGAGGGTGGAGGGTTGGAGACAAAGGGTGGATAAAAAGGGTCCTTCGGCATCAGTCATTAGCTGGGAAAGAACCAAACTTGGTTGGTATTTTTCCAATGTTGAGCTCAAAAGAAGAGGAAAGCTGGGAAAGGGGAGGGGAACAAGGGCTGTTTTCAGTATCTAGCCCCCTGCCCCCATTAGTCTATGCTGGGAAAGAAGTCTTTGAACCAGCAAGGCAGATGCACTTTTTGAGTAAGAGTAAGCACTCTGAATGCATCTTTTCATTAAGTCATCAGAACAGTTCTTTGAGGTAAGTAGCACATTATCCCCGTTTTACAGGTGATGAGATGAGGGCACAGAGGCCACGTAGAACTTGACCAAGGCTGCATCAATGCAAAGGTGCAGTATTAAACTGCGCTGCTCAGCCCTACCAGCAGCCTACACAGCCCCTGTCCCAGGCCAGTCACAACTTTCCCTAAGAGCAAATGTATCTGTGCTTCCCCTATCAAATGGGGGTACTTTCCAAAACCCTCTTCAGGGGCCTCCCTGGTGGTGCAGGGGGTTAAGATGCAACCCATGAAGCTGTCCGCAGCCACTGCAGCACGAGTTTGATCCCCGTCCAGGGAGCTACCCACATGGCACAGCAGACCTCTCCTGTCTCGCCCGCAGCTCTCCTCAGCAGTGTATTTTAGCCGATCTGCCTGTTCTGTTCCCCACTCTGTCTCTGGTGAATCCTCTCATCCCCACACCTCTGGCCTGTACCCCAGTTCTTGTATGCATAAATAAATAAATCTTTAAAAAAAAAAAAACTTCAAAATCTCCAGGTTTCATTATTTCTTTTTTTGTACTTTTCTGTAGTCAAAGAACAATCCTAATTCCTTTCTCATTACCCCCCCCCATTCCTCTATGTTGGTTCATTTTCCTCCACTCTGTTTTTGTCCATCCCTGTGCCCTTTCTGCCCAGTCTCGCCTACACTCCTCTGTGTTCCTGTGTCCTCAGTGTCTTCCCACTGTCTTGCTTGCTTTTATCTCCGTATTGTGCTGATTGCCCCTGCTCTCCCGTTTCCTCTCAGACCCTTGCTTGGTCTGGTCTGTCCCTGTCAAAGGTGGGAGAACCCTCCAGTGCCACCTCTCCTCACTGCTCACCCGGAGTTTTCTGCTTTCTCCTCCCTCTGTGCCTTTGGCCACCCCCTCCTGCATCGTCTTTATTGCCTGCATGACTGCTCAGGTTCTTTATCCCATCTTCCCCTCAAAGGCATTCGCAGCTCGGCTGTTATTCTTGTATTAGCATTGAACCCATTAAAGCTAATTTGTTTGCCCTAATCTCCATTTATTTTTCCCTAGTTGATATTAGATTTCCCTTTCTATTGCTCCAGCATGATTTTCTCTTTGTCTTCCTAATGGTCTACCCCCCTCTCTTCCTCTATTAATCTGGTTGGCTTCACTGTGTGGTTTCAAGGCCTTTCTCCGCCTCCCCCAGCCCTTAGATTAACCCTGTCACCTCCCTCCCAGGAAGGGCCCCAGTGTGTGGATTTCCAGGAATGGAGCTGCTGCAAATGTCAACAGACCTAGAAGCTTCCCTAAAAAAAAAAAAAAATTCCTGTTTGAAGGGAGACCCTTCTTGGTCCTAAAGCCAGTTTGAATGCATAAGAAGGGGCATGGGGACTGGAGCTAAGAGCTGGGAGCCAGTGGGCATACGTGGGCTGCATTGAATCCTGAAGGGCTGCCAAGCCTGACAGTTCCCCTGGCTAGATCTCCCTTTGAGGTTGTCTCCAAGCTTTTTGGAGGTCTCTGCAAGCTTTCGCAGATCCTGTAAGTTGTGTCAGTGGGCCAGCAGTGGATTGGCCACTTTCTCCCTGTGGCTAATATTGGACACTGTTTCTCTGCCACCCCCTATCTGGAGGCACATGCCCTGCCCTTCCTGAAGATGAGCAGCTTTGCTCCTGTGGATGTGGTTTTTGGGGTGGCTAACTGTTCCCTCCGATCCCCAGTCATAAAGCCTTCTTGGACAAGAGTGCAGCTTTCCCCCAGACGCCTAGCTCTCTAAGGGCAGGTGCCATGTCCCTGCTGATAAGAGAAACTGGCCAGCAGGGGTTGGGAGGAGAGCTGTGCTTTGCCCTGGCTGCACCCTAGCCCCCTGGGGCAGTCAGCAGCTTTCATCTTAAGGTCCATTCAACCAGAGTCTTTTGGCATGGTGCCCCAAATCTGTATTTTTTGAAACTCCTCTAATGCTTGCCTAGAGTTTAAATCCACTTGGAAGGTGCTCAATAAATATTTATTGATTGAATTCACTAATAGATTAAACACGAACTTCCCCTAAGGACCCCTGGTGGGTCCACCCTGGTGGTGCAAGGGGTTAAGACAGCACTATGAAACTATCCATAGTCACTGCAGCACGAGTTCAATCCCTGGCCAGGGTGGGGACCCACATGGCACAGCAGACCTCTCCTGTCTTGCCCACTGCTCCCCTCAGCAGTGTATTTCAGCACATCTGCCTGTTCTGCTCCCCACTCTGTCTCTGGTGGATCTCTCACCCCCACATCTCTGGCCTGCACCCCAGTTCTTGTGTGCATAAATAAGATTAAAAAAAAAAAAAAGAACCCCTGCCTGGGAAGGTCATTCTTCTCCACTGTTTCTCCTTTGCTTCCTAGCTCCCTCCAGACCCGGACCCCCCCAGCCGAGGCTGCATTAGAAAGGGCAGGACCTCTGCATTTGGGAGACTGGAGCAGGAAGGCCTGCACTGCTGAACACGGACTAGGAGCCCAGAGCCCACACAGATCACCGTGCTGCTCCTTCCACTCTCCCTGGGGTCAGAGGCCTGTGGATATTAATGCTGTGTTTTAAAAAATGAGCCTATATTAAAGCAATTTTCAGTTCATTAGATTTCAATTTAATGAACACCCACTCCATGTCTAATAATATTCCAGGCTGTGTGTATGTGGGGAGATGGTTTCTGAGAAGATACAGTCCTTGCCCTTGAGAAAGTTACTGGTTAATAACCCCTGATATGTTATAGAATCATAAAGTTTCTAAATCCATGCACATGCCCCATCTCCTTCCATACTTTCTACCACCCTGTGGAATACCTATAGCTGTGTGTGTGCATATGTGTGTGTATGTGTCTGTGGCCATGTGAATTTCTGTCTGCGCACATCTCTGTGTGCATGTGTGCGTGTGTGCGTGTGTGCGTGTGTGCGTGTGCATGGTGGGAATGAGGGTGGCTCATAAATAATCCACATCCCGATGACATGTTAGACTGCTGAGTTCTTTAGCTCAAAGATACACTTCCATAAATGTCGGGGTTTTGGACACTGACTTATAAGTCATCAAGAGCTGTGTAGGGGAAGAAATAGAGGTAGGTAGAAGGATCCATGTAGAGAGGGGGACTCATGATTGGAAAAGAGAGAGGAAGGGGGTAAGAAACAGCAGTGAGGTGGGGTCACAGCAGTGCTAGGAAACCAGAGGAATGAGGGCATCTTCAATACAAGTGAAATCACATGACTGAGAGAAGAGGGGGCTCCCACATCAGCCGTAGTACTGAAATACATGACCATTAACATTCTAATTCCGGGGCTCCTTATTTCTGAGGTCTTGACTGAAATAAGAGGTGATTTATTAGCTCAGCAAGGAGGTAGCTGGAAAGGGTGGGCTTTGGCCTATATCTGAGAAACAGAAAGATGGTATATGTGCGTGTGTGTGAGGTGCACAAGTGCATGTATGTACCTGTGTGTCTCTATGTGTGAATATGCATCTATATGTTGTGCTTGTGTGTGTATGTGAGTGTATGTGTTGGGGAGGCACTGAGGGACCTAACCAGCCTGAGGAGTGAAATAAGTAGAACAAATGAAGAAGAACCACTTTTTTAAGCTGAACACTTGAGCAGAGTCTGTGACAAAACTGCGTATCTGTGGTTTCCACACCTGTCGACTGGTTTCCCGGAACCTGGCACCATTGCAAAGTGATTAAACACTGTGAAAGCCACACTCATGACTGCGCAAGGAAACGGGATGGAGGACAGAGAGTGACAGATGCAGCCTGCAGCAGGTTGGGGTTTCAAGGGAGGAAACACAGGGTGCAGAGTCCTAGAAGACCTGGAAGTCCCGCTCTGTGGCCTTGCCTGTCAGTGCCTCAGTTTCCCTCCTCTGGCTTGAAGGAAAGGATATTTACTCTTCTCCCAGTCCCTGATATCTGCAGCTCTGGGACTACTCAGGCAAGGAAACAAAGGCTAGAACTCCCAGAGGGGAATGCAGAAGGCTGTGTGGGGATAGCTCTGGAACTTTCCCATGTAAGAAGCCCCTTGGCATGGTCTTGAGGGCACCATGAGAAAGGAAGGAAGGTGGCCACTCCATGGGCTGCCACATGACTTGCATGATGGTCCAGTGAGTCACTCTAACAGACCATTGAGGTGGACTTGCATCGTATCCTGCAGAGAGCAGAGCTGCCAGCAACAATATACCTGGCCAGGAGGGGAGCTACCTGTGTAAAGTCACAGACTCACTTCATGGCAGAGCCAGGACAAAAGTCACATTTTGTGGGCAAGTCCTTGTTTGTTCCTCATGCCAAGACCCTCAGGCCCTTTGGGACATTAGGGCCATATTGGCTGCACCATCTTAGCAGACAGGGGAGGAAGGCGGTAGCGGGTTGGGTAGAGTGAGTTCTGAATGACGACATGCCCTGAAGGATTTTTGGCTGACAATATGTAACATATTTTTTTCAGACCTACAGCACAGTGATTTGAAATTTATATACAGTGTGAGATGATTTTTGGCCCTTGTATCAGCTTGTTTGCTTGTCATCTTTACTTTCCTACATGGTAAACTCAGACTTGAGGTGCTGTGTTTTGGGTTCTGAGTATGGGCAGCAGAGTCTGCTCTTGGTGGAAGCACTGGTTGGCCGCCACAGGAAAGGCTGTAGAGAAGGTGAGTCAGTCTCTTCTCGCCCCTGTCAGTCCCAAGCCAGGACTTCCACAGTTGGTGTCAGTTGGACTCAAAGCAGCTGATGGTCAGAGGCCCCGCTAGACTAAGAAAATCGAGCATTCAGATTGTTAGGGACTGACTTTTGTCACCCCCAAATCTCACATGTTGAAATCTTAACCCCCAATATCTCAGAATGAACCTTATTTGGAAATAGGGTCTTTGTAGATGATTAAATTAAGGTGATTGGCATGGACCCAAATCCCATGTGACTGTCCGTATATAAGGGGGAAAATTTGGGAGCCTCCTTGGTGGTGCAAGGGGTTAAGACGCAATCTATGAAGCTATCTGCAGCCACTGCAACCTGAGTTGGATCCCTGCCCAGGGAGCTAGCCACACGGTGCAGCAGACCTCTCCTGTATCACCCGCTGCTCCCCTCAGCAGTGTATTTCAGTCAATCTGCCTCTTCTGTTCCCCACTCTGTCTCTGGTGAATTCTCTCACCCCGCCCCCTGCACCTCTGGCTTATACCCCAGTCCTTGTATGCATAAATAAATAAATCTTTTTAAGACGGGCGGGAGGATTTGGACAGAGAGACACATAAGAAGAACGCTGTGGGAAAACTGGAGTTACAGTGCTAGAAGCCAAGAAACACCAAAGAGGCCAGGAAACCATCAGAAGCCAGGAGAGCAGCCTGGAACAGTCTTCCCTGACAGCCCTCAAAAGAAACCAACCCTACCCACACCAGATCTCAACTGCAAGACAATAAATTTCAGTTTCTGTCACCCAAGCAAACTAGTACACAGATGACAGGGTTGTTCTTCTGAATTGGACACAGCAGGTTTGGGGAAATAGAGCTATTTCCCCTTGGGCTATCCTTCTGGGATATTGGGCTACAGCTCTGGGGTCTCCTTCCAGTGACTTTTCATGAAACAGCAGACTCAGTCAGGTAGGCAGAGAGCAAAAGTTTTCTAACGCATGACCCCTCTCTCCATGCATCTGCTTCTCTTGACGTCACTGTCTTTCCTACAGGACCACCATCCTGGTCGGTCCATCCAGATCCTTCCCCCATGTGACCAATTCTCCTTAAGGTAAGAGTGAGAACACAGCAGCACAGCAAAGCCTTGTTGCCCATATAGTCACAGTTGCCCAGCCAGGCTGGGCTCCTCCCAGTCTGCCAGCACTTCCAGGCTTCTCCTTTCAAGGACTTTCTGAATCCAGTTTAAATTCGGTTGAGAACTCACCTAACATTAGCAGGGCCCTTTCAACGTGCTGTCAGGCAAGTGATTCTTAAACTTAATTTAATTAAATATCAATTAGGCTTCTGTTGCATCAGGGATGGGCTTTGTCAAAAACCCTGTGATTTAAGGCTGGTGATTTAAGTCCATTTTACAGATGAAGACGCCATGTTGGAGGGTTAAGCAGTGTGTGCACAGCCAGTGAGGAGCAGGCCTGGGGCTGCACACCAGTCTCATTCACTTCTGCCCTAATTCAGGAAATCTCTGGGAGGAGGAGTTGCTGTCTAGGGAACCTGGATGTCAGGAGACTCTACACCCGAAAGACCACTGGTTGGGCCTTGAAGTAGACTGACTCCAGATGTGTGGTCACTTTTATTTTTATTTATGTATTTATAAAATTGAGGTTTCATGACAATATGTAACATATTTGTTTCAGACCTACAGCACAGTGATTTGAAATTTGTATACAGTGCGAGATGATCATGATATGTATATGTACTATATTTCCTTAGCAATTTTCAAAATCATAATATTATTGACTATAGTCCCCATGCTATTCATTACATATGGTGACTTATATATTTTCTTTTTATTTATTTATTTACTTGTTTATTTACTTGTTTATTTATTTATTTATACAAGCACTGGGTACAGTCAGAAGCGTGGGAGGGTGAGAGAATTCACCAGAGCCAGAGCAGGGAGCAGAGCAGGCAGAAGGACCAAAGTACACTGCTGAGGGGAGCAGTGGGCGGCAGGAGAGGTCTGCGCGCCATGTGGGACCCTCCTCCGTTGGCCGGGGAGCAGCTGGGGATGGAACCGGCGCTGCAGACGCTGCGGGCAGCTTCGCAACCCAGCGCTCAACCACTGCCCCACTGGGGAGGCCCATGACTTATATATTTTCTTAATAGAAGTCTGTGCTTCTTGACTCTCTTCACCCATTTTACCCTCCCTCCATCTCCCTACCCCTCTGGCAACAACTAATCTGTTCTCTGTATCCATGAGTTTGTTTTTTAAAGATTTATTTATTTATGCATACGAGAACTGGAGTACAGACCAGAGGCGCAGGGATGGGGGCAGGGGTAAGAGGATTCACCGGAGACAGACCGGGTAACAGAACAGGCAGACTGACTGAAATACACTGCTGAGGGGAGCCTCGGGTGAGTCAGGAGAGGTCTGCTGCACCATGTGGGTCACCTCCCTGGTGGGGGATCCAACCCATGCTGCAGTGGCTTCTGATAGCTTCAAAATGCTGCGACTTAACCCTTTGCGCCACCAGGGAGGCCCCTTTCAGTTTGATTTTTAGATCTGTGTTTCTTAAATGTGGATCTACAGCAGAATCACTGGGTACTTGTGATGGATACAGAGTTGGGGACCCCACATTTTCTAACAGAGGCCAGGAACTTGTGATGTTAGACTAAAGCAAATTGTTAAAAAGGTTCTTTCATTTAACAAATAGTTATTAAGAACTTACTATACATCTACTATGTGCCAGATGTTACTTAGGGAGTTTTAATCCTAGCCTACAGCATCTTATAACTGCTGGTCCCCCAGATGCTACATCTTATAACCACCATGCTGAGCTGACACCAGTGTGTATAGGAAGGTGCCCTTTTGGGTATTTTGCTGAGGCCTGTGCTATTTATAGTGGTCACTGCTGCCAAACCTTACTCGTAGTATCTGAGGCCAGGCCAACAAGATGCCCCCGGGGACAGGATATATCCCAGAGGGAGGCTCAGACTGCACCAAGTCCCCCAAAGGCCACAATCTTTGCTGCCTCATTCCCATAATGGCCACTTACTATAAAGAAAATAGAAGAGTATTTACAGCAATAACATATGAAAGGATCAAGTATACTTCATGTCAGGAAAACTTCATTTACAAAACTCAAATGTACAAATCAGGTCAAGTTGCACGACAATAAAGCATGCTCTTGGAGAATTATGTAAAGCTACTGTGGCTCGCATTTGTGGAGCCCTCGTGGCATATAGGGGTTTTGTTAAGTGCTGGGGAGACAACTAAAAGAGCTCCTGCTCTTGCTTAGCTCAAAGGCAGGACTTCAGTGTAAGACCGTGGCATTTGCTGGTAAGTGATACCAAGAACCAAGTGAGGGGAACAGAGCAGACGCAGCAGGAATCAGACACAGAGGGTCACTGAAGGTGAGGGTACAGAGGGAGTCTGGTTCAGGAGGTGAAACTTGTGCAGAACTTTGTCCAGGAGGTGGGAATGGGGAGGGTGTTCCCTGCAGCTGCTAGGAGGTGGGAATGTACATGGTATGTTTTGGAAACAAAGACTAGTTGGCTGGAACATGGGTCTGCATACAGAAATAGTGAGACATAGGGCCAGGGAGGGTGGGATGGAATCTTCTCGGATTGTACACAGGTGATTTGCCCACAAATGCCAGTTAATGATTGGATTAAAAGGAAGTGCAAGCAGGGCACTAAGATAATTTTGGAAAATCACCGGCTAAGATTCTCTGGAGCAGGGCTGGAAAAGAGAGAAAGCAGAACATTTTGATAATGGAATAATCTAGTTAGCACTGATTATTGTCAGGGCTGTTCTGCTTAATAAAAATACCACAAAGTCCAAACTGAGTGTATAGGTATGTGACCCTGGCAAGAGAGCTAAAAAGAAGGTGAAAACCAGCAATAGAAGTGTGACGTCCAGCCAGGTGAGGATGGAAGTTTCATGTACAGTGAGTAAAATTCCCCCCAAACATGTGCATTGAGTGAACTTGACCCAGGTTTCCTGTTAGCAGGATTAGAATGAAAACCTTAGCCTGGCTTCTCTTGCCAAAACCCCCACAGTTTATCTGAACTCCAGCTGTCTTTCCATTGCTATCCCCTTCACCTGCAGCTGACTTCTCTTCTGCTGCTGGTCTTTCCTGGGAGTCACATGCTCCCACCCCAATCAGAGACTCCCAGCTCAGTGAACCTATTTCTACCAATGCATCATTTTGTGTCTATCTGGACTAAAGACTGTTGTCATAGCTAAAAGTTCAGTTTGCTTTCCTCTCTCTAGAACATCAGCGTGAAGGCAGAGGCACAGGCTCTGGAGCTCTGGAACGCCAAAGCCTAACTCTGTTTTGCCATACAGAAGGACAGTGGGTTTACGTATTGCACCAACTACTAGAGTGATAATGCTCTTTGGAACAATTTGGAGGGAAAACTGAATACAGTGACCAGGGGATGCATGACTGGGTGAGAACACCTCATAAGGCCTGGGGTAACAGGCACTGGGAGGGGGGCAGTGCAGGGAAACTTGCATGTGTGCTGGGGATCAGGGTCAGAGAGCAATGAGATGCCAGTGCTTCTTCAGGAGATGGAGTCACCTGAAGAAAGGAAAGCACAGGGTTCAGAATGGGCAGATTTAGAAGAGAAATAGACCAAGAGGGAGTAGACAGATTCATGAGAGGACAGCAGAGAGTTGGGAATAGGAGCATCTCTGGATAGAGGACCAAACAGTCTATGCACTGAGTAGGAGAAAAAGAAATCACATTGGGGGTGTGTGTTATGGACTGAACACCCATATGCTGAAGCATCAGCCCTGTATGTGGACATGGGGCCTTTGGGAGATAATTAGGGTTGGAGGAGCTCATGGTGGGGGAGTGGGCTGTCTTGGTGGGACTTAGTGCTCTTATAAGAAGAGGAAGACAACAGATCTCTCTTTCTCTTCCCATGCACAAGCTCTGAGGAAGGTGCGTGAGGATGAGTGGGAAGGTGGCATCTGCAAGTTGGGAAGAGAGCCCTCATCAGAGCCAGTCATGCTGGCCCTCTGCTTTCAGACTTCTGGACTCCAGAACTGGAAGCAATGCGTGTCTGTTATTTACGTCACACAGTCTTTGGAATTCTGTTATAATGGTCATCCTGACTAGGATGGACAATTTGGAGTGACAAGATCTTCAGAGAAATGTCAAAAAGAGGTGGCATAGTTCTAGGTGTGTCCAGAGAAGCTGAATCGGAGAAGCGATGTGTTCCAGGGGTGATAGGTGGGTGGGTGTATGTTCAGGGAGGCTGATTCAGCTTTTCTGCATAAGTTCTTTCTCTGCCACAGATTGACTGGGATCCTTCAATGACAGGCACACATATGCTTGCCATGTGCCTGGAAAAGAGGGGTCTTATCAGGAAAAGTAAAGGCAGTAGCTGTGTGTGGGTGTCGGTGGTGGCGGTGGGGGCAGGGGTGGGGGACAGCAGGGCAGGAGGGCATCAGGGACAAAGTTCCTTCCTTTGGATGATGACAAGGTAAATCCTCTGTAATAGAAACGCTTGGACACCTTCTGAGGCATATGGGTCATCACATCACAGAAACCGGGCACTAGGGCTGCTAGGTGGACATCTGACAATCTCCAGCTTCATCAGCCCAGCTGCTCTGACACTTGCCAGAAGCCCTGTACCTGGAAGATGACACACAGCAACATCACAAAACAATAAGCCTGGCACAGAGAGAATTACAATGTGCTGCTAAGTCAGACCCGACATACTAATGAAAACAGGAGACAGTGACCCTTTAATAGAAAAAAATTATACCTGAAATTCTAAGTTATTTTATCCACAGATATATTTTTTCCTGTCACTATTATTCAATTTCCTTATATTAACAAGCACCTCTGCCTACTTTACAGGGAAACATTATTTGAGAATCACTGATATATGAAAGTTACACAAATATTTGTTGATCGAATATACGAAATATTCCTGCTGACACCACATTGTTTGTAATAATCAGTTTGCTTGGATGAACACAAACACGGAGTTCAGATGGCTGCAGGGAAAGGACAGAGAGCTCCCTAGAGCTCTGCTCCTGCACCCCGAGCAAGGGGAAGTTAGAGTGGATATTCTCGTGGTCTGAGCACAGGTGCCCCCCTGTGACAGCCCCAGCCACCTGCCTTCAGTGGGGTCCAAGAGACCAGATTCTAGAATGGCAAGTCCTGCTGCTGCACATGCCCACTTGGTCACTCTACCCCCATCTGGGAAGAGCCACATGAATGAACCCCAGAAGTCCAGTCTGACACTGGCCAGATGAACAACCCATGCAAGCCAACCTAGGCTCTCATCTGAAAACAAGCGCTCTGCAGGGCCTGCACCACCCACCCAAGTCCCATAACTTAAGTGGAGGGCTGCAGAGGGGAACATGGCTGGATCCTAGAGTTCATCTGCTCAGACCTCAAAATGCAAAAACAGGGAGGTCACAGGCCCGTGTCCTCATGCCTAAACTGACCGGAGTTATCCACAACACAGAGTGGATTCCCCATATATCCCATCATATTCATCAGCAACGCCTTCTCAGCAGCCTTGGACTCAATGGGACTGGCCAGTTACATCTGTAATTAATTTCACTATTGGGGGGCTCAGGTTTTCTGAGAGCAGGGCCTTCTCTGGCCTTTTCTATCACCCACAGACCTAGGAAGGGGTTCTCCACACAAGGCTTCTTAACGCATTTATACGTGCAAGAGGGTGAAGTACTGTAGGTTTATGTCTATGTGCATGAAGATGTCACCAACGTGTATGAGTGTGGGTGGAAATGAATGTGTAGATGTGTGTATTGTGTACAGGGAACAGGGAGAGGATAGCCAGGCATCTGACACAAAATTTAAGGAGGCGCTCACTTTGCTTTAATTTCAAGGCCTACCCTGCATTTGCATGTGTCTGAGAGTGAGAACCTCCTTAAAATTTGCATTGTGGAGTCTTTTGTTCCTTATCCTAGTCTTGGCCCTGGTTGTATGGGCGTGCCTCTGTACACATGTTTGTCTGCAAATGTGTGTTGTGTAGATGTGTGAGTGTGTGTGTACACATGCATGTGTGTGCAATTGCGTGTTTGTGTCTTGGCAGCTCTCTCTGGGTGTCACCAGAAGGTGTGGGAGACGCCTTCTTCTCATTCCCCTGGGAGAGTTCTGACTCAGGACAAGCCATATCCAGTGCTGCCTCAGCTGGGCTCTCACTCTCCTACCTGATGCTCTGAAAGACAGCAGGGTGTCCCTGGCTTTAAGCACCAGCCCCTGGCCTGCCACCAAGCCCCAAGAGTCAAGGGCAAGGCACAACTCTTGGAAAACAGGGTCTCTGTTTCCTCACTGGTAAAATGTGGTGACAGCCTCAAACAAGGGACCAGGTAGACTTTGTGGTGTAACAAAGACCTAGGAGTTCGTGGGATGCGTGGTGCTCATCTCCCCAGGCACTCAAGTAGCTCAAATCTAGAAGATGAAAGTCACAGAGATAAGCCTTCTATACAAAATGTGCTGTAAAAATAATGTGCTGGGACCCTTGGCGGGGTTGGGGAGGAGAATGGAGTCTTGGAAGTCTTCAGGAGGAGGTGGTGTTTGAGCTGGGCTGGGATGTACTTCACAAACATGGGGGCAGTTAGTCCTCACAAGACCTGCAAAGGCAGGAACCATGGGCCATTTTACTGACCATGGAAAGGGCTCCTGAAGTCATGCAGGTGTTAAGTGGTTGAATGAGGATTCAAAACCAGTTATGTCTGACCCTTAAGGCCCAGCTTCTTTAGCAACCCCTTTTGCCTTCTATCTGGGGAAAACACAGGCTCCCTGACCTCTCAACAGGCACCATCTGCACGGGGCAGACTGAAGAACACACACAAAATGGCCTGCAAACAATAGAAGACTGTGCACAATTGTGTCTATACTGGAGTACAGAGAGTGACTTCCAGGGAGCTTGGACAGAGCAGTGTGGGCAGGGCGGGGCACGATGCATGCCTGACCTCAGATCTCTCGGGGAGATGGACACGTACCAGCTAACAGGACCCCATCAGGCCCCAAGGAAAGCAGCTCTGAGAAAGCAATCAGGAAAGTCACTGTGTCACTGCGGCAGAAGCCTCCAGGGCAAGTCCTACCGTAGGAGCCTGAGCCCCGAGGTCTGGAGCAGGCCCGTCCAGCTTAGGGACTCCTGTGTTGACAGCTTTGTGGCCAGTAGGAGAGGGGGACTTGGACATAAGGGTGTTCTTGGCTTGGGACACTGTCATATCATCACACAATACTGAGATCAGAAGACCCAAGCCTTGTCAGACTGTCGGAGATGAGACACATAAAGGGGGTTGCCTCACAACATCTGCACACCTGCAAGGCGTGGGGGTTAAGCATCGGAAGTATTCAATAGACATGCTGATTTGGCAGAAGTGGGCCTGTCTGCATGGTGTTTGCACCACAGCTCTGCAACTGTGCCCTGCGCTGACTGGGAGTCCCAGCACAACACAGGCTGGCTGATCCCACACAGGCTCACATGCTGCCTTTCTGGAACAATGAGTACTCCAGTGATAGACCAGACTCAAGAATGCCAGCTGAGGCTTATGTGCAGTAGGTGACAATGTGGTTGTGCTGGGGTGGATTTGGGAGATAAATGATCTTTGATGCTCCCATCAGCTGGGCCGGTTAATTCTTGTCCTGCCACCAAATTGTTTTATCTGATTGTTTCCCCTCTTGGTTCAAGAGATTCACCCTTGTAAAGAAATTATAAGGTTCCAGCTTCCTGTCCTGAGAAAGTGCACCTTTGTCATTTCCTTGACTCCTCTGGCAGCGAATGCCCCTATGGGCAGTGCCCGCAAGTGGAGGATGGCTTTCCCCCAGGGCTGATGAAATTGAATTCAACAGCGAACCCTTGTTTGCAGCAGCTCTCAGCTTGATGGCAGTATCTCTACTGGCCTGACACTCACCACCAAATTCACCCCTCCTCCTTGTTCCCTTCCTGAGGTCATAGCCTGATGCCCCAGGACTTGTCAAGAGGTCACCCCATTCTTGCCGCTTCCATTTCATTAGTAACCAAGGATTTCCTTGTCAAAGTGAAAGAGCAAAACAGAACTGGAGTTGGTGATTTGATTTAGCTAATCACAGATTTTTAATGTCAACCACAGTTTGTTAGCATGCCCAAACTGGAATATTGCTGCATAAAGTAAGAACGTATAGGATGGGGTGTGGGTAGAAGGAGAGAGAAGTGTGAAAAAGACAGAAGGTTGGTGGCTTTTATTATCTTTTAATATACGTATGTTTCTGTGTTAATTAAGAACAAGTACCCAAGACAAATCTTCCTGTCTTAGCTACACACTTGCTTTAGTCATCTTTCCCCTAGTACCAATTCTACTAAAACCTTAGAATGTTCTGGATTCCAGGATAAAGTCCATGGACAACTTGTTCTATCATGAGCCAAATGCTTCCCCTAGGCTTGGGTTTTTTGGTAAAATTAAATAAAGTATCCTTTTCTAGAGTGGGCTGGGGTAATGCTGATTGTGACCACAGGGGTCTGAGCCACACTACCCACAAGTCTTTCAATTAACACAACATCCTCAGGCAGTAGACTTTTATTTTGTCTACACAGAATATTAAAAGATCTGTCTTCAATTTTAACTGGAACAAAGTTTCAATGCTGGGTTTCAAGTGAGTTATGGAGAGTTTTACAGGCAATATTAAGACAGTATAATTGTCTGGAATCTGCTCTGGAGAATTTTTGGAGACTCTCCTAGCTGACCACTATAAGTAGCACAAAAAAAATTTCTGGAGTATCTGTTATGAGCCAGGTGAGGGTACTGGTTTTGCCTTCAGTACTTTCTAAAAGCCCTGCGACATCTTCACTTTATACAGATGAGGAAATTCAAGCCCAGGGAGACAATTCACTTGCCGGCGGTCACACAAGGAGAGAGCACCAAGGTCTGGGTCAAGGGTGAAGCCTCCACCATGAGCCCCCTCTTGCTGCCTGTGGCGATGGGAAGCTTGTCACGTAGCCCTGGCTTCCTTGTCCCTTCAAGAGTCCCTCACCCTTTGAGGGACTCCCTTTCCCTGCGTTTACTGGAGAGATAATAATTCTGTCATCTTCCTAGAAAATCTGAAGAATCAAAAATGCAATATGCAGACAGTGTGTGCAAACTCACATGATAGCAGCAGATTAAGCTGTTTCTCTCTTAGATGTGTCACCCAACTAGCTCCCTGGACCTCTCTGTGTGTGGGTCTGACAGCGACAATATGTCCCGGTGGGCTAATTAGCACTAACCACCCAGGTCACTCCAAGGCCACTTACGAGAACAAATGCAAACGACAAAACTGATGAACATTGTGGCTAAAGATAGGGGAAGGGAGAAAAAAAGTTGAAAGAAGGGAGCCACTCAACCTTGAACCAAAAACTGGTTTTCATCAGAAAAACGCAACCATCTCTGGCTAATCCCCATAGCAAAAACTGAAAATAATTAAGCCCCTTTCCTGCTACTGTTAAAAACCAAACCTGGGCAGAGGTTCTGGAGGAGCAGACCACTTGGCTTCAAATGTCAGTGGGGGACCCCAAGAAAGAACCTAAACTTGGGGGAATGACATCTAGCACATCAAGTGCCTAGGGACGTGGGGCCCCTGACTTTGTAGGTGGGTCTTCCCAGTAACCCTAACTGTTTCTATCACATACACACTGACTCAGTCACTGGAATAGACCCAGGCAGGGAGGCCACATGTGGTTTGGGGGTACCAAGGAAGTAAGTTTCCCATTGGCCTATGATTTGTTGACGTGCACAAATAGTTGCTTTGGGTGACTGTAAGTAGAGGTGTGTCAGGTTTGGGGAAAGTGTTAAAGAGAGCCCCCTCTTTTTGCCTTTGCCGTGCCACTTTCCTCCTCACAGTGATCCTGAGGAGGGGCCTCCAGATATGGACAACTTCTCTAATTTCACAGATGAGAAGGTGAAACCTGAACTATTTTAATGGAGCTGGAGTGTTAGGGCCACTTTTGAGAAAAACAAGGTTATGAAGACTGAAGGCTCATCCTGTCACCATTGATACAGACCCTTCTATGGAAGGTTCTGGACCAGGTTCCCAAAGGAGTTGCAGGTATGAGCCTTCTAGTGCTATAGGAGTCTTGATGAGCTGGACATCAGGGTGGGGTAGTGGAAAGGGGAGCTGGAGACAGATTAGCTTCTGAGCATCCGTTTCTTTCTCATCTGTAAAAAAATGTTAATAACAAGATCTCCCTTTAGAGTCCTAGAGTTAAGTGAGACATGGGCAGCAGAAAACCATTCGTATGACTGTTCTCAGAGGCAACGATTACAGCTTCCATGTCCTGGGGGCTCACTGAATGCCAGGGCATGCTCAGTCCATAGATATTAGTTCTCTTTTTGTGGATATAAAAGTGTTAGAGCCGGAGAGGCTGTGGGCTGGCTGAGCTGAGCTTTGGTGATACTTGTTACCTTATCTGGCATCCAGGACTATGGGAGGGTCCTCAGGAATAAACACAGAAGCAGGACCCAGATATCCCAGGGGGCTCCTGAACTGAGAAACCAGTCCACATAAAGCCCAGTTTCAGTGACATGGATGAAAGTTTGAAATAGAAACCTTCCCCTGGAGATTTTTCTGGCCTATGAATCTTATGAGATATTAGTTCATCATGTCCCCGCCTGGGCAAGAGAGGTATCTGGAAGTTTCTTCAGGGACCCAAGGACTTGTCAGTTCTAACACTGGAGAAATGATTACAGACCCTTAAAGATCTAGTTAAAAGTGCCATGACTATAGATAAATAAGGAATACTGGATGCCTCTGACCAACCTACCCTCATCCAGAGGCCCCCTCCCAGGTGACTGATCAGGGCTGGATGAACTGGGGTTGGCCGGGAGAGTAGAGTTTTCAAGAGCCAGGAATCACCTGGATTGTTGTTTTCAGTATTCTTTCCTCCAAGAGAAAAATCTGACACTTCTGCTGGAAGCCATCATTGCTCATATATATTTTACTTCCCTCTCTAAAGAACTTTGGCTAAGGTGGCTCAATCTAAAACCAGAAAGAATCACTTTCCCAGGGAACTATACTGAGGATGTTCCTAAGCATAGCAGAATCCCCAATGTGGGGGCATTCTCTTTTTTCAAATGTGTTTTGTACCTGTGAGTTCTATATTAGAAGGGACTGGGGGGCCAGTGGGGACTGTGACTCAATCTTTCCCCAAGTCTCCACTCAAACAAAAGCAAACTGCAACCCTAAATGAGGGTGCATTCCCCTGGCTCCTTCTTTGAAAATTATTTTAAACAAAATTGTTTCGTTTATCTTTTGGTTTCTTGTGTACTCAGACCCACAGAACTCAGAGCTTTCTCAGTACAACTGAGAACCCAGCACCTCTTGGGCTGATAAATAGAGCAACTTTAAAATGCTTAGAACTGAAGACAGACCAACTGTGGCGAGAGAAAGTAAACACATCCATGCACCAGTCAACCCTAGCAAGCTCCTCGCTGAGATTACAAACTGAGTTCCTGCCTGAGCTGGCGAAAATGCTCCAGCAGGTTCTGGGGGGAGCAGGTGAAGGGGGGTGGAGCAGGTGAAGGGGGGTGGAGCAGAGCCACAGAGCAGCGTCCTCTGCCACCCTAAGTTGTGTCCCAGAGGAGGGGGGTCATCTGAGAGTCCACTCTGGATCACGTTTGAACGTTCCTACGCACAGCGGACTCTGCCTGCTTGTCTCCAATTGGTTTCAAGCTTAGAAATGTCCCAAGAAAACGGGGAACCACATCATTCTTTTGCCTCTCCCTTACCCCCACCCTCTTTGCGTGTAGGTGAAATTCACCAGTGAGAGAACTGGAATTTTTAACAGGACAGAATTAATAACTATATCATTTGATTTGATCATTTGAGAAACTTTTCCTAGGAAAATATATCTTTTAAATACTGTTTTCCAAACACACACACACACACATACACAGAAAGAGACACACACACAAATTGTTTTTATGTGAACCAATTAATAAATGCTAATTAATTCAGGCATATCTCCACTAAATTACTGTTTCATTTAATTGCAGGGGAATTTTCCATTACTAAACTCTCCCTTGCTGATTTTTTTTGCATTATTTATATATTTTTTTCAGTTTTACTAATAGTGAGGTTGGTATGCGATATTATCTGCTGTTTGTATGTCTTAAATTCCTTTTTCATTTAAAATGTTTCCTCATTCTTGCAGCTCCACGTAATCTGGAAGAAACATCATTAAAAGCAGACACAATTTTATACATAAATGATTGAAAAAAGCATTGGCTGAAATTAATCTGACAGGAGCGCGTCTTCTTTGATTGGGTTACTCTCATTTCAGGCGTGCAGGCATGTGAGCCAGTGTTTCCCCGCTTTAGGTTAATGTGGGAATGTTTTCCAATGTCAGCGAGTCACAAGTCTATCTATGAACACGTCGTGAGTACACAACCATGGGTACAGATCACAGGGGTTTTAGTAATAAAAATAAACATCAAATCTCTTTAGGGACATTCCCCCTCCACACACACACACACACAAAGCATAGTCCTTCCTTCCTTTTCATGGACACCAGATCAAGACTTTAACACTTACTCACAATCCAAACCAGCTGGTTCTGAAGATCCAGCCTCTTTTTATGAACAGAAAAATACGTGTTTTCCAGTAGTGTTTAGGGACTGTTTAGTAGCTGTGGTAAGGATTGTGTCTGAAAGGATGTGTTTGGAAGTAGAATTATGATTTTCTTATACTCGAAAGGCAAACATTCCCCGCACCTGGTTACCTTCCTTCTGAGAAAAGTTCTTTCATTTTTATTCTCTCTAACCACCTTCTTCCCCCACCCCACCCCTCCCCCATTGCCTGCTTCCAGTGTCTTCCTTTTCCCCTCTCTATTCTTTCCCTCTTTCTCTTTCACAGTAAATTATTCTGGAGGATGTGAATGATTAAACTGTTGACTCCTAGGTTTAGGTATGAAAAGGCATGTCACTGTAAGTAAAGTTTCACCTTTATACCCAACTCTATCAATAATTACAGAACAAAATGACGATTTGTAAATCTTTCTTACAATTAGCTCTTACAAAAAGGTGCCATTTTTTTCTGAACATACTGAATTCTATTGATTTCACTCTTTACAAACAATTAATTACGAAGTAGAGCAACCTACTCCAATTGAACTCCGCATATAAAAGGATTGTGAGTATATCCTTGGGAAAATATATGTCCATAAAACATGTAGTTCATTAAAATTAGAGATTTGCCCCCTTAAGAAGAAAATTCTGACATATTTTTGCATTAGTAGACATTTTCCTTTGAACGAAAATCTCTCTTGATAAGTAAAACTCCATGAGATTGATTTTCATGTGATTTTCCCTCAATTCCTTTGTCCTCCTCAGAAAAATTAGGCAGAGTCCTTTGGGGTATAGTCTGATAAAATTAATTAACTTTCCTTCCACCCCAAAAAGTCCCAAATAAATGCTTCCAATAGACATCAAAAAAGTGTCAATTAGAAATAATTACTTCTTATCAATCAGTGGGGCAATTAAAGTGACAAAGCTTGAAAAGATACTTATCTTAAAACTAATTCACAAGGTAGCTAAATTATCTCCTAATTAACTTGCATTGAGGAGGGTGGGAGGATGAACCATCCTGAAACAAAGATGAATTGAGGGACCCCAATACCTCTTTATGTTCTTCAAGACTGTTTCCCATTCCCAGAAGACCTTGTTTTCAACCTAGGCAAGAAACCAGGGGCCAAAATAGATCCTCCCAAATGCATCTGCCACCCTTTGCTCTTTCTAAGACCAAGAGAAGGGGGAGGGTTTTACATCTCAGACAGATCTGGAAAGTAAGAAGTAAGTTCCTTCCTCTGTGATCTGTGATCTCATTCTACCACTTGGAATAACCTATTTTCAGGAGCGAGCAGGAAGTTATTGTACAGGAGTTTTAATGACAACCTGCTTGCTTTTACTAAACTCTCTTCCTCATTGATACAGTAGCCTTTGCATTTTTATATTTACTCCGTGTTCCTTTCTCGTGCATCTTTGAATAGTTAAAAAAAATGTTTTTGCTTTAGACAATCTTTGTTCCCTGATACTACAAAATTCCTGGTGGTTTTCACAGAGAGTTCAGTCTGTGGCTGACCAGTGCATATCTGAATAATTCAATATTTGCTCTCAAGGTCCCTTCCTAATAATAAAGTTGTAAGACAAAAATATTAAGATCTCTCTGCAAAGCAAGATTAGCCCAGAATGAGCTAAGGGTGAGACTCAGAGGCTGCACACTAAACTTTTGTCTAGCATCTCTGATTATTGGAAATGGTGTGCTAGCCTCGCTCTCACAAAAAACCAGTGGCAGGCTGAGCCCCGGGGTTCTGCTTCAGAGAAAACTTAAAGGGGGAAACTCCCCAGGCAAAGCAGAACCCAGGAGTGGATGTGTCTGGGGAGAAAAGGGAAGCTGCCAAACCCTAAGAGAGGAAAGTGCTTATAAAAAACAGGATCAGTTTATGAATTCAACTCTAAACATACATAGCAATGTCAGGTAAATGGATCAGAAAGATAGAAGGTCTCTTGCTCAGGTTTTGCGGACAGAAGATTGGAAAAAGAAACCGGGACAGTCTTTAGCCTTCTGAGCTGTGTTTTGGGCAATTTTTTTTTTTTCTGTTTTCAACATTAAACTAAAAGAGCAAGTCTCATTCTCCCTTCCTTCTAGCATTATTTCTTTATTTTAGGGGAGGCGTAGAAGAAGATCCTTTGCTTTCCCTAAACAGAAAAAATAAAATAAAATAAAATAAAATACCTCTGCCCCTGACCAGGCTGCGTGGTGGTAAAGGACTCCCTCCCCAAACCCAAGGGCGATTTGCGCCTAAGGTAATGGGGTAAGCAGCTTGTTCTTGATTAAAAATAAAGTAAATAGTAAATTGCATCTTTTCCTCTTTTATTCCCATTAATCCTAATGAGTGCTTCTAGATTGAAAATTCGTAGCCAAAACAGAATCAAACCAACCCCGGGACCGTACCATCATATTATCTCTGGAGCAGCGACAGAGGGAAAGTGTCTAGTCCACCACGGTAAATTCGAGGTACAAGAGCACCCACTCATACCACCAACAGAAAGGTCAGGGGGAGGTCGAGAGCTGGGGAGACATCAAAACCCAGAACAGAGCAGAAGCGGCCGGAGCCAGCGCGGTGTGGGATCGGGTTGTGCGCTCTCAGCCTGCGAGCCGGTCCTGATTTGGAGGCCGGGCGAAGTCTAATGTTGAACTCCGATCTGGCTAACGACTAAGGCGCTAAAATCTGGCTCTAGCCTCAGAATGTGACCAAGGAGCAAGGGTGGCACCCGGGAGCTGCTACGAAAGGGGTGTCAGGCAGCTCCTCTCTGTCCCCAGGCTCTCCAACCCCGCGGTTCCCTGGAAGGGCCGCCAAGTCTCTACTCCGAGTCCCTTGCAGCGCCAGCCAAGGGCAGCGGGACGGCTGTGGTCCCACTCCCACGGGGGAGCTGGGGAACGGGGTGGGGAGGGAGCTTATTGGGGACTGGATATGCAGCTCCTGAGCAAACCGGAATGAGAAATCTTCCGGCGCCCCAGGGGGTTCCCGCACCCTTCGGAGCGATCGCCACAGGACCAGAGACGCAGCTAAGCTCAGACTCGAGCACTCGCAGCTAAATAGAGATCTCAGCCTCGCGCCGCGCGCCATCCGACCCTCTTTATTATAACAAATGTCCCGTTTGCCGAGCGGGACTTCATATTCGCGGAGAATTCATCTGAAATATTGATTTCCTCTCACTTCGCAGGCCCAATCGATAGTGCTGCGCCCTAGCCCCATAAATCGCCTTCCCCGCAGCCGGCCCGCCTCCATCCATCACTGCGGGTCGGGCCGCGCCTAACCCGCTGTCCACACTTGCTGCGCGCCAGGGCGGCCGTGCCATTCACGCCGCTCGGCCCCGACCCGGCGACTCCTTCCCCGCACAGACCTCCTTAGCTTGAGGAAATCCGGTGCCGCCGCGAAAGACCCCAAGCGCTTTGAAGGCCCTGGGGCCCGGGCCCGGGTGGGGAGAGGGATTTGGCCTCGGGGGCAGCACCTTCCTCCCTGGCCAGGCGTCCCGCGCGAAGCTCCCATCTGTCCCGTGCTCAGCGAGGAGGGTCCGAGAGCTCCCGAGTGCACCCAAGGCTCCCAGGCCCCAGGCCACGGGCTCTCTTCCCTTTGACTTGAGAGTGCTCGGGGCTCAGCACGCAGCCCGCTGGCTAGGACTGACTGCGCGCCCCCAGGAACCAGGGTTAAGAGGTGGCGGCCGGGGAACCACAAGTCCAGCACCCGAGCGGCCTACGGCCTGCGAGCGCGCAGGGTGCCCACTCCGCTAGGCCATGCAGGACGCGGGTGGAGAGCGAGGGACACCCTTCTGACCCCCACGGAAAGCTCCTCACCGCCCTGTGTAGTCCGTAGAAATCGAGGTCTGGGGAGGGCGGCTCCTCCGGACCGTGGGACCTCAGTGCCCGAGAGCAGCTAGGCGGCCGGCCGCAGCCGAGTGCCAGGCCCGAGGCGCCCCCAGCTTCTTCCCCACGCAGGTGGGTCCCGCGAGCCCGGAGCGGAGGCTCCCCAGCCCCACCGGCCCGAGCGCGCGCACGGACGCACGGCGACGCGGGGGCTCGGGGGTCTTGGCCACGCCGCGTCCTTACCGGATCTGATGGAGTTGTGAGGCATCGCCAGGGAGTCGCACGCAGCCCGCTGAGGACTCAGGGCTTCCTCACGCAGGTCCCCGCCGCGCCCTTCGCCAAGCCACTGCCCTGCACGGACCCAGGGGAAGGGGCATGAGATTCCAGTCTGCTGCCTTAGACCTCTTCCCCGGGCCCTAGCCTATGGGTTCTCATAGACTGGCAAGAGTAGGAAGATTTTTAGGAGAAATGTACCTAACCTCAGCCTGGACTAACTAAAATATGACTGTCTGGGGGATCCGGGAATGGGGGGCCACTGAGGAAGCCCCAAACTCCAGCCCTAGACCCTCTTTCAGCCCTATCCAGTTTCACTTGGGAGGGAAAAAGCTGCCAGGCTGCCTGGGACCTTCTGCCTTTTCGGAATCACCCCACTCCCCATGTCAGCTTTCAGTCAACCCCTGGGCAGCATACCTGGCCGGTTGGCCCTCACTGCCTGGGTCCGCCTGAGAGGGTGCCCTGGGCACAGTGTCTCTCCTGGTTCTGAAGTTTGTTCCCATCCACCCGGCATCGCCGACTGGTTTTATCCCGCCAGGGCCCTGAGAGATGGGTCTGGAGAGGCTCGCAGGCCGCGGATTGGCTGGCTGGGTGCAGGGGGGTGCGGGAAGGGGAGGATTTTGCGAGGGGGACATGGCTGAGTGGACTCAGGAGTTAGAAACATTCGCTAGAGCTTCTGTTTCCAGCGGAGAGCAGCGAGGAAGGCAGCTGAGCCCTAACTCAGCAGGCCTGGAAATATTGGAGGAGTGGGGGATAGAGGCCTCAAGGCCTGAGGATGAGGGTGTCTGGGTTCTCCTGGGATCACTGACCTCCAGAAGTGAGAGATAGGGTGGCTCTGTGACACCCTTCCTTCTCTAACCTTTGCACTGCTCTGGGGTTAGGGTAGCCGCTTTTTCTCTCATAGACGAGAACTTGTTTTTATATTCCTCATGCAGGATGGTAGAAGCCTGCTCCCAGGACTAGAGGCAAGGTGGTCCTAATCTCTCAGCACTGGTCTGAACAATCTGTTTAAACCATTTTCTCCTTACAGCCCAGACAGGATCCACACCCTCATACCTGTAAGTTAATGTAAATGATCACATAACCAAGAGGACCCCTCTCTCCTCCCATTTACACACACACACACAAACACACATGGCCATCAGACTTCTTTCCTGCTCCTTGAAGGTTCTGAACTTGGGAGATGAGTTCAGAGGACTGGCAGCCAGGGCCTAGATTTCACCTCAGTGAGGGAGGGCCTTAGAAAGAGACAGGGTTGAGCCTTGGTTATGGATAGGAAGGGGACTGAGAAGACCTTAGTGGTAGTAAAAGCTGTCCTTCCTCACTGGGCAGCTTTTCTGTTGGCAAAGAGGAAATGGAACCAATGTCCTGAAGCACCTGCAGGTCCTTCGGCCGTGGCCTGGATGCTCCCCCAATCTGTCTAGATTCAGGATCATGCCTGAGAGGACAGCCATGCCCCTGACCCTGAGGGGCTGTGCCAGCTGTAGGGGTTGTTCCTGAGCAAGTACGGTGCTGGGTGAGAGGCAGGCAAAGGGGCAGAGGAAACGGGCTATGCAGGAGGGTGTGTGAGCACACATGTGTGCACATCTGTGTGTGAAAACACAATTTTTCTTAATTAAAAAAGTTTACTCTTTCATGTAAATTCACTTACTCCTCCCATCCAGACTTTCTCATTTCTCAATAGCAGAAATTAATCATTTTGTGAAAAGAAAGAGAACATGCGTATCCCTAAGTGGATCCTCCACATTTATAAATGTCTCGAAACTAAAACAATAGGTGCTTTATGGCTTTCAAAGTTTCTCCAAAATTTTTATTTAAGATTGCTCTGTGGTTTTCAAATATCCAGATATTTCACTTCTCTTGTCAAACCCCCTGGAAGGAGAAGAAGAACAGGTGGTGGAAGAAATTCAACCTGGAATATCCCCCACCAATCCTGAGCAGTTCAAGCCCTGCTGCTGTTGGGCAGCCCTGGAGTGAGAAGGGCATGGCAGAGACTCTGTCCACCCCACTCTGCCCTGAGTTAGCCTGGTGAACCGTGGTCCAAGCAGTTCTGAACACCTTAGAGGGTTTACCCAAGCTGAGGTGCTGATAAGTAGCAGTAACCATGGAAACTCACTGCACCCATTCTTGCCCATTTCTCCCGCTCAGCTCAGGAAAAAAAAAAAAAAAAAAAAACCTTCTCCCTCTTCTTTTTTGACAAAAGTGCTCATAGGGCAAAACAAAACAAAACAAAAAACAATGAAAAACAAAACAAAAAAACCCAGCAAGTTGTCAAAACATGCCCATTCTATTTGTGAGGTCATTCAAGAAATTCATCTTAATATGAAAACTGAATGTGCAAAACCACACTCTCATATCTTGATTTCACCTCTTCCCCAGACTATACGAGACATAATCCAGTGACCAGGAGCAGAAGTTCTAGAGGCAATGCACAGTGAGAAGGCAGTTAACCCCATTCAGAGATAAACATAGGCCTTCAGGTCTGGCCCTGCTGTCTAGTCACACCAGAAATCAGGCCTAGGTTCCTTGCCACTTTCTAATTAGTTACTAACCGATACCCCAACTCGTTCTTTTTCTATTCAGTCTTCCCCTCTGCAAAATGAAGAGGTTGAAATAATGTCTTTTATCACAACCTTTTCTTACACTAAACTAAGAAAAAATATATCCATCTGTTAAGCATGAAAATCTCAAGTCTCCCTTGGATGTTACTTACCATTTCAAAATAAATTTAACATCACAGCAAAAAGACCCAGATCAAAGAGAAATTTAGTATACACTTCCCTAAATGACAGTTCCTTTGCCAGTTCTTCTCAGATGTAATGCTGAGATGGTCAACTAGTAACCTGGGGCTTAAACCCATTACATTAAAAAAAAAAAAAAAAACTCAGCATTTCTCTTAGAAAACTTAATTAGATGTCATAATGAAAATAGACTAGGCACATAACTCTGGTTTGTCCTTAAAAATGTGAGCAATCTGGCCATAGATTGGAGTGTTTCTTTGTGGAAATCAGTATTTTTTTCAGGTTTAACATGGAAGGAATTTAATATACATTTCAGGTAGTTGCCAGCTCTTGTGAGTATTCTGTGATGTTTTAATTATAAGTTGATCTGCTGAGCCTTCAAAAGATGGCCGGTCTTTCCAGGACTTAGCTGAAATCCAGTGGGCTGAGCTGAGTGTGTCAGGGATGAGACCTAGAGCATTTGTTAGACATGGGATTTTCAGAGCTAAAACTAAACTGTCCTGGGCAAACCAGGGTGAGTTCGTCATCTTTGCTGATAGTCAGAAAGGAAGGTTTGTGGTCTTTTGTAAACTGACCACTGGGGCGGGTGTTTCACTGTGTAGGTGGGATACTATCACCTTAAGTTAAGGCTAATTGACCCCCTAAACTCCAGCATGGTCCAAGGACCTCTCCCTCTCACCCCTGGGACCCCAGGAGAGGAAATCTGGGATCACTTCCTCCACTTTGACATGAAGCCTCAGAAGGTTTTCTGTGAAAATTACCCAGAAGCCAGCCTTGGGGGAAAATCCCTGCCCCTCCCCACCCCCCACCATTCCCAAATCCTCTCTGCTTACTTGCCATGCCAACTCCCCTACATGGTAAACAATTCCTAGGACTAAAATGTGCCCTTTGGGAAGAAAACAGCAGCTCTCTACTTTAAGTTAGAAGGTGAGTGTTTCAGGCTGGTGATGTGAAAAGGAGACATTTCATTTCTCTGAGCCTCAGTTTCCTCTTCTGTGGGAGGTGGGTGCAGGTGGGGAGGGGGAGGGTAAGACCTACCTCCTTGCTTTGTTGAGAGGATGAATGGAATTATGAATGTGAAAGCCCTTTGAAAACTACAGCTCAGTACAAAAGTTAATTATTATTAGACAACAAAGGCAGGAGAAATACTTCCAAGAGGGCAGAGTTAAAACTCCTCTAAAATTTTGCTGTAGAAGTCGGTTCCTTTAATCCTTTCCCAAAAGCCCTGTGAGTTTTTCAAACAGCCATCTGAGCCTTGGATGACGGACAGGTGAGCTGTTGGACAGAAAAAGGCCAGGGAGCACATGCTATGGCTATAGGGTAGGTGTGGGGGTTGCTGTGGGGGCAGGGGAGTCTATGAGGGGAGAAATTAATTGTGCTTCACCCAGAAAGAGGGGAGCGGAACCAATGACAGAAGGGGTGGACTAGTACCAGGGCAGAGCTTCCAGCCTGCCAGATTTCACCTGTTCCTGAAGGGACTGGTGGTTTTTTGCTCTACTTTCCCCCCTAACATACTTGCCCAATAAGGACACAGCCAACAAGGGAGGGTGGGTGGGAATGCTACCCTGTGTCCACACCTCAGGAAATGGCCAACAGCTTACCCTGAGGCCTCCTGGAGGCTGTGCCAGGGAATCAATCATTAATTATCCCAGCTCCACCTCTACCCCCAGGCTTTCAAAACACAGGAATAGAAATACAGGTCCTGGCAGGTGAAAGGAAAAGAGACACAGATTGTGAAAAGTAGTTTGGAAAAAGCCACTGGTGGCATTTTTCCAGTTGGTTTTGGGTTGGAGATGTGCCCTAGGCACATATCTCTTGAACTCTTTGCCCGCCTCCCAGCCCCTTAGCGGCTGCTTCCTGGGCTGTTGAGAAGAGACCTAGTATGTTTAGGGCTGAGTAGGGGAGGGCCTCACTGGGAAAGCAGAAAGGAAGGGGATAGGAGAGGAAAGGAGCGATATCTAGAAAATAACAGGTAATTTCCCCCTCAGTTTTAATAGTTTCTAAAAAGTTACAGTAATAAGGCAGGCCCTTTCGCAACCCATTTTGTAGGTGAGAACACCAAGCCTCTGGGAAGGTAACATGTCCTAACTTTCTCAGCTGGTAGGTGGCTGACTCAATGTCCAAATAAACACTAGTGACCCAGGTCTTGCCTTAAGTGTTGAAAATTCTACTCAACCCAGCCCAGTTCCTCCCACTCCCCAGCACCAACCTCCTACTGTCAGCAGGGAAAGTTCTGGAACCCAGGGAGTGGCCAGGGTGAGGTCAGGCCTCCAAGGCCAGGAAACTTTCCTGCTACCAGAGAGGAGAGCAGCTCACGCAGAAGGAATGCCCTTCCCTCAGCCAAGCCCCTGTGTCAGGAGTCAGGGCAAGAATCCTCTCAGGCCAACTCCAGGGCACTGGAGAGGGCTATCTTCCTGACAGCTGTTCTTGGGGAGGCGCCAAGGAAAAAACCCAGGCCCAGGGTCAGACTCAGGGCTGGCTTTGTTCTCTGTGGCTTCAGAACACCAGAGGTTCCTTCTGCTCTCATAAACCTTGGAACAGAACAGGCTCCCCTCTAAGCCTGTCAGTGCCCGGCACTCTGCTGAAAGGACCAGAGACATTGCTGGCTGTGGGGAGGGGGAGAGACAGAGGGATAAAGAGTCAAGGCAGCTTACTTGCCTTTTGCCCCAATCTACTCTGCCTGTCCACTGGAAAGCTTCTGGCCTTCTGGGTCAAGTGATCCTGGGTGCTTTGCAACAAAAGTGTGGGTCTCATTTGCTTCAAGACCCTCAAGACACCTCAAGATCTTCATGTCCCACTCTACTTCCCTGCACTCAGCAGGGCAACCCTGAGGGATTAGGGCCTTATTCCCATTTGGCTCCCCATTTTCTAATACCCCAGCAATGTGGCCATCTTTGTTGTCCCATAACCCTCTATGAGGATAGACATGCCATGAGGTGTGCCAAGTATGACATTTCCTTTCAATCAGAGCTACCAGTACTATAAATGCCAGGAGCTGTTGAGACTCTCACCTACAACCCCAGGTATGCAACACTACACCCAGTGAAGTGGGGTTTGGGGGCAGTGAGGCCTGGAGGTGTCTCTGGGATTGCCATGGTGCTTAGCAGTGGAGCCAGGATCTGAACTCAGGCTCTCTGCTACCTGAGCTGAGCCAGCATTCTCTCCATCCCTCCAGTATGTTATCAGAGCAGAGGCAGTGCTAATAGCTGTGAGAAAACTATTGGAATAAATTGGAAAGTAAAGTAGAAAAACACTCACTATCAGTTTCAGGGGCCTCCAGTGGCCTATTGGGAGTAAGCTTGACCCTGAGTAATGAGACTTATGTTTCCTAGACCCTGGGCAAGTTCAGGTAAATGAAAAGAAAGTCAAAGGTTGGGGGTCACAACAAGGCCCACCTCCCCCTAACTGAATTCCCTGAGTGCTTGGCAAAGCACCCATTTGTGACAAGAATCAGTGAATCATCCATCTATATATTTTTCTTTGTCTTCTCAGCTTATTGAGATGTAAGTGATAAACAAAATTGTTAAGATATTTAAGGTATACACCATGGTGACTTGATATATTGTGCAAGGATTCCCTCTAGTTAGTCAACATTTTTCAGTTACATAAAGTAGTGCTATCAGCTATAGTTACCACATTTTACATTAGCTCCTCAGGCTTTCAGCCTTTATATTTTCTCCAAACTTGGTTTCAAAGTTCTGTTTTTAGGCCTATCAACTTTGTGTCAGGGAGCATTTCCTTTTATTTGTCCTAAATGCTTCCCCTTCAAACCTCATGAAGTGTGCTGGGCCCCTGCTGATTTCTGTTTGCTTCATTCACTTCGCTATCACTTTTCAGACTGGGGTCCTGTTTGCTCTGTGACTTCACTTTTCCAAGCAGAATCACCTCTCTCAGATTCACTCTGGTGGAGAGAGTCCAGAGACCCAGAGAAGAATCTTTTCCCACTTGTATGCTGGCTCCTGCCCATCTGTCATGCAGACATGTGGAAGGAGTTGCGAGCTGTGGGCCTGGGAATCTGGCATGCTCCTGGACTGGCTGTGTGATCTTGTGCCAATCACCCAGCTTCTCTGAGACAAAGTTTCTGAGCCCTAGAAGTCAGGCAAGTAGTGGCACTGCTCATGTATTACATGTGATGATTAAGTCAAAGTGCTTGTGGCACAGTGGGCGCTCAGTGAATGTCAGTAAAACCAGCAATACAGATCATCAAGAAGCATTACTCATAGTGTTACAGGGTGGGGAAAGGGGCACCCCACACCCTGCAAACCTGCCTCCTCTAAATAGGTTCTGCCATCCGCCACATCAACACAAAACATATGAGACTTTAATGAAAAGGAACTTTAATACAATTAGGAAACAATACAAGAAAGGCAAAGAATCTAGTTTCTAAATCAGGTACCCAAAGTTACCCGTCCCTCGTGGGACAAAATCCACCCAAGCAGGATTGGCCCAGAGCAAGGCCCAAAAGCCTGAACAAGTCTAAAGCATCTTCCAGTGGGGACCCACAGAAAAGGATCAGAAACAACCACAGAAGTCTAGAGGGAAAAGAGAAAAATCAAAATCAAGACAAAAACCACCATTGTCACCTCCCCACGGATTTCTCACCCACATCTGTGTCACCCAGTCCACGACCAAAAGGCAAGTGTAGTTTCTTCACGTGTCTCTCTGCTCCATGTGCCTCCTCCAGGGCTCCTTCTGGCTCTCCATCCTGTTTCTTTCCTTCTTAGTCTCCTCTCCAGCTTCTTCTCTTCTCTTTAGTGCCACCCTCCTTTGGGTGGGGTAGGGAACCTGACACTTCCCCCTTTCTTGGGGACCACCCTGTTACAATAGGACTTGGGGGTGTTGTCAGTATCAGTTGACTGGGTTGGTGGAGACTTGAGAAGTTCAAAGATGGCAGTGGGTTGAGGGGACTGAGGACCAGAAGGGCTGAACTTATGGTTCCTGAGAGCCAGGGAGCCGGAGGTACCCAGGCAAGTGTAATCTGCTTGCTCCCCTACAAGCCATCTCTGGATGGGCACTCACTCCTCTAGGGCACCCCCTCATGGATGAACCTGCTCTGCCACTTGAAGGGGCTGTGGGTTCTCTGATCTGAGAACTCCTCTCAGAGACTTCGCGGGGCTCCAGAGGATGAAGTCCAGGCTATAGAAAACCACTGTTCCTGGAAAGGCATTTGGCTCCAGGTCCATGATGCTCCAGCCCCAGCTGTACAGCGGGCTATGTCTGACTAACAATCACTTTCTGATTCATAGAGAAGCCAGAGTCTTTAGTTTTCCTTTCAATTAATTAATTTCTAGCTTATACATATAATAGATTATAAATAATTCAAACAGTCAAGATAAATGACTCTCTTCCTCTGGTTCTTAGCCCGAGGTAGCACTGTGCTATTTGATATTCATCCTTTCAGATCTTTTCTAGCCATACCTCTGTCAGTGAGTGGGAACTCTTGCCTTTGTATTTAGGAGTGTGCCTTCCCGAGCACAGTAGCACTTGCTTGCTCAGCGTAAGGCTTGCTCTGCAGGTGGCTTTTATTCACTTACCAATGTCTTGAATATCTTTTCCTTTTGAAACTTAGAGCACTACCTTCACCCTAGCCCCAGATGTGGATGTAGTGTCGTCTAAGTAACTATTACCCTTTAGATGGTTATGCATAGCTCATCTTTTTTTTTTTTTGTGCTTTTTTTTTAAATAATAAATTTTATTTTTATATTCCCCATACAATTGCAGCCCCCCCATTCTGACCCCAATCCCTCCCCTCCCGCCCCTGCCCCCCTAAAAGTGTCTCTGGTTCATAGTTTTTTGTTGATTTTGATTTTCACTTTCTTATAGTTATTCATTTTCCTGGTCCCTTATTTAAGTTTTCTAGATTCCTGCTATGAGCGAGACCATCCGGTATTTTTCTTTTTCTTTTTGGCTTATTTCGCTGAGCATGATCCCTTCCAGCGCCATCCATGTTGCTGCAAATTGCATGTGTTTATCTTTTTTGAATGCTGAGTAATATTCCATGGTATATATGTACCACATCTTCTTGATCCAGTCATCTATTTTTGGGCATTTGGGTTGTTTCCAAAGCTTAGCTATTGTAAACAGTGCTGCTATAAACATAGGGGTGCAGGTGTTCTTTGGAATTGATGTTTCTGTGTCCTTTGGGTAAATACCTAGGAGTGGAATTGCTGGATCCTATGGAAGCTCTATGTTTAGTAGGTCCAGAAATCTCCACACAGCTCTCCATAGTGGTTGGACCAGTTTGCACTCCCACCAACAGTGCAGGAGAGTTCCTTTTTCTCCACACCCTCGCCAACATTTGTTGTTGCTAGTTTTTTTAATATGTGCCATTCTCACTGGTGTAAGATGGTATCTCATTGTTCTGCAATGAAATATTGTTACATGTGAATATTTTCCTGCAGAAATTAAAAATGAGAAATGGAATTGTGTAAGTACAAGCTGGGCAGCTTTAAGAGAGGCAGGGACTCACTGGTTTTCCACAGCCTAGTCTGCTCTCTTTTGGTTGCTCTCAAATATCTCTTAAAGAGCGAAGGCAAGTAGTTTGGGCAGAGTCAGAAGGTGGTGCCTGTGAGGTTTCCCAGTCCAGAGTCTTTGCCACCATACAGGCAGTGATCAAGGGAAATTCTGTCCAAGGGAAATTCCCTTCATCCCTAGAGCTCTCTTGACTGCCTAGAACCACCAGGGAATAAAGAGCGTGCACACCTCTGTTCCTGAGATACAAGGCTATCTTTACAGTTCAAATTAGGTGACTGAATTCAGTGCTGCCTTCTTTTGCTATTTAAGAGACAGTTGGACGCAAAAGTCAGTAGCCTTCCTATACACAAACAATAAATCTGAAGAAGAAGAAATCAAAAAGACCATCCCTTTTGTTATTGAAACAAAAAAAATCAAATATTTGGGAATAAATCTAACAAAAGAGGTAAAGGACCTATACAAAGAAAACTATAAAACACTGTTAAAAGAAATAGAAGAAGACACAAAGAAATGGAGAGACATCCCCTGCTCATGGATTGGAAGAATAAACATTATTAAAATGGCCATCCTTCCAAAAGCAATATACAGATTCAATGCTATTCCAATCAAAATTTCAATGTCATTCTTCAAAGAAATAGAACAATTATTGATGAAATTCATATGGAATCACAAAAAACCCCGAATAGCCAAAGCTCTCCTGAAAAAAAAAGAAGGGAATGGAGGCATCAGACTCGCAGACTTCAAACTATACTACAAAGCCATAATCATCAAAACTGCATGGTATTGGAACAAGAACAGACATACAGACCAATGGAATCAAATAGAAAATCCAGAAATAAACCCACAGATTTATGGTCAACTAATCTTTGACAAAGGAGCAAAGAATATGCATTGGAGCAAAGAAAGTTTGTTCAATAAATGGTGCTGGGAAAACTGGGTCGCTACATGCAAAAGAATGAAGCTTGACCACCACCTCACACCATACACAAAAATCAACTCAAAATGGATTAAAGAACTAGACATAAGACCTGAAACCATAAAATATATAGAAGGAAATATAGGCGAAACACTACGTGATTTGCACATCAAAGACATCTTTACAGACACATCACCCAAAGCAGTGATAGTGAAGGCAAAGATAAACAGCTGGGACTACATCAAATTAAAGAGCTTTTGCACAGCAAAAGAGACAATAACAAAAACAAAGAGAAACCCCACCAACTGGGAGAACATTTTTGCACCCAACACTAATGATAAAGGACTGATCACAAAAATCTGCAAAGAGCTGATGAGACTCAACAACAACAAAGAAAATAATCCAGTCAAAAAATGGGCAGAAGAGCTTAAAAGAAACTTCTCTGAAGAGGAAATGCAAATGGCCAACAGACATATGAAAAAATGTTCAACATCACTTGTCATCAGGGAAATGCAAATCAAAACTACCATGAGATACCATCTTACACCAGTGAGAATGGCACATATTAAAAAAACTAGCAACAACAAATGTTGGCGAGGGTGTGGAGAAAAAGGAACTCTCCTGCACTGTTGGTGGGAGTGCAAACTGGTCCAACCACTGTGGAGAGCTGTGTGGAGATTTCTGGACCTACTAAACATAGAGCTTCCATAGGATCCAGCAATTCCACTCCTAGGTATTTACCCAAAGGACACAGAAACATCAATTCCAAAGAACACCTGCACCCCTATGTTTATAGCAGCACTGTTTACAATAGCTAAGCTTTGGAAACAACCCAAATGCCCAAAAATAGATGACTGGATCAAGAAGATGTGGTACATATATACCATGGAATATTACTCAGCATTCAAAAAAGATAAACACATGCAATTTGCTGCAACATGGATGGCGCTGGAAGGGATCATGCTCAGCGAAATAAGCCAAAAAGAAAAAGAAAAATACCGGATGGTCTCACTCATAGCAGGAATCTAGAAAACTTAAATAAGGGACCAGGAAAATGAATAACTATAAGAAAGTGAAAATCAAAATCAACAAAAAACTATGAACCAGAGACACTTTTAGGGGGGCGGGGGCGGGAGGGGAGGGATTGGGGTCAGAATGGGGGGGCTGCAATTGTATGGGGAATATAACAATAAAATTTATAAAAAAAAAAAAAAAAGAGACAGTTGGACCCTCATGCTTGAGACTTGACCTCTCCATTCCAGAGTCTGAAGAGTTATGACTTCAAAGACAGAGAGTCTTGCTTGGGCCTGTGATGCCCCGTACTGTGTAACCTTGGGAAAGTCACTCACCCACTCTGATTTTTAAGTTCCTCATACTTCATAAAAAATGCATATAATATTCACATCCTATCAGGATTCTGGTGTGAAAGTGATTTATAAACTGTGAAGAGATGGAGAAATGTGAGGGATGATGAATTTGACGCAATTATGAAGATGAATATAATGTCAGAGTTACTTCATCAAGAGAGCCCTTCCTCTTTCTTTTGCTCACTTTCTTCTTTCTTCTCTTACTCCCTCCCTCTCTCCCCCACCCTTTTTTCCCTGTGTATTTAGTTGTGCAAATATTTGTTGAGCATCTGCTAAGGGCTGACCCTACTCTGTTAGGACTCAGGAACAAGAATCCTGTTCTCGTGAAGCACGTGGCTAGGTTCTTGCAGGGAGGTATGCTGGTGCTGTGATGGGTTGAGTGGAGCAGGGGATAGAAGGGGCCTCTAAACTGTGATGGGAAGGAAGGAATGGAACCAACCGGGGAAATAGAGCAAAGGGAGGAAGTGAAGATAGACTAGTCTGGTATGGTTAGAAAAAAAATACCAAATGTGAAAATTCAGAGGCCATGGGGTGCAGGGCAAAATTTGGGAACTGAATTCATTGTTGCGCTGGGAAATGATGTGCAATGAGAGAAAGGTGAAGGGTGAGAGTGGAGACTAGGAAGAGTGCAGGCTTAGATCACAAGAGTCCTAGGTGTGAAGGAATTTATACGTTACCCTAAAGAGCAAAGGGGGATTTCTAAAGGGAAAAGGAATGGCCAGACTTATGTTTTGGAAAATTCTTCCTGGCTACAGTATGGAGAATGAATTGGAGGAGGTCAGGTTGTCCTTAGTCCCCTCACCTCACTGCCACCTGTGAACCTCTTGAGTCTCAAGTCTCTGCCATCCCAGTCTGGTGATAATGACACCACCCCCAAGGTCTGTAAACAATGCTTCTTGATCAACTGTATCTGGCGGAAACTGTATCATCATAATTCCTTGAGAGATAATGGGAGCATTGGGGGTGGAGAAAAGTGAAGACTGGGAAGCAGTGGGTGGTGGTAGAAATATTGTCTTAGTTAGTCGTTGACTCAGTTTCATCCTTGGCCTGGTGATAGGCTGTAGTGCTATGAAGACCAGACTGGATGGAAATGCTAGCCCTGGCCTATCTTCCTATAGCATCTAGAGAGCTCAGAGCTTGGGTTCCCTGAAGTTCATAGCCACTGTAGGCAGATCTGGCTCTTCTCACCTAGAAAATTCCTAATGGTCCAGGAGAAGGTCCTGTCTAGTGGCAGTCAGGTTGAGCAAGAGAGAAAGGAGATGTTGGCCCAGGACCCAGAATACAATGAACAGATTATTGGGATAAGGAGGAGGCATGTCCCTAAAATTGCTTTATTTCTTGTCACTATCTGACACATTATATTACGCCTATCTCCCCTAGGAGCAGGTGAGTGGCATGAGGGCAGGGGGTTCTATTCAGTTCTGCTCACTGCTGTGTCCCTTGAGCCTAAAACAGTGCCTAGTGCACAGGAAGAACTCTAAACATCTGTGCTTGCATGACTGTTTGATGGAATGAATGTAGGCAGCAAGGATCACATAATGAGCTCATCGTGACAGCATGGCCCTAGGCATTGGGCACACAACAGTTAACGTAACAAATACTTCATAAGTCTCAGGCATGCACCAACCTCTTTGCTTCTTGGCAGTGGTGGTGAGAGCAGAAACGCAGAAGCCCTTAACCTTTACCTGGGTTGCCTGCCTCTCTCTGTGTTCGGACAGCTGACGCACCTCTGGGTAGAATCTGGATGGTGTGCTCAGGTCCTGGACAGGGTCACTGAGAGGTGTACAGGGAGTGGCCTCCCCCCATCTCAGGGGTAGTGGGACACAGCCAAACACCTTCCTCTTTGTTGGCACTCAGTCCTGCCCCACAGAGGGCTCCAAATCACTGGGCAAAGATCACAGCACCTGCTGCCCAGGGGCCATGTGACTATTTGAATGCTGCTGAGTTGGAACAAACCACAGAATCAGGTCATTGTGCTAAATAGACAGGTCCCCTGGCTAAGCCACACCCCATTCCATCACTGCCAGGTCTTTTTGGGGCCCTAAATTACAGGGGCCCTAAACTGGGGAGAATGTTGGCCCTAGGGAAAGAGGAGTCTCTTATGTGAAACACACTTACTCTGGCCTGCTCTGAGATCCAGGGAGAGCTATGTGGGGGAAGGAAGCAATATATTGGCTTGCCTCACCAAGAGGAGGGGCAGGCACTCACAAGACCATTACTATTTGACTTTTTGGTGTCATTGGGCACTAACTATTGTCTTCTAACACTTGCTTTGGGTGGTGAAGCCTGTTGATCACTAACCTTGATTTTCTTAGGAACCCAAAGGTTTTGCTCCTATCATCATGGGGTCCAGAAATTTCCATGGAGTCCATCCTTGGAGGGAGAACTTTTTCACAGAACCACTAGACAGGGGATTTGGGGTGAGCCCTGCCAAACTCAGTGAGCTGTGAGGGAATAGATGTGAGTTTTACCACTTTAAAGCAGCGTGACCTTGAGCAAGCCACTCTGAGCCTCTCTGAGCGTTAGTTTCCTCACCTATAAGATGGGGATGATGATGACGACACTGATCACCCATTGTTATACATGATCTTAAATGCAGCGAGGTCTGTGGAGTACTGGCTTGTACAACAAGAATGTGTTTTGTCCTTTTAGGAGTGAGGAGGTTTGTAGGGGTTTGCACGCTGTACACACTCAAGTAAAGCTCACTATTAGGTTTCGCTTCACAGGCCACTGAGTATAAGCCTTTCCTGGGTTGTTTATTATTTTCATTATAGGTGACTGCAAGGGAGATGGCACGATAAGAGAGCATTCAGTTTGGTGGCCATAGATTTTACCAGGCAGGTGAATGGTGAATAGAGAGCATTCCTTTGGTATACTGCAAGACTCTTGAGTGCCTGGTATGTAGTGAGTGAAAAGAGATGAATCTGAATCAAGGAGCTTGAGGTCAACCAGGACCATCTTGGGTCCCGGGTAGAGACATCCCCGTCCTGCTTTGCCTCAATCCTCAGCTCACCTTTCCCCCAAAAGAAAGGACGAGGTAGGGCCTCCCCGGTGGCGCAGTGGTTGAGCACTGGGTTGTGAAGCTGCCTGAGGCCTCTGCAGCGCCGGTTCGATCCCCGGCTGCTCCCTGGCCACCGAAGGAGGGTCTCACATGGAGTGCAGACCTCTCCTGCCACCCGCTGCTCCCCTCAGCAGTGTACTTCAGTCCTGCCTGCTCTGCTCCCTGCTCTGGCTCTGGTGAATTCTCTCACCCCCCTGCACTTCTGACTGTACCCAGTGCTTGTATAAATAAATAAATAAATAAATAAATAAATATTTTTTTTTAAAAAAAAAAGGGCGAGGTAGTAACAGCACCCACCTGTCTCCATCTGACCTTGCAGGAACCATGTGGGTCTAGAGGTGGGGACACAGGCACAAGATGGCCTTGCCCCTCACCCTATTCTTGGGAACCTCAGGTGATGTCTGTCCCACCTTTGACTCTCTAGACTCATCCTCCAGGGCAACAACCACACTGCTGCCATCTGGGCAAGCAGGAGGAGCTCTGCAGTTCCTGAGCACTTCCTTTGTGAGCACCTCCTATGTCTGAGGTGCAGTCCAAAGTGCTGTGTGAATGCCATTCCCACCAGCCTGTGCCCTCACCCGTAATGAAAAGGCCCCTGAGACCTTGACCTTGGGACTTGGATAGTCTTAGCGGTGCTGCTCTGCACTTTCAAAGGCCCTGAGCCTCAGTAGTCTCACCTGTGAGATGGGGCAATCAGAAGGCCTGCCTTTCCATTTTCGTGTGAAGATCAACTGAGAGGAGATAAGTAAAGCACTTCTCACAGCACGTGTGAAAGCTCTGCAAATATTAGGGATGATGACATACCCTCGGCTCTAAAAACCTCCTTATGGTTTATCCGTGGCCTCGCTGCTACTGGGAATTTCCATCCCAAGCAAAAGGCGCTGACTGGCAGTCTTGGGAGCCTGACTTGCTCTCCCTTGCCTGTCACTTGGAACCAAATGCAATCCCCTCCATGCCAGGTCAGCCACGCAAAAGCTATTCCAAAGGACAGAGCACCCAGGCCCTGGACCTCACCCTCTCCTCTGCCTGGGGAGGAGATAGCTGGTTATGGAGAAGGGGTGACTAGGAAAAGGCAAGCTGACTGCCTCACCCCTTTCCTCCCCCTCAATTCCCCTCCTTGCCCAGGGGCTCACTGACTTGCTCTAGTTCCCTCCTCTCACCGGCTTCATCTCCAGGTGTCTTCCTTTAATTAAAAGTATTTCGCCTTCCGCTACACTGGCCTTCATTTGCATGGGATCCTTCCCCACAGTCTCAGTATTGGAGGGAGCCAGGAGGCTAACAGAGCATTTTCTCGTTGTGTCCCTGGACAGCCCAGCTGCATGCCTAGCTTGCCCCAGTTCCCTGTGGGTTTTCCCCACCCCCACCTCTGCTTGGGCTTAGTGGGTGGAAGCTGCCAGGTTTACAGTGCCTCCATCTCCCTGCCTGGCTGGGCAATCCGGGCAGGGGGCACAGGCACGGTAACTTCCAGGAACTGCACTGAGCAAGGCCCCCAGGCCCCACTCTGAAGGTTGTTTACGACTAAATTTCCTGTGGTCCTCAAAACCAGGGTGGGCCCTCAGCACATCTGTAGCCTTCAGGCCTGGTCCTCTGCACACATCTGCATCCACCAGGAAGGCAGGTGTTTTCCAGTCACTTGCATTTGCCAGGCATTGGACTGAGTTCCTGTGGCATTTCAGGCAAAGTCACAACTCCTGCTCGAAAGGAACAAAGAATTGATCTTGACAAATTTGTGTGGAGATAACATAAAGAACTGTAATGTTAGGTAGAAAGTTAAAAACACTGTAGGAAGCCTCAGGGGAAAGCAGGACATGAATTGTCAATGTCCGACCCTTATTAGCATTTTAAAGAAGAATGTGGTGCTTAGAAAAATTGGATGACTTCATGAAGGTCATATAGGTGGTTTAAGCCCAGAGTGGCTGGTCTCCCAGGCTCACCTTTTCCCAGACCAAAGGACAGGAAGTGTCTAACTTGGGGACACCGTTTCCTTTCCTTCCAGGCTTTTGCTCTACAGAGACCATAAGACATAGACCCAGGAAACTCCTGCTTCTGACCCCAAATTCAAGGCAAAGTCCGGCTTCCTTAGTAGACCTTAAGTTTTTTCTATAACCAGCACGCTGCCCCACTCCCACCACACTCCTCGAGTCTACTAGTGCCTCACCTACTAGAGTCCCCTCCATCATCTGACCAATATCCACCCCCTCAAGCTGCTCCAGTGTCTCAAGTTCATGGACAAGAGCAGAGTTCATCCTCCTAAATGGCAGACCCAATTGTTGCAGTTAAGAAGATGAGAGGCAGTGAGTGCTTTATCTCTGCTTACATTTTTGATAACCCTTTCTAGATTGATTCCCCAATTGATCCACCCTCCTTGATTTTATGAACTAGTTTAGTTCTTCATTTTGGGTACTGGGAGTTACTATGATTTTCTTCATACAGAGCATTTGATACAGACCAGACAACCAATAATGAATGATGATGAATGAATGAATGGATGCAGAATTAGATCAGTCTTCTATGCTAAATATGAGGAAGAAAGAGATGTGGCCCTAAATATAGAAGGGGTTCAGAAGCCCTTGTTAACTGGCCTATGTCCCCATAATCCTGTAGTCTTCCTGACTGTAGACACTAGGGCAGCAGGCCCTCAGATCCTCCTGCAATACTCCAGAGGAATATAGACAGATAACATCCTCATTCACTATTATGTGAGGCCTATGCAACTGGGAGCCTGAGGGTTCCTTTATCCTTTGGAGTCAGCCCAAACAGACAGACAGGTAGACAGTTAACTCTATTCTAGGTGCAGTGGGACTGCACCAGTAGAACTCACTATTCTAGTGAGTTCAGAGGATTTCTGGTACTCATTTCCCTTCTATGTCAGATGGGGAAGCACATGGAAGATGAAAGTCCTTCATTAGCTTTTTCTCAGCCATGCACCCTGGAGGGGGGTGAACTATCTGTCCGAAGTCCCATCTGACTTACTAGCAAATGATCATTTGATCAGTTTGCTGTCATCCAAAAATCAGGGAGCATGATCCTCAGCGGATAACATTTTAAGGAGATGCAGGATTCAAAGAAAGGTGGTTACAAATTTTTAGGTGGTATTAATAGTAATAGCAATCTAAGATAAAGGAGGTGATATTCCCCCCATATTCCTTTTGAGTCACTCCACACTTGGATTATAGAGACTGAGACAGAGAAACAAAAACAGTGGTAACCAGAGAACCAAAAAAGCACTCTAATCCTTTCCCACTGAAGATAAGTTGAAAGAACAGAAGTGGATATTTTGCCTGAGAAGAGAAGACCTAGGTGAAAGTGAAGTTGTCTTTAGTAATTAAAATGTGTCCATGGGGGGCCTCCCTGGTAGCATAGCTGTAGCACAGCGGCTGAGCGCTGGGCTGCGAAGCTGTCTGCAGCTTCTGCAGTGCCCGTTTGATCCCTGGTCGGCCGGGCGAGGGTCCCACAGGGTGCACAGACCTCTCCTGCCGTGCCCGCTGCTCCCCTCAGCAGTGTATTTTGTCAGTCTGCCTGTTCAGCTCCCCGCTCTGGCTCTGGTGGATTCTCTCACCCTCCCGTGCTTCTGACTGTACCCAGTGCTTGTACAAAATAAATAAATAAATCTTTAAATAAAAAATGTGTCCATGGGGAGAGAGAATCCATGAGCTTGACAAGCAATATGTTGATATTGTGGACAAGTCAATTTTGAATAAATCTAAGTGACAATTTTGAAATAGTTGGTTAGTTTAGTAAGGAAGGGGCCTGAAAGTTAAGTTCCTACATCTCAGAGTCTCTTCAAGGAGAATCTGGCCACTGGGTATGCTGGCCAGAGGACACATTTAGTATTAGGGGTTCCCAAACATGATTGATCACCTGGAAGAATTAAAAAAAAAATCACAGATTCTATGTAAGATCTGCTGAAGCAGAATCCAAAGTTTGAGGGAGGAAACTGCCACAGTTTCTAGACTCTTCCTCAGATTATTCTGATGATCAGTTGTATTCAAGAACCAATGAATAGGAGAATTTAAAAGTAACTTAAAAATCTGAATTTTGATGAATTATTTATACCAAGTGTGATCCCTAGACCAACTGTATCACTATCATCTGGAAACTTGTTTGAAATACAAATTCTTGGGCTCCACTCAAAACCTACTACATGAGAAACTTTGGAGGTAGGTTTTAGCAAACTGTGTTTTATAAGCCTTCCAGAGAATTCTGATGCCCTCTCAAATCTGAGAACCACTGGCCAACAGTGTTAGTAATTTTAGATTTCGTTTTAGTCTCTATGGTCTCTCTGTTGGAATGATGAGCTCCATTGCAATGGTTTACCATAGAAGATGTTATAAGTTGTCTTAAAGATGGTCCCCAAGTGATCCCTGCCTCCTGACATTCACAGGCATGTAGTTCTCTCCCACATTATATCAGGGTTGGTTTAAATGATCACAGGAGTATAGAAGAAGAGATATGACATTTCCAAATCTAGATTATAAGAAAAGATTTCTATCTTGTTCTCTCTTGGATTACTGAGGACACTCAGACATCCTGATAGATAAGCTCATGAGGCTGATACCTCCTGTCAGTGGAAAACTGAGGTCTCTAGTCAACAACTATGTGAAGGAGACATCTTGGCTATAGGTCCTCCAGCCTAAGTCAGGCCTTCAGATAACTCCAGGCCTGGCTGACTTGACTATAACTTCATGAAAAACTCCTGAGCCAGAATCACCCAACTATGGAGCTCCTGGATTTTTGACCTCAGCAAATGGATGAGAAGTAAATGTCTGTTGTTCTTAGCTGCCAAGTTTGTGGTATTTTGTTACACAGCACCAGATAACTAATACTATACTCTCATCTTCCTGTCTGCTCTGAGAAATTTGACTTTTGGCCATGAGAGTATGCCGTCAGCAGATGCTCAGAGAACATTTTCACTGCTAAAGAAAAAGTAGAGTTTCTTGGAGCTTTAAACCTGCCTCTACCACTGATATGAGATTTGGTGAATGCACACATCACTCTATTCTTAGCATTATGGATATTACTGCCATCACATTCCCAGAGAGGATTTTCTCAGCAGTGATGCCAGAGACAGCAGGGACACTTTCTGAGCTCAGTAGATGCCTTGTTTTGCTTTGACATCCCGACTGAGACAAGGGGTCATCCTGGGGGTGCAGGGGCAGCAATTGAGGTTGGTGCGATTCACCTATAAGAGTCAAAGAGAAAAAGGGAAGACACATAAGATATAGAGTCACAGCCCTGTATTTCATGTCTCTGTGTGGTGTTCTTTCCATTCACATCTTGGAAGTCTTCAAAACATTCAAGGCCTGCTCCAGGACTGGTCAGACTTCACATGTGCTTCTACATTTCCTCCTAGATCCTATTCTATTTCTTTTTTGCAGGAAAGGGAGTTACTTACCCATGGGGGTGGGAGGTGGCTAGAGTTCCTGAGGACTAAGGCAAAGGGAGAACAAGTCCATGAGAAGTTGGTTTGGGTCTTTGAAGGAGATCTGAATGCTTGAAATGTTCCTCTGGGACCCCCAGACAAAGTGCTGCTTCTTTCCATTGGCTGAGCCCTGCCTGTAATTCAGGTAGGGGCCACCAGGTGGAGAAGTATCCAATTCCAACTCATGACAGGCTTGCTCATGGATGTGGGTGACAGAGGGTAGGGTTTAACCTTCATGTTTAAAATTGTTCCTAGAAAACACACCAAAAAATCCCCACAAATTACTTTTCACGAATTCTTTCTAGGCTGTTGTTTTGTTTTTAAAGTGAAACTGTGGAGCATAATGATTTCTAATGTCCAGTTCTGAAATTATAGGAATCTATATTATAGCATTTAAAACAGGTTGAGTTTACTTATCTTTTATTTCTCCTAAGTCCTTAAGATTTTGGGGTATCAGCTATATTCTTCAACCCTTTCTTTCCCATCACTTGTTGAATTCCATCTCTGTTAGCATCAATAACCATTCAACGTTGATCTCCTGAACTTCTATTTAAAATATGTCTCTATTTCTCCACCCATCCATTCTCTTTTTTCCCATGTTACTTTCTTGGATTCCTTTTATAGCCTCATTACTCTCTCTTGTTTGGTGCCCTTTCCAAACAAGAGTCATCCCCCACTTCCAGACCTGATCATACCATGAATTTTGGTGTTTGGAGGGGCAAAGACTGAATATTGGATTAAAGGCCCATCTCGATAACCCCATCTTCACTTGATTACATTTGCAAATATCCTGTTTCCAAATAAGGACACACTGCCGGATGCCAAGGATTAAGACTTAAACATATCTCATTTGGGGAACACAATTTAACCCACAACACTGTCTAAATGTTCTTACTCTCAACTCATTTCTTTGCTTCTTGTAACCCCATTTTCTTCCATAACTTGCTACTTTCATGGTTTTGCTGAAGGACACTAGTGCCAGTTCAGGGCTGTTTTTCAGTCCCTATCCTTGTGATTGCCCTGAGTACTTTTGTCATGATTCCTTTTTACCTCCTTCCTGAAGACTCTGCTCACTTGATATCGTAGTCACTGTGCACACCTGTGGCTCTTTCTACCTTCAATGTTGTCCCACACATGCCTCCTCTCAGACTTTCCCTTCTCCCCCTATCTCGAATTCAAGGTGCATTTTAATGTTGGGGCCTTGGCCATATTCTCTTCTTTCAACACACTCTCTCCTCTGGCCTACTCCCAACCTTCATGCTTCAGTGCTCTCTTCTAAGCAAATAACAAATATATCTCTTTGGCCCGACTGTCTCCCAGCTCAAGGAAAGCATTGCCACTTGGAAATCGCTGAAGAGGCTCAAAGGTTATATATCTCAGGAACAACACATCCTCTTATCACACACACAGAGACACACTAATCAGACACATATTTACACACACACACACACATACACATACATACATACAAATATACATCACCCAAACAAAGAAAACTAGTTTCTTTACTTGGTGTCCCTACTACTAGTGATAACACCACTGTCTTCCCGTTTTTTCTTTTCATGCACCCATGTGAACAATTGTGAAATTGCTCTGGGATTCCCAGGAAAACTTGTGGCACTTTGAACTTGTCAGACTTTCATAAGAGTGAGTGCGACCAACCTACTGGGCTGTGCCGACTGCCATTATTATGACTCCAGCGATAGACTTGGGCGCTGGGGTCCTGAGGAATTCTGACTACACCCCGTGCTGTGGACTGCGACTCTCCCAGAAACTCTAGCAAAAGCATATGTAGCAGGTGACTTGGGGATAGGAGCTAACTCTAGGCCTGGGTGCAGACCCAGAGAGACTCCAGGGTACCCTCTCTCTTACATGCCGCTTGCTGTTTCACACACACTCCAGCTTTCCTTCAGAACCCGTGGCAAAGAGCTCACGCCAAGCTAGCTTCCTGTAAATATGGTTGAATAATGGGATTTGCCTGGGTGCTTATCTCAGCCCCAAACCCCAATGCACTTGCACTCAAGGATTGGTGATAAGCAGCTGCTTCTCTGCAACACCATATCCTGCCTCCCCCCCCATTGCAGACAGATAGCATCTTAATGGTGATGTTTAGGATTCAGGGTTGGAGTGACCTGCGGAGATGACCTGCTTCAATCCCCTCATTCCACTGGCGTGGAGGCAAACATGCTGAGACACTGAGGGCCGTCCCCTGGCCCCTGGGGTCCCCTATGTGTTATTTGCTTTTATTTATTTCCTCTTTTGAAAGGATAACCACCTGGGACTCAGATGGCCGTTCCCAGGACCAGCAGAGGGGGGCGTCTATGAGCTCACCTGCCTGAGTATATTAGGGGAGTGCCATTCCCTTGCACACTTTCATCCTGTGACATCTCCCATAACACCATGGAAATGCTGCCTGCAGCAAAACATCTCATGACACCTTTAGGGATATTGTCCTGGGGTGGATCCTTGGGGTCCGGAGAGCTCAGCAGAGGATGGAGGGAAGAGATAGAGTGGTTAGGGGTGGCACATGTTAGGGACATAAACCTTTGGGGATCTCTTATGTTCATCTGTCACCCAAGGCCTGTTGCATGTGTTCCCTTCTCAAGGGCTCTGCTGGGGCTCATGACACCTTTCAACAAAGAAGCCTTAATGGGTAACTGAAAACTGGTGTCAGTCACTTCTTTATGCCCTTTATTGGAGGCCTGTACTCTGCCTTATTTTGACTTAGGAGTTTGTACACAGCAAGACAAATCCAGAGAGCAGGCTTTATTTAATCTTTTATTTAATTAATTTTATTCATAAGTGTGTGTGTGTGTGTGTGTGTGTGTGTGTGCTTAGAGCGTAACGGCAACCCAGACATGACCAGGGAGCTGCCAGCTCCAGGAGATGCCACTTGGTCTGGGCTTTGGAATCTGGGCTGCTGGTTCATGGAGCCCACAAACTGGGGTGGAGACTGTGGATCAGGTCCAGGCTAGGGGGAGGCAGGCTGTAGGCATCACAGATCACAGTGCATACAGGTCCCCAATATTCAAGTCTCCCCTGTTATACAAAGTCTTGGTTCTCAGTGACTTGAAGCTCATGGCATATGGCCTCAGTGGGCAATTGTTACACAGATTCTGAGAGTTTTAAGAATAACACAGAGGAAATGGAAGTTGAGAAAAATGGAGTCACCTACACAAAGTCCAGGATAATAACCCAGACCTCCCAAGTCCACGTCCTTCCTTGTGGCTGCCTGGCCACCCTCGCCTGCTCCCTGTCTGCAACCTGTCTAAGTTGGCAGTGCCCAGTGACTGCATGGATTCTCCATTTCCTCTGTGCTGGAGATGAAGTAAGCACTGAAGCTGTAGTTCTCGCCAGCCCTTGCTGAACAGTAACTCGCTGATCCTCTTACAAGCCTTATGAGCTAGGCTTTGATTTCTTTCTTTTTTTTTATTTTAAAGTTTATTTACTTATACAAGAGCCAGGGTATAAGCCGGATGCACAGGAGGGTAGAGGATTCACCAGAGACAGAGCGGGGAACAGAACAGGCAGACTGACTGAAATATACTGCTGAGGGGAGCAGCGGGCGAGACAGGAGAGGTGTGCCGTGCCATGTGGGATTCTCGATGGCCTGCAGGGATCGAACTGGCACTGCAGAGGCTGCGGACAGTTTCAAAGCACAGTGCTCAACCACCTGTGCCATCAGGGAGGCCCAGGCCCTGATTTCTTAATGCTGCAGTTAAGTAGCTTTAATTCAGAGTTGTTAAAGAGTGTCCCCCAGTCACTAGATACTAACTGTGCAGCTGGAGGAGCTGGGGTGTGGCACCCAGAGGGGTAGCCCCAGCGCTGCACAGGCCACCTCAGCTGCCGCATGGTGGAGCCCCTCTGTGCCCGCGCCTGGGTAGCTCGTGCAGTGGGTTCTGCCCCAGCTCACCTGGGCAGGCGGAGAGACTGCACGGCTGGCGGGTGATACATGGAGAGCGTCGCCTTCTGCCTGACAGGCAGAAGATAAACAGCTCCCCGTTAAATCTCACTTAATGCTGATATTTATAAATTTATTCAGCTTGTGTTTACTGAATCGAGAGAATGCCTAATAACATAACGTGCTTCATCTCACATGTTCCTACTAATGAGAATGCAAGTATTGCTTAATTTTTTTTTTAACATTCCATTTGCTTTCCATTCCCCCCCATCTCCTCCTGTTGTTTTTTGGCTTGGATGTTAATCTGTTGCCAAACCCTGGAAAGTTTGGGCTTCGGTGAGGAGAGTGCCCCAGAGGACCTGGGGTAGTACTTGAACCAAACCCTCCAAGCTGAGCCTTGCTCTGATGTCCCTACAATAGCTTCGGTGCCCAAGGAGTTGTGGTGCCAAGAGGATGCAGCACATTGAGGGGGCTTGAGTTCTTATATTCTCTGCTGCAGTTTGAGGGCGCTGAATGCTTTGGGTCACACTTACAGTATTTGGGGACTATAGGACAGGGCAATAGTGTCCTTGGCTTTGGACACTGTGGAAATCTGTGGTCACGTGATTGTTGTACAGCTCTGTGTGAGTGTGTGTGAACATGTGTACTTATTAGTGTGTGAATGTATATCTATAAGAGGCTGTGTGAGTAAAAGAGAGAGAGAGATGGAGCTGGTTTTACTTAGTTCGAGCTGCTTCCTATGAATTTGTTAAAAGGAAGCCCCTCTGCTGGCTGTTTACCCATCATGCTGGGTGCTGAAAGGGTAGTTTTACAGGCTATATAGGGCAGCCATCACCTGGCCAGAGGAAGCCCCAAGAACAGGGCAGGGAGAGATAGCGATGAGGTCAGCATAGTTCAGGAGGGCTTCTGGAGATGCATCTTGGCAGAGAGGTGAAGATGAGGGGGGCTCGGATGATCTGAGCTGGACTTCCCGGGGGAAGGCGTGGGAATGATGGCCTGGTGGGCTGGGAGTTGGTCCCATGGAGGGAGGGCGTCACAGAGACATCTGGAATAGACTGTGCCACGTGGGGAGCTAGAGCTGGGGAGGAGGGAGACAGAGTTGCTGCCCAGTAGGGCAGGACTAGGTGGGGCTAGGGGGTGGGTATACAGTGTGGGGGGGAGAATAGGATATAAGTGTGAGCAGGGGAAGGGACATTCTCTGGGATGAGAAAGGGCATGAAGGATAGGGGCCACGTTCCCCAGGGCCTTCTTCCCTACAGCCCCAACCATCTGCTCTTTCTCTTGGTTCTACATGGAAACTTCACACTCTGTTTTCTGATGTTCTCACCTCTAAGCAACCATGTCATGGAACTAAAACATTCTTTTTAGTTTTAAAAATATATAACTTTAAAGGTAAATTTAAGTGGAGTAATTTATACTTTCCCGACAAGTCTCCATATTCAACATGAGATAACTATACTCACTTCTTTTCCCAGCTGATCCCCCTGCCTGGTGTTGGCTAGAGCTGATGTGATGAAGGATCTGTTCTGGCCCTGACCCCTCTCCCCTTGGATAAGCCATGAACCTCTTTTGCTCTTGACCACATATTTGGGTCTCTTGTCCTACTTTGGGTGGCAGATCCTGGTCTGGATATCTGCTTGCCTGGCAGAGCCAGAGGGGAGCCTGATGGGGTGGCAGCTTCTGTCTTTTGCCCTCCAAGAGGCAGGACTGGGCTGTCTTCCCTGGGGCCTGGCATCATAAAGAGCTTGCGACTTTTCTTCCCTCTCCCACCCAGGGGATGGGAAAGTCTGGGGTGAGAATAAAGCTGCAGATGAATGCTAGAAGCCCACTTCCTGCAAGGGCAGGGAGTAGACATACACGATGTCCAGTGCGGCTTGTCCTGGGTCTGTGCCCTCCACAGGATCCTTGTCCTCTCCGAGCACTAGCTGTCCGGTGCAATTAAAGGCAGGTTGTCACCAGACGACCAGTAAGACCTGTCTGTAGCCACTGACAGTCGAAAATTATGATGTTCTCATCTCTATTATCCAGACCTATGGATGAACATTGGCAATGCTGGGGAGGGGTCAGTCCTTCCTACCAGGCCAGTGCATTCTGGTCCATTCTCGAGGGTCAGAGGACAGGATATAACACATTTTGGTTAACAGATACCTATTTTAAGAGCAAGTGGAGACACCTCATGCCTAGCCTCTGTCCCATCAAATACTGTCCTCTCCACCTGCAGTCCATCTCCCCATCTGTGCTCACACTCCTGAGGCCCATCAGAATGGCTAGCCATTCCAGGCCTTCTCTGTTCTGCAGCAGCAGCAGGAACTTCCTCTTGACACCGCCCCCCCCCAAACCTCCCTCTGGGCCCAGCTCTGTTTGGGGTTCCTTGGGGAGGAGGAGCAGGGGGACAGGGGCTCATCCCTCTCTTTTGTGCTGCCTCTCCCTCCCACTTCCGCTCCCCTCACTACTCCTGGTGACCTTTCACCCCTCCCTTGGATGTCCCTCAAAGGCAGATCCTGTGGTTAATAACTTCGGCTGGCAGCCTCACACAAAGCCAGGGCCGGAAACCATTGTGCTGGGGACAATGGCCGAGCAGCCCAATAATGAGGCAGCCACAGTGTTGTCTGCCATCCTACGTTGCCCTGGCAAAGGAGGAGGGGCGGTGGGGCTCGCCATGCTCTCGCCTCCTGGAGTTGAATTATTCTCCTCGCACATGGTGGCTCTTCTTTCTGAGGAGGAAAGAGGAACCAGGCACCTGTACCTTCCAATCAGGCACCATTTCCCCATAATTGCTTGCTAGGTGGATGTCACCCAGAGGCTCCGCACCACGCATGCGTGCACATGCGCTTGCACGCGCACACACACAAACACAGGTACACACCTCTGCTCTGGCTCGTTTTTCTACTCGCATGTCTCAAGTTGGAGCACCACACAGTTTAGCAATTCATAGGTTTTGGTGAATCAGTAAAGGAGGGGAGAGCTCAGCCTGTCTCCTGGGAAGCATGTGGCACTCAGGAAACAGTATATACCCTGGAGCCAGCAGGTGTGAGTTCAAGGCCTCCACTCTCCTGTACTAGCTGTGTGACTCAGGGGAATCTACTTAGTTTGTCTGGCGAGAGGTTCTCAAGTGGTTGTCAGCCCTGCTGCCTACCTGAATCACATGGACAAGTTTAAAAATATCCCGGCATTTTGACCTAACTGGTATGAGTTGTGGCATTGGGACTGTGTGTGTGTGTGTGTGTGTGTGTGTGTGTGTGTGTGTGTGACAGATGGTAATATTTTAACATACAGGTGAGGTAACACTGACTTGTATCCTTAGAAAAGCTGCCACCTCACATTCACGCTTGAGCACTGTCCTCTCTAGGGGGAGAGATGAACTGGATTTTAAGTCCTTCTTGCTCTACTTGAATACAATGCTCTTTATTACAACTGTACTCAAGTAAATGATTTAGGTTTAGGGATAGTTTTCTTTGAAATCACCTTTACTAAGATTTAATTTAAATACACTAAAATGCACCCATTGAAAAGATACAGTTCATGGATTTTGACAAATACGTACGTCTATATAACCACTGCCCCAATCAAGACACAAATAAGCTGTCTTCCCAAAGAGGTCCCTTGTGGACTTGAGATTTTAAAAGCTTCCCTGGTGATTTTGCTGTGTAGGAGCGTTGGCGTACTAAGGAGGTCTGAAGCTCATGTTTTGAAAATCTCTGCTTTGGAATCGCAGAGATTGTCCAGGACAGTGTGCCCCAGGCTTCAGGTGCATGGAATCGCCTGGGGGATCTCTTTAAAGGTGAGTAAGTCCTGGAACGGACCTGAGATTGTAGTCCCAACTACCCCAGACCACATACGGAGGCTTTGCTCCAAGTCTCATTTTGCTGGTGAGGCTCAGAGCATGAAGCGGGTGACTTGCGCACCCTGATTTTGATGCTCCAGATCTAGTGCCAATCACACCTATTTGTCCTCCAGTTTTTCTCTCTTAGGTCTGTACTCAAACCCTTAATCCCACACAAGAGGCACACTCATGCTGCCATCTCCCTCCTGTTTCCCTGAGTTGCATGCATTCTTTCCAGCCCACTCCCAGCTGTCCTGTCCCCAGCTGAGTCACTTTCCTGGGAATGGGCCTCCCCCTCTGCATTTCTGAATGTTTTGCCCATTGCTTACCAACACTTCTCTTCCCTGGTCCATTCTATTCTTCCATATGCATCAATCCAATTGAATGAGCAAGTGTTTATTAAGCAATAGGGCTGGGCCAGCCTGATCGTGTCCTTGAGGAGGGAGATAAGCCAGAAGCTGTGATTAAATTAAGGAAGAAGGCAATCGAATAACATAATATAAGCAATAACCTTAGTGATGAGCCAAGCTCACCCCCTTACTTTAATGTTTAGTAGAAGCTATCCACCCCCAATCCCAGCACCTAAGAGTATACCGAGTAGGCCAGGCAGAAAAAGAGGGATTTGAGAATGACTTTGAACAAAAAGCATAGGAGAGGCCTTGAAAATATAAGGAAGGGCATCCTGACCAAATGTAAGAAGGAGACAATGCTGATGAAAACTGGGTCCTGAGTCTTGGAGGACTGAGATGAGGTCCTGGGGAGCACACTGCTCAGACAGTTGTCATAACCTCAGACATCACTGCTGGGGAGGGAGGTTTGGTTCTTCTCCACACAGGCCCCTTCCTAGCACTGTTCGTGGACTTGGACCTCTGGGGGCATAACCAAGAGCATGTTGGGGGCACTCTGGGGACTAGGTTCCGTAATGCTGGAGATGTTTGGACTAGAGAAGAAGAGATGTTTGTTTAGGAGGACCTGGGTCTACCCTACACACTAGAAAGGCTCTCACTGTGGAATTTATGGAGAGGGGGCTCCACTTTCCTTTTGGGCAGAACTAGGTTCTAACAACTCCTCCCCCGAGACAGATTGAGCCACCAGAGGAAGAGGGATTTTCAGTCCCTAAATATGCAGCTGATGTTGGAAGAGGTCAGAGAGGCCAGCTGCTATTTCCCTGACCACTTCCTGAGAGTCCACTGGGGAAACCAGTCATCCAGAAGACTCGTGCTGATCTTCCTGCCTGAGGTACGAGTCCCGTTGCAATGGCCCTGCGGCTACCTGGCTAAGGGGCATGTTTCTTTCTTCCCAGAGGAGGAGGCACCTGTTTGCCTCCCAGGACAGAACCATACCTAGAATGCAACATCCACAAGCAGGAACACAGGTGACAGTCTACATTAAAGAATGAGGAAGGTAACAGGGTTCTACGAAGTTGTGACCAAGGGATCTTAAGGTAGACTTGGAATTGAGCTAAGAGATTAGCACTAGAGGCTTAAAAGCAGAATACAGTGAGGCTTAGCATGGAAAATCCTGAGGTTCCGGATTATAATGGACTGAAAGTCTCACAAGGTTTTGGGAAGGATCAAATGAGTGGAGTTTGGCCATGACCTGCTCTGGGAGTGGGTTCAGGCCTGCCCTGGCCAGCTGTTTGTCATTGGGTATATCAAGGGCAATTTTGCTCTTCTGCAAAATGGTGAAATTGACCCCGTGATAGTTTAGATTTCTTTCTGACTGAACAGTAGAATTCAATGGATTTAGGGATTCAACCTAAATTCCCACCCAACAGTGGAAATCAAGCTTGATCTGGACCACCTCAGGGAAGTGGGGGGGAGGGGATTAGTCCGTGTCCAGCAGGACAGCTGCGGTTACACCAGAGGGTCCTGAGGGATATGGGAGAGGTGGATATGGAGGCTTTGAGATGGAGAAGAAAAAATTGGATTGTCCTCAATCTCTTCAGTCAAGCATTGCAGAAACTTTGCCTGCCTGCCAAGCGTCTGCCAATCAGACTTGGAACATCCCCATAGGACTCACAGGGGTTGCCTAGTCTGTGTTCCACAAAGCGGGAACAACTGCTGGTTAATTACGCAGACATGAGGTGAAGAGCGCAGCTGTCTTTGGAGCAAACTCATAAGGAACTGCAACTTCTGCAGTAGGCTCCTAGCCAAGAGGGGGGAACTGGCTTTTGAGCCCAGGCAAGTGACTCCACAGGGCACCTACGCCATGCCTGACACTCGGCCTTTACCAGGAGTGGGAGCTTGCCCCTTGGCTGGCTCTGTTGAACAAGGAGGGAAGCAGCAGACAGTCTGGTACTTTGTTCTGGCCATTCAGTTCATCTATCTAGCTGAGATCTTCATCCTGGTAAAAGAGCCCAGGCATCAGCATGAACATAATATTCAGAGACAAGGAAAGCTGAAGAACTCTAACATTCTGGTCAGTAGAACTGAAGGGTGCTGGGCTATAGCCTTCAAGTAGAAATGCCAGAAGGCCAAATGCCTCCCCTCCTGCCCAGCCCTCCAAACCCCCAAGGGGTATGGGTCCCAAGGCACCTTTTCCTGCTGATCCACACTGGCCCCAGACAACAAGTTCTAGACCATCTCTGGACTAGAAGGTTAAGCCCAACAATAGCAAGTGCCTTTAGGTTTATTCTATAGGACATGATTCCTCTTCCACCTGCACACATTTATAGGTAAATGTTACCTATAAATACCACCTCTGCTTATGGACAGAGCAGCATGGATAACACAAATATCACATGGCTCCATTGTCAGAATCGTGCACAAAAGTAAATCCACCAATGGTTCTATAGAAATTGATTACAAAAGTTACTCATTATCGCTTTTCTACTTAATTTTCTAAAAGGGCAATTTGAAATCACATGGGGATTCATACAATCTGGGTTGATAGTCAAGTAAATTGCATGTAGCAGGTACTTCTCAAGTACTTTTCAGTGAGTGAATGAATGAAGAGAGAATGAAATTAGAGCTCTCCCAGTTTTTCACCCTATTTCTTTCTGAAACTATCTCTCTAAAACTGCAACTTGTTGGGGGTGGTGGAAATATTTTTGCCATGGAAATAGTTTTGATCCCTGCAAACCACGTCACACACCCCCTTTTTTTTATCCTGGGAAGCATATATTTCAGAGAGAGGCTTGTAAAAAAGGCCCACTGAACCCCCACAAGATGAGAGAGGCAGCTGCTCCCCCTGCCTGTTGCCTTACGTGCCAAAGTGCACAGAGATGAGAATCTGATTCTGGGAAGAACGCGTTGGTCATTAACTTTGTAAACTGACTTTCTGAACAACCGTGGGCTATTTAGCATTGGTGTGCATTCACTCAACTTTTCCCCAGTACATTTTCTTTCCCAACTGTATTTTCTTTGGCTCATTCTAAGATCTGGGTGCAGCTCCTGAGATGCTCTGCAGAGTGGAACAATTGGGTGTGTTTTGAGGCTTGCTATAAATGAACCACCAGTCAGCACACACCAGCCACCTACACTGGAGCACACTCAGACCTGCTTGGTGAGGGTTTGGCATTTAGGTAATGGCATTCATACACACCCTTGCAGAGAGCCACCAGCAATGACTCGTTATTGCTCAAGGGTACCAGGGACTCAAGGGTACCTGGACTTGCTGGCAGGCTGCTTCTCTCCTTTCCAATCCTTCATGGCTCTGACCTGAGTTGCAAGGACATTATGCCCCAGGGTGGAGGTGTGGGGGTAGCATATTGATAGACACGATGGGTGGGGTGGAAGAGGAAGAACACTTCCTCTAGCTGGCACTAGTTAAAGAATTCTATATGCTTGAGATGGAAGAGGTGCTAAGGTGCATCTAGGCCAACACCTTCATTTCAAAAAGGAAAAAAAAAAAAAAAACAGAGCCAGAAAGGGGCAATGGTGTGGGAATTAACAGAATTCATTTTTGAGAAATTTAGGACTGTAGTCCTGGTCTCCTGCACCCTATACCCTGCTTGTCCCAGGACCCCCATCTGCTCTGGGGTGACAGTGAGCTTTAGTTTGAGGTTCTCCCGAAAGCATCAACAGTCTCTTAAAAAGCCCTGGAGTCTCAGTGTGGGCTAGCCGCATGGAAGTTGATGGAATCTACCTTGCCTTTTGGGTAAACACCCTTTTATTCTCATCTTTTCTAGGCACTGGTTTCATATTGAACTAAAATGTTTCGCATTCCAAAAATAGTTTGAAGAGATTTATCATGCCATTTAATCCTAAAAACAATTTTAGAACAGAACTTTTATTTTCCTTTTCTAGATGAGAAAACTGAAGCTCAATGATGGCATGTATCTTGTTGAAAGTCACACAAATAGTAAGTGGATCAGTACCAGCATTTTGGGTCCTCACACTTCTGCAGGACATCTGGCTTGGTCTTTTTGAACTTGTCAGTTACACAAGACTTCTTGTATTGATGATCAGGAACAGCTTTTCAAAAGAGGACAGGAACCAAGGACTAGAATCTATTTTAAACCTTCAGTGCTGATTGCATTTGGACTTTTCATGACCTGAAGCACACATCTTGCTTCTTTCAGGGAGTTTTAGATTTCAAGGCCTGACTGAGAATAACAGTCTTATAGCAAAACTAACTTGAGCTTGAGGCCAGTCCTCTCACTTTAAAGCTGTGTGACCTAGGGAAAGTTACTTCACCTCTCTGACATTCTATTTCTTTATACTGAGTTTAACATGCAGGAAGTTTATTGTGGAGTGCTTCTGGGAGTACACCTGTGGAGGAAAGGAAAGAAGCAGGATTGGCCACAGGGAGAAGGTGTATTACATGCAGACTTCTGAAGTTGAGAGAGTCTGTAGTTTTGGGATGAAGGCACTAAACCTTTAAAGTCCTATTATCGACTACTCATTGGATGTAGGTTTGACCTTGGCTGAGATGGTTCTCTTTTACCAGGCTCAGGTTCAGAGAGGTCTGAGAACAGGGAAATGAGTCCTTCAATGTTGAAGGGGGACGGGGGTGATGCCGGACACCATCTGCTATGATACTTTGCACTGTTGCTCTGGAATTAAGTTAATGATTGCAATGGGCACATAGTACAGGTACTAGAACAGAGAACATGTCCAGTTGACATCAAGTCCTCTCTCCTCTTCCTCCTCCTTCCTCTCTCGCTCTTGGTGACAGAAACTCTGCCAGTCTTTCAGGTAGGTCTATAAGGGGGCAGCACCCACAAACCTCACAGAGAGCTCAGGGGACCAGAGGGCAGGAATTTCCTTAGAGTACCTGCTTGCATTCAACAAACTAGCCTGACCAGCTTGCTGCAGGGAACATGTAAGTGCATGGGTGCTTGTGTATGTGTATGTGTGTGCGCACATACCTCTGTGTGTGTGTCCAGATATTTCTGCCAAATCACCTGTAAGTTCCCCAAGATAACACCATGTCTATTATTTCATTCTCATTTCCAAATAGTTTGTTTAGTTAGTGTAGTGGGATATTTGTTACACAATCTAAATTTACTTATTTATTTGCTTCAAACATGCTATACAGCATGCATATTTAAAAAAATAAAAATGGTAGAATGAGGGGGATAATAACAAGCCACACATAATCACCATGAGACCTCAATGAGACCCACCATACATTAGCGCCATGCACACTGGGGAGCTGAATGGAGTCCCCACGAATGGATTCCTGAAGTCCTCAGACAATTGGAAGACATAGTGAGTGTGACAGGGGACTGAGGCTGACATAGGAGTCCTCACAGCCCTCTTATGTCAGGAATCATATACTTGATTTTCTTTAATCCTGAGAACTCCATGAGCTGGGTATTATTTCTGCCTCATACAGACTAGAACCTGGGGCTCACAAGACCAAGCTGACCCAGCTCAGAGGAGGCAGAGCTGTGACTCCCACTCAGGAGGCTGTCTCAGGCCATCACCAGGCTCCAATGCTTTGCCTTTTAGCCAGAAATTCCTTGTTTTGGTAGCTGAGTGGGAGGCATAGGGGTGGAGTGGGGGAGATGTAGTCAGGCAACGTATGAGAAAAGAAAAAGGATTATGGAAAGTTAAAATGGCTTGCCAGTTTGCAAAAGGACTAAGGGGGATAGTCACCCCCTCCTAAAGGGGGTTGTGGGATTGGGGGCAGAGGAGAAATCTCAGACTGGAAGAAGTTTAGGAACTGAAATGAGTTTGTGAAGGAGGTTGTGGTTCTTCTTCCCTGGAGACCACTACAAATAGGCCACAGCAGCCAGCAGTGGTAATAATCAGTGGTTCGCTGCTCATCAGAAACCAGGGTGGGCTGAATAAATATGGGCCAGGGTCAGCCCAGCTGTCCCACTTCTGGAAGGCCTGCTTTGCCAGAACACAGACTTTCAAACCAGGGTGGCCGGGGATGGCTGGTTACCTAGTCATCTTCAATTCCTGCATTCCTCTAGGGACCTTTAACAAGTGAATCTCCCTGGTGCATTAAAATTTACAATCTGGGTCATTTACAGAGCATCCCAGAAACCCACCTGTATAAAGGTATATGTACCTATGCACACAGGAAGTGGCTAATCCTTTTCTGCCAGGGGTTGTGTGGCCTGGCTCCTTTGTGTCCCAGTTGTCATGAAATGAGTGACATGACTGCATAGGTATGCACCCCTGCTGTGCAGCTCCTAGCTTCTCAGCCCCCACCCAAATTGTTTTATCTGGAGATGCCTATTCATTTTTCCCTGACTTCTGTATCCAGATTCATTCTCTGCTACCTGGCAGTAGCCTGGTATCCTTCCAACTGGATCCTTGATAGTTTTTCTCTCAGGCTCACCTTGGGTTCCCTTCTATATGCATCTGTGTTGCCCTTTGGGCATTGTCCACTTTGATCCCTGGAAAATTAACCCCCTTGGATGGAGAACTTCCATGCGTGGACTCTGGATGGGAGGTGCAGGGACTTCAAGGGAACAGGGCTGTCAGCTGCATTTGGGCCTCAGCTCCTCCACCCAGCCTCTGTCATTTAACTTGCATCTCCTCATCTATAAAGTGGGGAGTCACTTCTACCTGATGGGTCATTTGCAAAGGGTATACACTTTGGAGATAGAAGCTCTATCATGGAAAATGGCTGCCTTCTTGCATTGCCTGGTGACTTTTATTTTCCTATGACTGCAGGTTTCCTTGAGAGCTGGATGCTAAGGAGAGGTGCTGAGAGAGGGGAAGCCAGCTTTACCAAGGACAAACAGGTAGATGGAGGACACAGGCATGGAGGATGCCCTCGTGGGGTTGAGATAGACTCCTGGAGGTCTCACTGCTAAGACTACTGCATGAGCTTCATCTTAATGGACCTCAGGGCCTGTGCTACAGGTGAGGAGCTTGCTCCAAGTTCCACGGAGATGCAGACCAAAGACCTGGCCTCATGGGTGGTCTCCAGAGAACATCTCCATGAATATCTATCAGATTGCTTCCAACTTTTCAGAAGGAAGGATGAAAGTTACAAAAGCGTTCAAGAGTCTGGACCTTTTGTTATAAAAATATTATAAATTCACAGAATTTCCCACAACATCTACTCACAGTGTTGCTAAGACGTGGCACATGTGCAGTAAAAACAAATCATCAGCCGGGATTGTTGCCATGCTAGTGGTGAAACTGTACATCTGAAGGCTGAAGACTGTATACATTTTCCCTGAGTGCTGACGCCTTGCAGAAATGGACTCTATAGGGGACTCTGGAGAAGATGTGGGAATGTTCAAGGACTTTCGAGGTTGGTGGCACTGTTTCTTTATGACATCTAATTCCACTCTCACTGCTTCAGATGGATCGCCTGAGCACTGCTCTTGCATTTATCAGTCATGATTAAGGTCAATTTTTGGCTCATGAATAGAATGACTGGAGGGAAAAGAATGGGAGAAAGATTGGCTGAGAGGCAGACATGAGAAGGGAGGGGGGAAACACAAATTTCTTTGAAGACTCCAAACAATAGGTGATTTGGATAAACATCGTGGTTTGCGTCTTCTGGACTGAGGCCTAAAAGAGAGGGGCAAATTGGGAGGGAGGACACATGTGCACCCAGAAAAAAAAAAAGCAGTGAGAAAACACGTGGAGGTAGACAGCCATCTGTACTTGACATTAGGGTGCTATATGTTTACTCCAGACTCCCTGGCTGGCTAGATCAGTGGCGGGTTGTAGGGGGGTGGTAGGCAACTGGCAGAAGGAATGAAGTATGTATAAGGTCAGATGCTTATAATTTGAGATATTTTCCCTAGGTACAGGGCATGTGCTGGCAATTTTATTTCAATTTATTGATTAATTTTAATTCTTCACCAATACCTAGTAATTAAGCTCTCACTATGCTCTATGCTCTCACTGGGGCTCAGTGATGGGTTTAAGCACAGTCTCTTGTCTTTGGAGCTTCTTGTCCAGGGGTGGAGACAAACATGAATAGAAAAAAAGGGCACAAATTTGCAGCAACATGGATGGCGCTGGAAGGGATCATGCTCAGTGAAATAAGCCAAAAAGAAAAAGAAAAATACCGGATGGTCTCACTCATAGCAGGAATCTAGAAAACTTAAATAAGGGACCAGGAAAATGAATAACTATAAGAAGGTGAAAATCAAAATCAACAAAAACTATGAACCAGAGACACTTTTTGGGGGGTGGGGGGCGGGAGGGGAGGGATTGGGGTCAGAATGGGGGGATTGCAATTGTATGGGGAATATAAAAATAAAATTTATTAATTAAAAAAAAGAATGTTATAGAAAGGAATTATAAAAAAAATTAAAAAAAATAAAAAGTCAAAAAAAAAAAGAAAAAAAGGGCACAAATGCACGTTAATCTGCCTTGGTGGTAAATGCAGCAGAATGTAGTATGTTAGGGAAGAATCTGACTCGGTTGTTTCTACAACTAGGTTTTTCTAAGGAAATGATGCTTGAACTGAGATCTCACGGATGACAAGAACCAAAGAGGCTGTGAAGTGAGAGAAAGCAGAGGACAGACTGGGCAGCAGGGACAGGGGCCACGTGGTGGGTGAGGAGGTGGGGACAGGGCTCCCGAAGAGAACACTGTTAGAGTGAGGCAGGAGGGGGAACATGGGGTGGGAACCTGGAGGTGAACCTGGTGGAGGAGCTACCAATGAGGAAACTGAGGCTTGGAGAAGGGAAGTATGAAAAATATCCCTTAACTCAAAAGGGCCAGACCTGGGGTCAGTCCTCATGGCCTGGGGATCCTGGGGCCCATGAATGTTTTTCACGTATTAGGTACTTTGTTCATTGTGAGTCCTTGGGAAATAGCATCTTATTAACTCTCACTCAACATTAACTATACTGCTCAAGCATTTAGAATGCACATATAATACCATGTTACTGTGTCTCATAGTAACGTGAGCATTAATAAAACGTGTTTATAATAACCAGTCACATCTTTAACTTCTAAAGAAAGGTTTCTAGAATCTTTCTGGTTAGTGACAACACTATAGCAGGAATCAGGGGAGCTTTGTCAAATCAAAAAGCATATCTCCAGGGCCATAGGTGGGTTGTCACAGTGTGGCTGTCTGCAAGGCTTTGTCGGGTTATATATTTGTGAGTCATTATCACTTTACACAATAGATAACCTAGGCTTCTGGAAAACTCATAAGGTAACGTTTGGTAATTCAAAACCTGAAAATAATCTAAAGAATCCTTTCTCCCAGAACCCAGTTTGATACCTTTATGCATTTGTAAAACCAGTTTTCCTAAAGCTGGGCCCACCAGTCATATATGATCATTTTAAATTCATGTTTGAGGGATGGCTTTTGAGTGTTGTAAGGACACTTTTATGTCTTCATGTGATAAGATGGTAAGTGTATAGAGTGAAGGCCTATGTGAACCCATTGTGTTTTTTCCAACCTGGTAGTTACCACATAGGGTCTTTATCTGATGTTGTATATAAATGACTCTGGAAGATTTCTTGGAGCGATGACACAAGATGATGAAAGCTGGCCGGCTGACCTTCAAGGTCTCCTGTTCAGCCATATGAAGCATCTGTAATGAGCTTCCCTCTCCCTGGTGGATGCCCTGTGCTAAAGCCACCCCTCCCCGCAGGCCCAGAGGTCCTCCACTTGGTTTCCTGAGCTGCCTGTCCTCACCTGCACTGCCTCTGGCTTCTCACATCTGGAAACTACAAACCCCACACAGTCCCCTTTCCGGCTTTATCTGGGCCGTGGCTCAGTACTCAAAGGAATCTCGCACTTTCATGTCATGGTGCTTCTTGTTGCCATTTCCTCTCCCCTTGGACAAGGTAGAGCCATGGGTCATTTGCAATGTAATCTCATTCTTCCTGGAGGGTGGCCCAGGGAGACCTGGTCAGGGTGCTTGGTAGGATGGGGTTCTGATGATAGAGAAAGAACTTTGGAAGCAAGCAAGTCTGCGTCTACTGGTTACCGATACATGACCTCAGACTCTCCAAACTGCATTTTCCTTCACTATAAAATGGTGAGAAAAATCCAGTCCCGGAATTGTAGTGAGGAGTTAGTGAGAGAGACTACGTTAGTCATCAGGCGCAGTAGGTGTTCATACTTGGTAACTCATAAACAGGGAGGGGCACAAAAGAAAAAGCTTGAGGGAGAGCCTAAGAGATCTGAATTATGTCAAGTCCAAGGTGTGAGTGAAGCGTCAGGAATGGGAGATCATCCTGAATGTGAGAAGTGGGCAGATGCGGAGTGGGGTCAGCCGCTCGATGAAGGGTGGGAGGCAGTTGTCAGGGGAGGCTGGAAGGCAAACGCCAGCTCCTCTATCACTGATCCCATATGGCCTGGTCCTGGTGGCGGTGGTCTTTTAAACACCCAGGAGTAGGGAGACAGGGACATGCATCTGTGATTAAGCAAAACTTCTAGATTCCTTTTGAAGTACCCATCAATCTCTAGCCCAGAAAGCCCACTACCCCCAATCTATTTTGCCCTTTCTTCCAACACTGAGATGGTTTTTTTATGTCACTTCATTTCTCCTTCAATCTATTCTTATTTCAGTCAAAGTTTGAGTCTATGTCACTTTGACTAATAATGACTGGCGATTACCAGTTAGCTCTTGTCATTTCTAAGGCTGAACTTCCACTGGGGCTCATCAGTAACGTTGGTCTCGGCAGGTCCCAAGTTTCATGCTATAAAACAGTGATGGTTTTATTGACCAATTAACATAGGTTAATGATGATTGTTTTTATGAAAGTTGGCGGGTCACCCTCTAGACAGTGGGTTGAGCAATGTCATCTCAGTCTTAATCGTAGATCATAAAATGTTAGAGCTGGAAGGGTCTCAGAAGTCCTGTAGTCCAACCCTCTCATTTTACAGAGGCATGGACAGAGGCCTGGAGAAGTTAAACTCTGGATTAAAAAGGTCAGTGGGCTGGAGAGAAGTGTGGAAGCCCCAAGAAGGGCAGGTTTTAGAGGAGTCCATGAACTCTGTTCTCTTTCTTATAACCATGAAACTTAGTCCTACCAAATGCCAGATCCAAAAATGGTACTGTGATCAGGATTCTAAGGCCAGTATGTGAGGAACTGGATATTTTAAAGGCTAGATGACCTTTACGATCTTGATCAACTCTAGCATTATTTTGTATGGCATGCACAAAAGTATACATGTAATAATTTACTTATTTGCTGAAATTATTTCTCCTGTAATAGTTTCTTTTTTTTTGAATAATAAATTTTATTTTTATATTCCACTTACAATTGCAACCCCCCCATTTTGACCCCAATCCCTCCCCTCCCGTCCCCCACTCCCCAAAAAGTGTCTCTGGTTCATAGTTTTTTGTTGATTTTGATTTTCACTTTCTTATAGTTATTCATTTTCCTGGTCCCTTATTAAGTTCTCTAGATTCCTGCTATGAGTGAGATCATCCGGTATTTTTCCTTTTCTTTCTGGCTTATTTCTCTGAGCATGATCCCTTCCAGCACCATCCATGTTGCTGCAAATTGCATGTGTTTATCTTTTTTGAATGCTGAGTAATATTCCATGGTGTATATGGACCACATCTTCTTGATCCAGTCATCTATTTTTGGGCATTTGGGCTGTTTCCAAAGCTTAGCTATTGTAAACAGTGCTGCTATAAACATAGGGGTGCAGGTGCTCTTTGGAATTGATGTTTCTGTGTCCTTTGGGTAAAGACCTAGGAGTGGAATTGCTGGATCCTATGGAAGCTCTATGGTTAGTAGGTCCAGAAATCTCCACACAGCTCTCCATAGTGGTTGGACCAGTTTGCACTCCCACCAGCAGTGCAGCTCCTGTAATAAAGTTTCTTAAGGATAGGGTTGTTTTATTCTTTTTTTCTTTCTCTTATAGTCTTGCTAACGGTATGTTCTCAATAAGACATTTACTATATGAATAAAATAATTAAGGAATGAATGAGTGAAGATGCTTTGAAAGTATGTGAGAAAAAGTAACCAGGGTCTTAAGTGAATTTTAGAGCAGAGTAAACTCACCTGGTTGACCATACTTCAGAAGCTTATGGAATGGGAGAGGGATTTGTTCTGAACTGAAATAAGGAAAACTGCAACTGAAGATTTTTCTGGAAAAAAAAGTCTGAATCCCATTGAAGATTCCTTGTTCAAGAAGAGACACCTACAAAGAGGGAAGATGTGACACAGGCCACCTTAACTGGGAAGATTAGGGATTGGAAAGGCTAGCTATTTTGTGGGCATGTAAGCTCACCTTCCAAGGAGGGGGCATTTAAAGTGAGTGGAATTGAAGGTTTTGCAAATGAGGACAAGGCTGGACAAACTAATGCTCCAAGGAGCTACCAGTTCAAAGCTTCTCTGCAAGAATTCAAGCTCTAGACTAACCTGGTGCCCTGTCCTGGCCCTGACTCACCTCTGCATCTGTGTAAATTCCTACTCTACTAGAAAGAGATGAGCATGGAAACCTAAGGCCCCTCACTTCTCAGAAAAAGGAAGAGCAATGTGTGGATACATTTCTATTTGGCGCAAATGTCAGTGGATTCCATGTTAACTATTGATGTGCAAGGATCACAGCCCAGACCGACCTCCCAGACACCATCACGTGTCTGCCATCTGGCGGCTGGGTTCTCACCTGGGAGCCCCACTTGCTTCTCAGCCAGAAGACCCTGGCTGCCCGCACTCCCCCTCTGTTCCTCAACCTCCTGTTCCTGAAGGGAGTGGCAGTGCTGATGGATTTCTTATCTCTTACTGGATCCTGCTCAAGGTTGTTGATCTGAGCAATCTTAATCATCCAAATGAGTTTGCAGCTGTTCCTGCTCATCAGAAGCACATATTCAGTGTTATCCATAAAGTGCTGATTTCCACACAGGGCGCTGAGGATACAGGGGCTCCATGCCCAGGGCGACAATAGAAAATTAAATCTGCTCCCCAGGCTCCCTTGCCAGGCTGGGATGGGTGGGGGGCATCCTGGAGCAGCGCTGAGGAAGCTGCCTGCCCGCTTGCTTGCGTGGTTATAGAGTCGGTGCCAGCTGATAGCATTCCTGGCAGTCCCTCCTTTCTTCCCTCTCCCTCCTGTGCTTGCCTCCTTCATCCCTTCTTTCTCTTCCATTCCTCTCTCCCTCCCCTCTTTCCCTTCTTCCTGTCTTCTCTGTGACAGACATTTATTGAACACCTACTAAGTGTCAGGCCCCGGGCCTCCCTGGTGGCGCAGGCGGTTGAGTGCTGCACTGTGAAGCTGTCCACAGCCTCTGCAGCGTGGGTTTGATCCTGGCCGGCCAGGGACAAACCCACATGGCCAGGCAGACCTCTCCTGCCTCGCCCGCTGCTCCCCTCAGCAGTGTATTTCGTCAATCTGCCTGTTCTGTTCCCTGCTCTGTCTCTGGTGAATCCTCTCACCCTCCTGCACATCTGGCCTGTACCCCACTTCTTGCATAAATAAGTAAATCTTTAAAAAAAAAATAAATCTCAGGCCCCACGTCAGGAGATGTTGTGAAGGGAGGGAATACAGAAGCTGATAGACTCTGGCCTTTTGGGGGTTAGAATTTGCACAACTGAACTGCAGAGAGAAAGCAAAGTAGTGCACAGGGTCCCAAACTCCCACATCAAATGCACGGTCATCAGGCAGGCTTCATGCAGAACGTGATACTTCCTTAGAAGAAGGAGCTTGAATGCAGTTGGGAATGAGAGAAGCCATTGTACAGGCATTTAAATTGACACTCAGAGGATGGGGTGTTGAGGGTGAGCAGATTTCTCCTGGGTTCTCCATATCCAGAAATGGTCTTTGCCTTCCCTGGCATCCCCAGTGCTTATCTGCTCTCTCTGCTGGCATCTGTAAAACTCAGGACTTGGCTCTGTGGGTGCTTTTTCTCTCCTCCTCAAGACAGGCCTGGCTGCCTCCTTTCCATGGGTGGCCTCTGGGAATTGATTTCCCGAGAGTCACAGGGAACTGGAGTCCCTGCCTCCAGGGGTTTAAAAGGCAATCGGACAGCAACGTGGACTTCAATACTCAGGAAGCAGTCAAAATAGTATATGTTTTAAAAATGTTAACTATATATATATATATTATACCAACACAGAGAGAAGGCCAATTTTTAAAAAGAGATAAAAATACCTCACACAAACAGTTTCCAGAGAGGGACGATGTATGGGGGCGGGGGGTGGGGGAGCGGAGGGGGTTGGTTAGGAAGGAAGCAGTGTTCAGCAGTCAGCCAACCTGGGGGAGGTTTGTGGAGGAAGGTGGGCTTCAGGACCTGAAGGAGGTAACCTGGACTGGAAGGCTGGTATGGGAGGATGACTGGCCAGTAGGCCCATGACACAGGGGCTCCTTCAAGACGGAGACTGCGAGGGAGATACTCTTGAGTCCTGGGCAGCCAGTCTGAGGCCGGCAATGCATGAATGAGCCATGAACAAGCTGCGTGGCAGAAAGCCAAAAGGCTGGGTGAGAAGGCAGAGGAAGGCGAGGGTTACTGAAAGAGGTCAACATGGGTTGGAACCAGCGAGGGGGTCCCTGGAGCACCTTGCTAAAGGTTTTGAGGTGTGGGGTGCTGCACATCGGGAAGCCAGTTCTGGCTATGAGGAATTTAGCATCCCACCAGGGCCCCTGATCAGCCCCACGGGCCCAGGACTCCAAGTGACTCTGCAGTCGCATCCCTGTGACCTTGAGCAGGCCACCTTGCTGCTCTTCACCTCACTCTCCATAAAAGAAACCCAAGCTGGCTTTTCCCTTTGGTCATGAGGCCAGGCCAGAGTTAAACTGATGGTTTGGTGGTTGGGAGGAGAGTCTGTAGCCATAGCTCAGGGAGGAGAGGACAAAGATGTGAGCCTAAGGACTGGTACTGGGACAAATGAAAAAGAAGTGAGAAGCACATAAAGTTTAGCTGTTGATTTATTTAGGTGTCTAGACAAAAATAAGGGAAATAACAATAATAGCCATTTATTGAATGGTTAATATAGCCTATTGCTACATACTCATACCCACCTTCTAAGATGGGCATTATTATTACCCCATTTTATAGACAGAGGAGTTGAGGTTTGCAAGGTAAACACTGTTAGTATGTGGAGAACTGGAATTTGAAAACTGGGTTTTTCACTCCTGCCAGAACTCTTAGTCACTGTTTTTCCTTCTTCCCTTTAGATGATTCCCTCATGAGGCTTAATCTGGGTTTTTTTTTTTTTTTAAGGTTTATTTATTTTTATACAAGAGCTAGGGTACAGGCCAGAGGTGGAGGCACAGGAGGGTGAGAGGAGTCACCAGAGACAGAGCAGAGAGCAGAAAAGGTAGACGGACCAAAATATACTGCTGAGGGGAACAGTGGGCAAGGCAGGAGAGGTCTGCCACGCCATGTGGGAATCTCCCTGGACGGCCGGGAATCAAACCCGTGCTGCAGAGGCTGCAGACAGCTTCACAGTGCCGTGTTCAACCCGCGGCGCCACCGGGGAAGCCCTGTTTGTTTATTTTTTTTTAAACATTTATTTATTTATGCATACAAGAACTGGGGTACAGGTCAGAGGTGTGGGGGGTGAGAGGATTCACCAGAGACAGAGTGGGGAACAGAACAGGCAGATTGACTGAAATACACTGCTGAGGGGAGCAGCAGGGAGTCAGGAGAGGTCTGCTGAGCCATGTGGGTTGCTCCCTTGCTGGGGATCAAACTCGTGCCGCAGTGGCTACAGACAGTTTCATAGTTTGTGTCTTAACCCCTTGTAACACCATGGAGGCCCTAATCTGGGTTTTTTTTTTTTTAAGATTTATTTTTATTTATTTATACAAGCACTGGGTACAGTCAGAAGTGCGCCATGTGGGACCCTCCTCCGGTGGCCAGGGAGCAGCCGGGAATCGAACCAGCACTGCAGAGGCTGCGGGCAGCTTCGCAACCCAGTGCTCAACTGCTGCGCCACCGGGGAGGCCCCCTAATCTGGGTTTTTAAATGGTGTTGTGCCATGGCTCTGCGCAAGGACAGGCCAGGAGGCATCGGCAATTCTCAGGGTCCAAACTTGCAGTCAAAATCATGTGCACAGAGCTAAGCTTTGGAAACAACCCAAATGCCCAAAAATAGATGACTGGATCAAGAAGATGTGGTACATATACACCATGGGATATTACTCAGCATTCAAAAAGGATAAACACATGCAATTTGCAGCAACATGGATGGTGCTGGAAGGGATCATGCTCAGCGAAATAAGCCAGAAAGAAAAAGAAAAATACCGGATGGTCTCACTCATAGCAGGAATCTAGAAAACTTAAATAAGGGACCAGGAAAATGAATAACTATAAGAAAGTGAAAATCAAAATCAACAAAAAACTATGAACCAGAGACACTCTATGGGAGGTGGGAGGAGGGGAGGGGAGGGATTGGGTTCAAAATAAGGGGGTTGCAATTGTATGGAGAATATAAAAATAAAATTTATTTAAAAAAATAAATAAATAAAACAAATTATAAGCAAAAAAAAAAAAAAATCAAAAAATCATGTGCACAGGGGCCTCCCTGGTGGCACAGCGGTTGAACGCTGGGTTGCGAAGCTGCCCGCAGCCTCCACAGCGCTGGTTTAATCCCCAGATGCCTGGCGAGGGTCCCACATGGCGCACAGACCTCTCTTGACACCCGCTGCTCCCCTCAGCAGTGTATTTCATCAGTCTGCCTGTTCTGTTCCTCCCTCTGGCTCTGGTGAATTCTCTCACCTTCCCCCACTTCTGACCATACCCAGTGCTTGTATAAATAAATAAATCTTTAAAAAAAAAAATCTTGTGCACAGTAGACTGGCAGAGCAGGTACCTCAGCAAGGAGACTGGGGACCTGCCATGAGAAGGAGCTGGAGAATAAGGGGCCTTCTCATTTGTAAAATGCTTTCACAGCTTTTGCCTTAATTGATTCTCATAACAGCCTGGGGGTTAGAAATAGATTTTTTAATATTCCCATTTTCCAGTTGAGGAATCTGAGGCCTAGAGGGGTGAAAAGAATTACCCAGGGTCATCCAGCCAGCAGACAGCAGGAGAACAGAGCCTGGTTCTCTTTTCCTTGGGATTAGTTCCTTGTCGCTGTTGCACATGGGGTCCCAGAGGATGCCCACCTTACAGGTATGCCCTGGATCCTAAGAGCCCAGGTGAGAGAGGTAGTGAGCTGTGTGAAATCATCCTCAAAGCCCCAACAGGGCAGTGGCCTGGGTCTAAGGGTCTGAGAGCAGCATATCTTGATACTGAGAACTAGAGGACAAGGGAAATGGCATGGACCCCAGAAATGAATTAGTTACCCCATATATAAACACCCATGGGGTCCCTTCTCCAGAATCTGGAGGTAAGGAGAAGGCGGGATGGACACTGCAGGTTTGGGTCTCTCTATCACCTCTGTGGCCAGGGACTCAGGGGACTCTGGATAAGCACAGACGGGGAGAGTAACGCTGATGGGCAGTGTCCCATCCTGGGCTGCAGTGGTGAGAACTTGTGCTTTAGAGACAGAGTGCTCTTGGTGCACACCTAGCCTCATCTCTTCTTGGCTTGGGGAGTTTGTGTTTCAGTGGCCCTTTCCCTATCATGGAATAACAAGTTTCCTTTTAGCCATAAAGTTTGAAGAAGTAAATACATATTCATGCTATTAAATGAATTTCATTCATTTTTCCAGCCCACTATATGCAGGGCCGTACTAGGTGTTGGGGGTAGCTCTGTGACCCCTACACACAAAATCTCAGCCTTTGCAACTCGGGCTCCACAGTACCACTTCCCTCCCCAATCCAGTAAGGGTGCCAGAGTTTTCCCCAAGACTGGGTTCCATCCCAGCAGCTGGAGGAGGAGGGGGTGGAGGGGTGGGAGAGAAGAAATTCAATCTTGTTCTGAGCCCATAGTTCCTGAGCCAAGCAGGAGCCAGAGGTTGTTGGGAGGGTGGAACTGGGGCTGGGGGGATGAAGGGGAGGCTGGGCACCTCTGTGGTCTTCCTTATCAGGCTGCCCCAGCACCAGAAGCACAGAGAACTTGACAATGATGATCTCACTAGTGTTCAAAGCTTCCTGGGGGAGAGCAAAGGCAAAGCAGAAAGCACTGGAGTGTGCTTGTGTTGACAGCTGAAGGATCATAGTGTCTGGCTGGGGAACACAGGCTGCGGGGGTGGCGAGGTGGTGCATAGATTTTGAAGGCTCACAGAGCAGCTTGCCCAGCACCCCTGCCCCAGGCCCCAGGCCGAGTTCACTGAGCACAGATGCTCAAGGGAGGCTCCTTTTTCTAATCAGCAGCCTGCACTGTGTGCTAGATGCTTTTTTCTGTTTCCCGTGGGCACCTTTTCAAAATCCTACTAGTTTTGGAAGGAGGATCATAGTTCCCATGTTCTAGATTAGGAAACTGAGGCACACAGGAAGGAAGTGACTTGCTTAAGGTCACACAGCTTCACTGTGAGAGCTGGGTGGCAACCTCGCCCACTCCTCCCCAGGAGATGCAGTGCCATGCACACTTTCTCTCCAGGCTGACGACCTGCAGTAGACCAGATGAACACACACACACACACACACACACACACACACACACACACACACACACACACGCCCTCCATCCTCCATCAGTCCGCCCCCTGCAGCTGCGGAGAACAAGGAGCAAGACCAGGTTCCCCAATAGCCTAGGGCTCAGAAGGTGGCCAAGGAGGTCTTGGTGCCCCCTCTCTATTTTCTTCTGTTACCTCCCTTGGATTCCTTTCCTCTGCTCCCTGATTCAAACCTTGCTTTGTTTTCCCTCATTTTCCTTTCCTCTCTTCACTCAGTTTCTCCTTTTTCCTTCCCTCCCTCCCTCCCTCTCCCGGTGCTTTCTCCTTAACCTCCAGTTTTCCTCTTTGTCTCTTCATCTTCTTCCCTCCTTTTCTATTTGTTTTTCTTCCCGCTGCCCTCTGCACCCCTCCCTCCCGCGCGCTCCCTGCCCGGCTCCCTCCATCTGCGCCTCCAGCCTCCCTCCGCCCTGCGCCCCGCCCTACCCGCTCCCCGCTCCCCTCCTTCCCTCTCGGCTCTCGCTCTCCGTGATTTATTACTTGCCCTGCTGCTTCTGACAAACTATTTGTAGGAAAATGAGATTTGGTCCGCGCTGGATGGCTCCTCTGGGAGGCAGGCGTGGGGGTCGGGTGTCGGAGCCCCCGTGCGGCCCCCCCACCAGAGCCCACGGCGCTTACGGAGCTCTTTAAGATAAATGAGCAAAATTAAGAGACTCACTGGGGGAAGAAAACACTGGATGGCAGTAAGCGAGAGCGGATGGTACATGGTTTCCTCCCAGAGATTCATCCACGTGCGCCCCACTGGGGCCTCCCCCATCTGCTGCAGACTCCAGGGAACTCCCTTCCCCCGGAGAAGAACTTGTAGCCCCGGGGTGCGTTTTCCCCCTCCCTGGATGTGGCACCGAAAAGGCCTGGAAGATTTCTAGCCAGGCTGGAGCAACAGATTTGGGGTGGAGCTGCACCAGGATGCTCTGGAGATGGCCAGGAAGGGGCCTCAAGGGGTGAAGGGGAAGAGGAGGAGACTAGAGAGCCTCTGAGGGCAGCCTTTTTGGGTGCACTTGGGGGAGCAGCCCCAATCTTCTGAGTTCAGGCTGCTTTGCTGCAGCCATACCTGGCCCCATTGGCATCATTCAGGAGCCAGTGGAAGTCCTTGACAGAGGAAAGGCCTCAGGCCTCATCTGTAGGACAGGGGTTTATCTCCTGGAGTATAAGTTTGTCTGAGTAAGCAGACTATAAACTCCCTGAGGGCAGGTGGTGGGTCTCTTGGTTTCCCTGCAGTTTCTGAGGGCTGTCTCACCACAGGCCCTGAGGATTATTAGTGGAGGGAGTGATGGCCTAAATACAAGAAATCTTGCAAACTCCCTTTCCAGATCCAGTGGGATATGCATTGAAGACAGTTTTTCAAACTATTTTTTCCCTTATTTTAAAAGCAATACACTTTTTTTGTTAAGCATTGAAAAATAGAAACACAAAATAAAAAATCAACTATATTATGCTATAGTTTGGAACTTATCCTAATTTTCTCTCCATAAGAGTTAAAAAAACAGGGTAATATACATATTTTAGACCTGTTTTTCCATATACTATTATCCACTCAATTGTGCTTAGCTTTTATGATACTAAACATCTTTCCAAAAGATTATTTTAAATGGACACTTATTTTATGCGTATTGTATGTGATTTTTTTTAAACAAGGCACATGTTTTGCTCACTTTGGTTATTTCTAAAGGCTTGCTGTTATAAGAGGTGTTAACTTTAGTATATTTTGTATACTAATTCAAATCATTGCATTTTTACCAATGATTTCCCATCCTTTCTGGACTCATGAGATATGACATATTTTCTGTTGGGAGTGCCAACTGGTGTCTATCAGTCTGGAGTGTGTAGGTCTTGAGGATGGAAAATAACGCCAAAAAGATTTTATTATTTTCTCTCGAGTTTGTGCTGCCACCTGTACTTTTATTGTAAACAAATGAAAATGTGTGTGTTATACTGAGATGCTTACAGATGTGACCCTTCCCATCAATATATTTCTTGGGGCCTTTGAGGACATCTTATTTCACTTGCTATAAACTTTTTTGTTCTCAGTGGCTTTCTGAGGCAGTAATAGGGAGAGGGGGTGAGGAGTCCATGAATAATTTTCAATATATGGAAAATATTTGGATAACTCGACAATGAAGTATCTTGGGCTCATAAAATGCCAACTTTCTTTGCTTTGGGTTGATTTATCCCAACTCTATTTGGGAATATGCATGACCTCAAACATTGATTTGAATGCTATTTTCTAAGTCCTTTATTCATAAATGAAAGGGAGAACTGATTGTTTAATGCCCACAGTCTATTTTTTCTAGTCACATAGAGGTTTGGGGGCGCTAGTGGGGGACCTGTGATGGAACGAATTTGGGAAGCAGTAAAGCACTGCAGTCCTCTTTCTACTGTCCAACTGTCGTGGAAGCAAAACCTGCCCAAATAAGAGGACTGTCTAGATCCAGAAGTTGACAGTATGCTGGGAATTTTCTGGGAAAATCCATCCAAATCTCTCTGTGTCAGATCATGAAGGAGAGAGGAGACATCTATTAAAGGGGTGGAAGGCATTCACTGATGACAGGGGAAGAGGCATACATAGGACAAAAACAGGGACAGAGACCAAAAAAAGGATGATTAGTAGTTGATTCAATCTGGAGGGCTCCCCCTCATTTCATTTTAATAGTAAGAAAAGATGTTTTAAGGGATGATAGGAGAGAAACGAAATTAAAATTAAAGAAATAAAGAAATTAAAGTATCATGATCCCTTTAATATAATCTAAGATTTGCTCTACATAATCCAGCCACATTTTCGATAAGAAATTCATGGCTTCTCTGTCCCCAGTAACAGAACGGTGATCTTTATGGGCCGGCGTGAGGAAGCTGGCGGGCACGGCCCCCGTCACATTAAACTGTCTCAGTGAAGAGGCAATTTGTTTGATATTAAGAGTTATAAAAATATCAGCACAGAGCGGTTATGCCGGGGATATTGCATAAGCCAATCTGAATTTTAATGTAGTGTGAGCAATAAGCACCGCATTCCCTATGCCCGTGCCACACTCCCTCTCTGCAAATATTTGAAGAGAAAAAAATACAGGCTTTGAGTGCCTTGCTTTTTTCCATTTCTGCCTCATGTGGCCTCATTTCTTATCGGATGTATGGGAGTTGGCCAGGGTTTCTGGAAGCCAGTAGCATCCTTTGCTTGTTAGGGGGGAGAATTGTGAACATGGTCACATAGACCAGCTTCCAGGCACCTCCTTACAACCATGCAACCAGCCCAGTGCTGCCAGGGACCCAGCCTTCAGCTCTCTGCATCTTAGGATGTTCATCCCAAGTGTCATTCAGTTTCTTAATCCAATGCAATGCTCTTTCTCAGGCATCCCCTTATCCTTGAAATCCTTCTTAAAATGCTTTTTTTTATCCTCTTACCACCCAGCCTTCCATCTCCTTATCTATTCAGTGGCCTCTAGGTGCAGATTTTGACCTCCCTTCTCCGTCTCCTATCAGTTTTCTCATTATTTCCATTTACCACCATTCTTCTCCCTTCACCTCCCAGTCACCTCTTCCCAGCCTCTTCTCCCATAAATATCCATTCAGCTTTACAGATAGATCTCTCTGAAACATGCTAGCCAATTAATTTCACTTCCACTGGGCGTCTACTCCATGTCAGGCACTGGGCTGTAGCTGAAGGAGACACAAACATGAATAAGACTGGGTGGTCCCTGCTCTCCAGGAACCCCAGGTGCCATTGGGAGGGGCAGGGGTGGAGGGAGTGGAAGCACACTGGTCATTTTCCCTCAGGGTGGAGTGAAGTAAGATCCCCAAGTCAGGGCCAAGAAGTGGCCTCAGAAGGGGAGATGCATTTGCCTGAGGGGACATTAGGGATTTGTTCCGGAGGTGGTGGCTTAGTGATTGAACTCCTGGAAAGGGAGCAATTGAAGGTGGCAATGGAAGAACTAAGCCTAGAGGAGTGTTATTTCAAAAGAGCAGAGAAAGGCATGGTGGGAGGGATTCATGGGGAATTTGTAAGAAATGGGTGCTATCTAGCTTGGCTGAAGAGGCTCAAATAAGTTCAGGAATATGCTGAAAGCTAATGAAAAGTAGAGGTGACTCAATGTCAGGGTTGTCCAGTTCAGGACACTTTTCATTTCTCCAAACCATTAACTCTCAAAATGTAGTATGGGACCCTGGACCCCTGAGACCCTGTCAGGAGGTCTGTAAGTTTATCTCTGTTTCAAAGTCATTTGCTTTTGATTTTTTCCTTTCCTCATGAGCGTACAGTGGGGTTTTCTTACAGTGCTTTAGGAGGATCTGCGTACTTCAGTGATCCAACATTTTCTTCGGGACCAAAGTGTGAATGTATGCTTCATGCATGGGTGAAACGCCCACTTAGGACAGGGTAGATCAGTGGATTTTAAAGTCAGAGGGACAAAAGCTTCACTGCTGTGTTTTCAAAATCCACATCACAATTCACTTTAAGAAACTACCATTTGTTCAGTTTTGAGGTAGTATCAAAGAAGAATGTCACAATTATCTGAAAAAGTGACCAAACATATTTCTCCCTTTCTAACTTCATATATGTGGGAGGCTAGAGTTTGTCTAGTAAGCCTCAACCAGAATGACCTGTGGCAACACCCTGCATGAGAATCCAGCTGTTTTCTATCACATCAGCCATCGCTGAGATGAGCAAGGATGTATTATGACACATAGCTCACACTTTTTGAAAATATATTTTCCATATAGACATAAGCTATATTAATATGAATGAATTTCTTATTGTTACTTTTAAATGAATCAATAAACAACTACTTTAAATACGCTTAAGTTTTGATTTGTAATACAGTAAATATTGATACCGATAACCCACAGATACATGTATTTTTCACTTGTTCAATGAATCATTTTTAAATCACACAAAAGTCCTGAGACCACAGTTTTGACAATGGTTGGACCAAAATGTGCCTCTAAATGTTTATAAGTGGGCCTCCCTGGCGGCACAGCAGTTGAGCGCTGGGTTGCGAAGCTGCCCGCAGCCTCTGCAGCACTGGTTCGATCCCCGGCTGCTCCCCGGCCACCTGAGGAGGGTTCCACATGGCGTGCAGACCTCTCCTGCTGCCCGCTGCTCCCTTCAGCAGTGTACTTCGGTCCTTCTGCCTGCTCTGTTCCCTGCTCTGGCTCTGGTGAATTCTCTCACCCTCCCGTGCTTCTGACTGTGCCCAGTGCTTGTATAAATAAAATAAAAACAAATCTTAAAAATAAATAAAAAGAAATAAAAAGAGTAGTAGTTGACATTTAAAAAAATGTTTATTAGTAAAAAAATGTTTATTAGTTAGAAGTTTGATTGAGTTTAACTTAGAAATAATGGGGCCACTCTTTGCCCCCCATATCCTTCTTCCCCCTTACTCTTCTCTCACTCTCTCTTTCTCTCCCCCCACCTCCTTCATGCCCTCATAATACCCTTCCCCTCATTCATGGCATCCTTATTCTTGAGCCCCTCCCCAGTCTGGAAGCTTTCTTCCTCTCACATCTACCCAGTTTCCTTTCATAGCACCTCATTCCCTCACTTTCCACAGATTGCAGATTCAAACTACTCATATTCCTCAAGCCAGGCTCCCTTTCTCAGAACCATTCTTATCTTAACTTCAAACTCCCTCTCTCATCTCTCATATTTTTTTTCACGGACAGACTCCTCGTTTCTTCTAGCATTTACTGAGACTATACAAACTTCTCGTCTTCTAGAAGTTTACATTTGCTGCTGCAGTGAGAAGGGCCCACACCTGTTCCAAGAACCCAGTTCATCATTTTGGGGAACACACGAGAATCTTCCTGGTCCTCCCAGGCCAACTCTGGTCCAGACTCATATAAAACAGAAGGGGTGTTGAGTGGAAGGAACCCAGGCATGGAGACAAGCAGATCTGGGTCAGAACCCCATTTTGCTACATGCTGTTAGGGCTGCTTCCATCAAATCACTCATCTCTCTGAAGCTGAGATCCTACCAACACCAAGTGAGAATAATAATGCTAACTCCTTTGAAAATTAAATTAGAACATACATACATGGCAGAGAGTAAGAGTTCATGAAGATTCATTATTGTTCTCAGAGAGAAACTTGACAGAATTAGTAAACATGAATTTTTACAAGCTAGTTCATTATTTATCTTGACAATTATAAATTAAGGTAAACTATAACCTACATCATTAGTTCTCAAACTTCACAGACTTCAGAACCACATGGACAGCTTGCTGAATATAAGAAGAACCCCCACCCCCCGAAATTCCAATTCAGTGGTTTATGGGCAGGATCCACATACATCTATACTTTCAATGAACTCTGAAGCACACCATACACTGGCTTAGAGATTTCCTGAATTTTCCTGAATCTCATATTTCCCCACATTTTGTTGGACTTTCTGGTTCTTAAAAACTTGTCCAATTTTTCCTTGATGATATTTTTAAATTTCATGAATAAGCATTGTATCTGCCGAATCACTGGCTCGCCATGTTTCACCAAACTGACACTAAGCACCCACCAGGCCTTTCTCCCTTTAGCAGAGCAGCTGAGACACGTGGGCCTGACTTAGTGTGGCTGAAACTTTTCTTTACTTTTAAAATGAAGACGGCCATACCTCATGAGGATGTCGAGGGACTTATGATCTATTATAATGTATCATTATAATGTAGATGGGGGCCTGTGTGAGGTGCCATTAAAATACTACTTTTAATTATTTTCTTTAGTGAAAAAATCCAGTGACCTATCAAAAAAGAATTGAGCCATAGACTCTCAAGTTTCCAAGATTTCAGACCAACCCTAACTCCCAGCCACTCTGAGGTCATCCTGTCTCAGGGCAGACCAAGTGGACAGCAGTGAGGTTTCCTGCCATCCGTCCCTGACCAAACTGAACCTCTGTCCCAGTCCGGTCCATACTCAGCCTTCTTGAATGTGCTCGATGCTTTGGAGGTTTGCTCTCTTGTTTTTTTCTTTTTTTTTCCTCTCTACTTCATTCTTTGGTCTGGCTTGATGTACCTTGACCTGGAGTATTCCTTATGCAAGCTGAATGTTCCTTCACCTCTCTGCCTGTGGCTATACAGAGGTCACCGTGATCTTTGTGCCTGGCTCCTGGTACTGGAGAGGTCACGGCTGGGAACTTGAGGCCATGCCCCCCTTCCCCCCACGCTCCCTCGCTGGCTCCCCCATCCATCTCAGGCAGAGCCTGGGCATGTCACCATGCTCTCATGAATCTCTGTGCTCCTGCTCTGCTGATGTTTCTTGCTTCTGGACCAGGTCCCAGTGTTACTTTGTTCCATTTGCTTCTCCAGGGTGGCCAGCACCTGCGCTCTGTATGGTTATTAACTGAGCATCTGTAAAATGGGAGAGAAAAAGCCTCCTCCCTTCCTCTGTGACTCTTTTACTGGGTGTAGAAGCAAAATGCTTGAATCCCAGGATGTCATTGTTTTTTAATCTTGACACATCCAAGACATTGCTATACAGATGCACTTCTAGGCCACCAGAGTGGCTCGACTGTGAGCTCCAATAATATTGGCTGACTCCCTTCTGGGCAGAGCCACTTCCATGAGCTGTTCAGGCCCTGCATCCTGACTCATTCATAACCAGGGTTTGTTTTTCCCTTGGGATCTATGTGCCGAAGCGCCTCACTTCTGTGAGGTTAACATGAAGACCACCTCCCCCACCCCACACCACCATTCAGGCTGTGACTGTCCAGATCCTAACATGTTTTCCCCAGGAAGCATCTTAGCTCTGCATGAATCAGTCGACAGATTCTGTCCAGTGGGGTGTGTAGGGAACACAAAGGCTCATGAGGGACACAAATTTATACCCGGAAAGCATGCTAAGGGAGTGGGGGGCAAAATGCTTCCCCTCATTCCTTATGTGAAGAGCACTGTTAGGTAGGTTTAGGGTTGGAGTTTACAGTGAGAGGGTGGTGAGGAAAATGGCCTTATTTAAGGGGAGAAATTTTTTTTTTCTTCTTTAAAAAATGTAAGAATTTATTTGGGTAAATGTTGAAGGGAAAAGGAAACTTAAAAGTGTTTTCTAGTCAGAGGAGAAGAGAGAATGTAGGGTGCCCAGGAGATACACAGAAAGGGTGTGAATGGGCCAGACTGCTCTGGCATACAGGCCGTTGGGGCAGCAGTCAGGGCTCCTTCCCCAGCCATCACGCGGATGTCATTCAATGAGTCAATGGTTCAGAGTCAGAACGTGGATGGTGTGAAGCCAGGAGAGCAAACACTTTTCTAGATTGGTTTTGAGGATGAAGAAACTTGAATTAAGAAGAATCTCTACTCAGGCCTCAGAAGTCCTGCATTGACCTGGGGAAGAGGAACAGTGTGGAGATCCTGCCCTCTGCCCTTATCCCCTCAGCCCTAACTCACCGGGTGCTGTTATGACCCTGCCCGCACCCAGCCTCCACTTTCACTCCTGTGAAGTGGAAGAGACTGGCAGCAGCTGTACTTGCTGGTGTCAGAGCAAATCGTGAAGGAAGAACCTGCATGCCCCCACCATGAAGTTTGCCCCAGCAGGACCCGGCTGTGAGAACAGAGGACTGGGAGTCTGGGAGACCCCGCTGAGAAAGAACAGGCGGGATCCAGAGAGGGAGTAAATGCCAAGAGAAGAGAAAAATGAAGAGCGATGACTGTGAGGTCTGAAGGCTAATCGCACTGCTGACAATAATAAGGAAGGTGGAAAGGGGCTCTGGTTTGGAAGGAAAAATAACAAGCTCTGTGTTAGATGAGTTTTGTTGCAAGGGTTGGAAGGTCAACCCAATGGAGATCTTCCATAGACAATAAGAAATATGAGATAGGAGAGGACCCTGGGGTCAGGGTTGGAGATGTAAGTTGAGTAGTCATTGGATAATGGAACAAGGCAGGGCTGGTGAGATAATTCATTCGTCTGCTTAAGAATAGTCACTGAGTGCCTACTGTGCGCCAAAGCTGGATCTGACCAAGGGACACTCTGATGAATCGGTCGGGGAAGGCATCTGGAAAGATTTGTGTGGAGGAAGAGAATAAGAGAGGTCAACTTGCAAGTGGGGCTGGAGGAAGGAATGAGCTTTAGACTGGGAGGTCAGTCAGGGATGCAGGAGGCCAGGGGAGGAACGGAGAGCATGATGGATCAGTTAGCGCCCGAGGTGACCTGCATGTAAGGGGAAATCCAAACGGCTCTGGCCTAATAAAGTAGGGGTTTATTAGTCTCTCAAAAAGCCAAGAATAGGGATGTGACAGCCCAGCACTGGTGTGGGGACTCCACCAAGTCATTGGAGACTGAGTCCACCTGCCCTTCCAGAGCCATACTGACAAGTGCCCACACCGTGTGACCAAAGGGTCAGTCACGGTTCCTCTGTCTCTCAACCCCCAAACCCCACATTTCTGCCTTTTCTGGTTTAGGCTGTGCTTTTCACAGTGTGTTCCATGGAGCCCTAAGGATCTGAGGCATCATCTCAGAGGTAGATGAGGAAGGTGAGGGCCAGGTCAAGGGGCTGGTTCTCAGACCTCTTTAGCAACATAAACACTTACAGGTTTGCCACACTGTTTGAAAGGAGAACTTTCCTGTGAAACCCTTTATAAGTCCAAATGGCTTAAAGTGAAGAAGTAATTACCATTTATTTATATGGAGATTTTTTGGGAGCATTCCTAGAAACAGAACATAAGCTAGTACATCGTACCAAATAACCCAGAAGACCAAAAATGTAAGACTAATGCATCCCCAAAGCTGGGATAAGATAAATACACACCTGCATAAAGTAGTTTCTGGGAAGAATCTTGATGGGGTAACTCTCACTAGAGGCCGGTGAGTGGCTAGAAAACAAATGCTTAATGTTATCTTTGTTTTTAAAATTTTGTTGTAAAAACAAAAATACTCTCCACGTTTCTTTCAGTTAATGAAAACAGGTACTAAGTTGCTCTTTTGTAAAAGTGAAGGGGTATAATGCAAACTTTCAAAAAGGGGGACTACCTGCATATAGGGTTACATATATTTTTTTAAAGTCTCCTGTAAAAGAATGAGAAATTCCTGCAAAATAGGTTGGCTGAACAGCTCTTTTCTAGACTGAGCAGAGGCTCATTTGCTGAGAGGCCCACCACAGAGCCGTGCTCTTCCCAACCTGGCTGCCCGTGCGTACACATGAGCTCACCTCAACACTCTGCTGGCTTGACTGCACTTGCACACCTATCTCGGTCAGTGCGCCTTGCAGCCCAGACCGGTGGGTGACCTGAGTCCTTCCACCCTGTCACCTCACCCTCCCTTTCCAAACCTGGAACTTGATTTAGATTCCTATCCTAAAACACAGTACCCCATTGAAAGTGCATCTAGGGCCTCCCTGGTGGCTCAAGGGTTTAAGTCTCAGCACTATGAAGCTATCAGCAGCCACTGAGGCATGAGTTTGATCCCCAGCCAGGGAGCTGACCCACATGGTGCAGCAGACCTCTCCTCTCCCCCTCCTCCCCTCAGCAGTGAATTTCAGTAGATCTGCCTGCTCTGCTCCCCACACTGTCTCAGATGCATCCTCCTACACACCCCTACGCCCCAGCTCTTGAATGCATAAATAAATAAATAAAATAAATCTTAAAAAAAAAAAAAAAGAAAGCCCCTTTAGCACTTGCAGCTTTGTCATATCTGAAGTGGGGAGAGAGGAGGAGAAACGGGAAGAGAGAAAGGTAGGCCAGAGAAGGGGCAGGCATGCAACAGTGCTGGCTTCCAGAGAGAAACCCCAATGGGTGGAATTACAGTTGTAAGACCACCATCCTGGCGGTTAATTAGTGCCATCACTTGGGATGCTTGGGAAGGAATCTCACTTTTGTTGGGAGTAAATTTTGTGCCAGACGTTGTTAAGGGGGTCTCTGATAATTGTTTAATCTTCATACTAATCCTGAAAACAGGCAATTTTACACTTTTTTTTATAGATGAGGAAAACCTTGCTCTATTTTTATGTTAAGATCTTTGTGAAAGCAAAAAAAGAGCACATGTAAGAAAAACTTACAAACCGGGAATGTGTGTGTGTGGTTTATCAATTTCTGCCTGACTTTCACTTGACCAACCTAGTACCCAAGGACACTCGCTCACCCTCTCTTTGCTCCCACTCTTTGATTAGGACATGGACCTAATAGGTGGTGGGGGTGGGAAGAAGGCCCAAACTGTTGCCTGCATTGCAAGGGAATACGAAGGTACAAGCCTCCAGACAAGCAGTAGAGAGAAACAGGCAGACTTTTGGTTGGAATCGCAGATGAACTGTACAGTCTCTCATTACTGGTTACTTAATCTTTCCAAGCCTTAGTTTTCCCTCTGTATAATGGGTCTATAATAGGCTGCACCTCCTGGGGTTGTTATGAGGAAGAGAGTGAATGTCTGTAAAGAACTTCACAATACCTGTAATATAAAGAAGCCCCAGTAACTGTTAGCTTTGGCCATTATGGTTTACAAATGGAGAAACTGAGGCCCACTTTTTCTATATCCCAACGTGGGAGAGGGAATTCTCAAAGTTAGGCTGGAGTCCTCAGAGTTCAGACGGCCCTCCTATCTCCCCTGCTCCCCACACACCCCTCTATCTTAGCACAAGTTGTGTGGGAGGTGCCACCAAGGGAGGCAAGAGAGCTGGTCTTTATGGCAGACTTGGAGGGGGGTCTGGAGAGTGTTTCCTGCCCCCAGGATGAATTTTCCAGTATGGCAAGCTTTATTTAACTCGTCTTTTTCAGTATCCCTCCCAACCCCCTCTTGTGGCAATGAGATTAACAGCTAGGAAATTTTCCATCCCAAATTCCTAATTTTTTTGGTCATATATAGTCTCAAAAATCATTCATGGGGATAAAATTTCCCTAATTTTATCACAGCCCCAAAATAGGATCTTTCAAATAGTCTTTTTATCTTTAATTTTGGGGAAAAAAATCCCATGCAGTCATTTTACAGGCAGATTTTGTGTGGTCCCCACTTTCTCCTTGGGCCAGTTTAATATTTTCAAGTCATCAGACCTGCAAAAGGAGGTGGATTAGATTATGGAGGTAAGAAGGGAGAGAAATCAGGATATTATATCAAGGGCAATACGTCAGAGAGTAGAATCCGGAAGACAGAATCCGAAGGACTTCATATTTAATGAAGAACAATCAAGGACCTCAGAAAATAACACAAAAACAAACAAACAGTGGCTGTGCCTAAGGTACAGAAGAGGTGCTCAGACCACGAACTTGGTGCCAACCAGAGCTCTTGGCTGGACCTGATGATGATGCACTGTCTTCTTAGAGATCCTTTGAAAGTTCTTTCTGCTGACTCTAGGTGCCTTTGATGGAGAAAGGCTATTTTGATACCTGTCAGGAGCGCTTTGAGCTCTGCTCTCCACTTTCATCTCATCCTCCATGTATTCGACTCTCAGGGTTAGTGCCAGGGTTCCCAGGGGGTGGTGCTTATCTTTGCAGGGTGTCCACCCTATGTGGCAGGTAGAGCCTAAACTCAGAGAACAATGTGGCCTTAGGTGTCATGACTTGAACTGAGGTATGAGCTTCTGCCAGAGTTTCATGCTCTCTTTTCCTAACTTTAATAATCACCCTGTGCATCTATCTATCTATCTATCTATCTATCTATCTATCTATCTATCTATCTATCTATCTATCTTTTTCTGTGATTTTATTAGCTTACGTTACTGTACTTAATTTAGGGGAATAGAGTCACACCTTTTCAGATGTATGTTACCATTCCATACTTACCATCAAAACACCCATAATCTTCCACTTAACCCACTGGACACCCTCTCCACACCCCTCTGCATTTAAACAAAGGCAAAAAAAGGAAAAACTACAATGACAACAACTAAACTGCATTCTCAATATTGAGTTTCTGTGGGCTTGGGTATCTGTCTGATGATCCATTAATAGTAATTTTGAGCCTTGCTAGCTTTGAGATCCTACCTCCTCATGTGCTCTCTTCCTTCTTCCAAACATTTTTGGACTACCCAAGGGGTAGTTGTTGCAGGGATTTTACTTTGGGCTACTATGGTGTTGGCTCTGTTGTTCTAGGTTGTCACCTCCACTGTTGAGGAAGACTTTGCTCTCCCCAGACGGTGCCATGAGCGGGGACTCTGCCACTGCTGAGTGGCTCAACCTCTGATGCTCTTAGAAAGTGAGAACACTGCTCTCTGTGTTCAACTGGGGGCAATCTCAAGACCTTTTTTCTTCCTTGAGTTCTCAGACTAGCTGACTTGCAACAAGTCCCTAAAGTAATGCAAATTTTTACCATGACCCTCTAACCCTTGGTCCTGCTGCTGGGTCTGACTTACCTTGAAAGACTTTCTTCCTTATTGTTGATTATCTCATAAGGTTCCTGCCATTCCTTCCTGTGAATGAACTTCCACGAGGAGCCACCAAATAGCTCCTAGACATGTCTGTTTATGTATAAACTCCTACAGACTCAGTTAAAGATTTTCCTGGGAGGTATCTCAACTCTTGATAAACAAGGATTCACATAGATTCTTGGGAAAGAGGTGTTTTGGGGTCCAGATTGTACCCTCGTTTTTACTCTGTCCCCAGCTGAGACACCTTGTTATTCCAAATAGCAACACTGACTATTCAGGGAGCCCAAGACCAGAGATTAGCTGAGGACCAGTTCTGCCGAATGGGTACAAGGTAGAGTTACTTTGACTTATCCTACCTCTGTGAGGCCTAGGATTGTCTTTCCACTCTTAAGGCTGAGTAAACTGCAGTTCTGGGGAAAAATGTGCTTCCCAAACTGTGTACCGGGTTATCCCATCACCCAAGATCTCCTTTTTGGAAAAACTTACTTTCTTCTTTCTTATGCACAGAAGAATGTCAGGACCCTGAAAGGAAGAGAGATTTGCTTTAATCAGCACAGACTATAGTGCAAGGAAGCTGTAGCCAGGCACCAGAGTGGATGTTCCTGAGAGGAGAGATCTTTTCCTGGACCTATGAAGTCTCACAAGTGCCTCCTTGGTCACTTAGTAACTGTAGGCCAGACAAATATGCTTCATTACATGCTAGTCATAACTCTCCCACTGCCCACCAACTTTCTTCTCCTTTCTTTCCCTCCTTCCTTCCCTCTGTGTCTTTCTCCATGCCTCCCATTCCTTCCATCCTATCCCAATCTCCCTCCCTATTAATTAAATACTTACTATCTGCCACACACTCTGCTGGATACTGGAGGGATGAGAGATGGGTAAGACATTGTCTTTGCCCTTGAAGGGCAAGCACATCATACAGTGAGGAAGGCAGATGTGTACACAATTAACTATAATAAAATATGGTGAGTAATATAATGGAGATTGCCCAAAGTGTCATGGGAGCCGAGAGGAGGGAGCGAAGGAGCTGCCTTAGAGGTCACCAGGAAAAGCTTCACTGAGAAGGTGATTTCTGAGTTGCCTTTTGAAGAGTGAATGAGAATTTTCCAGATGAACAAAGATGGGAAGGACATTCCAAGCAGGGGAAAGGAAGAGTGAGAGTCTATAGGACCAGAGTACAAAGTAGGGCTTGGTTGTGAGGGACGTAGGAGCATTTTGAAAGGGAGCTTATGATCAGAATGTGATGGAATCTGAGGACCAAGCTTAGAAGCTGGCATTTTGTTCAGAATGCAATGGAGCGCCACACATGGAATCTTTCTTTGGATGACATCTTGACTGGTAAGGCTTATAGAGTAAGATTCAAGGTAGGTGGTGAAAACATGTCGGTAATGGTGTTTGATCAATCAACTCACCAAGTATTTATTATCTCATAGTGTGTGCTGGGTCGGTGTTAGATACCATCAGACTGCAAAAGCAGCATCATGATTCACATATTAAGAAGGTCAGAGTGATTCACATTTAGAAAAATTTGAAGGTGAGGAGAGGAAGTACAGTAGATCAAGTGATTAAGTGACTGTGAGTCAAACATGGGAGAAGACAGAGAAATCTGTGTGGGCTTCCTGTAAGAGGTGGGTCTGAAGGATCACTGAAGAGTCATTCTTCATAGGGAAGACACATAGGTAAAGGCTTGCACAGAGCATGTGTGGACATGAAGAATCTGGCCCTCTGGATGGGGAGGAACTTTATAGCCCTTCGAAGAAAACCTTTTTTGCCTCTCTACCCGTATGTGTGATTTTCTTCCAGAACACCCCTATGCATGATGACCAATCTATGCTGAAATATACAGGCGCAGATACTTTCATTTTTGCCTGGCTCTGACTATTGGAAAGTTCTACAAAAATCAAGTTCATTATTCCTTGTGTCCACTGCTTCCAGATACATCTCTCTGTGTGAATCAGCATTTCCCTTCCGTGTGCACAGTAGCTCTTCAGATTTTCAAACTAAACTAAATAAAACATTTTATCCTTCTTTCTTCCTTCCTTTCAAATTAGAAATGCCCAGTTTCTTCCACTGTTTTTTCCACAAGGAGGTGATGGTTTGGGGTCTTCTCCCTATTTTGCCTCGGGCTTGATGGTGCTTCCTTAGGTCTTGATTCTTTAAAGCTGGCTCTGTGTTATGCAGTCTGGACACAATTGAGTAAGTGGTGACCAGCTTCTGTAAAATGGCTTAGAAGATGTGTAGGCTGCATTGGGAAGGCTGAACAGGGGCAGGCAAAAGCCCCGGAACTTGGTAGGAGTCCAGACCATAAAATTTGGAGTGGAGGTGACTCTGGGCCAGGGGATGTGTAGGAAAGAGGGGCACCTTAAAACTTAAATGAGAAAAGAGAATGATGATGATTCTAAGGGCCTCCCTGGTGGTGCAGTGGGTTGTGCATAGCGCTGTGAAGCTGTCTGCAGCCTCTGCAGCGCAGGTTTGATTCCCGGCCGGTCAGGGAGATACCCACATGGTGTGGCAGGGCTCTCCTGTCTTGCCCACTGCTCCCCTCAGCAGTGTTTTTGGTCTGTCTACCTGTTCTGCCCCCTGCTCTGTCTCTGGTAAATACTCTCACCCTCCCGCGCCTCTGGCCTGAACCCCAGCTCCTGTATAAATAAATAAATCTTAAAAAAAAAAAGAGAGAGAGAATGATGATTCTAAGTTTTCTGAAAGCTTGGAAAAATGGCAACTGCTTGGGCGGAAACGGGGTGCTGGGGAAGGGTAGCTGATAGTAGGCAATGTCATTGAATTGCCACAAAAGTATGGCACCTATTTTTAGGGGCCTAGAAGTAGTTTCAAAGTTGCCCCAGAGAGCTTAGATTGGAGGTTAGACTTGGAGCCTCCATAGGGGAAAAGTAACAGAGGAGGAGGGCGCCATCTGGGAAGGCACCCGTAGAAAGTCCACCCGTAGAAAGTGCAGCCTGGAGGAACCAAAGACACCCACGAGGGATACAGGGCAACGAGCTGTCAGAAGTAGAGCAGCATTGAGGATGCCAAAGGAGTAGAGGGCTTCCAGAAATAGGGAGTGGTCAAGGATAGCAAATGCTCAGGAGACAAAGAAAATGAGGCCACCCCATTTACCCTGGGGAGAAGAGAGGGATCAGCTTCTGGAAGATGGTGGGGCCAGAGCACTGGTGGAGGGGGAGCAGAAGGAACTGAGTGTTTCTACATCCCATCTTGGCAGAGTCCCATCCCCCACTCCCCTCAGTCCATGGTCCCATTGTCAACCTTCCTACCTTCATTCCCAATTTCCTGATGGCTCAGACTGCCAGCCAGAGCTGGAGGTCTCAGGTGGTAGGGCTAGGTCACCTCTCCAGGGAAGGAAGCCCAGCAGTGTCGCTGCAGGGTGCTGCCTCTCAGGAGGGCAGATGACCTCAGGCTGCCCCGCGGCCCTGTGCATGCTGTACTGAACTGACACAAATGCTGGCCTGGTGCAGGAGGATGAGGTGCTGCTCGGGCAATGACAGCCTCAAAGGCCCTTGGGGACACAGCTGAGCTGCCCACATCTATTTTCCTTGACAACTGAATATTGTGGTTTCCAGAGGGCAGAGGGCGTGCTCAGAGAAGCTCCACCTCCACCTCTTCCCTTTCCCCACCGGGCCAGCCCTTTCATATCAGGCTCTCCAACGTGGCCCTGCCCCCTTTCTGCCCTTGCTTCCCACCACACCTGCTTTGTCCCATGAATGCCCCGTTCCCGTCACCCTCAGCAATCAGTAACCATTTGTCCCCTTGTCCATTAGCTTCTTACTGTCCAGGAGTTTGTCCCAAGCCATGCCCCAGGCAAATGTGTCTATTGAGGCTAAGGGGTTATTTTCAAACTTCCTGGGGAAGAGACCCCAGAATTCTAGCAACCAGAGAGACAGGTTATGCCAACCCTGCTTCTCCCAGGATGCACTGGGAGCCTGGGAACCAGGAGGGAGGGAGGAGGCTCAGCTGAGGAGCTCAGGATTTAATTCTATGCATCATTAAGTAGTCCTCTGAAAGTAGTGTCCCCCTATACATCATCCATGCTTAGTAAACAGCACGCTGACATTACATTAGCGGCTGGAAATGAATTTTCTCTTTTATAGGGAAATTGAGAATCCGCCAAGAAGAAAGAAAGAAAGAAGAAAAAAAAACCCTCAAAACCAATTATCTAGGCATTTATGAGTTCCACCCTGGTCCCTCTCTCTCTCCTCTCTCACTCAGATGCAAAGAAGCATTTAATATTTAATATATTAAGAAAAGAAAGAAACTTTGATAGATTATGTGGAATCTGGCATTAATTCCTTCCACCCCTCCTTACTTCCTCGTCCTACCCTCCCGGAAACCCATGCCTGCTTCTAGCTGACATTTAAATGGATTAAGGTGTTCAGATTTCCTTAATAGTGTTGACATTTTGGAAATATTTCTGGCTTTTTTTCTCTCCTCGAAATAATAATAATAAATAAATATTGGAGTGGATCTTCCCCCTCCGCCAGAAGGCAGCCCCCAGCTCTGTCCTGCTCTCCAGTGTTGTCACGATTTACATTTTCCATTCTTATTTACCAGATTAAGGACAGAGAAGTCAAAGTTCCCTTGAGAGATGGTGGGCTGAGTGTGGAGTTGGGGTGAGACTGGTTAGGGAGGAATCTTGCTAAATTCTCCTTTTCTGGGCCCAGGGAAACTGTCTCCCTCTGTCCTGGCCCACTCTTCCCTCTGGCGCTTGGCTCTTCCTCCTTGTGATTGCACTGTCCTTCCTCAGTGTAGCCAGTGCAATGTGTGGTTTCCTTTCAAAGCCGCCCTCACATCCTGTTGGGTGACACGGCCCTGCACACAGGGGAGGGGGTGGCTTTGATTCTGTCTGTCCACTCTATGTGACACGCCTTTCGCACACCGTGCAAGATGTGTTCCCTCGTCTATTTGCCCAGGTCCCTGTATCTCCGTGCCCCAGGCCCTAGCACAAAGCTTGTCCTAATAGGTGCTTGTAAAAATTTATTTAACAGAAGGTAGGTAGGCAGAAAGGAAAGGAAGGAAAAAAGGAAGAAAAAAGAGAAGAGTTCAAGAAAAGAAGGAAGGCCACCAGCAGTGGGTCTCATTGTTGAGGACATTGTCAGTGTCCTGAAGCTCTCAGTGGCCTCCCAAGGAAGCCCAATCAGCAGACATACAGCACTGCCGAGACCCAGCTCATTCCTGCTCCTAAGTTCCCATGTTTTAAAGGTCGTCATTTTTTGCCTTTCAGGTAGGTAGAAGTATCTGATAAGACTTGCAGAGAACTCAATATTCCTTTGAGATGTCTCTTCACGAACAACTAGAAGATTAAACCAGATGGCTCTGGAGATGAACCTCTACTCTGTCACTTAGTACAGCCCACTTTCTCTCTCAGACTCAGTTTTCTCACATGGGGAGTGGGGGCATAGTCCCAACCTGAGAGCATCATTATCACTCTTGAAGGATGATGCACGTTCATGGGTGAAGACAGCGCGAGCATCAGTGAGTGGTGAGCAGGTTGTAACTGCTTTGCTGGTGGCGCTGTTGCTGGGCATTCTATCCAGTGCTGGTTCCCACCAACTGGGTTACTCTATCCAAGATTGGAGAATATTCCAAAAAAAGAAGAGTATGCAAAAAAAGAAGGAAAGAAACCATCAGAACCAATTATGAGTTCTAACCTGATCTCTTTCTCAAGTTCTGGCTTTCACATTTGGTTGCAGAATTTTTAATGTATAGACAAAATTAAGCCTCTTGGACAGATTTTTAGGAGTTTGCAGTAGTATCTGACAGAAGAATTTCAACTGAGTTTTGGCCATTGCACCAGAATTAATGTAGAATCAGTGCAGATGGTGAACAGAGGCATGATTCATTCCCGGGTTTCACCCTTCTCTGTGGATGACATCTTGACCCTCCTCACTTACCTCCTCCTGCTTTGGTACCTCTTCCCGGCCTTGTCAACTGCCTGTCCTCTCCAGGGTACACTGATGCATTTTCATCTGGAATGTCCTATTTTACAAAACCGACTTTTACTCAATCCTCCAAATATATCCGAGCCCAAATCTTATGGAGTGACTTTGCCCCCTGGGCTGTGTATGGTCCCTCCAGGTGCCTTACATGTATCAGACTTGCTTGGCTTAGCAGGGGACTCAGTGAGACTTCAGGGCTTGTTTTAAATTGCTTTTTTATGCCTTAGCCTGGAGTCTGCTTTGTATTTTTTCCCTTTCTTCGGATTTGAGATCCTGCTCTGGTAATCTATTAATACTTGAGCATTTTGATTTTAGATTCACTGCTTTTAATAGTCTGCATCTCGGTATCTGTCACTTAGTTTCAAAAGTAGTATGTGAACAGCACCTGTGATCTGCCCAGTACTGTAATAAGTGCAGGATTAATAGATGAATAAAAATACATACCCCTTCATCAAGCTTATAGCCTAGAAGGATCCAGAAGAGAATCAAACTTGTGAATGAGTAAACAGTGTCTGTAATCAAAGCGCATTCAAAAGATTAAATCAGCTTAGCCTGGGGAGCAGGAGTCAGGGCAAAGCACAAGGGGGCTGAGAAAGAAGTGGTGATTCTCTCAGCTAACTGGTAGGGTGAATGGGGGTGGGAGGCTTGTACAGAATCGACATACTAATCATCTTCTTTCCATTTAATAAAGGATCCAATTAGACTTATGCTAAATTGGATGATCCTAATTTTATCTGATTGAGTGTATTCAGGAGATAGGAGAAAGGAAATTCTGGTTGCAGATCTCAAGCTTTAGCTTTCTGCTTCCTCTTGCCATCTGCCCTAGAGCTTCTATATAATACCTTTATACTGTTTAGGCTTTGAGCTGCCCACCTCATGCATCCATCCATCCATCCATCCATCCATCCATCCATCCATCCATCCAGCCTTTCTTCATTTGCTCATCAAGTTATTATTACGCTTTGTCATGTTCTAGCTGCTATCCCAGTGCTGGCCGTGCAGTTCAATAAGAGGAACTTAGAGTGTTAGTTCAGGGTTGATGTGTGCCCAGAGTGCTGGGTGGCCACACCAAATCAGTAATATTAAGGGTCCTCTACTAAATGGGTACTAAAAAATGGCCTACACTGAAGGTGTGAACAGCCATATTGTGAACACCAACATATCAAACCTCAGAGGACAGAATGTCACCTGCACAACCATGGGAGGCCCTAGGCTCTTTCCTCCCATCAGGGGCAGTCCCCATCCCAAATTCCGGGTTCATTATTCTTTTTACTTTTCTTTATAGTGATCTCAAATCTATGTACCCCAAGCAATAGATTATTTATTATTATAATATTTTTAAATGAGATGTAAGTGGTTATATTTATATTATATAAATATATTTTTATATTTAATAATAATACTTAATATATAAATATATTTATATTTTTAATTTATTTATTTAATATATTTCATATATAACTATATTTAATATATTATATTAAATATATTTATATATTTAATATTTATATAACCTATATAAACATTATAACATTTATGTTATATTTATATTCTTATGCAACTGAATTGTTTCCCATTTTGTTCAGTAGCATGTTCGTGAGGTTCCTGTGTTGATGTCTGCATCCATACTTTCTTTTTTGTGGCTATATGCTATTCCAGTGTTGGACTATATCACAAGTTGTTTATCTATTTTCCAGTTAATACATTTTTTCTTTCTGATTTGTTTCTAGCAATACTGCTGTGGACATTCTTTTCAACATCTCTCTTTGCATGGGCCAAGTATTTTTTTGCATTTCTTAACGGTGGCAATACATTCTGAGAAATACATTGTTAGGTAGTTTGTCACTGGGAAAAATGCCATAGAGTATAATTACACAAATCTAGATGGTGTAGCCTACTATCTGATCTATCCCAGGCCATATAGTATTGTAACCACCATCGTATATATAGTCTGTCATTGACAAAAATGTTAACCAACACATGATCGGACCTAGGGGTGCAACTGCAGAGTCCAGGTTGCATATCTTTTAAGTGTACTGGATGGTGCTGGGTTGTTTTCTAATGTGACTGTATCAATTGACACTCTCACCAGCCATGAGAGTTCACCTGCTCCAATTCTTCATCAACACTTGGTAGTATCAGACTTTCAAATTTTTGAGCATAAAATTATTTCTCCCTTGTGGCTTTATTTTTAATTTTTCTGATTAGCAGTGAAATTGAGTGAAATTTTGTGGTTATTGGCAATCTGAATTTCCTCTTCTATGAAATGTCTATTCATGATTACTTTGGACTGTTTCTGTTAAATTGTTTGTCTTTTTCTTATGGATTTATAGAAATTCTGCTCTGAAAATCTGTGGTTAATTATGCGTTGCAAATATTTTCTTTCAGTTTGTGGCTTCCTGTTTCATTTTCCTTAAGGTGTATTATGATGAACCCACATTCTTAATTTCAATGTAATCAAAATTAACAATGTTTTCTTCATAAACTTTAATTTTAATATTGTGCTTTAAAACATAGTATTTTCTGTTCTGAGCTCATAAATATATTTCCTCACATTTTCTTTTAAGGTTTCAAATTTTGCTCTTCCATGTACATTTTATTTTTTATTTTTTTTTTCTTCCATGTACATTTTAAGTCATCTTAAGTCTATTTTGTGTATGCTATGAAATAGAATTCCAAATGAGTTTTTCTTTATGGCTAACCAGTTGTCCCAGCAATATTTGTTGAATAGTTTATTCTTTTCTCATTGATTTGTAACAACAATTGTGTTCTTTATTAAGTCATGTAGATGGACATGTGAAACTGTCTCTGGATCCTTTAGTCCATGCCACTGGACAATTTGTTCTTCTCAGCCTTGTTGATGGACTAGAGGATTCACTGAAGCTCTTCAGTCAAAATACAATGAGAAGGGATCCTCTAATAATTCATTCTATTCACAGAGACTTTTCCTTATAGTGGTGGTATTATGAAAATACTGGATTGGATAAAAATGGTTAATTTCCCAGGTCTGACACTACATTCTGTGACTTTGGGCACATTTAAATTTTTTTTTCTAATCTTCAGTTTCCTCATCTGTTAAGTAATTTCAATCCCAGGAGCAACATTGAGGTTAGATTAAATTTAGCATCTTAGAAACAGTGAAACCTCATGGCATTAGCATGAGTTCTGTGTTTTGTAGTACTCCCAAACCACACACATGTGGTCTTTCTAATAGCTCAGGTCCAAAGTGAGTCAAGTCTTGGAATTACCCCACAAGAAAATGAGACTCAGGTCCCCAAATGAGTTATTAGTTTCAGTTCACCAAACTCTCTTCCCCAAACCTACTGACTTAGTTCCAAACTCATTTTAGAGGGCATGGGCCTGTGAAGTTTCTCTGCTAAAAATGATTGAGGATAACTGGCAAAGGGAGACTTGTTATGTATTACTGAGTTGAGAATGGCAGAAGAGGAAAAATGTCATGCAGGGAAAGTCAAATGCTTAAGCTCCAGGTTCTGGAGTTGAACTTAAAGAAAGGCTTTCTTACCACTTACTGGCAATATAACAGTAATAAAATGTAGCACTTTATCATTTGTAGCACTTTATCATTTGAGTAGATAGGTCTCTTTTATTCTTACAACACCGCAAGTTGTTCTGAGTTGGAAGTTGGTTCCAGGAGCTTAAGTTCACCATCAAGTAAGTGAGGTTGCCAGGACTCAGACTCAGGTTGGTCAAATCAAACTCTGCATTGTTACACACGTAGGACTCTGCCTATATGTGCTGGGACAGACTCTAATATGTTGTTCCATCATCTTCAGTAGACTGGTAGGTCAGATCATGAAATTTGATTTAAGATTTAAAAAACATTGTCACTAACTAAACCCAGATTTCTAGCAGAACTGGAATTGGGAATTCTTTCAGGCAAATTTCAAACTTTCTTAATTCCCCAAAATTCAAGCAGTTTTTAAATATGAATTTAAAATATTTCCACAGATGGAAATATTTTCTAATGGATTTATTTCCTAAATGTATTTGCTGTAAAGTTTCAGCTGGAGCCAAGGTCCTCCTTGGGTATACTGCTCTTGGGCAATGGTGAGACTGGCTAGATTCCTGCTCACAAGCCTGGAGGGTAACACCAGGAGATCCGGGTCAGGTTTTAATAGCCTCAAAGTTGTGACCTGGGCCTTTGGGCATTTGATTATACCCTGATGGCACTTTGAGAGCAGCATTCTGGGATCCAAGGGTGTTTGGCAGTAGCTTAAAAGATACCAAATTTCTGAGGCTGTCATTAGTCAATCTTTAGTATAAATTTGAAAGAATTTCCCTTCTTAAGGAAAAGTATCCCCTACTGGAATAACTCATAGTACTTCTATTTTCAGACCTCTACTTCAAGTCTTGGCCTGCCTGCCCTAGGCTACCATTTGTACATGAAAATACTACTTTTCCTGCCCCAATTCCATGCACTAGCCCTAAGCACAGGATCTCCTTACAACCTCTAAGTTTTGATGTCTTCAGCCACTTTCTCCCACCTTGAATGGAAATGCTTCTTCCTCCCACTGTAGTAGTTAGTTCTGTAGATCACCATTCTCTCTTCCAAAACTCAGCCCATGACCTTGCAACCCCACACTCAAGGAGTCATACACCTCCTCCTTGCAGATGACCTCTGAATCTTTAGCACCTAGGCTTGACTATGGCTGAGAACTTTAGTTTCATTTTCGGACCCCTCTATAGAGCTTTCCTGTGGTGCCCCTCAGCTCTCTTTAACTCATTTCTCCTCATAAACTATGGCCCTTCCTATTTGTCTTTACTTATTCAGTGTTGCCACTATTTCACTGGTGTTCTTGAATCATCTTTGATCTCTCCTTTTCCCTTCATTCTTTCAGTTTCACTCAATAAACTTTCTTACCAGGATTTGGGTCTAGGCTTCCAGAACCATGTTCTAATAGCCTCCTTACTTGATTTCTCATGGACAATTTCATTGCTCTGATTTATTTCCTGTTTCCATGTTAGAAATATTCCTCTTATTGCACTTCTGAAGGGTTTTCCAGACCTCTGGTAATAAGACTTTACCCAAACACATTCATTAGCACCAAGGGTTTTCAGTTTTTGTAGCTTCTTTCACCACCATGCTTCCACGTGTGCAGAATTCTGGGTTCCACACTCCCCAGGGGCTTTCTCAGACTGCCCAATTCCATGGAGTTCCTTCATTTCCTGTGGGACTCTGTGCAGGCATTCCACCCTGGTTCCATCCTGCCATGTGCGGCTACTGTCCTGTTCTTATGTCTTCTATTCTCTGGCCTCTTGTGTAGTCTATGGCCACACAAAAGTCCTCCTTTGAGTCACCTGCTGGTTCTTTGACATGATGGCACTCACTAAGCTTAGCGGCACTAATGGCTGGATTATTGTTTCTCAGGATACAGGAGAGGATTAGCGTTCACTCCTCTGGACCAGTGCAAACTTGGACTCTTTCCTTTGACACTTGTGATGCTGCCAAACAAATTTTCTATTCACTTATTATTGACTCTTTTTTCTATAATCATGTGTTCAATCTTTTGAGCTTTCCTTAGCCTTCAACACCCACTTTTCTTGCTTCCCTTTTTTGAAATGACCTTGGCTCACACCTTATGCTTTCCCTGGTTGCAATACAAAAGATAGTAGTCAGGAGGTCAGGAAAGAGGTATTAAAGTCAGAAAATCTTTTGCTTTTATGACCTTGGGAAAGTCACTTACCTACTCTGAACCTCTGCTGTCTTACATGTAAATTAGATATAGAATAGCTCCTTCTCAGGATTGGTATGCCACCCAATGAGATAATGAGTTGGAAATTTTTGCACGCCATAAAGTACTATGTGAGGGTTATTATCAGATCTTTAACTATTTCTCTCTCTATTCCCTCATCTTCCATCTTGCCTGCTCCCTTCATCTTACACTGGCTCCAGCAATTTCACCTTTTCTCTCTTCATTCACTCCTCTTCTCTCTTGAAAAACACCCCCAGTTTCTTTATCATATAAACAACCTTTTACTTGACCCTGCTGCCTGTCCCACCTTTTACCAGCCACTGTCCTCCCTTCCCTTTTGTAATGAGGGAGGAACAAAAAGCAGTCACCTTGATGATTCATTGCTTGCTCTTTCCATAGCCCCTGCATTTCCCCTAATTCATCTGGAGCCCGCAGATTTGGCCATTCCTCAGTTCTTATCCTCCTAAACCCGTCTGCAAAATCTTACATGTGAGCCACCCTCCTGCCTGTTTAAACTCTTTCTTCTGTTAGTTTTCATGGCACTTCAAGTTTTTATTAACATGTACCTTTCCTGTAGCCTCTCCAGGTCTTTCCCAATTTATTGTTTCCTGCCTCCTCTTTGGACTCAGTGTCACCCCTGTCCCTTATAAGTGGCTTTTCACCAGTTTCAGATTTTTTGCCATCTGCTCCACCTCAAACAGGGACCCATTATCTGAATTTACTCCACTCTGGTTGAACCATGCCTGAGGGATTGTGTTTCCTTCTAGGTTTCACTTTCTATGAGAATTATTATAAACTCAAGGATATTCAACAGAGGGTGACCAAGAGGGTCAGGAAGCCAGGAAGAGCTCATCTGATGGAACACTTGAGAGAATGGATAATTTAACCTACAGAAGAGAAAATCCAGAGGAAGCATACCCTTTGCTGTCTTAAAACACTTAAAAGGATATATGTTAAAAAAAAAAAAGCATTTCTGTCTTCTGCCTTGCATCTTTACAGGAAATAGAAGAGGCTGAAATTATAGACAAGCAGCTATGGAGTCACTAGCCAGCAATACTTTCCAGTGTTGTGCAGGCATTAAAACACAGGCTTTCAGTCAGATGACCTGAGTTCAAATTCTAATTCTGCCACTTCTTAGTTGTATGATGCTGAGCAAGCCATTTCATTTCTCTGTGCCTTACATCATCATTTGTAAAATGAAGGCAGATAATGATAATCATTGTTCACTACTCCTGGTGTAAGACATTGTATGGGGACCTAGACCCAGTCATGCTAGTGATGATTTACAGTCTGGAGGGAGAAGTGGGCATGCACAGGGGTGATGCAAATTCAGAGCAGATCACTGAGTTGGAGGAACCTAGTCTGATGGGAGAATGGCAGAGCATAGACTGGGGTGAGGAAGGAGAGCTTGGAGGAGGCAGAAGCAGTGAGAGAAGAGACGTGGACATGAGAGAAGGCAGGACTTGTTTGAAATTTAGCAAATACCACCATCAAATCACACCTTACTTGGAAGTCATTGCTATGAAACCAACCTAAAGTCAAACTTCTGCAGCATACACCTCAAGCCTGGAGTCACCTTTTCATGTCTAAGGAGGAAGTTTCTTAGGCTACTGTAAATAAAACTATATTCCCACAGAATCTGAACCCAGGAGCCAAACATTCATTCCAAGGGGCAGATGTTGGAAGCCTAGAGGGTAACCCTGAGGAGAAGTCTCTGGACAACATGTCTCCAGCCAGAGGGAGGAGTAGGTGCAGGCAGGTGGACTTGGTCCTTGACCTGAGCAGTTGGGGTATGTGTGTACAGGCATCCATCCCTTCATGTTCATTGTCTAGGGCAAAGTTGTATAAGAGTGGGCCCCATGATTGAGTGAGTAGTGAACAGATACATAAACATGTAGGCTCTCAAATATGTTATAGTACATTATTACATATAATCCGGATCAATAAGATGTGTAGACATTTGAACAACCTATAGTTCTCACTTGCTGCTTTCTGGTTAAGTGCTCAGCAATCTACACACAGTTGAATGTCTAAGAAAATAATTTCTTTGCCTTCTGATGTTGTAAAATATAGTTTGGATTAAAAGGGCAGGAACAAATTGATGGATCTGAATTTTTTTTTCTTTTGGCTTGGAGATGACAGGGCAATCCATCAGACAACTTCCTTGGCTCCCTGTGACATTTCAAGCTCAAATGTTATAGCTTTCTTATTTTTTCTTTTCTCTTTTTTTTTCACCCCCTGGCTCTCTATTGAACTGTGCCTCTAGGAAATGCATCCTGTAGATGTGGCTTCTTTGACACTTGTCACATGGCAAGCACTCAGTTGAGGCTTGTTGAATGATAGCTGGGAATACTCAGGCTAGCTTAGCAGGTTGTGCTAAAGTTGAGGTAACTCTTGAATCCACCCACGATGCTGTTCCCATTCATGCCCTGGAATATCCAGCAAGGAGTTCTTGCAAAACAAAGTAAGCCCTAGACAATGGCTAAGGATGCAGATGCTGACACATTGTGATTCCAACAGCTTGTGTGCAAAAAAGAAAATGCCAGAAGTTAGCATGCTTGGTTTCTTTATGCATAATGTGGGGAGGCTAATGTCAACTTGGAAATTTGATTTAGTCTTTTCAAACTGTAACTTCTCTGCCTTTGAACCAGAGGGAATAAATATGAGTATGAATAATCTGAGATAATGACTATAGATGCATTGTGAAAATATGGTACATAATTTGATGATATACACCCTGTGTTAGTTGTCTATTGCTGTCTGGCAAATAACCCCCCAACTTAAAATGAACATTTATCATCTCAGTTTTGTGCTTCATGAATTTGCATGCCAAACTGGAAAGTTCTGACTCACGGTCTGTTAAAATGTCGGCTGGGGCTGTAGTCATCTGAAGACTTGACTGGGGCTGGAGAGCCTGCTTCCAATATGGTCAGCTCATGTGACTGTTGGCAGGAGACCCCAGTTCCTTGCTGGCTGTTAACAGGAGGCTGTAACTCCTCACTACTTGGGATCTTCATAAAATATGCTGAGTGTCTTCACAACATGGCAACTGACTTCCTATAGAGTGAGAGATCCAATGTAGAAGTTTCAATGTGCTTTATGATCTAGGCTCAGAAGTCCTAACTTAGGTTTTCCTTCATATCCTATTGGTTACATAGGTCATCCCTCAACAATCTGGGAAAGTACTATGCAGGGCATGCTTCCGGGAGGCTGACATCCACACTCTCTCCATTGGAAAGATTCTTCTGGGTAACGAGGGATACAACAGATTGTCTCTCAGGTCTGCACTGTGTAAATAACATGGCTACTTCCTTCAAATAGCTCTCAATCAAGCTCCCCCTGAGCTGTTTTCCTCTGCCATCTGACCAACTTCTTGCTATTGTTGTCAACCCTTTGTTCCATACTAAAATTTCAGTTTTAGCCTCGAATGGGGTTCTGCTGAAATGGTTGTCTATTGCTCTGAGGGAGATCTCTGGAGTTCCTCTCTTAATGTGCTGGGCTGCAGCGGTTTGTCATCTTCCATAGGTGTAGCCCATGCTGTTTTACATAGTACCATTTCACCCTCATTTCATGTGAGATGGTGCCCCTACTTTGACAGTCAGGAGGAGGGTACTGTTGTGGGCAGTGAGGGAGAGGACCGTCAAGGTCTCCAGCTTTGGCAATCTGTGTCACATTATGTATGTTCTAAGATGCATTTATTTTGGGCTTTGTGGTTGATTCTGTTAAGTCTGAGGGAGACAGAGCTGGCTTTGTTTCTTCCATTTTGTGGGCTGATCAACTAAGGCTCAAACAGTCCTAACTAGGCAGTCAGTGGAATAGAGAACAAGGGGGGAAAGAGATATTGGGTGATTAAAAGATGGAGTCTGGCTTTAAACATCTTGAGCTTGAGGTGCCTGTGGCATATTAAGTGAGGCTAATGTACAACCTTGAATAGAGCTTTCAGATGATTAACTGGGCATGGAACAAGGTCTAATATCCTGATTACTATGTTTTATCTGCAAATTTCTCCACTCCTTCCAGCTGTTGTGCTGTTTTCTGTCTTCTTGGTTATAGATGTCCTGGCTTGGTTTCCTCAAGGCCATCCTCAGCCTCTTGGGCCCTGCTGGCCTGGCTGCACACAGCCTGAGAGCCCCACATGTGTCTGGGAGCTGCCACCTAGCTGGGAGGGTTCTGGCTGAGGGCTCTATGAGTCCATGTGGAAAAAAAGAAAGGGAGAAGCTGGAAAAGCATGGGTTTTGGCAACACAGAGTCTTTTCAAATATAACCTACCCATACAAATAAACCCTGTGCTTGCTCTTTTTCGGCAAAGTCCTGGGGATAAATCTGCCTTTACCACCAGTTAGCTGTAAAGAAAAAGGTGGTAAGTAAAGGCGCCTCGGGGCCAACACACACACCTGGTGTCAGCTTCTGCCATTTGCTGGAGCCCACCTAGCTGTCCCCCCCCTAGAGACTCCAGCATATACCACAGACCCCAGTGCATCCTGTCCCCTCCCCCACCCCAGCCTACTTGAGAAGATCACCAGAGGTAGGGTTCCCTGAGGCTGGCACCCTACATATCCAGTCCCACAAACCCTTTGAGCAGCTGTTTCTCCAACCTTATCTTCCCTCTGCCTCCATGGAAATCTGAGAAAGACGGAAAGGGGGAAGTGGGCTGGTTTCCCAACACAAATAACCCCACAGAGCTTTCTCAGCAGTGACCCTTAGCCTGTTGTGTCAGCCTCAGGCTGAAGGAGGAAGGAAATAGACCTTCTATTGAGTATTTTTCTTCCCCTGTCAAGAAGATCAGAGGAACCAAGAAGGGGAAAGAAAAGGAGTCAAAATCACCTTGCAGCCTCCTCCTGCAGGATTTGTGTGGCTGCCCCCTCCCCTCTGAGCTCTAGGTAAACAAACCCCCAGCAAGGAAGGCCCCCAGGCCCAACTCTGAGCAGGCCATAAATAAGAGCCCTTCAGCCTTTCACTCTCGGCAAGCAGAGAGGGCACTTCTGAGTGGAACATTTGATAGCGGGGGAGCGCTGGGGGGAGAGTGCTCGTGTTAATTGAATCCCAATTTCCTTCTCCTGGGCCTGCTCTTATCTTTTTAATTATACAAGGCCTTTAATCTTCCTGAGGACTTGTCTCTGTCATTAATGCATGATCCTTATTAGAGATAGGGGTCTGTTCAGGGGTAATGGGAGCTGAGAGTACAGGCCTTTGGAAACTTTTTTGCTTTTTTAAACATTCAGAGTTACCCAGGGCAAATCCAGGTGGAGGTGGGGAGACATTCTGGGCTCCTCTCAGCTCTCAGATGATGTTCCTTGGTTGTCTATGTCTGAGATCATTGTCTCCAAGATTAGAGACAAGAGTCTCTTATGGCCAGTGTCTGCCATGGTGGCTGTAACAGCTCAAGGGTAGATGAAGTACTTGTAGGCCATCTCAGGAAAGAGGTTCAGGGAAAAATCAATCCAACCGTGCTCACAGGATGATGGGCACCAAGGGAGGAAACCAGGAAGAGTGGGAGAGTCTGTGTTTCTCAAGCTCTGGGGTGATTTTTAGGTGTGGTGAGGGGAAACACATTCTCATGGGCTTTTTTTTTTTTTTTAGCACGAGGCAAGTCATTAGCTCCAGGTGACAGTGGCCTGGGACTCTCCAGGGTTACCTTCCCCTCAACCCCTGCCCTCCCACCTGTCCTGTCAAATGGCTAATGAGTTGTAAGCCGATACTCAGGGGTGCAAAGGACATGTCCTACTTGAAGGGGTTGGATCCTATTAGGTGTGCCATAAATGTTTGTTAAATAAATTTTAAAATAAAGGCTTTGAGAGTCATTCAACTTAAAATATGAATTAGCAAGTATTTATTGCACAACTATAGTTTCTCATTTATATTCTATTCTACTGGGGTATCTTTCTCTGGGCTTCATGGTGACCCTCAGAGTCTAATCCTTCAGGCAGTCTGGATTTGGGAGGGCAGAAAGAGATGAGGCTGAGCCCCCATAAAGAGCCTTGTGCTTAATTGGAAAACAAGATAAATTTTTGTTAGTTTTTAAATATATGAAATAAATAGTTATAAATATAGGTGTGTTAAGGTGATATATAGAGAGATCATATGTATACCATACACATCTAACACAGATATGTGTATATAAATATTTGTAATATATAAATAAAATGAAAATTAAAATATTTGTATATATTTTTGTTAATGTCATTTTGTCAAATATAGTTTATGTCTTTAGAGAAGTCAGCTGCAGCTCTAGTTGTGTATACACACACACACAAATACACAGCTAAAGTCATAGGTTGCTTCTCAAAAGACAAGAGCCACTATACACAGTCATCTCAGAAGATATGGAGGCTGCCTGACTGTTACAGACAAAGGCTATATAACTAGAAGTTTTGAGAGTTAGGATTTCAACCCATATCTGACCACAAAGCTCGGCCCTCAGCCCCTGAGCCTCTCAGCCAATATGTCCCTCCTTGCTTGAAATCACACTCTGCTCCTGGAAGTATGCAGTGCTGGCCACAGACTCCTTGAGGAACCTGGACATGGTCCAGAGAAAAGCAATTAAAACACTCAAGGGGAGAGAGAGGCTTCTGTTTGAGGACAGATATAAAAAAATGTACCCATGGTACAGTCTGGAAAGGGGAAGGGTGAGCAGGGACGTGATGGAAGTCTGCGGGCTGGAGAGGAAGGAGACGGTGTGCCTGCCAAGGGGGCGCTCACTGAAGCTTAGAAGCAGCAGTTTTAGGACAATGACAAGAAAGTTCTACTTAACACGTTCCATAAATTTGCTGCCTGCTGTGTGAGCCCAAGAGGTGGCACAGGCTGAAAATATAAATAGATGCCAGCCTAGTGAACGAGTGCTGTGTCCTCCCTATAGAACACCTGGCTTCTCATTGTCTAACTCAAGCTACATCACTTTCTAATGGTCTAAACCAGGAACTGGCAAACTTTTTCTGTAAAAGATCAGATGGCAAATATTTTTTGGCTTTGTGGACAACTCTGTCTCAGCTACTCAATTTTGCTATAATAGTAGGGAAGCAGCCATAGACAATATATAAAATAGCCATGGCGGTGTTGTGATAAAACTTTATTTATAAAAATAGGCAGGGAGTTGAATTTGACCCACAAATTATAGTTAACCAACTCTTATCTATACCAATTCATAGTTGGTTTGAATCACACAATTTGAAAAGGGGAGGCATCTTGTTGGTCCACACTCATTTTGTAAAGCAGGAGACTGACATCCGGAGATGTCAAATGAATTTGCCAAGGTCATACAGCTGAAGACCCACAGTGGGCTGTTAGGTTGTTTTGGTTGCTCTGGAGGGAATATGTAGTAGACTCTCTGGAGGTGATGTTAAGGCAACTGGCAGTGAAGTATTCACTTGCAGGATGAAATGGTCCAGGAACGTGACATTTCTGACTCTTATAAAAATGTTTTGATTAATTGGCATTTAATTAAAGGCTGCCTTTTAAAGGAAATATTCAGTTGCAGGGGGATTTGGAAATACAACTTACTTTAAGAAAACCAAGGGTTATTCTTAAATTCCTGGAAATCAGAAAGTCAGAAAAATAATGCTCCCTCTACTGCTTTCCCAATTTCTGCAGTTTTGAAATGCAGGAAAAACATTTGATTTCTTGAAAGATTATGCAAGTAACATTGACCTCAGAGCTGGGCCTTCTGATCGACAGGTGTGTCTGCCAACAGAGGCTGTACATCTTCCTCCCTTAGGTCAACAGGAAGCTCCTGGTGGGGGCTATCTCCTGAGAATATTTATTCCTCACATTTGGGCAATATTTTCCCGAAAACAACCCCTGCTTTCCATTTCTATTGACTAGAAACAGGAACCAGTCCAAATAATTGACACTGAGAATATGAATAGGGAAGAGGTATGTGTGATTGCTTGAACACATGCAAATGTGTGTGCAAATGCATGCGCGTGCATGGATGTGTGTGCCTCTGAATGTGTGTGTGTAGCCAGTGTGGGAGGGAGAGAAAGGAGCTGCAGCTGATAAATCAGGAACTGGAGCATGAAGCTTAGAATGTTCTAAGGACTGTTATATTTGTTTTCTCTTTGAACAAACTGAAGCTCCCTCATGAGAATAAGAACCCCCTCAAGCAACCCTCTAGAAGTCCAAAGTCTTAATGGGAGACAGACATATGCCTGTCCTAGGTCTGGTGTCTGGAACCTCAGGCTCAACTTCTTGCAGACTCAGAATTGCCCTGGCTAGATTGTGTGTTCTTCACGTAGATACCTGGCTGTGGATGAGGAAGACGGCAAAGGACAGGAGAACACAGGAGATTTCTACTTGGACAGTTGATTTGCTTCTGAGCTCATGCTTCAGGGATAGAAAAGACTGTTCTACAGACTTAAAGAGAGTCTATCAACTGGGAGTTTTGATCTGCATGGTATGGCCCTCCAGGATGCTGAGTGATGAGGGGACATTGGAATTTGAGTCTCCAGCTGTGTTTCAGCTTCTCCCTGTGTTGCTTCTAGCCCAGAGAGGTCTCCTCCCAAAGACTTTACAAATCTTGTCAGAAGACAACATCTGTGACCAGTTGTGAGACTTCCTTCCTATTTCTTGATCTCAAAAGGGATACAGTCTATACACATGAGCAGGTGACAGAGCAGCCTGGCTCCTTCTAATGGGGGTGTAAGAGGGAGCAAAAGCCTGCATTCAGTTTCAGCTCCAACACTCACCAGCTATGGGTGTTATCCCGAATCCAGATCTCAGACTTGGAGCACAGAGAGACTGACCCCTAGCAGGGTCTCAGTAAATGTCACTTTCCCTTCTCAGCCGATTGATTCTCACACTCAGCAGCCCCCTGGTTCAACCAATGAAGGCCTGGACTCGAGGCTTCCATCTCACCCAGAAGCTGGTAGTGAGTTGCTAGCTCACCCCTGAGTCTGTCACCTATTCAGCACATAACCACTCTTCAAATACTTGAAATACTTTTTTTTCTGATTAACAGGATGATACATATGCGTTGCAGACAATCTGAACATAGAAATGTGGATATGGAAAAAAAAGCACTGATAAAGATAGCATCAGTGAGAAGCATTGTTAGTCTTCTGGTATGTGCTTTCTTATTTGTGGATGTGTTTTACAATATTAGAATCATATTAACTACAGGTTTTGCATCCAGTTCATTCTTTTCACTGACATTGTGAACATTTCTTAGATCACTAAATAGTCTTTGAAGACATATTTTTAATGGTCTATGGTGTGGGTGTAGCAAATGTGTGTAACCATTTGCTTAGTGTTGGATGCTTAGGCTGCTTCTAGCTTTTCTTTATAATAAATAGCACAGCAGTAAATATCAGTGCAGGAAAATCTTTGCCACATTTTAATTAGTTCTTTAAGACAAGTTTCTAGCAAAAGAAGTCCTGGACCAATGAGTGCGAGGATTGTTAAGGATTTTGGTATGGAGGGCTATGCTGTTCTACAGAATAGCTGCGTTCATTTCTACCGTGTGTGTGTCCGTGTGTGTTCCTCAGGACTCCACTTTATTTATTTATTTATTTTTAATTTAGTATTATTTTTCTTATATTATTGTTAGTTTTGGGGCAATATTTGATTTTTTCTCTCTCAGGTGTGGTCCCCATAAATCTCCCACCACCACATCACCTGTGATCCATTTCCATAGGCCCCTGCTCAGCATTCCACTTTATCACCCAGGTTAAAGGAAGCATTCTCATCCACAATTCCTCAAATTTTGGAAGACAGTTCTTAAAATTTCCCAGATTCCTACCTCATCTGGCCTATTTCATTAAATATTCTTCTAAGGCTACTTCCCAAACAACTGGCCACACCTTTCTACTGACTATAGAATATTCTGGCTTGTAGTTATGCTCTTAAAAATGTTACCTAAGTATATACAGATGTTGATTTATAATGATGCACACCTGAAACTTATATAATGTTATCATGAAATTTTATTTCAATGTACAATTTTTAAAAAAAGAGAACACAGCAGGCCAATGTGGCTGACCCATTTTTACCTCCTTTATTTTGAAATCTATACTTCTGTTAATGCAATCTTAGATTAATTTTGCATTGATTTTCTGTTGTTTTGTTTTAGCAGCCCATTGGCTTATATAAACTTATGGTATGCTAGTACTCTGAGATCTCAGCCATCTGGTTAATTATAGTCTCTTCCATTTGACACTTATTCAGTGATTGCTTGGGTCTAAATCCAGGACTTACTGTCTCTCTGATTAGTAATATTTCAGTGCCCGAGTCTGTTTAATTTATAGTAATGCCCACAGATCCTTGGGGTCTCAGGCATGTTTCCGTACCATGATGCCTACTAGGTTCAACCTGGAGCTTCTCTGCCACCATCCCCATGCAGAGGTCAGGAGAAGGTCATGGGGTTGTTGAGGCCTGAGATGCCTGGCGCCACCCTGGCTGGCAGTCCACTTATGAGTGTTCTCAGGAGTAACTGGGATCTTGGCTTGAAACAACTGTGATGAAGAGTGTGACTGACCTCCATGAGGAGAGCTCTTAAGTGACGCTGAACGATTCCACTAGTCGGTTGGGGCCTCCTTAGGGGCTGCTGGGCTCTGCAGGCCCCGGGCCCACCTGGCTGGGCTTCTTTAGTCAGACCCAGAGGCAGGCCCTGAGACTTTGCCAGGACTCTGGCTCACTTTGCCCCTCTGTAATATATCTGCCAATACAAATAGAATGCAATTCCTTTGAGAAACTGGCAGTTAACTCAATTTCACAGGCAGATCTGAAGCCCACCCTGCCCTCCCAGCCCCAGCTCTCACCTGGACCCTGAAGGGATTTGCACAGGGATGTAAAGGCATTATGGTTCCATGACGGCCCTCCCCAAGAGAGTTGTCCCTTGGCCACCTCCCTGGCTTAGGCATGCGCACTGGGCATGCTCTGAGTGGGAACAGGGAGCTGGCTGGGCTTATCCCTGTAGCTGCTCAGACCCCTCCTCTGATGGGAAGAATCCTGGCATAGGGGGCCAGACAAGGCCCTTAGGGTCATAGGGCTGAGGCAGGGCCCTCGGCTCTCCCAAGATCTAAGGTGATATTGCTCATGAACAAACTGCAGTCAATCAGCCTTTCAGTGCCCGTGGAGCTCTACTCCGTGCCTCTGTGTGCAGAGGAGACACTGGAACAGGTGGCTGGAAGGTGCAGCTGCACAAGCACAGGCAGCATGAGTGAACGAATGAATGAATGGACAAACAAAAAGTAAACAAAATAATTTAAATGGAGGGAAGGGATTGGGTCAACCTCTAAGGTGCTTCACTGTATTCATGGGGAAGAAACTCTAAGATCTTGAGATGTGGGGAAGCCACTGGCCAGCAGTCTGGGATCCTGAGCCCTCAGTCTGGGACCTGACCACTGAGTGCTCTGAGCACAAGCTGTCAGGCATTCTGGCCAGTGAGAGTTCAGGGCCCCAGGTATGGAAGAGTATGTCCCCAGCTGTTCCATGTGCTTCTCTGGAAATGAATATTCTCTATGCACTTAGAGTACACGCCCATGGTCTGCACCACTGCTGCCGTCCACTCCTGATCCTCCAGGAAAGTGAGTCTCTTTCATGTTTGGAGCAGCCAGGGCCTCCCTCCACATTCATTCAGTATTTGGTTACTATGAGTGGGGATAATGCAACTCTTATTTAATTCACAGCAGTTCGACTTTATCCCATTCAACTCTGTCCCATCAACTACAACTCTGTCTTTTATTGCAATCATAATTTGCTGTTTTGAAGGAGATAAAGCAGAAAATATAAACATACATTAAAAAGAACCCCTGCTTATATTTCATATTTTCAAAATGCTTTCACATAAAGTATTCCATTACAGACTCGAGCAGCTGGTGTCATGAAATACAGTCTCAGGTAGAGAATGCAGGGAACAGCAGGTGAAAAGAAAACCCGAGAGCAGAAGGAGGAGACCATCAGGCAGCTGCCCCTTTTCTCCCAGGCGCAGCAGTGCCAGGCCCCAGCCAGTGGCCACAGCTGGTGAGGGCCTTGGACATTTCTCCTCTTACATGTTTTAAAAATCTCCTTGAATTTTAAAATTCTCTTAATTTTTTTTTTTCTGGAAGAAGTCCCAGTTGTCATCATTTCAGTTGGTAGTTCCCAAAGTGGGGTCCCTGGGTCAGTGGCATCAGCCAAACCGTAGAACTTGTTAGAAAGGCAGTCTCACCTCTGCCCGCTGTCTCTCATCTGGGGTGCGTGTGTGTGTGTGAGTATTTATTTATTTATTTGTTTGTTTATTTTGCTAGAGAAATTTTTCCTAGGTCCTATTTTGGGTGTTTGGTTTGATGGGGAGTGTGTGTGTGTGTGTGTGTGTACGTGTTAGGGCAGGAGACCCGCCATCTGTGTTTTAACAAAGCCCTCTAGGTGATGATTTTACACCTACCCAAGTTTGAGATCACTGATCTGGGCCAACTTCCATTTCCAAAATGAGGTGCTAGGACAAGAGGGTCCCATTTCTTGTCTCCCACACGGCTGCGGAGACCAAGTGAGAAGTCGGTTCCCAGACTCCGCCTGCACCCTAGCCCGCCCCCACGCTCCCTCTGCTGACCTCTGGGTCAGCTCCTCCACAGATCCGTTCTGCCAGCCTGCACCCCCGCCCCAAATCTGAGAATACAGATGATGAGCTAGGCCAGTGGCCAGCCTCCCACAGGACAGAGATGCTAGGGCATTCCGAGAGGCTCACAGCCTGCGGCCTTATTGTCCTGGATGGCACGGGACTTTGGAAGTCACAGCCTCTGAGGACACCTGATTTCTGACCATCAGAATAGAATCTCCCTCCTGCCCTGTGCCTCCCGTAAGCTTTTCTTAATCATAACAAATCAGTGAGGCTGGACGAGCCCCTCCAGGGACTCTGGGTTTATATTAGGTTATTCTCTTAGGTCTACAAGCTGGGTAGGACACCCCTTCTCAAATTTCTGCCCCAACACAGAGCCCAAAAGATAACAGAGGGGTGGACATCTTTATCCTGGATCCTTGCATTTCCAAAGGTTTGGGTTTGAAAATAATAATAAAAAAATGATTATCCCCTTACCTTAGGGCAAAAATTGCTTTAATTACCTAGTTCTTTCAGGGCCTTATATAATTATTTATCATAGAGTAGATTTTCATTTACCACTGATTAATAAAACAAAACACATCAATAAAGTGTTCCATAAGTGAGATGTCCTTAGGAAATACAGGACAGATGGACAGTTGGCTGTTTCATGGAAAAGCAAAGATCCTTTCAATGGTATAGCCAAGTGTCAGTTTAATCTGTAATTTTCGTTAGTTACCCTCTACATATATCAGTTCCTTAAGATTAAATATGGTAATCTTTATACCCAACTTGTAATTTTATGACACTCCGGGGTAAATTATGCAAAGGATTCAACATAGTATATGGTAGCTATTGCAGGTGGATTCTACCCAATAAATTTAATTATACCCCCCCAAAAAAAAGAAAAAAAGAAAAAAAATGTATTAAGCATCAACACAGGGCATGCGTAAGCAGATGTTTACACCAATGTGGCATTGGCTGTGCAGCGCCAGGCTGGACATGAGACCTCATTTCTCTGCTTACAGCTCTTCCTGGCCAGGGACTCCTCAGGCCAACACCCTGCACTTACACGATGCCTGGCATCCAGCCCCATCTGCCCATTCTGTTTTTCTGCTTCACAGTCATCTCTCAACTGCTACAGCTGTGCCGTGCAGGCTATGAGGCACATTCACCAGGGGTGTGACCTGTCAGACCAGGAAGCAGACTTACCTACTGAAAGAAAGGTGAGGGTGGAATCGGCTTCTCAGGGAGGAGTTTCTGGCCAGCAAGGTAGGGGATGTGCTCCAAGTGGACATAATGATGATTAAAACTTAGGCTGTTCAAGAGAGGCATAAAAGGCACAGGGGCCTGTCAGTTTCACCCAGGAATTTTCCACCCAGACTTGATGGATCTATGAGAAGCAGGGGCTAGAGTGGCAATGGTGGTGGTCGGGCCTGACTTTGAGAATCAGGCTGGACAAGACTCAGGCCCAACGGACTGGATGATGGAGGCCCAGAGTGGTCAGTGAGGCTGGAGAGGCTGTGGATGGTTGTGAGGGAGCACAAGGCAAGAAAGTGCCCTGGTGAGAGTCGGGGAGCTCGTGGTAAGAGGACATTATACGGTTGAAACCCCAGAAACTACTTTAGTAGTTTGTTGTAGCTTGTTGAAACCAGGCCCTGTGGTCACACTTGGAGCGCCTTATCGATGACTCAGAAAAATTTTCCCCACACCTGTGATGTGCCAGGCCCCACCGAGGTCTTTGCATACCCCCTCTCATGTAGTCCACCTCAGGACACCCTGGGGCAGATGTAGAAACTAAGGAAGAGAAACGTTTCATGACTTGCCAGACACCCAGGTCCACAGGGAGCTGAGCAAGTCCTGGACTCCAGGCCATCTCCCTGGAAAGCCACAGCCCTGGGACAGCATCTGCGATTCTGCTTTTAGAAGCCGGTGAGAGCTACAGCTAAAACAACCTAGGGTAGAGGCTGCAAGCTTCCAGTCCTACATGAAGACTGTGTAGGAATACCAGGAGAAGGAAGCAAGGAGTTGGCACTTGTTCCAGAATGCACCAGGCAGCACCCTGTCCTGCAGCCCCTTCTCCACCAATGTGGCACTGGGGTGGCTCGTAGTCCCCCCGCTGCTGCTTGTTAGCTCCATGACCCAGATGAGCCCTGTGTGCATCTGCGGGTGACAGCATGTACCCAGCGAGTCTCAGAGATGTGTGAGGACCACAGGAGAAAGCTGCCAAAGGGGTCACACAGCTCAGTGCAAATGCTGGGGACTCCTACTCACTCATTTCACAGGTAGCTCCACAGCCTGTGTGGGGCCATCATGTATGTGCTGGGGACATGCAGTGACAAATCAAAGGCAAGCTCCTAGGGACTTTCCAATAGCAACGAGGGGTGATCAATGCCACAGCTCATGACTCCTTGAGATCAATATTCCTGTTGGGGTCCCCTCCTCTTCATCCTAACACATACAAGCTGCAGCTCCTGACTTATGACCCTCGAGGATGGTCAGTAAATAGTACTTGTTAGAAAGGCAGTCTCACCTCTGCCCGCTGACTCTCATCTGGTGTTTGTGTGTGTGTGCGCGTGCGTGCGTGCGTGTGTGTGTGTGTGTGTGTGTGTGTGTGTGTGTGTGGTTGGTTGCTGAAACACCCCTGGGCAAGTTTGAGGCTTCCCTGCTTTGGTTGCTGATACCTGCAGACTCTGGACTCCTTGGAGAGAAACCCCACATCTTTCCTTGTAGTAAGGCTTGATGGGACTTCAGTGAGCTTGGGGAACAAACACGGCAGAGGGGAGTCCCTGCACATGTTAGAAATTTCAGGAAAGCAGAAGAGAGTCTTTCCCCAGGGCACCCTCTTACCTAGTTGTATGTGACACTCTGCAGAGCTGCTATGCTTTATACAGCTGTTAGGCTCAACTTCTTGGTTTGGATCTTCCTGTTCCTCTGATTGCCCAAGAAGAATGTCCATTGAGCCCAGACTCTTCCTTAGGGCATCTGGATCACTTGCTGGGGTCCTGGGCAGAAAAAGAGCTGAATTTGATTTCTAACATCTGCCATATACTGACCATGTGACCTTGAGCAACAACTTCCCTTAACTTCTAGACCTGAGTTTATTGCACTGTGAAATGGAAATAAAAATATTCACCCCATCTGTGTCAGGATTCAATTACTAATGCCACCAACCCTCCTAGCCAAGCGAGCCTTCGGTTAAGCTCGTCATGGGCGCTACCTCACTTAATCCCCGCCGCTCCACGCACAGTGCAGCTGTGGCAGGGCTTCTCACAGGCGAGGACTTGCGTGGCAAAGTGCTTACCTGCTGCCACTGGCTTGCAGTTGGAAGCGATGGCAGCACTTTGAACCCGGCTGGCTGCCTGGAGGGTCTGGTGCTGCTCCTCATTCCCCATCACTGCTGAACCTGCCCTGGTTTCTCTGTCTTCTGCCTCCCATTTAGATGACCTGATTCACCTTGAGTGAATACCCCTCTGGATTCAGAGGAGCAAGGAGGCCTCTCTTATACCAACTCTAACTCTTTCCACGCAAACTACTTTCATCTCCCTTGTGCCTAAAGATAAGCCCTGAGCCCGCATCCAGCATGGCTGATACCTGGCTCTTTGGGTATCAAATAGCTGGTGAGGGTCATGGCTGGGCCTGAGAACAGGAGATGGTGGCTCATGGAATGTACTCGATCTGTGCACTTTCCCAGGGCATGGGGGAGGAAATGGCAGTGACTTGTTGCTTAGGAAATGCTGAAGGGTGGCTTGGTATCTTGGGAATGTGCTCAGATGACCAGGGGATGTTTTTCCAGTCTCTCCTTCTCCTCCCCATTCCTGGGATGGTACTCTGGACTCTTCAGCACTATTCCCAGGCATAGAAAAGCAACCTGAATCTGTTGTCCCCCAGAGTTCTCATTACTAGCTCAATCACCACAAATCACTATTTACTTATCAGTATAGGACTGATTCAAAACAAGACATTTGATGTTACCTCATTGATTCTCTGCAATTCTATGAGGAAATGGATTCAGAGAGGTCAAGAAACTTCCCCAAGATTGCACAGGTGAAGAAGACAGACCCACCACCTGGATTCCTTATCATTACGAGACGTCACATTTAGATGATGCATCAGAGTCACACCACGTTTCCCCAGGGCAGCGTGTGCCCCCTGGGCGGGCTCACCCTTGCTTTTATAGTCTTGACCTTGGGTGCATGCACAGCCCCACCACTTGGTGTCTGGCTCAGGTCAAGTCGTTTGGCCTCCATTTGCCCAAGGGCAGCACCCTTGGTCAAGCCACTGAAGTGCTCATCTCACTGGCTTCAAAAAAAGAAAGGTGGTGAAACACACTTTGAACTCACTAGATGTTTACTCACCTGCAGCTCTTACTCTATCCTGGGGCACAGAACTGGGAAAGGAAGAAGGTGATCCAGGTATAGACCCTGACCTCAAGGGATTACAGATTTGAGGGAACTGACAATGTCAATTTAGTAGCTCAAATCCAAGGCAGGGAATCCTGAGCACAAATAAAATATTTAAGAGAGGTGGAAGGAAAGATAGTTTCAATGTTCTGAAATATTTGAATATTTGGAGGAGGTGATCCCCAGCTCTCAGGCCTTCGGGGGACTTTGAAAGACAGGAGGAGAGATGGTGAGGTACTTCCAGTCAGGCTAAGATTACAACTTCAGAACAGACAGAAGTGGAGGCAATAGGTGTGGACGGCAGGACAGGATGGGAGGCTTGTAGGGGTAGGGAGGGGGTTGCAAAGACGTAGTCTGTGGTCTATCTAGGGTAAAGTCATGGGCAATTGACAGAGGTTTCAAGCCCTGATGAAGACTCCAACATCCATTCTCAAAGCAATGAGAAGTTCCTGTTGACTTTGAGCAGGGGAGTGACATGATGCCATCTGCTTGGAGGAAACACTTTCAGGGTTGCTTAAGAGAGGCTGGGAGAGCCCAGAGGCAGGAGGTGGGTGGTGGGGTGCAAGAGGGAATGAGCAGCCTCAGAGGGGATGGAAAGTACAGGTTATGAGACATAGTAGGAAGGAAGGTGGACACAGTTTGGGCAGGGGGAGGAGGAAAGGGCTTTCTCCCCACAGCCACTCTCCACCCCTGCGCTGACACCCACTTCCCAGATTTGGGAGGAGGCCCCTGGGGGTGAGGCCATGGATATGTCTCTCCATTCACTGCTTTTAGATTTTGCCCAGAGCCACAGAACCTCCTCCTTCCCCCACTTTACTGCATGTGGATGATTTTCCTTATAATGATTGTCATAGTCATAACTATAATAATTATAGAGGCAATAATAAGATTCTGAATGGATGGAGAGCTTTTCTCCTGAGGATGCTAATATGTGTGAGGTGGGGGTGGAAGGGTCCTACCAGAAACAGGATTATATCCAATTTAGCAGAAAACGACTCCTGTGTGGAGAGCGCCTGCCCGTGGAGGAAGTGTTCTGGCCTCTCCTGAATGAGAATAAGTCTCCCCCCTTTGGACGACACACGCTCTGCTGGGGTGGGGGCATCTTCTGAATGCAGGTCTGCTGGTGGTGAAGGTGCCTGCAAGCTCCACCTCCCCCATCTTTGCGCAACCTTCGGGGGTCTGCAGGTTGCAGACCGTGTTCTCTAATTGCTTGGCCACAGAGCTAGCCTTTACTGTTAGTGACAAACGTCATGTCATTTTATCAGTTACAAGGCCTGTTGGAAATCATGATCTCATTTAATCCTCATCATAATAGAGACAATATTTTTACCATCGTTCCACTCTACAGATGTATTCATTTGTTCCACAAACGTGTCGGGAGCACCAGTCACCTGCTGGAACTCAGAGAAGTAACTGACAAAAGCCCAAGCAGGGTCCTCCTCCCTGGTGGAGCAAGGGGTTAAGACACAACCTATGAAGCTGTCCGCAGCCTCTGCAGCACGAGTTGGATCCCCAGCCAGGGAGCTACCCACATGGCGCAGCAGACCTCTCCTGATTTGCCCACTACTCCCTTTAGCAGTGTACTTCAGTCAGTCCACCTGTTCTGTTCCCCACTCTGGTGAATCCTCTCATCCCCAACACCTCTGGCCTGTACCCCAGTTCTTGTATTCATAAATAAATACATCTTTGGAGGAAAAAAAAGGCCCAAGGAGGATTCAATCTCAGTTCTTCTTCTTCAACCATTTCTTTTCCCTTTCTGTGCCACTGGTTTCATTTGTAACTGTGTGAACTGCCAAATTTTAATACCTTATTTCTACATGTTTCATGTATTCATTTTATCTTCCTAAGCATATAAGAAAAATTGATAAAAATAAAGAATCTTAAAATTAAATTTATTATTATTGTTATTAAAGTCTATGTGTGGTAAGAATCGTGAATTTTTCTTATATCCGTCAGTGTATGCTTAACATCATGGTTACACTTACAGGACTCGATCAAGGCTCACTTAGCCTTTACTTCCTCTCCGAACACTATCTCTACATTCACCTCTAAAAGTCGTCCAGGCACTCTATTTCTGGAGCACTTGGACTCTCTCCTTTTAAATTGTTTTGCAGTCAGATTTTAAAGGATGCCAACTATTTTAGAACATGACTGTGTCCGTTAAAAAGACAAAACAATTGAGGCTGGGTAGGGAGAGTTTAAAGCTCTGACCTCCTTTTCAGCAGCCTGAATGGTCTTCACTGCCTGGAGACTCTTTAGACAGCATGGAAGGATGGCAAGTCAGACGTGCCTTTTCGGTGGGGGACAATTTCTCAGACTCTGCATTTTCTCGCCCCAGAACCTTTCGTGGACCGGACACTTGCTGCCACCGTGTGGTAGAGTTTGGAATTGTCTGGTCTTCCGTCTGCACCTCCCGCTAGAGAGAAATGTGTCCACTCAATATATACTTGCCGAGCGCCAGGGTTTTTTTTTTAATTTTTTTTATTAATTTTTAAAATTTTTTACATCATTGTTCATTTTTAAACAATATTTGCCTCCCCCCACCCCCTCAGGTGCAGTCCCCACAGAGTTTCCTTCACCAATGCACCTGTGCACCATCACCTCAGTCCCCTGTGCTCCTCCCTCTCTCCATCTGACCCCTCTCCCTCCTCCTCCCCTGCAGGATGTCTCTGATTTATAATTGTCCGTTTTTGCTTTGTTTTGTTTTGTACTGTTGTTATTTTTTTACACTAATGTCTTATTTGGTTCCCCTCTATTCCTGCTGTAAGTGAAACCATCCAATATTTTTCTTTTTCCTTCTGGCTTATTTCATTGAGCATAATTCCTTCTAGTTCCATCCATGTTGCTGTGAATGGCAGGAGTTTATCTTTTTTGATTGCTGAGTAATATTCCATTGTGTATATGTACCACATGTTCTTGATCCAGTCATCTATTTTTGGGCACTTGGGTTGTTTCCAGGTTTTACCTATTGTAAATAGTGCTGCAATAAACAAAACACAAGTTTTACACTAAGGCACAGCATGCAGGGTACTGGGAATGAGAGTTAAAAAGAAAGGAAAATCGTGGTTCTCTTACAGCTTATATTTTGGGGTGTCTGTTGTATATACACAGAAAAAATACCAAGCTAATAGATATTGTAAAGAGCTATAAAATGAAGCCACAGATGACATCATGCAGTGACTGTGCAGATGATTAGAACTGCAGACATATTAACAGCTGAATAAAAGTAAGACAGAGCAGACTTACAGATTCAGAGGAAGAGATGAAGCAGAAAGCAGATAACTTAATTTCCACTTCAGACAGCAGTGCAGTTTACAAGCATACTGGCAGTCTTGACAGTTTATCAGGGAAAAAAAAAACTCCTGAGTTAGAAGAATTCCTAAAGAAAAGAAAAATGGGAAGGACAACAAAATAACTTGGTCCTGAGATTCATGAGAAACTTTTACCATGATCTTTAACTATCTAGAAGAATGAAAATGGTGATTTTATCCAGTATTATGGTTTTTACCATAAATAATCTTTCTATCAGAGAAAACTGCCTATGGGGCAGGGCAGCCCTCTAACTCCATCTCCTCGTAACGTGTCCTTGGCATGTGAGTCTCCCAAACCCTTGAAGTCCTAGACCCCTATTCCATTCTTTAACTCAGGATAAATACCCCAACTTTGTCTCATTGACTTTAGAATTTGCATTCATGTATATTCTCCATACTTAAGTAATTTAATTTGTTCTTTTCTCCTACCACTTTGCCTGCTGTTAATTTGATCATCCCAAGAACACAGAAGGGTAGGGAAAAATATTTCCTCTCCACTCCTACATTTGCTTGTTTGTTTCATATGCAGTCACAGTACAACCTCAAATCCCAGGACAAAAAATATACATGCAAACCAGGAAAATGCACATCCAGTAACACCAGAGTCACAAATAAAAAGAACAAGATACTAAACAACTATCTGGAGATGATGGATACACCCAAGATAAAAACCAGTGACCATGCAAGATGCAAGTATAAAATCTGTAACATTAATCTAGACTTTAAAAAAGAAAAATAAAATCCTCCATGGAACACCTAACCAAGTAATTAAAAATAGTTAGAAAATCAACAAGTCAGCCAACCCTTGCAAAAAACTAATTGCTGCAGTGAAAAAAAAATAGAAAAAAAGAAACTAGAAGTCATATTAACCCAAGAATGGAAACTAAGATTTGATTCTCTATTTAAAACTATGACTAAAAATAATCTGGCTTGACCAACCAACGAAAAAGAGCAAGAATATTATGAGAATATTAACTTGTTTTTAAAAGGCAATTATCATTATTTAAAAAGGCAATTATCATCAAAAGAAAACCCTATTTTTCCCCAATGCTATATATCAGTTCATGTAACTGTAATTGCTTTGATCTACTGTGCAAATTAAATTAAGCTGCTTGAGCATCCAAACTGTCAGAAGCCTAGCCTTTGGGTTCTACAGAAAACTTATACCCTGAACACAGTGAGGCAAGGCCAGGGCCCAGGTCAACACTGGGTGTGGCCATTCCATTCCTGCCACACCTCTCACCCATCACAGAGGGTGGATGCTGGCCTACATCCCAGTACTGACCAGGGTGTTGGAACCCCTATCCCTTTAGGAGGCTGGCTTTGTGGTGACTCCATTCTCACAGTGGTATTTTCCGTCCGTGCTCCTTCTAGGAGACCTCAGCTTCTTAGATCCTGTCCTCCCTGTGAAATACCTAGTCTCTCCCCCCTATGGGAAGCACACAGCATTTCTCACCTCCTCACATTTTCTGTGACCAGATCCACCTAGTAGGCTAACCACTTGGCATTGCCTGGCATTGTCCTTCCTAGTCTCGGATATTCTGATGACCAGCAGTTGCTTTACTATTCTTCCAATATACCACTCTTATCCTGAAGTTTTTCAAACGTTCCCCTGAAGGTGGCTCCTTAGTTTTCAAGAGGTATTCCCCCAATTGGCATTTAGTTCCTCTGACCCTTGCACACAAATTTTATTGCCTCAAACTTTTAAAACACAACTGACTTTTTTATGGGCCCTTTGTTTACTGCTCTTCTAATGGGTTTTTAAGCAAGCAGGGTGATTCCATATTTTCTTGTTTCATCAGAGATAAGAACAAAAAGGAAACACAGAAAGTTCTCTGCATTATAGAAACTGTGATTCTAGAATATGTGACCACTGTTTTTTTGAAGTTCAGTCTTTAATAGGATGCAGAACAAGTATACAAAAAAACAAACAAACAAACAAACACAAATGTAACTCAAATGTGTTCGTCAGATCAAAAGTTCTTTGGGAGTTCGGAGGAAGATACTGACCAGAGGAATAAAAGAAGACCACGTAGAGGGGGTAACCACTAAGCTGGGCCTTAGACAATTTTTAGAATATTTTTAAAATTTTATAATATTTAAAGGAATATATAAACAGCTTGAAATCCAGATAGATGCAGAGGCAAGAGACAGTTGAGATAACAAGAAGTGTCTTCTTGTCTTTATGTTACAGGCTTGGAAAGTGGCAGCTTTTAATCATTTTTTAAAAGTCACATGCTGATAGGAGGAGTTTTGTATGAAACTCACATTGTTTGACCAGTAGAGAATTCAGTCCCAGGAGCACATACCTGGGCTCATTCCATTACCAATGAATGGGGAGATTTACCTGCTCCCCATGGTAATTTTATATGCTGGACACTGTGGCACTACATTTTTGAAAGTCTGCATTTTATTAATTTACTGATAAATAAGCTTAATTTTACTGAGTCTTAGTTTTAGATTTTCTTAGGGTGGGTCTAGAAACCATTGCTTTATGGTTAAAGAAATCCTAGTCTTACATACCAGATGGTATCACTTGTATGTGGAATACAGAGAAACAAAACAAAGGGTCAGATAAAACCAAACCAGAACAAACCCTGGAAATCTGATTGCAGACTTGTTGAGGAGTGGGGAGAGCAAAGTGGGTATGAGGCACAATGGACTCTGGTGGAGGACTATGGGTGGCTTGGTGGTGGGTGTGGTATGGTAACATAAACCTGCAGAGTGTGAGCCTATAACTCGGAATCATATACAGGGTTGCTAACCAATACTACAGAAAAGAAAAGATAAAAGGAAAAGAAAAGAAAAGAAAAGAAAAGAAAAGAAAAGAAAAGAAAAGAAAAGAAAAGAAAAGAAAAGAAAAGAAAAGAAAAGAAAAGCAATATATGAAGAAATCCTAATCTTCAGGCTGACTTTCCTGAGGTCTACGTTGAACTCCCAGGGTGTTGAGCAAGGTCCCTTTGCTCTAGATGATCAGAACTCCAAAGGCTCCCAGTTCATGTGATCTCTGGAAACTGTTAACAATCCCCCAGTGACAGTTCACTGTTAGACTTTACGTTTTTAACCAGAGATTCCAGGTGACTCATGCTAGTTCCTGGTGCTCCTTGTCTGTGCAAGTTCCTTCTCTCTGTTACCTTGCTTCTCAAATCCCAGCTACTTCAGCAGTCCTCAGTTCTGATCTTTGCTTCCTCATTAGCACATACTGCTGCTTCCTGAGTTCACCTCCTTGCACCACATTAAGAGTACTGCTTGTAGGCAGGAGACTTAGGCACATGTAGGACTGACACTGAATATTTCTCTTCTTTTATTTTTTTTGTTTTCATTTTTTATTGAAGTAACATCACATGCATTATTAAAAATCAACCTTTGTATATATACAACATTAAATTGACCACTAAAAATCCAATTCCATCCTTCACCACACAATGTCCCCTTTTGCCTCTTTCCTTATGGTAACCACCAATTGGTCTTATAGTCTAAAAGTTTATTTTTTGTTATTTTAATTCATTCATTTGTCTTTTTTCCTCTCTGTACCATAGATGAGTAAAATCATACGATGATTATCTCTCTCCTAACTTATTCCACTAAGCATAATAACATGTTTTTGTAAATGAAAAAATTTCATTTATTTTATATAGCTGAGTAGTGTTCCATTATACCACATTATCTGTATCCATTCATCTGTTGTTTGGTACTTAAGTTGTTTCCAATTCTTGAAAATTGCAAAAAATGCTGCAATAAAATAGGGGTGTTTGTATACCTCTTTGATTTAGTGTTTTTGTATTATTTAGTAAATACCCAGAAGAGAGATAACTGGATTGCATGGAATTTCTATTTTTAATTTTTTGAAGATTCTCCATACTGTTTTTCATAATTATGTTTCTCTTCTTTCACGGATGAAAGACCTGCATCCTCGGTCATCAAATACCTGAGAAACAGTTGCTCTAGACAGTTTGTTGAGTTTTATAGTTGATCATAGTATATGGGTAAGTCGGATACTTTTTACTCCATCATGGCTGGAACCTGAAGGACCTTGCTTCTAGAATTCTTCATAAATGTCACCTAAAATTTTGTTTTTATACTTGGAAAATTGTGATTTTTCTGCTTTGTTCATTCTTGGCAAAGCAGTTTTCCTCACCCTCTAGAACTATTTTGTTTGTACAGTTCATACAAAAAGATAGGCTAGATGCTTGCTTTTTTCCCATTGAATCACCTGTTTTCATATTAAGCAGTTGTTAATGCAAGTTGCTTCATCGTTATCCACTGGATTGTTTTTTCTTTCCTCTTTCTCTAAGCTGAAAGCTTTGAAGCAATAACAATCCAATAGTAATGAGTGTGTCCACAACCAGCATGTGGTCTCCTTAATACCAGTCTCCACTAAGAGGAAACAAGGACTGTTTAAGACAATGGCTGATTCCAGGTTTGGAGCAGGAAACAGATTAGATGATCCTCAGACATTTTTCATGCCACAAAGCATAGAAGTTATCAAAGAATAACGGCTTATATAATAAAGACAGACATCCATATGAAAGGGCTTTTATTGATTCCAAATAGGCAATATGAACATCAGAATAATGAAAACAATTAATTCATTAAAACAATTAGCAACATGAAATTTATGAGTGCCCTACTGAGGGTGATGAAAGGCAGAGAAGGAGGGGGGAAGGGGGTATAGAGGAGAGAGAGAGTAAGAGAGAAAAAGTAAATGCATATGCAATGTTTTAGATATTGGCACATTTCCCTGCAATAGGGTTGAACCCTTATGCTTTGTATTGCTTCCGAGGCTGTAAAAAGAATTGGTTTCTATGCAGCCTGGTGATAGACTATACTGTGAAACTCTAATAGGTGATATGTGGAATTGTGGTATAATATCTTATTATGAGACATGTTGACCAATTTTTCTTATATTTAAGATCTATTTTCTATTATTTTCCCATGTGTTTACATCTTTACATTTTCCCTATTATCAATAGATTGTTGATCTATTTCCCAATCAATTTACAAAAGCGATCTGTATATTGGAGATAGTATTACTTTGTAACATTAAGTTGTAAATATATTTTCCCTCTGTCTCATTTGTCTTTTGACTTACGTACTTGTGGTCTTTTTTTTCTTAACCACTTCACTGTGCGATGATTGACATACACAGAGCCATTCATAGTAAATTTATACTCTTTGATGAGTTTGGAGCTAAGTGACACCTGTAAAACCACCACCACAATCAATACCATCACCACCTCCAAAAGTTTCCTCCTGCCCTCCTTATAAAAATTGATTCATTCATATCTATCTATCTATCTATCTATCTATCTATCTATCTATCTATCTATCTATCTATCTATCTATCTTGTGATAAGAACAGAACATAAGAGTCACATTCTCAACAAATTTTTCAGTACACAATAGAATATTAACTACAGGTGCTGTGCTGTAAGGCAGCTGGACCTCATCTTGCATAACGGATGTCCTCTAGCAGTGTTCCACAGTCCCCGCTCCTCTGCATCCAGGATAGCCACCATTTTACTCTCTGCTTCTATGACTGACTATTTTGGATTCCTCATATAAGTGGGAGCACATAGCATTTGTTCTGTGACTGCCTATGCACAGTGTCTTGTAGGTTCATCTATGTTGTTGCAAATGACAGGGTTTTCTTCTTTTTTGAAGCTGTATGTATATAAGCACCCCATTTAAAAAATGTCCTCAGGATTATGCTAGCTGAAATAAGTCAGAAGGAAAAAGATAAATATCTGATGATCTCACTTATATGAGAAATATAGAGAAACCAAACGAAAGTTCTAGAAAGAGTCAAAACTAGCAAGCTGACCACAGATCTGAGGCATACATCAGGGGAGGGAGAGGAAGAGAGAGGAAGAGAGTGGTGGTGGGAGGACTGTGAGAACTGCAATGATGTAAGAAAAAAATACAAATAAAAATATTCAAATGCAAATTTCTCTTTGGAAAAAGTAAAAATAAAATTCCCTTCATCTATTGATGGACATTTAGGTTGTTTCCATGTCTTGACTATCCTAATTAATGCTGCAGTGATCATGGCTTTGAGGTGCTGATTTCACTTCCTTTGGTTCTATCCCCAGAAATGGAATTGCTGGGCCTCCCTGGTGGCTCAGGGGGTTAAGACGCAACCTGTGAAGCTGTCGGCAGCCACTACAGCACAAGTTCGATCCCCAGCCAGGGAGATACCCACATGGCACAGCAGACCTCTCCTGACTCTCCCCCTGCTCCCCTCAGCAGTGCATTTCAGTCAGAGGTCAGTCTGCCTGTTCAGTTCCCTGCTCTGTCTCTGGTGAATCCTCTCACCTTCACACCTCTGGCCTGTACCCCAGCTCTTGTATCCATAAATAAATAAATCTTAAAAAAAAAGAAATGGAATTGCTGGTCTACCTGGTGGCTCTGTTTTTAATTGCTTTTCATCATTGTTACACCAATTTGCATGCCAATCAACAGTGCACAAAGGTTTCCTTGTCTCCACATCCTTGCCAACATTTGTTATCATTTTTTATTTTGAGAAATACATATTTAAGTCTTAATTGGGTGATTTGGTTTTATGCTACAAAGTGGAGGTTCCTTATGTATTTTGGATATTTATTCTTTTATCTTTTTAAAAAAAGATTTATTTTTATGCATACAAGAACTGGGGTACAGGCCAGAGATGTGGGGGGTGAGTGGATCCACCAGAGACTGAGTGGGAAACAGTACAGGCATATTGACTGAAATACACTGCTGAGGGGAGCAGCGGGCGAGACAGGAGAGGTCTGCCTCACCATGGGGGTTTCTCCCTGGCTGTCAGGGGATCGAACACATGCTGCAGAGGCTGTGGATTGCTTCACAGTGCCCTGCTTAATCCCCTCACCACAGGGAGACCCTGGATAGTTATTCTTTATCCCATATATGGTTTGCAAATATTTTCTTCCATTCTGCAGAATGCCTTTCACTTTGTTGATATTTTCTTTGTTTTGCAGAAGTTTTTTAGTTCTACACAATCCCCTATGTTTATTTTTCTTTTATTGCCTGGTTCTTTTGGAGTCATATCCAAGTAATCATTGCCAAGGCTAAGGTTACATTTTTTTCATTATATTTTCTGCTAGGTGTTTTACAGTTTCAGAATATGTTTAAGTTTTCAATCCATTGTGAGGATTGTGTGTACATGTGTGTATGTATGTGTGTATGGTGGTAGATAAGGGTTCAATTTCATTCTTTTGCAAATGGATATTCAATCTTCCCACATACCGCATAGTAAGGAAACTATACATTCTTGATTAATTGACTGTGTGTTGATTTAGTTATGGGCTCTATTATTTTGTTCCATTCTTCTATGTGTTTTTATACCATTACCATACTGTTTTGATTACCATAGCTTCATAATTTGAAGTCAAGAAGTGTGATGCCTCAAGTTCTGTCCTTTTTTCCTCAAAATTCTTTTGACTACTTTGCATCTTTGTAGGTCTATGAATTTTAGGATTTCCCCCCCCCCTATTTTTACACATAATGTTTTTGGAATTTTGACAGTGATTGAACTGAATCTATAAATTGCTTTGGGTAGTATGACATTTTAGTAATATTAATTCTTCTAATCCATGAGGATGGGATTTTTTTCCCATCTATTTGGGTCTTTTTAAAAGTATTTTATCAATGTGTCATAATTTTCAGTGTACAAGTCTTTTACCTCAAATTTATTACTAATGCATGTGCATTGCTAGTGCATGTTAACACACCTGAGTTTTATATGTTGGGTTTGTATCCTATAAACATACTGAATTCACTTATTAATTCTAGCAGAGTTTTTGGTGGCATCTTTAGGGTTTTCTACATATAAAATTACACCTTCTGCAAACAGATAATTTTACTTCTTCCTCTCCAATTTGAATGTCTTTTATTTTTTTTTTCTTGCATAATAACTCTAGCTAGGACTTCTGGTAGAGGTTGAATAGAAGTGGTGAATAGTGGGCATCATTGCTTTGCTCCTTATCTTAGAGGGAAAAAATTCAGATTTTACCAATGAGTATCATGCCATTTATGGCTTTATCATATATGGTCTTTATTGTATTGCAGTGTAGTTTTTGAGATTTTTATTACTAAAGCATTTTGAATGTTGTCAAATGCATCTACTGCAATGGTTGAGATTATGAAATTTTTATCCTTTAGCCTATTAATGTGTATTTCACATTGGTTGATTTTATATGTTAAGCCATCTTTATAAGATGGGGATAAATTCCACTTGGTTGTGGTATATGATCCTTTTGAATTCAGTTTGCTAATATTTTTATCAGAGTGATGTTGGTTTTCTAAAATGAGTTTAGAAGTGTTCCCTTTTGTTCTTTTTTTTGGAGGCGGGGAGAAGGTGGAAAGACTCATAGAAGGATTTGTTTTTAATTCCTCTTTAAATTTTTGGTAGAATTCAAGGAAGTGTATGCTTTTCCCATTCAAATGCAAATAGTTTTGAATTCGTAACTAATATCTAATTTTCCCTAATGCAAATAATGAGATGAACAGAATATGTAGTTATCTAATCATTTTCAAATGACGACACTATTAAAAAATTTTAAAGAATGTTGCAGTCACAAATAGCCAATATAAGGTTTAAAGAGAGAGATTTTTTTTAATTCTCTTTTGAATATATTTCCAGGAAAATTTTGTGGCTAAATTATTATAAAATCAGAAAGATGACTTTCTTTATAGTCACTGATGATGAGGAAGTAGGAAAATCCAAGAATTCTTTTCCCTTGCTTTAACATGTCAGTTTTAAGCACAGGGCAAGACCACCATCTAGAGACCAAATTGAAAAATAAATAAATGGAAGACCCAGTTCGGTAATACTGTGTGACTCCATCTAGTGGCTTCTCCCTCTAGTGGGGATGGGGAAGGCCTGGGAGTTGCTGCCAGTGTCTGAGGCTCTGCTGGGGCTTCAGCTTCCTATGTGGAGAAGAGTCATGGGTCATGCTGTGGTTTCTGAAGGCAGCAGAGCTCTGCCTGCCACCCTCCCCAGACGTGGGCAGGGCGTGCTGCTCACTGTGGGGTCAGCTCCATGTGCCCATGTATTCTCCATGAGCTTTCAAATTCTTTTTTTTTTTTATTTAAATATTTTATTTTATATAATTCTTACATCTTTTTTCATCTTTGCACAATGTATGCATTTTCATTTTGGTTATATTCCCCATACAATTGCACCCCCCCTTATTTTGACCCTAAGCCTTCCTCTCCTGCCTCCCCCCCATAGTGTGTCTCTGGTTTATAGTTGCTTGTTGATTTTGATTTTTACATTGTATTGATTAGTCTTTTTCCTGGTCTCTTATTTAGGTTTTCTAAATTCCTGCTATGAGTGAGACCATCCGGTATTTTTCTTTTTCTTTCTGACTTATTTCGCTGAGCATGATCCCTTCTAGCTCCATTCATGTTGCTGCAAACTGCATGTGTTTATATTTTCTGATTGCTGAGTTGTGTTTATGTACCACATCTTCTTGATCCAGTCATCAATTTTTGGGCATTTGGGTTGCTTCCATAGCTTAGTATTGTAAATAGTGCTGCTATAAACATAGGTGTGCAGGTGCCCTTTGGAATTACTGTTTCTGTGTCATTTGGGTAAATACCTAGGAGTGGAATTGCTGGATCATATGGGAGCTCTATGTTTAGTAGTTCAAGAAATCTCCACACAGCTTTCCATAGTGGTTGGACCAGTTTGGTAAAGTGGCAGGATACAAAATCAACATGCAAAAATCAGTGGCCTTTCTATACACAAACAATAAATCTGAAGAAGAAAACAAAACCCATCTCTTTTATTATCAAAACAAAAAAAAATCAAATACTTGGGAATAAATCTAACAAAAGAGGTAAAGGACCTATACAAAGAACACTATAAAACACTGTTAAAAGAAATAGAAGTAGATACAAAGAAATGGAAAGACATCCCCTGCTCATGGATTGGAAGAATTAACATCATCAAAATGGCCATCCTACCAAAAGCAATATACAGATTCAATGCTATTCCAATAAAAATTTCAATGACATTCTTCAAAGAAATAGAACAATTATTGATGAAATTCATATGGAATCACCAAAACCCTGAATAGCCAAAGCTCTCCTGAAAAAAAAAAAAAAAAGAAGGGAATGGAGGCATCACACTCCCAGACTTCAAACTATACTACAAAGTCATAATCATCAAAACTGCATGGTATTAGAACAAGAACAGACACACAGACCAATGGAATCAAATAGAAAATCCAGAAATAAACCCACAGATTTATGGTCAACTAATATTTGACAAAAGAGCAAAGACTATGCACTGGAGCAAAGAAAGTTTGTTCAATAAATGGTGCTGGGAAAACTGGGTCACTACATGCAAAAGAGTGAAGCTTGACCACGACCTCACACCATGCACAAAAACCAACTCAAAATGGATTAAAGAACTAGACATAAGACCTGAAACCATAAAATACTTAGAAGAAAATATAGGCGAAACACTACATGACATGAACCTCAAAGAGCTTTCAAATTCTTGAAGGAACTATTTCCTTCAGGCACAACTTAATTAAATTTAGCAGTCTTTCTGCTAACTTAATGTCAGTTAGCAGTCTTTCTTGGGGGTAGGAGTGTATACTCTGGCATCTGTTCTCTATGTTGAATACAGATAGACGTGGTTCTCCTGTCATCTCTGCAGGTTTGAGTTTTCATCAGTGGTTAACTTGGTATCTGTTTAGAGCTGAAAGCAGAAGCTCATGTGTGTATGCAGGTAGATCTTGAAGATCACTGTGCAGGGAGCTGGCTGGCCCTCAGTCACAGCCTCTGCAGCCTACCCTCTGGGGCCCTCAGTCACAGCCTCTGCAGAGGAGGCCTGTGGACAGGGCAGCTTCCCTCTCAATGCAACCTCAGCTTCTGTGGGGCCAGAGGCACTTCTGTTGCCTCCACCCCTCCTCCAGCTGCATAAGGAGTGAGCTCTGGGCAGGCATCAGACTTGCAAATTGACACCCAGGAAACTTGTGCTTATTTAACCCCTGGGCAGGGGCCCCAATTCCAGAGCAAGCTGAACAACGTGTCCAGCCCCCAGACTCCTTGTCCTTTGTTCCAGAAGCAGCGGATTCCAGCAACCCACTGAGATGGGCTCCCAGACCCAGCTTCTCTGGCTCCTGGTGATAGGCTTTCAGGGTAAGCATGTACCCCCTGAGCGCCATGGATGGGTTCGCTAGCCCTGACACAGGGGTCTGGACTCGAATGGCCTTTGGAAATGACTGTGCCACATGGAGAGTTGCTTTGCCTTAACTTTGATTAGAAGCCAAGGCACAGAGTCCAAGGCTTGCTCTGAGGCAGTGACATAAATATCTTTGAATCTGTGCTCCTCACCATGAGGCCACAAACCGTCTGTCTATGCTCCCATCCCAGGCCCCTTCTCTTCAGAGACAAACCAGGGACCTGTTAGCTATAAGAAATGACCTAGTCCTTCAGGCTTCAGGGTGAGACTATGGAGTGTCATATCATCTCTCATAGCTTGCCTGGTCCTCAGGGCCCACTGACATGCACTCCACCGGGGTTCTCAGTCACAGCAAAGGTAGAGAGGCCCAGGGTCACTTAATTCCCGTTATGTCGAAGCATGACAAGATTCTTCTAAGAAACATGAAGTCTCTCTAAGCCTTTGAGAGAAGTCACACGCCATGTTGTGGGATGGTGTCCTTGCAGGCTGCAGGGGGCAGATCGTCCTGACTCAGTATCCAGAGACCCTGCTTGTATCTTATGGCACCTTTGTCTCCATCACCTGTCAAAGCAACATGGAGGTGGGTTCCTCCATGGCCTGGTACCAACACAGGCCCGAGGAGACCCCCAGGCTGCTCATCTTTGGGGCTTCTGCCCGAGCTGCTGGGACCCCGGCCAGGTTCCAGGGCAGCGGCTCTGGCTCCTACTTCTCCCTTGCCATATACGGAGTGGAAGCCGAGGACGCTGGGGTGTATTACTGCCAGCAGCACTTCAGCCGACCTCTCACAGTGATGGGGCCCCAGTCAAAAACATCCTCTCTGCCATGGCTGCCTGAACTGGAACAGACACCTACTTCCTCCAGGGTCACGCAAGAGATGTGACAGTCTGGGTTGGAGATGCCATGTTCACGGGGTCTGCGTTTCCTGCCTACTGAAGCAGGGACATCTGAGGAGTCATTTCCTCACCTCATGTGCAAACCAGACCTGCTAGAGGAAAAGGGGGAGGAGATACCGCCCGTTTGTGGTCTAGACAGATGCTTTGAATGGATTTATGTATTGTGATTTCCATTATGCATTGTGGTATAATAGAACATACCCTAGCAATAAGCTAAAGCAGCAACAATTTACTATTTTTTAAATTTCTGTGGTTGATTAGGTAGTTACTCTGCTGGTTTCCTGAGATCTCACTCATGAAGCCGCTGTCGGCCATAACAGCCGCTGGGATGAGTGGTCCAACTTGTCCTGATCCCCACACTTGTGGTGGGTGCTGGTTTGGGGCTGGATCATGATGGTTTTCTTCTGCATCACATACAAGCATAGAGGTAGTTGGAGAAATAGATTTCAGGGGCAGACTCTAGAGGGTGAACTGACTGTAGAAATGTATGAATTGTATATGCAATTTCATTTCATCATCCAATAGCAATGAAAAAAGTGTCCCCTCTAGTAACTGCTGGGCAGTCTTCTCCCACTGCCCAGCCTGCATCTCCTCATGGCACTGGATGACCTGCCTGCACCTACGCCTTTGGGGCTGCCTGCTGGGGGGCCTCAGCTCCTCTCCTCAGGGCTTCTCATCATTGAATGGACCAGATCAGCTCCCTACATTCAAGAGGGAACGTGGAAGCTCAAGGCCCTTTGGGGACTGGCCTCCTGAACTGACACAGGGTTCCTTCTACCCCATTCTGTCCAGATCCAGGATGAGGGGAAGTAGACCCCACTCTGATGGGGGAAGCATGTGGCATGTTTTCCAACTTACCGTAATTGGCTTAAATTCTAATTAAAAACACACGCAGATAAGAATGCCTGCAATGTTTATTTATTTCTTCTAATGTACCATAGATTTTATTCCCATCTTCCCAACCCTGAGACACAGGGTTGCAAATGTGGTCAGAAATCTGAGGAACTGGTGATACATTATTTGCAAGAGACACAGGGAAACACACTGTGTCTTCCACAAAACAACTAAAAACATTCAGAATCTGATCTTTCTCCTGTCTGGCAATACCAATGTTTCTTTTAGTTTTCATCAACAGAAGACATGCTACTCACTTTGTTCATATGAAACCCTCCAGGCTCCCCTTGGTTTTCTCCACACTCTTGCCCATGACACAGGGTTGTCATGTCCAACATCACCGAGATGTCAAGCCAGGATTCTAGTCAGAAGTCTGATTCATAGAAAAGGGGGTGAGGGTCTGACAACACAGAGGAAGTCTGTGGAGCTAGAAAATTGGAAAACTTAGAGGCACAGACATGGTCTGGACAGTCACATGTCTCCATGTAAGTAACTTACTGAAATGAGGTTTGGGATCTCTTGATCAATTTATATGTTTATTGATAACCGAAGATGACATTTGTAATTGACAATAATCATGAAAAGGGTGATGTTTTACTGCTAAGACAAAGACAGGAAAACAACATAAAGGCAAAGAGAAAACACTGAATTGTGTCCTTAGGGTAAGAGGTTGAGATGGGGACCTCCCCCCACTGCAGCACAAGTTCAATCCCTGGCCAGGGAGCTACCCACATGGTGCAGCAGACCTCTCCTGACTCGCCCGCTGCTCCCCTCAGCAGTGTATTTCAGCCAATCTGCCTGCTCTGTTTCCCACTCGGTCTCTGGTGAGTTTTCCCACCCCCCACACCTCTGGCCTGTACCCCAATTCTTGTATGCATAAATAAATATTTTAAAAAATTAAAAAATAGAGGTTGAGATGAATAACTACAGAGCTCAACCTCACCTCCCCATGCTACATTCTGACGTCCCTCTGCCTTACTTGGGGTCCACAGCATTGGCAGACCCAGGAGCTGAGCAGAGAACCTCATTTTGAGATGGTGAACTGATGTGCACCATTAAATAAGTCTGGAGCTGACTTTTTATCTCAGACCTGCAAGGGCAGGTGTTCCCTAGGGACCCACATGCAAATCCCCTGGGTGGGGGTGGGGGGCAAGAGTGTGGAGAAAACCAAGGGGAGCCTGGAGGGTTTCATATGAACAAAGTGAGTAGCATGTCTTCTGTTGATGAAAACTAAAAGAAACATTGGTATTGCCAGACAGGAGAAAGATCAGATTCTGAATGTTTTTAGTTGTTTTGTGGAAGACACAGTGTGTTTCCCTGTGTCTCTTGCAAATAATGTATCACCAGTTCCTCAGATTTCTGACCACATTTGCTACTGAGGGCTGCTGTCTCCAAGGATCTAGAAGATAGTCAGTGACTGAGGAATATGCAGGTGCAGGGACACGGTAGACTCCAGGGATCACTGAGGAGTTGGTCTGGGAGGACCTCAGCTCAGAAGGGAGCACCTGGGGGAGGAGGATGAAGGATGTGAGCTACAGTCCAGGGTGACCCTGGCGTGTGCTCAGATCTGTGTGATGACACAGCGCTGGGGAGGGAGGAGACTGTCAGGTGTGGGGGGAGAACACCCTGAATTAGGTGGTGTGTGGTAGGTAGGACAGGACCCGCAGACGTCGGGGGACACAAGGCTTATCTAGAGGTGAGGTCAGCATGGAGGATGCTCAATATCTGAGCACTTACTTACAACTTCTGACACCACACTCTGCATTGTTCAACTACCCCCCTGCATCTGGTTGGCAGTAATGATAATTTCTCACACAAACAATACAGAGTCAGAGTCCAGAGGAAGCCCCTCTGCCTCAACAATATTCACAGAAGTGAATAAAAGCAGCCTATACAGTTTCTTTGAGCATCACACTTGGTAAGATTACATGGAAATATGCAATTTGCAGCAACATGGATGGTGCTGGAAGGGATCATGCTCAGCAAAATAAGCCAGAAAGAAAAAGAAAAATACCGGATGGTCTCACTCATAGCAGGAATCTAGAAAACTTAAATAAGGGACCAGGAAAATGAATAACTATAAGAAAGTGAAAATCAAAATCAACAAAAAACTATGAACCAGAGACACTTTTTGGGGGGTGGGGGGTGGGAGGGGAGGGATTGGGGTCAGAATGGGGGGGCTGCAATTGTATGGGGAATATAAAAATAAAAATTATTATTAAAAAAATAAATAAAAAGTAGTAAATTTGCAGCAAAAAAAAAAATATATTGTTTCCAATTCATAAATAAAAAAAAAGATTACATGGAAATAGAAAATTAAGCTTATTTTAAATATTGAGGAGTCCGAAAGGCACCATACACACAGGACAGTGCACTGATTCTGTCCTGTGTCTGTCAGCAGACATACCTTCTCTGCAGGCAAATACTTGCTTCTTAGAGGGGATCTGGCCACTGGGTCTGTGTTACTGAGATGATCAGCCCCTGCAGCGCTGCTGGCTGCCCTCTGCCCGCCCCTGCTCATTTGCACGTTCCCAGAGCACAGCCCCTCCCTCCACACTATTCATAGTCTGCCCCAGCCCCTAAGGGTCAGTCCAGGCAGGACCCAGCATGGACATGAGGGCCCCCGCTCAACTCCTCAGCGTCCTGCTGCTCTGGCTCCCAGGTGAGGAAAGAAACACCAGGAATTGATCAGCCTCAGGTGGGCAGGACCCCTGGCCCTCAGGGAAGTCCTCTGATGACAGGATGACAGTGTGGCTGTGTTTTCTGTTTCCATCTTAGGGGCCAGGTGTGACATCCAGATGAGCCAGTCTCCACCCTCCGTGTCTGCATCTCGAAGAGACAGAGTCACCATCTCCTGCCAGGCCAGTCAGGGTGTTAACAATGCTTTATCCTGGTTTCAGCAGAAACCAGGAAAAGCTCCTAAGTTCCTGATTTATGCTGCATCCAATTTACAACCTAGGGTCCCATCCTGCTTCAGTGATAGTGGGTCTGGGACAGATTTCACTCTTACCATCAGCAGCCTGGAGCCTGAAGGTGCTGCCACCTATTATTGCCAGCATAATTACATTTAGCCTCTCACAGTGACACAGGCCTGAACATGAACCACCCAGGGAGCAGATGTGTGAGTCTGGGCAGCCCCAGCTGCTCCTCCTGGTGCTCCATCTGCTGAGAGCACATCTCAGACGCAACCAAACTTTGAAGGGCTAGAAGGTCTGGTAGAAAGGGCAGGGAGGCTCCTTGGTCCCTAACTCTCTTTTCCCTCTTTAGCCCCAGCAGCACAGATACAACAAGGCCTCTGGTGGTTTCATAAAGACATCGGTGATTATACCTGTGTTGTCTGATTATGATATCTGTCAAGTTCAGACAGTGAGAAGGAGCCACTCTAGATCATTCAAGCTAGAATTTTCTTTAATAAATCTATACCTACATCTACGTCTATTTTATACCAGTTTAGTTTCCCAGAAAATTTAGTATATTGTATGGAGATTTCCCATAACACCCTCCTCCCACAGAAACATCATCTCCCTTCTTTTTTGCTCTCAGCACCCCCCACCAGTGGTGCAGATGTTATAACTGCAGAACCTAAACCCAGAGTTACAAGAGGACCCACTCTTGGGGTTGCACCAAGTACAACAAGGGTTTAGAATTGGCAAGGGGCATGTGTCTACCATCACAGTGTTCACAGAGCAGTTTCACTGTCTTCAAATTCTTCCTTATTTCATCAATAGTAGAGTAGGTTTCATTTTGTAAGAAGCCAACACCTGTGGTCAAAGTGCCCATGCATCCCCACAGCCATGAATAGGAGGCTCCTGTCACTCCATTGCCAGCGCAGGGGGGAGCTGTGCTCTATATTCAGGCATCCCAGTAGGGGTGCAGTGACATTTTATTGCTGTTTTAATTTTCATTTCCTGATGACATGAGACATGGAGCATCTATTCATATGCTTTTTTGTGAATGGTATAACTTCTTTGGTGACTTTACTCTTAAGGACAGGGTCCATTTTTATTGAGTTCCTTCTTCATTGATTTATGGATTTTTAGGAGTATTTTGTGTATTTTGAATAATAGTCCCATATCAGATATGTCTTTTGCAAGTTCTTCTCTTGATTTTTTTTTCCTTAGGAATTGTTTGAATACAGGAGTTAGAGTTTAAATTTCAATATTTTAATGGGCTGCAGGTGTGTGGTCAGGGAAACAAATACTAGAAATGGGGCTTCCCTGTTGCTCCCCCAGAGCCAGAGCACTTTATCCACTGACTGGATAAGTTGTCTAACCATGTGGTCCACAGACCTTTCTAGAATGCTCAGGGCTGAAGCTCTAGATTCTGTTGCCCCTCTCCAGGTGACTCTCTGGAACTCCAGGGTGATGGGCAGGAGTGAATCCTCTCCTCTTTCAAAGCTCAGTGAGGACCCCTTAGTGATAATTCTAAGGACACATAGAGAGAAAAAGGGCTGTGGTAAACGTGCTTCCAGAAGAGATAGCCAGGAGGGGAGGAGGCAATAAACAGCCCCGCTGATTACAGCGTCACCTACTCAGTGGGGCCCAGTCTCTTCATGTGTCCAGTGTCAGCTTCAAATGTGAGGTGGGGAAGCTGAAGAGCAGCCGCCGTCACTGTCTGTCCTCCGTCAGAGACCGTGGTCAGGACTGGAGACTCAGGGATCTCCTCCCTCGGGACCTCATGCAGGTCATTCTCCACCTGCATCCTCTCCATCACCCATGCCCTGTGTGCACGGCCAGATTCAGACGGGGTCAGGCTTGTGCTTGTTTTCATTTGTTTGTTATTTGCTTTATTTAAGTTTATTTATTCATTTTCAGATGCTTATCAAGTAGGAATGAAAAATGTAATTAAAAAATAAAGCAATGAAATAAATAAAGGACATGGCTCTTCTATTCCTATGTCTTCACCTCAATTTGTCATCAGCATCCAGAGTCCTGCAATGGAGGTTAGGGATGAAGGTCAACATCACCTTTGAATATGTTTACCAATCTTGTTAAATTTTTTATTTTTGGAAAATTTCAGAGCAAGCTTTCTTACAACACCTACCTAGATTTATATGTGCTGATTTGTTTTCTCAATCAATTTGAGAGGGATTGAGGTGTAAATATCTCAAGATTTACTAGCCCTTCAAACTCTATTCTTTCAACTGCTGCAGGATTTTATTTGTGGTCAATCACGGTCCTTGTTAAGAAATGTGAAGTTGGCATCAATTTTCAATTGCTACTCAATCAAATATATCTGCATCAGATGACGCATGAGGAATAGCTAGGCTATTTTGCTGTTTTAACGTAGTGGTGTGGCAGACTGACCCAGGTCTGACTCAGCACGATATTGCATGTTAATCAAGTTTCAGTAGAAACTCAGGAAAACATCATCATCAGTGCAGATTACCCCGAGATATTAAAACATTGTTTCTGGTCTTTTCCCTTCTGGCTACATGGTCTCCTTTTGTGCTGTAGACTCATGGCCATCACCGCCCACATGCAGGCAGGGGACACCTAGGTTCTCATGCATTTGGGGCAGGGGGAGAGAGAGAGAGAGAGAGAGAGAGAGAGAGAGAGAGAGAGAGAGAGAGAGAGAGAGAGAGAGACATTCTCTCTGTGTCTCTCAGCCTTTATTCTCTTTGTCTACCTCTTTTGACTTAAATGTCCTTATGAAATTAAATTGTGGAGTTTAATTCTCTATATCCCAGGGAAAGGTGATTTCCAGCTCTTGCATTTAACAGTGTTTAAGTGTTAGCCTGAAAGTTAGCTGCAGAGCACACTGACGCTCATGTCCATCCTGGCACATGGAAACTGCCCATCAGTCCAGGGTCGGGAGCTGTGAGGCAAGGTCACCTGGGAGAAGCCAAGCAAGAGGTTCAGTCACCTACCTCGTTTAGCCCTGGACCCACCTCTACATGTTTAGAAACCTTATGAGTAAGTAATATGTAAGAGACATAGGGACACACACACTGTCTTCCACAAAATAACACAAAAGCTTTCAGAATCTGATCTTTCTCCTATCTGGCAATTCCAATGTTTCTTTTTGTTTTCATCAAACTGAAGACATGCTACCCACTTTGTTTATATGAAACCCTCCAGGCTCCCCTGGGCTCTCTCCACCCCACTAACCCCACCAAGGGATTTGCATGTGGGCCCCTAAGGAGGACTGTCCCTTGCAAGCCTGAGATAAAAGTCAGCTACATGCTTGTTTTACCAACTGGGCACATCAGGTCACCCTCTCAAAATGAGGTTCCCTGCTCAGCTGCTGGGGCTGCTGATGCTCTGGACCCTGGGTAAGGCAGAGGGGAAGTGAGAATGGAGCACAGAGAAGGGAGGCTGAGCTCTGGGGCCTTCTGCCCTCCATGTGTATTCCGTCTCTGTGTTAGATATGTATGTCTTGTCCTTCAGAGAATATGATGTTGAGATCTGTGAATGTGTGGAAGAATCCAGAAGGAACTAGTAGTGCCTATACTCTGGGGAGACTATGACAGGGAATGTAGAGAGGGCAGGCAAAGTTTAGAGGTCTCTTTCCATGGGTTATTTATTGTGATTGCATACTTTTGGGGAACAAATATAAACTTCAAAATTTACATAAAACAGAGCAATATTTTAGCTTAAATTAATAACAGAATGGAAATAATGAAAATGACTGATAATATTTGTCTTTTCTTGGCACTTTTCTCTCCTTTCTTCAGGATCCAGTGGGGAGGTTGTGCTGACCCAGACCCCACTCTCCCTGCCCATTGTCCCTGGGGAGCAGGTTTCCATCTCCTGCAGGGCCAGTCAGAGCCTCCTAAGTGGTGATGGAAACACCTATTTGTATTGGTTCCAGCAGAAGCCAGGCCAGTCTCCAAGGCAACTAATCTATAGAGTGTCCAACAGACCCTCTTGGATCTCAGACAGTTTCAGTGGCAGCGGGTCAGAGACAGATTTTACCCTGAAGATCAGCAGGCCAGAGGCTGAGGATGTTGGAGTCTACTACTGCATGCAGGCTACACATTTTCCTCCCACAGTGGTTCAGCTCTGAACAAAAACCTCCCTGCCTGACCTGGACCAGATGCCCAAGTGAGTTGCTGTAGTCTCGTGAGCAGGCACAGAAGATTCTCTGAACCTGTTTAGAGAATAATGGAGGAGAATTTTCTCAATACAATCCTAAAAGAACTATCTCAGGCTAAGACTGAAAGCCACTGTTTCCCTCCTGACCTGATAAAGTGGTGGGTCTGATGTTGCCAGGTTGTGAAGGGCAGCTCAGTCACCAAACAACTTGTGCAGCTGATTCTTCACCAGTGTAGAAATTTAATTTAATTTTTCTGATGGTGGTGTGATCTTGCAGAAAGGTAGAAATCTACAATGTGGGTTATATTAGATCTTTTCAGAATGAATACACAGTGTCCTTATTTAATAGCATCTAACTAGCCGACCCTGACCTGGATAACATGGCCCAAGTGAGAGTCTCGCACAGCTGGGCTTCACTCTGCCCTCTGCTGCATATTTGTCAAGCATGGCCAACCTCTTACAAAATAGTGGTATAAAGTTCCAGGCATGTGAGATGACTAAGTTCTAGAGTTCTGTTCTCTAACACAGTGTCTATAATTATCAAAACCATTCTGTGTACTTAAAAATTGGTTAAGAAGTAGATTTTACATTGAGCATTCTTAACGTACACATTCACAGTTCTAACAACATCAAACAACAAGAGGCAAAGAACATTTCAAAGGTGATGTTTATGTCCATTGCCTTGACTGTGGTGCTAGTTTCACTAATGCATGAATTTGTTTAAACTTATCCCGTTACGTACATTCACTATGTGTGACCTTTTTGTGTATCAATAAAGCTATTAAAAAAAAAACCCTCAACATCTCTGAAATCAAAATCTCAAGCAGAGGGAGATCTAATCTACTCAGTGTTCTCTTTTCAAACAGCATTTAAATCAATACAAAGTCTCCACTATTTCCATTTTTCTCCCCTGACATCGGAGGCGGTCCTGCCTCTCAGAAATTTTGATCTTGAGATGTGAGATGAGCAAACTGAACAAGTCAAAAGCAGCGAGAAGATACCCCATCATAGGTCTTCTCCTCTGAGCTTCAGTGAGAATATGGGGAGGAAGGAAAAAGTGAGAATGTGATAGTTATTGCTGATTCATCTTCACTGGAAATCCTTCACCTATGAAAGGATCAAATCTGAAACTTTAAAGACTATACTTACCTTAGCTAGCTGGGGTGAGGGGGGACCTCTATAGATACAGACTTAGTGCTGCCAATGTCCCACATGTGGCTTCAGCCTCCAGGGGTGAGTTTGTGCTGACTCCATCTCCAGCCTCCCTGTCTGGGACTCCAGGGGACACAGCCCCCATCACCTGTGGGGCCTACCGAGGCATTAACACCAGCTTACACTGCCACCTGCAGAAACCAAATCAGGTTCTGGAGCTCCTTATAAATATGCTCCCCAATCCATTTGGGTCTTGGGGTTTCCATTGCAGTCCAGTGACAATGGATCTGGAACACAGTTTATGCTCACCATCTTTACCATGGAAGCTAAAGATGGTGAACTGTCTTATAGTGAATGTAATGCATGAAATTATTTTTCCACTAACAAAGAATGGAAAGGTTTCCACTTAAATGCTTTTTTCTTGGTGTTAGGAAATAAGGAACTAGTCACAGCTGCATGTGAACAGAAGTTTTACATGAGTTCATAAGACAAATTTGATACCAAATAATCCTACACAAGTGCTAGCATAGCAGGAGGCTGTGCAGGAAAAACTATGTGTCAACAGAAATTTTAGGGAATGTTAAATTCCACTAAAAATCAGGTGAAGTACAGAGCATAGAGTTGAGACTATTGATTTGTGGGGATCAAGGAGGCTTTTGGGTTCAATTGCAGGTGCAGCTATGCAATGTGGAGGCAGCCAGTGACCCTGTGACTGAAGAAAACTGCAAAAGTCAGGGACCCTCATGGGAAGTGCAGGGATCTGAAGGTTTCAGATTAACCAGTGGCTATTGTAAAAAAAATTCTCTCTCCCATATTATAAGGCCATTTTGTATTATAAGAACCAGGTGCCATGATTTTTATTTCCTAACAGGGCAAAATGATCAATATTATGAATCAAGCACCTTGGCCTGGGTCACAGTCCTGAGACAGAATGTGCTTCTACTCAGAAGCTGGAAGCCCATATCAACAGACCTTCTTTTGCTTTGCCTGTCCCCCAAAGTCCATGTCTGCCCCTGAACCTCTTATAAGAGGGTGGTCTCTGGCCAGAACCCAGTGAGGCAGGTGCAGCCTTGGACACTGGACAGCAGGCCTGTCCCTCCGGGCCCTGCGCTCCAGCTGAGAAATGGGGAACTAGTGTGTCCACGTGAAGAAGTAGAGAGGCTTGATTACAGCCCCCACCCCAGCTTGGTGCCTACCCTGTGGTAAAAATTAGCTTCATTGTCCTAATGAGATTGATGATTATTAACGTTGAAAACCACAATACCTAATATTCTAAACACAAGCAGCTCTACACATTTAAAACAGAATTACATAAAATGAGAAACTATTTCTCAATTGTATCAGCTATATTTTAGGTGCTGACTAACCACTGTGATTCTGCATGTTCTTACCTGTGGGTCTCAGAGCTGCTCTGGTATGTTTCTGGAAGGAAGGATGAGGCTGGGTTAACAGATCTAGACCAGAAATCCTCTGCTTCCAGTCCCAGCCCAACATCATCCCTGAAGCCTGCCTCCTGCCCTCCCTCTTTTGTACAAAGCACATCTTTGGCATCTCACTCACTTGGAACTCAGATCCTGGCCAATAACAGTCATGTCACCACCATCCATTCTGAATCCTGGTCACATATTACCCTTTTGTTCTTACCTAGGTTGCTAGTTATCAAGAAGAGGAATAATCTTGTGCGCCCACAGAGTCTGCGCTGCTGATAGTCTAGCTACAGTGTCAGCTTCATAAATAGCAGTGGAAACAGGCAAGATTCTTTGATCCCCCACATCAAATATCCTTAAGCTGTCGTGTCATAAAACTGCCCGTAGAGGGCAGCAAACTCACAGTAAACATAAGCCCCAGGCTGCTGTTGGAAATCCTGGGAGACTAAGAGTGATGCTGTCCCTATATTTAAGGCAGCCCCTAATATTTGGAGAGTCTCTGGGATCTTGAGACATCAGGAGGAGCTCCAGTGTGCTGAGCGAGAGCAAACCTCCTTGGTGTCTGTGCCTGTGATGGAGGCCGCTGTGTCCTCAGGTCTGCTTGGCTGTGTCCCTGTCCTCAGAGCCATCCCCACAGTCTCTGGGTAGGAGGACACTCAGGAGGCCCCTCAGGGACACGGGCACCCCAGTTTTGTCTCTCTTCTTCCTCCTGTCTTCACTCTGCTGTGGATGGAGAACTCAGTTTTCATCCTTAGTTCATTTATTTGAAAATCAGACATTTGAAAATAAGACTAGTCTGTTTTTTATCCTGATCATAAATAAATCTAAGTGATGAACTATCTGCTTGGTACAGATTGTTTGCTTCCTCTCCTAGATGCTGGGGGAGACTGTGTGGGTCCAGTCCCCAATTCATCCTTGTGTCCCAGTGTAACAGGGTGGTCCCCAGGAAAGGGGGAGGTTCCCTGCCCCACCCAAGGGAGGGTGGAGCTGAGCAGGAAGAGGAGAAGCTGTAGAAGAGACTGAGGAAGGAAGCAGGATGCAGCCAGGAGACCTGGAGGAGGCACATGGAGCCTAGAGACACGTGAAGAAACTGTGCTTGTCTTTTGGTTGTGGACTGGGTGACACAGATGTGGGTGAGACCCATGGGGAGGTGACAATGGCAGCTTTTATCTTGATGTTGATTTTGCTCTTTTCCTTCCGGGCTTGTCTGGTTGTTTCTGGCCCTTTTCTCTAGGTCCCCACTGGAAGATGCTTTAGACTTGTGGCAGGCTTTGGGGCCTTGCTCTGGGCCAATCCCATTTGGATGAACTTTTACCCACGAGGGGATGGGTAACTTCGGGTGCTTCGTTTAGAAACTAGACTCTGCCATACCTGTATTGTTTCCTAATTAAAGTTCCTTCCCATTAAAAAAAAAAAAGTCTCCTGGCTCCATCCTGCTTCCTTCCTCAGTCTCTTCTGCAACTTCTCCTCTTCCTGCTCAGCTCCACCCTCCCTTGGGTGGGGCAGGGAACCTCCCCTTTCCTGGGGACCACCCTGTTACACCAGGAGAGGGTCACTGCTGCCTGAAGGACCAGTCAGAATGTTCATATCCTCCCAGCCTGAAATCAGCCAAACAAGAGCCAGCGCCCAGGCTCCTGCTCCCTGGTGCTTGTGTGGGATGATGCGGGGCAGGGTCATGGCTGGGGGTCTGGACGCTGACTGTCTCAGCAACACAGCACAACAGCCAAAATCCTCCTCCTGTCCCCGCTGTGGACGTGCGTCTCCCACATGCTGCTCCTGCCCTCAGAGATGTGGAGGGCAGGGTCTCCAGGATCTTGTGGGAGGAACAGGATTGAGACATCTCTGCAGTCACACCCCCTTCCCTCCATTTACTCCTGTCCCCCTCCTCCATCCTTCCCTAACCCCAGGTGCGTCTCCCTGGCACCCCTGAGTGGAGGCTTCAGTGTGTCTGGTCCTACCTCCTGTTCTGAGTCCCTCCCCCACCCCAAACCAGGTCATCCTGCTTCACACACAGGCTGAGGCGCCTCAGAGTGAGGCCCTGGAAAGTCTCTCCATCCTGCCCTCTGCTGGCCTGAGGCTCTGCCTCCTCCTGTGCAGGGTCATGTTGGGAGGGTGGGGATGAGAACAGGACACAAGGTAGGATGTGCTCAGAGGCTGCACATGGGGCCAGACATGGCATTGAGGGCAGAGTCCTGGCAGCACGAGAAGCGAAGGGAGCTGGGCAGGGAGACCCCTCCTTACACTGAGACTAGAGCTGCTGTCTCCCGGGACCCACAGGAGACGTGGCCATGGGGGAACGTGCAGGTGCAGGGAAATAGTAGACTCCAGGGATCATTGAGGTGTTGGTCTGGGAGGACCTCAGCTCGGAAGGGAGCACCTGGGGGAAGGAGGATGAAAGATGTGAGATACAGTCCAGGGAGACCGGGGAGTGTGCTTGGGTCTGTTGATGACACAGCGCTGGGGAGGGAGGAGACTGCCAGATGTGGGGGGAGCACACCCTGGCCTTGGGGCTGAGGTGGATGTGTTGGGGAAGGGCCTCAGGTGCGGGAACACAAGGCTTATTTGGAGGTGAGGCCTGCATGGAGGATACTCAGTGTCTGGGTGCTTACTTATGACTCCTGACACCCACACTTTTTGTCGTTCTCCTACCTCACTGCATCTGGTTGGCAGTGATGATAATTTCTCACACCAACATGGGGAGGGATTGTAGGTGCTTTGGTGGTAGGTGTGGTAGAGTGACTTCACCAGGAGGGTGACAGCCTATACTTCTAAACACAAATAAAGAAGTAAATGAATGTTAAGTAAATTTTTAAAAAGAAAAGAAAAAACAGCAATATTAGGGAATCAAAGGGAACGGGCAGTTTCTCTCCTTAGTAACAGCCACATAATGAAATAAAAGAAGCCTGTGCAATGTCTTAGTGCCATCCTCTTCACCCCTGCATCATATTGAGACATGGGGAGTAAGACATACAGTGAATCCTTTTTTAAATTGTATTACTTTTATTGAAGTAATGCTGGTTAATGACACTGAGTATGATCGAGGGGGCAGATTCACAAAATTATGTTGTCGCAACACCCCCCACTCTCCCCCTCCACACACAGAGCTCCCATAATCCCCCACAAGGTTCATTGCCACACGCTCTGCTCCCCACCCCAGCCTCTCCCTCTGGTAGCTTCAATTCTGTTATCAAAATTCGAGGGTTTTAGCTGTTTTTTTTTTTTTTTTGTCTGCTCTTTTCCTTTTTGTATCTACATATAAATGAAATTGTCCAGTATTAGTTTATTTTTCCTTATCACCATTTTGTCTAGCGTATTTCCCTTAAGTTCCATCCAAGTTGTGGATGATGAAGATTTCACCTATGTTTTTTATGGCTGAGTAACATTCTATTGTATATGTCATTACATACTTTTATGACATGAGTGGTAAAGAGAAGAGTAAAACACTATACTCTAAGGGCAATAGACTGAGTCTGTCTTCATGTTACCAGGGGAAACAGGTTCTCCAAAGATAAGTTTTTGCTGCCCTCAGGAACCTGGTCACTGGGGAGTCCCTGCCTCTGTGCTGTCACTGAGATCAGCCCCTGCAGCTGTGCCCACTGCCCCGCCCCTGCTCATTTGCATGTTCCCAGAGCACAGCCCCTCCCTCCACACTATTCATAGTCTGCCCCAGCCCCTGAGGGTCAGTCCAGGCAGGACCCAGCATGGACATGAGGGCCCCCCCCCCCCCCCCCCCGCTCAGCTCCTCAGCTTCCTGCTGCTCTGGCTCCCAGGTGAGGAAGGAAACACCAGGAGTTGATCAGCTCCGGGTGGTCAGGACCCCTGACCTTCAGCGAAGTCCTCTGATGACAGGATGACAGTGTGGGTGTGTTTTCTATTTCCATCCCAGGAGCCTGGTGTGAAATCCAGCTGACCCAGTCTCCACCCTCAGTATCTGCATCTCGAGGAGACACAGTCACCATCTCCTGCCCGGCCAGTGAGAGTATTAGCAATTATTTACACTGGTATCAGAAGAAACCAGGGAAGGCTTCTAAACTCCTGATCAATTTTGCAACCAGTTTGCAGCCTGGGGTCCCATCCCGCTTCAGTGGCAGTGGGTCTGGGACAGATTTCACTCTCACCATCAGCAGCCTGGAGCCTGAAGATGCTGCCACTTACTTCTGTCAGCAAAGTTATAATTGGCCTCCCACAGTGACACAAACCTGAACATAAACCAGCCTGGGAACACACCAGAGAGGCTTGGTGGTGGCAGCTGGTCCTCCCAGTTCCCTCATTTGCTGAAAATCGCTCTCAGAGGCAGCCAAGCTTTGAAGGACTGGAAGGTTCTGCTAGAAGGGGCAGGAAGTCTCCTTGGCCCTCTAACTCTCTTTCCCTTCCTCAGCCCAGTAACACAGACAGGACAGTGACTTTGGTGACTTAATAGTGACAGAGGTGATTACACCTGAGCAGCCTGGGTTATGATTTTAGTCAGGGTTCACACAGCAGGGGAGAAGTCACATTAGGTAGTGCAAGCCAGAGTTGTTTTTAATAGGCATTATTATTTAAAGTGAAAAGTTAGCTAAATGATCTGGCACAGAGATTCCTCATAAATCTGCAGCCCCATCTCCACACACACCTCAGCCTCATTATCACCCTTCAACACCGCCCCCAGGGGAGAAGGTTGAACCCACAGTGATATTTCACCATCACCAAAGTCCTCAGTTTACAAGGCGCTCACACTTGGTGTGGTTTATTCCAAGGGCTCCTGGTTACTCAATTGAAATGAGACGTCTCCCTCCTCAGTGAGGGAAAATTCTCAATAAAAACAAAAGCTCAGGAGTAACTACATGTGCTCCTTATAATACAGTGGGCCAGGCTCCAAGAAATAACCCCACACCTAAAATATATCTGAGCCTCTGTCCACCTTCCCAGCCAGTCCTGGTGTTAGGGGAAAAGGATGTCCCAAAGCAAATTCTATATAGGCTTTGTGGACTCCACCCCCACCCCAGGTCAAAGCCAAAGACACTGGGAACTCCAAATCCCATCACCACCAAAGGGAAGGTGGCTGGGACCTGAGGGTGGGGTTAAGCAGCCAGGTGGATACAAAAGGCAGACACGTGGGCTTTTGGGGGCTCTCCATTTTGGCTCTCCGCCAGCTGACAGCGGTCCGGCCAGCTCTGGGAGTGACTTTGGATTTCCAGGTCATTGAATCGGGTAGGACGCATTAAAGACTTTATTTCCCTATTTTCTCCCTGAGTTGTATATTTTCCTTATTTCTTTTTCTCTTGTAAATAAACCTTTTATTAACCCTTTTGCGTGTCTGTAGTAGAGTATTCATAAGTCCCTTTAAAGTGCGCCGGTGAGGACCCACAGCCAGGATCCCGTTTAATATCGGGGCTGCTCTATAACACTGGTACAAACCTCTCTCATCCCTCATCCAGACCACGGACCCTCATCCGGACCACGGCCACCAGCCTCTCCAGTGGCACCCCCAGTCTAGTCTCCTGTCAGCCCCAGAGGATCTTTGTAAATGTGCCTCATGCTTCTCTGCTCAAAACTTCCCACATTCCACTTCACCCTGAGTAAGAATCCAAGGCCTTGCAATGCCCCAGGGTCACGGACCTGCCCCTCCCTGTTCTTCCCCACCTTTCTCCTTTCACCCTGACCTGCAGGGCCTGTAAGGAGGCCACTGATTAATCCTGTCCACATGGCAGGACTCATAGTCCTGCGGCAAAGAGAGACTGAATACCGGGACCAGCAGGACACACAGCACCAGGACTGCTGGCTCCACACCTGGGCCTCCCTCAACACAGGCTGGCGCTATGGGGCCTCAGGGACACGCGGGAGGAAGGTGGTGCTAGTGACGCACAGGGCGATGGAGCGAGTGTTTTCGTAAACCTACCACTTGGGATTTTCACTGTTTAAGTACACAGATCCTATTTATTCTTCTGTTCCCACTTGCTATTCACACATAGAAGAGCCTCATCTCTGCTAGGAGTGATGCTTTGAATGGATGTTTCCACACACTTGGAAACAAAGACACTCAAGGAGATGGAAGATCATTTTCTGTGTCACTGAAAGGGAACTGCTAAGAAAAAGAAATCTTTCCCTGTTAAAGAGTCATAGACCTGGAAATGTAAAGTAAATAATAAGTTTGCTTCCTTAATAAGCTCATCTAAACAAAATCTGGCAGCCTGCTAGGCTGATTGATCTCCCAGGCCATCCTGGAAGTACTTTATCCTTCCCCTTTTTCTGGGTCAAGAATTTGTATGCTCACTAACCAACTTTATCAGTGTAAAATGTTTGTGTATAAAAGAAACTCTTTGTCTCTAGACCAATGCTCAGACCTTATGGGGCTACATGCACGAGTCTGAGACCACATGCATGAGTAAAAAAGCTTTCCTGACCTCACCATTCCTGAAGTACTGCTTGTTCTTCCACTGCCTGGGTAAAAGGCTAGAATTTATTTCTGCAACATCACAACAGGCTTCCCCATGTGCTGGGGACACGGTTCCTGTTTTTTCAGGCACCCCAGGGACTGGGGCTCCTTGCGTTGTCACATGCAGTACAGGACTGGCTCTGTCTCCACCCACATCCCTCCCTGCTGTCCTGTCTGTAACTCACAGCAGCTACAGGTGGGGCATCTTGTCTTCACATGACTTTGGAGAGACTGATCCCTGTGGTCCTGAGCCGATTCAGGATTGTTGGCTTATCCTCATCCAAGTTCCACTTCCAGGTCATGCTCATTAGGACCTTAGCTCGGAAAGGAGCATTGTGGGGAAGAGGATGAAGGACGCAAGCTACAGTCCAAGGAGGCTGGGACGTGGACTCAGGTCGAAATAATGACACAATGCTGGGGAGGGAAGAGATGGTCAGATATGGGGGGAGAACAACCTGACCTTGAGGCCAAGGTGGCCGTGGTGGGACAGGGCCTCAGATGTGAGGGGACACAAGGGGACCTCATCTCAGCTGAGATGAGGTCAGCAGGAAGATGCTCAGTGTCTACGCTCTTACAACCCCTGACAGTGACACTCTGCATTGTCCTCCTGCTACACTGTATCAGGTTGGCAGTGATGATAATTTTTCACATCATCTTTAACCTTGAACCAGAGTGAAGAGGAAACCTCACTAACCTTAGTAACATACCCACATGAACGCATTTCTTTGAGTGTAATATACAGTAGTAGATGGAGAATCAAGTAAAGCATGTTACAAATACGGGGTGTCCAAAAGATCTCTACACTAACAAGACAGTAAATGACTATGTCCTGTGATCCACAGTGAGGAATACCTTCTCAGCAGGCAAATTCACCCTGCCTGGGGGGACCTGCTCACCAGGGATTCCCTGCCTCTGTGCTGTCACTGAGATCAGCCCCTGCAGCTGTGCCCACTACCCCGCCCCTGCTCATTTGCATGTTCCCAGAGCACAGCCCCTCCCTCCACACTATTCATAGTCTGCCCCAGCCCCTGAGGGTCAGTCCAGGCAGGACCCAGCATGGACATGAGGGCCCCTGCTCAGCTCCTCAGCCTCCTGCTGCTCTGGCTCCCAGGTGAGGAAGGAAACACCAGGAGTTGTGCAGCCCCCGGTGGGCAGGACCCCTGGCCCTCAGGGAAGTCCTCTGATGACAGGATGACAATGTGGGTGTGTGTTTTCTCTTTCCATCTCAGGGGCCAGGTGTGATGTCCAGATGACCCAGTCTCCACCCTCCGTGTCTGCATCTCCAGGAGACAGAGTCACCATCTCCTGCCCGGCCAGTCAGAGTGTTAGCAACTATTTACAATGGTACCAGCAGAAACCAGGGAAAGCTCCTAAGCTCCTGATCTATGGTGCATCCAATTTGCAAGAGGGGGTCCCATCCCGCTTCAGTGGCAGTGGGTCTGGGACAGATTTCACTCTCACCATCAGCAGCCTGGAGCCTGAAGATGCTGCCACTTACTACTGTCAGCATCATTACCGTGCTCCTCCTTCCACAGTGATACAAGCCCGAACAAAAACCACCTGCGGGAGTGAAAGTGTGAGGTTGGAAACCCAGCTGCTCCCTCTGCTGAAAGTATATCTCAGATGTTGTCACACTTGAGGAGTGGAAGGTTCTGGTAGAAGGGGCAGGGACACTCCCTCACACCTGCTTCTTTTTCCTCCTCCCCCTTCCCAACAACACAGACATGATAAGGCCTCTGCTGACTCAATTGTGACAGAAGTTATTACACCTGAGCTGTCTGGTGATGATGTCGGTCAGGTTCCTCAGTGGGAGAGGAGCCACTTGAGATAATTTGGATAAGAACTTACTTTAGGGCCTCCCCGGTGGGGCAGTGGTTGAGCGTCATGCTGCGAAGCTGTCCGCAGCCTCTGCAGTGCCAGTTCAATTCCCTGCCGGCCAGGGAGAACCCCACATGGCGCAGCAGACCTCTCCTGCCTCACTCGCTGCTCCCCTCAGCAGTGTCTTTGTTCCATCTGCCTGTTCTGCATCCCGCTCTGGCTCTGGTGAATTCTCACCCTTCCACGCTTCTGACCTGTACCCCAGTTCTTGTATAAAATAAATAAATCAATCTTAAAAAAAGAACTTACTTTAATAAACAATTCTCAACGAGATACCATCTTACACCAGTGAGAATAGCACATAGTAAAAAAACTAACAAAGACAAATGTTGGTGAGGATGTGGAGAAAAAGGAACTCTGCTGTACTCCTGGTGAGAGTGTAAACTGGTCCAACCACTATGGAGAGCTTTGTGGAGATTCCTCAATCTGCTAAAGATGGAGCTTCCATATGATCCAGCAATTCCACTCCTAGGTATTTACCCAAAGGACACAAAAACATTAAATCACAAGGACAGCTGCACCCCTATGTTTACTGCAGCACTATTTACATTAGCTAAGCTATGGAAACAACCCCAATGCCCTGGATCAAGAAGATGTGGTACATATACCCAATGGGATATTACTCAACAATCAAAAAAGATAAACATGGGCCTCCCCTGGTGGCGCAGGCTGTTGAGCGCAGCGCTGTGAAGCTGTCCACAGCCTCTGCAGTGCTGGTTCGATCCCCGCCGGCCAGCGAGGGTCCCACATGGCGCCTCAGACCTCTCCTGCTGCGCCTGGCAGATCTCTCCTGTCGCACCCGCTGCTCCCCTCAGCAGTGTATTTCGTCAGTCTGCCTGTTCTGTTCCCCACTCAGCCTCTGGTGAATCCTCTCACCCTCCCATGAATCTGGCCTGTACCCTGGTTCTTGTATAAATAAATAAATAAATCTTAAAAAAAAAAAAAGATAAACATGCCATTTGCAGAAACATGGATGGAGCTGGAAGGGATCATGTTCAGTGAAACAAGCCAGAAAGAAAAAGAAAAATACCGGATGGTCTCACTCATAGCAGGAATTTAGAAAACCCAAATAAGGGATCAGGAAAAAGATTAATTATAATAATTTAAAAAATCAAAATTAATAAGCAACTATAAACCAGAGACACAGATACACTCAGGGGGTGGGGTGCAGAGGAGAAGAGAGTAGGATCAAAGCAAAGGGGGGTGGGTGGGAATTTTATGGGGACTATAAGCAAGATGAAAAAGCATACATTGTATAAAAATGAAAAATGATGTAAAAAAGAAAAAAAAAACAACATTTCTCTCTCACTCTGCGTGTGTGTGTGTGTGCACGTGTGTGTATAGGGTTTTAGCTGAGGTAACTTTGGGGTATCACTATCAGTTATGACCAACATAGTGTAACTACACCCAACTCACCCGTGCTCCACCATTGTGCCTCCTCCCTCCCTTTCTGCTCTTACCTCCCCCCATCCCCTTTCTTGGTTCTGTTGTGAGTTATCAAGGGGTTAGTTTTTCAGCTTGTCTTTATATGACTATTAATGTAATTCCTTATGTTCACACATTAGCGACTCCAACTGGTATTTATCTTTCTCCTCCTGACTTATTTGCTTAGCGTTATCCTTTCAATCTCCATCCATGTTTCTGCAAATGGCATGAGTTTATCTTTTTTGATCACTGAGTAGTACTCCTCTGTGTATATATACCGGATCTTCTTGCTTCATTCATCTGTTCAGGGGCATTTAGACTGTGTCCGTAGATTGGCTGTAATAAATAGTGCTGCAATAAACATGGGAGCGCAATTTTCTTTAAAATTAGGTTTTTTTTTAATTAATGCCAAAGAGTAGAATTGCTGGGTTGAATGGCAGATGTGTGTTTAATATTTTGAGACACCTCCATGCAGCTTTCCATAAGGGCTGGGCCAGTTTGCATTCCCACCAGCAGTGTAGGGAGGTTCCCTTTTGTCCACATCCTCACCAGCACTTGTTGATTCTAGTTTTTTGATATGGACCATTCTCAAAGTTGTGAGTTGGTACTACATTGTGGTCTTGATTTGCATGTCTGTGATAATAATTGGTTGTGCCTCTTGGCCAAATAAATATTTTTTTTTAAAGAGTAGGTTTATATTTACAGCAAAACTTAGTGAAATGTGATATGTAGTTGCTAGGTATTATCACTCCCACAAATAGTCTCCCATCTTTTCTGTTCTCAACATCCCCACCACAGTGGTATAAATGCCATAACTGATGAAAAGGACTCACACCTGCTGATGCACAGTCCAAGGGTTTGTAGACTCACAGCCATCACCGCCCACATGCAGGCAGGGGAGACCTAGGTTCTCATGTAATTTCCATAGACAGAGAGAGAGAGGAAGAGAGACTCATAGAAGTCATATATTATTTGTAAGAGACATAGGGACACACACACTGTCTTCCATAAAGCAATTCAAAAATTTCAGAATCTGATCTTTGTCCTATCTGGCAATACCAATGTTTCTTTTCATTTTCATCAAACTGAAGACCAGCTACTCACTTTGGTTATATGAAACCCTCCAGGCTCCCCTGGGTTCTCTCCACCCTAAGGCCCCACCTGGGGTTTTGCATGTGGGTCCCTAGAGAGGACATTTCCTTGCAAGCCTGAGATAAAAGTCAGCTTACAGTTAGAACCTAACTGGGCACATCAGGTCACCCTCTCAAAATGAGGTTCCCTGCTCAGAAGCTGGGGCTGCTGATGCTCAGGTAAGGCAGAGGGAAGGTGAGAATGGAGCACAGGATGGGGAGGCTGAGCTCTGGGGCCCTCTGCCCTCCATGTGTATTCTCTCTCCGTGTTAGATGTGTATGTCTTGTCCTTCAGAGAATGTTATGCTTAGCTCTGTGAATATGTAGAAGAATTCAGAGGAATAAGCACCTATATTCTGGAAAGCCATAACAGGGAATGTAGAGACAAAAGGCAAAGTTTAGAGGTCTATTTCCAAAGGTTATGTATTGTGATTACATATTTTGGTAAATAAACATAAATCTCAGGGCCTCCTTGGTGGTGCAGGGGTTAAGACACAACCTATGAAGCTGTCCGCAGCCTCTGTAGGAGGAGTTCGATCCCCGGCCAGGGAGCTACCCACATGGTGTAGCAGACCGCTCCTGACTCACCTGCTGCTCCCCTCAGCAGTGTATTACAGTCAGTCTGCCTTTTCAGTTCCCCACTCTGTCTCTGGTGAATCCTCTCCGCTCCCCCTCCACACCTCTGACCTGTACCTCAGGTCTTGTATGCGTAAATAAATCTTTAAAAAAAAAACAAAATAAATATAAATCTCAAAACGATAACATAAAACAAAGTGATATTTTAACTTAATAACAGACTTCAAATAATGAAAATGACTGATGAAAATGACTTGGCACTTCTCTCTCAATTCTTGAGGATCCAGTGGGGAGGTTGTGCTGACTCAGACACCCCGAACCCAGGCCGTCGTCCCTGGGGAGTCGGCCTCCATCTCCTGCAGGGCAAGTCAGGGCCTCCTAAGTGGTGATGGAAACACCTATTTGCATTGGTACCTGCAGAAGACAGGCCACTCGCCAAGGCTCCTCATCTATAAGGTTTCCAACAGGCCCTCTTGTGTTCCAGACAGGTTCAGTGGCAGGTGGTCAGGGGCAGATTTCACCCTGAAGATCAGCAGGGTGGAGGCTGAGGATGTTGAAGTCTATATCCGCATGCAAAGTACCCATCATACTCCCTCCCAAAGCAGTTCAGCCTTGAACAAAAATTTCCCTCATGGCCTGTACCAGATGCCCACTTGGGTTCCTTTTGTCTCATGAGAAGACACACTAGATTCAGTGAGTCAGTGTCAGTGGAAGATGGTGGAGAACAAAGGGAAGTAGCTCCTGGACCATGAGCGCCTCAGCCCCACCAGAGACATTAGCTGTCAAGTCCTGTCACGTGCACATCTTGGCCTGGAGGAGGCCAGGGAGCAGGGAGCCTGGGTAGCCTGGGAATGGGAACAGCCCCTATGGTGAAAGGGACAGCTGCTCCCTGCCTGGCCTGCATTGGTCAGTGACATGTAGTCAGCCTTCTAACCAGACAACTGATAGTTATTTTGCAAATGAAGTTTAAAACATAATGGAATTTGCCAGTTTGTATATGTTTTTCATAGCATAATATTGGGTAATTTTGCTAAATTGGCATTTTCCCATCTTCTCAATTTCCTACATCTTTATTTCTTAAACTATCTTCTCCATCATATGGTTGGGAAAACATTCTACACAAGCTATTCTCTGGGAGAACTAGATGACAATACCCAGTTTTGACTTGGGTGGAGGCTGAGGCTGTTGAAGTCTATACATCTCTGCATGCAAAGGAGCCATGATCCTCCCACAGCGGTTCAGCCTTGCACAGAAACCTCCCTTGTGGCCTGTACCAGATGCCCACTTGGGTTCCTTTTGTCTCATGAGCAGACACAGAAGATTCAGTGAGTCAGTGTCAGTGGAAGATGGTGGAGAACAAAGGGACGTAGCTCCTGAGGGGTCTGGAACAATTTTAGTATTCAAATATTTAGATAATTTAGAATGAATACAATATTTCAATGCCAAGAAAACTTGATTTGCTTCTAATGCATTTTCTGAGTGTTGTGGGTGTTTTTGTAATTTCAAAGTGGTTTTTAAAACAAACAACATAAACTGAAAAATGAAGACCATGAAATTTACCATAGGTAAGAGAAAAATCCAGAACAACATTCTCTCCCAAATGGCAAGGATGTTAAGATTAATTAACCTGAAAACAATTTCAGATGAGATATTGATACTGGGCAATACGGGAAGCTAAAGCTGGCCAAGGAGAGTGCCGAAACAGCTTACTGGTCACTGAGTTCTTCACCCACGAGCACAGTTGCAAGACCACTCAAGTTCAGAAAACAACAATAATGGTATTTATTTAACAAAGGAAAAACAAAGAGTCACTGAGGGCACAAATGGCCAGTTACTTCACCCAAAGCATATCCAGTGTTTTGAAATCCTAAACAAAAGTCATATATGATGGCATCTTCCTGCTACTGAAGGTGCGGACTGCCTATGCCAAACAAAAGGTCACATTTGCTGCACCTCCCCCTGCAGTGACCTTTAGGGCTAATGGCTTTCGCCAAGGTCCCTAGGTCGTTGGCTGGGCAAGGAACCAGCACCCAGGGGGAGAACAGCAAATATCCCTGAAGCAGGGGAAGAACAGCAAACTCCCGGAAGACATAGATAAGACGGAAGCCTGTTGAAAGATAACGACCCCCAGGAGCCACTACAGGAATGCTGACCACAGGGAACCTTATCTCACCTTCGAGGTCCACAAACTTTATTCTAATACAACTGTCTCTCTAAAATATTTTCTCTTTCTAAAATCTTTTCTCTTTCTCTGTCTAAAAAGGTCATTAGTTGCTGATTAAAAAAGTACATACGAAATCTAATAACTAGGTTGATTCAAATGAAACGTTACTAAACTCTGTGTATTAATAGAACTGTTAGCTTAATAATTTCTCTGTTGTATGCTTAGCCTGGTTAGCATTAATTTTAATGATAAAAATATTACATTGTGAAAAGTAAAACTCACCCGTGCTAATTAATAGTATTTTAGTGGTAGTGAGTAGTTAAAACAAAAAAGTAATCACATAAAACAAAAAGAAAAATTAATAGCCTAACTACTTAGGAATGCGCCTGGGTCCAGATGCAAATCACTGCCCTGTCAATGATAAGCTAAACCTATAAGCAAGCTGATTTCTTCACTGATGTTCGCCATTCCTATGCTTTTAGAAAACATATATATACTGGTCACCAACTCAGATTAAATTACACTCAGATTTTCACTCTCTTGAAGTGTGTCTGTTTGTCATTTCTTTCACCGAATCCCTGACCACCCCGCGCAGTCTCTCAACCCTGAGACGGCCTCATCGTTCACTGCTGTGCTGGTCCGTGGCACACATTCCCAAAATGAAATCTTCCTATCACTGAGAAGTGGAACCCCCAGTCCGAACAGAAGAGCCAAGATGGCATCTTCCCACCACTGAGAGCCTGGAGCACATGGTAGCCAGACAATAGACTGGGATCAAATTCACAACCACAGCAGAAGATGCAGCAGGAGATGCTCACTAGAGCTGATGAGGTGTACCAGCTCAGCACCAGACTAGCAACACTGGGGACAGCAGCTGCAGCAGCCAGAGGACCCAGCAAGTGGCCCACACTTACACAGCTCAGTGAGGTGCCCAGCCCTGGGGTCCTTCCCTTGCAGGCTGTAACAGCAGCAAAGCAGGGAAAAGTTTCAGTTGCTTGCCTACCTGCAAAGCCTCCAAGTCCTTAGGAGGCCTGCAACAGCCTTCTAGTGGGGGCAGGAATGATTGACCCAGGAATCCTGAGTCCTGGAAAATGCTGAATCCTCAAAAACACTGAATCCTTGAAAACACCGAATCCTTGAAAACACTGAATCATGGGGGCTGCTTCTGCATTCCCTTACATTTCCTATTAGAGTCTCCACCCCACAGATACTTTGTCTGTATTTTCCTGGGCTCTTCATCCTCACTTGCTCCTCCTCCTCCTGTAACAGCCTTTGATTTCAGCCCTGTGTTACAATATGGCAAATTTGTTTCTGTATTGTCATAAGAAATTATTTAATAAATTATTTAAAATTATTTAATAAATAAATGCGTTATTTTCACAGTGCTTGGTCATTAACTGAAAATGAATCACAATAATATATTTTAATTGAAGGTTTATAAACATAATGTGTTTTGAATAGATTTCACTTAATATAGTGTTCCAAAGTGATATCTCACCTACCATGGATCAAGCTGTTTACATGTATAACATTCATTACATTCAGAGTGTGACAGAAGTGAAAGAACAGTTGGATGGACCAAGCCTCCTGTCCTGCTCCTGGTTAAGGAAACAAACCATGTCACAGGTAACTGTTCATTCCCAGATAGGTGAAAGCATGGCAAGTGTAATTACAACTCTAATGCATCATTTTTGTTAAGTTCAAAGTAGTAAGTAAAATTTATACAGAATCCAGCTGATTTCTTTTGGGGGCATTACAATTGCACATTTATAAGTAAATAGTCATAAATGTGGATGATGATGACTAGCCAGGATGTGCCTAGATCCAGGGATCAGGTTGGTTATCCTGGGTTCATGGAGTGGCAGATGGAGTCTGTACTTAAACCTCAACATTTTTTATGCCACATTAGCACTAAGGTTCACTTCAAGAGTAGTTCCTTTGTGGGGCCTCCCCGGTGGCGCAGCGGCTAAGTGCTGGGTTGCGAAGCTGCCCGAAGCCTCTGCAAAGCCGGTTCAATACCTGCCTGCTGGGCGAGGGTCTCAGATGGCATGCAGACCTCTTCTGCCGCCCCTGCTGCTCACCTCAGCAGTGGACTTAATCGTTGTGCTCCCTGCTATGGCTATGGTGAATTCTCTCACCCTCCCACGCTTCTGACTGTACCCAGTGCTTGTATAAATAAATAAATAAATCTTTAAAAAAAAAAGTAGTTCCTTTGTGTGAGTATCAGCACCATGGATATTAATCTGCTCTTGGGCAAAAGGAGAATTTCCCACAGGGAATGTGCAGCTGGAACGGGGTTGGAATCTGAGGCTTCAGTTGCTAATCTTGGGTGAAACTCAGGTCTCCTAGCCGAGGAGGGGTTGAAACTCAGAATCCACAATGAGAAGGTAACTGGGAGTTGAAGTAAGGGTGGAGAGTGACAAGGACAACTGTCCTGATTGGATGAAATACACCTTTCACCCAAAGAAGGAATAGTCCTTACTGCTTATCTCCTCCTCATCTCACTATACAATTCTAACTGTAGTTTGCAAATGACTTCCTTTCACACCCACCATTTGGGACTAATGGAACCAGGATCTCCAGTGATACTTTTTATACAAAGAAGGACTTCAGTGCATTTGTCTGATTATGTTTCCAGTGCCCTGTTGTTTTAGGGCAGGCTGGGGCTACCTCAAAAGCCCCTAACCTGCCTCCCCTAAATAGGTTCTGCCATCTTTTGCTATCAAGACAAAAGATACTCAAGTGTGTAAGACCTGTACTGGAAAGGAACTTCAATACAATTAGTGTGCAACACAGAGGAGGGAAAAACTAAAGTTTCCAAATCAAGTACCCAAAGTTACCCATCCCCTGGTGGGTAAATGCCCAGCCAAAGAGGGCTGGCCCAAAGCTTGAGCACTGAGGCCCGAGAGTTTGCCACAATATCAGGGCAATTCTGGTGGAGACCATAGGAAAAGGGCAGACAAGTCTGCTGGGAAAAGAATAAAACCTACATGCCCATCAAGAAAAAAGCTGCCATTATTAGCCTCCCTGGGTTACTCTCACCACCCTCTCTGTCTCTCAAATATGTCCCCCAAGTTTCTGGTACAGTAATGTTTTCACTGTCTCCTTAGTTTTACCTTTTCTAGAATGCCAAATGGAGGTAGTCAAAGCATGTATGGCCTTTACTACTTTTACTTAGTAACGTGTATTTAAGTTTCTTCCATATCAGCTGGTGTCTTATTAACTCATTTCCTTTCACTGCTGAATACACTCCGCTGTCTGGGTGTATACAGTTATTTGTACCTTCCACACCTGCTGGAACACTACTGGGTTGCTGTCCTGTGTTGGTCCTTATGAGCAGATGCTGTAAACAGTGTGTGCAGGTTCATGTGGGCTTTGTTTTAAGCTCTTTTGGGTAAATTGCAAGGAGACTGATTGCTAGATCATGAGGTAGAAGCCAGTTGAATTTTGTAAGAATCCAATAACCAGTGGTCCCAATATGAAGCACAAACTAGCATCCCCACCAGCACTTAGAGTTCCTGTGTCACATCGATGCCAGAACAGCATGTTTCCATGTGCTGGAGGTAGGCCATGGTGGTAGGGCTGCAGTGGTGTCTTGTTTTTTTTTTTAATTTGCATTTCCTGATGACTGATGATGTGGGGTATCTTTCATATGTTGATTTTCATATACATATCTTTGTGGTGAGCAAGTTAAGGTCTTGGTCCAATTTTAATTGTGTTATTTGTTTTGTTTTTGTTTAAATTAAAGAGTACTGTGTATTTGCGTAACAACTTTATCAGATATGTTTTTGGAAAGTTTTCTCTTGGTGGGTCTTGTCAGAAATTGTTTAGATACAGATGACAATATTGAATAGTATTTGTGAACAAAGATTGCAGGATAGTCAGTAAAGTAAATGTTAGATGGGGTTTCTGTGATGTCTCTCCAGAAACTGCAGGACTCAGGTCTGTCTAGAGAGCCTGGGGGGGTGGGGAGCTGTGGCTGAGCCTTGGCAGCACCCCTCCAGGGGCTCTCCAGACCTCACCTTGTCAACTCTCTGCCCACATTTACTGTGATTGGTTGGGAATCCACTTCCCTGGCTTCCAAAGCTCAGTGGTGACCCTCTCCTGAACAATCTCTAGGAAGCCACAGAGGGAAAAGATACATCTGATTCCGGAGGTGATGCTGATGTTGGGAGCTGGACCTCAGACAGCCTGTGTGGACATATTTCCCCACTCTCAGAGTTTGGACACATAAGAGACACATTAAGAATACACATAATGTGCTTCCAAGCCCATCAGCAAATCTGTCATCAAAACAAAAAAATCAGTAAGTCACAGAGTATAAATCTCATAACAAAAGTTATGAGATCATTCACATCCTCAGTAACATGAATGCCAATAACCAAGAACACACTGTTGGCACTTCCCAGCATCCACCATCCAAGAATGATAAGCCCTCCTGCACCCCTAGCCATCTACAGAACCCCAGAGCAGCAGACTCCTGGGTGCTGTGGATTCTGGGAAACCTACATGGAGTAGGCAGCCCACGTTTCCTGCATGTGCACCTGCCTTTGCTGTGAGCTGTGTTTCTGCCAGAAATATTATGTGAGGATTCTGAGTTTTTGTTCAGAGTCAGAACATGCCACACAGTGTAGTTAAGAGCAAGGAAGCTGTTTTTAACACAAAGGTGAAACACAGTGTAAGTGCTCAGGAGGCATCTGTGCCCAAAGGCAGCTTCCTGATTGGCTGGAGGGGCCCATAGTCAGTCTGGCAGATGAAACACAGGCATCTGATGTCATATTTCTGCTTTACAGAACGCTGGACGTGTAGGGTGCTATTGGTCCCATAATCATAATATTTGTGATATTTAGGACATAAGTTATGACCCATCCCTGTTGCTTATGCCCACTGAGCAACTGGCAAATTTTTCTTTCTTTCTTTTTTTTTTTTTTTTGGCTCAACTGTGGATTTATGGTTAATAGGTATTAATCTAAAAGGTTGAAACAGCTATTATTCCATTGAAGTGGAAGAAATGACAAACACATGATAACTCAGACTCCTCTATGACATAAGATAACCTGCCAACAAAGGGTTTCATTGTGGAGAAGGCATCACAGACCCCAGTGAGAAGGACAATAAAGCCATTTCTACAGATGAACAGGAGGAGGTGGAGAATATGGGGAACCTGGAGGAACTTCTGGAATCCTTCTATTCCTGCTCTTTCACTACTGGCAGATACTGCACATATGCTCCTACAGGATTCAGAATGGAGGAGAGGGTGGCACTGTCAGATGAACACCACTTTGTCCTGTACACTAGTGAAGGCAAAGGGACATGAGCTACACGGTGAGATATGGGCAGTAACACCACGCACAGCCCCTACCAGTCGTTATCCCATCTACCATGTTTTCATATACCCCATATTTTTTTCCTTTCTCTAGTCAATCAACAATCCTGGCATAATGGCCATTTGACCCAGCAATACTCAGACTGTAGTATAAAAAGAAAGCATTTTTCACAGATTAAGGATCATGATCAGGATCTACAAACAAGGGGCATCTGAAGGTGTGTCCATTAAGGTAATGGCACACAGGAGTTTTATAGTAAAAACATGGTTTGAGCTTAGGTCATTTGTTTGAAAACTGTTTGGCTCTTTTTTATATTTTTAAGATTTATTTATTTATTTATTTTTTAAATAATAAATTTTATTTTTATATTCCCCATACAATTGCAACCCCCCCCATTCTGACCCCAATCACTCCCCTCCCGCCCCCCACCCCTCAAAAAGTGTCTCTGGTTCATAGTTTTTTGTTGATTTTGATTTTCACTTTCTTATAGTTATTCATTTTCCTGGTCCCTTATTTAAGTTTTCTAGATTCCTGCTATGAGTGAGACCATCCGGTATTTTTCTTTTTCTTTCTGGCTTATTTCGCTGAGCATGATCCCTTCCAGTGCCATCCATGTTGCTGCAAATTGCATGTGTTTATCTTTTTTGAATGCTGAGTAATATTCCATGGTGTATATGTAGCACATCTTCTTGATCCAGTCATCTATTTTTGGGCATTTGTGCTGTTTCCAAATCTTAGCTATTGTAAATACTGCTGCTATAAACATAGGGGTGCAGGTGTTCTTTGGAATTGATGTTTCTGTGTCCTTTGGGTAAATACCTAGGAGTGGTATTGCTGGATCATATGGAAGCTCTATGTACAGTAGGTCCAGAAATCTCCACACAGATCTCCATAGTGGTTGGACAAGTTGGCACTCCCACCAACAGTGCAGAAGAGTTCCTTTTTCTCCACACCCTCGCCAACATTTGTTGTTGCTAGTTTTTTTAATATGTGCCATTCTCACTGGTGTAAGATAGTATCTCATTGTAGTTTTGATTTGCATTTCCCTCATTACAAGTGATGTTGAACATTTTTTCATATGCCTGTTGGCCATTCGATTTTCCTCTTCAGAGAAGTCTCTTTTTAGCTCTTCTGCCCATTTTTTGACTGGATTATTTTCTTTGTTGTTGTTGAGTCTCATCAGCTCTTTGCAGATTTTTGTGATCAGTCCTTTATCATTCGTGTTGTGTGCAAAAATGTTCTCCCGTTGGTGGGGTTTCTCTTTGTTTTTGTTATTGTCTCTTTTGCTGTGCAGAAGCTCTTTAATTTGATGTAGTCCCAGCTGTTGATCTTTGCCTTCACTATCACTGCTTTGGGTGATGTGTCTATAAAGATGTCTTTGATGTGCAAATCACGTAGTGTTTCGCCTATATTTCCTTCTATGTATTTTATGGTTTCAGGTCTTATGTCTAGTTCTTTAATCCATTTTGAGTTGATTTTTGTGTGTGGTGTGAGGTAGTGGTCAAGCTTCATTCTTTTGCATGTAGCGACCCAGTTTTCCCAGCAGCATTTATTGAACAAATTTTCTGTGCTCCAATGCATAGTCTTTGCTCCTTTGTCAAATATTAGTTGACCATAAATCTGTGGGTTTATTTCTGGATTTTCTATTTGATTCCATTGGTCTGTATGTCTGTTCTTGTGCCAATACCATGCAGTTTTGATGATTATGGCTTTGTAGTAGAGTTTGAAGTCTGGGAGTGTGATGCCTCCATTCCCTTCTTTTTTTTCAGGAGAGCTTTGGCTATTCGGGGTTTTTGGTGATTCCATATGAATTTCATCAATAATTGTTCTATTTCTTTGAAGAATGACATTGAAATTTTGATTGGAATAGCATTGAATCTGTATATTGCTTTTGGTAGGATGGCCATTTTAATAATGTTTATTCTCCCAATCCATGAGCAGGGGATGTCTTTCCATTTCTTTGTGTCTTCTTCTATTTCTTTTAACAGTGATTTATAGTTTTCTTTGTATAGGTCCTTTACCTCTTTTGTTAGATTTATTCCCAAATATTTGATTTTTTTTGTTTCGATAATAAAAGGGATTTTTTTTTTTTGATTTCTTCTTCTTCAGTTTTATTGTGTATAGGAAGGCTACTGACTTTTGCGTGTTGATTTTGTATCCTGCCATTTTACTGAACTGATTGATGAGTTGAATTAGCTTTTCTGTGGAGTTTTTGGGGTTCTCTATGTATAATATCATATGGTCTGCAAATAGTGATAGTTTGACTTCTTCTTTTCCTATTTGGATTCCTTGGATGTCTTTCTCTTGTCTTATTGCCCTGGCTAGGACTTCCAGTATTATATTGAAAAGCAGTGGTGAGAGTGGACATCCTTGTCTTGTTCCAGATCTTAATGGAATTGCTTTCAGCTTTTCACCATTGAGAATGATACTGGCTGTTGGCTTGTCATAGATGGCCTTTATGATGTTGAGGTATGTTCCTTGTATCCCAAGAATTTCAAGGGCTTTTATCATGAATGGGTGTTGCACTTTGTTGAAAGTTTTCTCAGCATCTATTGATATTATCATATGGTTTTTATATTTCTTTTTGTTGATGTGTTGGATAACGTTGATTGATTTTCGGATGTTAAACCATCCTTGTGTCCCTGGAATGAATCCTACTTGGTCGTGGTGAATTATCTTATGTATACATTGTTGGATTCTGATAGCTAAAATTTTATTGAGGATTTTTGCATCAGTATTCATTAAGGAGATTGGCCTGTAGTTTTCCTTTTTTGTGTTGTCCTTGTTCGGTTTTGGTATTAGTGTAATGTTGGCTTCATAAAACGTGTTTGGTATTCTCCCTTCCTTCTCAATTTTTTGGAAGAGTTTGTGAAGGATAGGCACTAATTCGTCTCTGAATGTTTGGTAGAATTCATTTGTAAATCCATCAGGTCCTGGGCTTTTGTTTTTGGGGAGGTTTTTGATTACCATTTCAATTTCGCTAATTGTAATTGGTCTGTTTAGGTGTTCTATTTCTTCTTTATCTAGCTTTGGGTGATTGTAGAGTTGTAGGAATTTGTCCATCTCCTCTAGATTGTTGAACTTGTTTCCATATAACTGTTCATAGTAGTTACTGATTATTCTTTTGATTTCTGCTGTGTCCGTTGTGATTTCTCCTCTTTCATTGATGATCCTGTTTATTTGTGCTTTCTCCCTTTTTTCCTTTGTGAGCCTGGCTAGGGGTTTGTCTATTTTATTGATTTTTTTGAAGAACCAGCTTTTGGTTTCATTGATCTTTTGGATTGTTTTTTTTAGTTTCAATTTCATTTATTTCTGCTTTGGTTTTTATTATTTCTTTTCTTCTACTGGTTTTGGGTTTTTTTTGTTGTTCTTTTTCTAGATCTTTGAGCTTTGAGATTAGGTTGTTTCTTTGAGTTCTTTCTTGTTTCTTGATGTGTGCTTCTATTGCTATAAATTTTCCTCTTATTACTGCTTTTGCTGCATCCCATACATTTAGGATATTGGTGTCCTCCTTGTCATTCAATTCAAAGAATTTTTTAATTTCTTCTTTGATCTCCTCATTAGTCCAGTGGTCTTCCAGTAGTGTGGTTTTTAATCTCCATGAGGTAGGAAAGTTCCTTGCCTTCTTTTTATGGTTTATTTCTAGTTTGATGCCTTCATGGTCAGAAAAGATGGTTGGTATGATTTCAATCTTGGTGTATCTGTTGATATTTGTCTTGTGCCCCAGTATGTGATCGATCCTGGAGAATGATCCGTGTGCGCTTGAGAAAAATGTGTACTCTGTTTTTTTGGGGTTTAGTGTTCTATAGATGTCTGTTAAGCCCAAATGCTCTAGGTCCTTATTTAGAGCTTTAGTTTCTTTACTTATTTTTTGTCTTGTTGATCTATCCATTGTTGATAGTGGTGTGTTGAAGTCTCCCACTACGTATGTGTTTTCTCTGATGTCTGTTTTCAGAGAGGACAACAGTTGTCTGATATATTTTGGTGCTCCTTCGTTTGGTGAGTATATGTTAATGAGTGTTATTTCTTCTTGAAGTATTGTCCCCTTGATCATAATGTAGTGCCCGTTGGGGTCTCTTTTTATTTTTTTGAGTTTGAAGTCTGTTTTATCTGATATATGTATAGCTGTTCCTGCTTTCTTTTTTGGTCCATTTGCTTGTAGGATTGTTTTCCATCCTTTAACTTTGAGCCTATTTTTATCATATGTAGCTAAATGTGTTTCCCGGATACAGCAAAAGTTTGGGTTTTGTTTCTTAATCCAGGCTGCAACTCTGTGTCTTTTTATTGAAGAGTTTAGTCCATTTACATTTAGAGTTAATATTGATATGTTAGCATCTGTATTTGCCATTGTGTTTGTCTTTCCTTTGATTTTATTTATTCTTTTATTAACTTTTTTTTTTTTGGCCTTTTGTTGTTATTCGTCCCTCTGAGGTTCTGGCTATAGGACTCCTTGTAGTATTTTTTGTAGTGGGGGTTTAGTCGTAATGAAATTCCAGAGTTTCTGTTTGTCTGGGAAGGTCCTTATTCTTTCTTCATAGAGGAAGGAGAGCTTTGCGGGATAGAGTATTCTTGGTTGGCATCTGTTTTCTTGGAGTCTGTTGACTATGTCCCTCCACTGTCTCCTTGCCCTTAGTGTTTCTTCGGAGAAGTCTGATGTCAGCCTGATTGGTTTCCCTTTGAATGTTATCTGTTTCTTCCCTCTTGTCAGCTTCATTATTTTTTCCTTGTCTTGGATTCTTGGGAGCTTTACTATTATGTGTCTTGCTGTATTTCTCCTTTCATCGTGGAAGTTGGTGTTCTTCTTGCTTCTTGTATATCAATTTTCAGCTCCTTCTTCACATTTGGGAAGTTCTCTTCAATAATCTCCTGGAATATTTTCTCTGTTCCTACATCTCTCTCCTCTCCTTCTGGGATTCCTATAACTCTTATATTGCCTCTCCTCATGGAGTCAGATAGTTCCCGAAGTCTTTCTTCATTCTTTTTCCTTCGTACTTCTCTTTCCTTTTCTGTTTTGGTTCTTTTTATTTCTGTGTCTTCAAGAGTACTTATTCGTTCTTCCATTTCATCTATTCTGCTTTCATTGCTTTTCCCAGAGTTCTTTAGTTCTTCCATTAATTCTTTGATCTCCTGTGTTTCTTTTACTTCCCTCTTTAGGGACTCAATTTCATTCTTCTGACCATTGTTTTCCCTCTTTAGGGACTCAATTTCCTTCTTCTGATCGTTGTTTTCCTTTATGAGTTCTGTCATTTTTTTAATCATGGCAATTTTAAATTCTCTTTCTGGAAGGCTCTGAAGTTCTTCCAAGTTACTGTCGTTGCAATCTGGGGGGGTGGTTTTCTTTTTGTGTTGTGCTTTTTTCCTGAGGAGTTGTTAGGTTGCGTGTGGTTCTTCTACTCCCTACTGTCTGTTTTCTAATTTGTCGTATGCATTGGGACACTGTGTTGCTGGGATTGGCCGGCATCTTGGGTGAGCTTCTCTGCTCCCCTCTGGCTCCTCCAGGAGCGATCTGTCAGTTTCAAGCAGTCTTTACTGAAGAAAAGTCCTTGTTCTAAAATGCTGATGTGGGGACACACACCCCTGTGTGCTTGGTCTGCCCCGTCGGTGGGTTCCCGCTCCCCCTCTGGGTTTGGACTGCAGGCCAGAAGTGGCCTGGCGTGGGCGAGCTTCCCCGCTCACCTCTGGCTCCTGAGGGAGCCTTCTGCATGCAGTCTTTCCTGAAGAAATATCCGTGTTCTAAAATGGCGATGCGGGACGCACTCCCTGCGAGTCCAGTGTCAGGCGCGCTCTTCTGCGCGCCCGGTCTGCCCTGGCTGTGGGTACCCGCTCCCCCTGTGGGCTCAGACTGCTGGTCTGAAGGGGCCTGGGGTGGGCTAACTTCCCAGCTGGCCAGGAGTTCCTTCAGGAGCCTTCTGCAGGTTTCAAGAAAGGTCCCTGGGTGTTAGTGACTTTTTTTTCTGGTCGCTAGGTGGCGCCAGAGATCTCTCCTAGTCTGTGGGGGGCTGTTTTTCTTCACCCTGTGGGACAGGGAACAGAGCGGGAATGGTAGGGAAAACCTCAACGGCTTTGGGGTGCTGTGTCTGCCTTGTGCCCCACCAACGTGGAGGACCCACGCTCCGAATTTCGTGCCCCAGGTCTCAGTTCCAAAGCCCTCAGGTCCAGGACGCAGGCTGTATCCCAGTTCAGTGGCTGCAGCAATGGCGCCTTTTGCACCCCGCTCCCGTGCCTGGGCGCCTGGTTCTAGATTACTCAGTGAGGGACTTTCACCTCAGTGAGGGCCCCTGCGCATCTCCCCGCAAGCCTAGGTCGCAGGCTCGGGGACCTGGGCAGCCGCGATCCTGATCCGCGTTTGTTTTTCAAGCACGCAGCTTTTCCACGCAAGCCTACCGGCTGGCCCTGGGCTGTGTGCAGGTCTCCTGGGTTCTCTGCTGTTCTCTAATAGTGCCCGGAGCCGTTCGCTCACTGCAGCGGTGAATCCTGCAGGGTTCTCCCCAGCTACAGTTCACGGGGTATGGTGGCTGCAATAGTTCCTTTCCACTCACAGTCCCGCTTGCTGCGTAGTTTGTTCTTGTTGGTCGTTTTAGTTTGTTTTTTTCCTCCTCTCTGCGGGTCGGAGAGTGCCGACTCTGTGGGTGGGTGAGGGGAGCAGGGTTCTGCCCTTTCCTCCCTTCTGGTCCTCTTTTATGGCGAATTTCTAATTTGGGTAGTTTGCTGGAGTCACCCGTTTATCTTCCGTGTCCCAGTTCTCACTGGGACCTGCCGCTTTCCCTCCCTATTAACTTTTTTTTAATGGGAGATCTTACTCTCAGCATCTCCTCGCCGCCATGTTGCTCCGCCCTGTTATTTATTTATTTATACAAGCACTGGGTACAGTCAGAAGCCCGGGAGGGTGAGAGAATTCACCAGAGCCAGAGCGGAGAGCGGAGCAGGCAGACAGACAAAATACACTGCTGAGGAGAGCAGGGGGCATGGCAGGAGAGGTCTGCATGCTATGTGGGACACTCACTGGCTGGCCGGGGATCAAACCGGTGCTGAGGAGGCTGTGGGCAGCTTCCCAGCCCAGTGCTCAACCGCTGCACCACCAGGGGAGGCCTTGTTTGGTTCTTAAGTCCATTTCACTCTCTTTGATTGGCTGAGTGAGTCTGCAGTGTGGGACCTTTTATAATAATCAGCAACAGGTCCCCTGTTTCTTTCGCCTTTGCCAATAAGGGAAAAATAAACCAGGGAACTAATGAGTCAGCCACACTAGTGAACTTACCAGGATCTCAAAGTGACAGTAGAGACCAGATGGAATTGGCTGGTTCCAAGTGGATTCCACAGCCATCACAGGTTCAGGGTCCTTTAAAATAATTTAGAAGTTATTTGCAAGATTCTTTATATTTCAGCAGCACTCAAATGAACTGAAGTCTGATAAACTAGTAAGGTCAGGATTAGTAAGTAAAGAGTAGTTACTTCAGTTAAGATGAAATTCAAGGCCAGAAAATTCAAATTGCTGTGACAGATGTCAGAAGGGCATCTACCTTGGATGGCAGTAGATATTGACTTGAAATGACATCAGGAGGCATCTGAAGTATTTGAAATATGCTGAATTTCATCCAGGTAGTGAATCTACGTAGTCCTTGTACAGTTAGCTATAAGATTTCTGCATTTTGTTCCATATGTGTTTTATCTCAATTTAGACAAGAAAGAATAAACCCCACAGTCTCTTATAAGATGTTAAAAAGACAAAATCATCTGATACTGCTGCTAATTCAACCTTATTAGAGTGAAGTGTAAAAGTGGTGTCTGAGAAATTTCCAGAAAACTAGAAAACTGGTACAGGAAACCAGGAAGCAGGGCCTTTTCCCTTAGACAGCATAGATTTTCTCACTGTTGGTTTTCCTTCCACACAAAAACAGTTTTTCCTATGTTCTCAGAGATGAGCCCCACCCTCCCTTTGGCTATCTGCACCCTGCTGCCCCCACCTGGGGATTTGCATGTGTGTCCCTGGGGACCTTCCCTGGCAGGGCTGAGATAAAATGTCAGCTCAGGTCTTGCTTTGATTTATCAGGGCTCTGAGGTAAGCTTCTCAAAATGAGGTTCCCTGTTCAGCTCCTGGGGCTGCTGATGCTCTGGGTCCCTGGTAAGGGCAGAGGGGAGGTGAGAAAGGAACAGGGAGGGTGAGCTCTGGGGGCACCTGCTCCCCACGTGTCTCAGTGCACATGCAGATGTGTACCTGCCTTGGCCCTGTGGAAAGGACAGGGGAAGGGACATCTCTGAGAGTAAAGAGGAAACCAGAAGAAACAAGTACCTGTCTTCTGGTGACAACAGTGACACAGAGAAAGGGAGATTGTTTGTAGCTCTAGACATCGCATTATACCTTGCAGAGGTTGGGGTCTACCTTAGGGTATTAAAGTAAAAATGAATTTATCCTGAATAAATAACAGAAGGAAAATTATGAAAATAGTTTATCAAGTTTTTTTTTTTTTCTCTCATTATTTTAGGATCCACTGGGGATATTGTGCTGACTCAGACCCCCCTCTCCCTGACCTTCACCCTGGGAGAGTTGGCCTCCATCTCCTGCAGGGCCAGTCAGAGCCTTGTACATAGTGATGGAAACACCTATTTGCATTGGCACCACCAAAAGCCAGGCCGGTCTCCAAGGCACCTGATCTATAAAGTATCCAACAGGGCCTCTGGGGTCCCAGACAGGTTCAGTGGCAGCGGGTCAGGCACAGATTTCACCATGAAGATCAGCAGGGTGGAGGCTGAGGATGTTGGAGTCTATTACTGCCAGCAAGGTTCAAGTACCCCACCCACAGTGGTTCAGGCCTGAACAAAAACCTCCCTCCTGGGTGACCAGGAGCAGAGCAGGCCTGTTCTCTCAGGGTAAGAAGAAGACATTGGAGAACTCAAGGGGGTTGTTTACACATAAGGGTTCTTGATAATGAGCCTCTATTGCACCTCAGGCCTCACCTTTCACAGGGCCTCAGCTGAAAAGTCTTGTCCTGACAGAAGCAGTGGGGAATGGAGGTCCATGTGCCCTCTGAGCCATAGTCATGAGGAGGGGGAGTAAGATCTTAGCCTATTGCTCCTTTCTGGGCTCAACCATTAAATCAGTGTCAGCCTGACAGGTGGACAACTGAGGCATAGTTCACATTTATGGGCATGTTGGAGTTGAGTGGTTTGGGGTATATTGTTGAGGAGATAATATTTCATAATACCCAAAAATTTTCTTCCACACCCAACCTATTTTGCTCCATTTTATTACTTATCTTCCCACTATTAACATGTTGGAGACAGCAGTCTACACACATTGGCCTCAGGGATTGGTAGCCTTGAACAATTTATAAAAGTTTTGGGATACGAGTGTGGGAAAAGTCTTTTGTCAATCCATAGCAGATACACTAGCTGATCCCAGTGGTCCTGAGCAGATTCAGGATGTTGGCTTATCCTCTTCCAGGTTCCATTTCCAGTCATGCTGTTTAATGGTGAAAGAAACAGGGATTACATTGGGGTAGTTTATTCAGTTTCATAGACACCAGACTGCTTCCTTGTCATATACTGTAGTTCAATGCTCTGCACCAGGCATCAGGGTCACCTCTCCTTGTGGGGAACACCCTCCTCACCCACTCTGGGTCCAGCCTTTCAAGCCCGTGTAGATGATCATCCTACACTGTATGAGCTCCAAACCCTGAGGGGTGTCCCCGTCACCTTCCAGCGTGTGGTCTCCTACCCAGCTTGGCCCTAGTACCCTGCCCCCTGCACTGGGGACTGCTGTCTGCTAGGACCTCGAAGACATTTGGTGTTTGATGAATATGCAGATGCTGGGGCAGAGGAGATTCCAGGGAATGGTTGAAGAGCTAGTCTGGGAGGACCTCCGCTCAGAAGGGAGCTCCTTAGGAAGGAGAATGAAGGACCTGAGCTAGAGTCCCAGGAGATGGGCATGTCTTCAGCTGTATAATGACAGCATTGGCAAGGGAGGGAGAATGTCAGATATGGGGGGAGAATACCCTTGACCGTTGGTTCAGCGTGGATGTGATGAGACGGGGCCCTCAGACATGGAGAGACACAAGGCTTAGCTGGAGGTGAGGTCATCAGGGAGAATTCTTAGTGTCGGGGCTCACTCTTAAAACTCCTGACAGCCACACTGTGCATTGTCTTCCTACTTCACTGCATCAGGTTGGCAGTGACGATACTTCTCACATCAACATTAACAGTGAACCAGAGTCAAGAGGAAACCTCACTAACCTTAAGAACATATCCACATGAACACATTGAGCAACCTGCACAATCTTTTCAAGTGTCATAACAATAGCCCTGTATTATGTGGAGAATTGAAAGTAAAACATGTTGTAAATAAGGTGAGACCAACAGATTGCCACACTAACAATACAGTAAATGACTATGTCCTGTGATCCCCAGTGAGAAATACCTTCTCTGCAGGCAAATTTGCCCTGCCCATGGGACACCTGGTCACTGGGGAGTCCCTGCCTCTGTGCTGTCACTGAGATCACCCCTGCAGCTGTGCCCACTGCCCCACCCCTGCTCATTTGCATGTTTCCAGAGCACAGCCCCTCCCTCCACCCTATTCATAGTCTGCTCCAGCCCCTGAGGGTCAGTCCAGGCAGGACCCAGCATCAGCATGAGGGCCCCTGCTCAGCTCCTCAGCTTCCTGATGCTCTGGCTCCCAGGTGAGGAAGAAAACACCAGGAGTTGATCAGCCTCGGGTGGGCAGGACCCTGGCCCTCAGGGAAGTCCTCTGATGACAGGATGACAGTGTGGGTGTGTTTTCTGTTTCCATCTCAGGGGCCAGGTGTGCCATCCAGATGACCCAGTCTCCAACCTCTGTGTCTGCATCTCCGGGAGACAGAGTCACCCTCTCCTGCCGGGCCAGTCAGGGTGTTAGCAGTTATCTAAACTGGTATCAGCAGAAACCAGGGAAAGCTCCTAAGCTCCTGATCTATTATGCAAACAGTGTGCAGCCCGGGGTCCCATCCCGCTTCAGTGGCAGCGGGTCTGGGACAGATTTCACTCTCACCATCAGCAGCCTGGAGCCTGAAGATGCTGCCATTTACTACTGTCAGCAGAGTAACAGCTACCCTCCCACAGTGACACAGGCCTGAACAAAAACCACCCCGGGAGAGATGTGTGAGGCTGGGCAGCCCAGCTGCTCCTCCTGGTGCCCCATCTGCTGAGAGCTGGTCTCGCATGCAGCTCTGCCTTGATGGTGACTGGAGGTTCTGGTAGAAGGGGCTCCCCTCTTTCCAACATTGAACATTCTGTGCCAGAGTAGTACATTTCTTACAAATGATGAGGCGATATTGACACTGCTTCATAACACAAAACTCATAATTTATAAGAGAGCTCACTCTTGTTTTATATCCTAGGACAATTTAAAATATGGATAAATTCATAATGGCAGGTATCCACCATTAGCATCATAAAGAGCTGTTTCACTACCCTGCAATTGCTCTGAGCTCCACCTATTTCTCTGCCTCCTCAATGTCTGAAAATTACTGAGGTTTTCACTGCCTCCTTGGTGTTGCCATTTCCAGAATGTCCTGTATGGAATCACACAGAATGGAGTCTGTTTCAGATGGGCTTCCTCACATCATCACTTAGGATATGGACATGCCCTGTCATGTTCCTTTGCAGCGCTGAGGATACTCCCTTGTCTGGGTGTGTCACAGCTGATTTATCCTCCACCTAAGCTGTTCATATTCCCGCTGCTTAAAGGACTTTGGCCCAGTTTTCATTGGGTTGTTTGTTCTCTTATTGTTGTATTTGAAGTGCCCTTGTATATATTGAATAAGAGTCACATTTCATATAAAGCTTTTGCAAATTTTCTTTCAGTGTTTCTTGTCAGGCATTGATTTGATACATGGAGATAGAGTTTATATTACAATCTTTTAAAGGACTGGAAATGTGGTGGTTGGGGAGGCAAAAACTAGAAATGGGGCTTCTCTGTTGCTCCCTCAGAAGCCAGAGCACATCTTCCACTGAATGGATAAGTTGCCTAACTATGTCTTAGATCCTTCTAGAAAGGCCTGGAGTGGGGAACTGATACTGTAGCCTCTGCAGCACCTCTGCAGGTGACTTTCCAGACCTCTCCTTGTGACTCTGCCTGCAGGTATGACGGACAGGAGTGAATCCTCCTCTCTGACTTACAAAGCTCAGTGAGGACCTCTCCTTGAATGAATCGAGAGAAACACAAAAGGAAAATGATTCTGATAAACAAGCTTCCAGAGGAGCTAGCTATGAGGGGAGGTCACAACTAGCACCCCCAATCGAAGCGTGGGGCCCAGTCTCTTCACATGGTCACCTTCTACCAAATGTGAGGACGGATACCTGAAGAGCAGCCGCCGTCCCCCTCTGTCCTTCAGGGACTGTGGTCAGGACTGGAGACACAGGCGTCTCCCCCACTCGGGACCTCATTCCTCCTGTTCACCACCTGTGTCTTGTGTGCAGCAACCAGATTATATGCTCAATGCTTTATTCATTTAGTTCCATCCTTCTAGTAGAGTTTTCTTTAAAGAAAATTCTTTTATGACTCTGTTATTTTTATGATATTGTAAGCATAAGAAATTCACAGATCATAACCTTGATTTTATATTCACTGACTAATGAAAGTTCTTTGTCCTTTGCTCTGGTCTTAGATGGGCTGTATGTCTCTGTGTATAAAAATGAGATTTTGTCAAGCTCTTTTGACTTAAATATTCTTGTGGAATAATTTACTAGGTCCCAGGGAAGGCAATGTCTAACCCTGGCGTCTACTAGTGGTAAACTCTCAGCCTGATAACAGCAAATACAGAGAACACTTAACTCTTGAATCTATGTCCATCCTGCAACATGGAGACTCTGCCCCTCAGCTCCAGGGCCGGCTGCTTTGTTGTATGTGAGATCATTTGGGAGAAGCCAAGCATGGTCGTCATTCACCTACCAGGGATCAAACTCAGGCCACATTGGTGATACAGTATTATAGCACTGAGACTTAACCCCTATGCCACCAGGAAGGTCCTCCTATATGTGTTTGATTGTAATGGCTGTTCCTCATTTTGGCTGTTTATGAATAATGATCTTAACTCCTTGAAAATAAAAAAAAGTATTGTTTCTAGCTATAGAGCAGAGTATCTAGAAAAATGATTTGCACAACTTCCTTCGCGAGGCTGGCACAAGATCTCAGCTGGGTTACTACCAGGCAATCCTGAAATAGCTCCTAGATCAGATTTAGAATGCTTTTTTTTTTTTTTTAACACAGTTATTGGACTATAACACTAGTTGGGAAAGTCTCAAATGCGATGGTACAGTTTCCCTACTTCTGTATCTGCTATACTTCCTGATGGTTCTGTCAATTGCACACTAGGGCTGGCCCAAGTGAAATGTTTGAAAGATTTGTTCTATTCTACTTGTTCATATTAGCTTAATTCTTTGAAGTTCTTTTATTTTTATTTTTATTTATACAAGCACTGGGTACAGTCTGAAGCGCGGGCGGGTGAGAGAATTCACCAGAGCCAGAAATTATATTTTTATAGTAAAAACAATTAAGATTTAGTCTATTTGCCACTTAAAAGTTTATAATGCAATATTATTGACGATCACTATGCTGTGCATTAAAACTCCAGGTTTTATTTATCTACTAGTTGCCAGTTTGTATCCCTAAACAATGTTTGCCCAGATTCTCTAGACCCAGCCCCTGGTGACCACATACTACTCTGTTTTTGTGAGTTCAACTCCGTACACTTCAGAAAAAAGAGATATCATATAATTATTATCTTAACTGTTCTGACTTCACTTAGCATAATGATCTCAAGGCTCATTCATGTTCTCTGTATATATATAAATAACCCCCCAATTTTTTCCACTCTGTTGATAAGTTGTTGCCATATGTTGGCTACTGTGAAAAATAATTCAGGGGAGTGCCGCTATCTCTGATAACCTATTCTCATTTCTTTGCAGATATACTCATAATTGTATTCGCAATTCTTTCTGAATAACTCCACATACATTTCAGAGTGCTTTCACTAATTTACATTTCCACCAACAATTATAAGGGTTTCTTGATGATGGCTCATAACAGGGGTGAGGTGATATCACACTGGGATTTTGATTGACATTTTCTGGTGATTAGTGATATTGATTATGCTTTCCTGTAATTAGAGTGATCCTTGAACAGACTTCTCTTCAGTTCCACTGCCCAATTATTTTAATCAGATTGTGTTTTTCCTTGGTACTGAGTTGTATGGATTCTTAATGTATTTTGTATTTACCTCTTATCCACTATGTGGCTTGGAAATATTTTTCCCCAGTCCATAAGTTACCTTTTCATTCAGTTGCTAACTTATTTTCTGTGATACTTCTTAGATTGATGTGGCCCCACTACTATTTTTGCTTTTGTTGCTTACACTTTGGTGTATTATCCAATAACAAAAAAGATCATTGCTTAGTCCAACGTCAAGCAGTTCCTTTGCTTCACTTTCTTTTAGGAGTTCTACTCTCTTATGCAAGTTAGTCTTACATTAATTATTTAATAGATTTTAAGTTAATTTTGTGAGTGGTATTAGAGAGGGATCAATTTGATTTTCAGCACGTGGTCATCCAGGTTTCCCCATAGATCTGTTGTGGCGACTGTCCTTCCCCATTGTCCTTCCCTCTTGGCTCCCTTGAAAATAATTTAATTAAGTGTAGAAGTGGATGTTTATTTCTGGGCCTTTGACTCAGTTCCACTGGTTTAAGTGTCTGTTTTTTGAAAAATACTGTAAAGGATGCTCAGCGTTGGCAGGGCTGCTGCTGTCCAGTCCTCTCCCTGCCCCTAGGCCAGCCTCTCATAGCAAGATCCTCCTGACACCACTGCAGAATCACTGACTCCACCATGTACATTTCCTCCACACAGAGAGGGTACTGTGTTCTCTCTTCTCACAAGGGCTTCCTGTGTCCCCTTTTTGTCTCTCTCCACCCAGTTGCCCCCCACCAGGGCATTTGCATGAGGGTCCCCAGGGAGGAGCTGCCCTTGCAAGTCTGAGCTAAAAGGCCAGCTCTGATCTTGCCTTGACTCAGGGGGCTCCTCAGTTCAGCTTCTCAAAATGAGGTTCCCTGCTGAGCTGCTGGGGCTGCTGCTGCTCTGGACCCCAGGTAAGGCAGAGGGGAGGGGAGAAAGGTGAGGGGGTGGGGAGGCTGAGCTCAGGGTGACCACTCCTGTGTATTCTGTACACGCTTTAGACACATACCTCTCAGTGACTGGGGAGCAGCAAGAGAGAATTAGGACTCAGTGTCAGGGACCTGTGCTCTAGTGGACTATGGCACAGAAAGAGAGGGAGGGTGTAGGATGATTCTAGAGATTCCTGCAAATCAGTTTTGAAAGTAGATATTTTGACTATCAGTTAATATCATAATCAAAAATACAATGATATAGCAAGAAATAATTACCAATGGAAAATTATGAAAATGGTTCATTAAATTTGTTCATAACCTTGTACTTCTTTCTCATTATCTCAGGATCAAGTGGGGAGGTTGTGCTGACCCAGATTCCCCTCTCTCTGGCTGTCGTCCCTGGGGAGCAGGACTCCCTCTCCTGCAGGGCCAGTCAGGGCCTTGTGTATAGTGATGGAAACTCCTATTTGCATTGGTTCCAGCAGAAGCCAGGCCACCCTCTAAGACAACTGATCTTTAAATCATCCAGCAGGCCCTCTGGGGTCCTGGACAGGTTCAGTGGCAGCGGGTCAGGGACGGATTTCACCCTGACAATCAGCAGGGTGGAGGCTGAGGATGTTGGAGTCTATTACTGTATGTAGGGTACACATTTTCCTCCCACAGTGGTTGAGCCTTGAACAAAAACCTCCCTGTTCATCCACCCCAGCTGCCCATAAGTGCTGCTTCTCTGGGGAGCAGGCTCAGCAGCTATGTGTATGTGGGGAGGAAGATGATGGGGTCTCAGGGTAACTGAGAGATTCTAAGCTCTGCACTCATCTATCCTACAGGTGCTCCCTTCCCGGCCCTGTGTGCACACAGTCTGGGCCTGCACAGCAGCAGGGAGATGCAGGAAGCTCTGAGGCCCAGGCATGACAAAAGGGAGATGAGTAGGTCACCCTCAGGCTCCCTGTCTGTGTGCAGTGTGGTCACATCAGCATGGAGCAGGCAAGGGACAAGGGGGAAGGGCCATCAAGTTGAATGCATGTGTGGATATTTCTGTATTTGGTATATACTTTGGATAATATTTAATAATATTCAGAAATCCATATTTCCCCCCTTTCTCAGCTTCCCAGTCCAGTTTACAACTTACCTCTTCACTAAATAAAAATGGCCTGAGACAACATTGTACACAAAATGAGGGTCCCCACTCACCTCCTGGGCTGCTGATGCTCTGGACCCCAGGTAGGGGCAGAAAGAGATGAAAAAGTAGAAAGGTGTAGAGCGGAAGCTCTGGTGGAGCCATGGCCTTCCACTTGTTTTTTGTCTGGGTGTTGAGTACTGGGTCTCTTCCAGAATGAGTGTGTGATGCTTAGATCTGAAAGAGCGAGGACAGTCCAGAGGGAACACGGACTGTGCTCTGGTGAGGGCTGTGGCAGGAGAAGGACGATGGTGTCTGTCACTCTAGGGGCTCCTTCACACCTGCAGGGCCCTGGTTCTTTATTGTGTGCATAATTTTGGAGTGGGATTCTGAGTCACACACAGGACAGTAAAATGAAATAGTATTTAGCCTGAGGACAAATCATGAAGTGTCTCGTAATTTCATTCATAATCTCTTAATTTTCTCTCCATACTTTAGGCTCCAGTGGGCATGTTGTGCTGACCCCTCTCCCTGCCTGTCTCTCTGGAGAGAAGCTCTCCATCTCCTGCAGGGCCAGTCAGAGCCTCACAGATAGTTTTGGAGCCTCCTCTCTGCAGAAAACTGGTCAGCCTCCCCAGCTCCTGAATATTTGCACTTCACACAGCCTTGAAGACAGTCAAGACAGGCACTCTTGTTCGGCTCTGGTGGTATAGTGGTGAACACCTATCTCTGAGATAGGCATTCTGAACTTCTCAAGGGGGAACAGTCACATTCCCACCTGCCCTACACACCCTTGCTTTGACTGACCGCTTGCCTACGGCACAGGTAGCCACAAATAGCTTTAGGGTTTCTCATAGCACCCCAATGGAAAGATTCATTTTGTGGGGATGAAAAACCAGACTCTGGCAGGATCTAAAAGTTGCAACAGGAAGAAAATTTCCTCAAATGGGTCACTACAAGTAGTGACTAGAGAGGCTGTTTCTCATTCTACTCCTTAGCTTCCAAACACATGCATATTTGCTATAAAAATTTCATCATTGCAGAATTTGTGGCACACTTGAATGAAAGTTTCCAAAGTATGCAAAATATCCTATTGAAATGGATTCTTGTGTGATATTTTATTTGGTAGGGTTATGGTATTCCATGGTTAAGGGTTAATGTGTTAAGGGTTAATGGTTAAGGGTAACGTGTTCTTCATGACAGCATAAATTCCTGCTTCTATTGGTAAATTATCAACTCTGTGAAACCTCAGACAGTGAGGTCAGCAGAGATTCTTCAGTGGGCAGGAGAATCTAAACTATAACCAGAATACAATAAATTCCAGTAAAGTTTAACCATGTCCTCTAGACATGGGAAAGGGGTCTGATGTACAAAGTTTCCCCAGAGGTTGTTGATGTTAGTCCCTGCATATGAAAACTCATATCAGACATGATGATAAGTAATCTACATGATGGAGATGGCATGAGGACATCCATAATATTGGGCATAAATATAACCTCCATCCTTGTCATCAGGGTTACACTATTTCTGACCATACTGAACAAAGATTGTGATAGTTGAGACAAAATCTGGAGCCCAATAATCTAATCAGAGGTGGAAGAATTTTCCAGTGCTTGGTTATTTGGTGTCTTGACTGAATGATGCTGAATGATGACATGAGACAATATCCTGCTTGCCTAGTGTCCACTTGCGTGGGTACATCCATAGCCCTTTTCCCCAGATCTGACTCTGATGTTCCAAACTTCTTCCAGACCCTTAATTCATCAGCTATATAGGAATCTAAATAAATCCTTATCTCTGGCCAGTTCTCTATCTCCAGTAAATGGTTGACCTATGCACTGATTAAATACATGCTAATTCAACATCTGTTTCATAGTCCTATGGGCTGTAATTTGGAACATGCACTTTTATTACACTCAATATATAATACCAATATTTCCATAAATAAACCTGGAACTTTATTTAGCCAATTCGGAACTCCCATGAGGCTAAAGTACACACTGATGAAGACTTATTAGGTCAAGGGAAGTAAGTGATATGGAGACTGAATGCCAGTTCATGTGGATTAAGTGAACTAATTTAATCTGCTTACCTCCAATTCCAAATGTACCACCTCTGTCCTAAGATTGACTGCTGTTGAGATCTGTCTCACCTGAAAATTTGGTGGGTCTGATATGGCAAGATTGTAATGGGTACCTTAATTATGCAGTTGTATAACATGTCCATTTAAAGCTCTTGGCATTCTTATAGGTGGTTTTTGAATGCTGTAAATTCTTTAACTTTTCTTTCCTGCAATGCCATGGTCTTGCTCTAGACTCTAGAAATCTGTGACTAAATCACAGGGTTGACAGTGTGCACACAATGACTTAACTACTGTATTATAGACTATGTAGCAACACATGTTATTCTGGATCATTGGCACAAGTGGCAGAGCCACTCATTTCCCAGCCTGAACCTGACGGAAAATTCTCTTCTGCCTGCTTCCACTCTGACTGGCAGCCTTCCAAGTTAGCTGACAGATGGGTGGTGTGCTGTGTTGTGTCATCTCCAGTGTGTTGTGATGTCTCAACACTCTACAAACCTTAAAAATAAGCCCTGTCTCCATTCTCAGTGGTAGGAGGTAGAGATGCAATTTCTTGTACTTTATTTTATTTTATTTTTTTTTATATAGAGGCATGTTTTATTTATTTATTTATTTATTTTTGGTTTGTTTTGTTTATACAAGCACTGGGTACAGTCAGAAGCGGGGGAGGGTGAGATAATTCACCAGAGCCAGAGCGGGGAGCAGAGCAGGCAGAAGGACCGAAGTACACTGCTGAGGGGAGCAGCGGGCGACAGGAGAGGTCTGCGCGCCATGTGGGACCCTCCTCTGGTGGCCGGGGAGCAGCCGGGGATCGAACCGGCACTGCAGAGGCCAGGGGCAGCTTCGCAACCCAGCGCTCAACTGCTGCGCCACCAGGGAGGCCCTCTTGTACTTTATTTTGAAGACGATGTTTCAACAAGTCTCAGATACCTGGTCTCTGCCATATTCACAATGTGACAAGGTCCTGTATTTTGTATGTTTTGCACCCTACCTTCAGACCACAGAGAGTTTACATGTCTTCTAGAATACATGCAATTGCTTATCAGGTCTACTTAACTTGATGTCATCCATCCAGTATTTTTTTTTTTAATTTTTAAAAATTTTTTACATCATTGTTCATTTTTAAACAATATTTGCTTCCCCCCACCCCCTCAGGTATAGTCCCCATAGAACTTCCTTCACCAATGCACCTGTGCACCATCACCTCAGTCCCCTGTGCTTCTCCCTCCCTCTCTCTGATCCCTCTCCCTCCTCCTCCCCTGCAGGATTTCTCTGATTTATAATTGCCCGTTTTTGCTTTGTTGTGTTTTGTACTGTTATTATTTTTTTTACACTGTTGTCTTATTTTGTTCTCCTATATTCCTGCTATAAGTGAAACCAAGCAATATTTTTTTTTCCTTCTGGCTTATTTCACTGAGCATAATTCCTTCTAGCTCCATCCATGTTGCTGTGAATGGTTGAGTCTATCTTTTTTGATTGCTGAATAGTATTCCATTGTGTATATATACCACATCTTCTTGTTTATTGCAGCGCTATTTACAATAGGTAAAACCTGGAAAAATCCAATATTGTTTTATAGGCACCATGGGATGTTCAGAGAATCACACTTATCTGAGGCTCCATGGTGAGAAGGAAATGAGGTTAACAAAGTCAGGCACACATCCTCACTATTGTGGGTATGGGCTGTTGTTTAATCTAATTGAAAGCAAACTAGATCAGGGATGCTTGAGAAATTTTCTCTTTCCTGTCCTGCTCTGTCTCACGTATCATCAAGCATGGACAAAGTCTTTCAAAATTAAGGGTATAAAAGTAACTATACAAGATTAGTAAAATATGGAGATCTGCTTGACAGCACAGTGTCCACAAACAACAACATAATTTACTTAACTTTTTATTAAGTTAATGAATTATTAACAAATAGGAATATTTGTTAAGAGGGTAGATTTCATGTTATATATTCTTAGCACAAAAAGTAAACAAATAAGTTAAATTAATAAAGCCTAACCAAAATAACTTCCAAAAGATACAAGGAATCTTGTTAATGTGGTCGATTGTCTAATACCACGATTAAGATAGTTTTGCGTGTGTGCATATATTCAGCCTCATCAAAATGTATATATAAAGAATGTGCAACTAAAAACTCAACATTTTCAGTAGATCACCAGCAGAGAGAGACTTAATACACTCAGAGAAGAGGTAAGGGAGAGTGTTCTGGCAAACAAGTGAGCATAACCAACATGGATCTCCTTAGTTTGCATATATCCTTCAGACATCCGAGATGCCTTGCCTCTCAGAATGGTACAGGAAGGTTTTGATCTTGAGATGTGATATGAACAAAATTAATGAGACCAAAGCAGCGAGAGGTGTCCCCATCAGAGGTCGTGGGGTTTCTGCTCCTCTGGCTTCTAGGGGAGAATATTTGGACAATGTTAAAGTGGAGATATAATTTTAATCAGTGGGCTGTGGGCAATGAGAGTATTTCTGGAAATGGCCGGGCTCTGCCGCCCATCACTACAGCTGACAATGAGCAGAGACATGAATTTAATCTATAAGAAATGCCTTATTTTTTGAATTCTGGTCAATAATCTGAGAGAACTGTGGGTATAACACCCCGTAGAAACCATTCTGCCATCTCATCCCAAGCTGTCCTATTTATGTTGAGTTAAATAACAGCCCATCAGAACAGCCCATCAGAACAGCCCATCAGAACAGCCCATCAGAACAGCCCATCAGAACAGCCATCACAGTTGATGTTTTTGGTATTTGGTACATTCAGCCTGTAGAATTTTGTTATCAACCTCCTGGTTCCCTTGACCCTGGTACGTGGGATAGCATCAATGTCTAGCACTCATCTGGGCATACAAAGGCAAGAATCTCAGCACAAAAGCAAGTTTTAAAGAAAACAGATCATTAGCCTTACAGTGTCTGCGCAGCCTATGCCCTCCTTGAGTGTGCAGATTCCTACCTAGGCATGGGAACCCCCCTTCCTCCCTAGCCCTGATCCCAGCCACAGACATCTCTCTTAAGCTTGGAATATCAGCTCTCCCAATGAGAATGTTCACATGAAACAAGGGAAGGCATCCAGGGCTTTGTTGTCAGAGGGGGGAGCAGCTGAGGGCTCCTGGCCTAGGGAGACTGATATCCACATTCTCAAGTGCCTTTCCCCAAGATTGTGTCTGAAGTCATTTAACCCAAGAGAAGGTAATAGAAGACTCAAGGAAGGGGGGAAAAGTTGAATGGTCATCATCATTTCCTATCTTGATTAGGAAGTGCATGGATCACCTCTCAGTCCAACAAGAATGCTGCTTACTGCTTAGAGGGCTATTATCTCTTTCTTCATGCCGGGCTATATTCAATAGGGTTAAAACTTAGTGTCTGTGCTTTGCTCAGCAGAACAATGCCCGGTGACCTGAAGTAGAGAAGAAGGGGAACCTCTCACAGTCCTGGAAACAAGGCCAAATAGGGACCAGCAAGACCAAAAAAACTAGCCCAGCTCAGGAATGCAGACCAGACTGAGGACAAATTCTGAAGGCCCTTGCTGGAGACCAGGCGCCCAGCTGATCACGGGCACAAATGGTGCTAGAGTCAGAAGGCCGCATGACTTAGAGTATAGTTAAGTTCTTCAGGAGCAGACACCCCTACTCCCCTTGGCCCAATATTCAGCAAATCTGCCTTTTTGGCCTCCTCTAATTTCCACATGATCAAACTTAAAAATCCTGTACATTTTTTTTTAAGTGGCTTAAGGTACTATATGGAGTTATGGGAAAAAAACTTGCCCTGAATCTTGAAGAGACTAAAGACCACAACACTCATAAGACAGTAGAGGAGTCTGTCTTGTCCTCTCCAGTGAGGAGTATTTTCTCTGCACACAGGTTTGTGCTGCCCTGCATGGACCTGGGACCTGGTGAGTGGGGAGTCCCTGCTTCTGTGCTGCTGAGATCAGCCCCTGCAGCTGTGCCCACTGCCCCGCCCCTGCTCATTTGCATGTTCCCAGAGCACAGCCCCTCCCTCCACACTATTCATAGTCTGCCCCTGCCCCTGAGGGTCAGTCCAGGCAGGACCCAGCATGGACATGAGGGCCCCTGCTCAGCTCCTCAGCCTCCTGCTGCTCTGGCTCCCAGGTGAGGAAGGAAACACCAGGAGTTGATCAGCCCTGGGTGGGCAGGAGCCCTGGCCCTCAGGGAAGCCCTCTCATGACAGGATGACAGTGTTGCTGTATTTTGTCTTTCTATTTCAGGGGCCAGGTGTGACATCCAGATGACCCAGTCTCCATCCTCCGTGTCTGCATCTCCAGGAGACAGAGTCACCATCTCCTGCCGGGCCAGTCAGAGTGTTATCTAAACTGGTATCAGCAGAAACCAGGCAAAGCTCCTAAGACCCTGATCTACAGTGCATCCAATTTGCAGCCTGGGGTCCCATCCCGCTTCAGTGGCAGTGGATCTGGGACAGATTTCACTCTCACCATCAGCAGCCTGGAGACTGAAGATGCTGCCACTTATTACTGTCTTCAAAGTTACAGTACTCCTCCCACAGTGATACAAGCCTGAACAAAAACCACCAAGGGAGCAGCTGTGTGAGGCTGGGCAGCCCAGCTGCTTTCCATGCTCTTCTATCTACTGAGAGCACATCTCAGATGAAGACTCACTTAGAAGGAATGAGGGTGTGGTAGAAGGAGAAGATGGTTCTTTGTCCCTAACTCTCTTTCCCCTCCTCCCCCCAGCAGCACAGAGAAAACAAAGTCTCTGTGGATTCAGTAAAGACAGAGCTGATGACACCTGAGCTGTCTGCCTATGACCTGATGAGGTCATAATGGTAGGGAGCCATTGTAGTTTCAGTAGGAATTTGTTAAAATAAAATACACACACACACACACACACACACAGATGATTAAGGCTCCTAGAAATTGAGCATAAGGATTTTTCCCATAACACCCTCCTCCCACGCAGACCTCATCTCCCCAGCAGGTGTACAGATGTTCCGGCTGAAGACCCTGAACCCACAGATTCGAAGAGGACCCGCCCCTGCTCAGGGTCCTGCTTAGTGCTCAGGCACTAAGGGTTTGCAGTGACCAGGGCACGTGTCCCCAGTGACAGTGTCCACAGAGCAGCTTCACTGTTTCATATTCCTTTGTGTTCTACCTCTTAATCCCCCCATAGCCCTTGAAGTCATTACTTTCCCCACTGTGTCACCTTCCCCTGAATGTCCTTCACATGGATGCACATTTTTCAGCTTGATTTCTGTCCTTAAAGTTAAGTTTCTTCCATGTCCATTTTTGTCCATTCAGGAATCACAAATTAAATCAGCAGCAGCACACAGTCACCCCCTAGGATGCCTGACTATAGACAGTGACCCCTCCTCACATCGTCACCTGTCATGATGATGTGACATCAGGGACTCCCTCAAATATCATGGTGGGGACCATTTAGTGCTCATCCATTGTCTGGATGAGCCACAGTTTATTTGTACATTCACCACCCCCTGGAGGACACCTGGGTATTTCCAAATTCTTAATTTATGAGTGAAGTACCATAAGCACTGAAGTGAAGGTAATGTGGATGTTTAACTCTTTGGGGGAAATGCAAAGGAGTAGTTGCTGGGTGACATGCAAGAGTGTGCTCATCTTGTAGGAAACCAACACCCTGTGGTCCAAAGTGATGGCACCAATTTGAGTTCCCACCGTGACGTGTGAGACAGTCCCTGGGGTCACATCTTAGTGATAGATGACGTTGTGATGAAGTGTCACTGTTCTAGATTCAGACATCCCAGTGGGGGTGCAGTGGGGGCTACTGCTGATTTCCTTTGCATTTCCAGATGATGTGACATGTGGCCCCATCTCTCCACTGCTTATGAGAGGACTGTGTATCTCCTTGGGTGAGGGGTCTGCTAAGGCCATTGTCCCAATTTTTATTGAGATGTTTGTTCTAAGAATTTTCTGTGTATTTCAAATAATAGCGCCATCATTGATATGTCTTTTGCCATTTTTCTCCCTATTCTTTTTTGTCTAGAAATGTTTTAATAGAGGGAGGTAGAGGTTAAATTACAATACTTTCATGGTCTGGGAGCATGTGTTCAGGGAAGCAAACGCCAGACATGGGGTTCTCTGTCGCTGTCCAGGAAACCAGAGCATATTATCACTGAGTGGATAAGTTGCCTGCTATTGTGGTCCTCAGACCTCCCTGAAAAGCCCAGGGCAGGCGCAGAACCTCTAGCTTCTGCTGCAGCTCTACAGGTGACTCTCCAGAACTACAGTAGTGATGGAGGAGTGAATCCTCTGCTCTTCCAGAGCTCAGTGAGGACCCCTTATGGACAATTCTAAGGAGACATAAAGAGAAAAGGGGCTGTGGTAAATGTGCTTCCAGAAGAGATGGCCACAGGGGAGGTGACAACTAGCACCCCAATGTAAACAAAGCGTCACCTGCGCAGTGGGGCCCTGTGTCTTCACGTTGTCCAGTGTCAGCTTCATATTTGAGGATGGGAACCCGAATTGCAGCCGCTGTCACTGTCTGTCCTCCGTCAGGGACCGTGGTCAGGACTGGAGACGCAGGGGTCTCCTCCCTCGGGACCTCATGTGGGTCATTCTCCTCCTGCGTCCTCTCCATCACCCATGGCCTGTGTGCACGGCCAGATTCAGACGTGGTCAGACTTGTGTTACTTTCAAGTTTGTTTGCTTCTTATCATACATACACCTGTGCACACACATATACAGTTTCTTATTTTCTTAGTTCCATTCCCCCAAGGATTCTTTCCTTTCAGAAATTTCTGAAATTAATCCATTATGACTGCAGTGTGTAAGGATGACAGAGTTCAACAGACTTTAACAACTGGCTGCCCTAAATTTGGCATTTACTCAGATAAAACATTTTTTTGTTCTTTCTTCTTAAACAAGTCTATTTGGTCTCTCTAAGAAAGAAAGTTTATTCTCCTTGTCAGTGTCTTCTGACTTCAATATACTTATGGAATTCAGTGTCCTAGGTCCTTCTATCTGACAGAGTTGAACCGTTAACCTCATAACAACAGATACAAAGGACACTGACCCTCACGTCCATCCTGTACCTTGAGACACTGCTCATCAGTCCAGAGGAGGAGCTGAGTCACTCGTGAGATCACCTGAGAGAAGCCAAGAAGGTGGTCACTCACTTACCTGAAGGAGACCTGGACACGTCTCTGCATGGTCAGAGGCAGTGCCTCAGCATATGCTATTTGAAGAGAAGCAGGAATACACGGCTTGTATTGTGCACAAAACAAATAAACTTGCAGAATCTGATCTTTCTTGTCTTTGGGATACACAAATGTTTCTTTCAGTTTCCATGAGACTGATGAAAGACAGGACACCCACTGTTTTCCTATGAAACCCTCCGGTCTCCCCTGGGTTCTCTCCACCCCACTGCCCCCACCGGGGGCATTTGCATGAGGGTCCCTAGGGAGGACCTGCACCTTCAGGGCTGAGATAAAACACCAGCTGCAGACTGATCTCACCAGACAGGGCCCCTCAGGTCACCCTCTCAAAATGAGGTTCCCTGCTCAGCTCCTGGGACTGCTGTTGCTCTGGACCCCAGGTAATGCTGAGGGGAGGTGAGAATGGAGCGCAGGGTAGGGAGGCTGAGCTCTGGGGCCCTCCGCTCCCCATGAGTATTCCATCTCTGTGTTAGGTGTGTGTGCCTTGTCCTTAAGAGAAAGTGGTGCTGAGTCACACAGATGACTATGTAAAGCATCTGTACCCTGGCGACCCTGACTAGAGAGGGCAGGTAAAGTTTCGGGGTCTTTTCCCACAGGTTATTTATTGTGAGCTCATGGTTTTGGTGTACAATTATATGCCACAAATATTGATAATAAACAATGCAGTATTTTAGCCTAAATGAATAACAGACTTAAAATAATGAAAATGACTGATAATACTTGTCCTTAATTGTCACTTTTCTCTCCTTTTTTCAGGATCCAGTGGGGAGGTTGTGCTGACCCAGACCCCACTCTCACTGCCCGTCGTCCCTGGGGAGCAGGTCTCCCTCTCCTGCAGGACCAGTCAGAGCCTTGTTCATAGTGATGGAAACACGTATATGAATTGGTACCTGCAGAAGCCAGGCCAGTCTCCAAGGCACCTGATCTATAAGGTCTCCAACAGGCCCTCTGGGGTCCCAGACAGGTTCAGTGGCAGCGGGTCAGGCACAGATTTCACCCTGAAGATCAGCAGGGTGTAGCCTGAGGATGTTGGAGTCTATTACTGCTTGCAGGGTACACATTATCCTCCCACAGTGGTTGTGCCTCGAACAAAAACCTCCCTCATCGCTTGGACCAGATGCCCACACAGTTGACTTTTGTCTCATGAGCAGTCAGAGAAGACTCTGAGTGTGTGTAAGAGGAAGGTGGTGGAGAGCTCTGGACCATGAGTGTCTCAGACCACCAGAGACACCAGCTGTGAAGCCCTGTCAGTGCACAGCATCCGCCTGAACCAAGAGCGGGATTGTGGGTGGCCTGGAACTGGGAACAGCCCCTTATGGTGAAAGGAACAGCTGTTTGGATGCTCCCTGCCTGGCCTGCATTGGTCAGTGACATGCAGTCATCCTCATAACCACACAATAACAGACATTTTGCCAGAGAAGGAAAAACTAATGGAATTTATCAGTTCAGTATGATTTCTATAGCATAAATTTGGTAATTTTGTTAAATTGGTATTTTGCCATATTCTCAATTTCCTACTCCTTCATTACTTAAACTATCTTCTCCACTCATATGATTGGGAAAACATTCTGCAAACCTATTCTTAGTCATAACACGGTGACAACACTTACACAAAATATTTCTTTTTTGAGCATTCAAATAATATGATAATTCATAGCAAATACTAGATTTCCTATTTCATTTTTAAAAGATTTATTTATTTACGCATGCAAGAAGTTGGGTACAAGCCAGAGGTGTGAGGGGGTGAGAGGATTCACCAGAGACAGAGCAGGGAAGAGAACAGACAGATTGACTGAAATACACTGCTGAGGGGAGCAGTGGGCGAGTCAGGAAATGTCTGCTGCGCCATGTGGGTTTCTCCCTGGCCGGGGATTGAACTCGTGCTGCAGAGACTGGGGATAGCTTCATAGGTTGCGTCTTATCCCCTTGCGCTAACAGGGAGCCCAAGATTTCATACTTCAAGAACATATTTCTCTCTAGACCAGCAAAAGCTACTGTGTGGGCATCAGCTCCATGGACATCAATCTGTTCTTGGGAAAAGGAGACTTTCCCCCAGGGAATGTGCAGCTGGAAGTAGGGGTGGAAAATGAGGCTTCTGTAACCATTCTAGGGTACAACTCAGGTCTCCTGGCCTAGGGGCATTGAAACCCAGAATCTACATTTCCCCATTTTGAATCACTGCCCCAGAGGTTGCCTATATCAGGTCCATTTACAATGAAAAGGTAACTGGGAGTTAAAGCAGGAGAAGAGTGACAAGGACAACTTCCTTTCCTGTCCAGATTGTCACAGGACTCGCAAGGATCACCTCTCACCCTCAGAAGGAATAGTCTGTGTTGATTATCAGACTCAGTTATCTCCTCCTTCATCTACTTACAAGATTCAAACTGCTCTTTGCAGGTTACTTCCTTTTACAACCACCTTTGGGATTAATGGGACCAGGATCCTGTAATGACACTTTTTATGCCAAAAAGGATTTCAGTACATGATTATTAGGTCTTTATGATTCTGTTTCCAGTGGACTTATCTCCTTTTCATAATAATTTGTGGTGCGCAATTAAAACCTTGAAATGTAAATTAATGTCATATTGAAAAACAGTTTTGTTAAAGGGTTTTACCAATTTGACCAAAAATCCTGGCCAGTTTTGATCAAAAACTGTTTTTCTATATCACACATATTATATCCCAAACACAGTGAAAATTTACCTTATAAGAAGGGACATTTCTGTACAGAAGGCATCTTTGCATACAATAGTTTCAGGTTAGAGAACATCCATGGGAAAATTTGAGTCATGGGCCTGATTACAAAAACTCAAATGTCAAGAAGATCGATGAAGTCTCAGCAATTTGTAAGGTACATCTGTGTGTGTGTGTGTGTGTGTGTGTGTGTGTGTGTGTGTACGTGCCTGTGGGCAGAGAGAGAGTTTTGATAGGTTTTCTAACATGTTATTTCTACCTGCACTCAATTATGAATTAAATATTCCAAAACCTCCCAATCTGGAGTTCCTTTTAGTACCAAAGCTTGAAAAAAGGCAAATTCTGACTAGGTGCTCTGGTCTGATATGGATCAGACTCAGCAAGTCCACTGCCTCACACACTGATCCCCTCCTGTCCCCATCAAGACCACCACTATAGGTCTTTGCAGCCTCTTTGTAATTACAATAAATGGCCATTATTTCACAGTTCATATCAAAAATGTTTATAGTTAGAGTCAACATGGTATTCGTAACTCAAGTCAACATGGTTTCATTTATGAAATGAATGTTTTTATCTGTGAAAATATGGAGCTGTCTTGAGGTGAATGGAATTCATGGAATTCGTTTTCTAATAACAAAGAATGGAACTCTTTCTCTTGAATGCTTTTTTCCCCCATAAAATGTCAGGAATGGTCACAACTGTCATGTGAGCAGCTGTTTTGTCTGAGCAAAGAAGACAAAATCTGGGGCTGCTGCTTGCAGTCCTTTATATTCTTATCAGTTGCTCCACCCCCAAATGCCATAATTTTAGCATTTTCCCTGGGGCTATCTGTCCTCACCAGAAACCCCCTCCAGGGGGCACTCCCTGTAACAATCTTGGCTTTACCCACCTGTAACAGCTTAAGTGTTGCATTTAAGCATTATAAAGTTTAAATTCTGTGGTATCTAATGATAAGTTAGAGCAATCAGGCCTTCAAAAAAACAGGGAAGGAGGCTTTTTAACAGAAATAGATTTTCTTTGCAATATGTAAATATCTCTTACAAAATAGCAACCAGTGCCCAACTTTCAGGGCCCCTCCTATGAAGTAATGCTCTGCCAAAAAGAACTTAGAGGAACAATAGGTGCAGACTCTGAGCCCATGGATAAAGTTCTGAATCTACTCCACACCCTGACATTTGTAAAGTCTCTACTCCCATGTCTAAGCCAAAGAGATGTCAGGCTCTGAGGACTACAAATCGCAGCATGCCATGAGCCAAGTATCCTGAATGGACAGCTGCTTGGAAAGAGGGAGGTGGATATATACCTGGAGGAGGAAGGAAGGAGGAAGAGATCACATGGGGACACTTAGAGAAGAGATACTTGAGGAGAGACATATAGCGGAGCGACATGTGGGTGAGTGACATGTGAAGAGTCTGCTCCTGGGACTTAAGTGCTTTGCAGAGAAAATGGCATCTGTTGTAGTGACATCATGGTGGATTACATAATGCGTTTTGAATTTTGGGCCCTTCTTCAGTCCAAACTCTCTGGCACCTGCCTAACTCCTTTCTTGAGGTTTCCTACCAGAAGCTTCCTTAGATTTTTGGCAACTGGCCCACTTTGGGTTGAGCCTCTTTTACTGGGCTTTTGCCCACAGGAAAATGGGTAATTTTCAGAGTTTGTTATTATTTGAAATCTTTTTTCTCTCTCTGTCTCTGAACATGGAAAGTTCTTCCACACTAAGAGGGTGCTGTCTTTGCCTCTGTGCACATAGATGACCAACTCTTTGAAGGTGCACCCTTTAACATTAGGAGGCCCCTGCTAGGCAGGGTTGTGCAATTGCAAGAACATATTTTGGGACTGACGGATGTTTGTTCCCCTTCAAAAATCAATGTCAATTTAAAATTCTCTGTAAGATTACCCATCAGAACTGAAGGTAAATATTTTTTAAGAAGTAAACACAGGAAATTGCCTACTAGAAGACTGAAATTCTTAAAAAGTTTATCAGGGATCCTTGCCAACAGAATCCAACAATGCATCCATAAGACAATTCACCACGACCAAGGAGGATTTATTCCAGGGACACAAGGATGGTTCAACACCTGAAAGTCAATCAATGTAATCCAACACATCAACAAAAATAAATATAAAACCCATATGATAATATCCATAGATGCTGAGAAAGCATTTGACAAAGTTCAACACCCATTTATGATAAGGGCCCTTGAAATTCTTGGGATACACGGAACATACCTCAACATCATAAAGGCCATATATGACAAGCCCTGAGCCAATATCATTCTCAATAGCGAAAAGCTGAAAGCATTCCCATTAAGATCTGGAACAAGACAAGGATGACAACTCTTACCACTGCTTTTCAACAGAATACTGGAAGTCCTAGCCAGAACAATAAGACAAGAGAAAGACATACAAGGAATGCAAACAGGCAAGGAAGAAGTCAAACTATCTCTATTTGCAGACGATATGATAATACATATAGAGAACCCCAAAAACTCCACAGAAAAACTAATTCAACATATCAATCAGTTTAGTAAAGTGGCAGGATACAAAATCAACAAGCAAAAATCAGAAGCCTTCCTATACACAAACAATGAATCTAAAGAAGAAGAAATCAAGAAAACCATTTCTTTTATTATTGAAACAAACAAACAAAAAAAACAAATACTTGGGAAGAAACCTAACAAAAGAAGTAAAGGACCTATACAAAGAAAACTATAAAACACTGTTAAAAGAAATAGAGGTAGACACAAAGAAATGGAAAGACATCCCCTGCTCATGGATCGGAAGATTTAACATTATCAAAATGGCCATCCTACCAAAAGCAATATACAGATTCAATGCTATTCCAATTAAAATTTCAATGCCATTCTTCAAAGAAAGAAAAAATACTGATGAAATTCATATGGAGCCACCAAACACCCCCATTAGCTAAAACCCTCCTAGAAAAAAAATGAAGGGAATGGAGGCATCACTCTCCCAGATTTCAAACAATATACTACAAAGCCATAATAATCAAAACTGCATGATATTGGAACAAAAGCAGACACACAGACCAATGGAACTGAATAGAAAACCCAGAAATATACCCACAGATTTATGGTCAACTAATCTTTGACAAAGGAGCAAAGAATATGCACTGGAGCAAAGAAAGTTTGTTCAATAAATGGTGCTGGCAAAACTGGGTCGCAATATGCAAAAAAATGAAACTTGACTACTACCTCACACCATGCACAAAAACCAACTCAAAATGGATTAAAGAACTAGACATAAGGACCTGAAACCATAAAATATATAGAAGGAAATATAGGTGAAACACTACATGACATGCACCTCACAGACAGCTTTACAGACACATCACCCAAAGCAGTGATAGTGAAGGCAAAGATCAACAGCTGGGACTACATCAAATTAAAGAGCTTCTGCACAGCAAAAGAGACAATAACAAAAACAAAGAGAAACCCCACCGACTGGGAGAACATTTTTGCACACAACACTAACAATAAAGGACTGATCACAAAAATCTACAAAGAGCTGATGAGACTCAACAACAAAGAAAATAATCCAGTCAAAAAATGGGCAGAAGAGCTAAAAAGAGACTTCTCTGAAGAGGAAAATCGAATGGCCAACAGGCATATGAAAAAATGTTCAACATCACTTGTAATCAGGGAAATGCAAATCAAAACTACCATGAGATACCATCTCACACCAGTGAGAATGGCACATATTAAAAAAACTAGCAACAACAAGTTTGGCGAGGATGTGGAGAAAAAGGAACTCTTCTGCACTGTTGGTGGGAGTGCAAACTGGTCCAACCACTATGGAGAGCTGTGTGGAGATTTCTGGACCTACTAAACATAGAGCTTCCATATGATCCAGCAATTCCACTCCTAGGTATTTACCCAAAGGACACAGAAACATCAATTCCAAACGGCACCTGTACCCCTATGTTTATAGCAGCACTGTTTACAATAGCTAAGCTTTGGAAACAACCCAAATGCCCAAAAACAGATGACTGGATCAAGAAGATGTGGTACATAAGCACCATGGAATATTATTCAGCATTCAAAAAAGATAAACACATGCAATTTGCAGCAACATGGATGGCGCTGGAAGGGATCATGCTCAGCAAAATAAGGCAGAAAGAAAAAGAAAAATACCGGATGGTCTCACTCATAGCAGGAATCTAAAAAACCTAAATAAGGGACCAGGAAAAAGAATAACTATAAGAAAGAAAAAATCAAAATCAACAACAACTATAAACCAGAGACACACTCTGGGGGGCTGGGTTGGGAAAGGAGGGAGAGGGGTTAAAATAAGGAGGGTGCAATTGTATGGGGAATATAAAAATTTAAAAAAAATTTAAAAAAGTGAAATAATGCCAGAAAAAAACGTTTATCAGGGAGAATAAAATAATTGCAGGTATAAGATAAGGGAGGAAAAAAGAAGTGAGGAACAGTAGGGGGGTTAAGCATAGGAGACAGCTACATAAACTTTGACTATATAAAAAATTTCTCATGGGCTTTCCCAGTGGCGCAGCGGTTGAACACTGGGCTGCGAAGATGCCCACAGCCTCTGCTGCGCTGGTTCAAACCCCGGCCACAGGTGAGGGTCCCACATGGCACGCAGACCCCTCCTGCCGCATCCGCTGCTCCCCTCCGCAGTATATTTCGTGAGTCTGCCTGTTCTGTTCCCCGCTCTGGGTCTGGTGAATGCTCTCATCCTCCTGCGCTTCTGACTGTACCCAGTGCTTGTATAAATAAATAAATAAATCTTAAAATAAAAAATTTCTTCTTGTAATTAAATTCTAGATCCAGTAATATTATAAACAACGACAGAAAAGACAAAAAGCTATAATCACACATTCTTCAATTAAGAATATTTAAAATCCTATTTTCAGAATTGCGTCTCAACTGCATTAATATTGGTGGCAAATATAGTGTCACAGCAAGTGGTTAGAATTAGCTCAGAGCTCCTGGTCTATTAGACTTTGGTTCCAGCTTAGTGTTAGTAAATGATGTTCATTTGCCATATATTTGGCTCAGTTTAACCATTCATTGTTGGATACTACCATGTTTTAATAAATCCCATGAATTTTCCCTTTCTGCCGACGATCAACAACCCAGGCATAAATGGCTATTTCAACCAGCAGTAATCACAATGTAATATAATCCAGAAAATAGTTTTTCTAGAATAGGATTATGATGTGGGTCCACAAGCAAGGGACATTTGAAGGAGTGTCCCCCAGGGTCAGGACATGGAGAGGTTTCATGGGGTAATGCAGGCATGGTGTCAGCTTATGCCATTTGTTTTAAAACTATTTTTTGGTTCTGAAGTCCATTTCACCTCTATGTTTGGCTGAGTGAGCCTGCAGGGTATAGCCTGTAGTAACAAACAGCCAATATTACCTGTTTTGTTCACAGGACCAATAAGGAAAAACAAAAGAAAAGAGGAAACTGACCAGTCAGGCTACAGTAGCCACTCACCCACATCTCATCATGGCAGGAGAGACAGGTGGAGCCTGCTGAATCAAAGGCTCCAAGTCTTCCAGAATCATTGTCAACTAAAAAGGAACATAAATTACTTACAACAGGTTTGCATTTAAGCATCTTTAAAGAGAACTAAAGTCTGGAAAAATAGGTAAAGACTGAATTAGTAAGTAAAGATATTGAAGAAAGCTGGAATCAGAAGAATGCTGACATCAGTTTATATGAAATTCAAAGTCAGGAAAGATCAAGCTACTGTGACAGATGTCAGAAGGGCTCTGACTTGGTTCAGGAGCCAGGCCTGGCCTACACAAGGAGTGTGCTGTGTCCGGAAGATAAAGCGTCCTGGCCATTTCTCTAAAGAAGAAGACACAGGTTCAACACAGAGAAAGGGATGCCCCGCCTGTTACGGGGCCCCGAGAGTTCCAGGCTTGGGAACCAGCCAGAGAGTAGAGTGAGGGCAGCTCCCAAGGGACAGATGAGCTGTGAGACTGTGGCCGCATGTCCCCAGGCAGCCGGGGAAGCTCCCAGGTCATGTGCAGATGGTTTGTTTCTCTTGACGCAATTTCAGGACAGGTATCAGGTCAGGAGGGTCCTGTATTTGCAATGATCATTGCTGTATTTGTATGTTTCTACTTTTCACCTGGTCCTTCTGTCAGCACCACTCTAGGGTGCAGGCAAGTCAAATTCTTATCACAATCTTTTTCCTGTGGCAAGTGCTGGCCCAGAGTTGTTCTGTACTTGAATGTAATGTGAGGTTTCCATACAGGCAATAGCAATTCAGTCTCTCTCTCCTTTCCCTGCCCACTCCATCAAGACTCACGCCTTTCAGTATTAGGACTTTTCTCCTTCTGTTATCAATAAATGGTTATTCACATTTCATATGCAAAATTTTTAGTAAAATTCAAAATTTTGTTTGATATTTAGTAAAGATGTATCTCATTGGCCAATGGATCATTTTTATATGTGGAAATATATACCTTTCTTGAAGTCAATGTAATACATTGAATTATTTTTCAGTAGCAAAGAATGGCAAGTTTTCCCCTAAATGCTTTTTTCCCTAGTGTTAGGATCTCAGGCACTAGTTCACACTTGTCATGTGAGCAGCAATTTTACATGAGCAAATAATACAACTTAGATCCCAAATAATCCTGTGCCAGTCGTAGCAGAGAAGGAAGCTACGCAGGAATAAATAAGTGTAAACTGTTGAATAAATAACATAGGAATAGTTAAATTGATTAAAAATCAGGCAATGGGGGCCTCTCCGGTGGCGCAGCGGTTGAGCGCTGGGTTGCGAAGCTGCCCGTGGCCTCTGCGGCGCCGGTTCGATCCCCGGCTGCTCCCCGGCCTCCAGAGGAGGGTCCCACATGGCGCGCAGACCTCTCCTGCCGCCCGCTGCTCCCCTCAGCAGTGTACTTCGGTCCTTCTGCCTGCTCTGCTCCCCGCTCTGGCTCTGGTGAATTCTCTCACCCTCCCGTGCTTCTGACTGTACCCAGTGCATGTATAAACAAACAAACAAACAAACAAATAAATAAATGAATAAAAAACATGCCTCTATTAAAAAAAAATATACCTCTAAAAAAAAAAAAATCAGGCAATGGGATAGAATGTGGAGCTGAGAGACTATTGATCTATGGGGACCAGGGAGGCCTCTGGATTCTGTTTCAGATGCATCTGAGCCAGGAGGAGGCAGCAGTGACCATGTGACTGAACATAAACTGCAAAATCCAGAGATTTTGCAAAATCCACTCTATGGAAAGGGCAAGTTCTCACCTGCACTTTTTTTTACCCCACAAGTCATGGAAAGAGTCATGTGTCACTTGCTTACATTCTCCAGCACAGGGAGCCATCATAGCAGAGAAGAGAGACTGAGAAGCCCTGGGTCTACTTGGTGAGAAAATGTGGCCAGGAATAAGCTGTCCTGATCATTTATCAGAGAATTACAGTAAATACTTTCAATATGCATTCTGCTCTACTTCCTACATTTGCCTCCTCCCTATGACACCCCCCTCTAGAGAGAGGGAAACTCTCTTGGCCACAGCCCTCCACAAACTTGGTACAAACTCTGTGTTGAAAATAAGTTCAGGGCCTCCTTGCTGGCTCAAGGGGTTAAGACAAAAACCTATGAAGCTGTCTGCAGCCACTACTGCACGAGCTCGATCCCTGGCCAGGGAGCTACCCACGTGGTGCAGCAGACATCTCCTGTCTTGCCTGCTGCTCCCCTCAGCAGTGTATTTCTGTCAATCTGCCTGTTCTGTTCCCCACTCTGTCTCTGGTGAACCCTCTCCACCCAACCCCACACCTCTGACCTGCACCCCAGCTCTTGTATGCATAAATAAATAAATCATTCAAAAATAGTAAGTTCATTATCACAATGATATTTATGATTAATGTAAAACAGCAGCACCTAATATAATGAACACAAACCACAAGCAGATCTACAGAGTTAAAATAGACTTCATTAAAATGAGAGACTTTGCTCCTAGTTGTAACAGCGATGTTGTACTCATCGCTGGACTTAACACTGTTGTACTCATCGCTGGACTTAAGTCCATGTTGGACTTAACACTGTGGTTCTCACCTGTGCATCTTACCTGTAGCCCTAGAGCTGCTCTGGACTGTGTCTGGAGGAGGGACAAGGCTGGGGTGACAGATCTAGACCAGGATCCTCGCCTGGTCTAGATCTACTTTCACCTGGTGGTGAAAGTAGATCCTAGTCCCGCCCCAGCCCACAATTGTGCCTGCAGGCTCCCTCCTGCTCCACCTTATCTCTCCAACCCCAGCTTTGGTCTCTCAAGTGATCACAGGACCTGGTCAGGGCAGCCTTGTCACAAATAGGATGGCCAGTCCTGCTCACCTGTTTTGTCTTTTCTTCTACTAGGTGACCAGTTTATTGAGAAGAGGAATCATTTTGTGTTACTGCAGAGTCTGTTCTGGGACCCTTAACATTAGTTTCAACATTATCCAAAACAGGGAAATTCTCAGCCTTGACTGAGTGGGGCCCATAGAAAATCCTGTAAGTTGCTGCAGCACAGATCAGCCATTAGAGGTCACCAAACCCCCAAGTAAACACAAGACTCAAATCCCTGAAAGAGATGCTGAGAAAGAGGGAGCCACTAAGGCAGGATGGTCTCTGGCTGGACTGGGAGCCTGGGGACTCCAGTGCTGAGTGGGAGTAAACCTGCCAGTGCCTGTGCTCAGTGTCTGGAAGCATCTTTGCCCTCCCCTTTGTGGACTGTGTCCCCACAACCATCCCCATCTTCTCAGTGTAGGATCAGCATCAGAAGAAACTTGATACATGGACCCAGCTTTGCTCCTTTTCCTCCAACTCTGGTTCTGCTGAGGAAAAGGGTTCATGCTTTACCCCAGGCTTGCTTGCCTGATAATCAGACATTTATTTGAAAGTGAACTCTCAGCCTATTTTGTGTCCTCATCATAAATAAATCTTACCTTAATGACCTACAAGTTTGGCATAGCTATTTGGGGATCTCCATGTTCATTTCCCACTTAACTACCAGTGGGGAGGACACTGAGTTTGTCCTGACTTAGGCTCACTCTGTGTCCCATGAGAGAGTCATTTTGGCTTGCAGAGTCATCCCAGCCTGAAATCTGCAAAAACCAGCTCCCAGGCTCCTGCTCCTTGGTGCTGGCCCTGGTCATGGTACTTGCCAGGGCCAGGGGCTGTGGGTCTTGACAGAAGACTCCCCATTAGCTGCCCAGACACCCTCATGCTGTCACCTGTCGGGTCCTAAAACCCCCAACTGTCCCTCCTGTCCTGGTGCTACTCTGGTCTCAGGAAACTTCTCAGGGAAGTAGGCCTGGATAGCTGCGCAATCTCATCCCCTTTCTTCCTTACCCTCCTGGTCCCCTTGCCTGCCCCTCTGGGCCAGAACGCATTTTCCCTAAATCACTCAGTGGCTCAGTGTGTCTGGACTCACCTCCTGTTCTGAGTCCCCCTCCAGGTCATCCTGCCTCACATACAGGCTGTAGACATCTCTCTTTCAAGACCCTGGAGTGTCTCCCCATCTTGCCCTCTGCTGTCCGGAGGTGGTACCCCTTCTAGGAATCCTGTGCAGGAGGGTGAGGATGGGAACAGGACACACAGAAGGATGTGCTCAGAGGCTGCACAGGGGACAGACACTGCATTAGGGCAGTGTCCTGGCAACATGAGAAGTGAAGAGAGCTGGGCAGGGAGACCTCCTCATCCTGAGACTAGAGCTGCTGTCTCCTGGGAAGCGGAGGAGACAGTGATGGGGAAAACTGCAGGTGCAGGGGCACAGTAGACTCCAGGGATCACTGAGGAATGGTTTGGAAGGACCTCAGTTTAGAAGGAAGCACCTGGGGGAGAAGGATGAAGGACATGAGCAACAGTCCAGGGAGACCCGGGCTTGTGCTTGGGTCTGTTGATGACACAGTGCTGGGGAGTGAGGAGACTGTCAGATGTGGGGGGAGAACATCCCTGATTTTGGGACGAGGTGGATGTGGTGGGTCAGGACCTCAGATGTGGGGGGACACAAGGCCTAGCTGGAGATGAGATCAGCAGGGAGGGTGGTCAGTGTCTGGGTGCTTATTTGCAACTCAGGACACTCACATCTTATTTCCTTTCTACTTCAATGCATTTCTCTCTGGAAGTAAAGACAATTTTTCAACCAGTAATAATATCAAGGAGTCACAACCCAGAAATAGCCTCTCATGCTCCAAAGTTCAAATAAAGAATTTTCTAAAATTTCTTTAAGTGCCTTTCTTTATAGGCCCTGTACTACATGGAGACTAAGAGTAAAGCATGCCACAGATAGACAAGAAGAACATTATACTCAAAGGAGTGTAGACGATTCTGTCTTGTCATCCCTATTGAGAAATACCTTCTCTGCAGGCAAGTTCACCCTACCCTGGGGGGACCTGGTGAGTGAGGAGTCCCTGCCTCTGTGCTGTCACTGAGATCAGCCCCTGCAGCTGTGCCCACTGCCCCGCCCCTGCTCATTTGCATGTTCCCAGAGCACAGCCCCTCCCTCCACACTATTCATAGTCTGCCCCAGCCCCTGAGGGTCAGTCCAGGCAGGACCCAGCATGGACATGAGGGCCCCTGCTCAGCTCCTCAGCCTCCTGCTGCTCTGGCTCCCAGGTGAGGAAGGAAACACCAGGAGTTGTTCAGCCCCAGGAAGTCCTCTGATGACAGGATGACAGTGTGGGTGTGTTTTGTCTTTCCATTTCAGGGGCCAGTTCTAACATCCAGTTGAACCCATCTCCACCCTCAGTATCTGCATCTCGAGGAGACAAAGTCACCGTCTCCTGACAGGCCAATCAGAGTGTTAGCAATGATTTACACTGGGGTCCCATCCCGCTTCAGTGGCAGTGGCTCTGGGACAGATTCACTCTCACCATCAGCAGCCTGGAGCCTGAAGATGCTGCCACTTACTACTGTCAGCAGAGTTATAATTGGTCTCCCACAGTGACACAAGCCTGAGCCAAAACCACCCAGGGAGCAGCTGCTCCTCCTGGTGCCCCATCTGCTGAGAGCTGCTCTCACATGCAGCTTAGTGGAAGGTGATTGGAGATTTTTGGTCAAAGGGCTTCCTTTCTTTCCAACACTGAACATCCCATATCAGACTAGAACTATTATGCTAATGAACCTACATTGCCTCTTCTCAAACCCACAATCCATAATTCATAAGGGGGCTTACTCTTGGCATTGTATATTCTAATGATGGTTTAGAATAAGGACAATGACAAGGACATGTACTCACCTTTGAACCATCACAAAGAGTAGGATCACTGCCCTAACATTTCTCTGTGTTGCATCTGTTATCCACCCACTCCTAAAACCCAAACTTCACTGCTGTTTTCACTGCCTCCTTAAAGTTCCCTTTTCCAGAATCCCCTTAGATGGAATCACAGCCTGTTTCAGATTGGCTTCTGCACTTAAATGAGCATTTCATCTGTGTCCATGTCATTTCAGGACGTATTAGCTCATTCTTATTCAGTGTCGATTAATATTCCATTGTCTGGATGTGTCTCCGTTGATTTATACATTTCACATCTACTGAAGGACACCTTGCAGGCTTCCAATTTTTGCGTTTAGGAATAAAATGCTACAAACTTTGTGTGCAGGTTGTATGTGAACATCTGGCTAAACCCTTTTGGGAAAATACCAGAGAGTCCAATCACTGCTGGACTAGATGGTTAAGTGTATGTTTTATGTTGTAAGAAACCAGCAAACAGTGATCCAAAGTGACTACACCAGCTTAAATTCCCACCAGTGGTGCGTGGCAGAGCCCCTGTGGCAGGAGGAGGGGGCCCGCAGGAAACAATAGTTGTGTAAAAGGAAATGTATAGATAATGTCAGGAAATGTCCTAATATAAATCCTGATATAAATCAGTCCTAACATAAATCAGGCAATGGGGTAGAGAGTGTGGCGCTGAGAGACTGCTGATCTGTGGGGGTCAGGAAAACCTCCTCATCCCTCATCTGGACCATGCCACTCCCTCCTCCAAGGCGGCCAGTCTCTCCCGGGGCCAACCCCTGTCTAGTCTCCAGTCAGCCCCAGAGGATCTTTGTAAATGTGCCTCATGCTTCTCTGCTCAACTCTACCCACATTCTACCTCACCCTGAGTAAGAATCGAATGCCCTGCAGTGCCTCCGGGGTCAGCTGATCAGCCCCTCCCTGTTCTTCCCCACCTTTCTCCTAACACCCTGACCTGCAGGGCCTGTGAGGAGGCCACTGCTTAAGCCAGACCACCTGGGGGGACTCACAGTCCTGCCGCAATGGGAGACTGAACACCGGGACCAGCAGGACACACAGCACCAGGACTGCTGGCTCCCCGCCGGCACTGCCCTCAACACAAAGCTGGCACGATGGGGCCACAGAGACACACGGGAGGAAGGTGGGCGCTAGTGACACACAGGGCGATGGAGCGAGTGTTTTCTTAAACCGACCCCTTGGGATTTTCAGTGTTTGAATACACAGATCTTATTTTCTCTTCCTATTCACACTTGCTATTTAACCCAATGCACATTTTGGGTTCTGCTTATTCTGTCTAAATATTTGACTAGTGATCCTACAATCTTTTTTTTGTTAAGATTTATTTGTTTATATAAGAACTGGGGTACAGGCCAGTAGCACAGGAGGGTGAGAGAATTCCCCAGAGACAGAGCAGGGAGCAGCGGGCAAGACAGGAGAGGTCCGCTGCACAATGTGGTTTGCTCCCTGGCCGGCTGGGAATCGAACCACACTGCAGAGGCTGCGGGCAGCTTCACATCACGGTGCTCAATCCCCGCTGTGCCACCTGGGAAGACCCTGATCCTACAATCTTAAGCTAAATATTTTAATCATGGAATGGGCAACAACACTTTATGTATGAAAGTTATTTATTTATTTATTTTTACTGTGACGTGATCTGTTTAAAATCAGTGCTTACAGTGTCATAAATGATGTAGGCCAAGTGTTGTGTAAGTCAGAAAAATAAGAAATGATAGTCTATTTCATACATTTTTTAAAACAATATTTAGTTGCAGCCATTAAAAATCTTAACCTAAGCTTAATTAAAAAATTTGAAAGTATCAGTCACAAATGTAAGATGGAGCATGATCTTAATCAAGAATAAGCACAGGAAAGGGATCCGAAAACATTCATAAACACACATTCTCCCATCCCCACACACGTTTTCATAAATTCATCACAGGGCCTTAAATCAGCAATGGTCCAGCTGTCAACGAGCTGCACTATCCTGCATGTCACAGTTTGTTCACACATAGAAGATCCTCAGCTCCGCATAGGAGGGTGATGCTTGAATGGACATGTTTAGATGCACTTGGAAACAAAGACACTAAAGATGAAAGAACATTCTCTACATCACTAGAGCTGGCCACACAGAGGACACAGGACACGGGACACAGACAGGCGTCCCTGAGTGCTGGGGACACGGTTCCTGTCTTTGCAGCCACCTCGGAGTCTGGGGCTCCTTGACCTGTCACACGCAGTGCAGGGCTGTCTCTGCCTCCATCTCCATCCACACCCCTCCCTGCTGTCCTCTCTGCAACTCACAGCAACTACAGGCTCGATCCCAGTGGTCCAGGACTGATTCAGGATTGGTGCTTAAACTCGCCCAAGTTCCAATCCAGGGACATGCTCTTTAATGAGGGAAGAATCTGTGACTATGTTGGGGTAGTGGGCGAGCATCAAAGACACACGATGCTCCTCATTATCCAGTTCATAGCTCTGCACCAGCAAACAGATCCAGCTCTCCATGTGGGGACACTCCCCTCACCCACTCTCCTCCACACTTCATGCTATACACTCCCTCATTCCCTTAAGGAAGATCAGTCTACACTCAGTGCAGTGTCTCCCTTCACCTTCCTCTACACAGTCTCCTTACTCTATCTGGGTCCCAACTCCCTGCTCCAGCACCAAGAGCTGTTCTCTCAACACCTGGGGGATATTTGGTGACTGATGAACATGTAGATGGAGGAACGCAGTAGACTCCAGGGATCACTGAGGAGTTGGTCTGGGAGGACTTCAGCTCAGAAGGCAGCACCTGGGGAAGGACATGAGCAACAATTCAGGGAGACCAGGCCTTCTGCTTGGGTCTGTGTGATGACACAGCGCTGGGGAGGGAGGAGACTGTCAGATATTGGGAAAAACACCCTGAGCTTGGAGCTGAGGCAGACATGGTGGGACAGGGCCTCAGACAGTGCAGAGACACAAGGCTTAGCTGGAGATGAGGTCAGCAGGGAGGATGCTCAGTATCTGGGCTCTCACAATTCCTCACAGCCACACTCTGCATTGTCCTCCCACCTCACTGCATCTGGTTGGCAGTGATGATAATTTTCACTCCAGCAATATCAGGGAACCAGAGTGAAAAGGAAATCTGAGTAGCCTTAAGCACATATCCACATGAAAATTAAAACACAATTTCACTGAATGTTACATTTGAAAGGATCTGTATTACATGGAGAATAAGAAGTGAAGCTTTTCCTAAATATTGAGACCAAAGATACTCCACTCACAGGACAGTAACTGATTCTGTCCTGTGTTCTTCAGGCAAAAATGCTTTCTCTGCAGGAAAATGATCAGCCCCTGCAGCTGTGCCCACTGCCCCGCCCCTGCTCATTTGCATGTTCCCAGAGCACAGCCCCTCCCTGCATTATATTATAGTCTGTCACAGCACCAGAAGGTCAGTCCAGGCAGGACCCAGCGTGGACATGAGGGCCCCCGCTCAGCTCCTCAGCCTCCTGCTACTCTGGCTTCCAGGTGAGAAGTTGCTCAGCCCCGGGTGGGCAGGACCCCTGGCCCTCAGGGAGTCCTCTGATGACAGGATGACAGTGTGGCTGTGTTTTCTGTTTCCATCTCAGGGGCCAGGTGTGACATACAGATGACCCAGTCTCCATCCTCCGTGTCTGCATCTCCAGGAGACAGAGTCACTATCTCTTGCCGGGCCAGTCAGAATGTTGGCAGTTATCTAAACTGGTATCAGCAGAAACCGGGCAAAGCTCCTAAGCCCCTGATCTACCGTGCATCCAATTTGCAGCCCGGGGTCCCATCCCGTTTCAGTGGCAGTGGGTCTGGGACAGATTTCACTCTCACCATCAGCAGCCTGGAGCCTGAAGATGTGGCCAATTACTTCTGTCTTCAAAGTGATAGTACTCCTCCCACAGTGATACAAGCCTGAACAAAAACCACCCAGGGAGCAGCTGTGTGAGGCTGGGCAGCCCAGCTGCTTTCCATGCTGCTTCTATCTGCTGAAAGCACATCTTAGATGGAGTGTCATTTCGAAGGACTGAAGGGTCTGGTAGAAGGAGAAGGTGGCTCTTTGTCCCTAACTCTCTTTCCCTCCTGGCCCAGCAGCACAGAGAAAACAATGTCTCTGTGGATTCAATAAAGACAGAGCTGATGACACCTAAGCTCAATGCCTATGACCTGATGAGGTCATAGTGGTAGGGAGCCACTGTAGTTTGAGTATGAAGTTTTTAAAATAAAATACACACACACACACACACACACACACAGAGAGACAATTAAGGTTCCTAGAAATTGAGCATAAGGATTTTCCCATAACACCCTCCTCCCACGCAGACCTCATCTCCCAGCTAGTGTGCAGATATTCCAGCTGAAGACCCTCAACCCACAGATTAGAAGAGGACACGCTCCGGCTCCTGCACAAGCTAAGGGTTCCCAGTTGACAAGGGCGTGTGCCCCTGTGACAGTGTCCACAGAGCTGCTCACTGTTTCAAATTCCTTCGTGCTCCACCTCTTAATCCCTCCATAGCCTTTGAGGTCATTACTTTCCCACTGTCTCCCCTTCCCCTGAATGTCCTTCAGATAGTCACATGTATGCACATTTTTCAGCCTGATTTCTGCCCTTAAAATTAACTTTCTTCCATGTCTTTTTTTTTTTTTTTTGTCTATTCAGGAATCACAAATTAAATCGTCAGCCGCACACAGTCACCCCCTAGGATGCCTGACTATAGACAGTGACTCCTCCTCACATTGTCACCTGTCATGATGATGTGACATCGGGGACCCCCTCAAATATCGTGGTGGGGACCATTTAGTGTTGAGCAATGATCCATTGTCTGGATGAACAACAGCTTATTTGTACATTCACCACCCCATGGAGGATACCTGGACGCTCCCAAATTCTAATTTATGAGTAAAGTACCATAAGCTCTGAGGTCGGATGTAATGTGGATGTTTAACCCTTTGGGGCAAATACGAAGAGTCCAGTTGCTGGGTGACATGCAGGAGTGTGCTTATCTTTGAGGAAACCAGCAGCCTGTGGTCCAAAGTGATGATAACAATTTGCGTTCCCACCGTGATGTGTGAGGCAGTCCCTGGAGTCACATCTCAGTGGCAGATGATGTTGTGATGAAGTGTCACTGTTCTAGAGTCAGGCATCTCAGAGGGGGTACCTTGGGGGCTACTGTGGATTTCCTTTGCATTTCCAGATGATGTGACATGTGGCCCATCTCTTCACTTGCTCATGAGTCAACTGTGTATCACTTGAGTGAGGGGTCTGCTAAGGACATTGCCCCAATTTTTACTGAGGTGTTTGTTCTAAGAATTACCTGTGGATTTCAAATAATAACCCCATTCCTGATGTGTCTTTTGTACTTTTTCTCCCTATTCTTTCTGTCTAAGAATTGTTTTAATACAGGGAGGTAGAGGTTAAATTACAATCCTGTCATGATCTTGGGGCATTGTTCAGGGAAGCAAACACCAGACATGGGGTTCTCTGTCTCTGTCCAGGACACCAGACCACATCATCACTGAGTGGATAAGTTGCCTGCTATTGCGGTCCTCAGACCTCTCTAGAATGCCCAGGACAGGGCGCTGAAGCCCTAGACTTTGCTGCTCCTCTCCAGGTGACTCTCCAGAACTGCAATTGTGACGGACAGGAATGAATACTCTCCTCTTCCAGAGCTCAGTGAGGACCCCTTACTGACAATTCTAAGGAGACATAAAGAGAAAAGGGGCTGTGGTAATTGTGCTTCCAGAAGAGATGGCCACACGGGAGGTGACAACTAGCATCCAATGTGAACAAAGCATCACTTGCGCAGTGGGGCCCTGTCTCTTCACGTTGTCCAGTGTCAGTTTCATATTTGAGGATTGGAACCCGAAGAGGAGCCGCTGTCACTGTGTGTCCTCCGTCAGGGACCATGGTCAGGACTGGAGACGCAGCGGACTCCTCCCTCGGGACCTCATGCTGGTCATTCTCCACCTGCGTCCTCTCCATCACCCGTGGCCTGTGTGCACAGCCAGATTCAGACGTGGTCAGGCTTGTGTTACTTTCATGTTTGTTTGCTTCTTAGCATACATACACCCGCGCACACACATATAATTTCTTATTACTTAGTTCCATTCCCCCAAGGGCTATTTCCCTTCAGAAATTTCTTAAATTAATCTATTATGACTACAGTGTGTAAGGATGACAGAGTTCACAGACTTTAACAACTGGCTGCCCTAAATTTGGCAATCACTAAGATAAAACTTTTTTGTTCTTTCTTCTTCTTAAACAAGTCTATTTGGTCTCTCTAAGAAAGAAAGTTTATTCTCCTTGTCAGGGTCTTCTGACTTCAATATACCTATGGAGATCAGTGTACTAGGTCCTTCTATCTGACAGAGTTAAACTGTTAACCTGATAACAGCAGATACAAAGAACACTGACCCTCACATCCAAAATGTACCTTGAGACGCTGCTCATCAGTCCAGAGGAGGACTTGGAGTCCTCACTTCAGTCACTCGTGAGATCACCTGGGAGAAGCCAAGAGGTTGGTCACTCACTTACCTGAGAGAGACCTGGACACGTCTCTGCATGGTCATATATACTATTTGTGTTTTTTTTTTTTAATTAATTTATTTTTTTTTATAGAGGCATGCTTTATTTATTTATTTGTTTGTTTGTTTTTGTTTATACATGCACTGGGTACAGTCAGAAGCACAGGAGGGTGAGAGAATTCACCAGAGTCAGAGCGGGGAGCAGAGCAGGCAGAAGGAGCGAAGTACACTGCTGAGGGGAGCAGTGGGCGGCAGGAGAGGTCTGCACGCCATGTGGGACCCTCCTCTGGTGGCGGGGGAGCAGCTGGGGATCGAACCGGCGCAGAAGAAGCCGCGGGCAGCTTCGCAACCAGCACTCAACCGCTGCGCCACAGGGGAGGTCCAGTATATGCTATTTGAAGAGAAGCAGGAATACACAGCTTGTATTGTGCACAAAACAAATAAACTTGCAGAGCCTCCCTCGTGGCCCGAGGGTTGAGCATCGCACTGTGAAGCATTCTGAAGCCTCTGAAGCAAGAGTTCGATCCTTGGCCAGCCAGAGAGCAACCCACATGCGCAGCAGATCTCTCCTGACTCGCCTGTTGCACATCTCGGCAGTGTATTCAGTCAATCTGGCTGTTCTATTCCCCGCTCTGTCTTTGGTGAATCCTCTCACCCCCGCATCTCTGGCCTGTACTCCAGCTCTTGTATGCATAAATAAAGAAATCTTAAAAAAAAAAAAAAACTTACAGAATGTGATCTTTCTTGTCGTGGGGATATACAAATGTTTCTTTCAGTTTCCATGAGACTGATGAAAGACAGGACACTCACTGTGCCCCTATGAAACCCTCAGGTCTCCTCTGGGCTCTCTCCACCCCCTACTCCCAGCAGGGCATTTGCATGCGGGTCCCTAGGGAGGATCTGCACCTTCAGGACTGACATAAAACATCAGCTGCAGACTGATCTCACCCGACAGGCCATCAGGTCACCCTCTCAGAATGAGGTTCCCTGCTCAGCTTCTGGGGCTGCTGATGCTCTGGACCCCAGGTAAGGCAGAGGGCAGAGGAGAATGGAGCCCAGGGTGGGGAACCTGAGCTCTGGGGATGTCTGCCCCCATGTGTATTCTGTCTCTGTGTTAGGTGTGTGTGTCTTGTCCTTAAGAGAAAGTGGTGCTGAGATCTGCGACTATATGAAGCATCTGTACCCTGGGGACACTGACTAGAGAGGGCAGGCAAAGTTTCAGGGTCTCTTCCCACAGGTTATTTATTGTGAGCTCATGGTTTTGGTGTACAATTATATACTTCAAATATTGGTAGTAAAACAAAGCAGTATTTTAGCCTAAATGAATAACAGACTTGAAATAATGAAAATGACTGATAATACTTGTCTTTACTTGTCACTTTTCTCTCCTTTCTTCAGGATCCAGTGGGGAGGTTGTGCTGACCCAGACCCCACTCTCCCTCCCCTTCATCACTGGGGAGCAGGTCTCCCTCTCCTGCAGGGCCAGTCAGAGCCTGGTACATAGTGATGGAAACACGTATATGAATTGGTTCCAGCAGAAGCCAGGCCAGTCTCCAAGGCACTTGATCTATAAGGTTTCCAACAGAGACCCTGGGGTTCCAGACAGGTTCAGTGGCAGCGGGTTAGGGACTGATTTCACTCAGAAAATCAGCAGGATGGAGGCTGAGGATGTTGGAATATATTACAGTGGGCAGAATATGTATATTCCTCGCACAGTAGCTGAGCCCTGAACAAAAACCTCCCTCTTGGTCTGTACCACATGCCCACACAGTTGACTTTTGTCTCATGAGCAGTCAGAGAAGACCCTGAGTGTGTGTAAGAGGAAGGTGGTGGAGAGCTCTGGACCGTGAGTGTCTCATCGCACCAGAGACACCAGCTGTGAAGCCCTGTCAGTGCACAGCGTCGGCCTGGGAGAGAGCAGGGAGCATGGGGGGCCTGGAACTGGGAACAGCCCCTCATGGTGAAAGGGACAGCTGCTTGATGCTCCTGACTGGCCTGCATTGGTCAGTGACATGTAGTCATCCTCATAAACACACAATGATGGGAAGAAGCTTCATAGTCCAATGAACATGAAACTAACCAAGGAATCCTTTATTTTGAATCTAAAACTTTGTTAAATTGGTATTTTGCCATATTCTCAATTTCCTACCCCTTCATTACTTAAACTATCTTCTCCACTCATGGTTGGAAACACATTCTGCAAAGTTATTCTCAGTCACAGCACAATGACAACACTTACTCAAAAAATTTCCTTTATTGAGCATTCAAATAACATGGTAATTCGAAATAAATACAAGTTTTCATATTTCCTTTTTTTTTTTAAAGATTTAGTATTTTCTGCATGCAAGAACTGGGGTACAGGCCAGAGTTGTGGGGGATGAGGGGATTCACCAGAGACAGAGTGGGGAACAGTACTGGCTGATTGAAAACACTGCTGAGGGGAGCAGCAGGCGAGACAGGAGAGGTTTGCCGCACCATGTGGGTACCTCCCTGGCTGGGGATTGAACTTGTGCTGCAGTGGCTGCGGACACCTTCATAGGTTGCATCTTAACCCCTTGTGCTACCAGAGAGGCCCAGGATTTCATATTTCAAGAACATATTTATCTGTAGACCAGCAAAACTTACTGTGTGGGCCTCAGCTCCATGGAAATCAATCTGTTTTTGGGAAAGGAGACTTTCCCCCAGGGAATGTGCAGCTGGAACTAGGGGTGGAATATGAGGCTTCTGGGACCATTCTCGGGTGCAATTCAGGTCTCTGGCCTAGGGGCATTGAAACCCAGAATCTATAATCTCCATTTTGAATCACTGCCCCAGATATTTCCTGCACCAGGTGCATTACAATGAGAGGGTAACTGGGAATTGAAGCAGGGAGAAGAGTGACAAGGACAACTTCCTTTCCTGTCCGGATTGTCATAGGACGCACACGGATCTCCTCTCCCCCTCAGAAGGAATATTCTGTGCTGATTATCAGACTCAGTTATGTCCTCCTTCATCTACTTACAAGATTCGAACTGCTCCTTGCAGGTTACTTCCTTTCACAACCACCTTTGGGATTAATAGAACCAGGATCCTGTATTAATACGTTTTATACCAAGAAGGATTTCAGTGCATGATTGTGTCTTTATGATTGTTTCTCGTGGACTTATCTCTGTTTCATAATAATTTTTGGTGCCCAATTAAGACACTTGAAATGTAAACTAATGTCATATTGAAAAACAGTTTTGTTAATGAGTTTTACCATATTTGACAAAAAGAGCCCGGGCAGTTTTGATCAAAACAGTTTTTCAATACCACACATATCTCAAACAATGTGAAAATTTACCTTATGAGAAGGAACATTGCTGTACAGAAGGCATCTTTGCATCCAAGAGTTTAAAGTTAGAGAACATCCATGGGAGAAATTTGGGTCATGGGTCTGATTACGTAAACCCAAATGTCAAGAAGATCGATGAAGGGACAGGTACATCTGCATGTGTGTTTGTGTTAGTGTGTGTGTGTGTGTGTTTGTGTGGAGAGAGAGAGAGTTTTGATAGGTTTTCAAACATGTTATTTCTACCTGCACTCAATTATGAATTAAATATTCCAAAAACTTCCCGATTTGGAGTTCCTTTTAGTACCAAAGCTTAAAAATATGCAAATTCTGTCTAGGTGCTCTGGTCTACTATGGATCAGACTCAGCAAGTGCACAGCCTCACACACTGACTCCTCTCCTGACCCCATCAAGACCACCCCTATAGGGTCTTTCTTCTCTCTGCCTCTGAACATGGAAAGGTCTTCACCACTAAGAGTCTGCTGTCTTTGCCTCTGTGCATATAGATGACCAACTCTTTGAAAGTGCACCCTTTAACAGTGTGAAGCCCCTGCTAGCCAGGGTGGTACAAATGCAAGAACATATTTTGGGACTGACAGATTTTTGTTCCCCTTCAAAAATCAAGGAAAATTAAAATTCTGAATAAGATTACCAGTCAGAACTGACGGTAAATATTTTTTAAAAAGTAAACACAGGAAATTAACCACTAGAAGACACAAATTAATTGAAATTCTTTAAAAAGTTTATCAGGGAGAATAAAGTAATGGCAGGTATGAATTCAGAGAAGAAAAGAAGAAGTGAGTAACAATAGGGGGGTTAAGCATAGGAGATAGTTACATAAATTTTGAGCATAAAAAATTTCTTGTGGACCATGGGGGCAGACTGGGTGCGCAGGGGAGCGTTCCCACATCAGCATTTTTGAGCAGGGACCTTTCTTTGCTGGAGACTGTTTGAAACCAGCAGAAGGCTCCCAGAGGAGCCAGCGGTGAGCTGCAATGTTCTCCCAAGATGCCGGCCAGTACCAACAACACAGTGTCACACAGAATACGGCAAATTAGAAAACAGGCAGTAGGGAGTAGAAAAACCACATGCAACCCATCAACTCCTCAGGAAAAAAGCACACCACAAAAAGAAAACCATCTACCAGATTGCAACAACAGTAACTTGGAAGAACTTCTGAGCCTTCCAGAAAGAGAATTTAAAATTGCCATGATTAAAAAACTGACAGAAGTCATAAAGGAAAACAATGATAAGAGAAAAATAATTAATGATCAGAAGAATGAAACTGAGTCCCTAAAGAGGGAAGTAAAAGAAATGCAGGAGACCAAAGAATTAATGGAGGTGCTAAAGAACTCTGGGAAAAGCAATGAAAGTAGAATAGATGAAATGGAAGAACGAATAAGTACTTTTGAAGACACAGAAATAAAAAGGACCAAAACAGAAAAGGAAAGAGAAGTATGAAGGAAAAAGACTGAAGAATGATTTGGGAACTATTTGACTCCATGAGTGCTGCACCTCCCCCTGCAGTGACCTTTAGGGCTAACCATCCCCAGGTCCGGCTGGGCAACCAGCGCTCAGGGGGAGAACAGCAAAACCCTACCTGCTGCACCTCCCCCCCAGTGATCTTTAGGAATGGCTTTCACCATGGTCCCTAGATCCGGCTGGGCAACCAGGGCGGGGGGAGAACAGCCTGAAAGCAGTGGAAGTTCCCTGAAAAGGCAGAAGCTTATCAAAAGATAAAGACCACCAAGAACCACTACAAGAATGCTAAAAATCTTGTCCCTCTTCCTAGAACTACAAACTTTAATCCCTTATTTGTCTTTCTAAACTTCCTTCTTTCTTCTATAATGGTCATTGCTTGTTATGTAGATCACCTCCCTGATAGTGATAGACTGAGCCAGCCAGCAAGCTAATTTCTTTGATATTCATTCCTGTGCTTTTAGAAAACATATATATACTAGTCACAAACTTAAAGAAAATTACACTCAGATTTTCACTCTTGAAGTGTGTCTGTGTGTCATTTCTTTTGCCGACGCCCTGACCACCCTGCACGCTTCTCTCAACCCTGAGGTGGCCTCATCGTTTACTGCTGTTCTGGTCCGCGGCAGGTGGCGCCCGAACGTGGGGCCCCGACATTTCATTTCATTTCATTTCATTGTGTCTTCCACCCAAAGAAGAGGTGAGTAACGAAGAGATCGTGTTGGGTAAGCTATCTCCCTTCTTGTGTGTGTGAGTGTGAATGTGATTCCCTTAAAATACCCTCTTTTAAACAGTCAGGGATAGGATCCTCACTGGAGCGTCCGGAGCTCGCTGATAAAGGGTGATCAGTTCAAAATAGTGAGAAGTTTTTCTAAGAGTGAATGCTCGTGGTGCTGTGTGTGTGTGCGAGTGTATGAATACGGCTCCACGGCCTCGTGGCTACGGAATCTGAGTGGGCTGCACCCGCGATTCCCGTGGAGGAATGTCATACGGCATAACGGTCATCTGCTCTTCGGAGTAGCCTGGTCCGGGATTTATATGGACAGACCTTAGCTAAGATGCCTCCGCAAGTTCCCGCGAGGGACACGGGCTGGACAGCACAGTTGAAAGAAATCTTTGCTTGAGCGAACGAAAGCACCACGAGACCATGGGTCAACAGCAGACCAAAAACAGAGATCTTTTTCTATCTATATTAAAAAACATGATTGAAACACGTGGTATTAAAGTAAATAAGAAAGCTCTACTGCAACTTTATGAATTTATATTACGAGTATGCCCGTGGTTCCCAGAAGAAGGTAGTTTGTCACGGGAAACTTGGAAGAAAGTAGGAAAAGAAGTGAAAGAGTTTTACGCCCTTCATGGACCATCTCAGGTTCTGAGACAGGTTTTATCCTTATGGGTACAAATTAGAGATTTGTTGATTGATGCCACTGAGGCAGAATTGTGGGAAGACCAACAGGATGAAGTTCAGGATAATCCTAAAAACAATACTGATCCAAACACGTCATTATTCGCTCAAGCCTCTGCTCCCGTATTAAAAGAATCCCTTTCCCAGTCAGAGGATGAGTTTAATGATCATGAATATGCTGAAATGCTAGATAAATTAACTTTTAAAAATGATAAACCCTCCCGCCCAACCGCTAACCTTTTTCCAGTTGTTACCAAACCTAAAATTGCATTACATAATAATCCTAATCATATCGAAACCCATCAAGGGCCGCTAGGTGGCATCCTAGGATCAGCAAGGGTGGCCAGTAAGACGGGAGATTTTTCATTTGCCTTTCCCGTGACTGGACCTCCGACCTTGACTCGTGCTGATGATGATGGCCCTGCATGGGAGGCCATTCCTATAAAAACTCTAAAAGAATTACAGTTGGCTGTTCAGACAACAGGTCATAACTCCCCTTATACTTATCAAATTATTGACATGCTATCGGCCACCTGGATGACCCCTTATGATTGGCAAAATCTTGCCAAGGCTGTACTTCCCTCGGGAACGTATGTATTATTTCGCATGGAATATGAGGACCAAGTACATGCCTTCCTTAAGAAGCATGATGATGAGGTTAGGGCTGAGAAAATTTCCCTTTCTATGTTCATGGGAACAGATAAATATGCTGAGGTACGCAGACAAGCTGCCCTTCCAAAAGAAGTCCTAGCTGAAATTAATAAACTAGCAGTTGCCTCATGGAAAAATCTTCCTTCACCTGAGCATAAACCCACTAATCTGACTGATATACACCAACGTCAGGATGAAATGTACCAGGATTTTGTAGCTAGACTAGAAACTGCTCTGGATAAGGTTCTTCCATCTCCGGAGCACGAGATTTGTTGTTTAAACAACTTGCATGGGAAAATGCTAATTCCCTTTGTAAAGAATTAATTAGACCCATAAGAAAAACTGGTACGCTTCAAGATTACATTAAAGTCTGTTTAGATGCTTCCCCAGTGGTTGTACAAGGCATTGCATATGCTGCAGCAATGAAAGGACAACCTTTCGTCGCCTTTGTTCAATCAATGCCTCATGGGCGGTGTATCAAACAGATTATGTGCTTCAACTGCGGCCAGCCTGGCCACGCCTCCAATTATTGCCCAAACAAAGCCCAAGTAATTGCTAACCTTAAACGTCCTGTTCCCTCAACCCCATGCCCTCGTTGCAAAAAAGGCAATCATTGGGCCAAGGATTGCCGTTCTAAATGGCATAAAGATGGTTATAAATTAACCCCTACTTCTAATCAGTCAAATGACTCAAAAAACTTCCAGAGGGGCAAGCCCTCAGCCCCGTAAAAGAAGGAGGGTCTCATCAACAATCCCCTCAGCCCAATCCCCCTCCCCAAGTGTCAGTTCATGACCTCCCCCGGGGCACCCCGGGAAGTGCTGGTTGGATCTAGCTACTATCAAGGATGTTTAATTATCTTCTGCAGACGGTGTATAATTAGTTGACACCTACTTAAAGGGACCGCTGCCAGTTGGCTCGGTTGGACTAATAATTGGTCGCAGTTCGAATTACAAAAAGAATTTTGAGGTTTTACCTGGTATTATAGATGCAGACTTTACGGGTCGAGTCAAAGTTATGATCCGTCCGTTAAAGGAAACTATTCAAATTCATAAAGATCAAAGAATAGCTCAAATTCTACTTTTTAATTATATTAAACTTCCAAACCCAATTTTAAAAGACAAACGAGAAGACGGTGGTTTTGGTTCCACTGAGGTCGTAGCTTGGACGCAGCCCATTACAAAAGAAAGACCTTTACAGACAATATATGTTAATGGACACCCCTTCACGGGATTATTAGATACTGGTGCTGACAGGCCATGCATAGCTGGTAAAGACTGGCCCTCATAATGGCCGATTACTAATTCCTCATCTACTTTAATTGGTTTAGGCATGGCAGACAATGTAGCTCAAAGCTCTCAGCTTTTATATTGGCAAATGACTGGACATGCTGGTTTTTTTCAGCCATATGTAATTCCGTCCTTACCCTTTTCACTATGGGGCCGTGACATTATGGAATCCATGGGACTAACCCTCACCGCTCCTGATCTAATTGATGAACAGGCTTTTTCTTAGGGGCCATTGCGGAAAATTTATTTGCTGACAAAATTTCCTGGAAAAATGATAATCCTGTCTGGATACCTCAATGGCCCCTTACATCTGAAAAAATCCAGGCTATACATGACATTGTCACGGACCAATTACAAAAAGGTCATTTAGAACCCTCTAATAGCCCATGGAATACTCCTGTCTTTGTAATTAAAAAGAAATCAGGAAAATGGAGGCTTCTTCAGGACCTCCGCTCAATTAATGACACTATGCATGACATGGGAGCCCTTCAACCAGGTCTCCCTTCCCCTGTAGCTATCCCAAAACAAAATCATGTTATAATTATTGATCTGCAGGACTGTTTTTTCACTATTAAACTTCACCCCGATGATTCTGCCCGGTTTGCTTTTAGTGTCCCATCTGCTAATTTCAACCAACCATGGCAACGATTTCAATGGAAAGTACTGCCCCAAGGCATGAAAAATTCCCCTACTCTATGTCAAAAATTTGTTGATCAGGCTTTACATGCTACTAGGGAAAAGTTTCCTGATGCCTATATTATTCATTACATGGATGACATTCTTCTAAGCCACCCCTCTAAAGAAGGTGTGGAGTCAATTTTACAACGTTTAATTTCTGATCTTACCTCCTTTGGTCCTGTCATTGCTCCTGACAAGATTCAGCGTGACCGCCCACTTAACTATTGGGGAAAAACTATTCATGATGATTTTATCATGACTCAAAATCTCCAATTCCGTCTTGATAAACTTTCCACGTTAAATGACTTTCAAAAATTGCTTGGAAATATTAATTGGATTCATCCTTATCTTAAGATTACTACTGGTGATTTACACCCTCTTTTTGAAATTTTGCAAGGAGATCCTGATCCTAAATCCCCTCGGACTTTAACGGCCGAGGCCCTTTCAAAGTTACATCTGGTTGAACAGAGACTTTCTGAAGCTAAGGTCTCCCAAATTGACTATACATCACCCTGGGACTTACTTGTCCTTAAAACTGAATTTGCTCCTACTGCCTGCCTATGGCAATCTGGTATTCTTGAATGGCTCTATTTGTCACACAACCAAATGAAAATGGTCACATCTTATGCCTCCATGTGTGCATTTTTAATTATGAAAGGTTTAACACGCTCCAAGGAGCTGTTTGCCAAACTTCCCACCTCTATTGTTATTCCATATACTAAAACACAGTTTGAATTCCTACTTCAAAATGATGATGACTGGGGCATAGCATTACTTAATTTTCCTGGTCAGGTTAAATTCCATCTGCCCCAGCACCCTATTTTAAAATTTGCAAAGGAAACTGCTTTTATTTTTCCAAGAATCGTTTCCTCACAGCCTTTGCCCGGGGCTACTGTTGTTTTTACTGATGGTTCCTCATCTGGAATGTCCGCAGTTTATCATCCTAATCTGCCTCCTATACAACAATTTTCTAAAAACATCTCTGCCCAACAGGCTGAAATCATCGCTGTGACACTTGCTTTAAAACATTATCGGTGTCGGGCCTCCCAGGTGGCGCAGCGGTTGAGCGCTGGGTTGCGAAGCTGCCCGCGCGCGGCCTCTGCGGCGCCGGTTCGATCCCCGGCTGCTCCCCGGCCACTGGAGGAGGGTCCCACATGGCGCGCAGACCTCTCCTGCCGCCCGCTGCTCCCCTCAGCAGTGTCCTTCGGTCCTTCTGCCTGCTCTGCTCCCCGCTCTGGCTCTGGTGAATTCTCTTACCCTCCCATGCTTCTGACTGTACCCAGTGCATGTATAAACAAAACAAACAAAACAAATAAATAAATAAAAAAAAAACATTATCGGTGTCCTCTAAATCTATACTCTGATTCTAAATATGTGGTTTCTTTGTTTCCAGCAATTGAAACCGCCTTAATATCTGGGTTATCTCAAATTTCCTCCTTGCTGGCTCATTTACAAGCCCTGCTACGAGCCAGAACACATAAATTGTTTATTGGCCACATCAGAGGTCACTCTAACCTACCTGGACCTCTGTCCTTAGGTAACCACATGGCGGACTTACTTACTAAGTCCCCAGCTGTTTTGACGGTGACTCAGGCTCAAGAGAGCCATGCCTTTCATCACCAAAATGCTAATGCTCTACGTCACCGTTTCCAAATTACCAGAGAACAAGCCAGACAAATAGTTCGTGAATGTCCCTCCTGTCCGGATGTACATCATCCTCTCAAATTGGGAGTTAATCCCCGAGGTTTGAAACCTCAGGTCCTCTGGCAAATGGATGTAACTCATGTCCCTTCTTTTGGGAGACTCTGCTTTGTTCATGTAACCGTAGATACCTTCGCCCATGCCATTCACGCCACTGCTCATACTGGCGAAGCAGTCAAGGATGTTATTCAGCATCTTACTGTGTGCTTTGCTGTTTTGGGTAAGCCAGTTAAAATAAAAACTGACAATGCTCCAGCATATACTTCAAAATCATTTCAATCATTTTGTGCCCAATGGCGTATTGCTCATGTTACTGGCATCCCATACAATCCTCAGGGACAAGGTATTATAGAAAGAACTCATCAAACATTGAAAACCCAAATTGACCGTCTGCAAAATGTTGCCCGTTTTTATTCCCCTCAACATCTCCTTCAACATGCCCTATTTGTAATTAATCATCTTAACTCTGATGATAAAGGTATTACCCCTATGGTGCGGCATTGGGGATACACTGATGTCTCCAATCTGCCTCAGGTTAAATGGAAAGACCTACTCACTGGCGCCTGGAAAGGCCCAGATTTGCTACTCGCCTCAGGGCGAGGTTATGCTTGCATTTTTCCTCAGGATGCCGACTCCCCTGTCTGGATCCTGGACAGACTCATCCGCCACTGCCCGCCGGTCTCGAGCACGAGCCCAGGTTCTCCGTCACCGACGGAAGATGGCGCGCTTGACGAGGAAAATGTGTCATCTTCAGCTCCAGTGGGAAACTCCCAGCTGCCTTCCAATATGGGATCACATAAAGGCCCTCACGACAATGGCTGAACATCTAGTTCAACAAAATAATGCTCCACGCACAGCCACATCAATTTTCCTGGCTATCATTGCCATCTTGGCGACTCAATCCACGCCTGTACAGTCGGCCCACTTTTGGGCTTATGTACCCGAGCCGCCTTTTCTTCATCCCGTTCCCTGGACTGAAAATTCTGCCATAAAAGTTTATGTCAATGACACTAACCTCCTTGGTGGGTTAGCTGATTTTCACCCTGAACATATGGTTTCCTCCCCTATTGATTATGAGGGTTTCTCTGATGACCCTCCACTCTGTGTCTTTACTAACTCTGTATCCCTTCCCGGTTGTATGATGCTACATTATGTTTCCATGCTCACTGATGCACCACCTCGTACCCCTCCGGAGAACCACCGCACGGACAACAAAGACCATGTGGTCTGGAGCCTGACGTTTATGGCTTTGGACCAACTGACGGCAGACATTGAAATCCGCACCTTCTCCTCACCATCCTTTACTCCCCCTTTTCCCAACTGTGTTCAAAAATACCGGGATGTTGACCAATTCTGGGACTCCCTTATTTCTTACCCAGTTTGGCTACATTGTGGTTTTTCTCAGGCAATGCCTATATCCCCTCTCAAGTCTCAGTTTACTGTGTATGATTTTTCATTTGCTGTTCCAGCCCTTCACTACAGAAAGTTTTCTGTTGGATGGGTACCACCTATGTATGCTTTTCATCATCATAATAAGACTTATTTCCAGCCTGAACTTTTTCGCCATTTCGCTGCTGTTGATGCCGTTCACTTCAAACAACCTGGATACAACACAACCAAAGTTCCTGTGCGTGCCTGCGTTGGATACCCCTTTGCTCTGCTCCTGGGAAATGCTTCATCCACATGTATCCAACCCCGCAGGAACTCTTATTCTATCCAATGTTCGGGTTGTGTGGTTACTAATTGTATTACCCCCTCTCTTGCTCGTCGATATCCTGTGGTGGTCTTGCTCAAAAGACCCTCCTATGTTATGTTACCTGTTGATTTACATGACATGCCTTGGTATGATAATACTGCCATGCAAGTTTTAGATGAAATACATGCTCTTCTTTTACCCAAACGTTTTATTGCTGCCCTTATTCTAGGCATTGCCGCTCTGATTTCCTTAGTTACCTCTTTAGCTGCCTCCTCTGTTGCTTTAATTCAGGAAGCTAACACAGCTTCTTTTGTAAATGACCTTACCAAAAACGTGTCCATGGCACTCGCAATACAGCGGGACATTGATTATAAGTTAGAAAGAAAGTTAAATGCTCTAGAAGAAATTGTTATTGCTATTGGCAATGAAGTTCAACTTCTCAAACAACAACTGTCTACTCGTTGCCATGTTCAGTTTCGTTTCATTTGTGTTACGCCTTTACATTATAACTCGTCCTTACATTGGAATCTTACCAAACATCACCTATTAGGCATCTGGCAAGACAATGACATTTCTCATGACCTTTCGTCTCTCCAAGCTGAAATTTCTGCTGTCAGTAAGTCTCATCTGCACACTTCACTCTCTTCCTTTGCTCATTCTCTAGCTTCTACTCTCCAATCTTTGACTCCTACTCACTGGTATCATCTCATTCTCTCCTTTATTGTTCTTTCCCTACTCGTCCTGTTCCTTTGTTTACTCCTTCCCCTCTGTGTTCGCTTACTTCACAGGTCCATTCATCATCTTCAACGAGATATGTACGCCTTCCAGCTCCATTCTAAAAGCAAAGGGGGACCTGCTGCACCTCCCCCTGCAGTGACCTTTAGGGCTAACCATCCCTAGGTCCGGCTGGGCAACCAGCCCTCAGGGGGAGAACAGCAAAACCCTACCTGCTGCACCTCCCCCCCAGTGATCTTTAGGAATGGCTTTCACCATGGTCCCTAGATCCGGCTGGGCAACCAGCACTCGGGGGTGGAGGGGGGGGGCAGAGAACAGCCTGAAAGCAGTGGAAGTTCCCTGAAAAGGCAGAAGCTTATCAAAAGATAACCACAACCAAGAACCACTACAAGAATGCTAAAAATCTTGTCCCTCTTCCTAGAACTACAAACTTTAATCCCTTATTTGTCTTTCTAAACTTCCTTCTTTCTTCTATAATGGTCATTGCTTGTTATGTAGATCACCTCCCTGATAGTGATAGACTGAGCCAGCCAGCAAGCTAATTTCTTTGATATTCATTCCTGTGCTTTTAGAAAACATATATATACTAGTCACAAACTTAAAGAAAATTACACTCAGATTTTCACTCTTGAAGTGTGTCTGTGTGTCATTTCTTTTGCCGACGCCCTGACCACCCTGCACGCTTCTCTCAACCCTGAGGTGGCCTCATCGTTTACTGCTGTGCTGGTCCGCGGCACATGAGGAAAGGAAATATAAGAGTTATAGGAATCCCAGAAGAAGAGGAGAGAGATGTAGGAACAGAGAAAATATTCAAGAGATAATTGAAGAGAACTTCCCAAACGTGACGAAGGAACTGAAAACTGATATACAAGAAGCAAGAAGAACACCAAACTTCCACGACGAAAGGAAAAATACGGCAAGACACATAATAGTAAAGCTCCCAAGAATCCAAGACAAGGAAAAAATAATGAAGCTGACAAGAGGGAAGAAACAGATAACATTCAAAGGAAAACCAATCAGACTGACATCAGACTTCACTGAAGAAACACTATGGGCAAGGAGAGAGTGGAGGGACATAGTCAACAGACTCCAAGAAAACAGATGCCAAGCTCTCTATCCCGCAAAGCTCTCCTTCCTCTATGAAGAAAGAATAAGGACCTTCCCAGACAAACAGAAACTCTGGAATTTCATTAAGACTAAACCCCCACTCCAAAAAATACTACAAGGAGTCCTAAAGCCAGAACCTCAGAGGGACAAATAACAACAAAAGAAGGCCAAAAAAAAGTTATTGAAAGAATAAATAAATAAAATCAAAGGAAAGACAAACACAATGGCAAATACAGATGCTAACATATCAATACTAACTCTAAATGTAAATGGACTAAACTCTTCAATAAAAAGACACAGAGTTGCAGGCTGGATTAAGAAACAAAATCCAACCTTTTGCTGTCTTCAGGAAACACATTTAGCTACAAAAGATAAAAATAGACTCAAAGTTAAAGGATGGAAAATGATCCTACAAGCAAATGGACCAAAAAAGAAGGCAGGAACAGCTATACTCATATCAGATAAAACAAATTTCAAACTCAAAAAAATAAAAAGAGACCCCAACGGTCAGTACATTATGATCAAGGGGACAATACTTCAAGAAGAAATAACACTCATTAACATATATTCACCAAACAAAGGAGCACCAAAATATATCAGACAACTATTGTCATCTCTGAAAACAGACATCAGAGAAAACACATACGTAGTGGGAGACTTCAGCACACCACTATCAACAATGGATAAATCAATGAGACAAAAAATAAGTAAAGACACAAAAGCTCTAAATAAGGATCTAGAGAGCTTGGGCTTAACAGACATCTATAGAACACTAAACCCCAAAAAATATGAGTACACATTTTTCTCAAGCACACACGGATCATTCTCCAGGATCGATCACATACTGGAACACAAGACAAACATCAACAGATACACCAATATTGAAATCATACCAACCATCTTTTCTGACCATGAAGGCATCAAACTAGAAATAAACCATAAAAAGAAGGCAAGGTACTCTCCTACCTCATGGAGATTGAAACCCACACTACTGGAAGAACACTGGACTAATGAGGAGATGAAGGAAGAAATTTAAAAATTCTTTGAATTGAATGACAAGGAGGACACCAATTTCCTAAATGTATGGGATGCAGCTAAAGCAGTAATAAGAGGAAACTACATAGCAATAGAGGCTCACATAAAGAAACAAGAAAGAACTCAAAGAAACAACCTAATCTCGAAGCTCAAAGATCTAGAAAAAGAACAACAAAAGAACCCCAAAACCAGTAGAAGAAAAGAAATAATAAAACCCAAAGCAGAAATAAATGAAATCAAAAATAAAAAAGCAATCCAAAAGATCAATGAAACCAGGAGCTGGTTCTTCAAAAATAAATAAAATAGACAAACCCCTAGCCAGGCTCACAAAGGAAAAGGAGAAAGCACAAATAAACAGGATCATAAATGAAAGAGGAGAAATCACAACAGACACAGCAGAAATCAAAAGAATAATCAGCAACTACTATGAACAGTTATATGGAAACAAGTTCAACAATCTAGAGGAGATGGACAAATTCCTACAACTCTACAATCACCCAAAGCAAGATAAAGAAGAAATAGAACACCTAAACAGACCAATTACAAGCAGCAAAATTGAAATGGTAATCAAAAACCTCCCCAAAAACAAAAGCCCAGGACCTGATGGATTTACAAATGACTTCTATCAAACATTCAGAAATGAATTAGTGCCTATCCTTCACAAACTCTTCCAAAAAATTGAGAATGAAGGGATAATACCAAAAAGTTCTATGAAGCCAACATTACATTAATACCAAAACCAAACAAGGACAACACAAAAAAAGAAAACTATAGGCCAATCTCTCTAATGAACACTGATGCAAAAGTCCTTAATAAAATTTTAGCTATCAGAATCCAACAATGTGTCCATAAGATTATTCACCACGACCAATAGGATTCATTCAAGGGACACAAGGATGGTTCAACATCCAAAAATCAATCAACTTTATCCAACACATCAACAAAAAGAAATATAAAAACCATATAATAATATCAATAGATGCTGAGAAAGCTTTCAACAAAGTGCAACACCCATTCATGACAAAAGCCCTAGAAATTGTTGGGATACAAAAACATACCTCAACATCATAAAGGCCATATATGACAAGCCAACAGCCAGTATCATTCTCTCTCTTTTTTTTAAAAGATTTATTTATTTATTTATTATTTATTTATACAAGCACTGGGTACAGTCAGAAGCGCGGGAGGGTGAGAGAATTCACCAGAGCCAGAGCAGGGAGCAGAGCAGGCAGAAGGACTGAAGTACACTGCTGAGGGGAGCAGGGGTGGCAGGAGAGGTCTGTGCGCCATGTGGGACCCTCCTCCGGTGGCCTGGGAGCAGCTGGGGATAGAACCGGCGCTACAGAGGCTGCGGCCAGCTTCACAACCCAGCGCTCAACCACTGCACCACCGGGGAGGCCCCCAGCATCATTCTCAATGGTGAAAAGCTGAAAGCATTTCCATTAAGATCTGGAACAAGACAAGAATGTCCACTCTCAACACTGCTTTTCAATATAATACTGGAAGTCCTAGCCAGAGCAATAAGACAAGAGAAATATATACAAGGAATCCAAATAGGAAAAGGAGACATCAAACTGTCACTGTTTGTAGGTGATATGATAATATACATAGAGAACCACAAAAAACTCCACAGAAAAACTACTTCAACTCATCAATCAGTTCAGTAAAGTGGCAGGATACAAAATCAACACGCAAAAGTCAGTACCCTTCCGATACACAATCAATAAATCTGAAAAAGAAGAAATTTAAAAAACATCCCTTTTATTATCGAAACAAAAAAAAAATCAAATACTTGGGAATAAATCTAACAAAAGAGGTAAAGGACCTATACAAAGAAAACTATAAAACACTGTTAAAAGAAATAGAAGAAGATACAAAGAAATGGAAAGAATCCCTTGCTCATGGATTGGAAGAATAAACATTATTAAAATGGCCATCCTACCAAAAGCAATAAACAGATTCAATGCTATTCCCATAAAAATTTCAATGCCATTCTTCAAAGAAATAGAACAATTATTGATGAAATTCATATGGAATCACCAAAAACCCCGAATAGCCAAAGCTCTTCTGAAAAAAAAAAGAAAGGAATGGAGGCATCACACTCCCAGACTTCAAACTATACTACAAAGCCATAATCATCAAAACTGCATGGTATTGCAACAAGAACAGACACACAGACCAATGGAATAGCATAGAAAATCCAGAAATAAACCCACAGATTTATGGTCAACTAATCTTTGACAAAGGAGCAAAGAATATGCATTGAAGCAAAGAAAGTTTGTTCAATAAATGGTGCTGGGAAAGCTGGGTCGCTACATGCCAAAGAATGAAGCTTGACTACTACCTAACACCATACAAAAAACCAACTCAAAATGGATTAAAAAACTAGACATAAGACCTGAAACCATAAAATACATAGAAGGAAATATAGGCGAAACACTACGTGACATGCACATCAAAGACGTCTTTACAGACACATCACCTGAAGCAGGGATAGTGAAGGCAAAGATCAACAGCTGGGACTACATCAAATTAAAGAGCTTCTGCACAGCAAAAGAGACAACAACAAAAACAAAGAGAAACCCCACTAAATGGGAGAACATGAGAACATTTTTGCACACAACACTAATGATAAAGGACTGATCACAAAAATCTGCAAAGAGCTGATGAGACTCAACAACAACAAAGAAAATAATCCAGTAAAAAAATTGGGCAGAAGAGCTAAAAAGAAACTTCTCTGAAGAGGAAATGCAAATGGCCAACAGGCATATTAAAAATGTTCAACATCACTTGTAATCAGGGAAATGCAAATCAAAACTACTATGAGATACCATCTTACACCAGTGAGAATGGCACATATTAAAAAAACAACAACAACAACAAATGTTGGCGAGGTTGTGGAGAAAAAGGAACTCTCCTGCACTGCTGGTGGGAGTGCAAACTGGTCCAACCACTATGGAGAGCTGTGTGGAGATTTCTTGACCTACTAAACATAGAGCTTCCACATGATCCAGCAATTACACTCCTAGGTATTTACCCAAAGGACACAGAAACATTAATTCAAAAGGGCACCTGCACCCCTATGTTTATAGCGGCACTGTTTACAATAGCTAAGCTTTGGAAAGAACCCAAATGCCCAAAAATAGATGACTGGATCAAGAAGATGTGGTACATATACACCATGGAATATTACTCAGCATTCAAAAAAGATAAACACATGCAATTTGCAGCAACATGGATGGCGCTGGAAGGGATCATGCTCAGCAAAATAAGCCAGAAAGAAAAAGAAAAATACCGGATGGTCTCACTCATAGCAGGAATCTAGAAAACTTACATAAGGGACCAGGAAAATGAATAACTATAAGAAAGTGAAAATCAAAATCAACAAAAAACTATGAACTAGAGACACTTTTTTGAGAGTGGTGGGCGGGAGGGTAGTGATTGGGGTCAGAATGGGGGGGTTGCAGTTGTATGGGGAATATAAAAATAAAATTTATTATTTAAAAAAAAGAATAAATAACCAAATAGAGATAACAATGTCAATAAGCTTTGGGTAAAATAATCCATTTGGAATTTAGCCCGTCAGGTAATATGCTTTAAAAAAAAAAAAAAAAAAAGCAGCGAGAAGATACCCCATCATAGGTCCTCTCCTCTGAGTTTCAGTGAGAATATGGGAGGAAGGAAAAAGTGAGAATGTGATAGTTATTGCTGATTCATCTTCACTGGAAATCCTTCACCTATGAAAGGATCAAATCTGAAACTTTAAAGACTATACTTATCTTAACTAGCTGGGGTGAGGGGGGACCTCTATAGATACAGACTTAGTGCTGCCAATGTCCCACATGTGGCTTCAGCCTCCAGGGGTGAGATTGTGCTGACCCAGTCTCCAGCCCCCCTGTCTGGGACTCCAGGGGAGACAGCCCCCATCACCTGTGGGGCCTACCAAGGCATTAACACCAGCTTACACTGCCACCTGCAGAAAACAAATCAGGTTCTGGAGCTCCTTGTAAATATGCTCCCCAATCCATTTGGGTCTTGGAGTTTCCATTGCAGTCCAGTGACAATGGATCTGGAACACAGTTTATGCTCACCATCTTTACCATGGAAGCTAAAGATGGTGAACTGTCTTATAGTGAATGTAATGCATGAAATAATTTTTCCAGTAACAAAGAATGGAAAGGTTTCCACTTAAATGCTTTTTTCTTGGTGTTAGGAGATAAGTAACTAGTCACAGCTGCATGTGAACAGCAGTTTTACATGAGTTCATAAGACAAATTTGATACCAAATAATCCTACACTAGTGGTAGCATAGCAGGAGGCTGTGCAGGAAAAACTGTGTCAACAGAAATTTTAGGGAATGTTAAATTCCACTAAAAATCAGGTGAAGTACGGAGTATAGAGTTGAGACTATTGATTTGTGGGGATCAAGGAGGCTTTTGGGTGGGTTCAATTGCAGGTGCAGCTATGCAATGTGGAGGCAGCCAGTGACACTGTGACTGAAGAAAACTGCCAAAGTCAGGGACCCTCATGGGAAGTGCAGGGATCTGAAGGTTTCAGATTAACCTGTGGCTATTGGAAAAAAAAAATTCTCTCTCCCATATTATAAGGCCATTTTGTATTATAAGAACCAGTTGCCAGTGATTTTTATTCCCTAACGGCAAAATGATTAATATTATGAATCAAGCACCTTGGCCTGGGTCACAGTCCTGAGACAGAATGTGCTTCTACTCAGAAGCTGGAAGCCCAGATCAGCAGACCTTCTTTTGCTTTGCCTGTCCCCCAAAGTCCATGTCTGCCCCTGAACCCCTGATCAGAGTCTGGTCTCTGACCAGAACCCAGTGAGGCAGACGCAGCCTTAGACACTGGACAGCAGGCCTGTCCCTCTGGGCCTTGTGCTCCAGCTGAGAAATGGGGAACTAGTGTGTCCACGTGAAGAAGTAGAGAGCCTTGATTACAGCCTCCACCCCATCTTGGTGCCTACCCTGTGGTAAAAATTAGCTTCATTGTCCTAATGAGATTGATGCTTATTAACATTTAAAACCACAATACCTAATATTCTAAACACAAGCAGCTCTACACATTTAAAACAGAATTACATAAAATGAGGAACTATTTCTCAATTGCATCAGCTATATTTTAGGTGCTGACTAGCCACTGTGATTCTGCATGTTCTTACCTGTGGGTGCCAGAGCTGCTCTGGTATGTTTCTGGAAGGAAGGATGAGGCTGGGTTAACAGATCTAGACCAGAAATCCTCTGCTTCCTGTCCCAGCTCAACATTATCCCTGATGCCTGCGTCCTGCCCTCCCTCTTTTGTACAAAGCACATCTTTGGCATCTCACTCACTTGGAACTCAGATCCTGGCCCATAACGGTCATGTCACCACCATCCATTCTGAATCCTGGTCACATATTACCATTTTGTTCTTACCTAGGTTGCTAGTTATCCAGAATAGGAATAATCTTGTGCGCCCACAGAGTCTGTGCTGCTGATAGTCTAGCTACAGTGTCAGCTTCATAAATAGCAGTGGAAACAGGCAAGATTCTTTGAGGCCCCACATCAAATATCCTTAAGCTGTCGTGTCATAAAACTGCCCGTAGAGGGCAGCAAACCCACAGTAAACATAAGCCCCAGGCTGCTGTTGGAAATCCTGGGAGAGTAAGAGTGATGTTGTCTGTGTATAAGGCAGCCCCTAGTATTTGGAGAGTCTCTGGGGTCTTGAGACATCAGGAGGAGCCCCAGTGTGCTGAGCGAGAGCAAACCTCCTTGGTGTCTGTGCCTGTGATGGAGGCCGCTGAGCCCTCAGGTCTGCTTGGCTGTGTCCCTGTCCTCAGAGCCATCCCCACAGTCTCTGAGTAGGAGGACACTCAGGAGGCCCCTCAGGGACACGGGCACCCCAGTTTTGTCCCTCTTCTTCCTCCTGTCTTCACTCTGCTGTGGATGGAGAACTCAGTTTTCATCCTTAGTTCATTTATTTGGAAATCAGACATTTGAAAATAAGACTAGTCTGTTTTTTATCCTGATCATAAATAAATCTAAGTGATGAACTATCTGCTTGGTACAGATTGTTTGCTTCCTCGCCTAGATGCTGGGGGAGACTGTGAGGGTCCAGTCCCCAATTCATCCTTGTGTCCCAGGAGAGGGTCACTGCTGCCTGAAGGACCAGTCAGAATGTTCATATCCTCCCAGCCTGAAATCAGCAACACAAGAGCCAGCGCCCAGGCTCCTGCTCCCTGGTGCTTGTGTGGGATGATGCGGGGCAGGGTCATGGCTGGGGGTCTGGACGCTGACTGTCTCAGCAACACAGCACAGCAGCCAAAACCCTCCTCCTGTCGCCACTGTGGACGTGCGTCTCCCACATGCTGCTCCTGCCCTCAGATATGTGGAGGGCAGGGTCTCCAGGATCTTGTGGGAGGAACAGGATTGAGACATCTCTGCAGTCACACCCCCTCCCCTCCATTTACTCCCGTCCCCCTCCTCCATCCTTCCCTAACCCCAGGTGCATCTCCCAAGCACCCCTGAGTGGAGGCTTCAGAGTGTCTGGTCCTACCTCCTGTTCTGAGTCCCTCCCCCACCCCAAACCAGGTCATTCTGCTTCACACACAGGCTGAGGCACCTCAGAGTGAGGCCTTGGAGAGTCTCTCCATCCTGCCCTCTGCTGTTCTGAGGTTCTGCCTCCTCCTGTGCAGGGTCATGTTGGGAGGGTGGGGATGAGAACAGGACACAAGGTAGGATGTGCTCAGAGGCTGCACATGGGGCCAGACATGGCATTGAGGGCAGAGTCCTGGCAGCATGAGAAGCGAAGGGAGCTGGGCAGGGAGACCCCTCCTTACACTGAGACTAGAGCTGTTGTCTTCCGGGACCCACAGGAGACGTGGCCATGGGGGAACGTGCAGGTGCAGGGAAATAGTAGACTCCAGGGATCATTGAGGAGTTGGTCTGGGAGGACCTCAGCTCAGAAGGCAGCCGTGGGGGAAGGAGGATGAAAGATGTGAGCTACAGTCCAGGGAGACTGGGGCATGTGCTTGGGTCTGTGTGACGACACAGCGCTGGGGAGGGAGGACACTGTCAGATGTGGGGGGAGCACACCCTGTCCTTGGGGCTGAGGTGGATGTGTTGGGGAAGGGCCTCAGGTGCGGGAACACAAGGCTTATTTGGAGGTGAGGCCAGCATGGAGGATACTCAGTGTCTGGGTGCTTACTTATGACTCCTGACACCCACACTTTTTGTCGTTCTCCTACCTCACTGCATCTGGTTGGCAGTGATGATAATTTCTCACACCAACATGGGGAGGGATTGTGGGTGCTTTGTTGGTAGGTGTGGTAGAGTGACTTCACCAGGAGGGTGACAGCCTATACTTCTAAACACAAATAAAGAAGTAAACGAATGTTAAGTAAATTTTTAAAAAGAAAAGAAAAAACAGCAATATTATGGAATCAAAGGGAACGGGCAGTTTCTCTCCTTAATAACAGCCACATAATGAAATAAAAGAAGCCTGTGCAATGTCTTAGTGCCATCCTCTTCACCCCTGCATCATATTGAGACATGGGGAGTAAGACATACAGTGAATCCTTTTTTAAATTGTGCTACTTTTATTGAAGTAATGCTGGTTAATAACACTGAGTATGATCGAGGGGGCAGATTCACAAACTTATGTTGTCACAACACCCCCCACTGTCCCCCTCCACACACAGAGCTCCGTAATCCCCCACAAGTTTCATTGCCACACGCTCTGCTCCCCACCCCAGCCTCTCCCTCTGGTAGCTTCAATTCTGTTATCAAAATTCGAGGGTTTTAGCTGTTTTTTTTTTTTTTTTGTCTGCTCTTTTCCTTTTTGTATCTACATATAAATAAAATTGTCCAGTATTTGTTTATTTTTCCTTATCACCATTTTGTCTAGTGTATTTCCCTTAAATTCCATCCAAGTTGTGGATGATGAAGATTTCACCTATTTTTTTTATGGCTGAGTAACATTCTATTGTATATGTCATTACATACTTTTATGACATGAATGGTAAAGAGAAGAGTAAAACACCATACTCTAAGGACAATAGACTGAGTCTGTCTTCATGTTACCAGGGGAAACAGGTTCTCCAAAGATAATTTTTTGCTGCCCTCAGGAACCTGGTCACTGGGGAGTCCCTGCCTCTGTGCTGTCACTGAGATCAGCCCCTGCAGCTGTGCCCACTGCCCCGCCCCTGCTCATTTGCATGTTCCAGAGCACAGCCCCTCCCTCCACACTATTCATAGTCTGCCCCAGCCCCTGAGGGTCAGTCCAGGCAGGACCCAGCATGGACATGAGGGCCCCTGCTCAGCTCCTCAGCCTCCTGCTGCTCTGGCTCCCAGGTGAGGAAGGAAACACCAGAAGTTGATCAGCTCCGGGTGCTCAGGACCCCTGGCCCTCAGGGAAGTCCTCTGATGACAGGATGACAGTGTGGGTGTGTTTTCTGTTTCCATCCCAGGAGCCTGGTGTGACATCCAGCTGACCCAGTCTCCACCCTCAATATCTGCATCTCGAGGAGACACAGTCACCATCTCCTGCCGGGCCAGTGAGGGTATTAGCAATTATTTACACTGGTATCAGCAGAAACCAGGGACGGCTCCTAAACTCCTGATCAATTTTGCAACCAGTTTGCAACCTGGGGTCCCATCCCGCTTCAGTGGCAGTGGGTCTGGGACAGATTTCACTCTCACCATCCGCAGCCTGGAGCCTGAAGATGCTGCCACTTACTTCTGTCAGCAAAGTTATAAGTGGCCTCCCACAGTGACACAAACCTGAACATAAACCAGCCGGGGAGCACACCAGAGAGGCTGGGTGGTGGCAGCTGGTCCTCCCAGTTCCCTCATTTACTAAAAATCGCTCTCAGAGGCAGCCAACCTTTGAAGGACTGGAAGGTTCTGCTAGAAGGGGCAGGAAGGCTCCTTGGCCCTCTAACTCGCTTTCCCTTCCTCAGCCCAGTAACAGAGACAGGACAGTGACTTTGGTGATTTAATAGCGACAGAGGTGATTACACCTGAGCAGCCTGGGTTATGATTTTAGTCAGGGTTCACACAGCAGGGGAGAAGCCACACTAGGTAGTGCAAGCCAGAGTTGTTTTTAATAGGCATTATTATTTAAGGTGAAAAGTTAGCTAAATGATCTGGCACAGAGATTCCTCACAAATCTGCAGCCGCATCTCCACACACACATCAGCCACATTATCACCCTTCAACACCTCCCCCAGGGGAGAAGGATGAACCCACACTGATATTTCACCATCACCAAAGTCCTCTGTTTACAAGGCTCTCACACTTGGTGTGGTTTATTCCAAGGGCTCCTGGTTACTCAATTGAAATGAGAAGTCTCCCTCCTAGTGAGGGAAAATTCTCAACAAAAACAAAAGCTCAGGAGTAACTACATGTGCTCCTTATAATACAGTGGGCCAGGCTCCAATAAATAACCCCACACCTCAAATATATCTGAGCCTCTCTCCACCTTCCCAGCCGTCCAGCGCAAACCTCCCTCATCCCTCGTCCGGACCATGGCTCCACCCTCCTCAAGGCCACCAGCTGCTCCCCTGGCCAGCTCCAGTCTATTCTCTAGTCAGCCCCAGAGGATCTTTGTAAATGTGGCTCATGCTTCTCTGCTCAACTCTTCCTACATTCCACTTCACCCAGAGTAAGAATCCAAGGCCTTGCAATGCCCCCCGGGATCAGCTGACCTGCCCCTCCCTGTTCTTCCCCACCTTTCTCCTTTCACCCTGACAAGCAGGGCCTGTAAGGAGGCCACTGCTTAATCCTGTCCACATGGCAGGACTCATAGTCCTGCGGCAAAGAGAGACTGAACACCGGGACCAGCAGGACACACAGCACCAGGACTGCTGGTTCCATGCTGGGGCCTCCCTCAACGCAGGCTGGCGCGATGGGGCCACAGGGACACGTGGGAGGAAGGTGGCGCTAGTGACGCACAGGGCGATGGAGCAAGTGTTTTCTTAAACCTACCACTTGGCATTTTCACTGTTTAAGTACACAGATCCTATTTATTCTTCTGTTCACACTTGCTTTTTACACATAAAAGAGCTCATCTCTGCTAGGTGTGATGCTTTGAATGGATGTTTCCACACACTTGGAAACAAAGACACTCAAGGAGATGGAAGATCATTTTCTGTGTCACTGAAAGGGAACTGCTAAGAAAAAGAAATCTTTCCCTGTTAAAGAGTCATAGACCTGGAAATGTAAAGTAAATAATAAATTTGCTTCCTTAATAAGCTCATCTAAACAAGATCTGGCAGCCTGCTAGGCTGATTGATCTCCCAGGCCATCCTGGAAGTACTTTATCCTTCCCCTTTTTCTGGGTCAAGAATTTGTATGCTAACTAACCAACTTTATCAGTGTAAAATGTTTGTGTATAAAAGAAACTCTTTGCCTCTAGACCAATGCTCAGACCTTATGGGGCTACCCAGGTCTGAGACCACATGCATGAGTAAAAAAGCTTTCCTGACCTCACCATTCCTGAAGTACTGCTTGTTCTTCCGCTGCCTGGGTAAAAGGCTAGAATTTATTTCTGCAACATCACAACAGGCTTCTCCATGTGCTGGGGACATGGTTCCTGTCTTTTCAGGCACCCCAGGGACTGGGGCTCCTTGGGTTGTCACACGCAGTACAGGACTGGCTCTGTCTCCACCCACATCCCTCCCTGCTGTCCTGTCTGTAACTCACAGCAGCTACAGGTGGGGCATCTTGTCTTCACGTGACTTTGGAGAGACTGATCCCCGTGGTCCTGAGCCGATTCAGGATTGTTGGCTTATCCTCATCCAAGTTCCACTTCCAGGTCATGCTCTTAAATGGCAAAAGAAATGGATTCTTTTGGGGACAGTTTGGACGATTTCATAGACACGAGACTGCTTCCTTGTCATATACTGTAGTTCAATGCTCTGCACCAGCCACCAAGGTCACCTCTTCTTGTGGGGAACACCCTCCTACCCAGTCTGGGTCCAGCCCTTCAAGTCCGTGTAGATGATCATCCTACACTGTATGAGCTCCAAACCCTGAGGAGTGTCCCCTTCACCTTCCAGTGTGTGGTCTCCTACCTGGTGGGCCCCAATGCCCTGCCCCCTGCCCTGGGGTCTGCTGTCTACTAGGACCTGTAAGACATTTGGTGTTTGATGAACATGCAGATGCAGGGACCCCTTGGATTGAAGGGGATCACTGAGGAGTTGGTCTGGGAGTGATACCGGAATTGTCAGGCCTAGTCTGCCAGCTAGGAACAAATCACAGGCTGCGGGGGCAATGCTGAGCCCCAGCCACTAGACCCCCACAGGATGGTGTCTCACGAAGCCTCAGTAGGAACTTTGCAGACTCTCAGGTAAGCAAGCGAGAAGAGGCAGGTTTGTTTAGAGAAAGAAAAAGTTTATTGAGGAGAAAAAGAACAGAAATAAAGTGGGACTCCCAGGCCAGGAAACCAGGCCTGGGAGGGGCAAAGAAGCCAAAGTGGAGTCATGTCTCAGGGAATATAGACCTTCTTTCCCTCATTATTCTAAAGCTCCACCAGTCTCTTTGTGATTGGTTAGTTCTCGGCTGTCTCACTTAATCTGCTACTGAGCAGGGGATCTTCACATTCCTTATCTAACGGGTTTGTCTTTCCCCATTTGTTGCACCTTCCCCCTTATTTGATAGATTTATCTTTATGGCCCAGTCTCCCAGATGAGCACCCCTGCATTTTAGGGAAGAGAAAGTTAAACATCAGCTATTGAAGAAAAACAGGCTGGCGCCCACTGGTGCTGACCCCTTCTCATCTCCCCCTTGCATAAATATCCTGCACTCTGACAAAGGGGAGGACGGTGATCTACCAGACATGAGTCTGCTGCCCTCCCAAGTTGTCCATAAATTAAACCACTCTCTGTTTCCTGCTGCAGGAGGCCTTGTTGCCCCAGCCAGATAAGATACTGGCAAGCAGCTAAGTCAAAGGGCCTCACACCGTGGGGCTGAAGATTTAACATCCCTTCGTTTTTTGTTCTTGGTCATAAAAAAAGAAAAATTTCCCAAAAAGTACACTAGGCAGTAAATTATATGCATCAGTATACTGTAAATAAATGGCACGGAAAATTATCTGTTTAGAAAATTAGTTATTAAACAATTTGGCCCACTTGACAATGGGAGACAATTTATTGTACATGCCTGACAAGCAATTCAGCACAACTATTATAGCAAGTCCTTCTTTTGCTTTTTTAGAAGTTCCTTTTTATTTAGAAGTTTCTTAGGAAAGTTTTTAAATGAAGTTAACTGTGTTAAGAAGTTTCTAGGTAGAAACAGTTCTGATAGCTGAGAAGCAGCTGGTCTCCGGCTGAAGGCCATGTGAACAGAAGAGTCTTTTGATGCTTAGACTTTAGCTGATAGGGATGTACTGGCGGCTATCCACTGTCTTAGGTAATTGTCTAGCTGAAATAATAAGTTTTAGGGTAAGGTTTAGTTTTTTATCTATTAACCTTGAAGGCTACCATCTAGCTGAGACCCATAGGAGCCAGCAGTCCATGGGAATAAAATACACTAATTGTTTCTGCTTTGCACATGATGATGTAATGTTTCTGATTACTAAAAATGAATAAATAAAGACCTGCTGAGTCTCTCAGCAGGAGATTTGCAACCCATCCAGTATCAGTGTCTCCTCAATCCCCTTCCCTTCAGCCCATAACCTGTCGCCTAGGCCATCGCATCCTTTCAGGAAACCCAACACGACATTTTGCAGAGGCTGGTCTCCAGCAGTCTCCCCAAACTCCATCTCCCTTTATCACATGAGGGAAACCAAAGCCAGCATTAACAATGTTGTCCTTGGTCCTGGGATGTTTATTATTCCCAGTGGAATTAGTTACATTCCGCTTGTTGCCCTTATCTCTGAAGCCTTCCTAAACTCTTCAGAGGTCCCCTCCTACAATGTCCCTACAAATGCCTTATTACCCTAACTTGCTCTCGGATTCATTAGGACCTTAGCTCGGAAAGGAGCATTGGGGGGAAGAGGATGAAGGACGCAAGCTACAGTCCAAGGAGACTGGGACGTGGACTCAGGTCGAAATAATGACACAACGCTGGGAGGGAGGAGACGGTCAGATATGGGGGGAGAACACCCTGACCTTGAGGCTAAGGTGGCCATGGTGGGACAAGGCCTCAGATGTGAGGGGACACAAGGGGACCTCATCTCAGCTGAGATGAGGTCAGCAGGAAGATGCTCAGTGTCTACGCTCTTACAACCCCTGCCAGTCACACTCTGCATTGTCCTCCTGCTACACTGTATCAGGTTGGCAGTGATGATAATTTTTCACATCATCTTTAACAGTGAACCAGAGTCAAGAGGAAACCTCACTAACCTTAGTAAGATACCCACATGAACACATTTCTTTGAGTGTCATATACAGTAGTAGATGGAGAATCAGATAAAGCATGTTACAAATAAGGGGTGTCCAAAAGATCTCTACACTAACAAGACAGTAAATGACTATGTCCTGTAATCCACAGTGAGAAATACCTTCTCAGCAGGCAAATTCACCCTGCCTGGGGGGGCACCTGCTCAACAGGGAGTCCCTGCCTCTGTGCTGTCACTGAGATCAGCCCCTGAGCTGTGCCCACTCCCCCGCCCCTGCTCATTTGCATGTTCCCAGAGCACAGCCCCTCCCTCCACACTATTCATAGTCTGCCCCAGCCCCTGAGGGTCAGTCCAGGCAGGACCCAGCATGGACATGAGGGCCCCTGCTCAGCTCCTCAGCCTCCTGCTGCTCTGGCTCCCAGGTGAGGAAGGAAACACCAGGAGTTGTGCAGCCCCCGGTGGGCAGGAACCCTGGCCCTCAGGGAAGTCCTCTGATGACTGATGACAGTGTGGGTGTGTTCTCTGTTTCCATCCTAGGGGCCAGGTGTGAGATCCAGATGACCCAGTCTCCAACCTCCCTGCCTGTATCTCTGGGAGACAGAGTCACCATCTCCTGCCAGGCCAGTCAGAGTATTAGCAATTATTTATACTGGTACCAGCAGAAACCAGGGAAAGCTCCTAAGCTCCTCATCTATTGGGTATCCAATTTGCAAGAGGGGGTCCCATCCCGTTTCAGTGGCAGTGGATCTGGGACAGATTTCACTCTCACCATCAGCAGCCTGGAGCCTGAAGATGCTGCCACTTACTTCTGTCAGCAGGGTAACAGCCACCCTCCCACGGTGACACAGGCCTAAACAAAAACTACCCAGGAAACAGACCAGAGAGGCTGGGTGGTAGCAGCTGGTCTTCCCAGTTCCCTCATTTGCTAAAAATCGCTCTCAGAGGCAGCCAAGCTTTGAAGGACTAGAAGGTTCTGCTAGAAGGGGCAGGGAGGCTCCTTGGTCCTCTAACTCTCTTTCCCTTCCTCAGCCCAGTAACACAGACAGGACAGTGACTTTGGTGACTTAATAGTGACAGAGGTGATTATACCTGAGCAGCCTGGGTTATGACTTTAGTCAGGGTTCACACAGCAGGGGAGAAGCCACACTAGGTAGTGCAAGCCAGAGTTGTCTTGAATAGGCATTATTATTTAAAGTGAAAATTTAACTAAATGTTCTGGCACAGAGGTTCCTCATAAATCTGCAGCCCCATCTCCACACACACCCCAGCCTCATTATTACCCTTCAACACCTCCCCCAGGGGAGAAGGATGAACCCACACTGATATTTCACCATCACCAAAGTCCTCAGTTTACAAGGCGCTCACACTTGTTGTGGTTTATTCCAAGGGCTCCTGGTTAATCAATTGAAATGAGAAGGCTCCCTCCTCAGTGAGAGAAAATTCTCAATAAAAACAAAAGCTCAGGAGTAACTACATGTGCTCCTTATAATACAGTGGGCCAGGCTCCAAGAAATAACCCCACACCTCAAATATACCTGAGCCTCTGTCCACCTTCCCAGCCAGTCCTGGTACAAACCTCTCTCATCCCTCATCCAGACCATGGCCCCTCATCTGGACCACGGCCACCAGCCTCTCCAGTGGCACCCCCAGTCTATTCTCCAGTTAGCCCCAGAGAATCTTTGTAAATGTGCCTCATGCTTCTTTTCTCAACTCTTCCCACATTCCACTTCACCAAGAGTAAGAATCCAAGGTCTTGCAAAGCCCCCAGGGTCAGCTGACCTGCCCCTCCCTGTTCTTCCCCACCTTTCTCCTAACACCCTGACCTGCAGGGCCTGTAAGGAGGGCACTCCTTAAGCCTGTCCACATGGCGGAACTCACAGTCCTGCCGCAATGGGAGACTGAACACCGGGACCAGCAGGACACACAACACCAGGACTGCTGGCTCCATGCTGGGGCCGCCCTCAACACAGGCTGGTATGATGGTGCCACAGGGTCACGCTGGAGGAAGGTGGCGCTAGCGACACACAGGGCAATGGAGCGAGTGTTTTCTTAAACCTACCACTTGGGATTTTCACTGTTTAAGTACACAGAACTTATTTACTCTTCTGTTCACACTTGCTATTTACACATAGAAGAGCCTCATCTTTGCTAGGAGTGCAGCTTTGAATGGATGTTTCCACACACTTGGAAACAAAGACACTCAAGGAGATGGAAGATCATTCTCTATGTCACAACAGCTGGCCACACAGATGACACAGGACACGGGACACAGATAGGAGTCCCTGAGTGCTGGGGACACAGTTTTTGTCTTTGCAGGCACCCCAGGGACCGGGGCTCCTTGGCTCGCCACACACAGTGTAGGGCTGGCTCTGTCTCCACCCACGTCCCTCACTGCTGTCCTCTCTGCATCTCACAGTAATTGCAGGTGGGGCATCAGTCTTCACATGACTTTGGAGAGACCTAGCCCATGGTCCTGAAACGAGTCAAGATTGTTGGCTTGTCCTCATCCAAGTTCCACTGCCAGGTCATGCTCTTTAATGGCAAAAGAAATGGATTCTTTTGGGGGTAATTTGGACGATTTCATAGACACCAGACTGCTTCCTTGTCATATACTGTAGTTCAATGCTCTGCACCGCCACCTGGTCACCTTTCCTTGTGGGGAACACCCTCCTACCCAGTCTGGGTCCAGCCCTTCAAGTCTGTGTAGATGATCATCCTACACTGTATGAGCTCCAAACCCTGAGGATTGTCCCTTTTACCTTCCAGTGTGTGGTCTCCTACCCGGCTGGGCCCCAATGCCCTGCCCCCTACACTGGGGACTGCTGTCTGCTAGGTCTTGGAAGACATTTGGTGTCTGATGAACATGCAGATGTAGGGATCCCTTGGCTTGAAGGGATCACTGAAGAGTTGGTCTGGGAGGACCTTAGCTTGGAATGGAGCACCATGGAGAAGCTGGAGAAGCTGATGAAGGACGTGAGCCACAGTCCAAGGAGACTGGGACATGGACTCAGGTTTAAATAATGACACAGGGATGGGGAGGGAGGAGACTGTCAGATGTGGGGAGAGAATACCCTGACCTTGAGGCTAAGGTGACTGTAGTGGGACAGGGCCTCAGATGTGAGGGGACACAAGGAGACCTCATCTTAGTTGAGATGAGGTCAGCAGGGAGGATGCTCAGTGTCTGCACTCTTACAACCCCTGACAGCTACACTCTGCATTGTCCTCCTGCTTCACTGCATCAGGTTGGCAGTGATAGTTTTTCACATCATCATTATCAGTGAACCAGAGTCAAGAGGAAACCTCACAAACCTTATAAACATACCCAAATGAACACATTTCTTTGAGTGTCATATACTGTAGTAGATGGAGAATCAAGTACAGCATGTTACAAATAAGGGGTGACCAAAAGATCCTTCACTAACAAGACAGTAAATGACTATGTCCTGTGATCTGCAGTGAGAAATACCTTCTCAGCAGGCAAATTTGCCCTGCCTGGGTGGACCTGCTCACCAGGGATTCCCTGCCTCTGTGCTGTCACTGAGATCAGCCCCTGCAGCTGTGCCCACTGCCCAGCCCCTGCTCATTTGCATGTTTTCAGAGCACAGCCCCTCCCTCCACACTATTCATAGTCTGCCCCAGCCCCTGAGGGTCAGTCCAGGCAGGACCCAGCATGGACATGAAGGCCCCTGCTCAGCTCCTCAGCCTCCTGCTGCTCTGGCTCCCAGGTGAGGAAGGAAACACCAGGGGTTGAGCAGCCCCAGGTGGGCAGGACCCCAGGCCCTCAGGGAAGTCCTCTGATGACAGGATGACAGTGTGGATATATTTTCTGTTTCCATCTCAGGGGCCAGGTGTGACATCCAGATGACCCAGTCTCCACTATCATTGCCTGCACCTCTGGGAGACACAGTCACCATCTCCTGCCGGGCCAGTGAGAGTATTAGCAATTATTTACACTGGTATCAGCAGAAACCAGGGAAGGCTCCTAAACTCCTGATCAATCACGCAACCAGTTTGCGGCCCGGGGTCCCATCCCGCTTCAGTGGCAGTGGATCTGGGACAGATTTCACTCTCATCATCAGCAGCCTGGAGCCTGAAGATGCTGCCACTTACTTCTGTCAGCAGGGTAACAGCCTCCCTCTCACAGTGACAAAGGCCTGAACAAAAACCACCCATGGAGCAGACCAGAGAGGCTGGGTGGTGGCAGCTGGTCCTCCCAGTTCCCTCATTTGCTGAAAATCACTCTCAGAGGCAGCCAAGCTTTGTAGGACTGGAAGGTTCTGCTACAAGGGGCAGGGAGGCTCCTTGGCCCTCTAACTCTCTTTCCCTTCCTCAGCCCAGTAACACAGACAGGACAGTGACTTTGGTGACATAATAGTGACAGAGGTGATTACACCTGAGCAGCCTGGGTTATGACTTTAGTCAGGGATCATACAGCAGGGGAGAAGCCACACTAGGTAGTGCAAGCCAGAGTTGTCTTGAATAGGTATTATTATTTAAAGTGAAAAGTTAGCTAAATGTTCAAGCACAGAGGTTCCTCATAAATATGCAGAACCCCCTCCACATACCTCAGCCTCATTATCACCCTTCAACACCTCCCCCAGGGGAGAAGGATGAACCCACACTGATATTTCACCATCACCAAAGTCCTCAGTTTATAAGGCACTCACACTTGTTGTGGTTTATTCCAAGGGCTTCTGGTTACTCAATTGAAATGAGACGTCTCCCTCCTAGTGAGGGCAAATTCTCAACAAAACCAAAAACTCCGGAGTAACTACATGTGCTCCTTATAATACAGTGGGCCAGGCTCCAATAAATAACCCCACACCTCAAATATATCTGAGGCTCTCTCCACCTTCCCAGCCAGTCCAGCACAAACTTCTCTCATCCCTCATCCCTTATCTGGACCATGGCCCCACCTCCTCAAGGCCACCTGCCTCTCCCCTGGCCACCCCCAGTCTAGTCTCCAGTCAGCCCTAGAGAATCTTTGTAAATGTGCCTCCTGCTTCTCTGCTCAACGCTTCCCACATTCCACTTCACCCAGAGTGAGAATCCAAGGTCTTGCAAAGCCCCTGGGGTCACGGACATGCCCCTCCCTGTTCTTCCCCACCTTTCTCCTAACACTCTGACCTGCAGGGCCTGTAAGGAGGCCACTGCTTAAGCCTGTCCACATGGCAGGACTCACAGTCCTGCCGCAATGGGAGACTGAACACCGGGACCAGCAGGACACACAGAACCAGGACTGCTGGCTCCACACTGGGGCCTCCCTCCACACTGGCTGGCACGATGGTGCCACAGGGATACGTGGGAGGAAGGTGGGTGCTAGTGACGCACAGGGAGATGGAGAGAGTGTTTTCTTAAACCTACCACTTGGGATTTTCACTGTTCAAGTACACAGAACTTATTTACTCTTCTGTTCACACTTGCTATTTACACATAGAAGAGCCTCATCTTTGCTAGGAGTGCAGCTTTGAATGGATGTTTCCACATACTTGGAAACAAAGACACTCAAATATGCAGGGACCCCTTGAATTGAAGGGCATCACTGAGGAGTTGGTCTGGGAGGACCTTAGTTTGGAAGGGAGCATCGTGGGAAGAGGATGAAGGACGTTAGCTACAGTCCAAGGAGACTGGGAAGTGGACTCAGGTCTATATAATGACACAGCACTGGGGAGGGAGGAGACTGTCAGATGTGGGGGGAGAACACCCTGACCTTGAGGCCAAGGTGGACATGGTGGAACAGGGCCTCATATGTGAGGGGACACAAGGCTCAGCTGAGATGAGGTCAGCAGGGAGGATGCTCAGTGTCTGCGATCATGCAACCCCTGACAGCCACACTCTGCATTGTCCTCCTGCTTCACTGCATCAGGTTGGCAGTGATGATAGTTTTTCACATCATCATTAACCGTGAACCAGAGTGAAGAGGAAACCTCACTAACCTTAGTAACATACCCACATGAACACATTTCTTTGAGTGTCATATACTGTAGTAGATGGAGAATCAAGTACAGCATGTTACAAATAAGGGGTGTCCAAAAGATCTCTACACTAACAAGACAGTAAATGACTATGTCCTGAGATCTGCAGTGAGAAATACCTTCTCAGCAGGCAAATTTGCCCTGCCCTGGGGGGACCTGGTCACCAGGAATTCCCTGCCTCTGTGCTGTCACTGAGATCAGCCCCTGCAGCTGTGCCCACTGCCCCGCCCCTGCTCATTTGCATGTTTCCAGAGCACAGTCCCTCCCTCCACACTATTCATAGTCTGCCCCAGCCCCTGAGGGTCAGTCCAGGCAGGACCCAGCATGGACATGAGGGCCCCTGCTCAGCTCCTCAGCCTCCTGCTGCTCTGGCTCCCAGGTGAGGAAGGAAACACCAGGAGTTGTGCAGCCCCCGGTGGGCAGGACCCCTGGCCCTCAGGGAAGTCCTCTGATGCCAGGATGACAATGTGGGTGTGTGTTTTCTCTTTCCATCTCAGGGGCCAGGTGTGATGTCCAGATGACCCAGTCTCCATCCTCCGTGTCTGCATCTCCAGGAGACAGAGTCACCATCTCCTGCCGGGCCAGTCAGAGTGTTAGCAACTATTTACAATGGTACCAGCAGAAACTAGGGAAAGTTCCTCAACTCCTGATCTATGGTGCATCCAATTTGCAACCCGGGGTCCCATCCCGCTTCAGTGGCAGTGGGTCTGGGACAGATTTCACTATCACCATCAGCAGCCTGGAGCCTGAAGATGCTGCCACTTACTACTGTCAGCATCATTACCGTGCTCCTCCTTCCACAGTGATACAAGCCCGAACAAAAACCACCTGAGGGAGTGAAAGTGTGAGGTTGGGAAACCCAGCTGCTCCCTCTGCTGAGAGTATATCTCAGATGTCGTCACACTTGAGGAGTGGAAGGTTCTGGTAGAAGGGGCAGGGACACTCCCTCACACCTGCTTCTTTTTCCTCCTCCCCCTTCCCAACAACACAGACATGATAACACCTCTGCTGACTCAATTGTGACAGAAGTTATTACACCTGAGCTGTCTGGTGATGATGTCGGTCAGGTTCATCAGTGGGAGAGGAGCCACTTGAGATAATTTGGATAAGAACTTACTTTAGGGCCTCCCCGGTGGGGCAGTGGTTGAGCGTCATGCTGCAAAGCTGTCCGCAGCCTCTGCAGTGCCAGTTCAATTCCCTGCCGGCCAGGGAGAACCCCACATGGAGCAGCAGACCTCTCCTGCCTCACTCGCTGCTCCCCTCAGCAGTGTCTTTGTTCCATCTGCCTGTTCTGCATCCCGCTCTGGCTCTGGTGAATTCTCACCCTCCCACGCTTCTGACCTGTACCCCAGTTCTTGTATAAAATAAATAAATCAATCTTAAAAAAAAGAACTTACTTTAATAAACAATTCTCCACGAGATACCATCTTATACCAGTGAGAATAGCACATAGTAAAAAAACTAACAAAGACAAATGTTGGTGAGGATGTGGAGAAAAAGGAACTCTGCTGTACTCCTGGTGAGAGTGCAAACTGGTCCAACCACTATGGAGAGCTTTGTGGAGATTCCTCAATCTGCTAAAGATGGCGCTTCCATATGATCCAGCAATTCCACTCCTAGGTATTTACCCAAAGGACACAAAAACATTAAATCATAAGGACAGCTGCACCCCTATGTTGACTGCAGCACTATTTACATTAGCTAAGCTATGGAAACAACCCCAATGCCCTGGATCAAGAAGATTTGGTACATATACCCAATGGGATATTACTCAACAATCAAAAAAGATAAACATGGGCCTCCCCTGGTGGCGCAGGCTGTTGAGCGCAGCGCTGTGAAGCTGTCCACAGCCTCTGCAGTGCTGGTTCGATCCCTGCTGGCCAGCGAGGGTCCCACATGGCACCTCAGACCTCTCCTGCTGCGCCTGGCAGTTCTCTCCTGTCGCACCCGCTGCTCCCCTCAGCAGTGTATTTCGTCAGTCTGCCTGTTCTGTTCCCCGCTCAGCCTCTGGTGAATCCTCTCACCCTCCCATGAATCTGGCCTGTACCCTGGTTCTTGTATAAATAAATAAATAAATCTTAAAAAAAAAAAGATAAACATGCCATTTGCAGAAACATGGATGGAGCTGGAAGGGATCATGTTCAGTGAAACAAGCCAGAAAGAAAAAGAAAAATACCGGATGGTCTCACTCATAGCAGGAATTTAGAAAACCCAAATAAGGGATCAGGAAAAAGATTAATTATAATAAAGTAAAAAATCAAAATTAATAAGCAACTATAAACCAGAGACACAGATACACACAGGGGGTGGGGTGCAGAGGAGAAGAGAGTAGGATCAAAGCAAAGGGGGGTGGGTGGGAATTTTATGGGAACTATAAGCAAGATGAAAAAGCATACATTGTATAAAAATGAAAAATGATGTAAAAAAGAAAAAAAACAAACACCATTTCTCTCTCACTCTGCGTGTGTGTGTGTGTGCACGTGTGTGTATAGGGTTTTAGCTGAGGTAACTTTGGGGTATCATTATCAGTTATTACCAACATAGTGTAACTACAACCAACTCACCCGTGCTCCACCATTGTGCCTCCTCCCTCCCTTTCTGCTCTTACCTCCCCCCATCCCCTTTCTTGGTTCTGTTGTGAGTTATCAAGGGGTTAGTTTTTCAGCTTGTCTTTATATGACTATTAATGTAATTCCTTATGTTCACACATTAGCGACTCCAACTGGTATTTATCTTTCTCCTCCTGACTTATTTGCTTAGCGTTATCCTTTCAAGCTCCATCCATGTTTCTGCAAGTGGCATGAGTTTATCTTTTTTGATCACTGAGTAGTACTCCTCTGTGTATATATACCAGATCTTCTTGCTTCACTCATCCGTTCAGGGGCATTTAGATTGTGTCCGTAGATTGGCTGTAATAAATAGTGCTGCAATAAATATGGGAGCGCAATTTTCTTTAAAATTAGTTTTTTTTTTATTAATGCCAAAGAGTAGAATTGCTGGGTTGAATGGCAGATGTGTGTTTAATATTTTGAGACACCTCCATGCAGCTTTCCATAAGGGCTGGGCCAGTTTGCATTTCCACCAGCAGTGTAGGGAGGTTCCCTTTTGTCCACATCCTCACCAGCACTTGTTGATTCTAGTTTTTTGATATGGCCCATTCTCATAGTTGTGAGTTGGTACTACATTGTGGTCTTGATTTGCATGTCTGTGATAATAATTGGTTGTGCCTGTTGGCCAAATAAACATTTTTTTTTAAAGAGTAGGTTTATATTTACAGCAAAACTTAGTGAAATGTGATATGTAATTGCTAGGTATTATCACTCCCACAAATAGTCTCCCATCTTTTCTGTTCTCAACATCCCCACCACAGTGGTATAAATGCCATAACTGATGAAAAGGACTCACACCTGCTGATGCACAGTCCAAGGGTTTGTAGACTCACAGCCATCACCGCCCACATGCAGGCAGGGGAGACCTAGGTTCTCATGTAATTTCCATAGACAGAGAGAGAGAGGAAGAGAGACTCATAGAAGTCATATACTATTTGTAAGAGACATAGGGACACACACACTGTCTTCCATAAAGCAATTCAAAAATTTCAGAATCGGATCTTTCTCCTATCTGGCAATACCAATGTTTCTTTTCATTTTCATCAAACTGAAGACCAGCTACTCACTTTGGTTATATGAAACCCTCCAGGCTCCCCTGGGTTCTCTCCACCCTAAGGCCCCACCTGGGGTTTTGCATGTGGGTCCCTAGAGAGGACATTTCCTTGCAAGCCTGAGATAAAAGTCAGCTTACAGTTAGAACCTAACTGGGCACATCAGGTCACCCTCTCAAAATGAGGTTCCCTGCTCAGAAGCTGGGGCTGCTGATGCTCAGGTAAGGCAGACAGAAGGTGAGAATGGAGCATAAGATGGAGAGGCTGAGCTCTGGGGCCCTCTGCCCTCCATGTGTATTCTCTCTCCGTGTTAGATGTGTATGTCTTGTCCTTCAGAGAATGTTATGCTTAGCTCTGTGAATATGTGGAAGAATTCAGAGGACTAAGCACCTATATTCTGGAAAGCCATAACAGGGAATGTAGAGACAAAAGGCAAAGTTTAGAGGTCTATTTCCAAAGGTTATTTATTGTGATTACATATTTTGGTAAATAAACATAAATCTCAGGGCCTCCTTGGTGGTGCAGGGGTTAAGACACAACCTATGAAGCTGTCCGCAGCCTCTGTAGGAGGAGTTCGATCCCCGGCCAGGGAGCTACCCACATGGTGCAGCAGACCTCTCCTGACTCACCTGCTGCTCCCCTCAGCAGTGTATTACAGTCAGTCTGCCTTTTCAGTTCCCCACTCTGTCTCTGGTGAATCCTCTCCGCTCCCATTCCACACCTCTGACCTCTACCCCAGTTCTTGTATGTGTAAATAAATCTTTAAAAAAAATAAAATAAACATAAATCTCAAAAAAATAACATAAAACAAAGTGATATTTTAACTTAATAACAGACTTCAAATAATGAAAATGACTGATGAAAATGACTTGGCACTTCTCTCTCAATTCTTGAGGATCCAGTGGGGAGGTTGTGCTGACTCAGACACCCCGAACCCAGGCCGTCGTCCCTGGGGAGTCGGCCTCCATCTCCTGCAGGGCAAGTCAGGGCCTCCTAAGTGGTGATGGAAACACCTATTTGCATTGGTACCTGCAGAAGACAGGCCACTCGCCAAGGCTCCTCATCTATAAGGTTTCCAACAGGCCCTCTGGGGTCCCAGACAGGTTCAGTGGCAGGTGGTCAGGGGCAGATTTCACCCTGAAGATCAGCAGGGCGGTGGCTGAGGATGTTGAAGTCTATATCCGCATGCAAAGTACCCATCATACTCCCTCCCAAAGTAGTTCAACTTGAACAAAAACTTCCCTCTTGGCCTGTACCAGATGCCCACTTGGGTTCCTTTTGTCTCATGAGAAGACACACTAGATTCAGTGAGTCAGTGTCAGTGAAAGATGGTGGAGAACAAAGGGAAGTAGCTCCTGGACCATGAGCGCCTCAGCCACACCAGAGACATTAGCTGTCAAGTCCTGTCACCTGCACATCTTGGCCTGGAAGAGGCCAGGGAGCAGGGAGCCTGGGTAGCCTGGGAATGGGAACAACCCCTATGGTGAAAGGGACAGCTGCTCCCTGCCTGGCCTGCATTGGTCAGTGACATGTAGTCAGCCTTCTAACCAGACAACTGATAGCTATTTTGCAAATGAAGTTTAAAACATAATGGAATTTACCAGTTTGTATATGTTTTTCATAGCATAATATTTGGTAATTTTGCTAAAATGGCATTTTCCCATCTCCTCAATTTCCTACATCTTTAGTACTTAAACTATCTTCTCCATCATATGGTTGGGAAAACATTCTCCACAAGCTATTCTCTGGGAGAACTAGATGACAATACCCAGTTTTGACTTGGGTGGAGGCTGAGGATGTTGAAGTCTATACATCTCTGCATGCAAAGGAGCCATGATCCTCCCACAGCGGTTCAGCCTTGCACAAAAACCTCCCTTGTGGCCTGTACCAGATGCCCACTTGGGTTCCTTTTGTCTCATGAGCAGACACAGAAGATTCAGTGAGTCAGTGTCAGTGGAAGATGGTGGAGAACAAAGGGAAGTAGCTCCTGAGGGGTCTGGACCATTTTTAGTATTCAAATATTTAGATAATTTAGAACGAATACAATATTTCAATGCCAAGAAAACTTGATTTGCTTCTAATGCATTTTCTGAGTGTTGTGGGTGTTTTTGTCCTTTCAAAAGTGGTTTTTAAAACAAACAACATAAACTGAAAAATGAAGACCATGAAGTTTACCATAGGTAAGAGAAAAATCCAGAACAACATTCTCTCCCAAATGGCAAGGATGTTAAGATTAATTAACCTGAAAACAATTTCAGATGACATATTGATACTGGGCAATACGGGAAGCTAAAGCTGGCCAAGGAGAGTGCCGAAACAGCTTACTGGTCCTTGAATTCTTCACTTCAAGAGCACAGTTGCAAGACCACTCAAGTTCAGAAAACAACAATAATGGTATTTATTTAACAAAGGGAAAACAAAGAGTCACTGAGGGCACAAATGGCCATTTATTTCACCCAAAGCATATCCAGTGTTTTGAAATCCTAAACAAAAGTCATATATGATGGCATCTTCCTGCTACTGAAGGTGCGGAATGCCTATGCCAAACAAAAGTCACATTCCCAAAATGAAATCTTCCTATCACTGAGAAGTGGAATCCCCAGTCCGAACAGAAGAGCCAAGATGGCATCTTCCCACCACTGAGAGCCTGGAGCACATGGTAGCCAGACAATAGACTGGGATCAAACTCACAACCACAGCAGAAGATGCAGCAGGAGATGCTCACTAGAGCTGATGAGGTGTGCCAGCTCAGCACCAGACTAGCAACACTGGGGACAGCAGCTGCAGCACCCAAAGGACCCAGCAAGTGGCCCACACTTACACAGCTCAGTGAGGTGCCCAGCCCTGGGGTCTTTCCCTTGCAGGCTGTAACAGCAGCAAAGCAGGGAAAAGTTTCAGTTGCTTGACTACCTGCAAAGCCTCCAAGTCCTCAGGAGGCCTGCAACAGCCTTCTAGTGGGGGCAGGAATGATTGACCCAGGAATCCTGAGTCCTGGAAAATGCTGAATCCTCAAAAACACTGAATCCTTGAAAACACCGAATCCTTGAAAACACTGAATCATGGGGGCTGCTTCTGCATTCTCTTATATTTCCTATTACAGTCTCCACCCCACAGATACTTTGTATTTTCCTGGGCTATTCATCCTCACCTGCTCCTCCTCCTCCTGTAACAGCCTTTGATTTCAGCCCTGTGTTACAATATGGCAAATTTGTTTCTGTATTGTCATAAGAAATTATTTAATAAATTATTTAAAATTATTTAATAAATGAACGCATTATTTTCACAGTGCTTGGTCATTAACTGAAAATGAATCACAATAATATATTTTAATTGAAGGTTTATAAACATAATGTGTTTTGAATAGATTTCACTTAATATAGTGTTCCAAAGTGATATCTCACCTACCATGGATCAAGCTGTTTACATGTATAACATTTATTACATTCAGAGTGTGACAGAAGTGAAAGAACAGTTGGATGGACCAAGCTTCCTGTCCTGCTCCTGGTTCAGGAAACAAACCATGTCGCAGATAACTGTTCATTCCCAGATAGGTGAATCCATGGCAAGTGTAACTACAACTCTAATGCATCATTTTTGTTAAGTTCAAAGTAGTAAGTAAAATTTATACAGAATCCAGCTGATTTCTTTTGGGGGCATTACAGTTGCACATTTATAAGTAAATAGACATAAATGTGGATCATCATGACTAGCCAGGATGTGCCTAGATCCAGGGATCAGGTTGGTTATCCTGGGTTCATGGAGTGGCAGATGGAGTCTGTACTTAAACCTCAACATTTTTTATGCCACATTAGCACTAAGGTTCACTTCAAGAGTAGTTCCTTTGTGGGGCCTCCCCGGTGGCGCAGCGGCTAAGTGCTGGGTTGTGAAGCTGCCCGAAGCCTCTGCAAAGCCGGTTCAATACCTGCCCGCTGGGCGAGGGTCTCACATGGCACACAGACCTCTTCTGCTGCCCCTGCTGCTCCCCTCAGCGGTGTACTGCTCCCTGCTCTGGCTATGGTGAATTCTCTCACCCTCCCGCACTTCTGACTGTACCCAGTGCTTGTATAAATAAATAAATAAATCTTTAAAAAAAAAAAAAAAGAGTAGTTCCTTTGTGTGAGCATCAGCAACATGGATATTAATCTGCTCTTGGGCAAAAGGAGAATTTCCCACAGGGAATGTGCAGCTGGAACGGGGGAGGATTCTGAGGCTTCTGTTGCTAATCTTGGGTGAAACTCAGGTCTCCTAGCCTAGGAGGGGTTGAAACTCAGAATCCACAATGAGAAGGTAACTGGGAATTGAAGTAAGGGTGGAGAGTGACAAGGACAACTGTCCTGATTGGATGAAATACACCTTTCACCCAAAGAAGGAATAGTCCTTACTGCTTATCTCCTCCTCATCTCACTATACAATTCTAACTGTAGTTTGCAAATGACTTCCTTTCACACCCACCATTTGGGACTAATGGAACCAGGATCTCCAGTGATACTTTTTATACAAAGAAGGACTTCAGTGCATTTGTCTGATTATGTTTCCAGTGCCCTGTTGTTTTAGGGCAGGCTGGGGCTACCTCAAAAGCCCCTAACCTGCCTCCCCTAAATAGGTTCTGCCATCTTCTGCTATCAAGACAAAAGATACTCCAGTGTGTAAGACCTTTACTGGAAAGGAACTTCAATACAATTAGTGTACAACACAGAAAAGGGAAAAAATAAAGTTTCCAAATCAAGTACCCAAAGTTACCCATCCCCTGGTGGGTAAATGCTCAGCCAAAGAGGGCTGGCCCAAAGCATGGGCACTGAGGCCCGAGAGTTTACCACAATACCAGGGCAATTCTGGTGGAGACCATAGGAAAAGGGCAGGCAAGTCTGCTGGGAAAAGAATAAAACCTACATGCGCATCAAGAAAAAAGCTGCCATTGTTAGCCTCCCTGGGTGACTCTCACCACCTCTCTGTCTCTCAAATATGTCCCCCACGTTCCTGGTACAGGTCAAAGGCCAAGAAGCGAGCATGGTTTCTTCTTTACATGTCTCTCTGCTCCACATGCCTCCTCCTGGTCTGCTCCTGCTTCCTTCTTCTCTCTTCCAAGTCCTCTTCCCAGTCTTTTCTAGCTCTCCCTTGCTGCTCAGCTGTGCGCTTCCTGGGGTGGGCAGGGAATCTGGAACCTCCCCTTTCCCTGGGGATTGCACTTGACAAAAGTGCACCACCCAACATAATACACACAAACCACAGGCGGCTCTATACATTTAAAATAGAAATACTGCGCCTCCCCAGTGGCGCAGCGGTTGAGCGCTGGGTTGCGAAGCTGCCCACAGCCTCGGCAGCGCCGGTTCGATCCCCGGCTGCTCCCCAGCCACCAGAGGAGGGTCCCACATGGCGCGCAAACCTCTACTGCCGCCCGCTGCTCCCCTCAGCAGTGTACTTCGGTCCTTCTGCCTGCTCTGCTCCCCGCTCTGGCTCTGGTGAATTCTCTCACCCTCCCGCGCTTCTGACTGTACCCAGTGCATGTATAAATAAATAAATAAATCTTTAAAAAAAATAATAAAATAAAATAGAATTACTTAAAATAATGAACTGCTTCTTAGTTGTCCCTGCTATATTTCAAGTGTTAACGAACCGCTGTGATTCTCACCTGCGCTTCTTACCTCTGGTCTCAGAGCTGCACTGGAATATTTCTGGAAGGAGGAAAGAGGCTGGATTGACAGACCTAGACCAGGAGAGTTCTGCTTCCTACCCCAGGCCACCGATCCCCCTGCAGGTCTGTCCTGCCCTCTTTCCCTTTTTCCAAAGCACATCTTTGGCATCTCACTCACTTGAATCCCAGACCCTGGCCCTTGACGGTCATGTCACAAACATGTATTCTGAATTCCTGGTCACATATGATCCTTCTGTTCTCACCTAGGTTGCCAGTTATCTAGAAGAGGAATCATCTGGTGCGCCCACAGAGTCTGCGCTGCTGATAGTCTAGCTACAGTGTCAGCTTCATAAATGGCAGTGGAAACAGGCAAGATTCTTTGATCCCCCACATCAAATATCCTTAAGCTGTCGTGTCATAAAACTTCCAGTAGAGGGCAGCAAACCCACAGTAAACTTAAGACTCAGGCTGATGGAAATCCTGGGAGAGTAAGAGTGATGCTGTCCATGTATCTAAGGAAGCCCCTAAGATTTGGAGAGTCTCTGGGGTCTTGAGACATCAGGAGGAGCTCCAGTGTGCTGAGCACGAGTAAATCTGCCCGGTGTCTGTGCCTTTGATGGAGGCCACCGTGCTCTCAGGCCTGCTTGGCTGTGTCCCCAGAGCCATCCCCACAGTCTCTGACCAGGAGGACACTCAAGAGGCCTCTCAGGGACATGGGAATCCCAGCTTTGTCTCTCTTCTTTATCCTATTCTCACTTTGCTGTGGATGGAGAACTCGTTTTTCATTCTTAGCTTATTTACTTGAAAAGCAGGCATTTATTTGAAAGTAAGACTAGTCTGTTTTTTTTATCCTGATCATAAATAAATCTAAGTGATGAACTATCTGCTTGGTACTGATGTTAGGGGATGTCATTGTTTGCTTCCCCCCCCTAGATGCCACCAGTGGAGACTGTGTGGTCCAGTCCCCAATTCATCCTTATGTCCCTGAGAGGGTCACAGCTGCATGAGGAAACATGAGGAAACGTCTACCCACGTCCCCCATGCTGAAATCAGCAAAACACAGAGCCAGCTCCCAGGCTCCTGCTCCCTGGTGGTCCCCTGGGATGATGCTAGGCAGGATCAGGGGCTGGAGATCTGGATACTGACTGGTTCAGCATCACAGCACAGCAGCCAAGCCCTCCTCCTGTCACCACTGTGGATATGAGTGTCCCATGTGCTGCACCTGCCCTGGGGCTATGTGGTCTCCAGGATCTTGTGGGGGGAACAGGACTGGGTCATCTCTGCAATATCATCCCCTTTTCTCTTTTTATTCACTCCCCCTCCTCTATCAGAGTACATCTCCTTGACATCCCTCTTTGGAGGCTTCAGTATGTCTGGTACCACTTCCTGTTCTAAACCACCCACCCCCAACCCCCGGGTCATCCTGCTTCACACATAGGCTGAGGCGCCTCAGAGTCCAGACCCTGGAGTGTCTCCTCATCCTGCTCTTTGCTGTCCAGCAGGTCTGATTCCTCCAGGGTCACGCTGGGAGGGTGGGGATGGAACAGGACACACAGGAGGATGTGCTCAGAGGCTGCATGTGGGGGCAGGCTTTGCATTGAGGGCAGCGTCCTTGCAGCATGAGAAGTGAAGGGAGCTGGGCAGGGAGACCCCACCTCACCCTGAGACTAGAGCTGCTGTCTCCTGGGACCCGGGGGAGACGTGGTGATGGGGGACCGTGCATGGTGCAGGGACACAGTTGACCCCAGGGATCACTAAGGAGTTGGTCTGGGAGGACCTCAGCTCAGAAGGGTGCACCTGGGGAGGAGGATAAGGACATGAGCTACAGTCCAAGGGACCGGGGTGTGTGCTAGGATTTGTTGATGGCACAGCACTGGGGAGGGAGGAGACTATCAGATGTGGGGGGAGAACACTCCTGACCTTGGGGTCGAGGTGGACAGGGCCTCATATGTGGGGGGGTATAAGGCTTAGCTGGAGATGAGAGGTCAGCATGGGAGATACTCAATATCTGGGCACTTAGAATTCATAACACCAACCCTTTCTACTGCCATTCCAAATCACTGCACCTCTAATTGGCAGTGATGATAATTTTTTATACCAGGAATATCAGGGAATCAAAATCAAAAGAAAATCTGACTAAGCTCAATAAAATATTCTCATAAACACATGAGATCAATTTGTTAAATTTTTAGACCTGTAATATATGGAGAATAGGAAGGAAAGCATGATATAAATATTGAAGAAGCCAAAAGAACACTACACTTGCAGGGCAGAAGTTGAAAATCTGTCCTGTTTTCTTCAGGTAGACATAATTTCTCTGTAGGCAAATTGTTGCTGTTCTGCAGGAAACTGGATGTATGGAGTTGCTGCCTCTGTGCTATTCTTGAGATAAATCCCCCTAAATCCTCTGCAGCTGTGCCCACTGCCCTGCCCCTGCTCATTTGCATGTTCCCAGAGCACAGCCCCTCCCTCCACACTATTCATAGTCTGCCCCAGCCCCTGAGGGTCAGTCCAGACAGGACCCAGCATGGACATGAGGGCCCCCGCTCAGCTCCTCAGCCTCCTGCTGCTCTGGCTCCCAGGTGAGGAAGGAAACACCAGGAGTTGATCAGCCCCAGGTGGGCAGGGTCCCTGGCCCTCAGGGAAGTCCTCTGATGACAGGATAACAGTGTGGCTGTGTTTTCTGTTTCCATCCCAGGAGCCTGGTGTGACATCCAGTTGACCCAGTCTCCACCCTCCATGTCTGCATCTCCAGGAGACAGAGTCACTATCTCCTGCCGGGCCAGTCAGAGTGTTAACAAGTTGTTAGGTTGGTTTCAGCAGAAACAAGGGAAAGCTCCTAAGCCCCTGATCCACCAAGCATCCAATTTGCATCCCGGGGTCCCATCCCGCTTCAGTGGCAGTTGGTCTGGGACAGATTTCACTCTCACCATCAGCAGCCTGGAGCCTGAAGATGCTGCCATTTACTTCTGTCAGCAGGGTAACAGCTACCCTCCCACAGTGTTACAAGCCTAAACAAAAACCACCCAGGGAGCAGCTGTGTGAGGCTGGGCAGCCCAACTGCTCCTCCTGGTGCCCTGTCTTCTGAGAGCATATCTCAGATGTCATCACCCACAGAAAGGCTGGAGGTTTCTGGTAGAAGGAGCAGGGAAACTCCTTGACCCTTAACACTCTTTCCTCTCTTCAGCCCAACAGCTTGAGAGGAGAGTGACTCTGTTGTTTTCATAGAGATAGAGGTGATTACACCTCAGCTGCCAGGTTATAACACCAGTCAGGGTCATACAGTGGGATAGGAGCCACTCGGGACAGTTAAAGCAAAAACTGTTTTCAATAAGTATTACTTTACTAGAGCATGTTTATGTTCCCATCAAAATTTAGCATAATGACTGGGGATTTCCCATAATACCTCCTCCAACACAAACACAAGATCCCGTCTTTTCTGCTCTCACCCTCCCCCACACAGTGGTGTAAGTGCTGTACCTGGTGGACCCAAACCCCTAGTTACAAGAGGACTCACCCCTACGGGTGCAGTCTAAGGGTTTGGAACTGACCAGGGCAGGTGTGCACCGTGACAGTGTCCACAGGGCAGTTTCACTGCCTTCAAATTCCTCCATGCTCCACCGGCTAGTCTCACCCCACAGTCATAGCCCCTGACACCAAGCTGTCACTTCTATCCCCAGTGTCCCCTTCCCCTGAATGTCCTTCAGATGCAATCAGTATGTTGCTTTCTTCAGGTTGATTTCTTCATTGTGAGAGACATTTAAGTTTCTTCTCTAGCTTGTAAACTTGTTTCTTTTAGTGCTGCATAGGGTCCTGTTTCTGGGTGAGCCACAGTTCATGCCTAAATTTACTGCCCACTGAAGAACACCTGGACACTCCCAAATTCTGGAATTTATGAATAAGGCATTTAGGGGGCACCCTCATGTCCTGAACAGGTGTAACTGTGTTCTAGACTTAGGCATACTAAAGGGGTGCTGTTTTAATTGCATTTCCTGATGAGATATGATGTGGAGCATCTTTTCACGATTACCTGTCTGAAATATATCTAAGACAAGCCCTGAAGGCAGCGTCCTGGCAGCATGAGAAGAGAAGGGAGCTGGGCAGGGAGACCCCTCCTCACTCTGAGACTAGAGCTGCTGTCTCCTGGGATCTGGAGGAGACATGGCGGTGAGGGAACGTGCAGGTGAGGGACACAGTTGACCCAGGGATCACTGAGGAGTTGGTCTGGGAGGACCTCAGCTCAGAAGGGAGCACCTGGGGAGGAGGATGAGGGATGTGAGCTACAGTCCAGGGAGACCAGGGTGTGTGCTCAGGTCTGTGTGATGACACAGCACGGGGGAGGGAGGAGACTGTCTGATGTGGGGGGAGCACACCTTGACCTGGGGGCTGAGGTAGATGTAGTGGCACAGGACCTTATATGTGGGGGGACATGTGGCTTAGCTGGAGAGGAAGTCAGCAGGGAGGATGCTATGTGTCAGGGCTCTTACTACTCTTGACACCCACACTGCTGATTGTCTTGCCACCTGACTGCCTCTCTGACTGGCAGTGATGATAATTTTTCACACCAGGAATGTCAGGGAATCATAGCAAACAGGAAGTCTTATTGACCTCACTAATGTCCACATAATGAATTAAAAGAGTCTTTGCTATATATTAGAGTGTTATTCTCTTATCCCTGTGTTATATGGAGAGATAGGAAATAAATAAAGCCTATGGTGAATCTTTTTTTTTTCAATTCTATTATTTTTATTGAAATGATGTTGGTTTTTATCGCTGTATGTAATGTGGGGGTATAAGCTCACACCTCTTTCAATCAATGTTATTACCCACAGCCATCACCAGAGCACCCACGATCCCCCACCCACACTCCAATGTTCCCACTTTTGCTCCCAACACTAAATTCTCCCTCTTGTAATCTCAGTTCTACTATTAGACTTCCAGGGTTTGTTTTATTAGTCTTATTTATTCCCTTGTTTTTTCATATTCAACATGTATTGTAATCATCCAGGTTTTGTCTTTTCCTTCTGACCTATTTTGCTTACATAATCCCCTCCATTCCAATCGTGTAATAGCAAATGTTAAGACTTTTTATTTTTTTTATAGTGGAGATGATTATATACTCTACCTCTCTTTATATCGTGAATCTTAAAGATACCACAGGAACAGTATATTCATAGAATAATAGATGGAAATTACAATGTTTTCCCCAAGAATAAATACAAATTTTGCTTTCTTGGGGGCACCTGGTTACTGGGGAGTCCCTACCTCTGTGCTGCTGAGATCAGCCCCTGCAGCTGTGCCCACTGCCCTGCCCCTGCTCATTTGCATGTTTCCAGGGCACAGCCCCTCCCTCCACACTATTCATAGTCTGCCCCAGCCCCTGAGGGTCAGTCCAGGCAGGACCCAGCATGGACATGAGGGCCCCTGCTCAGCTCCTCAGCCTCCTGCTGCTCTGGCTCCCAGGTGAGGAAGGAAACACCAGGAGTTGAGCAGGCCCGGGAGGGCAGGACCCCTGGCCCTCAGGGAAGTCCTCTCATGACAGGATGACAGTGTGGGTGTGTTTCTGTTTCCATCCCAGGGGCCAGGTATGACATCCAGATGAGCCAGTCTCCACTCTCCATGTCTGCATCTCCGGGAGACAGAGTCACCATCACCTGCCGGGCTAGTCAGAGTGTTAGTACTAATTTACAATGGTACAGCAGAAACCAGGGAACGCTCCTAAGCCCCTGATCTATGGTGCATCCAGTTTGCAACCCGGGGTCCCATCCCGCTTCAGTGGCAGTGGGTCTGGGACAGATTTCACTCTTATCATCAACAGCCTGGAGCCTGAAGATGCTGCCACTTACTTCTGTCAGCAGGCTAACAGCTACCCTCCCACGGTGACACAGGCATGAACAAAAACTACCCAGGAAAGCAGATGTGCGAGGCTGGGCAGCCACAGCTGCTTTCCTGGTGCCCCATCTGCTGAGAGAGGTTCTCATATAGCCAAGGTTGCAAAACTATAATGTTCCCTTAGATGGGCTAGGGAGGTTCCTTGACGTCCTGAGTCTCCTTCCCCATCTCTGTCCCAGTAACACAGTCAGGACAGTGATTCTGCTGACATAATATAGACAGAGGTGGTGATACCTGAGGAACCTGGGTAATGACATTAGTGAAGGTTCATACATCAGGAGAGAAGCCACACAGATAGTACAAGCAAAAGTTAATTTTAATAGGTATTACTATTTAAAAAGAAGTTTTATGTTCTCAAGAAAAGGTATTGAAATACAGAAGATTCTCATAAATACCCAGACCCCCATATACATCACCTGTCCCATTAACAACATTCAACATCTCCCTTTAGGGGTAAAATGAACCTACTCTGACATGTCCTTGACACACAAAGTCCACAGTTCACAAGGGGTCACACCAGCTGTTGTTTTTTTCCAGGGGTTAAGACAAATGGACAATGACTTGTATCCACTGTTATGTTATCATACATGGTAGTTTCACTGCACTAAAAATCCTCTTGTTCCACCTATTTCTCCCCTTCATAACCTCTGAAATCTGCTGATGTTTTTACTATCTCCTTAGTTTTACTTTTTCTAGAATGCCAAATGGAAGTATTCATAGCATGTGTGGCCTTTACTACTTTTACTTAGTAACATGTATTTAAGGTTCTTCCTTATCAGCTGGTGTCTTATTAACTCATTTCCTTTCACTGCTGAATATGCTCCACTGTCTGGGTGCACACAGTTATTTGTACCTTCCACACCTGCTGGAACACTCCTGGGTTGCTGTCCCGTGTTGGTCCTTATGAGCAGATGCTGTAAACAGTGTGTGCAGGTTCATGTGGGCCTTGTTTTAAGATCTTTTGGGTAAATTCCACGGAGACTGATTGCTAGATCATATGGTAAAAGCCAGTTGAATTTTGTAAGAATCCAATAACCAGTGGTCCAATATGAAGCACAAATAAGCATCCCCACCAGCACTTAGAGTTCCTGTGTCACATCGATGCCAGAACAGCATGTTACCATGTGCTGGTGTTAGGCCATGGTGGTAGGGCTGCAGTGGTGACTTTTTTTTTTTTAATTTGCATTTCCTGATGACTGATGATATGGGGTATCTTTCATATGTTGATTTTCATCTACATATCTTTGTGGTGAGCTAGTTAAGGTCTTGGTCCAATTTTAATTGTGTTATTTGTTTTGTTTTTGTTTAAATTAAAGAATACTGAGTAGTTGCGTAACAGTTTATCAGATATGTTTTTGTAAAGTTTTCTCTTGGTGGGTCTTGTCAGGAATTGTTTAGATACAGATGACAATATTGAATAGTATTTGTGAACAAAGATTGCAGGATAGTCAGTAAAGTAAATGTTAGATGGGGTTTCTGTGATGACTCTCCAGAAACCGCAGGGCTCAGGTCTGTCTAGAGAGCCTGGGGGTGGGGGCAGCTGAGCCTGAGCCTTGGCAGCACCCCTCCAGGGGCTCTCCAGACCTCACCTTGTTAACTCTCTGCCCACATTTACTGTGATTGGTTGGGAATCCACTTCTCTGGCTTCCAAAACTCAGTGGTGACCCTCTCCTGAACAATCTCTAGGAAGCCACAGAGGGAAAAGATACATCTGATTCCGGAGGTGATGCTGATATTGGGAGCTGGACCTCAGACAGCCTGTGTGGGCATATTTACCCACTCTCAGAGTTTGGACACATAAGAGACACGTTAAGAACACACATAATGTGCTTCCAAGCCCATCAGCAAATCTGTCATCAAAACAAAAAAAATCAGTAAGTCACAGAGTATAAATCTCATAACAAAATTTATGAGATCATTCACATCCTCAGTAACATGAATGCCAATAACCAAGAACACACTGTTGGCACTTCCCAGCATCCACCATCCAAGAATGATAACCCCTCCTGCACCCCTAGCCATCTACAGAACCCCAGAGCAGCAGACTCCTGGGTGCTGTGGATTCTGGGAAACCTACATGGAGGAGGCAGCCCACGTTTCCTGCATGTGCACCTGCCTTTGCTGTGAGCTGTGTTTTGCCAGAAATATTATGTGAGGATTCTGAGTTTTTGTTCAGAGTCAGCACATGCCACACAGTGTAGTTAAGAGCAAGGAAGCTGTTTGTAACACTAAGGTGAAACACAGCGTAAGTGCTCAGGAGGCATCTGTGCCAAAAGGCAGCTTCCTGATTGGCTGGAGGGGCCCATAGTCAGTCAGGCAGATGAAACACAGGCGTTCTGATGTCATATTTCTGCTTTACAGAACGCTGGCCATGTAAGGTGCTATTGGTCCCATAATCATAGTATTTGTGTTTAGGACATAAGTCATGACCCATTCCTCTTTCTTATGCCTACTGAGCAACTGGCAAATTTTTCTTTCTTTCTTTCTTTTTTTTTTTGGTGGGGGGGCTCAACTGTGGCTTTATGGTTAACAGGGCTTAATCTAAAAGGTTGAAACAGCTATTATTCCATTGAACAGGAAGAAATGACAAACACGTGATAACTCAGACTCTATGACATAAGATAACCTGCCAACAAAGGGTTTCATTGTGGAGAAGGCATCACAGACCCCAGTGAGAAGGACAATCAGGCCATTTCTACAGATGAATAGGAGGAGGTGGAGAATATGGGGAACCTGGAGGAACTTTTGGAATCCTTCTATTCCTGCTCTTTCACTGCTGGCAGATACAACACATATGCTCCTACAGGATTCAGAATGGAGGAGGGGGTGGCACTGTCAGATGAACACCACTTTGTCCTGGACACTAGTGAACATGAGCTGCATGGTGAGATATGAGCAGTAACACCACGCACAGTCCCTACCAGCCGTTATCCCATCTACCATGTTTTCATATACCCCATACTTTTTTCCTTTCTCTAGTCAATCAACAATCCTGGCATAATGGCCATTTGACCAAGCAATACTCAGACTGTAGTATAAAAAGAGCATTTTTCACAGATTAAGGATCATAATCAGAGTCCACAAACAAGGGGCATCTGAAAGTGTGTCCATTAAGGTAATGGCACACAGGAGTTTTATAGTAAAAACATGGTTTGAGCTTAAGTCATTTGTTTGAAAACTGTTTGGTTCTTTTTTTTTTTTTTAAAGATTTATTTATTAATTTATACCAGCACTGGGTACAGTCAGAAGCGCGGGAGGGTGAGAGAATTCACCAGAGTCAGAGCGGGGAACAGAACAGGCAGACTGACGAAATGCACTGCTGAAGAGAGCAGGGGGCATGTCAGGAGAGGTCTGCGAGCCATGTGGGACACTCGCCAGCTGGCCTGGGATCAAACCGGTGCTGAGGAGGCTGCAGGCAGCTTCGCAGCCCAGCGCTCAACTGCTGTGCCACCAGGGGAGGCCTTGTTTGGTTCTTAAGTCCATTCACTTTCTTTGATTGGCTGAGTGAGTCTGCAGTGTGGGACCTTTTATAGTAATCAGCAACAGGTCCCCTGTTTCTTTCGCCTTTGCCAATAAGGGAAAAATAAACCAGGGAACTAGTGAGTCAACCACACTAGTGAACTTACCAGGATCTCAAAGTGACAGTAGAGACCAGATGGAATTGCCTGGTTCCAAGTGGATTCCACAGCCATCACAGGTTCAGGGTCCTTTAAAATAATTTAGAAGTTATTTGCAAGATTCTTCATATTTCAACAGCACTCAAATGAACTGAAGTCTGATAAACTAGTAAGGTCAGGATTAGTAAGTAAAGAGTGTTGCTTCAGTTAAGATGAAATTCAAGGCCAGAAAAATTCAAACTGCTGTGGTAGATGTCAGAAGGGCATCTACCTTGGATGGCAGTAGATATTGACTTGAAAGGGCATCAGGAGGCATCTGAAGTATTTGAAATATGCTGAATTTCATCCAGGTAGTGAATCTACGTAGTCCTTGTACAGTTAGGTATAAGATTTCTGCATTTTGTTCTATATGTGTTTTATCTCAATTTAGACAAGAAAGAATAAACCCACAGTCTTTTATAAGATGTTAAAAAGAAAAAGTCATCTGATACTGCTGCTACTTCAACCTTATTAGAGTGACGTGTAAAGGTGGTGTCTGAGAAATTTCTAGAAAACTAGAAAACTGGTACAGGAAACCAGGAAGCAGGGCCTTTTCCCTTAGACAGCATAGATTTCCTCACTGTTGGTTTTCCTTCCACACAAAAACTGTTTTTCCTATGTTCTCAGAGATGAGCCCCACCCTCCCTTTGGCTCTCTGCACCCTGCTGCCTCCACCTGGGGATTTGCATGTGGGTCCCTGGGGACCTTCCCTGGCAGGGCTGAGATAAAAGGTCAGCTCAGGTCTTGCTTTGATTTATCAGGGCTCTGAGGTCAGCTTCTCAAAATGAGGTTCCCTGTTCAGCTCCTGGGGCTGCTGATGCTCTGGGTCCCTGGTAAGGGCAGAGGGGAGGTGAGAAAGGAACAGGGAGGGTGAGGTCTGGGGGTACCTGCTCCCCACGTGTCTCAGTGCACATGCAGATGTGTACCTGCCTTGGCCTGTGGAAAGGACAGGGGAAGGAACATCTCTGAGAGTAAAGAGGAAACCAGAAGAAACAAGTACCTGTCTTCTGGTGACAACAGTGACACAGAGAAAGGGAGATTGTTTGTAGCTCTAGACATCGCATTATACCTTGCAGAGGTTGGGGTCTACCTTAGGGTATTAAAGTAAAAATGAATTTACCCTGAATACATAACAGAAGGAAAATTATGAAAATAGTTTAAAAAGTTTTCTTTTTTCTCTCATTATTTTAGGATCCATTGGGAATATTGCGCTGACTCAGACCCCCCTCTCCCTGACCGTCACCCTGGGAGAGTCGGCCTCCATCTCCTGCAGGGCCAGTCAGAGCCTCGTACATAGTGATGGAAACACCTATTTGCATTGGAACCAGCAGAAGCCAGGCCAATCTCCAAGGCACCTGATCTACAAAGTATCCAACAGGGCCTCTGGGGTCCCAGACAGGTTCAGTGGCAGCGGGTCAGGCACAGATTTCACCATTAAGATCAGCAGGGTGGAGGCTGAGGATGTTGGGAGTCTATTACTGCCAGCAACCACCCACAGTGGTTCAGGCCTGAACAAAAACCTCGCTCCTGGGTGACCAGGAGCAGAGCAGGCCTGTTCTCTTAGGGTAAGAAGAAGACATTGGGGAACTCAAGGGGGTTGTTTACACATAAGGGTTCTTGATAAGGAGCCTCTATTGCACCTCAGACCCCACCTTTCACAGGGCCTCAGCTGAAAAGTCTCCTCCTGACAGAAGCAGCAGGGAATGGAGGTCCATGTGCCCTCTGAGCCATAGTCATGAGGAGGGGGAGTAAGATCTTAGCCTATTGCTCCTTTCTGGGCTCAACCATTAAAGCAGTGTCAGCCTGACAGGTGGACAACTGAGGCATAGTTCACATTTATGGGCATGTTGGAGTTGAGTGGTTTTGGGTATATTGTTGAGGAGATAATATTTCATAATACCCACAAATTTTCTTCCACACCCGACCTATTTTGCTCCATTTTATTACTTATCATCCCACTATTAACATGTTGGAGACAGCAGTCTACACACATTGGCCTCAGGGATTGGTAGCCTTGAACAGTTTATAAAAGTTTTGGGATACGAGTGTGGGAAAAGTCTTTTTTCAATCCATAGCAGATCCATTAGCTGATCCCAGTGGTCCTGAGCCGATTCAGGATTGTTGGCTTATCCTCATCCAGGTTCCATTTCCAGTCATGCTGTTTAATGGTGAAAGAAACAGGGATTACATTGGGGTAGTTTATTCAGTTTCATAGACACGAGACTGCTTCCTTGTCATATACTGTCATTCAATGCTCTGCACCAGCCACCAGGGTCACCTCTCCTTGTGGGGAACACCCTCCTCACCCAGTCTGGGTCCAGCCCTTCAAGTCCATGTAGATGACCATCCTACACTGTATGAGCACCAAACCCTGAGGGGTGTCCCCGTCACATTCCAGTGTGTGGTCTCCTACCCAGCTGGGCCCCAATACCCTGCCCCCTGTACTGAGGACTGCTGTCTGCTAGGACCTGGAAGACATTTGGTGTTTGATGAATATGAAGATGCAGGAACAGAGGAGATTCCAGGGAATCACTGAAGAGCTAGTCTGGGAGGACCTCAGCTCAAAAGGGAGCGCCTTAGGAAGGAGGATGAAGGACCTGAGCTAGAGTCCCAGGAGATGGGCATGTCTTCGGCTGTATGACAGCACTGGCAAGGGAGGAAGAATGTCAGATATGGGGGGAGAATACCCCTGACTGTGGGTTCAGCGTGGATGTGGTAAGACGGGGCCCTCAGACATGGAGAGACACAAGGCTTAGCGGGAGGTGAGGTCAGCAGGGAGAATTCTCAGTGTCGGGTCTCACTCTTACAACTCCTGACAGCCACACTGCATTGTCTTCCTACTTCACTGCATCAGGTTGGCAGTGATGATACTTCTCACAGCAACAGTAACAGTGAACCAGAGTCAAGAGGAAATCTCACTAACCTTAAGAACATATCCACATGAACACATAGAGCAACCTGCACAATTTCTTCAAGTGTCATAACGATGATAGCCCTGTATTGTGTGGAGAATTGAAAGTAAAACATGTTGTAAATAAGATGAGGTCAAAAGATCTCCACACTAACAATACAGTAAATGACTATGTCCTGTGATCCCCAGTGAGAAATACTGTCTCTGCAGGCAAATTTGCCCTGCCCCGGGGACACATGGTCACTGGGGAGTCCCTGCCTCTGTGCTGTCACTGAGATCAGACCCTGCAGTTGTGCCCACTGCCCCGCCCCTGCTCATTTGCATGTTCCCAGAGCACAGCCCCTCCCTCCACACTATTCATAGTTGGTCCCAGCCCTTGAGGGTCAGTCCAGGCAGAACTCAGCATGGGCATGAGGGCACCTGCTCAGCTCCTCAGCCTTCTGCTGCTCTGGCTCCCAGGTGAGGAAGGAAACACCAGGAGTTGTGCAGCCCCCGGTGGGCAGGACCCCTGGCCCTCAGGGAAGTCCTCTGATGCCAGGATGACAATGTGGGTGTGTGTTTTCTCTTTCCATCTCAGGGGCCAGATGTGACATCCAGATGACCCAGTCTCCAACCTCTGTGTCTGCATCTCCGGGAGACAGAGTCACCATCTCCTGCCCGGCCAGTCAGACTGTTTACATTAGTTTACACTGGTATCAGCAGAAACCAGGGAAAGCTCCTAAGCTCCTGATCTATGCTGCAACCAGTTTGGGGTCCGGGGTCCCATCCCGCTTCAGTGGCAGTGGATCTGGGACAGATATCACTCTCACCATCAGCAGCCTGGAGCCTGAAGATGCTGCCATTTACTACTGTCATCAGAGTAGCAGTTTCCCTCCCACAGTGACACAGGCCTGAACAAAAACCACCCGGGGAGCAGATGTGTGAGGCTGGGCAGCCCAGCTGCTCCTCCTGGTGCCCCATCTGCTGAGAGCTGTTCTTCCATACAGCTCTGCCTTGATGGTGACTGGAGGTTCTGGTAGAAGGGGCTCCCCTCTTTCCAACATCGAACATTCTGTGCCAGAGTAGTACATTTGTTACAAATGATGAGGCGATATTGACACTGCTTCATAACACAAAACTCATAAATTATAAGAGAGCTCACTCTTGTTTTATATCCTAAGGACAATTTAAAATATGGATAAATTCATAATGGCAGGTATCCACCATTAGCATCATAAAGAGCTGTTTCACTACCCTGCAATTGCTCTGAGCTCCACCTATTTCTCTGCCTCCTCACAATGTCTGAAAATTACTGAGGTTTTGACTGCCTCCTTGGTGTTGCCATTTCCAGAATGTCCTGTATGGAATCACACAGATGGAGTCTGTTTCAGATGGGCTTCCTCACATCATCACTTAGGATCTGGACATGCCCTGTCATGTTCCTTTGCAGCGCTGAGGATACTCCCTTGTCTGGGTGTGTCACAGCTGATTTATCCTCCACCTAAGCTGTTCATATTCCCCGCTGCTTGAAGGACTTTGGCCCAATTTTCATTGGGTTGTTTGTTCTCTTATTGTTGTATTTGAAGTGCCCTTGTGTATATTGAATAAGAGTCACATTTCAAATAAACCTTTTGCAAATTTTCTTTCAGTGTTTCTTGTCAGGCATTGATTTGATACATGAAGATAGAGTTTATATTACAATCTTTTAAAGGACTAGAAATGTGGTGGTTGGGGAGGCAAAAACTAGAAATGGGGCTTCTCTGTTGCTCCCCCAGAAGCCAGAGCACATCTTCCACTGAATGGATAAGTTGCCTAACTATGTGGTCTTAGATCCTTCTAGAAAGCCCTGGAGTGGGGAACTGATACTGTAGCCTCTACAGCACCTCTGCAGGTGACTTTGCAGACCTCTCCTTGTGACTCTGCCTGCAGGTATGATGGACAGGAGTGAATCCTCCTCTCTGACTTACAAAGCTCAGTGAGGATCTCTCCTTGAATGAATCGAGAGAAACCCAAAAGGAAAATGATTCTGATAAACAAGCTTCCAGAAGAGCTAGCTGTGAGGGGAGGTCACAACTAGCACCCCCAATTGAAGCGTGGGGCCCAGTCTCTTCACATGGGCACCTTCTACCAAATGTGAGGACGGGTACCTGAAGAGCAGCCGCCGTCACCCTCTGTCCTTCAGGGACTGTGGTCAGGACTGGAGACACAGGCGTCTCCACCACTCGGGACCTCATTCATCCTGTTCACATCACCTGTGTCTTGTGTGCAGCAACCAGATTATATGCTTAATGCTTTATTCATTTAGTTCCATCCTTCTAGTAGAGTTTTCTCTAAAGAAAATTCTTTTATGACTCTGTTATGTTTATGATATTGTAAGCATAAGAAATTCACAGATCATAACCTTGATTTTATATTCACTGACTAATGAAAGTTCTTTTTCCTTTGCTCTGGTCTTAGAGGGGCTGTATGTCTCTGTGTATAAAAATGAGATTTTTGTCAAGCTCTTTTGACTTAAATATCCTTGTGGAATAATTTACTAGGTCCCAGGGAAGGCAATGTCTAACCCTGGCGTCTACTAGTGGTAAACTCTCAGCCTGATAACAGCAAATACAGAGAACACTTAACTCTTGAATCTATGTCCATCCTGCAACATGGAGACTTGCCCATTAGCTCCAGGGCCGGCTGCTTTGTTGTATGTGAGATCATTTGGGAGAAGCCAAGCATGGTCATCAACACCTACCTGGGATAGACCTGCTCAGAAATCTAATGACTCAGTTATATATATAAGGATCAAACTCAGGCCAGGGATCAAACTCAGGCCACATCGGTGATACAGTATTATAGCACTGAGACTTAACCCCTACACCACCAGGGAGGTCCATCTATATGTGTCTTGATTGTAATGGCTGTTCCTCATTTTGGCTGTTTATGAAAAATAATGATCTTAACTCCTTGAAAATAAAAAAAAGTATTGTTTCTAGCTATAGAGCAGAGTATCTAGAAAAATGATTTGCACAACTTCCATCGCGAGGCTGGCACAAGATCTCAGCTGGGTTACTACCAGGCAATCCTGAAATAGCTCCTAGATCAGATTTACAATGCCTTTTTTTTTTTTTTTTAACACAGTTGCTGGACTGTAACACTAGTTGGGAAAGTCTCAAATGCGAAGGTACAGTTTCCCTACTTCTGTATCTACTATACTTCCTGATGGTTCTGTCAATTGCACACTGGGGCTGGCCCAAGTGAAATGTTTGAAAGATTTGTTCTATTCTACTTGTTCATATTAGCTTAATTCTTTGAAGTTCTTTTATTTTTATTTTTATTTATACAAGCACTGGGTACAGTCTGAAGCGCGGGCGGGTGAGAGAATGCACCAGAGCCAGAAATTATATTTTTATAGTAAAAACAATTAAGATTTAGTCTATTTGCCACTTAAAAGTTTATAATGCAATATTATTGACGATCACTATGCTGTGCATTAAAACTCCAGGTTTTATTTATCTACTAGTTGCCAGTTTGTATCCCTAAACAATGTTTGCCCAGATTCTCTAGCCCCAGCCCCTGGTGACCACATACTACTCTGTTTTTGTGAGTTCAACTCCGTAGACTTCAGAAAAAAGAGATATCATATAATTATTATCTTAACTGTTCTGACTTCACTTAGCATAATGATATCAAGGCTCATTCATGTTCTCTGTATATATATAAATGACCCCCCAATTTTTTCCACTCTGTTGATAAGTTGTTGCCATATGTTGGCTACTGTGAAAAATAATTCAGGGGAGTGCCGCTATCTCTGATAACCTATTTTCATTTCTTTGCAGATATACTCATAATTGTATTTGCAATTCTTTCTGAATAACTCCACATACATTTCAGAGTGCTTTCACTAATTTACATTTCCACCAACAGTTATAAGGGTTTCTTGATGATGGCCCATAACAGGGGTGAGGTGATATCTCACTGGGATTTTGATTGACATTTTCTGGTGATTAGTGATATTGATTATGCTTTCCTGTAATTAAGGGTGATCCTTGAACAGACTTCTCTTCAGTTCCACTGCCCAATTATTTCAATCAGATTGTGTTTTGTCTTGGTACTGAGTTGTATGGATTCTTAATGTATTTTGTATTTACCTCTTATCCACTATGTGGCTTGGAAATATTTTCCCCCAGTCCATAAGTTACCTTTTCATTCACTTGCTAACTTAATTTCTGTGATGTTTCTTAGATTGATGTGGCCCCACTACTGATTTTTGCTTTTGTTGCTTACACTTTGGTGTATTATCCAATAACAAAAAACATCATTGCTTAGCCCAACGTCAAGCAGTTCCTTTGCTTCACTTTCTTTTAGGAGTTCTACTCTCTTATGCAAGTTAGTCTTACATTAATTATTTAATTGATTTTAAGTTAATTTTGTGAGTGGTATTAGAGAGGGATCAATTTGATTTTCAGCACGTGGTCATCCAGGTTTCCCCACAGATATGTTGTGGCGACTGTCCTTCCCCATTGTCCTTCCCTCTTGGCTCCCTTGAAAAAAATTTAATTAAGTGTATAAGTGGATGTTTATTTCTGGGCCTTTGACTCAGTTCCACTGGTTTAAATGTCTGTTTTTTGAAAAATACTGTAAAGGATGCTCAGCGTTGGCAGGGCTGCTGCTGTCTAGTCCTTTCCCTGCCCCTAGGCCAGCCTCTCACAGCAAGATCCTCCTGGCACCGCTGCAGAATCACTGACTCCACCATGTACATTTCCTCCACACAGAGAGGGTACTGTGTTCTCTCTTCTCACAAGGGCTTCCTGTGTCCCCTTTTTGTCTCTCTCCACCCAGTTGCCCCCCACCAGGGCATTTGCATGAGGGTCCCCAGGGAGGAGCTGCCCTTGCAAGTCTGAGCTAAAAGGCCAGCTCTGATCTTGCCTTGACTCAGGGGGCTCCTCAGTTCAGCTTCTCAAAATGAGGTTCCCTGCTGAGCTGCTGGGGCTGCTGCTGCTCTGGACCCCAGGTAAGGCAGAGGGGAGGGGAGAAAGGTGAGGTGGTGGGGAGGCTGAGCTCAGGGTGACCACTCCTGTGTATTCTGTACACGCTTTAGACACATACCTCTCAGTGACTGGGGAGCAGCAACAGAAAATTAGGACTCAGTGTCAGGGACCTGTGCTCTAGTGGACTATGGCACAGAAAGAGAGGGAGGGTGTAGGAGGATTCTAGAGATTCCTGCAAATCAGTTTTGAAAGTAGATATTTTGACTATCAGTTAATATCATAATCAAAAATACAATGATATAGCAAGAAATAATTACCAATGGAAAATTATGAAAATGGTTCATTAAATTTGTTCATAACCTTGTATTTCTTTCTCATTATCTCAGGATCGAGTGGGGAGGTTGTGCTGACCCAGACTCCCCTCTCTCTGGCTGTCGTCCCTGGGGAGCAGGTCTCCCTCTCCTGCAGGGCCAGTCAGGGCCTTGTGTATAGTGATGGAAACTCCTATTTGCATTGGTTCCAGCAGAAGCCTGGCCACCCTCTAAGACAACTGATCTTTAAATCATCCAGCAGGCCCTCTGGGGTCCTGGACAGGTTCAGTGGCAGGGGGTCAGGGACAGATTTCACCCTGACAATCAGCAGGGTGGAGGCTGAGGATGTTGGAGTCTATTACTGCATGTAGGGTACACATGTTCCTCCCACAGTGGTTGAGCCTTGAACAAAAACCTCCCTGTTCATCCACCCCAGCTGCCCATAAGTGCTGCTTCTCTGGGGATCAGGCTCAGCAGCTCTGTGTATGTGGGGAAGGAAGATGATGGGGTCTCAGGGTAACTGAGAGATTCTAAGCTCTGCACCCCATCTATCCTACAGGTGCCCCCTTCCCGGCCCTGTGTGCATACAGTCTGGGCCTGCACAGCAGCAGGGAGATGCAGGAAGCTCTGAGGCCCAGGCATGACAAAGGGGAGATGAGTAGGTCACCCTCAGGCTCCCTGTCTGTGTGCAGTGTGGTCACATCAGCATGGAGCAGGCAAGGGACAAGGGGGAGGGGCAATCAAGTTGAATGCATGTGTGGATATTTCTGTATTTGGTATATACTTTGGATAATATTTAATAATATTCAGAAATCCATATTTCCCCCCTTTCTCAGCTTCTCAGTCCAGTTTATAACTTACCTCTTCACTAATAAAAATGGCCTGAGACAACATTGTACAAAAAATGAGGGTCCCCACTCACCTCCTGGGCTGCTGATGCTCTGGACCCCAGGTAAGGGCAGAAAGACATGAAAAAGTAGAAAGGGATAGATCGGAAGCTCTGGTGGAGCCATGGCCTTCCACTTGTTTTTTGTCTGGGTGTTGAGTACTGGGTCTCTTCCAGAATGAGTGTGTGATGCTTAGATCTGAAAGAGCGAGGGACAGTCCAGAGGGAACACGGACTGTGCTCTGGTGAGGGCTGTGGCAGGAGAAGGACGATGGTGTCTGTGACTCTAGGGGCCCCTTCAAACCTGCAGGGCCTTGGTTCTTTATTGTGTGCATAATTTTGGAGTGGGATTCTGAGTCACACACACATGACAGTAAAATGAAATGGTATTTAGCCTGAGGACAAATCATGAAGTGTCTCGTAATTTCATTCATAATCTCTTAATTTTCTCTCCATACTTTAGGTTCCAGTGGGCATGGAGCCCTCTCCCTGCCTGTCTCCCTGGGGAGAAGCTCTCCATCTCCTGCAGGGCCAGTCAAAGCCTCACAGATAGTTTTGGAGCCTCCTCTCTGCAGTTGTATCTGCAGAAACTGGTCAGCCTCCCCAGCTCCTGAATATTTGCACTTCACACAGCCTTGAAGACATTCAAGACAGACATTCTTGTGCGGCTCTGGTGGTATAGTGGTGAACACCTATTTCTGAGATAGGCATTCTGAACTTCTCAAGGGGGAACAGTCACATTCCCACCTGCCCTACACACCCTTGCTTTGACTGACCGCTTGCCTAATGCACAGGTAGCCACAAATAGCTTTAGGATTTCTCATAGCACCCCAATGGAAAGATTCATTTTGTGGGGATGAAAAACCAGACTCTGGCAGGATCTAAAAGTTGCAACAGGAAGAAAATTTCCTCAAATGGGTCACCACAAGTAGTGACTAGAGAGGCTGTTTCTCATTCTACTCCTTAGCTCCCAAACACATGCATATTTGCTATAAAAATTTCATCATTGCAGAATTTGTGGCACACTTGAATGAAAGTTTCCAAAGTATGCAAAATATCCTATTGAAATGGATTCTTGTGTGATATTTTATTTGGTAGGGTTATGGTATTCCATGGTTAAAAGTTAACGTGTTAAGGGTTAATGATTAAGGGTAACGTGTTCTTCATGACAGCATAAATTCCTGCTTCTATTGGTAAATTGTCAACTCTGTGAAACCTCAGACAGTAAGGTCAGCAGAGATTCTTCAGTGGGCAGGAGAATCTAAACTATAACCAGAATACAATAAATTCCAGTATAGTTTAACCATGTCCTCTAGACATGGGAAAGTGGTCTGATGTACAAAGTTTCCCCAGAGGCTGTTGATGTTAGTCCCTGCATATGAAAACTCATATCCAGACATGATGATAAGTAATCTACATGATGGAGATGGCAAGAGGAGATCCATAATATTGAGCCTAAATATAACCTCCATCCTTGTCATCAGGGTTACACTATTTCTGAACATACTGAACAAATATTGTGATAGTTGAACAAAATCTGGAGCCAAATAATCTAATCAGAGGTGGAAGAATTTTCCAGTGCTTGGTTATTTGGTGTCTTGACTGAATGATGCTGAATGATGACATGAGACAATATCCTGCTTGCCTAGTGTCCACTTGCGTGGGTACATCCATAGCCCTTTTCCCCAGTTCTGACTCTGATGTTCCAAACTTCTTCCAGACCCTTAATTCATCAGCTATATGGGAAGCTATGTAAATCCTTATCTCTGACCAGTTCTCTATCTCCAGTAAGTGGTTGACCTATGCACTGATTAAATACATGCTAATTCAACATCTGTTTCAGAGTCCTATGGGCTATAATTGGGAACATGCACTTTTATTACACTCAATATATAATACCAATATTTCCATAAATAAACCTGGAACTGTATTTAGCCAATTGGGAACTCCCATGAGGCTAAAGTACACACTGATGAAGACTTGTTAGGTCAAGGGAAGTAAGTGATATGGGGACTGAATGCCAGTTCATGTGGATTAAGTGAACTAATTTAATTTGCTTACCCCCAATTCCAAATGTACCACCTGTGTCCTAAGATTGACGGCTGTTGAGATCTGTCTCACCTGAAAATTTGGTGGGTCTGATATGGTAAGATTGTAATGGGTACCTTAATTATACAGTTGTTAAACATGTCCATCAAGAGCTCTTGGCATTCTTATTGGTGGTCTTGCTCTAGAATCTAGAAATCTGTGACTAAATCACAGGGTTGACAGTGTGCACACAATGACTTAACTATTGTATTATAGACTATGTAGCAACACATGTTATTCTGGATCATTGGCACAAGTGGCAGAGCCACTCATTTCCCAGCCTGAACCTGACGGAGAATTCTCTTCTGCCTGCTTCCACTCTGACTGGCAGTCTTCCAAGTTAGCTGGCAGATGGGTGGTGTGCTGTGTTGTGTCATCTCCAGTGTGTTGTGATGTCTCAACACTCTACAAACCTTAAAAATAAGCCCTGTTTCCATTCTCAGTGGTAGGAGGTAGAGATGCAATTTCTTGTACTTTATTTTGAAGACGATGTTTCAACAAGTCTCAGATACCTGGTCTCTGCCATATTCACAATGTGACAAGGTCCTGTATTTTGTATGTTTTGCACCCTACCTTCAGACCACAGGGAGTTTACATCTTCTAGAATACATGTAAATGCTTATCAGGTCTACCTAACTTGATGTCATCCATCCAGTATTTTTTTTAAAAATTTTTAAAATTTTTTACATCATTGTTCATTTTTAAACAATATTTGCTTCCCCCCACCCCCTCAGGTATAGTCCCCATAGAACTTCCTTCACCAATGCAGCTGTGCACCATCACCTCAGTCCCCTGTGCTTCTTCCTCCCTCTCTCTGATCTCTCTCCCTCCTCCTCCCCTGCAGGATGTCTCTGATTTATAATTGCCCGTTTTTGCTTTGTTGTGTTTTGTACTGTTACTATTTTTTTACACTGTTGTCTTATTTTGTTCTCCTATATTCCTGCTGTAAGTGAAACCAATCGATATTTTTTTCTCTTCTGGCTTATTTCATTGAGCATAATTCCTTCTAGCTCCATCCATGTTGCTGTGAATGGTTGAATTTATCTTTTTTGATTGCTGAATAGTATTCCATTGTGTATATATACCACATCTTCTTGATTTATTGCAGCGCTATTTACAATAGGTAAACCTGGAAAAATCCAGTATTGTTTTATAGGCACCATGGGATGTTCAGATAATCACGCTTATCTGAGGCTCCATGGTGACAAGGAAATGAGGTTAACAAAGTCAGGGACACATCCTCACTATTGTGGGTGTGGGCTGTTGTTTAATCCAACTGAAAGCAAACTAGACCAGGTATGCTTGAGAAATTTTCTCTTTCCTGTCCTGCTCTGTCTCACGTATCATCAAGCATGGACAAAGTCTTTCAAAATTAAGGGTATAAAAGTAACTATACAAGATTAGTAAAATATGAAGATCTGCTTGACAGCACAGTGTCCACAAACAACAACATAATTTACTTAACTTTTTATTAAGTTAATAGTGAATTATTAACAAATAGGAATATTTGTTAAGAGGGTAGATTTCATGTTATATATTCTTAGCACAAAAAGTAAACAAATAAATTAATAAAACCTAACCAAAATAACTTCCAAAAGATACAAGGAATCTTGTTAATGTGGTAGATAGTCTAATACCACGGTTAAGATAGTTTTGCGTGTGTGCATATATTCAGCCTCATCAAAATGTTTATATAAAGTATGTGCAACTAAAAACTCAACATTTTCAGTAGATCACCAGCAGAGGGAGACTTAATACACTCAGAGAAGGGGTAAGGGAGAGTGTTCTGGCAAACATGTGAGTGTAACCAACATGGATCTCTGTAGTTTGCATATATCCTTCTGACATCCGAGATGCCTTGCCTCTCAGAATCTTACAGGAAGGTTTTGATCTTGAGATGTGATATGAACAAAATTAACGAGACCAAAGCAGCGAGAGGGTGTCCCCATCAGAGGTCGTGGGGCTTCTGCTCCTCTGCCTTCTAGGGGAGAATATTTGGACAATGTTAAAGTGGAGATATAATTTTAATCAGTGGGCTGTGGACAATGAGACTATTTCTGGAAATGGCCGGGCTCTGCCGTCCATCACTACAGCTGACAATGAGCAGAGACAGGAATTTAATCTATAAGAAATGCCTTATTTTTTGAATTCTGGTCAATAATCTGAGAGAAAAGTGGGTATAACACCCTGTAGAAACCATTCTGCCATCTCATCACAAGCTGTCCTATTTATGTTGAGTTAAATAACAGCCCATCAGAACAGCCCATCAGAACAGCCCATCAGAACAGTCATCACAGTTGATGTTTTTGGTATTTGGTACATTCAACTTCTAGAATTTTGTTATCAACCTCCTGGTTCCCTTGACCCTGGTACATGGGATAGCATCAATGTCTAGCACTCATCTGGGCATCACAAAGGCAAGAATCTCAGCACAAAAGCAAGTTTTAAAGAAAACAGATCATTAGCCTTACAGTGTCTGCGCAGCCTATGCCCTCCTTGAGTGTGCAGATTCCTACCTAGGCATGGGGGCCTCCCCTTCCTCCTTAGCCCCATCCCAGCCTCAGATGTCTCTCTTAAGCTTGGAATACCAGCTCTCCCAATGAGAATGTTCAGGTGAAATGAGGGAAGGCATCCAGGGCTTTGTTGTCAGTGGTGGGGGGCAGCTCAGGGCTCCTGGCCTAGGGAGACTGAAATCCACATTTCTCAAGTGCCTTTCCCCAAGATTGTGTCTGAACTCATTTAACTGGAGAGAAGGTATAGAAAGCTCAAGGAAGGGTGGAAAAGTGGAATGGTCATCGTCATTTCCGATCTTGATTAGGAAGTGCATGGATCACCTCTCAGTCCAACAAGGAATGCTGCTTACTACTTGGCAGGGCTATTACCTCTTTCTTCATGCCGGGCTATATTCAATAGGGTTAAAACTTAGTGTCTGTGCTTTGCTCAGCAGAACAATGCCCGGTGACCTGAAGTAGAGAAGAAGGGGAACCACTCACAGTCCTGGAAACAAGGCCAAATAGGGACCAGCAGGACCATAAAAACTAGCCCAGCTCAGGAATGCAGACCAGACTGAGGACACATTCTGAAGGCCGGCGCTGGAGACCAGGCGCCCAGCAGATCACGGGCACAAATGGTGCTAGAGTCAGAAGGCCGCATGACTTCGAGTATAGTTAAGTTCTTCAGGAGCAGACACCCCTACTCCTCTTGGCCCAATATTCAGCAAATCTGCCAATTTTGGCCTCCTCTAATTTCCACATGATCAAACTTAAAAATCCTGTACTATTTTTTTAAGTGGCTTAAGGTACTATATGGAGTTATGGGGAAAAAACTTGCCCTGATTCTTGAAGAGACTAAAGATCACAACACTCATAAGACAGTAGAGGAGTTTGTCTTGTCCTCTCCAGTGAGCAGTATTTTCTCTGCACACAGATTTGTGCTGCCCTGCTGGGACCTGGTGAGTGGGGAGTCCCTGCTTCTGTGCTGCTGAGATCAGCCCCTGCAGCTGTGTCCGCTGCCCCGCCCCTGCTCATTTGCATGTTCCCAGAGCACAGCCCCTCCCTCCACACTATTCATAGTCTGCCCCAGCCCCTGAGGGTCAGTCCAGGCAGGACCCAGCATGAACATGAGGGCCCCTGGTCAGCTCCTCAGCCTCCTGCTGCTCTGGCTCCCAGGTGAGGAAGGAAACACCAGGAGTTGAGCAGCCCCAGGTAGCAGGACCCCTGGCCCTCAGGGAAGTCCTCTTATGACAGGATGACAGTGTTGCTGTATTTTGTCTTTCTATTTCAGGGGCCAGGTGTGACATCCAGATGACCCAGTCTCCATCCTCCTTATCTGCATCTCTGGGAGACAGAGTCACCATCTCCTGCCGGGCCAGTCAGACTGTTTACAGTAATTTACACTGGTATCAGCAGAAACCAGGGAAAGCTCCTAAGCTCCTGATCGGTTATGCAAACAGTGTGCAGCCTGGGGTCCCATCCCGCTTCAGTGGCAGTGGGTCTGGGACAGATTTCACTTTCACCATCAGCAGCCTGGAGCCTGAAGATGCTGCCACTTACTACTGTCAGCAGGGTAAAAGCTTTCCTCCCACAGTGACACAAGCCTGAACAAAAACCACCCAGGGAGCAGCTGTGTGAGGCTGGGCTGCCTCAGCTGCTCCTCCTGGTGCCCTGTCTGCTGAGAGCTGCTCTTGCATGTAATTTAGTTGAAGGTGATTGGAAGTTTCTGGTAAAAGGGGTTCCCTTCTTTCCAACACTGAACATCCCATATCAGACTAGAACTATTATGTTAATGAAACTACATTGCCTCTTCTCAAACCCATAATCCATAATTAATAAGGGGGCTTACTCTTGGCATTGTATATTCTAAGTGTTATAGGACAGGGAGAGGGGCAGCCCAAACCCCGCAAACCTGCCTATTCTACATGGGTTCTGCCATCCGCCGCATCAACACAAAACATAGGAGACTTTAATGGGAAGGAACTTTAATAAAACTAGGAAACACTACAGGTAAGGCAAAGAGTCTAGTTTCTAAATGAAGCATCCAGAGTTACCGTCCCCTCGTGGGTAAAACTCCATCCAAATGGGATTGGCCCAGAGCAAGGCCCCAAGGCCTGCCACAAGTCTAAAGCATCTTCCAGTGGGGACCCACAGAAAAGGGTCACAAACAACCGGACAAGCCCGGAAGGAAAAGAGCAAAATCAACATCAAGATAAAAGCTGCCATTGTCACCTCCCCACGGGTCTCACCCACATCTGTGTCACCCAGTCCACGACCAAAAGACAAGCACAGTTTCTTCACGTGTCTCTAGGCTCCATGCGCCTCCTCCAGGTCTCCTGGCTCCATCCTGCTTCCTTCCTTCCTCAGTCTCTTCTGCTGCTTCCCTTCTTCCTGCTCAGCTCCACCCTCCCTTGGGTGGGGCAGGGAACCTCCCCCTTTCCTGGGGACCACCCTGTTACATAAGGATGCTTTAGAATAAGGACAATGATGAGGATATGAACTCACCTTTGCACCATCACAAAGAGGAGGATCACTGCCCTAACATTTCTCTGTGTTGCATCTGTTGTCCCACCCACTCCTAAAACCCAAACTCCACTGTTGTTTTCACTGCCTCCTTAAAGTTCCCTTTTCCAGAATCCCCTTAGATGGAATCACAACCTGTTTCAAATTGGCTTCTGCACTTAAATGAGCATTTCATTTGTGTCCATGTCATTTCAGGACATATTAGCTCATTCTTATTCAGTGTCGATTAATATTCCATTGTCTGGATGTGTCTCCGTTGATTTATACATTTCACATCTACTGAAGGACACCTTGCAGGCTTCAAATTTTGGTATTTAGGAATAAAATGCTATAAACATTGTGTGCAGGTTGTATGTGAACATCTGGCTAAACCCTTTTGGGAAAATTCCAGAGAGTCCAATCACTGCTGGACTAGATGGTTAAGTGTATGTTTAATTATTGGGAGCCATGCTACTCATGTCGTCTGACAAAAGTCCGGGCTTGGGGCAGATTTCTGAAAAATCAGGAATCTCGTTAGCTGACTCCAAGATTCTCCTCATTTGTTTATGGCTAGTTTCTACCATTGCTAAAAATACGCATTTAAAAGTAAAACTGCAAATACTGATCAATTACTCAATAACCAATTTGATGGCAAATGGCACTGCATAATACAATTATTACATTTTTTATAAAATTAGTCTTTCTCTGCCAAAAGGCAGTCAACATTTGGTCTTACATTAACAAGTGAAAAAACTTCTGGGAACAAAAGGCTGTAACCATCCCTTGGCCAAGTCTTTAATATGGAGATGTGGTCTTTTGAGGCAAGAGCTAATTGGAGAAGGAAATTCTATTACTTTAAAGATAGCAGTTGGGTGGCAGACGTGATCCATTCTCCAAGTGTAAGAAAATTCCTGATGAGCCAGGAGGCGCCATAGCTAACTCCTGCTAAATTCTTCCTGTTTGTTTAGGGCTGATTCCCCTGGAGGTGACAATTGGTATGGTAGCTGTTAGAGTATGCATTCAAGAATAAGTCAACAGCAATCTTATGACTGGTCGAGCTAACAACCATGGCAGCACAAATAATGCACTTGGAAATAGTCAATGTTATGTCACATAACCATTCTGAGAATCAAAAGCTGTAACCATCTCCAACCCTGCCCCTGATGAAATATTTGTAATTCCCTAAAACAACAATCAACAATCTTACAGACAAAAAGGAATTTTCCCTCGATCTTAAAGTTAGATACAAAAACCACGCTGACTAGATAAGTAGGGGAGTAGTAGGTAGAAAAACCCTTTTGTTAAATTAGGAACATTCCCCCTTTAACTGACAGCTGGGGGCTGGAGAAGAGTCAGTGCAGCCTGCCTGACATTAACGTCCTCCAGGCCCTTAGTTCTTTAAATATCAAATCAATATTAAAACAATATAGATGATGATTTCTAAATAAAAGCCTTCTGTTTTTTACTTTAATCAATTAGTTATATGTTGGTCTAAACTTTGTAGGTTAGTTAGAAAAAATTCCTTTGTCTCCCTTCCCCCAGGTAACTTCCTGCCCTTTGTTTCCCTCAGCCCATAGTTAATCAATCATTCACCATGGCAAACTTAGAAATGTTAGTTGTAGACACATAGGCTTTTTGCTAGTAATAAAATAACTGTTAGATTGTTTAAAGTAAATAACTATTTTGAAAACATTTGTTTAGCAACTGTGCCTTCTTTAAGACAAAGAATAATAAATGTTACACCTCTGCCGGAAGGCAAACAGACCCTTGGTGGCTCCTGAAAAAGAATATGTGATAATTGTTATCTTCCTACCTTATGCTTGTGTACTCACAATTTGCTTAGTATAAATAAAGGACTGCTGAGACCCTCAGGAGGATGATGTCAGCACCCTGATCAAGTGTCTGAGTCTCCTCATTCCCTCTTCCCTTACCATTTTTCTCTACTATTGCGCCGACGCCTTCCCATCCTTCAGGAACCCCTGACACCCAGACTGCTGCGGCTGGCTCACAACATTTAATGTTGTAAGAAACCAGCAAACAGTGATCCAAAGTGACTACACCAGCTTGAAATCCCACCAGTGGTGTGTGGCAGAGCCCCTGCGGCAGGAGGTGGGGGCCCGCAGGAAACAATAGTTGTGTAAAAGGAAATGTATAGACAATGCCGGGAAATGTCCTAATATAAATCCTGATATAAATCAGTCCTAACATAAATCAGGCAATGGGGTAGAGAGTGTGGCGCTGAGAGACTGTTGAACTGTGGGGGTGAGGAAAACATCCCTCATCTGGAGCAGGGCGACACCATCCTCCAAGGCCACAGCCTATCCCCTGGCCACCCAGAGTCTAGTCTCCAGTCAGCCCAGAGGATCTTTGTAAATGTGCCTCATGCTTCTCTGCTCAACTCTTCCCACATTCCACCTCACCCTGTGTAAGAATCCAAGGTCTTGCAATGCTCCCGGTATCATGGGACCAACCCCTCCCTGTTCTTCCTCACCTTTCTCCTAACACCCTGACCTGCAGGGCCTGTGAGGAGGCCACTGCTTAATGTTGTCCACATGGCGGGAATCACAGTCCTGCCGCAATGGGAGACTGAACACCGGTACCAGCAGGACACACAGCACCAGGACTGCTGGCTCCACGCCCGGTGCCGCCCTCAACACAGGCTGGCGCTATGGGGCCACAGGGACACACGGGAGGAAGGTGGCGCTAGTGATGCACAGGGCAATGGAGCAAGTGTTTTCTTAAACCTACCACTTGGGATTTTCAGTGTTTGAGTACACAGATCTTATTTACTCTTCCTGTTCACACTTGCTATTTAACACAATGCGTATTTTGGGTTCTGCTTAATGTTTGCTGGTGCAGAGTTATGAACGGGATGAGATGAGGAGCATCGTGTGTCTTTGATGCTCACCCACTACCCCAACATAGTCACAGACTCTTCCTTCATTAAAGAGCATGTCCCTGGATGGGAACTAGGGCGAGTTTAAGCACCAATCCTGAATCAGTCCTGGACCAAGGGGATCGAGCCTGTAGTTGCTGTGAGTTGCAGAGAGGACAGCAGGGAGGGACTAAATATTTGTGTCTAAATATTTGACAAATGATCCTACAATCTTTTTTCTAAAGATTTATTTATTTATATAAGAACTGGGGTACAGGCTAGTAGCACAGGAGGGTGAGAGAATTCCCCAGAAAGGGCAGGGAGCAGAACAGGCAGAAGGATGGAAGTACACTGCTGAGGGGAGGGCAAGACAGGAGAGGTGTGCTGTGCCATGTGGGTTGCTCCCTGGCCGGCCAGGAGTCGAACCGCACTGCAGAGGCTGCGGACAGCTTCACAGCTCAATCCCCGCTGTGCCACCTGGGAAGCCCCTGATCCTATAATCTTAAGCTAAATATTTTAATCATGGAATGGGCAACAACATTTTATGTATGAAAGTTATTTATTTAGTTATTTATTTTTACTGTGACGTGATCTGCTTAAAATCCGTGCTTACAGTGTCATAAATGATGTGGACCAAGTGTTGTGTAAGTCAGAAAAATAAGAAATGATAGTCTATTTCATACATTTTTAAAAACAATTTTTTAGTTGGAGCCATTAAAAATCTTACCCTAAACTTTATTAAAAATTTTAAAAATATTAGTCACAAATATAAGATGGAGCATGATCTTAATCAAGAGTAAGCGCAGAGAAAGGATCCCAAAATATTCACAAACACAGTTCTCCCCCCAACATACACACATTTTCATAAATTCATCACAGGGCCCTAAAGCAGCCATGGTCCAGCTGTCAAGGAGCTGCACTATCCTGCATGTCACAGTTTGTTCACACATAGAAGATCCTCAGCTCCGCATAGGAGGGTGATGCTTGAATGGACATGTTTAGATGCACTTGGAAACAAAGACACTAAAGATGAAAGAACATTCTCTACGTCACTAGAGCTGGCCACACAGACGACACAGGACATGGGACACAGACAGGCGTCCCCGAGTGCTGGGGACACGGTTCCTGTCTTTGCAGCCACCTCAGAGTCTGGGGCTCCTTGACCTGTCACACACAGTGCAGGGCTGGCTCTGCCTCCATCTCCATCCACGCCCCTCCCTGCTGTCCTCTCTGCAACTCACAGCAACTACAGGCTCGATCCCCTTGGTCCAGGACTGATTCAGGATTGGTGCTTAAACTCGCCCAAGTTCCTATCCAGGGACATGCTCTTTAATGAAGGAAGAATCTGTGACTGTGTTGGGGTAGTGGGCGAGCATCAAAGACACACGATGCTCCTCATCTCATCCCGTTCATAGCTCTGCACCAGCAAACAGATCCAGCTCTCCATGTGGGGACACCCTCCTCACCCGCTCTCCTCCACACTTCATGCTATACACGCCTCATTCCCTTAAGGAAGATCAGTCTACACTGTATGAGCTCCAAACTCAGTGCAGCGTCTCCCTTCACCTTCCTCTACACAGTCTCCTTACTCTACCTGGGTCCCAACTCCCTGCTCCAGCACCAAGAGCCAACACCTGTCTCAACACCTGGAGGATATTTGGTGACTGATGAACATGCAGATGGAGGAACACAGTAGACTCCAGGGATCACCAAAGAGTCGGTCTGGGAGGACCTCAGCTCCAAAGGGGGCACCTGGGGAAGGAGGATGAAGGACGTGAGCGACAGTCCAGGGAGACCGGGCCGTGCGCTTGGGTCTGTGTAATGATACAGCTCTGGGGAGAGAGGAGACTGTCAGATATTGGGGAGAACACCCTGAGCTTGGTGCTGAGGCAGACATGGTGGGACAGGGCCTCAGACAGTGCAGAGACACAAGGCTTAGCTGGAGATGAGGTCAGCAGGGAGGATGCTCAGTATCTGGGCTCCCACAACTCCTGACAGCCATACTCTGCATTGTCCTCCCAACTACTGCATCTGGTTGGCAGTGATGATAATTTTCACTCCAGCAATATCAGGGAACCAGAGTGAAAAGGAAAGCTCACTAGCCTTAAGAACATATCCGCATGAAAATTAAAAACACAATTCACAGAGTGGTACATTTGAAAGGATCTGTATTACATGGAGAATAGGAAGTGATGCTTTTCCTAAATATTGAGACCAGAAGACACTCCACTCACAGGACAGTAACTGATTCTGTCCTGTGTTCTTCAGGCAAAAAACTTTCTCTGCAGGAAAATGATCAGCCCCTGCAGCTGTGCCCACGGCCCCGCCTCTGCTCATTTGCATGTTTCCAGAGCACAGCCCCTCCCTGCACACTATTCATAGTCTGCCCCAGCTCTGAGGGTCAGTCCAGGCAGGACCCATCATGGACATGAGGGCCCCCGCTCAGTTTCTCAGCCTCCTGCTGCTCTGGCTCCCAGGTGAGGAAGGAAACACCAGGAGTTGATGGGCCCCGGGTGGGCAGGACCCCTGGCCCTCAGGGAAGTCCTCAGATGACAGGATGACAGTGTGGGTGTGTTTTCTGTTTCCATCCTAGGGGCCAAGTGTGACATCCAGATGACCCAGTCTCCACCCTCCGTGTCTGCATCTCTGGGAGACAGAGTCACCCTCTCCTGCAGGGCCAGTCAGGGTGTTAGCAGTTATCTAAACTGGTATCAGCAGAAACCAGGGAAAGCTCCTAAGCTCCTGATCTATTATGCATCCAGTTTGCAAACTGGGGTCCCATCCCGCTTCAGTGGCAGTGGATCTGGGACAGATTTCACTCTCACCATCAGCAGCCTGGAGCCTGAAGATGCTGCCACATACTACTGTATGCAGTATGACAGTTATCCTCCCACAGTGACACAAGCCTAAACAAAAACCACCCAGGGAGCAGCTGTGTGAGGCTGGGCAGCCCAGCTGCTTTCCATGTTGCTTCTATCTGCTGAGAGCACATCTCAGATGGAGTCTCATTCGAAGGACTGAATGTGCTGGTAGAAGGAGCTGGTGGCTCTTTGTCCCTAACTCTCTTTCCCCTCCTCGCCCAGCAGCACAGACAAGATAATGACTCTGTGGATTTATTAAAGACAGAGCTGATGACACCTGAGCTGTCTGCCTATGACCTGATGAGGTTGTACAGTGGTAGGGAGCCACTGTAGTTCGAGTAAGAATTTTTTTAAATAAAATATATACACACACATAGATGATTAAGGCTCCTAGAAATTGAGCATAAGGATTTTTCCATAACACTCTCCTCCCACACAGACCTCATTCTCCAGCAGTTGTACGGATGTTCAAGATGAAGACCCTGAACCCACAGATTAGAGAGGTCCCGCCCCTACTCAGGCACAGGCTAAAGGTTCGCAGTTACCAGGGTGTGTGTCCCCCGTGACAGTGCCCACAGAGCAGCTTCACTGTTTCAAATTCCTTTGTGCTCCACCTCTTAATCCCCCATAGTCCTTGATGTTATTACTGTCCCCACTAAGTCCCCTTCCCCTGAATGTCCTTCAGATAGTCACATAGTATGCACATTTTTTCAGCCTCATTTCTGTCCTTAAAATTAAGTTTCTTCCATGTCCTTTTTTTGTCCATTCAAGAATCACAAATTAAATCAGCAACAGACAAAGTCACCCCATAGGATGCCTGACTATAGACAGTCACCCCTCCTCACACCGTCACCTGTCATGATGATGTGACATCAGGGACTCCCTCAAATATCGTGATGGCACGAATTAGTGCTGATCAATGATCCATTGTCTGGAGGAGCCACAGTCTATTTGTACATTTACCACCCCCTGGAGGACACCTGGGCGTTACCAAATTCTTAATTTTATGAGTAAAGTACCGTAAGCACTGAGGTCAGGGTAATGTGGATGTTTAACCTTTTGGGGGAAATACGAAGGAGTCTTGTTGCTGGGTGACATGCAAGAGTGTGCTCATCTTGTAGGAAACCAACAACATGTGGTCCAAAGTGATGGCACCAATTTGTGTTCCCACTGTGATGTGTGAGTCAGACCCTGGGTCGCATCATTGACAGATGATGTTGTGATGAAGTGTCACTGTTCTAGAGTCAGGCATCACAATGGGGGGTGCAGTGGGGGCTACTGCTGATTTCCTTTGCATTTCCAGATGATGTGACATGTGGCCCATCTCTTCACTTGCTTATGAGTCAACTGTGTATCTCCTTGGGTGAGGGGTCTGCTAAGGACATTGCCCCAATCTTTATTGAGATATTGTTTTAAGAATTACCTGTGTATTTCAAATAATAACCCACACCTCATAGGTCTTTTGCAATTTTTCTCCCTATTCTTTCTTGTCTAGAATTGTTTTAATAGAGGGAGTTAGAGGTTAAATTACAATCCTTTCATGGTCTGGTGGCATGTGTTCAGGGAAGCAAACACCAGACATGGGGTTCTCTGTTGCTGTCCAGGACACGAGAGCACATCATCACTGAGTGGGTAAATTGCCTGCTGCTGTGGTCCTCAGAACTCTTTAGAAAGCCCAGCACAGGGCGCTAAAGCTCTAACCTCCGCTGCAGCTCTCCAGGAGACTCTCCAGAACTGCAGGTGTGATGGACAGAAATGAATCCTCTCCCCCTTCAGATATCTATGAAGACCTTTTATTGACAATTCTAAGGAGACGTAAAGAGAAAAGGGGCTGTGGTAAATGTGTTTCCAGTAGAGATGGCCATAGGGGAGGTGACAACTAGCACCCCAATGTAAACAAAGCATCACCTGCACAGTGGGGTCCATTCTCTTCACATTGTCCAGTGTCAGCTTCAAATGTGAGGATGGGAAGCTGAGGAGCAGTCGCTGTCACTGTCTGTCCTCTGTCAGGGACCGTGGTCAGGACTGCAGACGCAGGGGTCACCTCACTCGGGACCTCAGGCAGGTCATTTTCCACCTGCGTCCTCTCCATGACCCGTGGCCTGTGTGCAGGGCCGGAAGTTGATATGGTCAGGCTTGTGTTATTTTCATGTTTGTTTGCTTCTTATCATACATACACGTGCACACACACGTATATAGTTTCTTATTTACTTAGTTCCATTCCCCAAAGGACTCTTTCCCTTCAGAAATTTCTAACATTAATCTATTATGACTTCAGTGTGTAAGGATGACAGAGTTCAACAGACTTTAACAACTGGCTGCCCTAAATTTGGCATTCACTAAGGTATAACATTTTTTCGTTCTTTCTTCTTAAACAAGTCTATTTGGTCTCTCTAAGAAAGAAAGTTTATTCTCCTTTTCAGGATATTCTGACTTAAATATACCTATGGAATTCAATGTACTAGGTCCTTCTATCTGACAGAGTTAAACTGTTAACCTGATAACAGCAGATACAAAGGACAATGACCCTCACGTCCATCCTGTACCTTGAGACGCTGCTCATCAGTCCAGAGGAGGAGCTGAGTCGCTCGTGATTTCACCCGGGAGAAGCCAAGAAAGTGGTCACTCACTTACCTGAGAGATACCTGGACACATCTCTACGTGGTCAGAAGTCATTGCCTCAGTATATGTTATTTGAAGAGAAGCAGGAATACACGGCTTGTATTGTGCACAAAACAAAGAAACTTGCAGAATCTGATCTTTCTTGTCTTTGGGATACACAAATGTTTCTTTCAGTTTCCATGAGGCTGATGAAAGACAGGACACTCACTGTGCCCCTATGAAACCCTCCAGTCTCCCCTGGGCTCTCTCCACCCCGTGCTCCCAGCAGGGCATTTGCATGCGGGTCCCTAGGGAGGACCTGCACCTTCAGGACTGACATAAAACATCAGCTGCAGACTGATCTCACCCAACAGGGCCATCAGGTCAACCTCTCAAAATGAGGTTCCCTGCTCAGCTCCTGGGGTTGCTGATGCTCTGGACCCCAGGTAAGGCAGAGGGGAGAGGAGAATGGAGCCCAGGTTGGGGAACCTGAGCTCTGGGGTCCTCTGCCCCCATGAGTATTCTGTCTCTGTGTTAGATGTGCATGCCTTGTCCTTAAGAGAAAGTGGTGCTGAGATCTGTGACTATGTGAAGCATGTACACCCTGGGGGCACTGTCTAGAGAGGGCAGGCAAAGTTTCGGGGTCTCTTTCCACAGGTTATTACTGTGAGCCCATGGTTTTGGTGTACAATTAAATACCTCAAATATTGATAGTAAAACAAAGCAGTATTTTAGCCTAAATAAATAACAGACTTGAAATAATAAAAATGACTGATAATACTTGTCTTTACTTGTCACTTTTCTCTCCTTTCTTCAGGATCCAATGGGGAGGTTGTGTGGACCCAGGCTCTACTCTCCCTGCCCGTCGTCCCTGGGGAGCAGGTCTCCCTCTCCTGCAGGGCCAGTCAGAGCCTCGTACATAGTGATGGAAACACATATATGAATTGGTTCCAGCAGAAGCCAGGCCAATCTCCAAGGTGCCTGATCTATAAGGTCTCCAATAGAGACCCTGGGGTCCCAGACAGGTTCATTGGCAGCGGGTCAGGCACAGATTTCACCCTGAAGATCAGCAGGGTGGAGGCTGAGGATGTTGGAATCTATTATTGCGGGCAGGGTACACATGTTCCTCCTCAGTGATTGAGCCCCAAACCAAAACCTCCCTCGTGGCCTTTACCAGATGCCAACATGGTTGACTTTTGCCTCATGAGCAGTCAGATAAGACTCTGACTGTGTGTAAGAGGAATGTGTGGAGAGGTCTGGACCATGAGTGTCTCAGCCACCGGAGACACCAGCTGTGAAGCCCTTTCACTGGCTCAGAGTCAGCCTGGAACAGGGCAGGGAGCGTGGGTGGGCTGGAACTGGCAACAGCCCCTTATGGTAAAGGGACAGCTGCTTGGATGCTCCCTGCCTGGTCTCATTGGTCAGTGACATGTAGTCAGCCTCATAAACACACAATGACACAAACACATTTTGCAAGAAAAGGAACAACATAATGGAATTTATCAGATTGCTAGGATTTCAATAGCATAATATTTTGTAATTTTGTTAAATTGGTATTTTGCCATATTCTTAATTTCCTGCTTCTTCATTGCTTAAACTATCATCTCCATTCATGTTGGGAAAACATTCTGCAACGTTATTCTCAGTCACAGTATGATTACAACACTCAAAATATTTCTTTTTGAGCAGTCAAATAATGTGATAATTCATAGCAAATACAAGATTTCTTATATATTTTTTTAATATTATTTTATTTATGCATGTAAGAACTTGGGTACTAGCCAGAGGTGTGGGGAGTGAGAGGATTCACCAGAGACAGAGCAGGGAACAGAACAGGCAGATTGACTGAAATACATTGCTGAGGGGAGCAGTGGGTGAGTCAGGAGAGGTCTGCTGTGCCATGTGGGTAGCTCCCTGGTCAGGGATTGAACTTTTGTGCAGTAGCTGCGGATACCTTCATAGGTTGCATCTTAAAGTTTTCTGCCACCAGGAGGCCCAAGATTTCATATTTCAAGAACATAATTGTCTCTAGACCAGTGAAAGCTACTGTGTGGGCATCAGCTCCATGGATATCAATCTGTTCTTGGGAAAAGGAGACTTTCCCCCAGAGAATGTGCAGCTTGAACAGGGGGAGGAATATGAGGCTTCTGTGACCATTCTCGGGTGCAACTCAGGTCTTTGGCCTAGGGGCATTGAAACCCAGAATCTACAATTCTCCGTTTTGAATCATTGCCCCAGAGGTTGCCTATACCAGGTGCATTACAATGAGAAGGAGTTGAAGCAGGGAGAAGAGTGACAAGGATAATTTCCTTTCCTGTCTGGATTGTCATAGAAAGTGCATGGATCACCTCTCACCCTCAGAAGGAATATTCTGTGTTGATTATCAGGCTCAGTTATCTCCTCCTTCATCTTCATACAAAATTCAAACTGCTCTTTGCAGGTTACTTCCTGACACAACCACCTTTGGGATTAATGGAACCAGAATCCTGTAATGACACTTTTTATGCCAAGAAGGATTTCAGTGCATGATTAGGTCTTTATGATTCTTTTCCCGTGGACTTATCTCCTTTTCATAATAATTTTGGTGCCCAACTAAGACATTTGAAATGTAAACTTATGTCACATTGAAAAACAGTTTGTTAATGAGTTTTACTGTATTTGACAAAAAAGCCCAGCCAGTTTTGATCAAAAACTGTTTTTCAGTATCACCATATTATTTCCCAAATACAGTGAAAATATATCTTATAAGAAGGGACATTTCTGACCAGAAGTCATCTTTACATACAATAGTTTCAGGTTAGAAAACATCCATGGGAGAAATTTGAGTCTTGGGCCTGATTACACAAACCCAAATGTCTAGAAGTTGGATGAAGGGATAGCAATTTGTAAGGTACATCTATCTGCATCTGTGTTTATGTATGTTTGTGTGTTGGGGGAGGTCAGAGAGAGAATTTTGTTAAGTTTTTAAACATGTTATTTCAACCTGCATTCAACTATGAATTAAATATTCCAAAAACTTCCCGATCTGGAGTTCCTTTTAGTACCAAAGCTAAAAAAAAGGCAAATTCTGACTAGGCGCTCTGGTCTGATATGGATCAGATTCAGCAAGTCTACTGCCTCACACTCTGACTCCCCTCCTATTCCCATCAAGACCAAGCCTATAGGGCTCTGTGCCCCCTTTGTAATTATAATAAATGGCCATTATTTCACAGTTCACAACAAAAATGTTTATACTTAGATTCAACATGGTATTTGTAACTCAAGTCAGCATGTTTTTTCATTTATGAAATGAATGTTTTTATCTGTGGAAAATATGGAACTGTCATGAGGTGAATGGAATTCATGGAATTCCTTTTCCAATAACAAAGAATGGAACTATTTCACTTGAATGCTTTTTTTCCCCTTAGGATATCAAGAATGGTCACAAATGTCAATGAGCAGCAAAGACAAAATCTGGGGCTGCATCTTCCAATCCCTTATATTCTTATCAGTTGCTCCACCCCCAAATGCCATACTTTTTTAGTATTTTCCCTGGGGCTATCTGTCCTCAGCAGCAACCCCCTCCAGGGAACACCAACTGTAACAGTCTTGGCTTTACCTATCTGTAACAGTTTAAGCTCTGCATTTAAGTATTATAAAGTTTAATTTCTGTGGTAACCAATGATAAGAGTTAGAGCAATCAGGCCTTCAAACAAAGAGTGAGATTTTCTTTTCAACATGTAAATGTCTCTTACAAAATAGCAACCAGTGCCCAACTTTCAGGGCCCCTCCTATGAAGTAATCCTCTGCCAAAAAGAACTTAGAGGAACAATAGGAGAAGACTCTGAGCCCATGGATAATGCTCTGAATCTACTCCACATCCTGACATTTGTGAGGACTCTACTCCCATGTCTAAGCCAAAGAGATGTGAGGTTCTGAGGATGACAAATCGCAGCATGCCATGAGCCAAGTATCCTGAATGGGCAGCTGCTGGGGAGGAGGGAGGTGGATATGTACATGGAGGAGGAAGGAATGAGGAACAAACAACAACATACAAATCCCACAACCTCTTAAAAAACATAGAAAGACAAAATCACTAAATGTTTAGGGAAACTCAACCCTATTAAAAAGAAATATAAATTTGATATCTGAGCAAGTTCTAGAATAATGGTACAGGAAACAGCATCCCACGGACAGCATAGATTCCTTTCCACACACAGACAGTTTTGTTTACATTCTCAGAGAAGAGCCCCACCCTCCCTTTGGCTCTCTGCACCCTGCTGCCCCACCTGGGGATTTGCATGTGGGTCCCTGGGGAGGACCTTCCCTGGCAGGGCTGAGATGAAAGGTCAGCTCAGGTCTTGCTTTGACTTATCAGGGCTCTCAGGTCAGCTTCTCAAAATGAGGTTCCCTGCTCAGCCTCTGAGGCTGATGATGCTATGGATCACTGGTAAGGGCAGAGGGGAGGGTGAGCTTTGGGGGAACCCTCTCCAGATGTGTATCTGTGCACATGTAGATGTGTACTGTGACCCACTGGTCAGTATGAGAACTGGAAGAAGCAAGTACCTGTCTTCTGTTGACATAGAATGGGGGGCATGTTGTTTGCAGGTTCTAAAAGTCACTCTGTATTATGCAAATCTGCAAAAGCAGGAATTTTAGGATGTTAATGAAAGTAAAAAATAATTTAGTCGGAAGTATGTAAGGAAAATTATGAAAATGGCTCATAAGATGTGTACATCATCTTGTGTTTTTCTCTCACTCCTTTAGGACCCAGGGGGGATGGTATCCTGACCCACACTCCCCTCTCCCTGACTGTCACCCTGGGAGAGTCGGCCTCCATCTCCTGCAAGTCCGTCAGAGCCTAGTGCATAGTGGTGGAAACACCTATTTGAATCGGTTCCAGCAGAAGCCAGGCCGGTCTCCAAGACCCCTGTTGTATGTGGTTTCCCACAGGGCCTCTGGGGTCCCAGGCAGGTTCAGTGGCAGCGGGTCAGACTCAGATTTTACCCTGAAGATCAACAGGGTGGAGGCTGAGGACCTGGGAGTCTATTACTGCCAGTAAAGTACCCATTCTCCTCCCACAGTGGTTCAGCCCTGAACAAAAACCTCCCTCCTGGTGACCAGCTGTCAACTGGGAGCAGGCAGGAGCTCTCAGGGTGAGAGGAACACTTAGGAGAACTTAGGGGGCTTGTTCACATGCAAGGGCTCCTGATCATGAGTCCCCAGTGCACCTCAGACACCACCTTTCCCAGCCTCCCCCGCTGAGCAGCCTCATCTGGACAGAAACCACAAGAGAATTGTTCTTACCTTACTATACGTCGGGGTAACAGCCCTGGTATTTGATTTGAAACCATCTTTGCTGTTACACGTGCTCACTGCTCCATATCCAGAGCCCTGACTTCACTGCTTTCATGTAAATTTCATATACACATCTTGCAAATGCTTTCAGGTTTTCTTATTTGTATAATTTTTAATCTAATTTCATAGTGTCTATTTATTTCCAAATATTTGGGAATTGTTGGATACATTTCCATTACTGATATTGAATATAACTTTTTAAAAATTGTATCAAATGTATTTTGTATGATTTGAACGTGTTTAATTTCAGTGTCCTGTCTTGAGGCCCACAGTATGCCCTGTCTTAGCATATGTTTCACAGGATGGGAATCTGACTGTTGTTTCCTAGAGCCTCCCTGGAGTCAGCTAAGTACAGGGTTGATCATGTTGTCATCTCCTGCTACTGCATGGACCCAAGGGCCAGGACTGCTTGCACTCCAAGCTGGGCCAGCTGCAGAGCCCATGGCTTTCTAGTCCCCATTCAAAGCTGGCTCTTCACATCCTCTGCTTCAGGAGCCAGGCCTGGCCTACACAAGGAGTGTGCTGTGTCCAGAAGAGGCCTGGCCATTTTTCTAAAGAAGAAGACACACGTTCGACACAGGGAAAGGGATGTCCCACTTCTTATGGGACCCCTGAGAGCTCTCTCCACACTGCAGTTGGGTGCCAGCCTAAGAGCAGAGTGAGGCAACTCCCAAGGGGCAGATGAGCTGTGAGTCATGACCGCCTCTCCTCAGGCAGCCTGGAAGAGCTCCCTGGTCATGTACAGATGGTTTGTTTGTCTTGACGCAATTTCTAAACAGGTATCAGGTTAGGAGGGTCTAAGATTCAAAATGACCATTTCTCTATTGGTATGTTGCTACTTTCACCTGGTCCTTCTGTCAGCACCACACTAGAGGGCAGGCAACTCAAGTTCCTATCACAAAATATCTCCTGTGGCAAGTGCTGGCCCAGAGTTATTCTGTACTTGAATGTAATGTGAAGTTTCAATACAGACAACAGCAATTCAGTGTCTCTCTCCTTTCCCTAACCACTCCATCAAGACCCACGCCTATCAATAGTAGGGCTATTCCCCTTCTGTTATCAGTGAAAGTTTATTCACATTGAATACACAAAATTTTTAGTAAAATTCAAAATTTTGTTTGATATTTATGTAAACATATATCTCCTTGGCCAATGGATCATTTTTATCTGTGAAAATACATACCTGTCTTGAAGTAAATGTAATGCATTGAATTATTTTTCAATAGCCAAAAATGAAAAGTTTTCCCTTAAACGCTCTTTTCCTTAGTGTTAGAATCTCAGGCACGAGTTCACAGTTGTCATGTGAGCAGCAATTTTCCGTGAGCAAATAAGACAACTTAGATCCCAAATAATCCTGTGCTAGTGGTAGCAGAGAAGGAGCTATGTAGGAATAAATAAGTGTAAACGGTTGAATAAATAACATCAGTAATTGTTAAATGGATTAAAAATCAGGCAATGGGATAGAATGTGGAGCTGTGAGACTACTGACCGATGGGGCCTAGGGAGGGCTCTGGGTTCTGTTCCAGATACATTTAGCCAGGAGGTGGCAGTAGTGACCATGTGACTGAACATAAAAATCCACTTCATGGAAAGGGCAAGTTCTCACCTGCACTTTTTTTTTTCCCCATGAGACATGGAAAGAGTCATGTCTCACTTGCCTACATTCTCCTGCACAGGGAGCCATCGTGGGAGAGAAGGAGGACTGAGAACTCTGGGTCTACTTCGTGAAAAATGCGGCCTAGAATGAGCTGTCCTGACCATTAATAAGAGAATTATACTAAATGGGCCTCCCCTGGTGGCGCAGCAGTTGAGCGCTGGGCTGCAAAGGGACCCGCACCCTCTGCAGTGCCAGTTCGATACCCGGCCACCAGCGAGGGTCCCACCTGGCGCACAGACCTCTCCTGCCGCGCCCGCTGCTCCCCTCAGCAGTGTATTTCATCAGTCTGTCTGTTCTGCTTCCTGCTCTGGCTCTGGTGAATTCTCTCACCCTCCCTCCCTTCACACTGTACAAAGTGCTTGTATAAATAAATAAATAAATCTTTAAAAAAAGAGAGAGAGAGAGAATTATATTAAACACTTCCAATACTCATTCTGTGCTACGTGCTACATCCGTCTTATCACTCCCCCATCTAGAGAGAGGGAAATTCTCTTGGCCACAGCCCTCCCCAAGATTGGTACAAACTCTGTGTTAAAAATAAGTTCAGGGCCTCCCTGATTGCTTAAGGGGTTAAGACGCAACCCATGAAGCTATCTGCAGCCTTGCAGCACCAGTTCAATCCCTGGCCAGGGAGTTACCCACATGGCACAGCAGACCTCTCCTGACTCACCCACTGCTCCCCTCAGCAGTGTATTTCAGTCAGTCTGCCTGTTCTGATCCCCACTCTGTCTCTGGTGAATCCTCTCATCCCCCATACCTCTGACCTGCACCCCAGCTCTTGTATGCATAAATAAAAAAATCTTTTAAAAAATAAAAATAAGTTCATTATCACAATGATGTTTATGAATATTAAGGTAAAACAGCAAAACCTAACATAATGAACATGAACCACAAGCAGATCTACATATTTGAAATAGACAGTTTAAATGAGAGATTAAGCCCCTAGTTGAAACTGCAATGTTTGAAATGCTGAGTTAACACTGTTATTTTCCCCTGTGTATCTTACCTGTGGCCCTAGAGCTGCTCTGGACTGTGTCTGGAGGAGGGACACAGCTGGGGTGACAGATCTAGACCAGGATCCTCTGTCCTGCCCCAGCCCACCATTGTGCCTGCAGGCTCCCTCCTGCTCCACCTTCTCTTTGCAACCACAGCTTTTGTCTCTCAAGTGATCACAGGACCTGATCGGTGCAGCCTTGTCACTCATAGGATGGCCAGTTCTGGTCACCTGTTTTGTCCTTTTTCTTCAACCAGGTGACAGGTTTATTGATAAGAAGAATCATTTTGTGTTACTACAGTCTGTTCTGGGACCCCTAACCTTAGTTTTAGCATCACCCAACACAGGGAAAGTCTCAGTCTTTACTGAGTGGGGCCCATAGAAAATCCTCTAAGTTGCTGCATCACAAATCAGCCATTAGAGGTCACCAAACCCCCAAGTAAACTCAAGACTCAAACCCCTGAAAGAAATACTGAGAAAGAGGGAGCCCCTAAGGCAGGATGGTCTCTGGCTGGACTGGGAGCTTGGGGGACTCCAGTGCTGACTGTGAGCAAACTTGCCAGTGCCTGTACTCAGTGTGTGGAAGCATCTTTGCCCTCCCCTTTGTGGACTGTGTCCCCACAACCATCCCCAACTTTTCTGTGTAGGATCAGCCTCAGAGGAAACTTGATACATGGACCCAGCTTTGCTCCTTTTCTTCCAACTCCGGTTCTGCTGAGGAAAAGGGTTCAGGCTTTGCCCCAGGTTTGTTTACCTGATAAGCAGACATTTATAGAAAAGGAACTCTTAGCCGATTTTGTGTCCTAATCATAAATAAATCTTACCTTAATGATCTACATGTATGGCATTCCTATTTGGAAATCTTCATGTTCATTTCCCACTTAAGAACCAGTGGGGAGGACACTGAGTAAGTCCTGACCCAGGCTCCCTTGCTTGTCCCATGAGAGGGTCACTTTTGCCTGCAGGGCCAGACAGAGGTCACATCATCCCAGCCTGAAGTCTGCAAAAACCAGCTCCCAGGCTCATGCTCCTTGGTGCTGCCCCGGACATGGTACCTGCCAGGGGCCCGGCATGTGGGTCTCGACAGAAGACTCACCATCAGCTGCCAAGACACCCTCATCCTGTCACTTGTCTAGGCCTAAATCTCCCCATATGTCCCTTCTGTCCTGGTGCTACTCTGGTCTCTGGAACCTTCTTGGGGAAGCAGGCCTGGACAGACAGCTGCGCAATCACATCCCCTTTCTTTCTTACCTTCCTGGCCCCTTTGACCCCCCTATAATGATCTCCCCTAAATCACTCAGTGGCTTCAGTGTGTCTGTATCTACCTCCTGTTCTGAGTGCACCGCCAGATGATCCTGCTTCACATATAGGCTGTAGGCATCTCCCAGTCAAGACCCTGGAGTGTCTCCCCATCCTGTCCTCCCCTGTCCGGAGGTGGTGCATTTTCTAGGATTCCTGTGCAGAAAGGTGGGGGTGGGAACAGGACACACAGGAGGATGTGCTTAGAGGCTGCACAGAGGGCAGACACTGCATTAGGGCAGGGTCCTGGCAACACGAGAAGCGAAGGGAGCTGGGCAGGGTGACCCCTCCTCACCCTGAGACTAGAGCTGCTGTCTCCTGGGATGTGTGGGAGATGTGGCCATGGGGGAGCCTGCAGGTGCAGGGACACAGTTGACCCCAGGGATCACTGAGGATTTGGTCTGGGAGGACCTCAGCTCGAAAGGGAGCACCTGGGGGAGAAGGATGAAGGACGTGAGCTACAGTCCAGGGAGACCCGGGCTAGTGCTCGGGTCTGTTGATGACACAGCACTGGGGAGGGAGGAGACTGTCAGATGCGGGGGGAGCACACCCTGGCCTTGGGACCAGGTGAATGTGGTGGCACAGGGCCTCAGATATGGAGGACACAAGGCTTAGCAGAAGATGAGGTCAGCATGGAGGATACTCAGTGTCTGGGCTCTCATTACCAATTCAGGACACCCACAGTCTTATCCTTTCTACCTCAATGCATTGCTCTCTGGAAGTGAAGACAATTTATTAACCAGTAATATCAGGGAGTCAATTTAGAAATAGCCTCTCATGCTCCAAAGTTCAAATAAAGAAGTTGTAAAATTTCTTTGAGTGCCTTTCTTTATAGGCCCTGTACTACATGGAAACTAAGAGTAAAGCGTGTCAAGGATAAGACTAAAAGAACACTACATTCAAAGGAGTGTAGATGACTCTGTCCTGCCATCCCCAGTGAGAAATACCTTCTCTGCAGGCAAGTTCACCCTACCCTGGGGGGACCTGGTCACTGGGGAGTCCCTGTCTCTGTGTTGCTGAGATGAGCCCCTGTAGCTGTGCCCACTGCCCCGCCCCTGCTCATTTGCATGTTCCCAGAGCACAGCCCCTCCCTCCACACTATTCATAGTCTGCCCCAGCCCCTGAGGGTCAGTCCAGGCAGGACCCAGCATGGACATGAGGGCCCCTGCTCAGCTCCTCAGCCTCCTGCTGCTCTGGCTCCCAGGTGAGGAAGGAAACACCAGGAGTTGAGCAGCCCGGGGTAGCAGGACCCCTGGCCCTCAGGGAAGTCCTCTCATGACAGGATGACAGTGTTGCTGTATTTTGTCTTTCTATTTCAGGGGCCAGGTGTGCCATCCAGATGACCCAGTCTCCACCCTCCGTGTCTGCATCTCCGGGAGACAGAGTCACCATCTCCTGCCGGGCCAGTCAGAGCGTTTCCAGTAATTTACACTGGTATCAGCAGAAACCAGGGAACGCTCCTAAGCTCCTGATCAATTATGCAAATAGTGTGCAGCCTGGGGTCCCATCCCGCTTCAGTGGCAGTGGATCTGGGACAGATTATTCTCTCACCATCAGCAGCCTGGAGCCTGAAGATGCTGCCATTTACTACTGTCAGCAGGGTTATAGTTTCCCTCCCACAGTGACACAAGCCTGAACAAAAACCACCCAGGGAGCAGCTGTGTGAGGCTGGGCTGCCCCAGCTGTTCCTCCTGGTGCCCCCTCTGTTGAGAGCTGCTCTTGCATGCAATTTAGTTGAAGGTGATTGGAAGTTTCTGGTAAAAGGGGTTCCCTTCTTTCCAACACTGAACATCCCATATCAGACTAGAACTATTATGTTAATGAAACTACATTGCCTCTTCTCAAACCCACAATCCATAATTAATAAGGGGGCTTACTCTTGGCATTGTATATTCTAAGAATGGTTTAGAATAAGGACAATGACAAGGACATGTACTCACCTTTGCACCATCACAAAGAGGAGGATCACTGCCCTAACATTTCTCTGTGTTGCATCTGTTATCCCACCCACTTGTAAAACCCAAACTTCACTGCTGTTTTCACTGCCTCCTTAAAGTTCCCTTTTCCAGAATCCCCTTAGATGGAATCACAGCCTGTTTCAGATTGGCTTCTGCACTAAAATGAGCATTTCATTTGTGTCCATGTCATTTCAGGACATATTAGCTCATTCTTATCTTATTCAGTGTCGATTAATATTCCATTGTCTGGATGTGTCTCCGTTGATTTATACATTTCACATCTACTGAAGGACACCTTGCAGGCTTCGAACTTTGGTATTTAGGAATAAAATGCTATAAACATTGTGTGCAGGTTGTATGTGAACATCTGGCTAAACCCTTTTGGGAAAATACCAGAGAGTCCAATCACTGCTGGACTAGATGGTGAAGTGTATGTTTAATGTTGTAAGAAACCAGCAAACAGTGATCCAAAGTGACTACACCAGCTTAAATTCCACCAGTGGTGTGTGGCAGAGACCCTGTGGCAGGAGGAGGGGCCCGCAGGAAACAATAGTTGTGTAAAAGGAAATGTATAGATAATGTCAGGAAATGTCCTAATATAAATCCTGATATAAATCAGTCCTAGTATAAATCAGGCAACGGAATAGAGAGTGTGGTGCTGAGAGACTGCTGATCTGTGGGGGTCAGGAAAACCTCCTCATCCCTCATCTGGACCATGCCACTCCCTCCTCCAAGGCCACCAGCATCTCCCCTGGCCACCCGGAGTCTAGTCTCCAGTCAGCCGCAGAGGATCTTTGTAAATGTGCCTCATGCTTCTCTGTTCAACTCTTCCCACATTCCACTTCACCCTGAGTAAGAATCCAAGGTCTTGCAATGCTCCCGGCATCATGGGACCAACCCCTTCCTGTTCTTTCCCACCTTTCTCCTAACACCCTGACCTGCAGGGCCTGTGAGGAGGCCACTGCTTAATGCTGACCACGTGGCGGGACTCACAGTCCTGCGGCAATGGGAGACTGAACACCGGGACCAGCAGGACACACAGCACCAGGACTGCTGGCTCCACGCCGGTGCCGCCCTTAACACAGGCTGGCAGGATGGGGCCACAGGGACACGCGGGAGGAAGGTGGCGCTAGTGACACACAAGGCGATGGAGCAAGTGTTTTCTTAAACCTACCACTTGGGATTTTCAGTGTTTGAGTACACAGATCTTATTTACTCTTCCTGTTCACACTTGCTATTTAACACAATGCGTATTTTGGGTTCTGCTAATTGTGTCTAAATATTTGACTAATGATCCTACAATCTTTTTTCTAAAGATTTATTTATTTATATAAGAACTGGGGTACAGGCCAGTAGCACAGGAGGGTGAGAGAATTCCCCAGAGACAGAGCAGGGAGCAGAACAGGCAGAAGAACGGAAGTACACTGCTGAGGGGAGCAGTGGGACAGGAGAGGTCTGCTACACAATGTGGGTTGCTCCCTGGCTGTCTGAAATCGAACCGCACTGCAGAGGCTGCAGACAGCTTCACAGCACGGTGCTCAGTCCCTGCTGTGCCACCTGGGAAGCCCCTGATCCTACAATCTTAAGCTAAATATTTTAATCATGGAATGGGCAACAACACTTTATGTATGAAAGTTATTTATTTAGTTATTTATTTTTACTGTGATGTGATCTGTTTAAAATCCATGCTTAGAGTTTCATAAATGATGTAGGCCAAGTGTTGTGTAACTCAGAAAAATAAGAAATGATAGCCTATTTCATACATTTTTTAAAAAAAATTTTAGTTGGAGCCATTAAAAATCTTCACCTAAACCTAATTAAAAATTTAAAAAATATTAGTCACAAATGTAAGATGGAGCATGATCTTAATTAAGAATAAGAGCAGAAAAAGGATCCAAAAACATACATAAACACACTTTCTCCCATCCCCCAAACACATTTTCATAAATTCAACACAGGGCCCTAAAGCAGCAATGGTCCAGCTGTCAACGAGCTGCACGATCCTGCATGTCACAGTTTGTTCACACATGGAAGATCCTCAGCTCCGCATAGGAGGGTGATGCTTGAATGGACATGTTTAGATGCACTTGGAAACAAAGACACTAAAGATGAAAGAACATTCTCTTCGTCATAAGAGCTGGCCACACAGATGACACAGAACACGGGACACAGACAGGCACCCCGAATGCTGGGGACACGGTTCGGAGTCTGGGGCTCCTTGACCTGTCACACGCAGTGCAGGGCTGTCTCTGCCTCCATCTCCATCCACGCCCTTCCCTGCTGTCCTCTCTGCAACTCACAGCAACTACAGTCTCTTCCCAGTGGTCCAGGACTGATTCAGGATTGGTGCTTAAACTCGCCCAAGTTCTAATCCAGGGACATGCTCTTTAATGAAGAAAGAATCTGTGACTATGTTGGGGTAGTGGGCGAGCATCAAAGACACACGATGCTCCTCATCTCATCCCGTTCATAGCTCTGCACCAGCGAACAGATCCAGCTCTCCATGTGGGGACACCCTCCTCACCCACTCTCCTCCACACTTCATGCTATACACGCCTCATTCCCTTAAGGAAGATCAGTCTACACTGTATGAGCGCCAAACGCAGTGCAGTGTCTCCCTTCACCTTCCTCTACACAGTCTCCTTACTCTACCTGGGTCCCAACTCCCTGCTCCAGCACCAAGAGCTGCTGTCTCAACACCTGGAGGATATTTGGTGACTGATGAACATGCAGATGGAGGAATGCAGTGGACTCCAGGGATCACCAGGAGTTGGTCTGGGAGGACGTCAGCTCAGAAGGGAGCATCTGGGAAAGGACGTGAGCAACAATTCAGGGAGACCAGGCCATCTGCTTGGGTCTGTGTAATGACACAGCGCTGGGGAGGGAGGAGACTTTCAGATTGGAGAAAACAGCCTGAGCTTGGAGCTGAGGCAGACATGGTGGGACAGGGCCTCAGACAGTGCAGAGACACAAGGCTTAGCTGGAGATGAGGTCAGCAGGGAGGATGCTCAGTATCTGGGCTCTCACAGCTCCTGACAGCCACACTCTGCATTGTCCTCCCAACTACTGCATCTGGTTGGCAGTGATGATAATTTTCACTCCAGCAATATCAGGGAACCAGAGTGAAAAGGAAATCTTGATAGGCTTAAGAACATATCCGCATGAAAATGAAAACACAATTCACGGAGTGTTACATTTGAAAGGATCTGTATTACATGGAGAATAGGAAGTGAAGCTTGTCCTAAATATTGAGATCAAAGACACTCCACTCACAGGACAGTAACTGATTCTGTCCTCTGTTCTTCAGGCAAAAATGCTTTCTCTGCAGGAAAATGATCAGCCCCTGCAGCTGTGCCCACTGCCCCGCCCCTGCTCATTTGCATGTTCCCAGAGCACAGACCCTCCCTGCATTATATTATAGTCTGTCACAGCACCAGAAGGTCAGTACAGGCAGGACCCCACGTGGACATGAGGGCCCCCACTCAGCTCCTCAGCCTCCTGCTGCTGTGGCTCCCAGGTGAGGAGTTGAACAGCCCTGGGTGGGCAGGACCCCTGGCCCTCAGGGAAGCCCTCTGATGACAGGATGACAGTGTGGGTATATTTTCTGTTTCCATCCCAGGGGCCAAGTGTGACATCCAGATGAGCCAGTCTCCATCCTCCGTGTCTGCATCTCCGGGAGACAGATTCACCATCTCTTGCCGTGCCAGTCAGAGTGTTGGCAGTTATCTAAACTGGTATCAGCAGAAACCAGGCAAAGCTCCTAAGCCCCTGATCTATGGTGCATCCGTGGTCAGGACTGCAGACACAGGGGTCTCCTCCCTCGGGACCTCATGCGGGTCATTCTCCACCTGCGTCCTCTCCATTACCTGTGGCCTGTGTGCACGGCCAGATTCAGACGTGGTCAGGCTTGTGTTACTTTCATGTTTGTTTGCTTCTTATCATACATACACCCGCGCACACACATATAATTTCTTATTTACTTAGTTCCATTCCCCCAAGGGCTATTTCCCTTCAGAAATTTCTGAAATTAATCTATTATGACTACAGTGTGTAAGGATGACAGAGTTCAACAGACTTTAACAACTGGCTGCCCTAAATTTGGCATTCACTAAGATAAAACTTTTTTTGTTCTTTCTTCTTAAACAAGTCTATTTGGTCTCTCTAAGAAAGAAAGTTTATTCTCCTTGTCAGGGTCTTCTGACTTCAATATACCTATGGAGATCAGTGTACTAGGTCCTTCTATCTGACAGAGTTGAACCGTTAACCTGATAACAGCAGATACAAAGGACACTGACCCTCACGTCCATCCTGTACCTTGAGACACTGCTCATCAGTCCAGAGGAGGACTTGGAGTCCTCACATGAGTCACTCGTGAGATCACCTGGGAGAAGCCAAGAGGTTGGTCACTCACTTACCTGAGAGAGACCTGGACACGTCTCTGCATGGTCAGAGGTAGTGCCTCAGTATATGCTATTTGTGTTTTGGTTTTTTTTAATTAATTTTTTTTTTACAGAGGCATGCTTTATTTATTTGTTTGTTTGTTTGTTTGTTTTTGTTTGTTTATACATGCACTGGATACAGTCAGAAGCCCGGGAGGGTGAGAGAATTCACCAGAGTCAGAGCAGGGAGCAGAGCAGGCAGAAGGAGCGAAGTACACTGCTGAGGGGAGCAGTGGGCGGCAGGAGAGGTCTGCACGCCATGTGGGACTCTCCTCTGGTGGCCAGGGAGCAGCGATCGAACCGGTGCCGCAGAGGCCGTGGGCAGCTTCGCAACCCAGTGCTCAACCGCTGAGCCACTGGGGAGTCCCAGTATATGCTATTTGAAGAGAAGCAGGAATACACGGCTTGTATTGTGCACAAAACAAATAAACTTGCAGAGCCTCCCTGGTGGCCCGAGGATTGAGCATCGCACTGTGAAGCATTTTGAAGCCTCTGCAGCATGAGTTCGATTCTTGGCCAGCCAGAGAGCAACCCATATGTGCAGCAGATCTCTCCTGAGTTGCCTGTTGCTCACCTCAGCAGTGTATTCAGTCAATCTGGCTGTTCTATTCCCCGCTCTGTCTTTGGTGAATCCTCTCACCCCCGCATCTCTGGCCTGTACTCCAGCTCTTGTATGCATAAATAAAGAAATCTTTAAAAAAAAAAACAAAACTTGCAGAATGTGATCTTTCTTGTCTTGGGGATACACAAATTTTTTTTGTTTCCATGAGACTGATGAAAGACAGGACACTCACTGTGCCCCTATGAAACCCTCCGGTCTCCCCAAGGCTCTCTCTACCCCCTACTCCCAGCAGGGCATTTGCATGCGGGTCCCTAGGGAGGACCTGCACCTTCAGGACTGACATAAAACATCAGCGGCAGAGTGATCTCACCCGACAGATCATCAGGTCACCCTCTCAGAATGAGGTTCCCTGCTCAGCTCCTGGGGTTGCTGATGCTCTGGACCCCAGGTAAGGCAGAGGGCAGAGGAGAATGGAGCCCAGGGTGGGGAACCTGAGCTCTGGGGATGTCTGCCCCCATGTGTATTCCGTCTCTGTGTTAGGTGTGTGTGTCTTGTCCTTTAGAGAAATTGGTGCTGAGATCTGCGACTATATGAAGCATCTGTACCCTGGGGACACTGTATAGAGAGGGCAGGCAAAGTTTTAGGGTCTTTTCCCACAGGTTATTTATTGTGAGCTCATGGTTTTGGTGTACAATTATATACCTCAAATATTGATAGTAAAACAAAGCAGTATTTTAGCCTAAATGAATAACAGACTTGAAATAATGAAAATGACTGATAATACTTGTCATCACTTGTCACTTTTCTCTCCTTTCTTCAGGATCCGGTGGGGAGGTTGTGCTGACCCAGACCCCACTCTCCCTGCCCGTCGTCCCCAGGGAGCAGGTCTCCCTCTCCTGCAGGGCCAGTCAGAGCCTGGTACATAGTTATGGAAACACGTATATGAATTGGTTCCAGCAGAAGCCAGGCCAGTCTCCAAGGCACCTGATCTATAAGGTTTCCAACAGAGACCGTGGGGTTCCAGACAGGTTCAGTGGCAGTGGGTTAGGGACTGATTTCACCCTGAAAATCAGCAGGGTGGAGGCTGAGGATGTTGGAATTTATTACAGCGGACAGAATATGTATATTCCTCGCACAGTAGCTGAGCCCCAAACAAAAACTTCCCTCTTGGTCTGTACCACATGCCCACACAGTTGACTTTTGTCTCATGAGCAGTCAGAGAAGACCCTGAGTGTGTGTAAGAGGAAGGTGGTGGAGAGCTCTGGACCATGAGTGTCTCAGCGCACCAGAGACACCAGCTGTGAAGCCCTGTCCGTGCACAGTGTCAGTCTGGAAAAAGGCAAGGAGCGTGGGGTGCCTGGAACTGGGAACAGCGCCTCCTGGTGAAAGGGACAGCCTCTTGATGCTCCTGACTGGCCTGCATTGGTCAGTGACATGTAGTCATGCTCATAAACACACAATGACACAGACACACTTTGCCAGAAAAGGAAAAACTAATAGAATTTATCAGTTTGGTATGATTTCTATAGCATAAATTTGGTAACTTTGTTAAATTGGTGTTTTGCCATATTCTCAATTTCCTACTCCTTCATTACTTAAACTATCTTCTCCACTCATGGTTGGAAACACATTCTGCAAAGTTATTCTCAGTCACAACACAATGACAACACTTACTCAAAAAATTTCCTTTATTGAGCATTCAAATAACATGGTAATTCGAAGCAAATACAAGTTTTCATATTTCCTTTTTTTAAAAAGATTTAGTATTTTCTGCATGCAAGAACTGGGGTACAGGCCAGAGTTGTGGGGGATGAGGGGATTCACCAGAGACAGAGTGGGGAACAGTACTGGCTGATTGAAAACACTGCTGAGGGGAGCAGCAGGCGAGACAGGAGAGGTTTGCCGCGCCATGTGGGTACCTCCTTGGCTGGGGATTGAACTTGTGCTGCAGTGGCTGCGGATACCTTCATAGGTTGCATCTTAACCCCTTGCGCTACCAGAGAGGCCCAGGATTTCATATTTCAAGAACATATTTATCTCTAGACCAGCAAAACCTACTGTGTGGGCCTCAGCTCCATGGAAATCAATCTGTTTTTGGGAAAGGAGACTTTCCCCCAGGGAATGTGCAGCTGGAACTAGGGGTGGAATATGAGGCTTCTGGGACCATTCTTGGGTGCAATTCAGGTCTCTGGCCTAGGGGCATTGAAACCCAGAATCTATAATCTCCATTTTGACACTGCCCCAGATATTTCCTGCACCAGGTGCATTACAATGAGAGGGTAACTGGGAGTTGAAGCAGGGAGAAGAGTGACAAGGACAACTTCCTTTCCTGTCCAGATTGTCATAGGACGCACACGGATCTCCTCTCCCCCTCAGAAGGAATATTCTTTGCTGATTATCAGACTCAGTTATCCCTCCTTCATCTACTTACAAGATTCAAACTGCTCTTTGCAGGTTACTTCCTTTTACAACCACCTTTGGGATTAATAGAACCAGGATCCTGTATTAATACTTTTTATACCAAGAAGGATTTCAGTGCATGATTGTGTCTTTATGATTGTTTCTCGTGGACTTATCTCTGTTTCATAATAATTTTTGGTGCCCAATTAAGACACTTGAAATGTAAACTAATGCCATATTGAAAAAGGTTTGTTAATGAGTTTTACCATATTTGACAAAAAGAGCCCGGGCAGTTTTGATCAAAACAGTTTTTCAATACCACACATATCTCACACACTGTGAAAATTTACCTTATGGGAAGGAACATTGCTGTACAGAAGGCATCTTTGCATCCAAGAGTTTAAACTTAGAGAACATCCAAGGGAGAAATTTGGATCATGGGCCTGATTACATAAACCCAAATGTCAAGAAGATCAATGAAGGGACAGGTACATCTGCATGTGTGTTTGTGTGAGTGTGTGTGTGTGTGTGTGTGTGTAGAGAGAGAGAGTTTTGATAGGTTTTCAAACATGTTATTTCTACCTGCACTCAATTATGAATTAAATATTTCAAAAACTTCCCGATTTGGAGTTCCTTTTAGTACCAAAGCTTAAAAATATGCAAATTCTGTCTAGGTGCTCTGGTCTACTATGGATCAGACTCAGCAAGTGCACAGCCTCACACACTGACTCCTCTCCTGACCCCATCAAGACCAGCCCTATAGGGTCTTTCTTCTCTCTGCCTCTGAACATGGAAAGGTCTTCACCACTAAGAGTCTGCTGTCTTTGCCTCTGTGCATATAGATGACCAACTCTTTGAAGGTGCACCCTTTAACAGTGTGAAGCCCCTGCTAGCCAGGGTGGTACAAATGCAAGAACATATTTTGGGACTGACAGATTTTTGTTCCCCTTCAAAAATCAAGGAAAATTAAAATTCGGAATAAGATTACCAGTCAGAACTGAAGGTAAATATTTTTTAAAAAGTAAACACAGGAAATTAACCACTAGAAGACACAAATTAATTGAAATTCTATAAAAAGTTTATCAGGGAGAATAAAGTAATGGCAGGTATAAATTCAGAGAGGAAAAGAAGAAGTGAGGAACAATAGGGGGGTTAAGCATAGGAGATAGTTACATAAATTTTGAGCATAAAAAATTTCTTGTGGACCACGGGGGCAGACCGGGTGCGCAGGGGAGTGTTCCCACATCGGCATTTTGGAGCAGGGACCTTTCTTTGCTGGAGACTGTTTGAAACCAGCAGAAGGCTCCCAGAGGAGCCAGCGGTGAGCTGCAATGTTCTCCCAAGATGCCGGCCAGTACCAACAACACAGTGTTACAAGGAATACGGCAAATTAGAAAACAGGCAGTAGGGAGTAGAAAAACCACATGCAACCCAGCAACTCCTCAGGAAAAAAGCACACCACAAAAAGAAAACCACCTACCAGATTGCAACGACAGTAACTTGGAAGAACTTCTGAGCCTTCCAGAAAGAGAATTTAAAATTGCCATGATTAAAAGACAGACAGAAGTCATAAAGGAAAACAATGATAAGGGAAAAATAATTAATGGTCAGAAGAATGAAACTGAGTCCCTAAAGAGGGAAGTAAAAGAAATGCAGGAGATCAAAGAATTAATGGAGGTGCTAAAGAACTCTGGGAAAAACAATGAAAGCAGAATAGATGAAATGGAAGAACGAATAAGTAATCTTGAAGACACAAAAATAAAAAGGACCAAAACAGAAAAGGAAAGAGAAGTACGAAGGAAAAAGACCGAAGAAAGATTTGGGAACTATCTGACTCCATGAGGAAAGGAAATATAAGAGTTATAGGAATCCCAGAAGAAGAGGAGAGAGATGTAGGAACAGAGAAAATATTCAAGAGATAATTCCCAAACGTGACGAAGGAACTGAAAACTGATATACAAAAAGCAAGAAGAACACCAAACTTCCACGACGAAAGGAAAAATACGGCAAGACACATTATAGTAAAGCTCCCAAGAATCCAAGACAAGGAAAAAATAATGAAGCTGACAAGAGGGAAGAAACAGATAACATTCAAAGGAAAACCAATCAGACTGACATCAGACTTCACTGAAGAAACACTAGGGCAAGGAGAGAGTGGAGGGACATAGTCAACAGACTCCAAGAAAACAGATGCCAACCAAGAATACTCTATCCCGCAAAGCTCTCCTTCCTCTATGAAGAAAGAATAAGGACCTTCGCAGACAAACAGAAACTCTGGAATTTCATTACGACTAAACCCCCACTCCAAAAAATACTACAAGGAGTCCTAAAGCCAGAATCTCAGAGGGACAAATAACAACAAAAGAAGGCCAAAAAAAAGTTATTGAAAGAATAAATAAATAAAATCAAAGGAAAGACAAACACAATGGCAAATACAGATGTTAACATATCAATATTAACTCTAAATGTAAATGGACTAAACTCTTCAATAAAAAGACACAGAGTTGCAGCCTGGATTAAGAAACAAAACCCAACCTTTTGCTGTCTCCAGGAAACACATTTAGCTACAAAAGATAAAAATAGGCTCAAAGTTAAAGGATGGAAAATGATCCTACAAGCAAATGGACCAAAAAAGAAAGCAGGAACAGCTATACTTATATCAGATAAAACAGACTTCAAACTCAAAAAGATAAAAAGAGACCCCAATGGTCACTACATTATGATCAAGGGGACAATAATTCAAGAAGAAATAACACTCATTAACATATACTCACCAAACAAAGGAGCACCAAAATATATCAGACAACTATTGTCATCTCTGAAAACAGACATCAGAGAAAACACATACGTAGTGGGAGACTTCAACACACCACTATCAACAATGGATAGATCAATGAGACAAAAAATAAGTAAAGACACAAAAGCTCTAAATAAGGATCTAGAGAGCTTGGGCTTAACAGACATCTGTAGAACACTAAACCCCCAAAAAACGGAGTACACATTTTTCTCAAGCGCACACGGATCATTCTCCAGGATCGATCACATACTGGAACACAAGAAAAACATCAACAGATACACCAATACTGAAATCATACCAACCATCTTTTCTGACCATGAAGGCATCAAACTAGAAATAAACCATAAAAAGAAGGCAAGGTACTCTCCTACCTCATGGAGATTGAAACCCACACTACTGGAAGACCACTGGACTAATGAGATCAAAGAAGAAATTAAAAAATTCTTTGAATTGAACGACAAGGAGGACACCGATATCCTAAATGTATGGGATGCAGCTAAAGCAGTAATAAGAGGAAAATATATAGCAATAGAAGCTCACATAAAAACAAGAAAGAACTCAAAGAAACAACCTAATCTCGAAGCTCAAAGATCTAGAAAAAGAACAACAAAAGAACCCCAAAACCAGTAGAAGAAAAGAAATAATAAAAACCAAAGCAGAAATAAATGAAATCAAAACTAAAAAAGCAATCCAAAAGATCAATGAAACCAGGAGCTGGTTCTTCAAAAAATAAATAAAATAGACAACCCCCTAGCCAGGCTCACAAAGGAAAAGGAGAAAGCACAAATAAACAGGATCATAAACGAAAGAGGAGAAATCACAACAGGCACAGCAGAAATCAAAAGAATAATCAGCAACTACTATGAACAGTTATATGGAAACAAGTTCAACAATCTAGAGGAGATGGACAAATTCCTACAACTCTACAATCACCCAAAGCAAGATAAAGAAGAAATAGAACACCTAAACAGACCAATTACAAGCAGCAAAATTGAAATGGTAATCAAAAACCTCCCCAAAAACAAAAGCCCAGGACCTGATGGATTTACAAATGACTTCTATCAAACATTCAGAAATGAATTAGTGCCTATCCTTCACAAACTCTTCCAAAAAATTGAGAATGAAGGGATAATACCAAAAAGTTCTATGAAGCCAACATTACATTAATACCAAAACCGAACAAGGACAACACAAAAAAAGAAAACTATAGGCCAATCTCTCTAATGAACACTGATGCAAAAGTCCTTAATAAAATTTTAGCTATCAGAATCCAACAATGTGTCCATAAGATTATTCACCACGACCAAGTAGGATTCATTCCAGGGACACAAGGATGGTTCAACATCCAAAAATTAATCAACTTTATCCAACACATCAACAAAAAGAAATATAAAAACCATATAATAATATCAATAGATGCTGAGAAAGCGTTCAACAAAGTGCAACACCCATTCATGACAAAAGCCCTAGAAATTGTTGGGATACAAAAACATAACTCAACATCATAAAGGCCATATATGACAAGCCAACAGCCAGTATCATTCTCTCTCTCTCTTTTTTAAAGATTTATTTATTTATTTATTATTTATTTATTTATACAAGCTCTGGGTACAGTCAGAAGCGCGGGAGGGTGAGAGAATTCACCAGAGCCAGAGCAGGGAGCAGAGCAGGCAGAAGGACTGAAGTACATGCTGAGGGGAGCAGGGGTGGCAGGAGAGGTCTGTGCGCCCTGTGGGACTCTCCTCCGATGGCCTGGGAGCAGCTGGGGATATAACCGGCACTACAGAGGCTGCGGGCAGCTTCACAACCCAGCGCTCAACCACTGCACCACCGGGGAGGCCCCCAGCATCATTCTCAATGGTGAAAAGCTGAAAGCATTTCCATTAAGATCTGGAACAAGACAAGGATGGCCACTCTCACCACTGCTTTTCAATATAATACTGGAAGTCCTAGCCAGAGCAATAAGACAAGAGAAAGATATACAAGGAATCCAAATAGGAAAAGGAGAAGTCAAACTGTCACTGTTTGCAGGTGATATGATAATATACATAGAGAACCACAAAAAACTCCACAGAAAAAACTACTTCAACTCATCAATCAGTTCAGTAAAGTGGCAGGATACAAAATCAACACGCAAAAGTCAGTAGCCTTCCTATACACAAACAATAAATCTCAAGAAGAAGAAATTTTAAAAAATCCCTTTTATTATCAAAACAAAAAAATCAAATACTTGGGAATAAATCTAACAAAAGAGGTAAAGAACCTATACAAAGAAAACTATAAAACACTGTTAAAAGAAATAGAAGAAGACACAAAGAAATGGAAAGACATCCCCTGCTCATGGATTGGAAGAATAAACATTATTAAAATGGCCATCCTACCAAAAGCAATCTACAGATTCAATGCTATTCCAATCAAAATTTCAATGTCATTCTTCAAAGAAATAGAACAATTATTGATGAAATTCATATGGAATCACCAAAAACCCCGAATAGCCAAAGCTCTACTGAAAAAAAAAGAAGGAAATGGAGGCATCACACTCCCAGACTTCAAACTATACTACAAAGCCATAATCATCAAAACTGCATGGTATTGGAACGAGAACAGACACACAGACCAATGGAATCGAATAGAAAATCCAGAAATAAACCCACAGATTTATGGTCAACTAATCTTTGACAAAGGAGCAAATAATATGCATTGGAGCAAAGAAAGTGCTGGGAAAACTGGGTCGCTACATGCAAAAGAATGAAGCTTGACCACTACCTAACACCATACACAAAAACCAACTCAAAATGGATTAAAGAACTAGACATAAGACCTGAAACCATAAAATACATAGAAGGAAATATAGGTGAAACACTACGTGATTTGCATATCAAAGACATCTTTACAGACACATCACCCAAAGCAGGGATAGTGAAGGCAAAGATAAACAGCTGGGACTACATCAAATTAAAGAGCTTCTGCACAGCAAAAGAGACAATAACAAAAACAAAGAGAAACCCCACCAACTGGGAGAACATTTTTGCACCCAACACTAATGATAAAGGACTGATCACAAAAATCTGCAAAGAGCTGATAAGACTCAACAACAACAAAGAAAATAACCCAGTCAAAAAATTGGGCAGAAGAGGTAAAAAGAAACTTCTCTGAAGAGGAAACGCAAATGGTCAACAGGCATATGAAAAAATGTTCAACATCACTTGGAACTGAGACCCGGGGCACGAAATTAGGGGCGTGGGTTCCCCACGACGGCGGGGCACAAGGCAGACACAGCACCCCAAAGCCGTTGAGGTGTACCCTACCATCCCCGCTTTGCTCCCTGTCCCACGGGGTGGAAAATCAGCTCCCCAAGGGCTCTAGGAGAGATCTTTGGCGCCACCTAGCGACTTGTAGACATCACAGGCTCCTGAAGGAGCTAGTGGCCAGCTGGGGAGTTAGCCCACACCCGGCCCCTTCCGAACAAGTAGTCTGAGCCCACAGGGAGAGCGAGCACCCACAGCCAGGGCAGACCAGGCACGCAGAAGAGTGTGCCTGACACCGGACGCGCAGGGAGTGTGTCCCACATCACCATTTTAGAACAGGGACATTTCTTCAGTAAAAACTACCTGCAGAAGGCTTCCTCAGGAGCCAGAGGTGAGCGGGGGAAGTTCGCCCACGCCAGACCGCCTCTGGCCTGCAGTCCAAGCCCAGAGGGGGAGCAGGAACCCACCGCCGGGGCAGACCAGGCGCACAGGGGAGTGTGTCCCCACCTCGACATTTTAGGACAGGGACCTTTCTCCAATAAAGACAGCTTGAAACTGACAGATGACTCCTGGAGGAACCAGAGGGGAGAAGAGAAGCCCACCGAAGATGCCGGCCAGTCCCAACAACACAGTGTCCCAACGCATACGGCAAATTAGAAAACAGACAGTAGGGAGGAGAAGAACCACACGCAACCTAGCAACTCTCCAGAGAAAAAGCACACCACAAAAAGAAAACCAGCCCCCAGATTGCAACGACAGTAACTTGGAAGAACTTCTGAGCCTTCCAGAAAGAGAATTTAAAATTGCCGTGATTAAAAAACTGACAGAAGTCATAAAGGAAAACAATGATAAGGGAAAAATAATCAACGATCAGAAGAATGAAATTGAGTCCCTAAAGAGGGAAGTAAAAGAAATGCAGGAGATCAAAGAATTAGTGGAAGAACTAAAGAATTCTGGGAAAAGCAATGAAAGCAGAATTGATGAAATGGAAGAACGAATAAGTGCTCTTGAAGACACAGAAATAAAAAGAACCAAAACAGAAAAGGAAAGAGAAGTACGAAGGAAAAAGAATGAAGAAAGACTTCGGGAACTATCTGACTCCATGAGGAAAGGAAATATAAGAGTTATAGGAATACCAGAAGGAGAGGAGAGAGAAGTAGGAACAGAGAAAATATTCAAAGAGATAATTGAAGAGAACTTCCCAAATGTGAAGAAGGAGCTGAAAATTGATATACAAGAAGCAAGAAGAACACCAAACTTCCACGACGAAAGAAAAAATACAGCAAGACACATAATAGTAAAGCTCCCAAGAATCCAGGACAAGGAAAAAATAATGAAGCTGGCAAGAGGGAAGAAACAGATAACATTCAAAGGAAAGCCAATCAGGCTGACATCAGACTTCTCCGAAGAAACACTACGGGCAAGGAGAGAGTGGAGGGACATAGTCAACAGACTCCAAGAAAACAGATGCCAACCAAGAATACTCTATCCCGCAAAGCTCTCCTTCCTCTTTGAAGAAAGAATATGGACCTTCCCAGACAAACAGAAACTCCGGAATTTCATTGCAACTAAACCCCCACTCCAAAAAATACTACAAGGAGTCCTAAAGCCAGAACCTCAGAGGGACGAATAACAATGAAAGAAGGCCAAAAAAAAAAAGTTATTAACCAGTAGAAGAAAAGAAATAATAAAAACCAAAGCAGAAATAAATGAAATTGAAACTAAAAAAACAATCCAAAAGATCAATGAAACCAAGAGCTGGTTCTTTGAAAAAATCAATAAAATAGACAAACCCCTAGCCAGGCTCACAAAGGAAAAAAGGGAGAAAGCACAAATAAACAGGATCATCAATGAAAGAGGAGAAATCACAACGGACACAGCAGAAATCAAAAGAATAATCAGTAACTACTATGAACAGTTATATGGAAACAAGTTTAATAATCTAGAGGAGATGGACAAATTCCTACAACTCTACAATCACCCAAAGCTAGATAAAGAAGAAATAGAACACCTAAACAGACCAATTACAATTAGCGAAATTGAAATGGTAATCAAAAACCTCCCCAAAAACAAAAGCCCAGGACCTGATGGATTTACAAATGAATTCTACCAAACATTCAGAGACGAATTAGTGCCTATCCTTCACAAACTCTTCCAAAAAATTGAGAAGGAAGGGACAATACCAAACACGTTCTATGAAGCCAACATTATACTAATACCAAAACCGAACAAGGACAACACAAAAAAGGAAAACTACAGGCCAATCTCCCTAATGAACACTGATGCAAAAATCCTCAATAAAATTTTAGCCATCAGAATCCAACAATGTATCCATAAGATAATTCACCACGACCAAGTAGGATTCATTCCAGGGGCACAAGGATGGTTTAACATCCGAAAATCAATCAACGTTATCCAACACATCAACAAAAAGAAATATAAAAACCATATGATAATATCAATAGATGCTGAGAAAGCTTTCGACAAAGTGCAACACCCATTCATGATAAAAGCCCTTGAAATTCTTGGGATACAAGGAACATACCTCAACATCATAAAGGCCATCTATGACAAGCCAACAGCCAGTATCATTCTCAATGGTGAAAAGCTGAAAGCAATTCCATTAAGATCTGGAATAAGACAAGGATGTCCACTCTCACCACTGCTTTTCAATATAATACTGGAAGTCCTAGCCAGGGCAATAAGACAAGAGAAAGACATCCAAGGAATCCAAATAGGAAAAGAAGAAGTCAAACTATCACTATTTGCAGACGATATGATATTATACATAGAGAACCCCAAAAACTCCACAGAAAAGCTAATTCAACTCATCAATCAGTTCAGTAAAGTGGCAGGATACAAAATCAACATGCAAAAGTCAGTAGCCTTCCTATACACAAACAATAAATCTGAAGAAGAAGAAATCAAAAAAACCATCCCTTTTGTTATTGAAACAAAAAAAATCAAATATTTGGGAATAAATCTAACAAAAGAGGTAAAGGACCTATACAAAGAAAACTATAAAACACTGTTAAAAGAAATAGAAGAAGACACAAAGAAATGGAGAGACATCCCCTGCTCGTGGATTGGAAGAATAAACATTATTAAAATGGCCATCCTTCCAAAAGCAATATACAGATTCAATGCTATTCCAATCAAAATTTCAATGTCATTCTTCAAAGAAATAGAACAATTATTGATGAAATTCATATGGAATCACAAAAAACCCCGAATAGCCAAAACTCTCCTGAAAAAAAAAAGAAGGGAATGGAGGCATTACACTCCCACACTTCAAACTATACTACAAAGCCATAATCATCAAAACTGCATGGTATTGGAACAAGAACAGACATACAGACCAATGGAATCGAATAGAAAATCCAGAAATAAACCCACAGATTTATGGTCAACTAATCTTTGACAAAGGAGCAAAGACTATGCATTGGAGCAAAGAAAGTTTGTTCAATAAATGGTGCTGGGAAAACTGGGTCGCTACATGCAAAAGAATGAAGCTTGACCACTACCTCACACCATACACAAAAATCAACTCAAAATGGATTAAAGAAGTAGACATAAGACCTGAAACCATAAAATATATAGAATGAAATATAGGCGAAACACTATGTGATTTGCACATAGGGATTGGGGCCAGAATGGGGGGGCTGCAATTGTATGGGGAATATACAATATAAATATAACAATAAAATTTATAAAAAAAAAAAAAAGAAATAGCCTCTCATGCTCCAAAGTTCAAATAAAGAAGTTTCTAAAATTTCTTTAAGTGCCTTTCTTTATAGGCCCTGTACTACATGGAGACTAAGAGTAAAGCATGCCATAGATAGACAAGAAGAACATTATACTCAAAGGAGTGTAGACGATTCTGTCTTGTCATCCCCATTGAGAAATACCTTCTCTGCAGGCAAGTTCACCCTACCCTGGGTGGACCTGGAGATTGGGGAGTCCCTGCCTCTGTGCTGCTGAGATCAGCCCCTGCAGCTGTGCCCACTGCTCTGCCCCTGCTCTTTTGCATGTTCCCAGAGCACAGCCCCTCCCTCCACACTATTCATAGTCTGCCCCAGCCCCTGAGGGTCAGTCCAGGCAGGACCCAGCATGGACATGAGGGCCCCCGCTCAGCTCCTCAGCCTCCTGCTGCTCTGGCTCCCAGGTGAGGAAGGAAACACCAGGAGTTGAGCAGCCCCAGGTGGGCAGGACCCCTGGCCCTCAGGGAAGTCCTCTCATGACAGGATGACAATGTGGTGTGTTTTGTCTTTCCATTTCAGGGGCCAGGTCTGACATCCAGTTGAACCAATCTCCACCATCTCCTGCCGGGCCAGTCAGAATTTTAGCAATGATTTACAGTGGGGTCCCATCCCACTCAGTGGCAGTGACTCTGGGACCGATTTCACTCTCACCATCAGCAGCCTGGAGCCTGAAGATGCTGCCACTTACTACTGTCAGCAAAGTTATAAGTGGTCTCCCACAGTGACACAAGCCTGAGCCAAAACCACCCAGGGAGCAGCTGCTCCTCCTGGTGCCCCATCTGCTGAGAGCTGCTCTCACATGCAACTTAGTGGAAGGTGATTGGAGATTTCTGGTCAAAGGTGTTCCCTTCTTTCCAACACTGAACATCCCATATCAGACTAGAACTATTATGTTAATGAACCTACATTGCCTCTTCTCAAACCCACAATCCATAATTAATAAGGGGGCTTACTCTTGGCATTGTATATTCTAAGGACAGTTTAGAATAAGGACAATGACAAGGACATGTACTCACCTTTGCACCATCACAAAGAGTAGGATCACTGCCCTAACATTTCTCTGTGTTGCATCTGTTATCCCACCCACTCCTAAAACCCAAACTTCACTGCTGTTTTCACTGCCTCCTTAAAGTTCCCTTTTCCAGAATCACCTTAGATGGAATCACAGCCTGTTTCAGATTGGCTTCTGCACTTAAATGAGCATTTCATTTGTGTCCATGTCATTTCAGGACATATTAGCTCATTCTTATTCAGTGTTGATTAATATTCCATTGTCTGGATGTGTCTCCGTTGATTTATACATTTCACATCTACTGAAGGACACCTTGCAGGCTTCGAATTTTGGTATTTAGGAATAAAATGCTATAAACACTGTGTGCAGGTTGTATGTGAACATCTGGCTAAACCCTTTTGGGAAAATACCAGAGAGTCCAATCACTGCTGAACTAGATGGTTAAGTGTATGTTTAATGTTGTAAGAAACCAGCAAATAGTGATCCAAAGTGACTACACCAGCTTAAATTCCCACAAATGGTGTGTGGCAGAGCCCCTGTGGCAGGAGGTGGGAGCCCGCACGAAACAATAGTGTGTAAAAGGAAATGTATAGATAATGCCAGGAAATGTCTTAATATAAATCCTAATATAAATCAGTCCTAACATAAATCAGGCAATGGGATAGAGAGTGTGGTGCTGAGAGACTGTTGATCTCTGGGGTTCAGGAAAACCTCCTCATCCCTCATCTGGACCATGCCACACCTGCCTCCAAGGCCAACAGCCTATATCCTGGCCACCGCCAGTCTAGTCCACAGTCAGCCCCACAGGATCTTTGTAAATGTGCCTCATGCTTCTCTACTCAACGCGTCCCACATTCTACTTCACCCTGAGTAAGAATCCAAGGCCTTGCAATTACCCCGGGGTCATCTGACCTGCCCCTCCCTGTTCTTCCCCACTTTTCTCCTAACACCCTGACCTGCAGGCCTGTAAGGAGGCCACTGCTTAAGCCCGACCACGTGGTGGGACTCACAGTCCTGCCGCAATGGGAGACTGAACACCGGGACCAGCAGGACACACAGCACCAGGACTGCTTGCTCCCTGCTGGCACTGCCCTCAACACAGAGCTGGCAAGATGGGGCCACAGGGACAGGCGGGAGGAAGGTGGCGCTAGTGACACAGAGGGCGATGGAGAGAGTGTTTTCTTAAACCTACCTCTTGGGATTTTCACTGTTTGAGTACACAGATCTTATTTACTCTTCCTGTTCACACTTGCTATTTAACACAATGCGTATTTTGGGTTCTGCTAATTGTGTCTAAATATTTGACAAATGATCCTACAATCTTTTTTTGTAAGATTTATTTATTTATATAAGAACTGGGGTACAGACCAGTAGCACAGGAGGGTGAGAGAAATCCCCAGAGACAGAACATGGAGCAGAGCAGGCAGAAGGACGGAAGTACACTGCTGAGGGGAGAGCGGGCGAGACAGAAAAGGTGTGCTGCACATCATGGGTTGCTCCCTGGCCGAACAGGAGTCGAACCGCACTGCAAAGGCTGCGGACAGCTTCACATCATGGTGCTCAATCCCCGCTGTGCCACCTGGGAAGCCCCTGATCCTACAATCTTAAGCTAAATATTTTAATCATGGAATGGGCAACAACACTTTATGTATGAAAGTTATTTATTTATTTTTACTGTGAAGTGATCTGTTTAAAATCCAAGCTTAGTTTCATAAATGATGTAGGCCCAGTGTTGTGAAAGTCAGAAAAATAAGAAATGATAGTCTATTTCATACATTTTAAAAACAACTTTTTGTTGGAGCCATTAAAATCTTAACCTAAACTTAATAAACAATTTTAAAAATATCAGTCACAAATGTAAGATGGAGCATGATCTTAATCAAGAGTAAGTGCAGAGAAAGGATCCGAAAACATTCACAAACACACTTCCCCCCACCCCCACACAAAAGTTTTCATAAATTCATCACAGGGCCCTAAAGCAGCCATGGTCCAGCTGTCAACAAGCTGCACTATCCTGCATGTCACAGTTTGTTCACACCTGGAAGATCCTCAGCTCCGCATAGGAGGGTGATGCTTTGAATGGACATGTTTAGATGCACTTGGAAACAAAGACACTAAAGATGAAAGAACATTCTCTACGTCACAAGAGCTGGCCGCACAGATGACACAGGACACAGACAGGCGACCCCGAGTGCTGGGGACACGGTTCCTGTCTTTGCAGCCACCTCAGAGTCTAGGGTTCCTTGACCTGTCACACGCAGTGCAGGGCTGTCTCTGCCTCCATCTCCATCCACACCCCTCCCTGCTGTCCTCTCTGCAACTCACAGCAACTACAGGCTTGATCCCAGTGGTCCAGGACTGATTCAGGATTGGTGGTTAAACTCACCCAAGTTCCAATCCAGGGACATGCTCTTTAATGAAGGAAGAGTCTGTGACTATGTTGGGGTAGTGGGCGAGCATCAAAGACACACGATGCTCCTCATCTCATCCCGTTCATAGCTCTGCACCAGCGAACAGATCCAGCTCTCCATGTGGGGACACCCTCCTCACCCACTCTCCTCCACACTTCATGCTATACACTCCTCATTCCCTTAAGGAAGATCAGTCTACACTGTATGAGCTCCAAACTCAGTGCAGTGTCTCCCTTCACCTTCCTCTACACAGTCTCCTTACTCTACCTGGGTCCCAACTCCCTGCTCCAGCACCAAGAGCGGCTGTCTCAACACCTGGAGGATATTTGGTGACTGATGAACATGCAGATGGAGAAATGCAGTGGACTACAGGGATCACCAGGAGTTGGTCTGGGAGGACCTCAGCTCAGAAGGGAGCACCTGGGGAAGGACGTGAGCAACAATTCAGGGAGACCAGGCCTTCTGCTTGGGTCTGTGTAATAACAAAGCGCTGGGGAGGGAGGAGACTGTCAGATATTGGGGAGAACACCCTGAGCTTGGGGCTGAGGCAGACATGGTGGGACAGGGCCTCAGACAGTGCAGAGACACAAGGCTTAGCTGGAGATGAGGTCAGCAGGGAGGATGCTCAGTATCTGGGCTCTCACAACTCCTGACACCACACTCTGCATTGTCCTCCCAACTACTGCATCTGGTTGGCAGTGAGATAATTTTCACTCCAGCAATATCAGGGAACCAGAGTGAAAAGGAAATCTTGCTAGCCTTAAGAACATACCCGCATGAAAATGAAAACACAATTCACGGAGTGTTACATTTGAAAGGATCTGTATTACATGGAGAATAGGAAGTGATACTTCTCCTAAATATTGAGACCAAAAGACACTCCACTCTCAGAACAGTAACTGATTCTGTCCTGTGTTCTTCAGGTAAAAATGCTTTCTCTGCAGGAAAATGATCAGCCCCTACAGCTGTGCTCACCCACATCCCTACCCCCCTGCCCCGCCCCTGCTCATTTGCATGTTCCCTGAGCACAGCCCTTCCCTGCACACTATTCATATTCTGCACCAGCCCCTGAGGGTCAGTCCAGTCAGGACCCAGCGTGGACATGAGGGCCCCAGCTCAGCTCCTCAGCCTCCTGCTGCTCTGGCTCCCAGGTGAGGAAGGAAACACCAGGAGTTGAACATCCCAGAGTGGGCAGGACCCCTGGCCCTCAGGGAAGTCCTCTGATGACAGGATGACAGTATAGGTGTGTTTTCTGTTTCCATCTCAGGGGCCAGGTGTGACATCCAGATGAGCCAGTCTCCACCCTCCGTGTCTGCATCTCCGGGAGACCGAGTCACCATCTCCTGCCGGGCCAGTCAGAATATTTACAGTAATTTACATTGGTATCAGCAGAAACCAGGGAAAGCTCCTAAGCTCCTGATCTATGCTGCATCCAGTTTGCAATCTGGGGTCCCATCCCGCTTCAGTGGCAGTGGGCATGGTGCAGATTTCACTCTCACCATTAGCAGCCTGGAGCCTGAAGATGCTGCCATTTATTACTGTCAGCAGAGTAGCGGTTACCCTCCCACTGTGTTACAAGCCTGAACAAAAACCACCCAGGAAAGCAGATGTGCGAGGCTGGGCAGCCACAGCTACTCTCCTGGTGCCCCATCTGCTGAGAGATGTTCTCATATAGCCAAGGTTGCAAAACTGTAATGTTCTTGTAGATGGGCTAGGGAGGTTCCTTGACATCCTGAGTCTCCTTCCCCATCTCTGTCCCAATAACACAGTCGGGGCAGTGATTCTGCTGACTTAATATAGACAGAGGTGGTGATAACTGAGGAACCTGGGTAATGACATTAGTGAAGGTTCATACATCAGGAGAGAAGGCACATAGATAGTACAAGCAAATGTTAATTTTAATAGGTATTATTATTTAAAAAGAAGTTTTATGTTCTCAAGAAAAGCTATTGAAATACAGAAGATTCTCATAAATACCCAGACCCCCATATACATCACCTGTCCCATTAACAACATTCAACACCTCCCTTTAGGGGTAAAATGAACCTACTCTGACATGTCCTTGACACACAAAGTCCACAGTTCACAAAGGGTCACACCAGCTGTTGTTTTTTTCCAAGGGTTAAGACAAATGGACAATGACTTGTATCCACTGTTATGTTATCATACATGGTAGTTTCACTGCACTAAAAATCCTCTTGTTCCACCTATTTCTCCCATTCATAACCTCTGAAATCTGCTGATGTTTTTACTATCTCCTTAGTTTTACCTTTTCTAGAATGCCAAATGGAGGTAGTCAAAGCATGTGTGGCCTTTACTACTTTTACTTAGTAATGTGTATTTAAGTTTCTTCCATATCAGCTGGTATCTTATTAACTCATTTCCTTTCACTGCTGAATATGCTCCACTGTCTGGGTGCACACAATTATTTGTACTTTCCACACCTGCTGGACCGCTCCTGGGTTGCTGTGCTGTGTTGGTCCTTATGAGCAGATGCTGTAAACAGTGTGTGCAGGTTCATGTGGGCCTTGTTTTAAGCTCTTTAGGGTAAATTCCAAGGAGACTGATTGCTAGATCATGTGGTAGAAGCCAGTTGAATTTTGTAAGAATCCAATAACCAGTGGTCCAATATGAAGCACAAATTAGCATCCCCACCAGCACTTAGAGTTCCTGTGTCACATCGATGCCAGAACAGCATGTTTCCAAGTGCTGGAGGTAGGCCATGGTGGTAGGGCTGCAGTGGTGTCTTGTATTTTTTTTTAATTTGCATTTCCTGATGACTGATGATATGGGGTATCTTTCATATGTTGATTTTCATCTACATATCTTTGTAGTGAGTGAGTTAAGGTCTTGGTCCAATTTTAATTGTGTTATTTGTTTTGTTTTTGTTTAAATTAAAGAGTACTGCGTAGTTGCGTAACAACTTTATCAGATATGTTTTTGGAAAATTTTCTCTTGGTGGGTCTTGTCAGGAATTGTTTAGATACAGATGATAATATTGAATAGTATTTGTGAACAAATGTGGCGGCTCCTGAGAGCAATGTTACAATTGCCACAATTTCGCATTAATATTGGGTGGCTGTGCTGTTTTGGCACAATTAGCCCTCTGCCCCTGCGTGCTGGACTGGACAGTCAATGACGGGTAAGATCAGAAAGCAAGTTCTGACAACCTAAGACAGGCGCAGTCCCCGAGGGGATTTAATGGTTCCCACCTTTTCATCTATGGAAAATAACTGGAACAAACAGGCCTGGGAGTTGTTGAGGCACCACCAAGACATGTTGTTAATCATTACCAGTTACTAGGCTCATAGTGAAGGAATGCAATTATGGGAAACAGGTTCTATTACTTGTAGTAAACAATATAGCCAAATACAATTATGAGGATAAATAGTAAAATATAGGACATATAAAAATAGAATGATGATAAAAAAGTACAATCATAACAATGAATCAAAAGATCTAAAACAAACCTCCATCGAGGAGGGTAGAATATGAAATGTTCTTGATTAGTTCTTGATTTCTTGAAAAATAATAAGCAAAATGTAATGTTATGTGTCACGGCATTCACGTATACCTTGATAAATGATTAACCACATACTGTGCGAAACATAATGAAGCAATTACTGTAAAAATGTATAAAAAGAGAAGACTGCTTTCAATAAATCGCACTCAGATTTTCACTCTCCCTTGAGTGTGTCTGTGTGTCATTCTTTCTTGTCCCACGCCCTAATTCCTTCGACCACCTTTTGCTCGTTCTCACTCAACCCTGAGACTGTCTCAATCTCCCGCCACCGCTGAGCTGGTCTGTGGCAAACAAAGATTGCAGGATAGTCAGTAAAGTAAATGTTAGATGGGGTTTCTGTGATGTCTCTCCAGAAACTGCAGGACTCAGGTCTGTCTAGAGAGCCTGGGGGCGGGAGCTGAGGCTGAGCCTTGGCAGCACCCCTCCAGGGGCTCTCCAGACCTCACCTTGTTAACTCTCTGCCCACATTTACTGTGATTGGTTGGGAATCCACTTCTCTGGCTTCCAAAGCTCAGTGGTGACCCTCTCCTGAACAATCTCTAGGAAGCCACAGAGGGAAAAGATACATCTGATTCCGGAGGTGATGCTGATGTTGGGAGCTGGACCTCAGACAGCCTGTGTGGACATATTTCCCCACTCTCAGAGTTTGGACACATAAGAGACACATTAAGAATACACATAATGTGCTTCCAAGCCCATCAGCAAATCTGTCATCAAAACAAAAAAATCAGTAAGTCACAGAGTATAAATCTCATAACAAAATTTATGAGATCATTCACATCCTCAGTAACATGAATGCCAATAACCAAGAACACACTGTTGGCACTTCCCAGCATCCACCATCCAAGAATGATAACCTGCACCCCAAGCCATCTACAGAACCCCAGAGCAGCAGGATTCTGGGAAACCTACATGGAGTAGGCAGCCCACATTTCCTGCTTGTGCACCTGCCTTTGCTGTGAGCTGTGTTTCTGCCAGAAATATTATGTGAGGATTCTGAGTTTTTGTTCAGAGTCAGAACATGCCACACAGTGTAGTTAAGAGCAAGGAACCTGTTTGTAACACTAAGGTGAAACACAGCATAAGTGCTCAGGAGGCATCTGTGCCCAAAGCAGCTTCCTGATTGGCTGGAGGGTCCCATAGTCAGTCAGGCAGATGAAACACAGGCGTTCTGATATATTTCTGCTTTACAGAACGCTGGCCGTGTAGGGTGCTATTGGTCCCATAATCATAATATTTGTGTTTAGGACATAAGTCATGACCCATCCCTGTTTCTTATGCCCACTGAGCAACTGGCAACTTTTTCTTTTTTTTTTTGGCTCAACTGTGGATTTATGGTTAACAGTTCTTAATCTAAAAGGTTGAAACAGCTATTATTCCATTGACGTGGAAGAAATGACAAACACGTGATAATTCAGACTCCTCTATGACATAAGATAACCTGCCAACAAAGGGTTTCATTGTGGAGAAGACATCACAGACCCCAGTGAGAAGGACAATAAGGCCATTTCTACAGATGAACAGGAGGAGGTGGAGAATATGGGGAACCTGGAGGAACTTCTGGAATCCTTCTATTCCTGCTCTTTCACTACTGGCAGATACTGCACATATGCTCCTACAGGATTAGAATGGAGGAGAGGGTGGCACTGTCAGATGAACACCACTTTGTCCTGGACACTAGTGAAGGCAAAGGGAACATGAGCTACACGGTGAGATATGGGCAGTAACACCACGCACAGTCCCTACCAGTCATTATCCCATCTACCATGTTTTCATATACCCCATACTTTTTCCTTTCTCTAGTCAATCAACAATCCTGGCATAATGGCCATTTGACCAAGCAATACTCAGACTGTAGTATAAAAAGAAAGCATTTTTCACAGATTAAGGATCATGATCAGGGTCCACAAACAAGGGGCATCTGAAGGTGTGTCCATTAAGGTTATGGCACACAGGAGTTTTATAGTAAAAGCATGGTTTGAGCTTAGGTCATTTGTTTGAAAACTGTTTGGTTCTTTTTTTTTTTTTTTTAAGATATATTTGTTTATTTAGCAAGCACTGGATACAGTCAGAAGCGTGGGAGGGTGAGAGAATTCACCGGAGCCAGAGCGGGGAACAGAATAGGCAGATTGACGAAATACACTGCTGAGGAGAGCAGGGGGCATGGCAGGAGAGGTCTGCATGCCATGTGGGACACTCGCTGGTAGGCCAGGGATCGAACTGTTGCTGAGGAGGCTGCGGGCAGCTTTGCAGCCCAGAGCTCAACCGCTGTGCCACCAGGGGAGGCCCTGTTTGGTTCTTAAGTCCATTTCACTTTCTTTGATTGGCTGAGTGAGTCTGCAGTGTGGGACCTTTTATAACAATCAGCAACAGGTCCCCTGTTTTTTCGCCTTTGCCAATAAGGGAAAATAAACCAGGAAACTAATGAGTCAACCACACTAGTGAACTTACCAGAATCTCAAAGTGACAGTAGAGACCAGATGGAATTGGCTGGTTCCAAGTGGATTCCACAGCCATCACAGGTTCAGGGTCCTTTAAAATAATTTAGAAGTTATTAGCAAGATTCTTTATATTTCAGCAGCACTCAAATGAACTGAAGCCTGATAAACTACTAAGGTCAGGATTAGTAAGTAAAGAGTGGTTACTTCAGTTAAGATGAAATTCAAGGCCAGAAAATTTCAAACTGCTGTGACAGATGTCAGAAGGGCATCTACCTTGGATGGCAGTAGATATTGGCTTGAAAGGGCATCAGGAGGCATCTGAAGTATTTGAAATATGCTGAATTTCATCCAGGTAGTGAATCTACGTAGTCCTTGTACAGTTAGGTATAAGATTTCTGCATTTTGTTCTATATGTGTTTTATCTCAATTTAGACAAGAAAGAATAAACCCACAGTTATTTATAAGATGTTAAAAAGACAAAATCATCTGATACTGCTGCTAGTTCAACCTTTTTAGAGTGAAGTGTAAAGGTGGTGTCTGAGAAATTTCTAGAAAACTAGAAAACTGGTACAGGAAACCAGGAAGCAGGGCCTTTTCCCTTAGACAGCATAGAATTCCTCACTGTTGGTTTTCCTTCCATACAAAAACAGTTTTTCCTATGTTCTCAGAGATGAGCCCCACCCTCCCTTTGGCTCTCTGCACCCTACTGCCCCCACCTGGGGATTTGCATGTGGGTCCCTGGGGACCTTCCCTGGCAGGGCTGAGATAAAATGTCAGCTCAGGTCTTGCTTTGATTTATCAGGGCTCTGAGGTCAGCTTCTCAAAATGAGCTTCCCTGTTCAGCTCCTGGGGCTGCTGATGCTCTGGGTCCCTGGTAAGGGCAGAGGGGAGGTGAGAAAGTAACAGGGAGGGTGAGCTCTCGGGGCACCTGCTCCCCACATGTCTCAGTGCACATGCAGATGTGTACCTGCCTTGGCCCTGTGGAAAGGACAGGGGAAGGGACATCTCTGAGAGTAAAGAGGAAACCAGAAGAAACAAGTACCTGTCTTCTGGTGACAACAGTGACACAGAGAAAGGGAGATTGTTTGTAGCTCTAGACATCGCATTATACCTTGCAGAGGTTGGAGTCTACATTAGGGTATTAAAATGAAAATGAATTTATCCTGAATACATAACCGAAGGAAAATTATGAAAATAGTTTATCAAGTCTTCTTTTTTCTCTCATTATTTTAGGATCCACTGGGGATATTGTGCTGACTCAGACCCCCCTCTCCCTGACCTTCACCCTGGGAGAGTCGGCCTCCATCTCCTGCAGGGCCAGTCAGAGCCTTGTACATAGTGATGGAAACACCTATTTGCATTGGCACCACCAAAAGCCAGGCCGGTCTCCAAGTCACCTGATCTATAAAGTATCCAACAGAGCCTCTGGGGTCCCAGACAGGTTCAGTGGCAGCGGGTCAGGCACAGATTTCACCCTGAAGATCAGCAGGGTGGAGGCTGAGGATGTTGGAGTCTATTACTGCCAGCAAGGTTCAAGTACCCCACCCACAGTGGTTCAGGCCTGAACAAAAGCCTCCCTCCTGGGTGACCAGGAGCAGAGCAGGACTGTTCTCTCAGGGTAAGAAGAAGACATTGGAGAACTCAAGGGGGTTGTTTACACATAAGGGTTCTTGATAATGAGCCTCTATTGCACCTCAGGCCTCACCTTTCACAGGGCCTCAGCTGAAAAGTCTCCTCCTAACAGAAGCAGCGGGGAATGGAGGTCCATGTGCCCTCTGAGCCATAGTCATGAGGAGGGGGAGTAAGATCTTAGCCTATTGCTCCTTTCTGGGCTCAACCATTAAATCAGTGTCAGCCTGACAGGTGGACAACTGAGGAATAGTTCACATATATGGGCATGTTGGAGTTGAGTGGTTTTGGGTATATTGTTGAGGAGATAATATTTCATAATACTCACAAATTTTCTTCCACACCCGACCTATTTTTCTCCGTTTTATTACTTATCTTCCCACTATTAACATGTTGGAGACAGCAGTCTACACACATTGGCCTCAGGGATTGGTAGCCTTGAACAGTTTATAAAAGTTTTGGGATACGAGTGTGGGAAAAGTCTTTTATCAATCCATAGCAGATACACTAGCTGATCCCAGTGGTCCTGAGCAGATTCAGGATTGTTGGCTTATCCTCATCCAGGTTCCATTTCCAGTCATGCTGTTTAATGGTGAAAGAAACAGGGATTACATTGGGGTAGTTTATTCAGTTTCATAGATACGAGACTGCTTCCTTGTCATATACTGTAGTTCAATGCTCTGCACCAGCCACCAGGGTCACCTCTCCTTGTGGGGAACACCCTCCTCACCCACTCTGGGTCCAGCCCTTCAAGTCCATGTAGATGACCATCCTACACTGTATGAGCTCCAAACCCTGAGGGGTGTCCCCGTCACCTTCCAGTGTGTGGTCTCCTACTCAGCTGGGCCCCAATACCCTGCACTCTGTACTGAGGATTGCTGTCTGCTAGGACCTGGAAGATATTTGGTGTTTGATGAACATGAAGATACAGGAACAGAGGAGATTCCAGGGAATCGCTGATGAGCTAGTCTGGGAGGACCTTAGCTCAGAAGGGAGCTCCTTAGGAAGGAGGATGAAGGACCTGAGCTAGAGACCCAGGAGATGGGCATGTCTTTGGCTGTATGAAAGCACTGGCAAGGGAGGGAGAATGTCAGATATGGGGGGAGAATACCCCTGACTGTGGGCTCAGCGTGGATGTGGTGAGACGGGGCCCTCAGACATGGAGAGACACAAGGCTTAGCTGGAGGTGAGGTCAGCAGGGAGAATTCTTAGTGTCGGGGCTCACTCTTACAACTCCTGACAGCCACACTGTGCATTGTCTTCCTACTTCACTGCATCAGGTTGGCAGTGACGATACTTCTCACATCAACATTAACAGTGAACCAGAGTCAAGAGGAAACCTCACTAACCTTAAGAACATATCCACATGAACACATTGAGCAACCTGCACAATCTTTTCAAGTGTCATAAAAATAGCCCTGTATTATGTGGAGAATTGAAAGTAAAACATGTTGTAAATAAGGTGAGACCAAAAGATTGCCACACTAACAATACAGTAAATGACTATGTCCTGTGATCCCCAGTGAGAAATACCTTCTCTGCAGGCAAATTGCCCTGCCCCGGGGACACCTGGTCACTGGGGAGTCCCTGCCTCTGTGCTGTCACTGAGATCAGCCCCTGCAGCTGTGCCCACTGGTCTGCCCCTGCCCATTTGCATGTTCCCAGAGCACAGCCCCTCCCTCCACACTATTCATAGTCTGCCCCAGCCACTGAGGGTCAGTCCAGGCAGGACCCAGCATGGACATGAGGGCCCCCGCTCAGCTCCTCAGCCTCCTGCTGCTCTAGCTCCCAGGTGAGGAAGGAAACACCAGGAGTTGATCAGCCTCGGGTGGGCAGGACCCCTGGCCCTCAGGGAAGTCCTCTGATGACAGGATGACAGTGTGGGTGTGTGTTTTCTGTTTCCATCTCAGGGGCCAGATGTGACATCCAGATGACCCAGTCTCCAACCTCTGTGTCTGCATCTCCGGGAAACAGAGTCACCATCTCCTGCCGGGCCAGTCAGGGTGTTAGCAGTTATCTAAACTGGTATCAGCAGAAACCAGGGAAAGCTCCTAAGCTCCTGATCTATGCTGCACCAGTTTGCAACCCGGGGTCCCATCCCGCTTCAGTGGCAGTGGGTCTGGGACAGATTTCACTCTCACCATCAGCAGCCTGGAGCCTGAAGATGCTGCCATTTACTACTGTCAGCAGAGTAGCAGTTTCCCTCCCACAGTGACACAGGCCTGAACAAAAACCAACGAGGGATCAGATGTGTGAGGCTGGGCAGCCCAGCTGCTCCTCCTGGTGCCCCATCTGCTGAGAGCTGTTCTCGCATGCAGCTCTGCCTTGATGGTGACTGGAGGTTCTGGTAGAAGGGGCTCCCCTCTTTCCAACATCGAACATTCTGTGCCAGAGTAGTACATTTGTTACAAATAATGAGGCGATATTGACACTGCTTCATAACACAAAACTCATAATTTATAAGAGAGCTCACTCTTGTTTTATATCCTAAGAACAATTTAAAATATGGATAAATTCATAATGGCAGGTATCCACCATTAGCATCATAAAGAGCTGTTTCACTACCCTGCAATTGCTCTGAGCTCCACCTATTTCTCTGCCTCCTCACAATGTCTGAAAATTACTGAGGTTTTGACTGCCTCCTTGGTGTTGCCATTTCCAGAATGTCCTGTATGGAATCACATAGAATGGAGTCTGTTTCAGATGGGCTTCCTCACATCATCACTAAGGATCTGTACATGCCCTGTCATGTTCCTTTGCAGCGCTGAGGATACTCCCTTGTCTGGGTGTTTCACAGCTGATTTATCCTCCACCTTAGCTGTTCATATTCCCTGCTGCTTGAAGGACTTTGGCCCAATTTCCATTGGGTTGTTTGTTCTCTTATTGTTGTATTTGAAGTGCCCTTGTATATATTGAATAAGAGTCACATTTCAAATAAACCTTTTGCAAATTTTCTTTCAGTGTTTCTTGTCAGGCATTGATTTGATACATGGAGATGGAGTTTATATTACAATCTTTTAAAGGACTAGAAATGTGGTGGTTGGGGAGGCAAAAACTAGAAATGGGGCTTCTCTGTTGCTCCCCCAGAAGCCAGAGCACATCTTCCACTGAATGGATAAGTTGCCTAACTACGTGGTCTTAGATCCTTCTAGAAAGCCCTGGAGTGGGGAACTGATACTGTACCTCTGCAGCACCTCTGCAGGTGACTTTCCAGACCTCTCCTTGTGACTCTGCCTGCAGGTATGATGGACAGGAGTGAATCCTCCTCTCTGACTTACAAAGCTCAGTGAGGACCTCTCCTTGAATGAATCGAGAGAAACCCAAAAGGAAAATGATTCTGATAAACAAGCTTCCAGAAGAGCTAGCTGTGAGGGGAGGTCACAACTAGCACCCCCAATCGAAGCGTGGGGCCCAGTCTCTTCACATGGTCACCTTCTACCAAATGTGAGGACGGATACCTGAAGAGCAGCCGCCGTCCCCCTCTGTCCTTCAGGGACTGTGGTCAGGACTGGAGACACAGGCGTCTCCCCCACTCGGGACCTCATTCATCCTGTTCACCACCTGTGTCTTGTGTGCAGCAACCAGATTATATGCTTAATGCTTTACTCATTTAGTTCCATCCTTCTAATAGAGTTTTCTCTAAAGAAAATTCTTTTATGACTCTGTTATGTTTATGATATTGTAAGCATAAGAAATTCACAGATCATAACCTTGATTTTATATTCACTGACTAATGAAAGTTCTTTGTCCTTTGCTCTGGTCTTAGATGGGCTGTATGTCTCTGTGTATAAAAATGAGATTTTGTCAAGCTCTTTTGACTTAAATATTCTTGTGGAATAATTTACTAGGTCCCAGGGAAGGCAATGTCTAACCCTGGCATCTACTAGTGGTAAACTCTCAGCCTGATAACAGCAAATACAGAGAACACTTAACTCTTGAATCTCTGTCCATCCTGCAACATGGAGACTCTGCCCCTCAGCTCCAGGGCCGGCTGCTTTGTTGTATGTGAGATCATTTGGGAGAAGCCAAGCATGGTCGTCAGTCACCTACCTGGGATAGACCTGGACAGGTATCTACATGCTCAGAAATCTAATGACTCATATATATATATAAACATATATTTTAAGATTTATTTATGCATAGAAGAACTGGGGTATAGGCCAGAGGTGTGGAAGGTTGAGAGGATTCACCAGAGACAGAGTGGGGAGCAGAACAGGCAGATAGACTGAAATACACTGCTGTGGGAGCAGTGGGTGAGACAGGAGAGATCTGCTATGCCTTATGTGGGTTAGCTCCCTGGCCAGGGATCGAACTCAGGCCACATCGGTGATACAGTATTATAGCACTGAGACTTAACCCCTATGCCACCAGGAAGGTCCACCTATATGTGTCTTGATTGTAATGGCTGTTCCTCATTGTGGCTGTTTATGAATAATAATGATCTTAACTCCTTGAAAATAAAAAAAAGTATTGTTTCTAGCTATAGAGCAGAGTATCTAGAAAAATGATTTGCACAACTTTCATCGCGAGGCTGGCACAAGATCTCAGCTGGGTTACTACCAGGCAATCCTAAAATAGCTCCTAGATCAGATTTAGAATGCATTTTTTTTTTTAACACAATTGCTGGACTGTAACACTAGTTGGGAAAGTCTCAAATGCGAAGGTACAGTTTCCCTACTTCTGTATCTACTATACTTCCTGATGGTTCTGTCAATTGCACACTAGGGCTGGCCCAAGTGAAATGTTTGAAAGATTTGTTCTATTCTACTTGTTCATATTTGCTTAACTCTTTGAAGTTATTTTTTTTTATTTTTATTTATACAAGCACTGGGTACAGTCAGAAGCGCGGGTGGGTGAGAGAATTCACCAGAGCCTGAAATTATATTTTTATAGTAAAAACAATTAAGATTTAGTCTATTTGCCACTTAAAAGTTTATAGTGCAATATTATTGACGATCACTATGCTGTGCATTAAAACTCCAGGTTTTATTTATCTACTAGTTGCCAGTTTGTATCCCTAAACAATGTTTGCCCAGATTCTCTAGCCCCAGCCCCTGGTGACCACATACTACTCTGTTTTTGTGAGTTCAACTCCGTAGACTTCCGAAAAAAGAGATGTCATATAATTATTATCTTAACTGTTCTGACTTCACTTAGCATAATGATATCAAGGCTCATTCATGTTCTCTGTATATATATATAAATAGACTCCCAATTTTTTCCACTCTGTTGATAAGTTGTTGCCATATGCTGGCTACTGTGAATAATAATTCAGGGGAGTGCCGCTATCTCTGATAGCCTATTCTCATTTCTTGGCAGATATAATTGTATTTGCAATTCTTTCTGAATAACTCCATATACATTTCAGAGTGCTTTCACTAATTTACATTTCCACCAACAATTATAAGGGTTTCTTGATGATGGCCCATAACAGGGGTGAGGTGATATCTCACTGGGATTTTAATTGACATTTTCTGGTGATTAGTGATATTGATTATGCTTTCCGTAATTAAGGGTGATCCTTGAACAGACTTCTGTTCAGTTCCACTGCCCAATTATTTTAATCAGATTGTGTTTTTCCTTGGTACTGAGTTGTATGGATTCTTAATGTATTTTGTATTTACCTCTTATCCAGTATGTGGCTTGGAAATTTTTCCCCTAGTCCATAAGTTACCTTTTCATTCAGTTGCTAACTTATTTTCTGTGATGTATCTTAGATCGATGTGGCCCCACTACTGATATTTGCTTTTGTTGCTTACACTTTGTTGTATTATCCAATAACAAAAAAGATCATTGTTTAGCCCAATGTCAAGCAGTTCCTTTGCTTCATTTTCTTTTAGGAGTTCCACTCTCTCATGCAAGTTAGTCTTACATTAATTATTTAATTGATTTTAAGTTAATTTTGTGAGTGGTATTAGAGAGGGATCAATTTGATTTTCAGCACGGGGTCATCCAGGTTTCCCCATTGATCTGTTGTGGCGACTCTCCTTCCCCATTGTCCTTCCCTCTTGGCTCCCTTGAAAAAAATTTAATTAAGTGTATAAGTGGATGTTTATTTCTGGGCCTTTGACTCAGTTCCACTGGTTTAAGTGTCTGTTTTTTAAAAAATACTGTAAAGGATGCTCAGCGTTGGCAGGGCTGCTGCTGTCTAGTCCTTTCCCTTCCCCTAGGCCAGCCTCTCATAGCAAGATCCTCCTGACACCACTGCAGAATCACTGACTCCACCACATACATTTCCTCCACCCAGAGAGGGTACTGTGTTCTCTCTTCTCACAAGAGCTTCCTGTGTCCCCTTTTTGTCTCTCTCCACCCAGTTGCCCCCCACCAGGGCATTTGCATGAGGGTCCCCAGGGAGGAGCTGCCCTTGCAAGTCTGAGCTAAAAGGCCAGCTCTGATCTTGCCTTGACTCAGGGGGCTCCTCAGTTCAGCTTCTCAAAATGAGGTTCCCTGCTGAGCTGCTGGGGCTGCTGCTGCTCTGGACCCCAAGTAAGGCAGAGGGGAGGGGAGAAAGTTGAGGGGGTGGGGAGGCTGAGCTCAGGGTGACCACTCCTGTGTATTCTGTACACATTTTAGACACATGCCTCTCAGTGTCTGGGGAGCAGCAAGAGAAAATTAGGACTCAGTGTCAAGGACCTGTACTCTAGTGAACTATGACACAGAAAGAGAAGGAGGGTGTAGGAGGATTCTAGAGATTCCTACAAATCAGTTTTGAAAGTAGATATTTTGACTATCAGTTAATATCATAATCAAAAATACAATGATAGAGCAAGCAATAATTACCAATGGAAAATTATGAAAATGGTTCATTAAATTTATTCATAACCTTGTATTTCTTTCTCATTATCTCAGGATCAAGTGGGGAGGTTGTGCTGACCCAGACTCCCCTCTCTCTGGCTGTTGTCCCTGGGGAGCTGGTCTCCCTCTCCTGCAGGGCCAGTCAGGGCCTTGTGTATAGTGATGGAAACTCCTATTTGCATTGGCTCCAGCAGAAGCCAGACCAGCCTCTAAGACAACTGATCTTTAAATCATCCAGCAGGCCCTCTGGGGTCCCGGACAGGTTCAGTGGCAGCGGGTCAGGGACAGATTTCACCCTGACAATCAGCAGGGTGGAGGCTGAGGATGTTGGAGTCTGTTACTGCATGCAGGGTACACATGTTCCTCCCAGAGTGGTTGAGCCTTGAGCAAAAACCTCCCTGTTCATCCACCCCAGCTGCCTATAAGTGCTGCTTCTCTGGGGAGCAGGCTCAACAGCTATGTGTATGTGGGGAGGAAGATGATGGGGTCTCAGTGTAACTGAGAGATTCTAAGCTCTGCACCCCATCTATCCTACAGGTGCCCCCTTCCCGGCCCTGTGTGCATACAGTCTGGGCCTGCACAGCAGCAGGGTGATGCAGGAAGCTCTGAGTCCCAGACATGACAAAAGGGAGATGAGTAGGTCACCCTCAGGCTCCCTGTCTGTGTGCAGTGTGGTCACATCAGCATGGAGCAGGCAAGGGACAAGGGGGAAGGGCCATCAAGTTGAATGCATGTGTGGATATTTCTGTATTTGGTATATACTTTGGATAATATTTAATAATATTCAGAAATCCATATTTCCCCCCTTTCTCAGCTTCCCAGTCCAGTTTACAACTTACCTCTTCACTAAATAAAAATGGCCTGAGACAACATTGTACACAAAATGAGGGTCCCCACTCACCTCCTGGGCTGCTGATGCTCTGGACCCCAGGTAGGGGCAGAAAGAGATGAAAAAGTAGAAAGGTGTAGAGCGGAAGCTCTGGTGGAGCCGTGCCTTCCACTTGTTTTTTGTCTGGGTGTTGAGTACAGGGTCTCTTCCAGAATGAGTGTGTGATGCTTAGATCTGTAAGAGCGAGGGACAGTCCAGAGGGAACACGGACTGTGCTCTGGTGAGGGCTGTGGCAGGAGAAGGACGATGGTGTCTGTGACTCTAGGGGGCCCTTCACACCTGCAGGGCCCTGGTTCTTTATTGTGTGCATAATTTTGGAGTGGGATTCTGAGTCACACACACATGACAGTAAAATGAGATAGTATTTAGCCTGAGGACAAATCATGAAGTGTCTCGTAATTTCATTCATAATCTCTTAATTTTCTCTCCATACTTTAGGCTCCAGTGGGCATGTTGTGCTGACCCCTCTCCCTGCCTGTCTCCCTGGGGAGAAGCTCTCCGTCTCCTACAGGGCCAGTCAGAGCCTCACAGATAGTTTTGGAGCCTCCTCTCTGCAGTTATATCTGCAGAAACTGGTCAGCCTCCCCAGCTCCTGAATATTTGCACTTCACACAGCCTTGAAGACAGTCAAGACAGGCATTCTTGTGCGGCTCTGATGGTATAGTGGTGAACAGCTATCTCTGAGATAGGCATTCTGAACTTCTCAAGGGGGAACAGTCACATTCCCACCTGCCCTACACACCCTTGCTTTGACTGACTGCTTGCCTACTGCACAGGTAGCCACAAATAGCTTTAGGGTTTCTCATAGCACCCCAATGGAAAGATTCATCTTGTGGGGACGAAAAATCAGACTCTGGCAGGATCTAAAAGTTGCAACAGGAAGAAAATTTCCTCAAATGGGTCACTACAAGTAGTGACTAGAGAGGCTGTTTCTCATTCTGCTCCTTAGCTTCCAAACACATGCATATTTGCTATAAAAATTTCATCATTGCAGAATTTGTGGCACACTTGAATGAAAGTTTCCAAAGTATGCAAAATATCCTATTGAAATGGATTCTTGTGGGATATTTTATTTGGTAGGGTTATGGTATTCCATGGTTAAGGGTTAATGTGTTAAGGGTTAATTGTTAAGGGTAACGTGTACTTCATGACAGCATAAATTCCTGCTTCTATTGGTAAATTATCAACTCTGTGAAACCTCAGACAGTGAGGTCAGCAGAGATTCTTCAGTGGGCAGGAGAATCTAAACTATAACCAGAATACAATAAATTCCAGTAACGTTTAACCATGTCCTCTAGACATGGGAAAGTGATCTGATGTACAAAGTTTCCCCAGAGGCTGTTGATGTTAGTCCCTGCATATGAAAACTCATATCCAGACATGATGATAAATAATCTACATGGTGGAGATGGCATGAGGAGATCCATAATATTGGGCATAAATATAACCTCCATCCTTGTCATCAGGGTTACACTATTTCTGACCATACTGAACAAAGATTGTGATAGTTGAGACAAAATCTGGAGCCAAATAATCTAATCAGAGGTGGAAGAATTTTCCAGTGCTTGGTTATTTGGTGTCTTGACTGAATGATGCTGAATGATGACATGAGACAATATTCTGCTTGCCTAGTGTCCACTTGCGTGGGTACATCCATAGCCCTTTTCCCCAGATCTGACTCTGATGTTCCAAACTTCTTCCAGACCCTTAATTCATCAGCTATATGGGAATCTATGTAAATCCTTATCTTTGGCCAGTTCTCTATCTCCAGTAAATGGTTGACCTATGCAGTGATTAAATGCATGCTAATTCAACATCTGTTTCAGAGTCCTATGGGCTGTAATTGGGAACATGCACTTTTATTACACTCAATATATAATACCAATATTTCCATAAATAAACCTGGAACTGTATTTAGCCAATTGGGAACTCCCATGAGGCTAAAGTACACACTGATGAAGACTTGTTAGGTCAAGGGAAGTAAGTGATATGGGGACTGAATGCCAGTTCATGTGGGTTAAGTGAACTAATTTAATTTGCTTACCCCCAATTCCAAATGTACCACCTGTGTCCTAAGATTGACTGCTGTTGAGATCTGTCTCACCTGTAAATTTGGTGGGTCTCTTAATATACATAGAGAACCCCAAAACTCCACAGAAAAACTAATTGAACTCATCAATCAGTTCAGCAAAGTGGCAGGATACAAAATCAACATGCAAAAGTCAGAAGCCTTCCTATACACTAACAATAAATCTGAAGAAGAAGAAATGAAAAAAACCATCCCCTTTATTATTGAAACAAAAAAAAATCAAATACTTGGGAATAAATCTAACAAAAGAGGTAAAGGACCTTTACAAAGAAAACTATAAAACACTGTTAAAAGAAATAGAAGAAGATACAAAGAAATGGAAAGACATCCCCTGCTCATGGGTTGGAAGAATAAACATTATTAACATGGCCATCCTACCAAAAGCAATATACCGATGCAGTGCTATTCCAATAAAAATTTCAATGTTATTCTTCAAAGTAATAGAACAATTATTGATGAAATTCATATGGAATCACCAACAACCCCGAAGCCAACGCTCTCCTGAAAAAAAAAGAAGGGAATGGAGGCATCACACTCCCAGATTTCAGGCTATACTACAAAGCCATAATCATCAAAACTGCATGGTATTGGAACAAGAACAGACATACAGACCAATGGAATCGAATAGAAAATCCAGAAATTAACCCACAGATTTATGGTGAACTAATCTTTGACAAAGGAGCAAAGACTATGCATTGGAACAAAGAAAGTCTGTTCAATAAATGGTGCTGGGAAAACTGGGCCACTACATGCAAAAGAATGAAGCTTGACTACTACCTCACACCATACACAAAAACCAACTCAAAATGGATTAAAGAACTAGACATAAAACCTGAAACCATAAAATACATTGAAGGAAATAAAGGCGAAACACTATGTGATTTGCACATCAAAGACATATTTACAGACACATCACCCAAAGCAGTGATAGTGAAGGCAAAGATAAACAGCTGGGACTACATCAAATTAAAGAGCTTCTGCACAGCAAAAGAGACAATAACAAAAACAAAGAGAAACCCCACCAACTGGGAGAACATTTTTGCACACACCACTAATGATAAAGGATTGATCACAAAAATCTGCAAAGAGCTGATGAGACTCAACAACAACAAAGAAAATAATCCAGTCAAAAAATGGGCAGAAGAGCTAAAAAGAAACTTCTCCAAAGAGGAAATGCAAATGGCCAACAGGCATATGAAAAAATGTTCAACATCACTTGTAATCAGGGAAATGCAAATCAAAACTACCATGAGATACCATCTTACACCAGTGAGAATGGCACATATTAAAAAAACTAGCAACAACAAATGTTGGTGAGGGTGTGGAGAAAAAGGAACTCTTCTGCACTGTTGGTGGGAATGCAAACTGGTCCAACCACTATGGAGAGCTGTGTGGAGATTTCTGGGCCTACTAAACATAGAGCTTCCATATGATCCAGCAATTCCACTCCTAGGTATTTACCCAAAGGACACAGAAACATCAATTCCAAAGAACACCTGCACCCCTATGTTTATAGCAGCACTGTTTACAATAGCTAAGCTTTGGAAACAGCCCAAATGCCCAAAAATAGATGACTGGATCAAGAAGATGTGGTACATATACACCATGGAATATTACTCAGCATTCAAAAAAGATAAACACATGCAATTTGCAGCAACATGGATGGCGCTGGAAGGGATCATGCTCAGCGAAATAAGCCAGAAAGAAAAAGAAAAATACCGGATGGTCTCACTCATAACAGGAATCTAGAAAACTTAAATAAGGAACCAGGAAAATGAATAACTATAAGAAAGTGAAAATCAAAATCAACAAAAATCTATGAACCAGAGACATTTTTGGGGGGTGGGTGGAGGGAGGGGTGGGATTGGGGTCAAAATGGGGGCGTTGAAATTGTATGGGTAATATAAAAATAAAATTTATTATAAAAAAATAAAATAAAATAACTGCCTTAAAAAAAAAAAAACCATATGATAATATCCATAGATGCTGAGAAAGCATTTTACAAAGTACAACACCCATTTATGATAAGGGCCCTTGAAACTCTCAGGATACAAGGAACATACCTCAACATCATAAAGGCCATATATGACAAGCCCACAGCCAATATCATTCTCAATGGTGAAAAGCTGAAAGCAATTCCATTAAGATCTGGAACAAGACAAGGATGTCCACTCTCACCACTGCTTTTCAACATACTACTGAAAGTCCTAGCCAGAGCAAAGACAAGAGAAAAACAAGGAATACAAATAGGCAAGGAAGAAGTCAAACGATCACTATTTGCAGACATTATGATAATATATATAGAGAACCCCAAAAACTCCACAGAAAAACTAATTCAACAAATCAATCAGTTTAGTAAGGTGGCAGGATAAAAAATCAACACACACAAATCAGTAGCCTTCCTATACACAAACAATAAATCTAAAGAAGAAGAAATCAAGACAACCGTTTCTTTTATTATTGAAACAAAAAAAAATAAAATACTTGGGAAGAAACCTAACAAAAGAAGCAAAGGACCTATACAAAGAAAACTATAAAACACTGTTAAAAGAAATAGAAGTAGACACAAAGAATTGGAAAGACATCCCCTGCTCATGGATTGGAAGAATTAACATATCAAAATGGCCATCCTACCAAAAGCAATCTACATATTCAATGCTATTCCTATTAAAATTTCATTGTCATTCTTCAAAGAAATAGAAAAAATATTGATGAAATTCACATGGAGCCACCAAAAATCCTAAATAGCCAAAACCCTCCTGGAAAAAAAGAGAATGAATGGAGTCATCACTTTCCCAGATTTCAAATGATATACTACAAAGCCATAATCATCAAAACTGCATGATATTGGAACAAAAGCAGACACACAGACCAATGGAACTGAATAGAAAATCCAAAATAAAACCAAAGATTTATGGTCAACTAATCTTTGACAAAGTAGCAAAGACTATGCACTGGAGCAAAGAAAGTGTTCAATAAATGGTGCTGGGAAAACTGCACACTATTCATATTCTGCACCAGCCCCTGAGGGTCAGTCCAGTCAGGACCCAGTGTGGACATGAGGGCCCCTGCTCAGCTCCTCAGCCTCCTGCTGCTCTGGCTCCCAGGTGAGGAAGGAAACACCAGGACTTGATCAGCCCGAGGTGGGCAGGACCCCTGGCCCTCAGGGAAGTCCTCTGATGACAGGATGACAATGTGGGTGTGTGTTTTCTCTTTCCATCTCAGGGGCCAGGTGTGATGTCCAGATGACCCAGTCTCCATCCTCCGTGTCTGCATCTCCAGGAGACAGAGTCACCATCTCCTGCCGGGCCAGTCAGAGTGTTAGCAACTATTTGCTATGGTACCAGCAGAAACTAGGGAAAGTTCCTCAACTCCTGATCTATGGTGCATCCAATTTGCAACCCGGGGTCCCATCCCGCTTCAGTGGCAGTGGGTCTGGGACAGATTTCACTCTCACCATCAGCAGCCTGGAGCCTGAAGATGCTGCCACTTACTACTGTCAGCATCATTACCGTGCTCCTCCTTCCACAGTGATACAAGCCCGAACAAAAACCACCTGAGGGAGTGAAAGTGTGAGGTTGGGAAACCCAGCTGCTCCCTCTGCTGAGAGTATATCTCAGATGTCGTCACACTTGAGGAGTGGAAGGTTCTGGTAGAAGAGGCAGGGGCACTCCCTCACACCTGCTTCTTTTTCTTCCTCCCCCTTCCCAACAACCAGACATGACAACGCCTCTGCTGACTCAATTGTGACAGAAGTTATTACACCTGAGCAGTCTAGTGATGATGTCGATCAGGTTCATCAGTGGGAGAGGAGCCATTTGAGATAATTTGGATAAGAACTTACTTTAGGGCCTCCCCGGTGGGGCAGTGGTTGAGCGTCATGCTGCGAAGCTGTCCCCAGCCTCTGCAGTGCCAGTTCAATTCCCTGCCAGCCAGGGAGAACCCCACATGGCGCAGCAGACCTCTCCTGCCTCACTCGCTGCTCCCCTCAGCAGTGTCTTTGTTCCATCTGCCTGTTCTGCATCCCGCTCTGGCTCTGGTGAATTCTCACCCTCCCACGCTTCTGACCTGTACCCCAGTTCTTGTATAAAATAAATAAATCAATCTTAAAAAAAAAGAACTTACTTTAATAAACAATTCTCAACAAGATACCATCTTACACCAGTGAGAATGGCACATATTAAAAAAACTAGCAAAGACAAATGTTGGTGAGGATGTGGAGAAAAAGGAACTCTGCTGTACTCCTGGTGAGAGTGCAAACTGGTCCAACCACTATGGAGAGCTTTGTGGAGATTCCTCAATCTGCTAAAGATGGAGCTTCCATATGATCCAGCAATTCCACTCCTAGGTATTTACCCAAAGGACACAAAAACATTAAATCATAAGGACAGCTGCACCCCTATGTTTACTGCAGCACTATTTACATTAGCTAAGCTATGGAAACAACCCCAATGCCCTGGATCAAGAAGATGTGGTACATATACCCAATGGGATATTACTCAACAATCAAAAAAGATAAACATGGGCCTCCCCTGGTGGTGCAGGCTGTTGAGCGCAGTGCTGTGAAGCTGTCCACAGCCTCTGCAGTGCTGGTTCGATCTCCGCCGGCCAGCGAGGGTCCCACATGGCGCCTCAGACCTCTCCTGCTGTGCCTGGCAGATCTCTCCTGTCGCACCCGCTGCTCCCCTCAGCAGTGTATTTCGTCAGTCTGCCTGTTCTGTTCCCCGCTCAGCCTCTGGTGAATCCTCTCACCCTCCCATGAATCTGGCCTGTACCCTGGTTCTTGTATAAATAAATAAATAAATCTTAAAAAAAAAAAGATAAACATGCCATTTGCAGAAACATGGATGGAGCTGGAAGGGATCATGTTCAGTGAAACAAGCCAGAAAGAAAAAGAAAAATACCGGATGGTCTCACTCATAGCAGGAATTTAGAAAACCCAAATAAGGGATCAGGAAAAAGATTAATTATAATAAAGTAAAAAATCAAAATTAATAAGCAACTATAAACCAGAGACACAGATACACACAGGGGGTGGGGTGCAGAGGAGAAGAGAGTAGGATCAAAGCAAAGGGGGGGGTGGGAATTTTATGGGGACTATAAGCAAGATGAAAAAGCATCCATTGTAAAAAAGGAAAAATGATGTAAAAAAGAAAAACAAACAACATTTCTCTCTCTCTCACTCTGCGCGTGTGTGTGTGTGTGCACGTGTGTGTATAGGGTTTTAGCTGAGGTAACTTTGGGGTATCACTATCAGTTATTACCAACATAGTGTAACTACAACCAACTCACCCGTGCTCCACCATTGTGCCTCCTCCCTCCCTTTCTGCTCTTACCTCCCCCCATCCCCTTTCTTGGTTCTGTTGTGAGTTATCAAGGGGTTAGTTGTTCAGCTTGTCTTTATATGACTATTAATGTAATTCATTATGTTCACACATTAGCCACTCCAACTGGTATTTATCTTTCTCCTCCTGACTTATTTGCTTAGCGTTATCCTTTCAAGCTCCATCCATGTTTCTGCAAATGGCATGAGTTTATCTTTTTTGATCACTGAGTAGTACTCCACTGTGTATATAGACCAGATCTTCTTGCTTCACTCATCCGTTCAGGGGCATTTAGATTGTGTCCGTAGATTGGCTGTAATAAATAGTGCTGCAATAAACATGGGAGCGCAATTTTCTTTAAAATTAGTTTTTTTTTTTTAATTAATGCCAAAGAGTAGAATTGCTGGGTTGAATGGCAGCTGTGTGTTTAATATTTTGAGACACCTCCGTGCAGCTTTCCATAAGGGCTGGGCCAGTTTGCATTCCCACCAGCAGTGTAGGGAGGTTCCCTTTTCTCCACATCCTCACCAGCACTTGTTGATTCTAGTTTTTTGATATGGGCCATTCTCATAGTTGTGAGTTGGTACTACATTGTGGTCTAGATTTGCATGTCTGTGATAATAATCGGTTGTGCCTGTTGGCCAAATAAACATTTTTTTAAAGAGTAGGTTTATATTTACAGCAAAACTTAGTGAAATGTGATAAGTAGTTGCTAGGTATTATCACTCCCACAAATAGTCTCCCATCTTTTCTGTTCTCAACATCCCCACCACAGTGGTGTAAATGCCATAACTGATGAAAAGGACTCACACCTGCTGATGCACAGTCCAAGGGTTTGTAGACTCACAGCCATCACCGCCCACATGCAGGCAGGGGTGACCTAGGTTCTCATGTAATTTCCATAGACAGAGAGAGAGAGGAATGAGACTCATAGAAGTCATAAATTATTTGTAAGAGACATAGGGACACACACACTGTCTTCCATAAAGCAATTCAAAAATTTCAGAATCGGATCTTTCTCCTATCTGGCAATACCAATGTTTCTTTTCATTTTCATCAAACTGAAGACCAGCTACTCCCTTTGGTTATATGAAACCCTCCAGGCTCCCCTGGGTTCTCTCCACCCTAAGGCCCCACCTGGGGTTTTGCATGTGGGTCCCTAGAGAGGACAGTTCCTTGCAAGCCTGAGATAAAAGTCAGCTTACAGTTAGAACCTAACTGGGCACATCAGGTCACCCTCTCAAAATGAGGTTCCCTGCTCAGCAGCTGGGGCTGCTGATGCTCTGGACCCCAGGTAAGGCAGAGGGAAGTTAAGAATGGAGCACAGGATGGGGAGGCTGAGCTCTGGGGCCCTATGCTCTCCATGTGTATTCTCTCTCCGTGTTAGATGTGCATGTCTTGTCCTTCAGAGAATGTTATGCTTAGCTCTGTGAATATGTAGAAGAATTCAGAGGAATATGCACCTATACTCTGGAAAGCCATAACAGGAATGTAGAGACAAAACACAAAGTTTAGAGGTCTATTTCCAAAGGTTATGTATTGTGATTACATATTTTGGTAAATAAACATAAATCTCAGGGCCTCCTTGGTGGTGCAGGGGTTAAGACACAACCTATGAAGCTGTCCGCAGCCTCTGTAGGACAAATTCGATCCCCGGCTAAGGAGCTACCCACATGGTGCAGCAGACCTCTCCTGACTCACCCGCTGCTCCCCTCAGCAATGTATTTCAGTCAGTCTGCCTGTTCAGTTACCCATTCTGTCTCTGGTGAATCCTCTCCGCTCCCGCTCCATGCCTCTGACCTGTACCCCAGTTCTTGTATGGGTAAATAAATCTTTTAAAAAAATAAAATAAACATAAATCTCAAAAAAATATAAAACAAAGTGATATTTTAACTTAATAACAGACTTCAAATAATGAAAATGACTGATGAAAATGACTTGACACTTCTCTCTCAATTCTTCAGGATCCAGTGGGGAGGTTGTGCTGACTCAGACACCCCGAACCCAGGCCGTCGTCCCTGGGGAGTCGGCCTCCATCTCCTGCAGGGCAAGTCAGGGCCTCCTAAGTGGTGATGGAAACACCTATTTGCATTGGTACCTGCAGAAGACAGGCCACTCGCCAAGGCTCCTCATCTATAAGGTTTCCAACAGGCCCTCTGGGGTCGCAGACAGGTTCAGTGGCAGCGGGTCAGGGGCAGATTTCACCCTGAAGATCAGCAGGGTGGAGGCTGAGGATGTTGAAGTCTATATCCGCATGCAAAGTACCCATCACACTCCCTCCCAAAGCAGTTCAACCTTGAACAAAATCTTCCGTCATGGCCTGTACCAGATGCCCACTTGGGTTCCTTTTGTCTCATGAGAAGACACACTAGATTCAGTGAGTCAGTGTCAGTGGAAGATGGTGGAGAACAAAGCGAAGTAGCTCCTGAGGGGTCTGGACCATTTTTAGTATTCAAATATTTAGATAATTTGGAACGAATACAATATTTCAATGCCAAGAAAACTTGATTTGCTTCTAATGCATTTTCTGAGTGTTGTGGGTGTTTTTGTAATTTCAAAAGTGGTTTTTAAAACAAACAACATAAACTTAAAAATGAAGACCATGAAATTTACCATAGGTAAGAGAAAAATCCAGAACAACATTCTCTCCCAAATGGCAAGGATGTTAAGATTAATTAACCTGAAAACAATTTCAGATGAGATATTGATACTGGGCAATATGGGAAGCTAAAGCTGGCCAAGGAGAGTGCCGAAACAGCTTACTGGTCCCTGAGTTCTTCACCCACGAGCACAGTTGCAAGACCACTCAAGTTCAGAAAACAACAATAATGGTATTTATTTAACAAAGGGAAAACAAAGAGTCACTGAGGGCACAAATGGCCAGTTTTTTCACCCAAAGCATATCCAGTGTTTTGAAATCCTAAACAAAAGTCATATATGATGGCATCTTCCTGCTAATGAAGGTGCGGAATGCCTATGCCAAACAAAAGGTCACATTTGCTGCACCTCTCCCTGCTGTGAACTTTAGGGCTAATGGCTTTCGCCAAGGTCCCTAGGTCGGCTGGGCAAGGAACCAGCCGGCAGAGGAGAACAGCAAAACTCCCTGAAGCAGGGGGAGAACAGCAAACTCCCTGAAGACATAGATAAGACGGAAGCCTGTTGAAAGATAACGACCCCCAGGAGCCACTACAGGAATGCTGTCTGCATGGAAACTTATCTCACCTTTTCGAGGCCCACAAACTTTATTCTAATACAACTGTCTCTCTAAAATCTTTTCTCTTTCTAAAATCTTTTCTCTTTCTCTGTCTAAAAAGGTCATTGGTTGCTGATTAAAAAAGAACATACGAAATCTAATAACTAGGCTAATTCAAATGAAACGTTACTAAACTCTGTGTATTAATAGAACTGTTAGCTTAATAATTTCTCTGTTGTATGCTTAGCCTTGTTAGCATTAATTTTAATGATAAAAATATTACATTGTGAAAAGTAAAACTCACCCGTGCTAATTAATAGTAATTTAGTAGTAGTGAGTAGTTAAAACAAAAAAGTAATCACATAAAACAAAAAGAAATATTAATAGCCTAACTACTTAGGAATGCACCTGGGTCCAGATGTAAATCACTGCCCTGTCAATGATAAGCTAAACCTATAAGCAAGCTGATTTCTTCACTGATGTTCGCCATTCCTATGCTTTTAGAAAACATATATATACTGGTCACCAACTCAGATTAAATTACACTCAGATTGTCACTTTCTTGAAGTGTGTCTGTTTGTCATTTCTTTCACCGAATCCCTGACCACCCTGCGCAGTCTCTCAACCCTGAGACGGCCTCATCGTTCACTGCTGTGCTGGTCCGCGGCACACATTCCCAAAATGAAATCTTCCTATCACTGAGAAGTGGAACCCCCCAGTCCGAACAGAAGAGCCAAGATGGCATCTTCCCACCACTGAGAGCCTGGAGCACATGGTAGCCAGACAATAGACTGGGATCAAACTCACAACCACAGCAGAAGATGCAGCAGGAGATGCTCACTAGAGTTGATAAGGTGTGCCAGCTCAGCACCAGACTAGCAACACTGGGGACAGCAGCTGCAGCAGACAAAGGACCCAGCAAGTGGCCCACACTTACACAGCTCAGTGAGGTGCCCAGCCCTGGGGCCCTTCCCTTGCACGCTGTAACAGCAGCAAAGCAGGGAAAAGTTTCAGTTGCTTGCCTACCTGCAAAGCCTCCAAGCCCTCAGGAGGCCTGCAACAGCCTTCTAGTGGGGGCAGGAATGATTGACCCAGGAATCCTGAGTCCTGGAAAATGCTGAATCCTCAAAAACACTGAATCCTTGAAAACACCGAATCCTTGAAAACACTGAATCATGGGGGCTGCTTCTGCATTCCCTTACATTTCCTATTAGAGTCTCCACCCCACAGATACTTTGTCTGTATTTTCCTGGGCTCTTCATCCTCACTTGCTCCTCCTCCTCCTGTAACAGCCTTTGATTTCAGCCCTGTGTTGCAATATGGCAAATTTGTTTCTGTATTGTCATAAGAAATTATTTAATAAATTATTTAAAATTATTTAATAAATGAATGCATTCTTTTCACAGTGCTTGGTCATTAACTGAAAATGAATCACAATAATATATTTTAATTGAAGGTTTATAAACATAATGTGTTTTATATAGATTTCACTTAATATAGTGTTCCAAAGTGATATCTCACCTACCATGGATCAAGCTGATTACATGTATAACATTCATTACATTCAGAGTGTGACAGAAGTGAAAGAACAATTGGATGGACCAAGCCTCCTGTCCTGCTCCTGGTTCAGGAAACAAACCATGTCGCAGATAACTGTTCATTCCCAGATAGGTGAATCCATGGCAAGTGTAACTACAACTCTAATGCATCATTTTTGTTAAGTTCAAAGTAGTAAGTAAAATTTATACAGAATCCAGCTGATTTCTTTTGGGGGCATTACAGTTGCACATTTATAAGTAAATAGACATAAATGTGGATCATCATGACTAGCCAGGATGTGCCTAGATCCAGGGATCAGGTTGGTTATCCTGGGTTCATGGAGTGGCAGATGGAGTCTGTACTTAAACCTCAACATTTTTTATGCCACATTAGCACTAAGGTTCACTTCAAGAGTAGTTCCTTTGTGGGGCCTCCCCTGTGGCGCAGCGGCTAAGTGCTGGGTTGCGAAGCTGCCCGAAGCCTCTGCAAAGCCGGTTCAATACCTGCCCACTGGGCGAGGGTCTCACATGGCACGCAGACCTCCTCTGCCGCCCCTGCTGCTCCTCTCAGCGGTGTACTTAATCGTTCTGCTCCCTGCTCTGGCTATGGTGAATTCTCTCATCCTCCCGCACTTCTGACTGTACCCAGTGCTTGTATAAATAAATAAATAAATCTTTAAAAAAAAAAAAAAAAAGGAGTAGTTTCTTTGTGTGAGCATCAGCGCCATGGATATTAATCTGCTCTTGGGCAAAAGGAGAATTTCCCACAGGGAATGTGCAGCTGGAACGGGGGAGGAATCTGAGGCTTCTGTTGCTAGTCTTGGGTGAAACTCAGGTCTCCTAGCCTAGGAGGGGTTGAAACTGAGAATCCACAATGAGAAGGTAACTGGGAGTTGAAGTAAGGGTGGAGAGTGACAAGGACAACTGTCCTGATTGGATGAAATACACCTTTCACCCAAAGAAGGAATAGTCCTTACTGCTTATCTCCTCCTCATCTCACTATACAATTCTAACTGTAGTTTGCAAATGACTTCCTTTCACACCCACCGTTTGGGACTAATGGAACCAGGATCTCCAATGATACTTTTTATACAAAGAAGGACTTCAGTGCATTTGTCTGATTATGTTTCCAGTGCCCTGTTGTTTTAGGGCAGGCTGGGGCTACCTCAAAAGCCCCTAACCTGCCTCCCCTAAATAGGTTCTGCCATCTTCTGCTATGAAGACAGAAGATACTCTAGTGTGTAAGACCTTTACTGGAAAGGAACTTCAATACAATTAGTGTGCAACACAGAGGAGGGAAAAACTAAAGTTTCCAAATCAAGTACCCAAAGTTACCCATCCCCTGGTGGGTAAATGCCCAGCCAAAGAGGGCTGGCCCAAAGCTTGGGCACTGAGGCCTGAGAGTTTGCCACAATACCAGGGCAATTCTGGTGGAGAGCATAGGAAAAGGGCAGGCAAGTCTGTTGGGAAAAGAATAAAACCTACATGCGCATCAAGAAAAAAGCTGCCATTGTTAGCTGCCCTGGGTGACTCTCATCACCCTCTCTGTCTCTCAAATATGTCCCCCAAGTTCCTGGTACAGGTCAAAGGCCAAGAAGCGAGCATGGTTTCTTCTTTACATGTCTCTCTGCTCCACATGCCTCCTCCTGGTCTGCTCCTGCTTCCTTCTTCTCTCTTCCAAGTCCTCTTCCCAGTCTTTTCTAGCTCTCCCTTGCTGCTCAGCTGTGGGCTTCCTGGGGTGGGGCAGGGAATGGGGAACCTCCCCTTTCCCTGGGGATTGCACTGTGACAACAGTGCACCACCCAACATAACACACACAAACCACAGGCGGCTCTATACATTTAAAATAGAATTAAAATAATGAACTGCTTCTTAGTTGTCCCAGCTATATTTCAAGTGTTAACAAACCACTGTGATTCTCACCTGCGCTTCTTACCTCTGGTCTCAGAGCTGCACTGGAATGTTTCTGGAAGGAGGAAGGAGGCTGGATTGACAGACCTAGACCAGGAGAGTTCTGCTTCCTATCCCAGGCCACCGATCCCCCTGCAGGTCTGTCCTGCCCTCTTTACCTTTTTCCAAAGCACATCTTTGGCATCTCACTCACTTGAATCCCAGACCCTGGCCCTTAACGGTCATGTCACAAACATGTATTCTGAATTCCTGGTCACATATGATCCTTCTGTTCTTACCTAGGTTGCCAGTTATCTAGAAGAGGAATCATCTGGTGCGCCCACAGAGTCTGCGCTGCTGATAGTCTAGCTACAGTGTCAGCTTCATAAATAGCAGTGGAAACAGGCAAGATTCTTTGAGGCCCCACATCAAATATCCTTAAGCTGTCGTGTCATAAAACTGCCCTTAGAGGGCAGCAAACCCACAGTAAACATAAGACTCAGGCTGATGTTGGAAATCCTGGGAGAGTAAGAGTGATGCTGTCCATGTATCTAAGGAAGCCCCTAATATTTGGAGAGTCTCTGGGGTCTTGAGACATCAGGAGGAGCGCCAGTGTGCTGAGCACGAGTAAATCTGCCCGTTTCTGTGCCTGTGATGGAGGCCACCGTGCTCTCAGGCCTGCTTGGCTGTGTCCCCAGAGCCATCCCCACAGTCTCTGAGTAGGAGGACACTCAAGAGGCCTCTCAGGGACATGGAATCCCAGCTTTGTCTCTCTTCTTTCTCCTATTCTCACTTTGCTGTGGATGGAGAACTCGTCTTTCATTCTTAGCTTATTTATTTGAAAATCAGGCATTTATTTGAAAGTAAGACTAGTCTGTTTTTTTATCCTGATCATAAATAAATCTAAGTGATGAACTATCTGCTTGGTACTGATGTTAGGGGATGTCATTGTTTGCTTCCCCTTCTAGATGCCACCAGTGGAGACTGTGTGGGTCCAGTCCTCAATTCATCCTTATGTCCAGGAGAGGGTCACAGCTGCATGAGGAAACATGAGGACACGTCTACCCACGTCCCCCATGCTGAAATCAGCAAAACACCGAGCCAGCTCCCAGGCTCCTGCTCCCTGGTGGTCCCCTGGGATGATGCCAGGCAGGATCAGGGGCTGGAGATCTGGGTACTGACTGGCTCAGCATCACAGCACAGCAGCCAAGCCCTCCTCCTGTCACCACTGTGGATATGAGTGTCCCATGTGCTGCACCTGCCCTGGGGCTATGTGGTCTCCAGGATCTTGTGGGGGAAACAGGACTGGGTTATCTCTGCAATAACATCCCCTTTTCTCTTTTTATTCATTCCCCCTCCTCCATCAGAGTACATCTCCTTGACATCCCTCTTTGGAGTCTTCAGTATGTCTGGTACCACTTCCTGTTCTAAACCACCCACCCCCAACCCCTGGGTCATCCTGCTTCACACATAGGCTGAGGCGCCTCAGAGTCCAGACCCTGGAGTGTCTCCTCATCGTGCTCTTTGCTGTCCAGCAGGTCTGTTTGCTCCAGGGTCACGCTGGGAGGGCGGGGATGGAACAAGGACACACAGGAGGATGTGCTCAGAGGCTGCATATGGGGGCAGGCTTTGCATTGAGGGCAGTGTCCTTGCAGCATGAGAAATGAAGGGAGCTGGGCAGGGAGACCCCACCTCACCCTGAGACTAGAGCTGCTGTCTCCTGGGACTCGGGGGAGACGTGGTGATGGGGGACCATGCACGGTGCAGGGGCACAGTTGACCCCAGGGATCACTAAGGAGTTGGTCTGGGAGGACCTCAGCTCAGAAGGGAGCACCTGGGGAGGAGGATAAGGACATGAGCTACAGTCCAAGGGACCGGGGTGTGTGCTCGGGTCTGTTGATGGCACAGCACTGGGGAGGGAGGAGACTGTCAGATGTGGGGGGAGAACACTCCTGACCTTGGGGCTGAGGTAGATGTAGTGGGACAGGACCTTATATGTGGGGGGACATGTGGCTTAGCTGGAGAGGAAGTCAGCAGGGAGGATGCTAAGTGTCAGGGCTCTTACTACTCTTGACACCCACACTGCTGATTGTCTTGCTACCTGACTGCCTCTCTGACTGGCAGTGATGATAATTTTTCACACCAGGAATGTCAGGGAATCATAGCAAATAGGAAGTCTTATTGACCTCACTAATGTCCACATAATGAATTAACAGAGTCTTTGCTATATATTAGAGTGTTATACTCTTATCCTTGTGTTATATGGAGAAATAGGAAATAAATAAAGCCTATTGTGAATCTTTTTTTTTTCAATTCTATTATTTTTATTGAAATGATGTTGGTTTTTATCGCTGTATGTAATGTGGGGGTATAAGCTCACACCTCTTTAAATCAATGTTATTACCCACAGCCATCACCAGAGCACCCATGATCCCCCACCCACACTCCAATGTTCCCCCTTTTGCTCCCAACACTAAATTCTCCCTCTTGTAATCTCAGTTCTACTATTAGACTTCCAGGGTTTGTTTTATTAGTCTTATTTATTCCCTTATTTTTTCATATTCAACATGTATTGTAATCATCCAGGTTTTGTCTTTTCCTTCTGACCTATTTTGCTTACCATAATCCCCTCCATTCCAATCGTGTAATAGCAAATGTTAAGACTTTGTATTTGTTTTATAGTGGAGATGATTATATACTCTACCTCTCTTTATATCGTGAATCTTAAAGATACCACAGGAACAGTATATTCATAGAAAAATAGATGGAAATTACAATGTTTTCCCCAAGAAAAAATACAAAATTTGCTGTCTTGGGGGCACCTGGTTACTGGGGAGTCCCTACCTCTGTGCTGCTGAGATCAGCCCCTGCAGCTGTGCCCACTGCCCCCCCCTGCTCATTTGCATGTTCCCAGAGCACAGCCCCTCCCTCCACACTATTCATAGTCTGCCCCAGCCCCTGAGGGTCAGTCCAGGCAGGACACAGCGTGGACATGAGGACCCCCGCTCAGCTCCTCAGCCTCCTGCTGTTCTGGCTTCCAGGTGAGGAAGGAAACACCAGGAGTTGAGCAGGCCCGGGAGGGCAGGACCCCTGGCCCTCAGGGAAGGCCTCTCATGACAGGATGACAGTGTGGGTGTGTTTCTGTTTCCATTCCAGGGGCCAGGTGTGACATCCAGATGAGCCAGTCTCCACTCTCCATGTCTGCATCTCCAGGAGACAGAGTCACCATCACCTGCCGGGCTATTCAGTGTGTTAGTACTAATTTACAATGGTATCAGCAGAAACCAGGGAACGCTTCTAAGCTCCTGATCTATGGTGCATCCAGTTTGCAACCCGGGGTCCAATCCCGCTTCAGTGGCAGTGGGTCTGGGACAGATTTCACTCTCACCATCAGCAGCCTGGAGCCTGAAGATGCTGCCACTTACTTCTGTCAGCAGGGTAACAGCTACCCTCCCACGGTGACACAGGCCTGAACAAAAACTACCCAGGAAAGCAGATGTGCGAGGCTGGGCAGCCACAGCTGCTCTCCTGGTGCCCCATCTGCTGAGAGAGGTTCTCATACAGCCAAGGTTGCAAAACTATAATGTTCCCTTAGATGGGCTAGGGAGGTTCCTTGACATCCTGAGTCACCTTCCCCATCTCTGTCCCAGTAACACTGTCGGGACAGTGATTCTGCTGACTTAATATAGACAGAGGTGGTGATACCTGAGGAACCTGGGTAATGACATTAGTGAAGGTTCATACATCAAGAGAGAAGCCACACAGATAGTACAAGCAAAAGTTAATTTTAATAGGTATTATTATTTAAAAAGAAGTTTTATATTCTCAAGAAAAGCTATTGAAATACAGAAGATTCTCATAAATACCCAGACCGCCATATACATCACCAGTCCCATTAACAACATTCAACATCTCCCTTCAGGGGTAAAATGAACCTACTCTGACATGTCCTTGACACACAAAGTCCACAGTTTACAAGGGGTCACACCAGCTGTTGTTTTTTTCCAAGGGTTAAGACAAATGGACAATGACTTGTATCCACTGTTATGTTATCATACATGGTAGTTTCACTGCACTAAAAATCCTCTTGTTCCACCTATTTCTCCCCTTCATAACCTCTGAAATCTGCTGATGTTTTTACTATCTCCTTAGTTTTACTTTTTCTAGAATGCCAAATGGAGGTATTCATAGCATGCGTGGCCTTTACTACTTTTACTTAGTAACATGTATTTAAGGTTCTTCCATATCAGCTGGTGTCTTATTAACTCATTTCCTTTCACTGCTGAATATGCTCCACTGTCTGGGTGTACACAGTTATTTGTACCTTCCACACCTGCTGGAACACTCCTGGGTTGCTGTGCTGTGTTGGTCCTTATGAGCAGATGCTGTAAACAGTGTGTGCAGGTTCATGTGGGCCTTGTTTTAAGCTCTTTAGGGTAAATTCCAAGGAGACTGATTGCTAGATCATGTGGTAAAAGCCAGTTGAATTTTGTAAGAATCCAATAACCAGTGGTCCAATATGAAGCACAAATTAGCATCCCCACCAGCACTTTAGAGTTCCTGTGTCACATCGATGCCAGAACAGCATGTTTCCATGTGCTGGAGGTAGGCCATGGTGATAGGGCTGCAGTGGTGACTTTTTTTTTTTAATTTGCATTTCCTGATGACTGATGATGTGGGGTATCTTTCATATGTTGATTTTCATCTACATATCTTTGTGGTGAGTGAGTTAAGGTCTTGGTCCAATTTTAATTGTGTTATTTGTTTTGTTTTTGTTTAAATTAAAGAGTACTGCGTAGTTGCGTAACAACTTTATCAGATATGTTTTTGGAAAGTTTTCTCTTGGTCGGTCTTGTCAGGAATTGTTTAGATACAGATGACAATATTGAATAGTATTTGTGAACAAAGATTGCAGGATAGTCAGTAAAGTAAATGTTAGATGGGGTTTCTGTGATGACTCTCCAGAAACCACAGGACTCAGGTCTGTCTAGAGAGCCTTGGGGGTGGGGGCAGCTGAGGCTGAGCCTTGGCAGCACCCCTCCAGGGGCTCTCCAGACCTCACCTTGTCAACTCTCTGCCCACATTTACTGTGACTGGTTGGGAATCCACTTCTCTGGCTTCCAAAGCTCAGTGGTGACCCTCTCCTGAACAATCTCTAGGAAGCCACAGAGGGAAAAGATACATCTGATTCCGGAGGTGATGCTGATGTTGGGAGCTGGACCTCAGACAGCCTGTGTGGGCATATTTCCCCACTCTCAGAGTTTGGACACATAAGAGACACGTTAAGAATACACATAATGTGCTTCCAAGCCCATCAGCAAATCTGTCATCAAAACAAAAAAATCAGTAAGTCACAGAGTATAAATCTCATAACAAAAGTTATGAGATCATTCACATCCTCAGTAACATGAATGCCAATAACCAAGAACACACTGTTGGCACTTCCCAGCATCCACCATCCAAGAATGATAAGCCCTCCTGCACCCCTAGCCATCTACAGAACCCCAGAGCAGCAGACTCCTGGGTGCTGTGGATTCTGGGAAACCTACATGGAGTAGGCAGCCCATGTTTCCTGCATGTGCATCTGCCTTTGCTGTGAGCTGTGTTTCTGCCAGAAATATTATGTGAGGATTCTGAGTTTTTGTTCAGAGTCAGCACATGCCACACAGTGTAGTTAAGAGCAAGGAACCTGTTTGTAACACTAAGGTGAAACACAGCATAAGTGCTCAGGAGGCATCTGTGCCCAAAGGCAGCTTCCTGATTGGCTGGAGGGGCCCATAGTCAGTCAGGCAGATGAAACACAGGCATCTGATGTCATATTTCTGCTTTACAGAATGCTGGCCGTGTAAGGTGCTATTGGTCCCATAATCATAATATTTGTGTTTAGGACATAAGTTATGACCCATCCCTGTTTCTTATGCCCACTGAGCAACTGGCAAATTTTTCTTTCTTTCTTTTTCTTTCTTTCTTTTTTTTTTTTTTTTTTGGCTCAACTGTGGATTTATGGTTAACAGGTCTTTATCTAAAAGGTTGAAACAGCTATTATTCCATTGACGTGGAAGAAATGACAAACACATGATAACTCAGACTCTATGACATAAGATAACCTGCCAACAAAGGGTTTCATTGTGGAGAAGACATCACAGACCCCAGTAAGAAGGACAATAAGGCCATTTCTACAGATGAACAGGAGGAGGTGGAGAATATGGGGAACCTGGAGGAACTTCTGGAATCCTTCTATTCCTGCTCTTTCACTACTGGCAGATACTGCACATATGCTCCTACAGGATTAGAATGGAGGAGAGGGTGGCACTGTCAGATGAACACCACTTTGTCCTGTGAAGGCAAAGGGAACATGAGCTACATGGTGAGATATGAGCAGTAACACCACGCAGAGCCCCGACCAGTCATTATCCCATCTACCATGTTTTCATATACCCCATACTTTTTTCCTTTCTCTAGTCAATCAACAATCGTGGCATAATGGCCATTTGACCAAGCAATACTCAGACTGTAGTATAAAAAGAAAGCATTTTTCACAGATTAAGGATCATGATCAGGGTCCTCAAACAAGGGGCATCTGAAGGTGTGTCCATTAAGGTAATGGCACACAGGAGTTTTATAGTAAAAACATGGGTTGAGCTTAGGTCATTTGTTTGAAAACTGTTTGGCTCTTTTTTTTTTTAATATTTATTTATTTATTTTTTAAATAACAAATTTTATTTTTATATTCCCCATACAATTGCAACCGCCCATTCTGACCCCAATCACTCCCCTCCCGCCCCCCACCCCCCAAAAAGTGTCTCTGGTTCATAGTTTTTTGTTGATTTTGATTTTCACTTTCTTATATTTATTCATTTTCCTGGTCCGTTATTTAAGTTTTCTAGATTCCTGTTATGAGTGAGACCATCCGGTATTTTTCTTTTTCTTTCTGGCTTATTTCGCTGAGCATGATCCCTTCCAGCGCCATCCATGTTGCTGCAAATTGCATGTGTTTATCTTTTTTGAATGCTGAGTAATATTCCATGGTATATATGTACCACATCTTCTTGATCCAGTCATCTATTTTGGGGCATTTGGGTTGTTTCCAAAGCTTAGCTATTGTAAACAGTGCTGCTATAAACATAGGGGTGCAGGTGTTCTTTGGAAATGATGTTTCTGTGTCCTTTGGGTAAATACCTAGGACTGGAATTGCTGGATCATATGGAAGCTCTATGTATAGTAGGTCCAGAAATCTCCACACAGCTCTCCATAGTGGTTGGACAAGTTGGCACTCCCACCAACAGTGCAGAAGAGTTCCTTTTTCTCCACACCCTCGCCAACATTTGTTGTTGCTAGTTTTTTTTAATATGTGCCATTCTCACTGGTGTAAGATGGTATCTCATGGTAGTTTTGATTTGCATTTCCCTCATTACAAGTGATGTTGAACATTTTTTCATATGCCTGTTGGCCATTCGCATTTCCTCTTCAGAGAAGTTTCTTTTTAGCTCTTCTGCCCATTTTTTGACTGGATTATTTTCTTTGTTGTTGTTGAGTCTCATCAGCTCTTTGCAGATTTTTGTGATCAGTCCTTTATCATTAGTGTTGGGTGCAAAAATGTTCTCCCAGTTGGTGGGGTTTCTCTTTGTTTTTGTTATTGTCTCTTTTGCTGTGCAGAAGCTCTTTAATTTGATGTAGTCCCAGCTGTTTATCTTTGCCTTCACTATCACTGCTTTGGGTGATGTGTCTATAAGATGTCTTTGATGTGCAAATCACGTAGTGTTTCGCCTACATTTCCTTCTATGTATTTTATGGTTTCAGGTCTTATGTCTAGTTCTTTCATCCATTTTGAGTTGATTTTTGTGTGTGGTGTGAGGTAGTGGTCAAGCTTCATTCTTTTGCATGTAGCGACCCAGTTTTCCCAGCACCATTTATTGAACAAACTTTCTGTGCTCCAATGCATAGTCTTTGCTCCTTTGTCAAATATTAGTTGACCATAAATCTGTGGGTTTATTTCTGGATTTTCTATTTGATTCCATTGGTCTGTATGTCTGTTCTTGTTCCAATACCATGCAGTTTTGATGATTATGGCTTTGTAGTAGAGTTTGAAGTCTGGGAGTGTGATGCCTCCATTCCCTTCTTTTTTTTTCAGGAGAGCTTTGCTATTCGGGGTTTTTTGTGATTCCATATGAATTTCATCAATAATTGTTCTATTTCTTTGAAGAATGACATTGAAATTTTGATTGGAATAGCATTGAATCTGTAGATTGCTTTTGGTAGGATGGCCGTTTTAATAATGTTTATTCTCCCAATCCATGAGCAGGGGATGTCTTTCCATTTCTTTGTGTCTTCTTCTATTTCTTTTAACAGTGTTTTATAGTTTTCTTTGTATAGGTCCTTTACCTCTTTTGTTAGATTTATTCCCAAATATTTGATTTTTTTTGTTTTGATAATAAAAGGGATTTTTTTTTTGATTTCTTCTTCTTCAGATTTATTGTTTGTGTATAGGAAGGCTACTGACTTTTGCGTGTTCATTTTGTATCCTGCCATTTTACTGAACTGATTGATGTGTTGAATTAGTTTTTCTGTGGAGTTTTTGGGATTCTCTATGTATATTATCATATCACCTGCAAATAGTGATAGTTTGACTTCTTCTTTTCCTATTTGGATTCCTTGTATGTCTTTCTCTTGTCTTATTGCTCTGGCTAGGACTTCCAGTATTATATTGAAAAGCAGTGGTGAAAGTGGACATCCTTGTCTTGATCCAGACCTTAATGGAATTGCTTTCAGCTTTTCACCATTGAGAATGATACTGGCTGTTGGCTTGTCATATATGGCCTTTATGATGTTGAGGTATGTTCCTTGTATCCCAAGAATTTCAAGGGCTTTTATCATGAATGGGTGTTGCACTTTGTCGAAAGCTTTCTCGGCATCTATTGATATTATCATATGGTTTTTATATTTCTTTTTGTTGATGTGTTGGATAACGTTGATTGATTTTCAGATGTTAAACCATCCTTGTGTCCCTGGAATGAATCCTACTTGGTCGTGGTGAATTATCTTATGGATACATTGTTGGATTCTGATAGGTAAAATTTTATTGAGGATTTTTGCATCAGTATTCATTAGGGAGATTGGCCTGTAGTTTTCCTTTTTTGTGTTGTCCTTGTTCGGTTTTGGTATTAGTGTAATGTTGGCTTCAGAGAACGTGTTTGGTATTGTCCCTTCCTTCTCAATTTTTTGAAGAGTTTGTGAAGGACAGGCACTAATTTATCTCTGAATGTTTGGTAGAATTCATTTATAAATCCATCAGGTCCTGGGCTTTTGTTTTTGGGGAGGTTTTCGATTACCATTTCAATTTCGCTGCTTGTAATTGGTCTGTTTAGGTGTTCTATTTCTTCTTTATCTAGCTTTGGGTGATTGTAGAGTTGTAGGAATTTGTTCATCTCCTCTAGATTGTTGAACTTGTTTCCATATAACTGTTCATAGTAGTTACTGATTATTCTTTTGATTTCTGCTGTGTCCGTTGTGATTTCTCCTCTTTCATTGATGATCCTGTTTATTTGTGCTTTCTCCCTTTTTTCCTTTGTGAGCCTGGCTAGGGGTTTGTCTATTTTATTTATTTTTTCGAAGAACCAGCTTTTGGTTTCATTGATCTTTTGGATTGTTTTTTTAGTTTCAATTTCATTTATTTCTGCTTTGGTTTTTATTATTTCTTTTCTTCTACTGGTTTTGGTTTTTTTTTTTGTTGTTATTTTTCTAGATCTTTGAGCTTCGAGATTAGGTATTTCTTTGAGTTCTTTCTTGTTTCTTGATGTGAGCTTCATTTGCTATATATTTTCCTCTTATTACTGCTTTTGCTGCATCCCATACATTTAGTATATTGGTGTCCTCCTTGTCGTTCAATTCAAAGAATTTTTTAATTTCTTCTTTGATTTCCTCATTAGTCCAGTGGTCTTCCAGTAGTGTGGTTTTTAATCTCCATGAGGTAGTAAAGTTCCTTGCCTTCTTTTTATGGTTTATTTCTAGTTTGATGCCTTCATGGTCAGAAAAGATGGTTGGTATGATTTCAATTTTGGTGTGTCTGTTGATATTTGTCTTGTGCCCCAGTATGTGATCGATCCTGGAGAATGATCTGTGTGCGCTTGAGAAAAATGTGTACTTCGTTTTTTGGGGTTTAGTGTTCTATAGATGTCTGTTAAGCCCAAATGCTCTAGGTCCTTATTCAGAGCTTTAGTTTCTTTACTTATTTTTTGTCTTGTTGATCTATCCATTGTTGATAGTGGTGTGTTGAAGTCTCCCACTACGTATGTGTTTTCTCTTTTGTCTGTTTTCAGAGAGGACAACAGTTGTCTGATATATTTTTTTGTGCTCCTTCGTTTGGTGAGTATATGTTAATGAGTGTTATTTCTTCTTGAAGTATTGTCCCCTTGATCATAATGTAGTGCCCGTTGGGGTCTCTTTTTATCTTTTTGAGTTTGAAATCTGTTTTATCTGATATAAGTATAGCTGTTCCTGCTTTCTTTTTTGGTCCATTTCCTTGTAGGATTGTTTTCCATCCTTTAACTTTGAGCCTATTTTTATCTTTTGTAGCTAAATGTGTTTCCTGGAGACAGCAAAAGGTTGGGTTTTGTTTCTTAATCCAGGCTGCAACTCTGTGTCTTTTTATTGAAGAGTTTAGTCCATTTACATTTAGAGTTAGTATTGATATGTTAGTATCTGTATTTGCCATTGTGTTTGTCTTTCCTTTGATTTTATTTATTCTTTTAATAACTTTTTTTTTTTTTTTTGGTCTTCTTTCGTTGTTATTCGTCCCTCTGAGGTTCTGGCTATAGGGTTCCTTGTAGTTATTTTTGTAGTGGGGGTTTAGTCGTAATGAAATTCCAGAGTTTCTGTTTGTCTGCGAAGGTCCTTATTCTTTCTTCATAGAGGAAGGAGAGCTTTGCGGGATAGAGTATTCTTGGTTGGTATCTGTTTTCTTGGAGTCTGTTGACTATGTCCCTCCACTCTCTCCTTGCCCTTAGTGTTTCTTCGGAGAAGTCTGATGTCAGCCTGATTGGTTTTCCTTTGAATGTTATCTGTTTCTTCCCTCTTGTCAGCTTCATTATTTTTTCCTTGTCCTGGATTCTTGGGAGCTTTACTATTATGTGTCTTGCTGTATTTCTCCTTTCATCGTGGAAGTTTGGTGTTCTTCTTGCTTCTTGTATATCAATTTTCAGCTCCTTCTCCACATTTGGGAAGTTCTCTTCAATAGTCTCCTGGAATATTTTCTCTGTTCCTACATCTCTCTCCTCTCCTTCTGGAATTCCTATGACTCTTATATTTCCTCTCCTCATGGAGTCAGATAGTTCCCAAAGTCTTTCTTCATTCTTTTTCCTTCGTACTTCTCTTTCCTTTTCTGTTTTGGTTCTTTTTATTTCTGTGTCTTCAAGAGTACTTATTCGTTCTTCCATTTCATCTATTCTGCTTTCATTGCTTTTCCCAGAGTTCTTTAGTTCTTCCATTAATTCTTTGATCTCCTGCTTTTCTTTTACTTCCCTCTTTAGGGACTCAATTTCATTCTTCTGACCATTGTTTTCCCTCTTTAGGGACTCAATTTCCTTCTTCTGATCATTGTTTTCCTTTATGAGTTCTGTCATTTTTTTAATCATGGCAATTTTAAATTCTCTTTCTGGAAGGCTCAGAAGTTCTTCCAAGTTACTGTCGTTGCAATCTGGGGGGGTGGTTTTCTTTTTGTGGTGTGCTTTTTTCCTGAGGAGTTGTTAGGTTGCGTGTGGTTCTTCTACTCCCTACTGTCTGTTTTCTAATTTGTCGTATGCATTGGGATACTGTGTTGCTGGGACTGGTCGGCATCTTGGTTGAGCTTCTCTGCTCCTCTCTGGCTCCTCCAGGAGCCATCTGTCAGTTTCAAGCAGTCTTTACTGAAGAAAAGTCCTTGTTCTAAAATGCCGATGTGGGGACACACACCCCTGTGTGCTTGGTCTGCCCCGGCGGTGGGTTCCCGCTCACCCTCAGGGTTTGGACTGTAGGCCAGAAGTGGCCTGGTGTGGGCGAGCTTCCCCGCTCACCTCTGGCTCCTGAGGGAGCCTTCTGCATGCAGTCTTTCTTGAAGAAATATCCCTGTTCTAAAATGGTGATGCGGGATGCACTCCCTGCGAGTCCAGTGTCAGGCGCGCTCTTCTGCGCACACGGTCTGCCCCGGCTGTGGGTACCCGCTCCCCCTGTGGGATCAGACTGCTGGTCTGAAGGGGCCTGGGGTGGGCTAACTTCCCAGCTGGCCAGGGGTTCCTTCAGGAGCCTTCTGCAGGTTTCAAGAAAGGTCCCTGGGTGTTAGTGACTTTTTTTCTGGTCGCTAGGTGGCGCCAGAGATCTCTCCTAGTCTGTGGGGGGCTGTTTTTCTTCACCCTGTGGGACAGGGAACAGAGCGGGAATGGTAGGGAAAACCTCAACGGCTTTGGGGTGCTGTGTCTGCCTTGTGCCCCACCGACGTGGAGGACCCGCGCTCCGAATTTTGTGCCCCAGGTCTCAGTTCCAAAGCCCTCAGGTCCAGGACGCAGGCTATAGCCCAGTTCAGTGGCGCGGGAATGGCGCCTTTTGCACCCCTCTCCCGTACCTGGGCGCCTGGTTCCTGATTACTCAGTGAGGGACTTTCACCTCAGTGAGGGCCCCCGCGCATCTCCCCGCAGGCCTAGGTCGCAGGCGTGGGGACCTGGGCAGCCGCTATCCCGATCTGCGTTTGCTTTTCAAGTGCGCCAAGCGCGCCACTTTTCCGCGCAAGCTTACCAGCTGGCCCTGGGCTGTGTGCAGGTCTCCTGGGTTCTCTGCTGTTCTCTAATGGCGCCCGGAGCCGTTCGCTCACTGCAGTGGCGAATCCTGCAGGGTTCTCCACAGCTCCCGTTCACGGGGTGTGGTGGCTGCAATAGTTCCTTTCCACTCACAGTCCTGCTTGCTGCGTAGTTTGTTCTTGTTGGTCATTTTAGTTTGTTTTTTTCCTCCTCTCTGCTGGTCGGAGAGTGCCGCCTCTGTGGGCGGGGGAGGGGAGCAGGGTTCTGCGCTTCCCTCCCTTCTAGTCCTCTTTTATGGCCACTTTCTTCTTCAGGTAGTTTGCTGGAGTCGTCCGTTTATCTTCTGTGTCCCAGTTCTCACTGGGACCTGCCGCTTTCCCTCCCTATTAACATTTTTTTAATGGGAGATCTTACTCGCAGTGTCTCCTCACCCCCATGTTGCTCCGCCCTCTTATTTATTTATTTATACAAGCACTGGGTGCAGTCAGAATCACAGGAGGGTGAGAGAATTCACCAGAGCCAGAGCGGGGAACAGAACAGGCAGACAGACAAAATACACTGCTGAGGAGAGCAGGGGGCATGGCAGGAGAGGTCTGCATGCTGTGTGGGACACTCACTGACTGGCCGGGGATCGAACCGGTGCTGAGGAGGCTGTGGGCAGCTTCGCAGCCCAGTGCTCAACCGCTGCGCCACCAGGGGAGGCCCTGTTTGGTTCTTAAGTCCATTTCACTCTCTGATTGGCTGAGTTAGTCTGCAGTGTGGGACTTTTTATAATAATCAGCAACAGGTGCCCTGTTTCTTTCGCCTTTGCCAATAAGGGAAAAAGTAAACCAGGGAACTAATGAGTCAACCACACTAGTGTACTTACCAGGATCTCAAAGTGACAGTAGAGACCAGATGGAATTGGCTGGTTCCAAGTGGATTCCACAGCCATCACAGGTTCAGGGTCCTTTAAAATAATTTAGAAGTTATTTGCAAGATTCTTTATATTCAGCAGCACTCAAATGAACTGAAGTCTGATAAACTAGTAAGGTCAGGATTAGTAAGTAAAGAGTGGTTACTTCAGTTAAGATGAAATTCAAGGCCAGAAAAATTCAAATTGTTGTGACAGATGTCAGAAGGGCATCCACCTTGGATGGCAGTAGATATTGACTTGAAAGGACATCAGGAGGCATCTGAAGTATTTGAAATATGCTGAATTTCATCCAGGTAGTGAATCTACGTAGTCCTTGTACAGTTAGGTATAAGATTTCTGCATTTTATTCCATATGTGTTTTATCTCAAATTTCATCCAGGTAGTGAATCTACGTAGTCCTTGTACAGTTAGGTATAAGATTTCTGCATTTTATTCCATATGTGTTTTATCTCAATTTAGACAAGAAAGAATAAACCCCACAGTCTTTTATAAGATGTTAAAAAGACAAAATCATCTGATACTGCTGCTAATTCAACCTTATTAGAGTGAAGTGTAAAGGTGGTGTCTGAGAAATTTCCAGAAAACTAGAAAACTGGTACAGGAAACCAGGAAGCAGGGCCTTTTCCCTTAGACAGCATAGATTTCCTCACTGTTGGTTTTCCTTCCACACAAAAACAGTTTTTCCTATGTTCTCAGAGATGAGCCCCACCCTCCCTTTGGCTCTCTGCACCCTGCTGCCCCCACCTGCGGATTTGCATGTGTGTCCCTGGGGACCTTCCCTGGCAGGGCTGAGATAAAAGGTCTGCTCAGGTCTTGCTTTGATTTATCAGGGCTCTGAGGTCAGCTTCTCAAAATGAGGTTCCCTGTTCAGCTCCTGGGGCTGCTGATGCTCTGGGTCCCTGGTAAGGGCAGAGGGGAGGTGAGAAAGGAACAGGGAGGGTGAGCTCTGGGGGCACCTGCTCCCCACGTGTCTCAGTGCACATGCAGATGTGTACCTGCCTTGGCCCTGTGGAAAGGACAGGGGAAGGGACATCTCTGAGAATAAAGAGGAAACCAGAAGAAACAAGTACCTGTCTTCTGGTGACAACAGTGACACAGAGAAAGGGAGATTGTTTGTAGCTCTAGACATCGCATTATACCTTGCAGAGGTTGGGGTCTACCTTAGGGTATTAAAATAAAAATGAATTTATCCTGAATACATAACAGAAGGAAAATTATGAAAATAGTTTATCAAGTTTTTTTTTTTTCTCTCATTATTTTAGGATCCACTGGGGATATTGTGCTGACTCAGACCCCCCTCTCCCTGACCTTCACCCTGGGAGAGTCAGCCTCCATCTCCTGCAGGGCCAGTCAGAGCCTTGTACATAGTGATGGAAACACCTATTTGCATTGGCACCACCAAAAGCCAGGCCGGTCTCCAAGGCACCTGATCTATAAAGTATCCAACAGGGCCTCTGGGGTCCCAGACAGGTTCAGTGGCAGCGGGTCAGGCACAGATTTCACCATGAAGATCAGCAGGGTGGAGGCTGAGGATGTTGGAGTCTATTACTGCCAGCAAGGTTCAAGTACCCCACCCACAGTGGTTTAGGCCTGAACAAAAACCTCCCTCCTGGGTGACCAGGAGCAGAGCAGGCCTGTTCTCTCAGGGTAAGAAGAAGACATTGGAGAACTCAAGGGGGTTGTTTACACATAAGGGTTCTTGATAACAAGCCTCTATTGCACCTGAGTCCTCACCTTTCACAGGGCATCAGGTGAAAAGTCTCCTCTTGAAAGAAGCAGCGTGGAATGGAGGTCCATGTGCCCTCTGAGCCATAGTCATGAGGAGGGGGAGTAAGATCTTAGCCTATTGCTCCTTTCTGGGCTCAACCATTAAATCAGTGTCAGCCTGACAGGTGGACAACTGAGGCATAGTTCACATTTATGGGCATGTTGGAGTTGAGTGGTTTTGGGTATATTGTTGAGGAGATAATATTTCATAATACTCACAAATTTTCTTCCACACCTGACCTATTTTGCTCCATTTTATTACTTATCATCCACTATTAACATGTTGGAGACAGCAGTCTACACACATTGGCCTCAGGGATTGGTAGCCTTGAACAGTTTATAAAAGTTTTGGAATACGAGTGTGGGAAAAGTCTTTTGTCAGTCCATAGCAGATACACTAGCTGATCCGAGTGGTCCTGAGCAGATTCAGGATTGTTGGCTTATCCACATCCAGGTTCCATTTCCAGTCATGCTGTTTAATGGTGAAAGAAACAGGGTTTACATTGGGGTAGTTTATTCAGTTTCATATACACCAGACTGCTTCCGTGTCATATACTGTAGTTCAATGCTCTGCACCAGCCACCAGGGTCACCTCTCCTTGTGGGGAACACCCTCCTCACCCAGTCTGGTTCCAGCCCTTCAAGTCCGTGTAGATGATCATCCTGCACTGTATGAGCTCCAAACCCTGAGGGGTGTCCCCATCACCTTCCAGTGTGTGGTCTCCTACCCAGCTGGGCCCCAATACCCTGCCCCCTGCACTGGGGACTGCTGTCTGCTAGGAGCTCGAAGACATTTGGTGTTTGATGAACATGCAGATGCAGGGACAGAGGAGATTCCAGGGAATCGTTGAAGAGCTAGTCTGGGAGGACCTCAGCTCAGAAGGGAGCTCCTTAGGAAGGAGAATGAAGGACCTGAGCTAGAGTCCCAGGAGATGGGCCTGTCTTTGGCTGTGTAATGACAGCGCTGGCAAGGGAGGGAGAATGTCAGATATGGGGGGAGAATACCCTTGACCGTTGGTTCAGCGTGGATGTGATAAGACGGGGCCCTCAGACATGGAGAGACACAAGGCTTAGCTGGAGGTGAGGTCAGCAGGGAGAATTCTCAGTGTCGGGGCTCACTCTTACAACTCCTGACAGCCACACTGTGCATTGTCTTCCTACTTCACTGCATCAGGTTGGCAGTGAGGATACTTCTCACATCAACAGTAACAGTGAACCAGAGTCAAGAGGAAACCTCACTAACCTTAAGAACATATCCACATGAACACATAGAGCAACCTGCACAATTTCTTCGAGTGTCATAATGATAGCCCTGCATTATGTGGAGAATTGAAAGTAAAACATGTTGTAAATAAGGTGAGACCAAAAGATCGCCACACTAACAATACAGTAAATGACTATGTCCTGTGATCCCCAGTGAGAAATACCATCTCTGCAGGCAAATTGCCCTGGCCCGGGGACACCTGGTCACTGGGGAGTCCCTGCCTCTGTGCTGTCACTGAGATCAGCCCCAGCAGCTGTGCCCACTGCCCCGCCCCTGCTCATTTGCATGTTCCCAGAGCACAGCCCCTCCCTCCACACTATTCATAGTCTGCCCCAGCCCCTGAAGGTCAGTCCAGGCAGGACCCAGCATGGACATGAGGGCCCCCACTCAGCTCCTCAGCCTCCTGCTGCTCTGCCTCCCAGGTGAGGAAGGAAACACAAGGAGTTGATCAGCCTCGGGTGGGCAGGACCCCTGGCCCTCAGGGAAGTCCTCTGATGACAGGATGACAGTGTGGGTGTGTGTTTTCTGTTTCCATCTCAGGGGCCAGGTGTGCCATCCAGATGACCCAGTCTCCAACTTCTGTGTCTGCATCTCCGGGAGACAGAGTCACCATCTCCTGCCGGGCCAGTCAGGGTGTTAGCAGTTATCTAAACTGGTATCAGCAGAAACCAGGGAAAGCTCCTAAGCTCCTGATCTATTATGCAAACAGTGTGCAGCCTGGGGTCCCATCCCGCTTCAGTGGCAGTGGATCTGGGACAGATTTCACTCTCACCATCAGCAACCTGGAGCCTGAAGATGCTGCCACTTACTACTGTCTGCAGCATAACAGCTACCCTCCCACAGTGTTACAAGCCTAAACAAAAACCACCCCGGGAGCAGATGTGTGAGACTGGGCAGCCCAGCTGCTCATCCTGGTGCCCCATCTGCTGAGAGCTGTTCTCGCATGCAGCTCTGCCTTGATGGTGACTGGAGGTTCTGGTAGAAGGGGCTCCCCTCTTTCCAACATTGAACATTCTGTGCCAGAGTAGTACATTTGTTACAAATGATGAGGCGATATTGACACTGCTTCATAACACAAAACTCATAATTTATAAGAGAGCTCACTCTTGTTTTATATCCTAAGGACAATTTAAAATATGGATAAATTCATAATGGCAGGTATCCACCATTAGCATCATAAAGAGCTGTTTCACTACCCTGCAATTGCTCTGAGCTCCACCTATTTCTCTGCCTCCTCACAATGTCTGAAAATTACTGAGGTTTGACTGCCTCCTTGGTGTTGCCATTTCAGAATGTCCTGTATGGAATCACATAGAATGGAGTCTGTTTCACATGGGCTTCCTCACATCATCACTTAGGATCTGTACATGCCCTGTCATGTTCCTTTGCAGCGCTGAGGATACTCCCTTGTCTGGGTGTGTCACAGCTGATTTATCCTCCACCTAAGCTGTTCATATTCCCTGCTGCTTGAAGGACTTTGGCCCAGTTTTCATTGGGTTGTTTGTTCTCTTATTGTTGCATTTGAAGTGCCCTTGTATATATTGAATAAGAGTCACATTTCAAATAAACCTTTTGCAAATTTTCTTTCAGTGTTTCTTGTCAGGCATTGATTTGATACATGGAGATGGAGTTTATATTACAATCTTTTAAAGGACTAGAAATGTGGTGGTTGTGGAGGCAAAAACTAGAAATGGGGCTTCTCTGTTGCTCCCTCAGAAGCCAGAGCACATCTTCCACTGAATGGATAAATTGCCTAACTACGTGGTCTTAGATCCTTCTAGAAAGCCCTGGAGTGGGGAACTGATACTGTACCTCTGCAGCACCTCTGCAGGTGACTTTCCAGACCTCTCCTTGTGACTCTGCCTGCAGGTATGACGGACAGGAGTGAATCCTCCTCTCTGACTTATAAAGCTCAGTGAGGACCTCTCCTTGAATGAATCGAGAGAAACCCAAAAGGAAAATGATTCTGATAAACAAGCTTCCAGAAGAGCTAGCTGTGAGGGGAGGTCACAACTAGCACCCCCAATCGAAGTGTGGGGCCCAGTCTCTTCACATGGTCACCTTCTACCAAATGTGAGGACGGGTACCTGAAGAGCAGCCGCCGTCACCCTCTGTCCTTCAGGGACTGTGGTCAGGACTGGAGACACAGGCGTCTCCCCCACTCGGGACCTCATTCATCCTGTTCATCACCTGTGTCTTGTGTGCAGCAACCAGATTATAGGCTTAATGCTTTACTCATTTAGTTCCATCCTTCCAATAGAGTTTTCTCTAAAGAAAATTCTTTTATTACTCTCTTATGTTTATGATATTGTAAGCATAAGAAATTCACAGATCATAACCTTGATTTTATATTCACTGACTAATGAAAGTTCTTTGTCCTTTGCTGTGGTCTTAGAGGGGCTGTATGTCTCTGTCTATAAAAATGAGATTTTGTCAAGCTCTTTTGACTTAAATATTCTTGTGGAATAATTTACTAGGTCCCAGGGAAGGCAATGTCTAACCCTGGCGTCTACTAGTGGTAAACTCTTAGCCTGATAACAGCAAATACAGAGAACACTTAACTCTTGAATCTATGTCCATCCTGCAACATGGAGACTCTGTCCATCAGCTCCAGGGCCGGCTACTTTGTTGTATGTGAGATCATTTGGGAGAAGCCAAGCATGGTCATCAGTGACCTACCTGGGATAGACCTGCTCAGAAATCTAATGACTCAGTTATATATATATATATATATTTTTTTTTTTTTAAGATTTATTTATGCATAGAAGAACTGGGGTGTAGGACAGAGGTGTGGAAGGTTGAGAGGATTCACCAGAGACAGAGTGGGGAGCAGAACAGGCAGACAGACTGAAATACACTGCTGCGGGAGCAGTGGGCAAGACAGGAGAGATCTGCTATGCCTTATGTGGGTTAGCTCCCTGGCCAGGGATCAAACTCAGGCTACGTTGGTGATACAGTATTATAGCACTGAGACTTAACCCCTACACCACCAGGGTGGTCCACCTATATGTGTCTTGATTGTAATGGCTGTTCCTCATTTTGGCTGTTTATGAAAAATAATGATCTTAACTCCTTGAAAATAAAAAAAAGTATTGTTTCTAGCTATAGAACAGAGTATCTAGAAAAATGATTTGCACAACTTCCATCGCGAGGCTGGCACAAGATCTCAGCTGGGTTACTACCAGGCAATCCTGAAATAGCTCCTAGATCAGATTTAGAATGCTTTTTTTTTTTTTTTTAACACAGTTGCTGGACTGTAACACTAGTTGGGAAAGTCTCAAATGCGAAGGTACAGTTTCCCTACTTCTGTATCTACTATACTTCCTGATGGTTCTGTCAATTGCACACTAGGGCTGGCCCAAGTGAAATGTTTGAAAGATTTGTTCTATTCTACTTGTTCATATTTGCTTAATTCTTTGAAGTTCTTTTTTTTTTTTTAATTTTTAGTTATACAAGCACTGGGTACAGTCAGAAGCGCGGGTGGGTGAGAGAATTCACCAGAGCCAGAAATTATATTTTTATAGTAAAAACAATTAAGATTTAGTCTATTTGCCACTTAAAAGTTTATAATGCAATATTATTGACGATCACTATGCTGTGCATTAAAACTCCAGGTTTTATTTATCTACTAGTTGCCAGTTTGCATCCCTAAACAATGTTTGCCCAGATTCTTTAGGCCCACCCTGGTGACCACATACTACTCTGTTTTTGTGAGTTCAACCCGTAGACTTCAGAAAAAAGAGATGTCATATAATTATTATCTTAACTGTTCTGACTTCACTTAGCATAATGATCTCAAGGCTCATTCATGTTCTCTGTATATATATAAATAACCCACCAATTTTTTCCACTCTGTTGATAAGTTGTTGCCATATGTTGGCTACTGTGAAAAATAATTCAGGGGAGTGCCGCTATCTCTGTTAACCTATTTTCATTTCTTTGCAGATATACTCATAATTGTATTTGCAATTCTTTCTGAATAACTCCATATACATTTCAGAGTGCTTTCACTAATTTACATTTCCACCAACAATTATAAGGGTTTCTTGATGATGGCCCATAACAGGGGTGAGGTGATATCACACTGGGGTTTTGATTGACATTTTCTGGTGATTAGTGATATTGATTATGCTTTCCTGTAATTAAGGGTGATCCTTGAACAGACTTCTGTTCAGTTCCACTGCCCAATTATTTCAATCAGATTGTGTTTTTCCTTGGTACTGAGTTGTATGGATTCTTAATGTATTTTGTATTTACCTCTTATCCACTATGTGGCTTGGAAATATTTTCCCCCAGTCCATAAGTTAACTTTTCATTCACTTGCTAACTTAATTTCTGTGATGTTTCTTAGATTGATGTGGCCCCACTACTGATTTTTGCTTTTGTTGCTTACACTTTGGTGTATTATCCAATAACAATAAAGATCATTGCTTAGCCCAATGTCAAGCAGTTCCTTTGCTTCATTTTCTTTTAGGAGTTCCACACTCTTATGCAAGTTAGTCTTACATTAATTATTTAATTGACTTTAAGTTAATTTTGTGAGTGGTATTAGAGAGGGATCAATTTGATTTTCAGCACGTGGTCATCCAGGTTTCCCCATCGATCTGTTGTGGCGACTGTCCTTCCCCATTGTCCTTCCCTCTTGGCTCCCTTGAAAAAATTTAATTAAGTGTATAAGTGGATGTTTATTTCTGGGCCTTTGACTCAGTTCCGCTGGTTTAAGTGTCTGTTTTTTGAAAAATACTGTAAAGGATGCTCAGCGTTGGCAGGGCTGCTGCTGTCCAGTCCTCTCCCTGCCGCTAGGCCAGCCTCTCACAGCAAGATCCTCTTGGCACCACTGTGGAGTCACTGACTCCACCACGTACATTTCCTCCACACAGAGAGGGTACTGTGTTCTCTCTCCTCACAAGAGCTTCCTGTGTCCCCTTTTTGTCTCTCTCCACCCAGCTGCCCCCCACCAGGGCATTTGCATGAGGGTCCCCAGGGAGGAGCTGCCCTAGCAAGTCTGAGCTAAAAGGCCAGCTCTGATCTTGCCTTGACTCAGGGGCTCCTCAGTTCAGCTTCTCAAAATGAGGTTCCCTGCTGAAGCTGCTGGGGCTGCTGCTGCTCTGGACCCCAGGTAAGGCGGAGGGGAGGGGAGAAAGGTGAAGGGGTGGGGAGGCTGAGCTCAGGGTGACCACTCCTGTGTATTCTGTACACACTTTAGACACATACCTCTCAGTGCCTGGGGAGCAGCAAGAGAAAATTAGAACTCATTGTCAGGGACATGTGCTCTAGTGAACTGTGACTTAGAAAGAGAGGGAGGGTGTAGGAGGATTCTAGAAATTCCTGCATATCAATTTTGAAAGTAGATATTTTGACTATCAGTTAATATCGTAATCAAAAATACAATGATATAGCAAGAAATAATTACCAATGGAAAATTATGAAAATGGTTCATTAAATTTGTTCATAACCTTGTATTTCTTTTTCATAATCTCAGGATCCAGTGGGGAGGTTGTGCTGACCCAGACTCCCCTCTCTCTGGCTGTCATCCCTGGGGAGCAGGTCTCTGTCTCCTGCAGGGCCAGTCAGGGCCTTGTGTATAGTGATGGAAACTCCTATTTGCATTGGTTCCAGCAGAAGCCAGGCCAGCCTCTAAGACAACTGATCTTTAAATCATCCAGCAGGCCCTCTGGGGTCCCGGACAGGTTCAGTGGCAGCGGGTCAGGTACAGATTTCACCCTGACAATCAGCAGGGTGGAGGCTGAGGATGTTGGAGTGTATTACTGCATGTAGGGTACACATGTTCCTCCCACAGTGGTTGAGCCTTGAACAAAAACCTCCCTGTTCATCCACCCCACCTGCCCATAAGTGCTGCTTCTCTGGGGAGCAGGCTCAGCAGCTATGTGTATGTGGGGAGGAAGATGATGGGGCCTCAGGGTAACTGAGAGATTCTAAGCTCTGCACCCCATCTATCCTACAGGTGCTCCCTTCCCGGCCCTGTGTGCACACAGTCTGGGCCTGCACAGCAGCAGGGAGATGCAGGAAGCTCTGAGGCCCAGGCATGACAAAAGGGAGATGAGTAGGTCACCCTCAGGCTCCCTGTCTGTGTGCAGTGTGGTCACATCAGCATGGAGCAGGCAAGGGACAAGGGGGAGGGGCAATCAAGTTGAATGCATGTGTGGATATTTCTGTATTTGGTATATACTTTGGATAATATTTAATAATATTCAGAAATCCATATTTACCCCCTTTCTCAGCTTCCAAGTCCAGTTTACAACTTACCTCTTCACTAAATAAAAATGGCCTGAGACAACATTGTACACAAAATGAGGGTCCCCACTCACCTCTTGGGCTGCTGATGCTCTGGACCCCAGGTAGGGGCAGAAAGAGATGAAAAAGTAGAAAGGGGTAGAGCAGAAGCTCTGCTGGAGCCGTGGCCTTCCACTTGTATTTTGTCTGGGTGTTGAGCACAGGGTCTCTTCCAGAATGAGTGTGTGATGCTTAGATCTGAAAGAGCGAGGGACAGTTCAGAGGGAACACGGACTGTGCTCTGGTGAAGGCTGTGGCAGGAGAAGGATGATGGTGTCTGTGACTCTAGGGGCCCCTTCACACCTTCAGGGCCCTGGTTTTTTATTGTGTGCATAATTTTGGAGTGGGATTCTGTGTCACACACACGGCAGTAAAATGAAATAGTATTTAGCCTGAGGACAAATCATGAACTGTCTCATAATTTCATTCATAATCTCTTAATTTTCTCTCCATACTTTAGGCTCCAGTGGGCATGGAGCCCTCTCCCTGCCTGTCTCCCTGCGGAGAAGCTCTCCATCTCCTGCAGGACCAGTCAGAGCCTCACAGATAGTTTTGGAGCCTCCTCTCTGCAGTTGTATCTGCAGAAACTGGTCAGCCTCCCCAGCTCCTGAATATTTGCACTTCACACAGCCTTGAAGACAGTGAAGAGAGACATTCTTGTGCAGCTCTAGTGGTATAGTGGTGAACACCTATCTCTGAGATAGGCATTCTGAACTTCTCAAGGGGGAACAGTCACATTCCCACCTGCCCTACACACCCTTGCTTTGACTGACCGCTTGCCTACTGCACAGGTTGCCCCAAATAGCTTTAGGGTTTTTCATAGCACCCCAATGGAAAGATTCATTGTGTGGGGATGAAAAACCAGACTCTGGCAGGATCTAAAAGTTGCAACAGGAAGAAAATTTCCCCAAATGGGTCACTACAAGTAGTGACTAGAGAGGCTGTTTCTCATTCTACTCCTTAGCTTCCAAACACATGCATATTTGCTATAAAAATTTCATCATTGCAGAATTTGTGGCACACTTGAATGAAAGTTTCCAAAGTATGCAAAATATCCTATTGAAATGGATTCTTGTGTGATATTTTATTTGGTAGGGTTATGGTATTCCATGGTTAAGGGTTAATGTGTTAAGGGTTAATGGTTAAGGGTAACGTGTTCTTCATGACAGCATAAATTCCTGCTTCTATTGGTAAATTATCAACTCTGTGAAACCTCAGACAGTGAGGTCAGCAGAGATTCTTCAGTGGGCAGGAGAATCTAAACTATAACCAGAATACAATAAATTCCAGTAAAGTTTAACCATGTCCTCTAGACATGGGAAAGGGGTTTGATGTACAAAGTTTCCCCAGAGGCTGTTGATGTTAGTCCCTACATATGAAAACTCATATCTAGACATGAGGATAAGTAATCTACATGGTGGAGATGGCATGAGGAGATCCATAACATTGGGCATAAATATAACCTCCATCCTTGTCATCAGGGTTACACTATTTCTGACCATACTGAACAAAGATTGTGATAGTTGAGACAAAATCTGGAGCCAAATAATCTAATCAGAGGTGGAAGAATTTTCCAGTGCTTGGTTATTTGGTGTCTTGACTGAATGATGCTGAACGATGACATGAGACAATATCCTGCTTGCCTAGTGTCCACTTGCGTGGGTACATCCATAGCTCTTTTCCCCAGATCTGACTCAGATGTACCAAACTTCTTCCAGACCCTTAATTCATCAGCTATATGGGAATCCATGTAAATCCTTATCTCTGGCCAGTTCTCTATCTCCAGTAAGTGGTTGACCTATGCACTGATTAAATTACATGCTAATTCAACATCTGTTTTAGAGTCCTATGGGCTGTAATTGGGAACATGCACTTTTATTACATTCAATATATAATACCAATATTTCCATAAATAAACCTGGAACTTTATTTAGCCAATTGGGAACTCCCATGAGGCTAAAGTACACACTGTTGAAGACTTGTTAGGTCAAGGGAAGTAAGTGATATGGAGACTGAATGCCAGTTCATGTGGATTAAGTGAACTAATTTAATCTGCTTACCCCCAATCCCAAATGTACCATCTCTGTCCTAAGATTGACTACTGTTGAGATCTGTCTCACCTGAAAATTTGGTGGGTCTGATATGGCAAGATTGTAATGGGTACCTTAATTATACAGTTGTTTAACATGTCTATCAAAAGCTCTTGGCATTCTTATAGGTGGTTTTTGAATGCTGTAACTTCTTTAACTTTTCTTTCCTGCAATGCCATGTTCATGCTCTAGAATCTAGAAATCTGTGACGAAATCACAGGGTTGACAGTGTGCACACAATGACTTAACTACTTTATTATAGACTATCTAGCATCACATGTTATTCTACATCATTGGCACAAGTGGCAGAGCCACTCATTTCCCAGCCTGAACCTGACGGAGAATTCTCTTCTGCCTGCTTCCACCCTCACTGGCAGCCTTCCAAGTTAGCTGACAGATGGGTGGTGTGCTGTGTTGTGTCATCTCCAGTGTGTTGTGATGTCTCAACACTCTATAAACCTTAAAAATAAGCCCTGTCTCCATTCTCAGTGGTAGGAGGTAGAGATGCAATTTCTTGTACTTTATTTTGAAGACGATGTTTCAACAAGTCTCAGATACCTGGTCTCTGCCATATTCACAATGTGACATGGTCCTGTATTTTGTATGTTTTGCACCCTACCTTCAGACCACAGAGAGTTTACATGTCTTCTAGAATACATGCAATTGCTTATCAGGTCTACTTAACTTGATGTCATCCATCCAGTATTTTTTTTTAATTTTTTAAAATTTTTTACATCATTGTTCATTTTTAAACAATATTTGCTTCTCCCCACCCCCTCAGGTATAGTCCCCATAGAACTTCCTTCACCAATGCAGCTGTGCACCATCACCTCAGTCCCCTGTGCTTCTTCCTCCCTCTCTCTGATCCCTCTCCGTCCTCCTCCCCTGCAGGATGTCTCTGATTTATAATTGCCCGTTTTTGCTTTGTTGTGTTTTGTACTGTTATTATTTTTTTTACACCATTGTCTTATTTTGTTCTCCTATATTCCTGCTATAAGTGAAACCAACCAATATTTTTTTTCTTCTGGCTTATTTCACTGAGCATAATTCCTTCTAGCTCCATCCATGTTGCTGTGAATGGTTGAGTTTATCTTTTTTGATTGCTGAATAGTATTCCATTGTGTATATATACCATATTTCTTGTTTATTGCAGCACTATTTACAATAGATAAAACCTGGAAAAATCCAGTATTGTTTTAATGGCACCATGGGATGTTCAGATAATCACACTTATCTGAGGCTCCACGGTGACAAGGAAATGAGGTTAACAAAGTCTGGGGCACATCCTCAATATTGTGGGTGTGGGCTGTTGGTTAATCCAATTGAAAGCAAACTAGACCAGGGATGCTTGAGAAATTTTCTCTTTCCTATCCTCTTCTGTCTCATGTATCATCAAGCATGGACAAAGTCTTTCAAAACTAAGGGTATAAAAGTAACTATACAAGATTAGTAAAATATGGAGATCTGCTTGACAGCACAGTGTCCACAAACAACAACATAATTTACTTAACTTTTTATTAAGTTAATAATGAATTATTAACAAATAGGAATATTTGTTAAGAGGGTAGATTTCATGTTATATATTCTTAGCACAAAAAGTAAACAAATAAGTTAAATTAATAAAGCCTAACCAAAATAACTTCCAAAAGATACAAGGAATCTTGTTAATGTGGTCGATTGTCTAATACCACGATTAAGATAGTTTTGCGTGTGTGCATATATTCAGCCTCATCAAAATGTATATATAAAGAATGTGCAACTAAAAACAACATTTTCAGTAGATCACCAGCAGAGGGAGACGTAATACATTCAGAGAAGGGGTAAGAGAGTGTTCTGGCAAACAAGTGAGTGTAACCAACATGGATCTCCGTAGTTTGCATATATCCTTCTGACATCAGAGATGCCTTGCCTCTCAGAATCTTACAGGAAGGTTTTGATCTTGAGATGTGATATGAACAAAATTAACGAGATCAAAGCAGCGAGAGGGTGTCCCCATCAGAGGTCGTGGGGTTTCTGCTCCTCTGGCTTCTAGGGGAGAATATTTGGACAATGTTAAAGTGGAGATATAATTTTAATCAGTGGGCTGTGGGCAATGAGACTATTTCTGGAAATGGCAGGGCTCTGCCACCCATCGCTACAGCTGACAATGAGCAGAGACAGGAATTTAATCTATAAGAAATGACTTATTTTTTGAATTCTTGTCAATAATCTGGGAGAACAGTGGGTATAACACCCCATAGAAACCATTCTGCCATCTCATCCCAAGCTGTCCTATTTATGTTGAGTTAAATAACAGCCCATCAGAACAGCCCATCAGAACAGCCATCACAGTTGATGTTTTTGGTATTTGGTACATTCAGCCTCTAGAATTTTGTTATCAACCTCCTGGTTCCCTTGACCCTGGTGCATGGGATAGCATCAATGTCTAGTACTCATCTGGGCATCACAGAGGCAAGAATCTCAGCACAAAAGCAAGTTTTAAAGAAAACAGATCATTAGTCTTACAGTGTCTGCGCAGCCTATGCCCTCCTTGAGTATGCAGATTCCTGCCTAGGCGTGGGGCCCTCCCCGTCCTCCCATGATCCCAGCCACAGACATCTCTCTTAAGTCTGGAATATCAGCTCTCCCAATGAGAATGTTCAGGTGAAATGAGGGAAGGCATCCAGGGCTTTGTTGTCAGCCGTGGAAGCAGCTCAGGACTCCTGGCCTAGGGAGACTGAAATCCACATTCTCAAGTGCCTTTCCCCAAGATTGTGTCTGAAGTCATTTAACCTGAGAGAAGGTATAGAAAGCTCAAGGAAGTGGGGAAAAGTTGAATGGTCATCTTCATTTCCTATCTTGATTAGGAAGTGCATGGATCACCTCTCAGTCCAACAAGGAATGCTGCTTACTACTTCGCAGGGCTATTATCTCTTTCTTCATGCCAGGCTATATTCAATAGGGTTAAAACTTAGTGTCTGTGCTTTGCTCAGCAGAACAATGCCCGGTGACCTGAAGTAGAGAAGAAGGGGAACCACTCACAGTCCTGGAAACAAGGCCAAATAGGGACCAGCAGGACCAAAAAAAACTAGCCCAGCTCAGGAATGCAGACCAGACTGAGGACACATTCGGAAGGCCAGTACTGGAGACCACGCGCCCAGCAGATCACGGGCACAAATGGTGCTAGAGTCAGAAGGCCGCATGACTTAGAGTATAATTAAGTTCTTCAGGAGCATTCACACCTACTCCTCTTGGCCCAGTATTCAGCAAATCTGCCTTTTTTGCCTCCTCTAATTTCCATATGATCAAACTTAAAAAAAATCCTGTACATTTTTTTTTTTAAGTGGCTTAAGGTACAATATGGAGTTATGGGAAAAAAACGTGCCCTGATTCTTGAAGAGACTAAAGACCACAACACTCATAAGACAGTGGAGGAGTCTGTCTTGTCCTCTCCAGTGAGGAGTATTTTCTCTGCACACAGGTTTGTGCTGCCCTGCATGGACCTGGGACCTGGTGAGTGGGGAGTCCCTGCTTCTGTGCTGCTGAGATCAGCCCCTGCAGCTGTGCCCACTGCCCCGCCCCTGCTCATTTGCATGTTCCCAGAGCACAGCCCCTCCCTCCACACTATTCATAGTCTGCCCCAGCCCCTGAGGGTCAGTCCAGACAGGACCCAGCATGGACATGAGGGCCCCTGCTCAGCTCCTCAGCCTCCTGCTGCTCTGGCTCCCAGGTGAGGAAGGAAACACCAGGAGTTGATCAGCCTCGGGTGGGCAGGACCCCTGGCCCTCAGGGAAGTCTTCTGATGACAGGATGACAGTGTTGCTGTATTTTGTCTTTCCTTTTCAGGGGCCAGGTGTGACATCCAGATGACCCAGTCTCCATCCTCCGTGTCTGCATCTCCAGGAGACAGAGTCACCATCTCCTGCCGGGCCAGTCAGAATGTTTACAGTAATTTACACTGGTATCAGCAGAAACCAGGGAAAGCTCCTAAGCTCCTGATCTATTACGCAAACAGTGTGCAGCCTGGCGTCCCATCCCGCTTCAGTGGCAGTGGATCTGGGACAGATTTCACTCTCACCATCAGCAGCCTGGAGCCTGAAGATGCTGCCATTTACTACTGTCATCAGAGTAACAGCTTCCCTCACACAGTGACACAGGCCTGAACAAAAACCACCCGGGGAGCAGATGTGTGAGGCTGGGCAGCCCAGCTGCTCCTCCTGGTGCCCCTTCTGTTGAGAGCTGCTCTTGCATGCAAATTAGTTGAAGGTGATTGGAAGTTTCTGGTAAAAGGGATTCCCTTTTTTCCAACACTGAACATCCCATATCAGACTAGAACTATTATGTTAATGAACCTACATTGCCTCTTCTCAAACCCACAATCCATAATTAATAAGGGGGCTTACTCTTGGCATTGTATATTCTAAGGATGTTTGAGAATAAGGACAATGACAAGGACATGTACTCACCTTTGCACCATCACAAAGAGTAGGATCACTGCCCTAACATTTCTCTGTGTTGCATCTGTTGTCCCACCCACTCCTAAAACCCAAACTTCACTGCTGTTTTCACTGCCTCCTTAAAGTTCCCTTTTCCAGAATCCCCTTAGATGAATCACAGCCTGTTTCAGATTGGCTTCTGCACTTAAATGAGCATTTCATTTGTGTCCATGTCATTTCAGGACATATTAGCTCATTCTTATTCAGTGTCGATTAATATTCGATTGTCTGGATGTGTCTCCGTTGATTTGTACATTTCACATCTACTGAAGGACACCTTGCAGGCTTTGAATTTTTGTGTTTAGGAATAAAATGCTATAAACATTGTGTGCAGGTTGTATGTGAACATCTGGCTAAACCCTTTTGGGAAAATACCAGAGAGTCCAATCACTGCTGGACTAGATGGTTAAGTGTATGTTTAATGTTGAAAGAAACCAGCAAACAGTGATCCAAAGTGACTACACCAGCTTGAAATCCCACCAGTGGTGTGTGGCAGAGACCCTGTGGCAGGAGGAGGGGGCCTGCAGGAAACAATAGCTGTGTAAATGGAAATGTATAGATAATGTCAGGAAATGTCTTAATATAAATCCTGATATAAATCAGTCCTAACATAAATCAGGCAATGGGGTAGAGAGTGTGGCGCTGAGAGACTGCTGATCTGTGGGGGTCAGGAAAACCTCCCTCATCCCTCATCTGGACATGGCCACACCCTCCTCCAAGGCCACCAGCCTCTCCCCTGGGCTCCCCGAGTCTAGTCTCCAGTCAGCTCCAGAGGATCTTTGTAAATGTGCCTCATGCTTCTCTGCTCAACTCTTCCCACATTCCACTCCACCAAGAGTAAGAATCCAGTTCTTGCAATGTTCCCGGCATCATAGGACCAGCCCCTCCCTGTTCTTCCCCACCTTTCTTCTAACACCCTGACCTGCAGGGCCAGTAAGGAGGCCACTGCTTAAGCCTGACCACATGGCGGGACTCACAGTCCTGCCGCAATGGGAGACTGAACACCGGGACCAGCAGGACACACAGCACCAGGACTGCTGGCTCTACGCAGGTGCCGCCCTTAACACAGACTGGCGCGTTTGGGCCACAGGGACACGCGGGAGGAAGGTGGCGCTAGTGACACACAGGGCGATGGAGCGAGTGTTTTCTCAAACCTACCACTTGGGATTTTCAGTGTTTGAGTACACAGATCTTATTTACTCTTCCTGTTCACACTTGCTATTTAACGCAATGCGTATTTTGGGTTCTGCTAATTGTGTCTAAATATTTGACAAATGATCCTACAATCCTTTTTTTTTTAAAGATTTATTTATTTATATAAGAACTGGGGCACAGGCCAGCAGCACAGGAGGGTGAGAGAATTCCCCAGAGACAGAGCTGGGAGCAGAACAGGCAGAAGGACAGAAGTACACTGCTGAGGGGAGCAGCGGGCGGCAGGAGAGGTCTGCAGGCCTTGTGGGTTGCTCCCTGGTTGGCCAGGAGTCGAACCGCACTGCGGAGGCTGCGGACAGCTTCACAGCTCAATCCCCGCTGTGCCACCTGGGAAGCCCCTGATCCCATAATTTTAAGCTAAATATTTTAATCATGGAATGGGCAACAACACTTTATGTATGAAAAGTCATTTATTTATTTTTACTGTGACGTGATCTGTTTAAAATCCGTGCTTAGAGTTTCATAAACGAGGTAGGCCAAGTGTTGTGTAAGTCAGAAAAATAAGAAATGATAGTCTATTTCATACATTTTTTAAAACAATTTTCAGTTGGAGCCATTAAAATCTTAACCTAAACTTAATTAAAAATTTTAAAAATATTAGTCACAAATCTAAGATGGAGCAAGATCTTAATCAAGAGTAAGCGCAGAGAAAGGATCCAAAAACAGTCAGAAACACAGTTCTCCGCCCCCCTCCGCCTCCCCCACACACAAGTTTTCATAAATTCATCACAGGGCCCTAAAGCAGCCATGGTCCAGCTGTCAACAAGCTGCACTATCCTGCATGTCACAGTTTGTTCACACATAGAAGATCCTCAGCTCCGCATAGGAGGGTGATGCTTTGAATGGACATGTTTAGATGCACTTGGAAACAAAGACACTTAAGATGAAAGAACATTCTCTACGTCACTAGAGCTGGCCACACAGAGGACACAGGACACGGGACACAGACAGGTGTCCCCGAGTGCTGGGGACACGGTTCCTGTCTTTGCAGCCACCTCGGAGTCTGGGGCTCCTTGACCTGTCACACACAGTGCAGGGCTGGTTCTGCGTCCATCTCCATCCACGCCCCTTCCTGCTGTCCTCTCTGCAACTCACAGCAACTACAGGCTCGATCCCAGTGGTCCAGGATTGATTCAGGATTGGTGCTTAAACTCTCCCAAGTTCCAATCCAGGGACATGCTCTTTAATGAAGGAAGAGTCTGTGACTATATTGGGGTAGTGGGCGAGCATCAAAGACACACGATGCTCCTCATCTCATCCCGTTCATAGCTCTGCACCAGCAAACAGATCCAGCTCTCCATGTGGGGACACCCTCCTCACCCACTCTCCTCAACACTTCATGCTATACACTCCTCATTCCCTTAAGGAAGTTCAGTCTACACTGTATGAGCTCCAAACTCAGTGCAGTGTCTCCCTTCACCTTCCTCTACACAGTCTCCTTACTCTATCTGGGTCCCAACTCCCTGCTCCAGCACCAAGAGCTGCTGTATCAATACCTGGAGGATATTTGGTGAGTAATGAATATGCAGATGGAGAAATTCAGTGGACTCCAGGGATCACCAGGAGTCGGTGTGGGAGCACCTTAGCTCAGAAGGGAGCACCTGGGGAAGGAGGATGAAGCATGTGAGCGACAGTCCAGGGAGACCGGGCCGGCGCTTGGGTATGTGTGATGACACATCACTGGGGAGGCAAGAGACTGTCAGATATTGGGGAGAACACCCTGAGCTTGGAGCTGAGGCAGACATGGTGGGACAGGGCCGCAGACAGTGAGAGACACAAGGCTTAGCTGGAGATGAGGTCAGCAGGGAGGATGCTCAGTATCTGGGCTCTCACAACTCCTCGCAGCCACACTCTGCATTGTCCTCCCAACTACTGCATCTGGTTGGCAGTGATGATAATTTTCACTCCAGCAATATCAGAGAACCAGAGTGAAAAGAAAATCTTGCTAGCCTTAAAAATACATTCACATGAAAATGAAAACACAATTCACGGAGTGTTACATTTGGAAGGTTCTGTATTACATGGAAAATAGGAAGTGATGCTTTTCCTAAATATTGAGACCAAAAGACACTCCACTCACAGGACAGTAACTGATTCTGTCCTGTGTTCTTCAGGCAAAAATGCTTTCTCTGCAGGAAAATGATTGGCCCCTGCAGCTGTGCCCACTGCCCCGCCCCTGCTCATTTGCATGTTCCCAGAGCACAGCCCCTCCCTCCACACTATTCATAGTCTGCCCCAGCCCCTGAGGGTCAGTCCAGGCAGGACACAGCGTGGACATGAGGGCCCCTGCTCAGCTCCTCAGCCTCCTGCTGCTCTGGCTCCCAGGTGAGGAAGAAAACAACAGATTGATCAGCCCTGGGTGGGCAGGACCCCTGGCCCTCAGGGAGGTCCTCTGATGACAGGATGACACTGTGGTTGTGTTTTCTGTTTCCATCCCAGGGGCCAGGTGTGACATCCAGGTGACCCATTCTCCACCCTCCGTGTCTGCATCTCTGGGAGAAAGAGTCACCATCTCCTGCCGGGCCAGTCAGAGTGTTAGCAGTTATCTAAACTGGTACCAGCAGAAACCAGGCAAAGCTCCTAAGACCCTGATCTACGGTGCATCCAATTTGCAGCCCGGGGTCCCATCCCGCTTCAGTGGCAGTGGATCTGGGACAGATTTCACTCTCACCATCAGCAGCCTGGAGCCTGAAGATGCTGCCACTTACTACTGTCAGCAGTGGGATAGTTCCCCTCCCACAGTGATACAAGCCTGAACAAAAACCACCAAGGGAGCAGCTGTGTGAGGCTGGGCAGCCCAGCTGCTTTCCATGCTCTTCTATCTACTGAGAGCACATCTCAGATGAAGACTCACTTAGAAGGAATGAGGGTGTGGTAGAAGGAGAAGATGGTTCTTTGTCCCTAACTCTCTTTCCCCTCCTCTCCCCAGCAGCACAGAGAAAACAAAGTCTCTGTGGATTCAGTAAAGACAGAGCTGATGACACCTGAGCTGTCTGCCTATGACCTGATGAGGTCATAATGGTAGGGAGCCATTGTAGTTTCAGTAGGAATTTGTTAAAATAAAATACACACACACACACACACACACAGATGATTAAGGCTCCTAGAAATTGAGCATAAGGATTTTTCCCATAACACCCTCCTCCCACGCAGACCTCATCTCCCCAGCAGGTGTACAGATGTTCCAGCTGAAGGCCCTGAACCCACAAATTAGAAGTGGACCCGCCCCTGCTCAGGGTCTGCTTAGTGCTCAGGCACTAAGGGTTTGCAGTGACCAGGGCACGTGTCCCCAGTGACAGTATCCACAGAGCAGCTTCACTGTTTCATATTCCTTTGTGTTCTACCTCTTAATCCCCCCATAGCCCTTGAAGTCATTACTTTCCCCACTGTGTCACCTTCCCCTGAATGTCCTTCACATGGATGCACATTTTTCAGCTTGATTTCTGTCCTTAAAGTTAAGTTTCTTCCATGTCCATTTTTGTCCATTCAGGAATCACAAATTAAATCAGCAGCAGCACACAGTCACCCCCTAGGATGCCTGACTATAGACAGTGACCCCTCCTCACATCGTCACCTGTCATGATGATGTGACATCAGGGACTCCCTCAAATATCATGGTGGGGACCATTTAGTGCTGAGCAATGATCCATTGTCTGGATGAGCCACAGTTTATTTGTACATTCACCACCCCCTGGAGGACACCTGGGTATTTCCAAATTCTTAATTTATGAGTGAAGTACCATAAGCACTGAAGTGAAGGTAATGTGGATGTTTAACTCTTTGGGGAAAATGCAAAGGAGTAGTTGCTGGGTGACATGCAAGAGTGTGCTCATCTTGTAGGAAACCAACACCCTGTGGTCCAAAGTGATGGCACCAATTTGAGTTCCCACCGTGACGTGTGAGACAGTCCCTGGGGTCACATCTTAGTGATAGATGACGTTGTGATGAAGTGTCACTGTTCTAGATTCAGACATCCCAGTGGGGGTGCAGTGGGGGCTACTGCTGATTTCCTTTGCATTTCCAGATGATGTGACATGTGGCCCCATCTCTCCACTGCTTATGAGTGGACTGTGTATCTCCTTGGGTGAGGGGTCTGCTAAGGCCATTGTCCCAATTTTTATTGAGATGTTTGTTCTAAGAATTTTCTGTGTATTTCAAATAATAGCGCCATCATTGATATGTCTTTTGCCATTTTTCTCCCTATTCTTTTTTGTCTAGAAATGTTTTAATAGAGGGAGGTAGAGGTTAAATTACAATACTTTCATGGATGGGCCTCCCCGGTGGCGCAGCGGTTGAGCGCTGGGTTGCGAAACTGCGCACGGCCTCTGCGGCGCCGGTTCGATCCCCGGCTGCTCCCCGGCCACCGGAGGAGGGTCCCACATGGCGCGCAGACCTCTCCTGCCGCCCGCTGCTCCCCTCAGCAGTGTACTTCGGTCCTTCTGCCTGCTCTGCTCTCCGCTCTGGCTCTGGTGAATTCTCTCACCCTCCCGCGCTTCTGACTGTACCCAGTGCATGTATAAACAAAAACAAACAAACCAGCAAACAAATAAATAAAGCATGCTTCTATTAAAAAAAAAAATTAAAAAAAAAATCCTTTAAAAAAAAAAAAAACAATACTTTCATGGTCTGGGGGCATGTGTTCAGGGAAGCAAACGCCAGACATGGGGTTCTCTGTCGCTGTCCAGGAAACCAGAGCATATTATCACTGAGTGGATAAGTTGCCTGCTATTGTGGTCCTCAGACCTCCCTGAAAAGCCCAGGGCAGGCGCAGAACCTCTAGCTTCTGCTGCAGCTCTACAGGTGACTCTCCAGAACTACAGTTGTGATGGAGGAGTGAATCCTCTGCTCTTCCAGAGCTCAGTGAGGACCCCTTATGGACAATTCTAAGGAGACATAAAGAGAAAAGGGGCTGTGGTAAATGTGCTTCCAGAAGAGATGGCCACAGGGGAGGTGACAACTAGCACCCCAATGTAAACAAAGCGTCACCTGCGCAGTGGGGCCCTGTGTCTTCACGTTGTCCAGTGTCAGCTTCATATTTGAGGATGGGAACCCGAATTGCAGCCGCTGTCACTGTCTGTCCTCCGTCAGGGACCGTGGTCAGGACTGGAGACGCAGGGGTCTCCTCCCTCGGGACCTCATGTGGGTCATTCTCCTCCTGCGTCCTCTCCATCACCCATGGCCTGTGTGCACGGCCAGATTCAGACGTGGTCAGACTTGTGTTACTTTCAAGTTTGTTTGCTTCTTATCATACATACACCTGTGCACACACATATACAGTTTCTTATTTTCTTAGTTCCATTCCCCCAAGGATTCTTTCCTTTCAGAAATTTCTGAAATTAATCCATTATGACTGCAGTGTGTAAGGATGACAGAGTTCAACAGACTTTAACAACTGGCTGCCCTAAATTTGGCATTTACTCAGATAAAACATTTTTTTGTTCTTTCTTCTTAAACAAGTCTATTTGGTCTCTCTAAGAAAGAAAGTTTATTCTCCTTGTCAGTGTCTTCTGACTTCAATATACTTATGGAATTCAGTGTCCTAGGTCCTTCTATCTGACAGAGTTGAACCGTTAACCTCATAACAACAGATACAAAGGACACTGACCCTCACGTCCATCCTGTACCTTGAGACACTGCTCATCAGTCCAGAGGAGGAGCTGAGTCACTCATGAGATCACCTGAGAGAAGCCAAGAAGGTGGTCACTCACTTACCTGAAGGAGACCTGGACACGTCTCTGCATGGTCAGAGGCAGTGCCTCAGCATATGCTATTTGAAGAGAAGCAGGAATATACGGCTTGTATTGTGCACAAAACAAATAAACTTGCAGAATCTGATCTTTCTTGTCTTTGGGATACACAAATGTTTCTTTCAGTTTCCATGAGACTGATGAAAGACAGGACACCCACTGTTTTCCTATGAAACCCTCCGGTCTCCCCTGGGTTCTCTCCACCCCACTGCCCCCACCAGGGCATTTGCATGAGGGTCCCTAGGGAGGACCTGCACCTTCAGGGCTGAGATAAAACACCAGCTGCAGACTGATCTCACCAGACAGGGCCCCTCAGGTCACCCTCTCAAAATGAGGTTCCCTGCTCAGCTCCTGGGACTGCTGTTGCTCTGGACCCCAGGTAATGCTGAGGGGAGGTGAGAATGGAGCGCAGGGTAGGGAGGCTGAGCTCTGGGGCCCTCCGCTCCCCATGAGTATTCCATCTCTGTGTTAGGTGTGTGTGCCTTGTCCTTAAGAGAAAGTGGTGCTGAGTCACACAGATGACTATGTAAAGCATCTGTACCCTGGCGACCCTGACTAGAGAGGGCAGGTAAAGTTTCGGGGTCTTTTCCCACAGGTTATTTATTGTGAGCTCATGGTTTTGGTGTACAATTATATGCCACAAATATTGATAATAAACAATGCAGTATTTTAGCCTAAATGAATAACAGACTTAAAATAATGAAAATGACTGATAATACTTGTCCTTAATTGTCACTTTTCTCTCCTTTTTTCAGGATCCAGTGGGGAGGTTGTGCTGACCCAGACCCCACTCTCACTGCCCGTCGTCCCTGGGGAGCAGGTCTCCCTCTCCTGCAGGACCAGTCAGAGCCTTGTTCATAGTGATGGAAACACGTATATGAATTGGTACCTGCAGAAGCCAGGCCAGTCTCCAAGGCACCTGATCTATAAGGTCTCCAACAGGCCCTCTGGGGTCCCAGACAGGTTCAGTGGCAGCGGGTCAGGCACAGATTTCACCCTGAAGATCAGCAGGGTGTAGCCTGAGGATGTTGGAGTCTATTACTGCTTGCAGGGTACACATTATCCTCCCACAGTGGTTGTGCCTCGAACAAAAACCTCCCTCATCGCTTGGATCAGATGCCCACACAGTTGACTTTTGTCTCATGAGCAGTCAGAGAAGACTCTGAGTGTGTGTAAGAGGAAGGTGGTGGAGAGCTCTGGACCATGAGTGTCTCAGACCACCAGAGACACCAGCTGTGAAGCCCTGTCAGTGCACAGCATCCGCCTGAACCAAGAGCGGGATTGTGGGTGGCCTGGAACTGGGAACAGCCCCTTATGGTGAAAGGAACAGCTGCTTGGATGCTCCCTGCCTGGCCTGCATTGGTCAGTGACATGCAGTCATCCTCATAACCACACAATAACAGACATTTTGCCAGAGAAGGAAAAACTAATGGAATTTATCAGTTCAGTATGATTTCTATAGCATAAATTTGGTAATTTTGTTAAATTGGTATTTTGCCATATTCTCAATTTCCTACTCCTTCATTACTTAAACTATCTTCTCCACTCATATGATTGGGAAAACATTCTGCAAACCTATTCTTAGTCATAACACGGTGACAACACTTACACAAAATATTTCTTTTTTGAGCATTCAAATAATATGATAATTCATAGCAAATACTAGATTTCCTATTTCATTTTTAAAAGATTTATTTATTTACGCATGCAAGAACTTGGGTACAAGCCAGAGGTGTGAGGGGGTGAGAGGATTCACCAGAGACAGAGCAGGGAAGAGAACAGACAGATTGACTGAAATACACTGCTGAGGGGAGCAGTGGGCGAGTCAGGAAATGTCTGCTGCGCCATGTGGGTTTCTCCCTGGCCGGGGATTGAACTCGTGCTGCAGAGACTGGGGATAGCTTCATAGGTTGCGTCTTATCCCCTTGCGCTAACAGGGAGCCCAAGATTTCATACTTCAAGAACATATTTATCTCTAGACCAGTGAAAGCTACTGTGTGGGGATCAGATCCATAGACAACAATCTGTTCTTAGGAAAAGGAGACTTTCCCCCAGGGAATGTGCAGCTGGAAGTAGGGGTGGAAAATGAGGCTTCTGTAACCATTCTAGGGTACAACTCAGGTCTCCTGGCCTAGGGGCATTGAAACCCAGAATCTACATTTCCCCATTTTGAATCACTGCCCCAGAGGTTGCCTATATCAGGTCCATTTACAATGAAAAGGTAACTGGGAGTTAAAGCAGGAGAAGAGTGACAAGGACAACTTCCTTTCCTGTCCAGATTGTCATAGGACTCGCAAGGATCACCTCTCACCCTCAGAAGGAATAGTCTGTGTTGATTATCAGATTTAGTTATCTCCTCCTTCATCTACTTACAAGATTCAAACTGCTCTTTGCAGGTTACTTCCTTTTACAACCACCTTTGGGATTAATGGGACCAGGATCCTGTAATGACACTTTTTATGCCAAAAAGGATTTCAGTACATGATTATTAGGTCTTTATGATTCTGTTTCCAGTGGACTTATCTCCTATTCATAATAATTTGTGGTGCGCAATTAAAACCTTGAAATGTAAATTAATGTCATATTGAAAAACAGTTTTGTTAAAGGGTTTTACCAATTTGACCAAAAATCCTGGCCAGTTTTGATCAAAAACTGTTTTTCTATATCACACATATTATATCCCAAACACAGTGAAAATTTACCTTATAAGAAGGGACATTTCTGTACAGAAGGCATCTTTGCATACAATAGTTTCAGGTTAGAGAACATCCATGGGAAAATTTGAGTCATGGGCCTGATTACAAAAACTCAAATGTCAAGAAGATCGATGAAGTCTCAGCAATTTGTAAGGTACATCTGTGTGTGTGTGTGTGTGTGTGTGTGTGTGTGTGTGTGTACGTGCCTGTGGGCAGAGAGAGAGTTTTGATAGGTTTTCTAACATGTTATTTCTACCTGCACTCAATTATGAATTAAATATTCCAAAACCTCCCAATCTGGAGTTCCTTTTAGTACCAAAGCTTGAAAAAAGGCAAATTCTGACTAGGTGCTCTGGTCTGATATGGATCAGACTCAGCAAGTCCACTGCCTCACACACTGATCCCCTCCTGTCCCCATCAAGACCACCACTATAGGTCTTTGCAGCCTCTTTGTAATTACAATAAATGGCCATTATTTCACAGTTCATATCAAAAATGTTTATAGTTAGAGTCAACATGGTATTCGTAACTCAAGTCAACATGGTTTCATTTATGAAATGAATGTTTTTATCTGTGAAAATATGGAGCTGTCTTGAGGTGAATGGAATTCATGGAATTCGTTTTCTAATAACAAAGAATGGAACTCTTTCTCTTGAATGCTTTTTTCCCCCATAAAATGTCAGGAATGGTCACAACTGTCATGTGAGCAGCTGTTTTGTCTGAGCAAAGAAGACAAAATCTGGGGCTGCTGCTTGCAGTCCTTTATATTCTTATCAGTTGCTCCACCCCCAAATGCCATAATTTTAGCATTTTCCCTGGGGCTATCTGTCCTCACCAGAAACCCCCTCCAGGGGGCACTCCCTGTAACAATCTTGGCTTTACCCACCTGTAACAGCTTAAGTGTTGCATTTAAGCATTATAAAGTTTAAATTCTGTGGTATCTAATGATAAGTTAGAGCAATCAGGCCTTCAAAAAAACAGGGAAGGAGGCTTTTTAACAGAAATAGATTTTCTTTGCAATATGTAAATATCTCTTACAAAATAGCAACCAGTGCCCAACTTTCAGGGCCCCTCCTATGAAGTAATGCTCTGCCAAAAAGAACTTAGAGGAACAATAGGTGCAGACTCTGAGCCCATGGATAAAGTTCTGAATCTACTCCACACCCTGACATTTGTAAAGTCTCTACTCCCATGTCTAAGCCAAAGAGATGTCAGGCTCTGAGGACTACAAATCGCAGCATGCCATGAGCCAAGTATCCTGAATGGACAGCTGCTTGGAAAGAGGGAGGTGGATATATACCTGGAGGAGGAAGGAAGGAGGAAGAGATCACATGGGGACACTTAGAGAAGAGATACTTGAGGAGAGACATATAGCGGAGCGACATGTGGGTGAGTGACATGTGAAGAGTCTGCTCCTGGGACTTAAGTGCTTTGCAGAGAAAATGGCATCTGTTGTAGTGACATCATGGTGGATTACATAATGCGTTTTGAATTTTGGGCCCTTCTTCAGTCCAAACTCTCTGGCACCTGCCTAACTCCTTTCTTGAGGTTTCCTACCAGAAGCTTCCTTAGATTTTTGGCAACTGGCCCACTTTGGGTTGAGCCTCTTTTACTGGGCTTTTGCCCACAGGAAAATGGGTAATTTTCAGAGTTTGTTATTATTTGAAATCTTTTTTCTCTCTCTGTCTCTGAACATGGAAAGTTCTTCCACACTAAGAGGGTGCTGTCTTTGCCTCTGTGCACATAGATGACCAACTCTTTGAAGGTGCACCCTTTAACATTAGGAGGCCCCTGCTAGGCAGGGTTGTGCAATTGCAAGAACATATTTTGGGACTGACGGATGTTTGTTCCCCTTCAAAAATCAATGTCAATTTAAAATTCTCTGTAAGATTACCCATCAGAACTGAAGGTAAATATTTTTTAAGAAGTAAACACAGGAAATTGCCTACTAGAAGACTGAAATTCTTAAAAAGTTTATCAGGGATCCTTGCCAACAGAATCCAACAATGCATCCATAAGACAATTCACCACGACCAAGGAGGATTTATTCCAGGGACACAAGGATGGTTCAACACCTGAAAGTCAATCAATGTAATCCAACACATCAACAAAAATAAATATAAAACCCATATGATAATATCCATAGATGCTGAGAAAGCATTTGACAAAGTTCAACACCCATTTATGATAAGGGCCCTTGAAATTCTTGGGATACACGGAACATACCTCAACATCATAAAGGCCATATATGACAAGCCCTGAGCCAATATCATTCTCAATAGCGAAAAGCTGAAAGCATTCCCATTAAGATCTGGAACAAGACAAGGATGACAACTCTTACCACTGCTTTTCAACAGAATACTGGAAGTCCTAGCCAGAACAATAAGACAAGAGAAAGACATACAAGGAATGCAAACAGGCAAGGAAGAAGTCAAACTATCTCTATTTGCAGACGATATGATAATACATATAGAGAACCCCAAAAACTCCACAGAAAAACTAATTCAACATATCAATCAGTTTAGTAAAGTGGCAGGATACAAAATCAACAAGCAAAAATCAGAAGCCTTCCTATACACAAACAATGAATCTAAAGAAGAAGAAATCAAGAAAACCATTTCTTTTATTATTGAAACAAACAAACAAAAAAAACAAATACTTGGGAAGAAACCTAACAAAAGAAGTAAAGGACCTATACAAAGAAAACTATAAAACACTGTTAAAAGAAATAGAGGTAGACACAAAGAAATGGAAAGACATCCCCTGCTCATGGATCGGAAGATTTAACATTATCAAAATGGCCATCCTACCAAAAGCAATATACAGATTCAATGCTATTCCAATTAAAATTTCAATGCCATTCTTCAAAGAAAGAAAAAATACTGATGAAATTCATATGGAGCCACCAAACACCCCCATTAGCTAAAACCCTCCTAGAAAAAAAATGAAGGGAATGGCGGCATCACTCTCCCAGATTTCAAACAATATACTACAAAGCCATAATAATCAAAACTGCATGATATTGGAACAAAAGCAGACACACAGACCAATGGAACTGAATAGAAAACCCAGAAATATACCCACAGATTTATGGTCAACTAATCTTTGACAAAGGAGCAAAGAATATGCACTGGAGCAAAGAAAGTTTGTTCAATAAATGGTGCTGGCAAAACTGGGTCGCAATATGCAAAAAAATGAAACTTGACTACTACCTCACACCATGCACAAAAACCAACTCAAAATGGATTAAAGAACTAGACATAAGGACCTGAAACCATAAAATATATAGAAGGAAATATAGGTGAAACACTACATGACATGCACCTCACAGACAGCTTTACAGACACATCACCCAAAGCAGTGATAGTGAAGGCAAAGATCAACAGCTGGGACTACATCAAATTAAAGAGCTTCTGCACAGCAAAAGAGACAATAACAAAAACAAAGAGAAACCCCACCGACTGGGAGAACATTTTTGCACACAACACTAACAATAAAGGACTGATCACAAAAATCTACAAAGAGCTGATGAGACTCAACAACAAAGAAAATAATCCAGACAAAAATAGGGCAGAAGAGCTAAAAAGAAACTTCTCTGAAGAGGAAATGCAAATGGCCAACAGGCATATGAAAAAATGTTCAACATCACTTGTAATCAGGGAAATGCAAATCAAAACTACCATGAGATACCATCTCACACCAGTGAGAATGGCACATATTAAAAAAACTAGCAACAACAAGTTTGGCTAGGATGTGGAGAAAAAGGCAAACTGGTCCAACCACTATGGAGAGCTGTGTGGAGATTTCTGGACCTACTAAACATAGAGCTTCCATATGATCCAGCAATTCCACTCCTAGGTATTTACCCAAAGGACACAGAAACATCAATTCCAAACGGCACCTGTACCCCTATATTTATAGCAGCACTGTTTACAATAGCTAAGCTTTGGAAACAACCCAAATGCCCAAAAACAGATGACTGGATCAAGAAGATGTGGTACATAAGCACCATGGAATATTATTCAGCATTCAAAAAAGATAAACACATGCAATTTGCAGCAACATGGATGGCGCTGGAAGGGATCATGCTCAGCAAAATAAGGCAGAAAGAAAAAGAAAAATACCGGATGGTCTCACTCATAGCAGGAATCTAAAAAACCTAAATAAGGGACCAGGAAAAAGAATAACTATAAGAAAGAAAAAATCAAAATCAACAACAACTATAAACCAGAGACACACTCTGGGGGGCTGGGTTGGGAAAGGAGGGAGAGGGGTTAAAATAAGGAGGGTGCAATTGTATGGGGAATATAAAAATTTAAAAAAAATTTAAAAAAGTGAAATAATGCCAGAAAAAAACGTTTATCAGGGAGAATAAAATAATTGCAGGTATAAGATAAGGGAGGAAAAAAGAAGTGAGGAACAGTAGGGGGGTTAAGCATAGGAGACAGCTACATAAACTTTGACTATATAAAAAATTTCTCATGGGCTTTCGCAGTGGCGCAGCGGTTGAACACTGGGCTGCGAAGATGCCCACAGCCTCTGCTGCGCTGGTTCAAACCCCGGCCACAGGTGAGGGTCCCACATGGCACGCAGACCCCTCCTGCCACATCCGCTGCTCCCCTCCGCAGTATATTTCGTGAGTCTGCCTGTTCTGTTCCCCGCTCTGGGTCTGGTGAATGCTCTCATCCTCCTGCGCTTCTGACTGTACCCAGTGCTTGTATAAATAAATAAATAAATCTTAAAATAAAAAATTTCTTCTTGTAATTAAATTCTAGATCCAGTAATATTATAAACAACGACAGAAAAGACAAAAAGCTGTAATCACACATTCTTCAATTAAGAATATTTAAAATCCTATTTTCAGAATTGCGTCTCAACTGCATTAATATTGGTGGCAAATATAGTGTCACAGCACGTGGTTAGAATTAGCTCAGAGCTCCTGGTCTATTAGACTTTGGTTCCAGCTTAGTGTTAGTAAATGATGTTCATTTGCCATATATTTGGCTCAGTTTAACCATTCATTGTTGGATACTACCATGTTTTAATAAATCCCATGAATTTTCCCTTTCTGCCGACGATCAACAACCCAGGCATAAATGGCTATTTCAACCAGCAGTAATCACAATGTAATATAATCCAGAAAATAGTTTTTCTAGAATAGGATTATGATGTGGGTCCACAAGCAAGGGACATTTGAAGGAGTGTCCCCCAGGGTCAGGACATGGAGAGGTTTCATGGGGTAATGCAGGCATGGTGTCAGCTTATGCCATTTGTTTTAAAACTATTTTTTGGTTCTGAAGTCCATTTCACCTCTATGTTTGGCTGAGTGAGCCTGCAGGGTATAGCCTGTAGTAACAAACAGCCAATATTACCTGTTTTGTTCACAGGACCAATAAGGAAAAACAAAAGAAAAGAGGAAACTGACCAGTCAGGCTACAGTAGCCACTCACCCACATCTCATCATGGCAGGAGAGACAGGTGGAGCCTGCTGAATCAAAGGCTCCAAGTCTTCCAGAATCATTGTCAACTAAAAAGGAACATAAATTACTTACAACAGGTTTGCATTTAAGCATCTTTAAAGAGAACTAAAGTCTGGAAAAATAGGTAAAGACTGAATTAGTAAGTAAAGATATTGAAGAAAGCTGGAATCAGAAGAATGCTGACATCAGTTTATATGAAATTCAAAGTCAGGAAAGATCAAGCTACTGTGACAGATGTCAGAAGGGCTCTGACTTGGTTCAGGAGCCAGGCCTGGCCTACACAAGGAGTGTGCTGTGTCCGGAAGATAAAGCGTCCTGGCCATTTCTCTAAAGAAGAAGACACAGGTTCAACACAGAGAAAGGGATGCCCCGCCTGTTACGGGGCCCCGAGAGTTCCAGGCTTGGGAACCAGCCAGAGAGTAGAGTGAGGGCAGCTCCCAAGGGACAGATGAGCTGTGAGACTGTGGCCGCATGTCCCCAGGCAGCCGGGGAAGCTCCCAGGTCATGTGCAGATGGTTTGTTTCTCTTGACGCAATTTCAGGACAGGTATCAGGTCAGGAGGGTCCTGTATTTGCAATGATCATTGCTGTATTTGTATGTTTCTACTTTTCACCTGGTCCTTCTGTCAGCACCACTCTAGGGTGCAGGCAAGTCAAATTCTTATCACAATCTTTCTCCTGTGGCAAGTGCTGGCCCAGAGTTGTTCTGTACTTGAATGTAATGTGAGGTTTCCATACAGGCAATAGCAATTCAGTCTCTCTCTCCTTTCCCTGCCCACTCCATCAAGACTCACGCCTTTCAGTATTAGGACTTTTCTCCTTCTGTTATCAATAAATGGTTATTCACATTTCATATGCAAAATTTTTAGTAAAATTCAAAATTTTGTTTGATATTTAGTAAAGATGTATCTCATTGGCCAATGGATCATTTTTATATGTGGAAATATATACCTTTCTTGAAGTCAATGTAATACATTGAATTATTTTTCAGTAGCAAAGAATGGCAAGTTTTCCCCTAAATGCTTTTTTCCCTAGTGTTAGGATCTCAGGCACTAGTTCACACTTGTCATGTGAGCAGCAATTTTACATGAGCAAATAATACAATTTAGATCCCAAATAATCCTGTGCCAGTCGTAGCAGAGAAGGAAGCTACGCAGGAATAAATAAGTGTAAACTGTTGAATAAATAACATAGGAATAGTTAAATTGATTAAAAATCAGGCAATGGGGGCCTCTCCGGTGGCGCAGCTGTTGAGCGCTGGGTTGCGAAGCTGCCCGTGGCCTCTGCGGCGCCGGTTCGATCCCCGGCTGCTCCCCGGCCTCCAGAGGAGGGTCCCACATGGCGCACAGACCTCTCCTGCCGCCCGCTGCTCCCCTCAGCAGTGTACTTCGGTCCTTCTGCCTGCTCTGCTCCCTGCTCTGGCTCTGGTGAATTCTCTCACCCTCCCGTGCTTCTGACTGTACCCAGTGCATGTATAAACAAACAAACAAACAAACAAATAAATAAATGAATAAAAAACATGCCTCTATTAAAAAAAAATATACCTCTAAAAAAAAAAAAAATCAGGCAATGGGATAGAATGTGGAGCTGAGAGACTATTGATCTATGGGGACCAGGGAGGCCTCTGGATTCTGTTTCAGATGCATCTGAGCCAGGAGGAGGCAGCAGTGACCATGTGACTGAACATAAACTGCAAAATCCAGAGATTTTGCAAAATCCACTCTATGGAAAGGGCAAGTTCTCACCTGCACTTTTTTTTACCCCACAAGTCATGGAAAGAGTCATGTGTCACTTGCTTACATTCTCCAGCACAGGGAGCCATCATAGCAGAGAAGAGAGACTGAGAAGCCCTGGGTCTACTTGGTGAGAAAATGTGGCCAGGAATAAGCTGTCCTGATCATTTATCAGAGAATTACAGTAAATACTTTCAATATGCATTCTGCTCTACTTCCTACATTTGCCTCCTCCCTATGACACCCCCCTCTAGAGAGAGGGAAACTCTCTTGGCCACAGCCCTCCACAAACTTGGTACAAACTCTGTGTTGAAAATAAGTTCAGGGCCTCCTTGCTGGCTCAAGGGGTTAAGACAAAAACCTATGAAGCTGTCTGCAGCCACTACTGCACGAGCTCGATCCCTGGCCAGGGAGCTACCCACATGGTGCAGCAGACATCTCCTGTCTTGCCTGCTGCTCCCCTCAGCAGTGTATTTCAGTCAATCTGCCTGTTCTGTTCCCCACTCTGTCTCTGGTGAACCCTCTCCACCCAACCCCACACCTCTGACCTGCACCCCAGCTCTTGTATGCATAAATAAATAAATCATTCAAAAATAGTAAGTTCATTATCACAATGATATTTATGATTAATGTAAAACAGCAGCACCTAATATAATGAACACAAACCACAGCAGATCTACAGAGTTAAAATAGACTTCATTAAAATGAGAGACTTTGCTCCTAGTTGTAACAGCGATGTTGTACTCATCGCTGGACTTAACACTGTTGTACTCATCGCTGGACTTAAGTCCATGTTGGACTTAACACTGTGGTTCTCACCTGTGCATCTTACCTGTAGCCCTAGAGCTGCTCTGGACTGTGTCTGGAGGAGGGACAAGGCTGGGGTGACAGATCTAGACCAGGATCCTCGCCTGGTCTAGATCTACTTTCACCTGGTGGTGAAAGTAGATCCTAGTCCCGCCCCAGCCCACAATTGTGCCTGCAGGCTCCCTCCTGCTCCACCTTATCTCTCCAACCCCAGCTTTGGTCTCTCAAGTGATCACAGGACCTGGTCAGGGCAGCCTTGTCACAAATAGGATGGCCAGTCCTGCTCACCTGTTTTGTCTTTTCTTCTACTAGGTGACCAGTTTATTGAGAAGAGGAATCATTTTGTGTTACTGCAGAGTCTGTTCTGGGACCCTTAACATTAGTTTCAACATTATCCAAAACAGGGAAAGTCTCAGCCTTGACTGAGTGGGGCCCATAGAAAATCCTGTAAGTTGCTGCAGCACAGATCAGCCATTAGAGGTCACCAAACCCCCAAGTAAACACAAGACTCAAATCCCTGAAAGAGATGCTGAGAAAGAGGGAGCCCCTAAGGCAGGATGGTCTCTGGCTGGACTGGGAGCCTGGGGACTCCAGTGCTGAGTGGGAGTAAACCTGCCAGTGCCTGTGCTCAGTGTCTAGAAGCATCTTTGCCCTCCCCTTTGTGGACTGTGTCCCCACAACCATCCCCATCTTCTCAGTGTAGGATCAGCATCAGAGGAAACTTGATACATGGACCCAGCTTTGCTCCTTTTCCTCCAACTCTGGTTCTGCTGAGGAAAAGGGTTCATGCTTTACCCCAGGCTTGCTTGCCTGATAATCAGACATTTATTTGAAAGTGAACTCTCAGCCTATTTTGTGTCCTCATCATAAATAAATCTTACCTTAATGACCTACAAGTTTGGCATAGCTATTTGGGGATCTCCATGTTCATTTCCCACTTAACTACCAGTGGGGAGGACACTGAGTTTGTCCTGACTTAGGCTCACTCTGTGTCCCATGAGAGAGTCATTTTGGCTTGCAGAGTCATCCCAGCATGAAATCTGCAAAAACCAGCTCCCAGGCTCCTGCTCCTTGGTGCTGGCCCTGGTCATGGTACTTGCCAGGGCCAGGGGCTGTGGGTCTTGACAGAAGACTCCCCATTAGCTGCCCAGACACCCTCATGCTGTCACCTGTCGGGTCCTAAAACCCCCAACTGTCCCTCCTGTCCTGGTGCTAATCTGGTCTCAGGAAACTTCTCAGGGAAGTAGGCCTGGATAGCTGCGCAATCTCATCCCCTTTCTTCCTTACCCTCCTGGTCCCCTTGCCTGCCCCTCTGGGCCAGAACGCATTTTCCCTAAATCACTCAGTGGCTCAGTGTGTCTGGACTCACCTCCTGTTCTGAGTCCCCCTCCAGGTCATCCTGCCTCACATACAGGCTGTAGACATCTCTCTTTCAAGACCCTGGAGTGTCTCCCCATCTTGCCTTCTGCTGTCCAGAGGTGGTACCCTTTCTAGGAATCCTGTGCAGGAGGGTGAGGATGGGAACAGGACACACAGGAGGATGTGCTCAGAGGCTGCACAGGGGACAGACACTGCATTAGGGCAGTGTCCTGGCAACATGAGAAGTGAAGAGAGCTGGGCAGGGAGACCTCCTCATCCTGAGACTAGAGCTGCTGTCTCCTGGGACGGGGAGGAGACAGTGATGGGGAAAACTGCAGGTGCAGGGGCACAGTAGACTCCAGGGATCACTGAGGAATGGTTTGGAAGGACCTCAGTTTAGAAGGAAGCACCTGGGGGAGAAGGATGAAGGACATGAGCAACAGTCCAGGGAGACCCGGGCTTGTGCTTGGGTCTGTTGATGACACAGTGCTGGGGAGTGAGGAGACTGTCAGATGTGGGGGGAGAACATCCCTGATTTTGGGACGAGGTGGATGTGGTGGGTCAGGACCTCAGATGTGGGGGGACACAAGGCCTAGCTGGAGATGAGATCAGCAGGGAGGGTGGTCAGTGTCTGGGTGCTTATTTGCAACTCAGGACACTCACATCTTATTTCCTTTCTACTTCAATGCATTTCTCTCTGGAAGTAAAGACAATTTTTCAACCAGTAATAATATCAAGGAGTCACAACCCAGAAATAGCCTCTCATGCTCCAAAGTTCAAATAAAGAATTTTCTAAAATTTCTTTAAGTGCCTTTCTTTATAGGCCCTGTACTACATGGAGACTAAGAGTAAAGCATGCCACAGATAGACAAGAAGAACATTATACTCAAAGGAGTGTAGACGATTCTGTCTTGTCATCCCTATTGAGAAATACCTTCTCTGCAGGCAAGTTCACCCTACCCTGGGGGGACCTGGTGAGTGAGGAGTCCCTGCCTCTGTGCTGCTGAGATCAGCCCCTGCAGCTGTGCCCACTGCCCCGCCCCTGCTCATTTGCATGTTCCCAGAGCACAGCCCCTCCCTCCACACTATTCATAGTCTGCCCCAGCCCCTGAGGTCAGTCCAGGCAGGACCCAGCATGGACATGAGGGCCCCTGCTCAGCTCCTCAGCCTCCTGCTGCTCTGGCTCCCAGGTGAGGAAGGAAACACCAGGAGTTGTTCAGCCCCAGGAAGTCCTCTGATGACTGGATGACAGTGTGGGTGTATTTTGTCTTTCCATTTCAGGGGCCAGTTCTAACATCCAGTTGAACCCATCTCCACCCTCAGTATCTGCATCTCGAGGAGACAAAGTCACCGTCTCCTGACAGGCCAATCAGAGTGTTAGCAATGATTTACACTGGGGTCCCATCCCACTTCAGTGGCAGTGGCTCTGGGACAGATTCACTCTCACCATCAGCAGCCTGGAGCCTGAAGATGCTGCCACTTACTACTGTCAGCAGAGTTATAATTGGTCTCCCACAGTGACACAAGCCTGAGCCAAAACCACCCAGGGAGCAGCTGCTCCTCCTGGTGCCCCATCTGCTGAGAGCTGCTCTCACATGCAGCTTAGTGGAAGGTGATTGGAGATTTTTGGTCGAAGGGCTTCCTTTCTTTCCAACACTGAACATCCCATATCAGACTAGAACTATTATGCTAATGAACCTACATTGCCTCTTCTCAAACCCACAATCCATAATTCATAAGGGGGCTTACTCTTGGCATTGTATATTCTAATGATGGTTTAGAATAAGGACAATGACAAGGACATGTACTCACCTTTGCACCATCACAAAGAGTAGGATCACTGCCCTAACATTTCTCTGTGTTGCATCTGTTATCCACCCACTCCTAAAACCCAAACTTCACTGCTGTTTTCACTGCCTCCTTAAAGTTCCCTTTTCCAGAATCCCCTTAGATGGAATCACAGCCTGTTTCAGATTGGCTTCTGCACTTAAATGAGCATTTCATCTGTGTCCATGTCATTTCAGGACGTATTAGCTCATTCTTACTCAGTGTCGATTAATATTCGATTGTCTGGATGTGTCTCCGTTGATTTATACATTTCACATCTACTGAAGGACACCTTGCAGGCTTCCAATTTTTGCGTTTAGGAATAAAATGCTACAAACTTTGTGTGCAGGTTGTATGTGAACATCTGGCTAAACCCTTTTGGGAAAATACCAGAGAGTCCAATCACTGCTGGACTAGATGGTTAAGTGTATGTTTTATGTTGTAAGAAACCAGCAAACAGTGATCCAAAGTGACTACACCAGCTTAAATTCCCACCAGTGGTGCGTGGCAGAGCCCCTGTGGCAGGAGGAGGGGGCCCGCAGGAAACAATAGTTGTGTAAAAGGAAATGTATAGATAATGTCAGGAAATGTCCTAATATAAATCCTGATATAAATCAGTCCTAACATAAATCAGGCAATGGGGTAGAGAGTGTGGCGCTGAGAGACTGCTGATCTGTGGGGGTCAGGAAAACCTCCTCATCCCTCATCTGGACCATGCCACTCCCTCCTCCAAGGCGGCCACTCTCTCCCGGGGCCACCCCCTGTCTAGTCTCCAGTCAGCCCCAGAGGATCTTTGTAAATGTGCCTCATGCTTCTCTGCTCAACTCTACCCACATTCTACCTCACCCTGAGTAAGAATCGAATGCCCTGCAGTGCCTCCGGGGTCAGCTGATCAGCCCCTCCCTGTTCTTCCCCACCTTTCTCCTAACACCCTGACCTGCAGGGCCTGTGAGGAGGCCACTGCTTAAGCCAGACCACGTGGGGGGACTCACAGTCCTGCCGCAATGGGAGACTGAACACCGGGACCAGCAGGACACACAGCACCAGGACTGCTGGCTCCCCGCCGGCACTGCCCTCAACACAAAGCTGGCACGATGGGGCCACAGAGACACACGGGAGGAAGGTGGGCGCTAGTGACACACAGGGCGATGGAGCGAGTGTTTTCTTAAACCGACCCCTTGGGATTTTCAGTGTTTGAATACACAGATCTTATTTACTCTTCCTATTCACACTTGCTATTTAACCCAATGCACATTTTGGGTTCTGCTTATTCTGTCTAAATATTTGACTAGTGATCCTACAATCTTTTTTTTGTTAAGATTTATTTGTTTATATAAGAACTGGGGTACAGGCCAGTAGCACAGGAGGGTGAGAGAATTCCCCAGAGACAGAGCAGGGAGCAGCGGGCAAGACAGGAGAGGTCCGCTGCACAATGTGGTTTGCTCCCTGGCCGGCTGGGAATCGAACCACACTGCAGAGGCTGCGGGCAGCTTCACATCACGGTGCTCAATCCCCGCTGTGCCACCTGGGAAGACCCTGATCCTACAATCTTAAGCTAAATATTTTAATCATGGAATGGGCAACAACACTTTATGTATGAAAGTTATTTATTTATTTATTTTTACTGTGACGTGATCTGTTTAAAATCAGTGCTTACAGTGTCATAAATGATGTAGGCCAAGTGTTGTGTAAGTCAGAAAAATAAGAAATGATAGTCTATTTCATACATTTTTTAAAACAATATTTAGTTGCAGCCATTAAAAATCTTAACCTAAGCTTAATTAAAAAATTTGAAAGTATCAGTCACAAATGTAAGATGGAGCATGATCTTAATCAAGAATAAGCACAGGAAAGGGATCCGAAAACATTCATAAACACACATTCTCCCATCCCCCACACACGTTTTCATAAATTCATCACAGGGCCTTAAATCAGCAATGGTCCAGCTGTCAACGAGCTGCACTATCCTGCATGTCACAGTTTGTTCACACATGGAAGATCCTCAGCTCCGCATAGGAGGGTGATGCTTGAATGGACATGTTTAGATGCACTTGGAAACAAAGACACTAAAGATGAAAGAACATTCTCTACATCACTAGAGCTGGCCACACAGAGGACACAGGACACGGGACACAGACAGGAGTCCCTGAGTGCTGGGGACACGGTTCCTGTCTTTGCAGCCACCTCGGAGTCTGGGGCTCCTTGACCTGTCACACGCAGTGCAGGGCTGTCTCTGCCTCCATCTCCATCCACACCCCTCCCTGCTGTCCTCTCTGCAACTCACAGCAACTACAGGCTCGATCCCAGTGGTCCAGGACTGATTCAGGATTGGTGCTTAAACTCGCCCAAGTTCCAATCCAGGGACATGCTCTTTAATGAGGGAAGAATCTGTGACTATGTTGGGGTAGTGGGCGAGCATCAAAGACACACGATGCTCCTCATTATCCAGTTCATAGCTCTGCACCAGCAAACAGATCCAGCTCTCCATGTGGGGACACTCCCCTCACCCACTCTCCTCCACACTTCATGCTATACACTCCCTCATTCCCTTAAGGAAGATCAGTCTACACTCAGTGCAGTGTCTCCCTTCACCTTCCTCTACACAGTCTCCTTACTCTATCTGGGTCCCAACTCCCTGCTCCAGCACCAAGAGCTGTTCTCTCAACACCTGGGGGATATTTGGTGACTGATGAACATGTAGATGGAGGAACGCAGTAGACTCCAGGGATCACTGAGGAGTTGGTCTGGGAGGACTTCAGCTCAGAAGGCAGCACCTGGGGAAGGACATGAGCAACAATTCAGGGAGACCAGGCCTTCTGCTTGGGTCTGTGTGATGACACAGCGCTGGGGAGGGAGGAGACTGTCAGATATTGGGAAAAACACCCTGAGCTTGGAGCTGAGGCAGACATGGTGGGACAGGGCCTCAGACAGTGCAGAGACACAAGGCTTAGCTGGAGATGAGGTCAGCAGGGAGGATGCTCAGTATCTGGGCTCTCACAATTCCTCACAGCCACACTCTGCATTGTCCTCCCACCTCACTGCATCTGGTTGGCAGTGATGATAATTTTCACTCCAGCAATATCAGGGAACCAGAGTGAAAAGGAAATCTGAGTAGCCTTAAGCACATATCCACATGAAAATTAAAACACAATTTCACTGAATGTTACATTTGAAAGGATCTGTATTACATGGAGAATAGGAAGTGAAGCTTTTCCTAAATATTGAGACCAAAGATACTCCACTCACAGGACAGTAACTGATTCTGTCCTGTGTTCTTCAGGCAAAAATGCTTTCTCTGCAGGAAAATGATCAGCCCCTGCAGCTGTGCCCACTGCCCCGCCCCTGCTCATTTGCATGTTCCCAGAGCACAGCCCCTCCCTGCATTATATTATAGTCTGTCACAGCACCAGAAGGTCAGTCCAGGCAGGACCCAGCGTGGACATGAGGGCCCCCGCTCAGCTCCTGCTACTCTGGCTTCCAGGTGAGAAGTTGCTCAGCCCCGGGTGGGCAGGACCCCTGGCCCTCAGGGAGTCCTCTGATGACAGGATGACAGTGTGGCTGTGTTTTCTGTTTCCATCTCAGGGGCCAGGTGTGACATCCAGATGACCCAGTCTCCATCCTCCGTGTCTGCATCTCCAGGAGACAGAGTCACTATCTCTTGCCGGGCCAGTCAGAATGTTGGCAGTTATCTAAACTGGTATCAGCAGAAACCGGGCAAAGCTCCTAAGCCCCTGATCTACCGTGCATCCAATTTGCAGCCCGGGGTCCCATCCCGTTTCAGTGGCAGTGGGTCTGGGACAGATTTCACTCTCACCATCAGCAGCCTGGAGCCTGAAGATGTGGCCAATTACTTCTGTCTTCAAAGTGATAGTACTCCTCCCACAGTGATACAAGCCTGAACAAAAACCACCCAGGGAGCAGCTGTGTGAGGCTGGGCAGCCCAGCTGCTTTCCATGCTGCTTCTATCTGCTGAAAGCACATCTTAGATGGAGTGTCATTTCGAAGGACTGAAGGGTCTGGTAGAAGGAGAAGGTGGCTCTTTGTCCCTAACTCTCTTTCCCTCCTGGCCCAGCAGCACAGAGAAAACAATGTCTCTGTGGATTCAATAAAGACAGAGCTGATGACACCTAAGCTCTCTGCCTATGACCTGATGAGGTCATAGTGGTAGGGAGCCACTGTAGTTTGAGTATGAAGTTTTTAAAATAAAATACACACACACACACACACACACACACAGAGACAATTAAGGTTCCTAGAAATTGAGCATAAGGATTTTCCCATAACACCCTCCTCCCACGCAGACCTCATCTCCCAGCTAGTGTGCAGATATTCCAGCTGAAGACCCTCAACCCACAGATTAGAAGAGGACACGCTCCGGCTCCTGCACAAGCTAAGGGTTCCCAGTTGACAAGGGCGTGTGCCCCTGTGACAGTGTCCACAGAGCTGCTCACTGTTTCAAATTCCTTCGTGCTCCACCTCTTAATCCCTCCATAGCCTTTGAGGTCATTACTTTCCCACTGTCTCCCCTTCCCCTGAATGTCCTTCAGATAGTCACATGTATGCACATTTTTCAGCCTGATTTCTGCCCTTAAAATTAACTTTCTTCCATGTCTTTTTTTTTTTTTTTGTCTATTCAGGAATCACAAATTAAATCGTCAGCCGCACACAGTCACCCCCTAGGATGCCTGACTATAGACAGTGACTCCTCCTCACATTGTCACCTGTCATGATGATGTGACATCGGGGACCCCCTCAAATATCGTGGTGGGGACCATTTAGTGTTGAGCAATGATCCATTGTCTGGATGAACAACAGCTTATTTGTACATTCACCACCCCATGGAGGATACCTGGACGCTCCCAAATTCTAATTTATGAGTAAAGTACCATAAGCTCTGAGGTCGGATGTAATGTGGATGTTTAACCCTTTGGGGCAAATACGAAGAGTCCAGTTGCTGGGTGACATGCAGGAGTGTGCTTATCTTTGAGGAAACCAGCAGCCTGTGGTCCAAAGTGATGATAACAATTTGCGTTCCCACCGTGATGTGTGAGGCAGTCCCTGGAGTCACATCTCAGTGGCAGATGATGTTGTGATGAAGTGTCACTGTTCTAGAGTCAGGCATCTCAGAGGGGGTACCTTGGGGGCTACTGTGGATTTCCTTTGCATTTCCAGATGATGTGACATGTGGCCCATCTCTTCACTTGCTCATGAGTCAACTGTGTATCACTTGAGTGAGGGGTCTGCTAAGGACATTGCCCCAATTTTTACTGAGGTGTTTGTTCTAAGAATTACCTGTGGATTTCAAATAATAACCCCATCCCTGATGTGTCTTTTGTACTTTTTCTCCCTATTCTTTCTGTCTAAGAATTGTTTTAATACAGGGAGGTAGAGGTTAAATTACAATCCTGTCATGATCTTGGGGCATTGTTCAGGGAAGCAAACACCAGACATGGGGTTCTCTGTCTCTGTCCAGGACACCAGACCACATCATCACTGAGTGGATAAGTTGCCTGCTATTGCGGTCCTCAGACCTCTCTAGAATGCCCAGGACAGGGCGCTGAAGCCCTAGACTCTGCTGCTCCTCTCCAGGTGACTCTCCAGAACTGCAATTGTGACGGACAGGAATGAATACTCTCCTCTTCCAGAGCTCAGTGAGGACCCCTTACTGACAATTCTAAGGAGACATAAAGAGAAAAGGGGCTGTGGTAATTGTGCTTCCAGAAGAGATGGCCACACGGGAGGTGACAACTAGCATCCAATGTGAACAAAGCATCACCTGCGCAGTGGGGCCCTGTCTCTTCACGTTGTCCAGTGTCAGTTTCATATTTGAGGATTGGAACCCGAAGAGGAGCCGCTGTCACTGTGTGTCCTCCGTCAGGGACCATGGTCAGGACTGGAGACGCAGCGGTCTCCTCCCTCGGGACCTCATGCTGGTCATTCTCCACCTGCGTCCTCTCCATCACCCGTGGCCTGTGTGCACAGCCAGATTCAGACGTGGTCAGGCTTGTGTTACTTTCATGTTTGTTTGCTTCTTAGCATACATACACCCGCACACACACATATAATTTCTTATTACTTAGTTCCATTCCCCCAAGGGCTATTTCCCTTCAGAAATTTCTTAAATTAATCTATTATGACTACAGTGTGTAAGGATGACAGAGTTCACAGACTTTAACAACTGGCTGCCCTAAATTTGGCAATCACTAAGATAAAACTTTTTTGTTCTTTCTTCTTCTTAAACAAGTCTATTTGGTCTCTCTAAGAAAGAAAGTTTATTCTCCTTGTCAGGGTCTTCTGACTTCAATATACCTATGGAGATCAGTGTACTAGGTCCTTCTATCTGACAGAGTTAAAATGTTAACCTGATAACAGCAGATACAAAGAACACTGACCCTCACATCCAAAATGTACCTTGAGACGCTGCTCATCAGTCCAGAGGAGGACTTGGAGTCCTCACTTCAGTCACTCGTGAGATCACCTGGGAGAAGCCAAGAGGTTGGTCACTCACTTACCTGAGAGAGACCTGGACACGTCTCTGCATGGTCATATATACTATTTGTGTTTTTTTTTTTTAATTTATTTATTTTTTTTTTATAGAGGCATGCTTTATTTATTTATTTGTTTGTTTGTTTTTGTTTATACATGCACTGGGTACAGTCAGAAGCACAGGAGGGTGAGAGAATTCACCAGAGTCAGAGCGGGGAGCAGAGCAGGCAGAAGGAGCGAAGTACACTGCTGAGGGGAGCAGTGGGCGGCAGGAGAGGTCTGCACGCCATGTGGGACCCTCCTCTGGTGGCGGGGGAGCAGCTGGGGATCGAACCGGCACGGAAGAAGCCGCGGGCAGCTTCGCAACCAGCACTCAACCGCTGCGCCACAGGGGAGGTCCAGTATATGCTATTTGAAGAGAAGCAGGAATACACAGCTTGTATTGTGCACAAAACAAATAAACTTGCAGAGCCTCCCTCGTGGCCCGAGGGTTGAGCATCGCACTGTGAAGCATTCTGAAGCCTCTGAAGCAAGAGTTCGATCCTTGGCCAGCCAGAGAGCAACCCACATGCGCAGCAGATCTCTCCTGACTCGCCTGTTGCTCACCTCGGCAGTGTATTCAGTCAATCTGGCTGTTCTATTCCCCGCTCTGTCTTTGGTGAATCCTCTCACCCCTGCATCTCTGGCCTGTACTCCAGCTCTTGTATGCATAAATAAAGAAATCTTAAAAAAAAAAAAAAAACTTACAGAATGTGATCTTTCTTGTCGTGGGGATATACAAATGTTTCTTTCAGTTTCCATGAGACTGATGAAAGACAGGACACTCACTGTGCCCCTATGAAACCCTCAGGTCTCCTCTGGGCTCTCTCCACCCCCTACTCCCAGCAGGGCATTTGCATGCGGGTCCCTAGGGAGGATCTGCACCTTCAGGACTGACATAAAACATCAGCTGCAGACTGATCTCACCCGACAGGTCATCAGGTCACCCTCTCAGAATGAGGTTCCCTGCTCAGCTTCTGGGGCTGCTGATGCTCTGGACCCCAGGTAAGGCAGAGGGCAGAGGAGAATGGAGCCCAGGTTGGGGAACCTGAGCTCTGGGGATGTCTGCCCCCATGTGTATTCTGTCTCTGTGTTAGGTGTGTGTGTCTTGTCCTTAAGAGAAAGTGGTGCTGAGATCTGCGACTATATGAAGCATCTGTACCCTGGGGACACTGACTAGAGAGGGCAGGCAAAGTTTCAGGGTCTCTTCCCACAGGTTATTTATTGTGAGCTCATGGTTTTGGTGTACAATTATATACCTCAAATATTGATAGTAAAACAAAGCAGTATTTTAGCCTAAATGAATAACAGACTTGAAATAATGAAAATGACTGATAATACTTGTCTTTACTTGTCACTTTTCTCTCCTTTCTTCAGGATCCAGTGGGGAGGTTGTGCTGACCCAGACCCCACTCTCCCTCCCCTTCATCACTGGGGAGCAGGTCTCCCTCTCCTGCAGGGCCAGTCAGAGCCTGGTACATAGTGATGGAAACACGTATATGAATTGGTTCCAGCAGAAGCCAGGCCAGTCTCCAAGGCACTTGATCTATAAGGTTTCCAACAGAGACCCTGGGGTTCCAGACAGGTTCAGTGGCAGCGGGTTAGGGACTGATTTCACTCAGAAAATCAGCAGGATGGAGGCTGAGGATGTTGGAATCTATTACAGTGGGCAGAATATGTATATTCCTCGCACAGTAGCTGAGCCCTGAACAAAAACCTCCCTCTTGGTCTGTACCACATGCCCACACAGTTGACTTTTGTCTCATGAGCAGTCAGAGAAGACCCTGAGTGTGTGTAAGAGGAAGGTGGTGGAGAGCTCTGGACCGTGAGTGTCTCATCGCACCAGAGACACCAGCTGTGAAGCCCTGTCAGTGCACAGCGTCGGCCTGGGAGAGAGCAGGGAGCGTGGGGGGCCTGGAACTGGGAACAGCCCCTTATGGTGAAAGGGACAGCTGCTTGATGCTCCTGACTGGCCTGCATTGGTCAGTGACATGTAGTCATCCTCATAAACACACAATGATGGGAAGAAGCTTCATAGTCCAATGAACATGAAACTAACCAAGGAATCCTTTATTTTGAATCTAAAACTTTGTTAAATTGGTATTTTGCCATATTCTCAATTTCCTGCCCCTTCATTACTTAAACTATCTTCTCCACTCATGGTTGGAAACACATTCTGCAAAGTTATTCTCAGTCACAGCACAATGACAACACTTACTCAAAAAATTTCCTTTATTGAGCATTCAAATAACATGGTAATTCGAAATAAATACAAGTTTTCATATTTCCTTTTTTTTTTTAAAGATTTAGTATTTTCTGCATGCAAGAACTGGGGTACAGGCCAGAGTTGTGGGGGATGAGGGGATTCACCAGAGACAGAGTGGGGAACAGTACTGGCTGATTGAAAACACTGCTGAGGGGAGCAGCAGGCGAGACAGGAGAGGTTTGCCGCACCATGTGGGTACCTCCCTGGCTGGGGATTGAACTTGTGCTGCAGTGGCTGCGGACACCTTCATAGGTTGCATCTTAACCCCTTGTGCTACCAGAGAGGCCCAGGATTTCATATTTCAAAAACATATTTATCTGTAGACCAGCAAATCTTACTGTGTGGGCCTCAGCTCCATGGAAATCAATCTGTTTTTGGGAAAGGAGACTTTCCCCCAGGGAATGTGCAGCTGGAACTAGGGGTGGAATATGAGGCTTCTGGGACCATTCTCAGGTGCAATTCAGGTCTCTGGCCTAGGGGCATTGAAACCCAGAATCTATAATCTCCGTTTTGAATCACTGCCCCAGATATTTCCTGCACCAGGTGCATTACAATGAGAGGGTAACTGGGAATTGAAGCAGGGAGAAGAGTGACAAGGACAACTTCCTTTCCTGTCCGGATTGTCATAGGACGCACACGGATCTCCTCTCCCCCTCAGAAGGAATATTCTGTGCTGATTATCAGACTCAGTTATGTCCTCCTTCATCTACTTACAAGATTCGAACTGCTCCTTGCAGGTTACTTCCTTTCACAACCACCTTTGGGATTAATAGAACCAGGATCCTGTATTAATACGTTTTATACCAAGAAGGATTTCAGTGCATGATTGTGTCTTTATGATTGTTTCTCGTGGACTTATCTCTGTTTCATAATAATTTTTGGTGCCCAATTAAGACACTTGAAATGTAAACTAATGTCATATTGAAAAACAGTTTTGTTAATGAGTTTTACCATATTTGACAAAAAGAGCCCGGGCAGTTTTGATCAAAACAGTTTTTCAATACCACACATATCTCAAACAATGTGAAAATTTACCTTATGAGAAGGAACATTGCTGTACAGAAGGCATCTTTGCATCCAAGAGTTTAAAGTTAGAGAACATCCATGGGAGAAATTTGGGTCATGGGTCTGATTACGTAAACCCAAATGTCAAGAAGATCGATGAAGGGACAGGTACATCTGCATGTGTGTTTGTGTTAGTGTGTGTGTGTGTGTGTGTGTGTTTGTGTGGAGAGAGAGAGAGTTTTGATAGGTTTTCAAACATGTTATTTCTACCTGCACTCAATTATGAATTAAATATTCCAAAAACTTCCCGATTTGGAGTTCCTTTTAGTACCAAAGCTTAAAAATATGCAAATTCTGTCTAGGTGCTCTGGTCTACTATGGATCAGACTCAGCAAGTGCACAGCCTCACACACTGACTCCTCTCCTGACCCCATCAAGACCACCCCTATAGGGTCTTTCTTCTCTCTGCCTCTGAACATGGAAAGGTCTTCACCACTAAGAGTCTGCTGTCTTTGCCTCTGTGCATATAGATGACCAACTCTTTGAAAGTGCACCCTTTAACAGTGTGAAGCCCCTGCTAGCCAGGGTGGTACAAATGCAAGAACATATTTTGGGACTGACAGATTTTTGTTCCCCTTCAAAAATCAAGGAAAATTAAAATTCTGAATAAGATTACCAGTCAGAACTGACGGTAAATATTTTTTAAAAAGTAAACACAGGAAATTAACCACTAGAAGACACAAATTAATTGAAATTCTTTAAAAAGTTTATCAGGGAGAATAAAGTAATGGCAGGTATAAATTCAGAGAAGAAAAGAAGAAGTGAGTAACAATAGGGGGGTTAAGCATAGGAGATAGTTACATAAATTTTGAGCATAAAAAATTTCTTGTGGACCATGGGGGCAGACTGGGTGCGCAGGGGAGCGTTCCCACATCAGCATTTTTGAGCAGGGACCTTTCTTTGCTGGAGACTGTTTGAAACCAGCAGAAGGCTCCCAGAGGAGCCAGCGGTGAGCTGCAATGTTCTCCCAAGATGCCGGCCAGTACCAACAACACAGTGTCACACAGAATACGGCAAATTAGAAAACAGGCAGTAGGGAGTAGAAAAACCACATGCAACCCATCAACTCCTCAGGAAAAAAGCACACCACAAAAAGAAAACCATCTACCAGATTGCAACAACAGTAACTTGGAAGAACTTCTGAGCCTTCCAGAAAGAGAATTTAAAATTGTCATGATTAAAAAACTGACAGAAGTCATAAAGGAAAACAATGATAAGAGAAAAATAATTAATGATCAGAAGAATGAAACTGAGTCCCTAAAGAGGGAAGTAAAATAAATGCAGGAGATCAAAGAATTAATGGAGGTGCTAAAGAACTCTGGGAAAAGCAATGAAAGTAGAATAGATGAAATGGAAGAACAAATAAGTACTCTTGAAGACACAGAAATAAAAAGGACCAAAACAGAAAAGGAAAGAGAAGTATGAAGGAAAAAGACTGAAGAATGATTTGGGAACTATTTGACTCCATGAGTGCTGCACCTCCCCCTGCAGTGACCTTTAGGGCTAACCATCCCCAGGTCCGGCTGGGCAACCAGCGCTCAGGGGGAGAACAGCAAAACCCTACCTGCTGCACCTCCCCCCGCAGTGATCTTTAGGAATGGCTTTCACCATGGTCCCTAGATCTGGCTGGGCAACCAGCGCGGGGGGAGAACAGCCTGAAAGCAGTGGAAGTTCCCTGAAAAGGCAGAAGCTTATCAAAAGATAAAGACCACCAAGAACCACTACAAGAATGCTAAAAATCTTGTCCCTCTTCCTAGAACTACAAACTTTAATCCCTTATTTGTCTTTCTAAACTTCCTTCTTTCTTCTATAATGGTCATTGCTTGTTATGTAGATCACCTCCCTGATAGTGATAGACTGAGCCAGCCAGCAAGCTAATTTCTTTGATATTCATTCCTGTGCTTTTAGAAAACATATATATACTAGTCACAAACTTAAAGAAAATTACACTCAGATTTTCACTCTTGAAGTGTGTCTGTGTGTCATTTCTTTTGCCGACGCCCTGACCACCCTGCACGCTTCTCTCAACCCTGAGGTGGCCTCATCGTTTACTGCTGTGCTGGTCCGCGGCAGGTGGCGCCCGAACGTGGGGCCCCGACATTTCATTTCATTTCATTTCATTGTGTCTTCCACCCAAAGAAGAGGTGAGTAACGAAGAGATCGTGTTGGGTAAGCTATCTCCCTTCTTGTGTGTGTGAGTGTGAATGTGATTCCCTTAAAATACCCTCTTTTAAACAGTCAGGGATAGGATCCTCACTGGAGCGTCCGGAGCTCGCTGATAAAGGGTGATCAGTTCAAAATAGTGAGAAGTTTTTCTAAGAGTGAATGCTCGTGGTGCTGTGTGTGTGTGCGAGTGTATGAATACGGCTCCACGGCCTCGTGGCTACGGAGTCTGAGTGGGCTGCACCCGCGATTCCCGTGGAGGAATGTCATACGGCATAACGGTCATCTGCTCTTCGGAGTAGCCTGGTCCGGGATTTATATGGACAGACCTTAGCTAAGATGCCTCCGCAAGTTCCCGCGAGGGACACGGGCCGGACAGCACAGTTGAAAGAAATCTTTGCTTGAGCGAACGAAAGCACCACGAGACCATGCGTCAACAGCAGACCAAAAACAGAGATCTTTTTCTATCTATATTAAAAAACATGATTGAAACACGTGGTATTAAAGTAAATAAGAAAGCTCTACTGCAACTTTATGAATTTATATTACGAGTATGCCCGTGGTTCCCAGAAGAAGGTAGTTTGTCACGGGAAACTTGGAAGAAAGTAGGAAAAGAAGTGAAAGAGTTTTACGCCCTTCATGGACCATCTCAGGTTCCGAGACAGGTTTTATCCTTATGGGTACAAATTAGAGATTTGTTGATTGATGCCACTGAGGCAGAATTGTGGGAAGACCAACAGGATGAAGTTCAGGATAATCCTAAAAACAATACTGATCCAAACACGTCATTATTCGCTCAAGCCTCTGCTCCCGTATTAAAAGAATCCCTTTCCCAGTCAGAGGATGAGTTTAATGATCATGAATATGCTGAAATGCTAGATAAATTAACTTTTAAAAATGATAAACCCTCCCGCCCAACCGCTAACCTTTTTCCAGTTGTTACCAAACCTAAAATTGCATTACATAATAATCCTAATCATATCGAAACCCATCAAGGGCCGCTAGGTGGCATCCTAGGATCAGCAAGGGTGGCCAGTAAGACGGGAGATTTTTCATTTGCCTTTCCCGTGACTGGACCTCCGACCTTGACTCGTGCTGATGATGATGGCCCTGCATGGGAGGCCATTCCTATAAAAACTCTAAAAGAATTACAGTTGGCCGTTCAGACAACAGGTCATAACTCCCCTTATACTTATCAAATTATTGACATGCTATCGGCCACCTGGATGACCCCTTATGATTGGCAAAATCTTGCCAAGGCTGTACTTCCCTCGGGAACGTATGTATTATTTCGCATGGAATATGAGGACCAAGTACATGCCTTCCTTAAGAAGCATGATGATGAGGTTAGGGCTGAGAAAATTTCCCTTTCTATGTTCATGGGAACAGATAAATATGCTGAGGTACGCAGACAAGCTGCCCTTCCAAAAGAAGTCCTAGCTGAAATTAATAAACTAGCAGTTGCCTCATGGAAAAATCTTCCTTCACCTGAGCATAAACCCACTAATCTGACTGATATACACCAACGTCAGGATGAAATGTACCAGGATTTTGTAGCTAGACTAGAAACTGCTCTGGATAAGGTTCTTCCATCTCCGGAGCAGGAGATTTGCTGTTTAAACAACTTGCATGGGAAAATGCTAATTCCCTTTGTAAAGAATTAATTAGACCCATAAGAAAAACTGGTACGCTTCAAGATTACATTAAAGTCTGTTTAGATGCTTCCCCAGTGGTTGTACAAGGCATTGCATATGCTGCAGCAATGAAAGGACAACCTTTCGTCGCCTTTGTTCAATCAATGCCTCATGGGCGGTGTATCAAACAGATTATGTGCTTCAACTGCGGCCAGCCTGGCCACGCCTCCAATTATTGCCCAAACAAAGCCCAAGTAATTGCTAACCTTAAACGTCCTGTTCCCTCAACCCCATGCCCTCGTTGCAAAAAAGGCAATCATTGGGCCAAGGATTGCCGTTCTAAATGGCATAAAGATGGTTATAAATTAACCCCTACTTCTAATCAGTCAAATGACTCAAAAAACTTCCAGAGGGGCAAGCCCTCAGCCCCGTAAAAGAAGGAGGGTCTCATCAACAATCCCCTCAGCCCAATCCCCCTCCCCAAGTGTCAGTTCATGACCTCCCCCGGGGCACCCCGGGAAGTGCTGGTTGGATCTAGCTACTATCAAGGATGTTTAATTATCTTCTGCAGACGGTGTACAATTAGTTGACACCTACTTAAAGGGACCGCTGCCAGTTGGCTCGGTTGGACTAATAATTGGTCGCAGTTCGAATTACAAAAAGAATTTTGAGGTTTTACCTGGTATTATAGATGCAGACTTTACGGGTCGAGTCAAAGTTATGATCCGTCCGTTAAAGGAAACTATTCAAATTCATAAAGATCAAAGAATAGCTCAAATTCTACTTTTTAATTATATTAAACTTCCAAACCCAATTTTAAAAGACAAACGAGAAGACGGTGGTTTTGGTTCCACTGAGGTCGTAGCTTGGACGCAGCCCATTACAAAAGAAAGACCTTTACAGACAATATATGTTAATGGACACCCCTTCACGGGATTATTAGATACTGGTGCTCTCAGGCCATGCATAGCTGGTAAAGACTGGCCCTCATCATGGCCGATTACTAATTCCTCATCTACTTTAATTGGTTTAGGCATGGCAGACAATGTAGCTCAAAGCTCTCAGCTTTTATATTGGCAAATGACTGGACATGCTGGTTTTTTTCAGCCATATGTAATTCCGTCCTTACCCTTTTCACTATGGGGCCGTGACATTATGGAATCCATGGGACTAACCCTCACCGCTCCTGATCTAATTGATGAACAGGCTTTTTCTTAGGGGCCATTGCGGAAAATTTATTTGCTGACAAAATTTCCTGGAAAAATGATAATCCTGTCTGGATACCTCAATGGCCCCTTACATCTGAAAAAATCCAGGCTATACATGACATTGTCACGGACCAATTACAAAAAGGTCATTTAGAACCCTCTAATAGCCCATGGAATACTCCTGTCTTTGTAATTAAAAAGAAATCAGGAAAATGGAGGCTTCTTCAGGACCTCCGCTCAATTAATGACACTATGCATGACATGGGAGCCCTTCAACCAGGTCTCCCTTCCCCTGTAGCTATCCCAAAACAAAATCATGTTATAATTATTGATCTGCAGGACTGTTTTTTCACTATTAAACTTCACCCCGATGATTCTGCCCGGTTTGCTTTTAGTGTCCCATCTGCTAATTTCAACCAACCATGGCAACGATTTCAATGGAAAGTACTGCCCCAAGGCATGAAAAATTCCCCTACTCTATGTCAAAAATTTGTTGATCAGGCTTTACATGCTACTAGGGAAAAGTTTCCTGATGCCTATATTATTCATTACATGGATGACATTCTTCTAAGCCACCCCTCTAAAGAAGGTGTGGAGTCAATTTTACAACGTTTAATTTCTGATCTTACCTCCTTTGGTCCTGTCATTGCTCCTGACAAGATTCAGCGTGACCGCCCACTTAACTATTTGGGAAAAACTATTCATGATGATTTTATCATGACTCAAAATCTCCAATTCCGTCTTGATAAACTTTCCACGTTAAATGACTTTCAAAAATTGCTTGGAAATATTAATTGGATTCGTCCTTATCTTAAGATTACTACTGGTGATTTACACCCTCTTTTTGAAATTTTGCAAGGAGATCCTGATCCTAAATCCCCTCGGACTTTAACGGCCGAGGCCCTTTCAAAGTTACATCTGGTTGAACAGAGACTTTCTGAAGCTAAGGTCTCCCAAATTGACTATACGTCACCCTGGGACTTACTTGTCCTTAAAACTGAATTTGCTCCTACTGCCTGCCTATGGCAATCTGGTATTCTTGAATGGCTCTATTTGTCACACAACCAAATGAAAATGGTCACATCTTATGCCTCCATGTGTGCATTTTTAATTATGAAAGGTTTAACACGCTCCAAGGAGCTGTTTGCCAAACTTCCCACCTCTATTGTTATTCCATATACTAAAACACAGTTTGAATTCCTACTTCAAAATGATGATGACTGGGGCATAGCATTACTTAATTTTCCTGGTCAGGTTAAATTCCATCTGCCCCAGCACCCTATTTTAAAATTTGCAAAGGAAACTGCTTTTATTTTTCCAAGAATCGTTTCCTCACAGCCTTTGCCCGGGGCTACTGTTGTTTTTACTGATGGTTCCTCATCTGGAATGTCCGCAGTTTATCATCCTAATCTGCCTCCTATACAACAATTTTCTAAAAACATCTCTGCCCAACAGGCTGAAATCATCGCTGTGACACTTGCTTTAAAACATTATCGGTGTCGGGCCTCCCAGGTGGCGCAGCGGTTGAGCGCTAGGTTGCGAAGCTACCTGCGGCCTCTGTGGCGCCGGTTCGATCCCCGGCTGCTCCCCGGCCACTGGAGGAGGGTCCCACATGGCGCGCAGACCTCTCCTGCCGCCCGCTGCTCCCCTCAGCAGTGTCCTTCGGTCCTTCTGCCTGCTCTGCTCCCCGCTCTGGCTCTGGTGAATTCTCTTACCCTCCCATGCTTCTGACTGTACCCAGTGCATGTATAAACAAAACAAACAAAACAAATAAATAAATAAAAAAAACATTATCGGTGTCCTCTAAATCTATACTCTGATTCTAAATATGTGGTTTCTTTGTTTCCAGCAATTGAAACCGCCTTAATATCTGGGTTATCTCAAATTTCCTCCTTGCTGGCTCATTTACAAGCCCTGCTACGAGCCAGAACACATAAATTGTTTATTGGCCACATCAGAGGTCACTCTAACCTACCTGGACCTCTGTCCTTAGGTAACCACATGGCGGACTTACTTACTAAGTCCCCAGCTGTTTTGACGGTGACTCAGGCTCAAGAGAGCCATGCCTTTCATCACCAAAATGCTAATGCTCTACGTCACCGTTTCCAAATTACCAGAGAACAAGCCAGACAAATAGTTCGTGAATGTCCCTCCTGTCCGGATGTACATCATCCTCTCAAATTGGGAGTTAATCCCCGAGGTTTGAAACCTCAGGTCCTCTGGCAAATGGATGTAACTCATGTCCCTTCTTTTGGGAGACTCTGCTTTGTTCATGTAACCGTAGATACCTTCTCCCATGCCATTCACGCCACTGCTCATACTGGCGAAGCAGTCAAGGATGTTATTCAGCATCTTACTGTGTGCTTTGCTGTTTTGGGTAAGCCAGTTAAAATAAAAACTGACAATGCTCCAGCATATACTTCAAAATCATTTCAATCATTTTGTGCCCAATGGCGTATTGCTCATGTTACTGGCATCCCATACAATCCTCAGGGACAAGGTATTATAGAAAGAACTCATCAAACATTGAAAACCCAAATTGACCGTCTGCAAAATGTTGCCCGTTTTTATTCCCCTCAACATCTCCTTCAACATGCCCTATTTGTAATTAATCATCTTAACTCTGATGATAAAGGTATTACCCCTATGGTGCGGCATTGGGGATACACTGATGTCTCCAATCTGCCTTAGGTTAAATGGAAAGACCTACTCACTGGCGCCTGGAAAGGCCCAGATTTGCTACTCGCCTCAGGGCGAGGTTATGCTTGCATTTTTCCTCAGGATGCCGACTCCCCTGTCTGGATCCTGGACAGACTCATCCGCCACTGCCCGCCGGTCTCGAGCACGAGCCCAGGTTCTCCGTCACCGACGGAAGATGGCGCGCTTGACGAGGAAAATGTGTCATCTTCAGCTCCAGTGGGAAACTCCCAGCTGCCTTCCAATATGGGATCACATAAAGGCCCTCACGACAATGGCTGAACATCTAGTTCAACAAAATAATGCTCCACGCACAGCCACATCAATTTTCCTGGCTATCATTGCCATCTTGGCGACTCAATCCACGCCTGTACAGTCGGCCCACTTTTGGGCTTATGTACCCAAGCCGCCTTTTCTTCATCCCGTTCCCTGGACTGAAAATTCTGCCATAAAAGTTTATGTCAATGACACTAACCTCCTTGGTGGGTTAGCTGATTTTCACCCTGAACATATGGTTTCCTCCCCTATTGATTATGAGGGTTTCTCTGATGACCCTCCACTCTGTGTCTTTACTAACTCTGTATCCCTTCCCGGTTGTATGATGCTACATTATGTTTCCATGCTCACTGATGCACCACCTCGTACCCCTCCGGAGAACCACCGCACGGACAACAAAGACCGTGTGGTCTGGAGCCTGACGTTTATGGCTTTGGACCAACTGACGGCAGACAATGAAATCCGCACCTTCTCCTCACCATCCTTTACTCCCCCTTTTCCCAACTGTGTTCAAAAATACCGGGATGTTGACCAATTCTGGGACTCCCTTATTTCTTACCCAGTTTGGCTACATTGTGGTTTTTCTCAGGCAATGCCTATATCCCCTCTCAAGTCTCAGTTTACTGTGTATGATTTTTCATTTGCTGTTCCAGCCCTTCACTACAGAAAGTTTTCTGTTGGATGGGTACCACCTATGTATGCTTTTCATCATCATAATAAGACTTATTTCCAGCCTGAACTTTTTCGCCATTTCGCTGCTGTTGATGCCGTTCACTTCAAACAACCTGGATACAACACAACCAAAGTTCCTGTGCGTGCCTGCGTTGGATACCCCTTTGCTCTGCTCCTGGGAAATGCTTCATCCACATGTATCCAACCCCGCAGGAACTCTTATTCTATCCAATGTTCGGGTTGTGTGGTTACTAATTGTATTACCCCCTCTCTTGCTCGTCGATATCCTGTGGTGGTCTTGCTCAAAAGACCCTCCTATGTTATGTTACCTGTTGATTTACATGACATGCCTTGGTATGATAATACTGCCATGCAAGTTTTAGATGAAATACATGCTCTTCTTTTACCCAAACGTTTTATTGCTGCCCTTATTCTAGGCATTGCCGCTCTGATTTCCTTAGTTACCTCTTTAGCTGCCTCCTCTGTTGCTTTAATTCAGGAAGCTAACACAGCTTCTTTTGTAAATGACCTTACCAAAAACGTGTCCATGGCACTCGCAATACAGCGGGACATTGATTATAAGTTAGAAAGAAAGTTAAATGCTCTAGAAGAAATTGTTATTGCTATTGGCAATGAAGTTCAACTTCTCAAACAACAACTGTCTACTCGTTGCCATGTTCAGTTTCGTTTCATTTGTGTTACGCCTTTACATTATAACTCGTCCTTACATTGGAATCTTACCAAACATCACCTATTAGGCATCTGGCAAGACAATGACATTTCTCATGACCTTTCGTCTCTCCAAGCTGAAATTTCTGCTGTCAGTAAGTCTCATCTGCACACTTCACTCTCTTCCTTTGCTCATTCTCTAGCTTCTACTCTCCAATCTTTGACTCCTACTCACTGGTATCATCTCATTCTCTCCTTTATTGTTCTTTCCCTACTCGTCCTGTTCCTTTGTTTACTCCATCCCCTCTGTGTTCGCTTACTTCACAGGTCCATTCATCATCTTCAACGAGATATGTACGCCTTCCAGCTCCATTCTAAAAGCAAAGGGGGACCTGCTGCACCTCCCCCTGCAGTGACCTTTAGGGCTAACCATCCCTAGGTCCGGCTGGGCAACCAGCGCTCAGGGGGAGAACAGCAAAACCCTACCTGCTGCACCTCCCCCCCAGTGATCTTTAGGAATGGCTTTCACCATGGTCCCTAGATCCGGCTGGGCAACCAGCACTCGGGGGTGGGGGGGGGCAGAGAACAGCCTGAAAGCAGTGGAAGTTCCCTGAAAAGGCAGAAGCTTATCAAAAGATAACCACAACCAAGAACCACTACAAGAATGCTAAAAATCTTGTCCCTCTTCCTAGAACTACAAACTTTAATCCCTTATTTGTCTTTCTAAACTTCCTTCTTTCTTCTATAATGGTCATTGCTTGTTATGTAGATCACCTCCCTGATAGTGATAGACTGAGCCAGCCAGCAAGCTAATTTCTTTGATATTCATTCCTGTGCTTTTAGAAAACATATATATACTAGTCACAAACTTAAAGAAAATTACACTCAGATTTTCACTCTTGAAGTGTGTCTGTGTGTCATTTCTTTTGCCGACGCCCTGACCACCCTGCACGCTTCTCTCAACCCTGAGGTGGCCTCATCGTTTACTGCTGTGCTGGTCCGCGGCACATGAAGAAAGGAAATATAAGAGTTATAGGAATCCCAGAAGAAGAGGAGAGAGATGTAGGAACAGAGAAAATATTCAAGAGATAATTGAAGAGAACTTCCCAAACGTGACGAAGGAACTGAAAACTGATATACAAGAAGCAAGAAGAACACCAAACTTCCACGACGAAAGGAAAAATACGGCAAGACACATAATAGTAAAGCTCCCAAGAATCCAAGACAAGGAAAAAATAATGAAGCTGACAAGAGGGAAGAAACAGATAACATTCAAAGGAAAACCAATCAGACTGACATCAGACTTCACTGAAGAAACACTATGGGCAAGGAGAGAGTGGAGGGACATAGTCAACAGACTCCAAGAAAACAGATGCCAAGCTCTCTATCCCGCAAAGCTCTCCTTCCTCTATGAAGAAAGAATAAGGACCTTCCCAGACAAACAGAAACTCTGGAATTTCATTAAGACTAAACCCCCACTCCAAAAAAATACTACAAGGAGTCCTAAAGCCAGAACCTCAGAGGGACGAATAACAACAAAAGAAGGCCAAAAAAAAGTTATTGAAAGAATAAATAAATAAAATCAAAGGAAAGACAAACACAATGGCAAATACAGATGCTAACATATCAATACTAACTCTAAATGTAAATGGACTAAACTCTTCAATAAAAAGACACAGAGTTGCAGGCTGGATTAAGAAACAAAATCCAACCTTTTGCTGTCTTCAGGAAATACATTTAGCTACAAAAGATAAAAATAGACTCAAAGTTAAAGGATGGAAAATGATCCTACAAGCAAATGGACCAAAAAAGAAGGCAGGAACAGCTATACTCATATCAGATAAAACAAATTTCAAACTCAAAAAAATAAAAAGAGACCCCAACGGTCACTACATTATGATCAAGGGGACAATACTTCAAGAAGAAATAACACTCATTAACATATATTCACCAAACAAAGGAGCACCAAAATATATCAGACAACTATTGTCATCTCTGAAAACAGACATCAGAGAAAACACATACGTAGTGGGAGACTTCAACACACCACTATCAACAATGGATAAATCAATGAGACAAAAAATAAGTAAAGACACAAAAGCTCTAAATAAGGATCTAGAGAGCTTGGGCTTAACAGACATCTATAGAACACTAAACCCCCAAAAATATGAGTACACATTTTTCTCAAGCACACACGGATCATTCTCCAGGATGGATCACATACTGGAACACAAGACAAACATCAACAGATACACCAATATTGAAATCATACCAACCATCTTTTCTGACCATGAAGGCATCAAACTAGAAATAAACCATAAAAAGAAGGCAAGGTACTCTCCTACCTCATGGAGATTGAAACCCACACTACTGGAAGAACACTGGACTAATGAGGAGATGAAGGAAGAAATTTAAAAATTCTTTGAATTGAATGACAAGGAGGACACCAATTTCCTAAATGTATGGGATGCAGCTAAAGCAGTAATAAGAGGAAACTACATAGCAATAGAGGCTCACATAAAGAAACAAGAAAGAACTCAAAGAAACAACCTAATCTCGAAGCTCAAAGATCTAGAAAAAGAACAACAAAAGAACCCCAAAACCAGTAGAAGAAAAGAAATAATAAAACCCAAAGCAGAAATAAATGAAATCAAAAATAAAAAAGCAATCCAAAAGATCAATGAAACCAGGAGCTGGTTCTTCAAAAATAAATAAAATAGACAAACCCCTAGCCAGGCTCACAAAGGAAAAGGAGAAAGCACAAATAAACAGGATCATAAATGAAAGAGGAGAAATCACAACAGACACAGCAGAAATCAAAAGAATAATCAGCAACTACTATGAACAGTTATATGGAAACAAGTTCAACAATCTAGAGGAGATGGACAAATTCCTACAACTCTACAGTCACCCAAAGCAAGATAAAGAAGAAATAGAACACCTAAACAGACCAATTACAAGCAGCAAAATTGAAATGGTAATCAAAAACCTCCCCAAAAACAAAAGCCCATGACCTGATGGATTTACAAATGACTTCTATCAAACATTCAGAAATGAATTAGTGCCTATCCTTCACAAACTCTTCCAAAAAATTGAGAATGAAGGGATAATACCAAAAAGTTCTATGAAGCCAACATTACATTAATACCAAAACCAAACAAGGACAACACAAAAAAAGAAAACTATAGGCCAATCTCTCTAATGAACACTGATGCAAAAGTCCTTAATAAAATTTTAGCTATCAGAATCCAACAATGTGTCCATAAGATTATTCACCACGACCAATAGGATTCATTCCAGGGACACAAGGATGGTTCAACATCCAAAAATCAATCAACTTTATCCAACACATCAACAAAAAGAAATATTAAAACCATATAATAATATCAATAGATGCTGAGAAAGCTTTCAACAAAGTGCAACACCCATTCATAACAAAAGCCCTAGAAATTGTTGGGATACAAAAACATACCTCAACATCATAAAGGCCATATATGACAAGCCAACAGCCAGTATCATTCTCTCTCTTTTTTTTAAAAGATTTATTTATTTATTTATTATTTATTTATACAAGCACTGGGTACAGTCAGAAGCGCGGGAGGGTGAGAGAATTCACCAGAGCCAGAGCAGGGAGCAGAGCAGGCAGAAGGACTGAAGTACACTGCTGAGGGGAGCAGGGGTGGCAGGAGAGGTCTGTGCGCCATGTGGGACCCTCCTCCGGTGGCCTGGGAGCAGCTGGGGATAGAACCGGCGCTACAGAGGCTGCGGCCAGCTTCACAACCCAGCGCTCAACCACTGCACCACCGGGGAGGCCCCCAGCATCATTCTCAATGGTGAAAAGCTGAAAGCATTTCCATTAAGATCTGGAACAAGACAAGAATGTCCACTCTCAACACTGCTTTTCAATATAATACTGGAAGTCCTAGCCAGAGCAATAAGACAAGAGAAATATATACAAGGAATCCAAATAGGAAAAGGAGACATCAAACTGTCACTGTTTGCAGGTGATATGATAATATACATAGAGAACCACAAAAAACTCCACAGAAAAACTACTTCAACTCATCAATCAGTTCAGTAAAGTGGCAGGATACAAAATCAACACGCAAAAGTCAGTACCCTTCCGATACACAATCAATAAATCTGAAAAAGAAGAAATTTAAAAAACATCCCTTTTATTATCGAAACAAAAAAAAATCAAATACTTGGGAATAAATCTAACAAAAGAGGTAAAGGACCTATACAAAGAAAACTATAAAACACTGTTAAAAGAAATAGAAGAAGATACAAAGAAATGGAAAGAATCCCTTGCTCATGGATTGGAAGAATAAACATTATTAAAATGGCCATCCTACCAAAAGCAATAAACAGATTCAATGCTATTCCCATAAAAATTTCAATGCCATTCTTCAAAGAAATAGAACAATTTTTGATGAAATTCATATGGAATCACCAAAAACCCCGAATAGCCAAAGCTCTTCTGAAAAAAAAAGAAAGGAATGGAGGCATCACACTCCCAGACTTCAAACTATACTACAAAGCCATAATCATCAAAACTGCATGGTATTGCAACAAGAACAGACACACAGACCAATGGAATAGCATAGAAAATCCAGAAATAAACCCACAGATTTATGGTCAACTAATCTTTGACAAAGGAGCAAAGAATATGCATTGAAGCAAAGAAAGTTTGTTCAATAAATGGTGCTGGGAAAGCTGGGTCGCTACATGCCAAAGAATGAAGCTTGACTACTACCTAACACCATACAAAAAACCAACTCAAAATGGATTAAAAAACTAGACATAAGACCTGAAACCATAAAATACATAGAAGGAAATATAGGCGAAAAACTACGTGACATGCACATCAAAGACGTCTTTACAGACACATCACCCGAAGCAGGGATAGTGAAGGCATAGATCAACAGCTGGGACTACATCAAATTAAAGAGCTTCTGCACAGCAAAAGAGACAACAACAAAAACAAAGAGAAACCCCACTAAATGGGAGAACATGAGAACATTTTTGCACACAACACTAATGATAAAGGACTGATCACAAAAATCTGCAAAGAGCTGATGAGACTCAACAACAACAAAGAAAATAATCCAGTAAAAAAATTGGGCAGAAGAGCTAAAAAGAAACTTCTCTGAAGAGGAAATGCAAATGGCCAACAGGCATATTAAAAATGTTCAACATCACTTGTAATCAGGGAAATGCAAATCAAAACTACTATGAGATACCATCTTACACCAGTGAGAATGGCACATATTAAAAAAACTAACAACAACAAATGTTGGCGAGGTTGTGGAGAAAAAGGAACTCTCCTGCACTGCTGGTGGGAGTGCAAACTGGTCCAACCACTATGGAGAGCTGTGTGGAGATTTCTTGACCTACTAAACATAGAGCTTCCACACGATCCAGCAATTACACTCCTAGGTATTTACCCAAAGGACACAGAAACATTAATTCAAAAGGGCACCTGCACCCCTATGTTTATAGCGGCACTGTTTACAATAGCTAAGCTTTGGAAAGAATCCAAATGCCCAAAAATAGATGACTGGATCAAGAAGATGTGGTACATATACACCATGGAATATTACTCAGCATTCAAAAAAGATAAACACATGCAATTTGCAGCAACATGGATGGTGCTGGAAGGGATCATGCTCAGCAAAATAAGCCAGAAAGAAAAAGAAAAATACCGGATGGTCTCACTCATAGCAGGAATCTAGAAAACTTACATAAGGGACCAGGAAAATGAATAACTATAAGAAAGTGAAAATCAAAATCAACAAAAAACTATGAACTAGAGACACTTTTTTGAGAGTGGTGGGCGGGAGGGTAGTGATTGGGGTCAGAATGGGGGGGTTGCAGTTGTATGGGGAATATAAAAATAAAATTTATTATTTAAAAAAAAGAATAAATAACCAAATAGAGATAACAATGTCAATAAGCTTTGGGTAAAATAATCCATTTGGAATTTAGCCCGTCAGGTAATATGCTTTAAAAAAAAAAAAAAAAAAGCAGCGAGAAGATACCCCATCATAGGTCCTCTCCTCTGAGTTTCAGTGAGAATATGGGAGGAAGGAAAAAGTGAGAATGTGATAGTTATTGCTGATTCATCTTCACTGGAAATCCTTCACCTATGAAAGGATCAAATCTGAAACTTTAAAGACTATACTTATCTTAACTAGCTGGGGTGAGGGGGGACCTCTATAGATACAGACTTAGTGCTGCCAATGTCCCACATGTGGCTTCAGCCTCCAGGGGTGAGATTGTGCTGACCCAGTCTCCAGCCCCCCTGTCTGGGACTCCAGGGGAGACAGCCCCCATCACCTGTGGGGCCTACCAAGGCATTAACACCAGCTTACACTGCCACCTGCAGAAAACAAATCAGGTTCTGGAGCTCCTTGTAAATATGCTCCCCAATCCATTTGGGTCTTGGAGTTTCCATTGCAGTCCAGTGACAATGGATCTGGAACACAGTTTATGCTCACCATCTTTACCATGGAAGCTAAAGATGGTGAACTGTCTTATAGTGAATGTAATGCATGAAATAATTTTTCCAGTAACAAAGAATGGAAAGGTTTCCACTTAAATGCTTTTTTCTTGGTGTTAGGAGATAAGGAACTAGTCACAGCTGCATGTGAACAGCAGTTTTACATGAGTTCATAAGACAGATTTGATACCAAATAATCCTACACTAGTGGTAGCATAGCAGGAGGCTGTGCAGGAAAAACTGTGTCAACAGAAATTTTAGGGAATGTTAAATTCCACTAAAAATCAGGTGAAGTACGGAGTATAGAGTTGAGACTATTGATTTGTGGGGATCAAGGAGGCTTTTGGGTGGGTTCAATTGCAGGTGCAGCTATGCAATGTGGAGGCAGCCAGTGACACTGTGACTGAAGAAAACTGCCAAAGTCAGGGACCCTCATGGGAAGTGCAGGGATCTGAAGGTTTCAGATTAACCTGTGGTTATTGGAAAAAAAAAAAATCTCTCTCCCATATTATAAGGCCATTTTGTATTATAAGAACCAGTTGCCAGTGATTTTTATTCCCTAACGGCAAAATGATTAATATTATGAATCAAGCACCTTGGCCTGGGTCACAGTCCTGAGACAGAATGTGCTTCTACTCAGAAGCTGGAAGCCCAGATCAGCAGACCTTCTTTTGCTTTGCCTGTCCCCCAAAGTCCATGTCTTCCCCTGAACCCCTGATCAGAGTCTGGTCTCTGACCAGAACCCAGTGAGGCAGACGCAGCCTTAGACACTGGACAGCAGGCCTGTCCCTCTGGGCCCTGTGCTCCAGCTGAGAAATGGGGAACTAGTGTGTCCACGTGAAGAAGTAGAGAGCCTTGATTACAGCCTCCACCCCATCTTGGTGCCTACCCTGTGGTAAAAATTAGCTTCATTGTCCTAATGAGATTGATGCTTATTAACATTTAAAACCACAATACCTAATATTCTAAACACAAGCAGCTCTACACATTTAAAACAGAATTACATAAAATGAGGAACTATTTCTCAATTGCATCAGCTATATTTTAGGTGCTGACTAGCCACTGTGATTCTGCATGTTCTTACCTGTGGGTGCCAGAGCTGCTCTGGTATGTTTCTGGAAGGAAGGATGAGGCTGGGTTAACAGATCTAGACCAGAAATCCTCTGCTTCCTGTCCCAGCTCAACATTATCCCTGATGCCTGCGTCCTGCCCTCCCTCTTTTGTACAAAGCACATCTTTGGCATCTCACTCACTTGGAACTCAGATCCTGGCCCGTAACAGTCATGTCACCACCATCCATTCTGAATCCTGGTCACATATTACCATTTTGTTCTTACCTAGGTTGCTAGTTATCCAGAATAGGAATAATCTTGTGCGCCCACAGAGTCTGTGCTGCTGATAGTCTAGCTACAGTGTCAGCTTCATAAATAGCAGTGGAAACAGGCAAGATTCTTTGAGGCCCCACATCAAATATCCTTAAGCTGTCGTGTCATAAAACTGCCCGTAGAGGGCAGCAAACCCACAGTAAACATAAGCCCCAGGCTGCTGTTGGAAATCCTGGGAGAGTAAGAGTGATGTTGTCCCTGTATTTAAGGCAGCCCCTAGTATTTGGAGAGTCTCTGGGGTCTTGAGACATCAGGAGGAGCCCCAGTGTGCTGAGCGAGAGCAAACCTCCTTGGTGTCTGTGCCTGTGATGGAGGCCGCTGTGCCCTCAGGTCTGCTTGGCTGTGTCCCTGTCCTCAGAGCCATCCCCACAGTCTCTGAGTAGGAGGACACTCAGGAGGCCCCTCAGGGACACGGGCACCCCAGTTTTGTCCCTCTTCTTCCTCCTGTCTTCACTCTGCTGTGGATGGAGAACTCAGTTTTCATCCTTAGTTCATTTATTTGGAAATCAGACATTTGAAAATAAGACTAGTCTGTTTTTTATCCTGATCATAAATAAATCTAAATGATGAACTATCTGCTTGGTACAGATTGTTTGCTTCCTCGCCTAGATGCTGGGGGAGACTGCGAGGGTCCAGTCCCCAATTCATCCTTGTGTCCCAGGAGAGGGTCACTGCTGCCTGAAGGACCAGTCAGAATGTTCATATCCTCCCAGCCTGAAATCAGCAACACAAGAGCCAGCGCCCAGGCTCCTGCTCCCTGGTGCTTGTGTGGGATGATGCGGGGCAGGGTCATGGCTGGGGGTCTGGACGCTGACTGTCTCAGCAACACAGCACAGCAGCCAAAACCCTCCTCCTGTCCCCACTGTGGACGTGCGTCTCCCACGTGCTGCTCCTGCCCTCAGATATGTGGAGGGCAGGGTCTCAAGGATCTTGTGGGAGGGACAGGACTGAGACATCTCTGCAGTCACACCCCCTCCTCTCCATTTACTCCCGTCCCCCTCCTCCATCCTTCCCTAACCCCAGGTGCATCTCCCAAGCACTCCTGAGTGGAGGCTTCAGAGTGTCTGGTCCTACCTCCTGTTCTGAGTCCCTCCCCCACCCCAAACCAGGTCATTCTGCTTCACACACAGGCTGAGGCACCTCAGAGTGAGGCCTTGGAGAGTCTCTCCATCCTGCCCTCTGCTGTTCTGAGGTTCTGCCTCCTCCTGTGCAGGGTCATGTTGGGAGGGTGGGGATGAGAACAGGACACAAGGTAGGATGTGCTCAGAGGCTGCACATGGGGCCAGACATGGCATTGAGGGCAGAGTCCTGGCAGCATGAGAAGCGAAGGGAGCTGGGCAGGGAGACCCCTCCTTACACTGAGACTAGAGCTGTTGTCTTCTGGGACCCACAGGAGACGTGGCCATGGGGGAACGTGCAGGTGCAGGGAAATAGTAAACTCCAGGGATCATTGAGGAGTTGGTCTGGGAGGACCTCAGCTCAGAAGTGAGCCGTGGGGGAAGGAGGATGAAAGATGTGAGCTACAGTCCAGGGAGACTGGGGCATGTGCTTGGGTCTGTATGACGACACAGCGCTGGGGAGGGAGGACACTGTCAGATGTGGGGGGAGCACACCCTGGCTTTGGGGCTGAGGTGGATGTGTTGGGGAAGGGCCTCAGGTGCGGGAACACAAGGCTTATTTGGAGGTGAGGCCAGCATGGAGGATACTCAGTGTCTGGGTGCTTACTTATGACTCCTGACACCCACACTTTTTGTCGTTCTCCTACCTCACTGCATCTGGTTGGCACTGATGATAATTTCTCACACCAACATGGGAAGGGATTGTAGGTGCTTTGTTGGTAGGTGTGGTAGAGTGACTTCACCAGGAGGGTGACAGCCTATACTTCTAAACACAAATAAAGAAGTAAACGAATGTTAAGTAAATTTTTAAAAAGAAAAGAAAAAACAGCAATATTAGGGAATCAAAGGGAACGGGCAGTTTCTCTCCTTAATAACAGCCACATAATGAAATAAAAGAAGCCTGTGCAATGTCTTAGTGCCATCCTCTTCACCCCTGCATCATATTGAGACATGGGGAGTAAGACATACAGTGAATCCTTTTTTAAATTGTGCTACTTTTATTGAAGTAATGCTGGTTAATAACACTGAGTATGATCGAGGGGGCAGATTCACAAACTTATGTTGTCACAACACCCCCCACTGTCCCCCTCCACACACAGAGCTCCGTAATCCCCCACAAGTTTCATTGCCACACGCTCTGCTCCCCACCCCAGCCTCTCCCTCCGGTAGCTTCAATTCTGTTATCAAAATTCGAGGGTTTTAGCTGTTTTTTTTTTTTTTTTTTTTTGTCTGCTCTTTTCCTTTTTGTATCTACATATAAATAAAATTGTCCAGTATTTGTTTATTTTTCCTTATCACCATTTTGTCTAGTGTATTTCCCTTAAGTTCCATCCAAGTTGTGGATGATGAAGATTTCACCTATGTTTTTTATGGCTGAGTAACATTCTATTGTATATGTCATTACATACTTTTATGACATGAGTGGTAAAGAGAAGAGTAAAACACCATACTCTAAGGACAATAGACTGAGTCTGTCTTCATGTTACCAGGGGAAACAGGTTCTCCAAAGATAATTTTTTGCTGCCCTCAGGAACCTGGTCACTGGGGAGTCCCTGCCTCTGTGCTGTCACTGAGATCAGCCCCTGCAGCTGTGCCCACTGCCCCGCCCCTGCTCATTTGCATGTTCCCAGAGCACAGCCCCTCCCTCCACACTATTCATAGTCTGCCCCAGCCCCTGAGGGTCAGTCCAGGCAGGACCCAGCATGGACATGAGGGCCCCTGCTCAGCTCCTCAGCCTCCTGCTGCTCTGGCTCCCAGGTGAGGAAGGAAACACCAGAAGTTGATCAGCTCCGGGTGGTCAGGACCCCTGGCCCTCAGGGAAGTCCTCTGATGACAGGATGACAGTGTGGGTGTGTTTTCTGTTTCCATCCCAGGAGCCTGGTGTGACATCCAGCTGACCCAGTCTCCACCCTCAATATCTGCATCTCGAGGAGACACAGTCACCATCTCCTGCCGGGCCAGTGAGGGTATTAGCAATTATTTACACTGGTATCAGCAGAAACCAGGGACGGCTCCTAAACTCCTGATCAATTTTGCAACCAGTTTGCAACCTGGGGTCCCATCCCGCTTCAGTGGCAGTGGGTCTGGGACAGATTTCACTCTCACCATCCGCAGCCTGGAGCCTGAAGATGCTGCCACTTACTTCTGTCAGCAAAGTTATAAGTGGCCTCCCACAGTGACACAAACCTGAACATAAACCAGCCGGGGAGCACACCAGAGAGGCTGGGTGGTGGCAGCTGGTCCTCCCAGTTCCCTCATTTACTAAAAATCGCTGTCAGAGGCAGCCAACCTTTGAAGGACTGGAAGGTTATGCTAGAAGGGGCAGGAAGGCTCCTTGGTCCTCTAACTCGCTTTCCCTTCCTCAGCCCAGTAACAGAGACAGGACAGTGACTTTGGTGATTTAATAGCGACAGAGGTGATTACACCTGAGCAGCCTGGGTTATGATTTTAGTCAGGGTTCACACAGCAGGGGAGAAGCCACACTAGGTAGTGTAAGCCAGAGTTGTTTTTAATAGGCATTATTATTTAAGGTGAAAAGTTAGCTAAATGATCTGGCACAGAGATTCCTCACAAATCTGCAGCCGCATCTCCACACACACATCAGCCACATTATCACCCTTCAACACCTCTCCCAGGGGAGAAGGATGAACCCACACTGATATTTCACCATCACCAAAGTCCTCTGTTTACAAGGCGCTCACACTTGGTGTGGTTTATTCCAAGGGCTCCTGGTTACTCAATTGAAATGAGAAGTCTCCCTCCTAGTGAGGGAAAATTCTCAATAAAAACAAAAGCTCAGGAGTAACTACATGTGCTCCTTATAATACAGTGGGCCAGGCTCCAATAAATAACCCCACACCTCAAATATATCTGAGCCTCTCTCCACCTTCCCAGCCGTCCAGCGCAAACCTCCCTCATCCCTCGTCCGGACCATGGCCCCACCCTCCTCAAGGCCACCAGCTGCTCCCCTGGCCAGCTCCAGTCTATTCTCTAGTCAGCCCCAGAGGATCTTTGTAAATGTGGCTCATGCTTTTCTGCTCAACTCTTCCTACATTCCACTTCACCCAGAGTAAGAATCCAAGGCCTTGCAATGCCCCCTGGGATCAGCTGACCTGCCCCTCCCTGTTCTTCCCCACCTTTCTCCTTTCACCCTGACAAGCAGGGCCTGTAAGGAGGCCACTGCTTAATCCTGTCCACATGGCAGGACTCATAGTCCTGCGGCAAAGAGAGACTGAACACCGGGACCAGCAGGACACACAGCACCAGGACTGCTGGTTCCATGCTGGGGCCTCCCTCAACGCAGGCTGGCGCGATGGGGCCACAGGGACACGTGGGAGGAAGGTGGCGCTAGTGACGCACAGGGAAATCGAGCAAGTGTTTTCTTAAACCTACCACTTGGCATTTTCACTGTTTAAGTACACAGATCCTATTTATTCTTCTGTTCACACTTGCTTTTTACACATAAATGAGCTCATCTCTGCTAGGTGTGATGCTTTGAATGGATGTTTCCACACACTTGGAAACAAAGACACTCAAGGAGATGGAAGATCATTTTCTGTGTCACTGAAAGGGAACTGCTAAGAAAAAGAAATCTTTCCCTGTTAAAGAGTCATAGACCTGGAAATGTAAAGTAAATAATAAATTTGCTTCCTTAATAAGCTCATCTAAACAAGATCTGGCAGCCTGCTAGGCTGATTGATCTCCCAGGCCATCCTGGAAGTACTTTATCCTTCCCCTTTTTCTGGGTCAAGAATTTGTATGCTAACTAACCAACTTTATCAGTGTAAAATGTTTGTGTATAAAAGAAACTCTTTGCCTCTAGACCAATGCTCAGACCTTATGGGGCTACCCAGGTCTGAGACCACATGCATGAGTAAAAAAGCTTTCCTGACCTCACCATTCCTGAAGTACTGCTTGTTCTTCCGCTGCCTGGGTAAAAGGCTAGAATTTACTTCTGCAACATCACAACAGGCTTGTCCATGTGCTGGGGACATGGTTCCTGTCTTTTCAGGCACCCCAGGGACTGGGGCTCCTTGGGTTGTCACACGCAGTACAGGACTGGCTCTGTCTCCACCCACATCCCTCCCTGCTGTCCTGTCTGTAACTCACAGCAGCTACAGGTGGGGCATCTTGTCTTCACGTGACTTTGGAGAGACTGATCCCCGTGGTCCTGAGCCGATTCAGGATTGTTGGCTTATCCTCATCCAAGTTCCACTTCCAGGTCATGCTCTTAAATGGCAAAAGAAATGGATTCTTTTGGGGACAGTTTGGACGATTTCATAGACACGAGACTGCTTCCTTGTCATATACTGTAGTTCAATGCTCTGCACCAGCCACCAAGGTCACCTCTTCTTGTGGGGAACACCCTCCTACCCAGTCTGGGTCCAGCCCTTCAAGTCCGTGTAGATGATCATCCTACACTGTATGAGCTCCAAACCCTGAGGAGTGTCCCCTTCACCTTCCAGTGTGTGGTCTCCTACCTGGTGGGCCCCAATGCCCTGCCCCCTGCCCTGGGGTCTGCTGTCTACTAGGACCTGTAAGACATTTGGTGTTTGATGAACATGCAGATGCAGGGACCCCTTGGATTGAAGGGGATCACTGAGGAGTTGGTCTGGGAGTGATACCGGAATTGTCAGGCCTAGTCTGCCAGCTAGGAACAAATCACAGGCTGCGGGGGCAATGCTGAGCCCCAGCCACTAGACCCCCACAGGATGGTGTCTCACGAAGCCACAGTAGGAACTTTGCAGACTCTCAGGCAAGTAAGCGAGAAGAGGCAGGTTTGTTTAGAGAAAGAAAAAGTTTATTGAGGAGAAAAAGAACAGAAATAAAGTGGGACTCCCAGGCCAGGAAACCAGGCCTGGGAGGGGCAAAGAAGCCAAAGTGGAGTCATGTCTCAGGGAATATAGACCTTCTTTCCCTCATTATTCTAAAGCTCCACCAGTCTCTTTGTGATTGGTTAGTTCTCGGCTGTCTCACTTAATCTGCTACTGAGCAGGGGATCTTCACATTCCTTATCTAACAGGTTTGTCTTTCCCCATTTGTTGCACCTTCCCCCTTATTTGATAGATTTATCTTTATGGCCCAGTCTCCCAGATGAGCACCCCTGCATTTTAGGGAAGAGAAAGTTAAACATCAGCTATTGAAGAAAAACAGGCTGGCGCCCACTGGTGCTGACCCCTTCTCATCTCCCCCTTGCATAAATATCCTGCACTCTGACAAAGGGGAGGACGGTGATCTACCAGACATGAGTCTGCTGCCCCCCCAAGTTGTCCATAAATTAAACCACTCTCTGTTTCCTGCTGCAGGAGGCCTTGTTGCCCCAGCCAGATAAGATACTGGCAAGCAGCTAAGTCAAAGGGCCTCACACCGTGGGGCTGAAGATTTAACATCCCTTCGTTTTTTGTTCTTGGTCATAAAAAAAGAAAAATTTCCCAAAAAGTACACTAGGCAATAAATTATATGCATCAGTATACTGTAAATAAATGGCACGGAAAATTATCTGTTTAGAAAATTAGTTATTAAACAATTTGGCCCACTTGACAATGGGAGACAATTTATTGTATATGCCTGACAAGCAATTCAGCACAACTATTATAGCAAGTCCTTCTTTTGCTTTTTTAGAAGTTCCTTTTTATTTAGAAGTTTCTTAGGAAAGTTTTTAAATGAAGTTAACTGTGTTAAGAAGTTTCTAGGTAGAAACAGTTCTGATAGCTGAGAAGCAGCTGGTCTCTGGCTGAAGGCCATGTGAATAGAAGAGTCTTTTGATGCTTAGACTTTAGCTGATAGGGATGTACTGACGGCTATCCACTGTCTTAGGTAATTGTCTAGCTGAAATAATAAGTTTTAGGGTAAGGTTTAGTTTTTTATCTATTAACCTTGAAGGCTACCATCTAGCTGAGACCCATAGGAGCCAGCAGTCCATGGGAATAAAATACACTGATTGTTTCTGCTTTGCACATGATGATGTAATGTTTCTGATTACTAAAAATGAATAAATAAAGACCTGCTGAGTCTCTCAGCAGAAGAGATTTGCACCCCATCCAGTATCAGTGTCTCCTCAATCCCCTTCCCTTCAGCCCCTAACCTGTCTCCTAGGCCACCTCATCCTTTCAGGAAACCCGACACAACATTTTGCAGAGGCTGGTCCCTGGCAGTCTCTCCAAACTCCATCTCCCTTTATCACCGGAGGGAAACCAAAGCCAGCATTAACAATGTTGTCCTTGGTCCTGGGATGTTTATTATTCCCAGTGGAATTAGTTACATTCCTCTTGTTGCCCTTATCTCTGAAGCCTTCCTAAACTCTTCAGAGGTCCCCTCCTGCAATGTCCCTAAAACTGCCTTATTACTCTAACTTGCTCTTGGATTCATTAGGACCTTAGCTCGGAAAGGAGCATTGTGGGGAAGAGGATGAAGGACGCGAGCTACAGTCCAAGGAGACTGGACGTGGACTCAGGTCAAAATAATGACACACGCTGGGGAGGGAGGAGACGGTCAGATGTGGGGAGAGAACACCCTGACCTTGAGGCCAAGGTGGCCGTGGTGGGACAGGGCCTCAGATGTGAGGGGATACAAGGGGACCTCATCTCAGCTGAGATGAGGTCAGCAGGAAGATGCTCAGTGTCTGCGCTCCTACAACCCCTGACAGCCACACTCTGCATTGTTCTCCTATTTCACTGTATCAGATTGGCAGTGATGATAATTTTTCACATCATCTTTACCAGTGAACCAGAGTGAAGAGGAAACCTCACTAACCTTAGTAAGATACCCACATGAACACATTTCTTTGAGTATCATATACAGTAGTAGATGGAGAATCAAGTAAAGCATGTTATAAATAAGGGGTGTCCAAAAGATCTCTACACTAACAAGACAGTAAATGACTATGTCCTGTGATCCACAGTGACAAATACCTTCTCAGCCGGCAAATTTTACCTGCCCTGGGGGCACCCGCTGACCAGGGATTCCCTGCCTCTGTGCTGTCACTGAGATCAGCCCCTGCAGCTGTGCCCACTGCCCCGCCCCTGCTCATTTGCATGTTCCCAGAGCACAGCCCCTCCCTCCACACTATTCATATTCTGCCCCAGCCCCTGAGGGTCAGTCCAGGCAGGACCCATCTTGGACATGAGGGCCCCCCGCTCAGCTCTTCAGCCTCCTGCTGCTCTGGCTCCCAGGTGAGGAAGGAAACACCAGGAGTTGAGCAGCCCCAGGTGGGCAGGACCCCTGACCCTCAGGGAAGTCCTCTGATGACAGGATGACAGTGTGGGTGTATTCTCTGTTTCCATCTCAGGGGCCAGGGGTGAGACACAGATGACCCAGTCTCCACCCTCCGTGTCTGCATCTCCGGGAGACAGAGTCACCATCTCCTGCCGGGCCAGTCAGAGTATTAGCAATAATTTACACTGGTACCAGCAGAAACCAGGGAAAGCTCCTAAGCTCCTCATCTATTGGGCATCCAATTTGCAACCTGGGGTCCCATCCCGTTTCAGTGGCAGTGGATCTGGGACAGATTTCACTCTCACCATCAGCAGCCTGGAGCCTGAAGATGCTGCCACTTATTTCTGTCAGCAGGGTAATAACTACCCTCCCACGGTGACACAGGCCTGAACAAAAACCACCCAGGGAACAGACCAGAGAGGCTGGGTGATGGCAGCTGGTCTTCCCAGTTCCCTCATTTGCTGAAAATCACTCTCAGAGGCAGCCAAGCTTTGTAGGACTGGAAGGTTCTGCTAGAAGGGGCAGGGAGACTCCTTGGCCCTCTTACTCTCTTTCCCTTCCTCAGCCCAGTAACACAGACAGGACAGTGACTTCAGTGACTTAATAGTGACAGAGGTGATTACACCTGAGCAGCCTGGGTTATGACTTTAGTCAGGGTTCATACAGTAGGGGAGAAGCCACACTAGGTAGCGCAAGCCAGAGTTGTTTTTAATAGGCACTATTATTTAAAGTGAAAATTTAAATGTTCTGGCGCAGAGGTTCCTCATAAATCTGCAGCTCCATCTCCACACACACCACAGCTTCATTATTACCCTTCAACACCTCCCCCAGGGGAGAAGGATGAACCCACACTGATATTTCACCAAAACCAAAATCCTCTGTTTACAAGGCGCTCACACTTGGTGTGGTTTATTCCAAGGGCTCCTGGTTACTCAGTTGAAATGAGACGTCTCCCTCCTAGTGAGGGAAAATTCTCAATAAAAACAAAAGCTCAGGAGTAACTACATGTGCTCCTTATAATACAGTGGGCCAGGCTCCAAGAAATAACCCCACACCTCAAATATATCTGAGCCTCTCTCCACCTTCCCAGCCAGTCCTGGTACAAACCTCTCTCATCCCTCATCCAGACCACGGCCCCTCATCCGGACCACGGCCACCAGCCTCTCCCATGGCACCCCCAGTCTATTCTCCCGTCAGCCCCAGAGGATCTTTGTAAATGTGTCTCATTGCTTCTCTGCTCAACTCTTCCCACATTCCACTTCACCAAGAGTAAGAATCCAAGGTCTTGCAAAGCCCCCAGGGTCAGCTCACTGCCCCTCCCTGTTCTTCCCCCCCTTTCTCCTATCACCCTGACCTGCAGGGCCTGTAAGGAGGGCACTCCTTAAGCCTGTCCACATGGTGGGACTCACAGTCCTGCCGCAATGGGAGACTGAACACCGGGACCAGCAGGACACACAGCACCAGGACTGCTGGTTCCATGCTGGGGCCTCCCTGAACACAGGCTGGCGCGATGGGGCCACAGGGACACGCGGGAGGAAGATGGTGCTAGTGACACACAGGGCGATGGAGCAAGTGTTTTCTTAAATTACCACTTGGGATTTTCACTGTTTAAGTACACAGAACTTATTTATCTTTCAGTTCACACTTGCTATTTACACATAGAAGAGCCTCATCTCTGCTAGGAGTGCAGCTGTGAATGGATGTTTCCACACACTTGGAAACAAAGACACTCAAGGAGATGGAAGATCATTATCTATGTCACAACAGCTGGCCACACAGATGACACAACATGGGACACAGATAGGAGTCCCTGTGTGCTGGGGACACAGTTTTTGTCTTTGCAGGCACCCCAGGGACTGGGGCTCCTTGGCTCGTCACACACAGTGTAGGGCTGGCTCTGTCTCCACCCACGTCCCTCACTGCTGTCCTCTCTGCATCTCACAGCAATTGCAGGTGGGTCATCAGTCTTCACATGACTTTGGAGAGACCTAGCCCGTGGTCCTGAAACGAGTCAAGATTGTTGGCTTGTCCTCATCCAAGTTCCACTGCCAGGTCATGCTCTTTAATGGCAAAAGAAATGGATTCTTTTGCGGGTAGTTTGGACGATTTCATAGACATCAGACTGCTTCCTTGTCATATACTGTAGTTCAATGCTCTGCACCGCCACCAGGGACACCTCTCCTTGTGGGGAACACCCTCCTACCCAGTCTGGGTCCAGCCCTTCAAGTCTGTGTAGATGATCATCCTACACTGTATGAGCTCCAAACCCTGAGGAGTGTCCCCTTCACCTTCCAGTGTGTGGTCTCCTACCCGGCTGGGACCCAATGCCCTGCCCCTTACACTGGGGACTGCTGTCAGCTAGGACTTGGAAGACATTTGGTGTCTGATGAACATGCAGATGTGGGGATCCCTTGGCTTGAAGGGATCACTGAGGAATTGGTCTGGGAGGACCTTAGCTTGGAATGGAGCACCATGGAGAAGCGGATGAAGGACGTGAGCCACAGTCCAAGGAGACTGGGACATGGACTCAGGTTTAAATAATGACACAGGGCTGGGGAGGGAGGAGACTGTCAGATGTGGGGAGAGAATACCCTGACCTTGAGGCTAAGGTGACTGTGGTGGGACAGGGTCTCAGATGTGAGGGGACACAGGAGACCTCATCTTAGTTGAGATGAGGTCAGCAGGGAGGATGCTCAGTGTCTGAGCTCTTACAACACCTGACAGCCACACTCTGCATTGTCCTCCTGCTTCACTGCATCAGGTTGGCAGTGATAGTTTTTCACATCATCATTATCAGTGAACCAGAGTCAAGAGGAAACCTCACTAACCTTGGTAACATACCCACATGAACACATTTCTTTGAGTGTCATATACTGTAGTAGATGGAGAATCAAGTACAGCATGTTACAAATAAGGGGTGACCAAAAGATCCTTCACTAACAAGACAATAAATGACTATGTCCTGAGATCTGCAGTGAGAAATACCTTCTCAGCAGGCAAATTTGCCCTGCCTGGGTGGCCCTGCTCAACAGGGATTCCCTGCCTCTGTGCTGTCACTGAGATCAGCCCCTGCAGCTGTGCCCACTGCCCCACCCCTGCTCATTTGCATGTTTCCAGAGCACAGCCCCTCCCTCCACACTATTCATAGTTTGCCCCAGCCCTTGAGGGTCAGTCCAGGCAGGACCCACCATGGACATGAAGGCCCCTGTTCAGCTCCTCACCCTCCTGCTGCTCTGGCTCCCAGGTGAGGAAGGAAACACCAGGAGTTGAGCAGCCCCAGGTGGGCAGGACCCCTGGCCCTCAGCGAAGTCCTCTGATGACAGGATGACAGTGTGGGTATATTTTCTGTTTCCATCTCAGGGGCCAGGTGTGACATCCAGATGACCCAGTCTCCACCATCAGTGCCTGCATCTCTGGGAGACACAGTCACCATCTCCTGCTGGGCCAGTGAGAGTATTAGCAATTATTTACACTGGTATTAGCAGAAACCAGGGAAGGCTCCTAAACTCCTGATCAATCACGCAACCAGTTTACGGCCCGGGGTCCCATCCCGCTTCAGTGGCAGTGGATCTGGGACAGATTTCACTCTCACCATCCGCAGCCTGGACCCTGAAGATGCTGCCACTTACTTCTGTCAGCAGGGTAACAGCCTCCCTCTCACAGTGACACAGGCCTGAACAAAAACCAACCGGGGAGCAGACCAGAGAGGCTGGGTGGTGGCAGCTGGTCCTCCCAGTTCCCTCATTTTCTGAAAATCGCTCTCAGAGGCAGCCAAGCTTTGTAGGACTGGAAGGTTCTGCTAGAAGGGGCAGGGAGTCTTCTTGGCCCGCTAACTCTCTTTCCCTTCCTCAGCCCAGTAACACAGACAGGACAGTGACTTTGGTGACTTAATAGTGACAGAGGTGATTACACCTGAGCAGCCTGGGTTATGACTTTAGTTATGACTTTAGTCATTCAGCAGGGGAGAAGCCACACTAGGTAGTGCAAACCAGAGTTGTTTTTAATAGGCACTATTATTTAAAGTGAAAAGTTAGCTAAATGTTCAAGCACAGAGGTTCCTCATAAATACGCAGCACCCCCCTCCACACACCTCAGCCTCATTATCACCATTTGACACCTCCCCCAGGGGAGAAGGATGAACCCACACTGATATTTCACCATCACCAAAGTCCTCTGTTTACAAGGCGCTCACACTTGGTGTGGTTTATTCCAAGGGCTTCTGATTACTCAATTGAAATGAGACGTCTCCCTCCTAGTGAGGGCAAATTCTCAACAAAACCAAAAACTCCGGAGTAACTACATGTGCTCCTTATAATACAGTGGGCCAGGCTCCAATAAATAACCCCACACCTCAAATATATCTGAGCCTTTCTCCACCTTCCCAGCCAGTCCAGCACAAACTTCTCTCATCCCTCATCCCTCATCTGGACCATGGCCCCACCCTCCTCAAGGCCACCTGCCTCTCCCCCGGCCACCCCCAGTCTAGTCTCCAGTCAGCCCTAGAGAATCTTTGTAAATGTGCCTCATGCTTCTCTGCTCAACTCTTCCCACATACCACTTCACCCAGATTGAGAATCCAAGGTCTTGCAATGCCCTCGGGGTCACCGACCTGCCCCTCCCTGTTCTTCCCCCCCTTTCTCCTATCACCCTGACCTGCAGGGCCTGTGAGGAGGCCACTGCTTAAGCCTGTCCACATGGCGGGACTCACAGTCCTGCCGCAATGGGAGACTGAACACCGGGACCAGCAGGACACACAGCACCAGGACTGCTGGTTCCATGCTGGGGCCTCCCTGAACACAGGCTGGCACGATGGGGCCACAGGGACACGCGGGAGGAAGGTGGGTGCTAGTGACACACAGGGAGATGGAGCGAGTGTTTTCTTAAACCTACCACTTGGGATTTTCACTGTTTAAGTACACAGATCTTATTTACTCTTTCTGTTCACACTTGCTATTTACACATAGAAGAGCTCATCTCTGCCTAGGAGTACAGCTGTGAATGGATGTTTCCACACACTTGGAAACAAAGATACTCAAGGAGTGGACGATCATTTTTGTGTCACAACATCTGGCCACACAGATGACACAGGACACAGACTGGCGTCCCTCTGTGCTGAGGACACGGTTTTTGTCTTTGCAGGCACCCCAGGGACTGGGGCTCCTTGGCCGGTCACACGCAGTGCAAGGCTGGCTCTGTCTCCACCCATCTCCCTCCCTGCTGTCCTCTCTGCAACTCACAGCAGCTACAGGTGGGGCATCTTGTCCTCCCGTGACTTTGGAGAGATCGATCTCTGTGGTCCTGAGCCTAGTCAGGATTGTTGGCTTATTCTCATCCAGGTTCCACATCCAGGTCAGGCTCTTTAATGGCAAATGAAATGGATTATTTTGGGGGGGGTTTGGATGGTTTCATAGACATGAGAATGCTTCCTTGTCATGTACTGTAGCTCAATGCTCTGCACCAGCCACCAGGGTCACTTCTCTTTATGGGGAGAGTCTGGGTCCAGCCCTTCAAGTCCGTGTAGATGATCATCCTACACTGTATGAGCTCCAAACCCTGAGGGGTGTCCCCTTCACCTTCCAGTGTGTGGTTTCCTGCCCCAATACCCTGGCCCCTGCAGTGGGGACTGCTGTCTGCTAAGACCTGGAAGACATTTGGTGTCTGATGAACATGCAGATGCAGGGACCCCTTGGATTGAAGGAGATCACTGAGGAGTTGGTCTGGGAGGACCTTAGTTTGGAAGGGAGCATCGTGGGAAGAGGATGAAGGATGTGAGCTACAGTCCAAGGAGACTGGGAAGTGGACTCAGGTCTATATGATGACACAGCACTGGGGAGGGAGGAGACTGTCAGATGTGGGGGGAGAACACCCTGTCCTTGAGGCCACGGTGGACATGGTGGGACAGGGCCTCAGATGTGAGGGGACACAAAGCTCAGCTGAGATGAGGTCAGCAGGGAGGATGCTCAGTGTCTGCGATCATGCAACCCCTGACAGCCACACTCTGCATTGTCCTCCTGCTTCACTGCATCAGGTTGGCAGTGATGATAGTTTTTCACATCATCATTAACCGTGAACCAGAGTGAAGAGGAAACCTCACTAACCTTAGTAACATACCCACATGAACACATTTCTTTGAGTGTCATATACTGTAGTAGATGGAGAATCAAGTACAGCATGTTACAAATAAGGGGTGTCCAAAAGATCTCTACATTAACAAGACAATAAATGACTATGTCCTGAGATCTGCAGTGAGAAATACCTTCTCAGCAGGCAAATTTGCCCTGCCCTGGGGGGACCTGGTCACCAGGGAGTCCCTGCCACAGTGCTGTCACTGAGATCAGCCCATGCAGCTGTGCACACTGCCCCACCCCTGCTCATTTGCATGTTCCCAGGGCACAGCCCCTCCCTCCACACTATTCATAGTCTGCCCCAGCTCTTGAGGGTCAGTCCAGGCAGGACCCAGCATGGACATGAGGGCTCCTGCTCAGCTCCTCAGCCTCCTGCTGCTCTGGCTCCCAGGTGAGGAAGGAAACACCAGGAGTTGTGCAGCCCCCGTGGGCAGGACCCCTGGCCCTCAGGGAAGTCCTCTGATGACAGGATGACAATGTGTGTGTGTGTTTTCTCTTTCCATCTCAGGGGCCAGGTGTGATGTCCAGATGACCCAGTCTCCATCCTCCGTGTCTGCATCTCCAGGAGACAGAGTCACCATCTCCTGCCGGGCCAGTCAGAGTATTAGCAACTATTTACAATGGTACCAGCAGAAACCAGGGAAAGCTCCTAAGCTCCTCATCTATGGTGCATCCAATTTGCAACCCGGGGTCCCATCCCGCTTCAGTGGCAGTGGGTCTGGGACAGATTTCACTCTCACCATCAGCAGCCTGGAGCCTGAAGATGCTGCCACTTACTACTGTCAGCATCATTACCGTGCTCCTCCTTCCACAGTGATACAAGCCAGAACAAAAACCACCTGAGGGAGTGAAAGTGTGAGGTTGGGAAACCCAGCTGCTCCCTCTGCTGAGAGTATATCTCAGATGTCCTCACACTTGAGGAGTGGAAGGTTCTGGTAGAAGGGGCAGGGGCACTCCCTCACACCTGCTTCTTTTTCCTCCTCCCCCTTCCCAACAACACAGACATGATAACGCCTCTGCTGACTCAATTGTGACAGAAGTTATTACACCTGAGCAGTCTAGTGATGATGTCGGTCAGGTTCATCAGTGGGAGAGGAGCCACTTGAGATAATTTGGGTAAGAACTTACTTTAGGGCCTCCCCGGTGGGGCAGTGGTTGAGCGTCATGCTGCGAAGCTGTCCGCAGCCTCTGCAGTGCCAGTTCAATTCCCTGCCAGCCAGGGAGAACCCCACATGGCGCAGCAGACCTCTCCTGCCTCACTCGCTGCTCCCCTCAGCAGTGTCTTTGTTCCATCTGCCTGTTCTGCATCCCGCTCTGGCTCTGGTGAATTCTCACCCTCCCACGCTTCTGACCTGTACCCCAGTTCTTGTATAAAATAAATAAATCAATCTTAAAAAAAAGAACTTACTTTAATAATTCTCAAGAGATACCATCTTACACCAGTGAGAATGGCACATATTAAAAAAACTAGCAAAGACAAATGTTGGTGAGGATGTGGAGAAAAAGGAACTCTCCTGTACTCCTGGTGAGAGTGCAAACTGGTCCAACCACTATGAGGAGCTTTGTGGAGATTCCTCAATCTGCTAAAGATGGAGCTTCCATAGGATCCAGCAATTCCACTCCTAGGTATTTACCCAAAGGACACAAAAACATTAAATCATAAGGACAGCTGCACCCCTATGTTTACTGCAGCACTATTTACATTAGCTAAGCTATGGAAACAACCCCAATGCCCTGGATCAAGAAGATGTGGTACATATACCCAATGGGATATTACTCAACAATCAAAAAAGATAAACATGGGCCTCCCCTGGTGGCGCAGGCTGTTGAGCGCAGCGCTGTGAAGCTGTCCACAGCCTCTGCAGTGCTGGTTCGACCCCGCTGGCCAGCAAGGGTCCCACATGGCGCCTCAGACCGCTCCTTCTGCGCCTGGCAGATCTCTCCTGTCGCACCCGCTGCTCCCCTCAGCAGTGTATTTCGTCAGTCTGCCTGTTCTGTTCCCCACTCAGCCTCTGGTGAATCCTCTCACCCTCCCATGAATCTGGCCTGTACCCTGGTTCTTGTATAAATAAATAAATAAATATTAAAAAAAAAAGATAAACATGCCATTTGCAGAAACATGGATGGTGCTGGAAGGGATCATGTTCAATGAAACAAGCCAGAAAGAAAAAGAAAAATACCAGATGGTCTCACTCATAGCAGGAATTTAGAAAAACCAAATAAGGGATCAGGAAAAAGATTAATTTAATAAAGTAAAAAATCAAAATTAATGAGCAACTATAAACCAAAGACACAGATACACACAGGAGGTGGGGTGCAGAGGAGAAGAGAGTAGGATCAAAACAAGAGGGGGTGGGGATTTTATGGGGACTATAAGCAAAATGAAAAAGCATACATTGTATAAAAATGAAAAATGATGTAAAAAAGAAAAAAACAACATTTCTCACTCTGCGTGTGTGTGTGTGTGCACGTGTGTGTATAGGGTTTTAGCTGAGGTAACTTTGGGGTATCACTACCAGTTATTACCAACATAGTGTAACTACACCCAACTCACCCATGCTCCACCATTGTGCCTCCTCCCTCCCCTTCTGCTCTTACCTCCCCCCATCCCCTTTCTTGCTTCTGTTGTGAGTTATCAAGGGGTTAGTTTTTTAGCTTGTCTTTATATGACTATTAATGTAACTCATTATGTTCACACATTAGCGACTCCAACTGGTATTTATCTTTCTCCTTCTGACTTATTTGCTTAGCGTTATCCTTTCAAGCTCCATCCATGTTTCTGCAAATGGCATGAGTTTATCTTTTTTGATCACTGAGTAGTACTCCACTGTGTATATATACCGGATCTTCTTGCTTCACTCATCCGTTCAGGGGCATTTAGATTGTGTCTGTAGATTGGCTGTAATAAATAGTGCTGCAATAAACATGGGAGTGCGATTTTCTTTAAAATTAATTTTTTTAATTAATGCCAAAGAGTAGAATTGCTGGGTTGAATGGCAGATGTGTGTTTAATATTTTGAGACACCTCCATGCAGCTTTCCATAAGGGCTGGGCCAGTTTGCATTCCCACCAGCAGTGTAGGGAGGTTCCCTTTTCTCCACATCCTCACCAGCTCTTGTTGATTCTAGTTTTTTGATATGGATCATTCTCATAGTTGTGAGTTGGTACTACATTGTGGTCTTGATTTGCATGTCTGTGATAATAATTGGTTGTGCCTGTTGGCCAAATAAACATTTTTTTTAAAGAGTAGGTTTATATTTACAGCAAAACTTAGTGAAATGTGATATGTAGTTGCTAGGTATTATCACTCCCACAAATAGTCTCCCATCTTTTCTGTTCTCAACATCCCCACCACAGTGGTGTAAATGCCATAACTGATGAAAAGGACTCACACCTGCTGATGCACAGTCCAAGGGTTTGTAGACTCACAGCCATCACCGCCCACATGCAGGCAGGGGAGACCTAGGTTCTCATGTAATGTCCATAGACAGAGAGAGAGAGGAAGAGAGACTCATAGAAGTCATATATTATTTGTAAGAGACATAGGGACACACACACTGTCTTCCATAAAGCAATTCAAAAATTTCAGAATCTGATCTTTCTCCTATCTGGCAATACCAATGTTCTTTTCATTTTCATCAAACTGAAGACCAGCTACTCCCTTTGGTTATATGAAACCCAACAGGCTCCCCTGGGTTCTCTCCACCCTAAGGCCCCACCTGGGGTTTTGCATGTGGGTCCCTAGAGAGGACATTTCCTTGCAAGCCTGAGATAAAAGTCAGCTTACAGTTAGAACCTAACTGGGCACATCAGGTCACCCTCTCAAAATGAGGTTCCCTGCTCAGCAGCTAGGGCTGCTGATGCTCTGGACCCCAGGTAAGGCAGAGGGAAGGTGACAATGGAGCACAGGATGGGGAGGCTGAGCTCTGGGGCCCTCTGCCCTCCATGTGTATTCTCTCTCCGTGTTAGATGTGCATGTCTTGTCCTTCAGAGAATGTTATGCTTAGCTCTGTGAATATGTAGAAGAATTCAGAGGAATAAGCACCTATACTCTGGAAAGCCATAACAGGGAATGTAGAGACAAAAGGCAAAGTTTAGAGGTCTATTTCCAAAGGTTATGTATTGTGATTACATATTTTGGTAAATAAACATAAATCTCAGGGCATCCTTGGTGGTGCAGGGGTTAAGACACAACCCATGAAGCTGTCCCCAGCCTCTGTAGGACGAGTTCGATCCCCAGCCAGGGAGCTACCCACATGGTGCAGCAGACCTCTCCTGACTCACCCGCTGCTCCCCTCAGCAATGTATTTCAGTCAGTCTGCCTGTTCAGTTCCCCACTCTGTCTCTGGTGAATCCTCCCGCTCCCGCTCCACACCTCTGACCTGTACCCCTGTTCTTGTATGCGTAAATAAATCTTTAAAAAAAAAACATAAATCTCAAAAAAATAACATAAAAAAAGTGATATTTTAACTTAATAACAGACTTCAAATAATGAAAATGACTGATGAAAATGACTTGGCACTTCTCTCTCAATTCTTCAGGATCCAGTGGGGATGTTGTGCTGACTCAGACACCCCGAACCCAGGCCGTCGTCCCTGGGGAGTCGGCCTCCATCTCCTGCAGGGCAAGTCAGGGCCTCCTAAGTGGTGATGGAAACACCTATTTGCATTGGTACCTGCAGAAGACAGGCCACTCGCCAAGGCTCCTCATCTATAAGGTTTCCAACAGGCCCTCTGGGGTCCCAGACAGGTTCAGTGGCAGCGGGTCTGGGGCAGATTTCACCCTGAAGACCAGCAGGGTGGAGGCTGAGGATGTTGAAGTCTATATCCACATGCAAAGTACCCATCACACTCCCTCCCAAAGCAGTTCAGCCTTGAACAAAAACTTCCCTCATGGCCTGTACCAGATGCCCACTTGGGTTCCTTTTGTCTCATGAGAAGACACACTAGATTCAGTGAGTCAGTGTCAGTGGAAGATGGTGGAGAACAAAGGGAAGTAGCTCCTGGACCATGAGCGCCTCAGCCCCACCAGAGACATTAGCTGTCAAGTCCTGTCACGTGCACATCTTGGCCTGGAAGAGGCCAGGGAGCAGGGAGCATGGGTAGCCTGGGAATGGGAACAGCCCCTATGGTGAAAGGGACAGCTGCTCCCTGCCTGGCCTGCATTGGTCAGTGACATGTAGTCAGCCTCCTAACCAGACAACTGATAGTTATTTTGCAAATGAAGTTTAAAACATAATGGAATTTAGCAGTTTGTATATGTTTTTCATAGCATAATATTGGGTAATTTTGCTAAATTGGCATTTTCCCATCTTCTCAATTTCCTACATCTTTATTACTTAAACTATCTTCTCCATCATATGGTTGGGAAAACATTCTACACAAGCTATTCTCTGGGAGAACTAGATGACAATACCCAGTTTTGACTTGGGTGGAGGCTGAAGATGTTGAAGTGTATATATCTCTGCATGCAAAGGAGCCATGATCCTCCCACAGCGGTTCAGCCTTGCACAGAAACCTCCCTTGTGGCCTGTACCAGATGCCCACTTGGGTTCCTTTTGTCTCATGAGCAGACACAGAAGATTCAGTGAGTCAGTGTCAGTGGAAGATGGTGGAGAACAAAGTGAAGTAGCTCCTGAGGGGTCTGGACCATTTTTAGTATTCAAATATTTAGATAATTTAGAACGAATACAATATTTCAATGCCGAGAAAACTTGATTTGCTTCTAATGCATTTTCTGAGTGTTGTGGGTGTTTTTGTAATTTCAAAAGTGGTTTTTAAAACAAACACCATAAACTGAAAAATGAAGACCATGAAATTTACCATAGGTAAGAGAAAAATCCAGAACAACATTCTCTCCCAAATGGCAAGGATGTTAAGATTAATTAACCTGAAAACAATTTCAGATGAGATATTGATACTGGGCAATATGGGAACCTAAAGCTGGCCAAGGAGAGTGCCGAAACAGCTTCTGGTCCTTGAGTTCTTCACCCACGAGCACAGTTGCAAGACCACTCAAGTTTAGAAAACAACAATAATGGGATTTATTTAACAAAGGGAAAACAAAGAGTCACTGAGGGCACAAATGGCCAGTTATTTCACCCAAAGCATATCCAGTGTTTTGAAATCCTAAACAAAAGTCATATATGATGGCATCTTCTTCCTACTGAAGGTGCGGAATGCCTATGCCAAACAAAAGGTCACATTTGCTGCACCTCTCCCTGCTGTGACCTTTAGGGCTAATGGCTTTCGCCAAGGTCCCTATGTCAGCTGGGCAAGGAACCAGCGGGCAGGGGGAGAACAGCAAAACTTCCTGAAGCAGGGGGAGAACAGCAAACTCCCTGAAGACATAGATAAGACGGAAGCCTGTTGAAAGATAATGACCCCCAGGAGCCACTACAGGAATGCTGTCCGCATGGAAACTTATCTCACCTTCTCGAGGCCCACAAACTTTATTCTAATACAACTGTCTCTCTAAAATCTTTTCTCTTTCTAAAATCTTTTCTCTTTCTCTGTCTAAAAAGGTCATTGGTTGCTGATTAAAAAAGAACATACGAAATCTAATAACTAGGCTAATTCAAATGAAACGTTACTAAACTCTGTGTATTAATAGAACTGTTAGCTTAATAATTTCTCTGTTGTATGCTTAGCCTTGTTAGCATTAATTTTAATGATAAAAATATTACATTGTGAAAAGTAAAACTCACCCGTGCTAATTAATAGCAATTTAGTGGTAGTGAGTAGTTAAAACAAAAAAGTAATCACATAAAACAAAAAGAAAAATTAATAGCCTAACTACTTAGGAATGCACCTGGGTCCAGATGTAAATCACTGCCCTGTCAATGATAAGCTAAACCTAGAAGCAAGCTGATTTCTTCACTGATGTTCGCCTTTCCTATGCCTTTGGAAAACATATATATACTGGTCACCAACTCAGATTAAATTACACTCAGATTGTCACTCTCTTGAAGTGTGTCTGTTTGTCATTTCTTTCACCGAATCCCTGACCACCCCGCGCAGTCTCTCAACCCTGAGACGGCCTCATCGTTCACTGCTGTGCTGGTCCGCGGCACACATTCCCAAAATGAAATCTTCCTATCACTGAGAAGTGGAACCCCCAATCCGAACAGAAGAGCCAAGATGGCATCTTCCCACCACTGAGAGCCTGGAGCACATGGTAGCCAGACAATAGACTGGGATCAAACTCACAACCACAGCAGAAGGTGCAGCAGGAGATGCTCACTAGAGCTGATAAGGTGTGCCCGCTCAGCACCAGACTAGCAACACTGGGGACAGCAGCTGCAGCAGCCAGAGGACCCAGCAAGTGGCCCACACTTACACAGCTCAGTGAGGTGCCCAGCCCTGGGGTCCTTCCCTTGCAGGCTGTAACAGCAGCAAAGCAGGGAAAAGTTTCAGTTGCTTGCCTATCTGCAGCCTCCAAGCCCTCAGGAGGCCTGCAACAGCCTTCTAGTGGGGGCAGGAATGATTGACCCAGGAATCCTGAGTCCTGGAAAATGCTGAATCGTCAAAAACACTGAACCCTTGAAAACACCGAATCCTTGAAAACACTGAATCATGGGGGCTGCTTCTGCATTCCCTTACATTTCCTATTAGAGTCTCCACCCCACAGATACTTTGTCTGTATTTTCCTGGGCTCCTCATCCTCACCTGCTCCTCCTCCTCCTGTAACAGCATTTGATTTCAGCCCTGTGTTACAATACGGCAAATTTGTTTCTGTATTGTCATAAGAAATTATTTAAAATTATTTAATAAATGAATGCATTCTTTTCACAGTGCTTGGTCATTAACTGAAAATGAATCACAATAATATATTTTAATTGAAGGTTTATAAACATAATGTGTTTTGAATAGATTTCACTTAATATGGTGTTCCAAAGTGATATCTCACCTACCAGGGATCAAGCTGTTTACATGTATAACATTCATTACATTCAGAGTGTGACAGAAGTGAAAGAACAGTTGGATGGACCAAGCCTCCTGTCCTGCTCCTGGTTCAGGAAACAAACCATGTCGCAGATAACTGTTCATTCCCAGATAGGTGAATCCATGGCAAGTGTAATTACAACTCTAATGCATCACTTTTGTTAAGTTCAAAGTAGTAAGTAAAATTTATACAGAATCCAGCTGATTTCTTTTGGGGGCATTACAGTTGCACATTTATAAGTAAATAGACATAAATGTGGATGATCATGACTAGCCAGGATGTGCCTAGATCTAGGGATCAGGTTGGTTATCCTGGGTTCATGGAGTGGCAGATCGAGTCTGTACTTAAACCTCAACATTTTTTATGCCACATTAGCACTAAGGTTCACTTCAAGAGTAGTTCCTTTGTGGGGCCTCCAGGTGGCGCAGCGGCTAAGTGCTGGGTTGAGAAGCTGCTCGAATCCTCTGCAAAGCCGGTTCAATACCTGCCCATTGGGCGAGGATCTCCCATGGCATGGCGCGCAGACCTCTTCTGCCGCCCCTGCTGCTCCCCTCAGCAGTGTACTTGTTCGTTCTGCTTCCTGCTCAGGCTAGGTGAATTCTCTCACCCTCTCTCACCCTCTCGCGCTTCTGACTGTACCCAGTGCTTGTATAAATAAATAAATAAATCTTTAAAAAAAAAAAAAAAGAGTAGTTCCTTTGTGTGAGCATCAGCGCCATGGATATCAATCTGCTCTTGGGCAAAAGGAGAATTTCCCACAGGGAATGTGCAGCTGAAACAGCTTTTGTTGCTAATCTTGGGTGAAACTCAGGTCTCCTAGCCTAGGAGGGGTTGAAACTCAGAATCCACAATGAGAAGGTAACTGGGAGTTGAAGTAAGGGTGGAGAGTGACAAGGACAACTGTCCTGATTGGATGAAATACACCTTTCACCCAAAGAAGGAATAGTCCTTACTGCTTATCTCCTCCTCATCTCACTATACAATTCTAACTGTAGTTTGCAAATGACTTCCTTTCACACCCACCATTTGGGACTAATGGAACCAGGATCTCCAATGATACTTTTTATACAAAGAAGGACTTCAGTGCATTTGTCTGATTATGTTTCCAGTGCCCTGTTGTTTTAGGGCAGGCTGGGGCTACCTCAAAAGCCCCTAACCTGCCTCCCCTAAATAGGTTCTGCCATCTTCTGCTATCAAGACAAAAGATACTCTAGTGTGTAAGACCTTTACTGGAAAGGAACTTCAATACAATTAGTGTGCAACACAGAGGAGGGAAAAAATAAAGTTTCCAAATCAAGTACCCAAAGTTACCCATCCCCTGGTGGGTAAATGCCCAGCCAAAGAGGGCTGGCCCAAAGCTTGGGCACTGAGGCCTGAGAGTTTGCCACAATACCAGGGCAATTCTGGTGGAGAGCATAGGAAAAGGGCAGGCAAGTTTGCTGGGAAAAGAATAAAACCTACATGCGCATCAAGAAAAAAGCTGCCATTGTTAGCCTCCCTGGGTGACTCTCACCACCCTCTCTGTCTCTCAAATATGTCCCCCACGTTCCTGGTACAGGTCAAAGGCCAAGAAGCGAGCATGGTTTCTTCTTTACATGTCTCTCTGCTGTACATGCCTCCTCCTGGTCTGCTCCTTCTTCCTTCTTCTCTCCTCCAAGTCCTCTTCCCAGTCTTTTCTTGCTCTCCCTTGCTGCTCAGCTGTACGCTTCCTGGGGTGGGCAGGGAATCTGGAACTCCCCTTTCCCTGGGGCTTGCACTGTGACAAAAGTGCACCACCCAACATAATACACACAAACCACAGGCAGCTCTATACATTTAAAATAGAATTACTTAAAATAATGAACTGCTTCTTAGTTGTCCCAGCTATATTTCAAGTGTTAACGAACCACTGTGATTCTCACCTGTGCGTCTTACCTCTGGTCTCAGAGCTGCACTGGAATATTTCTGGAAGGAGGAAAGAGGCTGGATTGACAGACCTAGACCAGGAGAGTTCTGCTTCCTATCCCAGGCCACAGATCCCCCTGCAGGTCTGTCCTGCCCTCTTTCCCTTTTTCCAAAGCACATCTTTGGCATCTCACTCACTTGAATCCCAGACCTTGGCCCTTGACGGTCATGTCACAAACATGTATTTTGAATTCCTGGTCACATATGATCCTTCTGTTCTCACCTAGGATTCCAGTTATCTAGAAGAGGAATCATCTGGTGCGCCCACAGAGTCTGCGCTGCTGATAGTCTAGCTACAGTGTCAGCTTCATAAATAGCAGTAGAAACAGGCAAGATTCTTTGAGGCCCCACATCAAATATCCTTAAGCTGTCGTGTCATAAAACTGCCAGTAGAGGGCAGCAAACCCACAGTAAACATAAGACTCAGGCTGCTGTTGGAAATCCTGGGAGAGTAAGAGTGATGCTGTCCATGTATCTAAGGAAGCCCCTCAGATTTGAAGAGTCTCTGGGGTCTTGAGACATCAGGAGGAGCTCCAGTGTGCTGAGCATGAGTAAATCTGCCCGGTGTCTGTGCCTTTGATGGAGGCCACCGTGCTCTCAGGCCTGCTTGGCTGTGTCCCCAGAGCCATCCCCACAGTCTCTGAGTAGGAGGACACTCAAGAGGCCTCTCAGGGACATGGGAACCCCAGCTTTGTCTCTCTTCTTTCTCTTATTCTCACTTTGCTGTGGATGGAGAACTCGTTTTTCATTCTTAGCTTATTTACTTGAAAAGCAGGCATTTATTTGAAAGTAAGACTAGTCTGTTTTTTTATCCTGATCATAAATAAATCTAAGTGATGAACTATCTGCTTGGTACTAATGTTAGGGGATGTTATTGTTTGCTTCCCCTCCTAGATGCCACCAGTGGAGACTCTGTGGTCCAGTCCCCAATTCATCCTTATGTCCCAGGAGAGGGTCACAGCTGCATGAGGAAACGTCTACCCACGTCCCCCATGCTGAAATCAGCAAAACACAGAGCCAGCTCCCAGGCTCCTGCTCCCTGGTGGTCCCCTGGGATGATGCTAGGCAGGATCAGGGGCTGGAGATCTGGATACTGACTGGCTCAGCATCACAGCACAGCAGCCAAAACCCTCCTCCTGTCACCACTGTGGATATGAGTGTCCCATGTGCTGCACCTGCCCTGGGGCTATGTGGTCTCCAGGATCTTGTGGGGGGAACAGGACTGTGTCATCTCTGCAATAACATCCCCTTTTCTCTTTTTATTCACTCCCCCTCCTCCATCAGAGTACATCTCCTTGACATCCCTCTTTGGAGTCTTCAGTATGTCTGGTACCACTTCCTGTTCTAAACCACCCACCCCCAACCCCTGGGTCATCCTGCTTCACACATAGGCTGAGGCGCCTCAGAATCCAGACCCTGGAGTGTCTCCTCATCCTGCTCTTTGTTGTCCAGCAGCTCTGTTTCCTCCAGGGTCACGCTGGGAGGGTGGGGATGGAACAGGACACACAGGAGGATGTGCTCAGAGACTGCATGTGGGGGCAGGCTTTGCATTGAGGGCAGTGTCCTTGCAGCATGAGAAATGAAGGGAGCTGGCAGGGAGACCCCACCTCACCCTGAGACTAGAGCTGTTGTCTCCTGGGACCTGGGGGAGACGTGGTGATGGGGGACTGTGCACGGTGCAGGGACACAGTTGACCCCAGGGATCACTAAGGAGTTGGTCTGGGAGGACCTCAGCTCAGAAGGGTGCACCTGGGGAGGAGGATAAGGACATGAGCTACAGTCCAAGGGACCGGGGTATGTGCTCGGATCTGTTGATGGCACAGCACTGGGGAGGGAGGAGACTCTCAGATGTGGGGGGAGAACACTCCTGACCTTGGGGCCGAGGTGGACAGGGCCTCATATGTGGGGGGGTATAAGGCTTAGCTGGAGATGAGAGGTCAGCATGGGAGATACTCAATATCTGGGCACTTAGAATTCATAACACCAACCCTTTCTACTGCCATTCCAAATCACTGCACCTCTAATTAGCAGTGATGATAATTTCTTATACCAGGAATATCAGGGAATCAAAATCAAAAGAAAATCTGACTAAGCTCAATAAAATATTCTCATAAACACATGAGATCAATTTGTTAAATTTTTAGACCTGTAATATATGGAGAATAGGAAGGAAAGCATGATATAAATATTGAAGAAGCCAAAAGAACACTACACTTGCAGGGCAGAAGATGAGAATCTGTCCTGTTTTCTTCAGGTAGACATAATTTCTCTGTAGGCAAATTATTGCTGTTCTACAGGAAACTGGATGTATGGAGTTGCTGCCTCTGTGCTATTCTTGAGATAAATCCCCCTAAATCCTCTGCAGCTGTGCCCACTGCCCCGCCCCTGCTCATTTGCATGTTCCCAGAGCACAGCCCCTCCCTCCACACTATTCATAGTCTGCCCCAGTCCCTGAGGGTCAGTCCAGGCAGGACCCAGCATGGACATGAGGGCCCCTGCTCAGCTCCTCAGCCTCCTGCTGCTCCTGCTCCCAGGTGAGGAAGGAAACACCAGGAGTTGATCAGCCTCGGGTGGGCAGGACCCCTGGCCCTCAGGGAAGTCCTCTGATGACAGGATGACAGTGTGGGTGTGTTTTCTGTTTTCATCCCAGGAGCCTGGTGTGACATCCAGTTGACCCAGTCTCCACCCTCCGTGTCTGCATTTCCAGGAGACAGAATCACCATCTCCTGCCTGGCCAGTCAGGGTGTTAACAAGTGGTTAGCTTGGTTTCAGCAGAAACAAGGGAAAGCTCCTAAGCCCCTGATCCACCAAGCATCCAATTTGCATCCCGGGGTCCCATCCCGCTTCAGTGGCAGTGGGTCTGGGACAGATTTCACTCTCACCATCAGCAGCCTGGAGCCTGAAGATGCGGCCACTTACTTCTGTCTGCAGCATAACAGCTACCCTCCCACAGTGTTACAAGCCTAAACAAAAACCACCCAGGGAGCAGCTGTGTGAGGCTGGGCAGCCCAACTGCTCCTCTTGGTGCCCTGTCTTCTGAGAGCACATCTCAGATGTCATCACCCACAGAAAGGCTGGAGGTTTCTGGTAGAAGGAGCAGGGAAACTCCTTGACCCCTAACACTCTTTCCTCTCTTCAGCCCAACAGCTTGAGAGGAGAGTGACTCTGTTGTTTTCATAGAGATAGAGGTGATTACACCTCAGCTGCCAGGTTATAACACCAGTCAGGGTCTTACAGTGGGATAGGAGCCACTCGGGACAGTTAAAGCAAAAACTGTTTTCAATAAGTATTACTTTACTAGAGCATGTTTATGTTCCCATCAAAATTTAGCATAATGACTGGGGATTTCCCATAATACCTCCTCCAACACAAACACAAGATCCCCTCTTTTCTGCTCTCACCCTCCCCCACACAGTGGTGTAAGTGCTGTACCTGGTGGACCCAAACCCCTAGTTACAAGAGGACTCACCCCTACGGGTGCAGTCTAAGGGTTTGGAACTGACCAGGGCAGGTGTGCACCGTGACAGTGTCCACAGAGCAGTTTCACTGCCTTCAAATTCCTCCATGCTCCACCTGCTAGTCTCCCCCCACAGTCATAGCCCCTGACACCACTGCTGTCACTTCTATCCCCACAGTGTCCCCTTCCCCTGAATGTCCTTCACATGCAATCAGTATGTTGCTTTCTTCAGGTTGATTTCTTCATTGTGAGAGGCATTTAAGTTTCTTCTCTAGATTATAAACTTGTTTCTTTTAGTGCTGCATGAGGTCCTGTTTCTGGGTGAGCCACAGTTCATGCCTAAATTTACTACCCACTGAAGAACACCTGGACACTCCCAAATTCTGGAATTTATGAATAAGGCATTTAGGGGGCACCCTCATGTCCTGAACAGGTGTAACTGTGTTCTAGACTTAGGCATACTAAAGGGGTGCTGTTTTAATTGCATTTCCTGATGAGATATGATGTGGAGCATCTTTTCACGATTACCTGTCTGAAATATATCTAAGACAAGCCCTGAAGGCAGCGTCCTGGCAGCATGAGAAGAGAAGGGAGCTGGGCAGGGAGACCCCTCCTCACTCTGAGACTAGAGCTGCTGTCTCCTGGGATCTGGAGGAGACATGGCGGTGAGGGAACGTGCAGGTGAGGGACACAGTTGACCCAGGGATCACTGAGGAGTTGGTCTGGGAGGACCTCAGCTCAGAAGGGAGCCCCTGGGGAGGAGGATGAGGGATGTGAGCTACAGTCCAGGGAGACCAGGGTGTGTGCTCAGGTCTGTGTGATGACACAGCACGGGGGAGGGAGGAGACTGTCTGATGTGGGGGGAGCACACCTTGACCTGGGGGCTGAGGTAGATGTAGTGGCACAGGACCTTATATGTGGGGGGACATGTGGCTTAGCTGGAGAGGAAGTCAGCAGGGAGGATGCTATGTGTCAGGGCTCTTACTACTCTTGACACCCACACTGCTGATTGTCTTGCCACCTGACTGCCTCTCTGACTGGCAGTGATGATAATTTTTCACACCAGGAATGTCAGGGAATCATAGCAAACAGGAAGTCTTATTGACCTCACTAATGTCCACATAATGAATTAAAAGAGTCTTTGCTATATATTAGAGTGTTATTCTCTTATCCCTGTGTTATACGGAGAGATAGGAAATAAATAAAGCCTATGGTGAATCATTTTTTTTTAATTCTATTATATTTATTGAAATGATGTTGGTTCTTATCACTGTATGTAATGTGGGGGTATAAGCTCACACCTCTATAAATCAATGTTATTACCCACAGCCATCACCAGAGCACCCATAATCCCCCACCCACACTCCAATGTTCCCCCTTTTGCTCCCAACACTAAATTCTCCCTCTTGTAATCTCAGTTCTACAATTAGACTTCCAGGGTTTGTTTTATTAGTCTTATTCATTCCCTTGTTTTTTCATATTCAACATGTATTGTAATCATCCAGGTTTTGCCTTTTCCTTCTGACCTATTTTGCTTACATAATCCCCTCCATTCCAATCGTGTAATAGCAAATGTTAAGACTTTGTATTTTTTTGTAGTGGAGATGTATATATACTCTACCTCTCTTTATATCGTGAATCTTAAAGATACCACAGGAACAGTATATTCATAGAATAATAGATGGAAATTACAATGTTTTCCCCAAGAAAAAATACAAATTTTGCTGCCCTGGGGGCACCTGGTCACTGGGGAGTCCCTGGCTCTGTGCTGTCACTGAGATCAGGCCCTGCAGCTGTGCCCACTGCCCCACCCCTGCTCATTTGCATGTTCCCAGAGCACAACCCCTCCCTCCACACTATTCATAGTCGTCCCCAGCCCCTGAGGGTCAGTCCAGGCAGGACACAGCGTGGACATGAGGACCCCTGCTCAGCTCCTCAGCCTCCTGCTGCTCTGGCTCCCAGGTGAGGAAGAAAACAACAGATTGATCAGCCCCCAGTGGTCAGGACCCTGGCCCTCAGGGAAGTCCTCTGATGACAGGATGACAGTGTGGGTGTGTTTTCTGTTTCCATCCCAGGGGCCAGGTGTGCCATCCAGATGAGCCAATCTCTACCCTCCGTGTCTGCATCTCCGGGAGACAGAGTCACCATCTCCTGCCAGGCCAGTCAGAGTGTTAGCACTTATTTACAATGGTATCAGCAGAAACCAGGGAAAGCTCCTAAGCTCCTGATCTATGCTGCATCCAGTTTGCAGCCCGGGGTCCCATCCCGCTTCAGTGGCAGTGGATCTGGGACAGATTTCACTCTCACAATCAGCAGCCTGGAGCCTGAAGATGCTGCCACTTATTACTGTCAGCAGCATAGCGGTTACCCTCCCACTGTGTTACAAGCCTGAACAAAAACCACCCAGGAAAGCAGATGTGGGAGGCTGGGCAGCCACAGCTACTCTCCTGGTGCCCCATCTGCTGAGAGAGGTTCTCACATAGCTAAGGTTGCAAAACTGTAATGTTCCTGTAGATGGGCTAGGGAGGTTCCTTGACATCCTGAGTCTCCTTCCCCATCTCTGTCCCAATAACACAGTCGAGTCGGGACAGTGATTCTGCTGACTTAATATAGACAGAGGTGATGATACCTGAGGAACCTGGGTAATGACATTAGTGAAGGTTCATACATCAGGAGAGAAGCCACATAGATAGTACAAGCAAATGTTAATTTCAATAGGTATTATTTAAAAAGAAGTTTTATTGAGAACATAAGGAAAGCTATTGAAATACAGAAGATTCTCATAAATACCCAGACCCCCATATACATCACCTGTCCCATTAATAACATTCAACATCTCCCTTCAGTGGTAAAATGAACCTACTCTGACATGTCCTTGACACACAAAGTCCACAGTTCACAAGGGGTCACACCAGCTGTTGTTTTTTTCCAAGGGTTAAGACAAATTGACAATGACTTGTATCCACTGTTATGTTATCATACATGGTAGTTTCACTGCACTAAAAATCCTCTTGTTCCACCTATTTCTCCCCTTCATAACCTCTGAAATCTGCTAATGTTTTTACTATCTCCTTAGTTTTACCTTTTCTAGAATGCCAAATGGAGGTAGTCAAAGCATGTATGGCCTTTACTACTTTTACTTAGTAACGTGTATTTAAGTTTCTTCCATATCAGCTGGTGTCTTATTAACTCATTTCCTTTCACTGCTGAATACACTCCACTGTCTGGGTGTATACAGTTATTTGTACCTTCCACACCTGCTGGAACACTACTGGGTTGCTGTCCTGTGTTGGTCCTTATGAGCAGATGCTGTAAACAGTGTGTGCAGGTTCATGTGGGCCTTGTTTTAAGCTCTTTTGGGTAAATTGCAAGGAGACTGATTGCTAGATCATGTGGTAGAAGCCAGTTGAATTTTGTAAGAATCCAATAACCAGTGGTCCAATATGAAGCACAAATTAGCATCCCCACCAGCACTTAGAGTTCCTGTGTCACATCGATGCCAGAACAGCATGTTTCCATGTGCTGGAGGTAGGCCATGGTGGTAGGGCTGCAGTGGTGTCTTGTTTTTTTTTTTAATTTGCATTTCCTGATGACTGATGATGTGGGGTATCTTTCATATGTTGATTTTCATCTACATATCTTTGTGGTGAGTGAGTTAAGGTCTTGGTTCAATTTTAATTGTGTTATTTGTTTTGTTTTTGTTTAAATTAAAGAGTACTGTGTATTTGCGTAACAACTTTATCAGATATGTTTTTGGAAAGTTTTCTCTTGGTGGGTCTTGTCAGAAATTGTTTAGATACAGATGACAATATTGAATAGTATTTGTGAACAAAGATTGCAGGATAGTCAGTAAAGTAAATGTTACATGGGGTTTCTGTGATGTCTCTCCAGAAACTGCAGGACTCAGGTCTGTCTAGAGAGCCTGGGGGGGGTGGGGAGCTGTGGCTGAGCCTTGGCAGCACCCCTCCAGGGGCTCTCCAGACCTCACCTTGTCAACTCTCTGCCCACATTTACTGTGATTGGTTGGGAATCCACTTCTCTGGCTTCCAAAGCTCAGTGGTGACCCTCTCCTGAACAATCTCTAGGAAGCCACAGAGGGAAAAGATACATCTGATTCCGGAGGTGATGCTGATGTTGGGAGCTGAACCTCAGACAGCCTGTGTGGGCATATTTCCCCACTCTCAGAGTTTGGACACATAAGAGACACGTTAAGAATACACATAATGTGCTTCCAAGCCCATCAGCAAATCTGTCATCAAAACAAAAAAAATCAGTAAGTCACAGAGTATAAATCTCATAACAAAATTTATGAGATCATTCACATCCTCAGTAACATGAATGCCAATAACCAAGAACACACTATTGGCACTTCCCAGCATCCACCATCCAAGAATGATAAGCCCTCCTGCACCCCTAGCCATCTACAGAACCCCAGAGCAGCAGACTCCTGGGTGTTGTGGATTCTGGGAAACCTACATGGAGTAGGCAGCCCACGTTTCCTGCATGTGCACCTGCCTTTGCTGTGAGCTGTGTTTCTGCCAGAAATATTATGTGAGGATTCTGAGTTTTTGTTCACAGTCAGAACATGCCACACAGTGTAGTTAAGAGCAAGGAAGCTGTTTGTAACACAAAGGTGAAACACAGTGTAAGTGCTCAGGAGGCATCTGTGCCCAAAGGCAGCTTCCTGATTGGCTGGAGGGGCCCATAGTCAGTCAGGCAGATGAAACACAGGCATCTGATGTCATATTTCTGCTATACAGAACGCTGGCCATGTAGGGTGCTATTGGTCCCATAATCATAATATTTGTGTTTAGGACATAAGTTATGACCCATCCCTGTTTCTTATGCCCACTGAGCAACTGGCAAATTTTTCTTTCTTTCTCTTTCTTTCTTTCTTTCTTTCTTTCTTTCTTTCTTTCTTTCTTTCTTTCTTTCTTTCTTTCTTTCTTTCTTTCTTTCTTTTTTTTTTTGGCTCAACTGTGGATTTATGGTTAATAGGTCTTAATCTAAAAGGTTGAAACAGCTATTATTCCATTGAAGTGGAAGAAATGACAAACACATGATAACTCAGACTCCTCTATGACATAAGATAACCTGCCAACAAAGGGTTTCATTGTGGAGAAGGCATCACAGACCCCAGTGAGAAGGACAATAAAGCCATTTCTACAGATGAACAGGAGGAGGTGGAGAATATGGGGAACCTGGAGGAACTTCTGGAATCCTTCTATTCCTGCTCTTTCACTACTGGCAGATACTGCACATATGCTCCTACAGGATTCAGAATGGAGGAGAGGGTGGCACTGTCAGATGAACACCACTTTGTCCTGGACACTAGTGAAGGCAAAGGGACATGAGCTACACGGTGAGATATGGGCAGTAACACCACGCACAGCCCCTACCAGTCGTTATCCCATCTACCATGTTTTCATATACCCCATATTTTTTTCCTTTCTCTAGTCAATCAACAATCCTGGCATAATGGCCATTTGACCCAGCAATACTCAGACTGTAGTATCAAAAGAAAGCATTTTTCACAGATTAAGGATCATGATCAGGATCCACAAACAAGGGGCATCTGAAGGTGTGTCCATTAAGGTAATGGCACACAGGAGTTTTATAGTAAAAACATGGTTTGAGCTTAGGTCATTTGTTTGAAAACTGTTTGGTTCTTTTTTTTTTTTAAAGATTTATTTATTTCTTTATTTCTTTATTTTTTAAATAATAAATTTTATTTTTATATTCCCCATACAATTGCAACCCCCCCCATTCTGACCCCAATCACTCCCCTCCCGCCCCCCACCCCCCAAAAAGTGTCTCTGGTTCATAGTTTTTGTTGATATTGATTTTCACTTTCTTATAGTTATTCATTTTCCTGGTCCCTTATTTCAGTTTTCTAGATTCCTGTTATGAGTGAGACCATCCGGTATTTTTCTTTTTCTTTCTGGCTTATTTTGCTGAGCATGATCCCTTCCAGTGCCATCCATGTTGCTGCAAATTGCATGTGTTTATCTTTTTTGAATGCTGAGTAATATTCCATGGTATATATGTACCACATCTTCTTGATCCAGTCATCTATTTTTGGGCATCTGGGCTGTTTCCAAAGCTTAGCTATTGTAAATAGTGCTGCTACAAACATAGGGGTGCAGGTGTTCTTTGGAATTGATGTTTCTGTGTCCTTTGGGTAAATACCTAGGAGTGGTATTGCTGGATCATATGGAAGCTCTATGTACAGTAGGTCCAGAAATCTCCACACAGCTCTCCATAGTGGTTGGACAAGTTGGCACTCCCACCAACAGTGCAGAAGAGTTCCTTTTTCTCCACACCCTCGCCAACATTTGTTGTTGCTAGTTTTTTTAATATGTGCCATTCTCACTGGTGTAAGATGCTATCTCATTGTAGTTTTTGATTTGCATTTCCCTCATTACAAGTGATGTTGAACATTTTTTCATATGACTGTTGGCCATTTGCATTTCCTCTTCAGAGAAGTCTCTTTTTAGCTCTTCTGCCCATTTTTTGACTGGATTATTTTCTTTGTTGTTGTTGAGTCTCATCAGCTCTTTGCAGATTTTTTTGATCAGTCCTTTATCATTCGTGTTGTGTGCAAAAATGTTCTCCCAGTTGGTGGGGTTTCTCTTTGTTTTTGTTATTGTCTCTTTTGCTGTGCAGAAGCTCTTTAATTTGATGTAGTCCCAGCTGTTGATCTTTGCCTTCACTATCACTGCTTTGGGTGATGTGTCTATAAAGATGTCTTTGATGTGCAAATCACGTAGTGTTTCGCCTATATTTCCTTCTATGTATTTTATGGTTTCAGGTCTTATGTCTAGTTCTTTAATCCATTTTGAGTTGATTTTTGTGTGTGGTGTGAGGTAGTGGTCAAGCTTCATTCTTTTGCATGTAGCGACCCAGTTTTCCCAGCAGCATTTATTGAACAAACTTTCTGTGCTCCAATGCATAGTCTTTACTCCTTTGTCAAAGATTAGTTGACCATAAATCTGTGGGTTTATTTCTGGATTTTCTATTTGATTCCATTGGTCTGTATGTCTGTTCTTGTTCCAATACCATGCAGTTTTGATGATTATGGCTTTGTAGTAGAGTTTGAAGTCTGGGAGTGTGATGCCTCCATTCCCTTTTTTTTTTCAGGAGATCTTTGGCTATTAGGGTTTTTTTCTGATTCCATATGAATTTCATCAATAATTGTTCTATTTCTTTGAAGAATGACATTGAAATTTTGATTGGAATAGCATTGAATCTGTATATTGCTTTTGGTAGGATGGCCGTTTTAATAATGTTTATTCTCCCAATCCATGAGCAGGGGATGTCTTTCCATTTCTTTGTGTCTTCTTCTATTTCTTTTAACAGTGATTTATAGTTTTCTTTGTATAGGTCCTTTACCTCTTTTGTTAGATTTATTCCCAAATATTTGATTTTTTTTGCTTCGATAATAAAAGGGATGGTTTTTTTTTTATTTCTTCTTCTTCAGATTTATTGTGTATAGGAAGGCTACTGACTTTTGCGTGTTGATTTTGTATCCTGCCACTTTACTGAACTGATTGATGAGTTGAATTAGTTTTTCTGTGGAGTTTTTGGGGTTCTCTATGTATATTATCATATCACCTGCAAATAGTGATAGTTTGACTTCTTCTTTTCCTATTTGGATTCCTTGTATGTCTTTCTCTTGTCTTATTGCTCTGGCTAGCACTTCCAGTATTATATTGAAAAGCAGTGGTGAAAGTGGACATCCTTGTCTTGTTCCAGACCTTAATGGAATTGCTTTCAGCTTTTCACCATTGAGAATGATACTGGCTGTTGGCTTGTCATAGATGGCCTTTATGATGTTGAGGTATCTTCCTTGTATCCCAAGAATTTCAAGGGCTTTTATCATGAATGGGTGTTGCACTTTGTCGAAAGTTTTCTCAGCATCTATTGATATTATCATATGGTTTTTATATTTCTTTTTGTTGATGTGTTGGATAACGTTGATTGATTTTTGGTGTTAAACCGTCCTTGTGTCCCTGGAATGAATCCTACTTGGTCGTGGTGAATTATCTTATGGATACATTGTTGGATTCTGATAGCTAAAATTTTATTGAGGATTTTTGCATCAGTGTTCATTAGGGAGATTGGCCTGTAGTTTTCCTTTTTTGTGTTGTCCTTGTTTGGTTTTGATATTAGTGTAATTTTGGCTTCATAGAACGTGTTTGGTATTCTCCCTTCCTTCTCAATTTTTTGGAAGAGTTTGTGAAGGATAGGCACTAATTCATCTCTGAATGTTTGGTAGAATTCATTTGTAAATCCATCAGGTCCTGGGCTTTTGTTTTGGGGGAGGTTTTTGATTACCATTTCAATTTCGCTGCTTGTAATTGGTCTGTTTAGGTGTTCTATTTCTTCTTTATCTAGCTTTGGGTGATTGTAGAGTTGTAGGAATTTGTCCATCTCCTCTAGATTGTTGAACTTGTTTCCATATAACTGTTCATAGTAGTTACTGATTATTCTTTTGATTTCTGCTGTGTCCGTTGTGATTTCTCCTCTTTCATTGATGATCCTGTTTATTTGTGCTTTCTCCCTTTTTTCCTTTGTGAGCCTGGCTAGGGGTTTGTCTATTTTATTGATTTTTTTGAAGAACCAGCTCTTGGTTTCATTGATCTTTTGGATTGTTTTTTTTAGTTTCAATTTCATTTATTTCTGCTTTGGTTTTTATTATTTCTTTTCTTCTACTGGTTTTGGGTTTTTTGTTGTTGTTGTTCTTTTTCTAGATCTTTGAGCTTCGAGATTAGGTTGTTTCTTTGAGTTCTTTCTTGTTTCTTGATTTGCGCGTCTATTGCTATATATTTTCCTCTTATTACTGCTTTTGCTGCATCCCATACATTTAGGATATTGGTGTCCTCCTTGTCATTCAATTCAAAGAATTTTTTAATTTCTTCTTTGATCTCCTCATTAGTCCAGTGGTCTCCCAGTAGTGTGGTTTTTAATCTCCATGAGGTAGGAAAGTTCCTTGCCTTCTTTTTATGGTTTATTTCTAGTTTGATGCCTTCATGGTCAGAAAAGATGGTTGGTATGATTTCAATCTTGGTGTATCTGTTGATATTTGTCTTGTGCCCCAGTATGTGATCGATCCTGGAGAATGATCCATGTGCACTTGAGAAAAATGTGTACTCCGTTTTTTTGGGGTTTAGTGTTCTATAGATGTCTGTTAAGCCCAAATGCTCTAGGTCCTTATTTAGAGCTTTAGTTTCTTTACTTATTTTTTGTCTTGTTGATCTATCCATTGTTGATAGTGGTGTGTTGAAGTCTCCCACTACGTATGTGTTTTCTCTGATGTCTGTTTTCAGAGAGGACAACAGTTGTCTGATATATTTTGCTGCTCCTTCGTTTGGTGAGTATATGTTAATGAGTGTTATTTCTTCTTGAAGTATTGTCCCCTTGATCATAATGTAGTGCCCGTTGGGGTCTCTTTTTATTTTTTTGAGTTTGAAGTCTGTTTTATCTGATATATGTATAGCTGTTCCTGCTTTCTTTTTTGGTCCATTTGCTTGTAGGATTGTTTTCCATCCTTTAACTTTGAGCCTATTTTTATCTTTTGTAGCTAAATATGTTTCCTGGAGACAGCAAAAGGTTGGCTTTTGTTTCTTAATCCAGGCTGCAACTCTGTGTCTTTTTATTGAAGAGTTTAGTCCATTTACATTTAGAGTTAATATTGATATGTTAGCATCTGTATTTGCCATTGTGTTTGTCTTTCCTTTGATTTTATTTATTCTTTTAATAACTTTTTTTTTTTTGGCCTACTTTCGTTGTTATTCGTCCCTCTGAGGTTCTGGCTATAGGACTCCGTGTAGTATTTTTTGGAGTGGGGGTTTAGTCGTAATGAAATTCCAGAGTTTCTGTTTTTCTGGGAAGGTCCTTATTCTTTCTTCATAGAGGAAGGAGAGCTTTGCGGGATAGAGTATTCTTGGTTGGCATCTGTTTTCTTGGAGTCTGTTGACTATGTCCCTCCACTCTCTCCTTGCCCTTAGTGTTTCTTCGGAGAAGTCTGATGTCAGCCTGATTGGTTTCCCTTTGAATGTTATCTGTTTCTTCCCTCTTGTCAACTTCATTAGTTTTTCCTTGTCCTGGATTCTTTTGAGCTTTACTATTATGTGTCTTGCTGTATTTCTCCTTTCGTCGTGGAAGTTTGGTGTTCTTCTTGCTTCTTGTATATCAATTTTCAGCTCCTTCTTCACATTTGGGAAGTTCTCTTCAATAATCTCCTGGAATATTTTCTCTGTTCCTACATCTCTCTCCTCTCCTTCTGGAATTCCTATAACTCTTATATTTCCTCTCTTCATGGAGTCAGATAGTTCCCGAAGTCTTTCTTCATTCTTTTTCCTTCGTACTTTTCATTCCTTTTCTGTTTTGGTTCTTTTTATTTCTGTGTCTTCAAGAGTACTTATTCATTCTTCCATTTCATCTATTCTGCTTTCATTGCTTTTCCCAGAGTTCTTTAGTTCTTCCATTAATTCTTTGATCTCCTGCGTTTCTTTTACTTCCCTCTTTAGGGACTCAATTTCATTCTTCTGACCATTGTTTTCCCTCTTTAGGGACTCAATTTCCTTCTTCTGATCGTTGTTTTCCTTTATGAGTTCTGTCATTTTTTTAATCATGGCAATTTTAAATTCTCTTTCCTGAAGGCTCTGAAGTTCTTCCAAGTTACTGTCGTTGCAATCTGGGGGGGGGGGTTTCTTTTTGTGGTGTGCTTTTTTCCTGAGGAGTTGTTAGGTTGCGTGTGGTTCTTCTACTCCCTACTGTCTGTTTTCTAATTTGTCGTATGCTTTGGGACACTGTTGCTGGGACTGGCCGGCATCTTGGGTGAGCTTCTCTGCTCCCCTCTGGCTCCTCTAGGAGCGATCTGTCAGTTTGAAGCAGTCTTTACTGAAGAAAGGTCCCTGTTCTAAAATGCTGATGTGGGGACACACAACCCTGTGTGCTTGGTCTGCCCCGTCGGTGGGTTCCCGCTCCCCCTCTGGGTTTGGACTGCAGGCCAGAAGTGGCCTGGCGTGGGCGAGCTTCCCTGCTCACCTCTGGCTCCTGAGGGAGCCTTCTGCATGTAGTCTTTCCTGAAGAAATATCCCTCTTCTCAAATGGCGATGCGGGACGCACTCCCTGAGAGTCCAGTGTCAGGCGCGCTCTTCTGCGCGCCCGGTCTGCCCCGGCTGTGGGTACCCGCTCCCCCTGTGGGCTCAGACTGCTGGTCTGAAGGGGCCTGGGTGGGCTAACTTCCCAGCTGGCCAGGAGTTCCTTCAGGAGCCTTCTGCAGGTTTCAAGAAAGGTCCCTGGGTGTTAGTGACTTTTTTTTCTGGTCGCTAGGTGGCGCCAGAGATCTCTCCTAGTCTGTGGGGGGCTGTTTTTCTTCACCCTGTGGGACAGGGAACAGAGCTGGAATGGTAGGGAAAACCTCAACGGCTTTGGGGTGCTGTGTCTGCCTTGTGCCCCACCGGCGTGGAGGACCCACGCTCCGAATTTCGTGCCCCAGGTCTCAGTTCCAAAGCCCTCAGGTCCAGGATGCCGGCTGTATCCCAGTTCAGTGGCTGCAGCAATGGTGCCTTTTGCACCCCGCTCCCGTGTCTGGGCGCCTGGTTCTCGATTACTCAGTGAGGGACTTTCACCTCAGTGAGGGCCCCTGCGCATCTCCCCGCAAGCCTAGGTCGCAGGCGCGGGGACCTGGGCAGCCGCGATCCTGATCCGCGTTTGTTTTTCAAGCGCGCCGCTTTTCCGAGCAAGCTTACCGGCTGGCCCTGGGCTGTGTGCAGGTCTCCTGGGTTCTCTGCTGTTCTCTAATGGCGCCCGGAGCCGTTAGCTCACTGCAGCGGTGAATCCTGCAGGGTTCTCCCCAGCTCCAGTTCTCGGGGTATGGTGGCTGCAATAGTTCCTTTCCACTCACAGTCCCGCTTGCTGCGTCGTTTGTTCTTGTTGGTCGTTTTAGTTTGTTTTTTTCCTCCTCTCTGCTGGTCGGAGAGTGCCAACTCTGTGGGCGGGGGAGGGGAGCAGGGTTCTGCGCTTTCCTCCCTTCTAGTCCTCTTTTATGGCCACTTTCTTCTTCGGGTAGTTTGCTGGAGTCACCCTTTATCTTCCGTGTCCCAGTTCTCACTGGGACCTGCCGCTTTCCCTCCCTATTAACTTTATTTTAATGGGAGATCTTACTCTCAGATGAACACCACTTTGTCCTGGACACTAGTGAAGGCAAAGGGAACATGAGCTACACGGTGAGATATGGGCAGTAACACCACGCACAGCCCCTACCAGTCGTTATCTCATCTACCATGTTTTCATATACCCCATACTTTTTTCCTTTCTCTAGTCAATCAACAATCCTGGCATAATGGCCATTTGACCAAGCAATACTCAGACTGTAGTATAAAAAGAGCATTTTTCACAGATTAAGGATCATAATCAGAGTCCTCAAACAAGGGGCATCTGAAGGTGTGTCCATTAAGGTAATGGCACACAGCAGTTTTATAGTAAAAACATGGTTTGAGCTTAAGTCATTTGTTTGAAAACTGTTTGGTTCTTTTTTTTTTTTTTTAAAGATTTATTTATTTATTTATACCAGCACTGGGTACAGTCAGAAGCGCTGGAGGGTGAGAGAATTCACCAGAGTCAGAGCGGGGAACAGAACAGGCAGACTGACGAAATGCACTGCTGAAGGGAACAGGGGGCATGTCAGGAGAGGTCTGCGAGCCATGTGGGACACTGGCCAGCTGGCCGGGGATCAAACCGGTGCTGAGGAGGCTGCGGGCAGCTTCGCAGCCCAGCGCTCAACCGCTGCGCCACCAGGGGAGGCCTTGCTTGGTTCTTAAGTCCATTCACTTTCTTTGATTGGCTGAGTGAGTCTGCAGTGTGGGACCTTTTATAGTAATCAGCAACAGGTCCCCTGTTTCTTTCGCCATTGCCAATAAGGGAAAAATAAACCAGGGAACTAGTGAGTCAACCACAATAGTGAACTTACCAGGATCTCAAAGTGACAGTAGAGACCAGATGGAATTGGCTGGTTCCAAGTGGATTCCACAGCCATCACAGGTTCAGGGTCCTTTAAAATAATTTAGAAGTTATTTGCAAGATTCTTCATATTTCAACAGCACTCAAATGAACTGAAGTCTGATAAACTAGTAAGGTCAGGATTAGTAAGTAAAGAGTGTTACTTCAGTTAAGATGAAATTCAAGGCCAGAAAAATTCAAACTGCTGTGGTAGATATCAGAAGGGCATCTACCTTGGATGGCAGTAGATACTGGCTTGAAAGGGCATCAGAGGCATCTGAAGTATTTGAAATATGCTGAATTTCATCCAGGTAGTGAATCTACGTAGTCCTTGTACAGTTAGGTATAAGATTTCTGCATTTTGTTCTATATGTGTTTTATCTCAATTTAGACAAGAAAGAATAAACCCCAAAGTCTTTTATAAGATGTTAAAAAGGAAAAATCATCTGATACTGCTGCTACGTCAACCTTATTAGAGTGACGTGTAAAGGTGGTGTCTGAGAAATTTCTAGAAAACTAGAAAACTGGTACAGGAAACCAGGAAGCAGGGCCTTTTCCCGTAGACAGCATAGATTTCCTCACTGTTGGTTTTCCTTCTACACAAAAACAGTTTTTCCTATGTTCTCAGAGATGAGCCCCACCCTCCCTTTGGCTCTCTGCACCCTGCTGCCCCCACCTGTTGATTTGCATGTGGGTCCCTGGGGACCTTCCCTGGCAGGGCTGAGATAAAAGGTCAGCTCAGGTCTTGGTTTGATTTATCAGGACTCTGAGGTCAGCTTCTCAAAATGAGGTTCCCTGTTCAGCTCCTGGGGCTGCTGGTGCTTTGGGTCCCTGATAAGGGCAGAGGGGAGGTGAGAAAGGAACAGGGAGGGTGAGCTCTGGGGGCACCTGCTCCCCACGTGTCTCAGTGCACATGCAGATGTGTACCTGCCCTGGCCCTGTGGAAAGGACAGGGAAAGGGACATCTCTGAGAGTAAAGAGGAAACCAGAAGAAAAAGTACCTGTCTTCTGGTGACAACAGTGACACAGAGAAAGGGAGATTGTTTGTAGCTCTAGACATCGCATTATACCTTGGAGAGGTTGGGGTCTACCTTAGGGTATTAAAGTAAAAATGAATTTACCCTGAATACATAACAGAAGGAAAATTATGAAAATAGTTTATCAAGTTTTCTTTTTTTCTCTCTCATTATTTTAGGATTCACTGGGGATATTGTGCTGACTCAGAACCCCCTCTCCCTGACTTTCACCCTGGGAGAGTCGGCCTCCATCTCCTGCAGGGCCAGTCAGTCACAGCCTTGTACATAGTGATGGAAACACCTATTTGCATTGGCACCACCAAAAGCCAGGCCGGTCTCCAAAGCACCTGATCTATAAAGTATCCAACAGGGCCTCTGGGGTCCCAGACAGGTTCAGTGGCAGCGGGTCAGGCACAGATTTCACCATGAAGATCAGCAGGGTGGAGGCTGAAGATGTTGGAGTCTATTACTGCCAGCAAGGTTCAAGTACCCCACCCACAGTGGTTCAGCTCTGAACAAAAAGCTCTCTCCTGGGTGACCAGGAGCAGAGCAGGCCTGTTCTCTCAGGGTAAGAAGAAGACATTGGAGAACTCAAGAGGGTTGTTTACACATAAGGGTTCTTGATAACGAGCCTCTATTGCACCTCAGGCCTCACCTTTCACAGGGCCTCAGCTGAAAAGTCTTGTCCTGACAGAAGCAGCGGGGAATGGAGGTCCATGTGCCCTCTGAGCCATAGTCATGAGGAGGGGGAGTAAGATCTTAGCCTATTGCTCCTTTCTGGTCTCAACCATTAAATCAGTGTCAGCCTGACAGGTGGACAACTGAGGCATAGTTCACATGTATGGGCATGTTGGAGTTGAGTGGTTTTGGGTATATTGTTGAGGAGATAATATTTCATAATACTCACAAATTTTCTTCCACACCCGACCTATTTTGCTCCATTTTATTACTTATCTTCCCACTATTAACATGTTGGAGACAGCAGTCTACACACATTGGCCTCAGGGATTGGTAGCCTTGAACAGTTTATAAAAGTTTTGGGATACGAGTGTGGGAAAAGTCTTTTGTCAATCCATAGCAGATACACTAGCTGATCCCAGTGGTCCTGAGCAGATTCAGGATTGTTGGCTTATCCTCATCCAGGTTCCATTTCCAGTCATGCTGTTTAATGGTGAAAGAAACAGGGATTACATTGGGGTAGTTTATTCAGTTTCATAGACACCAGACTGCTTCCTTGTCATATACTGTAGTTCAATGCTCTGCACCAGCCACCAGGGTCACCTCTCCTTGTGGGGAACACCCTCCTCACCCACTCTGGGTCCAGCCCTTCAAGTCCATGTAGATGACCATCCTACACTGTATGAGCTCCAAACCCTGAGGGGTTTCCCCATCACCTTCCAGTGTGTGGTCTCCTACCCAGCTGGGCCCCAATACCCTGCCCCCTGCACTGAGGACTGCTGTCTGATAGGAGCTCGAAGACATTTGGTGTTTGATGAACATGCAGATGCAGGGACAGAGGAGATTCCAGGGAATCGTTGAAGAGCTAGTCTGGGAGGACCTCAGCTCAGAAGGGAGCTCCTTAGGAAGGAGAATGAAGGACCTGAGCTAGAGTCCCAGGAGATGGGCATGTCTTTGGCTGTGTAATGACAGCACTGGCAAGGGAGGGAGAATGTCAGATATGGGGGGAGAATACCCTTGACCGTTGGTTCAGCACGGTTGTGATAAGACGGGGCCCTCAGACATGGAGAGACACAAGGCTTAGCTGGAGGTGAGGTCAGCAGGGAGAATTCTCAGTGTCGGGGCTCACTGTTACAACTCCTGACAGCCACCCTGCATTGTCTTCCTACTTCGCTGCATCAGGTTGGCAGTGATGATACTTCTCACAGCAACAGTAACAGTGAACCAGAGTCAAGAAGAAACCTCACTAACCTTAAGAACATATCCACATGAACAAATAGAGCAACCTGCACAATTTCTTTGAGTGTCGTAACAATAGCCCTGTATTATGTGGAGAATTGAAAGTAAAACATGTTGTAAATAAGGTGAGACCAAAAGATCGCCACACTAACAATACAGTAAATGACTATGTCCTGTGATCCCCAGTGACAAATACCATCTCTGCAGGCAAATTTGCCCTGCCCCGGGGACACCTGGTCACTGGGGAGTCCCTGCCTCTGTGCTGTCACTGAGATCAGCCCCTGCAGCTGTGCCCACTGCCCTGCCCCTGCTCATTTGCATGTTCCCAGAGCACAGCCCCTCCCTCCACACTATTCATAGTCTGCCCCAGCCCCTGAGGGTCAGTCCAGGCAGGACCCAGCATGGACATGAGGGCCCCCACTCAGCTCCTCAGCCTCCTGCTGCTCTGGCTCCCAGGTGAGGAAGGAAACACCAGGAGTTGATCAGCCTCGGGTGGGCAGGACCCCTGGCCCTCAGGGAAGTCCTCTGATGACAGGATGACAGTGTGGGTGTGTTTTCTGTTTCTATCTCAGGGGCCAGGTGTGCCATCCAGATGACCCAGTCTCCAACCTCTGTGTCTGCATCTCCGGGAGACAGAGTCACCATCTCCTGCCGGGCCAGTCAGAGTATTAGCAATAATTTACACTGGTACCAGCAGAAACCAGGGAAAGCTCCTAAGCTCCTCATCTATTGGGCATCCAATTTGCAACCTGGGGTCCCATCCCGTTTCAGTGGCAGTGGATCTGGGACAGATTTCACTCTCACCATCAGCAGCCTGGAGCCTGAAGATGCTGCCATTTACTACTGTCAGCAGAGTAGCAGTTTCCCTCCCACAGTGACACAGGCCTGAACAAAAACCACCCAGGGAGCAGATGTTGAGGCTGGGCAGCCCAGCTGCTCCTCCTGGTGCCCCATCTGCTGAGAGCTGTTCTCGCATGCAGCTCTGCCTTGATGGTGACTGTATGTTTTGGTAGAAGGGGCTCCCCTCTTTCCAACATTGAACATTCTGTGCCAGAGTAGTACATTTGTTACAAATGATGAGGCGTTATTGACACTGCTTCATAACACAAAACTCATAATTTTTAAGAGAGCTCACTCTTGTTTTATATCCTAAGGACAATTTAAAGTATGGATAAATTCATAATGGCAGGTATCCACCATTAGCATCATAAAGAGCTGTTTCACTACCCTGCAATTGCTCTGAGCTCCACCTATTTCTCTGCCTCCTCACAATGTCTGAAAATTACTGAGGTTTTGACTGCCCCCTCGGTGTTGCCATTTCCAGAATGTCCTGTATGGAATCACACAGATGGAGTCTGTTTCAGATGGGCTTCCTCACATCATCACTTAGGATCTGTACATGCCCTGTCATGTTCCTTTGCAGCGCTGAGGATACTCCCTTGTCTGGGTGTGTCACAGCTGATTTATCCTCCACCCAAGCTGTTCATATTCCCCGCTGCTTGAAGGACTTTGGCCCAGTTTTCATTGGGTTGTTTGTTCTCTTATTGTTGTATTTGAAGTGACCTTGTGTATATTGAATAAGAGTCACATTTCAAATAAACCTTTTGCAAATTTTCTTTCAGTGTTTCTTGTCAGGCATTGATTTGATACATGGAGATAGAGTTTATATTACAATCTTTTAAAGGACTAGAAATGTGGTGGTTGGGGAGGCAAAAACTAGAAATGGGGCTTCTCTGTTGCTCCCCCAGAAGCCAGAGCACATCTTCCACTGAATGGGTAAGTTGCCTAACTATGTGGTCTTAGATCCTTCTAGAAAGCCCTGGAGTGGGGAACTGATACTGTAGCCTCTGCAGCACCTCTGCAGGTGACTTTCCAGACCTCTCCTTGTGACTCTGCCTGCAGGTATGATGGACAGGAGTGAATCCTCCTCTCTGACTTACAAAGCTCAGTGAGGATCTCTCCTTGAATGAATCGGAGAAACCCAAAAGGAAAATGATTCTGTAAACAAGCTTCCAGAAGAGCTAGCTGTGCGGGGAGATCACAACTAGCACCCCCAATCGAAGCGTGGGGCCCAGTCTCTTCACATGGTCACCTTCTACCAAATGTGAGGACGGGTACCTGAAGAGCAGCCGCCGTCCCCCTCTGTCCTTGAGGTACTGTGGTCAGGACTGGAGACACAGGCGTCTCCCCCACTCGGGACCTCATTCATCCTGTTCACATCACCTGTGTCTTGTGTGCAGCAACCAGATTATATGCTTAATGCTTTATTCATTTAGTTCCATCCTTCTAATAGAGTTTTCTCTAAAGAAAATTCTTTTATGACTCTTATGTTTATGATATTGTAAGCTTAAGAAATTCACAGATCATAACCTTGATTTTATATTCACTGACTAATGAAAGTTCTTTGTCCTTTGCTCTGGTCTTAGAGGGGCTGTATGTCTCTGTCTATAAAAATGAGATTTTTTTCAAGCTCTTTTGACTTAAATATTCTTGTGGAATAATTTACTAGGTCCCAGGGAAGGCAATGTCTAACCCTGGCATCTACTAGTGGTAAACTCTCAGCCTGATAACGGCAAATACAGAGAACACTTAACTCTTGAATCTATGTCCATCCTGCAACATGGAGACTCTGCCCTTCAGCTCCAGGGCCGGCTGCTTTGTTGTATGTGAGATCATTTGGGAGAAGCCAAGCATGGTCGTCAGTCACCTACCTGGGATAGACCTGGACAGGTATCTACATGCTCAGAAATCTAATGACTCAGTTATATATATATATATATATATATATATACACATATATATATATATTTAAAGATTTATTTATGCATAGAAGAACTGCGGTGTAGGCCAGAGGTGTGGAAGGTTGAGAGATTCACCAGAGACAGAGTTGGGAGCAGAACAGGCAGATAGACTGAAATACACTTTGTGGGAGCAGTGGGCGAGACAGGGGAGATCTGCTATGCCTTATGTGGGTTCGCTCCCTGGCCAGGGATCGAACTCAGGCCACATCGGTGATACAGTATTATAGCACTGTGACTTAACCCCTACACCACCAGGTAGGTCCACCTATATGTGTCTTGATTGTAATGGCTGTTCCTCATTTTGGCTGTTTATGAAAAATAATGATCTTAACAACTTGAAAATAAAAAAAAAAATTATTGTTTCTAGCTATAGAGCAGAGTATCTAGAAAAATGATTTGCACAACTTCCATCGCGAGGCTGGCACAAGATCTCAGCTGGGTTACTACCAGGCAATCCTGAAATAGCTCCTAGATCAGATTTAGAATGCTTTTTTTTTTTTTTTAACACAATTGCTGGACTGTAACACTAGTTGGGAAAGTCTCAAATGCGAAGGTACAGTTTCCCTACTTCTGTATCTACTATACTTCCTGATGGTTCTGTCAATTGCACACTAGGGCTGGCCCAAGAGAAATGTTTGAAAGATTTGTTCTATTCTACTTGTTCATATTTGCTTAATTCTTTGAAGTTCTTTTTTTTTTTAATTTTTAGTTATACAAGCACTGGGTACAGTCAGAAGCGCGGGAGGGTGAGAGAATTCACCAGACCCAGAAATTATATTTTTATAGTAAAAACAATTAAGATTTAGTCTATTTGCCACTTAAAAGTTTATAATGCAATATTATTGACGATCACTATGCTGTGCATTAAAACTCCAGGTTTTATTTATCTACTAGTTGCCAGTTTGTATCCCTAAACAATGTTTGCCCAGATTCTCTAGCCCCAGCCCCTGGTGACCACATACTACTCTGTTTTTGTGAGTTCAACTCCGTAGACTTCCGAAAAAAGAGATATCATATAATTATTATCTTAACTGTTCTGACTTCACTTAGCATAATGATCTCAAGGCTCATTCATGTTCTCTGTATATATATAAATAAACCTCAATTTTTTCCACTCTGTTGATAAGTTGTTGCCATATGTTGGCTACTGTGAATAATAATTCAGGGGAGTGCCGCTATCTCTGATAGCCTAGTCTCATTTCTTTGCAGATATACTCATAATTGTATTCGCAATTCTTTCTGAATAACTCCATATACGTTTCAGAGTGCTTTCACTAATTTACATTTCCACCAACAATTATAAGGGTTTCTTGATGATGGCCCATAACAGGGGTGAGGTGATAGTTCACTGGGATTTTGATTGACATTTTCTGGTGATTAGTGATATTGATTATGCTTTCCTTTAATTAAAGGTGATCCTTGAGCCGACTTCTGTTCAGTTCCACTGCCCAATTATTTTAATCAGATTGTTTTTCCTTGTTACTGAGTTGTATGGATTCTTAATGTATTTTGCATTTACCTCTTATCCACTATGTGGCTTGGAAATATTTTCCCCTAGCCCATAAGTTACCTTTTCATTCAGTTGCTAACTTATTTTCTGTGATGTTTCTTAGATTGATGTGGCCCCACTACTGATTTTTGCTTTTGTTGCTTACACTTTGGTGTATTATCCAATAACAAAAAAGATCATTGTTTAGTCCAATGTCAAGCAGTTCCTTTGCTTCATTTTCTTTTAGGAGTTCCACTCTCTTATGCAAGTTAGTCTTACATTAATTATTTAAGTTAATTTTGTGAGTGGTGTTAGAGAGGGATCAATTTGATTTTCAGCACGGGGTCATCCAGGTTTCCCCATCGATCTGTTGTGGCGACTGTCCTTCCCCATTGTCCTTCCCTCTTGGCTCCCTTGAAAAAAATTTAATTAAGTGTAGAAGTGGATGTTTATTTCTGGGTCTTTGACTCAGTTCCACTGGTTTAAGTGTCTGTTTTTTGAAAAATACTGTAAAGGATGCTCAGCGTTGGCAGGGCTGCTGCTGTCCAGTCCTCTCCCTGCCCCTAGGCCAGCCTCTCACAGCAAGATCCTCCTGGCACCACTGCAGAATCACTGACTCCACCATGTACATTTCCTCCACACAGAGAGGGTACTGTGTTCTCTCTTCTCACAAGGGCTTCCTGTGTCCCCTTTTTGTCTCTCTCCACCCAGCTGCCCCCCACCAGGGCATTTGCATGAGGGTCCCAAGGAGGAGCTGCCCTTGCAAGTCTCAGCTAAAAGGCCAGCTCTGATCTTGCCTTGACTAAGGGGGCTCCTCAGTTCAGCTTCTCAAAAGGAGGTTCCCTGCTGAGCTGCTGGGGCTGCTGCTGCTTTGGGCCCCAGGTAAGGCAGAGGGGAGGGGAGAAAGGTGAGGGGGTGGGGAGGCTGAGCTCAGGGTGACCACTCCTGTGTATTCTGTACACACTTTAGACACAAACCTCTCAGTGTCTGGGGAGCAGCAAGAGAAAATTAGGACTCAGTGTCAGGGACCTGTGCTCTAGTGAACTGTGACATAGAAAGAGAGGGAGGGTGTAGGAGGATTCTAGAAATTCCTGCAAATCAGTTTTGAAAGTAGATATTTTGACAGTTAATATCGTAATCAAAAATACAATGATATAGCAAGAAATAATTACCAATGGAAAATTATGAAAATGGTTCATTAAATTTGTTCATAACCTTGTATTTCTTTTTCATTATCTCAGGATCCATTGGGGAGGTTGTGCTGACCCAGACTCCCCTCTCTCTGGCTGTCGTCCCTGGGGAGCAGGTCTCTGTCTCCTGCAGGGCCAGTCAGGGCCTTGTTTATAGTGATGGAAACTCCTATTTGCATTGGTTCCAGCAGAAGCCAGGCCAGCCTCTAAGACAACTGATCTTTAAATCATCCAGCAGGCCCTCTGGGGTCCCGGACAGGTTCAGTGGCAGCGGGGTCAGGGACAGATTTCACCCTGACAATCAGCAGGCTGGAGGCTGATGATGTTGGAGTGTATTACTGCATGCAGGGTACACATGTTCCTCCCACAGTGGTTGAGCCTTGAACAAAAACCTCCCTGTTCATCTGCCCCAGCTGCTCACAAGTGCTGCTTCTCTGGGGAGTAGGCTCAGCAGCTCTGTGTATGTGGGGAGAAAGATGATGGGGTCTCAGGGTAACTGAGAGATTCTAAGCTCTGCACCCCATCTATCCTACAGGTGCCCCCTTCCCAGCCCTGTGTGCACACAGTCTGGGCCTGCACAGCATCAGGGAGATGCAGGAAGCTCTGACAAAGGGGAGATGAGTAGGTCACCCTCAGGCTCCCTGTCTGTGTGCAGTGTGGTCACATCAGCACAGAGCAGGCAAGGGACAAGGGGGAGGGGCAATCAAGTTAAATGTATGTGTGGATATTTCTGTATTTGGTATATACTTTGGATAATATTTAATAATATTCAGAAATCCATATTTCCCCCCTTTCTCAGCTTCCCAGTCCAGTTTACAACTTACCTCTTCACTAAATAAAAATGGCCTGTGATCACATTGTACACAAAATGAGGGTCCCCACTCACCTCCTGGGCTGCTGATGCTCTGGACCCCAGGTAGGGGCAGAAAGAGATGAAAAAAGTAGAAAGGGGTAGAGCGGAAGCTCTGGTGGAGCCGTGGCCTTCCACTTGTTTTTTGTCTGGGTGTTGAGTACAGGGTCTCTTCCAGAATGAGTGTGTGATGCTTAGATCTGAAAGAGCGAGGGACAGTCCAGAGGGAACACGGACTGCGCTCTGGTGAGGGCTGTGGCAGGAGAAGGATGATGGTGTCCGTGACTCTAGGGGCCCCTTCACACCTTCAGGGCCCTGGTTCTTTATTGTGTGCATAATTTTGGAGTGGGATTCTGAGTCACACACACATGACAGTAAAATGAAATAGTATTTAGCCTGAGGACAAATCGTGAAGTGTCTCATAATTTCATTCGTAATCTCTTAATTTTCTCTCCATACTTTAGGCTCCAGTGCGCATGGAGCCCTCTCCCTGCCTGTCTCCCTGGGGAGAAGCTCTCCATCTCCTGCAGGACCAGTCAGAGCCTCACAGATAGTTTTGGAGCCTCCTCTCTGCAGTTGTATCTGCAGAAACTGGTCAGCCTCCCCAGCTCCTGAATATTTGCACTTCACACAGCCTTGAAGACATTCAAGACAGACATTCCTGTGCGGCTCTGGTGGTATAGTGGTGAACACCTATCTCTGAGATAGGCATTCTGAACTTCTCAAGGGGGAACAGTCACATTCCCACCTGCCCTACACACCCTTGCTTTGACTGACCGCTTGCCTACTGCACAGGTTGCCCCAAATAGCTTTAGGGTTTCTCATAGCACCACAATGGAAAGATTCATTTTGTGGGGATGATAAACCAGACTCTGGCAGGATCTAAAATTTGCAACAGGAGGAAAATTTCCCCAAATGGGTCACTGCAAGTAGTGACTAGAGAGGCTGTTTCTCATTCTACTCCTTAGCTCCCAAACACATGCATATTTGCTATAAAAATTTCATCATTGCAGAATTTGTGGCACACTTGAATGAAAGTTTCCAAAGTATGCAAAATATCCTATTGAAATGGATTCTTGTGTGATATTTTATTTGGTAGGGTTATGGTATTCCATGGTTAAGGGTTAATGTGTTAAGGGTTAATGGTTAAGGGTAACGTGTTCTTCATGACAGCATAAATTCCTGCTTCTATTGGTAAATTATCAACTCTGTGAAACCGCAGACAGTGAGGTCAGCAGAGATTCTACAGTGGGCAGGAGAATCTAAGCTATAACCAGAATACAATAAATTCCAGTAAAGTTTAACCATGTCCTCTAGAGATGGAAAAGTGGTCTGATGTACAAAGTTTCCCCAGAGGCTGTTGATGTTAGTCCCTACATATGAAAACTCATATCCAGACATGATGATAAGTAATCTACATGATGGAGATGGCATGAGGAGATCCATAATATTGGGCATAAATATAACCTCCATCCTTGTCATCAGGGTTACACTATTTCTGACCATATTGAACAAAGATTGTGATAGTTGAGTCTGGAGCCAAATAATCTAAGTGCTTGGTTATTTGGTGTGTTGACTGAATGATGCTGAATGATGACATGAGACAATATCCTGCATGCCTAGTGTCCACTTGCGTGGGTACATCCATAGCCCTTTTCCCCAGATCTGACTCTGATGTTCCAAACTTCTTCCAGACCCTTAATTCATCAGCTATATGGGAATCTATGTAAATCCTTATCTCTGGCCAGTTCTCTATCTCCAGTAAGTGGTTGACCTATGCACTGATTAAATACATGCTAATTCAACATCTGTTTCAGAGTCCTATGGGCTGTAATTGGGAACATGCACTTTTATTACATTCAATATATAATACCAATATTTCCATAAATAAACCTGGAACTGTATTTAGCCAATTGGGAACTCCCATGAGGCTAAAGTACACACTGATGAAGACTTGTTAGGTCAAGGGAAGTAAGTGATATGGGGACTGAATGCCAGTTCATGTGGGTTAAGTGAACTAATTTAATTTGCTTACCCCCAATTCCAAATGTACCACCTCTGTCCTAAGATTGACTGCTGTTGAGATCTGTCTCACCTGAAAATTTGGTGGGTCTGATATGGCAAGATTGTAATGGGTACCTTAATTATACAGTTGTTAAACATGTCCATCAAGAGCTCTTGGCATTCTTATAGGTGGTCTTGCTCTAGAATCTAGAAATCTGTGACTAAATCACAGGGTTGACAGTGTGCACACAATGACTTAACTACTGTATTATAGACTATGTAGCAACACATGTTATTCTAGATCATTGGCACAAGTGGCCGAGCCACGTATTTCCCAGGCTGAACCTGATGGAGAATTCTCTTCTGCCTGCTTCCACCCTGACTGGCAGCCTTCCAAGTTAGCTGACAGATGGGTGGTGTGCTGTGTTGTGTCATCTCCAGTGTGTTGTGATGTTTCAATACTCTACAAACCTTAAAAATAAGCCCTGTCTCCATTCTCAGTGGTAGGAGGTAGAGATGCAATTTCTTGTACTTTATTTTGAAGACGATGTTTCAACAAGTCTCAGATACCTGGTCTCTGCCATATTCACAATGTGACAAGGTCCTGTATTTTGTATGTTTTGCACCCTACCTTCCAACCACAAAGAGTTTACACGTCTTCTAGAATACATGCAATTGCTTATCAGGTCTTCCTAACTTGATGTCATCCATCCAGTATTTTTTTTTAAATTTTTTAAAATTTTTTACATCATTGTTCATTTTTAAACAATATTTGCTTCCCCCCACCCCCTCAGGTATTGTCCCCATAGAACTTCCTTCACCAATGCACCTGTGCACCATCACCTCAGTCCCCTGTGCTTATTCCTCCCTCTCTCTGATCCCTCTGTCTCTGATTTATAATTGCCCGTTTTTGCTTTGTTGTGTTTTGTACTGTTATTATTTTTTTACACTGTTGTCTTATTTTGTTCTCCTATATTCCTGCTGTAAGTGAAACCAATCGATATTTTTTTTTTCTTCTGGCTTATTTCACTGAGCATAATTCCTTCTAGCTCCATCCATGTTGCTGTGAATGGTTGAGTTTATCTTTTTTGATTGCTGAATAGTATTCCATTGTGTATATATACCACATCTTCTTGATTTATTGCAGCGCTATTTACAATAGGTAAAACCTGGAAAAATCCAGTATTGTTTTATAGGCACCATGGGATGTTCAGATAATCACACTTATCTGAGGCTCCACGGTGACAAGGAAATGAGGTTAACAAAGTCAGGCACACATCCTCAATATTGTGGGTGTGGGCTGTTGGTTAATCCAATTGAAAGCAAACTAGACCAGGGATGCTTGAGAAATTTTCTCTTTCCTGTCCTGCTCTGTCTCACGTATCATCAAGCATGGACAAAGTCTTTCAAAACTAAGGGTATAAAAGTAACTATACAAGATTAGTAAAATATGGAGATATGGTTGACAGCACAGTGTCCACAAACAACAACATAATTTACTTAACTTTTTATTAAGTTAATAATGAATTATTAACAAATAGGAATATTTGTTAAGAGGGTAGATTTCGTGTTATATATTCTTAGCACAAAAAGTAAACAAATAAGTTAAATTAATAAAATCTAACCAAAATAACTTCCAAAAGATACAAGGAATCTTGTTAATGTGGTAGACTGTCTAATACCACGGTTAAGATAGTTTTGCTGTGTGCATATATTCAGCCTCATCAAAATGTATATATAAAGTATGTGCAACTAAAAACTCAACATTTTCAGTAGATCACCAGCAGAGGGAGACTTAATACACTCAGAGAAGGGGTAAGAGAGTGTTCTGGCAAACAAGTGAGTGTTACCAACATGGATCTCTGTAGTTTGCATATATCCTTCTGACATTCGAGATGCCTTGCCTCTCAGAATCTTACAGGAAGGTTTTGATCTTGAGATGTGATATGAACAAAATTAACGAGATCAAAGCAGCGAGAGGGTGTCCCCATCAGAGGTCGTGGGGTTTCTGCTCCTCTGGCTTCTAGGGGAGAATATTTGGACAATGTTAAAGTGGAGATGTAATTTTAATCAGTGTGCTGTGGGCAATGAGACTATTTCTGGAAATGGCCGGGCTCTGCCACCCATCGCTACAGCTGACAATGAGCAGAGACAGGAATTTAATCTATAAGAAATGCCTTATTTTTTGAATTCTGGTCAATAATCTGGGAGAACAGTGGGTATATCACCCCATAGAAACCATTGTGCCATCTCATCCCAAGCTGTCCTATTTATGTTGAGTTAAATAACAGCCCATCAGAACAGCCATCACAGTTGATGTTTTTGGTATTTGGTACATTCAGCCTCTAGAATTTTGTTATCAACCTCCTGGTTCCCTTGACCCTGGTGCATGGGATAGCATCAATGTCTAGCACTCATCTGGGCATCACAAAAGCAAGTTTTAAAGAAAACAGATCATTAGTCTTACAGTGTCTGCGCAGCCTATGCCCTCCTTGAGTGTGCAGATTCCTACCTAGGTGTGGGGCCCTCCCCGTCCTCCCCTGATCCCAGCCACAGACATCTCTCTTAAGCTTGGAATATCAGCTCTCCCAATGAGAATGTTCACATGAAACAAGGGAAGGCATCCAGGGCTTTGTTGTCAGTGGGGTGGGGGGGGGACGGGCAGCTCAGGGCTCCTGGCCTAGGGAGACTGAAATCCACATTTCTCAAGTGCCTTTCCCCAAGATTGTGTCTGAAGTCATTTAACCCAAGAGAAGTTAATAGAAAGCTCAAGGAAGGGTGGAAAAGTTGAATGGTCATCATCATTTCCTATATTGATTAGGAAGTGCATGGATCACCTCTCAGTCCAACAGGAATGCTGCTTACTGCTTATCTCTTTCTTCATGCCGGGCTATATTCAATAGGGTTAAAACTTAGTGTCTGTGCTTTGCTCAGCAGAACAATGCCCGGTGACCTGAAGTAGAGAAGAAGGGGAACCACTCACAGTCCTGGAAACAAGGCCAAATAGGGACCAGCAGGACCATAAAAACTAGCCCAGCTCAGGAATGCAGACCAGACTGAGGACACATTCTGAAGGCCAGCGCTGGAGACCACGCGCCCAGCAGATCACGGGCACAAATGGTGCTAGAGTCAGAAGGCCGCATGACTTCGAGTATAGTTAAGTTCTTCAGGAGCAGACACCCCTACTCCTCTTGGCCCAATATTCAGCAAATCTGCCAATTTTGGCCTCCTCTAATTTCCACATGATCAAACTTAAAAATCCTGTACAATTTTTTTAAGTGGCTTAAGGTACTATATGGAGTTATGGGGAAAAAACTTGCCCTGATTCTTGAAGAGACTGAAGATCACAACACTCATAAGACAGTAGAGGAGTTTGTCTTGTCCTCTCCAGTGAGCAGTATTTTCTCTGCACACAGATTTGTGCTGCCCTGCTGGGACCTGGTGAGTGGGGAGTCCCTGCTTCTGTGCTGCTGAGATCAGCCCCTGCAGCTGTGTCCGCTGCCCCGCCCCTGCTCATTTGCATGTTCCCAGAGCACAGCCCCTCCCTCCACACTATTCATAGTCTGCCCCAGCCCCTGAGGGTCAGTCCAGGCAGGACCCAGCATGAACATGAGGGCCCCTGGTCAGCTCCTCAGCCTCCTGCTGCTCTGGCTCCCAGGTGAGGAAGGAAACACCAGGAGTTGAGCAGCCCCAGGTAGCAGGACCCCTGGCCCTCAGGGAAGTCCTCTTATGACAGGATGACAGTGTTGCTGTATTTTGTCTTTCTATTTCAGGGGCCAGGTGTGACATCCAGATGACCCAGTCTCCATCCTCCTTATCTGCATCTCTGGGAGACAGAGTCACCATCTCCTGCCGGGCCAGTCAGACTGTTTACAGTAATTTACACTGGTATCAGCAGAAACCAGGGAAAGCTCCTAAGCTCCTGATCGGTTATGCAAACAGTGTGCAGCCTGGGGTCCCATCCCGCTTCAGTGGCAGTGGGTCTGGGACAGATTTCACTTTCACCATCAGCAGCCTGGAGCCTGAAGATGCTGCCACTTACTACTGTCAGCAGGGTAAAAGCTATCCTCCCACAATGGTATAAGCCTGAGCAAAAACCACCCAGGGAGCTGCTGTGTGAGGCTGGGCTGCCCCAGCTGCTCCTCCTGGTGCCCCATTTGCTGAGAGCTGCTCTTGTATGCAAATTAGTTGAAGGTGATTGGAAGTTTCTGGTAAAAGGGATTCCCTTCTTTCCAACACTGAACATCCCATATCAGACTAGAACTTTTATACTAATGAACCTCCATTGCCTCTTCTCAAACCCACTATCCATAATTAATAAGGGGGCTTACTATTGGCATTGTATATTCTAAGGACAGTTTAGAATAAGGACAATGACAAGGATATGTACTCACCTTTGCACCATCACAAAGAGTAAGATCACTGCCCTAACATTTCTCTGTGTTGCATCTGTTGTCCCACCCACTCCTAAAACCCAAACTTCACTGCTGTTTTCACTGCCCCCTTAAAGTTCCCTTTTCCAGAATCCCCTTAGATGGAATCACAGCCTGTTTCAGATTGGCTTCTGCACTTAAATGAGCATTTCATTTGTGTCCATGTCATTTCAGGACATATTAGCTCATTCTTATTCAGTGTCGATTAATATTCCATTGTCTGGATGTGTCTCCGTTGATGTATACATTTCACATCTACTGAACGTCACCTTGCAGGCTTCCAATTTTGGTATTTAGGAATAAAATGCTATAAACATTGTGTGCAGGTTGTATGTGAACATCTGGCCAAACCCTTTTGGGAAAATACCAGAGAGTCCAATCACTGCTGGACTAGATGGTTAAGTGTATGTTTAATGTTGTAAGAAACCAGAAAACAGTGATCCAAAGTGACTACACCAGCTTAAATTCCCACCAGTGGTGTGTGGCAGATCCCCTGTGGCAGGAGGAGGGGGCCCACAGGAAACAATAGTGTGTAAAAGGAAATGTATAGATAATGTCAGGAAATGTCCTAATATAAATCCTGATATAAATCAGTCCTAATATAAATCAGACAATGGGATAGAGATGTGGTGCTGAGAGACTGCTGATCTGTGGGGGTCAGGAAAATCTCCCTCATCCCTCATCTGGACCATGGCCACACCCTCCTCCAAGGCCACCAGTCTCTCCCCTGGCCACCCCGAGCCTAGTCTCCAGTCAGCCCCAGAGGATCTTTGTAAATGTAACTCATGCTTCTCTGCTCAACTCTTCCCACATTCCACTTCACCCAGAGTGAGAATCCAAGGTCTTGCAACGTTCCCGGCATCACGGGATCAGCCCCTCCCTGTTCTTCCCCACCTTTCCCCTAACACCCTGACCTGCAGGGCCTGTAAGGAGGCCACTGCTTAAGCCTGACCACATGGCAGGACTCACAGCCCTGCCGCCATGGGAGACTGAACACCGGGACCAGCAGGACACACAGCACCAGGACTGCTGGCTCCACGCAGGTGCTGCCCTTAACACAGGCTGGTGCCATGGGGCCACAAGGACACGTGGGAGAAAGGTGGCACTAGTGACACACAGGGCGATGGAGTGAGTGTTTTCTTAAACCTACCACTTGGGATTTTCAGTGTTTGAATACACAGATCTTATTTACTCTTCCTGTTCACACTTGCTATTTAACCGCAATGCGTATTTTGGGTTCTGCTAATTGTGTCTAAGTATTTGACAAATGATCTTACAATCCTTTTTTTTTAAAGATTTATTTATTTAAATAAGAACTGGGGTACAGGCCAGTAGCACAGGAGGGTGAGAGAATTCCCCAGAGCCAGAGCAGGGAGCAGAACAGGCAGAAGGACGGAAGTACACTGCCGAGGGGAGCAGCAGGCGAGACAGGAGAGGTCTCCTGTACAACGTGGATTGCTCCCTGGCTGGCCAGGATTCGAACCGCACTGCAGAGGCTGCGGACAGCTTCACAGCTCAATCCCCGTTGTGCCACATGGGAAGCCCCTGATCCTACAATCTTAAGCTAAATAGTTTAATCATGGAATGGGCAACAACACTTTATGTATGAAAGTTATTTATTTATTTATTTTTACTGTGACGTGATCTGTTTAAAATCCATGCTTAGAGTGTCATAAATGATGTAGGCCAAGTGTTGTGTAAATCAGAAAAGTAAGAAATGATAGTCTATTTCATACATTTTTAAAAACAATTTTTTAGTTGGAGCCATTAAAAACCATAACCTAAACTGAATTAAAAATTTTAAAAATATTAGTCACAAATGTAAGATGGAGCATGATCTTAATCAAGAGTAAGTGCAGAGAGGGGCCTCCTCAGTGGCGCAGCGGTTGAGCGCTGGGTTGCGAAGCTGCCCGCGGCCTCTGCGGCGCCGGTTCGATCCCCGGCTGCTCCCCGGCCACTGGAGGAGGGTCCCACATGGCGCGCAGACCTCTCCTGCCGCCCGCTGCTCCCCTCAGCAGTGTGCTTCGGTCCTTCTGCCTGCTCTGCTCTCCGCTCTGGCTTTGGTGAATTCTCTCACCCTCCCGCGCTTCTGACTGTACCCAGTGCATGTATAAACAAAACAAACAAACAAACAAACAAACAAACAAATAAATAAATAAATAAATAAATAACATGCCTCTAAAAAAACAAAAAAAAAAAAAGAGTAAGTACAGAGAAAGGATCCGAAACATTCACAAACACAGTTCCCCCCCCACACACACACACGTTTTCATAAATTCATCACAGGACCCTAAAGCAGCCATGGTCCAGCTGTCAACGAGCTGCACTATCCTGCATGTCACAGTTTGTTCACACATAGAAGATCCTCAGCTCCGCATAGGAGGGTGATGCTTTGAATGGACATGTTTAGATGCACTTGGAAACAAAGACACTAAAGATGAAAGAACATTCTCTAGGTCACAAGAGCTGGCCACACAGATGACATGGGACACGGGACACAGACAGGCGTCCCCGAGTGCTGGGGACACGGTTCCTGTCTTTGCAGCCACCTCGGAGTCTGGGGCTCCTTGACCTGTCACACACAGTGCAGGGCTGTCTCTGCCTCCATCTCCATCCACGCCACTCCCTGCTGTCCTCTCTGCAACTCACAGCAACTACAGGCTCGATCCCAGTGGTCCAGGACTGAGTCAGGATTGGTGCTTATACTCGCCCACGTTCCAATCCAGGGACATGCTCTTTAATGAAGAAAGAATCTGTGACTATATTGGGGGAGTGGGCGAGCATCAAAGACACACGATGCTCCTCATCTCATCCCGTTCATTGCTCTGCACCAGCAAACAGATCCAGCTCTCCATGTGGGGACACCCTCCTCACCCACTCTCCTCCACACTTCATGCTATACACTCCTCATTCCCTTAACGAAGATCAGTCTATACTGTATGAACTCCAAACTCAGTGCAGTATCTCCCTTCACCTTCCTCTACACAGTCTCCTTACTCTACCTGGGTTCCAACTCCCTGCTCCAGCACCAAGAGCTGCTGTCTCAACACCTGGGGGATATTTGGTGACTGATGAACATGCAGATGGAGGAACACAGTAGACTCCAGGGATCACTGAGGAGTTGGTCTGGGAGGACTTCAGCTCAGAAGGGAGCACCTGGGGAAGGACGTGAGCAACAATTCAGGGAGACCAGGCCTTCTGCTTGGGTCTGTGTAATGACACAGCGCTGGGGAGGGAGGAGACTGTCAGATATTGGGGAGAACACCCTGAGCTTGGTGCTGAGGCAGACATGGTGGGACAGGGCCTCAGACAGTGCAGAGACACAAGGCTTAGCTGGAGATGAGGTCAGCAGGGAGGATGCTCAGTATCTGGGCTCTCACAACTCCTCACGGCCACACTCTGCATTGTCCTCCCACCTCACTGCATCTGGTTGGCAGTAATGATAATTTTCACTCCAGCAAGATCAGGGAACCAGAGTGAAAAGGAAACCTGAGTAGCCTTAAGCACATATCCACTTGAAAATTAAAACACAATTTCACTGAATGTTACATTTGAAAGGATCTGTATTACATGGAGAATAAGAAGTGAAGCTTTTCCTAAATATTGAGACCAAAGATACTCCACCCACAGGACAGTAACTGATTCTGTCCTGTGTTCTTCAGGCAAAAATGCTTTCTCTGCAGGAAAATGATCAGCCCCTGCAGCTGTGCCCACTGCCCCGCCCCTGCTCATTTGCATGTTCCCAGAGCACAGACCCTCCCTGCATTATATTATAGTCTGTCACAGCACCAGAAGGTCAGTCCAGGCAGGACCCAGCGTGGACATGAGGGCCCCCGCTCAGCTCCTCAGCCTCCTGCTGCTCTGGCTCCCAGGTGAGTTGTTCAGCCCTGGGTGGGCGGGACCCTTGGCCCACAAGGAAGTCCTCTGATGACAGGATGACAGTGTGGCTGTGTTTTCTGTTTCCATCCCAGGGGCCAAGTGTGACATCCAGATGACCCAGTCTCCACCCTCCGTGTCTGCATCTCTGGGAGACAGAGTCACCATCTCTTGCCGGGCCAGTCAGAGTGTTTACAGTTATCTAAACTGGTATCAGCAGAAACCAGGCAAAGCTCCTAAGCTCCTGATCCACCGTGCATCCAATTTGCAGCCCGGGGTCCCATCCCGCTTCAGTGGCAGTGGATCTGGGACAGATTTCACTCTCACCATCAGCAGCCTGGAGCCTGAAGATGCGGCCACTTACTTCTGTCAGCAGTGGAATAGTATCCCTCCCACAGTGACACAAGCCTGAACAAAAACCACCCAGGGAGCAGCTGCTTTAGGCTGGGCAGCCCAGTTGCTTTCAATGCTGCTTCTATCTGCTAAGAGCACATCTCAGATGGAGTCTCACTTCGAAGGACTGAATGGGTTGGTAGAAGGAGTAGGTGGCTCTTTGTCCCTAACTCTCTTTCCCTCTTGGCCCAGCAGCACAGAGAAAACAGTGTCTCTATGAATTCAATAAAGACAGAGCTGATGACACCTCAGCTGTCTGCCGATGACCTGATGAGGTCATAGTGGTAGGGAGCCACTGTAGTTTCAGTAAGAAGTTTTTAAAATAAAATACACACACACACACACACACAGATGATTAAGGCTCCTAGAAATTGAGCATAAGGATTTTCCCATAACACCCTCCTCCCACACAGACCTCATCTCCCCAGCAGGTGTGCAGATGTTCCAGCTGTAGACCCTGAACCCTCAGATTAGAAGAGGACCCGCCCCGGCTCCTGCACAGGCTAACAGTTTGCAGTTGACAAGGGCGTGTGCCCCCATGACAGTGTCCACAGAGCAGCTTCACTGTTTCATATTCCTTCGTGCTCCACCTCTTCATCCCCCCACAGCCCTTGACGTCATTACTGTCCCCACTGTGTCCCCTTCCCCTGAATGTCCTTCACATGTATGCACATTTTTCAGCCTGATTTTTGCCCTTAAAATTAAGTTTCTTCCATGTCTTTTTTTTTTTTTTTGACTATTCAGGAATCACAAATTAAATCATCAGCAGCACACAGTCACCCCCTAGGATGCCTGACTATAGACAGTGACCCCTCCTCACATCGTCACCTGTCATGATGATATGACATCGGGGACTCCCTCAAATATCGTGGTGGGGACCATTTAGTGCTGAGCAGTGATCCATTGTCTGGATGAGCAACAGTTTATTTATACATTCACCACCCCATGGAGGATAGCTGGACGCTCCCAAATTCTTAATTTATGAGTAATGTACCGTAAGCTCTGAGGTCGGGTGTAATGTGGATGTTTAACCCTTTGGGGGAAATGCGAAGGAGTCCAGTTACTGGATGACATGCAGGAGTGTGCTTATCTTGTAGAAAATCAGTACCCTGTGGTCCCAAGTGATGATAACAATTTGCGTTCCCGCAGTGATGTGTGAGACAGTCCCTGGAGTCACAACTCAGTGGCAGATGATGTTGTGATGAAGTGTCACTGTTCTAGAGTCAGACATCCCAGAGGGAGTACCGTGGGGGCTACTGTGGATTTCCTTTGCATTTCCAGATGATGTGACATGTGGCCCATCTCTTCACTTGCTCGTGAGTCAACTGTGTATCACTTGAGTGAGGGGTCTGCTAAGGAAATTGCCCCAATTTTTATTGAGGTGTTTGTTCTAAGAATTACCTGTGGATTTCAGATAATAACCCCATCCCTGATATGTCTTTTGCACTTTTTCTCCCTATTCTGTCTTGTCTAGAATTGTTTTAATAGAGGGAGGTAGAGATTAAATTACAATTCTGTCATGATCTTGGGGCATGTGTTCAGGGAAGCAAACACCAGACATGGGGTTCTCTGTCTCTGTCCAGGACACCAGAGCACAGCATCACTGAGTGGATAAGTTGCCTGCTATTGTGGTCCTCAGACCTCTCTATAAAGTCCAGGGCAGGGCGCTGAAGCCCTAGACTCTGCTGCTCCTCTCCAGGTGACTCTCCAGAACTGCAATTGTGATGGACAGGAATGAATCCTCTCCTCTTCAAAGCTCAGTGAGGACCCCTTATTGACAATTCTAAAGAGACATACAGAGAAAAGGGGCTGGGGTAAATGTGCTTTCAGAAGAGATGGCCACACGGGAGGTGACTACTAGCACCCAAATATAAACAAAGCATCACCTGCTCAGGGGGGTCCTGTCTCTTCACGTTGTCCAGTGTCAACTTCATATTTGAGGATGGGAACCAGAAGAGGAGCACTGTCACTGTCTGTCCTCCCTCAGGGACCGTGGTCAGGACTGGAGACGCAGGGGTCTCCTCCCTCAGGACCTCATGCGAGTCATTCTCCACCTGCGTCCTCTCCACCACCCGTGGCCTGTGTGCACGGCCAGATTCAGACATGGTCAGGCTTGTGTTACTTTCATGTTTGTTTGCTTCTTATCATACATACACACATACACACACATATAATTTCTTATTTACTTAGTTCCATTCCCCCAAGGGCTAGTTCCCTCCAGAAATTTCTTAAATTAATCTATTATGACTACAGTGTGTAAGGATGACAGAGTTCAACAGACTTTAACAACTGGCTGCCCTAAATTTGGCATTCACTAAGATAAAACTTTTTTTGTTCTTTCTTCTTAAACAAGTCTATTTGGTCTCTCTAAGAAAGAAAGTTTATTCTCCTTGTCAGGGTCTTCTGACTTCAATATACCTATGGAGATCAGTGTACTAGGTCCTTCGATCTGACAGAGTTAACAAATAAACTTGCAGAGCCTCCCTGGTGGCCCAAGGGGTTGAGCATCGCACTGTGAAGCATTCTGAAGCCTCTGCAGCATGAGTTCTATCCCCGGCCAGCCAGGGAGCAACCCTCATGCGCAGCAGATCTCTCCTGACTCGCCTGTTGCTCACCTCAGCAGTGTATTCAATCTGGCTGTTCTATTCCCCGCTCTGTCTTTGGTGAATCCTCTCACTCCCGCATCTCTGGCCTGTACTCTAGCTCTTGTATGCATAAATAAAGAAATCTTGGGCCTCCCCGGTGGCGCAGCGGTTGAGCGCTGGGTTGCGAAGCTGCCTGCGGCCTCTGCGGCGCCGGTTCGATCCCCGGCTGCTCCCCGGCCACCGGAGGAGGATCCCACATGGTGCGCAGACCTCTCCTGCCACCCGCTGCTCCCCTCAGCAGTGTACTTCAGTCCCTCTGCCTGCTCTGCTCCCCACTCTGGCTCTGGTGAATTCTCTCACCCTCCCGCGCTTCTGACTGTACCCAGCGCATGTATAAACAAAACAAACAAACAAATATAATAAATAAATAAAAACATGCCTCTATAAAAAAAAAAAAAAGTTTAAAAAAAAAAAAAGAAAAAAAAAAAAAAGAAATCTTTGGGCCTCCCCAGTGGCGCAGCAGTTGAGCGCTGGGTTGCGAAGCTGCCCGTGGCCTCTGCGACCCCGGTTCGATCCCTGGCTGCTCCCCGGCCACTGGAGGAGGGTCCCACATGGCGCGCAGACCTCTCCTGCTGCCCGCTGCTCCCCTCAGCAGTGTACTTCGGTTCTTCTGCCTGTTCTGCTCCCCTCTCTGGCCCTGGTAAATTCTCTCACCCTCCCGCACTTCTGACTGTACCCAGTGCATGTATAAACAAACAAACAAACAAATAAATAAATAAAAACATGCCTCTATTAAAAAAAAAAGAAATCTGTAAAAAAAATATAAAAAAATAAACTTGCAGAATCTGATCTTTCTTGTCTTGTGGATAAACAAATGTTTCTTTCAGTTTCCATGAGACTGATGAAAGACAGGACACTCACTGTGCCCCTATGAAACCCTCCTGTCTCCCCTGGGTTCTCTCCACCCCCTACTCCCAGCAGGGCATTTGCATGCGGATCCCTAGGGAGGACCTGCACCTTCAGGACTGACATAAAACAACAGCTGCAAACTGATCTCACCCGACAGGGCTCATCAGGTCACCCTCTCAGAATGAGGTTCCCTGCTCAGCTCATGGGGCTGCTGATGCTCTGGACCCCAGGTAAGGCAGAGGGGAGAGGAGAATGGAGCACAGGGTAGGGAGCCTGAGCTCTGGGGCTGTCTGTCCCCATGTGTATTCCATCTCTGTGTTAGGTGTGTGTGCCTTGTCCTTAAGAGAAAGTGGTGCTGAGATGTGCGACTATATGAAGCATCTGTACCTTAGGGACACTGTCTAGAGATGACAGGCAAAGTGTAGAGTCTCTTTCCACAGGTTATTTATTGTGAGTTCATGGTTTTGGTGTGGAAATATATACCTCAAATATTGATAGTAAAACAAAGCAGTATTTTAGCCTAAATGAATAACAGACTTGAAATAATAAAAATGACTGATAATACTTGTCTTCACTTGTCACTTTTCTCTCCTTTCTTCAGGATCCAGTGGGGAGGTTGTGCTGACCCAGACGCCACTCTCCCTGCCCGTCGTCCCTGGGGAGCAGGTCTCCATCTCCTGCAGGGCCAGTCAGAGCCTCGTACATAGTGATGGAAACACGTATATAAATTGGTTCCAGCAGAAGCCAGACCAGTCTCCAAGGCGCCTGATCTATAAGGTTTCCAATAGGCCCTCTGGGGTCCCAGACAGGTTCAGTGGCAGCGGGTCAGGCACAGATTTCACCCTGAAGATCAGCAGGGTGGAGGCTGAGGATGTTGGAGTCTATTACTGCTTGCAGGGTACACATACTCCTCCCACAGTGGTTGAGGCCCGAACAAAAACCTCCCTCATGGCCTGGACCAGATGCCCACACAGTTGACTTTTGTCTCATGAGCAGTCAGAGAAGACTCTGAGTGTGTGTAAGAGGAAGGTGGTGGAGAGCTCTGGACCATGAGTGTCTCAGGCCACCAGAGACACCAGCTGTGAAGCCCTGTCAGTGCACAGCATCGGCCTGGAACAGGGCAGGGAGCGTGGGTGGGCTGGAACTGGGAACAGCCCCTTATGGTGAAAGGGACAATTGCTTGGATGTTCCCTGCCTGGCCTGCATTGGTCAGTGACATGTAGTCAGCCTCATAAACATACAACGACACAGACACATTTTGCCAGAAAAGGAAAAAGTAATGGAATTTATCAGTTTGGTATGATTTCTATAGCATAAATTTGGTCATTTTGTTAAATTGATATTTTGCCATATTCTCAATTTCCTACTCCTTCATTACTTAAACTATCTTCTCCACTCATGGTTGGGAAAACATTCTCAAAGTTACTCTCAGTCACAGCACAATGACAACACTTACTCAAAATATTTCCTTTTTGAGCATTCAAATAACATGGTAATTTGAAGTAAATACAAGTTTTCATATTTCCTTTTTTTAAAGATTTAATATTTCATGCATGCAAGAACTGGGGTACAGGCCAGAGTTGTGGGGGGTGAGGGGATTCACCAGAGACAGAGTGGTGAACAGTACTGGATGATTGACTGAAAACACTGCTGAGGGGAGCAGCAGGCGCGACAGGAGAGGTTTGCCGTGCCATGTGGGTACCTCCCTGGCTGGGGATTGAACTTGTGCTGCAGTGGCTGCGGACACCTTCATAGGTTGCATCTTAACTCCTTGCGCTACCAGAGAGGCCCGGGATTTCATATTTCAAGAACATATTTATCTCTAGACCAGCGAATCCTACTGTGTGGGCCTCAGCTCCATGGAAATCAACCTGCTTTGGGGAAAGGAGACTTTCCCCCAGGGAAAGTGCAGCTGGAACTAGGGGTGGAATATGAGGCTTCTGGGACCATTCTCGGGTGCAATTCAGGTCTCTGGCCTAGGGGCATTGAAACCCAGAATCTATAATCTCCATTTTGAATCACTGCCCCAGATATTGCCTGTACCAGGTGCACTACAATGAGAGGGTAACTGGTAGTTGAAGCAGGGAGAAGAGTGACAGGACAACTTCCTTTCCTGTCTGGATTGTCATAGGATGCACACGGATCTCCTCTCACCCTCAGAAGGAATATTCTGTGCTGATTATCAGACTCAGTTATCCCTCGTTCATCTACTTACAAGATTCGAACTGCTCTTTGTAGGTTACTTCCTGACACAACCACCTTTGGGATTAATAGAACCAGGATCCTGTATTAATACTTTTTATACCAAGAAGGATTTCAGTGCATGATTGTGTCTTTATGATTGTTTCCCATGGACTTATCTGCTTTTCATAATAATTTTTGGTGCCCAATTAAGACACTTGAAATATAAACTAATGTCATATTGAAAAACAGTTTAGTTAATGAGTTTTACCATATTTGACAAAATGATCCCAGGCGGTTTTTATCACAAACAGTTTTTCAATACCACACATATCTCACACACACTGTGAAAATTTACCTGATGAGAAGGAACATTGCTGCACAGAAGGCATCTTTGCATACAATAGTTTCAGGTTAGAGAACATCCATGGTAGAAATTTGTGTCATGGGCCTGATTACACAAACCCAAATGTCAAGAAGATCGATGAAGGGACAGCAATTTGTAAGGTACATCTGCATGTGTGTTTGTGAGAGAGAGAGAGAGAGAGAGAGAGAGAGAGAGAGAGAGAGAGTGTGTGTGTGTGTGTGTGTGTGTGTGTGTGTGGAGAGAGAGAGAGTTTTGATAGGTTTTCAAACATGTTATTTCTACCTGCATTCAATTATGAATTAGTATTCCAAAAACTTCCCAATTTGGAGTTCCTTTTAGTACCAAAGCTTAAAAATATGCAAATTCAGACTAGGTGCTCTGGTCTGCTATGGATCAGACTCAGCAAGTGCACAGCCTCACACACTGACTCCTCTCCTGTCTCCATCAAGACCACTCCTATAGGGTCTTTCTTCTCTCTGCCTCTAAACATGGAAAGGTCTTCACCACTAAGAGTATGCTGTCTTTGCCTTTGTGCATATAGATGACCAACTCTTCGAAGGTGCACCCTTTAACAGTGTGAAGCCCCTGCTAGCCAGGATGGTACAAATGCAAGAACATATTTTGGGACTGACCGATTTTTGTTCCCCTTCAAAAATCAAGGAAATTTAAAATTCTGAATAAGATTACCAGTCAGAAATGAAGGTAAATATTTTTTAAAAAGTAAACACAGGAAATTAACCACTAGAAGACACAAATTAATTGAAATTCTATAAAAAATTTATCAGGGAGAATAAAGTAATGGCAGGTATAAGTTCAGAGAGAAAAGAAGAAGTGAGGAACAATAGGGGGGTTAAACATAGGAGATAGTTACATAAATTTTGACTGCATAAAAAATTTCTTGTGGACCACTGGGGCAGACCAGGCATGCAGGGGAGCGTTCCCGCATCGGCATTTTGGAGCAGGGAACTTTCTTTGGTGGAGACTGTTTGAAACCAGCAGAAGGTTCCCAGAGGAGCCAGAGGTGAGCTGGGAGGCTCGCCTATGCCAGGCCCCTTCTGGCCTGCAGACCGAGCCCAGAGGGGAGCGGCACCCACCGCCGGGGCAGACCGGGTGTGCAGGGGAGCATGTCCCCCACATCGGCATTTTAGAACAGGGACCTTTCTTCATTACAGACTGCTTGAAACCAGCAGAAGACTCCCAGAGGAACCGGAGGTGAGCTGGGATGTTCGCCCAAGAAGCCGGCCAGTAGCAGCAACACAGTGTCACAAGGAATACTGCAAATTAGAAAACAGGCAGTAGGGAGTAGAGAAACTACATGCAACCCAGCAACTCCTCAGGAAAAAAGCACACCACAAAAAGAAAACCACCTACAAGATTGCAACAACAGTAACATGGAAGAACTTCTGAGCCTTCCAGAAAGAGAATTTAAAATTGCCATGATTAAAAAACTGACAGAAGTCATAAAGGAAAACAATGATAAGGGAAAAATAATTAACGATCTGAAGAATGAAATTGAGTCCCTAAAGAGGGAAGTAAAAGAAATGCAGGAGATCAAAGAATTAATGGAGGCGCAAAAGAACTCTGGGAAAAGCAATGAAAACAGAATAGATGAAATGCAAGAAATAATGAGTACTCTTGAAGACACAGAAATAAAAAGAACTAAAACAGAAAAGGAAAGAGAAGTACGAAGGAAAAAGACTGAAGAAAGACTTGGGAACTATCTGACTCCATGAGGAAAGGAAATATAAGAGTTATATGAATCCCAGAAGGAGAGGAGAGAGATGTAGGAACAGAGAAAATATTTAAGGAAATAATTGAAGAGAACTTCCCAAATGTGAAGAAGGAGCTGAAAATTGATATACAAGAAGCAAGAAGAACACTAAACTTCCATGATGAAAGGAAAAATACAGCAAGACACGTAAAAGTAAAGCTCCCAAGAATCCAAGACTAGGAAAAAATAATGAAGCTGATAAGAGGGAAGAAACAGATAACATTCAAAGGAAAACCAATCAGGCTGACATCAGACTTCTCCGAAGAAACACTACAGGCAAGGAGAGAGTGGAGGGACATAGTCAACAGACTCCAAGAAAACAGATGCCAACCAAGAATACTCTATCCTGCAAAGCTCTCTTTCCTCTATGAAGAAAGAATACGGACCTTCCCAGACAAACAGAAACTCTGGAATTTCATTACGACTAAACCCCCACTGCAAAAAACACTACAAGGAGTCCTAAAGCCAGAACCTCAGAGGGACGAATAACAACAAAAGAAGGTAAAAAAAAAAGTTATTAAAAGAATAAATAAATGAAATCAAAGGAAAGACAAACACAATGGCAAATACAGATGCTAACATATCAATACTAACTCTAAATGTAAATGGACTAAACTCTTCAATAAAAAGACACAGAGTTGCAGCCTGGATTAAGAAACAAAATCCAACCTTTTGCTGTCTCCAGGAAACACATTTAGCTACAAAAGATAAAAATAGACTCAAAGTTAAAGGATGGAAAACAATCCTACAAGCAAATGGACCAAAAAAGAAGGCAGGAACAGCTATACTCATATCAGATAAAACAGATTTCAAACTCAAAAAGATAAAAAGAGTCCCCAATGGTCACTACCTTATGATCAAGGGGACAATATTTCAAGAAGAAATAATACTCATTAACATATATTCACCAAACAAAGGAGCACCCAAATATATCAAACAACTATTGTCATCTCTGAAAACAGACATCAGAGAAAACACATACGTAGTGGGAGACTTAAACACACCACTATCAACAATGGGTAGATCATCGAGACAAAAAATAAGTAAAGACACTAAAGCTCTAAATAAGGATCTAGAGAGCTTGGGCTTAATAGACATCTATAGAACACTAAACCCAAAAAAATATGAGTACACATTTTTCTCAAGGGCACACAGATCGTTCTCCAGGATCGATCACTTACTGGGACACAAGACAGTCATCAACCGATATACCCACACTGAAATCATACCAACCATCTTTTCTGACACGAAGGCATCAAACTAGAAATAAACCATAAAAGAAGGCAAGGTACTCTCCTACCTCATGGAGATTGAAACCCACACTACTGGAAGACCACTGGACTAACGAGGAGATGAAAGAAGAAATTAAAAAATTCTTTGAATTGAATGACAAGGAGGACACCAATTTCCTAAATGTATGGGATGCAGCAAAAGCAGTAATAAGAGGAGAATATATAGCAATAGAGGCTCACATCAAGAAACAAGAAAGAACTCAAAGAAACAACCTAATCTCGAAGCTCAAAGATCAAGAAAAAGAACAACAAAAAAACCCCAAAACCAATAAAAGAAAAGAAATAATAAAAACCAAAGCAGAAATAAATGAAATCAAAACTAAAAAAAATAATCTTAAAGATCAATGAAACCAAGAGCTAGTTCTTCAAAAAAATAAATAAAATAGACAAACCCCTAGCCAGGCTCACAAAGGAAAAAAGGGAGAAAGCACAAATAAACAGGATCATAAATGAAAGAGGAGAAATCACAACAGACACAGCAGAAATCAAAAGAATAATCAGTAACTACTATGAACAGTTATATGGAAACATATATGACAAGCCAACAGCCAGTATCATTCTCTCTCTTTTTTTAAAAAAGATTTATCTATTTATACAATCATTGGGTACAGACAGAAGCGCGGGAGGGTGAGAGAATTCACAGGAGCCAGAGCAGGGAGCAGAGAAGGCAGAAGGACCGAAGTACACTGTTGAGGGGAGCAGGGGCGGCAGGAGAGGTCTGCGCACTATGTGGGACCCTCCTCCGGTGGCAGGGTAGCAGCTGGGGATCGAACCGGTGCTGCAGAGCCTGCGGGCAGCTTCGCAACCCAGTGCTCAACCGCTGCGCCACCGGGGAGGCCCCTGGTATCATTCTCAATGGTGAAAAGCTGAAAGCATTTCCATTAAGATCTGGAACAAGACAAGGATGTCCACTCTCACCACTGGAGAAGTCCTAGCCAGAGCAATAAGACAAGAGAAAGGCATACAGGAATCCAAATAGGAAAAGGAGAAGTCAAACTGTCACTATTTGCAGGTGATATGATAATATACATAGAGAACCCCAAAAACTCCACAGAAAAACTAATTCAACTCATCAATCAGTTCAGTAAAGTGGCAGGATACAAAATCAACACGCAAAAGTCAGTAGCCTTCCTATACACAAACAATAAATCTGAAGAAGAAGAAATCAAAAAAACCATCCCTTTTATTATCAAAACAACAAAAAAATCAAATACTTGGGAATAAATCTAACAAAAGAGATAAAGGACCTATACAAAGAAAACTATAAAACACTGTTAAAAGAAATAGAAGAAGATACAAAGAAATGGAAAGACTTCCCCTGCTCATGGATTGGAAGAATAAGCATATTAAAATGGCCATCCTACCAAAAGCAATAAACAGATTCAATGCTATTCCTATAAAAATTTCAATGTCATTCTTCAAAGAAATAGAACAATTATTGATGAAATTCATATGGAATCACCAAAAACCCTGAATAGTCAAAGCTTTCCTGAAAAAAAGAAGGGAATGGAGGCATTACACTCCCAGACTTCAAGTTATACTACAAAGCCATAATCATCAAAACTGCATGGTATTGGAGCAAAAGCAGACACACAGACCAATGGAATCGAATAGAAAATCCAGAAATAAACCCACAGATTTATGGTCAACTAATCTTTGACAAAGGAGCAAAGACTATGCATTGGAACAAAGAAAGTTTGTTCAATAAATGGTGCTGGGAAAACTGGGTCGCTACATGCAAAAGAATGAAGCTTGACCACTACCTCACCTCATACACAAAAACCAACTCAAAATCGATTAAAGAACTAGACATAAGACCTGAAACCATAAAATACAAAGAAGGAAATATAGGCTTATCACTATGTGATATGCACCTCAAAGACATCTTTACAGACACCTCACCCAAAGCAGTGATAGTGAAGGCAAAGAAAAACAGCTGGGAATACATCAAATTAAAGAGCAAAAGAGCACAGCAAAAGAGACAGTAACCACAACAAAGAGAAAGCCCACCGACTGGGAGAACATTTTTGCACACAAAGCTAACGATAAAGGACTGATCACAAAAATCTGCAAAGAGCTGATGAAACTCAACAACAACAAAGAAAATAATCCTGTCAAAAAATGGGCAGAAGAGCTAAAAAGAAACTTCTCCGAAGAGGAAATGCAAATGGCCAACAGGCATATGAAAAAATGTTCAGCATCACTTGTAATCAGGGAAATGCAAATCAAAACTACCATGAGATACCATCTCACACCAGTGAGAATGGCACATATTAAAAAAACTAACAACAAATGTTGGCGAGGTTGTGGAGAAAAAGGAACTCTCCTGCACTGTTGGTGGGAGTGCAAACTGGTCCAACCACTATGGAGCGTTGTGTGGAGATTTCTTGACCTACTAAACATAGAGCTTCCACATGATCCAGCAATTCCACTCCTAGGTATTTACCCAAAGGACACAGAAACATCAATTCCAAATGGAACCTGCACCCCTATGTTTATAGCAGCACTTTTTACAATAGGTAAGCTTTGGAAACAACCCAAATGCCCAAAAATAGATGACTGGATCAAGAAGATGTGGTACATATACACCATGGAATATTACTCAGCATTCAAAAAAGATAAACACATGCAATTTGCAGCAACATGGATGGCGCTGGAAGGGCTCATGCTCAGTGAAATAAGGCAGCAAGAAAAAGAAAAATACCGGATGGTCTCACTCATAGCAGGAATCTAGAAAACTTAAATAAGAGACCAGGAAAATGAATAACTATAAGAAAGTGAAAATCAAAATCAACAAAAACTATGAACCAGAGACACTCTATGAGGGGTGGGGGCGCGGGGAGGGGAGGGATTGGGGTCAAAATAAGGGGGTTGCAATTGTATGGGGAATATAAAAATAAAATTTATAAAAATTTAAAAAAAATTTTTGTGATACCTAAAATTCCAAATCCAGCTAACATTATAAACAATGACAAAAAGACAGCTATAGTCACATATTCTTCAATTAAGAATTTTTAAAATCAGATTTTCATATTCGCATCTCAACTGTGTTAATATTGGTGGCACCTATGGTGTCACAGCAAGTGGTTTGAATTAGCTCAGAGCTCGTGGTCTATTAGAATTTGGTACCACCTAGTGTTAGTAAATTATATTCATTCACCATATATTTGGCTCAGTATCAACCATTCATTGTTGGATACCACTATGTTTTAATAAATTCCATAAATTTTCCCTTTCTGCAGACTATCAACAACCCAGGCATAAATGGCTATGTGCACCAGCAGTAATCAGATTATAAAATAATTCAGAAAATAGTTGTTCTAGAATAGGATGATGATGTAGGTCCACAAGCAAGGGGTATATGAAGATGTGTCAGCCAGGGTCAGGATATGGAGAGGGTTTATGGGGTAATGCAGGCGTGGTGTTAGCTTATGCTGTTAATTTTAAAACCATTTTTTGGTTTTTAAATCCATTTCACTTCTCTGTTTGGCTGACTGAGCCTGCAGAGTGCAGTTTTAGTAACAAACAGCCAATATTACCTGTTTTGTTCATAGTCACCAATAAGGAAAAACAGAAGAAAAGAGGAAACTGACCAGTCAGGCTACAATAGCCACTCACCCACATCTCATCATGGCAGGAGAGACAGGTGGAGTCTACTGATTCAAAGGTGACAAGGCTTCCAGATTCATTGTCATTGAAAAAGGAACATAAATTACTTACAAGAGGCTTGCATTTAAGCAACTTTAATGAGAACTAAAGTCTGGAAAAATAGGTAAAGACAACTAGTAAGTAAAGATATTAAAGAAAGCTGGAATCAGAAGAATGCTGACATCAGTTTAGATGAAAATCAAATCCAGGAAAAATCAAGCTGCTGTTAGAAGGGCTCTGACTTGGTTTGGAGAAGATATTGACTCGAAAGAGCTTGAGGAGGCATCTAGGTATGTGAAATATGCTGAATTTCATCCACATGGTGAATCGGTGAAGCTCTTATTCAGTTACATATAAGATTTCTGCTCTTTGTTCCGTATGTGTTTTATCACAATTAAAACAACAACATACAAACCCCACAACCTCTTAAAAAACGTAGAAAGACAAAAATCACTAAATATTTTTGGAAACTCAACCCTATTAAAAAGAAGTATAAATTTGATATCTGAGCAAGTTCTAGAATACTGGTACAGGAAACAGCATCCCATAGACAGAATCTATTCCTTTCCACACACAGACAGTTTTGTTTACATTCTCAGAGAAGAGCCCCACCCTCCCTTTGGCTCTCTGCACCCTGCTGCCCCACCTGGGGATTTGCATGTGGGTCCCTGGAGAGGACCTTCCCTGGCAGGGCTGAGATGAAAGGTCAGCTCAGGTCTTGCTTTGACTTATCAATGTTCTGAGGTCAGCTTCTCAAAATGAGGTTCCCTGCTCAGCCTCTGGGGCTGATGATGTTCTGGATCCCTGGTAAGGGCAGAGGGGAGGGTGATCTTTGGGGGTACCCTCTCCCCATGTGTATCAGTGCACATGCAGATGTGTACTGTGACCGCCTGGTCAGTATGAGAACTGGAAGAAGCATGTACCTTTTTTGGTGACATAGAAGGGGGGGCATGTTTTATGCAGGTTCTAAATGTCACTCTGTATTATGCAAATTCTTAAAAGCAGGAATTTTAGGATGTTAATGAAAGTAAAAAATAATTGAGTCTGAAGTATGTAAGAAAGGAAAATTATGAAAATGGCTCATAAGATGTGTACATCATCTTGTGTTTTTCTCTCACTCTTTTAGGACCCAGTGGGGATGGTATCATGACCCACACTCCCTTCTCCCTGACTGTCACCCTGGGAGAGTCGGCCTCCATCTTCTGCAAGTCCGTCAGAGCCTAGTGCATAGTGGTGGAAACACCTATTTGAATTGGTTCCAGCAGAAGCCAGGCCGGTCTCCAAGGCTCTTGTTGTATGTGGTTTCCCACAGGGCCTCTGGGGTCCCAGACAGGTTCAGTGGCAGCGGGTCACGCTCAGATTTTACCCTGAAGATCAGCAGGGTGGAGGCTGAGGCCCTGGGAGTCTATTAATGCCAGCAAAGTACCCATTCTCCTCCAAGTGGTTCAGCCCTGAACAAAAACCTCCCTCCTGGTGACCAGCTGTCAACTGGGAGCAGGCGGGAGCTCTCAGGGTGAGAGGAAGACTTAGGAGAACTCAGGGGGCTTGTTCACATGCGAGGGCTCCTGATCATGAGTCCCCACTGCACCTCAGACACCACCTTTCCCAGCCTCCTCCGTTGAGCAGCCTCATCCAGACTGAAACCACAAGAGTATTGTTCCTACCTTACTATATGTCGGGGTAACAGCCCTGGTATTTGATTTGAAACCATCTTTGCTGTTACACGTGCTCATTGTGCCACACTCAGAGCCCTGACTTCACTGCTTTCTTGTAAACTTCATATACACATCTTGCAAATGCTTTCGGGTTTTCTTATTTGTATAATTTTTAATCTAATTTCAAAGTGTCTATTTATTTCCAAATATTTGGGAATTGTTGGATAAATTTCCATTACTGATATTGAATATAACTTTTTAAAAATTGTATCGGATGTACTTTGTATGATTTGAACGTGTTTAATTTCAGTGTCCTGTCTTGAGGCCCACAGTGTCTCCTGTCTTAGCATATGTTTCACAGGATGGGAATTTGACTGTTGTTCACTGGAGCCTCCCTGGTGTCAGCTAAGTACAGGGTTGATCATGTTGTCATCTCCTGCTACTGCAGGGGCCCAAGGGGCAGGACTGTTTGAACCCCAAGCTGTGCCTGCTGCAGAGCCCATTGCTTTCTAGTCCCAATTCAAGCTGGCTCTTCACATACTCTGCTTCAGGAGCCAGGCCTGGCCTACACAAGGAGTGTGCTGTGTCCACAAGTCACAGAGGCCTGGCCATTTCTCTAAAGAAGAAGACACACATTTGACACAGGGAAAGGGATATCCCACCTCTTATGGGACCCCTGAGAGCTCTCTCCACACTGCAGTTGGGAGCCAGCCTAAGAACAGAGTGAGGGCAGCTCCCAAGGGGCAGATGAGCTGTGAGTCATGACCGCCTCTCCTCAGGCAGCCTGGAAGAGCTCCCTGGTCATGTACAGATGGTTTGTTTGTCTTGACGCAATTTCTAAACAGGTATCAGGTTAGGAGGGTCTGAGATTCAAAATGACCATTTCTCTATTTGTATGTTTCTACTTTCACCTTGTCCTTCTGTCAGCACCACACTAGGGTGCAGGCAACTCAAGTTCCTATCACAAAATATCTCCTGTGGCAAGTGCTGGCCCAGAGTTGTTCTGTACTTGAATGTAATGAGAAGTTTCAATACAGACAGCAGCAATTCAGTGTCTCTCTCCTTTCCCTACCCACTCCATCAAGACCCATGCCTATCAATATAAAGGCTATTCTCCTTCTGTTATCAATAAATGGTTATTCACAGTGCATACACAAAATTTTTAGTAAAATTCAAAATTTTGTTTGATATTTATGTAAACATGTATCTCATTGGCCAATGGATCATTTTTATCTGTGACAATACATACATGTCTTGAAGTAAATGTAATGCATTCAATTATTTTTCAGTAGCCAAAAATGAAAAGTTTTCCCTTAAACGCTCTTTTCCTTAGTGTTAGAATCTCAGGAACTAGTTCACAGTTGTCATGTGAGCAGCAATTTTCCGTGAGCAAATAAGACAACTTAGATCCCAAATAATCCTGTGCTAGTGGTAGCAGAGAAGGACCTATGCAGGAATAAATAGTGTAAACAGTTGAATAAATAACATCAGTAATTGTTAAATTGATTAAAAATCAGACAATGGGATAGAATGTGAGCTGTGAGACTACTGACCTGTGGGGACCAGGGAGGCCTCTGGGTTCTGTTCCAGATACATTTAGCCAGGAGGTGGCAGTAGTGACCATGTGACTGAACATAAAAATCCACTTCATGGAAAGTGCAAGTTTTCACCTGCACTTTTTTTTTTTCCCATGAGACATGGAAAGCGTCATGTCTCACTTGCCTACATTCTCCTGCACAGGGAGCCATCGTGGGAGAGAAGAAGGACTGAGAACTCTGGGTCTACTTCGTGAAAAATGTGGCCTAGAATGAGCTGTGCTGATTATTAATAAGAGAATTATGCTAAATGGGCCTCCCCTGGTGGCGCAGCAGTTGAGCGCTGGGCTGCAAAGGGGCCCTCACCCTCTGCAGTGCCAGTTTGATACCCAGCCGCCAGCGAGGGTCCCACCTGGCGCGCAGACCTCTCCTGCCGCACCCGCTGCTCCCCTCAGCAGTGTATTTCATCAGTCTGTCTGTTCTGCTCCCCGCTCTGGCTCTGGTGAATTCTCTCACCCTCCCTCCCTTCACACCGTACAAAGTGCTTGTATAAATAAATAAATAAATCTTTAAAAAAAGAGAGAGAGAATTATATTAAACACTTCCAATACTCATTCTGTGCTACTTTCTACATCCGTCTTATCACTCCCCCATCTAGAGAGAGGGAAACACTCTTGGCCACAGCCCTCCCCAAGCTTGATACAAACTCTGTGTTAAAAATGAGTTCAGGGCCTCCCTGATTGCTTAAAGGGTTAAGACGCAACCCATGAAGCTAACCCCAGCCTTGCAGCACCAGTTCAATCCCTGGCCAGGGAGTTACCCACATGGCACAATAGACCTCTCCTGACTCGCTCGCTGCTACCCTCAGCAGTATATTTCAGTCAGTCTGCCTGTTCTGATCCCCACTCTGTCTCTGGTGAATCCTCTCATCCCCCACACCTCTGACCTGCACCCCAGCTCTTGTATGCATAAATAAAAAAATCTTTTAAAAAATAAAAATAAGTTCATTATCACGATATTTATGAATATTAATGTAAAACAGCAAAACCTAACATAATGAACATGAACCACAAGCAGATATACATATTTAAAATAGACATTTAAAATGAGAGATTAAGCCCCTAGTTGAAACTGCAATGTTTGAAATGCTGAGTTAACACTGTTATTTTCACCTGTGTATCTACCTGTGGCCCTAGAGCTGCTCTGGACTGTGTCTGGAGGAGGGACACAGCTGGGTTGACAGATCTAGACCAGGATCCTCTGTCCTGCCCCAGCCCACCATTGTGCCTGCAGGCTCCCTCCTGCCCCACCTTCTCTTTGCAACCACAGCTTTTGTCTCTCAAGTGATCACAGGACCTGATCGGTGCAGCCTTGTCACTAATAGGATGGCCAGTTCTGGTCACCTGTTTTGTCCTTTTTCTTCAACAAGGTGACAGGTTTATTGATAAGAAGAATCATTTTGTGTTACTACAGTCTGTTCTGGGACCCCTAACCTTAGTTCCAGCATCACCCAACACAGGGAAATTCTCAGCCTTTACTGAGTGGGGCCCATAGAAAATCCTGTAAGTTGCTGCATCACAGATCAGCCATTAGAGGTCACCAAACCCCCAAGTAAACTCAAGACTCAAACCCCTGAAAGAAATACTGAGAAAGAGGGAGCCCCTAAGGCAGGATGGTCTCTGGCTGGACTGGGAGCCTGGGGGACTCCAGTGCTGACTGTGAGCAAACCTGCCAGTGCCTGTGCTCAGTGTGTGGAAGCATCTTTGCCCTCCCCTCTGTGGACTGTGTCCCCACAACCATCCCCAACTTCTCTGTGTAGGATCAGCCTCAGAGGAAACTTGATACATGGACCCAGCTTTGCTCCTTTTCTTCCAACTCTGGTTCTGCTGAGGAAAAGGGTTCAGGCTTTGCCCCAGGTTTGTTTGCCTGATAAGAAGACATTTATGGAAAAGGAACTCTCTCTTAGCCGATTTTGTGTCCTGATCATAAATAAATCTTACCTTAATGATCTACATGTATGGCATTGCTATTTGGGGATCTTCATGTTCATTTCCCACTTAAGAACCAGTGGGGAGGACACTAAGTCCTGTCCCAGGCTCCCTTGCTGTGTCCTATGAGAGGGTCACTTTTGCCTGCAGGGTCAGACAGAGTTAACATCATCCCAGCCTGAAATCTGCAAAAACCAGCTCCCAGGCTCCTGTTCCTTGGTGCTGCCCCAGACATGTTACCTGCCAGGGGCATGGCCTGTGGGTCTCGACAGAAGACTCGCCATCAGCTGCCAAGACACCCTCATCCTGTCACTTGTCTGGGCCTAAATCTCCCCATATGTCCCTTCTGTCCTGGTGCTACTCTGGTCTCTGGAACCTTATTGGGGAAGCAGGCCTGGACAGACAGCTGAGCAATCACATTCCCTTTCTTTCTTACCTTCTGGCCCCTTTGACCCCCTATAATGATCTCCCATAAATCACTCAGTGGCTTCAGTGTGTCTGTATCTACCTCCTATTCTGAGTGCACCGCCAGATGATCCTGCTTCACATACAGGCTGTAGGCATCTCCCAGTCAAGACCCTGGAGTGTCTCCCCATCCTGTCCTCCGCTGTCCGGAGGTGGCGCATTTTCTAGGATTCCTGAGCAGAAAGGTGGGGGTGGGAACAGGACACACAGGAGGATGTGCTCAGAGGCTGCACAGAGGGCAGACACTGCATTAGGGCAGTGTCCTGGCAACACGAGAAGCGAAGGGAGCTGGGCAGGGTGACCCCTCCTCACCCTGAGACTAGAGCTGCTGTCTCCTGTGATGTGTGGGAGATGTGGCCATGGGGGAGCCTGCAGGTGCAGGGACACAGTTGACTCCAGGGATCACTGAGGAGTTGGTCTGGGAGGACCTCAGCTCAAAAGGGAGCACCTGAGGGAGTAGGATGAAGGACGTGAGCTACAGTCCAGGGAGACCCGGGTTTGTGCTCGGGTCTGTTGATGACACAGCACTGGGGAGGGAGGAGACTGGCAGATGTGGGGGCAGCACATCCTGGCCTTGGGACCAGGTGAATGTGGTGGCACAGGGCCTCAGATATGGAGGACACAAGGCTTAGCAGAAGATGAGGTCAGCATGGAGGATACTCAGTGTCTGGGCTCTCATTACCAACTCAGGACACCCACAGTCTTATTTCCTTTCTACCTCAATGCATTGCTCTCTGGAAGTGAAGACAATTTCTCAACCAGTAATATCAGGGAGTCAATTTAGAAATAGCCTCTCATGCTCCAAGTTCAAATAAAGAAGTTTGTTAAATTTCTTTGAGTGCCTTTCTTTATAGGCCCTGTACGACATGGAGACTAAGAGTAAAGCATGTCAAGGATAAGACTAAAAGAACACTACATTCAAAGGAGTGTAGATGACTCTGTCCTGTCATCCCCAGTGAGAAAATACCTTCTCTGCAGGCAAGTTCACCCTACCCTGGGGGGACCTGGTCACTGGGGAGTCCCTGTCTCTGTGCTGCTGAGATCAGCCCCTGCAGCTGTGTCCACTGCCCCGCCCCTGCTCATTTGCATGTTTCCAGAGCACAGCCCCTCCCTCCACACTATTCATAGTCTGTCCCAACCCCTTAGGGTCAGTCCAGGCAGGACCCAGCATGGACATGAGGGCCCCCGCTCAGCTCCTCAGCCTCCTGCTGCTCTGGCTTCCAGGTGAGGAAGGAAACACCAGGAGTTGATCAGTCCCGGGTGGGCAGGACCCCTGGTCCTCAGGGAAGTCCTCTGATGACAGGATGACAGTGTGGGGGTGTGTTTTCTTTCCATTTCAGGGGCCAGGTGTGACATCCAGTTGAACCAGTCTCCACCCTCAGTATCTGCATCTCCAGGAGACAGAGTCACCATCTCCTGCCGGGCCAGTCAGAGCATCAGTACCAACTTGCACTGGTACCAGCAGAAACCAGGGAAAGCTCCTAAGCTCCTGATCTATGGGGCATCCAATTTGCAAACTGGGGTCCCATCCCGCTTCAGTGGCAGTGGGTCTGGGACAGATTTCACTCTCACCATCAGCAGCCTGGAGCCTGAAGATGCGGCCACTTACTTCTGTCAGCAGTGGAATAGTTACCCTTCCACAGTGACACAGGCCTGAACAAAAACCACCCAGGGAGCAGCTGCGTGAGGCTGGGCAGCCCAGCTGCTTTCCATGTTGCTTCTATCTGCTGAGAGCACATCTCAGATGGAGTCTCACTTCGAAGGACTGAAGTGTCTGGTAGAAGGAGCAGGTGGCTCTTTGTCCCTAAATCTCTTTCACCTCCTCGCCCAGCAGCACAGAGAAAACAATGTCTCTGTGGATTCAATAAAGACAGAGCTGATGACACCTGAGCTGTCTGCCTGTGACCTGATGAGGTTATACCGTGGTAGGAAGCCACTGTACTTTGAGTAAGAATTTTTTAAAATGAATTAACACACACATGGAGATGATTAATTTTCCTAGAAATTAGGCAATAGGATTTTTCCCATAACACCTCCTCCCACACAAACATCGTCTCTCATCTTTCCTCCTCTCACCCTCCCCAAAAAGTGTACAGACGTTCCAGCTGAAGACCCTGAACCCACAGATTAGTAGAGGAACCGCCCTAGCTCATGCACAGGCTAAGAGTTCGCAGTTGACCAGGGCATGTGTCCCCTTTGACAATGTCCACAGAGCAGCTTCACTGTTTCAAATTCCTTCATGTTCCACCTCTTAATCCCCACATAACCCTTGATATCATTACTGTCCCCACTGTGACCCCTTCCACGGAATGTCCTTCAGATAGTCATACAGTATTGGGACTTTTTCAGCTGGATTTCTGTCCTTAAAATTAAGTTGCTTCCATGTCCATTTTTGTTCATTCAGGAATCACAAATTAAATCAGCAGCAGCACACAGTCACCCCCTAGGATGCCTGACTATAGACAGTGACCCCTTCTCACATCGTCACCTGTCATGATGATGTGACATCGGGGACTCCCTCAAATATCGAGGTGGGGACCATTTAGTGTTGAGCAATAATTGTCTGGATGAGCCACAGTTTATTTATACATTTACCACCCCCTGGAGGACACCTGGGTGTTTCCAAATTCTTAATTTATGAGTAAATTACCATAAACACTGAGGTCAGGGTAATGTGGACGTTTAACTCTTTGGGGAAATATGAAGGAGTCCAGTTGCTGGGTGACATGCAAGAGTGTGCTCATTTTGTAGGACACCAACAACCTGTGTCCAAAGTGATGGCACCAATTTGTGTTCCCACCATGATGTGTGAGGCAGTCCCAGGGTCACATCCTAGTGACAGATGATGTTGTGATGAAGTGTCACTGTTCTAGATTTGAGCATCCCAGAGTGGGTGGAGTGGGGCTACCACTGACTTCCTTTGCATTTCCAGATGATGTGACATGTGGACCATCTCTTCACTCACTTATGAGTCAACTGTGTATCTCCTTGGGTGAGGGGTCTGCTAAAGACATTGCCCCAATTTTTACTGAGTGTTTGTTCTAAGAATTATCCATTTATTTCAAATAACCCCATCCCTGATATGTCTTTTGCATTTTTTTCTCCCTATTCTTTCTTGTCTAGAATTGTTTTAATAGAGGGAGGTAGAGGTTAAATTACAATCCTTTCATGGTCTGGGGCCATGTGTTCAGGGAAGCAAACACATACATGGGGTTCTCTGTCGCTGTCCAGGACACCAGAGCACATCATCACTGAGTGGATAAGTTGGCCTCTATTGTGGTCCTCAGACCTTTCTGAAAAGCCCAGGGCAGGGCGCAGAACCTCTACCCTCTGCTGCATCTCTGCAGGTTACTCTCCAGAACTGCAGGTGTGATGGACAGGAGTGAATCCTCTCCTCTTTCAGAGCTCAGTAAGGACCCCTTATGGACAATTCTAAGGAGACATAAAGAGAAAAGGGGCTGTGGTAAATGTGCTTCCAGAAGAGATGGCCATAGGGGAGGTGACAACAGCACCCCATGTAAACAAAGCGTGGGGCCCTCTCTTCATGTTGTCCAGTGTCAGCTTCAAATGTGAGGATGTGAACCCAAACAGCAGCCGCTGTCACTGCCTGTCCTCCGTCACAGACCGTGCTCAGGACTGGAGACGCAGGGGTCTCCTCCCTCGGGACCTCATGCGGGTCATTCTCCACCTGCGTCCTCTCCATCACCTGTGTCCTGTGTGCATGGCCGGATTCAGACGTGGTCAGGCTTGTGCTATTTTCATGTTTGTTTTCTTCTTATCATACATACACCCATGCACACACATATATAATTTCTTATTTACTTAGTTCCATTCCCCCAAGGACTCTTTACCTTCAGAAATTTCTTAATCTACTATGACTACAGTGTGTAAAGATGATAGAGTTCACAAACTTTAACAACTGGCTGCCCTAAATTTGGCATTCACTAAGATACAACATTTTTTTATCTTTCATCTTAAACAAGTCTTTTTGGTCTCTATAAGAAAGAAAGTTTAGGGACTCCCTAGTGGCACAGGCAGTTGAGCACCGCACTGTGAAGCTGTCTGCAGCCTCTGCAGCGTGTGTTTGCTGTCAGCCAGACGGTGAGAATCCCACGTGGCGCAGAGACCCCTCCTGTCTCACCCGCTGCTCCCCTCAGCAGTGTATTTCGTCAGTCTGCCTGTTCTGTTAGCCGCTCTGTCTCTGGTGAATCCTCTCACCCTCACACGCATCTGGCCTGTTCCCCAGCTCATGCATAAAAATAAATTTAAAAATCTTTAAAAAAAAAAAGATTGGCTTTTATCTTCCTGAAAAAAAAAGAAAGAAAGTTTATTCTCCTTGTCAGGGTCTTCTGACTTCAATGTACTTATGGAATTAAGTGTACTAGGTTCTTCTATCCAACAGAGTTAAACAGACTTTAGCAACTGGCTGCCCTAAATTTGTATTCACTAAGATACAACATTTTCTTGTTCTTTTTTCTTAAACAAGTCTATTTGGTCTCTCTAAGAAAGAAAGTTTATTCTCCCTGTCAAGGTCTTCTGACTTCAATATACTTACGAAATTCAGTGTACTAGGTTCTTCTACCCAACAGAGTTAAACTGTTAACCTGATAACAGCAGATACAAAGGACACTGACCCTCACATCCATCCTGTACCTTGAGACGCTGCTCATCAGTTCAGAGGAGGAGCTGAGTCACTCGTGATTTCACCCGGGAGAAGCCAAGAAGGTGGTCACTCACTGACCTGAGGGAGACCAGGACACCTCTCTGCGTGGTCAGAGGCAGCGCATCAGCATATGCTATTTGAAGAGAAGCAGGAATACACGGCTTGTATTGTGCACAAAACTAATAAACTTGCAGAATCTGATCTTTCTTGACTTGGGGATACACAAATGTTTCTTTCAGTTTCCATGAGACTGATGAAAGACAAGACACTCACTGTGCCTTTATGAAACCCTCCGGTCTCCCCTAGGTTCTCTCCACCCCACTACCCCCACCAGGGCATTTGCATGTGGAGGACCTGGGCTTCAGAGCTGAGATAAAACATCAGCTGCAGACTGATCTCACCTGACAGGGCCATCAGGTCACCCTCTCAAACTGAGGTTCCCTGCTCAGCTCCTGGGGCTGCTGATGCTCCGGACCCCAGGTAAGGCTGAGGGGAGGTGAGAATGGAGCGCAGGGTGGGGAACCTGAGCTCTGGGGCCCTCCACTCCCCATCAGTATTCCGTCTCTGTGTTAGGTTTGTGTGCCTTGTCCTTAAGAGAAAGTGGTGCTGAGATCTGTGACTACGTGAAGCATCTGTACCCTGGGGACACTGACTAGAGAGGGCAGGCAAAGTTTAGGGGTCTCTTCCCACAGGGTATTTATTGTGAGCTCATGGTTTAGGTGTAGAATTATATACCTCAAGTATTGATAGTAAACAAAGCAGTATTTTAGCCTAAATGAATAACTGACTTGAAATAATGAAAATGACGGATAATACTTGTCTTTACTTGTCACTTTTCTCTCCCCTCTTCAGGATCCAGTGGGGAGGTTGTGCTGACACAGACCCCTCTCTCGCTGCCCATTGTCCCCGGGGAGCAGGTCTCCCTCTCGTGCAGGGCCAGTGAGAGCCTCATACATAGTGACGGACACACGTGTATGAATTGGTTCCAGCAGAAGCCAGGCCAGTCTCCAAGGCGCCTGATCTGTAAGGTCTCCAACAGGCCCTCTGGGGTCACAGACAGCTTCATTGGCAGCGGGTCAGGCACAGATTTCACCCTGAAAATCAGCAGGGTGGAGGCTGAGGATGTTGGAATCTATTACTGCTTGCAGGGTACACATACTCCTCCCACAGTGGTTGAGCCCCGAAAAAAAACCTCCCTCATGGCCGGTACCAGAGGCCTACACAGTTGACTTTTGTCTCATGAGCAGTCAGAGAAGACCCTGAGTGTGTGTAAGAGGAAGGTGGTGGAGAGCTCTGGACCATGAGTATCTCAGCCCACCAGAGACACCAGCTGTGAAGCCCTGTCAGTGCACAGCGTCGGCCTGGAACAGGGCAGGGAGCGTGGGTGGCCTGGAACTGGGAACAGCCCCTCATGGTGAAAGGGACAGCTGCGTGGATGTTCCTGCCTGGTCTGCATTGGTCAGTGACATGTAGTCATCCTCATAGCCACACAATGACACAGACATTTTGCCAGAAAAGGAAAAACTAATGGAATTTGTCATTTTGGTATGATTTCTATAGCATAAATTTGGTAATTTTGTGAAATTGGTATTTTGCCATATTCTCAATTTCCTGCTTCTTCATTATTTAAACTATCATCTGCACTCATCTGGTTGGAAAAACATGTTGCAAAGCTATTCTCAGTCATAACGTGATGACAACACTTACTCAAAATATTTCTTTTTTGAGCATTCAAATAACATGATAATTCATTGCAAATATTAGATTTCCTATTTCCTTTTTTTAAAGATTTATTTATTTATGCATGCAAGACCTTGGGTACAAGCCAGAGGTGTGGGGGTGAAAAGATTTACCAGAGACAGAGCAGGGAAGAGAACAGGCAGATTAACAAAAATACTCTGCTGAGAGGAGCAGCGGGTGAGTCGGGAGAGGTCTGCTGCGCCATGTGGGTTGTTCCCTGGCTGGGGATTGAACTCATGCTGCAGAGAGTGAGGATAGCTTCCCAGCTGTGTCTTAACCCCTTGCGCCAGCAGGGTGGCCCAATATTTCATATTTCAAGAACATATTTATCTCTAGACCAGTGAAAGCTACTGTGAAGGGATCAGCTCCATGGATATCAGTCTGTTCTTGGGAAAAGGAGACTTTCCCCCACGGAATGTGCAGCTGGAACTAGGGGTGGAAAATGAGGCTTCTGTGACCATACTTGGGTGCAATTCAGGTCTCTGGCCTAGGGGCATTGAAACCCAGAATCTATAATCCCCATTTTGAATCACTGCCCCAGAGGTTGCCTATATCAGGTCTATTTACAATGCAAAGGTAACTGGGAGTTAAAGCAGGGAGAAGAGTGACAAGGACAACTTCCTTTCCTGTCCAGATTGTCATAGGACGTGCATGGATCACTCTCCCCCTCAGAAGGAATAGTCTGTGTTGATTATCAGATTTAGTTATCTCCTCCTTCATCTACTTACAAGATTCAAACTGCTCTTTGCAGGTTACTTCCTTTTACAACCACCTTTGGGATTAATGGGACCAGGATCCTGTAATGACACTTTTTATGCCACAAAGGATTTCAGTGCATGATGATTAGGTCTTTATGATTCTGTTTCCAGTGGACTTATCTCCTTTTCATAATTTTTGGTTCACAATTAAAGCACTTGAAATGTAAATTAATGTCATATTGAAAAACAGTTTTGTTAAAGGGTTTTACCAATTTGACCAAAAATCCTTGCCAGTTTTGATCAAAATCTGTTTTTCTATATTACACATGTTATATCCCAAACACAGTGAAAATTTACCTTCTAAAAAGGGACATTTCTGTACAGAAAGCTTCTTTGCATACAATAGTTTCAGGTTAGAGAACATCCATGGGAAAATTTGAGTCATGGGCCTGATTACACAAACCCAAATGTCAAGAAGATTGATGAAGCCTCAGCAATTTGTAAGGTACATCTGTGTGTGTGTGTGTGTGTGCGTTTGTGCCTGAGGGCAGAGAGAGAGTTTTGATAGGTTTTGAAACATGTTAGTTCTACCTGCACTCAATTATGAATTAAATATTCCAAAAACCTCCCAATCTGGAGTTCCTTTTAGTAGCAAAGCTTGAAAAAAAGCAAATTCTGACTAGGTGCTCTGGTCTGATATGGATCAGACTCAGCAAGTCCACTGCCTCACACGCTGATCCTCTCCTGTCCCCATCCAGACCACTGCTATAAGGTTTTGCAGCCTCTTTGTAATTACAATAAATGGCCATTATTTCACAGTTCATACCAAAAATGTTTATAGTTAGAGTCAACATGGTATTTGTAACTCAAGTCAACATGGTTTTCATTTATGAAATGAATGTTTTTATCTTGAAAATATGAAACTGTCTTGAGGTGAATGCAATCCATGGAATTCCTTTTCCAATAACAAAGAATGGAACTCTTTCTCTTGAATGCTTTTTTCCCCCCGAGAATGTCAGGAATGGTCACAACTGTCATGTGAGCAGCTGTTTTATCTGAGCAAAGAAGACAAAATCTGGGGCTGCTTCTTGCAGTCCTTTATATTCGTATCAGTTGCTCCACCCCCAAATGCCATAATTTTTAGCATTTTCTCTGGGGCTATCTGTCCTCACCAGCAACCCCCTCCAGGGGGCACCCCCTGTAACAGTCTTGGCTTTACCCACCTGTAAAAGTTTAAGCTCTGAATTTAAGCATTATAAAGTTTAAATTCTGAGTTACCAGTGGTAAGTGTTAAAGCAATCAGGCCTGCAAAAAAACAGGGAAGGGGGCTTTTTTACAGAAATAGATTTTCTTTGCAACATGTAAATATCTCTTACAAAATAGCAACCAGTGCCCAACTTTCAGGGCCCCTCCTATGCAGTAATCCTCTGCCAAAAAGAACTTAGAGGAATCATAGGTGCACAATGAGCCCATGGATAAAGTTCTGAATCTACTCCACACCCTGACATGTGTAAAGTCTCTACTCCCATGTCTAAGCCAAAGAGATGTCAGGCTCTGAGGACTACAAATCGCAGCATGCCATGAGCCAAGTATCCTGAATGGGCAGCTGCTCGGAGGGAGGGAGGTAGATATATACCTGGAGGAGGAAGGAGGAGGAAGAGATCACATGGGAACACTTAGAGAAGAGATACTTGAGGGGAGACACATGGAGGAACGATGTGGGTGAGTGACACGTGAAGAGTCTGCTCCTGGGACTTAAGTGCTTTGCAGATAATGGCATCTGTTGTAGTGACATCATGGTGGATTACATCATGCATATTGAATTTGGGGCCCTCCTTCAGTCCAAGCTCTCTGGCACCTGCCTAACTCCTTTCTTGAGGTTCCCTACCAGAAGCTTCCTTAGACTTGTGGCAACTGGCCCTCTTTGGGTTGAGCCTCTTACTGGGCTTTTGCCCACAGGAAAATGGGTAATTTTCAGAGTTTGCTATTATTTGAAATCTTTCTTCTCTCTCTGTCTCTGAACATGGAAAGGTCTTCCACACTAAGAGTCTGCTGTCTTTGCCTCTGTGCACATAGATGACCAACTCTTTGAAGGTGCACCCTTTAACATTAGGAGGCCCCTGCTAGACAGGGTTGTACAATTGCAAGGACGTATTTTGGGACTGACAGATGTTTGTTCCCCTTCAAAAATCAATGCAAATTTAAAATTTTGTTTAAGATTACCCTTCAGAAATGAAGGTAAATATTTTTTAAGAAGTAAACATTGCCCACTAGAAGAAACAAATTAATTGAAATTCTTAAAAAGTTTATCAGGGATCCTTGCCAACAGAATCCAACAATGCATCCATAAGATAATTCACCATGACCAAGTGGGATTTATTCCATGGACACAAGGATGGTTCAACATCCGAAAGTCAATCAATGTAATCCAACACATTAACAAGGAGAAATATAAAAACCATATGATAATATCTATAGATGCTGAGAAAGCATTTTACAAAGTACAACACCATTTATGATAATGGCCCTTGAAATTGTCAGGATACAAGGAACATACCTCAACATCATAAAGGCCATCTGTGACAAGCCCACAGCCAATATCATTCTCAATGGTGAAAAGCTGAAAGTATTCCCATTAAGATCTGGAACAAGATAAGGATGTCCACTCTTACCACAGCTTTTCAACATAATACTGGAAGTCCTAGCCAGAGCGATAAGACAAGAGAAAGACATACAAGGAATACAAATAGGCAAGAAAGAAGTCAAACTATCACTATTTGCAGACAATATGATAATATATATAGAGACCTTGAAAAACTCCACAGAAAAACTAGTTCAACAAATCAATCAGTTAGTAAAATGGCAGGATACAAAATCAACACACAAAAATCAGTAGCCTTCCTATACACAAACAATAAATCAAAAGATGAAGAAATCAAGAAAACCATTTCTTTTATTATCAAAACAAAAAAAAAATCAAATACTTGGGAATAAATCTAACAAAAGAGGTAAAGGACCTATACAAAGAAAACTATAAAATACTGTTAAAAGAAATAGAAGAAGACACAAAGAAATGGAAAGACATCCCCTGCTCATGGATTGGAAGAATTAACATTATCAAAATGGCCATCCTACCAAAAGCAATTCACCGTTTCAATGCTATTCCAATAAAAACTTCAATGTTATTATTCAAGAAATAGAACAATTCTTGATGAAATTCATATGGAATCACCAAAAACCCCAAATAGCCAAAGCTCTCCTGAAAAAAAAAGAAGGGAATGGAGGCATCACACTCCCAGACTTCAAACTATACTACAAAGCCATAATCATCAAAACTGCATGGTAATGGAACAAGAACAGACACACAGACCAATGGAATTGAATAGAAAATCCAGAAATAAACACACAGATTTATGGTCAACTAATATTTGACAAAGGAGCAAAGAATATGCATTGGAGCAAAGAAAGTTTGTTCAATAAACAGTGCTGGGAAAACTGGGTTGCTACATGCAAAAGAATGAAACTTGACTACTACCTTACACCATGCACAAAAACCAACTCAAAATGGATTAAAGAACTAGACATAAGACCTGAAACCATAAAATACATAGAAGGAAATATAGGCAAAACACTATGTGATATGCACATCAAAGACATCTTTACAGACACATCAACCAAGCAGTGATAGTGAAGGCAAAGATCAACAGCTGGGACTACATCAAATTAAAGAGCTTCTGCACAGCAAAAGAGACAATAACAAAAACTAAGAGAAACCCCACCGACTGGGAGAACATTTTTGCACACAACACTAATGATAAAGGACTGATCACAAAAATCTGCAACAAGCTGATGAGACTCAACAACAACAAAGAAAATAATCCAGTCAAAAAATGGGCAGAAGAGCTAAAAAGAAACTTCTCTGAAGAGGAAATACAAATGGCCAACAGGCATATGAAAAAATGTTCACCATCACTCGTAATTAGGGAAATGTAAACCATGAAATACCATCTTACACCAGTGAGAATGGCACATATTCAAAAAACTAGCAACAACAAATGTTGGCGAGGGTGTGGAGAAAAAGGAACTCTCCTGCACTGTTGGTGGGAGGGCAAACTGGTCCAACCATTATGGAGAGCTGTGTGAAGATTTCTTGACCTACTAAAGATAGAGCTTCCATATGATCCAGCAATTCCACTCCTAGGTATTTACCCAAAGGACACAGAAACATCAACTCCAAAGGGCACCTGCACCCCTATGTTTATAGCAGCACTGTTTACAATAGCTAAGCTTTGGAAACAACCCAAATGCCCAGAAATAGATGACTGGATCAAGAAGATGTGGTGCATATACACCATGGAATATTATTCAGCATTCAAAAAAGATAAACACATGCAATTTGAAGCAACATGGATGGCGCTGGAAGGATCATGATCAGCGAAATAAGCCAGAAAGAAAAAGAAAAATATCGGATGGAGTCACTCACAGCAGGAATCTAGAAAACTTAAGGGACCAGGAAAATGAATATCTATAAGAAAGTGAAAATCATAATCAACAAACAACTATGAACCAGAGACACTCTATGAGGGGTAGGGTATGGGGTGGGGAGGGATTGGGGTCAAAATAAGGGGGTTGCAATTGTATGGGGAATATAAAAATAAAATTTAAAAAAGAATAAGTTCAGGGCCTCCTTGGTGGCTCAAGGGGTTAAGACAAAACATATGAAGCCGTCTGCAGCCACTGCAGCACGTGTTCGATCCCTGGCCAGGGATCTACCCACATGGTGCAGCAGAACTCTCCTGTCTTGCCTGCAGCTCCCCTCAGCACTGTGTTTCAGTCAGTCTGCCTGTTCTGTTCCCCACTGTGTCTCTGGTGAATCCTCTCCACCAAACCCCACACCTCTGACCTGCACCCCAGCTCTTGTATGCATAAATAAATAAATCTCTAAAAAATAATAAGTTCATTACCACGATGATATTTATGAATATTAATGTAAAACAGCAGAACCTAACATAATGAACTCAAACCACAAGCAGATCTACAGAGTTAAAATAGACTTCATTAAAATGAGAGACTTTGCTCCTAGTTGTAACAGCGGTGTTTTAAGTGCTGACTTAACACTGTGGTTCTCACCTGTGCATCTGACCTGTAGCCCTAGAGCTGTTCTAGACCATGTCTGGAGGAGGGACAGGGGTGGGGTGACAGATCTAGACCAGATCCTCGCCTGGTCTAGATCTACTTTCACCTGGTCCTGAAAGTAGATCCTAGTCCCGCCCCAGCCCACCATTGTGCCTGCAGGCTCCCACCTGCTCCACCTTCTCTCTCCACCTCCAACTTTGGTCTCTCAAGTGATCACAGGACCTGGTCAGGGCAGCCTTGTCACAAATAGGATGGCCAGTCCTGGTCACCTGTTTTCTCCTTTTCTTCTACTAGGTGACCAGTTTATTGAGAAGAGGAATCATTTTGTGTTATTGCAGAGTCTGTTCTGGACCCTTAACATTAATTTCAACATTACACGAAACAGGGAAAGTCTCAGCCATGACTGAGTGGGGCCCCATAGAAAATCCTATAAGTTGCTGCAGCACAGATCAGCCATTAGAGGTCACCAAACCCCCAAGTAAACATAAGACTCAAACCCCTGAAAGAAATACTGAGAAAGAGGGAGCCCCTAAAGCAGGATGGTCTCTGGCTGGAAGGGGAACCTACCAGACTCTTGTGCTGAGTGGGAGCAAACCTGCCAGTGCCTGTGCTCAGTGTCTGGAAGGATCTTTGCACTCCCTGCTGTGGACTGTGTCCCCACAACCATCCCCAACTTCTCCATGTAGGATCAGCCTCAGAGGAAACTTGATACATGGACCCAGCTTTGCTCCTTTTCCTCCAACTCTGGTTCTGCTGAGGAAAAGGGTTCAGGCTTTACCCCAGGCTTGTTTGCCTGATAATCAGACATTTATTTGAAAGTGAACTCTTGGCCTATTTTGTGTCCTGATCATAAATAAATCTTACCTTAATGATCTACATGTATGGCATTGCTATTTGGGGATCTCCATGTTCATTTCCCACTTAAGTACCAGTGGGGAGGACACTGAGTGTGTCCTGACTTGGACACACTCCGTGTCCCATGAGAGAGTCATTTTGGCTTGCAGAGTCATCCCAGCCTGAAATCTGCAAAAACCAGCTCCCAGGCTCCTGCTCCTTGGTGCTGGCCCTGGTCATGGTACTTACCAGGGCCGGGGCTGTGGGTCTTGACAGAAGACTCCCCATTAGCTGCCAAGACACCCTCATGCTGTCACCTGTCTGGTCCTAAATCCCCCCACCTGTCCCTCCTGTCCTGGTGCTACTCTGGTCTCAGGAAACTTCTCAGGGAAGTAGGCCTGGATAGCTGCGCAATCTCATCCCTTTTCTTCCTTACCCTCCTGGTCCCCTTGCCTGCCCCTCAGCGCCAGAACGCATTTTCCCTAAATCACTCAGTGGCTCAGTGTGTCTGGACCCACCTCCTGTTCTGAGTCCCCCTCTAGGTCATCCTGCCTCACATACAGGCTGTAGGCATCTCCCTTTCAAGACCCTGGAGTGTCTCCCCATCTTGCCCTCTGCTGTCCGGAGGTGGTGCCCCTTCTAGGAATCCTGTGCAGGAGGGTGGGGATGGGAACAGGACACACAGGAGGATGTGATCAGAGGCTGCACAGGGGACAGACACTGCATTAGGGCAGTGTCCTGGCAACATGAGAAGTGAAGAGAGCTGGGCAGGAAGACCTCCTCATCCTGAGACTAGAGCTGCTGTCTCCTGGGACACGGAGGAGACGGTGATGGGGAAACTGCAGGTTCAGGGACACAGTAGACGCCAGGGATCACTGAGGAATGGTCTGGGAGGACCTCAGTTTAGAAGGAAGCACCTGGGGGAGGAGGATGAAGGACTTGAGCTACAGTCCAGGGAGACCGGGGCTTGTGCTCGGGTCTGTTGATGACACAGTGCTGGGGAGTGAGGAGACTGTCAGATGTGGGAGGAGAACATCCTTGACCTTGGGACGAGGTGGATGTGGTGGGACAGGGCCTCAGATGTGGAGGGACACAAGGCCTAGCTGGAGATGATCAGCAGGGAGGATGGTCAGTGTCCGGGTTCTTATTTGCAACTCAGGACACCCACAGTGTTATTTCCTTTCTACCTCAATGCATTTCTCTCTGGAAGTGAAGACAATTTCTCAATCAGTAATATCAGGGAGTCACAACTTAGAAATAGCCTCTAATGCTCCAAAGTTCAAGTAAAGACGTTTCTAAAATTTCTTTAAGTGCCTTTCTTTATAGGCCCTGTACTACATGAAGACTAAGAGTAAAGCATGCCATAGATAGACAAAAAGAACATTATACTCATAGGAGTGTAGGTGATTTTGTCTTGTCATCCCCAATGAGAAATACCTTCTCTGCAGGCAAGTTCACCCTACCCTGTGGAGATGTGGAGAGTGGGGAGTCCCTGCCTCTGTGCTGCTGAGATCAGCCCCTGCAGCTGTGCCCACTGCCCCGCCCCTGCTCATTTGCATGTTTCCAGAGCACAGCCCCTCCCTCCACACTATTCATAGTCTGCCCCAGCCCCTGAGGGTCAGTCCAGGCAGGACCCAGCGTGGACATGAGGGCCCCGGCTCAGCTTCTCAGCCTCCTGCTGCTCTGGCTCCCAGGTGAGGAAGGAAACACCAGGAGTTGTTCAGCCCCGGGAAGTCCTCTGATGACAGGATGACAGTGTGGGTGTGTTTTGTCTTCCATTTCAGGGGCCAGGTCTGACATCCAGTTGAATCAATCTCCACCCTCAGTATCTGCATCTCCAGGAGAAAAAGCCACCATCTCCTGCCGGGCCAGTCAGAGTGTTAGCAATGATTTACACTGGGGTCCCATCCCGCTTCAGTGGCAGTGGCTCAGGGACAGATTTCACTCTCACCATCAGCAGCCTGGAGCCTGAAGATGCTGCCACTTACTACTGTCAGCAAAGTTATAATTGGTCTCCCACAGTGACACAAGCCTGAGCCAAAACCACCCAGGAAGCAGCTGCTCCTCCTGGTGCCCCATCTGCTGAGAGCTGCTCTCACATGCAAGGTGATTGGAGATTTCTGGTAAAAGGGGTTCCCTTTCTTCCAACACTGAACATCCCATATCAGACTAAATCTATTATGTTAATGAACCTACATTGCCTCTTCTCAAACCCACAATCCATAATTAATAAGGGGGCTTACTCTTGGCATTGTATATTCTAAGAACAATTTAGAATAATGACAATGACAAGCACATGTACTCACCTTTGCACCATCAAAAAGAGTAGGATCACTGCCCTAACATTTCTCTGTGTTGCATCTGTTGTCCCACCCACTCCTAAAACCCAAACTTCACTGCTGTTTTCACTGCCCCCTTAAAGTTCCCTTTTCCAGAATCCCCTTGGATGAATCACAGCGTGTTTCAGATTGGCTTCTGCACTTAAATGAGCATTTCACTTGTGTCCATGTCATTTCAGGACATATTAGCTCATTCTTATTCAGTGTCGATTAATATTCCATTGTCTAGATGTGTCTCCGTTGATTTATACATTTCACATCTACTGAAGGACACCTTGCAGGCTTAGAATTTTGGTATTTAGGAATAAAATTCTATAAACATTGTGTGCAGGTTGTATATGACCATCTGGCTAAACACTTTTGGGAAAATACCAAAGAGTCCAATCACTGCTGGACTGGATGGTTTAGTGTATGTTTAATGTTGTAAGAAACCAGCAAACAGTGATCCAAAGTGATTACACCAGCTTGAAATCCCACCAGTGGTGTGTGGCAGAGCCCCTGTGGCAGGAGGAGGGGACCCGCAGGAAACAAAGTTGTGTAAAAGGAAATGTATAGATAATTTCAGGAAATGTCCTAATATAAATCAGTCCTAATATAAATCAGGCAACGGGATAGAGTGTGGTGCTGAGCGACTACTGATCTGTGGGAGTCAGGAAAACCTCCTCATCCCTCATCTGGACCATGGCCACACCCTCCTCCAAGACCACCAGACTCTCCCTGGCCACCCCGAGTCTAGTCTCCAGTCAGCCAAGAGGATCTTTGTAAATGTGCCTCATGCTTCTCTGCTCAACTCTTCCCACATTCCACTTCACCCTGAGTAAGAATCCAAGGTCTTGCAATGCTCCCGGCATCATGGGAACAACCCCTCCCTGTTCTTCTCACCTTTCTCCTAACACCCTGACCTGCAGGGCCTGTGAGGAGGCCACTGCTTAATTCTGGCCACATGGCAGGACTCACAGCCCTGCCGCAATGGGAGACTGAACACCGGGACCAGCAGTACACACAGCACCAGGACTGCTGGCTCCACGCAGGCGCCGCCCTTAACACATGCTGGCGCGATGGGGCCACAGGGACACGCGGGAGGAAGGTGGCGCTAGTGACACACAGGGCGATGGAGCAAGTGTTTTCTTAAACCTACCACTTGGGATTTTCAGTGTTTGAATACACAGATCTTATTTACTCTTCCTGTTCACACTTGCTATTTAACGCAATGCGTATTTTGGGTTCTGCTAATTTGTCTAAATATTTGACAAATGATCCTACAATCTTTTTTTTTAAAGATTTATTTATTTATATAAGAACTGGGGTACAGGCCAGTAGCGCAGGAGGGTGAGAGAATTCCCCAGAGACAGCAGGGAGCAGAACAGGCAGAAGGACGGATGTACACTGCTGAGGGGAGGGCGAGACAGGAGAGGTCTGCTGTGCCATGTGGGTTGCTCCCTGGCCGGCCAGGAGTCGAACTGCACTGCAGAGGCTGCGGACAGCTTCACAGCTCAATCCCCGCTGTGCCACCTGGGAAGCCCCTGATCCTATAATCTTAAGCTAAATATTTTAATCATGGAATGGGCAACAACACTTTATGTATGAAAGTTATTTATTTAGTTATTTATTTTTAACGTGACGTGATCTGTTTAAAATCCGTGCTTAGTTTCATAAATGATGTAGGCCAAGTGTTGTGTAAGTCAGAAAAATAAGAAATGATAGTCTATTTCATACATTTTTAAAAACAATTTTTTAGTTGGAGTCATTAAAAATCTTAACCTAAACTTAATTAAAAATTTTAAAAATATTAGTCACAAAAGTAAGATGGAGCATGATCTTAATCAAGAATAAGTGCAAACAAGGATCAGAAAACATTCATAAAGACACTTTCTCCCATCCCCCACACACATTTTCATAAATTCATCACAGGGCCCTAAAGCAGCCATGGTCCAGCTGTCAACAAGCTGCACTATCCTGCATGTCACAGTTTGTTCACACATAGAAGATCCTCAGCTCCGCATAGGAGGGTGATGCTTGAATGGACATGTTTAGATACACTTGGAAACAAAGACACTAAAGATGACAGAACATTCTCTACGTCACAAGAGCTGGCCACACAGATGACGCAGGTCATGGGACACAGACAGGCGTCCCCGAGTGCTGGGGACACGGTTCCTGTCTTTGCAGCCACCTTGGAGTCTGAGGCTCCTTGACCTGTCACACAGAGTACAGGGCTGTCTCTGCCTCCATCTCCATCCACGACCCTCCCTGCTGTCCTCTCTGCAACTCACAGCAACTACAGGCTCGATCCCAGTGGTCCAGGACTGATTCAGGATTGGTGCTTAAACTCACCCAAGTTCCCATCCAGGGACATGCTCTTTAATGAAGAAAGAATTTGTGACTATGTTGGGGTAGTGGGCGAGCATCAAAGACACACGATGCTCCTCATCTCATCCCGTTCATAGCTCTGAACCAGCAAACAGATCCAGCTCTCCATGTGGGGACACCCCCTTCACCCACTCTCCTCCACACTTCATGCTATACACTCCCTCCTTATGGAAGATCAGTCTACACTGTATGAGCTCCAAACTCAGTGCAGTGTCTCCCTTCACCTTCCTCTACACAGTCTCCTTACTCTACCTGGGTCCCAACTCCCTGCTCCAGCACCAAGAGCTGCTGTCTCAACACCTGGGGGATATTTGGTGACTGATGAACATGCAGATGGAGGAACATAGTAGACCCCAGGGATCACCAGGAGTTGGTCTGGGAGGACGTCAGCTCTGAAGGGGGCACCTGGGGAAGGAGGATGAAGGACGTGAGCGACAGTCCAGGGAGACCGGGCAGGGCGCTTGGGTCTGTGTGATGACACAGCGCTGGGGAGGGAGGAGACTGTCAGATATTGGGGAGAACACCCTGAGCTTGGAGCTGAGGCAGACGTTGTGGGACAGGGCCTTGTGCAGAGACACAAGGCTTAGCTGGAGATGAGGTCAGCAGGGAGGATGCTCAGTGTCTGGGCTCTCACAACTCCTCACGGCCACACTCTGCATTGTCCTCCCACCTCACTGCATCTGGTTGGCAGTGATGATAATTTTCACTCCAGCAATATCAGGGAACCAGAGTGAAAAGGAAATCTTGCTAGCCTTAAGAACATATCCGCATGAAAATTAAAACACAATTCACGGAGTGTAACATTTGAAGGGATCTGTATTACATGGAGAATAGGAAGTGATGCTTTTCCTAAATATTGAGACTAAAAGACACTCCACTCACAGGACAGTAACTGATTCTGTCCTGTGTTCCTCAGGCAAAAATATTTTCTCTGCAGGAAAATGATCAGCCCCTGCAGCTGTGCTCACTGCCCCGCCCCTGCTCATTTGCATGTTTCCAGAGCACAGCCCCTCCCTCCACACTATTCATAGTCTGCCCCAGCCCCTGAGGGTCAGTCCAGGCAGGACCCAGCATGGACATGAGGGCCTCCACTCAGCTCCTCAGCCTCCTGCTGCTCTGGCTCCCAGGTGAGGAAGAAAACAACAGATTGATCAGCCCCAGGTGGGCAGGACCCCTAGCCCTCAGGGAGGTCCTCTGATGACAGGATGACAGTGTGGGTGTGTCTTCTGTTTCCATCCCAGGAGCCAGGTGTGACATCCAGATGACCCAGTCTCCATCCTCCGTGTCTGCATCTCTGGGAGACAGAGTCACCATCTCCTGCCGGGCCAGTCAGAGTGTTAACAAGTGGTTATCCTGGTACCAGCAGAAACCAGGGAAAGCTCCTAAGCCCCTGGTTCATGCTGCATCCAATTTGCAGCCCGGGGTCCCATCCCGCTTCAGTGGCAGTGGGTCAGGGACTGATTATTCTCTCACCATCAGCAGCCTGGAGCCTGAAGATGTTGCCAATTATTACTGTTTTCAAAGTTATAGTACTCCTCCCACAGTGACACAAGCCTGAACAAAAACCACCCAGGGAGCAGCTGTGTGAGGCTGGGCAGCCCAGCTGCTTTCCATGCTGCTTCTATCTGCTGAGAGCACATCTCAGATGAAGACTCACTTTTAAGTAATGAAGGGTCTGGTAGAAGGAGAAGGTGGTTCTTTGTCTCAAACTCTCTTTCCCCTCCTCACCCAGCAGCGCAGAGAAAACAGTGTCTCTGTGGATTCAATAAAGACAGAGCTGATGACACCTGAGCTGTCTGCCTGTGACCTGATGAGGTCATAGTGGTAGGGAGCCATTGTAGTTTCAGTAAGAAGTTTTTAAAATAAAATACACACACACACACACACACACAAAGATCGTTAAGGCTCCTAGAAATAGAGCATAAGGATTTTCCCATAACACCCTCCTCCCACGCAGACCTCATCTCCCCAGAAGGTGTACAGATGTTCCAGCTGATGACCCTGAATGCACAGATTAGTAGAGGAACCGTCCCTGCTCAGGGTCCTGCTTAGTGCTCAGGCACAAAGTGTTCTCAGTTGACCAGGGCACCTGTCCCCAGTGACAGTGTCCACAAAGCAGCTTCACTGTTTCATATTCCTTTGTGCTCCACCTCTTAATCCCCCCCATAGCCCTTGACGTCATTACTGTCCCCACTGTGTCCCCTTCCCCTGAATGTCCTTCACATGTATGCACATTTTTCAGCTTGATTTCTGCCCTTAAAGTTAAGTTTCTTCCATGTCCATTTTTGTTCATTCAGGAATCACAAATTAAATCATCAGCAGCACACAGTCACCCCCTAGGATGCCTGACTGTAGACAGTGACCCCTCCTCACATCGTCACCTTTCATGATGATGTGACATCAGGGACTCCCTCAAATATCATGGTGGGGACCATTTAGTGCTGAGCAATGGTCCATTGTCTGGATGAGCCACAGGTTATTTGTACATTCACCACCCCCTGGAGGACACCTGGGCGCTCCCAAATTCTTAATTTATGAGTAAAGTACCATAAGCACTGAGGTCAGGCTAATGTGGATGTTTAACTCTTTGGGGGAAATACAAAGGAGTAGTTGCTGGGTGACATGCAAGAGTGTGATCATCTTGTAGGAAACCAACACCCTGTGGTCCAAAGTGATGGCACCAATTTGCGTTCCCACCGTGATCTGTGAGACAGTCCCTGGGGTCACATCTTAGTGACTGATGATGTTGTGATGAAGTGTCACTGTTCTAGATTCAGACATCCCAGTGGGGGTGCAGTGGGGGCTACTGCTGACTTCCTTTGCATTTCCAGATGATGTGACATGTGGCCCATCTCTCCACTTGCTTATGAGTGGACTGTGTATCTCCTTGGGTGAGGGGTCTGCTATGGACATTGCCCCAATTTTTATTGAGATGATTGTTCTAAGAATTATCTGTGTATTTCAAATAATAGCGCCATCCCTGATACGTCATTTGCAATTTTTCTCCCTATTCGTTCTTGTCTAGAATTGTTTTAATAGCGGGAGGTAGAGGTTAAATTACAATCCTTTCATGGTCTGGGGGCATGTGTTCAGGGAAGCAAACACCAGACATGGGGTTCTCTGTCGCTGTCCAGGAAACCAGAGCATATTATCACTGAGTGGATAAGTTGCCTGCTATTGTGGTCCTCAGACCTCTCTAGAAAGCCCAGGGCAGGGCGCAGAACCTCTAGCCTCGGCTGCAGCACTCCAGGTGACTCTCCAGAACTACAGGTGTGATGGGCAGGAGTGAAACCTCTCCTCTTTTAGTTCAGTGAGGACTCCTTATGGACAATTCTCAGGAGACATAAAGAGAAATGGTGTTGTCGTAAATGTGCTTCCAGAAGAGATGGCCATATGGGAGGTGACAAGTAGCACCCCAATGTAAACAAAGCATCACCTGCTCAGGGGGGCCCTGTCTCTTCACGTTGTCCAGTGTCAACTTCATATTTGAGGATGGGAACCTGAAGAGCAGCCGCTGTCACTGTGTGTCCTCCGTCAGGGACCGTGGTCAGGACTGGAGACGCAGGGGTCTCCTCCCTCAGGTCCTCATGCGGGTCATTCTCCACCTGTGTCCTCTCCACCACCGTGGCCTGTGTGCACGGACAGATTCAGACGTGATCAGGCTTGTGTTATTTTCATGTTTGTTTGCTTCTTATCATACATACACACGTGTACACACATATAATTTCTTATTTACTTAATTCCATTCCCCCAAGGGCTATTTCCCTTCAGAAATTTCTTAAATTAATCCATTATGACTACAGTGTGTAAGGATGACAGAGTTCAAGAGGCTTTAAGAACTGGATGCCCTAAATTTGGCATTCACTAAGATATAACATTTTTTTGTGCTTTCTTCTTAAACAAGTCGATTTGGTCTCTCTAAGAAAGAAAGTTTATTCTCCTTGTCAGGGTCTTCTGACTTAAATATACCTATGGAATTCAGTGTACTAGGTCCTTCTATCTGACAGAGTTGAACCGTTAACCTCAGAACAGCAGATACAAAGGACATACAAAGGACCCTCACGTCCATCTTGCACCTTGAGACGCTGCTCATCAGTCCAGAGGAGGAGCTGAGTCACTCGTGAGATCACCTGGGAGAAGCCAAGAAGGTGGTCACTCACTTACCTGAGGGAGACCTGGACACATCTCTGCATGGTCAGAGGCAGTGCTTCAGCATATGCTATTTGAAGAGAAGCAGGAATACACGGCTTGTATTGTGCACAAAACAAATAAACTTGCAGAATCTGATCTTTCTTGACTTGGGGATACACAAATGTTTCTTTCAGTTTCCATCAGACTGTTGAAAGATGGGACACTCACTGTGTACCTATGAAACACTCCGGTCTCCCCTGGGCTCTATCCACCCCACTGTCCCCAACAGATACATTTGCATGCGGGTCCCTAGGGAGGACCTGCGCCTTCAGAGCTGAGATAAAACACCAGCTGCAGACTGATCTCACCCGACAGGGCGCATCAGGTCACCCTCTCAAAATGAGGTTCCCTGCTCAGCTCCTGGGGCTGCTGATGCTCTGGACCCCAGGTAAGGCTGAGGGTTGGTGAGAATGGAGCACAACGTGGTGAACCTGAGCTCTGGGGCCCTCCGCTCTCCATGACTATTCCGTTTCTGTGTTAGGTGTGTGTGTCTTGTCCTTAAGAGAAAGTGGTGGTGAGATCTGTGACTACGTGAAGCATCTGTACCCTGGGGACCCTGACTAGAGAGGGCAGGCAAAGTTTCGGGGTCTCTTCCCACAGGTTATTTATTGTGAGCTCATGGTTTTGGTGTACAATTATATACCTCAAATACTGATAGTAAACAAAGCAGTAATTTAGCCTAAATGAATAACAGACTTGAAATAATAAAAATGGCTGATAATACTTGTCTTTACTTGTCACTTTTCTCTCCTTTCTTCAGGATCCAGTGGGGAGGTTGTGCTGACCCAGACCCCACTCTCCTGCCCGTCGTCCCCGGGGAGCAGGTCTCCATCTCCTGCAGGGCCAGTCAAAGCCTTCAAAATAGTTATGGATATACCTTTTTGAGTTGGCACCTGCAGAAACCAGGCCAGTCTCCAAGGGGCCTGATCTATAAGGTCTCCAACAGGTCCTCTGGGGTCCCAGACAGGTTCAGTGGCAGCGGGTCAGGCACAGATTTCACCCTGAAGATCAGCAGGGTGGAGGCTGAGGATGTTGGAGTCTATTACTGCATGCAGGCTAGTTATTATCCTCCCACGGTGGTTGAGCCCTGAACAAAAACCTCCCTCATGGCCTGGACCAGATGCCCTCATGGTTGACTTTTGTCTCATGAGCAGTCAGAGAAGACTCTGAGTATGTGTAAGAGGAAAGTGGTGGAGAGCTCTGGACCATGAGTGTCTCAGCCCACCGGAGACACCAGCTGTGAAGCCCTGTCAGTGCACAGCATCGGCCTGGAACAGGGCAGGGAGCATGGGTGGGCTGGAACAGGGAACAGCCCTTCATGGTGAAAGGGACAGCTGCTTGGATGCTCCCTGCCTGGCCTGCATTGGTCAGTGACATGTGGTCAGCCTCATAACCACACAATGACAGAGACACTTTGCAAGAAAAGGAGCAACATAATGGATTTTATCAGATTGGTATGATTTCTATAGAACAGTATTTGGTAATTTTGTAAAACTGGTATTTTGCCATATTCTCAATTTCCTGGTTCTTCATTACTTAAACTATCATCTCCTCTCATACGTTTGGAGTGCTGCAAAGCTGCAAAGCTATTCTCAGTCATAACACGATGACAACTCTTACTCAAAATATTTCTTTTTTGAGCATTCCAAGAACGTGGTAATTCAAAGCAGATACCTGATTTCCTATTTCTTTTTTTTTTTTTAAGATTTATTTATTTATTTATACAAGCACTGGGTACAGTCAGAAGCGCGGGAGCGCGAGAGAATTCACCAGAGCCAGAACGGGTAGCAGAGCAGGCAGAAGGACAGAGGTACACTGCTGAGGGGAGCAGCGGGTGAGTCAGGAGAGGTCTGCTGCACCATGTGGGTTGCTCCCTGGCCGGGGATGAACTTGTGCTGCAGAGACTGGCGATAGCTTCATAGGTTGCGTCTTAACCCCTTGCGCTAACAGGGAGCCCAAGATTTCATACTTCAAGAACATATTTATCTCTAAACCAGCAAAAGCTACTGTGTGGGCATCAGCTCCATGGACATCAATCTGTTCTTGGGAAAAGGAGACTTTCCCCCACGGAATGTGCAGCTGGAACTAGGGGTGGAAAATGAGGCTTCTGTGACCATACTTGGGTGCAACTCAGGTCTCTGGCCTAGGGGCATTGAAACGCAGAATCTATAATCTCCATTCTGAATCACTGTTCTAGAGGTTGCCTGTGTCAGGTTCATTTAAAATTAAAAGGTAACTGGGAGTTGAAGCAGGGAGAAGAGTGACAGGGACAACTTCCTTTCTTGTCCAGATTGTCATAGGACGCACACGGATCATCTCTCACCCTCAGAAGGAATATTCTGTGCTGATTATCAGACTCAGTTATCCCTCCTTCATCTACTTACAAGATTCAAACTGCTCTTTGCAGGTTACTTCCTGACACAACCACCTTTGGGATTAATGGAACCAGGATCCTGTAATGACAATTTTTATGCCAAGAAGGATTTCAGTGCATGATTAGGTCTTTATGATTCTTTTCCCTTGGACTTATCTCCTTTTCATAAAAATTTTGGTGCCCAACTAAGACACTTGAAATGTAAACTTATGTCACATTGAAAAACAGTTTTGTGAATGAGTTTTACCATATTTGACAAAAAAAGCCCAGCCAGTTTTGGTCAAAAACAGTTTTTCAGTATCACCATATTATATCTCAAGCACAGTGAAAATGTCTCTTATAAGAAGTGACATTTCTGACCAGAAGGCATCTTTACATCCAATAGTTTCAGGTTAGCAAACATCCATAGGAGAAATTTGAGTCTTGGGCCTGATTACACATCCCAAATGTCTAGAGGATGGATGAAGGGACAGCAATTTGTAAGGTACATCTGCATGTATGCTTGTGTGTGTGTGTGTGTGTGTGTGTGTGTGTGTGTGTGTGTAGAGAGAATTTTGATAGGTTTTCAAACATGTTATTTCTACCTGCACTCAATTATGAATTAAATATTCCAAAAACTTCCCATCTGGAGTTCCTTTTAATACCAAATCTTGAAAAAAGGCAATTTCTGACTAGGTGCTCTGGACTGATATGGATCAGACTCAGCAAGTCCACTGCCTCACACACTGATCCCCTCCTGTCCCCATCAAGACCACCACTATAGGGCTTGGCACCCTCTTTGTGATTACAATAAATTGTCATATTTTACAGTTCATAAAAAAATGTTTATAGTTAGATTCAACATGGTATTTGTAACTCAAGTCAACATGTTTTTTCATTTATGAAATGAATGTTTCTATATGTGAAAATATGGAGCTGTCTTGAGGTAAATGGAATTCATGGAATTCCTTTTCCAATAACAAAGAACTCTTTCTCTTGAATGCTTTTTTCCCCTTAGAATGTCAGGAATGGTCACAACTGTCATGTGCAGCAGTTTTATGTGAGCAAAGAAGACAAAATCTGGGGCTGCTTCTTGCAGTCCTTTATATTCTTATCAGTTGCTCCACCCCCAAATGCCACACTTTTTAGCATTTTCCATGGGGCTATCTGTCCTCACCAGCAAGCAACCGCCTCCGGGGGGGGGGCACCACCTGTCACAGTCTTGGCTTTACCCACCTTTAACAGTTTAAGTTCTGCATTTAAGTATTATAAAGTTTAAATTCTGTGGTAATCAACAATAAGAGTTAGAGCAATCAGGCCTTCAAAAAAAGATTGAGATTTTCTTTTCAACATGTGAATGTGTCTTACAAAATAGCAACCAGTGCCCTCATTTCAGAGCCCGTCCTATGAAGTAATCCTCTGCCAAAAGAACTAAGAGGAACAATAGGACCAGACTCTGAGCCCATGGATAATGCTCTGAATCTACTCCACATCCTGACATTTGTGAGGATTTACTCCCATGTCTAAGCCAAAGAGATGTCAGGCACTGAGGACTCCAAATCCCAGCATGCCATGAACCTAGTATCCTGAATGGGCCTCTGCTCGGAAGGAGAGAGGTGGATATATACATGGAGGAGGAAGGAAGGAGGAAGAGATCACATGGGGACACTTAGAGGAGAGGTAATTGAGGGGAGACATAGGGAGGAGCGAGATGTGGGTGAGAGAAATGCGAAGAGTCCGCTACTGGGACTTCAGTGCTTTGCAGAGAATGATGGCAACTGTTGTAATGACATCATGGTGGATTACATCATGCATTTTGAATTTGGGGCCCTCATTCAGTCCAAGTTCTCTGGCACCTGCTGAACTCCTTTCTTGAGGTTCCCCACCAGAAGTTTCCTTAGACTGTGGCAACTGGCCTGCTTTGGGTTGAACCTCTTTTACTGGGCTTTTGCCCACAGGGAAATGGGTGACTTTCAGAGTTTGTTATTATTGGAAATCTTTCTTTTCTCTCTGTCTCTGAACAATGAAAGTTCTTCCACACTAAGAGGCTGCTGTCTTTGCCTCTGTGCACATAGATGACCAACTCTTTGAAGGTGCACCCTTTAACAGTGTGAGGTCCCTGCTAGCCAGGGTGGTACAATTGCAAAAACACATTTTGGGACTGACAGATTTTTGTTCCCCTTCTAAAATCAATGTCAATTTAAAATTCTGCATAAGATTACCAGTCATTACTGAAGTTAAATATTTTTTAAAAAGTAAACACAGGATATTAACCACCAGAAAACACAAATTAATTGAAATTTCTAAGAATTTTATCAGGGAGAATAAAGTAATTGCAGGTATAAGTTCAGAGAGGACAAAAGAAGTGAGGAACAATAGGGGGGTTAAACATAGGAGATAGTTACATAAATTTTGACTGTATAAAAATTTTCTTGTGGTAATTCAATTCTAGATCCAGCTGACATTATAAACAATGACACAAAAGATAGCTGTAATCACACATTCTTCAATTAAGAATTTTTAAAATCAGATTTTCAGAATTGCATCTCAACTACATTAATATTGGTGGCACCTATGGTGTCACAGCAAGTGGTTAGAATTAGCTCAGAGTTCATGGTCTATTAGACTTTGGTACCAGCTTAGGGTACCAAATAGTACCAATAGTTTTTCTGGAATAGGATTATGAGGTGGGTCCACAAGCAAGGGACATTTGAAGGTGTGTCCACCAGGATCAGGACATATAGAGGTTTTATGGGGTAATGTTTATTTCTCTATTTGTATGTTTCTACTTTCATCTCTTCCTTCTTCAGCACCAACTAGGGGGCAGGCAAGTCAAGTTCTTATCACAATCTTTCTCCTGTGGCAAGTGCTGGCCCAGAGTTGTTCTGTACTTGAATGTAATGTGAAGTTTCCATACAGACAATAGCAATTCAGTCTCTCTCTCCTTTCCCTACCCACTCCATTAAGACCCACTCTTATCAGTATTAGGACTCTTCTCCTTCTGTTATCAATGAATGGTTATTCACATTTCATACCTAAAATTTTAAGTAAAATTCAAAATTTTGTTTGATATTTACATAAACATGTATCTCATTGGCCAATGGATCATTTTTATATGTGAAAATACATACCTGTCTTGAAGTCAATGTAATGCATTGAATTATTTTTCAGTAGCAAAGAATGGAAAGTTTTCCCTTAAATGCTCTTTTCCTTAGTGTTAGAATCTCAGGAACTAGTTCACAGTTGTCATGTGAGCAGCAATTTTACATGAGCAAATAAGACAACTTAAATCCCAAATAATCCTCTGCTAGTGGTAGCAGAGAAGGGAGCTGTGCAGGAATAAATAAGTGTAAACAGTTGAATAAATAACATTAGGAATTACTGAATTCATTAAAAATCAGGCAATGGAATAGAATGTGGAGCTGTGAGACTACTGACCTGTGTGGACCAGCGAGGCCTCTGGGTTCTGTTCCAGATGCATCTAGCCAGGAGGTGGTAGCAGTGACCATGTGACTGAACATAAAAATCCACTTCATGGAAAGGGCAAGTTCTCACCTGCACTTTTTTTTTTTTTCCATGAGACATGGAAAGTCATGTGTCACTTGCTTACATTCTCCTACACAGGGAGCCATCATGGGAGAGAAAGAGGCCTGAGAACTCTGGGTCTACTTCGTGAGAAAATGTGGCCTGGAATGAGCTGTCCTGATTACTAATAAGGGAATTATATTAAACACTTCCAATACTCATTCTGTGCTACTTTCTACATCCGTCTTATCACACCCCCATCTAGAGAGAGGGAAACTCTTTTGGCCACAGCCCTCCCCATGCTTGGTACAAGCTCTGGGTTAAAAGTAAGTTCAGGGCCTCCCTGGTTGCTTAAGGAGTTAAGATGCAACCTATGAAGCTATCCGCAGCCTTGCAGCAGGAGACCCAGGATCCTGTATTAATACATTTTATACCAAGAAGGATTTCAGTGCATGATTGTGTCTTTATGATTCTGTTTCCCGTGGATTTATCTTCTTTTCATAATAATTTTGTTGCCCAGTTAAGACACTTGAAATGCAAACTAATGTCATATTGAAAAACAGTTTTGTTAACGAGTTTTACCATATTTGACAAAAAAAAAGCCGGGCCAGTTTTGATCAAAAACAGTTTTTCAATATCACAGGTATTATATCTCACACATTGTGAAAATTTACATTATGAGAAGGATCATTTCTGTACAGAAGGCATCTTTGCATACAATGATTTCAGGTTAGAGACCACCCATGGGAGAAATTTGAGTCATGGACCTGATTACACAAAACCAAATGTCAAGAAGATGGATGAAGGGACAGCAATTTGTAAGGTACATCTGCAGTGTTTGTGGGGTGGGGTGCGGGGGGAGAGTGAGTGTTTTTTTTTTAAGAATATATTTCCTTTTTTTTTTTTTTTTTTCCATCCCCAGGGTTTTTATTTTTTTTTTATTTTTTTTTTATAAATTTTATTGTTATATTCCCCATACAATTGCAGCCCCCCATTCTGACCCCAATCCCTCCCCTCCCGCCCCCGCCCCCCTAAAAGTGTCTCTGGTTCATAGTTTTTTGTTGATTTTGATTTTCACTTTCGTATAGTTATTCATTTTCCTGGTCCCTTATTTAAGTTTTCTAGATTCCTGCTATGAGTGAGACCATCCGGTATTTTTCTTTCTCTTTTTGGCTTATTTCGCTGAGCATGATCCCTTCCAGCGCCATCCATGTTGCAGCAAATTGCATGTGTTTATCTTTTTTGAATGCTGAGTAATATTCCATGGTATATATGTACCACATCTTCTTGATCCAGTCATCTATTTTTGGGCATTTGGGTTGTTTCCAAAGCTTAGCTATTGTAAACAGTGCTGCTATAAACATAGGGGTGCAGGTGTTCTTTGGAATTGATGTTTCTGTGTCCTTTGGGTAAATACCTAGGAGTGGAATTGCTGGATCATATGGAAGCTCTATGTTTAGTAGGTCCAGAAATCTCCACACAGCTTTCCACAGTGGTTGGACCAGTTTGCACTCCCACCAACAGTGCAGGAGAGTTCCTTTTTCTCCACAACCTCGCCAACATTTGTTGTTGCTAGTTTTTTTAATATGTGCCATTCTCACTGGTGTAAGATGGTATCTCATGGTAGTTTTGATTTGCATTTCCCTGATGACAAGTGATGTTGAACATTTTTTCATATGCCTGTTGGCCATTTGCATTTCCTCTTCAGAGAAGTTTCTTTTAAGCTCTTCTGCCCATTTTTTGACTGGATTATTTTCTTTGTTGTTGTTGAGTCTCATCAGCTCTTTGCAGATTTTTGTGATCAGTCCTTTATCATTAGTGTTGGGTGCAAAAATGTTCTCCCAGTTGGTGGGGTTTCTCTTTGTTTTTGTTATTGTCTCTTTTGCTGTGCAAAAGCTCTTTAATTTGATGTAGTCCCAGCTGTTTATCTTTGCCTTCACTATCACTGCTTTGGGTGATGTGTCTGTAAAGATGTCTTTGATGTGCAAATCACGTAGTGTTTCGCCTATATTTCCTTCTATATATTTTATGGTTTCAGGTCTTATGTCTAGTTCTTTAATCCATTTTGAGTTGATTTTTGTGTATGGTGTGAGGTGGTGGTCAAGCTTCATTCTTTTGCATGTAGCGACCCAGTTTTCCCAGCACCATTTATTGAACAAACTTTCTTTGCTCCAATGCATATTCTTTGCTCCTTTGTCAAAGATTAGTTGACCATAAATCTGTGGGTTTATTTCTGGATTTTCTATTCGATTCCATTGGTCTGTATGTCTGTTCTTGTTCCAATACCATGCAGTTTTGATGATTATGCCTTTGTAGTATAGTTTGAAGTCTGGGAGTCTGATGCCTCCATTCCCTTCTTTTTTTTTCAGGAGAGCTTTGGCTATTCGGGGTTTTTTGTGATTCCATGAATTTCATCAATAATTGTTCTATTTCTTTGAAGAATGACATTGAAATTTTGATTGGAATAGCATTGAATCTGTATATTGCTTTTGGAAGGATGGCCATTTTAATAATGTTTATTCTTCCAATCCATGAGCAGGGGATGTCTCTCCATTTCTTTGTGTCTTCTTCTATTTCTTTTAACAGTGTTTTATAGTTTTCTTTGTATAGGTCCTTTACCTCTTTTGTTAGATTTATTCCCAAATATTTGATTTTTTTTGTTTCAATAACAAAAGGGATGGTCTTTTTGATTTCTTCTTCTTCAGATTTATTGTTTGTGTATAGGAAGGCTACTGACTTTTGCGTGTTGATTTTGTATCCTGCCACTTTACTGAACTGATTGATGAGTTGAATTAGCTTTTCTGTGGAGTTTTTGGGGTTCTCTATGTATAATATCATATCGTCTGCAAATAGTGATAGTTTGACTTCTTCTTTTCCTATTTGGATTCCTTGGATGTCTTTCTCTTGTCTTATTGCCCTGGCTAGGACTTCCAGTATTATATTGAAAAGCAATGGTGAGAGTGGACATCCTTGTCTTGTTCCAGATCTTAATGGAATTGCTTTCAGCTTTTCACCATTGAGAATGATACTGGCTGTTGGCTTGTCATAGATGGCCTTTATGATGTTGAGGTATCTTCCTTGTATCCCAAGAATTTCAAGGGCTTTTATCATGAATGGGTGTTGCACTTTGTCGAAAGCTTTCTCAGCATCTATTGATATTATCATATGGTTTTTATATTTCTTTTTGTTGATGTGTTGGATAACGTTGATTGATTTTCGGATGTTAAACCATCCTTGTGCCCCTGGAATGAATCCAACTTGGTCGTGGTGAATTATCATATGGATACATTGTTGGATTCTGATAGCTAAAATTTTATTGAGGATTTTTGCATCAGTGTTCATTAGGGAGATTGGCCTGTAGTTTTCCTTTTTTGTGTTGTCCTTGTTCGGTTTTGGTATTAGTGTAATGTTGGCTTCATAAAACGTGTTTGGTATTGTCCCTTCCTTCTCAATTTTTTGGAAGAGTTTGTGAAGGATAGGCACTAATTCGTCTCTGAATGTTTGGTAGAATTCATTTGTAAATCCATCAGGTCCTGGGCTTTTGTTTTTGGGGAGGTTTTTGATTACCATTTCAATTTCGCTAATTGTAATTGGTCTGTTTAGGTGTTCTATTTCTTCTTTATCTAGCTTTGGGTGATTGTAGAGTTGTAGGAATTTGTCCATCTCCTCTAGATTGTTAAACTTGTTTCCATATAACTGTTCATAGTAGTTACTGATTATTCTTTTGATTTCTGCTGTGTCCGTTGTGATTTCTCCTCTTTCATTGATGATCCTGTTTATTTGTGCTTTCTCCCTTTTTTCCTTTGTGAGCCTGGCTAGGGGTTTGTCTATTTTATTGATTTTTTCAAAGAACCAGCTCTTGGTTTCATTGATCTTTTGGATTGTTTTTTTAGTTTCAATTTCATTTATTTCTGCTTTGGTTTTTATTATTTCTTTTCTTCTACTGGTTTTGGGGTTTTTTTTGTTGTTCTTTTTCTAGATCTTTGAGCTTCGAGATTAGGTTGTTTCTTTGCGTTCTTTCTTGTTTCTTGATGTGAGCTTCTATTGCTATATATTTTCCTCTTATTACTGCTTTTGCTGCATCCCATACATTTAGGATATTGGTGTCCTCCTTGTCGTTCAATTCAAAAAATTTTTTAATTTCTTCTTTGATCTCCTCATTAGTCCAATGGTCTTCCAGTAGTGTGGTTTTTAATCTCCATGAGGTAGGAAAGTTCCTTGCCTTCTTTTTATGGTTTATTTCTAGTTTGATGCCTTCATGGTCAGAAAAGATGGTTGGTATGATTTCAATTTTGGTGTATCTGTTGATGTTTGTCTTGTGCCCCAGTATGTGATCGATCCTGGAGAATGATCCGTGTGCGCTTGAGAAAAATGTGTACTCCGTTTTTTTGGGGTTTAGTGTTCTATAGATGTCTGTTAAGCCCAATTGCTCTAGGTCTTTATTTAGAGCTTTGGTTTCTTTACTTATTTTTTGTCTTGTTGATCTATCCATTGTTGATAGTGGTGTGTTGAAGTCTCCCACTACGTATGTGTTTTCTCTGATGTCTGTTTTCAGAGAGGACAACAGTTGTCTGATATATTTTGGTGCTCCTTCGTTTGGTGAGTATATGTTAATGAGTGTTATTTCTTCTTGAAGTATTGTCCCCTTGATCATAATGTAGTGACCATTGGGGTCTCTTTTTATCTTTTTGAGTTTGAAATCTGTTTTATCTGATATAAGTATAGCTGTTCCTGCTTTCTTTTTTGGTCCATTTGCTTGTAGGATTGTTTTCCATCCTTTAACTTTGAGCCTATTTTTATCTTTTGTAGCTAAATGTGTTTCCTGGAGACAGCAAAAGGTTGGGTTTTGTTTCTTAATCCAGGCTGCAACTCTGTGTCTTTTTATTGAAGAGTTTAGTCCATTTACATTTAGAGTTAATATTGATATGTTAACATCTGTATTTGCCATTGTGTTTGTCTTTCCTTTGATTTTATTTATTTATTCTTTTAATAACTTTTTTTTTTTTTTGGCCTTCTTTCATTGTTATTCGTCCCTCTGAGGTTCTGGCTTTAGGACTCCTTGTAGTATTTTTTGGAGTGGGGGTTTAGTTGCAATGAAATTCCGGAGTTTCTGTTTGTCTGGGAAGGTCCATATTCTTTCTTCAAAGAGGAAGGAGAGCTTTGCGGGATAGAGTATTCTTGGTTGGCATCTGTTTTCTTGGAGTCTGTTGACTATGTCCCTCCACTCTCTCCTTGCCCGTAGTGTTTCTTCGGAGAAGTCTGATGTCAGCCTGATTGGTTTTCCTTTGAATGTTATCTGTTTCTTCCCTCTTGCCAGCTTCATTATTTTTTCCTTGTCCTGGATTCTTGGGAGCTTTACTATTATGTGTCTTGCTGTATTTTTTCTTTCGTCGTGGAAGTTTGGTGTTCTTCTTGCTTCTTGTATATCAATTTTCAGCTCCTTCTTCACATTTGGGAAGTTCTCTTCAATTATCTCTTTGAATATTTTCTCTGTTCCTACATCTCTCTCCTCTCCTTCTGGTATTCCTATAACTCTTATATTACCTTTCCTCATGGAGTCAGATAGTTCCCGAAGTCTTTCTTCGTTCTTTTTCCTTCGTACTTCTCTTTCCTTTTCTGTTTTGGTTCTTTTTATTTCTGTGTCTTCAAGATTACTTATTCGTTCTTCCATTTCATCTATTCTGCTTTCATTGCTTTTCCCAGAATTCTTTAGGTCTTCCATTAATTCTTTGATCTCCTGCATTTCTTTTACTTCCCTCTTTAGGGACTCAATTTCTTTCTTCTGACCATTGTTTTCCCTCTCTAGGGACTCAATTGCATTCTTCTTATCGTTGATTATTTTTCCCTTATCATTGTTTTCCTTTATGACTTCTGTCAGTTTTTTAATCACGGCAATTTTAAATTCTCTTTCTGGAAGGCTCAGAAATTCTTCCAAGTTATTGTCGTTGCAATCTGGGGGCTGGCTTTCTTTTTGTGGTGTGCTTTTTCTCTGGAGAGTTGCTAGGTTGCGTGTGGTTCTTCTCCTCCCTACTGTCTGTTTTCTAATTTGCCGTATGCGTTGAGACACTGTGTTGTTGGGACTGGCCGGCATCTTGGGTGGGCTTCTCTGTTCCCCTCTGGTTCTTCCAGGAGTCATCTCTCAGTTTCAAGCAGCCTTTACTGGAGAAAGGTCCCTGTTCTAAAATGCCGATGTGGGGACACACTCCCCTGTGCGCCTGGTCTGCCCCGGCGGTGGGTTCCTGCTCCCCTCTGGGCTTGGACTGCAGGCCAGAGGGGGTCTGGCGTGGGCGAACTTCCCCCGCTCACCTCTGGCTCCTGAGGAAGCCTTCTGCAGGTAGTCTTTACTGAAGAAATGTCCCTGTTCTAAAATGGTGATGTGGGACACACTCCCTGCGCTTCTGGTCTCAGGCACACTCTTCTGCGCGCCTGGTCTGCCCCGGCTGTGGGTGCTCGCTCTCCCTGTGGGCTCAGACTACTTGTTCAGAAGGGGCCCGGTGTGGGCTAACTCCCCAGCTGGCCACTAGCTCCTTCAGTAGCCTGTGCTGGGGTCAAGTCGCTAGGTGGCACCAGAGATCTCTCCTAGAGCCCTTGGGGAGCTGATTTTCCACCCCGTGGGACAGGGAGCAGAGCGGGGATGGTAGGGTACACCTCGACGGCTTTGGGGTGCTGTGTCTGCCTTGTGCCCCACCGTCGTGGGGAACCCACGCCCCTAATTTCGTGCCCCGGGTCTCAGTTCCAAAGCCCTCAGTTCCAGGACGCGGGCTGTAGCCCAGATCAGTGGCGCGGGAATGGCGCCTTTTGAATCCCGCTCCCCTGCCTGGGCGCCTTGTTCCTGCTCACTCAGGGAGGGCCTCCGCCCGGGTCTCAGTTCCAAAGCCCTCAGTTCCAGGACGCGGGCTGTAGCCCAGATCAGTGGCGCGGGAATGGCGCCTTTTGAATCCCGCTCCCCTGCCTGGGCGCCTTGTTCCTGCTCACTCAGGGAGGGCCTCCGCCGTCTCCCCGCAAGCCTAGGTCGCAGGCGCGGGGACCTGGGCAGCTGCAATCGGAGCGCCGCTTTTGCGCAAGCTTACCGGGCGGCCGGGGCTGTGTGCAGGTGCTGGTCTCCTCCTGGGGGCGGGTTCTCTTTAATGGCGCCTGGAGCTCACCTCCGCGGCGGATCCTGCAGGGTTCGCCTCAGCTCCCGTTCACGGGGTGTGGTGGCTGAAATAGTTCCTTTCCACTCACAGTCCCACTTGCTGCGTCCGTTTTTCTTGTTGGGCGTTTTGGTTTGTTCATTGTTTTTTTTTAAAGATTTATTTATCTATGCATACAAGAGCTGGGGCACAGGGCAGAGATGTGGTGGTGGGGGAGGGGTTGAGAAGATTCACCAGAGACAGGGTGGGGAACAGAACAGGCAGACTGACTGAAATACACTGCTGAGGGGAGCAGCGGGCAAGACAGGAGAGGTTTGCCTTGCCATGTGGGTTGCTCCCTGGCCAGCCAGTATCAAACATGTGCTGCAGAGGCTGTGAATTGGTTCTTAGTATGGTGCTTTTAACCCCTTGTGCCACCAGGTAAGCCCAACCTCAGAGAGCTTTGAAGAGGGAATTTTCTTTTGGGAGATTCCAGAAGATAATGCAGCCCCGTCACCCCTTGGGGCAGCCTTATGAGACCCGGAACAGAGCACTCAGCTGAGCCTTATGCAGACCCCTGACCCTCAGAAACTGTGAGATTATAAATGATATAGTTATAAGTCACTAAATTTGTGGTAATTGTTTATATCACAATATAAACCTAACACACGTGCTATGAATAAATAGTCCAGCGAGAGCCCTGCACACTCAGGCCCCTGCCACACTAGGAAATCCACAGCCATCATTAGGGCCCGGGCACTAACTGCTCTACTTCCAAGATGGTCTTCTTCATACCAAACTCACCATAGCTTCCAGTTCTATGGCTCCAGAACAAGGAGCGTCTGGAAAGAGATAAAGCTACAATAAAAACCACCTTTACATACCCTTCCTTGTTTGTTTAATTATGGTAGATATTAGAGACACAGAGACCGGGCTTCATTTGGCCTAAATGGAGGTTCACCTTACCCCTTTATTACCTCATTGTGTCTTGTCTCAGTCACCAGTTTAATATTCAAATGTTTCTATAGAAGTGCAGCATTTTCAAGGAAACACCAGAAAACTTTTAGACATATCACAAAGAAAAGACACATCGGACAAGACACAAAGCTTGGAGAACTGAAGGCAGAAGACATGGGGGCACATGTCTTTTCATAAATGGAACATGGCACGGAAAGTTCTATGCCTGCACCTCCTGCAGTCTGTCATCTACCATCCAGGTTCTTAATGGACCTCAGAGTTCAGGTGTAGCATCGTTTATCCTGAATATCTCATCCACCTTGCTTAAAAATCATATTGACAGAGACTTTCCCAAAGTGTAATCAGCCAATGTATATTTTGGATGAATTTCTGTAATCTATAGAACTCCATTTGTTACTTTATTTTTTGGAGAACTAGAATGCTATGGTTTCAAATTCCACAAAAAATTACATAATATCCAAAGCTATTTCAATTGTTTAATGGTTCTTTTTTCCTTTTCTTTCTTTCTTTCTTTTCTTTTTTTTTTTTTTTTTTTTGAGGCCTGTAGCTATTTAGCTATTTCTGTTCAATGTTTTAAAGCTGGAATTAATTTTCATGTTCAAGTCCACATTACCTGTGGTTGGCTGACATGAGAACCTGAAGGTTATAAATAAAAGAGAATATATTTGGAAATAGAGGATGGCCTGGAAACTGCATAAATCTTTGAGGGCTCTAATCCTAGTTTTCTGAGATAAGTTGACCTTCAGAAAATTGATATACCATGAGGAGTTAGTCCACATTATCCTAGACACCTCTGGTCAAGTTTTGAGACTTTGACCTTGTGGAAACACCTTTAATCAAAATTCATGTCCCACTTGCTTGGTGTCTCCAACACAGGGAGCCCTCAGTCAGCGAGAAGGAAAACTGAGAAGCTCTGGGTCTGCACAGTGAGGCCCATGTGGCCCGATCACCAGAGAATTACACTAACTGTTCCAATATTCATGCTCCTCTTCATCTCCCCATTCTCCTACGGCACTCCCATCTAGAGAGAGGGAAAGTCCCCTCATTACTGCAAAATGAAGATTGTTACAGCATCTGTGAAAAGCATTCTTTCAGGACCTCTTAATGTTAATGTTTGGGGAAGGATAATCCCACATCTGGGAATTAACCAACTAAAATATAATTGTCAGTTCAAAAAAAGATTTAAAAGAATACTCACTACTAGAAGATATTGAGCTCAATGATTTAAGCAGGGTAAAAGTCCATCAATATTATTGAGTTTCTTTGAGATTGGGTCTATCCCTTCTGCAGAGCACTCTCCAGCCATTATAAAAAACTTCCCTTGATAATGCAGGATTACTCATTCAGAATCCCCGATGGGCATTTATGTGACAAAATAAAGAGGCTATTTGGTCATCATGAGTGACAAATTTTATTTTTGTATAAGTGAAAAGATTTATAGATCAAGAATTCATCTTTATACTTTGACAAAAATTATTCTTTTCCTATTGCCTTAAACTCTTATACCATCCTGTTTCAAATATTTGCATTTTTTTAAGATTAGTTTTATTTATTTATGCATACAAGAAATAGGGTGTAGGCCAGAGGAACTGGTGGTGAGAGGATTCACCAGAGACCGAGTGGGGAGCAGAACAGGCAGACTGACTGAAACACACTGCTGAGGGGTCAGCAGGCTTGACAAGAGAGTTCTGCTGTGGCAGGTGGGTTAGCTCCCTGACCTGGGATTGAATGCATGCTGCAGTGGCTGAGGATAGCTTGAAAGCGCTGAGACTTTAACCCCTGCACCAACAGGGATGCCCAAAGATTTGTATTTTAAAGGGTTTTTTATTACTGTTTTATGTAACTTCAACAAAATCAATAAAATCTTATTTAGGCAACCTGTTGCGATTCCTTCCATTGCTCATTACTTTAGTTCCTCCAATATTTGACTCACAATACCAAAGTAGTTCTTTAATAGGAACTTCTGTTTCATGTATATGTTCTTTCTGTCAGCCCATGATAATCATTTTTAACTGAGCTCCTTGACCTGCATAGGAACACACACATACTGATGACACCTCCCAGATGTCCACCCTCAATCACTGGGACCCATTTCTTCGAGCAGTTTACGTTCAGGTCACTTTCAGGGTCACAGTGGATGGATCTGCTGTTTCTCAGTGTCAGATGTCCTGCAAGCCTGAGGAAGAGTCCAGTCACCAGACAGTGCAGACTGTCTGCCCATGTCCCTCATCCTGGGCCCTATCTAGTGACATGGGGACCAAAGTCTTTTTTAGTTAGTTTTCCTTACCACATTGTCATGTTTCAGTCTCTCTGCTCACAGGGGACTTCTCTTTCCACCCTGCTGCCCCACCAGGGGATTTGTATGTGGGTCCCAGTGGGCTGCCCTGGCAGGGCTGATAAAATGTCAGCTATGATCTGGACTTGCCTGCCCAGGACTCTAGCTCAGCCTCTCAAAATGAGGTTCCCCACTCAGCTCCTGGCACTGCTGATGCTCTAGAACCCAGGTAAGGGCTGAGGGGGATGAACAAGGACATGGGGTGGGAGGGAGCTCTGGGGGAGCCAGGCGTCCCGTGTCTTCTCTATCTGGGTGATATGAGATGAAGTTCTCATCCAGGCAGAGTGTGTGATGCTTAGATCTATAAGAGTGAGGAACAGTCCAGAAGGAGCATGGACTGTCATCTGGTGGGGCTGTGACAGGAGGTGGACGATGGTGTCTGGGACTCCTAGAGGCACCTTCACACCTGCTGGCTCATAGTTCTTCATGTGGTTGCATAATTTTGGAGTGGGAATCAGGATCACACAGTTATGACTCACAAAAAATGAAATAGTATTTCACTTAAATTAGAAAATTATATCACATAGTGGCTAATAACTTCATTCATATCCTTCTGTCTCTCTCATATTTTTCAGGATCCAGTGGGGAGGTTGTGCTGACCCAGACCCCCCTCTCCATGCCCATCGTCCCTGGGGAGCAGGTCTCCATCTCCTGCAGGGCCAGTCAGAGCCTCCAACATAGTGATGGAAAACACCTATTTGAATTGGTTCTAGCAGAAGCCAGGCAGATCTCCAAGGCCCCAGTTGTATTTGGTTTCCTGCAGGCCCTCTGGGGTCCCAGACAGGTTCAGTGGCAGTGGGTCAGGCACAGATCTCACCCTGAAGATCAGCAGGGTGGAGGCTGAGGATGTTGGAGTCTATTAGTGCATGAGGGCATATATTTTCCTCCCACAGTGGTTGAGCCCTGAACAAAAACCTCCCTGTTCAGCAGCCCCAGCTGCCCACACGTGCTGATTCTCAGGGGTGCAGCTCAGAAGCTCTGTCATGCACAGGAAGATGTTGGGGACTCAGAGGAATGTCTGAGGCTCATGGTTCTGCACCAAGTATGCCCCACAAGTGCCCCATGTTCTGGTCCTGTCAGCATACAGCCTGGGCATGCACTGCAGCAGGGAGATGCAGGGAGCTCTAACCCCAGGCATGACAAAGGGGAGATGATTAGGTCACCCTCATGATCCCTGTCTGTGTGCAGTGTGTTCACATCAGCACGGAGCACAGAGGGGGTGGTTCCGGGGCAATGCAATTGAATGCATGTTGAGAATTTGCATTTTTGATGAATTTTTAAGATAACATTTGATTATAGTGAGAAATTGGTATTTTCCCTATTTCTCTGAGTACTACTCCATTTCATAATATCTTCCCATTCAAACATGTCTTGTGATATTATTACATAGAAATATTATCAGGGATATTATGCCTGAAAACAATTAGTAAAAATCTTTATATTTGTGACTACTTAAACTTTTATAAATTCAATACAAATTTAAGATTCCAATGTTATCATGCAAAAGTCTTTGATTCACCACCTTGACTCTTTCTGAAGAAAGTGTAAAATTTTGAAATTGGAGAGCTGGGTTTCAAAAATAAGAAGGCCATGGTGGAGACATAAAGCATGGAAATTGGCCCAGGTAGCCCTGTGAGAACAGAGTGAATGGGCTTAAAATATACATGTATGCATGCATGTTGTCACCTATGTGCATTCAGGGACTCCATTCCGCTTGGTCCTGGCTCTAGTCCTTTCCTGTGCTGTGCGCCCCAGCCCTGGTGTTGGCTGAGGGTGGTGCCTCTGTATCCTGAGGGACACAGGTGTGTAGTTGCCTTTCCTTAGGGATTTTGATCTGACTTGGGGTCAGGAAGATGCTGACCTCATAGAGTGAGTTCCAAAATGTTCCCTCCTTGTGATTTTTGAAAAATTTTCAAGTTCGGTATTGTTGTATACTTTTAAAAAACATTGTATACTTTTAAAAAACATTGGCCAGAATTCACCCTGGAAGCCATCTGGTTCAGCACTTTTCTTCTTGGGACAGTTGGAGTCATTCTCCAAACGAGCCTCCCTCCCTTTTGAACGACTCGGCTCTTTCCGTGGGCTGTGTGTCAGAGCCCAGCTAATCCACACTCCAGAGTCCCCACCAGTGATGCCAGAGGGAACCTCCAACTGCCCAGGCACAGGGGCAGTCAGCGGGGAGCTGCTGTATCACAGAACTGCCGTTAGAGGGCAGCAACCCCCACAGAAACACAAGACTCAGGCTGAGGTTTGGAATCCTGAGACACTAAGAGGGAGGCTGTCCCAATATCTAGTGGGAGCCCCTAAAATTGGAGAGTCTCTGGGGGATGGGACACCTGGAGGAACTCTAATGTGTGGAGTGCTAGTCAGATAGGACTTCCCAAATAATTCTCTTGGTGTTTGGTGTCAGGTCTTGTTTTAATACAGAGAGTTGGAATTTCAGCTAGAATCTTTTCTTTGACTGGGGTGGTGAGTGGTCAGGAAGGCAAATATTAGAACTGGGGATATTTTTTGCTCCCCAAGAAACCAGAGCAATCTTCCATAATCTTTCATTATGGCCTCTGAACACGTGGAGCAAAGATAGCAAAAAAGCAGAGACGGGTATTTCTCCTATGCCTCCGTGAGCCTGCATTGCAGTGATTGTTGCTCATTTTGGTTGTTTGTGAATAATGGTGATCTTTACCTGTTTGGGAAAGGGTAATTTGGTTCTGGCTATAAAGAGAATTTCTAGAAAAATGATGTGCACAGCAAATCCTATAGGGGAATCAAGCACAAGAACTCAGCCTGGTTGCTACCAGGCAACCCAGAAAGAGAAAGAGCTCCCAGATCGGTTTCTGCAAGTTTTCAGTTTTGGATACAGTTACTGGATGGTAAACTACATGAAATACTCCAAAATTTGACTTTTCTCTCCATGTTCAGAGACCTTAATGATGGATGTCCTGGTCTTTGTTCATTACCTATAAGTAAGTTCAACACACTTTTTAGTTTCACTATTTTGATTGTTAAATTTGAGCTATAACTTCCATACTTTTGTACCTACTCCTTATAGTTTCAGTGACTGCACACTCTGGGGGTGGGTCTGGGCACAACTGAAATTCTCAGTGGACTTTTACCCTCTTCAAATGTTGGTCGAAACTATGCATTTGCCTAATTTTTTCAAGCTGGAAATAAATACTATAGGTATGTTTAATCAAGTTGTGCCATTCTCTCTCTCTCTCTCTCTCTCTCTAGTGTTAATCAGGGACACATTTTGTCAGCCTTTCTCTATGCTTATTTTTCATTTTGCATTATGAATTTTAAAGGATATTTTTTACTCAAAGTTAAATCTTTATTTACCATTAAAAAAGAAATTACTCATATGTAAATATATGTATGTTTTCACAAAATATGTATGTTTTTAACCTTCTATTTGCATTCTATACATAATATTTCCTTGCATAGATTATTAAATTTAGTTGTTATAATTGAGCTTGAATTACATCTATGGCGTGAGGACACCGCATGTGAGAGACCCAAAGATTCCCTGAGTTGAGGAGGGTCTTAATTTTTGAAGAGGGATCAGCCCAACTGAGTTTCATTTATTTATTTATTTATTTGTTTGTTTGTTTATTTATTCAAGACTTGGGTTACAGGCCTACCCACGGGGAGAGAGTGGACCCACCGGAGACAGAGTAGGGAACAGAACAGGCAGACCTACTGAAATACAATGCTGAGAGGAGCAGGAGGCAAGACAGGAGGGGTCCTCTGTGCCAGATGGGCAGCTCCCCAGCTTGCCTGGAACCCAACCCGTGCTGCAGAGACAGCAGATAGCCCCACAACGCTGCATGCACCCATCCCGCTGTGCCACCAAGAGGCCCCCAACTGATTTTCTAAGTAATCAGAGATTCTACTTATCTATTTTGACTTCGTAATCATGCCTGTGACTACTCCAATGAGCTCTATTGACTTGAGTTGAATTCATTTATTACTGGTCATTCAAATAGGTCAGAAGGAGAATGGAGTCTTGAGAAAATAGAAAACTAAGGCCTAAAAACATCTACCTTCTCACAGTGTTTAGAGAACATACGGCCTCAGAGGATTCCCTCCTCTACTGAGAACTCTTTGAACTCATAGTAAATCAGAAGGTGTATCCGGGACCTATTTGCTGGTGGGTGACCATCTGCTGTTAGGAAGCAAAGACACCGCCTAACACAGGTGTCAGAGCGCAGGATCCCACTGTGGTCCACTGGCAGTTTGGGCAGCTCTGCTGCTGCGGGGTTGGTCTCCATTGTCATGGAAGAAAAGGTCTCACTTGTACTTTTTTGTCTTTTCCCCACTCTTACAACTACCATCTTTATCACGTGTGTGTCTGAGCACTGCCCTGTACCCATTACAGAATGTTTCCTCAAACACTGCCTGAGCACTCGCTCTTCTCAAAACAGCATGAACACTCTTTGAACCATCTTCATTGCATTGTTTTAAAACTGCTCTAAAGGCACAGATCCAAGTAGGTGCCAGACTGCTAAGTGCACAGAGGTAAAGAGATGGAGATTGAGGCCATTATATAATACTGTGTCCCTGTCAAATTCTACATAGCTATCCAAAATTAACAACAACCAGCCACTCTACAAAGGAATGAGTCCCTTCCAAAGAGATGAACAGTGGGATTTTGCACTGGCCTGTGGCAGCAGTCCTTCTGCCCACCTGTTTCTGTGTGGGTGCTTCTTTTCATCAACCTTTTCCTTTGTAGCACCCCAAATCTCTCCCTCTGCAGGGCAGCGGCCTTCCTACCTGCCTGAGACCTGAATCATGCCGGGGCTTCTCTTCACTGACCTCCCAACAGAGGCAGCTCTCCTTGAGGCTGCCCGCCTGCGACCAGGCAGGTCTCTCTCAGCAAACCTGTTCCTTTCAGGGCAGCCTGTGCTGCCTGCTTGTGTCTATGCAAGTGTTCTATTCTTGCCTATATTTTATATTTAACCTGCCCTTTTGGATATAAATAATGTCTCTGATTCATGGAAAATCTCACGTGGGAAACCCACCAAATGCCACTAAAAGGGGAACTCTGGTGAAACTTTTCCCACAGTTAACCCAAGGACCCCACTCTTCGAATCCAACATTTCCAAAATCACTTTCTCAGGAACAAAAGAAATTTAGATGAACTAAATCAAACAGAAACTAACCCAAAGACTATAAACCAATGATGCTTACCAGAAAGAAGGATGTTGGGTAATCAGCACAAAAGGGACAATTGTGTGGTGGAGGACAGAAATGGACTTTGAGTGCTGAACTTACTGTCACAACACAATGACTTCCAATGGTAAATGACTGAAACAAGATGTTGTAACACAATGTTAGATCGAAATAATGATAATAATAATTGGAATAACAACAAAAGAGAAACCACCCCAACGGTGTCCTTCAATTCTGGCCTCACCAAGCCTGAATACCTCACCTAAGGGTCTCTCCCCAAAGTGGCACTTTAAACTAGCCAATCAGGAGCTTCCTGGTAGCCCTTGGGCTCACCCTCAAGACAACATCCCCAGATGGAGGTGGCTTTTCCTAACTTATTTTTTTTACTTGTCCCACTGATGTTGGCACCAGATGGCGTGAAAAGTCCCTTCCTGGTTGCCAAAAATGATGGAGGTTTTAGAGTTGTGCTGTCCTTGGGTTCACCCTGGGAAAGGTTTTGTAACAGAGTGGTCCCCAGAAAAGGGGGAGGTCCCAGGTTCCCTGACCCACCCAAATGAAGGGTGGAGCTGAGCAGGGAGAGAAGAAGCTGCAGAGGAGACTGAGGAAGGAAGCAGGATGGAGCCAGAAGGAGACCTGGAGGAGGCACATGGAGCCTAGAGACACATAAAGAAACTACACTTGCCTTTTGCTTGTGGACTGGGTGACACAGATGTGGGTGGGAGACCCGTGGGAGGGTGACAATGGCAGTTTTTGTTTTGATTTTGATTTTGTTCTTTTTTCTTCCAGACTTGTCTGGTGGTTTCTGATCCTTTTCTGTGGGTCCCAATTGGAAGATGCTTTAGACTTGTGGCAGGCTATGGGGCCTTGCTCGGGGCCAATCCTGCTTAGGTGGACTTTTACCCACGAGGGGATGGGTAACTTTTGGTGTTTGATTTAGAAAATATATTCTTTGCCTTTTCTGTACTGTTTCCTAATTGTATTGAAGTTCCTTCCCATTAAAGTCTCCTATGTTTTGTGTTGATGCGGCGGATGGCAGAACCCATTTAGAGCAGGCAGGTTTGCAGGGTTTGGACTGCCCCTCTCCCTGCCCTGTAACAGATTCACCAGAGCTCCCATTTCAGCGGCACGCGGCTAGTTCCCCAGGCGAGTTTCTCCACGAGACAGAGACATTAGTTATATTTAAAGAGCAGGTTTATTAGGGAAAGGGAAAGGGACAGGTTTGCTGAGAGAGGCCTGCATGATTGCAGGCAGGCAGCCTTGAGGAGATCTGCCTCCGCTGAGGGAAGTCACTGAAGAGAAGTCCCGGAAGGTGCAGGTCACGGGCAGGCAGGAAGCTGCTACCTTGCAGAGGGAGAGAGTTGGTGAAAAGAGACACCTACACAGTCACAGGTGGTCAGTGGGAGTGCTGCCCCGAGCCTGTGCAGAGATTGCACTGATAGAGTCCTTTTCTCTTTGGGAGGGGTCACTTCTCCAAGGAGTGGCCTGTTTGTTGCTGATTTGGGATAACTAGGCAAAGCTAGAAAGGGACCAGAGATTCCAGGGTGGGCCCAATTTCCATATCTTTCCCCTCAGGCCTGTGTTCCACTCCCTACAGCATCTGATCCTGCTTGGGTCTCATGCCTTGTGATAAGGCACTGGGGCCTAAGTGTCCCGACCTCTACTGCTGGGTTAATGGTCATGTGATTCCCCTTGACCCCCACCTCCTTGTGTGAGTCAGGTTTTGGTCTTGGGGCACCTCCTTTCCAGTCTTTCTATTCTTGTCCTCCATCACCACCATCTTTTCAACTACAATAACATCTATTTTGAGTAAATTTTTGAAACACATGTGCACTTTCTAGAGGGAATGCTGACTTTTTGTTAGTCATTTAATAAAACCAATTAGAGCTATAAAGTTAACAAGGTTGGATTTTTGCTTTTTAACAGATACATAACAGGGAATTATTGTATTAGATCCAGTCCGTGATGGTATTGGGAGGAAACTGTGAAGATGGACAACTTGAGTGTCTGTGGAGAGAGTGAATAGTGGGGCAAGATGGCATTCAGAAGATGAGAAGATTAAGTTTTCTAGTGTTTTGATATTAATTATAAATTTGAGACTTGAAGCAATGAAAGTGCTGGAAGAAAAAGCAAGAGGTAAAAGCTGAGTTAATTGGTTCAGTGTTGGTTAAGGGAGTCAACAGAAGATTCTAAAATCAAGGACACTGAGGGCTGGAGGGGCTGCTTTCTGTCCAGACCTGTCCCTGTGTTACAGGGCAGGGAGAGGGGCCCAAACCCCGCAAACCTGCCTATTCTATATAGGGTTCTGCCATCCGCTGCATTAACACAAAACGTGAGACTTTAATGGGAAGAACTTTAATGCAATTAGTGTTATAAGTGGTCGCCAAATCTGTTATAGGACAGGGAGAGGGGCAGCCCAAACCCCGCAAACCTGCCTATTCTGCATGGGTTCTGCCATCCGCCGCATCAACACAAAACATAGGAGACTTTAATGGGAAGGAACTTTAATAAAACTAGGAAACAATACAGGTAAGGCAAAGAGTCTAGTTTCTAAGTGAAGCACCCAAAGTTACCCGTCCCCTCGTGGGTAAAAGTCCATCCAAATGGGATTGGCCCAGAGCAAGGCCCCAAAGCCTGCCATGAGTCTAAAGCACCTTCCAGTGGGGACCCACAGCAAAGGGTCAGAAACAATCAGACAAGCCCAGAAGGAAAAGAGCAAAATCAACATCAAGATAAAAGCTGCCATGGTCACCTCTCCACGGGTCTCACCCACATCTGTGTCACCCAGTCCACGACCAAAAGACAAGCACAGTTTCTTCACGTGTCTCTAGGCTCCACGCGCCTCCTCCAGGTCTCCTGGCTCCATTCTGCTTCCTTTCTCAGTCCCTTTTTCAGCTTCTCCCCTTCCTGCTCAGCTCCACCCTCCCTTGGGTGGGGCAGGGAACCTCCCCCTTTCCTGGGGACCACCCTGTTGCATTAGGAAACAATACAGGAAAAGCAAATAATCTAGTTTCTAAATCAAACACCCAAAGTTACCAGTCCCCACGTGGGTAAAACTCCATGTGAATGGGATTGGCCCAGAGCAAGGCCCCAAAGCCTGCCACAAGTCTAAAGCATCTTCCAGTGGGGAACCACAGAAAAGGGTCAGAAACAACCAGACAAGCCCGGAAGGAAAAGAGCAAAATCAACATCAAGATAAAAGTTGCCATTGTCATCTCCCCATGGGTCTCACCCACATCTGTGTCACCCAGACCACGACCAAAAGACAAGCCCAGTTTCTTCATGTGTCTCTAGGCTCCATGCGCCTCCTCCAGGTCTCCTTCTGGCTCCATCCTGCTTCCTTCCTCAGTCTCCTCTGCAGCGCAGCGTCTTTTTTCTCTGCTCAGCTCCACCCTCCATTTGTGTGGGGCAGGGAACCTGGAACCTCCCCCTTTCCTGGGGACCACCCTGTTACACCTGCACCTGGACCAGCCTCTCACAGCCAGATCCTCCCAGCACCACTGAAGGGGCACAGACTCCATCACCTACATTTCCTCCAACAGAGAGAATACTGTGTTCTCTCTCCTCACAAGAGCTTCCTGTGTCCCCTTTTTGGTTCTCTCCACCCAGCTGCCCCCAAGCCAGGGCATTTGCATGAGGGTCCCCAGGGAGGAGCCGCCCTTTCAAGACAGAGCTAAAAGGCCAGCTCTGATCTTGCTTTGACTCAGGGGGCTCCTCAGTTCAGCTTCTCAAAATGAGGTTCCCTGCTGAGCTGCTGGGGCTGCTGCTGCTCTGGACCCCAGGTAAGGCAGAGGGGTGGGGAGAAAAGAGCAAGGATGGGGAGAATGAATCAGGGTGACCACTCCTGTGTATTCTGTACACGCTTTAAACACATACCTCTCAGTGTCTGGGGAACAGCAGGAGAGGATTAAGACTCAGTGTCAAGGACCTGTGCTCTAGCGAACTGTGACACAGAAAGAGAAGGAGGGTGAAGGAAGAATCTGGAGATTCTTGCAAATCAGTTTCGAATGTCGATATTCTCATTATCAGTCAGTATATAATCAAAAATACAATGAAGTAGCAAGAAATAATTACCAAAGGATATGAATGAAAATGGTTCATTAAATTTGTTCATAACCTTGTATTTCTTCCTCTTTCTTCAGGATCCAGAGGTGATAATTTGCTGACCCAGACCCCCCTCTCTCTGGCCGTCATCCCTGGGGAGCAGGTCTCCCTCTCCTGCAGGGCCAGTCAGAGCCTCCAACATAGTAATGGAAACACCTATTTGCATTGGTACCAGCAGAAGCCAGGCCAGTCTCCAAGGCTCCTGCTCTATAGAGTGTCCAACAGGCCCTCTGGGGTTCCAGACAGGTTCAGTGGCAGTGGGTCAGGCACAGATTTCACCCTGAAGATCAGCAGGGTGGAGGCTGAGGATGTTGCAATCTATTTCTGTGGGCAGAGTACACGTACGCCTCCCACAGTCGTTGAGCCTTGAACAAAAACCTCCCTGTTCAGCAGCCCCAGCTGCCCACATGTGCTGCTTCTCTGGGGAGCAGGCTCAGCAGTTCTGTGTGTGGAGAGGCAGAACATGGGGACTCAGGACTACTGATTGAGCCTGAGGACTCTGTGTCTAGGTGACCCCATAGGTGCCACCTTCAAATCCAGTTTTAGCAAGATCTCTGCTACATCAGAGCAACTGTTCTCCTGTTCTGGTCACTCCTGTTACCTGGTCAGATTCCTCAGTTGCCACCATCCTGCAAGTTTCTCATCACATTTTTCTGCCTTCAACAAAGATCCCATTAAGTCAATGTAGCCAGAATCCCCATCCCCATCACCCTGGTGTTGCCTCTGAGTAATTTTATATCCACTGATCCTCACCCTTGTCCTTGGCTATAAATTCCCACTTGCCCAGGATCCATTTGAACTTCAACCCCCTCTCTGCCCTGTTGCAAAATCCCACTGGAGTGGCCCCTCCACCTACTGTGATCACAGGAAATAAGTCTGCCTCACCACCTGGAACCGATATCGTTGAATTGTTTTTCTTTATCATATGAGAGGCATGGTTTGCAAAGAGATTTTGCACAGATCTTTAATGTCTAGTTTAATTTTCCTTTACTAGGTGTGTGCATTTTATCTCAATTTAATCTTTAGGATGTCAAAACTATCTTAAATATAAGCCAAGAATAAGAAGTACATTATATTTATGAAAACTCTACCTTATTAATACAAATGTAAAATATACCTGGGAAATATTACAGAACTAGAAATGTGTTGAGGAAGCAGAAGGAAACTCCCACGTAGGCACCATAAATTTGTATCACTATTTCTTTCTTTCTTTTTTTTCTCTTGGGGAGGGTTTCTCTCTCCCAGCTCTGAAATCACCAGCAGCACCACCTGTCCTGCCCTGTGTAAGTTGCCCATTTTGACAAGCCTGCTCTTGCCTGTTCTACCCAGACCCAGCCCTGGGGCAAATTTTTCTATTGGGTTGTTCATCCTTGTGCTTATGGATACATGAGAGCTCTTTATACAGTCTGGGTGTTAGTTATTTGTCTGTTATTCATAACACATATATTCCCCCGATCTGTAGTTTAGCATTTTACTCTTTTTATATTGATATTTAATGAGAAAAATTCTTAATTTTAATGTAAGAAATTGTATCAATATTTATGGTTTTGCTTTTTTTGTCTGAGTCTTCCTTACCTAAACTCATAAAGAATCTCCTGTATCACTTTGTAAACTAAGGGCTTTGACTTCCACTTAATGTACTTTTATAAACCTGGATGTAAACAGATATGTGTGTTTATATATATATATATAAAGTAGAAATACTCTTTGTTTTGTGTTTTAGCTTTGTATCTAAATAATTTGTATTGATCTACCATTAGTTTAGAATACAATGTAACTGTCAAGAGTACAGTTCACACTCCAACATGTGACTTTAGCACTCTGCACCCCAGCAACATTTCTAGTGCCCACTAGTTATTGATCGTTGCCACATTGACCTGCTCTATCCATTCTTCTTCTAAGGTATTTTCCCTTGCCCCCTTGTATCACATTTTCTTTCAGAGTCTGAGTGTCTTGTTATGTCTTCTTAAAGGAAATATAAATTGGTGTCACCTCTATAAAAAAAGGTATGGAGATCTTTAAACACTCATTACCCAATGAAAAGTAAGTGAAGGGAAAGATAAACACCTGGGATTACATCAAACTGAGAAGCTTCTGTACAGCAAGAGACATTAACTGAAAAAAAGAGACACCCACTGATTGGAAAAAATTTTTGCACTCCAAACAACTGAGAAGGACTGATGACAAAGACATCCAAAATACTCAATCAACTCAACTAAAACAATGTAAACAATCCAGTCAAGAATGGGCAGAGGAACTTAAAAGAAACTTCTCTAAAGGGGAAATGCAAATGGTCAACATGCAAATGAAAAAAAGTTCAGCATCCCTTATCATCAGGGAAATGCAAATCAAAACCACAATGAGATACCACCTTACACCAGTAAGAATGACACATATCAAAAAATAAAAAACATCAACAACAAAATGTTGGAGGATGTGGTGAAAAAGGAACTCTGCTACATTGCTGGTGGGAGTGCAAACTGGTCCAACCACCATGGAAAGCTGTCTAGGGATTCTTCCATCTATTAAAAATGGAGCTACCATATGACCCAGCAATTCCACTCCTAGGGATCTACCCAAAGGACACAAAAACTTTGATTCAAAAAAAATACCTGTACCCCTATGCTTATTGTAGCACTATTTATTTTTATTTATTTATTTATTTATTTATTTTTGCAGCACTATTTATAATAGGTAAAACCTGGAAACATGCCTAAATGTAGATGACTAGATCAAGAAGATGTCATATATATACACAATGGAATACTACTTAGCAATCAAAAAAGATAAACACATGCCATTCGCAGCAACATGCATGGAGCTAGAAGGAATTATGCTCAGTGAAATAAGTCAGAATCAAAAAGAAAAATATCGCATGGTTTCACTTATAGGAGGAATACAGGGGAACCAAATGAGACATCAGTGGAAAAAATAGTAACAATACAAAACACAACACAACAAAACAAAACAAAAACTATCAGTCAATTAAAAACCAGAGACATCCTGTACTGTAGGGGAGGAGGAGGGAGAGGGATCAGAGGGAGGGACAGCGGAGCACAGGGGTCTGAGGTGCATTGGTGAAGGGAATTCTATGGGGACTACACCTGGGGTAGGGTAAAGAAAACCTTGTTTAAAAATGAACAATGATGTAAAAAATATACAAATAAAATATTTTTTAAAATGCAAAAATAGAAATACCATATGATCTAGGAATTTGCACTCAGGCATCTATTCCAATAATATGAAAACACTAATTTGAAAAGATATATTATATTCATTGCTGCAATACTCTCTTTAGCCAAGACCTGGAAACAGCTTAAATGTTCATCAATGGATAACTGGAGAAAAAAAACTAGGGTGTATATGCAGTACTGCTCAACTGTTTAAAAAAAAAAAAAAAATGAAATCTTGCTTTTTGAGATAATGTAATAAAATTCAAGTATTCTCACTTATGCTGATCTCCAGAAACTCAATTTTCCACAAGGAATTATTTCAGGTTGTCCTAGACACCTTGGGTCAAGTTCTGAGAGCTGGTGCATATGAACCTTCTTTACTCAAGAGTCACGTCCCACTTGCTTACGTTCTCCAGCACAGGGAGCCGTCATAGCAGAGAAGGAGGACTGAGAAGCTCTGGGTCTACTTGGTGAGAAAATGTGGCCTGGAATGAGCTGTCCTGATCACCAATCAGAGAATTACATTAAATACTTTCAATACATATTCTGCTCTACTTCCTCCATCCACCTCCTCCTTGTGCATCTCCATCTAGAGAAGGGAAACTCTGGGCCACACCCTCACCAAGCTTGATGAAACTCTGTGTTAAATATTAGTTCATTGTCCCAATGATATCTATGAATGTTAATGTCTAAAACAGCAGAACCTAACATAATGAACACAAACCACAGGGGCATATTCATTTAAAATAGACAATTAAAATGAGAAACTTGGGGTCTCTCTGGTGGCACAGGCAGTTGAGTGCAGTGCTATGAAGCTGTCCACAGCCTCTACAGTGCTGGTTCAATACCCCCAATTGTTTCCACTCTGTTGACAGGTTGTTTCCATATGTTGGCTATTGTGAAAACAGGGGAGTACAGGTAACTCTGATAAACTATCCTCATTTCTTCCCAGATTTATTCATAATTGTTATTACTGAATCATATGGTAATTTTAGTTGCAATTCTTTCTGAGTAACCCCATATACTTTTTCAGAGCAGTTTCACCAATTTCAATTTCCACCAACAATATATGGGTTTATTCATGATGGCCCATAACAGGGGTGAGGTGATACCTCACTGGGGTTTTGATTTACATCTGCTGGTGATTAGTGATATTGGTCATGTTATCATGTAAGTAGGGTTGAGCCTTGAACAAACTTCTGTTCATTTCCACTGCCCAATTTTTTAATCAGACTGTGTTTTGTCTTGGTACTAAGTTGTATGGATTCTTAATGTATTTTGTATTTACCTCTTCTGCAGTATGTGGCTTGGAAATATTTCCCCCTAGTCCATAGGTTACCTTTTCATTCACTTGCTAATTTATTTTCTGTGATGAATCTTAGATTGATGTGGTCCCTCTTACTGATTTTTGCTTTTGTTCTCACACTTAGGATGTTTATCCGAAAGAAAAAAAAAAAATCATCCCTTAGACTAATGTCAAGCAGTTTCTTTGCTTCATTTTCTTTTAGGAGTTCCACTCTCTTATGCAAGTCAGTCTTGTATTAATTATTTAATTCATTTCAACTTAATATTGTGCGCGGTATGAGAGAGGGATCAATTTTATTTTCAGCACGTGGTTATCCGGGTTCCCATATACCTATTGTGGCAACTCTCCTTCCCCATTGAGTGCTCTTGGCTCCCTAGGGGAAAAAAAAGCTAATTAAGTGTATATGTGGATGATTCTTTCTCGGCCTTTGACTCAGTTCCACTGGTTTAAGTGTCTGTTTTGATAACAAATACCATAAAGGATGCTCAGGGCTGGCAAGGCTGTTCTCTCGAGCATTGTTCCTGCCCCTGGGCCAGCCTCTCAAAGCCAGATCCTCCGGGCACCACTGAAGGAGCATGGACTCCACCACAGACATTTCTTGCACACAGAGAGGATACTGTGTTCTCTCTCCTCACAAGAGCTTCCTGGCCCTCCTTTGGGCTCTCTCCACCCAGGTCCCCCCCCACTCAGGGCATTTGCATGAGGGTCCCCAGGGAGGAGCTGCCCTTGCAAGTCTGAGCTAAAAGGCCAGCTCTGATCTTGCCTTGACTCAGAAGGCTCCTCAGTTCAACTTCTCAAAATGAGGTTCCCTGCTGAGCTGCTGGGGCTGCTCATGCTCTGGACCCCAGGTAAGGCAGAGGGGAGGCGAGAAAGCTGATGGGGTGGGGAGGCTGAGCCCAGGGGACATCAGTACCTATGTATCTGTGCACTGCTATATTCCTATGCCTTACTCTCAGGGAATCAGCAGGGAATGTTTAAAGCTGTGAGAATTAGAAGAGTTTTCTATCAAGGGCCTGTGCTTCAGGGAGCTCAGTAACACAGAAAGAAGAGGAGGATGTAGGAAATTCTAGAGACACTTGTGTGCATATGAATCTATTTTCAAGTGGATAAGTGTCAATGATATCACACAGCAAGAAATAATTACCAAAGGAATTCCAAGAAAAAGGATCATGACAATTGTCCGTAACCTTCTATTACTCTCTTTTATTTCAGGATCCAGTGGGGAGGTTGTGCTGACCCAGACCCCACTCTCCCTGCCCGTCGTCCCTGGGGAGCAGGTCTCCCTCTCCTGCAGGGCCAGTCAGAGCCTCCAACACAGTAGTGGAAGAATCTATTTGAGCTGGTTACAGCAGAAGCCAGGCCAATCTCCAAGGGGTCTGATTATAAGGTTTCCAACAGACCCTGTGGGATCCCAGACAGGTTCAGTGGCAGCGGGTCAGGCACAGATTTCACCCTGAAGATCAGCAGGGTGGAGGCTGAGGATGTTGCAATCTATTTCCGCAGGCAGAGTACACATACTCCTCCCACAGTGGTTGAGCCCTGAACAAAAACCTCCCTGTTCAGCAGCCCCAGCTGCCCACATGTGCTGCTTCTCTGGGGAGCAGGCTCAGAAGTCTGTCTGTCAGGAAAGGAAGATGATGGGGATTGAGGGCAACAGAAGGAGGTGCAGGCCTCTGCACCAAGGCCACCCACAGGCACCCCATCTCCTGGCCCGGTCAGCACACAGCCTGAGATGTGCAGGAGATGCAAGGAGTCAGAGCCCCAGTCATGAAGAAGGGGAGATGAGGCGTCACCCTCATGCTCCCTGTCTGTGTGCCGTGTGGTCACATCAGCACGGAGCACACAAGTGGGAAGATCCAGGGCAATGCAATTGATGCATGTTGAGAATTTGCACTTCTTGATTTATTCCTAGGATAATATTTGAATATATTGAGAAATTGGTATTTTCCCTATTTCTCAGATTACTATTCCATTTCATAGTATCTTCCCATTCAAACATGTCTTGTATATTATTACAAAGAAATATTCTCAAGTATATTATGCCTGCAATTAGTGAAAATCTTTATATATGCATGTCTACTTAAACTTTTGTAAATTCAAAGCAAACTGAAGTGCCAGTGTTATCATGCAAAAAGCCTTTGATTCACCACCTTAACCTATTTCTGAAAGTAAGTGTAAAACTTTGAAATTGGAGAGCTGGGATTCAAACATAAGAAGGCCAAGGTGAAGACATGAAGCATGGAAATGAGCCCAAGTAGCCCTGTGAGAACACAGAGTGAATGGGTTTAAAATATACATGTATGTATGTATGTTGTCACCCACGTGCATTCAGGGACTCACTCCTGCTTGGTTCTGGCTCTAGTCCTTTCCTGGCTGCGCCCAGGCCCTGGTGTTGGCTGAGGATGGTACCTCTGTATCCTGAGGGACACAGGTGTGCAGTACCTTTTCTTAGGGATTTTGGTCTGACGTGGGGTCAGAGAGGTGCTGACCTCATAAAGTGACTTTCAAAGTGTGCCGTTCTCAATATTTTTCAGGATTTTTTAGAAGATTGGCATCAATATATTTTTTTAACTGATGGACAGAATTCACCCTGGAAGCATCTGGTTCAGTACTGTTCCCGTAGGGATGGGTTGGAGTCATTCTCCAAATGAAGCCTCCTCCCTTTTGAATGACCCAGCTGTGTGACCCCAGTATCTAGTGGGAGCCCCTAACATTGGAGAGCCCCTGGGGGATGGCACATGGAGGAACCCTAGTGTGCTGAGTATTAGAATGTGTTCTGTGTTTGAAAGCTGCTGAACCTTCCAGTCAACCACACTGTCCTCAGAGCCATTCCCACCCTCTTTGCAGGGTAGCCTAGGAGGCACCTCAGGACATGGGGACCCCAACTTTTACCCTTGTCTCCCTGTAGTTCTGATACTGCTAAAAGAGGAGGACTCAAATTCATCTTTCACTTGTCTGCCTGAAACTCAGTTATTTTGATAATAAAGTTGTAGGCTGATTTATTTTCTGATATGAAATATAATAACCCAAATGAACTCCTTGCCTGTTATTGATATTTGGGGGTGTCGTTATTGTTTCCTCACTTAGATATAAGTATTGACACTGTGATGACCCTGACTCAGGCTCCCTCCCTGGTCTAGAAGATGGTCAATGTGTCATACAGGACAATGCTGGAAGCTGACCTTTCCTAGCCTGAAAACAGCCAAAACCAGAACCAACTCCCTAGCCCCTGGCAGGGTACTGGTCAGGGTCAGGGATGTCTGGACAGATGGCTCTCTGCCCCAGGACAATGACTGCCCTGCCCATCAGCACCCCCACACCTGCCTGTCATACTCCTGTCCTGGGGCTGCTGTGTTCTCTGGGACCTACTGAAGGGCGCAGGACTGGGCCTACAATGCTGCAATCTCATGCCCTCCTCTCCATCCTCTCCGCCATCAGCCCCCCACAGAACATCTCCCCTGTACCCCTGAGTGCAGGCTTCAGTTTGTCTGGTCCCACCTCCTGTTCTGAATCCCCCCACCCCCAGATCATCCTGCTTCACACACAGGCTGAGGGGCTTCAGAGTGAGAGCCTGGAAAGACTCCCCATCCTGCCCTCTGCTGTCCTGAGGTTCTGCCTCCTCCTGTGCAGGGTCATGTTGGGAGGGTGGGGATGGGAACAGGACAGAAGGTAGGATGTGCTCAGAGGCTGCACATGGAGGCCGACATGGCATTGAGGGCAGAGTCCTGGCAGCATGAGAAGCAAAGGGAGCTGGGCAGGGAGACCCTCCTCACCTTGAGACTAGAGCTGCCATCTCCTGGGACCTGGAGGAGATGTGGCAATGGGGGAATGTGCAGGTGAAGGGACACAGTTGACCCCAGGGATCACTGAGGAGTTGATCTGGGAGGACCTTAGCTCGGAAGGGAGCATTTGGGGGAGGAGGATGAAGGACTTGAGCGACAGTCCAGGGAGACCAGGGTGTGTGCTCGGGTCTGTTGATGACACAGAGCTGGGGAGGGAGGACACTGTCAGATGTGGGGGGAGAAAACCCTGACCTTGGGGCTGAGGTGATTGTACTGGGACAGGACCATTGATGTGGGGGACACAAGGCTTAAGTGGAGATGAGGTCAGGAGGGAGGATGCTCAGTGAATGGGCTCTCACTTATACCTCATAACACCCAAAATATTTTTTGCCCTTGTACCTCAATTCATTTTCTGGTTGTAAAGATTTATTTATTTTGTCAAGAAATGTCATGAAATCAGAGCAAAAATAGTCACTATAATCTCATATAATGTCAATATAATCAGAGCAAATAAGTCTGTACAATTTAGATTGTACTATCTTAAGTAGACGTAGGAAAAAATATTGTCATGATCCCTTAAAAAACAAAGAACATTACACATTCAAGACAATGGAACACTGTGTCCTGTCATCCCCAGTGAGAAATACCTTTTCTGCAAGCAAATTTGCCCTGCCCTAGGGGGACCTGGTGAGTGGGGAGTCCCTGCCTCTGTGCTGTCACTGAGATCAGCCCCTCTGCTGTGCCCACTGCCCCGCCCCTGCTCATTTGCATGTTCCCAGAGCACAGCCCCTCCCTCCACACTATTCATAGTCTGTCCCAGCCCCTGAGGGTCAGTCCAGGCAGGATCCAGCATGGACATGAGGGCCCCTGCTCAGCTCCTCGGCCTCCTGCTGCTCTGGCTCCCAGGTGACAGGATAACAGTGTGGCTGTGTTTTCTGTTTCCATCCCAGGGGTCAGGTGTGACATCCAGATGAGCCAGTCTCCACCCTCCGTGTCTGCATCTCCAGGAGACAGGGTCACCATCTCCTGATTGGCCAGTCAAAGTGTTAACAAGTGGTTAGCCTGGTACCAGCAGAAACCAGGGAAAGCTCCTAAGCTCCTGATCTATGGTTCATCCAGTTTGCAACCCGGGGTCCCATCCCGCTTCAGGGGCAGTGGATGTGAGAGAGATTTCACTCTCACCATCAGCAGCCTGGAGCCTGAAGATGCTGCCACTTACTACTGTTTGCAGTATTACAGCTCCCCTCCCACAGTGACACAAGCCTGCACAGAAACCACCCAAGGAAGTGTGAGGCTGGGCAGCCCCAGCTACTCCTCCTGGTGCCCCATCTGCTGAGGGATGCTGTCAAATGTAGCCGAGTTTGAAGATGACTGAAGGTATCTGGTAGAAGGGACTCCCTCTTGCACTAGAGATTGACACTTCCTTATAACCCAAGACCCACAATATGAAAGAAAGGTCAATCTTGGTGTTGTATATTTTAGGATAATTTAGACTGTGGACACACTGTCATGGCATGTGACCACCATTACAGCATCTGAAGAACAGATTCACTACCCTGAAATTGCTCTGAGCCCCACCTGTTTCCTCACCTCCTCGCAATGCATGAAAACACTGATGCTTTCACTGCCTCCCTGGGGTTGCTGTCTCCACAATGCCCAGTAGATGGAACCAGACAGAATGCAGCTTATTTTACACGGGTTTCCTCACTTACATATGCACGTAGGATCTGTACACGTCCTGTCATGGCTTAGCTCGTTCCTTTGCAGCGCTGAGGATGCTCTTTTGTCTGGGAGCGTCGCTGTCAATTTATCCTCCGAATGAGCTGCTTACATACTTCGGTGCTGTGTGTGTTAAGATGGACTTTGGCCCAATTCTTTTGGGGTTGTTTGATATCTTATATTTGAGGTTTTTTTTTTTAAACATTTGATTTATTTATGCACACAAGAACTGGGGTACAGGCCAGAGGTGTGGGAGTGAGAGGATTCATCACAGATAAAGTGGGGAGCAGAACAGGTAGATGTACTGAAACACACTGCTGAGGGGAGCACCAGGCGCCACGGGAGAGGTCTGCTGCGCCATGTCGGTTGGCCCCTTGGCCAGTGATCAAATTCATGTTGCAGTGGCTGCCAATACCTCTATAGCACTGTGTCTTTAATCCGTGCACCACCAGGGAGGCCCTTATATTTGAGTTTCAAGAATTCATTTTATATAATGAATAATGGTCCCATATGAGATTAGATTTTCCAAACTTTTCTCTTGATGTTTGGTGTTAGGACTTGTTTTAATACAGAGAGTTACAGTTTAAAGTAGAATCTTTTAATTGACTGGGGGTGGGGTATGGTCAGGAAGCCAAATGTTAGAACTGGGGGATTCGCTCTTGCTCCCCCAGAAACCAGAGTAATCTTCTACGATCCACTGTTATGGTCTCTGAACATGTGGAGCAAAGAAAAGGAAATAAGAGAGAAGGCATCTCTCCCTATGGCACCATGTGTCTGGATTATAACAGTTGTCCCTCATTTTCATCGTTGATGAATAATAGTGATCTTTACCTCTTCAGAAAAAAGATTTGGTTCTTTTTATAAGCAGAAATTTCTGGAAAAATGATTTGCACAGCAAATCCCATAGGGGAATGAAGCACAAGAGGTCAGCCTGATTGCTACCAGGCAACCCAAAAAAAGCTCCCAGATCAGTTTCAGCAAGTTTTTAGTTGTGATGCAACTATTGGACTGCAAACTACTTGGAAAACTCCAAAATTTGACTTTGCTTTCCATATTCAGAGACCATAATGATGGATGACCTGGTCATTTTTCATTATCTACAAGTAAGTTAAATGCCATTTTTAGTCTTATTATTTTATTTTAATTTGAGGGTATAATTTCCACTCTTCTGTATCTACTTCTTTTTTTAAAATAATTAATTATTTTTGTTTTAAAGATTTATTTATTTATTTATTTATTTATTTATTTATACATACAAGCACTAGGTACAGTCAGAAGCGCGGGACGGTGAGAGAATTCACCAGAGCCAGAGCGGGGAGCGGAACAGGCAGAAGGACGGAAGTACACTGCTGAGGGAAGCAGCAGGCAGCAAGAGAGGTCTGCTTGCCATATGGGACCCTCGCCCGGCAGCTGGGTATCGAACCGGCGCTGCAGAGGCTGCGGGCAGCTTCACAACCCAGCGCTCAACCACTGTGCCAAGGGGGAGGCCCCCCTACTTCTTTCTTTTTTTAAAGATTTATTTATTTATGTATAGAAGAACTTGGGAGGTGTTGGGAGGTGAGAGGATTCACCAGAGACAGAGCGGGGAACAAAACAGGCAGATAGACTGAAGTACACTGCTGAGGGGAGCAGCAGGCAAGGCAGGAGAGGTCTGCTGTGCCATGTGGGAAGCTCTCTGGCTGGCCTGGGCTCAGACTTGTGCTGCAGAGGATATGACAGCTTCACAGCTCTTGAGTTTAACCCCTTGCACCACCAGGGAGGCCCTCTGTACCTACTTCTTACAGGTTCTGTCAAGTGCACACTAGGGGGCAGCCAAGTGAAATTCCCAATAGACATTTATCCACTTCCAAATTTTGCTCCCAAATGTGCATTTGCTAACAACATTAAGAATAATAACAATAACAACAAAACACCCAAATTAGCAGGCTACTAACAGGAGTAAAGGGATGTCTCTTTTGGGTTTTCATTTACATTTCTTGATGATTAGAGATGTGATCATCTCTTCAAGTACCTATTGACCCTTTCCATACTTTCTCTAGAAAAACATCTGTTCAGTTCCTATGCCCAATTTTTTCATCAAATTATGTTTGTCTTATTATTGACTTCTATGAATATATAATAAAGATTCTAGGTTAACCACTTTTCAAATATATGGCTTGAAAATATTTTCACCTAGGCTATAAGTGACTTACCTTTTGATTGCTTCTTTTCCTGTGAAGCTTTTTAGACTGATGTGCTCCCACGTATTGACATTTGCTTTTGTTTCTTGCACCTCTGTCTAGAAAAATGTCCTTACGTTTTTGGAGGAAGGAAGGGTTTTACACTCTTATATAAATCAGTTCTTCATTATTTTATCATTTTTAATTAATTTGTGAGGATACAAGACAGGGATCCAAACTGATCTCAGCAAATGGCTATTCAGTTCTCTATGTATCTTTTGTTGAGGAGAAGCTCCTTTCCTATCCTGTGCTCCTGGCTCAATGGGAAAGTGCCAGACTGCTGAGTGAACAGAGGTGAAGACATGGAGATTGAGGGCCATTGTATAATCCTGGGTTCCTTTCAAATTCTCTATAGCTATCCAAACTCAGCAACAAACCAGTCACTCCACAAAGGAATGAGTCCCTCTGAAGGAGAAGACTGTAACAGTGGGGTTTCTGCACTGGCCTGGGGCAGCAGTCCTTCTGCTCACCTGTGACTATGTGGGTGCTTCTGCAACAGGGTGGTCCCCAGGAAAGGGGGAGGTTCCCTGCCCCACCCAAGGGAGGGTGGAGCTGAGCAGGAAGAGGAGAAGCTGCAGAAGAGACTGAGGAAGGAAGCAGGATGGAGCCTAGAGACATGTGAAGAAACTGCGCTTGTCTTTTGGTCGTGGACTGGGTGACACAGATGTGGGTGAGACCTGTGGGGAGGTGACAATGGCAGCTTTTATCTTGATGTTGATTTTGCTCTTTTCCTTCCGGGCTTGTCCGGTTGTTTGTGACCCTTTTCTGTGGGTCCCCACTGGAAGATGCTTTAGACTTGTAGCAGGCTTTGGGGCTTTGCTCTGGGCCAATCCCATATGGATGGACTTTTACCCACGAGGGGACGGGTAACTTTGGGTGCTTCATTTAGAAACTAGACTCTTTGCCTTACCTGTATTGTTTCCTAGTTTTATTAAAGTTCCTTCCCATTAAAGTCTCCTATGTTTTGTGTTGATGCGGCGGATGGCAGAACCCATGTAGAATAGGCAGGTTTGCGGGGTTTGGGCTGCCCCTCTCCTTGTCCTATAACACTTCTTTTCATCAACCTTTTCCTTTGTAGCACCCCAAACCTCTCCCTCTGCAGGGCAGCAGCCTCTCCCAAAAGTGGTATTTAAAATAGCCAAGCAGGAGCTTCCTGGTTAGCCCTAGGGGTTCACACACAAGATAAGACCCCCTGATTTCCCTTGATGGGGGTGGTTTTTCCCGACTTATATTTTACTAGTCCCACTGTTGTAGAGCAACCCCGATACAAAACGGGGTGCCTGACTGTGGGTCCTCACCCGCGCGCTTAAAAGGACTTATCAATGCTCTACTGCAGGCACACACGAAAGGTTCATAAAAGGTTTATTTACAAGGGAAGGGGAAATGAGGAAATGTACAGCTCAGGGAGAAAAGTGGGAGACAAAATTTTAAATGAGTCCTACCCGATCCGCCAATCATTAACTCAGGACATCATTTTCCCCTAACACCACCATCTTTCCAACTATAAAACTTCCTTTTTTGAGTAACTTTTTGAAACACATGTGCACTTTCTAGAAGGGACGCTGACTATTCATTAGTCATTTAATAAAACCAGTTAGAGCTATAAAGTTAATGAGATTGGATTTTTGCTCTATAACAGACACAACCAGAGAATTCTTGAACTAGCTGCAGTCCATGATGGAATTGGGAGGAAACTGTATGATGGGCATTTGAGAGGCTGTGAAGGGAGGGAAAAGTGGGGGAGAATGGGATTCCAGTGATGGGGAGATTAAGTTTCCAGTGTTTTTGGTATTTATTTGAAATTTGAGACTTGAAGCAATGAAAGTGCTGGAAGAAAAAGCAAGAGGTAAAAGCTGAGTTAAATGGTTCAGTGTTAGATAAGGAACTCAACAGAAGATTCTAAAATCAAGGACAGTGAGGGCTGGCAGGACTGCTCTCTGTCCAGCCCTGTCCCTGCACCTGGGCCAGCCTCTCACAGCCAGATCCTCCCAGCACCACTGAAGGGGCACAGACTCCATCACCTACATTTCCTCCAACAGAGAGAATACTGTGTTCTCTCCCCTCACAAGAGCTTCCTGTGTCCCCTTTTTGGTTCTCTCCACCCAGCTGCACCCCCCACCTAGGGCATTTGCATAAGGATCCCCAGGGAGGAGCTGCCCTTGCAAGTCTCAGATAAAAGGCCAGCTCTGATCTTGCCTTGACTCAGGGGGCTCCTCAGTTCATCTTCTCAAGATGAGGTTCCCTGCTGAGCTGCTGGGGCTGCTGCTGCTCTGGACCCCAGGTAAGGCAGAGGGGAGGGGAGAAATGAGCAAGGATGGGGAGATTGAATCAGGGTGACCACATCTGTGAATTCTGTACACGCTTTAGACACATACTTCTCAGTGTCTGGGGAGAAGCAGGAGGGGATTAGGACTCAGTGTCAAGGACTTGTGCTCTAGTGAAATGTGACACTGAAAGACAAGGAGGGTGAAGGAGGATTAGGGAGATTCTTGCAAATCAGTTTCCAATGTAGATATTGTCATTATCAGTCAGTATATCATCAAAAATACAATGATGTAGCAAGAAATAATTACCAAAAGATAAGAATGAAAATGGTTCATTAAATTTGTTCATTACCTTATATTTCTTCCTTATTTCTTCAGGATCCAGAGGTGATACTTTGCTGACCCAGACACCCCTCTCCCTGCTGGTCGTCCCTGGGGAGCAGGTCTCCATCTCCTGCAAGGCCAGTCAGAGCCTCCAACATAGTAATGGAAACACCTATTTGAATTGGTACCAGCAGAAGCCAGGCCAGTCTCCAAGGCGCCTGATCTATAAGGTTTCCAACAGAGACCCTGGGGTTCCAGACAGGTTCAGTGGCAGCGGGTCAGGCACAGATTTCACCCTGAAGATCAGCAGGGTGGAGGCTGAGGATGTTGCAATCTATTTCTGCGGGCAGGGTACACGTACTCCTCCCACAGTGGTTGAGCCCTGAACAAAAACCTCCCTGTTCAGCAGCCCCAGGTGCCCACACGTGCTGCTTCTCTGGGGAGCAGACTCAGCAGCTCTGTGTGTGGAGAGGCAGAACATGGGGACTCAGGGGAACTGATTGAGCCTGAGGACTCTGTGTCTAGGCCACCCCATAGGTGCCACCTTCAATTCCAGTTTTAGCAAGATCTCTGCTACATCAGAGCAACAGTTCTCCAGTTTAGTCACTCCTGTGACCGGGTCAGATTCCTCAGTTGCCACCATCCTGCAGGTGTCTCATCACTTTGTTCTGCCTTCAGCAAAGATCCTGTTAAGTCAGTGTATCCAGAACCCCCATCCCCATCACCTTGGTGTTTCCTCTGAGTAATTTTATATCCACTGATCCTCACCCTTGTCCTTGACTATAAATTCCCACTTGCCCAGGCTCCATTTGAACTTCAACCCCCTCTCTGCCTGTTGCAAAATCCCACTGGAGTGGCCACTCCACCTGCTGTGATCACAGGGAATAAGTCTGCCTCACCTCCTGGAACCAGTATCGTTGAATTGTTTTTCTTTATCATATGAGAGGCATGGTTTGCAAAGAGATTTTGCACAGACCCTTAATGTCTAGTTTAATTTTCCTTTACTAGGTGTGTGCATTTTATCTCAATTTAATCTTTAGGATGTCAAAACTATCTCTTAAATATAAGCCAAGAATAAGAAGAACATTATATTTATGAAAACTCTACCTTATTAATAAAAATGTAAAATATATCCGGGAAATATTACAGAACTAGAAATGTGTATGAGGAAGCAGAAGGAAACTCCCACGTAGGCACCATAGATTTGTATCACTATTTCTTTCTTTCTTTTTTTTCTCTTGAGGAGGGTTTCTGTCTCCTAGCTCTGAAATCACCAGCAGCACCACCTGTCCTGCCCTGTGTAAGTTGCCCATTTTGACAAGCTTGCTCTTGCCTGTTCTACCCAGACCCAGCCCTGGGGCAAATTTTTCTATTGGGTTGTTCATCCTTGTGCTTATGGATACATGAGAGCTCTTTATAGAGTCTGGGTATTAGTTATTTTTCTGTTATTCATAACACATATATTTCCCCACATCTGTAGTGTAGCATTTTACTCTTTTTATTTTGATATTTAATGAGAATAAATTCTTAATTTTAATGTAAGAAAATGGATCAATTTTTATGGTATTGCTTTTTTTGTCTGAATCTTCCTTACCTAAACTCATAAAGAATCTCCTGTATCACTTTGTAAACTAAGGGCTTTGACTTCCACTAAATGTACTTTTATAAACCTGGATGTAAACTGATGTGTGTGTTTATATATATATATATGTGAAGTAGGAATACTCTTTGTTTTGTGTTTTAGCTTTGTATCTTAATAATTTGTATTGATCTACTTTTAGTTTAGAATACAATGTAACTGTCAAGAGTACAGTTCACACTTCAACATGTGACTTAAGCACTCTGCACCCCAGCAACATTTCTAGTGCCCACTAGTTATTGATCATTGCCACATTGACCTGCTCTATCTATTCCTCTTCTAAGACTTTTTCCCTTGCCCCCTTGTATCACATTTTCTTTCAGAGTCTGAGTGTCTTGTTATGTCTTCTTAAAGGGAATATAAATTGGTGTCACCTCTATAAAAAAAGGTATGGAGATTTCTTTAAACACTCATTACCCAATGAAAAGTAAGTGAAGGGAAAGATAAACACCTGGGATTACATCAAAATGAAAAGCTTCTGTACAGCAAGAGACATTAACAGAAAAAAAAAGACACACCCCACTGATTGGGAAAAAATTTTTGTACTCCATACAACTAAGGACTGATGACAAAGACATACAAAGTACTCAATAAACTCAACTAAACAATGTAAACAATCCAGTCAAGAAATGGGCAGAGGAACTTAAAAGAAACTTCTCTAAAGAGGAAATGCAAATGGCCAACAGGCATATGAAAAAATGTTCAACATCCCTTATCACCAGGGAAATGCAAATCAAAACCACAAGGAGATACCACCTTACACCAGTAAGAATGGCACATATCAAAAAATAAAAAACATCAACAACAAAATGTTGGAGGATGTGGTGAAAAAGGAACTCTGCTACATTGCTGGTGGGAGTGCAAACTGGTCCAACCACCATGGAAAGCTGTCTGGAGGTTCTTTGGTCTACTAAAAATGGAGCTACCATATGACCCGGCAATTCCACTCCTAGGGATCTACCTAATGGACACAAACACAATGATTCAAAAAAATACCTGTACCCTTATGCTTATTGCAGCACTATTCATTTATTTATCTATTTATTTATTTTTGCAGCACTATTTATAATAGGTAAAACCTGGAAACAACCCAAATGCCTAATGTAGATGACTAGATCAAGAAGATGTCATATATATATATATATATATATACATATATATATATAGTATTCCATTCTGTATATATATACATATATATACAGAATGGAATACTATTTAGCAATCAAAAAAGATAAACACATGCCATTCGCAGCAACATGCATGAAGCTAGAAGGAATTATGCTCAGTGAAATAAGTCAGAATCAAAAAGGAAAATATCTCATGGTTTCACTTATAGGGGGAATACAGGGGAACCAAATGAGACATCAGTGGAAAAAATAGTAACAATACAAAACACAACACAACAAAACAAAACAAAAACTATCAGTCATTTGAAAATCGGAGACATCCTGTACTATAGGGGAGGAGGAGGGAGAGGGATCAGAGGGAGGGACAGCGGAGCACAGGGGTCTGAGGTGCATTGGTGAAGGGAATTCTATGGGGACTACACCTGGGGTAGGGTAAAGAAAACCTTGTTTAAAAATGAATAATGATGTAAAATATATACACATAAAATATTTTTTAAAATGCAAAAATAGAAATACTATATGATCTAGGAATTTGCACTCAGGCATCTATTCCAATAATATGAAAACACTAATTTGCAAAGATATATTATATTCATTGCTGCAATACTCTCTTTAGCCAAGACCTGGAAACAGCTTAAATGTTCAACAGGTGACTGGACCAAAGTACTGCTCAACTGTTTAAAAAAAAAAAATGAAATCTTGCTTTTTGATATAATGTAATAAAATTCAAGCATCAGTTATGCTGATCTCCAGAAACTCAATTTTCCACAAGGAATTAGTTCAGGTTGTCCTAGACACCTTGGGTCAAGTTCTGAGAGCTGGTGCATATGAAACCTTCTTTACTCAAGAGTCACGTCCCACTTGCTTACGTTCTCCAGCACAGGGAGCCGTCATAGCAGAGAAGGAGGACTGAGAAGCTCTGGGTCTACTGGGTGAGAAAATGTGGCCTGGAATGAGCTGCCCTGATCCTCAATCAGAGAATTACATTAAATACTTTCAATACCCATTCTGCTCTACTTCCTCCATCCACCTCCTCCTTGTGCACCTCCATCTAGAGAAGGGAAACTCTTGGCCACACCCTCACCAAGCTTGATGCAAACTCTGTGTTAAATATTAGTTCATTGTCCCAATGATATCTATGAATGTTAATGTCTAAAACAGCAGACCCTAACATAATGAACACAAACCACAAGGGCATCTACATTTAAAATAGACTTAATTAAAATGAGAAACTTGGGGCCTCCCCTGGTGGCACAGGCAGTTGAGTGCAGTGCTATGAAGCTGTCCACAGCTGCTACAGTGCTGGTTCAATACTCCCAACTGTTTCTACTCTGTTGACAGGTTGTTTCCATATGTTGGCTACTGTGAAAACAGGGGAGTACAGGTAACTCTGATAAACTATTCTCATTTCTTCCCAGATTTATTCATAATTGTAATTACTGAATCACATGGTAATTCTACTTGCAATTCTTTCTGAGTAATCCTATATACTTTCTCAGAGCAGTTTCACCAATTTCAATATCCACGAACAATGTATATGGGTTTATTCATGATGGCCCATAACAGGGGTGAGGTGATATCTCACTGGGGTTTTGATTTACATCTGCTGGTGATTAGTGATATTGGTCATGTTATCATGTAAGTAGGGTTGAGCCTTGAACAAACTTCTGTTCATTTCCACTGCCCAATTTTTTAATCAGATTGTGTTTTGTCTTGGTACTGAGTTGTATGGATTCTTAATGTATTTTGTATTTACCTCTTCTGCAGTATGTGGCTTGGAAATATTTCCCCCTAGTCCATAGGTTACCTTTTCATTCACTTGCTAATTTATTTTCTGTGATGAATCTTAGCTTGATGTGGTCCCATTACTGATTTTTGCTTTGTTGCTTACACTTTGGATGTTATCCAAATAATAATAATAATAATAATAATCGCTTAGACCAATGTCAAGCAGTTTCTTTGCTTTATTTCCTTTTAAGAGTACCACTCTGTTCTGCAAGTCAGTATTGCATTAAGTATTTAATTCATTTAACTTAATTCTGTGAGTGGTATGAGAGAGGATCAATTTTATTTTCACACATGGTCATCCGGTTTCCCATATCACTTGTTGTGGCGACTCTCCTTCCCCATTGAGTGCTCTTGGTTCCCTAGAAAAAATGCTAATTAAGCATATATGTGGATGTTTCTTTCTGGGCCTTTGACTCAGTTCCACTGGTTTAAGTGTCTGTTTTGATGACAAATACCATAAAGGATGCTCAGGTCTGGCAGGACTGTTCTCTCTAGGCTTGTCCCTGCCCCTGGGCCAGCCTCTCACAGCCAGATCCTCCGGGGACCACTGCAGGAGCACAGACTCTACCACAGACATTTCCTCCACACAGAGAGAAAACTGTGTTCTCTCTCCTCACAAGAGCTTCCTGTGTCCCCCTTTTGGCTCTCTCCACCCAGCTGCCCCCCCCCCCTCACCACCAGGGCATTTGCATGAGGGCCCCCAGGGAGGAGCTGCCCTTGAGTCTGAGCTAAAAGGCCAGCTCTCATCTTGCCTTGACTGGGGGCTCCTCAGTTCAGCTTCTCAAAATGAGGTTCCCTGCTGAGCTGCTGGGGCTGCTGATGCTCTGGACCCCAGATAAGGCAGAGGGGATGGGAGAAAGTTGATGGGGTGAGGTGACTGAGCCCACGGGACATCAGTCCCTGTGTATCTGTGCACTGCTATATTCCTACACCTTACTTGCTGGGAATCAGTAGGGAATGTTTAAAGCTGTAAGAATTAGAAGTTTTCTATCAAGCGCCTATGCTTCGGGGAGCTGTGTAACACGGAAAGAAGAGGGAGGATGTAGGAAAATTCTAGAGACACTTGTGTGCATATGAATTTATTTTCAAGTGGATAAGTGTCAATGATATCTCGCAGCAAGAAACAATTACCAAAGGAATTCCAAGAAAAAGGATCATGACAATTGTCCATAACCTTCTATTACTCTCTTTTATTTCAGGGTCCAGTGGGGAGGTTGCTGACCCAAAACCCCCTCTCCCTGACTGTGGCCCCTGGGGAGCAGGTCTCCATCTCCTGCAGGGTCACTCAGAGCCTCCAACATAGTAGTGGAAGAACCTATTTGAGCTGGTTGCAGCAGAAGCCAGGCTGAGGATGTTGCAGTCGATTACTGCTTTCAGGGTACATATACTCCACCCACAGTTGTTCAGCCCTGAACAAAAACCTCCCTGTTCAGCAGCCCCAGCTGCCCACGCGTGCTGCTTCTCTGGGGAGCAGGCTCAGAAGCTCTGTGTGTCAAAAAAGGAAGATGATGGGGACTGAGGGCAACAGAATGAGGTGCAGGCCTCTACACCAAGGCCACCCACAGGCACCCCATCTCCTGGCCCTGTGATCACACAGCTTGGGCCTGCACAGCAGCAGGGAGATGCAGGGATTTCTGAGCCCCTGTCAGGACAGAGGGGAGATGATTAGGTCACCCTCATGCTCCCTGTCTGTGTGCAGTGTGGTCACATCAGCCTGGAACACACAGGGGGAGGGCCAGGAACAATCCCGTTGAAGCATGTTGAGATTTTGCATTTTCTGGGGCATACTTGGATAATATTTGATTACATTCAGGAATAGGTATTTCCCCATTTTCTAGGACTTCTATGCAATTTTTCACTTTATCTCCCCACTCAGGAAAAACTTTTTCGATGATATTGCATGTAATGTATCCTCAGGGAGATTATGACTTAAATCAACTAGTGGAAATTAGTAATTGAGTTTCCACTTCAACTTTTACAAATTCTTAGTAGTTCAACATCCCAGTGTTATCGTAAAAAGCATTTAAAATCACTACAATGACCTCTTTCTAAAAGAAAGTAAAAGTCATTGAAATTCCCAAAGTTGGATTTCAAAACTTAGAAGGACAAATGGGAAGGTGTAGAGCATGGAACATTATCAATAGCAATGAAAGAACACAGAGGGTATCAGATTTTATAAAAGAAAAAGTTGAAGCACAGTGCATTCAGGGACTCAATGCCGCTTGGTCCTGGCTCTAGTCCTGTCCTGTGCCTGCGCCCCAGGGCCCTGGTTTGGCTGAGGATGTTTTGTCAGCTTCATGAGGGACACAGGTGTGTAGTTCCCTTTTAGCATCTTGGGGTGCTCACCTCAGAGAGTGAGTAACAAAGGGTCTCCTGCGCAAGCATTTTGAGGAGTTTTATTGCAGAAAGATCAGTACTAGTATACTTGTAAAAATATTGGACACAGTTGACCCTTGAAGCCACCTGGTTCAGGACTTCTCTTGTTGGGATGTGTTGGATTCCTGCTCCAAACTAGCCTCATCCCTCCAGAATGACTCTGCTCTTTCTCTGGGTTGTGTGAGCAGAGTCCAGCAAGGCCACACCCCACATCATCACCCTGTGACCCCAGAGGGAGCCGCCCACCACCCCGCTACAGGGGGAGGAGACTGGGCAGTGTGTCAGCATGTTCTGGAAACCCTCACTCCTGAGCATGGTATATGAATGTATCATATGTAAATATGAAGAATTCCTCCTCATAGCTCTAGTTATAACATAGGAACAGGACAGGGTATGAGCAGAACACCAAGGTCACGGCAGGGAGACGGCCACGGTTACATCTCCACGTGTTCCTGCCGCTGAGGAGAGAAGTTTGGTCTAAAACCAAAACTGGTTCAATTTTAAATGCTGATTTCCTACAAATAATTGACATCCACTTCTACAATGCTTAAAGCAGAAGAGTGGATGTGATATTTAAAATATTTAAGTCATTTTTCCCTTTTTAGCACTCCGTGTCCATGTAGCTTGCTGTCAACTCCAAAAGCTGAGCAGGTGTGTGACTTTTCCTGCCTCGTTCCACCCTCCAGTGCTGAGAATGTGCTACCCAGTCTCCACGTGTGCCACTCGAAACTCCAGGAAAGAGACCAATATCCGCTAATAACCAAGCGTGTGCATTGACACTAACATAAAATGGCAGCAAAAGCAGCTGATCGGCTTAAACCATCTCTTGTGAATTATGCTTCCCAGGTGCTCCTTAGCATTGTGGCCCTATTCAGCGGGGTGGACCCAACACAGATTTCACTCTCAGTATCTGTAGCTTGACTCTTGAGGAAAGTTAAGATTCCAGTCCCTAAGGGGACACTGAATGAAGGGCCCCATGTGTAACGTGCTCTCCTAGAGGAAGCAGAACCTTTGAGGGGTTTCACCCCATAGACTACGCAATGGTTGTCATTCCAAGGACTCCCAAGCATGCCCAGGGATGACATTCCGTTAGGGGTGTCTCATTCTGTAGATGGTCCCTGTCTAGCAGACCAAAGTCTCTGCTGGCCTTGAGCAAGTGAACTGCTGTGCTGTGGATCACAGTGGAGAGTGAGAAGTGCAGGGACCTGCCAGCACTTCCAGGATTTGAGAGAAACCTCCAGTCAATTGCTCATAATTAGGTGAATCCTCAGACATGCTGCCCGAGGAAATGACTTTTGCAATAACCTCGGAGAGCTGTGAAGAGGGAATTTTCTCCTGGGAGTCTCCAGAACACAATGCAGCCCTGTCATTCCTTGGCGCAGCCTGTGAAACCGGGAGCAGAACACCCAGCTTAACCTTTACAGACCCCTGTTCCTCAAAAACTGTGAGATTATAAATGATATAAATTATGTCACTAAATTTGTGGTAAATTGTTTATGTCACAATATAAACCTAACACACGTGCCCATGGGACCTATTTCTTTGAGCAATTTATCTTCGGGTCACTTTCAGGGTCACAGTGAATGGATCTGTTGCTTCAGTGTCAGACGCCCTACAAGCCTGAGGAAGAGTCCAGCCACCCTCCCCTGCAGCCTGTCTGCTCATGTCCTCTCCTGGTCCTGGGCTCTGACCCTCATGACACGGGGACCAACCCCTTTTCTCTGCAGCTTTCCCTCCCACAGCATCATATTTCAGTCTCTCTGTTCACAGGGGACTTCTCTCTCCACCCTGCTGCCCCACCAGGGGATTTGCATGTGGGTCCCCAGAGGGCTGCCCTGGCAGGGCTGAGATAAAAGGTCAGCTGTGGTCTGGCCTTGCCTGCTCAGGACTCTAGCTCAGCCTCTCAAAATGAGGTTCCCCACTCAGCTCCTGGCGCTGCTGATGCTCTGGACCCCAGGTAAGAGCCCAGGGAGATGAACAAGGATATTGTGTGGGAGGGAGCTCTGGGGGAGCCAAGTGTTTTGTGTCTTCTCTGTCTGGGTTCTATGAGATTAGGATCTTGTCCAGAATAGTGTGTGATGCTTAGAAATGTAAGAACGAGGGCCTCCCCAGTGGCGCATCAGGTTGAGCGCAGCACAGTGAAGCTGTCTGCAGCTTTTGCTGTGCGGGTCTGATTCCAGTAGCCAAGGATACACACACATGGCACGGCTGACCTCTCCTGTCTCGCCCGCTGTTCCCCTCAGCAATCCTTTCGGTCCGTCTGCCTGTTCTGCTCCCCACTCTGTCTCTGGTGAATACTCTCACCCACCCATGCCTCTGGCCTGTACCCCAGTTCTTGTATACATAAATAAAAAAATCTTAAAAAAAAGAAAAAAGAAATGTAAAAGCAAGGAACAGTCCAGAAGGAACATGGATTGTCCTCTGGTGAGGGCTGTGACAGGAGAGAGATGATGGTGTCTGTGACTCCGAGGGCGTCCTTCACACCTGCTGGCTCATGGTTCTTTATGTGACTGCATAATTTTGGAGTGGGAACCTGGATGACACAATTATAACAGTGAAATGAAATAGTATTTCACTTAAATCAGAAAATTAAATCATGAAGCAGCTAATAATTTTATTTATAACCTTTTGTTTCTCTCATTGTTCAGGATCCAGTGGGGAGGTTGTGCTGACTCAGACCCCACTCTCCCTGCCCATCATCCCCGGGAGCAGGTCTCCATCTCCATCTCCTGCAGGGCCAGTCAGAGCCTCCAACATAGTGATGGAACCACCTATTTGTATTGGTTCCAGCAGAAGCCCGGCCAGTCTCCAAGGATCCTGATCTTTATGGTTTCCCAGAGGCCCTCTGGGGTCCCAGACAGGTTCAGTGGCAGCGGGTCAGGCACAGATTTCACCCTGAAGATCAGCAGGGTGGAGGCTGAGGATGTTGCAGTCTATTACTGCTTTCAGACTGCACATGTTCCTCCCACAGTGGTTGAGCCTGAACAAAAACCTTCCTGTTCAGCCGCCCCAGCTGCCCACATGTGCAGCTTCTCGGGGGGGCAGGCTCAGAAGTTTTGTGCATGTGGAGAGGAAGATGATGGGGTCTCTGGGAACTAAGGCTTGGGGTGCTGCACCAAGTGTGCCCCACCGGTGCCCCATCTCCTGGCCCTGTGAGCACACAGCCTGGCCTGCGCAGCAGCAGGGAGATGCAGGGATTTCTGAGCCCCAGTCAAGACAAAGGGGAGATGATTAGGTCAGCCTCATGCTCCCTGTCTGTGTGCAGTGTGGTCACCTCAGCACGGAACACACAAGTGGGTGGGTTCGGGGCAATGCAATTGAATGCATGTTGAGAATTTGCACTTTTTGATTTATTCTTAGGATAATATTTGAATATATTGAGAAATAGGTATTTTCCCTATTTCTCAGATTATTACTCCATTTCACAATATCTTCCCATTCAAACATGTCTTGTGATATTATTACATAGAAATATTCTCAGGTATATTATACCTGAAAACAAACAATTAGTAAAAATCTTTATGTATGCATGTCTACTTAAACTTTTGTAAATTCACAGCAAACTGAAGTGCCAGTGTTATCATGCAAAAAGTCTTTGATTCACCACCTTGACCTCTTTCTGAAAGAAAGTGTAAAATGTTGAAATCGGAGAGCTGGGTTTCAAATATAAGAAGGCCAAGGTTAAAACAAATTCCATAAAAGTATGGATTTTGGCCCAAATAACCCTGTGAGAACACAGAGTGTATGGGTTGAAAATATACATGTATGCATGTATGTTGTCACCCACGTGCATTCAGGGACTCAGCCCCACTTGGTCCTGGCTCTAGTCCTTTCTGTGCTGTGCACCCCAGCCCTGGGGTTGGCTGAGAGTGGTGCCTCTGTATCCTGAGGGACATAGGTATCCTGTAGTGCCTTTCCATAGGGATTTTGGCCAGACATGGGATCAGAGAGGTGCTGACTTCATAAAGTGAGTTTCAAAGTGTGCCGTTCTCAATGTTTTTGAAGATTTTTTGGAACATTTTTTTTAACTGATGGACAGAATTCACCCTGGAAGCCATCAGTTTCAGTACTTTTCTTGTAGGGACTGGTGGTATTCATTCACCAAACTAGCCTTCCTCCCTTTTGAATGACTCGGTTCTTTCCGTGGGCTGTGTGTCAGAGCCCAGCTAATCCACACCCCACAGACCCCACCAGTGATCCCAGAGGGAGCCTCCAACTGCCCAGGCACAGGGGAGTCAGCTGGGAGCTGCTGTATCACAGAACTGCCGTTAGAGGGCAGCAAACCCCACAGAAACACAAGACTCAGGCAGAGGTTTGGAATCCTGAGACACTAAGAGGGAGGCTGTCCCAGTATCTAGTGGGAGCCCCTAAAATTGGAGAGTCTCTGCGGGCGGGGGACACCTGGAGGAACCCTAGTGTGCTGAGCGTTAGTCTGTGTTCCGTGTTTGGAAGCAGCTGAGCCCTCTGAACAGCCACTGCTGTCCCCAGAGCTATTCCCACCCTCTCTTTGCAGGGTAGCCTAGGAGGCACCTCAGGACCTGGGGACTCCATCTGTTACCCTTGTCTCCCTGTAGTTCTGATACTGCTGAAAGAGGAGGACTCAGCTTCATCTTCCACTTGTCTGCCTGAAACTCAGTTATTTTGATAATAAAGTTGTAGGCTGATTGATTTTCTGATATGAATTATAACAACCCGAATGAACTCCTTGCCTGTTATTGATATTTGAGGGTGTCATTATTTGTTTCCTCACTTAGGTATCAGTATGGACACTGTGATGACCCTGACTCAGGCTCCCTCCCTGGTCTAGAAGACGGTCAATGTGTCATACAGGACCATGCTGGAAGCTGATCTTGTCCTAGCCTGAAAGCAGCCAAAACAGAGCCAAATCCCAGGCCTCTTCTCTAGCCTAGACCCTGGCAGGTTACTGGTCAGGGTCAGGGTTGTGTCTGGACAGATGACTCTCTCACCATCAGTGACTTCCCTGTCCCATCAGCACCCCCAGACTACCTGTCATACTCCTGTCCTGGCGCTGCTGTGGTCTCTGGGACCTACTAAAGGGAGCAGGGCTGTGCCTACAAAGCCACAACCTCATGCCCTTCTTTCCATCCCCTCTGCCATTAGCCCCGCAGAGTATTCCCCCTGCACCACTGAGTGGAGGTTTCAGTGTGTCTGGTCCCACCTCGCGTTCTGAGTCCCCCCAGGTCATCCTGTTTCAACACAGGCTGAAGACCTCAGAGTGAGAGTCTCCCAGTTCAGCCCTCTGCTGTCCTGCAGGTCTGTCTCCTCCAGGAATCCTGTGCAGGGTCATGTTGTGAGGGTGGGAATGAACAGGACACATAGTAGGACTTCCTCAGAGGCTGCACAGGGGCAAACACAGCATTAGGGCAGCGTCCTGGCAGCATGAGGAGTGAAGGGAGCTGGGCAGGGAGACCCCTCCTCACCCTGAGACTAGAGCTGCTGTCTCCTGGGACCTGGAGGAGATGTGGCGATGGGGGAACATGCAGTTGCAGGGACACGGTAGACTCCAGGGTTCACTGAGGAGTTGGTCTCGGAGCACCTCAGCTCGGAAGGGAGAACCTGCAGGAGAAGGATGAAGGACGTGAGCTGCAGTCCAGGGAGGCCGGGGTTTGTGCTCAGGTCTGTGTGATGACACAGGGTTGGGGAGGGAGGAGACAGTCATATGTGCGGAACACCCTGACCTTGGGGCTGAGGTGATTGTACAGGGACAGGACCTTTGATATGGAGGACACAGGGCTTACGTGGAGATGAGGTCAGCAGGGAGGATGCTCAGTGAATGGGCTCTCACTTATACCTCGAAACACCCAAAATATTTGTTCCCCTTGTACCTCAATTCATTTTCTGGTTGTAAAGACTATTTGTCAAGAAATGTCATGAAATCAGAGCAAAAAACAAAAGTCGCTATAACCTCATATAATATCAACTAATTAGAGCAAATGAGTCTGTACAATTTATTTGATTGTACTTTCTTAATAGAGATAAAAAAATTTGTCTTGATTCTTTAAGGAACAAAAGAACACTGCACATTCAAGACAATGGAACATTGTGTCCTGTCATCCCCAGTGAGAAATACCTTCTCTGCAGGCAGATTTGCCCTGCACTGGGGGGACCTGGTGATCAGCCCCTGCAGCTGTGCCCACTGCCCTGCCCCTGCTCTTTTGCAAGTTCCCAGAGCACAAACCCTCCCTCCACACTATTCATAGTCTGCCCCAGCCCCTGAGGGTCAGTCCCAGTCAGGACCCAGCGTGGACATGAGGGCCCCCACTCAGCTCCTCAGCCTCCTGCTGCTCTGGCTCCCAGGTGAGGAAGGAAACACCAGGAGTTGATCAGCCCCAGGTGGGCAGGGCCCCTGGCCCTCAGGGAAGCCCTCTGATGACAGGAGATGACAGTGTGGGTGTGTTTTCTGTTTCCTTCTCAGGGGCCAGGTGTGACATCGAGATGAGCCAGTCTCCACCCTCCGTGTCTGCATCTCTGGGAGACAAAGTCACCATCTCCTGCTGGGCCAGTTTGAGTGTTAGCACTAATTTACACTGGTATGAGCAGAAACCAGGGAAAGATCCTATGCTCCAGATCTATGGCTGCATCCAGTTTGCAGCCCGGGGTCCCATCCCGCTTCAGTGGCAGTGGATCAGGGACAGATTTCACTCTCACCATCAGCAGCCTGGAGCCTGAAGATGCTGCCACTATTACTGTCAGCAGGATAACGACCCTCCCACAGTGACACAAGCCTGAACAAAAACCACCCAAGGAAGTGTGAGGCTGGGCAGCCCCAGCTAATCCTCCTGGTGCCCCATCTGCTGAGAGATGCTCTCAAATGTAGCTGAGTTTGAAGATGACTAAAGATATCTGGTAGAACTGACCCCCCTCTTGCACTAGAGATTGACACTTCCTTTATAACCCAAGACCCACAATACAAAAGAAAGGTCGCTTTTGGTGTTGTGTATTTTAGGAAAATGTAGAATGTGCATTCCATGGCATGTAACCACCATTACAGCATCTGAAGAGCAGTTTCACTGTCCTGAAATTGCTCTGAGCCCCACCTGTTTCTCCACTTCCTCCCAATGCCTGAAACCACTGATGTTTTTACTGCCCCTCTGGGGTTGCCTTCTCCAGAATGCCCAGTGGGTGCAGCCACACAGAATGCAGCCTGTTTCACAAGGGCTTCCTCACTTACAGATGCATGCAGGATCTGACACGTCCTGTCATGGCTTAGCTCGTTCCTTTGCAGCGCTGAGGATGCTCCGTTGTCTGGGAGTGTCACTTCCAATTTACCCTCCGACTGAGCTGCTGACATACTTTGGTGCTGTGTGTGTTAAGAAGGACTTTCGCCCAATTCTTTTTGGGTTGTGTGATGTCTTATATTTGAGGTTTTATTAACGTTTGATTTATTTCTACATACAAGAACTGGGGTACAGGCCAGAGGTGTGGGGTGTGAGAAGATTCACCAGAGACAGAGTGGGGAGCAGAGCAGGCAGATATACTGAAACGCAATGCTGAGGGGAGCACCAGGCGCCACGGGAGAGGTCTGCTGCGCCATGTCGGTTGGCCCCTTGGCCAGGGATCAAATTCATGTCTCTGAGGCTGCCAATACTTGGATAGTTCTGTGTCTTTAATCCCTGCACTACCAGGGAGGCCCTTATGTTTGACTTTCAAGAATTCATTTTATATAATGAATAATGGTCCAATAAGAGATTGGATTTTCCAAACTTTTCTCTTGATGTTTGGTGTCAGAACTGGTTTTAATACAGAGAGTTAGACTTTAAAGTAGAATCTTTTAATTGACTGGGGTTGGGGGTATGGTCAGGAAGCCAAATGTTAGAACTAGGGGATTCAAACTTGCTCCCCCAGAAACCAGAGCAATTTTCTATGATCCACTGTTATGGTCTCTAAATATGTGGAGCAAAGAAGGGGAAATAAGAAAAGGCATCTCTCCCTATGGCACCATGTGTCTTGGATTGTAACGGTTGTCCCTGATTTTCATCGTTGATGAATAATAGTGATCTTTACCTCTTTGGGAAAAAGAGACTTGGTTCTTGTTATAAGCAGAAATTTCTAGAAAAAATGATTTGCACAGCAAATCCCATAGGGGAATGAAGCACAAGAGGTCAGCCTGGTTGCTACCAGGCAACCCACAAAGAGCTCCCAGATCAGTCTCAGCAAGTTTTTAGTTGTGATACAACTACTGGACTGCAAACTACTTGGAAAACTCCAAAATTTGACTTTGCTTTCCATGTTCAGAGCCCATACTGATGGCGGTCCTAGTCATTTTTCATTATCTACAAGTAACTTAAACACACTTTTTAGTCTCACTATTTTATTTTAATTTGAGGGTATGATTTCCATTCTTCAGTACCTACTTCTTACAGGTTCTGCAAGCACACACGAGGGGGCACCCAAGTGAAATTCTCAGCAGACATCCTCTTCCAAATTTTATTCCCGAATGTGCATTTGCTAGCAACGTTAATAATAATAATAACAACAAAAAAAATAGCAGGCTACAAGAGGGAAAAGGGGATGTCTCTTCTGGGTTTTGATTTACATTTCTTGATGAGTACGGATATGATCATCTCTTCAGGTACCTATTAACCCTTTCTATACTTTCTCTAGAAAAACATCTGTGCAGTTCCTATGCCCAAGGTGTTTTTAATATTATTGACTTTTATGAATATATAATAAAGTTTCTGTGTTAACCCCTTTCAAACACATGGCTTGAAAATATTTTCTCCTAGGCTATAAGTGACTTATCTTTTTTTTTTTTTTTTTTTTTTTTTTTTTAAATTAATTTTTTTTTTTTTTTTATAGAGGCATGTTTTTCTTTTATTTATTTGTTTGCTTGTTTGTTTTGTTTATACATGCACTGGGTACAGTCAGAAAGCGCGGGAGGGTGAGAGAATTCACCAGAGCCAGAGCGGGGAGCAGAGCAGGCAGAAGGACCGAAGTACACTGCTGAGGGGAGCAGCGGGTGGCAGGAGAGGTCTGCGTGCCATGTGGGACCCTCCTCCTGTGGCTGGGGAGCAGCTGGGGATTGAACCGGCGCTGCAGAGGCCGCGGGCAGCTTCGCAACCCAGCGCTCTACCGCTGCGCCACCGGGGAGGCCCTATAAGTGACTTATCTTTTGATTTCTTATTTCATTTCCTGTGAAGCTTTTTAGACTGATGTGCTCCCACTTACTGACATTTGCTATTGTTTCTTGCACCTCTTTCTAGACAAGTGTCAAACAGGTTTTTCCTTATGTTTTTGGAGGAAGGAAGGGTTTTGCACTCTTATATAAGTCAGTTCTTCATTATTTTATCATTTTTAATTAATTTGTGAGGACACAAGACAGGGATCCAAACTGATCTCAGCAAGTGGCTCTTCAGTTCTCTCTGTATCTTTTGTTGAGGAGACTCTCCTTTCCCATCGAGTGCTCTGGCTCCCCTGTGAAATATCAGTTAACCACGCACATGGAGGTTTATTTTCCAGGCCTTCTGTTCTTCTTTTTGGGTTACTTGTCTGTTTTTATGCCGGTACCATCGTCTTTTAACTACTAGAGCTGTGCAGCACAGTTGGAAGTGAGGTGTTGTGGTGCTTGGCCTACGCGTCTCTTGGGCCTGCCAACCAATATTAGGATTTGTTCTATTTCTGTGAAAAATGACATTGGAGTTTTGATAGTTTATATAGGAGGCATAGGAGGCTTTGAGCAGAATGGACACTTCAACAACAGTGCATGAACTTCTCCAGAGCATGAACATGGGGAACCTTCCATTTAGTTGTATCTCCCTCAATTCTGAAGTAATCCCACTTTCATGAGAAAAATCCTCTGGGGCAGGGTGGTACAGACTGTTAAAAAGGGTCAAAAGTTATTCTAAAAATCCTCTACCAAAAGGATGTCTCTTTGGATCCCTTTGATGCTCAGAATAGTGAGTGTCTCTGAATTTGACCAAAGGAATATGGGTTTGAACTGCTGCTGGTGACAAATTGGGAGACGAAGCTATATATAGTGTCAAAACAATGTTCTGCTCTCACCCCACCACTCTGAATTCATGGCAAAACATGCAGAGTATCACCAACTAGACCGTGTGCACAGGTCTTGTCAAATCGGGTGAATTGCTCTAAGGCCATTCAGAAAAGGGTTCTATAATTATATATAGTTATGTTTTGTTCATGCTATTCCGTCACTGAAGGGAAATTCATCCAGCCATATATCTATATAGCTGCATCTATCTACACCTATCCCTCTATCTGTATTAACTGAAAAAGAGAGTGAATTCAAAGTATATTAAATGAGCAATTTATTGAAAAGGTTATTCAGAGACAAAGTGAGGATTCTTTGTCCGGAAGACCATCCTGAGATTCTCGGATGAGAATCTGAGAGAGGTCCTGAGGAGAGGTCTGTCCTTATACATACTGAGTTATAAGCATACAGACATTACCTAATTGTTCTTCAACAAAGAAAGGAAAGCCTGCAGTTAGCTTCTCACATTTTTCTTAAACAAAGGAGACTGATTTCTAGTATTCTTAGACAACTGACAAGGAGAAACTCTGCTGAAGCCTTGACAGCACCCCTTGATCTTACAAAGTCTGTGCAGTCAAAGCGCTCTGTGGGAAGACATAGCACCAAAGTTTATTTGAGTCTCGAGTCCTCAGAACAACACTTGAGATGTGAGGGGCACAGTCAGGTGTTACCTCAGGCTCCATCCAGTCACCACCTAACACTTGTATCCGCCATGTTAAACAGGTGAGTGGGTGATGAAGGCTAAGAATAGAAAAGTAGGAATGGAGACACCACAAGATCAGACACTGACTCACAGAATGCCAGGAGCTAGAGGAGGCCATAGAAGGGATTGGCCACTAATCCAGCTAAAGGACTAAAACTCCTTAGTGCTAATGTCTAGAACACAAGGTACAGATCCAAGTAGGTGCCAGACTGCTGAGTGAGCAGAGGTGAAGACATGGAGATTGAGGGCCATTGTATAATCCTGGGTCCCTTTCAAATTCTCTATAGCTATCCAAACTCAGCAAGCAGCCAGCCTCTCCACAAAGCAGTGAGTCCCACTGAAGGAGAAGACTGTAACAGTGGGGTTTCTGCATTGGCCTGGGGCACAGACCTTTTGCTCACCTGTGACTATGTAGGTGCTTCTTTTCATCAATCTTTTCCTTTGTAGCACCCCAAGACTCTCCCTCTGCAGGACAGCAGGCTCTCCCAAAAGTGGTATTTAAAATAGCATTCAGGAGCTTCCTGGTTAGCCCTAGGGGCTCACACACAAGATAAGACCCCTGATTTCCCTTGATGGGGGTGGTTTTTCCCGACTTATATTTTACTTGTCCCACCATCTTTCCAACTATAAAACTTCCTTTTTGAGTAACTTTTTGAAACACATGTGCACTTTCTAAAAGGGATGCTGATTGTTCATTAGTCATATAATAAAACCAGTTAGAGCTATAAAGTTAATGAGGTTGGATTTTTGCTCTATAACAGACACAACCAGAGAATTCTTGAACTAGCTGCCGTCCATGATGGTATTGGGAGGAAACTGTATGATGGGCAATTGAGAGGCTGTGGAGGGAGGGAAAAGTGGGGGAGAATGGGATTCAAGTGATGGGGAGATTAATTTTCCAGTGTTTTGGTTTTATTTTAAATTTGAGACTTGAAGCAATGAAAGTGCTGGAAGAAAAAGCAAGAGGTAAAAGCTGAGTTAAGTGGTTCAGCATTAGTTAAGTACGTTAGCAGAAGATTCTAAAATCAAGGACACTGAGGGCTGGCAGGGCTGCTCTCTGTCCAGACCTGTCCCTGCACCTGGGCCAGCCTCTCACAGCCAGATCCTCCCAGCACCACTGCAGGAGCACAGACTCCATCACCTACATTTCCTCCCCACAGAGAGAATACTGTGTTCTCTCCCCTCACAAGAGCTTCCTGTGTCCCCTTTTTGGTTCTCTCCACCCAGCTGTCCCCCCATCCCAGGGCATTTGCATGAAGGTCCCCAGGGAGGAGCTGCCCTTGCAAGTCTGAGCTAAAAGGCCAGCTCTGATCTTGCCTTGACTCAGGGGGCTCCTCAGTTCAGCTTCTCAAAATGAGGTTCCCTGCTGAGCTGCTGGTGCTGCTGATGATCTGGACCCCAGGTAAGGCAGAGGGGAGGAGAGAAAAGAGAAAGGATGGGGAGATTGAATCAGGATGACCACACCTATGAATTGTGTACACGCTTTAGACACATACCTCTCAGTGTCTGGAGAGCAGCAGGAGAGGATTAGGACTCAGTGTCAAGGACCTGTGCTCTAGTGAACTGTGACACAGAAAGAGAAGGAGGGTGAAGGAGGATTCTGGAGATACTTGCAAATCAGTTTCGAATGTAGATATTGTCATTATCAGTCAGTATATCATCAAAAATACAATGATGAAGCAAGAAATAATTACCAAAAGATATGAATGAAAATGGTTCATTAAATTTGTTCATAACCTTGTATTTCTTCCTTACTTCTTCAGGATCCAGTGGGGAGGTTGTGCTGACCCAGACCCCCCTCTCCCTGCCCGTCGTCCCTGGGGAGCAGGTCTCCATCTCCTGCAAGGCTAGTCAGAGCCTCCAACATAGTGATGGAACCACCTATTTGTATTGGTTCCAGCAGAAGCCAGGCCAGTCTCCAAGGCGCCTGATCTATGCTGTGTCCAACAGAGACCCTGGGGTCCCAGACAGGTTCAGTGGCAGCGGGGCAGGCACAGATTTCACCCTGAAGATCAGCAGGGTGGAGGCTGAGGATGTTGCAGTCTATTACTGCTTTCAGACTACACATGTTCCTCCCACAGTGGTTGAGCCCTGAACAAAAACCTCCCTGTTCAGCAGTCCCAGCTGCCCACACGTGCTGCTTCTCTGGGGAGCAGGCTCAGCAGCTCTGTGTGTGGAGAGGCAGAACATGAGGACTCAGGGGAACTGACTGAGCCTGAGGACTCTGTGTCTAGGCCACCCCATAGGTGCCACCTTCAAATCCAGTTTTAGCAAGATCTCTGCTACGTCAGAGCAACAGTTCTCCAGTTTAGTCACTCCTGTGACCTGGTCAGATTCCTCAGTTGCCACCATCCTGCAGGTGTCTCATCACTTTGTTCTGCCTTCAGCAAAGATCCTATACAGTCAATGTAGCCAGAATCCCCATCCCCATCACCTTGGTGTTTCCTCTGAGTAATTTTATATCCACTGATCCTCACCCTTGTCCTTGACTATAAATTCCCACTTGCCCAGGCTCCATTTGGAATTCAACCCCCTCTCTGCCCTGTTGCAAAATCCCACAGGAGTGGCCCCTCCACCTGCTGTGATCACAGGGAATAAGTCTGCCTCACCACCTGGTACCAGTATCGTTGAATTGTTTTTCTTTATCATATGAGAGGCATGGTTTGCAAAGAGATTTGCACAGACCCTTAATGTCTAGTTTAATTTTCCTTTACTAGGTGTGTGCATTTTATCTCCATTTAATCTTTAGGATGTCAAAACTATCTTTTAAATATAAGCCAAGAATAAGAAGTACATTATATTTATGAAAACTCTACCTTATTAATACAAATGTAAAATATACCCAGGAAATATTACAGAACTAGAAATGTGTTTGAGGAAGCAGAAGGAAACCCCCACGTAGGCACCATAGATTTTTATCACTATTTCTTTCTTTCTTTTTTTTCTCTTGAGGAGGGTTTCTCTCTCCTAGCTCTGAAATCACCAGGAGCACCATCTGTCCTGTCCTGTGTAAGTTGCCCATTTTGACAAGCCTGCTCTTTCCTGTTCTACCCAGACTCAGCCCTGGGGCAAATTTTTCTATTGGGTTGTTCATCTTTGTGCTTATGGATACATGAGAGCTCTTTATAGAGTCTGGGTATTAGTTATTTTTCTGTTATTCATCACACATATATTTCCCCACATCTGTAGTTTAGCATTTTACTCTTTTTGTATTGATATTTAATGAGAATAAATTCTTAATTTTAATGTAAGAAAATGTATCAATATTTATGGTTTTGCTTTTTTTGTCTGAATCTTCCTAACCTAAACTCATAAAGAATCTCCTGTATCATTTTATAAAATAAGGGCTTTGACTTCCACTTAATGTACTTTTATAAACCTGGATGTAAACTGATGTGTGTGTTTATATATATATATATATATATATATATATATATATATGAAGTAGGAATACTCTTTGTTTTGTGTTTTAGCTTTGTATCTTAATATTTTGTATTGATCTACTTTTAGTTTAGAATACAATGTAACTGTCAAGAGTACAGTTCACACTTCAACATGTGACTTTAGCACTCTGCACCCCAGCAACTTTTCTAGTGCCCACTAGTTATTGATCGTTGCCACATTGACCTGCTCTATCTATTCTTCTTCTAAGACTTTTTCCCTTGCCCCCTTGTATCACATTTTCTTTCAGAGTCTGAGTGTCTTGTTATGTCTTCTTAAAGGGAATATAAATTGGTGTCACCTTTATAAAAAAAAGTATGGAGATTTCTTTAAACACTCATTACCCAATGAAAAGTAAGTGAAGGGAAAGATAAACACCTGGGATTACATCAAACTGAAAAGCTTCTGTACAGCAAGAGACATTAACAGAAAAAAAAAGACACACCCCACTGATTGGGAAAAAATTTTTGTACTCTATACAACTGAGGACTGATGCAAAGACATACAAAGTACTCAATCAACTCAACTAAAACAATGTAAACAACCCAGTCAAGAAATGGGCAGAGGAACTTAAAAGAAACTTCTCTAAAGAGGAAATGCAAATGGCCAACAGGCATATGAAAAAATGTTCAACATCCCTTATCACCAGGGAAATGCAAATCAAAACCACAAGGAGATACCACCTTACACCAGTAAGAATGGCACATATCAAAAAATAAAAAACATCAACAACAAAATGTTGGAGGATGTGGTGAAAAAGGAACTCTGCTACATTGCTGGTGGGAGTGCAAACTGGTCCAACCACCATGGAAAGCTGTCTGGAGGTTCTTTGGTCTACTAAAAATGGAGCTACCATATGACCCCGCAATTCCACTCCTAGGGATCTACCCAAAGGACACAAACACGTTGATTCAAAAAAATACCTGTACCCCTATGCTTACTGCAGCACTATTTATTTATTTATTTATTTTTGCAGCACTATTTATAATAGGTAAAACCTGGAAACAACCCAAATGCCTAATGCAGATGACTAGATCAAGAAGATGTCATATATATATATATATATATATAGTATTCCATTCTGTATATATACATATACATACACAGAATGGAATACTATTTAGCAATCAAAAAAGATAAACACATGCTATTCGCAGCAACATGCATGAAGCTAGAAGGAATTATGCTCAGTGAAATAAGTCAGAATCAAAAAGGAAAATATCTCATGGTTTCACTTATAGGAGGAATATAGGGGAACCAAATGAGACATCAGTGGAAGAAATAGTAACAATACAAAACACAACACAACAAAACAAAACAAAAACTATCAGTCAATTAAAAACCGGAGACATCCTGTACTATAGGGGAGGAGGAGGGAGAGGGATCAGAGGGAGGGACAGCGGAGCACAGGGGTCTGAGGTGCATTGGTGAAGGGAATTCTATGGGGACTACACCTGGGGTAGGGTAAAGAAAACCTTGTTTAAATATGAACAATGATGTAAAAAATATACATATAAAATATTTTTTAAAATGCAAAAATGGAAATACCATATGATCTAGGAATTTGCACTCAGGCATCTATTCCAATAATATGAAAACACTAATTTGAAAAGATATATTATATTCATTGCTTCAATACTCTCTTTAGCCAAGACCTGGAAACAGCTTAAATGTTCATCAACAGGTGACTGGACAAAAAAAAAAAAAAAAAAAAAACTAGGGTATATATGCAGTACTGCTCAACTTTTTTAAAAAAAATGAAATCTTGCTTTTTGAGATAATGTAATAAAATTCAAGCATTCTCAGTTATGCTGATCTCCAGAAACTCAGTTATCCACAAGGAATTAGTTCAGGTTGTCCTAGACACCTTGGGTCAAGTTCTGAGAGCTGGTGCATATGAACCTTCTTTACTCAAGAGTCACGTTCCACTTGCTTACGTTCTCCAGCACAGGGAGCCATCAGAGCAGAGAAGGAGGACTGAGAAGCTCTGGGTCTACTTGGTGAGAAAATGTGGCCTGGAATGAGCTGCCCTGATCCTCAATCAGAGAATTACATTAAATACTTTTAATACCATTCTGCTCTACTTCCTCCATCCACCTTCTGCTTATGCACCTCCATCTAGAGAAGGGAAACTCTAGGCCACAGCCCTCACCAAGCTTGATGCAAACTCTGTGTTAAATATTAGTTCATTGTCCCAATGATATCTATGAATGTTAATGTCTAAAACAGCAGACCCTAACATAATGAACACAAACCACAAGGGCATCTACATTTAAAATAGACTTAATTAAAATGAGAAACTTGGGGCCTCCCCTGGTGGCACAGGCAGTTGAGTGCAGTTCTATGAAGCTGTCCACAGCCTCTACAGTGCTGGTTCTACAGTGCTGGCTCAGTACCCCAATTGTTTCCACTCTGTTGACAGGTTGTTTCCATATGTTGGCTACTGTGAAAACAGGGGAGTACAGGTAACTCTGATAAACTATTCTCATTTCTTCCCAGATTTATTCATAATTGTAATTACTGAATCACATGGTAATTCTACTTGCAATTCTTTCTGAGTAACCCTATATACTTTCTCAGAGCAGTTTCACCAATTTCAATATCCACGAACAATGTATATGGGTTTATTCATGATGGCCCATAACAGGGGTGAGGTGATATCTCACTGGGGTTTTGATTTACATCTGCTGGTGATTAGTGATATTGATCATGTTATCATGTAAGTAGGGTTGAGCCTTGAACAAACTTCTGTTCAGTTCCACTGCCCAATTTTTTAATCAGATTGTGTTTTGTCTTGGTACTGAGTTGTATGGATTCTTAATGTATTTTGTATTTACCTCTTCTGCAGTATGTGGCTTGGAAATATTTCCCCCTAGTCCATAGGTTACCTTTTCATTCACTTGCTAATTTATTTTCTGTGATGAATCTTAGCTTGATGTGGTCCCACTTACTGATTTTTGCTTTGTTGCTTACACTTTGGATGTTTAGCCAAAAAAAAAATAATAATAATCACTTAGACCAATGTCAAGCAGTTTCTTTGCTTTATTTCCTTTTAAGAGTACCACTCTGTTCTGCAAGACAGTCTTGCATTAATTATTTACTTAATTTAACTTAATTCTGTAAGTGGTATGAGAGAGGGATCAATTTTATTTTCAGCACGTGGTCATCCGGGTTTCCCATATCACTTGTTATGGCGACTCTCCTTCCCCTTGAGTGCTCTTGGCTCCCTAGAAAAAAAGCTAATTAAGCATATATGTGGATGTTTCTTTCTGGGCCTTTGACTCAGTTACACTGGTTTAAGTGTCTGTTTTGATGACAAATACCATAAAGGATGCTCAGGTCTGGCAGGGCTGTTCTCTCTAGGCTTGTTCCTGCCCCTGCTCCAGCCTCTCACAGCCAGATCCTCCTGGCACAACTGCAGGAGCACAGACTCCACCTAGTACATTTCCTCCACACAAAGAGGATACTGTGTTCTCTCTCCTCACAAGAGCTTCCTGTGTCCCCCTTTTGGCTCTCTCCACCCAGCTGTCCCCCCCCCACACACCACCAGGGCATTTGCATGAGGGTCCCCAGGGAGGAGCTGACCTTGAGTCTGAGCTAAAAGGTCAGCTCTGATCTTGCCTTGACTCAGGGGGCTCCTCAGTTCAGCTTCTCAAAATGAGATTCCCTGCTGAGCTGCTGGGGCTGCTGATGCTCTGGACCCCAGGTAAGGCAGAGGGGAACGGGGAGAGGTCACAGGGTAGAGAGGCTGAGCCCAGGGGACATCAGTCCCTGTGTATCTGTGCACTGCTATATTCCTACGCCTTACTCTCTGGGAATCAGCAGGAGATGTTTAAAGCTGTAAGAATTAGAAGTTTTCTATCAAGGGCCTGTGGAGCTCTGTAACACAGAAAGAAGAGGAGGATGTAGGAAAATTCTAGAGACACTTGTGTGCATACGAATCTATTTTCAAGTGGATAAGTGTCAATGATATCACACAGCAAGAAATAATTACCAAAGGAATTCCAAGAAAAAGGATCATGACAATTGTCCATAACCTTCTATTACTCTCTTATTTCAGGATCCAGTCGGGAGTTTGTGCTGACCCAGACCCTCCTCTCCCTGACTGTCGTCCCTGGGGAGCAGGTCTCCATCTCCTGCAGGGTCACTCAGAGCCTCCAATATAGTAGTGGAAGAACCTACTTGAGCTGGTTGCAGCAGAAGCCAGGCCAGTCTCCAAGCTCCTGATCTGTGATGTCCAACAGGCCCTCTGGGGTCCCGGACAGGTTCAGTGGCAGTGGGTCAGGCACAGATTTCACCCTGAAGATCAGCAGGGTGGAGGCTGAGGATGTTGCAGTCTATTACTGCTCTCAGGGTACACATACTCCTCCCACAGTGGCTCAACCCTGAACTAAAACCTCCCTGTTCAGCAGCCCCAGCTGCCCACATGTGCTGTTTCTCTGGGGAGCAGGCTCAGAAGCTCTGTGTGTCAGGAAAGGAAGATGATGGGGACTGAGGGCAACAGAATGAGGTGCAGGCCTCTACACCACGGCCATCCACAGGCGCCCCATCTCCTGGCCCTGTCAGCACACAGCCTGGGCCTGCACAGCAGTAGGGAGATGCAAGGAGTCCGAGCCCCAGTCATGAAGAAGGGGAGATGAGGCGTCACCCTCATGCTCCCTGTCTGTGTGCAGTGTGGTCACATCAGCCTGGAGCACACAGCGGGAGGGGCAGGAACAACCCAGTTGAAGCATGTTGAGATTTTGCAGTTTCTGGGGCATACTTGGATAATATATGATTACATTCAGGAATAGGTATTTCCCCATTTTCTAGGATTTCTATGCAATTTTTCACTTTATCTCCCCACTCAGGAAAAACTTTTTCGATGATATTGCATGTAATGTATCCTCAGGGAGATTATGACTTAAATCAACTAGTGGAAATTAGTAATTGAGTTTCCACTTCAACTTTTACAAATTCTTAGTAGTTCAACATCCCAGTGTTATCGTAAAAAGCATTTAAAATCACTACAATGACCTCTTTCTAAAAGAAAGTAAAAGTCATTGAAATTCCCAAAGTTGGATTTCAAAACTTAGAAGGACAAATGGGAAGGTGTAGAGCATGGAACATTATCAATAGCACTGAAAGAACATAGAGGGTATCAGATTTTATAAAAGAAAAAGTTGAAGCACAGTGCATTCAGGGACTCAATGCCACTTGGTCCTGTCCTGTGCCTGTGCCTCAGGGTCCTGGTTTGGCTGAGGATGGTGTGTCCGCGTCTTGAGGGACACAGGTGTAGTTCCCTTTTAGCATCTTGGGGATGCTGACCTCAGAGAGTGAGTAACAAAGGGTCTCCTGCGCAATCATTTTGAGGAGTTTTATTGCAGAAAGATCGGTATTAGTATACTTGTAAAAATATTGGACACAGTTGACCCTTGAAGCCACCTGGTTCAGGACTTCTCTTGTTGGGATGTGTTGGATTCCTGCTCCAAACTAGCCTCATCCCTCCAGCATGACTCTGCTCTTTGTCTGGGTTGTGTGAGCAGAGTCCAGCAAGGCCACACCCCACATCATCACTCTGTGACCCCAAGGGAGCCGCCCACCACCCCACTACAGGGGGAGGAGACTGGGCAGTGTGTCAGCATGTTCTGGAAACCCTCACTCCTGAGCATGGTATATGAATGTGTCATATGTAAATATGAAGAATTCCTCCTCATAGCTCTAGTTATAACATAGGAACAGGACAGGGTGTGAGCAGAACACCAAGGTCACGGCAGGGAGACGGCCACGGTTACATCTCCACGTGCTCCTGCTCTGTGGGAGAGGAGAGAAGTTTCGTTTAAAACCAAAACTGGTTCAATTTTAAATGCTAATTTCCTGCAAATATTTGGCATCCACTTCTACAATGCTTAAAGCAGAAGAGTGGATGTGAAATTTAAAATATTTAAGTCATTTTTCCCTTGTTAGCACTCTGTGTCCATGTAGCTTGCTGTCAACTCCAAAAGCTGAGCAGGCTGTGTGACTTTTCCTGCCTCGTTCCACCCTCCAGTGCTGAGAATGTGCTACCCAGTCTCCACGTGTCCCACTCGAAACTCCAGGAAGGAGACCAATATCCACTAATAACCAAGTGTGTGCATTGACACTAACATAAAATGGCAGCAAAAGCAGCTGATCGGCTTAAACCATCTCTTGTGAATTATGCTTCCCAGGTGCTCCTTAGCATTGTGGCCCTATTCAGCGGGGTGGACCCAACACAGATTTCACTCTCAGTATCTGTAGCTTGACTCTTGAGGAAAGTTAAGATTCCAGTCCCTAAGGGGACACTGAATGAAGGGCCCCATGTGTAACGTGCTCTCCTAGAGGAAGCAGAACCTTTGAGGGGTTTCACCCCATAGACTACGCAATGGTTGTCATTCCAAGGACTCCCAAGCATGCCCAGGGATGACATTCCCTTAGGGGTGTCTCATTCTGTAGATGGTCCCTGTCTAGCAGACCAAAGTCTCTGCTGACCTTGAGCAAGTGAACTGCTGTGCTGTGGATCACAGTGGAGAGTGAGACGTGCAGGGACCTGCCAGCACTTCCAGGATTTGAGAGAAACCTCCAGTCAATTGCTCATAATTAGGTGAATCCTCAGACATGCTGCCCGAGGAAATGACTTTTGCAATAACCTCGGAGAGTTGTGAAGAGGGAATTTTCTCCTGGGAGTCTCCAGAACACAATGCAGCCCTGTCATTCCTTGCCACAGCCTGTGAGACCGGGAGCAGAACACCTAGCTTAAACTTTACAGACCCCTGATCCTCAAAAACTCTGAGATTATAAATGATATAAATTATAAGTCACTAAATTTGTGGTAAATTGTTTATGTCACAATATAAACCTAACACACGTGCCCATGGGACCTATTTCTTTGAGCAATTTATCTTCGGGTCACTTTCAGGGTCACAGTGAATGGATCTGTTGCTTCAGTGTCAGACGCCCTCCAAGCCTGAGGAAGAGTCCAGCCACCCTCCCCTGCAGCCTGTCTGCTCATGTCCTCTCCTGGTCCTGGGCTCTGACCCTCATGATACGGGGACCAACCCCTTTCTCTGCTGCTTTCCCTCCCACAGCATCATGTTTCAGTCTCTCTGTTCACAGGGGACTTCTCTCTCCACCCTGCTGCCCCACCAGGGGATTTGCATGTGGGTCCCCAGAGGGCTGCCCTGGCAGGGCTGAGATAAAAGGTCAGCTGTGGTCTGGCCTTGCCTGCTCAGGACTCTAGCTCAGCCTCTCAAAATGAGGTTCCCCACTCAGCTCCTGGCGCTGCTGATGCTCTGGACCCCAGGTAAGAGCCAAGGGAGATGAACAAGGATATTGTGTGGGAGGGAGCTCTGGGGGAGCCAAGTGTTTTGTGTCTTCTCTGTCTGGGTTCTATGAGATTAGGATCTTGTCCAGAATAGTGTGTGATGCTTAGAAATGTAAGAACGAGGGCCTCCCCAGTGGCGCATCAGGTTGAGCGCAGCACTGTGAAGCTGTCTCCAGCTTTTGCTGTGCGGGTCTGATTCCAGTAGCCAAGGATACACACACATGGCACGGCTGACCTCTCCTGTCTCGCCCGCTGTTCCCCTCAGCAATCCTTTCGGTCCGTCTGCCTGTTCTGCTCCCCACTCTGTCTCTGGTGAATACTCTCACCCTCCCACGCCTCTGGCCTGTACCCCAGTTCTTGTATACATAAATAAAAAATCTTAAAAAAAAAGAAAAAAAGAAATGTAAGAGTGAGGAACAGTCCAGAAGGTACACGGATTGTCCTCTGGTGAGGGCTGTGACGAGAGAGACGATGGTGTCCGTGACTCCGAGGGCGTCCTTCACACCTGCTGGCTCATGGTTCTTTATGTGACTGCATGGTTTTGGAGTGGGAACCTGGATCACACAATTCTAACAGTTAAATGAAATAGTATTTCACTTAAATCAGAAAATTAAATCATGAAGCAGCTAATAATTTTATTTATAACCTTTTGTTTCTCTCATTTTTCAGGATCCAGCGGGGAGGTTGTGCTGACTCAGACCCCACTCTCCCTGCCCATCATCCCCAGGGAGCAGGTCTCCATCTCCTGCAGGGCCAGTCAGAGCCTCAAACATAGCAATGGAACCACCTATTTGTATTGGTTCCAGCAGAAGCCAGGCCAGTCTCCAAGGATCCTGATCTTTATGGTTTCCCAGAGGCCCTCTGGGGTCCCAGACAGGTTCAGTGGCAGCGGGTCAGGCACAGATTTCACCCTGAAGATCAGCAGGGTGGAGGCTGAGGATGTTGCAGTCTATTACTGCTTTCAGACTACACATGTTCCTCCCACAGTGGTTGAGCCTTGAACAAAAACCTTCCTGTTCAGCCGCCCCAGCTGCCCACATGTGCAGGTTCTCAGTGGGGGCAGGCTCAGAAGTTCTGTGCATGTGGAGAGGAAGATGATGGGGTCTCTGGGAACTAAGGCTTGGGGTGCTGCACCAAGTGTGCCCCACCGGTGCCCCATCTCCTGGCCCTGTGAGCACACAGCCTGGCCTGCGCAGCAGCAGGGAGATGCAGGGATTTCTGAGCCCCAGTCAAGACAAAGGGGAGATGATTAGGTCACCCTCATGCTCCCCATCTGTGTGCAGTGTGTTCACCTCAGCACAGAACACACAAGTGGGTGGGTTCGGGGCAATGCAATTTTGAACGCATGTTGAGAATTTGCACTTTTTGATTTATTCTTAGGATAATATTTGAATATATTGAGAAATCGGTATTTTCCCTATTTCTCAGATTATTACTCCATTTCACAATATCTTCCCATTCAAACATGTCTTGTGATATTATTACATAGAAATATTCTCAGGTATATTATGCCTGAAAACAATTAGTAAAAATCTTTATGTATGCATGGCTACTTAAACTTTTGTAAATTCACAGCAAACTGAAGTGCCAGTGTTATCATGCAAAAAGTCTTTGATTCACCACCTTGACCTCTTTCTGAAAGAAAGTGTAAAATGTTGAAATTGGAGAGCTGGGTTTCAAACATAAGGCCAAGGTTAAAACAAATTCCATAAAAGTATGGAATTTGGCCCAGGTAGCCCTGTGAGAACACAGAGTGTATGGGTTGAAAATGTACATGTATGCATGTATGTTGTCACCCACGTGCATTCAGGGACTCAGCCCCACTTGGTCCTGGCTCTAGTCCTTTCTGTGCTGTGCACCCCAGCCCTGGGGTTGGCTGAGAGTGGTGCCTCTGTATCCTGAGGGACATAGGTATCCTGTAGTGCCTTTCCATAGGGATTTTGGCCAGACATGGGATCAGAGAGGTGCTGACTTCATAAAGTGAGTTTCAAAGTGTGCCGTTCTCAATGTTTTTCAAGATTTTTTGGAACATATTTTTTTAACTGATGGACAGAATTCACCCTGGAAGCCATCTGGTTCAGTACTTTTCTTGTAGGGACTGGTGGTATTCATTCACCAAACTAGCCTTCCTCCCTTTTGAATGACTCGGTTCTTTCCGTGGGCTGTGTGTCAGAGCCCAGCTAATCCACACCCCACAGACCCCACCAGTGATCCCAGAGGGAGCCTCCAACTGCCCAGGCACAGGGGAGTCAGCTGGGAGCTGCTGTATCACAGAACTGCCGTTAGAGGGCAGCAAACCCCACAGAAACACAAGACTCAGGCTGAGGTTTGGAATCCTGAGACACTAAGAGGGAAGCTATCCCAGGATCTAGTGGGAGCCGCTAAAATTGGAGAGTCTCTAGGGAGTGGGACACCTGGAGGAACCCTAGTGTGCTGAGTGTTAGTCTGTGTTCCGTGTTTGGAAGCAGCTGAGCCCTCTGAGCAGCCACTGCTGTCCCCAGAGCCATTCCCACCCTCTTTTTGCAGGGTAGCGTAGGAGGCACCTAAGGACCTGGGGACCCCATCTGTTACCCTTGTCTCCCTGTAGTTCTGATACTGCTGAAAGAGGAGGACTCAGCTTCATCTTCCGCTTGTCTGCCTGAAACTCAGTTATTTTGATAATAAAGTTGTAGGCTGATTGATTTTCTGATATGAATTATAACAACCCAAATAAACTCCTTGCCTGTAACTGATATTTGAGGGTGTCATTATTTGTTTCCTCACTAAGATATCAGTATGGACACTGTGTTGACCCTGACTCAGGCTCCCTCCCTGGTCTAGAAGACGGTCAATGTGTCATACAGGACAATGCGGGAAGCTGACCTTGTCCTAGCCTGAAAGCAGCCAAAACCAGAACCAACTCCCAGGCCTCTTCTCTAGCCTAACCCCTGGCAGGGTACTGGTCAGGGTCAGGGTTGTGTCTGGACAGATGACTCTCTCACCATCAGTGACTGTCCAGTCCCATCAGCACCCTCACACAACCTGTCATACTCCTGTCCTGGGGCTGCTGTGGTCTCTGGGACCTACTGAAGGGAGCAGGGCTGTGCCTACAATGCCACAATCTCATGCCCTCCTATCCATCCCCTCCGCCATCAGCCCCACCACTGAGTGGAGGTTTCAGTGTGTCTGGTCCCGCCTCCCATTCTGAGTCCCCCCAGCTCATCCTGTTTCACACAGGCTGAGGCCTACAGAGTGAGAGTCTCCCAGTTCGGCCCTCTGCTGTCCTGCAGGTCTGTCTCCTCCAGGAATCCTGTGCAGTGTCATGTTGTGAGGGTGGGAATGAATAGGACACACAGTAGGACTTGCTCAGAGGCTGCACAGGGAAAGACACAGCATTAGGGCAGTGTCCTGGCAGCATGAGAAGCGAAGGGAGCTGGGCAGGGAGACCTCCTCACCCTGAGACTAGAGCTGCTGTCTCCTGGGACCTGGAGGAGATGTGGCGATGGGGGAACGTGCAGTTGCAGGGACATGGTAGACTCCAGGGTTCACTGAGGAGTTAGTCTGGGAGCACCTCAGGTCAGAAGGGAGACCCTGCATGAGGAAGATGAAGGACGTGAGCTGCAGTCCAGGGAAACCGGGGCGTGTGCTCAGGTCTTTGTGATGATACACGTTGGGGAGGGAGGAGACAGTCAGATGTGCGGAGAACACCCTGACCTTGGGGCTGAGGTGATTGTACTGGGACAGGACCTTTGATGTGGGGGACACAGGGCTTACGTGGAGATGAGGTCAGGAGGTAGGATGCTCAGTGAATGGGCTCTCACTTATACCTCGTAACATCCAAAATATTTGTTGCCCTTGTACCTCAATTCATTTTTCTGGTTGTAAAGACTATTTGTCAAGAAATGTCATGAAATCAGAGCAAAAAACAAAAGTCACTATAACCTCATATAATATCAACTAATTAGAGCAAATGAGTCTGTACAATTTATTTGATTGTACTTTCTTAATAGAGATAAGAAAAAAAATTGTCTTGATTCTTTAAGGAACAAAAGAACACTGCACATTCAAGACAATGGAACATTGTGTCCTATCATCCCCAGTGAGAAATATCTTCTCTGCAGGCAAATTTGCCCTGCCCTGGGGATCAACCCCTGCAGCTGTGCCCACTGCCCCGCCCCTGCTCTTTTGCAAGTTCCCAGAGCACAAACCCTCCCTCCACACTATTCATAGTCTGCCCCAGCCCCTGAGGGTCAGTCCAGGCAGGACCCAGCATGGACATGAGGGCCCCTGCTCAGCTCCTCAGCCTCCTGCTGCTCTGGCTCCCAGGTGAGGAAGGAAACACCAGGAGTTGATCAGCCCCAGGTGGGCAGGGTCCCTGGCCCTCAGGGAAGCCCTCTGATGACAGGAGATGACAGTGTGGGTGTGTTTTCTGTTTCCTTCTCAGGGGCCAGGTGTGACATCCAGATGAGCCAGTCTCCACCCTCCATGTCTGCATCTCTGGGAGACAAAGTCACCATCTCCTGTCAGACCAGTTGAAGTGTTAGCACTAATTTACACTGGTATGAGCAGAAACCAGGGAAAGCTCCTATGCCCCAGATCTATGGCTGCATCCAGTTTGCAGCCAGGGGTCCCATCCTGCTTCAGTGGCAGTGGATCAGGGACAGATTTCACTCACCATCAGCAGCCTGGAGCCTGAAGATGCTGCCACTATTACTGTCAGCAGGATAACGACCCTCCCACAGTGACACAAGCCTGAACAAAAACCACCCAAGGAAGTGTGAGGCTGGGCAGCCCCAATTAATCCTCCTGGTGCCCAATCTGCTGAGAGATGCTCTCAAATGTAGCTGAGTTTGAAGATGACTAAAGATCTGGTAGAACTGACCCCCCTCTTGCGCTAGAGATTGACACTTCCTTTATAACCCAAGACCCACAATACAAAAGAAAGGTTGCTTTTGGTGTTGTGTATTTTAGGAAAATTTAGAATGTAGAATGTGCATTCCATGGCATGTAACCACCATTACAGCATCTGAAGAGCAGTTTCACTGCCCTGAAATTGCTCTGAGCCCCACCTGTTTCTCCACTTCCTCCCAATGCCTGAAACCACTGATGTTTTTACTGCCCCTCTGGGGTTGCCTTCTCCAGAATGCCCAGTGGGTGGAACCACACAGAATGCAGCCTGTTTCACAAGGGCTTCCTCACTTACATATGCAGTAGGATCTGACACGTCCTGTCATGGCTTAGCTCGTTCCTTTGCAGAGCTGAGGATGCTCCGTTGTCTGGGAGTGTCACTTCCAATTTACCCTCCGACTGAGCTGCTGACATATTTTGGTGCTGTGTGTGTTAAGAAGGACTTTCGCCCAATTCTTTTTGGGTTGTGTGATATCTTATTTTGAGGTTTTATTAATGTTTGATTTATTTCTACATACAAGAACTGGGGTACAGGCCAGAGGTGTGGGGTGTGAGAGGATTCACCAGAGACAGAGTGGGGAGCAGAGCAGGCAGATATACTGAAACGCAATGCTGAGGGGAGCACCAGGCGCCACGGGAGAGGTCTGCTCTGCCATGTCGGTTGGCCCCTTGGCCAGGGATCAAATTCATGTCTCTGAGGCTGCCAATACTTGGATAGTGCTGTGTCTTTAATCCCTGCACTACCAGGGAGGCCCTTATGTTTGACTTTTAAGAATTCATTTTATATAATGAATAATGGTCCAACAAGAGATTGGATTTTCCAAACTTTTCTCTTGATGTTTGGTGTCAGGACTTGTTTTAATACAGAGCGTTAGAGTTTAAAGTAGAATCTTTTAATTGACTGGGGGTGGGGGTATGGTCAGGAAGCCAAATATTAGAACGGAGGGATTCAAACTTGCTCCCCCAGAAACCAGAGCAATTTTCTATGATCCACTGTCATGGTCTCTGAACATGTGGAGCGAAGAAGGGGAAATAAGAAAAGGCATCTCTCCCTATGGCTCCATGTGTCTTGGATTGAAACAGTTGTCCCTCATTTTCATCGTTGATGAATAATAGTGATCTTTACCTCTTTGGAAAAAAGATATTTGGTTCCTGTTATAAGCAGAAGTTTCTAGAAAAATGATTTCCACAGCAAATCCCATAGGGGAATGAAGCACAAGAGGTCAGCCTGATTGCTACCAGGCAACCCACAAAGAGCTCCCAGATCAGTCTCAGCAAGTTTTTAGTTGTGATACAACTACTGGACTGCAAACTACTTGGAAAACTCCAAAATTTGACTTTGCTGTCCATGTTCAGAGACCATACTGATGGCTGTCCTGGTCATTTTTCATTATCTACAAGTAACTTAAACACACTTTTTAGTCTCACTATTTTATTTTAATTTGAGGGTATGATTTCCATTCTTCAGTACCTACTTCTTACAGGTTCTGCAAGCACACACGAGGGAGTACCCAAGTGAAATTCTCAGCAGACATCCTCTTCCAAATTTTATTCCCGAATGTGCATTTGCTAACAACATTAAGAATAATAATAACAACAAAAAAAAAATAGCAGGCTACAAGAGGGAAAAGGGGATGTCTCTTCTGGGTTTTGATTTACATTTCTTGATGAGTACGAATATGATCATCTCTTCAGGTACCTATTAACCCTTTCTATACTTTCTCTAGAAAAACATCTGTGCGGTTCCTATGCCCAATGGTGTTTTTAATATTATTGACTTTTATGAATATATAATAAAGTTTGTGTGTTAACCACTTTCAAATACATGGCTTGAAAATATTTTCTCCTAGGCTATAAGTGACTTATCTTTTGATTTCTTTTTTTTTTTTTAAGATTTATTTATTTATTTATTTATTTATTTATTTATTTATTTATTTATTTATTTATTTATTTATACAAGCACTGGGTATAGTCAGAAGCGCGGGAGGGTGAGAGAATTCACCAGTGTCAGAGCGGGGAGCAGAGCAGGCAGAAGGACCAAAGTACACTGCTGAGGGGAGGAGCGGACGGCAGGAGAGGTCTGCGCACCATGTGGGACCCTCTTCCTGTGGCCGGGGAGCAGCCGGGGATTGAACCGGCACTGCAGAGGCTGCGGGCAGCTTTGCAACTCAGCGCTCAACCGCTGGGCCACCGGGGAGGCCTTCTTGCACCTCTTTCTAGACCATGTCAAAAAGGTTTTCCCTTGTGTTTTTGGAGGAAGGAAGGGTTTTACACTCTTATATAAGTCCGTTCTTCATTGTTTTATCATTTTTAATTAATTTGCGAGGATACAAGACAGGGATCCAAACTGATCTCAGCAAGTGGCTCTTCAGGTCTCTCTGTATCTTTTGTTGAGGAGACGCTCCTTTCCCATCGAGTGCTCTGGCTCCCCTGTGAAATATCAGTTAACCACGCACATGGAGGTTTATTTTCTGGGCCTTCTGTTCTTCTTTTTGGGTTAGGTGTCTGTTTTTATGCCAGTACCATCATCTTTTAATTACTAGAGCTGTGCAGCACAGTTGGAAGTGAGGTGTTGTGGTGCTTGGCCTACGCGTTCTCTTGGGCCTGCCAACCAATATTAGGATTTGTTCTATTTCTGTGAACAACGACATTGGAGTTTTCATAGCTTATATAGGAGGCATAGGTGTCTTTGAGCAGAATGAACACTTCAACAATAGTCACTATTCCAGTGCATGAACACGGGGAAACCTTCCATTTGTGGTGTCTCCCTCAATTCTGAAGCAATCCCACTTTCATGAGAAAAAGCCTCTGGGGCAGGATGGTACAGACTGTTGAAAAGGGTCAAAAGTTATTCTAAAAATCCTCTACCAAAAGGAATGCCTCTTTGGACCCCTTTGATACTCAGAATGGTGAGTGTCTCTAACCTTGACCAAAGGAATATGGGTTGGAACTGCTGCTGGTGACAAATTGGGAGATGAAGCTACACAGTGTCAAAACAATTTCCTGCTCTCACCCCACCACTCTGAACTCACGGCAAAACATGCAGAGTATCACCAACTAGACTGTGTGCACAGGTCTTGTCAAATTGGGTGAATTGCTCTATGGCCATTCAGAAAAGGGATCTATAATCATATATAGTTATGTTTTCTTCATGCTATTCTGTCACCGAAGGGAATTTCATCCAGCTGTATGTCTATATAGCTGCATCTATCTACACCTATCCCTCTATCTGTATTAACTGAAATAGAGAGTGAAGTCAAAGTATAATAAATGAGTAATTTATTGAACAGGTTATTCAGAGCCAAAGAGAGGATTCTTTGTCCAGGAGACCATCCTGAGATTCTCGGAGTGACTGCGTTCAGGGGAGAGGTCTGTCCTTATATACATACTGAGTTAAAAACATGCAGACATTACATAATTGTTCTTCAACAAAGAAAGGAAAGCCTGCAGTTAGCTTCTCACATTTTTCTTAAACAAGGAGACTGATTTCTAGAATTCTTAGACAACTGACAAAGAGAAACTCTGCTGAAGCCTTGACAGCACCCCTTGATCTTACAAAGTCTGTGCAGTCAGAGCACTCTGTGGGAAGACATAGCACCAAAGTTTATTTGAGTCTCTCGACCTCAAACAACACTTGAGTAGTGAGGGCACGGTCAGGTGTTACCTCAGGCTCCATCCAGTCACCAACTAACACTTGTATCTGCCATGTTGAACAGGTGAGTGGGTGATGAAGGTAAAAATAGAAAAGTAGGAATGGAGACACCACAAGATCAGACACTGGCTCACAGAATGCCAGGAGCTAGAGGAGGCCATAGAAGGGATTGGCCACTAATCCAGTTATAGGAATTAAAACTCCTTAGTGCTAATGTCTAGAACACAAGGCACAGATCCAAGTAGGGGCCAGACTGCTGAGTGAGCAGAAGTGAAGACATGGAGATTGAGGGCCATTGTATAATCCTGGGTCCCTTTCAAATTCTCTATAGCTATCCAAACTCGGCAACAAGTCAGCCTCTCCACAAAGCAGTGAGTCCCTCTGAAGGAGAAGATTGTAACAGTGGGGTTTCTGCACTGGCCTGGGGCAGCAGTCCTTCTGCTCACCTGTGACTATGTGGGTGCTTCTTTTCTTCAATCTTTTCCTTTGTAGCACCCCAAACCTCTCCCTCTGCAGGGCAGCAGCCTCTCCCAAAAGTGGTATTTAAAATAGCCAATCAGGAGCTTCCTGGTTAGCCCTAGGGGCTCACACATAAGATAAGACCCCTGATTTCCTTTGATGGAGGTGGTTTTTCCTGACTTATATTTTACTTGTCCCACCATCTTTCCAACTATAAAACTTCCTTTTTGAGTAACTTTTTGAAACACATGTGCACTTTCTAGAAGGGACGCTGACTATTCATTTGTCATTTAATAAAACCAGTTAGAGCTATAAAGTTAATGAGGTTGGATATTTGCTCTATAACAGACGCAACCAGAGAATTCTTGAACTAGCTGCAGTCCATGATGGTATTGGGAAGAAACTGTGGTGATGGGCAATTGAGAGGCTGTGGAGAGAGGGAAAAATGGGGGAGAATGGGATTCCAGAGATGGGGAGATTAAGTTTCCAGTGTTTTTGGTATTTATTTTAAATTTGAGACTTGAAGCAATGAAAGTGCTGGAAGAAAAAGCAAGAGGTAAAAGCTGAGTTAAGTGGTTCAGTGTTAGTTAAGGACGTCAACAGAAGACTCTAAAATCAAGGACAGTGAGGGCTGGCAGGACTGCTCTCTGTCCAGCCCTGTCCCTGCACCTGGGCCAGCCTCTCACAGCCAGATCCTCCCAGCACCACTGAAGGGGCACAGACTCCATCACCTACATTTCCTCCAACAGAGAGAATACTGTGTTCTGTCTCCTCACAAGAGCTTCCTGTGTCCCCTTTTTGGTTCTCTCCACCCAGCTGCCCCTCCACCCAGGGCATTTGCATAAGGATCCCCAGGGAGGAGCTGCCCTTGCAAGTCTGAGCTAAAAGGCCAGCTCTGATCTTGCCTTGACTCAGGGGGCTCCTCAGTTCAGCTTCTCAAGATGAGGTTCCCTGCTGAGCTGCTGGGGCTGCTGCTGCTCTGGACCCCAGGTAAGGCAGAGGGGAGGGGAGAAAAGAGCAAGGATGGGGAGAATGAATCAGGGTGACCACTCCTGTGTATTCTGTGCTTGCTTAAGACACATACTTCTCAGTGTCTGGGGAGCAGCAGGAGAGGATTAGGACTCAGTGTCAAGGACCTGTGCTCTAGTGAACTGTGACACAGAAAGAGGAGGGTGAAGGAGGATTCTGGAGATTCTTGCAAATTAGTTTCGAATGTAGATATTCTCATTATCAGTCAGTATATAATCAAAAATACAATGATGTAGCAAGAAATAATTACCAAAAGATATGAATGAAAATGGTTCATTAAATTTGGTCATAACCTTGTATTTCTTCATCATTTCTTCAGGATCCAGTGGGGAGGTTGTGCTGACCCAGACCCCTCTCTCCTTGGCCGTCGTCCCTGGGGAGCAAGTCTCCATCTCCTGCAGGGCCAGTCAGAGCCTCCAACATAGTGATGGAACCACCTATTTGTATTGGTTCCAGCAGAAGCCAGGCCAGTCTCCAAGGCGCCTGATCTATGCTGTGTCCAACAGAGACCCTGGGGTCCCAGACAGGTTCAGTGGCAGCGGGTCAGGCACAGATTTCACCCTGAAGATCAGCAGGATGGAGCCTGAGGATGTTGCAATCTATTTCTGCGGGCAGTGTACACATATTCCTCCACAGTGGTTGAGCCCTGAACAAAAACCTCCCTGTTCAGCAGCCCCAGCTGCCCACACGTGCTGCTTCTCTGGGGAGCAGGCTCAGCAGCTCTGTGTGTGGAGAGGCAGAACATTTGGACTCAGGGGAACTGACTGAGCCTGAGAACTCTGTGTCTAGGCCACCCCATAGATGCCACCTTCAAATCCAGTTTTAGCAAGATCTCTGCTACATCAGAGCCACACTTCTCCAGTTTAGTCACTCCTGTTACCTGGTCAGATTCCTCAGTTGCCACCATCCTGCAGGTGTCTCATCACTTTGTTCTGCCTTCAGCAAAGATCCTGTTAAGTCAGTGTAGCCAGAATCCCCATACCCATCACCCTGGTGTTTCCTCTGAGTAATTTTATATCCACTGATCCTCACCCTTGTCCTTGGTTATAAATTCCCACTTGCCTAGGCTCCATTTGAACTTCAACCCCCTCTCTGCCCTGTTGCAAAATCCCACTGGAGTGGCCCCTCCACCTGCTGTGATCACAGGGAATAAGTCTGCCTCACCTCCTGGAACCAATATCGTTGAATTTTTTCTTTATCATATGAGAGGCACGGTTTGCAAAGAGATTTTGCACAGACCCTTAATGTCTAGTTTAATTTTCCTTTACTAGGTGTGTGCATTTTATAGAAATTTAATCTTTAGAAAGTCAATAGTAGGGCCTCCCCTGGTGGCGCAGAGGTTGAGCCCTGGGCTGCGAAGCTACCTGGAGCCTCTGCAGCGCCGGTTCGATCCCTGGTCGCTGGGAGGGTCCCATATGGCGGGACAGACCCCTCCTCCCGTGCCCGCTGCTCTCCTCAGCAGTGCATTTCTTAGTCAGTCTCCCTGTTCCATTCCCTGCTCTGGCTCTGGTGAATTCTCTCACCCTCCCACGCTTCTGACTGTACCCAGTGCTTGTATAAAATAAATAAATAAATCTTTTTAAAAAAATGTTTTAAAAGCAAAGAATGTCAATAGTAGACTTTTAAATATAAGCCAAGAGTAAGAAGAACATTATATTTATGAAAACTTTACCTTTTTAATAAAAATGTCAAATATACCAGGGCAATATTACGGAACTAGATGTGTTTGAGGAAGCAGGAGGAAACTCCCACTTAGGCACCATAGATTTGTATCACTATTTCTTTCTTTTTTTTTTCCTCTTGAGGAGGGTTTCTCTCTCCCAGCTCTGAAATCACCAGCAGCACCACCCTCTGTCATCTGTCCTGCCCAGTTTGACAAGCCTGCTCTTCCCCTGTTCTACCCAGACGCAGCCTTGGGGCGAATTTTTCTATTGGGTTGTTCATCTTTGTGCTTATGGATTCATGACAGCTCTTTACACAGTCTGGGTGTTAGTTATTTGTCTGTTATTCATAACACATATATTCCCCCCATCTGCAGTTTAGCATTTTACTCTTTTTATACTGATATTTAATGAGAATAAATTCTTAATTTTAATGTAAGAAAATGTATCAATTTTCATGGTTTTGCTTTTTTGGCCTAAATCTTCCTTACCCAAACTCATAAAGAATTTCCTGTAGAGCTTTGTAAACTAAGGGCTTTGACTTCCACTTAATGGAATTTTATAAACCTGGAGGTAAACTGATATTTGTCTGTGTGTTGTGTGTGTGTGTATGAAGTAGGAATACTATTTGTGTTTCAGTTTTGTTTCTAAACAATTTGTATTGATCTACCATTAGTTCAGAATATGATGTAAGTTTCAAGAGTACAATTCACACTTCAACATGTGACATTAGCACCCTGCACCCCAGCAACCTTTCTAGTGCCCACTAGGTATTGATCATTGTCACATTGACCTGCTCTATCCATTCTTCCTTTCAGACATTTTCCCTTGCCCCCTTGTATCATACTTTTTTTCATAGTCTGAGTATCTTGTTATGACTTCTTAAAGGGAATATAAATTGCTGTTACCTCTATAAAAAAGGTATGGAGATTTCTTGAAAAATATAAAAATAGAAATACCATGAGATAGGAAATCACTCTTAGGCATCTATTCCAAGAATATGAAAACACTGATTTGAAAAGATATAATATATTCATTGTCGCAATACTCACACCAGCCCAGACATGGAAACAGCTTAAATGTTCATCAACAGATGACAGGACCAAACAAAAATGGGGTATAAATGTAGTACTGCTCAGCTGTTTAAAAAAAAGGGATGAAATGCTTTTTGAGATAATGTAATAAAACCCAAGCCTTTTAAGTTATGCTGATCTCCAGAAACTCAGTTTTCCACGAGGAATTAGTTCAGGTTGTCCTAGACACCTTGGGTCAAGTTCTGAGAGCTGGTGCAGATGAACCTTCTTTACTCAAGAGTCATGTCCCACTTGCTTACGTTCTCCAGCACAGGGAGCCGTCATAGCAGAGAAGTAGGACTGAGAAGCTCTGGGTCTACTTGGTGAGAAAATGTGGCCTGGAATGAGCTGTCCTGATCACCAATCAGAGAATTACATCAAATACTTTCAATACCCATTCTGCTCTGCACCCTACATCTGCCCTCATACTCTCTCATCTAGAGAGAGGGAAACTCTCCTGGCCATAGCCCTCCCCAAGCTTGATGCAAACTCTGTTAAATATTATCCCATTCTCCCAATGATCTATGAATATTAATGTAAAACAGCACAATAAACAAAAATCACAAGGGGATCTACATTAAAAAGAGACTTAATTATAATGAGAGACTTGACTCCTAGTTGAAACAGCCATGTTTTAAGTGCTCACTTAACACTGTGTTCTCACCTGTGGGCCTCAGAGCTGCTCTGGACTGTGCCTGGAGGAGGGACAAGGCGGGGTTCACAGATCTAGACCAGGATCCTGTGCTTCCAGCTCCAGCGCACCATTGTGCCTGCAGGCTCCCTCCTGCTCCACCTTCTCTTTCCAACCCCAGCTTTGGTCTCTCAAGTGATCACAGGACCTGGTGGGTGCAGACTTGTCACAAGTACGGTGGTAGGTCTTGGTCACCTGTTTTCTCCTTTTCTTCAACTAGGTGACTGGTTTATTTAAAAGAGGAATCATTTTGTGTTACTACAGAGTTTGTTCTGGCACCCCTAACCTTAGTTCCAGCATCACCCAAAACAGGGAAAGTCTCAGCCCTGACTGAGTGGGGCCCATAGAAAATCCTGTAAGTTGCTGCTTCATAGATCAGCCATTAGAGGTCACCAAACCCCCAGTAAACTGAAGACTCAATTGCTAAAAGAAATACTGAGACAGTAAGATGGAGCCCCTAAGGAAGGATGGTCTCTGGCTGGACTGGAAGTCTGGGGGACTCCAGTGCTGAGTGTGAGGAAATCTGCCAGTGCCTGTGCTCAGTGTCTGGAAGCAGCTTTGCCCTCCCAGTTGCGGCCTGTGTCCCCACAACCATGTTAACCTGAAACACAACTGTTTATTTTTTTCTGTGTTCATTTTTCATTTTTTTTGATGAGCTCTGAAGAAATTGTTTTGTTTTACTTCATCTTTAACCATTAGGGCCTCCCTTGTGGCACAAAGGCCTCCCTGGTGGATAGGTCTAGCACTATGAAGCTATCTGCAGCCGCTGCAGCATGAGTTCGATCCAGGCCTGGGAGATACACACATGGAGCAGCAGACCTCTCTTGTCTTGCCCGGTGCTTCCCTCAGCAATGTATTTCAGTTTATTTGCCTGTTCTGCTCCCCACTCTGTCTCTGGTGAATCCAAACACTGCTCCTTCGGCACCTCTTTCCTACACCCCAGCTCTTTATGCATACATAGACAAAATCTTTTAAAACAATTCACTTGTGGGCCTCCCTGGTGGCACAAAGTGTTAAGACGCAACCTATGAAGCTATCTGTAGCCACGGCTGCAGGAGCTCAATCCCCAGCCAGGGAGCAACCCACATGGCAAAGCAGACCTCTCCTGACTCGCCGGTATGCCCACAGCAGTGTATTTCAGTCAGTCTGCCTGTTCTGCCCCACTCTGTCTCTGGTGAATCCTCTCACCCCCCACACGTCTGGCCTGTACCCTAGTTCTTGTATGCATAAATAAATAAATCTTTTAAAAATAAATAAATAAATAAATAAATAAATAAATAAATAAATCGCTTGACCTTAAACGATTAAAACATCACCAGCCCCAGCCCCTGGTAAAAACATACTACTCTGTTTTTATGAATACAATTCTTTAGACATCAAAAAGAAGAGATATCATGTAATTATCTTTACTTTTCTGACTTACCTCACTTAGCATAATGATATCAAGGCTCATTCATGTTCTCTGTATTATATAACTTAGCCCCCAGTTGTTTCCACTCTGTTGATAAGTTGTTTCCATATGTTGGCTACTGTGACTAATAACCAGGGGAGCGCAGCTATCTCTGATAACCTATTCTCATTTAAGCAGATAATCTCATCATTGTAATGACTGAATCACTGGTTTAGTAGCTGTTTTTATGACAATACCATAAAGTACGCTCACGGCTGGTGGGGCTGCTCCTGTCCAGCCCTGTCCCTGCACCTGGGACAGCCTCTCACAGCCAGATCCTCCAGGCACCACTGCAGGAGCATGGACTCCACCATGTACATTTCCTCCACACAGAGAAGATACTGTGTTCTCTCTCCTCACATGAGCTTCCTGTGTCCCCTTTTTGGTTCTCTCCACCCTGCTCCCCCCACCCCCCAGGGCATTTGCATGAGGGTCCCCAGGGTGGAGATGCCCTTGCAAGTCTGAGCTAAAAGGCCAGCTCTGATCTTGCCTTGACTCAGGGGGCTCCTCATTTCAGCTTCTCAAAATGAGGTTCCCTGCTGAGCTGCTGGGGTTGTTGCTGCTCTGGACCCCAGGGAAAGCAGAAGTGAGGGGAGAAAGCTGATGGGGTGAGGAGACTGAGCCCAGGGGACATCAGTCCCTGTGTATCTGTGCACTGCTACATTCCTACGCCTTACTCTCTGGGAAACAGCAGGGAATGTTTAAAGCTGTGAGAATTAGAAGAGTTTTCTATCAAGGGCCTGTGCTTCAGGGAGCTGTGTAACACGGAAAGAAGAGGAGGATGAAGGAAAATTCTAGAGACACTTGTGTGCATATGAATCTATTTTCAAGTGGATAAGTGTCAATGACACCACACAGCAAGAAATAATTACTAAAGGAATTCCAAGAAAAAGGATCATGACAATTGTCCATAACCTTCTATTACTCTCTTTTATTTCAGGATCCAGTGGGGAGGTTGTGCTGACCCAGACCCCACTCTCCCTGCCCATCGTCCCTGGGGAGCAGGTCTCCCTCTCCTGCAGGGCCAGTCAGAGCCTCCAACATAGTGATGGAAACACCTATTTGAGCTGGTTGCAGCAGAAGCCTGGCCATTCTCTAAGGGGCCTGATCTATCAAGTTTCCAAGAGGGAAACTGGGGTTCCAGACAGGTTCAGTGGCAGGGGGTCAGGCACAGATTTCACCCTGAAGATCAGTAGGGTGGAGGCTGAGGATGTTGCAGTCTATTTCTGCGTGCAGGCTACACATATTCCCCCCACAGTGGTTAAGCCTTGAACAAAAACCTTCCTGTTCAGCAGCCCCAGCTGCCCACGCGTGCTGCTAATCTGGGGAGCAGGATCAGAAGCTCTGTCTGTCAGGAGAGGAAGTTGATGGAGATTCAGGGGACTGAATGTGGTTCATGGCTCTGCACCAAGGCCATCTAAGGCACCCCCTTTCCTAGCCCTGTCAGCACACAGCCTGGGCCTGCACAGCAGCAGGGAGATGCAAGGAGTCCGAGCCCCAGTCATGAAGAAGGGGAGATGAGGCGTCACCCTCATGCTCCCTGTCTGTGTGCAGTGTGGTCACATCAGCCTGGAGCACACAGGGGGTGGGCCAGGAACAATCCAAGCGGATGCATATTGAGATTTTGCATTTTTTGTTGTATACTTTATATTCAAGAATTAGTATTTCCGCATTTTCCGGGATTCCTATTCAATTTTGTACTTTATCTCCCCATCAAGAAAAATGTTTAGTGGTAATATTGTATATAATGTATCTCAGTGAGAATATGACTGAGAACAATTTCTAAAAATCAGTATTTGAGTTTGCATGTAAACTGTTATAAATTCTTAGTTGTTCAAGTTCCCTGTGCTATTGTATAAAAAGTTTTTGAATCACCACAATGAGCCCTTTCTTCTTTTTTTTTAAAGATTTATTTTATTTATGCATACAAAGTCCTCCCTGGTGGCTCAAGAGGTTAAGCACAGCACTATGAAGCAATCCTCAGTGTCTGCAGCAGGAGTTTGATCCCTGCCAGCCAGGGAGCAGCCCACATGGTGCAACAGACCTCTCCTGACTCGCCCACTCTCCCCTAGCAGTCTATTTTGGTCACACTGCCTGTTCTGTTCCCCATTCTGTCTCTGGTGAATCCACTCATGCTCTACATCTCTGACCTGTACCCCAGCTCTTGTATGCATAAGTAAATTAATCTTTAAAAAAAAAAAAGAAAAAAAATAATTGGGATAGCCAGAGGTGTGAGGGGTAAGAGGATTCACCAACAGATTCAGGAGCAGAACAGAATCTACTGAAATACACTGCTGAGAGGAGCAGCAGGTGAGACAGGAGAGTCTGCTGCACCATGTTGGCTGCTCTCTGGCCAGCTGGGGATCAAATTGTGCTGGCATCAAACGCATGCTCTGGTGGCTGCCAAATGCTTGATAGAGCTGTCTTTCACCCCTGCGCCACCAGGGAGGCCCCACTATGACCTCTTTCTAAAAGAAAGTTAAAGTCCTTGAAATGCCAAAAGTTGGATTTCAGAAATGAGAAGGACAAATGGGAAGGTGTAGAGCGTGCATCTTGTCCCAATAGCATTAAAAGAACACAGAGGATAAGAGATTTCAAAAACAGAGAACATGTTGAAGCACAGTGCATTCAGGGACTCAGTCCACTTGGTCCTGGCTCCTGTCCTGTCCTGTGCCTGCGCCCCAGGGCCCTGGTGTTGGCTGAGGATGGTGTGTCTGGGTCATGAGGGACACAGGTGTGTGGTTTTCTTTTAGCACTTGGGGATGTTGACCTCAGAGAGTGAGTAACAAAGGGTCCCCTCCGCAAGCATTTTGAGGAGTTTTATTGCAGAAAGATCGGTACTAGTATACTTGTAAAAATATTGGACACCTGAAGTCACCTAGTTCAGGACTTTTCTTGTTGGGATATGTTGGATTCATGCTCCAAACTAGCGTCATCCCTCCTGAATGACTCTGCTCTTTCTCTGGGCTGTGTGAGCTGAGTCCAGCAGAGCCACACCCCACATCGTCACCCTGTGACCCCTGAGGGAGCCGCCCACCACCCGGCTAATGGGGTGTGTGTCAGCATGTTCTGCAAAACCTCCCTCCTGAGCTGCTTCCTACTTGGAAACAGAGGGAGGCCTGGTAATTTAATTAAATGGGAGAAGGCTCTAAAGCAAACTTTCTAAGTTATCCTCATCTTCAGAAAATCAGTTTTCCATAGCTATTAGCCCAGGTTATCCTAGACACCTTGGGTCAAGGTCTGAGAGCTCGTCAATATAGAGACCTTTTCAGCCTAAGAGTCTCGTCCCTCGTGGCTGTGCTCTCCAGCACGGGAGAAGCACACGGTGAGATGGACGAGAAGCTCTGGGTCTGCACAGTGAGACACACGAGGCCTGATCACCATCAGAGAGTTACACTCAGTGTTTCAACATTCACTCAGGTCTAGTTACTCACAATCCCCCTTCCCTCAAGACACCCCTAACCAGTTAGAGGAAAAGCAAAATTATCCTTGTGAAAGGATTTTTTGGGGTTCGCCTAACGTTGATGTTTGGGGACTGATAATTCCACATCTGGGAATTCAGCCTATGAAAAAAAATGAACACTGCTACACTGTGCATGGTGCGGAATGATTTCAACAGAGTAAATGTCCTTCACTATGATGAGTTTCTTTGAAATTGTGTCTATTCCTTCTGGGATACTCTACAGCCATTCGAAAAAGTTACTTTGATAAACGCAGGACTATTCACTCAGATTCCCCCGATGGGCTGACTAGTGACAAGGGACAGAAGCCATTTGGTCAACAAAAGGATACAAACTATTTTTGTATAAAATAAAATTATTAATATGTTCAGAAATTTGTTTTAAAATCTCAGAAAAATGATTCTTCATGTCCTGTTGCCTTAAACTCTTTTTCCTGAACTTTTAATTTTTTTTATTTTTATATACCTTTGACACCGTTCTTAATTTTTATACGATACATGCTTCTCCTCTCAAGTGCAGTCCCCATGGAATTCCCAGCACCAATTCACCCGTGTCCCAGCACCCCAGTCCCTGTATCTGTCTCCTGTTTTTATCCTCCACATCCCTGCACATCCTCTGAAGAATGTTTCTGTTAAATATTTGGTTTTTAAAGTGTTTTCTTTTCATTACTGTATTGTGTGACACAGGAAAAATCTATCAATAAATTTTATTTAAGCACTTTCACCTGGTGTGGTTCCTTCCGTTGTCTCCATCACTTTACTTCCTCCAAATTTTGATTCATAATCGTCAATGTATTTCTTTAACAGGAACTTTTGCATCATGTACTGATCATATTTATCAGCTCATGATAATCCTTTTTATAAGCTCTGTGACCTGCATCACATACTGATGACACCTCCCAGATGTCACCCTCATTCGTCGAGACCCCATTTTTTCAAGCAGTTTAACTACTTGTCACTTTCAGAGTCACAATGGATGGATCTGCTGCTTCTCAGTGTCAGACGCCTCCAAGCCTGAGGAAGGGTCCAGTCACAGACCCTGCAGCCTGTCTGCTCCTGTCCGCTGCTCTTCCTGGGCTCTATCTAGTGACACGGGGACCACGGTCTTCTCTCTGAGGCTTTCCTTTCCACAGCATCACCTTTCTGTCTCTCTGCTTACAGGGGACTTCCTTTTCCATCCTGCTGCCCCACCAGAGGATTTGCATGTGGGTCCCCAGGGGGCTGCCCTGGCAGGGCTGAGATAAAAGGTCAGCTGTGATCTGGACTGGCCTGCTCAGGACTCTAGCTCAGCCTCTCAAAATGAGGTTCCCCACTCAGCTCCTGGCGCTGCTGATGCTCTGGACCCCAGGTAAGAGCCAAGGGAGGTGAACAAGGACATGGGGTGGGAGGGAGCTTTGGGGGGGGGCCAGGAGTCCTGGGTCTTCTCTGTCTGGGTGCTATGAGATAAAATTCTCATCCAGGAAGAGTGTGTGATGCTTAGGTCTATAAGAGTGAAGAACAGTCCAGAAGGAGCATGGACTGTCATCTGATGGGGCTGTGACAGGAGGTGGACGATGGTTTGTTGGGACTCCTAGAGGAGGCACCCTCACACCTGCTGGCTAATGGTTCTTTATGTGGTTGCATAATTTTGGAGTGGGAATCAGGATCACACAATTATGACTCACAAAAACAAAACAGTATTTCACTTAAATTCGAAATTATATCATGAAGTGGTTAATAACTTCATTCATAACCTTGTGATTCTCTCTCCTTTTCTTCAGGATCCAGTGGGGAGGTTGTGCTGACCCAGACCCCACTCTCCCTGTCCGTTGTCCCTGGGGAGCAGGTCTCCATCTCCTGCAGGGCCAGTCAGAGCCTCCAACATAGTAATGGAAACACCTATTTGAATTGGTTGCAGAAGAAGCCAGGCCAGTCTCCAAAGCTCCTATTGTATTTGGTTTCCCGCAGGGCCACTGGGGTCCCAGACAGGTTCAGTGGCAGCGGGTCAGGCACAGATTTCACCCTGAAGATCAGCAGGGTGGAGGCTGAGGATGTTGCAGACTATTACTGCATGCAGGCTACACATTATCCTCCCACAGTGGTTGAGCCCTGAACAAAAACCTCCCTGTTCAGCAGCCCCAGCTGCCCACACCTGCTTCTCTGGGGTCGAGGCTCAGCAGCTCTGTGTGTGAAGAGGAAGATGGTGGGGACTCTGGGGAACTGATTGAGGCTGAAGACTCTGTCTAGGCCACCCCATGGGCGCCATCTTCAATTCGAGTTTTAGCAAGATCTCTGCTACATCAGAGCCACACTTCTCCAGTTTAGTCACTCCTGTTACCTGGTCAGATTCCTCAGTTGCCACCATCCTGCAGGTTTCTCATCACTTTGTTCTGCCTTCAGCAAAGATCCTCTTAAGTCAGTGTAGCCAGAATCCCCATCCCCATCACCCCTGGTGTTTCCTCTGAGTAATTTTATAACCACTGATCCTCACCCTTGTCCTTGACTATAAATTCCCACTTGCCCAGGTTCCAATTCCAGTTCAACCCCCTCCCTGTGCCATTGCAAAATCCCACTGGAGTGGCCCCTCCACCTACTGTGATCACGGGAATAAGTCTGCCTCACCACCTGGAACCAATATCATTGAGTTGTTTTTCTTTATCATACAAGAGGCATGGTTTGCAAAGAGGTTTTGCATACATATTTAATATCTAGCTTAATTTTCCTTTACTGTTTGTATTTTTACTCAATTTAATCTGTAGAATATCCAAACTAGACCCTTAAATATAAGCAAAGAATAGAAGTACATTGTATTTATGAAAACTGTACTTATTAATAAAAAATGTAAAATATATCTGGGAAATATTACAGAACTACAAATGTGTTTGAGGAAACAGAAGGAAACTCCCACTTAGGCACCATATATTCATATCACTATTTCTTTCTTTTTTTTTTCCTCTTGAGGAGGGTTTCTCTCTCCCAGCTCTGAAATCACCAGCAGCACCACCCTCTGTCATCTGTCCTGCCCTGTGTCAGTTGCCCAGTTTGACAAGCCTGCTCTTCCCCTGTTCTACCCAGATGCAGCCTTGGGGCGAATTTTTCTATTGGGTTGTTCATCTTTGTGCTTATGGATTCATGATAGCTCTTTACACAGTCTGGGTGTGAGTCATAACACATATATTCCCCCCACCTGTACTTTATCATTTTACTCTTTTTATATAGATATTTAATGAGAATGCATTCTTAATTTTAATATAAGAAAATATATCGCTTTTTATGGTTTCCCTTTTTTCTCGGAATCTCCTCCCCAAACTCATAAAGAATCTCCTATATTGCTTTGTAAACTCTGGGCTTTGACTTCTACTTATGGATTTTTATAAACCTGGAAGTAAACTGATGTTTTTTGTTTTGTGTGTGTGTGTTATATATGAAGTAGGAATACTATTTGTTTTTTAGTTTTGTTTTTATTTAATTTGTTTGATCTACCATTAGTTTAGAATATGATGTCAGTTTCAAGACTACAGTTCACAATTCAGCATGTTAATTTAGCACACTATACCCCAATAACCTTTCTAATGTCATTAGTTATTGATTGTTGTCACATCGACTGCTCTATCCATTCTTCTTCTAAGACATTTTCCCTTGCCCCCTTGTATCATATATTTTTTTCAGAGTCTGAGTATCTTGTTATCTCTTCTTAAAGGGAATACATAAATTGGTATCACCTCTGTAAGAAAAAGGTATGGAGATTTCTTTAAAGATTCATGACACAAAGCAAAGTAAGTCAAGGAAAAGATCAACACCTAGGATTATGTCAAACTGACAAGTTCTGTACAGCAAAAACGACCTTGACCTTAACCAAAACAGAGAGACACCCTGCTGATTTTTAAAAAAATCTTTGCATTCCATAGAACTGAGAAGGGGCTGATCACAAAAATGTACAAAGAAATTTCTCAACAAAAAGAAAGTAAACAATCCAGTCAAGAAATGGGCAGAAGAACTTCAGACACTTCTCTAAAGAGGAAATGCAAATGGCCAACAGGCATATGAAAAAATGGTCAACATCCCTTATCAACAGGGAAATGCAAATCAAAACAACAGTGAGATACCACCTTACACCAGTAAGAATGGCACATATCAAAAAAACCATCAACAACAAATGTTGGGGAGGATGTGGTGAAAAAGGAACTCTCCTATATTGCTGGTGGGAGTGCAAACTGGTCCAACCACTATGGAAAGCTGTCTGGAGGTTCTTCAGTCTATTGAAAAGGGAGGTACCATATGACCCAGCAATTCAACTCCTAGGGATCTACCCAAAGGGCACAAAGCAATGATTCAAAAAAATGCTTGTACCCCTATGTTTATTGCAGTACTATTTACAATAGGTAAAACCTGGAAACAACCCAAATGCCCAAAAATAGATGACTGGATCAAGAAGATGTGGCATATTTACACAATGGAATATTATTCAGCAATCAAAAAAGATGAACACATGCAATTCACAGTCACATTGATCAAGCTAGAGGGAATTATGCTCAGTGAAATAAGTCAGAAGGAAAAAGAAATGCATTGGATGGTTTCACTTGTAGGAGGAATATAGGGGAACCAAATAAGACATCCGGGGTAAAAAAACAACAATACAAAATACAATGAAACAAAACAAAAACAATCAGACAATTATAAACCAGAGACATCCTGCAAGGGAGGAGGAAGGAGACGATGAGAGGGAGGGAGGGAGGAGCACAGGGGACTGAGGTGAGGGTCCATGGATGCATTGGTGAAGGGAATTCTATGGGGACTACACCTGAGGTGGGGGGCAGGGGGAAGAAAACATTGTTTAAAAATGAACAGTGATGTAAAAAATATAGGAATAAAATATTTTTTAAAATGCAAAAATAGAAATAACATGATCTAGGAATTTACACTCAGGCATCTATTCCAAGAACATGCAAACACTAATTTGAAAAGATATAATATATTCAATATTCAATTGCTGCAATAAACACATTTGCCAAGACCTGGAAACAGCTTAAATGTTGATCAACAGGTGACTGGACAAAAAAAAAAAAAAAACCTAGGGTACATATGCAGTACTGCTCAGCTGTTTAAAAAAAAGGATGAAATTTGCTTTTTGAGATAATGTAATAAAATTCAAGCTTTCTAAGTTATGCTGATCTTCAGAAACTCAATTTTCCATGACGAATTAGTTCAGGTTGTCCTAGACACCTTGGGTCAAGTTCTGAGAGCTGGTTTATATGAAACCTTCTTTACTCAAGAGTCACGTCCCACTTGCTTACGTTCTCCAGCACAGGGAGCCGTCATAGCAGAGAAGGAGGACTGAGAAGCTCTGGGTCTACTGGGTGAGAAAATGTGGCCTGGAATGAGCTATCCTGATCACCAATCAGAGAATTACATTAAATACTTTTAATACCCATTCTGCTCTACTTCCTCCATCCACCTTCTCCTTATACACCCCCATCTAGAGAGACGGAAACTCTCTTGGCCACAGCCCTCCCCAAGCTTGATGCAAACTCTGTATTAAATATTAGTTCATTGTCCCAATGATAGCCATGCACGTTAATGTCTAAAACAGCAGACCCTAACATAATGAACACAAACCACGAGGGCATCTACATTTAAAATAGTCTTAATTAAAATGAAAGACTTGGCTCTAGTAGAAGCAGCGATGTTTTAAGTGCTGACTTAACACTGTGGTTCTCACCTGTGCATCTTACCTGTGGGCCTCAGAGCTGCCCTGGACTGTGTCTGGAGGGACAAGGCTGGGGTGACAGATCTAGACCACGATCCTCTGTCCTCCCCCATCCCACCATTGTGCCTGCAGGCTCCCTCCTGCTCCACCTTCTCTTTCCAACCCCAGCTTTCTTCTCTCAAGTGATCACAGGACCTGGTGGATGCAGACTTGTCACAAGTAGGATGGTAGGTCTTGGTCACCTGTTTTCTCCTTTTCTTCAACTAGGTGACTGGTTTATTTAAAAGAGGAATCATTTTGTGTTACTACAGAGTCTGTTCTGGGACCCCTAACCTTAGTTCCAGCATCACCCAAAACAGGGAAACTCTCAGCCCTGAGTGGGGCCCATAGAAAATCCTTTAAGTTACTGCTTCACAGATCAGCCATTAGAGGTCACCAAACCCCCAAGTAAACTCAAGTCTCAATCTGCTAAAAGAAATACTGAGACAGTAGGAGGGATCCCTAAGGCAGGATGGTGTCTGGCTGGATGGGGAGCGTGGGGGACTCCAGTGCTGAGTGTGAGCACACATGCCACTGCCTGTGCTCAGTGACTGGAAGCCCCTTTCCCCCCCTTGCAGACTGTGTCCCCACAACCATGTTTACCTGGAACACACTTGGTAATTTTTTCTGTGTTCATTTTCATTTTGTTTGATGAGCTTTGAAGAAATTGTTTTCTTTTGTTTTATTTTACTACATCTTAAAACATTGTTGGGCCTCCCTGGTGGCACAAGTGTTTCAGTCTCAGCACTGTGAAGCTATCTGCAGCCACTGCAGCATGAGTTCGATCCCTGCCAGGGAGCTGCCCACATATGATAGGGCAGACCTGTCCTGTCTTGCCCGCTGCTCCCCTCAACAATGTATTTCAGTTGATCTGCCTGTTCTGCTCCCTACTCTGTCTCTGGTGAATCCTCTCTCCACTGCCACTGCACCTTTTCCTGCACCCCAGCTCTTGTATGCGTACATAAACACAATCTTTAACAATAAATCACTTGTCCTTACACAATGAAAACATCACCAGCCCCTGGTAACCACATACTACTCTGTTTTTATGAGTTCAATTCTTTAGACTTCAGAAAAAAAGAGATGTCATGTAATTATTATCTTTACTTTCCTGACTTACCTCACTTAGCATAATGATATCAAGGCTCATTCATGTTGTCTCTCTATGTATAAATTAGCCCCCAATTGTATCCACTGTGTTGTTAGGTTGTTTCCATCTGTTGGCTACTATGCCTCATAACAGGAGAGTACAGGTAACTGATAAACTATTCTCATATCTTCCCAGATATATTCATAAGTGCAATTACTGAATCATATGGTAATTCTATTTGCAATTCTTTTTGAGTTACTCCATATCTTTTCTCAGAGCAGTTTCGCCAATTTCAATTTCCACCAGCATTGTGTAAGGTTTGTTTGTTTGTTTGTTTGTTTGTTTTTTGTGGGCCCCTCACCAGCGTCCAGGGAGAACCAGCGCTGCAGAGGCTGCAGGCAGACTCGCAAACCCAGTGCTCAAACTGTGCCACCTGGGGAGGCCCAGTATAAGGTTTTCTTGATGATGGCCCATAACAGGGGCGAGGTGATATATCATTGGGGTTTTGATTTACATCTCCTGGTGATTAGTGATATTGAGCATGTTATCATGTAAGTAGGGTTGAGCCTTGAACAAACTTCTGTTCAGTTCCACTGCCCAACTTTTTAATCAGATTGTGTTTTGTCTTGGTACTGAGTTGTATGGATTCTTAATGTATTTTGTCTTTACCTCTTCTGCAGTATGTGGCTTGGAAATATTGCCCTCTCGTCCATAGGTTACCTTTTCATTCGGTTGCTAACTTCTTTTCTGTGATGTTTCTTAGATTGATGTGGTCCCACTTAATGGTTTTTGCTTTTGTTGCTTACACTTTGGTTGTTTATCCAAAAAAAAAAAAAAGAAATTCTTCGCTTAGACCAATGTCAAGCAATTGATAAACGCAGGACTATTCACTCTGATTCCCCCGATGGGCTGACATGTGACAAAGGACAGAAGTCACTTGGTCAACAAAAGGATAAAAACTACTTTTGATAAAATAAAACTATTGATATGTTCAGAAATTTGGTTTTAAATCTCAGAAAAATGACTCTTCTTTTCTTGTTGCCATAAACTTTTTACTAAACTGTTTTAATTTTTTTACTTTATATATCTTTGACTTTATTCTTCACTTTTGTACATGTATGATTTCTCCTCTCAAGCCTAGTCCCTGTGAAATTCCCACCACCAATTCACCCAGGCACCATCACCCCAGTTCCTGGTGCTCTTCCCTCCCATTTTCATCCTTCCCTCCACATCCTCTGAAGAATGTTTCTATTAAATATTTGGTTTGAAACTTCTTTTTTCTTATTACTGTATTTTGTGACAAGGCAAAATCAATCAATAAATTTTATTTAGGCACTAACACCTGTTGTGATTCCTTCCATTGTCCATCACTTCAGTTCCTCCAAAGTTTGATTGATGATCGTCAAAGTATTTCTTTAACAGGAACTTTTGCATCATCTACTGATCATATTTATCAGCCCATGATAATCATTTTTATAAGCTCCTTGACCTGCATCACATACTGATGACACCTCCCAGATGTCACCCTCATTCGTTGAAACTCCATTTTTTCAAGCAGTTAAATTACTTGTCACTTTCATAGTCACAGTGGATGGATCTGCTGCTTCTCAGTGTCAGACGCCTCCAAGCCTGAGGAAGGATCCAGTCCCCTGACCCAGCAGCCTGTCTGCTCCTGTTCTCTCCTCACCCTGGGCTCTGATCTAGTGACAGGGGGCCAAGGTGTTCTCTTTGCAACTTTCCCACCCACAGCGTCACATGTCTGCATCTCTACTCACAGGGGACTTCTCACTCCACCCTGTTGCCCCACCAGAGGATTTGCATATGGGTCCCAGGGGTTTTGCCCTGGCAGGGCTGAGATAAAAGGTCAGCTGGGGTCTGCACTTGCCTGCTCAGGACTCTAGCACAGCCTCTCAAAATGAGGTTCCCCACTCAGCTCCTGGATCTGCTGATGCTCTGGACTCCAGGTAAGGGCTGAGGGGGATGAACAAGGACATGGAGTGGGAGTGGCTCTGGGAGAGCCAAGTGTTCTGTGTCTTCTCTGTCTGGGTGATATGAGATAAAGTTCTCATCCAGAATGAGTGTGTGATGCTTAGATCTGTATGAGTGAGGAATAGTCCAGAAGGAGCATGGACTGTCATCATGGTTGTGACAGGAAGTGGACAATGATGTCTGGGATTCCTAGAGGCACCTTCACACCTGCTGGCTCATGGTTCTTTACGTGGTTGCATAATTTGGAGTGTGATTATGAGTCACACAATTATAACAGTAAAATGAAACAGTATTTCACTTAAATCAGAAAATTAAATCATGAAGTGGCTAATGATTTCATTCATAACCTTGCATTTCTCTCTCATTTTTTAGGATCCAGTGGGGAGGTTGTGCTGACCCAGACCCCCCGAACCCAGGCTGTCGTCCCTGGGGAGCAGGTCTCCATCTCCTGCAGGGCCAGTCAGAGCCTCCGAAGTAGTGATGGCAACACCTATTTGGAGTGGTTCTAGCAGAAGCCAGGCCAATTCCAAGGCTCCTGTTTTATTTGGTTCCCGCAGGGCCTCTGGGGTTCCAGACAGGTTCAGTGGCAGCGGTTCAGGCACAGATTTCACCCTGAAAATCAGCAGGGTGGAGGCTGAGGATGTTGCAGTCTATTACTGCTTTCAGGGTACACATTATCCTCCCACAGTGGTTGAGCCCCGAACAACAACCTCCCTGTTCGGTAGCCCGAGCTGCCCACATGTGCTGCTTCTCAGGGGAGCAGGCTCAGAAGCTCTGTGTGTGGAGAGGCAGATGTTGGGGACTCAGCGGAATGAATGAGGCTCAGTCTCTGCACCAAGGCTGCCTCACACGGGCCACTTTCCTGGGCCTGTCAGCACACAGCCTGGACTTGCACAGCAGCAGGGAGATGCAAGGAGCTCTGAACCTCAGTCAGGACAAAGGGGATGAGTAGGGCACCCACATGATCCATATGTGTGTGAAGTGTGGTCACATCAGCACAGCAGGTGAAGGTCCCGTCAATGTAACTGAATGCATCTTGAGAATTTTCATTTTTGATGAATTCTTAGGATAATATTTGATTATATTGAGAAATGAGTATTTTCCATATTTCTCAGATTACTACTCCATTTTATAATATCTTCCCATTCTTGTGATGTTATTATAAAGAAATATTCTCAGGGTATTATGACTGAAAACAAATTAGTAAATATTTGCATCTGTACTTAAACTTCTGTGAATTCAAAACAAATTGAAATGCCAGTGTTATCATGCAAAAAGCCTTTGACTCAACATCTTGACCTCTTTCTGAAGGTAAGTGCAAATCTTTGAAATTGGAGAGCTGGGTTTCAAAAATAAGAAGGCCAAGGTGAAGACATAAAACATGGAAATTGGTCCAGGGAGCCCGGTGAGAACACAGAGTGAATGGGTTTAAAATAAACATGTATGCATGTATGTTGTCACCCACGTGCATTCAGGGACTCCATTCCGCTTGGTCCTGGCTCTAGTCCTTTCCTGTGCTGTGTGTCCCAGCCCTGGTGTTGGCTGAGGGTGGTGCCTCTGCATCCTGAGGAACACAGGTGTGTAGTTGACTTTCCTTAGGGATTTTGGTCAAACTTGGGGTCGGGAAGATGCTGACCTCATAGAGTGATTAACAAATTGCCCCTTCTCAATAGTTTTAAAGGGTTTTTTAAAGATTGGCATCAGCATATTTTTTTAACGCATGGGCAGAATTCACCCTTGAAGCCATCTGGTTCAGTACTTTTATTGTTGGGACATGTTGGATTCATTCTCCAAACAAGCCTCCCTCTTTTTTGAAGGACTCGGCTCTTTCCGTGGGCTGTGTGTCAGGGTGCAGCATATCCACACCCCAGAGCCCCACCAGTGATGCCAGAGGGAGCCTCCAACTGCCCAGGCACAGGGGCAGTCAGGTGGGAGCTGCTGTATCACAGAACTGCCGTTAGAGGCCAGCAAACCCCACAAAAAACACAAGACACAGGCTGAGGGTGGGAATCCTGAGACACTAAGAGGGAAGCTGTCCCAGTATCTAGAAGGAGCCCCTAAGATTGGATAGTCTCTGGGGTATTGGACACCTGGAGGAACTCTAGTGTGCCGAGAGATAGTCAGTCACCATTTCTATTGGCATTTGGTGTCAGAACTTGTTTTAATAAAGAGAGAGAGAGAGAGTTTAAACTAGAATCTTTTCATTGACTTGGGTGGTGTATGGTCAGGGAGGCAAATATTAGAACCAGGAATTTTCTTTTGCTCCCCACGAAACCAGAGCAATCTTCCATGTTCTGTCATTATGCCTCTGAACAGGTGGAGCAAAGATAGGGATTAAGCAGAGACGGGTATTTCTCCTATGCCTCCGTGAGTCTGCATTGCAGTGACTGTTACTCATTTTGGTTGTTTGTGAATAATGGTGATCTTTACCTGTTTGGGAAAAGGGTTATTTGGTTCTGGCTATAAAGTGAATTTCTAGAAAAATGATGTAAGCAGTAAATCCTATAGGGGAATCAAGCACAAGATCTCAGCCTGGTTGCTACCAGGCAACCCAGAAAGAGAGAAAGAGCTCCCAGATCAGTTTCAGCAAGTTTTCAGTTTTGGGTACAGATGCTGGACGGTAAACTACATGGAATACTCCAAAATTTGATTTTTCTCTCCATGTTCAGAGACCATAATGATGGATGTCCTGGTCTTTATCCTTTTTAGACAAATAATTTCAACAGATTTTAGTTTCACTATTATGATTTTTAAATTTGAGCTATAACTTCCATACTTTTGTACCTACTTCTTACAGTTTCAGTAACTGCACACACTGGGGATGGGGGCGGGTTCAACTGCAATTCTCAGTAGACTTTTATCCTCTTCCGAATTTTGCTCCAAAATATGCATTTTCCTACTTTTTTGAAAAATAGTATGGCTATGTTTAATAAAGTTGTGCCATTCTCTCTCTCTCTCTCTCTCTCTCTCTCTCTCTGTTGCTCTTTAGGGTTAATCAGGGACACATTTCATAAACCTTTCTTATGTTCATTTTTCATTTTGCTCTATGAATTTTAAAGAATTTCTTTACTCAATTTTAATCCTTTCCCACTAAAAAAGAAACAATACTCTAAAATACATGTATGTTTTCACCAAATAATCGTTTCTAACCTTTTATTTGCCTTCTATAGGTAATATTTCCTTGCACAGATTATTAAATTTAGTTATTATAATTGAGTCTGAATTACATGTAGGGCATGGGGACACCAGCATGTGAAAGACCAAAGATTCCTTGAGTTGAAGAGGGTCTTAATTTATGAAGGTAAGGACATGAGACATGAGGAAGATCAGCCCAACTGAGTTTCTCACAAGTAATCAGAGACTCTGCTTTTCTGTTTTGACTTAATAATCCTGCCTGGGACTGCTCCAATGAGCTGTAATTTTTTTGAATTCATTCATTACTGGTCATTCATTCAAATATGTCAGGAGGAGAATGGAGTCCTGAGAAAATAGAAAACTAAGGCCTAAAATCATCCACCTTCTCACAGTGTTTAGAGAACATACGGCCTCAGAGGATTCCCTCCTCTACTGAGAACTCTTTGAACTCATAGTAAATGAGAAGGTGTATCCGGGACCTATTTGCTAGTAGGTGACAATCTGCTGTTAGGAAGCAAAGACACCGCCTAACACAGGTATCAGAGCTCAGGATCCCACTGTGGTCCACTGGCAGCTTGGGCAGCTCTGCTGCTGCGGGGTTGGTCTCCATTCTCATGGAAGAAAAGGTCTCATTTTTCCTTTTTTGTCTTTCCCCCACTCTTACAACAACCATCTTTATCATGTGTGTGTCTGAGCACTGCCCTGTATCCCTTACAGAATGCTTCCTCAACACTGCCTGAGCCCTGGCTCTTCTCACTCTTAGAACCATCTTCGTTGCATGTTTTCAAACACTGCTCTAAGGCATCACAGAATGTCTATCACCTCATTCCATTAAAGAACATCACTTTCTATGGCCCAACCTAGTAATACAGACAATTTTTTCAACTAACATATATCTCACATAGAAGGCTGTGTAAGTTTACAGTGTGTGTTTACAAGTTGACACTGCAATGTGTTCTTTGCATATATTTATACATTGTAATATGATTTTTACCAAAGCATCCATTTCAATTTGTTTAGTAACTCCATATTCTTTTTTACCAGCTTACTTTTCCTTCAACCATGGGCAAATCTACCCAGATAATAGCCAGTGTAACAGGGATGAGGGGATCTCTCTTTTGAGTTTGGATTTACATTTCTTGATGATTAAGGATGTGATGATTAAGAACAACATGTGCACTTTCTAGAAGGGATGCTGATTGTTTGTTAGTCATTTAATAAAACCAATTAGAGCTATAAAGTTAACAAGGTTGGATTTTAGCTTTTTAACAGATATAACAAGGAATTCTTGGCTAAGATCCAGTCCATGACGGTATTGGGAAGAAACTATTATGATGGGCAACTCCAGTGGCTGTGGAGGGCGGGAAAAGTGGGGGAGAATGGGATTCAGAAGATTGGATGCAGGAGATGAAGTTTTCCAGTGTTTTGATACTTGCTATAAATTTGAGACTTGAAGCAATGAAAGTGCTGGAAGAAAAGCAAGAGGTAAAAGTTAAGTGGTTCAGTGTTAGTTAAGGAACTCAACAGAATATTCTGAAATCAAGGACTCAGGGCTGGCGGGGCTGCTCTCTGTCTGGCCCTGTCCCTGCACCTGGGCCAGCCTCTCACAGCCAGATCCTCCCAGCAGCACTGCAGGAGCACGGACTCCACCACCTACATTTCCTCCACACAGAAAGGATATTGTCTTCACTCTCCTCACAAGAGCTCCTGTGTCCCCCTTTTGGTTCTCTCCACCCAGCTGCCCCCCCATCCCAGGGCATTTGCATGAGGGTCCCCAGGGAGGAGCTGCCCTTGCAAGTCTGAGCTAAAAGGCCAGCTCTGATCTTGCCTTGACTCAGGGGGCTCCTCAGTTCAGCTTCTCAAAATGAGGTTCCCTGCTGAGCTGCTGGGGCTGCTGCTGCTCTGGACCCCAGGTAAGGCAGAGGGGAGGGGAGAAAAGAGCAAGGGTTGGGTTGTGTGGCTGAGTGAGGGTGACCACTCGTGTGTATCCTGTACTCACTTTGGACACATACTTCTCAGTGTCTGGGAGCAGCAGGAGAGGATTAGGACTCAGTGTCAAGGACCTGTGCTCTAGTGAACTGTGACACAGAAAGTAAAGGAGGGTGTAGGAGGATTCTGGGATTCTGAAAATTAATTTTGAAGGTAGATGTTTTCACTATCAGTCAATAAGTAATCAAAAACACAAAGATGTAGCAAGAAATAATTACCAAAGGAAATGTATGAAAAATGTTCATTAAATTTGTTCATAACCTTGTATTTCTTCCTCATTTCTTCAGGATCCAGTGGGGAGGTTGTGCTGACTCAGACCCCACTCTCGCTGCCCTTCATCCCTGGGGAGCAGGTCTCCATCTCCTGCAGGGCCAGTCAGAGCCTCCAACACAGTAATGGAAACACCTATTTGTATTGGTTCCAGCAGAAGCCAGGCCAGTCTCCAAGGCTCCTGATCTATGAAGTGTCCACCAGGTACTCTGGGGTCCCAGACAGGTTCAGTGGCAGCGGGGCAGGCACAGATTTCACCCTGAAGATCAGCAGGGCAGAGACTGAAGATGTTGCAGTCTATTACTGTGGGCAAGCTACGCGTGCTCCTCCCACAGTGGCTGAGCCTTGAACAAAAACCTTCCTGTTCAGCAGCCCCAGCTGCCCACAAGTGCTGCTTCTCTGGGGACCAGGTTCAGCAGCTCTGTGTGTGGAGAGGAAGATGTTGGGGACTCAGGGGAACTGATTGAGGCTGAAGACTCTGTGTCTAGGCCACCCCATAGGTGCCACTTTCAAATACAGTTTTAGCAAGATCTCTGCTACATCAGAGCAACTGTTCTCCTGTTCTGGTCACTCCTGTTACCTGGTCAGATTCCTCAGTTGCCACCATCCTGCAGGTTTCTCATCACTTTGTTTTGCCTTCAGCAAAGATCCTGTTAAGTCAGTGTAGCCAGAATCCCCATCCCCATCACCCTAGGTGTTTCCTCTGAGAAATTTTATATCCACTGATCCTCACCCTTGTCCTTGACTATAAATTCACTTGCCCAGGCTCCATTTGAACTTCAACCCCCTCTCTGCCTCGTTGCAAAATCCCACAGGAGTGGCCCCTCTACCTACTGTGATCACAGGGAATAAGTCTGCCTCACCATCTGGAACCAATATCATTGAATAGTTTTTCTTTATCATATGAGAGGTATGGTTTGCAAAGAGGTTTCGCACAGAACTTTAATGTCTGGCTTAATTTTCCTTTACTAAGTGTGTGTATTTTTACTCAATTTAATCTTTAGAATGTCAAAAATAGACTCTTAAATATAAGCAAAGAATAAGAAGTACTTTATATTTATGAAAACTCTACCTTATTAATAAAAAATGTAAAGTATACCTGGGAAATATTACAGAAATAGATGTGTTTGAGGGAAAAGAAGGAAACTCCCGCTTAGGCGCCATAGATTTGTATCACTACTTCATTCTTTTTTTTTTTTTTTTTCCTCTTGAGAAGAGTTTCTCTCTCCCAGCTCTGAAATCACCAGCAGCACCATCCTGTCATCCCTGCCCTGCTCTACCCAGACCCCGCCTTGGGGCAAATTTTTCTATTGGGTTGTTCATTTGTGCTTATGGATACATGAGAGCTCTTTATACAGTCTGGGTGTGAGTCATAACACATATATTCCCCCCACCTGTACTTTATCATTTTACTCTTTTTATATTTATATTTAATGAGAATACATTCTTAATTTTAGTGTAAGAAAATATATCAATTTTTATGCTTTCCCTTTTTTTCTGGAAATCTCCTTACCCAAACTCATAAAGAATCTCCTATATCACTTTGTAAACTAAGGGCTTTGACTTTATGGCCTTTTATAATCCTGGAAGTAAACTGATGTTTGTGGGGTGTGTGTGTGTGTGTGTGTGTGTGTGTGTATGAATGTGTGTAGGAATACTATTTGTTTTTTAGTTCTGTTTTTATTTAATTTGTTTGATCTATCATCAGTTTAGAATATGTCAGTTTCAAGACTATAGTTCACAATTCAGCATGTGAATTTAGCACACTGTACCCCTATAACCTTTCTAGTGTCATTAGTAATTGATCATTGTCACATTGACCTGCTCTATCCATTCTTCTTCTAAGACATTTTCCCCTGCCCCTTTGTACCATATTTTTTTTCAGAGTCTGAGTATCTTGTTATGTCTTCTTAGGAATATATAAATTGGAATTTATACATTAGGAATATATAAATTTTATATATAAATATATAAAAAAAGGTATGGAGATTTCTTTAAAGACACATTACCCAAAGCAAAGTAAGTCAAGGATAAGATAAACACCTGGGATTATATCAAACTGAAAAGCTTCTGTACAGCAAAAGAAACCTTAACCAAAACAGAGAGACACATCACTGATTGGAAAAAATCTTTGCCCTCCATACAACTGAGAAGGGGCTGATCACAAAATATACAAAGAAATTACTCAACAAAAACAAAGTAAACAATCCAGTCAAGAAATGGGCAGAAGAACTTAAGACACTTCACGAAAGAGGAAATGCAAATGGCGAACAGGCATATGAAAAATATTCAACATCCCTTATCATCAGGGAAATGCAAATCAAAACCACACTGAGATACCACCTTACACCAGTGAGAATGGCACATATCAAAAAAACCATCAACAACAAATGTTGGTGAGGATGTGGTGAAAAAGGAACTCTCCTACATTGCTGGTGGGAGTGCATTTGGTCCAACCACTTTGGAAAGCTGTCTGGATTTCCTCAGTCTGCTAAAAATGGAGCTACCATATGGCCCAGCAATTCCACTCCTAGGGATCTACCCAAAGGACACAAAACATTGATTCAAAAAAATACTTGTATCCCTATGTTTATTGCAGTACTATTTACAATAAGTAAAACCTGGAAACAACCCAAATGCCCAAAAATAGATGACTGGATCAAGAAGATGTGATATGTATACACAATAGAATATTACTCAGCAATCCAAAAAGATGAACACATACAATTCACAGCAACATGGATCAAGCGAGAGGGAATTATGCTCAGTGAAATAAATCAGAAAGAAAGAGAAATATATCAGATGGTTTCACTTATAGGAGGAATATAGAGGAACCAAATAAGACATCTGGAGGGAAAAAACAACAAAACAAAACACAATGAAACAAAACAAAAACAATCAGACAATTATAAACCAGAGACATCTTACAAGGGAGGAGGAGGGAGAGGGATCAGAGGGAGGGATCAGAGGGAGGGATCAGAGGGAGGGAGGAGCACAGGGGACTGAGGTGATGGTGCACGGGTGCATGGAGGAAGGAAATTCGATGGGGACTATACCTGGGGTGGGGAAGAGGGGAAGAAAACATTTAAAAATGAACAATGATGTAAAAAATATAGGAATAAAATATTTTTTAAAATGCAAAAATAGAAATGCCATATGATCTAGGAATTGACACTCAGACATCTATTCCAAGAATATGAAAACACTAATTTGAAAAGATATAATATATTCATTGCTGCAATACACACATTAGCCAAGACCTGGAAACAGTTTAAATGTTCATCAACAGGTGACTGGACAAAAAAAAAAAACCTAGGGTACATATGCAGTACTGCTCAGCTGTTTAAAAAAAAAGGATGAAATTTGCTTTTTGAGATAATGTAATAAAATCCAAGCTTTCTAAGTGATGCTGATCTCCAGAAACTCAATATTCCGTAAGAAATTAGTTCAGGTTGTCCTAGACACCTTGGGTCAAGTTCTGAGAGCTGGTGCAGATGAACCTTCTTTACTCAAGAGTCATGTCCCACTTGCTTACGTTCTCAGCACAGGGAGCCATCATAGCAGAGAAGGAGGACTGAGAAGCTCTGGGTCTACTTGGTGAGAAAATGTGGCCTGGAATGAGCTGTCCTGATCACCAATCAGAGAATTACAGTAAATACTTTCAATACCCATTCTGCTCTACTTCCTCCATCCACCTTCTCCTTATACACCCCCATCTAGAGAGACGGAAACTCTCTTGGCCACAGCCCTCCCCAAGCTTGATGCAAACTTTGTGTTAAATATTAGTTCATTGTCCCAATGATAGCCATGTATGTTAATGTTTAAAACAGCAGACCCTAACATAATGAACACAAACCATGAGGGCATCTACATTTAAAATAGTCAATTAAAATGAAAGACTTGGCTCTTATTGAAGCAGTGATGTTTTAAGTGCTGACTTAACACTGTGGTTCTCACCTGTGCATCTTACCTGTGGGCCTCAGAGCTGTCCTGGACTGTGTCTGGAGGAGGGACAAGGCTGGGGTGACTGATTTAGACCAGGATCCTCTGTTTCCAGCTCCATCCCCACATTCTGCCTGCAGGCTCCCTCCTGCTCCACCTTCTCTTTCCAACCCCAGCTTTGGTCTCTCAAGTGATCACAGGACCTGGTTGGGGCAGCCTCGTCACCAATAGGATGGCCAGTCCTGCTTACCTGTTTTCTCCTTTTCTTCAACTGCCCACATGTGCGGGACTCAGTTGGTGGCCAGGGGCAGGCTCAGAAGTTCTGTGTGTGTAGAGAGGAAGATGATGGGGTCTCTGGGAACTAAGGCTTGGGGTGCTACACCAAGTGTGCCCCACAAGTGCCCCATCTCCTGGCCCTGTGAGCACACAGTCTGGGCCTGCACAGCAGCAGGGAGATGCAGGGAGCTCTGAGCCCCAATCAGGACAAAGGGGAGATGATTAGGTGACCCTCATGCTCCCTGTCTGTGTGCGGTGTGGTCACATCAGCAGGGAGCACACAAGTGGGAGGGCTCGGGGCAATGCAATTGATGCATGTTGAGAATTTGTACTTTTTGAATTATTCTTAGGATATTTGAATATATTGAGAAATTGGTATTGTCCTGTTTCTCCGATTACTACTCCATTTCATAATATCTTCCCATTCGAACATGTCTTGTGATATTATTACAAAGAAATATTCTCAGGTATATTATGCCTGAAAACCATTAGTAAAAATTTTTATATATGCATGTCTACTTAAACTTTTGTAAATTCACAACAAACTGAAGTGCCAGTGTTATCATGCAAAAAGTCTCTGATTCACCGTCTTGACCTCTTTCTGAAAGAAAGTGTAAAACGTTGAAATTGGAGAGCTGGGTTTCAAACATGAGAAGGCCAGGGTTAAAACATAAAGTATGGAATTTGGCCGAAGGAGCACTGTGAGAACACAGAGTGTATGGGTTAAAAATATACATGTATGTATGCATGTTGTCCTCTCCTGTCTCTCCCGCTTATCCCCTCAGTGCATTCAAGGATCAGCCCCACTTGGTCCTGGTTCTAGTCCTTTCCTGTGCTGTGCTCCCCAGCGCTGGTGTTGGCTGGGAGTGGTGCCTCTGTATGCTGAGGGACGCAGGTGTATAGTTGCCTTTCTTTATGGATTTTGGCCAGACTTGGGATCAGAGAAGTGCTGACTTCATAAAGTGAGTTTCAAAGTATTCCGTTCTCAGTATTTTTGAAGAATTGTTGGAAGATTTTTTTTTTAACTGATGGACAGAATTCACCCTGGAAGCCATCTGGTTCAGTACTTTTCTTATAGGGACTGGTGGTATTCATTCAGCAAACTAGCCGTCCTCCCTTTTGAGTGACTCGGTTCTTTTCTTGGGGTGTGTGGCAGAGTCCAGCGTATCCACACCCCACAGACCCCACCAGTGATCCCAGAGGGAGCCTCCAACTGCCCAGGCACAGGGGAGTCAGCTGGGAGCTGCTGTATCACAGAACTGCCGTTAGAGGGCAGCAAACCCCACAGAAACACAAGACACAGGCTGAGGGTGGGAATCCTGAGACACTAGGAGGGAGGCTGTCCCAGTATCTAGTGGGAGCCCCTAAAATTGGAGAGTCTCTGGGGGGTGGGACACCTGGAGGAACCCTAGTGTGCTGAGTGTTAGTCTGTGTTCCATGTTCAGAAGCAGCTGAGCCCCCTGAGCAGCCATTGCTGTCCCCAGAGCCATTCCTACCCTCTCTTTGCAGGGTAGACTAGGAGGCATCTCAGACATGGGGACCCCATCTGTTACCCTTGTCTCCCTGTAATTCTGATACTGCTGAAAGAGGAGGACTCCGCTTCATCTTCCGCTTGTCTTCCTGAAACTCAGTTATTTTGATAATAAAGATGTAGGCTGATTTATTTTCTGATATGAATTATAACAACCCAAATGAACTCCTTGCCTGTTATTGATATTTGAGGGTGTCATTATTTGTTTCCTCACTTAGATATCAGTATGAACACTGTGATGACCCTGACTCTGGCTCCCTCCCTGGTCTAGAAGATGGTCAATGTGTCATACAGGACAATGCTGGAAGCTGACCTTGTCCTAGCCTGAAAGCAGCCAAAACCAGAACCAACTCCCAGGCCTCTTCTCTAGCCTAGCCCCTGGCAGGGTACTGGTCAGGGTCAGGGTTGTGTCTGGACAGATGACTCTCTCACCATCGGTGACTGCCCTATCCCATCAGCACCCCTTCACAAACTGTCATACTCCTGTCCTGGGGCTGCTGTGGTCTGTGGGACCTACTGAAGGGAACAGGACTGTGCCTACAATGACACAATCTCATGCCCTCCTATCCATCCCCTCCGCCATCAGCCCCACAGAGCATTCCCCCTGCACCACCAGGTGGAGGTTTCAGTGTGTCTGGTCCCACCTCCTGTTCTGAGTCCCCCCAGGTCATCCTGTTTCACAAAAGTCACTATAACCTCATATAATATCAACGAATTAGAGCAAATGAGTCAGTACAATTTATTTGATTGTACTATCTTAATAGAGATAAGAAAAAAATTTGTCTTGATTCCTTAAGGAACAAAAGAACACTGCACATTCAAGACAATGGAACATTGTGTCCTGTCATCCCCAGTGAGAAATATCTTCTCTGCAGGCAAATTTGCCCTGCCCTGGGGGGAGCTGGTGATCTGCCCCTGCTCTTTTGCATGTTCCCAGAGCACAGCCCCTCCCTCCACACTATTCATAGTCTGTCCCAGCCCCTGAGAGTCAGTCCCAGTCAGGACCCAGCATGGACATGAGGGCCCCTGCTCGGCTCCTCAGCCTCCTGCTGCTCTGGCTCCCAGGTGAGGAAGGAAACACCAAGAGTTGATCAGCCCTGCGTGGGCAGGACCCCTGGCCCTCAGGGAAGCCCTCTGATGACAGGATGAACAGTGTGGGTATGTTTTCTATTTCCTTCCCAGGGGCCAGGTGTGACATCCAGATGAGCCAGTCTCCACCCTCTGTGTCTGCATCGCTGGGAGACAAAGTCACCATCTCCTGCTGGGCCAGTTGAAGTGTTAGAAGTAATTTACACTGGTATGAGCAGAAACCAGGGAAAGCTCCTATGCCCCTGATCCAGTTTGCAGCCCGGGGTCCCATCCTGCTTCAGGGGCAGTGGATCTGGGACAGATTTTATTCTCACCATCAGCAGCCTGGAGCCTGAAGATGCTGCCACTTATTACTGTCAGCAGGATAACTGCCCTCCCATAGTGACACAAGCCTGAACAAAAACCACCCAAGGAAGTGTGAGGCTGGGCAGCCCCAGCTAATCCTCCTGGTGCCCAATCTGCTGAGAGAGGCTCTCAAATGTAGCAGAGTTTGAAGATGACTAAAGGTATCTGGTAGAACTGGACCCCTCTTGCACTAGAGATTGACACTTCCTTTATAACCCAAGACCCACAATACAAAAGAAAGGTTGCTTTTGGTGTTGTGTATTTTAGGAAAATGTAGAATGTGCATGCCATGGCATGTAACCACCATTACAGCATCTGAAGAGCAGTTTCACTGCCCTGAAATTGCTCTGAGCCCCACCTGTTTCTCCACTTCCTCCCAATGCCTGAAACCACTGATGTTTTTACTGCCCCTCTGGGGTTGCCTTCTCCAGAATGCCCAGTGGGTGGAACCACACAGAATGCAGCCTGTTTCACAAGGGCTTCCTCACTTACATATGCAGGTAGGATCTGACATGTCCTGTCATGGCTTAGCTCATTCCTTTCCAGCGCTGAGGATGCTCCGTTGTCTGGGAGTGTCACTTCCAATTTACCCTCCGACTGAGCTGCTGACATACTTTGGTGCTGTGTGTGTTAAGAAGGACTTTTGCCCAATTCTTTTTGGGTTGTGTGATGTCTTATATTTGAGGTTTTATTAACGTTTGATTTATTTCTACATACAAGAACAGGGGTACAGGCAGAGGTGTGGGGTGTGAGAGGATTCACCAGAGACAGAGTGGGGAGCAGAGCAGGCAGATATACTGAAACGCAATGCTGAGGGGAGCACCAGGCGCCACGGGAGAGGCCTGCTGTGCCATGTCGGTTGGCCCCTTGGCCAGGGATCAAATTCATGTCTCTGAGGCTGCCAGTACTTTGATAGTGCTGTGTCTTTAAACTCTGCACTACCAGGGAGGCCCTTATATGTTTGACTTTTAAGAATTCATTTTATATAATGAATAATGGTCCAACAAGAGATTGGATTTTCCAAACTTTTCTCTTGATGTTTGGTGTCAGGACTTGTTTTAATACAGAGAGTTAGAGTTTAAAGTAGAATCTTTTAATTCACTGGGGGTGGGGGTATGGTCAGGAAGCCAAATATTAGAACTGGGGGATTCAAACTTCCTCCCCTAGAAACCAGAGCAATTTTCTACGATCCACTGTTATGGTCTCTGAACATGTGGAGCGAAGAAGGGGAAATAAGAAAAGGCACCTATGGCACCATGGGTCTTGCATTGTAACGGTTGTCCCTCATTTTCATCGGTGATGAATAATAGTGATCTTTACCTCTTTGGAAAAAAGAGATTTGGTTCTTGTTATAAGCAGAAGTTTCTAGAAAAATGATTTCCACAGCAAATCCCATAGGGGAATGAAGCACAAGAGGTCAGCCTGATTGCTACCAGGCAACCCACAAAGAGCTCCCAGATCAGTCTCAGCAAGTTTTTAGTTGTGATACAACTACTGGACTGCAAACTACTTGGAAAACTCCAAAATTTGACTTTGCTCTCCATGTTCAGAGACCATACTGATGGCCGTCCTGGTCATTTTTCATTATCTACAAGTAACTTAAACACACTTTTTAGTCTCACTATTTTATTTTAACTTGAGGGTATGATTTTCATTCTTCAGTACCTACTTCTTACAGGTTCTGCAAGCACACACGAGGGGGCACCCAAGTGAAATTCTCAGTAGACATCCTCTTCCAAATTTTATTCCCGAATGTGCATTTGCTAACAACATTAAGAATAATAATAACAACAAAAAAATTAGCAGGCTACAAGAGGGGAAAGGGGATGTCTCTTCTGGGTTTTGATTTACATTTCTTGATGAGTACGGATATGATCATCTCTTCAAGTACCTATTAACCCTTTCTATACTTTCTCTAGAAAAACATCTGTGCAGTTCCTATGCCCAAGGTGTTTTTAATATTATTGACTTTTATGAATATATAATAAAGTTTCTGTGTTAACCACTTTCAAACACATGACTTGAAAATATTTTCTCCTAGGCTATAAGTGACTTATCTTTTTTTCTTATTTCATGTCCTGTGAAGATTTTTAGACTGATGTGCTCCCACTTACTGACATTTGCTATTGTTTCTTGCACCTCTTTCTAGACCAATGTCAAACAGGTTTTTCCTTATGTTTTTGGAGGAAGGAAGGGTTTTAAACTCTTACATAAGTCAGTTCTTCATTATTTTATCATTTTTAATTAATTTGCAAGGATACAAGACAGGGATCCAAACTGATCTCAGCAAGAGGCTCTTCAGTTCTCTCTGTATCTTTTGTTGAGGAGACGCTCCTTTCCCATCGAGTGCTCTGGCTCCCCTGTGAAATATCAGTTAACCACGCACATGGAGGTTTATTTTCTGGGCCTTCTGTTCTTCTTTTTGGGTTAGGTGTCTGTTTTTATGCTGGTACATCATCTTTTAATCACTGGAGCTGTGCAGCACAGTTGGAAGTGAGGTGTTGTGGTGCTTGGCCTACGCGTTCTCTTGGGCCTGCCAACCAATATTAGGATTTGTTCTGTTTCTGTGAACAACGACATTGGAGTTTTGATAGCTTATATAAGAGGCATAGGATGCTTTGAGCAGAATGGACACTTCAACAATAGTCACTTCTCCAGTGCATGAACATGGGGAACCTTCCATTTGTGGTGTCTCCCTCAATTCTGAAGCAATCCCACTTTCATGAGAAAAAGCCTCTGGAGCAGGGTGGTACAGACTGTTGAAAAGGGTCAAAAGTTATTCTAAAAATCCTCTACCAAAAGGAATGTCTCTTTGGACCCCTTTGATACTTAGAATAGTGAGTGTCTCTAAACCTGACCAAAGGAATATGGGTTGGAACTGCTGCAGGTGACAAATTGGGAGACGAACCTATACAGAGTGTCAAAACAATGCCCTGCTCTCACCCCACCACTCTGAATTCATGGCAAAACATGCAGAATATCACCAACTAGACTGTGTGCACAGGTCTTGTCAATTCGGGTGAATTGCTCTAAGGCCACTCAGAAAAGGGATCTATAAACATAGATAGTTATGTTTTGTTCATGCTATTCCATCACTGAAGTGAATTTCATCCAGCCATATATCTATATAGCTGTATCTATCTAACCCTATCCCTCTATCTGTATTAACTGAAAAAGAGAGTGAATTCAAAGTATAGTAAATGAGCAATTTATTGAAAAGGTTATTCAGAGACAAAGTGAGGATTCTTTGTCCAGAAGACCATCCTGAGATTCTCAGACGAGAATCTGAGAAAGGTCCTGAGGAGAGGTCTGTCCTTATATACATACTGAGTTATAAGCATACAGACATTACCTAATTGTTCTTCAACAAAGAAAGGAAAGCCTGCAGTTAGCTTCTCACATTTTTCTTAAACAAAGGAGACTGATTTCTAGCATTCATATACAACTGACAAGGAGAAACTCTGCTGAAGCCTTGATGGCACCCCTTGATCTTACAAAGTCTGTGCAGTCAGAGATCTCTGTGGGAAGACATAGGACCAAAGTTTATTTGAGTCTCTAGTCCTCAGAACAACATTTGAGACGTGAAGGCATGGTCAGGTGTTACCTCAGGCTCCATCCAGTCACCAACTAACACTTGTATCCGCCATGTTGAAAAGGTGAGTGGGTGATGAAGGCTAAGAATAGAAAGTAGGAATGGAGACACCACAAGATTAGACACTGGCTCACAGAATGCCAGGAGCTGGAGGAGGCCATAGAAGGGATTGGCCACTAACCCAGCTATAGGATCTAAAACTCCTTAGTGCTAATGTCTAGAACACAAGGCACAGATCCAAGTAGGGGCCAGACTGCTGAGTGAACAGAGATGAAGACTTGGAGATTGAGGGCATTTGTATAATCCTGGTCCCTTTCAAATTTTCTATAGCTATCCAAACTCAGCAACAAGCCAGCCACTCCACAAAGCAGTGAGTCCCTCTGAAGGCGAAGACTGTAACAGTGGGATTTCTGCACTGGCCTGGGGCAGCAGTCCTTCTGCTCACCTGTGACTATGTGGGTGCTTCTTTTCATCAATCTTTTCCTTTGTAGCACCCCAAACCTCTCCCTCTGCAGGGCAGCAGCCTCTCCCAAAAGTGGCATTTAAAATAGCCAATCAGGAGCTTCCTGGTTAGCCCTAGGGGCTCACACACAAGATAAGGCCCCCTGCTTTCCTTTGATGGAGGTGGCTTTTCCCAAATTATTTTTTTACTTGTCCCACCATCTTTCCAACTATAAAACTTCTTTTTTGAGTAACCTTTTTAAAAACATTTGCCCTTTCTAGAAGGGATGCTGACTGTTCATTAGTCTTTTAATAAAACCAGTTAGAGCTATAAAGTTAATGAGGTTGGATTTTTGCTCTATAACAGACAAAACCAGAGAATTCTTGAACTAGCTGCATTCCATGATGGTATTGGGAGGAAATTGTGATGATGGGCAATTGAGAGGCTGTGGAGGGAGGGGAAAGTGTGGGAGATGGGATTCAAATAATGGGTAGATTAATTTTCCAGTGTTTTGATATTTATTTTAAATTTGAGACTTGAAGCAATGAAAGTGCTGGAAGAAAAAGCAAGAGGTAAAAGCTGAGTTAAGTGGTTCAGCATTAGTTAAGGACGTCAACAGAAGATTCTAAAATCAAAGACACTAAGGGCTGGCAGGGCTGCTCTCTGTCCAGCCCTGTCCCTGCACCTGGGCCAGCCTCTCACAGCCAGATCCTCCCAGCAGCACTGCAGGAGCACGGACTCCACCACCTACATTTCCTCCCCACAGAGAGAATACTGTGTTCTCTCCCCTCACAAGAGCTTCCTGTGTCCCCTTTTTGGTTCTCTCCACCCAGCTGTCCCCCCATCCCAGGGCATTTGCATGAAGGTCCCCAGGGAGGAGCTGCCCTTGCAAGTCTGAGCTAAAAGGCCAGCTCTGATCTTGCCTTGACTCAGGGGGCTCCTCAGTCAGCTTCTGAAAATGAGGTTCCCTGCTGAGCTGCTGGGGCTGCTGCTGCTCTGGACCCCAGGTAAGGCAGAGGGGAGGGGAGAAAACAGCAAGGGTGGGGTGGCTGAAAGAGGGTGACCACTCCTTTGTATTCGGTACACGCTTTAGACACATACCTCTCAGTGTCTGGGGAGCAGCAGGAGAGGATTACGACTCAGTGTCAAGGACCTGTGGTCTAGTGAACTGTGACACAGAAAGAGAAGGATTCTAGGGATTCTGCAAATCAGTTTTGAATGTAGATGTTTTCACTATCAGTCAATAGGTAATCAAAAACACAATGATGTAGCAAGAAGTAATTAAAGGAAATGTATGAAAATGGTTCATAAATTTGTTCATGACCTTGTATCTCTTCCTCCTTTCTTCAGGATCCAGTGGGGAGGTTGTGCTGACCCAGACCCCCCTCTCGTTGCCCGTCGACCCCGGGGAGCAGGTCTCCCTCTCCTGCAGGGCCAGTCAGAGCCTCCTACATAGTAATGGAAACACCTATTTGTATTGGTTCCAGCAGTTGCCAGGCCAGTCTCCAAGGGGCCTGATCTATAGAGTGTCCACCAGGTACTCTGGGGTCCCAGACAGGTTCAGTGGCAGCGGGTCAGGCACAGATTTCACCCTGAAGATCAGCAGGGTGGAGGCTGAGGATGTTGCAGTCTATTACTGCTTTCAGGGCACACATTTTCCTCCCACAGTGGTTGAGCCCTGAACAAAAACCTCCCTGTTCAGCAGCCCCAGCTGCCCATTCATGTTATTTCTCTGGGGAGCAAGCTCAGCAGCTCTGAGTGTGGAGAGGCAGATGATGGGGACTCTGGGGAACTAATTGAGCCTGAGGACTCTGTGTCTAGGCCACCCCCATAGGGCGCCACCTCAAATTCCAGTTTTAGCAAGATCTCTGCTACATCAGAGCAACTGTTCTCCTGTTCTGGTCACTCCTGTTACCTGGTCAGATTCCTCTTTACCACCATCCTGCAGGTTTCTCATCACTTTGTTCTGCCTTCAGCAAAGATCTTGTTAAGTCAGTGTAGCCAGAATCCACATCCCCATCACCCTGGTGTTTCCTCTGAGTAATTTCATATCCACTGATCCTTACCCTTGTCCTTGGCTATAAATTCCCACTTGCCCAGGCTCCATTTGAACTTCAACCCTTTCTCTGCCCCCTTGCAAAATCCCACTGGAGTGGCCCCTCCACCTACTGTGATCACAGGGAATAAGTCTGCCTCACCACCTGGAACCAATATCGTTGAATTGTTTTTTTTTATCATATGAGATGCATGGTTTGCAAAAATGATTTTGCATACGTCTTTAATTTTCAGCTTAATTTTTCTTTACTAGGTTTGTGCATTTTATCTCAAGTTAATCTTTAGAACGTCAATAGTAGGGCCTCCCCTGGTGGCGCAGCGGTTGAGCGCTGGGCTGGGAAGCTACCTTCAGCCTCTGCAGGGCTGGTTAGATCCCTGGTGGCCAGCGAGGGTCCCACAAGGTGCAACAGACCTTTCCTGCTGCCTGCTACTCCCCTCAGCAGTGTACTTCATCAGTCTGCCTGCTCTGCTCTCTGCTCTGACTGGTGAATTTCTGACTGTACCCAGTGCTTGTATAAATAAATAAATAAATCTTTTTTTTTTTTTATAGAGGCATGTTTTATTTATTTATTTGTTCATTTGTTTGTTTTTTGTTTATACATGCACTGGGTACAGTCAGAAGCGCGGGAGGGTGGGAGGATTCACCAGAGCCAGAGCGGGGAGCAGAGCAGGCAGAAGGACCGAAGTACACTGCTGAGGGGAGCAGCGGGTGGCAGGAGAGGTCTGCGCGCCATGTGGGACCCTCCTCCAGTGGCCGGGGAGCAGCCGGGGATCGAACCGGTGCTGCAGAGGCTGCGGGCAGCTTCGCAACCCAGCGCTCAACCGCTGCGCCACCGGGGAGGCCCAATAAATAAATCTTTAAAAAAAAAAAAATCCTATAAGTTACTGCTTCACAGATCAGCCATTAGAGGTCACCAACCCCCCAGTAAACTGAGGACTCAATTGCTAAAAGAAATACTGAGACAGTAAGACGGAGCCCCTAAGGCAGGATGGTCTCTGGCTGATGGGGAGCCTGGGGGACTCCAGTGCTGACTGTGAGCAAACCTGCCAGTGCCTGTGCTCAGTGTCTGGAAGCAGCTTTGCTCTCCCCGCTGCGGCCTGTGTCCTCACAACCTTGTTTACCTGGAACACATTTGGTAACTTTTTCTGTGTTCATTTTTCATTTTGTTTGATGAGCTTTGAAGAAACTGTTTTGTTTTATTTTACTGCATCTTAAAACATTATCGGACCTCCCTGGTGGCACAGGTGGTTCAGTCTCAGTACTGTGAAGCTATCTGCAGCAACTGCAGCATGAGTTCGATCCCGACAAGGGAGCTACATATGACGCAGCAGAACTCTGCTGTCTTGCCCACTCCTCCCAACAACAATGTATTTAGTCGATCTGCCTGTTCTGCTCCGCACTCTGTCACTCTCTGGTGAATCTTCTCACCGCTGCCACTGTACCTCTTTCCTATACCCCTGCTCTTGCATGCACACATAAACACAATCTTTAAAAATAATTCACTAGTCTTTAAACAATGAAAACTTTACCAGCCCCAGCCCCTGGTAACCATATACTACTCTGTTTATGAGTTCCATTCTTTAGACTTCAGAAAAAAGAGATGTCATGTAATTATTATCTTTACTTTCCTGACTTAGCTCACTTAGCATAATGATATCAAGGCTCATTCATGTTCTCTGTATTATATAAATTAGCCCCCAATTGTTTCCACTCTGTTGATAGATTATTTCCATATGTTGGCTACTGTGACTAATAACAGAAGAGAACAGGTAACTATGATAAACTATTCTCATATCTTCCCAGATATATTCATAATTGTAATTACTGAAAATGGTATGGTAATTCTAGTTGCAATTCTTTTTTTTTTTAAGATTTATTTATTTATTTATACATGCACTGGGTACAGTCAGAAGTGCAGAAGGGTGAGAGAATTCACCAGAGCCAGAACAGGGAGCAGAGCAGGCAGAAGGACCGAAGTACACTGCTGAGGAGAGCAGCGGATGGCAGCAGAGATCTGTGCACCATGTGGGACCCTCCTCCGGTGGCCAGGGAGCAGCCAGGGATCGAATCGGCACTGCAGAAGCTGTGGGCAGCTTCGCAACCCAGCACTTAACCGCTGCGCCACCGGGGAGGCCCTCTAGTTGCAATTCTGTCTGAGTAACTCCATATACCTGTTGTGGCGACTCTTTTTCCCCATTGAGTGTGCTTGCTCCCTTGAAAAAAAGCTAATTAAGTGCATATGTGGATGTTTATTTCTGGGCCTTAGACTCAGTTCCACTGGTTAAGTGTCTGTTTTTATGACAAATACCATAATGGACCCTAGGGCTGGCAGGGCTGTTCTCTCTAGGCCTGTCTCTGCCCCTGGGCCAGCCTCTCACAGCCAGATCCTCCTGGCACCACTGCGGAAGCACAGACTCCACCACATACATTTCCTCCACACAAGAGGATACTGCGTTCTCTCTCCTCACAAGAGCTTCCTTTGGGCTCCCTGCACTCAGCTGTACCCTCCAGGGCATTTGTATGAGGGTTCCCAGGGAGGAACTGCCCTTGCAATTCTCAGCTAAAAGGCCAGCTCTGATCTTGCCTTAACTGAAGGGGCTCCTCAGTTCAGCTTCTCAAAATGAGGTTCCCTGCTGAGCTGCTGGGGCTGCTGATGCTCTGGATCCCAGGTAAGGCAGAGGGGAGGCAAAAAAAGTCATGGACTGGGGAGGCTGAGCCCAGGGGACATCAGTCACGATGTATCTGTGCACTGCTATATTCTTACACCTTACTCTCTGGAAATCAGCAGAGAATGTTTAAAGCTGTGAGAATTAGAAGAGTTTTCTATCAAGGGCCTGTGCTTCAGGGAGCTCAGTAACACAGAAAGAAGAGGAGGAAGCAGGAAAATTCTAGAGACACTTGTGTGCATATGAATCTATTTTCAAGTGGATAAGTATCAATGATATCACCCAGAAGAGTATGTAGCAAGAAATAATACTAAAAATTCCAAGAAAAAGGATAGTGACAATTGTCTGTAACTGTTACAGGGCAGGCAGAGGTGCACCCCAGACCCCCCTGCTCTAAATGGGTTCTGCCATCCGCTGTATCAACACAAAACATATGAGACTTTAATGGGAAGGAAAGTTAATACAATTAGGAAACAATACAGAAAAGGCAAAGAATATAGTTTCTAAACCAAGCACCCAAAGTTACCCGTCCCCTCGTGGGTAAAAGTCCACCCAAGCAGGATTGGCCCAGAGCAAGGCCCCAAAGCCTGCACAAGTCTAAAGCATCTTCCAGTGGGGACCCACAGAAAAGGGTCAGAAACTACCAGACAAGTCTGGAAGGAAAAGAGCAAAATCAAAATCAAGACAAAAACTACCATGGTCACCTCCCCACAGGTCTCTCACCCACATCTGTGTCACCCAGTCCAAGACCAAAAGGCAAGCGCAGTTTCTTCATATGTCTCTCAGCTCCATGTGCCTCCTCCAGGGCTCCTTCTGGCTCCATCCTGCTTCCCCTTTCTCAGTCTCCTCTGCAGCTTCTTCTCTCCCTGCTCAGCTCCGCATTCCCTTAGGTGGGGGAGGAAACCTGGAACCTCCCCCTTTCCTAGGGACCACTCTGTTACATAACCATATATTACTCTCTTTTATTTCAGGATCCAGTGGGGAGGTTGTTCTGACCCAGACCCCACTCTCCCTGCCCGTCGTCCCTGGGGAGCAGGTCTCCCTCTCCTGCAAGGCCAGTGAGAGCCTCCTACATAGTGATGGAAACACCTATTTGAGCTGGTTGCTACAGAAGCCAGGCCAGTCTCCAAGGCACCTAATCTATAAGGTTTCCACCAGGCCCTCTGGGGTCCCAGACAGGTTCAGTGGCAGCGGGTCAGGCACAGATTTCACCCTGAAGATCAGCAGGGTGGAGGCTGAGGATGTTGCAGTCTATTTCTGCATGCAGGCTACACATGCTCCTCCATAGTGGTTGAGCCTGGAACAAAAACCTACCTGTTCAGCAGCCCCAGCTGCCCACACATGCTCCTACTCTGGGGACCTGGCTTAGAAACTCTGTGTGTGAGGCTGATGGAGACTCAGGAGACTGAATAGGGATCACGGCTCTGTGCCAAGGCCACCCGCAGGCACCCCCTTTCCTGGCCCTGTCAGCACACAGCCTGGGCCTGCACAGCAGCAGGGAGATGCAAGGAGTCAGAGCCCCAGTCATGAAGAAGGGGAGATGAGGCGTCACCCTCATGCTCCCTGTCTGTGTGCAGTGTGGTCACATCAGCCTGGAGCACACAGGGGGAGGGGCAGGAACAATCCAATCGAATGCATATTGAGATTTAGCATTTTTTGTCATTACTTTGGATAATATTTGATTATATTCAGGAATTAGTATTTCCCAATTTTCTAGAATTCCTACTCAATTTTATATTGATCTCCCCATCAAGAAAACTGTTTAGTGATAACATTGCACATAATGTATCCTCAGCGAGAGTATTTCTAAAAATCAGTATTTGAGTTTACATGTAAATGGTTATAAATTCTTAGTTATTCAAGGTCCCTGTGCTATTGTATAAAAAGTTTTTGAATCATCACAATGACCTCTTTTTTTTTTTTTTTAAAGATTTATTTAGGGGCCTCCCCGGTGGCGCAGCGGTTGAGCGCTGGGTTGCGAAGCTGCCCGCAGCCTCTGCAGCACCGGTTCAATCCCCGGCTGTTCCCCAGCCACCAGAGGAGGGTCCCACATGGCGCGCAGACCTCTCCTGTCGCCCGCTGCTCCCCTCAGCAGTGTACTTCAGTCCTTCTGCCTGCTCTGCTCCCCGCTCTGGCTCTGGTGAATTCTCTCACCCTCCCATGCCTCTGACTGACCCAGTGCATGTATAAACAAAACAAACAAACAAACAAATAAATAAATAAAACATGCCTCTATAAAAAAAAAAAAGATTTTTTTATTTATTTATACAAGCACTGGGTATAGTCAGAAGCATGGGAGGGTGAGAGAATTCACCAGAGCCAGAGCAGGGAGCAGAGCAGGCAGAAGGACCGAAGTACACTGCTGAGGGGAGCAGCGGGTGGCAGGAGAGGTCTGCGCGCCATGTGGGACCCTCCTCCGGTAGCCGGGGTGCAGCCAGGGATCAAACCGGCGCCGCAGAGGCCGCGGGCAGCTTCTCAACCCAGCGCTCAACCATTGCGCCACCGGGGAGGCCCCTCTTTCCTTTTTTTAAAGATTTATTTTATGTAGGCAGACAAGAGCTGGGTATAGGCCAGTGGTGTGGGGGGTAAGAGGATTCACCAGACAGAATGGGGAGTCAGCAGGAGGATCAACTGAAATACACTGCTGAAGGGAGCAGCGGGTGAGACAGGAGAGTCTGCTGTGCCATGTTGATTGCTCTCTGGCCAGCTGGAGATGAACCTCTCTCTAGGGATTGAACTTGTGCTGTGGTGGCTCCCAAATGCTTGATAGAGCTGTCTTTAACCCCTGTGCCACCACGGGGGGCTCCACAATGACCTCTTTCTAAAAGAAAGTAAAAGTCCTTGAAATTCCAAAAGTTGGAGTTCAAAAATGAGAAGGAAAAATGGGAAGGTGTAGAGGGTGCATCTTGTCCCAATAGCATTGAAAGAACACAGAGCATATGAGATTTAAAAAACAGAAAACATGTTGAAGCACAGTGCATTCAGGGAATCAGTCAGCTGGTCCTGGCTCTAGTCCTGTCCTGTGCCTGTGCCCCCAGGGCCCTGGTGTTGACTGAGGATGGTGTGTCCGGGTCATGAGGGACACAGGTGTGTAGTTCTCTTTTAGTACTTGGAGATCCTGACCTCATAGAGTGAGTGACAAAGGGTCATCTCCTCATGCATTTTGAGGAGTTTTATTGCAGAAAGATCGGTATTAGTATACTTGTAAAAATATTGGACACAGTTGACCCTTGAAGCCACCTGGTTCAGGACTTTTCTTGTTGGGATGTGTTAGATTCATGCTCCAAAGTAGCCTCATCCCTTCTGAATGACTCTGCTCTTTGTCTGGGTTGTGTGAGCTGAGTCCAGCAAGGCCACACCCCACATCATCACCCTGTGACCCCAGAGGGAGCCGCCCACCACCCCACTACAGGGGGAGGAGACTGGGCAGTGTGTCAGCATGTTCTGGAAACCCTCACTCCTAAGCATGGTATATGAATGTGTCATATGTAAATATGAAGAATTCCTCCTCATAGCTCTAGTTATAACATAGGAACAGGACAGGGTGTGAGCAGAACACCAAGGTCACGGCAGGGAGGCGGCCACGGTTACATCTCCACGTGCTCCTGCTGCTGTGGGAGAGGAGAGAAGTTTCGTTTAAAGCCAAAACTGGTTCAATTTTAAATGCTGATTTCTACATATATTTGGCATCCACTTCTACAATGCTTAAAGCAGAAGAGTGGATGTGAAATTTAAAATATTTAAGTCATTTTTTTCCCTGTTTAGTTACTCTGTGTCCATATAGCTTGCTGTCAACTCCAAAAGCTAAGCAGGCTGTGTGACTTTTCCTGCCTCATTTCACCCTCCAGTGCTGAGAATGTGCTACCCAGTCTCCACGTGTCCCACTAGAAACTCCAGGAAAGAGACGCATATCTGCTAATAGCAAGTGTCTGCATTGACACTAACATAAAATGGCAGGAAAAGCGGCTTATCAGCTTAAACCACCTCTTGTGAATTATGCTTCCAGGTGCTCCTTAACATTGTGGCCCTGGGCCTCCCTGGTGGCGCAGCGGTTGAGCACTGGGTTGCGAAGCTGCCCGCAGCCTCTGCAGAGCCCATCGATCCCCGGCTGCTCCCGGCCACCGGAGGAGGGTCCCACATGGCGCGCAGACCCTCAGCAGTGTACTTCAGTCCTTCTGCCTGTTCTGCTCCCCGCTCTGGCTCTGGTGAATTCTCTCACCCTCCCGCGCTTCTGACTGTACCCAGTGCTTGTATAAATAAAATAAAAATAAATCTTAAAAAAAAAAACATTGTGGCCCTATTCAGCAGGGTGGACCCAACACAGATTTCACACTCAGTATCTGTAGCTTGACTCTTGAGGAAAGTAAAGATGTCCAGTCCCTAAGGGGACACCGAATGAAGGGCCCCATGTGTAACGTGCTCTCCTGGAGGGAGCAGAAACTTTGAGGGGCCTCACCCCATAAACTACGCAAAGGTTGTCATTCCAAGGACTCCCAAGCATGCCCAGGGATGCCGTTCCCATAGGGTGTCACATTCTGTAGATGGACCCTGTCTAACAGACCAGAGTCTCTGCTGGTTTTGAGCAAGTGAACTGCTGTGCTGTGGGTCACAGTGGAGAGTGAGAAGTGCAGAGACCTCCCAGGATTTCCAGGATCTGAGAGAAACCTCCAGTCAGTTGCTCATAATTAGGTGAGTACTCAGACATGCTGCCCAGGGAAATGACTTTTGCAATAACCTCGGAGAGCTCTGAAGAGGGACTTTTCTCCTGGGAGTGTCCAGAACACAATGCAGCCCTGTCATTCCTTGGCGCAGCCTGTGATACCCAGAGCAGAACACCCAGCTTAACCTTTACAGACCCTTGATGCTTAAAAACTGTGAGATTATAAGTGATATAGTTATAAGTCACTAAATTTGTGGTAAATTGTTTATGTCACAATATAAACCTAACACACGTGCCCCTGGGACCCATTTCTTTGAGCAATTAATCTTTGGGTCACTTTCATGGTCACAGTGGATGGATCTGCTGCTTCAGTCTGTCTGCTCATGTCCTCTCCTCTTCCTGGGCTCTGACCCTCGCGACACGGGGACCAACATCTTCTCTCTGCAGCTTTCCTTCCCATAGCATCATGTTTCAGTCTCTCTGCTCACAGGGGACTTCTCTCTCCACCCTGCTGCCCCACCAGGGGATTTGCATGTGGGTCCCCAGGGGGGCTGCCCTGGCAGGGCTGAGATAAAAGGTCAGCTGTGGTCTGGCCTTGCCTGCTCAGGACTCTAGCTCAGCCTCTCAAAATGAGGTTCCCCACTCAGCTCCTGGCGCTGCTGATGCTCTGGACCCCAGGTAAGGGCCCAGGGAGATGAACAAGGATATTGTGTGGGAGGGAGCTCTGAGGGAGCCAAACATTCTGTGTCTTCTCTGTCTGGGTGCTATGAGATTAGGATCTCATCCAGAATAATGTGTGATGCTTAGAAATGTAAGAGTGAGGGCCTCCCCAGTGGCGCATCAGGTTGAGCGCAGCACTGTGAAGCTGTCTGTAGCCTCTGCTGTGTGGGTCTGATACCCCAGTAGCCAAGGAGATAACACATGGCACAGCTGACCTCCCCTGTCTTGCCCGCTGCTCCTCTCAGCAATCCTTTCGGTCCATCTGCTTGTTCTGCTTCCACTCTGTCTCTGGTGAATACTCTCACCCTCCCGTGCTTCTGGCCTGTACCCCAGTTCTTGTATAAGTAAATAAAAAATCTTAAAAAAAAAAAGAAATGTAAAAGCAAGGAACAGTCCAGAAGGAACATGGATTGTCCTCTGGTGAGGGCTGTGACAGGAGAGAGACGATGGTGTCTGTGACTCCGAGGGCGTCCTTCACACCTACTGGCTCATGGTTCTTTATGTGACTGCATAATTTTGGAGTGGGAATCTGGATCACACAATTCTAACAGTGAAATGAAATAGTATTTCACTTAAATCAGAAAATTAAATCATGAAGCAGCTAATAATTTTATTTACAACCTTTTGTTTCTCTCATTTTTCAGGATCCAGTGGGGAGGTTGTGCTGACCCAGACCCCACTCTCCCTGCCCATCATCCCCAGGGAGCAGGTCTCCATCTCCTGCAGGGCCAGTCAGAGCCTCCAACATAGTGATGGAAACACCTATTTGTATTGGTTCCAGCAGAAGCCAGGCCAGTCTCCAAGGCGCCTGATCTTTATAGGTTCCCAGACAGTTTCAGTGGCAGCGGGTCAGGCACAGATTTCACCCTGAAGATCAGCAGGGTGGAGACTGAGGATGTTGGAGTCTATTACTGCTTTCAGACTACACATGTTCCTCCCACAGTGGTTGAGCCTTGAACTAAAACCTCCCTGTTCAGCAGCCCCAGCTGCCCACATGTGCTGGTTCTCGGTGGGGGCAGGCTCAGAAGTTCTGTGTGTGTGGAGAGGAAGATGATGGGGTCTCTGGGAACTAAGGCTTGGGGTGCTACACCAAGTGTGCCCCACAGGTGCCCCATCTCCTGGCCCTGTGAGCACACAGCCTGGCCTGCGCAGCAGCAGGGAGATGCAGGGATTTCTGAGCCCCAGTCAAGACAAAGAGGAGATGATTAGGTCACCCTCATGCTCCCCGTCTGTGTGCAGTGTGGTCACCTCAGCATGGAGCACACAAGTGGGAGGGTTCAGGGCAATGCAATTGATGCATGTTGAGAATTTGTACTTTTTGAATTATTCTTACGATAATATTTGAATATATTAGAAATCGGTATTTTCCCTATTTCTCAGATTACTACTCCATTTCATAATATCTTCCCATTCGAACATGTCTTGTGATATTATTACAAAGAAATATTCTCAGGTATATTATGCCTGAAAACCGTTAGTAAAAATCTTTATATATGCATGTCTACTTAAACTTTTGTAAATTCACAGCAAACTGAAGTGCCAGTGTTATCATGCAAAAAGTCTCTGATTCACCGTCTTGACCTCTTTCTGAAAGAAAGTGTAAAACGTTGAAATTGGAGAGCTGGGTTTCAAACATGAGAAGGCCAAGGTTAAAACATAAAGTATGGAATTTGGCCAAAGGAGCACTGTGAGAACACAGAGTGTATGGGTTAAAAATATACATGTATGAAAATATATAGAAGGAAATATAGGCGAAACACTACGTGATTTGCACATCAAAGACATCTTTACAGACACATCACCCAAAGCAGTGATAGTGAAGGCAAAGATAAACAGCTGGGACTATATCAAATTAAAGAGCTTTTGCACAGCAAAAGAGACAATAACAAAAACAAAGAGAAACCCCACCAACTGGGAGAACATTTTTGCACCCAACACTAATGATAAAGGACTGATCACAAAAATCTGCAAAGAGCTGATGAGTCTCAACAACAACAAAGAAAATAATCCAGTCAAAAAATGGGCAGAAGAGCTTAAAAGAAACTTCTCTGAAGAGGAAATGCAAATGGCCAACAGGCATATGAAAAAATGTTCAACATCACTTGTCATCAGGGAAATGCAAATCAAAACTACCATGAGATACCATCTTACACCAGTGAGAATGGCACATATTAAAAAAACTAGCAATAACAAATGTTGGCGAGGGTGTGGAGAAAAAGGAACTCTTCTGCACTGTTGGTGGGAGTGCAAACTGGTCCGACCACTGTGGAAAGCTGTGTGGAGATTTCTGGACCTACTAAACATAGAGCTTCCATATGACCCAGCAATTCCACTCCTAGGTATTTACCCAAAGGACACAGAAACATCAATTCCAAAGAGCACCTGCACCCCTATGTTTATAGCAGCACTGTTTACAATAGCTAAGCTTTGGAAACAACCCAAATGCCCAAAAATAGATGACTGGATCAAGAAGATGTGGTACATATATACCATGGAATATTACTCAGCATTCAAAAAAGATAAACACATGCAATTTGCTGCAACATGGATGGCGCTGGAAGGGATCATGCTCAGCGAAATAAGCCAAAAAGAAAGAGAAAAATACCGGATGGTCTCACTCATAGCAGGAATCTAGAAAACTTAAATAAGGGACCGGGAAAATGAATAACTATAAGAAAGTGAAAATCAAAATCAACAAAAAACTATGAACCAGAGACACTTTTAGGGGGGCGGGGGCGGGAGGGGAGGGATTGGGGTCAGAATGGGGGGCTGCAATTGTATGGGGAATATAACAATAAAATTTATTAAAAAAAAAAAATATATACATGTATGTATGCATGTTGTCCTCTCCTGTCTCGCCCGCTGCTCCCCTCAGTGCATTCAGGGATCAACCCCACTTGGTCCTGGCTCTAGTCCTTTCCTTTGCTGTGCTCCCCAGCGTTGGTGTTGGCTGGGAGTGGTGCCTCTGTATGCTGAGGGACACAGGTGTGTAGTTGCCCTTCTTTATGGATTTTGGCCAGACTTGGGATCAGAGAAGTGCTGACTTCATAAAGTGAGTTTCAAAGTGTTCCGTTCTCAGTATTTTTGAAGAATTGTTGGAAGATTTTTTTTTTAACTGATGGACAGAATTCACCCTGGAAGCCATCTGGTTCAGTACTTTTCTTATAGGGACTGGTGGTATTCATTCAGCAAACTAGCCGTCCTCCCTTTTGAGTGACTCGGTTCTTTTCTTGGGGTGTGTGGCAGAGTCCAGCGTATCCACACCCCACAGACCCCACCAGTGATCCCAGAGGGAGCCTCCAACTGCCCAGGCACAGGGGCAGTCAGCTGGGAGCTGCTGTATCACAGAACTGCCGTTAGAGGGCAGCAAACGCCACAGAAACACAAGACTCAGGCTGAGGTTTGGAATCCTGAGACACTAGGAGGGAGCCTGTCCCAGTATCTAGTGGGAGCCCCTAAAATTGGAGAGTCTCTGGGTCGGGGGGACACTTGGAGGAACCCTAGTGTGCTGAGTGTTAGTCTGTGTTCCATGTTTGGAAGCAGCTGAGCCCCCTGAGCAGCCATTGCTGTCCCCAGAGCCATTCCCACCTCTCTTTGCAGGGTAGCCTAGGAGACACCTCAGGACGTGGGGACCCCATCTGTTACCCTTGTCTCCCTGTAGTTCTGATACTGCTGAAAGAGGAGGACTCAGCTTCATCTTCCGCTTGTCTGCCTGAAACTCAAGTTATTTTGATAATAAATTTGTAGGCTGATTTACTTTCTGATATGAATTATAACAACCCGAATAAACTCCTTGCCTGTTATTGATATTTGAGGGTGTCATTATTTGTTTCCTCACTTAGATATCAGTATGGACACTGTGTTGACCCTGACTCAGGCTCCCTCCCTGGTCTAGAAGATGGTCAATGTGTCATACAGGACAATGCTGGAAGCTGACCTTGTCCAGGCCTGAAGCAGCCAAAATCAGAGCCAACTCCCAGGCCTCTTCTCTAGCCTAGCCCCTGGCAGGGTACTGGTCAGGGTCAGGGTTGTGTCTGGACAGATGACTCTCTCACCATCAGTGACAGCCCTATCCCATCAGCACCCCCATACAACCTGTCATATTCCTGTCCTGGGGCTGCTGTGGTCTCTGGGACCTACTGAAGGGAGTAGGGCTGTGCCTACAATGCCACAATCTCATGCCCTCCTATCCATCCCCTCTGCCATCAGGCCCACAGAGCAATCCCCCTGCACCACCAGGTGGAGGTTTCAGTGTGTCTGGTCCCACCTCCTGTTCTGAGTCCCCCCAGGTCATCCTGTTTCACAAAAGTCACTATAACCTCATATAATATCAACGAATTAGAGCAAATGAGTCTGTACAATTTATTTGATTGTACTTTCTTAATAGAGATAAGAAAAAAATTGTCTTGATTCCTTAAGGAACAAAAGAACACTGCACATTCAAGACAATGGAACATTGTGTCCTGTCATCCCCAGTGAGAAATATCTTCTCTGCAGGCAAATTTGCCCTGCCCTGGGGGTACCTGGTGATCTACCCCTGTTCTTTTGCACATTCCCAGAGCACAGCCCCTCCCTCCACACTATTCATAGTCTATCCCAGCCCCTGAGAGTCAGTCCCAGTCAGGACCCAGCATGGACATGAGGGCCCCTGCTCGGCTCCTCAGCCTCCTGCTGCTCTGGCTCCCAGGTGAGGAAGGAAACACCAGGAGTTGATCAGCCCTGGGTGGGCAGGCCCCCTGGCCCTCTGGGAAGCCCTCTGATGACAGGATGACAGTGTGGGTTTATTTTCTGTTTCCTTCTCAGGGGCCAAGTGTGACATCCAGATGAGCCAATCTCCACCCTCCATGTCTGCATCTCTGGGAGACAAAGTCACCATCTCCTGCTGGGCCAGTTAGAGTGTTAGCATTAATTTACACTGGTATGACCAGAAACCAGGGAAACCTCCTATGCCCCTGATCTATGGCTGCATCCAGTTTGCAGCCCAGGGTCCTATCCTGCTTCAGTGGCAGTGGATCTGGGACAGATTTCACTCTCACCATCAGCAGCCTAGAGCCTGAAGATGCTGCCGCTTATTACTGTCAGCAGGATAACTACCCTCCCACAGTGACACAAGCCTGAACAAAAACCACCCAAGGAAGTGTGAGGCTGGACAGCCCCAACTAATCCTCCGGGTGCCCAATCTGCTGAGAGATGCTCTCAATGTAGCTGAGTTTGAAGATGACTAAAGATATCTGGTAGAACTGACCCCCTCTTGCACTAGAGATTGACACTTCCTTTATAACCCAAGACCCACAATACAAAAGAAAGGTCGCTTTTGGTGTTGTGTATTTTAGGAAAATGTAGAATGTGCATGCCATGGCATGTAACCACCATTACAGCATCTGAAGAGCAGTTTCACTGCCCTGAAATTGCTCTGAGCCCCACCTGTTTCTCCACTTCCTCCCAATGCCTGAAACCACTGATGTTTTTACTGCCCCTCTGGGGTTGCCTTCTCCAGAATGCCCAGTGGGTGGAACCACACAGAATGCAGCCTGTTTCACAAGGGCTTCCTCACTTACGTATGCAGTAGGATCTGACACGTCCTGTCATGGCTTAGCTAGTTCCTTTGCAGCGCTGAGGATGCTCCGTTGTCTGGGAGTGTCACTTCCAATTTACCCTCCGACTGAGCTGCTGACATACTTTGGTGCTGTGTGTGTTAAGAAGGACTTTAGCCCAATTCTTTTTTGGGTTGTGTGATGTCTTATATTTGAGGTTTTATTAACATTTGATTTATTTCTACATACAAGAACTGGGGTACAGGCAGAGGTGTGGGGTGTGAGAGGATTCACCAGAGACAGAGTGGGGAGCAGAGCAGGCAGATATACTGAAACGCAATGCTGAGGGGAGCACCAGGCGCCACGGGAGAGGTCTGCTGCGCCATGTCGGTTGGCCCCTGGCCAGGGATCAAATTCATATCTCTGAGGCTGCCAATACTTTGATAGTGCCGTATCTTTAAACATTGCACTACCAGGGAGGCCCTTATGTTTGACTTTTAAGAATTCATTTTATATAATGAAAAATTGTCCAATAAGAGATTGGATTTTCCCAACTTTTCTCTTTTTTTTTTTTTTTTTAAAGATTTATTTATTTTTATACAAGATTTGGGGTACAGGCCAGAGATGCACGGGAAGGTGAGAGGATTCACCAGAGACAGAGTGGGGAATAGAACAGGCAGATATACGAAATACACTGCTGAGGGGAGCAGCAGGCGAGACAGGAGAGGTCTGTCCCGCCATGTGGGTTTCTCTCTGGCCGGCTGGGAATCGAACTTGTGCTGCAGTGGCTGCGGATTGCTTCATAGGTTGCTTCTTAACCCCTGTGCCACCAGGAAGGCCCCCAACTTTTCTCTTGATGTTTACTGTCAGGACTTGTTTTAATACAGAGAGTTAGAGTTTAAAGTAGAATCTTTTAATTGACTGGGGGTTGGGGTATGGTCAGGAAGCCAAATATTAGAACTGGGGGATTCAAACTTGCTCCCACAGAAACCAGAGCAATTTTCTATGATCCACTGTTATGTTCTCTAAATATGTGGAGCAAAGAAGGGGAAATAAGAAAAGGCATCTCTCCCTATGGCACCATGTGTCTTGGATTGTAACGGTTGTCCCTCATTTTCATCATTGATGAATAATAGTGATCTTTACCTCTTTGGAAAAAAGAGATTTGGTTCTTATTATAAGCAGAAGTTTCTAGAAAAATGATTTGCACAGCAAATCCCATAGGGGAATGAGGCAAAAAGGTCCCAGATCAGTCTCAGCAAGTTTTTAGTTGTGATACAACTACTGGACTGCAAACGACTTGGAAAACTCCAAAATTTGACTTTGCTGTCCATGTTCAGAGACCATACTGATGGCTGTCCTAGTTATTTTTCATTATCTACAAGTAACTTAAACACACTTTTTAGTCTATTTTATTTTAATTTGAGGGTATGATTTCCATTCCTTAGTACCTACTTCTTACAGGTTCTGCAAGCACACACGAGGGAGTACCCAAGTGAAATTCTCAATAGACATCCTCTTCCAAATTTTGTTCCCGAATGTGCATTTGCTAACAACATTAAGAATAATAACAAAAAAATAATTAGCAGGCTACAAGAGGGGAAAAGAGATGTCACTTCTGGGTTTTGATTTACATTTCTTGATGAGGACAAATGTGATCATCTCTTCAAGTACCTATAACCCTTTCTATACTTTCTCTAGAAAAACATCTGTGCAGTTCCTATGCCCAAGGTGTTTTTAATATTATTGACTTTTATGAATATATAATAAAGTTTCTGTGTTAACCCCTTTCAAATACATGGCTTGAAAATATTTTCTCCTAGGCTATAAGTGACTTATCTTTTGATTTCTTATTTCATTTCCTGTGAAGCTTTTCAGACTGATGTGCTCCCACTTACTGACATTTGATATTGTTTCTTGCACCTCTTTCTAGACCAATGTCAAACAGGCTTTTCCTTATGTTTTTGGAGGAAGGAAGGGTTTTACACTCTTATATAAGTCAGTTCTTCATTATTTTATCATTTTTAATTAATTTGTGAGGACACAAGACAGGGATCCAAACTGATCTCAGCAAGAGGCTCTTCAGGTCTCTCTGTATCTTTTGTTGAGGAGACGCTCCTTTCCCATCGAGTGCTCTTGGCTCCCCTGTGAAATATCAGTTAACCACGCACATGGAGGTTTATTTTCTGGGCCTTCTGTTCTTCTTTTTGGGTTAGGTGTCTGTTTTTATGCCAGTACCATCGTCTTTTAATTACTAGAGCTGTGCAGCACAGTTGGAAGTGAGGTGTTGTGTTGATTGGACTCCACGTTCTCTTGGGCCTGCCAACCAATATTAGGATTTGTTCTATTTCTATGAAAAATGACATTGGAGTTTTGATAGCTTATATAGGAGGCATAGGACACTTTGAGCAGAATGGACACTTCAACAATAGTCACTTCTCCAGTGCATGAACATGGGGAACCTTCCATTTAGTTGTGTCTCCCTCAATTCTAAAGCAATCCCACTTTCATGAGAAAAAGCCTCTGGGACAGGGTGGTACAGACTGTTGGAAAGGGTCAAAAGTTATTCTAAAAATCCTCTACTAAAAGGAATGTCTCTTTGGACCCCTCTGATACTCAGAATGGTGAGTGTCTCTAACCTTGACCAAAGGAATATGGGTTGGAACTGCTGCTGGTGACAAATTGGGAGACGAAGCTATACAGAGTGTCAAAACCCCACCACTCTGAATTCATGGCAAAACATGCAGAGTATCACCAACTAGACCGTGTGCACAGGTCTTGTCAAATCGGGTGAATTGCTCTAAGGCCATTCAGAAAAGGGTTCTATAATTATATATAGTTATGTTTTCTTCATGCTATTCCGTCACTGAAGGGAATTTCATCCAGCCATATATCTATATAGCTGCATCTATTTACACCTATTCCTCTATCTGTATTAACTGAAAAAGAGAGTGAATTCAAAGTATAGTAAATGAGCAATTTATTGAACAGATTATTCAGAGATAAAGTGAGGATTATTTGTCTGGGAGACCATCCTGAGATTCTCGGATGAGAATCTGAGAGAGGTCCTGAGGAGAGGTCTGTCCTTATATACATACTGAGTTATAAGCATACAGACATTACCTAATTGTTCTTCAACAAAGAAAGGAAAGCCTGCAGTTAGCTTCTCACATTTTTCTTAAACAAAGGAGACTGATTTCTAGCATTCTTAGACAACTGACAAGGAGAAACTCTGCTGAAGACTTGACAGCACCCCTTGATCTTACAAAGTCTATGTGGTCAGAGCTCTTTGTGGAGAGACATAGGACCAAAGTTTATCTGAGTCTCGAGTCCTCAGAACAACATTTGAGATGTGAGGGCACGGTCAGGTGTTACCTCAGGCTCCATCCACCTAACTCTTGTATCTGCCATGTTAAACAGGTGAGTGGGTGATGAAGACTAAGAATAGAAAAGTAGGAATGGAGACACCACAAGATCAGACACTGGCTCACAGAATGCCAGGAGATGGAGGAGGCCATAGAAGGGATTGGCCACTAACCCAGCTATAGGAACTAAAACTCCTTAGTGCTAATGTCTAGAACACAAGGCACAGATCCAAGTAGGGGCCAGACTGCTGAGTGAGCAGAGGTGAAGACATGGAGATTGAGGGCCATTGTATAATCCTGGTTCCTTTCAAATTCTCTATAGCTATCCAAACTCAGCAACAAGCCAGCCACTCCACAAAGCAGTGAGTCCCTCTGAAGGCGAAGACTGTAACAGTGGGATTTCTGCACTGGCCTGGGGCAGCAGACCTTCTGCTCACCTGTGACTATGTGGGTGCTTCTTTTCATCAAACTTTTCCTCTGTAGCACCCCAAACCTCTCCCTTTGCAGAGCAGCAGCCTCGCCCAAAAGTGGCATTTAAAATAGCCAATCAGGAGCTTCCTGGTTAGCCCTAGGGGCTCACACGCAAGATAAGGCCCCCTGCTTTCCCTTGATGGAGGTGGCTTTTCCCGACTTATTTTTTTACTTGTCCCACCATCTTTCCAACTATAAAACTTCCTTTTTGAGTAACTTTTTGAAACACATGTGCACTTTCTAGAAGGGATGCTGACTGTTCATTAGTCATATAATAAAACCAGTTAGAGCTATAAAGTTAATCAGGTTGGATTTTTGCTCTATAACAGACACAACCAGAGAATTCTTGAACTAGCTCCAGTCCATGATGGTATTGGGAAGAAACTGTGATGATGGGCAACTGAGAGGCTGTGGAGGGAGGGAAAAGTGTGGGAGATGGGATTCAAATAATGGGGAGATTAATTTTCCAGTGTTTTTGGTATTTATTTTAAATTTGAGACTTGAAGCAATGAAAGTGCTGGAAGAAAAAGCAAGAGTAAAAGCTGAGTTAAGTGGTTCAACATTAGTTAAGGACGTCAACAAAAGACTCTAAAACCAAGGACACTGAGGGCTGGCAGGGCTGCTCTCTGTCCAGCCCTGTCCCTGCACCTGGGCCAGCCTCTCACAGCCAGATCCTCCCAGCATCACTGAAGGAGCATGGACTCCACCACAAGCATTTCCTCCCCACAGAGAGAATACTGTGTTCTCTCTCCTCACAAGAGCTTCCTGTGTCCTCTTTTTGGTTCTCTCCACCCAGCTGTCCCCCCATCCCAGGGCATTTGCATGAGGGCCCCCAGGGAGGAGCTGCCCTTGCAAATCTCAGCTAAAAGGCCAGCTCTGATCTTGCCTTGACTCAGGGGGCTCCTCAGTCAGCTTCTCAAAATGAGGTTCCCTGCTGAGCTGCTGGGGCTGCTGCTGCTCTGGACCCCAGGTAAGGCAGAGGGGAGGGGAGAAAACAGCAAGGGTGGGGTGGCTGAAAGAGGGTGACCACTCCTGTGTATTCGGTACACGCTTTAGACACATGCCTCTCAGTGTCTGGGGAGCAGCAGGAGAGGATTACGACTCAGTGTCAAGGACCTGTGGTCTAGTGAACTGTGACACAGAAAGAGAAGGATTCTAGGGATTCTTCAATCAGTTTTGAATGTAGATGTTTTCACTATCAGTCAATAGGTAATCAAAAACACAATGATGTAGCAAGAAGTAATTAAAGGAAATGTATGAAAATGGTTCATAAATTTGTACATAACCTTCTATTTCTTCCTCCTTTCTTCAGGATCCAGTGGGGAGGTTGTGCTGACCCAGACCCCCCTCTCTTTGCCTGTCGTCCCTGGGGAGCAGGTCTCCATCTCCTGCAGGGCCAGTCAGAGCCTCCTACATAGTAATGGAAACACCTATTTGTATTGGTTCCAGCAGAAGCCAGGCCAGTCTCCAAGGCGCCTGATCTATAAGGTTTCCAACAGGCCCTCTGGGGTCCCAGACAGGTTCAGTGGCAGCGGGGCAGGCACAGATTTCACCCTCAAGATCAGCAGGGTGGAGGCTGAGGATGTTGCAGTCTATTACTGCTTTCAGAGTACACATGTTCCTCCCACAGTGGTTGAGCCTTGAACAAAAACCTCCCTGTTCAGCAGCCCCAGCTGCCCATTCGTGTTATTTCTCTGGGGAGCAGGCTCAGCAGCTCTGAGTGTGGAGAGGCAGATGACGGGGCCTCAGGGGAAATGATTGAGCCTGAGGACTCTGTGTCTAGGCGACCCCATAGGTGCCACCTTCAAATCCAGTTTTAGCAAGATCTCTGCTACATCAGAGCAACTGTTCTCCTGTTCTGGTCACTCCTGTTACCTGGTCAGATTCCTCAGTTGCCACCATCGTGCAGGTGTCTCATCACTTTGTTCTGCCTTCAGCAAAGATCCTGTTAAGTCAGTGTTCATCCCCATCACCCTGGTGTTTCCTCTGAGTAATTTTATATCCTCTGATCCTCACCCTGTCCTTGGCTATAAATTCCCACTTGCCCAGGCTCCATTTGAAGTTCAAACCCCTCTCTGTGCTGTTGCAAAATCCCACTGGAGTGGCCCCTCCACCTATGGTGATCACAGGGAATAAGTCTGCCTCACCACCTGGAACCAATATCGTTGAATTGTTTTTCTTTATCATATGAGAGGCATGGTTTGCAAAGAGACTTTGCATACATCTTTAATTTCCAGCTTAATTTTCCTTTAATAGGTGTATGCATTTTATCTCAATTTAATCTTTAGAAAGTCAATAGTAGGGCCTCCCCTATTGGCACAGCAGTTGAGCGCTGAGCTGCTAAGCTACCCGGAGCCTCTACAGCGCCGGTTCAATCCCTGGTCGCCTACGAGGATCCCATATGGCGCGACAGACCCCCCTGCCAAGCCCGAAGCTCCCCTCAGCAGTGTATTTCTTCGTCAGTCTGCCTGTTCTGTTCCTTGCTCTGGCTCTGGTGAATTCTCTCACCCTCCCACGCTTCTGACTGTACCCAGTGCTTGTATAAAATAAATAAATAAATAAATAAATAAATAAATAAATGAATGAATGAATAAATAAATAAATAAATCTTTTTTAAAAAATGTTTAAAAAAAAAAGAATGTCAACAGTAGACTTTTAAATATTAGCCAGAGTAAGAAGAAATTACATTTATGAAAACTTTACCTTTTTAATAAAAATGTAAAATACACCAGGGCAATATTACAGAACTAGAAATGTGTTTGAGGAAGCAGAAGGAAACTCCCACGTAGGCACCATAGATTTGTATCACTATTTCTTTCTTTTTTTTTTTCCTCTTGAGGAGGGTTTCTCTCTCCCAGCTCTGAAATCACCAGCAGCACCACCCTCTGTCATCTGTCCTGCCCTGTGTAAGTTGCCCAGTTTGACAAGCCTGCTCTTCCCCTGCTCTACCCAGACCCAGCCTTGGGGCAAATTTTTCTATTGGGTTGTTCATCTTTGTGCTTATGGATTCATGACAGCTCTTTACACAGTCTGGGTGTTAGTTATTTGTCTGTTATTCATAACACATATATTCCCCCCATCTGTAGTTTAGCATTTTACTCTTTTTATATTGATATTTAATGAGAATAAATTCTTAATTTGAATGTAAGAAAATGTATTAATTTTTATGGTTTTGCTTTTTTGGCCTAAATCTTCCTTACCCAAACTCATAAAGAATTTCCTGTAGAGCTTTGTAAACTAAGGGCTTTGACTTCCACTTAATGGAATTTTATAAACCTGGAGGTAAACTGATGTTTGTCTGTGTGTTGTGTGTGTGTGTGTGTATGAAGTAGGAATACTATTTGTGTTTTAGTTTTGTTTCTAAACAATTTGTACTGATCTACCATTAGTTCAGAATATGATGTAGGTTTCAAGAGTACAGTTCACACTGCAACATGTGACTTTAGCACCCTGCACCCCAGCAACCTTTCTAGTGCCCACTAGGTATTGATCATTGTCACATTGACCTGCTCTATCCATTCTTCCTTTCAGACATTTTCCCTTGCCCCCTTGTATCATACTTTTTTTCATACACTGAGTATCTTGTTATCACTTCTTTTTTGTATAATAAATTTTAATTTTATATTCCCCAAAAAATTGCAATCCCCTTATTTTGACTCCGATCTTTCTCCTCCCACCCCCTAGACCCCACAGAGTGTCTCTGGTTCATAGCTTTTTGTTGATTTTGATTTTCACTTTCTTATAGTTATTCATTTTCCTGATCCCTTATTTAAGTTTTCTAGATTCCTGCTATGAGTGAGACCATCCGGAATTTTTCTTTTTCTTTCTGGCTTATTTCGCTGAGCATGATCCCTTCCAGCGCCATCCATGTTGCTGCAAATTGCATGTGTTTATCTTTTTTGAATGCTGAGTAATATTCCATGGTATATATGTACCACATCTTCTTGATCCAGTCATCTATTTTAGGGCATTTGGGCTGTTTCCAAAGCTTAGCTATTGTAAACAGTGCTGCTATAAACATAGGGGTGCAGGTGTTCTTTGGAATTGTTTCTGTGTCCTTTGGGTAAATACCTAGGAGTGGAATTGCTGGATCATATGGAAGCTCTGTGTTTAGTAGGTCCAGAAATCTCCACACAGCTCTCCATAGTGGTTGGACCAGTTTGCACTCCCACCAACAGTGCAGAAGAGTTCCTTTTTCTCCACACCCTCGCCAACATTTGTTGTTGCTAGTTTTTTTCATATATGCCATTCTCACTGGTGTAATATGGTATCTCATGGTAGTTTTGATTTGCATTTCCCTGATTACAAGTGATGTTGAACATTTTTTCATATGCTTGTTGGCCATTTGCATTTCCTCTTCAGAGAAGTTTCTTTTTAGCTCTTCTGCCCATTTTTTCACTGGATTATTTTCTTTGTTGTTGTTGAGTCTCATCAGCTCTTTGCAGATATTTGTGATCAGTCCTTTATCATTAGTGTTGTGTGCAAAAATGTTCTCCCAGTTGGTGGGGTGTCTCTTTGTTTTTGTTATTGTCTCTTTTGCTGTGCAGAAGCTCTTTAATTTGATGTAGTCCCAGCTGTTGATTTTTGCCTTCACTATCACTGCTTTGGGTGATGTGTCTGTAAAGATGTCTTTGATGTGCATATCATGTAGTGTTTTGCCTATATTTCCTTCTATATATTTTATGGTTTCAGGTCTTATGTCTAGTTCTTTAATCCATTTTGAGTTGATTTTTGTGTATGGTGTGAGGTAGTGGTCAAGCTTCATTCTTTTGCATGTAGCGACCCGGTTTTCCCAGCACCATTTATTGAACAAACTTTCTTTGCTCCAATGCATAGTCTTTGCTCCTTTGTCAAAGATTAGTTGACCATAAATCTGTGGGTTTATTTCTGGATTTTCTATTCGATTCCATTGGTCTGTATGTCTGTTCTTGTTCCAATACCATGCAGTTATGATGATTATGGCTTTGTAGTATAGTTTGAAGTCTGGGAGTGTGATGCCTCCATTCCCTTCTTTTTTTTCCAGGAGAGCTTTGGCTATTGGCGGTTTTTGGTGATTCCATATGAATTTCATCAATAATTGTTCTATTTCTTTGAAGAATGACATTGAAATTTTGATTGGAATAGCATTGAATCTGTATATTGCTTTTGGTAGGATGGCCATTTTAATAATGTTTATTCTTCCAATCCATGAGCAGGGGATGTCTTTCCATTTCTTTGTGTCTTCTTCTATTTCTTTTAACAGTGTTTTATAGTTTTCTTTGTATAGGTCCTTTACCTCTTTTGTTAGATTTATTCTCAAATATTTGATTTTTTTTGTTTTGATAATAAAAGGGATGGTTTTTTTTTATTTCTTCTTCTTCAGATTTATTGTTTGTGTATAGGAAGGCTATTGACTTTTGCATGTTGATTTTGTATCCTGCCACTTTACTGAACTGATTGATGAGTTGAATTAGTTTTTCTGTGGAGTTTTGGGGTTCTCTATGTATATTATCATATCATCTGCAAATAGTGATAGTTTGACTTCTTCTTTTCCTATTTGGATTCCTTGGATGTCTTTCTCTTGTCTTATTGCTCTGGCTAGGACTTCCAGTATTATATTGAAAAGCAGTGGTGAGAGTGGACATCCTTGTCTTGTTCCAGACCTTAATGGAATTGCTTTCAGCTTTTCACCATTGAGAATGATACTGGCTGTTGGCTTGTCATAGATGGCCTTTATGATGTTGAGGTATGTTCCTTGTATTCCAAGAATTTCAAGGGCTTTTATCATGAATGGGTGTTGCACTTTGTCGAAAGCTTTCTCAGCATCTATTGATATTATCATATGGTTTTTATATTTCTTTTTGTTTATGTTGGATAACGCTGATTGATTTTCGGATGTTGAACCATCCTTGTGTCCCTGGAATGAATCCTACTTGGTCGTGGTGAATTATCTTATGGATACATTGTTGGATTCTGACAGCTAAAATTTTATTGAGGATTTTTGCATCAGTGTTCATTAGGGAGATTGGCCTGTAGTTTTCCTTTTTTGTGTTGTCCTTGTTCGGTTTTGGTATTAGTGTAATGTTGGCTTCATAGAACGTGTTTGGTATTGTCCCTTCCTTCTCAATTTTTTGGAAGAGTTTGTGAAGGATAGGCATTAATTTGTCTCTGAATGTTTGGTAGAATTCATTTGTAAATCCATCAGGTCCTGGGCTTTTGTTTTTGGGAAGGTTTTTGATTACCATTTCAATTTTGCTGCTTGTAATTGGTCTGTTTAGGTGTTCTATTTCTTCTTTATCTAGCTTTGGGTGATTGTAGAGTTGTAGGAATTTGTCCATCTCCTCTAGATTGTTGAACTTGTTTCCATATAGCTGTTCATAGTAGTTACTGATTATTCTTTTGTTTTCTGCTGTGACCGTTGTGATTTCTCCTCTTTCATTTATGATCCTGTTTATTTGTGCTTTCTCCCTTTTTTCCTTTGTGAGCCTGGCTAGGGGTTTGTCTATTTTATTGATTTTTTTGAAGAACCAGCTCTTGGTTTCATTGATCTTTTGGATTGTTTTTTTAGTTTCGATTTCATTTATTTCTGCTTTGGTTTTTATTATTTCTTTTCTTCTGCTGGTTTTGGGGTTTTTTTGTTGTTCTTTTTCTAGATCTTTGAGCTTCGAGATTAGGTTGTTTCTTTGAGTTCTTTCTTGTTTCTTGATGTGAGCATCTATTGCTATATATTTTCCTCTTATTTTCTTCTTACTGCTTTTGCTGCATCCCATACATTTAGGATATTGGTGTCCTCCTTTTCATTCAATTCAAAGAATTTTTTAATTTCTTCTTTGATCTCCTCATTAGTAGAGTGGTCTTCCACAAGTGTGGTTTTTAATCTCCATGAGGTAGGAGAGTTCCTTGCCTTCTTTTTATGGTTTATTTCTAGTTTGATGCCTTCATGGTCAGAAAAGATGGTTGGTATGATTTCAGTTTTGGTGTATTTGTTGATGTTTGTCTTGTGCCCCAGTATGTGATCGATCCTGGAGAATGATCAGTGTGCTCTTGAGAAAAATGTGTACTCCAATTTTTGGGGGTTTAGTGTTCTATAGATGTCTGGTAAGCCCAAATGCTCTAGGTCCTTACTTAGAGCTTTAGTTTCTTTACTTATTTTTTGTCTTGTTGATCTATCCATTGTTGATAGTGGTGTGTTGAAGTCTCCCACTACGTATGTGTTTTCTCTGATGTCTGTTTTCAGAGATGACAACAGTTGTCTGATATATTTTGATGCTCCTTCATTTGGTGAGTATATGTTAATGAGTGCTATTTTTTCTTGAAATATTGTCCCCTTGATCATAATGTAGTGACTGTTGGGGTCTCTTTTTATTTTTTTGAGTTTGAAGTCTGTTTTATCTGATATAAGTATAGCTGTTCCTGCTTTCTTTTTTGGTCCATTTGCTTGTAGGATTGTTTTCCATCCTTTAACTTTGAGTCTATTTTTATCTTTTGTAGCTAAATGTGTTTCCTGGAGACAGCAAAAGGTTGGGTTTTATTTCTTAATCCAGCCTGTGACTCCGTGTCTTTTTATTGAAGAGTTTAATCCATTTACATTTGGAGTTAATATTGATATGTTTGCATCTGTATTTGCCTTTGTGTTTGTCCTTCCTTTGATTTTATTTATTTATTTTTTTAATAACTTTTTTTTTGTCCTTCCTTCATTGTTATTCATCCCTCTGAGGTTCTGGCTTTAGGATTCCTTGTAGCATTTTTTGGAGTGGGGGTTTAGTGGTAATGAAATTCCAGAGTTTCTGTTTGTCTGGGAAGGTCCTTATTCTTTCTTCATAGAGGAAGGAGAGCTTTGCGGGATAGAGTATTCCTGGTTGGCATCTGTTTTCTTGGAGTCTGTTGACTATGTCCCTCCACTCTCTCCTTGCCCGTAGTGTTTCTTCGGAGAAGTCTGACGTCAGCCTGATTGGCTTTCCTTTGAATGTTATCTGTTTCTTCCCTCTTGTCAGCTTCATTATTTTTTCCTTGTCCTGGATTCTTGGGAGCTTTACTATTATGTGTCTTGCTGTATTTTTCCTTTCGTCGTGGAAGTTTGGTGTTCTTCTTGCTTCTTGTATATCAATTTTCAGCTCCTTCTTCACATTTGGGAAGTTCTCTTCAATTATCTCTTTGAATATTTTCTCTGTTCCTACATCTCTCTCCTCTCCTTCTGGTATTCCTATAACTCTTATATTTCCTTTCCTCATGGAGTCAGATAGTTCCCAAAGTCTTTCTTTGGTCTTTTTCCTTCATACTTCTCTTTCCTTTTCTGTTTTGGTTCTTTTTATTTCTCTGTCTTCAATAGTACTTACTCGTTCTTCCATTTCATCTATTCTGCTTTCATTGCTTTTCCCAGAGTTCTTTAGTTTCTCCATTAATTCTTTGATCTGCGTTTCTTTTGCTTCCCCCTTTAGGGACTCAATTTCATTCTTCTGATTGTTGATTATTTTTCTCATATCATTGTTTTCCTTTATGAGTTCTGTCACTTTTTTAATCATGGCAATTTTAAATTCTCTTTCTGGAAGGCTCAGAAGTTCTTCCAAGTTACTGTCGTTGCAATCTGGGGGGTGGTTTTCTTTTTGTGGTGTGCTTTTTTCCTGAGGAATAGTTAGGTTGTGTGTGGTTCTTCTACTCCCTACTGTCTGTTTTCTAATTTGTCGTATGCATTGGGACACTGTGTTGCTGGGACTGGCCGGCATCTGGGTGAACTTCTCTGCTCCCCTCTGGCTCCTCTGGGAGCCATCTGTCGGTTTCAAGCAGTCTTTACTGAAGAAAGGTCCCTGTTCTATGGGGTGTTAGTGACTTTTTTCCTGGTCGCTAGGTGGCACCAGAGATCTCTCCTAGTGTCCCTGGGGAGCTGTTTTTTTCACCCTGTGGGACAGGGAACAGAGCGGGAATGGTAAGGTAAACCTCAACAGCTTTGGGGTGCTGTGTCTGCCTTGTGCCTCACTGTTGTGGAGAACCCACACCCCGAATTTCCTGCCCTGGGTCTCAGTTCCAAAGCCCTCAGGACCAGGACATGGGCTGTAGCCCAGTTCAGTGTCCACAGAGATGGCGCCTTTTGCACCCCACTCCCGTGCCCGGGCGCCTGGTTTCTGATTACTCAGTGAGGGAATTTCACCTCAGTTAGGGCCCCCATGCGTCTCCCCACAAGCCTAGGTCTCAGGTGCAGGGACCTGGGCAGCTGAGATCCGCGTTTGCTTTTCAAGCGCACAGCTTTGCGCAAGCTTACCGGCCAGCCCGGGGCTGTTGCAGGTCTCCTGGAGTCTCTGTTTTTCTTTAATGGCGCCTGGAGCCGTTCGCTCACCTCCGCAGCAAATCCTGCAGGGTTCTCCACAGCTCCAATTCAAGGGGTGTCGTGGCTGAAATAGTTCCTTTCCACTCTCAGTCCCGCTTGCTGCATAGTTTGTTCTTGTTGGTTGTTTTAGTTTGTTGTTTTCCTCCTCTCTGTGGGTCGGAGAGTGCCGCCTCTGTGGGTGGGGGAGCGGAGCAGGGTTCTGCGCTTTCCTCCCTTCTGGTCCTCTTTTATGGCCACTTTCTTCTTCGGGTAGTTTGCTGGAGTCGTCCGTTTATCTTCCGTGTCCCAGTTCTCCCTGGGACCTGCTGCTTTTCCTCCCTATTAACTTTTTTTTTAATGGGAGATCTTACTCGCAGCGTCTCCTCACCGCCATGTTGATCGGCCTCACTTTGTTATGACTTCTGAAAGGGAATATAAATTGCTGTTACCTCTATAACAAAAGGTATGGAGATTTCTTGAAAAATATAAAAATACAAATACCATGAGATAGGAAATCACTCTTAGGCATCTATTCCAAGAATATGAAAACACTGATTTGAAAAGATATATTATATTCATTGCCACACTACTCACATCAGCCCAGACGTGGAAACAGCTTAAATGTTCATCAACAGATGACAGGACCAAACAAAAATGGGGTATAAATGCAGTACTGCTCAGCTGTTTAAAAAAGAGGGATGAATCCTGCTTTTTGAGATAATGTAATAAAATCCAAGCCTTTTAAGTTATGCTGATCTCCAGAAACTCAGTTTTCCACGAGGAGGTAGCTCAGGTTGTCCTAGACACCTTGGGTCAAGTTCTGAGAGCTGGTGCAGATGAACCTTCTTTACTCAAGAGTCATGTTGTTATAGGGCAGGGAGAGGGGCAGCCCAAACCCCTGCAAACCTGCCTATTCTAAATGGGTTCTGCCATCCGCCGCATCAACACAAAACATAGGAGACTTTAATGGGAAGGAACTTTAATAAAACTAGGAAACAATACAGGTAAGGCAAAGAGTCTAGTTTCTAAATGAAGCATCCAGAGTTACCCATCCCCTCGTGGGTAAAAGTCCATCCAAATGGGATTGGCCCAGAACAAGGCCCCAAAGCCTGCCACAAGTCTAAAGCATCTTCCAGTGGGGACCCACAGAAAAGGGTCACAAACAACTGGACAAGCCCGGAAGGAAAAGAGCAAAATCAACATCAAGATAAAAGCTGCCATTGTCACCTCCCCATGGATCTCACCCACATCTGTGTTACCCAGTCCACGACCAAAAGACAAGCACAGTTTCTTCACGTGTCTCTAGGCTCCATGTGCCTCCTCCAGGTCCCCTTGCTCCATCCTGCTTCCTTCCTCAGTCTCTTCTGCAGCTTCTCCTCTTCCTCCTCAGCTCCACCCTCCCTTGGGAGGGGCAGGGAACCTCCCCCTTTCCTGGGGACCACCCTGTTACAATGTCCCACTTGCTTACGTTCTCCAGCACAGGGAGCCATCATAGCAGAGAAGGAGGACTGAGAAGCTCTGGGTCCACTTGGTGAGAAAATGTGGCCTGGAATGAGCTGCCCTGATCACCAATCAGAGAATTACATTAAATACTTTCAGTACTCACTCTGCTCTGCACCCTACATCTGCCCTCTCCTTATACTCTCTCATCTAGAGAGAGGGAAACTCTCTTGGCCACAGCCCTCACCAAGCTGGATGCAAACTCTGTTAAATATTATCTCATTCTCCCAATGATCTATGAATGTTAATGTAAAACAGCACAATAAACACAAATCACAAGGGGATCTACAGTAAAAATAGACTTAATTATAATGAGAGACTTGGCTCCTAGTTGAAACAGCCATGTTTTAAGTGCTCACTTAACACTGTGTTCTCACCTGTGGGCCTCAGAGCTGCTCTGGACTGTGCCTGGAGGAGGGACAAGACTGGGTTCACAGATCTAGACCAGGATCCTCTGCTTCCCGCCCCAGCCCACCATTGTGCCTTCAGGCTCCCTCCTGCTCCACCTTCTCAAGATTTCCAACCCCAGCTTTGGTTTCTCAAGTAATCACAGGACTGGTGGGTGTGGATTTGTCACAAATAGGATGGTAGGTCTTGTTCACCTGTTTTCTCCTTTTCCTCAAGTAGGTGACTGGTTTATTTAAAAGAGGAATCATTTTGTCTTACTACAGAGTCTGATCTGGGACCCCTAACCTTAGTTCCAGCATCACCCAAAACAGGGAAAGTCTCAGCCCTGACTGAGTGGGGCCCATAGAAAATCCTGTAAGTTGCTGCTTCACAGATCAGCCATTAGAGGTCACCAAACCCCCAGTAAACTGAAGACTCAATCTGCTAAAAGAAATACTGAGAGAGAAAGAGGGAGCCCCTAAGGCAGGATGGTCTCTGGCTGGACTGGAAGTCTGGGGGACTCCAGTGCTGAGTGTGAGAAAATCTGCCAGAGCCTGTGCTCAGTGTTTGGAAGCAGCTTTGCCCTCCCAGCTGTGGCCTGTGTCCCCACAACCATGTTTACCTGGAACACACCTGTTCATTTTTTTCTGTGTTCATTTTTCATTTTGTTTGATGAACTTTGAAGAAATTATTTTGTTTTACTTCATCTTAAAACATTATCAGGGCCTCCCTGGTGGATAGGTCTAGCATTATGAAGCTATCTGCAGCCGCTGCAGCATGAGTTCAGTCCAGGCCTGGGAGATACCCACATGGAGCGGCAGACCTCTCTTGTCTTGCCCGGTGCTTCCCTCAGCAATGTATTACAGTTTATTTGCCTGTTCTGCTCCCCACTCTGCCTCTGGTGAATCATTACACAGTCCCCTGGCACCTCTTTCCTACACCTCAGTTCTTTATGCATACATAGACATAATCTTTAAAAATAAATCACTTGTGGGCCTCCCTGGTGACACAAAGTGTTAAGACACAACCTATGAAGCTATCCGCAGCCACGGCTGCAGGAGCTCGATCCCCAGCCAGGGAGCAACCCACATGGCACAGCAGACCTCTCCTGACTCGCCGGTACTCCCATAGCAGTGTATTTCAGACAGTCTTCCTGTTCTGCCCCACTCTGTCTCTGGTGAATCCTATCACCCCCACACCTCTGGCCTGTACCCTAGTTCTTGTATGAATAAATAAATAAATCTTTAATAAATAAATAAATAAATAAATAAATAAATAAATAAATAAATCGCTTGACCTTAAATGATTAAAACATTACCAGCCCCAGCCCCTGGTAAACACATACTACTCTGTTTTTATGAATACAATTCTTTAGACATCAGAAAGAAGAGATGTCATGTAATTATTATCTTTACTTTTCTGACTTACCTCACTTAGCATAATGATATCAAGGCTCATTCATGTTCTCTGTATTATATAACTTAGCCCCCAGTTGTTTCCATATGTTGGCTACTGTGACTAATAACCAGAGGAGCACAGCTATCTCTGATAATCTATTCCTATTTCTTAGCAGATATTCTCATCATTGTAATGACTGAATCACTGGTTTAAATGTCTGTTTTTATGACAATATCATAAAGTACGCTCACGGCTGGTGGGGCTGCTCCTGTCCAGCCCTGTCCCTGCACCTGGGCCAGCCTCTCACAGCCAGATCCTCCGGACACCACTGCAGGAGCACAGGCTCCACCATGTACATTTCCTTCACACAGAGAAGATACTGTGTTCTCTCTCCTCACAAGAGCTTCCTGTGTCCCCTATTTGGTTCTCTCCACCCAGCTCCCCGCCCCCTGGGCATTTGCATGAGGGTTCCCAGGGGGGAGCTGCCCTTGCAAGTCTCAGCTAAAAGGCCAGCTCTGATCTTGCCTTGACTCAGGGGGCTCCTCAGTTCAGCTTCTCAAAATGAGGTTCCCTGCTGAGCTGCTGGGGCTGCTGATGCTCTGGACCCCAGGTAAGGCAGAGGAGAGGAGAAAGAGGTCACGGGGTGGGAAGGCTGAGCCCAGGGGACATCAGTCCCTGTGTATCTGTGCACTGCTATATTCCTACGCCTTACTCTCTGGGAATCAGCAGGGAATGTTTAAAGCTGTGAGAATTAGAAGAGTTTTCTATCAAGGGCCTGTGGTTCAGGGAGATCTGTAACACGGAAAGAAGAGGAGGATGTAGGAAAATTCTAGAGACACTTGTGTGCATATGAATCTATTTTCAAGTGGATAAGTGTCAATGACACCACACAGCAAGAAATAATTACTAAAGGAATTCCAAGAAAAAGGATCATGACAGTTGTCCATAACCTTCTATTACTCTCTTTTATTTCAGGATCCAGTGGGGAGGTTGTGCTGACCCAGACCCCCCTCTCCCTGCCCATCGTCCCTGGGGAGCAGGTCTCCCTCTCCTGCAGGGCCAGTCAGAGCCTCCAACATAGTGATGGAAACACCTATTTGAGCTGGTTGCAGCAGAAGCCTGGCCATTCTCTAAGGGGCCTGATCTATCAAGTTTCCAAGAGGGAAACTGGGGTTCCAGACAGGTTCAGTGGCAGGGGGTCAGGCACAGATTTCACCCTGAAGATCAGTAGGGTGGAGGCTGAGGATGTTGCAATCTATTTCTGCGTGCAGGCTACACATATTCCTCCCACAGTGGTTAAGCCTTGAACAAAAACCTTCCTGTTCAGCAGCCCCAGCTGCCCAGGTGTGGTGCTTCTCTGTGGAGCAGGATCAGAAGCTCTGTCTGTCAGGAGAGGAAGTTGATGGAGATTCAGGGGACTGAATGAGGTTCATGGCTCTGCACCAAGGCCATCTAAGGCACCCCCTTTCCTAGCCCTGTCAGCACACAGCCTGGGCCTGCACAGCAGCAGGGAGATGCAAGGAGTCCGAGCCCCAGTCATGAAGAAGGGGAGATGAGGCGTCACCCTCATGCTCCCTGTCTGTGTGCAGTGTGGTCACATCAGCCTGGAGCACACAGGGGGTGGGCCAGGAACAATCCAAGCGGATGCATATTGAGATTTAGCATTTTTTGTCGTATACTTTGGATAATATTTGATTATATTCAAGAATTAGTATTTCCACATTTTCCGGGATTCCTATTCAATTTTGTACTTTATCTCCCCATCAAGAAAAATGTTTAGTGGGAATATTGTATATAATGTATCTCAGTGAGAATATGACTGAGAACAATTTCTAAAAATCAGTATTTGAGTTTGCCTGTAAACTGTTATAAATTCTTAGTTGTTCAAGTTCCCTGTGCTATTGCATAAAAAGTTTTTGAATCACCACAATGAGCCCTTTCTTCTTTTTTTTTAAAGATTTATTTTATTTATGCATACAAGTTCCTCCCTGGTGGCGCAAGAGGTTAAGCACAGCACTATGAAGCAATCCGCAGTGCAGCAGGAGTTTGATCCCTGCCAGCCAGGGAGCAGCCCACATGGTGCAACAGACCTCTCCTGACTCGCCCACTCTCCCCTAGCAGTCTATTTTGGTCACTCTGCCTGTTCTGTTCCCCATTCTGTCTCTGGTGAATCCACTCATGCCCTACATCTCTGGCCTGTACCCCAGCTCTTGTATGCATAAGTAAATTAATCTTTAAAAAAAAAAAAGAAAAAATATAATTGGGATAGCCAGAGGTGTGAGGGGTAAGAGGATTCACCAACAGATTCAGGAGCAGAACAGAATATATTGAAATACACTGCTGAGAGGAGCAGCAGGTGAGACAGGAGAGTCTGCTGCACCATGTTGGCTGCTCTCTGGCCAGCTGGGGATCAAATTGTGCTGGCATCAAACGCATGCTGTGGTGGCTGCCAAATGCTTGATAGAGCTGTCTTTCACCCCTGCGCCACCAGGGAGGCCCCACAATGACCTCTTTCTAAAAGAAAGTTAAAGTCATTGAAATGCCAAAAGTTGGATTTCAAAAATGAGAAGGACAAATGGGAAGGTGTAGAGGGTGCATCTTGTCCCAATAGCATTGAAAGAACACAGAGGATAAGAGATTTCAAAAACAGAGAACATGTTGAAGCACAGTGCATTCAGGGACTCAGTCCACTTGGTCCTGGCTCCTGTCCTGTCCTGTGCCTGCACCCCAGGGCCCTGGTGTTGGCTGAGGATGGTGTGTCTGGGTCATGAGGGACACAGGTGTGTAGTTCCCTTTTAGCATTGGGGATGTTGACCTCAGAGTGTGAGTAACAAAGGGTCCCCTCCACAAGCATTTTGAGGAGTTTTATTGCAGAAAGATCGGTACTAGTATACTTGTAAAAATATTGGACACAGTTGACCCTTGAAGTCACCTAGTTCAGGACTTTTCTTGTTGGGATGTGTTGGATTCCTGCTCCAAAGTAGCCTCATCCCTCCTGAATGACTCTGCTCTTTCTCTGGGCTGTGTGAGCTGAGTCCAGCAGAGCCACACCCCACATCGTCACCCTGTGACCCCTGAGGGAGCCGCCCACCACCAGGCTAATGGGGTGTGTGTCAGCATGTTCTGCAAAACCTCTCTCCTGAGCTGCTTCCTACTTGGAAACAGAGGGAGGCCTGGTAATTTAATTAAATGGGAGAAGGCTCTAAAGCAAACTTTCTAAGTTATCCTGATCTTCAGAAAATCAGTTTTCCATAGCAATTAGCCCAGGTTATCCTAGACACCTTGAGTCAAGGTCTGAGAGCTCATCAATATAGAGACCTTTTCAGCCTAAGAGTCTCGTCCCTCATGGCTGTACTCTCCATCCAGCACGGGAGAAGCACACGGCGAGACAGACGAGAAGCTCTAGGTCTGCACAGTGGGACAAACGGGGCCTGATCACCATCAGAGAGTTACACTCAGTGTTTCAACATTCACTCAGGTCTAGTTACTCACAACCCCCCTTCCCTCAAGACACCCTTAACCAGTTAGAGGAAAAGCAAAATTATCTTTGTGAAAGCATTTTTTGGGGTTCGCCTAACGTTGATGTTTGGGGACTGATCATTCCACATCTGGGAATTCAGCCTATGAAAAAAAATGACCACTGCTACACTGTGTGTGGTGCGGAATGATTTCAACAGAGTAAATGTCCTTCACTATCATGAGTTTCTTTGAAATTGTGTCTATTCCTTCTGGGATACTCTACAGCCATTCGAAAAAGTTACTTTGATAAACGCAGGACTATTCACTCAGATTCCCCCGATGGGCTGACATGTGACAAGGGACAGAAGCCATTTGGTCAACAAAAGGATAAAAACTATTTTTGTATGAAATAAAATTATTAATATGTTCAGAAATTTGTTTTAAAATCTCAGAAAAATGATTCTTCGTTTCCTGTTGCCTTAAACTCTTTTTCCTGAACTTTTATTTTTTTTTTATTTTTATATACCTTTGACACCGTTCTTCTGCATGCTTCTCCTCTCAAGTGTAGTCCCCATGGAATTCCCAGCACCAATTCACCCGTGTCCCAGCACCCCAGTCCCTGTTTCTGTCTCCTGTTTTTATCCTCCACATCCCTGCACATCCTCTGAAGAATGTTTCTGTTAAATATTTGGTTTTTAAAGTGTTTTCTTTTCATTACTGTATTGTGTGACACAGGAAAAATCAATCAATAAATTTTATTTAAGCACTTTTACCTGGTGTGGTTCCTTCCGTTATCTCCATCACTTTACTTCCTCCAAAGTTTGATTCATAATCGTCAATGTATTTCTTTAACAGGAACTTTTGCATCATCTACTGATCATATTTATCAGCTCATGATAATCCTTTTTATAAGCTCCGAGACCTGCATAACATACTGATGACACCTCCCAGATGTCACCCTCATACGTCGAGACCCCATTTCTTCAAGCAGTTTAACTACTTGTCACTTTCAGGGTCACAGTGGATGGATCTGCTGCTTCTCAGTGTCAGATGCCTCCAAGCCTGAGGAAGGGTCCAGTCACAGAACCTGCAGCCTGTCTGCTCCTGTCCGCTGCTCTTCCTGGGCTCTATCTAGTGACACGGGGACCAACGTCTTCTCTCTGAGGCTTTCCTTTCCACAGCATCACCTTTCTGTCTCTCTGCTTACAAGGGACTTCCTTTTCCACCCTGCTGCCCCACTAGAGGATTTGCATGTGGGTCCCCAGGGGGCTGCCCTGGCAGGGCTGAGATAAAAGGTCAGCTGTGATCTGGACTGGCCTGCTCAGGACTCTAGCTCAGCCTCTCAAAATGAGGTTCCCCACTCAGCTCCTGGCGCTGCTGATGCTCTGGACCCCAGGTAAGAGCCAAGGGAGGTGAACAAGGACATGGGGTGGGAGGGAGATTTGGGAGAGCCAGGAGTCCTGTGTCTTCTCTGTCTGGGTGCTATGAGATAAAATTCTCATCCAGGAAGAGTGTGTGATGCTTAGGTCTATAAGAGTGAGGAACAGTCCAGAAGGAGCATGGACTGTCATCTGATGGGGCTGTGACAGGAGGTGGACTATGGTTTGTTGGGACTCCTAGAGGAGGCACCCTCACACCTGCTGGCTAATGGTTCTTTATGTGGTTGCATAATTTTGGAGTGGGAATCAGGATCACACAATTATGACTCACAAAAACAAAACAGTATTTCACTTAAATTCGAAATTATATCATGAAGTGGTTAATAACTTCATTCATAACCTTGTGATTCTCTCTCTTTTTCTTCAGGATCCAGTGGGGAGGTTGTGCTGACCCAGACCACCCTCACCCAGGCTGTTGTCCCTAGGGAACAGGTCTCCATCTCCTGCAGGGCCAGTCAGAGCCTTGTACATAGTAATGGAAACACCTATTTGAAATGGTTCCAGCAGAAGCCAGGCCAGTCTCCAAAGCTCCTGATCTATGAAGTGTCCAACAGGTACTCTGGGGTTCCAGACAGGTTCAGTGGCAGCGGGTCAGGCACAGATTTCACCCTGAAGATCAGCAGGGTGGAGGCTGAGGATGTTGCAGTCTATTACTGCATGCAGGCTACACATACTCCTCCCACAGTGGTTGAGCCCTGAACAAAAACCTCCCTGTTCAGCAGCCCCAGCTGCCCACACCTGCTACTCTGGGGATGAGGCTCAGCAGCTGTGTGTGTGGAGAGGAAGATGGTGGGGACTCTGGGGAACTGATTGAGGCTGAAGACTCTGTGTCTAGGCCACCCCATAGGCGCCATCTTCAATTCGAGTTTTAGCAAGATCTCTGCTACATCAGAGCCACACTTCTCCATTTTAGTCACTCCTGTTACCTAATCAGATTCCTCAGTTGCCACCATCCTGCAGGTGTCTCATCACTTTGTTCTGCCTTCAGCAAAGATCCTCTTAAGTCAGTGTAGCCAGAATCCCCATCCCCATCACCCTGGTGTTTCCTCTGAGTAATTTTATATCCACTGATCCTCACCCTTGTCCTTGGCTATAAATTCCCACTTGCCCAGGCTCCATTTGAAGTTCAACCCCCTCTCTGTGCCGTTGCAAAATCCCACTGGAGTGGCCCTTCCACCTACTGTGATCACGGGAATAAGTCTGCCTCACCACCTGGAACCAATATCATTGAGTTGTTTTTCTTTATCATACGAAAGGCATGGTTTGCAAAGAGGTTTTGCATACATATTTAATATCTAGCTGAATTTTCCTTTACTGTGTATATTTTTACTCAATTTAATCTGTAGAATGTCCAAACTAGATTCTTAAATATAAGCAAAGAATAGAAGTACATTGTATTTATGAAAACTCTACCTTATTAATAAAAAATGTAAAATATATCTGGGAAATATTACAGAACTAGAAATGTGTTTGAGGAAACAGAAGGAAATTTCCACTTAGGCACCATATATTCATATCTATATTTCTTTCTTTCTTTCTTTTCTCTTGAGGAGGGTTTCTCTCTCCCAGCTCTGAAATCACCAGAGTCATCTGTCCTGCCTTGTGTCAGTTGCCCAGTTTGACAAGCCTGTTCTTGCCCTGTTCTACCCATACCTAGCCTTGGGGCAAATTTTTCTATTGGGTTGTTCATCTTTGTGCTTATGGATTCATGACAGCTCTTTATACAGTCTGGGTGTGAGTCATAACCCATATAGTCCCCCCACCTGTACTTTATCATTTTACTCTTTTTATATTGATATTTAATGAGAATACATTCTTAATTTTAATATAAGAAAATGTATCGATTTTTATGGTTTCCCTTTTTTCTCGGAATCTCCTTACCCAAACTCATAAATAATCTCCTATATTACTTTGTAAACTAAGGGCTTTGACTTCTACTTACGGATTTTACAAACCTGGAAGTAAACTGATGTTTTTTGTTTTGTGTTTGTTTGTTATATATGACGTAGGAATACTATTTGTTTTTTAGTTTTGTTTTTATTTAATTTGTTTGATCTACCATTAGTTTAGAATACGATGTCAGTTTCAAGACTACAGTACACAATTCAGCATGTTAATTTAGCACACTATATCCCAATAACCTTTCTAATGTCATTAGTTATTGATTGTTGTCACATCGACTGCTCTATCCATTCTTCTTCTAAAACATTTTCCCTTGCCCCCTTGTATCATTTTTTTTTTTTTTCAGAGTCTGAGTATCTTGCTATCTCTTCTTAAAGGGAACACATAAATTGGTATCACCTCTATAAGAAAAAGGTATGGAGATTTCTTCAAAGACTCATAACACAAAGCAAAGTAAGTCAAGGAAAAGATCAACACCTGGGATTACATCAAACTGACAAGCTTCTGTACAGCAAAACAGACCTTAACCAAAACAGAGAGACACCCCGCTGATTCGAAAAAAAATCTTTGCATTCCATAGAACTGAGAAGGGGCTGATCACAAAAATGTACAAAGAAATTTCTCAACAAAAAGAAAGTAAACAATCCAGTCAAGAAATGGGCAGAAGAACTTCAGACACTTCTCTAAAGAGGAAATGCAAATGGCCAACAGGCATATGAAAAAATGGTCAACATCCCTTATCAACACGGAAATGCAAATCAAAACCACACTGAGATACCACCTTACACCAGTAAGAATGGCACATATCAAAAAACCATCAACAACAAATGTTGGCGAGGATGTGGTGAAAAAGGAACTCTCCTATATTGCTGGTGGGAGTGCAAACTGGTCCAACCACTATGGAAAGCTGTCTGGAGGTTCTTCAGTCTACTAAAAAGGGAGCTACCATATGACCCAGCAATTCAACTCCTAGGGATCTACCCAAAGGGCACAAAGCAATGATTCAAAAAAATGCTTGTACCCCTATGTTTATTGCAGTACTCTTTACAATAGGTAATACCTGGAAACAACCCAAATGCCCAAAAATAGATGACTGGATCAAGAAGATGTGGCATATATACACAATGGAATATTATTCAGCAATCAAAAAAGATGAACACATAAAATTCCCAGCAACATGGAAAAAACTAGAGGGAATTATGCTCAGTGAAATAAGTCAGAAGGAAAAAGAAATGCATTGGATGGTTTCACTTGTAGGAGGAATATGGGGAACCAAATAAGACATCCGGGGTGAAAAAACAACAATACAAAATACAATGAAACAAAACAAAAGCAATCAGACAATTATAAACCAGAGACATCCTGCAAGGGAGGAGGAGGGAGAGGGATGAGAGGGAGGGAGGGAAGACACAGGGGACTGAGGTGAGGGTCCATGGATTCATTGGTGAAGGCAATTCTATGGGGACTACACCTGAGGGGGGGGGGAGGAGAAAACATTGTTTAAAAATGAACAGTGATGTAAAAAATATAGGAATAATATATTTTTTTAAATGCAAAAATAGAAATAACATGATCTAGGAATTTACACCCAGGCATCTATTCCAAGAACATGCAAACACTAATTTGAAAAGATATAATATATTCAATATTCAATTGCTGCAATACACACATTAGCCAAGACCTGGAAACAGCTTAAATGTTCATCAACAGGTGACTGGACAAAAAAAAAAAACCTAGGGTACATATGCAGTACGCCTCAGGTGTTTAAAAAAAAGGATGAAATTTGCTTTTTGAGATAATGTAATAAAATTCAAGCTTTCTAAGTTATGCTGATCTTCAGAAACTCAATTTTCCATGACGAATTAGTTCAGGTTGTTCTAGACACCTTGGGTCAAGTTCTGAGAGCTGGTGCATATGAACCTTCTTTACTCAAGAGTCATGTCCACTTGCTAACGTTCTCAGCACAGGGAGCCGTCATAGCATAGAAGGAGGACTGAGAAGCTTTGGGTCTACTTGGTGAGAAAATGTGGCCAGGAATAAGCTGTCCTGATCACCAATCAGAGAATTACATTAAATACTTTCAATACCATTCTGCTCTACTTCCTCCATCCACCTTCTCCTTAGGCACCCCATCTAGAGAGACGGAAACTCTCTTGGCCACAGCCCTCACCAAGCTTGATGCAAACTCTGTGTTAAATATTAGTTCATTGTCCCAATGATAGCCATGCATGTTAATGTCTAAAACAGCAGACCCTAACATAATGAACACAAACCACGAGGGCATCTACATTTAAAATAGTCTTAATTAAAAAAAAAAAGGCTTGGCTCTAGTTGAAGCAGTGATTTTTTAAGTGCTGACTTAACACTGTGGTTCTCACCTGTGCATCTTACCTATGGGCCTCAGAGCTGCCCTGGACTGTGTCTGGAGGAGGAACAAGGCTGGGGTGACAGATCTAGACCACGATCCTCTGTCCTCCCCCATCCCACCATTGTGCCTGCAGGCTCCCCCTGTGGCTCCACCTTTTCTTTCCAACCCCAGCTTTGGTCTCTCAAGTGATCACAGGACCTGGTCGGAGTAGCCTTGTCACCAATAGGATGGCCAGTCCTGGTCACCTCTTTTCTCCTTTTCTTCCACTAGGTGACCTGTTTATTGAGAAGAGGAATCATTTTGTGTTACTAGAGTCTGTTCTAGGACCCCAAACCTTAGTTCCAGCATCACCCAAAACAGGGAAAGTCTCAGCCCTGACTGAGTGGGGCCCATAGAAAATCCTTTAAGTTACTGCTTCACAGATCAGCCATTAGAGGTCACCAAACCCCCAAGTAAACTCAAGTCTCAATCTGCTAAAAGAAATACTGAGACAGTAGGAGGGATCCCCTAAGGCAGGATGGTGTCTGGCTGGATGGGGAGCCTGGGGGGCTCCAGCGCTGAGTGGGAGCAAACCTGCCAGTGCCTGTGCTCAGTGTCTGGAAGCCCCTTTGTCCTCCCTCTGCAGACTGTGTCCCCACAACCATGTTTACCTGGAACACACTTGGTAATTTTTTCTGTGTTCATTTTCCTTTTGTTTGATGAGCTTTGAAGAAATTGTTTTCTTTTGTTTTATTTTACTACATCTTAAAACATTGTTGGGCCTCCCTGGTGGCACAAGTGGTTCAGTCTCAGCACTGTGAAGCTATCTGCAGCCACTGCAGCATGAGTTCGATCCCGGCCAGGGAGCTGCCCACATATGACAAGGCAGACCTGTCCTGTCTTGCCCGCTGCTCCCCTCAACAATGTATTTCAGTTGATCTGCCTGTTCTGCTCCCTACTCTGTCTCTGGTAAATCCTCTCTCCACTGCCACTGCACCTTTTCCTACACCCCAGCTCTTGTATGCGTACATAAACACAATCTTTAAAAATAAATCACTTGTTGGACCAACCACTATGGAGAGCTGTGTGGAGATTTCTGGACCTACTGAACATAGAGCTTCCACAGGATCCAGCAATTCCACTCCTAGGTATTTACCCAAAGGACACAGAAACATCAATTCCAAAGTACACCTGCACCCCCTATGTTTATAGCAGCACTATTTACAATAGCTAAGCTTTGGAAACAGCCCAAATGCCCAAAAATAGATGACTGGATCAAGAAGATGTGGTACATATATACCATGGAATATTACTCAGCATTCAAAAAAGATAAACACATGCAATTTGCAGCAACATGGATGGCGCTGGAAGGGATCATGCTCAGTGAAATAAGCCAAAAAGAAAAAGAAAAATACCGGATGGTCTCACTCATAGCAGGAATCTAGAATACTTAAATAAGGGACCAGGAAAATGAATAACTATAAGAAAGTGAAAATCAAAATCAACAAAAACTATGAACCAGTGACACTTTTTGGGGAGTGGGGGACGGGAGGGGAGGGATTGGGGTCAGAATGGGGGGATTGCAATTGTATCGGGAATATAAAAATAAAATTTATTAATAAAAAAAAAATAAATTAATTAAAATTCCAAAAAAAAAAATTAAAAAAAAAATAAATGACTTGTCCTTACACAATGAAAACATTACCAGCCCCTGGTAACCACATACTACTCTGTTTTCATGAGTTCAATTCTTTAGACTTCAGAAAAAAAAGAGATGTCATGTAATTATTATCTTTACTTTCCTGACTTACCTCACTTAGCATAATGATATCAAGGCTCATTCATGTTGTCTCTCTATGTATAAATTAGCCCCCAATTGTATCCACTGTGTTGTTAGGTTGTTTCCATCTGTTGGCTACTATGCCTCATAACAGGAGAGTACAGGTAACTGATAAACTATTCTCATATCTTCCCAGATATATTCATAAGTGCAATTACTGAATCATATGGTAATTCTATTTGCAATTCTTTTTGAGTTACTCCATATCTTTTCTCAGAGCAGTTTCACCAATTTCAATTTCCACCAGCATTGTATAAGGTTTGTTTGTTTGTTTGTTTGTTTTTTGTGGGCCCCTCACCGGGGTCCAGGGAATGAACCATCGATGCAGAGGCTGCTGGCAGACTCCAAACCCAGTGCTCAACCACTGCGCCACCTGGGGAGGCCCTGTGTAAGGTTTTCTTGATGATGGCCCATACAGGGGTGAGGTGATATATCATTGGGGTTTTGATTTACATCTCCTGGTGATTAGTGATATTGAGCATATTATCATGTAAGAGGGTTGAGCCTTGAACAAACTTCTGTTCAGTTCCACTGCCCAACTTTTTAATCAGATTGTGTTTTGTCTTGGTACTGAGTTGTATGGATTCTTAATGTATTTTGTCTTTACCTCTTCTGCAGTGTGTGGCTTGGAAATATTGCCCTCTAGTCCATAGGTTACCTTTTCATTCGGTTGCTAACTTCTTTTCTGTGATGTTTCTTAGATTGATGTGGTCCCACTTAATGGTTTTTGCGTTTGTTGCTTACACTTTGGTTGTTTATCCAAAAAAAAAAAAATCATCACTTAGACCAATGTCAAACAGTTGATAAACGCAGGACTATTCACTCTAATTCCCCCGATGGGCTGACATGTGACAAAGGACAGAAGTCACTTGGTCAACAAAAGGATAAAAACTACTTTTGATAAAATAAAACTATTGATATGTTCAGAAATTTGGTTTAAAATCTTAGAAAAATGACTCTCTTTTTCCTGTTGCCTTAAACTCTTTTACTAAACTGTTTTAATTTTTTTATTTTATATACCTTTGACTTCATTATTCACTTTTGTACATGTATGATTTCTCCTCTCAAGCCTAGAGCCCGAGAAATTCCCACCACCAATTCACCCGGGCACCATCACCCCAGGTCCTTGTGCTCTTCCCTCCCATTTTCATCCTTCCCTCCACATCCTCTGAAGAATGTTTCTGTTAAATATTTGGTTTGAAACTTCTTTTTTCTTAATACTGTATTTTGTGACACAAGCAAAATCAATCAATAAATTTTATTTAGGCACTAACACCTGTTGTGATTCCTTCCATTGTCCATCACTTCAGTTCCCCCAAAGTTTGATTCATAGTCATCAAAGTATTTCTTTAACAGGAATTTTGCATCATCTACTGATTATATTTATCAGCCCAGGATAATCATATTTATAAGCTCCGTGACCTGCATCACATACTGATGACACCTCCCAGATGTCACCCTCATTCGTTGAAACTCCATTTTTTCAAGCAGTTTAATTACTTGTCACTTTCAGGGTCACAGTGGATGGATCTGCTGCTTCTCAGTGTCAGATGCCTCCAAGCCTGAGGAAGGGTCCAGTCCCCCGACCCAGTCCTCTGGTTCTCTCCTCATCCTGGACTCTGATCTAGTGACAGGGGGCCAAGGTGTTCTCTTTGCAACTTTCCCTCCCACAGCGCCACATGTCTGTGTCTCTGCTCACAGGGGATTTCTCACTCCACCCTGCTGCCCCACCAGGGGATTTGCGTATGGGTCCCAGGGGGTTTGCCCTGGCAGGGCTGAGATAAAAGGTCAGCTGTGGTCTGGACTTGCCTGCTCAGGACTCTAGCTCAGCCTCTCAAAATGAGGTTCCCCACTCAGCTCCTGGCGCTGTTGATGCTCTGGATTCCAGATAAGGGCTGAGGGGGACAAACAAGGACATGGAGTGGGAGGGGCTCTGGGGGAGCCAAGTGTTCTGTGTCTTCTCTGTCTGGGTGATATGAGATTAAGTTCTCATCCAGAATGAGTGTGTGATGCTACGATCTATAAGAGTGAGGAATAGTCCAGAAGGCGCATGGACTGTCATCATGGTTGTGACAGGAAGTGGACAATGATGTCTGGGATTCCTAGAGTCACCATCATACCTGCTGGCTCATGGTTCTTTACGTGGTTGCATAATTTGGGAGTGTGATGATGAGTCACACAATTATAACAGTAAAATGAAATAGTATTTCACTTAAATCAGAAAATTAAATCATGAAGTGGCTAATGATTTCATTCATAACCTTGCATTTCTCTCTCATTTTTCAGGATCCAGTGGGGAGATTGTGCTGACCCAGACCACCCTCACCCAGACTGTTGTCCCTGGGGAGCAGGTCTCCATCTCCTGCAGGGCCAGTCAGAGCCTCCTACACAGTGATGGAAACACCTATTTGAGCTGGTTGCAGCAGAAGCCAGGCCAGTCTCCAAGGGGCCTGATCTATAAGGTTTCCAATAGGTACTCTGGTGTCCCAGACAGGTTCAGTGGCAGTGGGTCAGGCACAGATTTCACCCTGAAGATCAGCAGGGTGGAGGTTGAGGATGTTGCAGTCTATTACTGCTTTCAGGGTACACATTATCCTCCCACAGTGGTTGAGCCCCGAACAAAAACCTCCCTGTTCAGTAGCCCCAGCTGCCCACAGGTGCTGCTTCTCAGGGGAGCAGGCTCAGAAGCTCTGTGTGTGGAGAGTCAGATTTTGGGGACTCAGTGGAATGAGTGAGGCTCAGTCTCTGCACCAAGGCTGCCTCACAGGGGCCCCTTTCCTGGCCTGTGGGCACACAGCCTGGACTTGCACAGCAGCAGGGAGATGCACGGAGCTCTGAACCCCAGTCAGGACAAAGGGGGGATGAGTAGGGCACCCACATAATCCATGTGTGTGTGAAGTTTGGTCACATCAGCACACCAGGGAAAGGTCCCATCAATGTAATGAAGCATCTTGAGAATTTTCATTTTTGATGAATTCTTAGGATAATATTTGATTATATTGAGAAATGAGTATTTTCCATATTTCTCAGATTACTACTCCATTTTATAATATCTTCCCATTCTTGTGATGTTATTATAAAGAAATATTCTCTGGGTATTATGACTGAAAACAAATTAGTAAAAATGTTCATATTTGCATCTGTACTTAAACTTCTGTTAATTCAAAACAAATTGAAGTGCCAGTATTATTATGCAAAAAGTCTTTGACTCAACATCTTGACCTCTTTCTGAAGGTAAGTGCAAATCTTTGAAATTGGAGAGCTGGGTTTCAAAAATAAGAAGGCCAAGGTGAGGACATAAAACATGGAAATTGGTCCAGGTAGCCCTGTGAGAACACAGAGTGAATGGGCTTAAAATATACATGTATGCATGCATGTTGTCACCCACGTGCATTCAGGGACTCCATCCTGCTTGGTCCTGGCTCTAGTCCTTCCCTGTGCTGTGCGCCCCAGCCCTGGTATTGGCTGAGGGTGGTGCCTCTGCATCTTGAGGGACACAGGTGTGTAGTTGCCTTTCCTTAGGGATTTTGGTCAAACTTGGGGTAAGGAAGATGCTGACCTCATAGAGTGATTAACAAATTGCCCCTTCTCAATATATTTGAAGGGTTTTTTAAAGATTAGCATCAGCATATTTTTAACGCATGGGCAGAATTCATCCTTGAAGCCATCTGGTTCATTACTTTTATTGTTGGGACATGTTGGATTCATTCTCCAAACAAGCCTCTCTCTTTTCTTGAAGGACTCGGCTCTTTCCATGGGCTGTGGGGCAGAGTCCAACATATCCACACCCCAGAGTCCCCACCAGTGATCCCAGAGAGAGCCTCCAACTGCCCAGGCACAGGAGCAGTGAGCTGGGAGCTGCTGTATCACAGAACTGCCGTTAGAGGGCAGCAAGCCCCACAGAAACACAAGACACAGGCTGAGGGTGGGAATCCTGAGACACTAAGAGGGAAGCTGTCCCAGTATCTAGTGGGAGCCCCTAAGATTGGACAGTCTCTGGGGTATTGGACACCTGGAGGAACTCTAGTGTGCCGAGAGATAGTCAGTCACCATTTCTCTTGGCATTAGGTGTCAGAACTTGTTTTAATAAGGAGAGAGAGAGTTTAAACTAGAATCTTTTCATTGACTTGAGTGGTATGTGGTCAGGGAGACAAATATTAGAACCGGGAATTTTCTTTTGCTCCCCACGAAACCAAGCAATCTTCCATGATCTGCCATTATGGCCTCTGAACAGGTGGAGCAAAGATAGAGATTAAGCAGAGACGGGTATTTCTCCTATGCCTCCATGAGTCTGCCTTGCAGTGACTGTTGCTCATTTTGGTTGTTTGTGAATAATGGTGATCTTTACTTGTTGGGAAAAGGGTAATTTGGTTCTGGCTATAAAGAGAATTTCTAGAAAAATGATGTGCGCAGCAAATCCTATAGGGGAATCAAGCACAAGATCTCAGCCTGGTTGCTACCAGGCAACCAGAAAGAGAGAAAGAGATCCCAGATCAGTTTCAGCAAGTTTTCAGTTTTGGATACAATTACTGGACGGTAAACTACATGGAATACTCCAAAATGTGACTTTTCTGTCCCTGTTCAGAGACCATAATGATGGATGCTCTGGTCATTATTCATTTTTGACAAGTAATTTCAACAGATTTTAGTTTCACTATTATGATTTTTAAATTTGAACTATAGCTTCCATACTTTTGTACCTACTTCTTATAGTTTCAGTAACTGCACACTCTGGGGGTAGGGTTGGGTGCAACTGCAATTCTCAGTAGACTTTTATCCTCTTCCAAATTTTGCTCCAAAATATGTATTTTCCTACTTTTTTGAAAAATAGTATGGATATGTTTAATGAAGTTGTGCCATTCTCTCTCTATCTCTCTCTCTCTCTCTCTCTCTCTCTCTCTCTCTCTCTCTCTGTTGCTCTTTAGGGTTAATCAGGGACACATTTCATCAACCTTTCTTATGTTCATTTTTCATTTTGTTCTATAAACTTTAAATGATATTCTTTACTCAATATTAAACCTTTACCACTAAAAAAGAAACAGTACTCTATAATATATGTATGTTTTCACCAAATAATGAAGTTTCTAACCTTTTATTTGCCTTCTGTAGGTAACATTTCCTTGCACAGATTATTAAATTTAGTTATTATAATTGAGTCTAAATTACATGTAGGGCATGGGGACACCAGCATGTGAAAGACCAAAGATTCCTTGAGTTGAGGAGGGTCTTAATTTCTGAAGGTAAGGACATGAGACATGAGGAAGATCAGCCCAACTGAGTTTCTCACAAGTGATCAGAGACTCTGTTTCTCTGTTTTGACTTAATAATCCTGTGGGGGACTGCTCCAAAGAGCTGTAATTTTTTTGAATTCATTCATTACTGGTCATTCATTCAAATATGTCAGGAGGAGAATGGAGTCCTGAGAAAATAGGAAACTAAGGTCTATAAACATCCACCTTCTCACAGTGTTTAGAGAATATACAGCCTCAGAGGAAATCCATGTCTACTGAGAACTCTTTGAACTCATAGTAAATCAGAATGTGCATCTATGACCTATTTGCTGGTGGGTGACCATCTGCTGTTAGGAAGCAAAGACACCGCCTAACACAGGTGTCAGAGCGCAGGATCCCTCTGTGGTCCACTGGCAGCTTGGGCAGCTCTGCTGCTGCTGGGTTGGTCTCCATTCTCATGGAAGAAAAGGTCTCACTTTTCCTTTTTTGTCTTTCCCCCACTCTTACAACAACCATCTTTATCATGTGTGTGTCTGAGCACTGCTCTGTATCCCTTACAGAATGCTTCCTCAACACTGCCTGAGCCCTGGCTCTTCTCACTCTTAGAACCATCTTCGTTGCATGTTTTCAAACGCTGTCTAAGGCATCACAGAATGTCTATCACCTCATTCCATTAAAGAACATCACTTTCTATGCCCCAACCTAGTAATACAGACAATTTTTTCAACTAACATATATCTCACATAGAAGGCTGTGTAAGTTTACAGTGTGTGTTTACAAGTTGACACTGCAATGTGTTCTTTGCATATATTTACACATTGTAATATCCATTAAGCATCCATTTCAATTTGTTTACTAACTCCATGTTCTTTTTCACCAGCTTACTTTTCCTTCATCCATGGGCAAGGCTACCTAGATAATAGCCATGTAACAGGGATGAGGGGATCTCTCTTTTGAGTTTGGATTTACATTTCTTGATGATTAAGGATATGATCATCTCTTCAAGTACCTATTGACCATTTCTCTACTTTCTGTAGAAAAAGAACTGTTCAGTTCTTATGCCCAATTTTTTAATCAAATTCTCTTCCTTTTTTATTAAACTCGGCCTTTTTGAAATGACGAAATGTCTCTGATTCATGGAAAAACACGTGGGAAACTTGCCGAATGCCACTTAAAGTTGCTGTTTAAACTTTTCCCATATGAACCCAAGGACCCCACTCTTCGACTCCAACATCTCCAAAATCCATTTTATCTGGAACAAATGTAGCAGATGAACTAAATCAAACAGAAACTAACGTGAGGATTATGAACCGATGATGCTTACCAGAAAGAAGGATGTTGGGTAATTAGGTGGAAAAGGGACAATTGTGTGGTGGAGGATAGAAACAGACTTTCAGGGCTGAACTTAATGTAGCAACACAATGACTTCCAATGGTAAATGCCTGAAACAAGATGTTATAACACAAAGTTAGATCAAAATAATGATAATAATAATTGGAATAACAACAAAAGAGAAACCATCCCAATGGTGTCCTTCATTTCTGGCCTCACAAAGAGTTACAGTCTCTCCCCAAAGTGTCAATTTAGCTGCCAATCAGGAGCTTCCTGGTCAGCCCTTGGGGCTCACCCTCAAGACAACATCCCCAGATGGACGTGGCTTTTCCTAATTTATTTTTTTTACTTCTCCCACCATCTTTCCAACTATAATACCATCCATTTTGAGTAACTTTTTGAACAACATGTGCACTTTCTAGAAGGGATGAGGAATGTTTGTTAGTCATTTAATAAAAACAATTAGAGCTATAAATTTAGCAAGGTTGAAAGTTTGCTTTTTAACAGATACATAACAGGGAATTCTTGGATAAGATCCAGTCTGTGATGATATTGGAAGGAAACTGTGATGATGGACAACTTGAGTGGCTGGGGAGGAAGGGAAAGCAAGGGAGGATGGGATTCAGGAGACAAAAATTTTCTAGTGTTTTGATATTTATTATAAATTTGAGACTTGAAGCAATGAAAGTGCTGGAAGAAAAAGCAAGAGGTAAAAGTTGAGTTAAGTGGTTCAGCATGAGTTAAGGATGTCAACAGAAGATTCTAAAATCATGGACACTGAGGGATGGCAGGGCTGCTCTCTGTCAGGTCCAGTCCCTGGCCCTGGGCCAGCCTCTCACTGCGTGATCCTCCCAGCACCACTACAGGAGCACAGACTCCACCACATGCATTTCCTCCAAACCGAGATGATACTGTGTTCTCTCTCCTCACAAGAGCTTCCTGCGTCCCCTTTTTGGCTCTCCCCACCCAGCTGCCCCCAACCCAGAGCATTTGCATGAGGGTCTTCAGGGAGGAGCTGCCCTTGCAAGTCTGAGCTAAAAGGCCAGCTCTGATCTTGCCTTGACTCAGGGGGCTCCTCAGTTCAGCTTCTGAAAATGAGGTTCCCGGCTGAGCTGTTGGGGCAGCGGATGCTCTGGACCCCAGGTAAGGCAGAGAGGAGGGGAGAAAAGAGCAGGGGTGGGGAGGTTGAATCAGGGTGACCACTCCTGTGTATTCTGTACACGCTTTAGACACATACCTCTCAGTGTCTGGGGAGCAGCAGGAGAGGATTAGGACTCAGTGTCAAGGACCTGTGCTCTAGTGAACTGTGACACAGAAAGAGAAGGAGGGTGTAGAAGGATTCTAGAGATTCGTGCAAGTCAAAACCACAATGATGTAGCAGGAAATAATTACCAAAGGAAATGTACGAAAAAGGTTCATTAAATTTGTTCATAACTTTGTATTTCTTCCTTATTTCGTCAGGATCCAGAGGTGATACTGTGCTGACCCAGACCCCTCTCTCCCTGCCCGTTGTCCCTGGGGAGCAGGTCTCCCTCTCCTGCAGGGCAAGTAGAGCCTCTGACATAGTGATGGAAACACCTATTTGCATTGGTACCAGCAGAAGCCTGGCCAGTATCCAAGGGAACTGATCTATAAAGTGTCCAACAGGGCCTAATGGAAAATCCTATAAGTTGCTGCATCACACATCAGCCATTAGAGGTCACCAAACCCCAATTAAACAGCAGACTAGATCTGCTAAAAGAAATAGTAAGAGGGAGCCCCTAAGGCAAGATGGTCTCTGGCTGGATGGGGAGCCTGGGGGACTCCAGTGTTGAGTGGGAGCAAACCTGCCAGCACCTGAGCTCAGTGTCTGTAATCAGCTTTGCCCTCCCCACTGTGGCCTGTGTCCCCACAACCATATTTTACCTGGAACACATTTGTTAACCTTTTCCTGTGTTCATTTTTCATTTTGTTCAATGAGCTTTGGAGAAATTGCTTTGTTTTGTTTTGTTTTACTACATCTTAAAACATTATCAGGGCCTCCCTGGGGGCCCAAGTGGTTAAGTCTCAGCACTATGAAGCTGTCCGCAGCCTCTGCAGCATGATTTCGATCCAGGACAGGGAGTTGACCCACAGGGCAGAGCAGACCTCTCCTGTTTCGTCTTCTCCTCTCCTCAGCAGTGTATTTCAGTCGATCTGCCTGTTCTGCCCCCCATTCTGTCTCTGGTGAATCCTCTCACCACTGCCCCGTATCTCTTGCCTGCAACCCAGCTCTTGCATGCATACATAAACACAATCTTTAAAAATAAATCACTTGTCCTTAAACAATGAAAACATTACCAGCCCCAGCCCCTGGTAAACACATACTACTCTTTTTATGGGTTCAATTCTTTAGACTTCAGAAAAAAGAGATGTCATATAATTATTATCTTTACTTTTCTGACTTATCTCACTTAGCATAATGATATCAAGGCTCATTCATGTTCTCTATATTATATAAATTAGCCCCCAATTGTTTCCACTCTGTTGATAGGTTGTTTCCATATGTTGGCTACTGTGAATAATAACCAGGGGAGCGCTGCTATCTCTGACAACCTACCTATTCTAGTTTCTTCCCAGATATAATTGTAATTACTGAATCATATAGTAATTCTAGTTGCAATTCTTTCTGAGTAACTCCATACACTTTTTCAGAGCGGTTCACCAACTTACATTTCCACTAACAATGTGTAAAGTTTTCTTGATGACCACCCATAAAAGGGGTGAGGTGATATCTCACTGGGGTTTTGACTTACATCTCCTGGTGATTAGTGATGTCGCTCATGTTATCATGTAAGTAGGGTTGAGCCTTGAACAAACTTCTGTTCAGTTCCACTGCCCAATTTTTTAATCAGATTGTGTTTTTCCTTGTTACTGAGTTGTATGGATTCTTAATGTATTATGTATTTACCTCTTATCCAGTATGTAGCTTGGAAATATTTCACCCTAGTCCTTGGTTACTTTTTGAATCAGTTGCTAACTTCTTTTCTGTGATGTTTCTTAGATTGATGTGGTCCCACTTAATGATTTTTGCTTTTGTTGCTTACACTTTGGTGTATTATCCAAAAAAAAAAAAAAAAATCATCACTTAGACCAATGTCAAGCAGTTTCTTTGCTTCAATTCCTTTTAGGAGTTCCACTCTCTTATGCAAGTAAGTTTTGTATTAATTATTTAATTCATTTAACTTAATTCTGTGAGTGGTATGAGAGAGGGATCAATTTTATTTTCAGCACGTGGTCATCCGAGTTTCCAATATATCTGTTGTGGCGACTCTCCTTCCCCACTGAGTGCTCTTGCTCCCTTGCAAAAAAGCTAATTAAGTGTAATGTGGATGTTTATTTCTGGGCCTTTGATGCAGTTCCACTGGTTTAAGTGTCTGTTTTTCTGATAAATACCATAAAGGATGCTCAGGACTGGTGGGACTGTTCTCTCCAGGCCTGTCCCTGCCCATCGGCCAGCCTCTCACAGCCAGATCTTCCAGGTACCACTGCAGGAGCACCGACTCCACCACATACATTTCCTCCACACAGAAAGAATACTCTGTTCTCTCTTCTCACAAGAGCTTCCTTTGGACTCCCTCCACCTAGGTGCACACCCCCAGGGCATTTGCATGAGGGCCCCCAGGGAGGAGCTGCCCTTGCAAGTCTGAGCTAAAAGGCCAGCTCTGATCTTGCCTTGATTCAGGGGGCTCCTCAGTTCAGCTTCTAAAATGAGGTTCCCTGCTGAGCTGCTGGGGCTGCTGATGCTCTGGACCCCAGGTAAGGCAGAGGGGAGGGGGGAGAGGACATGGGGTATGGAGACTGAGCCCAGGGGACATCAGTCCCTGTGTATCTGTGCACTGCTATATTCCTACGCCTTACTCTCTGGTAATCAGCAGGGAATGTTTAAAGCTGTGAGAATTAGAAGAGTTTTCTATCAAGGGCCTGTGCTTCAGGGAGCTCTGTAACACGGAAAGAAGGGGGAGATGTACGAAAATTCTAGAGACACTTGTGTGCATACGAATCTATTTTCTAGTGGATAAGTGTCAATGATATATCCCAGAAGACTATGTAGTAAGAAATAATACTAAAAATTCCAAGAAAAAGGATAATGACAATTGTCTGTAACCTTCTATTACTCTCTTTTATTTCAGGATCCAGTGGGGAGGTTGTGCTGACTCAGACCCCCCTCTCCCTGCCCATCGTCCCTGGGGAGCAGGTCTCCATCTCCTGCAGGGCCAGTCAGAGCCTCCAACACAGTGATGGAAACACCTATTTGAGCTGGTTGCAGCAGAAGCCAGGCCAGTCTCCAAGGGGCCTGATCTATAAGGTTTCCAACAGGTATTCTGGGGTCCCAGACAGGTTCAGTGGCAGCGGGTCAGGCACAGATTTCACCCTGAAGATCAGCAGGGTGGAGGCTGAGGATGTTGGAATCTATTACTGCGTTCAGGGTACCAAATTTCCTCCCACAGTGGTTCAGCCTTGAACAAAAACCTCCCTGTTCAGCAGCCCCAGATGTCCACACATGCTCCTACTCTGGGGACCAGGTCAGAAGCTCTGTGTGTGAGGAGAGGAAGCTGATGGGGACTCAGGAGACTGAATGAGGCTCATGGCTCTGTGCCAAGGCCAACTGCAGGCACCCACTTTTCTAGCCCTGTCAGCACACAGCCTGGGCCTGCACAGCAGCAGGGAGACGCAAGGAGTCAGAGTCCCAGTCATGAAGAAGGGGAGATGAGGCGTCACCCTCATGCTCCCTGTCTGTGTGCAGTGTGGTCACATCAGCCTGGAGCACACAGGGGGAGGGGCAGGAACAATCCAGTTGAAGCATGTTGAGATTCTGCATTTTTTGTCATATACTTTGGATAATATTTGATTATATTCAGGAATTAGTATTTCCCCATTTCTAGAATTCCTACTCAATTTTATACTTTATCTCCCCATAAAGAAAACTGTTTAGTCATAATATTGCACATAATATATCCTCAGCGAGAGTATTTCTAAAAATCAGTATTTGAGTTTACATGTAAACTGTTATAAATTCTTAGTTGTTCAAGGTCCCTGTGCTATTGTATAAAAAGTTTTTGAATCATCACAATGACCTCTTTCTTTCTTTTTTTAAAAAAAAAAATATTTATTTTATTTATGCAGACAAGAACTGGGTAGAGGCCAGAGGTGTTGGGGGGTAAGAGGATTCACCAGAGAGAATGGGGAGTCAACAGGAGGATCTACTGAAATACACTGCTGAAGGGAGCAGCAGGTGAGACAGGAGAGTCTGCTGTGCCACGTTTGCTGCTCTCTGGCCAGCAGGAGATCAGTCTCTCTCTAGGGATTGAACTCGTGCTGTAGTGGCTGCCAAATGCTTGACAGAGCTGTCTTTAACACCTGCGGCACCAGGGAGGACCCACAATGACCTCTTTCTAAAAGAGTGTAAAAGTCCTTGAAATGCCAAAAGTTGAATTTCAAAAATAAGAAGGACATATGGGAGGGTGTAGAGCATGCATCTTGTACCAATAGCATTGAAAGAACACACAGGGTATGAGATTTAAAAAATAGAAAACATGTTGAAGCACAGCACATTCAGGGAATCAGTCTGCTTGGTCCTGACTCTAGTCCTTTCCTTTGCCTGACCCTAGGGCCCTGGTGTTGGCTGAGGATGGTGTGTTCGGGTCGTGAGGGACACAGGTGTATAGTTCTTTTTTAGCATCTTGGATGCTGACCTCATAGAGTGAGTCACAAAGAGTCCCCTCTTTATGCATTTTGAGGAGTTTTATTGCAGAAAGATCAGTATTAGTATACTTGTAAAAATATTGGACACTAGTATACTTGTAAAAATAATTGACCCTTGAAGCCACCTGGTTCAGGACTTTTCTTGTTGGGATGTGTTGGATTCATGCTCCAAACTAACCTCATCCCTCCTGAATGACTCTGCTCTTTCTTTGGGTTGTGTGAGCAGAGTCCAGCAGAACCACATCCTACATCATCACCTTGTGCCCCCCAGAGGGAGTCGCCCACCACCCCACTACAGGGGGAGGAGACTCGGCAGTGTGTCAGCATGTTCTGTAAACCCTCTCTCCTGAGCTGCTTCCTACTTGGAACAGAGGGAGGCCTGGTAATTTAATTAAATAGGAGAAGGCTCTAAAGCAAACTTTCTAAGTTATCCTGATCTTCAGAAAATCAGTTTTCCATAGAAATTAGTCCAGGTTATCCTAGACACCTTGAGTCAAGGTCTGAGAGCTCATCAATATAGAGACCTTTTCAGCCTAAGAGTCTCGTCCCTCGTGGCTGTGCTCTCCATCCAGCACGGGAGAAGCACACGGCGAGACAGACGAGAAGCTCTGGGTCTGCACAGTGGGACACACGAGGCCTGATCACCATCAGAGAGTTACACTCAGTGTTTCAACATTCACACAGGTCTAGTTACTCACAATCCCCCTTCCCTCAAGACACCCCTAACTAGGAAGTGGAAAACCAAAACTATTTTCTGTGAAAGGATTTTTTGGGGTTCGCCTACTGTTGATGTTTGGGGACTGATAATTCCACATCTGGGAATTCAGCCTATGAAAATAAAATGAACACTGCTACACTGTGTGTGGTGCGGAATGATTTCAACAGAGTAAATATCCTTTACTATGATGAGTTTCTTTGAAATTGTGTCTATTCCTTCTGGGATACTCTACAGCCATTCGAAAAAGTTACTTTGATAGGGCCTCCACGGTGGCGCAGCAGTTGAGCTCTGCGCTACGAAGTTGCCCACAGCCTCTGCAGGGCTGGTTCAATTCCCGGCCACCGCTGAGCATCACACATGGTGCGCAGACCTCTCCTGCCACCCGCTGCTCCCCTCAGCAGTGTACTTCGGTCCTTCTGCCGGCTCTGCTCCCTGCTCTGGCTCTGGTGAATTCTCTCACCCTCCCGCGCTTCTGACTGTACCCAGTGCTTGTATAAATAAATAAATAAATCTTAAAAAAAAAAGTTACTTTGATAAACGGAGGACTATTCACTCAGATTCCCCTGATGGGCTGACATGTGACAAGAAGTCACTTGGTCAACAAAAAAATAAAAACTATTTTTGATGAAATAAAACTATGAATATGTTCAGAAATTTGGTTTAAAATCTCAGAAAAATGACTCTTCTTTTCCTGTTGCCTTAAACTCTTTTACTAAACTGTTTTAATTTTTTTATTTTATATATCTTTGACTTTATTCTTCACTTTTGTACAATGCATGCTTTTCCTCTCACGTGTAGTCCCGGTGAAATTCCTACCACCAATTCATCCGGGCACCATCACCCCAGTCCCTTGTACTCTTTCACCCCGTTTTCATCCTTCCCTCCACATCCTCTGAAGAATGTTTCTGTTAAATATTTGTTTTTCAAACATTTTTTTTCTTATTACTGTATTGTGTGACATGGGCAAAATCAAGCAATAAATTTTATTTAGGCACTAACACCTGTTGTGATTCCTTCCATTGTCCATCACTTCAGTTCCTCCAAAGTTTGATTCATAGTCATCAAAGTATTTCTTTACCAGGAATTTTGCATCATCTGCTGATTATATTTATCAGCCCAGGATAATCAAGCTCCATGACCTGCATCACACACTGATGACACCTCCCAGATGTCACCCTCATTCGTTGAGACCCCATTTCTTCAAGCAGTTTAACTCTGGGTCACTTTTAGGGTCACAGTGGATGGATCTGCTGCTTCTCAGTGTCAGACACCTCAAAGCCTGAGGAAGAGTCCAGTCACCAGACCTGCAGCCTCTCTGCTCAAGACCTTCCTCATCCTGGGCTCTGATCTAGTGACGGGGGCCAATGTGTTCTCTTTGCAACTTTCCCTCCCACAGCACCACATGTCTGTGTCTCTGCTCACAGGGGACTTCTCTCTCCACCCTGCTGCCCCACCAGGGGATTTGCATATGGGTCCCCAGGGGGTTTGCCCTGGCAGGGCTGAGATAAAAAGTCAGCTGTGGTCTGGACTTGCCTGCTCAGGACTCTAGCTCAGCCTCTCAAAATGAGGTTCCCCACTCAGCTCCTGGTGCTGCTGATGCTCTGGACTCCAGGTAAGGGCTGAGGGGGACAAACAAGGACATGGAGTAGGAGCGGCTCTGGGGGAGCCAAGTGTTCTGTGTCTTCTCTGTCTGAGTGATATGAGATAAAGTTCTCATCCAGAATGAGTGTGTGATGCTTAGATCTGTAAGAGTGAGGAATAGTCCAGAAGGAGCATGGACTGTCATCATGGTTGTGACGGGAAGTGGACAATGATGTCTGGGACTCCTAAAGGCACCTTCACACCTGCTGGCTCATGGTTCTTTATGTGGTTGCATAATTTTGGAGTGTGATTCTGAGTCACACAATTATAACAGTGAAATGAAATAGTATTTTACTTAAATCAGAAAATTAAATCATGAAGTAGCTAATGATTTCATTCATAACCTTGCATTTCTCTCTCATTTTTCAGGATCCAGTGGGGAGGTTGTGCTGACCCAGACCCCCCGAACCCAGGCCATTGTCCCTGGGGAGCAGGTCTCCATCTCCTGCAGGGCCAGTCAGAGCCTCCAAAGTAGTGATGGAAACACCTATTTGGAGTGGTTCCAGCAGAAGACAGGCCAGTCTCCAAAGCTCCTGTTGCATTCGGTTTCCCACAGGCCCCCTGGGATCCCAGACAGGTTCAGTGGCAGCGGGTCAGGCACAGATTTCACCCTGAAAATCAGCAGGGTGGAGGCTGAGGATGTTGCAGTCTATCACTGCTTTCAGGGTACACATGCTCCTCCACAGTGGTTGAGCCCCAAACAAAAACCTCCCTGTTCAGCAGCCCCAGCTGCCCACACGTGCTGCTTCTCAAGAGAGCAGGCCCAGAAGCTCTGTGTGTGGAGAGGCAGATGTTGGGGACTCAGCGGAATGAGTGAGGCTCAGGGTTCTGCACCAAGGCTACCTCACAGGAGCCCCTTTCCTGGCCCTGTCAGCACAGCCTGGACTTGCACAGCAGCGGGGATATGCAAGGAGCTCTGAGCCTCAGTTATGACAAAGGGGGGATGAGTAGGGCACCCACATAATCCATGTGTGTGTGCAGTGTGGTCACATCAGCACAGGAAGGGGAGGGTCCCATCAATGTAACAATGCATCTTTAAAATTTTCATTTTTTGATGCATTCTTAGGATAATATTTGATTATATTGAGAAATCAGTATTTTCCATATTTCTCAGATTACTACTCCACTTTATAATATCTTCCCATTCAAACATGTCTTATGATATCATTACAAACAAATATTCTCAGGGTATTATGACTGAAAACAAATTAGTAAAAATGTTTATATTTGCATGTCTACTTAACCTTCCGTAAATTCAGAACAAATTGAAGTGCCAGTGTTATCATGCAAAAAGTCTTTGATTCAACATCTTGACCTCTTTCTGAAGAAAGTGTAAAACTTTGAAATTGGAGAGCTGGGTTTCAAAAATAAGAAGGCCAAGGTGAAAACATAAAACATGGAAATTGGCCCAGGTAGCCCTGTGAGAACACGGAGTGTATGGGCTTAAAATAAACATGTATGCATGTATGTTGTCACCCATGTGCATTCAGGGACTCCATCCCGCTCTAATCCTTTCCTGTGCTGTGTGTCCCAGCCCTGGTGTTGGCTGAGGGTGGTGCTTCTATATCCTGAAGGACACAGGTGTGTAGTTGCCTTTCCTTTGGAATTTTGGTCAAACTTGGGGTAAGGAAGATGCTGACCTCATAGAGTGATTAACAAATTGCCCCTTCTCAATATTTTTTAAGGGTTTTTCAAAGATTGGCATCCGTATATATTTTTCCATTGTATTGGGGTTTTTTTTGAATTTTTAGTTTTTATTTAATTTATTTTTTTAATATTTTATTTTATATAATTCTTACATCATTTTTCACTTTTGCACAATGTATGCATTTTCATTTTGGTTATATTCCCCGTACAATTGCACCCCCCCTTATTTTGACCCTAATCCTTCCTCTCCCCGCCCCTCCCCCAAGTGTGTCTCTGGTTTATAGTTGCTTGTTGATTTTGATTTTGATTTTGTATTAAATCCAAAGGGTACCTGCACCCTATGTTTATAGCAGCACTGTTTACAATAGCTAAGCTATGGAAACAATCCAAATGCCCAAAAATAGATGACTGGATCAAGAAAATGTGGTACATATATACACAGTGGAATATTACTGAGCAATCAAAAAAGATAAACACATGCAGTTTGCAGCAACATGGATGAAGCTGGAAGGGATCATGCTCAGATAAATAAGTCAGAAAGAAAAAAAAATACTGGATGGTCTCACTCATAACAGGAATTTAGAAAACCTAAATAAGGGACCAGGAATAACTATTTTTTTAATGGATGGACAGAATTCACCCTAGAAGCCATCTGGTTCAGCACTTTTCTTCTTGGGACAGTGGAGTCATTCTCCAAACGAGTCTCCCTCCCTTTTGAATGACTAGGCTCTTTCCGTGGGCTGTGTGTCAGAGTTCAGCATATCCACACCCCAGAGTCCCCACCAGAGATCCTAGAGGGAGCCTCCAACTGCCCAGGCACAGGGGCAGTCAGCGGGGAGCTGCTGTAGCACAGAACTGCCGTCAGAGGGCAGCAAACCCCACAGAAACATAAGACTCAGGCTGAGGTTTGGAATCCTGAGACACTAGGAAGGAGGCTGTCCCAGAATCTAGTGGGAGCCCCTAAGATTGGAGAGTCTCTGGGGGATGGGACACCTGAAGGATCTTTAGTGTGCTGAGTGATAGTCATTCACCATTTCTCTTGGTCTTTGGTGTCAGGAATTGTTTTAATACAGAGAGTTAGAGTTTAAACTAGAATCTTTTAATTAACTGGTTGGTGTGTGGTCAGGGAGGCAAATATTAGAACTGGGGATTGTTGCTGCTCCCCAAGAGACCAGAGCAATCTTCCTTGATCTTTCATTATGGCCTCTGAACATGTGGAGCAAAGATAGCAAAAAAGCAGAGACGGGTATTTCTCCTCTGCCTCCGTGAGTCTGCATTGCAGTGATTGTTGCTCATTTTGGTTGTTTGTGAATAATGGTGATCTTTACCTGTTTGGGAAAAGGGTAATTTGGTTCTGGCTATAAAGAGAATTTCTAGAAAAATGATTTGCACAGCAAATCCTATAGGGGAATCAAGCACAAGATCTCAGCCTGAAGAACATAAAATGTATTATGTATAACTTGGTTGCTCTTAAAATGATCATATTTGAGAGTTTGATATATTTAGAGATGTGAGGACCAGGGAATTAAAGAAATTCAGAAGTACGTCCGAGTTTATTTTCCTGTTTTTCCGGTATGGCAAGTATGAGAAGAAAAAGCGAAAAGGTCTAGGAAATAAAATTCTTGAGGGCTTCCCCTCCTTGGATTGACATAACTCCCTAACCCCAGGTATGCAAGATGCTACAGTGTATACCCCACTGTAGAGCCAGACCAGAGACAGCAAAAAATGGGCCACAGGGAAGTCCTTTGCCAAAAAGCCCAGTCCATGCCATTTTTCTGAAGTTTCATAAATGTCTTGCTCCACTCTAAAGGAAGAATAGAACTGACATTTATCAAGTTGCCACTTTAAAGTTGTTCCTTTCTGGCAGCCTCCCTGGTGTCGCAAGGGGTTGAGCACAGCACTGTGAAGCTGTCCACAGCCTCTGCAGCATGAGTTCGATCCCTGGTGGACCAGGGAGCTACCCCCATGGTGCAGCAGACCTCTCCTGTCTCTCCTGCTGCTTCTCTCAGCAGTGTATTTCAGTCAATCTGCCTGTTCTGCTCCCCACTCTGTCTCTGGTGAACCTTCTCACCCCCGACAGCTCTGGCCTGCATCCTAGTTCTTGTATGCATAAATACATAAGTCTTAAAATAAAAAAAAAAAAAAAGATCTCAGCCTGGTTGCTACCAGGCAACCCAGAAAGAGAGAAAGAGCTCCCTGATCAGTTTCAGCAAATTTTCAGTTTTGAATACAATTACTGGGCTATAAATTGCTTGGAATACTCCAAAATTTGACTTTTCTCTCCATTCATTTTCGACGAGTAAGTTCAACACAGTTTTTAGTTTCACTATTATGATACTTAAATTTGAGCTATAGCTTCCATACTTTTGTACCTTCTTCTTATAGGTTCAGTAACTGCACACTGGGGGTGGGGGCGGGTGCAACTGCAATTCTCAGTAGACTTTCATTCTCTTTTGAATTTTGCTCCAAAATATGCATTTTGCTATTTTTTTGAAGCTGGTAATAAATACTATGGATATGTTTAATGAAGTCATGCCATTCTCTCTCTCTCTCTTTGTTGCTTTTTTTCTGGGTTGTGTGAGCTGAGTCCAGCATAGCCACACCGCACAATCACTATCCAGTAACCCCCTGAGGGAGGCACCTAGCACCCCACTACAGGGGGAGGAGACTGGGCAGTGTGTCAGCATGTTCTGGAAAATTTCACTCCTGAGTATGGTATATGAATGTGTCATATGTAAATATGAAGAATTCCTCCTCATAGCTCTAGTTATAACATAGGAGCAGGACAGGGTGTGAGCAGAACACCAAGGTCACGGCAGGGAGGCGGCCACGGTTACATCTCCACGTGCTCCTGCTGCTGTGGGAGAGGAGAGAAGTTTGGTCTAAAACCAAAACTTGTTCAATTTTAAATGCTGATTTCTACATATATTTGGAATCCACTTCTACAATGCTTAAAGCAGAAGAGTGGATGTGATATTTAAAATATTTAAGTCATCTTTCCCTTTTTAGCACTCCGTGTCCATGTAGCTAGCTGTCAACTCCAAAAGCTGAGCAGGCTGTGTGACTTTTCCTGCCTCGTTCCACCCTCCAGTGCTGAGAATGTGCTACCCAGTCTCCACGTGTCCCACTCGAAACTCCAGGAAGGAGACACATATCTGCTAATAGCAAGTGTGTGCATTGACACCAAAATAAAATGGCAGCAAAAGCAGCTGATCAACTTAAACCAGCCTCTTGTGAATTATGCTTCCCAGGTGCTCCTTAACATTGTGGCCCTATTCAGCGGGGTGGACCCAACACAGATTTCACACTCAGTATCTGTAGCTTGACTCTTGAGGAAGGGGAAGATGTCCAGTCCCTAAGGGGACACCGAATGAAGGGCCCCATGTGTAACGTGCTCTCCTGGAGAGAGCAGAACCTTTGAGGACCTCAACCCATAGACTACGCAAAGGGTGTCATTCCAAGAACTCCCAAGCATGCCCAGGGATGCCGTTCCTGTAGGGGTGTCGCATTCTGTAGACGGTGCCTGTCTAGCAGACCAGAGTCTCTGCTGGCCTTGAGCAAGTGAACTGCTGTGCTGTGGATCACAGTGAAGAGTGAGATGTGCAGGGACCTGCCAGCACTTCCAGGATTTGAGAGAAACCTCCAGTCAATTGCTCATAAGTAGGTGAATCCTCAGACATCCCGCCCAAGGAAATGACTTTTGCAATAACCTCAGAGAGCTGTGAAGAGGGAATTTTCTCCTGGGAGTCTCCAGAAGACGATGCAGCCCTGTCACCCCCTTGGCGCAGCCTGTGAGATCTGGAGCAGAACACCCAGCAGAGCCTTATGCAGACCCCTGACCCTCAGAAACAGCGAGATTATAAATGATAAACTTGTAAGTCACTACATTTGTGGTAAATTGTTTATGTCACAATATAAACCTAACACACGTGCTATATATGAATATCAGGCGAAAGTCCTGCACACTCAGTCCCTGCCACACTCTGAAATCCACAGCCATCATTAGGTCCCTGGCGCTAACTGCTCTACTTCCGAAACTGTCTTTTTCATACCAAACTCACAATAGCTTCCAGTTCTATCACTCCAGAACAAGGAACGTCTGGAAAGAGATAAAGCTACAATAAAACCCACCTTTACATACACTTCCTTGTTTGTTTAACTATGGTAGATATTAGAGCCACAGAGACTGGGCTTCATCTGGCCTAAATGGAGGTTCACCTTACCCCTTTATTACCTCACTGTGTCTTGTCTCAGTCACCAGTTTAATATTCAAATGTTTCTATAATAGTGCAGTATTTTCAAGGACAACACTAGAAAACTTTCAGAAGACATCACGAGGAAAAGACACATCTGATAAGCCCCAAAGCTTAGAGAATTGAAGGTGAAACAAAAGAGGCACAAATCTTTTATGAAATGGAACAAGGGATGGAAATTTCTATGCCTCCACTTCCCACAGTCTGTCATCTACCATCCAGGTTCTTCATGAACCTCAGAGTCCAGGCGTAGTATCGTTTATCCTCAATATCTCATCCAACCTGCTTAAAAATCATATTGACAGAGACCTTCCCAAAGTGTAATCAGCCAATGTATATTTTGGATGAATTTCTGTAATCTATAGATCTCCATTTGTTACTTTATTTTTTTTTAACGAGAATGGGTATGATTTTGAATTCCACAAAAATTGCATAATATCCAAAGCTATTTCAATTGTTTAATGGTTCTTTTTTTTCCTTTTCTTTCCTCTTTTTTTTTTTTTTTTTGGAGGCCTGTAGCTATTTCTGTTCAAAATTGGAACTAATTTTCATGTTCAAGTCCATATTACCTTTGTTTGGCTGGCATGAGTACCTGAATGAAATGAAGGAGAATGTACTGAAATAGAGAAAGGCCTGGTAACTGCATAAATTTTAGGGGGCTCTGTTCCTAGCTTTTTCAGTTATCCTGACCTTCACAAATTCCATTTTCCATGAGGAATTAGTGCAGCTTATCCTCTGGTCCAGTTTTGCCGGCTTGACCTTGTGGAAACATCTTTAATCAAGAGTCATGTCCCACTTGCTTAGCTTCTCCAACACTGGGAACCCTCAGTCAGCGAGAAGGAAGACTGAGAAGCTCTGGGTCTGCACAGTGAGACAGTTGTGGCCTGATCACCAGAGAATTACACAAAACTGTTTTAATATCAGTTCTCGTCTACACCCCATCACCCCATTCTCCTTATGACACTCCCATCTAGAGAGAGGGAAAGTCCCCTTCATTGCTGCAAAATGAAGATTGTTACAGCATCTGTGAAAAGCATTCTGTCAGGACCTCTTAATAAAGTTTATGATTGGGGAAGGATAATTCCACATCTGGGAATTAACCTACTAAAATATGGTGTCATTCCAAAAATACAATTGTCATTCCAAATGACAATTATAAAATATAATACTACTAGAGGATTTAAAACAATACTAGAGGGCGGTTGGGCCCAATGATTTAAACAGGGTAAATGTCCATCAATATTATTGTGTTGCTTTGAAATTGTGTCTATCCCTTCTGCAGAACACTCTGCAGCCATTAGAAAAACTTCCCTTGATAAGGCAGGATTACTCCTTCAGAGTCCCCTGATGGGCATTTATGTGACAAAAGAAAGCAGTCATTTGGTCGACATATAGACAAAATCTATTCTGTATAAGTAAAAAAGATTTATATGATCAGGAATTCATTATACTTTGAGAAAAATCATTCCTCTTTTCCTGTTACCTTAAACTCTTTCACTATCTTGTTTCAAATATGTGTATTTGTATTTTTTTTAAGATTTAGTTTATTTATTTATGCATACAAGAAATAGGGTGTAGGCCAGAGGTCCTGGGGGTGAGAGGATTCACCAGAGACAGAGTGGGGAGCAGAACAGGCAGATCTACTGAAATACACTGCTGAGGGGAGCAGTGGCAAGACAGAAGAGGGACACAGGGGTGTAGTTGCCTTTCCTTTAGGATCTTGGTCTGACGTGGGGTCAGGGGGATGCTGACCACATAGAGTGTGATATATTGTGTCCCTGCAAGATCTTTGAAGATTTTTTTTAAAGATTGGCATCAATACACTTTATTTAATCATTGGACAAAATCTACCCTGTAGCCATCAGAGTCCGGAGTTTTCTGGGACAAGTTGGATGCATTCTCCAAACTAGTCTTCATCCCTTCTGATATCTCGGCTCTTGTCTCATGGGCTGAATCCAGCGTAGCCACACCCATAAACCCCACCCAGTGACCCCCCACCCTCACCCCAGAGGGATCTGCCAAACACCCCAGCACAGAAAGATGAGACTGGGCAGTGAGTCAGCATGTTCTAGAAACCTTGCTCCTGAGCATGGTATGTGTGTGTGTCACATGTAAATATGAAGAATTCCTCCTCTTTCTCATTATAATTTGTCCTCATTTCACACTTTATAAACAAAGTATTTTCATTAACTTCATAAACTCTTTCCCTTATTATCTGGTTGATATATTGTATCTGTGAAAGGATTTTGTGTCTTGAGATAGTGTCAGCATCGCATTTTCCCTACAACACAAGTGGACATGAGTTACCCCTCAGTGGACTGTCATAGAGATAGTTTCCAGGAATCAGGGGAGCCTCTATGTGAGGGGAACATGCACACAGGTGAGAATGTGGTACCCAGGTGGGAGGGGAGGGAGCCCTGATGGAAACCATGTGCAAGAAAAGCTGAATAGTGTAATTTCAGGAGTCGTTCAGTTCCATTAACAATCAGGCAATGGAGGTAGATCAGCGATTTTTGGGATTCAGGGAGACCTCTGGCATCTATTCTAGATGCAGCCGAGTGATAAGGAAGCAGCCAGTGCTCATGAGAGAGAATACAAATTGCACAGGAAGTGGAGGAACACACAGATTGCAGATAAACCATTCAGGGCTTATTGAAAATGTTCTCTTTCTAGGATTATCAGACAACTACTATTAAAGAAACAGATGCTACTAAGTACATTGTAAGTGCTCCGTAGCCACATGGGCATGTGGTCAGCATATTGGACAGCACAGGTGAACACACTTTTATAGTTACAGATAGTTCTATAGTTCAGTAAAGCTCAAAATGTTTCATATGGTGGCTCAGGTGTCAAGCTCAGCCCATGAGCCCCCTGCTGTGTGGTGACGCCCCCTGCTGGCCCATCTGCTGTGATCCCAGTTGTCCTGGAGTGTTTCTGGAAGGACATATGAGCCTAAATTGACATATTTAGACCAGGAGTCCTCTGCTGGTAGTATCATCCAGCCCATGATAGTACTGTGGTTCCCTCCTGCCCACACTCTCTTTTCCAAACCACTTCTTCGACATCTTAGGTGATCACAGCAGCTGGTCCCTACAGTCTTGTCACAAATATAGTATTGCAGATTTCTACACACCTGTTAGTCTTTCATATTCAACTAGATGATGGGTTTTTGAGAAGAGAAATCAGTTTGTGTTCCTTATCAGTCCAGCCTGGGTTCCCAAGCAGTAACACCAGCTTCCAGAGAAACTTCAGCCTCCCAAGCCTGCTGTATCACAGATCAGCCAGTAGAGGGCACCAAACACACAGTAAACACAAGACTCAGACTGATGTCAGGACTCCTGATACGGTAAAAGGGAGGCTGCCCCATTTTCTACAGGGAGCCCCTAAGGTTTGTTTGGCAATCTGGAGATGGGGACACCTGGGAAGTGCCAGTTTATGTGTGTGAGCAAACCTGCCCTGTGTCTGTGCTCTATGTTGAAAGCAGCTGAGCCCTCCCCGTTGCCACGGCTATGTCCCCAGAGCCATCCCCACCCTCTCTGCACCAGGGTCAGCCTCAGGGGGCACCTCAGGGACATGGGGCCCCAGCTTTGCTCCTTTCTACTGCTGTTCTTTCTCTCTGAGGGAAAACACCTCGGACTTGCTAGTTTGCAAGAAATGAGATATTTACTTGAAGATGAAGCTTCTAGTTTATTCTGTATCCTGAAGTTAAGTAAATCTGAGTGAATGAATTACCCAATGGGTTTTGGTGTTTGGGAATGTTCACATTTACTTCCACACTTAGATGTCAGTGGGGACATTGTATAAGCCCAGCTCCAGATCCCTGCGTCTTAGAAGAGGGTTATTGTCACCTACGTGGCCAGCCAGAAAGTTAACTCTGTTCCAGCATGAAGTCAGCAAAATCAGAATTAGGTCCCAGGCTCCTTCTCTCTGGTGATTCCCCTGGACATGGTACCTGCCAGGGGCAGGGACTGTGGGTCTGGACATGATCTTCTACTCATCAGAGGCCGAGCTGCCCAAGCACCCTGGTCCTATCGCCTGTCTGGGGCTAAATCCCCCTAGGCGTTCCGCCTGGCCTGGGGTGGCTCTGGACTCTGAGATCTTCTCAGGGGAGCAGGCCTGGACAGACAGCTCTGCAATCACATCCCCTTTCTTTTTCTCCCTCTCTCCCTCCTCCTCTATCAGCCACCTAGTTCATCTCCTCTGCACCCCTGAGTGGAGGCTGCAGTGTGTCTGGTCCCACCTCCTGTTCTTAGTCCTCCCCACCTTCCAGGTCATCCTGCTTCACACACAGGCTGAGGTGCGTCAGATTAAGGCCCTGGAGAGTCTCCCCATGCGGCCCTCTGCTGTCCTGAGGCTCTGCCTCCTCCTGTGCAGGATCATGTAGGGATGGTGGGGGTGGGAACAGGATGCACAGTAGGATGTGCTCAGAGGCCACACATGGGGGCAGACACAGCATTGATGGCAGCATCCTGGCAGCATGAGAAGCAAAGGGAGCTGCGCAGGGAGACCCTACCTCACCCTGAGACTAGAGCTGCCGTCTCTTGGGACCCGGAGGAGATGTGGCAATGGGGGAACGTGCAGGTGCAGGGACACAGCAGACTCCAGGGATCACTGAGGAGTTGGTCTGGGAAGACCTCAGCTCGGAAGGGAGCATCTGGGGGAAGGAGGATGAAGGACATGAGATACAGTCCAGGAAGACCGGGGCGTGTGCTCGGGTCTGTGTGATGACACAGAACTGGGGAGGGAGGAGACTGTCAGATGTGGGGAAGAACATCCTGACCTTGGATGGAGGGTGGAAGGTGGGACAGGACCTCAAACATGGTGGGGACACAAGGCTCAGCTGGAGATGAGGTCAGCATGGAGGATGCTCAGTGACTGGGCACTTATAACTCCTGACACCACACATTTTATTGACCTTCTACCTGCATCTTAGGCTGGTGGTGATGATAATTTCTCATACCATAAATATCAGGGAATGAGAGCAAATAGGAGGTCTTGCTGGCCTCATTAATGTCCACATAATCAATTAAGAGAAACCTGTACAATTATTTCTAGAGTCTTCTTTTGAAAAAGTATCATATGGAAAGACAGTAAATAAATAAGTTGAAACTCTTTTAATAATATATATTAAAGGCTGTAATGCTGGTTAGTAACATTGTATGATTGAGGGACAGGTTCACAAATGCACATTATCACACCACAACCCCCACCAGAGCTCCCATAATCCCCACGAAGGTTGATTGCCACACTCTCTACTCCTCATCCCAGCCTCTCCCTCTGGTGGCTTCAATCCTGCTATCAGATGTCTAGTTTTGTTTTAGTTCACTTCTGTCTGTTCCTTTGTTTGCTATATCCACGTGTGAATGAAAACTTCCAGCATTAAGTCTTTTTTTCTTCTGATCTATTTTACTTAGCATAATACCCTCCATTTGCACCCATGTGGTGGCAAATGTCAAGATTTCATCATTTTTAATAGTTGAGTAATAATATATTGTATATATACACAACAGCATCTTTTTATGCCACTGATGTTAAAGAGATGAATAGCAAACTGTATTCTCAAGGCAATAGGCTGACTCTAAGTTTCTATACCCAGCCCAGAAGAAACACAGTCTTCACAGGCAAATTTCCCTGCCCAGGGGAAACTGGTCATTGGGGAATCCTGCTTCTGTGCTGTCTCTGAGATAAACTGCTCTGTGCTCTCAGGACCCTGCTGGTTGGAGGAGGAGTCAACCCTCAGCTGTGCCCAGCTTGCCCACCCTGCTCATTTGCATCTTTCCAGGCCTCAGTCCACCTCCCTGGAGACTTATTAGTAGGCCGGTCACAGCCTGTGAGAGTCAGTCCTAGTCAGGACCCAGCGTGGACATGAAGGCCCCCACTCAGCTCCTTAGCTTCCTGCTGCTGTGGCTCCCAGGTAAGGAAGGAAACACCAGGAGTTGATCAGCTCCGGGTAGGCAGGACCTCTGGCCCTCAGGGAAGTCCTCTGAAGACAGGATGACAGTGTGGGTGTGTTTTCTGTTTCCATCCAGGAGCCAAGTGTGCCATCCAGATGAGCCAGTCTCCACCCTCCGTGTCTGCATCTCCAGGAGACAGAGTCACCATCTCCTGCCGGGCCAGTCAGAGTGTTAACAAGTGGTTAGCCTGGTACCAGCAGAAACCAGGGAAAGCTCCTAAGCTCCTGATCAATTATGCAAACAGTGTGCAGCCTGGGGTCCCATCCCGCTTCAGTGGCAGTGGCTCTGGGACAGATTTCACTCTCACCATCAGCAGCCTGGAGCCTGAAGATGCTGCCATTTACTACTGTCAGCAGTACCACAACGACCCTCCCACAGTGACACAAGCCTGAACAAAAACCACTCAGGGAGCAGATGTGTGAGGCTGGGCAGCCCCAGCTGCTCCTCCTGGTGCCCCATGTGCTGAGAGCTGTTCTCGCATGCAGCTCTGCCTTGATGGAGTCTGGAGTTTTCTGTTAGAAAACTCTTTCGAACATTGAACATTTCACACCAGAGATATTGACATTTCCTTATAACACAAGACCACAATACATAAGAAAGAATGTTCTTGGTAATGTATATTTCAGGAAAATTTAGAATGAGGACACAATGTCATGGCATGTAACCACCATTACAGCATCTGAAGAGCAGTTTCACTGCCCTGAAATTGCTCTGAGCCCCACCTGTTTCCCCACTTCCTCCCAATGCCTGAAACCACTGATGTTTTCACTGCCTCCCTGGTGCCTCCCTGGGGTTGCTTTTTCCAGAATGCCCAGTGGATGGAGCCACACAGAATGCAGCCTGTTTCACACGGGCATCCTCACTTACATATGCACGTAGGATCTTACACGTCCTGTCATGGCTTAGCTCGTTCGTTCCTTTGCAGCGCTGAGGATGCTACGTTGTCTGGGAGTGTCACTGTCAATTTGCCCTCCGGCTGAGCTGCTTACATAATTTGCTGCTGTGTCTGTTAAGAAGGACTTTGGCTTAATGCTTTTTTGGGTTGTATGTTCTCGTATAGTTGAGTTTGAAGAATTCTTTGTATATAATGAATAATGGTCCCCTATCAGATTGGATTTTCCAAACTTTTATCTTGGTGTTTCTTGTCAGGACTGGTTTTAATACAGAAAGTTAGAATTTAAACTAGAATCTTTTAATGGACTGCGGTGGTGTGTGGTCAGGGAGGCAGATAATATTAATAGAACTGGGGATCCTCTCTTGCTCCCCCAGAAACCAGAGCACATCTTCCATATCTGCTGTTTGGTCTCTGATCATGTGGAGCAAAGAAAGGGAAATAAAAGAGAAAAGGGAGACTCTGTGGTGGCGCAAAGGGTTAAACACTGCACTATGAAGCAATACGCAGCCTCTGCAGCGCGAGATCGATCCCTGGCCGGCCAGTGAGAAACCCACATGGCGCAGCAGACCTCTCCTGACTTGCCCACTGCTCAATCTGCCTGTTCTGTTCCCCACTCTGTCTCTGGTGAATCCTCTCACCCCCCACACCTCTGACCTGTACTCCAGCTCTTTTATGCATAAATAAATACATCTTCAAAAAAAGAGAGAGCGAGCAAAGGGCATTTCTCCATTTCTCCAAAAGGGTGCACCTCCGTGTGTCTGCATGTACCCATTGTTCCTCATATTTGTTGTTGATGAATAACAATGATCTTTACTTCTTTGGAAAAAAAAAATTTGGTTCTTGTGATAAGGAGAGTTTCTAAAAAAAATGATGTGCACAGCAAATCCCATAGGGGAATCAGGCACAGTATCTCAGCCTGGTTGCTACCAGGCAACCCAGAAAGAGCTCCCAGATCAGTTTCAGCAAGTTTTTAGTTTTGGATACAATTACTGAAGTGTAAACTATTTGGAAAACTCCACAATTTGACTTTGCACTCCATGTTCACAGACCATAATGATGGATGTCCTGGTCATTATCCATTATCTACAAGAAAGTTAGACACAGTTTTTAGTTTCACTATTTTGATTTTTTAATTGGATTTTTAAATTTTACCTACTTATAGGTTCAGTGACTGCACACTCTGGGGATGGGAGTGCAACTGAAATTCTCAGTAGACTTTTATCCTCTTCTGAATTTTACTCCAAATTATGCATTTTCCTAATTTCTGAAGTTGGTAATAAATACTATGGGCATGTTTAACCAAGTTGTGCCATTCTCTCCCTCTCTTTCTCTGTCTCCGTAGTGTTAATCAGGGACACATTTTGTTAACCTTTCTCTATGTTCGTTTTTCATTTTTCTCTATGAATTTTAAAAGCTATTTTTTACTGAAAGTTAAATCTTTACCATTAAAAAAGAAACTTTACTGATCTGTAAATGTATGTATGTTTTCACCAAATAACCAAAAGTTTCTAGAGGTAATATTTCCTTGCACAGATTATTAAATTTAGTTATTATAATGGAATCTGAATTACATCTAGAGCACGAGGACACCAGCATGTGAGAGACCCGAAGATTCCCTGAGCTGAGAAGGGTCTTAATTTCTGAAGGTAAGGACATGAGACATGAGGAAGATAAGCCCAACTGAGTTTCAGTTATTAATTTATTATTTATTTATTTATTTATTTATTTATTTATTTATTTATTTATTTCTGCAAGACTTGGGTTACAGGCCAGAGGAACAAGGGCAGGGGGTGGGGTGGTGGTGGTGATTGGACCTGCCAGAGACAGAGCGGGGAACAGAACAGGCAGACCTACTGAAGTAGACTGTTGAGGGGAGCAGCAGGCAAGACAGGAGGGGTCGTCTGTGCCAGGTGGGCAGCTACCCATCTTGCCTGGGACCCAACCTGTGCTGCAGAGGCAGCAGACAGCCCCACAGTGTTGCATCTACCCCCCTGCACCAACAGGAAGCCCCCAACTGTGTTTCTAACAAGCGATAAGAGACTCTGCTTCTCTGTTTTGATTTCAAAATCATGCCTGGGGCTGCTCCAATGAGCTCTAATTGACTTGATTTGAATTCATTTATTATTGGTCAGAAGGAGAATAGAATCATGAGAAAATAGAAAAGTCAGGCATATAAATCTCCATCTTCTCACAGTGTTTAGAGAATGTATGAACTCAGGTGGTGCCCACATCCACAGAGACTTTCCTGAGCACTCAGTAAATCAGAATATGTATCCAGCACTTCCTCTCAAGAGGGTGATTCTCTGAGGGACTGGGTCCCTGGAAGAGGTTTGTCCTTATATATGTGGTGCACTACACACACACACACACACACTATACACACACACACACTACACACACACATATACACACAGAGATTACATCATTGTTCTTCAACAAAGAAAGGAAGACCTGTAAATAGTTTCTGGCATTTTTGTTAACTGAAGGAGATTGGTTTCCAGCATTCTTAGATAACTGCCACAGGAGAAGCTCTGCTGAAGTCTTGAAGGCACCCCTTGATCTTACAAAGTCTATTCAGTCAGAGCTTTCTGTGTTTGGGAACATAAGGACCAAAGGTTATTTGAATCTCTAGTCCTCAAGAAGTACCCGTGAGGTGTGAGGGCACGGTCAGGTGTTACCTCAGGCTCCTTCTAGTCACCATCTAACACTTGTAACCACCATGTTACACAGGTGAGTGAGGAGCAGTTGTTAAAATAAAGAACAAGTGAAGTAGATGAGAGAACTAAATCAAACAGAAACAAACCCAAGGACTATAAACCAATGAGTAGTTGCCAGAAAGAAAGGAAGTGGGTCATCAGGACAAAGAGGACAATTGTGTGTGGAGGATAGAAATGGACCTTTAGTGCTGAACTTAATGTAGCACACACGATGATTTCCAGTGGTAAATGCCTGAAATGTAAGAAGTTATAACATAATGTTATAGCAAAATAATGATAATAATAATTGGAATAACAACAAAAGAGAAACCACCCAATGTTGTCCTTCATTTCTAGCCTCACCAAGGCCGAATACCTGACCTAATAGTAGTTTAAGTCTCTCCCAAAAGTGGCAATTTAAACTAGCCAATCAGGGGTTACTTCGATGACAAGCCCCACTGCTTTCCCCTGATGGAGGTGGCTTTTCCTTATTTATTTTTTTACTTGCCCCACCATCTTTCCAACTATAATATCGTCCATTTTGAGTAACTTTTTGAACCACATGTGCACTTTCTAAAAGGGATGCTGACTGTTTTGTCAGTCATTTAATCAAACCAATTAGAGCTATAGAGTTTAATGATGTTGGATTCTTGCTTTTAACAAACACATACCAGAGAATTCTTGAAATAGCTCCAGCCCATGATGGCATTGGGAGGAAACTGTGATGACAGGCAATTTGAACGGCTGGGAGGAGAGGGAAAAACAGGAAGGTAGGGACTCAGAAGATGGGGAGATTAAGTTTTCCAGCATTTGATATTTATTGTAAATTTAAGACTTGAGAACGAGACTTGAAACAATGATAGTGCTGGAAGGAAAAAGCAAGAGGTCCCTGGGGAGCAGGTCTCCATTTCTTGCAGGGCCAGTCAGAGCTTCAGTCCATGATGGTATTGGGAGGAAACTGTGATGATGGGCAATTGAGTGGCTGTGGAGGCGGGGAGGGGGAGCAGGGAGTAGTTTAGTGTTAGTTAAGAGAGTCAGCAGAAGATTCTAAAATGAAGGATGCTCTGGGCTGGCGGGGCTGCTCTCTGTCTAGTCCTATCCCTGTACCTGGGCCAGCCTCTCACAGCCAGATCCTCCCAGCACCATTGCAGGAGCATGGACTCCACCACATACATTTCCTCCACACAGAGAGGATATTGTCTTCATTCTCCTCACAAGAACTCCCCTACCCTTTTTGGTGCTCTCCACCCAGCTGCCTCCCACCAGGCATTTATATGAGGGTCCCCAAGGAGGAGCTGCCCTTGCAAGTCTGAGCTAAAAGGCCAGCTCTGATCTTGCCTTGATTCAGGGGGGGCTCCTCAGTTCAGCTTCTCAAAACGAGGTTCCCTGCTGAGCTGCTGGGGCTGCTCTGGACCCCAGGTAAGGCAGAGGGGAGGGGAGAAGGGTCAGGGGGGTGGGGTAGCTGAATCAGGGTAAGCACTCGCACTCCCGTGTAGTCTGTACACTTTTTTAGATTCAGAAGACTCAGTATCTGGGGAGTAGGAAGAGTGTTTAAAGCTGTGAAAATTAGGTGGATGTGATACAGGGAAGCTCTGCTCCAGTGAGAACTAGGGGGCGCATGTAGGAGAATTCCAGGGGCCTCCGTGTGCTTTACAAATCTAATTTGAAAGTAGATATTTGGGGTGTCAAATGATGCAAAAGGCGATGTAGTGTGAAATAATTACCACAGGTAAATCATGTAAACGGCTCATAATATTTGAGTACAACTTGTATTTTCCCTCTTGTTACTTTAGCTTCCAGTGGGGAGGCTGTGCTGACCCAGACCCCACTCTCCCTGCCCATCGTCCCTGGGGAGCAGATCTCGCTCTCCTGCAGGGCCAGAGCTTCCTACATAGTGATGGAAACACCTATTTGCATTGGTTGCAGCAGAAGCCAGGCCAGTCTCCAAGGCGTCTGATCCATAAGGTTTTCAACAGGGACACTGGCAGGTTCAGTGGCAGCGGGTCAGGCACAGATTTCACACTGAAGATCAGCAGGGTGGAGGCTGAGGACGTTGGAGTCTATTACTGCGGGCAGGGTACACATTATCCTCCTACAGTGGTTGAGCCCTGAGCAAAAACGTCCCTGTTCAGCAGCTCCAGCTGCCCATACTATGGCATACTATGTTCTGCCCCACAAAACATAATTAGGTAATATCACCTCATGATGAACAAGGCTAATATACTGGCTAAAATATACATTTTTTTGACTGATTGCTTACTTGCTTATACAAGTAGTTCCAATTACCACAATTTTTGGATATCCCATAACACCCCAAGGTGAAAGAATTCATTTCTGTCCATGAAAACCTTGAGCCCAGCAACAAGAAAAACAATTCGCCGATTGGGTTACTGTGAGTAGTGACTAGAAAGGCTGTTTCTCATCCTTTCTCTTGGCTTCCTATCCCATGAATACTTGCTATTCAGCCCATCATTTCAACAGTTAGGGTACATCTTTAAGGAAAGTTTCCAACAAATGCACTGTAGCCTACCTTTTATGTGAGGATCATTTTATTCCATGTCATGGCTTTATTATTACATGTACTTCATTACAAAATAGGATCCTGCTTCTGAAAACCCCTATATTGGTAAATTATCAACTCTGCAACCTCAAATGGTGAGGTCAGCTGAGATTCTTCAGTGGGTAGGAGAGTCTAAAGTACAACCAGAATATAATAAATTCCATTAAAGATGAATCTGGACTTGGGGAAGTGACCTGATTGTATACAAGGTTTCCCCAGTGACTGTTAGGGTTAGTCCCTGGTGCTGAGAATTCATATCCAGACAGGATGATAATTAACTGACCCTGGCAGAGATGGCATCTGTAAGCTCAAGTCAGTGGGCATTTATGCTATATTTATATAGCATAAATATATGCTATATTTATATATTTATATAGCCTCCGTCCTTATCATCATGGTCACACAATTCACAAACATTGTACAAATACTGTGGTGTCTGATACAGAGTCAGAGGTCAACTAATCTAATCAGAGAGTGGTATTTGGTATCTCAACTGGCCATTCTCTGCTGAACTGTGACATGGGACTTCTGCTTCCTTAGTGCCACTTGCATAAGGTATATCCATAGCCCTTTCTCCCAGGTCTCTTGATCTCTGATCTTCCAACTACTTCCAGGCCCTTGATTATCCTGTTGTGTGGGATCCTTGTAAACCTTCATATCAGGCCATTTCTCTATCTACAATAAATGGTTGACCTGTGCACTGATTAAATACCTGCTAACTTACCATTGTGTTTCAGAGTCTCTGCATTACATTGTTGCTGTTTTGTGTGTTACCACTTATCAGAGGTAGGTCACTGCCCTTTGGCGGGATGGATTCCAGCAGGTGCTGCTCTGGACCCAGGGTTCTGTGTCTTTGTATTCTGTGCTCTGCCTCCAGCTGAGAAAAGAAACTTGGGGTGTCCATATGACAGTGCACGGGCTCCATGACGCTGAGAGTGGGACCTCTTTTCAGCCACTGCAACCATCACAGTCCCTTTTGATCAGCCAGTAAGACTTTACTGGGGAGATGATCAGATGGGACACAGAAACCATGGGTTGTTTTTGTGTTCAGGATCCAAACTTGAACCAAGAAGTAGGAAAAAAAAAAAAAAAAAAAACAGGAAAAGTTCCTAAAAGCTACCAGATGCGTCATCCACCTTGATCACACCACACCCCACATTTTGTATACCTGCTATAGAACAGTCTCTGTGCTTGACAATTAGCAGCCTAGTTTTCCTGATGATATTCCTGAAAATTAATTTATAAAGCTGCATCCTGTGAATTCTAACCTTACATGGCTCTATGAATTTAACTTAGAACTAATTGTAATTAGAAATTTAGCTCTTCAGTTGCTACAGGTACATTTCACATGCTGAATAGTCAGTGATGTGATAATAATATCCATGTTGGACAGCACAAATGTATACATTTTACAATTGGAGATAGTTCTGTTGTTCAGTAAGGGCTAAATGGTTACACTATCACTCATGGTGTCCTTGCTCAGAGCACAAGTCTCACTAGTTGCCTGCGGGTGCCACCCCACGGGTGCAATTTTGTGGTTTTCAGAACTGCTCTGGGATGTTTCTCTGAGGAGGGAGGAATAGGGTTGAGATCTAAACCAGGAGTCCTCTGCTTCCTGCCTCACATCCCTCTTGTACTTGTCGGCCCCCTTCTGGTCACCCCCTCTTTTCCAAACCAGGTTTTGGCTTATCAGTGATCACAGGACCTAGTCCCTGCAGACTTGTCACCAACATGGTATGAACACTTCTTACCCATCTATTAGTCTTTCATCTTCTACTCCGACTGCTTTTTAAGAAGAGAATCTATTTGTGAGCCTACGTGGTCTGATCCCTAAGAAAAGTACTGACATCATGACAAATAGAAAAAGTCTCATACCCTGTATGGGGACCACATAGAAAATCCTATAAGCTGCTATATCACAAAACGGGCACTAACGCCACTGTAAACCTCAGACTCAGGCCTGACTTTAGAAACACTGTCAGGGTAAGAGGGAGGCTGTCCTAATATCTACAGGGAGGTGCTAATGTTGGGATGCATCTCTGGGGGACAGACACCTGGAGGAGCTCTAGTGTGTATATCTGAGCAAACCTGCCAGTGTCTGTGTCCTGTGTCTGCAAGTGGCTGAGCCCTCCCAGCTGCCACAACTCTGTCCTCAGAGCCACCCCCACCCATCTGAGCAGGGTCAGCCTCAGGAGGCACCTCAGGAACATAGGGACCCCATTTCTGAACTTCTTTCTCCTGCTGGTCTGACTCTGCTGAGCAATGAGGACATAGTCTTCATTAGGAACACCTGTGGACCCCATCTCCAGCTCCTTCCCTGACCCCAGAAGAGGGTCAATGTGACCCTCATAATCAGCCTCAACATTGTTCAACCTGAAATCAGCAAAAAGCAGAACCAACCCTGAGTTCCTAATTTCTTGTCCTGGCCCTGACATGGTGCTTGTTAGCACAGGCAGCAGGTTTGGATACATGTCTCTCACCATCAGGAGTCTGACCTTCCTCTAGGAGCAAACACTCCTTGCATGTCATATTCTTGCCTGGGACCTGTGTTGTCTCTGGGAACTTGTCAGAGATTTAAGGCTGTGAGATAATCTTCGGTCTTATGCCCCCTGTTCACATCCCTCCTTCCCCCTTCCTCCATCAGCCCAACACCCCTCAGCCCCACACAGAGCACGTCCCTGCACCCCTGAGTGGAAGCTTCAGTGTGTCTGGTCCCACCTCCTTTTCTGAGTCCCCCCAGGTCAGCCTGTTTCATACACAGGCTGAGGCGCCTCAGAATAAGACCATGAAGAGTCTAACCATCCTGCCCTCTGCTGTCCTGAGGCTCTGCCTCCTCCAGGAATCCCATGCAGGAGGGTGGGGGTGGAAATAGGATGCACAGTAGGATGTGCTCAGAGGCCGCACATGGGGGCAGACATGGCATTGAGGGCAGTGTTTTGGCAGCATGAGAAGAGAAGGCAGGGCCTCCCCGGTGGCGCAGCGGTTGAGCGCTGGGTTGCGAAGCCGCCCGCAGCCTCTGCAGCGCCGGTTCGATCCCCGGCTGCTCCCCGGCCACCAGAGGAGGGTCCCACATGGCGCGCAGACCTCTCCTGCCGCCCGCTGCTCCCCTCAGCAGTGTCCTTCGGTCCTTCTGCCTGCTCTGCTCCCTGCTCTGGCTCTGGTGAATTCTCTCACCCTCCCGCGCTTCTGACTGTACCCAGTGCTTGTATAAATAAATAAATAAAATAAATCTTAAAAAAAAAAAAAAAAGAAAAAAAAAAGAAAAAGAAAAAAAAGAAAAAAAAAAAAAGAAGAGAAGGCAGCTGGGTAGGGAGAACTTGCCTCACCTTGAACTAGAGCTGCTATCTTCTGGGATCTGGAAGAGACATAGCAATGGGGGAATATGCAGGTGCAGGGACACAGTAGACTCCAGGGATCACTGAGGAGTTGGTCTGGGAGGACCTCAGCTCAGAAGGGAGCCCCTGGGGGGGGGGTGAGGATGAAGGACATGAGCTACAGTCCAGGGAGACCAGAGCGTGTGCTCGGGTCTGTGTGATGACACAGAGCTGGGAGGGAGGAGACTGTCAGATGTCAAGAGAGAACACCCTGACCTTGGGGCCAAAGTGGACCTGATGGGACAGGGCCTCAGACATGGCGGGGGACAGGGCTTAGCAACTCCTGACAGTTTTTATTGCCCTTCTATATCAATGCATTTCTCTCTAATAGTGAAGACAGTTTCTCACACAGACTATCCTTTAATTATAGCTTAAAGGAACCCTCTTTGACATCCGTAATATTCACACAATCAAAATATGTTAATACAATTTCTTTCCCTGCCTCTGTGCTGTCACTGAGATCAGCCCCTGCAGCTGTGCCCACTGCCCCACCCCTGCTCATTTGCATGTTTCCAGAGCACAGCCCCTCCCTGCACAGTATTCATAGTCTGTCCCAGCTCCTGAGGGTCAGTCCAGTCAGGACCCAGCGTGGACATGAGGGCCCCCGCTCAGCTCCTCAGCCTCCTGCTGCTCTGGCTCCCAGGTGAGGAAGGAAACACCAGGAGTTGATCAGCCCTTGGTGGGCAGGACCCCTGGCCCTCAGGGAAGCCCTCTGATGACAGGATGAACAGTGTGGGTATGTTTTCTATTTCCTTCCCAGGGGCCAGGTGTGCCATCCAGATGAGCCAGTCTCCAGCCTCCGTGTCTGCATCTCCAAGAGACAGAGTCACCATCTCCTGCCGGGCCAGTCAGGGTATTAACAGCAATTTAGCCTGGTATCAGCAGAAACCAGGGAAAGCTCCTAAGCTCCTGATCAATTATGCAAACAGTGTGCAGCCTGGGGTCCCATCCCGCTTCAGTGGCAGTGGGTCTGGGACAGATTTCACTCTCACCATCAGCAGCCTGGAGCCTGAAGATGTGGCCACTTACTTCTGTCAGCAGTATAACAACTACCCTCCCACAGTGACACAAGCCTGAACAAAAACACCCAGGGAGCAGATATGTGAGGCTGGGCAGCCCCAGCTGCTCCTCCTGGTGCCCCATCTATGGAGGTGGCATCTCAGATGTCATCACACAATGAAGAACTGGAAGGTTCTTGTAGAAGGGGCAGGCAGGGAGACTACTCTTCTCTTTCTCCTCCTTAGACCAGCAGAACAAACATGTCAACATTTCTGCTGATTTAATAAAGACAGATGTGATTACTCCCTAACTGTCTGCTTATGAGATCACTCAGGATCATACAGTAGGAGAAGAATCAATATAGGTATTTTGAGCAAGACCTTTCTTTTACAAATTACTTTTTTTAAAGAGTATTCTTAGGTTACCAGAAAAAATTAGCAAAATGTATGGATATCCCATAGCAACCTTGCCCCACACAAAAGTAATATACCATCTTTTCTGCTTTCAATCTCCCCCACCACAATGGTACATGTGTTGTAATTGATGAACCCAAACCTGTAGTTTACAAGAGGAGTCACACCTGGTAGGATTTGGGCAAATTGACAATGACATGTGTCCACCATGACCGTGTCCTACAGAGCAGTTTCACTGACCTCAATATCCTCCACCAGTTGACCCTTCCCTCCAGCCCCTGACACCACTGATGTCATTACTGTCACCTTCCCCTACAGATGGAATCACATGGCATGGGGCTTTTCTCAGATTGACTTCCCCCCTTAAATTAAAATTCTTCCATATCCTTTCACAGCTTATAAACTCATTTCTTTTTAGTGCTGAATAATGTCCCATTTTCTGGATGTGTCATAGTTTATATGTTTACCACAAACTGAGGGATCCTGGACACTCCCAAGTTCTGGCATTTATGAATAAAGCACCATAAACACTGTGAGCAGATTTTATGGGGGGACACCAGCTTCACTGTTTGGGGTAAATATCAAGGAGTCCACTCTCTGGATCATATGGTAGAGGAGGTTTCATCTTGTAAGAAGCTTCCAATCTGTGGTCAAAGTGCCCCTGCGTCCTCACAGCAGGTATGGAAGACTCCTGCACCCCATTGCCAGCCCAGGGCAGAGCTGTGCTCTAGATTCAGGCCTCCCAGCAGGGGTGCAATGTGTGTCACCACTGATTTAGTTGCAATTCCTGATGACATGTGAGGTGGAGCATCTATTCATATGCTGATTCAAGAGTGGTATTACTTCTTGGGTATCTCTGAAGGACATAGGTCCAATTTTGGGGGGTTTTCTTTGTTCTCTTATTGTTGAGTCTTAAGAATTTTTTATATATATTAAATTATAGTCCTGTATAAGATGTCTTTCACCAATTTTTTCTATTTGTGTTTCCTGTTAGGAATTGTTTTACTACAGGGAGTTAGAATTTAATGCACAGTCTCTTAATAGACTGTAGGGGATTAATCAGGGAGGCAAATACTAGAAATGGTGATTTTCTGTTGCTTCCCTAGAAGCCAGAACACATCATCTACTGGATGGATAAGTTGCCTGCTCTTGTGGCCTTCAGATCTTTCTGGAAAGCCCAAGTTGGGGAACTGGCGCTCTAGCTTGTATGACTCTCCAGACCTCACTTTGTCCCTCTCTACCTGCAGGTGTGATATGTCCCAACTTTTCCCCTATCTGTTGGTGGGTTATTTCCATACTGTGAATGGAGAGAATGCAGCTATTTCTGATAACCTAGTCTCACTTTTTTGCATTTATGTTCATAATTAGAATGACTGAATCAAATGGCAGTTCTATTTGCAAGTTTTTGGAGTAACTCCACCTATTTTTTTCAGCGTGGTTTCATCAGTTTACTTTGCCACCAACTATATGTAAGGGTTTTTTGATGATAGTCCATAAAAGGGTGCAGTGATATCTCACTGGGGTTTTGATTTACATCTCCTAATGATTAGTGATATTGATCATGCTCTCATGTAAATAGGGTTGATGCTTTGTATATGCTCTTTGAAAAGACACCTGTACAGTTCCACTATTTTTAATCAAATTGTGTTTTTTCTTGTTACTGAGTTGTATGAACTCTTAATAGATCTGGTATATTATACTTTTATCCAATATGTGACTTGCAAATACTTTCTCCTAGTCCATAGGTTACCTTTTCACTTGATTGATTACTTCTTTTTTGTGAAGCTTTTTATACTGATGTGGTTCATTTCCTGATTTTTGCTTTTGTTGCTTGCACTTTTGTTGACATCTCCAAAAACTCATTGTCACTGTTAAGCAGTTTTTTCCCTAATTATTCCTGTAGGAGTTTTATTCTCTTACATAAGTCACTCTTACATTACTTATTTAAGTCATTTCAGATTAATTTTGTGAGTGGTATAAGATTGGGATCCAATTTTATTTTCAGCAGGTGGTCATCCAGTTTTCCCAATAACATTTGTTGAAGAGACTCTTCTGCCCATTGAGTGTTCTTGGCTCCTTGTGAAGCTAATTAACTACATATTTGGAGGTTTATTTCTGGGTCCTCTACTGTTCCATTGGTCTAAGTGTCTGTTTTTATAGCAAATACCATAAAGGACACTCAAGGCTGACTGGTCTCACTCTCTGTCCAGTCCTGTCCCTTGCAACTGGATAAGACACTCACACATAGATTATCCTCCCGGCACCACTGCAGGAGCAAACATTTCCCCACTTACATTTCCTCCAAAGAGTGAGGATATTGTGTTCTCTCTCCTCCCAAGAGGTTCCTGTGTCCCCCTTTGGGCTCTCTCCACCCAGCTGGCCCCAGGGCATTTGCATGAGGGTCCCCAGGGAGGAGCTGCCCTTGCAAGTCTGAGCTAAAAGGCCAGCTCTGATCTTGCCTTGACTCAGGGGGCTCCTCAGTTCAGCTTCTCAAAATGAGGTTCCCTGCTGAGCTGCTGGGGCTGCTGCTGCTCTGGACCCCAGGTAAGGCAGAGGGGAGAGGAGAAAGGTTATGAGGTGGAGAGGCTGAGCCCAGGGTGACCACACCTGTGTATTCTATACACACTTTCAACACATATGTCTGTTTCTGGAAAGCAGCAAGAAATATTCAAAGCTGTGAGAATTAGAAAGTCTTACTACCAGAGACCTGTGCTCCAGTGAGCACAGAAAGAGGGAAAGGTTGTAGTAGAATTCTAACCCCCCTCACCACATAGGCCTTAAAATTTGTTTTGAAAGTGGTTATTTTTGGTGTCAATGTCACATAAAAATGATACAGTATGTAATAATTAGCAAAGGACAATCATAAAAAGGTGCATAAACTTTAACCTTAACCTTATATTTTCTCTAGTCACTTTAGGATCCAGCGGGGATGCTGTGTTGACCCAGACGCCCCTCTCTCTGGCCATCGTCCCTGGGGAGCAGGTCTCCATCTCCTGCAGGGCCACTCAGAGCCTCCAACATAGTAATGGAAAAACCTATTTGTATTGGTACCTGCAAAAGCCAGGCCAGTCTCCAAGGCGCCTGATCTATTGGGTTTCCAACAGAAATAATGGAGTCCCAGACAGGTTCAGTGGCAGCGGGTCAGGCACAGATTTCACCCTGAAGATCAGCAGGGTGGAGGCTGAGGATGTTGGAGTCTATTACTGCCATCAACGTAGCCATCACCCGCCCACAGTGGTTGAACCCTAAACAAAAAACACTGTGTTTAGCCACCCCAGCTGCCCACACATGCTGCTTCTCTGGGGAGCAGGCTCAGAGGCTCTGTGTGTGTGGAGAGAAAGATGATGGGGACTCAGGGGACTGACTAAGGCTCAGGGTTCTGTACCCTGGCTGGCCAACAGGCCCTCCCTTTCCTGGCCCTGTGTGCACACATCCTGGGCCTGCACAGCAGCAAGAAGATGCAAGGATTTCTGAGCCCCAGTAAGAACAAAGGGGGTGATGAGTAAGTCACCCTCAGGCTCCCTGTCAGTGTGGTCACATCAGCATGGAGCAGACAAGGGGGAGGGGGGATAGCACAGAATGAATACATGTTGAGATTTTGCAGTTTGGGGTGTATACTTAGTATAATATTTGATTATATTCAGAAATTGATATTTTCCCCTTTTCTCAGCTTCCTACTCCATTTTGTACTTCATGTCCTCACTTGATAAATGTCCTTAGATCACATTGCACACAAAATATCCTCAGGGGGAGTATGTCTGAGAACAATTACTAAAAACATTCATACTTGAGTGCCCACTCAAATTCTATAAATTCATAGCAGATTCAAGATCCCAATGCTATTATACAAAGTCTTTGATCACAATACAATGACCTCTTTTTCAAACAAAGGGTAAAACCTTGTAATTCCAATAGTTAGGTTTCAAAATGAAGATAAAGGGGAAGGTATAAAGCATAGAACTTGTCCCAGATAGCACTGCAAGAACACAGAGGGTATGAGAGTGAAAAAATATATGTTGAACCAAAAGTGCATTCAGGGACTCAATCCTGCTTGGTCCTGGTTCTACTCCTTTCCTGTGCTGTGCGGCCCAGGCTCTGGTGTTGGCTGAGGGTGGTGCATCTGTATCCTGAGGGACAGGGGGGTGTGGTTTGCTTTAGACTCTTGGTCTGACTTGGTGTCAGGGGGATGCTGAACTCACAGAGTGAGTTCGGACATGTCCTCTCAAGATTTTGCAGCACACACACACACACACACACACACACATCTGAGCATGTTAACCAAAATGGATCTCTAGTTTGCATGTATCCTGCCTCTGACATCTGAAGTGCTCTGCCTTCCAGAATCTTACAGGACTGTTTACATCTTAGATGTGAGAGGAACAAAATTGATAAGTCAAAAGCAGTGAGAGAGTGTCTCCATCACAGGTATGGATGCTTCTGCTCCTCTGGGTTCCAGATGAGAATATTTGCACAATGTTAAAGTGGGAATAGTTTAATCACTGGTCTGTAGGCAATGAGCCCATAGACATTGCTCTAGAACGTAGGAAACATCGGCTCTCCAGCGAGAATGTTTGTTTGGAACACGAGACACTATGGAGACTTTTGTTGCCATTTTGGGGAATAACGCAGGTGTCCTGGCATAGAGAGGTAAAATCCAGAATCCTCAGTTTCCTTATTTGGATTCCTTTCCCCTAGGTGTGAATCTCAAGTCATTTAACAAGAGAGAAGGTGACTTGGGAGCTCAAGCAAGGGTGGAAAAGTTATATGAACATTGTCCTTTCCTATCCTGATTGCCGTATGAAACACAGGGGTTCACCACTCACCCTAAGAAGGAATATTCTTTATGCTTATCAGAGACTCTGTTATCTCCTCCCTTATTGCCCAGGGAGACCAGGGCATGTGCTCGGGTCTGTGTGATGACACAGTGCTGGGGAGGGAGGAGACTGTCAGATGTGGGGGGATCACACCCTGGCCGTGGGGCCCAAGTGGACCTGGTAGGACAGGGCCTCAGACATGGGTGGACACAAGGCTTTGGTGGAGATGAGGTCAGCAGGGAGGATGCTCAGCATCTGGGCTCTTACATTCCTCACACCACACTCTGCATTGTTCTCCTGTCTCACTGCATCTTGCTGACAGTGATGATAATTTCTCACACCAACAGTATCAGGGAATCAGAAAACATTGTTTTCTGCCATATGTTTTCTGCCTACAAAATTCAAACTGCACTTTGAAAATCGTTTCATTTGACTCTCACCATAACATGCCCATGTCCTTCTCTCAGTACTTTTTATTACCCAGAAGAATTTAAGTGCCTGTATTTGATGATATTTCCATTAAATTGTTCATTCATTTAACACTAATTTTTGTGGCTTGATAAGATCAGCAAGAATGCAGATTTCTATCACAGTCTATGACATTTTTGTTAGTGACTTTCACCATATTTGGAGGAAAAATTGCACTCGTTTATTTTTTTTAAACTAAATTATTTTTCCCAAGTGAAAATCACATTGTAAGAAGTGATATTTCTGGGCCCCCCTCGTGGCACAAGGGGTTAAGACGTAACCTACGAAGCTATTCCCAGCCACTGCAGCACAAATTCGATCCCCAGCCAGGGAGCTACCCACATGGCACAGCAGACCTCTCCTATCTCGTCCGCTGCTCCCCTTAGCAGTGTATTTTAGTGGCTCTGCCTGTTCTGTTCCCCACTCTGTCTCTGGTGAATCCTCTCCCCTCCCTGCACCACTGGCCTGCACCCCAGTTCTTGTATGCTTAAATAAATTTAAAAAAAAAAGAAGTGATATATCTACACGGAGGCTTTAGGCAGGTACTCACCGTTTGCTCCATTCAATAGATTCAAGATACAGAACATCCGTGGGAGAAATTTGAGTTGTGGGCCTTGATTATATAAACACAAATGTCCAGAAAGGGTGATAAAGAGAACATTGTATAAGTTATTTGTGTTGTTGAAAACATTGTTTTCTGCCATATGCCGCTTGTAGCTGGGAAGTGGCGCCGCATCCCAGACACGTGATGCTCCCTCATCTATCCTGCTCGTAGTCTACACAACCACCAGGGCCACACTCCATGTGGAGACATCCTCCTTCCCCACTCTAGCTCCAGCACCCCATGCTGGGCACCCCCTCATGCACTCCTGCTGTTCTTCCTATCTAGTGTGGGCTGGATACCTTTGAGAGGATCCACCTCCACCCCTGTGTGGTCTCCTCAGCCTGCTGGGTCCTGACATCCTGTACCTGCCTCTGCAAGCTGCTGTCTCCTGGGACCCAGAGGAGACGTGCGATGGGGAAACGTGCAGCTACAGGGACACAGTTGACCTCAGGGATCACTGAGGAGTTGGTCTGGGAGGACGTCATCTCGTAAGGGAGCACCTGGGGGAGGAGGATGAAGGACGTGAGCTACTGTCCAGGGAGACCAGGGCTTGTGCTTTGGTCTGTGTGATGACATAGTGCTGGGGAGGGAGGAGACTGTCAGATGTGGGGGGAGAACACCCTGGCCTTGGGATGAGGTGCATGTGGTGGGCCAGGGCCTCAGACGTGGGGGGGGACACAAAGCTTAGGTGGAGATGAGGTCAGCAGGGAGGATGCTCAGTATCTGGGCTCTTACATTCCTAACACCACGCTCTGCATTATCCTCCTGTCTCACTGCATTATCCTCCTGTCTCACCAACAGTATAAGGGGAATCAGTGTAGAAGAAGAGTCTTTGGCCTCAATAATAACCATATAATCAAATAAAAGCAGCAGCCTGTATAATTTTTTGAGTATCATACTTGATAGGATCTGTATCATAAGGAGAACAGGAAGTGAAACATGCCATAAATGTTGAGGAGAACAAAAGAACACTACACTCATAGGATAGTTCACTGATTCTGTCTTGTGTTCTTCGGACAGAAATGCTTTCTCTGCAGGCAAATTTATGTTGCATCTGTGCTACTGAGATGATCACCGCCTGCGTCTGTGCCCACTGCCCTGTCCCTGCTCATTTGCATGTTCCCAGGGCACAGCCCCTCCCTCCACACTATTCATAGTCTGTCTCAGCCCCTGAGGGTCAATCCAGGCAGGACCCAGCATGGAGCTTAGGGCCCCCCTACGCCCCCCCACCCGCTCAGCTCCTCAGCCTCCTGATGCTCTGGCTCCCAGGTGAGGAAGGAAACACCAGGAGTTGAGCAACCCCGGGTGGGCAGGACCCCTGGCCCTCAGGGAAGTCCTCTGATGACAGGATGACAGTGTGTGTGTTTTCTGTTTCCATCCCAGGGGCCTCGTATGAGATCCAGATGACCCAGTCTCCATCCTCCATGTCTGCATCTCGAGGAGACAGAGTCACCATCTCCTGCCGGGCCAGTCAGGGTGTTAGCACTAATTTACACTGTATGAGCAGAAACCAGGGAAAGCTCCTAAGCCCCTGATCTATGCTGCATCCAGTTTGCAGCCCGGGGTCCCATCCCGCTTCAGTGGCAGTGGGTCTGGGACAGATTTCACTCTCACCATCAGCAGCCTGGAGCCTGAAGATGCTGCCACTTACTTCTGTCCGCAGCGTAAGAGCTTCCCTCCCACAGTAATTAAATCTCTGAAATCTACCAACTTCCTAGACCTCAACCACCACCTGACACTCCAACATTTCTTCCCATCACTCTAATCCTTACCTTTATATCCAAGTACACCTAGTAGGTGACTCCAAGCAAAACTGTGTCATGAAAGATACTGTAAATAAAAGAGACTTCTCTGCAGTCAGAGATCCTGGAGCATCATGGGTCCAGTCCTAGGTGAGGTGTGAGCATGGGAGGAGCACGGCTGACTGTAACCACCCAGCAGTTCCTATCCCATTGCCTGCCACAGCCACCTCAACATCCTCAGTGCACCCCTGCTTTTCCAGGGCTTTGACTCATAATCTCTGGCCCCTGTATCTCAAACACCAAGTTTTGATAGTCATGGAAATAATGCTGAAACATTCGCTTGTAACAGAAAAAAATAGGTAAGATCCAGTAGACTGGAAGTATTCTTTAGGTCAGCGATGCTAAAGTATTTGGACCACCAGTGCGCAAGGCGCACAACATATGTCTAATTTGCATTAAAAAAGCAGTAATTACCATTACTCCACATAATGGAACCTGGGATATTCACTTCTACTCTCATGTACCCCAGTTTATTAAATTTTTTTAGCACATGTCATTAAAAATTTCGTCATTACTGGGCCTCCCCGGTGGCGCAGCGGTAGAGCGCTGGGTTGCGAAGCTGCCCGCGGCCTCTACGACGCCGGTTTGATCCCCGGCTGCTTCCGGCCACCGGAGGAGGGTCCCACATGGCGCGCAGACCTCTCCTGCCGCCCGCTGCTCCCCTCAGCAGTGTACTTCGGTCCTTCTGCCTGCTCTGCTCCCCGCTCTGACTCTGGTGAATTCTCTCACCCTCCCGCGCTTCTGACTGTACCCAGTGCATGTATAAACAAAACAAACAAACAAACAAATAAAAATAAAAAAAAATTTAAAAAAAATTTTGTCATTACTAACATTATTTCTTGAGCCAAGATTTCATAAATTCTTCCATTTTACAAATTACTACCATGGAGAACATATTTCTTAGTGTGACATACAGAAAATGATACAGAGAAAAGTTGGAAAAAATTGTACTGGAGCAGGCTCCAAATAAATGGTAATACTTTTTATTGATTCTAGTGTTTAGCTACTATTAGTAAAAAAGTGAAAGATTTTAAAATTGAATAAGAATTAAATAGCAAGAAGAACAGCATAAAACATGGGAATGACAACGCTTTTTAGAAAGGCTTTTGATAATGGGCCTGGGAAAAAATGCAGTGTAAGGTCTGCAGGGTCTTGAAAGTGTATCTGAAGGGTTGATCTCAGATCAACCAACTGTGCTTAAGGGACTTGTGACCCAGTTAGTGAGGCGCAGCACTGGGCACTGCCTGTGGATGGAATGCCCCCAAAACACAGTAGCTATAGTTATTTCCACAAATACAGAAACTGAGGCAAAGAGACTGTGAGATGTGGTTGATGTCACATGGCCAGGAAGTGGAGCTCCCAGATGATCTGATTTTAGGTCCTGCTGTGTTAATTGGTCAACAATGGCTATGAGGGAAGCTCTCACTGCTGAATGTGTGTGTAGACATGACTTATGTGGAGTTGCACTGGCAATGTGGTTTCATTGTCATGGAGATCAAGGAAGGGGAAGCAAAAGATTTTACCTGCTTTAGGGAAAAAGCAGCTTTATAAGAATGAGAATTAGAGCCAGAGTATGTGCTAGAACATGCTTGTTATTCTTTGCAAGGAAAGACTTTGGACCCAGCAGTCACGCTCATATGTGTACAATACTAGAAACACTGGGAAACCCCCAGTGAACAGAAGTTTTTCAATAGGCAGCTAGGTCTGGTGAGATGGATGCATCATGAAGAATGAGGGGTGTGGAAATGGCAGGATTGCCCCAGCAGCATACCCCTGCCACTCTAGCTCACCCCCTGTCTCCAGTGTGTCTTCAGGTGTCATGACACTGGGAGCTCAGAGCCTGGTCCCGCTTATCTGTGCGATGGTGACTATCACTGCAAACATGTTGCCAGACCTAACTCAGTGTTTGTGTCTCTATGGATTCCTACAAAGAATGAGGCAAATCAAGGGCCCTCAGGAAAGGTCACTGATGAGCAAAAAAAGGTGTGTCAGGAAGATCATTGTTGATAAAGCCCTTAATAAAACCTGATCCAGTCATGCACCAATGGAGATGTCTGGGAATACTGGGGGACAAAGGAGAAATGAGAAAAGGCATCTATTATGTTCAGGCCTGTACCAAACACCCTTATGTGAGCCTGAATATAATGTGAGGATGGCTGCTCAAGTATAGAGAAGGGGAGGCCTCTGGTCTCCGCAGCTGGAGGCCGGGTTTGCCCTGCCCCACTGCTTTGCATGCCCCCCAGCCCTCCCTGCTGCCCAGAGCCCATATCAGTGCTGGGCAGGCTCTGGGCAAGATCTGCCTCAGCCAGGACACAGGGGACCATGGAAGCCCCAGCACAGCTTCTCTGCCTCCTGCTGCTCTGGTTCCCAGGTTGGGGCACCTGGGATGGTTCTGCTCCTCAGAGGACACTTTGGGTTGTGGATTCCTGGAACTAGGTTCTTTGTTCAGCAGGACAATAATGAGAGCTCAGTGTTGATCAGCCTTCCTGCTGTGCTGGGGAGACAGTGGTGATGACAGAGATTACAAGGGTGACTTTTGTGTTTTATTTCCTATTTCAGGTACCACTGGAGAAATTGTGATGACACAGACTCCAGCCTCACTATCATTGTCTCGAGGAGAAACAGCCAGGATCACCTGCAAGGCCAGTCAGAGTGTTAGCAACTACTTAGCCTGGTATCAGCAGAAACCTGGACAGGCTCCCAGGCGCCTCATCTATGGTGCATCCAGCAGGCCCAGTGACATCCCAGCCCGGTTCAGTGGCAGCGGGTCTGGGACAGACTTTACTCTCACCATCAGCAGCCTGGAGCCTGAAGATGCTGCCACTTACTACTGTCAGCAGTGGGATAGTTCCCCTCCCACAGTGACACAAGCCTGAACAAAAACCACCTAGGTAGCAGATGTGTGAGGCTGGGCAGCCCCAGCTGCTTCTCCTGCTGCCCCATCTGCTGAGAGCCTGTCTTAGAAGCAGCAATGTTTGAAAGTGACAGTAGACTTTTCATAGAAGGGCAAAGAGGCTCTTTGGAGTCCTAAGTTTCCACCTTCTGGGCCTTATCAGCACACACAGGACAGAGCCTGTGCTGATTTAATAAACACAAAGATGATTACACCAAGGAACCTGGCAATGGCATCCGTCAAGGCTCATACAGCAGGGGAGGAGCCACTCTAGATAGTCTGAATAAGGGTTTTATTTCTTAGTACATGAAATTTGAATCTAGAACTATAACATTTTAAAGTCTAAGGAGTGTGAGACTAAGGGAAACAGATGGTAGAAATGGGTGACTCTTGTGCTCCCCTAGAAGTCAAAGCACTTCTGTCACTGATACATAGGTTGCCAAACTGGGTGGGCCTGAGACTTTTCTAGCCCAAGAACCCCAGGAGTGGGGGCTTCTGCTCTCAGTTGCCTGGAGCACATCACCAGTCTACTCTTCCATCCTCACCTCTGTAATATGTCTGCCTCTGGGAGCCCCTAGGAATCAGTGACTCCTCCCCTCCTGACTCAGTCTGGTCACTGAACGACTCCATAAGCCAATCACAGTGTTGAAAATGTGTTTCTAGAAGAGATGGTGATGGCTTGACCACAGAGAGCCATGTAGAGCCACTGTTTCTATTATTCAGAATTCAGAATATTTCTGGTAAGGGACTAGCACCCAGAATACACTTGGATGTGCTCCCGACTGCCGTCAGCAAGACTGGGTCATAGCAAGCAAACAACAACAACATTAAGTATATTGTAAAAAGAAAATTAGGAATTGGTAGGAAATATATAGTAACCACTTGACAGTCAGGTGAAAACACTTTCTTTACAGAAAAAAATGTAAATGTGTTAGTGGCATTATTTTACCTCTATGTGAAAATACCTTGCTGCTCAAAATTTGTTCAGAATTCATCAACGTCATCATTTTCAGTGATAAGTTGATTGGTACAAACGTGAAACCGCAGGCACGCTCTAGACTTACTAAATGAGAATCTGCTTTTAACAGGATGACAGGTGATCAACAATATTAAGGGAGATTTACTTCATCTAAAAAATTGTCTTTGTCAATGAAGTCATTTGTATACTTTTTACTTAAAGTCATTTTTGAAAAGATACACCTAGATTTACTTTGAATTAACACAAAATTATCTTAAACAATACTTTTTCAAGATAATAAAAGATGAAAAATATAACTGTTTGTCAATGACATGATAAAATTCCCTGATCTTTGAAACATGAGGAATTATCAAGATGAAAGACTATGTCAAAACTGGGTACATATACTTGCTTTCAAGTCTTATTACCTACTTTAAGGAAGCAGCAGCTTTAGAGGAATGAGAATTAACACCAGAACATATGATCCAAAGAGCTGCTCAGTCTTTATAAAGAAAGACTTTGGGGCCTCCCCGGTGGCGCAGCGGTTGAGCGCTGGGTTGCGAAGCTGCCCGCGGCCTCTGCGGCGCCGGTTCGATCCCCGGCTGCTCCCCGGCCACCGGAGGAGGGTCCCACATGGCGCGCAGACCTCTCCTGCCGCCCACTGTTCCCCTCAGCAGTGTACTTTGGTCCTTCTGCCTGCTCTGCTCCCCGCTCTGGCTCTGGTGAATTCTCTCACCCTCCTGCGCTTCTGACTGTACCCAGTGCATGTATAAACCAAACAAACAAACAAATAATAAATAAATAAGACATGCCTCTAGAAAATTTTAAAAAAAAAAAAAGAAAGACTTTGGGTCCAGCAGCAACCCCCACATGTGCACAATCTGAGAAACACTATGAACGTCCAATTGGATTCCATCTCAATCAGGCTTGTAAACAGAAGTTTTTCAATTCTTTAAGAACAGGGAGCTGGGTATGGTGGGATAGAAGCTCCATGTAGACTGCATAGGGGGCTGGGGGGAGGGTCCGAGGGATTGCCCTAGCAGTAGATGTGCCGGGCTCTGAGCAGCACCCTCTGTCTAAAGTGGAAGGCATCAGTATACTGGGGACTCTAGCCTGGTTCTGCTCATCTGTGCGATGGTGACTATCCCTACACCTATGTTGTTGGACCTAACTCAGTGCTTGTGTCTTTATTGATTCCTACAAAGAATGAGGCAAATCAAAGGCCCTCAGGAAAGGTCATTGATGAGCAGAGGAAAGGTGTGTCAGGATGATCATGACTAACAAGCTCCTCAATCCAACCCAATCCAGGCATGCACCAAGGGAGATGTCCAGACATACTGGGGGACAAAGGAGAAATGAGGAACAGACATCTATTTTGTTCAGGCCTGTACCAAACACCCTTATGTGAACCTGGGATATAATGTGAGGGTGGCTGCTCAAGTGTAGAGAAGGGGAGACCTCTAGTCTCTGCAGCTGGGGCCCTGCTCCCCCACCCCTGCTGCTTTGCATGCCTCCTAGCTTGCCCTGCTGCCAGGAGCCCATATCAGTGCTGGGCAGGCTCTGGGCAAGATCTGCCTCAGCCAGGACACAGGGGACCATGGAAGCCCCAGTGCAGCTTCTCTGCCTCCTGTGCTCCTGCTCCCACATGGGGACATCCGGGATGGTTCTGCTCTCCAGAGGACACTTGGGTTGTGGATTCCCAAGACCTGGCTCTTTGCTCCGCAAGCACAATAATAAAAGGTATGGGTCATCAGACAACCTGGTTCTGCTAGGAAGACAGCGAAGATAGGGTTTACAAGGGTGACTTGTGTGTTTTCTTTCCTATTTCAGGTGCCTCCAGAGAAATCATAATGACACAGTCTCCATCCTCCCTATCATTGTCTAGAGGAGAAAGGGCCATGATCTCTTGCAGGGTCAGCCAAAATATTTATAACTACTTAGCCTGGTACCAGCAGAAACCTGGACAGTCTCCCAGGATCCTCATCTATGTTACAACCAGCAGACCCAGGGACATCCCAGCCCGCTTCAGTGGCAGCGGGTCTGGGAGAGACTATACTCTCACCATCAGCAGCCTGGAGCCTGAAGATGCTGCCACTTACTACTGTCAGCAGAGTAAGAGCTCCCCTCCTACAGTGACACAAACCTGAACAAAAACCATCCAGGGAGCAGATGTGTGAGGTTGAGCCTGTCTCAAAAACAGCCAAGCTTTGAATGTGACAGTAAAGTTTTGGCGAAGGGGCAGGAGGCTCCTGGGAATCCTCAGCATGATGTTCAGATGTAATTAAATCTCTAAAATCGACCAGCTCTCTAGGCCTCAATCACTACCCAAGAGTCCAACATTTTTTCCCATCCTCTAGTCCTAACCTTTCCATCCCACTTCACCTAGTAGATGATGCCAAGCAAAACTGTGTCATGAAAGATACTGTGAATAAAAGAGACTTCTCTGTAGTCAGAGATCCTGGAGCATCATGGGTCCAGTCCTAGGTGAGGTGTGAGCACGGGAGGAGCACGGCTGACTGTAACCACCCAGCAGTTCCTATCCCATTGCCCACCACAGCCACCTCAATATCCTCAGTACACCCCTGCTTTTCCAGGGCTTTGACTCAGTACATCTTTGCTGCCTGTATCTCAAACACCAGGTTTTGATAGTCATGGAAATAATGCTGAACTTTTGTTCATAATAGGAAAAATCAGTAAGATCTAGTATAATGGAAGGATTCTTTAGTGATGCTAAAATATTTGGATCACCTTTATACTATGTAATCAATGTAGTCCTAATAAATAGGGGAAAAAAATAATAACTGTTACTTCACATAATGGAACCTGGGATTTTCGATTCTAATCTCATTTACCCTAGTTTTTTTGATTATGCAAGTATGTTTCTGAAAAATTTGGCCATTATTTCTTGATGTATATTGCAACATTGTCCAATTTTACATATTACTACCATAGAGAACATACTTCTTAGTGTGACATATTGAATATTATGTACAGAAAAGTTTGAAAGCAATGTACTGGGGTAGGCCCCAGATGAATGATGAAAATTATTATTGATTAAAATTGTTTGGCTACATTTTAGAGAAAAAGTGAGAGTAAAAGTTGAGTAAGAATTAAATAGCAGGAAAGACAGCAATATAACATGTGAATGACAAAGCCTTTCCTAGGAAGGCTTTTGATAATGGGCCCTGGGAGGAAATGCAGTATAAAGTCTGCAGGGTTATGAATAGTGCTTTTGAGCGATACAGCTCAGGTCATTGAATTAATTTGAGGGACTTGTGACCCTGTTAGTGAAAGGAAACACCGGGCCCTGTCTACTGATGTAATGATCGCCGAACATACATAAATGGAGTAGCTACAGTTATTTCCACAAATATGGAAACTGAAAAAGAAGATGATGAAGCATGATTGACGTCATATAGCCAGTATATAGCGCTCCCAGATGAACTGTTTTGGGACTTGCCATGTTAACAGGTTGACGATGGCTGTTGGGGAAGAGGTGACTTGTCAGGTGGAGTTGACTGTGTGTGTAGAGGTGACTTGTCAGGTGGAGTTTCTTTAGCAAAGTATTTCATGGTCATGGAGATCAACAAAGGGGAGCAAAAGAGTTTACCTGCTTTAGGGAAGCAGCAGCTTTAGCGGAATGAGAATTAGTGCCAGAGCATGTGACCCAAGGAGCTGCTCAGTCCTCAGGAAGTGTAAGATTTTGGACATGGCAATTACCTCCACATGTGCACAATTCTGAGAAACACTGGGAACCCGGATGGATTCCATTTCTATCAGGCAAATAAACAGAAGTTTCTCAATTGTTTAATAACATGGAGCCCTATGGTAAAATGAGGCTCTGTTCTGAATAGGGGCCATGGAGACAGCAGGATCCCCTGAGCAGTGGACCCACCTACTCTCAGCAGCAGCCCCTGTCTTCATGGAACTGGTGTCAGCACATTGGGGGCTCAGAGCCTGGTCCTGCTCATCTGTGCAATGGTCACTGTCCCTGGACCCATGTTCCTGGACCTAACTCTGTGTGTTTTTGTAGAATCCTACAAAGAATGAGGTAAATCGAGGGCCCTCAGGAAAAGTCACTGATGAGCAGAGGAAAGGTGTGTCAGGAAGATCATTGATGGTAATCTCCTCAATCCAACCTGATCTGGTCATAAACCAAGGGAGATGTCTAGACATATTGGGGAACAGGGAAGAAATGGGACAAAGTCATCTGTTATGTTCAGGCCTGTATAAAACTCCCTCCATGTGAAGCTGGAATATAATGTGAGGGTGGCTACTCAAGTGTAGAGAAGGGGAGGCCTCTGGTCTCTGCAGCTGGAGGCCGGGTTTGCCCCACCCCCAGTGCTTTTCATGCCCCCCAGCCTGCCCTGCTGCCCAGAGCCCATATCAGTGCTGGGCAGGCTCTGGGCAAGACCTGCCTCAGCCAGGACACAGGGGACCATGGAAGCCCCAGCACAGCTTCTCTGCCTCCTGCTGCTCTGGCTCCCAGGTGGGGGCACCCAGGATGGTTCTGTTCCTCAGAGGATACTTTGGGTTGTGGATTCCTGGAACCAGGTTCTTTGTTCAGCAAGACAATAATGAGAGCTCAGTGTTGATCAGCCTTCCTGCTGTGCTGGGAAGACAGTGGTGAAGACAGAGATTACAGGATGACTTTTGTGTTTTATTTCCTATTTCAGGTACCACTGGAAAAATTGTGATGACACAGACTCCAGCCTCTCTAATATTGTCTCCAGGAGAAACAGGCAGGATCACCTGCAAGGCCAGTCAGAGCATAAGCAACTACTTAAATTGGCACCAGCAGAAACCTGGGCAGGCTCCCAGGCGCCTCATCTATGGTGCATCCAACAGGCCCAATGATATCCCAGCCCGATTCAGTGGCAGCGGGTCTGGGACAGACTTTACTCTCACCATCAGCAGCCTGGAGCCTGAAGATGCTGCCACTTACTACTGTCAGCATGGTAATAGTTTACCCCCACAGTGATACAAGCCTAAACAAAAACCACCCAAGGAGCAGATGGATGAGGCTGGGCAGCCCAGCTGCTCTTTCTAATGCCCCATCAGCTGAGAACCTGTCTCAGAAGCACCAATGCTTTGAAGGTGACAGTAAAGATTTTGTAGAAGGAGCAAGGAAGCTCCTTGGAACCTTAATTCCCTCCCTCTCGGCCCTAGCAGCTCACACAGGACAGAACCTCTGTCCGGTGTCTGCCTCATGAGCCCCTGAGAAACTGTGGCTCCTCCTCTCATGATTGAGTCTCAGCATTGAATGACTCACAGGGCAGTCACAAAGGCATAATGTTTGGAGATGAATTTCTAGAAGTGATTATGAGGGCTTGATAGTAGATAGCCTGGTAGAGCCTCTGTTTCATTATTCAGAATATTTCCACTGAGAGACTAGCCTCTAGAACATACTGTTAGGGGGAAAAGGATGTCCTAAAGCTAATTCCATAGAGGCTTCGTGGACTCCATCCCCACCCCAGGCCAAAGCCAAAGACACTGGGAAATCCAAATCCCATCACCACCAAAGGGAAGGTGGCTAGGACCTGAAGGTGGGGTTAAGCAGCCCGGTGGGTATAAAGCCAGACACGTGGGCTTGGAGGGGTCTCCCATTTTGGCTCTCCGCCAGCTCGCAGCGTCGGGCCAGCGCTGGGAGTGCTTTTTGGGTTTCCAGGTCGGCGGATCAGGGAGGACGCATTAAAGACTTTATTTCCCTATTTTCTCCCTGAGTTGTACATTTTCCTTATTTCCTTTTCCCTTGTAAATAAACCTTTTATTAACCTTTTGTGTGTGCCTGTAGTGGAGTATTAATAAGTCCCTTTAAAGCGCGCGGGTGAGGACCCACAGCCAGGAACCTGTTCAATATCGGGGCTGCACTATAACAATACCATGATGTGCTCCCAACAGCCACTAGCAAGACTGGGCTCATAGCAAGCAACAACAAAAACAATATTGAGAATATTATATACAAAAAATCAGAAATTGCATGAAATATAATCACTTGGCAATTGGAGAAAAAAATATAAATGTCTATGGTGCATCAGTTTACCTCAATGTGAAAATACCCGTTGCTCAAAATTTGTTCCGAATTCATCAACATCATCATTGTCATTGCAAAATGACTGTTACAAACACAAAGGAGCAGGCCCACTCTAGACTTATGAAGTGAGAATCTGCTTTTTAGCAAGATGACAGGTGATTGATAACAGGTGATCTACATGATTCAAAAGCTATATTTTCAAGAGGATGTTTGCTTCAGCTAAGAATATTGTCTTTGTCAATGAAGTCTTTTAGAAAATTTTTACTGAAAGTTGTTTTTTGAAATGACACAGCCAGAGTTATTTTTTTTTACTTCTTTTTTTCTTCCTTTTTTCCCTTTTATTTTCTTTTAAAGATTGATTTATTTATGCAGACAAGAGCTGGGGTACAGGCCAGAGATGTGGAGGGTGAGAGGATTCACCAGAGACAGAGTGGGGAGCAGAACAGGCAGACTGGCTGATATGCACTGCTGAGGGAAGCAGCGGGCAAGACAGGAGAGGTCGGCCATGCTTTGTGGGTAGCTCCCTGGCCAGGGATTGAACTCGTGCTGCAGTAACTGTGGATAGCTTCATGGTGCTGTGTCTTAACCCCTTGCACCACCAGGGAGGCCCCCAGAGTTACTTTTCGATTAACACAAAATTAAATAAGAAAACAATTTTTTGAGATAATAAAAGATTAAAAATATTTGTTATTGACACAATAAAAATACCTCAAAAATTAAATGAGTAAATGTTTTTTGAAACATGAGGAATGACCAAGATGAAAGTCAAAACTGTGTACATGCACTTGATTTCAACACTTACTATAAACCCACAATAATTAGTCAGCATGGTGTTGAAAAAGTAATAGACAAGTCAGTGGATTGGAAAAAAGAACCCCAAAATACAGTCCAATGAACATCAGAGTCAACTGCTCTTTGATAAAGCAACAAAGGAAATCAATGGAGCAAAGACAAGCTCTCAGCAAATGTTGCAGGAAAAACTGGGCATCCAATAGAAAATGAACTAAAGGAAGGGACTTAAAGCAAAAAAAAGAAGCAATAATTGTCATGACTCCAAAATGAAACCTGGGATTATTAATTCTACTCTCATTTACCCTCATTTATTCAATTATTCTAGTATTTGTTACTAAAAATTTTAGTCATTGCACACATTCATTCTTGATCCAGGAATTCATACATTTCCCCCTTTTACAAAACACTACCATAAAGAACATACTTCTTAGTGTGACATTGAAAATGACAGAGAAAATTTTGAAAACAATATGCTGGAGCAGGCCCCAAGTAAATGGTGGTAATTTTTATTGATTTTAAGTTTTTGACTTAGTGTTAAAGAAAAAGTGAACAGATGTAAAAAGTTGAATAAGAATTAAATAACAAGAAGGGCAGCAATATGACATATGAATGACAAAGCCTTTCCTAGGAAAGCTTTTGATAATGGGCCTGGGAGGAAATGCAGTGGAAAAGTCTGCAGGGTCTTGAAGCTACATAGGAGGACTGAGCTCAGAAAACCAATTAGGCTTAAAGGATTTGTGACTGTGCTGGTGAAAGGCAGCCCTGGTCCCTGCCTACAGATACAATGATCGTCCAACATACATAAACGGAGTAGCTACAGTTATTTCCACAAACATGGAAACTGAGGCAAGGAGACTGATGAGAAGTGATTGACATCACACAGCCAGTAAGTGGCTCTCCCAGATGATTAGATTTCGAAACCGGCCTTGTTAAACAGTCGAAGATGGCTGTGGGGGAAGGTCTCACCCTCAGTGTGTATATAGAGGTGACTTGTCATGTGGAGTTGCTTTTGCAAAGTGTTGCATTGCCATGGAGATCAAGGAAGGGGATGCAAAAGATGCTATCAGTCTTTGGGAAGCAGAAGTTTTAGAGGAATGAGTATTCGAGTCTGAGCATGTGACCCAAGGAGTCCTCAGTCCTTTGGAGAAAAGATTCTGGGTTCAACAGTCACCCCGACATGTGCACAATTCTGAGAAACACAAGGAAACCTCCAATTGGATTCCATCTCAATCAGGCCTGTGAAAGAAGTTTCTCAAATTTTTAAGAACAGGGAGCTGAGTCTGGTGAGGTGGATGCCCCATGCAGAATGCGGAGGGAGGGGGGCATGGAGAAGGCAAGATCACCCAGCATTAGAAATCCTACCCCCTCCACCCCCTCACCCCGGCTCTCAGCACCACTCCCTGTCTTCAGGGAAATGGTGTCAGTACACTGGGGACTCTAGCCTGGTCCTGCTCGTCTGTGCGATGGTGGCTGTCCCTGCACCCATGTTGCCGGACCTAACTCAGTGTTTGTGTCTCTGTGGATTCCTACAAAGAATGAGGCAAATCATGGGCCCTCAGGAAAGGTCACTGATGAGCAAAGGAAGGGTGTGTCAGGAAGATCATTGCTGATCAACTCTTTACTCCAACCCTATCCAGTCATGTACCAAGGGAGATGTCCAGGCATATTGGGGGACAAAGGAGAAATGTGGAAAAGGCATCTATTTGTTCAGGTCTGTACCAAACACCCTTATGTGAGCCTGGAATATAATGTGAGGGTGGCTGCTCAATTGTAGAGAAGGGGAGGCCTCTGGTCTCTGCAGCTGGGGGCTGGGTTTGCCCCACCCCCGCTGCTTTGCATCCCCTCAGGTTGCCCTGTGCTCAGAGCCCATATCAGTGCTGACAGGCTCTGGGCGAGACCTGCCTCAGCCAGGACACAGGGGACCATGGAAGCCCCAGCACAGCTTCTCTGCCTCCTGCTGCTCTGGCTCCCAGGTGAGGGCACCTGAGATGGTTCTATTCCTCAGAGGACACTTTGGGTTGTGGATCCCCATGACCTGGCTCTTTGCTCTGCAAGACAATAATGAGAGCTCAGTGTTGATCAGCCTTCCTGCTGTCTGGGGAGACAGTGGTGAAGACAGAGATTACAAGGGTGACTTTTGTGTTTTGTTTACTATTTCAGGTACCACTGGAGAAATTGTGATGACACAGACTCCAGCCTCACTATCATTGTCTCGAGGAGAAACAGGCAGGATCACCTGCAAGGCCAGTCAGAGCGTTAGCAACTACTTAGCCTGGTACCAGCAGAAACCTGGGCAGGTTCCCAGGCTCCTCATCTATCGTGCATCCAGCAGGCCCAGTGAGATCCCAGCCCGTTTCAGTGGCAGCGGGTCTGGGACAGACTTTACTCTCACCATCAGCAGCCTGGAGCCTGAAGATGCTGCCACTTACTACTGTCAGCAGGGTTCTAGTGGGTTCCACAGTGATTTGATGTGATACAAAAACCTCTGGGAGACCATCAGTGTTTATGTGGTGACAGCAGCAGCTTCCTTTATAAACAGATGCTATGGTGGCTATTTTCACAGCTGTGCCTCTATTTGAAAGTCTTAATGTTTTCAAGTGTAAAAACTTCTTTACTTGATTTGAACTCTGACTAGGGACTGTTTCTCAGATCTTGCTTATGGCCTCCCTAGAGGCTCATACAGAAGTTACTTAAATAGTGAAAGTGGGGTTTTAATTTTTAGCACATGAATTTGAGTCTAAATGAAAGCCATGCAAAATCTAAGGAGTGTGAGACAAAGGGAAGCAGATGGTAAAAATGGAGGACTCTTGTTGCCCCACCAAAAGTCAGAGTACAGCTGTCACAGAGATATAGGCTGCCTTACTGGGTAGGCCTCAGACCTTTCTGGTCTGTCCAGTAAGCCCAAGGGTCAGGATGCTGCTGCTCCCCCCTGCCTGGAGCACCTCACCAGGGCCCCCTCTGTCCTATGACTGCCTCCTTGAGCCCCTGGGACACGTGGCTCCTCCTCACCTGAATGTTCTCAAGGTGGGTCCATCATTGATGGTTCTGCTCCTCAGAGGACACTTTGGGTTGTGGAGTCCCAGGACCTGGCTCTTTGCTCTGCAAGACAATAATGAGAGCTCAGTGTTGATCAGCCTTCCTGCTGTGCTGGGGAGACAGTGGTGAAGACAGAGATTACAAGGGTGACTTTTGTGTTTTGTTTGCTATTTCAGGTACCACTGGAGAAATTGTGATGACACAGACTCCATCCTCACTATCATTTTCTCCAGGAGAAACAGGCAGGATCACCTGCAAGGCCAAGCACAGAGGTAGAAAGGAAGGGAGAAAAAAAGAAAGCATATAGAAACAGACTCTGTACCAGTCACCCAAATTAGCTCAAAATGGTATAAAGACCTTTATGTAAAATGCAACATGACTCTCAGACATTCAGGGTCTGGGAAGATGCTGTTCCTGGCCTCCATGGATAGAAGAGACACTGACTCTCTCTGTGCCTGACCCCTGGAGAAAGAAGAGAAGCCAAAGGGGTTCACGGATGCCTGTCTGTCCACAGCACCTCTGGCTTGCCTCTGACACTGCCTGCACAGAGCACCAAAGACCTGGAGCCTGTTGTCTCATAGCTCTTTCTTGTTAGTGTGGGTCAGCAACTCACAAATAGCTGTATACCGGTATTTTCCAACACTGCCACCTCCAGGTGGCTGGTACTGACCAGCAGCACAGCCAGTGCTGCCAGCATTGTTGACGAGTGACCAGCACTCTGTGCCAGGGCACCTCTGAGAGCAGCAACTGTTCCTGACTGTCGGGCACCACTGCCCACCCAGTACTGCTGCCTCCAGTACTTCCATCCGACCTAAAGATGGTGACTGCGGGCTGCTTTGGATCATCTCAGCACCCAGGCTGAGCGCCTCCAGTTGTGATCTCCCTGTGGCAGTGATTCTTTTTCACCCCTTTGAATTCAGAAGGTAGCACAGGCATCTTAAAACAGCTGGCACAACAGAAGTTGCAGGTTGAATAGCAGTAAGTGTCCAGATGCCTGCCAAGTCCTAGAGGAGAAGAACTGGTGATAATTCATTTTGATTCTAAGTGTTTGGCTAAGTATAAGAGAAAAAAAGTGAAAAGATATAAAAAGTTGAATAAGAATTAAATACATTCAGGATATCAATAGAACATGTAAATGACATCATTGCCTCTGTAGTGTGACTTGGAAGGTGAAATTCATTTCACACCAACTCTACAGAAGTGAATAAAAAGTTCAAAAGTCCTCTTGGATGCCAGATGAACCAGAACTTAGGAACTTTACATGGAGACTGTGTCACTAGTGCTGGAGAACCTTGGCTGGACAGATATATGTTAGCATCGCCCCCCTACTGGAGAGATGGTCAAAATGATGACAGGGTCAGCTCATTGGGAAAGTCGGAGTCCAACATAAAAAGTAAGCAAGAATCATCCACGTTGCTGCAAACTGCATGTGTTTGTCTTTTTTGATTGCTGAGTAATATTCCATTACTATATATGTAATATTCCATTACAATATATGTACCACATCTTCTTGATCCAGTCATCTATTTTCGGACATTTGGGTTGTTTCCATAGCTTAGCTATTGTAAATAGTGCTGCTATAAACATAGTGGCGCAGGTGCCCTTTGGAATTAATGTTTCTGTGTAATTTGGGTAAATAGCTAGGAGTGGAAGGGATCATGCCCAGCGAAATAAGCCAGAAAGAAAAAGAAAAATACCGATGGTCTCACTCACAGCAGGAATTTAGAAAACCTAAATAAGGGACCAGGAAAAAGACTATAATAAATTAAAAATCAAAGTCAACAAGTAACTATAAACCAGAGACACCCTATAGGGTTGGGGGGGAGGGGTGCAGGAAGAGGAAGGATTAGGGTCAAAATAAGGGGAGGTGCAATGGTATAGGGAATATAGCCAAAATGAAAATGCATACATTGTGCAAAAATGAAAAATGATGTAAGAATTATAGAAAATAAAATATTAAAAAAAGACATCAGCAGTTGAATAATCCTTGTAGATAGAAGAATAGATTTTAAAATCCTTTATTTATTGTAATAGATATATTTGCAATCAAAAAAAAAAAAAAGTAAACAAGCCTCAAAGGCAACTGCGGGGCCTTCCTGGTGGCGCAGGCAGTTAAGTACAGTGCTATGAAGCTATCCGCAGCCTCTGCAATGCTGGTTCCATCCCCGCTGGCTGCGGAGCAACACACATGGAGCGGCAGACCTCTCCTGTCTCGCACGCTGGTCCCCTCAGCAGTGTATTTCAGTCTGTCTGCCTGTTCTGTTCCCCACTCTGTCTCTGGTGAATCCTCTCACACTCCCACACATCTGGCTGGTACTCCAGTTCTTGTACAAATAAATAAATCTAAAAAAAAAAAAAAAGGCAACTGCGAGTGTGCTTGAGAGAAGAGATGCTCACAGGATCTTCAAGAAGCAGGTGCAGTTGTCCATATGCCCAGGGATCTTTCATTCCTTCAGGCCATAGGGAGCGCATGAATGACCACACACACTTGCCTTCCCTCATGTACACATTTAATTTCCTGTCCTTTTGTTAGAAGGGTCCAGTTGACTTGGCGCACCTCTGATGAGGCTCAAATGTGTATTGTCTTTTCTAAGAACAAAGACAAAGAATCCACTTGATATAGAAAAGACCCAACCTGCTTCATACTGGGACAGCTTTTAATGCTTAAACTGCTGTGTATGAGTTCAGTAAAGACTGCTTGAAACCAGAAGAAGGCTCCCAGAGGAGCCAGTGGTGAGCTGGGAAGTTCGCCCATGCCAGGCCCCTTCTGACCAGCAGTCCGAGCCCAGAGAGGGAGCGGGCACCCACGGCTGGGGCAGACTGGGTGCGCAGAAGAGTGTGCCTGAGACTGGGCATGCAGGGAGTGCGTCCTGCATCGCCAGTTTAGAACAGGGACATTTCTTCAGTAAAGACTGCCTGAAACCAGCAGAAGGCTCCCTGAGGAGCCGGGGGTGAGCTGGGAAGTTCACCCATGCCAGGCCCCTTCTGGCCTGCAGTCCAAGCCCAGAGCGGGAGCAGGAACCCACCACTGGGGCAGACCGAGCATGCAGGGAGTGTGTCCCAATTCGCCATTTTAGAACAGGGATATTTCTTCAGTAAAGACTGCCTGAAACCAGCAGAAGGCTCCTGGAGGAGCCAGAGGTGAGCTGGGAAGTTCGCCCACACCAGGCCCCTTCTGGCCTGCAGTCCGAGCCCAGAGGGGGAGCGGGAACCCACCACCAGGGCAGACCAGGCACGCAGGGGAGTGTGTCCCCACATCGGCATTTTAGAACAGGGATCTTTCTTCAGTAAAGACTGCTTGAAACTGACAGACAGCTCCTGGAGGAGCCAGAGGGGAGCGAAGAAGTTGACCCAAGATGCCGGCCAGTCTGAGCAACACAGTGTCCCAATGCATACGGCAACCACACACAACCTAGCAACTCCTCAGGAAAAAAGCACATCACAAAAAGAAAACCACACCACAGATTACAACGACAGTAACTTGGAAGAACTAATGAGCCTTCCAGAAAGAGAATTTAAAATTGCCGTGATTAAAAAAATGACAGAACTCATAAAGGAAAACAATGATAAGGGAAAAATAATCAACGATCAGAAGAATGAAATTGAGTCCCTAAAGAGGGAAGTAAAAGAAATGCAGGCGATCAAAGAATTAATGGAGGCACTAAAGAACTCTGGGAAAAACAATGAAAGCAGAATAGATGAAATGGAAAAACGAATAAGTACTCTTGAAGAACAGAAATAAAAAGAACCAAAACAGAAAAGGGAAGAGAAGTACGAAGGAAAAAGAACGAAGAAAGACTTAGGGAACTATCTGACTCCATGAGGAAAGGAAATATAAGAGTTATAGGAATCCCAGAAGGAGAGGAGAGAGATGTAGGAACAGAGAAAATATTCAAGGAGATAACTGAAGAGAATTTCCCAAACGTGAAGAAGAAGCTGAAAATTGATATACAAGAAACAAGAAGAACACCAAACTTCCACGACGAAAGGAAAAATACAGCATAATAGTAAAGCTCCCAAGAATCCAGGACATGGAAAAAATAATGAAGCTGGCAAGAGGGAAGAAACAGATAACATTCAAAGGAAAACCAATCAGACTGACATCACACTTCTCTGAAGAAACACTACGGGCAAGGAGAGAGTGGAGGGACATAGTCAACAGACTCCAAGAAAACAGATGCCAACCAAGAATACTCTATCCCGCAAAACTCTCCTTCCTCTATCAAGAAAGAATAAGGACGTTCCCAGACAAACAGAAACTCTGGAATTTCATTACGACTAAACCCCCACTCCAAAAAATACTACAAGGAGTCCTAAAGCCAGAACCTCAGAGGGACAAATAACAACGAAAGAAGGGCCCCCCAAAAAAAAAGTTATTAAAAGAATAAATAAATAAAATCAAAGGAAAGACAAACACAATGGCAAATACAGATGCTAACATAACAATATTAACTCTAAATATAAATGGACTAAACTCTTCAATAAAAAGACACAGAGTTGCAGCCTGGATTAAGAAACAAAACCCAACCTTTTGCTGTCTCCAGGAAACACATTTAGCTACAAAAGATAAAAATAGACTCAAAGTTAAAGGATGGAAAACAATCCTACAAGCAAATGGACCAAAAAAGAAAGCAAGAACAGCTATACTTATATCAGATAAAACAGATTTCAAACTCAAAAAGATAAAAAGAGACCCCAACGGTCACTACATTATGATCAAGGGGACAATACTTCAAGAAGAAATAACACTCATTAACATATATTCACCAAACGAAAGAGCACCAAAATATATCAGACAACTATTGTCATCTCTGAAAACAGACATCAGAGAAAACACATATGTAGTGGGAGATTTCAACACACCACTATCAATAATAGATAGATCAACAAGACAAAAAATAAGTAAAGACACTAAAGCTCTTAATAAGGACCTAGAGCGCTTGGGCTTAACAGACATCTATAGAACACTAAACCCCCCCCAAAGAAACGGACTACACATTTTTCTCAAGCGCACATGGATCATTCTCCAGGATTGATCACATACTGGGGCACAAGACAAACATCAACAGATACACCAAGATTGAAATCATACCAACCATCTTTTCTGACCATGAAGGCATCAAACTAGAAATAAACCATAAAAAGAAGGCAAGGAACTCTCCTACCTCATGGAGATTGAAAACCACACTACTGGAAGACCACCGGACTAATGAGGAGATCAAAGAAAAATTAAAAAATTCTTTGAATTGAATGAAAAGGAGGACACCAATTTCCTAAATGTATGGGATACAGCAAAAGCAGTAATAAGAGGAAAATATATAGCAATATAGGCTCACATCAAGAAACAAGAAAGAATTCAAAGAAACAACCTAATCTCGAAGCTCAAAGATCTAGAAAAAGAACAACAAAAAAAACCCAAGACCAGTAGAAGAAAAGAAATAATAAAAACCAAAGCAGAAATAAATGAAATTGAAACTAAAAAAAAAAAAAAAATCCAAAAGATCAATGAAACCAAGAGCTTGTTCTTTGAAAAAATTGATAAAATAGACAAACCCCTAGCCAGGCTCACAAAGGAAAAAAGGGAGAAAGCACAAATAAACAGGATCAGAAATGAAAGAGGAGAAATCACAACAGACACAGCAGAAATCAAAAGAATAATCAGTAACTACTATGAACAGTTATATGGAAACAAGTTCAACAATCTAGAGGAGATGGACAAATTCCTACAACTCTACAATCACCCAAAGCTAGATAAAGAAGAAATAGAACACTTAAACAGACCAATTACAAGCAGCGAAATTGAAATGGTAATCAAAAACCTCCCCAAAAACAAAAGCCCAGGACCTGATGGATTTACAAATGAATTCTACCAAACATTCAGAGATGAATTAGTGCCTATCCTTCACAAACTCTTCCAAAAAATTGAGAAGGAAGGAACAATACCAAACACGTTCTATGAAGCCAACATTACACTAATACCAAAACTGAACAAGGACAACACAAAAAAGGAAAACTATAGGCCAATCTCCCTAATGAACACTGATGCAAAAATCCTCAATAAAATTTTAGCTATTATAATCCAACAAAGTATCCATAAGATAATTCACCATGACTAAGTAGGATTCATGCCAGGGACACAAGGATGGTTTATCATCTGAAAATCAATCAACGTTATCCAACACATCAACAAAAAGAAATATAAAAACCATATGATAATATCAATAGATGCTGAGAAAGCTATCGACAAAGTGCAACACCCATTCATGACAAAAGCCCTTGAAATTCTTGGGATACAAGGAACATACCTCAACATCATAAAGGCCATCTATGACAAGCCAACAGCCAGTATCATTCTCAATGGTGAAAAGCTGAAAGCATTTCCATTAGGATCTGGAACAAGACAAGGATGCCCACTCTCAGCACTGCTTTTCAATATAATACTGGAAGTCCTAGCCAGAGCAATAAGACAAGAGAAAGACATACAAGGAATCCGAATAGGAAAAGAAGTCAAGCTATCACTATTTACAGACGATATGATAATATACATAGAGAACCCCAAAAACTCCACAGAAAAACTAATTCAACTCATGAATCAGTTCAGTAAAGTGGCAGGATACAAAATCAACACGCAAAAGTCAGTAGTCTTCCTATACACAAACAATAAATCTGAAGAAGAAATTAAAAAAAAAATCCCTTTTATTATCAAAACAAAAAAAAATCAAATACTTGGGAATAAATCTAACAAAAGAGGTAAAGGACCTATACAAAGAAAACTGTAAAACACTGTTAAAAGAAATAGAAGAAGACACAAAGAAATGGAAGGCATCCCCTGCTAATGGGTTGGAAGAATTAACATTATTAAAATGGCCATCCTACCAAAAGCAATATACAGATTCAATGCTATTCCAATCAAAATTCCAATGTCATTCTTCAAAGAAATAGAACAATTATTGATGAAATTCATATGGAATCACCAAAAACCCCGAATAGCCAAAGCTCTCCTGAAAAAAAAAGAAGGGAATGGAGGCATCACACTCCCAGACTTCAAACTATACTACAAAGCCATAATCATCAAAACTGCATGGTATTGGAACAAGAACAGACACACAGACCAATGGAATCGAATAGAAAATCCAGAAATAAACCCACAGATTTATGGTCAACTAATCTTTGACAAAGGAGCAAAGACTATGCATTGGAGCAAAGAAAGTTTGTTCAATAAATGGTGCTGGGAAAACTGGGTCGCTACATGCAAAAGAATGAAGCTTGACCACTAACTAACACCATGCACAAAAACCAACTCAAAATGGATTAAAGAACTGGATATAAGATCTGAAACCATAAAATACATAGAAGGAAATATAGGCAAAACACTACGTGATATGCACATCAAAGACATCTTTACAGACACATCACCCAAAGCAGTGATAGTGAAGGCAAAGATAAACAGCTGGGACTACATCAAATTAAAGAGCTTCTGCACAGCAAAAGAGACAATAACAAAAACAAAGAGAAACCCCACTGACTGGGAGAACATTTTTGCACCCAACACTCATGATAAAGGACTGATCACAAAAATCTGCAAAGAGCTGATGAGACTCAACAACAACAAAGAAAATAATCCAGTCAAAAAATGGGCAGTAGAGCTAAAAAGAAACTTCTCTGAAGAGGAAATGCACATGGCCAACAGGCATATAAAAAAATGTTCAACATAACTAGTAATCATGGAAATGCAAATCAAAACTACCATGAGATACCATCTTACACCAGTGAGAATGGCACATATTAAAAAAACTAGAAACAACAAATGTTGGCGAGGATGTGGAGAAAAAGGAACTCTCCTGCACTGCTGGTGGGAGTGCAAACTGTTCCAACCACTATGGAGAGCTGTGTGGAGATTTCTGGACCTACTAAACATAGAGCTTCCATATGATCCAGCAATTGCACTCCTAGGTATTTACCCAAAGGACACAGAAACATCAATTCCAAAGAGCACCTGCACCCCTATGTTTATAGCAGCACTGTTTACAATAGCTAAGCTTTGGAAACAACCCAAATGCCCAAAAATAGATGACTGGATCAAGAAGATGTGGTACATATACACCATGGAATATTACTCAGCGTTCAAAAAAGATAAACACATGCAATTTGCAGCAACATGGATGGCGCTGGAAGGGATCATGCTCAGCGAAATAAGCCAAAAAGAAAAAGAAAAATACCGGATGGTCTCACTCATAGCAGGAATCTAGAAAACTTAAATAAGGGACCAGGAAAATGAATAACTATAAGAAAGTGAAAATCAAAATCAACAAAAAACTATGAACCAGAGACACTCTATGGGGTTGGGGGGCAGGGAGGGAAGGGATTGGGGTCAAAATAAGGGGGTTGCAATTGTATGGGGAATATAAAAATAAAATTTATTTTAAAAAAAGAAATTAAAAAAACCTGCTGTGTATGAAACATAGTGTTTTACAAAGTTTAGATTTTTTTTAAAGATTTATTTATTTATGCATACAGGAACTGGCATACAGGTTGATTGGGTCAAAAAATAACATAGAATGTGGGGCTTAAACCATAGACTGTTAATCCTAATAGTTTTGGAGATTTCAAGTCCAAGATCAAGGTGCCAGCCATCAAGTGTCCGCTGTGCGCCCTATTCTTGGCTCCCAGGCAGCGGCCTTCTCACCATATCCCCACATGGCCAGCAGGGACGATTTTATTCTCTTTCTTTCTTTAAGATGCTAATCCCACCATGGAGGCTTCATCCTCATGAGCTCATCTAAACCTGAAACTGCTTTCCTAAGAACATAGCTCCTAGAACCACCCCTCTGAGAGTTAGGTTTTCAATGTATGAATTTTGGGGTGACATAAACATGCATTCATAACATAAAGTAGTCATTGAAAATTGTAATAATTATATCTAACAATTATTTGTTATTAAGCTTTGGTTATTGGTCTGTGCGCTTAGTATTACTTCTTAAAATATTTATAGGAAATTACATGACAGGATTTAAAATGTTCCCGGACTTAGGGTTGAAGAAATTTACACACAGAGAGGAGCGTTAACTTTTCTAAGGCTCATATGTTGTCTGTGGTTGGAGCACTTTGAATGTGGTATTTAATTCAGAGGCTGATGCTTTCCATGAAAAGCATAGCTGGTAGCAGAGAGAGATGGAGCAAGTCACATTCCCATTAAGCACAAGATGAGTGACCTCACACTGTATTGTAAATTTCACAGTAGCAGGAGCATTTCTCTGAATTGTGCAGTGACACTGTCAGTGAACAGTGCCTGGTGTATAGTCACCCCACATATACTTGTAAATGATCCCACAAGTATGTTTAAAATCAAACCTTCACTGAGACATAAATATGGATGGAATGCCTCCTTAGACCCCTCTCTACATCTCAGCATCACATATTCAATTGCCCTAATTGCAAAGGTCAAGGTCTCAAAACCCCTGGAACCCCAGGTGTCCAGCAGCTGACCTACAAACTTCCCCCGCCATCTTGCTGTCTGTGTCAGGACTGGGCTCAATCCCTGACCATTTTCATAGTTTATAGAGCTAATCTCCATTAACACCATGCTTAAACATGGAACAACAGGTTGTTGTTTTTTATTTTGTTTTATTTTTGTTGTTGTTGTTTTTCAGAAAAGTGAAGAATTTTGTCTTGGGGGAGAAGATTTGACAAAAATATTTGAGAGGCAAAGAATATAAAGTCCTAGAAACTATTACTTGAAAGAGAATTCCTGTTTCCAGCTTCTCTCCCCTCCTGATTTTGAAAGGTTCCATGATGTCTTCCAAACATTCTCTTCTGATATTATTACAAAATTCATTCAATAGCACTATCCAATAGCACATTTTATAATGATGAAAATATTCTGTATTTGTGCTGAGTAATACAGTGGCCATGAGATACACCTTCTGGTCCCATATCTTGAGCACTGTTGAGCACTGGGGGGTTTGTGGGGGGGAGCAGGGGGAGAATGTGTTGGGGGAAGGAATGGAGGAACAGATTTTTTAAAGAAAACATAATTTAATTAATTTAAAATTTGAGTTTAATAGTAATACATTGACTCTAGAGCCAAATTTTTTCCTGGAGTTGCTCATCACCCACTATCTTACCCAAATCTGGCTCTCCACCTTCACATTCCTGTTGGGATGTCTCTTCAGCCAACTTGACTCCCAACCCAGCCATTGAGAACTGTGATCTCTTAGGAACATCCATACACTGAATACAAAGGTTTCAGACTTACACATAATCACTTAGTCTTAAAACCTTAGCTTCTGATGGGAATAGTTTAGGTTAAGGAACATGAAGGCAAAAGCAATGATTTAAGGAGCGCAGGGAACATGGGTATGGGGAATGTAGGGTAAAGAAAATGTCAGGCTTTTCTGCCCTTCCGCCATCAGGATAGATGATGGATCCTTGTCCTGAATGCATGCCTGATGGCGGGAACCTGGAGTAGGGTGTGGGCATAGGTAGATGGGATTCAGCTGAGCTAAGACTGTGCTTTTTAAGGGCAGCGTCACGGGGGGACGCCAGCAGCAGCAGCAGCAGCAGCAGCAGCAGCAGCAGAAGCCGAAGCAGAAGCCGAAGCCGAAAGAGAAGCCGAGAAGCAGCAGAACGAACGCTAGAGAGCCCAGATAGAGTGAAGACTTGCTGGGGAGCTGGGAGGCCTGCCAGCCTCCCAGCCCCCCAGCCAGCACCCCTGCCTGCCATATGCCTGGTGAACCCCAAATAAAAAACCTGCAAAACTACTGAGGACTCTGACTCCTCCTTTACCCGGTCTGCATGGGATCAGAAAACCTGCACTGTGTCCAGTGCTGGCCCCTTACAGGGAAAGACACAGAAAGAAAGTTAATGAACCAATCAGAGTAAAAAAAGATCCCTGCCTCTAATGGTCTAATTGGAAATGGTGGGAAGAGCATTCAGACACGGAGGACAGATCACATAGCTGGAGAGGACAGGTGAGTGGGGCAGACACTCAGTGACAGACTCGTCCTTACCAAGCATGACACCCACAGGCTAATTTGTTTTGTCCCTTGCTCTGATGGGTCATTGCATCTTTGACTAATAGAAGTGATGATTTACTACACTAAGGACTTTAAATCTTCAACCAAAACAGAAGCTTCTTTAGCCATAATAAGGTAATAGGTATCAAATGCAAGGGCTGGTAAAGTTTTCTTGCAAGTCCTAGGACTGTTCTATGCCTGGCAGATCCCATCTTAGGGAAATGGAGAGAGAAACACACCCTGAAACCTGGGCACAACTAAAGAATCCTGAACTCATAGGAGGGTAGACTGAGTCTGAGACTGCCAAAGAGAAACAGTCTCTGCAGGAGATTTGTTCTTCCCCTTTGACCGTGGTTAATTGGCAGAGGCTGCACCTGTGCTGGAAGCGTGAGATCCATCAGCCCTGTAGCTGTGCCCAGCCTGCTCCGCCCCTGCTGGTTTGCATGTTTCCAGAGCACAGTCCACTGGCATGAAGACTTAAATACAGGCTGGTCACAGCCCATGTAGGAGTCAGTCCCAGGCAGGACCCAGTGTGGACATGAGGGCCCCCACTCAGCTCCTCAGCCTCCTGCTGCTCTTGCTCCCAGGTGAGGAAGAAAACACCAGGAATTGATCAGCCCTGGGTGGTCAGGATCCCTGGCCCTCAGGGAAGCCCTCTGATAACATGATTAATATGTGCTTTTATGTTTCCATCTCAGGGGCCAGGTGTGACATCCAGATGACCCAGTCTCCACCCTCCGTGTCTGCATCTCCAGGAGACAGAGTCACCATCTCCTGCCGGGCCAGTCAGGGTATTAGCAGCAATTTAGCCTGGTATCAGCAGAAACCAGGGAAAGTTCCTAAGCTCCTGATCTATGCTGCATCCAGTTTGCAACCCGGGATCCCATCCCGCTTCAGTGGCAGTGGATCTGGGACAGATTATTCTCTCACCATCAGCAGCCTAGAGCCTGAAGATGCTGCCACTTACTACTGTCAGCAGGGTTATAGTTTCCCTCCCACAGTGACACAAGTCTGAACAAAAACCACCCAGGGGCAAATGTGTGAGGCTGGGCAGCCCCAGCTACTCCTCCAGGCACCCAATCTGCTGACAGTGATTGTCAGATGCAGTCAGAAGTTGAAGGTGACTGGAATGTCTTGCAGAAGGGCAGTGAGTTTCCTCAGCACCCTAACTCTGCCTTCTTCCTCAGCCCCAGCAACACAGTGCCTCTGCTGACTGAGAAAAAAACACAGCTGATTACACTTAGTCACAGCACAATTGGGGCTTATACAGAAAGGAGCAGCCTCTCTAGAGAGTGCTGTCAGGAATTGTTACATATAGAGAATTTTGTCTGACCTGCATTCTTTCATACACTTGGATATTTTAAAAAGGGGAGCAGATACTAGTAATAAGATGACTCCTGGTTGCTCCTCCAGAAGCCAGAGGAGAGATTCCTTTGGGGGATAAGAGCAGCCTAGCCTGTGGTTCTCAGGCTTGTCTGAAATCCAGAAATTGGACACCTCACCAGGTGGTTATCCAGTCGTCACCTTGTCCACATGGCCACCTGCATATTTTGATGGTTAGAACTGACATCTCCTCTTCTGATCCCCAAGTATCAGGCAGGACGCCTCACTGTGTCATTTTTAGGAAACCAGAGATGGAAAAGACTTTGGAAAACACACTCTCAGAAGTGATGATTATGATGATATGAAGCAGACAACCTAGATGGCCTCTATTTGTATTTTTCTCAGAATTTTATCAGTCTGGGGAAAGTCCTAGCTATATGAGGATTTACTTCCAACTATCATCATCAAGTCTGGACTCAGAATAAAAAAACTTAGTTAAGTGTCTGAGAGAATGGAGAATGAGGAAATTGTTTATTATCTTGAAACAATTTTATAAACGATAATAGTAATTCTGAGTTAAAAAAAAAAATATGGATGGCGCTTTGACAGTGGGGGCGGGGTGGCAACATACGTCTGTTTTCCTAAACCATGTACAGTGCTGTAAACCAACGTTATCTTAATAAAAACAAATGAATCCACAAAGTTCATTTAAAGTCTTTCCCATCCCTTCCCCTTATACCATGTGCCCAGTGTGAGCTTGATTTCCATTTTCCCCTGGGGGTTTTGCATCTGTTTTATCACAGTTTGCTTGTGAGTATCTGGAGGAGAGAGCCCAGGGTCCTTACTCGTCCACCCTCTGCCTAGGATCCCTTTCTTCCCTTATTTGTATTGAGATATTGTTCATCAGAATGAGAGACCGTCCTTTTATGTTTGCTAAGACTTTTATCTATTTCATCAGTGCAGAGACTAAAGAGTGGTATATTCATATTCTGGCACACTGAACAACAATGAACATGAGTGAACTGCAGCAATTTCACAAGATGACTCTGGTAAACATGTAAAGTCTTCATATAGAGAAGTATTTGTGATCCATCCTTAATGGGCAGAAGTATAAATAAAAATGAGGATGTGATTGCAGTGAAAGTGAAGATTGTGGTGTTTGGGTAGTTCATTCATTTCTTATTGCTGAAAAGTATTCCATTGAATGGTTAGATCACATTTATTTATCCACTTGCATGTTAATGGACATAAAGGGCTGTTTCTACTTTGGATGCTTATAAATAAGACTGCTCTGTTCATTACTTTCAATTCCTCTGTGGGCATTTGTTTTAATTTGTCTTGGATAGAATTAAAGGGTAGAAATGCTGAGTCATATGAAAACTTAATGTCATATGAAAACTTATTTTTAAATAATTTTTCCACTTTTTTGAGGTGATATTGGTTAACAATACTGTATATATTTGGGGGCGTATATGTGAAGTAGTATCTCATTTTGGAGTTAATCTGCATTTCCCTAATGACTAATAAACAAGCATCTTTTCATCTTGTCTAGGACCTTAGGATGTTCAAGCCAACAGCCAGAAAAGCCAGGACCCTTCATCAAAAGGAAAGAATTCTTTTTACAATTAAAACAACCTAGGAATCAACTTCTTCTAGTGTCCAGATAAGATTGCAGTGTGGTCAACACCTTAGTTTCAGCCTGTGAGACCCCAGAGGCACCTGCAGAAAATCCCTGCCAGGACTCTTGAGTCAAAGGGATGGTGCAATTATAAATATGTGTTGTTTTAAGCCACTTAGTTTGTGGTAATTTTTAAAAAGTGACAGACAATTAATACACTAAAATTTCATATATGAGATAAGATGTTTGCTTAGAAACAAACGTAATCTGAGCAGACAGATATGTTGTAGTTCTGTAACAGGGTGGTCCCCAGGAAAAAAGGGAAGTTTTAGGTTTCCTGCCCCACCCAAAGCAGGGTGGAGCTGAGCAGGGAGAGAAGCTGCAGAGGAGACTGAGGAAAGAAGGAAGCAGGATGGAGAGCCAGAAGGAGACCTGGAGGAGGCACATGGAGCCTCTAGAGACACATGAAGAAACAGCACTTGCCTTTTGATCCTGGACTGGGTGACACCAATGTGGGTGAGAGACCTGTGGGGAGGTGACAATGGCAGTGTTTGTCTCAATTTTGATTTTGCTCTTTTCCTCCCAGACTTGTCTGGTTGTTTCTGATCCTTTTCTGTGGTTCCCCACTGGAAGATGCTTTATACTTGTGGCAGGTTTTGGGGCCTTGCTCTGAGTCAAGCCTGCTTGGGTGGACTTTTACCCAGGAGGGCACGGGTAACTCTAGGTGCTTGATTTAGAAACTATATTTTTTGCCTTTCCTGTATTGTTTACTAATTGTATTAAAGTCCCTTTTCATTAAAGTCTCATATGTTTTGTGTTGATGCGGCAGATGGCAGAACCCATTTAGATCAGGCAGGTTTGAAGGGTCTGGGCTGCCCCTCTCCCTGCCATGTAACAGATTCTCTAGTTCCCTTTGGGAGGTGTAGAAGCCGAAGAGAGACAGAGGTAGGGAGACAGGGATGTGAGCTGAGGCTTCCACAACTGTGACTGCACACTCAGGCCTCTCGAGTTCATTGTACCAACAATATAAGAGCCAATTAGAAAAGAGAAAGAGAGGAGAGAGAGAGAGAGAGAGAGAGAGAGAGAAGACTTCAGCCATGTATATGGTAGGTAACAAAGAGAAAGGAGATAAAATTGAAATCCAGGACAAGAAAAAAAAAAAAACAGGTTAATAAACGTGGAACTGATCACCTGGCTTTTGGGTATAGAAAATCTGAATACAAGGAGAAAAGATATCTACATCACAATTCCTAGGTTTCTGAACAATTGCAGCCGTCTTCTATGAACTCAAACACATGGGTGTGGTTACAGGTTTAATATATGTTCCGTTAGAAGATCAGGCTGTATGTGAAAGACACTTAAATAACAATTTTGACAGATCAAGACTCTTTCTTTAAATAATTGAGAATAGTTTCTGTGTTGCATATAACTCTTGTCTATGGGATGTCTGTGACCTCTACATTAATGCATTGAGAGTAGAAAATTCCTGAAAGGTCCTGATGTAGTCAGGAATGATTAAGTTATAAGAGTTCTGTGGATACAAACATAACACACACACACACACACACACACACACACACACATCTTTAAGAGTTTCAATTCAGAGTCTGACCCCTTTATTCAAATGACCGTGAGACACCAGGTGGAGGTGGGGCAGGAGACAGTGAGAGGAGCAGTTGACAGTCTTAAGCCTCAGTGACCAGCTGCCTAAGAGGTTTTTGTTTAGACTTAAATCACTGTGGGAGGAAACCCCTTACCCTGCTGACAGTAATAGTTTGCAGCATCCTCAGCTTCCACGCCATTAATTGAGAGGGTGAAAGCAGTCACAGACCCACTGCCACTGAACCTGTCTGGGACCCCAGACTCTCGATTAGATGGGATAGATCAGGAGCTTCGGTGGCTGGCCAGGTTTCTGCTGGTGCCAATTCAATGCATTGATACCAAGAAAATCAGTGACACTCTAACTGGCCGTGCAAAAGATGGTGACCTGCTCCCCTGGAGACACAGTCAGGGAGGCTGGAGACTGGGTCAGCACAATGTCCCCACTGGAGCCTGGAATGATAAACACAATTCATTTAACAAATACATTTAATTAACATATATATTTAACAGATCAAGCCAATTTAGGCTCATTGCTTTTGTGACACTTAGAACCACAATCACAGATCATACGACAGAAGCAAAAGGTAACTTGAAACCTACATCACTTGCTGTAATTCCATCCTCCAAGAACCCAGACACACAACTGATGATGGCTACATTTCTCTGTCTCTCCAACATTTCTGTGCCCAACATTTCTCTGTGTCCCCACTCACCTGGAGCCCAGAGCAGCAGGATCCACAGCAGAGGAGCCCATGACCCCATCTCTGAGAGCTGACCTGGAGGCTGCTCCCCAGGGGCCCTGACAGGCTGCCTTTAAGAATGCTGGAGCCGCCTGCAGCACAGTCTAAACCCCACATGCAAATCAGCTCACTGAGTTGGGCTGGTACTCAAAGGAGCCACCTGCTCTTATTTCACCCATGGCACTTGAGGTCCCCAAAATTTCTAAGTGAAGTTCAAGCATGTCCTGAGGGCTTTGTGATCTCTTATTGCTTCTTTGCTTGAGTCCTTATGAGAGGCCATGGGGATGTATTGAGCTACCTTTTCATAAAAGCATAAGTCATTACAGAAACACTTTTGGCTCTTCAAAATTAAAAAATTTCAATGTCATGTCATCTCAAATAATAATGCATGTTGAATTGAGGTGATGGTCAGAAAGATAAAGTATGCATTTTACAAAATAGTGAAAGATCCATTCAGATGAGGCGGGGAAGTGGCCCCAGTGAGCAAATAGTCTTTTAACCAAGTCCTGAAATGTTAACAGGAGCTGAAAAGAATGAGGTGAGCATGGAATCTTGATAAACATTGGGATTTGTATGCAATGTGTGTGAGTGTGTGCGCACACACTCGTGTGAATGCCCTTACTGTGTAATGAAAGGTTGTTATTGAACTCTCATTAATAATCATCTATAGCACAATAAATCAGCATATTATGATAGATATGGCTGTAAAAGAAAAGTGATTCATTCTTACTAAGATAACACAGCAAGAGAAACCAGGGATCACTGGCTTCTGGGTCTTTACTGGTTTCTCTGACATGAGGAGTGGAGCTCTCATTGCATGTGAGCCAAGAGATTGTGACTTTTTCACCTGAGAAACAGGGATGGGCCCCAGCACTAGGCTAACAGGGTCACCTCGATGTCTGAAAATGGAATCACAATATAAATGCTACGTTACCAAGTGAGGTGCTGTAGATTTATATCCACATGTGCCACATTCTAACACTCAAAATATATAGTGAGTAGAAAAACAAGGACTATGGTTAGTGAAGAGATAATATTCTGCAATTTCAAATGGCCCCCTGCTGGTCCCTATCACAGAGAAAAGGACTATTTATAGATCACTGAGGAGCAAATGATGACAGTAAGTGATGTAAGGATAAGAGAATATATGTTCCGGTTTAGCCAGGAGAGTCCCAGTTAGCCTGCTGTTCTAGCATGATTTTTAATAGTATACTTTCACTGTCAGGTGTGCCAATAAATCACTCTGACACCCTATGTGTGTGCATGATTGACTTGGGTTTATCAGCCATATATATTGAGTCATTCCAGGGTCAAAAAAATTTCCATTATCCCTTTCTTCTCAAAATATCGAGAAAGTGACTACTACCGCAATTTAATAAATACAGAAACTGAAGAAAAATTCACTGAACAAATAAATTCCAAGCTTCTTCATAAAATATGGGACACCTGATTTATATACTGAAAATCTGGTACAATTTATTTCCTCGAGTTGGTTCTAGGACACACGCAGTTAATACTTCACTCATAATTTGACTCTAAGTTAAAAATAAAAAAAATATAGTATAAACCTTCAGCATTGCCAAATCCTGGATCTGGAGACGCAAGGGATACATGTCCTCATTTTATCCTAATTGTGATGCTGCTTTAAGGACTTGCTTTACCTCTCTCTTCCACATATGCCATCTCGCTCAGTTATCTGTATCTCTCCTATATTTTTGATTACCTGGTTTATATCAGTGACCCACAGTGATATGGAAGATCAGTAATATCTTTCAATCCTTCATTCCAGTCAAAAGAAATCTAGGAAAATACCTCCTGAAAGTTCAAATATATTAGTGAATCATTAGTGTATCAAGTCTGTTTGTTTCTCTCAACTTTACTGATATAACAATTTTTCCCCTGGGTCATTAGCTTAACTTAAGAAATCTTTAGATGCCAGCCAAGACACTACTCTCAGGCAGAAGCTGCCCAGCACCTGAGGGCACCATATTGTGTGTGCAATCGGTGCCATGGAGAGGGGAAGCCATTGACAGCAGGCTCCCTGGATCAGGGAGGCTGTTTGGGGCTGGAGTCCTGGGATTGGTTTTCCACTCAGCCCATGACAGTGAGTTGGAGCATTGTCTGCCTCCCCAGTCTGACTCTGAGGGTGAAATTCACACCATACCAAATCTAGAAGTGAGTCAAGACTCCAGAGGCTTTCTTAAATGACAAATCAATCAGGGCCTTAAAAACTTTGTACAGTGATCTGGCAGTATGATGAAAACCCTTGACTGGCAGACTTGTGTTCGTGGGGCCACCTCCTGGAGAAGTGATCAAATTGAGGGCAGAGTCAACTGAAAGTGGGAGTCAAACAGAAAACCAAACAATGATCATGGGAGTGTGCTTTGAAAAAAAAGAGGAGATACTCATGGGCCTCTCAAGAAGTAGATGCAGCTGAGGAGTTATCTGGGCATCTTTCATCCATTCAGAGACCATAAGTTTAAGGTTAAAGAACACCCACACATGCCTTCCCTTCCATACAAACCCCCACCTTTTTTTTTTTTGGTCCTTCTACTAGATCCTGCTGGCATGGCCCAATCACAGTGGAGCCTTAAGGGCAAACAATCTACTTGATATAGAAATGGCTCCACCTAATTCATACCGGTTCAGTTTTTCCTGCTTAACCTGCTGTGTGTGAAGCATAGTGTTTTACAAAGCTTAGATTGCTCCAAAAAATAACATGGATTGTAGGATTTAAACCACAGACCATTCATTCTCACAATTTCAAATCCAAGATCAAGGTGCCAGCCAGCAAGTGTCTGCTGTGCTCCCTGTTCCTGCCTCCCAGACAGCAGCCTTCTCACCATATCCCCACATGGACAACAGGGTGAACTTTATTCTCTTTCTTATCTTAAGACACTAATCCCACCATGGAGGCTCCATCCTCACAAGCTCATCTAAACCTAATTACCTCCCAAAGGACATAGCTCCTAGTACCATCCCTCTGAAAGCTTAGTTATCAATGTATACATTTTGGCGTCATGCAAACATGGAGTAATAACATAAAGCAGTCACTGAAACTGTAATAATTATAACTAACAATTGTTGGTTGCTTATTAAGCTTCAGCTATTGATCTGTGCACTTAGTATTACTTCTTCTTATGATATTTATAGGAAATTACATGATAGGATTTAAAATGTTCCCTGACTTAGGGTTGAAGAATTTACACACAGAGAGGAACATTAACTTTCCTAAGGCTCATATGTTGTCTGTGGTTGGAGAATTTTGAATGTGGTGTTTGATTCAGAGGCTGATGATTTCCTGTAAAAAGTATGGCTGGGAGCAGAGAGAGCTGGACCAAGTCACATTCCCATTAAGCACAAGATGAGTGACCTCACACTTTGTATTGTAAATTTCACAGTAGCAGGAGCATTTCTCTGAATTGTGTACTGGCATAAATCATGTGCCTTGTGAACAGTGCCGGGTACACAGTCACGTACTCACTGAATGCTTGTTTAATTTGTTAAGTGACCCCACAATATATTTTTAAAAGCAAACCTTCATTGAGACATAAATATGGATGTATTACTTGTTTAGACCTCTCTCCATCTCAGCATCACATATTCAATTGCCTTACTTACAGTTATAAAGGTCAAGGTGTCCAGAAGATGACCTACTAACATCCCCAGCAGTCTCCGCTGTCTTTGTCAGGACTGGACTCAATCCCTGGCTGTCCTATTTCCAGAGCTAACATAACAAATAGAGCTAATTACCCATCTACATAGGGCATAGAAAAATACAGAGCAAGACGTTATTTTCTACCCCAGAAAAATCAAGAATTTTGGCTTGGGAAAAAAGATTTAATAAAAACATTTGAAAGACAGGACCTCCCAGAGACGCAAGGGGTTAAGCACTGCACTATGAAGCAATCCGCAGCCTCTGCGGCATGGGTTCGGTCCCCGGCCAGCCAGGGAACTGCCCACATGGCGAAGCGGACCTCTCCTGCCTCACCTGCTGCTCCCCTCAGCGGTGTATTTCAGTCATTCTGCCTGTTCTGCTCCCCACTCTGTCTCTGGTGAATCCTCTCACCCCCCACACCTCTGGCCTGTGCCCAGCTCTTGTATGCATAAATTAATAAATCTTTAAAAAAAAAAAACAAACATTTGAAAGACAAAGAGTATAAAGTCCTAAAAACATGTTGAGTAATAAAGTAGCCATTAGACTCCAGTGACCAGTCCCATATGCATTGTTGAGCACTTGAAATATGGGGATAAATATGAGGACCTGATATTTTAAGGTTAACAGTTTAATTAATTAAAGTTTAATAGTGATCTGTTCACTCTCATGTTTCTATTCCTTATGTGAACTTGCACATCACCCTCATCCCCTTCACCCAACCTGGTTCTCTCTGAGGGTCTCGCCACCCTGAAACCCTCACATGGTGAATGGGTTCTGTACACTGCCAGGCAGCAGCCACAGAAGTCTTCTGTGTCTTCTCCTCACTGCCACACCCAGGCCATGCTCCTCATTTTTACCCTAAAATCACTCAGCTTTGAATACCATGTCTTTAAATAATGCCACCTCTTACCTCCTTCTATCATGAAGTCTCTAAGAAGCCCTAAGTTTTATCAGAGAAAGGACCGAAGAAAGTTCTGGACACAAGCGTATAGTGCAAGAATCAGATATAAGTTTTTACCAGGATGTCTGTCCATCCATTTCCCCTTGTTGTCTCCGGGAGCTTTTGGATGCTGCTCTCACACATGCCCAGGAGCGCTGCTACAGCACAGATGCTTTCACCCCAAGTTAACTGAAATATAATTAACAAATAAGTTGTTATCTATTTAAAACAAATAGTGATGACTTGTTATAACACACATGGTGAAATGATTGGCACACCTAAGTTCCCTGACACATCCTTTGCAGTAGGAACCTTGTGGGGTGCAGCACCATGGAGCAGTTGGGAGGCAGGTCCTTGATCTCCCGCTGCTGCTTGTTCCAAGTCAGGGACAATGACCCAAACCACAGAAATGGAATAAATACCTCCCCCAGTGTGTGTCTAGAGGTGTGCAGCTAAGCAGTACTTGCATGGAAATTTTAACATTGAATTCTTAAATCAAAAGAAGAAAGAATTCAAATTAATAAATTCAGCTACCAACTTAGGTAACAAGGAAAAATAAGAAAATATAATCCAATTTAGGAGAGGGAATGAAAATTAAATGGAAAATCAATGAGAGTGTACTGAGTAAAACAATAAATATAAATTACGCCACAAGTTGTTTCCTTTGAAGAAATTAATAAAATTGATATGCCTCTTAACAAGACCAAGAAAAGGAGAGAGACAATACAAATTGCCAATATCAAGAATGAAAGAGTAGCAATTGCTATGGCTCCTGCAGACATGAAAAGGATAAAGAAAATGCAACAAACAACTCTATGGCCATACAATAGAAAACCTAGATAAAATTTATAAGTTCCTCGGGCCTCCCTGGTCACACAGTGGTTGAGCGCTGGGTTGCAAAGCTACTGGCAACGTCTGCAGCGCTGGTTCGATCCCCGGCTGCCGGCGAGGATCCCACATGGCGCGCAGACCTCTCCTGCCGTCCGCTGCTCCCCTCAGCAGTGTACTTCGGTCCTTCTGCCTGCTCTGCTCCCCACTCTGGCTCTGGTGAATTCTCTCACCCTCCCGCACTTCTGCCTGTACCCAGTGCTTGTATAAATAAATTAATTTTTTAAAAATTTATAAGTTCCTTGATATATGCAAACTGTGCATACTTACCCGAGAGCAAGTATAAAACACAGATTTTCCTGAATCTATTAAAGAGATTGTGAGAAAAAAAAAAAAGAGAGAGAGATTGTGGTTCATAGTTAAAAATCCTGAAGGAAGAACAACGCAAACTGCAGGCCAAAATATGTTTACAGGCAAATTTTATCAAACCGTGCATAAAGGAATGATACTGACTCCATATCATGTTTTTCAGAAAACAAGAGAAGGAAATTCTTTCCAGATTATTTTGTAAAGGAAGTATTACCCTTACAATCAAAGAATTTGGAGTAAAAAAAGGATAGATTAATATCCCTCATAAACATTGAGGCAAAAATCTGAAATATTAAGAAAAAAATCTGTCAATATGTTTGAAAAAAAATACATCACAACAAAGTAGAATTTATACCAAGAGTGAAGTGATTTAACATTTGAAAAGCAATCACTATAACACCATGTTGATATATTAAAGATGAAAAAGTAGCTAGTAGGATGGTAGAAGTAGAAAATTGAATTATGCCAACCTAAGGAAACAAAAAATTCAGATATTGAGCATTAATAAATATATAAAAGACATCACACCTTAATAAAAATGTGTTATTTAACATTGAATTTTAAAGAAGTATATTCACATGATATCTCATATCAAATTTTAATCATCTGAGCAATTGTGGCATATATAAACTTTTATATGTAAGAAAATTGAGGCATAGAAGAATACAACCTAAAATCTTTTGTAATTATGTAATTACATATTATCTTATGTAATAATTATGACACCAGAATCTGAACTCACAACCTGCATTCATTGAATAAAAATATTCTTTATTAGTTACTTATAATTTTCAAATCTGGATGAGTCAAAAGCATAGGAAGCAAGAGAAAAATGTGTCCTTCATGTACAAACTCTCTTGAAAGTCAGCATTCCCTGACCTGAGATGTGAGCACCTACATTTTAACAACACCCCCAAAAGTTTCCTAGTTCTATGAAGTACTAATGAGCAAACAGATATTTGGATACCACTATCTTCAGTACCAGAAGACATAGGAATTGTAATATTGTCTACTAAATATTTTAAGTTACTTAGGCCAGTGCAACATACATAGTAGATGCTTAATAAATGGAATGATTGCAAGTGACCAGAAAGGAAAGTGAGATCAAACAAGATAAGGATTGAAAGCTGCCCACTAGTTTTAAATGTCAGCTCAGCTGGTGACTTGCAATTGACAGAACAATGTCATGGAGCTGGGTGCACATATTTTTGGAGTTAACAGGGTTGACTATGGGCAGAAAGAGAACCAAGAGTTACACTTAGAGAGAGAGGAAAAAAAATCTATGAGGACAAAGTAGAATATGAGGCAGTCAAAGGGAGTGTAGACGTGACCAGAGGAACACAATGGAGAAAAGAAGCTCTGAAATGAAGAACCTGAGACAAGAGTACAGAAAATCACACCCAGAGAAGCTGGCCAAAGGGTCTGAGAAGGCAGTAAGTGAGAAAATGCTGTAGGAGAAGGGATGGAAAATCAGGGATGGAAAATGATCCTAAGGGAAGGAAGGAATCTATGGACAATGCAGACTCAGGTTATGGAACTATCTGGAATAACGTAGAGGAGGTTCCACTACAGGTCACTAGGGAGTCTCCATCGAGTGACTTCCTTACTCAGGAAACACTGAACAGACGGATCGACCCCATCGTTAATGAGATGTGTACATCTGTCCACGATTCCACCCCGAGACACCTTCTCTCGTGCTGAGTCGGGGGTGAGAGGACAGAACAGAAAGGAAGCAGCTGCACAAAGACTCACTGAGCCATGGGCCAGGGAGGTTTATGTACGAGGCTTAAACACTGTGGGAGGATATTCATCATACTGCTGACAGTAATAAACACCCACATCTTCAGCCTGGAGGCTGCTGATGGTGAGAGTAAAGTCCTTTGCAGACCCACTGCCACTGAATCGGTCGGGGACCCCAGGTTGCCGGGTGGATGCCCAGGTAATGAGCAGCTTAGGTGCCTGTCCTGGCTTCTGCTGGTACCAGGCTAAGTAGTTCTTCTGGTTGGAACTGCGCAAAAGACTCTGGCTGGACTTGCAGGAGATGGTGACCCTCTTTCCTGTAGACACGGCCAGGGAGCCTGGAGACTGGGTCATCACGATGTCCCCAAAGACTCCTGCAAACAGAAGTGGACATTGACCATACATTGCATCACCAATATGTTTAAACATAAACCTAAACTATAGACTTTATCATGAAAACAATTTTGATAAAATAATTTCATTGCCAATGTTGACATAATCTCCAACTTTATGAAGATAATTTTCTCCTAAACCTCTTACCTGAGACCCAAAGCACCAGGGAGATGAGGAGTTGTGACTGTGGCACCATCTTGCTGTATCTCAACTGTCTGGCACACTCAGTCCCCATCACAGGGAACCCCATTAATAGAGCTCTGAGCAGTTAATCAAGTGCCTGAATTTCCCATGCAAATCATCAGACAGCATGAAATCAAAAGTGCCTGTGTAGTGAGCTGTAAAGATGAATAATGGAAAAAAAGAGATAAAATATCATCGCCTCAGGAAACATGATTGAATGTCGACAGGAGAACCAGAAATCAATTTAAAACTATCATTGTCAATAATACCCAGCAAGACCTCAGAATGTAAAGTTTAGTTAGCACCAACTGCTCTATTTCTAACCCAGTCAACTAGAAGCCTTTGTAAAAGTAAAACAAGAAGGCAGATGTGCTTAGGTGCATTGAACTTCAGAACCTACTGGAGATTATATAAGTATGAAATATAATCATGTCAATAGATTGAACACGTAGAGTACTTATTTGTTTCTCTATATAAGACCCTTCCTAGTTTTAAATACATTTTTGAAATTTTGTAGACTATCCCTCAATTTGGGTTTGTTTGATCTTCACTCATAATCAGATTCAGTTTATGCCTCTTTGGCAGGAATATTTGAAAGTGGTTCTCTGCCCTCACCGCACAGCCCTTCACTCTGCCTGTTGCTGATGTGTCACTTCAACTTAGGGGTGTCTGCCAGACGTCTCCACAGCAGAGTGCTCTTTTGCCCTTGAAAGTATTAAAAATATGTGGAAAGAGTCCTTAACACATTGTGAATATCCTATTCCCATAAAAGTGTCAGTATAGAATCATGGGTTCATATTATTTTCAATAGTTACGATCATGATTTACTCAAAATTCCCTAGACTCAACCAATAGGAGTCCCTTCCCACATGGCTTCTCTTCACTTTTTTTTTAAGATTTATTTATTAATGCATACAAGAGCTGGGGTACAGGCCAGAGGTGCAGGGGGTGAGAGTGTTCACCAGAGACAGAGTGGGGAACAAAACAGGCAGACTGACTGAAATACACTGCTGAGGGGAGCAGCGGGAGAGTCAGGATAAGTCTGCTGTGCCATGTGGGTAGCTCCCTGGCTGGCTGGGGATTGAACTTGTGCTGCAGAGGCTGTGGATTGCTTCATAGCGTGGTGCTTAACCCCTTGTGCCACCAGGGAGGCCCAGCTTCTCTTCACTTTTGCCATAACCTCTTCATTCTTCGTGTGCTTTTAGTTTCTGCCCCAAATTGTCCAGACTCATTTTGTATTTTCTCAGTCCTAGACCTAGAATCACTTCCTTAAAAATTATTGGTTAGTTTTAGTGAAGAACGGTGGGCATTATAAATGCTTATTAGATCTGGGCATTGTAAATGCTTGTTAGGAGTTGGGTGTTACTACATATAAGTGAGAGAAAAATCTATCATCTATCTATCTACATATCTACTGCCTGACTGACTGCCTACCTACCGACGATGTCTCTGCCTTACTATCTATCATCTATATTTCAGCACACGCATTCATGTCTATATCTGTATACAATGATTTTCCACTGATAACCTCCATTCCAATGCCAAACCAGTTTTTTTCTAACAATCCATTTATTTATAACTCTTCTCTCTATTACTGAAATCTTGGTTCAGATTATCCTCAATATACTTATGACAGGATCAAAACCCTCTAGGATAAAACCAATCTCCTATTGTTTTTGCCATGACAATCCCCTTATGGACAACTTATGGACAATCCCCACACTCTCATGCATACGTCTTGTTCTTCACTAATATCCCTGGCAAAATCTTTCACTTTCACATTCCTCTTTGGATGCTACTCTATTTACTCCCCAGCCCTCTGCATTCAACCATGGAGGGCTGTGTTCTCTTAGGAAGATCCATATAGTAGTGGAGAAATGTGCAAGTTTAGCATTGAATACGAAGATTTCACTTGGTCCAGAAAGACTGCAGCTTCGGTTGGTAATAACTTGGTTAAGGACGATGAAAGGGAAAAGCAATGATATAAGGAGCCCAGGGAACATGGGAATGGGGAAAGACACAGAAAGAAAGTTAACGAAATATTTCAGATATGTACAAAGGATCCCTGACTATAATGGTCTTGATTGAAATGGTGGGAAGAGCATTCAGACATGGAGGACAGATCACGTAGCTGGAGTTGACAGGTGAGCAGGGCAGACACTCAGTGACAGACTCGTTCTTACCAAGCATGACACCCACCCGGCTTTTTTGTATTGTCCCTTGCTCTGATGGTTTATTGCATTTTTGACTGATAGAAATGTTAATTTGCTACACCAAGGACTTTAAATCTTCAACTAAAACAGAAGTTTCTCTAGACATAGTAAGGTCATAGGTACTTAATGCAAGGGCTGGTAAAGTTTCTTGCAAGTCCTAGGACTGTGCTATGCCTGGCAGATCCCATCTTAGGGAAATGGCAAAAGAAACACACCCTGAAACTTGGAGCACAACAGAAGACTGTACTCACAGGAGGGTAGACTGAGTCTGAGACTGCCAAAGAGAAACAGTTTCTGCAGGCAGATTTGTTCTTTCCCCTTTGACCGTGGTAAATTGGCAGAGGCTGCACCTGTGCTGGAAGAGCGAGATCTGTCAGCCCTGCAGCTGTGCCCAGCCCGCTCTGCCCCTGCTGATTTGCATGTTTCCAGAGCACAGTCCACTGGCATGAAGACTTAATGGTTGGTCCCAGCCCGTGCAGGAGTCAGTCCCAGTCAGAACCCAGCGTGGACATGAGGGCCCCCGCTCAGCTCCTCAGCCTCCTGCTGCTCTGGCTCCCAGGTGAGGAAGGAAACACCAGGAATTGATCAGCCCCGGGTGGGCAGGACCCCTGGCCCTCAGGGAAGTTCTCTGATGACAGAATGACAGTGTGGCTGTGTTTTCTGTTTCCATCTCAGGGGCCAGGTGTGAGATCCAGATGACCCAGTCTCCACCCTCCGTGTCTGCATCTCCAGGAGACAGAGTCACCATCACTTGCCGGGCCAGTCAGGACATTAACAAGTGGGTAGCTTGGCATCAGCAGAAACCAGGGAAAGCTCCTAAGCTTCTGATGTATGCCACATCCACTTTGCAACCCGGGGTCCCATCCCGCTTCAGTGGCAGTGGATTTGGGACAGATTTCACTCTCACCATCAGCAGCCTGGAGCCTGAAGATGCTGCCACTTACTACTGTCAGCAGGATCATAGTAGCCCTCCCACAGTGATACAGTCCTGAACAAAAACCACCCAGAGGCTGATGTGTGAGGCTGGGCAGCCCCAGCTGCTCCTCCTGGTGTCCCATCTGCTGACAGGGATTGTCAGATGCAGCCAGGATTTGAGGGTGACTGGCAGGTCTCAGCGAGGTCTCAGAGAGGTCCTCAGCATCCTAACTTCCTTCTTCCTCAATCCCAGCAACACAGAGACAGTGCCTCTGCTAATTTAGAAAAGATGGATGATTTCACTGAGTTACAGAACCATACTGATACAGAAAGGAGCAGCCTCTCTAGAGTGTCTTGGCAGGAACAACTCAATATAGGGAATTAATGTCTGAACCACATTCTTTCAAACACTTGGAGATTTGAGTCCAAAGGAAGCAAATAAGCAAATTAAGAAGGTGAATCCTGGGTACTCTTCCAGAAGCCAGAGAACAGATTCCTCTGGGGATATGAGCAGCCTAGCATGTGGTTCTCAGGCTTGTCTGGGAAATCTAGAAATTGGGCACCTCACCAGGTGACTCTCCAGTCTTTACCTTCTCCACAAAGCTGCGTGCCCATATCGATGAATAGTATTGAAATCTCCTATTCTGATCCCCAAATCTCAGGGACAGCAACTCACTGAGCAATTTGTGGGAAACAAGAGATGGGAAAGTCTTCAGAAGTGATGATGAAGATGTGGAGTTGGCAGCAGACAACCTAGATGTCTGTCGCTATTTTTACTTCTTTCAGAATTGTGTGGTTTTGGACAAAGTCCTAAATATGGAGCTATACGAGGACTTACTTCCAACTATCTGTCTGGATTCAGAATAAGAAACCTTTGTTAAGTGACTGAACAGAGTGAGGAAATTATATAACATTATAGAAGTAATTTTACAAACAGCATGCTTGGCTATGTGGGGTCTTTTGTGGATCCATATAAATTTTAGTTATGTTTCCTCTATTTCTTTGAAGAATTCCATCAAAACATTGATACTGGTTACATTGAATCAACATATTGCTTTAGCTAAAATGGCTAGTTATTACTTAGTTTTTTTAATAAATTTTTAAGGTAGCATAGGTTTATAGGTTTATAATACCGTGGATCAGAATTAAAGGCTTCTTGCCTTGTTCATGCAGTTTCCTTTGTGGAATCAGAGAATGAAATAGCAAAGAAAAACACCTTTCTTAGAACTTGGGATCTATATTCAATACAGATTTGAAACGGCCATTTGCAGTTTTCTGCAGAGATGGCCTTAAGCATGTTTACAAATGCAGAATGTTTTCAATTTAGGGAAGAGAGGGCAGATTTCCTCTCTCCAATCCCACCTGCTGGCTCCACCAGGCTCCCAGGAGACTGCCCAGTGGCGTGGAGCTGAGATCTAAACAGAACTGAGAACTTGAAGACCGGCTTCCCTGTGCTTAACCCCTGTCCTCTCAATACATCCAGGGGAACTGAGGGGTGCAAGTAGGACAGATAACTGCCGCAGAGGTAACACTGAGAGAGGGAGACAGTGTGGTGTGAGCAGAGCAGCTGCATGGGGAGCGACCCCACCCTGATGACTCTGCAGCCACTGCATTGATATTAGATGTTGACAGCAGTATATTACGGTGCAGACTCAACAGGGCTGACACCGAGAGAGTCTTGCTGTATTGAACAGGAAACAGTTGGTGAAAAGAACGTGCAGCTGGTGGCAGTTCTATTGGCCTAGCAGGCACCTGTGGAGGCAGGAAGCAGAGGTTTTGTAGACACACACCCTTGAAGGAGGGGAATACTGTGGAGGAGCTGGGTATTCTATACAGGCTGGGTCCCCAATAGAGATAATAGCAGAACAGGTACTGTGATTTTCACTCCCTCACTGCTCAGCTCCTCAGCCTGGACACCACCTGTGGGAAAAGTAAAATAGATTCACCCCTAAGTTACTTTTGAAGAAATTAAAAATGGATGGAAAATGATCCTAAGGGAAGGAAGAAATTATGGACAATGCAGACTCAGGTTATGGAACTATCTGGAACAACGTAGAAGAGGTTCCACTACAGGTCATTCGGGAGTCTCCATCGAATGACTTCCTTACGCAGGAAACACTGAACAGATGGATCGACCCCATCATTACTGAGATGTGCACATCTGTCCACAATTCCGCCTGGAGACACCTTCTCTCATGCTGAGAAAGAGACAGGACTGAGCAGAAAGGAAGCAGCTGCTGCACAAAGACTCACTGAGCCATGGGCAAGGGAGGTTTATGTACGAGGCTGAAACACTGTGGGAGGATATTCATAATACTGCTGACAGTAATAAACACCCGCATCTTCAGCCTGGAGGCTGCTGATGGTGAGAGTGAAGTCCTTTGCAGACCCGCTGCCACTGAATCGGTCGGGGACCCCAGGTTGCCGGGTGGATGCCCAGATGATGAGCAGCTTAGGTGGCTGTCCCGGCTTCTGCTGGTACCAGGCTAAGTAGTTCTTCTGGTTGTCGCTGTACAAAAGACTCTGACTGGACTTGCAGGAGATGGTGACCCTCTCTCCTGTAGACATGGCCAGGGAGTCTGGAGACTGGGTCATCACGATGGCCCCAGAGACTCCTGCAAACAGAAGTGGACATTGACCATACATTGCATCACTAATATATTTAAACATAAACTTAAACTATAGATTTTATCACAAAAACAACAATTTTAGATAAAATATTTTCACTGCCCATGTTAAAATAATCTCCAACTTTATGAAGATAATTTTCTTCTAAACCTCTCACCTGAGACCCAGAGCAGCAGGGAGATGAGGAGTTGTGACTGTGGCACCATCTTGCTGTATCTCAACTGTCTGGCACACTTGGTACCTGACACAGGGAACCCTATTAATAGAGCTCTGAGCAGCCAGCTGAGTGCCCGAGTTTCCTATGCAAAGCATTGGACAGCTTGAAATCAAAAGTGTCTGTGCAGTAAGTTGTGAACATGAATAATGGTAAAAAAAAGAAACAAACATATCACTGCCCCAGGAAACATGATATACCAGAGACCCAGAAACCAATTTAAAAGTATCATTCTCAATACTACCCAACAAAATCCCAGAATGTAAGCTATTGTTAGCACAAACTACTGTATTTCAAATTGACTAGATAATGTAAATAGCTTTTACAATAAAATATTGGTATTTATTAGCATATGATTTCAGAATATAATTGACACCATATAAATATGGTATCAATATATAGAATCTTTTTGTATCAGTGTAGATTGAGGATATAGTGAATACATTTATAGCCACTCAAATCCTCCCAATCCGCTTTCACCAAAACAACTATGGTGTCATGGCGCCCCCTAGGAGTAATAGTTGAAATAGTTTCAGTTCCTTAACTCGGCTAGAGCTGGTCTTCATTTTTCCCTACTCAAAAATTTGTTTTTAATTATAGAATTAGAGAAATAACAGAATCGTACTTTTTAATGCATAGAACATTTAAGCGAACCAAGCAGAAACTCTGACTTCATAGCATAGAGTTCTCATTTTATTGAGTACAAATAAGATTTTATTGAGAACAAATAATGAACAAATAAGATTTGTGCAGCTGCTTCCTGAGATCCCTTTATTTCTCCAGGTGAGTGGAGCACTGCGTTTCTAGGTCCATTTGGTGAAACCGCATCCCTTAGAATGAACAGAGTCAGAGGAGAGGGAACTAATTAGTGTAGTTACTGCAGTTGCTTGCTTGTGTTTCCTGGAACTTCAACATCACTTGTGAGGTTTTTTTTTTTTTTTTTTTCAGATTCATTTATTTATGCATACAAAAGCTGGGGCACAGGCCAGAAGTGCAAGGGTGAGAGGATTCACCAGAGACAGAGTGGGGAAGACAGATATACTGAAATACACTACTGAGGGGAGCAGCGGGGGAGACAGGAGAGGTTTGCTGCACCATGTGGTTAACTCCCTGGCTGGGGATTGAACTCGTGCAGCAGTGGCTGCAGACAGCTTGATAGGTTGCGTCTTAACCCCTTGTAACACCAGGGAGGCCCCACTTGTAGTTTTGATGGAGGCTAAGAGTAGACAATTTAGGAGGAGGTATCACAATACCAGAAACTGGAGCTGGAGGTAAATGACTAACATAGTCTTTAAACCAGCATAGAAAAAAAAAAAAAAAAAAAAGCCTTAGGCGCCAACAGCTCCAGCAAGTACAGACCACTATAATTAAGTATCCTGAGGCAGACCAGAGGTGGGGATATGGAGATGAGGGTCACTGCAGACACTCACTGGTTCTGACAACTCTACCTTAGTCACATCCTAGAAGTAACTATTTTGACTGTAGGTAGCATCCCCAAAGGAATGAACCCTTCCAAAGAGAAGAATCCTATATCCAAGCAATTTCTGCACTGACAAGGGGCAGCTTTCCTGCCTGCCTGTGTCTATGCAGGTATCTCTTTCTTAAATGTAACATTTCCGAGCACAACAGCCCTGCCTGCCTGTGACTATGCAGATGCTTTTTTTTTTTTTTTTTAACAGACCTTCTTCCTTCGCAAAGCAGCAGAAGCCTTCTCCGCCTAAGATTTCCCTCCTGTGACTATGCAAGCCTCTCTTTTCACAAAACTGTTCCTTTTAAGGGCAGCTCTTTCTGCCTGCTTGTGTCCATATAAGCATCCTTTTCTTTCCCTTTCCTCTTCTTCTATAATAAACCTGCCCTTTTGGATATAAATAAAGTCTCTGCCTTGTGGGGAAACTCGCCATGTGTTGCTAAAACTGCTGAAACTGGAGCTCCTGTGAAGCCTTTCTCAGAGGTAACGCAAGGACCCTGTTCTCTAAACCCAACAACTCTCTAAACAGCATCAATTTCATTGATTGCCAGGTATCCACATCACCTTTTGATCATGGACTTTTAAATCATGTTCCTGCAGCCCGAAACCACCAAACACCAGGTCAGTATGAAAGGGAATTGCTAAGAAAAGGATATCTTTCCCTGTTGAAGTGTCACAGACCTGGAAATGTAAAGTAAATAACAAGTTTGCTTCCTTAATAAGCATATCTAAACAAGGTCTGGCAGCCTGCTAAGCTGATTGATCTCCCAGGCCATCCTCAAAGATCTGCATCCTTCCCCTTTTCCTATGTCAAGAATTTGTATGCTAACTAACCAATGTTATCAATGTAAAATGGTAATAAAAGAAACTCTGTCTCTAGACCGGTGCTCAAACCTTACGGGGCTACCCAGGTCTGGGACCTCACACGTGAGTAATAAAGCTTCTTCTGACCTCACCATTCCTGAAGTACCGCTTGTTCTTCCTTTGCCTGTGTAAAGGCTAGAATTTATTTCTGCAACAAGCAACTGTTGTGCCCAGCGTCGACCAGTGCAGCCCCCAAGGACACACAGACAGCCGCTGCAAGAACACAAAGGAGTTTATTACGGGCTCTAGTCCAGGCTCACAACACGCACCCATGTAACTGTGGAGGTCGGGAGCCCTGAACAAAGGGAACAGGGATCTTATATAGGGTTACAAGCAGATCTCTAAAAATTAAATCATGTTGGCAAACATTCATTGGTTCCACAGGTGCATTTCCTAACAACGGTGGGTGCACAGTTTCAGTTTTTGAGCTGATTGGTCACATCAAGATGCAGCTCTATTTTATGGCTAGTTTGACCCTATTAGTGGCCTGAATTGCTCGGCTCTGCTGTGGCTAGCTGACTGACATAAGACCAGAGTGGGGTGGGGGTGGAACTCTGGAATGCAGTCTTTTCCTGGGACAGCAAGACCTGAAATTCTAAAATAGCAGTTACACAGAAAATGACAAAGCAATAGCTAAGAATACTTATGCTTGGTTCCACAGTAACAGGAATCAATGCTCAGACATTGTGTATAAAAATGAGCTGGGGGCCTCCCTGGTGGTACAGGGGTTAAAGTCTCAGTGTTATCATGCTATTGCCAGCCCCTGCAGCATGAGTTCAATCCCTGGCCAGGGAGCTAACCCACATGGTGCGGTGGACCTCTCCTGTCTTGCCTGCTGCTCCCCTCAGCAGTGTATTTCAGTACATCTGCCTGTTCCGTTCCCCACTCAAATAGTGTCTGGTGAATCCTCTCACCCCCTGCACCTCTAGCCTACATACACCCCAGTTCTTGTAAGCATAAATAAATAAAACTAAATCTTTAAAAAAATTAAAATGAGCTGGACTCAGCCTTGGCTGGGCATCTTGCAATATATTTAATATTTCTTGACACTATCTTTCTCCATTTTTTAAATGATTTTTTCCCGTGCTGAAATACCTTTAGCTTTCTATACCTCTCAGATTTACAGTGACTCCTTGAAGCTCCCACTTATCTTTCCTTCTCTAGTCCTTACTCAGAAATTTGGTTACCTGTAGACGTCAGGGCTTCCATGATGATGAACTTTGGGAAGTGAGGTTAAAAGGCAGAAGAGGATGTAGAATATGGAGGAGTTCAAACCAAAAATAAGATATAAACTGAAAGGTCCATGGAGGAAGCCAGAATGCAAAAACAAATCAGGAAGCCCACCTGGGAACAAGAATGCAGAAGCCTGCCTAAAGAATTCAGACAATGAAACTCTCCCTGCCTTACAAATCTTTTCTCAAAGAAACTCCCCCCGCCCTACAAATCTTTTCGTGCCCTGCAAACTTTTTCCCGCCAAATGAACCCAGTCTCCCACCTGACCTCTCCTCACCCTGTAAAAGCCTGCCTCCCCCTGGCAATGTGCGCGACTTCACTGACCCCCACCTTGGGTCTGTGAGGTTCACCTGGGGTGCAATAAATTTTCCCTTCCTTTGAGAAATTTAGCCTGGCTCTCCTTTTCTTTGCCGCGCCAGACCTTTCATAACCCAATTAATTCACAAGGAAATAAAATCCCCTATGGCCTTGGACATATAATTAACACATCTTTGAAGAAATGTGATATTATCCTTCTATATCTGCAATAAATGACTTGGTCATATAATGATAATAAGTAGAGAAGCAAGATGCTTTGAAATAACTTTAGTGATTAAAGCAATTTTGTAACAGGGTGGTCCTGTTGTAACAGGGTGTCCCCAAGAAAGGGGGTGAGGTTCCAGTGAGGAGACTGAGGAAGGAAGGAAGCAGAATGGAGCCAGAAGGAGACCTGGAGGAGGCACATGGAGGAGAGAGACACATAAAGAAACTGCGCTTGTCTTTTGGTCGTGGACTGGGTGACACAGATGTGGGTGAGAGATGTGTGGGGAGGTGACAGTGGCGGCTTTTATTTTGATTTTGATTTTGTTCTTTTCCTTCCGGGCTTGTCTGGTTGTTTCTGACCCTTTTCTGTGGGTCCCCACTGGAAGATGCTTTAGACTGTGTCAGGCTTTGGGGCCTTGCTCTGGGGCCAATCCGATTTGGATGGAGTTTTACTCACGAGGGGATGGCTCTGTCCTAAATCATGTTGGGCGCCAAATTTGTTATAGGGCAGGGAGAGGGGCAGCCCAAACCCCGCAAACCTGCCTATTCTAAATGGGTTCTGTCATCCGCCACATCAACACAAAACATATGAGACTTTAATGGGAAGGAACTTTAATAAAACTAGGAAACAATACAGGAAAGGCAAAGAATATAATTTCTAAATCAAGCACCTAAAGTTACCCGTCTTCTCATGGGTAAAAGTCCATCCAAATGGGATTGGCCCAGAGCAAGGCCCCAAAGCCTGCCACAAGTCTAAAGCATCTTCCAGTGGGGACCCACAGAAAAGGGTCCGAAACAACCAGACAAATCTGGAAGGAAAAGAGCAAAATCAAAATCAAGGCAAAAACCGCCATTGTCACCTCCCCACGCATCTCTCACCCACATCTGTGTCACCCAGTCCACGACCAAAAGACAAGTGCAGTTTCTTTATGTGTCTCTCTCCTCCATGTGCCTTCTCCAGGGCTCCTTCTGGCTCCATCCTGCTTCCTTCCTTCCTCAGTCTCCTCTGCAGGTTCTTCTCTCCCTGCTCAGCTTCACCCTCCTTTTTGGGTGGGGCAGGAAACCTGGAACCTCCCCCTTTCCTGGGGACTACACTGTTACAGAAGGAGGAAGGATGGGGGGCAACAAGGAGAGCAGGAGGAGGACATGGAGCAGAGATATATGAAGAAGCTGCACTTGCTTCTTGGTCCTGGACTGGTTGGAACAGATGTGGGTGAGAGACCCAAGGAGAGGTTAACACTGGCAGCTTTTATCTTGATTTTGATTTTTCTCTTTCTGTCCTAGATGTGTTGGGCCCCTTCAGCCCCTTCCCTGTGGGTCCCCACCAGGAGGTGCCTTAGACTTGTGGCAGGCTTTCCGGCCTCCATGGCTCTGCTTTGGGCCAACCCAAAGCAGACATTTGGCTGGACATTTACCCACGAAGGAATGGGGAACTTCAGGCCTTGATTTGGAAACTATGTTCTTTATCTTTCCCTTCTCATCTCTATATTATACACTAACTATATTAAAATTCCTTTCCATTAAAGGTCTTGTGCCATAGAATATGTTTTGTCTTGATGTGGCAGATGACAGCACCTATTTAGAATGGGCAGGTTTGAGGGTTCTGGGCTATCCCTCACCCTGTCCCATAACAACTTCAGTCTTACAAAAATAATGTAGGGAGTTTTTTTCTCTCTGAATCATTCAAGAGAAAGTTGATGACTAAATAGTCTGACTTACAAAAACTTCACTATATATCTTTTACAGAGAGGAAAAAAAAAGAACATTCTCCTATGTAACACAAAATAATGATGAAATCAGAAAATCAGCATTATGTATTAACTCAGCTAGTCATGAAGTCCATTCAGGTTTTACAATTGTCCAACCACTGTCTTATATAGCAAGAGGATCCTGTCTAGATTCACGTGTTGCTTTTAGCTATTCATGTCTCCTCACTCTGAAACAGTTCTCCATTCTTTGCTTTAACTTAATTCCACTTTTAAGGATTGCATACCAGTTATTTTGTAAAATATTTTGTTTGAATTTTTCTCATGGAAAGATTAAGCTAATCCAGGGTTGGCAGGGATATCTGTAGATGGTTCCCTACCCTTCCCACTGTATCCTAGTTGGTGCTGAGGTGCCTGACTCTGTCTGGCTACTGATGTATCACTGCAGTTCCTGGATAGAGGGGGTGTCTGCCAGACTTCTCTGCTGCAAAGTGCTCTTTTGCGCTTTGAAATTATTAAGAATATGCAGAAAGAGTCCTTAATACATTATGAGTATCCTAATCCCATCAAAGTGTCAGTATTAGATCATAAAGATATATTTTCTTCAACGAGTCACTGTCATTTATTTTGATACACAAATTGCCCAGACTTGGCCAACATGATCTATCCCAGATGACCCCTTTTCCCTCATCAGTTTTGAGCACTTTCATTTTTCTGGCCAAAATTTTCCAGGCATATTTTTCTATTTTCTCTATCCTAGATCTGGAACCAATCATTTATCCAATAAATTACTGGTATCTTTTAGTAGAAAACAGTATTTAGAAACAAAGATGTGGGCAATATGGGTGCTTTTTGGCACTTAGGTGTCAATACTTCTAAACTAGGGAAGCTCTATTCATCTATCATCTACCTATCTCTCTCCACACACATTCACATTTATATTTATATATAACCATGAGTTTATATTTATTGGACATTTTCAATTCCAATTCAATACCAGTTTATTCTAGCACTTTCTCTCTCTTTGAAAACTCCATTTTCCAACAGCGAGAATCGTGGCTCTAACTATCCTTAGTATATCTATTATGTGATCAGCAACCCTCCTGAATGAAACAGACCTCTCATTTCTGTCAGCTACATTCTTCTCCTGACAACACCCAGCACATCCTCAACCACAGACTCTGTTGCCAAGATACCAACTTTGCTTCCCTGCACAGGTGGCCCCACACCCTGCCTGGGCTCTGACTGAGAGGCCCCACCTGTGTGAATCACCCCATCCTGTCCCAGACTGGACACATGGAGCAGCCCACAGAGTCATCTCATATGGGAGACACCTTCCTCGCCCTAGTACCTCATGCGTGGCTCGTTCTAGTACCTCATGCGTGGCTCCTCCTTGCCAATCCCCCCACCATGGAAGCTCTTTCCGTGCAGGGTTTTCAGCCTCATCTTCCCGTGTGGTTGTCTCCTCACCCTGCTTGTGCCCCAATGACCTGCCACTCAGCCAGTGAGAATAGTTTTCTGTTAAGATAAATGAAGGGTATAAGCAGTCATCTTAGGAGCTCAGGGAGCATGTAGCGTGGGCATGGGGATGACAGGGGGGAGATTGGCAGATGGCACATTCCAGGCATAATTGGGCCTCACCTTAGCTGGCCCACTTGGACGTGGTGGCACAGAGCACTCAGAAATGGAGCCAGACAAATCACTGACCTAGAGAGGACAGATACTCAGTGATGGACATGTTACAAAGCCTGACACCGCAGCTGTTGGGTTCTCACTCTTATACCTCATTGCATCTCTGGCTGGTAGTGCTAAAAATTTACTACACCAAGGGCTTTAAAGATTCAACTAAAAAGAAAGGTGACTGGGTACCAAATGAAAGGAGCTGGTAAATTGGCTTACAAGTTAAAGGGCTGTGCCAAACACATCACATTCAGCCTGGAGAAATAGGGAAGTGTGTCTGTAAGCTTGAACATGGAAAAAATAAATACCAATATACTCAAAGGATAGTAGAATGATTCTCTCCTGAGGCTGCCAAGGAGAAACATATTCCTGCAAGCAAATTTGATCTACCCTCTTAAGAACTCCAGTCTTAAGAGAAATTATCCTGCCCTGTATTATTAAGTCAGGCCTGCAGCTGTGCAAAGCCCCATCCCACCCCACCCTACCCCTGCTAATTTGCATGTCCCCAGAGCACAGCTCACTGCTCTGAAGACTTAATAATAGGCTGGTCACACACTTGCAGAAGTCAGTCCAGTCAGGACACAGAGTGAACATGAGGGCCCCCGCTCAGCTCCTCAGCCTCCTGCTGCTCTGGCTCCCAGGTGAGGAAGGAAACACCAGGACTTGATCAGCCCGAGGTGGGCAGGACCCCTGGCCCTCAGGGAAGCCCTCTGATGACAGGATGACAGTGTGGGTGTGTGTTTTCTGTTTCCATCCCAGGAGTCAGGTGTGACATCCAGATGACCCAGTCTCCATCCTCCGTGTCTGCATCTCCAGGAGACAGAGTCACCATCTCCTGCCGGGCCAGTCAGAGTGTTAACAAGTGGTTAGCCTGGTACCAGCAGAAACCAGGGAAAGCTCCTATGCCCCTGATCTATGCTGCATCCAGTTTGCAACCCGGTGTCCCATCCCGCTTCAGTGGCAGTGGATCTGGGACAGATTTCACTCTCACCATCAGCAGCCTGGAGCCTGAAGATGCTGCCACTTACTTCTGTCTGCAGCGTAACAGTTTCCCTCCCACAGTGACACAAGCCTGAACAAAAACACCCAGGGAGCAGATATGTGAGGCTGGGCAGCCCCAGCTGCTCCTCCCCATATCTCTATCTGCTGAGAGTACATCTCAGTTGCAGCCATGCTTTGAAACTGACTAGAGGATTTTGGTAGATGGGGCAGTGAGCTCCACTGCATCCTAACTCTCATTCTCCCTCCTTAACTCTAGCACAGAGACATGATAAGGCAAAAAATTTCAAGATTTATAACTGATATGAATGCCAATGTAGAGAAAAACACAAGAATATGTTTTAAAAATAATTATGATATGGTTTAACCAGCAGATTGACTATAATATCAATTTACAGTAAGTTATTACATTTCTACATGCTAGTACCCATGGCTAACAACAGTAGTTTAAGAAATTATATCATTTTTATAGCAACAAAATGTTGACACTATTTTATGTTACATTAACTCATATTAGCTTAATGAGAAAACATGTGATATCATTGTGATAAAAGCGAAAAGCAGAAAGGAATAATGGAAACCTTAATTAAAATAAACTTATGGCCTGATCTGAAAATTCCAAATGTGAAGTAAGTTCTCATACTCTTCCAGACAGATAACAGATAGATAGATAGATAGATAGATAGATAGATAGATAGATAGATAGATAGATATCGTCATTCTTATGGTATTTATTCATTGAACAGATAATTTATGAAAAGAAAGTTGGTGAGTGATGGTAAAATATTTATAGTAGAGCAAAGTGGTCAGGAAATCAATTCATTCCTAATGAAAATAAACAAGTAAATAAAAATTGCAATCATGTATACTAGAATAACTAGCATTTTAAAACTATAATTGAAAGATAATGAGTGATTCATAGATAATGATATATAAATAGAACATAATAGAGAATGAAACACACATTTGAAAAGAAGTTGTATTTGATCATTGGAAAGATGGATTAAAGGGCATTTAACATATAGAGAAAGTAACAAATTGATCTAATTTTGTGCCATAACTTCTATCAAAGTAATGTTAGATTAGAAATGAAAATTTGAAATATAAAAATCTGGCACTAAGAAGAATTTGTTACATACCAAAAATATAATTATTAAACCACTCAGTAGAGTGTATTCAATGTAGATAAATTATATTGCAATAAATTTAGGAATATAAATAAAAGTAGAAAAAAGAACATTGGGAACAGAAGAAGACAAGCCCAAAACTAGAAGAAAATACTTGCAACATACACTGCTGTCAGGAGTTAGTATAATGAATGCATATAGAAATCAAGCAACAACACACACACACACACATACACACACACACACACACACACACACATACTGAATCAAGCAAAAAACAATCCAGTAGAAAATGAGGAAAAGGGCCTCCCTGGTGGCGCAAGGGCTTAAGAAGCAGGCTGTGAAGCTGTCCACAGCCTCTGCAGCACGGGTTCAATCCCTGGCCAGCCAGGGAGCAATCCACATGGCGCAGACCTCTCCTGCCTCACCCACTTCTCCCCAAAGCAATGTTTTCTGTCCGTCTGCCTGTTTCTATTCCCTGCTCTGACTCTGGCGAATCCTTTTACACCCCGCACTTCTGGCCTGAACTCCAGCTCTTATATGCATAAATAAATAAATCTTAAAAAAAAAAAAAGAAAATGAGGAAAAAAAGCTTGTGAAGTGAGTGAAGTCAGTGCCATTAGGTGCACACATGCCCTGGGGCCTACCCACAGCCAACACTGGGCAGAAGTTGCCATCTACCGGCCAAGTATTGTGTTGATTTGATGGTGAATCCCCTCGTGGAGGAGGCTCTGGTGGAATGAACATGTGATGAAAAGATTTCTCACCTCTGCATCACCCCATGTATCCACTCCATGCTTCTTTTCCAGACATCATTCTTCTAATCTTGCTGTTTCTACTTCCATTATTTAAAACTCATTTCTCAAAGTGATAATCTTGGCTCTGGATGTCACTAATGCATTTTCTATTTGATCAGCATGCCCGTTGGCAATCACTCTTGTGTCTGTCACCTCCACTTCCCCTGCAGACAACTCCAACTCCACCTACACACACACAAACACACACACACACACATACACACACACTGCCCCAACCCTTCCATGGCCCTTACAAGGCATCCACCATCTTTATCACCCTGCAGGGGCATCGTCTCACCCACTCTGGACTCTGACTTCTACACGGTGGGTCCCCACCCATGTGAATACCCTCCTTTATGTCCCTTCACTTTTACACCCAAACTGGGTGCATCTTTTATCACATGCATGTGAGGAAACCTCCTCTCTCCTAGCTCAGCACTCCAGTTGCACTTGCATCTTCACCCCACGTGCATGACTGCTACATACTGCATGGGCTCCAGCACCCTGCGCAGGCTTCCACCTTCACCTGCCTACAAGGTTGTCTCCCCCCTCTGCTGGGACCCATGTTCTAACCTAACTATTAAGAATAACCCCTTCTTAGGAACTGAGAGATTTGGTGATGGTAGAAAATGCAGGTTTAAGGGACAAAGTAGATTCAAGGTTATAATTGAGCTCTTGGTCTAAGGTGAACCTCAGCTCCTAAAGAGAAAGAAGTTGATTTAAGAGGGAATAGAAAGCAGGAGCAATAATTTGGGAAAATCAGGGTACCTTTAGCATGGATAGTTTAATAGCAACAGTGCTAGGAATATGTGGAGGGGAAATCCCTGCCCTAGCTGGTGTTGGTAGAAAAGATGGGGCAGAGTGCTCATAAAGACTGAGCTGGTATCACAGGTGAGTGATGGCAGATAGGGTGTCTGGTCCCTTCCTTACAAACCCTGATCACTCAGTTTTTCTTTTTTTTTTTTTTCTTTTTTTTTTTTTTTTTTTTTTGCTTATTTAGTTGTTTATTTTCTGACCAGCCAACTTTAGCGCATTAAGTTATAAGGGAGTCTTGTTCTCTTTTTTTTTTTTTTTTTTTTTTTTTTTATAAATTTTATTGTTATATTCCCCATACAATTGCAGCCCCCCATTCTGACCCCAATCCCTCCCCTCCCGCCCCCGCCCCCCTAAAAGTGTCTCTGGTTCATAGTTTTTTGTTGATTTTGATTTTCACTTTCTTATAGTTATTCATTTTCCTGGTCCCTTATTTAAGTTTTCTAGATTCCTGCTATGAGTGAGACCATCCGGTATTTTTCTTTTTCTTTTTGGCTTATTTCGCTGAGCATGATCCCTTCCAGCGCCATCCATGTTGCAGCAAATTGCATGTGTTTATCTTTTTTGAATGCTGAGTAATATTCCATGGTATATATGTACCACATCTTCTTGATCCAGTCATCTATTTTTGGGCATTTGGGTTGTTTCCAAAGCTTAGCTATTGTAAACAGTGCTGCTATAAACATAGGGGTGCAGGTGTTCTTTGGAATTGATGTTTCTGTGTCCTTTGGGTAAATACCTAGGAGTGGAATTGCTGGGTCATACGGAAGCTCTATGTTTAGTAGGTCCAGAAATCTCCACACAGCTTTCCACAGTGGTTGGACCAGTTTGCACTCCCACCAACAGTGCAGAAGAGTTCCTTTTTCTCCACACCCTCGCCAACATTTGTTGTTGCTAGTTTTTTTAATATGTGCCATTCTCACTGGTGTAAGATGGTATCTCATGGTAGTTTTGATTTGCATTTCCCTGATGACTAGTGATGTTGAACATTTTTTCATATGCCTGTTGGCCATTTGCATTTCCTCTTCAGAGAAGTTTCTTTTAAGCTCTTCTGCCCATTTTTTGACTGGATTATTTTCTTTGTTGTTGTTGAGACTCATCAGCTCTTTGCAGATTTTTGTGATCAGTCCTTTATCATTAGTGTTGGGTGCAAAAATGTTCTCCCAGTTGGTGGGGTTTCTCTTTGTTTTTGTTATTGTCTCTTTTGCTGTGCAAAAGCTCTTTAATTTGATATAGTCCCAGCTGTTTATCTTTGCCTTCACTATCACAGCTTTGGGTGATGTGTCTGTAAAGATGTCTTTGATGTGCAAATCACGTAGTGTTTCGCCTATATTTCCTTCTATATATTTTATGGTTTCAGGTCTTATGTCTAGTTCTTTAATCCATTTTGAGTTGATTTTTGTGTATGGTGTGAGGTGGTGGTCAAGCTTCATTCTTTTGCATGTAGCGACCCAGTTTTCCCAGCACCATTTATTGAACAAACTTTCTTTGCTCCAATGCATAGTCTTTGCTCCTTTGTCAAAGATTAGTTGACCATAAACCTGTGGGTTTATTTCTGGATTTTCTATTCGATTCCATTGGTCTGTATGTCTGTTCTTGTTCCAGTACCATGCGGTTTTGATGATTATGGCTTTGTAGTATAGTTTGAAGTCTGGGAGTCTGATGCCTCCATTCCCTTCTTTTTTTTTCAGGAGAGCTTTGGCTATTCGGGGTTTTTTGTGATTCCATATGAATTTCATCAATAATTGTTCTATTTCTTTGAAGAATGACATTGAAATTTTGATTGGAATAGCATTGAATCTGTATATTGCTTTTGGAAGGATGGCCATTTTAATAATGTTTATTCTTCCAATCCATGAGCAGGGGATGTCTCTCCATTTCTTTGTGTCTTCTTCTATTTCTTTTAACAGTGTTTTATAGTTTTCTTTGTATAGGTCCTTTACCTCTTTTGTTAGATTTATTCCCAAATATTTGATTTTTTTTGTTTCAATAACAAAAGGGATGGTCTTTTTGATTTCTTCTTCTTCAGATTTATTGTTTGTGTATAGGAAGGCTACTGACTTTTGCGTGTTGATTTTGTATCCTGCCACTTTACTGAACTGATTGATGAGTTGAATTAGCTTTTCTGTGGAGTTTTTGGGGTTCTCTATGTATAATATCATATCGTCTGCAAATAGTGATAGTTTGACTTCTTCTTTTCCTATTTGGATTCCTTGGATGTCTTTCTCTTGTCTTATTGCCCTGGCTAGGACTTCCAGTATTATATTGAAAAGCAATGGTGAGAGTGGACATCCTTGTCTTGTTCCAGATCTTAATGGAATTGCTTTCAGCTTTTCACCATTGAGAATGATACTGGCTGTTGGCTTGTCATAGATGGCCTTTATGATGTTGAGGTATGTTCCTTGTATCCCAAGAATTTCAAGGGCTTTTATCATGAATGGGTGTTGCACTTTGTCGAAAGCTTTCTCAGCATCTATTGATATTATCATATGGTTTTTATATTTCTTTTTGTTGATGTGTTGGATAACGTTGATTGATTTTCGGATGTTAAACCATCCTTGTGCCCCTGGAATGAATCCAACTTGGTCGTGGTGAATTATCTTATGGATACATTGTTGGATTCTGATAGCTAAAATTTTATTGAGGATTTTTGCATCAGTGTTCATTAGGGAGATTGGCCTGTAGTTTTCCTTTTTTGTGTTGTCTTTGTTCGGTTTTGGTATTAGTGTAATGTTGGCTTCATAGAACGTGTTTGGTATTGTCCCTTCCTTCTCAATTTTTTGGAAGAGTTTGTGAAGGATAGGCACTAATTCGTCTCTGAATGTTTGGTAGAATTCATTTGTAAATCCATCAGGTCCTGGGCTTTTGTTTTTGGGGAGGTTTTTGATTACCATTTCAATTTCGCTAATTGTAATTGGTCTGTTTAGGTGTTCTATTTCTTCTTTATCTAGCTTTGGGTGATTGTAGAGTTGTAGGAATTTGTCCATCTCCTCTAGATTGTTAAACTTGTTTCCATATAACTGTTCATAGTAGTTACTGATTATTCTTTTGATTTCTGCTGTGTCCGTTGTGATTTCTCCTCTTTCATTGATGATCCTGTTTATTTGTGCTTTCTCCCTTTTTTCCTTTGTGAGCCTGGCTAGGGGTTTGTCTATTTTATTGATTTTTTCAAAGAACCAGCTCTTGGTTTCATTGATCTTTTGGATTGTTTTTTTAGTTTCAATTTCACTTATTTCTGCTTTGGTTTTTATTATTTCTTTTCTTCTACTGGTTTTGGGGTTTTTTTGTTGTTCTTTTTCTAGATCTTTGAGCTTCGAGATTAGGTTGTTTCTTTGCGTTCTTTCTTGTTTCTTGATGTGAGCTTCTATTGCTATATATTTTCCTCTTATTACTGCTTTTGCTGCATCCCATACATTTAGGATATTGGTGTCCTCCTTGTCGTTCAATTCAAAAAATTTTTTAATTTCTTCTTTGATCTCCTCATTAGTCCAATGGTCTTCCAGTAGTGTGGTTTTTAATCTCCATGAGGTAGGAAAGTTCCTTGCCTTCTTTTTATGGTTTATTTCTAGTTTGATGCCTTCATGGTCAGAAAAGATGGTTGATATGATTTCAATCTTGGTGTATCTGTTGATGTTTGTCTTGTGCCCCAGTATGTGATCGATCCTGGAGAATGATCCGTGTGCGCTTGAGAAAAATGTGTACTCCATTTTTTTGGGGTTTAGTGTTCTATAGATGTCTGTTAAGCCCAATTGCTCTAGGTCTTTATTTAGAGCTTTGGTTTCTTTACTTATTTTTTGTCTTGTTGATCTATCCATTGTTGATAGTGGTGTGTTGAAGTCTCCCACTACGTATGTGTTTTCTCTGATGTCTGTTTTCAGAGAGGACAACAGTTGTCTGATATATTTTGGTGCTCCTTCGTTTGGTGAGTATATGTTAATGAGTGTTATTTCTTCTTGAAGTATTGTCCCCTTGATCATAATGTAGTGACCATTGGGGTCTCTTTTTATCTTTTTGAGTTTGAAATCTGTTTTATCTGATATAAGTATAGCTGTTCCTGCTTTCTTTTTTGGTCCATTTGCTTGTAGGATTGTTTTCCATCCTTTAACTTTGAGCCTATTTTTATCTTTTGTAGCTAAATGTGTTTCCTGGAGACAGCAAAAGGTTGGGTTTTGTTTCTTAATCCAGGCTGCAACTCTGTGTCTTTTTATTGAAGAGTTTAGTCCATTTACATTTAGAGTTAATATTGATATGTTAACATCTGTATTTGCCATTGTGTTTGTCTTTCCTTTGATTTTATTTATTTATTCTTTTAATAACTTTTTTTTTTTTGGCCTTCTTTCATTGTTATTCGTCGCTCTGAGGTTCTGGCTTTAGGACTCCTTGTAGTATTTTTTGGAGTGGGGGTTTAGTTGCAATGAAATTCCGGAGTTTCTGTTTGTCTGGGAAGGTCCATATTCTTTCTTCAAAGAGGAAGGAGAGCTTTGCGGGATAGAGTATTCTTGGTTGGCATCTGTTTTCTTGGAGTCTGTTGACTATGTCCCTCCACTCTCTCCTTGCCCGTAGTGTTTCTTCGGAGAAGTCTGATGTCAGCCTGATTGGTTTTCCTTTGAATGTTATCTGTTTCTTCCCTCTTGCCAGCTTCATTATTTTTTCCTTGTCCTGGATTCTTGGGAGCTTTACTATTATGTGTCTTGCTGTATTTTTCCTTTCGTCGTGGAAGTTTGGTGTTCTTCTTGCTTCTTGTATATCAATTTTCAGCTCCTTCTTCACATTTGGGAAGTTCTCTTCAATTATCTCTTTGAATATTTTCTCTGTTCCTACATCTCTCTCCTCTCCTTCTGGTATTCCTATAACTCTTATATTTCCTTTCCTCATGGAGTCAGATAGTTCCCGAAGTCTTTCTTCGTTCTTTTTCCTTCGTACTTCTCTTTCCTTTTCTGTTTTGGTTCTTTTTATTTCTGTGTCTTCAAGATTACTTATTCGTTCTTCCATTTCATCTATTCTGCTTTCATTGCTTTTCCCAGAATTCTTTAGTTCTTCCATTAATTCTTTGATCTCCTGCATTTCTTTTACTTCCCTCTTTAGGGACTCAATTTCTTTCTTCTGACCATTGTTTTCCCTCTCTAGGGACTCAATTGCATTCTTCTGACCGTTGATTATTTTTCCCTTATCATTGTTTTCCTTTATGACTTCTGTCAGTTTTTTAATCACGGCAATTTTAAATTCTCTTTCTGGAAGGCTCAGAAATTCTTCCAAGTTATTGTCGTTGCAATCTGGGGGCTGGCTTTCTTTTTGTGGTGTGCTTTTTCTCTGGAGAGTTGCTAGGTTGCGTGTGGTTCTTCTCCTCCCTACTGTCTGTTTTCTAATTTGCCGTATGCGTTGGGACACTGTGTTGTTGGGACTTGCCGGCATCTTGGGTGGGCTTCTCTGTTCCCCTCTGGTTCTTCCAGGAGTCATCTGTCAGTTTCAAGCAGCCTTTACTGGAGAAAGGTCCCTGTTCTAAAATGCCGATGTGGGGACACACTCCCCTGTGCGCCTGGTCTGCCCCGGCGGTGGGTTCCTGCTTCCCTCTGGGCTTGGACTGCAGGCCAGAGGGGGTCTGGCGTGGGCGAACTTCCCCCGCTCACCTCTGGCTCCTGAGGAAGCCTTCTGCAGGTAGTCTTTACTGAAGAAATGTCCCTGTTCTAAAATGGTGATGTGGGACACACTCCCTGCGCTTCTGGTCTCAGGCACACTCTTCTGCGCGCCTGGTCTGCCCCGGCTGTGGGTGCTCGCTCTCCCTGTGGGCTCAGACTACTTGTTCAGAAGGGGCCCGGTGTGGGCTAACTCCCCAGCTGGCCACTAGCTCCTTCAGTAGCCTGTGCTGGGGTCAAGTCGCTAGGTGGCACCAGAGATCTCTCCTAGAGCCCTTGGGGAGCTGATTTTCCACCCCGTGGGACAGGGAGCAGAGCGGGGATGGTAGGGTACACCTCAACAGCTTTGGGGTGCTGTGTCTGCCTTGTGCCCCACCGTCGTGGGGAACCCACGCCCCTAATTTCGTGCCCCGGGTCTCAGTTCCAAAGCCCTCAGTTCCAGGACGCGGGCTGTAGCCCAGATCAGTGGCGCGGGAATGGCGCCTTTTGAATCCCGCTCCCCTGCCTGGGCGCCTTGTTCCTGCTCACTCAGGGAGGGCCTCGCCCGGGTCTCAGTTCCAAAGCCCTCAGTTCCAGGACGCGGGCTGTAGCCCAGATCAGTGGCGCGGGAATGGCGCCTTTTGAATCCCGCTCCCCTGCCTGGGCGCCTTGTTCCTGCTCACTCAGGGAGGGCCTCGCCCGGGTCTCAGTTCCAAAGCCCTCAGTTCCAGGACGCGGGCTGTAGCCCAGATCAGTGGCGCGGGAATGGCGCCTTTTGAATCCCGCTCCCCTGCCTGGGCACCTTGTTCCTGCTCACTCAGGGAGGGCCTCCGCCGTCTCCCCGCAAGCCTAGGTCGCAGGCGCAGGGGCCTGGGCAGCTGCAATCCGAGCGCCGCTTTCGCGCAAGCTTACCGGGCGGCCGGGGCTGTGTGCTGGTGCTGGTCTCCTCCTGGTGGGCGGGGCTCTCTTTAATGGCGCCTGGAGCTCACCTCCGCGGCGGATCCTGCAGGGTTCGCCTCAGCTCCCGTTCACGGGGTGTGGTGGCTGAAATAGTTCCTTTCCACTCACAGTCCCGCTTGCTGCATCCGTTTTTCTTGTTGGGCGTTTTGGTTTGTTGTTTCCCTGGTCTCTGCCGGTCGGAGAGTGCCGCCTCTGTGGGCGGGGGAGGGGAGCAGGGTTCTGTGCTTCCCTCCCTTCTCGTCCTCTTTTATGGCAACTTTCTTCTTCGGGCAGTTTGCTGGAGTCGTCCGTTTATCTTCCGTGTCCCAGTTCTCACTGGGACCTGCCGCTTTTCCTCCCTATTAACTTTTTTTAATGGGAGATCTTACTCGCAGCGTCTCCTCGCCGCCATGTTGCTCCAACAAAAAAAAAAATCATCACTCAGTTTTTCTAATTGGGCTTCTAATGTATAGCCCCTCTTGATAGTGCCGATAATGTACCACGCCAAACCATGAGAGCAAGAAAAACTTCTCTGGCCTCATGAATATCTATAGGTTCCAAAATGAGGGAGGTTTTGAGGTTGTGTCATGCCTGACAGACCCTGTCTGCATTGGAGAGGAAGCAAAGAGGCATGTCCTCAACCTTGAGGAGAGCAAAAATAACACTCTATTCACAGATTTATAGTACTCTTGGTCCCCATGGAGAAACACATTCTTTGCAGGCAAATCTGTGGTTGGACCTGGAGCCCTGGGGATACTGTGCTGTGTTGTTACTGAGCCAAACCAGCCTGCATCTGTGCCCAGCCTGCCCCACCCTGCATATTTGCATGTTCCCATAGCACAGCCCCTCCCGCCACACTTATTACTAGTCTATGGAGCCCCTGAGGGTCAGTCCAGGCAGGATCCAGCATGGACATGAGGACCCCCTCTCAGCTCCTCAGCCTCCTGCTGCTCTGGCTTCCAGGTGAGGAAGGAAACACCAGGAGTTGATCAGCCCCGGGTGGGCAGTACCCCTGGCCCTCAGAGAAGCCCTTTGATGACAGGATGACAGTGTGGCTGTGTTTTCTGTTTCCATCCCAGGGGCCAGTTGTAAGATCCAGTTGAGCCACTCTCCACCCTCCGTGTCTGCATCTTCCGGAGACAGAGTCACCATCTCCTGCCAGGCCAGTCAGGGTATCAGTACCAGCTTGCACTGGAACCAGCAGAAACCAGGGAAAGTGCCTAAGCTCCTAATCGGTTATACAACCACTTTGCAACCCAGGGTCCCATCCCGCTTCAGTAGCAGTGGGTCTGGGACAGATTTCACTCTCACCATCAGCAGCCTGGAGCCTGAAAATGCTGCCACTTACTACTGTCAGCAGAGTAAGAGCTACCCTCCCACAGTGACACAAGCCTGAACAAAAACCACCCAGGGAGCAGAATGTGAGGCTGGGCAGCCACAGCACCAACTCCTGATGCCCCATCTGCTGAGAGCACATCTCAGATGCAACAACACTTAAAGACTGCAAATGTTGTCAGAAGGGGTGGGGAGGCTCCTCTACACCCTAACTCTTCCTCCTCCCCAGCCCCAGCAATGTGAACAGGACAATCAATATCTAATTCAAAAAAGACAGTCATTTTTATATCTGAGGAGTCTGGGCTACAGCATCAGCCAGGGTTCATAGCTTAAAAACGAACTCATCCTAGCTAGTCCAAGGAATTATTTGTTAATAATAACAACAGAACTAAGTCATGCAATGTTGTGCCCAAGATCAGCAGACTCGGCGAGTATAGCCTCCAAGAACCCAAAGACAGCTGATGCAATCACAAAAGGGAGTTTATTACAGACTAGAGTCTGGGCTCACGGCACCTACCAAAGCAGCAGCAGGTATCAAGAGCCCTGAACAAAGGAAGCAGGGTTTTTTTAATAAGGTTAAATTATGCTGGCAGTTACTCATTGGCTACAAGGATGCATTCTCCAACTTTGCCCGGCTAGAATTCTAAGCTGGCTGGCTGGGCCAGATGCAGCTCCAGCCTGCAGCTCCAATTACAGCAAGTTCACCCTCACTGGTGACCGGAGGGCGAGGGAGGAGTGAGGGTCAAAACTGTCGAAACTATCTCTGGAATGCAGTCGTTCCCTGGACAGCAAATCCTAAAATTCTAAAATGGCAGTTACACACAAAATGACAAAGCAATGGCTAAGAATACTTATGCTTGGTTCCACATGTAACATTTTATATGCCTGTGGGTATGGTAACAACGGAAACAATGCCAGAAGTGGAAAGATCCTGGTGTTTCTTCAAAGTCAGAGCAGTGTTATAGGTTCCAGACTCTGACTTCTGCAGGAAACTCAGAGGTGAGGCCACCTATGCTCCCTGCTGCCTGGAGGGTCTCACCAGGTGATTCTCTCATTGTCAGCTCCTCCCACACACCTGTCTGCAAGTGCTCAGAGAAAGGATTAAAACGTCCTCTTCTGACTTTCCAATTCAGGGCAACACCCTCATCAGATGACTCTGCAAGTAATCATAAAAAGCAAAGGGGTTCTTGGCAATATGTTTCCAGAAAGGATTTCGATGTTGGCAAGCTGACAGCAGACAGCCCAGTATTATCACTCATCCCCCAACTCTCAGGTTTTTAAGTTAGGGTTGCACACCAAATATACTTAAACGTTCCTCCAAGGATCATTAGCAAACCTGGGTTCATAGCAAGAAAACTTTTTAAGTCATAAAATAAACAGAAAAGTAAGAAAATTGCAGTAAATATATAGCAATCATTTTACAGAATTTCTTGATAAAAAAAACACATGTGTATGTATACACGCATATGTGTGTGTTGGCACACACTCTTTTTTCCTTGATATGCAAATGCCTTGTTGTTTAGAATCAGTCCGGAATCCAGTGGTATCATCAGTGTCATGGGAACTTGTTAGAGATGTGTACTAGGAAAGTTTCAGAGGAAAAGAGATACATCGCAAACCCATCCCAAGTTCCATTGATTTGTGGAAGTGTTACAGGACAGGGAGAGGGGCAGCCCAAACCCCGCAAACCTGCCTATTCTAAATGGGTTCTGCCATCCGCCACATCAACACAAAACGTATAAGACTTTAATGGGAAGGAACTTTAATACAATTAGGAAACAATACAGGAAAGGCAAAGAGTCTAGTTTCTAAATGAAGCATCCAGAGTTACCCGTCCCCTCGTGGGTAAAAGTCCATCCAAATGGGATTGGCCCAGAACAAGGCCCCAAAGCCTGCCACAAGTCTAAAGCATCTTCCAGTGGGGACCCACAGAAAAGGGTCAGAAACAACCAGACAAGCCCAGAAGGAAAAGAGAAAAATCAAAATCAAGATATAAGCTGCCATGGTCACTTCCCCATGGGTCTCTCACCCACATCTGTGTCACCCAGTCTACGACCAAAAGGCAAGCACAGTTTCTTCACATGTCTCTCGGCTCCATGTGCCTCCTCCAGGTCTCCTTCTGGCTCCATCCTGCTTCCTTCCTTCCTCAGTCTCCTCTGCAGCTTCTTCTCTCCTTGCTCAGCTCCACTCTCCCTTGGGTGGGGCAGGAAACCTCCCCCTTTCCTGGGGACCACCCTGTTACAGAAGGATGTCTTCTCATCCTGCAGGATTATGAGCTTTAATATGATAAGAGCTGCTAGTCATTCCACTACATTATTTATTGAATTTCAAAGATGAGGCATCAATTTTATTACAACGTAATTGTAGTGATCAAATAACTTGCCCCCCTACCCCTCCAGCCCCCTCCGCTCACAGTGGCCAATATGAGATTTTCCTTGTCTCCTGCAGGGGGCACCAGGTTGATGAGGAGCGGTGCTGTGGCATCATCGGCTTGCAGCTCATGTGTCTGACACCCTCAGCCTCCAGGGCCAGGAAACCCCATCAACAGAGGCCTGAGCAACCCAGGAGCCTGCTGCCTCTGGAAGCGTCAGGGTGTATGATCACAGAGGGTGCCCGTGCAGTGAGCTGTGAGGACAGATAATGGAAAGGAGGCACAAACATCTTTGTCCCAGGGAATGCGATGATATCTGAGAAGAGTCTGAAAATCAGCTTAAAACATAATAGTAAATAAAGTTCAGAAAAAATTTCCTAATGTGAAATATTATTAGGATTCACTGTTCCCTTTCACACAATTGCAGCCAACTTGAAACCTAAATATGTTAATATAATGGGATGTATGTGTTTATGAGCATATGAATTTCAAAGGTGACTCGATATTTGTAAGACTGGCATCAGCTCATGGAATATATTCAGGTCACTGAACAGAATGAGGACACGGTGAATAAACTCATAGCTCCATCTCAGACTCTTTTGATTTTTTTAAATGCATTTCTGACGTTCCTCTTGGGCATCACTAAGGCATCAGGCTATATCCAGAGGAATCCCTAATATTTTCCTCAACACAAATCTACTGCAGAAAATGAGGGCTTTGATTCTTTAATTAATTGAATGATTTTAATTGAGGTGATATTTGGATACCCGCATCAGGTATCACCAACATAGTGCAACCAGCATCAAATAAACCCTAGTCCACCACCATAAAAACCCTTAATTTTTTATACCACCCTTGTCATTGTTTTTTTCTTTTTCTTTTTTCTTTTTTTTTTTTTTGAGTCGTTTTCTCAGACTCTACCTCAAATTCTTCTAATCACTGTGTCACTAAGAGACCTGAGGTGTAAAAGCACCTCCTGGAGGAAGAGATGAAACAGCTTCAGCTCCTCAGCTCTGCTAAAGCACTGCCATATATCTTTACCTAAAACTGAAAATATTTATAAAGTTACAGTATCATAACTTGCCTAATCAAAGGATATTTTACACAAAATCGAAACACTGACCTCATGCAGCTTGGATTTGAATGGGATGCTTAGGTTATAAACAAGTAAGATTTCTGCTGCTGCTCCTACCCTGCTCCCTCTGGTCCCTGCCTGGAGCAAGGTGCTTGCCCAGAGTGAGTGGGGCTGTGGGTGTCCTGTCCATTTAGTCTGTCCTCAGCCCTCATCATAGCAGAGTCAGAGGAAAAGAAAATTGGTTGGTACAATTGTTTCAATATTTCTATTTCTGCAAAAGTAAAGTCAATTACAATCTCATTAATTGCCAAGTATACAAATCATCTTTAATCATGAACAGGGGACTTTCAAGTCATCCTGGGACATGAAATATCCAACACACAAGTCAAAGGAGAAAGTCAATCTCTGACACTATGTACAAATATCACTTGTGCAGATGTCCCTGGCGTCTCTCACCATGTTCAATATTTATTTCTAGTTAAAAATCACATTCTGCTTCACCACACTCCTCCATTTTTTTCTCAGAAAAAAGTTTTCATGAGATGAGGAAGAAATGGGAGTCTTTATCCTTCATGTTCCTTGGGCTTATAGTGACTGCTCATGAAGAATTTTCTTATTTTTTCCTTCTGTAATCCTTTGCTCAGTTCTTTGAGTACAGGTGGGAGTGAGGACATTTGAATTCTTGCTTCCAAAGCATCAACTCTGTCTTTTCAAAGTTCTCAAATAGTATTTGGATTTGAGAATGTTGATCCCAACGTGTTTGAAGGATGAAATGAGGGGCAGCTGAAGAGCCTTTCAATGAACTGTGGCTGCAGTGCCCTGGCAGAGGATGGCCAGTGCCTGAGCCTGACCACGTGGAGGGAATTCAGAAGCTGCTGGAATGTGAGGAATGGACACCACACCTGATAAAGAAGCACATGATTGTGGGATGTTTGTCTTACAGTAAATCTACCCTTAATCTGATGGTGGAAAAAGAAGGCCAGAGTGGAGAAACAGGAAGAACTTGGATCTGACAGTTAAAATAATTAAGTCACAGGTTTAAGCCTTTCTTTCACCTTGCCACGCTGGATATTCTTTTGTATAAGCACTCTTCTATTTATGTAGTATAAATTGATATTTCTGTTTATTACAAATGAAAATTTAATACATGATCTCCATGATTTGGTAAAGTTTTGGGCAATGTATTTTGCTAATAAGTTTGGAAATAATCATGATTTTATTAACACATGGTAATGTCAAGTCCCAGGAAATGGGGCGTAATTTGTGTTTAAGATAGATCTGTTCTTATATTAGAACCCACAAAGACATGAAGGCTAAAAATTGTATAAGTCTTAAAAAGGTTTTGACATTAATCAATAAAATGCTCTAAAATGAAGTTAAAATGCACTCTTATTTTAGTACAAGCCTGAGACAGAGTATGATCTGCAGGAAATTAATGGAGAAAAGAAAAAGGATTTGCTCATATATGTGTCCACATAAAAATACATACAGACTCTCTGGCAATACTTCTACTACTACCACTACTACTACTATTAATAGGGATAATATTGATATCAGCAATAACCCAATATTTTCATTAGACAAATATTCATATGCACTTTACAATCTGTTCCTCATCATAAATTATTCAGTCATTACTTCCTAAATAGGAGGAACATTGCTATTTATGGAAATATTTAGAATGCATTTTGATAACCAAAATGGCAAAAGACATCATTATTTCTGATGGCCATACCCATGTGACCCCCAGGGAGAATCTGTTCTCCATGTCTGAGAGCCTCTGGGACACAGGCCACGGGGCCTGCACTGTGCACTCGGGCCCCTGGGGGTTATGAGCAGAGTCAGCCCCACAGCTGTGCCCAGCCTGGCCCGCCCCTGCTCATTTGCATCTTTCCAGGACACGGTCCACCTTCCTGGAGACTTATTAGTGACACTTCGAAACCCTGAGAGTCAGTCCAGGCAGGACCCAGCATGGACATGAGGGCCCCCGCTCAGCTCCTCAGCCTCCTGCTGCTCTGGCTCCCAGGTGAGGAAGGAAACACCAGGAGTTGATCAGCCCTGGGTGGGCAGGACCCCTGGCCCTCAGGGAAGTCCTCTGATGACAGGATGACAGTGTGGGTGCGTGTTTTCTGTTTCCATCCCAGGAGCCAGGTGTGCCATCCAGATGACCCAGTCTCCAGCCTCCGTGTCTGCATCTCCAGGAGAAAGAGTCACCATCTCCTGCCGGGCCAGTCAGAATGTTAACAAGTATTTAGCCTGGTACCAGCAGAAACCAGGGAAAGCTCCTAAGCCCCTGATTTATTATGCATCCAATTTGCAATCCGGGGTCCCATCCCGTTTCAGTGGCAGTGGATCTGGGACAGATTATTCTCTCACCATCAGCAGCCTGGAGCCTGAAGATGCTGCCACTTACTACTGTCAACAGTATGATAGTACTCCTCCCACAGTGATACAAGCCTGAACAAAAACCACCCAGGGAGCAGATGTGTGAGGCTGGGCAGCCCCAGCTGCCTCTCCCCACTGCTCTATCTGCTGAGAGCACTACTCAGTTGCAGCCATTCTTTGAAACTGACAGGAGGGTGTGGGTAGACAGGGCAGTGAGCTCCACTGCATTCCTAACTCTAGTTCTTCCGCCTCAACTCTAGCAAAGGGACATGACAATTCCTCTGCTGCTTTATTAAACACACAGCTAGTTATATCTGAGGAGTCTTGTTTTGGGCATTGACCACAGTTCATATATCAAAGAGAAGTCACTCTAGAAAGTCTGAGCAGAATTGCTTGTAAACAAGAAAAATTATATTATTTCAAAAGCCTGGGGATATAATAAGTGAAGCAGATATATAGACAAGTGATCGCCTAGTGTGTCCCCAGATGGCAGAGAACATATTCCACTGGGGTACTGGCTGCCTGGCCACGGGGTCCCCAGGCCTGTAGAGGAAACTCTGAGGTAGGTGTGCTCATGACCTCAGCTGCCTGGACCATCTCAGCAGTTGAGTCTCCAGTCTTCTTCTACACCCTTCTGCTGCAGGTACCCATGGATAATACTGGATGCCCCTCCTCTGTCTTTCAACTTCAGGAAGGACCCCTCACTGAGCAATTCTATAGGGAACTATAGGTGAAAGGGGCTCTGGGAAATGTGTTGCAAGTGATGGTGCTGATAGGGAATTGACAGCAGATAGATAGTCACGATTTTGTTGTTCTTTAAATAAATGTTTTTTTAAAGAAATAGTTTCCTTTTCTAGTTTGAATTATTTTTTAATGGGTTAACAACAATATATATGTTTTAGGTGTACAGTTCCTTATTATACCCTGGACACATCTGCCATGGTTCCATGCTATTTCAGGCACAACTTTTTGAATAGGGAATAGGATTTTTTAGACAATGACAAGGTGTTACTGTAGAATCCTAGATGTCGATGCTTTGTTTCTCTGTCAGAGTTTGTTGAGTGCCCAGAAGTGCCCTTATCTGACATACATTCATCAGCTTCACACACCAAGGTCAGAGGTCCAAATGACAGCACACTGGCATCACCACCTGAATCTGCTACAGAACTTCTCTGTTCTGAGCCCCCTCTAAATTGTGACCGCAGTTAGCTGACAGGTGGGATGGTGCCATTTACCAAGTGTGGGATGTGTTGTCGCAACATTTCAGAGGTGATTACAAAACACAGTGCTTCAGTATCTGTCATCAACAGTGCCAAAGGCATTACTTGTCTTAACTTGAAGGGGGTGATCTGAATACTTCAGACATCTGGACCCTTGATATGTTTACCAAAATGGCAAGCCCACGAATTTTTGTAGGATATTCATCCACCAACTGCAGCTTGTTTGTTTCTATTAAACACACACCTGGTCATTCCTTGTTCATCAAGTCTAGTTAACGTGATGTTGTGAGGTGTGGTGTGATGCTGTTTGGAATGTTCAGACAATGAATTAGGACAGAGCACAGGAGAGGTAACCACCTTGCCCCAACACTGGACGAATGGCATCTTGTTCATTGCAGATAACATACTCTGTATCTCAGTGGGTTGGTGGTAGCCCGGCAGTGCCTGTATTTGCTCAAGCCTGGAGTCAGCTCTTTCAAAACCTTCACACCCCTATCTGCAGATGGTCAGCAGAGGGAGATAATACACAGAAAGAAGGAAAAAGGGTGAGAGCTCTCCTGACACTCCTCTCTAAATATTTAAACCACAGGAAAGCCCCATAATTTGCATATGCTCTTTCTCTTAAATCTCAAGTGGTCCTGTCTCTCAAAATGCTATAAGAAGATCTATATCTTAAGATATGTCTTGAGGGTCTCCGCGGTGGCGCAGTGGTTGAGCGCTGGGTTGCAGAGCTGCCCGCAGCCTCTGCAACATCGGTTCGATCCCCAGCCGCTGGGTGAGGGTCCCACATGGCACGCAGACTTCTCCTGCTGTGCCCGCTGCTCCCCTCAGCATTGTACTTTGGTCCTCCTGCCTGTTCTGCTTCCCACATTCGCTCTGGTGAATTCTCTCACCTTCCCGCGCTTCTGACTGTACCCAGTGCTTGTATAAATAAATAAATAAATAAATCTTAAAAATGGATAAATAAATGAATACATCTTAAAAAAAAAAAAAGGTATGTCTTGAGCAAAAGAGAAAAGTCAAAGAAGAAATGGGGTTACCATTACAGCTTCTTGGAGTTCTGCTCCTCTGGCTTCCAGGTAAGAATATTTGGATAAATACAATGCTATCAGGAGTTAGTATAATGAATATATAAAGAAATCAAGCAACACACACACACACGCGCGCGCGCGCACACACGCACACAGGCATGCGCACGCAGAAGGAAGCAAGCAAACAACAATCAAGTAGAAATAAGACAAATAGCTTGTGAAGCCAGCCAGCCTGTATTGGAATCAGGGCCATTAGGTCCACACATGCCCTGGGGCCCACCCATGGCCAACAATGGGCAGAAGTTGCCATCCACTGGCCAAGTATTGTGTTAATTTGATGGTGAGCCTCTCGTGGTGCAGGCTCTGCTGGAATGAACATTTGATAAAAGATTTCTCACCTCTGCATCAACCCATGTATCCACTCCATGCTTTTTTTTCCAGACATCATTCTTCTAATCTTGCCACTTCTACTTCCATTATCTAGAACTCTTTTCTCAAAGTGATACTCTTGGCTCTAGATGTCACTAATACATTTTCTATTTGATCAGCATGCCTGGTGGCAATCACGCTTGTGGCTGCCACCTCCACCTCCCGTTCTGACCTGGAGCCCTGGAGATACTATGCAGACAACTCCAACTCCACCCACCCACACACACACACACACACACTCTCTCTCTCTCTCTCTCTCTCTCTGCTCCAGCCCTTGAATGGCCCTTGCAAGGCATCCACCATCTTTATCCCCCTGCAGGGGTGTCCTCTTGCCCACTCTGGACCCTGAATTCTGCACTGTGGGTCCCCACCAATGTGAATAACCTCCCTTATGTCCCTTCACTTGCACACCCAAACTGGGTGCATCTTTTGTCACGTGCATGTGGGGAACCCTCCTCTCTCCTAGCTCAGCACTCCCACTACACTTGCATCTTCACCCCACGTACATGACAGCTCCGTACTGCGTGGGCTTCAACACCCTGTGCAAGCTTCCACCTTCACCTGTCAGCAAGGTTGTCTCCTCCCTCTGCTGGGGGCCCAATGTTCTAAACCTAATCATTAAGAATAAGCCCTTCTTAGGAACTGAGAGACTGGGTGATGGTAGAATATGCAGGTTTAGGGGACATAGTAGTTTCAAGGTTATAATTGAGCTCTTGATCTAGGGTGAACCTCAGCTCCTAAAGAGAAAGAAGTTGATTTAAGAGGGAATAGAAAGCAGGAGAAAAAATGTGGGAAAATCGGGGTACCGTTAGCATGGATAGTTTAAAAACAACATTGTTAGGAATGTGGCTGTGCTTCCCATATGTAGAGGGGAAATCCCTGCCCTAGCTGGTGTTGGTGGAAAAGATGGGGCAGAGTTCCCATAAAGGCTGAGCAGGGATCACAGGTGAGTGATGGCAGATAGGGTGTCTGGTCCCTTCCTTACAAACCCTGATCACTCAGTTTTTCTATTTGGGCATATAATTTATAGTACCTCTGGTTGATAGTGCCAATAATGTAGCACGCCAAACCATCAGAACAAGAGAAACCTCTCTGGCCTCATGAATATCCATAGGTTCCAAATTGAGGGAGGTTCTGAGGTTGTGTCATGCCTGACAGACACTGTCTGCATTGGAGAGGAAGCAAAAAACATGTCCTCAAACGTAAGGAAAGCAAAAATAACACTCCACAGATTGATAGTGCCCTAGGTCCCCATGGAGAAACACATTCTCTGCAGGCAAATCTCTGGTCTCACCTGGAGCCCTGGGGATACTGTGCTGTGCAGTTACTGAGACAAACCAGCCTGCAGCAGTGCCCAGCCTGCCCCACTCTGCACATTTGCATGTTCCCTGAGCACAGCCCCTCCCTCCACACTTATGACTAATCTATGGAGCCCCGAAGGGTCAGTCCAGGCAGGACCCAGCTCAGATATGAGGGGCTCTGCTCAGCTCCTCAGCCTCCTGCTGCTCTGGCTCCCAGGTGAGGAAGGAAACACCAGGACTTGATCAACCCTGGGTGGGCAGGATCCCTGGCCCTCAGGGAAGTCCTCTGATGACAGGATGACAGTGTGGGCATGTTTTCTGTGTCCATCTCAGGGGCCAGGTGTGAGATCCAGGTGACCCAGTCTCCACCCTCCGTGTCTGCATCACCAGGATGCAGTGTCATCTTCACCTGCCAAGCCAGTGAGAGCGTTCGTTACTAGTTACACTGGTATCAGCAGAAACCAGGGAAAGCTTCTAAGTTCCTGATTAAATATGAAACTGATTTATAACCCAGGGTCCCATCCCGCTTCAGTGACAGTGGATCTGAGACAGATTTCACTCTCACCATCAGCAGCCTGGAGCCTGAAGATGCTGCCACTTACTGCTGTCAGCAGGGTAACAGCTTCCCTCTCACAGTGACACAAGCCTGAACAAAAACCACCCAGGGAGCAGATGTGTGAGGCTGGGCAGCACCAGCAGCTCTTCTTGATGCCCCATCTGCTGAGAGCACATTTCATATCCAGCCACACTTTAAAGAAGACTGCAAATGTAGGCAGAGATGGCAGGGAAGCTCCTCTACACCCTAAATGTTCCTCCTCCCAGCCAAGCAGCATGAGCTGGACAATCAATATCTAATTCAAAGAAGACAGTCATTTTTATATCTGAGGAGTCTGGGTTACAGCATCAGCCAGGGTTCATAGCATAAAAGAGAACTCATCCTAGCTAGTCCAAGGAATTATTTGTTAATAATAATAATATAGAACTAAATCATGTATCATTTCATATGTCTGTGGATATGGTAACAATGGAAACAATGCCAGAAGTGGAAAGATGGTGTTTCCCCGAAGTCAGAGCAGTGACGAAGGTCCCAGACTCTGACTTCTGCAGGAAACTCAGAGGTGAGGCCGCCTATGCTCCCTGCTGCCTGGAGGGTCTCACCAGGTGATTCTCTCATTGCCAGCTCCTCCCACACACCTGCCTGCCAGTGCTCAGAGAGAGGATTAACATGTCCTCTTCTGACTTTCCAATTTCAGGGCAACACCCTCATCAGGGGACTCTGCAAGAAATAACAGAAAGTAAAAAGGTTCTTGGCAGTGTGTTTCCAGAAATGATAGCGATGTTGGGAAGCTGACAACCCAGTGTTATCACTCTCAGGTTTTTAAGATAGGGGTTGAACCCCAGATATTCTTAAACGTTCCTCCAAGTATCTAGCTGACCTGGGTTCATAGCAATGAAACTTTGTTAAGTCATATATAAACAGAAAAGTAAAAAAATTACAGTAAATATATAGGAATCGTTGACAGACTTCCTTGATAAAAACCGCATGGGTATGTACATATCAACGTGTGTGGTGGCACACGCTCTTTTTCTTTGATATGCAAATGCCCTGTTGCTTAGAATTTGTCCGGAATCCAGTGATATCATCAGTGTCACAGGAGCTAGTTAGAGATGTGTTCTGGGGAAGGTTCAGAGGGAAAGAGGTAAATAGCAAAACCATCCCAAGTTCCACTGATTCGTGGAGGGATGCCTTTTCTCCCTACAGGATTATGAGCTTTAATATGAGAGCTGCTAGTCAATCCACTACATTATTTATTGATTTCAAAGATGAGGCATAAATTTTATTACAATGTAATTGTAGTGATTAAATGACGTGCCCACCACCCCTCCAGCCCCCTCCACTCCCAGTGGCTAATATGAGATTTTCCTTGTCTCCTGCAGGGGGCACCAGGGAGATGAGGAGCTGTGCTGGGGCACCATCTTGCTGCAGCTCCTGTGTCTGACACCCTCAGGCTGCAGGGCCAGGAAACCCCATCAACAGAGCCTTGATCAGTCAGCCCAGGAGCCTGCTGCCTCCAGAAGCTTCAGACAATATGATCACAAAGGGTGCCCGTGCAGTGAGCTGTGAGGACAGATAATGGAAAGGAGGCACAAACATCTTTGTCCCAGAGAATGTGATTGTATCTGAGAAGAGTGTGAAAATCAGCTTAAAACATAAAAGAAAATAAAGTCCAGAAAAAAAAATTGCTAATGTGAAATATTATTAGGATTCACTGTTCCCCTTTCACACAATTGCAGCCAACTTGAAACCTAAATTTGTTAATATAATGGGATGTATGTGTTTGTGAGCATGAATTTCAAAGGTGACTTGATATTTATAAGACTGGTATCAGCTCATGGAATATATTAAGTCACTGAACAGAATGAAGACACGGTGAATAAACTCATAGCTCCATCTCAGACTTGTTTTTGATTTTTTAAATGCATTTCTGACGTTCCTCTTGGGCATCACTAAGGCATCAGGTTATATCCAGAGGAATCCCTCATATTTTCCTCAACACAACAACTACCTCAGAAAATGAGGGCTTTGATTCTTTAATTAATTGTATGATTTTAATTGAGGTGATATTTGGATACCCGCATCAGGTATCACCAACATAGTGCAACCAGCATCAAATCAACCCTAGTTCACCACCATAAAATCCCTTAATTTTTTATACCACCCTTGTCATGGTTTTTTCTTTTCTTTTTTTTTTTTTTTTTGAGTCATTTTCTCAGACTCTACCTCAAGTTCTTCTAATCCCTCTGTCACTAAGACCTGAGGTGTAACAGCACCTCCTGGAGGAAGAGATGAAACAGCTTCAGCTCCTCAGCTCTGCTAAAGCACTGCCATATATCTTTACCTAAAACTGAAAATATTTATAAAGTTACAGTATCATAACTTGCCTAATCAAAGGAAATTTTACACAAAATCGAAACACTGACCTCACGCAGCTTGGATTTGAATGGGATGCTTAGGTTATAAACAGGTAAGATTTCTGCTGCTGCCCTGCCCTGCTCCCTCTGGTCCCTGCCTGGAGCCAGGTGCTTGCCCAGAGTGAGTGGGGCTGTGGGTGTCCTTTCCATTTAGTCTGTCCTCAGCCCTCATCATAGCAGAGTCAGAGGAAAAGGAAACTGGTTGGTACAATTGTTTCAATATTTCTATTTCTGCAAAAGTAAAGTCAATTACAATCTCATTCATTGCCAAGTATACAAATCATCTTTAATCATGAACAGGGGACTTTCAAGTCATCCTGGGACATGAAATATCCAACACACAAGTCAAAGGAGAAAGTCATTCTCTAATACAATATACAAATATCACTCGTGTAGCTATCATATGGCACCTTGTTTAATATTTATTTCTAGTTAAAAATCACAATTTGCTTCACCACACTCCTCCATTTTCTCCTCGGAAAAAAGTTTTCATGAGATGAGGAAGAAATGGGAGTCTTTATCCTTTATGTTCCTTGGGCTTATAGTGACTGCTCATGAAGATTTTTCTTATTTTTTCCTTCTGTAATCCTTTGCTCAGTTCTTTGAGTACAGGTGGGAGTGAGGACATTTGAATTCTTGCCTCCAAAGCATCAACTCTGTCCTTTCAAAGTTCTCAAATAGTATTTGGACTTGAGAATGTTGATTCCAACATGTTTGAAGGATGAAATGAGGGGCAGCTGAAGAGCCTTTCAATGAGCTGTTGCTGCAGTGCCCTGGCAGAGGATGGCCAGTGCCTGAGCCTGACCACATGGAGGGAATTCAGAAGCTGCTGGAATGTGAGGAATGGACACCACACCTGATAAAGAAGCACATGATTGCGGGATGTTTGTCTTACAGTAAATCTACCCTTAATCTGATGGTGGAAAAAGAAGGCCAGAGGGGAGAAACAGGAAGAACTTGGATCTGACAGTTAAAATGATTAAGTCACAGGTTTAAGCCTTTCTTTCAGCTTGCCACGCTGGATATTCTTTTGTATAAGCACTCTTCTATTTATGTAGTATAAATTGATATTTCTTTTTATTATAACTGAAAATCTAATGCATGATCTCCATGATTTGGTAAAGTTTTGGGCAATGTATTTTGCTAATAAGTTTGGAAATAATCATGATTTTATTAACACATGGTAATGTCAAGTCCCAGGAAATGGGGCGTAATTTGTGTTTAAGATAGATCTGTTCTTATACTAGAACCCACAAAGACATGAAGGCTAAAAATTGTATAAATCAAAAATTCCTGGGGAATTATTGGTTATTTAATAAGACTATTTAAAAAGGTTTTGACATTAATCAATAAAATGCTCTAAAATGAAGTTAAAATGCACTCTTATTTTAGTACAAGCCTGAGACAGAGTATGATCTGCAGGAAATTAATGGAGAAAAGAAAAAGGATTTGCTCATATATGTGTCCACATAAAAATACATACAGACTCTCTGGCAATACTTCTACTACTACCACTACTACTACTACTACTACTACTACTACTATTAATAGGGATAATATTGATATCAGCAATAACCCAATATTTTCATTAGACAAATATTCATATGCACTTTACAATCTGTTCCTCATCATAAATTATTCAATCATTACTTCCTAAATAGGAGGAACATTGCTATTTATGGAAATATTTAGAATGCATTTTGATAACCAAAATGGCAAAAGACATCATTATTTATGATGGCCAGTCCCATGTGACCCCCAGGGAGAATCTGTTCTCCATGTCTGAGAGCATCTGAGACACAGGCTACAGGCCTGCACTGTACACTCAGGCCCCTGGGGGTTATGAGCAGAGTCAGCCCCACAGCTGTGCCCAGCCTGCCCCGCCCCTGCTCATTTGCATCTTTTCAGGACACAGTCCACCTCCCTGGAGACTTATTAGTGACACTTCAAAACCCTGAGAGTCAGTCCAGTCAGGACCCAGCATGGACATGAGGGCCCCCGCTCAGCTCCTCAGCCTCCTGCTGCTCTGGCTCCCAGGTAAAGAAGGAAACACCAGGGGTTGATCAGCCCTGGGTGGGCAGGACCTCTGGCCCTCAGGGAAGTCCTCTGATGACAGGGTGACAGTGTGGGTGTGTTTTCTGTTTCCATCCCAGGAGCCAGTTGTGCCATCCAGATGACCCAGTCTCCACCCTCCGTGTCTGCATCTCCAGGAGACAGAATCACCATCTCCTGCCGGGCCAGTCAGAGTGTTAACAAGTGGTTAGCCTGGTACCAGCAGAAACCAGGGAAAGCTCCTAAGCTCCTGATCTATGATGCAAGCAGTTTGCTGTCCGGTGTTCCATCCCGCTTCAGTGGCAGTGGATCTGGGACAGATTTCACTCTCACCATCAGCAGCCTGGAGCCTGAAGATGCTGCCACTTACTACTGTCAACAGTATTATAGTACTCCTCCCACAGTGATACAAGCCTGAACAAAAACCACCCAGGGACCAGATGTGTGAGGCTGGGCAGCCCCAGCTGCCTCTCCTCATCCCTCTATCTGCTGAGAGCACAACTCAGTTGCAGCCATTCTTTGAAACTGACAGGAGGGTTTGGGTAGACAGGGCAGTGAGCTCCACTGCATTCCTAACTCTCATTCTTCCTCCTCAACTCTAGCAAAGGAACATGGCAATTCCTCTGCTGCTTTATTAAACACACAGCTAGCTATATCCAAGGAGACTTGTTTTGGGCATTGACCACAGTTCATACATCAAAGAGAAGTCACTCTAGAAAGTCTGAGCAGAATTGCTTGTAAACAAGAAAAATTATATTATTTCAAAGGCCTGGGGATATAATAAGGGAAGCAGATATATAGACAAGTGATCGTCTAGTGTGTCCCCAGATGGCAGAGAACATATTCCACTGGGGTACAGGCTGCCTGGCCAAAGGGTCCCCAGGCCTGTAGAGGAAACTCTGAGGTGGGTGTGCTCATGACCTCAGCTGCCTGGACCATCTCAGCAGTTGAGTCTCCAGTCTTCTTCTACACCCATCTGCCGCAGGTACCCATGGATAATACTGGATGCCCCTCCTCTGTCTTCCAACTTCAGGAAGGACCCCTCACTGAGCAATTCTATAGGGAACTATAGGTGAAAGGGGCTCTGGGAAATGTGTTGCAAGTGATGGTGCTGATGGGGAATTGACAGCAGATAGTCACCATTTTGTTGTTCTTTAAATAAATGTTTTTTTAAAGAAATAGTTTCCTTTTCTAGTTTGAATTATTTTTTAATGGGTTAACAACAATATATATGTTTTAGTTGTACAGTTCCTTATTATACCCTGGACATATCTGCCATGGTTCTATGCTATTTCAGGCACAACTTTTTGAATAGAGAATAGGATTTTTTAGACAATGACAAGGTGTTGCTGTAGAATCCTAGATGTCGATGCTTTGTTTCTCTGGCAGGGTTTGTTGAGTGCCCAGAAGTGCCCTGATCTGACACACATTCATCAGCTTCACACACCAAGGTCAGAAGTCCAAATGACAACACACTGGCATCACCACCTGAATCTGCTACAGAACTTCTCTGTTCTTAGTCCCCTCTAAATTGTGACCGCAGTTAGCTGACAGGTGGTGTCTGGAGCCGCCTGGAGCATGCGCCATGTTGCACATGTGCTCGATGAATTAGGTTTCGATTTACTGTTTCACCTTCGGAGAAACCCCTGCATTCTCCTGTAAATCACGCGAGACTGAGAGGCACGATGGGAGGAGGGACCAGGGTATAAGAAGGGAACCACGAGAGAGAGAGGAGGACTGCGAGGAGACTGTAAGGAGATACGGCAAGGGTTACTGCGAGAGGAGCAGAGAGAAGGCCAGGGAAGTAAGAAAGTCAGGGAAAAGAAAGACATGGAAAAGTAGGAAAAGGATAAAGGAAAAATAAAGAAGCAAACGCTAGCGTCAAGTTGTCTCAAGCCCCTCATTTCAATCCTCAGCCCTTCTCTTTTCGTGCCTCCTAATCCCGCGGGTCGGGACAGGTGGCGCCCAACATGGGGCACGAAAAAGAACGAAGGAACCGCTGAAGGACCAGCTGTGGTAAGCCGGCAAGTAAAGTAAAGTAAGGTAAGGTAGCTGGGATCATGGGCAATTCAATGTCCAAGGGGCAGTGTAGGGTAAAGAAAATATCAGGCTTTTCTGCCCTTCTGCCATCAGGATAGATGATGGATCCTTGTCCTGAATGCATGCCTGATGGCGGGCACCTGGAATAGGGTGTGGGCATGGGTAGATGGGATTCAGCTGAGCTGAGACTGTGCTTTTAAGGGCGGCGTCACGGGGACGCCAGCAGCAGAAGCAACAGCAGCAGCAGCAGCAGTAGAAGCAGTAGAAGCCGAAGCCGAAGCCGAAGCCGAAGGAGAAGCCGAGAAGCAGCAGAACGAACTCCAGAGAGCCCAGATAGGTTGAAGACTTGCTGGGGGCTGGGAGGTCTGCCAGCCTCCCAGCCCCCCAGCCAGCACCCCTGCCTGCCATATGCCTGGTGAACCCCAAATAAAAAACCTGCAAAACTACTGAGGACTCTGGCTCCTCCTTTACCCGGTCTGCATGGGATCAGAAAACCTGCACTGTGGCCGGTCCTGCCCTTGCAATTGGCGTAGTCGGCAGGATCCATGCAGATAGGTATTGGAGCCCTCCGAAGACCTGGAGGGACTAAGGAGAACAGACTGTTTGCCTGTGATGACACTGAAGGTGCCATGGCAGCACAGAAGGTGGATACAGTCCGGAGCTGTGGGACGAGACCTCGCATGGAGGAGACGCCCGAGAGGACCAAGCAACGACACCGGAAAGGACCAGGCAACGACACTGGAAAGGACCAGGCAATGACACCAGAAAGGACCAGCCAATGACCCCTGAGGCAGCAGGCCGCTGCTGATGCAGGGAGAGGCCAATGGACATGGACTGATAAACTTGGACTGACAATCCCGCCAGAAGGCGGAGGACCTTGGCAGGTTATGTTTTTTTTGAGAATCAGGGGGTGGCCAGTGGGTCTAGATGGCCAAAAGCAGCCTGTTATGCCCAGCAGCCAGGTGGAGGAGAAAAGCCAACTAAGAAGGCAAAAGCTGGTACTGATGCTAAGTTGAGAAGCCCTGAGTGGCTGTTAAGCAGCCTGAGTATGCTGAAGAACTGTGAGTCTCGTAAAATCACCTGTGGGTGATGCCCTGCTCATTCTTGAGTGAAGGTGAGGAGCTGAGGAACCTGTCCTTGGGGGATGGGTGGGGAACGTGGCTTGGGGTGGAGCCCAAGCCACATGTAGAGTTTTGATCCCCAACCCATGTGCTTGTGCAGTGGGTTGGCTTGAGTGCAGGGGTCTGCGAGTTGCATGGGTGGCTGTGAAGGCCGAGTGTTGGAGCGACTGCAGACAGAAACCCTGAGGGTTGGTGATTACCCCCAACAGAATAAAATTGCCAATCCCAGAGCTAGTGCATCCTGGGGGTGGATGCTGTGTGTGCCTTGTAGCCGAGACTACAGCCAGAGAAGGCCAGGAAGCCTGACGGCTCCTGGTGTGATATAGTAGATGCCGTGAGTGATTCCCCTCCCTCGTATGAGCAGTGCCTTCGGCAGCAGATTTGGTGGCTTATCTGCTGGTACCAATAATTGTCTTTTGCACTAGGTTGGTGCCCTGCCTGGACTTATTTGTGTTCTGTTGTATTTTGTTATATTGTATTTTGTTATATTTGATGTATTTGCTTTTGTGGGCCATGGCTGCATTGTTTGTTTGCTTAGAAAATTGTATATATATGTATAGACTGTATGGCAGAAAACACTGAGGGGGTGGACTGTAGGGTAAAGAAAATGTCAGGCTTTTCTGCCCTTCCGCCATCAGGATAGATGATGGATCCTTGTCCTGAATGCATGCCTGATGGCGGGCACCTGGAATAGGGTGTGGGCATAGGTAGATGGGATTCAGCTGAGTTAAGACTGCTTTTTAAGGGCGGCATCACGGGGGGACGTGAGCAGCACCAGTAGCATCAGGAGAAGCCGAAGCAGAAGCCGAGAAGCAGCAGAAACCAAAAGAGAAGAAGCCCGAAGCAGAAGCAGAGAACGCCAGAGAGCCCAGATAGAGTGAAGATTTGCTGGGGGGCTGGGAGGCTGGCAGTCCTCCCAGCCCCCAGCAAATCTTCACTGGCAAATCTTCACTCTATCTGGGCTCTCTGGCGTTCTCTGCTTCGGGCTTCTTCTCTTTTGGAGCCAGGTGTGCCATCCAGATGACCCAGTCTCCACCCTCCGTGTCTGCATCTCCAAGAGACAGAGTCACCATCTCATGCCGGGCCAGTCAGAATGTTAACAAGTATTTAGCCTGGTACCAGCAGAAACCCGGGGAAGCTCCTAAGCTCCTGATCTACCGTGCATCCAATTTGCAAACTGGTGTCCCATCCCGCTTCAGTGGCAGTGGGTCTGGGACAGATTTCACTCTCACCATCAGCAGCCTGGAGCCTGAAGATGCTGCCACTTACTACTGTCAACAGTATTATAGTTCTCTTCCCACAGTGATACAAGCCTGAACAAAAACCACCCAGGGAGCAGATGTGTGAGGCTGGGCAGCCCCAGCTGCCTCTCCCATCCCTCTATCTGCTGAGAGCACAACTCAGTTGCAGCCATTCTTTGAAACTGACAGGAGGGTTTGGGTAGACAGGGCAGTGCGCTCCACTGCATCCTAATTCTCGTTCTTCCTCCTCAACTCTAGCAAAGGGACATGACAATTCCTCTGCCGCTTTATTAAACACACAGCTAGCTATATCCAAGGAGACTTGTTTTGGGCATTGACCACAGTTTATACATCAAAGAGAAGTCAATGTAGAAAGTCAGAGCAGAATTGCTTGTAAACAAGAAAAATTATATTATTTCAAAGACCTGGGGATATAATAAGTGAAGCAGATATATAGACAAGTGATCGTCTAGTGTGTCCCCAGATGGCAGAGAACATATTCCACTGGGGTACTGGCTGCCTGGCCACGGGGTCCCCAGGCGTGTAGAGGAAACTCTGAGGTGGTGTGCTCATGACCTCAGCTGCCTGGACCATCTCAGCAGTTGAGTCTCCAGTCTTCTTCTACACCCATCTGCCACAGGTACCCATGGATATTACTGGATGCCCCTCCTCTGTCTTTCACCTTCAGAAAGGACCCCTCACTGAGCAATTCTATAGGGAACTATAGGTGAAAGGGGCTCTGGGAAATGTGTTGCAAGTGATGGTGCTGATGGGGAATTGACAGCAGATTGATAGTCAAGATTTTGTTGTTCTTTAAATAAATGTTTTTTTAAAGAAATAGTTTCCTTTTCTAGTTTGAATTATTTTTTAATGGGTTAACAACAATATATATGTTTTAGGTGTACAGTTCCTTATTATACCCTGGACACATCTGCCATGGTTCTATGCTATTTCAGGCACAACTTTTTGAATAGGGAATAGGATATTTAGACAATGACAAGGTGTTGCTGTAGAATCCTAGATGTCGATGCTTTGTTTCTCTGTCAGGGTTTGTTGAGTGCTCAGAAGTGCCCTTATCTGACACACATTCATCAGCTTCACACACCAAGGTCAGAGGTCCAAATGACAGCACACTGGCATCACCACCTGAATCTGCTACAGAACTTCTCTGTTCTGAGTCCCCTCTAAATTGTGACCACAGTTGGCTGACAGGTGGGATGGCGCCGTTTACACAAGTGTGGGATGTGTTCTTGCAATATTTCAGAAGTGATTACAAAACACAGTGCTTCAGTATCTGTCATCAACAGTGCCAAAGGCATTTACTTGTCTTAACTTGAAGGGGGTGATCTGAATACTTCAGACATCTGGACCCTTGACATGTTTACCAAAATGGCAAGCCCACGAATTTTTTTAGGATATGCATCCACCAACTGCTGCTTGTGTGTTTCTATTAAACACACACCTGGTCATTCCTTGTTCATCAAGTCTAGTTAACGTGATGTTGTGAGGTGTGGTGTGATGCTGTTTGGAATGTTCAGACAATGAATTAGGACAGAGCACAGGAGAGGTAACCACCTTGCCCCAACACTGGATGAATGGCATCTTGTTCATTGCAGATAACATACTCTGTAGCTCAGTGGGTGGTAGCCTGGCAGTGCCTGTATTTGCTCAAGCCTGGAGTCAGCTCTTTCAAAACCTTCACACCACTATCTGCAGGTGGTCAGCAGAGGGAGATAATACACAGAAAGAAGGAAAAAGGGTGAGAGCTCTCCTGACACTCTTCTCTAAATATTTAAACCACAAGAAAGCCCCATAATTTGCATATGCTCTTTCTCTTAAATCTCAAGTGGTCCTGTCTCTCAAAATGCTATCAGAAGATCTATATCTTAAGATATGTCTTGAGGGTCTCCGCGGTGGTGCAGCGGTTGAGCGCTGGGTTGCGGAGCTGCCCGCAGCCTCTGCAACATAGGTTCGATCCCCAGCCACTGGGTGAGGGTCCCACGTGGTGGGAAGACCTCTCCTGCTGTGCCCGCTGTTCCCCTCAGCAGTGTACTTTGGTCCTCCTGCCTGTTCTGCTTCCCGCATTGGCTCTGGTGAATTCTCTCACCCTCCCGCGCTTCTGACTGTACCCAGTGCTTGTATAAATAAATAAATAAATACATCTTAAAAAAAATATGTCTTGAGCAAAAGAGAAAAGTCAAAGAAGAGATGGGGTTACCGTTACAGCTCCTTGGAGTTCTGCTCCTCTGGCTTCAGGTAAGAATATTTGGATAAATAAAATGCTATCATGTGTTAGTATAATGAATATATAAAGAAATCAAGCAAGACACACACACACACGCACACACACACATACACACACAGAGGCATGTGCACGCAGAAGGAAGCAAGCAAACAACAATCAAGTAGAAATAAGACAAATAGCTTGTGAAGCCAGCCAGCCTGTATTGGAATCAGGGCCATTAGGTCCACACATGCCCTGGGGCCCACCCACGGCCAACAACGGGCAGAAGTTGCCATCCACTGGCCAAGTATTGTGTTAATTTGATGGTGAGCCTCTCGTGGTGGAGGCTCTGCTGGAATGAACATTTGATAAAAGATTTCTCACCTCTGCATCACCCCATGTATCCACTCCATGCTTTTTTTCCAGACATCATTCTTCTAATCTTGCCATTTCTACTTCAATTATCTAAAACTCTTTTCTCAAAGTGATACTATTGGCTCTAGATGTCACTAATGCATTTTCTATTTGATCAGCATGCCTGATGGCAATCACTCTTGTGGCTGCCACCTCCACCTCCCGGTCCACCTGGAGCCCTGGAGATACTGTGCAGACAACTCCAACTCCGCCCACACACACAAACACACACACTCTGCTCCAGCCCTTGCATGGCCTTGCAAGGCATCCACCATATTTATCCCCCTGCAGGGGTGTCCTCTCGCCCACTCTGGATTCTGAACTCTGCACGGTGGGTCCCCACCCATGTGAATAACCTCCCTTATGTCCCTTCACTTGCACACCCAAACTGGGTGCATCTTTTGTCACGTGCATGTGGGGAGCCCTCGTCTCTCCTAGCTCAGCACTCCCACTACACTTGCATCTTCACCCCACGTACATGACAGCTCCATACTGCGTGGGCTTCAGCACCCTGCGCAAGCTTCCACCTTCACCTGTCAGCAAGGTTGTCTCCTCCCTCTGCTGGGGGCCCAATGTTCTAAATCTAATCATTAAGAATAAGCCCTGCTTAGGAACTGGGAGCGACTGGGTGATGGTAGAATATGCAGGTTTAGGGGACATAGTAGCTTCAAGGTTATAATTGAGCTCTTGGTCTAAGGTGAACCTCAGCTTCTAAAGAGAAAGAAGTTGATTTAAGAGGGAATAGAAAGCAGGAGGAAAAATGTGGGAAAATCAGGGTACCCTTAGCATGGATAGTTTAATAGCAACAGTGCTAGGAATGTGTCTGTGCTTCCCAGATGTGGAGGGGAAATCCCTGCCCTAGCTGGTGTTGGTGGAAAAGATGGGGCAGAACTCCCATAAAGGCTGAGCAGGGATCACAGGTGAGTGATGGCAGATAGGGTGTCTGGTCCCTTCCTTACAAACCCTGATCACTCAGTTTTTCTATTTGGGCATATAATTTATAGTACCTCTGGTTGGTAGTGCCAATAATGTAGCATGCCAAACCATCAGAACAAAAGAAACGTCTCTGGCCTCATGAATATCCATAGGTTCCAAATTGAGGGGGGTTCTGAGGTTGTGTCATGCCTGACAGACCCTGTCTGCATTGGAGAGGAAGCAAAAAGCATGTCCTCAAACATGAGGAGAGCAAAAACAACACTCCATTCACAGATTGATAGTGCCCTTGGTCCCCATGGAGAAACACACTCTGCAGGCAAATCTCTGGTCTGACCTGGAGCCCTGAGGATACTGTGCTATGCGGTTACTGAGACAAACCAGTCTGCAGCAGTGCCCAGCCTGCCCCACTAGCACATTTGCATTTTCCCTGAGCACAGCTCCTCCTTCCACACTTATGTCTAATCTATGGAGCCCCCGAGGGTCAGTCCAGGCAGGACCCAGCTCAGATATGAGGGGCTCTGCTCAGCTCCTCAGCCTCCTGCTGCTCTGGCTCCCAGGTGAGGAAGGAAACACCAGGACTTGATCAGCCCTTGGTGGGCAGGACCCCTGGCCCTCAGGGAAGTCCTCTGATGACAGGATGACAGTGTGGGTGTGTTTTCTGTGTCCATCTCAGGGGCCAGGTGTGACATCCAGATGACCCAGTCTCCACCCTCCGTGTCTGCATCACCAGGATGCAGTGTCATCTCAACCTGCCAAGCCAGTGAGAGCGCTAGTTACTAGTTACACTGGTATCAGCAGAAACCAGGGAAAGCTTCTAAGTTCCTCATTAAATATGAAACTGATTTACAACCCGCGGTCCCATCTCGCTTCAGTGACAGTGGATCTGAGACAGATTTCACTCTCACCATCAGCAGCCTGGAGCCTGAAGATGCTGCCACTTTCTGCTGTCAGCCAGGTAACAGCTTCCCTCTCACAGTGACACAAGCCTGAACAAAAACCACCCAGGGAGCAGATGTGTGAGGCTGGGCAGCACCAGCTGCTCCTAATGATGCCCCATCTGCTGAGAGCACATTTCATATCCAGCCACACTTTAAAGAAGACAGCAAATGTAGGCACAGATGGCAGGGAAGCTCCTCTACACCCTAAATGTTCCTCCTCCCCAGCCAAGCAGCATGAGCTGGACAATCAATATCTAATTCAAAAAAAGACAGTCATTTTTATATCTGAGGAGTCTGGGTTACAGCATCAGCCAGGGTTCCTAGCATAAAAGAGAACTCATCCTAGCTAGTCCAAGGAATTATTTGTTAATAATAATAATGTAGAACTAAATCATGTATCATTTCATATGTCGGTGGATATGGTAACAATGGAAACAAATGCCAGAAGTGGAAAGATGGTCTTTCCCCGAAGTCAGAGCAGTGATGTAGGTCCCAGACTCTGACTTCTGCAGGAAACTGGAGGTGAGGCCGCCTATGCTCCCTGCTGCCTGGAGGGTCTCACCAGGTGATTCTCTCATCGTCAGCTCCTCCCACACACCTGCCTGCGAGTGCTCAGGAGAGGACTAAGACGTCCTCTTCTGACTTTCCAATTTCAGGGCAACACCCTCATCAGGGGACTCTGCAAGAAATAACAGAAAGTAAAAAGGTTTTGGCAGTGTCTTTCCAGAAATGATAGCAATGTTGGGAAGCTGACAACCCAGTGTTATCACTCATTCCCCAACTCAGGTTTTTAAGATAGGGGTTGAACCCCAGATATTCTTAAACGTTCCTCCAAGTATCTAGCTAACCTGGGTTCATAGCAATGAAACTTTGTTAAATCATATATATACAGAAAAGTAAAAAAATTACTGTAAATATATAGGAATCATTGACAGACTTCCTTGATAAAAAACCGCATGGGGATGTACATGTCTATGTGTGTGGTGGCACACACTCTTTTTCTTTGATATGCAAATGCTCTGTTGCTTAGAATTTGTCCGAAATCCAGTGGTATCATCAGTGTCACAGGAGCTAGTTAGAGATGTGTACTGGGGAAGGTTCAGAGGGAAAGAGGTAAATAGCAAACCCATCCCAAGTTCCACTGATTCGTGGAGGGATGCCTTTTCTCCCTGCAGGATTATGAGCTTTAATATGAGAGCTGCTAGTCAATCCACTACATTATATATTGATTTCAAAGATGAGGCATAAATTTTATTACAATATAATTGCAGTGATTAAATGACGTGCCCCCCACCCCTCCGGTCCCCGCCACTCCCAGTGGCTAATATGAGATTTTCCTTGTCTCCTGCAGGGGGCACCAGGGAGATGAGGAGCTGTGCTGGGGCACCATCTTGCTGCAGCTCCTGTGTCTGACACCCTCAGGCTGCAGGGCCAGGAAACCCCATCAATAGAGCCCTGATCAGTCAGCCCAGGAGCCTGCTGCCTCCAGAAGCTTCAGAGAGTATGATCACAAAGGGTGCCCGTGCAGTGAGCTGTGAGGACAGATAATGGAAAGGAGGCACAAACATCTTTGTTCCAGAGAATGTGATTGGATCTGAGAAGAGTCTGAAAATCAGCTTAAAACATAAAAGAAAATAAAGTCCAGAAAAAAAATTGCTAATGTGAAATATTATTTGGATTCACTTTCCCTTTCACACAATTGCAGCCAACTTGAAACATAAATTTGTTAATATAATGGGATGTATGTGTTTATGAGCATGAATTTCAAAGGTGACTTGATATTTATAAGACTGGTATCAGCTCATGGAATATATACAGGTCACTGAACAGAATGAGGACACGGTGAATAAACTCATAGCTCCGTCTCAGACTTGTTTTTGATTTTTTAAATGCATTTCTGATGTTCCTCTTGGGGATCAGGCTATATCCAGAGGAATCCCTCATATTTTCCTCAACACAAAAACTACCTCAGAAAATGAGGGCTTTGATTCTTTAATTAATTGAATGATTTTAATTGAGGTGATATTTGGATACCCGCATCAGGTATCACCAACATAGTGCAACCAGCATCAAATCAACCCTAGTCCACCACCATAAAAACCCTTGATTTTTTTATACCCCTCCTGGAGGAAGAGTGAAATAACTTCAACTCCTCCGCTCTGCTACAGCACTTCCATTTATCCTTACTTAAAACTGAAAATATAAAGTTACAGTATCACAACTTGCCTCATCATAGGCCATTATTACAAAGATCGAAACACTGACCTCATGCAGCTTGGATTTGAATGGGATGCTTAGGTTATAAACAGGTAAGATTTCTGCTGCTGCTCCTACCCTGCTCCCTCTGGTCCCTGCCTGGAGCAAGGTGCTTGCCCAGAGTGAGTGGGGCTGTGGGTGTCCTGTCCATTTAGTCTGTCCTCAGACCTCCTCATAGCAGAGTCAGAGGAAAAGAAAACCGGATAGTACAACTGTTAAAATATTTCTATTTCTGCAAAAGTAAAGTCAATTACAATCTCATTAATTGCCAAGTATACAAATCATCTTTAATCATGAACCGGGGACTTTCAAGTCATCCTGGGACATGAAACATCCAACACACAAGTCAAAGGAGAAAGTCAATGTCTGACACTATGTACAAATATCACTTGTGCAGATGTCCCTGGCGTCTCTCACCATGTTCAATATTTATTTCTAGTTAAAAATCACATTCTGCTTCACCACACTCCTCCATTTTTCTCGGAAAAAAAGTTTTCATGAGATGAGGAAGAAATGGGAGTCTTTATCCTTCATGTTCCTTGGGCTTATAGTGACTGCTCATGAAGAATTTTCTTATTTTTTCCTTCTGTAATCCTTTGCTCAGTTCTGTGAGTACAGGTGGGAGTGAGGACAGTTGAATTCTTGCTTCCAAAGCATCAACTCTGTCCTTTCAAAATTCTCAAATAGTATTTGGATTTGAGAATGTTGATTCCAACGTGTTTGAAGGATGAAATGAGGGGCAGCTGAAGAGCCTTTCAATGCGCTGTGGCTGCAGTGCCCTGGCAGAGGATGGCCAGTGCCTGAGCCTGACCACGTGGAGGGAATTCAGAAGCTGCTGGAATATGAGGAATGGACACCACACCTGATAAAGAAGCACATGATTGTGGGATGTTTGTCTTACAGTAAATCTACCCTTAATCTGATGGTGGAAAAAGAAGGCCAGAGTGGAGAAACAGGAAGAACTTGGATCTGACAGTTAAAATGATTAAGTCACAGGTTTAAGCCTTTCTTTCAGCTTGCCACACTGGATATTCTTTTGTATAAGCACTCTTCTATTTATGTAGTATAAATTGATATTTCTGTTTATTATAACTGAAAATTTAATAATGAACTCCATATTTTGGTAAAGTTTGAGCAAATTTTGCTAATAAGTTTGGAAATATCATGATTTTATTGACACATTGTGATGTCAAGTCCCAGGAAATGGGACATAATTTGTGTTTAAGATAGATCTGTTTTTATACTAGAACCCACAAAGACATGAAGGCTAAAAATTGTATAACTCAAAATTTTCTGGGGAATAATTGGTTATTTAATAAGACTGTTAAAAAAGATTTTGATATTAATGAATAAAATGCTCTAAAATAAAGTTAAAATCACTTTATTATTTTAGTACAAGCCTGAGGCAGAATATGATCTGCAGAAAATTAATGGAGATAAGAAAAAGAAATTTGATCTTATACCTGCCCACATAAAAGTAGATACACACTTTCTGGCAATACTACTACTACTACCACTACTACTACTACTACTACTACTACTACTAATAATAATAATAATAATAGGGTAATATTGATACCAGCAATAGCCCAAATATTTTCATTAGACACATATTCATATGCATTTCACAATCTGTTCCACATCATAAATTATTCAATCATTACTTCCTAAATGAAGGGACATTGCTATTTATGGAAATATTTAAAATGCATTTTGATAACAAAAATGTCAAAAGCCATCATTATTTATGATGGCCAGTCCCATGTGTCCCCCAGGGACAACCTGTTCTCCAGGCCTGTGAGTCCTGGGACACAGGCCATGGGGCCTGCACTGTGCACTCAGTCCCCTAGGGGTTATGAGGAGAGTCAGCCCAGCAGCTGTGCTCAGTCTGCCCTGCACCTGCTCATTTGCATCTTTTCAAGACACATTCCACCTCCCTGGAGACTTATTAGTAGGCTGGTCACAACCCATATTGTCAGTCCCAGGCCAGACCCAGCATGGACATGAGGGCCCCTATTCAGCTCCTCAGCCTCCTGCTGCTCTGGCTCCCAGGTGAGGAAGGAAATACCAGGAGTTGAGCAGCCCCAGGTGGGCAGGACCCCTGGCCCTCAGGGAAGCCTTCTGATGATGGGATGACAGTGTGGTGTGTTTTCTGTTTCCATCCCAGGGGCCATGTGTGCCATCCAGATGACCCAGTCTCCACCCTCCGTGTCTGCATCTCCAAGAGACAGAGTCACCATCTCCTGCCGGGCCAGTCAGAGTGTTAGCAATGAGGTGGACTGGTATCAGCAGAAACCAGGGAAAGCTCCTAAGCTAATCATCTATCATGCATCCAGTTTGCAACCCGGGGTCCCATCCCGCTTCAGTGGCAGTGGATCTGGGACAGATTTCACTCTCACCATCAGCAGCCTGGAGCCTGAAGATGCTGCCACTTACCACTGTCAGCAGGATTGGAGTTTCCCTCCCACGGTGATACAAGCCTGAACAAAAACCACCCAGGGAAGCACATGTGTAAAGCTGAGCAGCCCCAGCTGCTCCTCCTGGTGCTCCATCTGCTAAGAGAGTTTCTAAGAAGCAGTGAAGCTATGAAGATAACTGGAAGGTTTATATAGAAGGGCAGGGAGACCCCTCAACCCCTAATCCTCATTCCCCACCTCCCCCAGCAACACAGATCTGATAATACTTCTGCTGATTAAATAAAGATATAAGTAGTTGTGGAATGAGGACAACCACAGGGAAGGGGGGTTGAGAAGCAGAAATCAGTGAACAAAGAAAGTGGGAAGCATTGTGTCTCCGGCAGTGGACTGTGGGTTCTCTGGTGGTGGACAGAGTGGTCACAATGCCTGAAGGTGGGATCCTACACTGCTATTATGAAAACAATGGTATAAACTAATATTTACTCAACAGAAAAATTAAGATAATAAAGGTAATTAAGCCCAAGGAAACTGGGTTATAATACCAGTTGAGGTTCACACAGCAAAAGACAGTCACTGTTGATCTTCCATGCCTTAACTGTTTTCATTCAGTGAATTAAAGTCTGAATTACAACCTGGAAAAGAACTGGGATATGGAAATCGGGGAAGCTGATATTAGAAATGGGTGACTCTGGTGTCTCCAGAAGGAAACGCATCTACTGCTGGAGATACAATCTGCCCAATTGTGTGGTCCCCAGACCTTCCGGGGAAGCCTAGACTGGGAGATGCTCTCAGCTGCCTGCACCTCGCAGGTGATTCTCCAACCCTCTACTCTGTCCACACATCTGTCTGCAGGTGCCATGGATGATATTGAGGCCTCTGCTTCTGACTTCCAGATCTCAGGAAGGGCCCCACTTCGATCAACTCCACAGGTAATCATAGATGGAAAAGGGGTGCTGGGAAATATGAGTCCAGAAGTGATGACAGAGGTGGACAGCAGGAGGTAGTAGGGTCCCTATTCTTCACCTCTGAGTGTTTTGCTGTTAAAGAATGTCCCGGGATACACAGGAGGTGCCGAAGGTATGAAGTAACTGAGTAAGCAAAAAAAAAAGAAAAAGAAAATTAATATGTAAGAAATTAGATGTATTAAATCATGTGATCAATAAAAACTTTACTTGTCATAAAACTATTTATGAAAATAGGTCTTAGAGTCTGTGAAAAATATGTTATTACCTGAGGGAAAGGAAGTAAGAGTGCTTTGATGGGCCAAGGGCATTAGTGCAATACTACGGGGCCATTAGGAGTTGGTGGTGGGTTAGAGAAGCAACACAGATATAAAAATGCCACCGATTTAATAAAGACAGCTGTAATTAAACCCAAAGAAACTGGGTTATGGCTCTAGTTGAGTTTCAAGGTCAAAGGGCAGTCACTGCTAATATTCCATGCTTGAATTTGCTTCAACAGAGAATTAAAGTCTCACTACAAACTTCCAATGGCCCAGGATTTAGTAGTGAGGGAAAATGACACTAGAAATGGGTGACTAGTTTGTGTTACCAGAAATTAATGCATCTACAACTGAAGATAGAGGTTTGTCTTAATGGACTATGTTCTGTGATTAGAATTCACCTTGGGGAGATGAATAAATACCTTCTGAGCAGTTGTATGGAAGCAAACGAGCTTCCCAACACCTGGATTAGTAGGAACTCAAACATATTTGTTGCAAAATCATAAAAATAAAATTATGTTCCATCTTTATGAAAAAACTCTAAAATTTGAAAAATCTGTGTGAGCATTGAGCCACTCTCCAAAATAATCTGATGGAAATTTGGTCTGGGAATAAAACAATCTGTTTTTAAAAACACAGACAATATCTCAGAAAATGATGCACTTGATACATATGAAATCTGAGTCACCCTTGTCACTGATCTTTGGGCAACCAATGTCTCAGACAACTCTAGTGTTATTTCTAGGGTCACTGAGGATCTAGGGTGTAACAGCACCTCCTGGGGGTAATAGGTGGAATTGCTTCAGCTCCTCTGTTGTTTTAGAGCAGTCTTCATTTTTTTTTACATAAAACCAAAAATAGTCAATTACAGAATCATAGCATTCCTACCTTTTGGGAATTTTGAACAATCAGACAGAACCACTGATCTCATGAAGCTTGGATTCGAATGGGATGCTCAGATTATAAACAAATAAGATTTCTGCTGCTGCTCCTTTCTGGTACCTCACTGAGAACTATGTCCTTGCCCAGGGTGAGAGAGGCTGTGTTCTCATCCCCCATCATAACAGAATCAGCAGTGGCAGCTAATAAATATAAGAGTTTTAATATTTGTGCTTTTGCATAAGTAGAACAATTGAAAGGTCATTAATTGCCAAATAGCCAAATCATCTTTAATGATGGAGAGTGGATGTTCAATCCATCTTTCAACATGAAACCATCCAATACACAAGTCAAAGGGGAAAATCAGTGCTGATAACAGCCACAAAAATCACTGAACACGTGATGAACTGGCATCGTTCACCATGTTTACTATTTATTTCTAGTGAAGATCACCTTCACTGTTTTACCTCCCAACTACAACTTTTCTTAGAAAAAAGCTTTCTATACTATACTAAGATGGGAGTCTTTATCCTATATGTTCCTTTGATTTAAAATGACTCCTCCTTGAAGTTCTTACATCCTTTCTCCTTCTGTAATCCTTACCTCAGACCTTTGAGTACAGAAGGAAGAGATGGCATTTTAGTTCTCTCTTCAAAGGCATCAATTTTGCCCTTTCAAAGCTGTCAGTTAGTGTTGAGTTGGGAAAATATTGATTCCAAACTTTCACAGGATGAAATGTGGACAGCAGACAGCCTTTCAAGAAACTATTTCCGTGACTTCAATAACTTCTCAAAAGATGGCCAGAGACTAAGCCTGACCACATGGAGGGATTCTCAGAACCTGCTGGAAGGTGAGGCATGGACACCACACAAGGTCAAGGAGCACATCATCCTGGGATCTGTTAGTATCCACTGAGGCTGCCCTTGATATGATGGTGGCAAAAGGAGGACACAGTGGAGAAGTGAGAAGAGATTGGAAATGAGAGTAGAAACTAAATCACCAGACTGAGCCTGTCTTGCAGGCTGGCACTATGGGTTATCATTTGTCACATTGCTCCTCGATCTAATGCCGTGTTCAGTGAGGTTCTTGTTTATTTAACAGAAAATTGGCTAAATATTTTCAATACTTTGACAATTTGAATCGCCATATTTTGATAAAGTGCTGGGAAATAGCTTTTTTTACACACTAATGTTAAGTCCCAGGAAATGCAAAATAATTTTTCTTGGAAATAGATCTGTTCTTATGTTGGAAACCACCAAGACATGAAGGCCAATGATCATGTATAGGAATAGTTTCTGGGAAAAATTTTTATTACTTCATAAAATTTAAAAGGGATTTTGATACCTAATCATAAGAACCCCAGGATGAGGCTAAAAAAAAATCTTTTTTGAGAGTTAGTCACAAGCCTAAGACATAATGTAGAACAAAAAGGATATGAACATACACACACACACATACACAATTTAATGATAATAACAGTGGTGATACTGGTACCAGCAGTGGTCTATATAGTTTAATTACACACATTTTATATGCATTTCATTATTTGTTCCTCATCACATACCATATCATTATTACATTCTAAATAGAAAGAATACTGCTTATTATAGAAATATTTTAGAATGCATTTTGATGGCAAAAATAGCAAAAGGCATCAGCAACATTTACCCACGTGATGCTTCACCAGACCCTGGTGGCCACCAGAGAGCACACGTTTTCTGTGTCTGCGAGCTCCTGGGACACAGGCCCCTGTGGTTGGAGGAGAGTCAGCCCTGCAGCTGTGCCCAGCCTGCCTCACCCTTGCCCATTTGCATCTTTCCAGGCCTCAGTCCACCTCCTTGGAGACTTATTAGTAGGCTGGTCATAGCCCCTGAGGGTCAGTCCCAGTCAGGACCCAGCATGGACATGAGGGCCCCCGCTCAGCTCCTCAGCCTCCTGCTGCTCTGGCTCCCAGGTGAGGAAGGAAACACCAGGAGTTGAGCAGCCCCGGGTGGGCAGGGCCCCTGGCCCTCAGGGAAGTCCTCTGATGACAGGATGACAGTGTGGGTGTGAAATGAGAGTGGTGGCAGGTGTGAGCGGGTCCAGAAGAAGATGTGGCAGCCAGTGTGCTTGAGTCCATGGGGAGTGTGGCCTGGCCTGAGCTGTCTCTGGAGGCATGAACGCCACCTTTTTATGTGGCTCCGGACACAGAACTGTCATTTTGACTAAGTCCAGGTGTGCCGGATGTCATGGAAAGGGAAGGGACTCACTTCTCATCCCCTGACTGCTGCTCTCGACCTTGAAATATGTCAGTAATCATTGGCAACAAAGATTTATAGATCGTGAACACCACCCAGTGCATCCTTTTCTGGCCATTTTCTTAGCCCACTTCCCTGCATCCCCACAAGCACCAGAACAGGCTATGACCATCGCGTGCTGCAACAGAAATCCTCAAGTCAGTTGGTGGTTCATTTTGAAGTGAAGAACCTATCACCCAGAGAGAACCGGTCTCCAGACAGGTGAGCAGTGATATACGGAGCTAACATCTGACCTTTGGGAAGTTACCCACAGAAGCATTAGAAGCCAAACAGATGGCTCAGTAGGAAGCAGAGAGGGCAAGACTTGTGGTAGAAAAGGCTAAGCAGCAGCAGAAGAGGGCCATCAACTCTGCCAAGTATGAATCCAAGGCCAGGGAGTTGATGCCCACATGCTTATCACTGCAGGCAACGTCTTGCTCAAACCAAACTGCATCCCATGGAGAACATTCCTGCCAGCTCCAGAAATTACCTACCAACTATCCAGGCAGTCAGTGCTGCTCCAGCTGCCCATGAGAGCCCAGCCCTGCCTGCACCTATTTGGCCATCAGGGACACAACACCAACGAGCCTTCCAATCACCTTGGTTCTGCCTGCACCCCTTAAATTGCTGTGAAATTTCATGACTGGCTTCAAATGAAGGAAAGACTAATATCAATTTAGCCCTCAAAAAAGAAAAAATACAAATTTAGTGATCTTGCTTGAGTGAGACTAGTATCCTTGCCTCCTCTCCATACTGCTGACCACAGGGCATCTAACTAGATCTAAGATCCACCAACTCCTTATCCTCACCAGCACCTAAGGGTGGGACATTCCCAGGTCCTTGTCCTTCCTCCATCCCAGTCACCCGACCAGTCAGCATGACTCACAACATGCTCTGTCACAGAGTCCTTTAGAGCAGTGATATGGCTTCTTTAGAAGAGCCAGATCCTGGAGCATCACTGTGCAGCCGAGGGGAGGTGTGAGCACAGGAGGAGCATGGCCAGCTCCCCCTCCAGCTGCTGTCTCCCCAGGGAGCTGATGGCAACAGCAGCCCAGGACAAGCCTCAGGCCTTCCAGTGCTTTCTCTCAATCAGATTCCTCCACCTGCATCTTAAACAGCCCCATGATTTGAGAATCACTGGAAAATACTTCAGTCCATTATTCATAATGGAAAAAGTGGGCAAGTTCAGGGCAGAGCAGATATCCTATGCCAGTGACATTGACACTTGGATCATCCAGCACACACTGCACATGTATGAGGCTAGACCATTTAACACAATCCGTGAAGCAATGCTTATATTCGTCCATCAGGCATGACACGAGTTTTCTGCTTTGTTCTATATTATTCATTATGATTGTAAAATATTACCCATGGCACTCTAAATTTATTTCTTGACCAGGGACAGTTAAATCCCCATTTTACAAAAATAAATAAATAAATAGGAGAGAGAAATGCTTCTGAAGTTTCCTCTATCAAAACTCGTTAGGTGACCAGCCTGAAGAAATAACGCTAGAGCAGGCCTTGCAGGACAGGGGAAGTTGTTCCTTATTGTGAGTCATGGGACAAGCACTAGAGAAACTAGAAAAAGTAAAAAAGCAAAATAATGATTATCTCAGAAGAAGACTTCAATGCATTACAACATTTCTTAGGTTAAAGATTTACCGGCAATGGAGAAAAAAACACATAGAACAGGGCTGAGTGGATGAATGGAAGTCTAAGCAATTAGTGTAAACTAAGACAATGACCTTTTGAGAGCTGTGAGCCAGGAGGTGAAGAAACAGCCTGAGAACCTGAAGTGTCTGTGGATGAAACACACATGGATTAGGTTTAAGATTGTTTTTCAGGGGTCTCTGCTAAGTGTACTTACAATAATGGTAATTGTTATAGTGCTAAATATCACAGTGATCATCATTATAAATTAATAGCAATATATTTATTCTTGGGCAAAGTTCTAAATGTTTTCTTGTGGTTAACATTAAAACATAACAGTAAGATAGATACTATTACTATCACATATTCGCAGATATGGAAACTGGAAAGGGGAAATTTATATGATTGCAAATTTATATGATTGTCATCCATCTTCAAGCAATGCAGCTTCCTCCCTCATGTAGCTATCCGGCTTCAGATTCTAGCACTATAATGTCTGGACTACTGGACAGATATCGTTGGGCTGTGGGCCAAGCATTAATAAAACTCTTTCCTTGAGATGTTAACAAAGACTGGGACAGCAAAGAATAGAAGTGCTGTGGGGAAGCAGCAGATTTAAAGGAAATGAGCAGACCTGGAGTTTGTGCCCAGCTGCTCAGTTAGTTCTCATTCCGGACCACTGCTCACCTCACATGTGCACTTTCTGAGCATCTCACAGACCCACATGGGATTCCATCTACATTAGGAATGAGAGCAGTTTCCCAAATTGTGAAAAGAAAAAGCTGAGTCTGGCTGAAGGATGTTTGGTGCAGGCCAGAGTGATATGGATACTGGAGACTCTCCAAGGATAGCTTCCTGCCTGCAGGTCAGCCCATCCTCTGTCTTCAGGGAAATGGTGTGACTACCCGAGGGGTCAAGGGCTGGGTCCTGCCCACCCTGCAGTGTTGTGCCCAACGTCGACTAGTGCAGCCCCCAAGGACACACAGACAGCCGATGCAAGAACACAAACAAGTTTATTATGGGCTCGAGTCCAGGCTCATGACACGCACCAATGTAACAGCGGAGGTCAGGAGCCCTGAACAAAGGGAACAGTGATCTTATATAGGGTTACAAGTAGATTTCTAAAAATTAAATCATGTTGGCAATCATTTATTGGTTACACAGGTGCATCTCCTAACAACGGTGGGTAAACATTTATTGATTACACAGGTGCATCTCCTAACAACGGTGGGTACACATTTATTTTATGGCTAGTTTGACCCATTACTCGGCTCCGCTGTGGCTGGCCATCCAAGATAAGACAAGAGTGGGGTGAGGGTCATAAACCCTCTTTGGAATGCAGGCTATTTAGTCTTGAGTAAGCAAAACTTGAAAATACTAAAATGGTGGTTATACACAAGATGGAGGAATAGTGGCTAAGTCTCACATGCAGGTGTGGCTGTCCTGCCACCCTATCAACAAGTGGAATTAATTGGACTCTTTAGTCTCACACACACAAAAATAAGGTGACATTAGTTTCCTCAGGAAAATATCCTCACTAAGTGGCAAGTGAAAGCTCTATCTGGAGAGATAACTACTCATCAACACTTGGTACAACCGGATCCATTCATGCTCCAAGGAGGCACATTATTGATAAACAGAGAAATAGGACCACAAGCCTGTATATTGTTCCCAACAGACATATGTCAAGAATATCATTCTTACTCTAGGTTAATAATGAAGCTATTATAGGTGAGTAATGAGGGAGGACACAGAAAATGTAATTTTGTGACCAGTGGAGAAAAATTCAGTGCTCAGCCTGAGTCAACAGGCTTCACTGAATGACCCCTGGGGGTGGCTGCTCAAGTGTGGAGAGTTACTAAGGAAATGGTCTCTGCAGCTAGAGGCCGGATTTGCCCCACCTCCAATGATTTGCATGCTTCCCCCAGCCTGCCCTGCTGCCTAGAGCCCATATCAGTGCTGGGCAGGTTTTGAGCAAGACCTGCCTCAGCCAGGACACAGGGGACCATGGAAGCTCCAGCACAGCTTCTCTGCCTCCTGCTGCTCTGGCTCCAGGGTGAGGACATCCAGGATGGTTCTGCTCAGGACACTTTATCTGCGTTTTGGGTCCTGGGAGCTCACACCTTTACTCAGCAAGAAAAATAACTAAAGTTCAATGTAGATCACCAACTCTATCTCTGCTCTGAAGACAGTAGTCATAATCTAGAATAACCCTGTTACTTTTGTGTTTTATTTCCTATTCAGGTACCACTGGAGAAGTACTGTTGACAGTCTCCAGCCTCTCTGTTACTATCTCAAGGAAAGAGGGCCATGATCACCTGCAAGGCCAGTCAGAGTGTTAGCATCTACTTAGCCTGGTACCAGCAGAAACCTGGACAGTCTCCCAGGCTCCTCATCTATGGTACATCTGCCAGAGCCAATGACATCCCAGACAGGTTCAGTGGCAGCGGGTCTGGGACTGACTTTACTCTCACCATCACCAGCGTGAAGATGCTGCCACTTATTACTGTCTGCAATATTATAATTTGTTCCACAGTGATTTGATGTAATACAAAAACCTCTGGGAGACCATCAGTGTTTATGTGGTGACAGCAGCAGCTTCCTTTATAAGCAGATGCTATGGTGGCTATTTTCACAGCTGTGCCTCTATTTGAAAGTCTGAAAGTTTTCAAGTGTAAAAACTTCTTTACTAGATTTGAACTCTGACTCGGGACTGTTTCTCAGACCAAAATGCACTGTCAGGTTCAGGCACCATTTCAGTGTCAGTGGCCCTGGATCAGCCTCCGTGAGTGACGTCTTTAAACACAGGCCTGTTCTGACCAGAGCAATGGAGCAGCAACAGTAGCAGCAAAGAGAAGTAGGAAAAAGGACATAAAACTATCACAGTTCACGGAGAATAGATTGTGTGCAGAGGAATTTCAAGCTAATCAACAGAAACTATTGGAATTAGTAATAAAAATAGCTCATCCCATTGAATTCAAGTGAATATGCAAAAAACAAATTGTATGTAATCCAACTGTCATCTCAATAAAAGTACAATAAATTAAATAAATAAATAAATAAATATAAACAGCTTCATAGATGAGTTTAACAGCCAATTTGACAGAAATAGAAAGTAAAGTAGTGGACAGGAAAAAACATTACAAACTTATTGTGTCAAAAAAACACAGAAATTATAAAAAGGGGTTAAAGAGCATGCAGAATATAGGGGGAAACATATCAAACAGGTTATACATGAAACTGAAGATGAAGGAGAGAAAATAGAGACAGAAAAACTATTGAAGACATCAGAGCCGAGAAATGTCCAAAACTGATGTCAGACCCATCTTTCCTAATAAAAAATACCTGAAAAAAATAAATAATAAAAGAATGAATGCATAGTGAGATAAACCAAGGCTGCCTTCTGTAAATCTCTACTATACTCAATAATAAAATTCTTAAATAAATAATTATACATAATAAATAATTAAAATAATACAATACTATACAACTAACAAACTAATTGAGGAGAAAATGATCCAACAAATCAAATATAAATCATTGAAAGCAGCAAAGATTAGAGAAATGCAAATGGATACAAGTTAAGTAAAAGTATTACTAATTTAAAAAAAGATGACCATGAGGAAGGATTGAGGAAGAAAAGACTTTAAATAATATGGGGACTCAGTATTTTTATTATTTACGCAAAGACTAATGACAAAAAGAACTGTAGATAAAAATCAATATGTACTCAAGTAGGAAGTTTACCTTCTTTCCAGTCAAAGTAGCCACAGAAATTTCTGACCGTTTAGAACAGTTTTGCTGCAGACCCAGGGAAAGAAGATTAGCTCCACAGCTACTTTCTCCAACTACAGGTTGTGCCTCCATCAGTTCTTTGCTTTGCTTCTGAATAAATACCCCTGAGTATTCATAGTCTTTTTCTTTTCTTTCTTTTTTTTTTTTTTTAAAGATTTATTTATACAAGCACTGGGTCCAGTCAGAAGCACAGGAGGGTGAGAGAATTCACCAGAGCCAGAGCGGGGAGCAGAGCAGGCAGAAGGACCGAAGTACACTGCTGAGGGGAGCAGCGGGCGGCAGGAGAGGTCTGCGCGCCATGTGGGACCCTCGCCCTGCGGCCGGGGATTGAACCCGTGCTGCAGAGGCTGCGGGCAGCTTCACAACCCAGCGCTCAACCGCTGCGCCACCGGGGAGGCCCTCCCTTTATTTTCTTTTTGGTCATCTTTGAACTTAATCTAGCACAGTGTCTGGCTCTCAGTAGCATCTCAAACACATTTGCTGCAAGAAGCATAAAAATGAAAAACTATATTCCTTCTTTATGAGAAAACTCAGTTATTTGAAATATCTATATGGGCATTGAGCCACTCTCCAAAATGGTCTGATGGAAATTTGGTCTGGATTGAAGTAATTTGTTTTAACAAACATAAACACTATCTCAAAAAATGAGGCGTGGATACATATGAAGTCACCCGTGGATACATATGAGTCACCCTTGTCACTGCTTTTTGGTCAACCATCTCAAGTGCTATTTACAGTCACTAACAGACCTGAGGTGTAACAGCACCTCCTGGGGGTAAGAGATGGAATTGCTTCGGCTCCTCTGCTGTGCTAGAGCAGTCTTCATTTCTTCTTCCATAAAACCAAAAATAGTTATAGAATTACACAAATTACAGAAACATAACATCCCTCCTATTGGGCATTTGGAACAAATCATACAGACCACTGACCTCATGCAGCTTGGATCTGAATGGGATGCTCAGATTATGAACACCTAAGATTTCTGCTGCTGCTCCTGCCCTACTCCTCCTGGTCCCTGCCTGGAGCCAGGTGCTTGCCTAGAGTAAGAGGAGCTATGGGTGTCCTGCACATGTAATCTGTCCTTATCCCTCATCATAACGGTTCAAGGAAGAGGGGACTGGTTAGCACAACTGTTTCTATTTATGTGTCGACAAAAACAGAGTCAATTGTAATCTCATTGATTGCCAAGTTCACAAATCATCTTTAACCATGAACAGGGGACTTTCAGGTAATTCTTCAGCATGAAGGATGACACACAAGTCAAAGGAGAAAGTCAAGGTTTGACACAAATATTAGTCATCCACATGTAGCTGGCATCACTCACCATGTTTAATATTTATTTCTTGTGAAAATCACCTTCTTCTGCTTTACCACACTCCTCCATTTTTCTTAGAAGAAAAGAAGTTTTCCTGAAGTAAACAAAAGATAAGAGTCTTTATCCACTGGGTCACTAAGATTTATAGGGAATACTCCTGAAACTCATATTTTGTTATGTAATCCTTACCGCAAACCTTAGAAAACAGATGGGGAAGATGACACTTGAATTATCTCCTTAAAACCATCATTTGTTCTTTCAAAAGTCTCCGTTAGTATCGGGTTTGGAAAACATTTATTCCAGCACTTTCACAGGATGAAATGTGGGGCAGTAGAAGAGCCTTTCATGGCACGATCTCCCTGACTGTAGGGGATGGCCAGTGCCTGAACCTGACAATATTGAAGGAATCTCAGACCCTGGTGAGTGTGAGCTCCTGGGACACAGGTCACAGGTCCTGCACTGTTCTCTCAGGCCCCTGCTGGTTGGAGGGGGAGTCAACCCTGCAGCTGTGCCCAGCCTGCCCCGCCCTGCTCATTTACATCTTTCCAGGCTTCAGTCCACCTCCCTGAAGACTTAATAGTAGGCCGGTCACAGCCTGTGAGAGTCAGTCCAGGCAGAACCCAGCGTGGACATGAGGGCCCCCACTCAGCTCCTCAGCCTCCTGCTGCTCTGGCTCCCAGGTGAGGAAGGAAACACCAGGACTTGATCAGCCCCAGGTGGGCAGGACCGCTGGCCCTCAGGGAAGTCCTCTGATGACAGGATAACAGTGTGGGTGTGTGTTTTCTGTTTCCATCCCAGGGGTCAGGTGTGCCATCCAGATGACCCAGTCTCCACCCTCCGTGTCTGCATCTCCAGGAGACAGAGTCACCATCTCCTGCCGGGCCAGTCAGAGTGTTAGCAATGAGGTAGACTGGTATCAGCAGAAACCAGGGAAAGCTCCTAAGCTTCTCATCTATCATGCATCCAATTTGCAACCCGGGGTCCCATCCCGCTTCAGTGGCAGTGGATCTGGGACAGATTTCACCCTCACCATCAGCAGCCTGGAGCCTGAAGATGCTGCCACTTACTACTGTATGCATGATTACACTTTTCCTCCCACAGTGATACAAGCCTGAACAAAAACCACCAAGGGAAGCAGATGTGTGAGGCTGGGCAACCCCAGCTTCTCCTCACCATTTGCAGAAAGCTTTTCTCAGATGTAGCCAACCTTTGAAACTGACTATACAATTTTGGTATAAAGGACAGTGAGGCTCCTTGAAACCCTAACTCTTCACCTTCTTCCTCAGATTACCAATACAGACTTGGCAGTGCCCCTGCTGATTTAGAAAAGAAACACAAAACCCTCAAGTATTCATTTAATCTAAAATGAGACCTCCTGTTTGTGTCTGCCAAGAAATTCCACCACAGCATCAGATGTCTTCTCTAAGAAACACTGAAAATGCTTTTAAAGTTGTAGAACTAGGGGCCTCCCTGGTGGCCTGGGGTAAGTCTCAGTGCTATCACTGCGAAGGCCTCAGTTCAATCCCTGGCCAGGGAGCTAACCTACATGGCACAGCATATCTTACCTGTCTCCTCAGCTGCTCAACTTAGCTGTATATTTCAATAGATCCACCTGTGCTGAGTAGATCACCACTCTGTTAGTAGATGCCTACTCTGTTGTAGAACTAAAATGTAGTTGGTAGTTTTCCTTCTTTCCCAAGGAACAGCTCCTGGCCTGCATGTCAGCCCCTCCTCTGTCTTCAGGGAAATGGTGTGAGTACAGGAGGGGTGAGGGCCTGGGTCCTGCCCTCACGTGTGGCTGTCCTGCCACCCAAGTTGCCTGGAGGAATAGGTTGGACTCTTCACACCTGTCTCTCACAAAATAAGTCTCAGGAAAAATAAGTCTCAAATGAAAACTATATCTGGCAGATCAACTTCTCATCAACCCTCAATATTGCTGGGCCCATTCATGCTCCACAGGAGATCAGGAAGCACATCACAGGAAAAACAGAATAGGCCCACGGGCCTCTAATTTGTTCCCAACAGACTTTCTTGAGGTGGATATGGAACTATTCTAGGTTCAGGGAGGACACAGAAGTAAATTCTGTGACCAAAGAGAAAGAGTCAGTCCGAGTCAACAGGCTTTTCTGAATGACCCTCCCCCCCCACCCCCACCGGGGGTGGCTGCTGATGTGTGGAGAGAAGCTAAGGAAATGGTCTCTGCAGCTAGAGCCCTGCTCCTCAACCCCCGCTGATTCCCCCCCACCCACCCAGCCTGCCCTGCTGCCCAGAGCCCATATCAGTGCTGGGCAGGCTCTGGGCAAGACCTGCCTCAGCCAGGACACAGGGGACCATGGAAGCCCCAGGGCAGCTTACCTGCCTCCTGCTGCTCTGGCTCCCTGGTGAGGGCACCCTGGATGGTTCTGCTTTGTCTGTGTTTTGGGTCCTGGGAGTTCACACCTTTGCTCAGCAAGCAAAATAGCTAAAGCTCAATGTAGATCACCCCACTCTCTCTCTGCTCTGAGGACAGTGGTCAAGATCTAGAATAACTGACTTTTGTTTTTATGTCCTATTCAGGTACCACTGGAGAAGCAGTGTTGACAGTCTCTGGTCCCTCTGTCTTTATCTCCAGGAGAAAGGGCCACAATCTCTTGCAGGGCCAGTCAGTATTTTATAGCAGCTACTTAACTTTGTACCAGCAGAAACCTGGACAGTCTCCCAGGCTTCCTATCTAAGGTGCATCCAACAGGCCCAATGGCATCCCAGCCTGGTTCATTGGCAGCGGGTCTGGGACAGACTTTACTCTCATCAGCAGTCTGGAGCCTGACTTATTCCTGGAGCTGCCACTTATTACTGTCAGCAGTATCATACTGGGTATTATACTGGGTTCCCACAGTGATTCAGTGTAATCTGGGAGACCATCTGTATTTATTCAGTGACCCGGCTGCTTGTTATTAAACAACTGATGTGGTGGCTGTTTTCACAGCTGTGCCTCTGTTTGATTATCTTAAAGTTCTCAAATATAACTTCTTGACAAAATTTGAACTCTGAATGGGGACTGTTTCTCAGACTGAAATGCACTGTCAGGTTCAGGCACCATTTCACTGCCCGTGGCCCTGGTTAGCCTCCCTTAAGTGGACGCCTTTCAACACAGGCCTGTCCTGTCCAGGGCAACAAGGCAGCAACAGCACCAACAAGGAGGAGTAGGAAAGAGGGACTAAAACTACCACAGTTCACAGACAATAGATTGTGTGCAGAAAAAAATACCAAATAGTCTATAGAGAAGCTATTGGAATTAGTAATAAAAACAGCTAATCCTATTTAACTCAAGGTCAATATGTCAAAACAACTCGATTTTATATATTTGCACTTAAGATGAAAGTTTCATATGGCAAAGGCAAAAAAATCTGTCCTCATGTTGCAAACAAAACAGACTCTGATTAATACCAACTGGGTATCTTAGAAGGACTGCACCCTGGCAGGGAGAAATGAACCTGGAAAAGCAAACTCTGCCCTGCAGGGGCCATTTCAATGCAGTGGCAGCCTCCCCAGCATTTACCCTGGCACAAGCAAAAAAGTTCTTGTACAACACAATGAAAATTGGATTTAGAATACACACACACACAAACACTGGAATACTACTCAAACAAAAAAAAGTGAACTCTTGTGACAATATAGATGAGACTGGAGGGCATCATTCTAAGCAAAACTAAGAAGAAAAGCAAATACTAAATGATTCCTATCACATGTGGATAGAAAGAAACAAAAGAAAGAAACAGAGAGACTCAATCAAACCAAAGCATCCTGGAACTCTTGCTGTAAAATAGAAGCTACCAAAGGGATAAGTACAGTGGGGAGGGGAGAAGGAGCTCACTGGACTGTGGTGGAGGATTATTGGTGCCTTGGTGGTGGGTGTGGTGTGGGAGCAGACACCTGAAGAGGCGTGACCCTTTGCTCTGATCATATGCAGTGAAATAAACCAATGTCACCTCAATACATAACTATATATGTATATATGTATGTACATAAAAGTAAAGAAATTACTTTTGATGAGTTTGGTAGAAGATTTGACAGAAGTAGAAAGTGAAATGGTGGCAAGGAGGAAATGTCAGAACTTTGCAGAGAGAAGTAAAGGGAGATCATATAGAATCCCTCAAGCGCACACAGGATAGAGGGGGAAACACCAGCACACTTATAACTGGAACTCAAGATGAAGAAGACTGAAAAGATGAAGAAGAAAGAAAATTTATTGAAGAGGTAACAGCCCAGACATTCCCACTACTAATTGGAAGTCAATCTCGAGTAAAGAAAAATACCTGAAATAAACACTTAATAGGCGAATGAATACACCAAGAAGATAACTAACATAAGCCAGGGATGCCTTTTCTTTATCTCTAGCATGCTTAAGGTATAGCAAAATGATAGATAATTAATGGACTGGATTAGGAAAACATGATCCAATACCTCAATAAATAAATAATTGAAAACAGCAAAGATGAGGAAAATTCAGATGAAATATAAACCCAAGATAATGAACCTGAAAGTATTACAAATGAATAAAAAAAGAAGAATGAATTGAGGAAGAAAGTACCTCTGTCAATAACACAGGCACTCAGTACTTTTACCATTTGCATGAAGAACTGTTTAGAATAGCTAAGTTTTGGAAACAACCCAAATGCCCAAAAATAGATGACTGGATCAAGAAGATGTGGTACATATACACCATGGAATATTACTGAGCATTCAAAAAAGATAAACACATGCAATTTGCAGCAACATGGATGGCGCTGGAAGGGATCATGCTCAGCGAAATAAGCCAAAAAGAAAAAGAAAAATACCGGATGGTCTCACTCATAGCAGGAATCTAGAAAACTTAAATAAGGGACCAGGAAAAAGAATAACTATAAGAAAGTGAAAATCGGGCCTCCCCGGTGGCGCAGCAGTTGAGCGCTGGGTTGCGAAGCTGCCCGAAGCCTCCACGGTGCCGGTTGGATCCCTGGCTGCTCCCCGGCCACCGGAGGAGGGTCCCACATGGCGAGGAGGGTCCCACATGGCGCGCAGACCTCTCCTGCCGCCCACTGCTCCCCTCAGCAGTGTACTTCGGTCTGCCTGCTCTGCTCCCTGCTCTGGCTCTGGTGAATTCTCTCATCACCCTCCCGCGCTTCTGACTGTACCCAGTGCATGTATAAGTAAATAAAATAAATCTTTAAAAAAAAAATAAAAAATAAAAATAAAAAAAAAGAATAATGACAAAAAATGTAAATAGACATGTACTCAAGGTAGACACTTTGATTTTCAACAGGGTATGAGGGCATAAGCACGTTCTCCCTTCTTTCAATGCAATCAATGATTGCATAGAAATTATTCGAGCTCGCTCTCTCTCTCCCTTTCCTTATTCCCCTTTCACTCTTCACCCCTTTCACCCCCTCTCCTCCCTCCCACACTACCTCCCCTATCTCTCTTGCCCTTGAATTTTTCTTTTCTTTGAGCTTTAAACTTAGCATCTAGCAAGTGACTGACTCTCAGTAGTTACTCAAAAATATTTGGTGCAAAAAGCATAAAAATAAAATTATGCTCCTTCTTAATGAAAAAAAATCAAAAATTTGAAAAATCCATGTGGGCATTGAGCCAGTCTCCAAAATAATCTGATGGAAATTTGGTATGGAAAGAAGTAATGTGTTCTAACAAACACAAACCCTGGATACATGTGAAATATGAGTCACCTTTGTCACTGTTTGTCAGTAAACCAATTTCTCAGAAAACATCCTAAACGCTGATGGCTCTGTCCATATAGACCTGAGGTGTAACAGCACCTCGTGGGGGTAATAGGTGGAATTGCTTCATCTCCTCGGTTGTGCCACAACAATCTTCATTTTTCTTCCATAAACCAAAAATAGTCACAGAATTATACAAATATAGAGTCATAACATCCTTATCTATTGGGCATTTTGAACAAATCAGACAGAACCACTGACCTCATGCAGCTTGGATTTGAATGGGATGCCCAGATTATAGACACATAAGATTTCTGCTGTTGCTCCTACCCTGCCCTTCTGGTCCCTCACTGGAGCCAGGTGCTTGCCCAGAGTGAGTGGAGCTTCAGGTGTCCTGTCCATTTCGTCTGTCATCCTCCCTCATCCTAACAGAGTCAGAGGAGCAAAACAGCCAATGCAATAGTTTCAATATTTGTGTTTCTGCATAAGTAAAATAATTGAAACATCATTAATTGCCAAATATCCAAACATCTTTAATGATGGAGAGTGGATATTCCATTCATCTTTCAACATGAAAACACTCCACACATGTCAAAGGGGAAAATCATGCTCTGACAATAACTATAAAAGTCATTGAACCCAAATTTAACTGGCATATTTCACCAAGTTTATTGTTTATTTCTACTGAAGATCACCATCTGGTTTATCACACTCTACAATTTTTCTTAGAAAAAAAGCTCTCCAAACTACATGTGATGGGAGTCTTCATCCTATATGTTCCTTTGGTTCAGAGTGACGACTCCTTGAAGCTCTCACTTTTATTTTCCATCTGTAATACTTACCTCAGATCTTTAAGTGAGTGGGAGAGATGACATTTGAGTCCTCTCCTCAAAAGCATCAATCTTGCCCTATCAAAAGTCTCAACTAGTATTGTATTGGGAGACTGCTAACCCAACCCTTTCACAGGATGAAATGTGGGGCAGCAGAAAAGCCTTTCATGGACGCCATCTCCCTGACTGCAGTGCCCTGGCAGAGGATGGCCAGTGCCTGAGCCAGACCACGTGGAGGGAACCTCACAACCTGCTGAAATGTGAGGAATGGACACCACACCTGACCAGAGAGCACTTCATCTGAAGATCTGAAAAATATTCACTAAACCTGTTCTTAATATGAGCATGGCTCAAAGGAGAGCAGAGTGGAGAGGGGGGAAGAAATTGGATCATATAGTAGAAAAAGAAGTAACTAGATTGAGCATCTTTTGCAGCCTGGCACTCTGGATTTTCATTTGTTTCATTACTCCTTAATTTAATGCAGTGTGCAATGAGGTTCTTGCTTATTTAACTGAAAATTTGCCAAGTGATTCCCATATTTTGAAAATGTATGAATCACCATATTTTATTTTTTTTTGAGATTTCATAGCTTTATTTTTATTTTTTTTAAATAATAAATTTTATTTTTATACTCCCCATACAATTGCAACCTCCCCATTCTGACCCCAATCCCTCCCCTCCCACACCCCACACCCCAAAAAGTGTCTCTGGTTCATAGTTTTTTGTTGATTTTGATTTTCACTTTCTTATAGTTATTCTTTTTCCTGGTCCCTTATTTAAGTTTTCTAGATTCCTGCTATGAGTGAGACCATCCGGTATTTTTCTTTTTCTTTTTGGCTTATTTCACTGAGCATGATCCCTTCCAGCGCCATCCATGTTGCTGCAAATTGCATGTGTTTATCTTTTTTGAATGCTGAGTAATATTCCATGGTATATATGTACCACATCTTCTTGATCCAGTCATCTGTTTTTGGGCATTTGGGCAGTTTCCAAAGCTTAGCTATTGTAAACAGTGCTGCTATAAACACGGGGGTGCAGGTGCTCTTTGGAATTGATGTTTCTGTGTTCTTTGGGTAAATACCTAGGAGTGGAATTGCTGGATCATATGGAAGCTCTATGTTTAGTAGGTCCAGAAATCTCCACACAGCTCTCCATAGTGGTTGGACCAGTTTGCACTCCCACCAACAGTGCAGAAGAGTTCCTTTTTCTCCACACCCTCGCCAACATTTGTTGTTGCTTGTTTTTTTAATATGTGCCATTCTCACTGGTGTAAGATGGTATCTCATGATAGTTTTGATTTGCAATTCCCTGATTACAAGTGATGTTGAACATTTTTTCATATGCCTGTTGGCCATTTGCATTTCCTCTTCAGAGAAGTTTCTTTTTAGCTCTTCTGCTCATTTTTGGACTGGATTGTTTTCTTTGTTGTTGTTGAGTCTCATCACCTCTTTGCAGATTTTTGTGATCAGTCCTTTATCATTAGTGTTGGGTGCAAAAATGTTCTCCCAGTTGGTGGGGTTTCTCTTTGTTTTTGTTATTGTCTCTTTTGCTGTGCAGAAGCTCTTTAATTTGATGTAGTCCCAGCTGTTGATTTTGCCTTCACTATCACTGCTTTGGGTGATGTGTCTGTAAAGATGTCTTTGATGTGCATATCACGTAGTGTTTCGCCTATATTTCCTTCTATATATTTTATGGTTTCAGGTCTTATGTCTAGTTCTTTAATCCATTTTGAGTTGATTTTTGTGTATGGAGTGAGGTAGTGGTCAAGCTTCATTCCCAGTTTTCCCAGCACCATTTATTGAACAAACTTTCTTTCTCCAATGCATAGTCTTTACTCCTTTGTTTAAGATTAGTTGACCATAAATCTGTGGGTTTATTTCTGGATTTTCTATTCGATTCCATTGGTCTGTATGTCTGTTCTTGTTCCAATACCATGCAGTTTTGATGATTATGGCTTTGTAGTATAGTTTGAAGTCTGGGCGTGTGATGCCTCCATTCCCTTCTTTTTTTTCCAGGAGAGCTTTGGCTATTCGGGGTTTTTGGTGATTCCATATGAATTTCATCAATAATTGTTCTATTTCTTTGAAGAATGAAATTGAAATTTTGATTGGAATAGCATTGAATCTGTATATTGCTTTTGGTAGGATGGCCATTTTAATAATGTTTATTCTCCCAATCCATGAGCAGGGGATGTCTTTCCATTTCTTTGTGTCTTCTTCTATTTCTTTTAACAGTGTTTTATAGTTTTCTTTGTATAGGACCTTTACCTCTTTTGTTAGATTTATTCCCAAATATTTTATTTTTTTTGTTTCAATAAAAAAAGGGATGTTTTTTTGATTTCTTCTTCTTCAGATTTATTGTTTGTGTATAGGAAGGCTACTGACTTTTGCGTGTTGATTTTGTATCCTGCCACTTTACTGAACTGATTGATTAGTTGAGTTAGTTTTTCTGTGGAGTTTTTGGGGTTCTCTATGTATATTATCATATCATCTGCAAATAGTGATAGTTTGACTTCTCCTTTTCCTATTTGGATTCCTTGGATGTCTTTCTCTTGTCTTATTGCCCTGGCTAGAACTTCCAGTATTATATTGAAAAGCAGTGGTGAGAGTGGACATCCTTGTCTTGTTCCAGATCTTAATGGAAATGCTTTCAGCTTTTCACCATTGAGAATGATACTGGCTGTTGGCTTGTCATAGATGGCCTTTATGATGTTGAGGTATGTTCCTTGTATCCCAAGAATTTCAAGGGCTTTTATCATGAATGGGTGTTGCACTTTGTCGAAAGCTTTCTCAGCATCTATTGATAATATCATATGGTTTTTATATTTCTTTTTTTTGATGTGTTGGATAACGTTGTGAATCACCATATTTTAGTAATGTGCAAGGAAATATCATTTTTTACACACTAATCTGAAGTCCCAGGCAATGCAAAATAGCTGTCTTTATAATAAATCTGTTCTTGTCCCAGAAACCACAAAGACATAAAGGCCAATGATTGTATATATGAATGTTTTCTGGGAAAAAAAACTTTTTTTTAATTTTTTTTTAAAGATTTATTTATTTATTTATACAAGCACTGGGTACAGTCAGAAGCGCGGGAGGGTGAGAGAATTCACCAGAGCCAGAGCGGGGAGCAGAGCAGGCAGAAGGACCGAAGGACACTGCTGAGGGGAGCAGCGGGCGGCAGGAGAGGTCTGCGTGCCATGTGGGACCCTCCTCCGGTGGCCAGGGAGGAGTTAGAAATCGAACCGGTGCCGCAGATACTGCGGGCAGCTTTGCAACCCAGCGCTCAACCACTGCGCCACCGGGGAGGCCCCCTGGGAAAAATTTTGATTGCTTCAAAAGATTTAAAAAGAAGGTTTTGATTTCTAATAATGAAAACTAATATGAAGCTAAAATTCATTTCTGATACTTAGTCACAAGCCTAAGCTGTACTATATGTAAAATACAAAAAGTCAATGAACATACACGCTCATGCATTTTCATGATAACTTAGTGGAGATATTTTACCTGCAGTGGTCCATATATTTTATTTATACACACTTTCACATGGATTTTACCATTTGTTCCTCATCACAAATCATATCATCATTCCTTCCTAAATAGAAAGAATACTGCTATGAATATAAGTATTTTAGTGCATTCTTACAATAAAATAACAAAGGCATCAGAAACATTTACCATATGGCGCTTCACCAGACCCTGGTGGCCACCAGGGAGCACATGTTCTCCGTGTCTGTGAGCTCCTGGAACATAGGTCACAAGGGCCTGCACTGTGCTCTCAGGCCCCTGCTGGTTTAAGGGGAGTCAACCTGCAGCTGTGCCCAGGCTGCCCCGCCCCTGCTCATTTGCATCTTTCCAGGCCTCAGTCCACCTCCCCAGAGACTTATTAGTAGGCTGGTCACAGCCTGTGAGGACAGTCCCAGTCAGGACCCAGCGTGGACATGAGGGCCCCCACTCAGCTCCTCAGCCTCCTGCTGCTCTGCCTCCCAGGTGAGGAAGGAAACACCAGGCCTTGATCAGCCCCGGGTGGGCAGAACCCCTGGCCCTCAGGGAAGTCCTCTGATGACAGGATGACAGTGTGGCTGTGTTTTCTGTTTCCATCCCAGGGGTCAGGTGTGCCATCCAGATGACCCAGTCTCCATCCTCCGTGTCTGCATCTCCGGGAGACAGAGTCACCATCTCCTGCCGGGCCAGTCAGAGTGTTAGCAATGAGTTATCCTGGTATCAGCAGAAACCAGGGAAAGCTCCTAAGCTCCTCATCTATGCTGCATCCACATTGCAAACCGGGGTCCCATCCCGCTTCAGTGGCAGTGGATCTGGGACAGATTTCACTCTCACCATCAGCAACTTTCAGCCTGAAGATGTTGCAAATTACTACTGTATGCATGATTACAATATTCCTCTCACAGTGATACAAGCCTAAACAAAAACCCCTAAAAGCAGATGTGTGAGGCTGGGCTGACCCAGCTGCTCCTCCTGGTGCCCCATCTGCTAAAAGCAGGTGTCAGATGCAACCAATCTTGGAAGGTTACTGAAAGGTCTTCATAGGAGCAGGGAGGCTCCTCTGAACACTATTCTCTTTCTCTGCTTTGTTCAAGAACACAGACATGACAACATCTCTGCTGATTAATAGAGACAGAGTTAATTAAACCCAAGAAAACTGGGTTACAACGCCAGTTGGGGTTCATACAGCAAATTTAGTCACTGTAGATATCCCATGCTTGAATACTTTTCATACAGAGAAAGTCTAAATTAAAACTTTCTAAAGATCCAGGATTTTGTAGTCAGTGAAGGGGATTCTAGAAATGAGTGATTCCTTGGAGTCCCCAGCAGTAACTGCATCTACCACTGGAGATACAAGCTGCCCAACCTGCCCACAAGCCCGGGGTTAAGGTGATGCTCTCAGCTGCCTCACTGGTGACTCACAGATGACTCTCCAGCCGTCCTCTCTGCCCACACTGCTGACTGCAGTTGCCAAGAATGATATTGAAGACTCCCCATCTGACCACACAGCTCAGAAAGTGTCCCTCCTTGATCACCTCCACATGACATCATAAATGGAAAAGGTGTTCTAGGGAAAGTGAGTCCAGAAGGGAGGTGGTGACAGGAGGTGGACAGCAGGAGCCTGTGTGATCACTGCTTCCCAGTTCTAAGAATTTGCTGGTAAATTTTGTCCCAAGATAAACTGGAGCTGCTACAGTCATTAGATAATGGTGTAAGAAGAAAAAAATAGAAAGAAATTGGATATATAGAAAATTAATTTTATCAAAATTGCATGACAAATGAGAAGCATTACATGGTTTAGGAATGTTATGAACATTGCTCTTAGACTTTGTGTAAACTACGGAGGTGACCAGAGGGACAGTGAGCGAGATGCTCCCTGGGCAGAGGGCTTCAATTCAATACTGTGATGTCACAGGAATTGGTGGTTGGGGGGCAAAGTACATAAGCATATGGAAGCTGTGCTCTGAAATTATATCCTCTTGTAAATGAGTGGTAGCTCAATAAACTATTATTTAAAAACTGTACAGAAGCAGCCTAGATTTCCTTAAGTGCAATGATTGCTGTTCAAAATTTGTCTAGAAGTCAGCAGCATCACTGGTTCTTACTAGAACCTTGTTAGAAATGCAAATTACTGGTGCCTCTTTACACATACGATGTGTAAATGTAAGATGTGTAAATCCAGGGAAACTGGAGTTTATCAGATACCAGGGGTCTGTGTGTGAATTCTGAAGCATAATTTAAGTAGGCATTCAAATGAAGAGATAAAGCTTTCTAAAGAACACTTTCTAAAATTTTCCCTTTCAAGTCACATAGTGAAAACATATCTGCTCCATTTTGTAACTAAAGAAATATATATTTGAAAATACCTCAGGATGGCAAAATTGGAAAATATAATGGCAGTGGCAAGTTCTAACATCTGGAAAATGAAATGGGTAAAGAACTTAGAAACTAGAGATTACCAAGGCGACAGGATAAACCAGTTATGTGCATCTGTGTTGAGATGTTTACACCTCAGTTCCCACTTGCAGCCTGGCTTGGGGCTTTTGCTCCAGCCACAGCTAGGAGGGAGAATGCGCTGTTGGGGTAGTTGTGCCCCCACAGCCTTGGCTCCATCAACACCAGCCACAGCTGGAGGTCACTCATGGGGCTAGAGCAGAAACCACCAGCTGACCCCTGCCTGATAAATAATTATCAATATAGATGCCTACAACATCAAAATTCATGCTTCATGTTACAAGCCACTCAGAACAGAAATAGAGGAAGAGGATCAGGTAAGGAAAATTGTTTAAATACGTGTATCACCTGCAAAAGTAGAGTTCATTGGAATCTCATAAATTGCCAGGCATCTTTTAATAGTGGACAGGGGTTTTCAGTTCATCAGGTCCCCACAGCACCCAGGTCCACGGGGAAAAGCAGTGCCCTGGGACACTACATGCAAAACTCACTGTACCCAGAAGTGGCTGGCATCTTTCGCCATGATTACTGTTTATTTCTAGCCAAGATGGTCTTTTTCTGCTTTACCACACTCTTCCTTTTTTTTTCTTGGGGGAAAAAAAAGCTTTCCTGAATTAAACAAATGATGGGAGTCTTTCTTTTATGTCCCTTGGATTTCTAGTGGCTCAACCCTGAATCTTGTACTTATTTTTTTTAATTCTTTTTTTTTTAATAGAGGCATTTTATTTATTTATTTATTTGTTTGTTTTGTTTATACAAGCACTGGGTACAGTCAGAAGCGCAGGAGGGTGAGAGAATTCACCAGAGCCAGAGCGGGGAGCAGAACAGGCAGAGGGACCGAAGTACACTGCTGAGGGGAGCAGCGGGCGGCAGGAGAGGTCTGCACGCCATGTGGGACCCTCCTCTGGTGGCCGGGGAGCAGCCGGGGATCGAACTGGCGCCGCAGAGGCCGCGGGCAGCTTCGCAACCCAGCGCTCAACCGCTGCGCCACCAGGGAGGCCCTTGTACTTATTTTTAACTTCTGTAGTCTGACACTTTGAGCACAGGTTGGGGAGAGAAATGACACTTGAGTTCTCTTTTCCAAAAAATCACATTTACCCTTTCAGTGCTCTCAATTAGTATTGGGTCTGGCAAATACTGATTCCAACCCTGTCACGGGATGAAATGCAGGGCAGCAGAAGAGCCTTTCATGGACGCCATCTCCCTGACTGCAGTGCCCTGGCAGAGGATGGCCAGTGCCTGAGCCTGACCATGTGGAGGGTGGTTAGAACCTGCTGGAATATAAGGCATGGACACCACAGCTGATCAAGGAACACATTATCCTGGGAATTGCTAATATCCACTAAAGCTGCTCTTCATACTAAGCGACACAAAGGAGGTCAGAATGGGGACATGGGGAGAAACTAGATTTACGGTTGATAGGAATAAGTTACTGGATCAAGTCTTCCTCCTAGTCTGCCACTCTGGACTTTATTTTGTCAATATACTATTCTTGCTATTTAAAACTGAAAATTTGCGAAGTGATTCTCCATATTTTGGTAATGTTTTGATTAACAATGTTGGTAATATGTTTGGAAATATGACCTTACTTAAAAATTGTCATGGCAAGTCCCAGGAAATGTGACATAATTTTTTTTTAAAATGGATCAGTCCTTATCCTGGAAACCAAGAAGAAAAGGAAGTCAAGAGTTGTATATATCCATGTTTTCTGGAGAAACAATAGATTATTTCATAAAACTGTAAAAAAAAAAAGATTTGACTTTATTTTACACAAGTCCTTAAAACAAATTATAATTCAGTTTTTTTTATTTTAGTTAAAAGCCTGAGACAGAATACATTTCTGTTCAGGAAATAACGAAAAAAAAAAAAACAGAAAGGGTTTGACATATACATGTACACAGAGAACTACACACAGAATTTTTAATAATAAAGTGGTACCAGCAATTATCCACTCTTTTAATTAGACAAAATGTTCACTTCCTACTCACTATATGTTTCTCCTCTTAAATTATCAATATATCACCTTTACTAACGAAATAGGAAAAATAGTGCTAATTATGAAAATATTTAGAATGCATTTTGATAGCAAATATGGCAAAAGGCATTAGTAACAGTTTTCCATATGGCCAGTCCCATGTAACCACAGGGAGAACCATGTTCTCTGTGTCTGTGAGCTCCTGGGACACAGGCCATGGTGCCTACACTGTGCACTCAGGCCCCTGGGGGTTTTAAGAGGAGTCAGCCCTGCAGCTGTGCCCAGCCTGCCCCACCCCAGCTCATTTGCATCTTTCCAGGACACAGTCCACCTCCTTGGAGACTTATTAGTAGGTTGGTCACAGCCCCTGAGAGTCAGTCCAGTCAGGACCCAGCGTGGACATGAGGGCCCCTATTCAGCTCCTCAGCCTCCTGCTGCTCTGGCTCCCAGGTGAGGAAGGAAACACCAGGAGTTGGTCAGCCCCAGGTGGGCAGGACCCCTGGCCCTCAGGGAAGTCCTCTGATGACAGGATGACAGTGTGGCTGTGTTTTCTGTTTCCATCCCAGGGGCCAGGTGTGCCATCCAGATGAGCCAGTCTCCATCCTCCGTGTCTGCATCTCCGGGAGACAGAGTCACCATCACCTGCCGGGCCAGTCAGAGTGTTAGCAGTTATCTAAGCTGGTATCAGCAGAAACCAAGGAAAGCTCCTAAGCTCCTTATCTATTATGCAAACAGTGTGCAGCCTGGGGTCCCATCCCGCTTCAGTGGCAGTGGATCTGGGACAGATTTCACTCTCACCATCAGCAACTTTCAGCCTGAAGATGCTGCCACTTACTACTGTCAGCAGGGTTACACTCCTCTCCCACAGTGACACAGGCCTGAACAAAAACCACCCAGGGAAGCACATGTGTAAAGCTGAGCAACCCCAGCTGGTCTTCCTGGTGCCCCATCTGAGAACAGTTGTGAGATGCAGCCAGGCTTTGAAGGTGACTGAAAGTTTCAGAGAGAATTTCAGGGAGTCTCCTCTACACCCTAGTTCTCTTTCTCCTTTTCAGTCCAACAACACATATGTGACAATGCCTCTGCTGATTTAATAAAGACAGGGTTAATTAAACCCAAGAAAACTGGATTATGAACACCGGTTGGGGTTCATAGAGCAAAAGTCAGTTTTGTAGATATTCAAGTTGGAATTGTTTTCATGCAGAGAATCACAGCCTGAATTACAACCTTCCAAAGGCCCAGGATATGGAAGTCAGGGAAGGTGACACGAGAAACAGTGATTACTTCGTGTCTCCAAAAGTTAATGCACCTACTACTGAAGATACAGGTTCCTCTCAAAGTGCTGTGTGTTGTGATTAGAATTCACCTAAAGAGCCGTGGCTGGACCTCAGGGTGGTGGACGGACACCCTCTGAGCAGATGCATGGAAGCAAACGAGCTTGCATGAGACTCCAATGGGAAGGAGGTGTGTTGACCCTTACCAGAGAGAAAAATAGGACAAGCAGGCCCCACAAAAAGAAAAAGAAAAAAGAAAAGAAAAATCAGATGTTAGAATGTAGGGCTCAAATTAAAATCACAAAGTCTGGCTTAAAGTGTTTTACTATCAGGCTGTTTTCCACAGGTGCAAATCTCTGGAAGTCTCACAAAAGCAGTTGCAGGAAACTGTGTCATGAGGGCAGCGGTGATCCCGGCACCTCCCGAATCCAGATGATCTGTTGTGAGACTGAATAGTCAATTACAAAATAAGTTTGATCACACTGAAAGATGATGTATTTTGTAAATTTTCGACTATTTTTCTCATTTTTAAGTATAAATGAAACATCTTAAATAGCTAATAATAGAAAGAATCAGGATATAGGGTGACCTTATAACTTTTCACCCATATTGGTTCATCTGTGAGAGAAATAGGGCTGTGCTATGACTGGTAACAGGGGGGCTTGTATCAGACAGAAACAAAACCTACCTATCTATAGGCAGCAAGACATTAAGAGAAATGAGAAATAATTAATAAGGAATAAATGAGAAAGCCAATACACAAAATGAATTAGACTCCACAATAAAGAAATACACTGGCTTATCCTCCTATAAGACACGAGTGTCTCTGCTGCACAGGTCTGAGAAGGTATCACATAAATTGGTCCAGGATATCTGTTCTTGATAATATATCAATGTAGAACCATCTTTTCACACCCATCACTAGAAGGTAATATTTCATGCCTTTCTGTGGGGGCAATAATATGTTCATATTAAAGTTTCAGTGGAGAGGGCCATCTGCTTCTCTTTCTTCCTCATTCTTTTTTTTTTTTTTTTTTTTTTTATTATTTGTTTGTTTTGTTTGTTTATACAAGCACTGGGTACAGTCAGAAGTGCGGGAGGGTGAGAGAATTCACCAGAGCCAGAGCAGGGAGCAGAGCAGGCAGAAGGACCGAAGTACACTGCTGAGGGGAGCAGCGGGCGGCAGGAGAGGTCTGCGCGCCATGTGGGACCCTCCTCTGGTGGCCGGGGAGCAGCCGGGGATCGAACCGGTGCCGCAGAGGCCGCGGGCAGCTTCGCAACCCAGCGCTCAACCGCTGCGCCACCGGGGAGGCCCTCTTCCTCATTCTTAAAAGGAGGAACCCCTATTCTTACTTCTGTTTTTATAATTAAGGTATAACTATCATGTTATCTTACTTTCAGGTGTACAACATGATTACCAGATATTTTATACATGGTGAGGGATCACCATATTATGACAGTTTGCACCTATCACTTACATATTAGCACGGATTGCTTGGAAATACAATGATTTATATCTAATAAAAAATATTTTGGGGGCTAAAAGGGTATAAGGAATTAGTTGCAAATTAGCCAGTAAGGTTTATCTACTATGTACTCATAGATAAATGCTCATGTTAGCTATGAAAATTGTATAGATATTGTAGTCCAAGAAAATTATATTTTCTTATGTATAAAAGTAATTTATGGGTTTAATAGACATACATTTATCAAGTTTTGTAAACTTTATACAATAATATCCTTTGATTAAAAAAAAAAAACCTTTGGGGCCTCCCCTGGTGGCACAGCGGTTGAGCACTGGGCTGCGAAGCTGCCCACAGCCTCTGCAGCGCCAGTTCAATCCCCGGCCACTGGCGAGGGTCCCACATGGTGCAACAGACCTCTCCTGTCTCACCGCTGCTCCCCTCAGCAGTGTATTTCGTCAGTCTGCCTGTTCTGTTCCCCACTCTGGCTCTGATGAATTCTCTCACCCTCCCGCGCTTCTGACTGTACCCAGTGCTTGTATAAATAAATAAAAAAAAAGGAAAAAAACCTTTGCAAGATGTCTGAAGAAAGTCATGATCAGATCTAAAGACTCCAAAAAAGTTAGAGGCACTCATGATGGAACCAACAACAGAGAGCACTGGAATCACCCAGCTTCTCACCTAGCGTCATGGTCAAGCTGATGGACAGAGGCTCAGATGTCCTTATATCATCTATATTTGGACAGTCAGCTATGGGAGATCGCATACCGTGTTCCAGCGCTTAGGTGAATCTTTTGTGCAAATGCTCCCGTTTTCCACAGACCTACATTGATGGAAGCATTGGGAGAAAATTGAATTAGATGCAAAAGAACATCTCACATCTAGCTTGCAGCCCTTTGCCTGGAGAGCTGTTAACCTGATTCACACACACTATTAGTTGCACTAATGGGAGTGAGCTAGGGTCACTGCTCCTGTTAATGAGGAAAGAGCGACTCAACATTTGGAGGAAATAAAATTCATCATAACACACACATGAAGTTAAAGTGAGTAAGATAATTCTACAACATGCAACTCTAATAAGGACACCAACCTACTTAGAATCTTTTGTCCATGGAGGTTATTAAATAATGGAGAACAGAATACAGAGTATAACACAAAATGTTATCAGGACAAAGAACAGAAGTTTAGTGAAGCCAAGGAAGAGGGCCTCCCTGGTGGTGCAGGCAGTTGAGCTCAGCTCTGTGAAGCTGTCCGCGGCCTCTGCAGTGCTGGTTCAATCCCAGCTGGCTGGGAAGATACCCACATGGTGCGGCAGACCTCTCCTGTCTCACCTGCTGCTCCCCTCAGCAGTGTACTTCAGTCAATCTGCCTGTTCTGTTCCACACTGTCTCTGGTGGGTCCTCTCACCCCCACACCTCTGGCCTGTATCCCAGCTCTTGTATGCATTAGTAAATAAATCTTTAAAAAAAAAAAAAAGGAGAGACAGAAGCTAGAAGAGTAGTCCTACGCACTCCCCTGGTTTATACTGTGATTGTGCACAACTACTGCTGACCCTGACTAGACACATGTGTTTGTAGCATCCCCTCCTAGAGGAAAGGTCAAAATAAGAAAAGTGTCTGCTTATTGTTCAAGTGGAGCCCAAAGTGAAAACCACATTAATAGTCAGGGGCAAAAGGAGCATGCATAATAGTCACATGACTTATGAAAAGTTCACACCTGAAGGGTCCTCCCTCCTAGTGTCCAGAACCAGAATAATGCATACACACACTCAAAGAAACACACACACACACAACACAAATTCCACTTCCAGCATCAAGAAATTAGGAATATAGAAGCTGAAAGGTGCCAGCAATAAACCAGAGTTGCATAGATGTTAAAAAATGGAAAAGAGATTTTATTCTCTTTATTGCAATAAGGGTAAAGTGGCCTCAGTGTAAACCAGGCTCAATTCATAGTATTTCACAGGTAAATGGGAATTTTCTCCAATCAGCAGGGTGGCATTCAGTGAATGGAAAATTACTTTGGCTAGCCAAAGTTCTCCTGACTAACAAGAAGGAAAATGGAGGTATTACACTCCCAGACTCAAACTATATTACAAAGTCATAATAATAAAAGCAGCATGGTACTGGGACATAACCAGACACACAGACCAATAGAATCAAATTGAAAACCCAGCAATAAAGCCATAACATATATGGCCAACTAATCTATGAGTAGAAAAAGGATAGACTCTTCAATAAATGGTGTTGGGAAAACTGGGCCACCACATGCAAAAAAATGATACTGCTACCTCATGCCATACACAAAAGCCTAGAGAGGGACTCCCCGGTGGCGCGGCAGTTGAGCACTGGGCTGCAAAGCTGCACACAACCTCTGCAGCACCGGTTCGATCCCCAGCCACAGGGTGAGGGTCCCACATGGTGCGCAGATCCCTCCTGCCACCCGCTGCTCCCTTCAGCAGTGTATTTCATCAGTCTGCCTGTTCTGCTCTCCACTCTGGCTCTGGTGAATTCTCTTACCCTCCCGGCTTCTGACTGTACCCAGTGCTTGTATAAATAAATAAATAAATCTTTAAAAAAAAAAAAAGCCTAGAGAAACAACTGATTACTTCATAAATATATTCTAGAAAAACAACTGATTACCTCATAAATATAAAATTATGATTTTGAATTTAATCTACAAAAACTTTCAAAATGAAATTAAAATTAATTTGCTTTTAATTTTAGCTGTAAGTCTAGAAGAGACAATGTTCTTGTTCAGGAAATGATGCAGAAAACAAAAGGTATTTGACATACACAGGCACACACAGAAATACACATAGAATTTTTAATAATAAGAGTGGTACCAGCAATGATCCTTATATATCAATTAGGCAAATATCCACATGCATCTCACATTAGGTTTCTCATCATTAGATTATATCATCTTTACCACCTAAATGGGAAGAAAAATACTAAGAATGCATTTGGATAGCGAAAATGGCAAAAGACATCTGTAAAGTTACCCACATGGTGGCCAGACCTATGTAACCAGCCAAGAGAACCATGTTCTCTGAGTATGTGAGCTCCTGGGACACAGGCCACTGGGCCTGCACTGTGCTCTCAGGCCCCTGGGGGTTATGAGGGGAGTCAGCCCAGCAACTGTGCCCAGCCTGCTCTGCCCCTGCTCATTTGCATCTTTCCAGGCCTCAGTTCACCTCCCTGGAGACTTATTAGTAAGCCGGTCATAGCCCCTGAGAGTCAGTCCAGTCCAGTCAGGACCCTGCGTGGACATGAGGGCCCCCACTCAGGTCCTCAGCCTCCTGCTGCTCTGGCTCCCAGGTGAGGAAGGAAACACCAGGAGTTGAGCAGCCCTGGGTGGGCAGGACCCCTGGCCCTCAGGTAAGTCCTCTGATGACAGGATGACAGTGTGGGTGTGTTTTCTGTTTCCATCCCAGGGGCCAGGAGTGAGATCCAGGTGAGCCAGTCTCCATCTTCCATGTCTGCATCTCCAGGAGACAGAGTCACCATCTCCAGCCGGGCCAGTCAGGGTGTTAATAATGACTTATCCTGGTATCAGCAGAAGCCAGGGAAAGTGCCTAAGCTCCTCATCTGTAGTGCATCCACATTGCAACCTGGGGTCCCATCCCGCTTCAGTGGCAGAAAATCTGGGACAGATTTCACTCTCACCATCAGCAGGCTGGAGCTTGAAGATTTTGCAACTTATTACTGCATGCAGGATCATAATTGGATTCCCACAGTGATGTAAGCCTTAACACAAACCACCCAGGGGAGCAGATATTGCCCAGGGCAGCCCAGGCTGCTCCTCCTGGTGACCCTTCTGCTGAGAACACTTCTCAGATGCAGCCAAGCTTTGAAGATAACTGAAAAGTTTTCACAGAAGAGACAGTGCAGGTCTTTGGCACCCTAAATTCTGTTTTCCCTCCTCAGGCCAGCACACAGGCATGGCAATGTATATGCTAATTTAATAAAGACAGAGGGAATTAGGCCCAAGGAAACTAGGTAACACCACCAGGTTGGTTTCATAAAGCAAAAGTCAGTCACTGTTGATATTCCAATCTGGACTTGTTTTCATAAAGGGAATTAGTCTGAATTAAACTTTCCAAGGCCTTGGATATGGGAGCGAGGGAAGATGATACCGTAACAGGGTGGTCCCAGGAAAAGGGGAGTTTCCATGTTCCCTGTCCCACCAGGGAGGGTAGAGCTGAGCAGGGAGGAGAAGCAGCTGGAGAGGAGGCTGAGGAGGAAGGAAGCAGGATGCAGAGCTACTGCAGCTTCTTCACGTGTCTCTCTGCTCCAAGTGCCTCCTCAACATTCACTGAAGCGGCCCTTTATATGATGGTGACACAAAGGAGGACACAGCAGGGAGGGGTGAGAAATGAGATGTTCCAGTTGATATGAAAAAATTATTGGATTTAGCTCCCTTTAGCCTGGCACACAGGACTTTTAAGTACTCTTCTCTATGATGCACTTAAGTACTCTTCTATACAATACATTGGGGTTCCTGCTAATTACAACTGAAATCTGCAAAATGAATCTCCATATTTTGGTAATATTTTGATCAGCAGATTTTGGTGATGTGTTTGGAAATATCATGTCTTTATTTTTTCATTATAATGTCATGTCCCAGGAAGTGTGACATAATTTTTGTTTAAAACAGATGGACCCTGTTTGGGAAACCATGAAGACAAGGAACCCAAAAACTGTGTAGAACATTTTCTGGGGAATAAAATGTATTACTTCATTATACTGTCAAAAAAAAAATTTTGACTTAATCAATAAAAACCTCTCCATGAAGTTAAAATTGATTTTTTTAGTCACAAGCCTGAGACAGTTTATGATCTTGTTCAAAAAATAAATGTAGAAGACAGAAAGAAATTGACCACACACAAGGAAATGCACATACATAACAAAAATAATAATAATCATCATCATCATCCCAGCAATGGTCCATGTATATTTTTTTCTTATACTACAATATTTTATTTTTCATGCATTTTATTTTTTATTTTTTACATCATTGTTCATTTTTAAACAATATTTGCTTCCCCCCACCCCCTCAGGTGTAGTCCCCATGGAGTTTCCTTCCCCAATGCACCTGTGCACCATCACCTCAGTCCCCTGTGCTCCTCCCTCCCTCGCTCTGATCCCTCTCCCTCCTCCTCCCCTGCAGGATGTCTCTGATTTATAATTGGATCTTGGTCCATGTATATTTTTACACAAATTACACACATGTTCACGTGTGTTTCACAATTTGTTCCTCATCATAAGCTATATCATCTTTACTTCCTAAAGAGGAAGAATACTGTCATTCATGGATATACTTAAAATGCATTTTGAGAGCAAAATTGTAAAAGGCATCAGTAACAGTTACCCATATGATGGCCAGCCCCATGTAACCATCAAGGAGAACCATGTTCACCGTGTCTGTGAGCTCCTGGGACACAGGCCATGGGGCCTCCTCTGTGCTCTCAGGACCCTGAAGGGTTTAAGTGGAGTCAGCCCTGCAGCTGTGCCCAGCCTGCCCCGCCCCTGCTCATATGCATCTTTCCAGGCCTCAATCCACCTCCCTAGAGGCTTATTAGTAGGCTGGTCACAGCCCCTGAGAGTCAGTCCCAGTCAGGACACATTGCCCCCCCGTACTCTGACCCCTGCTCATCTCCTCAGCCTCCTGCTGCTCTGGCTCCCAGGTGAGGAAGGAAACACCAGGACTTGATCAGCCCCGAATGGGCAGGACCCCTGACCCTCAGGGAAGTCCTCTGATGACGGGATGACAGTGTGGGTGTGTTTTCTGTTTCCATCTCAGGGGCCAGGTGTGATGTCCAGATGAGCCAGTATCCACCCTCCGTGCCTGCATCTCCAGAAGACAAAGTCACCATCTCCTGCTGGGCCAGTCAGAGTGTTAACAACACTTAGCCTGATATCAGCAGAAAGCTCCTAAGCTACTAAGCTACTAAGGGAAAGTTGCTAAGCTCCTCTTCTATTACACATCCAATTTGCAGCCCAGGGTCCCATGCGGTTCAGTGGCAGTGCATCTGGGACAGATTATTCTCTCACCATCAGCAGCATGGAGCCTGAAGATGCTGCCACTTCTTACTGTCAGCAGTATAACAACTACCTTCCCACAGTAACACAGGCCTGAACAAAAACTACCCAGGAGCAGATGTGTGATGCCAGGTAGCCCCAGCTGCTCCTCTTGGTACACCTTCTGATAGAACGGTCCTCAGATGCAGCCAAGCTTTGAAAATAACTGAAAGGTTTTCACACAAGAAAGAGAGGGTTCTTAGCACCCTAATTCTCTTCTCAGACTAGAAACACAGGCATGACAATGTTTCTGCTGATTTAATAAATACAGAATGAATTAAGCCCAAGGAAAGTGGGTTACAGCCCCAGTTTGATTTCATGCAGCAAAAGTCAGTCACTGTTGATATTCAATGATTGAATTGTTTACAGAGAATTAAAGTCTGAATATAACCTTTCTATGGCATGATATTTGGTAATCAAGGAAGCTGATAGTAGAAATGGATGGTTCCTTTTGGTTCCATCCAGAAATAAATGCATCTATTATTAGAGATAGAGGCTGTCTAACCGTTTGGTGCCTAGGCCTATTCAGGAAGCCTAGGGGTAGCTGATGCACTCAGCTGCCTGCACCCTACAGGTGAGTCTCCCCACTGTTCACACAGGTGCCATGGATGATATCAAGCCTTCCCTCTGCCTTCCAAAGTTCAGGATGGGCTCCTTCTTGATCAACTACACAGGAAATCATAGATGAAAAAGGATTATGGGCAAAGTGAGTCCAGAAGGGATGGTGGTGACTAGAAGTGGACAGCAGCAACCTGTGTGGTCACTGCTACCCAGTTCTAAGAATATTCCTGCTAAGGAATGACCCAAGGTACACTGGAGCTATTAAGCTATTAAGCTATTGAGCTATTAACAGAAGAGAGGTGAAAAAATGAAAACAATGATTGTATATGTAGTTAAGTATAGAGAAATCATATGACAAACAACTGAAAAGTTGTTCTTGATATTTAAAAAAAATGGAAATGGCCTAGAATCTGTGAAAAGTGAAATACATAGTGTTTACCAGAAAAAAAGCAGGAAGGAGCTCAGTGAGCAGAGGCATGGACGTCGCAGTGGGATGGCACTAGAACCCGTGTTGGGAAGTAAGGCTTAAACACAGATCAAGCTGTGAGCTGTTCTTCTGAAATGATGTAGTCTTGTAAAAGAATAAGTCAGTAAAATTAGATCGGAAAATTGAAAAATTATGTCAGGTAGCATAGTTTTTCTTTATGCACAATTACTTTGGGCTCAGAAACATCCCAGAATCCAGCAGCATCACTGATATTAACAGAAACTTGTACAAAATGAAGAATTGATGGTCTGACCTCCACACACTGGTGAGAATGTGAATTTCTACACATCTGTGGCATCCCCAGGGAAGGTCTACAAGGGTAGAAGCCGGCAAGGGAAGGCAGGCCAGAGGAGCCTCTGGCAGACAGCATCACCAGGGTGACCACACCCTGACTCCACAGGCTCCACCTTCAACCCTCACGGGGATTTGCATCAACCTCCTCACTGGCCCCCACCATTGGCCCAGCCCTGTGGGCAGAGGCTGATAAACAGGTTTTTTCCAGGGGCAGCATCTGAGCAGCCTTGGGAGGTGAGGCAAGGGGAAGATGGTGCTGCCATCCCAGATCCTCGGGCTCCTGCTCCTCTGTGTTCCAGGTGAGAGAACATCCCCATGGGGAATGTTCCCTGAGGGGCAACCCTCATGCTCCCTGAGAAGAGTGGCATTGGGAGGGGCAGGAAATAAGTACTGACAGCGACAGGCTCTTTTCTAGTCTCTCTCTGGAGTCCCTTTCTAGCTCTAACAGAATCACAGCATGTCTGGATCAGCTGTGTGTGCCTCTGATTGCAGGCTCCAGCGCACAGATAGCTCTCGCGCAGGCCGCTGTGTCCCCTCCTACTTCCCCGGGAAAGAGTGTCTCCATCAGCTGCGGGGCCAGTGAGAGCCTCCTCTACTCAGATGGGAAGAATTACTTATCCTGGTACCAGCACAGGCCTGGGCAGGCCCCCAAACTCCTCATTTACCATGCCTCCACCCGATCTAATGGGTTGCCCACACGCTTCAGCGGCAGTGGGTCTGGAACAGACTTCACTCTCACCATTGGAAATGTGGAGCCTGAAGACTCTGCAGTCTACTACTGTTTACAGACCAGGAAGCATCCTCCCACAGTGCTTGAGCCATGAACACAAACCCCCACTGAGGTGGGCCCACAGCTCTCCCTGCCACAACAACCAGCTGCTCAAGAGGGCCTCAGATAGCACCAGCTGAACACTTGGTGCACAGACTGTGAAAAACAAATTGAAGGGACTGGTACAGTCTGCCTGGAACTTCTCCCACCTCCTTCGTCCACTCCTTGGTCTTCAACACAGTGCACAGGAGAAACTTCAAGGTCATAGGATTTACTAGACTTCAGAGGCAGTGAAGCAACCGAGGGTGCATTTGTCCTCTCTTTCCTCGAGTTTCCTTCTCCTGACGCCTCTGGACTTTGAAGTAGCAAATTCTCCATCCCTTCAGTCTGTACATAGTCCACCCAGGTCCCCAGGCACAGTCCTCCAGTTCAGAGACTTTTAATTAGACCTTGATGAGCTGTGGGGTATAAAACCACGGAGCTGATGAGGGACAAGGAGATGAGGGCAGTGACCTATGTCCTGGTGAGGTAAGACATGCCAAGTCACAGAAACACAGCAAGTAGTCCCTGCAGTGTTTGCTGTATTTTGTTGGGAAAATGATTTGAAGATGTAATGTGGAATAAAGTAGACCCCACTGTTTAATCCTCCAGCTCTCACACCACAGAGATAAGCTTCTCTGTTTAACGTTTCTTCACAAACAAGCTTCCTCACATTTTAGGTTAAGTCTCCTGAGTGCAGTATCCTTATACTGTAGCATCACAGGCTCTGACCTGTGATGGGGGGAGACAGTGGCCATCAGCTATTGAGCTAGACCAGCCCCTGTACCATGATGATCATGGTATGATATGGAGGGACCAGCGGCCTCGCTGCAGCACAAGGCTGGAGCACTGCTGTGCATCTCACGGGCCAGCTTCTGACTGTACCATCAGAACTAATCCCACTCCATTCAACGGTGGCAAGTCTGGAGTGTGAGGATGTGGCAACTTAGGCCGTGGTCAAGTGTGTAAATATCTACAAAAGATGACTCATTTCTTCACAAAAAATCCCCAGAGGGGGTGTTCAGTGAGGTGCAGCCAGCATTTCTCCCACAGCTGTGACAGGAACTGAAATCATAGGCTTCTTGAAAGGAGTTATTTGCAAAACAAGTGCAAGTAATGATGTCCCGTGCCTGTCTCATACCTATTAAAAATGGAGTCACTATTGATTGTGTCCACCTAGAAAATTCAAAAAGTTGTTAAAAAACAAGGCGTGTTTACTTGAGATCAAAGAATAATAATTCATGGTACACAGATCCAGGTAGAAAACCTAAAAGGTATGCCCAGAAGGGACAGAGTCAGGGATTTTTAACGGGAGAAAAGAGGAAGACATGGTTAAAGAGAAGAGTTAACTAGTATTAACAAGCTAGTCTTGGCTAAACATAATTGAGAATAATTTTCCTCTAGAAAGAAAGAAAAGGGAACTGACTGATTCTAACCTCTGGCTAAAAGTCCAAAATCATCAGTTCTCATGAACTGAAAGACTTCTCAAACAATTACTTGCTGGGTGGTGTCTTTAAAAACAGATGAAAATTTTTTAAAAATTATTTTGGGGTCCAGTCCATAGGTCTTTAGTTCAGTCCAAACAAGAAGATAATATCTTTCTCTGTAAGTTAACAGATATTAACCTTTCTCAAGTCATCTCATTCTAGAGTCTTCTGGTCTCTTTCCTCAAGCTCTATTAGGTCATGAACTATAGAAAAAATAATCTGATACCAACAAGATGGCAAAGTAGAAGTTCTCTGACTCCTGTTCACCCACAGAAACAGCATCCATCCATATACAAAAGTACCTCTGCAGGAGCTTGGAGATCCTGGTAGAAGTTGTGGAACCCAAGACCAAGGGGAGAAACTGCAAAGACAGAACATGCTAATGGCAGGTTCATTGACCATGGTCCAGCTGCAGGCCAGATGCAACAGCATCTCTCTATAGATTGGGCTCCCACTCCACTTGGCTACAGTCCTACCATCAGTTCCATATGCCAAGAAACCAAGGCAGAGCTATATAACTTGCCCTTGGTAGAGCACCTCAACCCTAATCCCAACTGTGGACCTGAAGCAGCCCTGTGACCTGGCTCCAGCCCTGCTCTACCATGGTTCTGGAGGCAAGGCTGCCCACCATCCCCTCCACCTCATCCCCCAGGACCTTAAGGGAATCTGCTCAGATACCTGACAGGAGACAAACTTACCTATGCCCTTGGTATCAGGCTTGCCATCTGAAGACTCAATTGCAGACACAGAAGTGGCTTCCTGATCAAGTTCAAGTTGGGTCCCAGTTGTGGACCCAGCAGCAGCCACATGACATGGATCCAGCCCCAGTCAACTATAACCCCAGAGATAGTCCCATCAGACCAAGGGCCTAGAGAATGTCTTTATCTGTCAAAACCCGACTGTAAAGACTGGCAGATGGGATAGACGTGTCCTTCAAATAAACAGACACCAACACAAGGCCACAGGGACTGTAAAGAACCCAGCAAACACAATACTGACAAAAGATAATAAAGCTCTCTAACCTACCTAAAGAAACAAAGATTTGTAACTCTCTGAGTAATAATTCAATGTAACAGTCTTATAAGACCTATAAGAGAACACAGATAGACATAAAAATGCTTAAAAAGAACAAAACAAATGCTGGGGCAAAGAATGTGAGCCTGAACTGAAAACTTCAACAAGGAGCACCATCAGTAGATTCAACCAGGCAGGTTCTATTCTGTCAAAATCAGCCCCTCTGGTAGTGAGAGAAAAACCCTGGAGTCAACTTGAGACCTCTCTTGCTTTCACACTGTCAAGCCCATCAGCATATTTTTATTTCTTGCTTCAAAATATTCCACTCGTCCCCTCCTCTGCTGCCACAGCTGTGAACCCAAGCTGCCACCATCTCCAGCCCAGATGATGGGGATGGCCTCCTAACTGTTACCTCTCCTGTCCCTGAGAGAGATCCTGTAAACCTACATATCAAACCATAACTTGCACTACTCAGAGATCTCCTGCTTACCACAGCACGCAAAACATAACCTTAGAGAAAGCTACAGAGTCCTAAACAATGTGACTTCTTTGTTATTCCTTTGAGCTTATTCCCACTACTCTTCCCTTGTCCACTCCACATTAGCTATGTTGGCTTTCTTCTATTTCTCCAAATCACTGGTCCAGAAATGCGTTGTTTCCTCTGACTAGTGCCAGGAGATATTCCCATGGCTCCTTTGCTCACCACATCAAGGACTTGATGAAAACTCAGTGCAGCTTTCCACAACCATCTATATAGTGAATTGATAGTAAAAATGATCCTCTGTTCCTTTTCTGTCCCTATATCCACACATTGGGCCGTAATTTCACAGTCCTTCCTTATCAAAAGCTATTTATTTACCTCTCCTTCAGCAGGGTCAACTACACTGATCACTAATATGCAGGAATGGAGCCTCCCTGGTGGTGCAGGTGGTTGAGCACAGTGCTGTGAGGCTGTCCACAGCCTCTGCAGTGCCTGTTCGATCCCCGCCAGCCTTGGAGCAACAGTGGTGAGCGGACCTCTCCAGTCTCGCCCGCTGTTCCCCTCAGCAATGTATTTCATCAGTCTTCCTGTTCTGTTCCCCGCTCTGTCTCTGGTGAATCCTCTCACCCTCCCACACATCTGGCCTGTACTCCAGCTCTTGCATAAATAAAAAATAAAAAAAAAAATATTCAGCCAGTGGGTTACTGGGTCAACACTGAGTCTAGGCAATGAGATATCTTATAGGATTTCACTTTCTCTCTTGGGACGCTGCCAACTGCCAAAGAAGGCTGAGATTAGTCTACCACATAATAAGAGACATGAGGCCCCATCGCTCATCCCCAACTGCTGGTCAGACAAATACAGAAGTAGATTAAATAGATGTGAACCTTTCTAATTAACTAGCACTCACTTAACCTGCTGGCTAACTTAAAGCACATGAGCAAGTCAGCCAAGATTAACCAAATCTGGCTAATCAACCAAAGGCCAGATTAACAGAACTACTTAGCTAACCAATGAACACAACAATAGAACCACTACAATTGTAAGCCACTATATTTCATGAATAGGTCATTAGATGATAATGGCTAACACATCATTCAGTTTTAAAAGTCTTCAAGTGAATGTGCTTGATACTTTATCAACACCCAGTGGTCAAGAACCCATCACAGGTGAATTTCATGGTAGAAAGAATTTTCCCATAATGAATACATTATGTTTTATTGGATGTGTCTTTAATTGTTGTGGTGTTTATTATATGCTGTGGGTGATTCTCGCATATTTATAAATGTCATAGTTTCGATTCATATAATAAATACTTAAAATTGTGGGGGAAAAAAGCCTACATATTTTACCACAGCAAGCTTCAACCCCTGTCCTTGCTTTATTTTTCTCCATAGTACATACAAAACAACGTAGTAAAATTTCACTGAGGAGGTTGTTTAATCTCTGTCTCTCCCAACTGGAGTGAAAGCAGGTACTTTTACTCTTGACACATAGTAAGCACTCAGAATGAAGAGCATGGATTTGTTAACATCAATACTTTAAATATGTTCCTTATTATGAGAAGTTCTCATATACATAAAAGGCCAGATTTGCTGTAATCTTTCATGAAGCATAATTTTATTAACCCAAACACTTCTAAAGGAGGTGAAGACTTAATACTTGAATAACTAGTGTTTTTCCATTTCATGCAGAAATGACCATGTTAACTAAATATTATCTAAGACATGAAGGTTATAGATATTTAGAGCCACAACTTCCTTCAATCAGAAAATTAGACTTGGGTACCCATAGGAAGTATAAGGGAGAAAGGTGATGAATGATAAGGAAAGATAATGGGGAATGCTGCTACTATATATATTACAAATTTCCATTAGAGAATTGCCTTTGCAAGAATGGGTAAAGCTAAAAGAAATGAAGAGGAAAATGCATGCTAAGTGAAATGGTGGGGGAAAGCCATTTTAGTGACACTAATCAGAAAGATGTGGCTGGAAAACAGCATATATGGACGAAAGAAAGCAAGGCAGGCATACTACCTTCAAGGCAGGCATACTACCTTTTTGAATAGAAGAGGTCAAGGGTTTAGTACTGGGAAGTTACAGAGCTGGAGGGCAATTGCAGATAAGGTAAGATGAGTGGGAAAATTTAGATAGAAATGTTCCAGAGTAAAGGAGGCAAAGAGAAGAGGGAATTGATCAATCAGGGTGTAAATTTCACTGGTCCCATCTCCAGGAGGTAGGCATAGACCTTATGACTCTATCACGCTATCTGTCCATGGAAGCAGGCCACTTCCTGTGACACAAAAGCTCCTGAGAGCATCTCTAAGACAGCTTAATAACATATCCCACTAAAAACAAGAGAGAGAGAGAGAGAGAGATCCAGAAATGCCCACTCAGTTTTTTCCTGGACTCTACAGACCCTCCAAGGGATTAAGACAGGAGATACAGCCTGTTAGGCAGATAAAGAGTTTCCACATTCACGCTACTTGGGGAGGAAGCAGCTGGGCAGGACAGAAGTATTGATTCACAGCCCTGGGGAGGTTTTTGTTCAAGGCTGAAGCACTGTGAGAGGATAGCTTTGACGCTGCTGACAGTAATAAGTTGCAAAGTCTTCAGGCTCCAGGCTGCTGATGGTGAGAGTGAAATCTGTCCCATATCCACTGCCACTGAATCTGTCAGGGATCCCAGATACTCTGCTGGATGCATCTGAGATGAGCAGCCTAGGAGCTTGCCCTGGTTTCTGCTGGTACCAACCTAGGTAGTTGCTAATGCTCTGACTAGCCCTGCAGTTGAGGGTGACCCTCTCTCCTACAGTCACAGGCAGGGAGCTTGGGGACTGGGTCAACACGATGTCCCCACAGACACCTGCAATCACAAAAGGATAATGATGAGCTGACATGTTAAATAGACACGGTGAAATATCATCTAAAGGTGTTTTCAAATGCCATCACATGTCAGCACATGATGTGTCTATATTGGAAATAGCCAGCATGACTCATTATGTCTTAAAATTATTTTTTAACTCTAAAAAAGGTATCACTCCAAAGGATGGGGACACTTAGAAATTTCTCACCGGAGACCCAGAGCAACAAGGGCATGAGGAGGACCTGGGCCCGAAACGTCATCTTGCTGGCCCTGCCTGTCGCTGCTCAGCTCACATGGCCACGGCCCTCTTTATAAAATTCTGAGCAGCTGGTGTGACCCTTGCCTATGCAAAACAATTAGCAAATATAGAGGCAGATTGCAGGAGCAGTGGGCTGTGCAAGTAACACTGAAAGCGCAGTTATAAGACAGAAGACACAGAAGCTAATTTAGAGCCCTATGGTCAACTTAGAAACTCTAAAACCACAAATTGCTGAGTAATTTAATGAACGTCTTCTATTTTAAATTCAGAAGTGTTTATAAATTGGTTCGTTTTCCAGAAATAATGAGAAAGCTTCCTGAAATCAAAAATCATGTTAAAAATAATAAAATATACTGGGGGGAGGGGAAGGTACATATGGGAAGGAAGGAGGGAGGGAAAGGATTTAACATACGAATTCAGGGAAACAAACATTCATTCTCTAGCATCCATGTAAGGATTCCATTCCAGGCAAAATGAAGTAACAAGGATGAGACAGATAAGTTGTGAGAAGGACAAATTATGCTGCATTTCTACACATATATAGCAAACTACCAAAAAGAGAAATATACAAAACAATACAATTTATAATTTCATCAAAAAGAAAAAGTTCTAAGAAATAAATTTAACCATGGAGGTGAAATACCTATATACTGAAAATTATCAGACATTAATGAAAGAAACTGAAGAAGACACAAATAAATGGAAAGAAAGATATTTTTGCTCATGGTTTAGAAGAATTAATATTTTTAAAATGTCCACACTATACAAAACAATCCACATACTCAATGCAATCCCTATCAAATTTCCAATGGGAGTTTTCACAGAAACAGGACAAACAATCCTAAAATTTATATGGAATCACAAAAGCAATCTTGTGAAAGAATAAAGCTGGAAGCATCACATTTCCTGATTACAAACTATATAACATACAATGCTAACTTGGGAGTAGATGAACTTTTAGCAGTTAGCATAATTCATTATGTACATATGTTAGATTATAGTGATACACACCTGAAATTTATATAATATTATAAAGCAATGTTACTTTAATAAAAATATTTCTTTTTTTGAAAGGATTTTATTTATTTTTGCATAGAAGAACTGGGGTGTAGGCCAGAGGTATGGGGAGTAAGAGGATTCACCTGAGAGAGAGTGGGGAGCAGAATAGGCAAATCTACTGAAATACTCTGCTGAGGGGAGCAGCGGACGAGTCAGGAAAGGTCTGTTGTGCCATGTGAGTTAGCTCTCTGGCCTAGGATCGAACTCAGACCATAGCGGTGACAGTGCTGAGACTTAACCCCTAGGCCACCAGGGAGGCCCCAATAAAAAAATATTTTTAATATAATAAGCATTTCTCAAAAAATTGAAACATAATGGAATTGGCATAAGAATATAACCAAAATGAAAATACATACATTGTGCAAAAATGAAAAATGATGTAAGAATTATATAAAATAAAATAAAATATAAAAAAATAAATAAAAACTCCATCATTGCTTAAAAAAACAACAAAACAGAACAATAGAACACACTAAAGAGCCTAGAAATAAACCCAGGTAGATATAGTCGATTATTTACAACAAAGGAACCAAGAACATCCCATGGGGGAAGAACAGTCTCCTAAATAAATGATATTGAGTCACATGCAAAAGATTGAAATTGGACCACTATTTTATGTACCACACAGAAAAATTAACTCAAAACGGATTAAAGACTTGAATGTAAGACCTGAAGCCATAAAACTCCTAGAAGAAAACATAGGCAGTATGTTCTGTGACATAGTCCTGGTATCGAATTTTTGGATCTGACACCAAAAGCAAATATATATAAGTAGGACTACATCAAACCACAAAGTTTCTGTATAGCAAAAGTGATCCAAAAAATGAAAAGACAACCTACATAGAAGAAAAAAATATTTGCAAATCATATATGTGATAAGGGGCTAATATCCAAAATATATCTAGATCTATGCAACTCAAGGGAAAAAATAAAAGTCTAATTTTAAAATGGACAGACAATCTTAAAATCTCTAATTACAAGAAAAAATTGCAACTGTATAAGGTGAAGAATTTCACTAAACATATTGTGGTGATTATTTCACAATAGGTACAAATATCAAATCATGTACACTTGAAAATAATATATGTCATTTATGCCTCAATGGAAATAAAATAAAATAATAAAAGACTTTCTTGATTTCCAAAGAAAGTCTCTTTTAAATTGGTTTTTATTAAATGGGTGAGACACAGTTTTAATTGTAATGTCACAATTCCCCCTGGCCAGGTAGCCCTTTAGGAAGGTTTTATTTTTAAAAGAGTGGACACTTGCTGCCCTCTTCTGGTTGTATCTATGCACTACAAATTTCAAGAAGATGTTCATCAGCCTTCCTCTTTCAAAAAAAAATTGGGGAAGGTTTCTCTCTGGTGGCTCAAGGGGTTAAGTCTAAGTACTATGAAGCTGTCTGCAGCCACTGCAGCACAAGATCGACCCCTGACCAGGGAGATGACCCACACGGGTCAGCAGATCTCTCCTGTCTCACCCACTGCTCCCCTCAGCAATGTTTTTCTGTCAATCGACCTGTTCTGCTGTCTCTGGTGAATCCTCTCTCCCCTCTGCACCTCTGGCCTACACCCCAGCTTTTGTATGCATAAAGAAATCTTTTTTAGGCCTCCCCGGGTGGCCCAAGCTGTTGAGCGCCGCAACGCTGTGAAGCTGTCCGCAGCCTGCAGCGCTGGTTTGATCCTGGCCGGCAGGCGAGGGTCCCACATGGCGTGGCAGACCTCTCCTGGCTCGCCCGCTGCTCCCCTCAGCAGTGTATTTCGTCAGTCTGTCTGTTCTGTTCCCTGCTGTGTCTCTGGTGAATCCTCTCACCTCCCATGCATCTGGCCTGTACCCCGGTTCTTGTATAAAATAAATAAATAAATCTTTTTTAAAAAAAGAAATCTTTTTTTAAAAATCTCGAAATATTAAAGTAATAAAGAACTTTACCTCTCATCTGTCCTAACATTTTCACTTTACATATAGGAAGCAAAGACTCAACCAGAACACTTTTGTGTAAGGCTATTTGCAAAGTTCACCTATTACTTTTCTTATTGTTTATCACCTTCCCATTTGCAAAAAGCAATTCTGCAGGTTATAACTATCTTGGATTCTGATGTTCTTTAACTGCAAGATTTATGACAGAGCTTCTCATACTTATGACTACACCTTGTGCAGAACGAAGAAAATTCGATTTTCCAACGTTCTGGGAATTGACCTGAGTTTTTCTTTTTTTTTTCTTTTTTTTTTTTTTTAAAGATTTATTTATTTATTTATACAAGCACTGGGTACAGTCAGAAGCGCGGGAGGGTGAGAGAATTCACCAGAGCCAGAGCGGGGAGCAGAGCAGGCAGAAGGACCGAAGTACACTGCTGAGGGGAGCAGCGGGCGGCAGGAGAGGTCTGCGCGCCATGTGGGACCCTCCTCCGGTGGCCGGGGAGCAGCCGGGGATCGAACCGGCGCTGCAGAGGCTGCGGGCAGCATCGCAACCCAGCGCTCAACCGCTGCGCCACCGGGGAGGCCCTGACCTGAGTTTTTCAAAGAAATATTTCTTCAATCTTGTGTTTGTTTTCTTTTGAAATTTAATTAAAACTTACATTCTTTTCCACAATATGTCCATTTATGTTTTAATATAAAATATTTCTACAGCAAATTTTATACTTCTGGAAATCCCCATCACCTTAGCTGGAGAAACACAACCCAAGAAAATACACAGAATCAAACTCCTTCAAGTACACTACAGCTACAAAATAAATCAGTCCCTACTGATATTTCTTTATTTAAAACATAGATCCTGTCTTTACTTTAAAATTGTTTTTTTATTATGAATTTTTTGCATTGATTTTGATTTTTAGAATATTATTTAGCTGAATTACTAAGGGGTTTTTTTGTATCTCCTTAAATTTTGCACCTGAAGCAAATGCCTTGCCTGTTTCATCCTAGTTCCTACCCTGCATGAGGGACTCCAAAGAGCTGGGATAACTTTTGAATACCTGAGTCTTAAACATTTTTGCTGTGAAAAATCACACTGCAGTCAAAAAACAAAATTGCACCCATTTCAACTAGTCATGAAAGACTCTGATAGTTGAAGTTGCAGCCCTCCAAAACCCCAGATTCCAGAGGTGAAGAGGAGGCCGGGTTCTGTCCAGGGACCAACTCATGCAGAAGTGGATTTGAAGCAGACCTGGGTAGTGAGGAAACATGGCTCCTTGAAGGGGAACAAGACTCAGCATGTGCAAAGATCAGACAGCAGCACCAGAGGCCGGAGCAGGAAGGGAGAGGAGCTTGGTAAGAAACGTGTCAGCCAGTCGGGAGGGGTCTGGTTCCACCATATTGGACTCACTTGGTGTGTTCGTGGAAACTCCAATGCCCTGTCATCCTCAATGCACCAGACCAGAGCATCACAATCTCTAGGGTGGGATTCAGGCATCATAGCATTTAAAGTCCCCCAGGTGATTCCAGCCACAGTAGCATCGGAGAAGAACCGCTGAGGTAGGCTTGAGAGAAGATGACAAGGGACTTCTAAGCGCAGTGAGAAATCTAAGAAGAGTTTTGAGCAGGGGGATAACTTGATCAACTTTCTTTATTTATTTAGGAAGACTCTGGTTACTTAGTGAAAGAATAATCCAAAGACTGTTTCTCGTCAACCGCGCATATATATGTGTGCTTCCCAGGGAACTGGATCTAATCAATGAAAATTTGTCCATACTAAGAACCAAGTACAGGAGCAAGGGCTCTGCTACATGATCCATATATGGTACTTAATTTACTCCTCATCACACCTCTATAAGAGAGGTATTACTATCCCACATTCCAGATGAGAAATCTGAGTTTTTGAAAAAGTTAAGTCATTTACCTAATGTTACACTCAGCTCATTAAATGCAGAGTCGGGGTTCTAATCCCGTCTCAGTTTATGTTCCAATGACTACATGGTATCTTGTTCAATTGGGAAGAAAGTGCTGGCCAGGGGATGGCACCATCCAATTTACTGGATGGTTAAATTTTTACTGCAAATGAATAAATGGGCATCTGGATTAGCATCAGGATGAATCCACACAGCTCTGAAACAGCAAGGAGGAGTTTGTAAGGGTTATGTAGGTGACATAGAAAAATAGAAGCAGAAGTAGAGATAGAGAGAGAGGGAGCAAAATGTTAATACAGGTATAATAAATTTACAGGTTTATGGGTGTTTATTTTAATGGTCTGTTTAAAGTATCTAGAAAACTTATAAATCACCTATAATTTTTTTTAAATATTTAAGATTGCTATGTACCTTTTACTCTAGAAATCTTATCATGAACTTTAGTCCAAAAACAGTAAAATTTGCCTTAGCTTATAGTAACTGCTTTTGCTATCTGTGGCTTGTTCGCTTATACACCACTGCCATCTACAGACAGACTTTCATAACTACACCCCAACCTTGTGGTGAGTCACTCAGTCATGTTTTTCAATTATTTTCGTTTTTAATGATTATAGCATGGTCAACCATATAAAAGATAGATGGAAAAAAAACACACTGGAGTATTTTAAAGCCATTCCATTAAGAATTTCAGTACACTGCTAACTGATAAGAACTTTTGAAAAATAACCACCTTGTCATCATAATACAGAATTTTGAATAATTAATCCCTTAATATTACCTATTTTCCAGTGTCTACTCACATTTTATTGGTTATCTCTAAATACTGTTTTAATAGTAAATTTGCTTAAATCAGTGTCCAGGTCCAGGTAAATATGGCTAAATTTAACTAAAACCTAAATAAAAACCCTGTATTTAAAAAAAAAAAAAAAAAACCAGAGAACTGGGATGGGGGATAAACTGTAATTATCATTATTTAGAAACTTTAATCATGTTGTTGTAAGTGTAATCTTGAAGCCAAAATCAAAGACTGAACATGAACAAGAAAAGCAAAGAGAAAAATCACTCATATTCCTCAATGCAAAGCTCTAAGAGAAAATATTAGAAAGCTGCATCAGTTAGTTAGCACAATGGAGAATATAGAACTACCTAGATGAGGTCACACTCCTCATGTTGTTCAGTCCCTAGCAGGAAGAGAAGAATCTAATTATAAAATTCTACAATGTGAGAAAGGCAGGATGTAGGAAACTCGAGGTGGAGAATGTTACCACCCTGATTTCATGGCCCAGCCAGAGAGTCTGTGTTCACTCAATTTCACCTGCTCATTAAATGGCCAAAATTTCTTTAACAGCAGAGGCGAACTCTGTTAGGTATAAAGATTCTCATCCCCATAACTTCCGTTCCAGTCTGGAATTCCAGCCCACTCTAATAACAGGAGTCTGAGATCAATTTTTCTCTCACAATCATAATCATACTCCAATTTGGTAGTATGGTGACAGGCTATCGAAACTTTATACTGAAAGCTCCTTTGTCAGCCTGTGTCCTGAGGGACAGCTTAGAACAGAAACTCCACCCTCCACTTCCAACAAGAACTTCATGCAGATTAAAAATAAATTTCTGATGCAAGAAATCATTTAAGCCTTAATGACATCTATTAGCATAGCTATGGTTACCTTTCATTAATACACTGTCAAGAGAAAGACAGCTCATGTGCCAATCATGCATTCTGCAGGCTGCCTGCACCAGTTCCACTTAATGGAAATCACGAGCTGACTCTAAGAAGGCAGATGTTCAGACCCTGGCTGTGCACCTACAGTCTCAGCTTTATTAATGGAATCTTGGTTTCCTCAATTATAAAAGTCAAATACTTGAGGTTTTTTCCGGCTTTAAAAATGGTGACTGGGGTCCTGACTGAGTTCTGAAGCTTCTGTCATGCTGTAGAAACATATTTTCATGTCTCATGGGGTCATTTTTTAAAATATTTATTTATTTATGCATACAAGAGCTGGGGTACAGGCCAGAAGTGCAGAGGGTAAGAGGATCCACCAGAAACAGTGGGGAACAGAACAGGCAGACCGACTGAAATACACTGATGAGGGGAGCATCAGGCAAGACAGGAGAGGTCTGCTGTGTCATGTGCGTTTCTCCCTGGCCAGGGATTGAACTCATGCTGCGGTGGCTGCGGATAGCTTCATAGGTTGTGTCTTAACCCTTGCACCACTAGGGAGGCCCCCTCATGGGGTCATTTTTCATCTTTTCAGTGAATTTCAGAAAATGCATTAAAATTTCCCTGTGGCTTGGGAAGACCAGATGGCAGCTGTTCAAAAAAATGTCCCTGCTTGCAAAGATTTTGCCAGTTGCTGCAGATGTTATAGAATTAGTTTAATTGGAAGGCAAGACACCCTGTTCTACTTCAAGCCCAGTCCTTCACCGGCTAAGCAGCCTTGAGTGAATTATTTCCTCTCCCTAATATAAGATGGTTTTCAAGCAGTTTATTTTTTCAAGCAGTTTTCTTCCACTTGCACTGAATAAGCTAAACATGATTTGTCTGTTCTGGCTTGAACAGTTCAGAAGCCCACAAACCCCTCCAAGGGACACTCCATTTTCTGTGCCTGACATGGCCCCAGCATCAACTGCTGCAGAGGCAATCCCAGATGAAGGCACTACCATCACATAGTTTTCAGAGTCTCAGAAACAACCAAAGATGATCACAAGAGGGCACCAGAACAAGGTGAAAACGGCAAGTGCCAGCTGACTGCTGAACAATCTTTGTTCGCCTCATTGATTTATCAGTAAATATGTGCTGAACACCAATTAAGAGCACAGTGGTGAGTGCAAGATCTCATAATGTGCCCCCTGAAATGCAAGACTAACAAGGAAGGCAAAGAACATTATTTTTCATAGGATTGAAAGGGACGATATCCTGGGTAGAGACAAGAGTTCGTGGTATATTGTGTGTGATTATCTTTGTGTTTGTGATTTTCCCCCTACGTTGAGATGGCCTTGTATGTAGGCCTTACTTTTGGATGGATCTTCTGGGTTTTGGTTATTAATTTTGTCAGTTGTCCCTTGTATATAGCTCTTCTCCTAGTCCCCAGCCAGATCATTGTAAGAGTTGTCTAACTAATTACCCTTTCTCTTCACTTTACTTTAAAAAGTCATACAACTACTGGAGAGAGGCTTTATGGAATAGAAATGAGCCCTTCTAATCTGCAGTGGCCCCAGGTTTCCTTTGGAGAACTAGTCCGGTCCAGTTGCAGTAAACTTTCATGCCAATGCTGAGAAAAAATTGAAAAACATTCCATCTATATATCTTCTTGACAAAGGCATTACCAGTTTCAAAAATAAACTGCTTGAAAATCATCTTAGATTAGATTATTTCAGAAGAGAGAGATCTTTGATATACTCCCCTATTTCCTCTTTAATTAGGGGCTTAGTCTAGTTTCCAACTTTTCTTGGGCCAATTATTTAATTTATTCTTGGAGGTGAGAAATTTTCTGCTTCATTTGGATGTTTATAAGTAATGACCTATGGGGGTTTTTCTCTGAATATGGGTAGAATAAATGTTCTATTAGCCCAACACTCTCTAACAGAGGAACCCACTCAAAGAGGGTTTCTGGAGAAATGATGAAGGAGAAAGAGTCAGACATGAGGTAAGAAGGAGCAGAGACAAGACAGCAGCCACATAAACCATGAAAATAGTCAAGGAGACAAATACCTCTTTGGAATAAGAATCTGAAATAGGAACTGACCGAACATTTGAAAAACTTTGAATCCTTGGAGAGGTGCAGCCTTCACCAACTTGTCACAGGGAGACTGGAGCAGGTTTATTTAGAGAATAAAAAGGATGAATAAACTGATGAGCACATAAACAAAATATGGTATATTCCTATAGTGGAATATTACTCTGTTGTGAAAAGGAATAGAATGTGATTAAATGCTTGAACATGAATAACTCTTGAAAACATTGTATTAAGTGAAAAAAAGTCAATCACAAAGGACCACATATTATATTCTATTTGTATGGAATATCCAAAATGAGCAAACATAGAGAAACAAAACAGATTAGTAGTTGCTGGGGCTGTGAAGGATGACAGTGCTGGGAAGTGATAGATAAGAAGGGCAGCGTTTCTTTTTTGAGATATTGAAAATTTTCAAAAATTATGGTGATGGTTACATTTGTGGGTATGTGGTATAGCAGATATAATGAAAGCTATTGAATCACACACTTTAAATGATGACTTGTGTGATATGTGAATTCTGTATCAACAGAACTGACCCTCTCAACCACTATCCAAAAAGGAAAAATCATAATGACGAGGGTGGTCCCAAAAGGCAGGAAAAATGGGGGAGATTCAGGTAGCATGTACTTTACTTCTGAAAAGCAATTTTTGTATGTTATTATCTCTTCTCATGCCCAATATCTATTTGCATTTCTTTTTCCTTTGTCAGACCTTCCAGAAATTTGTCTGTTTTATTGATCTTTTTCAAAGAAATATTTCTTGGCTTAATTCACTAAAATAAATATTTTATTTAATTTGCTTCTTTTTTTTACTAATTGCATCTTATTTCGGTTTAACTTATTCTGTGACTAACTTCTTGAGTTTCATGCTATGTTTACTTATGTTTTATTTCTTGGCTAATCTGTAAAATAAATACATTTTCATTTGAGAGTCATTTTGATACCACCCCATAGATTTTGACATGTAGAATTCTCATTTATTTTCAAATAATCTGGCACTCTGTAATTTGATCTCTTTTCTTTTGAGAGTTTTTGAATAGTGGGCAATTTTTTATTTCCAAGTCAATAACTTGTTCGCTGACTATGGATAATCTCTAGTTTTATTGCTTTGTGTTTAGGAGAATGTTACAAAAATTATTTCTGCTTTGAGACAATTTATTGATGTTTCACAGTAGGGGGATGTAGAGAGCAAATATTATAAATACTCTGAATATTTGAGAAGATTTTGTTTTCTGTGTTATAAACATAGATAGATAGATAGATAGATAGATAGATAGATAGATAGATAGATAGATAGATAGAATTTGAGACTATGTCTATTTCTATTCTCACTATTGAGGGTATAAGGAACAGAAGAAATCTATTTGAAATTTATGCTTCTCAACCAGGTACCCTAGACAAAAATATTATATTATGTTTTGAAATGTCCTTTATTATATAATTAATTAAGGAGGCAAACAATAACACATCAATGCCAATATAATGATCTCTCACTATAATCAGTTCTGTAATTACACATAGGGCTTGAGAAGGAAAGGAGGGAAGGAAAAAGTCAAATTTTTATTGTATTGCTCTAACCATACATAGATAGATACATAGAGAGAGAGAGAGAGAGAGAGATAAAGTCTTCTAAATAATTACCATTTTCTTAAGTTCACATTGTATATCTAATAAGATTTTTTATATATTTTATTACTGGTTATGCATTAAATATTAAGTATCATATATTTTCACACAATGTGACTCTGTATAAAAGCCAGAAGGAATCAGAATCGAGAAGCCATGAGAGATCTGGGGATTTTGACAACAGAGAGGGCAAAATCATGAAGAACCAAGTCTGAATTGATCTATTTCCCAACAGCTTCCACAACTTTCCCAGTCACGTAGTTGCTCGTGATGGGCTTCTCTGTAGCAAGATGAGATTGGACACAGGGTTGGGTGCTAAATAGGCAGACTGAGGTGGGCAGGAAACTCTAGGGCAGAGCTCAAGGGGGTTGTCATTAGTGTAAAACCAGTCAAGAACCACAACTTTCAATATGTAAATCTTGGTGGCTGAGCCTCTCTAAGGATGGTAAGTTCTGACACCGTTGCTGCCCTTTTCTCTTTCACTCTAGGAAATAAAACGAAACCTGCAGCCTTAATGCCCTCGTGGAAAGAAAACGAATGTCTAGATTTTTCAGAGCAGGAACAGAATCTTGGGTGTTGCTTATGGCACACAAGAATTTGCATGTGGTTGAACAAAGGACTCTGCTTCTCCCAATATGTTTTTGTTCAGAGATGAGTGGAAGCAGACAACCTGAAGAAGCAAGAAGCAGCAAGTTCTTAAGTGACTTCTGTCTCTCTCCTTCCAGGTTTTATGGGATCATCCTTGCCCTTTGGGGAAGCAGGGCAGATTCCACTTGTGACACCCTATTCAGAGGATTGCAAGTGATCAGGTTGTGGACTCCAGAATTTCCTCCTTATATCAGTAAATATAACAATCTGATCCTAAGGCTGAGTTAAACTGAAGTAAAAAGAGCACCTGCCTTGAACTCTACTGTGATGGATGAGCTGAAAAAGCATTGAACCACAGACGTCAAGATGGATTATCAGACACAAACATTCCAGAGCCAGGTAGGGAAGCCACCATCCCTCAAATCTTACAAACAGCAAAATTTGCCACTGTGTCCCTGACACACTGGGTGAGTTGCTATACATTCCTGATGTGAGGCAGCCCTCTCCAAATAGGCAGATTTATTAAATCAAATGAAAAGCAAAAATGGGGCCTCCCTGGCGGCGCAGGCGGTTGAGCGCTGCACTGTCCGCAGCCTCGGCAGCGCGGGTTCGATCCCAGCCAGCCGGCGAGAATCCCACATGGCACAGCAGACCTCTCCTGTCTCACCCACTGCTCCCCTCAGCAGTGTATTTCGTCAGCCTGCCTGTTCTGTTCCCCGCTCTGTCTCTGCTGAATCTTCTCACCCTCCCCGCGCATCTGGCCTGTACCCCGTTTCTTGTATAAATAAATAAATCAGAAAGAAAGAAAGAAAGAAAGAAAGAAAGAAAGAAAGAAAGAAAGAAAGAAAGAAAGAAAGAAAGAAAGAAAGAAAGAAAGAAAGAAAGAAAGAAAGAAAGAAAGAAAGAAAGAAAGAAAGAAAGAAAGAAAGAAAGAAAGAAAGAAAGAAAAAAGAAAGAAAGAAGGAAAGAAAGAAAGAAAGAAGGAAAGAAAGAAGGAAAGAAAGGAAAGAAAGAAAGAAAGAAAGAAAGAAAGAAAGAAAGAAAGAAAGAAAGAAAGAAAGAAAGAAAGAAAGAAAGAAAGAAAGAAAGAAAGAAAGAAAGAAAGAAAGAAAGAAAGAAAGAAAGAGAAAGAAAGAAAGAAAGAAAGAAAGAAAGAAAGAAAGAAAGAAAGAAAGAAAGAAAGAAAAGCAAAAATGGTGCTTCTTGAAATGTTGGACATAAGGAACATTGATAAGATAGCGTATAAATATGCTTTTAGTGTCTCTCTCTCTCCCCTACCCCATTTTATACTTTATTCTAGAATTTAAGTTTGTTAGGGGGTAATATGAAGCATCTTCAGTGATGAATTTCTTAAAATGCTCTAACAAAATTGCATTTCCATCAAGAACCTCTCTGACCATTTTATTGGCACTGCCTTTTCTTATCAAGGTAGATCAGAGACATCCTTTGGACAGATGCTTCTGAGACATCCTTTGCCATCAAATAAAGAACCATACACATATTAAGGATCTCAGCACTTCTCAGTGATTCATTTTATATTACAAGAAATGTCACAAACACCACTGCTATCAATCACTACTCTGTGTGATAGTTTTTGCCACAATGGATCGTACGATAATCATTTTTTAAAAGATTTATTCTATTTTTATACAAGAACCGGGGTACAGGCCAGATGTGTGGGAGGGTGAGAGGATTCACCAGAGACAGAGTGGGGAACAGAGCAGGCAGACTGACGAAATACACTGCTGAGGGGAGCAGCGGGTGAGACAGGAGAGGTCTGCTGTACCATGTGGGATTCTTGCCGGTCAGCAGGGATGGAACCTGCGCTGCAAAGGCTGCGGACCACTTCACAGTGCAGCGCTCAACTGCCTGCACCACCAGGGAGGCCCCTGATAATCATTTTTTATTAGAAGCAAATCCTGCTTCATAGTTGTCATTCAGTTGCTCTCTTCATACTAAATCTCCAAATTATCTAGGAACATGCATCCTTTTTACAGTCTTGTCATCTTTTCATTCCCATCTCCAATATTTGTCAGAGTACATCCTATACAGAATCAGGAAAACTCCTATCTCTTTTGCATTCTTAAAGATAATAGAAAAGTATTCAAGAAAACTCCTGCATATATGTATGTGTATACATCTAGTATGTGTATATGTGTGTGTGTGTGTGTGTGTGTGTATATATATATATATATATACATAAAATGAAAAAATTCTATTTGTACTTTGCACAAGAATATTGAGAATTCTACCAGGTATAGTTGACTACAGAATAAATGCAGTCACACAGGTTTTAAAAATCAAATAATCTACAATACATAGATTAAGAAAATGAACTATTCCTCCTCCTTCCACCACAGATGCCTCTGTCATCCCAGGAGGCCACTACTGAGCACAGCTGGTTGTGGCTCCTTCAGGGATTGATCTTACATCTATATAGATTCCACTTAAATGGGATCATGGTATCTCAGGATGCCTATATTTGATGGCCTGTATTTTCACAAGTACTTTCCATAAGACATGTAGGAACCTACCTCTTCCTGGCTGCTTTGTGCTCCATTGCAAAGCTCTATCATAATTAGTTTAATCAAAACTATTGATTAAATTCCTATTGATAAAGATTTTAGTTATATTCCATTTTTGAACAAAATTTCAACATCTTTTGACAACATTTCAATGAGCAGTCTTGCATATTCACTTGTCACACTTACCTACTCACAACCCTAGGACAATAAGTGGCATTTCCTTTTCCTCCCCAGGCCAGTGTTTTGTGCCAGGCATGCTGCTTCCACTGGGTGACTTGACTCCCAGAGTTCAAAGGGCAGAATCTTGCAATTACGTGCTCAAGTTCAGATCCCAGATCTGCCACTTACTGCTGTAAGTGGTTACTTGAACTTGCTGCACTCAATACAAAATATAGGGAATAATATTAGTTTCTTTTGCCTAGATTTGGGGGCTAATTAAATATGGTGATCCATGCTCAATGTCTGGCACTTTAGAAGTGCTCAATAGATGTGAACCATTGTTCAGGTGTCTCTGTAGAGAAAATCACTTTTTATCCTCTTTAGGATCTATGTTTACTATACCCTGGATCAGCCATTTTGCACATTTAATTCCCACTGCCACTTTTTCTCTTCTCACTTCCTTCAACTTGAGTCCTTCTTTCCTCATCCTCTGGTGAGATCCACTGCTGATTTTGCTATTCAAGGAAATTAGCAAAATTCCCAGTGACAGAATCAAAAACCCTACTCCCAATCTTCAGAATTACAATTACAACTTCTTTAGTAAAACTTGTTGTAGTGGTTACTCCTTGGTCTATTATGATTTATCAACTCTGATCAATTGTTGATTTTTATTATCCAATTTTGGACTTTAACTGTTTCATTCATTCTGCAAATAATTGTTGAGCATTTGTCAGGTGAAGATACTTGTCAGGGTCTTCCAAATACAAGTCAATTATACACCAAACAACTTATAATCCAGGAAGGTAGGAAGAAACTAACAGCAGAGAAGTGCAATTTGCTGAATTAGACTTAATGACCTGCTTCTGTCTGCAGCAAAGCCAGGTCACTTGCTTAGGAATAATCTAAGTGGTTTCTCTTGTTTTGAAAGACAATTAGTTGTTCACAAGCTAATATTGGCACACAAAGATGTTTTTAAGCAAAGGGAGTGTTTTGCAAAAAGCTGGGGGTCATAGAAAAATAGGAAGAGGTTTAGGATGGTGGGAGCTGAGGTGGGGATGGGAAGTTAAGAGACAAATAAAGGTTGCAATAAGTGAAGTTAGACTCAAAATAAAATGAGATCTTCCATGTCCTTGATGGGTTACCATTGAAACACCATGGAACCCTATGATTCCCTGGCAGCTCCAAAGACGGCATGTAGCTGGGACAACTCAATAAGACATGATGGGTTCTACCTCTCCTATGAGAACAGACATTCAAGCTAGTGAAGTTCACTTTTCTACTCTTATTGATTTTTGTTTCACATGTCATCTTTAGCTTGACTCCAAAATACATTTCAAAATAAGACCCTGGTCTTGACTTGATGCATATTTAGTTAACCTCTTTTGAAACAACTCAGTGACATAGGAAGATACCCTTTAATGATTCTTAACTGATGCTAAAGAGTTCCATAATAGCATCGAATGAGGTTTATTGTGTGTAAAAGACTCCAGTTCCAGGAGAAGGAGGAGGGGTATTTTTTTTTAACTTGCTTGTCTTTCTTTATAGTTAACAGTCAACCTATTTGCAAAAGCAAATTTTAAATAAACAGTCTAGATGTGGTAGCTTGCAAAGGAAAAGGATCAGGCCATAGAGACAAAAATATCATTTTCTATGATTTTAGATCTCACCTTGAAAGCAAACATTTTCTATCAGAGAAGCTCCAGGGCCTCCACGCCTGCTTGAATAGCAGCTGCCCAGGGCCCTGTTCCCCTGGGTGAGAAGGTTTTTGTACAGTGAGACAATGGAGAGCTGCCACTGTGGTGGACGTTCGGAGGAGGCACCAAGGTGGAACTCAAACGTGAGTAGAATCCAAACTCTCTTTCCTCACTTTTCTGTGTTTTGTGATCCCTGTGTCAATGAAGTGATCTAAAAACTAACTTTTGCAGCCCTTGGCTTCCTTCCAGGCAAAGGTAATCTGTAAACAAAGGTGAGAAACAGGTTACACTTGTTGTGATTTCAATTATTCAGTCCCGGTATTGGGTGAAAATAACTTGTATAAGTGGTAATTTCAGAAATTTACTAGGGAGCCTAGTTATATGTTCTGACAGAGCCTTGAATTGTGAGGAAGGGAAACTCAGTTTTTGTTGAGAGGGTTGGTTTAGGGGAACTGCTGTGGTACACGTTCGGCGCTGGGACCAAGGTGGAGCTCAAACGTAAGTGCTGTTTTCAGCTGATTCTGTGCTGTTTCTAATTGATTTGCTTTTTATTCCTTTGTGTGTGTTTCCATTACTCAGAAGTTAGGGATCAAACGAATTTCATTCCCAGACTAGCTCCAGAGGAGGGAAAGTTGCCCCACAGGAGACTAGCCCATGGTTCATTTTTAAGATTTCCAAATCATAATGACTTAATTGGGGGAAGGGGTGGCTGAGCTTTCAGAGCAGGTTTTTGTAAGAGTGTAAGTAGAGGGAAATCACTGTGGTTCACTTTCGGCGGAGGGACCAAAGTGGAGCTCAAACGTGAGTACCGTTTTGCTCAATTATCTGTGAGTTTTTATCCTGTTGAATTATTTATGCCAGTTTGTGACATTTTAGTTAAATGGGCCATTTCTGGTAAGTCAAATACAAAGAGCAGAAAACAGCCAATTTTAAGATGAGCAAACCAACCAATTGTTGAGTTTGTGAGGAGAGTAGGATTTGTGAGAAAAATAGCTGACTCTTGCCCTGAAGTAGACTTTCTCAGACAATTGGCTTCAGAAGGTTTTTGTTGAGGGGCCGGTGAGTGAGCCCTCACTGTGGCTCACGTTCGGCGCCGGGACCAAGGTGGAGCTGAAACGTAAGTGCCCTTTTCTGCTCCTTTTTTCTCATAAAGTCGCAAAATGGGGGATTTCATGATTAGGACATGAACTGAGGTGAATTAGGAGAAAACGGGGTTCTTCCGAAATTCAGATGATCTGGGGACTGAAAATCAGTTTGTCTCAGGGAAGAGCAAAGAGCTAATGAGTTGACGGGGCAGCTAAACTGCCAGATTTTCTGGTATCCTCAGTCTACAGAAGTTAGCAGCAAAGGGAGGTTTTTAATTGAGGGGAAAGAGAGAAATTAAGCTAATGCTGTGGATCACCTTTGACCAATGGACATGTCTGGAGGTTAAATGTAAGTGATTTTTCTCTATTGCCTTCTGAAATTTGGGGCCAAATGTCAATACAGTATTAATTTTTAAAGGCTGAAATATGTGTTTTGTGGAAGGGATAAATGAGACACCTTTTAGATGTATCATCAGTTCCAAAAGTTAAACTCAGCTCCTAAAATTGACTTGTAGGCAAAAAGGTTAATTTAATCTGAAAAGAGTAGCTCAAGGGGAAAAAATTAATGTAGATGAAAAAGGAAGACTTGTAGCTCTAAAAAGAAAAATTGAATTAATTTTTTCATTCAGTTTTGCCAAATACAATATTGATTTTTGCTCATTGTGTTTGATACAGAAAAGTAGAGAAACGTATTTATTTCCTAATCTGTTTTCTCTCTTCTGTCCAATAAATTATTTTATAAGATAGTAAAAATCAATAACACATATTAAAAAATCAGTTACAAGTTAGAAAAGTTGACTTTTTTGCCATGGGAAAGATGCGGCTTAATTGAGAATCAGCAGCAATTTCATTTTTAGACTCTAAAATGAGTGATATACTGTCCATAGTCCAAAACTATGGATATTGTACATCTTGACAGTTTCAATTTTTGTATTAGACTAAACTTGAAATGACTGATAATGGAGGAAAGATGGTGAGCCCCCAAAGCTCAGTTTTGAAGAACTTTGTTTAAGTGACGGGAAATAAAATAATTGCATTTTTAAGTGCCCACAAACTTGTAGAAAAATAAGAAATATTTTAATAAGTATATTCTTTTCTTTCCCTTAGTTGTTATTTGGCCTTAATTTTAGACTGCCAAGAAGGTCATGCCACAGTTAGCGAGTTCTGTGGCCCTCATGGGTGTCTTCTTGCAGGCTGACTGATTTTCGTGGCCGTGGCACTCTTGTGACTGAGTAATTTTTGTGGCCATGGCGCTCTCGTGGCAGTTGGCCTGGCCACTAAAGGCTCTGGCGACTCTCTGAGAGTCCATTTAGTGCTGCTGCTGCCCACTTTCCTGACACAGTGGTACAGACAATGTCACAAACGGAATAGGATAGAAATGTGATGGGCACTGAGTTAACATTAGAAAAGCAGGGAGAAGCTGATTTATTAGAGATTTCAGAAATAAAATTCATATTATTATGTCCTCTTAATGAAAATTTCCATTAGGGCACCATAAAGAACTTAAAGTTATTTTTTCAGTGATAAGAGACTTTACCATATTCTCTCATCAAATCTATTTAAATAATAAAGACTCAACCTCAAAGAAAGAAATAGGTATAAATCTTTTAGGGTAAAATCTGCATCAGCAAAAATTTAATGTAAGGTCAGTAGTCTGGCTACTCAGGTTTTGCTTAATTAATTTTTATGTAATTTACAGTAACTACCATGTGGGTATATTAACTGATTTTTTTTTAATAAAGGTAAGATAAATTTGTGACATGTTTTTAATTTTCAAGAAGTTAATGGCTTGAGTAAGACTACATTGGAACTGTTTTAAAACTAAACTAAATCTTTTAAACTATTTCAAAGCTATGTGGAAGGCCTTTTAAAAAGTTGTCTATGTCTATGATTTTAAACTCCATTAAAAGTTAATAAGATGTCTTTCAAGAATTTCCGTATCCAATATACTAATTATTTAATACCTTAATTCAGGATGGAAAATTTTTAACTAGCAAGGATTTCCCCAGATAGGAATATCCTCATAAAATAGTTACCCTCCATTTTTTCTCGAATTCACATTATTTTACTACCAAATCTATTTCATAAAGTCTCTGAAAAAATTAGTAATGAAGTTAAAAGAAAAAAATATTAAAATACAAAATGTTTAGTATCTTACGTTAAACTGTTTGGTTAACATGGAACGTCAATATAGAAAAACCTATTCATTTATCTGCTGAAAAAAACCTATTCATTTATTTTTGTTCCAGCAAAAGATATTTGATTCGTTATTTTAACTCTTGCGCATCCACCCCAGGGCTTGAATGCCCATAGAGGGGGATTTCCAGAAGCCCATCTGGCAGCTGCTCATGGTCAGAAATGAAGCTAGCTAGTTCCTCCTAGGCAGGTGGCCAAAACTACAGTTGACCCCTCCTGGGCTAGCTGAACCCAGACCCGTGTGGTGACAGCCATCAGGTCCCAGGTTCCCTCTGAGACTTTTGTGGGGTAAGGGGAGAGTGAAGGAAGATTCCAAGTCTGATCATGAAGGGTAAAAGAACACTTCAAAATTCCAAGGGAATAAGACAAAATGGCCTTTGTTTTTTGGTCAGAAGCACTGTGTTTCCTGTAGGGACTGCGAACACAGTTGAAGGAAAGTTTACGTCAAAAAAGCATATAAAAAGGGGCCTTAGAATGGCTGCAGCATTTAGACAAAACAATTTCAGACTCTCTTAAAGGATATGGGACTCAAGGGAAAAACTCAAAATCGAAATTATAAATATGCTTCCTCCCTGCCTTCTTGCTGCCTTTACACAGAATAAGGACACGGCCATCTGCATGTCTGTCCTGACGAGCCCTGGCGTTGCTCACAGACTGCACTCCCCTGGAGTATATCCATGTTACTTAAACTCTACTCTCCATGCTTCCTTTCACAGGAGATGTGGCTAAGCCTTCTGCCTTCATCTTCCAACCATCTGAGGAGCAGTTAAGTACCGGAAGTGTCTCTCTAGTGTGCCTGGTGAATAACTTCTACCCGAGAGACATCAAAGTCAAGTGGAAAGTGGATGGTGTTGAACAAGCCAATGGCTCCGACCTCAGTTTCACAGAGCAGGACAGCAAGGACAGCACCTACAGTCTCAGCAGCACCCTGACGATACCCAGTACAGATTACCGAAATCATAACATCTACACCTGTGAGGTCGACCACAAGAGCCTGACCTCCCCGCTCATCAAGAGCTTCAACAGGAATGAGTGTTAGAGGAGAGGCCTATCAGGCCCCATCACCCCACCACAGTCCCAATCTCCCCGACTCAAGTTTCTGGCCCTTTCCCTACCTTATCCCACCTCATGGCAGTCTCCCGCCCCCTCTCTCCACTTTTTCCCCCTCCCCCTCTTTGGCTGTAATCATGCTAATATGGGGGGGGGCAAAAATGAATAAAGTGAATCTTTGCACCTGTGACTTCTCTCTCCTTCTTGCTATAATTGTTATTATACAGTAAGTCCTCAACTTAACACATGGATAAGTCTTGGAAACTTGATAGTTGAAACAAAATGTTATATTTAAAAATAATTTTATCACAGGCTGATTGATATAAACAAGAGTTAAATTTCTGGTCACAAAAACATTACCAAACTTCTTAGATAAAGAGCCCAAACACTTCTACTACTAAACGACCACTACTGAACAATCACTCATTTCTTTCCAATCCGCTCATTCTGGGTAACAGCTTCAAAGTAATAGCTAAACCTTCCTGCAGCTTGGGGGGCAAGCAGGACCCCACCCTGGACAGGATGCCCTTCCATCACAGGGTATAGGCACACACCCCCACACTCACTGGGACTGGGACAGTTGAGACAGACTGTGAACCTCACATGCACATCTTTGGGATGTGGGAAACGCAAGTCCCCGGACAAAACCCAACAGACATAAAGAGAACCTGCAAACTCCACCCAGACAGTGGCCTTGGGCAGCAATTCAATTTTTCCACTCAGCATTATAGCAAAACAATGTTGAATGAAGTGACTCTATTCAAGGACCTGTTATATGTTGGTTTCCCAATTACTCAGTTTATCTTCTAAGAAACTGTATATTGCATTGCTATAAAATACAACAGCATTAAAATAAATAAATAAAATGCGACGTCATTCCTAAAGATAATTATCCTCCATTCTATCTACCCTACTGACCTCTTCAAGATACTCCATGAATCCATGAGCCACCCATCTTCACACCCCACCCCAAGGGGGAAGAGACTTGCTCCTGTTGTCCCCTCTCAGCAGACCTTAGAGTCCTTCGAAGGGGGATAGTTCTTACAATCACATATCCTTTCATCTAGTCAAACCTGAGAATTTACTGAAAGCAAATTTTAAAAAAATGCAAGCAATATCATGTCATTCATTGCAACATTATAAAAAATAACAAAACAACAAAAACAATCTAAATGAATAAGCAATAGGCAAATGTTTAGTTCCTATGGACTCCAGCTTGATAGGAGGGTATTGATTCATCACTTTAAATTCCTTTCTGACAAAGACCACACCGAGTGCTTTCCACCGCCATATTTAATTCTCATCACACTGTTTAGGCTAAAAATGTTTATCAAAATGTCGGGCCAGGTCATGAAAATGTTAGGCAGCTTCTATAAAGCTGAACTATGTTAAGTTTCAATGACACAGCAATCCCAGGTGTCTGTTTGCCAAAAAAAAAAAAAAAAAAAAACTTATGCAAGAATTTTCAGAGCTGTTTCATTTATAAAAGTCAAAAGTTGGGGGCCTCCCGGGTGCCGCAAGGGATTAAGATGCAACCTATGAAGCTGCCCACGGCCACTCTAGCATGAGTTGATCCCCGGCCAGGGAGCTACACACATGGTGCAGCAGGCCTCTCCTGACTCGCCCGCTGCTCCCCTCAGCAGTGTATTTCAGTCAATCCACCTGTTCTGTTCCCCACTCTGTCTCTGGTGAATCCTCCCACGACCACAACTCTGGCCTGTATCACAGTTCTTGTAGCATAAATAAATCTTTAAAAAAATAAAAATTTAAAAAAATAAGTCAAAAGCTGGAAATAACCCAGATGTCCAACAACAGTAGGATGGACCATCAAGGTATAGTAAATATATAAATATATACTGTAACTGGAAGCCATTCCCTAAGAAAAATGTATGAACTGCCACCTATACCTGAGAAGTTACCTAAATCTTGACAATAAGCAAAAGAAAACAAACACAGAAGAAATGTTCTATATATTTTCATCTATATAAAGTTCAACACCAGGTACAAATAAAACTAGAAATAGGGATGGGAGCTACTTTTGACTGGGGGTGGAATGAAGTACTGTCTGGGAAGAGATAAGAAGGGGTTTTGGTGGGTTAGGTAATAAAATAATGTGCCATTTTGTGAAAAAAAATTTTTTTAAAGATTTATGCATACAAGAACTGGGGTACAGGCCAGAGGTGTGTGGAGTGAGAGTGAGAGGATTCACCAGAGACAGACAGGCGGATTGACTGAAATACACTGCTGAGGGCGTCAGCAGGCGAGTCAGGAGAGGTCTGCTGAGCCATGTGAGTCACCTCCCTGGCCGGGTATTGAACTCTTACTGCATTTGCTGTGAATAGCTTCATCAGTTGCATCTTAACCCCTTGCACCACAAGGGAATGAAAGCTAATTGAGCCATACAATTATTATCTGTGTACTGCTTTTTTTTTTTCTTTTTGGTAAATATAGGTTCTTCTTCAAAAGTAGCCCAGGATCAAATCCCTACTTGCCTAGTGTCTTTCTGCTTTCCAGTGATTACAGTGCTGCATAGAACAGAGGGTCAAACAGGCCACCTTGCCAGGGATTCCTCCCCTATCTGGCTAATCAGAAACATAGAAAGAAATGCAATGCAATGCAATGGACTTGAGCAAGGCAACAAGGGACAGAATTAATCTAGTCCGCTTATTGTGATTCCACGTACAAGAGGTTATAATTGGGAGTGGAGGTACATATAGAATCAACTGTGACTCCCCCCAACAACCCCCACTTCTGTGTGGGCACCCAATCCTTCCCTCCCACCTACCCATGCATCCAAAAAACATTTACTGAACACATTTCTCAGTCTGCACTCTGAATGAGGTACAGAAGTAATTAAGACTATGTCCTTCTCCTCAATAAATTTATAATCAAGTTTTCCTACAGTACAAAAGCAGTGGGAAAGGATAATCATGGAAAAAATGGGTGAGGAAAAAATGTCAGCATTCTGCCTGCTAAGAACATTCATTATTATTAAATCTTTGAAACTTAATTCAGTAGCATTCAGGAAGACTATTCAAACGGCCCTTCAAATGACATCAAGTTGTTCACTCATCCCTAGGGGCAAAATTCAACAATCAAGGGCACTTCCAGTGGGGGCTATAAATCCAAGGTAAGTCTTTCTCTTAAAACTCAGAAGCCAGAACCCATGTGATCTGAGGAAGTAAAGACAGGTATTATGGGTTAAATTGGGTCCTTTAAAAAGATATACTCAAGTGCCAACTCCCACTACCCTTAAATGTGCTCTTATTTGGGAATAAGGCTGTTGCAGATATAACCAAGATGTGGTCATATTGAAATGCTTGTGAAGATGCAGTGAAACTGGATCGTTCTTTTATGGCTGATGGGCATGTACTATGGAAAATAGCTTGTCACTTTCTTGAAAAAAATTAACAAAGCACAATAATCCTATGACACAGCAATTGCAGTCCTGGAGTATTTATCTCCAAGAAATGAAAAATTATGTCCAAGAAAATCCTCCATAATTGTTCATAGCAATCTTTTACATCATAGCCAAAAATTGGAAAAAAAAAAAGCTAGCATGTCCCTCAAAATCAAAGGGCTTAAACTAGGTGTGGTATTTCCATACCATGAAATGACAAAGAAATACCACGTAGCAATAAAAATAAATATCAGATTAGTGCATACAGCAACTTGGGTGATTCATTTTTTCACTGAGTGAAAAAAAAATGTCAATTTCAACAGATTCGTTTTATATATATTCTTGAGAAAAGAAAGTTGTCTAGACAGAGAACAGATTATAGATTGTCAAGGGTTAGAGAAGATGGAAGAAAAGAGTATGAATGTGACTGTAAAGGGAGGTTTTGATGATGATGCAATAATTCTATTTGTTGATTGCAGGATTGATTGCATACATGTAGGCATGTGATACGGATGGCATAAAACTCTGTAAACTCCCAATGCATACATGTCAGATTGCTGGATTTGATGTTACACTATGATTATGTGAGAAGTAACCATCCTAGAACACTGGGTGAAGGGCACACCAGACCTCTGTAATCACAAGGAAACTGAGCCAGACCCGTAAAACAACGGCATCAAATAGGAGAGTAGTTTGTGGTAACAGGAAGCTTGCTAACCACCAGTCTGTGAATCTGAACCCCAGCTTATTATGTCACTCAATAAGTATTTATTGAATTCTTAAAATGTCCCAGACACTGTTGTTTTTTGTTTTTTACTTATTTATGCATGTAAGAACTGGGATGCAGGCCAGAAGTGTGGGAGGTGAGAAGATTCACCAGAGAAGAGTAGTGAGCAGAATAAGCAGATCTACTGAAATATTCTGCCGAGGGGAGCAGCAGCAGGGTGAGACAGGAAAGGTCTGCTGTGCCATGTGGGTCAGCTCCCTGGCAGGGGACCAAATTCTTTTTTTATTTTATTTTTATATATTTTTTACATACATCATTCTTAATTTTTTTCAGTTTTTATGAATTTGTTGATATTTATCTTTTTTAATTAATATTTTATTTTATATAATTCTTGCATCATTTTTCATTTTTGCACAATGTATGCATTTTCATTTTGGTTATATTCCCCATACAATTGCACCCTCCCTTATTTTGACCCTAGTCCTTCCTCTCCCCTTCCCTCCACCCCCCTCCCACTGTAGTGTGTTTCTGGTTTATAGTTGCTAGTCAATTTTGATTTTTATTTTGTATTAATTGGTCTTTTTTCTGGTCCCTTATTTAGGTTTTCTAAATTCCTGCTATGAGTGAGACCATCCGGTATTTTTCTTTTTCTTTCTGACTTATTTCCCCATTCTTAATTTTTTTACAATGTATGCTTTCTCATCTCAGTTATCATCCCTGTGCTTGGCGTGTGGCTGGAGATAGCTTGATAGTGCTGAGACTTTAACCCTTGAGCCACCAGGAAGGCCTTTCCCAGACACTGTTTTAAATACTGGAGATGTAATACAGGCAAAATTCCCTTCCCTTGTGAGGTCTATCATATAGTAAGAAGATAAATAATGAACAATATTAATACCTAAAAATACATTATATTTGATAGTGATATGTGTTCAAGAGAAATGACAACAGAAGAAAGGGCAGGAGTTGTTAGAGTAGAGTTATAAGTTCAGCTCGGTTATCAGAAGTTTTATGAGAAAGTAACATTTAAGTAAAGATCAAAAATATGTGAGGACATGAACCCTGTGGATAAACAGATAAGAACATTGTAGGCATCAGGAGCAGCAAATGATAAGTCTTGAGGTGGGTGTGTGCCCAGAGTGTTTCCAACATGAGCTTACAGGCAGGAGGGCATGTCAGGCAGGGTCTCATGGGTAATAGGAAGAAATTTGTCTTGTTTTGTTGTCAAATGTTTTATTTTTAAAAAATAATAGCAAGCGATGTTAGTTTATATATAAACAGGGATTAGAAAATTCCATCTTTTATTTTTATTTTTCTCAAAAGATTTAATGTAACACAACAGTGAAGTGAGGCCTCCAGGATAAAGACTTGCATATGGTGTCTACAGAAGGAGATCCCCCAAGCCTCAGTCCGTACACACCTGAGGTCCAGGAGTGTGGAGAGGCTAAAAAAAGCTGGGCCAATTCCTAGTCCTCTGAAGACACTTGACATTGATCCCCTTGAAGGTGGACTCAGTCTAGGGATATGAGCTGGTGGCCAGCATCATCTGCTCACAAGTGGATCTTACTCTGCAGAAGCAGATTACTCAGGGGCATCTTCCTGCAGATGCCACCTTATCTTTTCTTATGACATCTTCTTCTTCTATCTTCTTCTTTAAAAGAAAAATAAACAACAGTGAAATAGAATATAGAAATACTTCTATTCCAAGTAAAATGAAGGTTGGCAAAAGAATAATTTCACCTGACATATATAAACAAAAATTTCCTGGATGCTCTGATGAGAACAAACTGTTAAGGGGCAAATGGAAGGGACCTTCACAGCCTATTAGAAAAACACAGGTAATGTGGCTTTGAAAGCAGAACTGACAAGACAGGCAACTGTGTGGACATGAAAAAGAAAGTGAGAAGACAAAGGTAAATCCGGAATTTGGGACCTGAAGAATTGAGAGGGGGACAGAATTGCTTGAACTAAAATGAGGAAACTTATAGAAGGCAAAAATTTGGGGATGAGGGGCAAAGACCAGGACCTCAATTGTGATCCTTCTGGAATTAACTTTTTTGTATTATATGATGTTTAAGGGTCAACATTTTTTTTTCCATTTGGCTATCCAGTTGTTCCAACTCCATTTATTTAAAAAGATTTTCTTGTCCCTGTTGGATTTCTTTGGCACTTCTGTTGAAATGGATTGACTGTATTAGTTGGGTCTATTTCTAAACTTGCTATTCCATTCCATTGATCTATTTATCCATCCTGTACCAATAGATACTACCTAGATTACTGAAGTTTCAGGAACTCTGTCTTGAACATGTTAATCTGAGATGTTTATCAGATAAACAAGCAGAGACGGTAAATAAGATAGCTGGAGATAAGAACCTGGAATTTAGAACAGAAATCAGTGCTAGAGACATAAATGTGCTGTCATTACAATAAAGATGGTGCTAACCCATGGCACTGTGAGAGAGTATGTAGAGCAGAGCAATGATGGAGAAGGCAAATACTGAGTTGAGAGGCACTACAACATGAAGCAATTTTCCATATGAGGAAAAATCAGGAAAAAAAATGAAAAGGATTGGTCAGAGAAGAAGGAAAATGAGGAGAAAGTGAGGAAAACGAGGAAATCAAGAGAAGAAATGTTGCATGGAGGAGAAATTGATCAGCTGTCCACTGTGTCAAATCAATGAAGATGGGCCATTGGATTTACTGATAATGGGGGTCATTGGTGAACTAGACAAGAGAAGGTGGAATTCTGATCAGAATGAGTTCCAAAGAAAAATGGTAGGAAAGAAATTGTTGCAGTGCGCATGGGCAATTCTTTCAAGTAAAAGTGGGACAATTTATCTGGAAGGAGAAAAGAAATGATAGTTTTTTTTTAATGCAAGTGAGAATGACCCAGTAGGGAAGTAATGTCTGGTGCTGCAGGAAAGTGTGAGGCAGAGCGGGGGGTCTGGCCCTTAGCTAGGAACAGTTTACTCAGTAACAGGAGAAAAAGGAGTATGCAGGACACTGGTGCAGAAAAGTCCACAGGTGTGCTAGGAATTGTTCATGACTTCTCCAGTATGTATATGTCACTTAAACTCTATAGATTTAGGAGTTTGGGAAGACTTTGTAGATCAAAGTAATCAAGAAAAGACTCTAGGCAAGATGAAACTAAGGGAGAGGTGGCGGAAGAAGAGTGAAATTCCCAAAGGAATCCCCTTACTATCTGCCTTTAGCGCCACTTGTCAACTCCTTCCCTGAGCTCTCAGAGACTAGTGAGATGGAAAAGATGCCTACTAGACACCCAACAGATGTTCCCTGATTTTTACCTGCTATGTTTTTTTTCCAGATGCAGCAAGGAGTTAATTACAGATATTTCAGGGGAGGAATCCATGAATCTTTTCAAAATGGAGAGTCAGTCAAGTCTAAGACAACTTTCAGGGTTTATCTTGTTTGGGGGAAAGAACTCATTAACCAATGGTACCACTAAGTACCCCAACATCTTCCACCATCACAGTGCTCAGGCCCCAACCATGCCCTAGTCCATCCCCACCCTAGATTGGTTATTACCAAGTTTCAAAGTGACTGGTCTGAGAAGATTAAAAAAGTAATGTTACCTTATGAGGGAGAGTCCCAGGGACCAAGATAGCAATTGTCATAGCAACAGTCACACTGCGCTGGTCAAGAAGAAGACATTTTGGGGAACTGAAAAGAGAACCTTGAACACATCTGCTGGTTTCACTCCCAATCTCCTCCAACAGGCTGGGTGGTGCACCCCACATCCTTTCAGAAGCTCCCCAGGCCCACTGCACCTGGGGCCATCACAGCACCTGGCCAAGTCTGTGTCCAACACTAGGATGGACGTAACACCAACTCTAACCTGGTCTGATACCATCCCAGCTAAAACACTGCTCCATCTCCAGGCCTAGGGTTCTCCCACTGGGCAACCTCAGTCCGGAATAGTCAGCATCCTTTAAGAGTTTTTATATTGCAATAGGACCCACACAGACTGCATGTGAGAAAAAAGATGAGGGTAACCAGATTCTTCATTAGGCCCACAGAAGTCCTGCAAGTATTTGAGAGCAGCAAGTAGCAATTCTTGTTGAATAATTTGGGCATCTCAGGAATAGGACATTGGTAAGGACAGAGATGAGTTACAGCAACCCTTCAGAATATATTTTAGTATCTTCCTAGCATCCATGACAGATGCATCCTCTTCTACTATCTCCCCTTCCATCTGTGTAGATAGCCATTCACATATCCACTCACCTATTGGCTGGGCCTAACCCAAGTTGCAGGTTTAGTTGTTTATCCTTCAACACCAAGCAACCTAACTACTATACACAAAGCTTATTTGTATGATGGGATATATGGATGTCCACCTTCATTCATTCCACTGACATTGATTAGCATCTTCATGCCCTTGACTCTGTTAAGTTCCATAGGTAATGTAATGAACGCAATAGAGCTCTCCATCTCAAGCAGCTCCCAGTCTAGTATGGAAACAATCTGCAACACAGAGCAATGGGATGGAGGGTAAGGTATTTAGAGAGCTCTGTTGCATCACACAAAAGGGGCACATAGCACATGATGGAAGCCAGGGAAGACTCATACTTTCATCCTCCTGCCCAAATTGAGCATGCCCTTGAAGACCATTCCAGGATGCCAGTCCTGACTAGGAAGTCATGGGCTAATGAGCTCTGATGGGGGACTCATCATTTATAAACTGACCCCTCTTGATCTTAGTTTCTTTGACTATAAGGAAGCAATGGCTTTAGGGCCTCTGTCTCAATATCGCTGTGAACATCAAATGAAATAGGGCCTGATGTGGTCAATTCATGATCTTTTTCAAAAAACATTTTTTTGTTCACTAAACAAATGTTAAAAACCCATCACTACCTGTAGACCCCCTCTGTCTTTACGCCACTCTTTTCCACCCCCTGCTCCCTGGAACTTCACTTCTGTTGTCAAAGTTGACTTTAGAAAGAATAGTCTATTAAGTACAACTTTTCTTTTACTACTTTAAACCCACATACTCTGAATATGAAAAAGTCACATATTTTTGGTGTGTTCTAGGAATTTTAATAGACTTTAGTCTGGAAGAGACTATGATGTAAAGTAAGAAACTACAGGCCAAAGAAGGTCTTCCCTGCATCCACCAGCCTCATCACAGGTGGAAGGTGGAGGCGGGGGACTGCAGCCTGACCGACTGTCAGGCAGCCTGAATGGAGGGGAGGGCCAGGGCTGCTTTAAGACCCAGGCCCACCCCCAGGGAGGGACCTTCAGGTCTTGTTCTTTGCCTCCTGGCATGTTTGGAAAAACTCCTTGCGATGTGACTCTCATGAGTCCTTCTAGGGATTTGAGCATTTTTAGCATCTGTACATCTCCTCTTCTTCTTATAGCTGTATGAATCTGAATCTCTCCTCTGTTTGTTCTTTAATTGGGATATTGAGTTCCTCAATCAAAATTGAGTTGGCCCTCATCACCTGTCTGTAAGTTTCTGCAAGGCTAGCTATATTTAATGACTTTTTCTCTAGTTAGTTCTGGCATTCTCAAAAGCTGTCTCAAGGCCCGCATACTCCTTTTCAGTAGCATAAACCTTGTCAACAAGTTGGCATTTGTCCTCAATCCATGCAGCCAGTGTTTCTGAAAGCTGCTTTTCATGACTTACTTCTTGCAGACTTCTAGAAGACTGAACAGGTATGAATATAAATAAGACACCCATAGCAAGTCAATGAAAAGTGGACACACCACAATCTCCCCCTGGAGTCTCTGGAAAGTGACTTGTGGACTCAGGTCTTTGGGCAGCAGCTCTATCACCACCTCACCCAACTTCCCAAGGATCAACCCAAAGTCAAGATCTACAGAGAATGGCAACCCCCCCCCCCCCGGCACTGACCCATCACATGTCTCTGCCCAGTAGCTGTGGATACACCAGCCACAACAAGCCCCAGAAAACACCCCAACATTCCACCAAGAACCCAACAACTGATGTCTTACATTGGTCAGTTATGTTAGTGAGGCTAGGGGATTTGTAAACAAAATGTGATTTTTTTTTCCATTAGTATCAAATGATCATTCTTCTTTACCTAGATTTTTTGTGCTTTGATCTGTATACAATTTTATGTTTATTGCAGAGCTTAGCACAAAGTACAGTGCTTTGGTTGTACAAACAAATCAAATAAATAAATGGGTGCATGCATAATGAATTGTTGATAATTGGCTTATGTTTGTGGAACTATTGTAAGAGTTGTTTTTCTATCAATGTTGTTGTGTTTGTTTGTTATTCGGCTATGCCAACTCACAGAGTGTGACATTATAACCCCAGTTTATGGATGAAGAAACAGGACCGGAAAGATTGAGAGTTGTTCAACTAGAAAAACATCTCTCAGATACCTGCCCTCTGAATTGAAGTCTGTTGCTCTTTTCTACTCCATACAACCACCCACCTGGAATAATATCATAGGATGAGATGATCCAGGACTTCCTGAAGCATATCGCTGCACTTGTAATTCACTTTCCAACTTTGACTTTAGGGATTGGTCTTCTTACTCCTTTGCTGTCCTTGTACATCCACCCTGTTCTACCTATACTGCTTTCAGTTCCAAAGAATGCTTCATGTAAGGATAGAGAAGAGATTGAGCCTTCTGGAGCCAGCCACCTCGAATGAAGTCGTTTTCTCATGACCCCAGGAAATCTAATCCAATTCCACCTACCCTGCACCATGGCCTCTCTCACCACCTCTGTGCACACACTGGGCACTTCTGAGAGTAGAGAGGGGAAGTCCACTTTTGGTTAGAGTGGTTTGACCAGAGACAAGAAGGTGTTGAGTCAACAGCTTCTGAATGACCTAAATTGTTGCCCTTTCATCATTGTAAAGGATATGTGTGTGTGTTTCCAGACAAATTTATCCAACAACCTCATTTAGTTATAAGAATAAAACTTTTTTTTAAAGATAGATTTATTTATTTATTTATTTATTTATACAAACACTGGGTACAGTCAGAAGCGTGGGAGGTTGAGAGAATTCACCAGAGCCAGAGCGGGGAGCAGAGCAGGCAGAAGAACTGAAGTACACTGCTGAGGGGAGCAGTGGGCAGCAGGAGAGGTCTGCACGCCATGTGGGACCCTCATCTGGCGGCCGGGGATTGAACCAGCGCTGCAGAGGCTGCTGGCAGCTTCGCAACCCAGCACTCAACCACTGTGCCACTGGGGAGGCCCAAGAATAAAACTGTTTTTAAAAAAAGTTTGTAAAGTTATTTCCAATATTTACTTGGAAAAGAAATAGTAGCTATATAAAAATTCCAGGATTAATTTAAAATTTGATAACCCTTTACTTTTGAGTTAAAAATGTTAAAAAAAATTAAGTGAAGAAAAAATGAAGAAGTGATATATTTTTAATATGGGCATATGAACTCTTCATTCTTCAAATGAAGCAAGAATTAGACTGAAAAGGACTCCACAAGAAAAGATAGAATCACCAAGGAGAATGTTGTTTTGACAACCACCCAAGAGCTCAGGCCACTGTGAGGAGATATATGGACGTAGTCGTCATAAGTTATATCCTCAAGGAGTACGTGTATAAAAATATATATAATTTTTTCCTCCCCTCCCCCCAAAAAGCAGGTGCAAACAAGGGAAAATTAGGATTGTGCCAAATTGGGCACTAATGCTTTAAGAAAAGCCTACTTAAAGTATTATTGTGATTAAGACTTGATTTGAATTACCCAAAAAGTGTGGCTAAAAGATAGTGAATTCATAGACTACTAGAATTGGAGAGAAGTGGCCAGAAAACTCAGACTTCTATCTTTATTTTGTTTTGTTTTTTAAAGATTTATTTTTATTTATTTATGCATAGAAGAACTGGGGTGAAAGCCAGAGGTACGGGGAGGTGGGGGTGGGTGGTGAGAGGATTCACCAAAGACAGAGTGGGGAGCAGAACAGGCACACCTACCAAAATATACTGCCGAGGGGAGCAGAGGGCGAGACAGGAGAGTCTGCTGCACCAAGTGGGTTAGCTCCCTTGCTGGCTGGGGATTAAACTGCAGTGGCTGGTGATAGCTTGATAGTCCTGAGAATTTAACCCCTGCGCCACCAGAGAGGCCCTACTCTCTTTTTACTCTCTTTATTTTAACAAATAAGGAGGCCAAGTTCTAGAGAGGTTAATTGACAACATTCTGAGTAGTCGAAGTTGAGCCAAAAGTAGAAACCAGGTCTCAAAGTTCTCTGACCAGGTCTCCTTCCTCTTCTTTACATTATCAAGCAAACATAGACAGAAAGTTATTAGGATCCCAGGCTCCCATAGGTTAGCAAGAAAGAATGGAGGGCTAACCTGAGTCATGTTGCTTGGAGGGAAAGATTGGTTGCTGGTTCAATAGTACAAACATTCTTGTGTCTTTTGACCTGGTAAGATTAGTCTAGCTTGAATGGATTGGCTTTCATAGAGCTGAATTGATTTAACTTAAGTTAGATTGAAGACCCCTAAGGGTCACTAATTGTGTTGCATCCTCAGATTCTTCCCATTAACAAGAACTTACCTAATAAACTGGAAAAAACTGTCCTAAGTGTTTCTTACTTCTTACTGGGTAAACACTGCATGGAATCAATGTGTTTCTGAAAAATCAATATATTTTTAAGGGACATTCTAAGGGAATTCTTTTGAGGATGAAGAGTCCATTTGACTAAATTAAATTTATGTCATTCTTTTTTTTTTACCCATTGACTAAATTAGCTGTTGGTATAAGGTTTCTTTCTTGATGGGGAATGTGCCTCAATTAGAGTTGACTGATGATTGGGAGAACCGAGAATTTTCCAGAGAAGCAGCAGGACAAATCCTGTCCAAAGTCAGAGCTCCCAGAGCCTTCCTTTGGATTCAATATCAGGTTGCAGGGAATATGCACAGAAATGTACATGAATGAGGACTCCATAACCCACTGGATTCATTACACATTTTTCCTCCAAAAAAAAATCAAATCATTCAAGACAGAGATCACAATGAATACCAGAGTTCAGAATTCTTCGTTAGAGAATTGAAGCTTTACCCCAGGCTTTACCCCATTTAGTGTGAAATCTTTCAAAATATTTAGTCTGTGTCAATTACTAAAAGTAAAAAATCTACTAAAAAAAAATTTGTGAAGTTCATCCAAAAATCCATAACCCAAACACACCTATTATATTATTCTAATTTATTTTATCTATAATTTTTAATATATATGTATCTCTTCACACATAGCCACCATTGTAATTCACATCATCCTTCAATTTTATATTAAAATTCTTTCACTTTTTCACTTGCTGTTCCTCTGCATTTCTTTAACTTAGATATTATATTGATCATTTTGAATAATATACATCATTCTCTTTATTTACAGATACAATTTTACTTAGCTTTTTTTAAAAAGATTTATTTTTATTTATTTATGCATACAAGAACTGGGGTGTAGGACAGAGGTGTGTGGGATGAGAGGATTCACTAGAGACAGAGTGGGGAGCAGAACAGGCAGATCCACTGAAATACACTGCTAAGGGGAGTAGCAGGTGAGACAGGAGAGGTCTGCTGCGCCATGCAGATCAGCTCCCCATCCAGGGATCGAACTCATGCTGCAGTGGCTGATAGCTTGATAGTGCTGAGACTTTAACCCCTGCACCACTAGAGAGACCCTACTTAGCTTTTTTCTCACCGTTGGAACCTATAACCTGTGGTCTAGGTTGGTCAGCAATGCTGCACACCACTCTCCTTGAAAATTAGTCTCAGATATCATCCCTCTGAGGATTTTCCTGCTCTGCTAAGAGTACCTTGTCCCCAGTGCAAGAGTTGGTCATGTTTTGACTTAAGTTGGTCTCTAACTGTTCCATACAGAGTCATTTAGTTCCATTAAAATATTGCTAACTCCTTGAGAGCACAGTGCCTATTTCTCATCCTCAAGGTTAATCAATAGCTAGCACTCCTGAGTAGAAAAAAAAAAAGTGGAATCTACTATTTGACCATGAGTGAACATTTTCTGTGTGTCTAATATGTGAAATTGCTAAGCAGTTCCACTTTTTCTCATTTAATTCCCACAGCAATCCTCAAGAAGGAGGTATTATTTTTCTTAATTTACAACAAAAAGGAAGCTGAGATTTGAGGATGGGTTTGGCCATCAGAAAAAAAGTCAGAGGAATTTTACAAATCTCTGTTTCTTAAAAGGGAATATAACCAAAATGAAAATGCATACCTTGTGCAAAAATGAAAAATGATGTAAGAATTATATAAAATAAAATATTTTTTTAAAAAAAGATTTAGAACTTTTGAGAGGAATCTTTAATACTTAAACCAAAAAGGAGAAATAGTTGTCGTGGAAATAACACTTCCCAGGGTTAAATCACCTTCATGTTCTGTGATCCCAACCATATATATCAGAACTTAGTCAAGCTTTTTAGTGGATTTGATACCTGCTTTAGAGAGGGTTAAGGAGCAAAAGGGATACCAACAGACAACAATAATTTAGAGATCCAGCTATTGCTGCTAGGACTAAATAAAATTGCCAGTAGAACTAAATAAGATTGAGGTGGTGAATCCCACCATCTGAACACTAATCAGAGCCTTGGACACAGCATCAGAGCACACTAGGCCCCAGCCTGGGCCTAGCAGGGCTGTGTCCCACATCGGGGGACCCTCAGCTACCCTCAGGTGAGTACCCCTGACCCCAATGCCAAAGCTAGGAAGGATCCTTGAGGTTGCCAAGAACAAATATTTGGTATTTCATAAGTGAAGAAACTAGAGAACCCAAGTGACAAATGCAATGTCCCAGTAAAGTCAGGAAAACGCCATGATGAGGGGACAGAACCTCCTCATCTCGTTAATCCGAACAACAGGTGAAGAAACCGGGGGGTTTCCATGGTGCCACGTCACATGGAACAAAGATTTCTATTTTAAGAGTCAGCCCTGCACCTGCTTACCCAGATGGGCTTAGCAAAAGAAGAAATGAAAACAAGCTTCTCTCACTATCAGATTGGTCTCAGGGTCCAACTTGCTAAGCCACTATGTTGCTGATGTGCAGCCTTTGGGGGTGGGGTCCTTTTCTCCCAGGATTCCTAATTCAGATGCTACAGAGCTGGTCACCATAACACCATGGGGAAAAGTGAGGCAAAACCAGAATAAGGGACTCTGAACCCCCTGACTCATGTGTAGTCCCACTGCGTGCAGATCAAGCAGGAGGTGTGGGAAGCAAGAGAAGGCCCAGTTTAGCCACAGGTTATAGGCAGAGGAGTTAAAGTTCCACACCCTCTACTCAGCATGTCCAGAAAAAGGAAATTGCTAGATTTTGGAATAAACTACCAAGAAAAGAAGAAAAATATTTTAACATCATTTCTTTAGTATAATGATAAAAGTGCAATGGAAAGATTATGGACTTGAGAAGCCAGGCAGACCTGACTTTAAACCAGCTCTGCTACCAACTTGGTTGACTGGTGTTGAGAAGTTGTTAACACTTTTGAAACCTCAGTTTCTTTGTCCATAATTTGAAGCTAATAACAGAGCACCTCTAAGAAGGCTGGTCCTCCTGGCTTCTCAAGTCCATAATCTTTCCATTGCACTTTATTATTATACTGAAGAAACGATGTTAAAATATTTTTCTTCTTTTCTTGGTACTTCATTCCAAAATCTAGCAATTTCCTTTTTCATGGACCCAAACAACATGAAAGTGCTCACGGCCTAGGTGAAGGTAGCTATTCTTCTTCTTTTCATAAGCCTACATGAGAACATTGCTTTTAACAACAGTTGCTCCATGATTTGGTTTCTTCATTTCAGAACATAAACAATGAAGCCAATCCTTGCGACTCCACTAGTGACACAGAGGCCACTAGCATCCTCCTTCTCCCAACAACCTGCCATTCAAATTCAAAGGATTCTGGGAATTTTAGTTAATCGTCTCATAGACCCCCTCGCTCTGTCAAAATCTGATTTAAAATATGTTGCATGCAGTTATCAAAATTCACAAACTACTTCTTCAGCAACACATAAGCTAAAAATATCCAATGTAGGACTAAGAAAATTGCCAAATTTCGTTCAGTTACCTCAGAATATTCCCTGTGAGGTGCCTTATTTAAGGAATGGGTTATTCTAGTTTAAATAAATTGAGTAGATTTAAAAGATCATGACTGAAGTGGAAAAAAAAAAAACCAACAGGTCTGATTTCCTTTCGTATTTTATAGTGTTCTTTCTTTGAAATTCAGAGTCCCACAACAATACTGTAATATTGTAAAGAGGCAAAAAAAATTGAAATTAAGCATCTATTTCATAAAATATCACATGAATTTCATTTTACATATTCACACTTCTGATTATGTAAGAGCTTTTAAAACTCCAAAGGACTTCAGAGTTGTAAGGGGTGTTGTGATTTACGACTTGTCCCTGATTTCTGGTGTGGGGGATATTTCCTTTTGTCTGCAGCAAACATCTTCTGGTCACTGTGCTGTCTTTAAGAACTGTGGGCTGGAGTCCAAAGATGCTATGAATTCCCTCCTCAGCCACCACCTTGCTAGCAACTTGGGCATGACATTGGGCCTCAGTTTCCCAGTCTGTAACATGAGGGGGTCGGACTGAAGAAAACTTCAAGTACTTCTTTTCATTTCTGTCTGTAATGTGGAAATGACACTTTAATATGAAGAGGTCTTTTTTGAATACAAAAAAGTTCCTCTTAGAGAGAAGTTTAAAATTCTAATTTATGTGCCAATGACAAGGCACATAAAGAGGCACTACTCTGGGGAAGACAGTTGACCAAAGAGGAGCTGAGATAACAACTCTGCCAGGCATGGACTGAGTTCTCCACGCAGATTAACCTGCGACTCCTCTGCTGTGGGGCCTGTGCGCGCAAGACAGACCTTCAGGGGCTCACTGCCCAAAACATGTGCTCAGCAAAATGGATACTGAGAACAGGCCTATCAAGTCCAAAAGTGAGATTAAATGACCCAGCTTATTTAAACAATGTAGACACTAGAAAAACATAAATTAAATCTAAAAATCCCTGAGCATCCTGGTGTGACTGTCAACACTGAACAAAATTGCCAAGGCAACTGATCTTCACTGTGCTTTTCCCATCATCTGTGCTTAGGCTGCTGATTGAGAGATTTCTACCCTCAAATGGCATGTTTTAAATACTCCAGTGGCCTAAATTGGAAATAAAACCTAGTGAAATAACCATCAATTGAAAATAAACTTGTACTAGGTTCTGGTTCTGATCCTGTGTGATGCTGAGTCATTTAGCCCATCTACGGTAAGGGCTCTATAAAATTGAGGATAAAAGCAGCTGCTTTGTGCTACACTACATTGAGTGATAGACACACAAACAACGTTCCAGAAAATTCTTGGCAAGCTTATTGTACTCAGCCTTCTGAAGGACAGCTCCCAGGAGTGGGAGCAGAATTCATTCATGAAAGGCAGCCATGGCCTCCTGCCTCCCCTTGCCAGTGATGTGAAAGGGAATTGCATCTCCTGCTGTGACCTGCTCACAGGCCAGTTCTCCTCACTGTTTACTTAGTCTTGTGTAACTACACCGCTGCAGACAACTCCCCTCAACTCCCCTCAACTCCCACCTTCTGGAAAGACACCTGCAGTTGTACTTAGAAACTGAAAATCAAAGTTTCCACTTTAGCGTTCAGGGTTTGTGACCAAAAGACTTACACAATCAGGTTATTAAACAGAAACTAATACCAGGCCTGGAGCTGAGTGGGTTATTTCTGTATTTCTCGGTGAGGTAATACATGTAGGATTTAGTACACGAAGCTTCAACTTCAGAGTAAAAATATATGTATAAATATATACCTCACCCTCAGACACTTTTTTTTTTTTTTTTTTTTTTGCTGACTAAGGATATAGATGTGTGGGAATGAACTATAAAATAATCCTCATGTGGTTGAAAGATAACACTTGTGAAATTGGCAATATAAATCAGTAAAATCTTTTGTAATTTGGTAACACATATCAAAAGCCACTGCAAGTCTATTCCCTCTAATTCACTCACTTCAAGAAGTCTAAAAATCTGATCCAGCAATTCCACTCCTAGGTATTTACCCAAATGACACAGAAACAGTAATTCCAAAGGGCACCTGCACACCTATGTTTATGGCAGCACTGTTTACAATAGCTAAGCTTTGGAAACAACCCAAATGCCCAAAAATAGATGACTGGATCAAGAAGATGTGGTTTATATACACAATGGAATATTACTCAGGAATCAAAAAAGATAAACTCATGCCATTTGCAGCAACATGGATGGAGCTGGAAGGGATCATGCTCAGTGAAATAAGTCAGAAAGAAAAAGAAAAATACTGGATGGTCTCACTCATAGCAGGAATTTAGAAAACCTAAATAAGAGACCAGGAAAAAGACTAATCAATACAAAGTAATAATCAAAATCAACAAGCAACCATAAACCAGAGACACACTCACTACGGGGGTGGAGGGTGGGGATGGAGGGGCCGGGAGAGGAAGAACTAGAGTCAAAATAATGGGGGGTGCAATTGTATGGGGAATATAACCAAAATGAAAATGCATACATTGTGCAATGATGAAAAATGATCTAAAAATTATATAAAATAAAATATTAAAAAAAGCAGGGAAATGGAAAAAGCAAAACAAGACAAAGTTCCTAGACATAGCACAACACTGATCTACTAACCAGAGATGTACTTTCAAACAGTACCCAAAAATAAATAAGCTCTATAACCTAAAAAAAAAAAAAAAAAAGGAAGAAGTCTAAAAATCAAATATTGGAAAAATCCTAAATACTCAATAGTAGGAGAAATGGTGTAAATAATGAAAAACTAATTCAATAGACTAACTTAAAATCATTTGAGATGAAGCTTCTGAAGTCTATACGGTAACATGGAAAATTCAAGTAAGGCCTTTGTAAAGCGTGGAATTCTAAACACCTTACAGTGAGCTCTGTATAAAAATGTATGTGTCCATGGAAAGAAAACATGGACCAAAATGCTAAGACTGTAACATCAAAATACAAAATTATTCATTTTCTCCCTTTGAAATTTTTGTTGCTGAATAAAGTTTTCCAATAAGTAATATTCAGGAACAGGGAGATACTGCCAACATAGCAAAGTGGAAATCAGAAATAAGCCATTGTCTTGTTTTCAGATTCAGACTGAACAAATGCCTTTGTTCTGTGCCAGGCAGATCATTCCACAGTGGTGAGGCCCTTGCTCAGCACCCAAAGTAGAGGGCTAGCACTCAGCCCGCAAACATAAGTGCTGATGTTTGAACTAAGCAATTTGAAAAGAAAAATTTCACCAGTTTCAGTAAATTATCTTTTATTATCAATTGACATGTGATCCATAAAAATAAGTTCACCATTCTGGATTATGAAAGTGAAAACATCTTAGCTTTGGACAATTATCTAAAATAAATTAACAGGGTATATTTGTGGCCTGATGCATGCATGCCTTAACTCATCAGCTCACTGCTCTCTAATTTCTCACATTGAGTTACCAGTTCCATTCTTTTTTTTTTTTTTTTTTAAAGATTTATTTATTTATTTATACAAGCACTGGGTATAGTCAAAAGCACGGGAGGGTGAGAGAATTCACCAGAGCCAGAGCGGGGCAGAAGGAGCAGAGCAGGAAGAAGGTCCGAAGGACACTGCTGAGGGGAACAGCGGGCGGCAGGAGAGGTCTGCGCGCCATGTGGGACCCTCCTCCGGTGGCCGGGGAGCAGCCGGGGATCGAACCGGCGCCGCAGAGGCCGCGGGCAGCTTCACAAGCCAGCGCTCAACCGCTGCGCCACCGGGGAGGCCCACCAGTTCCATTCTTGAAAGCATTCCAAAGGACAAAAAAAAAATGATTAAAGAAAAACACTAGAATGCACTAAATATTTCACTGCACTAATTATTAAAATTTTTTTCAATTAATTTTTGGAAAGGTAATACATGCATTTGGTAAACATTCAAGCAGTACAGAAGAATAATCTTGGGAAGTTATTCTAACTCCCAAGATACTCTCTTTTTTTTAAAAGATTTATTTTTTATTTATACAATAGCTTGGGTACAGGCCAGAGGCATGGAAGGATGAGAGAATTCACCAGAGACAGAGCAGGGAGCAGAACAGGCAAACAGACCGAAAGCACTGCTGAGGGGAGCAGTGGGCAAGACAGGAGAGGTCTGCCACGCCATGTTGGAATCTCCCTGGCTGGCTGGGAATGGAACCGGTGCTGCAGAGGCAGCGGACAGCTTCACAGCGCTGTGCTCAACCTGCTGCGCCACCGGGGAGGCCCCCCCAAGATATTCTTAATAAAATATTTTAGCTCTAAATGAGGTCTTTTAATGCAAGTGGACATAATCAAAAAATTGTAATATATTAATATATTGTAAAAATTGTAATATATTGTAAAAAAAAGATTTACTGATTTATATTGCCTATTTCTCAAGTGTTATCTTTCAACCACATGAGGATTATTTTATAGTTTATTCCCACACATCTATATCTCTAGTCAACAATAAAAAAAGTGTCTGAGGGTGAAGTAAGACACAGACATACATTTATTCATATATGTTTACTGTGGAATCGAAGCTTCATGTGTTAGAAAAGACATAAAAGATGCTAGACATAGGAATACAAGTTGTATGAGCTCTCCATGCAGAGCAAAATAATTCTTGAACTATTTCTAGAATTCATTTAGAATTACCCTTACTATATCCTAATACCCTGATTATGGAAAGTGCTACTTAATTAGAAATTATTTTTAAAATAATATTTCTTATTTGAAGAAATATTTTGCAACATTTATTCATGGCCATTATCTATACCCAATATACTCTTAGAATGAGAAATGTTATTTTGCAATTCCTATAGAAAGGGGCATGCAGAAAATATATTTTGCCCCATTAAATGAATGTATAGTTAATATGTATATTCCATGTGTATGGTTTAAAAAAGCTAAGGTTAAGGTTACTTAGAGAAAGGATTCCTCTTTTCTCAAGAATTTTAGATACAAGTATAGAATTCCCTTTGTATGCATGTCTGATAAAACAGCAATTTATTTTAGAAATAAGAATGTATTGTGAATTTTGTTGTGTATGAATTATAGCTTGATAAAATATTAAGACTATTAAATACACCAAGAAAACTGTGTTTAAGAGAAAGGAGCTGATGAGTTGCATCAGCCCAGAGAACACATCTCTCAGCTCTGCAAAGGATCTCAAGAGTTTCCCAGCTCAACACTTGGGTGTATTATCAGCTTAAGTTAACACTTATTCAAAGACTCAACTTTTCATGTCCCAAAGTTTATTTTGATGAAACCATGCTCATTTTTCACAATTAAAATTGCATCCATCATCCTCTATACCCTTAACCATTGCATTTTGCTTACACAATTTATTTACATTTCAGCCAAGCACCTTTTCCTTTAAGATGTTTTAAATCATTTCTCAAAACAGAACAGCATGAAATGATAATGTTCTATACTTATTGAGGAACGAAAAGGAACATGTCTTATAGGTTGGGGAGCACAGGAGAGGGGGATGGTTAGAAAAGGCAAACTGTTTATACAGAATTACATGGAATTATTCTTCCACCTCATTGGACTTCCCTTGGTGTTTCTAGTCACACACACATACATGCACACACAGCCAGGGCAGGATCCAGCTGGGACCCAGCTCTCACCCACATTTCTGTACAGGCAGCAGGTTGGCACCGTTCACTGTGGGAACCCTATTGGCAGCCTAGGGTGGTGCCTCATGGAGTCACAGGTGCCTTCAGTAACACTTTAACAATGTGCACCATTAGAGTTTGACCCATTCTCCCCAGAAAAGCTTCCGCACTCCCTAGAGTAATCTCCTGTGACCTCTGAGGACCTGCATGCACATGTCCAGGGTTTATCATCTGAGTGAAGATGCCATGGACACAGGGAGGCAGAGATTCCAGCCCAGCTCAGCACGCACTTTGAGCAGTGGCATTGTCTGTGTGTGTACCCACACAGATCAAGAGAGGGCTGAGGTCAGGAGAGGTACCAGACAAGAACACATCTTAACTGTGAAGATATGTCCTCTAGACAATAATGCAGCTCTAACTACCCCTGACACTTTGTTGGTTAAGTAGCCAAAGTTGGTCTTCCAGAATCAGTCACTTGAGATGAGATGGCTTGACGAAACAGCAGAAACTGCAAAACATGAATATTTGCACACAGCAATTGGCGGAATTTATTAATGAAAAAGTCAAAATTATTATATTTTATGGAGCATTATACTATTGTATGCCACATAGGGCTAAGAATTCCAGCCAGAGTCTCCTAGCAAGTTCCTTTATGTAAAGCATAATCCATAGAAGGAGCCTCCAAGTATATTGGCACACCTGTCAAACACTCCAAAGGGTCAAGGAAGGACTGGCCAGTTTCAATAATGCTTGGTTTGACTTTCCCATGAGTCCTTGCAGTATTCCCTACCTAAAATAGGAGGGGCAGCTCTGAGATGGAAGCTGACAGATAAGCTTGGAGTTTTATTAAAGGGGGTAGTAGATAGGGGACCACCTTCCCTAGGGATTCACTCTGCTGCAGTGCTGATCCCAACCTGCCAGTTTGAAAGGAGTCTTCAAGTGTACTGGGCTGGAGCACCATCTGCTGGTCATTTGAGGATCTACCACTCAGCCCTAGAAGGACCACGCTAAAGCCTGGAGCTTGATGAGACCCAGCACCTGAAACTCCATTGTTTGATGGCATCTTGTCTGTCCTTAAATACATATTATCTCAGTAATAATGGGAGGACACACATGGGGTAGAGCCATGTCTACGCAGTTGGAAGAGACATTTGGAAGAGACACATGGGTGAAAGCTGTTTCTTGTCCTTGGCAGAGACAACAGGTAGCTGTTATTTTGACCTCACTGTGGACTATTTTGAATTTTGAAATACTCCTCTGTCCAGTTCTTTGGGACCTGCCTAACCCCTTTCTTATGGTTCCTTGTTAGAAAGTACCTTGGACTTATGGCAAAGTTTCAGGCTTCAGTCACCCCGCGCTGAGCTAAACCTGTTTGGTTGGGCATTTACCCATGAAAGGATGTTTTTGGAGTTTTATTAAAGGGGAAATATTATTTGAGATACCCACGTGGCACGGCAGACCTCTCCTGCCTCACCTGCTGCTACCCTCAGCAGTCTTCAGTCCATCTGCCTGCTCTGCTCCCCACTCTGTCTCTGGTGAATCCTCTCACCCTCCCACACCTCTGGCCTATACCCCAGTTCTTGTATAGATAAAAAGAAATCTTTTAAAAAAGAAATCTTTAAAAAATAGATCTTTTTCTAGGCACACCAATTCTATTAGAAATCTTTCACACTAAGAGCATACTTCCTTTGCATTTGTGCACACAACTGGATGAACTGAACCCCCATTATTGTGTACGCCTTAACAGTTTGGGGCCCCTGGTCATGTGCTAACATCATCAATAGGTCCTTGGAAACTGAAACTTTAAGTAAAACAAAGTGTAATGAAAGCAGGTCCTCAAGAAACAAGACTTTGTTCAACATGGGCCAGATTTGTTTTTCATACCTGTTACAAAATGCATAAACCTTGAAAACATGCTAAATAAAAGACACAGAGATCATATATATTGCATTATTCCACTCATATGAAATGTCCTTTTTTTTAAGATTTATTTATGCATACAAGAGCTGGGGTACAGGCCAAAGATGTGGGTGGTAAGAGGATCCACCAGAAACAGAGTGGCAGACTGACTGAAACACACTGCTGAGGGGAGCAGCAGGCAAGACAGGAGAGGTCTGCTGCACCTTGTGGGTTGCTCCCTGGCCAGCCGGGGATCGAACTCATGCTGCAGAGGCTGCAGACCACTTCATAGTGCGGTGTTTAACCCCAACAAAGTGATTTCATGGGTGCATGATTGTCTTGGGCTAGGGGATGAGGTGGGAAGCACTGGGGAAAATAGGGAGTGATTGCCAGTGGATACAGTGTTACTCTTGGGTAATACAGTGTTACTCTTGGGTAATACAGTGTTACTCCTGGGTAATAAAAGCCACTGAATTATACACTTTAAGTGGGTGAATTAATTTTATAGCATGTGAGTTATCCCAACAAAGTGGGGGAAATGTTTTAAAGTTTTTAATTATTTTAATTCAGCTAAATGACTACCTACTCTATAAGGCTTTCCCTGACTTCCCCAAGCATAATACATACACAAACATACAGGCACACAAGCACACACACACTCATCTCAAGTAAACTTACATGGTACTTCATAAGGGCATACACAATTAATAATATTTTTTTCTTTCTGAAATTTCCCGAACAAAAGTTGGCAAGCCACTTTAAGAAAAATTCTATTATGGAAATAATTATACATATAAATGAAGAGAACAATGAGTCTCCATGTATCTGACTCAGCTCATGGTGTCCCTATCCAATGCACCCTTCCAAATTATTTTCAGCGAGCCATTTTGCCCAGCCCAATGTTCTTAATCTTAAGGAATCTAGAAAATAAAAGTCCACAAAGTCTACTAGTAATTAAACATTTATTAAGTGCTGTAAGTGTCAATGGCTCCTGTAAGCTTTTGGAATAAATTAGCTCATTTAATCCTTGAAACAAACCTAAAATATTATGATCATACCCACTTTACCCTGAAGAAATCAAAGCCTATAGGTGAAATCTCTTTTCCAAAAGCTACAAAGTGGAAAAGTGAAATTTCAAATGAAGATCACTGTCTTAATCATACTTACCTCTCAGAACAAAATAGTTTATCTTAAAAATCATTTAACACAGGTGATGAAGCAGTAATGTCTTTCCCAAGTCAAGGCCACTTACAAGGTCAAGAAGGTGATCCTGAAGCACAGATGGTCTCACAGTGGGGCTGGGGTTGCCCTGCATTTGATGCAACTAAGTGTGGGCTCTAAGTAACACGCAAGGCCCCAGCAAAACCCCAGCTTGCTCCAATAGTCAAAGGAGCCTTAAATAAGCCAGAGCAAGGACATCACCAAAATCCCCTTAAACTTTAAAAGTGTGCTCTTCGATACTGGAGCCACTGGCCACGTGTGGCTATTGAGCACTTGATAAGTGCTAGTCCAAAATGAGAGGTACTGAAGGAAAATACAAACTGCGTATTGAAGATTAAGTAGTTAAAAAAAAGTGAAATATTGATTGCATGTTACAAAGGTAGTATCTTAGATTTGTTGGGTTAACTATTTTATTAAAATTAATTTTTAAAAAATTAAAACAAAAAAATAAAATTAATTTCACCTATTTTTCTTACCTTTCTAGTTTGACTACTAGAACATGTAAAAAATTATGCATGCGGCTCACATTTCCAGGGGTCAGTGCTATTCTTAACCATACCTGTGCTGCCTTGGATGCTTGCTTCTGGTGGGTTTTCACCTTGTAAATACTTCTGGAAGATTCACAAAGAAACAGGAGCAGCACCACTGGCACAGAGGAACAAGAGCCAAGTTTGGTTAAACTTAGATCAGAACTCTGGAACCTTCCAAAGTCATGACTAGAGATTGGTCCAAACCTTCACTAAGAACAGTTTCTGAATAAAATGAGTGATGAGTACAACTCTCCTATTTAAAACTCAGGCTGGGATATGCAAGATCCTGGGGAGACTCCTTCAAAATGTAGTTTTTTTCTGTCATCACGGAGATAAGACATTCAGGGATCTTATTACAACTGGGCCAAAACAGAGAAATGCAGACAGCCAGGCTTCAGTTCCTGGAGATGGGGCTGCCCCCTCCCCAGCCTTGCTGTTGAGCAGAGATGGTTCTCAGTGATCCAGTGTAAGAGAATGGGTTACAACACTGAACTTATTTCATTCATGTGTCTGTATAACATTCATGGGGTTGCCTTTCCAGGGAAGACCTTTCTCTCCCCGTCTGGACTCTACCTCCAGCCCACTGCCCACACTTCCAACCCTCTCAAAGCACCATTACAGATGTTTACTCACAGAGTTCAACTTGAGCACATTTGAATGCTAGGCTATATTGGAGTGTTTTGCTATCCTAAAAAAGCAAAGGCACTGAACCTATGTCAAAAACATCATCTGATTACTGAGTCAGTGGAGAGTGAAGGCTGATGCAATCCTAAATCCGGCTGCTAGAGCTGCTAGGTATGACAGGAAGTGAGCAAACTCAGGCATTTGAGAAGAAAGCTATGAGACACAGTTGTCATGGCACCAGTGAAGTCTTTGAAGGCTGAAGTCACATCACTGGGTAATGATGGCCTGATCCCTCCACCCCAGTGCCCAGTATATAGCAAGTGCTCAATACCTGTCAATCAAAAGAAAGAACTAATTAAAGAATTCGAGGATCCAGGGGATTTCTTTTGGATCCTGGGGTCACTATGTCCTGAGAAAGAAATGCAGCTCCTAATAGCTGGGAATCAGCCCAGCTCTATTTTCAGGCTACAGTGTTTCTATGAGCTGGTGTGGCACCTTCAGCCATGCTGTTGTGTTTTCCTGTGGAACAAACAATTTCATAGAACCATCAGACCAGGCCACTCTGTGACTGTGGAAGACAAAAACCAGACGACTTGGTAATCACCTGAACTCAGACAAAACATAAACATCGACCAAGCCTCAAAATAAGACGACATCCCTCTCTCCTGACTAAAAAGCAATGGCTGTTTCTTTTCCAATCTCAGCTTTAGCAATGCTCTATTCTTACCTTCTCAACAAAAATTAAGATACCTGATCCCAGAATTCTGCTTCCTGACATTTAATCCAGAGCATAGTCCTGCGTCCTTGAACCCACCCCTGAAAGCATCAAACATATGCCCAACCTTGGAAGTCCTAACACCCTCTGAGACATGCATAGTTTGTGACTTCCCTCATACAATGGGTCAATAAAACCAACTCTGCTCAACTAAGTGCTCCCAAAGGTTTGGTTAATGGAAACTAACAACCCTTAGCCAAAAATACTGCTTTCCGGGTTAGTGATGCCTATACTTGCCACTGTGCGTATTTCCCCAGGTCCTGGGAAGGGGAAAAAAGGAAACCAGTACAGGAGAGGAGAAAATGGTGGCAGGCAAAGGTGACTTCTACAAAGGGCACCTTCCCATGGTCCTTCACTCAGCTGTATAATGTTCTCTTCCTCTAAAGCAAGCTCATCATAAAACAAACTAGTATTATAGGATTATCCATGAGGCTGTACATATTATAGATAAACCATTTCACTAGTTTCAGTATTTTAACAAATTACCTGGGACACAAGTTATAGATGATGTATGCAACAAAGAGCACAAGCTATTCAGAGTCCAAAAACCACCTGGAATTAGGAGCAAGAGAAATATGGCCTCCCTTCCAGGTCTTATCTGAATGAGTTGCTTAAACTGCTCACTCAGCAAATTAAAAGAATCAATACCATCAAGTTGCAGTGACGTAACAGGCCAAAGGCCCAGAACAGCACCTAACCACAATAAGTAATGACAGGTAGGTACTTATAGTCAGAGCCACCTGCTAAGCCACCTTTTCCCCATCAGAGGCCACCTCCTTCCCGCTACGCTGCAATTCCTTCAAGTGGCTCCTCCATCATTCCTCTGTCAACCTGCCTGTCTTCCCCAGCAGGCTAGAAGCATCTTGAGCACAGAGTAAGCTAGGACACAGGAGGTAGCTTACTCATCTCTGTCCCATCCTTGTCCCCTCAATTAGAACTGGCATGGGTTAGGGGACTCGAAGTTTGAACAGAGTATCAAAACTTTAAGAACTCTAGCTAAAACTCAAGTGGAACAGATTTTAATTAAATTCAAATGATTTCCCCGCTTGGAGGCTACAGAAAAGCACAGCTTAAACCTGGTCATACACCTTTCCAAATACCATACTTACAGCCTGCCCTTTGCCCCTCTGACTGATCACAGCCTATATTTTTTCTATCTTAACTTATTTTATTGAAGACACTTTAATCAAAATTGACTTCCAAAACAAACTGTCGTATGGGAGGCTAACATAGCAGTGGGTGTTTTTTTAAGATAAAAACCTCATATTAATATTTACAGGAACTGCAGTTTGCTCACAGGTGCCAATGCCGTAAAACCTGCTGAAAATTTACATGTGATATAGAGCGTGCAGGTGTTTGTCAGAACTAGTTTAACTTTGTTGTTTATCTTTATCCCTGAATTTAATCCATACCACAAGAGCTTTAAAGGAACATTTCAAAGTAATCAGTTCTAGCAAGTTTTCTCAGCTAAGAACAAGTGCCCATTTTATGCAAAACTTGCCTATCATCCAGGTCAAAATAGTTTTGAAAAATAAAACACTCCTAACCACAAGTGTCCTAAACATGTGTAAAGTGATGCTTTTTAAAAAGTACCTGAGACTGAAGAAAAAGAGAAGGAATTCAGCAAGTCAGAGAAAACTTCTTCAATGCTCAGTCCTCATTAACTTTTATTCTAGAATTTGATATAACAGGAATTAAGTAGCTAAGTTTGATAACTGTAATCATGCTTCAAAAAAAGGACAACCCCAGTGAAATGACTACTCCAAGTATTGTGCAAATTCAGCAAGTGGAGACGAGGCTCCTCAGCATAAACTTGTGTCCATTGAGACAGATTCCTGAGTCCCGTCTAGAATTATCACTGAGCTGATCATAGCCATTCTGGTCTCTGTGTATGAGATTTGAAGACAATTCACAGCTCACTGGGCATACTGCAAAGATTAGAGTGCAGAGAAGCAAGAGGAAATTCAGGTACCCATTTTATTGCTCATTAGTTCCCATGACTAAAGGTTTGACTAACATACAACTTAGGGATAATTTGTGACTTTTGTTCAGCTGTTATCTTCCCCTTAGCAAGGAAAATCAATGTCTTATTTGACAAAGGTCTCTGGAACAAAACTGATAGCAAGCTGTCTCAGAAATAAATAGGGGCCTCCCTTGGTGGCGCAGTGGTTTAGCGTTGGGCTGCGAAGCTGCCCGCAGCCTCTGCAGCACTGGTTCTATCCCTGGCTGCCGGGCGAGGGTCCCACATGGCGCGCAGACCTCTCCTGCTGCCCGCTGCTCCCTTCAGCAGTGTATTTCGTCCGTCTGCCTGTTCTGTTCCCCACTCTGGCTCTGGGGAATCCTCTCACCCTCCCATGCTTCTGACTGTGCCCAGTGCTTGCATAAATAAATAAATAAATAAATAAATAAATAAATAAATAAATAAATAAACAAACAAACAAATCTTAAAAAAAAATAAAAGAAAGAAAATATTTATTATCTAGTCTTTGGCTCAAGATTTCTTGAGTGAATTCCATCCACCCTTTAAAGATCTGACATAAACTAGGTAAGTAAAATTTATTCCAATTTTGTTGCAAAACTATGGCACACTCTACAGTAAAGACAGAGTCGAAATGGCACCATACTATTTTATTTCAATCTTCAACAATATAAAGAGGTGACAACTTCTGATGCCGAACCATGCAAGTAATAACAAAGGAATGGACAAACTGTTAACAACAAAAGACAATCATTTAAAAGTATTTCACATTTCACAGCAGTGCTTTGGCAGTACTGGCAAGTATTTCTGGCCAATAGCGTCCAACAACAGGGGCCTAAATGAATCCCCTGATCTTAGCAAAAGAACAATCACATTTTCTCCGATAGTTTACACTTTGAGTCACTACACCCCACACTGCTCCACTCGCCAGATGTTTGTAAACCTCATCTTAAAATACGTAATAGGTATTGTGGGTGGTCACAATGAAAACTACAACAAAACAGTGTGGAAGACAAGTAAACAAACTCATCAATGTTTCCAGTAAGGCATCAAGGAAATCACTGCTGGACGGGCCCCTTCATTTCACCAGTTTAAAGAAAAGTTTTGATTTACATTTCTCAGCAAACCCAATATTCAGAAGCTTAACCAGCAGACTCAAGTTAAAAGTTTAACATAGTCCCCCTCTCTTTTTTTTTTTGGTATATGTTTTTTATAAAACATGAAATCAAGTTCTACTTCATAAAAAAAAAAAATGAGTATTTTTAATAGTAAAAATATATATGTCTATATTTCTTTTTTTAAAAAGACAATAATAATACTTCATAAGACTGGATTTAACACCCCCCAAACTCCCACCCCTGCCAGTTGTCACCTGGCACAGATACATTAAGGCAAAGGCTCCTGGAGAGGCACGTCCACCTGGGCCGTGGGCTGGAGACTAAAGGAGAGCACACTCCACTCCCGCAGAGTCAACAGAAAGGCTTCTCCCTCATGTTCACTGAGCCATCCTGCATCCCGAAGTAGACTCTCTCAGCCATGTTGATGAACAGGCCTGTGTCCACCACGCCTGCAGAACAAAAGAAATGTTAAGTTTCAGTTTTCCAAGATAAGAGAGTCGATGATGTCAGGACAGAGTCAGTAGGAGAAAAGACATTAGTAGCACTGGGCAAATCTCAAGCCTTTCCCTCTTGCCTAACAATGAAAAGAGATTCTTTTTATTTTTTTTCTAGAAATCCCTTTCACCCCTGCCATGCTGACTGTGGAGCCTTTTCCTGCCTTAGGGCCTTTGCTCACATTATTGTCTTTGTCTGGGTAAGTCATCTTTTAGTGCTTTAAGGGGTATCAGAGGACAAGCTGTCTTTTCAACAATGTCCTCCATACTACTCTACATAACCCCCACCCAGTTATTTTTGGTAATACTATCAGCCTTAGTTCCCCACCCCCAAGTGTAGTTAGATATTTGCAATGCATAATAAACCCAACGAAGGACCACATCAAAATAAAAAACAATTCTCCAAACCAGTAAGAACCTAGTAGATAAATGGGCAAAGGACTTACAGAGGTGCTTCTCAAATGAGGCTATTCAAAATGGCCAATAAACATTACAAGTGGTGTTCAAAACAGTTAGTCAAATGGGAACACAAATTACAACTACACACATATAAGACACAACTGTACACTCACCAGAATGGATACAATGAAAGTTGACTGGGAATGCAAACATTCCCACACACTGACAGGGCAGTAAATTGGCAAAACCACTATAGAAAATGTTATTCCATCTTCTAAAGCTGAACATACGCATTCTGATGACTAGGCAATTCTGCTAGGTACAACTGTTAAGCATACATATGGCCATCAAAAGATATGTACAAGAATGGTCACAGCAGCACTTTCCCTAACACCTAAAAACTAGAAATCTCCATCAAGAGTAGATGGTCGTAGATCAAGAATATAAGGAATATATTTTTTTCACACATATAAATATGATGGATACCATTCAGATTGAGAATTAGCAACTACTGCAAACATCCTTTTCCAAAAACATGTATACATACACACATGTACTATGATGAGATTAGACTGTTCAACTGTCAAAGGAAAAGTTTGCTGTACCCAATGTGCAGGGAAAGCGGCACCTGGAGCAATTCATAGAGGGCAATTTAGCATCATTAGCAAAATGAGATACACTTATCTTCTGATCGAGTAATTGCCTTCTAACAAAGGACTGGAAACAAATACCCACTAGTGGGGATCTGGTTAAATAAATTATGAAGTAATCATAAAGGGGAATATAATGCAGTTATTTTAAAAAGAAGCATGAGAAAGCTCTTTTTTTGAACTACTATGTAATAATCTCAAAGACAGCAAAAAGTAGGAAGCAGAACATGCATCTAGTGTACTGCCCCTTATATAAAAAGGGGTGGGGTAGGGAGGGCTTGATTTTCTTTTATCAAAGACCAACTCAAAGTCAAAACACAATTTTGGTAACATTGGCTGCCTCCAGACAGGAAAAGATGGAGGGGTATAAGTCTCTTACATACTTCTGAACTGCAAAATTTTGAAGGGATAAATAATAAATTCCAAAAGACAGTTCCAAAGTATCTATCAGCAACCAAAGGTAGCCCGGTAGAGAAACAGTGCTGTAATACAGAGGTCACTACAGTGTGCTGACAAGACTAGTCTCTCAGAGACAAGCAGATGGCCACTCAAGAGCCACCCTTTTCAGAAATTCTGTAATACAAGGGACCAGTTTCCACCCCATCCAAGAGAAAGTCAAATCAGATGTAGAAAAGGTTTCAACGAATGAAAAGATGAATGGCAGTAGTCCAGGGACCAACCTTAAAGCAACCTCCCCTCAGTACTGAGATGCTGGGAGTGACCAGATTAACTCCCACCTGACTTCAATCCCTCTAAACAGTGTCAAGGGCAGAGGTGGCTCAGTGTGAATGAATTCTACTAGCTTTGAAGCTTCCGTGGTCTCTCTGCTCTGGTGGAACCCAATGGGACATCCAAGGGAGTGACCAGTCATGAACAGGTCAGCTGCACCCTAAGTGCCCTCACATACACCTATGTGTATGGGCCAAGAGTAAGGTGACAGATACAGACAGAAATCGTGCTGTGTTTCTCTTCCCTTAATCTTCATCCAGCAGCAAATACTATAATGGATGATGTTGGGAAGAGAACAGAGAAAACAAGGTACACTGATGATTCTGCTGGCACTGTACTGACTGATACCGAGCCTCTTTGACCTTCCTTGGAAATAGCCTCTGCTGACAGGCAGAGGGCAAAGCATGGGAGAGATTTCCTCACAAGGACATCTCGTTGTCTCAATAAGCCAAGGAAGGTCTGAAAGGAGCAACAGAGCTACCTAGTGGGCACTGTAAGAAATCCACCGCAGAGGAACAGCGCCAACAGTGGTGAGTGGTTTCCTACCTGGTCCCTGGGGTTTGTCTGCATTATCATTAGGGGCAAATTTTTCCACTTTGAGAACAGCGACCTCTATGTTTCATCTTCCTCCTGCTTTCCTGACTCTTTAATTCTTCCACTAAAAAGGTAACACTAAGTGAAAGTAAGTATAACTCATCTTTTTTATTTAAATCTGACAAAATAATGTCAACAGGAGACTAAAAGAGCAAACTAAAGGAATTAGCTCTTCACATGGCACATATTCATACCATTTTCATTCCAAAATAATGTGGATAACTTAGAGTCTAGCATATTTACCAGTGAAGATACTATGCATCCTCCCAACAACCTGATGAGGGAGTACTAGAATTAGCCTCTTCTGTAGAAGAAGAAACTAAGGTACAGAGATGTTCACAAACTGCTCAGAAGTTACACTGACAGAGCAAAGATCAGGTAGGATCCTTAGTCTGTTGCAGAATCTACTCTTAGCCACTATTGCTAACCTGGCCTCACCTGCCCCATTAGCCACTTCTGGCCAGCTCCACATCATGGAATATTCCCAGTTAGAATCTTAGTCAATATCGTAATTAGTTATTGTAAGACTGTCTTCTCCTTCTAATCCCTTCAACACCACCTCCGGCCTGGACTCAAAACTCACCTCTACACTGTCTACCCAGCCTCCTCCACCCAGGGCCCCAGATCCAGGCTCCGATTCCATCATTCCTTAGCACCGGGTGCAATTAAAGCTCTCCACTGCTCCAAATGTACATATCACACAACTCCTCAACATGGTTCGCAAGGAAATAGGACTAAAACTTCAGGGTCTAGAAGCAGACAACCAAGGCATCTACTATGGTGCTGCAGATGTGTAAATCATTTAACCTTTCTCAATCTGTGTCTTCCTCCATAACTATCTCATTAAATGAGTAATCAAATGACACATTTTAAACATAGAAAGCAGCATCTGGGTTATGCTATGCTGATGCACAGGTCAAAAGCCACCTTTCCCCACTAAGGGAATCCCCTATATTCCACAAAAGAAGCAACCCTTTGCACTCCAGACTCCTGATATTCCACTAGCAGAACTGAGCACATTCCATCTTATTCGCAGGCTCCTACACTGCCACAAAATTTTCCCAGATTTACATCAACTATCCTTGAGGACAGGTTGCACATGGAAGAACTGATTACATGTGGCACAGCATCCTGCCTGTGGTATGTACCCAGTGAACATGAGTGCAAGGAGTCACTGCCCCAGTCAAAGGGGTTGCAGTCAAGCTCCTGGAAGGAAGGATTCAATGCATAGAGGGTGAGCATATCTCAAAATAAGCCCCTTCTGACACTATCAGCACCAGGCTTCTCCCTACAAAAGTGGGTTGTGAAACACGCAAACAAAGCTGTTAGGTGAGCAACAATTATTCCTGGGGAAAAGGCAAAGGTGTAAAAGTTAGAAACCCCAAACATCATATTAAGGAAATTCTTCTTTCCAACCAAGTCTGAAAAAACCCCTGTCCATCATGCCTCCTGCAGCGAGGGAGGGCAGGACAGTCACAGAAGGCAGGCACATCTGCTCAGTGACCACCACACATGTTACCTGGGATCATTTTGATGGTTGTGTTCACTTCACTCCATTTGTGCACTCGGTCAAACTTCCAGTCCAGGATAAAATTCCCATTATCTGTCACCACAGGACCCTAGAAGACAGTTTTCCACAGTGACCAAGAACATAGATACAGGTAGGTAGGCAGAGAGGGGCAGGAGTGGAGGAGACAACCAAAGACAAGTATCTAAATTAACCCACTCCAACCAGTATTCCTGCCTTGTGCTTTCTAGAAGGCAGTGCTATGAAGGAGCTCTGGAGTCAGGATTTGAGTCTTTTTTTTTTTTTAAAGATTTATTTTTATTTATTTATACAAGCACTTGGTACAGTCAGAAGCGCGGGAGAGTGAGAGAATTCACCAGAGCCAGAGCGGGGAACAGAGCAGGCAGAAGGACCGAAGCACACTGCTGAGGGGAGCACCAGGCGGCAGGAGAGGTCTGCGTGCCATGTGGGACCCTCCTCCGGTGGCTGGGGAGCAGCTGGGGATCGAACCGGTGATGCAGAGGTGCAGAGGCTGCGGGCAGCTTCGCAACCCAGCGCTCAACTGCTGCGCCACTGGGGAGGCCCAGGATTTGAGACTTGATGCCGCACAGGTACAGATCTTACAAGACAATTATTACCTGTGAACCTCAGATACCTCAAGTGCAAAAGGAGGACAATAAAGCAGCTTACATACAGATAATAAGGGCAATGCATTTACCAGGGAGGACTCACTAATTCTTAGCTAGTATAAAACTGGAAAAAAAAAAAAAACAAAACAAAAAAAAACCAGGCTACCAACATGGCACAAAATTGTCACAGCTTCATAGTAAGTGCTTTCAACAATGTAAAACAGGGTAATGCTATTTCACCCAGCACTTTCCACTGATCAGGCAGTCCCAACATAAAGACAGGAAACTGAGGTTCTAGGCCAAATAGGGAGGGGGAAGTTTCAGTGAATTAATCCAAAATTCCACAATAGTTCTGGGCAGACGCAAGCACTTAGGATCACAAATGTTGACAGAACACTACAGTCTAGGCAGTGAAACTAGAACTCCCCTGCAAACTGGTGGAGAAGGTATGGGAGCTCAGTAAGGAGTGCTTCAAAGTGGGATGCTAGGGTGTGTCTGTCTACAGTGTCCCCAGCTGGGAGAGAGAACTCCATCCATCTTTTCCTGGCATTTCAGTTACAGTGAGTTCTGTACAACTACTATGGTTAGGACTGTAATTTTCAATCATAAGACACCGGGACAAAAACACATCAAAATAAAAGTCTATTAGGGTAGAGTTACAAATAATTTGTTTTCTGTATTTTCCTAACTTTCTATTGTTATGCCTATAACTTTAATTAGCTTTTAGATCAATTTATTCTGCTTCAGTGTAAGAAAAACAAAGTTCTGTGCAATCCACTTTAGTAGCTACAACATTTGGGCTATCTGGAGAATATTTCTAAGGAGGAGTTCAAAAGCCCCAAGAAATTCCACTTCTTGTCCCATTTAGCCACAAAATGAGAAAAGGAGGAAAAAAAAAAAATATCATGAATGGGCCTTCCCGGTGGCGCAGCGGTTGAGCGCTGGGTTGCGAAGCTGCCCGCAGCCTCTGCAGCACTGGTTCGATCCCTGGCTGCCGGGTGAGGGTCCCACATGGCGCGCAGACCTCTCCTGCCGCCTGCTGCTCCCCTCAGCAGTGTATTTCGTCAGTCTGCCTGTTCTGCTCCCTGCTCTGGGGAATTCTCTTACCCTCCCATGCTTCTGACTGTACCCAGTGCTTATATAAATAAACAAACAAACAAATAAATAAATCTTTAAAAAAAAATCATGAAACCTGAAAAAAATCTTCTGCGGGGGGGCGGGGGGGAGGAAGTAAGTATACAACAAAGCAGCATTTAGTAGCTGTTCATCAGGGTCGTCCAGGCCTTAGGTACAAAGATCAGGTCACCCAAGGCAAACCAGACACCAAAGGACAGAAAAACAATCATTCCCCCACTGTCAGAGAGGATATGCCCTGCATTAAGTAAAGTCTTGAATACAGAAACTAATAAAGCCAGCACTCTAAAAATAAATAAACCAATTAAATATAAGTAAATAAAAGCCAACTATGCAGTGTGGGTGCAGAGGGCCTATGTGAACCAGAAAGGCAGACAAGCACACCAAGAACCTGAAATGCCCTCCAGAGACTCCCAGTCACGTACTGCCTTGTTGACGGCCATTCGAAGTTCAATTTCACCCCCAAACTTCTGAGTCACAGCTCGGCTCACTGGGACGTAGGCCATTGGGATGACCTCAATAGGGATTCCCTTGTGCCACTGATCCCCAAGATTCTTTGAATCTTTCCTAGGAAGAGTATAAGAGAACAATAAATGTAAAGATGTTCAACACTACAGATAAACACCAAATTCCGGAATGGGGTTAACTACATGCAGTGAGAGGGTATACACAGCAAGGAGGGACAAGTGTACAGGGCTTCAAATATACTGGCTATGTTTTACTTTAAAAAACGAATCTGGGGCCTCCCTGGTGGCGCAAGGGGTTAAGCACCTCACTATGAAGCAATCTGCAGTCTCTACAGCATGAGTTCGATCCCCGGCTGACCAGGGAGCAACCCACAAGGCACAGCAGACCTCTCCTGACTTGCCCACTGCTCCCCTCAGCAGTGAACTTTGGTCAATCTGCCTGTTCTGTTCTGGTGAATCTGTCTCTGGTGAATCCTCTCACCCCCCACGTCTCTGGCCTATACCCCAGCTCTTATAAGCATAAATAAATAAATCTTTAAAAAAAAGAATCTGAAGTAAATCTTAAAATTCTGTGTTTGCCTTGTGAATAAACAGGTATTATTTATGTTTTTCCCACAGTGTTTATTATTTATGTTCTTCCCACAGCTATGTATTTCATAAGCAAGTACATTTTTTAATTAACAAACTCAACACAGTGCATTCTACCAGACTTCCTGGAAAAGAATCCAAGTCTGCTCAAAGACTGTCCATAACACAAGCCTCTCGTGTGGCAATCCCTGACCTCAGAGGAAGCAGGGAATGCTGAGTCACTGCCTGTGGGCAGGGTTCGTCCTGCTTCCTGGGGATCCCTGTGAGGATCAAATGAGTGATATATGAATACATGCTCTATTAACAAAAAGAGCATGACAAAAAGTATTGACGGGATATTTCCTCTGCCTTCCTATGGACATATGAAATAGCAACATCTATCTTCAGTATAAAAGGCAAAACAAAAATCCTTCAAGACACTCATAATTCCTAACCATCAGTCTCAGAAAGTCATATGGGGGCCGCCCTGGTGGCTCAGGGGTTAAAGTCTCAGCACTATCAAGCTCTCGCTTGTCACTGTGGTGTAAGTTCAATCCTCGGCCAGGTAACTAATCCACATGGCACAGCAGACCTCTCCTGTCTCACCTTCTGCTCCCCTCAGCAGTGTATCTTAGTAGATCTGCCTGTTCCACTTCCCACTCTGACTCCAGTAAATCCTCTCAACCTCCTCACCTCTGGCCTACACCCCAGTTCTTGTATGCATAAATAAAAATAAATCTTAAGAAAAAAATAGAAAGTCACATAATCCCCTCCTTTCTCTATTTCCTCCTCTATAAAAACGGAGATGAGGTCTGGGGTCCAATCTGCCCCCATCATACAGTTCAGAATACAGGACACTGTACCTGAAATCAGCAATCACAATGAAGCGACTAGCATAGCCAGCCACAATTTTTTCCTGGGTCAGGCAGCCTCTGGGGATGAGAAGAAGCGAATGAACACAGAAATAAGAAAAACGGGGAACTAAGGTTAGATACAGGAAACCCAAATCCATTCAATTCTAGCACTCCAAGAGAAATTCTTATTTTAAGTCTTTGGAGGGACATACTTAAGCCCATGTTATACAATGGACTGAACTGTGTCCCCTCCCGAATTCATATGCTGAAGTCCAAACCTCCAAAGTAACTGTATTTGGAAATGGGGCCTCTGAGGAATTGATAAACGAGGTTTATTAAGAGTGTGTCCTGGTCTGATAGGATTCAAATGCTTATAAAAAGAGAAACCAGAGGGCTCACTTGCTGGCTCCCTCTGCCACATGAGGACAGTGAGAAGGAGAAGGTGGCTGTCTATAAGCCAAGAAGCAAGTCCTCACAGAAACCACCTTATTGAAATCTTGATCTTGACATTCTAGCTTTCAGAACTGTGAGAATAAATTTCTATTGTTTAAGCCATCCAGTTTACGGTATTTTAATATGGCAGCCCAAGTTGACTAAGACATATTTGCTTATAGTAATTAGACTGTGGGAACATTAGTCTGTGTCTGAAAGAAATGTGGAAACTGGACAACCGTTGCCACTCCAGCTGGGCCCAGTGCTATCCAGAATACCTTTGAGCAGAAACATGTGTAAGAAGTCATCTGAGTTTAGCATGTATGGTTCTTTGTAACTTGAGAAGGACAAGTCTGAACAATTTGCCCTATGGGATATTAACAGTCTTGGGTAATGAAGTAGAGAGAGCACATGAGAATTTAAAGAAATTTTGTGACATTCCAGTTCTGCTTGAGTGTAAAAAACAGAACAGGATTTCACCTTTTTTCCATTCATTATTATCAACTCCCCCAAATCAACACTTAGGCAACACCAAATGATGTGATTTGAATACATCATTAATAGCCCACAGAAGTTAAGAGAAGCTTTAAAAGATCACATACTAAGGCCTACAGATCTAACAACCTAGCCCTAGTAAAGTGAGGCTAGATTTAAAGTTTGAATCAGCTGAAGAATGCAAAGAGAACCCATTAAAATGAATAATTTCACCGAAGAGGCCCAGGTTTCTAGTCAGGTTGCTACCAATGATCAGCAATAACAGCAAGTTGGCTCTATGGTCACATGCTATCCTCGTAGAGACAAACTCATGTACATGTCACAGCAGCAGTAATTTGTTCTGTATTCCATTCTGCCTTGCTAAGGATTAACTGGCAGAAACCCTTTAACGAGAAAGTTCTCACAACACTCACCCACCGCCCTTGATGAGATTGAGATCAGCATCTACTTCATCAGCACCATCGATGGCGAGGTCAATCTGTGTTGGCAGGGAGGATAGACAGAAAAACCACTAAGAGCTTTTGAGGACACTGTGCTAACCTTGACTATGCAATAGTTCATCAGATCCTCAGTTGCTCTGTTAGGTATGTACAATTATTCCCATTTAACAAATCAGGATGCTAAGACTCTGAAAGATCAAATTCTTCCCCTGGAGTCACCAGGAGAAAAAATACAGGGCCTAGGATCCATGCCTGGGTGCAGCTCATATACATGGACATTATTCTCTTCCCATTGGTGGGCTTCTCTGTGACCAAACTGGAATTACTGAGAGTACATAATTCAAACATAGGCGGCACCACCCCCAAGTACAGACATAGATATCTGTTACATCTATATTAAATTTTCACTGGTGGAAATTGGGGGGCATTAAGGAAAAAAGGCTGAGATACTAATGCAGAAGTCTGTACTAATAAGGCCAAAACACAGTCAACTTTGAGCAGACAGAAAATACGTGAAGTAGGGCCTCCCTGGTGGCGCAAGGGGTTAAGAAGCAACCTATGAAGCTACCCACAGCTACTGTAGCATGAGTTCGATCCCCAGCCAGGGAGCTACCCACATGGCATAGCAGACCTCTCCTGACTCGCCCGCTGCTCCCCTCAGCAGTGTATTTCAGTAGATCTGCCTGTTCTGTTCCCCACTCTGTCTCTGGTGAATCCTCTCAGCCCCCACACCTCTGGCCTATACCCCAGTTCTTGTATGTCTAAATAAATCTTAAAAAAAAAAAGAAAGAAAATACCTGAAGTACATTTGATAAAGTTGATACATTTGATGTGATCAGAACTGGAAATTATCTGAGGCACCCCCACTAATAACTCTACCAAAGCACCTGAGGTTTGCACACCACTCCCTCTATTAAAAAAAAAAAAAAAAAAAAAAAAACTCCATCATCAGCTCGAAAAGTAGTTGAAGGACAAATTGGTTCATTTATCTTTCAAAGTTCAAAATCGAAGAAGCTAGGTATTTCCCATCACCCCTGGCACTCTGCATGAACAACATGGGAGATTCAAATGTATTTTTTAAAGAGCAGTATTAAAAAAAAGCTCAGAGGGAAAAAGCATTTCAGGATACAGATTCAGTTCAAGCTAAAGTCAGAAGTTGCTTGGTGGGTGCTGAATTCTACAAAGTTTCATTGGGCACCCATGAGTCCATTATTTTATGAATGGACTCACTGTCTGCATTCACAGCTCGCACTGCTTCCCTACCTTCCCTCCCCCCACCCCCCACATTAACCCAAGGGCAGGGCTGCACCATGGCAATGCTGAGGCCTGGGAAAGCTGTGACCTTTTCTGTCTGGGTGCCAGGCTTACCTTCAGTTCAAACTTTGCTCACAGCTGATTCAGCCTGTGTCCTAGCTCTGCCCACAGAAATCTCCCAATAAGTCCTACCTATCAGTCATACTAACCCTTCTAAGGCCCATGTGTACTATGATGACAAAGTTACCAGACCACCATCAAGCCCCACCTCCCAGTCTGGTTTGGGAGGTGCTGTAACCCTGCCCCACACTTCCATCCAGCATGGTTTCCCACACACACACACCCCCCCCCAACACATTCCTCTTACTCAGTACTAATCACCCCAGCTGGTCCCGGCACTGAGCACATATGCCCACATGATTGCCGAGAATTTCATTTACCTCCTCTAGAATATACTTTCCTGCCCCTGACACTTAAATCTCAGAGCTTCACTGAAACTGTGCCTCTTCCAGCAAAACCCTTCTACGGAGAACTGCTCTAGAGGCAGAAGTACCAAATCCATACTTAGGCTCTACACTTAGAAAATGCATGGCCTTAGGCAAATGGCTCATCTTCTCTGTGACTTCTTCACACCTGTGAGATGAGATAATAGTAGCATCTCAAGACTCTTGGAGATTAACAGTTTAATACAGGCATGGCACTTAGCACAACAATAGGTACATAGTAAGAGCTTGGTAAGTGCTAGCTATGAGATGCTAACTTACCTCATCGATTTTCAGTCTCTTCTGGATGTGTTTGATCATCTTTTTTTTTTTTAAAGATTTATTTATTTATGCATACAAGAGCTGGGGTACAGGCCAGAGATGCAGGGGGTGAGAGGATTCACCAGAGACAGAACGGGAAGCAGAACAGGCAGAATGACTGAAGTACACTGCTGAGGGGAGCAGCAGGCAAGACAGGAGAGGTCTGCTACACCATGTGTGTTGCTCCCTGGCCGGCCTGGGATCGAGCTCATGCTGCAGAGGCTGCGGATTGCTTCATAGTGTAGTGCTTAACCCCCTGCACCACCAGGGAGGCCCCTGTTTGATCATCTTTACCATAAAACTTCATTTTAATTACTCTTTAAATGTCATTGGTTTTCTCAGATGATTATTTCTTATCTCCATTTAGGGGTAAGCTCTGTGAGCAAGCTCCCTCTCACAACTCTGCACAAGGACCACAGGAAGCCCTGAAAGCAACCTGGGCTCATCCAATTCCTGTTCACTACACACATACTGAGCCCTCACAGGTACACCGCGGGACTGTACTATACACTAACAACCTCTCCACTTGTCACTTCAGTCAGGTTTAATAATCCGGATTCCAGGAAAAAAAGCTAATATAGCTAAATAACCTTTCTCCAAACTCAATGTGACATGCAGAGCCCATGAACAAGGGACAGCCATAAAGAGACAGGAAGACACAACAGCCCCCCTCTCTCTTACCTCTGGGTGTCGGTCCAGGTCACTGAGAGTTAAGCCATACTGCAGGATAAGCTGGCGGGCCTGGGAAGACAGGAAAGAGCACATTTCATCATCCAGTCAGAGCAAGTGGAAGGATCATGAGAATTCTTTTAGATTTAAGTGCCAGGCACCGAGTCCTGACCAAGGTCCCCTTCCAAATCTCAATCTGGCCTACCAACAGATAGATCTTGCGCCACAATGACCAAACTAATTTAACTCATCCTGGGTCCCAGAAGGCAGCAAATAACATAAAGATATGGTTCTGGTGCTAAGCTAAGAGAGCCTACTATGTGAGAGTCTTTTTTCCTAAAGAAAGAATCAAATCTACAAAATACCAGAAAAGTTTTTAATCAATCTAATAGTACGAAAACAGACTGAGGAAAATGACTATGAACTGGTACAGAGTGGTTTCTATCTATGTTGTTGCATAAAAATAAGCAAAATACATACACACGGAACAGTATATAAATGCAGGACTTGCAGAATGGCCAATGAGGAACTCTACAAATTAAAAGAACCAGACTGGGGAGGTGAAGGATACCTGTGGGAAAGCCCGCACCAATAATTTTATCGCCATGTCTCACAGCTGACCCTGTAGCCGGGGAGCAATGATCACCATGTCATCACTACCTCATGGCCCTGAACAGGCAACCCAAAAGCTAGAAAGGCATGTCTTGAAAATATTTTCTGGTTAAAATGAAAAGCAGAAAGAATCAGGGATTATCAGAAGGTCTAAGTTCTAATCTTTAATAAACTAGTCAAGTGATCTCTGGTAAGTTTTCTCATCCTAAAAAGACAGAGACGGATAAAAAGACCAGTGTCAATTTTCAGATGCAAGATCATTAGACCCTAGGAATAATGAATTAGACTATGGAATTTGCCTTATATATGGGCCTTATTTGGATCCTGATTCAAACAAACTATAGAAAATATTTTTAAAGGATAAAGCAATAGTGGAAATTTGAACCCTGGATTTTTTATTTAATGCTACCCAAGATTGTAGTAAATATTTTAATGTTGTTGAGATGCTTAAATGTCTCCCTATTTTTCAGAAAGATATACTACAATACAAACAATGAAATTACACTATGCCCAGTCAATGATGCACACTGAAACTTATACAATGCAACCTTACTTCAATTTAAAAAGAAACTATATTATTCCTGAGATTTCTTTCAAATAACTGAGGTAAAGGAGAATGGGGTACAGATAAAATAAATGTGGTCATGAACCGTTAATTGTTGAAACTCAATTAGATATATGGATTTTATTATATTGTTCTTTATTCTTTTTGAAGTTTTCCATAATAAAAAGCTAAAATAAGCTGACTGAAAAAAGCAAGCTAAAAAAAATGACTGTGTTCTTATTAAAGAAAAATATATAATGAAAGGAAAAAACATAAAAAATGGTATTGCTGTAAGTCAATTCCACTCCTAGGTATTAACCCAAAGGACACAGAAACATTAATTCAAAAGGGCACCTGCACCCCTGTGTTTCTAGCAGCACTATTTACAATAGCTAAGCTTTGGAAACAACCCAAATGCCCAAAAATAGATGACTGGACCAAGAAGATGTGGTACATATACACAATGGAATATTACTCAGCAATCAAAAAAGATAAACTCATGCCATCTGCAGCAACATGGATGGAGCTAGAAGGGATCATGCTCAGCAAATAAGCCAGAAAGAGATGGTCTCACTCATAGCAGGAATCTAGAAAACCTAAATAAGGGACCAGGAAAAAGACTAATTATAATAAAGTCAAAATCAAAATCAACAAGCAACTATAAACCAGAAACACAATAGGGGAGGGGGGGAGAGGAAGGATTAGGGTCAAAATAAGGGGGTGTAATTGTATGGGGAATATAACCAAAATGAAAATGCATACATTGTGCAAAAATGAAAAATGATGTAAGAATTATATAAAATAAAATGATATTGTTGTAAGTCAGAAGAAGAAAGATAAATATCAGATGATTTCACTTAAATGTGGAATATAAAGAAAATCAGTAAAGGAACATATAAAACCAAAACAAATCAAACCGTTTAATTGGACTTCAGAATTCATGCTACCAGAAGAGGGAGTGAGGGTGGGAAGTAAAGTGGGGAGGGGGCCTAATGGACTATGATAGATTATTGGGGCATATGCGCTACATGTGGTATGATAACGTACATTTGAAGAGGTCTAAATCTAGACTCCTAATACATGTACAGTGTTGTAAACTGTGATCTTAATAAAGATAATTTTAAATTTAAAAAAATGGTATTGCTGGATTTGATCTCAGTTCCCAGATTTCTTCAAAAGTAGTAGATGAGACCCAGGAAGTAAAAAAAAGTGGGAATGTCTGAAATGCGGCCTCCAGGATGAGGCCCAGTGATCCCCACCTCAGGGCATGCATGCCTTTGGGTGATCCTTGGCCACTATGGCCCAGGGTGGGTCTATGAGGCTGCAGAAGGGATGCAGAAGGCACTTCTCAAGGTGGGGGCGGAGGAGGAGAAGAATGGGAAGTAGCAGCAAGCTCCAGCATGACTCCACCCCTCAGCGCCTCCCCTCTCTCTACCTTCTTCTCTTCCCCTCCCTTTCTGTCTCATCACATATAATGTGACACTAATAATGCCATTAATAATAATTTTTCTAGAGTTCTTTGAGGTCTTGGCTTTTCCCCCTCTACCTGAAATGTCCTGTGCCTCCTGCCAGTAATGTCTTTCATGCCCAACTCAACAGTCATCCTTTCCAGGAAGCCCCCCAATCTCTTGAGCAAGGAGTAGGTTCCTTCCTCTAAAACATACATTATCTCTACTTCTCTACCATGCATTTGTATAAAAAAAGATGCACATAAATGTAGCATTAATTCACCCAGGAGAGTGCCTACCAACAGCCAGGCATCAAATTGGACAGTGCTGATAGAAACACCGCCTATGCCCAAGGAGCTTCGTATCCCTATAAAAAGATACACACCCTCAGTGATCACTATATTCAACTCCAACTCAACTCTGCCTACTCACCACTGCTGCCAGTCCTCTGCCCAGTGTCTGTCTAGAGTCTGGCACATGAAAGGAGGCCACAAGGTAGATGTTATCTACGTTGTGTGGTAGGGGGGGCATGCTGTGATCTCTCAGCCCCACCACAATTTCTGCAAGCCCAGGGACTCTCCTCTTCCCAAACAGTAAGCAATAAAACAAGCACAAGACCTGCATGTACCACCTTTAAACAGTCTCATCCCCATTCACAATATGGAAGACCTTATACAATGGCCTCATGATCCCACAGGGGTAGAATCCTTTAAGATTCCTTCCATCAACAGGCTCTCCAATTCTCTCTCCCCATCTCTGACTGGACTCCCCACCAGTCCCTTGCAGACAGCCCTGCACATAGAGAACAGTCATAGTCACAAATGGCATGGACTGCACCCTTCCTGTGTGTTATAGGTTGAACTGTGTTGCCCTAAGAAAAGATACGCTAGAGTTCTAATCCTCCAAATACAGTCTGACCATAATTAGTGATAGGACCTTTAAGGTGATAATCAAGTTAAAATGAAGTCAGAGGGTGAGCCCTAGTCCAACATGACTGGTATTCTCAGATGGGGAAATCTGGACACAGGCAGATGCAACCAAGGAGAACACCACATGAACAAGGCAGAGATCAGGGCAATGAACCTATAAGCCAAGCCAAAGCCAGAAAAACACGAGAGGCTAGTCTGGCTTCCTTCACAGTCTCCAACAGAATCGACACCTTGATCTGGGACTGTCAGTTTACAAAACTGAGAGACAGTAAGTTTCTGTTTTCTAAGTCACTCAGTTTGTGGTTTCTTGTTATATGAACCCTAGAAAATGACTATACTGAATTCAACACAACAGTCCAACCCTGGAAAACTGCCTGTCACTGGTTCAGAAGCACCAACACAGTCCCAGATTGAGAGCAGAATCTTCTTGACAAGTCCAAGCTCACAAGCTAAGGGGTTTCCTGAGGGTAGGGAGTAAACACCCCAAAGTCTGCCCCTTCCAGCTCTTTAAAGTTTAAAGTACAGGGAACAGGAAAACTACCTTCTGCTTCTTGAAAAAAAAGCAGGAAACAATGCCTTTCATTCAGTCCAACAGCTGGTGCCCCAGTGACTCTTTTGAATAAATTAAGGACAGTGGATGTGGCAAGCTAAGGGTGCCATCTTCCAAAAATTTCACAACAAAACCCTGAAACTGTATTTTCCTCTCTATGTCCTAACCAGGTAGACAGAGTCAGGGTAAACAATAAACACTACTGTTAATTAGGGCTTCCACCAGAACTGACTTTCAACTGCTTTCTTTTTCTTCTTCTAAAAGTTCTTAATTTTGGGCCTCCCTGGTGGCGCAGCGGTTGAGCGCTGGGTTGCGAAGCTGCCCGCAGCCTCTGCAGCGCCGGTTCGATCCCCGGCTGCTCCCCGGCCACAGGAGGAGGGTCCCACATGGCGCGCAGACCTCTCCTGCCACCCGCTGCTCCCCTCAGCAGTGTACTTCGGTCCTTCTGCCTGCTCTGCTCCCCGCTCTGGCTCTGGTGAATTCTCTCACCCTCCTGCGCTTCTGACTGTACCCAGTGCTTGTATAAATAAATAAATAAATAAAAATAAATCTTTAAAAAAAAAAAATTCTTAATTTTAAAGGGAAAATCTACAAAATTCCTCTAAAACCCTATAGGTTTACCTATGCTAAAAGGAGGGCATGGAATATTTTTATTTTTCTTTCAATCATTTCAGGAGACTGCATCTGATTAAATTCAATGCAAAATAAGTTTGGGCATGAGGGGGAAAAAACCCAGTAACTCTGAACAAGTGAATTTTTAAAAGCCCTGTGACTCTTCACCTAATGAACCAGAATTGGCCAGCAATTTCCAGTTCTGCGTACACAATTATTAACAACCACCATTAAACAGAAGTAGGTTCAGAGGATACTATGTTAAACACACAGGATCAAACTTCTAATTAATACAACCTGAACACTTGTATTTAGCTCAGCTCTTCCCAAAAACCTCTCTAAAGCTACAATAAAAAAAATTTTCTTAAAGGCATAAATCGAAAAGAGAAGAAATAGCACAACTTTTAAAGTTGGACCTGTGATGGGCAATGGCAAATGGCAGAAATGAAAAGGAGAAAGACAAAGCCAATAGTGGAGAAAATTAAAAAGTAACCAAAAATGAAAGCACAGAGCCTCCCAAAAAGTTCTGGACTCAGTGGCACTATGAACTTTAGGAAGTGGACATGACAGGAATAAAAAGAAGACTCACTAAAACTATTTACTTAAGAACCTGTTACATCTACATAACCTTCTCCACTACTTCCAAACCAGCATGTTTACTCTTTGGAGAAAGTCAAATAGCAGGTGTCATGAGTGGGCTGCCAGGCACAATTACAGACAGGAGTACTCCATCAGTGGAGTTTTGGCTGCATAGCAGTTACTCCCAAACTCAGAGTTATAAAAGGGAGCTATTTATTGAACCTTGTGAGTCCACGCACTAACTGGGAAGTCTCTGATCTGGGCTGGCTGGTGTAGGATAGCCTCACTTACACACTTGGAGCCACTCAGCCTCTCACCACCTAGGAGATGAACCTGGGCTTGTTCACACGGTAGCTGAATGCTTTCAGCCTCAAGAGGGGGCAAGGTCAATGCAAAAGCACTTTTCCAGTTTCTGCTGGCATACCATTTGGTCACACTTTATTGATAAAGCAAGTCATACAATGAAGCCCAGAGTCAAAGGTATTTCTTGGATTTTAAAAAACGTGGTATATGTACAATGGAATACTACTCAGCTATAAAAAAGATGAACTCTTACAACATGGATGGAATCTGAAGGGGTCAATGCTAAGCAAAGCAAGGCAGAAGGAAAAAGACAAATACCAGATGGTGTCACTTATATGTGAAATGTAAAGAAACAAAGGGTCAGATAAAAACAAATTAATAACACTAGAAAATCATGGAATCAAGGCTACAAAGGGGGGAAGGGACAAAAAAAGAGAAGGCGCACAATGGACTATAGTGGAGGACTGTGAGTGCCTTGGTGGCATGTAGTATGGTGACATGCATTTCAGGCAGTATGATCCTATGGCTCTGAATTACATAAAATGCTGTAAACCAATGTGTAGGGTAAAGAAAATATCAGGCTTTTCTGCCCTTCCGCCATCAGCATAGATGATGGATCCTTGTCCTGAATGCATGCCTGATGGCGGGCACCTGGAATAGGGTGTGGGCATAGGTAGATGGGATTCAGCTGAGCTAAGACTGTGCTTTTTAAGGGCGGCGTCACAGGGACGCCAGCAGCAGCAGTAGAAGCCGAAGCCGAAGCCGAAGCCGAAGCCGAAGCCGAAGCCGAAGCCGAAGCCGAAGCCGAAGCCGAAGCCGAAGCCGAAGCCGAAGCCGAAGCCGAAGCCGAAGCCGAAGCCGAAGCCGAAGCCGAAGCCGAAGCCGAAGCCGAAGCCGAAGCCGAAGCCGAAGCCGAAAGAGAAGCCGAGAAGCAGCAGAACGAACTCCAGAGAGCTCAGATAGAGTGAAGACTTGCTGGGGGCTGGGAGGCCTGCCAGCCTCCCAGCCCCCCAGCCAGCACCCCTGCCTGCCATATGCCTGGTGAACCCCAAATAAAAAACCTGCAAAACTACTGAGGACTCTGGCTCCTCCTTTACCTGGTCTGCATAGGATCAGAAAACCTGCACTGTGTCCTGTCCTGACTTTACACAATGTTACCTCAATAAAAAAATATATTAAAATTATCAGTAATCTCTCAAGGAGGTGAGAAAAAAGTAAATCTATAAAGCAAGAACAAAAAATTGGGGGGGGGGAAGTTATTTGAAATTATGAGAGCAAAAAGAATATGAAAATGAAAATATGAGAGCAAAGCAAGCTCAATAGACTGGTTAGAAAAAGACAAAACCTAAAAGACAAAAGGATAAACCAGACCACAAGCACCAAGAACAACACAGAATTCTCTGAGTCAAATAACTGACTTCGAGAGACTAAAGACATTTCAGACATCTAAAGTGTCAACAAAAATTTGTATCCCATGTACCTGAAGGATGTGCTTCAAAACTAAAAAGGAAACACAACAAAAATGGGCATAGGAGAGGAATGAGGAGAATAGGGTCAAACAGGGTGATTCAAAACAGGAAAAAAGAGAAGAAATGACCTGCATGGGAAGGGAGACTAGAGACAACAGCCCAGAGCAGACACTATGGACCAATCCTAAAGACTCAGAGAGACTTGGCCAAAAAGAAGAAACTGATGGAGCAGAATCCCCACCATACTGTAAAGAAGATTTTCCCCTCTGGGTGAGCCTGGGGCTGGATTAGTAAGTACTTCACAGACCACCAAGCAAATGAAAAAACAAAGGCAAGATTTACTTAACTTTTGGAAAGATAAGTGGACAGGTAAAGTGTAGTCATCACAAGGCACTACATAGTTCAGCTACTTTGAATGTCACAATTCTGTAAATACTAAGTCAGGCCTCACCAAAATGTAACTGTAATAGAAGACTGAGAGCGAAGTATGTGTGTGAACTATGACAGCAAGGCTGTAAAAGATAACCAAATGTTCATCTTCTTGCCATCTATTCAGTGTAGAATTATTACCTAAAGTTGAAAAAAAAAAAAAACTTTATATAGCAAGGAAAGCAAGGACATTGGAGCAAATGTCCAATCAATTAAAAGAGTTGGGCTTTTTTAACAATTTATTTATTTATGCAAAGAAGAACTGGGGTAGGCCAGACATGCAGGGGGTGAGAGGATGCACCAGAGACAGAGTGGAGAGCAGAACAGGTGGACCTACTGAAATACACTGCTGAGGGGAGCAGCAGCTGAGACAGGAGGTCTGCTGTGCCATATGTGGGTTAGCTCCCTGGCTGGGGATGCAACTCAAGCCACAGCAGTGATACCGCTGATATTTAACCCCTATGCCACCAGGGAGGCCCCAATTAAAAGTTTTAAAAGCAAGCCTATCTAAAAAAATGTTTGTTGTAAAGGGTCAGGGATAAAGGGAGTATGTGGTTAGCTTTATTTAAAAATAAGAATTATTTGATCCTTCAATTCATGTGTATACATAACTAATTAAAAATATACACCAAAATCAATTAATTCATTAAATAAGAAATAAAAATACTAAATGATCAAGTCACTTGGTAAAATTAGACAGTAAGCTTTTCAAAAGACCAAGAAAACCTATCACAATCAACTTCAAAAGCATCTCCTCCACAGCAGGATTTCAAAGGCAAAAAAAGGCAATGTAAAACCTCCCATTTCCTAGCAAGAAGCAGGAATTTCAGTATTATCTTCAGGCCCCTGGGTGTCTACCTATCTTGTTCATGTCCCCAAGAAACTTAATTTCAAGGCAGCTCTGACTGTATGCACCACTCAAACTCCCTATCTTGTTTACCTGGACTCCCTCCACCACTCCCTACTCCCACAAGCTGGGGCACACACTTGGTTTTCAAGGAACCTCAAGGCCCCCTTAACCACTGCCTTCCTTCACCAGCATTCACTGCAGGTGCCAGTGCTGAGTCTACAGGACTGGGAAAGATTTCTAAGACCTCGCTGTCCAAAACTAAGCACCAGTCTCCACAAATTCATCCTTTACTCTAGTTCACAGTAACACCCTGACAGATTTAATGAGAAATTATGCACATACCCCTGCCCACAACGATCAGATAAGGGACAAAGGGGTGGGTCTATCTGAGCTCCTCTCTTCTTCCCCTTTTCAAAATCTACCCTTCCGTTTCTTTCCTTATTTAATTCGTTTCTTTCCTTATTTAATTCACTCCACTGCTTTCATTTTATGGTAAAAGAACATCTGACATGAACTCAAAATGCTGCATTTGCATTAGTAACACATCACTTAATGCCCTTTAACCTCAGTTTTTTAATCTATAAATGCAGATAATATTCCTCAAGAAGAGACACAGAGCCATCTTACATACTTTATCATGCCTAACACAAGACACAAGGAAATAGTCACTGGGTGAATAAATGAATGAGTCTAAAACCACACTTCTGAGGAGCAATCAATTATTGGTAAATAAACTTTCCTGCTGTCACCTCTCAAGTAGAACCTGATACACAACTCAAAGCCACACCTCCATGTCCTCAGGGACCCAAAAGATTCAGCAGCAACTGTCAAGATGAAAAAAAAGGAAAACAGGACATACCTGAAAGGAAGTGGGAATACAGACGAGGTTCAGATTCTCTTGTTTGACTCTTTCAGCTGTGGAGACAAAAGTTATGTTGGCATTTTTTCATTCTCCTCACTCTATTTTTCATGTCTTGTGTACATTTACTCAAATCCCACAGAAAAGGAAAGGTCTACCCCTCACTGACAGCTGCCTTTCCTTCTGTGTCCCTACCCTTGGTAGAAAAGTTGCTGAACATATGTCACATATCACACAAGAGAGGAACACTTGAATGCCTAAGGAGGTTTAGGTTCTAACCACAGAAAGCAATGTCATTGTTTGCTGTTCGTATGTGCCTGGCAATATTCAAAGAACTTTGTACACAGAAACCATTTTAAACCTAGCAACCCAAAGACACGTTACAATTATTATACCCATTCTACAGATGAGGAAACTGAGGCACAGAGATGTACGGTGACTGGACTATTACACAGCTAACAGGTGGCAGAGCTGGGATAGAATCCCAGGCAGTCTAGCACCACAGTCTTAACTACCTCCCAGATTGGCTTTTATAGGGAAAAGCTAGAACTTGACTTTTACTTTTAGTAAAAAATATAATCATGTGTAGGCCTAACAGGACAGTTAAAGGGGGTTTATTTACTCATTTTGGAGTTGTACCTTTCAGGGAAACTTAAAAAAAAAAAAAAAAAAACAGGTCGTTAAAAAATTGTCATTAAAATTTCATTTATTTTTAATCACTAGATGTGCAATTTGAGAAGCTTGGATGCCACTAATATGAAATCTATAGTTATTCCTTTGTCCTGAAATCCTGCGCACACTCAGGGCTAAAGTAGAAAGGTGTGCAATACTGAAGCCCTTGTTAGGCCAATGAGGCAGCTCCAGAAGTTCACACCACCACCACAACCACTCCTTAAAGGCCAAGTATTCCTGGACTTTGTCTCGTGAGCACTGCCCCTTGGCATCTAGAAGAGATCAGCATTAGAGCAAGTCCCTCCTCTGAGCTTTGTTCTTACAAACACAAGGCAGTAAAACCTGTTGAGCGGCCACTTGAGCTGACAATTCCTGAGACTTTGCTAAGCACTCAGACTCCACAATCTGAATGAAGTCAGCACCTACAGAAAGCAGTCATCAATCTGGGAACCTCACAACCACTAAGGGTCCTAGGGGAGCGAAAAGTCTGTGCTGAGCTTGATTTGTTTGCCTCAGATTGCCTGAGGAAGCCACATTTAGAGGGGTTGCCCAGGGTCCATAGGGCCACACACAGAGCCACAGATGACAATTAAAATTGAGCTCCTCCCCATCAGTTCAGCAGAGCAAACAAACCTGGGGTAGCCCTCAGAAATGTCTAAGGAGGTCCAAGAATCCCTCTCTTAGAGAAGAATTACTCAACTGGCCTCAGGCAGGAAGTCTGTCTCCCCAACTCCATACCGGTGGAGTCACCTAGGCAGGAAACAAACCAGTACCCTACTTCCTCCCCTCCACACAAAATACCCAGTGGAGAGCCCAAGAACATACCTATTCGCTGCACAGCATGGACAATTGTAGAACCACTTCCAATTCCCAGTACTTGGTTATTCTGCCAAAGAAAAGGGGAGTAAAAAGCAAAACTTAACACCATCTCTTACTCCTTCAGCCAACTTCCTAGAGTTATAAAATTATAATGGATCCTTGAGTGGGCCTCCCCAGTGGCGCAGCAGTTGAACGCTGGGCTACGAAGCTGCCCGCAGCCTCTGCAGCACCAGTTCCATCCCCGGCCAGCCCGCGAGGGTCCCACATGGTGCACAGACCTCTCCTGCCGTGCCCGCTGCTCCCCTCAGCAGTGTGCTTCATAGGTCTGCCTGTTCTGCTCCCTGCTCTGGCTCTGGTGAGTTCTCTCACCCTCCCACGCTTCTGACTGTGCCCAGTACTCGTATATATAAATAAATAAATAAATCTTTAAAAAAAAAAACCAAAAGTATCAGGCTTTTTAAAAAAAAAAATTATAATGGATCCTTGAGTAACACAGGCCTGAACTATGACAGTCCACTTATATAGATTTTTCTTATAAACAGACAACTAAAACTTACAGCGTGGATAAACACAGTACAGTACTGGAAATGTATTTTCTCTTATAATTTCTTAAATAACTTTCTTTTCTAGCTTTATCATAAAAAGACTATATATAACATACAAAATATGTGTTGGCTGTTTTTTATCAGTAAGGCTTCCGGTTAATATTAGCCTATTTGCAGTTAAATTTGGATGGTTGACTATGCGGCAGGAATGCAGGTGGGGCACCAACCCTAACTGGAGTTGTTCAAGGGTCATCTGTACTATGAACAGCAGTTCACCAACATGGAGTTTAAAACTGTATTTTATCCTAGTGCCCAGTGGCAGTTTATTAGCAGAGACACTCTCCTTTTACCTCTGACACTGACATCACCAGTTCTTCTTGCTAAAAGATAAAGTGAGGCATATTAAAAATGCTGTTTATCTGAGCATAAATCAGGTCAAATCAGGCATCAACCAATCTAGCAGAGAGAAAGAAGCTGTACAAAATGAATTGTCTAACTAGAAGGGAGTAGGAACAAGAAGGTCATACTCTAGGCAAAAAAGAGCAGTTGTTATTCCAAGGGGCATGGCAGGGGTCTATCAGGCAGATTATCTCACTAGTACCAGTTAGATGAGTCTTGACTGACTGGTTTAGGATAGCATTTCTGGAGAACTGGTAGGTATAATTAAGTCTCAGTGTTGTGATGTGGGGCTTAACACAAGCAACTCCACCTTGGGCCTATTGTTTTCAACTAAAATTCCTATAGCCTGTCAGACAAAAGGCCTGGCTTACTTACAATATATAGTCAGTTTCACAAACATGGCCTGCACATGAGTGCTCAAAGATTCCTGGCCAATCCCAGGGGGCGAGGGTGAGAGGGGGGTGCTCAGTTCCTCATCTGGAGCCTCAGTTCCTTTTCTGCAACAGGAAAGAAAAGGAAGGGCCCAGTAAAAGCACCAGAGCCTGGCATACCTGAAGAACAGAAAGCAGAAGTCTCTGGCTTAACACAAGCTTAACATCCAGAAAGCAGGGGACCAACCACAAGTGGGTGGCATCACAGGGAGCCTCAGGAACACATCAGGCCCATGGTCAAGAGCTCTCCCAATGTGAGTAGAAGAGAGAAGAGTGTGAAATAACCTTGAAATAGCACACTGTATCAGTATCTGTCCAGTTGCTGCTCAGTTTATACACTGGCCTGCCTCAGAAAATATGGGAAGAGGAACATGAGAAACAGTCTTCATCTGCAAAAGGATTTGTAATAAATGTAAAGTATTTCCTGGGTACAAAGACCAAGAAACAGGAGTCACACAGTGTCTGCTACCTTAAGAAAGGGGGAGGGTAACGATGAGCAGACCCAGGGCAGGGTAGGAGTCCAGCCCAGGTCAGTTAAACCACAAACAGCAAAAGAAGGTCAGGGTATGCACAGAGAGGAACTATCTGGAGCTCAGTACCCAAGCAACTCCCTGGGAGCAATCACCTGCCAATCTCAGGCAAAAGAGCTAAAAACCAAAGCAACAGCTACCATTAAGTACCTCTCAAGAAGATTTAAATTTTAACATAAGTGAAATCTCACAATCAAGCCCTGTGACCTTGAGATTCCATTATACTCACTTTAGCAATTCATTCAACGCTGCAAGGAAAAATTTAAGACTTAGAAATGAGCAAGCGATTATCTGAAAGTCCTTTCAATGAATGGCTATAATCGCAAGTCATTATCTGATCCTGCCTGCCTTGACTAGGCCATTTCACAATTCTGTAGAGAAACTTGTAGAAAACTGTTAAAAATGTAAACAATTCTTGTCCATAAAAATGCAAATTATTACCCTACAGATGGCATATATTTATTTTGACATTTCTTCACTGGGTATAGATTTATTGTCCTTTTGTTTTTCCTATAACAAGTTGTAACATCTTTTTCAGTTCCCTCTTTTATTTGCTGAGTTAAATAAAATATTTGATATGTTTATTTTATAGCTGCATAATTATCAGAAGATTAGCTTTTTAAAGACCATCTTTGGACAATAGAAACAACCCCACTATACAACCTCACTTTGAAGAAGCAACTTGAGGAAGTTCAATCTATTAAAACATTTCATTTCAAATGTCTTAAGAGCTCCAGCAAGTGATTAACAACTCATCTGGCAAGGGAAACCCATAATGAAACTTTCTTTGGTAGGAGGAAGAAAAGTCCTAAAGGCCCCTTGGGACAAATTGAGGGTTAAAGCCAAAATCCCTAGACGGCCACAGGAATACCCAAAATGTCCCTGGGGCCCCATATCGGATCGGGTCCGTCCCAAAGTGAGACTACATCTCCAACTGTATTCATTTGCTCAGTAATACATTTTCTCATCACAACTAGAAAAGACTGGAAAGAATGGCCAACAGGTGGGCGGAGTACAAAAAGGAACAAACCAAAAGCTAATGCCCCCCAAAGCTGAGCTGCTCCAACCTACAGAGGGCTTTACCCACCACCTAAGGGAAATCACTTTAACAGTTGCTTGTTCCAAAGTTACCAAATACACCAATGGCACTCAGAGCTGAGCTCTATTAGGTCAGGAGTCCACCTGAGATCAAAAGCAGTGGATGCAAGAGTCCTTTAGCTATCTGGGCAAATTTGAACAGCAAGGTCTTCAGAACAAGTAGATTACAACACAGAAACATTCACAACAGCTTTATATTTGAACACCTAAAAATCTCACATAACTAGAAAATCCCTTGACTTATTAATGCCTGGATAGGCTCAACCTAACCCTAACACCTGACCTGAGAGTTCTAGCTACATTGTAATTTAAGTGCCTGAGTCCTCATTACCACACTTAGCCAGACACTCATGTCACCCAGCAGGCTGGTGACACACGGATGAACTTAGGTGAGTCAGACAAACTGTGTAAGACTCCTCCCTCAGCTTCTGGAGGAGGCCAGGAATTGCAGGGGTCTGCCAGGTCCAGCGCTCTTCAACCACATGGCCCCGCTACACGCTGGAATCAAGTGACTGGCCCAGGAATCAGTGTCCTAGTCAAAGCCAAACAGAGGTGTCCAACAAAGGCAGCTAACTTGGCTGTGCTGGAGAAGCAGAACCTTCTAATAAGCAATACTAAACCACATGTCATATGTGCAGTATCAGAATTTCACTCATCTTATCTAGTGGGATAACTGAAAATCCTCTGACCAACTGAAAAGAATGCTCACCAACTTCTTCATGCCAAGTCCAAGTTCCAAAGAACAAGGGGGACTATTAACTTTCAAGAGAGCATGGCCCAGCATAGCACTCATCCTGAGTGGCTAGACTACCAGAAATAGGCAGATCTGAGCCCAGGGTACCTACCCAAAGGATTCAATTGAGAACTCTCCAAGTTCTCTCCCAACCACCCAGCATGGAAGTATTTTCCATATGGAAGCAGAACACCAATGGGCCAGGGAACTAGAAACCCTACACCCCCAAGATTCTAAGCAAAGCATCACCAATAACCCCACGATCTCCATATCTGTGCCCACATTCCACACAATTCAACCAACATTTATCAGACTGGTACAACTCTGACTAACATTGAATGAAGAGAAGGTTAACTATCTTGCAGGAGCTTACCCTTTAGGGGGATGGGAGAGACAAAGATGACTAGAACATAAGACACCAGCATAAAGCACCCAAGGAGTATAAAGTGGTACAAAATTTAAGGGGAGAAATTTTCTTTAGGAAGTTAAGAAAAAACTGAAAGGAAGAAAGGACCTTTGAATCAAACCCTGAAGGATATACATGATGTATCAGGCAAAGACAGAGGAAAAGAAAGCACATTCGAGGTGGAAGGTCGTAATATTAAAACACACTATATACTAGTAGTCTGACTTTTCCAATGTTCTGATATAAGGGAGGAGAAGGAGCATAGGAGGAAACAAGACTGTGGGCTTAAGGATGAGTAGCCATGCCTCTTATCTGTGCATTCCAGGTTCAGTACCTACTTCTCAATAGCTGCTGTAGATGTGTTATGAGGAAGTTAGGATGAGGTCACCTGAGGGCCACAGTGACAAGAGCATTCAGAAAATGACACACATCACTTGGGAGAGGGCAGCTGCAATCCCCTGGCTGTGAAGAGAGCCTGTATCAGAAAACATGGTCGGTCAAAGGGAAGAGTCAGCTCTGAGAACATTCCAAAGGTGGAATCAACAGGACCTGGCACAAAACCTACCTGTATAAACTTACACAAGTGAGTAAACAATTTCAAGACACAAAGTACTAAAAGAAAACACGGCCTTATATGAGGCAAAAGGTACTCCCTAGTGAGAGCATCATTAGGCACATGATGACTATGCTTAATAAATGCATGGATTTGAGTTAGTTTCCTGTTCAAAAAGTATCCAAGGTCTGACTCACCTCCTACTATCTGTAGCTATGTATCTGGCCACACCAACTGCCTGATACAGACTGGGCACTCAATAAATACTTGGGTAAACAAATGAAATGAGTACATTAATGTTAAAAAGCAGAAAACACAAAGTCCAAGTAGTGCTGTGTCTTAGGAAAGAAGTTTGGTAGGAGAAAGGGTGCAACTGAGATTGGAGTGAGGTGCCCCCCAAAACCAACAGAGATCTCTCCAGCATTGTCTGGAAACTTCATAGAATAATGTGCCTGTAATCCTGTATCTCGGACTCTATCCTGGGGCAGGGAGTTGCAGATTTTTATTTAACGAATCCATAATTATAATACAAAGGTCAGGGAAACATGTGCCACAAAATATTAATGTAAATAGGTTAATGTGGAAATTAGAATATGCGGCTTTATAGAGTTCATTAATCTGCCCATTAACTATTCACTTTATTTCCAAACATTTATAAATTGCATCTTATTATCCCACTTTTGCAGCTAAGGCACTGATTCCAAAATGTAGAGCTAGAATACACATCTTATATTATCTTCATGAATTCTACCACTAACCAACCTTGGAACACGTCACACCAGAACAGGGTGGATGTGGAACTGGTGGAAGGGCACTGGAACAGAAGTCACTCTGTTTGGGTTCTGGAGGGTCCATAGCTATCTATATCTTCTACACAATATGCTGAGCCACAGGTTACAGCGTTTGCCCCACCCACTTAACCAGGCAATTTGAGGATCAAAAGTCATCTATGTAGAATAATTTGGCAAAAGGCCAAATGTGAAGAACTACAGGAGAAACTTCCTAAGAAAGAAAAAAGCCAATAAAGCCAAGAAAATTCCACCTAAGGGCAGAGATACTCCATTTGGCTCCGGGAGTACTGTAATTAAGATAATTGGCTACCGCAAAATCCAGTCAAGTGAAAAAGACTCCGGTAACAGCACCACACCAGATGTTTAACAAACAAGCTGGTGACGATCTCAGATATCAGCGATTAATAGCTAAACATCGCTGTAACCCCAACCGTAAAGTACAGCATCCTCCACACTTCCAGCGTCCACCCGACCCTGTCAACGGCAGGAGGTGTAAAGCTCCAGTCTTTTTTGACTGTTAGTTCTTCCCTCTGGCGGGTACTCTAAAGAGGATGCGCGCCAAGCTAAGAAACTCCTTGGAATGAAATTTCAAAGCAATTTTCAAGCCAATTCTCCAGAGGCTTCCCAGGGCAGTAAAGGAAGTAAAGACCTCTCAGCAGCCCCCAAACTCACCCATTTTCCATTTGTTGACAAGGAATTCACACAGCAAGTACCTTCCAGCCTTAACTCTAACCGTCAGATACCACCAGATTCGACTTTGCATACTGTTACCCAGATAGATAAGAAGCCTTTAAAAAGCTCTACTTTTAGGGGACTCGGCCCCAAACTGATCCCACATCGAAAGACTTTTAAGGAGCAGGGAAGAAGGAGGTTTAAAACCGCGCTATGTGCGTACCCTCTCTGCTCTCACGCAGCCCCTGCCCTTTGAAGAATCAGGCGCTCCCTGGCAGTGCCCTGGGCGCGCAACCAGAGCCCATCATGCAAAGCACATGCACACCCCACGCCCGGAGCTGCTCACTTTAACGTGGTTCTCCACTGCCGCGCGGCCCGCCAGCTTCTTGGCCTCCTCCGCCTTGGACATCGTAGAAGGACCCGGGTAGACACTGTTCGCGTCCCCGCTGCTAGTGCTTGTGCTACTAGTGCTGCCGTAGGTACCAGACTGTGAACACCCAGGAGGCTGCACGTGGGAACCCGGGACGCCCCAACGGTTCCCGCCTCCGCCAGAGGCCGCGCCCCCGGCCCGCCCGGGCAGCGGGGCCAGGACCCGCCCGTAGAGGGTGCTGAAGGGCCCGGGGCGCTGCATCCCGACGCCTCGCTCCAACCTCCGCCACAGTCCCGCCCCCGTCTCTTCCGGAAGTCTCATCTTCACGCACACGACCCGCGCCCAGTGAAGCGCGGGCCTTGCTGGGAAATGTAGTTCTTCGACTTAGGTAGTTTGAAGCCGCACCCTAAGCTGAACTACCAAACCCACAACGCTCCGCGACTGTATCGCAAATTGTCGGCGACTGGCTTTCTTGCGTCGGCAGTACCGCCCAAGTAGTGGCGGCTCCGCACGCTAAGGAGCAGTGCTTCCGCCGCGCTTGGGTGGATCCCAGGAATTATTATTATTATTTTTTTTTTGGTCTGCCCTTGCCTCGGAGAAAGGTGTGTTAGACCCTTGTTGGTTTCCCCTGCAGTAAGAACGTGACGGTGGACAAGACCACAAGGTAGTCGCTCTTCTGGAGACATGGCGGCCTTCTTGCAAGTGACATCTCCAGACTCTTACCAGGGAAATGCGCTGGGGGCTGTGGCGCCCTTTGGAGTTTAAGACACAAGACTATAAGTTTTACCATCTCCCAGCTTTAAACATTTCCCTGCATTTGGACGATTGATGCTTCGTCCGGATCGATCCTGGCCCCCGGTTGTGACCGGAAGATACCGCAGTCGTTGTTGGCTAACAAGGACTTTTTGTTGAGCTTAACTTTATATTTTTTTCCCCCTCTAACCATAAGGTATCATGATATATAGAGAACAGTACGGAGCGGAAGATTCTAATTGGCCCCGTTTATCGGCCTAGGAAACTAATGCCGACCACAGCTGTATCAACTGTTTGAAGGTCCTTAAAAAGCATGTGATCTTTGTGCTTATCGCCCTTGTTTGTGGAATCTCTCATGTCTGCCCATGAACTCATCTCCAAACTCCATGCCTCCCTTACTCTCTGCGAGAGACCGGTATGGGTCTCGCCTGCATTCTCTTTGCTGTGACCCCTAAAACTATCAGGCCTTTGATACCCATCTTAATCTGCAGGAGGAAAAGTTATTTGAGATGACTTTTGAGTCCTAGGTTTTATGCAGAATTTGGAAATCACAAAATTCTGGCTAAGATGCAGGACAAAATGTCTAGGACCAGACCATTGCTGTGACTGCCTGGGGGCAAATATGTGACCTTGTGTGCATTTTCTTGGGGCAATATTTCCCCCATTCTTTCCTCAGCACTAACTACTCAAAGGTCAGTGGAGTAAAAGTAGCTAATTGTCTCCAGCCTCGACAACTACGCTGGGACTTCCCAACCCCTTCAATGTTCGGCTGTTCCATCTGTACATTTCTGCAAGCTCAGCCCTCCCCCCCACCCTCCCACCCTGCTATCTTATCCACTTAGCTGACTGAATGGTCTTTCAACTCCTCTAAACTGGCCCTCCAACCATCCTCTCTACCCATTGTTCGATCTTTCCGTGATCATTTATCCTCTCTAGAAAGTAATGTTTTGGAGAGGAGGGACTTTTGGTACACAACTAATACCTAAAATAGATTAGGTAACAGATTTCATGCCTCAACTCCACATCCGCTCTCTTTGATAATATGTTTTCCTAATGTGTGGCTTGTCTTCTGATTAACAGCACAGGAAAATTTAATTTTAATGAAATCCAGCTTATTGATTATTTCTTTCATGGATTACACATGCCTTTGGTATTGCATCTAAAAAGTCAAGTCCAAGCTTTGATACTTCCTATCAGCATGGCCAGCCACCCATGCATCAGGCTAGGAGCAACTGAACAGCAGCAGCTGGCAAAGGAGCTCTGAAGAGGTCATGCCACTGATCCTGCAGCAGAGCTCAGCTCACCACTAAGCTGGCCACTGTGGGACTCTTGACATTCCAGAATGTGACCATGGAATTCTCTTCAGGAAGAGTGGGAATGCCTGGGGGCTAGTACAGGGTTGAGAATTAGGGAAACTAGGCCTCATGGGATGTCACAATATCGAGCAAGACCTTTTGGAACAAAAGAAGGAACTTTGGGAAGTGAGAAGACACTAGTCATATCTCCAGGTTTTCACTAAGAAAGAAAAATCAAAACTGGAGATCCTAACTAAAAAAAAAAAAAAAAAAAAAAAAAAATTACAAACTGTATACTTGGGAATTGTGTAAAATGAGACAGGTTTTTCAGAAACTCAAAGCTCCCACTTTTCAGGGCTGGAATATAGGTGGTGGGTTTCTTAAGTTTCTACTTTTTACATACTTCCTATTATCCCAATATGTAAGGTTACCTTGTATCACCCCCTATATATTTTACCTAGGACCAAAAAGATAGGTAGCGCTGTACCTTACATATTTTATGAATGTCTTTAATTTTCAACCCAGAAGTCTTTGAAATAACTAAATTTATCTCCAAATTACACTGTTCATTAACAAGAGACATTACCAATTATTCCTTCAAATGATACTCAACTACCCAGATTGACTCATGCAATATGTATCAGATAATACAGCCACAATGTTAAGGGGCTCCAAATTTGCTAGCACCCTACAGAATTTAATACAAATTTCTTCCTATCAAGTAAGTATGAGACAGGAAGTGTCCTAGGATTAGGAAAGGACAAGACTCAAGGACAGAAATTTTGCTGTTCCTACAGGTTGGTAAGCAAGAAGTTAAAAAATCTAGATGATTAAGTCCAGACACCTACTGCCATAAATTTCCTTAGACCATTTTTTTCTTAATTTTTTCTATTCCTGAGCTATCTTTTCACTGATTATTAAGTTGGCTGCTATGGAAAACATGAGAGTTACAGACCCAGAGAAATCAGACCTTGACACCAGACCTGTTCAAATTGGAGCTTTGGGCACCCAGTCTCTATGAGTTGTTCATCTTGGAGATGGTCACAAGCACTGCTTGACCACCAAGCTGCAGCTGATTGTTGCCCACAATTAGCAACAATAAATGGATTTTAGCCTCTGTCCTTGCTTTCACAGCTAATAAAGTTTAATCCTTTGTTCTCAAACCCCATTCTTAAAACCTCTATAGACTCCTAACCTAGCACCTTGGGGAGTCATGCCTAGAGAAGTCTCCCTGGAGCTGTCTATCTTGTTCTTGTGCTATGAAGTCCTCTTTTCAATCCTGACCCAAGCATCTCAAAAACCCTTTCCCAGCTTGGGAACCAGAACCCCTCACAGTCCATCCCTCACACTCCCAGCAGCTGGAGCAGTGGACAGCAGCTTGTGAGCTCCTTGCTAATCTGCCTTTATTGTGGAGGAAGCTGAGATTGGAGTGGGGGGCTTTGGGCCTGTTCCCTATTCCAGTGACAAATGTTTTCCTCTCCTAAAATATTCCTTTCTTCACTCCTATAGAGAACACATGTCTTCTGTCTCCTTTTTTCTTCTCAATCTATTTAGCCTAAGCTAAAGATTTCCACCCACTTGCTTCATTTATTCATTCAACACTTGCGGGGCACTTACTACTTCTAGGTGCTGCTCCAGGCATGAGGAATACAGCAATGAGCCATCGAGATAAACGGCTGTCATTTGACATTCATGCAAACCGCATATTCTTGCCTTCATAGTCTAGGGCATCTTCCAATAGAAATGATTCCATTTCCTCAATACCTCCAAAGTAGATGATGCTGCTACTAAAGAATTCTCAAAAAAAAAGGGGGGGGGGGCAGGAATACGACTCTCACAGATTAAAGATTTATTTATTTTTATGCAAGAACCGGGTATAGTGTAGATGTGCAGGAAGGTGAGAGGATTCACCAGAGACAGAGCGGGGAACAGAACAGGCAGACTGACGAAATACACTGCTGAGGGGAGTAGTGGGTGAGACAGGAGAGGTCTGCCTTGCCATGTAGGATTCTTGCCGGCCGGCCGGGATCAAACCTGCACTGGAGAGGCTGCAGACAGCTTCACAGTGCAGCGCTTGACCACCTGCGCCACCAGGGAGGCCCTCTCACAGATTAAAATGAACATGTTTGTGATTCATTTAATTCATTAATAGAGAAACTGGTGAGATGGTGCAACCAGTTTGAAGGAGATATAAAACACATTTGTGTGGAGTATAAAATGAAGGTGCTAATAAAGGTAAGACAGAATTTGTTTGGCAGTGGGATAGGGAAGTCAACCTCTGCTAGAGCAGATTTGTCAATAGACAGGATTATTTTGTATTGCTGTTGATTATAATTCATACATTTGTAAAACAACTTTCATAGAATAAGATAACCTGGAGAGGTGTCCTATTCAATTTAGACAATCTAGTTTTCCACTGAAGCACAAAATTTCCCCTACAAGGTGAAGATCAAAGCTCCTATATACCTTATCTCTACAGCTGGGGGGAACTGGCACAGAGCTTCTCAGATTCAGCATCAGGGACATTTTGATCCAAACAACTATTTATTGTATGGGACAGCAGCATCTCTGGCCTTCATTCACTAGATGCCAGAAGCCCCCCACATTCTGCAGTTGGGATGGCCCCATGGTATCTCCAGACATTGCCAAATGCCCCCTATGAGGCAAAACCAGCCCAGACTGAGAATCAGTGAGCTAGCAGTACAGGTGCACATGAACACTACAGCACCAACCTCCACCTCACAATGGGTAGAAAATACAAATAATACTAGAACAATTCTTTCTGTTCTTTCTCATCTAATAAGGAATTCACTTACATAGTTGGACCTGTCTAGTCCTAGTATCTAGCATTTGTCTGAGGAATTTTAAGAGCATGGGAGTAGCCAGACTGGCTCTCTCCCCCAAGGCCATAAAAACAAATACAAAAGCTGTAATTAAAAGCTGTTCAATTTTCTCCAATCTCTTTTCCCTCCCTCATTCTATCTACCTTCCTCTAAGTTCTGGTCTCCCACTCCAAGTCCTCTGATAACAGTCTCAGCCAAATCCATTGAAACTTTTACCCAAATCCTATAACACGGACCACATTCTGCATAGCAACTCTGAAAAAATATTCACAAAACAGTGCTTATTATGTGTAATGTACTGGTATTTTCTACTCAAATATTAGTTGAGACCTACCAAATTGATTTTGATGGTTGCCTAAGAATAGAAAATTTATGATGGAAGTTTTCACAAGTCAAAAACCAGAGATGGGGTCAGAAAGGATTATCTCTCACTATACATGACCAACAAAACTGGACCCCAAAGTGATAAATTCCACAAAATAATTCCGCCAAAGAGCACTACATAAAGAATGCCCTGCTCTGGCAAAATGCAGATCTTGCCCTAAGAATACCTTACGTGTCTATGTGTACATCTCTTTTTCCTAATAAACCTGCCCATTTAAAATGCAGCCTTTGCCTCTTTGTGTCAATGCAAATGCCTTTTTTCATCTTTTTCCTTAATAAGATTGCTGTGTGCCACCAAATGGGAACGCTGCCAAAATCATTCTCAGAAGAACCCAAGAACTCTACACGCTGAATATAACAATTTCAAACTCCTACTGGGTGGAGACCAACAGTTTACACAACTTTAAGGCCTGCAATTCAGGATCAGAGAAGAACAGAGATCCCAGAGGAAGGCTTTTAGTGAAACTCATTATATGAAAGCACAGACAGTAGAGCTGGGAGAAGTAAAGGTTTGCGGATTTGATTAGAAGAAAGTCAGGCCCAGCTTTCCTCAAAAGGTTGCCCCACTCTGGTAATTTCCAACACCCAGTATCTCTCCAAGACCGGTGCTGGAACTGAATTGTGGTTATGGCAGAGGGCTTGCCACATCTTTTTGTTGAAGAATTGCTTTAAGAAAAGTCTTTCCCTCTCCAAGGCAAACATGCCTTATTACCCACAGGGACCTGGCCTCACATTTATCCCCAGCCTAATGGAGTATCTGGTGAATCTGAATATGATAAATATCATCTGCCCAAAACAAGTAGATTTAAGTGGCCCACTCAAACCTTTATTTGCCTAGACTCCACATTGATTCTTACTGGCCTTGATTTTTCGAAGGGCAGGAAGCTTCTCCTAGGGAGGTCTTCAAATTAGGAAATATTTCACTTCTGAGTGACAGAAAAAACAGCTCAAACTGGCTCCAGTCACAAAGGAATTGACTGGTGAGCAGTTGGGAAAAAATTTAAAATTGGAATTAAAAAGATTTTGTAAGCAATTTTCACTCTGGATATTTTATACAAAACAAAGGAAGGCTGATTTACAATACTATTCTAGTTAAATAATGTAAGCAACACCAGATTATTGAAAATGTTCTCTGCAGGGGCAGAGGATAGATTTAAACAACCAATAAGCAGGAACCATTTGCAATGAATGAATGAGCAAATTCCAAGCCAGAGTTTTAGGAACAGCCCTCTTTCGCCGTAGCCAAACTCTCTACCCTTACATTCTACCCCCTTTATATCCCTTCGATTCTGCGCTTTTCTTTATGTCCAGTGATACTTCCTCAGTTCAGGCATTTACCAATACACTATATCACTGCAACAGCTTCATAACTGAAGCTCGGGGAAGCACAGCCATTAGAGCATTAAAAACAACAACAACAAAACAGATCAGATCATGTTATTCTTGTCTAAATGTTACAAATGGTCCCCCATGGTTTTCAGGGTAAGTCCCAAATTTCTTAAGGCATGCAGGGGTTTTCATGAACTGACCTTTGCCCTCTGCTGCAGCATCTTTTCTCAGTAGCATCCTCACCATCTAATCACTAAACATTGTCAGCAACAAAGTCTTCCTAACACACCAAGTGCTGTCATGTCTTCATGCCTTTGCAAGAACTGGTGCCTCAGTCTAGAATGTCCTCTCCACAACCCCTCCATTAAGGCCCCAGCCTTAATCTTCCTCTGGTTCACTCCTTCTCATCCTCTAAACCTGAGGTTAAGCCTCACTCAATAAACTTATCCCAGACCTGCTTTTCACACTGATTATATATACATACTTACAACCATTTTTTTCCACTAGAGGGCAAACTCCTTACCTTCAGAACCTAGAGTCTGTATCATGGTAAGGACTTAATACATGGTTATTAGATGGATGGGTAAATGGATGGGTGATGAATGAACAAAATCAGCATGTTAAAATTTCAGCACAGGGGACTCCCCTGGTGGCCCAGGCGGTTGAGCACCGCACTGTGAAGCTGTCCACAGCCTTTGCAGCACAGGTTCGATCCCGGCCGGCCGGCGAGAACCCCACATGGCGAAGCAGACCTCTCTTGTCTCGCCCGCTGCTCCCCTCAGCAGTGTATTTCATCAGTCTGCCTGTTCTGTTCTGCTCTCTGCCTCTGGTGAATCCTCACACCCTCCTGCGCATCTGGCCCGTACCCTGGTTCTTGTATAAATAAATAAATAAATCTTTAAAAAAAAATTTCACAGAAACATTAATTCCAAAGAGCACCTGCACCCCTATGTTTACAGCAGCACTATTTACAATAACTAATCTTTGGAAACAACCCAAATGCCCAAAAATAGATGACTGGATCAAGAAGATGTGGTACATGGCGTGCAGACCTCTCCTGCCGCCCGCTGCTCCCCTCAGCAGTGTACTTCGGTCCTTCTGCCTGCTCTGCTCCCCGCTCTGGCTCTGGTGAATTCTCTCACCCTCCCGTGCTTCTGACTGTACCCAGTGCATGTATAAACAAAACAAACAAACAAACCAGCAAAACAAATAAATAAAGCATGCCTCTATAAAAAAAAAAAAAAAAAAAAAAAAAAAAAAGAAGATGTGGTACATATACACCATGGAATATTACTCAGCATTCAAAAAAGATAAACACATGCAATTTGCAGCAACATGGATGGAGCTGGAAGGGATCATGCTCAGTGAAATAAGCCAGAAAGAAAAAGAAAAATACCGGATGGTCTCACTCATAGCAGGAATCTAGAAAACCTAAATAAGGGACCAGGAAAAGGAATAACTATAAGAAAGAAAAAATCAAAATCAACAAACAACTATGAACCAGAGACATACTATGGGGGGCTTGGGGCCAAAATAAGGAGGGCTTAGGGTCAAAATAAGGGGGTGCAATTGTATGGGGAATATAAAAATAAAATTAAAAAAAAGAATATGCATATATACATAAAAAAAAAATTTCATGGGGCCTCTCCGGTGGCACGGCGGTTGAGCGCTGGGTTGCGAAGCTGCCCGCAGCCTCTGCAGCGCCGGTTCAATCCCCAGCCACTGGGCAAGGGTCCCACATGGCACAGCAGACCTCTCCTGCCGCCTGCTGCTCTCTCAGCAGTGTATTTCGTCAGTCTGTCTGTTCTGCTCCCTGCTCTGGCTCTGGTGAATTCTCTCACCCTCCCATGCTTCTGACTGTACCCAGTGCTTGTATAAATAAATAAATAAATCTTAAAAAAATTTTTTTCAGCACAATCCAAAAATTACCATTGCTTAAAGTTTATCAAAATGTGATTTAACGTATAGTACATATATGATTTAACATAACATCATATAGGAACCATATGAAATGTTGGAAAGACTAATGCACAAATAAAGAACCAACTTAGGAACAGCCAAATGGAAGCGATATCCAGGCATGGTATGTGGGAAGGGGCTCTGGTTTCCTTGGCCTCTCCAGGGGCACTGCTCTCCAGCACCACCATATGCTCACTCCCTGGACATTCTCCAAATCCCTTACTTTAGGGATTTCTGTGGGGACTGCATTACATAGGCATGATGGATTAAATCATTGGCCATTGGTGATTAAGCTCAGTCTCCAGCCCCTTTGTCTTCCTCTGAAATGGAGATGGGGCCGAAAATTCCAACTATAATTACACAGTTGATTCCATGGCAATACCACAAACATGATTCATAAAAGAAAAAATGATAAATTGGACTTCATCAAAATTTAAAACTTCCGCTCTATGAAGGAATCTTGTTAATGATGAAAAGGATGGAAAGATATACTACAGAAAGGAGAAAACATTTGCAAACCACAATGCTGAAGAAGGAAATGTAGCTGGAGTATATAAAGCCCAAACTTAGAGGTAAAAAAAAACAACAACCAATCTTGAAAAGACATTTAACAGGAGAGGATGTACTATAAACAAACAAGTTCACAAAAAGATGTTCAAACTCCTAGCCACTATGGATATGCAAATTAAGACCACATCTATTAAAACTGCAAAATAAAAATGGGTGATAATACTAAATACTGGCAAGGAAGTAGTGAAAATGGATCTCTTACATGCTGGTATGTAAGTAGCATACCACTCTGGGAAGTAGTTAGGCAAACTACTTTTTAGTTAGAAAACTAAACAAAACTACAATATGACCCAGCAGCAGGCCTAGACATTTCAGAAAAATGGAAATCTATATCCATACAAAAACCTATGTGTGAATCTTGATGGAAGCTTCATTTATAATAATAAAAGCTGAGACCAAACTCCCCTTCAATGGGTGAATGGCTAAACAGATTGTGGCACATCCATGGATGGAATTTGAATTAATAAAAATAAATAATGAACTACTGTGGCACTCAAAAACATGCACGAACCTCAGGGCAGAATGCTGAGGGAAAAAGAGCCAACCTCAAAAGGTCACATACATCACAATTCCATTTAAACAACATTGCCAAATGACATCAGGATCGGAGAACAGCTTCACGGGTGCTGAGTTTTAGCAACAGTGGGGAAGAGAGGTTTTTTGATTGTAATGTAAGTGTCTTACTTGCATCTGATATAAACATTTCACCAACTCTACAACAACATAAAGAACTAGGGCACCTGCCAGCGATAGTTCTCTTTCAGGAAACTCTGGATGATATAGCTAACTGGCCATTTGAGAGACTGCTTTTCCCCTTCCCTTCCGTTCATTCCTGAAAGAGTGAACCCACAACACAGGGGCACTCCACCCTCAACCTAAAAAATGCAGAGCCCCCAAGTCCACATGCTCATGCGCTCTCTCTCTGTCTCTTTCTCTCCCCCGACCCCCAACACACACCCTTGTACTCACTCCCTCGTACTCACTTGCGCTTAGAACACTATTGTGCATAGTACTTCACTGGGAAAGCAGACAGAATAAGGAGAGGTGAGAGATGATGAGATATGGTCGAAAAATGAGGGCCTCCCCGGTGGCGCAGTGGTTGAGCGCTGGGTTGTGAAGCTGCCTGCAGTCTCTGCAGCGCTGGTTCGATCCCCGGCTGCTCCCCAGCCACCTGAGGAGGGTCCCACACGGCGCGTGCCGCCAGCTGCTCCCCTCAGCAGTGTACTTCGGTCCTTCTGCCTGCTCTGCTCCCTGCTCTGGCTCTGGTGAATTCTCTCACCCTCCCGCGCTTCTGACTGTACCCAGTGCATGTATAAACAAACAAACAAACAAACAAATAAATAAAAATACATACCTCTTAAAAAAAAAAAAAGAAAAAAAAGAAAAATGAGGGAAACAGGAAAACAGTGAACACTTGCAGTCCTCTTAATCCTGACACACTCCCTCACAGCTCAATCCCCCTAGCAGTGCTGTGTGCTTTCCAGGACATGAGTGATCAACGTTGTTATTTCAAAGTTTCCTTATGGCTGTTGCTTGATTACATTTTGCAATCACAGTAAGAAACCAAGATCCAGCAACAACATTGGTCTGAAAGGGGGAATGTCTGTGTGGGCTTGTCACAAGTGGTAAGACCCAGGTGAGTGCCCCCAGGCATCTCTAGCAGACATCATCACTGCAGACTGAGTCCAGCACAAAGCAGTGTGACTATAAAAGGGAACTTGGTGGTGGTGGAGAAGGTCTGTTTCTTGATTGTGATATTGATGACAAGATAGCATTTACATATGCTACTGATGTCAGTTTCCGGGCTTTGATACTGTACTGTAGTTACATAAGATAAAAATTTTTGCAACTTCCTGTGAAAATATAATTACTGCCACATCAAATGATAAAAACATAGTTAAAGTTAAATTTTTAAAGTGATATGTTAAATGTTTGGCAAAAAGCAGTGTAACATGCAAAAATCAGTAGCCTTCCTATACACAAACAATAAATCTGAAGAAGAAATAAAAAAAAATCCCTTTTATTATCGAAACAAGAAAAAATTAAATACTTGGGAATAAATCTAACAAAAGAGGTAAAGGACCTATACAAAGAAAACTAAAAAAAAAAAAAAAAGAAAACTATAAAACACTGTTAAAAGAAATAGAAGAAGACAAAAAGAAATGGAAACACATCCCCTGCTCATGGATTGGAAGAATAAACATTATTAAAATGGCCATCCTTCCAAAAGCAATATACAGATTCAATGCTATTCCAATCAAAATTTCAATGTCATTCTTCAAAGAAATAGAACAATTATTGATGAAATTCATATGGAATCACCAGAAAAACCTGAATAGCCAAAGCTCTCCTGAAAAAAAAAAGAAGGGAATGGAGGCATCACACTCCCAGACTTCAAACTATACTACAAAGCCATAATCATCAAAACTGCATGGTATTGGAACAAGAAAGACATACAGACCAATGGAATCGAATAGAAAATCCAGAAATAAACCCACAGATCTATGGTCAACTAATCTTTGACAAAGGAGCAAAGACTATGCATTGGAGCAAAGAAAGTTTGTTCAATAAATGGTGCTGGGAAAACTGGGTCGCTACATGCAAAAGAATGAAGCTTGACTACTACCTCACACCATGCACAAAAACCAACTCAAAACGGATTGAAAAACTAGACATAAGACCTGAAACCATAAAATACATAGAAGGAAATACAGGTGAAACATTACATGCCATGAACCTCAAAGACATCTTTACAGACACATCACCCAAAGCAGTGATAGTGAAGGCAAAGATAAACAGCTGGGACTACATCAAATTAAAGAGCTTCTGCACAGCAAAAGAGACAATAACCAAAACAAAGAGAAACCCCACCAACTGGGAGAACATTTTTGCACACAACACTAATGACAAAGGACTGATCACAAAAATCTACAAAGAGCTGATGAGACTCAACAACAACAAAGAAAATAATCCAGTCAAAAAATGGGCAGAAGAGCTAAAAAGAAACTTCTCTGAAGAGGAAATGCAAATGGCCAACAGACATATGAAAAAAATGTTCAACATCACTTGTAATCAGGGAAATGCAAATCAAAACTACAATGAGATACCATCTTACACCAGTGAGAATGGCACATATTTAAAAAACTAGCAACAACAAATGTTGGCGAAGTTGTGGAGAAAAAGGAACTCTTCTGCACTGTTGGTGGGAGTGCCAACTGGTCCAACCACTATGAAGAGCTGTGTGGAGATTTCTCAACCTACTAAACAAGAGCTTCCATATGATCCAGCAATTCCACTCCTAGGTATTTACCCAAAGGACACAGAAACATCCATTCCAAAGAGCACCTGCACCCCTATGTTTATAGCAGCACTATTTACAATAGCTAAGCTTTGGAAACAGCCCAAATGCCCAAAAATAGATGACTGGATCAAGAAGATGTGGTACATATACACCATGGAATATTACTCAGCATTCAAAAAAGATAAGCACATGCAATTTGTAGCAACATGGATGGAGCTGGAAGGGATCATGCTCAGCGAAATAAACCAGAAAGAAAAAGAAAAATACCAGATGGTCTCACTCATAGCAGGAATCTAGAAAACTTAAATAAGGGACCAGGAAAAAGAATAACTATAAGAAAGAAAAAATCAAAATCAACAAAAAACTATGAACCAGAGACACTCTATGGGGGATAGGGGGTGGGAAAAGAAGGGCTTGGGAGTCAAAATAAGAGGGTTGTAATTGTATGGGGAATATAAAAATAAAACTTAAATTAAAAAAAAAAAAGCAGTGTAACAACAGGCTGAGTCCGTGCTTTGGAGCCAGAAAGAATTACACCGTGATTTTAACTTTCTTGTTTCATCTCAGAGAAATTTCTTAATCTGAGTATGCATTTTATTATTTGTAAATTAAACACTATCATTATTCTAAGGTTGTTGTGAAGAGAAATAATCGGTATAGAATGTCTAGTTCACATAATTATTTTACAGATTTTAGTTTTTTTTCTTTTGCCTTAACCTATCATGAGATTTCGTACATAAAATATTTACAGAGGGCCTCCCCAGTGGCGCAGCGGTTGAGCGCTGGGTTGTGAAGTTGCCCGCAGCCTCTGCAGCGCTGGTTCGATCCCCAGCCGCTGGCGAGGGTCCCACATGGGACGCAGACCTCTCCTGCTGCCGCTGCTCCCCTCAGCAGTGTACTTCGGTCCTTCTGCCTGTTCTACTCCCTGCTCTGGCTCTGGTGAATTCTCTCACCCTCCCGCACTTCTGACTGCACCCAGTGTTTGTATAAATAAATAAATAAATATTTTAAAAATGTTTACAGAACATTGAAAATTATTTAGTCATATTTATGGTTCTATGCCAATGAAGTCACCCAACAATGGAATAAATTGTGGTTTACCAGGGAGCAATGCTAAAAGCTACCACCAGGTGGCAGACCATCTCCTCTAATTGAAGGCTCAGTTGGTCACCAGAGATAATGGTAGGTAACCAGCTATATTTAGATTATGAAGTCTTCCTCTGTTTCCTGCTGTGAAGAATTTTTGGAACAGCCCAGTTTCTCCAGATTTTCTGACCCTGAGTTTTTGGATGTGATCCAATAATGTCCTCAGTTAAACTTGGTTCAACAGCTTATCAAATAATTTATCAAGCTCACATGGCAGATACTGTGAGAAGTGGAGGACCGTATTCATGTTAAATATTCAGGCTGTAGGCAATTTGCTCTTAGACTGTGTGTATGTTTACTGCAAAATGTTTTCTTATTAAATCCTCCTAAATACAGCTATACAAAGTACTGAAAAATGTATTCATTCTTTGGTACGTAATCTGGGCAAAGCTAAAAAGAGTAAGTCCAAATAGACAAAAATGATTCCATCAGATTTCAAACCAACTGTTGCACCTTCTGGAGACATTCAGAGTCATAGAGTAGCCAACTTGTCCCAGTTTTTCTGGGACTTTGCCAATTTAGATCTGAAAACTCCACATACCAGGAAAGTCCCAGCCCCAGTCAAATTGGAAAGGTTGGCTCCCCTACCTAGGGATGGCCTTTTTCTTCCTCCCAGTCTGAGGGGATTTCAACCTGGGAAATGGGAGTAGATTTCAGAATCACCCCCTGGATTGTCACTTACTCTGTCTTGTCATGGGTCCTGCAAACCAGGACACCACATGAAGTGGTCAGATAGGCCTAAAGCTACCTTGAAATCGTAGGGCAGTGTTCACAAGCAATTCTGAGACAACAAAGCTTGGGGAAATGTAGTAAGGTCAGAGGAAGGTCACTCTTAGGAAGTGGCATTTGAGCTGAGTCCTAAATGAACACGAAGAAGTAACTATCCAAAGTTTTGGGAGAAAGTATTATAGGTAGAGGACTAGTAAGTGCCGAGGCCCTAAAATAGGGAGTAATTTAAAGTGTTGGTGAAACGAAAACACACACAGAGTGGCTGGAGTGGAGTGAAATGGGGAAGAAGGACAGGAGGTGAGCCAGACCAGGTCTGGTTTTATGGGCTTCGTAAAGGGCTTGGATTTGGTTCTTAATTCAGAGAAATCATTGGAGAATCTTAAGAAGGGGAAGGACATGATCCAGTTTGGATTGTAAGGGGTCCCCCTGGTGGCTGTGGGGAGAATGGACTGCGATGTAGCTAGAATGCAAGTGAAAACACCACACTGGTGGCACCCACTGTTTGATCAGACTCAAGTAAGTGTCAGACTGGTAAGCAGCCCCAGGCTACCCTCTGAGGTTTCAGGGCATGATACAGGAAAGAGGGCCAGGACCTAGAACAGCTTCTCAACCAGGTCTTCACCCCACTTATTTGCTAAAAGCAGCTCGGTCACTTGAGACTTCACAAGGAAACTGCGGAGACCCAGGATGACTCCCCTCAAAGACAGATACCCCGCACTTACAACACTATTGTGCATAGTTTTTCACTTGGAAAGCAGGCAGAATAAAGAGAGGTGAGAGATGAGGAGATGTGGTCGAAAAATGAGAGAAACAGGAAAACAGTGAACACTTGCAGTACTCTTAATCCTGACACACTCCCTCACAGCTCAATCCCACTAGCTTTTCCTTTTCTGTCCACTCTGATGCTGAAGCTGAGCAGAAAACGATTGGAATGTTCTTGCAGAATCTCAGGATGCAACTGCTACCATCCTTGAAATAAATAGGAGTATGAACGTGAGACATACAGCCTCCTTCAGCCCAGCGTGCACCTCCGACGGGGTGGCCATTGTTTGGGCAGGTTCTCGACACGTGTGGAAGCAGTAGTGTGATGCCAGCGGCAGGGTATTGGTGGCAAAGGCAAGAGCTCTGAAAGGGAGACCTTTTGCGAGCCCCCCAGTGATCATGTTGCCTGTTCTTCTGGGAACCCCATTCTACCCTTGGGCTGATTCAGAAGTGAAATTTCTAGAAACAGAGAAGATGAATTGGTCAGCTGGTGCTAATGAAAACACCCACACACTATACATTTTCATCGACACCTCCACTCCTGCCCCCTCTAAGGCCAGGAGTGTGTGAATTGCTCAGCTCTGCACTCGGCTCTGAAGGACATTTGGTTAACCACGGTTAAGAGCAGCCACCAAATGAACATTTAAAAAAAGTAGGAGGATTGCACAAATGCGAATCACCTTGGCCAAGAACTTTGTCTCCTGAATAAGCAATTCTGGAAATAAGGAGGGACTGCGGGCCAGACATGTAAGGCCCTGGGCTCCAGCTGGCAGCCCAGTGAGTCGCATCACACACAGCCTATAAATTAATAATGGATATGCTGCCATGACTGTGCCACGTTATCAAGGTAAACAAATTGCCTCTGTGGTCAGTATGTTTGATCTGGCAGAACCAGGGCCGGAGCAGAGACAGGTATCCCGTGATGGTGACTCATAGTTGTGCTATCAGCAGCGCCTGAGAATGGGGACACCTGAGAACACAGCAGCCTGGGAAGGGGGTAAGCCTGCCCTCGGGAGAACCTAAATCTAGTCTGGGCTGATTCAAGGCACTTTCCACCACTGCTGTTCTCTCCTCCAGCCTCGGGCTAGTCATTCACATGTTCCCCAACACACAAGCTATCTATAAAGATAAGCCTTCCCTTTGGTTAGTCTGAGGTGACATTTGTATAAGAAATTAAGGATTAAGACTGAATCTTGCTCTTTAATCATAGGCCACTGCCACTTTCAACACACTCCTAATGGAAAACATCCCACCTAATGATTTTACCATTGTATTTGGTTGCCAATATATTTCCTTTTTTTTTTTTTTTTAATTTTGGTTGCCAATATATTTGTACACCTTCCTCACGGACCTGTGAGCTTCCTGAGGGCAGGGATGATATCAAAAATCTCCAGAGTCTAGCACTCTACTTGGCATGTGACTGATATTTAAGGTTGTTTGTTCAATGATTGTATTCTGGTCTAGAAATTTCTGGAATTTTTTTTTTTTTTTGCTTTCACCTTTAAGCTGTTACCACAAACCACCTCCAAATGGGACTGTCCACTTAATTTCACCCAATTCACCAATTCCTTAACAAAAACAAACCTAGAACTTTCAATCTGGATACAAAACCAAGAATCTCCAGATATGGGCTGCTGGAACATGAGATTGGACCTTTGTTTGACTCTTTGGTCTTTCTGTTCCGATTGTCTAGCAGTGTGAAAATTCTTCCTATCATTCCTTGTATCACAGCTGAAACAGAATATACAATCCATATTTCAAGGACTGGGAAATGACACCTCATACTTTGAGTATGAGGGGTTTTATTTCACTTGTACATAAAAAAAAACATGCATAAGTATAGAAGATTTGACATTCAGGAACAACTCCCAAGTCCATACAGAGAGACAGGCTTCCAGGGGCTTTGCTGTAGAGGGAGGCTGGCTGCCTCCCAGCCCACTCTGGAACTTCTGCTACAATCTGCGGAGGAAGAGAGGTGCCTCCTTTTCCATTTAACTCAGATCTGAATTCAAATGCCACCTAAGTGTCTACTGGCGAAAGGAATCAGGTTCAGAGCCCTAGAGGCGATGGAAAATGTAGTTTTTAGGTTTCTTGCTTCTCTAACACAAGAGCAGATATGGAGACACACAACTCACAGCATCCACTGAATGTGGCCACACTTCAACTTGATTTGACCCCCACTGGAAGTGCCAGTGTTCTACCTAGATTCTCTGGGAATTGTAAATCCAGTGTGAGCTGTGGACCAATAGTACCAGAACTGTCCAAACTTTTAGAAATGCAGAATATCAGGCATCAACCCTACTTAATTAGAATCTGTATTTTAACAAGATTTCCAAGTGATTTGTATGATAGAAAAGCTTGAGAGGACACTAGTATTAACTTAGCTCCCACTGGAATCACTGGGAGAGATTTAAAAAGTACTGATATCTGTTTCCCACCTCCAGAGTTTCTGATTTTGTTGGTCTGGGGTACAGTCTAAGCATCAGGATTTTAAAAATCTAATATGCAGTAAAATTAGAGAAAACTAACTTGGGAAAAAAGAAACTTTGTGCTTGGACCCCAGCACTAATCATTCACACTGGTTTCCTTGAGATCAGATGCTGGTACATTCTCTCTTAGCCTAATAAGGCTACAAGTACCCCACAATTACATGAGCTAATTCCTTAAACTGTGTTTCTCCTTCTCTGACTGTTTCTGTTTTAATATCTATCTATCCATCCATCCATCCATCCATCCACCCACCCATCATCATATGCAGAGTTAAAGTCAGTTTCTAGGGACTTCTCCAAGACTTATTTTTTTTTTACAAATATTGTTTATTAGACATTTAATTAAAATATCCAGTGACAAGAAAATTAGAATCTAAATGAAATACCTATTGCTTTTTGACTAATAAGGGAATTTAATTTACTTTTTTACAAGTGTCTTTGGAGCAACATCTTATGTAGTATTTCAAAAATAAAGAAGTAAATCAAATATGTGATTCTATGTACTCATCAATCAGATATTAACAAATATTGGCATGTTGCCATGTTTTCCTTTTCATCTCAGATTTTATTGATCTGGCAATCATTTACATAATTACATAATTTGGGGAGTACAGTTTCACATATGTTCACATGCTTCACTCACCCTCTATCGAAGCTCCAGACCAAAGCCCTAACATCTCCTCTTTCCCTTCCCCGACACATCCTCTGGTAACCACTGCAGTTTTAATAAAGTTTCAGAGTTCTGTTGTATTTTGCCAGTTTATTACCTTTGGTTATTTATATTCCACACATAAGTGAAACAGAATGTGTAATCATCTCAAGATCCATTTACTTTGCCCCCTCAAAGCACTATATTATCTTTTTTGATAGCTGAGTAGTATTCCATTGAGTTGACATACAACAAATCTTTATGTGGTCATCTGTCAGATATTTCAGTTGGTTCTATCACTTGGCTATTGTGAGTAATGCCGCTATGAACACAGGAATGTATAAATCTTTTTGTATTAGTGTTTTCATATGCTCTGGGTAAGTACCTAGCAGTGGTATTGTTGGTTCCTAAGGTATTTCCAATTTTAGTTCTTTTAGGAATCTTCATACCATTTTTCATAGAGGCAGCACCAATTCACATTCCCATCAAGAGAGGATGAATAGGGGCCTCCCCGGTGGCACAGTGGGTTGAGTGCTGCACTGTGAAGCTGTCTGCAGCCTCTGCAGTGTGGGTTCGATTCCCAGCCGGCCAGGGAGAAACCCACATGGCTTGGCAGACCTCTCTTGCCTCGCCCACTGCTCCCCTCAGCAGTGTCTTTGGTCAATCTGCCTGTTCTGCTCCCCGCTCTGTCTCTGGTGAATTCTCTTACCCTCCCGCGCCTCTGACTGGCCCCAGTTCTTGTATAAATAAATAAATCTTTAAAAAAAAAAAAACCCAAAACTTTAAAAAAAAGAGAGAGAGAGGATGAATGTTTTCTTTTCTCCACATCTTTGCCACCATTTGTTGTTTTAGGCTTTTTGATATAAGCCATTCTCACAGGAGTAAGATGGTATCTCATTGTGGTTTTGATATGTATTTCCCTTATAAGTGACGAACAATTTTTCATGTGCCTATAGGTCATCTGTATGTCTTCTTTGGAGAATAATCTATTTGCCCATTTTCTCATTTTTTTTTTTTTCCGTTCTTGAGTTGTATAAGTTATCTATACATTTCGGAAATTAACCACTTGTCAGATGTGTGATGTGCAAATATCTTCTCTCAGCCCATAAGTTGCCTTTTTTTGGTTTGCTGATTTCTTTCATGTAGAAACACATTTGGTTTGATGTAGTTCTATTTGTTTATTTTTGCTTTTGTTTCCCTTACTGTTGGAGTTGAGTCCCTGAATACATCTCTGAAGTTGATGCCAGGGAGTATTATCACCTGTTTTCTTTGATGTATTTTATGATTTCAAACCTTATATCCAAGTCTTTTTTTCTTTTAAACTGTGAACAGTTCTTACTTTTGAAAATATCTTGGCAATATACATTTTTATTTTGTTTTAGCTTCTTTGTTAAAGATTTTATTTATTTGTACAAGAACTGGGGTACAGGTCAAAGGTGCAGAGAGTGAGAGAATTCAACAGAGACAGAGCAGGGAGCAGAATAGGCAGACTGACCAAAGACACTGCTGAGGGGAGCAGCGGGCGAGGCAGGAGAGGTTTGCTGCGCCATGTGGGTTTCTCCCTGGCTGGCCGGGAATCAAACCTGCACTGTAGAGGCTGCAGACAGCTTCACAGCGCTGCGCTCAACCCACCACGCCGCGCCACCGGGGGAGGCCCCATATCCAAGTCTTTGATCCATATTCAATTACTTTGTGTATGGATTTAAATGACAGGTTATTTTCTTTCTTTATTTTTTTATATTGTTTGGTATGTGGCTATCCTTGTTTCCTTTGAAGATCTGTGTCTTTTGATTGGTGAGTTCAAATGATTCACATGTAGGGTAGTTATGGATAGATGAGGTTTATTTACTGCCATTCCATCTTTTGGGGTTTTTTTTTTTTTTTTTGGTTGTTTTATCTTTCTGTTGTTTCTTTTTTCATGTGCTTCTATATGCATTTTCATTTGGATGATTTTTCCTAGTAGTTTTCTCTGTTTCCTCATTTCTTCTTCTTAGTGTCTCTATTCAAGATTTTTGTTTTGAGGTTACCAAGAGTTTTGTATCAAAGATAGTTATTTTTGCACTAGGACCTACTGTCATTTGATTATACAGATATAGTCCCTTACTTCCTCCCCTTTAATCTTTTGTTGTTGTCTCATACTATTCTTTTTTTTTTTTCCTTTCAAAGAGTTATTTATTTATGCATAGAAGAACTGGGTATAAGTCAAAGGTGTGGGGAGTGAAAGGATTCACCAGAGACAGAGCGGACAACAGAACAGGCAGACTGATTGAAATATACTCACTACTGAGGGGAGCAGCAGGCAAGTCAGGAGAGGTCTGCTGCACCATTTGGGTCAACTCCGTGGCCGGGGATCGGATCGAACTCACGCTGCAGTTAGCTTCATAGTGCTGCATCTTAACCCCTTGCACCACCAGGGAGGCTTGTCTCATACTATTCTTATTCATAGTTCTGATTCTATCAAAATATTACTATTTATCACCTCGCTCAAAGTTTTGTCTTCTTTTATCTTTTGTTGTAGAACTCTTCTCAAAATTACTTGCTGGGCAACTCTAGTGGTGCTACAGTCTATTAATTTTGTTTGGGAAAGTCTTCACTTCTCCATATTTTTTTTTTTAATTTTTTTTTTTTTAATTTTCTAGAGGCATGTCTTATTTATTTATTATTTGTTTGTTTGTTTGGTTTATACATGCACTGGGTACAGTCAGAAGCGCGGAGGGTGAGAGAATTCACCAGAGCCAGAGCAGGGAGCAGAGCAGGCAGAAGGACCGAAGTACACTGCTGAGGGGAGCAGCGGGCGGCAGGAGAGGTCTGCACACCATGTGGGACCCTCCTCCGGTGGCCGGGGAGCAGCCGGGGATCGAACCGGCGCCGCAGAGGCCGCAGGTAGCTTCGCAACCCAGCGCTCAACCGCTGCGCCACCGGGGAGGCCCTTCACTTCTCCATATTTAAAGGATAATGTTACAGGATAGAGAAATTTGGGCTGGTGGTTTTCATCTTTTAGAATTGCAAACATGTCATTTCACTCTCTTCTAGGTTCTGCTGAAAGTTGATTAAAGTTTGACTGAGGTTCCTTCATATATTATGTTTTTCTCTAGCAGCCATTAATGTATTTTCTTTGTCACTGACTTTTGATAATTTAACAATGTTGAATTGATGCAGGTCATTTTGCATTTAGGGATTTGGATGTTCTCTTTCAGCTTCCTGGACATCCATGTTTCTTTCCTTCCTCAGGTTTAGAAGCTTTCAGCTATTGTTCTTTTGATTAGGTTCTCTGCTCCCTTCTCTCCCTCTTCACCTTCTAGAATAACTATTATCCTCAAGTTTCTTCTTCTAATGGAGTCTGATATTGTTTGTAGGGTATTTTCATTTTTCCAAAATCTTACTTCTCTTTCATCTTCCACTTGAGTCATTCTAACTTAAGTCTATTTAGTATGCTTTGCATGTTTAGCCTCAATTCACTCATTGTCTCATTTTGTGCTTTTAAAACAACTTCAAACTCTTCAGTAAAGAATTTCTTTTACTCCTGGATCTCTTTTCTAAGGGCCTGAATTTGCACTTCTGCATTTGTTGGAACTTCTAGGAATCTACTGAGTTTCTTTATGACTGCTATTCTAAAATCTTTGTGAAGTCTTCAAATTCTGTCTACTTTATATAAAGTCTCTGGATACTTAGTCTTCTCTTTCAGCTTTTCCATCTTGTGTCCCTATGTTCCCTGTTTCCAAAGAATTTGCATTATCTTATTTGCTTTTTCCAGTTGGGGCTCTGTGCCTTTAGTTTATCTTTGTTTAAGTTGGTAGCAGGTGAAGGAAGGAAGGAAAGCTGGAGTTCAAGACCTGGCTGCTGTCTTGGAGGAGGGGGTGGTATTTCAGGCAGAATCTTTTTTTTTTTTTTTTAAGATTTATTTATTAATGCATACAAGAACGGGAGTACAGGCCAGAGGTATAGGTGGTAAGAGGATTCACCAGAGACAGAGTGGGGAACGGAACAGCCAGACTGACCAAAATACACTGCTGAGGGGAGCAGCGGGCAAGCCAGGAGAGGTCTGCTGCACCATGTGGGTTGCTCCCTGGCAGGGGATCGAACTCTTGCTTCAGTGGCTGCAGATAGCTTCATAGGTTGCGTCTTAACCCCTTGCGCCCCCCAGGGAGGTCCGTCAGGCAGAGTCTTACAGTGCTTCTTCCATCCTGTGAGCAGTAAGCACTGAGCACTGCTGCAGAAGCCTCAGTTCTAGGACCCTGCTTCCTTTCTTCTCCTCTCTGCAGTGTGCATTGGGTCTCTCTTTCTGCTCTCTCAGCACATGGAGAGAAAGAAAGGGTAGAAATACTGCTACTTGTGCTGCCAGCAGCAATTCTCCATGGTGGAACCAAAAGTCCCACTGCCTGACTGCACTCCACCCTCACTGAAAAGATTCCCTGTACATAATCTATTCACCACAGAGTCTGTGCAAGTTTTCTGGTTTCTTTGGCTGCCACCCTGGACAGAAGTCCCCTCTTCTCTCTGTTCCAGCACTACTGCTAGCTGCCAACTTAGAGTTAAACTATCCATAGGTCACGGGGGTCAGTCCCCATTGCCAGCAATAAAGTGATAAATTTTCCTGTAAGAAATATTTACTTCTTTCTGGTTAAGGGATGGGGTTACCCAAACCTCCCTATTCTCCCACATAGGTGGAGTTTCTCTCAAAGACTTTTATAAATGTGCTTGGGAGTCTCCAGAAGATTCCAGGACTAGAATAGATGGGTTTCCTAAATTTAGTTGTCACTTTTTTCAAGAAGCATTTGCTGGGATTAGTGTTTCATGGAACACATGAAATAAATGTCAAATCATCTTTAAAAAATGGTTTTCCTAATCCCCCAGCTTTCTGTTCTTTTTTGCTTGAAGAATAAATTCCTTGGTCTGATGAGAGGCCCTTAGTGATTCATCCCCTTCCTCTGCTGCTATATCTCCCCCAACTGCTATTCAGTGATGTGTTTCTACAGCCAAGTTCACTATCCCTGGAACCCCTTAAGTCCATGCCCATCTTTCGTTCACTAAAGAAGGTTTTATTGCCTCTGCTATGACAATGAAAGCCTATGTCCAAAGTTCCTGTCCTAGTGTTTGTACAAAAAGGGCCTTCTGAATTTAAATAAGAAATAAATTTAGCTACTAGGTTCTGTGATGCCCTTATAGTTCTGAGAAAACTGAATATGAACTAAAAACCAGTGGTGAGAGTTGGAGTTTATAACCAAATGGTTTTTCTGGAAGCTTCCTTCTTCTGGTTTTGGTTTTTTAAAAGCTTTGGTTAAGCAATGGAGCAATTATAGTTTCATCTTTTAGCACTCATAAAAAAGGGGAAAAAAGTTTTGTGTATCTCCATGAGCTGAAATACACCCAAATGCCTGCACAGAGGAGTTCTTATGATGTGGTCAGGACTAAGTTGGATTAATGCAGGTGCTTGTACTACCAGATGTTCTTCCATTAGTGACCTGTTAGGTAGTTTCACTTCAAAAGGTTCCTTTCAGAGGAGATTCTCCCCTATCTTCAATATCCCTGAGTTAGGGTTTATCTCTGCTCCTCCCTGCCTGGTGCACATTCAAGCTCATGATGCGCTTGACCTTTTCACTTAAGGAAACAATTCTGAGTAATGTGGGAGGCCGAAGCTGTGCATAGAAACTGCCCTTCTTTCTATCTTCTTTTCAGAACCAACATCAAGTTTTCTCCCTGCCTCCACGCCCTCCTCACCCACCCATTTAGCAAAGAGGGAGTTGGTCATGGGGAAATGGCCCAGGCAGAAATGACAGAGAAGATAAGATACTCCTCCAACTAACAGTCTCTTTCTAATCTCAATTTTTTTAGCTTCTGACAGTTCTCTAAGAATAAACTGGTAAATAAAGGCACCAACATCCAGCCTTGCTCACCAGCAGCCAGGCCAGAGCCACATTTGCTCTCTGGGTTTCAATAAAACATGTACTTGTATGTCACAGTCACTATTGGCCTCTCCTAGTGAAACTAGAATTCAACTCCAGGGTCAGGTGATTGTCTCCCTATTGACAACACAATTATGAAGCCAACAGGAAGAATTTGTTACCAGCATTACATTTCCTGCTTCTGGAATTCAGGAGCAGCAAGAAAGTCTCTCAAACTTAAAGGATTTCAGGAAACTGAAGTTTTCTGGGAAAAGAAGAATACAGAAACATCTTGCCTCAAAATATAGTTGCAAGAGACAAAGTCTGTTTTCCTAAAGACATAGCAGAGCTACCAACTTAGCAGGCTGACAGCCATCCACATCACCTTACCCTTGGTTGAACACTGCACTCAGATTGTGGTTGTTTAAATAAGGCATGAAGGCAGGAGACAGTACTGGCCTTAACTGTACTGCTTTTCCTGGAGGTTCTCTGACCTCATTACTCAGAGAAGGGTGGAGGCTCCCACAGTCTCAATTCCAGAACAAGGCCAGGCAAACACTGTTGGATCAAGTTATTCAATTACCCAAATGTTATTTAACCAATATTTATTGAGAGTCTACCATGCATCTGGTGGTGGACAGATGCTAATGAGGCAACAGTTCATCAGAGGGGCTACATCCTGACAGGGGGCAGCCCTAACTCACTGCAATTCAGGAGAATAGAGGGTATTACCCTGCTGCCAAAGAAGAATCAATGTGCAAGGATTAAAAACCAAATAGATGAAAATGCACATCCAAGAGACATTTAGTTGAAAAGGACTATCAAGATCATCTCAAAACTAATTTTAAACTTCATTTTCTGACCACCAGTCCAGTGTTATTTCTGTTCCTCCCAGGAAAATGACACTGACTCATAGTCAATAACATGAACACTTTGAATTATGTTTGTTCATGACTCTTTTTGAATCAAACTTTTCACTAACCTTCTCTATGACCAACTGCATTCATTTTTATGAAAATTAATGGGAATTTTTCTGTAACCATAGCACCATGACTTTATCAAAATAAATGACAATGATTTGTTGCAAATAAAAGATACAAGGCAAAATCAACAAAGGGAAGAAGCACATGGAAAAAAGACTAGGGGAAACTGGAACAAACTTCCAAAAGTCCTTTCTTAACACAGCCACAAAGGCTGCACTTAATTCCTCCAGCATGGAATTGTGACAACACATATGTAATGTTTTCTACCAGAATAATTCAATAGAGAGCACGTGCCCAAAGTTTTTCCCGGGTGCAAGGCATATTGGCAGGTACCCATTGCCTCGCACATACCGATATTCCAGACTCCCAGGAGGAAAGCAGGTATTCAGCATAAACCATGGCATTTTTATAGTTTTTGACTCTCATTCTTATCAATTAAGGAATGGTGAGAACCATCCCCAGTCCAAATTTCCTAATGCCAGCAGAGGGCCAATCTTGCACACAAGCCTTTTAAAGGATAGCAATCTCATTTTTTCTCATTTTTTTTTCTTATTTGTTTGTTCAAGATCCAAATAAGGCACTGTCTAGGGTCCCCAGGAGGTGTCTGCTGTGTTCTTTATTCCACAGGTGCATATACTGCAACTGGTAGATATCCCTTAAATATCTTTTAATCCACAGCCTCCCCTCCATTTCTTCTTGGCCCTTGTAATTTATCTGCTGTTTTCCATAGTCTGGATTTTGCTTATTGCATCCCTGTGGAGTTACTGGAAATATTCCTCTGCCCCATTGTCTTTCCCATGAACCAACAGATATATTTATAGGCTTGATATGACTTAGATTTGATTTTTTTAAACATTTGTTTATTTATGCATACAAGAACAGGGGTACAGGCTAGAGGTGCAGGAGGACGAGAGAATTCACCAGAGATGGAGTGGGGAGCAGAATAGGCAGGCAGACTGAAAACACTACTGAGGGGAGCTGCAGGGGAGACAGGAGAGGTCTGCAGGGCCATGTGGGACTCTCCCTGGCAGGCCGGGGATTGAACCCGCACTTCAGAGGCTGTGGACAGCTTCACAGGGCTGCGCTCAACCCTCTGCGCCACCAGGGAGGCCCTAAGTTTGATTTTTTAATTTACTTTGGTAGCAAGATGACTTCCTAAGTGGTACTGTATTCTAGCAGGTGCATGTTACATCTGGCCTTCTGTTGTGATGCCACTGTCTTGACTTTAGTTTCTACATCCATTAATTCATGAGAGATGCAGAATCTAATTCTATCATTCCTTCTTCTTTAGCTAGAAAAAGTCTATAAAGAGAAGCCTCCTTCACCATACTTGATTGCTCAGTGGTATAGTCTGTACAGAAAAGCTTGATTCACAAACCTACCATTTTAGTTTTAAACTAATGAACTCTAAAATCCTCCAAAGATTTTTTGGAGTATCTTTTGAAATTGTGGATTTAAACATATTTGATAATTTCAATACTCGTGTTGTCCCATCTTCCCCCAAAGGGAGCTTCTGCGAGCTCTGCTGGTTATTGAGAGCTTTCTGATTTTCTTTTAAGACATGTTAGTATAGGATCATCTTCTGCATTTCTTGCCTAAATCTAAAATGAGTTGTTTTGCTAAGAATTCCTGGTTTCAGCCACTATGGAAAGCTGTGTGGCGGTTCCTCAGAATACTGCAATGGATCTATCATATGATCCAGCAATTCCACTCCTAGGACTCTACCCAAAGGACACAAAAACACTAATTCAAAAGGAAACTTGAACTCCCGTGTTTACTGCAGCACTATTTACAATAGCCAAGATATGGAAACAATCAAATGCTCCAAATAGATGAATGGATCAAAACACTGTGGTCTATTTTATACAATGGAATATTACTCAGCAATCAAGAAACACAAACTCATGCCATTTGCAGCAATGTGGATGGAACTGGAAGGGATTATGCTCGCCAAAATCAGTCAGAAGGAAAAAGACAAATATTGGATGGTCTCGCTTACATGTGAAATATAGAGAATCCAAACAATAGGTCAAGAGATGTCAAAACGAGCAAGCTGACCATAGAACTGAGGCATACAGCAAAGGAGGGGGCGGGAGAGGACAAAAGAGGGCAGGGATGAACACAAGGGAATATGGTGATGGCTCATGGGTGATAGGGTGGTGGGAGAACTATGGGGACTACAGCGATATAAGAAAAAAAATTATTTATTAAAAAAGAAAGAATTCCTGGTTCCTGTAAGTGAAAATTAGAATGCCAAAGTATTCTTAAATTTAAGAAAAGAAAAATGCAAAATAAAGCATGTTTAAAAAGACGTAAATGGATAAATATTTGCATTATTGGAATTTACATAAAAACACCCAAGATGTGTCCACAAGAAGATAATAAAACTGGTATCTATTTGGGGGTAGATTTCTAAAATTACCCTTGGAACCTTTTAAGTACCATAGAAAAAGATATACTGATATATAAATTCTTAGTAAGTTAAACATAGTCAACTTTGGAAAAGATTATTTTTCCTCTGATGACCAACAGATAAAATTATAGGTTTGAGTTTGGAAGTCATTTTGAATGGCAAATACCTATCTTTGAACACTAGAATCACACTCAGCACAGTATGAAGTCACACGAAGAACAGTGATTAGGAATCAAGACCAATTGCAGAGATTCTTAGCCCTGGCTGCTCAATAAAATCACACGAGTAAAATAAAATATTTAGGTTTTCAGTAAGGAATGTTTGACTTTTATTTCCTTTTTAGGAATCAGCAAATGCCTGACTGGGAAAAGTGGGGGTGGGTAAGAATAATTGATATTTCCATTTTAAAACAAATAAAATCTCAGTATTTATATTCTCTTGCAGTTCTCATGTTGAGGTAGAGAGAAGGTCTATATTGCTTTTGTTTGTTTGATTCCTTTAAGATCAGGTTTACTGAGGTATGATTTATATATAGTAAAAATCACTCCAAAAGTATGTAGTTCTTTGATATTTGACAAATTTGAATAATTCCACCAGAAAAAAAGATTTCTATCATCTTATAAAGGTTCCCGTGTTCTGCAGTCGATGTCTTTGTCTCTGTCACATATATGACAGGTATATTATATACATATATAAACGCTATATGTTAGATATAAACAAATGTGGGTTCCTATGAGCTGGCTGGCCACTCATGGGCAACTGTGACCTATGAGTTGCTATCTACAAATCACAGCAGAGAATTCCTTGACTACCTACAGAGTATAGCTTGTATTGCAAGGCAGGCCCAGGAATGTCTATGCCACTGTTGACCTGATTAAGTGACTATCTCCATGGTGGCATCGGGATAACTCTGCCTGTGATAATATCAAATGCTTTGCTGACACAAATGGCTCTTGACATATGGTCACCATGTCCCCTTCGCTGTCCCTCATAACTTTGTCCCCCATTCCTATCCCACCCTCCAGATTTTATTCCTCATACCATTGTTGCATGATCGGCATTTACTAGCCTGACTGTTTTCAATAAATGGTACAAGAACTTCTGCTCAAGTAGCAGAGTCTTGCCTTGCAAACCTCCTCTAGGACTGCTCTGTCCTCATCCCTCATCTTGATCCTGAAGCAAAGCGGCAACAAAGTTCCTGTCGCAACAAACAGCATAGCTTTTTGTATCCAGACTCTTCCAGTTAGCACAATGTTTTAAAAATGCATCCAAGTTATTCATGAATCAGTAGCTTGTGTCTTTTTATTGCTGAGTCATATGGTACATCATCCAGATGTACCACAATTTAATTATCCATTCACTAGTGGATAGGCACTTTCAGTGTTTCCAGTTTTAGCAATCATGAATAAAGCTGCTATAAACATTCACATATAGGTCTCTTGGGTAAAAACCTAGGAATGGAATTGTTAGCTCATATCATAAGTGTATGTCTAACAGTATGTTAAAATGCCAAGCTCTCTTCAAAGTAGTTTTACCAATTTGCATGTAGATCAGCAATGTATGAGCTCCCACTGCTCTTTCCTCCTTACCAACAACTACTTAGCCGTGCTAATGAGTATGGAACAGTATCTTGTTACTTTGAAGCAATTGTTCATGTCAGATTCAGGGCAGACATAATTGATTACTCTCACAATATCTGTGGTTTATTATATTTGTGTTCTCTAAAATCTTATATTTATGTCCTTTGTGAAGTGATTTTATAGTTTCTCTCACTAGAGGCAGAGCATATCTTTCTGCCTCACTGATGTTGGGGCTGGACATTTGCCTTTCCTTAGCTAATGGAATGTGGGTGGGAGTAACAGCACCCCAGTTTCCACCACAGGCTTAAGAAGCCAAGTAGGTTTCCACTCATCTTTCTTGTGGTTCTGCCACTGCCAGTAAGAAAATTGTGCTCTGGATAAATAAGTCAATCCCCAGGTGAAGGGTGTAAGAATATAAATGTTTGCTGCTTTTCATTGCATTTCAGGATGATTTCTTACACAGCATTATTATGGCAATAGCCAATATGCAATATACTCACTATATATTTCACTATATGGCAAACTCTGCTGGGTGAGTACTGACATAATTTTCCCTTTATAAATGCTTTGACACAGAGGTAACAATAAAGATATATAAATAATCCATAGCACATTCCATAGCACATTAAAAGATGCTCAACATCGTTACTCCTCAGGGAAATGCAAACCAAAACCACAACTTAGTACCACTGCATACCCACCAGGGTATGACTGACAATATCAAATGTTGGTGAGGATAGGGGACAACTAATTCTCCTATGCAGCTGGTGGGTTGTAAAGTGGAACCTCTTTGGAATAGACTGACTTATTGGTCAAATCCATATGGTAAAGTCTATACATTTCTTTGCACCTCAGAATGTAATTGCATTTGGAAATAGAGCCTTTAAAGAGGCAAGTGCAATCAAATGAGGCCCTCGTAAGCGTTATGGCATATTGGGAAGCAGGGAAACCAGTGAATAATGTTTTATACAGGATAGACTGTGTTACTGAATTAAATACAGCTGATAAAATGTAGACTGTATCTGCTGCTCCAGCCATAGCAGTTTTGGGCATGAAAGCCTGACTGAAGTGTGTTTAAGAAGAGGAATTAGATAAGTTGCTCAGAACACTGCAGAGTTTTGCTGTGCTGAGGAGCAAAGAAATATCGTGGCAGAGGAGGGAGAAATGGGTGTTTGTTATGCTTGTTGTTGGGGCATTTAGCCCTCTCATCTTTGATGAATACACTTCCAACAGATACATCTTTCCAAACCACAACTCTTTTATCAGCTCACTCTTCTGCTCAAAAATCTTCAGAGTGTGCTTAACTCCTGTGTGAAAAGTTCCAATGCCTTAGAGAAACGTTTGAATCTTTTCCAGTTTGGTATTTTGCAGTTTTAACCTTTTATTTTTTTTTAGTTATTTTTTATTAATTTTTTTCATCATTGTTCATTTTTAAACAATATTTGCTTCCCTCCCCCACCCCCTCAGGTACATTCCCCACAGAGCTTCCCTCACCAATGCACCTGTGCACTATCACCTCAGTCCCCTGGCTCCTCCCTCCCTCCCCCTGATCCCTCTCCCTCCTCCTCCCTTGCAGTATGTCTTCGATTTATAATTATATAATTGTTATTATAATTTATAATTGTCCGTTTTTGCCTTGTTGTGTTTTGTACTGTTATTATATTCTTACACTGATGTCTGGCGGTTCCTCAGTCTACTACAAATGGAGCTACCATACAGACTCCGCAATTCCACTCCTAGGGATCTTACCCAAAGGACACAAAAACAGTGATTCAAAAGAGCACCTGTACTTACCCCTATGTTTACTGCAGCACTATTTCCAATAGGTAAAATCTGGAAACAACCCAAATGCCCAAAAATAGATGACTGGATCAAGAAGATGTGTTATATATACACAGTGGAATATTACTCAGCAATCAAAAAAGATAAACTCATGCCGTTCGCAGCAACGTGGATGGAGCTAGAAGGAATTGTGCTCAGTGAAATAAGCCAAAAGGAAAAAGAAAAATACCGGATGGTTTCATTTACAGCAGGAATATAGGGGAACCAAACAATGTTAACCTTTTATGGGAACGCCCGGTAGTGGAGTAGACCATGGGCAGGGGGCTTGGATTAAAGGCACGGTGCTGTAAACAGCTCTGTGACCTTAGAGGAATGACGTAAGTGCAGGGGGTGTGGGTTCCCTCCCCTCCTCACCAGGAGGGGGGCGTGTCGGGGACGGGGATTCTCGGCAGGTGCCGGGAGCTGTAACAAGCCAGTCTGGGCTCCGCGCAGCCACGCGCCCTGCCGGCTCTCTGGAGCCCGCCTTCCCCCTTCCCCTTCCAGAGTCCCACATCTTGCGCGGCCACATGTCTCCCGCTTCCCTTCTGGCCTCTCAAGAATCCCCAGCTCCTTTAAGCCGGTCGCCTCCCCGCCACCAGGGACTCAACTCCCACTCCCGCTTCCACTAGGGACTGTCCTCTCTACAGTCAGAATCGGCCACGTATTAAGTGCAGCTTCCAACCAATCAAGAAAAAGTCCTCGCCGATCTTTGAGAGGCATCCGCATTCACCAATGCTCTTCAAGTTTTCGCTAGCGCCTCGCTTTGGGAGGCGGGGCCAACCACCACTATGGCCAATCATCTTCGAGCAAAGGTATTCCCGGAACGGCGGAGCCCACCAATCAGCGAAGAACGCTGAAGGGAGGACGATTTCCCATTGGTGATCGCGTCCGGAAGAGGGCCGGGCCTCGGGAGGCGACACTACGATTTGATTGGCAGACCTGATGTTGACAACCGGGGAAAGCCCGCCTCCTCCAACGGGACGAGGCAGGCCCGGGGAGTGGCGGGGGCGGCAGCCAATCGGGGAGTAAGCGCACGGAAAGTTTGCTCAATGGGCGATGTCCGAGCGAGCCTGTCACTCAGGTGGCGGCTGCGGAGGCCGGGCTGAGACGTGGCCGGGGAACCGCGGCTGGCTGTCCGGGCCGTCGGGGCGGCGGCGGGGTCCGTAGCGCCTTCTGGACCAGTGCGGGGCTCGGGGCAGTGGGAGAGGCGGGCGCGGGCCGCTGCACCTCATGCCGGCGCGCGGGGCGGGCCGCTGATGGAGCGCGCCACCCGCCCGGGGTCGCTCGCGCGGGCGCTGCTGCTGCAGCTGCTGCTGGGGCTCGCGGCGGGGGCCGCGGCCGCGAGGCGCCCCTCGGAGCTCCCCGCGGCGGCGTTCGGCCTGGGGGCTGCGGCCGCCCCCACCTCGGCCGCGCGGGTGCCGGCGGCCGGGGTCGTGACCGCCGCCGAGGTGACGGTGGAGGACGCCGAGGCGCTGCCGGCCGCCGCGGGCGAGCCGGAGCCGCGGGAGCCGGAACCCGACGACGAGGCCGAGCTGCGGCCACGCGGCAGGTGAGGGGCGCGGGCTGGTCGCGGGGACGCGGAGCCTGGGGGGCGGCTTGTGTCCGCCCGCGAGCCGCGGGGCCCGGGCCCGAGTCCTTCCCGGCTGCGGCCTCTCGCTGGCGGGCAGCTGGTGGGGCGCGCGCGGGCCACCTTCGGGGCGCTCCCGGGCGCCAGGTGTGGGCTCCGGGCGCGGGGAGCATCCTGCAAAGTGTGTGGAGATTCGAGGGGAGCATCCCTCTCCCTCTTCTTTCTTTCGGGCTTTCTTCGTGCCCCGAGGAACTTTCCGAGCCCCGTCTTTTTTCTCTCGTGAGTCACCCTGTGCCTGGACTGTTGTGACAGCTGTTTGGGGAAATGACTTTGCAAAGATTTCTGCATTTCCCTTACGCACAGCCCTGCCGTGTCGCAGACCGGGTGGAGATCAGTAGTTCTCAAATTGAGATCTGCGGGATCCCAGCATCAGAATCACGTGGGGATGCGTGTTAACTGTCCAGTTTCTAGGTCCCGCTCGGGTTGTACTGAATCAGACCTTCGGTAAGAAGCTGAAATCTGCAGTTTTAACACGCACGCCAGACAGTTCTCGAGCACACTGGAGTTTAAGAAACGTGAATAGGTTCTTGAATAATGACAGCTGTTTGATCTATAGAAGGTTTATTGTAAGAACTTTTAATATAGGTTTGTCTTGGTTGTTTAACCTCCTTAAAAATATCATTTAAAGAGATGTGTTTTTAATGTTTTTCAAAGTCTGGACGCAAATTGAGGCATTTTAACGTTGAGTATTTTACAGGTGGTTAATGTTAGTACACCCGGGTAGAAAGTGTTGACGTCCCATTAACAAATGGAGTGATAAGGATCATTAAGCAAATTAAACCAGGAGGACGGGAATCTGGATCAGAAAGCATTGTAAAGTTATAATGTAGTTAATTACTGGAGCTTAACAGATTTGATTTAATTTTCAATTAAATATCAGGACTTTGATCTCAATACCTGGAGCTATTATAAGTAGGATTAAGTACTAAAACCCTCTAGGCACCATTTGAATGAATGTTTATATGTAGTTTTTTTTCCCTCAGTAGCAAATATTTGATCCCATTTTCATTGGTTTTGCTAATGAACTAATATTTCTGGAAGAGTGTTTTTGTTTAGCTTTTTTTCTCTGGAAGCATCTACTCTGAGTAAGATGTTTCGTTTTTCTGAGAATACAAATCCACCTGCAGCAGGTACTTAATAGCACTTACACCTGTCCAGGAAGCCCTGTGGTTACAGGTTACATACAGTCCCTGTCCTTCAGGAGTAGCAGATAGTCTAGCAGTGAGGATTAAATGAGGAAACCCATAATGACATTACAGAGCCAAAGTGGTGCAAATTAAATGTCACTGGTGTCCCAAAGTTTTTGTAGTATTCAGTGAGGGAGGGGGTAATGGGGGTAGGTAGACAAAAAGATGAGAGACTGTGGCAGAATTAGTTGGTTCCCAAGAAGTGAGTAGCATTGTGATGGGCAGACACTGAACTTTAGGAGACAGGAAAAGGTACAGAAGCTGTAAATGATATTTAGGAAATGTTTTACTTCATACATCTATGCATGCACACATGCATGTGTGCACACATGTCCTGTGTGTATGAGATGTAGACATATATGTGTGTGCTGAGCGGGGAGGAGTAGAAGATGGGGCTAGAAGAATAGGTTTGCCATGTTATATACATATTCCTTACATTCTGTAGGATTGCCACCATCTGGAACATGTTAGAAATCCAGAGTCAGGCAGCACTGCAGACCCACTGAATGAAGATCTACGTTTTAGCATGATCACCATGTGATACCCTTCTGTATTACCTTTTGAGAGCCATTGGGTTAGAGTCTTGTGTGCCAGGTCTGATTAAAGATTGTGCTTAAGGAATACTTCTTTTTCAGGACTGTATACTAAAAACTCAAGGTAAAACTACCAAAGGGAAGTGTTACAGTGCAAATAAGAGGTGAATATAGACCAAAAGGGAGAGTTTTGAGGCAGACTCTTGGTCCCTGGAAAGTAAATTGACTCTTCCTCAGCACTCCCCCAAAGACTGAGACTGGGTGGCTAGAAGGTGAGGTCACACACATGAGAAAATTGGGAAGTGTAGGGGAGCAGGGAAGGAAAGGTAGAGGACTTGGGGTTAGATATGATGACTTGGAAGTGTATAGGGCGTGTAGAGGGAGACTTTTGGTAGGTAGGTAGAAATGACGATTCAGAAGTCAGGATAAATAGCTGAAGCTGTGAGCAAGAGGATGCTCATGATAAAACCTTAGGAAATGCCTTATATTTTAGAGAAGAAGATGAACCAGCAGAAGAGACAGAAACATAGCTGACTAGCTTGGAGATGTAGGGAAGAATGAGGGATTTGGTGATGAGCACACAAAAGATTCAAGTAAAGCGCTCGTGAGTAGTCAGATGACAAGAGGTTAAGGATTCATCCTTTTCAGCTCTTCTCTTGTCTTCCTCACTGCTAAATCTGATGGAGGCAAATGTTAGGACCCAGGACTTATATACTTAGTTGAGGGGGCCTTAATTGAGATAGGTTGAAAAGGAAAGGAGTAGAGGTGGAGGTAAGGGTAGTTGGACAGGATCTACCTGGCAAGCAGAAACAAGACAAGTAAAAATAGAGAAATTTTACCTGCTCTCTTAAGATAGTATGAAAGTTTGTGAAACTTTGAATAAGTAAATTGATAGAGACAGCAAGGTGTGTATGTGTATGCAAAGTTTATAAAAGTTTTTTCAAAGTGCTCTTAAAAAAGGTTAAAAAAAAAAAAACCAAAATATTAGTTCCATAATAACAGGTTAATATCCTGTTTGTTTCAAGGAGGAGAATTAGGGGACCAGATTTGAATTAACCAAGCGTTTATTACAAACAGCTGTGAAGAACTTGGTATTTGCAAAACTTAAAAAGAGGGAGGTGGGAAATTAAGGTCTGTTTTTGCATATCTTTTGATGCTTAAGAAGCAATGTGACTTTCATGGGTTCACTTAGTTTTTTTCCCTCTTGATGGAATTTTCATTGGTTTCATTCTAAATGCTTATTCTGCATTTCAAGCATGTGAATGAGTGAATGAACAAACGATTTTCTTTAAAAAGTAGCTAAAATAAACTTGTTTTTCTGGTAGCAGTCTTGTTGTCAGTGGTTCTTTTGTTAAACATTACATTTAGTTGAAATTTAAATGGAATGGTTACTGCAGAAAGCTGCAAGAAATATGCAATCTCACTTAAGTTTCATGCATGTTGGCATAATTTCTGAATTACCAGTTTTCTGACTCTTACACAAATAGCAAATTGTAGTTTTACTTGGCGTTCTTGGGATGGGATGGACATCTTCATATTGAGAACATCTGACAACCTCATAAGTTGTAAAGAATAGTTTTATTTTAAAGATCACACTAACATGTAAAGTATTTCTTCCCTTTTCCTTTGCACAAAAGTATTACTAAATATGACATTAATCAGTGGTGGTGCTTTTGTTTGTATATTTACAGGCTGAATTTTTTGATTTAGTGCGATAGTATGAAAATACTTTGCAAATGTCTGATTTTATTGTTGCATTTCCCTTCTCTCTCCTCTCTCAAACTCATCTGTGAATCAGTGGTATAGAAATCCTGTTCCCTTCAGTTTTCAGATTCATAATCATGCTTTTAAAAAAGAAAAAACACTATTACAATCATTGAATTATAGAATCTCTGAATACATTGTTGAAAGGAACTTGGTCATCTGGTTCCAACATTGCTGACTTTCTCATCTGAGACTTTTAAAGTTAACCAAAAGTCAGATTTAAAGAACTTATGAATAAATTTCAAGGCAAATTATAAGCCATAAACATACATTGGGCGAGAAATGGGCTATCCTTCCTATCTACAGTGGTGTTTTACCTTAATCGACACCTGGACTCTAAATGTGATACTGTGATAGGATTGAGGGGACTGTGTTCTTGATTTGAACTGGCACTTTCCAGCCCTAGCATTTTGCAGAAGAGACCTGTCCTCGTCACTTGCTGTGAGCTCTAGCTTCTGCATGGTTCTTCATTCTCTAAAGACTCCCTGAGAATTCCTTCTGCATTTTTCCTTTTTTTGTAAGAGAGGAGCTACCTGAACATTTTTTTATTAAACATGTTTTAAAATACAAAGAGGAGAAATTCTAAGTCTCAGAACTAAATGTGAGAAGGGGGATTGAAAAAATTTTTTCACCTGGTTCTATTTGTCAATAACTATTTTCATTAAAAATATTTCCTAAAGTAGGATAAGTATTTCGAATAATGTTTTAATCTATTGGAAAGAGGATGTCTGTGATTTTCATCTTGTCTATAACATTAAACACTTAGATTTTATTTCTTTAAGGCTTAGCTCAGATAGAAAAGTTATAAAGTATACTTACTATAGACATATTTATTTTGATGTGGGGCATGGCTAGTCTTGTCATATGTTTAAATAAAGGTGGCTTTATTTGAAGATTTACTTAGTAGGTGAGGACTAAAAAGTAAATTCCAATTAGTCCTAGTTTGTTTTTAAATGAGAATATTGACTTTCTTAAATGAGAGTATATGTTTAGCTAAAGGCTTTTTGACTATAGCATAAACACAGATTTAACCAAACCACATTTTGAAATGTGTGGAGTTGTTTTTTTTTTTTTTTTTGACACAAAATTTACAAATAACTAGTTGTTAATGTAGACACTATTCAGTTGATATAATGGTCTGTCATGTCCTTTTTTTCACAAGGGAAATTTACATAGGCACTAAGTCTCCTTTAAAAGTACTATGTAGGGCCTCCCTGGTGGCGCAGCGGTTGAGCGCTGGGTTGCGAAGCTGCCCGCGGCCTCTGCGGCGCCGGTTCGATCCCCGGCTGTTCCCCAGCCACCGGAGGAGGGTCCCACATGGCGCGCAGACCTCTCCTGCCGCCCGCTGCTCCCCTCAGCAGTGTACTTTCGTCCTTCTGCCTGCTCTGCTCCCCGCTCTGGTTCTGGTGAATTCTCTCACCCTCCCGAGCTTCTGACTGTACCCAGTGCTTGTATAAACAAAACAAACAAACAAATAAATAAACAAACATGCCTCTACTAAAAAAAAAAAAAATAAAGGTAAAACAAAAAAAATAAAAGTACTATGTAAAGGAAGCCAGCATATACTTATTAGAGTGATTATCTTAATTGTAAATAAGTAGTCTGGGTTTCTTAAGTTAGAACATACCTTTAAAAAAAAAATTAGTTAACAGTGGTTTGTGGTCCCTTTTGCTCAGTTGAGAACACAATCAGCAGTAACAGGATAAAATGACATCATGATGAGCTTTGTGGGAGAAATGAAAGCCTCACATCATAGCCTTATAATAGTTACCACTTATACAAACTTACAGTTAACAGAATGACATTAGAAAACCTTAATTCACACTACAGAATTCTGCCTAAAACCTTTTATTTGGTGCATGATCTTAGGCAAATAACATCTTTGCATACTTTCTCAGCCTCTTTTTTGTTTTTGTGTTATGTGAATAATAGTGCCTGCACTAACAGGAGTTATCATTCAAAAAGCATTTGTATCTTTTTTTTAGGGCTTATACACTATTGGGTATTGAGACTAGATACCTGGATCTCTGGACTTATCCTTTAGTATCAAGTTTGATATTTGGTGGGGATCCATAAGATTGTCCATATTTTAAAATAATCTAGTGGAAGTTGGACATTCAGTGAGAAGACTAAAAAGTCAAGTGTCTTGGCTTTGAACTAAGTTATATCACTTAATATAGTCATTTTTAGCTATTTCTTTCTGGAAATAGTGCATATCTTGATTGCTTTATAACTGTTTCCTCTGAAGATTTGGGGATTCATTAGAAGTATTGTTTATTAGTCAAATTAAATCATTTAAGATATAAGGCAAAAAATAAATTCACAAGAAGACTTTTTAAAAAGTTAGAAATGTGCTTATAGGGTGAGAGGCGGGATGTGGCTTGTGTCAGCTTGTGAAAGGTTTTATGTGTCAAACTAACCGCAGTTGCCTTACTCATAGGGAACTTCAGAAGTTTTTCAACACTCTGTTATAAAAACAAAATTGTTGAAAGAGCTTAGAGGAAAGAGACCCAAGGCAAGAAAGAATGTCAAAAAGGCTTTTGGAAATGTTCTGATGAGAAATGAGGGTCTGTTCTAGGATAAGAGCAATGGTAATGAAGAAGAGATTTAAAAGAAGCTTCAGAGAGAATCATGAGCACAAGACAATTATCTAAATGTAAAGTGTGACAAGGAAGGTAGAGTTGAGAGCTGATTAAAGTGGCAGGGTGGCTGGAGAAAGATGTGGGAGAGAAGTTTTCTGAATGCATTGCAGCCATGACAAACCTGCCCTGCTGAACATGTAAAACTGGGGTCAGGAGAGACAGCTGTTACAGGTTTGGAAGCTCTCGGTTACAGACAGGGTAGCTGCTCAATTCCACCCACAGCAGAAGGGGTACCTCCTTCCCACAGCATGCTGGGGAAGGAGCCTGGTGAATATTATAGCTAGTTTGTAGCAGATAAGAGAATGACACCAGACAGAATTGGTTAGGGGATTTACTGATATTCCCAATAAGGGGATTTAAAATATTTAAAGGTGGCCCATTCAAATCAAAGAAACAGGTTACATTAATATCAGAAGCAATTGAGCGATGTTCATTGTTCCTGCCTATATATTTGTATTTCTTTTCATTTGATAAACAGTATCTTGTTTATCAAAAAGGCAGAATTTTTAATTTGTGAATATTCCCCATATAAGTTTTCAGTAAAAAAAAATTAGCTGTTAAATTCCAAATGACTTATTAGAATGTTCTTATATACATATAAGATACATATATTTTATTTACATATATGTATATTTATATACATATATTTTATTGTTGGATTTTTCTTTATTTTGAAGATGATAGCTAGACTTTTGCCATTATTCTCGTGTATGTGTGTGTGTGTGTGTGTGCAGAGTACAAATAACTACATATTCAGAAAAATTGTAGCTTTTTTGTTGTATAAGTAGAATGCTGAGGTTGATAAATGAGCAATGTTGGTTATGAATTAGAAAAGAAAAAGTATCTGAAGAATACTGCTGATCTCCTTAATCTTTCACTGCTTAACACTTCGTTTATGCTAGGTTTTGTTTCAATTAGAATGATTTTCATTCAACCATTATTTGTGATTAATGATTATTGAACACAAAAATTAGACATTTCTATAATGGCACTAGGAAAGAGTAAACCTGACTTGAATCCTTGATCTCCAACTTAGTTTTTTTGTTGCTTTTACTTGAAAATTGCACATCTAAGGTATGAATTTTTATGCATTTCATTATTTCATTATAAAATAATTTTCTTATTGGTAATATCCTTCTCTTCCCCCAACTTTTGATAGTTCTCTTTAAAAAGCAAGATAATGTATGGACAGGAGATAGTTCACTTTTTTTGTGGTATGTTATCTAAAATTACAAGTTTGTAGGGTGGTGACATTTTTTATTTAACAAATTACACTCTGAGTTAGTATTTTAGGAAGTTCAAAATTGACAACTAAATTCACAATTTTATTTATTCACTTAATAAATGTATTCATTTGATGAACAGGTTCTCTGAGAAAGGTTTCAAATGAGTTTACATGAACTGTTTTGTCTTGGTCAGCTTGTAGTTTTACTTTGAATTTGTATACATTGTACACTAAGTAAAATGGAAAAGATAAAAGTTGTATTTTGTATTCCTAGCCAGGAACATAACTGTCATGTGCTTGAAAATTTGCATTACACATTACTAGAATCACTATATGTTACATTCAACATAATCCTATTGAGAGCCTGTTATATGTTTAGGGGTGTATGTTGCAGGCTATAGACCCTAAAAGAAAATTCATGCATGGTTTGAGAAATTGGGGTAGTCAGCCTGGGGGTATTGATTTTGGATATGTGAACTTAGAGAGGTCCATTAAACAATCTAAATGTGACGGGCAGATTAGATGTGTAGGTCCAGAGTTCAGGGGAGAAGTCTGGGACCAGAGATATAAATTTGGGAGTTGTCAGTATATCTAGGTTATTTTAAGCTATGACTCTGGAAGAGACCATAAAAAAAAAAATACATGTAGATAGAGAAAATTTTAAGAGATAAGAAGGAGCCAGTAAATGAAACCAAGAAAGAATAGCATCAAAATAAGAAATCCAAACACCAGGAAAGCACAATATCCTGGAAGCTGTGTGAAGAGTGTGTTTCTTGGAGGCCAGAGAAGCAGCTCATCGGGTGCTGCCAGATGGTCACATGAACCAAGACCTGCCCACAAGCTTTTCATTGTGAAGGTCATTGGTGGCTCGAGCAAGAACCTTTTCAGTGGAGTATTAATGGCAAGAGCTTGATTAGAAACAGTTCAAGGTAGAATGGGGAGAAGGAAATTGGGAGACAGAGTATGTTGCAATTCTTTTAAGGGATTTGTTCCAAAGTGGGGCAAGAAGCTAGAAGGGGGAGAGTGGTGCATTTTGTTTAATCCGGTGTACTGTTTAAATCTGGGGAAATAATGACAGGTTTGAGTACTGAGGGGAATGCTCTGGTAGAGAGGGAGCACTGGATGCAAGAGCAAGTGGGAGATACATGAGGGAGAGACCTATTGCCTAGGCAGAAGTGCTGGCAGGGAGTGGGGGTATGGACAGCTCATCTGCAGTCACAGCAGGGAAGGGAGAGTTCCTGGGCCCACCTGCTGGTCAATGAATAGATATGATAGTGGCATCTGTTTTGATTATCTGTTTCCTCAGTGAAATAGGTAGCACAGTTGGGACACAAGAGCCAGTGCTAGAAGTTTGAGGACAAAAATGAAATAGTTAACCTATAATGGCGGTGGAGGGAGTGGATAGATTAGGAACATGTGATATCATTACTGAGCATTATAGCCCTATAGAAATTTGTGTGCATGATTGAAGTGAGACCACTCAGTGTGGTTATCTTTTTTCTCCAGTCACCTTCAAGAGCACGGATGCAAAAATGAGAAAAGGCAGAAAGTTGGGTTTAACAGGTTGGAGTTCTACCCCAGTGATGTGAGGAAGGAGAGAGTGGATTGAGGGTGTAAGAAAGGAAGTGTATAAAATGAAGGACTATGGAATTTAAATAAGAAAGAGATGATGGATAGTGTTAGTGAAGGTCAGTGTAAAAAGTGAGGGGAAAATGAGTTAACAATGCCTTAGAGGCTTTGGTGGGGTTGGAGGTTTGTTGGAGTCAAGAAAGTAGAGTGTAATTTACTGGACAGAGGGGTTGACTGGGGGTTGTGTGCTGGACATTTCAGTGGGGCAGGGAAGTTGTGATTGGTAGTGGACGAGGGCTGAGGGCTGACCTCTGGACTGGCTAAGGTAAAGGAGCCAGATAGTGAAAACCCAGAGAATATGTTAATAGTGAGAGTACATCAGGAGCTGAAATCATCACAGTATGGGCTTAGTGACCCAATGGATAGTAGACAATAACTAGGGGCCAGGCAGGGGTGGGGGGGAAAGGCAGGGACAGTGAATGAAACAGTCTGATGCTGAGGATTCTCAGAAAGAAGAAAAAGCAATTTTCTGGAAATAGCATGGTGCAAGGTGTACACCGGCCCCATCATGGAGCCTTGTGGTTAAGGGTTATAGAGAGAAACATTCTCATTGTTTCTGAGTCACTGTCCTGGGGAGAGTCTGTGTCACTAAGAGTAAAAAGATAAGTGAACATTCAGGGCAGAATGAGGGTATGCCTCAGGAGTTGGGGAAATGTAGAAGAAGAGAAACATTGAGCTCCAGATGGGGATTCTAGGGTGTGAATGGGGCGGGGGTGACTTAGGAGTCTGGGGCTTTTTGTAGGTGACATAAACAGAGAAAAGGCATAGTGCCATGGTTCTGGAGGTCTGCAGATAGTGGCGGCCCAACAGACAAGCTTTATGAGGAGATGGGATCCCTTTATCTCCTACAAATAGAGAGCTGGGGAGGGACTGGTTTCTTTTGAGTATAAATAAATATCAGTGTCTTAAATATCTTTTAAATTTTGTCTTATTTTTAAATTCACAGATCATTAGTGATTATCAGCACTTTAGATGGGCGAATTGCAGCCTTGGATCCTGAAAACCATGGTAAAAAACAATGGGATTTGGATGTTGGATCCGGGTCCTTGGTTTCATCCAGCCTTAGCAAACCAGAGGTAAGAATTTTCTACTGAGTAACTGGACAGCTTAGTTATAGTGGCAGCAGTTGCTGCCATTAGTAGTGTGCATTTGCCTGTAGAACTGGGGCAGAGAGCCCAGTTGCTTAGGTGTGAAGCTTTGGGGCAATTACTTTATGTTTCTCATACCCCTCCTGTAAAATGAGGTGGGTAATGTCATGTCACCTACTTCTTAGGATTGTCTTGGGCATTAAATGAGTTAGCAATATAAATGAGTAACTGAAGATACTATCTACTGTAAATTAATACAAATTATTATCTGAGCGATAAAAGGATCATTATTTCTTATTCATGTTATCATAAGGCCCCTAGGAATAATACAGCAAATATAACAGCATTTTATTTTATTTTATTTTATTTAGTGTATCTACTTTTTTTTTTTTTTTTAAGATTTATTTATTTATTTATTTATTTATACAAGCACTGGGTACAGTCAGAAGCGCAGGAGGGTGAGAGAATTCACCAGAGCCAGAGCGGGGAGCAGAGCAGGCAGAAGGACCGAAGTACACTGCTGAGGGGAGCAGCGGGCGGCAGCAGGAGAGGTCTGCACGCCATGCGGGACCCTCCTCCGGTGGCCGGGGAGCAGCCGGGGATCGAACGGGCACTGCAGAGGCTGCGGGCAGCTTCGCAACCCAGCGCTCAACCGCTGCGCCACCGGGGAGGCCCTATAACAGCATTTTAATAGTTAGAAATACATGCTGCAAAATCCTGTAAGTTATTCCCTACATCTTCCCCAATTGTGTACATCCTAATTGTGCATTGGATTGTATGATGTAACTCATCTGAAATTTTCTTTGAATTTAATTTTATATAAATTAGATTATTTGTTTTAAAAGAGAGAGAGAGAGAGACCTTGCTCCTTACTTCCAAACCTTCTGTGGTACCTACTCCAAGACTTGAGCAGGCAGCTTAGTCCTCAAAACATTAGTATCCTCGTCAGGAAAGTGGGGACACTCCCTACCTTGATGAGGTTGGAGACTTAAAGTGAGGGAAGTTTGTTTTCCTAACCTGTAGTCTTGACTGTGGTTGATTAAGTCTCCTTTTTGGAGCTGTATTCTTTGGCCTTAAGTCTTTTAAAACAAGTTCCTCTTTTGAATTGTGACTACTAGCAGGGAAGTAGTCACCTCCATTTCCCAGATTACCCTCAGCCTCTACCTTGTCAGGGGTAAGGACACTCTTCATAGGACACTCCCTAAAGAACTCCTTTTTCCTTTCATCATCATTATTATCCTTTCAGAAGTTTCCTAGCTGGTATCAAGTTAGAAAAAATCAAAATTTAACATAAGGGGCTTGAGAATGACCTGAAGCAGTGATGGAGTTTTTTGATGGTTAACTACTACCAGTGACCCATCTGTTTTCCAGTAAACTCAGACTGGATTCTTTACTGCAACACCCAGACAGATATTAGGGAAATGACACTGCCCAACCTCCACATTCCCTTGCTGCTGGGGTTTTTTTTTTTTTTTTTTAAGATTTATTTATTCATACAAGAGCTGGGGTACAGGCCAGAGGTGCCGGGAGTAAGAGGATTCACCAGAGACAGAGCGGGGAACAGAACAGGCAGATTGACCGAAATACACTGCTGAGGGGAGCAGCAGGCAAGACAGGAGAGGTCTGCTGCACCATGTGGGTAGCTCCCTGGCTGGCTGGGGATCAAACTCATGCTGCAGAAGCTGCAGACAGCTTCACAGTGCTGTGCTGTTATAACTCCTTGCACCACCAGGGAGGCCTGCACTCACCGCTGTTTATCAGACAGTATACCGAAAATATTGTTGAGAATCATTAACTTCTGTCCTAAAATATTGTTGAGAACAGTGAAGTTTTGTCATATTGTAACAAACGGCAATTTGATTGTAAATTTTGTTAAAAAGTTTGATTCTGTAATATTCATATAAGTTACTAGACAAACTGAGCATTCATTTATTTTTGTTCTGATGGGATTATGCTTGGATATGCACATTTTGCTTTACTTTTAAACTAGACATGAGAGATGATCAGCAAAATCAGAAGATTATAAGCTGTTTACACCTGAGGTAATATGACTGTTTTGTAGTGGTGCAAAGCATGTGTGTGTTTGCAAACTAAAACATACATGTGCATTAAAAAGATAACTTGCATGTTATATCAAATTGGAAAGCAAACTTTTGTAATAACCTGAAGCTAAGTGTGTTTAAATTACAAGCAACTAGTCATCAAAAAGCAATTATAATTAGCTGCTTTTTCAACTGTTGTTCAACTTTCTCACCAGCCCAAGTCCTGACCATTTTCTGTGATTTATCAGGGATTTCTTGTTTTTATTTTTATTTTTTTAAATATTTATTTATGCATCCAAGAACTAGGGTATAGGCCAGAGGTGTGGGGGGTGAGGATTCACCAGAGACAGAGCAGGTAACAGAACAGGCAGAGTGACTGAAATGCACTGCTGAGGGGAACAGCGGGCGAGTCAGGAGAGGTCTGCTGCTCCTTGTGGGTAGCTCCCTAGCCAGGAATCGAACGCACGCTGCAGTGGCTTTGGGTAGCTTCATAGGTTGTGTCTTATCCCTTGCGCCACCAGGGAGGCCCCCTTTCTTGTTTTTGGTGCCCTCCTTCCCACCTAGTCCAAACCCTAGATGATTTGGTTAGAATGCGTTGAAATGTTGACTCACAGCATATTTAAAATGCTTCACAGTGTTGCCTTTACACAATAAACAAAAAGCTCCCTGACCATCTTCCATGCAGGATGAGAGGCCTGAGACCTCTTTGTATATCTAGATTTTATTCTCTACATTATAGAAAGAAATAGAAAATCCAGAGACATTGAGTCATGTGTGATTACAAGTCAGGTTTGCTAGATTTTACTGCTGTCCCAAGTTCTTGGGCCCATTTCTTTTGACTCATGAATTCATTGTGACTATAGCACTGTTCCCAGGGCTGGAATATACATGTGATGTCCTTTATACAGTGTAATCCTCATAGCAATCCTTTGTAGGTTGATATGTATGTCTTCTTTTATGCAAAAGGAAAGTTATTCTTCTTAGGTTGATATGTATGTCTTTTATGCAAAAGGAAAGTTATCCTTCTTAGATTGACATGTATGTCTTCTTTTATGCGAAAGGAAAGTTATCCTTCTTAGGTTGATATGTATGTCTTCTTTTATGCAAAAGGAAAGTTAACTTGCTTAAAGTCGTAGACCCAAAAGATGATAAAGTTGAACCCCAGGCTGTATACCATTCTCTTGCTCTGAGCCTTTTCCCCATCTTCTTCCTTCCGACCACCCCTTCACAAATGCAGGCTCTAAGTCTGATACAGCAGGTCTCCAAATTGGTAGTTTCAGGACATGTACATTTTGGGTTGTTTTTTAGTATTTTTGCTTTAAAAAATGGAGGACTCCAAAGAGCTTCCCCCCCCCCCTTAAATGATATCTATCTTTACTTAAACCATATTAAAAATTAAAACAAAAATTTAAGACTTATTTTGTAACTCATAATAAAAATAAGAGTGTACAATAGCATAAATAACATTTTTATGAAGAATAACTGGATTTTCCAGTTCCAAAAATTTACTGAGGAAAGTGACATTGTTTTACTCTTTTACAAGTCTCTTTAATTTCTGGTTTAATAGAAGACAACTGGATTTTCTTATTGCTTCTCTATTCAGTATGTTTAACATTCTTGTTTTGTTTGAACCATCTGGAGAAGAAAATCAAAGCACATACATTTGGAAAAGGGAAGAGTATTTTATAGCCTTTTCAGGTGATTGTGTTCATTCCTTTTGATATTACACCAAAACAACAGATGTTTCTTAAAGTTGGACTGTGGAATCTGAAACCTTATCGGTGGACATTTTGAACTCTGTTGCATTGATATCCGTTTGTCTGTCTTACCTTTTACTTATGCATGATTTTTTAACATCATTTGGAAAATACTGATGCACTGAGTTATGCAGATCTCCCAAATATTGATGTATTGCCTTAGAAAATAAAATTTAAAAAAATCAAGTTTGCCATTATCACCACTGACCCTTGAAAAGCCTTGAAGCACTGGGACACTGTCAGGCTCAACTGGTATATACTGGTTTTCCAAACTTTTGATTTTCACTTGAAAGCTTAAATTTTTATCACAAATGAAGTATTATTTTTTGAAATGAGAGATTTACTTTGCTTTTTTTTTTTAAGATTTATTTATTATGCATACAAGAGCAGGGGTACTGGCCAGAGGTGTGGGGAGGTGAGAGGATTCATCAGAGACAGAGTGGGGAACAGAACAGGCAGATCGACTGAAATACACTGCTGAGGGGAGCAGCAGGCTCAACAGGAGAGCTCTGATGTACCACGTGGGTAGCTCCCTGGCCGGGGATCGAACTCAGATCTGCAGTGCTGCAGTGGCTGCGGATAGCTTCATAGTGCTTACACTTAACCCCTTGCGCCACCAGGAAGGTCCAAAGTTTACTTTGTTTTTTAGAAAATATCTGACAGATACTCAGGTCTCATGTTTTTCTCTTATTTTTTCAAGTAAAAGTGAAGTTCTATGAAAAAAATGTCACTTGTTTAGTTCAAAACTCAATTGCCTATGTACTTTTCCTCCAGGCCTGCTTCAATCTGTGGCAGAAGTACTAGGGGTATGCTCCTAATTAGGCTTGCAGTATAGTAGGAGGTATATAATCAGGTTATAAATTGAAATGGACTTTCATTGCTTCATCAGAATAGTTGAGTGAAACTGTCTTTTCCTATTTTTTGCTGTGAGAATGTGACAGTGAGGAATACAATGACTACTAGTTTGGTACTGAATTCATGCTGAGGCATCGGTAGTTTTAGTCATTGCTTTTGCACTATCAGAACAAATTTTCACGACAGTAAAAAGGAAAGAAACACCTTACTATGAAAATGATTTGATCTTCTACACCTCTAAAAAATCGAACCACACTTTGGAAATTGCTGATTTATTATGTAATAGAAATACTATAAGAATAGTAAGAATAGTTGTAAGATCACTAGTAGATAATTAAGTTTGAGAGATCTGATGAATCTTAAACATAACCTAATGAATATAAACAAAAATATTGTATAATAACCATCAAACTAAGAGACTAGATCCTAATTATTCTCACCACAAAAAAAATTATAATTATGTGACATGTTAGAAGTGCCTGCTATTGCTACAATGGCAAGCCTATTGTAATATATAAATGTGTTTACTCACCATGCTGTGTATCTTAAATTTACACAATGTTATATGTCAAATATATTTTAATAAAATTGTAAAATGTATGGGGAAAAAATAGTTGTAAGATCATGAACACATTAACAAGGAGTGAGCCGCTATGGAGTGTTTGAGTCATCTGTTACTCAGTGAGACATGTGCTGCTCAACGTCTAGAAGTTACATTCAGAAGTTTGACAAAATATCACAAAAAGAGGATCAAAAACTGCTATTTGAAATGCTTTGAATAGGATGCATAGAGTAATACTGTTCTAAATGTATCGCATACAGTATTTTTTTGAAGGCCCCTAACTTTTTATAAGAAATAATTCATTTTCTCTCTTTGAAGCCTGGGGATTTGGTAGGCAGGATAGTGTGGGAAGGAGGGCTAGGTACAGCAGGCACACAGAGCTGGCGTGGAGATACCAGCTGGCACCACCCAGATGACAGTAAGTTTTGACCCATGGCTCTTGTTTGGGGACTCCCGTATTAGAACATCAGTTTCTCCAAGCTTTCAATAAGAGTGGTATAAGATAAAGCAAACTGAGCCCAGAAAGCTGGAGATTGTACTCTCTATGCAACAATTATTAAAGTTACTTATTAATCCAATGGAAACTGAAGGATAAAGATTTGATAGACTGTGTAATTTTATGTTATTGCAGATCATGTTTACTTTGCTGGAATAATAAAGTAAAGCAGCACAGGCACTTAATAGACTATGTGGTGGGAAGGGACTTAGATTCAGGAATTTTAGTTTAGTAATTCTTCTTCCATTAACTTGCTGTATAACTTGGCTAAGTTATTTAATCCAGTAAAGCTTTAATTTGCTTCTCTGGGAAGGGACTGGACTAAATTTAAAGATTTTTTCTAACGTCAGGAATCAGGTACTACCTAATACATGAAAACTCAAAATATCTGGAGGAATTTTTGAATTTCCCTTTTCACTATATTTAAGGATACCTTAATAAAACAAATTCATTCGAAATTATCTCTAGATGTATATCTCATACCTCCTGGCTTGCTCCTTAACCTTTTCTGATCCAAAAGGCATATAAAGTAGTGGATTATGTTGCCTTAGTGGTATTTTGAAGATGTCAGTAAAAAAATAAATTCTCAGAGGATGAGAGAGATTGACGGTTCCATTAAAAACAGGTGTTGTACATTATATTTAGAATTAATTTGTGCTGTAGGAAGGTTGAAGTGCCTTGGGACACATCTGATTTGTCACTCTTGACTAGGTATTTACAAACTTCCTCAAAAGAATACTGATATAAACCAAGCTAAGACTGTGTGTGTGTGTGTGTGTGTGTGTGTGTTTAAGAGAGAGAGAGAGAGAGAGAGAGAGAGAGAGAGAGAGAGAGAGAGAGAGAGAATAAATGATGAACCTCAGTTCACTGTTAGTTGAAACAGATGTGTCCTAGATTCTAAGCCTAATGCTTTTGATAGTAGCTAAGAATTTTGTTTTTTAGTTTTCAGAAGGACCATCTGAGGTGAAATCTGATTTGCTTTCCTCCAGTTGATGCAGATTTAACCTTGAAAAAGCACCAAAGAGATCTTACTGAAGTTCCTCATTATTGTCTTAAAATTTTGTTTTATAACCTATTAGCATAGTTTTTCTTTGGGGTATGTGGGCAGCATTTCTTTATTAAATCTAAATAGAATATTCTTGAACTATCTGTTTCTGTATGTGTTGGGGACACATTCATAAAAACTGTCCTTATCTATATTTAGAATGCATATTGTAATATTGTATGTATAGTGAGTTTGGTTTTAAGTGAATACCTTTTATTTAAGGATACCATATTTGTTTTTGTTTCCATTTTCTGTTAAAATGTGCTTTCTCCCCACCCCCTTTTAAAAAGAACAAACAACTCTATTCTAAGTCTATTGTTAGAGTTTGGGGGTTTGTTTTATTTTAGGCATGTTTCTCCCCAAGGGACACGCTTTCTGTTTCAGACAGGTGCAGAGAGAGACAACTATGATGCTGGAGTTCTTGAGCCTCCCGGTTAGACTAAGTTCATCGGGGGGGCCTTCAAAGGTGGGGCTTCTTTCAAAAAAGCCTTTGGAATGAGTACACTTTTAATGGCTACTGGCTTTGTTCACAAATCCATGCTTTTGATAATCCATTAGCAATGAGTATTGCTTTATTAAAAGTGGATCTGTACACTCAGAGACTCCACTTATACTGAAAGTTGTCTGGTCATTTTGCAATTTTTCCTTTGTATATAAACAAGCACATTTCAGGCCTGACTATGTCATATAAGATGACTGTTGATTTTGAAAAGTCGCCATCAATCATGTAGCAAGTTAGTATTTACATATTTGTGTAGGTTAATTGCTTTTCTTTATAGAAATGAAATAGTGCTTTGATTTAATTTTGTTTTATTAGCTCCTTAGCATGACTGAAAGCAATGCTGTGTACTAAGCTCATTTATTCCAGCATGCATGTTGCCAAGTGTGAAATTGATTTACCCTTTTAGGAAATAGATTTCTTAGGCACATGTGTACATTACTTATCTGCTTCATGAGCATTTATTAATCTAAGGCAGAGATACTTACTAAAATATGTTTTTTTATTACAAATGTGAAAAGTATACTTAAAAAGTTAAGGAAAGAAGGAATGAAATGATTATTATCTTCTTGGGATCTCACTGCTCTTGGACATTAATTCACAATTTTTTTAAATTTATTTTATATAATTCTTGCATCATTTTTCATTTTTGCAATTCACAATTTTTGATGATAATAAATACCGAACCGCTTTGGGGGTGGCTGGTTTTTTTTTTTTTCAAGTCTGCATTTCCTTTTAAGCATGTCACTTGGGCTATCTTTCTTCTACTAATATCCAGATCTATTATGAAAAACATCTAAAATTTAGAAAGATCTCACGATCCCTCCTGTTAGATCAGCTACTGAGTTGTTAACCACTATGTCCCTGTCCTTGGTCTTTGAGATGTAATTCCTAGGAACACTTTACTCTTAGCAAATAAGCTTCCTCTACTCTCCCCACCATGGTTAGTTCAGTGTTTTCAGAGAAATAAAAAATTACTCCCTCAACACAATATGGTTGGAACATTTTTTTTTCAAGGTCACAAATAGTCAATTCCTGCATCTTAACAGTTTGTCAACTGCTCATTTTGGTTTAAGAATTGCCATTTTATGTTCCATACATGTGTATTTTTTTGAAGAATTAAAATATAGAAAAAGATGTCTGTTAACATATCTTTAATATTGTTTATCTTATTGTGATCAATAAGTACTTTATAGATCTTCAGAATTTCATTGGTATAAGCAAGAGAATTTTAGGGCTGATAGACATTTCAGATAATAGTTTGATTTATTTAATTCTTGCATTGAATTAATATTTATTTAGTTTTGAGGTTTTGTTTATAAATGAGTGTTGTGAATCCAAGATTGGAAAAGAAAAATTGCCTCTAACATAATTAAGCTCGCTACCCTCTCCTTGAAATTATTTTTGGAGTAGCTATTTGAATTCTAAAGGCTTTTTTGAAATTTGGTTGTATTAATGACCCATAGTTATTTTCTGAAATGTTCTTATAAAGAATAAAAGAAAGTATATGGTAGAGTTACATTTACATAAAACTATTGTTTGATTAGCACTTTATGGTTTGCAAAGGGTTATCAAGCTCAGTTAATCCTTAAGCCTTATAAAACAGATCCTCTTATTAACCCCCATTTTTCAGATGAGAAAATTGTGGCACAAAACGATTCAGATTTTAGCCTGATGTAGTAAAGCTGAGACTCTATCCAGATCTTTCTTTGTCCTCTTTCCCATATTCTATGCTTTTTGAAATTCCTAAATACCAGCACATTTGCACTTTTTATACTAATAATTATGTCTTCATGTGTTTTATCAAGAACAAATTCTTTTTTTTTTTTTAATTTTATTTATACAAGAGCCGGGGCACAACCCAGATGTGCAGGAGGGTGAGAGGATTCACCAGAGACAGAGCGGGGAACAGAACAGGCAGACTGACGAAATACACTGCTGAGGGGAGCAGCGGGAGAGTCAGGAGAGGTCTGCTCGCCACTTGGGTTGCTCCAAGGCCGGTGGGGAGCAAACCGGCACGGCAGAGGCTGTGGACAGCTTCACAGCGCTGCGCTCAGCTGCCTGTGCCACCAGGGAGGCCCTATCAAAAACAAATTCTCAGAGACATCATGGGTACAGCATGCTGCTGAGCACAATGTGAGCACTAACTACCTCTTTTTTTTGGGAGGGGGGACCCTCGCCGGCTGCCGGGGAGCAAACCAGCGCTGCACAGGCTGCTGGCAGCCTCGCAGCCCAGCGCTCAACCGCTGCGCCACCAGGGGAGGCCCACTAACTACCTCTTAAATCAGCCCAGAGGGAGAGGCAAAGGTACCCCAACTTAACTCCGGTCATTGTGAGAGTAGGAATGGGGTATAGCAATGCCCAGGACTGAGATCTTTGCCTTCATGGAGGCATGGCACTATGTGGAACCAGCTGTGGAGACAGATACGAAATAATTAAAGTCTAGATAATGTAACTGAGTTGTGGTAACCGAGTTGTGGTAACTGCCACAACAAAGGGGGAACTAAGAGTCTTAGTAAGGGTGTCCTGACCTGCCTGACTGGGACAGAAGCCTTCTTCAAAAATATTTACAGCTGAGATCGTGGGAAGAGAAGGGGCTGCCTAGAGAAGGGGTGGGTGGAGAGACAGGGAAGGATGCTTTGAGAGGAAATAGTTGGTGTCAGTCCATAATGGCAATTAACATGGGAGTTGAAAGTTGAAGATGGCAACAAGGTTGAGGATGGGGGAGGGTAGTAGAGATGAGCTTATGGAGGGAGGCCAGGGCCAGGGTATATAATGTCCAGTAAATATGTTAAGCATTTTGGATTTTATCCCAAGCCTTGGGAAATGATGAAATGACTTTTAAATGGGAGAGATTCCTCCACAACTAGCAGAAAGGATTTTGTCTTTTGCTGTGAGACTCTAATATTCCAAAGGGCTGTCTCAGTGAGGCATTTGTATTATAAGCAGTAATCATTAATTGTAGAAGTATCTATATTTTAAAATTATTCACACCACCCAGCAGTTAGGAAAATCTAGAAGAAAATCCTACTAAAGCCAATCTCCCCTATTTCTGGACCTACTAAACATAGAGCTTCCATATGATCCAGCAATTCCACTCCTAGGTATTTACCCAAAGGACACAGAAACATCCATTCCAAAGAACACCTGCACCCCTATGTTTATAGCAGCACTGTTTACAATAGTTAAGCTTTGGAAACAGCCCAAATGCCCAAAAATAGATGACTGGATCAAGAAGATGTGGTACATATACACCATGGAATATTACTCAGCATTCAAAAAAGATAAACACATGCAATTTGCAGCAACATGGATGGCGCTGGAAGGGATCATGCTCAGCGAAATAAGCCAGAAAGAAAAAGAAAAATACCGGATGGTCTCACTCATAGCAGGAATCTAGAAAACTTAAATAAGGGACCAGGAAAATGAATAACTATAAGAAAGTGAAAATCAAAATCAACAAAAAACTATGAACCAGAGACACTTTTTGGGGGGTGGGGGGCGGGAGGGGAGGGATTGGGGTCAGAATGGGGAGGTTGCAATTGTATGGGGAATATAAAAATAAAATTTATTATTTAAAAAAAAAAGCCAATCTCCCCTGTACTGTATTGACTATACTGGCTATAGATAGTCAGAATGGACTGGAAGAGGGAGCGAGAGCAGAAGTGAGGAGACTCGAGACTGCATAGATGGTACAACTCAGGGTGACAGTTTGGACAGAGATGGCGACGGAAGAAAGAGAGTATAAAGTGATGGATTCAAGAGAAGTTAAAGAAGGAAAGTAAGTCTTTATGGAATTAAAAGACCAAAGGAGGATTTATGGTAAATGAGGAATGGGTATAGGGAGGAAGAACATAAATTTGTTTCCGTATGGTAAGTTCAGACAGGTAAGGTCTGGACTGAAGGGAAAATTTGAGTTGTTAATATTGTGGGAACTGAAAGGAAACATCACCCTGAAAATATAATAGGGTGAGAAGACCTACCACCAAACTTTCAGACTCCAGCCCTGTTTTAAAATTCAGGTAGAGATGATGAGTCAGAGAAACAGAAAAAGTCCTTCAAAGATTGATTGGTTTTAGTAGGATTTTACATGTTTTTTTCCTGCTTTCTTCCAGATTTCCCCAACTGCTAGCTGGTGTGAATACTTTATGAATATTTATAAGTATGAATACTTCCACAGTTAGTTATAACTGGCTTATAGTGCAGGTGGCTCACTGAGACACTCTTTGGATTCATTCGAATCTCTTTGAAAGTCTCACAGCAAAAGAGAACTTTAAGAACCCTTTCCATTTATTGTCTTTGGAGGAATTAGGGGAACAGGGAATGACTTGGGAAAAAGCAGGAGGCCCATGTATCTCCAGAGTGGTACAAAGTTGTTTGTACAAACAGATTTGGGAAACAAAAGACATACCTTAATATAGCCATGGATAGTGATTGTGAGGATCAAGTGCAGTAAGTTACATGAGGAATTTTGTAAAATGATACTGCGTTAGTTTTTGTCTAAGGTCACACAGTGAGTGGTGGAGTCACACCCAGGCTTGGGGTTGGATGCAGTGCGGTCATCCCCGTGCGGACCCAGCTCCATGTCATATGTTGGATGCTGCTGTTGTCCCACCTCCTTGGTTTGCAAAACAGCTAGCATGGTGAGGGAGGTAATTGTTCCGGACAAAGGGGCTTTCCAGATAACAAAGAAGTCAACGATTTAGCACTTTTCATGAAATATTTTTAATGTATTTTATATCTACTCAATTTTTTTTTTTTACTTTCGTTGTTCTAACTTTATTTTTTTTTAAAGATTTATTTATTTATACAAGCACTGGGTACAGTCAGAAGCGCGGAAGGGTGAGAGAATTCACCAGAGCCAGAGTGGGGAGCAGAACAGGCAGAAGGACCGAAGTACACTGCTGAGGGGAGCAGCAGGGGGCAGGAGAGGTCTGCGCGCCAAGTGGGACCCTCCTCTGGTGGCTGGGGAGCAGCCAGGGATCGAACCGGAGCTGCAGAGGCTGCAGGCAGCTTCGCAACCCAGTGCTCAACCGCTGCACCACCGGGGAGGCCCTACTCAATTTTTTTTAATGTATTTTATATCTACCCAATGTTGGTGAAGTTTCTTTTTTTTTTTTTTTTTTGTGGGACCCTTGCCCGTGGCCGGGGATTGAACTGGCGCTGCAGAGGCTGCAGGCAGCCTCACAACCCAGCGCTCAACTGCTGCACCACCAGGGTAGGCCCTGAAGTTTATCTTTTTAAGAGTTCCTTGGGGAGATAGTTGTAAGCATTAGTTACTATCCTAGAGATGCTTGAGGTGAGAGAGGTGCACCTTTAGTGAGTATTCTAGATAGTTGGTATTTTTCCCCCTATCTTTTCCTTTATAGTTTATGTTTATTCTTCCTTATCTCTGTGCTGGGTGAGCCTGCATCACATGCTTTTTCTTCCCTTCCCCCACTCTCTTCACTGCTTTCCTTTCTTTTAGCTCTTACTGCTTCTTTGGTTATATGTGGGAGTTGGCTTTTAACCATCAGGACCTAGTGTTTCTTTTCCCTCTTTCTTGTTCAGGAAAAACACTGGATAAACTTTTTGGATTTGAAAGTGTGTAATGTCTGAGTCACTACTTGAGAAAATGCTAATTCATGGAAATCTAACTTCCAAAGCAAAAATGAGGAAGGAAAAGTTATCATTGAAAAATTCCTGCTAGTATATGCAGAATGAATGATAGATTGGAAGCCATAATTTTATTCTCTTTTAGAATGAGATCATCAGTGGATGCTAAAATGGTGAAAAATTGACAGGACACTTTAAAACAGAGGAATCAAGCTGACTGCTCTTAATCCACTGCTTGTTAACAATTACAACATAACAAAGTGGTTGATAAACCTCTATAAAGACCTAGATGGTAAATATCTTGGGCTTTGTGGACCCTACAGTCTCTGTTGTTGTAGTGGGAAATACAGCATACATACATGAATGAGCATAGCTAAGTTCCAACTTTCACTTACAGAACAGACAGTGGGCCAGATTTAATCCATGAACTGTTTGTTTACCTCTGATATAACAGAAAGTGTATAATACTACCTATGTAGTGCAGTAAGTCCTCACTTAACACCTGCAATAGGTTCTTGAAATTTCCACATTAAGCAAAACCACATGTAACAAAACCAGGTCCTCCAGTAAGTAACAATACTGTTTTCTGTGTGGCCAGGTATCTTTTTCCCTCATGAGTGTTATAATGAAGCAATGTTGAGCAAAACAACATAATTCAGGAACCTGTTTTGTGCTGTAGTCTTGTCAATAAAGTCAAGCCTACCTTAGATCAAAGCTCTGGGTCTGTCACACTTTTCAGGAAATTCAGGGGGATGAAAGAGCAAATTAAATGACATAAGAAATCCAGACTGTGGTCACTTGATAGTATGAATGATTTGGTTTCTCAGTAAATCAATGCATATAAAAGAGTGGAAGGATTTCTTGGGAGGAGAAGAGGGAAGAATGATATGTAATAGGAGGAGTTTGTGTAGTTGTATAGTATAGTATATACTATATAGTATAGTATATGCATTGGAGACTATCAGGGAACTTTGGTTTTTTTTTGTTTGTTTGTTTGTTTTTAATTGAGAGTGTGGATTCAGTTTTTATTTTTATTTTTTTTAAATAATAAATTTTAGTTTTATATTCCCCATACAATTGCAACCCCCTCATTCTGACCCCAATCCCTCCCCTCCCGCCACCCACCCCCCGAAAAGTGTCTCTGGTTCATAGTTTTTTGTTGATTTTGATTTTCACTTTCTTATAGTTATTCATTTTCCTGGTCCCTTATTTAAGTTTTCTAGATTCCTGCTATGAGTGAGACCATCTGGTATTTTTCTTTTTCTTTCTGGCTTATTTCGCTGAGCATGATCCCTTCCAGCGCCATCCATGTTGCTGCAAATTGCATGTATTTATCTTTTTTGAATGCTGAGTAATATTCCATGGTGTATATGTACCACATCTTCTTGATCCAGTCATCTATTTTTGGACATTTGGGCTGTTTCCAAAGCTTAGCTATTGTAAACAGTGCTGCTATAAACATAGGGGTGCAGGTGCTCTTTCGAATGGATGTTTCTGTGTCCTTTGGGTAAATACCTAGGAGTGGAATTGCTGGATCATATGGAAGCTCTGTTTAGTAGGTCCAGAAATCTCCACACAGCTCTCCATAGTGGTTGGACCAGTTTGCACTCCCACCAACAGTGCAGAAGAGTTCCTTTTTCTCCACACCCTCGCCAACATTTGTTGTTGCTAGTTTTTTTAATATGTGCCATTCTCACTGGTGTAAGATGGTATCTCATGGTAATTTTGATTTGCATTTCTATCAGGGAACTTTGAATGTCAGGTGATTTTAAGGAATTCCTCTTAGTTCTATAGTTTCTAAGATATGAATGCTGGATTATATGTAGGTGAAATAACATGATGCCTGGGATTTACTTTAAAATGCTGTAATAAATAAAGAACATAGAAAAACAAAAATAAAATATTCTAGTAGACAAGTATATGTAGTAGGGAGTGGAGAACCATTTGCAAAATGTTGATAATTGTTGAAACTGAGTGATAGATACTTGGGGTTTTATTATATTAGTCTACATTTTATGTTTTCCAATTTTTTTAAGATTTATATTTTTTATTTATAAATACAAGAACTGGGATGTAGGCCAGAGGTATGGGAAGTGAGAGGATTCACCATGGAAAGAATAGAGAACAGAACAGGCAGATCTACTGAAATACACTGCTGAGGGAAGCTGTGGGCTAGGAGATGTCTGCTGTGCCATGTCGGTTAGCTCCCTGGCCAGGGATCGAACTCATGCCACAGTGACTGGTGATAGCGTCATAGCACTGAGACTTAATCTCTGAGCCACCAGGGTTGCCCTGTTTTCAAATTTTTATAAGTAAAAATAATGTTGACTATAACCCCTTGATGGTTGCATAGAAATAGAAGGAAAAGTCAAATGAAACAATATTTTTTCATATGGTTAGTAGAATTTTTTGTTGCTGATTATTCATTTCAGTAGTAGTACTTCCCTTATTTTCTCAGTTGATGTCCCTTCTGCCCCTTGAAAATTAAGTTCTTATTTTCACATTCTAATTTCAAATAGCTGTCCCTAGTTACTCGTGCCACTGGTATTCATTATGCCATTTACACTTTGTTCAGAAATAGAAATTGAACTACTTTACTAAACTGCTTTGTGACTGCCTGGATAAAGACCTTGATTGGATCTTTGGTACTGAGTCTGCCAGTTAGGGTAACAAACTTCTTATTTTAAAATTATGAACAGGAGAAAATAAAGGGGGGGACCCAAAATAACAAGAATTTACATTTAAAAAAAATGACTGAAGGGGGAAGCAAGACATAATTAGTTTGAGATGAGAGCAGCGAATCAGAACAAATAGCTGCTTACAGGGACAAATCAGTGGAATGTGAAAATTCATCACCATAACCTACATTTTTTCTGTACCAAGAGATTTGCAGCTAACAATCTGGGTGACTCATTCCTATGCTGGGAGGGTGAGGTAATGTTCTTGTGAGGGATGATGTCATCTCTCTACCTGAACTGCATGCATAGATCTCTTCTTGTGGCTCTCCAGGAAAAGCACCATCTGCTTCCACATATGCAGCCTGAGAGACTTTGCAGAGCGGGGTGCAAAGGTTAGCAGCCGTGTGTATGACTCATAGGCAGCCAATTAGGGAAGAGCAGCTCTTTGAAAGTAAGCTTTTAAAATCATAATCCAGAAATATGACATGACGATTCAATATCGAATCATCATGCTTTTTTTGTTATTGTTTTGGGGTTTACACTTCTCTCATTGAGTTAATGCTGTTGAAGATTTAACTTTTAAAATAAGGCAATTTTTCTCAATATGTTCAGTGAAATCAAATCTTCCTGGTCATTTAAACCATATTTTTTAATTGCAGATAACTTGCTTTTTTCTTTTCTTTTTTTTTTTAACTTTTGTGGGCATGTAGATCATCCTTAAAACTAAGGTGAATTTTAGTCCATGTTAGTTGAACTGCATTGGTTTTCTTTGCATTTAGGAGTCATTGTGTTCCCTAAGCGTCTGCTACTGCTTGGGGGAGAATTACAGGGCAACCCCAATGTTAGTGCCCCTTGCTGCCTTATATCAAAAGAAACTTAATGGAGGAGGGAACAATTAAAACAGCTGTTATCTTTTTGACAGATCCATTAACCCCTTTTCCTCTTTTAGTGATGCATGCCTGTTGTCCTTCTGCTTACTTAACTAGTGCTGCTGATGATATGACCAGACAACTGTACTACCTGTTTCTAACTTTATAATTTGAATATACTGCTCTAGTAAAAAGAATATTTAACATAGAGAACAGTAAATATTTGATTTTCTAACTAATATTTAACCCAAAATGGTCAAATGCTACTGTCTTGAAACTAAGGTTATTTTTCTGGTATTATTAAGATATATAAGAAAGCAAAGAATAAAACAGTAATGCTAAAAGCCTCTCATATTGTGAGGCGCAATACATGGCAATGTCATCTAAGAGTTTGTTAAAAATCAAGTGTTTTTTCAATGAAGAGTGATAATTGGAGATCTTTAAATACATCATATAAATAGTTTATATGGTTTGGCCTTCTGAATTTAATGACACGGCTTCTGCAAGCCTCTTGGATACCTTTCTTTTCTCTTTTAACCTTTTATTTGGAAGCAATTTTAAGTTATAAAATTTACAGAAATAAAAATAATACCAAAAAAACCACCAACCTCTTTATACACAAATTTACTACCCCAGACTTTGTTTGTGTTATCATTTGAGCACTCTGTCTTTCTCCCTTTCTCTCCCAAACCCCCATGCCACTTCTATTTCTCAAAACCTCTGATATCTTCTCTTTGCCCTTCTATATAAAAATTGAAACGTCCTCATTTTCTGTTTGATACTTCCTTCTGATTAGATTCAGGTTGTGCATTCTTGGCTGGAATACTACATAGGTGATGTTGTGTTCTCTCTTAGGGTATCTCATTCATCACTCATCAGTGATGCTAATTTTGATCATCCAGTCAAGGTGTTGTCCGAATTCTCTATATAATAATATTAGTTAATGCAATGAATATTAATTCTCCATTAACTTTTTTCTAATTTCTTGTAACTAATAAACCATTTGGGAGAGGAGGGGAAGACACTTTAAGGCCATGCAGTTATCCTCCTCATAAAAATTTCTACCTGAATTTAACCCCATTGCTTATCTCTGCCTGATGTAATCCTTATTATGATGGTTACAAAATGCTTATTCCTATCCCACCTCCCTTCATATTTACTAGTAGACATTTGGCATTTAATAGCAGTAAATTCCTTCTCCCCTGTCATGTATTTTATCTACTTGTTATCAGTATGGTCTCTTGAATTCCTTTTTTTTCCCCAGTGCTTTATAATTTAGTACTTAATTATTTTGTACTTAAATTGCTCTAGATTTAAGTGGTGGCCCACTCCCATCTTTTTTGATCATATCCTTGAGTACATTGCTTTTACAGCTGCTGTATAAACATTGTCTAAACATGAATGAACACCTATTAGTATACCTGATAAATATTTTTTAAAGGTACAGTAAACAACTTTTGAGGTTATGATGATGACTTAGTTTATGGTTATAGCAAAAATAATGGTATTGAGGATTGGGAAGATCTTTGTCAGCAAACTTACCCTGCCAAATTTTTCTTGGATTTCAAAGCAAACAGTAAGCATGAAGGCCAGATAGGATTTCACTCGGCAGTGTTGATACAACAGGTTGTTCCAGGGAGAAGAAATGACATTGGCAATGATATAACTGACCAATAAAAGTAACATTAAACACTAGGGAAAAGTGAAAGACACAGAGGAAAATGTTATTTGAGGTCATGTGTAGAGCGCATTGAATGTCAGCTTTAAGATTTGGGGTTTTTATTAAGAAGACAATATAGAGCTGTTGAATAGTATCATACCAAGTTTGACTCTGACTCAGGTTAGTCTAGAAGATATGTACAGGTTAAATTCAGGAAATTACCAGTTAAGAAATGTAAAAAGGCTATTATAGTAGTTCATGCTGGAGATAGAAGGATTTGAACTAGAAAATTAAATAAGTAGATTAGAAAGGTAGTTTTCAGCCTGTCCTTCAGATCCCCAGGGATGTGGGGCAGAGCTGGGAAAGGAGGGGAAAGTGTAAGCTGGGCACCAACTTAGAACTCCCAGTGACTAGAGGAGAGTTTTCAAGTAAGCATTCCTTTAAAGAAAGGATTCGGCAGCTTAAGGAACAAAGATGTGCATAGAGAAAGTTGTTTTTAACAAACTTATGACAGTTTGGATTTTGGTTCTTGTTTGTTAAACTCATTCTTGTTTTATATTCCCTTTTCCCAAGCTTTTGAGCCTAGATGGTCAGGAAAATAGATATTAGATAAAGTAAGTCAAATTGTATTTATTTTTAAATGTCACAAGGACAATGTCTCAAAGTCATGTGCTGATACTTTTTCTCAGGACACAAGATGTACTTGGCCAAAAACTTTATAGAATCACCTTAAACTCTTTTTTTTTAAAGATTTATTTATTTTATGCAAGAACCGGGGTACCGGCCAGATGCGGGGGGGGGGGGGAATGGGTGTGTGTGTGAGAGGATTCACCAGAGACAAAGCGGAGAGCAGAACAGGCAGACTGACGAAATACGCTGCTGAGGGGAGCAGCAGACACAGCAGGAGAGGTCTACCATACCATGTGGGACCCTCACCGGCCGGCCGGGTTTGAACCGGCACTGCAGAGGCTGCGGACAGCTTCACAGCACGGCGCTCAACCACCTGCGCCACCTGGGGAGGCCCACCTTGAACTCTTTTCTCTTACGCATCCCATACAAGGATCTACCATGAAATCCTGGTTTTTCCTTCCCGCTATTGCCCAAATCTGACCACTGCTATCTACCTAATTGTAACCATCATTATCTCTGCACATTCGCTTGCTCTCCCTGCTTCTACCCTGGTCTCTGCAGCCTGTTCGCTTTCCTTGTACATCTTAGACATTATGGCACACATCCACCGTAAGGTATTTGCAGAAGCTGCTCTCCAGATATCAGCATGGAGTGATGTCTCACCTTTTGGCTTTGCCCTGTGTTACTTTCTCAGTGTGGCCTACCCTGAGTTCCTTTTAGGCCACCCGCTTCCCTCCACACACTGAACTTTCAAGTTCCTCTTTATCTTGTTCTATTTTTTCCCTATGCTTTTTGTCATCTAATATACTCTATCATCATTTATCATGTTGTTTGTCTTTCAACACCAGAGTTTGAGCTCTACACAGGCAGTAGAGCTTTTCTGTTTTACTCATTGGTCTATCCTAAGCAACAAAATAGTACCTGGCATACAGTAGACCCCCAATAAGCGTAGTTGAAAGAAGGCAGAGCAGCTAAGAGCATAGAATCAGTAAGCTGGGTTACTGGATTTTTTTACTCACAGAAGATTTGAGGAAGTAAATAAAAGAAATGATGGGATACTGCTTAACTGAACTTGTGTTCCACGGATCTGAGCCTGTGACAGTTACTGACCAGGATAAAGTAGACTTGCAAAATACTGCATATACTCTCCCTTTACTGGAAAATCATTTTGTTCATTAGCGTGTGTATCACCGCAAGGGCTCCTAGTAACTCTTCTTGAAATCACTTGATTATAGAATGCTTTCAATATCATTATGGGAAATTGTTAGCCCCTACAAGCAGAGCTTAGAAAAACTAGACCAGAGGATTACTGGTAAGCCCAAGAGAGATTGGCTAGTCTTTTAAATTGATTTGGGTTGATAAACTACCTTGTAGAGGGAGGCCAGAATACCTGGGCTTAGGACTCCAATTCTGAATACTTCTCTTAAAGTTCAGATCCATTTATTTTTTATTTTATTTTATTTTTTTAAGATTTATTTATTTGTTTATTTATTTATACAAGCGCTGGGTACAGTCAGAAGCGCAGGAGGGTGAAAGGATTCACCAGAGCCAGAGCGGGGAATAGAACAGGCAGAGTGACGAAATACACTGCTGAGGGGAGCAGCGGGCAGCAGGAGAGGTCTGCGCACCATGTGGGACCCTTGCCTGGTGGCCGGGGATTGAACCGGCACTGTAGAGGCTGTGGGCAGCTTCACAACCCAGCACTCAACCGCTACGCCACTGGGGAGGCCCCAAGTTCAGATCCATTTAAAAGTTAGTTTTTGTTTTAGGTCTTTGGGAATAAGATGATCATCCCTTCCCTGGATGGAGACCTCTTCCAGTGGGACCGAGACCGTGAGAGTATGGAAACAGTTCCATTTACAGTTGAATCACTTCTTGAATCTTCTTACAAATTTGGAGATGATGTTGTTTTGGTTGGAGGAAAGTCTCTCACCACCTATGGACTCAGTGCTTATAGTGGAAAGGTGAGTGAAAATGTTGAATTTAAGGAGAAATCAGGATAGGTAGGGCTAGAAGAAATAGTTTCTTATACTCTACTGTTAGTGAATTTTCTTATAATTTTCACCCGGGAATATCATTTGTTTTAATAAAAGAAGCATGAACTAGGAAAAGGGCAATATAATTAAGAAAACTAGCTTTGTCAAACATAGTAGAATAAGCAGCAAAGCTAAGGAGCAGCAGGAGAAAGAGAAAGAATAAATATGGCTCGTGTGTGGTTTTTATACATTATTTTGAAATCTTTGCAATATTCCTAAGGGACATATTTTTATTTTTAAGATGAGGAGCCCTCCAAAGATTAATAGTAATCCCAATGATAGAAATAACTGCTACATTTATTTATCTAATAAGAACCAAGAAGAAAGTTTGTGTTTATTTTTTCAAATGAGAAGACCGAGACTTTGAAAGACTCAGAAACTTCCAATCAGATTTCACATGGATCTGTCCTATGATAGTCATACTGTTAGTGACCTTGGCTTTCTCTATTAGTAGCTTGTAGGATATAATCAGGGTCTGCTTCTCACAATCAGTCTTACAATATAAATCCATTATTAGGAATAACTAACATAAAACATTTCTTTTTAGAAAGGACAGAATCTTTAATGCCTTCCTGCCTTGATGTGATTATAATATAGATGATGTGGTATATATGTGTGTGTGTATGTATGTGTGTGTGTATCTATCTATCTATCTATCTATCTATCTATCTATCTATCTATCTATCTATCTATCTATCTATCTATATAATGCGTATGTGTATATATCAGACTAAAGACCCAAACAAGGAAGACTAGGAAAATGGCCTTTTGACCCCTTGAGTTCAGACTTTCATTATACCTAATCTAAGTTAGACCCACAGCACCTTCTTGCTCAGGTAAATGGTGCACAACACCATATATGATTCAGAGTTACAGGTTCACATCTCTTGAGATTTACGTTACCACACCACACCTACCACCAAGGCACTCATTATCATCCATCTGAGAGTATTTCTATTTTAATGAAGATTTGAAGAAGGTACTTTTAAATACTACAGCTAAAAGAAAAGTTCAGATTTTCAGACACCAAATACTTATATGGAAACTCTGAGGTTGAATTTTTTTTTTTTAATTCATCCGGAATTGTGCTAGTGCTGCTGTTCCTAAGGTATTTCAACTGGGTTTCCATTTCTTATATATCCCCTGGAAATCTTCAAAATCAGACTAAAATGATCTAAATCCTTAAAATCATTCTCTGAAACAAATATTCACTGGTACTATTATTATTATTTTTTTTTTTAAAGAATGGATTTTTTTTTTTAAGATTTTTTTTATTTATACACGCACTGGGTACAGTCAGAAGCGTGGGAGGGTGAGAGAATTCACCAGAGACAGAGCGGAGAGCAGAGCAGGCAGACTGACGAAATGCACTGCTGAGGGGAGCACCAGGCTGCAGGAAAGGTCTGCGCGCCATGTGGGACCCTCGCCCGGCAGCCAGGAATTGAACCGGTGCTGCAGAGGCTGCGGGCAGCTTCGCAACCCAGCACTCAACCGCTGCGCCACCTGGGAGGCCCACTGTTACGATTCTTAATAGCTCATTTTAGGAGTTGGTGACCTAGCTGATGTATCTTAATACTAGGGGCACTTTTTTACACCTCTCCTCATCCTTTTATAATGGATAGAGATTTGTTTAATGTCTCTGATCTCCGGTAACTAATATCCCTTACTAGTTTTATATCTGTGTTTGCAGGTGAGGTACATCTGCTCAGCTTTGGGTTGCCGCCAGTGGGATAATGATGAGCTGGAACAGGAAGACACACTGCTTCTGCAGCGCACCCAGAAAACTGTCAGAGCTGTCGGACCTCGTAGCGGCAATGAGAAGTGTGTATTCAGATAATGTTGCTGTTGATACTTAGAAGCACAAAGCCATAATTCTTTGGATTTTTCTTTATGAAAAATTTCTGAACTATGTATTGCCCTAAAAGCATACTGCTCTTAGAAGAAATTTAGACCCTAAGTTTAAAAGGGCTTTACATTCAGAACTGAACTTTCAAAATTTGCTTTAGGATATGGTAACCAGAAGGAATCCCAGAAACTGTCCACTATTAGTTTCGTCCAAGGTTAATGATATTTCTCAAAGCAGGCTCATTGGTCAAAATTCTTGGAATGCAAAAAACTCTCAAGGCAGAGTTCCTGTGCTTTTTATTTCAACTTTGGCCTACAGTTCTCCCTACTATATAGTTTCTTAGTTTGTCTGACTACTCCAATTTAAAAACATTTTAGTCTATTAAAGTACTTTTCTGGCCAAATAACTTTTTGCTTCCTTTTTAAAGTAATGAATTACTTATGTAAGCTTTTAATTTACATATGTGATTACAAAAAATAAGATGAGTGAGTTAGATATGATGTTCCTAAACCACATATTTGACTCTTTAATGCTAATATTTAAGTTTAAACTTGCATATGCAGTAAAAATAATTTTAGATCCCACCTCTTATCTTTTGAAAGTGAACCAGACTTTCAGATTTTGTCTAATCTGATGTAATGTAATTCAGTTCCCTGAAACTTGTAATGTAATGTAATTCAGTTTCCTGAAACTTGTTTTCTTAAACTCAGTTAAGAATGTATTCTTTCTACAGTCTCTGGACAGTGCATGGTGCTTTTCATCAAATGGCAACCTGACTTTCTTTAGCTTGGTGGGATTTTGTTTGTTTCCTTAAGCATTTGACTGAGCTGTGTGCTCAGTTAGGAATAGTCTTGGATCTCAGATCCTTGTTCTTGACATATTTTTAACACAGAATTCTTTAGGTCATTTTATTTCTAAGTGACAAAACTTTATGTATCAACAGTTAAGTGATTTTTCTATATGTTAATTCAGAGGAAACATTATTGCTGATGTTTTGTGGACAAGGACACTGAAACTCAAAAGGTTAAATGACTTGGCAGATCTCAGGCAGTAGAAATCCAAGATTGGAGCTGATGTGGTAGGACCTTCAGGTCTGGTATCCTTGGCCATATTGCTGTTCATGCCGTGTTTTACATATAAATTATAAATTGATACATTCAAATTCATGATTTGCCTTTTATATTGTCTTATTGTGATATATTCATTTTTCTGCACTCGAATAAAATGTACCCAGACTTGGAGGTAAGTCAGACTGCATCCTACCTCACTTTAAGATAAGTTAATGTGCCTTAAATAAATTGTTCTGATTTGGAAATGTGACCATTTGTTAATTTTCTAGAATTTGTCCCTTAGCTGTGTCAGTTCACAACTCTGGGAACAATTGTTTCTAAAAGGTCAGAACAAAAGTCTGCCCTCTTGTGGCATAAATCTGCAGAGTACTTTCTAAAAGTTTGTTTTGAGTTATTTTTTTTCTCGTCACAAAATTTTAGTGTTTGCTTCTTCAGTCTAGAAGAGTTCTTTATTATTTGGTCCTTTTATTTAAAATGTAAAATTCTAAAACACGCCTTTGTAAATTTAAGGTGGAATTTCAGTGTTGGCCACTTTGAACTTCGGTATATTCCAGACATGGAAACTAGAGCCGGATTTATTGAAAGCACCTTAAAACCCAGTGGGAACAAAGAAGAGTCCAAAATTATTTCAGATGTGGAAGAACAGGAAGCTGCCATGATGGATACAGTGATAAAGGTCTCAGTTGCTGATTGGAAAGTTATGGCATTTAATAAGAAGGGAGGACATCTAGAATGGGAATACCAGGTACTTCTAACCACTAAATTTATAAATAGGTTTCTTTCTTTCTCAGTTGGATTGATATTATTGGGTAGAGGGAAATGACTCTCATTTTGAATTCTCAACTTGCTTTCTGTGCTTTAAAAAATGTGGTTTTATACCTATTAGAATGGCTGTTACATAAAAAAAAAAAAGAAGGTAAGCATTGGTGAGAATGTTAATGAACAGTGTAAAACATTATATCTGTGCCTGTTGTTGAGAACATGAATTGGTACAACCACTGTGGAAAATGCTGTTTTCCATGATTTTTTAAAATTAAAAAAATAAAACCACTGTATGATCTAATAATCCATCAACAAAGAGATAGCAGTACCTCTCTGTTCATTGCAATATTATTCACAATAGCTAAGATAAGGAATTAGTCTAAGTGTCCACCAGTGGGTGAATGGTTACAGGAAACATGCTGTGTGTATTATTCACTAAAACATGCTGTGTGTATTATTCAGCCTCTCAAAAGGAAAGCTTGTCATTTACCAAAACACATAGGAACCTGGAGGACATTATGCTAAATGAAATAAACCAAGCCCAGAAAGATGAACTTTGAACCATCTTTTTTACATGAGGAATGTGAAAAAGTTGAACTCATAAAAATAGGGAGTAGAATAATGGTTACCAGAGGCTGGGGGTGGGAGAAGTAAGGAATTGTTTGTCAGAGCGTACAAAGTTTTAGTTATGCAGGATGAAGAAGTTCTAGAGATATAAGGTACAGAATGTTGACTTATGGTTAACAATACTGTAGTACACACTTGAAATTTGCTGAAAGAATAGACCTTTTTTTCCATAGATTTATTGAGATATAACTGGCAAAAACTGTATATTTCAGGTGTCCAGTGTGGTGATTTGATTTACTTACACATGGTGAAATGAGCAAAATAGACCGTAAATGTTCTCACCACGCATAGAAACAGTGTGAGATGATGGATTTGTTAACTAGCTTTGGATTTGTTAACATCACATTGTACCCTGCTAATACATACATTTTATTTGTATATAATATGCTTGGAAAATTAAAATTAAAAAAGAAATATGTGATTTTAAGTAGTATTTTAGGAGTTTAAGCTATGTAAATACTGCTTGAAATTATTTAAAAATCTCTTCTGTTTTTGTTTAGTTTTGTACTCCAATTGCATCTGCCTGGTTGGTTAAGGATGGCAAAGTCATTCCCATCAGTCTTTTTGATGATACCAGTTATACATCTAATGATGGAGTTTTAGAAGATGAAGAAGACATTGTAGAAGCTGCCCGAGGAGCCACAGAGAATAGCGTTTACTTGGGTGGGTAGATGTTCCTACCTATGACAGTACACATGGACATCCAGATTATATTTCTACATTGTTCTTTCTACTCAGTCATGCCCACAGTGGTGTTATTTCACAAATATATTCTTCGTGGGCCTCCCCAGTGGCGCAGCAGTTGAGCGCTGGGTTGCGAAGCTGCCCGCAGCCTCTGCGGCGCCGGTTCGATCCCCGGCTGCTCCCCGGCCACCGGAGGAGGGTCCCACATGGCGCGCAGACCTCTCCTGCCGCCCGCTGCTCCCCTCAGCAGTGTACTTCGGTCCTTCTGCCTGCTCTGCTCCCCGCTCTGGCTCTGGTGAATTCTCTCACCCTCCCGCGCTTCTGACTGTACCCAGTGCATGTATAAACAAAATGAACAAACAAATAAATAAAAATAAAATAAAACATGCCTCTATAAAAAAAAAATATATATATATATTCTTCGACTTGGATTATACTAAAGATTTATACTTTGTGTTTCATTCCTACTAATTTTCCGTTTCTCCAATTCTGAAGCTTTAAATTACTACAGCATATACTTTTGCTCTGCTACCTATATTAGAGAGGCTTAGAAATGTTCTCTTTATAGGACATGATTTTAAATTACTTAAATATCCTCAAAATCTAAATCTATCTATGTTTAATTTTGCATCTATATCTGTTTGCCCTCCCCTTGAAATTACCTTTCTCCTACGCATTTGTACAACTTATTTAGAAAATAAAAGCAAAATTCTGTTGCATTTCTGGGCAATTGAAGATCTATAATATATTTTGAAAGCCTTCTAATCTAATTATTTGAACTAGTTTTGGTGGTCAGATACTTACAAATTTCTCCAAGTTCTTTCACTGTGTTACTCACCCCTCAAGTTAAGTAAAATTTAAGAATTCAAAAGAATAGCATGCCTTATATGTGTAATGATGGTATTTAACAATTAGCATTATCTCTGAAATTATAGATGTTTACATTTCCTCATGGAGAAAGTTATTTAGCCTAAACTGTGTTTCTTTAGAGTGCAGTGACTTATTTAGGAATTTTCCTACTGGAAGATTTTGCCAATCATTTCAGAAATGTGCTATTATTTGGTGAGAAATACAGTGTGAACTTGTGTTTAACTTTTCCCCTGTTTTTTTTGTTAAAAAATCTTCTATCAAATTTGATTGCTTCAGGTGTGAACTCTTTGAAAAGAGCTATGATGCAATATAACTGGAATTAAATTTAGTTTTATTAAATCAAAATCAACCTTTTTTGAAAAGAAATCAAGGTGTTTGATTCTAAACTTAAATAACAATGTTCTGGTTGATTTAGGAATGTACAGAGGGCAGCTGTATCTACAATCATCGGTCAGAATTTCAGAAAAGTTTCCTACAAATCCCAAGGCCTTAGAATCTGTTAATAATGAAAATTCTATTATTCCTTTGCCAACAATCAAATGGAAACCCTTAATTCGTAAGTGAATTATAAACTTTTGTAAAGATTAAGGTGTTCATAAACTTAATCCTGACTGTCTTTATCATAGTTTTAAATACTGCAGAGACTACAACTATTATATACTCTATTTTTTGATAAACTTGGAATATATTTCAAATATTAATGAATTTTAATGATCATTTAGAACATGATTTTATTGAAGGAGCAATTGCTTCTATTGAATACATTAATAAAATGTTTCTCCACATAACTTAGACAAACTCTTACCCTTTCACAACCATGCCTGTCACTTAATGTGTTGATATGAAGAATATTTATGAAAAATCTGGTTATCACATCTTATTCTTTGAGACACTTGAATTTAAGTAATTAAGCCACAAATTTCTTTAGTTGTCTTTCTATATCTTGTGTATGTTTTTTTATCTCGTCATATCGTACTTTAATTTATTTAAGTGACTCACCTTCTGTATAAGACTGCTTTTCAAGGGAGAGAGCCTTGAGCCATTTGTTTGACTTATGTATTTGAACTGACCTGTGTTTGGATATCTGTTGTTTGAATGAATGAAGTACATGCATTTTCATTAAAGTTACCACAGTTAATTTTTACTATTTTGTTTTAGATTCGCCTTCCAGAACTCCTGTCTTAGTCGGATCTGATGAATTTGACAAATGTCTTAGTAATGATAAGTTTTCTCATGAAGAGTACAGTAACGGTGCACTTTCAATCCTGCAGTATCCATATGGTAAGTATGATCACTCTTGGATTGAAATGCTGGGATTTATTTGTTAATTTATTAATTTGAACTTAATAGAATTCAAATGAAAGATAGTCAATTGGATGGTAGAAAATAAAATATGGAAGGCAGTACTGTCGCCCAGGGGTGCAAGCTCCAAGGTCAAATTGCCAAAGTTCAAATCCCAGTTTTGCCACATCCAAGGCTGGGTATACCTAACTGCCCTGTGTTTCGGTGCCTTTATTTATAAATCAAGGGTTGTAAACCTAATATCTATCAGGTTGTTGTGAGATAGATCTATGAGGTCTAAATAGGATAATGCACATATAAGTTAATTAGCATCTTGCTTGGCAAACAGTAAGTGTTCAATAAGCATTATTCATGTTATTAGTTCTCATTTAATTGTCACATATGTGATATAATATTGGCCTGTATAATGAAGAAAATATATTTTTCTCATAAAGCTATATGAAAATGCTATAAAATGAGGTTGTTTTCATTTTGTCCTCTAACAGGGAAAATTAGTAGGAAAGTAATTATTGTAGAATTTAAATTGATAAAAAGCACACGACTTTGAACTAGAAATAGCAGTCTTTGACATAGATGTAGAAGACAAGAAGGGCTGCTTTTTTTTTTAAGATTTATTTATTTATGCATACAGAACTGGGGTACAGGCCAGAGGTGTGGGGGGTGAGAGGAGACAGAGTGGGGAACAGAACAGGCAGATTGACCAAAGTACACTGCTGAGGGTAGCAGCGGGTGAGTCTGGAGAGGCCTGCTGTGCCATGTAAGTAGCTCCCTGGCCAGGGATCAAACTCACTCTGTGTGGCTGCGGATAGCTTCATAGTTTGCGTTTTAATCCCTTGTGCCACCAAGGAGGCCCAAGAAAGACTGCTTTTAAAGACAAACTCATTTTGACAGCCTGAAATGAACCAAAGAACAAGATGGAGATATTTTTCTTTCACCTTTTGAAGAATGATTAATTGTAAAATTGGTATTCTGTTGATGCTAAATGCAAGAGAAGTTTAAAATCCTTGAAGGAAGTTTTAGTGTTATCTAATTCTTTCTTGCATTTAAAGTATTGCGTTATTAATGTAATAAATGGGGCCACTCTGAAGCTGTTTTTCTAGTCTTATTATTCAATATAAAGAAAATTTAAGATGCTTAATGGAATATAGAAAAATATATTTGTGTAGCAAATAAAAAGATAAATGAAACTGAGAAATGTGTTGGAGATGAAACTTTAAGAAAGTAAATTAGTGTTATAGGCATAGGAAAATAGGTAGTTTTGAACAGTTAAAGGTGGATCTACATGGTGGATCTTTTAAAAAAAAAACTTTTAATGTTTGTTTTTTTAAGATAATGGTTACTATCTCCCATACTACAAGAGAGAAAGGAGCAAACGGAGCACCCAGATCACTGTCAGATTTCTCGAAAACCCCAGTTATAATAAGAACATCCGCAAAAAGGATCCAGTTCTCCTCTTACACTGGTGGAAAGAAATAGTTGGAACTATTCTTTTTTGTATTATAGCAACAACTTTTATTGTGCGCAGACTTTTCCATCCTCATCCTCACAGAGTAAGATGTTTTTCAGAATCTAATTTATTTCAGTGTTGGGTGTATAGAAAATATATTGGGTATATGTGGTGGGTGGCAGAAAAATCTTTGCTGCCCATGCCCTCCTTTCCACTTCCTTACCTCCCATTCACTCCTCAACCTACTGCAATCTGGTCTGCACCCGACCATTCCGCTTTCCTTTGACAAGGGAATTATTACGTGTATTATGTGTCCTTTTAATGTTTATATTTTTCTCTGTTTTAAATTTATTTTTCAATGTTATTTTATTGCTTATAATTGTTAGCTCACTTCAATTCAACATTGTTCTGTTAGTAATTTTTTCCCCCCACATTAACAGCAAAGGAAGGAATCTGAAACTCAGTGTCAAACTGAAAGTAAATATGATTCTATAAATGGAGAAGCCAGTGACAGTACCAGCAGTGACATAAAAAATTCTGGATATGTGTCACGGTAAGTCATACTATGTTATAGTTTCTGGCAGCAACTGTTTGAATCAAAAAAGAAATGGTCTCTAAACTAAAATCTTGTTTCTTTCTTTATTTTTAATGTGTGAATATCTAGGTAAATAGAATATAGACTTAGCCCTCAAGTAACTTAAGGTTTTTCAAAGTGATTCGTACCCTAAGGGGGATATAAGTAGGTTGTTACAGCAGTTTAAGCATTTCAACTTCCCAATTAAGTTCTTATTCAGATAATTTAGTTACTGAGGGTCTACAAGGCACTAAACTTGGCATTGGTACTAACTAATAATTATTGTGTCAGAAGAGTGTGATATGGATCTCCAGGTGCAGTTTAATCCTCAATTATTCACTTCTTCTTTATTCTGTCTAGAATAAGAAATAGAAAATTAGGGGGAAATATACCAGTAGAATAGATTATTTTTTAAATCAGAAGAGGAAGGTGGATTACCTAAAACTTAGGCAATACAGATAATTTGAAAGTAAAATAAAAGTTAGTAGTCTGTCAAGTGTACAGATTTTGATGCTTCATGGAACAAGAAAGGGTGTTATGGTTCATTTATCATATTACATGGATTATTGCTCCTTTTCCCATTTGTTTTGATATCTTCTTGGTACAAGGAAAAGATAAAGAACATTACTGCTCAATATGGAAGGTTATGGTTTTATGATAGGAAAGATTGAAAATAACAGCTAAGATATGTGGTAGTTTGTATAATAGTTTGGTTTTCTGTGGACTTAATTGATCAAAGTTGGATTTAACTTAGTCAAGCTTTTGTTTATGGTTAATTTTTATCACTGCTGTTTATCTTACTCTATTATCAAAAACTGAGAATTGGTTGTAGTCAATTTCTTTTATCTATTAGTTTCCCAACACATAATTTACTAGGTGATAACAAATGGGAAGAGTTTTAATACCATTGCTAATGGAGATGCTAATAGGTCAGTGGTTGTGACTTCAGCAGGTGGCGAGAGAGGGACCCAACAATAGCCACCCACTCCTGAGGATCTCTGTTGGTTGTTCACTCACCTTTTACTCTGAATGACTATGTGCAGGACACATTTTTTATTTTGAGGGGAAAAATGAAAATACTGAGCCTATTTTGGAGTTAAAAATCTATGGAGAAAGGTAAATCCTGAATTAAACATAAACATACAAGAAAAAGACCATGAATTAAGTGACTGTTGTGATGATTCAAGATGTCATGAATGGGGTCACATTTTAACTGAACCTTAAGTTATAAGTAAGATTTAGACAGGTATGGTGGCGGGGAATAGAAGTAGCATGTGGTAATTAATATATATTTTTCAGGCTGTTATGAAAAGAATTGGAGTATGTACTGTATAATAGAATTCAATTTAATTTTCTTTAACTTTATTCAATATAAAGAGCACAGCTAGTTGTTCTTAAAATAGGAGCTCTGTGGGCCTCCCTTGTGGCTCAAGGGGTTAAGATGCAACCTATGAAGCTATTTGTAGCCACTGCAGCACAAGTTCAATCCCCGGCCAGGGAGCTACCCACATGGCACAGCAGACCTCTCCTGACTCAGCCGCTGCTCCCCTCAGCAGTGTATTTCAGTACATCTGTCTGTTCTGTTCCCCACTCTGTCTCTGGTGAATCTTCTCATACCCCACACCTCTGGCCTGTACCCCAGTTCTTGTGTGTATAAATAAATCTTAAAAAAAAAAATAGGAGCTCTGTAATGATACCTAATGTTAATTAAGTGCTCTTTATGTTCTAAGCATAGTGTTCCAGAGGATGAGCTCTGGATTCAGTCTTGAGTCAAAGTCCCAACTTTGTAATTTATCAGCTGGGCCCTTAAGCAAGATAATACTTACATGTATGGTCTATAATCATATGTAAGATGTTTCTCTTTCAGAGGATACATTCATTTTCATATGGGTGTTTTCCTTAATAGAGGAAAATAATTCAGTTGGCCCTTTAGAAGAAGGACATGAACTTCATGGGTTTTTGCTGTTGAGGTAGATTTGTACTGAAGTACCTTGGCTAGCTATTTTTAGAGATAAAGATTATTACTCTTCATTCTCTATGAAGGTAATTGGCCCATGGAGAGTTGGATCTGTTGCTTCTCCTTCTTAACTCCACTCTCTAACCAGCTGAGCCAACTAATAAATTAGTATTTATTTATAGTCATAAAGTAATAAACTTAGCCTTATAAGGGGCACCAACAATAATCTAATTCAAATCTACCCCATATGGCTGAAAGAATAACTTCCATATGGCATGTATGCATTTATTCATTTATTAATTCTTGTATTGTTCCACAGATATCTGTTAGGCCTTCTTGCTTGCTGGGTAAGCTCAGGGTCTGGAACTGCAAAGAGAAACAGGAATGCTTTTCTGCATTCAAGGCATCCATAGTTCAGTGGCAGTGGGAAAGAGTAAGCTGCATATACACAACTGCAAAATATAGAGATTGTTTAAATAGTTCAGTAACTACATGCAAATTGCTATGAGAACATTAAGATAGGGGTTTAAGACAGCTTTATGGAGGTGGTAAGAAGAGCAGAAGGAAGAATAGTTTTGTTAAGTACAAAGATAGTCATCCTGTAGAGCAAGCAGTAGAAATCAAGTCCTTAAAGTTGTGAGAAAGCCTGGTGCGAGTTGACTGGAATGTACAGGGCAGAGCAGTGAGGACAGGCCTGTCAGAAGAGGCTGGCTATAGTGTGGAGATCCAGCTGTACTTGACAGGTGGTGAGTTAACTTCAGTCTGAATACCTCCCATGATCAGCATGCTGATTATGAGGCATCACAGCCAATTTCAGACAACTTTGGTTTCTAGGAAGAGTTCTGGCTAAAAAAAGTACTGATTAAATATTCAAAAAATTTTATAGGCATTGACAGAAGATTAAAATACATTATCTAATTAAGCACAAAAGATTAGAGAATTGAGGATAGAATATTCTGGTAGATGATGAAAAGTGCTGGATAGGCCAGGTTAGTGGTACAGTTGCTGTAAGAACAAACGATTCCCCAGTTAAGCAGGAACTTGTTGATTTTTAATCTTTTTTAGGGGAAAAATTAGAATATGCTTGCTACATGTATATAAACAGAAGAATGTTATTAGAATTCAAACTACACTCTTTAAGTTCTATGAGATGTATTGAGTTTATATGAAATAGAACTGATGATTATCATTATAGAATACATGAAATAAGACAGAACTGATGATTATCTAACTACAAAATGTTTGACTTTAAAAATCACCTTTTTTTTTTTTTTTTTAAAGCTATCTAACAGATTTTGAACCAGTTCAGTGCATGGGTCGTGGTGGGTTTGGAGTCGTCTTTGAAGCTAGAAACAAAGTAGATGATTGCAATTATGCTATCAAGAGAATCCGTCTCCCCAACAGGTAATGGATGGTACTTGCAGCAAACTTGGAATTAGTTCTGCCTTATCTAATCTCTTAGGCAACATGTCCTTCTTATCATCTACTCCATAGAGATGATAGACAACATTCTAAGCAACATGCTTTCTGAAAAGTGTCATCTACTTTGGCTACTTTACATATACTTTAAGAATCTGTACTTGTTTTTGATTCCTAACAGTTCAGACTTGCCTGTAGCAAATTATAACAACTTTAGACTTTAATACATACAGTCATTTAAAATAACTTGCATGTATTGTGAAAAATAAGGAAAAGTATTAAAACAAAAACCATCTCTGTGTTCTCTACCCAATAGTTATCCTACTCACATTAGGGTATCTTTCTTTGGATTTTTTTTTTCTGGTCAAAAATTTACCTAATTGATAGGTCAGTTATCAATAAAATACAATATTATTTATTGTATACTTTGTCATATATAATCTTTTTTATATCATTAAGAGTAGTTTATTAAAGTGCTAAAAATACTTTGAATACTGAGTATTTTATAATAGTTTATACTTATGCAATATTTTGTTAACTGTTTCTTATTGTTAAACATTTAATTTTTTAATTTGTTCAATTTAAAAATAACTTTGCATCACCTCTCAAATCTTTTCTTTAAGATCATGTACAAAAATAACTTTGCAATGTTTATCTTTTGTATAAGTTTTTTTGTTAACCACATTTGTTTTCTCAGGATAGATTCCTATTTGTAGCTTAGAATTGAGTGATGATTATGATGATGGGCTTTCAGAGTATCTTCCTTTTCATTTATTGTAGAAAGTCTGTTTAGATTCTTGATTAGCTGTATAGTAATTGCTGAGCTACCATCTAATTGGTAGTTAAATGTTCTGACCAACAGATAGGGACACAGGAGTGGGGTGGGTTGAGGGCTGTGGAACTAATGCTTTTTTTTTTTGGTAGATAATTTTTGAGGATTTTAAATAGTCATGTGCAGGGCATCACAGAGGATATAAGATTTAACAAGGCTTCTCAAGAGCTTAGAGTTGTGTTTGTGTGTGTGTGTGTTCAAATAATAATGTAAGAAAAATTGCGACTTGTGGCTTAGCTTAATAAATAGCTTCTCTTGAAGAAAGTGCAGTCATAGCCAAAGGCATTTCATGAAAACCAGCTGTGTGTGGAGGCAGTGGTACCTGCATTGGGTGATCAAGAGCAGCCGGTCCCTCAGTAGACAAACGTGGAGGGGAGGGATGACCAATGGCCTGTGCAAGGGCAAGTGTCCTGGCATGGATACAGCAGAGAGTTAAGATGGCAGAGTATGGAACAGAAGATGGGGAAGATGGGTTGCAACACCTTAAATGCCAAGCAAAGGAATTTGGATTTTATTCCTTAGACAGGTGGGTCTTTGAACACAAGAATGACCTGATCAATGTGGAGGTGGCTCTGGAGAAAGTATGTACCTCCAGAGAACAAAGGGTGAGAGAAGAATGTTCAATAGATTTTTGGGTTTTGTTTTGTTTTTGATTTTTTAAAGATTTATTTTTATACAAGAACTGGGGTACAGGCCAGAGGCACAGGAGGGTGAGAGGATTCAGCAGAGACAGAGCGGGGAGCAGAACAGGTAGATGGACCGATATACATACACTCTGAGGGGAGCAGCGGGCGAGACAGGAAAGATCTGCCGCGCCATGTGGGACTCTTCCTGGCCAGTTGGGAATTGAACCCTCGCTGCAGAGGCTGCAGACAGCTTCACAGTGTGGTGCTCAACCCGCTGCGCCACGGGGGAGGCCCTCAATAGATTTTTGGATTTTGTTTTTGCAAAAGTTCCGTCCTAAGACACAGTGTAGCAGTAGTGAGGACAGATGAGAAAGGAATGCATGCAAGGGATTCAAGAAGAGGGAACTGATAGGATTTGGTGACAGAATGTGGAGTCCCAGAGGTTGAAGAATTTTAAGAAGTTACCAGAAGTCCCAGAGAGTATATAGGGGGAAAGTGGGAGTGACTGATTTCCTGGGGAGGAAAGAGGATATAACTTAAAATTATGTTGTTTCAGGTGATGGTGAGATTCCTAGAAATTGGAGATTAGCTCCTTCAGAAAGATGTAAAAGCATAAGTTCAAATCTAGATGCTTTTAACTTCCTTGCCTGTGATATTCTGTAGGTGAGGCTTCATTTAAACAAGCAAGCAGCCAAGCGTGCTTTTTGGATTGTAATATGTGCACTGTTGGGCTTGTGGCTCTCCATCTGTCCATCTCCTCCAGCTCAGCACCCATCAGCTACAATGCTGAGCTCTCTATTCTAAACACATCCACTTCCTATGGCTAAGCAAACATTAAACAGTCTTTTTTTTAAGGGTGTGTGGCCTTTTGTTTTTAGTCAGTCAAGAAATCTTCCTTTGGATGAGGCAAAGGTAATGATAGATATGTCTGTAGCACTTAATTCTAGAAGAATAAAAAGTACTGAAATACATGGTTCTGTTTCTTAAATATGAGCGTTACTGTCTGTCATTTTAGAATTATGCCACTAGGCTAACTCCTCTATTTTAGGCTCAGAGAAGAATTTTAGTTTATTATTTTTCGCTATTGGATCTGATTAATTCTTCAGGTCTGAGCAACCTTCAATGTCTTCTTTTTTCACTCTATTTCAGGGAGTTGGCTCGGGAAAAGGTAATGAGAGAAGTTAAAGCCTTAGCCAAGCTTGAACACCCAGGAATTGTTAGATATTTCAATGCTTGGTTGGAAGCACCACCAGAAAAGTGGCAAGAAAAAATGGATGAAATCTGGCTGAAAGATGAAAGGTAACATTGTTAAACATAGAATTTAAAAGCTAGTATTTTCTTTCAGAGTCATTTTTTTTGCTTCTTGAAACAAAATATCATTTCTATAAATTTAGAGATGCTTGTTTCAAAAAGAAAAATAGCAGATTTCTTTTCCCTGTCTTCATGTTTTGGAATCTTCTCTAGCCATTTGTTAAGTGACAGTTGATTTAGTTTTTACAACATGATTTTTTTCCTTTTATCCCCCGAATATGAATTTTATACTTATTAGTGGACAGGGCTCCATGAATTACAGTTCACCAAGGAATTTACAATGGCTTTTCTCAATTAGATAAAATAGTAGATATTTTGTGTCTCCATTTTAACTTTTTACTTGGTTTCTTCATTAACAGTTTACAATTCCTTTTGAAAGTAGTTTTAAATTATTTCCAGTTTAAAATACACAAAGCTAGGCAACTTGAAGATAATTCCCATGTTAAATATTCAATGCTCTAAAAGAGGACAAAGAGTGTAGACTTACTGCCTAAAATTGCCTGGCTCCATGTAAGGGTCCTTGATATTGTGACATTTTCATAGACTCAGCCACGAGCCAAACAGTCAAAGAAGGACCCAGAGAAATGGCCCCTGGTCTCAAGGCCCCATGAGCTGTATGCTGTTTGCATAAAGATCTTGGCTGCCCTGGTGTGTTTATTTCAAGTATAAAATTAAGCTTTCAGATTAAGGTTTTTGAAGGAAGATGGTGCTCTATGTGTCATATAGCATGTTTTAATCTGGGCTGTATGTTGTCACTTGGTAACTTGGCTTTATTGTTGAAGCTTTTAAACCAGAGTTCTGTGTACATCATTTCATCAGCACATAGTCACCCTCTTCCCTTTGCATTTCTGCCACTTGCAGCACAGACTGGCCCATCAGCTCTCCTAGCCCAATGGATGCACCATCTGTTAAAATACGCAGAATGGATCCTTTCTCTACAAAGGAACATATTGAAATCATAGATCCTTCACCACGAAGAAGCAGGTCTTTTTCAGTAGGGATTTCCTGTGGCCAGACAAGTTCATCCGAGAGCCAGTTCTCTCCACTGGAATTTTCAGAAACAGACCACAGAGATGTCAGTGAGTCAGTGGGTGGAGTGTGCAACCTCCCCGACAGCTGCCTCGCGGACTGTGATGTGGAAGATGGGACTCTGGATGGCAATGATGAGGGGCACTCCTTTGAACTTTGTCCCTCTGAAGCCTCTCCTTTTGTAAGGGAGAGAACCTCATCTTCTATAGTATTTGAAGATTCTGGCTGTGATAATGCATCCAGTAAAGAAGAACTTAAAACTAACCGACTGCGTATTGGCAGCCATTATGCTAATAAACTCACTGCTCTCAAGCATTCCACTAGCAAGTCTTCTTCTGAACCAACTTTGTCTATTTCTCCTCCAAGACCAACCACTTTAAGTTTAGATCTCACTAAAAACACTGCAGACAAACTCCAGCCCAGTTCACCGAAGGTCTATCTTTATATTCAGATGCAGCTGTGCAGAAAGGAAAACCTCAAAGACTGGATGAACAGCCGCTGCACCATAGAGGAGCGAGAGAGAAGCGTGTGTCTGCACATTTTCCTGCAGATCGCCGAAGCGGTGGAGTTTCTGCACAGCAAAGGGCTCATGCACAGGGACCTTAAGGTCTGTACCTGTGGCCTATCACCACATCTCAGTCTGCAGCTGGGATTGTGAGCGGTGCTTGTCCTTGTCAGTTTCTCACTGAAGTACCTACCAGTGGAGGAGCAGGGGTCTGGGAAGGTAGCCTGGAGGGGGTTGTGACAGAAATAAGAGGTCTCATGTTTTGAGAGCTTTAGGCAGATCATGCATTCTCCTCTAGAATGTGTTTATGTTCGTCTTACAGTAAAAAGTATTCCCAATCCTAATGAAAAAAAAAAAAAAAAATCTGCCACGAGCAGATATATCCTATTATTCTGTGACTTTGAGTAACCCTGACACAGTTCTCTGAAGGCACCACAGTAGCAGAGTGACAGGAGAGATGTGTTCCTCATTAGCCAGCTCTGAATTTGAGGCATATCTCCACTTTTTGTCCCGAATTCCTGAACTGGTGCTTAGACTTTAGGGGAAGGGGTGAGAAACTGAATGGAGAAAGATGGTCAATGATTAGTTTGCTGCTCTAAAACCTTTGATTCTATTTTTTATATAAGCCATATTGAATATTTTAACTATATGTGCTAAATTGCATAAGCTTCTTATTAAGACGTGCAGTTATTTAATTTCTGGCATCTTCCATGGGCTCACAATAGTCATCAGTAATGAATACATAAATATTTTTCTCATGGAAGTAACAAATCTTTGAGAGAATGCACTAATTTTAAGTATTTTCAGTTTTGTTTTCTGTAACCACAGACTTTTGTTTCAGGTATCAGAGTAGCTATTTGGGGGAGTTATTTTCTTCTTAAATCAACAGGAGGTTTTTAAATCCTTGATTGTATTTTAAGAGTTGGAATAACAAGGACAAGAAATAGAAATAATTTCTGTTACCCAAAGTAACTTTATAGAGTTACATATACTCACCGTGCTTCAGTGATTTGACCCAAACTGATTGCTAGGAATTATTCTGTAAAATTCAGAGATGATTTATTTTGGTCGAAAGTGAGAAGACAAATTCTAGGATGCCAGATAGCCATAATAAAAGTGAGTGCTGGTTATTTGAATGTTGGCAAATGAGTGCTGGTTATTTGAATGTTGGCAAATGTTTGTCAATTGGTGGAAAACAGTTAGCTGATATGTACTTAACACTGTATACTCAAAATGCCAAGTGGAGAGGCAATGTAATTATGTTCCGTAAGAATGGATATTCTTCTGCAGTTTTATAATGTTAGTGAGTTATTGGTGAATATTTGAATGTTTCAATGTTGTGTAAAGATTTCCCCTGTGTTTATCCATGTACCAAAAACATTTCAAGAAGTTCAAGAAGAGAATGAATTTTCCCTGTATTTTTCCCAAAATCCTTTCAAAGATTCCTTTGTAAAGATTTCTAGTGTGTCAGAAAATTACCCCCAAGATTTTAATTTCCAGTTTAAAATCTATGCATCCTGTTACATTCTGGATTAAGTTCAGAGTGCAATGCTACATCTCCTAAGCCCTTTCCCCCTTTACAATTTTGGTCAATTCTTGTCATTAGTGCTCTCCAGCTCCTGATTCTCCCAACTTACTTCTAGTCTTTTCTTCTCACAACCCCAACCATACTGGGCTTTTCTCAGTTTCTTAAAGATTTTCAGTTGTGTCCTTGCAGAACTTAGTATTTCTCCTTCATGATTCTCCTCACACCCCAGCCATTTATCCTCTAGTTTCCATGGGGCAGGAGCTTGTCTGTATATTTACCTGTTAGAGCCTTAGCACATTCTTTATACTCATGTCATTTCATTTTGAATATTCTTTTGTTTGCAACCTAAAGCACTTATACTAAATTAATGACATGGAGATTGAGTGGTTCTTATAACCGAAGCAACCGTGTCCAGGTAAAGCTTTATCTAGGATCAAGTGATGTGCCCTGAACCTGTTTTCTTCCTACCCCCACTTCCCATTTCCTGTTTTCCATTTTCACATTGGTTCCCCTTCACCTATGCAGGTTAGCTGCCAGTGATTCTCAAGGCATTACATGTTTCAAGTCTTTTGCAGGTATTGGGGTAGAGGGTGGGGAGAAAAGTATTTCCCCCATTATTGATCAGAAGTCCCACTTTCTTTCTAATTGATAAGCCAAGGACACATACCCATCCCTCAGCCAGTCTCCTCACCAGAGCATGAGATAATGCTGATGGCTTATCTAACCCCTGGATGCAACATTTGGATAACATTGGATTACACATGAACCAATTGTGGGTTGCTGCACAGTTGGGAAGAACTTCCCCCACAGTCATGAGTAAACTTCTAGTAAAAGCACAGGGGATAGATGCTGGAGAGCAAAACAAAAAAAGGGGGTGATGTCTATTACAGTCCTCAGTAAATAACAGACACCAGAAGATGGGAGAGGGGAGGAAATATGAAATTTAAGGCAGCATGGTTATTATTGTCTAATACCAGGTTATTTGTAGGAGAACAGGGGCTTTTACTATAGATTTTGCTTATATGCACTGACTTCATTGTTTGAAGTCAATATTGTCAATGGTATTTTGGAGTTTGGGAATAAAATGTTATTTGGCAATAATATGAAGCCTGATAAAATTCAACGTCATATCTTAAATGGCTTTCATTTTCCTTATTTAACGGCTATGAATGGTGGTCATGTTAGAGGCTAGCAGGTTCTCAGACAGTATGTTTCATGTCAGGAAATGAGTTTGAGGAGCCCATGAGAAATTTGCTTAGAAATGTCCTATAAACAGTGCATATGCGAGTTTAGAACTTGAGACAGATAATATCTGGGTATGAGAATAGGTAACATGAGTTTGTAAGTTAAAGCTCTTACTCTCTTTGATACAAACCCAAATATCAATCTGTTTCATTCATTCATCAAATACTAGTGATTAGCTCCCACAGCGCAGGAAGTGTCCTAAACTCTGGACCTGTGGCAATGAAACAGAAGTCCTGTTGGTAAGAAGCCAGACTGCCTGGATTTGAATCTCTGCTCCACCAGTTACTGAGTGGCTGACCTTGGGCAATTTGCTTAACAACTGGGTCTCTGTTTTCAAATCTGTAAAATGAGGGATTAATAGGTTCTATTACATGAGTTAATGGTAGTAAACAAAATGGCTTCTGAAGCATTGCAAATGTTTTATATGTATTTGCTATTATTACTATTATCATCATGATCCTGGCTGAAGTCTTAAATATTTAAAAACTTGCCAAGGGATTGTATATATGCATGTGTTTGTGTGTACATACACGCATGTATATATAGTAAGATTAAGGATTAAGTACACAGGATCCCAGAGAACGAGAATCTCTAATTAGTGCTTTAAATTGATGTTCAATAAATGCTAGCCCACTTGGCTATGCCTTCCCTTTTCCGTACTCACAGTACTGTCTAGCACTAAACAATTGTTTATATTTTTCATATTAGCCCATTTTAAAGCGAAACATGCTTAAGAATATCAGCTTTCTTATATTTATTTCCTGTGGTCATGTAAATAATTCTCTTCGCTTTTTCTCTTTTGCCATACACACCTACCATGCTTTTATCTGTTTTATTTTTTCCAGCCATCCAACATATTCTTTACCATGGACGATGTAGTTAAGGTTGGAGACTTTGGATTAGTGACTGCAATGGACCAGGATGAGGAAGAGCAGCTGGTACTGACACCAATGCCAGCATATGCCAGACACACAGGCCAAGTGGGGACCAAACTATATATGAGCCCAGAGCAGGTGAGGGTTTTTTTTGTTTTCCTCTGAATTAAAAATAAAATTTTAGTTGGAAAGTTAGACAGAAACCTCCATCAATGTTCTACTTTAAATACCTAATAAAATAAAATCTGAAAATTATAAAAACTGGTAGTAGTAGTAGTAGTAGTAGTAGTAGTAGTAGTAGTACTCAGGCAACCCAGCTTGGGCGAGTTTCTATAACCTGCATTAAGGGTGGATTGAGACAGATAATCACCATACGAAAATACTCTCATGCTCGCCGTCTGAAGCAGAACTTCAGAGCAACCGAAATGTAGAAAGAGACTTAGAAGATTCCCTTCCCAAACTTAATTCCTGTCTGCCTTTTGTGAACTAGGTAGGAACTGTTTTCAGAGCCTGCAAGAGCCAGGGGTACTGTACTAAGCTGCCCTCTGTAGTAATGCACAGGCAACTTCCAGAACATACCTACCATGGCAGGAAGTAGAGGTAGATAAACTCAGACATGTTGTCCTGTGGGATGCTTAGATGTCTTGAATTTCAAAGATAAAGGAAACATGGTATAAGTATTCAGAACAAGGAAACAGGTTAAGGCTGAAGATTTTGTCTTCCATAGCACTCACCCCCAGAAGAATTAAGGAGCATGTATAATTGTGACAAAACAGCTATGACCCTGAATCTTCTTCTTGGTTGTGAAGTTATTCAGGTACAGAGAATCAGGCATTTTAGATAAGTAAAAAAAGCAAGGTGTAGACATGAATTCATAGTATACAGCTTTTTGTGTAACGAATGGAAAGATAGCTGTGTGTTTATTATGTTTATTGAGAGAAACTGGAAAGATGTGCACAAACAATGGTGATGGGGGCAGTAGGCAGGGAAGAGGCTGAGAACAGCAGATGAAGGACAGGTGAGAAGGAAACATTTCTATATATTTCTTTTTGAGTCATGTGAATGTGTTACCTTTGAAAGTGAATTTAAGAAGGGAAACGTATCTGCCAGTCATTGAAACCAAATATAAAATTAATGTTAAATCTAAAATGTGTTCCTCAAAAAGGCTTTATAATTTTAAATTAAGCTAGGTCTCTAACTTCCACATTAAATTAACAAAGATCAAGAAATGGAAGTTGGTAAGAACAGAGTAAGTAAAGATGGTGTAAAGATTTCTACTGGTGGGGACTCCCCGGTGGCGCAGCGGCTGAGCGCTGGGTTGCGAAGCTGCCCGCAGCCTCTGCAGCACCGGTTCGATCTGGCTGCTCCCCCGCCACTGGAGGAGGGTCCCACATGGTGCGCAGACCTCTCCTGCCACCGCTGCTCCCCTCAGCAGTGTACTTCGGTCCTTCTGCCTGCTCTGCTCCCCGCTCTGGCTCTGGTGAATTCTCTCACCCTCCCGCGCTTCTGAGTACCCAGTGCATAAACAAAAACAAACAAATAAATAAATAAAACATGCCTCTATTAAATAAAAAAAATTTAAAAAAAAAAAGATTTCTACTGGTGAACCTTAATTCAGCAAATAGAATTACAAATATCTGTATCATGCAGAAGACAAAAAGCAAACTACAATAAAAGGAAAGGATATGGAAATATAAAACACAAAACAAAATTTAATGATGCTAAAGCCAATATGTATGACAATAAATAAATGGATATGTTTAAATTTCCCCATGGAAAGGAAAACCTCAAATTGGGTTAATTTTTTTTGTTAAAGAAACTAGATTGAAAAATGTACTAGGCCTTTTATATGAGATTTGAATATTTATTGGTGAATAAATTAAGGTATATCTTCATTTCAAACTTCTAGACCACAATGTATTTGAAAGCATAGAAATTGTAAATGTCTCTCTGATCACAATGCAAAAAAAGAATATAGTGTTTTGATTTTGGCTAGTTGGAAATTTAAAACACCTATTTTTAATATTTAAATATCTATTGGATGGATCATGAAGTAAGAATATAAAAATAAAGAAATGAAAGATCCTGACATTCATAGGAAGCAATCAAAGTTCTATTTGGAGGTAAATTTATTTGAAGGACCTTCAGCACAGAAGTACATTACTGCAGAAGCGACTAGCATTCTGCTCAGTAGCAATGTGAGATACAGCAGGATGCTGAACAGTAATGGGTTTGTAATCTCTGGTTATAATTACCACGAAATGAAGGCCCAGTCAACTTAAACTCTGAAACTGGTAAAACAACATTATGATAGATTTTTAAGAGTTTTAAATAAAAAAGGCAGTCCTCTCTAAGAGCAAATTTACCTGGGAAGAGTAGCCATAAATAAGTTTAGGATTTACAAAAGATAGCAGAAATTTTAATTTATAGAAACTTTCATTTTTAGCCCATCACTTGTAACCAAAAGAATCCAAACTGGCTTTAGAAAAATCCATTGGCCTGAGTAATTTAATCATCCTGGTCAAATGATGTGGCCAGGACCTGGAGAGGAGAAACTAAAATTTTGTGAAGTAACAAAATACTATAAATACATATGTATATGTATAGGAAACAAGACTGGAAGGAAAAGCCACAAAATTTCAGCAGCCACTGCTATTTGAATAAGGCACTTTGAATAATCTTTTGGACTTTGAAATTTTCCAAATTTTCTCCATAGGCATATATCAGAATTAATAAGAGCTTTTAATAGCATTAAAAATTTTATCATTAGTCATGAGGCTGGAAATATACCTTGACACTTTAAGTATTGGAAATAAAAATAGGAATGAATAAAATGAATTCCATGTGGATTAAGGACTCACTAGTTGAAGAAACCATCCTCACTGCTCCGCACCAGATCCCAGCTGTGTTTGAAAGAGATGACCTTCTCTCTGCCCTCAGTGTCTGTGCCGTTATTCTCTTTTTTTCATAGCATTTGTAACTCTGAAATTTTTTTTTTGCCCCTTTAAAATATAAGCTATCAGAATAGGGACCTAACCTTGTTTTTTACTCCGTCCCCAACATCTAAAATAATGCCTAGTATTCAACAAGTGTTCATAAATGTTTGGTGAGTGAATGAACGTGAATGTCAGTGAAAAGAGAACCATACTAAAGACTGCTATGTTGATGGTATTATGACTTGTGACTGGTATGTGCATGTGTGTGCACACACATGCGTGTGTGCATGTGTAGCCAGGGTTGCCATCTGAGAAAGAGATTGATGAGTGTTTGGTATTGTTGAGGATACTCTCCAAATAGTGTTTGAGGGTGTCCTTTTCATGGTAACCTCAGAAACTGATTTTGAACATATTTTCTTTGAATACTTCCCAAGTCCAGGGACAGGAGAAAGGAAGGTGATACAACTACTGGAACTTTGCTGGCAGGCTGGCTTTCTGAAGGAGCCAGATAGACAGATAGCTAGTGCAGTTTAGAGAAGAGGTTGTGAAAGGCTGCTAATTTCTGGCCACTACTTTGTGAGATTCCCCCTCAAAAAGAAATGCCTGTGTGGAGCTTTCCCTAAGTGATGCACTGCTTTGTCTTTTAGCCAAATGTTAAGTTACGTGCCTAAAGTAATTTTCACAAAGAAAACAGGTTCTTCTGAGGCCCAGGAGGTCACTTTTAATTTGAATGAAGCTTCCTGTAATCAAGTAGTTCGGTTGTAATTCATTTGTTCATTTCAACAAATAACTATTTATGAAGGGTCTTCTCTATATTTAGCCCAATGCTGGAAGGTGGGAATACAAAAGAAGCAGTTTCCTTCCCTCAAGGACTTTATAATCTAGTTGTGAAGAATAAGAAATACACACATGAAAAATACAACTAAGAATGCCAAGTAATCCATAATTAAGTGCCGTAATGAGGGCTAACCACAGTTGATTAGTGGTTTGGAGTAATGAAGATTTTCTCATAAAAATGGGTGAGGACTAAGATGATTAGAAATGAGAGATTTGCTTTAGATAGTGTTTGCTTTGAAAAACTTCACCTCAGGGGTAGTTGAGCAGCTTTTACCGGCTCCCACAAACTTTTTTAGCATTGCAAGGCTCCAGGTTTCTGCCTGGCTTATTTTACTGATGCATATCTCAGAGCTATACCTGGGCTTTCCTTCTGTAATGCTGAATAGTTTAATTACTCTTGCTGTAGTGAGTTGAAGAAAAGAGACTTGAGAGATTAACTCTTTGCTAACATTCTAACACATAAAATTACATTTAAACCAAGAAGTGACAAAGTCAATATTGGGATTCTCTAATGCCACATTATCAATTGCATTATCACTGTCAGTTTTCTACTAATATTTCTTTATGTCGAATTTCAGATTCATGGAAACAACTACTCTCATAAAGTGGACATCTTTTCTTTAGGCCTCATTCTATTTGAATTGCTGTACCCATTTGGCACTCAGATGGAGAGAATCAGGGTAAGTTCCCCCCCTCCCCCGCCCAAAAAGAAAAGGTGGAAAAAGAAAGTACTCAAATTTACAAAAGCGTTTTAAAAGAAGAGTAAGTTATTTTTAACACCAGAAGACTAATCAACAAGAAATGGAGGAGGTCATGTGAGCTATACAGGAAGGATTTGTTCATTCTGTTTCCTTGTAAAGCTGTCTTTAGAAATTGGCTTAGTGAATTGTTGTTCCTTATTGTTGCTTAAATTCATTGTACTTAACAATATTACACGGTCTGTAAATTTGTAATAAGTGCAAAGCTAAGAGAGCCACAGGGTAATGGAGGCATGGTGGAGAAGACTGGTTGGCCGAGGATTTTCCAGATGACAAGTGGCCACATACTTTACACTTAAACATTTGAAATATGAAACTAAGCATGGCTTTTTCCCTATTAAAATAACCCGTGATCATGGCTTTTGAGGAAGATAGTACTGAAATTCTTTGAAAACTAGTCCTCTGTCACGTTCTTCCCCATCTTTCACCCTCAGCTTTTCTAGCTGTACTTCCCTTCATATTTCCCAAGTTCATGCCCTTTTCTTTATTAGTTTTAGACCTTTTCTGTTGACTCCTGGCCATGGTAAATGAGGATGTAGTTCTCATAAAGAACCAAAACACTCAGATCTTCTAACTAAAAGGACCTACCAAATGTTTTGTACACAAAATGGGGGGCAAGGAGATTTAAAACCAAAAGGACTAAATTTCACAGTACCAGAGATAAAGATTCTAAAATCTTCCAGAAAGGAAAATAAAATGTGTCCAATATATAAAAGATTAAGAATCAAATTGTCCGCATTTCTGTAGTTATAAGTGCATCAAAGGATGCCATCAAGAAAGTGAAAATCCAGGGGCCTCCCTGGTGGCACAGCGGTTGAGCGCTGGGTTGCGAAGCTGTCCGCAGCCTCTGCAGCACCGGTTCGATCCCCAGATGCTCCCCGCCACCGGAGGAGGGTCCCACATGGCGCGCAGAACTCTCCTGCCACCGCTGCTCCCCTCAGCAGTGTACTTCGGTCCTTCTGCCTGCTCTGCTCCCCGCTCTAGCTCTGGTGAATTCTCTCACCCTCCTGTGCTTCTTACTGTACCCAGTGCTTGTATAAATAAATAAATAAATAAATAAAAATCTTAAAAAAAAAATAAAGTTTAAAAAAAAAAAAAGAAAGTGAAAATCTAATCCATAGAATGGGAGAAAATATTTATAAGTTATTACCTGAAAAAGTTCTAGTATCCCAAATGTATAAAGAACCATCACAGTTCATCAATAAGAAGGCTACCTGATTTAAAATTGGGTAAAGGACTTAGACATTTCACCTAAGAAGATATATCGGTAGCCAGTAAGCACAGCATACTATGTTTTAGGGAAATGCAAATCAAACCACAGTGAGTACCACTTTACGCTGTCTAATAACGATAAACAAAAACTGAAAATATCAGGTGTTGGCAAGGATATGGAGTAAATGGAGACTTTATACACTGTTGGTATGAATGTAAAATTGTGCAGTCACAATGGAAAATTTGACAACTTTGTGAATAAAAAATTCTGAATTATGCCCTCAAAATGGTGAAATTTATTTCAGTAAAAGAAATATGTAGTTATCACATCAAACTAATTTAATCATTCATGAATACATATTTGTAACCTGAAACAGGTGACTGTATTAGTCTCCAACCTCTTTGATAAGAGCATACTCTTTTTTTTTTTTTTTTGAGTGAAGAAAACCAAGTCCGTTTTGCTAAATACCTAATATAAAACTAAGATTCTGAAAGTACATTGGGAAATTTTTACACATTATTACTGTTTATGTTCTAGTTTCCTTATCTATGAAACAGGGATTATAGCATCCACTTTATAGGGTTGTTTTGAGAATTAAAATGAGGTAATTCAGGCAAACTATTTAGCCCAGTGTCTGCTAGTTCTTTTTGTAATGATGACAAAAATCAGTTTTGAGAAATGAAATAGAACAAATAATCAATAGATTGGCCAAGTGTGTAATTATAAATCAGAAATGATTTCCTGCAGAACCTTGAGGGCATGTTTGAGCCTTGTAGCTTATGGTGCTGCTTATTTGCTTTATTTCATATCAAAGAGATTAGAGACTAATAAAACTATCTGCCTATGGCCACAAATGTGTATTTGTGGATGGTTGAATTATTTTTGATACATATTCATTTTCAGTTAAAATCCAGGTGTCGTGTACAGTTCAAGCATAATTATATTTGAAATATTTTCTAGATTTTGATGATTTGATGGTGTGTGTGTCTATGCTCAAGAAGCATTTGTAGGGCCTCCCTGGTGGTGTAGGGGTTAAAGACACAGCGCTATCAAGCCAACCTCAATCCCCAGCTAACCCACATGGTGCAACAGACCTCTCCTGCCTGGCTCCCCTCAGCAGTGTATTTCAGTGCATCTGCCTGTTCTGCTCCCCACTCTGTCTCTGGTGAATCCTCTTACCCCCGCACCTCTGGCCTACACTCCAGTTCTTGTATGCAAAAATAAATAAATCTTGAGGAAAAAAAGAAGCATTTGTATATAGATTATTAAGTCAGGAAAAGCTACTGATGAGCTTTCCAAAAAAATTTGTTTAAATGGATTCATATAGCAAAATAAATTTAAAGATGACACTTCTTTCTTTCTAGATCTTATCTGATGTAAGGAATCTAAAATTTCCACCACTGTTTACTCAGAAATACCCTCGTGAGGTATGTATAATTCTCCTTATTTATTTTCCTTAGAATTACATGTAAAAGGTAAAGGTTCTTAGCAGTTAATTTATCAATTTCACCATTTTACCAATAAGGAAAATCCAGTGGTCTAGAGAAGAAAGGGACCTGATCCCAAAAGCATAGAAGTTGCTAAAACCAAGACTGACACTCAGGCCCGGGTTCCTCAGCCCACTTTTGTGGCCCATGCTTCCTGACCGCCTGTGTGAATGGTAACAGCTTTTGCTGTAACAAGGCTGAACCCCTAGCATGCTTTCACAACAATAGGGTTGCCGTTATGATCACGTTATTAATTTATTTATCATAGTGAACTGGGAGAGATGTTAAAAACTGACTTATTTCTTTAAAAAAAAAAAAAAAACTGATTGCGTGTGTTGAATACCAACACTCAGTGACACAGGAAATGGCTTAAACAGTGGGAAGGAAAAATTATTTATCTTGATTATGAAAATTATATATAATGAAACTTTAAGGTTCCTTTGTTGCAGCTTTTATTTTTATTTCAAAATGTTTGGTCCACAAATATATCATTTAAAAATTTATACATTGATAAATCATGAATTTTTTAATATTGACATATGGTAACCTAAAATGATATGTTTTACTAAAAATTATTTTATTACCAATTTTGTGAAGTTGGTGAATCAATTCCCAGAGACTAGTACATAAGGAAATGTTACATTGAGAGGGTTCAAAAAAGTCAAGAAAAAGTGGTAGGTACTGATCTCTGGCATGATTTTCTTAATTGAATTTTTTTGTTTTTATTTATTTTTTAATATTAATTTTTTTTTTACATCATTGTTCATTTTTAAACAATATTTGCTTCCTCCCACCCCCTCAGGTGTAGTCCCCATAGTTTCACTTAATTGAAATTTTTTTAAGATAATTGTAGGTTCTCATGCAGTCATAAGATGAATTTATTTTTAAGGTCAGATAATGTCTGTATTTCAAGGATGTAACTCAAAACTCTTTATGTTAGGAAACAACAAATCCTCCAAAAGTAATCTGAGTTTCTTTGGAGAAGGGATTGGCGAACTATTACCCACTGACCAAATCCAGCCAGCTGCTGGATTTTTTTTCAATAAAACTTTTGTAGTTTTATTGAAAGCCATGCCCATTTGTTTATATATCATCCGGCTGCTTTTCTACTCAGAAGTCGCATCAGAAATTGGCTCACAAACTTAATATATTTACAGAATAGTTTTGCTTATTCCCGATTTAGTCATCTGAATCTGGCCTTTCTAACACAAAGCAATTATTATATTTCAGTATGCGATGGTTCAAGAAATGCTCTCTCCATCACCCACGGAAAGGCCTGAAGCTACAGACATCATTGAAAATGCTGTATTTGAGGACTTGGAGCTTCCCGGAAAAACAGTGCTCAGACAAAGATCTCGCTCCTTGAGTTCACCAGGAACAAAACATACAAGACAGTCCAGCATCTCCCATATCCCTTTGCCAAGCAATTAGCCTTAAGTTGTGCTCGCATCTCCAGCCCACCTCTGAGGAACGTGGCTTTCCAAAACTGCAGACTTGAAAAGTTTGTCATTGGCTCAATTTTATTTTGAACTACTTTTTCTAAGTCAAACTGAAACGAGATTTTGGACATAGCCTAATTTGAGCCAACTCTGGATTTTTGCCATGGTTAAGGAAAGGACTTATCACTAAATCGTGTGTAGTCCTTCTTTGTTGGTCTCTTGAAACTACCTGCCCAACCTTGATAGCCCTCATCTTTTGCCTGGAAAGGTAGAAGCAATCCCTAAAATTATGCAGAGGATTAAAATGGAAATATTTTTATAGTACCGAAGACTGAAAGTCCCTACATGTGATAATTATATTGTTCTAGAAATATGCTTTCTAGATTCGGTGTGATTTTGAAACTGATTTCCAAAAAAAGCTGACTCCATTTTTGTCCCTGGTGGGTAAATTAGGAATCTGCACAATTTTGGAGGACAAGTAGCACAAATTACATAATGGTTTATGTCCATAGCTAGTTTTATAGTGACTTTTATAGCATTAAATAGCTTTATTCCTTAGGTTCTAGGGAGAGTTTAAGAGCTTTTTGTACTTTTGCCTCCAATACAAGAAAAATGAAGCTTTTTATGTACATTGGTCAAACGTTCTGGTTTGGGGAGGAAAAATGATGTAGTAAGAAACGAATCATATATTACAACTAACTTCTTCAATTTATGGACTTTTTTAAATCTAGCAGAGTCTTAAGTGTCTTATATGTACTCCTATAGTTTGGTATTTTCCCAAAACTGATTATAGATAACAGTTTAATCATTTAACTTGCTAACATGTTTTTTTCACTGTAAATATGTTTATTTTTTATTTATAAAAATTCTGAACTCAATCCATTTGGGTTGGTGGTGTACAGAACGCACTTAAGTGTGTTAACTATTGTGACTTCTTTCAAGTCTAAATGATTTAATAAAACTTCAAAAATTTCTTTATGGTTGACCTTTATTTTGGGCCATTAACCCCCAGTTGGTAGTTTTTCAAATTTGTAAAATAGGATCCTAATCCAGAAACGGTCATAACCCTATCTCAAGAAATTCTATTCCTACCCTACCCCAAACAGTGTCTTCTCTGTTGTTTTCCAGAGACTTGATGGGCCCAAATCCCTTTCAAAATTCACTGAGCACAGAATCAAACACATTTGCTCAGTTGCCTGCTCTGTCGGGGACCGGGAATATGAAGACGACCCTGCCCTAAAAGGATATGTCACAGGGAAAAGGGCTATGGCCATGCTGGTGTGGCGGTGGTGTGGTGTTTCTGATATGTGGAGCTGTGTGGCCTGCCGGGCTGACCAGGCACAAGTCATAACTGTTAGGGGTCAAGAGGTGTAATTATATTCATTTCACAAATAATGCCTGTTCCCCCAAATTATGAGCAGTTTGTGAGATGGAAAAACACCACAGCTATTTATGATGCAATCTAGACTCATTCTGAAGTACTGCTTGGATATTATTTCTCTTCCCAGTTTCTGCTAGCCCATTTCCCTCTTATCTTTTAGTTGGCCTGCTTCCATTGCTGCTCCCTCATTCCTTTCTTCTTCACCCCCAGCCAGGGGTCCCCCTCCATTCCTGCTGTCAATCCTTTGGCAGTCTGACAACTGGCCAAGCATTGTTATTGCCATTTTATTTATGGTGGACTCAAGTACAGAACGGGGCTGTGATTTACCCAAAATCAAAGCCAGCAAGAGCAGAACTGGGAAAACCCAGGTAGGTATTCCAATTCCTAGCCAGAGTTTTGTCTCCTTCTTTGTACCAAGTATCTTTGTACCAAATTTCTTGCATGATACAAGTAGGCCTTTCATTTTACTTTTTCAGGCCTTTGAACTTAAAACACACCACTGTCCAACCACAGCTGAACCAGTGATTCTGATGCAAGTCAACCTCCGTAATAGCTGAGGTCCCAGGAAGTAGGGGATGCACCTTCTTGTAATTTCAAGAGCATTGAGCTTATTCTGGTGCTTGATTACTTATTTTGTAGAATTGAATTTGAAGGACACAGTGTGTAACCCAGATGTGGCTGGAGTTCTCAGAAAATAGCCAAATGAAGAAGAAGATGTGCCAGTCAGAGCAACAAATATTTGGAAAATGTAAAAGAAATGATTGAACAATCCTGATGCAACAGCATGAAAATTTCAACTCCTGGAAGCTTTCTAAAGGAAGAGGAAGGACCATATACTTAAATGAGTGGGGGAAATGGGCTGACGTACTTGGCACATACATGGCTGTGCCGTGCCTGGTGCTGTTCTCCCCCTTTTCCTCCCCCCCCACCCCCCAATAATCTAACTCATCTTTCACAGGAGCACATTCCATTCCCCACCTCCAGCTGGGCCTGCCTGGGAGGGACTCTGGAGAGAGCTCTAGGCTGACCCAACGCAGTTCCAGAAGAAAGCACAGGCACATCTAGGCTCTGCCTTTCAGGAATGAGTGCAGGTCCAGAAGTCAGAATGGCTGAGAAATTCAGAAAATTTGCCACCACTGACTTAGTAGCAGGCAAAAACAAGGATTTAATGTTAGGGTGGTTTGCTTTTTCCTTATCGTTTCTCACTGATAGCTTTTGTTGTAAATGCAGAGAAAGTTGTTTCTGCAAGGAAGCAGACACAAAACAAGCTTCCAATCCCACCACCTGCCATAGGGTCAGTTAACCTCACTGCTGGAGAAGACGGCTGGCTCTCTGGGAACTTGCTCCCTCCAGATTCTATCCCCGCAACTACCGTGGCTGCCACCAGATGGCGCACTTATACCTCGTCCTCTAAGAAGGGCATAGTTGAGGACCAAGATACCAGTCAAGGTATTCCCCTGCTCCAAATATATAAAATGCATCACAAGAGCAATACAACAAATGGGACTGAGCTAAACATACCAGATATGGAAAAGTTCAGCCACACCGAGTCTCATAATGTTTTTGTCATGAACTAACTGCTTTTAAACTCAAGTAGACAATGACTTAATAGATGTTAGGGACCAGGTACCCAGCTACTCCCTACACTCCTGGTACCCCTAATGCCTTGCTCAGAAACCCCTTCAGGAGCCTCAAAGTAGCTTCCTCTGGCAATTTTAGAAGGTTGGGGGCAACAGAGGGACAGTCCATGCAAGGCTTGAAGGGAAGGGAGGAAAAAGCTCTCAGTGGGAGCAGAAAGAAATAGATCAACTTGAGGCAGAAAGACAAGGCAGTTAGAAGTGAAGAATTATAGGTGATAAAGGAAGGAAAAAAAGACAGTATTACTCCTGGGCTTCCGTGCAAGAGCTTCTGTAGAATCCAAACATGCTTTGGAGATAGATATTCCCTTTTGAAAAGGAGTTTCCCAGGACTCACAGGTAAAAGCTGGGACTTCATTTCAGAAGAAATAGGGAGATATTTCAAGTTTCTGAGCTGAGGAAGGCCATCATGAGACTTCAAGGTGATGGTGGCAAGAGAGGAAGGGGGCTGACTGGAGGTAGAAAGAGCTGGAACCAGGGAGCCAGGCAGGGGTCTTTATCTAGCAAGAACCAGGTCAGTGGGGCCAAAGGACACATCCCTAGACCAGGGACATATCCCTAGACCAAGGACCCTCTGTCTCTGCTCCTTGGTACTGAGTTTTGAAGTGTTTCTTTAGGGTTTGCTGAAATATGCGCTTTCTTATTTGCTATTTCTGAAACAAAGTGGGCTTGAAGAGAGCACCCAGAGGACACTGTCAGTAATGATGTCAGCAACTCTGGAATAAGCTCCTGTCTTGCTAGCAGGAAACAGTGGTTAGGAAACAAAGAGGGACAATGCAGCTTTTTGGCACAGAAATCAGATGCCTCCAGGAGCTAGCTAGACCTTTCCAGAAAGGTCACAAACCTTTCCAGAAAGGTCACAAACCTTTCTGGGGCAATGAGAAGGTTGACACAGTAATGAAGGGAAAAGAGTGTTCTCTCTCAAAAAAAAGCGGTCTATTGAAGAAATATTCTGGATAATCCTTTAAAAAATGAAGAAACCAGTGCACTACAGATATTAAACAAATGACACAGCAAGATAAATGGAATTACTATTTAGTAATATTTAGTAATATTTAGTCTGTTAAATAAGTGACAAATCAGCAAGCTGCGAGGATTATGACTAGTACAATTGCAACAAAGTGAAACAGCGTCTCTGAACTATTTTCATGAGCATACCCTTTCAACGTATCCACACCCAAGACCACACTGTTTACCCTGGGAAGAGGGAGGAGGGAGATGATTAACTTCATTTTGCATTGCTGTGTTGTTTGACTTCTTCCAAAGAATGTATAGTACTTTCTGGTTTAACAAATAGTAAATTCATAAAACAAGAAAAGGAAACCAATAAATAGCATTTACAATATTTCAATGGATCTCTTCTTTGTATCCCAACTTATAGTTTAGGAGGATTAAACAAGGGCTCTTTATTTCTACATAGGATCTCTGCAATGCAGGTGTTTTCATTGTTTTACATGTGAGGAAACAAGGCAGTTATTAAAAGAACTAGTTACATAATAGGAAGCTTGTAATAATCCACTTACTCCACACATGCACACATCCCTTGGCAAAACAACTCTCAATTCTCAGAATTCCCTTCAACTTCAACACCAGCGCAGTTTAGAGGAGTGACAGGTGACTAGACTGCATTGGGCTTTGTAATCACACTCTGCTGTGTTACTATTTGCTTGTTGATGATTTTCCTTAAAGTTCCTAATCTGGTTTCTCAAGGACAAATAACACATTGTAAAAATTAGTGATAAGAAAATGTTCAGCATAGACTCTATAGATACTCAACAAACAGGCTTAAAATTGAAATCACAACCTCGGTTTCCTCAGGTCTGAAATGGCCCTAATTAGTCAAGTTATTGTGAGGATTAAATGACATAACTATAGATTAAAGAGTTACACAAATGTGTGCAGAGATGCAAATCTACGATTGTAGTATAACCTGGTGGAAAGTTATAGGAAGAACCCTTTGGCTGAAACTGTTAGATCCTCAAGGAATGAAAAGGAAGGAGAGAGGAGTAAAGACAAAAACAATTGCATAGTTCACACCCCAGTTCTTCTACCCATAAATAAAATCTTTTTTTTTTTTAAATGTAGCCTGTAAAACACAATGTTTCTGGAAGGAAAAAATGTAGACATTGAATATGCATATGACAAGAACTGCAGCTTGGAATTTGATTATGTGAGGATAACGTGTTATGCAAATATGAAAAAAGGTTATTATCAAAAAATCAAGAAACGTTCTTTGTTATTCTGCGGGGTGTGGGCATGCTGAGTGGAGGGGCGCCCAGTGGGAATTCCTTTCTTGCAGCGTTTTGACCCTGTGCTGCCGGTCAACTAGGTGCCCGCGAGTCTTTCCTCTTTCGACTCAGCGGGGAGCCGTGTGGCCAGAGGGTTTGGAGATCAAAGATATGTGGATGTGATATCGATTCTCTGGGTTGGGGCCGGGAATCTGGCTCCTGCACAGCCGGGAGCGGCGTCAGGAATTCTCTGTGCAGACCAAAGCCCAAGTGGAAGAACTCAGCCTGGCCACGCGGGGGCGACAAGATACCGAAGAAAGCCCCAGGCACTGTAGGCCTCGGTGCTAGGGTTCTCGTGCAAGGGCTTTGGGTTTTGGGGAGACAGCGTCACCCATCAGCCCAGTCAGTGCGGGTCCCTTTGTGGACCAGATGCCGAATCACAGCCTGGGGGCCGAGTGCCGCTGGAGATGGAGGTGTGGTGTGGGAGCGGTGCTGCGCGGTGGAGGGGGTGCAGGGAGAAGAGGTGTGTGTGAGCAGCGGCCACACCCTGTCCTTAATTACCCCCCTATCACCCGCCCTGGGCTTGAATGGATCTGCCCGGGGCGCAGGCCTAAGCGCTCCAGGAAGATGGGCTTCTTCATGGGTTTCAAAGGCAAATATTTCCGAACGCCTGCTGCTTAGCAAGTCCTGTGCTGGCCACTGCATACTCACAAAATCTCATGGAATCCTCACTGACACCTTGGGAGATCTGATTGCCCCCGTTTTATAAAGGAGGAAAACAGGCTTACTGAAATCTAAGGATTTACACACACACACACACGCACACACACACACGGGTACAAGCAGGTAAATCATGGGTGGTTTGTAAATATTTTTTTAAATGAATGAAAAGAACTCAACCTGGTCACTCATCAGGAAAATACAAACGACCACCACCATGGGACCCCCATTTTCCACTGTTAGATAGCAAACATTGAAAAGACTTACCTTTGTGGACAGAAGTGAATGAACTGTCTTCTACACACTGTTTAGGAATACAAATTGCGATGCGTTTCAATGAATTTTTGGTTGATAACAGTCTAATTTTGAAAGCTAATTCCTTTTGACACAGCAGCATTTCCACTTCTGGAATCTGTTCTACAGAAAGAATCACACAGGTATATAAACTTCAGTGAGGTAGGGAAATAAAGGGATTCTTTCTTTAATTGTGATTAATCCTGCTTAGCTCTCTGCCCTATGAGCCTAGGGGTCCACTGAGTGATTCCTAATCACTGCCCTTAGGCATCTTCACCAAATCACTCACTTTGGGCATGCTTGCTAAAATGCACATTTCTTTAGGGGGCATTTCAAGATTTAAAGAAGATTTATTTTTTATTTATTTATGCATACAAGAGCTGGCATGTAGACCAGAGGTGTGGGGGGTGAGAGGATTCACCAGAGGCTGAGTGGGGAGCTAAACAGGCAAATCTACTGAAATACACTGCTGAGGGAAGCAGCAGGCAAGACAGGAGAGGTCTGCTGCGCCATGTGGGTTAGCTCCCTGGGGTACTCTGGATGGAACACTACTGCAGTGGTTGATAATGCTGAGATAATGCTGAGACTTAACCACTCGCACCACCAGAGAGGCCCAGAACCTACATTTTTAAAAGCTCACTGGGTGACCTAAAGACCACCCCTCAATATTGATAGCAGGTGAGAATACTAGCCCCTTCAAAAGGTGCCACACCCCAGTCACACTGCAGCCCAATAAATTACAACCTCTGAATGTTTGGCGCAGACATGAGGATTTTTTTTTCTATATGTTGTATACATTTATGAGTGACAAAAATGTACTGTCTTAAGTATTATCACATCACATTTTCTTCAGTATGAATTTAAAGGCCTCCACCCCCAGCTCGGTGATCCCAGGTGTACTCAAGGCTGAGAATCACCGGCCTGCCACTCAAAGTGTTGCTGCTAAACCAGGAGCATTAAGAGAAACGCAGATTCTCAGGTTCCATCCCAGAACTGCTAGATCAGAGTCCACATTTTAATAGGAGCTACAAGTGATTCACATGCACATTAACGTTATGCAGTATGGGTGAGATTTTAGATTTATTTCAACCCTCCTGCTACAACCTCCCCCTGACTGCTTAGAGAGCAGGCTGGAACTGTTGGCCGGCACCAGTAAAATAAAATGCAGCTGCACCACTAATTCTACTAATATCTCCTGAGCAACTCCTACAGTAAAGGGGCTATTCTACAAGGACTGTGACTCTCCCTCCAGATCCCCAAAATCTGGACCAGTGAAGACTGAGGGAGAACTGGCCTGGAAACAGTTTAAGTACAAATAGTAAGAATTCTGGGTTGGTAGAAAGCTAAAGTAAATCAACAATGTGCTGCATTAGCGGAATTCTGATTCAAATAGGCTGTGTTCATTGGACTCCATCACCTCTCACTGAACCTCAAAACCCTCTTCCCACCTCCAGTCATGAACTAACCCACGCTGACATGACCCAAAATATTTTACAGCACAAATCTGGTCCTCCTATTTATTCCCTGCTTAGCATTCTCTGTAAGCTCCTGATCATCCTCTGCTAAAAGTCATGAGCTCAGCATAGAAGGCCTGTCACCAGCAGCCCCAGCTAAACCTCAGCTCTGGGTAGTGGCCATGTGCTCACTCATGTTCAGAAATAATAACTGCACCACTGGCCTTTCCTCACACTGCCAGTTTCCTCCGCTTCCGGTTTTGCTACCTCCTCTTTATACCTTCATCCACGCAACTCCCACTCCCTGGAAATTTGACCTCCCAGGTTGTCTCAGCATTATAGTCTATCTCTCCTGACCCCACTGAAGGGCTGATTGAGGTGTCACCTGGAGGAGGCATGTCACCTGCTTCAGGTTTGAAGAGCTGTCCAGTGACAGCAGTATGAGTGCTGGGCACGGCTTTTAGAACCAAAACCCACCTTGTGTGTTAGCAACCATCCTAGGCCAGGTAATTTCACCATAAGTTATAGCAGTTTAAAGGAGAATTTTGGAGCTTGTGGCATCATTTTCACAGGCTATAATGGTAAGCAGGGGAAACAAACCAGGGAGATAGCAATTCGGGCCCCTGCGAGTCTCTATACACTCTTCTTTGGGCTTTCTCCGGCATTCTCTCGTGGTCTCCCTCTCATAGCCACCGCTCATCCTCTCATAGCCCAACCATCTCTGAGTAACGCTGCCCTTATATCTTTGACCTCGAGGCCCAGGTGTGCACACTTGCACATGCGCGCACACCCATGCTCAGGTGTCCATAGTCAAGCACGTGTGCCCCACACCTACGTGCCTTTTATGTAAACAAGATCAAGCAAGGCCACAGGTGATAGCCACAGAGGCCAATGGTATAAAAGCCTGACCAATTCACTTACCCTACAGTGTGGATGTGTGAGGTTTAGATATGTGTGACACGAACCCCAATCAACAGTGCCATGAACCCACAGTGCTCCATCTTGACTGGGGAGCTCTTTAATGATCAAGTGCTCAGGCTACACCTTGGACTGATTAGGTCTGAAATTAAGGAGGAGAGGACAGCCCTGTGTAGTTTTTAAAGTTCCCCAAGTGATGCTAATGTATAGTGAAAATTGAGAAACACTAGTGGTTAATTTTTCTCCTAGGGAACATTCCAGAGCTGATGTGACTGCTGTGTACTACTCAGGAATCCAGCCTCCTTCTCTCTTGTCATTCCACCCTCCAGGTCCAACTTGCCCAAGCTGCAGGGTGAAGAAGGGGACAGGCATGACTTGGGGGAGATGTACACATTGCTCTGCTCATGGCCCCACCTTGTCAATGGGGTCAGGTCTCCTGGTTTCCTTATCTAGTTTATTGTCATTTTCTCCCAACTGATATAGAATCTCCTGGTCTTCTCCTTATTATTTTATTAGTTTCTATTTCATTTCTATTTTTATTTTTTCTATACCCATAGCACTTAGAATTGTGCTTGGCACATAAACAATACACATTTGCTAAATGAACAAATGACTGAATTAAAAATAAATCAGTCTTCCCCTATGTTGGTCTTATTCTTGGTGTGACATTTGCGTTGCAAATATTTTCCCAGTTTGTTTTTTGTCTTTTGATTTTTCTTTTTTTTGTCTTTTGATTTTTTATTGTATTTTTTTCCACTCAGAAATTTTGCTTATTTGGAGCAATGTAGTAATTTTTCAAATTCATAATTCTGGTTTTAAATCTGATCTAGTTTTCCTTTCCTATATGTGGAGAAAAAAATACATGTAACATAAAATTTATCATTTCAACCATTTTTTTAAAAGATTTATTTATTTATGCATACAAGAGATGAGTGTAGGCCAGCTGCGCAGGGCGGGGTGGGGGTGTTGAGAGGATTCACCCGAGACAGAGTGGGGAGCAGAACATGCAGATCTACTGAAATACACTGCTGAGGGGTGCAATGAGCCAGACAGGAGAGGTCTGCTGTGCCATGTGGGTCATCTCCCTGGCTGGGGATCGAATTCGGGGATCAAACTCACGATGCAGAGGTTGCAGATAGCTTCATAGTGCTGACGCTTAACCCCTTGCGCCACCAGGGAGGCCCCATTTCAACCATTTTCAAATGTGCAGTTCAGTAGCAATGAGTACATTCCTCAGTGGTACAATCCTCACCACCATCCATCACCAGAACTTCCTCATCATCACAAACTGATACTCTGCCAATTAAACACTAACTCCCCATTTCTCCTCTCCTCCCAGGCCTGTGGGTTTGACTACATCATATGCTTTATATAAGTGGAATACACTGATGTTTGAAAATGAACGGACACATTCTGACTGGTCACATGACCAAACATTCCTGAATTATCTCCATGGGTGCATGCTCTGATCTACCCCCAGCCCACGCCCGCTGCTTCACCCTACTCGGCTGGGGTATACATTTATTTCCAGGAGAGATGTCAACTGTGAAACTCCAAGAATCTCCAGCAAGCCTGCATCCTCTTCCGCTGCATCTAAAAGTGTGGTCCACAGAACACCAGCAACACAACACCCAGGTGCACCACACAAAATTGCAGATTCTTGGCATTCTGGAGACCTAGTGACTCTCCCTGCACTCAGGGTGGAGCTGATGAATCAGCATTCCCCAGGGAGCCCAGATGGGATGCACTTTCAGAGCTGGTGCTCAGCAGAGGGCACCCTGAAGTTTGGGGCGTGCATCCCCTCTCAGCCTTAGGGTTACTTATCTGCTCTGTGAAATGGGAACAAGAACTCTTATGCCACAGAGATGCAATGGCAGTTAGGGAGATAGCATCTCCAGTTGTGTTTTGTAAACTTGGGAAAATATACACATGTAAGGGCTGTTACCTTTATCTTCCAGCCTCCCAGTCCTGTTTCTGCAGCCTCCCCATCAGGACCCCTCCCTAGGCTGCGGAATGACAAAAGCATCCCATCAGGCTGACTTCTTGGTGGGGGAGGGCGCTCAGTCTGGCAGTGGAAAATCTATAAGTATCAGTTCCTTCTCTTTTACATTAGCAATTAAAAGGAATACTTGATTAACCTTTAAAAAAATCTTTTAAAGCTCACAAGTACATTCGTGTGTGTGTGTGTGTGTGTGTGTGTGTACTTTGTGTGATATGTGGGATTACCTGCATTTTACAGATGAGAAAGTTGTAAGTTTTCATGGAAGTGAGATTTCATGAAAGAAAGAAGTTAAGCTTCAAATCCTATGTCACTTGACCAAACCACCTGACTCCTCTGTTTCTTCACCTATAAAATAGGGTGATTGCTGCACTGAATCATTGGTCACCAAGAGCATTTAGTGAGACAGAGTTTGTGGGGGACCTGACTTGGGGGCTGCCACATCTCAGCGGCCCCACGCCCACTCCAGATTCTCAGTTCTCACACTAGTCCTGAGGGACCTCAGGGGACAAGAGGCTGGAGACAGATGGGAGGATTGTGGCATCCAGTCTTTTTTTCCCCAGGAAGAAACTGGGAGAAGAGCTGAAATGACTTTCCTAGTCTTCCTTGCAGTTTGGTGGGACTAAGTTGTGGCCAAGAGAACATAACTGGAAGTGAGGAATATCACTTCTGCATTGTGTCCCGAAGAGGGAAACACTCGTATTTGTTTCTTGCTTCCACTACCCAGACTTGTCCATGACTGAATCAGTGACTGTCTTAGTCAGCTCAGGCTATCATAACAAAATACTGCAGCCTGGGGGGCTGAAACAATAGAAATTTATTGTCTCACAGTTCTGGAGGCTGGAAATCCAAGATCAAGGTCTGGGAGTCTATTTTTCTTTTCTTTTCTTTTCTTTTCTTTTTAAAGATTTATTTATTTATTTATACAAGCACTGGATACAGTCAGAAGTGCGGGAGGGTGAGAGAATTCACCAGAGCAAGAGCAGGGAGCAGAACAGGCAGACCGACAAAATACACTGCTGAGAAGAAATACACTGCTAAGAGGAGCAGCAGGCAGCAGGAGAGGTCTGTGCACCATATGGGACCCTCGCCAGTGGCCGGGGATTGAACCCATACTACAGAGGCTGTGGGCAGCTTTGCAACCCAGGGCTCAACCGCTGTGCCACCAGGGGAGGCCCTGGGAGTCTGTTTTTCAATGAGGAGTCTCTTCCCAGCTTGCAGATGGCTGCAATCTCACCGTGTCCGTGTCCTCACAGGACCCTTCCTCAGACTGTGTGTGTGCCTGCATGCGTGCAGGTGTGTCTGTGTATGTAGAGAGACACACACACAGAGGCAGAGACAGATACGTAGAATGAGATTTCTTTCTTTCTCTTTCTCTTTTCAGAAGGCTACCAATCCTATGGGATCAGGGACCCAGACTCATGACCTCGTTTAAACTTAATTACCTCCTAAAGGTCCTGTCTCCAAATAAAGCCACACTGGGACTTAGGGCTTCAAAACATAAATTCAGAAGGAATACAGTGTAGACCACGGCTGCCTCTTGGGCCCAAAGATGAAGGCCACAGCAAAGATGTGTTCCCCTCCCAGACTGTCTACCTCCCTCCTGTGTGGAGAGAGACAGACTAGTACATTGATCAAATTACTGTACCTTGGTCCACTTTGTGACAGCAGCTTAGGCTATTTCCTATCTAACTCTTAAACAGATTTGCTCACAAAGAGCCCCATTGAGCTAGAAGAAAGGTTGCAAGAAGAAATGATGCCCTTTAAATGGTTACTATTGGTTGCTACAAAGGTGAGGGTGATGAACTAAAATAAGAGAATTAAGTAGAACAGTTATCCAATAGCATATCAAGTTTTACAGTCACAATCAACATCCAAATGACTATGGGAAATGGTGATCTTTACACTTTGTAAATAAATACCAAAGAATCTTTAGAGTAGGTGTCCGGAGCCGCATGGAGCATGCGCCGTGTTGCGCATGCGCGCAAGTTAGGTTTCGTTTTCGTTTTAGCCTTCGGAGAAACCACTGCGCTTCGAAAAAATCACGTGGGACAGAGAGGTACAAGAGAGGAGTGAGGGGGGGATAAGAAGGAAACCACGGGAGAGACGGCAGGGAGAGAGACTGCGTGGAGGATGAGACGAGGAGACCTCGAGAGGGAGACTGGGGAAAGGATGCTGTGTAGAGACTTGGAGAGAGGATACTGAGAAACGTACTGAGAGAGGAGCATAGAGAAAGCCAGGGAAGGTAGTAGGACAGGGAAAGGAAAAAACATGTAAAAGTGAAGGAAAAGGAAAAATAAAGAAGCAAACGCTAGCGTCAAGTTGTCAAGCCCCTCATTTCAATCCTCAGCCCTTCTCTTTTCGTGCCTCCGAATCCCGCGGGTCGGGACAAGTAGGAGTCTTAATTATAATAAACAACACAAGGGCAGCGGTTGAGCGCTGGGTTGGGAAGCTGCCCCGCAGCCTCTGCAGCGCCGGTTCAATCCCCAGGTCCCCCATGGCGCGCAGACCCCTCCTGCCACCCGCTGCTCCCCTCAGCAGTGTACTTCGGTCCTTCTGCCTGCTCTGCTCCCCGCTCTGGCTCTGGTGAATTCTCTCACCCTCCCACGCTTCTGACTGTACCCAGTGCTTGTATAAATAAATAAAATAAATAAATAAAAATAAAAAAATAAATCTTTGGAAAAAATAATAAACAACACACATTTCAGCCTCCCATACATACCAATTTTCCTTCGCCCCCTCCCTCCCTCCCTCCTTTTCTCTCTCTCTCTCTCTCTCTCTGCCCCTCACTCTCTCCCTCTCTTCCTTCATCTCTCTTTCCCTCCCCTCCACCCCTTGCTTCCTCTGTAGTGGCGATGCTGTGTCTCAAGGTAGACTAGGGAGTTCCGTAGAGCAAATCCAGTCCCAGTACTGCTAGAACATCTTTCCAGAGTTTTATTTTCATTTCTCCCTTCTGTATTCCAAAGGTGGAACAGAGATTTCCTTGTGAGAGGGAAGGATTTCCATGGGCCATTGGATGGTGTTTTCATCCTTCCTACTGGTAAAATGGCATCAGGGGTCCCCATCTGTTCAAAATGGGGAACTTAATGGTATGGCGATGAGGACAGAGATAGCCGGGCAGTAGGAAGTAGCCTTTGCCAACCTCTGGAGCAGGTTGGCGCTCTGGCTCCAGCAGAGAAGGAAAGTCAGCCACCTGGTGGACCCAGACAGGACCCCCCTGGGCCAGATACAGAGAGCTGGAAGCTGGGTATGCCGAAGGGCAGACACTGGTGAATGTGCAGTTCTGTGCTGCAGTAACAGGGTCCTGTGATGGGAAAAAGCCAGGCTGTCCCAGGTCTTTGGCAGTCATGTGGAGTCTTTTGAAAGCGGAGAATCCATCCTCTAACTTGGGGTTGGGGCTGAGAATGGGTCTATAGAACTCTCTGGCCCGGAGTTGGGTGTCCAGCTTTACTTGCTGTGGAGACAAATCATATAGATATGGAGGACTGAGGGAAGTAGAAGATGCAGCTTTCCAAGAAGCACTCAAGACAGAAGTAACTCGAAAGTACCCAAAACCCTTTCCTTTTTTAAAATTTAAATTAGTTGTGGAATGACAATTTATTACCATTTCCATTACAGCAGAGGGAGATACTAAAATAATGCTCAAAAGGGTTTTTAAGGAAAAGTCAGTTCTCCTCCCTGGACCCCATCTTCAGAGGCAACCACTGTCATCAGTGATTTTTGTATCCTTCTAGAAATACTTTATATACATATAAACATAAATGTATATCTCCACCCTCCTGGCTTGTACATAAGTGATACGTATTATAAAGCCACTCCACACTTTGCTTCCACTAAATAACATATCCCAGGAATTGTTCCATCTTGATTGGTAGCGATCATCTTATTTTTAGTGGTGATATCTCAGGAAAGGAAAAGATTTCTTAAACAAGACTTCAAAAGAGCACATGATAAAGGCATTTTAATAAGAATTTCTATTTACTGAAAGAGAGTAACTGGAGAAGCATTGAGCCATGTACATAACTGAATATTTAAAGAATTCCTACAACTTAATAAGAAAAAGACAAGCAACCCAGTAGAAAAATGGACAAATGATATGAACAGTTATTTCACAGAATAATAAATATCCATAAATAAGTGAAAATTTATCCAACCTCATGATATCCAGTGAAATTAAAATCATGACCTTAGACATATGTTATTTCAAATCCATAAAATTGGCAAAATTTTTCAAAATTTGACAATGTGAATTAATGGCCAGACTGGAGTCCTACAGGGGGCAACTCTGTGTTGCCGAGAAAATCAATGGAAGCGTCTACGTTGCAAAACAGTGATGTCACCCATGAAGAGCAAACCCACTGCTGGGAGGGGCGAGCTCTGGCACAGTTAGCTGTGCCCCATCTCATTGCAGCATTTAGAGGCAGGAGGAGAAACAAAAATGGTAAATGACCCAAATGTCCACTGACAGAACAGACAGATGTATTATGGCATAATCATCCAATGTAATACTAAACAGCAGAAGATAAAGAATATGCCATAATACTCAACAAAAAATGAAAATCACCAAAAATCCAATATATAATAAAATTGGAAAAAGGCAAGCCAGAACAATTTATTTAGAGGGAACCAAATAGATCATTTATGAATCTTAGATCATAAATCTTAGATCTTAGATCATAATCTTAGATTGCCTGACACTGGATATTCTTCTAAATATCCACCCTTACAATAAAAATGAAAAAATGGTGATTTCACTAAGCAATTGGACAGACGACAAGACTGAGTGGCCTCTTACCTCTTCTGGTGTAATTCTCAAGTATTTGTGCTTCCCATAGGGTTTATAGTCAACCATGTAGGAGCTTTGGTATATGTCTAAATCCACAGGGGACTAGAGGACAAAGAGGAACACAAAACAAGACGTTCTATCACTTAAAGACATTCAATGGCTTCTCGTTGCCTGTGGGACAAGGGTCAAATTTTGGCGTTAGAGCCCTTTATGACCTACTAGACTTTACCATCTTACCCCCTTGGCTTCCTGGGTCCATGCCCTCTGTACTCTGGCCTCACTTCCCACATGCCTGGCACATGCTCTTATCTCCTCCTAGAAATGCGACTTGTACTCCTCACCAACTAGCAAATTCCTACCCTTCAAAAACCCATATCAAGGTCCTCCCTGGTGGCGCAAGGGGTTAAGATGCAGCACTGTGAAGCTGTCCATAGCCACTGCAGCACGAGTTCGATCCCCAGCCAGGGAGGTGACCCACATGGCACAACAGACCTCTCCTGTCTCACCTGCTGCTCCCCTCAGCAGTGTATTTCAGTACATCTACCTGTTCTGTTCCCCATTCTGTCTCTGGTGAATCCTCTCACCCCCCACACTTCTGGCCTGTACCCCAGTTATTTATGCATAAATAAATAAATATTTTTAAAAACCCAGGTCAAATGTCATTTCCTCAAATATATCTCCCCCACCCTTTCATTCTCCTCCTCCCCAAACGAAACTCTTTTCCTTTGCTTGCATAAAATATTCTACCTCCCTCATTAGAGCACTTATCATGGTGTGTGGTAATTGACTTAAGGAAGTCCTAGCTCAGAACCTAATCTTAGGTATCTCTGTAGCTTCCAAGCCCAGCACAGTGCCTGGCACACTGAGGATGCCTAACAAATGCATGATGATTAAGTCAAGAATGTCCAGAAAATTATAAACCCCTAATTTTCCTCTGCCAGGTTCCAAAAAACCATCACTCCAGAATGATGAGCAGAGGAAGCTTCAAAGAGCCAGATTCTCACCTGTGGTTAAACCTGCCCAGCCCTGAGATAGTTTCAGGAGACAGAAAGTCACAACACTCACTTGTTTGGGGTACACCACACCTGCCATGGCAACACACCTGGACACAGAAAAGAGGGTTAGTCCTGCTTCTGCTACAGGTCGGGTAAACAGGCACAGTCCCCAAATTTGTGCCAACAAAGCATGATTGGCTAGTCCCTTTCCTCAGTTCACATTCATCATCCAGAAGTTGGCAGTGGCAGCAGGGATACATGGGCTGGTGGCGGGGGGCCCTGGGACAAAGGGGTTGGAGCAGGGTTTAGGAGGAGCTAGAGCTATTGACAACATCAGATTTAAGGCTCAAGCAGCGGTAAATCTGTAGCAGAGGTGCTATCTGTCTGATAACAGTGTAAGTGCTATGCTAAGAAATATTTAACAATCTCCTTGTGGGGGCAAATAAGGCCTATTTTATTTGCCAATCTCTGCAGTATAAATGTTCCCAGCAAGGCCTCTTTCAAAATGTCAACATAATGTCACCAATGCCAAGTTAGGAAGATGTGCTCAGGTGGGCTCTAGAGCCAGAGCTGCTGACTTACCCCTCTGACCAGGGCTTTGAACTGCCTAGAGGAAGCAGAGTCCAGACACTCTGATCCAGAAACACCAACCATGATTTCTAGTAGAACTGGGGGTAGCCAGAGTGAAAAAAGCTGTGAGGCTCTGCATTCCTAGTGGAACTCTAGCAGTTCATCAGTGCAACCCTGCGCCTTGCCTTCCAGCTCTAAATCCTAGCAGAGAGACCTTACTGCCTGGGGAACTGGGCAGTTCTCTGAGCTCATCCTATTCTGTGTGCATGGACCCCAAGTTCTTGAATGATTCCATTTCATTTCATGAAAACCATGCCCAGAGACCCACCCCATTCAGCTGGCTATGGGCCAGCAGGGTAGTCGCCACACCTCAACTGACCCTGATGCCCATTCCTTTTTGTGCAGACAGCTGCTCTTCTAGGGCTGGGTGGGGTCAGCTTCAGTTTCAGTGCAAATTACACTTACCCTTCCTTCTACCATGGGACGATAACGCTCCTATGCTTCCAACTCCAGGTCCCCGATGCATGCAGAGTCCTGTCTCATGTGCCACTGCCACGCCCAACTTTGTGATGGACCCTCACCTACATGATGGAGGCTGGCTTGGTCACAGTCACTGTGATTGGGTCATTGTGATTTGAAGCCCTGTCCCTGCCTCACCCTCTCTCACAATGAACGCTAGTGTCCCAACACATCTGAGCCAATAAGAACCCTGACAGCCTTGAAAGGTACTGGTAGACAGGGCTCTCCAATACTCTACAGAATCTGTTTATTTCCAGGAAAGGGAGGTAAACATAACCCCACTTTCATTGTCACATCACTCTATGTGTGACCAAATTCTTCTCATACAGTAGCCTCTCCAGGCCTCTGTTGCCTGAAAAGCTGGCTTGTCCCTCCTCCACTGGTCAAAATTTCACATTCTTTTACACCCATTAGGATGGTTGTAGCCTAAAACCAAAAAAATAAGTGTTGGCGAGGAAGTGGGGAAATTGGAACACTCGCACATTGCTGGTGGGGATATAAAATAGCATAGCCACTGTGAAAAACAGTTCGGTGGTTCCTCAAAAAGTTAAACATAGGGCCTCCCTGGTGGCACAAGAGGTTAAGTCGCAGCACTATGATGCTATCCGCAGCCACTTTTCAGTATGAGTTAGATCCTGGCCAGGGAGGTGACCCACATGGCGCAGCAGACCTCTCCTGTCTCGCCCGCTGCACCCCTCAGCAGTGTATTTCAGTCAATATCCCTGTTCTGTTTCCCGCTCTGTCTCTAGTGAATCCTCTAACTGCACCCCCAACATCTCTGGCCTATACCCCAGTTCCTGTATGCAAACATAAATAACTTATTTTTAAAAAAGTTAAGCCTAGATTTACCATATGATCCTGCAATTCCATTTCTGAGCCTACACCCAAAAGGACTGAAAGCAGGGATGCAGGCAGATACTTGCACATCTGTGCTCACAGAAGCACTAATCACAACCACCAACGATGGCAGTAACCCAGAATCCAGCAGCAAATGAATGGATAAAGTAATACGATGTACATACAATGGAATATTGTTCAATCTTGGAAGGAAATTCTGACACATGCTACAGCATGGATGAACTTTGGAAATGTTATAGAAATAAGCATAAACATCAATATTGTACAATTTCACTTGCATGAGGTACCTAGAGTCACCACGTTCATACAGACAAGAAAGTAGAATGGTGGTCTCCAGAATGCTGGAAGGAACGGGGAAGGAGTTAGTGTTGAATGGGAACAGAATTTAAGTTTAGGAAGATGAAAAAGTTCTAGAAATGGATAGAGGCAATGATCGTAAAACAAAGTAAATGTACTTAATGCCATTAATTTTACACTTAGAAATGGTTAAAATGGTGAATTTTATATATATTTACTACAAGAAAAAAATTCCATTCTTTTTTAAGGGACATCTCTATAAAGCTCCCCATGGTCTCTCATTAGATACACCATAGATGCCTTTCATTTATCCAACCAATATTTGCAGAGATCTTGTTTTGTGTTGGGCAGTGTTCTGAACTTGCAGATTGAACAATGAAAAAAATAGCTGGAAATCTCTGTTTGGAGAGAGTTCACATTCTGATGAGAGAAAACACAGAGTAAACAAAGTAATAAGTAATTCAGACACCATTTGACTAGCAAATAAACAAGATGGTGTTTGAGAGAAAAGTGAGGAGGGGACTGAGAAGTCCTCTCTGAGAGGGTGACGGTAAAACAGAGATCTGAAGTGTGAGAAAATCAGTCCATGAAGATCTGGAGGAGGGGATTCCCAGCATAGGATCAGCAAGCACAAAGCCAGTAAGACAGGAACAACCTGGAATAAGGAGACCTAAGGAAAGGAGCGGGTGAGGAGAGGAAACCAAAAGAGGGAGTGTACTGTGAATCTCAGACTTTCCCCTGCTTTCTGTAATGACATGCCAATTTCTCTTCGAGAACTCTTCTCTCTCCTTTAGGGTTCATATAGCTTGGTGGTGCACTAAATGGATGTGGTACACTAAATGAATGTGTTGAACACTAAATGGATGTGTTGTCCCCAGAATACGTCATCCTCTGGGCCACAGTGATTGATTCAGGGGGAGGCTCCTGATGCAAGCGGGACTGATGACCAGCTCTGAGGATAGAGGCTCCCTCTTTCTGACATAGCAGGCACTAAGAACCCCGTGAGCCTGGAGCAGCCTTAGACCATGTTTCCCACTGGTCAAGAATAAAATCAACAACTTTCAAATTATATATCTGACAAGGGATTAATATCCAAAATACATAAAGAACTGATAAAATGGGATAACAAAAAATGAGCAACCAATTTGAGAAATGGAAAAAGTATCTAAATAGATGTTTCATCAAAGAAGATATTCAGATGGCCAACAGACTCGTGAGAGGTTCATTATCACTCATCATTAAGGTAATACAAATCAAAGCCTTAATGAGATGTTACCTCTTATTGAAACAGAGCAAACAGGGGAACTGGGCTGACCCCGTTGGTGGGTCTCACCACCATGCTTAAGAACACAGTACATGACCCAAAAGCAGACACACAGTGAGAAACAATTACAAGTTTTATATACGCAGGGAATAAGACAAGGGAGAGAGAGAGAGAGATAATTTACAGGCGAGGGCTACTCCAGATAGCATCTGCTGAGCAGAGACGGAGGTCCAACCTGAAGCTGTATGTGGCAAACTGCCAGCTTCTGCACAGACACCTCTCCTCACTAGTGACAGCCAACCCCCAGTAGCTTAATTGTCCAAAAGCCCCAGCAACTTAATTGCCTGAAGGTCTCAGCTCCACCACCTTTCTCCATCAGCCAACCCCTCCTCCTATCTGCTTGGGTGAAGTGTGAAAAGCTCCACCTTTTATTATTGAGTTGGCCATGAGTGGATGAGCGCTGCACGCTGGCTCAGAGGTTGCTCCTTGCTGTTCTGCTTACAATTTCAGTTAAAATGTAAATAAAATGATAAGAAACAGCAAGTGTTGGTGAGAATGTAGAAAACAAGGGAAGCCTTGCACAGTTAGTGGTACTGTTTACTGGTACAGCCATTAGGGAAAACAGCATAGATTTAGCTCAAACATTAAGATTAGAAATACCATATGACCCAGTGATTCCACTTCTTGGTATTTATCTGAAGAATACGAAAACACTAATTCAAAAAGATATCTGCACTCCTATGTTCATTGCAGCATTATTCACAAAAGGCAAGATGTGGAAACAACTTAAGTGTCCATCTATGGATGAATGGATAAAGAAGATGTGAAATACACACATGTGTGGGCACACACACATCATTTGCTACTACATGGATTAAGAAGATATGATATGGGCCTCCCCGGTCGCGCAGCGGTTGAGCGCTGGGTTGCAAAACTGCTTGCAGCCTCTGCAGCGCCGGTTCGATCCCCAGCTGCTCCCCGGCCTCCAGGGGACGGTCCCACATGGCGTGCAGACCTCTCCTGCTGCCCACTGCTCCCCTCAGCAGTGTACTTCAGTCCTTCTGCCTGTTCTGCTCCCTGCTCTGGTTCTGGTGAATTCTCTCACCCTCCCGCACTTCTGACTGTACCCAGTGCTTGTATAAATAAATAAATAAATCTAATAAAAAAAAAAAGATATGATATAGGGCCTCCCCTGTGGCAAAGCAGGTTGAGCACAGTGCTGTGAAGCTGTCTGCAGCCTTTGCAGCGCCAGTTCCATTCCCGGCTGGCCAGGGAGATACCCACATGGCACGGCAGACCTCTCCTGTCTTACCTGCTGCTCCCCTCAGCAGTGTACTTCAGTCCTTCTGCCTGTTCTGCTCCCTGTTCTGTCTCTGGTGAATTCTCTCACCATCCCGCGCCTCTGGCCTGTACCTCAGTGCTTGCATAAATAAGTAAATCTTTTAAAACAAAAGACATATGTGATATATGTTTATATGTGTGAGGCACAAACATATATATATACACACACACACACACACACGCACATACATACACAATGGAATACTACTCATTTATTAAAAAAAAAAGATGAAATCTTGTCTTTTACCAAAAGCCTTTTTCCCATCAACAGTCCTCCCCACGCACTCAGGGGACAGAGTCTACCTTGAGTTCACTATGAGCATCACCCCCTGGCTCAGAGGTTGCTCCTCACTCTTTCTCTTACATTAGAATACTGGACCCCTGGATACATCCATGCCTGAAGCTTGACTACATATAAACTGTGTGGATTATGTTAGCCAATGTATGTCCTTTCTTGCAAAAACCAATTTTAGCTGAGTTTCTGTAATTTACAGTTGAAGCAGCCCCAACAAATTCAATGTTGGAGAGTTATTCTTTAACACACTGTGGGATCCTTGAAGTGAAGAAACAGGCTTCCTCATTTTTTTTATTTTTTAGTAACTTAAGGATAGGAATTTATGTGCTTGTGAATTTGATAAAACTAAAAAAATGGTGACAAACAGGGCAAAGAATAGAGTGGCTGCAGAGATATAAGTGAACAGAAGTTTTTGGGTCCCAGGATTTTTTTTTTTTTTCAGGAAAATACTGTCATGTAGATATTGGAGCCCTGACTTCAAGTCCTGATACCTAATATCCTGATGCCTTCGATGAATCATGTAAGCTCAGTAGAATTCAGTTTGTTGCTCTATAAGCAAGGATGTAATAACCACCTGAAGTGAGTGTGGGAAGTCAGATGAATACGTCTGTGAAGGTACCTAATGTTCTTCATAATAATATTCACCCACCTTTTCTCCTTTTCTGAGCTTCTACTCTATAACAAACATTGTGCAAGAAACTATGATTATAGTAGTGAAATAAAGTCGAAAAGGACTCTGTCTTTATGAAATTACAGTAAAATTGTAAACAAATGTACAAATGATCACACAAGTAGGCCTTTAAGTTAATTGTGACAAGTGTCATGAATGAGAAATATGGGGTGTGGTGACCTGATCCCATCTTGGTAGAAGGTCCAAAAGGGCTTGCCTTAACTGGTGACTTTTTAAGTCTGTCCTAAGGAGGAAGGGGCATTCTCAGGCCTGGATGACTGTCCTTGGGCTGAAGGGAGACTGGTCTTGTGTAGGAGAGAGAGGTTGCCGTGCTAGAGCAGAGTGAGGAGAGACAAGGGTAGCTCCAGATAGGTGGAGCTTCAACCAGTGGGGGATGGGGGGTAGGTTGACTTCATCCTGAGAATAATGGGGAGTTTATGTGGTAGCATGATGCGATGGAATGTGCTTATCAAAAAGATCACTGGCAGACATTGGCCCAGGGGATGGAGATAATAGACTATGAAAAGATGTGTTCTCAGGTGGCTGATGGTGGTGGCTGGAACAGACTGGAGGAGAGGATAGTGTATTTGGAGAAGAGAGAGCAGTTTCAGGAGGTGTTTTAAATAGGAAATGATGCTGTAGAATATACAGATGTCAAATTAGATCGCTATACCTGGGATTTAAGAAATGCTGTAAACCAATGCTGCCTCAGTAAAAATTGATAAATAAAAAATATTTTAAAGAGACTTTTAGGAAGTAGACTCTACAAGACTTAATCTTTATTAGGAAGCAGTAATGATAAGACAGAATGAGGTATCAAAGATGATTCCCAGATTTGGGGAATGAGTCATTGGGGGCTGATGGGAAATACTGCAAGCGGGTGCCAATTGGGGTTCAGGAAGATCATCGGAGCAGTCTGCTCTCAAGTTGCAGTTGCACATCCTTGTCCTTGAGCTTCCTCAGCGTCCTTGAGTGAACACTGGGTAAAGGTTTCAGGGAGGAATGGACACCTTATATCACCCTCAGAATTGCTGGTGATATAGGCGATTTGTTTTATTTATTTTTTTTAAGATTTATTTATTTATGCATATAAGAACTGGGGTACAGGACAGAGGTGTGGGGGATGAGAGGATCCACCAGAGACAGAGTGGGGAACAGAACAGGCAGACTGACTGAAATACACTGCTGAGGGGAGCAGCGGGTGAATCAGGAGAGGTCTGCCGCGCCGTGTATCTCCCTGGCTGGGGATCAAACTTGTGTTGCAGTGTCTCAGGACAGCTTCATTGGTTGTGTCTTAACCCCTTGTGCCACCAGGGATGCCCCCAGTTTTTTTTTTTTTTTTTAAAAAGATACATTTTTACTCAGTTTTATGATCAGACTATTACATTAAGCAAAAAATATATAAAAAAAAACTTTGTTGGAATCCTTTACACTTTTCACAGAACAGAAACTAAAAAACTTATTACACAATTGGTCACAAATACAGTCCTCGAGATTTTTGCCCATTGTAGGGTAAACGTTTTTTCAGGCTTTTCTGCCCTCCCACCATGAGGATTGCCCTGCCTGATGGGGCACCTGCGGTTGTTACATTGTTGTCTTGTTTACTTCTGTGGGTCATGGGAGGAGAATTGAGATAGTTACCAAGAGAGATAGAAGCAGGAGAGAAGCAGGAGAGAGAAGGGGAGGAAAGAAGCCGGAGAAGCCCAAAGTGAATACTTGCCTGGGGCCTGGAGGCCTCTTGGCCTCCTGGCCCCCGTACCCCTGCATGCCGCGTGCCTGGTTGCTGCAATGCGTGTAAAGATCCATAAAAGCCTGAGAAAGCCACCGAGGGCTCCAAGACACTCCTTTACCCGTCTGCCAGATCATAGATAACCTGCACTGTGGCCCTTCCTGCCACTACACCCATCCACATTAGTATTGTGTGAAATCTGTCTTCTCTGTAGCAGCGAGGCCCTGCCACCGCTCTGCTTCGCTGAGTTCACAAATCACTGTTGTCACCTGTGGCTTCCCTGTCTACTCTCTGGCTCTCCTCTCCTGCTCAGTTTTGTTTCCTGAAAGTTAATTAAAACCTCTGCCACTGCCTTAGCTGCTGCTGCTGCTTGAGTCACCACACCCACCTTGGTTTCGTGGTTTGGCAAAGTATTGGCTTCCATCGTCACAGGGGCCAGAGCTTCTGCCTCCAAGGTTTTCTCCTTTCATGGATCCAAAATTTGAAGATTGTTGTAACTGCCAAAATTATTGTAATTTCCACCACCTCCAAAACTGCTTCCATCATTACCAAATCCATTACAGTCATGCCCACTGCCACCTTATCCACCATTACCATGGCTGCCGCCAAAGCCACCTCTATAACTGAAGTTTCCTTCACGACCAGAGTTGTCATTCCCACCAAACCATTGCCATAACCAGCACCAAAGTTTCCAGAACCACTTCAACTTCTTTGGCTGGAGGAAGCACTGGTCATCTCTTGCCTAATTAGATAGGGCTTTCCTTACTTCCCAATTGTGGCTATTTACAGTACTGTGTTTCTGAATGACAATCTTGTCTGCAGAACCATGGTCATCAAAGGTTACAAAATCAGGGGCCTCCCTGGTGGCGCATGCGGTTACAACACAGCACTTTGAAGCTATCCACAGCCACTGCAGCACGATTTCGATTCCCTGGCCGGCCAGGGAAGTGACCCACATAGTGCAGCAGACCTCTCCTGTCTTGCCTGCTGCTCCCCTCAGCAGTGTATTTCAGTAGATCTGCCTGTTCTGCTCCCCATTCTGTCTCTGGTGAATCCTCTCACCCCCCACACCTCTGGCCTGCACTCCAGCTCTTGTATGCATAAATAAATAAATCTTTAATTAATCAATCAATAAAAATAAAATTTACAAAAGCAAAGTCTCTCCTCTTGCCTCAATCAGTCATGATTTCAATCATTTCCCAGACTATTCAAAGTCATCTCTTAGGTGATGTTCTTCTGTGTTTTCTTTTTAATTTTTTTTTTTTTTTGCACTGAAGGTGTAGGCCAGTGGTGCAGGGAGGTAAGAGGATTTCACCAGAGACAGAGTGAGGAAAAGAACAGGTAAACTGACTGAAAAACACTCCTGAGGGGAGCAGCGGGCAAGACAGGAGAGTTCTGCTGCACCATGTGGGTCACCTCCGTGGCCCGGGATCGAACTCAGGCCATAGTGGTGATAGTGCTAAGACAACCCCTAGGCCACCAGGGAGGCCCCTGTGTCTTTTTCTTTTTTAAAGATTTATTTATTTATGCATACAAGAACTGGGGTACAGGCTAGAAGTGGGGGGGTTGAGAGGATTCACCAGAGCGGGGAACAGAACAGTCAGATTGACTGAAATACACTGCTGAGTGGAGTAGCGGGCAAGTTGGGAGAGGTCTGCTGCGCCATGTGGGTATCTCCCTGGCCAGGGCTCAAACTCGTGCTGCAGTGGCTTCGGATAGTTTCATAGGTTGTGTTTTAACCCCTGTGCCACCAGGGAGGCCCTAGGTCCCTATGTCTTTAATGCCATCAATGAAAATCTTTTTCAGCATTAAGTGAGGACTAAATCTTTGAGAATCTTCTCTTGACAAAGTCCCATAACTCTTCCATCTACCTTGCATTCATGGCAGCACTAACCTCCTCCAAGTGGCATAAGTGAGGAACCCAAAGCCTTGGACCCCTTGGCATTTGGCTCTTTCATTCCCACACAGTCTGTGAGTGTTTCCCATTGCTCAGAATGGTTCCGGAGCTGCTCATTGTTTATTTCAAAGCTTAAACCTCCAATAAAGAGCTTACACATCTTAGACATGATGGCAGAAGAAGGGGAGACTTTTACTGCGCTTACTAGCCCAAGTCCACAGTCAGAAAGTTTAGATGGTTTTTTTTTTTTTAAAGATTTATTTATTTATACAAGAACTGGGGTACAGGCCAGAGGCGCTGGGAGGGCAGGAGAATTCACCAGAGACAGAGCGGGGAGCAGTACAGGCAGACAGACTGAAAACAATGCTGAGGGGAGCAGCAGGCAAGACAGGAGAGGTCTGCCATACCATGTGGGTATCTCCCTGGCCAGTGGGAATCCAACGTGCACTGCAGAGACTGCAGACAGCTTCACAGTGCTGTGCTCAACCTGCTGTGCCAGCGGGGAAGCCCTAGATGGTTTTTGAAACGAACAGAGGACTTGGGTAGCCTCCCACACAACCCCATAGTACAAGCTGCAGTAAGAAACATCCCATGTCTCTCCCTAAAAGAGTGTTCAAGGGCACTGGAAGGGGAAATCAGGTCGGGAGTGAAAAGGTCATGGGGTCCATGTACACAGACCTCTTTATGTCTCCTGTGCTTGTCACCTTCGCTGACTGGGGTTTCTGCAGGATCTCAGAGTCCACGCAGCAACGCTAAAGCATAGCCCCACGGGTGCAGTTCTGCCACCCACACCTACCCAGCAAGGGCAAATTCTACTCGTGATCACAGCGACCTGTTTCTTCACAGAGAATTGCAATATTCTGCTGGGTGTGCTTGGACTTCTCCATCCAGAAGACAACATGGTTGTGTAACAGGGTGGTCCCCAGGAAAGGGGGAGGTTCCCTGCCCCTCCCAAGGGAGGGTGGAGCTGAGCAGGAAGAGGAGAAGCTGCAGAAGAGACTGAGGAAGGAAGCAGGATGGAGCCAGGAGACCTGGAGGAGGCGCATGGAGCCTATAGACATGTGAAGAAACTGCGCTTGTCTTTTGGTCGTGGACTGGGTGACACAGATGTGGGTGAGACCCGTGGGGAGGTGACAATGGCAGCTTTTATCTTGATGTTGATTTTGCTCTTTTCCTTCCGGGCTTGTCCGGTTGTTTGTGACCCTTTGCTGTGGGTCCCCACTGGAAGATGCTTTAGACTTGTGGCAGGCTTTGGGGCCTTGTTCTGGGCCGATCCCATATGGATGGACTTTTACCCACGAGGGGACGGGTAACTTTGGGTGCTTCATTTAGAAACTAGACTCTTTGCCTTACCTGTATTGTTTCCTAGTTTTATTAAAGTTCCTTCCCATTAAAGTCTCCTATGTTTTGTGTTGATGCGGCGGATGGCAGAACCCATTTAGAATAGGCAGGTTTGCGGGGTTTGGGCTGCCCCTCTCCCTGTCCTATAACAGTTGTTATGGGCTTTTGTCATAGTTTTGCTGTCAGATTTCTTCTCTTTTTTTTTTTTCCATGTTTATAAAAAAATTATTTAAGTCCATTCAGCCTTTTATCCCATGAACATCCATCCATATGCAGTCAGATTTCAAGGGTTTGTTTTCATATCAATTTTGAAGGTTTTGACAGTGTGATATGTGTTGTGTCTGAATACAACACAGGTAAGAACATGGTTCTTGCTTCTTCCTTTAGCAGCATATGAGGGGAAGGACTTTTTTCAATATTTGTAAGGGATGAAAAGTAAAGCAGAAAGCAAACCCTGGTGTGTTCGGTTTTGTTTTTTAAGCCTTAATCACATACAAGGGTTGCACATCGTGAGGCTCAGATAAACCTTGTACTATATAATCCAATATGAACATCTTTCTAGAAAGTATGATTGCAGGGAAGTAAAGGTTATTAAAAAGCAAACAAACAAAAGATACCGTGTGGACAGGATTCAACTGCATACCCACCCCTCAGAAATATTGCAGGCTCAGTGCCAGCCACCACAATAAAACTGATAGCACTTTATTAACGTGATAAAGTGAGTCACAAGACGTTTTGGTTTCCCAGTGCATAAAAAATTATATTTATACAATACTGTACTAAGTATCTAAAAGATAATATGCATCCTTTCATTAAATGTGACAAAGAAAAAAATAAATAAATGTGACAGAGGCACAGAGCAAGCTCAAACTGTTGTGAAAGAAAATGGCAGATACAGACTTCCAACTCGTAACTTGCCACAAACCTTCAGTTTGTAAAAAACACAACCCCTGTGAAGCACGATAAAGCAAAGTGCAATAAACCAGGCAGTTTTCCAAAGCACAGAGCTCAACAAAATTTCTCAACAAGAGCCTCCTATCCTTCCTCCAGGACAGTCACCCCTCAATCATTATTTCCTTATTGATAAAATTGTTGGTCCAATACAAATTCCCAGAGTTGGATGGCAAAACTGCAGGAGAAATACACGCAAAATGACTTGGCATTTGCTCTGGTACATCTAGGAGCTTAATTATTATGGCCACCTGAAAGAGACTTTGCTTGGGTCTCCCAGGAGGGAAAACTGAGCCCCAAATTTCTGTCTATGCAAATTTAGCATGCTAATATTGTAAATCACGGGAGGAAATTCTTCTCCCGAACCAGAAGCCCTCAAGTTCCTCCAGGCTTCTATTAAAGGGATTACAATCCATTTCCTTCCTAATACAGCTAATGCGCCATGGGAAGCCCTCAGGCCAGGGATTAAAGCATTTACGCCTTTAATTAGGAGCTAACCTTCCCTTAGAGCCTGAAACACAAACAGCCAGTCCACACTACAAAGGGCCCCCTCCCTGGAGTCTTGGGATATTGATCCCTCTCCTGGAGTCAGGAGCCTCTGAGGGTTTAGCAAATACTGCCTTTTCCAAACAGGGTGCCTCTACCGAGCAGGCCCTTAGCAGAAATAGAAACCCCTTCACATGAAGAACAAACAAACAAACAAAAACGGATCCGCAGAGTTAATCAGAATCAACCCCTGCGGAAGTAGGTTTCTGCATCCTCAGGAGGGGACCAAGGGATATAACTCCTTCAGCTTTGCTCTTCCAGATTTTCCCTGTGGGCTCACACAACCGGGTCATTAGCTTTCAAGTGGATGGCTCTGAAAATTAAGATGTGTTTGTGCTTCAGAGAGATCCCCACACCAATGCCATCTCCAGCCCCTAAAACACAGGCTCCTTCAGCCTTTTCCATTCGGGAGCCATAGAAAAACCAGCTGGATCACCTAGTGTAATGGGGAGCACAGGTGTCCTCCAAGGACCCTGTGGTGACCCTCTGTTTCAGAGTTCCCATGTATTATTTTTATTTATTCATGTATACAAGAACTGGGGTACAGGCAGATGTGCGGGAGGGTGAGGGGATTCAACAGAGACAGTGGGAAACAGAACAAGCAGATCTACTGAAATACACTGCTGAAGGGAGCAGAGGGCAAGACAGGAGAGGTCTGCCGCGCCATATGTGTATCTCCCCATCCGACCGGGATTGAACCCGCACTGCAGAGGCTGTGGACAGCTTCACAACTCAACAGCGCTGCGTTCAACCGCCTGTGCCACCAGGGAAGCCCCAGAGCTCCCATTTAAAACCCAGATTTCTGCTGCCAGCTTCTGTGTCAGCAGCTCTGGGAGAAGAAGCCAAGTCTGGAATCCACATTTTAGCAAGCTTCACTGAGGCATACTGTAGTGACAGGAAGGGCACAGAGCAGGTTTCTATGATCCCAGCAGACGACTAAAGCAGAGTCCTAGAGCCCTCGGTGGCTTTCTCAAGTTTTTATTGTGCTTTTACATGTAGTGCAGCAAACAGGTCATGGCAGGCAGGGCAGGCAGGGGTGCCGAGGGGCCAGGAGGCCAGCAGGTCTCCAAGCCCCCAGCAAGTCTTCACCTTGGGCTTCTCTGGCTTTCTTTCTCCCCTTCTTTCTCCTGCCTCTTTTCCTGCTTCTTCTCCTGCTTCTGCTTCTCTCCCTGACTATCTCAATACTCCTCCCATGACCCACCGAAGTAAACAACACAACAATGTAAGAACTGCAGGTGCCCCATCAGGCAGGGCAATCCTAATGGTTGAAGGGAAGAAAAGGCTGAAAACCATTTACCCTACAAATGCCTATAAGGAAACCAAGGCAGGAGCATACCCAACTCCTTATAGAGGAGGCCTCTGCTAGGGTCCAGAGTCTTCCAGGGACCTGTTTATACAAAGGCAGGCAGCCCATGGGGTGACCTGGTATGTGTGCAAAGTGGTGAAAGTGCAGAGTCCATCTAAATGAAACCAAATTGGGATAACAGTGTGGGACCTTTTGCTTTGTTTCACCAACACATGAGTGCCTGCCCTAGGTGAGCAAGGCATGGTGCTGCTTGTTATCTGTGTGTGTGTGTATGTGTGTGTGTGTGTAACAGGACTAGTAGCAGGAAGGGGGTATAGCTGAGGTAATGATAAAAAAGGAAAGCACAGTGTTCCTACCATCTAGCACTTTACAAACTTTGGTGAGGGGGTTAGGGCAGGAGGCCATGGAGGATGGCAGAAGTGCCCAAAGAGAGGAATGAGCTAGCACAGGTGGGGTGCGGTGACCAGGGCCGTCTGGTATTGAGAGGGCACTGGAGAAATGGCAGAAGGTGTGACAATGAAATCAAGTCTCACATGAAGAACCTCTTTTTGTCCGAATCTGGTGAAACAAAGCAAAAGCCGACCCCTGCCTCTGGTACCACTTGTGATGCCCCTGCGCGCCCACACATCCTTTTTCTCCAAACACTCCAGCAGATATGTTTCTTAACTGATACCATGTCCATGTCCCTATCTTTATTTACTTCCATGTATTTATTTTACTTCCCCAAAAGCTTTGAGCTGCCTTTTTCTTCTGATTTCCCCTGAGCCTGCTAGACTAGACCTGTAAATGCTCAATAATGCTCTGTAGTAGTTTAGGGGATTTTGAAAGGTCAGCTTGGGAAGGCAGGCTGGGGCTGGTGCTGAAGACTTGCAGGCCAGGCTGGGGAATGTGGACTCATGAGGGTAGCCAAGTGCTGAGAGGAGAGTTTGAGTGTCAGATGCTCTTGCCTTGAGCCATGTGTCCATGGGGAAGTTCCTATAATCTCTTCTCAGTTTCCTTCTCAAGTGGTAAAATGGGGTAAAAACACCTGCTTTGCAAGGGAATGAGCAAATGCCTGCTTGGCCCGATGCCTGACACACAGTACATGTCAACGGAGAGTCAGTGTGGAACCTGTCATTCAACTGTCACATAATGAAAGGGACTTTTTAAGACCAGTGAGAGCACAGATAGGAAAGAGCAGAGAGTGAGAAAGAGAAGAAATGACTATCGCCAGGGGCACCGCGGTCAGCCAGGCACTTGAGAATCAACTGGCCATTTGGTGACAATAATAGCACAAACTCTGTGCTGGGCCTTGTCCTGTTAGCATCACCACAACCCTAAACAAAGACCCCTTTTATTCTTCCCATGCTATAAACGAGGCACAAAAAGGACAAGTGACTTGCACAGGGTCGCACATAGCTAATAAGTGACAGGCAGGATGCCAGCCCCAGTTGACAAGGCCAGAGTCCCTATTCTCAGTCACTGGGCCACATGGAGAGAAAGAGGATGGGGTGGGGACCTCCCTGGTGGCACAGGGTTTAAAGACACAGCACTATCAAGCTGTCGCCAGCCTCCCCAGCCAGGGAGCAACCCACATGGCACAGCAGACCTCTCCTGCCTCACCTGCTGCTCCCCTCAGCAGTGTATTTCAGTCAGTCTGCCTGTTCTGCTCCCCACTCTGTCTCTGGTGAATCCTCTCACCCTCCGCACCTCTGGCCTGTGCCCCAGTTCTTATTTGCATAAATATAATGTTTAATTAAAAAAAAAAAACCAAAAAGGTTGTAACAATGTCTTGTAACAACTCTATATGAGGAATTCCTGTTTCCTCCTGCTAGTACTGGAAATTATGTTTTAATTTTTTTTAGAGCTCTGATAGGTGAAAATTACATGTTTATTTTCATTTCTTTGGTTTGCAATGATGTGTTTATTGATCATTTCTATATATATTTTTTGAGAAGTATCTAGTCCTTTGCTAAACATAGGAAAATTTTTAAAATTTGCTGAGGTTAATTTTTAATATTTAATTTTTTAATTAGAAAGCTTCATTTTGGGGGGAAATGTATGATATGAGCACCCTGAACATCTTATTCTTCACTATGTCACATAATTTCTGTCTTACTATAATGGAATAGAGAGAAGCTGATAGTCTGGATGAATTTTTAAAAATGTACCTGAGCATAGCTGAAAAACAATAAAATAAAACAAATTACGAATGGCTCTTCTAAATGTTGGTCTTACATCAGTGATCATTCACTTGTGCAGATCGGCATGCCATGCTTCCGGGTGGGATTTCTTGAAAGAGCAAAAACCTGCAACAACTTACATCTACATCAACTACATTGAATGTAGGTGCATTCACGCTATGGAATGCTAGTACATCTTCAAAGAAAGTAAGCTGTATCTTCAGATGAATCAAAATAGAAGGATGTCCATGTCCTTGAGCAGGAAAAACCATTTCTGTGAAGGTATCAAAGGACAATTTTGATACCCTTGGAGATGAATTATAAAATCCTTTTGCCCAAAGGACTGAAAATGAAATATTAAAACCTTCAGTATCTTTTTTCCCATAATAAATCTTAGATATATCCCATAAGGTCTCACTAATTATGGATTATTGTGATTGTGAATATTCAATTCATACTTAGAGAAGAAGAATATTGCCCCTAAAAGATCTTACAAAAGTTACTACAACATATTAGCACTGCTTATTTTGCCTTCTTGTGCCTCTGTCAACTTTCTTGAATTTCAAATGCTTTTTGGGCCATGAGTCTGGGGTCAGTGGTGGGTCGGGCCGTTTAGATGTTGAAAGGGCAAGGTGATTGGTAAGTCACAACCCCATCCCCTCCCGGCCTGACCTGGCACTGGGGTGTAATCTGTGAGAGGATCTCTCTTTATGCCATCACGTTGGAATGAAGTGCCGAGAGGAGCATCTTCCCTGGAATCGCGTTGACAGATTGGTCAGTCACCTTGAGGTCAGCCCCTCATACCTCATAACGCAAACCTAGTAGCAGGAGGTTGGAGAAAAGACTGACTTCTTTGGTCACAAACACTTTCAAGATAAGTTGGTGGATCTTAAAGTGTGGTCCATGGACCTCCAGGAATGGTGACTAAGAATACAATCTCCACATCCCATTCTATCTTCCAGATCAGAAATAGGTGGGGAAGGTTGCAGTCAGGCCTGGGGAGCAGCAAGCAAAACAAGCTCAAGGGGGTTCTTTTGAAGCCTGAAGCATTCAGTCAATTGAGGAAGACCTTGGTGATATTTTGCTCAATGTAAGACTTTCAGGACCCCATTATAACTAATTATATCTTTGTGTGAACCATTTTCACAAGTAGTCAAATGATCCTATGTCTGTTCCATTCCCCTGTGTAGAGAATAATTAGAAATAAATGAAACTTGATTTAAGTGGGCTCCTCTGTGTACATTCCAACAAGAGGAGACATAACCCCAAAAGCAATAATATTTGGAAAAGAAATAAGAAAACTTCAAGACGTATTGTATAAAAACAGGTCATTTACTGATTTGCTTAATTAGAATTTATTAAACCACTCAGAGATCTATATAAGAATATGTCCATAGTTTTAAAATTTGAAGGAAAAAGTATTTGTCTTTACTTCCCAGAGATTACCTTCCTATTAATATTCATTTATACTTATTTGTAACATACAATAGGTAGAATTTAGTTTTTTCCCCTATTCTTTCTACCAAAATCTTGAATGTAGCTATTTCACTGGTTAAAACCAACTAGTCACCTATGTAATAGCAACACCTTGGAACTTTTTCCTTCCTTCCAATATTTATTGATCTCTGCTACATTCCAGGCACTGGGAAATAGTAATGAACAGAGGACAAGACCTAATCTTTGCTGTGTGTTAACTGATACACAAGCATAACTCTAAATGACAGATACAACACATGGGCACGCCTTACCCACTGCAGGCCCTAGTGGTGGTTGTGGCTCATGGAAACACTATGCTCCATGCAGGGAGCACAGGCCTATGTTCACACTTAGCTGCCTTACTATTTGTTAGTGTGGTTGTTGGGCAGGTTATTTAGTTCTGCATCCTCTTACAGAAAATGCAGAAAAATTAAATGCCTATCAATAGATGATTGGATCGAGATGGATCAGCCACAAGGAAAGATGAATGCAGCCATTTTCTACAAAATGGAAGGTGTTCAGGGAACAATATGTAGTAAAGCAAGTCAGAATGACAAAAATAAATACTGACATGTACATAGATGGTTTCATAAAGTAAAATATTTATGCTAGTGAACATTAATAAATACTATTGGCACTCCGACGTTAAGAGGATGGGAAAAGGAGGAAAGAGACAAGGGGCTATCAAGGGTGGTGGTGGTGAGAAAGAAGGCCCACTTTGTAGAGCAGTTGAATAAGTAAGAAATAATTCATATAAAGCACTTGGTGCACAGTAAAAGCCCAATAAATTATAGTAACCCCCCCCCAAGTAACCAACCCCAAACAATTACATATACAAGTCACTATAATTCTTACATTTATGAGGTCAAAAACAGTTTCGTTTTCCCAAAATTTGCTTTTTTCCCCCCTCAACTTTGTGAAGAGGATCACACAGAAAAGGGTCCATGCCAAAAAATCAAGTCACCCAGTTAATCACCAAGTCCTCAAATGGGTGGGTTTTCTCCATGTCCTTTTCATGCTATGGATTTCTATTTAGCTTTTCTGTATCTACTTAGTTCTCCATCCTGAAAATAGGATCATCTTTTTAAAGACCAAATCCAATGTTTTCATCCCAGGTAGAATGTCCCATGATCCCTGTTGCCTTTGGGATGCAGCCACACCACTTTGCCTAGTCCACAGAGTCCAGTTGCTGACCACTCAGTCACTGCTCACTTTCTCCACACTGGAATCACTGAAACCAGTCCCTTGGATCTGCCAAGGCATCTCTGGGCATCAAAGTGCATACTCTTTCTCTTTCTCATCACGCACCTAGCACATCCCCCCTCAGATTGCCACTTTCTTAAGGAAGTCCTCCTTGATATCCACTGGAGCAGTTGCGGTGCCTCCATGGTACTTCCAACACAACTAAGCTTCCTCTGTCGTGAAGCTTATTACATATCCTGGCAACTGGCTGTCTATTATTGCCTAGCCTCTAGGGTCATTTACTGGAGTTCAATTCCAGCCCTGACATTTAGGTATGAAGCCGTAAATAAATTTTCTAACTGCACTGGGCCTCAGTTTCCCCAGTTGCCATGGATAAGAGTAGTACCTACCTTGCAGGTTTGTGTTGAGGATAAAGGAAGCTTGTGTGTGTAAAGCCTTCTGCACAGTGGCCTGGTGCACAATAAGAATCCAATAATTAGACTTCCCTGATGGTGCAGGGGTTAAAGATACAATGCAATCAAGGTATCGCCAGCCACTGCAACATGAGTTCAATCCCCAGCCAGGGAGATGACCCATATGGCAGACCTCTCCTTTCTCTCCCGCTGCTCCCCTCAGCAGTGTATTTCAGTACATCTGCCTGTTCCGCTCCCCACTATATCACTGGTGACTCCTCTCACCCCCCACACCTCTGGCCCACACCCTATTTCTTTCATGCGTAAATAAATATATCTTTTTTTAAAAAAAGAATCCAATAATTGCTGGCTAGTGTGCTCAATGTCCTAATCACTAAGGGCACGACTGCCCATTATGTTTGCCTTCCCAGTATCCACTCCATCCTTTTGCCATTGTCCGGCAGTCATACAGTTCAAGTAGAATAATCACCACCACCACCTTCACAGATGGGATTTGATTCTTCCCAAGGGCAGTTCTTCAGTTCAGCATGCATCAGAATTGCCTGATTGTTAAGCATAGATTGTTGACTTACCCCAGAGTATCAGATTCAGTTCCTCATCCCAAGTATTTGCATTTTTGGCAAATTCCCAGGGGATGCTGATGCTGCTAGCCTAGAGACCACACTTTAAGTAGCACCGGTCTAAGTCTATCTGAATATCTTATTTCCTTTGCCTTATCATTGAGTCAGGGTTGGGTACATGGATTTGTGATAGTCCACTGATGAAAGGAGAGACGCATTCTCCCTCATTGAATGTAAAGCAAGTGGGGCCTCCCCTGGTGGCGCAGGAGGTTGAGCTCCGTGCTGTGAAGCTGTCCGCAGCCTATGCAGCGCTGTTTTGATTCCTGCCGGCCAGCAGGCAAGAGTCCCACATGGCGCGGCAGACCTCTCCTGTTGTGCCTGCTGCTCCCCTCAGCAGTGTATTTCGTCAGTCTGCCTGTTCTGTCCCCTGTTCTGTCTCTGGGGAATCCTCTCACCCTCCTGTGCATTTGGCCTGTACCCCGGTTCTTGTATAAATAAATAATCTTTTTTTAAAATTTTTTAAAAAAATGTAAAGCAAGTGGCCGCAGATGCTGCTTGTAACCATCTTGCAATCTATGCACCATGACTTTGTTGAATAAAAAAAGAAGTCAACTTCAGGCTGAAAGTGACACACAGAAGAGGGAAGGCCCAGAGAATCACAGAGAAACAAATGAGAGTCCTGGCTGAGTAGTCATAGTCCACACATGCGTGGACTTATTTTATTTCCCAGAGTTAACAAGTTACTTTTATTAAATCTATTTATATTGACTTTTCTATAACTTGTAACCAGTGTCTTAATGGAGACACCATCAGCTCTGTGAGGGTGAGAACCATGTTTGTCTGCCCCCTCCACCCCTCAATATTCCCAATATTCTCAATATTCCTTACTGGGTCTGAGCTCGGCACAAAATAGGTGCTTAATAAATATGCATCAATTGTGCAAGAATGTCCACTCTCCTCCTACAGAGGACCCTAGCCAGGTGGCGAAGAGCCTTCCTGGGGCTGGCATGGGTCTATTTCTGCCTGTCCTGCTGTCCTTGTCTGAGCATGCCCCTCTGCCTCCTCTGGCCTGAACCGAGCCTGGCTTGTTTCAGGCCCTGGTCGCTACCATCACTGACTGTTGCCTTGCAAATGTTCTGATGTTCCTTTAAGTAATGAATCTTGATCATCTGATTTCCATAGAAAAATCTGCTTTGCTCCAATAAGCTTACTGAACGAGGCTGCCTGCTTTATGAATGGACTGGAGCAAGCCGTTTAACACTCTTTCACCTCACCTTTCTCTTTGAGCTTTCCGTCAAACTATTTCTTTTGCCATGCCATCTTTCTGTGAATAGTGGTGATGGATTGAGCAGTGAAAACACCCACAGAAAGTACCTTGTTTTATTTACTAAGGCTGCTAGAATAATTAGCACAAACTTAGTGGCTTAAAAGGACGATAATTTATTCACTCATAGTCTGGAGGCTGGAAGTCTGAAATCACAAGGTATCGGCAGGGCTGTGCTGCCTCAGAAGGCTCTGGGGGAAAATCCTGCCTTGCCTACTCCAGCTCCGGTGTCTGGGAGTTCACTGACTATACCAGCATCATCCCAGCCCCCAGCCACCTCAGTTTTCATGGGCTGGTCTTCTCTGCAGATCAGTCTATCTCTTACAGGACACTCATGGGATTTAAGACCCACCCTGATCCAACATGATCTCGGCTGAATCCCTTCCTTAATTGCATCTGCAAAGACCCTATTTTCAAATAAGATCCCATCCTTAGGTCCCAGGTGAACATGAGTTTTGGGGGGGCCCTATTCAAACATATCTCCTTGCTAAAAGCATCTTCTGCTGCCCAGAGCAACACCATTAAACATGGCCTGGCTGTTCAGATGTAAATACTCTTAGTTGCACCTCAACTCCTTGTCTTCTCTTTCATAGCCAAACTTTCAGCTTCCAGGCATCAGCAAATTCGGTGCCATCTCCTCCTTGACCTTATACTCAACTCATAGAAGGATAGGACCTTTGGAGCAGGCAGGACATTTGGATGTGCTATGAAGCTATTTCATTTTACTCCAACTAACCTTCTATCCCAACCCCTTGTGTGATTCTTCTCATTCTTTTCGGCTTCACATACCAGAATGTTCCAGGCCGAATGGTCTTCTCCTAGAATAGTGCTTTGAAGCATTTCTCATCTGCCCTAATGGGTGTCCCCCTCTCATTAGGGCCATTAACATCTCACTTTACCCCTGAAGACCCCAACGTGTCCCAGACATTTGTCCACATCAGCTCCTCACATCTATCAGCGTGAACATAGGTTTTCCTCTCTATCCCTTCCTATCCTGTCAGGCATGATTCCTGTACACTGCAAAGTCCTCCTCAACTGGTCACAGCTCTCCATCACACCCTAAATGCTGGTAAGGTTCACCTCCCCTCTTCCTTAGCTTCAAAGTTCCATCTGTGGTCTCCCATTCCCTCAGAAAACTTAAACACCAACACTCACACCCCTTACACACAGACTCAATGGCCTCAAGTTTCTCATTCTTTGAAAAACATTCCTTTTCCATCAGTTCCACTATACTCCTCCCTCACATCATTTTCTCAGTTTTCTCTTTTAGGCTCATCCCTTGAGCCCACACCCAGGCCCATCCCTTCAGTTGCTCTCTTATCCTCCCTCTCCCCTACCACATTCTTCCTTGGTTGCAACTACTCAACAAAATCCCAAATTGAGATCATCCAATAGACGTCTTCTCCACATCCCAGCCAGAACTTCCAGGTATTTCTGTTATGATGCCCCACGGACATCTTAAACTCAGACGAGTGTCCAGAGTGTCCCTCCTCTGCAACCCCAGCCACAGCTGGTGCCACCCTGGAGCAGCAGCGGCAGTGATGACAGTAGCTTACATTTCATGGATGGTACCGCACCCACTTAAAACCCTGTTAATGGCACCTCCACCCTTGCATTAGCGCCCTTTCACAGATAAGCTCACTGAAACTCAGAGAACTTGGGTAGTTTATCCAGGCCAAAGTCAAACCTAGAAACCCCTGATCCCTACAAAAGACCTCACTTGCCCCTGAAGTTAGAAACCTGAAAGTTGGCTTGAGGCCTCTTCCTCCTCCCTCTCTCCCACAGCGCAGTTCCTGTTGCTTCTACTTCACTCCTTCCTGCTCCCCCATCTGCCCATCTCTCTCCATCTCATAACTCTCCTTGGTTCTCATAACATGGTTTGGTTCTCACCACTAGCTCTCCTCTGGATTGTTGGAGAAACCTCTAGTCTCAATTTCCTCCAGTCTATCCTCCACCCTGCTGTTCCGGGACACTTTCTGAAAGTTAAATGTCTGCACTTTCAAACAGGCTTCTTGGCGAAGGGAAATCAAAACAGGGCTATAACTCTCCCTGTTACTAAGGAAGATGTGACCCTCCAAAGCACACTGTCCATATATAACCCCCCCATTTATCTAGTATTAATCAACAAATTAATGAATATGTATAAAGAGACTACAGAAGTTTCATCCAAATCTGAGAGTAAAACAGAGACTGAGACACAGTTCTTAAGAATTCCCTGACAAACTTAGAAAATCTGGTGCTTGGATCTCAGCCCTGGAGAATTTGCTTCCATGAGTAGAGAAGGGTCATGGATGTGAGTCTAAACAAATTCTCACAACTTAGACTTCAGCAACTGACGAATGGTGATCCCATCAACTACTGAAATAGTGGAAAATGGAAGAGTATGCTTCTGTGGGTAATGACCTTCTTGGTTCATTGTAAAATGCTTAAAATATACACATACAGCTTAAGGAATCACTCGAATACATCATATGGATGTGACCTCTACCTAAATGAAAGAGAGCCTAGCAAATCACTCACCCTTCCCATGTACTTACACAGAGGTAATCAGTTCTCAGTTCTTAAAGTATTGCCTGCTTCATTTTCTTTCTAATGTAACCATGTAAGTGTACATTGGCTACAATCAGTTTGAGATGCTACGAGACATTCAAATTTGAAATTCAGAGAACCTCAAACTCCCTTCTAACATTTTTGGTAGGCTTATAAATGCAGTTGAGTCTTTGTATACTTGAAGGTCACTCCTTTTTTTGAGGCTGGGGAAGGAAAGACATCCATGACTGTATGATACATGCTTAATTATAAATATTTGAAGGAGATGTAAGAACTTCATGGTGTGTTGCCAAGATGTTCTTTTCGCTTTGCTATTTCCTTTACTTTGTTCAATGCTTGTGAAGTCTTAAATGTCATGTTAATTTCAGTACACATTTCCAGAAAAACACAATTCAATAGATCAGTGGGTGCGCAGAACATCTATTTCTGAAGAAGTGTGTTTTCTTTGAGTTCTGGGGACCAGGAGAGCGAACAGCTAAAATCACACACTTTCTTTCCTGACTTTCTTCCCTGACTGCTGGAGGACTGGAGCCCTCTCTCCAGTTCTGACAGCCTTGATCTCATTGAATGACAAGGCCCACCCATCCAGCCAAAGGCAAGGCTCCTTGAGGTAAGGTATTTACACTGATAATGCCCCTAATAACCATAGCAATAGGATTGCTGTGCTGGGAGAAGTCACAAAGGCCTCAGAGAGCACTTATTGGGCCAAAGAGGCAAATCGGGGTCTATCTGGCAGTGGTAGAACTGGGAGGGAGGGTGTTACTCACTCACGCAATTCTGAGCCAACTCCTTTAAAATTTCTTCAAAGAGTGCTTTAGGCAAACCTTGCTGTGAGGGCCTTACCTAAATGCTTCAGGTTACCTTTTATTCAGGTTCTGCCCTCTTACCTCCACAGTTGTTTAAAACATCGCTCCTCCTCCAAGGGCCTCCGTGCAAGCTGCCTCTCGGAAGCTCCTCTGTGTTGACACTCTATCAGTGTTACACTGCAGCACCCAGAGGCCTCTGACTTATGTCCCACAGTCCCCAGGTTTGAACCCCTACAATAATACAAAAGATCCCCTATAACAAAATGTCGAACATTGAGTAATCTGTTATTGTGCTGATTAATTATGGCATGTGTGCACAAACATCTTACATGCCCACACAGAGAAGATGCTAGAGAAACCTAAGATGCCCGAGTTTGGTTTTTGGTTTTTAGTTGTTTTTTTTTTAATTGTCATTTGGTACATTTTATGAGACCTGAGTGATCTAGGGACAGTATCCCAGGCCAAGTTATTTGCTCCCCACTTTCCTACTACCTTGAATACGGTAACTTGGGACTTGTGATGGACAAGATATTTTTGATCCAAGCAGATCCTAGCCCGGGGGTGCAGTGGGGATGGTGGGGTCATTGGAAATGAGTCTGCTTCTGTCCTTCTCTAGATGTCTGACCTTGGCAGCTTTCTCAAACTATACTAAAATTCCTCATTTTTATAATTAGGATATCACTAGCACCTACTTCAGAAGTACTTTATACAAGGTAATTCAGGGAGACAATTCACCACAGCGTGTGAAGTGAGGCCTTAATGACTCACGCTATTCAGCTCTTGACATTTAATCCTGGGTGGCAGGCCTGTGCAAAATACTCTTCAAGGATCACCTCCTTTTGTCCTCATGACAGCATTAAGATGGAGCTGCTGTTATCAACCCATCCTACGAATGAGGACACTGAGTCCCAGTTAAGTAACTTGCCCTAAGTTGCAAGGCTAATGAAATACCTACAGACTGTCAAAGCCAAACTGACTGTCTCTCTCTGCTCTGTGGCCACCACTGCTGAATTAAGCTCAGTGACTGGGTTCTGCTAACAAGGTCACTTAGGGGCAGGTCTAGGGCACTACCCAGCCCTGCTGGGTCAGAACCCAATGTGGATGCCACTGCGGGAGCCAGCCAGGAGACACATTTTCCAGACCTCTGGCTGCGGTGCCCAGTCTAGCAGGGACATTTGTATTTTACATGCCACTTAGTGATTTTTATTTGTTTAACCTAAAACAACTGCTAATGCCCAGCTCAATGGACCTTGAAACTCACAGGAGCAATTAGGAGGACAATGGCCTGCTGTTTCCTCGAGGACTTCCTGTGCACGGTTCTTCTGTCTCCTGCTTCACAGAGAGCACAGCAGTTATCTCCCAGAACTTTCTCTGAGCCAAAAACTTTTCTGAGAATCCACATGCACAGCCATTTAATCCTCACTGGATTCTCACATGAGGAGCGGCTGTTGTCATCCTATCAACAGAAATAGGTGAATTTGAACTCGGCTTCTAGGAGTTGATCACTGCACTGTACCATTACCTGGAAAAGTGATATCCTGGGTTTATCATCAGCAACAATATACTACCTCTGTGCTAATTTTTTCTCATTTTTTTCACTGACACCGTTATATGCAACTTGTTGGTTAGAATTTGATATGAAAACACAATTGTCCTGCTTCAAAAATTTACTGGACTTGTGTTTAAAATTAGATTGCTCAGGGCCTCTCTGGTGAGCAGGGGTTAAAGACAGCACTATCAAGCTATAGCCAGCCACTGCAGCACGAGTTAGATCCCCAGCCAGGGAGCTGATCCTCATGGCTCAGCAGACGGCTCTTATTTCTCCCGCTGCTCCCCTCAGCAGTGTATTTCAGCAGATCCACCTGTTCTGCTCCCCACTCTCTGGTGAATCCTTTCTCACACACACCGTGCTGTACCTCTGGCTTACACCCTAGTTCTTGCATACATAGATTAAAAAATCTTTTCAAAAAATAAAATAAAATTAGGTTGCTCATTGATGAATCATAGCAGGAGGTGTTAAAAAGTCAATTTTTATTTTATTTTTTTACAACTTTTTTTTCACATTTTATTAAAATTTTATTTTTTATATTCCCCATACAATTACAACCCCCTTATTTTGACCCCAAGCCCTCCTTTCCCCACCCCCCATAGAGTGTCTCTGGTTCATAGTTGTTTGTTGATTTTGATATTTTCTTATAGTTATTCATTTTCCTGGTCCCTTATTTAAGTTTTCTAGATTCCTGCTATGAGTGAGACCATCCGGTATTTTTCTTTTTCTTTCTGGCTTATTTCGCTGAGCATGATCCCTCCCAGCTCCATCCATGTTGCTGCAAATTGCATGTGTTTATCTTTTTTGAATGCTGAGTAATATTCCATGGTGTATATGTACCACATCTTCTTGATCCAGTCATCTATTTTTGGGCATTTGGGTTGTTTCCACAGCTTAGCTATTGTAAACAGTGCTGCTATAAACATAGGGGTGCAGATGCTCTTTGGAATTACTGTTTGTGTGTCCTTTGGGTAAATACCTAGGAGTGGAATTGCTGGATCATATGGAAGCTCTATGTTTAGTAGGTTGAGAAATCTCCACACAGCTCTTCATAGTGGTTGGACCAGTTTGCACTCCCACCAGCAATGTAGGAGAGTTCCTTTTTCTCCACAACCTCGCCAACATTTGTTGTTGCTAGTTTTTTTAATATGTGCCATTCTCACTGGTGTAAGATGGTATCTCATTGTAGTTTTGATTTGCATTTCCCTGATTACAATGCCTGTTGGCCATTTGCCTGTTAGCCATTTGTGTTTCCTCTTCAGAGAAGTTTCTTTTTAGCTCTTCTGTCCATAAAAAGTCAATTTTTAAATGTTTCCTTTTAGTGGGTAACAAAAACCCATTTGAAATGTTTTTAAAAGTTCAGTATTTTAAGCAACAATTACTGCCTACTCCCTTACACTTAATTTTTTTTTTTTAATGAAAGTCATGGATACCTTGTCAAGAAATGTGAATATTTCATTATAAATCATGCCTGCACCTTTAAAGAGTTGTGAGAGTCCCTGACCCACTCATGAACCCCAAGGATAGAAAGTTACTCTATGAATTGACAAATGGAAAACCCTTTGTGAAGCTAATGTTCTTCCTCTGACTTGCATTTTCTACCTCTCCCTCTTTTTCAACTTGCTCACACACACTTCATGCTATGTTCTCACTCAAGATCACCCATAGCTCTTCTCATCAGAGTAGTTTTCCATTTTTCATACTGTTTCAAAAAAATGTTACCCAATAAATCCTTTGCTCTCATAAAACATGAAATTTTAGCTACATCATTTGACTGAACCAATACTGCAACTAGTATGCAGATGTGAGTTGATGTGTAGATTTCCTCCAGAATACTTTCAGTATTACTGTTACAGTTCTAGAGTCATAAAACTGGATCCATTTGCAGGAGCAGTTGGGATATATACCCTGGTGACAAAGGGAGTCCACTCATCATGTAAGAGAAATATAAATTGTTTGCAATATAGTTGTCTCTTGTGATTACTATTTGCAGGGAACACTGACTTTAAAAGTGCTTCATATCCACTTTACTTATGACAGTATCTAACTGGTGGGTCAAAATTTGATGTTGGGGGGCCTCCCCGGTGGCTCAGCGGTTGAGCGCTGGATTGCGAAGCTGCCCGCAGCCTCTGCAGCGCCGGTTCGATCCCCGTCTGCTCCCCGACCACTGTAGGAGGGTCCCACATGGCGCGCAGACCTCTCCTGCCGCCCGCTGCTCCCCTCAGCAGTGTACTTTGGTCCTTCTGCCTGCTCTGCTTCCCACTCTGGCTCTGGTGAATTCTCTCACCCTCCTGCGCTTCTGACTGTACCCAGTGCTTATATAAATAAATAAATAAATCTTAAAAAAAAAAATAAAAAGATCTATTAAAAAAAAAATTTGATGTTGGGGCCTCCCTGGTGGTGCAAGGGGTTAAGCACAGTACTGTGAAGCTGTCCATAGCCTCTGCAGCACAAGTTCCATCCCTGGCTGGCCAGGGAGCTTCCCATATGGCGTAGCAGACCTCTCCTGTCTTGCCTGTTGCTCCCCTCAGCAATCTATTTCAGTCAGTCTGCCTGTTCTGCTCCCTAGTCTGTCTCTGGTGAATCCTCTCACACACCCCCTCCCCCGCACCTCTGGCCTATACCCCAGTTCTTGCATGCATAAAGAAATAAATCTTTAAAAAAATTTGATGTGAAAGCAAAACTTAAACTACCCAAATTTACTGGACTTCCATTTAAAATTAGGGTGCGGATTAATGAACTATAATATAGAACTCTGAGACTATGTTATTGTTACTTCAAAAGTGATCATGTGCTGGGCCTCCCCTGGTGGCACAGCGGTTGAGTGCTGGGCTGCAGAGGCTGCCTGAGGCCTCTGCAGCACAAGTTCGTTCCCCGGCCGGCCTCCAGCATGGGTCCCACAAAAAAAAAAAAAGTGATCATGTGCTTCCCACTTCAAGCATGTTATCATTAATCCTCACAACTATCCTGCAATGCATCAAAAAGCCAATTTTATAAACAGGGAAAGTAAGGACAAGGGAATTTAAGTACCTTGCCCAGATCTCACAGCCAGAAAAGTAGCCCATGTTTGTCTGGCTTAAATGCTCTTCCAGATACCACATGGCCTCTCCGGCCTTGGACTCACTTTGAACTCAGACCCATGTTTACAGAGTATCTCCCCTTGGAACAAATAGAAATGTTCATTCTTAGATAGATCTGAAACTACTCCTGTGCCTAAAACTTAACAAAGCAATGCACAAACAGGACTAGCAGAGAATTTTTAGTTTGATTCTTTCACATTGTCACACAATCTGTTTATTTTTAGAGTAAATAAGGAACTTGGCAATTTAATTGTACAACTTTTTTTTTTTTTTTAAAACCAAACAGGCAGCATCAGATTCTAAATAGAAAGTGTGGAGCCTACATTCCATATGCTTAAAAAAAAAAATTGCCCATAAGAATCATTGCAAAATGGGTAATTATGTCCAGATTTTCTACCACTGGCCCACTGTTGCTCTGTTAGGTAACACAAACCTGTCCTGGAAAATAAAGCCACAGTACTGAACAACTGCCTGATTACATTGATGAACAATCAAAGGAAGACCTGGCCTTTCGCATCAAGGATAATTAAACAACTGGATGGTTTCAGTTTGTGTCAAGAGTCACTCCTCTCCCTTTGATCTGTACTTCAGCCAAGGTGCATCACGGATCTAGGGGTCATGGGAGAAGAGGGGCAGGGCAAGAGAGAAATTTCAGTCCCCCTTGAAGTGTGAAGTGTTTGCTTTTCCCCAGACATCTCGTCTCACTTCCTCTCCAGTGAAAATCGACCCTCATATTCCTTAGTGAAGCCATTCTTCAACTGTCCTTCCCAAAACTCTAAGAAGCTCTAAATGAAGTCATTGTTTTCTAAAATACTGTGTCATCTGTGTGTTCTGAAATATCATGTGGGTTTATTTTTTGAAGGCCTATTTTTGTTTTCGTTTTTGTAGTAAAGTTTTAATCTTTTGGTATCAGAGTCTAAAATGCAACATCTCTGCACTATAAAAAATTATCATCATAATAATATTCATTAAAAGTCCCATTTTGTTAAATTCCACAACTCCTCTCTTAGTCTCTATTCCCTGAGTATTACCACAAATCCAAGAGTTTACAGATACAAAACTCAAAAAGAGAACTTTGATCTGATTTGGGAGACAACAAGACTAATGAAAGTGATTTCCATGACTTTTTCTAGTCTTCAAGTGTCCTTCTTATTTTTTCTCTTTTGTTTTCTTCCCACTACCTCATGCCATTGGCATTGCAGTCAAATTCAAAATTCTCTTTCGGAGCATCTTTGTGCCACCCCAATTGCAAAGCCCAGAAGCCACATTAATGTCAAAGTGATTAGGCAGACCACAGATAAGCCACAGAGGAACAAGAGCCACTATCTCAGGAATCCTTACTCCACCTCTGGAAATTTAGTTAAACCAAGCATACTGTCAACCTAGTTTTATAAATCAGAAATCCTTGAAATCAGCAAGGATGTCACAGTATCCTGGAAACAGTAGCTTATAGACAAAAACATTGACTCTCTAGAACTCAAGGTTTCTACTTTTTACCTTGTACAGCATGAAATAAAAATATTTGCCATTATGATTTGAAAGTGACACTAAGTAGCTAGTCATGCAGATCGATCTATCTGAGGAAGACATGAAGCTACTACTTTTTGATTTGTAGATATGACTTTTGGGGAGCCTGAGAGTGTGACTGCAGCGCTCTCCTGCCCTGCCAACAGCATAAGATCATCACTGACGGAAAAGAGGCATTTCTGTTAAGAGCAGAAAGAACTGTTGGACTGATGGAAGACTTTTCACTATTGAACATGGGTTTTTCATATCCGGACTTAATTATGTTGAGGTAGTTGCCTTCTATTTCTAGTTTGTTGAGTGTTTTTACCATGCAAATGTACTGATTTTTGTTAAATACTTTTTCTGCATCACTTGAGATGATCCCCTGGGGGGCTCCCCACTTCATTTGTTATTGTGGTGTATTACACTGATCAACTCTCGTATGTTGAAGTCGCCTTGCATTCCAAGAATAAATCTTGGTCATGGTTTATAATCCTTTTAATATGCTGCTAAATCTGGCATGCTAATGTTTTGTTCAGGATTTTTATGTCAGTGTTCATAAATGAATTCTGATCTGTAGTTTGCTTGTGGTGTTTTTATCTACTCAATAGAAAGGACTGAAACTTCAGCTTCAACATCTCCTGGGCTGTGGGCTCACAGAGGTTCCTGGACCTCTCTGGACTTTGGTTGCCATCAGAAAATGAGGGTGATTTTATTCACATCCAGGGAGCTGTGGCAGAGGTAAGAGTTGAGGAGGCAGAATCTGGCTGCGGCTCTCCAGACTGTTCTCTATCCTGAAGAAGGCTCTTTAAGCTCCTTCTGGTACACTTCATCCAGCAGTTAGAGAAAGTTTACCTGAAGGGGCTATTTGGTTGTGCCTTTACACATGTAATCCTGTTCTATCTTTGAGCATTAATCACAAACAGGTTTGTGTGTGTGCATTTTCTTTCAATTAAAAAAAATACTTCCTCTCCATGGTTTCCATTTATATTTCAGACTTGGTTGCTGTCACTGTCCTCATTCAAGTGCTCTATCAGCTGGTGACTTTGACTAATGGACATTTCTGAATTCTAATGTTTATAATCTTTGGCTAAGTTACCTGGAGAATTTGGTGGTCATTAAGTTACCATGTGCTTAGCACTAGGTGGACCATAGAAAAGGGATTCAATGTTAACTAAGGAAATAAAGGCCTACGTTCATTTTATTTTAAGACTTCTGAATATCAAAGTGTTTCTATTGGCATGTCCACAAATTGGATGACATCAAGCTAAGAGCATTTGCCTTCATTCAAAAAGTAATTGTCAGAGTTTCTCACTGTAACAAAAGAAAAAGAAAAAACAGATTTCTAATGGTTCCTTTGATATTTGACAAGTTTGTTTTCTTTTTATTTAGAAAGATTTCAAAACTGTGTAGAAAAAGTCTAAGAGGAAGTCACCAACATGTTAACAATAATTGTATTAGATTGTTGGAATTATGTGTTATTTATTTTTCTTTCAACATTGAATATTTTCTAAGATTTCTATTAAAGTGCCCATATTAGTTTATAATACTTCATTTTATAAACTCTCTTTTTAAAGAAACAATTAACTCACTAATGATCTCAATCAACATTAAGTATTTTAAATGCATAAGCCTCCATTCTGTCCAGTACTGTCTTCCATAATGTTTCTCATTTTTTATTTTCATGAGAATTATCTTAATATCAGATAAGGACTTAAATAACAGCTCTGAGAATTCATTTTTTAATTGAATCTTTAGTGTCTTGACTATTTGGAGACATATTAAGTTATAAGGACAAAGGAGGAGGGCAAAGTTTTGATGGCACCTGGAAAGCTGCTTCTTAAAGGCACATATTTTAGGAAAGTGGTTTAGATATTCCTATGTCCCAATTTCTCTCCCTGTGTTTATTCCTGGAGTTGATGTTGCCTGGATTATAGTCGGTAGCACTGAAACCTATGCTCGAAGTAAAAAGACTCTGCATTAGTGTCACTCACATAGGAAAATGAATAGTCATGGACTGCCGAAACATGGCAAGGAGAAGAACAAATAAAGTTGAGCCAGTTAACAGACACATTACCAATTTGATTGCTGCCTGTTCTACCTGACATTTTGGCTGTGTCTCCTTTTCCATCACTGCAAGTTGTCAAGGAGTTTGTGGGTAAACAGTGCCCCTTCTCTTGGTGATCTGTCTTCTTGCATGCTTAGCTTGTCCACGGATCACTGCCTATCCTTGGTGAAATGGCCAAGAAACATCAACAGGCATTTTTTTAAAAGTCAAATGCTAAATTAATTGCTATTCAATGCAAGGTATCTTTTTTGTATGTCTGTATGGCTCCTGTTAGACTCTGGGTGAGTTGATGAGGTCCCACTGCCAGCAAGAAAGATTCCTGGCTTCTTATGACTTTTTTTTATGCTTCTTGAATCTGTACATCTTGCAACTTTTAAACCTTTAACATCTCAGGCCTCTCTTAGTCCCATTCCAATCTTCCAACTTCCCAACCTCCTCTGCCACTTCCATTCATTCCCATAAATCTTCTTTCTCCTCACCAGATGTCATCTTTTGCTTCTTTTTGGAACCTCTGTGCTATTCATTCTTTCTGAAACACTCATCTTTTCTTCTCTGAAGGTCACCCAGCTCAAATGACACCTTACTCAGAAGACTTTTCTGATGATCCCAGATTTTCACTGCATTGTCTGTTCATGTGCCTAACTAATGTCCCTGTAGGGGCAGGATGGCACTGAGCAGGTTTTCTATGATCCAGCAAACAGGTAAAGGAGGAGTCCTGGAGCCCTTGGTGGCTTTCTCGGACTTTTATTGAGCTTTACATGTAGTGTGGCAAACAGGTACATGGCAAACAGGCCTCCAAGCCCCCAGTAAGTCTTCACTCTGGGCTTCTCTGGCTTCTTTCACCCCTTCTCTGCCTGCCTCTCTCCTGCTTCTCTTGGTGAATCTATCAATACTCCTTCCATGGCCCACAGAAGTAAATAAGACAGATTGCAACAATGTAACAACTACAGGTGCCCCATCAGGCAGGGCAATCCTAATGATGGGAGCGCAGAAAAGCCTGAAAAACCATTTACCCTACAGTCCCAAATAGGCTGAGACAAATCTACAGTTAAATTGGAGTTTTCATCAAAATTCTATCAATATTTGATAGAACAAGTAACCTGAAAATCAATAAAGACACAGAAGACTTGATCAATATCCAACTTTACTGAATTGACATTTATAGTACACCTTATCAAACAACCGCAAAGTACACATTCTTTTCAAGTTAACAGAGACTATTTCCACCAAGGTAGACTAAGCTCTGAGTCATAAAACAAATCTCAATAAATTCAAAAGGATTCAAATCAGCGAAGCATGCTCTCTGACTACAGTGGGATTTAAAGTCAATCAAATATCTGGAGGGGCCTCCCTGAGGTTAAGATGCAACCTATGAAGCTGTCCACAGCCTCTGCAGCATGAGTTCGATGAGTTTGATCCTCCAGCCAGCCAGGGAGCAACCCACATGGCACAGCAGACCTTTCCTGACTCACCCGCTGCTCCCCTCAGCAGTGTACTTTGGTCAATCTGCCTGTTCTGTTCCCTGCTCTGTCTTTGGTGAATTCTCTAATCCCCCCATACTTCTGGCCTGTACTCCAGCTCTTGTATGCATAAATAAATAAATCTTTAAAAAAAATCAAATATCTGGAAAATCTCCAAATATTTGAAAGCTACAGAGAAAATTTCAAAATAACTTAAGAAGAAATCAAAAGAAATTGGTAAAGGTTTAAAATAGTCAAAGTAGAAGCAGAAAAAGAGACTCCAGAACAAACACCAGGTGTGAAAGCAGAGCAGAAGACAGACTTAAGTGTGTAAACTCTAAGCTGGGGTCCCTGTGACTGGGTCTCATTTACTCTTTGATCAACAAGGTAGAAGGGTTGGGGAGCAGGGGCAGAAGTCTCATTGTTGGTAACATGGAGGGGACCCAGGACAAACCTAGGGAAAGAAGTTTAGTGGCCAGATTCCTGCATACTGAGCTGAACACATTACCGTTTTGTTAGGATGCAAGAGAAAGAACATGGAACAAGGAATCCTACTATCTGGATTCTACTGATGACCCAGACAGTAATAAACTATGGTATCCTTGAGGCCAGAGAAGTAAAAGGCATCACATCCGTCACAAGGGTTTGGAACAATGAATCTTTTACCTTTCATAATCTCTTAGTTAGCTAATTTATGACCTAAAACGAGTCCCACTGGGATATACATTTACAAAGTCCTTATCATCTATAAAGTACCCTTAGCACAGACCTCATTCCACTACTCAAGGCAGTGTGGAGTGTACACAGGAGGAAACTACTCTCAGAGAGATTTATCAGTGAAAGTCACTGTAAGTCCAGTGCCCATTTGGCCAGCGCAGAACATGGGGAAGTACAGTACCTACAAGTGCTCAGACCAGGCCTGGCAGTGATGACTTGGGGAGAAGGCTTTGGATTGAGGATCAGACAGAAAAGCTCATTCCTGGAGACAGCTACAGTAACAAGAGTGTTCCAGTTGCGTAAATGACTCTTCATCTGCCCTTTGGCTGTTACTTAAGAAGGTCCTACTTCTGATGCACATGCTTGTAAATATGTGTGATAAAGGTGTGGTAGGCTGAATGATCCCTTAAAGATGCCCACACTCTAATCCCTAAACCTGGGATTATGTTACTTTATATGGTAAAGGGGGCTTTGCAGATGTGATTAAATTAACAACATTGTGGCGAGAGATTATGCTGGATTATCTGGGAAGGTCCAAAGGTCCTTGTAAGAGGGAGGCTGGAAGGTCAGAGTTGGATGTGTGAAGACAGCAGTTGGAGTGATAGACTTTGAAGATGGAAGAAAGAGCTACAAGTCTTGCAGCTTCTTAGAAGCTAGAACAGGCCAGGAAAAGGAACCACCCCTGTAACTTCCAGAAGGAATGCAGCCCTACAACACCTTGACTTTAGACTTCTGACTTTTAACACTGTAAGAGAATAAATTTGTGCTGTTTTAAATCATAAAGTTTGTAGTAATTGATTATAGCAGCAATAGGAAGCAAATATGGTAGGGAGGAGAACGCACACACACACACACACACACTCACTCACAAAAGCACAAATCTCTGTCCCTGGCTTAATGGACCTAATCCATTTGTCTTATAACAAAATGATCATGATTTTGCTGTGTTTAGTAGATACTGTTTAACACAAAGAAATTGTTTGCATTGTTCACTGCAGAACCAAATAAATTGAGGACAAAGAAACTCAAAAATTTTGTTTTACCCAGAACTATGCTCAAACAAATGTTGGGGGAACTTTTATTAATGCAAACTCTTTAGGGTTTGAGTGGAGAAAAACACATGGTTTAAAGTTCATTATATTCATGATTTTTTGTTCCAATTTCAAAATACCATCCTTATTTTCATAAATAGACTTATACTTAACCAGGTACAGATTTTTGATTCTGCAAAACCACTCTTGGTTCTCTGAAAACAAGTATTGAAATATCTTAGGATTAACAAAAAGGAGTATGGAAATAAAGCTTCTTTTTTTAATTTGAAAATTCATTTAACATTTGTTTTAACCCAACTCTGGCTTTGCAAGTGAGCTATTGCTCCATTGCCTTAAGATTGAGTTTAGCCATCATTCCAGAACGTGTTAACAGACAGTGACATCATCTGGAAGCAAGAAATGGCTCTCAGGTTACCATATAAATTGACTTAAGCTTGGAAGAGGATTACAGGGCAGAACTTGGCTAAGTGTGGAGATGCCATTACAGCTAAATCAAAGGTAACTGTGAGGTCTGGCAGGTACCTGTCAACAGGTAAGGGAAGGAGGAGGTCATAAAGGAGCCTTGAGTCAGGATTACATTCTCCAAGCTTTATTTTTATTTCAGGTTAAAGGGTCAGACAGAAAAGCCATTTGCACTGGCCTTTATTTATGGTTCTCAGAGGCCAGGCTGGTGAAGTGTCCTGAAGAAGAAGGATGACTCAGGTGAGATCCCAGTTTTCCACCCAGCTGATGACAGACCGAAGACCTTGCTCTTTGTAAAAGGCCACCTTTTTATGAATGTGCATTAATGTTTGCAGGCACAACACGAGATTCATCCCCTGTTACCTCCTGTGCAGAGAGAGCTGCGTGTTTTCCCTCTTGATCTCCCCACTCCTCCGCCACCTGAAAGACTTGTTTCTACCATCTGTCGTTGGCCTTTGAAGGACAAGAAAGGAGATACAAGCATCCCTGGATGGCAAGCTTGGCTAGGGGAGATTCTCACACTCTTCTCAAGTGTTGGAATCCAGTACAAATGTTTTATTCACGACTTCTCTTGGTGAAGAATAATAAGTCTCCACTCTCTCTTCAACAAAGTGCAGTCTTAGGGGAAGATGGTGGGAGAACAGCAGAGAAGGAAGGAGACACCTGCTACAGCCCCACCCTGGTCCATGGGCCATGTTTACCTCCTTCTTCTCCTTTAACATTCAACTTGGATCCCTGTCCATCCACAATCTGATTTTGTTGTCCTCTGCTGTTTTACTGGCAGCTGACACAGTGGAGAGGTAGACAGAGAATGGCTAAGGAGAAGCGGGTGATAGGATGAGGAGGCTGATAAAATGTCTTATTGATATAAATTATGCTGATTAGAATGTCATCTGGTCCTCAAAGACTGATAAGTAAAAATATTTCTATGCTTATTATATACTTTCTTCATTTGTCAAATGATTTTCTTATTGTTTAAAATATGCAGTGCAAAGTTCATTTGAATAAGTTGGTTATAAAGTGAATATAACCAAGTGCTTTATCCTTGCAATTTCCAGAAATAAAGTGCTTGTCCTGAGGTTGCATAACAAATATGATAAATGACAGAAAGCAAATACCCACTTTTCAGAATGACTCAGTCTCCCTTCTGTGCACACATGGGGGGCTTCTTGAACCTCTCCAGAGCAGAATCACCTTAAAGAAGGACCAGTGCAGGCTGTCACCTGTTCCTTACCAGTCTACAAGGAGATTGCTGAGGAGCTTAAGCCAGAAGTAAACCAATGAGGCAATTAAGCTCTCCCTTTTAAAACTCCATCATTGTTACTTTATTAACAAAATGTATAGTATATGAACATTCTCAGAATAAAAGCAAGCCCTACATCAAGTCTGATTTGCTCCTACTCTACCAACAAAGCTTAAGCAAATACTGAACTGTTTTCAAATACTGGCCATGTAGGCCTCCCAGAGGTTAGGGCAGGAAATGTTCTTGTGTCCTTTATTTTTTTTTTAAAAGATTTATTTATTTATGCATACAAGAACTGGGGTGCTGGCCAGAGGTGCAGGGGGTGAGAGAATTCACCAGAGAGAGTGATTTTGTTGTCCTCTGCTGTTTCACTGGCAGCTGACACAGTGGAGAGGTAGAGCATGGAGCAGAACAGGCAGATTGACTGAAATACACTGCTGAGGGGAGCAGCAAGCAAGACAGGAGAAGTCTGCTAGGCCATATAGGTTACTCCCTGGCCAGCTAGGGATGGAACTCATGCTGCAGTGGCTGTTGATAGCTTGATAGTGCTGTGTTTAACCCCTGTGACACCAGGAAGGCCCAGTCTTGTGTCCTTTATGAGAGATGTCTGGGCTCATCCATATTTCTGCCCCCTTCCATCAGTGTTTATTTCTACTGAAAGATGACAGATCTTATAATTGTTTCTTTTACTTTTGAATTTTCTTTTGCATTTTCCTGCTGAGGTAATCTTTATTAATATTAATAAATATTAATAAAAATAATGAATCAATGTACTACATTGTATTATATAATATTATCAACAATATCAATTATTATCTGTTGTTACTAACAATTTTCTCAGTTTGCATTTTCTTCCTTTTGTGATTTAGAGGTGGTGCTTCATAAAGTTGGTTGTTTTTTAAAACATCTGTAAAGAAATGCTCTTGTCCTTATAGATCTGCCCAGGTAGAGGTAGCAGGACCATGTCAAAGCTATTGAATAATATTACTGGTTATCATCTAGGATAATTATCTATGATCCTCCTTGAATTTCTCTGCATCTAGAGATACTCTCAGTTGAGGTATACTCTTAATATACCTACTTGGTAAGAGAGAACCACTGGATTGCATCTTCATAGTTTCTACACATTTTCTCTACCAATGATACTTTCTTTTTTTCTACAGAGGAGATTCTAGTGGTCACTTTCCCAGTTCAATTAATAATTAGATTTCCCAGTTCAGTTAATAATTTGGCAACTGCCTCCAGTTCCTATGATTATAGAACTGCAACCCTAAACCATGGCAACACCCTGAATCACTTAAAGAATTTCTTCCTATTAATTTGAAAATGTATTACCTGGGACTAATCTTATTAATGCACCGGAATATGTCACAATGCAAAGAGTTAACTGAGTACTGCTTATTCAGTCTGTCAAAAGTATTTGTTTGGAAATCTATTTCAAAAATTTTAACCTGGAATTATCTGAGCAGGAAAATTCCCCATGTGATATAAAATCTTTATAGCAAAAAGATACAGGGTTTTATGGGGGAATCAAAACTGAAGAAATGATTAAGCACATGCAATTTTCAAACATCTGAACATGCCTTTTTCTTACAGAAACTTACAGCTCCCCTACAGAGGCAGCCATCATCAGATAAGCCAGGGGATATATTTTGTAGGTGAAAATATTTGAAGAAAAGCAGGCGGCAATCCTCAATGTCCTCATCAACTATGGGTTCCTTCAAGGATGAGATTAAAAATAAACACTCTCTGGGCGCAAGGGGTTAAGCACAGCACTATGAAGCAATCTGCAGCCTCTGCAGCGAGTTCAATCACCCCGTGGCCAGGGAGCTACCCACATAGCACAGCAGACTTCTCCTGTCTCGCCCGCTGTTCCCCTCAGCAGTGTATTTCAGTCTAACCTGTTCTACTCCCCACTCTGGTGAATCCTCTCACCCCCCCACCCCAAACCTCTGGCCTGTACCCCAGCTCTTACATGCATAAATAAATAAATCTTAAAAAAAAGAAAAAGAAAAGGAAACATCTCTTAACTTTCACAGAAGTAGATTTTTAGGAAACTAAAGCAGCACACCTGAGAAGGTATGATGTCCTCAGAGCCTCCGATTAAGTCACATCAGCAAGCATGTACTCCTAAACCAATCAGGGTTGACCAATTATGTGTGAGGCTCAATGCTGGAGCCGGAGACACAGTTGTCACAGCCTTACCTTTGGGTGTCGCCTGTGACTGCTGTCTGAGCAGCACATACCTCTCATGGCCAGGGAGCTTCCCACCCCACAGAAAAAGAAGCCTTTGCAAGTTGTGGACAGAGCAGAGGTGATCAGTCAGGTGTCATCTTGCTTCCTTTCCTTCCTCTCTGAGGCAGGACTCAATCTAATCCTTTACATCCTACTTACAGAACCAGTTTTGTTCCAAGGAGTTTAAAGCCTTTTTATGAGCTTTAAATCTCTGAGCATCCCTGTTGGCAGCTACTGTTCCTTAGGGTTTACAGGGAAGTCAGGTGTACATGAGATTTATTTGAGTGCCTAGCCCACCAACCCCAAATTGATGGGGTAGAAGGGGAGAGGAATTCCCTGAATCCTTTCCATTTTCAAAATGTAAAATAATGCCCGATGCAAGACTCCATCTCTACTCTGGCTCCCAGAACTTCTGAGGGAGAATGTTAATTCATAAAGGGCAGCCAGGTGCAACGGGGAGGTGCAGATTTCATTCACTGTATTTCTAGAGGGGTTTTCTTAGAGGGCTCCAAGGTGCTGGAATAATAATAATAATCCTATAGACAAGATCACCTGACGCCCATGTTTGCGTAATTCATCACATTTGCCCACCTTGTCAGTTTGAGAGGCAAACTGGCTTGAAAATCAAACTCTCCTTTTGGCTGTGTGGTGGTGGTGGAGTGGAGGGGGGCAGAGCCTCCTGGTTCCATAAATAAAAGCAGCAGCTTCCAGCTCATGGATATGGGCGGTGCGTCTCCTTTTCTTCCTAATTGTGCTTTTGGAGGCAAGAGAAATAGCCCTGTGGAAGGGAAGGGGTTAGGCTGAACAGGGGAGCTGATGTGAGGAAGCAGTAGTCAGCTGTTTTAAAGGATGAATTAGGCACACACTCCAGGTGTTTGGAAACAAGTTTCCTAAAGCACTGAGCAGTCTGCATTCCTTTCCACAGCTCTCTAAGAAAAGTGTCTCTTCTGGCTTAGGAAGACTCATAAAAAAATTGCCACTCCGACCTCCTCATCTTAATCCCTCCCCATTTGGGAAACAATGGAGAAGCACACCTGACAAAGGTGTTGGGCTCTTGCCAGGCCTCCTCTGCTCTGTGAGGAGCAGAGTGGGAAATTTCATCTGCGCTTCCTTTGGGTCTCCAGGCAGCTCAAGTCAAGCCCTGATCTAATAATTTTTGGAAATGCAGAAAGCTGCTAAGGGAAAGACTGCTTTCCGTGTGAATCTCCTGAGACTGGTCCTTCATACAGAGACACCGAGATGCATTTTCACACGTTTGGTAAGGAGCCACCACTGATTTTGAAGGGACTGTAATTGAAATGTTCTGCCAGAGATTACTTAACAAACAGTACAAAAACATTGTCAGATAGAACGGATGATATATATGCCTTATTTCCAAATGATTTTTCACCAAGTACTTGCGTGAATAATGTCAGTAAGATTGTACTAATATCAGGCAGTAAAATATGGCCGATGCATTCATATGGAGCTGGTCTCACCTCTTCGTTTTCTAGTGATTTTTGATAAGAGCTAACTGTCGTTATGTAATGAAACAGGATGACTCATCCAGCCTGGCTTTTTTTCCTTTCACCTCCTTGAAGTTGAGATCATTTAAGCGAGAAGTTGAGGTCAAGCAAGCAAGAAGATGGCCTACTGCAAAGTGCTTTAATGTCCCAAATTGAAAAAACTCAAAAATTTTACATTGGTCAGTAACTGAGAGGCAGATACAGTGTAAGAGGCGAAGGCACTGGATGGTGTTTTCACAGAGCCAGTTGCCTTGGAGCACTCACACTCCTTGGTGATGGTGAGAGATGAAAGTGAGACCAAGAAAGAGCAGACCAAGAAACTGCCAAATGATAGCCAAAAAAAAGAAATATTTTGAAGTCTTTTGAGTCTGGGTAACTAAAATAGAGTTGGGAAGTGGTTGAGAATCAGATCCTGGGCACGTCTGAGGTGTGCAGACATGTGAAGACATGCCCAGACACAGCCACCTTGCAGAAGCAGCTGTATCGAAGGGCACCCACCCCACTGACCACTCCAAGGGATTGAAACAACCAATCATTGCCCAGCTGATTTTGCACCTGATTTGCCATGTTCTTGCACCAAGCAGATCTTGAGTGACTTCTAGCCTAATTTAAGTAATGGGTCAACAATCTTGATTTGATGTATTTCTAATCCTAATTTGCATGGTTTACCAGAGTGAGAACTATCCTGCCTTTTCTCTGTGGATTAAGCACAACCCCATCCTGGCAACTTGGAATACAGTCCAAGCACTTCTTATATCTATGCCTCCCCAGGCTGCAGTCCTAATAAAACCCCCAAATAAATGATCATGCTTTGCTTCAATAAGTCTTGTTCATGCTGGGACTTATATCTTACAGCAGCTTTCATTTTCATCCACACTGGTACATAAAATCAAATGAGGAAGTTAAAAAAAAAAAGGTAACTCTAGGTGCATTTTTTTGTTAAACTTCTAGAGGTTCTGTTTTATAAGGGTTCAACAACTACCTGTTTTACATGGTTCCCAGCAGGTTTTTCTTTTTTCCTCTTAAAGTTTAATTAATTTTCTTATAGGTGAGTTACCATTCCTACAAGAGACAAAACTGAGCAATCTAGGATTTAAAAAAACAGATAGGGCCTCCCCGAGGGCGCAGCGGTTGAGTGCTGGGTTGCGAAGCTGCCCGCAGCCTCTGCAGCACCGGTTCGATCCCCGGCTGCTCTCTGGCCACCAGAGGAGGGTCCCACATGGCGCGCAGACCTCTCCTGCCGCCCGCTGCTCCCCTCAGCAGTGTACTTCGGTCCTTCTGCCTGCTCTGCTCCCTGCTCTGGCTCTGGTGAATTCTCTCACCCTCCTGCACTTCTGACTCTACCCAGTGCGTGTATAAATAAATAAATAAATAAATAAATAAATAAATAAATCTTTAAAAAAAAAAACAACAGATAATTAGAAGGGTACTTTACGTATAATGTAACTCACATCTATCCAAAGCAAATCAGCATCCCAACTGTTTAATAGTCCAGTGCTACCCATTTTATGGACTAGGACACTTAACAAATATCGGTAGTAATGTCAAAACGTGCACCAACAAAGCAAACCATGGAATCCTATTTACCTTTGTTTTACCATCACTCCTAATACAGATATTTTTTGAATGCCAGTGTCACTTTTTGATTAAATATCAAGTTATCTAAATAAATCTCTGGCAGAGAATTCAGTTTCATTCCAGGAAAATGAATGAAGTTATGGAACAAATAATTTTATTTTACAGAAAAGGGCAGGAAAATCCCAACACATTAATGCAATAATCAGTAATTATTGAATTATTATTAATTATTGTTCATGACTTTTCTAAAAGGGCAGAGGCCTAGACCCTGGCATCAGAGTTGAGCAAGCACTTCTTTTTTTTTTTTTTTTTTTTTTTTAATAGAGGCATGCTTTATTTATTTGTTTGCTGGTTTGTTTGTTTGTTTTGTTTATACATGCACTGGGTACAGTCAGAAGCGCGGGAGGGTGAGAGAATTCACCAGAGCCAGAGCGGGGAGCAGAGCAGGCAGAAGAACCGAAGTACACTGCTGAGGGGAGCAGCGGGCGGCAGGAGAGGTCTGCACGCCATGTGGGACCCTCCTCTGGTGGCCGGGGAGCAGCCGGGGATCGAACCGGCGCCGCAGAGGCCGCGCGCAGTTTCGCAACCCAGCGCTCAACCGCTGCGCCACCGGGGAGGCCCGCAAGCACTTCTTATGGCACTCCTTTGCCCCAGAAAGGGTTTCAGCTGGAGTTCATCTCAGCCAACAGTCCTGTCTTGGCTCTGCCTGTCCCTTCCCCAAATTCATCCCCTCCCCTCTGACAGGCCATCCAGGACAGCCTAAGATATCAGCTACTTCTGTTTTAGCTTTTTCATTTCTGTAAGTTCTTCTATCTTTCTCTGTCAACATGCATTCACTCATACAGCAAATATTTATCGAGTACCTACCCTGTCCCCAGGACCATGGTCCTTTCCTGGAGGTGAGCAAAAGAGTGTCTGTCCCTGGAAGTGCATAGCCCAGCGCTGCCAGGATGAGCAGCAATCGAAATGTCACATGATCCATCCTACTTACCAACGCTGAAAGTGTTATGAATAACAAGTAACAGAAGGTGACTGTAAAGGAGCCCTCCTCTCCTTTGGTGTATGTGCTGCCGAAATGAGCACATCCCTCCTCTCCTTTGGGAAGGAGGTAGGGCTGCTTTTCTGAAGATGGGGCTTTGAGCTGGTATCTAAGAACAGGTAGCAATTAACTGGCTGAAAGACTGGGAAGGTGGTCCAGGCCCAGGAAGAAGAATTTGCCAAGACCTTGAGGAGACAATGAGTATTATTTCCCTTTTCTTTCCCTAACTCTGAGTTCCCTCTTATAATTATCCCCAACAAAAGCACTTGGAAAAATAAACAACTATATATACAAGAACTGAGATTCTTAAGGCTGAACCAAAGTATCAGCAGTAAGTCCAGGAAGGGAGGAATTTTACATATGAGGAAATAGGGATGGGGAGGTGGGTACTAATTACCAATTGCACCCTTATATTCTCTCCTTTCTTTTAGTGTAAGAGCCATGCTCCTGTCCATAGCACACCCTGTTTCAGGAGGGTACGGAAGAGACCACCCAGCTTGAGACTACACTTCCCAGCTGCCTGTGCAGCCGGGTGTGGCTCCATGATTTGAATTTCAGTGGGAGTTTAGTGGACATGAATGTGGCTCCCTTTGAAGGAAATAGCTTGCTTTCATTCCCTCTCCTTTCTTTCCCCATGTTCTCTTTTAACAGAGGAAGTGTCTGGGTCACGAAAGCCCACGGAACCGAGCCACAGTGCCACCCCTGATGTTCCGTAAGAAGGAAGTCCACTGTTGTCCCGACCCGCGGGATTCGGAGGCACGAAAAGAGAAGGGCTGAGGATTGAAATGAGGGGCTTGACAAATTGACGCTAGCGTTTGCTTCTTTATTTTTCCTTTTTCCTTTTCCTACTTTTACATGTTTTTCCTTTCCCTGTCCTACTACCTTCCCTGGCTTTCTCTATGCTCCTCTCTCAGTACTTTCTCAGTATCCTCTCTCAAAGTCTCTACACAGCATCCTTTCCACAGTCTCCCTCTCAAGGTCTCCTCGCCTCATCCTCTACGCAGTCTCTCTCCTTCTCCTCCACGCAGTCTCTCTCCCCGCCGTCTCTCCAGTCTCTCCCGTGGTTTCCTTCTTATCCCCCCTCGCTCCTCTCTTGTACCTCTCTGTCCCACGTGCTTCTTCGGATGTGCGGTGGTTTCTCCGAAGGCGAAAACGAAACCGAAAACTCACTTCGGAGCATGCGCAACACGGCGCATGCTCCGTGCGGCTCCGGACATTTGCGAGCATGCGCAACACGGCGCATGCTCCGTGCGGCTCCGGACATCTCCCCCTTTTTTCTTTTAAATGAGATACCTGGCCTGTCTTAGGTTGGCATATCCTGTAACCAGCCTTACCCGTCTTTGCTAATCCGGCGCACTTGGTCTGGACCGCTGTCTTAGGTTGGTCTGGACGGGCTACGCTCTTACCCGTCTTTGGCTCACAGGTTCTCTAGGGCTAAGTTGACCCATCCGGATGCCACTGGGGAGTCCTGGTCAAGTACCATGGTGCCAAGTACTTGCCTGACCACAATAGCCGTTTTTTGTTTCGCTTCCGTAGCCGACGGAGAAACCATACACTGAAAGCACAAACAGTCAGGAGCTAAGGCTACCACCCTGCCCCAAGCTTACAACTCTGAGAGGAGTCCTCTAAACCAGGCAATGAGACCCTCACCCGTAACAGGGGTAACACAAATAAAACTGTACAGAGAGTTACAAGGTATATGAACAATTAACAAAATTGTGCTATCCCTTTTTACATTAGAGGTGTCCGCTGACCAAGCACAAAAAGTCCATTCCGCAAATGTCCATTCATATATTACTGTGTTGACAACGCAGAAGCAACACCGGCAGCTAAATTGTCCATAGTGTCCGTATTTACAGCAGCTTAAGTGACAGCAACGGCGGCAGCAGCCGCAGCCGCGGCCTCTGCTATTGAAACGGCAACAATAGCTGCAGTGATGCTAAAATCACGTCTCCTCCTAGGTAGAACAGGAGAAAGGTGTGCAGAAACATCCACGGGCATGACTAAAATAGAAGGTAGACAACGATCATCGCTCTCTCCGCATTCCGGGCCCAGGAGGCAGAGAGGGGGCAAGTCTCCGCTGAACAGCTCAACCCAGTGGCATCTCCTGCATTATTGGGGAGGACAAAAAGGAAAGGAGGGGACAGACAGACAGCAGCAGACAAACTCTATAATCTATTATTCTGAATACTAACAAATTATTCAATGGTAGAACTAATGTTTACAGAATAAATGCCATTAAATAATTTCACCTCACCCTGGCCCAACGGGGCACTATCCAATGGCTTGGAAGCCAGACCAATAGTAAGATTAGTGGCAAATACTTGTGGAAAAGTGGAATCATGATGATCAATGAGGAGCAAAACGGCAGCTGATGCACAATCGCCCCTCGTACTAACATCTGGGACGCTTGTGTCATCAATGTTAGCAGGGTCAGGTATATTGACAAACCGAACCAATCGAGCAGGAACCCATCGGGGTGCTTCTGCATCCTGTGGGAAAAGACAAATGCTGCCTGGCAGCTGTATTAATACTGGCGCGGGTGGTTGCCACTCATTATTAACTGGGTCCTTCCATCTCGCTTGCAGCATCGTGACCTGCCGAGGGTTCTAGAAGGTGACTCCCCAGGTGTTTTCCATCTCCTTTTACGCTTCCCTGGCTTATAACAACTGAGGCCTTTCTCGTCCTGTTCCTCGTCTCCTCCCGACTCATCAGTAGAATAATCTAGGGGAGGGGCTGTTGGTATTTTTTGAGTAGAGGAAGGGGGACTTACCGATGTAGAACTCTTAATGGAACTTCTATCTTCTTCCTCCGTTTGTCTCGCTGTCCTGACGGCCTCAGTGGCTAACTGAGTGGCAACAGTGCCACCAGCATTAAGAGCATCTCCCACCACTCTCCAGACCGTCAAAGTAGTGCCAGGAAGAGACTCAAGGCCATATAATTGCTGATGCAAGACAATATCTCCTTTCACCTTATTCCAATTTTCACTATCGACCTGATCCTGCTTCAGAAACCATTTACTAGTAATACTAAGGGTCTCTACAAATCCTTTAAGAATTTTTCTACTGAGAGGAACCCCAAACTCTTTTAGAAGAGCTTCCAGGGAAATAACTAACTGCCCCTTGGACACTGAATTGCCCATGAATCCCAGCTACCTTACCTTACTTTACTTTACTTGCCGGCTCACCACAGCTGGTCCTTCAGCGGTTCCTTCGTTCTTTTTCGTGCCCCACGTTGGGCGCCACCTGTCCCGACCCGCGGGATTCGGAGGCACGAAAAGAGAAGGGCTGAGGATTGAAATGAGGGGCTTGACAAATTGACGCTAGCGTTTGCTTCTTTATTTTTCCTTTTTCCTTTTCCTACTTTTACATGTTTTTCCTTTCCCTGTCCTACTACCTTCCCTGGCTTTCTCTATGCTCCTCTCTCAGTACTTTCTCAGTATCCTCTCTCAAAGTCTCTAAACAGCATCCTTTCCACAGTCTCCCTCTCAAGGTCTCCTCGCCTCATCCTCTACGCAGTCTCTCTCCTTCTCCTCCACGCAGTCTCTCTCCCCGCCGTCTCTCCAGTCTCTCCCGTGGTTTCCTTCTTATCCCCCCTCGCTCCTCTCTCGTACCTCTCTGTCCCACGTGCTTCTTCGGATGTGCGGTGGTTTCTCCGAAGGCAAAAATGAAACCGAAAACTCACTTCGGAGCATGCGCAACACGGCGCATGCTCCGTGCGGCTCCGGACAACTGTTTTGGGGCTTCTTTAAGTTAGCCTGTCCCCTTAATCACACTGGAGTGCTTATCTTATTCAACAATTTCATTTTTACAATGCCAACCAAAACAAAGTCATAGCGAGGGTCATAATGGAAAAGAAAGAGACACTTGATTATGTCCACAAGCCAAATTAAATGCCAAATAACAAAACTGGAAAACAATATTTGCAATATATGAAAGATTAAAGGTTAGTATTACATACATTTTATGAATTGTTTGTTACGCGGCAGGCACTATGCTGTGTGCTCAGGAGAACTGTCCCGATTGATATTGGCTATAGCCCTGTATAGGAGGTGTTCTAAGCACAGTGGTTAATCATGGGCTCCAATTTACCACTGATTTGCTAAGTGGCTTTGGGAAGTAATGAAAAAGGGAGATAATAGTACCTTCTTCCTGGGATTGTTTATGAAAGTTAAAAGAGACAGTGTTGTGACTAGTTGAGGCAGGTTGTACTTGGATTAAGGCAAACGACTGAAGCAATAACTAGGGCTGAAATCCAGTCATGTGCACTCCAAGTCATGTGCACTAGTGCTGGTGGTAGCAGCCTGAGGTCAGTGACTTTTCTAAACTACATGAAGTCATCTTAGAGTATAGTGGCCCTGAAATGATATAATATTTACCAAAGTGCCTTTGTCTTTGGTAAGTGCTTAATGCAAATTAAGAATTACCATTAGCACTAGCATTACTGATCTCCTTCTCCAGAGGAGAATACTGATGCTTAGTAAGGCTCATGGTTTGTCTAGCACAGGGTTAATGCAAAGAGTCTCATAAATGCATACATAACAAGAAGTCAAACAATCCAATAAATATGTGCAAAGGATATTGTTCACACAAAAGGAATACACAAAAGTTATTCAAAATTGCTCATAATCACACAACTCTACAAGAACAAAGTAAACAATCCAGTCAAGAAATGGGCTGAAGAACTTAAAAGACACTTCTCCAAAGAGGAAATGCAAATGGCCAACAGGCACATGAAAAAATGTTCAAAATCCCTTATAATCAGGGAAATGCAAATCAAAACCACAATGAGATACCACCTTACACCAGTAAGAATGGCACATATCAAAAAAACCAGCAACAACAAATGTTGGCGAGGATGTGGTGAAAAAGGAACTCTCCTACATTGCTGGTGGGAGTGCAAACTGGACCAACCACTATGGAAAGCTGTCTGGAGGTTCCTCAGTCTACTAAAAATGGAGCTACCACATGACCCGGCAATTCCACTCCTAGGGATCTACCCAAAGGACACAAAAACATTGGTTCAAAAGAACACTTGTACCTCTATGTTTATTTACAGCACTATTTATAATAGGTAAAACCTGGAAACAACCCAAATGCCCAAAAATAGATGACTGGGTCAAGAAGATGTGGTACATACACACAATGGAATACTATTCAGCAGTCCAAAACGACAAACTAATGCCATTCTCACCAACATGGCTGGAACTAGAAGGAATTATGCTCAGTGAAATAAGCCAGAAGGAAAAGAAAAACATCATATGGTTTCACTTATAGGAAGAATATAGAGGGACTAAGGCAATGAGAGAATAGGCCCCCTTTATTCAAGCTACTACAAGAAAACAGACTATCATTACTGTGTACATTGAAGAAGTCTTTTTTTTTAAAGATTTATTTATGCATGCATGCAAGAACTGGGGTGTAAGCCAGAGGTGCAGGGGAGGGGGGCAGAGGGGTGAGGGAGTTCACCAGAAAGAGTGGGGAGCAGAACAGGTGGATCGACTGAAATACACTGCTGAGGGGAACAGCAAGTGAGGCAGGAGAGGTCTGCTGCGCCCTGTGGGTCACGTCCCTGGCCAAGGATGGAACTCGTGCTGCAGTGGCTGGCGATAGCTTGATAGCACTGTCTTCAATCCCTGCGCCACCAGGGAGGCCCCATTAGGGAAGTTGTGACCACAGATGATAGGCTGGAAGATTCCTTGGGGTAGGCAGGAAGATTCCTTAGGGCAGTCAAAATTATTAATTATGTTAACATAGGTCACTGAATTCTCAAACTCTTTTTGTATTTTTTAAAATGAGCTAATATTGATTTACAACACTAAATGATTTGGAGGTATAGGCTGACACCTCTTCAGATGTATGTTACCAGACCACACCCATCACCAAGGCACCAACAGCCCAGTGGGCCCACGTTCCTTTGCTCTCCAGCCCCCTTTCTCAACAATTTCAACGTTATGGAGCGTTAGGTAGTGAGGACTGCTTTATGCTGAACCTCCACACCTGTCTTTTTAAGATAGGAGAAGAATTAAGCCTTTTTAGAAGAAAACTTCTATCTTCACGGACATCATATGCATGACTGACTGAGGATTTTCAAATCAGCATATCTTATAGATAAATTTACCCTTAAAGAACAAGATTATTTCAATATTCTCAGGTAAGATAAAGTGACCTTGAGTATTGTATGCTTCTAACCTGGGTCTCCTGGGTCCCTTGGTGCCCTGAGTCATACCGATTGGGAAACATCTCCTTGTCTGAAGCTATGTGGGTATGAAGCTATGTGGGTATAGGGATACATAATTTATCATGTTTGCTTAGAGCCAGGGCCACAAGGGTCTGTCAGGCTCATAGCTACTTACTTCCTGAATTCATGAATGAACCCAATTATAAGTGCACTTGAAATATTTACATGAATATTTAGCTGAGAATGAAGAAAACTTTGTCAGGACTGATGAAAGGTTTCTGCAAGTATTGTTCAGTCACAGAGTTACGGCAATTCCTTCTCTATTCCTTTTAGTATATTTCCTTGCATTATATCTTCACAAATTTACAACAGATCCAAAGAATTACTTCAGCTGGTTTCTTTTTCTTTCTTTTTTTTTTTTTGGTGGGACCCTCGCCGTTGGCCTGGGAATGAACCGGCGCTGCAGAGGCTGCGGGCAGCCTTGCAGCCCAGCGCTCGGCTGCTGCGCCACCAGGGGAGGCCCTCAGCTGGTTTCTTTCTTTCTTTTTTTTTTTTAAATAGAGGCATGTTTTTATTTATTTATTTATTTGTTTGTTTGTTTGTTTGTTCGTTTTGTTTATACATGCACTGGGTACAGTCAGAAGCGCGGGAGGGTGAGAGAATTCACCAGAGCCAGAGCGGGGAGCAGAGCAGGCAGAAGGACCGAAGTACACTGCTGAGGGGAGCAGCGGGCGGCAGGAGAGGTCTGCGCGCCATGTGGGACCCTCCTCTGGTGGCCGGGGAGCAGCCGGGGATCGAACCGGCGCCACAGAGGCCGCGGGCAGCTTCGCAACCCAGCGCTCAACCGCTGCGCCACCGGGGAGGCCCTCAGCTGGTTTCTTGATTCAAACATTTCAAATAAAAGTTAGCCAAACTTGTCAAGTGGGACATTTACATAATCTTTTTCCATTTCTCTGCAGAATCAAGTAAGTTGAAATTCTTCATACTGGTTAAAAAAGTTCAAAAAAAACAGAATGTGTTTTACTAATGTAATAGTGGAGTAGTATTGACCTCCCCGGTGGCGCAGGGGGTCGAGCATAGTGCTGTGAAGCTGTCTCTGCAGCGCCGGTTTGATTCCCGCCAGGCCAGGGAGAGTCCCACTTGGCACGGCAGACCTCTCCTGTCTCACCCGCTGCTCCACTCAGCCGTGATTTGGGTCTGTCTGCCTGTTCTGCTCCCTGCTCTCTCTCTGGTGAATCCTCTCACCCTCCCGTGCTTCTGGCCTGTACCCCAGCTATTGTATAAATAAAAAAATAAATCTTTTAAAAAACATAGTGGAGTAGTATTTTTGTTTTTTTAATGTACTAATGTTCACTAATATTTTATTAATGTAGAACTTTGTCTTAATTTTAATTGTCAAATAACATCATTAAATTGAGTGCCACTTTGCTACTAAACTGATCATAAGAAGTGAAAAGCTTAATTTACACTTAAAGGACAAGCTCGTTTCAATATTCCCAGGTAAGATAAAGTGACCTTGAATCATTTTATTTTTAAGCTCAGATCTTGGTAATGAATTAAGTTATTACTACTCATATTTTTTATATTTTTATTTTTAAGTTTAACATCCTTTAAGGGAACAATTTTATCAGTAATATTAATGATCCCTTTAAACTGCTTGTCTTCCATGCATCCTATAACATCAGTCTAATTTATTAAATCAAAAAAGAAATTTGTTAGTTAATAAAACCAGAAAGTTCCAGAGGGTGAAAGAGGATCCTGGAGGAAGGGATTTAGATCTTGGATGCAGGATTTGTCTCCATTGCTGTCACTCAGTTTTTCTTGGTATTACCTGCATTTCAGGCACCCTTTCTTTAAGGTACCAAAGATAGCCATCTCGGGACTAGTCCTGATAAAGAAAAGAACTGTTGGTCCCAGGAGTCTTGAGGAAGATCTTGCATGACCTATCTTAAACCACTCACTCACCTTAAATCAGTGCGCGTAGGCAAAAGTCACCTTGGCAAAGGCCACCTCTGAATCTTCCCCCTGTGTCTTCCCAATGTCAATCCCATATAAACCTTGTTAACTGGGGATAATGCAGCAGTGTCTCTTTGTAAAGTTATTAGATAGGCAACAACAACCACTATCAACCATGTTCATTACAATTATTAAAACCATAGGAGCAGATATGCAACCCTTGAAGAATGTGTAGAAGGAAAATAAGAGAGCTGAGGTTTGGAACAACCTCAGGATGAAACAATACTCAAAGAATGAGCTGAGAAATAGATGTCCCTGAGGAAACGCAGAAGAGAAAGGAGAAAACGAGGACAGCAGGGAGCTACCCACATGGTGCTGCAGACCTCTCCTGACTTGCCCGCTGTTCCCCTCAGCAGTGTACTTCGGTCAGTCTGCCTGTTCTGTTCCCCACTCTCTCTCTGGTGAATCCTCTCACCCCCTGCACCACTGGTCTGTACCCCAGTTCTTGCATGCATGGATAAATAAATCTTTTTTTTTTTTTTTTGTATTTCTTTCTTTTTTTTTTTTTTTTTAGATTTATTTATTTATTTATACAAGCACTGGGTACAGTCAGAAGCGCGGGAGGGTGAGAGAATTCACCAGAGCCAGAGTGGGGAGCAGAGCGGGCAGAAGGACCGAAGTACACTGCTGAGGGGAGCAGCGGGCGGCAGGAGAGGTCTGCGCGCCATGTGGGACCCTCCTCCGGTGGCCGGGGAGTGGCCGGGGAGCAGCCGGGGATCGAACCAGCACTGCAGAGGCTGCGGGCAGCTTCGCAACCCAGCGCTCAACCGCTGTGCCACTAGGGAGGCCCTAGATAAATAAATCTTAAAAAAAATACACACATAGAATTATGGACACAAGATATGCAAGTCACCTAAAAAATTAAATGACATATGACCAGGTACTTAAACTCACTGATAAAGAAAAGCCAACCAAAATATTTTTGAGATATCCTCTTGTGCTTTGAAAACTGAGAATAAAAAAATAAAGCTTGAACAAATCCAGGCTTAGCAAAGATGAAGAGAAGTAAGCATCTAGGGTGAACCTGCTGGTTATATAAGGCAGGGCACCCCTGGCAGAGCAACTTGTTATAATCAAACATGTAAACAAACAATCTGACTTAGCAAATCCCAGCTAGGACTTTACTATCTTAAGTAAATCAAGCCATATAATTTTTTAAAGGAAATAATACAAATATCTATCAAAAAAGATTAAATTCAAAATATTGCCCAACAGGTATGGAGGGACACCAACAAATTAGAATGGACATTGACAATAAACCTTTTGCACACAGACAAACTGGTGAGTCCCCACTGAATACCCCGTGAAAAGGAACACGAGGTAGACAAAATGAGGTGGGCATATGGACTATTTTGAAAGTTCTCCAAAAGACAGTAATGAAAGTGTAAGGTGCAGGGACATATGAATATGTCTATTCTATTTTTTGTACATTTTATTTATTTATTTATATATATAGAGCCTTTCTTTCTTTCTTTCTTTCTTTCTTTCTTTCTTTCTTTCTTTCTTTCTTTCTTTCTTTCTTTCTTTCTTTCTTTCTTTCTTTCTTTCTTTCTTTCTTTCTTTCTTTCTTTCTTTCTTTCTTTCTTTCTTTCTTTCTTTCTTTCTTTCTTTCTTTCTTTCTTTCTTTCTTTCTTTCTTTCTTTCTTTCTTTCTTTCTTTCTTTCTTTCTTTCTTTCTTTCTTTCTTTCTTTCTTTCTTTCTTTCTTTCTTTCTTTCTTTCTTTCTTTCTTTCTTTCTTTCTTTCTTTCTTTCTTTCTTTCTTTCTTTCTTTCTTTCTTTCTTTCTTTCTTTCTTTCTTTCTTTCTTTCTTTCTTTCTTTCTTTCTTTCTTTCTTTCTTTCTTTCTTTCTTTCTTTCTTTCTTTCTTTCTTTCTTTCTTTCTTTCTTTCTTTCTTTCTTAGCACTGGGTACAGTCAGAAGCGCGGGAGGGTGAGAGAATTCACCAGAGCCAGAGTGGAGAGCAGAGCAGGCAGAAGGAGCGAAGTACACTGCTGAGGGCAGCAGCGGGCGGCAGGAGAGGTCTGCGCGCCATGTGGGACCCTCCTCTGGTGGACGGGGAGCAGCCGGGGATCGAACCGGCGCCGCAGAGGCCGCGGGCAGCTTCGCAACCCAGCGCTCAACCGCTGCGCCACCGGGGAGGCCCTATTTTTTGTACATTTTAAAATGCATATTGCTAAAAAAAAAATAAATAACCTTCCTAGAAGAATGCATAAGAAGACTGCCTTTGGTGAGAAGGACTGTGTAATGCGAGGGATAATTGGGGTGACATTTTTCCTGTCTATTTGACACAATGTAATACCTTTTCCCTTTTTAATTTATTCAAGCAGTTGACACTACTCCAGACTGCACAATGTCGGTCTCAGGAATAGGCACTGGGGAAATACTAGAGGAGGCAGTGAAAGCCAAGTGCAACTATCAGGACTCCACAGCCAGACAGTCTGGGTCTGAATTACACAGTCACACTCAAGCTGGGAGATCACAGTTAAATTATTTCACCTTTCTGCAGCTTCTTATGTAAAATGTGAACTAACAGCTCTTATCTCAAAGGATTGCTGTGAGAATTCAATGACATATTCCATGTAAGGTGCTTAGCACAGTGCCAGGTACTTAATACTTGTTACTTAAGTTTGTTAACTTAAAAAAAAGGCGTGGGGGGACAACAGAAGACACAGTTCCCATCTTTGCAGGACGTACTGTGGGTGACTGATCTGGAGAGGAGTTGGTTACTGGAAATGGGGAACAAGGGAGAAGAGTGGGCCATCCAGGTGGATGCTGGTGCCACCCAGGATGAAACCAGGGCTGGAGGACTTTTTTGGCCTGAGGGGAGGGGATGGTGGGAATGCAGCCTTCAGCTGAGATGTCCTCAGGCCGTCAGGGGAGGATCCTGGAGGAGCCCAAGATGCAGTCAGGTCTGGGGGCTGTGCATGGTAAGGAGGGAAGAGTCTCTGGGCACCTGGTCCCAAGCTGAAGGAAGAATCTAAGAAATTAGGTGAGGGAGCTCAAGAATGAGGCTAATCAGCTAGAGCCAGAGGCCAGGAAGCATTCCAAAGAATCAGGGAGGGGAGAGCGAGGCCTGGGGAAGAGGCTTACCATTCAAGCAGAGGAGCCACATATTAGTTACTATGCCTGGTTAAAGGGATTGTTGGGGCAGCACCAAGATTTTGGTGAATCCTTTTTTTCTCTTATTTTTCTAGATTAAGTACACGGAACTTCTGTGATTCCCTGGATGTTTTAGGCTTCTTGCAACCCCAGGATTCATCCTTTTTGTTCCCCTTTCTGTGCCAATGTTGGCAGTGGGAACAAGGACATGAACCTTGGGGGTCAGCCGGTGAGTGGCTGGGTGGCCCCTGGGCCATGTCCCTGCTCCCTGGGTTTGACTTTGGCCCCACTCCAGCCTTCCCAGATTCCCAAAGGGTTGAGAGGGTTGCCTGGGGTGACTGAGAGGGGTAATTTGCCAACATCAACATAAAGAGCTTACAAGGGACAGTTCCATAAAAAGCTTATTGAAACAAATCCCAAGTTGATGGAAAGCTTGCTTTTATGTAGGGGGAAAGGACTGCCTCAGTTTCTCCCCAACACAGTGTACAGAATATTTGTTAAAATAAATGGTCCCGGCCTCCCCAGTGGCGCAGCGGTTGAGCGCTGGGTTGCAAAGCTGCCCGCTGCCTCTGCAGTGCCGGTTTGACCCCCAGCTGCTCCCTGGCCACCGGAGGAGGGTCCCACATGGCGCGCAGACCTCTCCTGCCGCCCGCTGCTCCCCTCAGCAGTGTACTTCAGTCCTTCTGCCTGCTCTGCTCCCCGCTCTGGCTCTGGTGAATTCTCTCACCCTCCCGTGCTTCTGACTGTACCCAGTGCTTGTATAAATAAATGAATAAATTAAAAAAAAATACTGTTAAAAAAATTAAAAAATAAATAAAATAAAATAAATGGTCCCTCTGAGTTCTGTTTCATGTGCAAGTCACAGCTTCAAGGTGTGGATTGGGAGGACAATGACTCTGCATCTTCCTCTAATGATATGATGAGCTCTAAAATAAGAACCGTTTAGTGGTTGTGTTACAAGGCAGGGAGAGGAACATCCCAGAATACCCAAACCTGCCTGCCCTAAATGGGTTCTGCCATCCACCACATCAAGACAAAACATATCAGACTTTAATAGAAAGGAACTTTAATACAGTTAGTGTGCAATACAGAAAAGACAGAGAATATAGTTTCCAAATCAAGCACCCAAAGTTACCCACCCGCTCGTGGTAAAAGTCCACCTAAAAGGGATTGGCCCAAAGCGAGGCCTGAAAGCCTGCCATAAGTCTGAAGCACCTTTCATCAGGAACCCATAGAAAAGGGTCAGAAATAGTTAGACATAGTTAGGAAATAGTTTCCTCTGGGAGGAAAAGAGCAAAATAAAAATTAAGATAAAAGCTGCCACTGTTAACTCCCCACAGGTCTCTCACTCACCTCTGTTTTAACCAGCCCAGGATCAATCCTTTTAATTAACATTTTTGTGTGTGCCTGCCGTTGAGTCTTATTGTAAGTCCCTTTTAAACACACAGGTGAGGACCCCCAATCAGGCAACCCATTTCATATCGGGGTTGTCCTATAAAAGTTGGAGCTGGAAAATTTTACCAGCAAGTGAGGACTGAGGTAGTGGGTCTGGCTAGGCCTGCAGTCTCAATATCTTTTCTTCACTAACCATGCTTTTCACACCAAAATAATAAATGCTCTTATTGAGGATGTATGTTCTGGCCTATGTGACAGGGCTATTCTCCACTCATTATTCTAAACACTGTATTTCAAATTACTATTTTAGTTTTCTTGTATTATTTTCACTTTCTTCTAATTCCTTTTCACCTCCATTTGCACCAGAATTTGTTTTTTTTAAATCTTTCTTTGATTTCTTGTTTCATAAGGGTCAAATTTTGTTATATTCGCACTGAAAACAAAAAAGCAGATATTTTCTAGAATGTTCTGTCCATTGCTCTAGTAAATTATTTTCAAAGTTGGGATTTTTCTCCATATCTGAATAATATGTGTGTGTATTTTGGGTGTTTGGTTTGATGGGTGTGTGTGTGTGTGTGTGTGTGTGTGAGTTTGTGTATGTCTACACATTCTTGGAGGGGCCTATTTATATCCCAACATGACATTTGTAACTAGTCATTCAGTTGTTCAACAGATTCTAACTTTTCAAAATTGATATTTGCTTAACCTATGGTGGGTAAGCTATTTAAAAAACTGAGTTACATATAAAAATTCATCTTCAAGGAGACTTTTATCTACTAGAGGAGGTAAATAGCTGTAACAACAGTAATACAAGGGAGAAAGCCAAACAGGTGATAAGGGTAGGTTTGATTTCCACCTATGAGTTTGTCATAGCTGATACAAGGGAAAAGAAAACCACAATGCTGAGACAGGAAGGACCAATTCTGTGCTGGTGTTGGTCCAAATTGGCAGCCCTGGGAAGTTACGAGAACTCAGGCTTCTTCAAATTTATATTACCTTTTTCTTTCTCTGTATATATGTAAAAAACTAGCAACTACTAATTCGCCAATGTTCTATGATGCTGGAAATTAATAAGTGCAATAAATTTTACATTCTTTAATATTATTGCTTTAAAATATCTACATTCCATTATTAATTATTGTTGTCACTCAGTCATTTCAAAGAAGCAACAATAATATTAATAAATGTCAGTGGGAAAATAAATGAGATATTTTCTTTGGGTTGAATAACTCCCCCAAATGTTTTATTTTCCAGTGACAAAAACATCCTTATTTTTCAACAGCATAGATGTGTTCATCAAGTGACTTTTCTTTTGGTGAATGATTGTTTCTTTTTTGTGAGGCGGCAATTTAACAAAACATTGTCATAAGGAACTAATAATTGAATTTTTTCACAGTCATCAAATGTTTTTTAAGTTTAACTTTTTCCAAAGAGATAAAAACATTAATTAAATTTTGACATGAAATAACCCAGGGCATGACATATAATAGTTTTAAGTTTATCTAATTATGATTAAAATAGGAAAGTGTAATTTCCAAACCCCTAGAGGGTGTGTCCACCACAGGTCCCTACCGGGATGTAACTGTAACAGAGGCTAAGAGCCGCTAGGTGGCGGTGTCATTTTTAAATAAAATGAAAATCCGTAAGATATCGTATAGTTAAGGAAGGAATTGTCTATAGTAGGCCGAATCTTTAATCAAAGAAACAACATGCAAACATGGACTCTCACTCAGAATAATCTGGAGCTTATTGATATAAGAATTAGATTAAAAAAAACCTGCAAAACTGCAAAGTACTTATGGGTGAGCAATGTGCTAAAAATTAAGGGAAAGTATTTTATTTTTGAGAACATCAATAATAATTGGGACATGACTTCCAATTTTTATAATTTGTGTCACCTATGTTCCCAATTTTTCTTTTGGACTTGCTCCTTTTAATTTAGATTTTTAAGAAAATGCTTAAGAAAAACATTAAATTTAAACACAATTTATTAAAAATCATTTTCAACTTTGAGTTATAGTTATACTTATTAACACTTAAAAAGAAATAACAACACAAAACAACTTCATTTGGGGCCATTTGGAAAGGGGAGGAGGAAGCAGCTTGCTTATCTAAATTAAGAAAACATTTAGAACCTTAAATCAAAAAAAGCAACTGCTATTCCGTTCTATAGCATCTACCTCGCGATGGAACGAAATAATGCGCTTTAGAGTCGACAATAATTCTTTCATGGTTTCTGAAAAGACGAATCACAGTTACTTTTGAAGTGTGATTTGCATTTAAGTTACCAAAATTTGCGAGTTAAATATCTCTTGGTTTCTTTTCTTTTTTTTTTCTTTTCTTCCAAATTTGATTCTTTTATTTTTTAAAGATGTGAGATAACAGAAGACAACCTTCCTCAAAATACGTAACTACCTTTATCATGTAAATGCGGGGGGGGGTTTAATTTTCCGAATTTTAAAACACCGTGAACTGACATCACTTCTTTCACCTCCCGGCCTCACGCCCTCCCCCCTACACCACCTTCCCCCGCTTTAAAATGAGGACATCAGACCTGTCCCTCATGCAGAACATATTTAATATACTTTTGTGAGAGAAGCAATGTCGCTGTTTGGAGCCAACAAATAACGAATGCGTGGCATGCGGGGTCGCCACACTATTTTTACTGGTTTTGCTTATTTTTCCAGGCAGCACACTCATTTGAAAACTCACAAAAGCAGCGGGCAAGTCACATACCGCAACTCACTAAGATCATTTAGTAAGTGAGCGCTTCTCCCAGTTAAATTACGGTTGACTTTAAAATGCTAATTTCGAACCCACGTATTTAAATGCCTTTGAAAACGTTCACCCTCCCTTCGGGTTTGAGAAACAACAAATCTCACGAAAAACTGCACCAACCGGACATGAAATGAACAGCACAGTATCCTTCTCGCCCTAACATTTCCAGTACGTGATCGAACACTTAGTAGTTCGCCAGCGACCCCTTAGAAAAATTCAAAACCGATTCAGCCCTTCCCATCACAGCACCGCCTAGAAGAAGGGGCCACGCCCGGGACGCCGCCGGTTATCATAATCTGCCAGAGACCCAGAGAAGTCGCCATCCCGCCTATTTTCACCTGAGAGTTTCAACTGATCAGCGGAGACGGACATGCACCTGCAATTCCATCACAAAAGGTGCAGCCGCCCCAGCTAGAAAAACCCAAGGGGGCCAGGCAGGTGGACTGGGCGGCTCCAAAAGTTAACTTAGGGACTGTTCAGCGCACAACTGTATTGTTCGGTTTTCTTTCTCTTGACGGTGCTTTTATTCCCTGATTCCCTTAAGCACACGCCGGCCGCGGACTGGGGGTGCTTCCCGCCTTAGCCCCGCAGGCGCCGGCCTCCCGGGGGCTCCCCCGGCCGCGCGCGGAGGGGTGCCTGGGCGGGGCGCCGCGGGCCCGGCGGGCGGCGCGAGGGTTTCGGCGCGCTCGGCGGGGATGCGCGGGCAGGTGGGGCGTGGCGGGGGCGTGGAGAGCCCCGGCCCGCGGGCCGCCGCCCAGCCCCGGGCCGGGCCGGGAGGAGCCGCGCCGCAGACGGTATAAGAGGCCGCGCAGCCGTCGCTTGGCGCGCACCCGCCGACCCCCGGCCGAGCACCGGTCGCCCAGCTCGGGCCGAGTTGGGGCCAAAGCGTTGGCCCCCCAAAGGGATGCTCTCGCCCGAGCGGCGAGGCCAGCCCCGCTCTCCCCTCGCCGCGGCCGCGCCGCACCCGCCGACGGCCCCCGACATGGCTCTTTACTGCGGCGACAACTTCGGCGTGTACTCGCAGCCCGGCCTGCCGCCCCCCAACGCCGCCGCCGCCCCGGGGGCCCCCCCGGCGGCCAGGGCGCCCTACGGGCTGGCGGACTACGCCGCGCCGCCGGCCGCCGCCGCCAACCCCTACCTGTGGCTCAACGGGCCGGGCGTGGGCGGGCCGCCCGCGGCCACCGCCGCCGCGTACCTGAGCGCCCCGCCGCCGCCGCCCCCCGGGGGCGCGGCCGGGCCCTTCCTGCAGCCGCCCAGCGCGGCTGGCACCTTCGCCTGCGCGCAGCGGCCCTTCGCGCAGTCCGCGCCCGGCACGCCCGCCTCGCCCGCCGGGCCCGCCGCCCCGGGTGAATTGGGCTGGCTGTCCATGGCCAGCCGCGAGGACCTGATGAAGATGGTGCGGCCGCCCTACTCGTACTCGGCGCTCATCGCCATGGCCATCCAGAGTGCGCCCGAGCGCAAGCTCACGCTCAGCCACATCTACCAGTTCGTGGCCGACAGCTTCCCGTTCTACCAGCGCAGCAAGGCCGGCTGGCAGAACTCTATCCGCCACAACCTGTCGCTCAACGACTGCTTCAAGAAAGTGCCCCGTGACGAGGACGACCCAGGTGAGGACCGCCGGGCAGGTGCCTCCCTCCCGGGCGGCTGCGGGGCGTGGGTGGGAGGGGGTCAGTGTGTGGCTGGCTTGAAGGTGCACGTGGAATCGCCTCGTTCTAACTGGGAATGGGAGCTGGTGGAGGAACCATGACCCAAATCTCATCTGATTAGGGTGAGGGGAAACGCAGAGGACAAAGAGGAGTATCAGGAACTTCGAAGGAGGACAGGGTGTTCAGCAGGCCTTTTGAAGAAGAGGGTCATGTTATAAGGAGGTAGATTAGGAATGAGAACCCAGTGACCTCTCAAGTGGATGTATTGGAAGTATTCAGAACAGCTGAAAATCCGAAAAAGGCGGTGAGGGAGAGAGAGGAAAGGCCAGCTATTCGTGCTGCCCGTGGGTGCACTTCCTTCTGCATCAGGTTAGTAAGAATCCCGTGCCCCTGAAAGAAGTACTGTGCCTGCCTGGAGAGATGATTTGAGGGTAGCGCACAGGCATCAAGAGATGGGCAGAGGGTTGGGAGAACTTCTGCTGGGTGCTGCAAAGTTCTTTGTAACTTGTTAGAAATGTAAAAGTGAAACCCCCAAAATTGCTTTCGTAAGGTATGGGGTAAGGAGGGTTGGGTTACAATGGATTGTAAGGTGGTGGTTTCTCTATTACTTGAGAAGTGGAGATAGAAAAAAGCTCAAACACAAGACAGAAACTTGGAGGTTTCAGAAGCAGCCTGGGAAGTGGAGGCAGAACTGGATGGGAAAAAAAGAGAAAAGAAATAAAGCCATTTTATTTAGTTTCAGAGATGCAGAATTTTGTGTAAATTATGGTAATGTTTTGGAATGCAGAATGAACAGGTACCCGAAGTCATTCTAGGGCAGTGCTTTTCACTAAAATACAGCACAAACCACTTGTGATTGTAAATTTTCTAGTAGCCAATGAAAAGGAAAAAAGTATAAAATGAAACTGGCAAATTATTTTAAGTATCTTTGGAGAAACCCAATATTGTTTCAACCTATAATATATATGAAAGCAATTACTGAGATATTTGCCATTATCCTTTCGCTACTAAATCTTTAAAATCCTCTCTTTCTATCCCATGTCTCAGTTTGGACTAGCCACATTCAAGTTGCAACAGCCGTATCATGCATGGTTCCTGATTGTTTTGGACAGGGCATACAGTTCTAGAACATGCATCAACCTGATTTAACTTCTCAGTCACCCGAGGATCACTTATAATTTGTCATGTATATTCCTCAGGACTTGGTCAAACGTTCAAGGACATATTATTGCCAGTGTCATATCAAAACACTTAGTACCAAGGTAGCCCAATATGACTATCCTATAGCTGCAGGTATTTTTATTTAAATGGTAGTTACATGAACACATTTTCCCCCTCCTGCGTCTATTTGCAGAAAACATGACAGGGGAAAATGGGTGAAGGAGGTGTACGTGCGAGTTTGTAGAGCCAGCGTAACCCAGTGAGTAGTTACTTAAGAATTCTGAGTCTAGGGGCCTCCCTGGTGGCGCAAGGGGTTGGGATGCAAGCTATGAAGCTCTCTGCAGCCAATCCCAGCCTGCCAGGGAGCTTCCCACATGGCGCAGCAGACCTCTCCTGGGTTGCCCACTGATCCCCTCAGCAGTGTATTTTGGTCCATCTGCCTGTTCTGTTCCCCACTCTGTCTCTGGTGACTCCTCTCACCCCCCCCCACACACACACCTCTGGCCTGTACCCCAGCTTTTGTATGCATAAATAAATAAATCTTAAAAAAAAAAAAAGAATTCTGAGTCTAGAGCCAGTTGCTTCAGTCCTGGCTCTGCCATTGCTAACTGGAACTGTGGCTGGTTACTAGCCAGTATGCAGCTCCGTTTCTCCATCTGAAAAATGGAAGCAGTAATACTGCCTGTCTCTAGAAAGCTGTGAGGAGTAACTGAGGTTATCCATGTAAAAGCTCATTATACTGTAAGTTCTTAACAGTGCTTTCAGACACCACAGTTTGTTTTCAGAAGTGAAAAAAGCTGTTGGGAGATAAGATCTCCAAGATGATAGATCTTTTCTACCTCAATTATGGTAGAGAGTGAGGGAAATTTTCTGAGTAGAGGACTAGCATTGCAGGCATTAAATGATCTGTGAGATTTGCCCAGTGGAGGTAAAGCTTGGAAGAAATGCAGAGGCTCCATCAGCCCAAGATGAGGAGGGAATATAAGTAGATTCCAGAAACTAGCTTGTACTTCAAATATATGCCATCCAAGGTATTGTTAAAATAATCAGTTGCTCAGTAAAAGTTATTGTCATTGCTCAGCAAGGAGGAATAGGTATTTAAAGTTGCCTTTTCTGTGGAGTACTTTTTTTTTTTAAGGGGGCTGAGATTTGTATTCTTTTAGTGAAAATAATTATGACATGCTGTTTTTCTACTGCCTGCCTGTGTGCCAGCTACTATACAGAGATATCATTTAACCCTCACAGCCAGCCTATGATATAGGTGCCATTTTTATACCTATCTTGATAAGTGAAGAAATGGAGGCTCAGGTTGAAGTAGCATCAGAATTTTATGGTTTCAAAAGGCTGCACACTTTGGATCTAGAAGAGGACTAGGATTTGGTTTTAAGATTCAAGTAGTAGACATTGCTAGGAGAAGGTGAAGTTGTCAGACATGTTCATTCCAGATTTTCCCTTGAAGATGAAGAATAAAACCTCCCAAAAAGATATATTTAGACAGGAGAGTAAACTGAACATCTTTGTCAGCATTTAACAAGAATCTGCTCTCCTAAATATATGGCTTAGTGAACACATGAAGCTGAAGGCATGGACATAACTAGATCTTTCTCTAACTCACCTTTCTCATTTTCATAGGGAAAGGCAATTACTGGACCCTGGATCCCAACTGTGAGAAAATGTTTGACAATGGGAACTTCCGTCGGAAGCGAAAGCGTCGCTCTGAGACCAGCAGCAGCTCTGCTGTGACCACGGGGACATCAAAATCAGAAGAAGGATTGGGGTCTGGAGTGGGTGGGAAGCCAGAAGGCGACAGCCCCTCTTTGCTGAGGCCATCCCAATCCCCAGAGCCTCCCGAGGGCACCAAGAGTACTGCCTCCTCCCCTGGAGGGTCCATGCTCAGCTCTACCCCATGCCTCAACACCTTCTTCAGTACCCTCAGCACCTTAAGCGTCAGCAGCAGTGGGAGCACCCAGCGCGCACTCCCTGGGAGCCGCCACCTAGGGCTCCAGGGGGCCCAGCTGCCCCCTAGCAGCACGTTCTCCCCCAGCTCCATCTCGGAGGCCTCGCCAGACACATTGCAGCTGAGTACCAGCAGCAGCACCAGCGGCAGCCAGAGATCTTCCTATTACAACCCTTTTCCTGCCAGCAACAGTGGGGGGCAAGGCGGCCACTTCAGCAGCCCTTTCTACAACTTCAGCATGGTCAACAGTCTCATCTACCCCCGGGAAGGCTCCGAGGTATAGGGTGCTGCTTCTTAGACTTGAATATGCACACCTGAGATTTTGTAGAATGCAGATTCCAAGGCGGTAGGTCTGGGGTAGGAACTGAGGTTCCCCATTTCTCTGGAGCTTATGGGTGATCTCGTGGTCCACTGTGTAACGTGGGGTCCCATGGGCATGGTAGACAATTCTTTGTATAGCCCAGCAGGCTTTCATAGGTTTCTCTGGATCAGGGTCTTCCTGGAGAATCCACCTCACTTTCCTGGGATAGTACTTATGAGTCCTGTGAGGAGAGGGACCATGTCTGTTTTGTTCATGACTGTATCAGGGTTGCCAAGCTCAAATACATCCAGGGCCAGCTTAAAAAAAACCTCAGTGAATGAAGTTATTCGATAGGAAAAAGGTCAGTTGGCTATAGGTGATACTAACTGGCTAAGGCTGCTGTGGGCAGCTAATTAAGCTAGTGATATCCTGCCTGGCAGCTTTTGGATTTTTCTAGAAAGGTCAGATACCTCTACTTTTTTTAAATTGAGGTAACATTGGTTTATTACACTCAGATACCTTGATTTTTATAGGGATACTTCCATTTGTGTTCTTTGCCTCTAGAGTTTTAAAAATACTATACATCCATGCTCTGCATAACACTGTGGCCAATGATGGGCCATGTATATGATGGTGATTCCCATTTCCTGTTGCCTGCTGGCATGGTAGCCTCATACATGTCCTGTTTACTTCATCTCTTGATATTATCCTCCCCAGCCCCCCCCCCACCTTTGTATTTCATTTACTCTTGTTGTTTTGTCCATTGTGGCCCCTAAGCAAGCAGTATCTACTGCTATTGTTAGGTTTGCACAGCAATGCATTTCTCAGAAGGTGTCCCCGTGGGTAGTGACACATGACTGCACTAGGAAACACAAGGTCCTCGAGCTGTATATATCCAGCTCACCATTCCCTTCTGCTTATGCCCAACATCACCTATATGGTGAATTCTAATGGCAGTAAAACTGCCCAGGCAAGCCCTGTGTGCCAGGTGCTGCTATAGACACTTGACATGTATTAACTTATTTAATCCTCTCCAAAACCTTGGGAGATATGTATCGCTATTCCTCATGTTTCATATGAGGACAGTGAAACTCCAAGATGTTAGGTAACTTGCCTGGGGCCACACAGAGAGTCAGGGAGCCAGAATCACATCCAGTTGGTCTGGCTCCAGAGCCAGGAAGCTCTGTATTCTAGTTCCTGAAAAACAAAACAAAGGCACCAGCCTCAGTAGGCAGAAATGGAGCACGATCCCATGTGACCAAAGATCCTGGTTGAAATAAATACCACTTGAGACATTCCCCTGCATAGCAAAGAGGGACATCATCTCTGCCTTTCTTCTGCTGTCATATTCCTGAGGTTTGGGGGGACCATTGTCCCAGGTAGCCTGATGTCCTATCCCTTTTATCATGTGTCCTGGATTTTTCATTTTTAAAACAAAGTTATCAGAATTTAAAAATAGTTTTTAAATGGAAATTTTTTAAGTTTTTAAATAAACTGTCATCAAATTTAAAAATATTTTTAGCATTTCCACTTCTTACAGGTACAGCTCCTTTTGAATAATTTTCATGGTCACCCTTCCAGTGCCCTGCAGAACACCTGGTACATGACAGACTCAGCCACTGTTTCCTAAAGAAGTTACTCAAAAAACATTAAAATTTGGAGAGCTGTTGATTTGTTGGAACAGAGTTCCTTGAAGACAAAGATAATATCCTATACAAATTGTACCATGTTGTTTTGATATGAGCATTGCTGGTTTGGGATATGAATTATTTTAGAAAAAGGAACACATAAGTACATTTGTAAACATTTTTAACTTTCCCTGTGTATTCTTTTTTTTTTTTTTTGAGACTCTCACAGCGTTCCTATTAAAATTTTATTTCAAAATATACATACATAAAATTATTAATAGTTAATTGAGGTATAAAATATCACCATTACTTCTTAAATATGCAGGAAAACAACCAAAGAGACTACCTACCCGTACCCCATATTGTGTATGCCAAAAAAAAAAAAAAAACAATTTCTATGGATATTTTTCTATGTGAAAAATCATATGGACTTTTATATTGTTTCTAACACAATTCTGTGTTTGTAAATTAATTTATAATGTGAACTGGGAAAAACATGTTTTCCCCAAGAAAGCTTACTGCATGCTGAGAATCACATGAAATAAACTAAGTGGGATGACGTCTGGCTACTTTTAGGCATTGCTGTTTTTATCTTTCGATTCCTCTAATGGAGAGAGGTGGCCTGGCACTGAAGCCACCACTCTGATTTAAGGGAGTGACTGATTGTTATTAGATTTGTTCCACCTGCCCGTATTTGAAAGGGCTGGAGTGAAACCATTGTTAGGAACAGAGTAACAGTACTGTTATTTAGATCAAACAACTTCAGTGTACCAGTGTGTTGCAGAATAAGACAGTGCTGTGAGGCCTTACCAGCTGGCTGCTCTCTGTGGAGAGCTGCAGCTTTGGCTGTTGTCCTCACTGGTGTCACAGACAGCCCATCATCTTCAAGGAAATTGCTTGCAAACTGCTGAACTTGACTTCATCTAGAAGATACCTAGAAGACAATCTAGATTGGAATGTCTCAGCATCGGCACTGTTGATATTTGTGGCTGGATAATTGGTTTTAGAGGTTGTCCTGTGCATCACAAGGTGTCTAACAGTATTTCTGGTCTCTACCCATTAGATGCCAGAACTGCCCCTATCCTACTCCCTAGTCGTGTACAACCGATAGAATCTCCAGATATTGCCAAAAGGCCCCTGGAGGGTAAACTTAAGCTTGGTTGAGAACCATGATCCAGATCAAAACCCACAATTTGCCAGTGAAAATAGCCCCCATACTCCCTCATACAAAGCCCTGGTGCTAGTAATTGAGCCATGAATGAATTAGGCTTTTGGGTTTCAGGTACAGGACAGTTTCTCCTAAAGAAAATCAGTTGTGAACGATCCAATTATTCAGGCATTACTCAGAGCTAAGATCTTCTGGTTTGCCTTGTCACATGGAAGAATAATTAAATGTGCTACTGGTTACAGATTTCTATGGTAGCTCCCCTTCTTGGTATCTAATTATTTCTGTTAATGACAAATAGGTTGGCAATAATTTTGACTAAACAAGCTATCCAGGTTATAGGGGAGTGGGGCAGGCATGAGGGTTTCTGGAAAAATTCTTTAAAAGAACATGATTAACCTGTATTTGGCAGTATCAGAATCTGGGTGATTGATATTAAGTGCTACAGCACTGGCATTTATGAGAACAAAGGTGAAGAGAAGAATCTACTCATCAGAACAGCAAAGGGCAGCATGATGGTTTAGTCCCCACTCCCAGGGTTGGGGAAACTGTTATTGGCAAGTGTCCATCAAGGAACTGACCTCTCTGGGTATAGGTTTAAAGGGGAAGGGATGAAGTTGCTTGTGCTTGTGATGTTTTGAGGTCAAAGTTTGCACCAGCAATCCAATTGGCATCAATTTCCTGCATATGGGACATTTTCAGCCTGGAAACCAGGTCAGAAATTCTGAATCTGTGCTAGATTTAAGCATTCAGGATGGTGCTGAGCTAGGTAGATGATGGATCCAAGGCATGTACTTAGGCATCCTTCTTTCCCTGGAAACTAGAGACTGAGGTCAAATTGCAGCCCACACTGGGGCTAAAATGGGCACATGTCTAACTTTAAAGCAGCTGTCTTCTGGCCTTCTAGGACTTAGTGTACCTTCCAGAATAAGAAAAGGGCAAAAAACAATTTGTAAAACTAATCAAGTTTTTAGTATCCTTCTTTTTAAAAAAAATTATTTATGCATACAAGAGCATGTGTAGGCCAGAGGTGCAGGTTGTGGGTGGTGAGAGGATTCACCCAAGACGGAATAGGGAGCAGAACAGGCAGATCTACTAAAATACACTGCTGAGGGGAGCAGCTGGCTAGAGAGGAGAGGTCTGCTGCGCCATGTTGGTAGCTTCCTGGCCAGCCAGGGATCGAATTAGTGCTGCAGTGGCTGTGGATAGCTTCATAGAGTTGAGACTTAACCCCTTTCACCACCAGGGAGGCCCTACTTTCCTTCTTGATACTTACAAATCAATTCTTGAGCTTACTGGAAGAAAGCAAGTAAGGAGCCTAGAGGCTTGGAAAACTATACCTTTGTACCCTTTCTCTCCCCTCCCCACCTCCACTGCCCCGCACCCCAGTCCTCAAGGGCACTCACAAGTCTCTCCCACAGCAAACTGGGTCAAGCTTTGGCCGCAGGACTTCACCTTGGCCCCTGGACTTCAGAGGAACCTCCAGAACTGCTTCCTTTCTCGAGAGAGGACTTGAAAGGAGCATGTGAGGTCCAACTGGTTTTTGTTTTCCTGAGCTCTCTAGTACTAAAATCCTGAAGTTGTGAATAAAAAATTAAAACAAACAAACAAACAAACAAAAACACTGGTGGGTGTCTTAAGGCCAGGCTTTGCTGGGTTTTGAGGTAGAGACCTAGAGGCCAAAGTGGCCTGCTCTTTTGTCATGGAAAGCAGTCCTCTGGGGCACAAGGCTGGGTGACTGGTGCTGAAATAAGAAGGAATTTCCTGTCAGAGTGAAAACAAAAAAGGTCAAAAAAAAAACCAGTTACCTAATGAATTCCTCTAGGCTTTTTTTTTTTTTCCCCTTCCATTCATGTTCAGGGGATCATCCTGAACACCCTGGGTGGCCTGGGGGGGATTCCTTTATTATCTTTAAAGAGGAAAATGTTATAATAATAATAATAATAATTCATTTATGGCACTGTCCTAAAATATATTCAATATAAAATAACTATATTAACCTTCCCAACAGTTCTCTGAAATAGGTAATATTGTATACTTTACCAATGTGAATGCTGAGGCCACAAGGAGTTTGTATAATTGGGTTATGTTAAAAAAAATCTAAGAGTTTGCCTCTTACAGGTAGAATGATTCCAAATCAGGCCATTTGATGCTAGAGCCCACCTGCACTAAACTGACTATACTCTCCATTTTGAAGAGAAAGGAGAGAAACTGAGAGGTTAAGTGAGTTGCCTAAGATCGCACAGTTTTGTTGGTTGCAGATTTGGACCTGGCACTCAGGCTCCAGTCCCTCTGGCCCTCTTCAGGGATGTACCCTTCAGGCATTTCATTTGTATGCTCCCTGAATGGGCTTATCTGTCTGGGGCTCCTTCCTGTGGAAACAAGAAGGTAAGCAGTGGGAAGGGAAGTCACATTTCCTTGACATGGTCTCCTTTACAGGATCAGCCAGTAGCCAGGTGAGAGGCCCACATCTCGGGCTATGAAGCTGCAGAGAGAAGATAGGTGTTGATTTGGAACCTTGGACCCATAGGAAATTTATCCATGGAAGTAAGCAAATCCTCTCTGGAATCAGGTCCTGTGATGGGCATTAAGGGTACAAAAATGACAAAGTCCCATGCAAACCCTTAGCAAGCATGGGAGGAGGGGCAAGAATAGATGGGAGCAGGGTAGGGAGGATCCACATGGTTGGATTGGGCATCCCTCACTTAGCTTCCAGCCTCCAGAGTGAGAGTTAGAACAATTCAACCTCTTGAAGGAAGTGTTATAGGACAGGGAGAAGGGCAGCCCAAACCCTGCAAACCTGCCTATTCTAAATGGGTTCCACCCTGTTACAGAAGGGCAGGCAGTTCCCCCTGTCTTTGGCTGGAGAAGACCACAGCTCCATCATGTATTCCTTCGTTCCCTTCCTCCCCCCCACCCCCCACTTGATCAAGCTGAGCCCTCTTCAAGGATCCCAGTGCCTCAGAGTCAGTTCCCTCAGACCCTTCCCACTCAGGGTGAATTCTAGCACTGCAACTGCCAACTTTCAGCCCAGACCCCAGGCAGGCAGGGGACTGACTTATTTACACTGCACTTCAAAAGAGGCTCAAAGCTCAAGAGTGAGTTTTCTCCTCCCCAGTTTACCCTTTTGAAATGCCTTAAGCAAACCACAGTTTGGGGAGCCCTCTGCTCCATGTTGGGATTAGAAACCCGGCATGGGGTTGAACGCTGTACTGTGAAGCTGTCTACAGCCTCTGCTGCACGGGCTTGATCCCTGCCAGCCAGCCAGAATCCCACATGGCGAAGCAGACCTCTCCTGTCTCGCCCACTGCTCCCCTCAGCAGTGTATTTCTTCAGTCTGCCTGTTCTGTCTTGTAAGTATCAAGAAGGAAAGTAGGGCCTCCCTGGTGGTGAAAGGGGTTAAGTCTCAACTCTATGAAGCTATCCACAGCCACTGCAGCACTAATTGGATCCCTGGCTGGCCAGGGAGCTACCAACCTGGCGCAGCAGACCTCCTGTCATGCCTGCTGCTCCCCTCAGTGGTGTATTTTGTCAGCCTGCCTGTTCTGTTCCCCACTCTGTCTCTGGTGAATCCTCTCACCCTCCTGTGCATCTGGCCTATACCCCGGTTCTTGTATAAAATAAATAAATAAATATTTTTTAAAAAAAGAAGAAGAGCTGCACCATCTACCTCAGAACCTCCACTGTCTCTTCCCAGAAGACTGATGTCAATGTTATCCATTATGTTGCCCAACAGCCTGGGAGGGTGAGTATAATTGCCTCATACTACAGAAAAGCAAAAGCAGAGTAAGAACCTTAGCAAACAGCTGGCTGCTGGGTCTCACAAGAAAGGCGAATTCATTCATTAGTTGGTGAGTCCATTGATAAATGTACCAAACACTCCGAACTTGTATTTGACTTCCTCTGCTTCCTTCACACCCCACATTCCAAGCCCCATCCAACAAAGTCTGGCTCTGGTATCCAAACCCCCGGTCTCCAGCCTGTCACTTCTCAGCACTTCTCCATACCGCCACCTCTCTCGCCAGAGGGCCACAGCAGACTCCTCACTGGCCTCCCAGCTGCAGTTCTGGCCCCTTACTGTACATGTTGCCCTCACGCTACTGTGGGCCATAGTCACTGCTTGAAAGCCTGGGGAGTCTTTTAAACATATAGAGAAAATGATATCGCTTACCTGCTTAGAAACTTTTGGTAAATTCTATTACTAGCCAACTCCAGATTTCTTCTGTGACCCTTCCTGCCCTTCTACTGCCACACTCATTCCACGTGGCTCCAGCCACTCACTGCTTCACAGCTCCTCAAACACCCCCAATCTCTTCTGCTTTAGGGTTTTTCTTCCTCAAGAGCACAATTCCCAGAGCCTCTCAGATTTCTGCGCAAAGGCCCATCTTTGAAGCAGTTGTTCCTAAGCATGTAACCCCTTTCCACTCCACCAGGCTGCCTTTTAAAAATTGCTCCTCCCCCCCCCAAAAAAAAACTGCTCCTCCCACTTTAACTAAACCTCAGACTTAAAAACATTATTTTAAAGGAAATTTTCTGGTTGAGGGGTGAACGTGTTGTGCTTTACTCAGCTGCACTCTCAGGTGACCCTATAATATCAACCTCCTCCTCTTTTAAAAAGAAAGACTATGTCCAAGTGAAATAATTGTTCCTCCTCCCTGTTAGGGGAAACTGAGGCACAGGGTATCCATTTTCTCAAGACTTCTATGATATGCCCCACCTGCTCCACTGTGGCATCACTTGGTACATAAAATAGAAAAAGTTATCTTTCTCCTTCAGTTTTAAAAGGGCAAAACCCCAAGAATTTTTGCTATGTTTAGCCTGGATTTAGAACTCAGCCGTCCCCATGTCCCACACACCACTTCCCCCTCACCACTCTCCAGCCACCCCTGCATTCTCCTGGAGACAAGAGGGGCTCAGCCAAACACCTGGAGTCTTTGATCATCAACCCATCAACTGCCCCCCAGCACTCATTTCAAGAGACTTTCAAGTCCGCCCCCTGTACTAGGTTTGGGAAAGGAAGAAAGCACCCGAAGCAGCTGTTACAGGGCACCTTTCTTTACATAGTGATGGAGAGAGTCAGAGAATTTTCCCTTCTTTAAAAACCTTTCCTTCAGGATCATGCTCAGCGAAATAAGCCAAGAAGAAAAAGAAAAATACCGGATGGTCTCACTCATAGCAGGAATCTAGAAAACTTAAATAGGGGACCAGGAAAAAGAATATAAGAAAGTAAAAATCAAAATCAACAAACAACTATGAACCAAAGATACTCTATGGGGGGTGGGGGACAGGGAAAGGAGGGCTTGGGGTCAAAATAAGGGGTTGTATTAAATAAGGGACCAGGAAAATGAATAACTATAAGAAAGTGAAAATCAAAATCAACAAAAAACTATGAACCAGAGACACTCTATGGGGGGTAGGGGGCGGGAGGGGAGGGATTGGGGTCAAAATAAGGGGGTCGCAATTGTATGGGGAATATAAAAATAAAATTTATAATTAAAAAAAAAAACACCTTTCCTCAGCGGGATCGGCGGCCACGCAGCCCACAGCGCCCGCCACGTATGAGCAGTGTCAGCCGGGGCACCTCAACCACTGCCGCGGCAGGGTGCGGGCGGGCGGGCTGTCCGGCTCCATCCGCTGTGCTGTCACATAACTAGTGACAACGCCATGGCTGTTCCAGGACTATTGCCGTTGCTGAGGCCTGAGGCCGTAGTGGGGCTGGCACTTGTGTGGCAATAAATCTTCCCTTTCAGCATCTTATATGCTAAGATTTCGCTAAAGGTCCTCATCACAATCCCTTCCGACACCTCACCCCTTCATTAATCCTGTGAGTTTTACTACTTTCTAGGCCTACTAGGAGACACACCTAAGACCGAGACCCCTGTACAGTGATGCTTACCTTACTGTAGAGAGGAGCTAAAAAGAGGATAAAAGAAGGGTGACAAAGGGCCTCCCTGGTGGCGCAGGGGTTAAAGACAGCGCTATCAAGCTATTGCCAGCCACTGCAGCATGAGTTCAATTCCCAGCCAGGGAGATGACCCACATGGCACAGCAGACCTCCTGTCTCCCTCACAGCTCACCTCAGCAGAGTATTTCAGTCAGTCTGTCTGTTCTGTTCCCCACTCTGTCTCTGGTGCATCCTCTCAACTCCACACCTCTGGCTTACACCCCAGTTCTTGTATGCATAAATAAATAAATCTTTAAAAAAAAAAAGAAAAGAAAGAAGGGTGACAAATGATTATGATTTAATTAGAGAAGCTTGGGGTGCCATGGGAATCTCTGGGAGAAGCCCCACCCCTGAGCTGAGTAGGAGCTGACCCAACTGAAGAGCACAAGAGGTGGGGGCAGGTGTTGGGGGCTGGTGGCGAAGCAGAACAGAGACCTGGAATGAGAATTCCTAGGGGGGACTGAGAGAAGTAGGGGGAATACAGTGGAGGTCTCAGCAGGGAAGAACAGCAGAAGGAGGAGGTGAATCTGTCCTGTGATAAAGCCGATCAGTAAAATAGAATTGGAGAGAATAGAAATGAATTAGTTTCATTTTAAGAATAAAATTTGTATTTCAAATAGAGCTCTTTGTGAAGAACCCTTTGGAGGGATAAAACCTTTTAAAAGCACCCCTCCAGGAGTTACTGAAAAATGCAAGTGAAAGGTGATGGAATCTGAAGTGTGGGAGGAATAATGAGGAAGAAAACAAGGGGAAGAGGGCCTTCCTGGTGGCTCAAGGGGTTAAGCACCGCACTATGAAGCAATCCACAGCCTCTGCAGCACAAGTTCCATCCCCAGCTGGCCAGGGAGCAACCCACATGGTGCAGCAGACCTCTCCTGACTCACCTGCTGCTCCCCTCAGCAGTGTATTTCAGTCAGTCTGTCTGTTCTGTTCCCCACTCTGTCTCTGGTGAATCCTCTCACCCCCTGCATCTCTGGCCTGTACCCCAGCTCTTGTATGTATAAATAAATAAATCTTTGGGCCTCCCTGGTGGTGCAGCAGTTGAACCCTGGGCTGCGAAGCTGCCCGCAGCCTCAGAAGCACAGGTTCGATCCCCAGCCACCAGTGAGGGTCCCACATGGCTCACAGACATCCCCTGCAGCGCCCACTGCTCCCCTCAGCAGTGTACTTCAGTCCTTCTGCCTGTTCTGCTCCCCGCTCTGGCTCTGGTGAATTCTTTCACCCTCCTGCGCTTCTGACTATAACCAGTGCTTATATAAATAAATAAATGAATGAATGAATGAATGAATAAATAAATAAATAAATAAATAAATAAATAAATCTTTAAAAAAAAAAGAAAAGAAAAAAAGGAGAAGCATCAAGGTGGTGAGAAGGGACAGCCTTTGGGATTTCCCTGAGATAGTAGTTGAGACAGAGAGAAGACTTCAAGATACAGATCAGGGTTCTGTGTGAAATAATGGGGTGAAGGCTAGTGCTGTTCACTAAGTGGGGATGTTCCAGAAGGATATCTTTGGGTCACCTAAGAGGAACTTTCCTGAATCTGAAATGTGAATGACAGATTTAATTTTGTCATTTACTGAATATTCCTTAGCAGCTTCTTTGTGTAAGGCCATGTGCTATGGGCTAGAGATACAATGTTAAGTGAAACAAACTTGTTCCCTTCTCTCTTGAAGTTTAAACTCTGGTTGGGAAGACAGGTGTGAACTGAATAACCTTACTAAGGGATATATAATTGCAAAATGGTGTTAAGTGCTGCATAGAAGAGGCAGGACAGGGTTCTGTGAAGCATATAAGGAAATATGTTAAGCTAGCCTGGAGAACTAGAAAAGCTATCCCTGAGGGCATGCAGCTTGAACTGAGAACTGAAAAAGTGGGCAGGTGTGGATCAGGTGAGGGGGAGGAAAATACATTCCAGAGGCTGCAGCACTTACAAAATTCTTACTCAGAAGAGCGCCCAGCCTATTGGAGGTGTTGAAGGAGGCACAGGCTCAGCAGACTGGGGGCTTGGGGACATGGGACAGTGTGCTGGGTCATAATTAGATTTGCAGTGTAAATGGTTGGGTGAGATGGGGAGACTTCAGGAATGACGTGGGAAAGAGTAAGATGTTATAAAATGTACAGGCAAGTGACTTGTACCAGGAGAATGACAATAGAAAAAGAAACATAGATTAGTTGAAAGGTATCAAGAAAGTACATTTTTGTTATGACATTTGAGTCATTTCCCCAATCATTCTGCTGCTGGAGTTTCCCATTGATCCATAAAGCATTTTTATCTTCTTTGGACACACCCAGTGCCATGTATATACTTAGATAGAATGGCAGAGCTACTCATGATACACTTTGGGGTAAGCTAGAGAGCTTTACCTTCCTTTGGGATCTACTCAAAAATGTCAGATTGTAGTATAACATTGGAGCAGGACAAACACATGCACTATATGTTGACCCTATATGTTGTACTATGATTCTTGCTTAGTAATAGGGAATGAAGGTACTGAAATTTGTCATTTTGGAAGACCTGCTGTGTCATGCTCCAGATTATGTGATCTATAGAAACTTCCCTAGGTAGTGGCCCTATACAGTTTTAGTATTCTTCTTTTTTTTTTTTTTTTAAAGATCATGTATTTTTCTTTTTAAGATTTATTTTATTTATTTATACAAGCACTGGGTACAGTCAGAAGCGCGGGAGGGTGAGAGAATTCACCAGAGCCAGAGCGGGGAGCAGAGCAGGCAGAAGGACCGAAGTACACTGCTGAGGGGAGCAGCGGGCAGCAGGAAGGTCTGCGCGCCATGTGGGACCCTCCTCCGGTGGCCGGGGAGCAGCCGGGGATCGAACCGGCGCCGCAGAGGCCGCGGGCAGCTTCGCAACCCAACGCTCATCCACTGTGCCACCGGGGAGGCCCAATTTAATTTTACTGATATATATGTCTTGCTATTTCTTGCTTTCGTTATTATTATGGCATCAGTGTAGAGAGCTAGCATTAGGCCCCGTGGGATGGTGACCAGACTGGTGGCATACACTTAGAAAGTTAACATACCCTCTGGGCAGAGTTGTAAAGGTCTAGCTGTTCTTCCCAGGTAAAAATAAATCACCTTTAATTTCTCTGTTTATTGCATAAATAAAAATAAAGCACTGTCCAATAAATACTTCCACATCAGATACCAAAAGCTATATTGTAGGACCCCCCTGGGGCCCCAAGGGGTTAAGTCTCAGCATTATGAAGCTATTGGCAGCCACTGCAGCACAAGTTCAATCCCTGGCCAGGGAGCTAACCCACATGGCACAGCAGACCTCTCCTGTCTCACCCACTGCTCCCCTCAGCAGTGTATTTCAGTAGATCTGCCTGTTCTGCTCCCCATTATATCTCTGGTGAATCCTCTTGCCACCCCACACCTCTGGCCTACACCCCCAACTCCTATATCCTTTAAATCTTAAAAAAAAAATAAAAAGCTATATTGCTTCCCTCCAGTAGATAGACCACATCTAAAATAAAACTGAACATGAAAGGAATGACCAATGTTGCATCTTTCATGTACCAATGTTTTCTGATATCTCATTGTTATTCAGTGTGGATTAGAATCCAGGTTTATATAAGTCTACCTAGTAAATTACTGTAGTCTCAGTCAGCTGCTCAAGCTAACACAATAAATATAAATTTTCCAATCACTGTGTCCTTATCAGACCAATAAAAAATTATGTTTTATGCACGGAAAATAAAAGTCTGCGGCATTTCACATTAAAAATAGCATAAATTATTAAGCTCCTACAGATTGAATTCTATATAACATGAATAATTAAATTTGGATGAAATGGAAAACTCCTAGGAATGCATCAATTAATAAAGCTGACATAGAAGAGATGGAAACCCTGAAAAGATCGAGAACCATAGACAAAATGTCGAGAAGAAGAAGTGTGGATAGTTATCAAAAGCCTACACCTGACAAAGGCTGTGGGACAAGACATATTTATGAGTAAGGTCTATCAATCTTTCAAAGACTGTATTATCCTAATGTTACTTTTAAACATGAACAAGAATAGAAACTTATTAACTTATTCTAGGAAACCAGCAAAATCCTGACACCCTTCAAAATCCTGCATAGTTCTCAGAGGAAAAATGTAGATAAATTCTGGTTAAAAAAATATACCAATGTATACAATGGGAGACATTCTTTGGGTCTCCTGTATTTCTGTAGGTCTAGCAACAGAGGTACTAACTGTCCTTTTGTTCCAGACTATATTTTCAAGGATGTTTGTATAGTGAATAACCTTGTGATAGATCCTTATGTCTGGAATGGGGGCAGGTTTGTTTACTGTCTAGTATAATAAAAATAATGTCTTCTCCTCAGTGGCTTTGCTTAGTTCTCTTCATAACAGATTCAGATCTCTTTAGCTTGCATCACAGATCCAAGTATATTGCATGCAGGCTATTGCATGTATAGCATTCAACCATCATACCCACAGGATTTAGGGGCAAGGAAACCTATGGGAAATTGACACTTAGGTTGCATACTATACTGTGAGTAATAAAGTTCTTTGTCTCTGGTCCAGGAATTGTGTGTATTCTTTCAGTCTATAAGACACCACAGTAAGCTAACTTGTTAGCTTGCAAGCAAAGAGAAAAATACCAAACCCTTAAGATGAGTTCAGTAATTTACTAGAGATAATAAATAATGACAAAATGAGATTTTTAATTAACATTTTTATTAAAATTACAGTCTTTCTGAATGTTTACAAAACATGTTCTCAAGGTCAGAAGACACACTATATAAAGATGTCACTGCCCCCACCAAATAATTAATACATTTAATGTAATACCAATTGAAGGCCCTAAAGAATTTTTTAATGGAACCAACAAATTCCATTGCTTACCTAGAGTAGGAAATATCTAAGACAATTTTGCAAAAGATCTATCTATCTATCTTCCCTTCCTTCCCTTATCAACTATTAAGATACAACATTTATAAATGTTAAAATACTATGTATCAGTGGAGAAAAACACAGATGGATCAAGGGGATAGTTTGGAGTTTCCACAAAAGGACCCATCTCCATAATGGAATTTAAAATATCATCAAAGTGGTATTTCAAATCGGTGAAAAAAGGAGAAAAAACACTCAAAGTAAAGAGTTAGTGTCATTGGAATCCCTAAGGAAACATAAGTTTAAACTCTTATGTAGACCATATAAAAATAAATTTCAGATGAGTTACAAAGATAAATCTGAAAAACAAACACAAACGTATAAAATTAAAAAGCTATACAAAGATATTTTTATAAACTTGGAAAGATCTGCATTTTTACTCTCCATATATTTCAGCTACAAATCCATAAAAAAAACAGACAAATATAGAACAACCTATTTAGAAAAGAAATACAAGAGGATAAAATATACATAAAGATTCTTCGTTTTGTTGGTAGTCAGGGAAATGCAAATGAAAACAAAAACTATTTTTTGACTCTTAATATTAACAAATTTAAAAAGGTAATTTCCAAGGTTGATGATGGTGTAGTACACATTATTGGTGCCAATATAAATTACTTCTAATTGAACAATTCTTTTTTTTTTAAGATTTTATTTATTTATTTATGCATGCATGCATGCAAGAACTGGAGTTATAGGCCCAAGGTGTGGTGGGGTAAGAGGATTCACCAGAGACAGAGTGGGGAGCAGGACAGGTGGATCCACTAAAATACACTGCTGAGGGGAGCAGTGGAAGAAATAGGAGAGGTCTGCTGCGCCATGTGGGTTAGCTCCCTGGACTGGGATTGAACACATGCCACATTGATAGCGCTGAGACTTTAACCCCTGTGCCACTGGGGAGGCCCCATAACTGAGCAATTCTGATGGCAGTCTCTGCATTAAAATTTAAAGTATGATTATCTTTGATCCAGTAACTACTACTAGAAAATTATTTCAAGAGCCATTCTTAGATGTGCACAAACTTTGTCTGATATTCACATGCAAACTTGTTCTTTTCTCAATAGCATTTGCATGGTTTCTGTTTGTTTCCCTTCCAAACTGTGATCTTTTAAAGTCAGTTTATTTTAGTTATGTCTTTAACACAGCATATTCTGGGATTTTGTGTTTGAGCCACTCTGAAAATCTTGCTTTCGTGGATAAGTTTTATCAGTTCATGTGTATTTGTCACAGGTAGTTTTGATCTAACTTGTATCATCTTATTAAACTATTTTTCAGCTTCCTTGCTGAAAACAGCATTTCATTTTTACATTTTACCAAAGGGACTGCATTTTCTCCCATCTGCTTCTTCATCCTAATTTAATCCTGTTGCTTGAGCTCCAGGCCTCAGTTGCATCTTCCGTGAAGTGAAAAGCATGACATTTATTTACTATTTCATGAGTTCTCATCTTTGCTTTCTGTCAACTTTTTAGCAGCCCTGACTAGGCTACATTCTTCCTCAGTTCCTGAATTTAGTTTCTTCGGTCTTCAAGGGAGAGAAGACCCTTTCCCCTTTTGGGTCCTGCATGCCCTCTCCTAACTGTTCATAATTTGTTCCTGTCAGAACAATGAATTCCTGCCTCTAACTGTCTGCCAGGCTTTTGCAAGGAAAAAGGACTGTAGTAGCTTGGTTTGCTTTATGAAGATCTAAACATTTTCTACTATTTGGAAGAACTGGACAACATTCAATCATCCTATCCAACGAAACCTCCTAACTTCTGGCAAAAGGAAGGAGAGAGAGCTGAGGGCTGGTCAGAAGAGTCCCAGAGTCTGGGTTCAGCTTCTTCACTGTGAGGCTCATCCCCTCCACTCCCATCCTGGGCCTGCATCTCAGCTCACTCTAACTGTGCAGGACCCACCTTGACCTTCCTTCTCCCTTCCCACCCACTTTCTGTCTAGACCTGAATCACCAGTATCTTAGCATACAGATAGAGAATGTGACAGTGAACTCCACCCTGAGGTGCAGGAATTTGGATTTTTGTTATTCTGGAAGCTAGTCCCAGTATATTAGTGCCCTAATTTGCAGGGAAAGGGTGGAGAACATATCATTAGTGCCTTCTGGACCCTATCTTTTGATTTCCCCACTCCCTAGACCAAACCTGGGTGTGGGATGCCTTGGAAGCCCCTTTCATTCATTCCCCAGCCCAGACCTGCCTCTCAGGGGTCACCTGCTCCAGAGAAGGCAAAACTCTCTCCATCTTTCCCACTTGGCTTTGGGAGATATGGGGATGACTGCTACTAGTTAGACTCCCCAAGCTTGAGAATATTCTGTTGTAAGGCACTGGGATAAATCTCCAGAGCTCGGCTGGAATTTCAAGTGATTTGCAAAGTTCTTCCTGCAGGAAACTCTATTAGGTGGCCTCCCCTGGTGGCGCAGCGGTTGAGCGCTGGACTGTGAAGCTGCCTGCAGCCTCTGCAGTGCCGGTTCGATCCCCGGCTGCTCCCCGGCCACCAGAGGGAGGGTCCCACATGGCGTGCAGACCTCTTCTGCAGCCCGCTGCTCCCCTCAGCAGTGTACTTTGGTCCTTCTGCCTGCTCTGCTCCCCGCTCTGGCTCTGGTGAATTCTCTCACCCACCGGCGCTTCTGACTATACCCAGTGCTTGTATAAATAAATAAATAAAATTTAAAAAAAATTAAAAAAAAAAAAAGAAACTCTATTAGGTGCCATTTAAGGTGTGATTCTGGCCTCTCATTTTGGAGACTGCCAAAGCAGAGAGGATGTGTATTCCCAAGCTACCTTAAAGGAATCTTTCATTCCATCCACATGAAATCCCTGATAAAGAGGGCAGGGAACTTTCTTTCCTCCATTCTCTTAGTCACGAGAAAGAACTTCCCTTAGGCTGACTTTGCCCCTCCCTGCCCTAGGAAACAGCCACATTCTATGTAAAATGCCAGCGGCAGTGCCCCATTCAGAGTGGCTAATGCTTGTTGAAAGAACAGGTGTTGGGAAGCCATTTCCACATCCAGATGTTAAAGCTGCTTCATAAGATACTCTTAAGAATGTGTTCTATTATGTTCTCTCTGTACTCGGGAACAGAAATCCTTGAACTGAAGGAGAATTCTGTCCAAAAGTTCAAGTGACACTGGAATGGGGCATCTGATCTGGGCCAAAGGATCTGGTTCCTGGCAAATTGGGAGACAGTTCCCCACCAGCCTGGGGGAACCCTCGTCTACCTCAACCTAAAAGGATGTCTCCAGAAGAGATTTAACTTGGCAGAGTAGATCTAGATCAGGTGTCGGCAAACCACACCGGCAGACCAAATCCTATCCTAGGCTTGTTTTTGTTCAGCCCAAGAGCTAAGAACAGTTTTCACATTTTAAAATGGTTGGAAAAAAATCAGAAGAATACTCTTTCATGACACAAGAACATTACATGAACTTCAAGTTTCAATAGTAAATAAAGTTTTATAGGAATATACCCTTTCTAATTTGCATGTTATTCAAGGCTGCTTTGGACTTCACTACACAGCTGAGTAGGCAACATGTGACCCTCCAAACCCAAGCATTTTACGAAGTATACTGCTGATAGGTTTACTCTCCAGCATTTTACGAAGTATACCGCTGATTGGTTGACATCATAGATAAAAATAAAGGTCTTGATTTGGCATCGTTGAAGGTTAGACAAGTAAGATGTCATTGGTCAACTCAAATCTCTTTTTTTTCTTCCTCTTTTTCCTCTTCCTTGTCACCATCATCATCATTATTTTGAAGACTGCCAGCGAGGTGAGAGCAGCCACAGCCAAGGGTCAAAAGTAGTAGTTAAGGGTAGTTTTTGCTTCTGAGCATTATTTTTTCTCTTAACTGTTTTTAAAGTTTATGGAAATGCTCTTAGTTACTTTTAAAATGAAATGTGAAACTGGTAACACTGGCACGAGGCAGCTTTCAGAGATTCACTCAGTTCCCCCTGCAGGCACCGGTACCACCTAATTGTTCGCTCCACACAAAAGGTGGATCAGAGAAAAATCACTTCTTTATTCTTCCCTTTTACATCATCTCCCCCGCACCTGGGGAGTCTGGATGCACAGAGACCAAGTACAACATGCATCTGATGATGGGTTACACCAAAGCACACCAAGACCTAAATCCTTCCCAGATTTATGGAGATTTTCTATAGCTTAACTAGATTTCTAATTGTCCTGCCACCTGTACTGAAGTGTACAATATGTGTTAATCTCAAATTCTTTTCTGTTTCCATAATCTTGGTAAAGTTTCCTGTACTCAAGCAGTAAATCCAGTTTGGTCCATGGGTTCGAAGAAGGAGGCTAAATTCACTTTTACGCTTTCTATCATAAAGCCTACTTGGGAGGAGTTTGGGCAACCAAGAGGCCAGCACATGTCTGGCTTCTGTGGCCCCTATACTGGGCCTTCCAGGCAGAAAGCAAGAGCTCATGTGTCTCGTACAAGGTTTCTGCCTTTTCATACTATTCTGAAAGGAACTGGTAGCAGTTTCCACATATTCAGCACACCAGCCATTCTGCTGTCCCCACAAACTGTCCACTAATAGATGACACCTCACTGGTTTGCTTATTTACTTTCTGGTGGCACTGACTGTACAGAACGAAAAGACAGACTCAGATACTGTTTACATCACCATTTTTTTCCAGATCTTTTAAGACAACTGTATCTGAGTTTGCTGTGTGATTTTGGCCAGAGAGTTTAAACTTCACTTTTGTCATGTCTGAAGATTGAATAGTACACTATCTGCCCTGCTACCTCACAAGGCTGTTTTCAGGAATTAAATGTGAATCAGTGGTCAGGGCTGTGTCTACAGTAAGTTCTTTCCATTAGCCAAATCCAGGAAACAATGAGTTCTGATTGCATGTTGCAGAAGTACCTGATAACATAAAGCATGTGTTGGTGGTGTCGGGGGAGTTTGCAGCAAAGGATAGACATCTGCCTAGGAACATTCAAACAGGAGTGGATATGGGAGCTGACAGCCTTTGGTGCCAATTCTGTCTTTTCTGATTTCTGATTTCTAATTTTGTGGTCCCTGGATTTTCAGTTTTCTTATCTTTAAAAGGCAGACAATTCAACCCATCTCACAGTGGTGCTATAAGATTGGCATTAATGTTATAAGAAGCATTGTACTTTGTTTATTTTGTTGTTTTTATTAACCTACCATATGCTGCCACATAAATAGGATTGGATTATCAGCCAAGTGACCAGTCGCCATGGATGGTAGAGTCCTTTCCTAGGAATTTTAATAGTATGGTCAATTTTGATTAAATGGAGGAAGCTTTTCAGAGACAGAAAGACAGGTTTTTGGTGGTGAAAACAATCCATTCCATAGGAAAGCAGCCCTAAGAAGACTTGCCACTTTAAAAGGCCAGTAGTGGTTAACAGAAGAGTTGATGACAAATAATCACAAATTTATTATCATCATTGAAGACAGAATTGAACAAGTCAAATCCAATGATTTAGGAAGCAATGTTAGCTTTGGACACAGAACCTACCCATTCCCAGCCTACCTACTGTTGCCAAACTGATTCTACCTTTTAGAAGAGACACAGCCTCTTGCCTCCAGGGATGGGTCTCATCCTTATGGGCCTTGATAGGATATTATATCTTTTTTTTTAAAGATTTATTTATTTATGCATACAAGAGCTGGGTTATAGGCCAGAGATGTGGGGGTGAGAGAATCACCAGAGACAGAGTGGGGAACAGAACAGGCAGATCCACTGAAATACACTGCTGAGGGGAGCAGCTGGCGAGTCAGGAGAGGTTTGCTGCGCCATGTGGGTAGCTCCCTGGCCGGCCAGGGATCGAACTTGTGCTGCAGAGGCTGTGAATTGCTTCATAGTGTGGTGCTTACCCCCTTGCGCCACCAGGATATAATATCTTTTTTTTTTTTTTTTTTTAGGATATAATATCTTGACATCAAACATCTTGGCTCCCAGTTGAGCATACCCAAGAAAATATTTCTTCACACAACCCTCTTAATCCTATTTCAATCCTCACATCTATAGCAGAGACCTCTTATCCTCTCAGGAGGAAGTAAATCTATCTGGAGATAAGCAATTCAACCCAGGTATGGAAACAATTTCATGGCTATTTAAAATTGTTGACTTCAACCTCAGGTAAGCATGATAAGAGAGTACCTTTACAAGTGGGAGCTATTTCTATTTAATTTTTTAAATTTCATTTTCAATTTGAAGCAAAATCAATGAGGACTGAATTGGGGAAACTCTTGAGTTCCCAAGTTTTGGGGTATCTTGCATTATCACCTGTAGCATTATGATTTTGGGGTGCCAGTCATTTGGAATATAAGATGAATAACTGTATTAGGCAACTGGGGAACAGGAGCCATGCAGGAAGGTTCCCCCCAAGTACGCACCTTTCAACACAATTGTCTTGGATATAGTTGTGTGTTAGAATTGACTGAGAACTTAATATAAAATATCCTGACCTCACCTTGAAAGTTCTCAGCAGGATACATAGGGGAGGCCTCTAGACCCAGTACTTTTAGTTTTTGCAAAAGAATAGGAGAGTATGTTTAATATTTATAAGGAACAAATCAACATGACAATCTTTTATCAGCTTAAACTGTTTACAGTAGCTGTGGCTTATAAAGCGTACCAAAAGTTTGTACCTGGTAAGTATAAAGAGAACCGAAGTAAGATTCAGATGACTTTACAACCAAGGAGTACACAGCGAATCAACAAATTGAAGGGCCAAAAAGAGCTACATTTACTACATTACAAAAAGCCACAAATATCATAAATGTCTTTGAACAGAAAGAAAAATTCAAAGTTCTTTGAAGGTTGGGAAAGAAGAAATATGAAATGTAATGCTAAATGTAAAAGTTTTATTTCACAAGACCTATTTTCTTGGTTTCTAAAAACATGGAATGCTTCACCAATTTGCATGTCATCCTTGCTTAGAGGCCATGCTAATCGTCTCTGTATTGTTCCAATTTTAGTAGAGGAGCTGCCAAGGCCAGTACAGAACCCAGCATTTTTAAAAAGTTTCCTCCAGTGATTTAGAGGCACAACAGAAATTAGTGCACTATTGTTCTAGTGCACTTCTTTGCTGTTTATCCAGAAGAACTTGGTAGCTTCAGGGCCTACAGCTGGTTGTTTACTCAAGATTTCCTCCAACTTTTCAATCTTGTGCAGGGTGTGTGCCAGTTTATTCACTGCCGAGTCCATACACTGTCTGCCCCCTGCAAGCACCTTGGCGGTCCAGGTTCCTTGCCCCGTGGGTGACCTGACCCTTCTCCCTGAAGGCCTGGGCCACTAGCAGTCCTGCCTGAATTGGGCTGTTGCTGTTTTCCCCTGAGCTCATCACTGCTTTTACTATCCTGTAGTGCGCAGGGAAGCCCCGCGTCCAGACATACTCCTCCTGGCCTCTGTTGTGTGACTGCAGCCTGATTTTCTCTTGAGGGTCAGCATCAGTCACCCCAGACAGGACCCTGACCCCTTTGCCTGCTGACTTGCTGGAGTGAGGAGGCAGTGTGGCCACGTGACAATCTTGACTTCCTCTTCAGTGGAACCCTGCTGGGTGCCCAGGGAAGTATCCTCCTTGGGAGCAGCAGGACTCAAAGCTGTGTGGTGGGAAGGAAAGCCCTGGCACTGATTCTGCAGGGGTAACAGTGAGAGGACCCAGTTCCATTTCCACTCTGTGACCCTGCCTGTGAGTCCTGGCCATGGGAGAAACAGCGCACCCTTGGGTCACATGTTGCCCTTGTCCCCCAGGTGTTGTTACCCAGTTGAAGACATAACTGAGTCCTCAAAAGACCATCAGTTGTTCTGTGTCATCCCTGTTTAGGATGACAGGGAACGTGATAAGATAAGTGATATGATCAGAACCCCGTAAGTCCATTTGCTGTAGAGTTCCTTGGTCAGAACCCTGGCTAAGTCAACAAGGTGAATTGGCACCCTGTAAATCTGCAGGCGGCAGCTTTAGCAAAGGTGTTGTGGCCAGGAAGGCATATCCTACATAGAATAAGCATCTATTTCAGAAAGAACATATGATGACAGTGAAGCAATGAAGCCTAATTTATAAAACTACATTTTCTTGAAAAAGAAATTTTTGCATACAAGATCCAAACAGTAAAAGGGGACAATCCCAATTAACTTTCCTCCCTAACTTTACCTTTCCTCTGTCTCTGCACAATTCTTTTCACCATAGCTTTTAGCTAGTAATCTTTGACTATATTATTTTTCTTATGCATTTATACATACATTTGCGCACATTTAATGAGAGCATTCGTTTCTTTAAACTGAATTTAAACTATTACAAATACTGTTTTAGAACTCTTGATTAAAATTTTTTCTTTCTTAACTCCTAAAATACTGTTTTGATGTGCAGGGAGGTTTAGGTTTATGTGTCTGAGATCTCTATGTCTTATTCTGCCTCTGGTTTATGTCTGCATCTTTTGTCTATATCCTGTGGCTAAATCTATGCTGCAGCTGTGGCTACATTCACCTCTACATCTCTATCTTTATGAATACCTACAACCATGTCAATATTAATATGAAGCATTGCAAGAAGATGAATGCACCAGTGAACCCAGAATGACAACCTAACTAGTAGCTTACCTCTAACTTTATATTTTTTTCTCTATTCAATTCTCCTGCATCTTAGCTAACCACTTTCTGAAGTTTTACGGTGATCATTCCATTGCTTTTGTTTTCATAACTTAAAAAAGCTTTTTAAAAATACTTTAAGGGTTCCTCCCTGGTGGCGCAAGGGGTTAAGCACCGCACTATAAAGCAATCCACAGCCTCTGCAGCATGAATTCGAGCCCCAGGCAGCCAAGGAGCAACCCACATGGTGCAGCAGACCTCTCCTGTCTCGCCTGCTGCTCCCCTCAGCAGTGTACTTCGGTCAATCTGCCTGTTCTGTTCCCCATTCTGTCTCTGGTGAATCCTCTGACCCTCTTGTGTCTCTGGCCTATACCCCAGTTCTTGTATGCATAAATAAATAAATCTTAAAAAAAAAATACTTTAAGACTCAGAAGATGTGAAAACAGGATAGTGAGTTCCAGTGCATTATTTACCCAGCTTTCACCAATGGTAATATCTTCCAGGAGCATAATTTCAAAGCAGAAAGCAGATGGTGTAATAATAATAAAAAAAAAAAAACTCAGGTACAGACCTTATTTGGATTTCAACAGTTTTAAATGTATGCCTGTGCTGTATGCTCATGTGCTGTATGCTCACGTATGCCTGTGTGTGTGAATATGAACATGAGCTAGCATCATAGGCAGATTCCAGCAGCATGAAGAGTCAGGATACAGAGCTTCTTCATCATGCAACTCCAGCACCTCTGCCCCCTATTCTCTGTCTCTCCACTTCTGTCACTTCAAGAATATTATATGAACAGAATCACAGAGCATGTAACCCTCTGAAATTGGCTTTTTCCCCCACATAGATAGTGTCCTGGCGATTCACTCACGTTTTTGAATGTATCAATAATTCATTTCTTTTGTGTGTATTGATGTATATTTTAGTTTCTCTTGAATAAATAATGGGACTACCATTGCTGGGTAAGTTTAAGTTTACCTGCCTGCTCAGGCCTCCCTGGTGGCGCAGCAGGTTGAGCGCAGCTTTGTGAAGCTGTACACAGCCTCTGCAGTGCGGGTTCGATACCTGCCAGCCAGGGAGATTCCCAAGGCTCAGCAGACTTCTCTTTATCTCACCCGCTTCGTCAGTCTGCCTGTTCTGCTCCCTGCTCTGTCTCTGGTGAATTTTCTCACCCTTGCACCTCTGGCCTATACCCTAGTTCTTGTATAAATAAATAAATCTTAAAAAAAAGGAAGTTTACCTGCTCGGAAACAATTGAACTGTTTTTCAGAGATGCTGAAACATTTGCATTCCCACTGGAAATATATGGGGCAGATCCAGCTGCCCCCCACATCCTCACCAGCACTTGGTATAATCAGTATTTTTTCCTTTTAACCCTTCAAATGTGTGTGTCATAATAGCTCATCATAAATTAATTGGCATTTACCTAATTGCTAATGATGTAAAACACTTTTTTATAAACTAATTTACCACGCAGATATACTCTATTTAAAAAAAATGTCTTTTCAAGTGTTTTGCCTGTTTTCTGGTTGGATTTTTTCCCCCTACTAGTTGAGCTTGGAGAGTTCTTCATATGTGTATTTTGTTGTATAATTGCCTAATTTGCAAGTTCTTTAGTTTGTTGTGTAACTTGCAAATTTTTTATCATCATCTGCAGCTTTTCTTTTCATCCTTTTAATAGAGTTTTCCTGAGCAAAAGTTTTAATTTTTGTTGGAAAACAGTTTATCAATCTATTTTCTCTTAGATAATGTCCTTGTCATAAGAACTCTTTACATAACCCTAAGTAATGAAAATTTTCTGCTGTTTTTTCCTAAGAATTTTAAAGTTTGCATTTAGATCTTTGGTCCATTTTAAGCTAATTTTTGTAAAAGGTATGGTTTACAGGTCAAGGCTCTTTTTCACTTGTGAATATCCAACTATTTCAGTTGTAAAGATTACCCTTCCTCTGTTGAATTGCTTTTGCACCCTTGTCAAAAGCCAATTGACAAAACTATGTGTGGGTCTGTTTCTAGATTCTCTATTCTGTTCCATGATCTAAATGTATATCTCTGCCAAAACCACATTGTCGTAATTATTGTAGCTATGTGAATGAGTCTCAAATCAGGTGGTATGATTCCTCCCACATTATTCTTTTTTATAATTGTTTTGTTTATTCTAGTTACTTTGTTTTGCTATAAATTTCAGAATCAGTTTGTCTATATCTGCAAATAATCCTATTAGGTCTGCTGTGCCATGTGATTCACCTCCTGGCTGGGGATCGAACTCATGCTGCAGTGGCTGCGCATAGCTCCATAGTGGTGTGTCTTATGAACTACACATTTTTTAAAATGTGAAGTTCAGTGGTTTTTATTATTTGCATGGAGTTGTAATCAACAACAAAACCAGTTTTACAATATATTTTTAAAAGATTTATTTTATTTATTTATGCATACAAGAACTGGGGTGTAGGATAGAGGTGTGCGGAGGGGGTGAGAAGATTTTCCAGAGACAGAGTGGGGAGCAGAACAGGTGGATCCACTGAAATGCACTGCTTAGGGGAGCAGTGGGCGAGACAAGAGAGGTCTGCTGTGCCATGTGATTTAGCTCACTGGCCAGCGATCAAACTCATGCTTCAGTGGCTGGTGATAGCTTGTTAGCACTGAGACTTAACCCCTATGCCACCAGGGAGGCCCCAGTTTTAGAATATTTTTATCACCTCAATTCTGCACTCCTTATCAATCCATTTTCAAATTACCCCATCCTCCCCAGACCCCCCCAGTCCTACTTTCTATATCTATTTATCCATTATGAACACTTCATTTAAATGGAATCATATGATAAATGCTTTTTTTGTGTGTGTAACTGGCTTCTCAGCAAAATGTTTTCAAGATCCACATGTTATAGTGTATATAATTCATTCTTTTGTTGACTAAATAATATTCCATTATATGGATATACCACATTTAGTTGACCAATTTGTCAGTTGAGGGACATATGGGTTGTATTTATTTTCTGGCTATTATGTTTTGTTTTGTTTTTTAAGATTTATTTATTTATGCATACAAGAACTAGGGTACAGGCCAGAGGTTCAGGGGATGAGAGAATTCACCAGAGACAGAGTGGGGAACAAAACAGGCAGATCTACTGAAACACACTGCTGAGGGGAGCAGTGGGCTAGATAGGAGAGGTCTGCTGCGCCATGTGGGTAGCTTCCTGGCAGGTGGGGGATCGAACTCGTGCTGCAGAGGCTATGGATAGATTCCTGGTGCTGTGCTTAACCCCTTGCTCCACCAGGGAGGCACCTTTATGGCTATTATGAATAATATTTTTGTAACCATTCATGTTCAAGTTGTTGTGTGGACATATATTTTCAATTCTCTTGGGAGAATTCCTAGTAGTGGAATTGCCTGGTCAAAAGGTAACTCTATATTTAAAAATTTGAACAACTGTCAGATTATTTTCCAAAGTGACTGCCCCATTTTATACATTCACAATTGTGCAAATGACCCATAGATGGCTTTACTAATATACATTTGTATTTTCTCTTTTCATTATTGAAAAATAATTCTGAGTTTCCTCAAAGAGGAAGTCACTTTGTCTTTATCAATAAAATGGGAACAACCAATAGCACCATCTGGAATTCTTTGATAGGTACAACAGATTTGTGCTTGATCAATACCATGAACACAACACTCTCATGAAGCTTTTTGAATCTGAAACTGAGTAGCGCTCAGTGACTGTGGGTCCTAGGAAAGTCTTAATCAACCTTGGCCAGAGAGGCAGAACCGATACAGTAGTATGTGGGGTCTGCCCCCAACCTCAATTAAAAGGCAGTTCATGCAACATGCCTTCTTTTTTAATCAGAGCCAGGGTCATTGTTGGGCTGAGGCAACATTAATTATTTTTCCGCTTGTCGGATTCCATGAAAAAGATGTGAAAATGGCCTGTTTGTGAAAGAGTCCAGGCAGAGGCTGTGAGCTGATTATGTCAAACCCAGTCAAAGCTTCCTTGGTGTGGGAGATTGTAATCAACAAAGCATGGCGGCATGTGCGCCCATTACAGGAGGAGCCCATCCAGGCGGGCACCCCAGAGACCAGAAAGTAGCTTTAACCCCTACCAGACTGCACTGCATTGACTGAGCAGAGCAAAGATCATCAGTTATCTCATTTAGGGACTAAGCAGAGAAGGAGGCAATTGTCCTTGTTTTGAGGGGAGGCACTGAATGGCTCCATTGATAGGGTAGCATCACTTCTTTCTGTGCAAAGCTTGACAAATACAGATATAAGGGGGGAAAAAAAAAAAAAAAAAAAGATGGGCCTTCCCTGGGGGCACAGGCAGTTCAGCATCTCGCTGCGAAGCTGTCCGCAGCCTCTGCAGTGCCGGCTCGATCCTGGCTGGCCGGCGATGGTCCCACCTGGCACTGCAGACCTCTCCTGTCTCGCCCGCTGCTCCCCTCAGCAGTGTATTTTGTCAGTCTGCCTGTTTTGTTTCCCACTCTGTCTCTGGTGAATCCTCTCGCCCTCCCGCACATCTGGCCTGTACCCCGATTCGTGTATAAAATAAATAAATAAATCTGTAAACAAACAAGCAAACAAACAAACTGAAAAAGAACTCAGAGAGCATTAGCGGGGTGTTCTGGACTTTCTAAATAGGTGGGGTTTAGGGACTATGTTCTGGTTGAAAGAGGCATCCCAAAGTACTATAGACCAGCACTCACTTTATATAAGATTAAAAAACCTTCTATTATCATAAAATTGGATAAGGTAACTGATGATGCTAGCCGTAAACTAAAACCCCTCACCTAAGTGCAGCCCTACCCCTGTCTTTGGCAATCATTGTGTAGTGGATCTAATTTTCTTTTTTTATAACCAACATTTGTGATGTGTCCTTTCTTTCTTGAAATGAAAAACATCAACAATAAAGCCCTTTACATACATGACTATAAAAAGATCATATGCCATCAACATAAAATAAACTGCTACTGATCTGCAGTAAGCACACTATTTAGTTCAGGTGACAGGGTTTTTTTGTTTTTTTTTTTAAAGATTTGTTTATTTATTTATATAAGCACTGGGGGTACAGTCAGAAGCGTAGGAGGGTGAGAGAATTCACCAGAGCCAGAGCAGGGAGCAGAGCAGGCAGAAGGACCGAGGTACACTGCTGAGGGGAGCAGCGGGCGGCAGGAGAGGTCTGCGCGCCATGTGGGACTCTCAGCTGGTGGCCGGGGAGCAGCTGGGGATTGAACCAGCGCTGCAGAGGCTGCGGGCAGCTTCGCAACCCAGCGCTCAACCGCTGCGCCACGGGGGAGGCCCGACAGAGTTTTTTTTTTATACCAAGACTTTTTTCTTTTAGGTTTATTGAGAAATAATTGACAACAGGGGTTCCCTGGTGGCGAAAGGAGTTAAGTCTCAGCATTATAATGCTATCGGCAGCCACTGCAGCATGAATTTGATCCTTGGCCAGGGAGCTACCCACACGGTGCAGCAGACCTCTCCTGTCTCACTTGCTGCTCCCCTCAGCAGTATATTTCAGTAGATCTGCCTGTTCTGCTCCCCACTTTGGTGAATTCTCTCACTTCCCCTCCCCTCCCAGCCCCCTCTGGTCTATACCCCACCTCTTGCATGCATAAATAAATAAAATAAATCTTTTAAAAAGTAAACAAAATTAGAAAATAATAAATAATTGACAACAGCACTGTATAGGTTGAAGGTGTATAATGACTTGACTTACATATATCACAAAATGATTGCCACAGCAAATTTAGTTGCTATTCATCACTTCATATAGATTTTTTTTAAAAAAAAAGAAGTGCTTTTTCCTTAAGATGAGAAATTTTAGAATCTAGTCTCTTAGCAACTTTCAAATTTATCATACTGCAGTGTTAACTTTAGACATCATGTTGTACATTACATTTTAGCACTTATTTAATTTATAACTGGAAATCTGTACTTTTTGACCACTGTAGAAGTCAAGGTAATATTGCCAGTTACCAATTTTTGGTTAATAACATAATAGGAAATAATGGTGATGGTGGGAGGGAAAAAACTTTCAAATACTGAGCTGATTCTAGGCCTCATCAGTTTACTTGTGTGCAAAAACACTGCCCATTGGGGTGGGCCACTGCTAGGCATAGACATGTCTCTAATGGTCTTCCTAGTGCAGTGTCATCAGTCCTACAAGGATTTGTTCATAGGTTTTTCTCCCACCTTAGACATGGAGTTTCTGGAAGAGCTCCTTGCAGTTATTAAACCTCATTTTCTGAACAAGAACACCAAGTTAATCATTCTTCATAAAAAGCAGTAAAAACAATTACAATTTGAAGACTCTTCATATTTACCTCTTTTGCTAGACCCAAGTCTGCTTCATCTGCACCTTTCTATTTGATGAGAACCATTAATTCTGCACTGATGTCTGTGACACCAGTTACTCGTCCAGAATCAAGACCTCTAGCAAAGTCCCTTGGTTTGTTAGCTGCATCTCTTTTCCTCTTTTTTTTTTTTTTTTTAAGATTTATTTATTTATGCATACAGGAACTGGGGTACAAGCCAGAGGTGCAAGGGGGTGAGAGCACTCACCAGAGACAGAGTGGGGAGCAGAACAGGGAGACTGACTGAAATACACTGCTGAGGGAAGCAGTGGGTGAGACAGGAGAGGTCTGCTGCGCTATGTGGCTCACCTCCCTGGCCCGCTGGGGATCGAACTCGTGCTGCAAATAGCTTCATAGTGCTGTGCTTAACCCCTTGCGCCTCCAGGGAGGCCCTCTTTTCCTCTTTGATTTGCTATTATCAGATTCACTGTCAGGTAGATTTGTTTTTGCACCCTCTTTTTCTTTACCAACTTTTTGAGAATTAACACATGCTTCAGTGAACTCTGGATAATATGAATTTCTTCAGGTTCCCAAGTATTGTCAACTTCTATAAACCCCTTCCATTTCAGGAAACATTCTACCTTCCCACTCACTATATGTTAGTCTAGTATCTCACCAAAATTCTTCAGCCTCTCTCTCATCAACTGTTTTATTCTTCCCAATTTATGTCTTTCCTATTTTTTTGTAAAGTAGTTTCATTGGAGGCCATTTTCAGTTGCAGACATGAAGAACTATTATTTACTGCCTCCCAGCTGCTCCTGGACACACATCTGCAATGTCTCTATCCCTGCCTAAACCTCAAGCTCGAGACACCAAAATTCTCCCTTGTAAAGTGTACAATTCATTGACTTTTGGTATGCTCACTAATTTGTGCAACCATCACCATTATCTAATTCTAGAACATTTTCACTACTTCCCAAAGAAATCCCATACCCTCCTTACCCCAATCCATGAGAACCACTTTTTGTTTCTATAGATTTGTCCATATTGGATCTTTTCATGCTAATGGGGAATCATACAATTTGTGGTGTTTAGCATCTGATCTCTTTCACTTGGCATAATGTTTTTAAGGTTCATCCATGCTATAGTACATATCAGCACCAAATTCCTTTTTGTGACTCCATATTATTTCAACATTTGGATATGCTTCATGTTATTTATCCACTAATCAATTGATGACATTTGGGGTTAGTATAAATAATACAGCTATTAATGTTCATGTCTAAGTTCTTGGGTGGTCATATGTTTTCAGTTCTCTTGGGTACATACCTAAAAGTAAAATTGCCAACTTGTATAGTATATTCTATGTTTAACTTTGAGGAACTGCCAGAAATTTTCATAGTGGCTATACCATTTTACATTCTCACCAGCAGTGGATAAGGGTTCCAATTCTTCCACATCCTTGTTAACACTTGCTATTGCTTATAGTCCCCCAGTCCGTGTGGAGTGGCATCTCACTATGGTTTTCATTGCTTTTCTCTAATAATGATTTTGAATATTTTTTTCATGTGTTTATTGGCCACTTGTGAATTTTCTTTGGAGAAATGTCTATTCAAATCTTTTGAAACTGGGTTGTCTTTTTTTTTTATTATAGTTGTTCTTCTTATATTCTGGATTTGAGACCATTACCAGATATATAATGTGCAACATTCTGAGTTGAGTATCTTGATAGCATCTTTGCAGCACAGAAGTTTGTAATTTTGACAGTCAAATTATTCTATTTTTCTTTTTTATTTATGCTTTGATTTCATATCAAAAATTCATTGCCAATTCAAGGTCAAGAAGACCTATACCTATGCTTTCTTCTAAAAGTTTTACAGTCCAGTTCTTATATTTAGGTGTTTGAGCCATTTTGAGTAAATTTTTATATGGTATGAAGTAAGAGTCCAAACACATTCGTTTGCATGTAGATATCCAGTTGTCTCAGCACCATTACTTGGGAAGACTATTCCTTCCCCCTTGAAGTTCTTGCAGCTATGCATTAACTTTAAAGTTCTCAATCCTTGTTGAACTGAGTATAGTTACTAAGAGGAAGACAAATATATTTGTGAAATTAAAGTGAAATTCTGAGCAACTGAAGCATTTTTTTTAACCTAGGAACTAAAACATTCACAGAGGACTTTCTTTGGGGGTAAATTTTTTTTTTTTAAAGAGTTTGGGTACATGGCATGTGATAGAGGACACATTTACTCCTGGGTTGGACCAAATCGACTCAGAAAAAAACAGAGAACAGCTTAACCAATGAGGGTTTATAATCTGATGTTTTGGTCTCTATTTTCTGGTGTGCAAAATTGGGCTAACAAGCAATTCTTTCGCAAGAATTTGAGAAAGTGTTGTATATTTTCCAGTGCCGACAATTCTACCAGGTGACCAGATAGGGGGCCCAGGCACCCCTACCTGCCACTCTAGTGCCCCAATTGACCTCACCCACAGATTCTGAACTTCTTTCCTACTGAGTCAAGAGAGGATCTCACAGTCTTTCCAACACTGGACTCCAAGCAGACGAGTCACTTAACCTAGCTGGGAACAAAAATGAAACTTGTTCTAACCCTGGCAGTCAACGTGATTCCCAAAGAGGACCTCCCTGGTGACACAGGGGGTTGAGCACTGCACTGTGGGGCAGTCCGTAGCCTCTGCAGCATGAGTTTGATCCCTGGCTGGCTAGAGAGAAACCCACATGGTGAAGCGGACTTCTGTCTCGCCTGCTGCTCCCCTCAGCAGTGTATTTGTCAGTCTGCCTGTTCTGTTCCCCACTCTGTCTCTGGTGAGTCCTCTCACTCCCCGCATCTCTGGCCTGTGCCCCAGCTCTTGTATGCATAAATGAATGAATCTTAAAAAAAAAAAAAGTTATTCCCAAAGGGAACATGGCAAGTTATACAATTATCTAGATATTTAAGAGGTAGCCCACCAAGTGAACAAAGACTTAAAAAAAAAAAACCAAAACTTAAGCTTTTTATTTAAACTGGGTTAACTTATGAATCACAGTATTTGATTTTCTAAGTTCAGACTAGTTAACATTTGTCGTTTGTTCATCATGCAATATGCTAATTACATAACACTTGTTTTGGATTATATGTTAGAGAGGATTTCTGCATATGTGCTAAGGTGCTTCTTTCTCTTTTTTCCAGGGTATCCATTTATCTTATCACACAACAAGAAGTCCGATGTAAAAGGTCTCATCCTTTCTCTGAGCTTCTCTGAGTTTTTTCTCTATCCAAGAACACAGGCTTCTGTTTCAGCTTCAGTCTGTTTGTTGTTAAAAAGAATTAACTCCCTGCCCCTTTCAGACTTCAACACAAACCGCCTGGATGCTTAGTACGTGGAGTGAGCAGAGCCCAGGGCTGATCCAGTACAGCTGTCACAAGGCATTGGAGGAGGGCAGGTGACACCACCCAGAAGAGGGTCCGTGCAGGTGGCACCACATCAACCTGGCCAAGGTCACTGTGGACATCCCTCGACCTCTAAGAAGGGGCATTTGGACAGGCATGCTGCACCTCTGCAGGCTGCCCGGAGTTTGCCCGGGGTGGCAGTGGTGGGAAGTGCCAGCCAGCACGGAATGAGGGGGAGCCCAGGTAGCAATTAAGTGGGGGATAAATAGCCATTACCAAGGAGGTCTGACAACTGCAGGAGACCGCAGTCTATTCACGAGCAACTGCTTATTTTCCCATTGATCCTCGGTGGGATAGGGCCTTGCCTTCTGCAGCGCCCCAAATAACAGGCTCGCAAAGCCCAGTGCTAAGAGGTGGCATCTGAGAAGAATCCGCTCAGGTCTTCCTGTCTGTTTCATCTTAAGGCCTGCCAGGGGAAGAGATAATTACGGGTCTGAGATTTTGCTCCATCACAGACAATGGAGGGATCAACAGATGCCTCTCTGAAATCAGATTAAAAAATTTTTAAAAGGTTTCGGCTCAGGAGGATACCAGCATTTCCCACAGGTTTCAGGTGGATGAAAACGGAAAGAATGAAAAAGAAAAAGAAGGAAGGGACGGAGGAAGGAAGGAAAGAAAAGAAACATGAAGTTCTTAAAAATAGAAATAATCGACTTGGAAGTTGTTGACAGGTTTTGCATTTTTATTGCTTCCTCCCAAGCATCTCTCCCTTGGCCTGTTACACACCCTGAAAGGCTCCCGTTCAGAATTGATTTCAGATGGAACAAGAATCTGCCACGGAAGCCCTCACAGTCACTGATTAAGCCATCTAACCATGATCTGATTTCTATCACCAGGGGTCAGCTTTGCCTGTTTTGGAAAATTCATATTAAAAGACTACATAGTATGTAGTATATTGCCTGTTTTTTCACTCAGCATGATCACTGTAAGGTTCATCCATGTTAGTGCATGCTTCAACAGTTTACTTTTTATTATTGCATAGTATTCTATTGTTTAGATATACCCCAATTTGCCTATCTGTTCACCTATTGATGGACATTTGGTTGTTTCCAGTTTTTGGCTATTATGAACAAAGCTACTATGAATGTTTTTATGCCAACCATTTTGTAGAAACTATGTTTCTAACTAGGAGTGGAATTTGCTGAATCATGGTGTATTTATAATTTTTCTATGAAGTTCACAATCTGGTTTTCAAAGGTAGTTGTACCATTTAACTGCCATCATTTTTATATGAGTTTCTTTCTGATTGTTCTGTACTGTCTTGCAATTAAATTTAGTTATTATTTTAGTTTTCACATATATTTTCTGCATAACTTACGGTGCTGATTATAACTTCATGTACTTCTTAGCTATAGAGTTTTTTCTTTGTTGAAGTTACTGATCCAGATTTTGACCATTTTAAAACTGGGGTTGTTTTTTCTTATTACTGAGCTGCATGGATTCTTTTTATATTGGAATCCCAGACATTTGTCACATAGAGGCATTGTGAATATTTTCTCCCAGTCTGTGGCTTGTCTTTTTATTATCTTTGAAGATTAGGAGTATTAAAGTCAAATTTACCTCTTTAATGGCTTTTTTCTTTTGTGCCTCAATTTTTTGTCATGTCCAAGAAATCTTTGCTAATCCTAAAACTATTTTTTTTTTCTTTTTCCTCTGGAAGCTTTGTAATTTTGGTTATTATGTTTGGTCTGTGATCCAGCTCAACTTAATTTTATGTTTGGAGTGAGAAGATTGGAGTTAAGGCTAATTTTTCCCCTTAAAATACATATTGTTGTTTCAGCACCATTTGTCAAAAGACTTTTCCTTATCTATGGGTGAAGTATTTTGGTTGAAAAATCAATTGATCAGATAGAAGTGGTTCATTTCTGGCTCTGTTGAGTTTTATTGGGTGAATGAGTATATTAACAGCATTCAGCCTTCTAATCCAGGAACATAGACTACCTATCCATTTTTTAGTCTTCTATAATTTTAACAATATTTTTGTTTCAATGTAGAAGTCTTACATATTTTGGCTAATTTTCATCCTGCATAGTTTATGATTTTTTTAATGTTATAAATGGCACATTCAAAAACCTTAGTTTTCAATTATTTCTTGATAGTTCCTGAAAATAGATTTTTTTGCACATTGACTTTGTATTTGAAAATCTTGCCAAATTCACTATAAGATCTATAAACTTATAAAACTATAGATTCTCAAAATATTTTCCATGTATATAATCAAATTGCCTGTGCAAATTTTGTTCTTCCTTTCTAAACCCTATGACTTTCATTCCTTTTGTGTGTGTGTGTGTGTGCCTCAATTCTTAATAAAACTGGTAAGACAATAATTTTTGTCTTGTTTTTGGGGTTAATGAGAAATGGTTTAATATTTCAACATTAACTGTGATATTAGCTATGCATTTTGAAATTGACAGGATTAAGGAAGTTCCCTTCTCTTAGTTTGCTGAGAGATTTAATTGCTGAGGGTGTTGAATTTTGTCAAATGATGTTTTTGAATCTAAGTCTCTTATTTTTGGAAAGAGTTCTTATACAACTGGTATCATTCTCTCTAATGTTTGTAGATTTTATCAGTGACGTCATTTGGTGATGGAGTTTTTTGTGGATTTTAATTATACATTCAGCATATTTAATAGTAATCTATTTAGACTTTTACATTCATCTTTATCAGTTTTGTTATGTTTTTGAAGGAATTTACCAATTTTATCTAGATTTTTGGTTATATTAACATGAAGCTATTCATAAAATCCTCATATTTTCATAAATATATATATGTTATGAATAAAAGGTAGTCACTTCTACATTGAATAGGAATTGGCCCAAAATCTCTAAGAATCTTTCTAATAGGAAATTGCAGAATTAATAAACTGTTATGAAGAAAAATAGCATGAGCCTTCTCTGTGGTCTGCTGCTTCCAGATCTAGTTCTTCCAGCTCCACAGAAATCCTTTTCTCTTTACCTTGTTTTCCTTTCCTTTTATGTTTGGTGTGTGATCCACCTCAAATTAATTTTAGCTCTTCATTTTAGAGGACATGCTCCTTTTTTTTTTTTTTTTTTGCTCTATTGCAAATGAACTAAAATGGCAATTTGAATTTGCAGTGGTAATTTGAATATTGTTGTTTCCTTAGCAACAAAATTTTATTTGTGATTCAGTCTCTTAACTATCTCAAAGATCTAATTAGTACTTTTCCTTGAGCAAGCCATTGGTAAACAATATTTTCAAAACTTTTTTTTTTAAAGATTTATTTATTTATGCATACAAGAGCTGGGATACAGGCCAGAGGTGTGGGGGGTGGCGGTGAGAAGATTCACCAGAGACAGAGTAGGGAACAGAACAGGCAGACTGACTGAAATACACTGCTGAGGGGAGCAGTAGGTGAGTCAGGAGATGTCTGCTGCACCATGTGGGTTGCTCCCTGGCCGGCCAGGGATCGAACTTGTGCTGCAGAGGCTGCAGATTGCTTCATAGTGCGTTGCTTAACCCCTTGAGCCACTAGGGAGGCCCCATGAAAACTTAACATAACTATAAAATTGTGAGTTGAGGTTGTTTTACCACATAAGGCAGGTACATGAGGCACAGGTTTTCCCACTTTTTTCCCTAAACTTCCTGGAACTAAAACTTGCAAATGTAGGATACCATGCTGGCTGAGGGCATGTGCAGGAGCAACACAGCAAGTCAGTTTTATTCCTGGGTGGGATAGTTATAGAGGATCAAATCCTTCTCCCTACTCAGCAGCCACCCCCTATCTCCAGCCCTCACGCGTGTACACACACACACACACAGACACACAGACACACAGACACACACACACCAGTGCCCTGCACTGTTTCTTCTCCAAATTATCAAATTATCCTGTATTCAAAAGGTATTTGGTCCCATCCAATCCCTCTCAGTTTGTGGTAGGATTAATTTGTTAATGGGTTTCCAGAAGGAGAGTGGCTCACATTCCTTCTAATTAGACATGACTACTTTAGAATGACCGCGGCTGCCAACCAGCTCTCAGTGTCCCTCAGGCTGTATAATAAGCTTTCTGCCACTGACCCCTGGGTCCTGACCAGGACCATCTGTGGTAATGAACTTGGAAGGCTTATTGTAGATTGGAAAAAAAAAAAAAAAAGAAGAGAGGGAAAAGCACAGTCCAGTTCTTGCCAATGGGTTCAATTATGGTTTCTGTCAGCTTAACAAAGAAATTCAGAAAAGCTAGACTAGGAAGGCTTGGGAGGGGGTGCCAAAGAAGGATGGGGTGGGGAGAACCTATGTAGAACCAGACCGAAATTGCTCCAAGACCAGGTTTCTAGGAGGAGAAATTGAACTGTTACAGCAATAGGAGTTGAGTTCCTAGTGACCAAATATGAGGCTCTACCTCATGATTACCATAGGGCAAGTCTCTCTGTGTTTCTGATCTGAGGGAATAAGCTTCTCCATACCCCTTTTTCTCACTATCAATATCATCACCCACATGGTCCAGTAACAGGGCCCATTGTGCATATTATGGACTAATTATAATTATAATCACTGTTTTCTGAGACAGGATCTTAGAGCCTTAAGCGCCAATCTATCAATATAATCTTACAAATATTTTTTATTATAAGGCAAATATACAGAAAAGTGCATAAAATATGTGTTTAGCTTAGTATTATTAAAAAGGGAACATTTATCATCAGAATTCAAGTAAAGAATTAGAACCAAAAGCTTCAGCCATTCCATTCAGATCGTAGCTCCTTACCTGTAAGTTAAGCACATCCTTGACTTTTATGCTAATTAGTTCCTTGCTTTCTTTATAGTTTTACCACCTAAGTAGGCATTCCTAACACTCTGGCTTTGTTTTGCCTGTTTTTGAGCTTTATTTCAAGTGTCTCCTTCCATGACTCCCAAGTCCCTAGTGCAAGTCCGAGGCTGAGAAGCAAACATGGCTGCTTCACTTGTCTCTCTTGTCTATGTGCCTCCTCCAAGTCTTTTCCTAAGTCATCTCTCATCTGCCAAGTCCTTGCTTCTCCTTAATGCTCAGCAACACCCTTCAATAGGTGGGGCAGGGAACATGGATCTCCCCTCTTAAGTGCAGCCTGGCTGTCACTTGATTGCAACCAGACGAGAAACTCTGAGCCAGAACTATCCATTTAAGTAGCCTCCTTACTCAGAACTGAGTTATAGTCCCTAACGCAGAACTATGTGAGATAATGTTTATTGTTCTAAGTTACTCCATTTGGGAGGGGGGCCTGTGGCACAAGGGGTTAAGCACCACACTATGATGCAATCCACAGCCTCTGCAGCATGAGTTCAATCCCCAGCCAGCCAGGGAGAAGCCCACATGGCTCAGCAGACCTCTCCTGGCTCACCCTCTGCTCCCCTCAGCAGTGTTTTTCAGTCGATCCACCTGTTCTGCTCTCCACTCTCTCTCTGGTGAATCTTCTCATCCCCCACACCTCTGGCCCGTACTCCAGTTCTTGTATGCATAGATAAATAAATCTTTTTTTAAAAAAAATTTACTCCGTTTTTGTACATTGACAAGGTACAATAATTACCTTGGTTTATCTAGACTGAATGAGGCAGGAAAACAAGTCATTCCCAAATACTAACTGTTCAGAAACAACTTATTGTGTTTATTTATCCTTCCTTCCTAGAGGACCTAAAATTAAATTAGTAATCATCATCAGATTCAGGTTGTTTTTTTTTTTTAAAGATTTATTTATTTATGCATACAAGAACTGGGGTACAGGCCAGAGGTATGGTGGATAAGAGGATCCACCAGCGACAGAGTGGGGAACAGAACAAGCAGATCTACTGAAATACACTGCTGAGAGGAGCAGCAGGCGAGTCAGGAGAGATCTGCTATGCCATCTGAGAGTTCCCTGGCCGGGGATCCAACTCTTGCTGCAGTGGCTGTGGATAGTTTTATAGTGCTGTGCTTAACCCCTTGCGCCACCAGGGAGGCCCCAGATTCAGTTTTTATTCTTTCTCTGTTTTTTTTTTTCCCCCTTTCTTTCTTCTTCCCCTCTCCTAGCCCATCCTTCCCCACCCCTCACCCCATTCCAAGTTCCCTTTTTTCCCCTTACTGGGTTAAGAACAAGAAAATTTAGCTTTGGATTCTTGCTTCAGAATTTATAAGCTGAATGGCCTTGGAAGAATTTATTTATGTTTGTTTGGGAGTTTATTTAAATCTTTGTGCCTTGTGCTCTGTGTTTTTGCAGAAGTAAAATAGAGATGATATAACCACTCTCGATATAGAGGATGAAATAAAAACACATTAAGTGTTTAGAATAACGACTGGCACATACCTAATATCCAATAAGTTCTGCTATTATTCTCTTTTCTCTTCTCTTTCTGCTTTCTTCTTGTCCTTTCCTTAGTTCCTCTCTTCTCCTTTCCATCTCCCATCTTCTTTCTTTTTTTAAATTTTATATATTTATATATCATTTTTCATTTTGCACAATGTATGCATTTTCATCTTGGTTATAGTCCCCATACAATTCCTACCCTCCTTATTTTGACCTGTAGTGTGTGTCTCTGGTTTATAGTTGCTTGTTGATTTTGATTTTTACTTTATTATAGTCAGTCTTTTTCCTGCCTTCTTGATCCACTTCCCTTCTTACTCTCTTAACCCATTTATTGTTCCACTGCCATTGCGCCCTCTCTGTTCCCCTTTCTTCTCATCTCCTTTTCTAGGCCTTTTTCCTAGACCCTGAGCAAACAATCAGGACTCCCTGGTTGAAGAAAGATGAATTTCTAACCAAGATGACATCGATGGGCATAGTCAACCAGTGTGCACCACTCACCATCTCCTCATCAAAAATCATGCTCTCAACCTGCAAGACAAGGATCTGTCACTTCCAGCATCAACAGGAAAACTCAGCTCCTACCTGCCCAGCTCAAAGGAGGTAGCAGGGAAGTTGCCTCTAGTTTTGGTATCCTTTTGAAAGGTATTCCTAACATGAATTCAATTTGTAGATTTTTCCTCCCCCTTAAATTTACTTCAACATTTAAAAGATCTAATACAATATTAAGTTATTACATAAATACAGAGTTGTAAAATTTTCACACAAAATGAGTAGTGGAAAGGATAACCTTTGCTTTTCCTTCCTTTCCTAGTTGGGGTGAGGCCTGAAGTCTTTCTCTATTCACATAATATGTGACTTTGTTTTATCTGCATAAATGGGATTCCATCCTCCACTGTGCTGTCGCTCTCTCTTGTTTCACTTGCAATAAACCATGAACCTCTAGCCATGCCGGACCGACTGATCTGGCTCATTTTTTTTGATGGCTGTAGGTGTAAATTTAACCATTCTTCTTGACAGACATTTAAATTCTCAACAGCTTTTTACTCCTAAAAATACTGCATCAGACATCCCTTTATACATATTGTTAAGCACTATGTGAATACTCCTACAGAATAGATTCCCAGAGGTGTTTTTGGTGGGTTCATGGGCAGAGAGCTTTCATGTAAACAGATAATGTTAATTGTGACAAACCTAAAGAGAAAGAGCCACTCACATTTGACAGAATATAGAGAAGCCTCCAGGCTAAGGGGCCTGGGGCAAAGCCCTGGGGCACAAAGAAGTGAACTAGACCAATTCCAGGAACTGAAAGAAGATGAAGTTTAATGAGGAAGGAGAGAACTACTTTTAGTGAGATAAGGTACAATCAAAGAGGGACTGTGGAGATTGCATTTTATTACTTGGAGCCATTGAAAAGTATTAAACAAGGGCCTTCCTAGTGGTGCAAGGGGTTAAGCACAGCATTGTGAAGCTATCCACAACCTCTGCAGCACGAGTTCAGTCCCCCACCAGCCAGGGAGCTACCAACATGGTGCAGATGGGAAGAGGAGGGAGTCAAGTAAGGCTGATCCCCACCTTAACCTGCTGTCTGGGCTGTTAAAACTACACCCCAGCAGAAAGTAAGTGACTTAGAAACTCCTGTCCAGATTGATAAACCAACACCCTAGGAGCATCTGTGCAGTTAACTCCATAAAGGGATGGAGTGAGCAGACCCCTGCACTGCCTCGCCTGCTGCTCCCCTCAGCAGTGTATTTCAGTCAGCCTGCCTGTTCTGTTCCCTGATGTCTCTGGTGAATCCTCTCACCCTCTCACACCTCTGGCCTGTACCCCAGTTCTTGTATGCATAAATAAATAAATCTTAAAAAAAAAAAAGACTCAATGAAAAACCCAAGAAACTACAGGATGTTTTCTGGAGATAACCTGAGTGATCCAAGGTCAAAATACATATGACAATGATGATTTGACTGAATTTTTTGACTTTCTGGTGGTATGAAAGCTATACACATTCAGTGGAAAGCATACTTGACTTTAGAATTTTGATCTAACCTAGGTTAGCAGTATGTGGTACTCACAATGCTGTATCAATAACTCATTTCAATCAAGGAACATTTATTGTGGATCACGCATAGGGGAGGGACAGCAACTGCCCTGAGCCACACTCCAGAGTTGAGAGAAGGGCTTGGGGATGTTGCTGGTTTTATGGGGTTGAAGCAGGGTAGTGGGCCAGCTGGCCAGGATTTTGGTAAGGAGGGTAGTGGCTATTTTCTAGCTTGGGTTTCTGGACCTTTAGGCTCCCAGAGGTGCTCTGCTTGGTTCCACGTTTCCCACCTCCCCACTATTTATTTATGCATGCAAGAACTGGGGTATAGGCCAGATGGATGGGGGGAGTGAGAGGATTCACTAGAGACGGAGTGGGGAGCAAAACAGGCAGATTGATTGAAATAAACTGCTAAGGGGACTAGCGGGAGAGACAGGAGAGGTCTACTGTGCTATGTGGGTCACCTTCCAGGCCGGGGATAGAACTCGTGCTGCAGTGGCTGCAGGCAGCTTCACAGTGCTGTGTCTTAACCCCTTGCACCACCAGGGAGGCCCTGATTAGGTTTTCAACAACAGAAAGGTAACAAGGACCAGACTAATCCAATAGCACAAATAAGAGCCAGGTTCAGGGACCCTGTAACAGCGGCAATAATCCTTTGAAGGTGTCTGGCACTCAGAACTCTAACCACATTGAAAGGACCTTGGAATTTAGGATGGCTGGAAGGGAACTTGGGGAAGGGATGGGGAGTTCCACTGAAAAGAGAAAGGGAAGTGAAACTAAAGTAGAGTGAGTAGATCATTGTGGTAGAAAATCCTGGAAAAAAGAACTTAAGCAATGAATAAATGTTTTAAACAAGATCTTATGGGAGGGGAATTCCCAGGATTCTGTGTGTTCCTGAAGCAAGGTTATTTAAAGGACTGGCTTTCAAACATTTTTGCTGTTTTATCCCATGAAAACATTTTAGAAAACTAGTACTTCTTCATAGATTTTTAAGGCTGAGATTACAATTTTCTCATTTGTTTAGTTGGAAAACTAATTTATGAGTATATTATACACTAAGCCATATACATGTAATTATAAAATATAATTGTTTCATCTGTCTTTAAATTTATCCATTATAATTTAAATTTTATAGTGACATTTCTATTTATCAGCTACTATAAAATAAACCACTTTTCAAAGAATTTAAAATTTTACATTCCACTTTTCCTCCCTGTTATAATTTTTTCTTGAAACTGTTATTGATCCTTCATTCTCACACCTCTGCAATGCAACTTCTAAATTGTTTTTTAATGTTCAATAAGTAAATGTTCTTTTATAAACATTTTATAAATATTTACAAACATTTAATAAATTTTTTAAATAAATGGAGCAGTAGTTTTATATTAAAACACATTCACTGGGGCCTCCCCTGTGGCGCATGGGGTTAAGTCTCAGCTCTATCAAGCTATCACCAGCCCCTGTGGCGCAAGATTGATCCCTGGCCAGGAAGCTGACCCACATGGTGTAGCAGACCTCTCCTGTCTTGCCCACTGCTCCCCTCAGCAGTGTATTTCAGTCAATCCACCTGTTCTATTCCCCACTCTGTCTCTGGTGAATCCTCTCACCCCTTGCACCGCTGGCCTGTACCCCAGATCTTGTATGCATAAATAAATAAATCTTGAAAAAAAATTCCCAAATTATAAAAAAAAATAGATTTAATAAAATAAAATGTGGTCATTTCCAATTATTATTATTATTATTTTTTAAAGATTTATTTATTTATACAAGAACCGGGGTACATGCCAGATTCGTGGGAGAGTGAGAGGATTCACCAGAGACTGAGCGGGGAACAGAACAGGCAGACTGACAAAATACACTGCTGAGAGGAGCAGTGGGTGTGACAGGAGAGGTCTGCCATGCCATGTGGGACCCTCACCAGCTGGCCGGATCACACCGGTGCTGCAGAGGCTGTGGACAGCTTCACAGTGCTGCGCTCAACTGCCTGCGCCACCAGGGGAGGCCCTCTAATTATTATTAAAGTCTAATTGATCAAAATGTTATATAACGGTTCAAAATTTGATAGTTATTAAATATTCTAAGTAAACATTTATTGAAAATACAATGTTTTTTCTCTGCCAATTAATGATTTATGGATGTTTCTATGTGTCAACTTAACTAAAACTATGATGCCCACTGGTCAAAACCAATCTGCATATTGTGAAGGTATTTTCAGATATGATTAACATTGAAGTTAGTAGACTTTGAGTAAAGCAGACTGCCCTCCATAATGTGGCTTTGCATCAATCAATCCGTTGAACTAAGAGCAATGACAGGTTTCATGGAGAAGGTGGAATTCTTCTCTAGTGTAAAACATGGAAGCACTGCCTGAGTGTCCTGCCTGCAGCCCCACAGAATTTGGCTTCAAGACTGCAACAACAACTGAGTTTCCAGTGTGTCCTACAGATCTTAGACTTGTCAGTTAGCACAGTATCTGTAAACCAATCCTTTTTCTCCTTTAAAAGGACCTTGTTAGGGCCTCCCTGGTGGCGCAGGGGGTTGAGCACTGCACTGTGAAGCTGTCCGCAGCCTCTTCAGCGCAGGTTCGATCCCAGCCGGCGGGCAAGAATCCCACGTGGTGCAGCAGACCTCTCCTGTCTCGCCCACTGCTCCCCTCAGCAGTGTATTTCATCAGCCTGCCTGTTCTGTTCCCCGCTCTGTCTCTGGTGAATCCTCTCACCCTCCTGTGCATCTGGCCTGTACCCCAGTTCTTGTATAAATGAATAAATCTTTAAAAAAATAAAAATAAAGGCACCTAGTTAATGAAACCAAGTTAAAAACTTTTCATAAAATTTCAAAAATTAAAAAAATTTTCCTGACGTCTGTGAGCATACATGCCAAATTTTATTTTACAGATGATTTTGGAATATCTTAAACAAGTGAAATATACAGAGAAATGGACACTTAAGAATTATTGTAGTTTAATAGTAGAAAATAAGATGAAACATTTACAAATAAACAGATGTTGTTAGACATTTAGGGCAGAGAGATCGGTGCCCATAGAAAATTAAACATCAACTCTACCCAAGACCCCAGGAAACATTTCCCAGAGCCAATAAAGCCAGGGGAGAGCCAAGAAATACCCAAAGGGGAGAAGACAGACCCCTACCTTGACCTGCTGCCTGGGCTAATAAAACTACTCCCCAGCAGAGTGACTTAGAAACTCCTGTCCAGATAAACTAACACCCTAGGAGCACCTATGCAGTAAACCCCATAAAGGGATGGAGTGAGCAGCCCCCTGCACTCTATTTAAGCCAGGAATCCCCCTCCTTTTCTCAGTTTTTCTTCCATGGTTTCTGCCTGCCCAGATCTCTTCCTGGGTGTATTGCCTCTAAATAAACTTTGCTTTGCTTTGCCTAGACATGGCTTTGAATTCTCTCATGCCCGAAGCCAAGCACTGAGGAACCCCCAAACCCAGAAACAACATAACACCTGAGTTTTGCTTCACGATAATGGAGGAGAGGAAGTGGGTAAACTATACATAAAAGAATGTCCATGAGTTCAAATTTTAAGTTGGATGATGTGTCTATGGGGTCTCTTCCTAATTTTAGGTATATTGCAATTTCTTCAAATAAAGAATCAGGAAAAAGAGAAAAAAGTGGTTATGTGTGTAATTGTACTTTTTAATTTTATTATCATTATGATTTCTTTGAGTCTGTAGTTCTATCTCCTTTCCATTTCTAATATTGTTTTGATAAGAAAGAAGGAAACAAGATGGAGTCACTTGAGCCTGGTTAATTAAAACATAGTTGGAAAAGGTAGTGAAAATCAGGCCGCAGGCACGACCAGGCATGCCTAGACATGCCCACGCACATCCACCTCTGAGAAGGAACTGAAACAAAGGTCTACCCCTGACTTTCTAGATCAGACCACAACAGACCACCCAGAGACTGAAAATTTAGCCAATCTCTACTTGGCTAACATTTCATTGATTTGCATAACTGACTAGTGAGAACTATCCCTCTTTGTGGAGTTAAACCCACCCCCAGGCAACTCCTAACACAATTCAAAGTTTTCTAGTCTGGTGACTCCTGGACTAAATAATAAAACCCGAAATAAATTTTTTTTTTTTTTCAGTTCTAGCACTACCTGATTTCAGTTTCTTGCTTATCAATCTGTCCCTTCTCTCTTTATCCTTCACCGGTCTCACCAAAAATTTATAAAATTTTAATGTTGTTATTATTTTATCATTTTTATATTTACAAACCTTAAAGATAAGTAATGAAGAGTAGATGAAAATTTTATTAAATAGTAAGGTTTCAGTGTTTCTCCAAGAATGCTGTTGGACTCTGGTAAATCTATGGATTTTTTTTTTTTCTGGCTTCCTTTCTATTGGTACAGGCAATTCACATAACTTATATTTGTTGTCATTAGGTTTTTTAATATCCCAGATCCCATAAGTGTTGGTTGAGGTATGAATGCACCTGAAAGACAGGAGGGAATTCACTCGTCTGGTAGCCCCCTACTCTGGACTTCCGCACTGACCGTGGTGGAAGACAACATGGGCCTTGGGTCAGTAGACACTGTCATTTCCACTATCCTAGAGATCTACATCTCCATGTCTTCACAGTGCCCAGCACATAGTAGGCCTTCAACAAATACTTGTGGGTTGGTAGATTAGGTTAATCATCTGTGAAATGCATAGATCGGAGCAGATGAATTTTCTCAGATTTCACATGGCTTTCAGAAGCTGGCCCTGCAGTGAAGATTGGCATATAAATAACTGTTAAGGAAGGACTTCCAAGAGAGACATTAAGGGGACAGGGGTGACAGGATGGGAAGAGGAGGAAGTCAAGTAAAGATGTGATTTTAGGTAGACCCCAGCCTTTACTCAAAGCCACAAGGATGTTCCAGAGTTGAAATTATACCTTAGAGTTCATATAGTCTTGAGTGAAGGGAGCTGGGCTTTTATATTCCAGCACCAGCCACTCGTTGGGTCGGCTACACTAGGACTCTAGGAATGCCCAGGCATTTCCAGCTCTCGCAAAGTGGGTAAAGTGACTCCAGAAGCTCATGGGCTGACCTCTGAAGGGTCTGTGGGCTGGCCATTGCTGGTACAGCTGCTTCCTGGTGGTCCCACTTGGGGGCAAGTCACACTTGGCATTTGGGATTGACCAGATGCTGTCAATCCTCTGATTCCTCAATTCCCCTTTTAAGCCTTCTCTTCCCTCAACACATCTCATGAGTAATATGTAAGACCTAAATATCTTTGCAATCAGTCACATCTGTTTTTTTGTTTGTTTGTTTGTTTAAAGATTTATTTATTTATGCATACAAGAACTAGGGTACATGCCAGAGATGTGGGGGGTGAGATGATTCACCAGAGACAGAGTGGGGAACAGAACAGGCAGATTGACTGAAATACACTGCTGAGGGGAGCAGTGGGCCAGTCAGGAGAGGTCTGCTGAGCCATGTGGGTAGCTTCCTGGCCTGGGATCGAACTCATGCTGTAGTGGCTGCGGATAGCTTCATAGGTTGCATCTTAACCCCTTGCACCACCAGGGAGGCCTCACATCTGGTTCTTTAAGGAGTGAAGTGAGAGACAACGTGCCTGTGTGGCTCAGAATGAGGTTCCAGGTCCATGTAGCACCTGAGCAATCGGGTCACAAAAGAGTGTTTCAGCAGGAGTCACAAGGGAGCATTTTGGAGATAGGATCTCTGGAGGGCATGGTGGTAGCCGGGAGACCATGGTTGCCCTATACACTCACAGAAGCCAGCTCCCACTTGCTTACATCTTTGACTTCTACATGAGGTAGAATTGGATAAAGATGGCCATGATCAAGCCCACAGCCATACAGCTTAGAAGCTTCTGTTTTCTTGCCTGAACCATGCCATTATGGAGAAGTGCTTCACGCTCCCCAAGAGTCGGCATGTGAAGACTGTAAAAGGCAAGCCCATGCCTTCCAGGTACTGGTTCCCATCCTCCAGCCATCACTCGCTCCTTGGATCTATCATCTCCTCCACAGCTCTGGACCCCAGCCCACTCCTCCACCCTTTGGGCTTCTGCCCTGACTCTTACCAACACAGCCACAACCTCCTCCAACAAGAGTCATGAAGCAAGAGTTTATATAGGATTTATTATTTTCAAAGAGTCAAATTTTGGCTTCATTAATGCTCTCTGTTGTACTATATTGCACTGTATTTCTATTTCAATAAATTCTGCTTTGATTTTCATTATTTCCTTCTGTACTTTCTTTGTATTTAATTTGCTCTTTTCTAACTATTAAGATGAGTGTCCAAATAAGTTTTCAGCTTTTCTTATTTTATTTTTTGGTAAGTTTTTTTTTTTAAGTTTATTTTATTTTATTTTATTTTTTAAATATTGATCCATCCATCCACACGAGAACCGGGGTACAGCCCAGATGCACGGGAGGGTGAGAAGATTCACCAGAGACAGAGTGGGGAACAGAACAGGCAGATCGACTGAAACACACTATTAAGGGAGCAGCAGGCGAGACAGGAGAGGTCTGCTGCGCCATGTGGGTTGCTCCCTGGCCGGCTGGGGATCGAACTTGTGCTGCAGAGGCTGTGGATTGCTTCATAGTGTGGTGCTTAACCCCTTGCACCACCAGGGAGGCCCAGTCTCGTATTATTTTGTTTGAAACTCTTTGGGGCCTCTTGGATTTGTCTTGGTTTGTTTCCCAGATTGAGCTGGCTCTCAGCAATTATTTCTTTAAAATAAATTTTCTATGATTTCTCTTTCTCTTCTCCTTCTGGGACCCCCAGGATACCAGTGTGGGTTATCACGTGATAACTTTAGGTTATCACGAAGGGCTCTTACACTATTTTCGTTTTTTTTAAATTCTTTTTCTTGTTGGTCTATTCTTGTGTTTTCTGACATTGTATGTTTGAACCTCACTAATTCTTTTGCATGTATTTGTCTGTTGACACTCCCCAATTGAATTTTTTAGATCCATCACTTCCTATTGTAACTGTTTCAATGTTTTCTCAGTTTTCACACTGCTCCTGTTTATATCATCCATTGTTTGGGTTCCATGAGCATTATTCTAACAGTTGTCTTGAATATAGGCATATTCAGGCATATTCCACTGCTTGCTGCATTGAGACTCCTCAGGGTTTCTTTGCTCTAGCATTTGTGGTATATTCTTAGGTATCTTCATTTTCAATTTTTGTATGTTGTAATAGGAATAGACTTTCAGACCAACGTCTTTGCATATGTTGATCAGAGAGCTGATAAAGACAGGTGTAATTGGTATAAAGAGAGTGGGACAACAGAGCACCATAGGATCACCTCCAGTGAACATCAGGGATTCAAGCTTCCTACTGTACTGTGGGCACCAGAACTGCACAGTGGGGTCCACAGTGATCCCCTCCTCGAGACCAGCTCCTTGGTCTAAATGACTTGAGCCAGCCTCCACCTTTAGGCTATGCATGAGCACTACATGTAGCGTGGGGCACAGATTGTATTTGATACAGGGTCACAAGCCCAGAGTTGTTCTCTTTTCTTTTCCAGTACAGAGACTTAGCTTGTGATGGTGGCTCCTGTTGTTAACAGGGGTTTGAATGCTGGTTAAGGAAAGTATTCAATTGTTGTCTCAGTTTCAGCCCTGGGTGAAAATTTGGCAGGTGTTTTTTAATAGCCCAGCCTCAGGCTACAAGTAGCAGCTTCCTCTACAAGGAGACACAGTTGAGCTGACCTGGTCTGGGCTCGGGCTCAAGCCATTAATCATCACTCTGCACACCAGCTCCTAGAGTTCTCCCAACAGTGCACATTCTGCCCTAGATGCCAACTCTGCACCCTCTTATCCAGTGCAGTGCAGGGTCTCCAAAATCCCTGATGTTGTGGTATGCCCCTGACACTTAAATGTCTGAGAACTGATGTCCTAATGTATATCCCTTCTGGCTCCCAAATGAAGACCAGAATAAATACCTGCTTGGCAGTTTCTGGAAACTGATAAGCTGTCAGAACAACAAACAAACAAACAAACACACAAAAAACAGTATACTTCTCATCCACTGCTTTTAGACTTGGTAACTGTCTTACAGGGAAAAGCAGCCTCATATGCTAGGCTTCCCTCTCTGGAGCTGACTTCTGTTCAGATCTTTGTCCTGTAAGGTCAAATTGATTTATTAAATCTCCAACACCTTCAAGCAAAATTTCTAATAGTTTTTCAGTGTGAGCATTGGTCTGAGGTTTAATAAGCTGCTATTGATAGACTTATTCTGCTCTTTTTAAATGACTTCATAATCCTTTTTCATATTTTTAATTATCTCTTTAATTTTTTTCAAATATTTTAAATATGTTTATGTTGATGCTGCAACTTTTTCTGCTGACTGTAGGCTTTAATATCTTGTTTTGTCACATGTAGGCCAACTGTGCACTCATATTTCTTGGAATGCTATCAAGTGGGAACCTTCTGATGTATTATTTTTCTTGAGACATTGCCAGGTTTGGTTCTCATTGTTTTATTCATTCATGATTAAAAAATTTCAAAAATGCATAAAGGTAGAAAAAATAGTATAATATCCAGTAGAAAGAATAGTATAATATTATAATAGTATAATAGAATAATATAATATCCATCAACCAGCTTTGACAGCTGTCAGCTCATGGATCATCTAGTTTCACTGATAGTCTCCATCCATATCCTTCTGTCATATCATTATTAGTAAATTCCAATATCATTGTAACCATAAATATTTAACTGTGTGTCTTTAATAGAAAAGTACTTTAAACTCAAAATCACAATATCATTATCTCAGCTAAAATAAGAACAAGAATTCCTATATATCACCCAATATTCAGATAGTGTTCAATTTTCTGTTTTTTTGAGAAAGTGATATTTTTATTGTGTATGTATTTGAACCATGATCCAAATAAAGTGTGCACATTGGTTGATATGTATACCACGTCTCTTATAAGATTCCCCATCATCTCAGGCCTCCCTGGTGGCACAAGGGGTTAAGTCGCAGCACTATGAAGAGATTCATAGCCACTGCAGCCTGAGTTCCATCCTCAGCCAGGGGGCTAACCCACATAGCACATCAGCAGACCTCTCCTGTCTCCCTGCTGCTCCCCTCAGCAGTGTATTTCAGTGGATATGCCTATTCTGCTCCCCACTCTGTCTCTGGTGAATCCTCTCATCCCCTCCTACACCTCCCCCCCACATCTGACCTGAACCCTAGCTCTTGTATGCATAAATAAATAAATCTTAAAAAAAAAAGTTTCCCCATCATCTCATTTTCCTCTATAATTCATTCATTGAAAAAATTGGATGATTTTTTTGTCTAGTTTTCCATAGTCTAGGGATTGCTAAATGCATCTTTCTGATACATTCAAAATGATATCAGAAGCATGATTGGTTTCAGATTTTATATTTCATCTTCAGCTCACCAACATTACCTTGCATTACCCTCCTCCCAAAGATTTCCCTTTCATTGCTGTTATTTTTTCTTTTGACTTTTGGTAAATTTATACATGCAGTATAAAGGGTAGAGCTGTTTTGTATTTGATGATTTCTGTATATTTAGGTTACATTATTTCTAACTACCTTTTAGAATTTTCAGCAGAAGGAATGAGGTAGTTGATGATTTTCTGCAGGAGATGTTAACCTAAGATGTGAGAGATAAGGGGAGGCTAGGCGAGGAGCAGGGAGGAAGCAGTGGTTTGGAAATGGGGAAGAGTATTCCAAACAGAGGATGCACCTGAAGGAAGTTTTTGTGGCAGAAAGAGAAGCACAAAAAACTGGAGCCATGGCAGACGGCACAGACTGAACCAGAAGGAAAACTTACTTTCTTTGACCTAATCAGAGAGGTTGGGTTGGCTTAAGGCAATTACCACCTTAATTTCAATTTTTAGTAAGATTTCAACATCTAAACTCCCACATCTTTACAAAAGTTATAGGATAGACAAAGAACTTTCCCCTTCTATTCAACAGCTTATGGTTATCCTCACTAACAAGTCAGGAAATTGTGTCTGGAAAACTTAAACTGTCCACAAGCTCCTAGACAAGCTTGAACTCAAGCTTGAAAGAGGGGATTAGCTTATAAATTTAGTTAAAGTTATTGGTCTTGTCTGGGTGGTAACTACCACACCCTTGGATTCCTTTGTTTGGAAGGCCCATCTTAGTTATCCTGTGCTATTTGGGAGGCATTTTCCTCTTTAGGTAACTCTAGCCCCAAAGTAACTAAAGGAGCTTGGGTGGCTTCCCCTTGGGGGGCAGCTGCCTGGGAAGTCAGCCAAGTTGCCTTTTGGTCTTCTGAGGGGAAGCCAGGGTACAGGTTGAGGCGAGGGGCTGAGAGAAGGGAGGGTTTGGCCCTCTTCATGTGTCTGCCAATAGCCCTGCACACCTCTGCCACCAGACACCTCTTTAGAATTAAAAATATGAGTTGAATGGCTCCCTTAAAAATCATACACATGTCGGTTAGTAGACTTTGCAATAACTCGCTAGGATAGTGCCCAAATAATACTTTTTTAGAGGGTATGTTAATTTCCTTAGGATGCCTGAACAAAGTACCTCAAACTGAGTGGCTAAAAACAGAATGGTTTCTCACATAGTTCTGGAGGTTAGAAGTCAAAATCGGGGCCTCCCAGGTGGTGCAGGGGTTAAAGACCCCTATCAAGCTACCACCAGCCACTGCGGCAGAGTTTGATTCTTGGCCAGCCAGGGAGCTGACCCACATGGCGCAGCAGACTTCTCCTGTCTCACCTGCTGCTCCCCTCAGCAGTGCATTTCAGTCAATCCGCCTGTTCTGCTCCCTATTCTGTCTCTGGTGAATCCTCTCATTCTCCCCCCACCCCCGGATCTCTGGCCTGTACCCCAGAAAAATCAAAAAGTCCAAAATCAAGGTGCTAGCAGGGTCCTAAGGGCTCTGAGAGAGACACTGTCCTATATTTTTCTTTTACCATCTGCATTGTCAGCAATCTTTGGCATTCCTTGGCTAATAGTTGTACCACCTAGTCTCTGCCTCAGTTTTCTCATGGCCATGTTATAAGGATATCAATCAGAACAGATCAAGGGCCCACCCTAATCCATTATGACTTCATTTTATGACTTAACCAATTACACCTGCAATGAATCTATTATCAATGATTTCTATTCCAAATAGGACTTAAACCTTCCCTCTTGAGGGACGGATTCAATCCAGTAAAGAGGAAAAAAATCTGTGCAGAAAAGTTGACTGCTCAGCAATCTGGCAGAATATCATTTGCTGCTTTTAATCTTAGTAATATCCTAAGCCTCCTTGTCTGAGTAATATAGAAGCCATACTATTCAAAAAAGGCAAGAGAAAACTTCCCAGTTTTCTTTATTAGCAGACTCATAAGCTGGGTTTGCCAACATCAGAGTCCGCGGGTTTCTGTCTTTGCTGAGGACTCACCTGGAGACACTAGGAAATGGCTCACATGGAATTCTGGCAAGGTGATTTAAAGATACAAAAAAGGGAGGAGAAAGCATGAAATCTTTTTGGAATTTATTTTGGAGTATGATGAGAAATAGGGATCTTATTTGATATTTATTCCAAATGATAATCACTAGTTATCCCTCTGCTCTTTATTGAGAATATTTACATAGAGTATGTGGCTTGGCTTTGCTCATTACACACTGTTCATGGACATTTGTGTCTTTCCATCCAGAATTAAAATGTGCATCTCTATTTCTTTAAGTGTCCTCCAGAAGGTGCTAAAGTTTTGTTTATCTGCCTGCCTCCTGCATGTTCATTATTATATTTATTTCTTGGTCTTTTTTTTGTTGTTGCTATTGATGTTACCAAAAAGAGAAGTTTCCCATTCTATTTACTTACATATTTATAATAATATAAATATATGTTTACATATATAAACACTAATACACCATATTTTCCATTTTATTTACTTACTTGCTTTCTACGTAACTATTTTTACTTCTAGAATAAAAAACAAATGTTGATATTTCTCACATATTTTTTTAACCAGCCAGTTGAATGAGTCTAATTGCCTCTAATATTTTTTCAGATGATTCTTTTGTGCTCCCAGCATCATCTGAAAATAGTGATACTCTTCTCCAAATGCAGTCTGCACTTTCTGCCTCAAAGTCTTTGATACTGCTGTCACTGTCTGTATTTCCATCATTCCTGTTTTCCAAGAGCTTACTATTCATCAAGATTTAATTCCTTGGGCCTCCCCGGTGGCGCAGCTGTTGAGCGCTGGGTTGCGAAGCTCCCCGCAACCTCTGCAGCGCTGGTTCGATCCCTGGCTGCTCCCCGGCCACCGGAGGAGGGTCCCACATGGCGCACAGACCTCTCCTGCTGCCCGCTGCTCTCCTCAGCAGTGTACTTCGTCCATCTGCCTGTTCTACTCCCTGCTCTGGCTCTGGTGAATTCTCTCACCCTCCCGCGCTTCTGACTATAACCAGTGCTTATATAAATAAATAAATAAATCTTTAAAAAAAAAAAGTACTTCTAAAAGAAAAAAGTTGCTATGATTTAAAAAAAAAAATTAATTCCTTTGTGAAACTGTTTTCCAGTTCTGGAAGAGTTGATTTTCCTCTCCCTGATCTTCCATAAAGCTTTGTGCATGCCTTTATTATAACTTGCATTATAATTATCTCCTTATAGAATTGCTTTCCCCCAGGATACGCTAATAAGCAAATATTTCTTCTCTATACTAAAAGTCAAGTTGGGAAGTTTTATTTGATAATAGAGGAATTCATCTGTGTATTCCCTCTCTTGCAATTTGACACTCAGAATAAGTCAATGGGTGAGTGAACCATAACTCAGTGTTAGGACCCTGAGTTTTCTGTCCCAGTGATGCCTCCTCAGATGCTGGACTCCAATTCAGGGACCTGTCTCCAGGGCTGTCTGCTGGTGTGGACAGGAGCAACTTGGGAAAGAAGTGGGGCCTGATTCTGTGTCCTGTACCCATCCCAGGTCTCATTCTGCTGCCCACGCTCAGCAAGGGTTTCCCTGACACATCTTTGAAAAAGATCACGCCACCTCGAGGCCGAATGGCGCGACTCCTCTTCCTACAAAATGGTCCGCGGCTAGAATTCCAATTCTTTCAGCCTACTTTGCGATCGTTTCGGGTGGTGCAAGGATTTGAGCGGAGTCTTCTGCTTAGTGGCTGCCCTGAGAGTTGCAGAATCAAACTTGCTGAGATAGAAACTGGGTCTAACCCTGGGGAAGAGCCTCCCTCTTCTGCTAAGCGCGGTGAATTCCCAGCTCTGCTAGATCCAGTGCAAGAAAGGCTCAGCCTGCAGGGATTCAGCCAGCTCGCTGCCCTGGATCCTCCCTCTCACCCACAAAGCCTCAGCGAAACCGGGGGTTGCAAGCGGAGGAAACAAGGCGGCTTTAATTTGCATAATGCCTTCGGACAAACAGCCCCTAAAAGGAGGCGGGGAGGCGGCTGTCAGGCCTGGAATGCGCACACCTGTAACAGGGCAGGCTCCTTTGAATTCCTGCAGCTCCGTGGCCTCCCGGGGGCTTCGCCCAGGGCGGTGGGTGGGAGTTTGGCAGCCTGTGCCCTCCGGAGGAGCACTCCACCCAGACCTCCTAGTTGAGGGGCCACCAGGGGAGAGATGACTAGCCACCTTGTTTGTGAAGATCCTCCAAGCAGCCTTCCTCTAGTCTCCCCCACTCCCTTCCCACCTGCACTTCCCACCCCTCCCCACTCACTGGAAACACACTTTCGCCTCAGAAAGAAATTTTGTTGTGTTTTGTACCATTATTATTTTTTTACACTGACGTCTTACTTGGTCCCCCTATATTCCTGCCGTAAGTGAAACCATCCACTGTTTTTCTTTTTCCTTCTGGCTTATTTCACTGAGCATAATTCCTTCTAGCTCCATCCACCTTGCTGCGAATGGCATGAGTTTATCTTTTTTGATTGCTGAATAATATTCCATTGGGTATATATGCCACATCTTCTTGATCCAGTCATCTATTTTTGGGCTTTGGGTTGTTTCCAGGTTTTACCTATTGTAAATAGTGCTACAATAAACATAGGGGTGCAGGTGCTCTTTTGAAAGCAAAAACAGACAATTATAAGTCAGAGACATCCTGCAGGGGAGGAGGAGGGAGAGGGACCAGAGGGAGGGAGGGAGGAGCACAGGGGACTGAGGTGATGGTGCACAGGTGCACTGGGGAAGGAAATTCTATGGGGACTACACCTGAGGGGGTGGGGAGGATGCAAATATTGTTTAAAAATGAACAATGATGTAAAAAATTAACATTTAAAAAAAAACACTAGTTTAAAGATATATCTGCAAAATGGAAAAAAAAAATCTTTCCATGACAGGCTTCCTCAGGGGCCTTTGGATCTGGACCTGATCAGGGAGAGCTTGCAGCAAAGCCCTTTTATTGGGTCGGCTTGACTCTTGCTCATAGTTCTTGCTTCCAAGTTCTTCACCCCATACATGAGGAAACTAAGACCCAGAGAAGTTAAATGGTTTCCCCAGTTCTCCAGCTGGTGAGTGCTGGAGCAGTACTAGTATTTATTTGCTTTTCATAACCTGTTTGGTCAGAATGATTTCCTAATACATCCCCACTTGACCTTGCGAGAAGAGTATTTCCATAAAGCGAAGATTTGGAGACATGATATGAACGCATCTAATGCAATGTGAGAAAAATAGTATTCTCTGACTGAACCTCACCTAGTCCTTAAGACAGTTGCCTCACCCTTTTCTAGAAGGAGAAACTTGAATTTTCTTACCTTGTGCCTGGATCAGCTGCCACTGTGGGGGCGGGGCGGGGGCGGGGCGGTAACACCTGAGGGCTAGGCTTGTGACTTTCAGCCAGAAGGCAGCCAAAGAGTGAATGATATATATTATGTAAAATTGTATAGGCCACAATTCTACCACAGAAGATCCCTCCGAAAAGTCCATCCTTTTCTTTATGAAGTAAGGAGAGAGGGAATTTTTCTCCTGGATCAGGGTAAGCAGAGGAGCTGACCCTCGGGGAGTAGCAGACCTGTCATAATTCAAGGGGAACACAAGGAGGGAGAGAGGTCTGCTAGGCCCTTTTCCCTGGGCCAGCCGTCCTATAGGTGGGGAGAATGTGTCTCACCTCTGGGCAGATAGAACAGAAAGTGCCAAGACTGCATTATTGACCAAGGATGGTCCAGAAGTGAGGCACAACCACAAAGATAGAGGGAAGGAGGGAGGAGAAAACAGGATGGCCATGGGCCCTCAGCAGACATCTCATTAGAGAAGCATTTCTTTGAGCCAGAGAACCCTGAGCAAGATGTGATGAGCAGGGTGGTGATAATGGAGTTGAGCATGAGGTACAAGGAGGGGTCCCCTGAAGCTAAATAGAGGAGGGAGGGACTTGTTCATAACTGAGCATAGGTCCCCCACTGGGGATGTCAAGGAGTCTGGACTACAGTTCCAGCCCTCAGACTAGCACAGCCAGACCTGTTTTCCAGCCGGGATGTCCTCATTCCACTGTGAGAATGAGAGGAGGGCTAGGCATCATGAGAGATTTCAAATAAAAAATGATCCTAGTTCTCCCTGGTGGCAAAAGGGGTTGAGCTCAATGCTGTGAAGCTATCTGCAGCCTCTGCAATGCGAGTTGGATCCCCAGCCAGGGAACTACCACATGGCACAGCAGACCTCTCCTGTCTCACCCACTGCTCCCCTCAGCAGTGTACTTTGGTCTATGTGCCTGTTCTGTTCCCCACGCTGTCTCTGGTGGATCCTCTCATCTCCCACACCTCTGGCCTGTACCCCAGTTCTTGTATACATAAATAAATAAATCTTTTAAAGAAATGATCCTAGACTTCTCATCTCTGAAAGGCTTCAGTAATGTGACAAACCACAAAAGTTCTAGGGGTGCACTCAGAAGTGAGCAGAATCAGAAAATTTCCTTTATATTTTCTGGGCTGAATTGGGCACTGGTTAGGAGGGCAGCAATGAGGTTCCACTGCTGCCAGAGAGCTAACAGAGGACATAGGCTTACAATGAGGAAACTGTGTCCAAAACAAGTCATCTATTTGAAGAGCAGGTTGTATTTTCCACAAATGACTATGGCAGTGGGGCTTTTGGTTTGTTTTTACTGAGGTAACATTGGTTTACAGCACTGTATATGATGCAGGGGAGCATGTTCCCACCTCCTCAGATGTCCATCACCATACCACCCCCACCAGCAGAGCACCAATATCCCTTCACCATAGGTCATTGCCCTTCTCCCCACTTTGCTCCCATCTAAACACTTCCCCTCTAGCAGCTTCAATTCTATAGTCATATTTCCAGGGTTTGTTTTGTTTTGGCTTGCTTTCTTTATAGTCTACATATGAGTGAAATCATCCAGTATTTGTCTTTCTCCCTCTGATGTATTTCACTTAGCATACTCTCCTCCAGGTCTGTGCATGTTATTGTAAAGGGCAAGAGCTCATCTTTTTTTTTTTTTTCCTTTTTTTTTTTATATAGCTGAATAGTATTCCATTGTGTATAGGTACCATATCTTCTAGAAAAGGGTGGGACAACTGTCTTAAGGACTAGGTGAGGTGAGGTTCAGTCAGAGAATATAATACTATTTTCCTCACATTGCATTAGATGCACTCATGTTTCCAAATCTTTGCTTTATGGAAATACTCATCTCACAAGGTGCTTTCATAATAGTTACAAGTCCTTTAGATGCCTTCCTATGCTTTATGCAAATGAGAGAGTAGGAAATAAACTCCATGAAATTCAGGGCTTTTTACCCCAGGGAATTTTCTTGGTATCCAATAGCCTAGAACATGTCAAATTATTTCCAAAGTGAAAGGCCATGCCCATCCGTGTACCACCTGCTACAATAAAGGAGATGTAATGCTTTCCAGTTTGGGAGGGGTTTTTTTTGTTTGTTTTAGAGATAACATTTGAATGTCATAGCCCTATTTACCAATTAGCCTATAAGGCTAATTTTGAACATTGAACAATGCAATAGAATGCTCTACAGCAAGTTCAGTTTGCTAAGCAACCTGCTCTTCCTTTTTTTAGTGATATCCTGGTTTATTTTTTATTCTTTCTGTAACCTAATCAGTACTGTATCAACTTAGCATCTCTTTATATTACATTCTATCTACTTAAAAAATGACTGCTATTTTTGTCTCTTAAGTAAATTTTCATTGATATAGACCTTCTGCATTGTTTGCTATTTTGGAGCAACCCAGGGCTGGATCCCACAGTTGCATCTCTTTCTCAGTATATAGTCTCACTCTAGATAATGGAGTCTGGGACTTTAAGTGTTATTTATTTTATTTTTTTAAAGACTTGTTTTTATTTATTTATGTATACAAGAACTGGGATGTAGGCCAGAGGTGTTTGGGATGAGAGAATTCACCAAAGAAAGAGTGGGGAGCAGAAAGGGCAGATCTACTGAAATACACTGCGGAGGGGAGCAGCAGGCAAAACAAAAGTCTGCTGGGCCATGTGGGTCAGCTCCCTGTCCAGGGATCCAACTCATGCTGCAGTGGCTGGGGATAGCTTGATAGCACTGAGACTTTAATCCCTGAGCCACCAGGGAGGACCCTAAATGTTATTTATTTATATGCCAATGACTTGCAAGTTCATATTTCTAGCCCTAGTTCTCAGTAGAATTCCAGCCATATGTATTACTATATAATTGATATTTCCACTTGACAATTTCCACTTAACAATAAGTATCTCAAAATTACCATGGCCAAAACAAAATTCTTTAAAAAAAAAAAAATTATTTATTTATTTATACAAGCACTGGGTACAGTCAGAAGCACGGGAGGGTGAGAGAATTCACCAGAGCCAGAGTGGGGAACACAACAGGCAGACTGATGAAATGCACTGCTGAGGGGAACAGCGGGCGGCAGGAGAGGTCTCTGAGCCATGTGGGACCCTCACCCGTGGCCAGAGCACGAATCGGGGACTGAACCCGTGCTGTAGAGGCTGCGGGTAGCTTCGCAACCCAGTGCTCAACCGCTGCGCCACCGGGGAGGTCCTATCAGCAAGTCTTAATGAAGGTGTTTCCAAACACAACCTCAATCTCTAAAATACTTTCACATCTCACTATGTCTTTCCCTGCTTCAAGTTACCATACTCTCTAACCTGGACATTTGCAATAGCCTTCTAAAAAGCATCCTATTTCTTCTCCCATTCCTCCCCATCTTCTACACTACATCCTCTTTACAGCAGCCAGAATGATTCTTAGAAACATAATTGACATTAAATTCCTCCAAAGCTTTTTCCAATGCAGATATCATAAAATGAACATACCTAAACCTAGTCTGCAAGATCTTCCCAAATCAGGTCCCTGATCATCTCTCTGAACCATGCCAGGCCACTCCCTCCCAACCATTCCTCCCAACCATTCCTCCCGAGGCTGATGCTTTCGTGAAAGTCCCAGACCTGCAAAGTGAGAAGTGTGAATTTAAACAAGTATAGCTTCTGGAGATCTACCCTTTCCTAGCCTCACTGCATTCACCCCATGCACCTCATCGCAGACTCTCAATGCCTGACAAGTCGCTTCTCTCAACTCCCAGAGAATTGCAACACAGCGGGAACAGGGGTGATGCATGTCTATGTGCCGTGTCATGCTCCGACTCCCCTGACTCCTGCCATTATAGCTTTCAAAGTGGATAAACTAAAGGTTAAATTTGAGCATAGGTTGTTTTGGCTCTGACTCTTGCAATTTGAAACCTTACCCAAGTTCCAGCAAAAGATCAGGGCACAGAAGAGAGCCTGTGGGTTTCTTTTTTCTGTCAAGAATTATCCTCTTTAGTAATTGTGGTTGTTCAGGTGAACTTAATAATGAGATAATAACTAGATACATCCGGTTCACTTTGTATCAGAGATATAGCAAGGAGATCTATGTCAGTTGGTCTGTCAATCAATCACGAACCATTAGGATAGTTTTTTTAAAAAGAAAAATAAATATTCCACGCTCTGTTTTAAAACCATAGCATCAGATTTTCCTGGGTTGAAGAGATATTTATGTGAATTAAGTTTCAAAACCTTCTTTGTAATGCGTAAGTTGGATAAGATCAGCTGCTTTCCAGACTTCCTGGGAGTGAGTTAGATGACCCTGCCCTGAAAGATACCACGTGAAACTCCAACTACAACCATAGACTTATAACTCCTATGGTAACTTCTTTTTTAAAGGTTGAGAAAAAAGAGACCAGGAGGGGTAAGCAACCACCATCTCCCATTCAGACAAGCTTCCTAGTAGCAAAACCAGGACCTCAAGCCTGGGCTCTGAATGAATGTTGCCAAGTGGGGAGATTGGATTGGTTAGAGACTGGAATTCCAGAATTTAGGAAAGTACTAATTCCTCCTCACAGAGGAGGAAGTGAATATGGATAGTCTGAAGGCAGTTCAGGCCTGGGGGAAGGTAAGTGTGAAAGGAAGGAGCAAGGATAATCTCCATCCTCATCCCTCACCCCCACCTCACCCTCAACCTGCCTCTTCAGCTGTGGTGGATTTTCCCAATGAAGGTAAACTTTACCTGGCAGGCTGGCAGGCTTGCTGGAAGAATGGAAGGGTAACATCTGGTGAGGGATAAAAATAGAAAGTATCATTGGGCTTTTATGGCTGCTCACTTGAAAGACGAGCATAAATCATTCCTTTGCCCAGAGCCCTTATCTGTTTTTTATGCCTTCAACTGTGGGTGTGTAGCAGGTGGGGACAGAAAAGGAGGTGGTAAGGAAACTTCTCTTCAGTGGAAATCCCCTCTTGGTCATGCATCCATTTGAAGGAGTTGGGGGTTGTATCCATCATGTCTAAATGGAGAAAACATCTGCAGAGGGTAAACAGAGAAGTAGACATGAACGAGACAGAGGGAGAGGATGCAGGAAAACACAGGCTAATACAAGGATAGAAAGAAAGCCCTCCAGGGAGGAAATGGAAAGAGAAGACAGGACTGGGCCAGGCCCCATCGCACTCCAAGTCCATCTTCCATGCCTTCCTGAAGGTTTTATTTGACCCTATGGTTTTCTGTACCCCTTGGCGCATTGCTGGGATTTAGTGCTTCTTGGTGTCCAGTGTTAGTTTAGAGGAGATTCCTCCCAGAATTTTGGTTGAAAATTTGGAAAGGGTTGCAAGCAGGAACCAGGGGATCTCTGGTGGTCCTTGGCTGTCTACTCATAACCAACAGGGACCCCAGAGACCTCCCTCTACCTTGACTTCTCCCCATAGCCTGGAAACCTGGCATCGTTTTCCTTTGACTCCCATCCCCCTGCGAGCAGCCAGGCCGATGAGATTTTCTTTTAATGTGTCTCTGCTCTTAGTCAGCACAAAGGCCTCTATTCTGTTCAACTGATATCCTGCTCCTCTCCCTACAGTCAACATTTCTTTAGCCTTAATCCCTTAAAACCCCCTTAAACAACTCAAAAGCAATAAAGAGATAGTTCTTGGTTACATTTCTCCCTTTTGCTTTGTTCTTCCTAAACCTGTTCTCAGATTGCAGGCCAGAAGGTCTTTGTGTGAATGTTGACTCATCTCGTTCATTCTAATGAGATCACCGACAGCATAGACTGGGCGGCTGGTGCTCCAGCTCAGGTGTTGGGTAACAGAGCTGTCTGGCTGTGACTGAGCTTCCTGGAGGAGAAGGGAGGGAGGGGGACCTTCTGTGCCTGGGACTTTGTAACATCAGCTACTCCCAGGAGTCTAAAGGTGTGACCTCTGGATACTGCAGGGTTGCTGATCCTGAGTGACCAGTGCTCTTCTGTCCCCAAACACCTATACCTGTAATGAGGTGGGAAATCTGTCTTTCAGCTCACTCCCTGGGGTTCACATTACACCTCATATAAAAATACAGATGTTACTCATTAAACTGTTAACTTAAAATTAGTTTCTTAGCACAAATATGTTTGATAAAGACTAGTTACAACCCAGTCTGCATTGAGAGACTACATTTTAATAGAGAAAAGCCTTGGTGAGGTAAAGGAATACAGAACCCATGGTGACCTGAGGCAGAGCACCTGCCACGAATTGGACAAAGCCCATTGCTTCTCTGAACCCTGGAACCTCATTTACAGAAAGAGGAAAATAGAATGTTGTTAGGTTAAGTAACATTGAAAAGTATAGAGAAATAGCAAATAAATGGAATGGATCGATATATTGATACTACATAGTAATTGATAGGCCAGATAATGAAGCAAAGTATGAAGGAAGTGTTATTGCCTGGGCGCTGGACTTACACAAATGTGCACAATTAAATGAACTCTTATATATTATACTATAATATGATATACACATACTATGCTATTAATATATTTTATTCTGCTATTAATATAAATATAAAATTATTATACATTACATTATTAATATTTATTATATATTAATATAAATATATAATTATACTATATGCAAATATAATATATATTATATTTCTTTTGGAATGGAGTGAAGGGGTTGGGTGAAGGAGATAAATGAAAAGAAGTTGACTTGGAAAAAATATCTCCAAAATGTAAAAGCACTAAGTGCTTTTGAGTTTATTGTTTAATATTTTTGGTGAATTGAAACTTTTATCATTATGTAGTGATGATCTCTACTCTTAATGATGCTTTTTGTCTTAAATCATACTGTGTTAACACAGTCACACTACTTTTCTTTAGGTTATTATTTGTCTGATACATCTTTTTAATTCCTTTTACTTTTAGCTTTTGTTCTTAAGCTTGAGGTTTAAACCATAAGCATGATATCAATGATCTTTTGCTATTTTTGAAGTTTGTCATTGTGTTTATAATTTTCAAGAATGTTTCTCATTTCTTTTGCTTCCTGAATCGCATCCTTTCTTTTCAAGATTTGTCATTCTGCCTTGTTCATCTTGATCCTTCTGCTTCATAGTGTTGACTCTTTTCAAGCACCTGATGAGCCATGGTTATTTGTTCATATTTCTAAATGGACTCTTGGTAAGCAGCTGTAGCTTTAACAAATTCCCCTGCCCTCATTCAACTCTGTTTCCCCCAACAGACCTCCCCTTGAATGGGGAGGCTGCAGAGGCACTGCCTGCAGAGTACTTGCATGGCACATAGGAGTCTTCACATTGTCAAAAAAAGAAGACTGCAGGGACCTCCCTGGTGGTGCAAGGGATTAAATCTCAGCACTATTTAGCGATCTGCAGCCACCCACTGCAGCCTAAGTTCCAACCCCAGCCAAGGAGCTAACCCACATGGCACAGCAGACATTTCCTGTCTCACCAATGCTCCCTTCAGCAGTATATTTCAGTCAATCCTCCTGTTTTCCTCCCTGCTCTGTCTCTGGTGAATCCTCTCACCCCCCGCCCCCACTTCTGGCCTATACCCCAGCTCTTGTATACATAAGTAAATAAAATAAATCTTAAAAAACAAAGACGTCAGTGGACAGGAGAAATGCTCTGGTTGGGCCTCCCTGGTGGCGCAGTGGTTGGGTGCTGGGTTGCGAAGCTGCCCGCGGCCTCTGAGGCGCCGGTTCGATCCCCGGCTGCTCCCCGGCCACTGGAGGAGGGTCCCACATGGTGCGCAGACCTCTCCTGCCGCCCGCTGCTCCCCTCAGCGGTGTGCTTCGGTCCTTCTGCCTGCTCTGCTCCCCGCTCTGTCTCTGGTGAGTTCTCTCACCCTCCTGTGCTTCTGACTGTACCCAGTGCTTGTATGTATAAACCAAACAAACAAATAAATGAACAAATCTTAAAAAAAAAAAAAAAAAAAGAAAGAAATGCTCTGGTGCACTTCTTTCATTGAAAGAGCTGATATCTCTCAGCTTCTGCTGGTCTATCTTTGCTATGCAAAAATCCCAGCTTTTGCTCTGCTTCTTCTGACACAACCACCTCAACTGATCCTCCAGTTCATTCAAGAGCTGCTTTAATGGCTTTTCTTGTGGCTGATGACCCACCGACTGCTCTGCGCAGGACAGGAGGGGCTATGGCGATCAGCTTTTACCTCGTTCCCTTACTGTCCACCACTGGGCAGCCACAGTCGTTGGTGGATTCTTTTGAAGGAGCTTCCTTCACTCCTCTGTTTCAGATGCATTTTCTCCATGAACCTCATCACATCTGTTTTCTAATTTACATCAGCCTCTTAAAATTTTTAACTCCCTGTGCTATTTTCCAGTTATTAGTTTGTTTTTTAAAGTATGCAGTCCATGTTGAACTAGATATTTCATCATTTTCTAAGTTTGATTTGTAGATTTTAATTATAATAGGTTAAGAGTAAATTGCCTCAAAAGAATACCTGTCCCCCTATGTTTATTGCAGCACTATTTACAATAGGTAAGATATGGAACAATCCAAATGCCCAAAAATAGATGACTGGATCAAGATGTGGTATATATACACAATAGAATACTATTCAGCAGTCAAAAAGATAAACTCATGCCATTCACAACAACACGGATGGAGCTAGAAGGGATTATCCTCAGTGAAATAAGCCAGAAAGAAAAAGAAATATATTGGATGATTTCACTTATAGGAGGAATGTAGGGGAACCACAGAAGGGATCAGGAAAAAAAAATAGCTAATAATAAATTTAAAAAGCAAAATTAGCAGGCAATTATAAATCAGAGACATTCTGCAAAGGAGGGGGAGGTAGAGGGATCAAAGCAGGGGAGGGAAGAGCAGAAGGGACTGTGGTGATGATTCATGGGGGATTTGGTGGTGGGGATTTTACGGGGGGTACACCTGAAAGGAGAAAACATACAAGTATGCACTGTACAAAAATGAACAATGATGTAAATATATATATACATGTAAAAGAGTAAATTGCCCATTCTATTTTTTCATCTCAATAAAATATAGCTCTCTATTTTAAAAACTATTTTGGATAACCCTATCAAATTATATTAATAATCTTATGTTTAAAAAAAAGATGTTTGCTTCACAATAAAGAGTGGAAGAAAAATAAATATCCCAATTCCCCTTTTAACTAACTAGGATAATTAGTCTATTAGTGGACATGATTTGGAATATTTCATGCAATTTAATTAGAATCATCTATGCCTCTTATGCTTCTAGCATTTTACTTGGTAATCGTGAGTATTATTTTACTTTATTTTCTGTTCTTCTCTTATAATCAGAATAAATACTTATATTTCCTTTCTCATTTTTCCAGAGAAGAGATGAGGGGAAATACTGTCACTTTCTGGATATTATGACACATGTGAAACCTTTAAAAATTTTCCTAAATCAGTCTCTGATAATTTAGTTTTGTGGAAGAGAAATACCAACTTTTATTTTTTTATTAATTTTTTTATTGAGGTGACATTGGTTTACAACACTGGATATGATTCAGGGCAATTTATTCACTCATCCTCAGATGTATGTTTCCACGCCCCATTCCCACCACCAAGTCACCCATAGATAGCCCTTTACCATAGACCATTGGGCTCCCTTGCTCCTCTGACCCCTCACTTACCTTTCCTCCCCTTCTAGTAGCCTCAGTTCTACAGATATATTTCTGGGGTAAGTTTTGCTTTAGTTTTGTCAGCTCCTTTGTTTTGTTTCTCTATACTCCACATGAATGAAATGATGCAGTATTTGTCTTTCTCTTTCTGAGTTATTTCATTTCATATAATGTCCTCTAGTTTCATACATGTTGTCACAAATGGCAAGAATTCATCTTTTTTTATAGCTGAATAGTATTCCATCATCATCTTGACTTATTCATCTGTCGCTGGGCACTTTGGTTGTTTCCATTTACTGACTATAGTAAATAGTGCTGCAATGAACACAGGCATACATATATCCATTTGAATTAGTGTTTTTGTAGATATGTAGGAGTGGAATTGCTGGGTCATATGGTAGATCTATTTTTAATGTTTTGAGAAAACTCTATATTGTTTTTTCGAGGGGCTAGATCAGTTTATATTCCCACCAAACAATGTAGGAAGTTTCTTTTTCTCCACACCCTAACCAACATTTGTTGTTTCTGCATTTTTTTAAGATTTATTTATTTATGCATACAAGAACTGGGTGTATACAGGCCAGAGGTGTTGGGGGTGAGAGGATTCACCAGAGACAGAGTAGGGAACAGAACAGGCAGATCTACTGAAATACACTGCTGAGGGGAGCAGTGGGCGAGTCAGAAGAGGTCTGCTGCACCATATGGGTAGCTCCCTGGCCAGCAGGGGAATCAAACTCGTGCTGCAGTGGCTGCAGATAACTTCATAGGTTGTATTTTAACCCCTTGCACCACCAGGGAGGCCCTGTTTCTGGATTTTTGATACAGGTTATTCACACAGGAATGAAGTGGTATCTCATTGTGGTTTGAATTTACATTTCCCTGATCACAAGTGATGTTGAACATTCTTTCATAAGCCTGTTTGGCTATCTGCATGTCTTCTTTGAAGAAGTATATATTAGATATTCTGCCCATTTTTTAAAAACTGGGATTTTTGTTTTCTTTTCGTTGAATTATATGAATTCTTTGTAGGTCTTGGATATTAGCCAGATATATGCTGGGCAAATATTCTCTCCCATTTTTAGGGTGTCTTTTTGCATTAATGATTGTTTCTTTTGCTGTACAGAAGCTTTTCAGTTTGATGTAGCTCCATTTGTTTATTTTGTTGTTGTTTTCCTTGCTATTGGAGTTAAGACCCCAAACTCATCTCTGAAGCCAATGTCATGAAGTGTTTTCTTATGGTTTCTTCTATGTATTTGGTGGTTTCCAGTCTTATATCCAACTCTTTAATCCATTTTTAATTTTTAATTTTAATTTTTGCATGTTGTATGAGAGAGTGGTCAAGGTTCATTTTTCTACATGTGGCTGTCCAGTTTTTCCAGCACCACTTGTTAAAGAAACATTCCTTTCACCATTGCACACTCTTGGCTCCTTTGTCATAAATTAACATTCAATATAAATGTGGGTTTATTTCTGGGATCAATTTTATTTCATTGATGTGTATCTTTTTTTTTTTTATTCCAACACCATACTGTTTTGATTCTACATCTTTGTAGTATAGTTTGAAATCTGGGTGTGTGATATCTCCATTCTTCTTTTTTTGTTTAGTATTGCTTTGGCTATATAGGGTTTTTGTAGTTCCATATAAATTTCAGTAATATTGGCTCTATTTCTTTTAAGAACTCCATTGAAACTTTGGTAGGGATTGCAAACAATTTAGTTTTTGTCTCCCACATAGAGACTTAATGAAAGCTAAAATTTCTACCTAACTCTAAATTTAATAGGCTAGTCAATACTCTGGAAATTTTCTTAGAAATCTTCAACTCACCAGCTTTTCTTTCTGCATTCTGTTAAAAGAACATATTCTTTTAATTAGGACACTCGGCCTGGGAGGCATGAAGCTCACCTGTTTTAAAGAAAACTTGAGTTTTGCAGAAAGTCCAAGTGATTCCAAGACAGACAAGCAGAAATATACAAGTCTCTCAAAACACACAGTTCAATCCTGTCTGCCTGTGAGGCATGACACTCGCAAGCAAGAAACCTTAGGGCTGAATTTCCTAGAGAACAGTTCCTCCGCACAAGGAACGATACTGTTAATATACTCATTCACCCAATAAAACTCAACAGAGCCAGAAATTAACCACTTCTATCTGATCAATTGATTTTCAACCAAAATACCTCATCAGTAGATAAGGAAAAGTCTTTTGACAAGGAACGATGCTGACTTTTCCACCCTGCCCTGGACATTTAGGATCAGAATATTTCTACCAGGATACACAGTGTTCCAAGAGATGCTAAAAAGCAGACCTGTTCTTCTTTCAGCCTGGGGAAAGGAGGAGAAGAAGGAAGGGGCGAGGGGGCTGGTGGAGGGGAGGGGAGATGAGGAGAGGAGAGATTATCTTCTCAGACATGCAGAGAGAAAAGGGAGGTGTGGATGCCTGTCACAAACCACCTTTCCTCTTACTGTAAAGTAATAAAAACAAACAGCATCCTAACCTCTCTGCTGGGGAATGGGGCTGCTGTTTACAGATAAACAGAGACCTGCTGCCTGTTAGGATCCCAGTAACAAAATTCAGTCAGAAGATTGAAAACACAATTGTGTTTACCTATCAGCAGCGACATGCCAATGTCATGTTGGTGGCGGAAGGCAAAGGTCATGTTTACTGCAAGCAGAGGTGCCTGGAGCTTCTTGGATGGGGCCTGGGGGCCTCAGCACAGGGGTTCTTGAGAAGGGCTGCTGCAGCAGTGAACCAGCAGACATCTCTGGCCTCAAGCCACACCATGTAGAGTCATGGAAGCAAAGTCCTGAGAATGTTCTGTGTAGGAGCACGGGAGCACCTTGGTGACTAAAATGGGCCTCTTTGGCCCTGGGAGCTGGCTCTGATTTTTCTAGTCCCCAGAAAGTTTACTTCTAGCTGGGGATTCTTCTCTCCAAAAATAGGTCAGAGCAGCAGAGGTCACAACTGGCATACAAGAGCATCTGTCCTAAATACATATTACTATGGCAGCCGCAGGACAAGCCTTCCCCTCCCCAGAGACAAGTCCTGCCTGCCCCGTGCTTCCATCCCTTAAAAACAGAAGGGGCTGCTCTGCAGTCAGAGACCCAAACCCACCCTGGCTCTGCCACGTGCTGTTAGGATGATCTTGAGAGGTTACTTAAGCTTAAATAACCCAAATGTCAGCAACAATAAAAATAAAATTGTTCATGTCTTAGAACAAGTAAGAAGATTAACAGAAATCACAAAGTGCTTTCCACAGTTCCTGGTGGTAAGCACTCAACGAACGTAGCTGTTCACACAGGGATGTTGGGGATAGAATCAGGAATATACTGGTGTTACAAGAGCTGAGGAAGAGCCCAGCAGACTGTGTTCTCCACAGGCAGGCTACGCATGGCAGCGCCCAGGGGGACAGGCAGGGCAATCAACTCCAAGTTTGTCTTGGTGTTTCCTGGAGTCTCTGGTCCTGGAAAATACCCAGTCCCAGGCAAACTTGGTTGGTCACCTAGAAAGTAAATAGAATTTGCTTGGGGAATGGTTGTAAGTGGTGTGACTCATGGAGAGCTTGTCCTCAGTGCAAGCTCCACTGTGCCTTGAAGCCCAGATTTTTGGTGGAAGGGGCCTAACAAGGGATAATGGTGCTTAACTTCATTCCTTGTTAATGGCTTTAATTGGAGCTGGGGTTATCTGGCAGGGCAACTTCAACCCCGCCTGCCGGGCAAATCCCCTCCCCACTGGGCCCGGTCATCAGGCAGATTTGCACAGAGGGCAGCTTTCCTTCATACTCTGCAGGGAGAATCATGCAGATTGTTCAGGTGACATTGCCTTGGAAGGCAGACCCCCCCCAGATGAAGCTGAGTTTTCCCTGACCCCAATCCTTCTGAGCTGTGAGCAGCTGTTGCAGCCCAACAAGGACCCCACACCTGTGGCCCCTCCTGACTTTAGCTTTAACATCAGGGAGAGGCCAGAATGGAGACTTTGAGAGGTCCACTAGCCTAATGCATGCCACGCATGGCTCGTCATTTCAGATTTGCTGTCAGGTGTCTAGGGGGTCACTGACACACCCTGGATTTGAAGAGCCAAGGCTCAGCACCTCTAGGTTCCTTACAGTCCTTCCAAATTTATATATAGAGACATTTTCTGAGCGGTTAATCTGCAAAACCTAAAAAATAGAAAAATCATCCTTCCCTTGCCTTGAAATACAGCCTTGTAAAGCAGATAGATATTTAACAGGATCACAACAAATGAGATTGGTATAATATCTACAGAATGAACTGTGATTGTGACTCTATGGTTCTATAAATAACAATGAGGTTTTTTTTCAAGTCATGCATACAATCTAGGCACAAGCCAGATTTGGGGGATGCTTCTGTCAACTGGCTATGTTGACCCCTCCACATTCTCTCACAGTGTGGGCAGACGAGGCCCATAGGCCCAGAAGATGAGGGCAGGCTTTGCTTCTGAGAGATGCTCAGGCCAAGGGTCCAAAGAGGGCTTGAAAATTTATCTTCTAATAATCAAAGAAATGGAAATTAAAATAAGATGAAACACTATTTCACACCCATCAGATTGGGTAAATATTAAATATTATTTCATTTGCACACATTAAAGTTCATTCTTTGTGCTCTCAAATTTTATAGGATCTGATAATGAATGTCATTTATCCAGCATGGCTGTCTCACAGCTGGTTTATTATTCACCTATTGGAAGACCTCTTGGTTTCCCCTCATTTTTTCATGATTCCAAATAAAGCTGCTGGAAATACTTATGTGCGAGATTTTGCCTGGACATATATTTTCAAATCACTTTGACAGATACCTACATGCTCAGCAGCTACACTAGTAAAGTATCATCCTATTTTAATTCTTCTTATTTGAATTCTTCCCCCCAAGACTGCTTTCAGAATTGATATTTGGGTGGCCGTTTTTTATAACTATTTTTATTGTGTTTTTATGTTTAAATGACAGTAAATTGGATATAATATTTTAAGATTAAACTATCTTTCCTTAAAAGTTTAAAAACATTATTCCATTGTCTTTTGCTTCTGGGGTCATTGTTCAGAAGCTGGTTGTCCATTTGATTATTGGTTGCTTTTTTTGTGTGTATGATCACCTTCCTCTTGAAAATTTTGAACAGACAATATTCATCCTGATATTCATATATTTCATTAAAATGTGTACAAAGATTTTTGTGGTGGTTGAATAAACAAAGAAATGATGTGTGACATCATATCTATTCTCAGCCCCTCACCTTTTTTTTTAATATAGCCAGCCTCCCCACAAGCTATCCATAACTAGGTCATTATTTAACCTGATCAATAGAGTTCATTATTTCTTTGAATATTGAGCATTTAAACGATTTAACTACATTCTTTAACTGTATCACATAACCTCAGCACTAGCACCTGGTCAAGTGTTCCTGCAGCTCACCTCTCTGCTTATTCCACCTCTGCCTGCCCCATCTGTCTGCACATCTGCATCCATTAGGTTTCTCACCCTCATTTCATTTTCTTATGCCATTACCTTTATAATAAATTTAGCTTTATTGATAGATAATCCACATACTCTAAAATCCACCCTTTTAGAGTATATGCTATTTTACCATCTTCACTATCTAATTCCATAACATTTTCATCACTCCAGAAAGAAACTCCACATTCACTTCTCCTTCCCTCCCTCCCTCCACTTGCTTCCTGTTCCCATGAATCTGTCTATGCTAGACACTGCATATGAACACATCATGTGACCTCTAAGTGCTGGCTTCTTTCACTTAGCACAAAGTTTTCAAAGTTCACTTTATTCTTTTTTATGGCCAAATATTATTCTATTGGAGTGAATATACCACCTTTTGTTTATCCACTTGTCAGTTAATGATTTGTCATTTTGATGGTGCTTACTTTTTGGCTATTTTAATAAAGCTTTTATGAACATTTGTATATAAGATTTTTTTCTGAGTATGTATTTTCAACCACATTCTTCCATAAACATAATTTTAATGGACTTATCTACTCAGATATTTTAATTAGCAGCTCTCATATATGTAGATTTATTAATCATTTTTGGTGATCAAGGAAACTGTAGAAATAAGAGATATCATCATATAGACAAATGTAGTTTGTTAAACTTGGGAAGGCAGGCATATATTTTCAGTGTTCTAGGAGAGGAATTGCTGGGCCTTAAGGTTTAACACTTTAAGGAACTGCCAAATGTTTTCCATAGTGATTGCACCATTTTACAACCCCACCGACAATGCATTAGGGTTCCGGTTTCTTTGCATCCTTGCCAGCAACTGACATTTCAGGCTTATGAATTTTAGACATTCTAATAGTTGTCTCATTGTTGTTTTAATTTACATTTTCCTAATGACAAATGTTGTTGAGTATCTTTTCTTATGCTCATTTTTCATATGTATATCTTCTTTAATAAAGTGTCTGATCTCTTGCTCATTTTTAATTAGGGTGTTTGTTTTCTTATTAAGTTTTAAGAGTTCTTTGTATATTTTGTATACAAGTCTTTTATCAGACATATGATGTCTATGATACTTTTAAAAATAAAACTTAAAAAAACATTTAAGGAATGAGAGGAAGGGAAATAATGGGGAGGAATGATCTGTGGAGCTGGAAATCCTAATTTTGCTTCTAGTTTTCCTCTTTGTTAGTGGTATAATCTTCTAGAATCTCAGCTTCTCTCTCTGAAAACAACAACAACAACAATATCTATATTTGAGGACGGTTGTAGGGACCAAATTGAGTGACCTTAAAAATTGCTGATGTTTAGTAAAGATTCAATAAGTGGTAGTTTAAAAAGATTTGGTTAGCAAGTGTGGGGACCAGGATGCAAATCTAGGATTACTTTCTAAACTTGTGATTTTTCCCAGCTATCCCACTAGAGGGCAGCATTAGAAGTCAGGCAGGATGGGGGCCAATTTTGTCTCTGCTGCCTGCTAGCTTGGTGACATTAGAAAGGTGACTTCACCTCTCTGAGCCTCACTTTCCTCAACTATAGGATAGAGTAAGAGTTAGATGAAAGAATGCATTTTTAAAAGGAGCATCACTAACTCTGGAACACAACTGATGGTATATATTTTATTTATATACATTTTTAAAAGATTCACCATGGTATATTGGGAAGACACTGAATTAAAAGCTAGAGGTTCTGGGCTCTTAGACTATCTTTGTCTTACCCTGTGTGACCTCCAGAAAGTCTTGACCTCTCAGGATTTTTAAATCTTCATCTAGATTAAAGGATTAGAATTCCTGGGTTTGGGGGGGCTTTTAAAATATCAATATTTTATATATTGATTGATATTTTATATACATAAAGTGCCCAAATCAAGGGAGCAAATGCCATTGCAGAGAAAGAGAAGGGAATGAGATTGAAGAAGGACTCATAAAGAGGTTCAGTTGTATTTTAATGCTTTATTTCTTATGAAAATTTTGAAGTAAATACAGGGAAATGTTTAGCTTTGATGAATCTATGTGGTATATGATAGACTTATTTCTCATACATTTAAGAGAGAAAGAAGAGTTTGGGGAAAAAGATATTGAGAGTAAAATTATTTGATGAGGACATTCCAGGCATAAGGAAATGAGCAGAAACACAAAAATGATAATTAGTATGGGATTTCCCATGATATTCTGGATGCATGAATTTCAAGGAAGGGAGTGACTGAGATAAGCAAGCAGTAATAGAGTCTGATCAAGGAGGCCCTTGTTTGCCAGCCTGGGCAGTGTGACATTATTTTGTCTATAGAGGGTATAGGGGAGAGTGGTCACCAAAGAATTGTATGATTATATGATGTTATATTTTAAAATCATTTATTTGTTCTTTATTAATTATTCCACTGACTAATTAGCTTGCAAATGCCATGTCACCATCCTGAGTTCTAAAGCTGCAGTGTTAAAAACGATGAACACAGTTCTTTCTTTGATAGAGTTAGTCTTGGGCAAACAGACACCGAAGCTATTACTTACCAGATTAATCAAGTGCAAATTTGATGCATTGCTCCAGCAAAGTGAAGATGCTGGAGGCAAGCACACTAAGTAGGGTTTGTTACAAGAATCTGAGAAGGGGCATATTTAGAGGGGATGACTTGGACAGTGGTATATCCAGTTATATTGTCATTTTTATGTGGAAACATAACAAAAATATTGCAAAAGATGGAGAGGAAAGGATGGCATTGAGAAAGATTTAGGAGGTGAGGACTGGTTAGATGAATGGAGGAAAAGGGTAATCACAACATCACTGATACCTTTAGCAGAACACTGGGGGTGGGGAAGGGAGGCGGGGGTGCCATCTTTTATGTAGAAGGATAATGTTTACTGTGTTCTTCCTATCTTTGCATCCATGATCCTCAAAATTATTCAGCATCTAGAGGTACTTGTGTTTTCTGCAGAACACAATGAAATATTGACTAGCACTTTGAAAATAAAAAATAAAATTTGTGATAATTAAACATCATTTTAAATTATCTTCTAGCAAAGAAAATTCCCATTGAATTGTACACACTAAAGGATGCATTTCATAGTATGTGAATTATATGTCAATACAACTAAAGTTATTAAAAAGATGAAGTTTAAAAATGAAGTAAGGGCAGCACGAGTTCAATCCTCAGCGGACCAGGGAGATACCCACATGGCCCAGGAGACCTCTTTTGTCTCTCCCACTGTTCCCCTCAGCAGTGTATTTCAGTTAGTCTGCCTGTTCTGTTCCCCGCTCTGTCTCTGGTGTATCCTCTCATCTGCCACATCTCTGGCCTGTACCCCAGTTCTTGTATGCATAAATAAATAAATCTTTTTAAAAAATGAAGTAAGGGCAAGAAATGTTGAAAGGGAATGTTCAGGGCTGGATGAAGGGGCGGGCAGAGGTACACTTTTGAAACAATCAGTAAGGCCATATCTGACAAGGTGTTGTTGGTCAGATTAAATAATAGCCTAGTTAAGGATGGCTTGTGGTATGTCCAAAGGCCAGGTGAGGGGGTGAGAATAGATGTGATATCACATAGCATTCATTCAACAACAGTTCATTCAACAACAGTTGCAAAACTCCCAGTATACCTTACAGTGAAATAGATGAACATCAAGACAAAAGTAAAATATTCCAGATTTTCAGAGGAAGGTGATCATATGCACAAAAAACAAAATGACATCTAAATTCTGTACAACAATATCAGAAGCAAGAAGACAACAGAATAGTGTTTTTAAATTTTTTGAGGAAAAGAAATTTAATTTAGGACTTTATATTCAGTTATGATGTCATTTTTATGTGGAAAATAACAAAAATATTTACAAAAGATATACCACCCAAGTACTCACTTCGAAAGTACTCTTAGAGGCAGAATTCAAACCAAGATGAAAAATTAATTCAGGAGGACATTTTTGGAGGAATAAAAACTATACATCAATTATATGTATGTGTATAAATATACTTCTATATGATAGAACACAAGTGTTGTACGTAAAGGTAGTTTCAATTTTTTCTCATGCATATTGATTTATTATCATTTTGTTTCATAAAAATTGGATATTACATGCATCTCGATTTTCTTTTTTATTATAAATTTTTATCATAAATTAAATCATATTTTCCCTTTTACCATCAATAATAAATTATGAAACTCATGAAATTACCTTGTATAAAGTTAATTATTTTAGTGACAGTATGATGGCCCATGTATATAAACTGAAACATTTTCAACTATATCTATAATGATAGATACTCACTGTCTTCCACTATTTTTGCCTCTGAGGACAAACTAGAGTAAATATCCATGTGTATAGCTTATTAATTTATACTTTTACTTACATGGGATAGATTTCAAAGGAATGGGCCTGCTGGGTTCAATATAAATGCAATTAAAAACATCCTAATGTGGAAAATTCCAGACATACACAAAGTAGGGATAATAATATCACATAATGAACTTCTGTGTACCCATCATCATGCTTCTACAATTACCAGAACATGAGCAATCTTGTTTCATTCAAATGCCCTCTGCCCTCTCCTTCTTTCCTCCCCAAAGCACACCAACTAATTTTTGAAGCAGTCTGTATATATTTTTAAGGTAGAGATAAGATTTCCTGATGTACAGAAAGATGAGGTATGTGAGAGAAAAGGAGGGATCAATGATACTTCCAAGATTGTTGGACTGGGCAAGTGTAAGACTAGTGTGGCCATCAACTGAGATGAAGACCAGGGAAGAGAAGACTTTGGCGGGGAAGATCAGGCATTGCATTTTTGACAGGTTGAATATGGAACTCACTAAGCAGGTAAATGAAGATGCCTAGGGGTTAGGGGGTAAATGGATCTGGTGTTTTGTGAGAGAGTATCTGGAGATATAAATTTGGGTCACTAATATGTCTCATTCACAAACCTGGATATGAGGAAGAGATAGAAAAAAGAAGACTAATCTCTGTGACGCTTTATAGAATGCAGAATAATGGCTCCCAAAGATGTCCAAATCGAGAGTCTGTAAATGTTACCTTATGTGGCAAAAGGGACTTTGCAGCAGTGCTTAATATTGAGGACATGGAGAAATTATCCTAGATTATCTGGATGGGCTCACCCTAATCACATAGATCCTTAAAAATGAAGAACCCTGGGCCTCCCTGGTGGCACAGGCGGTTGAGAGCTGCACTGTGAAGCTGTGCGCAGCCTCTGCAGTGTGGGTTCGATCCCCGCCAGCCAGCGAGAGTTCCACATGGAACAGCAGACCTCTCCTGTCTCGCCTGCTGCTCCCCTCAGCAGTGTATTTCGTCAGTCTGCCTGTTCTGTTCCCTGCTCTGTCTCCGGTGAATCCTCTCACCCTCCCGTGCATCTGGCCTGTACCCCGGTTCTTGTATAAAAATAAATAAATCTTAAAAAAAAAAAGAAATGAAGAAACCTTCCTGGCTAAGGCTAGAGCAATCTGTGATGATGGAAGAAGGGTCAGAGAGATGCAGTATCACTGACGTGGAGAAGGAGGACCAAGAGTTGGAAAAGACAAGGCAACACTCTCTCCGGAGTGCCTAGAAATGTATGCAAGCACTGCCAAGACCTTGATTTTTTAAGCTTCAGAACTATAATAAATCTGTACTGCATAAATCACCAGATTTGTAACCATTCGTTTCAGCAGCAATAGGAAGTAAACACATCCTTCTACAAGAAGGGGTAGAGGAAAACTGAGAGCAGCCAGTGGGACAAGAGGAAAACCAAGAGAATGTAGAGTCCTGGAACCAAGGAGGAGACAGCAGGAGGCTGGCTCTCCTGTTGCTGATAGGTCAACCAGGGTGAGGACAGAAACTTGACCCTGGATTTAGGGATGTGGTGGGTGATTCTTTTGAAGAGTTCTCTGCAAAGGGGAACAAAGAGATGGAATGATAGTTTGATATTTGTTGTTACTCTTGTTTAAAATGAAAGAAATGACAATGTTTGTAAGCTGATAGGAGTGATGGGGAGAAAGTGGGAAATGAAGAGGGGAGACTAGATGGGGAGCTGTGTTTGAGTCTCTGAGCGAGACAGGGTCTGATACACAATTACAGTCAGCTTTTTTAAAAAAAATTTATTTATTTATGCCTACAAAAGCTGGGGTACAGGCCAGAGATGCAGGGGGTGAGAGGACTTACCAGAGACAGAGTGGGGAACAGAACAGGCAGACTGACTGAAATACACTGCTGAAGGGAGCAGTGGGTGAGACAGGAGAGGTCTGCTGTGCCATGTGGGTTGCTCCCTGGCTGTCCAGGGATCGAACTTGTGGGGCAGAGGCTGCAGATTACTTCACAGTGCTGTGCTTAACCCCTTGCACCATCAGGAGGCCCCTACAGTCAGCTTTTCAGGTAGGAGAATGGTGACAGGCTGAAGCAGAATGTGTGAGGATTGTTGGGGAGAGTGGGGTGGCTGTGGTGGTGAGAATTTATGACCTTCTCTTCTGTTTTGCACAGTTTCCCCCAGTGAGGTGGGAAGATGGGGTAGAGGACTAGGAGATTCACGGAGTGAGATGCAGACAGTCCTCCTCTAGGACAGTGGGAACTGAGCAGACTGTGGAAGCACAGAGGATGCCAGGCAGCCTTCAAAACCCACTTAATGAGGAAAATAAGCAAAATCTAAATCATAACCAAAAATAGATTTGCAAGAGCCGGTTTCTCCTGATGCTGGTGTTCTAATTCCCAGCGCATGTTTGCCCGACAGACTGTGAGCACTTAGTCTTAGACTCTCTCTTACAACTTTTTGGCCTCTCATCCATGGGGCCTCTGGGCTCTGTGTTGTTACCTGCCTCCCTGGAGCTAGTCTGAAGCTAGTCTGATGAATATCCTGTTCTGTCCAAGGCCAGATGAAACGAATTTTTCTGTTTCCAGCTGCACCACACCCTTTAACGACCTCCCACTGAGCTCTGGTTTCTGGTCTAGACAAGATACTTCTTTTTTGCTCATTTGCATAGCTGAGATTATTAACATCAGCCAGATCCCAACAAGTGCACAAATCTGTCTCAGCCCAGGTTCTCAGCCTCGGCCCTGCTCCTGTCTCCTCTCCCAGGTGGCAGCCCATCTTGTATAGAGAGGTATATCTCGGAAAAGTCTCACAGAGGAATAACTAGGGTATATATCCCATCTCCCGTTTCAGAAAAGTGTATCTAGCAAAAGTCTCATATATGTGTGGCAATGACACACCTCTACAGAAATGGTTCAACAACCAACCATCAGTGGTCCCTTCACAGACCTTGAACAGTTAAGAGAAAAGAGAAAACCACCAAGGTGGGAGAGGAGGAGGAAGTGCTGCTTAAAGTGGTGAGGTCGAGGGTCTCCCTAGTGGTGCAAGAGGTTAAGACACAACCTATGAAACTATCCGCAGCCTCTGCAGCACAAGTTTGACCCCCAGCCCTCCAGGGAGCTACCCACATGGTGCAGCAGACCTCTCCTGATGTGCCCGCTGCTCCCCTCAGCTGTGTACTTCGGTCCATCTGCCTGTTCTGTTCCCCACTCTGTCTCTGGTGAATCCTCTCACCCTCCCCCCCACACCTCTGGCCTGTGCCCTGGTTCTTGTATGCATAAATAAATAAATCTTTAAAAAAAATAAAGTGGTGGGGTCAAAGACAAAACTTTCCTAATTCTATTTGGTTACATTTTGGCTATATGGGGGGGGCTCTCATTTTACTTCAAGTCCCACAGTACACACATACAGATATTATTACAAAGCCTAATAAATACGAAACAGGTGTTGAAGTGTCGACTAACTTTAAGTAAAGGAAATTGCATTGCTTGGATAGGCAAAGAAGTTTCACGGAAGGGATAGGTTGAATTTTGCTTGGGAAGGTCAGCTACACTTGGGTAGAATAAAAATTGAACAAACTGAAGTCTTGTTTGTTTTCCTTTCATTGGCAAATGAACCTTGAGTCTATGCTTTCAGAATATCAATTCAGCAAGAGCTGCTCTACTGTGCACCGGGGTGCCCACCCCCTTGGTCTTGTATCCCAATATCTCTGACCTCAGGGAAACTCACCCCCTTGTTTCTGATGCCATTTCCCTTCTCTCTTTCCCTCTCTAGCTCATTGCTGGTGCTGAGTCCCCACAGCCTGCTTCTGGAAGCTCACCGTCTGAGGAAGACTGATCCAACTCAGCACCCACCTCTCCATGTGACCAGGGTGAGACCCTCAGATATGCCCCCTTACCTCTGAGTTCTGTCAATGGAAAGGCCAAGGAACTTGAGGCCGTTCAGGAGTGGCCTTGCTTGCTGAAATAACCAGTGGTCCAGCTAAGTGGTGTTTAGTCACCATTTCCTTTCCCTGTTGGCTCATTCACTGCTCTTTCTGTGAGGCTTTCTCGAGGGCTGGGCATTAGAAGGCTGTGCCTGCTCCAGATCCCTTCCAGGCCAGGGTGAGAGAGGAAGAGCATGTGATGTGGTGGTTCCTTCCTTTCCCTTGCCTCTTGCCCTGGTTCCCTGTGTGGGAGAGAGGGAGGGGTGTAGCCCTTTTCTTACTGCTCTGCCCCATGTCTGCTCGCAATCAGTGCCATGAGGTTGAGTTTGACCTCCTTCCTTACTGACCTTAGTCACCAAACTCCATATCTGAGATCAGAGCAGAAACTAGGGGTTGGGTAAACTGTCGGGGAGCACTTCCTATCTGAGCTGTGGGTGGATGGGGAAAGGAAGACAAAGCTGGAATAGAGACTGAGATTTATATTATATGATTTTTCCCTAAGCCTATGTGGCTCAAGGTAACTATAATTCAGTAGAAAGCCTTGATCTTAGGGGTTTTGGGGTATCAGAGAATATTATTCAGAACTGACAAACCATTGGGAAACTAATAGAAAATTCCTTCAGGAAGGGAGTCACAGTGGAGAGGAGCCCCCAAATATGCATTTAAGTACCTTTAAATCCTTGCCTGCCAATGGATTGTACATATGTAGGGGAGATACTCCAATGAGTTTAGTAGAAGACAAAGGTTGAGAGACTGAAAAAAAAATTGAGCAGAGATTTGAACTGCTATCCACCAGAGGAGTTGGGAGTTTGAATCCTATCAAATCAGAGGGTTTGGTAAATATCTTATCTCCATAATTTGAGTTGATTAGCAATTTAACAGCCTGCTAGAACAAATATCAACATACTTCAGAGAAAGATAACAGAACCCAGACTCTCTAAATAACACACAATATGCTTTCCTTTTTCCAATAGTCAAATACTTTCCAGTTTCTGCTTACTTTTGATCATTTTTCCATGCCTTCAAATTATATATGCGATTTATCCAAAATTTATGAATATAATCTCTAGGAGGATTAGGTTGCTACAAAATATCCTACCATAATGGTAACTGGAGTCCTCGTCTTTTTACAAAAGAAAATCTGATTATAATATAAATGCTTAATCATTGAAGAAAAGTTGGAGAATACTGAAAAAACATAAAGAATAAAACGAAGTTACCCTAGCCATCTGGAGTCAGCTACTGATAACATTTCGGTGAACATCTTTACAGTCTTTTTGCCACTACTTGTCTGTCTACCTACCCACCTACCTACCAACTATTTCCATCTCCCTTTTCTTGTAGCACCTCTGAGCAGTGGTGATTTTCTTTCTCTTTCTCCAGTCATTCTTCCTCATGGGTTTCTATTTCTATGCCCATTCTTATGACTGACTATATCTTGTTAGCAAGATACCTGTAAACTGTCTCAGTATCTTCAGTTCTAAGCAAACTCTAAGCATTTAATGCATGTATACAGAATGACTGAACTTTCCTAGGCAAGAGAGAGATTTTCTTCAATCTATGACTATGGGTTCTCTGGTAACCACTACAGCTATTCACAAACGTTTGGTTCTTTCTTCTTTTAGCACATGATACAAGCATGTCACCTGACATGCTTGGGGCAATAAATTGTGGGTAGAATAATGTGCTTTCTGTAGGCAGAAGCTTTAAGGACCAAAACACTCTTTGCTACTTTCTCTCCCTCTGCTGAAGTTCCATTTAGAAGCTTTTCCATCAAGCCAAATGTTGGCTTAAGAATGATGGTAATATGGAATAGGGTCCTGCCTAACCCACCTAACTATGCCTGAGGGATGGTTATTTGGTAAATAAAGTAAATAAAGTTTTATTGGAACACTGCCACAGTCATTCATTTATGCAATGGCTGTTTCCATGCTACAAGGGTAGAGTCAAATAGCTATTTCTGAGAACTAATGTTCTACAAATCAGAAATATTTAGTATCTAGCCCTTTAGAAAAGTTTGCTGATTTTAAGTGGCTGGAATTTGGGACTTGTCACTGCAGCAAAAGTTAGGTAATCCTAACCGTACATACTCTAAATATCTAAATGAGCATCAGGAACAGGCTGGAGGGAGGAGAAAGTCATAGCAAAGCCAGATGCAGTGACCCTAAATCTGTATCCCTTAACCTTTAAAATCCCATTATGTTCTCTTTTTCCATATATATTAAAACACATACCATTCTTTTTTTTAAAATTATTATTATTATTATTTTTTATAGAGGCATGTTTTATATATTTATTTATTTGTTTGCTTGTTTTGTTTATACATGCACTGGGCACAGTCAGAAGCGCGGGAGGGTGAGAGAATTCACCAGAGCCAGAGCGGGGAGCAGAGCAGGCAGAAGGACCGAAGTACACTGCTGAGGGGAGCAGCGGGCAGCAGGAGAGGTCTGCGCGCCATGTGGGACCCTCCTCTGGTGGCCGGAGAACAGCCAGGGATCGAACCGATGCCGCAGAGGCCGCGGGCAGCTTCGCAACCCAGCACTCAACCGCTGCGCCACCAGGGAGGCCCGACACATACCATTCTTAATGTTTAAAATGTAAATCACTTGTTCTTCGAAAAAAATCAAAACTGCTAATTTTTAATTTAATCAAATCTGCTAGTTTTTAATCTTAAAAGAAGCAAGTTTTGCTTATTTTTGTTTTGTTTTACACTATATGAGGGTGAGCAGTAATTCGCTTGTCAGTTCAAGAATAGAACACAATGGGTCACTTTCAACACCAGCTCATTTTCTGCTTTGTAATCAGTGACATACTTTCTCCCCGCGTTCTAACAACCCTCCAGCCCCTGTGAAAGGCTGCAGGAGCCCCAGCATCAGGTACAACTTAAGGGGAGAAGCCAGGGGACTGTGTCCAGAGCTCCCACAGAAATGTATTCTTCTCATCTACAATCCAAAGGGAAGGCTGCAGGCAGCCACATCACTGGATCAGGAGGATGACAGGGCTGACAGTGAAGAGGACAGAATCTTGGGGTAAGAGTTCTAAGAAGGGAAGGATCTTCAGACTAAGGGGAGGGATGACAGGAGTGCCTGGAAGGGTTTGCTCAGTGCTTTATACCTGAGCCAAGCTACCTGAACAAGGAGATACTGTTCTTGTGAGAACCCTCAGTGATCACTGTCTGTACCTGCCAGGGACACACATGATTTCCGGTGCCCTCTGGGGCCCTTTGCTCCCCTCCCTTCTCCCAGACTCCTATTTCTAGCCATAGCCTACCCTACTTCCTAGGATTCCTTAGATTTACGCTCCCACCCCCTCGCACCACCACCACATGAAACAAGCCACATGAAACAAGCACAGGGCTATTTGCATTAACTGGAGTACAAAGCCCCCATGACTGCGATGCTCCAAGGCCAGGTTTAGCTCCACCCTGACCAGTAACTAATCACACCATCCTGGCCACGTGTTCCCGTGGTCTCGTTGACTTCACCTGTAAAATTAGGTGTTGGATGATATTATGTATACGGCCCCTTTGAACAGAAGGCTTTTACAAATCACTACAGGGAAACAGGGACCTCCCAAAACAAACAAATAAACAACCAAACAAAGGAAAGTTACAAGCTTTTAGGAAATCTAAGTACATCCTCATAAAAGTTACATCTCACCTATGGTGAAATGAAAATGGAACCAATATTTTCTCTAACTCCCTTTCTTGAGAGGGCACAATCCGATGGTAAAGGAAATTGTCATTGTATGCAGACCTGCAAGTGAGTTTCATGCGGCTTCCAGATGTAGGAAGTGTGAGTCGGTCCCAGGTAACCAGTAGGGGGTGGGGGGGCGGTCACAGATATCAATTTTTCAAGATATTTTCATGATTCATAAGAACACCAAGACAGGGCCTCCCCGGTGGCGCAGCGGTTGAGCACTGGGTTGCAAAGCTGCCTGCAGCCTCTGCAGCGCCGGTTCGATCCCCGGCTGCTCCCCGGCCACGGAAGGAGGGTCCCACGTGGCGTGCAGACCTCCCCAGCTGCCCGCTGCTCCCCTCAGCAGTGTACTTCGGTCCTTCTGCCTGCTCTGCTCCCCGCTCTGGCTCTGGTGAATTCTCTCACCCTCCCGCGCTTCTGACTGTACCCAGTGCTTGTATAAATAATAAATAAATAAATCTTTAAAAAAAAAAAAAAAAAAAAGAACACCAAGACAAACTTTTGGAAACAAAGATGAGCCTGAAAATTTTGGGAAGTTTAGCCATTGAGTGCACACTTATTCTACGTTTTAAAAAGAAATTTTATTTTATTTTTTATTTATTTTAATTAATTAATTTATTTATACAAGCACTGGGTACAGTCACAAGCGCAGGAGGGTGAGGGAATTCACCAGAGCCAGAGCGGGGAGCAGAACAGGCAGACTGACGAAATACACTGCTGAGGGGAGCAGCGGGCGCTGCAGGAGAGGTCTGCACACCATGTGGGACCCTTGCGGGCAGCGGGGATTAAACAGGTGCTGCAGAGGCTGCGGGCAGCTTTGCAGCCCAGAGCTCAACCGCCTGCGCCACCAGGGGAGGCCTGAGGAAAAGAAATTTTAGATTTTTTTATTTAGAATCATTGAAACTCATTCATCTTCTCCTTCCCTGGAAACTTGGCCTACTGATCCCACCTGCCCACAGAGGTGAAATCACCCTTTCGAGAGCTAGAGAGAATTAGGTGCAAGTGCAGGCTCCAGAGTCAGTCAGCTTGAGCTGGAGTCTCCTCCCACCACCTGCATGGCTCTGGGCAAGTAACCCTCCTTGAGCCTTTGTTTTCTCATGAGTCCAATGGGTGCCAATGGACCCAAATTGGTGCCATCAGTCCAATGGACTGTTAATATCAAATGAGAGAGGGCAAGTCATGTCCCAAGCACAGTGTCTAGTGAATAGTGAGTGCTTAACAAACACCAGTAAATGTTATAAGGAATCTCTGGGGATTTGACAAATCCTTTGGCAGAGGACCCTCCCGTTCGGTCACCTTCTGTATTCCCCATATCCCCACCCCCTTTTATAGGAGTCAAGTGTGCCTTTGAACCTGTGTGCTGAGTAGAACAGGCACCGTGGAAGCCCTGCTTGTGGAACTGATGAACTAGTGACACCCTGGGGCTCCTGGCCTTCTGACCCAGATAGCCTCCCTTCTCATCCTGGCTTGGTGGGCAGGGGACACAGTGGTAACACCAGGCCCAAATGGGAGACCCTCTTTTGGGCTAAGGAGTAGAGAGCATTCAAAGCCTATCTCTGCCAGCGACTTGGGCAAGGACTTGATATAGGGTTTGGCTCAAGATGTATTTGCATCCCCTTCTGTTGGTTGCGCTCCAGAAGCTCCGTGAGAAAGTGCCAAGTTCCCAGAGACAACACTCCTTTCCCTTCCCCCTTCTCTTCTCCCTCCATGGAAGAAAGTTCGTTATTAGAGTTTACCTGGGGCTTCCCCCCCTGACCCAGACACCCTAGCCGCTCCTGAACCACCTGGGGGAGGGAGTCTCACCAAAGCCGGCAGAGGCCCCTTCCAGGTGCAAAACCCGTAATGGGACCGGCCTGGGGCCAGGCAGCCGCAGCGGATTGGCAGGGCTGCCCGCTAGCGGCGTGATCCGCGGAAACTTGGCGGGCACAATGGGCCAAGAGGGGGCCGACATCAAAGGCTCCCGGGCTGTGAGCGCTGGGATCTAGGTGCGCTGTGGAGGGGAGTCGGGGCGGGGCTCCAGTGCGTGGAGCAGAGCGGGGTGCCGGGTATCAAAGCCCAGATGAATCGTTTTTAGTTCTTTCCAGGATAAGAGAAAATGTCTCTGTTCAGGACCGTGAGTGATCGCTTTCCTTTTCCTGCAGAGGCGCGGTCCTTTCTCGGAAGCTGGGAAGAGCTGCCCAGTGGGCAGGGGCCTGCTGCCCCCAGGGGGCTGCTTGGCACCGGCCTGATTGCTCAAAACTCTCCAACGGACAGAAAGGATTTAAAGGAAGATAAGTTGTGGGCCTCCCTGGTGGTGCCAAGGGTTAAGACGCAACCTATGAAAGCAATCAACAGCCACTGCAGCACAAGTTCGATTTCCCCGCCAGCCAGGGAGCAGCCCACATGGCACAGCAGACCTCTCCTGTCTCACCTGCTGCTCCCCTCAGCAGTGTATTTCAGTCAGTCTGCCTGTTCTGCTCCACACTCTGTCTCTGGTGAATTCTTTCACCACCACCCCCCAACACCTCTGGCCTGTACCCCAGTTCTTGTATGAATAAATAAATCTTTAAAAAAAAAAAGGGGGGGAGATAAGTTGTGAAGGCGGTGTGGCAGCTCTGATATCAGGGATGCAAATCTCCACCAATGCGTTGGCACCGACCCCTGGGCAAGCTGCAGGAGGTGGAGGCGCTGGGTTCCAAGGAGGGTTGAGCAGAGTCTCAGACCCTGAACCCAAGGTTTTAGGCTGCATGTTTGTTCCCTGGGGTGCAGAGGCCCTCAGGTTACAGCAGGAATGGGCAAGGCCCTCAGGTTACAGCAGGAGGAGGCAGAGACTGGAATTCCGTGGGAGCAGCTGTGACCTGGGTGGAGCCCCAGGGACCTTCTCCCTAGGGCCAGCTGGGGAGAATAAAAAGAGGGGGAACTTGCAGAAAATAAGTAACCGAGAAAGTGAGCATGGACCTAAGAGAATAAGTAAGAAGAAAAAAGGATGGGGGAAAAAGCAAAGTGAAAAGACAGCCAGTGAGGAATGAGGGGAAGAATCAATAGAACAGTTAATTGCTAGGTCAGTGCCAGGTTGGAAGTGAAACAGTTGTTCCCAAAGTGCGCCCTGACTAGCATTGTCAGCATCATCTGGGAACTTACTAGAAATGCAACAGCGTTCAATCAGAAATGCCAGGGCCCAGCAATCTGTGTTTCAACAGGTCGTCCTGGTGATTCTGATGCCAGTTCAAATTCGAGAACCACTGGTATAAAGGAAGAGAGCAGTGGCCTGGCGTCTGGGAAACTGGGTACCTCAGTTTTCCCATCAGTAAAAAGAAGGAGTGGATTAGATCAGGAGCCACTGGCAGATGAACCCAGGCAGGTCACGCAGAGTGGGCCAGGTAGGTAATGTCATACCCTACAGGCCTATGCCCTGTGCCAGCCATTTGTTGCCTGTCTTAGATTGGGGACCGGTGTTGCCATATTATCTGGCTCTGCATTAGAAGTTGGAAACCTAGAATTTTAAAATATCCTGTTTTTGAAATGCTGGCAACTAACTAAGCATTTTCAAAACATTGTTTGGGTCCTTACTTCAGGCCAAACAAAATACTTCTGCCAGGGTTGATCATGTGGGTCCCAGTTTCTCTTCCTCAGATCAGGCTCTCATCTCATTTTGAAATAGTCTGTGAGACTGAAATGAAATATAGCTGCCACCCTGAAATAAGAAAGATGGCTTCTTGGACTCCTAAGAAACTATTATTAGGAGAGTTTTTAGAATATTTCATAGTCACACAAAAATATTACTGTTCCATTAACTCCTTCACTCTGTTCTCTAGTGTCCTTTTCATAAGGGAGCTAAATTGTTTTCATTATACTTGAGATATAAAAAATGCTGACCCACAGGAACATTAAGCAACTTGTTCAAGGTCATCTGCCACAACCAGCCTGTGTACTGCCATTTTTCCAACCACAACTTCCTTGTCAAGTTTCTCTCTAAAAAACTCCTGGTGTGTATCAAGTGCTTTTTCTACAGACCACGGGTGTCTATAGAAAACAATGTCTGGACCAGACATTGTTCTAAGTGCGTTACATGTATTAACTCTTTTAAACCTTCAACATTATGAAATAGGCTTAGTTATTGTTTCCCATTTTACAGGCGAGGAAACCCAGAGAGGTTAAGTGACTTGCACAGGGTGACCCAACTTATAGGCAGTGCTGGGATTTAAGCCCAGGCAATCTGGCTGGCAGGAGAGCCCACCATACTTTACTGCCTCCCCTGTTCTCAGTGATAAGCCTCATCCTCTCCTACCAAGGCAGGGTCCCTAGGAGTGTGGCAGCTCAGAAGGACATAAAGGGCCTGAGCAGGCCTCCCGCCTGTAGAACTATGACCCAACCAGGTCTGGCCCCTCTGCAACAAGCCTGCTAATGTAGCCAGTGGAGCTTAAGGTGTCCTGGACTTTGACAGCTTTAACAAAGGAGGTGTCAGCTAGAGAAGATGAAAGAGCAGAGGATTAGAGCCTTAAGAAATGTTTGTAACTCTGCAGGCTGCATTTCAGCATCTTATCCTCCTTGTTCCTGACAGAGTGTTTTCAGAGTTTTAGAGGTAAGAATGCCTCGTAATCTAGTTTAATGTTGCAAGGTTTTCCAGGCAGAGGAACTGTCTGCCATTACACACCACTTGTTCTTAAGGAATCCATATGGAGAGAGCACCAAAAAAGGAGCCAGGAGACCTGGGTCCTAGCCCCAGTCTTATAAATAATTGACTGTGCGATCCAGGGAAGTTAATTCTACCTTTCTGGGCTTGGGGTGCTTCCTTTTCTGTGTTGTCCAACATGGTAGCTGCTTGGGGCATGGAGATCCTTGAAAATTTCACTTTCTCACTTGCACTAATGCCATCGCTGTGCTTGGCAGACACCCATGGCCAGTGACTGTCTTCCCAGATGGCTCAGATGGAGGCATCCCTATTATCACAGAAAGATCTACGATGCAGTGCTTACTGTGTACTGGAGAATCCTAAAGCCCTTTGCACACACTTAATTCTACATTTTGTTTGTTTCTGACACATGAATAGTCACTGCTCATACTGTGAGTGTCCCTGGGGAGGGCTAAATTCTGCCAGGGAGGTGGCAGCAGTCACACCCTTTGACTAGTACATCCATCTTGTGGCCAGGAGCAGCTACTTAGAGAGACATACAGTTAGATTAGCAACACAGCTTTGAGCATAAATAATTCTGCTCTTTGTGTAGAGCAGAGTATGGTTTTGCTGTGAGTGAAGGGAGAGGTTCACATTTGAACATGACAATCCCTAGCTGCTGAAACCGAGACCCCATGTTAGTGCTTCTGTCTCCAGCTTTTTCCTCCCTATTCTGTACTATTTCAGGCCCTTCCCTGCAGTCACGTTGTCTTTCAAAAACAGAAGTCTGATCATGTCACTCTCCAGCTTAAAAATTTTGGTTAAGGGCCTCCCCGGTGGCGCAGCGGTTGAGTGCTGGGTTGCGAAGCTGCCTGCAGCCTCTGCAGCACTGGTTCGATCCCTGGCTGCTCCCCGGCCACCTGAGGAGGGTCCCACATGGCGCACAGACCTCTCCCGCCCACTGCTCCCGTCAGCAGTGTACTTCGGTCCTTCTACCTTCTCTGCTCCCCGCTCTGGCTCTGGTGAATTCTCTCACCCTCCCGCGCTTCTGACTGTACCCAGTGCTTGTATAAATAAAATCTTTCAAAAAAAAAATTTGGTTAAAAAAAATTCTGCTCTTTGGATCCTATTGGCCCATAAAAGCAGTGAATATTGAATCTAATTATTCGAGTTAAAAGTGAGAATAATTTTGTTGCAACTTCAAAAACTGACAGTCTGCCCCTAGCCTGGTGTTGGGATGGGAACATTGAAAGAGAACTATCAAATGCAATGCCTCATGACATTTCAGGCAATGAGGAGCCACATATGACTGTGGTCCCAATAGGCCCTATCACATAGCTCAGGCATGTGGAAGGTTATAGTATCTGTGTTTGTGTGTTTACACTCTATGACATTTGCATAACAACAAAATCACCTACAGACACATTTCTCAGACCCTTACCCCCATCGTTAAATAGTACGTGACTATTAAAAGTAAAAACATTTATCTAGCACTTAGCATATGGCAGGCATAGTCCTAAGCACTTAACATGTGTTAACACATGTAGCCTTCAGAGCAATGCTGAGAAGTAGGTATTAGATATTACCCCATTTTACAGAGGAGGAAGCTGAGGTACAGAGAGATTTGATAGTGTCCACTGTCACATGCCTGGGATTAGGGTTGCCAGATAGATACAGCTCTGAAATTCAATTTTTACTGAATGTCCTGATTTTTTATTTGCAAAATTAACAATTAAAATCCCTAAAATTCAGTCTAATGGTAAAATTGGCTGACATACAAATCCAGGAACCTGGCTGCAGAGTTCATACTCTCCATGCCCCTATCCTATTGCCTCGGAGAGGAGGAAGGTAATTTTGGATGCTCTCTTGTAAGACACAGGAAAGCACCTCCTTGGAGCTCTGCAGGTGCTCCCTTCAAGACTGCCCCCAAGTCCTTGTGCTCAAATGTATGAATGTCAACCAGAGGAAGAGGACTTGGGGAGTACGTGTTTTATACAAACTGGCATAAGTCCCACTGCAACCCTAAACAATCAGGTTCTGTGATTCCTGGAATTCTAGGATACCACTCCCCTACCACCAATAGAACCCCCACTCAACACTTTAACACAAGGCATGAAAGTCAGGCTGGTGCATGAGAATACCTTTCATTTAAAAAACAGTTTCGTGAGCAATTCCAGATCTGCTAGAATTAAATTCCCAGGGGTGGAGCTAAGGACCTCTATATTCTTAGTAAGTTCCCCAGTTGGTTGCATAGAGTTTGTGGATCAGAGTTCAGAAATGTTTTCTGGAACCCCTGCCCACTCTTAGGAACATCTCCTCCTCTTAAGGGCCTGACCTGCCTCACATTGTCCCTGCTGCTCGTGCCCACTGCTCACCCTCTTACCCTGTCCCAAGTCTCTTCTACTCTTGCCTATGTCGTCCAGCCCTCTTGTTTATTCTTCCTACCTCAGACTTTTTCTCCTATATGGTCTGTTCGTCATCAGACTTTTTCTCCGGTGTAGTCTTTTCTGGCTCCTAGATAGTCAGATCTCTGGCACATCACTATGTCAATAGATTCACAACACATTTTTGTAACACCTCCACCATTGAAGAATCTTAGTTTAGCTCTGTGGATGAGACCTCAGAAATAAACTCTCATTTTGCAGAAGCTTCAGGACATAAAGTAACCTTCCCAACACGCAGAGAGAATTCGGAGGGAAAGGTCTGAGAATCTGGCCTCGGGAGCATATGATGTAAGATGTCTTATATCTACAGAGACAAAGATTACAGTTATAAGCTAGATCTAGTCTAAAACCTGACAGATTTGGTACATTTTCACCCCTGCTCCAGGGATAGTTTTAACAATTGGAAATCTACAGGTGAGTGGTACGCTCAAAACAATTGGACACGGCGTAGGCATACTTGACATCTTTAAAATGTGAGATAAGATCACCTGGCCACCAGTTAATTAACTGCATTCTTTGCAGAGACTATGATCCCATAGCCACCAATTGCATGGACAGGTGAGACTGACAGGTGGGCAGTGGGGAAGCTGTGTATCCTTTACAGTCTTCAACTCAGAGACTTGGACAAGCACTCATGTTTTTCTTTGAAAACCTTCTCAAGAGCCACCATCTATTAGTAATTCAGTCTAATTTAGCAAGAACTTTTAGAGTATCCACTGTATTCCCAACACTTTTAGGTGCTATGGTGTATGCAAAAAAAAAAAAAAAGAACATATGCATCTTATTAGAAGACAAGATAGCAAGAAATGAAATAGGGTGTATGTTTCCCTACTTGTGTCCAAACAATGAGACACCTGCAAATGGAGAAAACTGGGACCTCTTCAATGCAGTCACAAAATGAAGTGTTGAGGACCTACTACGTGTTGAACAAAGAACTGGGAGCTAAAGAAGTGGTTGGATAGATTATTGTCCTCAGGGAGTTGGAAGCTATTACTGGAAGTGAGAGGTGCTGTGGAGCCCTTTGGATGCCAGAGACCTTCTGCTGTGATTGATAATGTTTTTTTTTAAGATATATTTATTTATGCATACAAGAACTGGGGTGTAAGCCAGAGGTATGGGAGGTGAGAGGATTCACCAGAGAGAGTGGGGAGCAGAACAGGCAGATCTACTGAAATACGCTGCTGAGGGGAGCAGTGGGCCAGACAGGAGAGGTCTGCTGCGCCTTGTGGGTTGCTCCCTGGATGGCCGGGGATCGAACTCTCGCTACAGAGGATAGCCTTATAGTATACTATCTTTAACCCCTGTGCCACCAGGGTAGCCCTGTAATTGATAATGTTAAGGGCAAAAAGGACGTGAGGCTTGGAGGGTCAGGAGAGGTCCCTATGTTTTGCATCACTCCTAGATTGACTTTCATTGAAAAGAGGGCTGCTTTACATGCACATGTTAATGTATGATGCACATGTGTAATACATGGGCAGGGTACTTGAGCTTTCTCTGCCTCCATTTCTTAATTGGTAATGTAAGATTAAGGACCTACTGCCAGAAGAACTAAATTAAAATAGGTAGTTATATCTGCTTTACTAGATTATTGTGATGGCACAATTAAATTAGAGCCAACGAATTAAATTGCCTTAGAAAAGTGCTGATTTCTGAACATGCTATAAAGGGGGTCACTCACTGCCCAGACAATTCTACCACTAAAGAGCTACTACTGCTTATTTGGCTTAGAATTTTATAGAGGAACTAACAGAGGTTAATTTTATCACCAAATTACCAAAATGATTGGATGGTAAGGCATTGTGGCAAGGCATGGCAAAAGAAGGAGAAAGGAAAAGAGAAATGAGCACAGAAGGGAAAGAAAGAGAGAAGCAGTCAGGGAGAGGGGGGCAGAATGTATCAGACATAATAAGAACCAGGTGGGAGAAATATTTTATGTTCACTTTTGACAAGCTATTCATAGCCTGCACAAAGGAAAGTAATGCTGTAATAGATAATTATTTAGATAGTATCTCCTTAATCAGACCCAAATGGTACTCAATTACTAGAGAATTAGAAATCCTTAATTATTGGTGTGGAATTTCAAAAGAAAAGCCTAGGATATATGCAAATGCTCCTGCTGGGTGCCCAGGTGGGACCCAGGCGTGCCAGCCTGCTGCCATTCACTCACCTGGGAGAGGCGCTGGGGCCATGTTTTCAGAAAGCAGCTGGGACAATTACAGGTTTGTGGAGAACAGCTGGAGATCCAGGAGAAATAAGTGGAAGCTAAGCCATGCCTGAAGCTATATTTGAATAGTTGTGTCTTATCTGTGGCTTTTTCTTGAGAGAAAGAGACAGAAAGGAAGAACACATACATACACATACTGAATGAATGAATGAATGAGTGAAGGAGGTTGAGAAGCTATTATTAATTTAATCTGTATTCTCTCTCTTGTGTTGCAGATTCAGAACATGTAAGGAAAAATTGACGAGGAATACTGAGACAAGACAAGGAAAAATTACATTTATATCTAGAAGAAAGGATAGTGGTTATAATATCATAACACTTTGTGCTATTTTAAGTATAATTAATGTGATTCCCAGTAACTACCCTATGACACAAGTACTATTATTATTCCCATTTTACAGATGAGGAGACTGAGGCGTAAATGTTGCCCAGCTGAGTGGTGGAGCTGGCAAGCCCACTGAACAGTCTGGTTCCAGGGTTTATGTTTCTAACCTCCTATTTGGTGCTTGAAATGCTGGCTGGGACACTGATGTAGTGGGACATGGAAGGGGCTGGGAAAGAAAGCAGAGTGTAGGGACAGGAAGCTTGTGGAGACTTCCTGGAGCAGCTCACACAGACATGGTGACCTCTGCGTGGGTCTGTGGTGCCAGTCTCTGCGGGTGACTGTGTGGGGCTTTGAGTCTCTCTTCCCATCCCAAACTGACCTTGGACTTCTCCTTGGTGTGACTTCTCAATTCCCACTCAGGAGTGATATCCCACATATAACATGTTTAGAGAGTCATAAAATGACAATGTGTGTCCATTTTGGATGATGCCAACAAGGTGAGCAGAATTCCTCCCCCTCAACTCCCCAAAGCCGGTTCCAGGAGGACTCCCCTCCAGGACCAAGGAGTCCTACAGTAGCGCAAATATGTCAGAGATTTCCTTGTGGTCAAAGTTATACACCAGGTCACTTCTTGAATGACCAAGTGGAAACTTGAGTACAGAGGAGAAGTTCATCTGTGCTCTGATTCAGGGTCTGCTGTCAGAGAAGGCATTTTCTCTTGATTGACTGTGCAACCTCAGGCGGGAGCAGTAGATGCTGAGGAGGTCGTGTGGGGCATTCCTTGGGGCCCTCCTCCCGCCAGGCAGAAACTTTCCAAGCTAAGTTCCTGTTCTATTGTCTAATTTTCCATATGTGTGTTTGTCTGTGGGTGTGTGTGTGCATGTGCGTATATATGTGCATGCTTTGACCTGACACCATGGTAGGAAGTGACTTGAACTACGAGTCTGGAGATCCAAGGAGTTCTGACTCTGCCCCACCAGCTGTGTGACCTTGCGTTGGTCACCTCCTTCTCTGGGTCTCATTATGTTAATTATAAGGCATAGCAATTGAAGGAAGTGTTCTTTCTAACCTGAAATTTGGAATTACCTGGAGGTAATACACCCCCCCTAGCAACCCCTAAGAAGCAGCTCCCCCCAGACCCCAAGCCCAAGTCCTCCTCTTCTACCCCAGTTGCCACCCTAACACAACCACCCATGAGAACTCTGTCTGCCTCCCTGTTGATATTTCAACACTTTCTCCCCCTTGACTCCCCCACCCCGCCTTGCTGTGGGGGCCAAAGCCACAAGCAAGTAGGCATGTCCAAACTTTGGTTCTCACAGCACCTCCAAGTAGGCTGTTCTCAGAGGTGAGCCCCATCCTGACCCAGACTTCCAGCCCAGCTCCCTTATCTGCAGACAGCTTTGTTCCTCCAGGCCCAGCACGAGACTCAGTTTCAACACAGTTGAGCAGATTCCAATCTTCCTGACCCGCCCTGTCCCAGGGCGCTGCCTCCAGCACCTTGCTCACCCCTCTCAGAGACTTGGCTCATTGTCTCCAGGGACCAGGCACCCCACACCCTCCCCAGTTTCTCTGGTCCCAGGCAGGAATGGTGACAGTAGCCCTGGGTAGGGGGAATTGCACAAGCTTCCCTTGGAGGGGCAGTGAGAGCATCTATTTATTATTTTTCTGCTGACTTATTAGGCTGGCAGAGCCCCGCCTTTGGTGAGAAAGCCTCCGGAGCTCGCTGAGACCGCTGTGCTGGAAACCTGAGGGATGGCAGTGTCAGCAGCTGCATGAGAGAATATGAACTTTGAGTCTTAAGAGATGGTTCTACCTCCTGAGACAAATCCCAGGTGTTTGGGTCCTCCCTGGAGAACCCTCTACCTGTGGCCCTCAGAGAGGAAGTCACTATTTGGGGGGACATTACAGAGGCTGCTCTGCAGATTCTCCTGGTTTATACACTCTGTCAAGGCATTTCCCCTTTTAACTAGGAAAAAGGTTAAGTTAGTCACAGATGAGCCTCTGTTTAGAGTTTGCACTTTGTCAACAACTGACCCTCACCAACAGCCTGAGTTCAGTTAGTAGACACCAAAATAAAAGCAGGAGTAGCCCATGTGCCACTTGGGACTCCCTGGGCCACTTGAATCATCCCTGATGATTAATACACATTTTCCCTACATCTCTCTAAGCTGCTTCCTAGACCTCCTTCAAGTCCTTGTCCAGTTTTAAGTCCCTGATCACTCCTTGCCTGACCATCCCAGGCATCTAGATCACACCTTTTCTGAGCACCGACTGCACACAGAGTCGCCCACATAATTTGGCCCTTGATCATGAACTACCGTCTATTGTTTATTAACGCTTTATCTGTAGTGCTATCTCCATAAAGCATCTAGAGGACTAGGATGCCTATCTTTTATTTCTTTTGGAGCCCATCTTCCATTATTTTTTGGCATAGTGCTCATCACAGAATTGGGGCTTAATAAGTGCTTGCTTGATTGAGAAAGATAATACATTGTCAGTAGATAAAAGAAGGCAGAGATAAGGCACAACTGTTCCAATCCTGTGGAAATGATAGTTGTGTTTACCCACTGTCGTCTAAGCTCCCCTCTGTTTGCTCGTTCCCCTTTGTAGCAATGCCAGGGTCACTTCCCATCCCACGGAGCTCTAACCATTGTAGTGTTCCAGTCTTTTCTTTCTTCTGCATCCACCCTGTTGATGTGGCAAGTGTTCAGAAAGTGTTGTCTCCATCAGTTTGGGTCTCCAAGTGACCGTTTGGAGCAGAGCTCTCGTTGTGAAAGTTATGGTGTAACCAGAAATAAGCGTTGTATAAAATCTCTGGGATGTGGGGGCTTGTATGTTCTTGCATAGCCTAATCTGACTCCTAGTCTACTCACATATTTTACAGAAACAAGCATGATCTTCACATTGGAAAGGGAAACACAAAAGACAAAGAAAAATAATTTGAGACCAAGATAGGCTCCAAAAGGTATCTGGTCTGTTGCTTGTTAGGGATATAATCATTAAGATGTTGGTTAAAAAAAATGAGAATTCCCAGAGCCCACTCTAGTCCAACTGAGTCAGAATCAGTAGTGGCCGTCCCTTGGGCATCTACAGCCTTATCAAGCTCATAGGTATTCATGCACTTAGTTTCTTAAAACTGATCTCACATGTTCAAATGAGACATCTTCTGATCAGTGGTTCAAAACTTTGGCTGCACATTAGAATCACCTGAGAAGACTTTTTATTTTACTGTATTTTAAAGATTTATTTATGCATATAAGAACTGGGGTACAGGCCAGAGGTGTGGGGGGTGAGAGGATTCACCAGAGACAGAGTGGGGAGCAGAACAGGCAGACTGACTGAAATACACTGCTGAGGGGAGCAGTGGGTGAGACAGGAGAGGTTTGCTGCGCCATGTGGGTCATTTCCTTGTCTGGGGATCGAACTCATGCTGCAGTGACTGCGCATAGCTTCATAGTACTGCATCTTAACCCCTTGGACCACCAGGGAGGCCCCTGAGAAGTTTTTTTAAAAGTTGACTCTGCCTCACTCCTACAGAACCTTTTCAGCTGGCCTATAGAAGGACCTAGATGTCACCTTATTATAATTTTTTATGTTTGTGATGATTTTAATAGCTACTGTTAATCTAGAGCAATTGTTTAACAACATTTTTAGTTTTTTCAGAAGGTTAATAAAAAGAAATTGTTCCAAGATTGATAGATGAACTGATAGAGTGTAGCTGGCATGGGATTCTGATTTGAACATTTATGACAATAACAATAACAAGAAGGTTCTCACTCATCTGGGGATGATCCGCATGCAGAGGCCACCACCAACACACAGCACAAACTTCATCTTCACAAAGAGAGAACTTCCTGTAGACTGTCCAGCTTTCATGAAGGATATTTCTTGTCATTCAGTTTTACCTTTTACTTCAAATGTTTTCCTCATCTGTAAAGCAGGCTTAAGAGTAGTCTCTCTCTTACAGGATTGTTGTGAGAAATAATTAGACCAAAGCAAGTCTCTCTCTCTCTCTCTCTCTCTCTCTCTCTCTCTCTCTCTCTCTCACACACACACACACACACACAGATACTCGTGAAGATTCATTGTGCATTTTTTTTTAATTTGACACATGGGTCAATTCCCTATAAGAAAAGCCACAGTTAGTAATCTCTGAGAATTCCTGGAAAACTAAGAAGTGTCAGTTGACAGGATGTGACTACATGTCTTTTTTTTTTTTTTTAATTTTCATACTAGTAATGACAGCTTGGTAAACTTGCTCTCTGTCAGCACAAATGTCAATATTATAGTTCTTTAAAAGACATATTTTCAAGGAAAGTATGTGAATTTTTCTCTAGGACAAGGACCATCCCCTCTGAGAGGCTTGAGTTGTATCATGAAGCATCACCAGGAACTGCTAAAGGTTCACCAAGAATAAGCCCTGCCAAGTAAAAGCCTCTTTCTGATTAGATTTGGTTAGCAAACCAGCAAACCGCTGGACTATGTCTTGACACAAAAGTCAAGTGAGGCATTGGCAAGCAATTTTTTTTTGTCACTATTATGAATAAAATTCAAGTAAAAGCATGTGCTTTTAGTTGAATTATCCAAGTATATCTAAAAAATACCCATTGGTGAACTAAGTTACTTAAAATCCCTGGATTCCAGACAGGTCCTAGATCTAATGACAGATGTCCTTACAAGAAAAAGAGGAGACAAAGTGAAGTGCCAACCCCTGGATTTTGGCCTTCTGGGCCAGCACTGTGTGGAAATCTATTTCTGTTTTAATAAGCCTCCAAGTCTGGGGTAATTAACTATGCTGGTGCCAGGAAACTTATTCAGTTATTATATTTAAGCAGAGGTGTATGGACCAAAATAACCAATGGTCTAGGAAGTAGGATTCAAGTGTTTACATCTTTAAGAGGCTTCCAGAGAAGGGCAAGAAAACCAAAAAAAAGGCATGGATTAGAATACTCCTCTGAGTCAAGTGCTCATAAGCCTCACAACAGGTCTCCCTGTTGCTGCTTCATGTGTTCCTCAACTCAGGAAATGTTTGCTGAGCATGATGAGGGTGCCAGGCCCTCCTCTGAAGCGCTCAAGTCCAGCTAAACCAGCAGAAGACTCAGGCAAAATTCCCACCTTCATGGAGCTTGGGGATTATGGGGTTCACAAAAAACAGGTAATGGAAGGCCAGAACAGAAGCCAAAGTTTTGTTTGCTTGTTTTTGTACTTAATGTCCAGCTCAGATGAGGGTTAAGATCAGCAGCAAGGCCTCCCTGGCAGCACACAGGTTAAAGCCTATAAGAGCAGGATGACACAGGGCAGGTTTTCTATGATCCGAGCAGACAGGGTAAAGCAGGAGAGAGTCCTGGAGCCCTCAAAAGAGTGGCTTTTGCAGGCTTTTATTGGGATTTACCAGGTACATGGCAGGCAAGGGTGCTGGGGGGCCAGGAGGCTGGCAGGCCTCCCAGCCCCCAGCAAGTCTTCACTCTCTGGGCACTCCAGCGTTTTCTCATGGACTTTTCTTCTCTGCTCCTTTCGCTCTTTCATTCTCTTCTACTCTCTGCTCTGCTTCTCCTGGTGTCCCTGTGATGCCGCCTTTATAAGCCCAGTCTCAGCCCAGGTGAATACCATCTACATATGTCCACACCCTATTCCAGGTGCCCACCATCAGGCATGCATTCAGGACCACAGGGATCCATCATTAATCCTAATGGCGGGAGGGCAGAAAAGCCTGAAAATCACTTACCCTACAAGCCTTGGTGCTATCAAGCTATCGCCGGCCACTATGGCATGAGTTTGCCAGGGAGCTACCCACATGGCACGAGAGACCGCTCTTGTCTCACCCACTGCTCCCCTCGGCAGTGTATTTCAGTAGATCTGCCTGCTCAGCAAATCGCTCTGTCTCTGGTGAGTCCTCTCAACCCTGCACCTCTGGCCTACATCCCAGTTCTTCAATGCATAAATAAATAAAAGTAACTCTTAAAAAAAAAAAAAAAAAGATCAGCCAGCAGCAGTCTGAGGGAAGGCGCTGACTTGAGGAACATTCACATCAAGAGTCAACCTTCGCTTGACCTGGAGGAAAACAACTTAGATTCCTCCTCAGCACTGGTTAATAACAAAAAGAATTTGGAGAAAATTTCCAAATTTTATCTAGACTCACTTTTCTTTTTACCTTACTTTTGACACTGTTGCTTAGTGATCACAGTGAATTTAATCGTTTTTGCTTTTATAGGCACATTTAATGGAAAGTATGTGGATTTTTCTGTAGGGCAAGGACCCACATGAGAAGCTTGGGTGGTAGTTCATGAAACACTAATGTCCAACTGGTGGTAATTTACTCTAATTGAAGACAAAATACCTAGGAGGAACTGAAATGTCTCTTGATTGCTAAGTCCTAAACTTTTATGGAGGGAATTAACAGGAAATTTATGGAGGGAATTAACAGGAAAACAATAGGCTTCTCATAACTAGAAGCCGCTATGTGTTAGTTTTGCTAGAACTCAGCTCCTCCACATAGTAAAAGTTAGCACCAATGACTGATATTTGTACTGAAGCCAGTGAATTCCAACAACACATCTATTGATATTTATCAGAAACAAATATGTAAGTTGCACAGCTTCAGATGCAGACTACTCTACTGTCTTTGGTTATAAGATTTCATTTACTATTGTTGACTTGGCTTTTAATTCAAAGAATTTTGCTATTTAAGTTGCCCTGTGTATGAGAAGGAAGGGGCAGAGGTATAAAATAGCAAGGCCCATCATTTTTTCTGAGAGAATGTCTGTTTTGGAGCAATGTCAAGTGACAGAATAAATGCAAAAGCAAGGAAGAGAAGAGGCTTTCTTCTCATTCTGTAATGGTCAGTAAAGAGGAAGAATCCAGAAGCCACTGCACAAACCCTATGCCTTAATGGCCTGAGATCTTGCACAGAAACCACATCCAGGCCATGGATTTACCTGAACAAATAGACAGAGGCCTTGCAAAGCTGCAGTCTAAATGCTGTTTGCACTGTAAACAAGAAAGACACAAACAGCTCTCTGATGAGCTACTGTCACATCTGGGCTGCCTGGTGAGAACAGAGGCATGTTCGGGAAGCTATGCATTTCCCTAAGATCTGCCCTGTTGGAGATACAGCAGATAAGTGATCTGGAAATGAGCATTCTTGGCTCTCTCAAAAGACTGTTCTCAAAAACAACACAGGAGCTGTGTTTCCTCACGTAGTATTTCCCCCAAAATAGCCATACAGAATCAAATACCTTCCCCAGTAGCCCACCCTGGAACTGAAACCCTTGCCACTCTCTGTTCTACCTTGGTGCCATTGGTGGCAGATATGGGCATTCTGGCAAAGTTGGTGTGTCAGGATGGTCGGTGCCCACTGTGGGCACCTGTGCCCCATGGAATGGATGGTGCCAAGATAGAAAGACAGTCCCTGGCCTCAGAGCTGTCAGTCTAGTTGAGAAGGCAAACTGGTAAAAATACAGTAAGTGGAGAGGCATGGGCATGGTCCATGGGGGAGGGTGAGCCAGGCCCCACCCCTCAAGCAATGTCTGAGACCCTTGAATATGCATATGCTGCAGCCTCCTCCTCCTCAGTGTCTTTCTCCAGCTCGTCCAGGCATTTGCAGGCTTCCTTAAACTTTGCACAAGACCCTCTGCTCTATTCTAGAATGTTTCCATCCCTTCCTTTTCACTCAACTGAGACAACATACCCATCTCCAAGTTCTTCACAATAAAATCATCTATGGGAACATAGATGATTTCATGGGAAGTTTTTCATTCCTCCTTTGAATTCTCATGTCATTTATTATATAGAACTATGGCTCCCAAATTGTGTGGTGAAGAGCTCAGGGCACTGCAACAAGTTCAAGGGTGCTGAGAACATGTTTCAGACGTTCTCAAAGAAATGTCTGACAGACACCATTCCAGCTGCAAGTAGTACACAGAGACTCCCTGCAAAGAGTCTTCAGTGCTAAATAACTCTGACTTTTCATTGATCGAGCCATGGGGTTGTGACCTGTGGAAAAAATCATTAAGTTATAATGATGGTTTTAGAATTTAGATCATCTTATATCAACAGCTATTATTAAGTCTTTGTCACATTCTTTTCATAACATATTTTTGCAGTTGCTGTGATTTTTTTAAAAGTTCCAAGTGAATATCAATGTGGGACAGAAAATGAAAACAGCACTGTTATGTTCAGTTTGATTCCAAGGTCTGAAAATCAGTGCCCATAAATAAGTCATTGTAATTATTTAATAATGAAATACAAATATTGTTTTCTTTCAATCTTTTGAGTATTAATTTTTCAAGTGGCTACTAAGTTGTTAAGCCATAAATACTTATTAAGTTGTTTGGGCTTAATGACTTAATGACTTAATACATGGAACTGTTGGTATTTTTTTTGGCCTAGGGGCCAAATACTCAGTGTTCTGTCAGTAAACGTTCTTTAGAAAGTTCAGGAATCTCAGGTCTAGCACATTCATTTGATGTATAGCATTAAATACATAAATTCTTGTTTTATTGCTGTGTGCTCTGTGTGTGTGTGTGTGTGTGTATGCGACTGAAGCAAGCTGGGTTTTGTTTGCTTACTTATTTGATTTCCCCTTGCTTACTTATTTGATTTCCTCTTGGTCTGGGTTTGAGAAGAATAAGAGAAAATTTTCTTCATGAGACCCAAAGGAGCTGTGAAAGAGGAGAAAAACTGATGAGCAGGTGGATCCAAAAGAACTGAATGCATTTAGACAGGCAGGGAAACCAACCGAGGGAAAGGCCAGGAGGAATCTATAAATAAAATTACGTTTAATTAAGCGGTTAAAGGCTTGAATCACTTTCACGCAAAGGCACGTCACCACTCCTCTGCACGAAGGGTTTTGAACAGCATATGTTTTTCCTGTTTCATAATGAGGGGTATGTTTTAAGTGAACTTGTTTTAATACTATTAATAGATGTTTTCAAGTTAGTACTAATGAGGAAATTAAAAGTTATTTACATTTGTTTGTTTGTTATGTTTTGTTTTGTTTCCAGTGCTTTATATCTCAGTTTTCCATGCCCAGAACACTCCACTTTGCTATTCAAACAAAGCTTCAGTTCACCCACTGTTGAGAGAGCTTGATGTAAAGAGGAACTTGAGAAGTGTCTTTCCTCAATGAATGAGCCAGGTCTTGGCAGGCAGGGATGCCTGCCTTGCCACAGCAGGGATGCTGTGTTCCTTTGTCTCCCTGCAAAGTCTTCAGTGCTAAAGAATGATGGATTTTTTCACTGATTGACCTGAGGGGCTGTGAACTAAGGAAAGCTTGGGAAGTTATAACAATGGTTTCAAATTTAGATCCTCTGAACTCAACAGCTACAAGTATTTGCCAACACATTCGTAGCACTACTAGGCAATAACTCAGTCTCTCAGTACTCCATCTCTTGATGAATTTAAATAAGATTACATGTGCAGCTAGTGCATGAAAGAAACACTCCAAGTTCATCTGAAATCAACAAGATGATGGAACGTATGCTACTCCTAGATGGTCCCTTTCTTCTTTTCTTCTCTTCCAGACTTCCTGGTTATTGGCCAACCATCTGGGCTTTGTACTTCTTTCCTTGCTTTGCCATTCCATCTCCTTTGATTTCTACTTTTTAACCTGCCTCTGAGCATGGCTGCACTAACTCTACAGTTGGTGCCTCTGCTTGGGCGCCAGGACCCTCAACCTGCCATGGCCAAGTATGACACCTGCCCTAGGGAGGAATTGATAAGGATTGAGAGGGGTACAGATGTGACCACAGCTCCAGACAAAGTCCAAGTGGGGACCCCTCAAAAAAGTGTGGTGAGATTTTCTCCTGAGCTTAGAAATTTACAATCAAGTAGTGGTTGTGTAGCTGTGTGTCAAACTGCCTGTGCTAACCAAGTGAATTCTGACTTCACTATTAATGGCTGCATGGTCTTAAGCAACTTAATGTTTTGAGCTTCTGTTTCCTCACCTATAAAATGGGAAGAAAAATAGCATGTATTTCATAGGTGCTGTGAGATTGAATACTTAATCCATAAAGGTACTTAGAAGTTTGCCAGGCACAGAAGACTTGTCCAGTGGCCGGTGACTATCTTCTGTCAAGGCTCCACCACCATCTGCTGGCTGTGTGACCATGATCAAGTCCTTTAACCTCTGTTGGCCCCAGGTTTCTTATCTGCAAAGTGTTGGTGGCACCTGTGTAGCTGATTTGCATGCTGTTGTGACAGTAAACGGGAAAGTCCCGTACAACATAGGATTTCAATTTGTTATGAGTGGTTCCTTTTCCTTTCATTACTATCAACAAAGAGCAGAGCAAAGGCCTCTTTTCCTGAGGGAGCAGGCTGGGTGCTGCACATGGGTACTCAGGCCAAGTCAGGCACCCATCAGGCACTGTGTTGGATTCACTAGGTAGCCAGAACTCTCAGGAGATACAATTCTTGGCTTCTCCCTGGGCTCATGAATAATTCCAGAACCTGGTTTTCTGTCTCTCCTTTTCTCAATTAGGGAAATAGTCAAGCACTGTCAGTTCCTTTTCAGGTCTCAACAAGTCCTGGGCTGCCCTGGAGGGAGGAGGAGAGAAAAGGAGACAGGAGGAAACTCTCCCTGTAAAACTTGGCTTTGACTGAATAGCTTCCAGTTGCCTTGAAATCCAATCTTCTTTTGAACTTGAATTTGCCATCAGTCACATTCTTGGAAGGCGATGAGCTCCAGCCCCATCCTGACAGCCAGAAGTGATAATACCTTTCCAAGAACCCCACTCTTGGGGGGTAGGAGGCGGCAGCCGCTAATGCTTCCTTTCACCTGCTCAGGGAGACTGGAGTGTCCAGGGCTTCAGACTTCAGGGTTAGGAGAGAAAATGATCCTCTTTCCACCTGCTGTACCAAGAATTACATTTAGATACCTCTTTTTCACACCTTATCCAATTCTCAATGCCTGACTTCTCCAATCTTACCAGAAAAACTTCACCTCAGGCTGATGTTCACTAGCTTATGACTTAATTAATTCATTAAATATGTTTTGAGTACTTACCATGGGTTCTAAGCAATTGCGAGAATAACAGAAAAAATAGCAAAAAATCTGCTTTTCATAAAGTGAACCTCAACACTTAGCTTACAGGCAAGGGTCAGACTGAAATCTGTAAGAGAAAGAGGCTGGACTTCAAGTCACAAGATCCTGGTTTGGAAGAGAGCTCTGCATGCAAAAGACACATGACACAGGGTCAGCCACTTCAGTTCCTTGAGCCTCTTTCTCTTTTGTAAGCCAGACATGGTATGTCCTGCTCATTTGCATTTGGTGATAAAAATGAAAGGAAAGAAATGTTATCATTTTGTATGCTGTTATATCTCATGCAAAATGGCCCAGTACAGATCAACTGTACAAATCCAAACATTTTATTCAGTTATGTAAGAAACATTTACTGAGCACCTACTATATACCAAGCATTTGAAACACAAAGGTGAGTAAGATATAGCCTCTGACTTCTGTAAGTAGAGATGCACACAGAAGCTGCTGACCATAAAGTTGTTTGGTGAAAGCAATGATAGCGCCATCTCAAAGCATGATAGGAGAATGGGGGAGAGGTCCTCACCCAGCCTGGGAGGTGAGGAGGATTGTACACTGGAACCTAGTGCTCAATGAGGAGTTGCTGGAGTCAGGTGAAGAGATAGCAGGGGAGAGGGACACAGCTGGTAAATGGATATTGTGAACCAAAGAATGAAGCCAACTGCAGCACGGTGCATGTTCTAAGGCATTGAGCATGAGTGGAATATTGATGAATACCGGTGGGAGTGATGAGAGAACACACCTGCAGAGACAAGTTTATGGAAGACCATGGTGGTATATTAGAGTTTATCCTACAGACAACGGGGTGACATCCAAAGACTGGGAACAAGCACACCATGGCATCAGTTCTGTTTTAGTGAATGGCCATTATGTGGAGGACAGATGCAAGGGGAACCTGCAGAACTGTGAGACAAGAACATCAATGTGTACCCAACAGCAAGCTGAAGGCCTGAACTAGCATAGTACATAGAAGTCAGTAGGCATGTGAAATGTAGGAGAGAGAATTCCCAGGCTTGGAAATTGCAAAGTGAGTGGGATCAGGAGATAAAATGATTCCCAGGTTCCTAGCTTGACTGCCTAGGTAGGGGGTACAACAGGGCATCAGAAGGAGAGACAGTTTCACTGGAGAGATGACACATATTAGGGGTTGTTGGATTTCTAGGTGTAGTTGTCTAGCAGCCAATTGAATAGAGGCAGTCCTTGCTTGGCATGGTCTCTCACACATGAATTTCAGTTGCCACTTACAGTTAATGACACCCAATATCACAGTTCACCCCTCAGTCACCAGGGCATATGACGGTAAGGAATTGTATAAAGCACCTTCTTCTCTTCAGTCCACAAATCACTACATACTGATAGATACACATCATGACCCATGACCAATAATATCCTAAAATGAAAAGTGGGTCAACATTCAGACAATACAGAAATCAAAATAAAACCCCAAGTGGAGCTAACACATCTCCTTCATCTTCCCCCATCCCCACCCCTTCACCTAAAGGAGTTTCCCGCTTGGGGAGGAGGTCATCTGAGCTGCCTCAGTGCAGAATTTGGGGCTGGAAAGCATAAAAGATGGTGGGGGAGCTAGTCAGACAGGCAGTAGACTGGCTCCAGAGCCCTTATTTTCTCCTCACCCTTCTGTCCCTCCATCCTCCCATTCCCGCTCTCCTGTCCCTACCCTCCCTCTCTTCCACCTTCTCACCTTCTCCCCTCCTTTCACCATCCTTTTTCCCCCTCCGTCCCTTCATTACTTCTTTCCGTCAAAAACTATTTATTGACTGTAAAGATGTCTTTGAGGTGCATGTCATGTAGTGTTTCGCCTGTGTTTCCTTCTATATATTTTATGGTTTCAGGTCTTATGTCTAGTTCTTTAACCCATTTTGAGTTGGTTTTTGTGTATGGTGTGAGGTAGTGGTCAAGCTTCATTCTTTTGCATGGAGCGACCCAGTTTTCCCAGCACCATTTATTGAACAAACTTTCTTTGCTCCAGTGCATATTCTTTGCTCTTTTGTCAAAGATTAGTTGACTATAAATCTGTGGGTTTATTTCTGGGTTTTCTATTCGGTTCCATTGGTCAGTGTGTCTGTTCTGGTTCCAATACCATGCAGTTTTGGAAACAACCCAAATGCCCACAAATAGATGACTGGATCAAGAAGATGTGGTACATATACACCATGGAATATTACTCAGCATTCAAAAAAGATAAACACATGCAATTTGCAGCAACATGGATGGCGCTGGAAGGGATCATGCTCAGCAAAATAAGCCAGAAAGAAAAAGAAAAATACCAGATGGTCTCACTCATAGCAGGAATCTATAAAACCTAAATAAGAGACCGGGAAAAAGAATAACTATAAGAAAGTGAAAATTCAAATCAACAACCAACTATGAACCAGAGACACACTATGGGGGGGCGGGGAAAGGAGGGTTTAGGGTCAAAATTAGGGGGCTTCAGTTTTATGGGGAATATAAAAATAAAATTAAATTAAAAAATTAAAATAAAAAAATAGTTCTGACCTCTGGTAAAAAACAAAACAAAACAACTATTTATTGAGCAGGTACTCTAAGCCAGACATAGTTATAGAGCTGGGGGTGTAGCAGTGAGTAAAACAATATTCCTATCCTTAAGAGGCTCCTAGTGAGTAAAACAATACTCTTATCCTCAAGAGACAAAGAGGAGAAATGTATACTGAGAGGGACTATGGGGAACTAATTAAAGAGGGGGAGGTAGAGAAGGAGTCAGAGACAGGAGAGATGCCATTTTAAGGAGGTTTATTGGGAAGAACTTGTTAAAAAGGTGATGTTTAAGCAGAAGCTTGTTGTGGGAATGATTTTATGGTTGCCAGCTGCAGCCAGGCAGCTGCCAACATCTAAACACACCCCTCCAGTCTGTGTACAGATAGGTTTGTGTGCGGTGTAACTGCATATGTAAATGCACGTGCCTGTGAGGGCATTTTGGCAGGATTGGTCCCTGACATCCTTGATATGAATCTGCCCTTGACCCCATGACCACCCACCCCCTAGCTGGCAATACCACCCTCCCCCTGCTCCTAGCCCTAGCAGCTTGGGCACTGCCTTCCCTTCCGGCTCAGAACTGTAGACCCCAATGCAGTTCAGACGCCTCCTCCCTCCTCTTCGGGCTGTCACTGCTGGGCAGGCTGCAAGGGTCTCAAGGCGGCTGGAACACGAGCCAGGAGGGTAGTCTTCAGGGTCAGTCTCCCGTCTTCTCTCACAGTCACTTTACTGCAGGGACACTGGCCCCTTCCTCTTTCCCTCCTTGGGAGAGGCCTGTCCTTATTCTCCCCAGCTCTTGGGCTAAAGGTCTTGGGAGGGTACCGGGTCTGCTTTTCCCTGGAGAGAATCTCACCATCCATTCATTATCACCATCAAGATAGAGATCTGGCTTATTTCACTGAGCATATGATCCCTTCCAGCTCCATCCATGTTGCTGCAAATTGCATGAGTTTATCTTTTTTGATTGCTGAGTAATATTCCATTATATTGTAAAGAAAAAGAAAAATACCGGATAGTCTCACTCATAGCAGGAATTTAGAAAACCTAAATAAGGGACCAAAAAAATGACTAATTATAATAAAGTAAAAATCAAAATCAACAAGCAACTATAAACCAGAGACACACTACAGGGAGGGAGGAGGGAGTAGGATCAAAACAAGGGGGGTGGGAATTGTATGGGGACTATAACCAAGATGAAAATGCATACATTGTGCAAAAATGAAAAAGGATGTAAAAATTATATAAAATTTAAAAAATAATAAATAAAAAAAGATAGAGATCTGTCAGCCTTTCCTCACAAAGGGTGGACGGGAGGGGAGGACAGGAAGGAAGGGGAAGAGGGGGGAGAGAAGACAGAAAGGAGGGAATGTGGAGAGAGAGGAAGCCTGCAGGTGGGGAGGGAGGGCAGAGAAAACGAAGGAGCTGAGAATCTGCCCCTCACAGAAGCATATCTTTGTGAAACTGGCCACAAGTCTCAGAAACTCGAAGAACTGGGTTTTATTTTGGGTCATCTCATGCGTGGACCCTCCTGAAAGGCCCCCTGCCATCTGGACTGCAGTAAAATAGGAGAGAAAATGTGTGGCAGCAAGAGAAAACAGCAGGCAGTAGAAGGGGAGGCAGGCCTGGGATGAGGTCTGGAGCTGCGGGAAGGTTGAAGGCACAGAGCAGGGGGTAGGGCAGAGGTCGCCTCGGAACCCCTAGCTCCTCATCAGCCCTCTCTAGCTTCAGTCTTATCGGAGGCCCCACAGGCACCTGGATAGTGCCTGGTGGCTGAGGAAGGCAGTGAGGTTGGTGGTAAAACCCCAGAAGCATCAATGGCCTGCCCAGCTCAGCCCCAGGCAGCCCTGTCAGCCCCGTGCCCACAGAGGCTGCACACGCATGAGGGCCTCCGAGGCTCCCACTGGGAGCAGGAAAAACTGCCAAGCTCATTTCTGCTCTCAAGTCAAAGAAACCTAGTATAAACACGGTGGGCTCTTTGAATTATCCACATGAAATATTTAACGCACTTAGCCTGGAGCAGATGAGATTTAATAAGGGATGTTCCCATGGTGATTTTATTAAAAACGTTAATAATCAGCTACCCCATATAGAGTGCCTGGTAGGGTATCAGCCACTGGGCTCCAGGCACCTTGGCATGACTCCTCTCCCTGAAATCCCTGTCAGGACCCCCCACCCAGGAGACACACACCCACCCACTGCCTGAGGAGGAAACCTCTGAGGTTCAACCACATTAAGTAACTTAAGTCGTGCAACTAGTTAACTGTCAAAGTCCAAAGTGGAAACCAGGACCCACCAACTCCAAAGCACCCCCCCACCACCGCCCCTGCTCTCCTACTTCTATGCACATTTCAAGAACTCATCACACCAGCAGATTCAATCTTCCGTCCTGTTTTAGACAAGGCAAATTTGACAGTGCATCATTTATAGTTCAATTGTTTTTTCCCTAAAATTCAAGCAATGTTGCAAGAGTTAGAACTTCTGGAACTAATTCAAAGATGGAGATATTTTTGATCCTATTTTTGAGAAACTTACAACACCACACAAACACTTTCAAAATAAAAAATAATCTCGGAAAGCCCTATAGCTCAGGGGTTAGAGCACTGGTCTTGTAAACTCAAAAGTGTCTCTTCAGAAATTTTTTGTGTTTCATTTTCAAACGATAGTTTATTACATATACATGAGGAGGTTGGTAAAATCAAAGGAGAAGGAAGAATTCACCCTCAATTCCACATTCCAATTCTTTCATTCACACATTCATGGGAAAGCACTTGAAAATACTTACATAATTTGCCAGGAACAAAATGAGACAAACTATATGAAAACTTCTCAACAGAATTTCTCAAAAGCAAAGAATTACAGGCCATATACCTCCAACTCAAACATTTCCAGGGGAGAGAAACAGGCGCTGGATCTTTGTAACGAGGTTAGAAATGCTCTACCTAGTGACACCTCATTGCTTCAACTCAACACCTCCCTCTACTTCCCTGCTGCCCACACCTCAAGTCCTACCTTCCACTGCCACCATATAACTTATCTTGCTGCTGGATACCATAATCACCTCCTCCCCTTTTGCTCCACATGCTCCTCTTAATTTATTCCCTGTGAAGATTGCCTAAGCAATCTTCTAAAAACACAAATCCCACTGTCCTTAGAATAAAGACCCACATTTTTAACACAGCCTTTAAAAGATATTCTTGGTTGCTTAGTAGCAGTCACTGCCCCCTTCTTCTTTCCTATCAGAAACTTACAAACTCGCATGTGTTGAGATGTTAGCAAGAGTAACTAATGCACAGTTGGCTGACACAGACCAGCCCTATAATCGCCCCATGTGATTTCCACGTTTAGTGTAGCTGCTCCACCATGTTGTTGAAGGTCCACGCCTCGTCCACTCTGCCGTCTTCAACATGCTGTCTGCTAGCTCTCTAGCTTCTCATCTCATGGACACAGGGTGGCTGCAGCAGTGCCAGATGTCACAGCTATGTTTAAAGACAGGAAGCATGAGGAAGGTGGTAAGTGGTTATGGGTATTGTCTCAAACGACAGTTTCCTTTCATACATAAAAGAAATATCCCCCCACAAAACTCCATGCAGATTTCCTCTTACATCTCATATAGGCAGAATTGTGTCACTTAGCTACTACCAATTACAGAAGAGTCTGGAAAAGGGAAAATATAACAAAGGGAAACAATATTACTGTGGCTGACTTAACATGAACATAATTCATGAAAGGAACCAGTAGGACATGGAGGGAGGCTTCGAGACATCTGAAAAAATTCTTTCTTTACTTTTCTAGGAGAGCACCTTGAAGTGACCTTGCCCCCTTGCTCAGGATGTAGTCTTTTATGGGGTAAATCCTGCAGCCATCTTGTTTTCAGTCCCATGTACAGGGATGCACAGAGGAGGGCAGAGTCGAGAGAAATCAGAGCAGCACAGATGGAGCATGTGGTCGGCAGCCTCTGAGGTGGGTCTCCACACTCCCCTGAGGGCCCTCCTGGTGTTCACGCTGTTGTGTAACTTCCTCTCCTTGGGTGTGGGCAAGGCTTATACTCTGATGCATAGAACAGAAAAGAAGCAGTGGCATATCACTCCTGAGATTAGGCTCTCCAAAGATTGCAGCTTCTGTGTGTGTGTGTGTGTGTGTGTCTTCATTCTCCCTTGCCTCTGTGCTGTCAGCATCCCTGTAATCCACATAGTGAAGAACTGAAGTTCTCAGTCTAACAGCCTGTAAGAACTGAAGCCTACCAACCACCATGTGGGTGATGGAAGAAGCAGATCCTTCAGTCCCACAGGGAAGACCTCAGACCTGGTGGACAGCTTGTCTGCAAACCTGTGAAAGATCTTGAGCCAGCGGGACCCAAATAAGCCTGTCTTAGATTTTTGACCCAGAGAAACTGTGAGATGTTAAACGTTCCTGTCTGCAGCCACTAATTTGGGGGTAATTTGTTATGTAGCGATTGTTAACTAACAGAGTAGATTTAGTCACTTCTCAAGGCTGCCTGTCTAGGGATTCCAGTTATATAAGAATATCATTTTTCTTATTTCTTAAGCCAACTTAAAAAGTCTCTGTACTTGCAGCCAAAAGCACGCCAAGTGATAAAAAGAGCTTACACATTATCTCACGGTAGCCTGTCTCTAGCAGCATCTAAAAGTCTTTCCCCTTTGTTCCAGAACTACTCATCAGGACCTTCCTCCTATCCCTCATATATGCCACCTTAAAGTGCTAAGGAAGGTCATCTGGCTAGCAGAAGAAACTCCTTGAGAGGTGACCAAGAGGTGACCATGCATTGTCAGCCAAGCCCAGGGAAACATGAAAAAAAAAAAAAAAAAAACCGACTGGGCTGCAGTAAAGCAATGCAGAGTGTGGGGCCTGGGGAAGAGCACAAGGGGCCTCTTCCTCCTGGCACTAAAGGGTCAGCACGGAACTGCATCCTCACACCCTGCCCCTTCCCCCTCCCCCACCAAAAAGGGGCTGAGCAGACAGTAGATGTGCAGCACTTTGAAGACAGTGCCAAGCACAGCACTTTGTACATGAAAAGGGTTTTTCTCACAATGCAGATTTCTAATTGCAACATCCAACTGTCCCCCAAAGAAGGCAGTGCTAACCCCAGAAAGGACTGAGATGATGGTACAAAGCCCCACTGAATGCCACCTCTGGGGAGAATGCAGACCCACCTGCCTCCTCTTTTCTTTAAAAAGCTAAGGTAGGGCTCAAATTATCCTGACAATTACTTGACCTCCACTTTTTATTCGGCCCCTAACTTATAAATCTAGCTGAGGGCCTCCCCGGTGGCGCAGCGGTTGAGCGCTGGGTTGCGAAGCTGCCCGCAGCCTCTGCAGTACCGGTTCGATCCCCGGCTGCTCCCCAGCCACCTGAGGAGGGTCCCACATGGTGCGCAGACCTCTCCTGCCACCCGCTGCTCCCCTCAGCAGTGTACTTCGGTCCTTCTGCCTGCTCTGTTCCCCGCTCTGGCTCTGGTGAATTCTCTCACCCTCCCGCGCTTCTGACTGTACCCAGTGCTTGTATAAATAAATAAATTAAATAAATCTTTAAAAACAAAACAAAAAAAAAGTTTTCTTAAAAAAAATAAATAAAATAAATCTAGCTGAGCCTGAAATGCTATGTGTTTATTAAAACTTCATCTACCTGTCATTACCAAATGAGGAATAAATGGATCTAATTAATGTGGACCTAATTAACACTTCATTCTATCAAATGAAGTGTTGGAGTCAGAAGATGAACTTTCCAGATGACTGAAATGACAAACAGATGACTAAATAACAAAACATGAAAAGGAACAAAAGCATTATTAAACTGAACACACACACACACTCTTCACTCACTTTCAGTGTGATCCTAGAGAAGGGAAAGGGGTGGGGTGGGGGAGGAGAGAGAAAAAGGGAATGGTAGAGTAGTTGACAGTGGGAATTAGCAAAGACAGGGGTCAGCAATTTATTTCTGTAAAGGGCCAGCCAGATAAGAGATATTTCAGGCTTCATGGGCCACTGCAGTCTCTGCATAACTACTCAGCTTGCTGTTGTGCATAAAAGCAGCCACAGAAAATCACAAACAAATGAGCATGGCTGTGTTCCAATAAAACCTTTATTTATGGACACTGAAATTTGAATTTCATACTGTTTTTCTGTGTCACAAAACATTATTATCCTTTTGATCTTTTAAAAAGACTTTGCTTAGAGGAGTTTTAATTTCATAGAAAGATGGAGGGGACGGGACAGAGATCACCCATAGACCTGTACCCCCAGCCTCATATATGCATAACCTCCCCGTGCTCAACTCCCCACCCCACACCCAGGGGGCACATATGTCACAACTGATGACACTGCTTGACACAATCACCCAGAGCCTGCACTTTACATGAGCAGTCACTTGTCCTGTTGTCCATTCTATGGTTGTTTCCAATTATTAAAACATTTTAAAACCATGTTTAGCTTATATGTTATACAAAAACAGGTGGCAAGATAAATTTGGCCCATGGTCTGAAGTTTGCTGGTCCCTGATCTAAAGTAAAGAGTCAAGATTATCTAAAAGAAGTGTCTCTCAGCTTCGCTCTTGCTTCTGCTTCTTGAGGGTCTGATCATCCCTCTGCCTCTGAGTATCTCCCAATCTCCTGTCAATCAGTCAAACATTATTTTGAGCACCATTGCTTTGTATCAGCGACAACTTTCTATTTTTTGCTATACAAGCAAAGTCTTAAGGAAGAGCAAGTAATAAAAAAGCATTCAAAGTAAACCTCCTGGACTGAATTTTTTTAGCCATCTCTGAGTACCCAACTTAGATTCAATTTCTTGCAGAAATATTAAACAGCACATTGGTAACTGAAGCTGGCTTTCTAGAAGTAATAAAGCTAGAGCAAAGCATGAGCTCATGGCTTCTCTTGGCTCTTAAGTCTCTGCTGAGGAAGAGAAAGAGAGCCTGCCAAAGAATGTTGGGGGAATTATCAGGCTTGTGGGTTTGCCAAGGCAGAATTAGCCAGGCTGTAATATGCACGGTGGGCACTATGCAGATAGGGACCTGCTGGAAGCAAGTTGGAGGCCTGGAGAGGAGTGGGGGCCTTGGGGGAAGTAGAGGAGGTCCTGCAGGGGAAGGGTCAGGATGGGGATCGGAGAGGCACTGGAGCTGGAAACTGTGCACTTGAGTTACACATGCCCTGTAAGATGCAGAATGTGAGAGCTAGAATCAACCTCAACATCAGATGGCTGTACCCTCTCATTGAACAGATGACAAAAATGAGGGCTGGCGCTGTTGGGACCTGCCCAAGGACATGCGAGCTTTGGGACAGAAGAGCTCATTGTATGACTGGCTTTCTAGGACTCGTGCAGAGAAGAAAGTCCCATTTCCTGTTGGGTCAGAGTAGAAATAGATGCCCAGAACTTCATTGTCCAGATGCATAAGTCCTTTGGCAATGCCAGCTTCAAGTACGTCACCTCTAGGCAGAGAGGGTCCTGCAGACAAAAAGGCTCACACCACTGTTGTCTTTCTTTTGGAATTTGGGGGATGTGGAAGTTGAAGCCATTGTAGCTTTTTAGAAATGTTTGTTGCTACTGCAACAGATATTTACCATGTTTATTATAATGAAATATTAATATGAATAATGAACCAGACACTGGTTTATGACATGACTCATCTTCCCTTGTCCTGTGTCCTGGGACAGGGGTGTGTAGCTGAATACCCGTGACCAGCCCGGTGTCTTTGAAATCAATCAGACCTCCTGGTGGGCTGGTTGGATCATCTCCCAAGAAGAAGGGCCCACTCCCCTGGTCACCTCACGGTTGGAGCCATAGCTCTGTAGTTGAAGCTTCTTCTGCCCACCCGGAGCGCCACCCTCGCAATCCTCTTCCCCATTGCATCTCTCCCCACAAGGAGAAAGCCTGGCAATGGAGAGAAGGTGGTCGCTGGCTTTTTCAGGAAAAGAGGTGCCAATTATAGCCTTTATTAGGCTCACACCCGCCGTCTCACTGCCTTTTGACTGCTCCAGACCACACACACACTCAGTTTTCCTGCACTGGGACAGGAGACCTGTGTGGTCCTGCCGACTCACTTATAATAAATCTGCGAGCTTAATAAAAGGCATCACTTCTATCTTTTGATCTCACTTGAGTTACTCATTAGCTCTGGGTAACACACTTCTTGACTGACAGGCCCTTCCCAGGGAAAACCCAAGCTTGGTGGTTCTTCAAACAAAAAAGCAGCATGGAAATGTGCATGTGCGTGTGCATGTGCGTGTGCGTGTGTGTTGGGGGTGGCACACTGTGTGATTTGCCAAAAGGAAGAAGGGGAGGAGGAGCCTGGCCATCTTAGGAGAGATTTGGGACAGAGTCCCCTGAAGAGAATGAGTATTACCCAGAGCCTGCTAGTAATAACAGAAGCTTCTAGCGCTCTCAGTGGTTTGAGTCCTCTGTCTCTCCTGTTCCAGTCTTTCTGCCTTTACTAAAAATCCTTCTCAGGGAGCCTCCCTGGTGGCACAAGGCTATGAAACTGTCCACAGCCACTGCAGCAGGAGTTGGATCCCCGGCCAGGGAGCTACCCAAATGGCGCAGCAGACCTCTCCTGTCTCGCCTGCTGCTCCCCTCGGCAGTGTATTTCGGTAGATCTGCCTGTTCTGCTCCTTACTCTGGTGAATCCTCTCTCTCACACACACCCCCATCTCTGGCCTCCACTCAGCTCTTGTACACATAAATAAATAAATCTTTAAAAAAAAAATCCTCTTTCTCCATGGAACCTCTCTGCTTAATCCCTATCAGTTCCAAGACTGGAATCCAATATGCATTGGCCACTAAGGCCACTTTCTTGTGCTACCTCGTGCCTGTAAACTGTAAATGTTGATGGAAATATTCCAATTTCTTTCACAAAGTCAGTCATTCCAGCTGCCATTTGCAGGTATTTCCTTCCTCTGTGCCAGTATTTAGACCATACTCTGGGCCTACATTATTCCCACGTGTCTTAATAACAACCCTATGAAGATAAACATGTAATAACTGAGGAAACTCAGGCTCAGAGAACTTAGGTAAGTTGCCAGAGTTCACACAGCTAATAGGTTCACCCCAGATTGTCTGGATCCACAGACCCTGCTCAACCCCACGCGGTCCCAAACCACCCTGACTGTGCCTGCCTCAGGCTGCTCAGCTGTGCATGCATTTTGCATTCCCTGCAGCACCCAAGCCTGATGTCAAGGTGAAGTTCCCAGTGTTTCTGCCTCCGTAGGACTCACATCACACCCTCTCCCTCTAGGTGACTTCACTCTGGGCCCTGGCTGCTCTGGGAAACTTCAGTCACTCAGGGAATGGCAGGGAAGATGCCAGACTCAATATCGACTCACTGTGTGTTGGCGTTTCAGCTGTGAAAACAAAATTACCAGACCAGCAATGTTTGGTCCTCTTTACCACACAGACATAAACTTCTTCACAGCCGCCCCCACGTGAAACCACAAGTGCAGGAACCACAGGGCCACACGCACAGATAGGTGGCATTGCCCAGTGACTAAGGGTGCAGTCTCTGCATCCACTAAGCAGGCCCAGGGCCCAGCTCTGCCTCTCTGTACTAATTTGACCTTGAACAAATCACTCAGGTCTCTGTCCAGCATCCTGCCACATAAAAAAGGAGATGATAATTCTTGTTTCATAAGCATGTTAAATGAGCTAATCCATGTACAGGATATGGGCATTTGAAGAAGTCTTTTTTTTAGGATGAAGTAGTAGTGTCTTGGGCCCCAAAAACCATGTTGAAGTTCTAGCCCCAGTATCTGTGAATATGAGCTCATGTGGAAATGGAGCCTTTGCCCATGTCATCAAGATAAGGTGAGATCTCGAGGGTGGGTGCTGCTCCAATACAACTGGTGTCCTTGTAAGAAGAGGGAAATTGGGACCAGATGTGCACAGATGAAGGCACAAACATCGAGGGAAGATGGCCAGTGAAGACAGGGACAGTAATAGTCATGCTGCCATAAACCAAGGAGCTTCTGGAGCCATCAGGGGCTAGGAGGTAAGGTTAGAGGTTGTGCAAGAGAAGCCCCTGACAACACCTTGATTTCAGACTTCTAGCCTCCAAGACTGTGAGAAAATAAATTTCTTTATTTTAAGCCATGCAGTTTGTGACTTTGTTAGAAAAATAATACCAGCGGCATTTAAAAGATCTCTGATCTCAGAGCCCTAAGACTTCTTTCCTAGTTTTGGTTTTGCTTCTAATTAGTTATGGAACCTTGGATGAATTAGAGCTACTGACCATTAGAACTGAAAAAGACCGTGTGCTCAGGTGCAGAAACTGATGCCCACGGAGGGGAGAGAATGGCAGGTGACCCCAGTGAACCTCAGTTACTTCATCTGTCAACAAAGGAGTAATCATCCCTGCCCTGCCTGCTTGGCAGAGCTGTGGTTGAGGTAAAGTCAATAAGATCACCGGGTAGACCAGTTGCCATCACAGCCATGACAACACACTCATCACTCTCTGCCTTCCCAGGAGCACCCATGTCAGTTTCCCAGGATTCTGGTTGATTCGGAGGAAGGAGGCAAGGCAACCATGTGCTATTTGAAGCAGATGAAATCATTGACAGCCTCTGGGCACCCATGACAACCAGCCCACCCATTCGATAAATGTTATTATTGTGTCACCTGAAAGGCAGTGTGCACAGTATATATTGGCATCCACAAATGAAGGCTTGGCCTCTTAGGGAAGAATAGGACAAACCAGGACACCTGGGTTCAGCACCTGGAACTGCTGCCCAATTCACTATGCATCTTAGGAAGACCCAGAGAAGGGTCTCCCCATAAAATGTGGAACAGGGACCTACACCCAATCTGTGTGATTCCAGAGTCTTCGATCTTAATCACTATTTTGTATGGCTGAAAGAGATAAAATGGATCAGTCATTCCAGAGAGCACAGTGTCCATAATGCATGCATGCATGTATGTATACATGTACGTATGCGTGCATGTGTATGTGTGCATCCTGAAATCATAGAGCCGACAGCATCAGGAGGTCATCTGGTTCTACCAGCCAGACAATAACCAGATGCTTGTTTAGCTACTGGCCATTCCAGTGATGTTTTCCTCACTCTTTTTAAGAATATTTATTTTGTTGACATGGAAACAGTCTTCCTTACATAGGAAAGTGAAGAATATAAAGGTTAAGGGTTTACAAACCAGAAACTAGGTAAAGAGTTTGCAAACTTGGTTCTGCCACTTTTGATAAACCATGTGATGTTGGCAAATTACTTTGCCTTGCCTCAACTGATGTGGAGACTTCGCACGGTGCTGGGGAGTGAAGTGAAGTCAGGCCATGGAAGCTCTCAGGAGCCCCCGGACATGAGAGATTCCAGAAACATGGGCTCTCCCTCCCCTGTGTTAATCTGAAGTTACTCCGATTGTACCTACTTTTTGTACCTCTGTCAGTTCACAACTATCTAAAAACAACCATTAATGGTCCCCCAATTCTTAGCATTCATATCACATTGCTCCCCCTCTTCATCTTCATCATTATCATCACCACTGACATCCTCATCTTTTATAACAGCATCTTTGCCGTCATCATCATCATCACCACATCATACATTTGAATTAATATTAGAATTTTTTACATATTCTCCTAAGTGTGGCCACCGGGTCACACAACAATTCAATAAATTGAATAGTCTCATTTTACAGATGATGAAATTGAATCTCAGAGAATCTCAGAGACTTAGGCTCACACAGCCATTAGCATCAAAGGCAGAAACCAAAACTAGTTTTCTTGATGCCAGCTCATAGGATGGCTCCTTCAGTGGCATTACTGTCTTTAACAAATATGCCACCCAGCCAGCTCAGATTACACACAGGATGTTTTTCAGTAAGGTTTGATATTTCCCCTTGTATTCTTGTGCAACCGACATGTAAAAGGAAGATTTCATGTGTGCTTGTGTACCTGTGGGAGAGAAAGAGAGCAAGAGAATAACACATATCCCTGGAAACCCCTGAGGTTCTCCTCTGCCAAGCAGACATGGGATTCAGCCCACACCTGCAAGATTTAGATGTCTCTTGTCCCATGAGAGTCTCACTCCGCCTAGTTAATCCAGGCAGAGCCTCCTCCTGCCTCCTTACAGGACGCAGTTCAGACCAGAATATTAATGGAGATTACAGCAGAGAAGAACAGATTTGGAGGAGGGAGGGAGCAGCCTGGCAGGGAAGCTAGGCACCCAGGTGGGATCCTTCCATGGATGATCTCAAAGCTCTTCATTGGAAGCAGGATGGGATGCACTAAGCCCTTCCCAGGGGTGCCTAGAGCTTGTCTCTATCCTGCACTCTGTATCTAGGTGTTTCTTGGGACATATCTACCCACACCTTTGTTTTCCTAGGTAACCGACATGCATACATCTTTCTTCCCAGCTGCCCCCCCTCCCCAGCTTGTATCAAATCTTCCCACTCTATATAGGGGGTCCATGCAGAGGTAACCAAGTTAAGATGAGGTCATTAGGATGGGCTCTAATCCAGTATGGCTGATGTCTCTGAAAAAGAAGGAAAATGGTGAGGATAAGGCATGCAGAGAACACCTTGTCACAACAAAAGCAGAGACTGAGGGATGTGACCACAAGCCAGAGACACCAAGGATTGATGCCCCCACCAGTAGCTGGAAGAGGCTGACATCTTGATTTCTGAATTCTACCCTCTAGAAGTATGAGAGGATGAATTATTCTTGCTTTAAGCAAGAATAATTCACTATTCTTGCTTTAAGCAAGAATAATTCACTGTTTGTGGTACTTGGTGACAGTAGCCCCAGGAATCTATATACCTCCTCCTTCACAAGTAGGCAGACAACTCCCTGCCAGGGCCCCCAAGCCCCCTGCACCATGTGCCCCCATGTCACCCTTGCATGCCTCCACCTACCAGACAGCAACTACTTACTTGCTATCTCCCCTGCTACTCAAGGTGGTACTTCACAGGGGACACAGCAGAGGTTCTGTGTGGGCAGGGAACATGACTTCCTTTCTTCTTCCATTCATCCATTCATTTTTTCAAAAACTAGTTTTGGAGAACCTGTTACCACCCAAAAATTAATATCCCTACCTTCAGGGAGCCTGCTTTCCAGTGAGTCTGGGGAGCAGACAAGAGTTAAGAAACACATCAAACAAATAAAGAAACATTTCAGATAATGACAAGTACATGGAGGGAAGCAATGGGCAGGAAAAGGGCTGGTCCTGGAGAACGCAGGGAGAGCGTGACGGCTTGAGACTGACCACAGGTGGCCTTTGAAGGCCTCTCAAAGGCATCAAGAGAGACTGAAACCTGAACAAATGCGAGTCACCGTGCTTTAGTTGTTGTACCTGTCACCCTGGTGAAAGCAGAGACTGAGCAGTATCTGGGGTGGTGTGGCCGGGACTGCCATTCCCCACATCTGTGATTTATTTGAACTGGCCTTGACACACACAACCCCTGGCGAAGCAGGTGCCCAACAACACCATGCTTGCTTAAGGAATGTCTGAATGGAGGATGCCACAAGAAAAGTATTAAAAACCACAGAATGGGCCTGGCACACCACAGGGGGTCCACAAATGTTTCCCCTTCTGTTGGCCCCCCACAAAGCACCCATCCCCTCACAAAGGAGGCAGGCTGCCTGCCTCTGGTAATCACACACAATGAGGGGGCTTTCGTTCCTTGCAGCACAAGCACTCAATGCTGCTGGTGAACAGTCCTGCTGATATTTTAAAAAGTTAGAACTTTACAAAACCCTTTCATACTGCACCACACCCTTTGATCTTTCCTGCCACTCTTTTACACAGAAAGCTCTGCCTCCATCTTCGTACAGAATTTCAATCTGAAAACGGAAATATTTCCCCAGATTCCCCCACAGTGAGTTGGGGGACTCTGACTCCAAACCCCACTCTTCACCCACTCACTTCTCCCTCAGCCAAGCCAGGCAGACAATCCAGTTCCCAGACTTACCCGGCTGAGGGGGGCAGGAGGAAGGAGAGTTCTTTGCTAGTGCAAAGCCCTGCGACCAGAGGCTTCTGGGGTCCAGTGTTCAGATGGTCTTCAGCGAATAGCGTTGCTATCAGCAATGAAAGTTCGGGAAGCAGTAAAATTCATTGCTGCCTTGAAGGTACCTCTGAGTTTGAGGTCAGACAAGATTCCTCCACAGCTGGCTAGGTGATGGCAGACACACCAGTGAACCTGTTGTTAGATTATTCTTTTGTTTATAAAACACAGGAACAAACAAATTAAAACAGGGATGAGTTTCCCTCCCTCCCTCCCACCTTCACAGGGTGGCTTGAGGATGAGCTGAGACTGGAAAGCGGTGCTCGGATGTGAGGGGCCGCTGGAGCCTCACCAGTCTCTGACCAGAGAGGATGTCTGTCCAGAGAGAGGGGGAGAAGACAGACAGGTGGCGAGATCCCCCTTCCAGATAGATCCCCCTTCCTGAGACAACAGGCAGAGGATGGATTTGTTCTCAAACTCTAGCCATGGCAATGTCCTCCAGGGTGTGGGGTATGTGCTCAGTGACCCAAGCGTGCACTGTTTCTCCCACAGCCAGGACTCACAGGCGGGGTCACAGAGTGGAAATGGGACTGACCCCCTCACTGTTACCCCTGCAGATTCAGTGCAAGGCCTTTGCTTCCCACCACACAGCTTTGGGTCCTGCTGCTCCCAAGGGGTGGGGTGGGGGGGGTACTTGGCCTGGGGGCACCCAGCGGGGTTCCACTGAAGAGGAAGTCAAGATTGCAAGTGGCCACGCTGTCTCCTCACTCCAGCAAGTCAGCAGGCAAAGGGGTCAGGGTCCTGTCTGGGGTGACAGATGCTGGCCCTCAAGAGAAAATCAGGCTGCAGCCACACGACAGGCCAGGAGGAGTATGTCTGGACGCGGGCTTCCCTGCGCGCTACAGGACAGCCACAGCGGTGATGAGCTCAGGGGAAAACAGCAACAGCCCAATTCAGGCAGGACTGCTAGTGGCCCAGGCCTTCAGGGAGAAGGGTCAGGTCACCCACGGGGCAAGGAACCTGGACCGCCAAGGTGCTTGCAGGGGGCAGATGGGGTATGGAGTGGGCAGTCAAGAGAGAATTATAAACATCAGCTACCTCAAGAAATTTGCAGAAACAAGAATTAATTTTATGAGTATTTCTTCTGTTTTTTGAGGTAAATATGTTTGTGCATCTATAACTTTATCACCTCTCTCCCCTACCATCTAACATCTAATGTAAGATATGTTAATAGTAGTTAACTTGATATCTCAGTATTTAAATCAGAGAATATATAAAGGGAAGTGTGAAGCAGCTAAGGAATGAACCTCCAAGCAAGGAAAGGGGACTCTGTATCCTCCTTTGGAGAAGGAGTTGAGGCTGTTGTGGGCTGTGTGTGGAGTAGCTGTATCATGGTAGAGAGAGAGGCTTTATTTGATGAGTGTGGCTTCCTGGGTACATATGGTGCCAACTCAACAAGGGGTAGACTCCAGCGGCTTTGTAACCTGTCAGCTTTGTCAGGATGAACTATGTTTCCCCACACCCCCTTTCCTGTGTGCTTGGCTAGGGTAGACTCAAGAAAGATTTGACCTGGGTTTTGGAGGGTCAAGGTGAAGCCACAACTATGATGTGTGTGAGTGGGAGGAGCAGCACCCACACTGTTACCTCACTGCTGGCCATTTTGTTGGTGTGGGCCAGCAATCAGGCCTGCAGTGCAGACCCCTGCCCCTCATCTTTCTTTGACTTGTTTAACTGTGGGGCCAGAGTTACTTTTCCTGAGGCAGTGAGGGCCTCTTATGAATGAGTTATCTCCCCCCACACCAAATTCAGACTTTGAATCCTTAACCCCCCTCACCCCCAATATGACTATGTTTGGGGATAGGGTCTTCAAAGAGGTAATTAAGCTTAAATGAGATCATAAAGTAGGGCCCTGATCCAATATGACTGGTGTCCACACAAGACAAGAGACACCAGGGATACATGGCCATGAGAGGGCCCAGCAAGAAGGTGACCGATTGCGAACTAAGGAGAGAGGCCCAGGAGAAATCACTCCTGCCAACACACTATCTTGGGCTTCTGACTTTCAGAGCTGTGAGAAGATATGATTCTGTTGTTAAGTCACCCAGTCTGCAGTGCTTTGTTGTGGTGGCCCTAACAAACCAACACAGGCCTAAGATGGCTCAATTCTGCGTGTGGCATCCCATGAGGGTCCTCCTTTGCATTCATCTTTCTTTCCCAACTCTCTGTCCTGTGGATTTCAAATGCCAGCATGGGAGATATCAGGTCTTCCAGAGATTGCTGAGCCAGCATAAGATCAAATCTTGTAACAGATTCTAGGGTTCTGCTTTCCTCACTTTAGTGTGACTGATTTAGGAAGGTTCTTACAGACAACTTTTTGGGCTTGAAACTCTGAGCTGCATTAAAGGACATGCACTGGCCAAGGATGTGGGCACACTGGCACCATGTCCCATGCACCTCTCTCAAACCCAAGGTGGGAGGCAGCTGGCCTGTCACCAGGGACCCTCCAGTAGCCTCAGGAGAAAGGGAGAGTAGGCAGAGCTGAGGTGAGCAGATGGGGCCAGGCACGTTCCCTGTCCGCTGAGCAGATGCTGGCGGCCCCACCTGCAAGCTGCCAGACCCTGCGCAAGATCAAAACCCTGCAGCCTCAGCACCTGTGTATCAGGAGGCCCGGCTCTGCTGTGGCAGGTATGGACTCAGAGCCAGCTGCTTCCTCCCATGTGACAAAGCCCGAAGCTTACAGCTGTCAGGGATTAGGGTGTGCTGCTCTGGGTCACTAAGGGGTTAAACTACAGGCAGTTTCCCTCCTCCCTCATCTGAGCCCATCACTTCTGGCTTTTTCTCTGCTGCCTCCCCCAAGCTCCCTGGCTGTGGTGTCTATTGGAGACCCTGGAATTGGAGAAGCTTCTGAGTATAGGCCTCTTAGTCAGGACTGATGCTGCTATCAGGATTTATTTTTAAGGACACAGTCAGTCCCCACCCAATGGTTTTAAGCATTCTAGTCCCAGCATCCAGAAGCCTGGTCAACAAGGAGAAATCAAAGAGAAATTAGGCACAGGGCAAAGTTTAGCTCCTACTGTATACCAGATAGGTTTATATTTATCATCTTAGAGCTCTGTGAAATAAGTCTTAGCATCTGTATTCTAGAGAATTCTCTGAGGCTCACAGAGATTAGGTGACTTAACAAAGGTCACACAGAAACTAAAAAGTCAACAGAGAAATCATGACCCAGTTTGTCTGGCTTCAAAATCCTTTCTCATCCCAATCCTTGAGACTGCTGCTTGCCTAAATCCCTCATTAACTCAGATGGAGCTAGGATGTTAAAGGGGGCAGAAGTAGAACACAATACATTGGTTCTCAAAGTGTTGTTCAACCTGCAGTCTCAGCACCACTTGGGATCTTGTTAAAATGCAAATACTCAGGTGCCCCCCACTTCTTGAATCAGAAACCACTGGGGTAGGACCTTGGCATTCCTGCATCAGACAGTCCTCCAGATGGTTCTAATATGTGCATAGAGTTTGAGAACCACTGGTAGAAAAGGCCGTGCTCCTCTAGGCCTGGTCTCCAGATACCCTGGCCGAGTGAGGGTTGGAAGACGATCTTAGAGCCAGAGGCAGACACTGGCAAGGTGGTACAGTCTCTTTCACTCACAAATCACCTCTCCAGACCTCATCCATTGAACACTCAGACTGACTGCAAGGTTTTCAACTGAGGACTTCAGTGTTTTGCTGGCTGTTGTCCGGACCCCACCTCCAATTTCTTGTCACACACCCCTCTTTTCCAGGCAGCTCCTTTGGCTTGCCAAAGTGCAAAGGGAGAGTCTTCTAGCAAGAATGAAGTTACAATCCTTTGTTAAGTGACCCTGGAGAGACATCCTTTGCTGTATCTGTCAGCTAGAAGTAAGTTACAGATCCACCCTTACTTTAGGGGAGAGATTTCCTAAGGGGCAGGAATACCAGGAAGCAGGAATCATGGGGTCATTGAAAGTTTGTCAACCACAGCAGTGAGCAAACTTCTCTAACAGTCTAAAGAGAACACATTTTAGGCTTGCAGATGGTTTGTCTGCCCTCAGAACTCAACACCAGTTATAGGCAAACAAACGAGGGTGTTCCAATAAAATTTTGTTTATGGAAGTTAAATTAGATTCACATGTGGTTTTTATATCTCAAGATATTATTCAATTTTTATCGCTTTCTCCAACTATTTAAAAAATATAAAAAACATTCATAGCATTCAGGTCACACAAAACCAGGCAATGGATCAGATTTGGCCTGTGGTTCACAGTTTGCCAAACCCTGCCCTAATTTATAAGTTAGAAAATTTAATTTTTGTGTAATAGGCTTTTTAACTGTATTATTTTTATTGAGGTAACAGTGGTTTATAACACTGTATATGATTTGGGACTGTAGGTTCACAACTCTTCAGATGTATGTTACCACAGTGCATCAGCCCCCAAAGCACCAATAATCCTCCACCACAGTCCATTGGGCCCCCTCCACTGACCAGGATATAGGTGGAGGCAGTGCCCGATGGGGTGGGGAAGGCGGGCAGCAAGTTCTCGTGGAGGTCAGTGAAGTGCAATGGGGTATGCATAAAGAAAGCATTTGCTGATCCTTCCTCTGTGTGAATCTATGCTTGCTGAACCGCTGGCTTTGTTACTGAAGAGGATGTTTGATGGTTTTTCCTCTCCCAGGACTCCCCTTTGGCTAGCGGGGAGCAGTCCCCCATGACAAGTGGCAACAAAAACTGTGAGCATTCAATTCTTATCCAAGGGTTTGTGAATAATAAATGAAGAGTTATTCAGTGAAATTGTATTCAGGGGCTTAAAATAGAATCTGTCTCTAGACTCTACAGTGATCTTATTAAACATTGATGACGTCATGCTCCCCCTACCAGATATACTTGGAGTAAAATCCAAACTCTTCCCTGCAGCCTATGGGCCCTGTGTCCTCCACATTTGCTGCAAGTTCCAGGACTTCTTCTCTGTTCCTCAGCCACCAGTCACAGACCCACGTCAGGGAGTTTGTATTTGCTGTTCCCTCAGCCTAGAAGGTTTCTTTCCTGGACTTTTTTTAAAAGTCAATTTCTCATCATTCAGGTCTTAATTTAAATGTTGCTTCCTCCGCGGGATCCCCACCACGCTCCAGTCTGAAGGGGTCGTGTACACTCTGCTCTTCCAGTCTGTTAGTTCCTTCATAGTCCACATCTCCCCAAAATTTCCTCTCCACGTTTGGGTTTACAGACCTTCTCTCGCTACTGCTATGTCAAGAATGTCTACCAGGCACAGGCACTTGGCACAGGTGGCTCCATACATGCTTATTGAGTGAGTCCATAAACGCTTCCTTTTTTAGGGAGTACTTGCAACTCGAGTGTCCTTCAGTGGGTGAATGATTATTATTATTATTATTATTATTATTATTAAAGATTTTATTTATTTAGTTCTTTAGAAGAATTGGGGTGTAGACCAGAGATGTGGGGGTGAGAGGATTCACCATAGACTGAGTAAGGAGCAGAAGAGGTGGATCGACTGAAATACACTGCTGAGGGGAGCAGCGGGGGAGTCAGGAAGGTTTGCTGCGCCATGTGGGTAGCTCCCTGGCCAGGGATCCAACTCAGCCTGTCAAGGTGGTAACACTGAGATTTAAGCCCTCAGTCACCAGGGAGGCCCAGGGTGAATTATTCTATGAACCACAGTACATCCACACCATTAACACTACTCAACAAAGGAAAGGTACAAACTATTGATACACACCGTGATTTGCATGGGATCGCAAAGGAATTAAACTGAGTGAAAAAGCCCACTTCACAAGATTACATACTGCATGATTCCATTTCTATAACATTCTTGAAATATGAAAACTCCAGTGAAGGAGAACATATTAGTTGCCAGAGGTTGGGGATTGGAGTGGGGAGGGGGTGTCAGTCTATATAGGGTAGCACAAGGGAGCCCTGTGGGGAGGGAAATTCTGGATCTTGATTGTGGATGTGAGTACCAGAGTTACACATGTGGTAAAATTGTACAGAACCAGACACACATACACACATTCACAAACAACTGCTTGTAAAACTGGTGAAATCTGAACAAGTTTTGTGGATTATGCCAATGTCAGTTTCCTGGTTTTGATACTGATTACAGTTATACAAGGTGTTCACATGGCGTGAAGGGAGCAGAGATCTTCTTATACACTTTTTCCCCAGCAACTTCCTGTGAATCTGCAATAATTTCAAAATAAAAAAAAATTAAGAAAATATTGTGCATGATTGAAAAAGACCAGCAAAATGTTTTTTAATATTAAATCTATACATGTATTGTTACTGACATTGCCTATAAAGTATATCTAATTCAACTAAAAGCCTTTTTCAAAAAATAATTGAGTAGTGTGCTCTGCACCGAAGGTGAACAATTCATTTTCACTCTCTATTGAGATAACTTTGGTTTGCAACGTTTTGTGTGTTTTAGAAGTATAGGATCTGCCCCCACGGGTGCTGTTACCACCCCACACCCATCACCAAGACACCCATAGTCCTCCACAGTTATTGTGCTCCCTCCCACTTTGCTCTCACCCTTCCTCTTCCACCTCTGGTAGCCTCAGGTCTACAGTCAGCTAGTTCTTAGTTTGGCTTTATCTGACCCTTTGTTTGGAATAATGAGCAATTCTTTTGTCTTATTTTGAGATTGGTGTTTCTCCCTCATTAACACCTAGCATGAATAATGCTTTACAGAGCACATAGGGCTTTCCCAGGCATCATTTCACTGGAGACTACTAGCAATGAAGTGATACTTTGATCGCTATCCCCATTTTATGGATCAGAAAACCAGACTCGGATATAAAAATTCCATAGTGTAACTAAGAACCTGATCCTGAGTGAGCCAGTACCCAGCTTTCCTAATTCCAAATTTTCCATCTTCCCTTTTTCCATCAATGACATCTGTTGGAGTAGCTAGCAATTTTTAATTAACTTAAATTAATTCTGATATTCAGAGTCGGGAGCCTGTATCCATTCTCTCCTATAGAGGGACTGTGGCCTCAAGCCCCAACCAACTCCAAGAGGCTAATTAGCACTGCTTTTCAAAAATTCAAGGTGGACTAAGAGAGAAAAGAGACTCTGTTGGTTGTTGCTCATTTGCGGATGTTTTCCTTGCAAAACCACATCAAAGTAGGGAAGCCCACCATAGACTTGGCCAGAAACCAAAGCTTGCTGGCCAATCTGAGAAGAGACAAGTTCCATCAGGCAGAAAACCACTTTATCTTCTGGGCCCAGATTCCTTACTTACAGTTGACGGAGGCGGAGCATCCCCAAAGTAGCAAAGCTCTTCCTAAGCACCCTGCTGGTTTAGGGAACCCCCCACTTAGGGATCCCTGCCCTGTCCAGACCCGATTGGGATGGGAGCTGAATCTCTGAACAAACCCACAGATAGTGACTAAATGACTTTCAGGTGTAGGGTACGAAACCTTATCACATTCAAACGCTAAAACATGAAAACATGTTTTCATATTCCTGAAAGTCATCACTGAACACACGCTGATTTTTTAAAAGAGAAATCAGAGATCATCCTAGTACCCCTCTGTAGGGCCTTTCAGGAAACACACAGTCAAAATGGCAAGGGGCCAGCCTCCCATCCCCCCATACAGCTTTCCTGGACATTCCAGCATTGAGAACACACAGAGAAACATCTAAACTTTCCCGGGGGAGCTAGATTAGATTTGAAGGAAGTACAGGACTTACAGGATACAGGAATGGGTTTGGGGGTGGAGATGCTGTTCAGGGACAGGGGGAGGTTCCCATCTCTCTGGACAGAATTGTGTTCAATTGTGACTACACCATGAGCTCCTTGGGGCCTGGGCCCATGGCCTTCACCTTTATATCCCAAGTGACCAGAATTATACCTGGCACAGAAGAAACAGGGACACATTTTTAGTGAATGAATGAATGAATGAATAGGTCAGTCTCTGAGTAATGGCGATTTATCAGTAATTTCTGAACTGTGTATGTTTTAGAAATATCACCCAGACAGCCCTGTAAAAACTTTTGCATTAGAATGAGAATTTGGGTATTTTAAGTGGGAGTTCTAAATCTGAGATGACAAGGCAAATAGCTTTAATTCTTCTTCCCCTTCTGAATTGACCTCTGCTCTTGTAAATACAGAGTCCGTTAAGGAACGGTGTATAAAGGAGTTCTTTGGAGATCTGAGGTTTTAACTAAATGTGACAGTCACCTTCCCATTCACTGTGTCTTAACAAGGATCTGGGACTTGATAAATATGTGCTGATATATTAAATAAGAAGACATGGGGAATATCTTACCTATGAAGGGGTAGATACTTTGAAGTTCTTGACATTTGGTCTTTTCTCCTATGCTGAAAGAAATCATCACCCTATGAATCTTGTTGAGAAGAGCCCACCTCATATTAAGGAAGCAGAAACCCATGAAATAACTTATCTAGTTTCCTTGCAGGCAGAGCACAGGCCTAGGATCAAAGCTAGTCAACCAGTTACCCTCACTTCCCTGTGCTTTAATGAGGTACCAATGACAATTCAGCCTTAAAACTCCTACAGGGCAGGGGCCTCCCCTGTGGGGCAGCAGGTTGAGCGCAGCGCTGTGAAGCTGTCCGCAGCCTCTACAGCCCCAGTTCGATTCCCAGCCAAACAGGGAGATTCCCACATGGTGAGGCAGACCTCTCCTGTCTTGCCCGCTGCTCCCCTCAGCAGTGTATTTCAGTCAGTCTGCCTGTTCTGTTCCCTGCTGTCTCTGGTGAATTCTCTCACCCTCCTTGCCTCTAGCCTATACCCCAGTTCTTGTATAAATAAAAATAAATCTTAAAAAAAAAAAAAAAAACAACTCCTACAGGGCAAATATCACTCAGGAGGACAGGCGTAGCTCTTCAGATGATCCAGATGATGTTCAGCTGATCCAAACTCTTTTTAGCTACCACAAGGCTGTCATGAGCCACAGCCCTGCCTGCACCTAATAAGTGCCCACTTGGGGGAGAGGCAGAGCAGATGAACCACACACACTCTCCGACTCAGAGCAGACCTCTGAGTCACAAGTGAAAATGCCTCAATTCAATTCTCAGACACTAGAGAAAATGCTCCATTGCCAAAGACTGCAGGGTACTTGAAATTTTTACCTATACCAATTATTCCTGAATGTTCAGAGATTGCACCTTGAGGGGGTTTCATACAAAAGGGAAGGTTAAAGTCATAATGTAGAGGTTGAAAACAGAGTCCAGAATCAGACAAACCAGCCTTTGGTTCTAAAATCCTCCAGACTTTGGCACCTGGCCTGTGGTGAGTTCAGTTACTGTGGCGATCATTATATTCCTCTTTGAGGAATCAGGATAGGAGGGGGAGAGAGGAGGAGACAGACTGACTGGAAGAACTCTGCCCTCGCGCCTGGCTGAGCTGAGGCAGACAGTGGAATAGGGATTAAACATGTTCAGCCCTGAGGGTAGAAAATGAACCAATGGTGGAAGCTGAAAGTGGCAAGTTTGGCCTCAAAATAAGACTTTCTAATAATAATCTGACGATATGCCAGCGTCTCTCAATGGGTAGTAAATCTCTAGTTCAGGAGGTAAGTTAGCCGAGGTTAGAGAAATTATTGATGAGTCATTGGAAAGAGGATTTAAACAAACATTAGATTTTATCAAAAATGTAACAATGAAACTTCCTTTTTCTATGAAATGTTCTGTGAACCCCTGTTAGGGCTGTGATTACCCAAAAGGCATACTAAGCATATGCTCAGAACCCCGGTACAATAGGAAGAGAGGAAATTTCCCTTTGAATAAACAAAGCTGAAATTTTCCCATCAGCCAAACTAGCAATGTGCTATGTTAATGTCAGTAATTAAAAACAAGTTATATGTCGAGACGTGGGCATCACGATCTTCTTAGTGTTTAAGAGCTTTAAAAATCTTAATCTGGTCCTGAGTCCATCAAAACAGAGTTGCGCTGAAGACAGCAGACAGCAGGAGAAGGAGCAAAAGCCAGGAGGGCCCTCCCCCCACCTCCCCCCAGAGGGCCTTGGAGGACTCTGAGCACCTCTAAAGAGTAATGGAGCCAGCCTGAAAATCCCACATCTCAGAGTCTTCCTAGTCCTGGGATTAGGGAAAGTTCCCCCCACCCACCCTGGCCAAGCCCTGCTTCATCTATGATGTTATTTTATTTTCATCTGCTCAGTAATATTGACTTTCCAATTTTTCCCCATATCTATATTGATTTATTCTTATGACTTTTCCATGAAAAAATTGCAAATGTGTGAGCTAAGGGAGATGTGTGGAAGCAATAAATATCGGGTTCTGGGCTACCCATTTGTGTGACTTACTTGTCTCCCTGGACCTGCTAAAGCCAATTCTCAGTGAATCACTTTCCAAAATTCTACCAACTATTTCAGTTCTCAAGGAATCACTTTCCTTTTACAATATATGGATTTGGAAAAGTCAGGATGCATTTTTGCTTGAAAACAGAAAAATACATCATGACTTTTACAACAACCCAATATTTCTGCAGCTCCTCTTCCCTGAATTATGACCTGATGGTTCTAAAAATCCAGCTCAGAACTTCCCACAGTCAGAGGTTAAATTTCTACAAGAAGCTAGTAACATGTCAGGAATTGTTTTTGCAATAATAGTGCATAGTTCTCTGAAGCTAACACCTTCACCTTGTGTTCCTCTCTCTTACACTAGTGCAAAGAAGCTCCATAGACATCTTTCTGTACCATAGATATGCCCAATGCCACGTGATCTGCAAGGTCGTAAGACCCAAGGAGCTCATGCTGGAGTCTGGGCCTGCCGTAAAGTCCACTTATGTTATCACCTGATAAGATGGATCATCGTAGGATATCTAAGAATGGAACATGTAGTTTCCAGAAGTCCAAAAAGTCTACCAACTATTATATTTCCTTTTCAGTAGTAGTTTTAAGATACAATAAATTGTCTTTGCCTTTGGAGAGGAGAAACTGAGCATACCTCAGACTACTGGACCTTTAAAAACTTTATCATTACAGCAGGTCCCAGAATCTCTTATAATTTTTCTCTAAAGAAAATTGTTTAGAATGCCTGTCTTTTACCATGGCATCCAGAATATTTTCTACTTTTTTGCATGTTGGGTCAAATTAGCATGATTCTACTGATAAATCGTGGGAGCTAAGGTGCAGCCTGTGTGCCAGGGATGTTACCGGGTGGTTCACCAGAAGATCTCAAGGCTCCATTAACCATATGTATTTTTTTTTAAGATTTATTTATTTATAGCTATGCATACAAGAATTGAAGTCTAGGCCAGAGGTTGGGGGTGAGAGGATTCACTGGAAACGGAGTGGGGAGCAGAACAGTTGAATCTACTGAAATACACTGCTGAGGGGAGCAATGGGCTAGAGAGGAGAGGTCTGCTGCACCATGTGGGTAGCTCCCTGGCTGTGGATCCAACTCATGCTGCAGTGGCTGTCAATACCTTGATAATGCTGAGACTTTAACACCTGTGACACCAGGGAGGCTCCTCTATTAACCATATTTTTATTCTAAAAATATTTAAAACATCAACTTTAGAAAAATACAGACATATGTATATAGGAACCATTGACACAATGTGATAATCTGCCTTTTAAATGTTTTAATTTAAACTATTTCTTTGGGGCCTCCCTGGGGGCGCAAGGCGTAAAGACAGGGCACTATGAAGCAATCTGCAGCCACTGCAGCACAAGTTCAATCCCCAGCCAGGGAGGTGACCCACATGGCGCAGCAAACCTCTCCTGTATCGCCTGCTGCTCCCCTCAGCAGTGTATTTCAGTCAGTCTGCCTGTTCTGTTCCCCTCTCTGTCTCTGGGGAATTGTCTCACCCCGCCCCCCTCATCTCTGGCCTGTACTCCAGCTCTTGTATGCATAAATAAATAAATCTTTAAAAAATAAATAAACTATTTCTTTTATTGAAGTAACACTGGTTTACCACACTGCATATGAACTACAGATTTAGGTTCATACCTCTTCAAATGTATGTGAGCACACTACTACCACCAAAGCACCAAAGCCCTCCCCCATAGTTGATTGGGCACCCACCCCTCTGTACTTACCTCACCCCAATCTTCCCCTCTGGAGTCTCAATTCTATAGTCAGATTTCTATGATTTGCCTTGCTTTACTTTTGTCTGTTGCATTGCTTTGTTAATTTATATTCCACATGTGAGTGAAATCATCCAGTATTTGTTTTTCTCCTTCTAATTTATTTAGCTTCCCATAACCCCATTCAGTTCCAACCCCGTTGTCATGAATGTCAAGATTTTATCTTTCTTGATTGCTGAGTACTATTCCATTGTGTATATATATACCACATTTTTATCCATTCACCTGTCATTGGACCTTCAGGTTGCTTCCATAGCTTGGTATTATAAATAGTGCTGCAGTGAACACAGGCATACATATATCCCTTCAAATTAGAGTTTTTGTTTACTTTGGGTAGATACCTAGGAGTGGAATTGCTGAATAATATATAATTCTATTTTCAGTTTTTTGAGGAACCTCCACACTACATTCATAGGGGTTCGACCAGTCCGTATTTCCACAACAGTGTACGAGGGTTCCTTTTCCTCCACATCCTCACCAACAGTTGTTGTTTCTGTTGTTGTTGTTTTTTAATATGGGTCATCCTCACAGAAATGAGGTGGTATCTTATTGTGGTTTTGATTTTCATTTTCTTGATGATTATTGATGATGAACCTTTTTTTATGCGCTTGTTGACCATCCAAATATCCTCTGTGGAGATGCATCTATTGTATATAACTTTTCTGGCCATTTTTCAATTGGATCATTTGTTTTCTTCTTGTTGAGTTGTGTGAATTCTTTGCAGATATTAGATATTAACCCCTTATCAGATGAATAATGTGCAGATGTTTCCTCCCATTCAGTAGGCTGTCTTTCATTTTGTTGGTAGTTTCTTTTGTTGTGCAAAAACTTTTTTAGCTTGATATAGCCCAACATGTTTATTTTTGCTCTTGTTTCTCTTGCTGTTGTAGTCAAGTGTCCCGAAGATATCCCTGAAGCCAATATCTCTGAGTGTTTTGCTTATATTTTCTTCTATGTATTTTATGTTTCAGGTCTTATATCCAAGTCCTTAATACATCTTGAAGTAATTTTTGTGTAAGGTATAAGATAGCAGTCTAGTTTCATTCTTTTGTGTGTGGCTGTCAGTTTTCCATTTGTTGAAGAAACTTTCTCTATTGTATACTCTTGGTTCCTCTGTTACAGATTAACAGTCCATAAGCATGGGGTTATTTGGGGGCTCTCCATTCTATTCCACTGATCAGTATGTCTATTTTTTATTCCAATACCACAGTGTTTGGGTTAATATGCCTTTTAAAAAATGGCATGCTTTATTAAAAAGCCAGATAATACACATGTGACAATCTAACCTCTTTCCATGTGTGGTATTTTTTTTTATTTATTTATTTGTTTGTTTGTTTTGTTTATACATGCACTGGGTACAGTCAGAAGCGCGGGAGGGTGAGAGAATTCACCAGAGCCAGAGCGGGGAGCAGAGCAGGCAGAAGGACTGAAGTACACTGCTGAGGGGAGCAGCGGGCGGCAGGAGAGGTCTGCGCGCCATGTGGGACCCTCCTCTGGCGGCCGGGGAGCAGCCGGGAATCGAACCGGCGCTGCAGAGGCTGCGCACAGCTTCGCAACCCAGCGCTCAACCGCTGCGCCACCGGGGAGGCCCCATGTGTGGTATTTAACAATTAATCCTATTGTGTGAATCTCCTGTGATTGTCAGCCTATGTGGTATGTTCAAACATATAAAATTCAAATATATTCATAATATGATTCAATGTTTCTGGTATCCTAAACATATCTACTGTCCCACAGCCACTTTCATGGATTCAGAAGAAGGAAGTTTTAAATGAGAAACAGAGCCATGTGCTCCCAAACTGGGTTTGAATCACACAATCACAAAGTCACACAGCCTCCAAATGAAGAGACTCTTCATTTTCTAAGAAGTTGGGAGAGTTGTCCAAAATTAAAGAATTGATTAATTGCCCATAAAAATAATAACCACAATAAACTACTACACAAACACTGCAAAATGAGCAGTTGATCTTTCCTCCTTTGCTACGTCATGTTGGTGACAGAAATAGATAAGGAAAGTCAAAGATCCAAGCCTCTCTTAAACAAAAGGTGATCTGTAAAGGGTACAAATGCATTGTCTCAATAAACAAAATTTGAAGGGCTTATACTTTATACTTAACATTTTTATCTACTTGTTATTAGTAAAATAAAGATGGCTTACTATCTAGAAATTGACAATTTGGTTATAAATCTCCTTTTGATAATTTCTTGTCATAATTCATTTCCCTTGAAACCATATTTCTGCTGTCCGATGTGAGTCAAGTGCTTTTTAATCACCTTGGTATCCCTTCATTCCATTATACTTGTAAAAAGTATAATGACTTTGAGCTGGAAAAACAGTCACAAGAGCTGGTGGATTTGTGTAGGGTCTGGGAACCAGAGACTCATAGGTTTGAATCTCCTTTCTGCTCTTCTCTGCCCGTGAGCCTGAGGCAAGTTCCTCACCCTCTGGGTTTCCATTTTCCAGCTTTAGTACAGGACAGATTCCCAATTTCTTGAGGAACAAGATTGTCATCCTAAACTAGCGGTAGCTATTGATATTTATCTGGTAGCTGTAGAGTCAGTGAGAAAAGACTTCCGCCATAGAGCAGAGGGAGGGGGGTGGCAGGTAGGACTTCCCGGGAAAGTCTTGCTGTGTCACTGTTCTGGGCTTCATCTTCACATCTCCTGAAAGTGCTTGTCCTTCCCCCCAAACACCAGGTCGTCCCTTGATGCTGGGCCGATCTCAGTGAGCTGTGCCACAGCTCAGGTACCGGTTCCTTTCTACACTTGTGGGAAGCATCTTCACGGGTGCATCTCAAAAGTGCTGGCAATGCTTCAACAAGGAGCAGTGGCCTGGCACTGTCTTGGGGAGCTCCAGCAACCCCCCGTCTGTCTGTGTCTGTCTTTTCTTTGTCTCTCTGCCTCTGTCTCTCTTCTACACTCCTTCTGTCTCTCTTAATCACACACCCTCCCCACATGCCCTAAAAGACGGGAGGGCACCCTCACACCCCAGCTGTTAGAACCCTCCTGCAAACAGCCCTGAGCCCTAACCCTCTGTGAAAACTGCCCCAGCTGAGGAGTCACCTCAAGTTTCCCCAGGAAAGGGCTAGTCTCCATCCAGTGACTAGTCTCTAAGAAGGATGACATCCCCACTTCTGCTTCTTTTCCTTCCCTCCTCAGGACAGCCCACCCCGCAATTACCCTTGGTGGGCCCAGGCCCGCCTACCCCTTCAGGATTCCCTATTCAGACCCTGCTAGCGGGCTGCTCTTCAGCATCCATTTTTGGGGGAATCTTGGACCCAAGTCTCCCTTTCTGATCTTTTTTTTTTTTTTTTGTAAGATTTATTTATTCATTTACACAAGAACTGGGTACAGGCCTGATGCGCGGGAGGGTGAGAGGATTCACCAGAGACAGAGTGGGGAACAGAACAGGCAGATTGACTGAGGTACACTGCTGAGGGGAGCAGCGGGCGAGACAGGAGAGGTCTGCCGCGCCATGTGGGACCCTCACCAGCTGGCCGGGATTGAATCCGTGCCGCAGAGGCCGCGGACAGCTTCACAGCCCTGCGCTCAACCGCCTGCGCCACCAGGGGAGGTCCCCTTTCTGACCTTCTGTGTCAAAATTCCTGTTCCCCCCCCCCCAGGGAAGGAAAGACCCCAAGACTCCCAGGAGAAAAGAAAGAAAAGAGCAGCAAGAGGGTGAGGTGATAAACTTGCATATTTGTGAAGCCCAATCCCACCGGCAAAGGGATTTAAATCACATTCTCTTAGAGAAGAGGAATAGGTTCTCCTACCTTCAGGCCGCGAAACCACTTGGGTGATCTTTGTGGTCTCTTTCTTTTTTTGTTTTAACTTTTCTGTATTGTCAGGATTTCATTTTTGCAATGAGCAAATACTCAGGAAAAGAACCAGTAATAATAAGGCCATTCTGAAGAAGAAGGAAGTGAGGCTGCAGGGCTGGGGGGCTGGATCCTTGTCCCTCTCCTCCCATCCTTCTCCCCCAGAGCAGCAAGTCCGAGGGTGGCTGTGGGCAGAGGAAGTGAGGCTGTGAAGCTCAGAGGCAGCTCAAAACTGGGATTTCGGGCCCAGCAGATTCCCCCATTCTTTGCTTCCAGCCCCAAATCCCACGCTTACTCACTTCACAGCACCTACTTTTAACCTGCCAAATGCCACTAAATCTGCAAATTAAACCTCTGATTACAGAATTCCTTTTGATGTGAAAAAAAATGTGGGGATTTTTAAAATGTAATTATTCATACACTAAGATTTTAATTGTGCTGCTTTTCTCCCTCTCTCGCCTTTTTTTTTTTTCCGGGGCAGGGTGATTCCCCCATGCGGGCCTGCCCAGGCAGCACCAGGGGCCGGTGCAGGAAGGCGCCTGCAGGAGTTGTGTGATGCCGATCAGGACGCATCATCCCTGGGGAGCTGGAAGGGGTCTGGGCTGCAGCTGGTGGCCTGGGGCTTCCACCCACACCCTGCCCACCTCAGCACCAAGATGACAACCAAAGGCAAAGCTGCAGTGCAAGTCCCACCTGGCAGTCTTGCGCCAAGGGTGTAGTGTCCTAGCCTCTGCTGCTGGCCAACAGCTATGGCCCTGGGGCTTGGGAGAGTTCTGGGATGGAAACCCTGAAGCCAGCCCCACAGGGCACAGAGCAATGGGAAATGGCCAGGGCTGCCCACTTTTTTCTAGTTTATTCCTCCCTCCCACGTGAGCTGCAACCAGATTAAAAGTTTCTTTTTCAATTGTAAAATATACATCATGTGAAATTTACACTTTTAACCACTTTAAGTGTTCAGTTCAGTGGCATTAAGTGCATTCACAATACTGTGGGACCATCACCACCATCTACAGCTAGAATGTCTCATTATTATTACAGACTGAAACTCTAATCTAATAAATACCAACTCTACATTCTCCTCTCCCCCAATCACCATTCTACTTTCTCTCTCTGAATTTGACTATGCTAGGTACCTCCTGCAAGTGCAGTAGTGTAATATTTGCTCTTTGGTATCTAGCTAATTCACTCAGCATATCTTCAAGGTTCACCCCTGTTGTAGCATGTGTCAAAATCTTCTTTTTTAAGGCTGGGTAATATTCCATTGTATAGATGCACCACATTTGATTTATACACTCATCTATTGGTGGATACCAGGTTACTTGCATCTTTCAGTTGTTGTGAATAACAACATGGGTGTACAAATATCTCTTTGTCCCTGCTTTCAGTTCTTTGGGGACATATCCCACCAGTGGGACTGCTATAGCATATGGTACAGACTGATCTTTTAAACATGTAAATGAAACCATTTTATTTCAAGCGTTTCTTGAGACTATGAGAGTCTGCATGTTGGGGTCCCTGCCAAGCTCAGAAATCTCATCACATCCCTCTGTCCCCTTTATACCCTGCCACAACCACACTTATCTCCTTGGGGATTCTCAAACACCCAAGCCAAGTCCTAAGTCCCTGCCCTGACCTGTGACTTCCCCCTGACATATTGTTGTACTTGGCTGGCTAGTATTCATCTTTAGGGGGCAGCCCAGAGACCCTGCCCTGACCACCCACCTATCTTCCTCACATCTTCCCCTTTCTGTTTATTTTCCTTCACAGCCTTATCACAGTCTGAAATTACCATGCTTATTTATTTCTCTATTGCCTGCTCCCTATGTCCCCCAACATGAAAGCTCCCGAGTAGGTATTTTATCACATCTTTGTGTCTAAAGCCATGCCTGGTATATAGCCAGTGCTCCTTAAATGTTTATTGAATGAATGACTGAGTGGAGCCACAGGGTAGACTTTAGATCACAAATGAAGCATGAGCATCTTCCAAGAACATATATTTCATTTAAATGTATATTTATAATTATATTTACTAAGATCAAAAGTGTACTAAATCTGTATTTACCTTAAAAAACTGAAAAAAGAAATACCATACATATCAACAATCCCATTCTTGGATGTATATTCACAGAATATAAGACTATCAATTAAAAAAAAAAACCATGAGCTCCCCAATATCCACAACATCCACAACAGCATTATGTACAATAGCTAGGACAAAGAAGCAGCCTGGCTCTCCTTCATGGGATGAATGAGTCAAGATATGGTATATCCACATCATGGAGTATTATATAGCCACAACAAAGGATGGAATGCAGCCATTTTCAACAAAATAGAGAGAAATTTGTAAAGCAAAGTAAGTCAGAATGATAAAAACAAATATCAGACATTCACATAACAGACAGTTCAACAACATAAAACACTTTCAAAAGCTAGACATCGGGCCTCCCCGGTGGCGCAGCGGTTGAGCGCTGGGTTGCGAAGCTGCCCGCAGCCTCTGAGGCACCGGTTCGATCCCCGGCTGCTCCCCGGCCACCGGATGAGGGTCCCACATGGTGCGCAGACCTCTCCTGCCGCCCGCTGCTCCCCTCAGCAGTGTACTTCGGTCCTTCTGCCTGCTCTGCTCCCCGCTCTGGCTCTGGTGAATTCTCTCGCCCTCCCGCGCTTCTGGCTGTGCCCAGTGCATGTATAAACAAAACAAACGAATAAATAAAAACACATGCCTCTTTATAAAAAAAAAAAAAAAAGCTAGACATCAACACATATTCTGAGGACACTGAGGGTAAAGGGGAAGGGGAAGACAAGAAGACACAGGGATGGTGGAGGGGAAAAACATATATCATTTTTAAAAAATGTGCATTAAGGAGAATATTCATTGCTTGGGATGCCCTAACTAAGTACCACAAACTTGGTGATTTAAACAACAGAAATGTATCTGGGTTTTGGAGGCTGTAAGTCCAAGAACAGAAAGTCCACAGAGCTGGTTCCTTCTGAGGGCTGCGAGGGCAGATTGCTCTCCTGGGCTTGAAAATGCTCATCCCTGTGTCTTCACGCCACTCCTCTGTGTCCCCATCTTCTCTTCTTATAAAGACACCAGTCATTGGATTAAGGACCACAGTAAAGACTGTGTTTTAATTTAATTTTCCCTTTAAAGCCCCTACCTCCAAATACTGTCAGGAACTGAGTTTTCGAACTTCAACATTTGAGTATTTGGTGGTGGGGGACACAACTGTTAGTAAAGAATTCCCTTGGGCAAAGTTGGCCTCCCTTGGCCAATAGACTTGACTCACTTCCTCTAGGAAGCATTTACCAACTGCTAAGCCCTGTGGAATGATTCTTCTCCTCAGAACCACCACAGGAAATTGCCTAGTGCTCCACCACTTCATATCTGCGTGGGTGGCGCATGCTGGGAGCGTGCTGTGCAGAGTCTTCTGGCATCTCTTGGAGAGCAGGGCTGTCTTCTCCCATAGGATGCCTCCTAGTGCCTAGTCCGATATTGTGCACATAGTAGGGGTTTCATACACATGGAATGTTTAACTGGTCGCTGACACCAAACCCAAGACAAAAGAAAGCGCTTTGTTTGGAGGAATCCCAACCCCTCTCTCTGAAGAACAAGTGCACGTAAAAGATAACCCCCAAACGAGGGTCTCAGAGTCCAGGACATGGGAAGTAATGAGTAGCAGGGGCCCACCCCACTCCTCACACAGCAGGACACTGTGGCGCTGAGAGGGTTGAGAGAGCCCAGCAACGTAGTGGAGAAGCAGGAGCAGGAATGGGATCCCCTGATTCATAGGTCAGCCCTCTGCCCCCAGAACCATCTGCTCCAACCCCTTGAGCAGGTCACAGCACAGACCCGCATGCCCAAAGCAAACTTTCTTCAACCCAGAAATAAAAGGGGTGTATCCTGACTCACTGAGCTTAAACACTAATATCGTAGAAAGATGATCAATTTTCAAAGAATTGTTCGTGCTAAAAGGGAAGTTTCCTAGCACCTAAGCGAGGCTTTCTATACGTGGTGCTGCTGACAGCCACTGGGGGAGGCAGGGCCATAGCACAGCCCCCAAGCCTGTCCTCTGAGAGTCTGACACTGGGCTCATTCCAAGGAAGTAATGCTCCAATAAATTTTCAATTTAAACATACATTTATTCCATTTTTCTTTTTCATCAAACCATGAGCAGAATAAAGCCCCACCCCAGTCTGCTTATTTATCTCATTTGCACTATTTTTCTTTTTCTTTTTTTTTTTTAAAAGAGGCATGCTTTATTTATTTGTTTGCTGGTTTGTTTGTTTGTTTTGTTTATACATGCACTGGGTACAGTCAGAAGCGCGGGAGGGTGAGAGAATTCACCAGAGCAGAGCAGGCAGAAGGACCGAAGTACACTGCTGAGGGGAGCAGCGGGCTGCAGGAGAGGTCTGCGCGCCATGTGGGACCCTCCTCCGGTGGCCGGGGAGCAGCCGGGGATTGAACCGGCGCCGCAGAGGCCGCGGGCAGCTTCGCAACCCAGTGCTCAACCGCTGCGCCACCGGGGAGGCCCTCATTTGCACTATTTTTCAATTTAATTTATTAGTCATTTTGTAGTAGTAGTAGTCATTTTGTACCATGCCATCCTCCACACTGCCTTCACAGTATTCTTTTTTTTTTTAAAAAAAAAAAAAAGATTTATTTATTTATTGATACAAGCACTGGGTACAGTCAGAAGTGCAGGAGGGTGAGAGAATTCACCAGAGCCAGAGTGGGGAGCAGAACAGGCAGACCGATGAAGTACACTGCTGAGGGGAGCAGTGGGCAGGGCAGGAGAGGTCTGCACACGATGGGGACCCTCACCGGTGGCCGGGGATGGAACCAGTGCTGCAGAGGCTGGGGGAAGCTTTGCAGCCCAGCGCTCAACCGCTGCACCACCAGGGAGGCCCTTTCACAGTATTCTTTCTGGAACATAAATTACATCATTTAAGTTACTTCTTCCAGTCATTCAATTCCCCCACACATACCAGCTCACACACTCACGTCTAGCAATAAACACTAGCAATAAATCACCAGGTCCTTAGTCTGGCGTGGAAATTCCTTCTGATATGGCCCCAGCCTCCCTCTTTACACTCCTCACTGAGATGCCTTTAGCGGCAAGGTACAGAAAATTCACCTATAATGGATTCGAATATAGTTAGCCTTATTATCTCCCCTAACTTGAAGTCCAGAGGTGGGAGACTGCAGGCTCATTTTCAAGGTTCATAGCATCACTGGGGTGCAAGGCCCTGCCCCCTCTGCTCAGCCATCCTCATGGGGACTAGATGCAGCAGCTCCAAATGTCCCATCTCCTACTCCAATGTCAAAGGGCAGAGCCAGTCCTGGAGCTTTCCCTTGCATGTAATGGGTCAGCACCAGGTGACAGGACCTTTCTAAAACTGGCATGGGGAAGGAGAACCCTAATTAGTTTGCAGCAGCTTGCATTTTCCCAAGCGAAGTTCATCCCAACTCTCTTTCCCTCTTAAGCATTCCCTATCCCACTCCTGGCAAGACTATCTGATCTCATCTGTTCACTCAACAACCATCCCCTGAGTCTGTAGATGGTACCAGCACAGTGGTTACAGCATCGGAAAAAAGCAAAACACTGTGCTCCCCTCCTGTTGTCCCCATTTCTTTTGTAGTGCTTGACAATTATGGCCTTTATTAGGCATTTCTCTGAATCTCAGTGTCTTCATGCGTAAAGGAGAAATAATAATGTACTTCTTATGGCTGTAAGATTTAGAGATTTGATACATATGCAGAATTCAGGATATGCTCAGTTTGTCTTTGATACCCAGAAATGATAACTCTTTACAGATTTGCACCTAGGTGAAAGGTGCTTTTCTATGCCATGCAATCCTTTGGCAGTGTGGAAAGATATCTTCAAAAGCATAAATAAAATAAAGGCATGGGATAAGAAAGGAAGACAATTATATTGAAAGACAGTGATCAAATTATTTTTAAACATTTGCAATATAAAAATATGTTATTTATTAAAAAGTTACACCATAATGTCAGATCTATTATTTTTTCAGTCATCATGAGTATTAATAATATTTCAAGCTATCTCCCACTGCTATGACATCACATGAAACGTCTGTGATTTCGAGCCCTGACAGAGTCCCAGGTACTGCTAATGTTAATTGGTTTGTTGCCAGCATTTACAGCTGAAGCACATACTGACTTTCAGTTTCAGGATAAGGAAAATAAAGATGCAGTTTTTTCTCATTCAGGTCTTCAAACAGGCTGAGTTCTATCCATGGACACTTTGAGAGCTAAAAGTCCCCAAGTTAAAAGCCTGCTCCTGGAGATAGAGCAGGGTTGGGTCTGTTTTGTTCAGATACTAAAAATAGAATTCAGTACATAGAGTATATATATATATATATACACATAATATAATCTTTTATATATATATACATGTAGTATATATAGCACCTGACACACATATATGCTTTATATAATGAGCTTACTATAATATCATATACTTATGTAAGTGGAGTCTGGAAAAGCTTTACACAAGCTCTCCCCATCTGTGCCAGTGCCTGTGTACATACAATTTCTTTCATGTTCCAAGCTTCAGAAGACAGCTGCTTGAAACCAATAGGCAACTCTCCCAGGCTGCGGTGGCTGATCCCTAAGAGAATCCCCAGGACCCTTCCCCTGGGCAAAACCTATGGTGGGCTGAGGCAAGGAGCTGACAAGAGGCATTTCCCTGCAAAACTAGAGGAATTCTCTAGCTGCCCACCCTGTAGCCACATGAGCCAGTCCTTCCTTCCAAGCCTGTTTCTTCATCTGTTAAAAGCTAGGGTTGAGGCAATGGTTGTCAAACAGGACTTCGAATATGCATTCTTAGTGCTTAAGAAGTCCCAAACAACTGCTTATGTCATTTTATTTTGAAAATTTTTCTAAAATTTTTTTTAATGTATTTATTTATACAAGCACTGGGTACAGTCAGAAGCGCTGGAGGGTGAGAGAATTCACCAGAGCCAGAGCGGGGAACAGAACAGGCAGACTGACGAAATACACTGCTGAGGGGAGCAGTGGGCGGCAGGAGAGGTCTGCATGCCATGTGGGACCCGGCGGCCAGGGATCGAACCAGCGCTGCAGAGGCTGTGGGCAGCTTAGGAACCCAGCGCTCAACCACTGAGCCACCAGGGAGGCCCTATTTTGATAATTTTTAAAGACATTTTCTAGAATATTTGCCTGATCACCCTAAAACTAAGTCTTATGGAATCATTTCAGGGTCTGCATTTGCTTTTGTGTTTACAGTGGAAAACAACAATACTCTGTATTGTCACAAACCAGTAAGGATAGGCAGACAGATGTGCAAGTATATGATGAGATGGAGTTAAGACCACGTGACATCACAACATGCTGGGCTGGGCTGGGAAAGTGGTGGAAAAGTGATGTCATCTCACCACGGGTGGGAGAGAAATACATGCAACAAGCAACAACAGCAAGGGAGGTCCTGCACTCACAGGCAACCGCCACTCCAGCACAGCACCTTGTGAATCACAGCTATCAATAGGTTACTGTGAACCTGTTTGTAGATTTGTTCATTTAATTTGAATTTTTCTTTCTGTTTCCCATGGGGGTTATCAGCAGAAGGAATTCATAGTTACTTTTGTGGCCATATATATTTGAGTAGCATTATTACAAAATACAACTGATAAGACCACATTGGGAGCATTTATGAATTGTTTTTTTAACTTTTAAATGAGGGAGGTCTCAATATTAAATTTGAGAAACAAGGAACTAAAAAAGCATCTCTGACCCTCAGGGGCTCAATTTCCAGAGAAGAAATCAGACCTGCATTCCTGTGGGGTAAGGGCCTGGGTGGGGGAGGGGTTAAGGGGCGTTATCTTTGAGGGAGAGGGATTTTGAGTGTGTTTTGCTGCCCTCTTCTGGCCTTCTGAATCATTGCTGCATTTATCCTGGATTTGGAGAATTTGGAGGACAATTTTGCCCTGATGAAGGGAACATGGGAAAGGTGACACTCTGTGGGTCCTCCTAGTGACCCAACCCAGGGATTTCACTGTGACCCCAAGGATCCAGAGCCCAGCCTCAGTTCTCAGGAAACATACCTGTGATAGGACCTTGGCCTTGGCCACTCAGCTCGCAAGCTTTCATTCAGAGGGAAGGAAGCTCCCTCCCCAGCTGCATAAACACGTGTACTGCCTCAGCAGGTGCCTCCTCCTCCCCAGGGTAGTCACCTATAAGACATCTGTGACGACCAAACCACTGAGGAGAAGAAAGCAGTCCTGAATCTAGGAGGACCCCGTTTACCTGGCAGACCCCTGGGTGCCCATTTCACTCTTCCTCACGCCCACTTCCCACTTCCTGCGGGTCATCTTTCCCCTTCTAGACTCTGCAGAAATTTTTGCCAGTTGTGTTGCCATCAACCACTCACAGAGGCCACACTCCGTGAAGGCTGTTTGGTGGCGAGATCCTGGCTTGTGGAGTACATGATAGCAGGCTTTAAGGAAAGTTTAAGTGGTAGGGAGCAAATCTGTGAACCAAGCACTACATTATGGGTCAGGACCATAGTGGCTTAGGGACGGGAGTGTAAGGGCACAGGAGGATTGCCTGAGACTCTGCATTTGAGTCAGTCCTCATAGCCTTGGGGCAGCCTGTGGTGTTTTCACAACATTTATCTCTCTACATAAATCAGCCATATCTTCTGCTTGTTCTCTTTCCCTCAGTAGCCCATATAGTGCCCAGCACTTGGTAGGAAGTCACAACAATGGGCCTTAGCGTTTTCCTGGGCCCTGACACCACGAAATACCCAGGTGTGGAAAAGGTGGGTTTATGAGTAAGATTTGAAAGGTAAATCTGGAAGATGCTTTCTTGGGCAAAGGCAGCCACGAAACAGAGAAGTCAGCCCTCTCCTCTTTCCAGGAAGCAAATGGCCTGGCACTCTCTGTGTTGCTTACCCTTGTGGATTTGGGGACATGGAATTTTTTAATAAAATCTCCTCGGCCTCATCCATCAGCACTGTGAGTCTTTCCAGCAAGTCCACCAAGCTGAGCCTCCCTTGCCAACAGCTGAAAATCTTCCAAACTACACTCTCTTCACTCTCCTCCCAAACAACGCCTGGTCAACTCGGCAGACACCTGCTCCCAGGTGAGGGACCCAATGCTGAGCGGGAAAGGAAAGCTCCCTGCAAACTTCTGGTCTGACTCCCCACCACAAAACATCTGGCCTTTCCCTTATGCCTGGGCCTGCTCTCTTCTCCTCCACCCTCAGAGTGCTTTCTCCTCATCTAGCTTTCATTTGAGTGTAGACACTGATTTGAAGAGAACTGGGAGGCCATCTGGCCTCTAGGTTGTGGAGGTTAAGTTCACAGCGGCACCAGCCTCATATCCCTCCCCCACCACTCACCAGCTGGTTGACCTCAGGCAAGTCACCTGACCCCTCTGAGCTCCAGTTCCTCATCTCTAAAATGGAAATATAAATCACACTTTCTAGGTCATGGAGGTTAAGTTCACAGCTGCACCAAGTCTCACATCCCTCCTCCACAACCCACCAGCTGGGTGACCTCAGGCAAGTCACCTGACCTCTCTGAGCTCCAGTTCCTCATCTTTAAAATGGAGATCTAAATCACACTTTCTCATAGAGGGCTTGAGGACTACATGAGCCAATATCTGGAAAGTACTTTACAAAGGGCTCAGCACCTTAGTAATGGAAAGGGAACAATTTCATCATCAAATCGTAACAGACTGGCACTGCTTGTAAACTGGCTAGCAGAGCGCCTACGGTCTAATCCATGACATTCAGCCCCTAAATGGAAAAGCCTGTTGCTGGGCATAGTGGCTGGGGTGGAGGCAATGCCAGCCCTGTCCCCCACATCATGCCAGCACTGCAGGACCACAAAGAACTTTATCCTCACAGAAGAGGCAATCTTCAGGCAAGATAAGACTAACTCGTAAAGCAATTAGTAAAAAACACAAGATAGCTTAAAAGTACTAAATTGGTGCAGACTATAATTGTGGTAATAACAAGAACCATTTGTGCAGTATTTTAGCATTTACCAAGCACTTAGAAATACATTATCTCATGTAATCCTCAAAAACAAACAGCAAGGTAAGTATTATAATTAGTAGATAAGGAAACTGAGGCTCATGGAGATGAAATTCATTTGTTATCACACCCCCAGGAAGCAGATAACTCAGAAAGGCCAATTTCAACATGTTTCTAACTTTGTTTGGTTTCAGGAACCTTGCTTTGGCCATTAAGTAGAATGTGTGTATGCAGGTGTGTATATGTGTGTGCACCTGTGTGTCTGTCTGTGTGTGTGTGTTTCCAGGGGTGCATGGATTTGCAGACGCCATCTCACTGGATCTTCTCCACTCATCTCCATGATTCCTTGTGGCCAGAATATCCTGAGTTGCTGCCTCATGTTTAATTGTGTGCAATGGCATTAAACTGGGTCGCTGGAGGGATGTGACAGCCTCTCAGAGCCAGAATGGACTCTGAAACATCCAGAGAGCAGGGGTTTTGTGACATGCCCCCTGCCCCCCAACACTGCCCTGAGACCCTCAGAAACATGGCAGCCATGGGTTAGGTATCTCTGGCTCCGCTTATTCTGCCTGTGGCAGCCAGGACCCGAAAAGCAGGGTTACAGCACCCCTTAGTGGGAGTCCTGGAGAAGCACAGCCATGCTCCTAAATCCATACCTGAATACTCCCAGGAAGGAGGGTCCAGAAGCAGGTTGGAGGCCTGGGGAAGGGTAGAGGTGGTGGAGCATGGTGGTGGTCACCAGCTTGCAACAGGTATGATGAAAAACAAACACCAAACTTAAAACCAAGCTCCTAGGCTGTGCCACACTGACAATTTAGCTCATCTGTCAGCAACTCAGTCTCCTTATCTGTAAAATGCAAATCATAGAAGCACCTACATCACAGCTTGTTGTCAGAATTAAGTAGATTAGTTTTATAATGTGTTCCCTGTATACAGTAGTTCCTAACAGGGCCCATTTTGACTTTATGGGTCCTACACACTTTTGATTTCCTGAGCGTCTTCCTTCATAAAAAATTTTAAATCCTTTCGTGTACAACTAACTGTGTCGGTATACAGATAAATATAAACAAAGCTCAGTACATTCATTTTTCCTTGATTTTAAATGAAATTAAAACTTTTTCATGTGATCCCTAAGCATCAGACCTATTGTGCCTCATGGATAAATGAGGCCTGGATATTTCTCCATGTATAAGATTGGGGAAGTGTCGTCTCAGAAGCTGTCAAGTGCTGTAGCCTCTAAGGGACTTTGTCAGTCCTTCAGGAATGCTCTTTCCATTCTCCTGTGGGCCCAGCATCCCTATTCTATCCTCTTTGTACTGAACGCCATGCTTCAATGTCAAGTTTCTAGTAAGAGGGTGCCCTCTGGTCTCCCCATCAGCCCAGGAGAGTCTCAGACGCACAGGCAGCTGTGCTGCTGTGGGTATGGCAGGCAGAGAGCAACCTGGGTGATCCCGGCCTTCAGAACTCAGGGCAGGAGAGGTGTCTGGAGTCCAGGCACCCACTGGGTCCTTTTCCCACACTGGTGTTTGTCTCAAACCCCCCTCAAGCCACATAGGATTTGAACACTGTAGTGCAACTAAATCTGCAACTACCTGTAGTGTGTCCATGTGTACACAAGGTCAAGGTAAGCTCCAGACCACTGTCATACATAGAAACATGAGTCACAAAAGCAAGCTGCATATATAACTTTACTGTCAGAGTAAAAGGAAAAGAAAGTCTTAACAATCTATTTCACAACAAAATATCCTTTCAACATATGATGATATAGATTCTCTTTCCATTCCAAATCTTTGAGAACATATTTTAAAATTTTTAAACAATAGGGGCAAATGAAAAAAGTTTCAGCCCATCATGCTAAACAATGGTTCCCATCTTCAAGAAACTTAGAGATAGTATGTAATATGGAGAACCATCCAGCAAGGTGGGTGGAAATACAGTCCTCAAAGCTACAGTAGAAGTTTTGCCAGAGGGCCTCCCTGGTGGTGCAAGGGGTTAAGATGCAACCTATGAAGCTATCTACAGCCACTGCAGCATGAGTTCCATCCTTGGCCAGCCAGGGAGCAACCCACATTGTGCAGCAGACATCTCCTGTCTTACCCGCTACTCCTCTCAGCAGTGTATGTTAGTAGATTTGCCTATTCTACTCCCCACTCTGTCTCTGGTGAATTCTCTCACCCCCCACACCTCTGGCCTGTACCCCAGTTCTTGTATGCATAAATAAATAAATCTTTTTTTAAAAAAAAGAAGTTCTGCCAGAGCTCACAAACAAAAATTATTATTCCCAGTCAGACTGAAGAGTGGCAGCTCTGCAATAAATAAGACATGGAAACCAAGACTTCCATAGCCCGTGGGATGGGAACTTGTGGCCTCAAGGACAGTCTCCCAGAGGCCTGTCAGGGTCTGAGGCACAGAAGGGACGAATAATTTCACAAGAAAGAATAATTTACCTTCTCTGGAGTAGGGTGGTTGTGGAGGTACTTACGGAAATGCAGGTATTTGGAATTTATTTAGTGGCCAACAGGGACCATAGCTTCTGACTGCTGTAACATGAGCCCTGGTTTAACAAAGCAGGTATATAAGCGACAGAGCGACTAAGCTGTGTACCTTTAGGCCCACACTTTCCCACACGGCCCAACTCTCGTGATCCTGAACCTTAACTCTGACCACCACCTGTGCCACACGCTACGCTAACTGCTCTGTTGGCCCCCCAACCCGGGGTGATGGGGAGCTGCTGGTGGCTATGGCTCACACCTGGGCACCACCATCGCCACTCACCAGCCTCTTGTCTCTGCCCACAGGCTGTGCGAAGTCACCATCACGCTGAACACACACTTTTATTCCAGGGAGTGCCAACATTTTAATAGGGGGGAAGGGGAAGTATCACAGTCAAACCAAGACCTCTGGCTCTGACTTGGGGAGCAGGTAAACTAAGGCTCAGGGACCGTGAGCCCCAGGCTTGTGTTAGTGGAGTGTGTGGCCCCCACCTGCACAGGTTTAGTAGCATCTGGAGCCCTAACCCTGGAGCCGAGGTTGACTCTGTGTACAAGGCTCTTTGTTTGCAGGCTGGAAGGTTTCACCAACAGCAGTGATGTCGCCACATACTCTGGCACTGGGGTTTTGGGGGTAGGAGGGGTGAGTGCACCTCCAGCCATCACCCCCAACCCCCCACCCCACAGGTGACTAGGTACACTACTACCACGGTGATGGCACAGAGCAGCCTCCGAGGATCTCCTAGACCAATTCTTAACAGGGAGAAGGTGCCCGGCAGCTCAGCGGGCATACTTCCCTGGGGTTGGGAGCCTAAGGTATCCAACTCCAGCCAGGCTATTGGGAGGCATTTAGGAAGTGACCCCCCCACTGCCGGCTTAAGTTCTCAATTGTGTCCCGAAGCATCACTGTCCAGTCGTCACCCTTCCGCATGGGGGTACAGCGTGTCTCCTTGCTCTCCAGGGCCAGGATCTCTGCAGGAGTCTCCAGGGTCAGCCCAGCAGCCAGGACAGCTTCTGGGAACTTGACTGCAGAGGCAGGGGCCAGGCAGCACTGGGGAGCACTGTGGGGATTGAGGCAGGTAGGAGCAGGTAGAGAAGAGATAGAGTAATGGGTAAAGAAGGGGCCGGGAAGGTTAGAGGTGGGGTGGGGCACCGAAAAGAACAGGAGACAGATGTCTGCTACTTTGAACTCAGCACTGACCCCTGCCCAGCAAATTGCTCCTCCTGATGGAGGCCCAGCTCCACGAGCACCTCTCACACATGATGCCAGGGCATCTATCATGCACCCCCTCTGGGAACACAGTTCCACACTGCACTCCTTAAAGCCATTTGTTCCCAGCCTTGTCATCCCTGCCTGAGAAGAGAGGGCACCTGGAGGCAAAGAATTCCCCAATGACCCAGGCGCCCACGGCCCGTACCTGGGCTGCTGCCCGTCCATCTGCTGATAATGGCAGCTCACAGCCACTGCCGAGTGAGGGCACAGCAAGTACTGGTTCTCCTCCCAGCAGCGGCCCATGGTCTGGATGATGGCTTCATTTGATACAGACTCAGATGTGACTGCTGCGGAAAGCTGAGGGGTCCCAAGACCAGAGGGGTGGGAGTTAGGGTTATGGGGAAGCAGGCCATCAAAACCCATCACATAACATAGCCGGTTAAACACCAGAGATCCAACGAAATGTTAACATTGAACAAATCTATTCAGCTCAGATATAAATCTGGTTTTCCAGTTTTATGCTGATACATTTGAGATTCAGGTCAATTGATTAAGTTAGGATTTGGCTCATGAATCAGCAAATTAGTACACAGTCTTGTTCAACGACATGACAAAACAGAGGGTTAAGGGCATGCAGACTTTCTTGGTGCTGTGTTGGTGATGGGCTTCCTACCCATGACCCCACCCAGCACACACAGCACCCTCTCTAGGGGCCTCCCTCTACCCTCAGAAAGAAGAAGACGCCCTTCTTGGTGCAACCTCAGTGTGGACTATTTCTCTGACCATTCTCTGAAAATGTATTGCAAGTTGACAATGTGCCAAACACCCTGCATATACTCAACTACAACCTGTAGCAGAAATCACAGGGTATCCTACATCAGGTACAGAGCTACCTGTCTCACCAGGGTTCACAGACATCAATGAATTATTATCTTTGTATCTCCAGCACAAAGCACAGTGGATATGCAACATGAATGAATGAATGAATGAATGCTGCTCCAGCAGATGGAGTATATTTTATGTGTACAATCAGGGAGAAAATGAAGAAATGGAGGATATGACATTTGTTTATGCATCACCTCGTTTACATGAGGAGACAGAATGTGATATCAAACCAAGCCATGAACCAAGGAAGTTGATCTTTGGTTGTATTATGATCTAAATGTTTGTGTCCCCCAAAAATTCATGTTTGAAACCCTAATCCCAAAAGAGATGGGATGATTGGGAGATAATTAGGTCATATGGGTGGGGCCCTCGTGAATGGAATTAGTGCTTTCATGAGAAGAGGCCAGAGAGCTAGGTAATCTCTTTCTGCTGTGTGAGGACACAACGAGAAGTTGGCAGCCTGCAGCTTCTGGGGAAGTTTCCCCCACCAGAACCAGCCCAATTCTGATCTTGGAATTTTAGCCTCCAGAACCATGGTAAATGAATTTCTGTGTTTATAAACCATCTACTCTGTGGTACTTTATTAGAGCAGCCTAAGCTGAGTAAGACAGGTAGCATCCAAAGCATAGATTCTAGAAGACAGAAATTATGTCATGTAAAGGCCAGCAATAAGAACTAAGAAGACTCATCAAGCAAAGATTCTCTTCAAATGGGCTGACTAGTTAGAAGGAGCAGATTTTAGGTCAACATAAGGAACTTTGTAATAATTTGAGCAGCTACAGGGTAGGGAGGTCCTGGTCACTGGAATTATACACAACCTGCAGGGCCACTTGGTGGGGGAAATGTGACAGAGGAAATTGTGACATACGAAAATGTGACATACGAAATCTAACCCCCCCCCGTTTTTGTTTTTGTTTTGTTTTTACACAAAATAGGCAACCATTAGCAGTTGCATGAAAATAAAAGCAATCCTTCCCAACTAGCTTCCTGAGGAAACCACGCTGAAATTGAATAAAATTTCAATTTCTCCTCACATTAGATGAGCAAACTGACTTCCAGTTGTTGCCATTATTGGAAATCAATAATAATAAATGAATAATAGTAGTAGTTGATACAACAAACCCTATATTGGCAGGCAGCATACCAAGTGTTTCATGGGTAGTGACTTAAATCTTCAATGCTATGAGAAGCCACTTTTATTATTCCCATTTTACATGTGAAGAAATTGAGTTTCAGAAACAGGTCCAGATCTTACAGATGGCTTGGAGTTGTACTCCATCTAACTTTAAACCAATATTCTGTACAGTCTTTCCTTTTCTCAGTGGCACTCAAGAAACAGACATCCTCTTCAGGGCATCCCTGGTGGCACAAGGGGTTAAAGTCTCAGTGCTATCAAGCTATAGGCAGCCACTGCAGCATGAGTTTGATCCCCAGCCAAGGAGCTACTCACATGGAGCAGCAGACCTTTCCTGTCTCGCCTGCTGCTCCCCTCAGCAGTGTATTTCAGTCAATCTTCTGCTCCCCACTCTGTCTCTGGTGAATCCTCTCATCCCCGACACCTCTGGCCTACATCCCAGCTCTTGTATGCATTCAGAAATAAAACAAATCTTTAAAAAACAAAAAGAAAGAAACAGACATCTCCTTTCAACAAACAGATTTGCAACCCCAAATCTGGTTTTATGGCTGCACCCCGGCCTTTCTCTCTGATGTATGGGTGGTGACTGACCTTGCTATGCAGTTCCTTGGGGAGACTCAGACTTTGGGTTCTTTCAAACTGCTCCATGAGGGCTCTCGTCACCTGACAGTCAGAGTTTGATAACAGCCAGAAGATCCTCTCCATGTTGTAGGGCACCTGGGCAGAAAGACAGGGTCCAGGAACCACACTGACCTCAGCCCTTGTCCAGGTTCACCCAAGAAATACGTGGGCCAGACCAGCACACCCGCCCACAGGTCCCACCTGAATGTCCATAGCTGATGCCAAGGTTGATTTGACAGCCTTGGACAGAGAGAAGTCTCCCTGCTGGATGGTCCTATGGATGATGTCGTTGCAATTCACTGCTGCAACCAGGCGGAGGGGCAGTCCCATCTTCTGAGCAATGCACCCAGCTTAACACAAGAGAGGAGAACAATTGTTTTTAGTCATGACACCATAAAGCACAAGCAACCAAAGAAAAAATAGATAATCTGGACTATAGCAAAATTAAGGAAATTTTGAGCTTTTTGAAACTTTTATGCTGAAGAGGACCCTATTAAGAAAATGAAATGGGAAAAAATTTGCAAATCATATATTTGACAAATGATTTATGTCCAGAAAAATAAAGAATCATACAATTCAACAATAAGATTACAAATAACCCAATTTTAAAATGGGCAAAGGGCTTGAAAAGGCATTTCTCCATAGCAGATACACAAATGACCGAAGAACACATGGAAGGATACTTAACATTATTAGTCTTCAGGAAAATACAAACCCAAACTACAATGACACTCAACTTTATACCCAGTAGGATGACTAGAATAAAAAGTACAGAAAATAACAAGTGTTGGGCCTCCCCGGTGGCACAGCGGTTGAGCACTGGGTTGCGAAGCTGCCCGCAGCCTCTGCAGCGCCGGTTCGATCCCCAACTGCTCCCCGGCCAGCTGGTGAGGGTCCCACATGGCGCGCAGAGCTCTCCTGCCGCCCGCTGCTCCCCTCAGCAGTGTACTTCGGTCCTTCTGCCTGCTCTGCTCCCCGCTCTGGCTCTGGTGAATTCTCTCACCCTCCCGCGCTTCTGACTGTACCCAGTGCTTGTATGTATAAATAAATAAATAAATCTTTTAAAAAAAAAGGCAAAGAAAATAAGTTCTGGTGAAGCTGTGGAGAAATTCGAACACTCATTGCTGATGGAAATGTAAAATGATGCAGCAGCACTGGAAAGCAGTCTGACAGTTTGTGAATCATATAGCGATAGCGTTGCTACAAAGGAAACAGAGGGAGAAAGAAGGAAAAAGGGAGGCGGGGAGGGGAGAAGACTGTTGCTGTACCCAGATGCTGTTCTCCCTGACACCCCCCACCAGGCACAGACAACATACGCACTACCATTTTGCAGAAAAGAAAATGGAGGGTCCAAGGCACTGAAATCAGCCACCAGAGCCTGCTAAGAGGACTCAACTAGATCTAAGTCCAGAGCACACACTCAGGGCCCCTGACTTGGCCCTCCTGGAACCAGCACTTTCAGGCTGCATCTCTCAGAGAGGCACAGGGGGTGGGCAGCACCCCAGTCCACCCTAATAATAGCTCTTGTTTGCTGAGAGGTAGAGGACCCACAAAGGTAATGTAGCTTCGGAAAGTTTTAAATAATTCCATGAATGGTTTATCTCTGCTAAATAGGTAAGGAAAATTAGGGGTAAGCACAACACCCCACAGCATCACATAATTTTGCAAAGTACTTTCACATTCTTATTTTACTAGATCCTCATGAAATGTTATGCTGTCATGAAATGGAGCCTCGGGGGTGCCTAGGGGCTTATCCTCTGCCAGTGTTTACCTTGTGCCACGTGCTGTGATAGGCACACACAGGCTGCACAACTCCAGGTAGATTCATTCACTGGAGGACACTGCCAACGAGGAGCATGGGGAGCTTCACCCCCTGGGTGGTGAAGAAGGCTGAGCTGTCCTTGCCAAATGCCAGTTCACCTTCCTTCAAGCCTGGATTGGTGGAAAAAGTTGAGAAGACTCCTGACCAAGATACTTTCTTTTTTGTTGTTTGTTTTTTGTTTTTTTTATAGAGGCATGTTTTTTATTTATTTATTTGTTTGTTTGTTTTGTTTATACATGCACTGGGTACAGTCAGAAGCGTGGGAGGATGAGAGAATTCACCAGAGCCAGAGCAGGGAGCAGAGCAGGCAGAAGGACCGAAGTACACTGCTGAGGGGAGCAGCGGGCGGCAGGAGAGGTCTGCGCGCCATGTGGGACCCTCCTCAGGTGGCTGGGGAGCAGCCGGGGATCGAACCGGTGCCGCAGAAGCCGCGGGCAGCTTCGCAACCCAGCGCTCAACCGCTGCGCCACCGGGGAGGCCCATGACCAAGATACTTTCATGGCCGCACCTAAACCATCCATGCGCCCAACAGAAGCCGCACAGCGGAGAGAATGGGCAGAAACAGCAGTGCCCATTGGGAGGCAGCCGGAGAGCCAGTAAGGACCTGCTCCGGAGCCGCCTGCATGAGCTGCCACCCTGGCTGTGCTGCTGACCAGGGCGCAACCAGGGGTGAGCTGACAGCACCTCCATACCTCCGTTTCCTCATTAAAAAATGGAAATAGGGGCCTCCCTGGTGGCGCAGGGGTTAAAGACATAGCGCTATCAAGCTATAGGCAGCCACTGCAGCATGAGTTCAATCCCTGGCCGGCCAGGGAGCTGACCCACATGGCACAGCAGACCTCTCCTGCTTTGCCCGCTGCTCCCCTCAGCAGTGTATTCCAGTGGATCTGCCTGTTCTGTTCCCCACTCTGTGGTGAATCCTCACACCCCCAACACCTCTGGTCTACACCCCAGTTCTTATATGCATAAATAAATCTTTAAAAAAAATGGGAATAATAACATCCTCCTCATAGCACAAGATAAATGGGTTGATATGTGAAAGGCACTCAGCAGTGCTTGATGCATAGGTAAGTGATTGATCAATGTGAATTATTCTTATAAAAAACCAATTACAATGCCACCCAGCTATATAGCACTTTATCCTTATAAAGTTCATACACATATAAAAATCAGATTGTGCCTCAAAGCAGTTCTGAAAACTATGATAAGCTGCCCAATCTCCCTTTCACAGCTGGGAGCTGAGTCTTGGGAACAGCGTCCCATAGCCACCAGGCTAGTAAAGAGCAGAACTGATGCCAGAACCCTAAGTCCAGATTTCCTTCCACCTCACAGTCTCTGGGCATCTGGGCATGTAGGAGTGGGAACATTTGCTAGAAGAGCCTCTTGCCCTCATAGCAGACAACCGGTAAAGGCTGGGAGTAAAGTCCATATTTCTGGAAGAGGGCACTGCCAGCCGGGCACAGCAGCTGCACCTTGACCCCACTTTGCACACTCTGCTGAGCAACACCTCAGGTCAGGCTGCTGGAGTTCACCCAGGTTAACTCAAACTCCCTCTGCAGCAAGAGCCAGGCGTCCCTAGAGGGCGTTAGGGGAAGATTTCAGGGAGCTTCTTGTGGGGAGTTGCCCATCAACTTTTTTTTTTTTAAATATTTTATTTTATATAATTCTTTTTTTTTTTTTTTTTTTGTGGGACCCTCGCCGGTGGCCGGAGATCAAACTGGCGCTGCAGAGGCTGCGGGCAGCCTCGCAACCCAGGCTCAATCGCTGCGCCACCAGGGGAGGCCCTATTTTATATAATTCTTAGATCATTTTTCATTTTTGCACAATGTATGCATTTTCATTTTGATTATATTCCCCATACAATTGTACCCCCTCCCTTATTTTGACCCTAATCCTTCCTCTCCCCACCCCTCACCCCCACGTAGTGTGTCTCTGGTTTATAGTTGCTTGTTGATTTTGATTTTTACTTTGTATTAATTAGTCTTTTTCCTGGTCCCTTATTTAGGTTTTCTAAATTCCTGCTATGAGTGAGACCATCTGGTATTTTTCTTTTTCTTTCTGACTTATTTCACTGAGCATGATCCCTTCTAGCTCCATCCATGTTGCTGCAAACTGCATGTGTTTATCTTTTTTGATTGCTGAGTAATATTCCATCGTGTATATGTACCTCATCTTCTTGATCCAGTCATCTATTTTTGGGCATTTGGGTTGTTTCCATAGCTTAGCTATTGTAAATAGTGCTGCTATAAACATAAGGGTGCAGGTGCCCTTTGGAATTAATGTTTCTGTGTCATTTGGGTGAATACCTAGGAGTGGAATTGCTGGATCATATGGAAGCTCTATCTTTAGTAGGTCAAGAAATCTCCACACAGCTCTCCATAGTGGTTGGACCAGTTTGCACTGGTTCTCGCCAACATCTGTTGTTGCTGTTTTTTTTAATATATGTGCCATTCTCACTGGTGTAAGATGGTATCTCACTGTATTTTTGATTTGCATTTCCCTGATATGCACTGGAGCAAAGAAAGGTTGTTCAATAAATGGTGCTGGGAAAACTGGGTCACTACATGCAAAAGAATGAAGCTTGACTACTACCTCACACCATGCACAAAAACCAACTCAAAATGGATTAAAAAACTAGACATAAGACCTGAAACCATAAAACACATAGAAGGAAATATAGGCGAAACACTACATGACATGCACCTCAAAGACATCTTTACAGACACATCACCCAAAGCAGTGATAGTGAAGGCAAAGATAAACAGCTGAGACTACATCAAATTAAAGAGCTTCTGCACAGCAAAAGAGACAATAACCAAAACAAAGAGAAACCCCACCAACTGGGAGAACATTTTTGTATACAACACTAATGATAAAGGACTGATCACAAAAATCTACAAAGAGCTGATGAGACTCAACAACAACAAAGAAAATAATCCAGTCAAAAATGGGCAGAAGAGCTAAAAAGAAACTTCTCTGAAGAGGAAATGCAAATGGCCAACGGGCATAGGAAAAAATGCCCATCAACTTTTATCTTTGTCCTCGCAGTTGCACCCAAAGGGCAGCATAAAGACAGGCTCACGGGTATCTTCCAGAAAGCCCATTTCCACCCATGGGCCTCCTTACCTGCAAGGTTACCAGCAGCCCCCGTTGGTACAACCACCTCCACAGCGGGCAGCGGGTGTGTGTCCACAGAAGGTGCACACTGGAAGTAAGCGTAGAAGTAGTGGGCCATTTGCACAAGGACCCGGGACCAGTTGATTGAATTCAGGCTCATCAGATTGTGCTTCCTGACGAAAGCAGTGTCAGCAAACACAGCCTTGATTGGCTCATCAAGCTCATCACTGTTTCCCTCCACTGTGTGGGAAGAGAGTTAAGGGCAGCTTTTAGAAGCACCAAGAACCCATGGTTTCAGCACTTGCCACACCCCCCACCCCATAACCCCTCGTGCTGGGACCTTCACTCAGCCAGCCTTTCTTTCTTTATTCCCACCTGTCTTGCCCTGGCTTTCTTGACTCAAAATTAAGTTCCTCAAAGATAGAAGCCATGTTTTATATTCTTATGGTCATATTTCCAAAGTTTCTACCATTATATAAAATAATATATAGAATGTCAGCTTTCTGGTATGTTGGGGAAAGGATTCCTCTTTGCATTACATGACTATCTCCCCCACTCTGTAAAGGATGGCTTATCAGACTGTGAGGTAGGGAGAGGCTGGTGCCCTCTCAGGCTCTAGGGGGACTGTTGCTATTGCTTGCGATCTTCAATTCTTCCCTCACTTCTGTACTAAAGCATTTCTTTTAACTGTCCACGTGACCCATTTCTTAGGACAATTAACATGTGTAGGCCCTTTAAACTTCAGTGCCCCAGGAAGAAACTTGGCTCAGATGATGGCTCTGGGAGGCTGACTATGAGCAAGGCACAGCGGGGGACTGCACAGAGCTGGCATTCTTTGGGATATGGTTTGAAGCTTGCCCTGCTTAGGTTGCACTGTCAGTGCTGGTTTATGCCTCTGTCACCTCAATAGTTTATGATTACTGTGTAGCCAAGGGCCAGCCCAGGCCTAAGCCAAGGCACATACCAGCCTCAAAACATGAATGATGAAAGAAGGGAGGGAGAAAGAGGAGGAGGCAGGATGGTCAGTTAGTCAACTGATTAGTTTCCTTCCAGCCACCACCCAAAACAGACACACTCGATGCAGTGCTATGCTGTCCCTGGAGCCCGGGTCCCAGCTCCCACCTCCAAACACATGGACATTCTCCCTCAGCACCGTTGTCATCTGCAGCTCCTGGATCCTTGAACAGTGACCCTTGGGCAGCAGAACAATAATGTCCACATTCTTGGCCCCCTGAACACTCTCAATGGCAGCACTCCCTGTGTCCCCAGAAGTTCCTGGATGGGAAGAAAAGAGAACCCGTTCTGTAGAACAAGGGAGATGGAAAAGGAAAGAAATGGCCCCTAAAGCATTATTGCCAAATAAGGCACTATCTACTAGAGACAATTTTTTTGTAGGGTAGGAAGTCAGTACTTAAGCCAGAGTCCATGAGCCTCCAAGAGAGCCATGGACAGAACTCAGGCACCTGTGAATTCGGTACCATATAATCTTACACATTTAAGAATACTATTCTGGAAAGGTTCCATAGCATCTAACAGACTGTCAATAAAAATTACGAAGGCCCAGGTAACACTCCTGAGAGATGTCAATGGAGAACATTCCACGGAAGGACACCCAGAAATGAGGGCGCCGAAGGGCTTCAGTGCTCACGTCACAACACACACCTACCACCACGGTGACATGCTTCCCCCTTTTCTCTAGAAAGTACTGCAGGAACTGCGCTGTGCAGCACAGGGACAGGTCCTTAAACGCATATGTCGCCCCATGCCACAGCTCCAGCACGTTCAGCCCGTCCCGCAACCTGGACAGATGCACCACCTCTCTATGGCGGAATCTGCTAAAGGCCCGGTGGATCAGATCTGTAAGGGAAGGAGGGTTGGACAGCAGGTGAAGGGCGTTATCTCTTCCTTCAAGTCTCTCTCAGTCTCTTTACACTTTTGAATTTGAAGTTTCTATCTCCTGCTACCAGATAAAAAAACCAGAAATTTTTATCCTAAACACCACCATGTATGAACATAATTGTATAATCCTAGATAAGTCTGAAAAGACATTAAACTAATTGCTCAGATTCCTCATGGGGATCCTCCAGAGAGCAAAACTGCTGCTGTTAGATGTTCACTTTTTACTTTATAAAGTTCTTCATTGTTTGGATTTCATGTGAGCATGTTTCTTATTAGAGGTTCAATGAAACAGTTATGCAACAAACAAATCAATGTCTTATCTCTTCTACATTTCCTGCCCAAAGATAAGAAGTTGTTTGGTTTTTTGCATTACTTAATCTCACACCTGTGATGCCAAAACCTTGGGGTGGCTTACATACAATCCTACCTAAGGCAGGCAGGATTGGCAGAGCAATCACCTAGGATTTTCTTAAAATGCCAATTCTGATTCAGTAGGTCTGAGCGAGTCTGAGATTGCTAAGTGCTGGGCAACGCAATCGGTTTGTCAATTGATCACATTCTCCTTTTCGGCCCCAACTCTCACCATCACATCATGGATTATATTATATATTTAATCCATGGGCCAACAGAATGTGAATTATCTGGATAGTTGATATGAGTGCAGAATTCTCAGGCACACCCCAGACCTTCTGAATCAGAATCAGATTTTAAGAAGACCACCAGGGGGAATCCATAGGTACATTACAGTTTGAGACCAAACAGTCCAGGAGCCAGAGTTCCTTACCAGCTAAGGAAATAACCCAGCAATCAGAGGGGCTGGTTGCTTTACACACAGGAAGGAAAATCCTAACATGCAAACAGCTCGAGATGATGATGAAATTCCTAGCCTGAGAAAGTTGTGTTTTTTTTTTTTTTTTTAAATAAACCAAAGGAAAAAAATTGTCTCTAGTTTCACTTTGGCACTCATTGGAGGTGGGAAATCGTATAGATACGTTCTTTGGGGCTATTTCCAATTCTGGAATTCAAGAGTCTGGAGGGGAAAGCACCAAATTTAGGAAATGTGACTACAGACATCTTGGGGGTTTAGTGGTAGATTTGCAACCCTTTGGGAGGCTGGGCTGGCAAGGGAAGTGGTGGGAGAGCTGGGAGGTAAGGAGGTGCTCACCATTTAAGTCGTCTCTTGGAATGAGCTCAGGGCCAATAAAGAGGGTGCACAGCTCCTTCACCAGCCCCGGATAGGAGAGCGTGCTCCACTGGCGAAGGGTCTCTCCATCCAGCTGCGGGAGCTCTTCAGGCATGAAGAGGCCCCCATCAGGTGCATAGCCAGAGAAGAGGGCCCCCTCAAAGTCGACCCGTGGGGTCATACCCCTAGTGCTGATGTACCACATGATCCTGGAGGCCTGCAGAGGAGACAGTCCCAGAGGCACCAGGTCTCAAGCTCAGCATTCCACGGGGCACAGCTCAAGTATACACAGTCCCCCCAGCTAGTCCCTGGACCACCACTCATTGGGGTAAGTGCCCCAGATTAGGAGACCAAACACTGTCTCGACTCTTATGCCACCTTCACCTGGGATTGTGCAAATAAATGATGACCCCTCCAATCAAAAGGAGGCAGCTCTTCTGACTGATACCTTCAGGAGAGGGGGTACCAGAGCATATGCTGGAAGAGAAGAAATTTGGTCCTCACTAGTGAGAAAGAAGGATTTCAGGGTGGGGAAACACAATAACAACAGGCGACAGCCCTTTAGATGCTGCTCTCGACAAGGAATGGACCTTCACACTTGGTCATACATCCTTCTGAGAGATGTCTGGGTCCATTTGTACTAAAAAATATAACCACCTTCAATGGTTATTTAGCAAAATAACCTAATGTTTCTCTACTCTACTGGTTGTCTGAGTCAACATTGGAGCTTTAAAAAAATACCCCTATCTGAGTCAATTAAGTTAGGCTTTCTACACAAGAGACTCCTCATGTGAGTCTAATGCACAGCCAAATTTCAGAATGGGGTGACCAACTCACCCGGGTTCCTGATTTTTTTAATTCAATGTCCCATGTCCCTGGTAATCCTTCTGTAGGGCACAGTGGGATGGTTGGTCATCCAAGTTGAAAACAGGGCCCTGCCTCTCGTCCTAATCCCAGAGAGTGGTTCAAAATGCCCTTAATGCCCTCTAGCCACGCTACTTGGCCCTGTGTGGAAGCAGAGCTCTCTGATTGAGCCTTCAGGGGTGGGGTGGGGGGTAGATCACCCTAGGCCTAACTTAGGTCACACTCTACATCAGTGAGGTCTCCAGGTGCCATGTCAAGCAGCTGAGCTTGAGCTCTGGACACCTTTCTCTGGATCATGGTGGGAAACTCAGTTTCTCCAGTTTAAAAGCCCTTTGAGCATGAATTTGGTTAGACATAGCTCTCAGCACCAACTTGGACTCATTTTTTTTGCCAGGGCCAGAAGAGAACTCCTGCCCCCTGGGCCAAAGCCATCTGAAGCTTTCCAACCTATAAAAAGGCTAAGAAATAGTATTAACATGTGGAATTCTGGTCTCTTAGACTTTGGATCTGACACTTCTGAGTCCAGTGGGAGTCCTGTCTGTGCTGCCACAGACTACTCCCATGAATGCCTACAGATAAGCCCATCCAACTAAGAGACAGACAAGTTTAAATCAGGAATCTTTTTAAAGAGAAAGTGGATGCTATAATAATTATGCTGGGACATTGAGTAAACCCAGTTTGTCTCAAGCAAACTGGGACATGTGGTCATCTTACATAGGGGTGCATGTCAAAGAAATGAAATCAGGTTAACTCCAAAAGTCAACTGCAGCAGATTAGCAAAGCAGGCCCAGTGTTTCACAAAACAAAACAGAGTAGGGGACTTGAGGAAAAGCAGTGCCTCTAATAAAGGTAGGAGTTTCTGAAACCTTGTAGCAAGAATTAGAGCCATACAAACTGCCAAAGCTGTGGAGTTTCAAGCAGAGGATCCTACCCAGGTACTTTAGAAAGTGGGATTAAAGGAGGGGAGTCCACTGAGCTGCTAAAGAAAGTACAGCAGATGTGAAGGCAGGGGCAAGTTACAGAGAGCAGCAAAAGAAAACATTTCTGGAATGCCCAGCCCTGGTGGGATGGACCACATCACAACTGGGGCACTGGACTCTGATCTGGGTTCCCCACTTGAAGGAGGATGTGGACACACTGGCCCAGGAGAAAGGAGAGGACCTAACACCTGACTCACCACATACCAACCTAAGGACCTGGAATGATAGTGCACAGGTGACTGTCTTGCTCGGGAGGGACTGCCCTCCTGTTTAATAACCCCAGGGCTCAGCATTCAGGCAGCAGGGCAAAGCTATACAGAATATACTTAACTGGGTTCCATGTCAGGTCAACCAAACAGAGAAGCTGAGTAGAATTAGCTACTACAGAAGGTGGTAAAGTTGAGGAAGAAAACCCAGCACTTTTGTGGACTGTTGTATGGGGGTGCCAAGCATCCATGGGGGATGAACTCAGTGATCTCTGGTGTGGAAGATTCTATCACTTGCCCTTTTAACGCCTCTGAACCCAATTTCAGGTTGGATTTGGATCAGAAAAACTGACCAATAACCTGGACAAGTAAATGGAAAGTAGGGGCCTCCCTGGTAGTTCAAGAGGTTAAGACGCAGCACTATGAAGCTGTTCACAGCCAGTTCCATCTCTGGCAGGCCAGGGAGGTGACCCACATGGCACAGCCGACCTCTTCTGACTGCGGCTCCCCTCAGCAGTGTATTTCAATACATCTGCCTCATCTGCTCTCCACTCTGTCTCTGCTGAATCCTCTCAACCAGGCATCTCTGGCCCTCACTCCACTTCTTACATGCATAAATAAATAAATCTTTAAAAAAAAAAAAAAGGGACACGGAAAGCAGGAGAGCAAACTTTTCAAAAGGGCTCCTCTGGGTGGCTCAGGGACTGAGATTTTCCGCGGTGTAGGGCAGGGCAGAAGTCCGCTGACCTGGGCGAACATCGCAGCTCTCAGAAGCTGGCCCAGGGCAGACCCCTGCTCTAAGATCACGGGCACTGTCCTCCAGCTAACCAGGCCCTGGGTCACAGAAGGAAGTTTTGATATGGTCTGCAGGATAAGGCTCCACTTCCAGCCTCCTCCAAAAACACCGCAGATTTCTCAATTTGGGGCCACTCTGAGCACTGCAGATACCCCGCAGAAGCGGCAAAGCAGCTAAAACACTCAACCCTCCGAGGTCCCTCCAAGGGGAGCTCCAGAGTTAGACATTACAGAAGGGGGTGCACAGGGCAACACAGCCTCGCTGAAGTCAGGGTTGCGCGAGAAGACGAGAAGTTCCGGAGCTCGGAAATACTGCTACGGATTACCAGGCGGAGGGCGCCGCGATCGCGGGGCGGGGAGCCCGGGCCGGTGCGCGCGGCTGGACGGCTCGGCCTCGGGTGGGCTGTCACCGCCCCGAGCGAGCGGAGCCCGGGTCACGGGATCGGCCAGTCTGGGATCGGGATGCCTGAGGGTCTGCCCGGGCCGGGCTAGGGGCGGTTACCGGGTCCGGGGAGCGGGGCGGCAGTGGTGCGCCCCAGGAGGTTCCGGGCTTCAGACGCGCGCACTGAGCACAGCGCAAGGCAGACTTCCGGCGGCGAGGGAGCGGGCAGGCGGGGAGGGAGCGGGGCAGGCGGGGAGGGAGCGGGGCAGGCGGGGAGGGAGCGGGGCAGGCGGCGAGGGAGCTGGGCTGGCGGAGAGCATGGGGCTGAGGGTGGAAGAAAGCGATCTGGAAGAAGTGGAGGAGGGAGCCAAAGGGAATGATAAGGACAGAGAAACCATTCATTCCTCTCTCGGTGGGGGGTGGGGTGTTTTCTAAGTGCACTTTCTAAGCACTTTATTCATATTCGTAAGTTACTGCTGTCCTGGGAGACTTAAGTACCACCGTACATTTTTCAGATAAAAAAACTAAAGACAAGCTGGAAAGAAGAGACTTCATAGTTCTCACCTGTAAAATCACAAGTGGCATTATTTTAGCTCAAAAAGTCTTTATAAGCAAATACTTTTTGCTTTATTAAACTCAGATCTATTTATTTATTGTTAAACTCAGATCTACTCTAGAGTAAAATATCTCCCCAATTAATTAATTGTTAAATAAGGACGCTTAAAAATAGCCTCCAGATATATCCAAATGCCTCTGGATTCATGTTCATCCTCTTGGATTCTGAGCCACTTAGCTGGCTGTTTGAGGAGCTGGATGGACAGATGCCTCTGAGGGTCCGTCCTGTCTTTGAGCTAGGCTTTTTATAAAAACAAGTATCAAGACTATTCAGTGGGAAAGAATAGTTTTTCAACAAATAGTGATCAAACAACTGGGCATCAGCCTGCAAAGGAATAAATTTGAACCCCTGCCCATATCATACACAAAAGTTAGTTCACAATTGGGCTAATAAAATCATGAGCTCTCAATACAGAGCATAGTTGTCCTTGACAATTCGCCAGGATTCACACAGGTTATGTGTCTTACAAAGTTCTTTTCATGGGCACTTAGAAACAGGGGTGTATTAAAATCTAATTCATCCCCTATGCTCTAGTCTTGGCCCACTTCACTCAAGTCATACAGGCTCCAGACTGTTCTGCAACATGACAAACCTGGTGCCATCTCAGGTCTTTGCACTCTTTTCCCTCTGCCTGGAACATTCCTTCCATAGAGATCTTCCCTCTTGATGCAGCCCAGGTTGTTCCAAATCCTCCTAGTTAGAGAACAACTTCCGTAACTACTTTGTCTAAAACAATCACTGGTTTTCTTAGTCTGCTATATTTCCCTACACAGACTCATCACCACCAGACACTAGAGTGGGTCACTGGAGTCTCCTTGTTAGGGGGAAAAGGATGTCCTAAAGCTAAATTCCATACAGGCTTTGTGGACTCCACCCCCACCCCAGGCCAAAGCCAAAGACACTGGAAACTCCAAATCCCATCACCACCAAAGGGAAGGTGGCTGGGACCTGAGGGTGGGGTTAAGCAGCCAGGTGGATATAAAAGGCAGACACGTGGGCTTTGGGGGATCCCCATTTTTGGCTCTCCGCCAGGTCTGGCCAGCTCTGAGAGTGACTTTGGGCTTCCAGGTCGTGGGATCGGGTAGGACGCATTAAAGACTTTATTTCCCTATTTTCTCCCTGAGTTGTACATTTTCCTTATTTCCTTTTCCCTTGTAAATAAACCTTTTATTAACCTTTTGTGTGTGTCTGTAGTGGAGTATTCATAAGTCCCTTTTAAGTGTGCGGGTGAGGACCCACAGCCAGGAACCCGTTTAATATTGGGGCTGCTCTATAACATCCTGACTATAATGGAAACTCCCAAGAAAATGACTCTGTTCCATCTCTGATTTATCCTCTGATTTAGAACAGTGCCTGTACCATAAAAGATTTGCTTAAGGAGGAAAGACGGTTCATAGCAGTGCTGGAGATGCCTGCCCTGATTCCTTCCCATCCTCCTTGTGCCCCCAAGTTCCAAAGTTCTTATCACCACCTGGACCTGAGAAAATAACAATGAGTTAACTCCCCTCAATGACTAATGCTCTGAGTGTGTTTCTGTGTGATTTTCAACAAACTTGAGAGACAAAATAGAATGTCAGTGTAGCACTTAGTCAGGTGAAGAGAAAACAACAGGTGAGCCTCAGGTTGGCACAGGTTGGACAGGCCACATGGATGAAACAGGGCTAAGAGAACAAGCCTGAGACCACATGGGACCATGGCTTACTGGAAGGGGAAGAAAACATGAGTCAGGTGTCGATCAAGTCTAGGCAAGGAGCAGATGTTGACTGTCTCAAACAGGCGTCTAGGCCGGGAAAACTATGGCCCACGGGCTGAATCAATCTGGCCCACCGCCTATTTTTGTAAACAAAGTTTTACTGAAGCCCAGTCACACTCATTCATCTCACTTCTACTGTGGCTGTTTTTGCACAACAGCAAAGTGGGTTAGTTGTGACCTAGATTGCAGGGCCATAAAACCTGAATGTTTATAGAGATTTGCCTACCCCAAGTTGAATACAGTCAGAGAGGCAAAAGTGGGCAGGCATGGTCTCAGAGGAGTTGGAATGTTCTCTGACAATGGAGACTTCACATGTGGAGTCAGGGAAACTTCAGCCAAGGGGAAGGAAGGAAGACACCAGGACTGGGTGATGATGCAGGTCACCCAGGGATGCAGGGGCAAGCGGAGTGTTTAAACACAGACTACATTTTAAAAGAACTTTGTATGATACTGGAGGGGTGGTGGTGGAGAGGTAGAGCAGGGACATTAGAGGAGCATCCAGGGATGTCCTGAGTAACTTGCCCTAGCTCTGCCACTCTCTCCTCCCACATCCCTGGAAGGCGGATGTTTTCTTGACTGGGCCAGGATCTATGTATGAAACAAGATCTCTATCCTTCAGGGCTTCATAGTCTGAGGAGTAGAGAGGGAGAGGGAAAGAGAGACAGATCTGAATAGCCCACCTGAGTAGCCCACCTGAGAAACCTACCTGAGAAATGCTCTAAATGAAGCCCAGACTTCACAGAGGAGGTGGTCCGTGGTCCAGCCGTTGCAACTTAGGTTTGCAGATACAGGTAAGACCAAAGAGGACGTCTTTGTACACACTCATGTGAGGCAGAAAACTAGCTGATACAGAGCATTTGGCTCCCTTCTCTCCTTGGGTGCTCCCCAATCTGAATTCCAACTGTTTTCTTTCTTCTGATATAAACCGAAGTGTTTATATTCACTTCCGCTAGATGGCAGTATTTGGCCCAAAGTCTTGGCTACAGTAGCTTTATTGCAAAGCCGGCTGGAAATCTGGTTTTGGTTTTATCCTGTGGAGGATTGTATGGGGGTTTGTAGTGGGATGGGGGAAATTAACTAGGTTTACCAGAAGAGGCAACAGGATTTTCAATTTTTTTTAATTTTTACTTTATAAATTGTGTAAGGCATACATAACCATGTGCCCAAAAGGTGGTGTTTGGTTTTTTTTTTTTCAAACTAAGCAATCAAAATCACAATAAGATGTATCACCCCTATGAAAATGACTTATGACAAAAAGATGACTTACAAATGTTGGAGAGGATGTGGAGAAAGAAGAGCCCTTATGCAGTGTTGGTCGGAATCTAAATTGTTGCAGTCATTTTAGAAAGTGGCATGGACCTTCCTCCAAAACCTTAATATGATCATATTTTGATGGTTTATTTATCTGTTTTATAGAGGTAGCATTGGTTTACAATACTATAAGCATTTTAGAGGTACAGGATTATCATTTGACCCAGCAGCCCTACTTCTGGGAATGTACTGAAAAGTATGAGATGATTAACTCTAAGTGTTACATGCCCCACATATTTGTTGCAGCAGTATTTACAATGGCTAGATGCAGAAGTGTCCACTGACAGATGACAGGACAAAGAACGTGTGGCATGTACATACAGTAGAATACTACTCAGCTATAGGAAAAATCATTACACCATTTGCAGCAAAATGGAAGGAACTTTAAGGTATTATGTGAAATGAAATAAATCAGAAAGATAAATCAAATATCAGATAATTTCATCTACATGAGCTTTATAAGGCAACAAAGCAGATGAACAAATAAAACAAAATGAAAATAAACTAATAGGCATTGATAACCAAATTGAAGTTACCAGAGATGAAGAGGGTGGGAAGTGGAACAAGGATGGAGAAAGTACAATGGATGATGGTGGATGTGCTTTGAAAATATATAAGTAAAAATTAAAAATCAAGTGAATATTAGGGTATTGCTTTCCATGGTAGATTGGGAATTACTGCCCAGAGCTTTTCTAGAAAATCAGTCAAACTAGAATGTCACTGTGGGGTTTATCTTTTCTTACTATGTCCCAAATCTTCCGTCCAGGCACAAGGTGTACACAATGGTAATGTTAAACTTAATTTTTTTTTATGATTTCTGATTAGCACCGTCTCCTACCGTTTTTGCCTATTTTCTTAATTTCTCTGTTAAGTAGTTAATGATTGGAAAGTAGCAATTGCCTAAAATGTTCGTAATACAGTAGAATCAGAATAGGCTGGACTTTTGCCCATGCTTTACAGAAAAACAGAGTTGGAGATCTCATCTCCAGATGACTTGATTCCTTTCCCAGTAAGCTCCTTTCAATTTAAATTCTCGTTTCTTATTAATCAAGCCAGCATGATCTCTGTTTTTCATAACTTTACAGAAACTGTACTTTAACAATCAGCAGGTCTTTGTAAGGCAAAGTTTTTCATTCAACTAACAAGTGTTAAGCATTAATCAGTGCTAAACACTGCATTAGAGTAAAGTCATGATTTCAGTCTTGCAGACACTTACAGACAAGTAGGGGAATACAGAGGGTATCCCACAAACAAGCTCCTTCATAGAGAAAAGATTTTTTTTTTAATGAATAGAAATGAATAAACAATCAATGAAAAGTCATGGACTGTTCTATCACCTTCTCACGAATTAGAGAGGTGACTTAGAGTGATAAGTGCAGACCAAGGCATGGAGCAGACATGGGGATACAAGAGCGAGGCAGCAGGTTGGCACTGAAGTCAAGAATGCAAAAATTTCATATTCTTCAGATAAATAGCTAGAAGTGCTATTGCCGGATGATACGATATTCCTGTTTTTTAGTTTTTTAAGGCATCTCTATACTGTTTTCCATAGCAGCTGTGCCAATTTACATTCCCAACAGTGAATGAGAGTTCCCTTTTCTCCACATTTTCACCAACACTTGTTTCACATCTTTTTGATACAGTTCAGTCTCATAGCGTGGGGTAATATATCATAGTCGTTTTTTTAAATATTTATTTATTTATGCATACAAGAGCTGGGGTACAAGCCAGAGATGCAGGGGGTGAGATGATTCACCAGAGACAGAGTGGGGAACAGAACAGGCAAACTGACTGAAATACACTGCTGAGGGGAGCAGTGGGCGAGACAGGAGAGGTCTGCTTCGCCGTGTGGGTTTCTGCCTGGCCAGCTGGGGATCGAACTGGTGCTGCGGAGGCTGCGGACTGCTTCATAGTGTAGTCCTTAACTCCTTGAGCCACCAGGGAGGCCCCAGAGTGGTTTTGATTGCATTTCCCATATCATAAATTGTGTTGTGCACTTTTTCCTGTGCCTGTAGGATATTTGCATGTCATCTTTGGAATTGCATCTATTTAGGTCTTTTGCCCATTTTTTTGATCTGATGGCTTGTATTTTTCTATTGGAGTTGGATGAGGTCTTTGTATATTTTGGAAATTAACTCCTCTGTCAGAAGTGAGATGAGCATTACCTTCTCCCATACTATAAGTTGCCCTTTGTTTTTGTGGAGGGTGTCTTTAGCTACACACATGCTTTTCTTTTTTTTTTTTTCTTTTATTTTTTTTATTTTTTTTTTTATAAATTTTATTGTTATATTCCCCATACAATTGCAGCCCCCCATTCTGACCCCAATCCCTCCCCTCCCGCCCCCGCCCCCCTAAAAGTGTCTCTGGTTCATAGTTTTTTGTTGATTTTGATTTTCACTTTCTTATAGTTATTCATTTTCCTGGTCCCTTATTTAAGTTCTCTAGATTCCTGCTATGAGTGAGACCATCCGGTATTTTTCTTTTTCTTTTTGGCTTATTTCGCTGAGCATGATCCCTTCCAGCGCCATCCATGTTGCTGCAAATTGCATGTGTTTATCTTTTTTGAATGCTGAGTAATATTCCATGGTATATATGTACCACATCTTCTTGATCCAGTCATCTATTTTTGGGCATTTGGGTTGTTTCCAAAGCTTAGCTATTGTAAACAGTGCTGCTATAAACATAGGGGTGCAGGTGTTCTTTGGAATTGATGTTTCTGTGTCCTTTGGGTAAATACCTAGGAGTGGAATTGCTGGGTCATATGGAAGCTCTATGTTTAGTAGGTCCAGAAATCTCCACACAGCTTTCCACAGTGGTTGGACCAGTTTGCACTCCCACCAACAGTGCAGAAGAGTTCCTTTTTCTCCACACCCTCGCCAACATTTGTTGTTGCTAGTTTTTTTAATATGTGCCATTCTCACTGGTGTAAGATGGTATCTCATGGTAGTTTTGATTTGCATTTCCCTGATGACAAGTGATGTTGAACATTTTTTCATATGCCTGTTGGCCATTTGCATTTCCTCTTCAGAGAAGTTTCTTTTAAGCTCTTCTGCCCATTTTTTGACTGGATTATTTTCTTTGTTGTTGTTGAGTCTCATCAGCTCTTTGCAGATTTTTGTGATCAGTCCTTTATCATTAGTGTTGGGTGCAAAAATGTTCTCCCAGTTGGTGGGGTTTCTCTTTGTTTTTGTTATTGTCTCTTTTGCTGTGCAAAAGCTCTTTAATTTGATATAGTCCCAGCTGTTTATCTTTGCCTTCACTATCACTGCTTTGGGTGATGTGTCTGTAAAGATGTCTTTGATGTGCAAATCACGTAGTGTTTCGCCTATATTTCCTTCTATATATTTTATGGTTTCAGGTCTTATGTCTAGTTCTTTAATCCATTTTGAGTTGATTTTTGTGTATGGTGTGAGGTGGTGGTCAAGCTTCATTCTTTTGCATGTAGCGACCCAGTTTTCCCAGCACCATTTATTGAACAAACTTTCTTTGCTCCAATGCATAGTCTTTGCTCCTTTGTCAAAGATTAGTTGACCATAAACCTGTGGGTTTATTTCTGGATTTTCTATTCGATTCCATTGGTCTGTATGTCTGTTCTTGTTCCAATACCATGCAGTTTTGATGATTATGGCTTTGTAGTATAGTTTGAAGTCTGGGAGTCTGATGCCTCCATTCCCTTCTTTTTTTTTCAGGAGAGCTTTGGCTATTCGGGGTTTTTTGTGATTCCATATGAATTTCATCAATAATTGTTCTATTTCTTTGAAGAATGACATTGAAATTTTGATTGGAATAGCATTGATTCTGTATATTGCTTTTGGAAGGATGGCCATTTTAATAATGTTTATTCTTCCAATCCATGAGCAGGGGATGTCTCTCCATTTCTTTGTGTCTTCTTCTATTTCTTTTAACAGTGTTTTATAGTTTTCTTTGTATAGGTCCTTTACCTCTTTTGTTAGATTTATTCCCAAATATTTGATTTTTTTTGTTTCAATAACAAAAGGGATGGTCTTTTTGATTTCTTCTTCTTCAGATTTATTGTTTGTGTATAGGAAGGCTACTGACTTTTGCGTGTTGATTTTGTATCCTGCCACTTTACTGAACTGATTGATGAGTTGAATTAGCTTTTCTGTGGAGTTTTTGGGGTTCTCTATGTATAATATCATATCGTCTGCAAATAGTGATAGTTTGACTTCTTCTTTTCCTATTTGGATTCCTTGGATGTCTTTCTCTTGTCTTATTGCCCTGGCTAGGACTTCCAGTATTATATTGAAAAGCAATGGTGAGAGTGGACATCCTTGTCTTGTTCCAGATCTTAATGGAATTGCTTTCAGCTTTTCACCATTGAGAATGATACTGGCTGTTGGCTTGTCATAGATGGCCTTTATGATGTTGAGGTATGTTCCTTGTATCCCAAGAATTTCAAGGGCTTTTATCATGAATGGGTGTTGCACTTTGTCGAAAGCTTTCTCAGCATCTATTGATATTATCATATGGTTTTTATATTTCTTTTTGTTGATGTGTTGGATAACGTTGATTGATTTTCGGATGTTAAACCATCCTTGTGCCCCTGGAATGAATCCAACTTGGTCGTGGTGAATTATCTTATGGATACATTGTTGGATTCTGATAGCTAAAATTTTATTGAGGATTTTTGCATCAGTGTTCATTAGGGAGATTGGCCTGTAGTTTTCCTTTTTTGTGTTGTCCTTGTTCGGTTTTGGTATTAGTGTAATGTTGGCTTCATAGAACGTGTTTGGTATTGTCCCTTCCTTCTCAATTTTTTGGAAGAGTTTGTGAAGGATAGGCACTAATTCGTCTCTGAATGTTTGGTAGAATTCATTTGTAAATCCATCAGGTCCTGGGCTTTTGTTTTTGGGGAGGTTTTTGATTACCATTTCAATTTCGCTAATAGTAATTGGTCTGTTTAGGTGTTCTATTTCTTCTTTATCTAGCTTTGGGTGATTGTAGAGTTGTAGGAATTTGTCCATCTCCTCTAGATTGTTAAACTTGTTTCCATATAACTGTTCATAGTAGTTACTGATTATTCTTTTGATTTCTGCTGTGTCCGTTGTGATTTCTCCTCTTTCATTGATGATCCTGTTTATTTGTGCTTTCTCCCTTTTTTCCTTTGTGAGCCTGGCTAGGGGTTTGTCTATTTTATTGATTTTTTCAAAGAACCAGCTCTTGGTTTCATTGATCTTTTGGATTGTTTTTTTAGTTTCAATTTCATTTATTTCTGCTTTGGTTTTTATTATTTCTTTTCTTCTACTGGTTTTGGGGTTTTTTTGTTGTTCTTTTTCTAGATCTTTGAGCTTCGAGATTAGGTTGTTTCTTTGCGTTCTTTCTTGTTTCTTGATGTGAGCTTCTATTGCTATATATTTTCCTCTTATTACTGCTTTTGCTGCATCCCATACATTTAGGATATTGGTGTCCTCCTTGTCGTTCAATTCAAAAAATTTTTTAATTTCTTCTTTGATCTCCTCATTAGTCCAATGGTCTTCCAGTAGTGTGGTTTTTAATCTCCATGAGGTAGGAAAGTTCCTTGCCTTCTTTTTATGGTTTATTTCTAGTTTGATGCCTTCATGGTCAGAAAAGATGGTTGATATGATTTCAATCTTGGTGTATCTGTTGATGTTTGTCTTGTGCCCCAGTATGTGATCGATCCTGGAGAATGATCCGTGTGCGCTTGAGAAAAATGTGTACTCCGTTTTTTTGGGGTTTAGTGTTCTATAGATGTCTGTTAAGCCCAATTGCTCTAGGTCTTTATTTAGAGCTTTGGTTTCTTTACTTATTTTTTGTCTTGTTGATCTATCCATTGTTGATAGTGGTGTGTTGAAGTCTCCCACTACGTATGTGTTTTCTCTGATGTCTGTTTTCAGAGAGGACAACAGTTGTCTGATATATTTTGGTGCTCCTTCGTTTGGTGAGTATATGTTAATGAGTGTTATTTCTTCTTGAAGTATTGTCCCCTTGATCATAATGTAGTGACCATTGGGGTCTCTTTTTATCTTTTTGAGTTTGAAATCTGTTTTATCTGATATAAGTATAGCTGTTCCTGCTTTCTTTTTTGGTCCATTTGCTTGTAGGATTGTTTTCCATCCTTTAACTTTGAGCCTATTTTTATCTTTTGTAGCTAAATGTGTTTCCTGGAGACAGCAAAAGGTTGGGTTTTGTTTCTTAATCCAGGCTGCAACTCTGTGTCTTTTTATTGAAGAGTTTAGTCCGTTTACATTTACAGTTAATATTGATATGTTAACATCTGTATTTGCCATTGTGTTTGTCTTTCCTTTGATTTTATTTATTTATTCTTTTAATAACTTTTTTTTTTTTTTGGCCTTCTTTCATTGTTATTCGTCGCTCTGAGGTTCTGGCTTTAGGACTCCTTGTAGTATTTTTTGGAGTGGGGGTTTAGTTGCAATGAAATTCCGGAGTTTCTGTTTGTCTGGGAAGGTCCATATTCTTTCTTCAAAGAGGAAGGAGAGCTTTGCGGGATAGAGTATTCTTGGTTGGCATCTGTTTTCTTGGAGTCTGTTGACTATGTCCCTCCACTCTCTCCTTGCCCGTAGTGTTTCTTCGGAGAAGTCTGATGTCAGCCTGATTGGTTTTCCTTTGAATGTTATCTGTTTCTTCCCTCTTGCCAGCTTGATTATTTTTTCCTTGTCCTGGATTCTTGGGAGCTTTACTATTATGTGTCTTGCTGTATTTTTCCTTTCGTCGTGGAAGTTTGGTGTTCTTCTTGCTTCTTGTATATCAATTTTCAGCTCCTTCTTCACATTTGGGAAGTTCTCTTCAATTATCTCTTTGAATATTTTCTCTGTTCCTACATCTCTCTCCTCTCCTTCTGGTATTCCTATAACTCTTATATTTCCTTTCCTCATGGAGTCAGATAGTTCCCGAAGTCTTTCTTCGTTCTTTTTCCTTCGTACTTCTCTTTCCTTTTCTGTTTTGGTTCTTTTTATTTCTGTGTCTTCACGATTACTTATTCGTTCTTCCATTTCATCTATTCTGCTTTCATTGCTTTTCCCAGAATTCTTTAGTTCTTCCATTAATTCTTTGATCTCCTGCATTTCTTTTACTTCCCTCTTTAGGGACTCAATTTCTTTCTTCTGACCATTGTTTTCCCTCTCTAGGGACTCAATTGCATTCTTCTGATCGTTGATTATTTTTCCCTTATCATTGTTTTCCTTTATGACTTCTGTCAGTTTTTTAATCACGGCAATTTTAAATTCTCTTTCTGGAAGGCTCAGAAATTCTTCCAAGTTATTGTCGTTGCAATCTGGGGGCTGGCTTTCTTTTTGTGGTGTGCTTTTTCTCTGGAGAGTTGCTAGGTTGCGTGTGGTTCTTCTCCTCCCTACTGTCTGTTTTCTAATTTGCCGTATGCGTTGGGACACTGTGTTGTTGGGACTTGCCGGCATCTTGGGTGGGCTTCTCTGTTCCCCTCTGGTTCTTCCAGGAGTCATCTGTCAGTTTCAAGCAGCCTTTACTGGAGAAAGGTCCCTGTTCTAAAATGCCGATGTGGGGACACACTCCCCTGTGCGCCTGGTCTGCCCCGGCGTAGGTTCCTGCTCCCCTCTGGGCTTGGACTGCAGGCCAGAGGGGGTCTGATGTGGGCGAACTTCCCCCCCCCCCCCCGCTCACCTCTGGCTCCTGAGGAAGCCTTCTGCAGGTAGTCTTTACTGAAGAAATGTCCCTGTTCTAAAATGGTGATGTGGGACACACTCCCTGCGCTTCTGGTCTCAGGCACACTCTTCTGCGCGCCTGGTCTGCCCCGGCTGTGGGTGCTCGCTCTCCCTGTGGGCTCAGACTACTTGTTCAGAAGGGGCCCGGTGTGGGCTAACTCCCCAGCTGGCCACTAGCTCCTTCAGTAGCCTGTGCTGGGGTCAAGTCGCTAGGTGGCACCAGAGATCTCTCCTAGAGCCCTTGGGGAGCTGATTTTCCACCCCGTGGGACAGGGAGCAGAGCGGGGATGGTAGGGTACACCTCAACGGCTTTGGGGTGCTGTGTCTGCCTTGTGCCCCACCGTCGTGGGGAACCCACGCCCCTAATTTCGTGCCCCGGGTCTCAGTTCCAAAGCCCTCAGTTCCAGGATGCGGGCTGTAGCCCAGATCAGTGGCGCGGGAATGGCGCCTTTTGAATCCCGCTCCCCTGCCTGGGCGTCTTGTTCCTGCTCACTCAGGGAGGGCCTCCGCCCGGGTCTCAGTTCCAAAGCCCTCAGTTCCAGGACGCGGGCTGTAGCCCAGATCAGTGGCGCGGGAATGGCGCCTTTTGAATCCCGCTCCCCTGCCTGGGCACCTTGTTCCTGCTCACTCAGGGAGGGCCTCCGCCGTCTCCCCGCAAGCCTAGGTCGCAGGCGCGGGGACCTGGGCAGCTGCAAACCGAGCGCCGCTTTGGCGCAAGCTTACCGGGCGGCCGGGGCTGTGTGCTGGTGCTGGTCTCCTCCTGGGGGGTGGGGCTCTTTAATGGCGCCTGGAGCTCACCTCCGCGGCGGATCCTGCAGGGTTCGCCTCAGCTCCCGTTCACGGGGTGTGGTGGCTGAAATAGTTCCTTTCCACTCACAGTCCCACTTACTGCATCCATTTTTCTTGTTGGGCGTTTTGGTTTGTTGTTTCCCTCGTCTCTGCCGGTCGGAGAGTGCCGCCTCTGTGGGCGGGGGAGGGGAGCAGGGTTCTGCGCTTCCCTCCCTTCTCGTCCTCTTTTATGGCCACTTTCTTCTTCGGGTAGTTTGCTGGAGTCACCCGTTTATCTTCCGTGTCCCAGTTCTCACTGGGACCTGCCGCTTTTCCTCCCTATTAACTTTTTTTAATGGGAGATCTTACTCGCAGCATCTCCTCGCCGCCATGTTGCTCCGCCCCAAAATCCACACATGCTTTTCATAGTCCATTTATTTATTTTTGCTTTTATTGCTCTTGTCATTGGAGTTTAACCTCCAAATACATCTCTGAGGTTGAAGTACAGGAATGTATCACCTTATATTTTCTGTATTTTAGGTTTCAAGTCTTAAATCCAATTCTTTAATCCATTTTGAATTAATTTTTGTATGTGCAATTAAATAATGATCTACTTTCATATTTTTACAGAAGGCTTTCCAAGTCTTACATCATTTGTTGAACAGACTTTCCTTTCTTCATTGTTCATATTGACTGTATGGGATCGAACTAGTCATTAACTTGGCAGATACAAGGGTACAAATCTCCTCCACCATGACCAGAACACTAGTGCTGAGAGGCATAGGGCTAAAAGAAAGCGAGTATCTCAGAAGTTTAAACTGCCTGTTTAATCAGAAACTGGTTATTGTGAAAGATCAATATATCAGTTTGGGGGAAGTGGCCCCAGCTCTACCCTTCCCCTTCAGATCTTAGAAAGAATAACCTTTCAGATAAGATTTTGATAATGACTGCGGTGTGCCGGTGTGCCGTGCTCATCCGGTACATGACCTAAGATCCTCTGGGAAATACAGTTGTTAGGTCAAAGGTCTTTAGCCATCTTTGTCAAACCTAAGAAGACCTTTCATCCAGACAGGCGGGGTACAGCCTTCCCATGGAGTGCTGAGTTCAGACCATTTGGGGCCTAACCATTGGTTCCAGTCGCTTCCCTAATCTTAATGAGATTAATTCGATCTGTGGCTCAAAGCCAGAGGGTCAATGGTCACAGGGCCAAGTTCTTGGACAGAACAAACTCAGGGTCACTGAAGCTGTGAACCACCCACCTGGATGTGTATGCTGGCACAGGGTTCATGCCCAGTCCCTCATCCTCCCAAACTGAAGAAGGAAACCCATCAACAGTGGAGCCACAGGTAGAAGGGCAGTTGGGCCTAAGGGACGCATCAAAGGACTGGTTTGATCAAGATATGCATTTTCCTCATCAGTCTGCTATCTTTCTTTCCCAGTCCAAAATTCCTGCAATTACATTGCTATTGTTCTGTTTTTGGTTATTTATGGAATGACAGGATAGTCTATGGTATTTATTATTGTTATTATATTTTAACACCTTAGTGGCCCAAATTCTTTTGAAAATATTACTGGTTTATGAAATCTTAACATTGGGGACACTGGCTATAAATCAGGACCACTAGCTACCCAAAGCCCATCCTCACTGATGCCATCCAACTCTTCCTATTCCACCAGATTTCTTTTATCACTTCATCTGGGAGACCCTGAAAACCATAAAATCATGAAAATAAACAACAGACCCCTAAAGTGTTAAGCTAAGAGACCTATATAAAATGATTCACAAAGCCACCTCTATTCAACAGAAAATAGGTACCTTGTAGAACAAAGTTAAAGTGTAGCCATCAGTACTTGGGCTCCAACCAAGTCTACTTATCCAGCCTCACTTTTCTTTCATCCTTCTATTAAACACTCACTGCTTTAGCCCCACTAACTATTTGTGCACTAAACTCTCTGCTTTTATATGCTTTTCCTTCCACCTGCAGTGCCAGTCTCTTTGGATGAGCACCTACTCATCCTTCAAATTAGACCTAAATATCACCACCTTTATGAAGTCTCCTCCCTATCTTCTCCCAGACCCTTTCCTTTGGGGGAGTAATATGTCCTTTATCTCTGTCTCCGGAGTGTCTGGACATATCCCTTGTTCAACATGTAAAACACAACATTTGGAACAGTTGACTTGCTTTTCTGCTTTCTCTACTAAGCTATGTTCTCTCCCTCCAAGACATTATGAATCACATGTTTCTATACTCAGCACCTAATTCAAATGAAACAGATTAAAGCAAGTAAAGTTTATTGGCTGGCATGTTGGCCAACTATTATACTTACTTAAAAACTTAAGAAAAATTTAAAATTAGAAATAAGTCAAGGAATCCTACTAATACTATTATCATTATCACATATGGAGGTCCTGGCCAACGCTATAAGGCTAGCAAAACAAATAATATGTACAAGCACTGAAAGAGAAGAGATTAAATTGTCATCTTTTGAAAATTATGATTAACAATGTTTAAAAAGAAAGAAATCTTCTGTTTCTAGCCAAGGTTAACCTTCCTGCCTGAAACAAACAAAATACCATCAAATATATGAAAGAACAATTTTCAGGACTCTGGAAAGCATGTAATGAGAGAAACTGAGCCCTGAGAAACTGGAAGCAAATGATAAAAGCTTTAGGATTGCCCCAGTTTATTCTCCTGAGGGAATTTCTAGACTATGCACAGGTAAGGGAAACCCAGGAAGGTCATGGTGAATGTTTGGAACTGAGTTGAGGAAACAGAACTGAAGTCTAAGAAAACTAAGTCAGCCAGAGTTTGCAGAATAGAGTACTGGAGAGGAGAGAGTGGCATGGACAGAGAAACCCAGTGTTCCTTTCAAGTGTTCACTAGAGACTGATAACTAAGGGAGCTACCCAAAGCCCAGGAAATAACCAAACAGACAGATTAGAGGTAATGATGCCTGATGCCACCATGGGCTGGGAAAAGATCCTGTTCCTAATAGCAAGAATGAAAAAATGACTGATGGGGGCATTAAATATATTACACTGAAAGGTCTTGTCTCAGTACTGTGTGATCATTAGTCACAGTCAGAGCACTGATCCCTACTATCTACCAAATCTCAATAACAAGGCAGAATCAAATTGTTTTTTTTTTTAAAGATTTATTTATTTATACAAGCACTGGGTACAGCCAGAAGCGCGGGAGGGTGAGAGAATTCACCAGAGCCAGAGTGGGAAGCAGAGCAGGCAGAAGGACCGAAATACACTGCTGAGGGGAGCAGCGGGCGGCAGGAGAGGTCTGTGCGCCATGTGGGACCCTCCTCCGGTGGCTGGGGAGGAGCCGGGGATCGAACTGGTGCTGCAGAGGCTGCAGGCAGCTTCGCAACCCAGCGCTCAACCGCTGTGCCACCCGGGAGGCCCTGGAATCAAATTGTTTTGAAGCAAGCCGCATACTAGAACAACGGTCAAGAATATTTATGGCAATATAAAATATCTACCACCCAACAAGGTAAAATTGACAATGGATGGCATGCAAATAAAAATTACTATGTATGCACCTGCACCCCTATGTTTATAGCAGCACTATTTACAATAGCTAAGCTTTGGAAACAACCCAAATGCCCAAAAATAGATGACTGGATCAAGAAGATGTGGTACATATACACCATGGAATATTACTCCGCATTCAAAAAAAGATAAACACTTGCAATTTGCAGCAACATGGATGGCGCTGGAAGGGATCATGCTCAGCGAAATAAGCCAAAAAGAAAAAGAAAAATACCGGATGGTCTCACTCATAGCAGGAATCTAGAAAACTTAAATAAGGGACCAGGAAAATAAATAACTATAAGAAAGTGAAAATCAAAATCAACAAAAAACTATGAACCAGAGACACTCTATGGGGGATAGGGGGCGGGAGGGGAGGGATTGGGGTCAAAATAAGGGGGTTGCAATTGTATGGGGAATATAAAAAATAAAATTTAAATTAAAAAAATTACTATGTATGCAAAGAAACAGGAGAAAATACCCATTGTAAGGAGAAAACGGCACAGTGTTACTTTCTTAGACTGACAGAGGTGCTAGAATTAGAAGACAAGGCCACTGAAATGGTTATTATACTCGGGAGAAACCCACATGGCGAGGCAGACCTCTCCTGTGTGGCCCACTGCTCCCCTCAGCAGTGTATTTCAGTCAGTCTGCCTGTTCTGTTCCCCGCTCTGCCTCTGGTGTATCCTCTCACCACCCGCATCTCTGGCCTGTACCCCAGCTCTTATATGCATAAAAAAAAATAAATCTTTTTTAAAAAAAGAAATGGTTATTATACTTACAGATCATGTTTTCAACATGCTAAGGAGACATACGAAAGCTCCAATGTGAATTTTAAAAATCCACGTTAACTGGAGATGAAAACTGCAATGTCTGAAATGAAAAATTTACTGAATAAGATTAAAAGTAGATTTGAGGGCCTCCCTGGTGGCACAAGGGGTTAAGCACCGCACTATGAAGCAATCTGCAGCCTCTACAGCACGAGTTCGATCCCCCGCCGGCCGAAGAGAAACCCACATGGCGAAGCAGATCTCTCCTGTCTCACCCACTGCTCCCCTCAGCAGTGTATTTCAGTAGATCTGCCTGTTCTGCTCCCCACTCAATCTCTGGTGAATCCTCTCACCCCCCACATCTCTGGCTTGCACCCCAGCTCTTGTATGCATAAATAAATAAATCTTAAAAAAAAAGTAGATTTAATATTTTGAAAGAAAAGTTGAGTAAATTCAAGTACACAGTGGGGGGGGGGAACTATGCAAAATGAAGAGCCACAGAGGAAACAGGAATATGAAAAATGAACAGAACAAGTGAGTTGCAAGACAGCTTTAAGCCACCTAACAGGGGTGTGATTAGAGCCTCTGAAGGAGAGGGGAGAGAAAAAGTCCAGAAAAAAAGCATTTGGGAAAATAAAAACCAAAACTTTCCAAGTTAAACTGTAACTTAGAAATTGCAAACACACAAATCCAAGAACCTCAACAAATCCCACACATAAGAAACATGTAGAAAATTCTACTACAGCTTATCTTACATAATATGAATATAAGTAAAATGTATGACAATGGGACAAAGGTCAAGGAGACATGAATGTATACTATTTTAAGGATCTTATATTACAGTCAAGGTAGCATGTGACAAGTTCGCAACATGTACTCTAAACCCTAAAGTCATCACAAAAATAATAAAAGTTTTATAGCTAATAAACCAACAAAGGCAATAAATTGAAGCAAAAGATATGTAATGAATCCAAAAGAAGACAGAAAAAAAGAATAAAAGACAAATGAGACAAATAGTAAACAAATAGCAAGGTGATAGTTTTATTTTTTTTTCTTGTAGAACTTTATTTATGACTTTATTTGTTTAAGAATTACTTCTTACCTCTTCTCTCCATCACATGCATATTATGAATCACTTTTTTTTAATTTATTTATTTTTTATTTTTAAATTTTTTTAAATAATAAATTTTATTTTTATATTCCCCCATACAACTGCAAATGCCCCATTCTGACCCCAATCCCTCCCCTCCCGGCCCCCACCCCCCAAAAAGTGTCTCTGGTTCATAGTTTTTTGTTGATTTTGATTTTCACTTTCTTATAGTTATTCATTTTCCTGATCCCTTATTTAAGTTTTCTAGATTCCTGCTATGAGTGAGACCATCCGGTATTTTTCTTTTTCTTTTTGGCTTATTTCGCTGAGCATGATCCCTTCCAGCGCCATCCATGTTGCTGCAAATTGCAAGTGTTTATCTTTTTTTGAATGCTGAGTAATATTCCATGGTGTATATGTACCACATCTTCTTGATCCAGTCATCTATTTTTGGGCATTTGGGTTGTTTCCAAAGCTTAGCTATTGTAAATAGTGCTGCTATAAACATAGGGGTGCAGGTGTTCTTTGGAATTGATGTTTCTGTGTCCTTTGGGTAAATACTTAGGAGTGGAATTGCTGGATCATATGGAAGCTCTATGTTTAGTAGGTCCAGAAATCTCCACACAGCTCTCCATAGTGGTTGGACCAGTTTGCACTCCCACCAACAGTGCAGGAGAGTTCCTTTTTCTCCACAACCTCGCCAACATTTGTTGTTGCTAGTTTTTTTAATATGTGCCATTCTCACTGGTGTAAGATGGTATCTCATGGTAGTTTTGATTTGCATTTCCCTGATTACAAGTGATGTTGAACATTTTTTCATGTCTGTTGGCCATTTGCATTTCCTCTTCAGAGAAGTTTCTTTTTTAGCTCTTCTGCCCATTTTTTGACTGGGTTATTTTCTTTGTTGTTGTTGAGTCTCATCAGCTCTTTGCAGATTTTTGTGATCAGTCCTTTATCATTAGTGTTGGGTGCAAAAATGTTCTCCCAGTTGGTGGGGTTTCTCTTTGTTTTTGTTATTGTCTCTTTTGCTGTGCAGAAGCTCTTTAATTTGATGTAGTCCCAGCTGTTGATCTTTGCCTTCACTATCACTGCTTTGGGTGATGTGTCTGTAAAGATGTCTTTGATATGCAAATCACAAATCACGTAGTGTTTCAGCAAGGTGATAGTTTTAAATCTAACCATATCAATGAACACTTTTAAAGTTGATGGTCTATTGATTTAGGCAACAGTAGCTAGATACAACACCAGAAGCAAATGCCACAAAAGAAATATTGATGAATTTAACTTAGAAAAAATAAGTGTCCATGTTTCTAAAGATACTACCAAGAAAGTAAAAAGACAACTTACAAAATGAGGGGAAATAATTGCAAATCATATATATGATAAGGAAATTGTATCCAGAATAGATTAAAAAAAAAACCTCTTACTACTCAACAATAAAAAGATAAATAATCCCATTTAAAAGTAAGAAAAAGGATTTAAGGAGACTTTCCACTAAAGAAGATCATCAAATGGCCTAAATATGCACAAAAAGATGTTTAATATTATTAGTCATTAGGGATTAAAATTCAAAACCACAATGAAATACTACTTTATATCCACTAGGAAATAATAATAATTTTAAAAGATGGACAATAATAACTGTGGTATTGCTGGAAGGAATGTAAAATGATCTGAAACAAAACAAGGAAATTATGTTTCACAATTTCTATACCTGGGGTGGGGGGTGGTGGTGATGAGAGGATTCACCAGAGAGAGAGAGGGGAACAGAACAGGCAGACTGACTGAAATACACTGTGGAGGGGAGCAGCAGGCAATACAGGAGAGGTCTGCTGCACCATGTGGTTTGTACTAGAGATTCTAGCTAGTGTAATAAAGAAAAGAAATTAAAAAGAAATTCCAGCAAGATGGTGGAAGAGTAAGGACAACAGGACCACTTCTTCCCCACATATACAATAAAATAATATACAGATAAACATAACAGTCTGTGAAGGATGACAGAAGGACCATCATTTTTGCAAGGAAAAAAGACACAGCAGAGAGGGTAAGAAAAACTGCAATATAGTTTTGCATGAAACACTGCCAGGGTAGCACAACACAAGAGCAGTAGGCAGTCTTTTTGTGCATGATACAACAATATTGGTACAAGACACAAAGAGATGGAAAGATATTTTATGTTCATAGATGGGGAAAATTAATATATTCAAAATGACCATCCTACCAAAATGTACAGATTCAATGTAATCCCTATCAGAATACCAATATTTTTCAAGGAATGAAAATATACTAGAATTTATATGGAACCACCAAAGGCCCCAAATAGCTACAACAATTTTGAGAAAAAAAGAAGAAAAATGGAGACATCATGGTACCCAGTTTTAGACTAAAGCAACAGTAACTAAAACAGTGTGGCATTGGGGCCTCCCTGATGGTGTCAGGGGTTAAGACTCAACACTATGGAGCTATCTGCAGCTACTGCAGCATGAGTTCGATATCCAGCCAGGAAGCTGACCCACATTGAGAAGCAGACCTCTCCTGTCTCACCTGCTGATCCCCTCAGCAGTATATTTCAGTACATCTGCCTGTTCTGCTCCCCACTCTGTCTCTGGAGGATCCTCTCACCCACCGTATTTCTGGCCAGCACCCCAGCTCTTGTATGCATAAATAAATAAATCTTTAAAAAAAATGTGGCATTAAAGTAAAAATAGATGCAAATCTATGGAATAGAATTGAGAGTCCAGAAATAGATTCATATATATATTGATCTCCAATCATTCTTATGACAAAGGAGTCACAACTATACAATGGGCAAAGAAAAATCTCTTCAACAAATGATATTGGAAATGCTGGGCAACCATAGCTAAAAGAATAAAGTATGATCACTCTCTAACCCCATACACAAGAATAAATTCAAAATTGATTCAAGATTTGGAAGTAAGACATGAAACCATAATGTACATGGAACATTGATGTTCCATGACATCAATAATAGAGATGTCTTTGGGGACCTGAGCCCAATAGCAAGAAAAATGAAAGCAAAAATAAAAAATTATTTATTTGTTATTTTTTTTAATAGAGGCATGTTTATTTATTTATTTTATTTATTTGTTTGTTTGTTTATACATGCACTGGGTACAGTCAGAAGCGCGGGAGGGTGAGAGAATTCACCAGAGCCAGAGAAGGGAGCAGAGCAGGCAGAAGGACCGAAGTACACTGCTGAGGGGAGCAGCGGGCGGCAGGAGAGGTCTGCGCGCCATGCGGGACCCTCCTCCAGTGGCCGGGGAGCAACCGGGGATTGAACCGGCGCTGCAGAGGCTGTGGGCAGCTTCGCAACCCAGCGCTCAACCGCTGCGCCACCAGGGAGGCCCTATTTATTTGTTAAATTGTTAAATCTGACTATATCAAATTTAAAGCTTTTGCACAGTAAAAGAAAAATTAACAGATTAAAAAAAATCAACCTAAGAATGGGAGAAGATATTTGCATATTAGATATTTCATAAAGGGTTAATAGGTAAAAAGAGTTAATTCAATTTGCAAGTGAAAAACAACCCAATTTTTAAAATGGTCAGAAGATGAATAGATACTCTTCCCCAAGAGAATAAACAATGGCCAACAAATATGAAATAATGTTCAACAGCACTTCTCATTAGAGCAACAAAGCAAAACCATAATGAGTATCATCTCACACGTGTGAGAATGGTTTACATTTAAAAGATTGCTAACAAAAAAGTGTTGGCGAGCAAGTGGAGGAAGAGGAATATTTACAAACTTTTAGTGGGAATGTAAATTGGTGCAGCCATTTCAGAAAGCATTAGGAACATTCTTCAGAAAAGTAAAAATAGAACTATCATTTGATCCTGCAATCCTACTCCTGGATAGCCATCCAAAGAATATGAAATCATCAACTCAAAGAATTACATGCACTGCATTGTTTGTTGCACCATTACTTATAATAGCTAAGGTATGGAAGCAATCTAAGTGCCCACTGATAGATGACTGGATAAAGAAAATGTGGTATAGATACATAAAGGAACACTATTCACCTATAAGGAATGATGAAATTGTGTCACGACACAATGGAGGAAACTTGAGGGGATTATGTGAAGCAAAATAAGTGGGGAGGGGAAAGGCAAAAATTGGATGACTACACCTATATGTACAATACATGGAAACAAAGTGGATAAACTGACTAAACCAAATAAAAACAAGCTAATAGATATTGATAACCAAACTGAAGTTACCAGAGGTGAAGAATTTAGGGGATGTGGGTGTATCTTCCTAAGGGACCATGGGACACTGCTGCAGTTGAACTTCCTGAACACTCTCAGCTATGCCAAAGGACAGCCAGCATCAGCTTCTGGGAGGGTGAAAACCTGGAAATTCCTCAAGGACAATGGCTACAACATGTTAATAGTGATATTAACAAGGGATGAGTAAAGTTCTGGCATGATAGTGATTAATAAATATTTGTTGAGTGAGTATATAAATAAATTGCTTCTTATTCCACAAATGTGAAAATTGTGGTTTGGGAGTTGATGCACTGGCAGGATTGTGTAGCCAAGAATTTGTTCTTTTTTCAATTGATTATGCCAGTTTCTTATGTCCATTGAGGATCTTGGGAGCAGAGGTGGAAATAAATAGCAGGGATCCTCCCTAAGATTTACTGGAGATGACTGGCAGCCATAAACTGTAAATGTGGCAGTTTGAGTCTGTGAATGGTTCAAGGTACAATGTGTGACAGTCTTGTTTGTTTACTCGAGTGCCAGCAGCAGGGTCTCCCAAGCCAGGGTTCAGTGACCTCCAATGGTGACTGGGATGTAGAGAATGGTGGTCAAACTGCAGGGCAAGTGGAGCTTTCTAAAGGGGGTGGTGAAGGTAGGAAGGGAGCCCCCTGGAGTGGTCAGGGAGGCCTCCAACCACTGCTTCATTCTCAGCAGCAGCACTTCCCAGGGGAGTCACAGGTCACACTTTACCAACGAAGCACAGAAGCTGGTTGATAATTTCCTTTTCTTTTATAATCTGAATTCAAGCTCCTCTCCGTCATGTTGTGGCTCCCATCGTTTGGTCCTAATATACACCCATGAGGGTGAGAGAAAGGAGTGGTGTATGTAAGATATGGGGCAGGTGTGTGGGCACTGCTTGTGTTATAGAGCAACCCCGATATTAAACGGGTTCCTGGCTGTGGGTCCTCACCCGCGCGCTTTAAAGGGACTTATGAATACTACAGACACACACAAAAGGGTTAATAAAAGGTTTATTTACAAGAGAAAAAGAAATAAGGAAAATGTACAACTCAGGGAGAAAATAGGGAAATAAAGTCTTTAATGCGTCCTACCCGATCCGACGACTTGGAAACCCAAAGTCACTCTCAGAGCTGACCGGAAGCTGCGAGCTGGCGGAGAGCCCAAAAATGGAGAGCCCCCAAAGCCCACGTGTCTGCCTTTTGTATCCACCTGGCTGCTTAACTCCACCCTCAGGTCCCAGCCACCTTCCCTTTGGTGGTGATGGGATTTGGAGTTCCCAGTGTCTTTGGCTTTGACCTGGGGTGTGGGTGGAGTCCACAAAGCCTGTATGGAATTTGCTTTGGGACATCCTTTTCCCCCTAACACTTGGACAGAAGACAAGGTCCAAAACCCCTTGCTGCCTGAAAGACTTGGTTACAGGGAGCAAGGCAGCGCCCTGGCATGCAGCACAGCACTGAGAGGCCAGTTGAGTGAGGCTCAGTGATGGAAGTAATGGTGACTGGGGTGGACCAGCCCAGAGAGCAGAGGGGCCTGGTCCTTCCCTGGTGACTCTTGCTTTGGCCTGAGGTGGTTTAATAGGAAGGACCACGGGATACTGCTGCAGCCAGGGGGCCTCTGAAGCAGTCAACACTCAGTCATTCACTCACTCCCTCATTCATTCAATATATAATCATTTAGCACCTGCAATGTGTTCATCACTATTTCTCAGGTTCTCCGATCTGGTAGTCAAATTTGCTAGGGGTGAACTAAAAGAGAGGTTTCCAAATTCTGAATATAAATACTTCATTAAAACACAAATTTTGCTTTGCATTTGAATAAAAATGGCCTTGTGGGGGCAGATTTAGGATAACTCTCAGAAGAACCCACTTCCTGTTGGTATGACCTGAGACAAAGCTTTCCTTCTCTGAGTTTCGTTTTCTCTCTGGTGAAATGGGAGTTTTATCCACTGTGTCTGCATTCCAATAGGTGGTTGGGAATGAGTAAATCTTGGTACGTTGTATGTTCATGCTAAGGTTTGACATTTTCTAATTTGGAGGAAACTGGTATCTTTTTGTGGTTTTGTTATAGAGCAACCCCGATATTAAACGGGTTCCTGGCTGTGGGTCCTCACCCGCGCGCTTTAAAGGGACTTATGAATACTCTACTACAGACACACACAAAAGGGTTAATAAAAGGTTTATTTACAAGAGGAAAGGAAAAAATCACGTTGGGCGCCAAGCTGTTATAGAGCAACCCCGATATTAAACGGGTTCCTGGCTGTGGGTCCTCACCCGCGCGCTTTAAAGGGACTTATGAATACTCTACTACAGACACACACAAAAGGGTTAATAAAAGGTTTATTTACAAGAGGAAAGGAAATAAGGAAAATGTACAACTCAGGGAGAAAATAGGGAAATAAAGTCTTTAATGCGTCCTACCCGATCCGACGACCTGGAAACCCCAAAGTCACTCTCAGAGCTGACCGGACGCTGCTGCTGGCCAAGAGCCCAAAATGGAGAGAGCCCCCCAAAGCCCACGTGTCTGCCTTTTGTATCCACCTGGCTGCTTAACCCCACCCTCAGGTCCCAGCCACCTTCCCTTTGGTGGTGATGGGATTTGGAGTTCCCAGTGTCTTTGGCTTTGACCTGGGGTGGGGGTGGAGTCCACAAAGCCTGTATGGAATTTGCTTTGGGACCGCCTTTTCCCCCTAACAGTTTTTTTGTTTGTTTGTTTGATTCAGCATTTCTATTAGAATACACAATATAATCTTGAAGTAGCCTAATGTTAGTCTACTGCTATACCAAATGATTGTTGGGGGATAGTAAGGAGCTGGAGCATTTTAAATAAAACAGTAGAATTAAATTGGTATTTTCAATTAAAAAATAATTAACTAAATTAAGATGCATTAAACTGGGATCTTTTTGAATCAGTCTCCCCAATCTGCAATGGAAAATAGCAAACAAAACCAGGGTCAAGAGTTTGTCCACTTTGGCCTATTTGGAAAAGGAGTCAAGTGAATGGGTTGAGACACCTAATAGATCCATGTCAAGTCCTCACATCTTTGTAAATAAAGGCTTGAATCCCACTTACCAAGGTTAATCTTGACCTTTCTCAAGACGACAGTGTCTTTGGAAGCTTTGCCTTAACCTTGGAGAACATTTCTCATCAGAGCTATTTTCAGCAAAGACAGCCAACACAGACTGACAGACTCAGTGTCCTGAGTTACCTGGAATAGTTCAGTCAAATAATGTTTAGTTGAAATGTTATAGGACAGGGAGAGGGGCAGCCCAAACCCCGCAAACCTGCCTATTCTAAATGGGTTCTGCCATCCGCCGCATCAACACAAAACATATGAGACTTTAATGGGAAGGAACTTTAATTAGGAAACAATACAGGAAAGGCAAAGAATCTAGTTTCTAAATGAAGCACCCAAAGTTACCCATCCCCTCGTGGGTAAAAGTCCATCCATATGGGATCGGCCCAGAACAAGGCCCCAAAGCCTGCCACAAGTCTAAAGCATCTTCCAGTGGGGACCCACAGAAAAGGGTCACAAACAACCAGACAAGCCCGGAAGGAAAAGAGCAAAATCAACATCAAGATAAAAGCTGCCATTGTCACCTCCCCACAGGTCTCACCCACATCTGTGTCACCCAGTCCACGACCAAAAGACAAGCGCAGTTTCTTCACGTGTCTCTAGGCTCCATGCGCCTCCTCCAGGTCTCCTGGCTCCATCCTGCTTCCTTCCTTAGTCTCTTCTCCAGCTTCTCCTCTTCCTGCTCAGCTCCACCCTTCCTTGGGTGGGGCAGGGAACCTCCCCCTTTCCTGGGGACCACCCTGTTACAGAAATTTAACCAAATTCTCAAAAACCTTGGTCAAAGGAGGAATTTGGGCTGGAGCTAGATTTACGATTTTAAATGTCCCACTCCCCTACCCCAACTCCAATACATACTTATCACCTGATGGGGTGTTAGGTCTCACTCCTGCTCTCAGTGGACAACAAGCTTTCTGTGAGCTCTGCCTGCACCTGGGTTCCTGCATTCCCCCAGGCTATTTTCCAAGGACAATGGCTTTAGATTTTTTTTTAAGATTTATTTATGCATACAATAACTGGGGTACAAGCCAGAGATGCGGGGAGGGGGAGGTGAGAGGATTCATCAGAGACAGAGTGGGGAAAAGAACAGGGGGCAGGGGTGGGGGGGTCGAGAGGATTCACCAGAGACAGTGGAGGACAGAAAGGCAGACTGACTGAAACACACTGCTGAGGGGAGCTGCGGGCCAGACTTGAGAGATCTGCTTTGCCATGTGGGTTGCTCCCTGGCCGCTGGCGATTGAACTTGTGCTGCAGAGGCTTGGGATTGCTTCATCGTGCAGTGCTTAACCCCTTGCTCCACCAGGGAGGCCCCATGGCTTTAGATTTCTAAAGGAGTCCTTACAAAGATGTACCTTAAACTGACACCAGGACCCTTCTCATAGATCTCCTGTAAGTCTCTCCTCTTCACCTTATGCAAAGCATTTACTCCCCGTGTAATCAAAAATCATGCCAGGAGGCAAATGCTAAAAGAGTTGGCTAAATCTGTAGCCTTTGTTTTGTTCTCATGCATTTTCTCAGTTATTCAACCAATATGTGCTGTCCACACTCAGCAACTTTGCTAAACCCCAAAAGTAATACTTAAAAGCACTCTCTGTCCTGAAGAAAGTTACAAATAATAATAAGAAAAGAAAACGGAAATAGGAATGTTATTACAAACCTAAAACCTCCATGTCCAATTTTATCATTGTACCTTTATTAATATTATGGTTATTATTTCCTAAAAGTTGAAATTCTCCCAGTTGTATTATAGATTAAGACCAAAAGTAGGCACAGACATTCTGCTTTTTGTAGCTTGTGCGTTTACTTTTAATCAAAATGGCACAATATTTACATTTTTAATAATTCAACCAGATCTTAAAGCACTAAGAGGAGAGATGATAATTCAGGGAGCCCAAAGATTTTTCCCTTTATTTTCAGGCCAAATGGAGCTTTATGTATCCTTGTGTTATAGGGCAAGGAGAGGGGCAGCCCAAACCCCGCAAACCTGCCTATTCTAAATGGGTTCTGCCATCCGCCGCATCAACACAAAACATAGGAGACTTTAATGGGAAGGAACTTTAATAAAACTAGGAAACAATACAGGTAAGGCCAAGAGTCTAGTTTCTAAATGAAGCACCCAAAGTTACCCGTCCCCTCGTGGGTAAAAGTCCATCCATATGGGATTGGCCCAGAGCAAGGCCCCAAGGCCTGCCACAAGTCTAAAGCATCTTCCAGTGGGGACCCACAGAAAAGGATCACAAACAACCAAACAAGCCCGGAAGGAAAAGAGCAAAATCAACATCAAGATAAAAGCTGCCATGGTCACCTCTCCACGGGTCTCATCCACATCTGTGTCACCCAGTCCACGACCAAAAGACAAGCACAGTTTCTTTACGTGTCTCTAGGCTCCATGCGCCTCCTCCAGGTCTCCTGGCTCCATCCTGCTTCCTTCCTCAGTCTCTTCTTCAGCTTCTCCTCTTCCTGCTCAGCTCCACCCTCCCTTGGGTGGGGCAGGGAACCTCCCCCTTTCCTGGGGACCACCCTGTTACACTTGTGCCTGTTGACAGCATACAGAACAGCTCAGAATAGCTTAGAATAGCTCAGAATTTTGGAACCTACCATGCCTGAAGAGCTTGGCAGCCTTAAACACTAGATGGAGCATTTAATGAGGTACTGTTATTGTGAAGCTGTCCCCTGGCTTGGAGACCTTGCATGCTTCTGGAAAAACATCTTGCCAAAGTGTTATAGGACAGGGAGAGGGGCAGCCCAAACCCCGCAAACCTGCCTATTCTAAATGGGTTCTGCCATCCGCCGCATCAACACAAAACATAGGAGACTTTAATGGGAAGGAACTTTAATACAATTAGGAAACAATACAGGTAAGGCAAAGAGTCTAGTTTCTAAATGAAGCACCCAAAGTTACCCATCCCCTCATGGGTAAAAGTCCATCCATATGGGATCGGCCCAGAGCAAGGCCTCAAAGCCTGCCACAAGTCTAAAACATCTTCCAGTGGGGACCCACAGAAAAGGGCCAGAAACAACCAGACAAGCCCGGAAGGAAAAGAGCAAAATCAACATCAAGATAAAAGCTGCCATTGTCACCTCCCCACGGGTCTCACCCACATCTGTGTCACCCAGTCCACGACCAAAAGACAAGCGCAGTTTCTTCACGTGTCTCTCGGCTCCATGCGCCTCCTCCAGGTCTCCTGGCTCCATCCTGCTTCCTTCCTCAGTCTCTTCTGCAGCTTCTCCTCTTCCTGCTCAGCTCCACCCTCCCTTGGGTGGGGCAGGGAACCTGGAACTTCCCCCTTTCCTGGGGACCACCCTGTTACAAAAGGACTTAGAATGGTTCCTCCTATACAGAACCACCCACAGATCTGGTATTAACAAGTGGACCAGAACGCTTCTGGCCTGAAAAGATCTATCTGCAAAGTTTTCCATGCAAATTTCCTATGAGTTTGCTGTATGGACCTCATGGATCATCAGACACCTGGGGAAGCTGATGAAGTTGCACTTCTCATCTTGTATCACCATCACAGGGTATAGGCCCTAGATCCAGACCCCCTGGGTTTCACTCCTGCCTCCTCTGCTTCTTATCCAAGATATTTTGAGTAAAGTTCCTTTATTTTTCTCAGAAATTTCCTTAGCTTTTCTCAGGCAAAGTTCCTTTACTTTGCCTCAGAATGCTCATCTCTATTTATTTATTTATATATAATTTTTACATCACTCTTCATTTTTGTACAATGTTTGATTTCTCCTCTCAGGTGTGGTCCCTGTAAAATTCCCACCACCAAATCACCCATGAACCATCACCATAGTCCCTTATGCTCTTCCCCACCCCCTGTTTTAATCCCTCCCTCTCCCCTTCCCCTGCAGAATGTCTCTGATTTAGATTTCCCTGCTAGGTTCATCTTTTTATTTATTTTTTCTTTCCTGATCCTTTATTTGGTTCCCCTATATTTCTCCTATAAGTGAAATCATCCATTATTGTTCTTTTTCCTTCTGGCTTATTTCACAAAGCAGAATGCTCATTTTTTAAAGGACTTTAACACATGGTATAAATGGGATCATTCATATATCATGCCTAGTAACAGGAAGTCTCCACTAAGTTTTGGATGTTGACAGGCAAGGGCAGGCAGTAGAAACGCAAGGGTTCTGGCACAGAGCTCCTGTGGTCTAGACTGGGCAGCCACTGTTACATCTTTGCGGGTGGGAGCAGGGCCACTCTTTCTAGCTCAGGGAGAGATTGGGCTGGTACTTCTCACACAGGCAACGGCTGCCTCATTATTAAAAAAACCCAATCACACAAGAAAGACACTGGAAAAATAAATAAATAAAAACAAGCCCAAAAATCTCTCCACTGGCTGGCCTCCCTGGTGGCACAAGGGGTTAAGTCTCAGCACTATGAAGCTAGCTGAGACACTGCAGCATGAGTTCGATCAGCAACCAGGAAGCTAACCCAAAAGGCACAGCAGACCTCTTCTGTCTTGCCCACTGCTCCCCTCAGCAGTGTATTTCAGTAGATCCACCTTTTCTACTCCCCACTCTGTCTCTGGTAAATACTCTCACACACACCCCTGTACCTCTGGCCTACACCCCAGTTCTTGTATGTGCAAATAAATAAAAATAAATCTTAAAAAAAATCTTTCCACTAGCTCTTTCTCTCCTGCTGCTCTTGTCAGAGGGGAAGAAATATTATTAAGTGTCAGAGCTACAGCCCAGACAGCCTCTCAACGTGGGTGGGTAGATGTGCTGGTATAATAGTGCTAGCTATTATATGATTTCATTTTCAAATGAAATCATTCTATATAATTTTCTGTAGCTACCTTTTATTACATTAAAAGCACATCTTTGGAAATTGTTCCAAGTCAGTACAAACAGAACTCACTCATTCTTTTTTTTTTTTTTTTTTTTTTTTTATAAATTTTATTGTTATATTCCCCATACAATTGCAGCCCCCCATTCTGACCCCAATCCCTCCCCTCCCGCCCCTGCCCCCCTAAAAGTGTCTCTGGTTCATAGTTTTTTGTTGATTTTGATTTTCACTTTCTTATAGTTATTCATTTTCCTGGTCCCTTATTTAAGTTTTCTAGATTCCTGCTATGAGTGAGACCATCCGGTATTTTTCTTTTTCTTTTTGTCTTATTTCGCTGAGCATGATCCCTTCCAGCGCCATCCATGTTGCAGCAAATTGCATGTGTTTATCTTTTTTGAATGCTGAGTAATATTCCATGGTATATATGTACCACATCTTCTTGATCCAGTCATCTATTTTTGGGCATTTGGGTTGTTTCCAAAGCTTAGCTATTGTAAACAGTGCTGCTATAAACATAGGGGTGCAGGTGCTCTTTGGAATTGATGTTTCTGTGTCCTTTGGGTAAATACCTAGGAGTGGAATTGCTGGGTCATATGGAAGCTCTATGTTTAGTAGGTCCAGAAATCTCCACACAGCTTTCCACAGTGGTTGGACCAGTTTGCACTCCCACCAACAGTGCAGAAGAGTTCCTTTTTCTCCACACCCTCGCCAACATTTGTTGTTGCTAGTTTTTTTAATATGTGCCATTCTCACTGGTGTAAGATGGTATCTCATGGTAGTTTTGATTTGCATTTCCCTGATGACAAGTGATGTTGAACATTTTTTCATATGCCTGTTGGCCATTTGCATTTCCTCTTCAGAGAAGTTTCTTTTAAGCTCTTCTGCCCATTTTTTGACTGGATTATTTTCTTTGTTGTTGTTGAGACTCATCAGCTCTTTGCAGATTTTTGTGATCAGTCCTTTATCATTAGTGTTGGGTGCAAAAATGTTCTCCCAGTTGGTGGGGTTTCTCTTTGTTTTTGTTATTGTCTCTTTTGCTGTGCAAAAGCTCTTTAATTTGATATAGTCCCAGCTGTTTATCTTTGCCTTCACTATCACTGCTTTGGGTGATGTGTCTGTAAAGATGTCTTTGATGTGCAAATCACGTAGTGTTTCGCCTATATTTCCTTCTATATATTTTATGGTTTCAGGTCTTATGTCTAGTTCTTTAATCCATTTTGAGTTGATTTTTGTGTATGGTGTGAGGTGGTGGTCAAGCTTCATTCTTTTGCATGTAGCGACCCAGTTTTCCCAGCACCATTTATTGAACAAACTTTCTTTGCTCCAATGCATAGTCTTTGCTCCTTTGTCAAAGATTAGTTGACCATAAACCTGTGGGTTTATTTCTGGATTTTCTATTCGATTCCATTGGTCTGTATGTCTGTTCTTGTTCCAATACCATGCGGTTTTGATGATTATGGCTTTGTAGTATAGTTTGAAGTCTGGGAGTCTGATGCCTCCATTCCCTTCTTTTTTTTTCAGGAGAGCTTTGGCTATTCGGGGTTTTTTGTGATTCCATATGAATTTCATCAATAATTGTTCTATTTCTTTGAAGAATGACATTGAAATTTTGATTGGAATAGCATTGAATCTGTATATTGCTTTTGGAAGGATGGCCATTTTAATAATGTTTATTCTTCCAATCCATGAGCAGGGGATGTCTCTCCATTTCTTTGTGTCTTCTTCTATTTCTTTTAACAGTGTTTTATAGTTTTCTTTGTATAGGTCCTTTACCTCTTTTGTTAGATTTATTCCCAAATATTTGATTTTTTTTGTTTCAATAACAAAAGGGATAGAACTCACTCATTCTTATTGATGACTACACCACACAGCATCTCAAGTCACAGGCAGACCATAATCTGTGTCGTTGACCCTACTGACGGCTGTTTTTGTTGTCCCTCCCTGCCTGCTTTTTTTTTTTTAGTCCTATTAAATGACACTACAATGAGAATGTCAGCGTGCCGCCCATTCCTTGAAGCCAAATAAGTTCAAATTTCTGGGTTAAGAACATAACAGACCACAGATCCTGACAGGAGAAGATGCTCCATTTTAACGTTTATGAAGTACTTGCTGAGCCCATATGACATATATACAACCAGGGTACCCCAGCAGATGAGGGGGCCCAGCACAGGTGAGGGGTGACAAGGCATCCTGAGTGAATTCTGCTGAACAACTTCCATCTGGCTTCAGCTGTTTCTGTTGAACGGTTGACACCAGTGCTAGGTTTTGCCTTCAGGATTTAAGGGAAACCCTGGACACGTGACAATGTGCAGTCTATAGCAGTTGCCTCAATCCATATTTTCTCTTCTGCTGTTTCAGTTACCTGTGGGCAGCTGGGGTCCAAAAACAGTACATACAACAAGATATTTAGTGAGAGACCACATTCATGTAACTTTTATTACAGTATATTGTTATATTTTCCAACCTTACTATTAGTCATTATTAATCTCTTACTGCTCCTCATTTATTAATTAAACATGTATGTGTATATATTTATACATATGTACATATATATGTATAGGAAAAACAGTACATTTAGGGTTCAGTACTAATCTCAGTTCTAGGCATGCACGGGGATCTTGGAGCATAGCCTCTCAGATAAGGGGGAACCATTTAGGAACTAAAGAGGGTGGGACAGAAAGGGGAAGGCATGATACACACATGCACAAACAGCCATCATTACTTTCTTACAGCCATTGCTTTACTCTTCAAACACTGCTGAGCCTATCTCTGTGCCAGGGACCATGATAGTCCAGTAAGAGACAAACGTGAGCATGTGTGCCCTGCCACCGAGCTCCTCACCCTCCAGAGAGGAAAGAAGACATGAGCCAGTGAGGTGGTAAGATAGAGTGGCCCAAACATTAAGAGGGGCACAGAGACTAGAGGAGGAGGCTCCATAGTGAGGGGGGAATACTTCCAGCTAGAACGAGAAAAGGGAAGAGGCAAAGATGACTATCTTTTCCCTACTCATGCACTCAAGTGGGTGAATGGCATTATCACCCCCATAGTACCCAAGCTGGGGCTTCCAAGGGCATCCTTAGCTCGTCCCAGGCCCTCCACTGCAATGCATCCCCACAGGCTCTCAGCTGCAATTACAGAACAACTCTGTAGTTCATACCCTCCTGTGTCTTCCCAGGTTAGGTCCTCTTTGCTAGAATTTTTGCAAAAGTTTCCTAACCAATTTTTCTAGACTTGATTTGTGAATTCAGTGAAATACAAAGTACCAGGAAAGCATGTTCTACTTCATGTTCAATTAGCACATTTTGTTATTTTATTGTTATTAACATAATAGAGTAAATAGAGTAGAATAGAAATTACTTTGGGGGAGACTGGGAGCAAAGAAGAAGTGAGCTCATCAGCTTCATGGAGGACTCTGGAGCTGACCCTGAGGGATGTCAGTGGGGTGACCATCCCACCTTGAAGCCCAGATGCCTTGATGACTCATGGCTCTGAGGCACAGAGAAGGCAGGGCTGCAGGGTGGGAGTGGCAAGTTGGCCCAGACTACTTGAAAGAGCTTTCCCTTTGAAGAGAGCAGGCTGACTTTGAAGCCAACTGAAATAACTTCCAACTCTCAGAGGGCAAGGGACACAAGGACACGGGGACATGGGACAAACAAACATTATTGCTTTTACAGCCAAAATAGGGGCCTTATGAACTAGCCTTACAGATAAGTTTTGAGTTCTTTATTGATTACATCAGACTCAATTATCTCTGCTGCCTGCCACGTAACCCACAGAAGTTTCTATTTTATAGCATCGTTAAAGGAGAGCTCACTGGGGTACCCTGAATTAAACTGTAGGAACGCTTATTTTGCTGAGCACGATCCCATCCCGCTCCACCCATGTTGGTACAAATTATCTTTTTTGATTGCTGAGTAATATTCCATTGTGTATATCTACCACATCTTCTTGATCCAGTCGAAATAAGCCAGAAAGAAAAGGAAAGACACCAGATGGTTTCACTCATACAGGAATTTAGAAAACCTAAATAAGGGACCAGGAAAAAGACTAATTATAATAAAGTAAAAATCAGAATCAACAAGCAACACTAAACCAGAGACACACTACAGGGGCGGGGGGAGGAAGGAGTAGGATCAAAACAAGGGGAGTGGGAATTGTATGGGGACTATAACCACGATGAAAATGCATACATTGTGCAAAAATGAAAAGAATATATAAAATAAAATAAAAATGCTCAAAAAAATAAATAAACTGTAGAAACGTCTCACTTTATACAACAAGGATATTCTGGAAAGTTACTGGGTAAAGAGAAATTTTGTTGCATTTCAGTGTAATCTGTGTAGTATGGTCCTTTTACAATGCAAACCACCACCCCACAAAATTTCATTTGATGTATTTGTGCTTTCCCCATTCCACCTCCATTATCTTAGTTTGTATCTCAGATTAGTTTTTTAAAATGTATTTATTTATTTATTTGTTTGTTTGTTTGTTTTTAAAGATTTATTTATTTATTTATATAAGCACTGGGTACGGACAGAAGCTCAAGGGTGACAGAATTCACCAGAGCCAGAGCGGGAAACAGAACAGGCAGACTGACGAAATAACACTGCTGAGGGGAACAGCGGGCGGCAGGAGAGGTCTGCGCACCGCCATGTGGGACCCTCGCCAGTGGCCGCGGGTTCCAACCGGCGCTGCAGAGGCTGTGGGCAGCTTTGCAGCCCAGTGCTCAACCGCTGTGCCACCAGGGGAGGTCCTATTTATTTATTTTTAACTGAGGTAATATTGAGGTACTTCTGCCTCCCAATAGGTCCTTTCAGCAGTCCAATCACTAAAATGCCAAGGACATTGAATGGTTTTCACACAGATCTTGTTCTAGGACCAGGGCAGTTGCTACAAGGGGATTCTTTAAGGAATCTACATTGATTGAAGAGATAGGATAAGCATATGAAAAACAAGGCTAAAGATTGCCTTTCAATTTTTTTATATCCTGCCATCTCATCAAAAGAAATTAAAACAGCATGTCATAAAATCCTAGGCTTTAGGATCCATGACGTGGCCAACTGAGCTGATGCAATCTCTTCCCTTCACACAGCTACAAGGAGCTGGTTGAACCATAACAGTTTTTCAGATACATGGCTGAGGTCACAAGAAAGAAAGTCCCCAGGAGCCAAAACACAGAACTGAGAGCAGAAAGCAGTGAGCTGAGGCCAGAGGTCCTGGGGTGGTTGCCAGATCTGGAAATAGACCCAAATAATCAGGTCAGGCGTACACCAGGATGGTGCATTCTCATGCCCCTCAGGTGGAGAAAATGAGGCCTCAGTCCTACAGAGGACACAAAGAGGGAACTGAGATGTCTGGCAGGACAGCTGCGCACAGAAAGCCAGGGCCTGGAAACACCACCCGTGGGCCCAGGGCAACAGGAAGTTTGTCCCCAAGCCAGGAGCCAAGCATACACATTGGTCCTGGGCCTCTGATACATCTGGGACACTTGGCAGAGGCAAATGCAAGGTGCTCTGACCCCCTTCTGATGTGAGCCTCACATTCCTGCAGGACTTGACAGTTAACACAAGGCAGAGACAGGCAAAGAGAGAGTGTCATGACCATTTAAAGGATGAGGAATAAGTCCCAGTCAGACAGACTCATGCAGGATCACACTCTAGGTAGAGGGAAGAGCTGGACCCAAACCCAAGCCCTGCCCTCTGCAGCCTTGTCTCTAATAGAAGTATGGGCCACACAGGGCCCTTCCTGAAACCCAGGACATGGGCAGGCAGGCACTGCAGACACCTGGCATCAGACACAAAGGTGCCTGACCTCAAACAAATGCCTGCCAGACCCACATTCTGCCACCAAGATGTGTGTTACCTCCTCTCCCCCAACCTTTTCCTCCCTCACCCTCTGCACTGCTCATCTGAGCAGGGAATGTGAGGAGAGGGGTGTCTGGTGGGGACTGGAGTCTCTGGCTTGACAAAATCACAAGGTGTCGCCACAGAATGAGAGTCTGTCATTTTTTTTCCTTGTAACCCACTTGAACTTTGTCATTGCAATTAAGCTTATCTCTTCTTGTGTTTGCTTAGCTTGTGGGTGGGAGATGTCATCACCCTCTCCTAATTTTATGGAAAACTACTTAATAATGTAAAATTTTGAAATGGCTACTAAAGCTCTATGGCTTCAAGACTCACACACAAAAGAAATCTAGTCAAAAGGGAAGGAAGTCTTCACCTCCAGTCCATCAGTCGGTCTACCTCGCTCTCCCTTTGTCAGCTGACCATTTGCTGGGGGACTGTCAGACTGTCGTGCTGAGCCAGCACCTTGATCAGCCTGAGTTGGTCATGTGCAGGGCTGCTGGATGGGACAGGAGGGGTGCTGGTTCAGGCAGAGGGGTCTGTATGGTGTTCATTCACACTCTCTGCTCTTCTTCAGACCCTAGGAAAGGGGTCCCCAATGGTGTTGTTCAGCATCTGGAATGGATGCAAATTTTCTGTGTGGAGAAACTTTCATGGCCCACCTTCCCACCTTCCCCACAGATCCCAGAAAGCAGCTCTGTGGGATGTGTCTTTGACATCTGGATATAAAGGTATACACTGGGTTTCCTTGTATTTGGGGAAGGATGTGGGGCATGCAGTGGCTGCACGAGGGAGCATGATGGACCCAGGGACTGCTAGTGAATGCTCCCAAATGGAGCACTTACTTGTGAGGCTTGGGGTGTGGGGCAGGCCTGGGGTATGTGTGGAATAAATGGCCTTGTCACTGCCACTTCCTTGGTGATTGCTTCATTGATTTTGGACTGCAAAGTTCCTGTGCTCCCCATTTAAGCAAGTTTATACAGATATGTTCCTTGACAAGAGAACTTTGTGGGTGTGGCAGATGGGGTGGGGTTCCAGGTATGACCTGAATTTAGACCTGGGCTCAACAATTGCAAGGTCATTAGATGATATTCACCAGCTATTAGCCCATGAGTATTAGCCTATGTAATGCATGTGCCATGTGGGATTGCATGGTATTTGGGGATTTGAATAAAATTATCTTGTATTTCTCGAAAGCCTCCCTACGATTTCTGAGGGTGGAGGGCTGTACCTCCATGGAATTTCAATTTATAGGTATACTGTCTCAGCTTCATCACTCAATCCAGAAATCAAACATGGCCCCTCACCACTTTCCAATTGCACATATACTGACTCACATATGTATTTTAATGAAATTTGTAAAGTCATCAGGGAAGATTTTAAAAAAATGGATGAGGAGTCACTTTGCAGCACAAGGGGATGATTATAGATGGAGGGAACTGGGAAGCTATGAATTCAGCACTAGATTTCTAGGGGACCTTTTAACCTTGCTGCCTCTGGGGGTGTCTTCGTGATGACCATCCCACACCTCACTGGCCCCTCTCCTCTCTGCCTGCTCCACTCCCCTTCCTCTTCTCCTCCAGCATCTAGAAGGGAGGAAGGAAGCACAAGCAGGACTCCCCTGGGCTTCTTCATGCTTAGGTCTCCCTGACACACAGACCTTGAGACTCACTAACCCTCTCTCCGGTCATTTGCATGTGCGCGCGCACGTACACACACACACACACACACGCGCACGCACACACACACACAAGTTTCTTCTCCAAAAGAATTCTGATGCCAGTTCTTAATAGATTTTTCACTTCCTTAAATACACAAAATAAAAACTCTGCACCACCTGGAGGCGATTAGGGTCTAATATGGGCACTCCCAGGGGACCATGGATGTGCCCGTCATGCTTTGAGTCACTCTCCCCACCTTTGTCCTGTGCCAGGGCATTTCTGGTCACTATAAATGGCCATGAGTCTCAGCACAGAAGCCTGCTCAACGTCCTCCAGGGACAGCCCTGACCTCGAAAGCACTTTGTGACCTGAGCACAGCCAGAGGACAGCTGAGCGGGGCGAGCTGCACCCTCTGTGCCAGGGGTACACAGCCCCACACTCACACGGTGGTCCCTGCACACACTGCGGTCTGTGGCAGTGAGGTTGGCAACAGCCTCCATCAGGGGTGCTGGGGCGGGGTCCCAGCCCGAGCACATGGGTGGGTAAGAGGATTCTAAGAACTCTCAATATCTGGGAGGGCAGGTGTGAGGGGCTGGGGACATGGAGCATGCCTATTCTGTGGGCTGACATGCCTGTGCTAGTCTTGTGCTCCTCAGCCTTGTTTGCCTGTGGCATCACTGTCCCCCTGCATGAGCCCCCATCCACCCACAGGTCCCCTGCCTCATTGTCACCAGAACCTGAGGACAGCCGCCTTCATGAGCAGGCGTCCAGGAGCCCAGCCTGTTTGGGGGGACTGAAAGCAGGGGGGCTGCAGTCTGGCTGATGGACGAATGAGCGTGTCATTTGGTAACCATGCCACAGACAGGAACAGAAGAGAGCCCCTACCCCACCTAGGAGAAAGAAATGTCCAGGAAACAGCTGCATCTGGAATTTCTATCATCTACTCAGGCACAGGCTGGAATACACAAGAAAAAAATGATGGAGAGGGGTGCGAGGAAGGAACTGGTTCTCCATCTGGGGTCGCTGATATCAGCCCTGCTCAGGTCCTCTCACTGGACTCTGCTAAGCTGCAGCCCGTTAGATACACAGGCATTTTCGCAAGCACACACACACACATGCACACACACACACACTTTTGCATGTGCAAACATGCACTCATCTCCTTGCTGCCCAGCCCTAGTGATTCAGTGGCTGGAGGTGTGTGCCATCCCATTACACCATATCTCCTATTTCCTCTTCACAAGAACAGCCATGTCCATGGTAGCTTTGATGGTTTTTATTTGCTGACCCATCACTGATTGGGCACCTACTGTGTTCCAGGTATTGGGAATACCAAGGAAGAAGTACAGTGGGAAAGAAATAATGCCAGCATGAGTTAGAATAGAGGTATTTGCAAGGTGCCCTGGACCCCAGAGGACTCCCAGAGGAGGCACATAACTGGAGAAGGGAGGACAGGAGCACAGTGGGAAAGCAGCCACAGAGGCATGGACACCCCTTCTGTGTTGAGTTGGCCGACGAGAGCTATGGGCTGCGGAGGAAGAGGTGGGAATGCAGCTTGAAAGGAAGACCAGAGATGGGATTTGAAGGACTGGCTCCTCTGCTTGAATTTAGGCAGCGACAGTCTTTCTCCAAGCCAAAAATTAGGGCTAGTGATGAGAAAAGTGCAAATGCTTTTGGGGGTAGGATGGCCAGGACATGAACCCCAGGCTGTGTGAACCTCCTGGACCACCCAGGGCCAGTGGTCTCTGGAGCAGTGGGTCCCACCAGAGACTCACTCCTGAAGTGACTCGTCTCAGACTGCCTTCAGGTCAGTCTCTGCCCACACAGCAGAGGAGGCCGGGAGGGCAGAAGGCCAGAGGCTTTAGGGAAGAGGTTGAAACTGAAGTCCAGGCGGAGGAGGGGAGGGCAGCGGTGGGCAGTGGGGAGAGAGGGGTACTCCAGGTTACTTCAGAGGCAGGAGGTGGAGGCATGTGGATCTTCTGGGCCCTTCTCGATGCTTCCTGACTAACAAGGGCATCCCAATGCCTCACAGAGCCCTGCTAGGTCAGTTCCCAAGGCCAACACCAGTAGGGGCCCCATAAGGCCAAGCTCCCCAGAGAGAACCCCAATTCCCTCATTCCTGTCTTTCATGCAGAGATGGGGCAAGAAAGCCTATCTGGTCTCTGCCTAAAAAAATGCATCTTGATTTCCACACACCTGGTTTCAATGGTTTGCACCTGCCCTTTAGTATCTGCTGCTCTGACACTTCAAAAAGGAGACTGATTTGGACTGTGGAGGAGCCTATAATCATCAAGAAGGGATTCCCAGAGTACAAAATAGTCTTGGAGTTGATTAAAAAGTTGTTTGGTAATGATAAGCTTATGTAAGTAAGATGTGATTTTTGAGATTAAAGGGATACTTTGGTATTTTTTGGGCTACAGACACAGAGAAATAGCAGAAATTCAGATGTAGATCTATATCCATACACATGCATGCACATTTATGTGTATTTACCTGTGTGTGCAGACTCATGCACACACATTTCATGGGAGAGTAGCCTCTTCCAGGTTGCAGGGTTTTGCACTTGATTGACACCCATGAATGTTTGCTGAATTAAAGCAAACCTCTGCTGTGCCCATCCTGTTGTGGGTTTTTTTTTTTTTTTTTATCATTGACCATTGCTCTCAGGAGTTAATGTTTGAACCCAGTCATAAAGGAGTTGACAGCTACTGACCTATGGCCAACATCTGAAGGGAAGGAGCCCCCTATAAATCAGCCCATGCTGAGCAGTCCAGCCACAGAGCTGCAGATCAGCTGTGAAGAGGAAGCCTCATTGCCAACATGAACTTCTCCGGCAAGTACCAGCTGCAGAGCCAGGAAAATTTTGAGGCTTTCATGAAGGCAATTGGTGAGTTCTAGGGTTAATGCCAAGACGGGGGGTCACAGCCATGAGGGTCTGGCCTTGCAGGTGGTGGCTAGTCAGGGTCTTGATGTCTCATGGATGGAGAGGGTCAGGCCAGGACCATGTTATTGACTTTTGCAGTCACTTGCAGCTTGTGCTTTACTCTCAGGACAAGGTCACTCTGTAGACAAGTGGAAAGAGCACTAAACTAGGGTCTGATCTGGATTGAAACCACCTCTACTGATACTTCTTTGTGGGGCCTTGTTCATTCATTCATTCATTCTTCTACCAAACATTGACTCAAGGTCATGCTGAGTACAGTGCCGATAAATACCTGGGAGAGAGATGACAATAAGCCATATTCCCAAGGTCACAGTTTAAAGAAAAGGAGAGGAAATAAATGCTAATAAGTGTTCCCTACGATGTATGGAGAGCTGAGTCTTTGCCAGGCACTGTGCTGTTGCACACTAGATATCCTTCATTGAATCCTCACCAAAAAGCTGAGTTGGGTATTATTATTTTCCCACTTTAAAGTTGACATAACTGAGGTCTAGAAAGATTAAATAGTCCCAACCAAGCTCATGTAGATAGGAAGTGTTTGAGTCAGGATTTGCTGTGGGTGTCTGGTCCCAGCAACCCTACTCTCACCTCCACGGGGCACGTGGGAAGGGTGTTCGCTTCCAGGGGGAGGAAGCCTTGTGAGCAAAGGGAAATGTGATAAGGAAGGGTGCAGAAAGGGCGAGAGGTGGGGAGAACAGCAAATCGGGGAGAGGAGGACCTTTGGGACAAAGAGTGGATCTTCTCAAGGGCAAATTCTGCCACCTGTGTGTTAACATCCCTTACTTGCATGTCAGTCCTCGGTACTCCCACTGTCAGCGCACGTGGTGTTTGTGATTCTTGATTTACAAAACAGCATAGACATCCGCTGATGTCTGTAAAGCTCTGTCCCAGGGCAGGGATTCCTCAGGAGTCTTGATTGCAAAAGTCAAGGTAGGGATAGGTGGACATAAGTATGCCTGGCATAGTCCAGTTTATGCATGTCTTTGCATCATAATAAATAACCCCCTTTTACTCTTGGGAGTAATCCAGCCTGGGTGATAAACTCTATGGTCTACCTGGGGATGAGAATGAAATATTTCTATAAAGAGCAAAGTCTCCTGGTATTGAAGGAGGAGGAAGGAGAATGGAGGAAAGGTTCTTCAGGCCAGAGGAGCACCACTTTTGTATACTAACTAGCAAGATAGCAGGCAACCCAGGTCAGGCCTCTGACCTTCCCTTCGGAGCTCAAAGCCCACAATGCTCGCAGGACTCCAGTAAATGCCTGTGGCCTCAGGGCCACACAGCACCTCCACGCCACAGTTCTCTTATAACCACAGCCTTGCAACTCCCACCTCCCCCTTCACTAACCCTCACATGGATTCCTCCAGGTATGCCTGATGAAGTCATCCAGAAGGGGAAGGACATCAAGGGGGTGTCGGAAGTTGTGCAAAATGGCAAGCACTTCAAGCTCACCGTCACCACCGGGTCCAAAGTGATCTACAACGAGTTCACCTTGGGGGAGGAGAGTGAGTTTGAGTTCATAAATGGGGAGAAGATCAAGGTAGGTAATGGCCTCTCCAGCCATCCTCTCCTTCCATAGCCTGGTCCCAGGGCTTCCTTCCTTCAGGTTTCCACCTCACTATTCCCAGAAGCAAGAATCATCTCTGAACCCACTTCTGGGAGGGGGGCAGAGAGACAAAGATAGTTCTTATGGAAGAAGCTCTTAGGGAAGTGGCTCCCACTCCCCCAGAACTCTCTGAAGGTGCTCTGGCCCACAAATCCAAGCTATCCTGTGTGTTGGATTTGGGGAACTGGGCACAGAACAGGAGTCTGAGTCTTGGTTGCTCTCCTGCCCATCACTCCTGTCTCAATATCCACCCAGCAGTGGGCAAGTAAGGGTCAGTGAAAAAACCTTTAACAGCCCTAAGCTTATCTTTGAGCCCAGAGTAAACTGACCTTTGCTGAGCCTAGAGCTAGCAATCATGGGAGACTTTCTGGAAGAGATACTGGCAGCACCAGGATACCAAGGCTCTAGGCAGGCACTCAGACCAAGCCTCCGTGGTCACTGAGAATCTCACAGCCAGTTTATCTGTAAAATGGGCACAGTCACCCTCACAGTCAGAGGCAGTGGCAGAGAAGTTACCACCACTGGCCTGTGGCTCTTGGTGTGCAGGAGAGCTGGGTGGGGGCTATGTGAGTGGTGGCCAGTGGTGCAGGCAGTGAGGTGCCATCACCAGGGGCTCTCTTCCCACCCCAGCGATTCCACACACCCAAGCACACCCAACACCACAGAGTGTCTTCACTCCTCCCTGCACACAGGCTCGGCAAGTTGGTCTTCTGCCTCCTCTGACAGCTCTTTATGTCTGCTTCTCCACACTTAACATGGCAGATCAAGAAACCTGTGATCAGTTTTAGGAGGAAATTCTCTTGATATGTCCAAGGGAGGGGCAGGCCACTGTGGGTTTTACCACAGGCCTTTTCCAATTGCCCATTTTGGAGGCAAATTTTTGAAACATGGCCACTGCTAGGTTCCTGTTATCTCTTCCTGGATGCATAGACTTGAAAAGGAGATCACAATGGGAAAGCTGAATGTAGTGGAAGGATTGGTACTTACCAACTCAAAACGTGTTCTCCAAACTTGACTATATTTTGAAATTTGCTACTATCTCCCTCTGTTAGCATAGAGAATTAAGAGTTTACTCAATTTTATTTTAGTTATTGTGTTGGAGGCCACTTAGGTGTCCTAGGCTTGTTTCTAGATCACATATCATCAGCTAAAAGTCTGACAAAAGAAGTCCTAACATTTCCTTTAGTTCCCACGTGCACCTCCCTTCTGTCGGTGTGACACAAAGATGAACGTTGGGTTGTTGGGAGACCCAAACAGGAGTGCCAGCCTCTTTATCGAGGGGCTCCTCCCTCAGCAGACCCTTCCTCACAGGCTATCTCTTCTGTCCTCTGCAGGCAGTGGTTCAGCTGGAAGGTGATAACAAACTGGTGTCAACTTTCAAAGGTATCAAGTCCACGACCGAACTCAATGGCGACATAATCACCCATGTAAGTTTGCTATGAGCATAAAACATGTGGTCCCCGCCACCCAGGACATTCACAGCAGAGCAGGGAGGTACCAGCAGAGCTGGGGGAGATGAGCCTGCCCTGAACCCAGTCCTGGTCGGCATCCCTTCATTTGCTTTCTCCCCTGGCCCTCCCCTCTCATGCAAACAAGGCAGGATGGATTTAATTTGGGATCTGTCCCAAGGTCATCCATCCATCCATGAGTGGTGGAACCAGGATTCAAACCTAAATCTTTCCATTCCATTCCATTGCAGCTGAAGCTAATGGTCTCCTCTTTTACCCTGAGTACATGATCTCACAGTCTTGTTGAAAAGAGAAACAGTGGGAATATGGGGCAAGGGAGAAAGGAGCATCCTTCAACTGATGAATACAATGTTTACATACACTTATAAATTGGGAGGAAGATTACGCAGTACCTCCTGTCCTCCACACTGGGTGCCTGGGTGTTTCCACACACGTGTGTCCTTCGTTCTCATTATTAGTTTGGTGCATAGAAGGTGCTCAATGAAATTGAGAAACTGGATTGGATTGAACTGGTGTAGACGGTCTTGCTGTATCAGTCATTGATGCAGAAAGGAATTCAGTAAACAGAACAGAACAGCTAAGTGAGAACGTGAAGTGACAAAGACTTGGCATGAGATTTTAGAAAAAACTGTCAACACTTCTTCTGGTCCTATGAAAAACAGAGGAATCTTTGAATTGTTTCTTATGTTAGTATATTTGGGACTATGTTGCAGGCTTAATTATTTATTGTGATTCAACATCAGATGAACATGTCATGACTTCTTTTCTAATTTTCAGACTATGGCATTGGGCGACATTGTCTTGAAGAGAATCAGCAAGAGAATCTAAACCAGTCTGCATTTCACATTCTTTTACTATGTAAAATTAATGTAATAAAGTGAACGTTGTTTTCAAATGTCTTTTCTTCTCAATGACTTTTCATTGATGGCGCTGTTGGTATCAGTGAACAATGATCACCTATATTTTTGTAAACCTTAATCATCTGCCCATTTCATCTTCCCAGTCAGGAATGCAGGTAGGCAAAAAGGAGCTAATCCCATGAGTGTGGTCACAGCAACCCCACCCACAGTTGACATGAACAAAAAGGACAATAAATGACCCACTAAATAAACAATTCTCCTTGTTAGGGGAGGACTGGGCTTAGCAGGAGACATCAGACATGGCTAGAGGAAGCTCAAGTGGAAATTCCCAGCATGCAATAAGAGGAAGTAAACTGTGGAAGAAAAAGGGTTCCTCTGAACAGTATTTTACACCAGGCTCTGGAAGTTGTTTTGGGTTGAGTTGCATCTTCCCAAAATTCACATGTTGAAGGCCTAATCTCTGGTTCTTCCAATTGTGACCTTACTTTGAAATAGTCATTGCGGATGTAATAAGCTAAGCGTGTGGTCACACAGGAGTAGGGTGGGACCCAATCCACTATGGTTGGAGGAAATTTGGACACAGACACCAGGTGAAGTGCTGGGAGTACACCAGGTGGAGATGGGAGTTACGCAGTCACCAGTCAAGAAACAAACACAAGCTAGGAGAGAGGGGCTGAAACGTATCCATCCCTGATGGCTTTTGAGGGAGCCTGATGCTGCTATCCCTTTGATCAGACTTCTAGCCTCCAGAATTGTGAGATAACAGTTGTATAAATCACCCATCCTGTCGCACTTTGTTATGGCAGCCTAAGCTGTTCATTCCCCAGAGCCAAAGAGCTGGCAAGCTGGGACATTTCTACCTCATCATATCTTTCAGCTAAGCAACGGAGAGTTCTCAACAAAGGGGCTTTATTTATTTTTTTTTAAAGATTTTTATTTATTTATTTATTTATACAAGCACTGGGTACAGTCAGAAGTGCGGGAGGGTGAGAGAATTCACCAGCGCCAGAGCGGGGAGCAGAGCAGGCAGAACTACCGAAGTACACTGCTGAGGGGAACTGCGAGCGGCCCTCCTCCGGTGGCCGGGGAGCAGCCGGGTATCGAACCGGTGCTGCAGAAGCTGCGGGCAGCTTTGCAACCCAGCGCTCAATCCCTGCGCCACCGGGGAGGCCCAACAAAGGGGCTTTAATAAATAAGTGCATCTGTCACAACTTCGCCTCCTGTCTTCCCACTTCTAGAGTTGAAATCAAATTACCTGGCAAATCCCTACCTCTCACTCTGAGCTTCCCCCCAGTTAATGGTCATCTTCCTTAAAGACAGCGCTGATCAGAATGTTTCCTAATTCACTGCCTGGCACCTAAGAGCCACACTCCTAAACCTACATTCAGGTATCTCTATCAGGAGTCAATAAACTTTTCCTGTAAAAAGCCAGAGTAAATATTTTCAGCTTTGTGGGCCTCTGGTCTCTTTCGTAATCCCTAATTAGCATGAAAGCTGTCACACACAATACATAAACTGAGCAAATGATAGTAATTATGTGCTCTGAATTTGAATTTTATATCATTTTTATATATATCATAAAATATTATTCTTCTTTTGATTTTTTTTTAGATTATTACTCACAGACAACCATTCTTAGTTGGTACACTATACAGACGCAGGTGGCGTCTGACCAGTGGGCAGCAGGCCGGGAACCCTTGCTGGATCACCATCACAGGCTGTCCCACCTTATCTAGCTTCACATCCTTTTCTAGAACTTACTTTCCAATAGCATGAACAACCTCTTGCTTCTCTCGCAATTTAAGTTCCATCCTTCAAGAAGGTTCTTAAGTTGCACAGCTGTAAGTACATTTCCCTCTAACAATTTGCTGGAACCAGTCAATTGGGTGATGTTCTCTCTGACTTGCTCTATGGTTTCTCTGTATATTGCCCTCCTCTCAAAGGAGGGACATGTCCTGGAAAAAAACAAAGTCCATACTGGGAACTAAGACCGACCTAAGAAAAAGCCTCAGCGTTAAGCACTCAGACACCGGAGGTGGTGGGAAAATAACAAACTGGAAACACCCATGATATGCCATTCACAAAAGTAAATTCCAGATGAACTAAAGAGCTAAATTAATATAATGCATTTTAGAAATAGATATGATAGTGTATAAATAAATTCAAGTGTAGAAGACTTTCTTAAACAAGTAGAAACCATGAGGGAGCAGATGAATTCATTTGTACTATCTAAAAAATTAAAGGCTGTTATATGACAAAAAACACATAACAGATTCAAAAAGATGTACACAGTTTCTTAAAAGCAACAATGTGGGAGAAAATGTTTGTGGCTCCCATAACAGAGGCTAATAGGATATTAAAACCTCCTCATATCAGATAAGACAAGTAAGTCAATGGAAGGGGGGGTGGTGGTTGAGGACGTTAATATGCAATTCACAGTATGAAAGGAATTCAGTCTCATAGTAATTAGGGAGAAGGAATGTGAGATGTCATTTTTAAAATCAAACTAGTTAAAGGAATCTTAGTACACAGTGTTTGCAAGGATGTTATGACTGGTTCTCTCATTGGTGGTGAGATACAACTGGTTGGTTCAGAGATATTGGTGCTGGTTCAGAGCACCGTTTAACAGCATCCGTTCATAGTCTTTTTTTTTTTTTAAACATTTATTTCTTTATTTATACAGCACTGGGTACAGTCAGAAGCGTGGGAAGGTGAGAGAATTCACCAGAGCCAGAGAAGGGAGCAGAGCAGGCAGAAGGACCGAAGTACACTGCTGAGGGGAGCAGCGGGTGGCAGGGGAGATCTGCATGCCATGTGGGACCCTCCTCCAGTGGTCAGAGAGCAACCAGGGATTGAACCGCGCTGCAGAGGCTGCAGGCAGCTTCACAACCCAGCACTCAACCGCTGCGCCACTGGGGAGGCCCCGTTCATAGTCTTAATCTGAGTTCTCTAACACCTCGCAAAAGTACTGCTGTCCATCTCCCTAAACAAGTACATATACACATTCGCAAAAAAAAAAAAAAAAAAAAGAGGACGCAAAAGTCAAAACTGGAAACAAATGCACATTAGTGAAAAAGGTTACAGTCATACTCTGAAATAACCAAGGGTAGATTAAATGAAGGACACAGAGTTTTGTGTACCGTCATAGTGAGACAAAAAGGGTCCTTGGACAAAACAAGACAGGAATCAAGCACAAAAATTTTACAAGAAATTTATGTTCCCATGGCTGGCAAATGAGAGATTAAAACACTCAGGCACCTGCTGCCATAAATTTCCTTGGGATTATTTGTTTGTTTATTTGTTTGTTTGTTTTCCACGAATTTCCTTCAGGCTTGGAATTTCTGAGCTATCTTTCTACAGATTATCATTTGGTTCTGATGGGGAATGGAGATAAAAGAGCAGAAGAAAAAGGGAGTCACAGACCTTGAGAAAAAACTGGTTCACCCTGGAGCTGCAGGGCCGCCATGAGATGTTCACTTTCAGGTGTCACTAGCCCTGCATGACCCCTGAGCTGCAGCTGCTGGGTGCCCACAACTAGCAACAACAAATGGACTTTAGGCAAGTCCACTCTCTTTGCCTTCGAACCTAGTAAAGTTTAATCCCTTTGGTCTCAAGCCCCATTCCTAAAACTTATATAGACCCCCTTCCCCTGGCACCTCCTGGTATCTCTCTCATGCCCAGAGAAGTCTCCCAGAGCTCTCTTTTCCTGATTTTTCACTAATCAATAAACAAAGACTCCTTTCCTGCCCTCACCAATGTCTGTGGAGTCTTCTTTTCAATCTTGACCAGCAGGTCTTAAGAGCCTTTTCCTAAGGGCCTCCCTGTTGGCACAAGGGGTTAAGCACCACACTAGGAAGCAATCCGCAGCCTCTACAGCATGAGTTCAATCCCTGGCCAGCCAGGGGGCAACCCACATGACTCAGCAGACCTCTCCTGACTTGCCCGCTGCTCCCTTCATCAGTGTACTTTAGTCAGTCTGCCTTTTCTGTTTCCCACTCTGTCTCTGGTGAATCCTCTGACCCCCTGTATCTCTGGCCTATACCCAGCTCTGATATGCATAAATTTAAAAATCTTTAAAAAAAAAAAAAAGCCTTTTCCTGGGTTTGGGAATAGGCCCTCTCAGTCCTTCCTTCTGACTCCCTGGCAGGTAGAGCAGTGGAAAATAGCTGGTAAGTTGCCAGCTTATCCACCTGTTTTATGGGAGAGGTTGGGATCAGACTGAGGGCTGCAGGCCCATCCCTTTGTGTGGTGATATTGCAACTATCTCTAAGACAAAGTGTTAAAAAAAATTCATTTTGGATAATAACATTCATGAAAATGTGAAACAAAATTATCTGTTTCTACAAATAAACATACATGTCTGTAACCATGGATTTTTGGAACACCAGATAATAACCATTACTTCTGGGGTGGAAACAGGAATTGGCTGAGAAAGCAAGAGGATTTTTTGTTTTATTTACATTGTCTGAATCTTTTGCAAGGAACTATTTTATGGATCTAGTTTTTTAATGGATGGTGAATTTTTTTTTAAAGATTTATTTATTTAGCATACAAGAGCTGGGTCACAAGCCAGATGTGTGGGGGGTGAGAGGATTCACCAGAGACAGAGTGGGGAACAGAACAGGCAGACTGACTGAAGTGCACTGCTGAGGGGAGCAGCAGGCGAGACAGGAGAGTTCTGCTGCACCAAGTGGGTTGCTCCCTCACTGGGGATCGAACTCATGCTGCAGAGGCTGCGGACAGCTTCATAGGTTGTGTTCCACTCCCTTGCGCCACCAGGGAGGCCCATGGATAGTGAATTTTTTTTTAAAGCAAGTAATTTAAAGTAAAAATATTGGACTTGAAGACATGGTTCTCATTAATGAATCTATGACATTGGGCCTCAGTTTCTCGTGTAAAATGGACAATACAATACCTCTTCTCATGGCTTGGTAAGGAGCCCAAGAAATGATGCAAGTGGCATCCAAATGAAAGATGTCATTATTGCCACTTGGAATCCTCATGGAATTACAATCGTGTTGGACATTCAAGCTATTGGCAGAAGCCCTGTGATGCCCAGAGAAATTAACATTCATAAGTAGATGAAGAGGAAATAAGTGTCGCCTACAACCACCCAGCTGACAAGAGGTGGAACTGAGGTCTTGACTCTCAAGCCAAGATGGAGGAGAGAAGTGAAACTAGGCCTTCTCTTCAGCAGAGGCTCTAGGGAGCTATTAAACCCCAGTCTCCCAACTGGGCTCTCTCCCTGGGAACAACTCTGAGTTTTGGAGGGGTTTGTTTGTTTTTGCCTGATACAGTGAATTAATTTTGCTTTTTTTAAATTGTATTTTTATTTTTAAATTTTTTTTGGATTTTTTAATTTTAACATTTATCATTTTTTAGACAATATTTGCTTCCCCCCACCCCCTCAGATTGAGTCCCCATAGAATTTCCTTCCCCAAGGCACCCATGCACCATCAAGATGAATTATTTTTGGATGCTGAGTGAGGACTTTGTACAGAGATCTTTGGGTCTATAGCATACTTTAAACAAATTGAATAACCAGCTGTTGATGGTATCAGCCATTTTTTTCTTGACCCGTTTCCTCCATCCCCCTCCTCTCTTCCTGTCCTGCGTGCAATCTACCAACAGAGGGTGCTCCTTTCCTGTGAGTTTATTGACTTGCAGGGACACTAGTTCTGGTGTCTAAAGCTGCACAAAAGTAGACGTTGCTGGTTTTCTTGTCTTTTCTTTTTTTAACTGGATCCATTAGGGTAAAGAAAGTATATGTTTGTTTTGTATAGGTGAAGGTCTAACTTAATCTATATTCAATCTCCAGAGCACTTTTCCCACATATATTAGAGTCTGTATCTTCTCCACACAACCTAACCTCATTCAGCCAAAGCAGGGCTGCACAGAGCCAAGTTCTGGGGAGACAGCGCTCCCTGGGACATTTGCTGTCTAGAAGGGAGATCAACCCATAATCCATAATGGCGACAGTGTGATCTGTGCTGATGCCCGTGTACACAAGATCTGGACTCTGCCTGAAAAACAGCTCATAGGAGGTGACATTTCACCAACTCTCAGAGTGCCCAAGGATATTTATTTGGCAGGGACGTGTTGTATTAATGGGGGCTTGGCAAGAGCTGAGGCAGAAAAGGGACACAGAGTCTTTGTCATAAATATCCTTTTACTCTGGTGAGGAGATTGGAGTTGATCTTGGAGACAGTGAGGTTGTCATCACTGAAGGGTTTTCAGCAGCAAGAGTAACTTGACACTAAATGCATTGTAGAAAATTTATTCTGGGCGTGGTGTTAAGGACCAGTGAGAAGGGCCAAGGCTGAACACAGGGAAACATTAAATACTGTGGCAATGTCCAAGCAAGAGCTGGGTGTGGCCTGAACCAAAGCAAGGCCTTGAAGACAGAGCAAAGCAGAAAGGTGCAAAAGCTTTTAGGACTTAGAATCAGGGGCTCTAGCGACAAGATGTGAGAAAGATAAATGCAGGGATGTATTGTTAGGGGGAAATGATGTCCTGAGCTAATCCCATACAGGCTTTGTGGACCCCACCCCCACTCCAGACTAAAGCCATTAAGATATTGGGAAAGACAAATTCCATCACCCCCAAAGGGAGGGTGGCTGGGACCTGAGGGTGGAGTTGGGCAGCCAGGTTGTATATAAAAACCAAACACGTGGGCCTTGGGCAGGCTCACTGTCACTCGCCTCCTGGCTACATAGCTCCTGGCTTGCAGCTAGCTCTCAGAGTGCCATTTTGGGATTCCTGATCGGCGGATCGGGTAGGACTCATTTAAAACTTTGTCTCCCACTTTTCTCCCTGAGCTGTACATTTCCTCATTTCCCCTTCCCTTGTAAATAAACCTTTTATTAACCTTTCGCGTGTGCCTGCAGTAGAGCATTGATAAGTCCTTTTAAGCGCACGGGTGAGGACCCACAGTCAGGCACCCCGTTTTGTATCAGGGCTGCCCTATAACAGTATCAGTAGGGAATCAGACACACTCAGTAGGCTTCTCTTGGTGAGAATTTAGTGAAAGCACCACTTACAAAAGTGTGGTTAGCATAAAGGGAGCCTTGGAGGTAGCCGAGGTGCCCAGAAAATCATCAACACCTTAAACCTGAAGGGACAATGCAGGGCACAGCATTACTGAAATTCAGTGAGAGCTGGAGGTGAAGCCTGGTTAGACAGTTGGGAATAACACTGTTAGACAGTTGGGAATAACTCCACCTCCTCTGCCTTTCCATCTCCTGCAGTGTCCCTATTGGCCAAACAAGAAAGCAGAGGCCAGCCTTTCTGGGCACAGAGCAGAACAGAAGGGTGCCGAAGGGGTGCAGGGGAGGGCAAATGGAGACAAACTAGCACAATGGGAACTCATTTAGTCTTACATCAAGAAACCCACTTACACAGGCTTAGTTCCAAATTAAAGTGGGAGATGGGGAGGAGAGCGACCTACTGACTTAAAAAACTGCAAAGAGCAGGCCGAGCCAAGCCTTATCACAATCCCATGAATATTTTTTCTCTCTTGCCTTATTGACCAAATCTTCTCTCTCTCCTTATCCCCTCATGCCAGCTATTTTACTCAGAACTCTCCAAATGGCAGTAAGTACTACTTCCTGGGTCACAAACTGAGAGCTGTATACTCAGAGTAGAAAAGCTTCCCCATTTTCCAATTCAGCAGGGCCCTGGCATGGTCACATGCAGTGATATGCTGGAGTCAACCTGTTCCAGCTTCCAGCTCAACATACAGCTTAGTAGCCTGACAATGGTATGGTGGAAGTCTTTACACTAGGGAAATCGGTGATCAGAGTTACAAAGAAAGGTTCCTATTAACAGTGTTGTTAAATGTTTACCCCCACACCATTGACTCACAGGCATTCACTTGTGTCAGAAAATGCTGGGCCTTGATAAGTTCAAGCTAGGTGCTAAGACAATCTGTCCTGAGCAACCCCCCAAGAGCCTCATGCAAAGAAGGGTTTAGAGAAGAGGGTCAGTCTGTTATCAGAAGTGGGGAGGAGATGCTAGGCTGGAAAGATAAGCCACAGAAGCCTATTACAGAAGGGAGAGGAAGGAAGAGTCTAAGAGAATATCCCAGATGTGGGATATGAGAATTTAGAACTTAGAATCAGGGACTCTAGCGACAAGATGTGAGAAAGATAAATGCAGGTATGTATCAGTAGGGAATCAGACACACTCAGTAGGCTTCTCTTGGTGAGAATTTAGTGAAAGCACCATTTACAAAAGTGTGGTTAGCATAAAGGGAGCCTGGGAGGTAGACAGTGAGTTGTGAACAGAGGTCCAAAGGGAACTGATGTGTTCAGTTCTAAACAGCTTGAATATGAAGTTCCTGAACACACACTACCATGAGTAAGGCAAACATCTTGCACGCAAGAAACATGTACTCTAAAGAGAGGGTCAACAAAGAACCAGTAACTATTCTACAGGACAAATACAGGGCTGTCAAAGACACAAACAATGTGTCTGGGATTCTATCTGCTGCTTGAAATTGTTCCCTACCTTCCTGGTTCTTTGCCTCACCCAGGAAGCTGTGAGGTCTACAAGTGATTCTATACATACCACAGGTAGGCAAAGGAAACCATGGAGACAGAACTGTGGTCCACTGAGTAAGAACTTACAAATACTGTCTAGGGGAATGAGGATAAGAAAGAAGACAAATTAGACACGGCTGTCAATGTGATCTATGGAAGAACAATTCACTCTCTTGGAGCTTGGATATCAGGCTCCAGGACCCAAATCCTCGGAAGCACGCAGCTGCATGGTCATGACTGGTCTGAGGCTAAAGAGCAAGACTGCTGGTATAGGTGGAGTGATGGTCCTCCAAGATGTCAACATGCTGACCCCCCCAAGATGTCCACATGCAATGTACTGTTATATTACATGCAAAAGGGATTTTGCAGAAGTGGTTAAGATAAGGATCTTGAGATAGGGAGCCTATCCCAGACAATCCCAAGGGCTCAATGGAATCACACGTGTTCTTATATGTGAAGGAGGAAAGCAGGGGGGCAGAGAAGGAGAGATGTGATTGTTGGCAGGGGACCACAAACTGAGGATTGTGGGAACTTTAGAAGCTGCTTTTAGGACTTGGAAAAGGCAACATTCTCCCCTAGAGCCTCCAAAAGAAAGACATCTCTGCTGACACCTTAGTTTTATCCCTGTGAGTCTCACTTTGGACTTCAGACTTCTAGAACTCTAATATATCTATTGTTTAAAGCCCCTAAATGTGCTGTAATTTGTAATAGCAACAGTAGACAACAAATGCAACTCCTAAGACCTCTGAAGAACTGTAGCCCTGTGCTCAAGCCTAGTAAGCTGGGGAAGCCAAGCCTGATAGACAAGGACCTAGTTCACGCCAGCTAGCTACCCCTAAGGTGGCCTACAGTCATGCTGCATTTTTTGTTTTCTGAGGTTGATGATGTCCTGCTGGCCCACATGAAGCTGGGTGATGGGCCAGCTGGGCACAGAGACTAGACTGCTGGGCACAGAGAGGACGGGGCAGCTTCCAGAGGGCTGCTGACCCTCACACACTGGGGGTACATACCCACAACTACCCTCAAAAATGTTGTAATTCTCTCTGTACTGAATACCTTCTGCACTTTTTGCAGCAGTAAACTGCATAATTCATCCAAGCCAATGGCTACTCCTGGCCTTTAATACAAATATATGTCAATATATCGGTAGAGCAGTAGGCAGATGGCTTAATCTGAAAGGCACAATCAGTGATCTTAAGACTTGCTTGGATGGCGCTGAGAAGTAGAGGTGTTGGAATGCACATTCCACCCCAGTTTAATTTAAGTAAAGGTTTTTAATGATCCTTTAAGTGCTCAGTTTGTTCTGCTACTCCCTTATAGCAAACCCCAACTTTATAGATTGACAACACTACCAATTAACATGTTCTTCTAAAGTTAATTCAACCACCATGGTATAAAATATTCCCACCATGCCAATGCCAAGCTGCCAGTGGGATGCTGATGAATGCAGAGCTGGGAAGGGTCATGTACAGTTGGTTCTCATGAGCCTGTAGGAGCTTGATCCAGCTCACCATTGCCTGTCTCTACCCTTCAGCTCCACTTTCTGATTAGGGACAAGGGCCATCACAGTAAGAGCAGTGTTGGGGTGCCCCTGGAGCACTTAAGCAGGGTCAGATACTGTTCTAATGGCTTTACATTTAAATTTTGTAATTCTTGCAGCAACTCTGAGTAGATAGGAGTGAGGAAACTGAGTCATGAGTGAAATAACCAGGCCAAGGTCATACAGCTAATATTAGGAGAGCTTAGGATTTAACCAATTGTCTCAATGTTCATAATCTAATTGCATGAAGTGGGGGCCTCCCTGGTGGCACAGGGGCTAAAGACAGTGCTATCAAGCTACTGCCAGCCACTCCAGCACAAGTTCGATTCCCCAGCAGGCCAGGGAGTTAACCCACATGACACAGCAGACCTGTCTGGCCTACTGCTCCCCTCAGCAGTGTATTTCAGTCAGTCTGCCTGTTCTGTCCCCCACTCTGTCTCTGGTGAATCCTCTCACCACAACTATACCTCTGGCCTTCACCCTAGCTCTCGTATGCATAAATCAATAAATCTTTAAAAAAATTAAAAATTGCATGAAGTATTCTCTAAAATTGCACTAACACCATGACCGTTAGCCATATTGACTATTTTAAGTGAAATTAAATAACATTTAAATTCAGTTCCTCGGGCCTCCCTGGTGGTGCAAGGAGTTAAGCACCACACTATGAAGCAATCCACAGCCTCTGCAGCATGAGTTCAATCCCCGCTGGCCAGGGAGCAGCCCACATGGCGCAGCAGACCTCTCTTGTCTTGCCCGCTGCTCCCCTCAGCAGTGTATTTCAGTCAGTCTGCCTGTTCTGTTCCCCACTCTGTCTCTGGTGAATCCTCTCACCCCCTGCACATCTGGCCTGTACCCAGTTCTTGTATGCATAAATAAATAAATCTTTAAAAAAATAAATAAATTCAGTTCCTCAATCATACTAGACACACCCAAGTGCTCAATAGTGACATGTCACCAGTTGCTACTGTATTGGGCAGCACAGACACATTTTCATCATCAAAGAAAGTCCACTTAGCACAGTTCTAAAAAGATCACCGGAAAGAAAAAAGCCACACATATTTTCTTGGAAACACAGAGGTTTTAATGGCCTTTGTTGATAGCTGTAACATAAAAACTCCAAATAGACATTCTCATGCCTTTTCTGCTCTGAGATAAGCAAATTCATTCATTTGTTCATTCCTTCCTTCAACACACATTACTGAGCACCTACTATGTTCCAGAACCTATACTAGGCTCTGGAGAAAGATGAGTGAAGGGACACAGCTCATGCTCTCCAGAGGTTCACAATCTCATGGAGGAGGCAGACATGTGAAAGGCAATTATGATGACACCAGGAGAGAGTTCTGAGGGGGGGGCGCACCGCTAATGTGGGGACTCCAAGAGGCCGCCAATGGATGCTAACACATTCAGGGAAGGCTTCCCAGAAGGGGTTATCTCAAACTGGGTGTTGAAAGGTCAACAAGAGTTGACCAGGTTGCAGGTATTTTGGATAGAATGTTTCAAAATTCAAAGGGAGGCAGACAGAACACAGGCCACTCAGGGACTAAGAGTGCATGGTTCTGACTGAAGCATTTAATTGCAGAGACTCCAAAGCAAACACAGCAGGAGTCAGCTGTTCTGGGGGCGGTGGGCTGAGGAAGAAGAGAGATGGGGCAGGGGGGAAAGGAAAGAGAAAGTTTGAGGCACCTGCAGAATGTCTTGGAGAGTGTATGGGGCAGGAACTCAAGCACAAGTTTGGACTACAGATTTAAGAATATGAGCCTCAAGGTGGTGATTCAACAGAGGGCCTGGCTGGGCTCCTGCAGAGAGAGTGCATGACCAAGAAAGGCCGAGGTCAGCAAAACCAACTCCAGAAAATGCCAGCATCTCAGGGAGAGAGAGAGAAAGTTGGCCAGTGAAGGAGTCTGAGAAACCACGTCAGGGGATCATCACAAGGAAGTGGGGCGGGGGGTCACAGAAATCAAGACTGGGTGTGTCAACTGACATGAAGAAGCCAAATCAAGGACTGAAAAATAACCCCTGGAGTTAACCTTCTTGGTAAGAGCCATCTTAGTGGAGTTCAGGAAGCCAGTCTGCAGAGGGTTCAAGAAGAAATGGAAAGTGAAGAAGGCAGATAATAACCATGAAAGACAAATCCTTGTGAAAAATATAGACATACTCAGCTGCAAAGTTCATAGTCAAAGGGTCCCCCACCACATTTCTTGACTGCACTGAAGGAGCCAGTAGATGGAGAAATGTCAAGAATCCCAGGTGGAGAAAACCCTGAGGACATAGAAGGGGAGGGGCCCAGAGCACAGTTTAGCTTTGTAGGAGGAGCTGGGCTTGCACATCCACTCGTCTGAGAAAGAAAGAGGGCAGGAAGGATGAGAACAGCACAACTTGTGTCACTGTGGGAAGAAGAAATTGAGGGAATCCCATCTTCTGGTCTTTGTTTTTTCCATGAAACGGATGAAAGCAGAGGACTTGGGGACAGAAGGGAAGCCATGGGAGATAAGAGAAGAGCAACAAGAGGCACACTGAAGTATTTCTGGGTGCACCCAAGGCCAGGTGAAGTTGAGGAGGAGTCCCTGTTCACAGAGACACTGTTTACCCTGGCTGTGCTCAGCACCTCCTGGTGCATCAGAGGGAAAACAACACAGCTGAATGAATGCAGGGTGGGGACTCTGCTGGCAGGAAGGAAGAAGGGCTGATGAACTGGTTTATCTGGAGAGAAGTAAAGCCAGGAGGAAACACCAGAGATAACATCATATCATGTAGTAATTTGGGGTGGGAGGGGAAATGGAGAGAGGTGAAAAGGTAGGAAGCAATGACCAGGAGTTAGATATCAAAAATGGAGAAATTATGACAGAGTGCAGGGTGTAGCTGTGAGAGAGTGTATGAATCTGGAGACTCATGAGTCCTTCCGACCTTAGAAATTGAATATAAAAACATCTCTGAAGCAAGAGTGTGAGATGGCTTGTGTGAATGGACATCAAAGATAACAAACTGAGGCAGAAAGGAATGGAAAGCAAGACCACAAATTGCAGTAGGGGCAGGGGGGAGGGGCGGGACGGGGGATGACCAGTTGATTGGCAGACAGCAGTGACAAAAAAGGGAAGAAGGTCTGAGGGGAGATAGAGGAATGATTGTTTGAATGTGCTCACTCAAATGGGTGCTTGGGAGAATGCAGGTGCCATCCCTGGGCCTGTAGTATAGGGACTTGGAACAACTATCAGTCTATCTGTGAAAACTTCTTGAGATGGGGATTTCCTCCAAGAAGAGCTATGTTCAAGGTATAAATATTGAACAAAGAGGTGGCACATTTGCAGTTTTGAAGCACTGGAAAGTGTTCAGAGAAAGGCAGTGGGTCATTCTGAGGATTGAAAGATAGGAGGTGGAGGCGCAGATGAAAAATATGAGGCCTAGTGGGATCACTTGACTTCAAGATCTTAACTAGAGTTAAGAGTAGCCCCAGATGATGTAGAACTTTTGGTGACACCCCAAAAGAAGGACTGTTCTCTAAGATCAGCCAAAACATTGGTGAGATGTTTGCGGTCCCAGAAAATGACAAGACAACATAACAACTATATTGGCTGATTCCCAAAACACTCACTCTGGGGTGGAAACCCCAGAAACCTCCCAGGATATAAAGGCAAGTTGGTCACACACCCTAAGAAGTCCTGGACACATGTGCAGAGTACAAATTAGATATTCCTTCTGGGGAGAAGAGCAGAGGCCCCAGAGCATGGACAATAAAAGACATTAAAATCTTAATTTTTTATTACTAAGAATAGAAATTTAATGGAGTCTGATGATGAAGTCTACACTAGTAAAAACCACCATGTAACAAAATCAATTCCCCAAAGGCCAATTCTGCTGGGCCTGTGGTCATCAAGTGTGTATGTTTCCTTGTTTCTCTCTCAGCTTCATCCTGAAAAGATTTGCTCACTCTTACTCGGCCAATAGACAGAAAAATCTCAGATGTTGTCCAAGTGACCCTCACATCACCGGGAATCACAAGGTTTGTGAGGTGATGGTGGGAGAGACACTTCCTCTCTGTGTTCTAGAAATATTTTCAAAATTATCCTGCAAACCTAGACCTTTAACTGCAGCCTCGGGTGGTTTGGGCAAAGCCCCCTTTTCTGAAGAGGTTTCAGCTCTTTGAGTAGAACCTAAGTGGTCCAAACACAGTCCCTTCTTCATAACTCTACACTAACCTGAGGAAAAGGGGCCCCTTCTAGTCCAGACCACGCGTGAGACCATAAGCCCCACAGATACCTGCACAGATGGATGAACAGCCACCTGAAACTCCAAGCACCTACCACCTGAAACTCAGATGTTATTTCCTTCATGACACACCCCTCACACACCAGACATACACCCTTCTCCACAACCCTGCGCATATAGTCTACCACTTCATTTATTATTACACTGTGCTTTAATTCATTATGTTTTGTCTGCCCTGCTATATTTGCAGCATCTTTATCTTAGGGCCTAGCACACAATAAATATCTGTATGATAAGTTAGGCTGTGCTGGGCTAAGATAGAGCTAAACTGAACTGAACTGAGTGAAGTGAATCCAAATGACAATGGGGAACACAGAACAGTATGTTCCCACAGCAACAAGGTTGAGCATTACCCTGACTGCCTCATCAAGGATCTCCCCGGAAACCCACCTCCAGAATCTCTGCCCAGATCTCCAGCCACACTGCCCCTCCCCTGCGGTGAGTCCTCACTGCTTCTTGTGGAACAGAGCTGGGGCTGGCTCCTTGCTGGGCTCCGCCATGACCTGCATGGGCTGATTGTTCAGGGCGGCCTCACGCATCTTGTGGTACATGAACTCATTCTGGCGGAACATGCGCAGCTCCATCTCCGTCTGCACCCGCATGGCCTGTGGGATACAGACACACCATAAACAGTGACAAGTCCCCAGCACATAGACAATGGGGTAAATGACTCTCAGTCACTGTGATTCAACTACACCCTCAGAAGACACACACACACACACACACACACACTCACTCATCCACTGGGGGCCTAATGTCCTTGCAGTTGCCGTGGTTTGTTAAGGAGAAGGACTTGTACTTCTGAGAAACAAGCTTGAAGGATTGTTTCTCCATAGAGAATGTTTGTTGTCAGGATCTGGTCAGTGGGGACCTGGATTTGAACTGTGGTCTCTGTAAAATCCCACCTAAGTTTGTGGGATCATAGTCAGGTGACTTTATCCATTCAGCCCTCGGTTTCCTTACACATGAAGTGGATGTGATTCCTTTGTCCTTTACAATAGTCCAGGGAGATTATAGTGTGTGACGCACACAAAAGCCCTCGTTTTTTCATATCTTCGTGCAAGAAATACTTATCAAAGGTCAGGATCATTCAGGGGCTGAGGATACAGTAGTGAATAAGACTGATGAAGATTCTGCATTTGATAAGCTTAAAATACTAGATAGAAAGTTAGCTTTCTCAAATCTCATCCTCAGATTGCTCAGCCCAGACAGAGACCCAGTCCCACAATGCTAGTCACCTCTAAGTCTTTGGTGATCGGGTGGGAGGGTCCGTGTGTCACCAGGAGAATGGCATAGGCTTTGCAGATCATCCCATGCCCTGCCTCAATGTTACCGGCATGCCAGTTGGTCAGGCCTGCCCGCATCACGGCCATGCCCAGTTGGGCATTGTTGGGGTGGTAGAGCTTCCTGTAGGGGCATAGCAAATAATCACAATATAATCCCAACCATCCTAATGTCTGCACAGCATTTGATAACTGGTAAAGTGCTCTCATCAATGAAGTTCATTTATTCCTCCTATCAGAGCTGAGGCATCTGCAGTCTATCTAGGGGAAATGAGAGGCAGTGAGATGCTAAACACCCCCACACAGTGAGACTTCAAGAGCTGAGACGCTGACCTGTGACACCAAGTCAAGTGCCATGGGAAAAGGGGGCCAGAATCATCCTCTGAACTGGAGGACAGGAATCTAGGACTCTTGGTAGTATCCCAGACCTCTCCCTGGGAAGCCACAGGAAGTTCACGCTGAAAAAAATGACTTGAATGTTTTTCTTGGGATAGAATTGTGCATCTTTTAACTAACAGGGGGTCCTTTGAGCGTGTTGCATAGTTGTCCCACATTTTCTTCATGAGTAACATCTCTCAAAAAAAAGGAAAAAAGGAACTTTCTTGTGCCAACCTACTAATTTGGCCAGAAATACAAACTCACATGCCATTGTAAACGAAGAAGGCAAGAGAGGACATTAGCATAGAGAAGGCAAAGGATTTGCATTTTATAATTCATAAGAAATGATGGCTGATACTTTTTTTTTTAATAAAATAAAATTCACAAGATTGCCTCTGTTGATTGTTAGGAGGAAAACCCCTTTTCAAGTACTTAAAATTAATCTGGACTTAGCCTTAAGGAAACCAAGACAGAAGATGACAGATGAGCTGTAGGATTTAGGAAATCCCAGCCATGACAAATAGGTTTCATCTCAGGTACCAGCCGTAATTATTTGGTCATTACTATTCAGAATACCATGGTAAAAAGGCTTAGTCATAAAGAGAACCACAATCCATTACAAATGCCTGCAGTGGGTTAGGGAGGGAGAGGAAGCAACATGTGTGCCAACTGTTAGCCATCCCCAGAATCAATGCATTTCCAGGAGATTATCTGATACCCAGAGTCCATCACCTACATGTAACCATCCACCATCCTACTGGCATAGTATGAGGCCTCCTCAAAGGCCTGGAGGTAGGAAAGGACCTCTGAAACAATGCTCATCATCCTCAGCATGTAGAGGTTGGTGTCAGCAAACACTGGCTCCTGTTTCTGCAGGCACTCCCGACATAATTTCACAACCTAAAGGAAACACAGGCCTGTCCATTACCCTTGCATCAGAGCACATGCTTAATTCACATATGGGAGCATTACAGAGACATTAGATACTCATTCTTTAAAGGCTGAAGCAAGCTGAGAGCAGTAGGAAAGCACCTGTTTGTGATGTGAATAGCAAAATGGTCCTATATGGCTAATGTAGGAGTAAAAAGGATAAGTGTGACATGGCAGATTAAGTCAGAATGCACAGGGATTTATGAAAACTACCTATACACAAATGTGTATGTACGTACCATATAGTCATGTATGTGTTACTCTCACAACAATGTAATAAGACAGACACTAATATTCCCATTTTACCAAATCAGGAAACAAGCACAGAGAGGGCACATGTGCTTTATTACAGTCACACAGGCAGTGAGTGAACAATGGGACAAGGACTCAAACCAAGTGCTCAGGCCTTATCTTAACCACCATTCCCATGATTCTCCACACTACCTGTGCTTTGGAATCACTTACAGAGTTTTTAAAAATAAGCAGGTGTGGGTCTTATCCCAGACCAGTTGAAACTAAGTATCTGAGAGGCTGGCCAACCATGCTTTGCTGGAAGTGCAGGTGATGAATGGGCTGGGAGGCTGGGAGACCCAGCAGGAGGATGCCACATTGCCCTGGGGGGTGGGGGGGTGGGGAACGGAGGAGCCTGAGTCCAGCCAGCTTGGAGTCAGGCATTTCCAACTTATTCATGTATCGATACAGGCTTTTTGCATCCCAGAAAGTCAGATGCTCTCTAGATTTTCTTTGTTAGTTGTTCTCTTTGTCCCTTGCTGCTCTCAAGGGAGAAATGTCACATAATTATTTCCATTTCAAATGAGTGGAATCTCAGACTCATCTCAGTCTCATCTCAGACTTTCCCTGAGGCCACTGGGTGAGGGTGTGGCAGTCAATCCACCTGGGTATAGTCCTTCTAAACCCATGGGCTGGTGTCCAGTCCTACACTTGGCCCCGGCAAGTGTGAATGAAGAGGAAGAAATGAAGAGGACGAGAGAAGGCAGCGGAACGAAAGCAGTGGAGACCTCCTGATTGTTCCAGCTCTTACCTGTGCCTGTCATAGATTTTCCATATTATACAATAATGTTTAGTTCATGTGATTTTTCCCCCACCTGAAAGAACTACTAGGAACAAGGAGCAAGTCTCGTGTTGGTTACCCCAGTCAGGGCCCCAAAATGTACAATAAATGAATGAGCAAAGGAGGAGAAAGGATAGAATGGGAAAGCAGATAGAAACAGAAATTAACCTCCCATGTTGTCATGCCCTGGTGGCATCCAAATCAACTCTGTACATCAGAGTTGCTAAGGAGCCTGGGGGTAGGAGGCAGGTATTTTCTCTGGCATCTTGCAATTTAGCTTAGCCAAAAGGATTTAAGAAGTGATTTTTTCTGGCATTTTGGGATTCTCATTCTATTACCCAAAATATCTGTCAATATTTCACTCCTGTTCTGTTGCAGATTGCACCGATCACATCTTTGGGTTGGGGGTTGGGGGTGAGACACAGAAACTTGTATCTCCAACAAGCTGCCCAGGTGATTCAATACAAGTACTTTGACATCAGTGTTCGGCAGTGGGTCTCAACTTTGGCTGCATGTTAAAATTATTGAGAGCTTTAAATTAAAGCCTGATGTCTGGGGGTCTCACTGGTGGCGCATCGGTTGAGCGCTGGGCTGCCAAGCTGCCCGCAGCCTCTGCAGAGCCAGTTCAATCCCCAGCGGCCCGGGCAAGGGTCCCACATGGCGCACAGACCTCTCCTGCTGCGCCAGCTACTCCCCTCAGCAGTGTATTTCATCGGTCTGTCTTTTCTGTTCCCCGCTCTAGCTCTGGTGAATTCTCTCTCACCCTCCCGTGCTTCTGACTGTACCCAGTGCTTGTATAAATAAATAAATCTTTAAAAAAAAAAAAAAAAAGCCTGATGTCTGGGTCCAATTTCTGGTGAAATTGGCCTGGGTTGGGGTCTGAGCATCAGGATTTTAAAAAAATTTTAGTGGAAAGGCAGTTGAGAACTCCTGGTGCTTCAAGAGCCAGCTTTGAAAGCTCAGTTTGTAGAGCCTAGAACCCAAAGCGAGAACATTCATTCAAATATGGGAAAGTGAGCAGCCCAATCCTAGTATGTTCCACTGCCATCTCCATTCCTCTGTCTCAGATGCCAACCTGAGATACCACAAATCTTCCAGGGACATTTGTCTGTGCTCCTCAGACTCAGTCTCAGTGGGTTAAAAAAAAATCACTGAAAAATACCGTAAGAGGTGCAAAGATTGAAAGGCAAGAAGGATCATGGTCTCACCCAAGGAACATCTTCCACAAAAATAAACCTGTTTAGTAGCCTCTCCATCCTTACTCCTATTCCCTTCCATCCTCCTTTGCATCCACCCCTCCCTCATCCCCTATAAAAATGAATTCTCACCTCATGATACAAACCCTCAGAACGAGCCTTGTCAATTTTTGCCAGTGTATCTTTGGAGAATTGTATCATCTCCTTCACCACATCCTGAGAGGGCTGGAGAAAGGAGGGATGTTGAGTTGAGACAGTTTGACAAGGAAATCCATTACATCTTTGAACTCCTGCCATTTTTGATATTCAACATAACACAAGACCAATGCCTGCCCCTTTCTGGATACTTCATCTCTGCAAATGTAGCTCAAAGTTCCTGTAACTTTCCCAGCTCCCTCATCTTGCTTCTGACTCTTGTATTCTCCACTGACCAAGCCCCTGAGTCTAGCTGCCTGCCAGTCGTGTGCTCATGCCTGGGATTTTGAACCTCAGTGCAGAATCTGATATTGATCCCTGTTGTATTTTCTCTGGCATTTTGGATTTTCATTCTATCACCCAAAATATCTGCCATTCTTTCTCTTTACTTCAAGTCAACCATTATTCTACAGGTATGCCCTTGCAGCTTTTTCTATACCAAGTCATTGATTTAATTACTGACCAGTACAGGGTTGAGGACAGAGGCCAAGAACGTGACAAAAAAAAGAAAATCATATACCAGTTTGCTTAGTTCATATTTCCTTGTCTCAACCAAAAGGATATCATTAGAGAAACTGTCTACCATTTCTGTTAACTCTAGACTCATTAGGTTTCCTGTATTTGCCTAAGCAGTCTAGTGAACTTATAAAAAAAAATGAAGTTTGATATTTGTAGCAAGGAAGTACCACAATTAAGTAGCTAGTTCCTATAAAGCCACTAAAATTTTGAAGAAAATTTTGAAGAAAATTTTTCAAAGACCAGAAGAAAAGTGACAAAACAAATATTCAGGCCTAACACCAGGAAGGAAGGCTGGATCAAAACCTGTTAACATGCAGGTCTGGAAGGTCAGGGTGAGGGTGGAGGCTGCAGCTAAGTCTTCTCTGTAGCTCCTACGGTACTGTGCTTGGTGCCTCACACATACATGCCAGGACACATTTCCTGGAAAACAGAATGCCTGATTCTTTGAAAAGGATGTGTTTCTATAGAGAACATGCTAATCCTTGGGTCCCAGCTGCTCTGTCCTCTGCCTGAGGGGTGACTCTCAATTTCTTTATACCGGGCATCACTGGTCCATTGGTCATAGCTTCCTCCTCAAACTTCTGTCTGTAGAGAGTCTGACAGTATTTGCACACATGTGTGAGTGCATGGCTGTCTGTGAGTGAGCACGTGTTTGCTTTTAATTTTCATAAATGGAAGCATACACAGTATTTGGGGCTGAATTTCCCCCAAATTCAAATGTTAAAGTCCTAGCCCCCAGTAACTTAGAAAGGGACCTTATTTGGAAATAGAGTACTGCAGATATGACTAGTTAAGATGAAGCTATACTGGAGAAGGACTGTTTATCCAGGGTGTGACATACTTATAAAAAGAACATGAGATGAAGATAAAGAGACATGCAGATAGGGACGATGTGTGAAGACACACAAGAGGAAGATGACTGTTAATAAGCTAAGGAGAGCCCTCAGAAGGAACCAGCCTTACCCACACCTTGATCTCAGACTTTCAGCCTCTAAAACTGTGTGACAGTACTCTGACTCAGTACCCAGAACTTTTCCACTCCACTGTCCTTCCCCCTCACCCTCAACTTAATCCCACCTCAGGATCTATAAAGTAATGGGATCTTTTTTTCTGGCCCCTTAAGCAAAAGGCCTTCCCCCACATCTGTGCTGATGCACCTGCTGTTCCACCAGTGCACCCACTATTCTAAGAGGGAAGATGGAGGAGGGGGTGTCAGTACCTGCTCCAGCTTCAGTGTTTTGCTTAGACCACTGCAAGAAGTGATTAAAGACTTAACTCTTGCATTTTTGGTTGTTCCAATCAGATCCTCTGCTACCTGGTAACTGAACTCCCTCTCCCAGATCAGCCTTGCAGGACGACATATACCTTCGGGTCATCTTTTACCCCCAGGAAGAGGTCGTCCTTCAGTCCTTTTTGGCAGTGTTCACATGTGCAGTCAAAGTAGTACTGCTTTTTCAGCTGCTTCTTGCGTTCCTCGCTGATGTTAAGGAAGTCGATATAGGAAACGGTCAGCTCGTCTCCTTCTGAGATCTTGCCCAGGGCCCGGAGCTCAATTCTGGAGCAGGGTAAAAGGAAAAGAGTCAATCAATCTAGGACTATCAGAGTAGGATTTGTGCTCTTCGAGATCTTAAGAAGTTGAAAAGCAAAGACAACAACTTCTAGCACTCAGAAGACTCCCATTCTCCCCCCAAAAGAAAGACTGACCTGAAGGACACTTTTCTGGATAATTCTGCTGTACTCATTATAACAATCAAACCTGCTCCCTTTAGTTAATTGCTCTGGAATCAGCTCCTGCTAGAGAGCTCCATTTGGTCATAAAACCCTACATAGCTTTCTGCCTGCAATTATCCCTGTATATTTAGCTACTAATTGTCTGTAACAAAGGAAGGTAGAAATAATAAGGTGAAAACTTCAAAAAAAATCAGTGGACATTTCTGGTTAGTTTAGGATCTGCTCTTAAAAACATACATATTCAGTTACCCACAATCTTGCCCGCTTCGTACCTTAACCTTTGGTGCAGAGGTTCAGAGCTACATTATATTAGGAGACTTATGCCTGGTGATCGCTGAAGACAAATAAACAAAAGCTGACAATGTCAGCCCACTGCATTGTTCACTTTTGTGTAATGGGGAATGTGGTTTTTTGGTTGAAGGTGCTCAGCTAAAGAAGCTGGCATTTAAATACCTCCCTGCCTGGGCCCCAATTACCTCCATATAGCACTTTACCATGTAATAGATACAGAATGTGCTCAGGACAAAAGCCCCATTTTACCTAACTTGGAAGTGGGGATCAAGGAGTGATAGTGACCACCACTCTCTTCTGTACCCCAGACCCCTCCATCCCTAGAGCTCTGCAATTCTATAGTTCGAGTAATTGAGCCACACAAGTAGACAAGTTGTTTAAGTACTTCTTGCAGGGATTAGGAATAGTGCCTGGAGCCACAGAGACTTAGAATAAGAAGATCCCAAGAGACAGTCTCATCTTGGCCTTCACTCCCACAGATGTGGCATCAGACACCCAGGAGCTGATGTGAACTGTACAAATGCACCAACACAGAGCCAACACCAACCACCCCTACCCCTACATTCCTCCAGCTCAAGCTCCCACTGAGCATTATGTTCTTAACCCCAAGAGCATTTCAAGAAAAAGACCCAGATGAGGTCATTTGGTTGTCATTAAGAAAAGTCAAACTACACCACTAATTCATAGTTGGTCAGAAACATTAAATATGACTAAATTAAATTATGAATAACTATCTATCAGAATTATAGCAGTTATGGGTGATGTGTTCAGAACCCAATCTGGTGAGAAATTGGGGACTATAAACAAATACACAGTCCTTAGTAGGTCAGTAATATTAGTAGGTCAGTCTTCATTTCAGCATTCAGAGGGAAAACGTAGGTTTTTACTAATGATGTGGTCTAGAATGGACTGTTATGCTTTGAGGTTGGAGGAGTAGCAGATGTAAGTAGTGAAGGAGAGGAAAGAAAGGAAAACAGTAAAGCAAAGACATGCAGATGGGTAAGGAACAAAATGATTAATTTGAAATGCAAGAAATGTATTAAAAATACGACTTTTAGCAAAGACTCTTTGATGCAGAGGATATTACAGGCAGACAATAGCCAAAGGGTTTGGGGGAGGGGTGGCCCCAGCAAACCAGGCAAGTGAGGGAGATGGGTCAGAGGAGGAGGGATGCTTGGAATGACTGACCCACCTCATTTGGGTGTGAAACATGGATTTCACTGCCTCATGACTGAAAGACAAAACAGACACCTGAATGGAAATCATTTCTATTTGCTGATTGCCTAGGCTGGATGCACAGCATTCCAGGTTATTCTATCAAAGTTTTGGCCATCACAACAACCTCTATCCCAGCCCTTTCTAGCTGTGCTGTGCTCACTCGACAAGACACAGCCTGATCTAATAGAAAGTGCACTGGATTAAGAATGAGGAATTCTGAGTACCAGTCATGGAAAAGTTATTTCCCTTCCCTGGGCCACAGTGTTCTCGTCTATAACCTGGTTTTGAGACTGTCATGAGTCAGTGCATTTAGAAGTGGTGTGCTAAGAAACAGATGAGATGCTGTTAATATCTCACTAATAACAACCTGGCCAAATAAGCACTGCAGCTTTGACGTCAATCTTGGGGAGAGTTTGAGCTGTATATGGAGACTGGTTAGGTCACACATGTGAGTATGTAAAATGTTGGGGTTAGAAGTGGGCTCCTAACACCATGTCCAGTGTTCTTTCCATCATGGCCTACAGCTAGGTGGTGACTACAAAGTTGCCTTCTCTTACACAACAGTCAAGAAACCCTGCAAAATATGTTGCTCAGAATTAATGGAGACAAAGAAGCCAGAGCAGACACCAGAGATGGTCTGAAGAAAGGGTTCTCAGGCACCTGTAGCTGTGATGCGAGGAGCCTTGGGTCACCACCGCTTAGGCAGGTGATATTGAGAAAGACCAGCCCTATATGTGACTGAATTTGATGCTCTCTGATAAGCAGGCTCTGCCCAAACAGTGGACTCTCTGGAGAAGATTCCAGAGACCCAGACCATGACCCTCAAGGCTTAGGAAGGGAAATACAGATGCTGGAGAAAGATTATCATCTGGCCCAAAACAAACTTCCCTATCTTGACCAACTTTCTCAATTGCTTGGCAATCTGTTGTCATACAGGTCCTTGTTTCTAGAAATAGGAAGAAAAAAGGGAAATCTGAATCATTGTTTTATGGAGGCTTAGGTTAGTTTCTTCACTACCAACTAGAAGCCACTGTCTTTCATTTCCAGGAAATTTGGGAGAAAACTGTTCATCATTGATAACTCAGAGTTGATTTGCATATGTCCTAAGACCCCGTCTCTAAAAGCAAGAGAAATAATATTGCTCAGGCCTCACTCCCCAAATCCCCCAGGCTGCTCTATCAACTACCAGGGGCTCATGCTGTTTGCTGACTCTTCTCCATTTGTTTCCCAACTTCAAGATCCATTCTTGCTTCTCTGTCCCCAGAGGGATAGAGGGCTATGAGGGCTTCATCACCCAGGTTCCTCTGCTCTCTGGTTTCTGGTTGGGGGTTGGCCAATTGGTGGGAGATCAGAAGGTGGGAGCAGAGAGAGGTTAGGATAGTTAGTCTCCTCACTCCCCCCTCTGCCTCACTATGGCTCCAAAAGAGGCTGATTTTGCTATAAGAACAGTCAAGCTGTTGGGTGGTGGGAAGGGAGGGTCCTTCGCCATGGCTCCAGCTCTCTCCAGTTGCAGAAACAGTACTTCCTCCAATGGCCCCTGCAAGTCTAGAAATGGTAATGACTGCATGCTGTTGCTAGACCCTGGATACTACCTCATTCCTTATTTCCTTAATCTCTACTACACTCTGTAACTTGTCTTTTTAATTAAATTCTCTGATTTCTGCTGGGACGTTGACTAATATATATTCCTGTCAGGTACCTTCTAGGCTTATGTTGCCCTGCATGACCTCTAGATGATAACTCCAGACTTCAAGTTTTACAATAGTAGTGGAGGTTTATCTAATATCCAGGCAGCCTCAACAAACATGCAAAAGCTAAGAGATGATCCTTGTGGAATTCTTTGCCAGTCTAGTCATTACTTTTCTCTGCTTCACAATTCTAGAAAGAAATTTCTGCCCATTTGCTGCCCATCTGAAATGCATGCTTCTTCAGGTTCAACATTTTGCCTTTGGTTTTAAGCCAAGTAGAGAGAACACCATGACTCCCACCCCACCACACCACCCCCAGCTCAAAACATACTTACTTGCCATTGTTAAATATGACGGTGCAGTTGGGCCAGCAGTCATGGTTCACCAGGCCCAGGTTGGGGAAGATACCCACACCCACTGCCTGTAGGCCTCTCTGATCACTGAGTGTGAAGCCATTGCAGTTAATCTACTCAGAGGGAAAGATGAAAGAGTCAACTTACAGACATAGTCCAGGGACAGAATACTATCCTAGCTGTTGGATATCTTTTTTAAAAATAGACAACCAGGTCTCATCCTGGAAATATTTAGAAAGCCTGGGAACAAAACAGTCTTTGTATTCTATGTGACTTCAAATGATCCTCAAGAATGATAGCTTAAGGGCCTCCCTGGTGGCTTAGGGATTAAGTCTCAGCACTATCACTGCCATGGCCTGCATTTGATCCCTGGCCAGGGAGCTGACCCACATATGGCGCAGAAAACCTCGCCTGTCTTGCCAGCTGCTCCCCTTAGCAGTGTATTTCAGTAGATTGGCCTGTTCTGTTCCCCACTCTGTCTCTGATGAATCCTCTTACCCCCTGCACCTCTGGCCTACACTCCAGTTCTTCTATGCAAAAATAAGTGAATAAATCTTAAAAAAAAAAAAAAAGAATGATCACTTAAGAGAGTTCCATATTTATAGAAAATGCCACTTAGAAAATTTTTGGTAGCTGTTGTAAAAAGGTTAAAGATAGAAATGTTTGTTCTAACAAGTTGCTCCCTTTTCCTGTATCTGTGTCTCACATGAGTCTTCGGTGGTATGTGTATTGTTGTCTATCTCCATGCCCTGTCCTACCTTACTCTGTGTATGTGTGTCCCCTGCTTCTTTTGCCTACCCACACTCAATTTTTATAGCTCCTTATAAAATAAAATTGATATAGCTTTTTGATAATTTTGTGTCTGATGAGCACAAAATATAATATCTCTAAATGAAAGGTAAATCAAATTAAAAGGTTATTACTATATGGCACTCAACTGATTTTCTTTTCTTTAAAAATAAGTTATTCTTGGGCTTCTCTGGTGGTGCAATGGGTTAAGACACAACCTATGAAGCTATTTGCAGCCATTGCAGCACAATTTCAATCCCCGGGCAGGGAGATACCCACATGGTGCCGCAGACCTCTCCTGACTCACCCTCTGCTCCCCTCAGCAGTGTATTTCAGTCAATCTGCCTGCTCCCCACTCTGTCTCTGGTGAATTCTCTCACACACACCCCACCTCTGGCTTGTACCCCATTTCTTGTACACATAAATGAATAAATAAATCTTTTAAAAAATAAGTTATTATTTATAGAGACAGTCCAAGTATCTGCTCTCAGGGTAGATAAATGCTTAAGGAGAAATATACTTAGAATACATTAACAATTGCATGCAAATTTCTGATATTGAAATATATACACTAATATATAATATAATACAAAATGCATTTATGCACTCACGTGGTTATTTGTTATAGATTCTGGAGAAGTGTGAGTTTCTCCATTCAATCTCATCAGTCATCAGTCAATCAGAAAGTTAAGTCTGTTGATACCACAGACCATTCAAGCTGTGGTACCTTGAGTTTCTTTCTTCTCTGAGCCCTGGTTTTCCCATCTGCAGGTTAAATAAGTTGGACTAGATGATTTCTAAGGATACTGTCTAAACCTTGGTGAGTAAACCATGTTGTGGCTGCCGCCCAGGTTGCCTTAGGAATAGCCAGGATTGAACTAGGACATGCATTCACTCCAAATCTGGGACATGTAACTGTGAAAAGTGGCAACTCTTGCACCAAACAGGCTGCTTCCTATCCTTCCTTGGATACCCACTCACTGTGTGGCCTTTGGAAATCACATAACTTCTCTAGGCCTGGGATTTCTATCTATGAAATAGGGTGTTAAAAACATACACTTCAGCTTATATTGTAAAAGTTGCATAAAATATTACACGGGGAACTGTGATGGCTAATTGTATGTGTCTTCTTAAAGGGTCCAGATATTTAGTCAAATATTATTTTGTATGCATCCTTTTTGGATGAGATTAACATTTAAATCAATAGATTTTGAGTAAAGCAGATTGCTCCTTGTTAAGTTGGTGGACCTAATCAAATCAATTGAAGGCCTGAGCAAGAAGGAATTCTGCCTTTGGACTCAAACCAAAACTCTTCTTAGGGTCTCCAGCCTACTAGACTATTAGCAGACTTTGAATGAACCAAGCCTCCCTGATTGTGAGATCAAATTGTTTAAAAAAAAAAATCTATCCATCGATTGATCAATACCTAGATATCTAGGTCGCTAGATAAATACATTTATATACATACATCCAACTGGTTCTGCTTCTCTGGAGAACTTTATTAAAGAAGGATTGGCACATGGGAAGGGTTTGAGCAATGTTGAGTATGATAGTGCCATTGTTATTACAATAACTTCCCTCTCAGCCTACTCACCAGCACCAGGAAAGGCCTTCCCTGCCAGAAGACCTCTACCTCTAGAACCCAAGGCCTGAGCCTGCTGGCCCACATGCTCCCACTCCCACCTCTTACACTCACATGGCTGTGAGGGCCCGGCTATGTTGCTCCAAGGCAGCACTGCCCCAAAGCACTTACGCTCCTCTCCAAGGCTTCCACACCCACTGCTCCAGGCTGCCCACTGTCCTGCCTATCAGATGGATCTTATTTTCAAAGCAAGGGGATAGTGATTGGGTCTTTGTTCTCAATGTAGAGAGAAGAAAAAGTATAAAATACAGATAAACAAGAAGGTATTTACTATCCAAAGCTACCATTAAGAGATAAGGAACAGTTTTGGGATGGGGTGGGGGGAATGGTGGAGGGATGCCAACTTCAAATGGGGTAGGAATAACCTCACACTAAACAAGGCCAGAGAAAGCCCAAAGAATGGAATTCCCGTTCTTCCATTTGGGCTTTTCACCCCTCCAGTCCTTCTCTTGCTCTCTTTTCCCCATTTTGGCCTGGTAGCATCTGAAAACTTCTTAATTGGACAATTCCAGCTGTCACCTATCCCACCCCACTTTATGAGCAATCATACCACGCCAAAAATGTGGGAGATGTATTGCATGCTGAACTGCTGGCTTTGGGGCGGCCAGTACTGCAAGAAAGTGTCCACATCCACCCGTAGCTCCTTCTGTTCTTCCTCCCCAAAGTGCTCCACGTGGTTCTGCAGGTCATCCACGGCGACCAGGCAGCCCTCCGTGAGCCCGGTGCCCTCTCTCTCTACCCGCCACATGATGCGCGCAGCCAGCCTGTGAGGAGGGGCAAGGTTAGTGAGGCCCCACTGCATTCATTCATTCAACACCTACCAAGTACCCCAAGCATGCTAGGCACAGGGTCAGGCCCAAGACAGAGTATTTAATTAGATAGAACATCTATCATGACGCTTCTTATTGTATTACAGTTTAAAAGATAATTTAACCTAGTACTAAGTGCTGGGCAGAAAATAAAATAGGGTAGCGTGATAGAGTAGGTGGGGAGGGGAAGTCAAGGTGATGGGGGGAATGACACAGAGAGGCAACTTTGGGCTGAAAGTGGAATGAATAGAAGAAGCCAGCTCTGTGCAGTTAGGGGAAGAACAGCAAACAGAAAGGCCCTAAACAAGGAATAAGTTTGGCTTGATGAAGAAACAGCAAAAAGGCCAAGATGGCTGGAACACAGGAAGCAAGGAATGGGGAGGAAGTAAAGGTGGAGAAGGGAGCAAGTTTCCCTTCAGGTTAGTGTATTTGTGTTCTTCCAGTGAACACCTAGGTATAGAATTGGTGGGTCATAATTCTAATCTTTTGAAAAACCTCCACACTGCTTTCCACAAAGACTGGATCAGTTTACATTCTCACAAACAGTGTAAAAGGGTTCCTTTAGCTCCATAATTGCCAACTCATAATGTTTTCAAATGTGCATTTTCCCAAATTTTAAACATTGGCAGATCAATTTTTTTTAAGTAAATGTTTGGGAACATCATTTACAGAACAAACATAGAGCCAGCTTCAGGGATTGCAGCACTGCTGTAGACACCCAGTTCTCCCTCTGAGACAGAATTCCAGACTCAAAGGGAGTTCATGGAAGAAGTAACCACATCCAGTCTTTTTGAGGCTCTTTCCTGATTTGCACTCAGCCTCGCTTCCCCGGGTCTGGCAATGCTATCATTAGTACCACCCCGATTTGACATTTGGGGATCCCATGCACTACCCCTAGGGCTAGCTTTTACCTGATGTTCTCATTGGGCACCTTCCCGCATTTCTTGACAGCTGAGCACTCATTCTTGTGGTTCAGCCAAGCATCCTTCTGGCAGGTGCGGTCACAGTAATGAGCGAACTTGCACTGCCCACAGCGGTGGAGCTTCTCCTGCCTCTTGAAGCAGGTGTGGCACACAACGTTAACGAGGCTGGAAGTGGAGGGAGAAAAGAGATGATTGGAGGCCACAGTGGAAAGGATAGTGCACTGGCTCTTGGGAGACTAAGATTTGGGTAGTGGTTCCATGAGCCCTCCTTGTCTTAGACAGGCTTCAGATTCCCACTTTTCAAAATAAGGGGCTTGTTGGGCCTCCAAAAGTCCCTGCCAACCATAACACTCGTTTTAGCAGATATTTTCAAGTGAACTCAATGTGAAAGACACTACTGCATTCTGCATATAATCCTTCAATTTAATTTAGCAACTACAGATTTATAACCTATATGCATTAAGTCCTGAGAATACCACAAGTTGCCAGAGAAGCAATTAAAAAAAGAGTCAAATGACATCTGCATACCTAGTATGGCTCAGAATGCACAGTCCAACATAACTCTGCCAGAGTGTGTCCTGCTTGAGGTCATTTGTCAATAGTACTCATCCCAGCAGAACAGAACACTCGGGACCCTGACAACCTAGTAGAATCTCTAATCCCTGGCGATAGAGAGCAATGAATTTCTCCCATCTGTCTCAAGTCAGGATTTTGTTCCATGACAAGCATGTGAAGGTGCTGCCGACCGGCGCAGTGGCAGATTAGCAAGGCTGACCCAGGGATGAGAGACTGAGCTAGGCGGTCAAGAATTTGGCACAGAAATGACAGACAGACACACTTCAAGAGTGAAGATCTGAATGTAATGTGTTGTAAATTATTTTATACTTTTATACCTTTTTTAAACAATGGATGATTTTATACAAGTTATTTTTTTCAGTATGAGAAGTTTAGTCATACAAAAGACATTTACTTTATCATTTAGGTACATGTGATCGATGTTCCATGGCATGGAACGCTAAACAATCGCAAGGTTCTGATTACAAGAATTTATTTTTACACAATTTTTGTTGATTACACAAAACAGCATTTTTAAAGGTAGGTTTTTTTTTTGTTTTTTTTTTAATACCACTAATAATCATCAAGAACTGGACTGCAAATAATTGAAGAACCCAAATAATTGAAATTCCAACTTAAGCTCCAAATCTTGACTCCTGGTCACTCAAGAGTGGGAGCCTGGCTCACAACACTTTATAAATTATGTAGGCAGAACAGAGTACAGGGAGATATTCACATTACCTGCATCTAGACATTGTGTTTCCATAACTATTTTTAGCAAAAATAATCACATTTATTTAAGGTCAAATTACAAATATAGTGACTAAAACCTCCAACCTTTCTCAACAGTGCTGCAGTCAAGCCAGATTCCCTCTATTTGTCTACATTTTAAAAACAGCTTTTTTGAGGTATAACTGATATACATAAACTACACATATTTAAAATATTTCATTTTATTGGCCCTGACATATGTGTACCTATTCATGAAACCATAGCCAAATCAATATAATGAACCTACCCATCACACTGCCCAAAAGTTCCTTCATGACACTGAATTTTTAAACCTGGAGTCTTCACCTTTATCCCTATCTGATTGCTTTCAGTGTAGAATTCCAAACTGTCAAGATCATTTTGAATTTTTATGGTCATCATTTTTATAACCATGCTAAGCTTGGAGCCATCTGCAAATCTGAGAGCGTGTCTAAGGCTGGGAAGGGGAAGGAGAAGCCAATGTCCACCTTAGGGGTATCAGGAACCAGACCAGGAACACAACCCTAAGGCAGAAAGAAAAGGGGGTACTGCCAGAGAGAATAGCTGATGTGCTGAGGAAACAATTAGAAGCAAGCACCAGGACCCAGGCAATGCCTCCTATTGCCTGCATTGAGATGGAGGTGGGTGAATGGACCTCTAGCACTGCCTTCTCCTTGGTCCACACTGTCTGTGAGGGTAAATTTTCTAACCTGACTCAAAGGGAATACATCTGTTTCAGTGCTTCTCTACAATCTTTCTTGAACTAACTAAATCCATTTATAATAGGGTCTGATTATATAGAAAACAATCTATCTGCCAAGAGCTACAGCTTTACTAAGTGATAAGAATTTCAAGTTGAAAGCCCCTCATGTATTCAAAGTCACCAATAATCATTTTGTCCAGGAGAAAGTTGGAGACAGAGCCCCAAGATTTAATACAGACTTGACCCCAGACTGGATGACAGAGAAACCTGCCCAGTCACTTATGTAATCATTTATCAGGCCTTGAGTCAATTCAACTATGGTTCCACTAATATCTCAATGGCATAATTGCTCAAGATTCTTTAAAATCGATTTGATATAACAAATTTTAATTATTTTTCATGAAAAAATTTAATGAATTTGGAAAATTTTTTTTCTTATAGTAAATTCATAGTGGGTTCCAAATATTAACCATCAAACTATTTCCTATAGGCTCACAAACTGTCTCATATTCCACTGTAAAATTTTGCTAGGGCCTAGAATAGAATTTTATAAGCTGATGAGATCCAGGAAGCATTATGAGTTATCTCCTCAGTAAGGTCTCTTGAAATGAGCTGACCTTTTGATCACCTCACCCACCAGTAAATCTTCGCCATGGGACAGAATGGGGAAGAAACAGAAGATTGGGTTTGATGAAGAGCAGAGCTTCTCAAACTTCAGTGCACATACATATCACCAAAGATCTTGTTAAAATTGAGGTTCTGATCCAGTAGTCTGGGATGGGGCCTAAAGTTCACATTTCTAACAAGTTCCCAAATGATGCTGATTCTATCATATTAAGTAACAAAAATGTAGAGATGAGAGAAAACCTAAACTCTGCAACTTCTGGTGGTGTAGTCAGGGAAATGTCAGGCAGGCAGTAAGGGGAAGTTGGGATGGGACTTATGGGAGGACAGACCTAGAGTTGGGTGAAGCTTGATTCAACTCCTGATTCCTTGAGTAAGCACCTTCACCTCTCCGAGTCTTTATTTCCTTATGTAAAAATGGGAATAGCAATATCTAGATCCTGATAGCTTTTATACTAGTGACAATTGCTTTTTACTGAAATATACTCAATACAAAAGAAAATTACAAATAAGTTCCAAAACCCAACCACTCTCAGAATGGTTTTGAGGGTTAAATGAAATAATGTGCAAAATAATTTCTAGCTCAGAGCCTGACACAGAATGAGTGCTCGTCCCATCTGTCGCAGGAGGGGGTTGGGCCCAGAGCTATCTGAGCTCCTGCTCTCCTCCAGCATCCACAAACTCTCAGGGCGCCTCCAGAGAGGCCGTGCTCCCTGCTAGCGGAGAACTCCTGTAGGAGCACAAGGGTACTTCCTTGGCATTAGGGTACTTCCTCCCCTTCTCTGATTTCCCCAGTGAGAAATGTCCTAAATGATGTACTAAAGCCACATTTTGAATTCCAAGACAAAGAGTGCTTCTCCCAGCCAGGCTTAGCTGGGTGACCTTCATTCAGCAAGTCTCATTTCAATGCCTAGTCTCATTTTCCCAGTTCCACGAGAGAGTATTTTATTTCCATTCATATTATTACATAGTTATATAATATTATGCTCTCATTTACACCATTATTACAGTTTTTAAAGGGATGTTTCAAGCAGTTCTCTTGATAAACCTTCACAACAACCCTTTAGAGTAGTGGTGACGGCTGTCACAAGGATATCACTCTCACAGGGGTTGCTGATGCCAGACACTGTTCCCAGCACAGAATCCAGGGGAAGGCATCAAGTCGACTGGCCCTGGATGTGCCCTGCCCCAGTCAGTGGGTTCTCACTCACTCTTCACCCTGACCTGGTCTCTATCATTTGTCAGAGAAAAGAGGGATGGGAAGGCAGCTGCTGCTTATCTCCTTGTAAGGAAATAACCAGTTACTGGACATGTCATGGATATGCAAAGAAGGAGCTGCAAGGTGGACCAGCCCTCCAAAACACAACCAAAGAGAATTGAACCAACAGTCTGGCTTTCTGTGCTTCTTAAAAACCCTCAGCTGTCCAAGTTGTCTCCCCTCAAAAATTGAAGAGGAAGGGATGTGTCTTAATATTTCATCTCTCAAGTACCCAAAGAAATTTATAATACTTTAAATTCCTTCTCTCTTTCCTTCCTGGTTCTTTACATTCTTCCTTCCTTTCTTCCTTCCTTCCTTGCTGGAGTGCATGTTGCGTATCCATTGTGTGCTGTGCATCCAGCAAGGTGATAGAGGCCATAAAGATAAACGGGACATACATCTTGCTTTTGAGCAGGCCCCAGACTGGGCTAGAACATAAACACTGATAAGTAAGCAAGGTGAGACATGGGGCCCAGGAGTGCTGGGAACTTGCTGTGGGGTTCAAAGAAGAGAGAGCAAAGCGGGAGAGGCGGAATCCAGAAAGGCAATCACCTAGATGGGGAAGAGGCATTGTCCTGACCCTATAAAGATGGGCTGAGTTTGTGCCTAGAGAAAGTCAAGTTCTTCCACTGAGATGCACTGGTCTGAGTCAAAGGCTGGTTGGGGGAGATGGGATGGGGCGGCAGTCACATATAAAACAGGAGTAGCTGTTAGATTAGATCATAGGATGTATTATATTGGAAAATGTTGGAGAGATGCCTGGACTGTGGAGGACCTGGAAAGTAACTCTCAGTCGTGTGTCCTTCCTTTTCAGTCACAGGGGAGCCCCTGAGGCTTTGGCAGAGAGGAGAAAGAACCAGAGTTGGTATGCTCATTTTCTTTTCCCCATGATGTCTCCCTAATGTCATTTTTAAATGGCTCATGTCAACCTTTGAGGAAAATCCATGGATTCATTTTTGCATTGACTATGGTATGATATACCTTAGATAAGAAGCTAGCAACTATAAACCAGGGACACACTGGGGTGGGGGAGCAGGGAGTAGGAGCAAAACAAGGGTGGTGGGAATTGTATGGGGACTACAACCAAGATGAAAATGCATACATTGTGCAAAAATGAAAAACGATGTAAAAATATATAAAATCAAAAAAATCAAAAAAAAAAAAAAGAAGCTAGCTAATACTGTTTTCTTAGATCAGGTCCAAGGGTCACGTATTTATTTTTATTTTTTTTCTTTCATTGTTTCTTTTTTACTTTTAATATTGTTTAAAAACTAGCAGTTCTCAATATTTTCTCTGTCACAACTCACATGAGGAAGTTCACACCCTCCCACTCCGAACTACATGCATTTTCCATGTTCTAGATGTGACCAACCTCCTTTCCATGCTCAAAACATATCTGCAGGTGCAAATGAGTGACGATAACATATTAGCATTTGATCTAATCTATGCTTAAAAGGCAATTATTCCCAAACTTGTGAATTTAAGGATTAGGTAGTAAAATTTGGATACCAATACTGCTCATCATAGATCATGTAACAAATCAACATGTCCTGCCCTCACAGCTGAAAGTGCTAGATTAAAAGCTTTCTAAATCTACTATGGTTATACTCAACACCAAGTGCATTCGATGCTATACCCTGAATACTTTACCAGTTATTCATTTGTTTTTGAACTAACTGTTCAGAAATTTCCCTAATCCCTTTATTAACTCATTTCCATTAATAGCATCATTTGTCTCCCACTATCTACCCCTTCAGCTGTTCTCAAACTAAAGGTCACATGTGTGCTCATGGATGTGCCACAGCTAATCCTGACATTCCCACAGGCCCACATAGAATTATACCAGCTAAAAGCCCAGCTGTTTCCCCTGGGCTTAAAAAAGCTCATAACTGATTTGGTTTACAAACAAGCATGGTGACAGTAATTTCTTTTAAAGTACTCTACTTTTTCTCATGTTCTCATCTTCATACATGTACTGATTGTGGATATTGTTTGAAGGTAATGGTGGTGATAGTGATAGAAATGAAGGGATTTTATTCATGTTGTCATATGTTGTGTCCCGTGGATCTTATTTTGTGGCCCACTGGGTTAACTGATTTTATAGTTTGTAAAGGATGGGAGGGTCTACTTCAGAAGTCTAGAGGATCTTCCATGACCAAGCAGAGATAAAGATCTAATCTCCTTGTTGAAGGCCTGAGTAACTCTTTGGATGAAAGCTATTTATGCTCTCATTCCTGTCTTGCCTCTCATTTTGTGACACAAACTAATTTTTTAAAATCCAACATGAAATAATGCTTAGTTTTCATAAATACAAAAAAGTAAACTGTAGTTTTCTGTGTTGTCAGGGTTAGGATAGAGAGGCAGACACTATACTGCTAGTGGAGAAAGCTGGCAGGATCCTCTTGTTGGAGTGATTTGGAAATCTACATTAAAAGTCCTTTTAAAATGTCTTTTGAATCCAAAATGCAAACTCCAAGGAGTTTATCTTTAAAAAGTAGCTAGAGGGGAGAGAGTGGAAGGGTGAAAGGGGATGAAAACGAAGAGGGGAGGAAGCACAACAGACTATGGTGGAGGACTATGTGTCACTTGGTGGTGGGTGCACTATGGTGGCAATACCTGCTTGGGGTATTCTAATATTACCTCAAACAAAAACAAATAAATAAAATTTTAGATAAATAAATAAATAATAACGAGAAATGTGTACATGAAAAGATCTACTAGGAAAGCAACCTAGTAGAAACAACCTTCTAGAAAGCAATCTTTACATCCAAAATATGGTGCCAGTTAAATTGATACAAACCAGTCAATAAAAACATACTCTAAAGTAATTAAAAATGTTTTAGAAGAAGAATTTGGAAAGTTGCTCACGACATATTATGAAGTAAAGAAAACAGGTCATACAATGATCCCACTTTTGTAAAGGAAAAAAGATGCATAATTAATTACATTGAATCTAAGATATTCCCATTAATAAGTACACTATTTTTATTTACCATTAAGAAACTAAAAATAAATGTCCCCAATTAAGCCATATTAACCATAGATTATAGACCATATCATGATCTTAGAGATGTTAGAATGAAATATGTATCCTAGAATTGATAAAATACTATATTCTCTCATATTCACTTCATTGTAAAATAATCTCCCTTGCCATCACATTTTAATTTCTTGAATTTAGGGATGTATCTTACAAGCAAGGTATACATTTAATATAGTCTTTCTCCTGTCACCACCACCCCACCCACTAATCATCAAGATCAAGAAAATACTTGATTTATATCATATAAATATTTGTTTAATAGAATTAAAAGGATATACACCAGAAAGCTAAAAGTAGTTTTCTTGGAATGTTAAGAATATTTACTTTCTTGCTCTGGTTTTTCTGTAATTTCCAAATTTTCTAAAATGAACTTAAATAAACCATCTGAACAAGACAGCATCGTGAATTCCCAGATTAGCCCCAGCTCATGTAGAAGCAAGCAGATCACTCAGGCTAGGGCAAGATAGGACTCCCATTCACTGTGCTTCCATTAACAGGAAATCCTCAGAGCAAAGAGCCAGAGGGGCAGAAAGCAATCTTTAATAGCTCATCCTTGGGGTGTCATTCACTTTAAAAGATCTTATTTGCAAAAACTAACCTCTTGGCAAACTGACCTTCCCACTACTTCACTTCTATTCCTTTCAGCACCCACCAGCACAACAAAAAAAGAGCCTGGCAAATAGGCTTCCTTTTAAATGCCAGTTTTTGGTTGTTTTGGTTTGGTTTTTTCCAAGTTTTATTATGATTTTTTAATAATTTTTTTTACATCACTGTTCATTTCCAAACAATATTTGTTTCCCCCCCACCCCCTCAGGTGCAGTCCCCACAGAACCTCCCTCACCAATGCACCCTTGCACTATCACCTCAGTCTCCCTCCCGCCTCCCTCCCTCCTCCTCCTGATCCTCCTCCCCGCTCCCGGGCAGCAGGTCTCCGACCTACAATTGTCTGTTTTTGCTTTGCCGCGTTCTGCACCGTCATAATTTTCCTACACAGATGTCTCACCTGGCTCCCCCACATTCCCGCTATAAGCGTAATCATCCTACACTCTTCTCCCTCGCTCAGGCCCATCTCGCTGAGCACAGCCCCCTCCAGCTCTGGCGTTGCCGCTGCACGTAGTGATTGCCTGGAGCACCGTGTTTGAAAGGATTCTGAGGCCAAGTTGGAAATCAGGGGGAAGAAGCTGCCTGATCAATTAGCAGTGACCCAAATGCTACCCACGTTCCAGGCCTGAATGGAGTGTCTCCATTTTATTCTTGCTCCTCTTTGACCAGACCACCTGCTTTTCCAGCCAATAAAATTAGAGATCCTAACCAAACTATGACTTTATTATGAGGGCCTGGATTGTTGCTATTAATAGTAAACTAAATCTACCAAAGACACAATTCAAATTTACAAGTCAGCATTCCATAGTACAGCATCATACTTCAAAGTTGAATTTCACAAGCATTATGATCAAGTAATTCTACTCCTAGATCACATACCTCATGCAACTGCTCACCAAGAAAAAGGAATAAAAAAAATCCATAAGCAACTACTTATAAGACAGAAAAATAAATGGTGGCACACACCCAGAGTTTATAATTTCATTAGTTATGCAAAACCATATGGATTAATAATAAAGCAAGCATTTGAATGAAATAAGCAAGAGGTATAAATCCACATATTATACTTTTGTTTAAAAGATCAAAAAGAAAAGCACAAAAACTAAATTCCATATATATAAGAAATATGTGCATATATAATAAAAGAATTGTTCAAAGGCATGGTTTTGGTTTTTTTTAAAGGCAAGGGAATAGATTACACAAAATTCAATATAGTAGTTAACTTTGGGGTAGGTACAGGACACTATAGGAAAAGATGAAAGATGCAATTGGAATATTCTCCTTAAGTTAGATGGTGTTTTCACAGGTATTCCACTATTGCCATGCTTCATGACATATACATGCATACATACATACATGTAGGGATTCATTTTCACTTAATGCAATGCTGGACTAAAAATAATAATCCCCCCCCCCCATGTTTTTGTTTGGACGATAGGGAAGAAAACCTGCCTGGCAATTTCATGGATTAGAATGTGCCTCTTTTAAAACAGAGTGCCTATGTGGCTGACTCAGCCTACCTCCTGTGTCAGGTCTCCTATGCACAGCTGCTGAGTCTCAACCAGAAGTCTAATACGGGAGCAAGAACAGATGGACACAGCTTTCCTTCAATGCCTCTCTGGACTCTCTCAGATATGCCCAAAGAAAGAGCAACACTCTCATCTTTGCAGTGACAGATTTGGGCAAGTCACTTTTTAAAAAAATCTCTTAGATTTTTTAAATTATTTTAAAGATCATTTACTCCAATCATCCTAATTTTTATGTCTATTGCAATTTATGTAGCATTTTATCTCTGCAATGCACTCTATGGTCTCAGTATCTGTAACTTCAAATGGACGATGAATTATTTATAGTTAGAAAAATATGAAACCATCTAAATATCTAGGCATAAAGCAGTGGTAGGAGAGCATGCAGCTGTTTAGTACTATGTTTATGAAGGGTGTACAGTAACACAGAAGATGCTCAAATTATTAAATGAAACACTATAACTGTTTCTACAGTTAAGATCCCAGTTATATAGCACAACAAATGAAACCTATGATTTAAACCAAGCTGGAAAAAATCGACAATCATGTCAAGGGAGTAAAGATACATTTTTTTCTTCCTAAGTTTTCTAAAATAAGATTGAGTTTTGCCCCACTAGACTGCAAACATTCTTGGAAGGGATATTGATTAGATAGATTGACTTTTGGGGAATTGGAGGCACCAATAGGGGTGTCCCATATAAGGGAAGGTAGCAAGCCAGTGACAGCACCATATTATTCAAACTTCCTGTGTTTCTAGCTTTTTATGTCTTAATTCTGAATCCAACTCCTTAACCACACTCATCTCCACCCCCGACATATTCAAGCAAATTAGTGAAGTAAGACAAGTTCTCCAAAGAACTGTTACTAGCACCTCAGTCCACTTATTTAGGTGGTAGTCAGCATCTACCCCATTCACTGCCTTTTTCCTTAAAGTCTTGGTAGGCAGGGAGAAAACAGAATGTGAATGCTAATCAAATTGTCTTTGAAAAGCAGTGCCCATTCTGAGGATGGTCAGTACAATGAATTGATCACCTACTTGAATCAGATCCCAGAAAAGTTAGGCAGGTCACCCCAGCTTTGGGCTCAGAGGGTATTGTCATGATTTAATCACAACGTATGGCTTTTTTAAACAAAGATTTTAATAAAATAAAATAACTTGAAATAATAATGTTTTATTTAAAACTTTGGTGGTCAAGCATGGACAGGGTTTTGGGGAACTAGGAATGTAAATTTAATAGGACCTATTAAAATGAAAAACAGAGCAATTCCTCTTCTATCCATATGGCTGAGGGAACAGCCACGTATTTACAAGTGGACATGGTCAAGGATTTTAATTGCAGAAATGCTTGTTTTATGAAAAGTTGGAAACTACCAACTGTGGTTCTCAAAAAGATAAATAAAATTATTTATAGAGTAGAATATTGATAGCTGTTAAAATGGGTGAGCCATACAGTATATGGATTGACATGGATAAGTCTATTTGCGGGTAAGAGAAACAGATCTTTGAGTATTTAAAAGAAGTAGCTATAGACTTATTGCTCCCTTAAGAATAGATATCAAAATATTTAGTGAAAAGAACAAGTTCTAGAATGACATCTGAAATATACCACTTCTATAAAGAAAATTGACAAATGGTAGCTGTACATTTTTATATGTTCAGATATGTGTGTGTAATAGTACAGAACATCCTAGAAGAAAATATTAAAAATGTAACAAGCATTACCTCTGAAGAGGTGACTGGAAGTGAAGGTGGGAAAGGTAAAAAGAGATTCCAGCTTCATTGATGATATTCCAACTTTCCAAAAGTAAATGGATCCCAGTGTTACTTGTGTATTTGTAATTACTTTTTTAAAGTTTCAGCAATCACTTTATCCTTTGACACACACACACACACACACGTATGTTATATGTGTTATATCCTAGAAACTAAGAACACAGAGCTTTCTGTAAGAAAAGATTTCTGACAGTACCACACCCACTTCCCCCTCCACCTCACCACAAAAGGTACCTCCACCCAGGCAAGTTCCCCCAAAGTCTTTGCTTTACAACCCTCTTAACAAGTCACATTGCCAGCGACTCTGCAGAAAAAGTTATGTCAGAAAACAATTAATTGTCAGAAGTTTGAATTACCTTTCCTTGGTAAATATAAGAGCAAAGTATTTTAGAAATTGGCATCAGCCAAATCAACAAGAGAAAAGAAGGCAACTCCCCACATTTCATACCTGTCAAAAACCACTGCTGAATAAGCCCGCTCAGCAAAAATGACATCGGAAGCCCAGAACTCCTTAGTGGCCTTCAGACCCCTGCCTTTGCCCTCAGACGTGAAGACCTCCACGTTCTCCATTCTCTCTATTGTCATCTCAGGCTCAGGCAGCACAGGGTATTTAGCCAAGACTCTTGTCGCTGCTATTTCAGCACTTCAGCATCCCAAAGAGCAAGTCTATAAATGGACATGCCACCTCCCCTTCCCTGCCCCCTCACTTTCCCCTGGGCTGCCTCCCCTCCTCCACTTTTTCTGGAGGTGGGGAGGAAGCAGGCAAGGGGACAGTGGTCCAGGAATGACCTCTTTCAACACATGGCAAAGTTGACACAGCAGAAAATAATCATGGGCGGGTGTGCTCCTGGGGTTGGGCCTACAAACTTTGAAAACTTTCTTTGCAATAAGCTAAGTCCTGGATTTGCAGTCATGCTCAGATTTAGTTGGAATAGGGAGCACTTGGTCAGTAGGGTATTTTTAGCAGCCAGATGCCTTTGTCAATCCAAAGTAGAGAGCAAATGGTCCAAGAGGAGAAGCGAGGTGATACTTACTGCTCTGGGATTCTTCCTTGTCAGACTTGGAATTTCTCAAATGAGATAGTCCTCTTGCCCCCTACTTCCTCCCTCACGGGTGCACTGTTGGCAGAAAGCAGGGGTCTGCTAAACTGACTCCTTCGGCATCTATGTAACAGTACTAGTTAGGCTACAAGGGCCACCCCTCTTTTCCAATGACCTGGGCCTCCCACAGCACTCCCACCCAGGGCATAGAGGCCTGGGAGTGCCCTGCCTTGGCATCACTGAGGATGTAGGTGTGCAGGACACAGGGAGGATAAAGAGAGGAGGCAGGGCTTGAAAACAAAATCCCCCCTTTCAGTGAACTAAGTAAAACAAAAACAAACTAATATAGTGGTTACCAGAAGGACAGACTGGATTTTTGGTGGTGAACTTAATGTAGCACATAGACATTGATTTAAAATGATGCACACCAATAACTTATATGTGAAAACATAACATTACTTCAATTTTAAAAAATTTTAAAACCTAAAATATAAGCTTGCATTAAGAGCAAAATTGTAAATAATAAAATCATTATGCAAAAAATATTTTAAAACCACATAAAAAGAAAAAGTAAAATCCCCCATTTCTTTCTATCAAATCTCCCTTAACCATGTCTGCTACCAAGGAATTATCAACGGGCTCTGGCCCTCTTAGGCAGGGGTGTGGATGTCAGAGACACAATTCTAAAATCCCCACTTAACTAAATACCACTGCCCTTGATGGCCAGGCAGTTCTCACTGAAGTTGAAAAGAAAAGCACTTGAAGATCCGGAGCTGTGGTTTATCTTCCAGGTAATATTTTTAGCTTCCGGGATGTATCTATTTACAGGAACCCTGCACTCTGGTTCTCTGTGGTTTTCTGGAATCTCCTTGTAAGGCACTGGTCAGTCCTTATGATTCCGCCATCATAACTTAAGCATCTTCCAAAACCCCACTTACCATACTGTCACTTTTGTCAATGAGGACTTCAATAAATGAATTTTGGGGAGACACATTCAGGCCATAGGAGTTAGTAATTTAGATTTTTTTCAGGTATGAGCAAGTAAATTATATTATGTACAAATTCCATTTCAGTGTTTGGATGTTATATATTTACTATAATGAGAGGTTAAGTATAATACTCGACAGGTTAGTTTCTGAAAAGAGTTACAAACTACGACAAACTTAGTGGCTTAAAACTGTAAGTGATCTTACAGTTAGGTGTCCAGAAGCCAGAAACAGGGCTCTGGGCTGAAATCAAGATGTCAGCAGGGTCTCACCCCCTCTGGGGGTTCTAGGGGAAGGAGCTGTTTCCTTGTCTTTTCCAATTTCTAGCATCTGCCTGCACTTCTTGGCTCATGGGCCATTCCTTCATCTTCAAAACCAGCAGTTTAACATCTTGAAATGTCTGGTTCTAAGCCCCTTGTGATTCCATTGGGCCTGCTTAGATAATTCAGGGTAACCTCCCCACCACAAGATACTTTACTTAATCACTTTTGCAAAGTTCCTTTTGCCGTATTAGGCAACAAATTCACAGGTCTGGGGATTAGGACCTGGACATCTGAGGGGGGCAATATATTGTCTTTCTGTCTACCACACTTCAGCAACATAATGCTAATAAGGTTAGATTCAATAACTAAAACTCTGGGCCCAATGTTCTCTCCCTCCTTTTGTCCTGGGGCAGGTAGATTTCTTCTTTGTCTCTGACTGGGCTGACTGTGATATGAAAGAAGGTCCTCATCCCACCATGCTGGCACCCTGATCTAGGACTCCCAGCTTCCAGAACTGTGAGAAATAAAGTTCTGTCATTGATAAGCTTCCCAATCTGAGGTATTTTATTGTGTTGTAGCCTAAATGGACTAAAACACTAACCTAACCTAATAAGGGAGAAATAAAATGAAAGTTAACGTAATATATATTCATTACAATGCTCACTATAAATATGCCTGAGTACAACTATACTGTAAAATATATATAAAAAAAAAAAGTGGTCAGATGTTTGCTTCTCTGAATGGAATCACTGTGATAAGTGAGAGCTAAAAATGTAGGTTGATATTGAGGACACAGATAACACACAGGGCATTGTTGTCTGTGACATAATCTTCTGAAGTAATGAATGACCTATAATCAAGTTCTGAACAAAAGAAAGTATAACCTCCCTTCAGTTAAAAAGAAGTCACATTCCTAGAAAATTTAGTGTACGTTAAACTTTACAAAAACTGCCCTATGATTATATATAAAATAAAGTTCTAGACGTGGATAGTTAAAAACAAAGTTTCATATAACTGAAATGTGCATCTAGATATTTGAGGTTGTGTAAGATGACCAGAGATTCTTCACTGTCTAAGACTGTCCCCTACTTCCCAATGCATCTAGTCTCTCTGGCCAAGACTAGTGAGACATGGGGTGTTAGCACTAAATATAAGGATGGTGATGGGTAAGGAGGCACAGGGCCCTATATTATACATCAGACCAGTCCTGTGTGTAATTTTTGCTCAATTTCCCCTCACTGGAATTGGGAGGCAAACCTTTCCTCGTGGCCCTGGTCCTTCCCCAAATATGCCGGTAATACCCACAATCATTGACAACCAAAATTCCCTTCCTCCTTCCCACCCCCATTTCTAAAATACCTTCTATGTGGTAGAATGGTCACCATTTAGAACTGCTTGTCATCAGGAAAAGTACATCTAGAGTTTTAAAAGGATTTTTTATAGCCCTGCTGGAGTTGCTTAGCCAGAGATGAAAAGATTCAGGAATGATTCGATGTCATACATCAGAGTACAAAAGAAGTAGATTCATTCTGCATTTTCTGAAAGATCAAACTAGGGCCCAGGATGGGCATAATCATGTGGTGTCACAGTTATAAGATGATACACTTGCACACCACAGATTTTTCACCACACTTCTGTAAACGTGCCCCTTCTGCTCCAAGAAGATGGAAAACTTTTCCATTGCTAATGACTTTAACAGCTATCTAGTTTTTTTGTGTATGTGTGTCTCACACACACACACACACACACACACATACCCACACACATACACAGTGAGAAAGGGTGGAAAATGAAACAGTTCAAGTGAAAGAACCCCCAGTCCTTGAGAGAGATCTGACCTAGGAGATTCCAGACAAGAGGAAGACAAAAATGACCACTGAACTCTGCCTCTATTTCAGCTGAACTATCTTCCTACCTCAGTCCATATATGTCAAGAACATCACCCCTGACCTCCGAGCACTCCCACAGTGCTCCTCAAAGTGTGAGGCAACTGTTGCAAGACATGCCAAGCGAGGGTGATGCTGGGTACTCAGTCATGTACCTCAAGGGTGGAAGAAAGTGACATGAAGAGGCCAGGAATGGGGGCTATTTTAAAGAGTTATCTGTGTAGCACTACAAAAGAAGACATGGGCTCCAAGTATCCTTTTAATTGAACTTCCACTGGTTAACCTGCATCTCTTGTGGAATTTGATTCCAGATTCCACGTTGTAGCCTCCAAATCTTTAATCAATGCCTATATTCATATTACCATCCAGAGCCTTTCAGCAAATCACCTCAGAGATCTTCAGAGAGTGATTGTGTCCCCTTCATTTGCATATGTCACAATTTAATATGTAGAAACAAGTGAGAAAGTGAAGTTACAAATGAAATCCAGAGTAATGGTTCATGATAAGTTTTCAATCATTGGGGTAGATTGTGTGGTGCTAATTAATGCTGTGACTGATTTACCATACTTTGGAAAAACTCCATCCCTTCTATTGAAAGTTCCACTGGCTGCAGGGCCACCATCTAGTGGCAAATCAAGGGATTTGCAAGAGCTTAAATCTTTCTAAGACCTGATTTAGTAAAACACCAGTTCTTTATCACTAGATTCCATCCCCACTGTCCGTGAAGCTAAGGTTCATTTAGGCCAGGGGTCAACAAGTTTCCTCTGGGCCTGTAAACTGAGGATGACTTGTGCCTTTTTTAATTGGGGAGTGGGGGAGAGATCAAAAGATGAATATTTTCTAACACAAGAAAATTTTATAAAATTCAAATTTCAAGTGCATCCACTGAAATTTGAATGATTGAATGATTGATCCATTCATTCATTCAATTCATTATCACTGCAAGCGATCAAAGAAAAAGCTCTATGCACATCTAGCCACTCACATTCCAGGACATCAGAGGCAGGTTCCCTCCTTAAGGGTTCATTATATCCTGCATAATCACATCATTGACAAAACTCCACACTTTCTCTAGTCTCTATGTGCTTGCTAAAATAACACACTTGCTTTTATCTTTCTTCTTCTGGCTTCAAAATATTTTTAGTCGCAAATTGCTTTCTTCCCCAAAATTCCTAAATGCATTCATTCCACATGCATTTGTCATCACATGTATCAGGCACTAAGCTCTGTGCTACCAAGATTAAACACATGTAGGCCCTCTCTTTATGATATTGACCATTTAGAATGGATGGTGGAAAAGTGTGGAAAGAGCATTAAGAGCAAGGGGGAGGGTAGCGAAGGCAGCCTGAGGAATCAGGAAAGATTTCAGAGAAGTGGCATACGAAAATAAGCAGGGAGGGGCAGAGGCAGAACTGGAAGAGACCACTTCAGTCCCAAGGAGCATGAACAGACATGAGGATATAAACAATAGCATAACATGTGCAGATAATTGCAATCAGTTGGGGGCTACATAAGCACTCATATTATACTTCTGTTTATCGTTCTGTTTATCATATCATTCTGTTTATCATACCAGAACACAATAGTCCCCCCTGACAAGGATATGTTCTAAAACTGCCAATGGATGTCTGGGACAATGGATAATACCAAAACCTATATACACAGTTTTTTTTCCCCTATATATACATGCCTATGATAAATTTTAATTTATGAATTAGGCACAGTAAGAAATTAATAATAAGATTAACAACATACTGTACTAGGAGGTATGTGACTATGCTCTTTCTCAAAACATCTTATTGTATATATTATTTTCAATGGTAATTGATACATATAACTGAAACTGAGCAAAGTGAAACCCCAGATAAGGGGGAGACTACTGTGTTATTGCCTTTGATGTCCCAGAGTTTTATATACATTTGAAAACTTTTCTATTGTTTCAACAACAACAATAACTGTCTGAATGCTTGAAATCATGCTTTACTAACATTACCTCGTATTTTTCACATCCTTTGAGGTAGTTATTATGGAAGCCTCCTACTTAAAATGCAGCAATATCTCTTGAGAAACTCCCATTTGTGCACACGAGACTATACAGGAAGGCTAAAGCAACACTCTGTGAAAACAAAAATGGGAAACAAGCTAAACAATGTCTAGCTGAAAGACAAAGGACAGCTCATGGTCTGTTTGTAAGAGGGCCAGAGAGGAGCAACCTCCAAGCCAGTGGGTTGCGCTCATAGCCAAACGGAAGGTGCAGCTTTTGACTGCCCCAAGACTCCCTAAACTGGGGGTACTGGGAACTAGGGGTAGAACTGAGCCAACTTGTAGGCCTTAAAATGACTGAACACAAGTGGGTCACTCTCTTTTTTTGACTTTCCTTTGTATCCAGGTTTCTGCACAGCCGACACTAATGAGAAAATATATTGTTGAGCAAATGAATATAAAAAGATTCCAACAGCACTTCCAGCCCAGGTGCAATGAACATTCCAATGCAGGCATAATTAACAAGTGTGCTCACTTACAGCTCCTTCCTTTCAAGATTCATGGCCAGGGACTCGGCACTCTTATCTACAAGGTTGGGCAGCCAACCAGCTAGTCTATCTTTCCAAGGTCATCCCCAAATGCCTGCATCTTTCCCGCCTTGTCTGGGGATGTTGCTGCAAATGGTTGTGCCTGGTGAAAAATGATGCTATTACAATGTAACAGATATGGAGACAACTGTGTATAAAAGGAATCCTTGGTCTTCAAACAGGTGCTCAGACCTTACTGGGCTACCCAGGTCTGGGACCTCACACGTGAGTAATAAAGCTTCTCCTGACCTCACCATTCCTGAAGTACCACTTGTTCTTCCTCTACCTGGCTAAAAGGCTAAAATTTATTTCTACAACAATGCAATCTGCTGGTAAGACAGATGGAATGTGGTCATGTGCCAGCCAAAAATTTTCTTTCCCTTCTCACCTCTCCCTTTTTCATTCCCTATGTAAATAAATCCCTTTAAATCTTTTTGTTTTTTTAAATTTCTCCCTGCGTGTCTGCTTTTGGGTGTTGTCCTGCATTCTTAAGTGCACCAATGAGGACTCACAACCCCCATCATCCCAGTTTCCCCCACCTCCACATTTGCCCTATGACATATTCATACAATACAGAACTATTGTTATAGAGCAACCCCGATATTAAACGGGTTCCTGGCTGTGGGTCCTCACCCACGCGCTTTAAAGGGACTTATGAATACTCTACTACAGACACACACAAAAAGGTTAATAAAAGGTTTATTTACAAGAGGAAAGGAAATAAGGAAAATGTACAACTCAGGGAGAAAATAGGGAAATAAAGTCTTTAATGCGTCCTACCCGATCCGACGACCTGGAAACCCAAAGTCACTCTCAGAGCTGGCCGGACGCTGCGAGCTGGTGGAGAGCCCAAAAATGGGGTCCCCCAAAGCCCACGTGTCTGCCTTTTCTATCCACCTGGCTGCTTAACCCCACCCTCAGGTCCCAGCCACCTTCCCTTTGGTGGTGATGGGATTTGGAGTTCCCAGTGTCTTTGGCTTTGACCTGGGGTGGGGGTGGAGTCCACAAAGCCTATATGGAAATAGCTTTGGGACATCCTTTTCCCCCTAACACTATGATAGTGAATGAAGTAAACTCTCATATCTAAGCAGGCATTAATATTTTTTTTTAAATGGCAAGTGTGGGGGGGAAGCAAGTAAATAACATTTATCTAAAGATTTAAATCATGCAAAGCAATACTTCATGTTACTTAGGGATACGTATATAAGAAGTAAAAGTTATAAAGAAATGAATGGATATGAGAAATGCTGAATTCAGGTTGGTGTTTACTTCTGAGGGAAGGAAAGGTTCATAAGGAAGCAAGGAAATGATACCGGAATTGTCAGTCTCCCAGCCAGGAATGGATCTCAGGCTGCAGGGCAGCGCTGAGCCTCAGTCACTAGACCCCCACGGGTTGGTGTCTCACGAAGCCGCAGCAGGAACTTCACAGACTCTCAGGCAAGCAAGCAAGAAGAGGCAGGTTTGTTTTGAGAAAGAAAAAGTTTATTGAGGAGAAAAAGAGCAGAAATAAAGTGGGACTCCCAGGCCAGGAAACCAGGCCTGGGAGGGGCAAGGAAGCCAAAGTGGAGTTGTGTCTCAGGGAATATATATACCTTTTTTTCCCTCATTATTTTAAAGCTCCACCAGTCTCTTTGTGATTGGTTAGTTTTCGGCTATTTTACTTAATTTGCTACTGAGTGGGAGATTTTTACATTTTTTATTTAACAGTTTTGTCTCTCCCCATTTGTTGTATCTTTATCTTTATGGCCCAGTTCTCTGGATGGGCATTCCTGTATTGAAGTTAAACAGTTGTCTTTCTAAGTTGTTCATAAATTAAACCACTCTCTATTTCTCTAATCTCTGCCTCCCTTTACCACCTGAAAAAAACCAAGACCAGCTTTAACAATGTTGTCCTTGGTCCTGAGATGTTTGTTTTTCTTAGTGAAATTGGTTACATTCCCTTGGTTGTCCTTATCTCTGAAGCCTCCCTAAATTCTTCAGAGTTCCTCTCCTACACTGTCCCTAAAACTGCCTAATTTCTAACTTGCCCTATGTCTCAGAAAGACCATTCCAGGAAGGAGCAGCCTAGACATTGAGATATACAATAGCTCAGTAGTGGAATCAGGAAAGATTTAATATTTACTTAATCATTCGATGAAAAAAGGGTGGGAAGGGGAGAGCACTAGAGAAAGACCTCAGGGAGGTGCAGAGAAGCCAGGTACTACTCAGGTTTGATCTTTCCCAACAAAGGGGAGCCAGTCATGAATTCCAGATACTTCGATTTGGCATCACTATAGAGAGTAGATTGGAATGGTGAAGACAAAGGAAGGCTGATGGGATAGGCCTCAAATGAGATGAGAACCTGAAATTAAGTAATGGCAGTCTGACAAGGAAAGGAGAGGATAGCGAAGAGAAACTCTTGCATAGCCCACCAGCAGACAAGCCGCTCCACAGGGAAATGGGTGGGACATTACCTAGCAGTGAGATGAATAGCGTACCATATGCAACAGCTTGAATGAAACTCAAAATGTTGACTGAAACAAGTCACAGAATACTGCACAGAGAAAGATACAACTCTTAAATTTAAAACCAGTCTCAGCTTTTTGGAGTCACATAAACATGTGCAGATACATGGACACATAGTCATGAAAGAACCGATGACTACAAACCGAAAGTGACTTCTTTGAGACAGCGGACGAGATAAGATGGCGAAGGGCCTGTCTCTGTGCACGCATTGCGAGAGGGATCTAGAGAAGGGTCATTAATAAACCAATGACAACATGTTACTGTGACCAAGGGCTAGGCCTAGTCCACTATGGATGAAAGGCCCTAATAAAGGAGAGAAAGATGAGGCAAGATGTGTATTTTTCAACTACTTTGGAGGTATGATCCGAAGATTTCCAGACCTTTTCCCCCACAGCTGGATTCGGACTCACTCTCAGAAAGCCGAGACGCCGCCCTTGCTATTCCCCGCCCCCAACCCCGGGAACCGCAGGCGCGCGGGCCTGGGGCTCGCCGGCTGCGCCCGCGAGGAACCCGGAAGCGGGGCTGAGGGGCCCGGCGAGCAGGAAGGCGGGGCTGCGGGGGGGCGGGGGGCGGGAAGGCGGCCGGCGCAAGCGCAGTAGCGCGCTTCGCCGCCATGGCGTGGGCGCCGTCCAGTCAGCTGCGGGTGGTGGCGGCGACTTCCCCTCTGGAAGCCGGGTCTCCGCCTCCTCCTCCACCTACCCCGCCTGCTCGGTGGCGGAGGCGGCAGCGGTCGTCCCTGCCTCTCCGCCACCTCCACCTCGGCCTGTGTCCCGGCCGGCGGCGTTGGCGGGGAGGGGGACTGTAGTTGTAGACGCCCGCCCCTGCCTCAGAGAAGGTGAGTTCCCGCCCCGGCGGCGGGAGCGGCCCCTCTTCAGCCCCTGCACTGCGGGGCCCAGTAAAGGCCCGGCGCACCCCGCCGGCCGGGCTCGCCCCGAAAGTGCGAAATGGCCGACCGGGCCGGGCCCGGAGTTCCTGCGCTCTCCACACCACCCGCCGACCCCGGGAAGGGGCGCCAGGGCCCCCAGTGGATTGTGGAGAGTAAAGGAACGCGACATCATGCTGAGGAGGCGGAGGTTTGAGTGGGGACGAGAGGCGACCAGGCAGAGAGATCGTGGACTGTCAGGGAGAGGGAAGGGGGGTTGATGAGAAAACTCCCAGACTGAGGGGACAGAGGCAAGGAGACGAGAGGCCTAAGACGGGAAAGGGACATCACCTCGATTTGCACTAAGGGAACACCCCGGCAAGTAAAGAGAGGTGGAGTTAGGAATTGGGGGACAGTAGGAAGTCGCTTGGGAGCTTCAAGTTGTCGGGACCACTAGGAGGTGGTGAGGGTTTTGAGGGATCCCTTTGGAGAGATTTCCTTGTCTTTCTAAGGATAACAGCCCGTCAAACAAGTTTCTAAGATTTTCAGGCCTTGCTTGAGATGGTCTGAGTTTTATTATGTATATGCCACCGTCAAAGACATCAAAGCCTGACATTAATCAGAGCAGTAATAACAGATTTTATGCCCTAACTACTGACATGGGGGCAGCTTAGCTCCATTCAGAAAAATGCCCCGGGGTGACTGGACGTTTTAGAGGGGAAATGAGGTAGTGGGTGAGAAAAGAGTGTTCTGGGAGGTGAAAAAGTAGAGACCCAGGCAGTGTGAATGCCAGCAGTGTTGTGTGCTGGTCATTATGGAAGTTAGGATTCTAGCTTCCCACGGAGTCTGGGAGGCAAAGAACCGGTCCTTTCTGAAGATTGCATTGAAATGGATGGCTTTGTGGCCCCGGAGAAAGACCCCTCCTGAGTTGTAGGAAATACGTGTACATCTCAGAGGAAGTGAGGGAGGGAGCTCACTTGTCAATCTGTTTTACTAAGTACTCAAAAGCTGGGCGATCAGGGACCTATCATCAGGTGTTGATTGGAACAGGATGTTCTTTTCGACATCCCTGAGCTTTTTACTCATGTGAACCCAGAAGGGGCCTTGATCCCACCGAATTGGCCTTAGATGCTCAAGGCCCTGGTAAAGTTGGGTCAAGTCTTTTTGTGCCGTTTGTTTGGAAGGAGTGTTCTGCGGTTCTCACCAACACATTTCCCCTAACATAAAAAGGTATTTCTTGAGCATTTCAATCTAAGAGATGGTTGAGTTCATAAAAATAATATGTACCTGGGAACTGCCTTCTGTGCCAACTGTGAGAACAAACTTTTAAGACAGCTTTGAAAACGATTTTAGGTGGTGTAGCTTGATCCCACTGCAGAAGGTCTCAGTGAAACATTCAGCTATCTTCATTTCATAATTAATTTTTAGTACTTGCTGTGTTGCTTTATGTTGCACTGTGTCTCCCGAGTGAAAGACGGTGAAATTATTGTAGACTAATTTAGATTTCTTTATCTTGGAGGAATAAATATAATAGCCTCACAAAAATAATATTTTCACCCTCTTCATGTTATATTCTACTTGTTGTTCCATAATCTTACACCTTTCACTTTGGAGGAATGACAAAGCAGTAAAATATCATAAATATCTGAAAACATTTTTGTAAGCACTTCATATAAATTCCATTCATTAAAAGGGGTTATTAGAAATTCATTGCAACCAAATAATGTTCCATTCAGTCTCTTACTGAAGACAGTCTTTGAAAGATTAGATTAAATGTATTTAATCAGCCTGATAGCATAGTATCATTTTCTGAGATAAACAATAAAATCTGGATTTTTTGTTTTTATACCAAACTTCTTTCTCTCACCAACAAGGAAGGCTGTATATAGGTGTCACCCACAAGCAAGCGTCAGGACTACAGTTTAATTTGACTTCCATAGCCAGATCACAGGAACATTTGGAAATAGTTTCTTGTGAAAGAAATGACTTCTTGCCAGTCCTAGCATTTTGTTTGTAGTTAGTGATAACTTTGAATTTGTGCAGTTATTAAAAACAGTGACAGTTCACACAATATTAGCAATAACCTTTCTATACCACTTTAAGGAAGTAGGAGAGTGCTCGAGTCTTGACTTGTAGCAGGTTCTAGTGCTGATTACCTCACTAGCTGTGGGGACTTGAGTAAATCCCAAACTTTCTGGACTTGAGTTTTATCATTTGTCAGGGGAGGAGTAGGACTAGCCGGATCAAGTGGTTCTCAACCAGGGGTGATTTTGTTGTTCTCCCACCACCACCCTCTGCCATCCCCCAATACCACTCCCAACCGAAAGGACATTTGGCAGTGTCTGGAGATACTTTTAATTTTCACCTTTAGGAAAGGATGGGCATGGTGAGCACAGGTGCTACCAGCATCTGTGTAAGCTACCAGCATGGTATATAGGCTTGAGAAGCTGCACACATCCTAAAATATATCGGCAGCCCCCATACACACAAAGGATCATCCCACCCAAGATGTCAGCATTGAGATTGAGGAATTCTATGCTACCCAAACCCTGAGGTCCTTGACAGTTTCAGAACTGAGTTGATTTTGCAGTTCCTAATGTTATTGCCGTGGCATGGCTTTGTTCTATAAGAGCAATTCATAAAATATCCTTTGACCTATAGAGACCATAGATGACATTCAAAGAATAATGAAATTTCTGTAGATTTAGGACTGAGACTACTCAGGAGGATTTGAAAACCAGTATCATTTGTTACTTAAAAATTATCTGTTGTCATTTCTAGTAAATAACCTTCATTAGCCTTCAGTTAATTGCTACTTAACAAATGGTCAATATCTGATATATTATTTCAAACACTTTAATAGGATTCAGTATATTTTTAGTTTAGGTCATTTATAAAAGCCTTAAATAATTGGCAATTATGATAGTACATAAGCAAGAAGAGGAAAGAAATGTTACTTGGTACTTAATATCATTTTTTTTTTCCCCCTAAAAATACTTTATCAGATTCTTCGAGGAGTAAAACTATTGGTGTGTTTCTATTTATTCAACTCTGACTTTCAAGATCTTGATAGGAACATTGAAGCTGATATGAAGGTTATCTGCTAATACTTGTAACTGTAACACTCTTATGAGGAGTTATTCCGTATTGGGCTTGATAATGAACAAATGTTAGTATTAAATATTGGCAAGTCCGGAATATATAGGTGGTATAAGATTACAAATAGGAAATTCAAAAATTAAACTGAGTCACAAAAGAAATACGTGACCAGACTTAAATGAAAAGACATAAACAGAATTTATGGTCAAGGTATCAGATTTTTCCACAGCACTTTATAATTCATTCAGTGAGGTTTCTCAAATACTTTTGACAGCTTAAAAAAATTTCACTGAGTAATGATAGCCCTGAGAAATCAGTAAAAATAAAATTACATGTTTATCTGCTGCTGCTTTTTAGGAAGAAATAAATGGACTCAGTTTTTTACTGAAGGGTATTTGACTCCTTATTGAATCACTAATCCATTTATATAACAATTGCCTAAAAAAATTTCCCTTTTCATGTTTTTAAGCAGAAGCTCAAGTCCTTACATTTATTCAGAAAACATTTGAACTTCTGCTCTGTACCAGATATTATGCTTGGCACTAAGAATAACAGATGAACCAGACATAACCCTTTTAAAGAGCTCAGTAGTAATGTTTGTTAGTGATATTAGAGAGGGACAGTGGAGAAACTGCAGTTTGAAATATGGATCAGTCAAACTCCTGGAGTATCAGGAGTTGTTCATTGTTTTATACAAATCTGCCCATGGCATTTTTGATACAGACACACCAAAACACATTATATTGTAAATCTAGTGTTGGCAGCTGGGAACACTAATGGGAGGAGAGGATATCTGAAGAGACATTAATGACTTTCAGATCTACATTTATTCAGTGTCAATATGTGAAAATAGTGACTTAGGCACATTAAAACAACTAATTTGAGGTCACCCCTACTACGTTCACCATTTTATGTTAGGACATGAGCATTGATTTTTTTTTTCCCTCCTCCATACAGGTGCATTCACATTAACTAACCAACACTGTGAAAGGAATGGTATGCATTTGATAGCACTCTAATGTAGGATGTCTGCCTTGGGTTCGAATAAAATTACACACGCATGATCCTTGAGCTCAGTTGCCATAGAGTACTTAGATGAATTGCTACTCAAAGACAAAGTTTGAATAAAGTTTAAATAAAAGCAACTTTTATATTAAATATGTAACTAGTACTCCCAATTAAATACTTTAATTCCTTTGTATTTTTTCATTAGAAATATGTCATAGTAAACCTTAGTAATTTTTGCCATTGTTGTTTTAGTGTGAAGTAGCTGGAGCTTGACAAAGTCAGGTCAGATATTAATCTCATTTCCTGAAAAGGCAAGGTTAATAACTAACAAAGCAAAGAGTATTCATGGTACTGACAGGTACAGGGCTGTACTCCCAGCACAGTTAAGATCTCAGAACTTTAATGGGGTTTGACCTTCATGGTAAAAAGGAATAAAACAACATACTTTGGCAAAGATAATAGAATGTTACCTAGTCTCCTAAAACTTAGTATTGCACTCTGCTTAGTCTTTCCTGAAATTGTAATGGCGTTAAAAGATGGCAAAGCTCAAGAGCAGGTACAAGAAACGAGGATGTCCATTCTCACCGCTTCTATTCAATATTTTCCTGGAGGTCCTAGCCAGTACATTCAACCAAGAGAAAGAAATAAAGGCTTTCAGATTGGAGAGGAAGAAACAATACTGTCTTTATTTGCAGATAATATGCTTGTTTATGTGGAAAAGAATTCGTCATTCTAGATGTCTCATAGATGAGAATATTTTCTTCCATTTTGTGACTTTTTAACTTTTTTACTGGAGAGATGTATAAATCATGGAGGTCAGAAGATGTTCCGGTTTTTAAAAAAGGGAAAAGTGGATTCCAGGATGTAAACTGGAAGTTTTTATCAGTTGGGAGGGCAACCAAGCATAACCGTTAATGATATATTCTGAAGCCAGAATGCCTCTGCTATTTACTAATTGCAATCATGGACATGTTCCTTAACTTTGCTATTCCTCAGTCTCCTCTTCTATAAAATATGGATAATAGTAGTGCTTAGCCCATAAGGTTCTGAGGGAAATAAAATTAGTTACTGTTTATAAGTGCTTCAACAGTATCTGGTACATAGTAAGGGCAATACTGGATAAGTCTTATGAAACTGATTATTACTAAGGGACTTATGAATGTAATACTTTAAAATGAACATTAAAAGGTAATGTGGATTTACTGAAAACACAAACATGTCTCATTTTCCTTTCTATGAAAAGTCTACTGGTAGATCGTAGGACCATTGTGGGACCATATTTCTCAGACTTCCTTGAGTCTTTTGAGGTGTTCAGTAGTATATCAAGAGGCACTGGCAGTTTGAATAGCACATTTTATTTAAAGTTTAAAGACTCTTTTAAGACTAGTGTTCAGGAAGTCCATAAATTCTTAAGGTAAACCATGAAACTTTTAAATACATGTTTTTGTGATTGGTCTCTTTAACCTCGCAATGAAAATTTCCTTGCCTACCTATAAAATACTTTGGTAAAATGATTGAGATTGAGAACCATTGCTATAGAATGGTTACAATTTAAGAGGACATGTCATGTATCTTTAAAATATTAACAAAATGGAAAAATAAGAGTGATGTCACACAGAAAGACTTGAATATTCAGATCCATAAGAGGAAGGTACATGGGGCATGGAGTGGGGAAACATAGTATTTGAAAAGATGCTAAATTTAATTTTCAAATAAACTCACATTCTGTCAAATTCTTAATATCTCCCTGATTAAAATCATAGATTACTGATGGATGTAGCAAAAAGGTAACTTCTTTGTCATATGCCATAATATTATCTTGGGCTTGTCCTACTGAAAGTTTTTACCAGTGCCGTAGATGAAGACATAGATGAAAACTCTTACCTTTGCAGAGCCATAGTAAATTTAAAGATTGAAAGAATTTTAATGTAAAAAATCTCATAGATTGGAATAATTAAACTCATGAGATGCAGTATAAAGCCTGCATTTTGAAAAAGTCATGTTACATTTATTACCAAGTGGGAGAAGAGCCAATATAGGGAATGAAATGTTGCCTCTAGTATTTTAACAATTACAAAGGTCCGAAGAAACTATAATATGATACCTATTTTTTTTAAAAAATAATGCCAAGGAATATGGTAAAAATGGAACTAGCATCCAGGTCAAGGGACATGATCATTTCATTGTGCTCTACAGACTTGAAGTCTGTGTTCTTCAAACTGTAGAATGCTACAACCCGTAATAAGTAAATGTATCCACTAAGAAAATGGAATAAAGGTAGCATAAATGTTTTCTGAGGGAAGCTTTCTACAATACCTATAATTTGCTATCATACCTTCCTTCTTTTATGGTTCCTTATTGTCCACCATGTTCACAGAAGTTTGGCCAGTGTCCAACTGTTTTAATTTATAATCTTTATAACAAATTTCAAGGTACATAGTACATCTGCAAGTTATCTCAACTTGGTTCTAGAGCTATAGAGGAATAGAACACACAGAATAGGAAGGGAAAGGACAGGTGTGACAGACACTTGATAGAATCTAAGTTTATTCCAAAGTCAAATCCACCATCTTTTTGAACACTAAGCTTCTCCACTCCACTCCCCACGCCCCTCCTTCTGGAGAATAACAACAAAAGCAGTAACAGTGATAATAATACCTCTCTTCATCTTCATTCTGACAAAAATAACTTTACCCAAAATCAAAGTCTCAGAGTCATCTGTGCTTCTCTGTTCCTTCTACCTGCTTTCCCAGCTACCACAAATTCCTTCGATTTTACCTTTAGAATGTTTCTTTCTTCCTTTTTCTGTTCTCACTGCCACTCTTCCGCTTTAGCCCAATATCTCTTGCCTGCAGTACCCTCCTAACCTATATCCCCATTTCGAGTCTCTTCCTCTATTGGCTACAGTATTAAATCCAAATATCCGAAGAAGGCCTATTATAATCTGGCCACATTCTGCCATTACAGCATAGTCTTTCATGACCTTCATGCATATCTTATTTAAAACAGATGAGCATTTTCTAGTGCCTATCCCTCCTCTAGAATGCCCTTTCTTTACTCATTTTTAAAATTTTATCTATTTTATTCTCCTGTCTTTTTAAAAATTTTTATATAGCTTATATATATTTTACATCATTGTTCATTTTTGTATATTTGCTTTCTCCTCTTGGGTGTTAAGGATCAATCCAGAATCTGTTCTTCATAAAACGTTTCCCAAACCCTTCACAAGAAAACATTCTGTTTTCCTATTTTATAGCACTCAACATGCTTTTGTCTTACATTTTAGTTCTTTCATATCATTTTCAAAACTGTAATTTTCTTGATGTTAGGACTTGCCTTGTTTACTTATTTATAATTCCTAGTGTGTGAAACAGCCATGTATATATAATGGAAAGTGTCCAAATAAACCATTGTTTAAGATCAGCACTATCAATTAACACATGAGGCAAGTTATTTTAATTTCTTTGAATCCTGCTCTTTAAAGAGTAGGACATTTGGGGCATCCCTGGTGGCGCAGCGGGTTGAGAGCAGCACTGTGAAGCTGTCCACAGCCTCTGCAGTGCGGATTCGATTCCCAGCCGGCCAGGGAGATACCCCACATGGCGCAGCAGACCTCTCCTGGCTCGCCCGCTGCGCCCCTCAGCAGTGTCTTCAGTCCTTCTGCCTGTTCTGCTCCCTGCTCTGTCTCTGGTGAATTCTCTCACCCTCCCACTCCTGGCCTGTACCCCAGTGCTTGTATAAATAAATAAATCTTAAAAAAAAAAGAGAAAAATATAATGAAGAGTAGGACATTCCACTTAACCTTACAGAAGTGAAAGACTGAAAGAATTACCTCTTATCTTGTTTGGCATACACAAGTCACTCAATAAATATTCATCTCTTTTCCCTCCTACCTAGTCCCATAGTACTCACTATGGTACCTTGAAGACAAAACTCGATAATGTGTTTTGTTTTGTGTTTTTTTTAAGGATGACAGTCTTTTTTTTTTCTTTTTTTAAGATTTATTTCTTTTTACAAGCACTGGGGTACAGGTCAGAGGCACGAGAGAGTGAGAGAATTCACCAGGGACAGAGCAGGGAGCAGAACAGGTAGAAGGAGCGAAATACAGTGCTGAGAATGCAGCGGGACAGCCAGGAGAGGTCTGCTGCGTCATGTGGGTATCTCCCTGGCCGGCTGGGAATCGAACCCACACTGCAGAGGCTGCAAACAGCTTCACAGCACTGCTCTCAACCTACTGCGCCACCAGGGAGGCCCCATAATAATAATGTTCAGTAAAGCCCAGTGTTATGGAGAATTTGAACTAAGTGATATGGAAATTGAAAAATAAAGGAGTAACATTGAAAAACATTATAAAGCCAGCGTTGATATGACTCAAGATTTGATAAGGAGAAAAATAGCTGAGATTTTGAGCTTAGGAATGTGATGTTTAAGAGAGATAGAGAAAAGCAAGAGCTATTGATAGTTTGGTGGTGAAGAAGTTAAAGGTAATTTCAAGTTTCTTACCAAGGTGTCAACTTAGAGCACTGACTTTTAGAAATGGGGAATCTGACGTTAAGGGTTGAACCAGGAGTGAAAATCATTGCCTTTTTTAAGGATATCTGGAGTTTCTAAATTTACTAGTCTTCTAAGTTTACTAGTCTTCTGTAAATTTTCCATCCATACTAAGTTTTGATTGTCACCAAAAGACATTCTCCAGTTCTTAATAAAGATTTGTAATAAAAAAGTCAGTGTTCCATCACCACAGTCAGGTTATATATTTTAATTCTGAATCAATGAAAGTTCTGAAAGCCTTATTAGTTGACTTTTTTTTTTTTTGGTCTTGCTAAACTTTAGGGTCAATGTAATTAAATTATATACTTTAAAACAACTCAAAACTAATTTAGAGAGAGATACATTAGAGATTTATAAGTAGTCATCTAATCTCTCCAAATGTTTACTTATAATTTTTTGAAACATAGTATTTTTATTCAAAACTTTCGTTTTTATTTTTTGTGTGTGTTTTTTTCCTTTGTTTTTTTCTTCTTGTCTTTCTCTTTTTTGGAGATTTTTGGGGGGACAAAAATTAAAACAAATATGTACAGAGGACAAATTTAAAGTGTTTTCCCATATTCCTTTCCTAACCCCGTTAAATTCCCAAACCCCATTAAATTTAGTGTTTATCTTCTCAGATATTTTCTGTGGGCATTCAGCTAACACACAAGATCAGATTGTCGAACATGAATCAGTAATATTACCTAGCAACAAGTTCACTAATATAGGCAACCAGAGGTGCTAATGAAACAGTATTTACAGTAAATACACATGATGACCCTTCTGACCACTTTTTCCTGCATTGGACATGCAGCTCCACCCAGAATAATGGATGAGCTTTCTATTGATAGAATAATAGCCAATAAGGTTTCTAATAAACAGAGGAGGTTTCTAAGTGAGGGTCACCCCAGGGAGTTGCATCGTTTGTGATGTACTTCAGGGAACTGCCTCATAAATCCTGCGATTATTTACTGTAGCTAATCAATCTTTAGCCAGGAACATCTTGTTACGGACATTTTAGAGACAAGGTCTTGTCCTCCTAGTAAATATCATTAAGCTCTTTACTCAGTGGTCGGGAGGTTACCTGCCTTCTTCCCTCTTCCCCCTCAAGAGGAGGAGGAGTGAGCAGTCACTCTTAACTTCTTCCTTACAGTAAATATATATATATATATATATAAAATCTGTTTAATTTGTAGTTGTGTATGTATGTTGAATGTCTCTATACTAAAGTTAGATTTTATAATCAATAGGTCAATAAGTAAGGTGTTTTACATCTTGTTTTTTCCCCTTAATATGTCACGGATATTTCTCTATGCCAATATGTGTGGTTCCGATTCATTCAATTAAATAGCTGCATAGAAAATACAGTTTTGGTGTTCTGTGATTGACATATTTATAAACTAGCAAATGTCTATAGAATAAATTTTAGCAGCTTTAGATAGTAATGCAGACTTTTACTATATATGTAGTAATTTTGACATGTGGTATGGAACACTTTCAGCAAAACTACAAATTGAAGATTTGTGCAACCCAGCCTCAAGCCATTCTGTCATGCCATTTTTCAACTGTAATGTGATCATTTTGTGTCTCTGTGTCACAATTAAGTTATGTCCTTTTTTTAGACATAGTGCTAGTCCATACTCAACAGATGATAGTATAGCATAAATATGACTTTTACATGCACTGGGAAACAAACAAAAATGTAATGGGACTTGATTGCAGTATTTGCTTTATTCAGTAATCTGAAACCTGCAATATATCCAAGGCATTGAATATATAAATATAATTATAGCCTTGAGTGGTTTACCTGAGCTTTGTTGTTGTGACCCTTGTTTGTGGTCATGTTTGTACAAACTGTGGAGGGTGGTTGCCCCCTGCAGGTAAAGATGGTTTGTGGTTCCTCTATAATTCTAAGATGACATTCATTGTATAGCTAGAATCTGTGACTATCTGAAAATAGACTGCATTTCTTGAGATTTTCTGTGATAAAGCACAAAAGTGTCAAGGCTAGAGATTTCTTAGCCCAGCCTTTTAGTACTAGTGCCCCAGACCATTTTCATAAAGTTCAGATTCCTGCTGGTGCTACACTAACTTCTTCAGAATGACATTTTCTGTTTACCACATTAAACATTAGAGGTTTACTGAATGTTTTCATGCTTAAATTGCTATTATAGTGAGCAAAAAGCAAATACAATAATAGCCTTTTAAGCACGCAGGAAATTGATATTTGAATAATATATGAAATATCTAGTCGAAAACTTAAAGTATTACCTTAAATGTTTAATATGATCTGTCTTACCTCCTTTATTTTATTCATAGATAACATCGAATGAACTGAACTATTTCCAGATACCTTTTGTAGAAGGTATATGTGTTGTAATACTGTAGTCTGAATCACTGAGGATTTCACACTATGAGGTAGGTTGAAAATAAAGCGCTAAATCCTAAATCATGGGATTATTTCTACTGAAACTGATACTTTGATTTTAAAGCAAATGAAATGCTATTCCTAAACTCTTAGTTCAGGCTAGATATATCAAAATTCATTAATGCTATCTTCAATTCAGAGGGGTATATTTGTGGTGACTTGGTTCTAAAATAAGATATTATTTATTGCTCCAGGTAAAATACATGCTCAAAAGGTTAGCTTTACTTTGAAATTTATAGGAAGCAAAATGAAAGAAATTGACACTAGATTTTTATGAGTTTTCGGATAACTGATCTGTATTAATGCTGGAATTCTAGACCTTGAATTATTTCATCTTTATAACAAGATTGTGCTTAGTTTCAGGTATATGGGAATAGACTATTGGACAAAAATAGAGTTTTATAATCTCTGCATCATGGTTTTTAGCTCCCCAGCTGGTATACAGTCTCACTATTTGGAGAAAGTTGGTGCTAAAAAGCTGAAGCAGTTAATGAGTGAATATGTTCAGATTTCTCCACAAAGTTCTCAGCCTGATAAAGGTAAGATTCCATTCATCATTTTTCATCTCTCTGCTATCTGTGTTCTTCAGGGCTGGTTTTTCAAGTGTTCATCTATGGTAAGCCATATCAGTACATTATTCCTTTTATTGTTAAGTAATATCCTATTGTGTGAACATACCATGATAGACATTGAGTTTGTTTCTTCTTTTTAGCTGTTTGAATAGTACTGCTACCAACATTTACATGTTTTGTGTAGAAGTAAGTTTTAGTTCTTTTGATTATTTACTTAGGGATGAAATTGCTGGGTCATATGGTAACTCGATGTTTGACATTTTGAGGTACTACCAAACTGCTTTCCAAAGTAACTGCAACCTTTTCACATTCCCACCAACAATGAAGTTTCCAGTTTTTCCACATTCTTGCCATCACTTATCTGTCTTTTTGGCTATAGCAATTCCAGTGGCATGAAGTAAAATCTTTTTATTATCAAAATTTTTCAAAGATAAAAATAGAAAATTTTCCTTTTACATCATCTAATTTCAATAATTTATTCATTCACCTTCATCAACATTTGGGTTTTCTTCCTTTCTGGGGTTATTACCAAAAAAACAAGCAAACAAAAAACAAACGAAAAACCCTGCTGTGAACATTCTTGTTTATGTGAACATATATTTCATTTTCCCTTGGGTAAATATCTAGGAGTGGAATAACTGGATCATATGGTGGGTATATGTTTAACTTTCTCAGAAGTTACCAAGCTGTTTTCTAATGGTTGTACCATTTTTACATCCACCAGGGTGTTTGAGAATTCCAGTTGTTCTACACCTCATGTTGTCATCTTTTTCACTGTAATCATTCTAATGATTACTCATTCTAATGAGTACATAGTGGTATCTCATTGTGGTTTTAATTGCCATTTACTTAATGTCTAATGATATCAAGCATCTTGTCCTGTGTTTATTAACCTTTTGTGTATTTTTATGAAGTGTCTGTTCAGATATTTTACCCATACTTAGTGAAATACTTGTTCATTATTTTATGCTAATCATAATTTTTATAACGTTAAATAGGGGCTAAATTTTCTGAATCATCAAATTAGGCTTCATTTAGACTTTCTTTTTGATCTCAAATTTCCACAAGAGATAGATGATCATTAGTGACTCAGACTGCTATGTCAGGCATATTTGTTTTTGTTAAAGGGAAAGAATGTTCAGTCCTGCATGAGTTATGCTGCCTCCCTATTTTTACTGATATCACCAAACTACCTAGGGCATTGTCATTCCTAATAAGTATGTTACCTGCTTTATTTGTATTTATGCAGGAGTTGAGTTGGGGAAGAGAGTCAGGGTTAGTGCTCACCTCCTCCCCCCCCCAATAGTCAAACAAAAATTATCTATTTTATATAAATATAAAAAATTATCTATTTTATATTTCTTCTGAAACTTTCTCTACATCCTTTCTACTCCTCTCAGCTTTCCTTCCATTTCCTCCCTTACCCTTCCCATCAGCACTTTAATAGAAAGAACAAATCAAAAGACATTCTAGAATGCTTTTTTCACCAATCATAAGTGGTGGAATGAAGTCCAAGCCCTATATAGAAGACACGGAACTCTGTTCTCTCTTTTTTCCCCTCATACCCTGTAAACCGAAGAGTAGTTTTATCTCATAGCTGAATTTCTAGTTTCCAGCAGTCTCAAAATATTTTACAAACATCCTTTTATCATTAAGTCTTACAGTATTCTAGTTAGGTGAGTATGTCTCTTTATTTTGTTTTGTTTGAGTAAACTGAAGATTTTTAAAGATCAAGTTTCTTTTCTATGATCTGTTACTTTTCTTAGAAAACAATATATAAAAAACTAATGAGTCAGAACTTTAGAACTTACTCAATTTTCAGGTCAGGTCACACAACATGCATATGTAGCCGTTACCCACACATCCCTATATGCCTTACATTTTCAGTCCCATAACACAGTCCTCTATGTCAGCTCCTTCCTGTCCTCTTCATCCCACTTCTGAGAAGGAGAGTTACTTGTGAGTGACCTGGGAGATATTTGACCATTCTGGTGCTCCTTTTTGGTGTATAATGGTGTGATTTTTAACTTTATGCAGACATAGGATTTAATTTGCTTGGGCATCTTTGTTTTTGTTTTGTGAAGCTCTTTTCAAAAGTAAAGGAAATACACTTTGCAGAATAAAATAACCTAATAAAAAGAATTCTCTCTCTTCTCTACAGAGAACCCTTTGTTTTCAACCTAATGAAACATTCAATGAAGACATATAACTCTTTTCAAGATGAACTTGAAGATTATATCAAAGTACAGAAAGCCAGAGGCTTAGAGCCAAAGACTTGTTTCAGAAAAATGAGAGAGGACCTTTTGGAAACCTGTAGATACAAAGAAGAGGTTGATTCCAGACCCAGGTATAGAATGTTTAATCAAAGACTTCCATCAGAAACCATCCAGACCTACCCAAGATCATGCACTATTTCACAAAGAGTGGAAAACCGGTTACCACAGTGGCTGCCAGCTCATGACAGTAGGCTGAGACTAGACTCCCTGAGCTACTGTCAATTCACCAGGGACTGTTTTTCAGAAAAATCAGTACCCCTCCACCTTAGTCAGCCAGAGTATAATTGTAACTCATATAGTATAGATTCTGGAGTTCACAAGCACCTCTCCTCAGAAAGCAGTACCAACATCCATCAAACCAGTCACAAACAGATACATCACAAGAGAAAACGGCACCCAGAGGAAGGCAGAGAAAAACCAAAGGACGAACGGCCCAAGCATAAGAGAAAAAAAACTTGTGAGGAAATAGATTTAGACAAATACAAGAGCATCAAAAGAAACACAACAGAGATGGAAGCAGGCAGGGTAGATACAGAAAAGCCTAAGGACAGAAAAGAGAAAAAAAGAGAAGTAGCCTCTAAGAAAGAGGAGCGTAAGCGTAGAAAAGAAAAAAAGGAACAAGGCAAGGAAAGGACAGAGGAGGAAATGCTTTGGGATCAGTCTATCCTTGGATTTTGACTATCTCCAGTTGGTTCTCCCAAGGCTAAATTGAAAAAGTACTGAGGAGCTTGGGTTTATGACATTTGTGTTCATAGCATTTTTCTCATGTGAACAGGCACTTCAAACTTGTAACAGGCCCAGTGAACGGGAAGTAGCTACTGTTCTCCAGCAGGGAAATTCATTTTCCTCATTTCTGAAGGCATTGTTACAATTTTTCTTACATATAATGTAATTTCCCTTAATGAAAGTGGCTCTTTCTGCATCAAATTGCTATGATGGTGGAAGTAGTTACCCCTTGGGAGGTCATTTATTTTAAATTAGAGGCTTAATAGGCTTTGCAGACTCTATTTCTTGATTGGGTTTGGTTTAATTTAGGGGAGGTATTTTTATATTCATCAGTTTTCTCTATGAAGCAACTTAGGTTGGTTTTTTTTCCCCCTTTGTTAAATCTAACTTGCAGTGTATTTTCTAAATTGGAAAGTAGAAAATGAAATCCATTAAGTAATAGTAAGCTTAGGTTACATATAGTTTTAAGTTTCAAAGTTTATATCCTAAAAGTCAATTTCTGTTCTAGAAATGTTTATAATAAAGTGTTCTAATTTCTACATTTTATTGTTCTGTGTCAATGATCTGTTCCCATTCAACTGCTGAAAGAACTGTAACTGAGAAATTTGTCATTATCAGACAAGATCTCTTGGGTAGATCACATTTACCATTGTAAAAATCTCTTGCTTATTCTTACTTAAAGCCACTTTTTAGGATAGAAATGTGTAAATGACAACAAGTTTTCCAAATAGTTGGGAGGGATTTTTAAGAAATAAAATGCCATTAGATTATTCTGTTTGGCCAGTACTTTTATATATTCTGGTAATCCTGTGAAAAGGATTGATATGAAAAGCATATCAAATATTTAGACATCATTGTTTTGTTGTAGAAAAAGTGATGGCCTGGGAATCTAGTCTTAGCTATGTCATCAAGTTGTTATATGATTTGGGGGAAGTCATGACTTCATTTTCCTCATTTTCAAATATGACTAAAAGGATTGTTCTCTAAAATGCCTTGGATAACAAGATTCTGTGATAGGAAAACACTTTACATTCTACAATGTTATATGCCTATTTTAATATTAAATTACTAACTTTAAAATTATTTTTGTTAATATTTTTTAACACAGTGGGGAAAGATGTGGAACTTCAAAAATAAAATTATCTGCGCTTCCCATTTTTTATTCAAAAATACAACCTTTAGCTGGGAAAAATAAACACCTGATAAAATGAATCAGCATCTCAGCTCTTATTAGCATGTCTATGCTCTGACTCTTCCCATTTTAGACTGTGACCTTCTAGAAAGGGAAGCAGTGACCATCAGAATCTAAAAATCTGATGTGGCGGCACCAAGACAGAGAAATTGGGCTATTCCATTTCCTTGATTACTTAATCCTATGAAAAAAATAAACCTAATGATACATTTGCCTTAAGTTAAGACATGTATAGGTTTTCTTCAAATTTGCACAAAATGGCAAATATGGGGTAAGGAATAGTATAGATATATAACTGATTATATGACTAGTCTCCAAGTGAGTGAATGGATCCTCAAGTCAACAGTTCTTCCATGGCATTCACAATGATTATTTTGTACTGTAACACTTTCTCAGTTCTCAGTATAGTTAATCTGCTGATAAAAAGAGACCAAAATAGAGCACAAGTAGACTATGAATTATTTACACAAAATATTCTCTTTTCTCTACAAATTCCAAGAAAAAGTCTTTTTGACAGATACTACAAAACAAGGTCAGTTAAATTTCATCTTTGGAGTTGACAAAATTCTTTTTCAGAGGTTATTTTGAGTCACACTGGGGCTACAAGCATATTCAGTAAGATACCAAAGTACTGTGATTTTTTTTAAAATGATTGTAAAGTAGGTGCCAAGGTTCAATAAAGTTACCAATATACAACAGAGCATCAATCTACACACAATATATTGTGAAGAATTTTTTTTTAATTAAAATCATGAAAATTGGTATGTGATGTTGATAGTCTTAAGGAAATCACTGTGGCTTATGTATGTCATTTTCAAAATGTTCCAGACAAACTTTTTTCCCCTACAATGTCTTGGGTGACCCTGAAGCTGAGCCCTACTTTGCTTCCCACTTCTTGAACAAATCTTCAAAGGTTCTTCTATGAAAGCAGGACTAAAACTGAATAGAAATACAGGGAGGAAAATGCTGACTAAATTTTGAAAATACCAAAAATTGGACAAGGAAAAAGTGGAATTATCATAATATGCATGAATAAATAGCAGCAGCTGTGAGCCTGCACTATGCCAGGATGAAATTAAAAAATAAGAACTTAAGACACTCTTTACCAACAGCTGGCAGACCAACAGGAAACCAACAAGTCGAAGGGCAATCACAATCCAGTCGAAGGGGTACAACAGTGGGGCAAAGGATAATGAGGGGAGCAGGGGCAACTAATTCATTGGGTTGGGAGTGGGCATTCGGGAAAAGCCTCACCAAACAACATCTAAGCCATCTTCTACAGAGGATCAATTTTCATTTCTAAGTGTGTTCCTAGCAGAGATGCTACCATGTCCAAAGGTCCATAAGTAAGAACGCAGTTGCTTATTTGACAAACTGGAATTTTCTATAGATGACTATATAAGGAGCCACCAGAGCTAAAGCTTAGAAGAGAGGAAGTCTCCCAATAGCCCAAATCCATGGCAAGAACTTTGGGTTTGTCCTTAGGACAATGAGAAGTGATTAAAGGTCCTTATGTCCTATGTAGCTTCCAGTTTTCTTTTAGAAAGGCCACTTCCTATAGATCTAAACCCTCCTCACCCCAATCATCGTAGCCCTTTTTGTCTTTAACTAGATTTTAGTGTGACTGGATAGGTTTAAAAAAAGATCAGAAGGTATTCAAGGAACCATGGAGGAGTCCAGGGGGAAGAAATTTTCATTTAGGAGAGGAAAAAAGTAGGAAAGGACACTGCAGAAAAAAAGGCCAGAAAATTAGCAGCAGGTACATACATGTGATATCACAAACAAAGTGAAACAACACTTCAAGAAAGGAGGAAAATCAGCTGTTTAAGTCAAGGCAGCTCTAAAATGTCCCCCTGCGACTGAACAGAGCAGATCACTTTGGTAGTTTTCCCTCTTCTATATCTGTACCTTCCTTCTCTGACTGCAAAGAAACCCCCCAGTTCCCATTATCATGTTTGTTTAATAGATATATATATAAAAAAAGAGCCATATAAATATGGTCCCCCAATCCTCTTGCATGTAATAAACCCCCCTTACCCTTGTTGGGTTGAGCCTTTCTCAGCCCTGCAGCAGGTTTGGGTCACCACCTAGACAATCCTCCTACCTCACTGGGCCCCAAAGAGCAGAGAGAGGGGGAGGAGAACCATTCTGTTTCCAACCCATCCTGTTTCCCCAGTAAGTTTCCCACTCTCAGAGCTGTGTTTTATGTTCTCTCCTCTCTCCTCAGTCCTGTAGGCCCCTTCCTTTCAGTTAGTGACCTCACCTCACACTCAAGTGGCACCCCTGTGTAGACACACTTTCCCCAGGTAAGTGCTGACCTCTCTGCCTGCAACAACCTCGCCAATCTTAGATTCACCCAAGTCCAAATTTCCTTCAATTTCGGGCACAACGTGTGTCCCAGCCCACAGTGGGGTGGTTCTAGAGCTTTTCCAACCGGCTTCCCAGACGCAGGAGCAGTCCTGAGGGAGGCCTGTCATGGCCACGCCCCAGGGGCAGAGACTGGACGATGTCAAATCAACCGCCACTTCAGCCAGGGGAGATGTGCACAGAAAAGGATGCGAAAGTCATTAATAAATCACGAGGGTAACAAAAATGTCTGCAAAAGAGATTATTGGTTTCAATGTAATATTCAAATAAGAGAGGGCGAAATTTAGACTGAGGCTGAGGTTTTTCATTGTGAACTAGACGAGTGAATAAAGGAAGGACCTCAAGAGTCCCCCAAAGTTTGGGAATTTGGGGGTGAGGGGCTTTGGGGTGGTATCTGTTTTTGATAGTTTAATATTTGCTATTTTGTTGTTTTACTGAGAACAATGCATTAAGTGGATTTTTGAAGCTAAGAGATGGAGCTTGCACCCCGGATGGAATACACATCCATCCATCTTGCTGTCCCGATCCCCGAACCCACTTACTTTTTTTTTCTCTGAATAAAGGCCTTATAAGATGATAAAGTGGTAAGGGTGTATAGTACACTTGATCTTGGGTAAAAGCTCTGAATCTCTTTTCAGACTAACAAGTATACCCCATGGAGCCCACTGCTCTTTTTTTTCCTATAGGTGAAATAAAATTCCCTTTGCAAAATCTTATTCACACTTAAGGGTTCAAGTATACAGACATTGCTAAAGGTGCCGTTCTTTTCTATCTTCTGCTTTGTGTGGATATGAGTTGTTTCATCTTTGGGTACATTGTGGCAAGAATGAAGGATGACGGGAAAACCTGGAGTTGTACATGGAGGAAAATATCTGTGGCTCCTTTTTTTTTTTTTTTTAGATGTATTTATTTATACAAGAACCAGGGCACAGGCCAGATGAGAGGCACCAGAGGATGAGAGGATTCACCAGAGACAGAGCAGGGAACAGAACAGGCAGACTGACGAAATACGCTGTTGAGGGGAGGAGCGGGGGAGACAGGAAAGGTCTGCCGCGCCATGTGGGTCTCTCCCAGGCCGGCCAGGATCAAACCTGCACTGCAGAGACTGCAGACAGCTTCACAGCATGGCACTCAACTGCCTGCACCATCTGTGGCTCCTTTTTTAAGAGAAGCTTTACAGCAACCTCATTGCACCAATTATAAATAATGACAAGAAATTTTATGCTCTGATGTCTTTAAAAGATGTCAAAATGGGAATTATGCAGTACTTGTTTCCCTTTGTGGATGAAATGGACAAAGCCAGCAAGAACTCTACTTGTCTATTTGATTTTTCAGCCTCAGAAAAGTAGGTGAATCTGTAGACACAGAGACAGCTGGAGGGACAAGAGAGAACCTTAGAAATAGTTCAAAAAGTAAGTGAGGAAATGATATCTTTACCTTAGAAATGCTCCGCACCAGGATTAAGTTCAGGGCTGCAAGAGCCCTGGGAAGCTGGGGTAGGCTAGGACTGCAGGGAAGAGGGTTGCTCTCAGCATCTGGTGGATAGAGGCCTGGGGTGCTGCTAACTAGCTTTAAAAAAAAAAAAAAAAAGATTTATTTATTTATGCACACAAGAGCTGGGGTATAGGCCAGAGACGCGGGGGGTGAGAGGACCCACCAGAGACAGAGTGGGGAACAGAACAGGCAGACCGACCAAAATACACTGCCAGGGGAGCAGCGGGCAAGACAGGAGAGGTCTGCTTTGCTATGTGGGTTTCCCCCTGGCGGGCCGGGGATCAAACTCGTGCTGCAGAGACTGCCGACCGCCCCACAGTATGGTACCCAACACTCTGTGCCACCAGGGAGGCCCCTAACTAGCTTTTTTTTTTTTTTTTTAAGATTTATTTATTTATATAAGCACTGGGTACAGTCAGAAGCGCGGGAGGGTGAGAGAATTCACCAGAGCCCGATCAGGGAGCAGAGCAGGCAGAAGGACCGAAGTACACTGCTGAGGGGAGCAGTGGGCGGCAGGAGAGGTCTGCGCACCATGTGGGACCCTTACCAGGTGGCTGGGGATCGAACCGGCACTGCAGAGGCTGCGGGCAGCTTCACAACCCAGCGCTCAACCGCAGCACCACCGGGGAGGCCCCCCTAACTAGCTTTTAATGCACAGGACTGCCTTTGCAACAGAGTTCTCTAAAATGGCAGTGGTGCTAAAGTAAAGAAACACTGCTCTAAGGTTAGGAAAATAGATTTTAAATATAACACACACACAAAGGCACTAAATATATAAGTTTACAAGTTTGTAAGTTAATCTACTTAGGATGACAACATTAAAATAAAGAAAGTCTGTCCATTGAGAGATACCAAGAGAATAAAATGCAAGACAGAGAGTGGGAGCTCTCCACAACACACAGAGCCAGCAAAGGGCTTATTTGCAGATTAGAGATAAAGAAAAATGCAAGCATTGCAACAGAATATTGGTCAAGCGATCTCAACCAGAACTTCACAAAAGAAAAATCCAAATGACCAATTTCTGTTAGGAAAGGTACTCAGTATCATTGTAAACAGGGAAATGTCTATAGATCTTAATTGCTGCAATTACATGCAGATTTTAAAGTGTGATAATTTCAAGTGTTGGAAAGAAAGTGAAGTTCTCAGACTTCTGAGGGAGGATTTAAAGTGGTAGAAACTCTCCTGAGACAGCTTTGGTGGTGGTATGTCTAATATCGCTGAACACACATGCCTTATAACATGGAAATTCCAACTCCTAGGCAGACACTCTATAGTTACAACAGGAGATGTACATAAGAATATTCAGTGATGATGTTCTTTAAAATGGTCCTGGCCTGGGAATATTCAGAATGCCTATGAATGGATAATTGATCTGTGATTGTGTGTGTGTGTGTGCATATATATTTTTCATAGTATGAAATACCACCTAACCATGAAAATGAACACATTGTGGTGAAATTCAGTAGTATGTTGAACAAAAGAAATATATGCAGGATGATCTCATTTACATAAAATTCAAACAAAAGACAGGTAAAGCTAGCTCTGAGTGCTCTGGGCCATTGGCTTCTATGGAGCCAGTGCCCTCATTCTTGGGACGCTCTGATCCTAAAATAGTATTTTTCAGGAGGAAAACCTTATCCCCTAGATGGGACCAGGATTCTGGTTTTTCTTGGGGAAGATTGTAAATTGCTTCATCTATTTAAGTGACAAACTACACAGAAAAGCAAGGAGGAGTTACCATGAAAGTCAAGCTCATAGGGACAAGCTAAAATTAGGAGGGAAAGGAGCCAAATTTCTCTGTTGTGGGCAGTGTTCTGTTTACTGACCTCAGTGGACATTTCCTTTGTAATAAATCATTGCACTGTCAATTTTTGTACTGTGCATATTTCTACATGTGCGCTCTATTTTACAATGCAAGAATTGTGTGTTTTCTTTTAGATTATTCCCAAATAAACACTGCAAATGGTATATAATAATGTTGATTAGGTTATAGACTGATTGTGCTCTGAGATGATGAACTTAAGTGTTCCTAAATCACCTTGGAAATTGTAATTGGATTTGTTTCCCCTGAAAGCCGTGTGGCATGATAATCCCACAGCCAAAGAGAAAGGGAGGGGCATGACTTCCTGCTCCATACCTCACGGTGCTCAGGCCTGGCCCACAAGTCTAAGCGGCAGTAAGGAAGCAGGGACGCTGGGATTCTTCTCCTGGAGCCCTTAGTAAAATTTGCACCCGGTGCTAGGGCATCTTCCTTGAGATTCTAGTCTGGTGAGCCTCTGCTCCCTGTGGGGTCCACAGGACTTCTACATGCACAACCCCAAAGACTGGTAGTCTTGAGGTGAGAGTTCCATCTCTTTGTGGAAAGTTCTCTGAGTAAACTAGAGCTGGTGCTGATTCCAGGTAAGAGGTGAACCAAATGTGTTTCTCTTTTGCTGTTCTGTTTGGAATGCCAGTGGGAGGGTAGACGGCTGGGCTGCCAGCAGACGGGGCTGCTGTGCGGGAAGCTTGGCTAGGGCAGGTAGGACTCCCAGGATGTGGGGTGTCTACTGGTGCCCCTTGGAGGTAATTTAAGGGGAAGTCAGGGCCCGTCATTTATTTACTCATCAAGTGTTTACTAGGCACCTATCAATGTTAAGTACAATTTGATTAGATGAGAACACAACAGTGAGGATATATATATTCAAGCATGTTAAGATAGAAAATGGACCAAATTTTAAAATTGACGTTGTATATTAGATCCTTGCTACTGAATAGAAGCAGCATGGGCAGAAATGCCAAATCTCAGGTTCCATCTCAGACCCACTCTGAGTCTGAGTCAGTGTCTTAATGATATTTAGTGATGGAGTGTCATGGAGAAAAATAAAGCAGGAGTTGTGCTAGAGGTTGGGGAGTCAGGCCATCAAAACTGAGAGAAAGACTTTCAAACTAAGGCTTGGAAGAAAGAGTCTCTTGGTTGGGGTAAATAGGTAAAGAGCTTTGCAGATAGGGTCGCAGAAGTACAAGGGCCCTGAGGCACGGGTTGTGCCTGCCTGTTCCCTGGAGACAACAGAAGCAGACCTCAAAGACAGTGGAATAACCAACTTGGACCTAGTCTGGGCACTTTGGGGATTTGAGCAAGGGGGGAAATCTAATCAATTTTGAGCAGGGAAGTGCCATTATCCAGGATTATGTTACATTAAAAGGATTATTCTGGCCGGTGTTTTGGAAATAGATTCAATGAGCAGGAACTAGGAAATCAGTTAAACTCTGGGGTAGCCCTGATTCAGCAGAGATGAGGTCTGGCCCTGGGGGAGCAGTTGGGTGGAGAGAAGTGATCCAATTCTGGATCCATTTTGAGAGCAGAGCAGGCAGAACGTGCTGATGGTGCCGCCTATGCAGTGAGTGAAGCAAGGGGGAGCAGTGGGTGACGCCCGTGGCTCTGTCTGAGCAATGGAAGAAGGAAGGGTGTTAACGGAGATGGAGAGCCTGTCGGAAGGGCGAGCTCCCGAAACCTTTCATGAGTTCGCTTAGAAGAGTAGACTAGGATCTGTGGCCGGGGCTTGGCGGGGGCTGGGGCGGGGGGGGGGGGCCTAACCAGGAGGAATTACCTTCGATAATTTGATTTCAACGCGACATTGTTTACAAGTTTTGCTTTCCACTCTGTGATACAGCCAAGTCCATCTTAATATAGAGCATCCCGACTAAGTTACCAAAACCCAGAGGGGCATGAACCCAGGCTAAGGAAGCAGGCGGCGAAGTAACAGCCTGGCAGATGCTTGAAGAAAGGGTTGAAGTTCATTTATATTGTACATTGGTATAGTTTATCACTTAAATACAAAAATTAACCTTGTAAAGTAAAGGGTTAAGGGTAGGGACCCTGGGATGGCCTGAGCCGAGGTTCTACGGCTTTTGGGAGTATGGATTTTATAGAGAGGCTGGGGGGAAACATGGGCAAAGGCAGTGGGGCTGGTATTTGGAGACTGAGGAATAAGGAATAAGAGGAATAAGAGGCCACACATGAATCGTGGGGGGTGGGGGAGGGGGGAATTAAGGACTATCTCAGAACAATAGGAAACAGGGATTTGGGTAGAGGAGACTTAATCAGGTTGTCATTAAAAGGATTCTCCTGACTGCTCCCTGGAGCATGGCTCAGAGTGAGGAAGCGGCTTTGTTGTTCAGCAGACCATGCTTGGTCTGGGAGGTGGCAGTGAGGACGGAAGGCAGTGCATAAACTCCTGATGTGTTTCGTAAATAAAATAGGCCAGACTTGATGAATCTCAGGGAAATGCATTTTTCGTTTACATCTGAGTCCTTTTTAAGCAGAACCTGCAGGATGGGAATGAGGAAGAAGCACGGATGCCTCTTCTCCTCCCATCTGCCTCCCAATAAGACAGCCTGGACCTGATCTCCTCCCTTGCTGGCACTTCCCAGGGCTGTTTTTGAATTTGGTAGGGGGAGGGGGTTGTTTGTTTTCTGGCCATCCCAGGAGACTGCAAGCTTCCCCTGCAGCAGAGAACATGTCTGTTTAGTTCCAGTGCCAAGCATAGCACCTGGCTCAGTGAACTTAACCAGTGTCATGGGCGAGCAGAGAGCGCACCATCTCTCCACTGCACCTGACACAATGAGACCCTGAGAAAATAAGACAGTGACACAAGTCAACAACTGAGTAAGTGACTAGCCTGGCACCAATGCACATATGCCCACAGTTATGACCTGCCCAAAGGCACTATGACCCGACATGTGTTTGTGGGTGAGTCTCCTGGAGGATTGTCTTACCCTCCCTCTCAGCCTGGACCTGGGCTCTTAACCACCATTCCACCTGAACTAACCCTTTGTTTTCTGTTTTTTTGCAATTCCTTATCCTTCCATATTGAGAAACTGACCCAAGACCTCTCTAAAATTCTGTTTCCTCTCACCAGAACCCGGGATCAATTTGTGATCTTCCACAAGTAAAACTGTTCATCTAGGGGATGAGGCTTTCCTCCTAAACAATATCCGTTTAGGATCTGAACTTCCAAGAAAGAGGCACTGGCCCCACAGCCCCCAATGGCACCGAGCACTCATTGTGTGCAAAACACTGCTGCTTTGCTGGCCAGAGCTAAAAATTAGAAGCCAATTGAATTTGCAGAGATTTGATTTTCTTTCTTTTTCTTTTTTTTTAAGATTTACTTATTTTTATTTATTTATTTATACATGCACTGGGTACAGTCAGAAGTGCGGGAGGGTGAAAGAATTCACCAGAGCCAGAGCGGGGAGCAGAGCAGGCAGAAGGACCGAAGTACACTGCTGAGGGGAGCAGCGGGCGGCAGGAGAGGTCTGTGCGCCATGTGGGAGCAGCCGGGGATCGAACCGGCCCTGAAGAGGCTGCGGGCAGCCTCGCAACCCAGCGTTTAACCGCTGCGCCACTGGGGAGGCCCGAGATTTGATTTTCATTTAAAGCATGACCCATGCCTGTTTGGCACACCAAGCTGACCTCTTAAAAATGAGGTAGATCTGACCTCATACCTGCTGCATCAGTTAGGTCAAATTCTGCAGTAATATAGTATTATGCCCAGTAGCTCTCTGAAGTGTGGGAACAGGGGAATTTGATTTTACAGTGTGTACGGAGGCTGTGATTTGTTATTTATTTTTAACACAAACATTTATCTATTTTGATTAAATGGGAAGACAGGGGCCTCCCTGGTGGCGCAGGCGGTTGAGCTCAGTGCTGTGGAGCTGTCCGCAGCCTCTGCAGTGCCGGTTTGATCCCCGCCGGCCTCCGAGCAACCCACATGGCGAGCAGACCTCTCCTGTCTCGCCCACTGCCCCCCTCAGCAATATAGTTCATCAGTCTGCCTGTTCTGTTCCCCACTCTGTCTCTGGTGATCCTCTCACCCTCCCATGCATCTGGCCTGTACACCGGTTCTTGTATAAATAAAAAATGAATCTTAAAAATAAATAAATAAATGGGAAGATAAAGCAACAAACATTTTTGGAGACAAGGTCTCAGAATAGACCACCAGTAACATATTAAATGCACTGGCCCTTAATCCAGCATCATAAGGAGAACATTAATCACTGACTAACTGTACTGTACTCAGACCCCTTCCAAGCCCTTCATTGGTAAACATTCTTTCTAATTCTCACAAAACCCAGAAGGTTGGTACCAATATTGGGGTGGTAAAGAAGCAGACTCTGGACCCTTTCTGCCTGGGTTCAAATCTTGGCTCTTCCACTTTCTTACTGTGTGACCTCAAGTAAATTACTTGAACTCTCTGTAATTCAGTTTCCTTTGTAAAGAGGGACCATAGTAGGTTCATATTTTAGCACAATAAATGGTATCCCCTGCTCTTCTTTCACCCCACCTATGAAATTTATACACATATGGTAGTGTAAGGGAAAGAATATTTGATGATCTGTTTTTTCTTTTCAGTGCATAAGAACAGAAACTAGCCAATTCTATCCTATAGAATTTATAAATGATTTTTGTTTAATTTAGTTGCTTAATGTTCCCTGTTTTTCTAAAATAATTCTTTTATTTTTATTATACAAGTAATAGCACTTATGGCAAAAAAAAATCACAAAGTACAATACAATTAAGTAATAAGTTTCCAAACCTATGGATAACCTATGATAAATGTCATATATTGTGTATTTCTAGATCCTCAAATCTGCATTGCTGGATGTCTCATTTTTTATTCCATTATATTTTATAATTCTTTGTTTTTGGCACCCAAAATATACATTTTCAACATCAGTGATTACCCTGTATTTACAGTATACGAACATAATATATTGTTGGCTAGAAATTTGAGGGCCTGACCTTTTCAAAGACAAGTAATACATTAATAGCATAATAATATATTTAACAGAAAGTTTTTTCCTCCCTCTTCCTTAGCAGAGCTTCATCCACACTCAATACAATGGAAAATTCTAAGATTTATGACTCTTTTCAATGTGAACTTCAGGATTATATTAGAAAGCAAAAAGCCAGAGGACTACAACCGGAAGTTTGCTTTAGAAAAGTGACCAAAAACACTTTGTGCAGAGAAATTGGCCACACTGGGTTCATACCTCTAATGCCGGAGCAAAGTTGTTCCTTCAAGAGCTTCTACAGTTTCCCCAGTTCCTACGAAAGATTGACAACAGTGGAGAGCCAGTTACCTACTTGGTCCAAAATTCATCACTCCAGGCAAAGACTGGGATCTCTATACTACTGTCAGAAAAGGCACAGCCATTTCTCCAAGAACCCTCGGCATCCAAGCCCCACTGTGCAAGGAAAGAACACTGGCTCCCCAGCACCACCACATAGTGAAAATGCCAGCTGCCTTTTGGAGGACCACACCAGCATCCACCAGGCAGGAGATCAAGGTCAAAGCCAGAGGAGAAGGTCAAGAGAAGAGGGAGTTAGAGGACCTCTCCAGGAGGGGCAGGTTGAATTCAAGAGGAAGCTCCTGGCAGATGGAGATTCTCACAAAGAGAACAGGAAAAAGCACAAGGCAGAGCCAAACAACTCAGACAAACCCAAACACAGAAAGAAGAGCAACCAGGATCAGCACTGCACAAAGAGAAGACGGTCCCATAGAGAGAAGAGGCAACCTGGCAAAGAAATCATGCAGGAGAGGGACTTGTGGGATGAAGCTATCTTAGGAAGTTGTTAATGATATGGAGATTTGAAGCCTTGATATTAAATCACCTGACTCTATTGGAAAGGTTGAGCACTGAAAAAATTCAGTGGCCACCACTTCACAGAAAATGAAATCGTATCCTACCTCAGACTGTTCAGATATAGTTTAAACATATACATGTAAAAACTAAAATATAAAAGTACTAGAAGACAATTAGGAAAATAATTTTTAATCAGTGTATGAATGGCTTTCATAAATATGACACATTAACCAGGGTCATAGAAAAAATAATAAATGTAATTTATTATTACAGAAACAATAAAAATCTGCATAACAAAATTTTGTTGTAAGTTTTTAAAAAGCAAATTAAAACACAAGGATTGTATAGATACATAGAACAGCCCCAGAAATATGCACAATCTATTGAGAATTGGGTTCTGGATGCAAGAACTAAGTGGGTGGCTAACAGAATGAAGGATGGACTAAATATGCAAAGTAGCATTTTTCTCTGTGTTTAATTGTGTACTATATGAGACTATTAATCTTTTCAATGAGTAAATATTTTTTAAAGCAAGCAACAGATTGTGAAAATATTTTCAATAATTCGTATTAATATCCCTTGTGCCATCCTATTAGCTCAAAGCAGCTCCTTGACTTTGCTTTGGGTAAACGACCATGCCAGCTGTCTTCATGTTAGTCTCGGCCAGTAGGGGGCGCAGGAGGGACACGGTAAACTGGGAGCAGGAGGAAACCCCATTCTACATTTATCCCATGTTGGCCAGTTCGTAGCTAGCTAGTGGCTGTGTGACCTGTGGCAGCCACATTCTCTCTACAAAGTCTGCACCTCGGAAATGCTGGAGACCCCTCTCCCAGGTTTACTCAGTTCCTTCCATTTGCCCTCCTCAAGTGTCCCCAGTTCTAAAGAGCGGTCTGCACGCCCAGTCCTGCCCTCTTCCTGTTTTGCTTTGGTTTTTTTGAATTTTTTTTATTTTATATATTTTTTACATCATTTTTCATTTTTGCACAATGTACGCATTTTCATCTTGGTTATAGTCCCCATACAATTCCCACCACCCTTGTTTTGATGCTACTCCCTTCTCCGCCCCCACCTCATGTAAAGGAAACAGAAACATTAATTCAAAAGGGCACCTGCACCCCTTTGTGTATAGCAGCACTATTTACAATAGGTAAGCTAAGGAAACAACCCAAATGCCCCCAAATAGATGACTGGATCAAGAAGATGTGGTACATATACACAATGGAATATTACTCAGCAATCAAAAAAGATAAACTCATACAATTTGCAGCAACATGGATGGAGCTGGAAGGGATCATGCTCATGAAATAAGCCCTCTTCCTGTTTTTGTACTGCTCTCCACCTAAGAATGGTTTTTCCTTTTGAACCTCCTCTAAGCTAGATAGTAATGCAACAAAATTGATCTCATTCTTCTCATAAAGAATTTGATTCCAAAGTTTGTACTCAATTATTGTATTTTTAATTTTCTCAATTCAAACATTGTGGGGATTTACTGTTATGTATATACCTACAGCATATCCTTGACTGTGCCTCTTATGCCACTAAGCCAAAAAAGCTTGCCAGTCCTTGCTTTAGAGTCTCTATACAACCCCTTTTGTAGTAACTACCTTCCCCACCACACACACAAAAATTATGTGTTCATTCTTATATCTTGTAATTCCACTTCTAACGCTACACTTTTTCTGGAAATACACCCCCACAACAAGAAGCAGCCTGTAGGCAAAGTTAATAGTTGCACTGGTGCAGGGGGCCTTGCTGCCTCAGCCAGATAAGACGCTGGTAAGCAGCTAAGAAAAGGGCCTCACATGGGGCCCAAGACTTTCAAAGAGCCTCACACCTTGGGGCTGAAGATTCCTTGTGCCTCACACGTTGGGGCTGAAGATTAATCTATAACCTATAAACATCCCTTTGTTTTTTTGTTCTTGGTCATAAAAAGAGAAAACCTCTCAGAAAATACATTGGGCAATAGAGTATATGTATAAGAATATTATAAGCACATGGCACGGAAAATTACCTGCTTAAAAATTAATCACTAAACAATTTGGCCCACTTGACAATGGGAAATAATTTGTTATACATGCTTGACAAGCAATCCAGAACAACGACTATAGTAATTCCTTCTTTTGCTTTTTTAAAGTAGCTTAGGAAAGTTTTTTAATGAAGCTAACTGTGTTAAGAAGTTTCTATGTAGAAAACCCCGTTGGTTGATAACCAGAAAGCAGCTGGTCTCCGGCTGTAGGCCATATAATAAGAAGAGTCTTTTGATGCTTAGGCTTTGCTGATAGGGGTGTACCGACGGATATCGGCTGTCTTAGGTAATTGTCTAAACTGAAATAATGAGTTTTAGTGTAAGGCTTAGTTTTTTATCTATTAACCTTGAAGGCTACAGTCTTGCTGAGACCCATAGGAGCCAGATGTCCATGAGAAAAGAATGAACTAATTGTTTGTGCTTTGCTTCCTTGCATATGTTGGTGTAATCTCACTGCTTGCAAAAAATGAATAAATAAAGACCCGCTGAGTCCCTCAGCAGGAGATACTAACAAAAGACATTGTGTGTGTGTACCTCATCCCTCTGTTTCACAGCGCTATCCTTTCAGGAACCCCTGACACCCAGTTTGCCGAGGCTGATCTCTGGCAGTGGTATTTGTCATAACAAAAGTTTGGAAATGCCCATTAATTGGGAACTGGTTGAACAACATGGTACATCCACACACAGACTACATAAAAGAAATGAGGATCTGTCTGTATGTCTTGCTTTGGAATCAATTCCAGATTATGGAAACTTGGAACTCATTGATGTGGAAAATTGGAAGAATATCCAAGAAACTAAAAAGAAGTGATAACACGTAGAAGTTGATGGGGGAGAGGGGAGGGGATAGAAATAGAAGCAAGATATCTCTGATTTTTTAATTTCTAAGACTTCACATAGCTGAAAAAGTAAAAATAAGAAAGGAAAGGAAGTAATTTTGACAGAAAATGTTGAAACAAATGACCTTCACTCTAGGTAAGATAATTGTGTTGTTACATAGAGTAAAAAATTTTTCCTGGGCCTCCCCAGTGGTGCAGCGGTTGAGCACTGGGTTGCGAAGCTGCCCACAGCCTCTGCGGCACCGGTTTGATCCCCAGCTACTCCCTGGCCACTGGAGGAGGGTCCCACATGGCGCGCAGACCTCTCCTGCCACCCGCTGCTCCCCTCAGCAGTGTACTTATGTCCTTCTGCCTGCTCTGCTCCCTGCTCTGGCTCTGGTGAATTCTCTCACCCTCTGCCCTTCTGACTGTACCCAGTGCTTGTATAAATAAATAAATAAATAAATAAATAAATAAATAAATAAATAAATCTTAAAAAAAAATTGTTTTTCCTTTTAAGCATAGGACTCATAAGAAAATATCTGATGTGACATATATATATCCTAGCAATGAAAAAGAACGGATCTTCAGCTTAACTCAGTAGTTTATAAGTAATGATAAAACTGTTGTTGAGGTTTTGAAACTATATTATGGATAACACGAGTATTTTAATGTTGTAATGAACAAAAACTTTCAGAATAAAAGAAAATGAGATACAACTATAGACCAAGAAAGTTGAAGGGGAGACTATAATGCAGTTATATAAGAAACATCAATTTGAATATGTGATTTTTTAAATAAATGTTCAATTTGAAATAAATAAATAAATGTCCATGATCTGTGCACTAAAGGGCCTACAAGCACCAGAGTGGTCATTTGCCCACCATCTTTTATTAGCTAAAAATTCTTTATAGTTAATTTTCTGTGTTTAAATTACTGGTATGGTTTATTTGTGATTTGGCCTGTAATAAATGGAAGAGTTTCTACTACTAAATAAGAAATACATAGCCCAATAGGAAATAAACATTTACTTATTCATTTTGTCTGCAAATATCAGATTTCAGTCATGGTTTTAGGCGCTAAAACAGAACAGAATACAAAGGAGGTGAAGGAAGAAAAGGAAGGGATTTAGGAGGGAAAGAGGCTTTGTTCCTGTGTAACAGGGAACTGGTTTCTGGAAAGGCTTGGAGTCTTGCAAGACAGGCAAGCTTGGTACCTTGTCCCTGTTTATCAAATGAGGAAATCAAGATCTCAGAGGTTGGAAGAGCCAAGTAATTATTCCCACCAAGCTCCTCTGGAACCTGGGCCATTGCTCTTTCCAGCCCCCTTTGTTTCCAAGTGTTGATTTCGGGCAATGTAGGGACACACTAAATGATACAGAAGAGAAGTTTCTCACTTCCGTTTTCAGTCCTTACTTTGTGCTCTGCTAGGAGAAATCACCCATTGCTAATGTGCCTTTACATCATTCTCTAGAATTGTTTCTTTCCCCTGCTGATTTTAACCTACCTTCTATTTATGGCCTATGTTATTAGATTTTTAAAATAAATTTACCCAATTTTTAAGTCAATCTAAAGAAAATGCAGCATTGGAATGCTGCTTTAGAAAAATAAAGGTGAGGCTTGAATGGCTAGAGGGTGGGAACACCAGCCTACACCATGACTTATTTCAAATGCAGGCAAACAGGTTTAAATAAGGAGTAATTTGGGGAGAAATCTGGGATGAATTTATAAAAAAAAAAAACTCTCTACCTAAATCAGTATATGGAGGTTGAGAAAGTTTTTTGGCTAATGGTATAAAGTTTCTTTTTGTTGAATCAGGAAACAATAATTCCTTGGTTTATGTGACTGTTTCAGATATATCTCACGTTATCAGAGCTCCCCAACTCAACTGATAGATCGTCACTGCAAAGTTCATGTGTCTATTCTGCTGTATTCCTATGATGTTAGGATCATTGTGTCAGTTTACCAGTGAGAAAAATGGGCTCAGAGAGATGAGGAAATTGCCCAAAGTCACCCATATATACAGTGAGGGGTAGGGTGGGAAAGAACCCCTACTCTTTCCCAGCACCACACTTGCCTTCCCACCTGTGACTACCTGCTGAGAAAGAGGGGTAGAGAAGCAAGGACAGGTCATGCAAGCATCAGGATTATCAAGTTTTAGCATTGGTGTTAATGGGTAATGTTATACCTGAACTAACTGTAATTAACAATCCATCAGTATCAGTCCTGAGAGTCAGCTCCTCAATGGCAGGGACTGGTCTTCATGCGTCTTGGTGTCCCAGAGCTGAGCACAGGCTTAGAAGGCTCTTGCATGATTGTTGAGTGAATGGCACTAGGGACAAGAAAGTTTCTAGATGAAGCACCACTTGTAGAAGGTGGAGCGTAAAACCAGGAAAGCAGTGCAGTTTAGATGATTCACAGTTAATGTTTCTGCATTATGGACGGCAGCACAGGAATGGCTACAGATCTAAAGGAATTCACAGGCCAAAACAGCTTTTTGGTTGATTTTATATAAAGGTCATACTAGAGACCAATATCACTTATGATTGCAGATGCATAAATCCTCAACAAAATACTAGCAAACCAAAACCAACTACATATTAAAAATATTACACATATGTGGAGATTTCTTGGCCTACTAAACATAGAGCTTCCATATGATCCAGCAATTCCACTCCTAGGTATTTACCCAAAGGACACAGAAACATCAATTCCAAAAAGCACCAGCACCCCTATGTTTATAGCAGCACTATTTACAATAGCTAAGCTTTGGAAACAACCCAAATGCCCAAAAACAGATGACTGGATCAAGAAGATGTGGTACATTTACACCATGGAATATTACTCAGCATTCAAAAAAGATAAACACATGCAATTTGCAGCAACATGGATGGCGCTGGAAGGGATCATGCTCAGAGAAATAAGCCAGAAAGAAAAAGAAAAATACCGGGTGGTATCACTCATAGCAGGAATCTAGAAATCTTAAATAAGGGACCAGGAAAAAGAACAACTATAAGAAAGTAAAAATCAAAATCAACAAACAACTATGAACCAGAGACACTCTATGGGGGGGTGAGGGGTGGGGAGGGGAGGGATTGGGGTCAAAATAATGGGGTTGCAATTGTATGGGGAATATAAAAATAAAATTTATAATTAAAATTTTTTTTAATTAAAAAAAAAAGAGGGGAAAAAAAACAAGAAATGGAAACCTGAATTAAAAGGAAATGGAAGAGTCGCAGGAGAAACTTTAGAATGAAAGAGATTTAGGGGCCTCCCTGGTGGTGCAGCAGTTGAGCTCTGAGTTGCGAAGCTGCCAGCAGCCTCTGCAGCGCTGGTTCAATAGGGTCCCACATGGCGCACAGACCTCTCTTGGTGCCCGCTGCTCCCCTCAGCAGTGTACTTCATCAGTTTGCCTGTTCTGTTCCCCACTCTGGCTCTGGTGAATTCTCTCACCCACCTGCGCTTCTGACTATACCCTTGTGCTTGTATAAATAAATAAACAAATAAAAAAACCTTAAAAAAAAAAAAGAAAAAATATTACACATATGATGTCTGGACAACTTGATATCCACATGCAAATGCATAAAATCGAGCTCCTACTTCATACCTTATATAAACATGAACTCCAAATGGATCAACTGGTGAAAGAAAAAGACTCTTAGGGAAAAAATACAGGGTTAATCCACAGCAATCCTAATCCATAACAGTAGGTTCTGAGATATAACACCAAATGCACAAGCAATAACAACAGAATAGATATTAGACTTCCTCAAATTAAAAAGTTTTGTACATAAAAGAACATTATCAACAAAATGAAAACACAATTGGCAATATGAGAAAAAATATTACAAATCATATATCTTAAAAGGGTCTAGTATCCAGAATATATAAAGACTTCTTATAACTCAATAACAAAAAGACAAAACCCCAGTTTTTTAATGGGCAAGGGATTTGAATAGACATATAAAGAAAAAAATACATATGACCAACAAGCAGATAAAAACATGTTTCACATCATTAGCCACCAGGGAAAAAAATAAAATCCACAATGAGATATCATTTCATAAACCTTCACTTTGCTTCTTTAAAAGTTTCAAAAAAATAGTTTTCATTCAATAATATTTAAGGAGAAAGATTTTTTCTGATGAAATTTGAACTCCATGATGTTATGTTCGTCTTCAATCCAGTATTAACTCTTGCTCAAGCAAAAACATTAAGGTTTAAAGTCATATTAAAGTGAAACATTACTTTCAGAAAAAAAAAAAAGAGAGATATCATTTCACAGCCACTTTTTTAAAAAAGAAAAGAGTAAATGATGGCAAGGATGTGGGAAAACTGGAAGCCTTATACGCTATTGGCGGGAATTTTAGAGGTACAGCTGTCATGGAAAATAGTTGCGCAGTTCCTCAAAGGTCAAACATAAAATTACATTCCTTGAAATAGAACCAAAAGAACCGAATACAGTTACTCAAAAACATACTCATATAAGAATGTTTATAGTGGTTTTATTCACAACAGCCAAAAGATAGAAGTAACCCAATGTCTCTTATAAAGAAAAAATGTTATACAAACACTCAGAAAAAAATGCATATGACTCAGTCTTAAAGAGGAATGAAGTGCTGACACATTTTACCACAGGGATGAACAACAAACGTTAAGCTAAGTGGAAGGAAACCACAAACTGTATGATTCTATCTATATTAAATGTTAGAATAGGTAAATCCAAAGAGACAGAATGAAAATTAGCAGCTGCTGGGACTTGGGGGCAGGGCTGATAAGAAGTAACTGCTTAGTGTGCATAAGGATTTCCTTTGCGGAGGTAGCACTAGACGGAGGTAGTCTTTCCATGACATTGTGAAGGCACTAAATACCACTGAATTGTACACTTTTAAAACAGTTAATTTTGTATATTTCATTTCAGCTAAAAAAGAAAAAGCAGGACCTCCCTGATGGCATAAGGATTAAAGACAGCACTATCAGACCATCGCCAGCCACTGCAGCACAAGTTAGGGAGCAACCCACAAGGTGCAGCAGACCTCCTCCTGCTCACCCACCCCCTGCTCCCTCAGCAGTGTATTTCAGTAGATCCTCCCTGCTCTGCTCCCCACTCTGTCTCTGGTGAATCCACATCCTTTCTTTCTTTCTCTCTCTCTCTCTCTCTCTCTCTCTCTCTCTCTCACACACACACACACACACACACACACACACACCCCACCTCAGGCTTACACTCCAGTTCTTGTGTGCATAAATAAATATGTCTTTAAAAAAAAGAAAGAAAGAAAGAAAGAAAGAAAAAGCACCCTACTGTATGGTCTCCCCAGGCTGTCTGTCTTTATATCTCAGGCCTCAGCAGTTGCTCCTGGAAACAAAGAAAATATCAGACAGGCTTTGGCTGGGCTGCCAGGGCAGTCCCACCACCAGCACAAGCTCCTTCCCCTTTAGAGGCTTTGAACTCTCCGCAGGCGGTTCAGGACCTGTCACCAGCAATAGGCAAAGGAACTGGAGCTGAATGAGAGGGAAAGGATCTTGGCTTTGGGCACTGAAGGTGACAGTGTCCCAGCCCCATGGCCTGCTTTAAACCTCAGGACAGCCATCAGCCCCCTACACCCCACACCCCCATCCCAGTAGATAAACTCCAAGTTCTTAGGGTGTCCTACCGGTCCTCCCCCATATACCTCTCCAAGCTCCCTCTCCTCTGTACCCCTCCCCCAACCCGCAGACCCCCTGCCTTCGTTAACTGGATTTGAACTAGACTACTGGACAAGTGTCCCTGACGCTGGCGATTGCACAACAGACAGGAGGCAACTTGCCGTTTTCGTGTTATTTAACAGGAGTTACAGGCTTGTGGAGGCTAGAGGGAGCACCATAATCTCCTCAGCTCTCTGGGTCTCCAACCGGCTTAGGTCTGGCTCTGCCCCATACCCAGACGGATGTTGAGGGGCCCCCTCTTGTGACCCAGCCCGCAGCTCACCTTCCTCGGACTTTAAACTGAGTACCAGTCACTTAGCTCCCTTTTATCCCTCACAGTTGTACAAGTCGTTGAGGGTGGAGCGGAGGTCGTGGCCACTCCAGGCCTGCCGAGCCCGGGGCACGCAGGAGGCCCAACAACTACTCCTAAAGAAAAGTGAACATAGTTAGGGTCCGGCTGCGCCACGCTCTCCTGCACGACCTTGCACATCCTGATCTCTCTAAGCCTCGGGGTCACAAGGAGTCGTACCCCTGTCCTGACCGCCTCCCGAGGGACGACATGTTCAATTTAATTGCTTGGCACAGGTCAGCGCTGTCACCTCCTTTCTGCAAGGCGGGGGAGCCTAGTGGCTCTTAGGAAATGGAGCCCAGACCTTTGAAATGCGAGGAGGGTGAGCGCGCAGATGTGGCCCTGGGCACCCCAGACTCCCGCCCCTATCCCACCGGCCCCTCCCCGCTCCCCAGCTGCCCCCTCCACCCCCATCCGGACGCCCCGCCCGCCCGTCCAGCTCCCCTCCCACCCCGAGCGGGAGGCGCCCCGCGGAGCCCGGCCGGCACCCGGTGTGTGGCGCGCCAACATGCAGCCGCGGCTCTGGCTCCTCCTAGCCGCGCAGCTCACAGGTAGGATGGGGAGACCCGCTGGATACCCGCGGTCCGGCTGGCTTCTGTGCTGGGCCCGAGGGGAGCCTTAGTGGGGGGCGGCTAGGAAGGGCTGAGGGGAGAAGATACACGGCCCGGAGCCCGGAGTTTGGGGACACTGGAAAGAAAACACCTCCCAGGGAGCTCGCTCGCCCAGGTGCCCCGGGACTGAGGCCACCTCGGCCCCAAATCTTGGACCGAGGAGTAGGGGAGGCAGGGAAAGAGGAGGGATGGTGGGCGAGAGGAAGGGAGGGAGGGAAGGGGGCCCAGGGAGGAAGGGAAAAGCCCTTTTCCAGGGTTCCTTCAGGGATGTTCCCCCAGGAAGGTGCGGGACTAGTTCTGGCTTTAATACCCCGCACTTGGCCCAGGGTCCTGTGGATACATTTCTATTACTTCCGGGTAAGTCCGCAAACACCAAGGTGTTGCCAATTCTTGGATAGATATGGCAGAGTACTCCCCCCAGTTCCCTGTGGTTGGGAGGGGTGTGTGGTGGCGTGGCTCCAGGAACAAGTGGAGTTGGGGTATAGTGGGGAGTCTAGGCTGGCCCTCTGCCTAAGCCCAGCCAGAGTGCTTTGTGAAAGAAGCCCTTCCACACCCCAAAGTGCCCACTAGCCTGTGGTGGATTGCTCTCTTACTCACAAAGCCCAAAGCTGTTGATTCTGTCAGGGATCAAAAGTTCTGCCAACCCAAGACTCACCTGATGAGTTCAACATCTTAAGTAGAAGCTAGTCTAGGCCACGCAGATCTACTAGATTTATTGGTGATCATTTTAGAAACAGCAGGTCCTTCTGAGAATAGAAACGCTGGGTTGCTGACAAGATCGAATGAGACTGCTGTGTAGCAGCAAGGCTTGCCTCTGGGCCTGCGTCTAGCCAAGGTCCCCCCAACGAGTCACTTCTGGGCTTAGAAGTCTGTATATTCGGCCCCACTATGTGCACATGAGCACACTGTCATGACTCCACGTGTGAATTCCAAGGCTCAATCCCTCAATTCAGGGAGTAACTCAAAGATCACTTTCTGGAGTCTTAGACCTAGGTTTGAATCTAGATCCACCACGTACAGGCTGTGTGACCTGCAGCATGTCCTTAACCTTCCAGAAACACTGTTGGTGTGTAAAATGAACATGAAATAGTATCCTCCCCCGCCAACCCAGGATTTGGAGAGGATCAAATGAGATAATGTATAGGGGAAGCTCAGCAGGGCTCCATAAATACTGGCATTTTCAATTCTAATCATCTCTTTCCTAAGTGGTAGGTAAAGATCCTCTCAAAAGTCACTATGATGTTTGGGGAAAAATAAGCTTTGACACAAGCAAAAGCCCAGAGTGGCCTATGAGTGGAGTCAAAAAGTCAAGTTCTTTCTATCAGTGCTAGAGAAGGCCATTGTGGGGCCCAGGAGCCTGAGATACAGGTACAGGCACCTGGTGAAAATGGACCTCGACTTCATGATTTGACTCTTCTTGGAGAAATACACACACTCCGGCCTCCTGTGCCCATTCAGGTCTGTCCCTCCCTGGGCCTTGCTGCCTCTGAGCCACAGTCCTCATCTGCAAAGTTTCCCTCTGCCACACAGATTCCATCTGCCAGAGCTTTTGTGGCATGGCCGTGAAGGCCGAAATCTAGTCCTCTCCCTAAGAGCTTATTTGCTGCCAGTAACAACCCCCAATATGTGAGCCCCATGGCCCGTGATTTACCCCTGTGGAGTGCTTTAAAGTTTGAGTGTGCTTTCTCGAACATTCTAACCCTCGGAGGCAGGCAGGACATGGCACTAAGCCGCCCTCCTTTTGCAGAGAAGAGAAAGGCTAACCATTTTGCGGTGCCACAACTATTGTAAGGCAGAGGCTGCGTTCAAGGCCAAGTCTGGGTGCTCAGTTCTAGTTGTCCATGAACAGCTGGTGCTGCCCGCCCAAGACCAAAGTGATGTCCTAGCAATCCTGTGGCCAGTTCTCTTTCTGATGGTCTCTACTCCTCTCTTCTCATAGCTCTCCATCAGGTCGCTGGGTCCCTAATAATTCAGACCAGTCAAACAGCCACACTGAAGTGTGACATCAGAGAAGCCTCTGCTAACACCCGCATCTTCTGGCTGAGACAGCCCCAGGCCCTGAATGCCCACAGTCATCTAGAGTTCCTGGCCTCATTTGAATCCTCAAAAAATACTGGGAATGGCCAGAAGTATGAGACAGGAAGCCTGAATATGTCTTGGACTGGGAACTCACACACTCTCACGTTTACAAGTGCGACACCTGCTGACAGTGGTGTCTACTTCTGCATGATCGTCGGGAACCCCGAACTGATCTTTGGGAACAGAATTCAGCTGACTGTGGGTAAGAATCTGGGTTAGTGCCAACCATAAACATTGACCACCGACTATGTGCCCAGCACACAGGGGCACTGGGGAGGTCTCAGTGAGCCCCACTGTGAAGGAAGGGATGACACCCATGAGCTATAGCCCTGTGACTAATGGTTACAATATGTATCAAGAATATATGCCCTTACCCAGGGCCAAACACATATGAGTGTTCTACAGAATTATCTCACTAATGCTGCCAAGCACCCTGGGAGGTACTATACTAGTGCTATGCTATAATAATATGATTTTATAGTAGAGGGGATACTTAGAAGTGTTGCTGCTCTTGGGAGAGGCAGCTTTGTCCTCCAGCCACAACAGATCGTCCTACGTCAATGGCTGGATGGGCTGAGTACTCAGGCCTGATGGTAACCTCAGGGGTCTCCATTGAGTGTGCACAGGGTAAGAAGGTCCTCAGTTCCTGAACATACACAACGAGAGCATTTCTAGGGCCAGTGGAGGTCAGGTGCCCTCTTATTCTGCATGAATAGAACCCACACCAAGAATTGCAGAAAGTAAGGAGACTCCAAGCCTCCTGCACATCTCCATGTTCGTCAGGTTGCTTCACTCCCTGGCCTCAGTTTTCTCATCTGTCTTATGGGGCTGTTGATGGCCACTAGGACCCTCTCCAGCCCTTACAAACTACAGTTCCTCATGAATGAGGCAACAGATCTGGTAAATATATATTGTGAGCCACAAATGCAATTATTTTTTTCTAATGACCACATTAAAAAAAAACCAGTTAATTGAAATAATATATTCTATCAAACCCAATGTATCAATATTATCATTTCAACATGTCAATTTAAAAATTATTACTAAAATATTTTACATTCCTTTTCCACACTGTTTTATGTCTATTTTACACATACCGCACATCTCGACACAGACTGGCTGTATTTCGCATGCTCGGTAACACATATGGCAAGTGGCTGCCATTTGGGACAATGAGGATTGCTATCAAGGATGCAGAGGACTCATGGGAGAAATTCTCAAAGGCCATACCTGGCATTAGCCATGCTCCCAGGTTAGCCCATGGTCAGAGCCACTGTTGACCCCCTGCAGGCCTCACTCTCCTGCTCCCTGATCACCTGGGTTCTTCTCAGATTGGGACACAGAGAGAGACAGTGGGACTCTCCAGGAATGAGACCACTAAGCATGGTGAGAGGCAAAGACAGCTGGGAATAGCAGTGCAATTAGGAAGACAAAACCCAAAACCCAAAAAGTGCAATTAGGAAGACAAAACCCTTGTCACTTCTTGTCAGTCTCCCGTCTTAAATCAGGAGGTAGGGGATGCAGGTGGAGGGTAAGATCTTTAGGCAAGAAGCTAAGGCATCCTTGGGGGGCGGGGTAGTAGTCAATTGATTCCTGTACTGAGAACTGGGTTTTGGAGGGTTAGGGTTTCGGTTTGGCTTATTGTTTCTGTATCTAAAAGACCCACATCTTCCCACTCACAAGTTTTCAGGGTCCAAGGAAAGTGAATAGTGGTATAAGCAAAACTGGTTTGCAAAAACTCCCCACTTCTGCCACCACCCATTCTCTTCTGGCATTGATAATTCCAAATGTCTCCCTCTGCCCAGCTCCCAGAGCGGCCATCCCTCTCAAAGCTTGTGCTTGCAACCAGATCATCTGTCTCCCCTGAGCCAGGGTGGGTACCCGGTACCCACCTCAGGAGCCCCCCCTCCTGCCCGAGGCAAGGTCAACACGTTTTAAAGAAGGAAGCCCAGATGATACAGAAAGCATCAGGGAGAGATGGGGCCTTTCCCATTCCCTAAGCCTGGTCTCTAAAGGCCAGCCTTTTTTTAAGGAGAGAAGGGGGAGGTTTTAACTGGGGACCAGGTGATCAGAAAGTAGAAATTAAAGTCTCCTCACCCTGCGCCATCAGACCCAGGGCCCTGTGCCCAGCTAGGCACTGAGCAGGTTCTCTGGCGGGCTCACCACTGTCCAGCTGAAAGCATGAGTGCCTCCCCGTGTATACATGATGGGATGGACAGTTCTCGGGCCGTGAAGATTAAAAGAGATACCAGAAGGCGGTGGCACCACTGGCAGAGGACCCGGCCCCTCACAGCTCTGGAGCTGGTGTCCTTTGCCCTTTATATGGTTTCCCTCAGCACTCTGATGACCTTGGAGCCTTAGGTCAACCTTTTTTCCTTAATTTTTTGTCAAAAAACATTTGCACCTGAGGCAGTGTGGTAGAAATCAGTCTTTGGGCTCAGGCCCCACCTCTACTGTTTAAAGCCTCTCCAACTTTGGGCAGCTGAGTGCAGGCTTCCTCAGGGATGAGATGGAAAATAGTTCCTGCCTCAGACGGTCAGTCAGCTTAAGCTGCAGTGTCATGGTACAGTCATTAACACATGGCGGAGCTTAGTAAGTGTTGATTCTAGTTAGTTGTTTCTTCCAGAAACCTCATGAAGCAAGCAGAGCAGTCTCCACTTTCTAGGGAGGTTCAGGGTAGTGAGATCTGCGTGTCCACTTTTTATATGGAAGATGCCAGCCTCAAAATGACCGGTTCCTTGGCTAGCCCTCCCTGCTCCTCTTGACATGGCAGTTTATTTTTTTTAAAGATTTATTTATTATATAAGAACTGGGGTACAGGCCAGATGTGCGGGCGGGTGAGAGGCTTCACCAGAGACAGTGGGGAACAGAACAGGCAGGCTGACTGAAATACACTGCTGAGGGGAGCAGCGGGTGAGACAGGAGAGGTCTGCTGCGCCATGACATGGCAATTTAAGTTCACAATGTCCCCCTATTCCCTCGCCTCCATTTCACAGAAATCATTTCGGTGAAATGTCTTTCCTCAGCTCACAAAAGCAAGGGTTGCACTCGGCCACTGCAGCTCACACCTTCCTCAGCCCCTTAGAGCCCCACGTGTCTCCGTTTGCTCCGTGCAATTGTCCCGTTGCCCTGCTCCAATCTTCCTCATGTGACACTGAATTAGATCGGAAGAGAAGAGCAACCCCCCAGAAGTCAGGAGAGGGGTTTTGGACGTTGTAGCCCACACTTTCCACTACAGGTTTTCAGACAGAGCAGTCTCCACTTTGTAGGGAGCTTCAGCCCCACGTTGCTGGCATCCACCTTTGAGATAAAAGGTTGAGACTAGACCAGCATCTCTCCAGCCTGATAGTATGCCATTTTAAAGATACTTGAAAGGAAAACAAATCCCCAATTATGCAGTTTGTACAGTAATGTGCAGAAAAGGGCCCCACCTCCTTTCACTTCGTCCACTCACCCAGGAATTGGCAGGGTGAGCTGAGGAGCCGGCCATGCAAGGGCTCAGGGACTCTGACTTCAGGTCAAGGTCTTCAGCTGGTGGGAGCGACATCTACTGCATGCTTTGTTGGGCATGCTGCCCCCTGGAATTCTCACAATGTGGAGAAAGCGGTGGGAATCATTTTTAATTCAGCAGTGTGGAAACTGAAGGACAGAAAAGTGATAGGACTTGCCCCAAGTCATGCAAATGGTTTCTCAGGTTCTGTTTGGGTCTGTGTGGCTCGAAACCCCTCTCTCCAGCACACCAAGCTGACCCCCCTACCTAAGTCCCCAGATAGATCTGAGAATTGGAAAGCAGATCAAAAATTCTAAAGCCCTGTAAGGAGCTGAGGGAATAGTGTTGAGGACTTTCATATCTGAATTCTAAGATGTCCGGCTTTAAGTTTTGTCTCTGTGGGCACCTGCTGCTACCTGGCTCAGGTATGTGTCTCGTTCTCTTTCTGTAGTTGACGTCCTCCCCACCACTGCCCGGCCCACCAAGAAGCCCATAACCAAGAAGATACCATGCAAGCCGCCAAAAATCCAGAAAGGTGAGTTTTCGCTGAACCCTCAGAAAGACAGCAAACACTCCCTTCCTTCCTTTGAAGACATCTGAGAAGGAAAATCTACCTCTCTACCTTTACTCTTTTTTTTTTTTATTATTATTATAGCAAATCCTCCATGCACATAGTATAGTTCACTCTTTATTTTATTTTTTTTAAAGATTTATTTATTTATTTATTTATTTATTTATTTATTTATTTATGCAACCACTGGGTACAGTCAGAAGTGCAGGAGGGTGAGAGAATTCACCAGAGCCAGAGCGGGGAGCAGAGCAGGCAGAAGGACCGAAGTACACTGCTGAGGGGAGCAGCGGGTGGCAGGAGAGGTCTGCGCGCCATGTGGGACCCTCCTCCTGTGGCCGGGGAGCAGCCGGGGATCGAACCAGCGCTGCAGAAGCTGCGGGCAGCTTCGCAACCCAGCGCTCAACCACTGCGTCACCGGGGAGGCCCTCTCTACCTTTACTCTTACCCTCCCTTTCTCCCATCCTACTTTTCTTCCTTCCCCAACCCTTTCCCAAGTGTGGATTGTCTAGTCTATTTCTCTGACCCCAAGCTGGGGTCAGAAGGGAAGCTGAGTATCACAGCAACTCTACCCTCACAGTGGGGGACCAACTCATATATCATCACAGGACAAAATTTAATGGAGGATACATTCACCCAAAAAACTTGTGCACAAATGTTGCTAGCAGCCTTATTCTTCATAGCCAAAACGTCAACAAAACTCAAAGTACACTAGTGAATGAATGAATTTACAAAATAGACAATATCCCTACAATGGAATATTTTTTGCCCATAAGGAGTGAAGTAATGATAGATGCTGTACCACAGATCTTTTATCATTTGTTATTGAGGTATAATTGACAAATAATATTATATTAGTTTCAGGTATACAACATAGTGATTCCATATTTGTATATACCTTGAGTGACCAGTTTAGTGAGTCTAGTCAATATCCATCTATTCACGTAGTTATAAAATTATTTTTATTATTATTTTATTGTGAGAACTTTTAAGATCTATACTCTGAAGAATTTCCAAATATGCAATACAGTACCATTAATGCTCATCATCATGCTGTACATTATATTCCCCAGGATTTATTCACTTTATAACTGGAAATATGTGCCTTTGACTCCATCCACTTCTCCTACTTCCTGTCTCTGACAACCACTGATCTGTTCTGTGTATCTATGAGCTTGGTTTTTGTTTGTTTGTGTAGATTTGTTTTTTAGATTTTATATATAGATAAGATTATAGTATTTGGTGGTTTTTTTTTTTTTTGTTTATTTTACTTAACATAATTCCCTTGAAGCAGTCCATCCATGTTGTTGAAAGGCAGGATTTCTTTTGTTTGATGACTGAATTCTATTACACACACACACACACACACACACACACATACACACACACACACACACCCCTTTATGCAGTCCTCCACCTATGGACACTTAGATTATTTCACATATTTGCTATTACAAATAATGCTGCAGTAAACATGGGGGTGCAGATGTCTTTTTGAATTAGTGTTTTCATTTTCTTCAGGTAAATACTAAGTGGATGAATCATATGAGAGTTTTATTCTTAATTTTTTTGAGGAAACTCCAAGCTGTTTCAATGTGAATGAGTATTGAAAATATTAGGCAGTAAAAGAAGCTAGTCACAAAAGATCATATATTGTCTGATCCCATTGATATAAAATGTTCAAAATATAGCATGCCATGAAGACAATGTTGATTAGTGGTTGCCCAAGGTTTGGGGGAAGAACTAGGGAGTCGCTGTTAATGGGTACAGGATTTCTTGGAGGGTGAAATGTTCTTTTTTTTTCCCCTCCCTTTTTTCTTTTTTTTTTTAATTAAAGATTTATTTATTTATTTATACAAGCACTGGGTACAGTCAGAAGCATAGGAGGGCAAGAGAATTCACCAGAGTCAGAGCGGAGAGCAGAACAGGCAGAGTGACAAAGTACACTGCCGAGGGGAGCAGCTGGCGGCAGGAGAGGTCTGCACGCCATGTGGGACCCTCGCACAGCGGCCAGGAATCGAAGGGCGCTGCAGAGGCTGCCGGCAACTTCGCAACCCAGCGCTAAACCACTGCGCCACCGGGGAGGCCCGGGGAAATATTCTTAAAGTTAGATTGTGGTGACACTAAATTATGCACTTTAAAGAGGTGATTTTTGCTGTATGTAAATTATATATCAGTAAAGATGTTATGAAAACAAAAACCAGAACTTTAAATATTTCCAATTTTGATGCTTAACAGGGGAAATAACACACAGTATGCATTTAATATATGTTAGTGAATAAGTGAGCATTGATAATATCAAGGATATTTGTTGAAAGTCAAACACTGGAAACAACCAAAATGTCCATTGGTGCCTAAATAATCCGTGAACCATCTATACTGTCAGATGTTACTCTGTTTGAGAAAAGAATGTGCTGACGAGTTTAAATACAGGGAAAAAATGGTTGGAAAACAATACGTACAGTATAATCCACTTTATGTTAAAAAAAATAATGTGTCTGTATCAATTATACATATGTAAATACAAAGAGATAGTTACCAAATTAATGATGGCAGTTATTTCTGTAGGATGTCAAGGGGCACTCATGTACTTGAACTTTTTGCAATGAAAATATATTCAGCTCTTTCTTGGGACATTGAAATAAAACTTTAAAGAAAGAGTAAACACCCTGTTAGCAGCTGGAAATGGTCAATCTCCTTTGGATATAAATAGATATTGAGTTTAATGAATTACTTTTAAATTTGAATGTGGGGCATGAAATTTTATATGTAAAATTATCTCAGTGTGTCAGAAATATAGAAAAAAAGACTAGAAGGAAATAGGCAAACCGTGGTATGCTTTGGGAGACAGGGCTTCCAGTTGTATCTTATGTGTCTGCGTGTCTCAAACATTCAATGTGTATCTCTCCCAGGCCCGCCTTGTGGCCCCATCATCCTTGGCCTGCTGGTAGCCGGCTTCCTGGTCCTGCTGGTGTCCTTGGGAGTGGCCATCCACCAGCACTGTAAGTTGTCCCTTTGGGGCTATCATGCCAATCCTTTTTGCAGTTAGAGGTTTCCCTGAAAGTTCTTCCTTCTCTAGGGGAGTAGTGCAGCCTGGTTGAAGTCTGTCCCCCACCCCCAAAACCTGTGGGGCTTCAGCCTGAGGTCATGCTGCAGGTCATGCCTGAGAGCACCCTATCTCAGGAGTCTCAATCTAACCCGGTTGCCCCCAATATTGGGTGACCTTGGCTGTGCATCCTGGTCCCTCTGAGCCTCAGTTCAGGGGTAACCATGTTACCTATCTCCCAGGGTTGTAGTTTATAAACTCCTGCCCAAAATGGCCCACCCGGGCATTTGCTTAGTGTCTCCACCAGCTGTCCGAATGGAAGCCAGTGCACAGAGAGATTGTGGTAGGGTTTGAGTTTTGTCCCCAGAAGCTAAAACTCCTACCCTGCTGTGAGGCTGTAGGGAAACTCAGAGATGGGATCATCCCCTTCTGTAGGCTTTTCAGGCTCTGCTCTACTGGGTTCATAGTAAAGAGGGGAACCCCTCACAGTTCCGGAGAGCCCCAGGCTCTACCTACCACTGGTACCTCTGTTCACCTGTACCACCTTGAGCAAGAAACTTACCCTGTCTAGGCTTCATTAAAATGGGAGGGAGGGGACCTCTTTGTTATGTCACAGACCCCATTGAAGTGTAATTGCAATTATGGACCCTCTCCCAGGAGCTTTGCATCCTTAGCACATTTTTGCATACAATTACCACCCACAATTGAGTGGCATTTACCCCATTAATATTCGGTGGTCTGCAAACTTTTTTTTTAAGAATTGTTCCTTTGGATCCCTGGCCAGGGAGTTAACCCACAAGGCAAACCTCTCCTGTCTCCCCTGCTGCTCCCCTCAGCAGTGTATTTCAGTCAGTCTGCCTGTTCTGCTCCCCACTCTGTCTCTGGTGAATCCTCTCACCTCCCCGCACCTCTGGCCTACAACCCAGCTCTTGTATGCAAAAATAAATAAATCTTTTAAAAAAAAAAAAGAATTATTCCTTTACAAGATTTTTATTATTTTTTTAAATTTATTTTTGCGTAGGAGAACTGGGATGTAGACCAGAAGTGGGGGTGAGAGGGTTCACCAGAGAGTAGCAGAACAGGCAGATCCACTGAAATACACTGCCAAGGGGAGCAGCGTATGAGACAAGAGAGGTCTGCTGTGCTATATGTGGTTTAGCTCCCTGGTTGGGATCCAACTCAGGCTGCTTTGCTGCAAGAGGGCCATCTCGGTGGTAGCACAGAGACACAGCCCCTAGGCCACCTGGGAGGTCTTCTGCAAACTTTTTTGATCAAGAACTTCACTGGCAAAACATTTTTAAATTATAAACACTAACTGTGACTACTTGTACTTATTTATTTAACATAATATGTATTATTCACATAATATGCAAGCCATTAAAATGACTTAAAAATAAAATGTAATAAAGAATGAGATAAACATGAAATTAGACATGCTCATATTTCTTTTCTACATCACAGTGGGAAATCTTGTGCATTCCGGAATACTCATACTCTAGTTTAAGGCCACCTCTCTGCACAATCTCTCATTCCTGACGTGCTGGGAAGGACAGGACAACTTGTTTAAGGACAGCAGACTAGGGTAGATTAACTGAGTTTAATCCTGGCTTTACTACTTATTAACTGCTTGACTTTGGGCAAGTTATGGTTAACTCACATTCTGCCTCAGTTTCCCCAGATACAAAATTAAAATAATAGGAGTGATACTCAACTCTAGGTCTGCTATGAATATCAAAGGAATTAAATAAATTGTGTGAAGTGTTTGGAGCAGAGTCAGAGACCTGGGAAGTGGTCTGAGGTGTTAACTGTCCTCATCACCCTCCTCCATTTCTTGGGTTTGGTGTCAGTGACCCACAGCCTATGCCAACTGGTATTTTTATTTTCTTCCTCCAGGCCGGAGGAGGAGAGCCCGGCTTCGTTACATAAAACAGTAAGTGCTAGCACTCATTTATGTTGATTTCAAATACGGTGAGATTTAGCTCTCAGCTATCCTGATGGTAATAATCTACTCTTATATGAATAGAATATGGCAGGATATCTAAACTGTCCTGCCCATCACTTCATTGGACTTGGGCTTGTGAGACATAGGTTTATTTTTACAGATAACTTGAAAGATTTGCTCACAGTAAAGAGAATCCAACTGGAGACAATTCAGTTCACCCCGAGGTCACATCCTCCATCAACTGTCCTTTCCTTCCTGCTGGTGTTGGCTATGGGATGTCTTGCTCTCATCTTCCACCCTGGACCCTCATCTGGTCCAGGAATTGGCAAACCCACAAAATCACATAAATGCAGTGGCTAAAAAGTACTTGCCCTTTAAATCTACTGATGGGGTAAGCCCACCTAGAGCCAAGAAGCTGTAAGAGGCCAGAGCTGCTCCCCTACCCCGAGGCCCCCAAGGTGCCATGGCCTGTTTTCTTGGATTGTTTTTTTCTTCCTCAAAATAGAGACTGTGTTGCATATATCTATCCCTTCCACGTAGAGGTGTTTGGGAAAAAAGAAAGTCCAGACCTCTAGAATGAAGAGGCATCAGGATCCTGCTCTCCAGAGCAGCTCTGGCTCTGGCATGGAGCAGATCTGGGTTTGAACCCTACCTGTCCCTCACCAGCCATGTGACTGTAGGCAAGTCACTTCATCTCTGTGGGCCTCTGCTCCCTCTGGTGTATAATGGAACAGTAGTAACAACCTCATGGCTATTGTGCAGACTTCCTAGGCTAATCCCCTAAAATGTTCTCCCTCTGGTCCAATTGAGTTGAAGCACAGTTCATGTAACATAAGAATGTCAACTCTATAAACGCAACAACAAAGGAACAAAATGCATTTCTAAATCTTGAAAATTGTCATTTCCATATCAAGTCTCTATGTGTTCTGCATTAGATAATTGCTGACACACACCTGCTGTATTTTATGCAGTTTTCAATAATTTTGCTGATGTGCAATTTCCACCTTGTGTGTTGGATTTGGAAACTACCCTTTATCTATGAAGCAGCAACTTGAATATATTTATCATCTAAGCCTAGACCTCCAGAATGTTCCATTCAAAATCTTCCCTATGGTGACATTTTATAGAGAATGAGACCCTTTGGTGTGCCATGTGTGGTTCCGTTCCCTACGTGCCCGTGTTCCCCAGTAATTTGATGCCAGTTTTGAAGGAACTTGATACAGTACTTTATGTTTTGGCAATCCCAGGGGTTCTGAAAATCACCTGAAATGAGGAAGTGCTGGGGGTGCTCATGAGTAGGCCCTCTTCATTCCTAACTGCTCCACGTTCATCTATTACATTTTACCTGTAAGATACCACTTGAACAGAAGGATTTGTGGCTGAAAAAATTTCATTTGAAAACTATGTCTGCTTTTGTGATGGTGATCCAGGTGTGGATGAAATAGTCCACGGCCTCACAAATCCTAACTGACCTTAGAAAATAATCCCATCAGCCTGCCATCTTCTCGCCCTTCAGTGTGCATTTTTGAAGAGTTTAGAAGGCACTGCAGGAAGTAACACTATTCAAAGCTAGAGTTCTTTGGACTGTTTTTTGGTTTGTTTTTTTTTTGGGGGGGTGGGGGGAGGCAGGTGTTCATTTTTTTTTTTTTTTAAGTAACTAAGATGGGTCCTAAAATCATACTAACCCAGAACTGTTGGTCCCAGGTTACTGGGAGTGTCATCCTGCACCCTCATATGTCATTTGTCTCTATTACAGAAAATTCAATATAATTTGCCTGAAAATAAGTGGCTTTATAACTTTCTGTTGTTTCCAGGTTTTGTAAATGAGCAAAGACTGTGTTTTTGGTGTCTTGCTACAAAAAAGCGTTGGTCAGTGTTATGAAAGTGATCTGGAAAAATGAGAGATGGGATATATTCAACCATGGAAATTCCATTGATCTGCTGAAACTGCCTGCTTTTAACTACTGCACAGTTCTTTCTGTGGGCCTTCTACATGGGAGGAACTTTTTAGTTGATCACCCGGAATCTCAGAGAGAAAGTCTCAGAACCTCAGAGTACTTCCTACAAGAAATGCTGCCCATGACACCACTTCCGGCTCCTGTACTCACCCCAGGCCAGGCAGGGGCTTTTTGGTGGTGGCTGTCTGGCTCACATCTTACAAGTTGCTTTGTCTCAGTAGGACAGTATCCTTGAGTCCTGAACCCCTCAGGTGATGGTGCTAGGTGGCTTCCCCCTCCCCACCTCCATCTCCCCAGGATGGGGTTAGTGCGCACCAAGAGCCTATTTAAGAGACACCCCAGTTTGGAATCAGGCTTCTGAAGGGTTGACCAGCTCCCACAGTCATTTCAGTATGTGAGCACCTCCTGTGGGACCCAGAACCAGTGGTTTTTGGAATAAGAGGTCACTTCATCTCCCATTAACATTCTGGGCTTCTCATCTGCCTTCCCATGGCTTGTATATTTCTTTTCTCACTTTCTGTTCTTTTTGTGAAACTGTCTTGGTTGTAAAAATAAAGTCCTGAGTAAAAGAGACAATGGCTCCTGTGATGCGAAAGCATGAAAACCTGTCTCTATAGCAGAGACACTTATGCTCAGTTGAAAAGAAATACAAGGATAACATGCATATGTCTTCATTTTGTGTCCAAGTTCATCATTTGCCCCAAAACATGCCGTCCATGTTGTGTGTAGTGAAGGCCTGAGGAGGATGGGGAGATCCAGGGTACCCAGAACCTGGCAGTAGTACCTCAGAGGTCTAACTCCTCTGGACCACTCCTGAGCTGTCTTCTCTCACACCCATTCATCTTTATTGAGGATGGAACCCAGGATTCCTGACTTCAAGGCTGATGACCTTGCACCGAAGAGGCAGTGAGAAGCATCCTGGTCTATAACATGGCCCATTAATTTTTTTTTCTTTTTTTTACTGTCGCTCAGCTTTGATGGTCAGAGAAGGAAAAAGCAAGGAGAAAATGCTGAGCTGGAGAGGAAAATTAAGATGAATGTTTGGTATCTTTTAAAAAAGCCCCTAGATCTTTCTTAGCTTCCCATCCTGGGCTTTAGCGGCATAGGAGCTAAGAGTCAAAGGAGAATGCCCCTTTAGGCTGCATTACAGAAGCAAGATGCCCAGCTCAAAGGAGAATAAATTCCCACCTGCTTTTCCTGACCAGTTCAGGGCTGGGAAGCACAATTTGGTGAGACATTGGCAAACAGGTTCTATTCAGAGGCTTCTGGTAGGCACCAATGGTGTAGTGGGTAGGACTTGGACAGATGTAGATGCAGTAGGTACTCAAGAGAAGTAAACATTTTCTGCCATCAATTTACAAGGACAACAGGACAAATTGCCTCCCAAGGCTGAGGGAAGAGAGGAAAGACCCAAAATAGCCTGTACTAGACTCCTCTGGGGTTCTCTTTTAAGGTGGACTCCTTGCACTGAGTACCCCATGTACGTGATAAGAAACCAAGGCCCTTACTGAAGGCTCACACTCCGTCCGCAACGGAAGTAAGAACAGGCCTCAAGGCCCCTCATCCCACTACAGGTCTGCTATTTACCAGCATCTCCCCGCTGCTGTTGTTGAGAGTGTCTTTTGTTATTTGCAAGTTCTCATGGGGTGAGATTGGGGGGCTGGGGAGTATGCTCCTCGGCCTGTTTTCTGGGTAATGCGCACCTGCCAAGGCAGGCTCTGCATGGCCTGCCCAGGGAGCAGGAGCAGGCTTGGCTGCCAGCCATGGGGGCTGCGGTGAGGAGGTCTGCACCAAGCACCTGACTTTTGTTTTGAAGAAGAAACTGAGTTGTTACTTCTTTCTAGGGGGCCATTATGGAAAAAAAAAAATACTAATTTAAAAAAATTTTAATCTACTTGTCTTTTGACTAGCAGTTCCACTCATAGGCACTTGTCTTAAAGAAACACATCCTAAAGAACATGCGTAAAGAAATACATATCAGAGTATTCCTTTTAGTGCTGCTAGTTAGCCAAAAATTGGAAATAGTCCAAATGTCTATCAAGAGAAGTCAGATCAACTGTAATACAGCCTTATAAGGAAGTTCGTGCAGCTGTTAAGGAGTAAGTTAGGTCCATAAATGCTAGCATCAAATGATGGCAACTACACCTGCACACATTTTAACAACACCTGTATTGACTGTCCTCATTTTAAATGCAATATATAGTCAATGTTAAAATTCAAGCAAGATGAAACCAGGCCAAATAAATATACATTAGATGTCAGGATATGATCATCTAGAAGGGAGCACAAGGTTTTGGGGTGTATTCTGTCTGTCCATCAGGGAGCTGGTTACTTTGTGAAAAGTATGCTCACAATATGTCAATTTTCATATGTAGATATGGACATAGACCCAGATTATACTTCAGTAAAGAGTTTTTTTTTTTTAAGATTTATTTATTTATACAAGCACTGGACACAGTCAGAAGCATGGGAGGGTGAGAGAATCCACCAGAGCCAGAGCGGGGAACAGAACAGGCAGACCAACGAAGTACACTGCTGAGGGAGGCAGTGAGTGGCAGGAGAAGTCTGCGCGCCATGTGGGACCCTCACCCAGTGGCGGGGATCGAACCGGCGCTGCAGAGGCTGCAGGCAGCCTCGCAACCCAGCGCTCAACCGCTGTGCCACTGGGGAGGCCAGTAAAGAGATATTTTAAAGACCCAAATATAGAATATTATAGAAATGTCTAAAATAGATATTTGATAATTTCCTGTTTGTCCAGATTTTTTCTGCACGTACTTTTTAAAGCAGAAAATCAAAGTATTATAATACAAATAATACACAAAATACAGAATATAAAAAATTGAATCCTATTCTTCAAGTTTGACTTTTTTTCCCCTCTAGTAATAGATCAAAGCTTCTGGGCATACTCGTTTGTACATGCCTAGAAAAGATCTGGAAGGATATATTGTTAATAGCAGCTCCTCTAGGAATTTCCATTTCCACTTTGTGTATTTCCGTGTTGTGTGAATTTTCACAACAAACATGTTACTTTTGTAATTGGAGGGAAAAAAACAAAAGTGTAGAAAGAAGAAACAGTCTCCTTTCAAAGAGGCTCTAGTGGTGCAATATTAAATGAGGGAATCTACTCAAATATTCATCTGCAAGAGATTTATTTATAAATTCTGATCTTAAAAATTTGTACAGTGGGAATCATTGTGGCACAAGCTGAGGGTGCGGGACAGCAGCTGTGTGACCTTGACCTCTTCACACCTGGCTTCCCTTCTCTGAAATGGGGGCATCACTAGTATCGCCCTCTGCGTCATGGGTATTGAATGACCACAGAGAGGAGGGTTTGGGAGCAGTGCTGGTTGCCTCCCTCCCTCCTCTCCTCGAGAAGCAAGGGCAGAGAATTCTACCAGTTTGCAGGTGTGGCCCCAGCAGCACCTAGTTCAAAGGAGAAAGGGGGCTTCTACACCACCCCCTTCCTTTCATCCTTACTCATCCCCACCCCCGCCCAGCCGCTGTGTCTCTACCTGTAGGAAGTGGGCAACTTGTTTTCAGAAAGTGATCCCCGGCCCCTGTGGGCTGCAAAGCCCATCCGAATCTGTCACCCATTCAAAGGGAAAGAGCCCTGTCTTCAGAGGTTTCTCCAGGGGTCGAGGACCAGACAGAGTTCCTCTGTCGCCTCTTAGGAAACCTCCCCAGGTACGTCACCGACTCTCCTCAGTGACCATGAGTCACTCTTCCTAGAGTCCTCCAGCCACATAACTCAGTGTGTTGACTCAGCCAGAAGGGAACCCTGCTCCCCACCACTGCCTCAGTTTGGGAGTCACAGAAACAGGCAGACACCTGTGCTTCAAACTGAACGCATCAGTGCTACAAAGGAACTTCTGTTCCTGCAAGGTCTCCTTGCTATCTGGGAGAGTTTTCTTTCTCCATTAATTTGCTGACATTTATATGCAAATCCCCTTCTTAGAGCTTAGCTCAGGCTTCTAAATTTGAAAGACACCATCTACATCATCTACACTTTCTGTGCGTTTTCAGTTGTACAAATCTCCTGTTCTGTCCCTCTTTTTTTTTTTTTTTTAAGATTTTATTTTATTTATACAAGAACCAGGGTACAGGCCAGAGGTGAGGAGGGGTAAGAGGATTCACCAGAGATAGAGTGGGGAACAGAACAGGCAGAATGACTGAAATACACTGCTGAGGGGAGCAGCAGGTGAGACAGGAGAGGTCTGCCACGCCATGTGGGTATCTCTGTGGCCGATGGGGATCGAACAAGCACTGCAGAGGCTGCGGACAGCTCCACAGTGCTGCGCTCAACCGCTTGCACCACCAGGGAGGCCCTGTTCTGTCCCTCTTTATGAGGGCAAATTAGCCTGCCCATCTGCAGTTATTGTTCCTGTTCCTTACGTTTCTTGCTGCCAGTTCAAATATATTTTGAGATACCTCTTATGTGCCTGAACAGCCCTGTGCTGGGATTACGGGTGGCGGGACAGAGAGCCTGCCCTCCAGGCTGCATGGTCTGGTGCATGAACTTAAAGAGACTTCTAGGCCTCAGTTCCCTCATTGGGGGAGAGAGGGCGAGAGGGCCCAAAATATCTGGAAGCCTCTACTCCTATCCTGCCTGCCACTGTGTGAATGGCCGGCATTGCCAAGCCACAGGGCCAGAATCAAAATTAATAAACCAACAAAGCAGAAAGGCTCCCCAGGACAGTGAGCTGGGAGTGCTGCCCACCCTCAGTGCTGGTTCCCCCACCCACCCCTTTTGGGATCCTCAAAGCCGTAAAGACTTGACTTCTCCACTTCTGAAACTTCACTTCTGAAAGTTTACTCTGCCATGTACTGTCGTTGAGCTCCTGGGAGAACACCACAGATTATCTGAGCACTGAACATGCTTTTGGCACTGGTGCGTGTTCAGCATAGACTGTCCTTTACCCCTTGGGAAGCGCTTGAGAGACTGCAACGAGTAAGTACCCTTATTGCCTCCCTCCCTCACCCTAGTGCCAGCTTTGGACAGACAATAAGGCAGTGAGCAGATAAATACCCAGATTTTTAACACAGGCAGAGAGCACGAATTGCCTCCTCACAAAAAATTGTGTTCAGCTGACAGAAGAGTTTTTCACAGAAGATTTTGTGGAGGTCTATGCGGTTGGGTGGGGGCAATGTTAAGAGGGGAAGATTTGAAGTGTTGGTGGGAAGGCGGAGGCCCACCCTCCCCTCCCCTTCCTTAGGGCCCCTTTAGTATCCTGTAGGCTGAAAAGTGGCTGCTTGGCTACACCTCTGGCTGGGGAGGACCAGGGCAGCCGAAAGGCAGGCAATGACTCCTGTTCCTCCACCCTCACCCCACTCCAGGCCTCAGCCAAGTCTGGGGGGCCCTGGGGAGAAGAGAGCACAGAATATGGGACTGACTTGAGATCACAAGCCTCTGGGTGGGCAAGAGAAGGTAGCCTGGTCTGAGTTGTCCCTTCCTTCTGTTGCATCATCTTCCCCACAGCCATGTTGAAACTTCGCCAGGACTTTGTGCAAGTCCTTGCCTGGGTCCTGCTCAAAGCCGTCTGTCTAGACCCTGAAGGGTAAAGGAGGGGAGATAAAGGCTTGCCAGGGTTTAGATGGGAGTCAAGTGCTTATTCTAAGGCTTCTTTACACTTTCTTTCTGTCAGCCTACCTGGCTCATAAGAAGCTTACCCCTGGAAGAGGACTATACTAATGGGGTTTTTCCTACATTTCAGAGGACATGCTCTTATGTGATGCTGGGGAAGTAGGGAAGTTTTTCCTACATTTCAGAGGACATGCTCTTATGTGATGCTGGGGAAGTGGGGCAGGACATGCTTGCGTTGTAAAGTATGCCTAACATCCAGGGGGTTCCACTCATTTATGCTTTTTTCCCCACAGAAACAGAAATTATTATTATAGTAACTAAGCATATTACTAGTTCCTATAATTAAAAAGATGGCATACCAAGTAGAGGTTCAACAAAGTTACTGACTCAGTGAGGTATAACAACATATGGAATATTTCTTTGATTTTTTTCCCCTAAAAACTTAAGAGCAGCACTTCTTTCTCCTCCCCAAACTCCTACTTACTAATTTCTTATCAGGGTCCCAGATTTGGCTGACTTCTCAAAGTCTCAGAATTCTTGAGTCCCAGCTTCCGTTTATACCATGACCCCCCTGGGAAAAAGGGAGTGTAAGTTTTCACATAAGCTTCATTACTGGCGTGCTGTGTTCTGGATTCTGAGTTCCTGGCTCCTCACCATGCTGTCCTGCTTTTTCCATCCTTGGGTCATGGCAGAGGGAGAAATTGCAGAGATGGAGGAATATGATTTCCTTATCTTCTCAGAATCAAAAGGCTTGAAGGGAAAGATTTTCTTTCTTAGAGACAAAAAGAGCCTTCTCTTTGCCAATAAGATTATCAGCTACAAGATACATCCTGATCAATCTAAAATGACTTATCCCAGGGCCTCCCTGATGGTACAGCGGGTTGAGTGCAGCGCTGTGAAGCTGTCCTCAGCCTCTGCAGCGTGGGCTCGGGAGGGAGATTCCAGCCAGGGAGATTCCCACATGGTGCGGCAGACCTCTCCTGTCTCACTCCCCTCAGCAGTGCTTTCAGTCCGTCTGCCTGTTCTACTCCCCGCTCTGTCTCTGGTAAATTCTCTCACCCTCCCGCACCTCTGGCCTGTACCCCAGTTCTTATATAAATAAATCTTTTTTTAAAAAAAAGACTTATCCCAACAATTAAACTAAAGTGATATAATAGACCCCATACAGATTACTTGATATAAGTAGCATCACATAGAGAGGGAAAGAATGAATTACATAATAAATAATGCTGAGATAATTAGTTAACTATTTGGAAAAAAATAAAATTTAGACCTTTACATCTTACAGGAAAAGAAATTTCAGGTGGCTTAAATAAGTGAATGTTTTTAGAACTACATTTTGAAAGAAACCAGAAGGTCAGTAATTTAATGAATAATAAACTCTAAGGAAAATTAAATGCAAAACTGCTTCTAATATAGTTGTTAAAACAGCAAGTAAACAAACAACAAAAAAGGAATGCATTTTTAAAATGCATCTACCCAATTATACCAAAATATTCTGCTGCTGGAAGTGCACTCTGGTGCCATTTATGTGAAGGGCAATCGGGTACATGTTATCAAGAGCTTTAAAGTGTATCTATTTCTTTGACCCAGTGATTCCACCTCTACAGATTCATCATGAAAACGTTATTATCATTATGTATGAAGATTATTGATAGCAAAGACATGCATCGTGTTTTCATGAGCATATTGAAAATGTGCTAAAAACCTAAGTATCCACAAGTGATATAAATGACAATATTTCCATACAATGTAATGAGTGCCATCAAAAAGATGCTGTGCTAGAATACTCACAATGTATTCTTAAAATTAAAAAACAGAATATAAAACATTAAATATTATATGAACCCATTCTTGGAGGGGGAGAATTTCCTGTTTAAGAAACACGCAGGAGAGGCCATTTGGTGGAGAAATGAAGACTGAGCAGCTGCTGTCCCATCAGGTCCCTGGAACAGTATGGCAAGTTGGCTTCTCCATGTGGAAACTGTAGAAATTGGAAGCGAGAGATTCAGAACCAAATCTCCTTTCCCTCCCCTCTCCTGATTAGCAATCACTTGCAATCTATTAGCAAAACTCTGCTACATCACATTTTTTTATTTTCAGCTACAATTTTCAGCTTTGTGAGGAGCCTTATCTCCAAAGACAATGACTGCCAATGTCACCAACAAGACAGACCTTGACTCCACAAACTCCTGCATATTCACTGGGAATCAAATCAAGAAGTCTGATGCAGAGGCAATCTCAAAATATGGCAAAATTTTGTGTCACTGTTCACAGGGTTTTACCTTCGTTCAATACGTCAGTGAGAGAAACGCCCCTGCTGCTGGGGCAGGGGAGGGCAGCAGCATGATTGCTGGCCAGGTTTTAGATGGTTACAGAGCAAAAGCGAAGTGAGGAAAACTTGGGTGGAACAATCACAGTGGCGATGTCAGACTCCTCTTTTGACTGATGCTGTGACTTTCCACAGGGTGGTGACAGTCGGGCAGCATGCGCTCCCAATGCTCAGGCTGGAGTGCCCTCGAAAGGCCACGTGTGTCAGGAAACACCTCACGAATGGGCAAAAGTGGCTTCAATTCTTAGTGGACAGAGAGGATCTTCTTCCAAATCTGGACATTTGTTTTTTGGTTTTTGTTTTAAATATTTATTTATTTATGCATACGAGAGCTGGGGTACAGGCCAGAGATACGGGGAGTGAGAGGACTCACCAGAGACAGAGTGGGGAGCAGAACAGGCAGACTGACCGAAAAACACTGCTGAGGGGAGCAGCAGGCAAGACAGGAGCGGTCTGCTTTGCCATGTGGGTTGCTCCCTGGATGGCCGGGGATTGAACTTATGCTGCAGAGACTGCGATTGCTCCATAGTGTGGTGCTTAACCCCTTGTGCCACCAGGGAGGCCTCCAAATCTGGACATTTGAAGGGTGATGACCTTGAAAGCATTAGGAAGAAGTTGACCCAGATAAAACAAAAAGTGGCTTCTCTACTGGAAAGCCTGGAAAAACTGAAGCGGAACAGAGCAAACAGGGAGAGATGGAGAATGGTAAGTCAGAGAGGAAGAAAGAGGAGACTAATGTGAAGATGGAGTTGGGTGGGGGCAGGGGGAGTTGCAGATGACTCTACCGAGGAAGGGGATCTAAAGAATGATGAGAATGAAGATCGGGGTGACCAACTGGAGTTGATTCGGGTTGAGAAAAACAGGCTGATGAAGGAGAGGATGACAAAGACAGAGCCAACAGTGAGGATGACTCTTAAGTACATAGTGGGGTTTACAAGACCTGCTCCATTATTACTTGCCCTGGCAGTTGTCTAAGATCAAAATTGTCACCAGATCCTCTCCCCCAGCATCTTCAGCACGTGCTCACTGTTCTCCCCATCTTTGTCTTTCCCTTGTTCATAAATTCTTACTGCCCTGCATCTAGTCCCATTTTCACTTTCTTTGATACTCTCAGTAGTTAGTTTTAGGTTTTACTTTTTGTTTTTAATTTTTATACCTCTTTATGGCTTAACAATAAAAAGTGCGTTATGGTTTTTATCAACTGTCTCCAAGATAATCTCTGGCTATGCAAGGAGTAGTGTTCTCTACATTCATACAAGTGTTCCGTAGTCTCTTCCCTCACTGCAAAGCAACCTCGTTAGTTGAGGAGCAGCTGACAGCAGCTTTGAGATAGAGATATGTGTGCCATACCCCACATAAGAGTGCTACATTGCACACAAATGTGTGTAAATACATTGCACACAAATGTCACAATGTATTTTATGAGTGGGAATTGCATATCAAATATATCCTCTAGGAAAATAGAGCAATAGTCTTAAGATTGGTCTTCTAAAGTTGATGCTATGGGTTATTTTTGTCAACAGCCTGATGTTTGGGCCTCTATTTCTATCGAGTCCTTATTAAACCAGGAATTTGGAGTAAAAAGAGAAACAAGCATTAAGAAAAAATAGTTAGAAAGCGTATAAACCAGAATGTAAAAGCTGTTTCTTACGGGAGTGTGCGAAATAGCAGATTAACAGGTGATTTTGCCTTCATGTTTTTGTTTCTGTCTTACTTCTATCTGTTATTACATTTATGTCAGGCTAAAAAAAAAAAAGCATTCAATTTTGGGGAAAAAAATCACAAGAAAATAATTTCTGCTTAAAAGTTAGGAAATATTATTGAGCAACTAGAGTATGGCCCAATTTTTAAGAACATGAGAACCTGAAATGTGATAATAACAGAGGTTGCCAGTTGTATCTTTGAGGCTAGGACTATATGAATAATTCCTTTTCCTCTCATCTTTGCTTTACTATATCCTAGCATTTCTCTAAAAAGACATTTGATTTTTGATAATAAAGAATAATATCTGCAATTATTTAAAATAGAACTCCACACTTACATGTGACCCCGAATAGCACAGGCTCACCACCACTGCTGCTCTGAAATCTCACGTCTCTCTCCACGGCCACTCGAAAGTGAACCCAACCACAACATCTTCTGTAACTGGAAAATCTCCTTTTAGAGGAAAAAAATAACCACAAGTAGCAAGCATTAAAAAAAAATTCAAAATGTCCAAAATAATTGAGATTGAGATTATAAAAAAAAATAATTGAGATTATCTATTTTTTTATATATATTTCAAAAGCTGGCTGTAGGTCTGAACACACACACACACACACACACACACACACGGCTTGTTTTCAGAGGATGGCTGACCACATCTAATGTCAAAAATGACCCCTGTCTTCACACATTGTTGACATTTGCCCTATCTTTTTTAAAGATGTGATTAGAGGTGGTTGGGTGTAAATGCAGGAAGAAATTTTTTTTTTTAAATGTCTATATCTGGTTAACAGAGTGTAAAATACCATGAGAACCAGAATATAGCCATAACCAAAACAGACACAGTCCCATCTCCATTTATTAAAGACTCTGTGTCTGCTTGGTACCGTACTGATTTATCTACATTCTCTCAGTTAACCCCTTACGCAGTGATACATCTTTGACATTTAACAAGCAAGACATTAAGCCAGAAAGCAGCAAGCAGGAGAGGACTTCACCTAGATACTCCAATAATGCTAATTGTGATGTGCTGTCCCCCCACCCAACTCATAGGGACAAGAGCCCAAACAGTTTATAATCTTGGGTGCTGCACGTATTAACTTATTCTTATCACTATATAAATTCCCAAAGTTCATGATCCCTGCATAACCATCCTGTGGGCCATTTCTCTTCTCTAGGTGTGGCTGAAGTTGCAGCAAACTGCATCTAAAATTAAAAAATCTTTGCAACTGGTAAAGTTAGCAATTAAAGTCTGTCTAATTCAGCTTCTAACATAATCTGGAACACCCTTGATGACACCCTTGCCAAGTGCTTGCCCGCCCCATGTTTAAATATCTCCTGTGACTTAGAAACCACTTCATGTTTAACTAATTATACCAGAAAGCTCTTTTCTCAAAGGAAGCCAAGGCAAGCTTCCAAGAACCCCTCCAAAGCAAATGTACTCAATGGCTTGCATTTGACTACAGTTTTGAATCATTAATGCATTTTAAATCACTAAAACCCCAAGATGATCTTTTTGTTGATGAAAAATCCATGTGTGGCCATTTCTGTGGCCAAATTCCAGTGTGTCGACCATCAGCCCACCCCTTTCCTGCCCATTCAAGGAAGCCCATTGCAGTGCCAGTTAGCAAATGACACCCCTGTACTTCGTAAAAATAACCCTGACCCTGCTTTTTGTTTGTCTTTAAGGAAACAGGTATGTCTGATTGCCACAATTCACACCCAGTGGTGACATGGTTAGGTACCCAGATACAGAAGGTTAAGAGTTGGGGCTCTTTCCACATGACTGGGCTGGGCGATGTGTCCTGTCCCTCTCTGCTCTTTCCAACACATCTGCCTCCTGGCCCAGAACCACTGCAGCTTCCAAAAGTATCATTATGATACTTCCTCTTCATTTATAAACCCTTACAAGATACGGATTCTCAAGATATTCCATTATTTTTTTTTTAAGATTTATTTATTTATACAAGAACTGGGGTAGAGACCAGAGGTGCAGGAGGGTGAGAGGATTCACCAGAGACAGAGCAGGGAGCAGAACAGGGAGATGGACCAAAAACACTGCTGAGGGGAGCAGCGGGCGAGATGGGAGAGGTCTGCCGTGCCATATGGGACTCTCCCTGGCCAGCTGGGAATGGAACCGGAGCTGCAGAGGCTGCGGGCAGCTTCGCAGCATGGCGCTCAACCAGCTGCACCACCAGGGGAGGCCTCAAAATATTCCATTATTTAAAAAAAAAAAGTCTTGTTTTTTCAGAGTTGCTCTTTATTTGGTTTCATTACAGGGAGGAGAACTTTAGCCTTGTAGCTCCATCACCCTGCCACACAACTGGGGTGGTGCTTGAGGTTAACAGGGGGCAGGTTGACCGCCTCCTCATGCTCTGGCCAGATGGACGCCTCTGACAGCCAGGGTTAGAGCTAAGAAGACAACACTGGCCCCACTGCCTGCACAGAGCTTCCCCACAAGGCCACACTTCCTTTTAGGTTTTTAAAGGCACATCAATATAACATAAATGAGACTTTCTAAAAAAACATCGTGCCTCAGCCTGCTTGGTCAACAGATTTATCAAAGCTGGAGTGGACTGTCTTAGATGATTTCCTCTGAGAGGTCCAGCGTCGATGTCCACACACTCAGGTAGGTGTTTCTTCACTGTGCTCGTCTCCTCTCCCTGAGGGCAGCTGCTCTCTACTGTGTGTCTTTGGGGGTGACTGACAGACACATGCTGAGTCACGCAGCCTGATTCAGTCAGGTAAGGGCAATAGCAATACAGGGCAGGGTGGATGGGCGAGAGGCCAGCAGCTGGGCAGGATGTGCTCTTTCTAAGAAGCTCCCACACTTCGCTTGTGGTCTTGGGAGTTGGCAGCCAAAAAGTTATGGCACTTTTCTTGTCCCCTGCATGGCTTCCACACCTATGCTCTGTTAGTTACTTCCAAGAAGTGTATGACCTGTGGGCATCAGCCATAGGAGGTGGAGCTGGCTGGAGCCCGGGCTCCTGGGGTCCTAGGACATCCCCTGCCCTGCCCAGTGCCGGCTCTCCCACCTGGGACATGCCGAATGGCCCTGCCAGGGCAGCTGTTCTCTGATTCCAGTATGATCAGTGACTTCAAGCCAACTGTAAGCCTCTGTCTTTGCGTGCCTGGGGTTTGCTTCAACAGTTATAGGCTCTGGGGTTGCACCTCAGATGGGGTCAGTGCAAGAATCCTTGGGCCCTGGGCAAGGTCCAGTCAAAGGGAAATTAAGCTGACCTGCCAACGAAGGGTTGAGGGTCTTGAGAGGCAGGCATTGACTCCCCATGAACAGGGGGAGTCAGGCTGAAGTGCTGCCTCCGTGGGCTCCCCCTGCACACCTGCCCCTTTCATGTGGGGATGTTATGTAGGGCAGCCCCTCCCCTCGCCAGGAGTGCCCCCCCACTTTTATCCTGCCCTTGGGACAGGGCAAACAAGTTCACTACAAATGCAGTTGCGATGTCATCCCTGTACTGTCCTGACCTCCTTAGCATGTGCACACCTGCCTCAGGCACTGTGGAGGCTTCAAAGCAACAGGGACCAAAGAACTGGCTCAGTTATTTGAAACCCAATCTAGAGGTCAGTCCTCCAGAAATGTTCTTAGCATTACTGAGGGGCATCGCTTATGTACTTAGAAATGTCAAAAACAACCTAAGCGACAATAAAAGGGAACTTTAACAAATTGTGGTCTTGTTCGCTACATAATTCAAAAATTGTGGTTATCAAGATTTTGTAAGAGATTCAGAGAATGCTGATGCCAATAAGTAAAAGAAAAATAGGATATGACATTGCATTTACCGTAAGTAAGATCAACAGGAGACTTTCAGAAAGAAGCACTTTTCATCTTATCTGGTGACTTTGCTTCCCCTCTACTCCCATTCCCCACCCATCGGCTCCCCACTCACTTCCCTGCACCAGTGATAGTAAATCCTGGTGGGAGTAGGGGTAGCATCAGACCCTTTTACTCTTTTCATTTGCGCTTTCATCTAATCATATATTCACTCTTCATTCTCTGACTTACTCCTTGACCTTGGGTATGCTGTTCTCACCCCTGAGCTTCAATTTCCTCTCCTGCAAATTGGAGATAACCATCAGCTCCCTGCCTATACCAGGCACGATGCACAAAGACACAGAACTAAGAGGGCTCTGAGTCTGGGCTGTGCCCACTTAGCTACATGACAGGCTGCATCCATCTGCACTTTGGCCTTGGTGTCTTACATTCAGGGCCCCTCCTGGCCCTGGCCCAGGAAGTCTTGCAGGTACAGAGTGCAACAGAGTCAGAGCCCAGCACTAGCTCATGTGCACCCAAGCTCAGGGCCTCCTTCCCTCCACTCAAGCCAGGAGAAGAGGCTCCCCCACAGCTCCCCGTTGTACCTGGAATAAGCTCCAGTTCTCCCAGTCACCTCAGGCTTGCCATATCCCCCAAGACCCCTTGGTGTGAGCACACACACATAAAGACACACACACAGAAGACCCTCCCTTACTGTGCTTAGACAACTCCAGAGTTCTTGCTCACCTCCCTCCAGGACCATGCCCCCACACATCCTACAAACACGGAGACTCAGCCACGGTCCATGGGTTCTCCGTGGCCACACACATGCACGTCTCACCCTGAGTCGTTCCTTCTTTGTGTCCTCTTTGTTTGCTCAGCCCCACTGCATTGTCAGTCTCCATACCACATGCCCATCCCTCTGCTTAGTCGTGTATTAAGTATTCAATAAATGAGCAATTACATTTGCTCATGACATTTAAAATGAAAACAATTCAGGGACATGATCCTTACCCCCAGAGAACTTTATAAAAGGTTGTGGGAAAAGAAGAAATTTTATATGATTTCTACTTGAATGAGATAGAAAGAGTAGTCAAATTCACAAACAGGAAATAGAATGGTGGTTCCCAGAACTTAGGGGGAGAGCGCAGTGGGGAGTGTGCTTCATGGGGACAGAGTTTCAGTTTGGGAAGATAAAAAAGTTCTGGAGATGGATGAGGGTGACAGTTACACCAACAGCCGTGTGAGTGTACCTTATGCCACTGAATTGTCCTTAAAAAATAGTTAAAATGGTAAATTTTATGTTTAGTATATTTCACCACAATTTTTTTTAATTTTAAGTAGTTTTGGAGAAAGATATAAGCACACTAAACTGGAGAATTATGAGACAACAGAAAATAACGGCACAGACAATGTGGGCTAAAAAGTGAAACACACACTGCTAGATTCTGCTCCCCCAAAAGAAAAAAGTCCAGTTCTGAAGGTGGGTTCTGGGGCAGAGGGAAGTTTTGCCTAAGCATTGCTCCCCTAGAAGAGAAGTAAATTATTTTTAAGTCTTACATCTGCAAAAGTAAGAAGTTGTGGTAATACATGGTAAAGAAATTTGAAACTAGAAAAGGAAAGGCATCTTGATGTGTTTTATTCTAATGTTTTCACACATTTTTACATAGTTGTGATCATGCTGAGTGTTGTCTTTATAAAGTTCACCATCAGCATTCTCCTTGTCCCAACTGTTCTGAAATTTTAACACTTAATAATGTTAATGCTTAAACATTTATTGAATGCATGATCATAGTTTACTTAAGGAATCCTTTATTTCTGATCATTTTGGTTATTTCCATCGCTGTATAGGGTAGTACAACTCTGTTTTCATTTCCTATCACGCCAGTCTAAGACTATACCTACTGGAGAAATTTTTTAAATTGTAATTACTGAGCATAAGGGTATAAGCATTTATAGCTCTTAATATTTGATATCAAATATGCCTGCCCAGTGCTCATGTCTCCTACACTCTTCCCTTCCCATTGCTTAATTCTTTCTTTTTTTTTTTTTAAGATTTATTTATGCATACAAGAGCTGGGGTACAGGCCAGAGGTATGGGTGGTGAGAGGATTCACCAGAGACAGAGTGGGTAACAGAACAGGAAGATTGACTGAAATACATTGCTGAGGGGAGCAGAGGGAGTGTGAGGAGAGGCCTGTTGCACCATGTGGGTTGCTCCCTGGCCCAGTTGGGATCAAATTCGTGCTGCAATGGCTGCGGACAGCTTCATAGGTTGCTTCCTAACCCCTTGAGCCACCAGGCTCCGTCCCATCTTGCCTTCTTTATTCTTTGCCTTCCCCCCTGCTGCTCTTTTATTTCAGAGGTTGCTGCCCTCCTGGGCCAGCAGCATGCAGGTTTACCCAACTTTCACTACCCACGTTAGGATCACTGCTTTTCTACCCTGCTAGGTTATAGGTGGGAAATACTTTTTCAGTGTTGACATAATTTCATCACAGAAGATTTCCACATTTTTTAAAAGACAGTTTTCGAAGAGCGATTTGAGATTCATAGCAAAATTGAAAGGAAGGTAGAGGGATTTCCCATAAACTCACTGCCCCCACACATGGGTAGCCTCCCTGATTGTCAAAGTCCCCAACCAGAGTGGTATGTTTGTTACAACCGAAAAAAGTACACTGACAAATTATTATTACCCAACATCTGTAGTTTGCATTACAGGCTCTTTCTTGGTGTTGTACATTCTATGGGTTTGGATGGATGTGTGGTGATACAATAATTACAGTATCATAAAGTGGTTTCACTGCCCTAACCAGCCTCTGTGCTCACCTGTTCATTCTTCCCATCCTAACTCCTAGCAAACACTGATCATTTTACTGTCTCCGTAGTTGAACCGTTTCTAGAATGTCATATCGTGGAATTACACAGTACATAGTCTTCGGATTGGCTTGTTTCACGCAGTAATATACACTTGAGATTCCTCCGTATCTCTTCATGGCTTGATAGTCCATTTCTTTTTACTGAATAATATGCCATTGTTTGGATGTACTATAGTTAGTTGATTTATACCTTCACCTACTGAAGGATATTTTGGTTACTTTCACTTTGGGATTATGAGTAAAACTGCTATAAACATCTGTATGCAGGTTTATATGGACATAAGTTTTCAACTTGTTTGGGTAAATACTAAGGAGTGTGATTGCTGGGTCATATGATAAGAGTACATTTACTATAGCAGAATGCAGCAAACTGTTTTCCAAAGTGGCTGTACCATTTTTTGTGAGCAATGAGCATTCCTTTGCTCCAGATCCTCATCAGCATTTGGTGTTGTCAGTGTTTTGGATGTTGGTCTTTCTAATTGGTGTGTAGCAGGCATGTCCACATTGTTTTAATTTGCATTTTTATTTATTATGTGGAGCACCTTTTCATATGCTTATTTGCCATCCCTATGTCTCCTTTGATAAGCTATCTGTTGAGATTTTTGGCCCATTTTTTAAATTAGGTTGCTTATTTTCTTATTGTTGAGTTTTAAGCGCTCTTTGTTTACTTTGGATAACTATCCTTTATCACATGTCTTTACAAATATTTTCTCCCAGTCATAGCTTAACTTCTCACTTCTTGACAGTGTCTTAGTAGAGCAGAAGCTTTTAATTTTAATCAAGCCTAGTTCATCAAATATTTCTTTCATGGATCGAGGTTTGGAAGAATGCAGCATGCACAACTGTTTCCCAAGTGGAACATCTTTCTTTGAGGTACAGAGATCTGCCTGCTGTGTTTATACATAAACTAAAACACACAGCTTATGCCAGAAACATGGCAGGAGCTCAAAACCCTATGTAGGGTATCTGGTTTACTGTACCATCTACCTGGGGACTGATCAGGACTGGCTGATTTGAAATCAGAAAACTGCATAGAGTTGACCAGGGAAACAGCAAGAGAAGCTCCTCTGGGGTTTGTTGGGCATAAGCTCCTCCTCAGCAGATCAGGGGCCAACAGGCAATCCAGAACCTGAAAGCCGTGGCCAAGACAGCACCAGCCCTCTGAAATGAGAGAGCAGCAGAGCTGGGGAAAGCAAAAGAATAAAAAAGGCAAGATGGAATGGAGCTAAGGAATTAAGCACTAGGAAGGGAAGGGTGTAGGAAGGGTGTAGGGGCACAGAACAGGCACAGGCCTCTCAAGAGGGCTCTCCCTGTGGAAGGGCTTGGTTGCTGTGGGGCTTTCCCCCACTTTGGCAGGCTCTTGCTAAAAGTGAAACTGTGATTTTCCAAGGGTCCTGATGGGGTTTGCCCCGAAGAGATGTTCCACTTTGGGGTCTACTTTGGCTTAAAAACAATCCCTCCACCTGCTTTCAGCCACACTGCAGGGGGCCCCAACTTGTCTTGCATCCCAGCCTGCACCTAGTATGACAAGACCCCACATATTTCCTCACCACAAGATGAATGAGAATGATAAAGCTCATTTGTTGAGTGTTTCCCAGGCTCCAGCACCATGCTGGGAGCAGTGTGTTCCTTTTTATCCACTTTCTAAAAGCCTAATGTTGTGACCTCTTTGACAGGTGAGGAAACTGAAGTCCAGAGAGGCTCTGGGATCGCTTCTCGGCCTTTTGGCTAAGATCAAGTGCAGAGAGGCTCTGGGGCATGATAGAAATCACACAGCATGTAATGAAATAGAGAACTAGGATTCCATCCCAGGTGGTTCCAATGCCTTCCCTACTCCCCACAAGCACCAGAAAGAGCCCAGCCATTTCTTGAAATCTTAGAGCACCACAAGCATGTGAGTTTGGAGAAAAATTCAGCTGAAGGCCTGTGTAGTTAGATAAAAATGATTATTTGGGAAAAAAAGAAAAAAGCTCATCATCGTTTCAAACCAAGTCAAAGGAACCAGTTACAGGGCCTCCTTAGTGGAGCAAAGGGGTTAAGCACCGCACTCTGAAGCAATCCGCAGCCTCTGCCACACAAGTTTGATCCCCAGGGAGCAGACCACATGGTGCAGCATACCTCTCCTGTCTCACCCGCCTGCTGCTCTCTACTCAGCAGTATATTTCGGTCAGTCTGCCTGTTCTGTTCCCCACTAAGTCTCTGGTGGATCCTCTCACTCCCCAAATCTCTGGCCTGTACCACAGCTCTTATATGCATAAATAAATAAATCTTAAAAAAAAAAAGAAAAGAAAAGAAAAAGGAACCAGTTAAAAAGACTGGTTATGGAGAAGAAGTGAGTCTGGAGGGGAGGAGACTCAGAAGCTATGGGGCAGGTTGCCCAGTAGTTAGGGTAGAAGCTGGCATGTGGCAGATCTGGGCTTCCTGGGTCATGCTGGGCTAGTGACCCTAGCTATCCTCCCTCCCAGTTTTTTTTTTTTTTTTTTATAGAGGCATGTTTATTTATTTGTTTGCTTGTTTGTTTGTTTGTTTATACATGCACTGGGTACAGTCAGAAGCGCGGGAGGGTGAGAGAATTCACCAGAGCCAGAGCGGGGAGCAGAGCAGGCAGAAGGACCAAAGTACACTGCTGAGGGGAGCAGCGGACGGCAGGAGAGGTCTGCGCGCCACGTGGGACCCTCCTCCAGTGGCCGGGGAGCAGCCGGGGATCGAACCAGAGCCACAGAGGCTGCGTGCAGCTTTGCAACCCAGCGCTCAACCACTGCGCCACCGGGGAGGCCCAACCTCCCTCCCAGTTTTATTGAGATATAATTGTCATATAACTTTTTTTTTAAGATTTATTTATTTATTTATGTATACAAGCACTGGGTACAGTCAGAAGCGCAAGAAGGTGAGAGAATTCACCAGAGCTAGAGCGGGAAACAGAGCAGGCAGACTGATGAAATACACTGTGGCGGGGAGCAGCGGGCAACAGGAGAGGTCTGTGCGCCATGTGGGACCCTCGCTGGCAGCCGGGGATCAAACCAGTGCTGCAGAGGCTGCTGGCGCAGCCCAGCGCTCAACAGCTGTGCCACTAGGGGAGGCCCTGTCATGTAACATTGTTTTAGGTCAAAGTACAGAACATAATAATTTGATAAATGTATATATTGCAAAATAATCACCACAATAAATTTAGTTAACATTCATCATCTCACCTACTTAAATTTTTTTTTCTTGTGATGAGACTTTTGCAGGTATACTTTCTTAGCAACTTTCAAGTATGCAATGCAATATTATTAACTTCAGTCACCATGTGGTATATAACATCCCCAGGACTTATTTATCTTACAACTAGAAATTTATATCTTTTGATCCCCTTTATGCATTTTCCCCACCCCCCACACCCTCAACTCTGGCAACCACAATCTGTTATCTGTATCAGTGAGTTCATTGTTTTAGATTCATGTTAGTGACATATTAGAGTGTCTTTCTCTTTTGACTTATTTCACTTTCATGTCCTCAGGGTCATTTCATCTTGTCACAAATAGCAGCATTTTCTTCTTTACTATGGTTGAATTATATAGTTATGCATATACCTGTATAGATGATGTGACTCACACATATATCACATTTTCTTTTTTTTTTAATTAATAAATTTTATTTTTATATTCCCCATACAATTGCAATCCCCCCATTCTGACCCCAATCCCTCCCTTCCCGCCCCCCCCAACCCCCAAAACGTGTCTCCGGTTCATAGTTTTTTGTTGATTTTGATTTTCACTTTCTTATAGTTATTCATTTTCCTGGTCCCTTATTTAAGTTTTCTAGATTCCTGCTATGAGTGAGACCATCCGGTATTTTTCTTTTTCTTTTTGGCTTATTTCACTGAGCATGATCCCTTCCAGCACCATCCATGTTGCTGCAAATTGCATGTGTTTATCTTTTTTGAATGTTGAGTAATATTCCATGGTATATATGTACCACATCTTCTTGATCCAGTCATCTATTTTTGGGCATTTGGGCTGTTTCCAAAGCTTAGCTATTGTAAATAGTGCTGCTATAAACATAGGTGTGCAGGTGCTCTTTGGAATTGATGTTTCTGTGTCCTTTGGGTAAATACCTAGGAGTGGAATTGCTGGATCCTGTGGAAGCTCTATGTTTAGTAGGTCCAGAAATCTCCACACAGCTCTCCATAGTGGTTGGACCAGTTTGCACTCCCACCAACAGTGCAGGAGAGTTCCTTTTTCTCCACACCCTTGCCAACATTTGTTGTTGCTAGTTTTTTTAATATGTGCCATTCTCACTGGTGTAAGATGGTATCTCATGGTAGTTTTGATTTGCATTTCCCTGATTGCAAGTATATCACATTTTCTTTGTCCGTTAATAAACACTTAGCTATATCTTGGCTATTGTGAGTAATGCTTCAATGAACATGGAATCAGACATCACTTCAAGATAATGATTTCATTTCTTTGGTATTTACAACCAGAAATGGAGTTGCTGAGTCATATGGCGGTTCTATTTTTAATTTCTTAGGGAACTAGCATATTGTTTTCCCATATTAGCTGCATATTTACAGTCCCACCCACAGTGCACAAGGGCCAACTCTTGTTTCTTTTCTTTCTTGATAACAGCCATTCTCACAGGTGTGAGGTGACTGCTCACTGAGGTTTTGATTTGTGTTTCCCTGATGATCAGTGATACTGAGCACCTTTTTAGGTGCCTATTGGCCCTCTGTATGTCATCTTTGAAAAACTATCTATTCAGTTCTTCTACACATTGTTAAATAAGATTGTTTATTCTCTTGCTCTTGAGTTGTTCATTAATTTGCTTACTTTGGGGCATCATTACAATAGGCCATTCTTTCCATTTAATTTCCTGTTTCTGAGAAGAATTCAGAAGAAAAAGAAATAAAGATTTCTGGCTTCCAGGTCCTGAATTAAATGAGTCTGGGTCCCATTGTGATCTTAGTTCTGCTGAGCGCTATGATCCTAGTTCTTCCTAAGTTTAACTTAACACATTATCCGATTAGTCAGTTGAGTCACAGAGAAATCACCCCTCATTCCTTAGCAAGTACCATCCATATTGCGACTGACCTGTGCATCTATGGAGTCCCTTTTGTCTTTCTCAGGGCCCAGGGAGCCCTGGAATGCACAACAATGTTGTGACCTCAACAAAACCGCTTGGTATGTGGGTCCCTGGGCCCCTCAGGCAGGAAGTGCAGGTCCACATGAGGGCATCTTTCATGCTTTCACAGAGTCCTTCCCTCTCTCAGCATGGGTCCTCCAGCATTAAATACATGTATTTTTTAAGGAAGATTTTTAAATCAATAAGCTAAGTTTCTACCTTGTGAAATGAGGGAAAGAAGAACAACTTAAACTTGAAGCAGCAGAAGGGAATAAATCAGAGAGTAGAAACCAATAAAAGTTAAAACAATTAAAAATCATTAAAACTAGAAGATCTCCTTTTATTTAAAATCAAGTTAACTAAGAAAAAAAAAGAGAAAAGACACGAATTAAAAATAGAATGAGGGCCTCCCCGGTGGCGCAGTGGTTGAGCGCTGGGTTGCGAAGCTGCCCACAGCCTCTGCAATGCCGGTTCGATCCCTGGCTGCTCCCCGGCCACCAGAGGAGGGTCCCACATGGCGCGCAGACCTCTCCTGCCGCCCGCTGCTCCCCTCAGCAGTGTACTTCGGTCCCTCTGCCTGCTCTGCTCCCCGCTCTGACTCTGGTGAATTCTCTCACCCTCCCGCGCTTCTGACTGTACCCAGTGCTTGTATAAATAAATAAATAAATCTTAAAAAAAAAAAATAGAATGAAAGGATCATCTCTACTGATAAAATCGACATTAAAAGGGCACTGAAGGAACATTCTAAATGAATGGAGCCACTTTCTTATGACAAACTGGCTCATTTTTCTTTCTTAATCCTGATAAAAAGCAAAGGGCCCTGGCCAAATTATGGCAGCCCGTGCCACAAGCTCCTTCTGTCCTCCCCTCTCCTGGACAAAGCCCTGGAGACCAGAGCAAGAAGCAGGGACCATGTTCCCACATAAACTGACAACCCTCACCTACCACAACGCTGCCAACTTCAATTGCAAAGATGAATCAGAATTTAGACTTAACTGTTTGTCTTGAAGACCAGAAAATCACACGCTACAAGATTGAAGATAAAGGTAATTTAAGAAACATCCACTGCGGTGACTCGCCCAAGTTCTTTGAAGAGTAGCTCAGAGATTTAACTGTCCTTTCAAGATTCAAGATTGACAAGAAGCAATTGACTGGCTTCTTGGTTTAGCGGTTAGTGTAGAAATGATGCTGAAAAATACAAGGACTCAGCATCTGATAATACAAAAAAAAGTCAACAATGCAGCTAAAAATGCAGAACCACTGAGCAACTTGGATATAACTAATCCTGATATTAAAGCTGATGTCATGGTTTTGGCTAACGTTCTTCAGATCCAATGTCAGGATGATTATCTGGTAATGATGAAGGCAACTGGCATTTTGGTCCAGGAGCACCTGACACAAGATGCGTTGCTAAGACAAATCAAACAAAAGAGTGCTTTACCTGTTGTTTTAGATGAGCACACTCTTGGCATTGACAAAGTTCTTGCTGAAGTTGCTCAAATTCTACAACTACTGCATACAGAGAACTCAGAGCACTACGGACAAAAAATTATTCAAGCCTTAGTAGCTGTTCAGGCAAGTATTGCCCACCCAAAAACAAACCATGGACTGGGAAATTTGGAAGATGAACATTTTTTGAATTTCAGCTTTTCACCTACTTAGCACCAGTGGGAATTGTGTACACTCTGGCATGTATCTGAAAATCAAATGTCACATTTTCAAGGGAGGAAACCCAGATATATGTTCTTGAGATTTATCATCGTTGCTTTTTCTCTAACAAATTGGGGAAAGTGAGAAAAACAGCTAAGGATTCCAACTCTCCACACCTTACTTTAAGCTCCCCACCATACTCACTTCATCTGAGGGACATGAAAACGTGAAACTTTGGAACCCAGGAAAATCATGCTGCCTTAACAGACGTCACTTTTCACTGCCCTTCAGCCCAATTGCTGTAAAATCACTCAAAAAGAAAAAAAGTTGAAGAAGAACCACTCTGCCCAAAATCCCCACAGAATTTTGTGCCTGCTCAATGTCTGGGGCAGCACTAGGGAGTCGGTTTGGTGGGCTGGATTTGGTTTCTTTTTCAATGAGGTGTTTTTTGGTAAAACAAACAAATATAATTCCTAGAATAGAAGAGCTGAAAGAGATCAGATTCCTCAAGTTAAAAGTCAGAAATAGAAGAACAGAATCTCATACAAAAACAAAATCTCAAAATCTTCAACTAATTATCACATAGAAATGGTCAAGTCAATGTCAAAAAAAAATCATGGCAAATTTTAAATTATCCCCATTTCTTACTTCTCTCTAAATTGTGCTGTCTTGTTTTTGACTTTGTTCTTTTTATACCTACTTTGGACCAGGGTTCAGGGAAGCAAACGTCTCTATGAAGCAGCCAAAAGTGCATTTATCAACTCCTCAAAAGGTCAATGTGCTTTCAAGGCCAATTCCTTCTGAAAATCCAAACCAAAGGAATGCTTCAAAATGTATAAAGACATGTATATGCCAATGTGTATTTTTAAGTTATCTTAACAGGGGGCTCTCTGTTAGTGCAAGGGGACTCAGCACTATGAAGCTATCCACAGCCACTGCAGCACAAGTTCAATCCCCAGCCAGGGAGGTGACCCACATGGCGCAGGAGATCTCTCCTGATTAGCCTGCTGCTCCCCTCAGCAGTGTATTTCAATCAGTCTGTTCTGTTTCCCACTCTGTCTCTGGTGAATCCTCTCACCCCCCAACACCTCTGGCCTGTACCCCAGCTCTTGTGTGCATAAATAAATAAATCTTTAAAAAAATATGAAAATAAAAATCTCAAAGGGTACAAACTCGATTTATAAAATAAATTCTGGGGATCTAGGACAGCATATATTCACCAGCATGGTGACTACAGTTAATAATACTGCATTATATTGGGTCTCCCTGGTGGCACAGGGTTAAAGACAACACTAACAAGCTATAGCCAGCCACTGCCTGGGAGCAACCCACAGGGAGCGGCAGACCTCTCCTGCCTTGCCTGCTGCTCTCCTCAGCTGTGTGTTTCTGTTCTGTTCCCCATTCTCTCTGGTGAATCCTCTCAACACCCCCACCTCTGGCTTACACCCCAGTTCTTGTATGCATAAATAAGTAAATCTTTAAAATAATAATACTGCGTTATATTATCTCAAAGTTGCTAAAAGAGTAGATCTTAAATGTTCTCAATACATACACATAGGTGTAACTATGTGAGGTAATGGATGTGTTAACTATCAAGGTAATCATTTCCCAGTATGTGTAAATATCAAATCATGATGTATATCTTGACCTTACACAATATATATGTCCACTGTATCTCAATAAAGTTTTTAAAAAATCTAAAAATAAATAACATATGTAAAGCACAAACTGTCAAATATTAAACAAATTTGAAAACTTACAGATTTTTCGGAAATGAACAGATCAATAGCAGGTATGGATAGTATATGTTACCAAACTTGAACTAATACAATAGAATTTTATATTCAATCATTCATTCAATTATGCCTGAAGTTATTTAAAAATTAAACATTAACCAAAAAAGCTCAATGAATTTCCAAAAGCATAAATACAGGCTACATTCTCAGACCACAGGGCTATACAATTATAAGCAAATGGTGAAAATCTGTCTACTTTAAAAACTGTACCATTTTTTCAGAACTGTTAGAGTAACAAAGAAATAAAAATTGAAATTACATACCATTTAGAAATCACCATGTAGATAAAAAAGTAGACCTAAATGTGCAACTAATTGAGAACAAATTGGGCAAAATGAGCAGAATATTATGCAGACAGCAAGTGAGAGTGAAGGACATATTATAAGAATTTTAAAAGCATAAGTTTAAACCTGAATAGGAAATATGACGATAAAGATTTAATAATAAAAATACAAAGTATAGCATCCAAACAAAAATACAAAATAAAAACACCAAAATGTTAAGAGTGATTGTAGTCCGATATTGGAGCTGTAATTTTTCTTCTTTTTTTATATTTTATATTTCCCAGAATATTCTTTAAAGATTTATTTATTTTTATACATGAACCGGGGTACAGGTCAGATGTGCAGGAGAATGAGAGGATTCACCAGAGACAGAGTGGGGAACAGACAGGCAGATCGACTGAAATACACTGCTGAGGGGAGTAGCAGGCGAGACCGGAGAGGTCTGCGCGCCATGTGGGCTTCTCCCTGGCTGGCCAGGAATCTAAACCGAGCTGCAGAGGCTGTGGACAGGTTCAGGCGAGACGCTCAAGCCGCTGCGTCCCTGGGGAGGCCCTCCCAAAATGTTTTAACCTAAAAAAGGAACACTTGCTTAGATTAAATATTAACTGTGCACATGTCAAGCAGAGAGAAAAGTAAGGATTCCCGAAAATCACCAGCGCAGCACGCATCCATCCTCCGCCGCCCACTCCCACGGCTGTGCCGAAACCGCCCAGAATTCCCGGAGCAACCAGTTCTGGAACTGGAGGGAACAGGCCGGGCCTGACAACTGCACAGTCGCCAGCAGCAGGACGCGTTTTGACCAAGGGACTCTGGATCCAGGCACTGTCAGACCCTCCGCGCCTGTCGAGTAAACGACGATCCCGAGCGCAATGGAACTGGCGGAGCGTCAGCGCGGCCAAGACTTCTGTGACCTGCTGGGGGGGGGGCTTCGGGGCTGTCCAGGCCCCCAGACCGCCCAAGCCCGTAGAACAGCCGCTGCCCCTTCTCGGCGACCCTGGCGTGGGACCTGCCCCCCAAGCCCCTAAACGACCCGGCGGGGGGCCTCTTCCAGTGGGGTACCCCCCACCCCCGCGGCCCCCTGCGCCCGGCCCGCGGGAGACCCGGAGACACAGCAGTCCCGGGAGGGGCGCCCGCGCCGGGCCCGCCGGAGCTCTCCAGGCCGGCTCCTTCTCCAGCCTGACCAGGGAGGGAGGGAGAGTTGAGGGGACCCCTAGCTTGGCCCAGGAACAGCCTGCCAAACAGGGGACTCCTAACCGCCATGATAGCGTTGACCTTCTAGCTCTTTCCACGGACGATGAATTGCAGGTGGCCTGGGGCTAAGTGGTAGCTGCCGAGGGATTGGGCGAGGGCTGCGCACGAAATATCTCCACCCCCAACTCGCGCCAGAGTCCCCCCTGGCACCTGTCATCCGATCCCCTGTCAAAACGCAAATCCCGTCCTAGCCTTCTTGTAGTTCTCCGCCGGCCCCCTCCAAAGCCGCCCCCCGCCCCCAACCCCGGTTATCTCAGCCGAGTACATAGAAAAAGTACAATTTTAAGGGGTAACTCCTGGGAGTTACCGTGCAGTTCCTGAGAAGCAAGGGGAGCGCGGGGAGACGGGGGCAGGCGGCGACGCGGGGCTCCGGGTGGCGGGGGGTGTGCCAGGAGGACCCCAGGGGTCTGAATGCCGATTCCCTCCCGACCTGCCCCGCCCCAGCCAAACCAAAACTAAGGTGACATCGCCCCCGCCTGGACCCAAGTGGCGTTAGACTTTACTTCAGGGGACAACCCGCCAGGTGGTGGGGAGTGTCCTGGGCTCCCAGTCCCAGTTTAATGAGGGCGGCCTGAGCTCCTCGCTGTCACATGCTCGCTCTCCTCGGGCCTCCATTCTGTCAAAAGACTGTGTGGGACTGCATCTTCTCTGAGGTAGGTCACTTCCATCTCTGGATTCTAGATTCTCCCTCTTTCTTCCCCCTGGGAGGGGCATTTAGTAGGTCTTCCTCCTCTTTGCTCCCCTGCCCTGGGTCCAGCCCCTCACTGTGGAAACCCCCACTTCCTCAGTGATGTGCAGCGCTGGGCTCCCTGCAAAACCAGGGTGAGTCAGGACTGACCTTCCTTAGGGGTCACTGTTTCCTGGGGTGAGAGTGAGAAATGTGTTGCCACCTCTGATCAGAGGCCTGCAGTACTCAGAAAAATAAATTCCTGTAAGTAATGGTGGGCGGTGGGAGGGATCAGGCCCTGAATCAACTAAGGTGGCTAATTTGACCTCTGCCCAGGCTGGCCCAGAGGGATGTCCAGAATGAGCAACTGAGAAGGGAAGGGAATGCAGACTCTGAAAGCTGCTGTGAATTGGCAGCCTCCTCTCTGCCATCAACCTGCCTGTACAGGCCTGGTGGGTGTTTGCCTCCCCAAACACACAACCCTGCCTCTGATCATATGTCGCCAGCCATTCTACTCCCACCACCTGACTCCTTTGCCTCTTCTAAGACAGAGTTCAGGCATAGCTGGTTCTAATTGCCCTCACCCCCTTGCTGTGGGAACCCACTGTGTTCCAGCTCCTGTCCCCAGCTGCATCACAACATCCTGGCACTCCCCCACCCCAACCCCACTGTGGCATCTTGTTTTCCCTTGTCTGTCCTCATTCCCAGAGTGTTCCTCAGCAGTGGAGCTGCAGAACAGGAATCTGTACACTTAAGGTCTAGGCTGGGGCAGAGATGGGGTGCAGAGTGGGGGAACTTGAAATTGCTGCCACCTGCATCCCGGAGCTGGCTAGGCCCAATTTGCAAAGGCCCTGATAAGCAGCGTTGAAAGAACAACCAGTTTCAAGAGAAAAAAACTTCTTCGAAAAGCAACTTCGACTCAGCATTATCCAAAGGAGAGGGAGGAGGAGCTGGAGAACAAAAAGGAGGAGGTGAAAGGGAAAGGCCCATGGTTTCTCCAGCTTCTATTCTGTCCTTTGGAAACTCCACCTCTTCTCCCTCCCCTCTTCAGATCTCCTCCCTCCTCTTCCTGAAGAGAAAGCTCCCTGAAGGGGGTCACCCTGTAGAAGAGTCTGAACCTTTCCAGCTGTGTCAAGCCTGGTAGTTAACACTGGAAATCATCACCCTCCTCTCTTGCAGCATTTCCATTGTGGTGTCCACCGACTTCCACAGCTCACTTGGCAGGTAACAGAACTGCTCCCATTCCCTCAAAAGCTGCAAAGGTGGAGTTCTACCTGTGAGGTCACGGTTTATAAAATGTGGGAGTGAAAAACTTCATGATTGAGTCAACACTTGTTTCCTTTACCTCAAACTCGGTTTCCTTTTATTGGCTGAGGGAAACTGAGGCCAGCATTCGGTAACAGATCCTCCACAATACCCAAATATCGAAGTAACCATCTTGGGGCCTCCCCTGGTGGCGCAATGGTTTGAGTGCTGCTCTGTGAAGCTGCCCAGCTGTCCACAGTCTCTGCAGCGAGGGTTCGATACTGGCCGGCCTGTGAGGGTCCCACATGGCGCCGCAGACCTCTCCTGTCTCGCCGCTGCTCCCCTCAGCAGTGTATTTCGTCAGTCTGCCTGTTCTGTTCCCCACTCTGTCTCTGGTGAATCCTCTCACCCTCCCGCGTGCATCTTGCCTGTACCCAGGTTCTTGTATAAATAAATAAATAAATCTTTAAAAAAAAAAAAAAAAGTAACCATCTTGTGTAAAAAGAAAAATTTCCACTGACTTTTTAAAGTTTCTATTTTGGGTAAACTGTTTCAAGAGAACATGTCTCAACAAAAAGAAAAAAAAAAGGAAGAAAAAGGAAATGAGCAGGGCCTTTTAGTAGGTTTATTTTCCTTCATGCTAGGTTTGGGTTTTGGTTTTTTGTTGTTTTTTTTTTTGGTGTTGATTTTTTTTTTTTTTTTTTTTTGCTGGTCTAAACTGTGAATACAAAGGACTCAGAATGGTCTGCAAAAAAAAAAAAAAAATCACAGTTTATTTGGTTGTTGAAATTAGTAGAACACACTTGGTGGAAAAGACATCAGATTCTCTAAACACCAGCAAAACATTTAAGTCTTGTGAGTTCTGGAAGGCTGGGCCAATACCTGGTGTGGGGAAATTTTCATTGTTGATTCCCACTGGGGCAGTGAGCAAAGAATGTAGTCACTTTGCAGAGGGGGGAGGCTGAATGGCCAAAGCAAAACAAATCATCTCAACCTTAACTAGGGAGATGCAAGTTTAAACAACAATGAGGTATCACCTCTCAGATTGGCAGCATTGAAAAGACTGACAGAACCAGAGTATAAAGCACACAGCTAAATACACACTCCCCTTGGTGTGAATATAAACTGTTACCATCACTTTGGAGAGAATCATAGTTTACGGGGGTTAAAGAGTACCAAGTCAGTCATTGCGCGCAAGTCAATATCCTCTTCAAGTCAGTCCTCTTCTAAGCCAACACCTTAAAGAAAATCTTGCACACAAACTCCAGAGGATATGTGCAAGGCTGTTCACTGTAACACTGTTTATGTGTCTGCAAAAAACATAAACATGGCAGTTGTCATCTAATCTTATTGCTCTTGTATTCACCCAAAATATGAGAGACTATGCAATCCTTCAGCCATTTTTTAAAATTTTTATTGTGTTAAAATACACAAAGCCTAATGTTTATCATTTTAACCATTTTGAAGTGTACAGTAGTTCCGTGGCATTACGTACATTCACATTGTTCTGCAACCATTGCCAGAAGTCCCTACCTCTTGCGAAACTGAGTCCCTATACCCCCTTTTCCTCCCCTCAGCTCTGGCCAACACCCTTCTACCTTCTCTCTCTATGACGTTATCTACTCAGCCTACCTCATAGGAGAATCATACAGTGTCTTTTTGTAGCTGACTTATTTCACTTAGGATAAGGTGTTCAAGGTTCATCCATGTTGTGGTGTATATCAAAATTCTCTTCCTTTTTCATGCTGAATGTCATTCCATTGTAGGGCTATTTCACATTTGCTTATCCATTCATCATCCAAGATCAAGGTGTTGACTGAGTTTGTTCCTTCTGAGGGCTTGAGGAAGAATCTGTTCCTTTGCTTCTGATGGTTTGCCTGCCATCTTTAGTGTTTCTTAGCTTGTAGAAGCATCACCCCAATCGCTGCCTTTATTTTCTTTTTTTTTTCCTAAAGATTTATTTATTTATTTATTTATACAAGCACTGGGTACAGTCAGAAGTGCGGGAGGTTGAGAGAATTCACCAGAGCCAGAGCGGGGAACAGAACAGGCAGACCGATGAAACACACTGCCGAGGGGTCAGTAGGCGCAGCAGGAGAGGTCTGCATGCCATGTGGGACCCTCGCCCAGTGGCCAGGGATCAAATATGCGCTGCAGAGACTGCAGGCAGCTCCACAGTCCAGCGCTCAACCGCTGCGCCACCAGTGGAGGCCCTACCTTTATTTTCATACAATGTTCTTCCTGTGTGTGTGTGTGCCTGTATCCAAATTTCCACTTTTATAAGGATGCTAGTTATATGGATGAGGACCCACACCAATGACCTCATTTTAAGTTGATTGTCTCTATAAAGACTTCAACATATAAATTTGAGGTGGACATAGTTCAACCCAGCACAGTTGCCAATTCTAGTAGTTCTTCCAGTTTTGTTGACAACATCTGGGAACCACTGACCTGCAGATGAATTGGCTACCAGCCTTAAAGTTCTTCATTTCTCAGTTTCTAGAAGTCAACTATGAAGCCAAAGAAGTAGCTGTTACTCTGTCACCTAAAAGCAGTTGCCTGCACTGATAAACTTAGGAAGAGATAGGGAAATGGAATTATTTTAATTTTCATTACAAATTTACCAAAATGATATTTTGATTACCTTTTTTTATTTTATCATAGGTTTTACACTTTATTTTCATGAAAAATTTGGAGCTAAAGGTTTGCCCCATTTGATTTCCAGAAAATAAAAATACTGTCAAGTAACCTCAATGGCAGAGCCAGTCTTCATTGTCTAATTAACAATTCAGTTATTTTCTGTTTTAAAAATAGCTCTGATTCCTTTTGCAATCCTCATGAACATGTACATGCGCATCCAATAATAACTATCTTACTTCTGAATTTCTGCTTTATTATGGGGATTGGGTACGATGATGAGGCCTAGGAGACAACCATGAGGAGCTTCACCCCCACATCTCTCCTAGACACCCCTTCACCAGGATCACAGGAACTGCCCTCAGGAGAAATGCACTTTGGGAAATTCCTAAGAACCGAATAATGAATAATATTTGGATGTTTTCCTGTGATTGCTGCCCCAAAGGATTTTACACCACAGTAAAAGGTGGGAATTCTGACTTTTTGTTTTAGCAGGAAAAGAGCAATCCTGGCAGTGGAGGTAGAGAAGGGGAAACAGCCAGAAGGCTAATCAGATGTATTTGCCCCTGGGCACCCTGCTTTAGGACAGAGGACCAGTGGGAGCTAAAGATCTAGAAAAAAAAGCCCCTTAAAATTATATGAGTCCCCAAAACAGACCCCATGTACCCTCATATGTATGAATAACTGACTTGGACCACTGAACTATGCTTTATTCATAATACTACTGTTTGGCATTTAAAATGAAGGGATTAGGGCCTCCCAGGTAGCACAGCGGTTCAACGCTGAGTTGCAAAGCTGCCCGCCTCTGCAGCGCCGGTTCAATCCCCGGCTGCTCTCCAGACCCCGGAGGAGGGTCCCACATGGCACGCAGACCTCTCCTGCCGCCCGCTGCTCCCCTCAGCAGTGTACTTCGGTCCTTCTGCCTGCTCTGCTCCCCGCTCTGGCTCTGGTGATTCTCTCACCCTCCCATGCTTCTGACTGTACCCAGTGCTTGTATAAATAAATTAAAAATAAATCTTAAAAATAAATAAATAAATAAATAAAATTAGGGGATTAAATCTATTTGTATTAGTATACTTAAACTGAAAGAGATAATATGACAACATTTCTGTATATTGAAATATTCATCTAGAATAAAGATATTAAAACAAAGAAGGATAAATTGAAAATAATAGCGTAAAAATGCATTGTACAAGCTAAAAGCATGGAGTGCCCGCAATAATGTCAAATCTAGCAGAGACAAAGAGGCACCTTTTATGATGATAAAAGCATCAATGCAGGGAGACAGAACAATCCTAAATGTATATGTATCCAGTAACAAAGCTTCAAATACACAAGGCAAAAAAATGGACAGAATTGAAGGAGGAAATAGACAAATCCAGAATCACAGTTATTAATTCAACATCCTTCTTTTATGCTTGAGAAATAAAACCCCAAATTTTGTTTCTGGGGAGAAGGCAGGGAATTTGGGAGAGTATGATTATATCTGTAACATTCATCTGAAACAAATATGATAAAATGCCACCACATCCGTTCTGAGGGGTGTTTTCTGAGGAGATTATGGACAATTTTCATTGCTGTATTTGATTGTGTTCAAATGTCAACTTAAGGGCCTCCCCGGTGGCGCAGCGGTTGAGCGCTGGGTTGCTAAGCTGCCCGCAGCCTCTGCGGCGCCGGTTCGATCCCCGGCTGCTCCCCGGCCACCGGAGGAGGGTCCCGCATGGCGCACAGACCTCTCCTGCCGCCCGCTGCTCCCCTCAGCAGTGTACTTCGGTCCTTCTGCCTGCTCTGCTCCCCGCTCTGGCTCTGGTGAATTCTCTCACCCTCCCGCGCTTCTGACTGTACCCAGTGCTTGTATAAATAAATAAATAAATAAATCTTTAAAAAACACAAAAAAAAAAACAAATGTCAACTTAAAAGGGGGTGCCCATCAGAAACATTTCTTCCAGCATTATCTCTACAACTCTCCACCCGCCCACTCTATCCTCCCTCCCTGGACTTCCTCCTTACCCAGAAGTCCTCATTTTGTCATCTATCAATAACAAACACGCGGGAGTGGGTGTCCTGAAGTGGGCCTGAAGCAGCCGAGGGCTCACAACCTCTTCCTGCCACAGGCTACCAGCCCCAAGTTCCTCACCCTCCCAAAATGACCTGAGAGCCCCAACCTGCAGCCCCACCTTCTGTTGACACTTTTTCACCCACTCAAGCCCCCTCAGAAAGCCCCCTTCTAGAAGCACTTGATTCTGTGCTGACATTTTCCTCCCTCTCCTTAAATGTGGGTTCTCTCTAAGAGTTCACCAAACTTTTCCATTCCCCGCTGCCTCACTGACCCCCTCTGTAGTCATACTCTGCAGACATCATCATCACCTTCTCACAGGACTGCATCCCCAGCCCCACCCCTCTCCTGAACTCAAATCCTGGCACTCTGGTTGCATTGGGGACATTGCTGTTTGCTGGTTCTTGGCATTCAAGATCTGTCGCAATTTAACCCAACCCAACTTTCCAACAAGCTCGTGTCTGCACGGAGGGAGGAGGATGGCACAAGTTGTCAACAGATGGGTGGGTTTTCCCCATCACAGATCAGTTTCTTTCTCTCTGCCCCATCCAAGTTTTGACTAAGGATCCCCAAACATATTTCAAACACAGTCCCAGCTTCTGCTGACACCCTGGAAGGCCTTTCTCTCTTTGTACTTGTTGACTTGGGATTCACTTTGACATATATGTAGATGGAGATTTATATTTATTCTATTGGCACTGAGAGCATTTTAATCTGAGCAGCTAATGTCTTTAATCTTGGGAAATCTTCAGCCATGATCGCTTCCAAGATTCTTTCTCCACATACCCTTTATTCTCCGCTTTCTGAAATTCTACTAAACATTCCACAGTGCTCAGCCTCCTCTCAACAGCCATTCAACCTGCTTGTGTCTTTAGCTCTCTACATTGCAGTCTCTGTGAATTCCTCAATGCTAGCTTCCAGCTTACTAATTATCCCTTCTATGATGTCCAATATAGAGTATATTCTAGTTTACATCTCATTTCCAGAATATTTAGTGTTTGTCTTATTCAGCTGCTTTTGTTTAAAGTCTGCATTTTCTGTATGTCTTTGTTCTCTTTATTTAATAAACTCTTTTAAGATTGTGCCATAATCGGCCTCTCTTTTAGAGTGAATTCACATTCTATTTTGAGTTAAATATCCATATATATAGTTTGGGTATTTTGGACATGTGCATTGGATCATCCTGAATGGAAGTTTTTAAACCCTCCTCTCTCTCTCTCTTTTAAAGATTTATTTATTTATACAAGAAACGGAATACAGGCCAGATGTGCGGGAAGGTGAGAGGATCCACCAGAGACAGAGTGGGGAGCAGAACAGGTAGACTCACTGAAATACACTGCTGAGGGAAGCAACAGGCAAGACAGGAGATGTTCTGCTGTGCCATGTGGGTTGCTCCGCTGCTAGCGGGGATGGAACCGGCACTGCAGAGGCTGAGGACTGCTTCATAGCGCTGCGCTTAACCGCTTACACCACTAGGGAGGCCCAACCTTTCCTTCTCTTTATACTCTATCCTCCTGGGTTTTATGGGAGCTTCATACTCTCCAGAGTCCCCCGTCAGAACTAGGACTTATACTGGTGGCTGTGGGCTCCCAACCAGTGGTGACACTGGGAATCAGGCAGCTTCCATTTCTGACCTGCTCTCCCATCATTATAGGGAAGCAGCCTCATATGACCCATGACTCTGGGGGTGTGCACTGCTTTCTCTGCCCTTTCACCAATTGAAATCCTGACCTCGGCCCTCATTGAAACAGCCTGACTCCAGCCTCTCCATGGGTGTAATGTTTTAGGCACCTGTTAGTCAAAGAAATCAAACTCTCAGTGCTTTTGCTATGAGAAAGCACCCTCAAACCCAGACCCAAGAACACCCCAGCAAGTCCAAGCCATGATTTTGCCCTGGTTCTGCCACTACAGTCACAGGAATGTTTCCCTTACTTGTGAGTACATCCACCTGCTCCTCTTCCTCCTCCTTTTACTTTCAGTCATATACTATTACTACGTGGTAAAGCATGGTATCTGCACCATCGTGACCAGAAGTGAAATGCAACATTCTCTCTAATGTTTACTTTATCGCCAAACCAATCTCCGTAAAGCTTTTCCTGAAAGAGTCATTCTTATCAGAACTTGACTATCTCTACCTCCCCTGGACTGCTATGCTCTGCTTTGCCTTCATTTAGCTTTTATAAACAAGGATTTCTTTTTTTTTTTTTTAAATCTTGTACCCCAGGGGTTAGTAGTTACTCTTTTTTTTTTTTTAAACATTTAATTATTTATACAAGCACTGGGTACAGTCAGAAGCGCAAGAGGGTGAGAGAATTCACCAGAGCCAGAGCAGAGAGCAGAGCAGGCAGAAGGACCTAAGTACACTGCTGAGGGGAGCAGCGGGTGGCAAGAGAGGTCTGCGCACCATGTGGGACCCTCCTCCGGTGGCCGGGGAGTAGCCGGGGATTGAACTGGCGCTGCAGAGGCTGCGGGCAGCTTCACAACCCAGCGCTCAACCGCTGCGCCACCGGGGAGGCCCTAAACAAGGATTTCTTGAAGGCCAAGTGTGTGACACCTTCTGTTAGACTCCCCAGTATAAACAGGAGCCAGACAAGGTCGCTTCCTCAAGGGACCAAAGGTTGGGTCATCAAACTGGATGAGCAAACAAATCATTGCTGTACAGAATAAATGTTCCAGTCCAGAGAAGTCCAAGGTCTAAATGACTCCAAAAAGGAAGAGGTCTATACTGCCTGGGGGCGGGACTGGGCAAGGGACTGAGCTCTGAACAATGAGATACTTGAGCTGAGTCTTGAAGAAGAGGAGTTTACTAAATAGGGAACAGAGGAGGAAAGGAGCAGAGCCCCTTTGAAAAACAGAGAGAAGCCAAGCCTAAGAGGAGTGAAAGACAGGCAGGAGAGGAAGGACATGGGGCCACAAGGCCAAGTGTGGAGGGCGGAATTCCAGATTACCCAGTGCTGGTACTTGGGACCAACATTAGGACCCTGGGATGCCCTCATGGGATGAAGCTGCATGTTGGCAGGATGAGATTCTCACTGTAAGAGACTAGGAGCACCACTCACATTGAAAACGTTAGGACACCATTGCAATAGTCCAAGTGAACAATGACACCGGCTACTTCTGGGCAGGATTCTAGGTTGCCCCTGAAGTCAGCATCTTAGAAGCTAGGGCACAGAGCCCTGGTTGGTTTTCTACCACTGCCTTGCCTCTTATGCACTCTGAATTAAAGGTATTTATTTCCATGTTTTAAGAACAAAGGCCTTGAGGGAAAGGCAGCCCTGTTTAAATCTAACATGAAAACTAGTTACTCTTTCTTTCCTGTCTATCTGGATATTTTAAAAACAAAGGGCTTGCTTGATGGCATGCAATTGCTCCCATTTCTTCATGCCATGCCATATGAGTACCACACTGTGGAGTGTGGGATCTTACCTGGCAGTGATGGACAGGCCCCACCCGGCCTTCTGTACACCTGGCCCTCAAGCATGCAAGCATCCCCAGAATTTGCGCAATTGCATCTGCTCTCCTGCCTGCTGCAGGGCGGATGTCTTTGTGGTTACATTGAGAATCACCACCTTTTGAGAAAAACATCATTGGGGTCACAGAGCCTCCTTGGTGGGTTTGACATGTTGCCTTGGCATCCCCCCTCTACTCTCTTTCATGATCTGTACAAAAGGGCTGCCACCCCCATGGGTGACACTTTTCTTAGCTGCAAGACTGGAAGACCTCCAAGCCAGCTGCAGCTCACTCCCAGGAGACTGAGGGGGGACTACTCTATTTTCAAGCATTGCATCCCAGAATCTGACCATCATCATACTCAGGGGTCTGATTCCCAAGATCCAGATATCTGCAGGTTGGCTCAGGTTCCACTCCAATGGCTCCTCCACCACCATACTTTCCTAACTAGTCATTCTCTCTACCACATCCCCTAACTGCACCCAGGGCCAGCAAGGTCATTTGCCACTCCTTCCGCAGTGAGAGCAGAGACAAAGCAGAACAGGGAACTGCTGTCTGGAACAATGATTGCCACATCAGTGGCCTATCTGGACTTGGCTACTTCTTGTCACCCTCACTCATGTGAATTAAGAGACAGCACTGTGTCTACACAGGCTGGCACACAGGCACATGCAAACACACACATGCACACTTCTGTATGCCAGGGGATGCATTTCTGTGTACTTTGGTCATAACCATCTTTACAAAGGGTTTTAAGGAAAACCTCCCTCATCTCCCATTTGAAAATGTTCCATGTACAGTACAGATACTGCATGTACTTCAGCCCTGCTAGTAACTACAAAAAAATGAGAAACTGCTTAAATATCTATTAATAGGAAACCTAAAATATGGGACACCCATATAAAATGCACCCCTCTAAAATAGCCACATGTGATGACATGAAAAGCTTTCCTTCTGTTAGATAAAAAAGGTAAGTTGCAAAAAAATATACAGAGCATATCTGCATGTGTCTAAAATACATATAAACCTCTGTGCACAGCTACCTTGTGAAGGACACATTCCCGTGTGACAGTGGTAATGGTGAGGAGAGTTGAGGCAGGGAACTTTCCCTATATTCTATTATTCTCATAATGTCTGAAGTTTTTCAAGAAAGTACAACTCATTTAAAAGATATTTTAAGAACCACTTCTAAAGATAAAATGTTAAACAAATGTTGGCGAGGGTGTGGAGAAAAAGGAACTCCTCTGCACTGTTGGTGGGAGTGCAAACTGGTCCAACCACTGTGGAGAGTTGTGTGGAGATTTCTGGACCTACTAAACATAGAGCTTCCATATGATCCAGCAATTCCACTCCTAGGTATTTACCCAAAGGACACAGAAACATCAGTTCCAAAGAGCACCTGCACCCCTATGTTTATAGCAGCACTATTTACAATAGCTAAGCTTTGGAAACAGCCCAAATGCCCAAAAATAGATGACTGGATCAAGAAGATCTGGTTCATATATACCATGGAATATTACTCAGCATTCAAAAAAGATAAACACATACAATTTGCAGCAACATGGATGGCGCTGGAAGGGATCATGCTCAGCGAAATAAGCCAGAAAGAAAAAGAAAAACACCGGATGGTCTCACTCATAGCAGGAATCTAGAAAACTTAAATAAGGGACCAGGAAAATGAATAACTATAAGAAAGTGAAAATCAAAATCAACAACTATGAACCAGAGACACTCTATGAGGGGTGGGGGGCGGGGAAGGGAGGGATTAGGATCAAAATAAGGGGGTTGCAATTGTATGGGGAATATAAAAATAAAATTTGTTAATAAAAATAATTTTAAAAAGATAAAATGTTAAATATTCCACCTTAGAATAAGCACTTTGGAAGTCCTTGAAGGAAGAAGAGCATTGAATTCAAAGTGGTAATAATAAAAAGTCCAACACTTAAGTTTGAACCTCAGGAGCAGGGTACAACTCTTCAACACAGCTCAGCAGGATGTGATGTGATGGGGTCATGGCAGGTGGAGGGGAGTCTAAGACACAGTCTTCACCTGTGGGAACTCATTGGTGGGACAGGCACCTAGAACTAATAATGCCATGTGACTCTAGAATCAAGCAGCAACATGAGGTACACCCACTATGATTCAAAGAAGTAGGAGAAGGGCATCTGCTGGGGCTGGAAGGTTTCAGGACAGCAATAGGCAAAAAGGAAGCGGAGTGAAGGGTGGCGCAAGCGGGTAAGCACAGTACTGTGAGGCTATCCTCAGCCTCTGCAGCACAAGTTCGATCCCTGTCCAGGGAGCTACACACATGTCCCAGCAGACCTCTCCTGTCTTGCCTTCTGCTCCCCTCAGCAGTGTATGTCAGCAGATCTGCCTGTTCTGTTCCCCACTCTGTCTCTGGTGAATCCTCTCACCCCTGCACCTCTGGCCTGTACCACCGTTCTTATACACATAAAAATAAATAAATCTTTTATTTTTAAAGGAAGGGGAGGAAAAACTGTCTCTACCCAAGCATTCACCCAGTCCATGCACATGTCCCTGCTAGGCACCCAGAGCTGAGAATACAGAGAAATGAGTTCCAAGTCCCACGGCACCAGAGCTGGCCTCTGGGTTAACAGAATGGCAACCAGACAAAGGGAGTGCAGAAGCAGCAGGAACCCAGAGTTTAGATAACCTCAAGCCTTGTGTGGATGCAGGCTGGGGTACAGGCGGGGAAGGGGGTGGACAGAGACTGGAAGGAGCCAGCACACAAAGCCTCTGAGTCAAGCCAGAGTTGAGCTTGCATCTGGTCCTGCTGGTCTAGGGGGCATGCAGGAGTGACACCTCAGGCCCCCTTTACAAGAATAATGATCACAGCAGGAAAGCTCCAGGACTGGGTCATCAGAGAGACAGGTGGAGGTTGTTGCAAGGTCCCCAAAAAAGAATGAGGCTGTGTGCTCAGGCTTAGCCAGTAGGAGCAGACCCCAAGCAGGCAGTCAGCAGAGGTTAGCCTGTCCCCTACCAGGCTTGGGACGCTGCTGCCCCTCTGAAGAGTTCTCAGTGAGGACAGAAGATTTTTCTTGGGTGAACACCCCAAACTACCCTGTCCTGGGTCCCAAGAAGTGGGAAAGTCACCAACTCCTCTTCCTTCTCAGTCCTCATGCCATTTTGCAGACGAAAAGCCAGGCGACAATGCTAGAGACACTTTGAGTGAAGGCACAGCAGGTGGACATTCCCCTCTGCTTTCCTGCAGGCTCTCACCCCCTCTTCTTGAAATCTCCACTCTCCTCTGTCTCTGTCACTCTGGGAGACATTTCCAGGGGTCATTTCCAAGCCTGTCTCCCTCCTCAAGCCCGCCCATCTCAGCTTCCCCCACACCCCGGCAAGGCTGCTCCAGGGCCGCCACTCATGGGCCCCATCCCCTAAACCATGTAGATGGGAAGATGATAACCGCGGAAGGAGGGGACTCTCTTCTCGCCAGTTGAAGTGACATCACATCCTCAAACCCGAAATCGAGCTCCACCGCCAGGACCCCAAGGGCCCAGCCTCCCGGTGCCACCGACTCCGGGGCGCTCCGCGGGCGTCCCACCCGCCTCCCCGGGCGCGCGCCATGGCACCCCCGGCCACCGCCCTGCTCCTGGCCCTGCTGCTCCGTGAGTTCGCCCTTCTCGGGGAAGCTGAGGGTGGGGCGCGCGGGGCGCGGCACTCCCGGCTCAGTCTCCTGCCGGGCCCCCTCAGACGCCGCCGCGGCAGAGGTGTTCCGAATGTCGAAGCAGGAGGTGCACCCGAGCCCGGGTGAGACCGTGGAGCTGAGCTGCGAAGTGCTGCTGCCGTCCGCGCCGTCTGGCTGCTCTTGGCTCTTCCAGGAACGCGGAGTCGCCTCCCGTCCGCGCTTCCTAATGTACATTGGCATGTCGCCCAAGCTGGGCACGGGTGTGGATCGCGAGCAGATATCCGGCAAAAGGGACAGTAGCAGCCGCTACACCCTCACCCTGAAGCGCTTCCAGGAGAAGGACCAAGGCTACTACTTCTGCGCGGCCATTCAGAACGCGATAATACACTTCAGTCCCTTCGTGCCGGTTTTCCTGCCAGGTGCGGGCCCGGGACCCGTGGTGTGGGACTGCTCGGCGTGGGGTTGGGGGTCACCTCAAACCATTTATCACACGCACGCGCTGCTTTCCAGCCTCAGCGCCCCGCGGGAAGCCTAGATGCGATTGGCACGTCCAGGGCTTGTGCGGCCCTGGGTGAATGGCTCCATTCTCTGAGCCTCGGGGTTTCCTACCAGTAAAACGTGGACTGGAGACAAGCTTGCAGGTCGAGCCCGGGGGGAGGGGGGAGTGGGGGGAGATGGATCTGCTTTTGGGTGGGAGGCGCGGGTGCGCTCTGCAGAGCCCAGGGCTCACGCGGCAGGCTCGGACGCCTTCCTCCGCCTGGAGAGGCCATTGCGTGTCCGATGGGCGCGGGCGGTGGCCTGTCGCTCCAGCAATGGAAAGCCCAGAAGCCGCCACTGGGGCAAAGGCGCGTCCGCCGCCCTGTCCAGTCCCCAAGCTCGCGCTCTTCTTGCTCCCGCAGCTAAGCCCACCACCACCACCACCACGCGGCCTCCACCACCCACGCAGGCGCCCACCAACGCGTCTCAACCCGTGACTCTGCGTCCAGAGGGGTGCCGGCCGTCTGCGGGGGGCCATGGTGAGAAACGAGGTGGGCCTGGATGGGGGAGGCCAGGGCCGGTAGGGACCTTGGGGAGAGCCCCAGCCAGGGCCACCTCTAATATGGACATGGAGTGGAGGGCTCTCCTAGTGGTGGGGCAAGTAAGACCCTGAGACCTGACTGGGCTGGCCTGGCGGGATAGGGTGAGGGGATCCCCCATCAGCTCCTGAATGTTGGCCTCTTTGGGTTTCTTCAGTGAATACAAAGGGGCTGGACTTCTCCTGTGATATCTACATCTGGGCGCCCCTGGCTGGGGCTTGTGGGCTCCTTCTCCTGTCACTGATCGCCGCCATCATCTGTAACAACAGTAAGTCCTAGGGAAATACTCTGGGCACCATTTGCCCCTCGACTGTCCTTTCAGCTGCTGACTCCAGGCAGCAGAGGTGGGGTGATGGGATGTTGAGCTGCATGGCAGGGCTAGGTACAGGCCATTTCTTTCCAAGAGATAAAACTGAGAAAAATTCTCCCTGCCCCTCTTTCCATTCTCTGGGAGGTTTTTAGGATGACAGCTCCCTATTCCAGGAGCTGCAGCAGAGGAAGCTCTAAGCAAGCAAACAGGTCCAGTCTTATCACAAACTCCCCCAGGGAGAGGGGGCCATCGTGGGCCTGGGAACATTCCCCATAGGGTGAAGGGTTGAGTGGAAGCCACCAAGGGTGAGAGTCACCTTCCAGGAAACCCTGCTGGGGTACCATGCGGGAGGTGCACTAACCCACCTTCACCTCCGTCTGCATTTGCAGTGTTTCTTAAATTGATGAGAAGAATGGAAAAGAAGCCCTCAGCTGGGGTCTCAAGAGTTACAATCCTAAAGAAGTAGGGAAGGGGGAGGAAAAAATCCCACATGTGAACTATAGGGTATTGGAAGCAGTCAACTTACCCCCTCTGTTTTTCCTTATTCAGGGAATCGAAAACGTGTTTGCAAATGTCCCAGGTGAGTCTCTTATAAGCCCTGGGCACAGATCTGGTTTCCCCAGCAACAAATATTGGGGACCTTCCCCTGAGAAAGACATGGCAGCGGAGTCCTGGGGGTGGAAGTCAGCATAGGGCCCGAGACAAGAGAAGACGAAGGTTGGCCACGTGGAGAAAATGAATGCCCAGCCTGGCTGATGGGGGAGCCATGTGACTTCAGTAAATCTCCATTTTATTTGGCCTCATAACAAAAAAACCCATCTGAAGGATTCCCCCAATTCGTTGTAGCTCCTCAAAAGACCTGAGGTCTCTTTATCTGGATGATTCCAGCTAGGTTTTGGTGTTTTCTTAAGAGAACTTTTTTTTTTCCCTGTTTAGCCTAGAAAGGTGATCTTTTATTGCCTAAAAAAGTAATGGCTCAGTCCCTCATTTCCCTGCATTGGCAGGGCCTTGAATTGCTGCCAAGGAGCAGAGTGGAAGAAAGGGAACCAGAGGCAGGGTCAGGTAGCTCTAGTAACTCCTTCATCCAATCCAGCCTATGATTGTTCTGGAAAAACCATCCTCATGGATCAGGAGGAAAAAAGGTATCTGGAAGAGTCACCACATTCTCGGTCTCCTCTCTGGGGTACTTAGGGAGAGGCATCTAACCTTGTTAGATATTCACATCTAACAGTCCTATTCTAGCCCCACACTAATGTGTGTGGTGGGTCGCACTCAGGATGTCTAATCCTTATAGCAACACAGTGATAGACACCATGGACCATGACATCATAGATCACTGGCTCTGACATCAGACAGTGAGGCACAGAGGGCAGGATATCAGATTACAGATACAAACCACCACCCTTTGATGAAAGCTGGCAGAATACCAGTGACTTGCCATATGTATATTTTTTAAAGATTTTATGTGTGCATATGGAACAGGGAGGGGTCCAGCCTATCTTGGCAGCTGCCTTGCTCAACTGCCTTCTCTTCCTCTTGGCATGAATTTGTGACCTAAAACTTTTCTTGGTGAATTTGTTTCCCACTTGTCTTTGGAGACCTTGAGTGACTCCATGGCAGGTCACACACCTCCTCGTGCATGTTCCCCAAGACCTTGGTGAGGCACCCGCCTGCAGCAGTGGCTATGTCTCGGCTTGCTGGGTTCTTGGGTCACCTTATGGCCCTTGTTGAGACCATGGCTATTGGGTAGCACACAGCGATGGCTGCTGCAGTGGAAGGATATGTAGTTTTTTGGTGTTTTTTTTTTAATTTCAAGTTTTACAGCAATCTTTAATTACTGCGACAACCAATTTACAGATGAGAAAACCGAAGCTTAGGACATTTAGTGACTTGCCTGACGAGCAGAGCTGCAGGCTCCTTCTATGATGGGGGCAGAGTGAGTGGGGGTGGGGGTGTTAAGGATAAACAGCTGTGTTCACTAGTTCCTTTCAGTCAATGAAAATATTTCAAACCTTATACCAAGGGTTTGTATTTCACAGTCCTTGATATTTTCTGCAGGAATCCAAATACATGTTATACATCATTATTTTTAGCAGCAAAAATGTAAAGAATTTCCAATGTAAAGAATTTCCATGCCTTGATGCAGGTGATATGCCAAGACTCTTTAAACACAGGATTTTTAGCCTTTTCAAAACAGGTGCAGTTGGAAGTTTTGGGAGAAGAATCATCCCTTACTTCACTAAAAATCCTCATTTTTAAATGAATGCGAATAAAGCTCTGCCCTGAAATTCAGAACTCTGCAGATTAAACATATGTGAAGACTCTGCAGCGTTAGTTAGTAGACACAGAGATGGTCAAGAGCAGATTCAACAGAGAGGTTTTGGAGGACAGCGGGTGCAGATCGGGTGCAAATTAGCACATTTAGGAGGAGGTAGCCCAGTGCTGAATAAGTGCACAGTCTTAGTGTAACATCACACTTAGGTTGTCAAAGGCACTTTTAGATAAAGTAGCTCCACTTGGCTGATGGTGGTGGTTTGCTCACATCCTCCCCGTCTCCTGTGATCCTCTCCTGGGGCTGAAAATCAGGTCAACTGAGAACTTTAATTATCAGCCTCCTCTCCACCTCCTGGGGACCTTGACAAAGTCCTCAAGAAGCTAGATTAAGTGGCTTCAGATGGTTACTCCATCACCTAGAGAGTTAACCTTGGAGATGTCCTCTAAGCTCTCATTTTCAGTGTCTACCCCCAGGGTTGTTGTGAGTATTAATAAGGTACTTGGCAGGTCACTCACCCAGTCCCATGCTGGCCCCCCAGGGACAAGCCTTCCAGCCTTTAGAGACTGGGAGGTTGGGGGTGAGGATGGGCTTGGATGGATGCTGCAGCACCTGCCATGGCCCCTTGTAGCAGTGATGCTCGCTTGCCTCTCTTTCAGGCCGCAACTGAGACAGGGGGGCAAGCCCATTCCTTCTCAGAGACTTGTCTAACATGGCGACAGGCCCCATGCCGCAGCCACTACAAGACTTCAACTGAGAACTCTCCTTTGAGGAGAGCAACTATCCTTCGCTTCTGGTTTTTCCCGGCCTCCTTCCTTATGTGTCATTCTCATTATTTTTTTCATGGGGGTGGGGTGGGAAGACTACCTTTTCTTTATGTGTTTCCTTTAATTGACACAAAACAAGACTATACAATGTCTACATATACCACAAGAGCTATAATTCCGTTCTGCACACATCAACCAGGGTGAAGGTGGGCAACCGCAAGCCATGTTCTCAGAACCAGACTGCTAGAGCTAGAGGGGCCCTGTGCACCCACTCAGTCCAAACCTCTACCCCACCCATTTTGCAAGAGAGACCGAGTTCCAGCTCTGGGGAGCAGCTTGATCAGGGTCACAGCAAGGCTGGGGGGGGTCCTCCACAGCATTGGGTGGGGGATCTTTCTCAAGAGGCCTCTGTGACCTCTTGGGGCACTGTGTCTCAGACTGCACGTGAACAAGCAACTTCTCCAGCACCTATGATAGACATTTTCTGTGCTCAGAGCTCTGAGGAGGGAATGAAATAGGCAAGAGATCTTCTGCCTTTCCCAGAGTTCTGTGATGTAACCAAATAGTATCAGACTTTTACATAATAAAGCATAAAATTATATAGACAGCGGGAATTCCTCAAATAAACCGGAGTAGGTGAACTCTTGGAAAGGGAATCATTCCACCTCAAAAAAAGCCTCTGTAGAACCCCTCAGTGGATGATATTGCTTCCCCAGCCCTCCCATTGCAGAGCGGCCCATGTAAAAGAAGACACCACCCCTTTACAAATGTGCTTTGAGCTTAGTGAAACTGAGCGGAGGCCCTCTTGAATCTCTAAACTTGAGATACCATATTTGAACATGCTCCTGGATGACTTTTTACAGTTTGGAAAGACAGGGTTGTTCAAGCGCTGCCAGGCAACTCTTGGCCTCCTCTCAACGAGCAGAGGAAGAGGCTCAGAACCCAAACTGCTGCCCTACACATGCATTTCCTGTCTTAGTGGGTCGTAGAGAAATGCAAACTCACTGGGAAAAAAAAAACCACAAGGAAATAATAATCAGCAATAATTCTTTTACCTCAGGTATAACCCACTATTAATATTATGCTGTACATTCCTCCTGATTATTTTCTAGACTTGTGTGTAAAATATATACTTTGTTTTTTTTTAAAAATGGGATTGCACTTTGCTTATAAACATGACTTGAATAAACATTTATACCAAACTTTTTTTTTTAAGATTTATTTATTTATACAAGCACTGGGGTACAGGCCAGAGGCATGGGAGGGTGAGAGAATTCACCAGAGACAGAGCAGGCAGAATGACCAAAACACATTGCTGAGGGAAACAGCAAGCAGGACAGGAGAGGTCTGCCATGCGTTGTGGGAATCTCCCTGGCGGGCAGGGAGTCAAACCAGCGCTGCAGAGGCTGCGGACAGCTTCACAGTGCCGCACTCAACTGCCTGCGCCACCAGGGAGGCCCAACATACCGAACATTTTAATGGCAAAATAGCATTTCATTTTTGGTGGTGTCATCACTTATTTAACTATAACCAGCATTTCCAATTTTTCCATACTGTAGAACTCTACTAAAATTCACAAACATCTTTGCTTCTTTAGAATAAGTAAGATGATTGGGTGAGCTCCTACTTTCACCTTGATATCCCCATTTTCACTCTGGCTGAAATAGATGAGCCTCTTCTTACATTATTTCTTTTGTTCTTTCTTGGTAACAGATGAAATGATAAGGCCTCTCATAGTAAATCATGAAATCTTCATAGTTGTTGAGGTAAAATATACAGACCAGAAGTGCACAAATTCCAAGTGTATGACCCCAAAACCTCACTCAAGAACAGGCTCACATAACTAACACTGGGTCAAAAAAGAGAATTTCCCTTAGCCTCTGGGAAGTACACTCCACATCCTTAATTTTCAAAAACCAAGGTATTTTGGAGAACAGAAAGCAAGAGAATTAGGCGTTCCAGATATGAGGAAGTAGAAATGAAACCAAGAAGCTCTCCATGAGATCCAGGTTAGCTCTCCCCCCTCCTCCCTGACCCAATCCTGCTGACCAGACTAGGAGCACCCGAGGTCTGATGTCCTGCTCCAAGCCTTGACAGGCTCTATGGGCTCCAGCAGAAGCAAGGCCTGGGCTTTAAGCTGCTTCTGGATTCCCTGCAAGTGTGAGGAAGTGTATTCCGCCACTTGCTCCTCGCAGGAGAAACTCGTGAGGATGGCCAAGGAGAGCCAGTGCCGCAGAGCCTGAGTCAGGGGGAGATGGAAAAAGGCATTTCCCCTTCCACCTGCAGCTCCGGTGGGGAGAGGCTAAGGGGCTCCCTTGGGGAGGCTCCAGAGAAGGTGAAATATTTACGGATCATTTCATACCCCCTAAAAAAGAATTTCATTTACCATTAAAGTGGTAAACAATAATTTGGAGATTAAAAACACCAGTGCAGGAGGAAATAGTCACTGGAGCTGGCCCTCAGGGGCAGAGAGAAAAGAGAACACCAATCTGAAGCAGGCCCAGGGTGGGCTGTGCATTTCCGTTCCCAGAGCGCCATGACAGACTGTTCTACGTGTGGGGATGGAGCACCCAGCAGTTCAATGCTGGCAGCCTCAAGTCCAACAGCAGCATTTCACTGGCTAATCTCTATCCTCAGTAATGGCTTTCTAACCCAGGTGGAAGATGCTCACAACTCAGTTTTGCACCCTGAAGAACAGAGAACAGAGAAATAACTTCTCTATTAAGCTGTGAACTTGGTATCAGCTGGCTGGATCCAGCTCACCGTGGTTCACTTAATATTCATTTGGCAAAATCATATCCTGTTGGTGAGAGAAAAAAAGAGAAATTTGTCCTTTCTTTCCCTAGCTGTTAAATGACTCTGAAGCGAGCCCACCCTAGAATCTTGGAAATCCTCTGTGACTGTTCAACCAGTGGGTCAGGGAGAAGTCTCTCTTTCTACCAGTCAGAAGCTGTCCCCTCCCTCTTATCCTGGGGTCTGTGTGCAAATCCTTCTCTGCACAGGTTTCTGACCTTCCATGCCAGGTACCATTTGCTCCTAAAAGCAGGCTTGAGCAATGTTTCTCCACCAAAGGGACCAAATGCAGGGGTGCTGAAACCCACTTCCTGGCTTGCTAATTATTTTTTTAAAAAATGATTTATTTATTTATGCATACAAGGGCTGGGGTACAGGCCAGAGGTGCAGGGGGTGAGAGGATTCACCAGAGACAGAGTGGGGAACAGAACAGGCAGATTGACTGAAATACACTGCTGAGGGGAGCAGCGGGTGTGTCAGGAGAGGTCTGCTGGGCCATGTGGGTTGCTCCCTGGCCCGCCAGGATTGAAGCAATCTGCAGATTGCTTCATAGTGCAGTGCTTAATCCATTGTACCACGGGGAGGCCCCCTGGCTTGCTACTTATTTACTGTGTTCTCTTAATAATGACTGAATGCCTAGATACCTCAGTTTCCATACTTGTAAAATGGGAGTAATAGTAGTTGCTACATAAAAGGCTATTGGGGACCTCCCTGGTGGCGCAGCAGTTGAGCACTGGGTTGTGCAGCGCTGGTTCGATCCCCGCACCTCTCCTGCCGCCCACTGCTCCCCTCAGCAGTGCACTTCGTTAGTCTGTCTGTTCTGCTCTCCGCTCTGGTTCTGGTGAATTCTCTCATGCTTCTGACTGTACCCAGTGCTTATATAAATAAATAAATAAATCTTAAAAAAAAAAAAAAGATCCTTTTAAAAAAACGTTTAAAAAATAAAAGGCTACTGGGCAGAATAGAGTTCCCATGTATTTTGTAAGTGCTACATCAGCACTTAAGTAACACAGTAAGTAAACAATAAGTTTATGCTGAAAAAATTGACCTTGTGCTGAATTTTTCAAAACCACTTTGTAGCAATTATACTAGGAATGCCTCTGTGTCTGAGACTTCCCATTTCTGCTCTCAAAAGGAGGTCCACAATAGCCATTCCTCACGGACACATGCTGTTAGGTAGACTCAGGGACCGCAGCACCCCGGTGCGCAGCCCTTCCTGTATGTTCCTATCTTGTATGTAACAGCCTCTGTTCTGTGTCCTTTGAGCTCCCCTCAGTCTGGCTTTCTGAATGCCACCATCCCGCGTGGTTGTCAGCTGTGCCTGTCCATCTTGTACACAAGAAAGCTCCACCATCCTGAGAGCAGATGGAGAAGGCCCACAGAGTAGGAGACACAATTTGCCATCTCAGTCCCTACTAAAGCCCCACCCCTCCTCCTTCATGCCACACCAGTCCCCAACTTCCCTTTCCATGATCCCTTCGCTAATCATGATGATCTGCAGATCATTTACCTTTCATTTTATCGACTCAATAAAGGAATAGCTACCAGTTATTTAGCACTCCCTACAGGCCAGGTAGTTGACTTAGGCCTCATCCAAACTATGAAGTCGAAACTATTATTCTATGTTCTAGAAGCAGAGACTAAGGTGTAGAAATTTCTATCAATTGCCCAAGTCACACAACTAGATTCTGGTGAAGCTGGGACCTGACCGAAAGTCTAAGCCCAAACTTTCAAAAACTGCTTAATTGAATGTTTTAGTCTGTCTTTAATTTTTATAGCAGTCCAAACATTTAAAAATTCTGTAAAATCTAAAAGCACCTTGAAGGTATTTTTTACTAGGCAGTCCATTCTTCTATGAAGTGAAGCCATTGGGAAGCAGTAGGTTCTAGGGCAGGTGAGGGACAGAGGTCCTAAATTGGCAGACTGCATTTGGCCCAATTCAAACATAAATACCACCAGAATCCAAGAAATACAGCTGATGATTTGTTCTGAACAACTAGCTCTTTTTTTACTTACGGGAGGTGGAAGGTTGCACTGACAAATGGTGTTGTTTTAATTTCCTTAGGTGAATTTCCTGTCTCCTGGCTGAGATGCTGTAGGGTAAGGAAAAATGTCAGGCTTTTCTGCCCTCCCGCCATCAGGATAGATGACGGAACCCTGCGGTCCTGAATGCATGCCTGATGGCAGGCACCTGGAGTAGGGTGTGGGCATAGGTAGATGGGATTCGACTGGGCTTTTAAGGGCGGCGTCACGGGGATGCCAGCAGAAGCCAAGAGAGAAGCAAGAGAAGCAGAAGCTGAGAGAAGGCCGGAGAGCCCAGATAGAGTGAAGACTTGCTGGGGGCTGGGAGGCCTGCCAGCCTCTCGGCCCCCAGCATCCTTGCTTTTATTGGGGTAAATCCCAATAAAAGACCTGCAAAAACCACTGAGGACTCTGACTCCTCCTTTACCCAGTCTGCATGGGATTAGAAAACCTGCTCAGTGGTCATCACTGACTCTACAGATGCACAACAAAATGTGGCAGACAGCACCTTGCTTTCCTAATGACCATTTTCCCCTCTTCCTAACATATCCCTCTAACAGGTGCACTGTGCCCAGGCAAAAGACTACCTTCCCAGGTTGCTAGTAAGTCATTGGGTGGTGCATCCAGGAAAGGCCTGCAAAGGTGCTAACTCAACTGGAAGCTTGATCTTTCCCCCCTCCCTGCCTCCTCCTTTGTGCCTGGAATGGTTATGATTAGACAGACGTGAAACTGAAGCTGTTAATGCTGTGGAGCAGAAAGATGGGGAGCCTGTGTCCCTACTGCCATGAAACATCACAGAAACCCTAAAGCCATGCATGCTGCTAACTAGTGCACCAGCAGACAAGCTCCTCAGCACCACGTTTCCTGAGCTGCCTCTGAAAGTTTTCATGATGTTACCAATATCCCAGGTGATTCTTCCTCAGGGCTGATTAGCTCACTCATCAAAAACAACACTGTCTGTGCCTAAGAATGAAATAAACCCTTAAATGGATTTCTACTCATTTAAGAACAGGAAAACGAAAGAAATGTCTTGAACGCTGACAAACTACGTTTCCTTTCAAGTGACATTTTTTGCTTAGGAGGGGAAATGACATCAAAGTCCATTCGAATGACAGCACCTGCAGAGTAGCTGGAAGCAGCTTCAAATGAAGTTCAAAGCCCAATCCAGGGCCTCCCCAGTGGCACAGCGGGTTGAGCCCAGCACTGTGAAGCTGTCTGCAGCCTCTGCAGTGCTGGTTCCATTCCCGGCCAGCCAGGGAGATTCCCACATGGCACAGGCAGCACCTGCTGCTCTCCTCAACAGTGTATTTCGGTCAGTCTGTCTGTTCTGTTCCCCGCTCTGTCTCTGGTGAATCCTCTCACTCCCCAAATCTCTGGCCTATACCCCAGTTCTTGTATGCATAAATAAGTAAATCTTAAAAAAAAAAAAAAAAAGGAACCAGTTACAGAGACTGTTTGTGGAGAAGAGGTGAGCCTTGAGAGGTGGAGATTCAGAGGCTGTGGGGCAGGTTGCCCAATAGTTAGGATAGAAGCTGGCATCTGGCAGATCTGGGCCTCCACGGTCTCTCTGGGCTAGTCACCCTAGCCATCCCCCCTCCCAGTTTTATTGAGATATAATTGTCATGTAATGTTGGGGCATCCCCTGGTGGCACAATAGTGAGCGCTGGGCTGCGAAGCTGCCCACACCTCGGCAGCACCGGTTCGATCCCCAGACACCAGAGAGGGGCCCACATGGAGGTACAGACCTCTCCTGCCACGCCTGCTGCTCCCCTCAGCAGTGTATTTCGTCAGTCTGCCTGTTCTTTTTTTTTTAAAGATTTATTTATTTATTTATACAAGCACTGGGTACAGTCAGAAGCGCGGGAGGGTGAAGAATTCACCAGAGCCAGAGTGGGGGGCAGAATAGGCAGACTGACGAAATACACCGCTGAGGGGAGCAGCGGGCGGCAGGAGAGGTCTGCGCGCTTTGTGGGACCCTCCTCCGGTGGCCGGGGAGCAGCCGGGGATCGAACCGGCACTACAGAGGCTGCGGGCAGCTTCGCAGCCCAGCGCTCAACCGCTGCGCCACCAGGGGAGGCCCTCTGCCTGTTCTGCTCCCCGCTCTGGCTCTGATGAATTCTCTCACCCTCCCGCGCTTCTGACTGTACCCAGTGCTTGTACAAATAAATAAATCTTTAAAAAAAAATTGTCATGTAACATTGTTTTAGGCCAAAGTATAGAACACAATAATTTGAAATATGTATATATTGCAAAATAATCACCACAATAAATTTAGTTAACATTCATCATCTCATCTACTTAAAATTTTTTTCTTGTGATGAGACTTTTGCAGGTATACTTTCTTAGCAACTTTCAAGTATGCAATGCAATATTATTAACTTCAGTCACTATGTGGTATATAACATCCCCAGGACTTATTTATCTTACAACTAGAAATTTATCTTTTGATCCCCTTTGTGCATTTTCCCCACCCCCACACCCTCACCTCTGGCAACCACCAATCTGTTATCTGTATCAATGAGTTCATTGTTTTAGATTCACATGTAAGTGACATATTAGAGTGTCTTTCTCTTTTGAGCAGTTTCACTTAGCATAACGTCCTCAGGGTCAGTTCATGTTGTCACAAATAGCAGCATTTTCTTCTTTCTATGGTTGAATTACATAGCTATGCATATACCTGTATAGATGATGTGACTCACACATACATCACAGTTTCTTTATCAGTTAATGAACACTTAGCCATATCTTGGCTATTATGAGTAATGCTTCAATGAACATGGAATCAGATATCATTCCAAGATAATGATTTAATTTCTTTGGGATTTACATCCAGAAATGGAGTTGCTGAATCATATGGTGGTTCTATTTTTAATTTCTTAGGGGACCAGCATATTGTTTTCCCATATTAGCTGCATATTTACAGTCCCACCCACAAGGGCCAAGTGCACAAGGGCCAAGTGCACAAGGGCCAACTCTTGTTTCTTTTCTTTCTTGATAACAGCCATTCACACAGGTGTGAGGTGACTGCTCACTGAGGTTTTGATTTGTGTTTCCTTCAATGATCAGTGATACTGAGCATCTTTTTAGGTACCTGTTGGCCCTCTGTATGTCATCTTTGAAAAAAAAAAATCTATTCAGTTCTTCTACACACTGTTAAATAAGATTGTTTATTCTCTTGCTCTTGAGTTGTCATTAACTTGCCTGCTTTGGGGCATCGTTACAATAGGCCATTCTTTCCATTTAATTTCCTGTTTCTGAGAAGAAATCAGAAGAAAAAGAAATAGAGATTTCTGGCTTCCAGGTCCTAAATTAAATGAGTCTGGGTCCCATTGTGATCTTAGTTCCATTGAGTACTATGATCCTAGTTTTTCCTAAGTTTCACTTAACACATTATCCAATTGGTCAGTACCCTACATATTGCCAACGACCTGTGCATCTATGGAGTCCCTTTCGTCTTTCTCAGGGCCCACGGAGCCCTGGAATGCACAGCAATGTTGTGACCTCAACAAAACCGCTTGGTATGTGGGTCCCTGGGCCCCTCAGGCAGGTCTTCATGAGTGCATCTTTCATGCTTTCACAGAGTCCTTCCCTCTCTCAGCATGGGTCCTCCAGCATTAAATACATTTTTTTTTCTTCTCTTTTTTTTAAAGATTTGTTTATTTATTTATTTATACAAGCACAGGGTACAGTCAGAAGTGCAAGGGGGTGAGAGAATACACCAGAGCCAGAGCAGAGAACAGAACAGGCAGACTGACGAAGTACACTGCTGAGGGGAGCAGCAGGCCTGGCAGGAGAGGTCTGCGGGCCATGTGGTATCCTTGGAACTGGCGCTGCAGAGGCCGCGGGCAGCTTCGCAGCCCAGCGCTCAATCGCTGCGCCACCGGGGAGGTCCTAAATACATGTATTTTTTAAGAAAGATTTTTGCTAAGTTTCTACCTTATGAAATGAGGGAAAGAAGAACAACTTAAACTCGAAGCAGCAGAAGGGAATAAATCAGAGAGTAGAAACAAATAAAAGTTAAAACAGACTTCCTCTCAAGTTCGCTCGGTGTTTGGGTTCGTGGTACCCACGCGGGTTCAACATGCGTATCGAGAAGTGTTATTTCTGTTCGGGGCCCATCTACCCCGGCCACGGCATGATGTTCGTCCGCAACGACTGCAAGGTATTCAGATTCTGTAAATCCAAGTGTCATAAAAACTTTAAAAAGAAGCGCAATCCTAGAAAAGTTAGGTGGACGAAAGCATTCCAGAAAGCAGCTGGTAAAGAGCTTACAGTGGATAATTCATTTGAATTTGAAAAACGTAGACATGAACCTGTCAAATACCAGCAAGAGCTGTGGAATAAAACTATTGATACAATGAAGAAAGTTGAAGAGATCAAACAGAAACGCCAAGCTAAATTTATAATGAACAGGTTAAAAGAAAAATAAAGAACTACAGAAAGTTCAGGACATCAAAGAAGTCAAGCAAAACATCCATCTTATCCGAGCCCCTCTTGCAGGTAAAGGAAAGCAGCTGGAAGAAAAAATGGTGCAGAAATTACAAGAAGATGTGGACATGGAAGATGCTTCTTAAAAACCTTACTAAAGTGTGGGGGCCCAGACCTGAACATCCGGGTTCTTGCCTGAAACAGGTACTGAATGTTAGCTCCAGGGAAGGTTTCAAGTTTCCTATTGTGACAACTAAACCTTTCCCCCTGCTTGCTACCCTGGCTTGTTTGCATTGGTGGTCTCTCCTTGCTAGAGATAACGAGAGACCTCCTCCTCTGAACCCTATATAACATTGTACACATTCCTGAATAAATGAGACTGGCAACGATCCTGGCTTTGTCTCCACTCCTTGCGTACCCCTGTTCCATACCAAGCCCCTGCTTCCTCCCCCGGGTACCCCGTTGATTTGCCCAGCTGGTCCGGACACTGAAGCATTTTTCAAAAGTGCATTTGAAAACCTCCTTTGGAGACTTAGAATTTCTAAATTATTGATTTATTTTTTATGGTCATTCAACTGAAAGGTGATTAAAAATACATCTACATTGCTATCTGGAAAACATCAGTTATGAATTCTATACTCATCTCACTGTTAATCCTTCTCTGATAAATATTCTCATGTAATTATGAAAATTCAGTTTGAGATTACAGAAGTGAATTGTGGGTGGACATGCCATTTGTATAACAGCACTAGCAGCATTTGTGTAATAATTGATGACAGAAATTTCATGGCTATTGATGTACAAAAATAAAATTTTCTTGGCAGTAAAAAAAAAAAGTTAAAACAATTAAAAATCAATAAAACTAGAAGATATCCTTTTATTTAAAAATCAGTTAACTGGGCCTCCCCTGGTGGCACAGGCAGTTGAGCACTGGGCTGCGAAGCTGCCTGCAGCCTCTGCAGAGCTGGTTCGATCCCCACCGACAGGTGAGGGTCCCATATGGCGCGCAGACCTCTCCAGCCGCGCCCGCTGCTCCGCTCAGCAGTCTACTTTGTCAGTCTGCCTGTTCTGTTCGCTCTGGCTCTGGTGAATTCTCTCACCCTCCTGTGCTTCTGACTGTACCCAGTGCTTGTATAGATAAATAAATAAATAAATCTTTAAAAAAAAAATCAGGTTAACTAAGAAAAAAGAGAAAAGACACAAATTACAAATAGAACGAAAGGATCATCTCTACTGATAAAATCGACATTAAAAGGGCACTGAAGGAACATTCTAAATGAATGGAGCCACTTTCTTATGACAAACTGGCTCATTTTTCTTTCTTAATCCTGATAAAAAGCAAAGGGCCCTCGCCAAATTATGGCAGCCCGTGCCACAAGCTCCTTCTGTCCTCCCCATTCCTGGTCAAAGCCCAGGAGACCAGAGCAAGAAGCAGGGACCATGTTCCCACGTAAACTGACAACCCTCACCTACCACAACGCTGCCAACTTCAATTGCAAAGATGAAACAGAATTTGACTTAACTGTTTGTCTTGAAGACCAGAAAATCAGACGCTACAAGAGTGAAGATAAAAGCAATTTAAGTAACATCCACTTCAGCGACTTGCCCAAGTTCTTTGAAGAGTAGCTCGGAGATTTAACTGTCCTTTCAAGATTCAAGATTGACAAGAAGCAGTTGACTGGCTTCTTGGTTTAGCGGTTAGTGTGGAAATAATGCTGAAAAATACAAGGACTCAGCATCTGATAATACAAAAAAATGTCAACAATGCAGCTAAAAATGCAGAACCACTGAGCAACTTGGATATAACTAATCCTGATATTAAAGCTGATGTCATGGTTTGGCTAACCTTCTTCAGATCCCATGTCAGGATGATTATCTGGTAATGATTAAGGCAACCGGCATTTGGTCCAAGAGCACCTGACACAGGATGTGTTGCTAAAACAAATCAAACACAAGAGGGCTTTACCTGTTGCTTTAGATGAGCATACTCTTGGCATTGACAAAGTTCTTGCTGAAGTTGCTCAAATTCTACAACTACTGCATACAGAGAACTCAGAGCACTACAGACAAAAAGTTATTGAAGCCCTAGTAGCTGTTCAGGCAAGTATTGCCCACCCAAAAGCAAACCAGAGACTGGGGAAGGTTGGAAGATGAACATTTTAGAATTTCAGGTTCTCACCCACTTAGCACCAGTGGGAATTATATACACTCTGTCATGTATTTGAAAATCAAATGTCATATCTTCGAGGGAGGAAACCCAGAAAATGTTCTCGAGATTTATCATCGTTGCTTTTTCTTTAACAAAGTTGGGGTTAAGTGAGAAAAACAGCTAAGAATTCCAACTCTCCACACCTTACTCTTGCTCCCCACCACACTCACTTTATCTGAGGGACATGAAAATGGGAAACTTTGGATCCCAGGAAAATCATGCTACCTCAACAGACGTCACTTTTCTCTGCCCTTCAGCCCAATTGCTCTAAAATCACTCAAAAAGAAAAAAAGTTAAAGAAGAACCACTCTGCCCAAAATCCCCACAGAATTTTGTGTGGCTGCTCAGGGTTATGGCAGCACAAGGGAGTCGGTTTGGCAGACTGGATTTGTTCTCTTTTTCAATGAGGTGTTTTTTGGTAGAATAAATGAATATAATTCCTAGAATAGAAGAGCTGAAAGAGATTAGCTTCCTTGAGTTAAAAATCAGAAACAGAAGAACAGAATCACATACAAAAACAAAATCTTCAACTGATTATCACACAGAAAAGGAGTCAAGTCAATCTCAAAAAAAAAAAAAAATCACAGCAAATTTTAAATTATTCCCATTTCTTACTTCTCTCTAAATTGTGCTGTCTTGTTTTTTGACTTTGTTCTTTTTATACCTACTTTGGACCAGGGTTCAGGGAAGCAAACGTCTCTATGCAGCAGCCAACAGTGCATTTATCAACTCCTCAAAAAGTCAATGTGCTTTCAAGGCCAATTCCTTCTAAAAATCCAAACCAAAGGAATAATTCAAACTGCATAAGGAGATGTATATGCCAATGTGGATTTTTAAATTATCTTAATAGGGGCTTTCCTGGTGGTGCAGGAGTTAAGACTCAGCACTATGAAGCTATCCGCAGCCACTGCAGCACAAGTTCGATCCCCAGCCAGGGAGGTGACCCACATGGCACAGGAGATCTCTCCTGATTGGCCCACTGCTTCCCTCTGCAGTGTATTTCAGTCTGTCTGTTCTGTTCCCTACTCTGTCTCTGGTGAATCCGCTCACCCCCCATACCTCTGGCCTGTATCCAGTTCTTATATGCAATAATAAATAAATCTTTAAAAATAAATAAATAAATAATCTTAACAGTCATGTGGTTTTTATACTTCACAATATCACTTTAAAATATGAAAATCGGGGGCCTCCCTGGTGGCACAGCGGTTGAGTGCTGGGTTGCGAAGCGGCCCGCAACCTCTGCAGCGCCGGTTCAATCCCCGGTTGCTCCCTGGCCACCAGAGGAGGGTCCCACATGGCGCGCAGACCTCTCCTGCCGCCCGCTGCTCCCCTCAGCAGTGTGCTTCGGTCCTTCTGCCTGCTCTGCTCCCAGCTCTGGCTCTAGTGAATCCTCTCACCCTCCCATGCTTCTGACTGTGCCCAGTGCTTGTATAAAATAAATAAATAAAAATAAATCTTAAAAAAAAAAAAAGGTGACAGCCCCAGAAGAAGTCCTTCACCCATATAGTCAAAAAAAAAAAAAAAAAAAAGAAAATCGGGCCTCCTCTGGTGGCGCAGCAGTTGAGAGCTGGATTGCGAAGCTGGTTCGATCCCCGGCCAGCCGCCGGCGAGGGTCCCACGTGGTGTGGCAGACCTCTCCTGCTGCTGGCTGCTCCCCTCAGCAGTGTATTTTGTCCATCTGCCTGTTCTGTTTCCCACTCTGGCTCTGGTGAATGCTCTCACCTTCACATGCTTCTGGCCTGTAACCCCATGCTTGTATAAATAAATAAATCTTTAAAAAAAAAAACTTTAAAAAAATATGAAAATAAAATGCTCAAAGGGTACAAACTTCCATTTATAAAATAAATACATTGGGCCTCCCTGGTGGTGCAGGGGTTGGGACACAACCTATGGGGCAGTCCGCAGCCACTGCAGTATGGGTTCGATTCCTGGCCGGTCAGGGAGAAACCCACATGGCGGGACAGACCTCTCCTGTCTTGCCTGCTGCTCCCCTTAGCAGTGTACTTCTGTCTGACTGCCCGTTCTTTTCCCCACTCTGTCTCTAGGGAATCCTATCACCCCCCGCATGTCTGGCCTGTACCCCAATTCTTGTATAAAAATAAATAAATCTTAAAAAAATAAAATAAAATAAATACATTCTGGGGATCTAGGACAGCATATATTCACCAGCATGGTGACTACAGTTAATAATACTGCATTATATTGGGCCTCCCTAGTGGCGCAGAGGTTAAAGACAACACTATCAAGCTATTGCCAGCCACTGCAGCACAAGTTGGATCCTGGCAGGCCAGGGAGCAACCCACAGGGCGCAGCAGAGCTCTGGGGACTTGCCCCCTGCTCCCCTTGCTGTGTGTTTCTCTTCTGTTCCCCACTCTCTCTGGTGAATCCTTTCAACCCCCCCCCCCCCAGCTTATACCCCAGTTCTTGTATGAATAAATAAGTAAATCTTTAAAACAATAATAATAATACTGCATTATATTATCTCAAAGTTGCTAAAAGAGTAGATCTTAAATGTTCTCAATACACACATATAAGTGTAACTATGTGAGCTGATGTGTTAACTATCAAGGTAACTATGGATGTGTTAACTATCAAGGTAATCATTTCCCAGTATGTATAAATACCAAATCATCATGTACCCCTTGACCTTACACAATGTTCACTGTGTCCACAATGTCACTGTATCTCAATAAAGTTAGAAAAAAATCTAAAAATAAATAACATATGTAAAGCACAAACTGTCAAATATTAAACAAATTTGAAAACTTATAGATTTTTTTGGAAATGAACAGATCAATAGTAGGTATGGATAGTATATGTTACCAAACTTGATCTAATATAATAGAATTTTATATTCAATCATTCATTCTACTATGCCTAAAGTTATTTAAAAATTAAACATCAATCAAAAGCTCAATGAATTCCCAAAAGCATAAAGACAGGCTATATTCTCAGACCACAGGACTATACAATTATAAGCAAATGGTAAAAATCTATCAACTTCAAAATTGTAACATCTTTTAAGAACTCTTAGAGTAACTGAGAAATAAAAATTGAAATTACATACCATTTAGAAATCACCATGTAGATGAAAAAGTAGACCTAAATGCGCAACTAATTGAGAACAAATTGGGCAAAATGAGCAGAATATTATGCAGACAGCAAGTGAAAGTGAAGGACATGTTATAAGAATTTTAAAAGCATAAGTTTAAACCTGAATAGGAAATATGACGATAAAGATTTAATAATAAAAGTACAAAGTATAGCATCCAAACAAAAATACAAACTAAAAACACCAAAATGTTAAGAGTGATTGTAGTTCGATATTGGAGCTGTAATTTTTCTTCTTTATATTTTATAGTTCCCAAAAATTTTTAACCTAAAAAAGGAAAACTTTTTTAGATTAAATATTAACTGTGCACATGTCAAGCAGAGAGAAAAGTAAGGATTCCCGAAAATCACCAGCGCAGCACGCATCCATCCTCCGCCGCCCACTCCCACGGCTGTGCCGAAACCGCCCAGAATTCCCGGAGCAACCAGTTCTGGAACTGGAGGGAACAGGCCGGGCCTGACAACTGCACAGTCGCCAGCAGCAGGACGCGTTTTGACCAAGGGACTCTGGATCCAGGCACTGTCAGACCCTCCGCGCCTGTCGAGTAAACGACGATCCCGAGCGCAATGGAACTGGCGGAGCGTCAGCGCGGCCAAGACTTCTGTGACCTGCTGGGGGGGGGGGCTTCGGGGCTGTCCAGGCCCCCAGACCGCCCAAGCCCGGAGAACAGCCGCTGCCCCTTCTCGGCGACCCTGGCGTGGGACCTGCCCCCCAAGCCCCTAAACGACCCGGTGGGGGGCCTCTTCCAGTGGGGTACCCCCCACCCCCGCGGCCCCCTGCGCCCGGCCCGCGGGAGACCCGGAGACACAGCAGTCCCGGGAGGGGCGCCCGCGCCGGGCCCGCCAGAGCTCTCCAGGCCGGCTCCTTCTCCAGCCTGACCAGGGAGGGAGGGAGAGTTGAGGGGACCCCTAGCTTGGCCCAGGAACAGCCTGCCAAACAGGGGACTCCTAACCGCCATGATAGCGTTGACCTTCTAGCTCTTTCCACGGACGATGAATTGCAGGTGGCCTGGGGCTAAGTGGTAGCTGCCGAGGGATTGGGCGAGGGCTGCGCACGAAATATCTCCACCCCCAACTCGCGCCAGAGTCCCCCCTGGCACCTGTCATCCGATCCCCTGTCAAAACGCAAATCCCGTCCTAGCCTTCTTGTAGTTCTCCGCCGGCCCCCTCCAAAGCCGCCCCCCGCCCCCAACCCCGGTTATCTCAGCCGAGTACATAGAAAAAGTACAATTTTAAGGGGTAACTCCTGGGAGTTACCGTGCAGTTCCTGAGAAGCAAGGGGAGCGCGGGGAGACGGGGGGGGGGGGGGGGCAGGCGGCGACGCGGGGCTCCGGGTGGCGGGGGGTGTGCCAGGAGGACCCCAGGGGTCTGAATGCCGATTCCCTCCCGACCTGCCCCGCCCCAGCCAAACCAAAACTAAGGTGACATCGCCCCCGCCTGGACCCAAGTGGCGTTAGACTTTACTTCAGGGGACAACCCGCCAGGTGGTGGGGAGTGTCCTGGGCTCCCAGTCCCAGTTTAATGAGGGCGGCCTGAGCTCCTCGCTGTCACATGCTCGCTCTCCTCGGGCCTCCATTCTGTCAAAAGACTGTGTGGGACTGCATCTTCTCTGAGGTAGGTCACTTCCATCTCTGGATTCTAGATTCTCCCTCTTTCTTCCCCCTGGGAGGGGCATTTAGTAGGTCTTCCTCCTCTTTGCTCCCCTGCCCTGGGTCCAGCCCCCCACTGTGGAAACCCCCACTTCCTCAGTGATGTGCAGCGCTGGGCTCCCTGCAAAACCAGGGTGAGTCAGGACTGACCTTCCTTAGGGGTCACTGTTTCCTGGGGTGAGAGTGAGAAATGTGTTGCCAGGCAGCCAGTGCCCCATAGGTCAGATCAGGTCGTGGACGTTGAGTTTCTGACTCTGTACCCCCATTAGTTGGGTAGAGGAGCCATGGGGTCCACAAATTCTAAGCGGAGCCCGGCCTCCCCACTGGAACGCCTTCTCTCAAACCTCCGTCCGCTGGGACTAAGGCCAGATATATGTCCTAAGCGCCTTTTTTTTTTTTTTATTACAACACTGCGTGGATAATGGCCCTCACTGGCCGGAACATGGCATTTTTGATTTCTCAGGCCTTACAGACTTAAACGATTTCTGTCACCGCAATGGAACATGGTCAGAGATCCCTTATGTCCAGGCTTTCTTTCTCTTGCACTCCTGCCCCTCCCTCCTGCCTCCCTCCGGAAAACCCGCTTTGCTTTCCAAGTCTCGAGACTCCTCTCACTCTTCGCCTTCTCGGGACTCTTCCTCAGCATTCTCTGATCCTCTAGATTCTGTCTTCACCTCCTTCAGCTCCCCAATCCAGCGTCCCCTCTCCCGGACCCTTTTTCCACCTCCTAGCCGCCACGCCCGCTCTCGCGCGCATCCTCTTCTCCGTCCCCTTAGGGAAGTGGCGGGGACTGAAGGAGTAGGTAGGGTCCACGTTCCTTTCTCTCTGTCTGATCTCTCCCAACTTGAAAAGCGTCTTGGCTCTTTCACTAACGATCCCACTACCTACACCAAAGAATTTCATTATCTTACCCAAGCCTATGACCTTGCATGTCATGATTACATGTTATCTTCTCTTCCACCCTGACCTCTGACAAAAGGGAACAAGTGTTTTTAGGTCTGCCCAAGACCATGCAGATCAGGTCCATTTGACTGATGCAGCCATGCCCCCAGGCTCTGAAGCAGTTCCCCGCCCAGAGCCGGGGTGGGACTACCAGACTGACACAGACTTGGCCCCAGGACAGGGCTCACCAAGACCATTTTATTACCTGTCTCCTAACTGGTCTCCAAGCGGAGGCCAGTGCAAAAAGCTGTAAACTTTGATAAACTCAGGGAGATTACCCAGTCTGCCTCAGAAAACCCTGCTGCCTTCCTTAGCCGCCTGATAGAGGCGCTCCAGCGCCATACCAGGCTTGACCCTGACTCGCCTGGAGGCGCCACAGTTCTGGCTACCCATTTTAATATCTCAGTCAGCCCCTGACGTTCAAAAAAAGCTTCAGAAGGCTGAGGACGGTCCTCAAACCCCTATCCGGGATCTGCTGAATATGGCCTTTAAAGTATTTAACAATCAGGAGGAAAAGGAGAGGGCAGAGAGGGAACTCCGTAGTCGCCAGAAGGCTTAGCTTCAAGCTCAGGCCCTAGTAGCTGCCTTGAGACCACCAGGCCCTGCTCCTCCAACAACTGCAGCACCTGCCGCCTGACAAGAGAACAACAATGGGCCTCATGGGCCCCAACCAATGGCCCCATGGGCCCCATGGGCTTCAAGTGTGGCCTGGAGGGCCACCGATCCAGACAATGCCCCAACCCCTGCCCTCTACCAGCCCGTGCCCCATCTGCAACGTCCAGGGTCACTGGAAAAGTGACTGTCCCTCCGCGCCTGGCTATGGTGGGCCAGTCTTCCAGTCCCTGCAACTCTGCCACTGGCAGTCAGGTTTGGTGGCTGAGACTGAAGAGGCCTGGACTCGTGGACCCCAATAACCTTTGAGGAGCTCAGGGTAACGGTCGAGGTAGCAGGTAAGTCCATCTCCATTCTGGTTGACACGGGGGCCACCTTCTCTGCCCTCCCCTCCAATTCCGGTCAAACGTTTCCTTCTCAGGTCTTGGTTACAGGCGTTAACAGCCTTCCTTCTCAGCCCAGGACCACTGGATCCCTTTAACAAGCCCTTAGCTCACTCCTTCCTAGTCATGTCTTCTTGCCCCACACCACTCCTGGGTCGCGACCTCCTGACCAAACTTGGGGCTACTCTCTCATGGTTCCAAGACCCTAGCGCTGCTCTCATCCTCCCACTGCTCTAGACATCTCCTAATGAGGATTAGGACTCCTCAGGACTCCCCACTGTCTCCGACTGCCAACCCCGTAGTATAGGATGTCTCTACCTCAGTTATTGCCACCATCATACCCCAGTCCTCATTCTCCTTAAGGATCCCTCATCTTTTCCCTCTTGCCCCCAGTTTCCAATTTCCCTCACTCACCGTCAGGGTCTCAAACACATCATCCAACGACTCCTGGAAAAGGGACTCCTTTCTCCTACCAACTCGCCCTGTAATACTCCCATTCTCCCCGTTAAAAAGCCCAACAGTTCTTATCGCCTAGTTCAAGACCTTCGCCTCATCAACGAGGCGGTGGTGTTACAGGGCAGGGAGAGGGGCAGCCTAGACCCCGCAAACCTGCCTGCTCTAAACGGGTTCTGCCATCCGCCGCATCAACACAAAACATATGAGACTTTAATGGGAAGGAACTTTAATACAATTAGGAAACAATACAGGAAAGATAAAGAATCTAGTTTCTAAATCAAGCACCCAAAGTTACCCGTCCCCTCGTGGGTAAAAGTCCATCCAAATGGGATTGGCCCAGAGCAAGGCCCCAAAGCCTGCCACAAGTCTAAGGCATCTTCCAGTGGGGACCCACAGAAAAGGGTCAGAAACAACCAGACAAATCTGGAGGGAAAAGAGCAAAATCAACATCAAGACAAAAACCACCACTGTCACCTCCCCACGGGTCTCTCACCCACATCTGTGTCACCCAGTCCATGACCAAAAGGCAAGCGCAGTTTCTTCACGTGTCTCTCTGCTCCATGTGCCTCCTCCAGGGCTCCTTCTGGCTCTCTATCCTGCTTCCTTCAGTCCTCTGTCTCCTCTCAGCTTCTTCTCTCCCTGCTCAGCTCCACCCTCCCTTGGGTGGGGCAGGAAACCTGGAACCTCCTCCTTTCCTGGGGACCACCCTTTACAGCGGTAACTATCCATCCCATAGTGCCAAACCCCTACACCCTTCTATCTCATATACCATCTTCTCTGTACTTGACCTCAAAGATGCTTTCTTTACCATCCCCCTGGATCCTCAGTGTTACTTCCTATTTGCTTGTACTTGGGAAGATCTGGACACACACATCTCCCAGCAACTGGCCTGGACAGTCCCGCCTCAGGGTTTCTGGGACAGTCCTCATTTGTTTGGTCAGGCATTAGCTAATGATCTCTTGCCATGTCATACTCCACCCAGCACTCTCCTCCAGGATGTTGCTGGCCTCCTCCTCTGCAGTCCTTCTCTGCCACAATCTCAGCAACACACTGCACAACTCCTCAACTTCCCGTGCTCAAAAGGATACCACGTCTCCCCAACCAAAGCCCAACTTTCAGTTCCCACGTATATCTGGGTCTTCCACTAACTCCTTCCTCCAAACAGCTGACAGTGGACCACAAACAGGCCATCTGGGACCTTCCCTCCCCAGAAACTGCAGAACAAATCCTTTCCTTCCTAGGTTTGGTCTGATTCTTCCGTCACTGGATCCCTAATTTTGCTTTCCTAGCAAAGCCACTGTATGACGCAGCAAAAGCCTCCCCCAAAGGACCTCTCCAATCCCCCAGGGAGGTCCGCAGGGCCTTCCTTTTACTCAGAAATACCCTTCTTAAGGCACCTGCCCTTGCCCTTCCTCACCCAGAAAAGCCTTTCCTCCTGTTCACAGACAAACATCGGGGCATTGAGGCAGGCGGCCTTTCCCAGCCTCTCGCCAGCCCTGCGTCCTATGGCCTATCCCCCCGAGCAGATGGATCCCACCGTCAGGGGCTGGCAACCCTGCCTTAGAGCCCAGGTGGTGGCAGCTCTACTCACCCGGGAGTCCCTCAAACTTACTCTGGGAAGACCCGTCCAAGTACCTTCCTCGCACCGCCTTCAGGCCCTCCTGTCTCCCCACTCGCTCTCCACTCCCACTCCTTCCGGCTCACAGGATTTGCATATGCTCTTTATAGAAAACCCCCTGGTGAGTCGCACTCAGTCTCATTCTCTCAACCCAGCCACTCTCCTGCCAGTCTCCCAGCCCCCTTCTGCCGCTCATTCGTGTCCTGAAATCCTGGAAGAAATGCAAACCTCCAGATTGGGTTTAACTGACTCCCCTTTGTCAGATGCCTACTGGGCACTGTTTATAGATGGCAGCTCTTGCGTGGATGCGCGAGGTCAGCGGAGGGCTGCCAGGCCATTGTTACCGTCAATCAATCGGGTGATCGAGGCAGGAAAGCTGCCCAGAGGAACCACCTCCCAAAAGGCAGAACTCATAGCACTTACCGGGACCCTGACCCTCCACAAACATAAGAGTGTCAACATCTACATGGATTCAAAATATGCCTTCCTTACCGCTCACAGCCATGCTGCAATTGGGCAGGAATGGGGGTTCCTTTCCACCAAGGGGTCCCCTGTCATTAACGCTAAACCTATCCTGAAGCTTCTGCGGCCTTGCAACTTCCAACTGAAGTCGCCATTATCCACTGTAAAGGACACCAGACTGACAATTCTATGTCACCACAGGGAATGACAAGGCTGATGCAGCGGCAAGAGCTCTCCTGACTGACTCTGCTGCAGACCCTGCCCCTGGTCTCTCTCTATCTGTCCCCTCCATCACTCCGACTTAGGAGCCTAATGAACACCAATTCCTGGGTCCGCTCTTCTTCCACCCCTCCTTGAGTGCAAAAGTCTGGCAGATATGTTCCCATTATCAAACCTGTTCTCGCCTGTCACTTCAAGGGGGAGTTCGCCCACCTTCTTCTTTCGCTGCTCACCAAATGCGTGGACACTTACCTGGACAGGATTGGCAGGTTGATTTTACTCACCTCCCTACTCACAAAAAGGTTAAATATCTGCTAACAATGGTTGATACAATGACAGGTTGGGTCGAGGCCTTCCCTGCAGCTAGAGAAACCACTCAGGTGGTAACCGAGGCCCTTCTTAGCCACATTATCCCACGCTTTGGCCTCCCCACCTCTCTCCAATCTCACAATGCTCCAGCTTTTATCTCAAAGATTACTCAGCAGATCTCCGCTATTCTGGGTATCACCTGGAGGCCTCACATTCCCTACCACCTACAATCCTCAGGAAAAGTGGAGCGCACCAATGGGCTAATCAAGGATCACCTGCCTAAACTCTCTTTAGAGCTCCGCAACTGCTCCGGGAACACGCAGACCGGTACCTACCCAGTCCTGCCTTGGGTCTCGACCTCCTCAACTGACCTTCCCCACCAGTGCATCCAGAAGACCAAGTCCTGCTCAAATCACTTCAGCCAAAGCACTACAGCCTCCATGGACCGGTCCGCACATGGTCATTCGCACCACGCCTACAGCGGTAAAACTTCTGGGAGACCCCTCCTGGCACCATCGATCACGGGTCAAACGTGCCCCTGAAGATGAACAGTATGCATGTCATAGCCTGGGTCCTACTAGGATGCACTTTCTTGTCAAAATCTCTCCTAGCTCAGTGTCATGTGTATGGAAATTCAAAGTTAGGAAGCCCTTTGTCTCAGGATCCACTGAGACTACCCACTTGGTGGGTACTGCGGAGTGCCCACAGGCCGGATGCATAGTACCTATCACCCTCACCCTAACTCTTCCATCGATTACTAACCCTATGAACACCTTGTTTTGTTTCTTTTATGATCAAACCTTAGATTACTGCAAGAATACCTACAAAGAATATGGGAGGTGCCCTTACTAGTCATGTACAGTGCCCCTTCCAGACAAAGGCCAAATGTTCTCTTTGGTCCGTCATAATACGGGTTTCAATACGAATCAAGTTAAATATACTATTTCAGATCCTTGGGACCAACATGGGGTACAAGGAGTCCAAGCCGCAGTGTACACTGGCTGGCATTCCTACCTAGGGGCAACATTATCCATCTCAAGGGAAGATGTCCCGACACAAAAATGCCACAGTCCAAGTCTCCCAGGACATCCTCCATTTGGAACTGTGGAACCTAGCTATTTGTGCTTAATCATAGCATTGCCATTTTGTGTGTATAGTGGCCATTTTGGGTTATAATTCTCATTTGCCTGGACATGCAACATTCCTGAAATGTGTCTCATCTTCATCTCATCAACAGTCTCAGACCACCCTGGTGTCCAATGATAAGGAGGCAACCAGATAAAGGGACTACAGCGTCCCCGGCCAATCAATTTGAACTTCAGGTTGCGTGCGCACCAAGGACGAAAAATGCTTTCTTGTGACCAATGAGCATGTGCCACTTTGTTTTAAATTTTAAGCCTGCTTGTAACCCTATAAATATCTTCCTGCTCCCCCAGGTCGGGGCTCTCGATATCTGCCACTGCGTCAGTAGGTGCCATGAGCCCAGACTCCAGTCTGCAATAAACTCTCTCTTGCCTGTGCATCGACTGCTTGTGTTCCTCGGGGCTCGCGTCCATTGATTTTAGGTACAACATTTGGGGGCTCGTCCAGGATTCATGACACAGACTCCAACTATCACACAGCCCGAGGGAGGGAAAAAAAAACAAACAAACTGTAAGTGCACAGTGGGTGAGCGTTGCTGTGCAGGGTTTACCCAGGTAATAGTCTGTTCTGGTTTTCTGGGCCGGGTAAGGCTTAGGTGGACGCACTGGGAAGCCTCCTACAAGGGCCGCAGGAGACATCCCCAGACCCTCTGCTTGGTTATCCGTACCCCCTGTGGGGCAGCAGGTTCCCCTTTTGGGGAAAGTTCGAAAAAGCTATTTTTATTTTGTTCCTGGTGTCTGTAGTCCTTGCTGTGTTTGTGTTTGTAACCATGGGTCAGTCAATGTCTACCCCACTGTCTTTGGTATTGCAGCATTTTAAGGATGTCAAATCCAGAGGTATTGACCTCGGTGTAGAAGTTAAAAAATCCCCCCTAATTACTTTTTGTTCCTCGGAATGGCCCCAGTTTGGAGTGGGTTGGCCACCGGAGGAAACTTTTGATTTACAGGTCATCCGGAGTATAAAGACCATCGTCATCCAAGAAGGAAAACACGGGCATCCTGACCAACTTCCATACATACTGGTTTGGCAGGACCTGGTCCAGAACCCCCCTCCTTGGTTGAGACCTTTCTTGTCTTCACAGGTTAAGTCTATTCTGCCTGCTAGGCTTATTGAGTCAAAACCTAGTGCCCCGTCGGCACCCGCTGTTTTACAAGAATCTAGTCTAGGGGATCTCATTTTCCCGCCACCATACCAGTCCCCTCAGGGCCATCCTCAGGACCGCGCCCCAGCAATACCATCCGGACCTACCCCTCAGAGTTCCAGCGGGGTGTGTGGCCAGGGTCCCGCGGCGGGCACGTGCTCTGCGAGGGCAGCCTCTCCAGACTCTACGGCATTGCCCTTACACATGGCGGGCCCGCTAGATGAAGAGGGCAATCAGCCCATATACTACTGGCCATTTTCAACAAGCGACCTCTATAACTGGAGGGCGCAGAATGCCCAGTTTTCTGACAACCCCAAGGATCTTATTGGTCTTTTAGACACTGTCCTTTTTACTCATCAGCCCTCTTGGGACAACTGTCAGCAGCTCTTGCAGGTTCTGTTCACTATTGAGGAGCGAGATCGCACAGTAACTGTCTCCAGGAAATTGGTTCCTGGAGAAGACGGCTTACCGACCACTAATGCGGCCCATATCGACACGGTGTTCCCCCTAACTCGACCCACCTGGGACTTTAATCAGGCTGACGGTAAGGAGAGGCTCCGGGTGTACCGCCAGACTCTAATGGTAGGGTTGCGGGCGGCAGCCCGCAAGCCCACCAATTTGGCTAAAGTGGGGGATGTTCAGCAAGGTAGGGAGGAGACCCCAGCGGCATTCCTAGAGTGCCTCATGGAGGCTTTTTGGCATTATACACCTATGGATCCAGAGGCTACGGAAAGTAGGGCAGCAGTAGTGATGGCATTTGTTAATCAAGCTGCCCCGGACATTAAAAGAAAATTACAAAGAATAGATAGGCTAGGGGAAAAATCCATCCAAGACCTCATGGAGGTGGCAGAGCGGGTGTACAATAATTGCGAGAAGCCTGAACAGCGAGATGCCTGCATACGCATGGAAGAATGTAAAGTTAGGGCAGCTGAAAATGCTCGGCAGACCAGGGATATGGCACACATTCTCCTCACCACAACCAATGCTGACGATTCTGGTAAACAACACTCTTTACATGCGTTAGCTGGTCCTGGTCAACAGAGTGTGAAACCAATGTGCTTATTGTAAGGAAGTGGGGCACTGGGCTCAAGAATGCCCTAACAAACAGAAGCGAAGGGCACCCTCCCGCACCCCAGTCTTGGTGGGGGGGGGTGCGGTGGAGGACAGTGACTAGGATTGTCAGGACTCGACCCTCCCCGAGCCCAGGCTAACCTTAAAAGTGGAGGGAACGCCTGTCAACTTCTGAGTTGACACCGGGGCCCAGCATTCTGCCCTTACTGAGCCATTGGGAAAACTGTCTGGAAAAACAGCATGGGTACAAGGTGCCACTGGGTGCAGACAGTATCCCTGGATGACAAAAGGTCTGTGGACTTGGAGGGTGGTCAGGTTTCGCATACTTTTGTTGTCATCCCAGAGTGCTCGTACCCATTAATTGGAAGAGATCTCCTAACAAAGGTGGGGGCGCAAATCTCATTTGGTCGGGAAGGCCCCCTGGTAAAGGACTCAGAAGGATTGCCCCTGCAAATTCTTACTGTCTCTCTCCAAGATGAGTGTCACCTGTTAATGGCTCCAGATCATCCCCTCCTCCCTGACTGGTGGAAAAAGGCCTTTTCGAACGTGTGGGCAGAAACTGCGGGAATCGGCCTGGCGTCTCACAGGTCACCTATTATAATTCAACTAAAATCAGGGGCCAAACCCGTCTGAGTAAAGCAATATCCCATGTCTGCATTAGCTAGAGCGGGAATAACGCCTCATATTCGTAGACTACTGGACGAAGGTATACTCCGGCCATGTCAGTCCCAGTGGAACACCCCTTTACTGCCGGTACACAAACCACACTTGCAGGGTTATCGGCCGGTACAGGATCTCAGAGAAGTTAATAAAAGAGTGAAGGATATTCACCCCACGGTCCCGAATCCTTATACCCTGTTAAGCGCTCTGCCACCAACTCATGGGTGGTATACGGTATTGGATTTAAAAGATGCTTTCTTCAGCTTATCAATTGCCCCTCAGAGCCAGGATATATTTGCCTTTGAATGGCAGGATGTGGAAAGGGGCATCAGTGGACAATTAACATGGACACGACTACCCCAAGGATTTAAGAATTCCCCCACCCTTTTTGATGAGGCCCTTCATGAGGTCCTGTGGGAATTTCGCAGTTGACTTCCAGAACTGACTCTACTTCAGTATGTGGATGACTTGTTACTTGCTGCAGAAAGTGAGTTTGCCTGCTGGACGGGGACTGATGAACTGCTCACGGCACTGGGCTGGATGGGGTACCGTGTTTCGGCAAGAAAGGCTCAGATTTGTCTGAGTGAGGTAACATATTTGGGATACCGTCTCAAGGGGGGCCAACGATGGCTTCCAGAAGCCAGAAAAGCCACAGTCCTACAGCTGCCCACGCCGACCACAAAAAAAGAAGTACGTGAATTTTGGGGGTCGGCTGGGTTCTGTCAATTGTGGATCCCTGGGTTTGCAGATATGGCCCAACCCCTGTATGAAGCCACATGGGAAAAGACTGTTTTTCAGTGGACACCCCAAATGCAACAATCATTTAATGACTTAAAGCAGGACTTACTATCGGCCCTCGTCCTGGGACTTCCGGATATTACCAAACCCTTTCATTTATTCGTGGATGAAACCAAGGGTATAGCCAAGGGAGTGCTTTGGGCCCATTGAAATGACCAGTGGCTTATTTGTCAAAAAAACTTGATCCGGTAGCCTCCGGGTGGCCACCTTGCCTTCGTATGGTGGCAGCAGCTACTCTCCTGTATAAGGATTTTCAAAAACTGTCCCTAGGACAAGTAACTTTCATCACTACCCCACATGCAGTGGAGGGAGTTCTCCAGCAGCCTCCAGACAGATGAATGAGCAATAGTCGCATCACCCATTATCAGAGTTTGTTGCTCAACCCGGAAAAAGTTACCTTCTTACCCCCTGCAGGACTGAATCCTGCAACCCTCCTGCCTACCCCCAACCTAGAGGCCCACCAGGACTGCTTTGTCATCCTGGCACAGGTCCAGGGGTTGCAGCCCGACTTACAGGACACACCCCTGTCTACTGGGATAGTTTGGTTTACAGACAGGAGCATCCTCTTTCATGAGGGCCGAAGGGCAGCGGGAGCAGCGGTGGTATCCTTACAGGAGATAATATGGGCACAACCTCTACCACCTGGAATCTCAGCTCAGAAGGCTGAGTTAATCGCCCCAACCAAGGCCCTTCCCATGGCAAAAGGGCAGGACCTGACTGTATATACAGACAGCCCGTATGCGTTTGCCACAGCTCACATACATGGAGCCATATACCAGGAATGCAGACTTCTGACCACAGAGGGAAGAGGCATCAAAAGTACTCAGGAAATATTAAAACCTCTTATCAGCACTTTGGTTGCCACGACGGCTGGCCATCGTCCACCATCCTGGACACCAAAAGGATTCTTCCATCCCCACATAAGGTAACAGGCGGGCAGATCAAGAGGCCCAGAAGGCTGCCTTAATGTCAACTGACATCCTGCCTGTAAAACTCCCAGACCCAGGCTGCCCACAACTGCCAGCAGACCCCACATATAGTGCATCTTCTATTGACTATATTCAGTCCTTAAATTACCCTTTCCTCAGTAACGAGTGGTAGTATACTAGGGAAGCTAAAACTATTTTACCCACGCACCTGGCCATCGATCTTATCCAGCGCTTACATCGGGCCACCCACTTAGGAGAAACATTGGACCTAATCAGACAATGGAACCTTCATATCCAGGATTTAACCTTCATTGTGCAGCAGGTTGTGACGTCCTGCCAGTCCTGTGCTAATGGTGAATGCGGCCCAACAACAGGTGATCCCAGCAAAAGACCGAGAGGAATATGCCCTGGGGTGCATTGGGAAATAGATTTCACTGAGGTAAGACCAGGTAAATTTGTCTATCTGTACCTGTTGGATCTCATGGATACATTTTCCGGGTGGCCAGAGGCATTTCGGAGAAAGGGTGAGTCTGCCTGAGTTATGGCCAAGGTCCTCTTGGAGGGCATTTTTCCCCGGTTTGGCTTCCCAGTGGCCATAGGATCAGACAACAGCCCCGCCTTTACTTCCAAAGTTTCAAAGGCCGTGGCCTCAGTCCTGGAGACTGAGTGGAAGCTCCATTGTGCTTATAGGCCCCAAAGTTCAGGACAGGTAGAAAGAATGAATAGAACTCTAAAAGAAACAGGGCCTCCCCGGTGGCGCAGGGGTTGAGCACTGGGTTGCGAAGCTGCCCGCAGCCTCTGCAGCGCCGGTTCAATCCCCGGCTGCTCCCCGGCCACTGGAGGAGGGTCCCACATGGCGCGCAGACCTCTCCTGCCCCCGCTGCTCCCCTCAGCAGTGTACTTCGGTCCTTCTGCCTGCTCTGCTCCCCGCTCTGGCTCTGGTGAATTCTCTCACCCTCCCACGCTTCTGACTGTACCCAGTGCTTGTATAAACAAATAAATAAATAAATAAAACATGCCTCTGTTTAAAAAAAAAAAAAAAACTGTAAAAGAAACATTAACTAAATTGACTTTGGAGTCTGGCGGGGACTGGGTGACTCTCCTTCCCGATGCCCTTTTTAGGGCCAGCAACTTCCCCTATCGATTAGGATTGTCCCCATTTGAAACCATTTATGGGACTGCCCCCCCCAAAAAACCCCCCATGGTGCCCAGTTGCCTCACGTTTTTCCTACTGACTGTGAAGTTTTCTTTCTACAAGGGCGGTGCAGCAAGCTCATCAGGAAGTCTGGCCCTGCCTCAGGGCGCTCTACGAAGGGGGAGGACCCTCCCAGCCAGCCCAGCTTTCAGCCAGGTGACCGTGTCCTTGTTCGCAGACACAAAACTGATGGTCATGGGCTCCAGCCCCGCTGGAAAGGGCCTTATCTCGTCATTTTAACCACGCCCACCGTCTACTTAAGGTAGACAGGATTGCTGCCTGGATCCATCATTCCCACTTTAAGGCTGCACCGGTGAACGAAACTCAACCTGCGTGTAGGCCCGGAGACACCCCACCAATCCGCTCAAGCTGACTCTTCAGACGCCCTCGGCCTCAACCCACGCCCCCAAAGAGACTGGAGCTCTTCAGACGCTCCCAGCCGCAAATCACCGCTCCCGAACCACCGAAAATGACAACAAACCGTAAAGTTGGCCTACTGCTCTTCTTTTGTTTTCTCCTTGTTGGGGCTGCGTGGGATGCCTGCCAGCGATGCACCACCGCAGGCGTATTCGAACACATTCAGAGCAAGTGCTATATTAGTAAGCATGCTTGCCGCCTTGGGGGAACTCCTCTGTTTGCGGCGACCCTGATCAAAGGCACCACCCAGGGCTGTCCTGGCATAGTGGGGAGGGTGGTCTGCTGGAAGCGCTTGGATCACTCGCCGCCTAAACATGAAGGTTGTCATCGCTGTAAGTCGAAAGGGAGGTTTTCAGCCCGTACTTTTGTTCATTCGCGGTGCTATGAAATGTCTACTGTTTACCAATGTACGGAATCCAATCAAACTTACTGGACTGGCATATCCAAAGGGAATAATGCAGGATATGTGTGCCCTGCCAAAGCAGGGCAGCCCTTTTGTTGGACTCTGAGGAACCCATCGGGGAATGACAGATGGAGGAGGGGTGCAAGACTGGGCAGAGAAAAAGGAACATAATTCCCAACATGTGCCTCCTTCACCATGAAGTTGAGCAGCTTTGATTGAGTTTGGTTATAGTTATGCTGTTATTTTTTATATACTCTTTTTTAGCTGAGATCTTAAAAAAAAAAAGCAGAACTGTGGAACCTAGCTGTTTGTGCTTAATCATAGTATTGCCATTTTGTGTGTATAGTGGCCATTTTGGGTTATAAGTCTCATTTGCCTGGAGATGATGCAACATTCCTGAAATGCGTCTCATCCTCACCTCATCAACAGTCTCAGACCCCCCTGGTGTCCAATGATAAGGAGGCAACCAGATAAAGGGACTCCAACATCCCTGGCCAATCAATTTGAACTTCAGGTTGCACACGCACCAAGGACTAAAAATGCTTTCTTGTGACCAATGAGTATCCGCCACCTTGTTTTAAATGTTAAGCCTGCTTGTAACCCTATAAATATCTTCCTGCTCCCCCAGTTCCGGGGCCGTGAACCCGGACTCAAGTCTGCAATAAACTCTCTCTTGCCTGTGCATCGGCTGCTTGAGTTCCTTGGGGCTCGCGTCCTTTGATTTTAGGTACAACAGAACAAGTCCTACAAAATTGGCTAACATCATCAGAAAAGACCGAGACACCCTCAACCTGGATTAATATAATCCAAAACGCTATACCCTTCCTAAATAACTCTTTTGGGACCTAATACCTCCTCTTGTTTCCTCTGCGCTTCCCTTCAGAGGCGTCTACTGGTGGCAGGTCCAGCTAATCACAATACCACTAAGACCAAGATAACAGATGCTGCTTGCCAGACTCCCCAAAGCTCAGCCCCCCTATGGGACTCCAATCACAGCTACCCCTGCTATCAAACTGACGCCCTTGTCAGCTTTCATTCCTGCACTTCTAACATTTCAGTTAACTTCTTAGAAAAACCTATGTGTCTTTAGCATCATTGCAAAGACAGCTCACCTCACTAGCACAGGTCGCTCTCCCAAACCGGCAGGCTCTGGACTTGTTAACGGCTGATAAGGGGGGTTCCTGCCTGTTCCTTAGGGAAGAATATTGTTACTAGGAAAAGAGGGGGCTCCAACTCTCCGCTGACATGCTTTCAAAATCCTATAGTGTCATGGTTCCTCCCACTCTTGGGGCCAATACTAATGATAACCTTGTCTTTTTTTCTTTTTGCTCCTTGCCTCCTAAAATTCATACAGGCTCACACTCAGGAAATGTCTCCTCCTGTAACAGGGTGGTCCCCAGGAAAGGGGGAGGTCCCAGGTTTCCTGCCCCACCCAAATGGAGGGTGGAGCTGAGCAGGGAGAGAAGAAGCTGCAGAGGTGACTGAGGAAGGAAGCAGGGTGGAGCCAGAAGGGGACCTGGAGGAGGCACATGGAGCCGAGAGACACGTGAAGAAACTGCGCTTGCCTTTTGGTCGTGGACTGGGTGACACAGATGTGGGTGAGACCCGTGGGGAGGAGACAATGGTGGTTTTTGTCTTGATTTTGGTTTTGCTCTTTTCCCTCCAGTCTGGTTGTTTCTAATGCTTTTCTGTGGGTCCCCACTGGAAGATGCTTTAGACTTGTGGCAGGCTTTGGAGCCTTGAGCCAATCCTGCTTGGGTGGACTTTTACCCACGAGGGCACGGGTAACATTGGGTGCTTGATTTAGAAACTAGATTCTTTGCCTTTTCTGTATTGTTTCCTAATTGTATTAAAGTTCCTTCCCATTAAAGTCTCATATGTTTTGTGTTGATGCGGCGGATGGCAGAACCTATTATGTTATAGGACAGCCCCGATATTGAACGGGTTCCTGGCTGTGGGTCCTCACCCGCGCGCTTTAAAGGTACTTACTAATACTCCACTGCAGGCACACACAAAAGGCTAATGAAAGGTTTATTTACAAGGGAAAAGGAAATAAGGAAAATGTGCAACTCAGGGAGAAAATAGGGAAATAAAGTCCTACCCGATCCGCTGACCTGGAAAACCCAAAGTCACTCTCCGAGCTGGCCGAACGCTGCTAGCTGGTGGAAAGCCAAAATGGGGGACCCCCCAAAGCCCACGTGTCTGGCTTTATACCAACCTGGCTGCTTAACCCCACCCTCAGGTCCCAGCCACCTTCCCTTTGGTGGTAATGGGATTTGGAGTTCCCAGTGTCTTTGGCTTTGGCCTGGGGTGGGGGTGGAGTCCACAAAGCCTGAATGGAATTAGCTTTAGGACATCCTTTTCCCCCTAACATTTAGAGCAGGCAGTTTTGGGGGGGTCTGGGGTGCCCCTCTCCCTTCTCTGTAACACTACCATCTTTAACCAACTCCTTCTCCACCCAAATTCTGGCATCCCTGCAAAAAAGACCCTCATAACCAGGCCTGAGCCACCCACCTTGGTCTTCACCCCCTTCCAGCAGGAAGTAGCCAAAGAAAGAGCCATTGCCCCTTTTTGTATCAACAAAAGGCTGTTATGAAAGGTCGATTTAGGAGGCCAAATGCATAAACCCACCAGGTGGCCCACCTGGGGGCAGGAATGCAGAAGCTTGCCTAGAAAATTCAGACAATGAGCCCCTCCCCACTCGAATCTTTTCCTGCCCTTAAAACCCAGTCTCCCACCTGACCTCTCCTCACCCCCACCTTGGGTTCGTAAGTCCTGCCCAGGGTGCAATAAATTTCCTCCCCTTTGAGAAATTTAGCCTGGCTCTCCTTTTCTTTACCACTCCGAACCTTTCAAGAGGCAGCAGCTTATTTTGTCCTTCTGTTAGGGGGGAAAAGGATGTCCTAAAGCTAATTCCATACAGGTTTTGTGGACTCCACCCCCACCCCAGACTAAAGCTATCAGGACATTGGGAAAGACAAATCCCATCACCACCTAAGGGAGGGTTGCTGGGACCTGAGGGTAGAGTTAAGCAGCCAGGTTTGGTATAAAAACCAGACACGTGGGCTTTGGGGGGTTCCCTTTGGGCTCTCCGCCAGCTCCCGGTGCCCTGCCAACTCTCGAGTGCCATTGGGTTTCCAGGTCAGCAGATCAGGTACGAGGCATTTAAGACTTTATTTCCCTATTTTCTCCCTGAGTTGTACATTTTCTCATTTCCCTTTCCCTTGTAAATAAACCTCTTATTAACCTTTTGTGTGTGCCTGCAGTGGAGTATTAATAAGTCCCTTTTAAGCGCGTGGGTGAGGACCCACAGCCAGGCAACCCATTTTATATCGGGGCTGCTCTGTAACAGTTCCTGACAAACTGAGAAGGTACAAACCATCCTGAGGAATCCTCCCTCTAACCCCTATTATTCTGCCCCCACCAAAGGAGAGGGAGGAGGACCTGGTGAACAAAAGGAGGAAGTGAGAGGACAAGGCCCATGGCTTCTTAAGCTACTATTCCATCCTTTGGAAACTCCACCTCTTCTCCCTCCCCTCTTCAGATCTCCTGCCTCCTCTTCCTGAGGACAAAGTTCCCTGAAGCTGGTCACCTGTAGAAGAGTCTGAACCTTTCCCACTGCATCGGGCCTAGTAGTTAACACTGGAAACAATCACCCTCCTCTCTTGCAGCTTTTCCATTGAGGTGTCCTCCGACTTCCAAGGCTCACTGGGAAGGTAACAGAACTGCTCCCATTCCCTCAAAAGGTGCAAAGGCGGGGTTCTACCTGCAAGGTCAGGTCATGGTTTATAATAAACTGGGAGTGAAAAACTTCATGGTTGAGTTGAGGTTACTTCATGGATCCTCCACAACACCCAAATAAAGAAGTAACCATCTTGTGTAAAAAAGAAAAATTTCCACTGAGCTTTTGAAGTTTCTATTTTGGGTAAACTGTTTCAAGAGAACATGTTGTGTCACCAAAAAGAAAAAAAAGGAAGAAAAAGGAAATGAGCAGAGCCTTTTATTAGGTTTATTTTCCTTCATGCTAGGTTTGGGTTTTGGGTTTTTTGTTGTTTTTTTTTTTTTTTTTTTTTTTGGTGTTGATTGTTTTTTTCTGCCGGTCTTAACTGTGAATACAACAGGACTCAGAACAGTCTGAAAAAAAAAAAAAATCAGTTCATTTGGTTGTTGAAATTAGTAGAACACAATTGGTGGAAAAGACATCAGATTCTCTGAACACCAGCAAAACATTTAAGTCTTGTGAGTTCTGGAAGGCTGGCCCAATGCCTGGTGTGGGGAAATTTTCATTGCCGATGCCCACTGGGGCAGTGAGCAAAGAATGTAGTCACTTTGCAGAGGTGGGAGGCTGAATGGCCAGCGCAAAACAAATCATCTCAACCTTAACTAGGGAGATGCAAGTTTAAACAACAATGAGGTATCACCTCTCAGATTGGCAGCATTGAAAAGACTGACAGAACCAGAGTATAAAGCACACAGCTAAATACAAACTCCCCCTGGTGTGAATATAAACTGTAACTGCTACAGGGCAGCCCAGATATAAAACGAGTTGCCCAGCTGTGGGTACTCACCCGCGCGCTTAAAAGGGACTTATTAATACTCCACTGCAGGCACACACAAAAGGTTAATAAAAGGTTTATTTACAAGGGAAGGGGAAACGAGGAAATGTACAACTCAGGGAGAAAATAGGGAAATAGAGTCTTTAATGCGCCCTACCTGATCCTCTGACCTGGAAACCCAGTGGCACTCTGAGAGCTGCTGGAGAGCCACGAGCTGGCCGTGAGCCAAAAGGGCCCCCCAAAAGCCCATGTGTCTGGTTTTATATGCTTAACTCCACCTTTAGGTTCCAGCAACCTTCCCTTTGGTGGTGACAGGATTTGTCTTTCCCAATGTCCTAATGGCTTTAGTCTGGAGTGGGGGTGGAGTCTACAAAGTCTTTATGAAATTAGCTTAGGACATCCTTTTCCCCCTAACATTACCATCACTTTGGAGAGAATCATAGTTTACGGGGGTGTTTAAAGAGTAGCAAGTCAGTCATTGTGCGCAAGTCAATATCCTCTTCAAGTCAGTCCTATTCTAAGCCAACACCTTAAAGAAAATCTTACACACAAACTCCAGAGGATATGTGCAAGGCTGTTCACTGTAACACTGTTTATGTGTCTGCAAAAAAACATAAACATGGCAGTTGTCATCTAATCTTACTGCTCTTGTATTCACCCAAAATATGAGAGACTATGCAATCCTTCAGTCATTTTTTAAAATTTTTATTGTGTTAAAATACACAAAGCCTAATGTTTATCATTTTATTTTATTTTTTTTCTGAATATTTATTTATTTTTTATTTATTTTTTTTAATAATAAATTTTATTGTTATATTCCCCATACAATTGCAGCCCCCCCATTCTGACCCCAATCCCTCCCCTCCCACCCCCGCCCCCCTAAAAGTGTCTCTGGTTCATAGTTTTTTGTTGATTTTGATTTTCACTTTCTTATAGTTATTCATTTTCCTGGTCCCTTATTTAAGTTTTCTAGATTCCTGCTATGAGTGAGACCATCCGGTATTTTTCTTTTTCTTTTTGGCTTATTTCGCTGAGCATGATCCCTTCCAGCGCCATCCATGTTGCTGCAAATTGCATGTGTTTATCTTTTTTGAATGCTGAGTAATATTCCATGGTGTATATGTACCACATCTTCTTGATCCAGTCATCTATTTTTGGGCATTTGGGTTGTTTCCAAAGCTTAGCTATTGTAAACAGTGCTGCTATAAACATAGGGGTGCAGGTGTTCTTTGGAATTGATGTATCTGTGTCCTTTGGGTAAATACCTAGGAGTGGAATTGCTGGATCCTATGGAAGCTCTATGTTTAGTAGGTCCAGAAATCTCCACACAGCTCTCCATAGTGGTTGGACCAGTTTGCACTCCCACCAACAGTGTAGAAGAGTTCCTTTTTCTCCACACCCTCGTCAGCATTTGTTGTTGCTAGTTTTTTTAATATGTGCCATTCTCACTGGTGTAAGATGGTATCTCATGGTAGTTTTGATTTGCATTTCCCTGATGGCAAGTGATGTTGAACATTTTTTCATATGCCTGTTGGCCATTTGCATTTCCTCTTCAGAGAAGTTTCTTTTTAGCTCTTCTGCCCATTTTTTGACTGGATTATTTTCTTTGTTGTTGTTGAGTCTCATCAGCTCTTTGCAGATTTTTGTGATCAGTCCTTTATCATTAGTGTTGGGTGCAAAAATGTTCTCCCAGTTGGTGGGGTTTCTCTTTGTTTTTGTTATTGTCTCTTTTGCTGTGCAGAAGCTCTTTAATTTGATGTAGTCCCAGCTGTTTATCTTTGCCTTCACTATCACTGCTTTGGGTGATGTGTTTGTAAAGATGTCTTTGATGTGCAAATCACGTAGTGTTTCGCCTATATTTCCTTCTATATATTTTATGGTTTCAGGTCTTATGTCTAGTTCTTTAATCCATTTTGAGTTGATTTTTGTGTATGGTGTGAGGTAGTGGTCAAGCTTCATTCTTTTGCATGTAGCGACCCAGTTTTCCCAGCACCATTTATTGAACAAACTTTCTTTGCTCCAATGCATAGTCTTTGCTCCTTTGTCAAAGATTAGTTGACCATAAATCTGTGGGTTTATTTCTGGATTTTCTATTCGATTCCATTGGTCTGTATGTCTGTTCTTGTTCCAATACCATGCAGTTTTGATGATTATGGCTTTGTAGTATAGTTTGAAGTCTGGGAGTGTAATGCCTCCATTCCCTTCTTTTTTTTTTCAGGAGAGCTTTGGCTATTCGGGGTTTTTTGTGATTCCATATGAATTTCATCAATAATTGTTCTATTTCTTTGAAGAATGACATTGAAATTTTGATTGGAATAGCATTGAATCTGTATATTGCTTTTGGAAGGATGGCCATTTTAATAATGTTTATTCTTCCAATCCACGAGCAGGGGATGTCTCTCCATTTCTTTGTGTCTTCTTCTATTTCTTTTAACAGTGTTTTATAGTTTTCTTTGTATAGGTCCTTTACCTCTTTTGTTAGATTTATTCCCAAATATTTGATTTTTTTTGTTTCAATAACAAAAGGGATGGTTTTTTTGATTTCTTCTTCTTCAGATTTATTGTTTGTGTATAGGAAGGCTACTGACTTTTGCGTGTTGATTTTGTATCCTGCCACTTTACTGAACTGATTGATGAGTTGAATTAGCTTTTCTGTGGAGTTTTTGGGGTTCTCTATGTATAATATCATATCGTCTGCAAATAGTGATAGTTTGACTTCTTCTTTTCCTATTTGGATTCCTTGGATGTCTTTCTCTTGTCTTATTGCCCTGGCTAGGACTTCCAGTATTATATTGAAAAGCAGTGGTGAGAGTGGACATCCTTGTCTTGTTCCAGATCTTAATGGAATTGCTTTCAGCTTTTCACCATTGAGAATGATACTGGCTGTTGGCTTGTCATAGATGGCCTTTATGATGTTGAGGTATGTTCCTTGTATCCCAAGAATTTCAAGGGCTTTTATCATGAATTGGTGTTGCACTTTGTCGAAAGCGTTCTCAGCATCTATTGATATTATCATATGGTTTTTATATTTCTTTTTGTTGATGTGTTGGATAACGTTGATTGATTTTTGGATGTTAAACCATCCTTGTGCCCCTGGAATGAATCCTACTTGGTCGTGGTGAATTATCTTATGGATACATTGTTGGATTCTGATGGCTAAAATTTTATTGAGGATTTTTGCATCAGTGTTCATTAGGGAGATTGGCCTGTAGTTTTCCTTTTTTGTGTTGTCCTTGTTCGGTTTTGGTATTAGTGTAATGTTGGCTTCATAGAACGTGTTTGGTATTGTCCCTTCCTTCTCAATTTTTTGGAAGAGTTTGTGAAGGATAGGCACTAATTCGTCTCTGAATGTTTGGTAGAATTCATTTGTAAATCCATCAGGTCCTGGGCTTTTGTTTTTGGGGAGGTTTTTGATTACCATTTCAATTTCGCTAATTGTAATTGGTCTGTTTAGGTGTTCTATTTCTTCTTTATCTAGCTTTGGGTGTTTGTAGAGTTGTAGGAATTTGTCCATCTCCTCTAGATTGTTAAACTTGTTTCCATATAACTGTTCATAGTAGTTACTGATTATTCTTTTGATTTCTGCTGTGTCCGTTGTGATTTCTCCTCTTTCATTGATGATCCTGTTTATTTGTGTTTTCTCCCTTTTTTCCTTTGTGAGCCTGGCTAGGGGTTTGTCTATTTTATTTATTTTTTCAAAGAACCAGCTCTTGGTTTCATTGATCTTTTGGATTGTTTTTTTAGTTTCAATTTCATTTATTTCTGCTTTGGTTTTTATTATTTCTTTTCTTCTACTGGTTTTGGGGTTTTTTTGTTGTTCTTTTTCTAGATCTTTGAGCTTCGAGATTAGGTTGTTTCTTTGAGTTCTTTCTTGTTTCTTGATGTGAGCTTCTATTGCTATATATTTTCCTCTTATTACTGCTTTTGCTGCATCCCATACATTTAGGATATTGGTGTCCTCCTTGTCGTTCAATTCAAAAAATTTTTTAATTTCCTCTTTGATCTCCTCATTAGTCCAGTGGTCTTCCAGTAGTGTGGTTTTTAATCTCCATGAGGTAGGAAAGTTCCTTGCCTTCTTTTTATGGTTTATTTCTAGTTTGATGCCTTCATGGTCAGAAAAGATGGTTGATATGATTTCAATCTTGGTGTATCTGTTGATGTTTGTCTTGTGCCCCAGTATGTGATCGATCCTGGAGAATGATCCGTGTGCGCTTGAGAAAAATGTGTACTCCGTTTTTTTGGGGTTTAGTGTTCTATAGATGTCTGTTAAGCCCAATTGCTCTACGTCCTTATTTAGAGCTTTGGTTTCTTTACTTATTTTTTTTCTTGTTGATCTATCCATTGTTGATAGTGGTGTGTTGAAGTCTCCCACTACGTATGTGTTTTCTCTGATGTCTGTTTTCAGAGAGGACAACAGTTGTCTGATATATTTTGGTGCTCCTTCGTTTGGTGCGTATATGTTAATGAGTGTTATTTCTTCTTGAAGTATTGTCCCCTTGATCATAATGTAGTGACCATTGGGGTCTCTTTTTATCTTTTTGAGTTTGAAATCTGTTTTATCTGATATAAGTATAGCTGTTCCTGCTTTCTTTTTTGGTCCATTTGCTTGTAGGATTGTTTTCCATCCTTTAACTTTGAGCCTATTTTTATCTTTTGTCGCTAAATGTGTTTCCTGGAGACAGCAAAAGGTTGGGTTTTGTTTCTTAATCCAGGCTGCAACTCTGTGTCTTTTTATTGAAGAGTTTAGTCCATTTACATTTAGAGTTAATATTGATATGTTAACATCTGTATTTGCCATTGTGTTTGTCTTTCCTTTGATTTTATTTATTTATTCTTTTAATAACTTTTTTTTTTTTTTTGGCCTTCTTTCATTGTTATTCGTCCCTCTGAGGTTCTGGCTTTAGGACTCCTTGTAGTATTTTTTGGAGTGGGGGTTTAGTTGCAATGAAATTCCGGAGTTTCTGTTTGTCTGGAAAGGTCCATATTCTTTCTTCAAAGAGGAAGGAGAGCTTTGCGGGATAGAGTATTCTTGGTTGGCATCTGTTTTCTTGGAGTCTGTTGACTATGTCCCTCCACTCTCTCCTTGCCCGTAATGTTTCTTCGGAGAAGTCTGATGTCAGCCTGATTGGCTTTCCTTTGAATGTTATCTGTTTCTTCCCTCTTGCCAGCTTCATTATTTTTTCCTTGTCCTGGATTCTTGGGAGCTTTACTATTATGTGTCTTGCTGTATTTTTTCTTTCGTCGTGGAAGTTTGGTGTTCTTCTTGCTTCTTGTATATCAATTTTCAGCTCCTTCTTCACATTTGGGAAGTTCTCTTCAATTAGCTCTTTGAATATTTTCTCTGTTCCTACTTCTCTCGCCTCTCCTTCTGGTATTCCTATAACTCTTATATTTCCTTTCCTCATGGAGTCAGATAGTTCCCGAAGTCTTTCTTCATTCTTTTTCCTTCGTACTTCTCTTTCCTTTTCTGTTTTGGTTCTTTTTATTTCTGTGTCTTCAAGAGCACTTATTCCTTCTTCCATTTCATCAATTCTGCTTTCATTGCTTTTCCCAGAATTCTTTAGTTCTTCCACTAATTCTTTGATCTCCTGCATTTCTTTTACTTCCCTCTTTAGGGACTCAATTTCATTCTTCTGATCGTTGATTATTTTCCCCTTATCATTGTTTTCCTTTATGACTTCTGTCAGTTTTTTAATCACGGCAATTTTAAATTCTCTTTCTGGAAGGCTCAGAAGTTCTTCCAAGTTACTGTCGTTGCAATCTGAGGGCTGGTTTTCTTTTTGTGGTGTGCTTTTTCTCTGGAGAGTTGCTAGGTTGCGTGTGGTTCTTCTCCTCCCTACTGTCTGTTTTCTAATTTGCCGTATGCGTTGGGACACTGTGTAGTTGGGACTGGCCGGCATCTTGGGTGAGCTTCTCTGCTCCCCTCTGGTTCCTCCAGGAGTCATCTGTCAGTTTCAAGCAGTCTTTATTGGAGAAAGGCCCCTGTCCTAAAATGTCGATGTGGGGACACACTCCCCTGTGCGCCTGGTCTGCCCCGGCGGTGGGTTCCTGCTCCCCCTCTGGGCTTGGACTGCAGGCCAGAGGGGGTCTGGTGTGGGCGAACTTCCCCCGCTCACCTCTGGCTCCTGAGGAAGCCTTCTGCAGGTAGTCTTTACTGAAGAAATGTCCCTGTTCTAAAATGGTGATGTGGGACACACTCCCTGCGCGTTCGGTGTCAGGCACACTCTTCTGCGTGCCTGGTCTGCCCTGGCTGTGGGTGCTCACTCTCCCTGTGGGCTCAGACTACTTGTTCGGAAGGGGCTGGGTGTGGGCTAACTCCCCAGCTGGCCACTAGCTCCTTCAGGAGCCTGTGCTGGCTACAAGTCGCTAGGTGGCGCCAAAGATCTCTCCTAGAGCCCTTGGGGAGCTGATTTTCCACCCCGTGGGACAGGGAGCAAAGCGGGGATGGTAGGGTACTCCTCAACGGCTTTGGGGTGCTGTGTCTGCCTTGTGCCCCACCGTCGTGGGGAACCCACGCCCCTAATTTCGTGCCCCGGGTCTCAGTTCCAAAGCCCTCAGTTCCAGGACGTGGGCTGTAGCCCAGTTCAGTGGCGCGGGAATGGCGCCTTTTGCACCGCTCCCCTGCCTGGGCGCCTGGTTCCTGCTTACTCAGGGAGGGACCTTCACCTCAGTGAGGACCTCCGCGTGTCTCCCCGCAAGCCTAGGTCGTCTCCCAAGCCTAGGTCGCAGGCGCGGGGACCTGGGCAGCCGCGATCCTGGTCTGCACTTGCTTTTCAAGTGCGCCGAGCGCGCCGCTTTCCGTGCAAGCTTACCGGCAGCCCGGGCTGTGTGCGCGTCTCCTGGGGTCTTTGTTCTTCTCTAATGGCGCCCAGAGCCGTTCGCTCACCGCCGCGGCGAATCCTGCAGGGTTCGCCTCAGCTCCCGTTCAAGGGGTGTGGTGGCTGCAATAGTTCCTTTCCACTCACAGTCCCGCTTGCTGCGTTGTTTCTTCTTGGTGGCCGTTTTGGTTTGTTGTTTCCCTCCTCTCTGCCGGTCGGAGAGTGCCGCCTCTGTGGGCGGGGGAGGGGAGCAGGGTTCTGCGCTTCCCTCCCTTCTGGTCCTCTTTTATGGCAACTTTCTTCTTTGGGCAGTTTGCTGGAGTCGTCCGTTTATCTTCCGTGTCCCAGTTCTCACTGGGACCTGCCGCTTTTCCTCCCTATTAACTTTTTTTAATGGGAGATCTTACTCGCAGCGTCTCCTTGCCGCCATGTTGCTCCGCCCCTCAATGTTTATCATTTTAACCATTTTGAAGTGTACAGTAGTTCCGTGGCATTACGTACATTCACATTGTTCTGCAACCATCGCCCGAAGTCTCCACCTCTTGTGAAACTGAGTCCCTATACCCCCTTTTCCTCCCCTCAGGTCTGGCCATCACCATTCTACCTTCTATCTCTATGACGTTATGTACTCTGGGTACCTCATAGAAGAATCATACAGTGTCTTTTTGTAACTGACTTATTTCACTTAGGATAAGGTGCTCAAGGTCCATCCATGTTGTGGTATTGTAGGGGAAGGATGAGCACTAAGCAAGTTTTCTGATCCTGCCAACAGGTAAAGGAGAGTCTTGGTGCCCTCAGTGGGTTTCGCAGGCTTTTATTGAGCTGTTACATATAGAGCAGCAACCAGGTTGGGGGGGGGGGGGCAGAAGGCCTCCAAGCCCCCACGAAGTCTTCACTCTGGGCTTCTCTGGCCTCTTTCTCCCCTTCTCTTTCCTGCTACTCTTCTCTTGGTGACTACCTCAATACTCCTCCCATGGCCCACAGAAGTAAGTAAGTCAGCTTGCAACAATGTAACAACTGAGGGTGCCCCATCAGGGAAGGCAATCCTAATGGTGGGAGGACAGAAAAGCCTGAAAAACCTTTTACCCAACAGGTATATATCAAAATTCTCTTCCTTTTTCATGCTGAATGTCATTCCGTTGTGGGGCTATTTCACATTTGCTTATCCAGTCATCATCCAAGATCAAGGTGTTGACTGAGCTTGTTCCTTCTGAGGGCTTGTGAAAGAATCTGTTCCTTCACTTCTGGTGGTTTGCCTGCCATGTTCAGGGTTTCTTGGCTTGTAGAAGCATCACCTCAATCGCTGCCTTTCCTTTCATACAGTGTTCTTCCTGTGTGTGTGTGTGCCTGTATCCAAATTTCCACTTTTATAAGGATGCTAGTTATATTGGATGAGGACCCACCCTAATGACCTCATTTTAAGTTGATTGCCTCTATAAAGACTTCAACATATAAATTTGAGGTGGACACAATTCAACCCAGCGCAGTTGCCAACTCTAGTAGTTCTTCCAGTTTTGTTGACAACATCTGGGAACCACTGACCTGCAGATGAATTGGCTACCAGCCTTAAAGTTCTACATTTCTCAGTTTCTAGAAGTCAACTATGAAGCCAAAGAAGTAGCTGTTACTCTGTCACCTAAAAGCAGTTGCCTGCACTGATAAACTTAGGAAGGGCTAGGGAAATGAAATCATTTTAAATTTCATTACAAATTTACCAAAATGATATTTTAATTACCTTTTTTTTATTTTATCATAGATTTTACACCTTATTTTCATGAAAAATTTGGAGCTAAAGATTTAGCCCATTTGATTTCCAGAAAATAAAAATACTGTCAAGTAACCTCAATGGCAGAGCCAGTCTTCATTGTCAAATTAATTAACAAATCAGTTATTTTCTGTTTTAAAAATAGCTCTGATTCCTTTTGCAATCCTCATAAGCATGTACATGTACATCCAAAAATAACTATCTTACTTCTGAATTTTTGCTTTATTATGGGGGGGGGGGTATGGTGATGAAGCCGAGGAGACAACCATAAGGAGCTTCACCCCCACCTCTCTCCTAGACACCCCTTCACCAAGATCATAGGGACTGCCCTCAGGAGAAATGCATTTTGGGAAATTCCTCAGAAACGAAAAATGAATAATATTTGGGTGTTTTCCTCTGATTGCTGCCCCAAAGGGTTTTACACCACAGTGAGGTACTAGAAAGTGGAAATTCTGACTTTTTGTTTTAGCAGGAAAAGAGCAATCCTGGCAGTGGAGGTAGAGAAGGGGAATCAGGCAGAAGGCTAACCAGATGTATTTGCCCCTGGGCACCCTGCTTTAGGACAGAGGACCAGTGGGAGCTAAAGATCTAGAAAACAAACCCTTTAAAATTATATGTGTTGAGCCTCCCCAGTGGTGCAGTGCATTGAGCGCAGCACTGTGAAGCTGTCCGCAGCCTCTGCAGTGCGGGTTCAATCCTGGCCAGCAGCAGACCTCTCCTGTCTCGCCCACTGCTCCTTAGCAATGTATTTCGGTCATTCTGTCTGTTCTGCTCCCTGCTCTCTCTGGTGAATTCTCTCACCCTTCCGTGCCTCTGGCTTGTACCCCACTGCTTATACAAATAAATAAATCTTTAAAAAAAATTATATGTGTCCCAACATTGTCTCCATATACCCCCATATGTATGAATACCTGACTTGGACCACTCAACTATGCTTTATTCACAAGATAGTACTACTATTCAGCATTTAAAATGAAGGGATTAAATCTATATGTATCAATATATTAAACTAAAAGACATACTATGATAACATTTCTGTATATTGAAATATTCATCTAGAATAAAGGTATTAAAACAAAGAAGAACAAGTTGAAAATAATAGCTTAAAAATGCATTGTACAAACTAAGGCATAAGAAACCTGGAGTCTCCGAACTAATGTCAAATCTAGCAGAGATAGTCACCTTATATAATGATAAAAGGATCAATGCAGGGAGACAGAACAATCCTAAATGTATATGTATCCAGTAACAAAGCTTCAAATACACAAGGCAAACAATGGACCGAATTGAAGGAGGAGATAGAAAAATCCAGAATCACAGTAAATGCCACCACATCTGTTCTGAGGGGTGTTTTCTGAGGAGATTATGGGCATTTTTCATTATTCGCTGTATTTGATTGTGTTCAAATATTTTCACAACTTAAAAGGGGGTGCCCATCAGAAACATTTCTTCCAGCATTATCTCTACAACTCTCCACCCATCCACTCTGTCCTCCCTCCCTGGCCTTCCTCCTTACCCGGAAGTCCTCATTTTATCATCTATCAATAACAAACACGTGGGAGTGGGTGTCCTGAAGTGGGCCTGAAGCAGCCGAGGGCTCACAACCTCTTCCTGCCACAGGCTACCAGCCCCAAGTTCCTCGCCTTCCCAAAATGACCTGAGAGCTCAACCTGTAGCCCCACCTTCCTTTGACACTTTTTCACCCACTCAAGCCCCCTCAGGAAGGTTCTAGAAGCACTTGGATTCTGTGCTGACATTTTCCTCCCTCTCCTTAAATGTGGGTTCTCTCTAAGAGTTCACCAAACTTTTCCATTCCCCGCTGCCTCACTGACCCCCTCTGTAGTCATACTCTGCAGACATCATCATCACCTTCTCACAGGACTGCATCCCCAGCCCCACCCCTCTCCTGAACTCAAATCCTGGCACTCTGGTTGCATTGGGGACATTGCTGTTTGCTGGTTCTTGGCATTCAAGATCTGTCGCAATTTAACCCAACCCAACTTTCCAACAAGCTCGTGTCTGCACGGAGGGAGGAGGATGGCACAAGTTGTCAACAGATGGGTGGGTTTTCCCCATCACAGATCAGTTTCTTTCTCTCTGCCCCATCCAAGTTTTGACTAAGGATCCCCAAACATATTTCAAACACAGTCCCAGCTTCTGCTGACACCCTGGAAGGCCTTTCTCTCTTTGTACTTGTTGACTTGGGATTCACTTTGACATATATGTAGATGGAGATTTATATTTATTCTATTGGCACTGAGAGCATTTTAATCTGAGCAGCTAATGTCTTTAATCTTGGGAAATCTTCAGCCATGATCGCTTCCAAGATTCTTTCTCCACATACCCTTTATTCTCCTCTTTCTGAAATTCTACTAAACATTCCACAGTGCTCAGCCTCCTCTCAACAGCCATTCAACCTGCTTGTGTCTTTAGCTCTCTACATTACAGTCTCTGTGAATTCCTCAATGCTAGCTTCCAGCTTACTAATTATCCCTTCTATGATGTCCAATATAGAGTATATTCTAGTTTACATCTCATTTCCAGAATATTTAGTGTTTGTCTTATTCAGCTGCTTTTGTTTAAAGTCTGCATTTTCTGTATGTCTTTGTTCTCTTTATTTAATAAACTCTTTTAAGATTGTGCCATACGCAGCGGTTGAGCGCTGGGTTGCGAAGCTGCCCGCGGCCTCTGCGGCGCTGGTTCGATCCCCGGCTGCTCCCCTGCCACCGGAGGAGGGTCCCACATGGTGCGCAGACCTCTCCTGCCGCCCGCTGCTCCCCTCAGCAGTGTACTTCGGTCCTTCTGCCTGCTCTGCTCCCCGCTCTGGCTCTGGTGAATTCTCTCACCCTCCCGCGCTTCTGACTGTACCCAGTGCTTGTATAAACGAAACAAACAAACAAACAAATAAATAAATAAAACATGCCTCTATAAAAAAAAAATAAATTAAAAAAAAAGATTGTGCCATAATCGGTCTCTCTTTTAGAGTGAATTCACATTCTAATTTGAGTTAAATATCCATATATATAGTTTGGGTATTTTGGACATGTGCATTGGATCATCCTGAATGGAAGTTTTTAAACCCTCCTTCTCTCTCTCTCTCTCTTTTTTAAAGATTTATTTATTTATACAAGAAACGGAGTACAGGCCAGATGTGCGGGAAGGTGAGAGGATTCACCAGAGGCAGAGTGGGGAGCAGAACAGGTAGACTCACTGAAATACACTGCTGAGGGAAGCAACAGGCAAGACAGGAGATGTTCTGCTGTGCCATGTGGGTTGCTCCGCTGCTAGTGGGGATGGAACCGGCACTGCAGAGGCTGAGGACTGCTTCATAGCGCTGCGCTTAACTGCCTACACCACTAGGGAGGCCCAACCTTTCCTTCTCTTTATACTCTATCCTCCTGGGTTTTATGGGAGCTTCATACTCTCCAGAGTCCCCATGAGAACTAGGGCTTATACTGGTGTCTGTGGGCTCCCAACCAGTGGTGACACTGGGAATCAGCTTCCATTTCTGACCTGCTCTCCCATCATTATAGGGAAGCAGCCTCATATGACCCATGACTCTGGGGGTGTCCACTGCTTGCTCCACCCTTTCACCAACTAAAATCCTGACCTCGGCCCTCATTGAAACAGCCTGACTCCAGCCTCTCCATGGGTGTAACACTTTGGGAACCTGTTAGTCAAAGAAATCAAACTCTCAGTGCTTCTGCTGCGAGAAAGCACCCTCAAACCAAGACCCAAGAACATACCCCAGCAAGTCCAAACCATGATTTTGCCCTGGTTCTGCCACTACAGTCACAGGAATGTTTCCCTTGCTTGTGAGTACATCCACCTGCTCCTCTTCCTCCTCCTTTTAATTTCAGTCATATACTATTACTACGTGGTAAAGCATGGTATCTGCACCATCATGACCAGAAGTGAAATGCAACATTCTCTCTAATGTTTACCTTATCGCCAAACCAGTCTCCATAAAGCTTTTCCTGAAAGAGTCATTCTTATCAGAACTTGACTATCTCTACCTCCCCTGGCCTGCTGTGCTCTGCTTTGCCTTCGTTTAGCTTTTACAAACAAGGATTTCTTGAAGGCCAAGTGTGTGACACCTTCTGTTAGACTCCCCAGTATAAACAGGAGCCAGACAAGGTTGCTTCCTCAAGGGACCAAAGGTTGGGTCATCAAACTGGATGAGCAAACAAATCATTGCTGTACAGAATAAATGTTCCAGTCCAGAGAAGTGCAAGGTCTAAATGACTCCAAAAAGGAAGATGTCTATACCGCCTGGGGGCGGGACTGGGCAAGGGACTGAGCTCCAAACAATGAGATGCTTGAGCTGAATCTTGAAGAAGAGGAGTTTACTAAATAGGGAACAGAGGAGGAAAGGAGCAAAGCCCCTTTGAAAAACAGAGAGAAGCCAAGCCTAAGAGGAGTGAAAGACAGGCAGGAGAGGATGGACTTGGGGCCACAGGGCCAAGTGTGGAGGGCGGAATTCCAGATTACCCAGTGCTGGTACTTGGGACCAACATTAGGACCCTGGGATGCCCTCATGGGATGAGATTCTCACTGGAAGAGACTAGGAGCACCAGCCACATTGAAAAAGACCAAAGTAGAAATGTGGGGGTGGAGCACAGTTAGGACACCATTGCAATAGTCCAAGTGAGCAATGACACTGGCCACTTCTAGGCAGGATTCTAGGTTGCCCCTGAAGTCAGCATCTTAGAAGCTGGGGCACAGAGCCCTGGTTGGTTTTCTACCACTGCCTTGCCTCTTATGCACTCTGAATTAAAGGTATTTATTTCCATGTTTTAAGAACAAAGGCCTTGAGGGAAAGGCAGCCCTGTTTAAATCTAACATGAAAACTAGTTACTCTTTCTTTCCTGTCTCTCTGGATATTTTACAAACAAAGGACTTGCTTGATGGCATGCAATTGCTCCCATATGAGTACCGCACTGTGGAGTGTGGGATCTTACCTGGCAGTGATGGACAGGCCCCACCCGGCCTTCTGTACACCTGGCCCTCAAGCATGCAAGCATCCCCAGAATTTGCTCAATTGCATCTGCTCTCCTGCCTGCTGCAGGGCAGATGTCTTTGTGACTACATTGAGAATCACCACCTTTTGAAAAAAACATCATTGGGGTCACAGAGCCTCCTTGGTGGGTTTGACATGTTGCCTTGGCATCCCCCCTCTACTCTCTCTTATCATCTGTACAAAAGGGCTGCCACCCCCATGGGTGACACTTTTCTTAGCTGCAAGACTGGAAGGCCTCCAAGCCAGCTGTAGCTCACTCCCAGGAGACTGAGGGGGGACTACTCTATTTTCAAGCATTGCATCCCAGAATCTGACCATCATCATACTCAGGGGTCTGATTCCCAAGATCCAGATATCTGCAGGTTGGCTCAGGTTCCACTCCAATGGCTCCTCCACCAGCAAGGTATACTTTCCTAACCAGTCATTCTCTCTATCACATCCCCTAACTGCACCCAGGGCCAGCAAGGTCATTTGCCACTCCTTCTGCAGTGAGAGCAGAGACAAAGCAGAACAGGGAACTGTTGCCTGGAATGATGATCTGGACTTGGCTACTTCTTGTCACCCTCACTCATGTGAATTAAGAGACAGCACTGTGTCTACACAGGCAGGCACACAGGCACATGCAAACATACAAATGCACACATCTGTATGCCGGGGGATGCATTTCTGTGTACTTTGGTCATAACCACCTTTACAAAGGGTTTTAAGGAAAACCTCCTTTGAGGTTTTGAAAATGTTCCATGTATGGAGTAAGGGCTCAACAATACAGATACTGCATGTACTTCAGCCCTGCTAGTAACTACAAAAAAATGAGAAACTGCTTAAATGTCTATTAATAGGAAACCTAAAATATGGGACACCCATATGAAATGTACCCATCTAAAATAGCCACATGTGCTGACATGAAAAGCTTTCCTTCTGTTAGATAAGAAACGTAAGTTGCAAAAATATATACAGAGCATAACTGCGTGTGTCTAAAACACATATAAACCTCTGTGCACAGCTACCTTGCAAAGGACACACTCCAGTGTGACAGTGGTAATGGTGAGGAGAGTTGAGGCAGGGAATTTCCCTATATTCTATTATTTTCATAATATCTGAAGTTTTTCAAGAAAGTACAACTCATTTAAAAGATATATTAAGAACCACTTCTAAAGATAAAATGTTAAATATTCCACCTTATTTTTTTAAAAGATTTATTTATTTATTTATACAAGCACTGGGTACAGTCAGAAGTGCGGGAGGGTGAGAGGATTTACCAGAGCCAGAGCAGGGAGCAGAGCAGGCAGATGGACAGAGAGCACTGCTGAGAGGAGCAGTTGGCTGGGCAGGAGAGGTGGGTGCAGCAGGAGAGGTGGGTGTGGCAGGAGAGGTCTGTGGGCCTTGTGGGACAGTTGCCTGGTGGCCTGGGATAGAACAGGCACTGCAGAGGCTTCTGGCAGCTTCACAGCCCAGCACTCAACCGCTGAGCCACCAGGGGAGGCCCTAAATATTTCACCTTAGAAAAAGCACTTTGGGAGTGCTTGAAGGAGGAATTCAAAGCAATAATAATAAAAAGTCCAACTTAAGTTCGAACCTCAGGAGCAGGGTTGCCACCCTCAAACACAGCTCAGCATGATGTGATGTGGTGGGGACGTGGCAGGTGGAGGGGGTTCTGGGACACAGTCCTTACCTGGGGGAACTCACCGGTGGGGCAGGCACCTGGAACAGATAATGCCATGTGACTTTAGAATCAAGCAGCAACATCACATGCACCCACTATGATTCAAAGGTAGGAGGGGGGCATCCACTGGGGCTGGAAGGTTTCAGGACAGCAATAGGAAAAAAGGAAGGGAGGGGCCTCCATGGTGGCCCAATGGGTTAAGCACAGCACTGTGAGACTATCCTCAGCCTCTGCAGCACAAGTACAAACCCTACCCACATGGTGCAGCAGACCTCTCCTCTCTCACTCTCTGCTCCCCTCAGCAGTATATGTCAGTAGATCTGCCTGTTCTGTTCCCCACTCTGTCTCTGGGTGAATCCTCTCACCCCTGCACCTCTGACCTATACCCCAGTTCTTGTATGCATAAATGAATAAATCTTTAAAAAAAAAAAAAAAAGGGAAGGGGAAGTGTGTGCCAGAGAGGAAAAACTGTCTCTACCTGAGCATTCACCCAGTCCTTGCACATGTCCCTGCTAGGCACCCAGAGCTGAGAATACAGAGAAATGAGTTTCGGCACCAGAATTACAGCACCAGAGCTGGCCTCTGGGTTAACAGAATGGCATCCAGAAAAAGGGAGCACAGAAGCAGCAGGAACCCAGAGTTTAGATAACCTCAAGCCTTGTGTGGATGCAGGCTGGGGTACAGGCGGGGAAGGGGGTGGACAGAGACTGGAAGGAGCCAGCACACAAAGCCTCTGAGTCAAGCCAGACTAGATCTTCCATCTGGTCCTGCTGGTCTAGGGGGCATGCAGGAGTGACACCTCAGGCCCCCTTTACAAGAATAATGATCACAGCAGGACAGCCTGAGGACTGGGTCATCTGGGAGACAGGTGGAGGTTGTTGCAAGGTCCCCCAAAAAGAATGAGGCTGTGTGCTCAGGCTTAGCCAGTAGGAGCAGGCCCCAAGCATGCATTCAGCAGAGGTTAGCCTGTCCCCTACCAGGCTTGGGACGCTGCTGCCCCTCTGAAGAGTTCTCAGTGAGGGCAGAAGATTCTTCTTGGGTGAACACCCCCAACTACCCTGTCCTGGGTCCCAAGAAGTGGGAAAGTCACCAACTCCACTTCCTTCTCAGTCCTCATGCCATTTTGCAGACGAAAAGCCAGGCGACAATGCTAGAGACACTTTGAGTGAAGGCACAGCAGGTGGACATTCCCCTCTGCTTTCCTGCAGGCTCTCACCCCCTCTTCTTGAAATCTCCACTCTCCTCTGTCTCGGTCACTCCTGGGAGACATTTCCAGGGGTCATTTCCAAGCCTGTCTCCCTCCTCCTCAAGCCCGCCCATCTCAGCTTCCCCCACACCCCGGCAAGGCTGCTCCAGGGCCGCCACTCATGGGCCCCATCCCCTAAACCATGTAGATGGGAAGATGATAACCGCGGAAGGAGGGGACTCTCTTCTCGCCAGTTGAAGTGACATCACATCCTCAAACCCGAAATCGGGCTCCACCGCCAGGACGCCAAGGGCCCAGCTTCCCCCCTCCCAGTCCCACCGACTCCGGAGCGCTCCGCGGGCGTCCGACCGGCCTCCCCGGGCGCGCGCCATGGCACCCCCGGCCACCGCCCTGCTCCTGGCCCTGCTGCTCCGTGAGTTCGCCCTTCTCGGGGAAGGTAGGGTGGGGGCGCGCGGGGCGCGGCACTCCCGGCTCAGTCTCCTGCCGGGCCCCCTCAGACGCCGCCGCGGCAGAGGTGTTCCGAATGTCGAAGCAGGAGGTGCACCCGAGCCCGGGTGAGACCGTGGAGCTGAGCTGCGAAGTGCTGCTGCCGTCCGCGCCGTCTGGCTGCTCTTGGCTCTTCCAGGAACGCGGAGTCGCCTCCCGTCCGCGCTTCCTAATGTACATTGGCATGTCGACCAAGTGGGCGGAGGATGTGGATCGCGAGCAGATATCCGGCAAAAGGGACGGTACCACCCGCTACACCCTCACCCTGAAGCGCTTCCAGGAGAAGGACCAAGGCTACTACTTCTGCGCGGCCATTCAGAACGCGAGAATACACTTCAGTCCCTTCGTGCCGGTTTTCCTGCCAGGTGCGGGCCGGGGACCCGTGGTGTGGGACTGCTCGGCGTGGGGTTGGGGGTCACCTCAAACCATTTATTGCACGCACGCGCTGCTTTCCAGCCTCAGCGCCCCGCGGGAAGCCTAGATGCGATTGGCACGTCCAGGGCTTGTGCGGCCCTGGGTGAATGGCTCCATTCTCTGAGCCTCGGGGTTTCCTACCAGTGAAACGTGGACTGGAGACAAGCTTGCAGGTCGAGCCCGGGGGGAGGGCTGAGTGGGGGGAGATGGATCTGCTTTTGGGTGGGAGGCGTGGTGCGCTCTGCAGGGCCCATGGGCGCACGTGGCAGGCTCCGAAGCCTTCCTCCGCCTGGAGAGGCCATTGCTTGTCTCCCCCGCCCCGGGCGCAGATGGGCGCGGGCGGTGGTCTGTCGCTCCAGCAATGGAAAGCCCAGAAGCCGCCACTGGGGCAAAGGCGCGTCCGCCGCCCTGTCCAGTCCCCAAGCTCGCGCTCTTCTTGCTCCCGCAGCTAAGCCCACCACCACCACCACCATGCGGCCTCCACCACCCACACATGCGCCCACCAACGCGTCTCAACCCGTGACTCTGCGTCCAGAGGGGTGCCGGCCGTCTGCGGGGGGCCATGGTGAGAAACGAGGTGGGCCTGGATGGGGGAAGCCAGGGACGGTAGGGACCTTGGGGAGAGCCCCAGCCAGGGCCACCTCTAATATGGACATGGAGGGATCTCCTAGTGGTGGGGCAAGTAAGACCCTGAGCCAGGAGACCTGATGGGGCTGGCCTGGCGGGATAGGATGAGGGGATCCCCCATCATTCCTGAATGTTGGCCTCTTCGGGTTTCTTCAGTGAATACAAAGGGGCTGGATTTCTCCTGTGATATCTACATCTGGGCGCCCCTGGCTGGGGCTTGTGCTCTCCTTCTCCTGTCACTGATCGCCGTCATCACCTGTAACAACAGTAAGTCCTAGGGAAACACTCTGGGCACCATTTGCCCCTCAACTGTCCTTTCAGCTGCTGACTCCAGGCAGCAGAGGTGGGGTGATGGGGTTGAAATTTCTGGGATGCTAAGCTGCACCGCAGGGCTACTAGGTACAGGCCATTTTTTTCCAAGAGATAAAACTGAGAAAAATCCTCCTCTCCCCTCTTTCCATTCTCTGGGAGGTTTTTAGGACGACAGCTCCCTATTCCAGGAGCTGCAGCAGAGGAAGCTCTAAGCAAGCAAACAGGTCCAGTCTTATCACAAACTCCCCCAGGGAGAGGGGGCCATCATGGGCCTGGGAACATTCCCCATAGGGTGAAGGGTTGAGTGGAAGCCACCAAGGGTGAGAGTCACCTTCCAGGAAACCCTGCTGGGGTACCATGCGGGAGGTGCACTAACCCACCTTCACCTCCGTCTGCATTTGCAGTGTTTCTTAAATTGATGAGAAGAATGGAAAAGAAGCCCTCAGCTGGGGTCTCAAGAGTTACAATCCTAAAGAAGTAGGGAAGGGGGAGGAAAAATCCCACGTGGGGACTATAGGAGTGTTGGAGGCAGTCAACTTACCCCTCTGTTTTTCCTTATTCAGGGTATCGAAAACGTGGTTTTTGCAAATGTCCCAGGTGAGTCTCTTATAAGCCCTGGGCACAGATCCTGGCTTCCCCAGCAACAAATATTGGGGACCTTCCCCTGAGAAAGGCAATGGCAGCGGAGTCCTGGGGGTGGAAGTCAGCATAGGGCCAGAGACAAGAGAAGTCGAAGGTTGGCCACGTGGAGAAAATGAATGCCCAGCCTGGCTGTTGGGGGAGCCATGTGACTTTAGTAATTCTCCATTTTATTTGGCCTCATAACAAAAAAACCCATCTGAAGGATTCCCCCAATTCATTGTAGCTCCTCAAAAGACCTGAGGTCTCTTTATCTGGATGATTCCAGCTAGGTTTTGATGTTTTCTTAAGAGAACATTTTTTTCCCTGCTTGGCCTAGAAAGGTGATCTTTTATCGCCTAAAAAAGTAATGGCTCAGTCCCTCATTTCCCTGAATCAGTGCAGGGCCTTGAATTGCTGCCAAGGAGCAGAGTGAAAGAAAGGGGACCAGAGGCAGGAGCAGGTAGCTCTAGTAACTCCCTCATCCAATCCAGCCTATGATGGTTCTGGAAAAACCATCCAGATGGTGGGGCTGGGGCGGGGGGTGGGGCAAAGTATCTGGAAGAGACAGCACATTCTCCATCTCCTCTCCACAGTACTTCCACAGTACTTAGGGAGAGGTATCTAACCTTGTTAGATGTTCGCATCTAACAGTCCTATTCTAGCCTCACACTAATGTGTGTGTGTGTGGGGTCACACTCAGGATGTCTAATCCTTATAGCAACACAGTGGTAGACACTATGGACCACGGCATCATAGATCACTGGCTCTGACATCAGACAGGGAGGCACAGAGGGCAGGATATCAGATTACAGATACAAACCACCACCCTTTGATGAAAGCTGGCATAGTATCAGTGACTTGCCATATGTATATATTTTTTAAGATTTTATGCGTGCATATGGAACAGGGAGGGGTCCAGCCTATCTTGGCAGCTGCCTTGCTCAACTGCCTTCTCTTCCTCTTGGCATGAATGTGTGTTCCAAAACTTTTCATGGTGAACTTGATTCCCACTTGTCTTTGGAGACCTTGAGTGACTCCATGGCAGGTTGCACACCTTCCTGAGCATGTTCCCCAAGACCTTGGTGAGGTGACTGCCTGCGGCAGCGGCTATATCTCACCTTGCTGAGTTCTTGGTCACCTTATGGCCCTTGTTGAGACCACGGCTATGGGGTAGCACACAGCGATGGCTGCTGCAGCAGAAGAGTATGTAGTTTGTTTTTTAATTTCAAGTTTCATAGCAATCTTTAAAGTAATTACTGCGACAACCAATTTACAGATGAGAAAACTGAAGCTTAGGACATTTAGTGACTTGCCTGAGGAGCAGAGCTGCAGGCTCCTTCCTATGATGGGGGCAGAGTTGAATGGGGGTGGGGGTGTTAAGGATAAACAACTGTGTTCACTAGTTCCTTTTAGTCAATGAAAATATTTCAAACCTTATACCAAGGGTTTGTATTTCACAGTCCTTTATATTTTCTGCAAGAATCCAAATTCAACATCTTATACCTCATTATTTTTTTGTATTTATTTATTTATTTTATAATAAATTTTATTTTTATATTCCCCATACAATTGCAACCCCCTTATTTTGACCCCAATCCCTCCCCTCCCCGCCCCTCACCCCCTATAGAGTGTCTCTGGTTCACAGTTTTTTGTTGATTTTGATTTTCACTTTCTTATAGTAATTCATTTTCCTGGTCCCTTATTTAAGTTTTCTAGATTCCTGCTATGAGTGAGACCATCCAGTATTTTTCTTTTTCTTTCTGGCTTATTTCACTGAGCATGATCCCTTCCAGCGCCATCCATGTTGCTGCAAATTGCATGTGCTTATCTTTTTTGAATGCTGAGTAATATTCCATGGTGTATATGTACCACATCTTCTTGATCCAGTCATCTATTTTTGGGCATTTGGGTTGTTTCCAAAGCTTAGCTATTGTAAACAGTGCTGCTATAAACATAGGGGTGCAGGTGTTCTTTGGAATTGATGTTTCTGTGTCCTTTGGGTAAATACCTAGGAGTGGAATTGCTGGATCATATGGAAGGTCTATGTTTAGTAGGTCCAGAAATCTCCACACAGCTCTCCATAGTGGCTGGACTAGTTTGCACTCCCACCAACAGGGCAGAAGAGTTCCTTTTTCTCCACACCCTCGCCAACATTTGTTGTTGCTAGTTTTTTTAATATGTGCCATTCTCACTGGTGTAAGATGGTATCTCATGGTAGTTTTGATTTGCATTTCCCTGATTACAAGTGATATTGAACATTTTTTCATATGCCTGTTGGCCATTTGCATTTCCTCTTCAGAGAAGTTTCTTTTTAGCTCTTCTGCCCATTTTTTGACAGGATTATTTTCTTTGTTGTTGTTGAGTCTCATCAGCTCTTTGCAGATTTTTGTGATCAGTCCTTTATCATTAGTGTTGTGTGCAAAAATGTTCTCCCAGTTGGTGGGGTTTCTCTTTGTTTTTGTTATTGTCTCTTTTGCTGTGCAGAAACTCTTTAATTTGATGTAGTCCCAGCTGTTTATCTTTGCCTTCACTATCACTGCTTTGGGTGATGTTTCTGTAAAGATGTCTTTGATGTGCAAATCACGTAGTGTTTCGCCTATATTTCCTTCTATGTATTGTATGGTTTCAGGTCTTATGTCTAGTTCTTTAATCTATTTTGAGTTGATTTTTGTGTATGGTGTGAGGTAGTGGTCAAGCTTCATTCTTTTGCATGTAGCGACCCAGTTTTCCCAGCACCATTTATTGAACAAACTTTCTTTGCTCCAATGCATAGTCTTTGCTCCTTTGTCAAAGATTAGTTGACCATAAATCTGTGGGTTTATTTCTGGATTTTCTATTTGATTCCATTGGTCTGTATGTCTGTTCTTGTTCCAATACCATGCAGTTTTGATGATTATGGCTTTGTAGTATAGTTTGAAGTCTGGGAGTGTGATGCCTCCACTCCCTTCTTTTTTTTTCAGGAGAGCTTTGGCTATTCGGGGTTTTTTGTGATTCCATATGAATTTCATCAATAATTGTTCTATTTCTTTGAAGAATGACATTGAAATTTTGATTGGAATAGCATTGAATCTGTATATTGCTTTGGTAGGATGGCCATTTTAATAATGTTTATTCTTCCAATCCATGAGCAGGGGATGTCTTTCCATTTCTTTGTGTCTTCTTCTATTTCTTTTAACAGTGTTTTATAGTTTTCTTTGTATAGGCCCTTAACCTCTTTTGTTAGATTTATTCCCAAATATTTGATTTTTTTTTGTTTTGATAATAAAAGGGATTTTTTTAAATTTCTTCTTCTTCAGATTTATTATTTGTGTATAGGAAGGCTACTGACTTTTGCGTGTTGATTTTGTATCCTGCCACTTTACTGAACTGATTGATGAGTTGAATTAGTTTTTCTGTGGAGTTTTTGGAGTTCTTTATGTATATTATCATATTATCTGCAAATAGTGATAGTTTGACTTCTTCTTTTCCTATTTGGATTCCTTGTATGTCTTTCTCTTGTGTTATTGCTCTGGCTAGGACTTCCAGTATTATATTGAAAAGTAGTGGTGAGAGTGGACATCCTTGTCTTGTTCCAGATCTTAATGGAATTGCTTTCAGCTTTTCACCATTGAGAAGGATACTGGCTGTTGGCTTGTCATATATGGCCTTTATGATGTTGAGGTATGTTCCTTGTATCCCAAGAATTTCAAGGGCTTTTATCATGAATGGGTGTTGCACTTTGTTGAAAGCTTTCTCAGCATCTATTGATATTATCATATGGCTTTTATATTTCTTTTTGTTGATGTGTTGGATAACGTTGATTGATTTTCGGATGTTGAACAATCCTTATGTCCCTGGAATGAATCCTACTTGGTCGTGGTGAATTATCTTATGGATACATTGTTGGATTCTGATAGCTAAAATTTTATTGGGGATTTTTGCATCAGTGTTCATTAGGGAGATTGGCCTGTAGTTTTCCTTTTTCGTGTTGTCCTTGCTCGGTTTTGGTATTAGTGTAATGTTGGCTTCATAGAACGTGTTTGGTATTGTCCCTTCCCTCTCAATTTTTTGGAAGAGTTTATGAAGAATAGGCACTAATTCGTCTCTGAATGTTTGGTAGAATTCATTTGTAAATCCATCAGGTCCTGAGCTTTTGTTTTTGGGGAGGTTTTTGATTATCATTTCAATTTTGCTGCTTGTAATTGGTCTGTTTAAGTGTTCTATTTCTTCTTTATCTAGCTTTGGGTGATTGTAGAGTTGTAGGAATTTGTCCATCTTCTCTAGATTGTTGAACTTGTTTCCATATAACTGTTCATAGTAGTTACTGATTATTCTTTTGATTTCTGCTGTGTCCGTTGTGATTTCTCCTCTTTCATTGATGATCGTGTTTATTTGTGCTTTCTCCCTTTTTTCCTTTGTGAGCTTGCTAGGGGTTTGTCTATTTTATTGATTTTTTTCGAAGAACCAGCTCTTGGTTTCATTGATCTTTTGGATTGTTTTTTTAGTTTCAATTTCATTTACTTCTGCTTTGGTTTTTATTATTTCTTTTCTTTTACTGGTTTTGGGGTTTTTTTGTTGTTCTTTTTCTAGATCTTTGAGCTTCGAGATTAGGTTGTTTCTTTGAGTTCTTTCTTGTTTCTTGATGTGAGCTTCTATTGCTATATATTTTCCTTTTATTACTGCTTTTGCTGCATCCCATACATTTAGGATATTGGTGTCCTCCTTGTCATTCAATTCAAAGAATTTTTTAATTTCTTCTTTGATCTCCTCATTAGTCCAGTGGTCTTCCAGTAGTGTGGTTTTTAATCCCCATGAGGTAGGAGAGTTCCTTGCCTTCTTTTTATGGTTTATTTCTAGTTTGATGCCTTCATGGTCAGAAAAGATGGTTGGTATGATTTCAATCTTGGTGTATCTGTTGATGATTGTCTTGTGCCCCAGTATGTGATCGATCCTGGAGAATGATCCGTGTGCGCTTGAGAAAAATGTGTACTCCATTTTGGGGGGGTTTAGTGTTCTGTAGATGTCTCTTAAGCCCAAATGCTCTAGGTCCTTATTTAGAGCCTTAGTTTCTTTACTTATTTTATGTCTTGTTGATCTATCCATTGTTGATAGTGGTGTGTTGAAGTCTCCCACTACGTATGTGTTTTCTCTGATGTCTGTTTTCAGAAATGACAACAGTTGTCTGATTTATTTTGGTGCTCCTTTGTTTGGTGAGTATATGTTAATGAGTGTTATTTCTTCTTGAAGTATTGTCCCCTTGATCATAATGTAGTGACCGTTGGGGTCTCTTTTTATCTTTTTGAGTTTGAAATCTGTTTTATCTGATATAAGTATAGCTGTTCCTGCTTTCTTTTTTGGTCCATTTGCTTGTAGGATTGTTTTCCATCCTTTAACTTTGAGTCTATTTTTATCTTTTGTAGCTAAATGTGTTTCCTGGAGACAGCAAAAGGTTGGGTTATACCTCATTATTTTTAACAGTAGAAATATAAAGAATTTCCAATGCTTATAGTGCAGGTGATATACCAAGACTCTTTAAAAAAAGGATTTTTATCCTTTTCAAAACAGATGCAGTTGAAAGTTTTGGGAGGAGAATCATCCCTTATCTTCTGAAAATGCTCCTTTTTATTTATTTATTATTTTTAAAGATTTATTTATTTATGCGTACAAGAGCTGGGGTAGAGGCCAGAGATGCAGGGGGTGGGTGGATTCACCAGGGCTAGAGTGGGACACAAAACTGGCATTGACCGAAATACACTGCTGAGTGGAGTAGCAGACAAGACAGGAGAACCTGCCTCGTCATGTGGGTTGCTCCCTGGCCACCCGGGGTTCAAACTTGTGCTTCAGAGGCTGCGGATTGCTTCATAGTGCAGTGCTTAACTCCTTGTGCCACCAGGGAAGCCTGAAAATGCACATTTTTAAATGAATGAGAATAAAGCTCTGCCCTGAAATGCAAAACTCAGCAGGTTAAACATATGTGAGGACTCTATAGCTATGAGCTAGCAGACACAGAGATCGTCAAGAGTAGATTCAACGGAGAGATTTTGGAGGACAGCAGGTGCAGGTCGGGTGCAAATTAGCACATTTAGGAGGTGGTAGCCCAGTACTGAATAAGTGCACAGTCTTAGTGTAACATCACACTTAGGTTGTCAAAGGCACTTTTAGATAAAGTAGCTCCACTTGGCTGATGGTGGTGGTTTGCTCACATCCTCCCCGTCTCCTGTGATCCTCTCCTGGGGCTGAAAATCAGGTCAACTGAGAACTTTAATTATCAGCCTCCTCTCCACCTCCTGGGGACCTTGACAAAGTCCTCAAGAAGCTAGATTAAGTGGCTTCAGATGGTTACTCCATCACCTAGAGAGTTAACCTTGGAGATGTCCTCTAAGCTCTCATTTTCAGTGTCTACCCCTAGGGTTGCTGTGAGGATTAATAAGGTACTTGGCAGGTCACTCACCCAGTCCCATGCTGGCCCCCCAGGGAGAAGCCCTCCAGCCTTTAGAGACTGGGAGGTTGGGGGTGAGGATGGGCTTGGATGGATGCTGCAGCACCTGCCATGGCCCCTTGCAGCAGTGACGCTCTCTTGCCTCTCTTTCAGGCCGCAACTGACACAGGGGGGCAAGCCCATTCCTTCTCAGAGACTTGTCTAACATGGCGACAGGCCCCATGCCGCAGCCACTACAAGACTTCAACTGAGAACTCTCCTTTTGAGGAGAGCAACATCCTTCGCTTCTGGTTTTTCCCGGTCTCCTCCTTATGTGTCATTCTCATTATTTTTTCATGGGGTGGGGTGGGAAGACTACTTTTTTATGTGTTTCCTTTAGTTGACACAAAACAAGACTATACAATGTCTACAGTATATCACAAGAGCTATAATTCCGTTCTGCACACATCAACCAGGGTGAAGGTGGGCAACCGCAAGCCATGTTCTCAGAACCAGACTGCTAGAGCTAGAGGAGGCCTAAGCACCCACTCAGTCCAAACCTCTGCCCATCCCATTTTGCAAGAGAGACTGAAGTTCAGCTCTGGGCAGCAGCTTGATCAGGGTCACAGCAAGGCTCAGGGGGGTCCTCCACAGCATTCAGGTCTTTCTCACAGAGGCCTCTGTGGACTCTTGGGGCGCTGTGTCTCAGACTGCAGGTGAACAAGCAGCTTCTCCAACACCTATGATAGACATTTTCTGTACTCAGAGCTCTGAGGAGGGGATGAAATAGGCAAGAGATCTTCTGCCCTTCCCAGAGTTCTGTAATGTAAACCAAATAGCATCAGACTTTTTCATCATCAAGTGTAAAATTATATAGACAGCGGGAATTCCTCAAATAAACCGGAGTGGGTGAACTCCTGGAAAAGGAATCATTCCACCTCAAAAAGGAACCTCTGTAGAACCCCTCAGTGGATGATATTGCTCCCCCAGCCCTCCCATTGCAGAGCAGCCCAGGTGAAAGAAGACGCCACCCCTTTACAAATGTGCTTTGTGCATCAGTGAAACTGAGCGGAGGCCCTCTCGAATCTCTAAACTTGAGATACCATATTTGAACATGCTTCTGGATGACTTTTTACAGTTTGGAAAGACAGAGTTGTTCAAGAGCTGCCAGGAAACTCCTGGCCTCCCCTCAACAAGCAGAGGAGGAGGCTCAGAACCCAAACTGCTGCCCTGCACATACATTTCCTGTCTTAGTGTGTCGTAGAGAAATGCAAACTCATGGGGAAAAAAACCCCACAAGGAAATAATAATCAGCAATATTTCTTTACCTCAGGTATAACCCTTTGTTAATATTATGTTGTACATGCCTCCTGATTATTTTCTAGACTTGTATGTAAAATATATACTTTGCTTTAAAAAAAAAAAATGGGATTGTAGTTTGCTTGTACACGTAGCTTTAAGAAACATTTACAGGGCCTCCCCGGTGGCGCAGTGGTTGAGCGCTGGGTTGCGAAGCTGCCTGCAGCCTCTGCAGCGCCGGTTCAATCACCAGCTGCTCCCCGGCCACCGGAGGAGGGTCCCACATGGCGCGCAGACCTCTCCTGCCGCCCGCTGCTCCCCTCAGCAGTGTACTTCGGTCCTTCTGCCTGCTCTGCTCCCTGCTCTGGCTCTGGTGAATTCTCTCACCCTCCCGCGCTTCTGACTGTACCCAGTGAATGTATAAACAAAACAAACAAATAAATAAATGAAAAACATGCCTCTATAAAAAAAAAAAAGAAAAGAAACATTTACAGCAAAATTTTTTTTAAGATTTATTTATTTATACAAGCACTGGGTTACAGGCCCGAGGCGCAGGAGGGTGAGAGAATTCACCAGAGATAGCAGGGAGCAGAACAGGCAGGATGACCGAAACCCACTGTTGAGGGAAGCAGGCAGAACAGGAGAGGTCTGCCACGCTATGTGGGAATCTCCATGGCTGGCCAGAATCAAACCGGTGCTGCAGAGGCTCTGGACAGCTTCAAGGCGCTGCGCTCAACCCACTGCGCCACCAGGGAGGCTCAATATACCAATTTTTTTTTTTTACGATTTATTTATTTACTTATACAAAAACCAGTGTATAGCCCAGATGTGCAGGAGGGTGAGAGGATTCACCAGGGACAGAGCGGGGAACAGAACAGGCAGACTGATGAAATACAGTGCTGAGGGGAGCAGTGGGCGCAACAGGAGAGGTCTGCCGCGCCATGTGGGACACTCACCGGCCGGCGGGATAGAACTGGTGCTGCAGAGGCTGCGGACAGTCTTACAGTGCAGCGCTCAACCACCTGCGCTACAGGGGAGGCCCTATACCAAACTTTTTTTTTTTTAAGACTTATTTATTGATGATTGATTGATTGATTTATACATACAAGCACTGGGTACAGTCAGAGTCACGGGAGGGTGAGAGAATTCACCAGAGCCAGAGCGGGGAGCAGAGCAGGCAGAAGGACCGAAGCACACTGCTGAGGGGAGCAGCGGGCGGCAGGAGAGGTCTGCGCGCCATGTGGGACCCTCCTCCAGTGGCCGGGGAGCAGCCGGGGATCGAACCAGCGGTACAGAGGCTGCGGCCATCTTCGCAACCCAGCGCTCAACCGCTGCACCACCGTGGAGGCCCGATACCAAACTTTTTAATGGCAAAATAGCATTTCATTTTTGGTGGTGTCATCACTTATTTAACTATAACCAGCATTTCCAATTTTTCCATACTGTAGAACTCTACTAAAATTCACAAACATCTTTGCTTCTTTAGAATAAGTAAGATGATTGGGTGAGCTCCTACTTTCACCTTGGTATCCCCATTTTCACTCTGGCTGAAATAGATGAGCCTCTTCTTGCATTATTTCTTTTGTTCTTTCTTGGTAACAGATGAAATGATAAGGCCTCTCATAGTAAATCATGAAATCTTCATACTTGTTGAGGTAAAATATACAGACCAGAAGTGCACAAATTTCAAGTGTATGACCCCAAAACCTCCTTAAGAACAGGCTCACATAACTAACACCAGGTCAAAAAAGAGAATTTCCCTTAGCCTCTGGGAAGTACACTCCACATCCTTAATTTTCAAAAACAAATATAGTTCAGAGAACAGAAATCAAGAGGATTCGGCATTCCAGATATGAGGAAGTAGAAATGAAACCAAGAAGCTCTCCATGAGATCCAGGTTAGCTCTCCCCCCTCCTCCCTGACCCAATCCTGCTGACAGAACCAGGGGCACCCCAGGTCTGACGCCCTGCTCCAAGCCTTGACAGGCTCTGCGGGCTCCAGCAGAAGCAAGGCCTGGGCTTTAAGCTGCTTCTGGATTCCCTGCAAGTGTGAGGAAGAGTATTCCGCCTCTTGCTGCTCGCGGGAGAAACTCGTGAGGATGGCCAAGGAGAGCCAGTGCCGCAGAGCCTGAGTCAGGAGGAGATGGAAAAAGGCATTTCCCCTTCCACCTGCAGCTCCGGTGGGGAGAGGCTAAGGGGCTCCCTTGGGGAGGCTCCAGAGAAGGTGAAATATTTACGGATCATTTCATACCCCCTAAAAAAGAATTTCATTTACCATTAAAGTGGTAAACAATAATTTGGAGATTAAAAACACCAGTGCAGGAGGAAATAGTCACTGGAGCTGGCCCTCAGGAGCAGGGAGAAAAGAGAACACCAATCTGAAGCAGGCCCAGGGTGGGCTGTGAATTTCCGTTCCCAGAGCGCCATGACAGACTATTTGTTCTACGTGTGGGGATGGAGCACCCAGCAGTTCAATGCTGGCAGCCTCAAGTCCAACAGCAGCATTTCACTGGCTAATCTCTATCCTCAGCAATGGCTTTCTAACTATCCCAGGTGGAAGATGCTCACAACTCAGTTTTGCACCCTGAAGAACAGAGAACAGAGAAATAACTTCTCTATTAAGCTGTGAACTTGGTATCAGCTGGCTGGATCCAGCTCATTGTGGTTCACTTAATATTCATTTGGCAAAATCATATCCTGTTGGTGAGAGAAAAAAAGAGAAATTTGTCCTTTCTTTCCCTAGCTGTTAAATGGCTCTGAAGCGAGCCCACCCTAGAATCTTGGAAATCCTCTGTGACTGTTCAACCAGTGGGTCAGGGAGAAGTCTCTCTTCCTACCAGTCAGAAGCTGTCCCCTCCCTCTTATCCTGGGGTCTGTGTGCAAATCCTTCTCTGCACAGGTTTCTGACCTTCCGGGCCAGGTACCACTTGCTCCTAAAGGCAGGCTTGAGCAATGTTTCTCCATTGAAAGGACCTAATGCAGGGGTGCTGAAAACCACTTCCTGGCTTGCTACTTTTTTTAAAAAAAAGATTAATTTATTTATGCATACAAGAGCTGGGGTACAGGCCAGAGATGTGGGGGGTGAGAGGATTCACCAGAAAGAGAGTGGGGAACAGAACAGGCAGATTGACCAAAGTACACTGCTGAGGGGAGCAGCGGGCGAGTCAGGAAAGATATGCTGTGCCATGTGGGGCAAGTCAGGAGAGGTCTGCTGAGCCATGTGTGTTGCTCCCTGGCCACCTGGGATTGAACTTGTGCTGCAGAGGCTACAGATTGTTTCATAGTGGGGTGCTTAACCCCTGTGCCACCAGGGAGGGCCCCTGGCTTGCTACTTATTAACTATGCTCTCTGAATAATGCCTAAATACTTCAGTTTCCATACTTGTAAAATGGGAGTAATAGTAGTTGCTACATAAAAGGCTACTGGGCAGAATAGAGTTCCCATGTATTTTCTAAGTGCTACATCAGCACCTAAGTAACACTGTAAGTAAACAATAAGTTTGTGTTGAAAAATTGACCTTATGCTGAATTTTTCAAAACCACTTTGTAGCAATTATACTAGGAATGCCTCTGTGTCTGAGACTTTCTTTTTTTTTTTTTTTAAGAGTGAGAGCACAATGTGTTTGGGTTTTTTTGTTTGTTTGTTTGTTTGTTTTTAAAGATTTATTTATTTATTTATATAAGCACTGGGTACAGTCAGAAGCACGGGAGGGTGAGAGAATTCACCAGAGCCAGAGCGGGGAGCAGAACAGGCAGAAGGACCGAAGTACACTGCTGAGGGGAGCAGCAGGCGGCAGGAGAGGTCTGTGCCCCTTGTGGGACCCTCACCTGTCGGCCGGGGATTGAACGCCTGGGGATCAAAGTGGCGCTGCAGAGGCTGCGGGCAGCTTCACAACCCAGGGCTCAACCGCTGAGCCGCTGGGGAGGCCCTGTGTCTGAGACTTTCCATTTCTGTTCTCAAAAGGGGTCCACAGTAGCCATTCCTGACCGACGCATGCTGTTAGGTAGACTCAGAGACCTCAGCACCCCAGTGTGCAGGGGGGCAGCCCTTCCTGTATGTTCCTATCCTGAATGTAACAGCCTCTGTTCTATGTCCTTTGAGCTCCCCTCAGCCTGGCTTCCTGAATGCCACCATCCCGCGTGATTGACAGCTGTGCCTGTCCATCTTGTGCACAAGAAAGTTCCACCATCCTGAGAGCAGGAGGAAAAGGCCCACAGAAGAGACACATTTTGCCATCTCAGTGCCTACTGAAGGCCCCACCCCTCCTCCTTCATGCCACACCAGTCCCCAACTCCCCTTTCCATGATCCCTTCGCTAATCATGATGATCTGCAGATCATTTACCTTTCATTTTATCAACTCAATAAAGGAATAGCTACTAGTTATTTAGCACTCCCTACAGCCCAGGTAGTTGACTTAGGCCTCATCCAAACTGTGAAATCAAAACTATTATTCTATGTTCCAGAAGTAAAGACTAAGCAGTGTAGGAAATTTCTATCAATTGCCCAAGTCACACAACTAGATTCTAGTGTGGCTCGGATCTGTACCAAATTCTAAGCTCAAACTTTCAAAATCTCCACTAAATTGAATATTTTAATCTGTCTTTAATTTTTAAAGTAGTCCAAACACTTAAAAATTCTGTAAAATCTAAACACACCTCAAAAGATTTATTTATTTATGCATACAAGAGCTGGGGTCAAGGCCAGAGATGCAGGGGGTGAGAAGATTCACCAAAGGCACCGTGGGGAACAGAACAGGCAGACAGACCGAAACACACTGCTGAGGGAAGCAGCGGGCGAGTCAGGAGAGGTCTGCCGAGCCATGTGGGTCACCTCCCTGGCTGGCCAGGGATCGAACTCTCACTGCGGAGGCTATGGATTGCCTCACAGTGCAGTGCTCAACTCCTTGCGCCACCACTGAGGACCCGTGAAGGTACTTTTTAACTAGGCAGTTGTAAACACAGGAAAGGCCACAGTGCAGGTTTTCTGATCCCACGCAGACTGGGTAAAGGAGGAGTCAGAGTCCTCAGTGGTTTTGCAGGTTTTTATTGGGGTTCACCAGGCATATGGCAGGCAGGGGTGCTGGGGGGCTGGGAGGCTGGCAGGCCTCCCAGCCCCAGCAAATCTTCACTCTATCTGGGCTCTCTGGCGTTCTCTGCTTCTGCTTCTGCTTCTGGCTTCTTCTCTTTCAGCTTCTACTGGCGTCCCCGTGACACCACCCTTAAAAGCACAGTCTTAGCGCAGGTGTACCCACTTCAGGTGCCCGCCATCAGGCATGCATTCAGGATCAAGGGTTCCCTCATCTATCCTGATGGTGGGAGGGCAGAAAAGCCTGATTTTTTACCTTACCCTACAGCAGTCCAAGAAAAAAACAAAGGTCACCATCTGCTCTGAAGCTTCCAGGGCAGGTGAGGGGCAGAGGTCTTAAATTTACAGACTGTTTTGGCCTGATTCAAACATAAATACCACCAGAATCCAAGAAATACAGCTGATGATTTGTCAGTAACAACTCGCTCTTTTTTTACTTACGGGAGGTGGAAGGTTGCACTGACAAACGGTGTTGTTTTAATTTCCTTAGGTGAATTTCATGTCTCCTGGCTGAGATGCGCAACAAAGTGTGGCAGACAGCACCTTGCTTTCCTAATGACCATTTTCCCCTCTTCCGAACAGAACCCTCTGGCAGGTGCACTGTGCCCAGGTAAAAGACTACCTTCCCAGCTTGCTAGTAAATCATTGGGTGGTGCATCCAGGAAAGGCCTGCAAAGGTGCCAACTCAACTGGAAGCTTCATGTTTCCCCCTCTCTGCCTCCTCCTTTGTGCCTGGAATGGTTATGATTAGACAGACATGAAACTGAGGCTTGTTAATGCTGTGGAGCAGTGTAGGGTAAAGAAACTGTCAGGCTTTTCTGCCCTTCCGCCATCAGGATAGATGATGGATCCTTGTCCTGAATGCATGCCTGATGGCGGGCACCTGGAATAGGGTGTGGGCATAGGTAGATGGGATTCAGCTGGGCTAAGACTGTGCTTTTAAGGGCGGCGTCATGGGGACGCCAGCAGCACCAGTAGCAGCAGTAGAAGCTGAAGCAGAAGCCGAGAAGCAGCAGAACGAACGCCAGAGAGTCCAGATAGAGTGAAGACTTGCTGGGGGCTGGGAGGCCTGCCAACCTCCCAGCCCCCCAGCCAGCACCCCTGCCTGCCATATGCCTGGTGAACCCCAAATAAAAAACCTGCAAAACTACTGAGGACTCTGACTCCTCCTTTACCCAGTCTGCATGGGATCGGAAAACCTGCCCTTGCCCATGTCCTGCCCTTACAAGCAGAAAGATGGGGAGCCTGTGTCCTTACTGCCATGAAACATCACAGAAACCCTAAAGCCATGCATGCCGCTAACTAGTGCGCCAGCAGACAAGCTCCTCAGCACCATGTTTCCTGAGCTGAAAGTTTTCATGACAAGTTACCAGTAACCCACGTGATTCTTCTTCAGGGCTGATTAGCTCACTCATCAAAAACAACACTGTCTTCTGCCTATGTGTATGGCAGGAAGGGACACAGTGCAGGTTTTCTGATACAGCAGACGGGTAAAGGAGGAGTCAGAGTCCTCAGTGGTTTTTGCAGGCTTTTATTGGGATCACCAGGTACTTGGCAGGCAGGGGCACTGGGGGGCCAGTAGGCTGGCAGGCCTCCCAGCCCCCGCAGGTCTTCACTCTGGGCCCTCCAGCCTTCTCTTGGCTTCTGCTTCTCTTGTTTCTCTCTTGGCTTCTGCTGCCTCTTGGTTTCTGTTGGCATCCCCGTGATGCCGCCCTTAAAAGCCCAGTCTCAGCCCAGGTGAATCCCATCTACCTATGCCCACACCCTATTCCAGGTGCCCGCCATCAGGTATGCATCCAGGACCTCAAGGATCCATCGTCTATCCTGATGGTGGGAGGGCAGAAAAGCCTGACATTTTTCCTTACCCTACACTATGAAAGGAAACCTTAAATGGATTTCTACTCATTTATGAATGGGAAAACAAAAGAAATGTCTTGAATGCTGACAGTCGATGTTTCCTTTCAAGTGACATTTTTTGCTTTAGAGGGGAAATGACATCAAAGTCCATTCGAATGGTAGCGCTGCAGAGTAGCTGGAAGTAGCTTCAAATGAAGTTAAAAGCCCAATCTGGGGCCTCCCCAGTGGCGCAGTGGATTGAGCGCAGTGCTGAGAAGCTGTCAGCACTCTCTGCAGAGCCGGTTCCATTCCTGGCAAGATTCCCACATGGCGCAGCAGACCTCTCCTGTGGTTCCCACTGCTCCCCTCAATAGTGCTTTCAGTCCACCTGCCTGTTTTGTTCCCCACTCTGTCTCTGGTGAATCTTTTCACCCTCCTGTGCCTCTGCCCTGTATCCCAGCTATTGTATACATAAAATTTAAAAAAAAAAAATAAATCTTTAAAAGCCCAATCCTGCCTGGGAATTGGCAGAATGTAACACGGTTTAGGGTAAAGAAAATGTCAGGCTTTTCTGCCCTCCTGCCATCAGGATAGATGATGGATCCTTGCGGTCCTGAGTGCATGCCTGATGGCGGGCACCTGGAGTAGGGTGTGGGCATAGGTAGATGGGATTCACCTGGGCTAAGACTGTGCTTTTTAATGGCGGCGTCACGGGGACACCAGTAGAAGCCGAGAGATAAGCAAAGAAGCAGAAGCAGAGAACGCCAGAGAGCCCAGAGAGAGTGCGGATTTGCCAGGGGCTGGGAGGCCTGCCAGCCTCCGGGCCCCTCAGCACCCCTGCCTGCCGTGTACCTGGTAATCCCAATAAGATCCTGCAAAACCCCTGAGGGCTCCAGGACTCCTCCTTTACCCGGTCTGCTGGTTCCTAGAAACCCTGCACCGTGTCCATCTTGCCCTTACACATGGCACACCATGTAGGAGACTGTAGGGTAAAGGAAATGTCAGGCTTTTCTGCCCTTCCGCCATCAGGATAGATGATGGATCCTTGTCCTGAATGCATGCCTGATGGTGGGCACCTGGAATAGAGTGTGGGCATAAGTAGATGGGATTCAGCTGAGCTAAGACTGTGCTTTTAAGGGCGGCGTCACGGGGGGACGCCAGCAGCAGCAGCAGCAGCAGCAGCAGAGCAGCAGTAGAAGCCGAAGCTGAAAGAGAAGCCGAGAAGCAGCAGAACAAACGCCAGAGAGCCCAGATAGAGTAAAGACTTGCTGGGGGCTGGGATGTCTGCCAGCGTCCCAGCCCCCCAGCCAGCACCCCTGCCTGCCATATGCCTGGTGAACCCCAATAAAAGACCTGCAAAAACCCACTAAGGACTCTGACTCCTTTACCCGGTCTGCATGGGATCAGAAAACCTGCACTGTGGCCAGTCCTGCCCTTTACAGAGACCAATGTCAATAAGGAGAGTTTGGTGAAGCAGAAATCCACCTTTCCATATGTGCAGACAAGAGACGGTGTAGGGTAAGGAAAAAATGTCAGGCTTTTCTGCCCTCCCGCCATTAGGATAGATGACGGAACCCTGCGGTCCTGAGTGCATGCCTGATGGCGGGCAACCGGAGTAGGGTGTGGGCATATGTAGATGGGAATCACCTGGGCTAAGACTGGGCTTTTAAGGGCGGCATCACGGAGATGCCAGCAGAAGCCGAGAGAGAAGCAAGAGAAGCAGAAGCCAAGAGGCCGGAGAGCCCAGAGTGAAGACCTGCTGGGGGTTGGGAGGCCTGCCAACCTACTGGCCCCCCAGCACCCCTGCCTGCCATGTGCCCAGCCACTGAGGACTCTGACTCCTCCTTTACCGGTCTGCTGGATCAGAAAACCTGCACTGTGTCCATTCCTGACCCTACAGATGGGAATACATTTTAAAACATTACAGCTAGGACATCTATCCCTTGAGATAAGAATAGTGTTTCCTTGAACAGAGCAGTGACTTTGTATATCAAAAACATCTTGCTGTATGGGGTTTTCATTGTATTTTTCACTCAGATTATCTTGATGCTAAGACTTGAGATGAAGTCCAGCCCCCACAATATCCAGCGAATACTATTAAGTCCCCTGAATTCCCTGCTATACACCAGCCTTCCTGGCTCTAGCCTCGGCCTCCCCTCTCATCTCTGACAGAGTGGGCTTTAAAATATGCAACTGAGTAATATTTCATGGTGTATATGTACCACATCTTCTTGATCCAGTCATCTATTTTTGGGCATTTGGATCGTTTCCATAGCTTAGCCATGTAAATAGTGCTGCTATAAACATAGGGGTGCAGGTGCCAAACACATGCAGTTTGCAGCAACATGGATGGAGCTGGAAGGGATCATGCTCAGCAAAATAAGTCAGAAAGAAAAAGAAAAATATCGGATGGTCTCACTCATAGCAGGAATCTAGAAAACCTAAACAAGGGACCGGGAAAAAGACTAATTAATATGAAGTAAAAATCAAAATCAACAAGCAACTATAAACCAGAGACACGCTGGGGGAGGGGGTGCAGAGAGGAAGCACTAGGGTCAAAATAAGGGGGGGGTGCAATTGTATGGGGAATATAACCAAAATGAAAATGCATACATTGTGCAAAAATGAAAAATGATGTAAGAATTATATAAAATATAAAAAAATAAAATATGCAACTGAATGCTGCTCCTCTCTTCCTCCCCATCATCCTCCAGCAGTTAGATCTGAACAGGTCTCTCCCTCACTCTTTAAGATTTATTTATTTATGCATACAAGAGCTGGTGTGCAAACCGGAGATGTGGGGGTGAGAGGAGTCACCAGAGACTGAGTGGGGAGCAGAACAGGCAGATGTACTGAAATACACTGCTGAGGGGAGCAGAGGGCGAGTCAGGAGAGGTCTGCCGGGCCATGTGTGTCACCTCCCTGGCTGCCCAGGGATCGAACTCATGCTGCAGAGGCTATGGATTACCTCACAGTGCAGTGCTCAACTCCTTGCGCCACCAGTGAGGCCCCGTGAAGGTACTTTTTAACTAGGCAGTCCAAAATAGAAAACAAAGGTCATCATCTGCTCTGAAGCTTCCAGGGCAGGTGAGGGGCAGAGGTCCTAAATTTACAGACTGTTTTGGCCTGATTCAAACATAAATACCACCAGAATCCAAGAAATACAGCTGATGATTTGTCAGTAACAACTCGCTCTTTTTTTACTTACGGGAGGTGGAAGGTTGCACTGACAAACGGTGTTGTTTTAATTTCCTTAGGTGAATTTCATGTCTCCTGGCTGAGATGCGCAACAAAGTGTGGCAGACAGCACCTTGCTTTCCTAATGACCATTTTCCCCTCTTCCGAACAGAACCCTCTGGCAGGTGCACTGTGCCCAGGTAAAAGACTACCTTCCCAGCTTGCTAGTAAGTCATTGGGTGGTGCATCCAGGAAAGGCCTGCAAAGGTGCCGACTCAACTGGAAGCTTCATGTTTCCCCCTCCCTGCCTCCTCCTTTGTGCCTGGAATGGTTATGATTAGACAGATGTGAAACTGAGGCTTGTTAATGCTGTGGAGCAGAAAGATGGGGAGCCTGTGTCCTTACTGCCATGAAACATCACAGAAACCCTAAAGCCATGCATGCCGCTAACTAGTGCGCCAGCAGACAAGCTCCTCAGCACCATGTTTCCTGAGCTGCCTCTCAAAGTTTTCATGACAAGTTACCAGTAACCCACATGATTCTTCTTCAGGGCTGATTAGCTCACTCATCAAAAACAACACTGTCTTCTGCCTACGAAAGGAAACCTCAAATGGATTTCTACACATTTAAGAACGGGAAAACAAGAAATGTCTTGAATGCTGACAAACGACGTTTCCTTTCAAGTGACATTTTTTGCTTTAGAGGGGAAATGACATCAAAGTCCATTCGAATGGCAGCACCTGCAGAATAGCTGGAAGCAGCTTCAAATGAAGTTAAAAGCAATTCCACTCCTAGTTATTTACCCAAAGGACACAGAAACATCAATTCCAAAGAGCACCTGCACCCCTATGTTTATAGCAGCACTATTTACAATAGCTAAGCTTTGGAAACAGCCCAAATGCCCAAAAATAGATGACTGGATCAAGAAGATGTGGTACATATACACCATGGAATATTACTCAGCAATCAAAAAAGATAAACACATGCAATTTGCAGCAACGTGGATGGCGCTGGAAGGGATCATGCTCAGCGAAATAAAGCAGAAAGAAAAAGAAAAATACCGGATAGTCTCACTCATAGCAGGTGTAAGGGTAGGACCTGGGCACAGTGCAGGTTTTCCTGATCCCATGCAGACCGGGTAAAGGAGGAGTCAGAGTCCTCAGTGGTTTTGCAGGTCTTTTATTGGGGTTCACCAGGCATATGGCAGGCAGGGGTGCTGGCTGGGGGGCTGGGAGGCTGGCAGACCTCCCAGCCCCCAGCAAGTCTTTACTCTATCTGGGCTCTCTGGCGTTCGTTCTGCTGCTTCTCGGCTTCTGCTTCAGCTTCTACTGCTGCTACTGCGGCTGCTGCTACTGCGGCTGCTGGCTGCGGCTGCTGGCGTCCCCCCGTGATGCCGCCCTTAAAAGCAGTCTTAGCCCAGCTGAATCCCATCTACCTAGGCCCACACCCTATTCCAGGTGCCCGCCATCAGGCATGCATTCAGGACAAGGATCCATCATCTATCCTGATGGCGGAAGGGCAGAAAAGCCTGACATTTTCTTTACCCTACAGCAGGAATCTAGAAAACCTAAATAAGGGACTTGGAAAAAGAATAACTAAAAGAAAAAATCAAAAACAACAAACACCTATGAACCTGAGACACACTGGGGGGGGTGCGGGGAAAGGAGGGTTTGGGGTCAAAATAAGGGGGTTGCAATTGTATGGGGAATATAAAAATAAAATTAAAAAACAAAAGCCCTATCCAGGGCCTCCCCAGTGGTGCAGCAGGTTGAGCACAGCGCCAAGAAGCTGTCCGCAGTCTCTGCAGCGCTGGTTCCATTCCCAGCGAGATTCCCACATGGCGGAGCAGACCTCTCCTGTCGTTCCCACTGCTCCCCTCAGCAGTGTATTTCATCAGTCTGCCTGTTCTGTTCCCTGCTCTGTCTCCGGTGAATCTTCTCACCCTCCCGCGCCACTGCCCTGTACCCCAGCTATTGTATAAATTAAATTAAAAAAAATATCTTTAAAAGCCCAATCCCACCTGGGAATTGGCAGAATGTAACACGGCACACCATGTAGGAGACCAATGTCAATAAGGAGAGTTTGGTGAAGTTAAAAATTCACTTTTCTATATGTGCAGACAAGAGATGGGAATACATTTTAAAACATTACAGCTAGGACGTCTATCCCTTGAGATAAGAATAGTGTTTCCTTGAACAGAGCAGTGAACAGAGCAGTGACTTTTCAAAAACATCTTGATGCATGCGGTTTTCATTGTATTTTTCACTCAGATTATCTTGATGCTAAGATTTGAGACGAAGTCCAGCCCCCACAAAATCCAGCGAATACTATTAAGTCCCCTGAATTCCCTGTTATATACCAGCCTTCCTGGCTCTAGCCTCGGCCTCCCCTCTCATCTCTGACAGAGTGGGCTTTAAAATATGCAACTGAATGCTGCTCCTCTCTTCCTCCCCATCATCCTCCAGCAGTTACATCCAAGCAGTTCTCTCCATCACTCTTTTTTAAGATTTATTTATGCATACAAGAGCTGGGGTGCAGGCCAGAGATGTGGGGTGTGAGAGGATTCACCAGAGACTGATTGGGGAACAGAACAGGCAGATGTACTGAAATACACTGCTGAGGGGAGCAGCAAGCGAGACAGGAGAGGTCTGCTGCGCCATGTGGGTTGCTCCCTGGCCAGGGATCGAACTCATGCTGCAGTGGCTGCAAAGAGCTTCAGAGTGCTGCCTCTTAACCCCTTGCACTACCAGGGAGGCCTTCCATCATTATCTTTAATGCAAGGTTGTTTATACTGTGGATCTTAAACTCATTAACAGTTCATGAATTCAATTTAGTCTTCAATATTAAATGAAAAATAGAAATGCATGTACATCATAAGCTAAAAGTTTTGTAGTATTTGTTTCAGAACTACAACCTTTATGTGTATACAGGATTATGAAGTTTTATTGGATGGCAGGAAAAAAAGAGGAAAGCATACTCTCTGCAAAGTAAGATTTGTTTGTCAGGATATGGTTTTCATTGTTTCCTTATTGGGGGGGTGAGGAGCATCAAACTACTGTTTTGCCTAAATACTCATTTTTAGTCTTTGTCAGTACAAAAACCCATTATCTTACATCTTTGGTGTTCATCCTTCCCTGTGTGCGTGGGAAGGTCAAAAATACATTTTGCTATGTTGCAAATACAATAGTAATACTCCCTCAACTACCTGGGTGCTTGAAGAAATACACACTGACTATAAAAATAACTATACTAAGAGTTCAAAGCACGCTAAATTTAACTCTGCCCAATGACTCAGGTCTTAGTCATCAAGAAAAGGGTAAATTTCTTCAGTACATGTCATCCTGCCTGTAAGGGAGGAACTTAAAACAGCGAGCATTCGGGAGGCACCTGTAGGGGAAGCCAGTGATCTCCCAAGTACCGAGGTTCCAGTTCAGGAGGTCGGGCTGAGATTTGAGATTCAGCCATAAATTATCCGAAGCTCACAGGTGGTGCCAAGGCTGCTGGAGACCACGCTGAGCCCTACAGAGCCCCAAATGTGTTAGGGAGATGTAGTGAGACCACCGGCCTGGCCCACCAGGCCTCATCTATACCAGTTGGGCCGCTACTTCTACATGTGACTGGCTGGGAGCCCCAGTGGTTTCCACAGGTAGGAAATGTTCTAAAATTGAAGAACATAAATTTTAGAAGGTAAAATCTAAGAATGTAAAATCTAAGACTGTTATTCCCTCTAAAAAATACACAAAAGCAGCACAGATTATTGCTTTCTACCTACCATCGTAGGTCATGAGGTAGAGCAGACAATTCAGCCTCCGTTCCTCCTGGCAGTCTGAGTATGCGATACAAGCCCTACTCCAGCAGCGGCCTGGCAGAGCAATTCTGGGCTTCCTCTTCCCAGTCACACATCATTCTGCTCAGAAAACAGGGCAGGGTCCCAGCCACCCACAGGATGGACAGGAGAGTACAGGAGGCTGCAACGCCCTGCAGAAACCAGGGACGGTGCCAAGCTGCCTCTTCTCACACTGCTAGTGGCACCGAAACAGGTGATAATCTTTTCGGAAACACTCTTTCTGCAGATCCTTAAGCAAACACAGGTAGCAATGTTCTCTTCTACAATCGACACCTCCACACTCCCTCCCTCATGCCTGTCACCTGTCACATTTACACAGACTGGTCCCACAAAATACTTTTTAAATGTGCATTTCTTTAATTTTTAAAAATATACACAGGAGAAGCCATGTGTTTTACATCAGAATACACACATTAACAAAGCATTTCTTAGTAATCCAAAATTCTATTATAGCAGTCTGAAATTCATAAATTAAATATAGCAGAACGTTTTAACGTTAAAATGAAATCCCTGAAGCTACTGGATATACTAGATTTTTTTCCAAAGTCAAATGAACAGAGCATATGGTTTGTGTTAAATAAGGTTTATTGTTAGCTTTATTGCCTATAGTCTATAAGATGCAACTTTATTGTGCCTTTGCAAACAGGATACATTTCTTAAAAAAACTGATCAAAATTTTCCATACATATAGCTCTATATGATAGATTACAGTGCAACACTATTCTTGTTACATAATTATAGAAATACTATAGAACCCAAGCGCACAGGGTAAGCGAAAGAAATACAATCCTGAGCCATCTGAACAAGATGATTTGATGAATCCATTTAGTGTAAGTTTAGCAAACAGAGGAGAAAAATAATACATGCACACTGCAGTCATGAGCAAAATACATTAAATACCTGTGCTTGCTAGACACAGGTGGGAGAAATGGTGAATTTTAGACACATGCACACTCACACTCGCTCCCATTTTCTTCTCCTGCTTCACTCCCATCCCCATACATTCGCTCCCACCCCTTCCCCAAAGAAAAGATCAGGCACTAAATCCTAGTGAATCCCACATCTGCCTTGCCAGAGAACATGAAGCGACTGCTAAAATAGAGTGTAGGTCCTCACCCCGTAACATGAAATGAAGCGTGTGCTATAAGCCAATTCCAGCTGCTCTTGCCTCTTTGGAAGAAGTAAATGAAGCATATGCTCACTACAGTTTAAAACGAGTGGAAAAGTTTTTGAAAACAAAACTTTGTTTTCTCTCCTTCTGTCTTGAAGTAAAATCAACAGTGGACAACTCTAAAACTAACTGCCTCATCCGATATTAAAATACATTTGTCATTCTATTTTTGGTATCTATTCAATTATAGTTCAATAAAAACAGTTGAAGGTTTTTACCTGCTTAAGGTAAACACTATTGTACCACATAAAACCTGTCCCAGTGGGACAGGCATATGAAGCACCAAAACCTTCTGTGTTCCTTGCGAATATTCCCTCAGGAGCACAGCATTCTAGTGTTACCAAAGATAATGTACATTAAGTAATGAGAGATATTTTGGTTTGTGTCTTCACCTTACACATCCCAGTGATGAAATTAACCAAACCTTGTCTCCATGCCTTCCCTGAAAATAACCTGAGTCTGCTGACTAAGCAGTCTGACTAGCATGCTGGCCAGTCCACTTAACCAGAGGTTGAACTGGAAAACCAGTAGGGTAATGTCTACCAGCAGCGTGTCTTGTGAGGACAACCAAGAATTCTTGGTTTCTGCAGTATCTACTCTCCCAAAGGCTCTAACCAGTGAGTTGGAAAAAACTCACAGCAGGAAAAATACTGAATTTTAACTGCATAACCTGTGGGACTACCCGGAGAGAAAAAAAGGATCCTCATTTCCCACAGAATTTGGTGTGGGTGTTAGTGTCTCTGTATAAATCAGCTGCTACAGAAAAACCAAAACACAAGATTTACTTTCTTATTTTCAATTAAATGCTCATACACTCACAAAATATTCACACACCCTATGAATATGAGGTGGCTCTTTGCTTCAAATTTTTTTAAATCAAGAGGCACCAATACCCGTTCATTTATGTATTACAAGTCTCATAGAATCAACCACTAAAACAGCAATGGCATCTGTGATGATCACACAGAGGAGAAAAAAATATCAAAGACAACCTTAGCCACTGCACTTCAGATTGTACTTGAAAGCACAGATGCTGTGGCTATATCAGAATCTTACAGTAAGGTTTTATTGGTTTCGCATAGTTCCATGGCCTTTGTCCACAACTGATAAATGGAAATGGTTCTGAAGAAACCGCTCTGTAATTGTTTTCCATGTATATCACTATTATTACTATAAGTTTAACTGTAAAAAACCTTGGCTCTATCATGACCTCTTGTGAGTGGAGGAAGAGTGGATGGAAAGCATCCTTTCTGCACTGCTAACACACAGCCTCATGGCGAGGCACTCTAAAAACCATTAGTGAAGGTGTTTCTAGAGTACGAAGGGCAGCACATTGCATTTCAGCATCTTTGGTTAAGTTCTGGCCTCTGCAAATCCACCTCACCTTCACATTTAGTCACCAGTGAATTTTAAGTTCATGTACTGAAAGGTCATAAGACATTGTTTTCACATTGTCAGACTAATGAAGAGTTTCAAGGTTTTGGTCCTAACTGGTTTAATGGACCTTATACTGAAGGCTGTAAAATTAAATGCTTCAGTTAAAGCATGTTCTTTTAAAGTTTCATGCGCTGCACAGAAAACTCAACAGGATTCCCAACACTAGGGACGAGCAGGGCTCTAGCTAGTGGGCTGAGCCAACTCTGTGAAGGGTCTGGCCACCAAAAATATTAAATGCCAGCCTCCAGCACAATGTCTCTATTATTTGAACTTTATGTCAAGCCTAAATGTTGTGTAGGTGTTTAGGGTGGAAATAAGTTGTGAATAAAACTAAGTCTGGCCTATCAAGAAGAAAGTTTTTAAAAATGATGACACTCTGGATTTTAGTTCTAAGGAAAAATATATAATAAACCAATTTTATTTCCTCAGCCAGAGTACTGCCTGGAATTCTCTACTTTCACTTTAGAGTCCAAGGAGTTTCTCTTGTTCTCTTCCTTCAATTGCTTTAGTAGAGAGAGGGAAAACTTTAGAGAGGTTTCCAACAGGAAAGCAGAAACTTACAACAAAAATCACTGTGGGGCCAAGACTCGCTGTGAGGCCAAGACTGAAGTAGTATAAAGCGAGCTTTCTGAGCCAGGCCAATCATAAATCCTGGCTAAACTACAGAGTGCACAGAAGCCCTCAACACAAGCCTGACTACACACACTCTGCAATCCAGCAGGTCCTCACTGCGGAACCACTTTCCTTTACAAACAAATCTCAAACTCTCTCAGGTAAACATTTCAGGATAAACCACCCAAGCTGGTGTACTACTGCAAATGCTGCCGTCTCCAAATAACTTAAAACTGGAACTATTATCTCCTTCCCCACCAAACTAAGTCAATCTGCATTTTACAATGTGAAGTGTCACATTCTGCTTCTGTGTTTTCTTCTTTTTTTCATAGTCTCACGAAAGTTTTCCTATATTGTTGAGTTCCATGTCAGTTGAATAAAGTTGCGAAGTATTTGGTGATTTCCATATAACATTCTTTCCATAATGAAGTAACTTCATGAGTTTAAGTCAAATTTATGTTCACTGAAGTCTTTTCCATGTAGTTCATCATACAAAGAAAGACTCTTACACATGGCTATTTCTGGACAGTGCATTAAATGAAGATACCTCACAAGAGAAAAAAAATCATTATCTGTATCCATTAGAGTAATATACAGATTCACAGTCAATGAGATGAAACACTTTGCAGAAGAGAGGCATTAAACAGTATACTATTCAAATACAAAAACAGCAATAAACATATTCTGCGCGACAGAAAATTTGCTATCTGCTAAGTTTAAGGATTTAAAGTGATAAGTCTCGTAGCTGCATTTTAGGACTGGAACATGCTTCTTCCCTCCCAGATACACAATGTTTGATGCTGGTGCACATACACACACACACAACACTGTGTCTGCAATGATATACAAATGCAATAAATAGCCAGGTCCTAAAGGCAGATTTCAGAGAATAGGGCTACTAAAACCAAAAAAGCAAGTATCAACTTAAGAACACTTCTAACTTCAGAATTTCATTTTATTGAACACACTTTTTAAAAAAAGCACCCCTCAGCAATAAAAGCAAATCAAAAATAGTACTCCCGCTCTGTTTTGGCAGAAGATTTCTCACAACAACCTGCTAAAGTCGGGATGGAATTTCAAACAGGGAGCCCACGGGGGCTACAAGCAGGGCTCAAGTGCAGGTCTGCTGACTTCTCGGTGAGAACTGGAGCAGAGGAAAACATCAAAAAGCAAATTTTGGAATCTATCACAGCTTTCTCTCTTAAGCAAAAAAAAAAATACAAGTTAGTTTATAACCACAATTCAGTTTTTCAAACTTTTTCTGAAGAATTTTCATTTAATTATGTATACATAACAGGGAAATAAAACTTTTCCACAAACATTCTCAAGGCTTACAATTATCAAGAAAATGACAAAAGTAAAAGCAGGAGAAATATTAAACACATGGCAGGTAGGTCAATTTCTGTTTCTGCTCTTAAAAAGTAAAAAAATCACCATATAATTAAGTACAAAAACCTGCATTGAATGACAACTGCTGGTGTATTGACTTGATCAGAAATGAAGACCAAGAATATAATAAAGCCCTATGATAATATTCATCTCGAGCACTCCCCTCAGTGTACACTAAAATGTTGGCAAAGTTTCTGGAGCATTAGCTTATATAAACACGGGAGTCCTTGGTTAGCTGCATTAAATGGAACATTCTCTTCTGAAATGCGGCCACAATTCAGTTTTCACTTACAAATTGCTAAAGTTATTTCTTCAGAAAAATATCTGCTTGGCATCTCCTGGGCTTTGTTCCATTGGACAATACGGACACTTTAATCTAAAGACAAGGAAGAAAATACTGAATCAGGACAAAGACCAGTGGTGAGTCTTCAATTTTCATCTAGTTATAGAGTATCTTCAACAGTTACACCTATACACAGAAACAGATAACTGTATTTTGCTTTGAGGCTTAACTGTGCTTTCCCTTAATGTAAAAGCCAAGATTTGAAGGGTTGCAAATAAATACCAGTTAAGCCAGGCCCAAATCAGTGAAAACTAACTTTTCTAAAAATTGCTTTTATGGTTTCACAAATAAATCCATTTTTCCTTCTCCAAGATTTAGGCTGCACCTGTCTCTAAATGGATTTAAAATATATGGATCACACCATCCACTTAAGTGCCACAAATATGTTAGCTGCTGAACCGAAGGGGCACGTAGCCTATGAAGAATGCAGTGGCACACAAAATCAGCATGGTCTGAACCAAGATCAAGATCTGGCTTCTAGTCATCACCAATCGGCATTACTAGGTTGCATGGCCAGGGGAGAGCAGCCACAATTTTTTATATGTCAGGTCCTTCTCATAAAAGGACTTTACCATAGTGAGTCTGAAATATATGCCAATGAAAAATACACTGGCTTCTAAGCCTGTTGGGCTTATTATCTATTAACTACATTAACAAAAGGTAAATGAAGGGAACTGGTTAAATCACCATATTTCCATATGGCAGAATACTCTGCATTTTCAAAAAGTTTGAGGGCTCTTTCTATAGCATATAAAAGATCTACAAGACATCACTAAGTGAAAAAAGAAGAGTTCAGAACAGTATACAGAATAGTATGCTACCTTTTGTGTAAAAGGAGGGGAGAAAGGACAATGTATCACCTAGCCAAAAAGTTAAAGAATTAAAGATCATGTTTACAAGTCTTGTCACCAAATTCATGAATAAACTACTTGAAAAGATGACAAATAAGTTACTAACAAAAGATGAGATACCACCCACTATGCCAAATGAATAATTAAGGAATCTAATTATTCAGCTACATTTATTTATTTATTGTCTTCATTACTTCTTAACCTCATACTAAGTTCCAAAAGAAAAAAGCTTTTTCTAAAATTTGAAAAATAAGACACTTACTTGCTACCATTGAACATTTTATTCAGGGCATCTCTTGATATAATATGACCACAGACCAGTTTCATGGGTGGATTGTTATCTGTGGTTTGCTGACGAAGAATAGGACAGGCAAATATAGAGTGATACCAGCACTTTTTGCCAAGGTCCACTTCAATCTGTTCAAAGAAAGTAAAAAGACTCAAATTATATTTCAGAAAACCATCCACATATCAATATGTATTATGCAGTAAAGAATACTTATCTTCTCATCTGAATGTAACTCTTACAGGCATAAGGATTCAAAGCATTACTTTGTAATTCTAAATTAGCCCTCAAAATTACTTAACATTATTTTTCAAACTAAATTCATATTCCTGAGGGTCTCATAAGCAAGGCAAAGCTCTGGAAGTCAACCAGAGCAGTCAGTGTAAGATGCTGAAATTTTGTTTTGCAGCACACATAGCTAGGTGACAAGATTCAGTGTACAACCACTTTAAACACAGACATAATGTGGTTTTCCATGTTTTGTGTGTAATGGCCCAGAGAAATCACCTGAAACAAGACTTTTGTGTTTCAGCAGGACTTTTCACAATCTGTACACCCCACTGTATTAATAAGAACAAACAAAACCTATGATATCATCTAGCATAGCAGTTAGCAAGCACAGGACAGAGGTTTTATAAAACGTCAGTTCTGTTTTCTTTCCTTCTAAATGCAAACGGTTATTGCCATAAGTCTATCACCCATATTCTTTCAAAAAAGTTGACAAAAGTGTAACCAAATAATCCTGAAAAAGCATAATCAGACCACCCCTCCAATTGCTTTATTACACTGACACACAGGCTTCCAATTTCAATGTGCTCAGTTCTAGCATGGAAGTGTTGGAGATGCTTACAACACAACAGGGAACTGCCAGATTCTTGCAGGCACCTGCCTCAGCAAAAGGAGTGAAGGCTCGAGTCTTTCATGAGCAGAAGTCAAGCAAGGGTGCTGCTCGTGTCCTGACCACACGCAGGACTAAGAATGCACCTGTGCCTTTAATCAAAGCAGAGCTCTGAAAAGAATCTGGGACAACTAACTGACAGTTACCAGCTGGGAGAACAAGGTAAACGCAAATAAACCCATGAACAGGTGTGGCAGAAAAGCAGCAAAATGTCAGATTATATTTTAGCCCTCTGGGTCTCTGACACAACTGTAACAGAATAATTTCAGGCAAAGTTTAGTGTTTACTGTCAGAGACCTGGCAGAAACACATACACCTTTGTCACTCCATGTCATAACTACAATGACATCAAAACTTGAGGACCTACTATGTGTCCTGTATTATTCTGAGCAGACCTATGCTATCACTAGCCTTCAGTAGTCTCATAAAGAGAATGGCCCCTATTTTAGAAATGAATTACTACTACTTAAAGTAGTTGTAGAGTTGACAAGTGACTGGATCTGATGTGTGAAACCATAACTCCTTTTCTGCACAACGGCAGTGGACACAGCTCCAGAGTGCCACTGATAACTACATGTATCAAAGGGGTGATCTTTATTTAACAGCCAGGTACTTAATTAGTATTACAAAAATGTAACCAACAAAAACCACAATCTCAAAAATGTCAATGATTAAACTCAAATAAGCTGACTCTTATATAGAATATATACTATGAGGGCTTTGTCACCTGCACTACAGAGCACACTACATGCTATACAGCATATTCCACACTCCCTACTTTGACATTTTCCTTTCTTAGCTTTAATCACCTCTCTAAATCATAATTTTAATAGATCTCCTGCAGTGCCTCCAAAATATACCAACCCATTTCTATTGCTTAATCATGTGCACATATACATAAAAGTATCTTCTGTCAGTTGCCTACAATAATTCCTGGTTAAAAGACAAGTGAGGCTTTAAAAACCCTTAACTTCTACTTTCTTTTAATGGCAGGAAAGGTAAATAAACAAGAGAAAATGGAACTCACAGGTAATTCATCTTTCTGATTCCAAACTCCAGTGCACTGCCTCTGTTCAATGACGGCTTTAATATTAATTAGAGCTGGCAGAGCCACACAACCTGCTGAGAAACTGGGAGAGCAGAAGAGGAAATGTCAGTGCCAGGCCAGGTGTCAAATTTGTTCCCGGGAAATGTCAATTCCCCTAGACTGTGCAGAAGACCCTAGCCATGGGACAGGGCACAGAGCCCTCATCTTTGCTAAATCACTGTCCTTTCCACAACCCCCAAAAGTGCCTGAATTTTACAAAATTACTAGATTTATTTTATTTTATTTTTTTAAAGATTTATTTATTTATTTATACAAGCACTGGATACAGTCAGAAGCGCGGGAGGGTGAGAGAATTCACCAGAGCCAGAGCGGGGAGCAGAGCAGGCAGAAGGACCGAAGTACACTGCTAGGGGAGCAGCGGGCGGCAGGAGAGGTCTGCGCGCCATGTGGGACCCTCCTCCGGTGGCCGGGGAGCAGCCGGGGATCAAACCGGCGCTGCAGAGGCTGCAGGCAGCTTCGCAACCCATCGCTCAACCGCTGCGCCACTGGGGAGGCCCACAAAATTACTAGATTTAAAGGGCTCTGCAAATCAGTCATTAACTGTATACTTAATATTATTGAGATTCTTAAACATTTTCTTGCGTGGTTCCTTGCAGACCTGGATCATCCATGTCCAGGGGCAGAAGTACTCATTCCTCATATGTGTAAGTGCTGGTAGTCAAATCTCAGCTGAGCCCCTCTTCAGAACTATCCTCAGTTAAAGAAAGCTACCCAACCAGGTTCACACCTGATGAGTGCTCCATATGAGGACACAGAAGTCCAGCCCTGTTGTCCCAGTTTGGGACAACTCACTCCCATCATATCTCCAGAGCATCTCAGGGGTGGTTAAGACCTTTGGTGAGAGTGCATCAGAGTCCAACTTTTCCCTTTGTGTAATCTTGCTGCTTTCATTTCCCTATCAGGGATGATCACAATAAACTTCCTGCATATCAATTTCCACCCATTCCAGAGAAATTGACATGCAGCCCATCCATGCATCATAGGTTAACTGTATCCCCTATCTTCAGTTGGAACACCATATGGAAATGCCGATTGTACCTTAATCATCTGTGTAGCCCACACAATGTCTGTCATATAGCTGGGATTAAAAACACTTAACAAATTAAAAGAACAGAAGAGTTTAAAAAAAGTTATTTTCTTAAAATAGGTTCTTACATTTTTTTTGGTTTCAGGACCTTTTACATGCTTAAATTAGACTCTCAAAGAGCATTTTTTTTTTTTGTGGGTTATAGCCATTATTATTTATTGCATTAGAAATTAAAGCTTTAAAAAACTAATTCATTTAAATATAGTATTACAAAATAAAAACAATATTACATGTTATCATAAGTTGTCCTTACAAAAATAACTGTTTTCCAAAACAGTTTTTACAAAAGTGGCACTGTTTTTACACTGTCACAAATCTCTTTCATGCCTGGCTTAATAAAGACAGCTGGGTTCTTATATCTTACTCTATATTCAATCTGTTTTGATTTGTTTGTTGAAGTAAATGACAAAATTTTAGCCTCACACAAATATTACCATTTAATTGTCCTTTCAGAAATTGCAACATTCTTCTTCAGTATCACACCACATCTCAAAGAGTAGCATTTCTTAAAAGGTTAGGGACAAAATGGAATCTATATCCTTACCACTGATTTTTTATGCCCTGCTATATTAACATCCAATGGTCTATCTTGCACTTGGAATTTTTTACTCAAGCATGATTTTGTAAGATCATACTGAATTAAGATAATCAAGAGTATTAACACATTTTATTATATAATACCAAAAATAATCAAATTCATTATTATCACCACCAATCCCATCGGAATTCTTTTAAGTATTGGGAAGCTGTAAAGCTCACAGTGGTGGATATGAATTTTTCAACAAAATTTAGTTTAAAGCCTTGAATTTTAACATCATGGCAAAAGATGCTGTCAGTTGCTTTCTTTGATGTGACAAGTTCACTTCATTCATTTGAAAAAATGTCCTCCAAAAACCTGAGAATGAATAACTTTGTCCTTTAGCTAGTCTTTCAAGATAAAAAGTTGCAGCTAAGTTATTATTTACTCAAAGCTCAACATGTAGGTGCTTTTTCTCCAGACATATACTTTGTCATGAAGATGAAATGCTTCATGCAAACTTCCTATTTTGTCATACAGAATATTTTGAAAATGTGTATTCAAATTTAATAAAAATCACTTTTAATGTTTCATCAAGAATATCTTAGGGCCTCCCCGGTGGCGCAGCGGTTGAGCGCTGGGTTGCGAAGCTGCCCGCGGCCTCTGCAGCGCCGGTTCGATCCCCGGCTGCTCCCTGGCCACCGGAGGAGGGTCCCACTTGGCGCGCAGACCTCTCCTGCCGCCCGCTGCTCCCCTCAGCAGTGTACTTCGGTCCTTCTGCCTGCTCTGCTCCCCGCTCTGGCTCTGGTGAATTCTCTCACCCTCCCGCACTTCTGACTGTACCCAGTGCATGTATAAACAAAACAAACAAACAAACAAATAAATAAATAAACATGCCTCTATTAAAAAAAAAAAAGAATATCTTAAACTAACATTCTTAAACTGCAAGTCTGTGGTGGTGAAAAATACAGCAGATTCACTGCCCCAACCCTGCCTTGCTGGTAGATTTTCAGTAAAAAAAAGGGGGGGGAGCTTGGAGGGAAGAGGCACTGCTCTTCCTGGAAGGTCCAGCCCCTATGAATCAGAGGTGGCTTTTAAAAAGGATGTCAGAGATGAACATAATGGCTTCAACTAAGGATTAACAAAAGCAGATTAACTCTAACCTCAAAAGACCTTACCTGGTTGGGAGATTTCAAATAAGTATGGAGAGACCACTGGCCCAAACTATACTAAGGATCAAACACTTTAGCTCACCATTATTTTCAGACTATCTGTGCAAATGTCAATACCATGGAAAAGGTTCTCAGCGACTCCGAGGGGTTCACAGTCCATACTTTAAGAACCCTGCCCTATAACTGTGTCACTGCCAACTGTGATGGTCTCCTGAAATACCAACTGCACTTTTCTTCAGAAAGACAAATGTTCTCTTAGTTTTAAACATTAATAACTACATAACAGGTTCAGAACTGACCAGTGCAGTACATATTTCAATAATAGGACTAACTTCCATACCTGACACTGAGAGGGGACTCCACAGAGAGCCCCAAGAGGGCACAGGCATCCCGTGTAAAGATGTCACAGATGTCAGCCCACTGGTTTGCATCAAGCAGGTGAACATACGGTGAGTTTTCGATCCCTTGTCTCAGGTACACAAGGCTTCCCATCAGAACCTGAATGTCTAAACAAAAGCAGCAGCAATTTGAAGGCATGAATGACCCATGAAATAGATTTCGCTTGCAGGTAACCAGTTGAGAAAGACAATACTCCCAAATGACATAGCCTAAAAGAATTTCTTAATAACATCTTTTAAAATCTGGTCCTAAAGCTTGATTCCCCCTTTTCTGTAAATTAAAGAAACAGCATACAGAAAAAAAGGAAGAAAAAGGAAGCACTAAATATTGAAGTTAGTTATTTTATTCTTAGACACAGCACAGTACAGTCGCCATTATGAAGAGGAGTAACAATTACATTGTAAGTGGGGCCATCATGTATCTCTGGCTGTAGCAGTAGGCAGTGCTCCCACGCAAGACAATGGAGGTTAAGTGCAGCCACCCTTATGCACCCGCAACCCTCAGAAGCTTCGTCCTGGCAGCAAGGGGGCAAGGGAGGAGCAAGTGCATAGTACTCTCGCGTCTCTTCTTAGTTTAACATGGAATCCCCAAAAATGCAATGTTACTTTTTGACTTTTCATTGAGGAGGCTTGAATGTTTTACTTCTGTTCTCAAGTCAAAGTTTTTTTCATGATTATCATCTACAATTGTTTTAATTCATTCTCAAATATGTATTAGATATAGTTAAGATAAACATAAATTCCAAATGGTGGCTGCAGCCTATTCCAAACATTAAAAACACCTGATTGCAGACTCACCTTTTTGATGATTTAGGGCAAATGGCTGAAAATTTTTAGCATATTGCAAAGCCTCTCGCTGATTTGTAGTTCCACCCATTAACAAGCTTATGAAATACAGTCTGTGTAACTTAAATTCCAAGGAGCTGTTTTGGGCTATGAGCATTTCTCGGTTTGATACTGCCCATCTAAAAAAAAAAAAAGCAGAAAAGATTTTAACTGAAATTAAGAACAAAGGCAAGGTGTGTGAAAAATTGCTTGAAATGCAGTAATGAAAGAAAAGGGTTTGGTCTGCCATCTTGTGGAAGGTGGTGGTAATAAGAAACCCTAGGACCAGAAAAAGCTTAACTACATCTAAGGAAGTCCTTCAGTGAAAGGAAGGGAAAAAAATTAAGTTAGATGGCAATTACATATTTAATAAGATTTTATGACAAGGCAAAACTGGCAAGTTACATGACATTTTAAATTCTATAAGGTCACACTTTGAAGAATACTGGTTTTAAACCACTTCGCAGAATGTGTCTATAAAGTGTCATTTCAGAATGTAAAAAGGTGACATACTTAGGTTTTGAAATTAAAAAAGGCAAACAAAGCCTTAGGACTAAAATAAAAAATAGGTGATTTCAGCTCTCAGAGTCCCCAGCAATGGAAAGCAAGTTCATGAATTTTGGGGAATGGCTGGGTTTTACAGAATTTGGATCCCCAACTTTAGGCTAAAAGTAAAGCCCCTTCATGAAGCATCAAAGGCCTGGACTCCAAACCTTTGTTTTGGACTCCTGAATGTCTACAAGCCATTGATAAAATGGAAGATTGATCTCAGCACTAGCCTTATGAATGCCACACCCCAAGAAGCCTTCCCAGCTCTATGTGTATGAGAGACAGGAGTTGGCCAGGGAATGTTACTTCAAATTTTACGATCCGAAATGTAGCCCATCACATACCTGCAAACAACTGGACCATACCGCTAACATATGGCCTCCCTGTTTGCAGGCTGTAGCTGCCCCTGTAACCTTCTAAATGAAGCAGAGAAGTTTACATCAGTCCATAACTCTATATGTGCCATCCCAGGTTCTGACATTGTTAGAACAGCAAAGGGGACTTTAGCTGACATCAGGGCATAAGGGGAAACCTCAAGCCCAGAGGCCCTAGTCTACCTTGTGTGAAACATTTACATGAAGGATTCCACTATGAGAGAAAGGCCAAGCTAGAGTCTATATACATATTTAAAGGATGCCTAAAATTTACATAGAGTGGCTCAACTGTTAGGCTGCCATTTATGTGCCAAGAATAAACCCAAGAATGAATCACACCCTACGTAAAGGTAGAGGGATTCAATATCAGGGAAAATGTTCTGAAGACTGGCAAGTTTTATAACTTTTGGTCTTTGTAGATATGGGTAAAAGCATTCCTCAGGATGGGTAAAAGCATTCTTTACCAAGACAGAAAAAGCTTCAGAAGTTGCCAAACAACTGCTGAAGGAAATGATCCTTTGCTTTCAATTGCCCAATTCTATTCAGAGTGATAATGGACCCACATTTATTTCATAAGTTGCTCAGAAAGTCATGCCTTACAGATTACTTGGAATTTACACAATGCCTGGAGACAATATACATGACAAACAGAAAATGAATCACACCTTAAAAAAAACCTTGGCAAAACTATACCATGAAACCCATGTATGTTAGGATCAGGTGTAGTCCATTACCTTCCTTCGGATAAAAGTGGTTCCCAGCAAAGGGCTACATTTAAGGCCCTTGGAAACTGTCTTTGGAAGACTACTCCAAGTCTCAATTTTGAAAACTGCACCAGACACAGAACTTGAATGTAGGATCAAATAGTATGTAAAACATATCCAGGAAATTCTAGCTATAACTCATAACTCTGCATGCCCTAGGATCTCTATGCCTCCAGATAAACCACTGCATCCTTTTAGATCTGGTGACTGTGTCTTACTTAAGACCTAGCAGAGTGGGGATGCTAAAGCTCAACAGACAGAGCGATCATCTAGTCTTTATGATGTTTTGTTAACCACTCACACTTTTTTCAAACTTGTAGGCATAAAGTCCTGACTGCATCACTTCCAGGGTGAAGAAAAGTCTCAGAAGATATGACCTGGAAGTCAAAACCCTTTGGACTTGTAAACCTGTTGAAGACCTGAGACTATTTAAGAAAGAGACAAAAAACTTAAATATTCTCTTTCAGCTTCTGTTGCAAGATACCCCAGGATTGACTTCCTAATGCACACTGGAAACCCTGAAATGATGAATAAGGCTAACAGCCTTCCTCCTTGGTAATTGCTCTATTTTTTTTCTTCCAAAGTTAGAGTATGTAGAGTACGTAGGATGCCATCTGAAACCTTAAGACTTCAATTGTCAGCACTCCCCAGTTCTGGGAATTTGAAAAAAACAGGTTTGAAAAAAACAATTTTGACTTCATGTTGGTTTTGATTTTGGCTTTTAATTTTTAATAATTTTGATTTTTTGAGAGGTTTTAGTATTTTGATTTTTGAGAGGTTTTTTAGACTGATATTTTATTTTTCCTCTTTGTCTCTTTGCAGGAGGTTATTTTTCTCCCAGGTAAATGTGTGGTTAAGCAAACAAAAAGCCTGGTTACATCAATGTGAATAAAACTGTCTTTCCATCAGGCAGTGGTGAGAAAAATCTACCATCAGAAAACCAAGGTTTATCCTCATAAGGAAGCAGTGACAAAACTCTTGTGTCTTTGCAAATAGGAGCACATCTATAACTTCATTAAGAGATTCCAAGTGTGGAACTCCCCAGTGGCGCGTTGAGTTGAGCACCGTGCTGTGAAGCTGTCCGCAGCCCCTGCAGCACGGGTTCAATTCTCGGAAGGCCAGGGAGATTTCCACATGGTGCGGCAGACCTCTCCTATTGCGCCCGCTGCTCTCCTCAGCAGTGCTTTCGGCCTGACTTCCTGTTATGCTCCCCACTCTGTCTCTGGTGAACCCTCTCACTCTCCCGCGCCCCTGGCCTATACCCCAACTATTGTATAAATAAAAAAATCTTAAAAAAAAAAAAAGACATTCCAAGTGGGTTAAATTAAAAAACTAAGGGAGCTATGTGTGGTATGTATCTTTCCCTTTATGTCTAATTATTCTTTTATCCAGATGATTTAAAAAAAAGGGTATAGACAGGACTATAGAAATTTTGAGCTCAGAAATACAATGGAAACTGGTCTAGGTGCTTCCAGGAAATGTGGTTTAGAATAATCTTGGGTAAATTATTGGTAGAATTAATTTGGAATTTAATGGTTTAGGTTGAAACATGTGTTATCTGTGAAGCTGTGCTACAGACTGTATTGCTTTTTCTCCTTTTCCCTGAATCTTTTGTGTTGGGTGTACACTTCAACAGAAGAGGCAGCCTGAGGTAAACTGCTAAGAATTTAAATGCTAGGTAAAAAGGAAGTTGGGAAATCAAAGGTTTTTGAAAGTTAAGAATTCTAATTGTGGAATTGAAGAATTAGTTAAGGTTTGGTGGAGGAAAAGTGGTTACTTTTGGAATGAGATAATTTAAGAAGATGAGAAGAGTTCTAATTCTGCTAGCACAGTACTTGCAAAGTTTGGTTAGAGATTTAATATCTTAAAATTGTCAGTGTTATTTAGGTAATTAAACCATGTTCTCTCCAGTACTTATTTCAAAACTTCCCAGAAATCTAATTTTTTTAAAATGGTATCTTCTGTTTGATCACAGAAAATTTTATAGAACCTCAATAGAGCTCCTGAGACACTACATAAAATTTCTCTCTTTCCTTATGTTAAAGACAATAGATGAATTCAACTTATTTGTTATTTACCTGGTAAACTGGAACTTAATGGGAAGCACTATAGCTTGAAAGAAATGTTTCACCTTAGCATATACATGAATCCTAATATTGGCGTTCTAAAACTTATGTGAAACTTCTTGAGTGCATGATATGTTCTGATTAATAACTGCTCATGAGTCCTGATTTACAATGTTGAACAAATTTCCCTATCAACTATGTTACTACCCTAGCTTTAATTTTGGTTATTTCAGAGTTTTAAAATTTGCAGAAATTGTTTTCTGGTGAAATTAACAGGAAAAACACACCAACAATATTTTAAGAGTCATGCTAATGATTCAATCTTGATGGAACTCTTTCTTCCTCCTCACCCTCTAACCCCCCTGCTCTCCCTTTTCTCACTTCCTATGTAAGTAAATCCTGTTACTGCTCTTTCTCCCTGTGGGTCTACTTTTGAGTGGTGTCCTGCAATCATAAGCACTCAGGTGAAGACTGACCAACAGCGTCACCCCCAGTTCCCTGTTTTCTTTCAATGGAGCAACTAACTTGAACACTTTTGCCTGAATGCTAGCCAAACCAATGGTGGCATTTTGGGTTTGTTTGTTTTACAATCTTGAATCCAAAGTAGAAGTAGCAGCAAATGCTCCATTTAAACCATAAGCAGCTTTCTGTTCTAGTGCAATTTAAATTAAAAGATGGTGAGGCATCTTTTGGTTTTTACATTCAGTGGATTTTTCCAATATGCTCTGTACCACAGCTTCAGGTAGGACTCTCATTCTGGATTTACTTTGCTGTGATTATTTCAAGTCTTACTAGTCTTTTTAGTAGAAGACTCAACAATTTTTGAAAAGCCAAGAATCATTATACTACAACAAGCAAGCTAACCAAAGATTCAGTTAAATCACAAATTCACTGTGATTTTAAAATAAAAAATTCTGTTCCCAAATTTCCAGTGTGGATTATGAGAGCCCTGTCAGCTTTAGAACTTTTTACAGAATCACTGCAGACCAAGAAAAAAAAAAAAAAAAAAAAAAACGCATCCCATTAAGGTCAGTAATGTCACTCTGCTCACATTTTCCTAATGAAAACTTCTGTTCTCTTCCATAAAAAGACCCCAAAATAATACCACTCACTTAGGTAACTAAGTTAGAAGCAACCCGTATCTACACAATTATCCCACAGAAACATTAAGCATTAATTATCCTAAGTGTCAAGACTCTGAAAAGACTTGGCACACTGTTAGCTCCATATTTAGAATTGCTGTATTATTCCAAAAATAATTAAAACACGACTCCACCTTAATAGTTAGCTGTTCTCCCCCAGGAACTTAACTGACAGCATTAGACTGTTTATCTAGCTTTCTCACAATTTTGCCAATCTGGGTTGGTGTCTATTTTTGGTAACACTAAAATAAAAATGCCTCTTGTCAATTCCCATAGCACACTTCACTACAAACTTTCAGAACATTTTTAAAGGCTTACAGTTACCTTCTTTTTCTAGTCTCCTGTAAAGATATATTCTTGAGGACAGAAGCTAAAGTTCAGGAAAATGAGTGACAGTCACTTCACAGATGTGAACTTGGCTAAATGTTATTAGTGACTGAATCAAGAGCTTAAAAAATCAAAAGTTCAAAGTCAAAATAAGTTAGGAACCACATAACTTTGCTTTAGAGACTGAAAAGGATAGTTTACATTTAAATTCAGAGATATTTTCAAATCATAACTTCTCAGATATGGGTTGAATCCATTTCAGAGATAACATGACTCTTTGTTCTTCTGTACGCTACCTAAGAAACCACACAAACCATAGTACTGCACATTTGCGTATACTTAAAACACACTTACACACGCTTCCAACTTTACATGACAGTCTCAGTGATGCAGTTTGGTGGTGTGTCCAATAGCTACCTGTGACAAGTGGCCACCACACTGGACAGCACAGTTCCACAAATTAGCAATAATATATAAAGTACTTAAATATGACACCTCATTTATGGACAGTTTCCTACTATAAAATCATGAAGTTTTATATGCCTCACTTAATAACAGCATTTTATAAGCACAAACTCCAGAGTCTGTCTTCTTAGTTCCCCCTCTGGCCTGGTTTAACCCCTTATTCTTAAATCTCAGGAACAGTTTATTTCAATTATCCCCTTTTTAAAAAGAATATGCTCAATTTCTCTATAGTTGTGGCTTGCCTGCTCCAATAATTTTCAAGTCTTTGGTGAGGATGTAGCCAGATGAGAGATGGTCACATCTATTCTTCTTCCTGAGGAATACCCACTATCTAGAAATATCATATAAACTTTTGCCAGCAACAAACATAAAACAGACAACAGAAAATGACATCACCTCAAATATTTTTTCCCTTTGGCCTTTATATTCCATTGTACTATCTTTTTTCTCTTCAATGTCCTTGCCATTGGGCGCCTCTTTCCATTTTCTTCCACTTAGTTTCTCTTTAATAGTGCAGCTCTTTCTCTACCAGACTGAGTTAAAAATGTATCCCTCAATTCATCTCTTCTGTTTTTTGGAAATAATATTCACCCCCCTCCCCCCCAAAAAAAAAAGAAAGAAGACAAAAATTCAAACTGAGAATAAACCAATTTGTTTAAAACTTGAGTTCATTTTTTTTCTGTGGTTATGTGTGATGATGATAAAAAAAAGTTTTACTCGATAAGAGTGGCCCGGTACAAGCCAAAATCATGAACAAGAAAACAGACACCAGAAACTGCTTCATCACCATCACCCTCATTTCCAGTGGCAGTCAAGTCTGTATGACCATGTGCTTTGGCTTGCTTTCTCCAGTCTCATTTTCTCAAACCTTTCTATGCTTATAAACATTTTACTCACTGATACTAAAATTTCTTTAAGTCTTCCAAGCATTTTCTCCTGAGGATCACCACTGACACATACCACCAAGAACCCACAATAGCCAGCTCATCTCACATCCCTCTGTAGATGTTATTTCTAGACCCATGTGATCACTAGACCTAGTGAGTCAAAGCCTGCATGGTATTACTGTTCATGCCTATCCAATCTAACACCTGTCTCCTGTCTGAACTAATACTTTTTCTCTTCGTCTATGAAAAGGTCTGTAACTTCTCCCTTTCTTATAACCATTCAGTTATTTTCTGTTCCCTTACGGCATTCTAATAAGATTTTGTAAAAAAGAATTCAAATTCTTTTAAAGAAGTGCTCTGAAGTCCTTAGTTTCGAAAAAAAGGGGTTTCCAATTTGCAAGGTTCAAAGTCAGATTCTAGACTGTTGTGTATCCAGCAAGGTAATATTATTCTTTGGCATCCCCTAACACTAACATTTTCTTTCAAAATATTGGTAACTGTACTTAGCTACAAGGACAGTTTCTATTTTTCTAGAATTTCTCCATCTCTTTATATTAAGTCATCTTCTGGTTTTGCTTTTATCTGCTACATGAAAGAGGAGGTCATGTTGGTTCAAAGTTCTCCTTTAAACTATTCAATCATTTATTGAATACCTACTATGAATACATAACGCTAGAGGCCAAGGGGAATTCAAAAAATAAATAAAGCAATCTGGATGAGGAGAAAAAATTGTATACAAATTCAGAAATAAAAGAAACAAACGAGTAGGCAGGCCCTGAGTAGGTCTGTGTCTGCCACTTCTGTCATACCACCATTCTTTTCTGCCTTCTTTCCATTGTCTCTCACTACTTGCAATTAACAGCTAACAATCTCCAGATTTCCTTCTCATCTAGTCCTTGCATAGCTTCTATTAATATTAATTTTAATTTTTTTGATTGCTGTTGTCCTCTGCTTCCCCAAATTCTAGACTTCCTGGAGGAATTGCTGCAGCCTCACCTTCCCTTTTCTCTCAGGGGTGGTTCCATGACGGTTATTCCTGGCATGCACACACAGAAAATGCCACATAACAGAAAGATATTTCCCCCTTGAGGGCTGAATAGGTTAATACATGTAAAATGCTTAGAACAATACTAGACACATAATATACACTTAAGAGGAATTAATGATAATTACCACTATATTCTCCTATGCTGATATTTAACATGGCAACTTTCCCAGAAAAGTGAAGAGGACATTTTTACTGTATAGTACTTTCCACTGTTACTACCAGGTGGAAAGATTAAGTCCTCCTTTGCTTGAGAAGAAGTGCTTGAGATTACAAATAACAGAAAATATTTACAGAAATAATTGATAAGTATGATACTGTTGTCTGCAAAAAAATTGAGATCTTATAAAGCACAAAGTTAAAGAAAAAGAGTTGGGAATTTTCTACATTCTGAAAGGAAAGCCTTGAGTGCTTTGAGAGCTGAAACAGAAAACCCTTTTCTCTCCTGGGAATTAAGACCAACTGATAAGTGAAGTAACTCTAACCATTTTCTCATATTGCACATTCTCCAAATTCACTTAGCTAAAAGAAATAAAATAATATCCCTTGATTTCTCTGAGGGCTATCCCAGGTGAGAGCTATCTCTCAAAATCTCTAATATGTTTCTTACAGAGAGTTCTCTCAAAGTATTCAAAAGAAAACAAACACAGTAACTCACTCCAGAGCTGGTCTCAGAACTCTGACTTTTAATGCTTCCAATATTCGATTTAACTCCACAAATGGTTCTTTCTGACTTGGGTCTACAGATAGACCAGATTCCTGAAAAAAAAACAACAACAACAACAACAACAACAAAACAACAGAACTTTTGTTAGTGGTAATCAGAGTAAAGAGGAGATAAAAACATTTCTAAATTATTAAATATGGGATAAGACATCAAAGATAATTTCTTTATAACATGTACTGCTATGGCAGAGAGTGATGACTGGGCCCCAGTATCATTCTTCTCCCTTTTCCATGATAGTAAGCCCTCCCCTCCAAATTAGCTGGTTACATAAATATATGGAGTAAAACTGGATAGGACTTTGTGAGATACAAATTCTCGCCAATGAAATATGCACTCTTTGCCCCTTCCTGGAACACAAAAAGATATAGTTGAGTTCTGGGTTCCTATCCTGGACTGTAAGAATAGGGACATCTTAGAAATAGCAGTTACAGCAGCCTAGGTCTCTAGGACCTTCAGAGAGCACAGCTACTATATGTGTTGTGGATGACTTACTATCTCCTATTTCTGTTTAAGCTACTGTTGTTTTGGATCTTTGTTATTTGTAAACAAATCTAATGCTGAGTGACACAATATAGTTAAGTAAATTTATATGGACCAGACATACAATTCTCAGAAGGTATAGAGAAAGATATGAGTTACTGTTTATCTGAATTGTTTAAAATAAAAAAGACTTGGATTAGAGGCTTGGTTTACAGACTGACTTTAAATTATTTAAAGTCAAACAGAGTTTGAAAAGACATACAAATTTGGGACTGAATATTAGATCACCAACATTCACTAAGAATCTTCATGGCCTTGGAAAAGTTACTTCTCCGAATGCAGATTCATCATTTACAGAATGGAAGTGATGATTTCTATCTCATGGGGTTGTGGTAAGGAATAAAGACAGAGCTTGGCTTGTGGTGAATACTCAATCATGGCAACCGCTACCACTAGAACTGTGTTAAATGTTCTGAGAGCCTTAAGCTTATGTCTAACAGAAATAAAAGACAAAAGGCTACTCACCTAAAGTAAATTTTAGCTTGAAATTCATGTGATAAACAAAATTATAAGTTGAGCCAGATCAGAACAAACAAACTTTTTGTCCTTTTCTTCTCTGCTATACTAACCTTCCCTTATCAAAAGAGGAAACGGAGAAAGTATTATCACTTCTGACCCCTTGGTTTGTGACATGGGACAAAAATCTGGGGCAGGAGTAAAAAATAATAATTTAAAGAACAAGTGCTAGGAATATAATGTTTGCCTAATTTTTAAAAAAGCTTTCCCAGTAAAATGAGGTTACCTTGATAATTAAAATACTAAAAATCATCTATGGCTTGCAGAAACTCAAAACTCCAAGGAGTTCCCTATTTCAGCTTCAACTTCTTTTTTTTTTTTTAAAGATTTATTTATTTATTAATGCAAGCACTGGGTATAGTCAGAAGCATGGGAGGGTGAGAGAATTCACCAGAGCCAAAGCGGGGAGCAGAGCAGGCAGAAGGACCGAAGTACACTGCTGAGGGGAGCAGCGGCCGGCAGGAGAGATCTGCGCGCCATGTGGGACCCTCCTCCGGTGGCCGGGGAGCAGCTGGGGATTGAACCAGCGCTGCAGAGGCTGCGGGCAGCTTCGCAACCCAGCACTCAACTGCTGCACCACCGGGGAGGCCCTCAGCTTCAACTTCTCACAGTTGGCACACTATTACCTGGCAGAGCTCCTCAGCTACATCCAACATTCCTTGTCGAAAGAAGTGTTCCACCATCACCTCATTAAGAAGTCTTTGGCTGTCTGCCTGCCAGCAGCCATCTATTCCCACACTGCTAATATCAGAATCAAAATTCTGGAAAAAAGAAAAAGAATCATGAATTGAAGAGGATATATCACTTCATATGATTTTCACCCCACCTAATAGTGGCCTTCGTTTCACTGAGATGGCCCCACCATGCGCCCAATTCCAATCATCTATAGCCTATACCAGCAAGTAGTATTTCCCCTGCTCCTTTCTAAAACTTATCATACTCATCATTGCTGGGAGAGTAAATAAATGCATTTTTACAGGGTATTATAGAAAAATAAATGTAATGATTTCTGTGAATACACTGATTTCTAGGCATTATACTACAGCAGTATTTGCAGAGGTATGTAGCAATACCACTAAGAGCACATGTAATGCAGCACTTGAAGGGGGAAAAAAGAGAAATCCCACATGCCCGACACAGAATTAGTAAAATACACAGTATATCCCAACAACTGCAGAAGACAATGAGGGGGATGGGAGTTGGAACATGACCAGGTGGTTAACAGAGCAAGTTTTGGGGCCAATCTATCTGGATTGGAATCCTGGCTCTATCTCACTAGTGGTGTGATCGTGGCTAAATCACTCAAGGTCTTTGAGTGTCAACTTCCTTGTCTTTAGTGGAAAAAATAGTAGCACCTTCCTATTACAGGTTGAATTTTATCTCTCCAAATTCCTATGTTGAAGTCCTAACTTCTAGTAACGCTGGATAATTAAGTTGAAATCAGGTCATTACTGTGGGCCTTAATCTAACAGCACTGGTTTTCTTACAACAAGAGGAAATTAGAACACAGGTAGAGAGAAGACTATCTGTTATAGACTAAATGTGTGTTCATTTCCCTTCGCCCCCAAGTTCCTCCAAGTCCAAAGTCTCAGTGTAACTGTATCTGGACATAGAGTTCTGTGAGGAAGCGAGAAAGATTAAATGAAGTCATATGGGTGGGGGCCTAATCCAACAGAGCTCGTACTCTAACAAGAGGAGGTTTCAAGAAACACCGGAGATCTCTCGTCATTTAAAGATGCAGTGAGAAGGCAGTCACCCAGTAAGCCAGGAAAAGAGGTGGTCTTACCCTCAGGCAATGAATTGGTCATCATGTTGATCTTGGGCATTCTAGCTTCTAAAACTGTGAGAAATTAATTTCTATTGTTTAAGCTGCCCAATTGATGGTATTTTGTTATGGCAGCCAACACAAATGAGAACACAGAAGAAGAAGACAGCTATATAAGCCAAGGAGAGAAGCCTCAGAAAACACTAATCCAACTGATACCTTTTTTCTCAAACTTCTAGTTCCCAGAACTGTGGGAAGATAAATGTCAGTTTAAGCTACCCAGTCTGCTTTTTAAGGGAGCCCCAGCAAATAAATACAGTATTTAATTGGTAGTTGCTACTCTTCTAGTATAAATATTCTAAATTAAAAAGTGAGGTTCATCATTCCGTATCTATTAACATGGAAAAATGTTGACAACACCTAAAGTGAAAAATCAGCAACATCTACAATTTATGACCCCATTTTTGTTTAACAAGAACAACAAAAGAATACTCACAAATATTTGGGGAAAAAATCTGGAAAAATACACACTAAAGTATTAGCAGACATTATTACTAGAGATTACCACTTCTCAGCAAATATTCCCTTTAAAATAACCTAAAAGAGTTTTTAGTTCAGAATAAGTTTGAATAAGCACATTCCATCCTGTCTTTCCACTGAATGCAGCTATAAAACCAGGACAGGACGAATGGAGCAGCTATCTGAGGACACTAAAAAGTGAACAGCAGTACATGCATTAAGGAAGAAGGTCACAGAACTGGTGGTGAGTTTACTACTTTTCTCCTTTTATATCTCTAAGCCTGGATGTAGTACATCCAAAACCCAAAAATGGCCACCTAGGATACACGCAGAGTGTTTCAGGAAAAGTTCTCCACTTCTAGCCATGAAGATCAGGAATGGTTTTTCCTGCCATGCAGGAGAAATTACATTCTTTCCTCCTCCACTTTCTTGCACCTCTAGCTCAAGGCACTCTGTAGGTATATTAGTTTTCTGTTAAGAATTAAAACAATTTTGTTATCTCACAGTTTTATTAGCTGGAAGTCCAAAAAGAGTCAGGTGTTTTCTCTGCTCCAGGTCCCACAAAGCTGCAATCAAGTTATCAGTGCCTAGTCTCACTTGAGGATCTAGGAGGAAATCTCCCTCCAGACTTAATCAGTGCCATGAGCTGCAGAACTCAGTTCCCTGTTTTCTTAACTGCTATAGAGTGGGGGTTGTTCTCTGTGTTCAAGCATATACTGAATGGACTGTTCCTAGCATTAAAGGAAGAATGACAGTTGCTTGAATAAGGTTCTCTTATAATTTCCTATCTATCTGTTGATAATTTCCTTATAAGATTCTGCCTGTTGAGAGATGTTTTATAACAGTCTGTCACACATTTAAGCTAACTACATCTTTATGCTGCCTACGAAAACCAGAATACTCAAAGTGGAGATGGTGGCACTTCTGGACTAAAGTAAAGGCCCAGAAGGTGACTAATGTCTCCCACATTTTACACCCTCAGCATTCAAAAAAAAAAAAAAACCCAGGTATCTGAAGATGAAAGACTACTACAAACTTAGGCATCTGCCTATAATTCTTAAATGTCCACGTGCACCTATAGACAAAAATTACTGAGACTAATTAAAATTTCTTCTTGACTTATCAACCTCATTGTACCCAAACAGAACTTTCAGATTTCTGCTGATTCACTTAATGATTATCCCCCATCCCCATCAATCCCTAACCAAATTATCAGGTATTGGTTTTGCAGGAAAGAAGTTAAGCAACTTTGGAAGAAAAACTGGTCAGCTCAAAACACAAACCATGTCAAAATAGAAAATTCTACTGGGCAATATATATGAAGTCAGAATTTTACTAAATCCACTAAACAATAACTGCTCAGATCAAGCAAAAGAATTCCATGAAATCTTTCCTAATTACATACAAAAAGTAAATTTTTGATCATCTAGAAAACTTTAAAACATACCAGTCCAGTATTTAAACAAAGTATTACAATAATGCACTTCAAGTACCTTTATTTCCATAGGTCCGTGATTACTACCTATAGGTAAGAAAAACTGGCCTCTAACACTCAAAATACCTCTACTATATTCAAGTTCTATAACTTATTTACTAGTTTTGGAAAAAACAACTAATATGAATAAGCACTGTAAAAGGTAAATTTTCTGAGCTCCCTTCTACCATTCTGATTTTCCAGTTTAAACCACTGAAGTAGATAAGTAAATTCCTTTCACAGCTTATTTTCTGCTCATATGTGATAAAAATTAAAGCTAAAATTGTAAAAACAAACAAACAAAAAAAAACAAACCAACAACAACAAAAAAAACCAGGAGGCCAAGGAAATGCAATATAGTATCAGAACTCCTTTTATTATAATTGCAGGTTGGTCCTATTGCATCAGAGCTAGGATCAGTTCCAGCTCCGTTGCTAGGTGACCGTTTGCAAGGCTGCACAGGAAATCAGCAGCACTGCAAACCAGCCAAGAAGTGGCTAATGAAGAGAAATATCTATTATTAGCATTTCTGCTTTACTATACTTTTTCCTTTCATATTTTCAAAGAGAAAAAGACTGGGGAAAATATTCTTAAATGTGAAGGCAAGATTCAAATAAGAATCACAAGGGAAAAAAAAAAAAACCACACCAAAAAACACATTTAAATGTTTTGTCTGTTTAGAGAAGATGTCATAGCTTGAAAGAAAAATCCAGGACACACTAATTTGCACACCACCCCATATACTTTGAGTGCTATTCACATTTTTAATGAATTAAAAAGTTTTAAAATCTGGAAGCTGAGTCACAGGAGGCATAAATAACTTTAATAAAACATTATTATGATATATGGAATCTAAACAGACCACTCTAGCTCTTCAGTCACATCATGACTGGCTTTCATAGTTAACATCTAAACGACATCCATTTCCAAAACACATTTCCAAAATTATTATTGAGCAGATAGTGGTAATAGTACATAACTCAGTATTTCTTTGAACTCCTAAGTAACAATTCTTTAATAATATTAATTTTTTTAAACTTCTCCATCTACTTTTTTTTTTCCTAAAGATTTATTTATGCATACAAGAGCTGGGGTATAGGCCAGAGATGTAGGGGGTGAGAGGATCCACCAGAGACAGAGTGGGGAACAGAATAGGCAGAATGACTGAAATACACTGCTGAGGGGAGCAGCAGGCGAGTCAGGAGAGGCCTGCTGCGCCATGTGGGTTTCTCCATGGCCAGCAGGGGATCAAACTCATGCTGCAGAGGCTGCGGATTGCTTCATAATGCAGTGCCTAACCCCTTGCACCACCTGGGAGGCCCTCCATCTACTTTTGAAGAAAACTTGATGTATAAACCTGACAATGCGGGTGATATTAGTTTGATATGCTTTATTGTATTCCTAGGGAATATATCACTGGCTTTGGTCACTGTTGTCTTTTTATAACTTTGCTAATCATTCCTTTTCATTAATTAAAAAAATTCCACCCAAAACATATATATAGTATTTGTCCATATTTCAGAACTTAATTCTTTTTCTTCCCAAGATATATTCCCCACTGGTATCTTTTTCACCTGTCACATCTCAGTCATAACAACTACAAAACAGGTATTTCAGAACTATCTTAAAACATTCTCTATTTCACTTTGTACAGCATTACTCCAATCACTTTTTAATAGTCACATTTTGCCTCACTAATGAAGATGCTCCATCTAGTGGCTTCCAGAAGCTCAGTTTAGACAACCTGGTTTCAACCTTCTCCTTCCTGAAAACATTACCAGCCCTACAACGGCATTACTGAGTTCCTAGCATAGCATTAATTTTAAAAGGACAGACTCTTAACATCTTTTTCCAAACCTTGATTTACCACTTCCAAGCTGAATAGCTAGGGCATATTATATTACTTAATATATCTGAGTCTCAGTCTTCTCAGCTGTAAAATGGTAACAATGCATCTGCAACAAGTGATAAAAATGCATATAAAGCCACACTCAATAAGTGATAGATATTATCTTCTTACTGACTTCTCCACAATCTCATTTCATCCCATTTAATAAGGGCAAGCAGACCCTCCATTGCTTAATTGAGGTCTATCATTTTACCTTTCCCCACCTGATTGCCTGATTCTAACAGGGGCAGCCACTGCCATCAAGTCAGTAGTTCCTGAGAGTCGTTAACAGGAGTCAAGCATATACTCAGTTCATTTCCTAGCCCCACAAAAAACGCACTTCACTGACTGCTGCTCTGAATGTTATTCATTTTCTTAAAGTAAAATTTAAGATACTAACTCCACTAACATTACATTAATCAAAAGTACAATCTTTAACTTATGGTAGCAGTCTATGACAGAAAACTTTAAGCTACCTCAGAATCTTTCCAGTTTTTTTTGTGTACAAAAAGCACTCTACATGACCAAACCAGACCACAAGACCACAATCTTCTAAAGAACATGTACTAAATTTTTCATTTTCACCTATCCCAGAGCAAATTTTAGATACTTGAAAATCTTTTAAGTATTTACTTTATTTCTCTCTCTCTCTCTCTCTCACACACACACACACACACACACACACCTAAAACAGTAGTCAATTTCACTTTTTTTCTTAGAAACTGAAATTTTTTTAAAAAAGGCAAAAGACTAAGTAAAACATTGAATAAAATGCCCTCAATGGAAGAGAATTTAACTTTTTTTTTAAACATGGGGAGGAAATTTAAAATAGCCCCACACATTATTTGTTTTTAATTAAAAATTGTCACAGAACCCAATGGTTGATTTTTAAGAAGTAGTCATATTTTAGGCATCTGAAAATAAAGCAGAAATATCTAAAAATGTTTTATGTTCACTATAATTAAAAGCCAGAAAATGCACTGGCTAATGCATAAACCTTTTCTGTTCATGTTTTCTAGAGAAGTGATGATTAGAAATCATCACTAATGCATAAACCTTTTCTGCTCATGTTTTCTAGAGAAGTGATGATTACAACACAAGTAACATTAAAGGAAAAAAAGCATTCAGCATGTCAAAGATGTAAAAATTCCTCACTCAAAAACAGCCTGCTCTATAAAGGAGTCAATGGCTTCTTTGGTCGACAGGGTGGGGACATATGTCCTTAATATGGTGCTCACAGGCTGCTGGACAGCATTCCAATTCATTAGTTAAGTCTGTTTGTTGTGGTACTTAATGGCTTGTGTCACAAGAGCTTCAGCTTCATCCTGTTTGTTCACCACCAATTCATGAGTCCACCCAGTCTTTACAAGAACCTGGCTGGAAGCTTGTACAAATTTTCCAAGTCCAAAGTGAGAGAGAGTAAGGACTTTACAAGTCAATGGAGTCTATGCAACAACAGCCTACACAGAATTCCTCAAATATGTGAGAAGCTGATTAACAATGTCTAGGTAGTTTTAGTGAGTTAACAGCTTCCTCGACAGCTAGGGCAAAACAGATGCCAAAATATTTGGGACAGATTACACTGAAAAATGTTATAGAACTAGACAAAGAGACTCCAGCTTTCTTCTGTGGCCTTGGACTATAATTCAACAAATACTTATCAGTATCGATTTAATAAGGTAGTTTCATGTGATGGATCAGAAGAATCTAGAATCTAGATCACCTTAAAACCTAACTATTTTCACAAAAACATAAAATTATTTTTAAAATTTATTGTAAAGCCCTTGTAACTTCCAAGTACATGAAAGAAATGTTCCCAAGACAGTAGTGAGTAAATTAAAATATGTAGTTAGGAACAGTCCAGCTCAAACACATCCCTACCAAAAAAAAGTCAAACTATAGATTACACACTATAAATGTGTTCACTTGACATCCATTCTCAAAAAGATGTTTCCATTTCTGCACCAAATATATTTAAATGCTTTATCTCAAAGATTAGCCAAGATATTTGACAACCTTATGAATATTTGTAAATATTTGCTAGATCAGGAAGAAGACAAGCTTAGCAAGTCACCATGAGATAGGCAGACAAGGGTAAAAGATGATTCTGATGAAAAATATGGTAGGACAATGTAGAAAAACCAGCAAATAAGGACACATGATTATCCTAACAGTGCCAGAATGCAAAGCAGGTGAATTATTTGGCCAAATGCTCCAATCTTGGGGCCCAGTAGTTCACAAAGAGGGATGTTATTGAGGTCATCAGCACCTAGTCCTAGAACCTGGGATCTCTTTTCAGATACCTTCTCTGATTGGCTGCTTTGGAGGCTTGAGCTCATCTCACACCACTGCACCTTCTGATCAAGAAGCAGCCTCCGGCAACTTTCTCAGGTTTGAACCACAGGGATCACCAGAATGCCTTGGTGACTGTCGACCACTAAAATCTGAAGTTTCCTAAATGTACCAGTAGTTACCTCACCCTAGAAAAGCTAAGTGATTCAGTGCTAAAGATGTTAACTGCTTATAAGTAAAGCACTGAGTCAAAGACAGCTTATTCAAGAGATGTCACCAACAGTGGTTTAAGACTATCTGAAGTGATAGCTTTAAGGCTACCTAAAGTGCCCCATTACCACTGTAGTAGTTCTTACGCTAGTACAAACCAACAATCACTTCAGCAATGCCATAGCTTTCCAAAAGGTCCAATGCCAAAGCCACTTTCAAAGCTGTGTTAACTCCCCTGGAGTTCTCAAACAGGCATCACAACCTCAAAACTATTTCAGAGAGTACTCACTATCTTCCCAGACTTTGCTGGCAACTGCCATCACTGATCCAAAAATGGAACTGCAGCTGCCAACAATGCTTCTCTGGCCTCGTTTACTAAACTGAAACCCTCAGCACTATGGGAATAGTGAGAACTCTCTGAAAGGTCACTAAAAGTTCTGTAAGCCAGAGCTACCCGGAGAGTACCCAGAGGCCCTGGCATACAATTTTGTACCTACCACTTGAAAGATACCTCCATAGGAGCATATAGGTCTGACTTGGCAGTCTCAAGTCTAGTCTTTCAATACTCCTGCTCTGCAGGATATTTCTAACAGTTGGGCCAAACAGATGGAGTCACTCAGGATTCCATGAGTTTCCATCTATATTCCAGCTATCGCTCTTGTACATACAGAAAAACCACTCAAAAGTGGTTAGGCGATGTCTTGCTACAAAGAGTTCTTCACAAAAGTTCCTCCTACCTTCCCCGATGTTTACAATGTGTGAACAAAAATGTCCATAACCAGTCATAAAGTCCCCAATGGCTTGAAGTAGTCAGGAACATCAAATAGTAACCTTAGTCTACTACTGCTCTTAGACCCCAATAGGACTATGAACTCCAAAGGCACTATTGGTCCAGTGCTAAAAACAAAAACCACTTACAAGTAAAACACGAGGTCAAAAATTGCTTATTTAAGAGATGCCACAAGAAAAATCACCCAATAAAGATGATTGGCCTTACTGACTAGGAACAAACCCACTCACTCATATAGAAAGCAACACTGGAGAAAACTAACTAGTGTGTCCACAGGAAGACAACAGATGATAAAGGGGTGACAGATGCAAGGGTTGTTACCCTAAACATCTCAACAGAGAGAGAGTCATAGCTAGGGATTACTCAGAAAGCCGAAGTTAACTTCTGTAAACAAATTCCCTCAAAGTAGATTAAAACTTCTTTGGAAATTTACTCATCATGACCCTACAATATAAGCAAAAGGATAAAAAGGATAAGCAAAAGGATAAAAAAGCAAGGCTATAAAAATAGGTTTTTTTGGGACTTTCTGTTTGGTTGGTTTTCAAAACAATAGCAACAGGGACTGTTAAGAATAACACAGTAAAACCAGATTTGCAAAAACTATTAAAAGCAAAGGTGAAAGGAATAACATAAAATAATTTGAGAAAGCTGTTATCAAGGCAGGAAGGATGATGCTAAAAAATACCAAACACTTCCTTCAACACCATACCTTATCAATGGCTTTTCCAACCCGAGAAACACTGCTGTGGATGTCTTTGTGGTCTGAAGCCAATTTTTGAACAGTATCCTTTATTCTTTTACAGCACTGTGTCAAAACAAGTGAGAGTGTCCCTGATAATTCAGCATCTTGGCCTATTAAAAAAGAGAGAGAGAGATTGATTACTTACCAAAGCAACCTCAAAAATGGCAGATAGGTACCTTAGGACACGAAAAGGTGAAAGAAAAGCAAAGAGAAATCAGTGTCTGCTTGGAAGCAGATGGCCATATTCGTAGGAAATTATTTCAATGAATACTAAGAAAGTTATCTTAATTTTATTTCTAGAAATAATATCTTACTATGAAATAAACCATTTTTGTAATTATTAAAATCAGCACAGAATATAAATAATTCTGCCAGGGTATTTTTTTTAAATATGTCTAAGTGAAAAATCTCACTTACTCAATCCATTTAAACTGTTCAAGTCATTCTCAAAACATTTTTATTTCACTTGATTTCCTAAAGAGAAATCATTTAGTCTAATGCTTTGTATCCTATATAAAGAAGCAGAAGAAAAAAAAATGAACAAACTTCTTTGGACACCACTAATGTACAGGTCTGAGACTGCCATCCTTATTAGCCTTGTTTACGAGGCTAGCCTTGGTTGACATCTGGAAAGTTGGATTTAAGAAAGGTTCTCACCACTCTAACTGTAAGAATAGTTCACAGGACCTAACTGTAATATGTCCCACTTTGTTTCTCCAAGTCTGGCGTTTTGGTATGTACTAGGCAGCAGATACCTACTATATGACCAGTCCCTAATAAACACCCTGAATACTAAGTCTCTAATGAGCTTCCCTGGGTAGGTAATCCTTAAACTTGTTACAGTGTGATGTGTGGCCTGTGTGCCTCCCCTGGGAGAGGACTCTCAGAAGCTTTCTCCTGGGTTCCACTGAAGTCCTATACTGATTCCCTTGGCTGATTTTTCTTGTATCCTTTTGCTATAATAAATCTTAGCCACAGATGTGACTATATGCAGAGTTATGCACATTCCTAGTTATCACAAAAACTAAGGGTGGTCCTGGAGACTCTTAACACACACAATAAATCAATTGAGTTACTATGATTTATATCTTTTCCTGTTCTACTTCCTCAGGAAAAAAGGGAAGAGGAAAAGGGAGAGAGAATTAACTCAGTTATATGTGCCATTTATCTCATACATCTAAATATTCCTATCTCTAGCTTCTGAAATCCTACTCCATATTCTATAGCATTGTTCTTACACTTTACAGCGGAATCACCTGGAAATCCAGTAAAACAAAGTAGACGGACACACCCTCCCCCAGAGTTTCTAATTCAAGAGGACAGTAATGCCATGCAAGAATTTGAACAAGAATAAGCCCAAAAATACAGGAGCCCTAGGATGCCCATTCATTCAATAAATATCTATTGAGCATTCAATATTATATGGTAGGGATAACCATGACACAAAATACCAAAAATCTCTGCCCTAAAACTTACTTTCTAGTAAACAACATAAAAAAAAAAAAAACATTTAAAAAAAAAAGCCAAAGAGGTAAGTAAAACAAAAGAGGATCTGTGCAGGAGTGGTGGGCCAGGCAGACTAAAAGAGGAAGGGAGTATTGAGCAGAGCCACTGAAATCTCACAGGGCAAATGAGTTGGTCTCACTGAGAAAGTTGCATTGTAGCAAAGACTTTAAACAAGTGTGGGAATTAACCTCAGGGGTGTCTCCCTCTCTGCACCAGAAAGACAAGAAACCACAATCTTACATCAAAAGAGAAGGAATAGGCCTCCCCAGTGGCGCAGCGGGTTGAACACAGTGCTGTGAAGCTGTGTGCAGCCTCTGCAGTGCGAGTTCAATTCCCGGCCGGCCAGGAAGATAGCCACATGGCGCAGAAGACCTCTCCTGTCTCGCTCGCTACTCCCCTCAGCAGTGTTTTCGGTCGTGTGCTCCCCAGTCTGTCTCTGGTGAATCCACTCACACTCCCGTGCCTCTAGCCCAGTCCTTGTATTAAAAAAAAAAAAAAAACTTAAAAAAAAAAAAGAGAGAGAAGGAATGAATGACCATCTAGATACTTACAACAAACCCTACTCTTGTTCACAGTGCTTTCCCTGGCAACCTCCTCATAGCTGGTGTCCCCATACCTTTCTTTTGTCTTTAGTTGAAGATGGTATTTAAACCTGAATTCTAAGCCACCTTTTTGATTGACTCATTTTTCCCTGGGAATCTCCTGTGTTTACATGAAGGACACATAATTACAAAATTCTTTTTTTCTTAATAACCTTTTCCTTTATTACAGGGGTTCCAGTCCAGAACTCACAAGAGTAAAGGAAAAATTTTCTTCCCCTATCGAGATAAGCATTCTAGGCAGAGGGGTCAAAAGCCTTAATGGAGAAATATATGTAGACTATTCAAGGAATAGCAGAGGCAAGCGTGACTGAAACAGGTTTCTGGCAAAAGGAAAATAGTAGGAAAGGATATCCAAGAGATAAGGGTAGCCCTACTCTTGTAAGGCCTTTCTGGCATAACTGGCTTTTACTCTGAATGAAAGTGATTTTAAAAAAACAACAGAAGATTACAGGTAGAGTAAGTACATAAACCGACATAAAATTTTAAGATGGCCACTCTGGCTGATGACAGGAGTACAACAATAGAAATAAGGAGCCAAAGTAGGAAGTTATGGCAGCAATCCAAATGAGACTGTTATATAGCACAAGGAAACAGACACCAGGGCTAACAAGAGGCAGGTTTTTGCACCAGTGCTAACTCAGCGGATTCATATCCAAAGACTGAGCCCCATTTGTAGGAAGTCAGGGACTTAAACACATTTTCAGTTTCTACAAGGACTGGGTGGGTTTGCATTGGCAGCTGTACATGGTCAGATATGACGTGGCTACATACCAAAAGGTGAGTTGTATAGCTGCATACCAAGGAGTAAAGAGTCAGTAGCCAGGTCCATTCTGCCTCATGGCGGTGACATGATGCAAGATTCATACCAGGAACTAAGTTGCATACCAGGAACTGAGCAAATGGTTGTTACTAAGACACCCCCCCCCTACCCCCCCTGCCGCAACTCCCATCCCACCTCAGGCTGCTTATCTCAGGTCACCATACTTCAAAATGACTGGCTCAGCCCAGATGTGGAGGTGGTAGAAGTGGTCAGATTCCAAATGTATTCTGAAGAGAAAGCTAAAAGGGTTTCCTGATTGGTTATGAGGAAAGAAAAGGGCCCACAGATGACTCCAAGGTCCTTAGTCTAAGCCAATTAGAAAGATGGAGTTGTCTTCAATTAAGTTAACAAACACTAAAGGCTGAGCAAGTATAAAGGTAGAAAAAAGAGAAAGAGCTCTGTTTTGTTGCTGAGTAATCACCCAGAATACATGTAGAGGAGACATTTAGATATATTAACCTAGAGTTCAAGAGCAAGAGCAGGGCTAGAGATACAAATATGTGAGTCACTGGCAGCACAACAATATTTAAAGCCATGAGACTAAATGAAATCACCAAGAGTGATGCAGACACAAAGTGGTAAATGGAGAGTCCTGAGAACTCCAGACTTATGAGACCAGGAAGATAAGAAACTGGAAAAGGAAACTAATAAAGACTACCAAAGCACTATAAGGTTGTAGAGATTGTGGAGAGGGAATACAGTGAATCTTGTTCATTAATAACCACTGAGAGAAATTACAAAAAGGACAAACAGGAGCGTGTCTATAAGGTGACCATCCAATATGGGGAGGTCAAAACAGGTACTGCCTAATCTCTAAATACAACTGCACGGAGCATATAACAGGTATGTCACAAAGTACATGTCAAGTGCTACCAACTTCTAATGTAATTAGGGTAAAAAATTATATAATTCAAGAAATTTTCAAAATCAGTCTAAAAGATATTCCATACATACTTCAGGTCAAAAGAATCTAACAGCTTCAGTAGCTCTGCTCTGGTCATTTCTGGTCTTTCTGTACTTAAATCTTACTTGTCCTCAATAGTTTCCATCTCCTGTTGTCAGTCTCTTGCTGCCCAGAGACTTACTCAGTCTTCTCAATTCCTTTTTTTTTTTAAAGATTTATTTTATTTATACAATAGCTGGGGTACAGGCCAGAGGTGTGGGAGGGTGAGAGGATTCACCAGAGACAGAGCAGGGAGCAGAACAGGCCAGAATGACTGAAATACACTGCTGAGGGGAGCAGCGAATGTCCCTGGGCAGCCGGGAATCGAACCCGTGCTGCAGAGGCTGCGGACAGCTTCACAGCACTGCGCTCAATCTGCTGCACCACCGGGGAGGCCCAGTCTTCTCAATTCCTAATGAATTCTGTCCTCTTCTTCATTTCTCTGTTTATCACATACCATTTAACAATTTCATGTATACGCACCATCATTAGTCTCAAGTAAGTCCCAAAGGGAATAAAATGGTCTTACTGTACACCCCACAGTCTTAGGCCTTGCACATTTGCAGTCACTATTAAAGATTTAGATAGTGGTAAATAAAACAAGGGGAAAAACAGTTAAAAAGAAAACCATATTCAACAAATAGTGCTGAGATAATTAGATATCCACATGCAAAAAAAAAAAAAAAAGCCATACCCCAAAATTAACTAAAAATGAATGACCTATATAGAAAAGACTAAACTGTTAAATTTTAGAGGAAAACAGTTATCTTCTTCACCATGGATCAGGCAGTAGTTTTTTTATATGTACCAAAAGTACAAGTAATTTAATTGGACTTCATCAAAACTAAAATTTTTGTGCTTCAAACACTACTACAGTGAAAAGACAATCCACAGAATAGAAAAGGAAAATAGAAATATTTTCCCCATCATTAAATAATAATTCAGATAAGTATCTAGTGTCCAGAATATATTTTTTTAAAAAACCTCTTACAACTCAATGATACCAAGACAAATAACCCAACTTAAAAATGAGCGAAGGATTTGAATAGACATTTTCCAAAGACATATAAATAATTAATAACCATAGGAAAGGATATTCAACATTAGTTAATAGGGAAATATAAAGCAAAACTATGATGAGAAGCTACTTCATGCCCACTAGGATAGCTATAATGAAAAAGATGGATATCAAGGATGAGAGAATTTAGAATCCGCATGTATTACTGGTGGAATGTAAAACCGTGCAGAAAATAGGGGCCTCCCTGGTGGTGCAAGGGGTTAAGATGCAGCCTATGAAGCAATCCGCAGCCACTGCAGCACCAGTTCGATCCCTGGCCAGCCAGGGAGCAACCCACATGGCGCAGCAGACCTCTCCTGGCTCACCCGCTGCTCCCCTCAGCAGTGTACTTTGGATGATCTGCCTGTCCTGTTCCCCACTCTGTCTCTAGTGAATCCTCTCAACCTCCCACACCTCTGGCCCATGTCCCAGCTCTTATATGCATAAATAAATAAATCTTTAACAAAAAAAAAAACTGTGCAGAAAATAGCTTGGCAGTTCCTCAGAAAGTTAAACAGATACTATATGACCTAGGATACATATCCAAGAGAAATGAAAACCTATGTCTACATACAAACTTGCACATGAATGTTCACAGCAGCATTATTCATAATAACCAAAAAGGAGAAACAATTCAAATGCCCAAATGATGAATGGATGAACAAAATGTGGCTTACTATATGACGGAATCTTATTCAGACATAAAAAGCAATGATGCACTGATACATGCTATAACATGGATGAACCTTGGGAACATTTGTTAAGTGAAATAAGCCACACATAAAAGGTCATGTATGTGTGATCCTATTTATTCAATATATTAAATGTCCACAATAGGAAAATCTATAGACAGAAGTATCTTCATGGCTGCCAGGGTCTAGCATAAGGGTGGAATGAACGAGTATTAATAAGAGGCTTCTTTTGGGAGTGATGAAAATTAGTAATGCTCATGGCTGCGTAACTCTGGACACACTAAAAGCTAGTGAACTGTATACTTTAAGAGTAAATTTTATAGCATATAAACTATATCTCAATTAAAACTATACCTCAATTAAAATATGGTATATAAATTATATCTCAAGCCATCATTCCTAACTATACACACGTCTGCTTCTACAAATTAGTAGACAACTAAATAAACACAAGTTAAAGAATAAACAAGCAAAAACCAAGCAGAAGAGGGAGGAATTTGGAATTTAACTGAACTTTTTCATACCCTAGCCTTAAAAATCAACTGATATTTTCAAATCTTAGCAACTTAGATATCTGAAGTTTGATGCTGTTATCTCTTCTTCTTTTACTATCTTCAAGTCTCTCTACTTTTTGGTTTTCAAATTTAGAAAAGACAGATAATGGTAGTATGCAGTCAATTAATTAACACTGAGAGTTCTCAGTGTACCCCAAGGAAAAACAATTTCTACAAAGTATTTGGAAGCACAAGCATAATGGAATAATCTGAAAGAGAACCCCGGGAAAGCCCTGTGCAGAGAGAGAGAGAGTCCACTAATGCATTTTCAAATGGATTCAGTGGAAAGCAGCCAAAAGGAAAAACAGGTTTGAAAATCACTATAATAACTAAACTGACTGAGACCATGCTTCTAAGACCTGAAGGGAGCGTCCTAATGTTCTTTTTATTTCTGTCTGAAAATAAAACCTGCTTCTAGGAGAACCTTTTTGTAAAAGAAATCTAATTGAATTCAGTTCCTAGAAGTAAAGCTGGGGAATTACGACGACAGCCTTCTTCACCCATATCTACACTAAATCTGAAGACGAATGCTGGAATCCAGTTGGGTCACTGTGGAAGCCATGTTTCACCCAGCATAAGTCCTGCACCAACTGAGTTTTTCAATGTAATAAGCCTCACTGGACTGAGACCCCACACACAAGCATGAAAGAAATAGTTCTGAGGCAGTGCTTATCACTTACAGTGATAAAACTGTGAAACTTCTTAGAGCAGTTTTAGGTTTATAATAAAAATGAGAGGGAGGTATAAAGATCTCCCATTTACACCTTGCCCACACAGGCATAACCTTCCCTTCACCAACATCAGTATCACTCACCAGAATGCTATTATTTTGTTTTATTTTATTTTAAACCAAGGATGAACACATCATAATCACTGAAGTCTGTAGTTTACCTTAGGTTTCACTCATGTCACACCTTCTATGGGTTTTGATAAATGTATAATGACATATCCATTATAATATCATATGGCAGTGTGATATTATTGGGCAGTGTTAACTGCCCTAAAAATACTCTGCTCTGCATATTCATCTCTCTTTTCCCTCCCACCCTTGATATCCATTTGATCTTTTTTTTATTGTCCCCACAGTTCCACCTTTCTCAGAATGCCATATACTTGGAATCATATAGTATGTAGCCTTTTCAGACTGGCTGCTTTCACTCAGTAATAGCATTTAAGATTACTTCATATCTTTTTGAGGCCTGGTAGCTCAATTCTTTTTAGCACTGAGTAATATTCCATTGTCTGGATGTACAAATTTATTAATCACCCTCTGAAGGACATCTTGGCTGCTTCCAAGATCTGGCAATAATGAATAAAGCAGCTATAAACATCCATATGTAGGTTTTTATATGGATGCAGGTTTTCAACTCCTTTGGATAAATACCAAGGAGAAAGACTGCTTCATTTAAGTGATAGTATATTTAGTTTTGGAAGAAACCATACAACTGTCTTCCAATTTGTACTGTACACAAGTACTTTTCTTTTTTTTTTATTTTTTAAATAATAAATTTTATTTTTATATTCCCCCATACAACTGCACATGCCCCATTCTGACCCCAATCCCTCCCCTCCCGGCCCCCAACCCCCAAAAAGTGTCTCTGGTTCATAGTTTTTTGTTGATTTTGATTTTCACTTTCTTATAGTTATTTATTTTCCTGATCCCTTATTTAAGTTTTCTAGATTCCTGCTATGAGTGAGACCATCCGGTATTTTTCTTTTTCTTTTTGGCTTATTTCGCTGAGCATGATCCCTTCCAGCGCCATCCATGTTGCTGCAAATTGCATGTGTTTATCTTTTTTGAATGTTGAGTAATATTCCATGGTATATATGTACCACATCTTCTTGATCCAGTCATCTATTTTTGGGCATTTGGGCTGTTTCCAAAGCTTAGCTATTGTAAATAGTGCTGCTATAAACATAGGGGTGCAGGTGTTCTTTGGAATTGATGTTTCTGTGTCCTTTGGGTAAATACCTAGGAGTGGAATTGCTGGATCCTATGGAAGCTCTATGTTTAGTAGGTCCAGAAATCTCCACACAGCTCTCCATAGTGGTTGGACCAGTTTGCACTCCCACCAACAGTGCAGGAGAGTTCCTTTTTCTCCACAACCTCGCCAACATTTGTTGTTGCTAGTTTTTTTAATATGTGCCATTCTCACTGGTGTAAGATGGTATCTCATGGTAGTTTTGATTTGCATTTCCCTGATGACAAGTGATGTTGAACATTTTTTCATATGTCTGTTGGCCATTTGCATTTCCTCTTCAGAGAAGTTTCTTTTTAGCTCTTCTGCCCATTTTTTGACTGGGTTATATCCTTTGTTGTTGTTGAGTCTCATCAGCTCTTTGCAGATTTTTGTGATCAGTCCTTTATCATTAGTATTGGGTGCAAAAATGTTCTCCCAGTTGGTGGGGTTTCTCTTTGTTTTTGTTATTGTCTCTTTTGCTGTGCAGAAGCTCTTTAATTTGATGTAGTCCCAGCTGTTTATCTTTGCCTTCACTATCACTGCTTTGGGTGATGTGTCTGTAAAGATGTCTTTGATATGCAAATCACGTAGTGTTTCACCATATTTCCTTCTATGTATTTTATGGTTTCAGGTCTTATGTCTAGTTCTTTAATCCATTTTGAGTTGATTTTTGTGTATGGTGTGAGGTAGTGGTCAAGCTTCATTCTTTTGCATGTAGCAACCCAGTTTTCCCAGCACCATTTATTGAACAAACTTTCTTTGCTCCAATGCATAGTCTTTGCTCCTTTGTCAAAGATTAGTTGACCATAAATCTGTGGGTTTATTTCTGGATTTTCTATTCGATTCCATTGGTCTGTATGTCTGTTCTTGTTCCAATACCATGCAGTTTTGATGATTATGGCTTTGTAGTATAGTTTGAAGTCTGGGAGTGTACACAAGTACTTTTCAAAGGTCATTTTACTGACTTGATTCAAGAAGAAATGATTAGCAAATCCATGAGAGATTTTTAAATCCAAGCAAAGAATCAACACACATGGTTGGTTTAAGTTAAAGATATTATTTCCTTCAATACAATAGAACAGTATATTTCATTTTAAAAACAGATTTTTTTTCAGAAGTTGGAATAGTCATGGTCTCCTCAAAAATCAGACACTCACCAAACTAAATTAAACATGTAAGTTAACTCCTAAACTGTTTTTACAGAACCTAGCTAAAACATCAAACTCTGTCCTTGAGCTTCCTAGCCACCTCAGGATTTATGTCACAGAAATAATAACTTAGAAAAATGTTTCCACAGTACCCCGCACTTCTCTATCAGGGTTTCACACTTTGTCATACATATTGATAGTTCCCTATCAGGGTTTCCCACTTCACTGTAAATCACCCCCATGAAATTACTTGAAGACAGGAAATAAGATTTTTCAATCCCCAGCAATTAGTACCGTTAACTGGTAACACACAAGGCATTCAATAACTATTTAGTGAATGAATAAATTGTTACTACTTATACTCAATTTCAACACCTGCATCAGAGACGGTAACACCACTATGACACCCGAAACCAAGATCCTCTGAAAATGCCAGCAGTTTCACACTCAGTAGCTCACTGTAATGCCTTTCTCTTATAGGATGCTTAGTGTATACTAAACAATAGCACTGTAGCCTTATATTTCCAAATATCAAATTATCAGCCAGTACACGCACCAATTATCTAAAACACATTTACAAGAGGGCTCCCCATTATAAGTGCCTTCTCTTTTCTAAATAATAATCCACACATATACCAAAAGAAAAAACAACAACAAAAAGCCTTTCACATGTTGGTAAAGACTTGGAATAAGGATTTCACAGGCTGATGTTTTGAGTCAATTTCCTTGTTTATAAAAGAAAACCATCCCAAGGTTTTTCAATGAAATACATCTCAGCTTTAGTACATAATGTGTTCCTATCAAAGTGTATTCCAGTCAGAATGCAGGAAGGTAGAACAAACTTACATGTGAACAGGGGTGTCTGGTGCACACAAAGCTAAAAACTTTAAAATGTATAATTAATATTGACTATATAATTATGTAAGTCTTAATTTTACCTTGGCTTTATAAAAAACCTTCCATACAGTTCCAGCATTTTGCTTAGGTTATTTGCTCAATTATTTTCCGTCATTACTAACTGAATGGCTTAAGACAACTATGTGTGCAACTATGTGACAAGATTTATTCATCATTTTGGACCATTTAATATAATCCAGACAAAGATATTGTTGAAACTTTAAAAACTGTTTCCCATTCCTACTCAGTACTTGCACAGTCAATTTTGTTTGTCAGTTATTTTTAGGATGTGGGGGGGAACCCTCAAATAATTTCACACACTGTTAAATAAACAGCTGGCTGGTAGGCAGCAACAAACAACTGTGGCTTGATATATAGGCTCATCAGCATTTAATCCAGAATTCTAATTTTGTCTATAAAAGGCAATTTAGAGGTGTCAATTATACCATGAAATACATGCTGCCCAAGAGCCAAACACATAAGAAATGAGACCACTATGAGAGCGCACTATGAAAAATGGCGAAGAACAATTCAGAATAGCATTGTGATGATGATGATGATGATCCAGATTTCAAAAACGGATGAAAATCTCCACATGTAGAACTAGAATATTTTGGTAGAAATAGACAGCAGGATTTCCCAGAAAACACAAACATCAGACTTGACAATTTTATGGCTATCCTGAAAGCAGGAAAAATTAAAAAATATCCAAGCTTATAAATATGACATATATTTCATTTGAGCTCTTTTTGACTATTAACTATTAACTCCACTTTCATAAAATGAACAGAAATCTTAAACTCAGAATTACAGGGAAGCATAATGGCACGTAAGTTTTGATGTAGATAAATACAAAGAATTCCATTTTTTAGTAAACATAATCCTACCTTACCTAAATGAAAACTCAACCTTCATCAAGCTACCCTCCAGAATTCATTCTAGGTTATATCATTAAAAAGAAAAATTTAAGTTAAAAAAAAGTCAAGCGATTAAGAGGAAACATTCTTCTTGAACCCACTCATGAAAAAAAAAATCCTTATACTTTAAAACAAAAGTAAACCAAAGACCAAAACAAACAAAAAAATCCTGAACTAAAGGCAAAACAAAGGGAGAACTATGACATTCAGATCCAATTAACATTACTTAGCACTGAAATGCTTGCTACAGCCATGTTAAAGGTACAGATATAAGTGTTCTAGACAGATTTTAAAAATTTAGGATAGGACTCTCAACTGCAGGACAGCATGAACTCAAAATGGGAACACATATTTTATATAAGAATCATACATTTTTGCATTTAGATGAGGATGGTTTAAAAGGAGGCTCCTTGCTTTGCCCCTGAGAGGACCCCGCAATAGTTATTCAGATGGACACTATACCAAGAGAGTCTCATGGCTTGGGGCAAAACTGGAACACCTCTCACCCATAAGAGACCAGCACAGACTACACCAGAACAGGCATGAAGGAGAATCATGCTTCGCTGAACAACAGGTAAGTAGACAGGGAGAACAGAAAGCTGTGGTTTGGGGCAGGAGAAACTGATGGAAGGGGCTGCCAATAAGCATGGGGTCCTGGGGAGGGAGAGCTTTGTAGTATGGAGGCACATAACCTTGACAGAGGGGAAATACATGTGGAGGAGCTGTGGTGCTCCCCACAGGTCAGGCTGCTCCCCATTAAAAAGAACAACACATAGAACTTCGCCATCCCTTGGGATTTGTACTGACCTTGTCAAACACAATGATAGCACACAGAGTGCAGTCACAAACTGGATTTGCGCCACCCAGCATTTTTACACCAGCAATTAGGCTTCCCAGGCCTCCCTCCCACACCCACCCTATGACTCAGCCAAGGCAAGAATACATCTCATTACCTGTGGAAGCCAACAAATACCAAAAAACAAATACTTAAAATCAAATAAAACCAAAAAGTCACCTGTTAGAAAAGGTTGTAGTTCAAGTCTCTAAGTGACTGCTAGAGATACTTTAAAAAGAAAAACAAAAAACAAAACCCCCAGGAAATCTAAAGCAGCAAAATGGGTAGAACTCAGGGTAATATGACACCAGAAGGAGAAAACAACTCTCCAAAACCCAACCACAAAGACATGGAAGAGTTCATCTCACCATCAGATAAAGCTCAAAACTGCCATTAGAAGGAAAATCAAAGAAATGGGAAAAAATACAGAAAGGCAAGTCACAACAATACAAAAAACCCAGAAACAAATACAACCAAATTAAAAACAAAAAATGAATGACCGGAGAAATGCAATGAACAGAAAAAGAAATTAAAACTTTAAGTAAGAGCGCAGCATTTGAGCACTGGGTTGCGAAGCTGCCCGCGGCCTCTGCTCCCAGGCCACAGGAGGAGGGTCCCACATGGCACACAGACCTCTCCTGCCACCCGCTGCTCCCCTCAGCAGTGTACTTCGGTCCTTCTGCCTGCTCTGCTCCCTGCTCTGGCTCTGGTGAATTCTCTCACCCTCCCGTGCTTCTGACTATACCCAGTGCATGTATAAACAAACAAACAAACAAACAAACAAATAAAACATGCCTCTATAAAAAAAAAAAAAAAAGAAAACAACAGAGATTCAGGATGAAAGCCTAATAGATGAGATTTTAAAATTCTAGAGAAAGCTATGAAGGAGAAGGGACCAAACAGCATTTAATCTATGACTAGAAGACAATAATGCACAAAGGACCAAGGTGGAAGAAAGAGAAATATGAAGTAAAACAAATAAAGAAAACTTTGGCTACGATCTGACTCCACGGAAAGGGAACGAAAGGAGGAGTACCCCAGAAAGGGAAGAGTGAGAAAAGGGAATGGAGAGCTTATTGAAAGAAACAGCAGAGGAAAACTGCCCAAACATGAAGAAGAAACTAAACATTCAGGTCCATGAAGCTCAAAGAACACTGGGTTATCTATATATGGTGAGACCTATGCAAATACACGGAGTTGTGAAACTACCACAAGTTCAAGATGAAGAAAGAATGTTATAGGTAGCAAGAGGAATAAAGTGCATAACCCATAAACTGTATAACCCATGACCACTTTCATCACTACTCTTCAACACAGTATTAGTTTTCATCAGATCAGGAAAAGAAAGATATAAAAGGAAGCCAAATTACAAAAGAAGTACAACTGCTATTATTTGCAGATAGCATGATAAATATACATGATAAAATATACACAGAAAACCCCCCAAAGACTGCGCTAAAAACAATTAGAAACAATAAGTCAGTATATAAAGTGACAGGCTACAAAATCAATATACAAAAATTGGTTTTGTTCCTATACCCAAACAAAAGGAAAAAAAATCAAGAGAACAAACCCTTTTACAACTCCACCTAAAAGAATTAAATAGCCAGGAAAAAATAAAGGAGGTGAAAGATCTGCAGAATGAAAGCTTTAAGATGCTGTTAAAATAAACAGAAGACAAAGAAATGGGAAGATATTCCCTGCTCATGAATTATAAGAATTAACATTGTTAAAATGGCCATCTTACCCAAAGCAATATATAGAGTTAATGTAATACCTATCAAAGTTTCAATGATATTCTTCAAAGAAATAGAATAAACACTACTGAAATTCATATGTAACTACAAAAGATCCCATAATAGTCAAAGCAATCTTGATGCAAATAAGAATGGAGGTATTATATGTCAAGGCCTCAAACTATATTACAAAACTATTGTAGTCAAAACAGTATGGTATCAGACTAAAAACAGGCATAGAGGGCAGTAAACTACAATCCAAAGCCCAGAAATAATCTATGGACAGTTAATCTATGACAAAGGAGTAAAGAGTATACAATGGAGGAAAGAGTTTCCTCCACAAATGTCATTGGAAAAGCAGATGTTCATATGTCACCCCCAAACCCCCCCCAAAAAGTGAAATTAGATCACTATCTCACACCATACACAAAAATTAATACAAACTGGATTAAAGACTTGGAATGTGAGACCTGAAACTATAAAATACACAGAAGAAAACTTAGGCAAAACACTCCAAGTCACTGGTTGCAGGGATGTCTTTGATGCTTAACTGCAATGGTAAGTGAAACAAAAGTAAAAATAAATGAGACTATATCAAGCTAAAAAGCTTTCACAGCAAGAGGAACTATGATTGAAACTACTGAATGGGAGAAAATATTTGCACATCACACATCTGATAATGGCTAACATCCAATATCTACAAAGACTGTATACCAGTCAACAAAAAGAAAACAAACTACTCAGTAAATGGGTAGGAAAGCTAAACAGACATCTCCAAAGAAGGCATACAACAGATACATTAAAAAAAAGTTCATCACTGATCATCAGGAAAATGCAAATCAAAACCACAATGAGATACCATCTCACACCTGTGAGAATGGCACATATCGAATAGACCAGAAACTCGTGCTGACAAGGATGTGGAGAAAAAGTAATCCTCATACATGGTAGGAATATAGACATGCTCAAAAAACAGCATGGGGACATTCCTGGTGGCACAAGTGGTTAAGTTTCAGCACTATGAAGCTATCTGCAGCCACTGCAGCATGAGTTCGATCCCAGCCAGGGAGTTAACCTACATGGCACAGCAGACCTCTCCTGTCTCATCCGCTGCTCCCCTCAGCAGTGTATTTCAGTAGATCTGCCTGTTCTGATCCCCATTCTGTCTCTGGTGAGTCCTCTCACCCACCACACCTCTGGCCTACACCCCCATTCATGTATGCATAAAGATAAATCTTTAAAAAAAAAACAAAAACGCAGCATGGAAGGTTCTCAAAATACTGAAAATGGATCTACCATATAATCTAGCAATTCCACTCCTATGTATTTACTGAAGAATGCAAAAACACTAATTTGAAGGGATATATGTACCTTTATTTTCACTGCAGCGCTATTTACAATAGCCAAATTATGGAACGAACCTAAGCACCCGACAAAAAGATGAATGGATTAGGACAATCTGGTATATAAACAGAACAGAATACCACTCAGCTATTAAAAACAAAATGAACTCTTGCCATTTGTGACAACATGGATGGAATTGGACAGGACTGTGCTAACTGAAATAAGTCAGAAGACAGATGCCAGATGATCTTACTCATAGATGGAATAGAGAGAAACAAAACAAAGAAACAGACAAAACTAACCAAAATAAGCCCTAGAAATCTAACTAAAATTGTAAGAGGAGGCGGGTGGGGGTGGGGAGTACAGCAGCGAGAGAACCCAATGGACTCTAGTAGAGGATTATAGTGCCTCAGTGGTAGGTGTGGTGTGGTAATATACATCTAAAAGAGGTGTGACCCTATACTTCTGCATGTATGCAGTGTTTTAAGCCAATGTAATTGAAATCAAAAAATAAAAATATACCTTGTCCCACATGGCACGCAGGCCTCTCCAGCCGCGCCCACTGCTCCCCTCAGCAGTGTATTTCATCAGTCTGCCTGTTCTGTTCCCCGCTCTAGCTCTGGTGAATTCTCTCACGCTCCCGTGCTTCTGACTATACCCAGTGCTTGTATAAATAAATAAATAAATCTTTAAAAAAAAAAAAAAACACTCCTAAAAAAAAAAAAAAAGAAGTGGTTGACAAGGTGAATATGGATATGCTTGCAAAGTATTACAAGAGAAAAACCTGAAAAGGTAAGGTTGATATACTTCATACTGTGAGAAGTAAACTAAACTGTGGCCTACTTAAGTTTTGGGCTTCAGCACCTAGAACATAGCAATTGTTTTCAACAGAGATTTACTCACAAAAGGAGAGAATAGGCACAAATAGAACATACTTTTTTAATAAATAGTTCCCACTAAAAATAAAACAAACTTTATTCAGTTTACTGATAGTTGTCAAATTTACAACATAAAGTACAGCATTTGTTAGTCAATCCTGATCTTTCAAAACAGAAAGGTGGACTCATAGATACATGTTCTAGTCCACTGAACCAAATCAAAGTTTCATGAAGTGCAAAACCAAGCATGAGGGGGGAAAACAGTTTATATTTAAAAATTAAATTGCATGGTACCGGCTAATTAGTGCTCCTGGAGCAGAGAGCTTGACCAAAATGACTGGCATAGGGAAGAAAAGGAAAGCTTCAAAAAACAGACTATGAGGTAAAAACTAGAGAGAAGAAAGATATGGGTACAAGTTTTTTAAATATCTCCAAGAGGGTCCAGCTTTAGAGGGCCTAATTACTTCAAATTCAAAATACAGAGAATTAATCTCTAGGCATCTATTTCTGAAATGAATATACAAACCGTATAAGGTTTCTTTTAGCAATCAAATGTGGTTCTCATTATTTTAAAATAAAATTCAAATTTCTACCTCCCCGATGCTAAACTTTCTATCTTCTTCCGGGCCCATAATTGTTTGCCTGTCACTTATGTTCAAAACCTTAAATTAACCTTTAATTTTTCCAGACCATCTCTCCAACTCTGTCAGATTCCAACCACGTACCAAGTTCTGGTATTAATTCTTTCCCTCAGGAGATCCTCTGCATGAGTCCCTTTGTAGCTCAACCACTACTACACAAACACAGGTCCCTATCTCATCAGCTCCAGGTTGATACAACCCTAACTATTCTTCTTACCTCTAGATAAACCTCTCTCCCAACTCCAATCAACCTAAATGCTGCTGACAATTGATCTCAGATCAGGTCTCCGTGTCCTCACTGTTCAAAATGCTCCCCTCCTGGACCTCCCTGGTGGCGCAGCTGGTTGAGTGCCACAATGTGAAGCTGTCCGCAGCCTCTGCAGCCAGGTTCGAGAGCTCTCCTGTCTCGCCCGCTGTTCCCCTCAACAGTGTATTCAGTCAGTCTGCCTGTTCTATTCCCTGCTCTGTCTATGGTGGATCCTCTCACCCACCCACGCCTCTGACCTGTACCCCAGCTCTTGTATAAATAAATCTTAAAAAAAAAAAAAAAGCTCCCCTCCCCACCCCAAGTTATTCAATAACATCTTCCTAGTCTACTACTTTTCCTGGCATCTATGACTCTTTAACACTTGATCCCAATTTAATTTTAATCGTTTCATCCCATTTTTCTCCACACTGGTTTTTCACTATTCCCAGAATGCCTCTCGTACTCATACTCCTCTGCACATCTGTTCCTGGCAGCCTCCTCTCCTAGTACCCCATCCTTTCTCTCTACTATTTCCATTCAATCTCTGTTACTGAAACTTCCCACCAGTTAGAAGAGTTTCTCCCAATCTCTAATCCTACCTCCCTTAATATCTGCATCACTCAATCAGCATTAGGTCTATAGACATGGCCTGCATTACCAAGCATTGTTTAAAACATATCAGTCTCACCCTCCTAGCTAGATAGAAAGTTCTTTGAGCATGAGAATAACTGCTTGTTCCTTGCTAAATCCCATAAGATTTAGCCTAGTTTGACATAAAACTGGTGACTAATATCTACTGACCTGGTATTTTAAGGTTCAACTGAAATAAAGCCCTCCTACCTGAGTAGGTCTTTCTAAGGATTTCTTCTCTTCCCATTTCTCTGCACTGCTAATACCTATAACATCCAGGAAGGCTGTTACTGATACTATACTACAGCTTTGCTTCCTCTCCCCCCAAATATAAAAGGTAAGCCTCATCCAACTGAAGTTTCTTGAAGATTCTATTTCTTTTATGTCTTAAATATTCCTTACACTGTTGGGCCTCCCTGGTGAAGCAGAGAGTTAAGTCTTAGCATTATGAAGCTATTGGTAACCACTGCGGTGCAGTTCGATCCCTGGCCAGGGAGCTAACCCACATGGCGTAGCAGATCTCCCCTCAGCAGTGCATTTCAGTAGATCTGCCTGTTCTGCTCCCTTCTCAGTCTCTGGTGAATACTCTCACTCTCCCCTTCCCCTGTACCTCTGGCCTACACCCAAGCTCTTGTATGCATAAATAAATAAAATAAATCTTTAAAAAAATATATTCCTTACACTGTTAAGCAGACCACAGGGCAAAGAATGGTATTTAGTACACCAGTAATAAAAACAACTAAATAGTCAAAGCAACTCCAGTAAAACAATACTTAACATTATTTAAAAAATACAGGCCTTAAAAATAACAGTCAGTTCACATCTATTATCTATTTAATTCCCATAATCCTATGACACAAATTATCAGTTACTGAATTACTGAAGAGGAAACAGGCTAAGCAAGTTTGCAGAATCAGTAAAGTGACAGAACAAGAAGTCAAACCCAGATCTGAGCTCAAGGACAAAATTTTGTGTTCTATTCCACAAAGACAGACTCATCTCCTCAACAAGCCACCAATTTCCTGAAAGACTGAGGCCATGTAATAGCATTTCTTTTGAAAGAAGTCTCTCCTTATCTCCTCCCAAATGTCCTCATTTTTCAACAACAAGGTAGTAAATCTATATAGATTCCACAGATTAAAGATAATTAAAGATAATACACTGCCAGGCACTGTGCTGCAGTAAATGAAGAAATTACTATTCAGAACTTAATCTTAAGTGAAGAAAGATTTGGCAATATAAGCTTTATGGATTCCCCTTACATTCCCAAAGAACAATTTTGCTCTTAGCTGTACAATCACCAAGCTCAAAGTCGGTGAAAACATTTCTAAAAGCTTTAACTTCTGCCAGAGATTCTAGTTCATATTCTTTGAAGCAGAAGTTTATGCCACTCTAATACAAACTCCTGGAACTTTCAAAGAAATATCCAGTTAAAGAGTGTCATCTTCTGGCATTTAACAACTTCCAGGATCTACATGTAGTACCATGGACTCCCCAGTACAGTTCAGAGCCAAGGTCCTCCACAATACTCCCCTAAGCTGCATCTTGGGGTCATTTTTAATTTTTTTTTTTTCAGATAAAGAAGGAGGGCCCAAAACAAAAGCAAATCAATTTTAATCTCCCATGTAAACAATTTGCTAACACCATGTTCATCATCCTAACAACTAAGAGACTAAGACATAAAAGTAATGGAAATTGTTCTATTAGTTCCAGTATCACAGAAGTGCTGGCAAGTTTCTCTCTCCAACTACTCAAGAAATAACATAACCTTAGCAAAATTACTTTATTATGCCAAGCACATCCAACAGGTTCCCAAAAGTAACTTGGAAAGGTTGCACCTCTAGTCTATAGATTAAGTTGTACTAACAACTCAGTATTTGACGTATACTGACATTATAATTAGGAGGCAAGGCAAAAGCTCAGAAATAAAGGTTAAGCTAGTAAAAAAAAAAACCCTTCAAAAAACATTAGTAATGTAACTTACAGCTGTTCAATTGCAGTAGACATCTATCACTTTTGGCTGGGTGCAAGTTTTCCCTTTTAGAACTTTCTCCTCCACTGATCAACAGTTGATCATAATGATACAAAATGCATCTTCATAAAAGGGGGCAAAGCATCACAGTGCAGAAAATGGGGGCCACTTTTCCCACTCAACTTACACGCAGCCATCTTGGACTACAGGTCCCAGTGTGTTGTGAACTAGACATCCTAAGCAGTGAACTAGACTTCCTGAGCAGGGCAGCTACTGGGGGGGCTTGACTTGACTGAACAGTGAAGTGAATCTACCTAAAACTGAAAACAGTTGGGCTTCCGGGCTCTTGCTTTTTCAGTTTTAACTTGCATCCAGGGATCTGGACTTCCCCTACATGAAAGAAGACATGTGAGGAAAGACATGTAAAGACATTTGGAAAAAACATGTGAGCGAGGAACATATGGAGAGACTGCTCCCAGTCCTTGGTAGAGACAATGACAGCCATTATCTTTTTTTTTTTTTTAAGATTTATTTATTTTTATACAGGAGCTGGGGTACAGGCCAGAGACGCGGGAGGGTGAGAGGATTCACCAGAGACAGAGTGGGGAGCAGAACAGGAAGACAGACGAAGACACTGCTGAGGGGAGCAGTGGGCGAGAAAGGAGAGGTCTGCGCTGCCATGTGGGAATCTCTCTGGCCAGCCAGGAATCGAACTCACACTGCAGATGCTGCGGACAGCTTCACAGCGCTGCACTCAACCCACTGCACCATGGGAAGGTCCAGCAGTCATTATCTTAATTTCCACTTTTATTTATATTTTCTTTTTCTTCTTTTGTCCCAGCTTTCTGGGGCCTGTCTTATCTCTTTCTTGCTGTTCACTGCCAGAAGGTGCCTTGGACTTGTGGCACATTTTCAGGCCTCAGGGCCCACTTCATATCAACCCTGTTTAGTGGAGCATTTTTCCACAGTATGATGGGTAATTTGGAGAGCATTATTGGGAAACTGTTACTAGGAATATCCTCTCTTCTTTTCCCTCTCTAGATATACTAATTCTACTAAAGATTTTTCACACTAAAGTCTGCTTCCTTTATGTGCACGGATAGCCGTATCCCCTTAGAGTATGCACTCCCTAAGAGTTTGGGGTTCCCTGTGTATCCCTTGTTCATGTACTGATAATACAGTCATACATCTCCTAACACAGAATAAGCAAAGCCCAAGACAGTCAAAGGACTCCATGTCCCAACCCCATTTACTGACTCAGGAGAGGCTTAACCAACCAAACCAAGATAATATGGAAACTCCCTGGTAATTCTGTTGGAAATGGAGAATGTCCGGTCTTTGGGGTCACTAGAAGTGAAAGGATGATATGAGCTCCATTGGTCATATATACCTCTATGTGGAAAAAGCTCCTATAAGAATGAAGCCAACCATGGGAAGCATAGTAGAGAGAGTAAGAGAATAAGACCTTATACATCCTTTGAACCCCTGAGCTGTCCTGGCCTAACCTCAGCTTATCTAGCTGTGAGTGAACAAATTCCACTTTAATCAAAACTATTCTGCTCCCTACAACCAAAAGAATCCAGAACATTTTAGTTCAAATGAACAGGGTGACACAAAGAGCTCGCGCGCGCACACACGCTTCTAAATGAGCATGGAAAAGAATGACTGAGAAAGTGAAATCTACTTCAAAACCCAACTGGAACACCAAAACTGACCTATTACGCTCAGGTCTAAACTCCTCTTAAGAGTACTTGAACTGAGACATAAGACCTGAAACCATAAAATATATAGAAGGAAATATAGGCAAAACACTACGTGATTTGCACATCAAAGACATCTTTACAGACACATCACCCAAAGCAGTGATAGTGAAGGCAAAGATAAACAGCTGGGACTACATCAAATTAAAGAGCTTTTGCACAGCAAAAGAGACAATAACAAAAACAAAGAGAAACCCCACCAACTGGGAGAACATTTTTGCACCCAACACTAATGATAAAGGACTGATCACAAAAATCTGCAAAGAGCTGATGAGACTCAACAACAACAAAGAAAATAATCCAGTCAAAAAATGGGCAGAAGAGCTAAAAAGAAACTTCTCTGAAGAGGAAATGCAAATGGCCAACAGGCATATGAAAAAATGTTCAACATCACTTGTCATCAGGGAAATGCAAATCAAAACTACCATGAGATACCATCTTACACCAGTGAGAATGGCACATATTAAAAAAACTAGCAACAACAAATGTTGGCGAGGGTGTGGAGAAAAAGGAACTCTTCTGCACTGTTGGTGGGAGTGCAAACTGGTCCAACCACTGTGGAGAGCTGTGTGGAGATTTCCGGACCTACTAAACATAGAGCTTCCATATGATCCAGCAATTCCACTCCTAGGTATTTACCCAAAGGACACAGAAACATCAATTCCAAACAACACCTGCACCCCTATGTTTATAGCAGCACTGTTTACAATAGCTAAGCTTTGGAAACAGCCCAAATGCCCAAAAATAGATGACTGGATCAAGAAGATGTGGTACATATATACCATGGAATATTACTCAGCATTCAAAAAAGATAAACACATGCAATTTGCAGCAACATGGATGGCGCTGGAAGGGATCATGCTCAGCGAAATAAGCCAAAAAGAAAAAGAAAAATACCGGATGGTCTCACTCATAGCAGGAATCTAGAAAACTTAAATAAGGGACCAGGAAAATGAATATAAGAAAGTGAAAATCAAAATCAACAAAAAACTATGAACCAGAGACACTTTTAGGGGGGGCGGGGGCGGGAGGGCAGGGATTGGGGTCAGAATGGGGGGGCTGCAATTGTATGGGGAATATAACAATAAAATTTATAAAAAAAAAAAAAAAAGAGTACTTGAACTGGTCTAAACTGGTCTAAACTCCTCTTAAGAGTACTTGAACAGGGCCTCCCCAGTGGCGCAGCAGTTGAGCGCTGGGTTGCGAGGCTGCCTGCGGCCTCTGCGGCACCAGTTCGATCCCCAGCTGCTCCCCGGCCACCTGAGGAGGGTCTCACATGGCACGCAGACCTCTCCTGCCGGCCGCTGCTCCCCTCAGCAGTGTACTTTGGTCCTTCTGCCTGCTCTGCTCCCCGCTCAGGCTCTGGTGAATTCTCTCACCCTCCCGCACTTCTGACTGTACCCAGTGCATATATAAGCAAAAACAAACAAACAAACAAATAAATAAAACATGCCTATATTAAAAAAAAATAAAAAAGAGTACTTGAACAATAGGTACTGTTATCCACACAAACTTTATTTCTGATCTACTTATCTGCTACTTTTCAGGCTAGATGTTAAACAGATAGCAAATTTTATTCAATTCAAAACGCAATGTTATTATTCTCCAAGAGTTTCTTGGTGGTATTTAGCAAAGTTTGGCTAACAAACAGGAGATCAGGCTATGTAGTCTATTTCAAGTACACCAAAGAATAAAGCTGAATAAGTAAACCACTAGTGCACTAAACCCTGATCCTTTTACATTAATTCAACACAATACATTAATAAAGGTTCTGCAAAGCACACAGAACTTTATATACATACATATATATATATCAACCCTGTTTAGCTGGGCATTTGTCCACAGTATGATGGGTAATTTGGAAAGCATTATTGGGAAACTGGTACTAGGAATATCCTCTCTTCTCTTCCCTCCCTAGATATACTAATTCTACTAAAGCTCTTTAAGTATGTATATGTAATATTTAAGTATGTATATGTATAGCTTTAAGTATGTATATGTAATATTTAGAGAGCCCAAATTTTCGAGTGCAAAGTTATACCTAACATGCAACCCTGGATGTTTACTTTATTTCTAATCCCCTTACATAGGACACCTCACTCTGCAGGATCTGGACCACCTCACCATCCTCTCATTTACCACCCTCAGGTCTCTAGGGAAGTTCCACAGGCATAAAGAGTGAAACCTCCAGGAAGGAGAATGGGATCAGAACTCCCTTTTAATATTTGTCCTAGTTTTCTACTGCCTCTTAGTACTTCTATGAACACTATGTTGCTCCTATACCACAAACCCCAGCCCCACTCAGCTATGCCATCCACTCAGAGCCTTCTCCTCTCAAATTATTCCACTACCAAAGGCTTGACACCCCTATTCCTCTACCATAGGTTTGATGGGACTTGGGGGTAGATTAGTTAGGGGCAGATTGAATGGAAGAGCACAAGGTAATTCACCAGGTGGGAGTGACACCAGAGCACCACCATCATTTTGTCTAAGGTGTTTGAATCAGAAGATTTGCATTGTAAAAGAAATAGCTAATTTAGAGCAGATGAGATTTTAGGGCTCACAACAGAACTATTTCTAGGCCAGCTGCCAAGCTAGCCCCCATTGGGGCAGTGTTCACAAACTGGAATAAGGCTGATGAGAGTGGTCAATGGGCTTACTAACTGAACTCCATTATGTACAGAAAGTTTCTACTACAAACTCCTCAAACTGCCCTCAGTATAGCTGTCTTCTCACAGAAAAGGAAATTTAAATATAAAACAGTATAATTCATCCTCAAAAACTGAACCATTCCCCTGACCTTCACTAAAGGACAGTTCTGAAACTATCACTCACCACCAGTATGATGCAATGTTGGGGGATATGTATGGTTCCCAAATTCTGTTTTACCCATATTTCATTCTTCTATGAACATTACCACAAAGAGCCCCAGAGACTGAGATCCAAAGCCCTGGCAGTGTCGCCAGATCACTTGCACAACCAGGTACACTCAGAAGCCCTAAAAATTTCCCTTTCAACCAAAAATGGAGTTTCGAGTTCAGATTTTATTAGATTTAACTTCGGAGATGGCATACTTAAGATTCAATATATTACCCATATCACATACAGAGAACTTTAGAAATTATCTGCTTTGTCAGGTGCTGGCAAGGATGTGGAGGAAAAGGAGCCCTCTTACACTGCTAATGGGAATGTAAACTGATTCAGCCACTATGGAAAGCTGTGCGGAGGTTCCTCAAAACATTAGAAATGGATCTGCCAAATGACCCAGCTATTCCAATCCTAGGAATTTACCCAAAGAACACAAAAACACTCATTCAAAAGGAAACCTGTTCTCCTATGTTTATTGGAGCACTACTTAAAATAGCTACAACAGACATGGCAAAAACCCAAAGGCCCCAAAACAGATGAATGGATCAAGAAGATGTGGTGTGTATTAATATACACAATACTACTACTCAGCAATCAAAAAAAGATAAACCCATGCCATCTGTGACAACATGGGTGGAGCTGGTAAGGGTGATGTTAAGCAAAATAAGTTAGAAGGAAAAAAATAAATATCAGATGGTTTCATTTATGTGAGAAATATAGAAACACCAAACAAAAGGTCAAAGACAATGAAACATCCATGGGGGGTGGGGCGGGGAACGCGCCAAGAGAATATAGTGGTGGACTATGGATGCTTTGGTGGTCAGAGAACTATGGTGACCACACCTGAGGGGAGACATCATATAGTCCAAAAATTAAAGGGGTGGGGTGAGGGGACTCAGTAGAAAGCATTAAAAACAAAAAAGAAGAAATCTGCTTTGAAAAGAGATTTTATTTTGGAAAACTAGACATGAAACTTATGGTTATTTATTTTTCTTCCATGCTTTACAACTGCCTCTAGTCACTTAATCCCATTACTAATAATTAAAGAAATAACAATATAAGACTGCAATTTGGTAGACAGAAGGGTAAAAAAAGAGAAAGCTGAAAAAGGAACACATACAATTCACCAAGTCAGACTGTTTGAACTGCGTGGCATACTCTGTGGGTAATAGGCTTCAGACCATAAATTCCCTTAAAAGTTCCCTGATACCAAGCAAAAAAAATCTAAAATGAATTCCTACTTTCACAATGCCTCACAATTATCATCTAAAATTGGCCCCAGATTTTCTAAAACAAGACTTATAATCAATCACCCTTGAATTAATACCTTCTTTCACTCTCAGGGAAGAAAATTATTTTACTTCCCCTCTTCTCTCTCTCAAACTTTGCCCATCCAATACCTCAATCTCTAAACTGGTCCCTAAAAAGAAAATATTCCTTGCAACCTCTCCAAGTATATACCCTTCACCCATTCTCATCCTTTCAGCCTTTAATAAGACAAAAATTTCCTCTATGGTGTAATGGAGGAAGAGACACCTTCTGCCCAAGTACTTAAGCAGTCTTGGGGCTCTTTACACCTCAGTTTGTATCATTACTTAACTCCCAGTAATCTGGTTTGTCTTCACGCTATGAAACTACAAGCACAGAGGGTCCTGACTTGAGTAGCCACATACCAGCTCTTTTTCCTTAACCCCTATCATTTTCAACTTCTGCTGATTCTGTTGCCCTCCAGGCTCCAGAAAGTCAAAGTCTGTGGTTAGACTCTATAGTTGCCTCCCTACATCCTAAGCGATTCTCCTTCATGCTCTGCTATAGAGATGACATCAGAAAACCATCTTAGACTTCACTTTTCTCCCAGACTCTATCTATGAATCTTCAGCCACCAGTAAACAGTAAGCCTTTGACTCTATCTTCATCAGTCCTTCAGCTTGATCTAAGGGGTTTCAAACCAGATGTACCAAAGCTTCACAGGATTCCCACCCCACTCCACCTCCACAAGCAGCACTCTAGGTCTGCTGATTTTTCCATATTAATATTTCAATAGTTATCCCCACTATCGCTGCAGGTTTCTATCTTCCCTGGAATTCAAAAGTGACTGCTGTATCCAAAAAGAGATAAGTCTTCCTTACTTGGACTAGCACATACTCTCAACTGAAAGCAGTACTGGAAAGAAATGGATGGAAGGAGGAAGAAGTTCCACTAGCCATGGCCCCAGCTCCTCTGCCACAAACATATGCTTTTCATCCCAGCTACCAAAACTTCCTTTATGTAAAGTTCAGTTCCCCTGCACGTTGAGAAGGCACTCCCCACAACCTCCCAAACAAATCTATTTAAATGAAGTCCTTTACTTCTTGGTCAGGAATCATAACTGAACACTTCAATGCAAGGATATCAAACCTTTACTATTATGTGTAATAACAAAATAAAAAACAAACACTTTCCAACCAGTTTCCACATATCAACTTCGGCAAAATATCCAAAATAATCTAGGTAAAATACCTTTTGCAGAAAATCTATTTTCTGAAAGGAAAACAAGCTAAAATTTGATCACTAAGGCAACTAACGAGCAACTTATGCCACAATGTCCTTTGGAAAGAGTTGCCCGTTTTTCCTGTTTCATCAACAGCCACACTGGAAGAGCTAAACGGCTTGATTCGTCTAGTTTCCCAGAAATCAGCATCAGAGATGCTGCAGAGTTGAAGAAGAGCTGCTTCCACACAGTAATCCCATTACGAAGTTGTCTGAGTTCTATGAACCCACAGCTAACATTCGACTTTCTAATTAATAACCGAAAAACTTAAGTACCCCCTGCGGAGGATTTGGGACAGGGGAAGAGATTGGGGTTTCCTGCACCGAGACTCTTAGCACCCAGACTCTGGGGTCGAACGCAACTCCCGCCAGCGGAACCACGCCGAGAGGACCACAAGAGACCCAGGGGACCCGACGGGTTGGGGGCGCCCGCCCGGGTAGACCCCCATGCACATTTACCCGGGCTGGGGCCCGAAGTCCCGGGCTGGGTTTCCAGGTGGAAACCTATTAACAAGGATATCTTAATCAGCAGGGAGATCGGGCAAATTCGGAAAGATGCGGAAGCCCAGCGGTCCAGGGGTCTCCGCGCCCGGGGGGAGGCGGGAGCCCGGCCGTCGGAAGGCCACCCCGCCCGGCCCGCCACGACCTGCGGGGCGCGAGCGGGTGGGCCCTGCCCCGCGCGCCCACCGGGGCCGACCTACCGTGGCTCTGCAGGATCTCGTGCTTGAGGCCGCCCGTGTAGTCGATGAGCTCCTCCAGGCCGCGCTCGCACAGCTGCCCGTAGCCCGAGAACTTGTGCAGCACCTTCTCCAGCTCGCGCTCCACAGTCACGCACTGATCCATCCCGGAGGCGGCGGCGCTCGGCTCCCCGGCGCCCGGGTGTCCGCAGCCGTTCGGCCCGGGCCCGGCCGAGGCCGCGTCCTGCTCCTCGTCCCCCAGGCGGACGGCGAGGGCGGCTGAAGCGGCGAGGCGGCGGGCACGCTAGCCGCGGTGCCAAGGGTGCCCCGCGCCGCCCGTGCCCACCTGCCCCATGGCGCCCCGGCCCCCGGCGCGTCGCCGCCGCGCCCGCCCGCTCGTCCCACCCGGCCCCACTTCCCTGAGTGCCGCCGGCCGCGTTCGGATGCCCGCGGCGGCGCCGCCGATTGTTTTTGTTTTCACGGGAACCGACCGATGACCTGGTTCTCCCGGGCGGCACCAAGCGCCGCCGACTCTAGGGGGGAGCAGCCACCCCAGCTCCCGAAGGAGGCGGCGCGGGCCGTACCAAGCGCACCCTGGAGGGGGGCAGCGCGAGGCGCGCGGGAGGAGGCCGGCGGTCGGCGTGCGCTGGCGCCGCCGCTGTAAAGGTGCGGGCCGCACCACGCACAAGGCGTGCGAGGGGGAGGGCGGGGCGGAGCAAGGGCCTAATTGGTCCGGGCAGCTAAGTACGGAACTTTAGAGACCGCCCCAGCGCGGCCGGAGCGCCACAAACGCGCGCTCGGTAAACAAGAGGGTGGACACCGTCCCGGCCCACCCCGCCCAGAACCCGGAAGAACGAGCCAATGGGCGCCGGGAGCACGCGCGGAACCAGCGTCCTCCAATCCCCGGCAGAGGCGTCCGTCTCCAGCCACTCCGGGCCCAGGGGCCAAACCAAGCGTCTCGCTGTTGGAAGGGGTGACTCGGGGATCGCCCCGGGCTGCACGTCGTTTCTGAAAAGCCTTGGGGGGAAAACGAGACGGAAATCAAATAAAAAGAGCAATTGTCCGTGGGCGTTCGCCCCAACGGCGAATTATTTCGTCTCCCCGCCACTGTCACTCCGAAGTTTTGGGAGACGGGTTTGAAGCCCGGGGTGCAAAATCCAGCCGGGGCCGGCGGGGTGGATGGTGCGCTGGGCGGGGGCAAGTGTGGGGGCGTGAGCGGGGAGCTGTGACGGCGGCGCGGGGGGAGCGGGCCCTGCGGGCGGTGGTGTCGCGGCGCTTGCGACACTGCGGGCCTCAGCCTGGGCCCCTCGGCCTGAAACCGCTCCTTGCCGGTTGCCTCACCCCCGCGCCATGTGCGAGCAGCTCCACACAGTGGAAAAGACTCGCGTCCACCTGGCCCGGCCTCTAAGTGCCTCATCCCACGGAATCGGATTGAATTACCTCCTTTGCGTAGATCCTTTGCTTGCCTTTCCGTGGCGCCTCCAAATTTTGGACAGTACCCCTTAGCTCACTAAACTTAGGGTGCATTAACCTCGCACACTTCCAAGTTCTTGTCTCAGGCGCTCTGCGCTTGCCTTTTCTTTGACCTGGAAGACTTTCACATTCTAATTCCAAAGGTCTCAGCCCATTTGTCCCCTCAGGGCCATCCCCTGACCTCCCTAAGGTAGATTAGGGCTACCCAGCCCTCCCTCCTCCATTGCTATACCGTATTTATTATACCTGTTATATCACCAACTATACTGTTTTTACACCACTTTCCAAGAATTGAAATCAATTGATTAGTGTATTCGTTTGTTTTTCTGTTTGTGTTATAGGGCAGGCAGAGGGGCAGCCCAAACCCCGCAAACCTGCCTATTCTAAATGGGCTCTGCCATGCGCCGCATCAACACAAAACATATGAGACTTTAATGGGAAGGAACTTTAATAAAACTAGGAAACAATACAGGAAAGGCAAAGAGTCTAGTTTCTAAATGAAGCACCCACAGTTACCCGTCCCCTCGTGGGTAAAAGCCCATCCATATGGGATCAGCCCAGAACAAGGCCCCAAAGCCTGCCACAAGTCTAAAGCATCTTCCAGTGGGGACCCCAGAAAAGGGTCAGAAACAACCAGACAAGCCCGGAAGGAAAAGAGCAAAATCAACATCAAGATAAAAGCTGCCAGTGTCACCTCCCCATGGGTCACACCCTTATCTGTGTCACCCAGTCCACAACCAAAAGACAAGCGCAGTTTCTTCACGTGTCTCTAGGCTCCATGTGCCTCCTCCAGGTCTCCTGGCTCCATCCTGCTTCCTTCCTTCCTCAGTCTCCTCTGCATCCTCTTCTCTTCCTGCTCAGCTACACCCTCCCTTGGGTGGGGTAGGGAACCTGGAACCTCCCCCTTTCCTGGGGACCACCCTGTTACATTTGTACCTCTTCAACTCCTGTCTTTTCCTGTGCCTAAACTTGTACCTGGCAATATAGTAAGCGGGTTTTTTGTTCATTTGTTTTTAACTAAGGTAAAACCTTTTTGAGCTGCAGTTTACTGTTTTATGATTTGGAAATAACTGGGATCGATAGTACTTCATTAGATTGTTGGGAAAATTAAGTGACATAGTATGTGAAACACTCATAATAAGCACATGATAAATGATGGTAGTGGTTGCTACAATAGTCAATTCTAGGAGTAAATCAGAGATGACAGCTTAAAGTCATGAAATCATGACATGTTAATCTGGCCCCATCCTTCTATTCATTCCTTGGTGAGTCTCAAAGGTAACCTCAATTGTTGCTGTAACATCTCTTTTTTATCCTCCCCACCTAATAACCCATTTCCCTTTCTCCCCTTTTTCCTGGCAGGTGGCCCTGAGAAGATAAAAAAAAACACTCAGCTCCAGCACCCTCTGCCACTCTTTCAAAGTATTTATATCCGTACCATCCGTTTTGTGAACTGTTGTCAAGTACCCAAAAGAACAGGCATCTTTCTACCTTCCTAAGTCAATGCTTGGGCCTGCTGGCTTTGTCTCACCTCTCCAGATCTTCCTCCATCCCTTTGCATTAGGTTCTTCCTTCCTGCTTCTAGGATGAATGGGTCCAGTTATGTGGGGGGAAACTCTTTTAACCCTCCTCAAGTTGTTTCCCTGTTCTCACTCCTTTCACTGCCAAACTGCCCAGCTAAATCCTCTACACTTGTTCCTTCCTTTTCCCCAAGAGGCTCCTTGATAAACTCAGTCACCCTTTTCTTAGTCGGCTTTTTTCCTTGACCTCATTGCAACAAATGGAAATTCTGGCTCTCCTTCACCATTAAGATTTGCCCTTGACTCCTGGTATGGTTCACCCTTTCTTCCCTTGCTGGCTCTTCTTTCTCATTTAGCACTCTGTGGGTGGGCATTTGCTCCAAGTTTTGTCCTTAGCCTCTCTTTTCCTTTTTCCTTCTGTCCTGGAAGAACATATACAATTTCTCCTCTCTAGCCCTGATCTGCCTCATATATTTTGGCTTCACATTTTCCCCAGCCAGTAAGACATCATCATCCAGAGGACTTGTTACCTCCAATCAACATGTCACAAACAGTATCCACATTTCCTTTCCAAATTTAACTTTTCTCCCCTTGAATCCTCAGTCTTTATCAACATTGCCTTAAAGAGATGGTAAGAAATGGTTTCTTTACCATCTCTGCATACCCATCTTTAATTTACCTGTAGGATTCTTGAAAATCTTTTCTAACCATTCTCATTGCCAACTACCTACAGCATTCTCAAGATCTCTTTGCTAAGTATCTGCCTTCATCAGTCCCAGATTTGTTGGTGCTCCCCAGGATTTTGCCCTCATCGATATCCCTAGAGATATAGACTGTCTCACTGCCTTTTTCATCCCCCCTCTATATATAGTCAGACATCAACTGCTACTGACTTTAATGTCCTAATGTCACAGATGAGACCTTTTAACACCTACATCCCTCACCTTCATGACTACCTTTCATATGCTTCCAATATTATAATTGCTGCTTTTACCTGCCTTTGAGCTCTTATCCCTCCAGCACCACAAATGAATCTCCATTCCCTATTACTCAGCAATCAAAAAAGATAAACTCATGCCATTTGCAGCAACATGGATGGAGCTGGAAGGGCTCATGCGCAGTGAAAAAAGCCAGAAAGAAAAAATACCAGATGGTTTCATTTATAGGAGGAATGTAGAGGATCCAAATAAGGGATGGGGGGGGAGAGTAATTATAATAAAGTGAAAAATCAAAATTGAGGCAACTATAAAACAGAGACATTCTGCAGGGGGAGAGAAGGGAGTAGGATCAAAACAGGGATGGGAAGAGCACAAGGGACTATGGTGATGGTACCTGGGTGAATTGGTGGTGGGAATTTCACCAGGACTATAACCAAGATGAGAAAGTATACATTGTATAAAAATGAAGAATGATGTAAAAAAAATACATAAAATAAAAGTTAAAAAAATCTCCATTCATTTCAAAATGTTATAGTAATTAAATGAGATAAGCCATATGAGTAACTCAACATAATGCCTAACACATGGAAGAGTTACTATTATTCACTCATGAGAAGTTATCAATGATTTCCCATTACCTAGCTTCAAATCAGTCACATGATTTCCCTAGTGTAGCTAAGCTTCCCATCACAACCCCCATCCAGAAGCTGGATACTTTCAAATATCTCCAACTAAACACTCTACACTTCCATTGTGAAAACAGCACAATTCACAATTCCCTGTGCTTTTTCCTGAAATAATTTCTTTTCATTGAATGCTTTTCTTAATTGTCAGCTGATACTTCCCTTTCTTGAAGAAGCATGCCATGTTCTACTTTAACCATTGATATCTTCCAGAAATTGGCCTGCACTCTTCAATGTGATAATATGAACTATATGTGAATATATATAGCTATTTAAATAAAATTTTAAATACAATTCCTCAGTTGTACTAATTTCATTTCAAGTACTTAATAGCCATATGAGTCTAGTAGCAACTGTGTTAATCAGCAAAGAATAAAAATTTCCATTGCTATTAGAAGTTCTATTGAACAGTGCCAATCTAGACCATGACCACAGTTAAGTTGCCATTTCTTTAACTGCTGTAGGATTTCTCTGTGAAAGTCATGTAATGCCTAAGGAAATACTGCCCCCGTATTTTCATTAACTTTTGCAATATATACCTTATTTTACCCAACTAGGTTGTTCCCTTCTAGATCAAGGCTGACTTTCTTTTTCTCTCTCATGATTTCATCAGCATAAAAAGTGTTGTTGGTATGTTTTTAGAGGAAAATGATTAAATAAATAAGAAGAGGTCTTAGATTTGACCAAAGAGAGAAACATAATACTTGTAAGAAGCAGAGCTTTTTATGTTCCCTCCTTACTTTATATTGGCCCTTCCTACTCAGTGCGTAATTGCTTTAAGTCTAAACCTTGATTTCTAAGAAAAGGATCTCTAAGAGCAAAAGGGGGAAAAGTCACTTTTAGAACAACTAGAACTTATTTTTCAATAATTGCATTTTTACCACACAAAAAAGAATTCAGAGACAAACACAAACTAAAAACCTTCCTCCAGTATCAGACAGGCTACTGCACCCATTTTCTGGTCAGTCTGGAGAACCTTTCGTTTACAATCACTCTGGACTTTGCCCTGGTCCTCCCCTTCACTCCAGACTGATTCTCTGTAACATTTAAGTAAATATTAATCAAAAAGAGCAAAAAATCTTTTAACATTCTGACCAAAATACATAGTCATTGTAAGAAAATCAGTAAATACAAACAGATAATCATCCCATGAAATCCAAAGACCTAAGGGGAAAAAATATGTCTAAACATTTGGGATGAATTTCCAGAGTTTTGCCAGTGTGTTCACATACACCCATGTGTATTTTTGTAAAAGGAAGCTCTCACTATATATAACTTTTTTAAACCGCTTCTTTGTCCGCTTAACATTTCTCTAGCAAATCTGAAATGGTTAATGGGGTACTCGTAGCTATAGCTTAACACTCACCCTTATTCAATATATTTCATATATGTTCTTTTCACTTTTATTTATTCTTAAGATCCTGACACCAGTCTGAGGCAAGATAGAAAAAGCCAAGTTTTCTTTTTTTCAAATTTGATAAACTATAAACAACTGCCTTTGGTACTTTTATACAAAATACACGTTCAGATAAGGGTAAAAAAGACTATAACTATAAAAGACTTTGTAGTAAAGACCTTATTCATTTAATGACTGTTACAGTGATAACGAACAAAGTAGGGCAATGCACACTGACAAAATGTGTTATTATATGGTACTGAATTGTTCAAAATAATCATTTCATCTTGTTAAATATCATCAATTTTCATCATTTTTAAGCCAAAAAAAGTCTACACAAGATTTTTCTTGATGCTATTTGCTCAGTAGCACATATACTGGAAATTGATACTAAGCCCTGTTTAAGAAATGAGTGGAAACTCAACTACTAGCAAAAAATATTAATCTAAATGTGTGTTTTTTTTTTAATCTCTTGTGTGGTTTGAGGCACACTGCCACTTAAATGCCTGTTTGCTGTCTGGCTGGATGATACTTGCCTGCCATTATGACCTACTAGTAGAGATTAGATAAGGCAGTGTTAACAATAACGCCTTTCTTCTGTAACCACCACTTCCTTCTTGCAACCTTCCTTCAAGCAGCCTTCACCACTTCTAGAGACTAGGGCACTTTTTTTTTTTAAAGATTTATTTATTTATGTATACAAGAACTGGGGTACAACCAGATGTGCAAGGGGAGAGGGATGAGAGGATTCACCAGAGACAAAGTAGGGAGCAGAATAGGCAAACTGATTGAAATACACTGAGGGGAGCGGTGGGCAAGACAGGAGAAGTCTGTTGCACCATGTGGGTTAGCATCCTGGCCTGGGATAGAACTCATGCTGCAGTGGCTGTGGAGAGCCTCATAGTGCTGAGACTTAACCCTTGCTCCACCAGGGAGGCACCATTGGACACTTCTAATCTGGTTGATCTGTAGAGATCTCTCAGTATGGTATGCGGGCATTGATCATCCTTGATGATCAATGGTACAAGAATGGTACAAGAATTTATTTATCCAAACATTTTGCTTTCTGGAATCTGGGTTGCCTTTTATACTTTGTTTTCTGCTCACTCTTTTGTATGCTTTATCAGGTATTACAGGAAGGGTGTTAACAGTATAGTCCTGAAATAACTCAGTCAGCTTTTCTCGGCCCCAGTTTCCTTATCTATCTATAAAATGAGAATAGATGACCTTTAAGTTCCTTCTAGTTCTAAAATTACAGAGATGCCTGTGTTTATTTAGCATGGTGTAAGGTGCTACACAACCAAACAGGAATGGACAGATGCACCCTCCTGCTTTTGAAAACTGAGTCTGAATCATTAGTTCCTCATTATGAAAAGGCAGTGAGTTTGCCTTTTTTTGGGGGGAAAGGGGACCTTATCCCTAATAATAATCACTACTACCATTTAGTGAGTGCTTACATATTCTTACAATATGTCAGGCACTTTGCTTTAAGAATATGATTATCCAAAGCAAACTTTTGAAGTAAATGTTATGATCTCCCTTTTACAGATCAAGAAACTGAGGCACAGAAACGTTAATTTCTCCAAGATTGCACAACTAATATAAGGGTGAAGCTGGAATTTGAATTTGAATCTGACTCCAACCGAAACCCATAAGCCACTCTACCTCCAAAAGGTAAAATTACACACAGTCCTTACAGATGAGATGTTGGTGATAAGATATATAATAGAATACCCTAGGATAATGTGGTTTGTAATAGGAGTTCTGGGCTAAAACTCACAACAATCATAACACTTCTACTTCCCAGCTTTTCAAACTTAGTTAAGAGTCTTAACTAAATACACTTTATTAAAAAAAAAAGTCTGCTCTACCTATCTTGCCACATTGTTGAGAGCATAATAAACACATATTTATAAAATAATATAAAAATATTTCATGTCATAAATATATACTTTTTTATGTAATCCTGAAGCTGTGAAGTCCTATAGAAGTGCAGAGTGCTGTTATTTCCTCTGATGCATTTGATTCATCTGTTTATGTATTATATTGTGGAACTGTGTGCAGGGCAGTGTCTAGGTTATAAATTGCTAAATTACAAGATTCATGACTTTTCACAACCTGGGCGAGAATCCAGGAAGTAATCCTGTTTCCTAAAAAGTCTCTGGACATAATAACAAAAAACAAGTAGATAAATATTTTGAAAGATAGAAGTTAGATAGCATAGGAACGACATAATGCTAAGTTCCCTGCGTTTCCTTATTTCCTCTCATATCTGGTCACTGAAAAACCAGCACTACAAACAGGCACACACAATAAAAATCTCCAAGAAATGTCTGTTTTCCCTAATCAAAGGATGGGAAAGAGAGTAGTGTAATAATAGAAAATCTTAGCAGTATCTGTTCTACTCCAACCAACCACAGAGAAATTACATCCACATGACCCCCCAACATGGTTTCAACAGAACTGAACAGGAAGTTAAATTTCTAGTCAACTTACTTAATCCATGGATACAGGACGCTGCGCTCTTGCTCCTCTGCAGGATATAGGACGCTGCACTTTAGTTCCTTTTAGCAGGATTGAGCAGGGTCTGACCTTACATCTGCCTGACAAAAGTGAATGATGCTTCATTTCCCCTGTAAGGTGATAAGAACAGATTGAACAGAGAACTGAGTTTATACCTCCACAGTGAGGTAACAAGACAGTGGGAACTGAGACCCCCATTTTCACTGGGAAGAGGAGCGCTAAACTTCCGCCTACCCATTTGCATCAATGCAATGTGAGTTAGTGCTCCACTTTTACCAAGTTGGTGTTAGCAGGACTCAGAGAGAAGCTCATTTTATACACCCAACAGCCCATGATGCTAAATATCAACAGTGGAATTGCCAGCTAAAAAAATAAATAAATAGGATCAAGAGTGTCATAGCATAATATCCAAAACATCCAGGATACAATTAAAAAGGTTTTTTACTAATCCAAGAACCAAGAAAATCACAACACAAATGAGAAAAGACATGCCAACAATGAGATGAATCAAATGTTAGAATTATCTGATAATTAAAACTACCATCACAAAAATACTTTATCAATCATTTGCAAATTCTCTTTAAGCAAATTAAAGATAAATATTCTAACAAGAAAATAGAATTTATAAAAAGAACTAAATGGAAATTAGAGAATGACAAATATATAAATAAAATTAAAAACTTGCTGTGTGGGCTCAATAATAGAGAGAAGATAGCAAAGTAAAAACTGTGAACTTGAAGAACAGACCAATAAAACTTACCCAATCTGAATAACAAAGAGAATATAGTCTAGAGTAAAATTAACAGTCTCAGCAACCTGTAGGACATTGCTGTTGTCACAGAAGAAAAGGACTGAGAAAGTATTCAAAGAAATAGTAGTTCAAAATTCTACTAACTTGGCTAAAGACAAAAAAACACACAGATTCAAGGAGTTAAGCAAATCCCCATTAAGATAAACTTAAAGAAATCCACTCTAAGGCACATGACACAATTACACTTCTGAAAATCAAAGGCAAAATATCTTAAACACAGCCAGAGAGAAATGATGCATTACTAATGGCGGAACACCAATACAAATTACAGTAGATTTTTTTCACCTGATATCATGGAGGCCTGAAAGAAATGGGACATTTTTCAAGTTTTAAAACTGAAGAATTGTCAAAACAAAACCCTATATCCAGTGAAGATTTCCTTTAGTAATAAAAGGGAAATGAAGACATTCTCAGGTAAAGGAAAGCTAAAACAATTTTTCACCAGCAGGCAAACTGAAAAGAAACAAATGGAAAAAGTAAACAGAAAAAATAGATTTAAATAGGAATTTTAGAACATTAGGAGAAACGAACATAGCAAAAATATGGATATATACAAAGTTTATATCTCTACAAAGTTTATATCTCTACAAAGTTAAACTCTCTTGAGTTTCCTGATTTCTAAATTAACAATGAAAATAAAAATTACCATATTACTTGATGTGGTCCTGAATGTATGTACAGTAAATAGTTAAAACAGTGATGAACAGGGAAGGCAAAGATATAAATGGAGGTAAAGTTTCTGTACTTGAACTGGTATAATGACATCAGTAACTGTGATAAGTATATATAATGTAATACAAACACTAGATAATATAGATAATTAATAGATAATATATAATGTAGAACAAACACTAGAAAAACTATACAAAGAAAAGTAAAAATAGGGAATATGAAGGAGTTATTGCTTAATAGGTACAGAGTTTCTGCTTGAATTGATGAAAAAGTTCTGGAAATAGGTAGTGATGATGACTGAACATTGTGAATATACTTAATGCTACTGAATTGTACTCTTTATTTTTTTGTTTTTCATTTGTTTTTAAATTATACTCTTAAAATGGCTAAAATGATAAATTTTATGTGTATTTGACCAAAATTTTAAAAATCACCGCAAAGGTTGTAATCATTTTATAATATATGGATATATCAAATTAACATTGTGTACAAATTTAAAATATTGGTTGGAGACTTCAACACCCCTCTCAACAATTGACAGAAAATCAGCAAGGATATAATAAATCTCACTAAACTTAGAAGAATTTAAGTCATACGAAGTATGTTGTCCAAGCACAATGGAATCAAACTAGGTATAAAAAAAAAAAATCCTCCAATCACTTGGAAACAAGCCAACATACTTTTCAATAATGCGTGGGTCAAAAAAGTCTCACCTCAAGAAACTGAGAAAAGAAGCACAAAATAAACTCAGGACAAGCAGAAGGAAGGAGCAATAAATATAAGAGCAGATATCAATAAAGTTGGAGATGGGGAAACAAGAGAAAATCAGGAAAAGGAAATTAATAAATTTCTAGAAAGATTGACACAGAGTAAAAGAAAGAAAACACTATCAATTTTGAGAATGAAACAGGGTATCACTACAGACCTGCAGACATCAAAAGGTTAATAAGGAAATACTGCTACAGCTATATACATATAGAGTCAACATTAGATGAACTAAATAAATTCTGAAAAACACAACTTGCTTAATAAGAAATACATCATCTGAATAGCCTTGTAGCTATTGAGGAAATTGAATTCATAATTTTAAAACTCTCAAACAGTAAATCTCTAAGCTCACATGGTTCACTGGAGAATTCTGCCAAACCTTTAAAGAAGAATTAATACCAGCTCTATACAGTCTCTTCCAGAAAATATGAGGGTACAGAATACTTCCCATTTCATTTTATGAAGTTTGTATATCCCTGATACCAAAACCCACAACAGTAAGCCAGAAGAAAACTTTTGAAAGACAAGTATCTCTCATGAATTTAATTGCAAAAATATTCACAAAATATTATGATTATAATTATATGATTATAAAATATTATAATACAAAATATTATAATATAATACAGAATATTACAAAATAACACAAAATATTATAATAATATGATTACGAATGTATTTGAACAGGTTTATACACCATGATGTAGGAGGCTTTATTCCTGGCATGTAAATCTGGTTTGATGTAATAGGGTTTATTCCAGGCTGGCTCAGCATTCAAAAACTGAACAATGTAGTTCACCATGTCAACAGGATAAAGAAGAAAAATCATATGATCATATTAATTGATGCTGAAACGACATTTGACACCACCTACCATCATAACACTCAGTAAAGTAGGACCCTTCTTAGAAACCTAAACTTGTTTAAAAAATATATTTAGGGACTCCCCTGGTGGTGCAGGTGGTTGAGCGCAGCACTGTGAAGCTGTCCACAGCTTCTGCAGCACCAGTTTGATCCCGGCTGGCCGTCGAGAATCCCACATGGCGCGGCAGACCTCTCCTGTCATGCCCATTGCTTCCCTCAGCAGTGTATTTCATCAGTCTGCCTGTTCTGTTCCCTGCTCTGTCTCTGGTGAATCCTTTCACCCTCCGCGAATCTGGCCTGTACCGCTGGCTCTTGTATAAATAAATAAATATTTAAAAAATATATATATATTCAAAAACTTACAGCTAACCTCATACTTACTGATTGTAGGGTAAATGGTTTTCAGGCTTTTCTGCGCTCCCACCTTTAGAATTGCCCTGCCTGATGGGGCACCTGCAGTAGTTACACTGTTGTAAGCTGTATTGTTTACTTCTGTGGGCCATGGGAGGAGTATTGAGATAGTCACCAAGAGAAGGAGAAGCAGGAAAAAGAGAAGGGGAGAAAGAAGCCAGAGAAGCCAGAGTGAAGACTTGCCAGGGCCAGGAGGAGGATAGGCACCCCTGCCTGCCATGTACCTGTTGCCACACTACATGCAAAAGCTCAGTAAAAGCCTGAGAAAGCCACCTAGGGCTCCAGGACTCCTCCTTTACCCATCTGCTGGATCATAGATAACCTGCTCATTGGCCCTTCCTGCCACTACACCGATGAAACACTGAATGCGCTTTCCTAAGATGTGGTAGGACGTTCACTAATCCCACTCTCATGAAATGACTGGAATTGTAGCTAGTTCAATAAAAGAGAGAGAGAGAGAAAGAATAGGCAAGGCCTACAGATTGGAAAGGAGGAAATAATACTATAACTATTTACCAATGGTATTAGTATCCAAGCAGAAAGTTCCAAGGAATACACCACACACACACATACACACACACACACACTCAATCAATCAATCAATCAATCCTAGGTCTAATAAGTACAGAAAGGCTGTATGATGCAAGGTCAGCACATAAAAATTAACTGCATTTCTATATACTAATAGTGAACACATAGAAACAAATTAAAAATGCAATGCCATTTACAGTTGCTCCAAATAAAATTACATATAAATCTAATAAAGCAAATATAAGATCTATATTCTGAAATTTTCAAAATGTTAATGAAAGAAAAAAATCTAAATAAATGCATAAAAATACTGTGTTCATGAATTGGAAGACTCAGTAAAGATGTTAATTCTCCCTAAATTGATTATCATAGATTTAATGGATTCTAGTGAAAATCTCACCAGAAAATTTTATAACAAACCCACTTGTTATAAAATTTATACATAAAGGCACAGGATCTAGAATAACTAGAAATAGGGCCTCCCTGGTGGCGCAGCGGTTGAGCGCTGGGTTGTGAAGCTGCGGGCAGCCTCTGCAGTGCCGGTTCGATCCCTGGCTGCTCCCCGGTCACCAGAGGAGGGTTCCACATGGCGCGCAGACCTCTCCTGCCGCCTGCTGCTCCCCTCAGCAGTGTGCTTCGGTCCTTCTGCCTGCTCTGCTCCCCGCTCTGAATTCTCTCACCTTCCCACGTTTCTGACTGTACCCAGTACTTGTATAAATAAATAAATAAATCTTTAAAAAAAAAGAATAGCTAGAAATAATTGTGAAAAGGAAGACAATGGAAGGAATCACTCTACCCAATGTTAAGAATTAATATATAGCTACAGTAAATTGAAACTACTAGATGGTGGAGGGTGAAGATGAGGAGGAAAGGGCGAATGGGGCCAAATGGACCATGATGGAAGATTACGGGAGGTGGGCGTGATGTAGTAACATACATCTGAAGAGGTGTGAGCCTATACCCCTAAATCATATAAAGTGTTGTTAACCAAGATAACATCAGTGAAAAATATTAGAGTTAAGTGTGTTTGCATGTGTGTGTGCCTCTATAGTAACCAAGAATGCATGGTTTTGGCAGGGGATAGACACATAAGATCAATGAAATAAGAAATTAGAGAACCCAGGAATAGGCCCACACAAATATGCTCAGATGATTTTTTTAAGATTTATTTATTTATGCATTCAAGAACTGGGGTACAGGCCAGAGGTGTTGGGGTTGAGAGGATTCACCAGAGACAGAGTGGGGAACAGAACAGGCAGATCGACAGAAATACACTGCTGAAGGGAGCAGGGGGTGAGTTAGGAGAGGTCTGCTGCGCCATGTGGGTTGCTCCCTGGCCGGCCAGGGATGGAACTCGTGCTGCAGTGGCTGCGGAGAGCTTCATAGGCTGCATCTTAACCCCTTGAGCCACCAGGGAGGCCCATGCTCAGATGATTTTTAACAAAGGTGCAAAAGAAATTCATTAAAGGAAAGGTAGCCTCTTTAGTAATAGTGGTAAAGTAATCGACGGTTTCTCACCCCCAGCTTCTCCCCCCTCAAAACAGAAAGAACTTCAACCTAAGTCTCCTAGTGTTATAAAACTTATTTCAAAATGGATTACTGACTTAAATGTAACACAGGTAACATAAAATGTTAAACTTTTTTTTTAAAGTGTGGGCAAATATCTTTGTGATCTAGGGGTAAGCAAAGAATTCTTTGATTTGACATCAGAAGCACAATCCGTAGAAAGAAAAATTGATAAATTGGACTTCATCAAAATTAAAAACTTTGTGAAAAGGACAAACTACAACTGAGAAAAAGTATTTTCAAACCACATACCTGACAAGATGTGCACCTAGAATATAAAACTCCCAAAACTCAATAGCAAAAACAATCCACCTCCCTGGTGGCACAGGCAGTTGAGCACGGCACTGTGAAGCTGTCTGCAGCCTCTGCAGCGCGGGTTTGATCCTGGCCAGCCAGGGAGAGACCCAAATGGTGTGGCAAAGCTCTCCTGTCTCGCCCGCTGCTCCCCTCAGCAGCGTACTTTGGTCAATCTGCCTATTTTGTTCCCTGCTGTTTCTGGTGAATCCTCTCACCCTCCGCGAATGTGGCCTGTACCCTGGTTCTTGTATAAATAAATAAAAAAAATCCAATCAGAAAAAGGGCAAAGGACATCAACATACTTATCACTGAAAGGGATCTAGGGATGGCAAAAGTACGTAAAAAACTGCTCAACAATCATTAGCAATTAGCAAAATATAAATTTAAACCACAGTGAGATATTATCTCCTATCAGAATGACTAACATGAAAGATAGTGATTTACCAAATGCTGGCAAGAATGCAAGGAAACTGAATCACTCATTGCTGGTGGGAATGTAGAAAGATGCAGGTGCTCTGTTGTTTCTTACAAAACTAAATATGCACTTACTACATAATCCAGCAGTTGTAATTCTGGGCGTTGGTTCCAGAGAAATGAGAACCTTAGTCACACAAAAACCTGTACACAAATGTTTGCAAAAGTTTTATTTGTGATAGGCCCCAGAAAGAAGCAATCCAAATGTCCTTCAATAGGTGAATGGTTAAACTGATACATCCATACATATCCTGGAATACTACTCATCAGTAAAAGGCATGAACTATTAATACACAGAATGGCATGGATGAATATTAAGGGAATTATATCAAGTGACCAAAAAAAGCCAGTCTCAAAAGGTTTATATATATAGAGAGGTTTATATATATATATAGGTTTATATATATTTATATAGAGAGAGCAAATCTTGAAAGACAAATTTTATAGAGATGGAGCACTGATTGGAGGTTGCCTGGGATTAGAGTAAGAAAGACGGAATAGCTGTAACTACAAAGGTGTAACATGAGGGATCTTTGTGATGAAATTCTTCTGCACCTTGATTATGGTGGCCACACTATTCTACATATGCAATAAAATTGCATAGGAATAAGTTCACACACACGTGTGCACACAAAGGAATGAGTGCAAATAAAACTGTAAAAACAATAAATTTGATATATTGTTGTAACCTTAATTCCTCGTTGTGCTATTGTGCTGTGCAGGATCTCTGCTTTATTTCTTATAAGTTGTATCTATAATTATCTCAAAGAACAATTTTTAAGCTGTACTTTGAAAATAATTAAGATAATGAATGAGAAAGGCAACCATTTGTTTAATATACCTAATTATTACCTCTATAGGCTCTTCTTTCTGTTTTCAGTGCTACCTAGTCGATTTTTTCCAGTGACTAAATCAGAGTTCTGTTTAATCCTCCTTTTTCTGTTCTCTTCATTTTTGCTACCAAATACTAGGTTTTTGGATCTATGGCAAGATAATTATTTTTTTTAGATTTATTTACTTATTTATACAAGAATCGGGGTACAGGGCAACGGGTGACAGGATTCACCACAGACAGAGTGGGGAACAGAACAGGCAGACTGACGAAATATACTGCTGAAGGGAGCAGTAATCGTGACAGGAGAGGTCTGCTGCGCCATGTGGGACCTTTGCAGGCCCGCTGGGATAGAACCCGCACTGCAGAGACTGCAGACAGCTTCACAGTGCTGCGCTCAACCACATGGCAAGATTATTAAAAGTACATTTAATTACAGAAACATGATTATAGTTCCCAAACATATAACTAATCTTCCTCATTGTACCAAGGGCAGGAAGAGCACTGTGGTTGTTGAGCACTCTCTAGTGGACAGCACGTGAGAAGTATATAAACATTGAGCTTCTGTTGCTACAGAAGACTCCATTATTAATCCTCTGAATCACTCTGCATGTTGAAATGAGTGAGGTAATTTTGCGACTCAGCTCATTGCGAGTCCTCCCATGATTGAAAATCAGGCATTACTCTTTTTTTCTTAATAATGGCTTAGTAGAAATCAGAGAAGATCATATTTACCAAGAGAAGTAAAGGTCAGAATATAAAGAGGACTGCATAACTTACTATTGACACATTCATTTGAACGGAAGAGTAACATATGTCATTGGTGAGTATTATGTCATTTTATGCCCTCACACCTTAGCCATATGCTATTCCACCTGCTTAGAAAGAATTCCTTTAAAGTTTCCAATCCTGCTTAGGTGTCAATCTCAGCTCTACTATGTGACTATAAATTATTTAACCTTTTGTTGCCTCAATTTCCTCATCTATAAAATGGTGATAGTAGTAATGCTTAACTCAGTTATTATGAAGATTCAATTAATATATGTAAGATACTTAGAAAAGTGTCTGGTATATAATAAACACTATATAAATTTTAACTACTACCTTATATGTATATTTCACTTAGACTATAAGTTACTTGAGAGCAGTGTTAGTTATCTATTGCTAAATAACAAACTATTCAAAAACTTAATGACTAAAGCAACAAACACTGTCTTATGGCTTTTGTGGGTCAGGAATCTGGGAGCAACTATCTGGGTCCTCTGGCTCAGAGTTTCTCATGAGGCTGTAATCAAAGTATTTACTAGGTCTGCCATCATCTGAAGACTCAACTAGGGGAGGATCCCATGATTGTTGGTGGGATTAAGGTCCTCATGGATTATTGAACTGAAGCTTCAGTTGGTCAGAGGCTGCCCTCAGTGCCTTGCCCACTATGCCTCTCCAAAGGGCAACTCACAAAATGGCCACTGACTTCCAGCAAATGAGCAATCAAGAGAGGGTGAGCAAGACAAAAGTACCAAATTTTTATAATCTCATCTCAGAAGAGACATCCCTCACCTTTCCTCCATTGTGTTTGTTAGAAGTGAGTCACTAGGTCCAGCCTACAGTCACGCTGAGGGGATTACACAAGAGCAAGAATAAGAGCAGTCTGGGATCTTTGGGTGCCATCTTGAAGACTGCCTACTATTGTCTTGAAGAAGCCTACTATTGTCCACATTCTGGTCCAGTGATTTACATTTCTCCCGCATGAAAAATACATTCATTGCCTCACAAAGCCCCCAAAAGTCTCATCTCATTATAGGCAGGGACTGTATCCTATTGATATTTGTAACTATAGTAACCTTTTCTTATTGGTTTGAACAAAAGGAAAAGAGTAATGTTCTTTGTTATGAAAAAAAAGTATAGAATCTCATGTCACTAATACTTAAGCTATCTGAATAGCATTCTACAAACAACTGTAGTAAAGAACAAGACTTCTTAGTTATTGTTTTGAATGCCCTGATTTTTGAGGAATTTAATAACTACATAAATTTTAAATATTCATCAGATTATTTTCATCTCCACGTTTGGGTTTAGTGTGAATATATTTCATGAGATAAGAATGTAAATCTAATTTTTTACATCCTAAATTCCACTAAGCTCATTCATATAATGTTTATCTTCTTTGTTTACCATTGGTTTCATGATCCCAAGGATTATGGATAATTTAAGCTCCTTTTTTCCAAATCAATTTCCTGATTATGGCAGTCCAGAAAGGTACAACCAGCTAAAAGACATCATGACATTGAAACAGGGTGGTAGTGTTATTTTCATGAGAAATTATGAAGGATATTATTCACACACAAAAATCAAATGGTACATTTTAAGTAGTGAATAGTTCTGTCTCCACAGATCAACAGTCTCCTGAAATAGCTCTTCTCAGAATCTCCACATACTGCCCACTTAAATGTAGTAATCTTCCTTGTTCTGCTCACTACTAACCCATTTGTTCTCAAAACTACTTTCCTGAATGAATCTTCAGTTCTTGTCTCAATCAGTTTTTTTCATTTTCTCTACTTTTTGCTTCTGCCCTATCCCTCTGCTAATCTAATGAATAGCCTTATATCTATTAACGAAGTTAAATCAATACCTAAACTTTCCAGAATTAGAATGCAGAAGACCTAGATTGTTTCTCTCGTGAATTCCTTAAATGAAAAACATTTAAGGAAGAAATCATACCAATTTTCTACAGTCTCTTCCGGAAAATAAAAGCAGAGGGAAAACTTCTAATGCATTCCGTGAGGACAGCATTAGCATAATACAAAAACCATGAGCTCCTAGAATTTCCATACAATCCTAATGGGATTGGAGTGCTGAGACTATTCCTTCCCACTGCCATCTCCAACGAAGCTGGGTTTTAGGGCCAACTCTGGCAAATGGGGGATGAAGGCAATTTGATTTGATTTTGGAACACAAAATAATGTAACATTTCTTGCACTTCATACATTGCCGAGCCAATTCTTAACCCTTCCATGGAGGATTAAGGGATATGTCACTCTTATGTTTAAAAATTTTCATGACTTTCCATTTCCTAGAAACGAAAGTACAAGTAGCCCAGTCCATTAAATTCTCTCTTGGATCTTACACTCTAAGTAGCAAAATTTTCCTCGCCCTGGTACCCTATCTATCTGGATTCCATATCGGACTACAAATAGTCAACCACTGATACTAGTTTCTTGTGAGTATACAGAAAAATTTTAAATCTATACAGGTACATAATATGCACCTTTTTTCCTTCCTTATACAAAAGGCAGCAGACAGTACTCACTGTTTTGAATCCATTCTCCTACTTAAGCTACTGCCCGTGGCCTTGAATATTTTTCTAAGCCATCACCATCACTAAGCCAAGTAGTCTTCAACATCCATTGCAAACACCTATCCCTAAACTATTCCCAAAGGCCACTAGTTGAAATGAAAGGTTAAGCTCCTGGGAACTTAAACACGAACTTCGTAATTAAATTGTATTAGTTGTTCAATATCACAGGAAGCATTTTGGTTCTTATTTGACTTAACAAAAGACAGAGCCTGTATATTAGGGAAAACTATATGAAATTGCTGTTGTTTGACTGTTTTGAATTAAAAAAATAACATTTTATATTGGTGCTCTAATAGATTTAAATTTTTTTCATTGTTCCTTTAACTTTTTTTATTTAAATTTTATTTTTTATATTTTTTATTTTAAAAAATAGATTTAAATTTATTTTTTTTTAACTTTTTTAAATTTTTTTTATTAGGCATGTATTTTTATTTATTTATGATTTTTATTTACTTGTTTGTTTGTTTTGTTTATACATGCACTGGGTACAGTAAGAAGCGCGGGAGGGTGAGAGAATTCACCAGAGCCAGAGCGGGGAGCAGAGCAGGCAGAAGGACCGAAGTACACTGCTGAGGGGAGCAGCGGGTGGCAGGAGAGGTCTGCGCACCATGTGGGACCCTCCTCTGGTGGCCGGGGAGCAACCGGGGATCGAACCGGCGCCGCAGCTTCGCAACCCAGTGCACAACCGCTGCGCCACCGGGGAGGCCCAATAGATTTAAGTTTAAATAAGACTTTTCTCTCACCTCTTTAGTTTCCTATAGGATTCTTTCTTTTCTTACCATGAAGCAGCACATTTAGTGACCTATATTCTTTTATTCTAACACTTCCCATCAGTAATATTAGCCTTATATAAATTGAAGGCGTTCTGGTTTATAATTGTCTTTTATTTCCATATTGCATGTATCTCTTATTCAAGACTAATGACCCTTCTTTTACTATCTCTACCATCCTTATCACCAGCACAGCCTGTACACATTCTTTTTTTTTTTAAAGATTTATTTATTTATTTATACAAGCACTGGGTACAGTCAGAAGCGCAGGAGGGTGAGAATTCACCAGAGCCAGAGCAGGGAGCAGAACAAGCAGAAGGACTGAGGTACACTGCTGAGGGGAGCAATGGGCGTGGCAGGAGAGGTCTGCACGCCCTGTGGGACCCTCGTCTGGGGGCCGGGGATCGGACTGGTGCTGCAGAGGCAGCCTCGCTGCCCAGAGCTCAACCGCTGGCCACCAGGGAGGCCCCTGCACATATTCTTTATAACCCATTGCACGTATAAGCAAAGCGTGAAGTCACCCAGACCTTGTAGCTGGTGTTGCTTCCAACTACACTTTTTCCTCTCCTTGATAGTTCTAGATAGCTTATTACAACAGCAGTTGGTACATCACACAGATCATGTCCTCTGATTAATCAATCACCTCATAACTAATTCATACTTGCAAAACTTGCACTGAAGCCTCCCTCCTAAAGATAGACATTCCCTGGCAAACGGAAACATGCCCTCAAACAATTCTGGACCCATTGCCAAAATAGTCAGTGACAAAAAGGGAAGAAAAGAAGGTGAATCCAGTTAGAAAATGTTTGGCTAAAGGAGCCTGATTGTCCTGACTGGGGTCCTGTCCCCATCCCTAGAACAGTCACTGTGGTTAGAGGGATGGAATAATATATATAATATATAGCCACTGATATAACCAAGGAAAAGATTATTAACAGAAGAAGCTGAGGAGACAAAGGCATTCTAAACTGACACCAAAAATTACATACTGGATGGGAAAGAACTAATTGTTGGTGTTAACAAAATGGGTTCTACTGAGCCACCCTGCAGCTAGAAGAGATATAAGGAAATGGTTAGGGAAGTTAGCACTTTCATAAAGAAAACTGACACAGCCCTGACACAGGAACATTTGTGCCAATTTCTGGTTGAAATGGTGACAACATGCCAGAGCCAAGTGCTAACATGCCTTTGTGGCTCTGGATGCATCCTGCCACCAACTTGTCCAATTGACAAGACTTTGTGCCAGCCCCTCCAGGACATCTACAAAATTGGTTGTATTGGGACTGTCCCTATGGACTGAGTTCAGATAGGTGTTCTCAAACTTGGCATGGCGGTCACCTTTGCTTCAGTCAATGTTAAACTAAAGTCAAGACTGTTAAAATGCACCATGAAGTTTTAAGTTAAGCTCTTCCTAGACAGTATAGACTTCAGTGTCAAGAATGTGTCTGTTGGGCCTCCCTGGTGGCGCAGGTGGTTGAGTGCAATGCTTTGAAGCTGTCTGCAGCCTCTGCAGCATGGGTTCGATCCCGGCCAGCCGTGGAGATGCCCACATGGTGCGGCAGACCTCTCCTGTCTCACCCACTGCTCCCCTCAGCAGTGTATTTCAGTCAGTGTATTTCTGCCTGTTCTGCTCCCTGCTCTGTCTCTGATGAATCCTCTCACCCTTCCGCACATCTGGCCTGTACTCCAGTTCTTGTATGCGTGAATAAATAAATCTTTAAAGAAAGAAAAAAAAGAATGTGTCTGTCAAAGATATTCGCTATGGCAATGTGACTGTGACAGCAAAAATTCCACCAATGGAATCAGCTGGCTTCACAGCCTAGGTGATTCTTCTGAATCATTCAGCCCAACTCCATGCTGGATAAGCATCTATGCTGGTGCACACAGCTCACAGCTGTGAGTCACACAGCTTACATTGTTTGCAAGTTTGCTGATCTGAAGGAGAAGATTCATCGTCATTCTGGAAAAAATGTCGGGAAGATGGCCCCAAGTTCTTAAAATCTGGTGATGCTTCTATCATTGAGATGGTTCCTGGCAGGCTCATGTGTGTTGAGAGCTTCTCTGACTATCCTTCTCTAATGTAGTATTACCAATCACAACATGAGACAGGCAGTTGCTGTGGGTGTCATCAAAACACCATCAAAGTGGGTAAGATGGCATCTGGTGCCATCAAGGTCACCAAGTCTACCCAGTGGGCTCAAAAGGCTAAAGGAGGGCCTCCCCGGTGGCGCAGCGGTAGAGCGCTGGGTTGCGAAGCTGCCCGCGGCCTCTGCGGCACTGGTTCCATCCCCGGCTGCTCCCCGGCCACTGGAGGAGGGTCCCACATGGCGCGCAGACCTCTCCTGTCGCCCGCTGCTCCCCTCAGCAGTGTACTTCGGTCCTTCTGCCTGCTCTGCTCTCCCCTCTGGCTCTGGTGAATTCTCTCACCCTCCCGTGCTTCTGACTGTACCCAGTGCATGTATAAACAAAACAAACAAACAAACAAATAAATCAATAAAACATGCCTCTATTAAAAAAAAAAAGGCTAAAGGAATATTACCCCCAATACCTGCCACCCTAGTTTTAATCAGTAGTGGAAGAGGAGTCTCTGAATTTTTTGTCTGAATTGGCTTAATTAAGGTTAATAGTAAAAAACTGGTTAATGATAACAATACATTATAAAACCTTCAAAAGGAAAATATTTTATTGAACATTGTTTTTGGTGTTTACTTGTAACCATTTTATTAGTTTTTAAAATAAGTTCATTTTAATGGAAACAACCACAAATCTGTCACAGGAATTTGAGGCTCATTAAAACAAAGTTGAATGAGAAAAAAAAGTTCTAGAAGGAGATCCACTAAGCCATTAATAGATAGGTGGGGTGATTAGGCTTCTATATATAGTACTTTCAGGTCTTGCTTTCATGATTTGTCATGTGGGGCCAGATCAATGCTCAGTTTAAAGGTAATTATTCCCCTACTGAGGTAGCACACGCCTTTCTATGATACCCAGTGCCCTGATTGGTAGAAAGAGGCACTAGTCCCTGTGTGAATGCCAGTTACTATTACCTGTAAATTGTGTGTTGGTTCTCTACCTGGCTTTGGATAGCTTTCTCATGCACACATACTGATCAATCCTCATGGAGCTGCCTCTGCATGTTTTTAGAGTCTCTCTGTGAAACTCTTTCCCCCTTGATACTCTATAATTCTGCAGATTCTAGTGCCTATTGTTTTCACATACTCTGAATTCCATTTTCTCAATTCAAGGAGACTACCAGTCTCTGCCTGGATTCCCGCTCCATGCCATTGCCTTAAATCTCTCTCCACAAGTTGAAAGAATAGCCTATTCACATACAATTGTGTAACTAAATGTGTAAGGATATGTAAGCATTTAAGAGATGTGGACTTAGACTAGTATGGGTGTTATAAAAGGTGGTTGCCAGCATGGACTAAGGCAACTGACTGTGGCTTAATGGACAACACTGGCTTGAGCTAGTCTCAATGGAGGAAGTGTACATTTCAAAGCCAGGGATCAGCTTCAGAAGATATTATTTTTCCGGTGGGTAATACCATTAGCTGAGATGTCAGAGGGAGGAGAAGACAGGGATCTGGACAGATGAGAAATATTCCAAGGAAATGATTTAAAGAAATGCTAACATAGAAAAGGGAATGGAAATAGGAGATCAGGTATGGAGACATCTCTAGGGAATTGCTGGGTCATAAGGTAGCTCGATTTTTAGACTGAGGAAACTCCAGACAGCTTTCTATAGTGGTTGGACCAGTTTGCACTCCCACCAGCAGTGCAGGAGAGTGCCTTTTTCACCATATCCTCACCAACATTTGTTGTTGCTTGTTTTTTTGATATGTGCCATTCTTACTGGTGTAAGGTGGTATCTCAATGTGGTTTTGATTTGCATTTCCCTGATGATAAGGGATGTTGAACATTTTTTCATATGTCTGTTGGACATTTGCGTTTCCTCTTTGGAGAAATGTCTTTTAAATTCTGCCCATTTCTTGATTGGATTGTTTATTTTGTTTTTGTAGAGTCCTGTGAGTTATTTGTATATCTTTGTGATCAGTCCCTTATCTGTTGAATGGAGTGCAAAGATTTTTTTCCCAATCAGTGGGGTGTCTCTCTGTTTTGGTTAATGACTCTTTTGCTGAACAGAAGCTTTCGGTTTGATGTAATCCCAGGTGTTTATCTTTTCCTCCACTAGCTTTGCTTTGGGTGGGTGATCAGTCTTTAAAGATGTTATTGTGATGTATGTCCTACAGTGTTTTACCTATATTTTCTTCTATATATTTTATGGTTTCAGGTCTTATGTCCAGTTCTCTCATCCATTTTGAGTTGATTTTTGTGCATGGTGAGAGGCAGTGGTCTAGTTTCATTTTTTGCATGTGGTGGTCCAGTTATCTCAGCACCATTTATTGAACAAATTGTCCGTGTTCCATTGCATATTCTTTGGAAGCAAAGACAATTAACACACTGATGCATATGGAGTTGGTCAGCACTGGGGAAAACTGGTTACTTGATCTTCTGAGATTGTCCGTCAAGGAAAACAGAAAATGCATTTAACCTCAGCTGTATGTGGCTCTCACGCCTCAATCAAAGATTACCTCACAATATGTAAAGTGACATACTTCCAAACTGTACATGACTGAGAGTTGAGCAGAGTCCTGTTACCACAAAACATTAGAAAAGCCCAGGACAGAAATCAAGAGGCATGTGGCTTAGATGCTGTCAGACTACACCAGCTAGCCTTGTGTGGAACTGGACTCTTACCTATAGCCAAAATAAGAAGTAAGAATGAGAGTTTTTGAATTGCACAAGAGGTATGCTGCTCAAAGTCATACCACTAGTATACAAAAGAGCTGGAATATGAAAACAAAGCCCAGTGGGAGTTCTGGGCAGGATCATGATATTCTATTATGTGCTGCTGATGGGGAGACTAAGGGCATGAGTGAGTAAGGGGGTGGGCAGCGGTGTTGTGTCTTTATACATCTTGTAATGTACTATTTGTTGCTCCTGCCTGGCATTACGTCTCAAATTGTCAGAGCAGCAAGATCTGCAGCACTCACACAAATCTACTGCCAGACAACAGTTATCTGAGAGAGGTTCAAATACCTCAACTGCAAAGCCACCTGGGGTGGGAAGGTAAACAGAGAACACCATGGTAGGTGGGTACATTTACCATGACAATGAAGTTTTCCCACACACTCTTTATGATTAGTATGCTTCCCACTTTATCCTTTCAATACACAGAAGGTTTTTAAGTCAGCCAAGGGTCACATGTTTTCTTCTACTTCTACTTCAAAGTCATGGACTAGTACATGACTTTCAGGTATTCGACTTCCTCCCGTTCCCCTGGATCTGCTATTTTGTTTTAAATATTTTTTACTTTTGCAGCAGCATTGGCTTTGATCTCTGATCGACCTTCGTTCAAATTCACCTTCACCACTTACTAGTTTTGTGACCCTGGCAAATGACTTTCCTTATTTGTAAAATAAAAGCAGATCTTGTTCTAAAACCTGAAAACAGCGCTAGGCCTTGTTAGTTGTCAAAGTTCTTATCAAAGCACAGATTATACTCTATTCATGGAATTTGGCTCTGTTAAACACCAGGTAACTAGAGCAAATAATGCAGAACTAGTACTCCCTTATACTTATTCTGCAAGTATTTAAGCCAGGCATTGTTCTAAGTGCTGGAGAGAGAGCGGTGAATGAATCAGGCAACAGTCCTATCCTTCAGAACCTACCTTTTAGTTGTGGGATGTCAGATAATACACAGGTACGTGCATTAATTAAAGATGGTAATAAGTGCTATGGAAGAAAGAAAACAGGACACTATGTTAGAAAATGACTTGGGGAAGAGTCAAGGCAGGAAGAAACTTACTTGAGTAAGGGTGGTTAGAAAAGGCCTCTGGGAAGGTGACATTTGAGCTGAGCCATGAAGGATGAGACTGAGCCAGCCACCTGTTTTAGTTACTATTATTGCATAAAAAATTACCCCAAAACTTAACAGCTTAAAACAACCAGTGTTTTTCATTTCATGGTTTCTGTGGGTCAGTGATCAAGGCATGACTTGGCTGGGGGTCTCCTGCTCAAGGTCTCTCCCAAGGCTAGCGCTGGGTCTGCAGTCAGCTAAAGGTTCTACTGGGGAAGGATCAGCTTACAACTTCCCCCACAGGGCTGTTGGCAGGCTTCAGGTCCTTGCTGGCTGTTGGCTAGAGACAACCGTTTTTTTTTGTCATGTGGGCCGCTCCACAAGGCAGCTGAGAAGACAGCTGTCCTCCCTCACAGTGTGCCAGTGAGAAAGTAAGTGAATACACCCCAGTGAGAATCACCTTCACTTTGTAACCCATCACCTCCACTGCATTCTGTTTGCTAAACACAAGGCATTTAAATTCAACCCAGGGGAGGAGTTACACAAGGATGTAAGGATGATCAGAGGAGGCAGGGATGATCAGAGCCACTTTAGAGGCTGCACCATGCAAAGAGCTGGGAAAGTGTTCAAGGCAGAACAAACAGAAAATGCAAAGGTCCCCAGTGAGGGAAACCCTAGATGCATCTGAGGAAGTGAGAGTGTTATAGGGTAGCCCCGATACAAAACGGGTTGCCTGACTGTGGGTCCTCACCCACGCGCTTAAAAGAACTTATCAATACTCCACTGCAGGCACACACGAAAGGTTAATAAAAGGTTTATTTACAAGGGAAGGGCAAATGAGGAAATGTACAACTCAGGGAGAAAAGTGGGAGACAAAGTGTTAAATGCGTCCTACCCCATCCGCTGATCTGGAATCCCAAAAGCACTCTGAGAGCTGGCTGCAAGCCAGGAGCCATGAAGCCAGGAGGCTAGCGAGAGCGAGAGCTACCCGCCAAGGCCCACGTGTTTGGTTTTTATACCAAACCTGGCTGCTTAACTCCACCCTCGGGTCCCAGCCACCTTCCCTTTGGTGGTGACGGGATTTGTCTTTCCCAGTGTCTTGATGGCTTTGGTCTGGAGTGGGGGTGGAGTCCACAAAGCCTGCATGGAATTAGCTCAGGACATCCTTTCCCCGTAACAATTAGACACTGGTGGAGGTAGAATTACTGAATAAAAATGAAAAAATGGTAGGATGAGATAGTCAAGCAAGACTGAAAATAAATTTTGGTTTTATCCTAAATGCAGAGTGGGAGGCAGTAAAGCATTGTAAACAAGCAATCAGTGACATTTCCAGCCACATGACATTTCCCGGAGGTATGTGGTGGATGTAGCCCTATCACAACTTGATGGACCAAAGTGGAGGGTGAAGGAAAAGGGCTCTTCTGCTCAAAAAACCTCAGTGGCACCTAAATGCCACCTAAATGCCTTTAACTAAAGCTAAAAACCTCAGGTCTGATAATATATTTCGCAAGTTATCCAGCTTTATCTCCCATCACTCACCAAAACTCCAACTTAAGTTTCTTGAACTTGTACTATATTTTCCTCTCTCTGAGCTTGTGCTATTTCCTTTGTCTGGGAAGCAGCTTCCACATCTCTACCTGTCAAATCTGGATCCTTTTTGTTAATACCCTTAAGTGCTACAGGAAGTAGTGCTAAACTTTGTGAAACTTTCCTAATTCTTCACATCTTTGAATCCCCCTTGTCATTTAATCCATTTTTTGGATTTTACCATGTCTTTCCTAGTATGAGTAGTTCATAATTAGATTGTAACTGCTTGAGATCAGGCACCTTGCTTTCCTTAATTTTGTAACATGTGCAGTACTCAGGACTTGAGCATATATAATCAACATTCTACAAATATTTGTCAATTTGCATTAAAGTGGGAATTAGATTATAGTTCCTTGGTTCACTATGAGAACTTCCTGGAAAATAATAATTTCCCTTTGGTTGTCACTAAGTTATAATTTTTCTATCACAACTTACAAACATGCAAAGTATGATTCAATTTATACAAAGTATGTTCTTTGATCATAATGGAATTAAACCAGATATTAATAATGTAAATATCTTTGAAAATCTCCAAATATTTAGAAACTAAATGACAGACTTCTAAGTAACAACACATGGGTGAAAGAAGAATTAAAAGGGTAATTAAAATTTATTTTGAACTGATAAAAACACTACAAAGTAAAATTTGTAGGCACCTATTAAGGCAATTTTTAGGGAGAAATTTATAGCATCACATACCAATATTTGAACAGAAGAAAGGTTTCATAACATTGACCTTAAAACACTAGAAAAAGAAAAACAAATTAATAAAATATATACAGTGTTGTAAAATAATGTTACCTCAGTAAATATAATAAAAAAGAAAAGCTAATTAAATCCAAAGTGGAAGAAAACAAATCATTAAGATCAAAGTATAAATCAATAAAATAGAAAACAAAATATGGAGAAATCAATAAAATCAAAAGTTGTTTCTTGGAGAAAATCAATAAATTGATTTAAAAAAAAACCTCTTGACAGGCATTAGAGGAAAAGGAAGGAATACACAAATGACAAAAAGGAAGAACAAAAAAGGGACGTCACTTCAGATTCAACAAATATTAAAAAGACAATCTGGGACTATTTGAAAAACCTTATGCCAATAAATATGACAACCTAAACAGAACATTTCCTTGAATGACAAAAATTACCAAAGCTCATGCAAGGAAAAATAAATAATTCAAGTAGCCATGTATCTATTTAGGAAAATGGCATAGTTCAAAACCATCCTCTAAAGAAACTTTAGGGTGAGATGATGCCATAAGTAAATTCTATCAAATATTTAAAGACATACAACCAAGTCTATACAAGCTCTTCCAAAAATATCAAAGAAAAGAAATAGCTCCCAATTAATCTTAGGAGGCCAGGATTACTTTCAAGGTGAAACAAGACAAAGACATTACAAGAAAAGACTACAGGGCCTCCCCGGTGGCGCAGCGGTTGAGCGCTGGGCTGCGAAGTTGCCCGCGGCCTCTGCGGCGCCGGTTCTATCCCCGGCTGCTCCCCGGCCACCGGAGGAGGGTCCCACATGGTGTGCAGACCTCTCCTGCCGCCCGCTGCTCCCCTCAGCAGTGTACTTCGGTCCTTCTGCCTGCTCTGCTCCCCGCTCTGGCTCTGGTGAATTCTCTCACCCTCCCGCACTTCTGACTGTACCCAGTGCATGTATAAACCAAACAAACAAACAAATAATAAATAAATAAATAAGACATGCCTCTAGAAAATTAAAAAAAAAAAAAAAAAAAGAAAAGACTACAGGCCAATATCCCTCATGAACAAAAATTCTACCCAAAATGTTATCAAACTGAATTGGACAGTTTATCAAAAGGATAAAACATTTATATAATCAAATGAGGTTTATCCCTGGAATGTAAGATTAATCAATCAACAAGTTTAAAATACAAACTAAAAATGAAAACCATGTTCATCTATATAAATATTGAAAAAAAAAGCATTTGACAAAATCCAATATACATCCCTGAGAAGTACTCTCAGTAAACTAAAATTTTAGAAGGAAACTTCCTCAACCTCATATACGTCATCTAAAGAAATCTGAAGCTATCATCATACTTAATGGTGAAACCTAAGTACTTCCCTTGTAAGATCAGAAATCAGATAAGGATTTCTGCTCTTATCGTATTAATTCAATACCGTATTAATTGTTCTAGTTAGTACAATTAGGTAAGAAAAAATATGATTGAAAAAGGAAGAACTCATCTTTAAAAAAACTACTATAATAATTGAGACAAATAAGGTTGTAAGAAACAAAGTCAACATACAAAAAAATCACTTATATTTCCCTGTGCTAGCAACAATAATCAGAAATTTGACTAGAAAACATTACCATATATGATAACATAAGAATATTAGAGACAAATTTGAAAAGTGAAATATACCTACATACTAAAACTACAAAATATTGCTGAAAGAAATTAAAGAAGACCCAGATAAATATACCTTGTTCATGGATCAGAAGATTTAATATCCTAAAGATGTCAACTGTCCTCAGATTAATCCAATGTTTCAATGCAATACCAATCAAATTCCCAACAGGAGTTTTTATAGAAGTTGACAAGCTGATCCTAAAATTATTATAGAAAAGCAAAGAATTTAGCCAAACACTCTGGAAAAAAAACAAATTTGGAGGTATAACACTACTTGATTTCAGGAATTACTATAAATCTGTATTAATGAAGACAGAGTACTATTAGCATAAAGATTAAAAAGAGATCAGTGGGACAAAATGGGAAGTCCAGGAAAAAACACACACAAATATCTGGACAACAGATTTTTGACAAGGCGCAATGGTAATGCAATGGAGAAAGAACCATATTTTCATCAAATTGTGCTGAAACAATATAAATAGAAATAATATTTTTTTAAGATTTATTTTATTTATACAAGAACTTGGGTATAGGCCAGAGGTATGGGAGGGTGAGAGAATTCACCAGAGACAGAGTGGGAAGCAGAACAGGCAAACAGACCGAAGACACTGCTGAGAGGAGCAGAGGGCAAGACAGGAGAGGTCTGCTGCGCCATGTGGGTATGTCCCTGATCAGCCAGGAATCGAACCAGTGCTTCAGAGGCTGCAGACATCTTCACAGTGCTGCACTCAACCCCCTGCGCCAGTGGGGAGGCCCTATAAATAATATTTTTAAGCTTATTAAATAGTTTAATAAGGTATTAAAATATAAATGTTTTTTAACCTTAGACCCATATCTAACAAATGCAATATTTAACTCAAAATTGGTCATAGAACTAAAGATAAAAACTTAAATCTATAAAACTTTTGGAAGAAAACAGTAGATCTTTATGACCTTGTGTTAAACAAGCATGCCTTAGCTATAACATCAAAAGCACAATTCATAGGGCCTCCCTGGTGGCGCAAGGGATTAAGCACTACACTATGAAGCAATCTGCAGCCTCTGCAGCAGGAGGGAGATTCCCACATGGCGCAGCAGACTTGTCCTGTCTTGCCTGCTGCTCCCCCCAGCCATATACTTTGGTCAGTCTGCCTGTTCTGTTCCCCACTCTGTCTCTGGTGAATACACACACACACACACACACACACACCCTCTCTGGCCTGTACCCCAGCTTGTATGCATAAATATATCTTTTAAAAAAACCCACAATTCATGAAAGAACAAATTGATTAATTGGACTTGGTTAAAATTAAAAACATCTGCTCTTTAAAAGACACTCTTAGGATAATAACAAGACAAGAGGGCCTCCCCTGGTGGTGCAGTTGAGCCCTGGGCTGCGAAGCTGCCCGCAGCCTCTGCAGCGCCGGTTCGATCCCCGGCCACGGGTGAGGGTCCCACATGGCGCGCAGACCACTCCTGCCGCCCACTGTTCCCCTCAGCAGTGTACTTCATCAGTCTGCCTGCTCTGCTCTCTGCTCTGACTCTGGTGAATTCTCTCACCCTCCTGCGCTTCTGACTGTACCCAGTGCTTGTATAAATAAATAAATAAATAAATCTTAAAAAAAAAAAAAAAAAGACAAGACACAGTCTGGGAAAAAAATCTTTGCAAAAAGAGACAATAACAAAAACAAAGAGAAACCCTATCGACTGGGAGAACATTTTTGCACTCAACACTAATGATAAAGGACTGATCACGAAAATCTGCAAAGAGCTGATGAGACTCAACAACAACAAAGAAAATAATCCTGTCAAAAAATGGGCAGAAGAGCTAAAAAGAAACTTCTCTGAAGAGGAAATGCAAATGGCCAACAGGCATATGAAAAAATGTTCATCACTTGTAATCAGGGAAATGCAAATCAAAACTACCATGAGATACCATCTTACACCAGTGAGAATGGCACATATTAAAAAAACTAGCAACAACAAATGTTGGCGAGGATGTGGAGAAAAAGGAACTCTCCTGCACTGTTGGTGGGAGTGTAAACTGGTCCAACCACTATGGAGAGCTGTGTGGAGATTTCTGGACCTACTAAACATAGAGCTTCCATATGATCCAGCAATTCCACTCCTAGGTATTTACCCAAAGGACACAGAAACATCAATTCCAAAGAGCACCTGCACCCCTATGTTTATAGCAGCGCTATTTACAATAGCTAAGCTTTGGAAACAACCCAAATGCCCAAAAATAGATGACTGGATCAAGAAGATGTGGTACATATACACCATGGAATATTACTCAGCATTCAAAAAAGATAAACAAATGCAATTTGCAGCAACATGGATGGCGCTGGAAGGGATCATGCTCAGCGAAATAAGCCAGAAAGAAAAAGAAAAATACTGGATGGTCTCACTCATAGCAGGAATCTAGAAAACTTGAATAAGGGACCAGGAAAATGAATAACTATAAGAAAGTGAAAATCAAAATCAACAAACAACTATGAAGCAGAGACACTCTATAGGGGGTGAGGGGCGGGGAGGGGAGGGATTGGGGTCAAAATAAGGGGGTTGCAATTGTATGGGGAATATAAAAATAAAATTTATTTAAAAAAAAAAGGAAAGAAAAAAAAGGCATGGAAGCGCCAGGCCTTCTCCCCACACCCCCCCCCCAAAAAAAAAATCTTTGCAAGTCTTAACATATATCTGATAAAAGACTTGTATCCTAAGTACATATTCTCAAAACACAACAATAAGACAACAAAGAAACCAATAAAAAAAACTCAGTCAAAGATTTCAATGGACAATTTAGGATACAAAAATGGCAAACAAAGCTAAGAAAAGATGTTCAATATCATTAGTCATTAGAAGAATGCAGATTAAAATTATAATGAGCAAATTCTACATAGCTATTAGAATGATTAAAATTAAAAAGACTTACCATGCCAAGTGCTAATAAGGATGTGGAAGAATTGAAACACTTATGAACTTCTGGAGACAATGTCAATCTTACAACCACTTTAAAATGAATCTTAAAATTATCACGAAGCATGAAAAGAACCAGCCAAAAAAAAAAAAAAGTGCATTCCGTATGATTAAACTGTAGAAAATTCAGAACTAGTCTATAGTGACATAAAGATATTTGACTGGTGACTGCATGAATATAGGGGACAAGAAGTTTGAAGGGAGTGATTACAAAGGTACAGGTGGAACTTTCAGAAGTAATAGATTTGGTCAGTGATTGTAGTGGTGATTTCACAGCTGTGAATACATGTAAAAATTGTAGACTTCAAATTTGCAGTTTATGATAAATAAGTCAAATTTATCTACATATAAACTTTATCTGCATATGAAATTATTCTTCTTTGCTAAGGTATAGTCAACATACAGTAAAATATACATAATTCTTTTTCATTGGGCCTAGAAGTGAAAATGTCACTCCCTGTCTGTTACATTGGCTAGTGAAAATCGTATGTCCACACCTAACTCTATGGGGACAGAAAGTGCATTCTTACCACAAGGCTGAAAGGAGGCAGTTAAATATTTGTGTATAGTCCTAACGACTACCACTCTCAGCACTAAGTATATTGTTGTTTTTCTTTTTATACGCAGAGCACTTGTCCCAGTTGTTACATAATAGAATTCACATTCCTTTATGGAACTACCAACCAACAGTTGACTTTTCAACTCTGACTCAAAAAATCCTGCATAGATTCAGCTGTTTAGCTTATAAATGATGAGGAACATACGTTAAATCAAATTGGTCAAGTAACCCAGACCTTTCCCCACTAATTCTGAAGTTGGTACTTCTTAGAATCTAAAAGGAAATATAGAGAAAATGTGAACAACTGGGTGGTCTAGCTCCTGTCCTCCTAGCTGCTTAAGTTTATTGCAAATCAAAGAAGAAAGTAGGAGTGGTCATGAATTCCTTTGCCTACATCTATTTTCTTCTTGTACAGTTTTAAACATTTTTTAAAATGTAAACTCATTTCCTTTTATTTTGTTCTTATTAGTCTCTTCAATGAGTTGCTCAAAAATATTAGAGCAAAAACTGTGTGGCATGGAAAATGATTAGCATCTTACAGTACAAAAAAATCTCTTGCACATCAGTATGGAAAAAAACAAACATTTTACTTCTTTTTCTAGCAAATGGCAGATTGTGTTGCTATAGATCCTACCTCACTCTTAGCAGGCCTTCCAAAAAAAGCATTATGCCTGCAATATTATTTTTTTACTTTTTATATGTACTTATAATATTTCTAATTTTTAAAGGAAAAATAAACACCTATGAGAAATGCCACAGATATGATAAAAATCTCTGATTTCAATAATTCAGTCCCACACAGTCAGCTTCACAGGTAAGTGAACTGCGCAATAACACAGGACCTCCAGTGCAGATGGACCCGTGGGCATGGAGTTTAATGTTTTGCAGTTGCTGTCTTAAAATTCTAAATATTATTTACTTTGAATTTGTGCTGTGTAAGTGAAGCCCAATGAACACTGGAACATGTGCCAAGGTCAAGGAGCCTTCAGCTCATACAAAGTCGGCCTGCTGTCAGCTCCTCACCTCCTGGCTGCCAGCTCTCCACCTCCTTGGCAGCAGGCTCTCCGCTGCCTGCTAGTGCCCTCCGCAGCCTGTCCTCTGAGTCTGCCCTCCCCACTGTGACCCCTGCTGCCTTCCATACTGATGGCAGTCCAGTTTTTGTCCTCAGTGGGGAAATGCAGGGATCAAAGTTTTGCTGTTGCCCTGTGCCTACTGTGTGGCCCTGGGCTTAGGCCTGGGAAGGGTTGTGGCCTGGCATGTGCACACTGGGGCACTTGGAAGTAGGGCATGGCAGCAACTGCCCCTGCCTAGGCTGGCAGAACCACAACTATTTTGAGGGGAGACTTACTGGGACAGGCCTCTCACCCACACCCAATCCAGGTGCTGAGCTTGTCTTAGCAATAAGGTTGTAATACTTTTGGGGCCGACCATCTATTACATGATGGTCTCTGCCTGGGCAGAGGGGAGCCTGGAGCCTCTGAGGACCTGCACTTACCCTTTGACCCAAGGCAGAGTTACACTAAATAGCTTTTTTTGTATTCACAGAAATTAGACAACTGTATTTCACCATATTTCTTTCTTTTTTCTCTTTGTTGAGTAACATTGGTTTACAACACTTCATATGATTTAGGGCAACAGGTTCACACCTCCTCAGGTATATGTTACCACCCCAATCCCCACCATCAAAGTACTTTTACCCTAGCCCTTTGAGCCCCCTCCCCTTTGGTCAACACATCCTCCTTTCCTCCCCCATAGCAGCCTTAATTTTGTGGTTAAATTTCTACGATTTTTTTTGTTGTTTAGTTTTGTCATTCTTTTTCCTCTATATTCGACATATGAGTAAAATCATCCAGTATTTGTTTTCCACTTCTGACTTATTTCACTTAGCATAATTCCTTCCACTTCCAACTATGTTGTTGCATAGATGCTATGCTGTTGCAAATGGCAAGAGCTCATTATTTATATATATATATAAATAAAATGACATGTGCACACTGCACACATATATATATGCTCATTTTATATATATATATATATATAATGAGTAGTATTCCTCTGTGTATCTATACCACATCTTCTTCATGTACTAGTCTGTCAATAGGCATTTAGGTTGTTTCCATAACCTGGCTATTGTTAAGCGATGCTTCAATGAACTTAGGAGTACATATAAACCTCCAAATTAGTGATTTTGTACACATAGAAAATTTTAAAACATCATTATAGGTCAAGAGAGCCACCAGGAAAAAGAGACTAAGCTTTAAATAGTACCCATAATGGCACTTTCCCCATGCTCTTCAAACAAGGGGTGTGCATTTTCTTCTTGTGCTGGGCAAGAAATTTATGTAGCCAGCCCATTGTCCTTTGATCAGACCATGTGTCATTCTAGCTTCAGGTGGCCAGAGGGAACAGTTTACTCCAGGAGGAAATATGACTAATTTGCTTACTCCACCTATATTTACATTTGTCTTCAAGTGTTTATATGCAGAGTCCTACCACTTGCTGTTGCTGGTGTTGGAAGGTGACCCCACTGCTGGCTGCTGGCTGACTGCATGACCAGAGAAGGGCTGTTTATTACATGAATGGCAATGTACAGAGCAGATCTGCCCCCAAGTGCATTCCTGTCAACTTTATTGAAAGTTACTTTCTGTAGGTTATCTCTCTGATAGAGTTTCCTCCTTTTGAAGATTCTAGTTAGAGTGTCAAATAGGTCTCCAAATCTTCTGGACAAATGTTTATTCCTGCAGACAATGACCTTAATGCATGGGAAGAAGCAACTTGGTAACAATGCTGTGGTGATAGTCCCTAGGGTCATCTCTACCGCACAGACAGGATGAATAGTTTTGACAGTCATAGCAGGGGGCATGTCCCTGAAGAAGACACTCTTGAGCAAGTCTGATTTTTCTCGTAAAAACAATGTAGTCAGATATGTAGCTTCAAGCCTGAGGATGTAATCTTTTTTTTTTTAAAAAGGTTTATTTATTCATGAATACAAGAACTGATCCAACTTATTAATTTCATTTGGTGACTCAGTTTCTTCTTGTTCATAGTTCATAAATGTAAGGTACTGAAAAGCTCATTGGAAGTTCTTCTAGAGTAAGGAGGGATCTCTCTAGGGTGATTGGTCAGGACCTAGTAATTTCACTGAAAGAATCAATTAATCTTTTCTCTTGGACTGTTTACTTTCTTCAGAGAAGAATCTTTTTTTTTTTTTTTAAAGAAACCCCCAAAGCACAGAATCCAGGAAACAATAAACAACTTGTTTTTTTGTTTGGTTTTTTTAAGGTTTATTTATTTATTTATAAAAGCACTGGGTACAGTCAGAAGTGCAGGAGGGTGAGAGAATTCACCAGAGCCAGAGCAGGCAGCAGAGCAGGCAGAAGGACCAAAGCACAGTGCTGAGGGGAGCAGCGGGCGGCGGGAGAGGTCTGCGCGCCATGCGGGACCCTCCTCTGGTGGCCTGGGAGCAGCCGGGCAACCAACCCAGCGCTCAACCGCTGCGCCACGGGGGAAGCCCCAGAAGAAGAATCTTGCCTGGGTAATTAAAATCAAGAATTACCAAGCCTCTAACATGAAAAGCAAAATCCAAAATAAACAAATAAAAATGAACCCAGATCTAAAAGGGAATGCAAACTGTAAAAGAAATATCAGGGAGAAACCACTACTGATACCGTCAAAGAAATAAATTTAGGTGTTTCAATATCTCATTACTCGGAGTTGCAGGTAAGTGAGAAAATGGACAGAAGGAATTATCAGAGAATCACCCAGAACTGAAAGTCATGAGTTGCCATATTGAAAGGGTCCACTGGGCACTTAACCCAAAGAAGAGAAAGAGACTTGCACATCATCACAGAGGCGGAGAACAACAAAGATAAAAAAGAAAAGCTAAAGAGCTTACAGAGAAAACAAACACATCAACACAAAAGTCAGAAGAATGGATAAATGTCTTCAAATTTTTCAGGGGAAATGATTTCCAATTTAGAATTCTATCCTTGGCCAAACTTATCAATCAAACAGCTGAAGGGTAACTGAAAATAACCCTTAAATGGTTCAAGAAAAAAATATACAATATATAGAAAAGACATGATAGAGCAAATGTGGCAAAAAAAAAAAAAAGCATTTGGCAATCAGTGAAGGGGCATAAAAATGGTTTTGATAATATTCTTGTAAATCTTCTCTAATTTTGGAAGAAAATAGGGTGAAATAAAAGACTCTTTAGACAGATGAAGTCTCCAAATTTATCTCCGTGTCTATGTTTTTACTGAGTTTGTCAGATGGGATGTATTTATTGCAAACAAAAAAATGGAAGAACAAAATGCAACCATGTGATCAAGAAAACAGAATAATCCAATATAGGAGAGAAGGAAATTCCTGAAATGACAACAGTGTGGTTGATCTGGAATGCAACCAGTCCAGCCTGGAGCAGGTGTATCATTGATATATTTATTCCAATAAAAATGTGGAATTGATAGATTAACCATTGAAGTTTAATAGCTCAGATAGAGTTTGAGGATGAATAAGTGGACAGAGTCATAGGAAATAGAAGAAACTAAAATTTAATTATTAACTTTAGAGAAAATGGGGCCTCCCCTGGTGGCACAACGGTTGAGCGCTGGGCTGCGAAGCTGCCCGCAGCCTCTGCAGTGCTGGTTCGATCCCCGGCTGCTGGCAAGGGTCCCACATGACACGCAGACCTCTCCTGCCACCTGCTGCTCCCCTCAGCAGTGTACTTCCGTCCTTCTGCCTGCTCTGCTCCCCGCTCTGGCTCTGGTGAATTCTCTCACCCTCCTGCACTTCTGACTGTATCCAGTGCTTGTATGAATAAATAAATAAATCTTAAAAAAAAAAAAAGCAGTACAAAGAATTCCTTGGTGGATTCCCCCAAGGTCAACATTAACTTTAGAGAAAATGAACACTTGCACAAAAAAGGAAATACAAATGATGTGGTTCAGTCAGGAACAAGATTTATATGGTCATATTAATATAAAAATGAATATATAACAGAATCACATTGAAAAAGGGGGAGGAAATAGTGTGTGAAGGATAAAAAAGAGACCATTCCTCATCTGTCATAGTAAGAAATCAATAGGTAATGTACAAAATGGAAAAAAATCAAGAAAAGCAGTGGAAACCTATTATTTGGAGATATACAGGTAAATATGAAAAAATGCTTAGACGAATTGAAGGCCTCTGAGGAAAGGAATCATAGTGTATAGGGATGAGTAGAGGATCTGCTTTTTTATAAGCAGGGTTTGTCTGGGACAATCCCATATTATCCTTGGTTGTCTGGCATAATTTTATTACCATTACCCCTTTAACTCTCAAAATCATCCTAATTTGGATGAAGCCCTGAAATGTTGGCAGACTTTTTAAACTGTGTATGGGTAATACTTTGATAAAAAATGAAATAAAAAAGGGCCTACCCTGGTGGCGCAGCGGTTGAACGCTGGGCTGCAAGGCTGCCCGCGGCCTCTGCGTCGCCCGTTCGATCCCCGGCTGCTGGTGAGGGTCCCACATGGTGCGCAGACTTCTCCTGCCGCCCACTGTTCCCCTCAGCAGTGTACTTCAGTACTTCTGCCTGTTCTGCTCCCTGCTCTGGCTCTGGTGAATTCTCTCACCCTCCCGCGCTTCTGACTGTACCCATGCTTGTATAAATAAATAAATAAATCTTTAAAAAAAAGAAAAAAATGAAATAAAAAGAAAAGGCTCTGTGGGCCCTAAAGAAAATAACCCTATTTCATCAAATTCAGCTGAAGACTTTGATTTTCTTTTTCTTTAAAGTCAATTCATTTTTAATGAATTACAAGCACTATGTCTGTTTCAAATCATTTTTTTTTACATTTACTACTTCATTTGTTACTATAGCTCCATGGGATAAAACTTCAATCCCATTTTACAGATGATAAAAATGGGGTTCAGAGTAGTTTTGTGACTTCCTCACAAGGTGACACAGTTAGTAGATACCAGTACACCCAAGGCCAGGCCCTATAATGATGTTTCCCATGTTCTTACCATATTATCAAATGATAAGGCATTTAAGCCGTCCCACAAACACAGAATCTGAGATGTAAAATCAAGATCCCGGATTAACCACTTCATTGTTTGAAAAGCAGATTATAAAAAATGATGAATAATTTGAATATCCTTTTGTTAGCATGGTCTTTGAACAGAAATTCTAATTATCCTGCCCAATTAGACATGGTAGAAACTAAAATTACCTTCATGGGAGACAGGCCACACTTCCCTTGCAAATCTCAGAGGATGAATCCCCACTGTTAAACCTACAGGCCAGGGAAGCAATTCTAGTGATTGTTTTGTTTTGTTTTTTAATCTTTTTTTTTTTAAGATTTATTTATTTTATACAAGCATTGGGTACAGTCAGAAGCGCGGGAGAGTGAGAGAATTCACCAGAGTCAGAGCGGAGAGCAGAGCAGGCAGACTGATGAAGTACACTGCTGAGGAGAGCAGCGGGAGGCAGGAGAGGTCTGCGCGCCATGTGGAACCCTCACCCGGTGGCAGAGGATCGAACTGGTGCTGCAGAGGCTGGGGGCAGCTTCGCAACCCAGTGCTCAACCGCTACACCACCGGGGAGGCTCTTTTGTTTTTTAAACACATTTAAAAATTACCAAAATAATGCATTTTTTGGAAAAATAATAAAATAGAGATAATGCAAAAAATTGAATCATTTAAACCCCATCATCTAAACATGAATACTGTTAATATTTTACTGTAAATTTCTTTACATTTTTCTAATACAAATACAAAAACAAGAACATATGATGCAAACCTTTCAGTAACCTACCCATTCCCGCCAATGCACACACATTATACACTGGCATGATTTCATGTCTATAACCATATGTCTATATCTTTTTAGTAGTTCATGTAACATGCAGTAGATGCCTAATACATCATCATTTGTATTACTGTATTTGACCAATCCTCTGTTGCTAAATATCTGGATTTTCTTTCCTTTTTCCTCCCTGTTATTAACTTTATGGCAACAACAAAACTTTCACCTACCTTTTTGTATACTGTGTCCTATTATATAGTTTCAGGATACACTTCCTGAAGGGAGATTACTGTGCTAAAAGCTTGTTTTTCACAGGCCTTCTAATTCACATTTAAATTGCCTTCCTAAAAGATTGTACATTCTCATCAATAAGCGTGTGAATGCCCTCCTACATCCCTTCAACTCTGCTGTTTTATCAGTGCTGTTATCTTTCCAGAGAGTTAAACCTTGATGGAACGAGGCAAGAGGTTGGGATGGGAGGCCAACCATTGTCAGCTGAAAGAAGTAAGAATTGTCAAAAGTCTTCTTTAATCCCTTTTGAATCCCTCCCACACGCAAATATTTTTCCAATTTGAAACTCTAGTCAGGCTAGTTCCATCCTCGACTCACCCCAACTTTCTCTACCGGTACTCCTTTTATATTGGGTCTGTCTTTCCTCGCTAGTATGTGCATTCCTTTGTAGTGAATGACTTTACCTTATCTGTCAAAGTTTGGACAGCTATATCACCCAGTGTGAGGGTCACTGTGAAATGCCCAAGGTTTCTGAAATTTCAGAATCAAGCTTATTAGAATAAACTGTTCAAGGCAGTCTCTCACATTGATCTGCCAGCCTTGGAAACAAAGCTACATTGAAGCTAGCTAGGACGAAGACCAGAGGCCAAGAGCTATTGTACATTCCTATACCTCCTCCACAATTCTTTCTCTCTACACCCTGGGCCCATTCCCTCCAATTCCTCCTCCACTAGCTGAGCACTGAAATGCCTTTGTTTGCTTTATTTTAAAGGAGTACAATTCTGAGAAATAGTCTCAAGGTTCATTATTTGCTTTCTATTACTCATTCTCACCAAGACTGAGGATCACACCCTCCTTCCTCAATCATTCACTCCTAGTGAGGACATTTGACAGCTTCTCTTGTTTCAAGTTTCTATTGAAACTCCTGTTTTTTCCTGTCTGATCAACCAGGCTGGTAAAAGCCAGCCTTGTTTAGTTTATGTATGCAACTCCTTTCTCCCGCAAGACTGGCACACCTGAAGACACGCTCCAGCGGAGTTAAATGAATACAGACCCGGGAATTGCTTGCTTGCCCACATTGCTCATTTCATATTGAGATCCTCTTGCTCCTACTGCCCACACATAGAAAGGATAATAAAAAAGAAAACACACGGGGAACTTTGAACCTGAACATAAAACGCCAACCTTTGTACTGGAAACTCGGTGCTTCAACTTCTGGCTTTTAACACCCTGGAGATGGAACAGGGTGGAGGAGGGGAGACTGTAACAGGCAAGGACACCGGGCCTAGATCTCACAACCCTTTCTGCCAACCCCAGTCAACAGACATGTACACAACCATGTTCTCACCGAGACATGGAAAATTGTTTCCTGGGGTTCAACTTCTATCCACTCACTCAAACCAACTGTGCCAAAATTTTCCCAATTCACCAGGACCCAGCATAAATGGACGCTCCTATTTTAGCCGATTTTAAGCGTTATTGGCTGCCCTATTTTTACCAAAAAAAACCCCAAAGTGCTATAGTCCAGAGCCCACATTTCAGACATATTAATTACTAAACATCTAAGCGCAAACGGAAAGAGCGCGGCGGAGACATGGAGCGGCGCCCCGGGAGCCGTCTGGAGGGCAGGCGAGGCGGCAGCTCCGCACCCCTCAGCGGCCGCGGGTCTGGGCCGCCCCCACGCCGCGCGCACCCGCTTCTCCGCACCTCGAGTCGGGCGGGCGCTCCCCGTGGCCCCGCCCCGGCCCCGCCCCGGCCCCGCCCCGCCGCCGACGTCAGTTGTTATGTCTCGGCCCTGGCCGGGCCGCAGCTGATCCGCTTCGGAGGCGACGGCCGCGGCCTCTCGAGGCGGCGGGGGCGTCGGAGACGGCGGCGTAGCCCGCGCGGCCCATCCGAGCGGGGCGGGCGTCGCGCGGCCCGGAGGCAGCCGGGAAGCCGCCGCGGGCAGCACTTCGGGCCTATTTTTGTTTTTTCCCTTCGGGACCGTCGCGCGGCGCGTCCCACTTCCCTCTGCAGAGCCCGCGACGCCCCCTCCGGAGCCGGGCCGCGGTTCCCGCCCGCCCGAGAGGCACCGCCCGCCGGCCCGAGCGAATCTGGAGCGGCCGCAGCGCTTCTCGCGGAGCCTGGGCGGCCGCTGGGGCCTGGGGCCTGCGAGCCGGGCACCGCGCTGCGGCGGCCGCTCCTCCCCGCGCTGGGCCCGGGGCCTGGCCGGGCCGAGCGCCGCGCCCTCCTGACCCGCCGCCGCGGGAGCCCGGCCGCCGCCTCAGCCGCCTCCCAGGCCCGGCGCTTCTCCGCCCGGGACTGCAGCCCGGACCTTCCTTTGTGGATCCGAATTGATTTTATTTTGTTTTATTTGGGGGCCTCCCTGGAGATTCCGGGGCTGGAAGGCCGACCAGCCACCTCGGCCAGGGGCCCCCGTTCTGGGAGGCGGCCCCCGTTTGCTCCCTCCCGCGGCGCTCCCCGCACGCCGCTCCTGTCGGTGTTTCATTGACGGGTTTTTTTTTTTTGTGGTGTTTTTGTTTGGTTGGTTTTTGTTTTTAGCTTTCGCCCGTGTTTTCCGCTCCTCTGGACTGAAAGGCCCGCGCGAGGCTCTGCGCCTCTGCCCCTCCTGGTCTGTCCCTGCTCCCCGCTCCGACACCCAGATCCACCTGCCTCCGGGCCGGGGAGGACCCGCAGGGACGGCGGCGCGCCCGGCCACGCCGAGCCGGAGCCCAGCCTGGCGTGAACGCTCCCTCTCTGCCCTCCACGTTTTCGTCTTCTGAGCTCTCTGGAGAGAGCGAGAACGCGGGGGAAGATGTGGCTGAAGCTCTTTTTCTTGCTCCTCTATTTTCTGGTCCTGTTCGTCCTGGCCAGGTTCTTTGAGGCCATTGTGTGGTATGAAACTGGCATCTTTGCCACCCAGCTGGTGGATCCGGTTGCGCTGAGCTTCAAGAAGCTGAAAACCATTCTGGAGTGCCGGGGTCTGGGATATTCGGGGCTGCCCGAAAAGAAGGACGTCCGGGAACTGGTGGAAAAGTCAGGCGAGTATCTGATGGATGGGGCGACCCAGACTTACTTTCTGGTACCGAGATTACCTGGGAAGATGAAGCAGACTACTAGGAGAGCTGCCCAGGTTTTCTATCCCCCCACTCCACAAAGAAGTGAATCCCAGTTTTGAGAAGGGGGTCAGAATTAGTTGTAGGGGTTTTGGTGTGTCTTTTTAAGGTCATGTTAAAATAAGTCTATAGTACAGCTTCTTAGCATTGTTTACCAAGTTGAGTGTTCTTTCCTCAAAATTTAGGAATGTCAGCCACTTAAAAAGTATTATTTGTTAGTTTATATTAATACGGATATAAGAAGAACCCCAAAACATTGTCTGTTGAAACTATTGTTATGCTAGTTACCCAGAAGGAAAAATACTGAAATACTGTTAGGCCTAACTAATGAGTTTAGATATAGATGAAGTGTACACTGTACAATTTGAGCTTTTCTAAGTTTGGTGAAAATTTTAAGTGATTGCCTGCTTTGGCTGTTTCTCTCAGGATTAAAAAAAAAAAACCTGATGAAAACTTTTTTTTCCCTTCTGGGTCACAGGCACTGCTGCATCAACGTAAATGGGTCGAAAAAATAGAATTGAAATAGTGCTGTAGAATCTTTACCAACTTTAAGAATGCATTTTCAATAACTGTTGGTTTGGAGGAAGTACTAGATGAGAGATGTGATTAACCACCCCCCAACCCAGTACAAAGTTTATCCATTTTTTTTTTTTTTAAGGTAGTCTTCCTGGAAGGAATATGTATTTTAATTTAAGAAAGATGTTTGGGGATTTCTGTAGGAAGCAATTGAAACTGATGGTTATCTTTTTGTTGTTGTTTCAAGTATATCAGCTCGTTTAAAATATTTAAAATATACCAGGTAGGTAGTGTGATAAGAATACTAACTCCAAAGAACTTTAACATCCACATCTTTATAGGTTAAGGATTATCAAATTCACATCTCACTGCTAGGTTAGGAACCCTCTCTGTTAACATGAGACTTCTTTTGAGAAATATAAAATTGCGTATTATTTTTGCCTCTTACTGGTTTATGGTGACTTCTCTTTCAACCACAGGGTGGGGAGAATGAAGTAATTAAAGTAAAAGACCTCTACTAAATAAGCTCTCTGGGTTTAGAAATGAGAATGGTCTTAACTGCCAAAGCCAAACCATTTTTGTTGGTAAAATGTTTAATAACACATTTTTTTTCCTTTTGATTTTTATTTGGTGTGGCTTTCCTTTGGGCTTAAAAATAGTTGTCTCTTTTAGCATACAAGAAGCCCACATATCATCTAAAGAATATACAGGACTCACAAAAAGTATGATTCAGATCACACATTTTGTAGTAGGGTCTTGGCATAGCAATTTAACTTTAAAATTCAAGTATTCCTTATGACTCGTTTTGTTACTGTCAGATCTAGTTTGTTCTCATTGTTTAACATGTAAAGCAAAAGTTGAAATAATTTGACAGTGTTTCTTTTAAACTTTATTTGATGATATGAGCTCTAAATTTGTACTGTAAATTTGCTCATGAATATGGAATTTGTTCCTAGAGGTAATCTTTTGTCCAAGTCATATAAGCACCGTTACTATTTTAAGCAGGTGGCGATGGGGCAAATTCTGTGCATCTATTTCTAAATCTTATGTCATTATATAAATCATACTGTTTAAAAATTGTCTGAATCCTGGGCCTCCCCAGTGGCGCAGCGGTTGAGCGCTGGGTTGTGAAGCTGCCCGCAGCCTCTGCAGCGCTGGTTCGATCCCCGGCTGCTCCCCCACCCACCGGAGGAGGGTCCCACATGGCGTGCAGACTCTCCTGCCGCCCGCTGCTCCCCTCAGCAGTGTACTTCGGTCCTTCTGCCTGCTCTGCTTCCCGCTCTGGTTCTGGTGAATTTTCTCACCCTCCCGTGCTTCTGACTGTACCCAGTGCTTGTATAAATAAATAAATCTTTAAAAAAAAAAAATTGTCTGAATCCTGGAAATGCTACGCACAATATAAAACAATATTGTGATTGCTTTCTGAACTGGTACAAATGCAACAATTTCCTAATAAATATGTGATGACTCCAATAGACTAGTTCTAAGAAGAAATGGATTGTTCTGTTTTGTTAACTTTTGCTTGACTCATTGTAGCTTCTTATTACATATTTACTGATATAGAAATCTTTATTTGGTATATCCAGGCTCTACTATTCTTTTCAAAAAAGTGCAATGATGTATACTGTCTTATAAACAGCGTAAAATGGAATTTATCATTGGAGTTTGGAACATGGGATTTTGAAATCTTATGTTCTTTTTTTACTTTCTTTAGGTGACTTAATGGAGGGTGAACTCTATTCTGCACTCAAGGAAGAAGAAGCATCTGAATCTGTTTCTAGTACCAATTTCAGTGGTGAAATGCACTTCTATGAGCTTGTAGAAGACACAAAAGATGGCATCTGGCTGGTTCAGGTATCAGAAACAGTGTTAAAAAGAAATTATTTTTTCCAAAATAGTATTCACCAGCTGTATACTTGAGTCGTGTTTCATAGATATAACTCACTTCTCATAGGGAGGCTCCAATGTCCTCTTTTTTTTTTTTTTTTTTAAAGATTTATTTATACAAACACTGGGTACAGTCAGAAGCACAGGAGAGTGAGAGAATTCACCAGAGCCAGAGCGGGGAACAGAGCAGGCAGAGGGATCGAAGTACACTGCTGAGGGGAGCAGTGGGCAGCAGGAGAGGTCTGCGTGCCATGTGGGACTCTCCTCCGGTGGCCGGGGAGCAGCCGGGGATCGAACCAGCACTGCACAGGCTGCGGGCAGCTTTGCAACCCAGCGCTCAACCGCTGCGCCACCGGGAAGGCTCCTCCAATGTCCTCTTAAAGAGATTTTTGTAGACCAAAGGAAATGAAAATTAAGAGTGGGACAGGGTAAGTTAGTTAGAGAAATAGGGTTGACTGTTTTTATTTAGAATCCACAGAGGCAAATCCATTTTACTTGCTAGATCGTCATAAAGAAACACTGTTTTAGTTTTGTTAACTCAAGTTTTTAATTCAGTGATCTAAATAACTTTTGTATCTAAAGAAGAAACTAAAGTAGAAGTAAAGGAATCCTTCTATTAGGGAAATAGTCAACTTTGTGCCTATAGTGGAAAAATTATTGTGAGAAGTGTAGGGGTCCTCATTTGCTCATGACATTGGTAAGATGATCATTTTAATCCCTAGCTCCTACGGTAGGAGATTTAATTAGCATCATTAGGTTTTAGACCTGCAAAGAGCACTAACATCATCATTTATGTTTCCCAAAGTGTGGTTTATGTACAATTCATGGTAAATGAGTAGGCGCACATTATCATCTATATTTTAATGTAAATTAGAAAAATATTTTTTCAGTTGAAAATGTGATTTCATAAATAATTGCTTAGGACAGAGCTAAGTTATTACAATTTTTCAAATGTAAATTCACTTAAAGTAACAAATCAGGTGAATTAACACCATGAATTCAGCTAAATTTGTAAGTGTAGTCTAAGAATGGCTAAAGCTTGAAAGTCATATCACATTGACACTTTTTGAGGCTCTAAGAGGTAAAGTAGCTTGTCCAAGGTCATGTAATATTCAACCAGCAGCAAATCTGTGACCCACTGATAGCTTTTTGCAGTGCTTTTAATATGTCACACTGGGGTTAACAAAATTTAATTCAGGGTATATGAATCAAAAATAGATGCTGCTTCATAGTTCTTTCAGAGAACCATGCTTGCAAAATGTGATAGAAAGTGCTATGAGTTTAGAGACCTTAGCTGCAGGTCTGCTTCTGTCACTGATTTGCACTATGATTATGGTAAGATAGATTTTCTGTTGCAAAAGGCCTCATATATTGGAATAATACTATAATCCACTAAAGAGTTTTAATTTGAGCATTCTTCAGATGATTGCATTGTGGCCTTTACTTTCAGACTTCCTCCTATTGTTTGACCTTTTTGCTCTCTAGATAACCTAATTTAGTAATTTCTAAAGTCAACCAAGAGAGAACCTGGAGGTTATAGGTATAGTCTATGTGTTAGTCATCGAATTCTAGTTTATTTCTATGTTAATTATTGAAAATTAAATTGTAGATCTTTAAATCTTTAATTTATAAGTAAACCATTATTTCATTTCTTTTCCCAGACATTTCTGATAGTTTGAGGAAGACTTACAAGTTTCGATGATTTTTGTTTTATTACTGAATTGAGTTAAATAGCCAGTTCCACTGCCCTATGTTCTATGTGTAAACGTTTGTCCCCACGTTGAATGATCCCATAGAGATGAATGGTGAAGATGGTGAACACCTTCCAAACCTGGAAGACCCATGTCAAAAATCTCAAAATTCTTTGGTCTATAGAGTACTCCCTAGAGACTACCTATACATTCTATTTCACTAGTTAGCAATATATTCTTGACTTATAAATCATTTACTATTTTTGTTGTCCTATTAAAGATAACCATGGATTTAATTCCTTCGTATGTGACAAAATCTAAGAGTTTATTCAGCATATATATGAGTGTCAGGCTCTAGAGAGACAGCAGGAACATATACCAGGCTAAGTCCTTGCTGTCTCAGATAGCTCACATTCCAGTTGGGAGAGGTAGATACTAAATAAATAAATATTTCATATAATATCAGTTAGGGGAAAGTGCTAACAAGAAAAATTAACAGGTTAAGGAGACAGAGTGACAGAGAGTTCTCTTGAAAGATACTTGAATGAAATGAAGAACAAATCATGAATGATAATTTTAGCATTCTAAATTGAAGTCACTAAATTATTTTTCTGTGGAAATATTTTTAAAACCTTGTAAGTATTTATAGTTGAACACTCCTAAGAAAACTAGAATGTATTTACACGGTTTTCTGTGTGTGAAAATGTACAGTAGAACACACACTTAATTTTTTCAGTGACCCTCAAAATTTGTACTGTTCACTGCTGTCCATTTTGTGTTTCTTGGGGCCAGTGGCTTACATATGAGAAATGGCTGGCTGGGCTGGGAGAACAATTTCTGGCAGGACAACTGAGAAGATTGAGATTAAAACCCTTTCCTCAGCACTGTGTACTCACCAGCTAAGCTCACTATTTAGCACGTTAAGACCAGGTTGGTTTTTGTAGTTTTTTTAGTTGTATTTAAAATTGAAAATATCTGCTAGAAACAGGAAAAATATTCTGGTTGTTTCTTTAGCTCAGATAATATTTATCAAATCTCTTGTAAAGGATAACTTTTAAGAATTCAGTTTTTAATAATTTGAATTATTCTTTTCTATTTGTTCTTAAAATTTGAACTTCAGTTTTCTTTATTATCCTGTTTTTTGATTTTGTGAAGATGCATTGATCCTAGGTAATTTATTTTAGGTATCCTGTGTAAGAAATATTTAGGCATATCAAAGTTCTTTCTTTTCCTTTCTTGTTTTCTAATATCATTTCCTTATTCAAGTGAATCATAGTTTCCTTTTGTATTTATTGAGGGGAAAATGTAGTTAAATGGCATAAATGTAGTAATTAGCAGCTCATATTTTATATACCATGTCACTGAAGGATTTATTTTTATTTTAATAGGTGGGCATATGACATAGCTATTCTATCACATGGTTAGTTAATTATTTTTCTGGAATAGACTGGTAATCTTTTTTGGTGACTACGTGTAGAATGACACTACAAAAGGAAAGATGAATTTCTGTAATTTACCTAATTCATCCCATACGCTTTATGATTTTTTTTCTCTGAAAATTACAATGAGTTTATTTTCTGAATAATATATATCAATGATTTTCCTATTTTTTCCTCTTAATTGTTTCAAGATGTAATCGTGCTCATGAATCATCCTCATGTTAAACAAAGTATTAGAATATCCCTTTTCATATCAGTCTTTTCCTATATATATATATCCTATGTATATCCTATATTCTCTTTAATGCAAGGTGAAAAGCGCTCATTTTAGTTTTCAAGATAGCAAACACTTATGGGACACCTTTACCAATAATATTAAATCCATGGAAGAAATGAAGTCTTTTTTTCCTAACAGTTATTTCTAACATTCTAAGTTTTCTTGCTTTGCCCTTACTTAAACTTCTGTCTTTCAGTATGTGATAAAAATCAGAACTTCCTTTTTCTTCTGAAGAGCTAGTTGTGAAACATTCACAAACAAACCACTAGTTTATCCATTTACCCATCCAATTATCTAACAAATATTTATTGAAATCTAATGTGTGCCAATTTAATTTATAATAAGAACTAAAAACAACGATACCTATCTGTGCCATAAGACAACTTATTATTTGGCTTTCTAAAATATGTAGACCAGTAAAAGTCTTAGAGTCTGATTATCTTTCCCAGCTGAGTTAGATGGTTGGTGATGGTGCTAGCATTTTTAGAAAACCTAAAGAACTCTATTAGACAGTGAAGTAGAAGGTAGGCAAATTGCAGTTGTTTTGCTTTTAGTTTTTTGGTTTTTTTTTTAAAGTATATGTTTAAATATACTGGATTGGGGGCCTCCATGGGGGTGCAAGGGGTTAAACACGGCACTATTGAAGCAATCCACAGCCTTTGTAGCATGAGTTTGATCCCCTGCTGGCCAGGGAGAAACCCACATGGTGAGGCAGAGCTCTCCTGTCTTGCCCTCTGCTCCCTCAGCAGTGTATTTCAGTCGATCTGCCTGTTCTGTTCCCCACTTTGTCTCTGGTGGATCCTCCTCCACCCCCCACATCTCTGAACTGTGCCCCAGCTCTTGTATGCATAAATAAATAAATCTTTAAAAAAAAAAATATATATATATATATATATACTGGATTGGAGATCTCTGCCTCCCCACCCCCATAACCCCCAATCTTACACACCCTGAATTGGAAGTCTTTATATCTGATGGGGTCAAGAATATCAATGTGCAGGGCCTCCCCGGTGGCGCAGCGGTTGAGCACTGGGTTGCGAAGCTGCCCGCAGCACCTGTTCCATCCGATCCCCGGCTGCTCCCCGGCCACCAGAGGAGGGTCCCACATGGCGCGCAGACCTCTCCTGCCGCCCGCTGCTCCCCTCAGCAGTGTACTTCAGTCCTTCTGCCTGCTCTGCTCCCCGCTCTGGCGAATTCTCTTACCTTCCCGCGCTTCTGACTGTACCCAGTGCTTGTATAAATCAGTCAATCAATCAATCAATCAATCAATCTTTAAAAAAAAGAATAAAAAAAGAGAATAATAAAAAAAAAAAAGAATATCAATGTGCAATTGCAAGGTACTGTTTATGCTAATGTTTGTCCAGAAAACAATCCAGATCATGGGTTGCTGGGGATTTTATTATAATAGAAATAAAAAACTTGGAGTCCTTAGAGAAAATGTGTAATGAGAACAAGATGAGTTGCTAACCTGTAAAAAGCTAGAATAGTTTAGTTTAACATAAATATTTAGTGAGCACCCAGATGAGCCAGGCTCTATGCTAAGCTGCAGGAAATATAATGGTGAGCAAATTCAAGAATCCCAATTAGAGAGGCATACACCCTGGGAAAGATTGCTTCACTTTTAGCCTCTGTTTTGAAGTCTGTTCCAGACTTGAAACTCAGACTGTATTACCGAAACCCAGTGTTTTTGTAGTCTCTGAAAATACTCCCAACAGAGAACACAACCTCCTTCCTGAACTGCCAAGGAATATGTCTCCACTTTTAAGAAAACCAGCAGAAGCGTTGTGCATACTTCTGGATATGAGCTGGTGTGACACAGTAGTAATAGGCTTAGATTGTTTTGTTGTGCCATGTGAGTCAGCCAGCTGAGTTATTTTGTGAAAATACTATTTTTAATGATTGTTTAATTCAACCTCCTCCAAATTCAATAAATGATAAACCTTCAGATGAATAATACAACTATATAGGACATTGGACAACGCACTTTCTACTTGTATAAATAGAGTTAAATAAAATTTTTTTATACAATGCCTAGGCAGTTTTTCATTTCTGTGTGACTGCCTCAGTCAGGGACATTAAACTCTTCAAAAGCAGATGCTCGAACAGCTTTGTGAATAAATAAGTTTCTGGGGTTAAACATTGTCATGTACCTGCCTCTGGGATGTTCCCACCTCTCTTTGTATGCTTCTGTTTGTACTGTAACCAGTGCTGCCTGGCAATAACCCCTTCTGATTCCTCCTTTTCTTAGTATTGGAGCTGTAAGTGTGAAAAATACCTGTGCAGTGATCAGCATTGTTACTGAAAGATACCCCTAGACACAGGGCCATACTTTACATTGATTATTCTTGAATCTCTTTTTTTTTTTTTTAAATATTTATTTATTTATTTATACAAGCACTGGGTACAGTCAGAAGCGCGGGAGGGTGAGAGAATTCACCAGAGCCAGAGCGGGGAGCAGAGCAGGCAGAAGGACGAAAGTACACTGCTGAGGGGAGCAGCGGGCGGCAGGAGAGGTCTGCGCACCATGTGGGACCCTCCTCCGGTGGCCGGGGAGCAGCCGGGGATCGAACCGGCGCTGCAGAGGCTGCGGGCAGCATCGCAACCCAGCGCTCAACCGCTGCGCCACTGGGGAGGCCCAATTCTTGAATCTCTTGATGCAATGTCATCATAAACACAGACCTGAAATGCTTGGGTTATTTGCAACCCTGATTAGGCAATGGGAAAGTGAAAAGGGAATTCTTTAAAAATGAAGACAGAGGCCTCCCTGGTGGCGCAAGAGGTTAAGTGCAACCTATGAAGCTATCCGCAGCCACTGCAGCACAAGTTCGATCCCCGGCCAGGGAGGTGCCCATATGGCACAGCAGATCTCTCCTGCCTCGCCCACTGCTCCCCTCAGCAGTGTATTTCAGCCAGTCTGCCTGTTCTGTTCCCCAGTCTCTGATGAATCCTCTCACCCCCACCCCCACACACGTCTGGCCTGTACCCCATCTTGTATGCATAAATAAATAAATCTTTAAAAAAAAATACAGAGTAGGAGTATGATAATAGGATTGCACAGGAACTTCCTAATCCTTATAACTAATATGAAAAATAAGTTCAAGATTTCTTGTATTTGATTTAAGAGAACTACTTGAGTAGTTGGCTTGAGTAGGAGAAAACTACTTGAGTAGTTGGCTTGAGTAGGAGAAAAGAAATGCCTGTTTTGCTTGATATACTTTATTTTTCAGGTGGAACTTGTAAAGCACTTTTACTTTATAAATATATAAAGCACTCCCTCTCCCCTCCTGCAAACATGGAAAAATATGAAAGCTAGTGATTTGTAGGGTAATGTAACCAGGGTGAACCTCCTCATAACAAACTTTCACCTACTTAGACCATGTCCTCAAATTGCCCTCTTCTGGTTACCTCAGCCATCTGAGCATCTGAATAACTTGTGTCTCTCAATTTATTTTCACTAAAAATCACTATAAAAACTTTTGGCTTGATGCCCTAAATTGTGTGTGTGCATATGTGTGTAAAAGCATCTAAGCAATGTTATATATGTGTGGATGTCTGTGTTGATATGACAGTTTATATGATATATGTAGGGGTTACTGTCATCTGTTGTCACATAAAGCCAACTTTAAGTCACTTGTTGCCACTATGTACTCTCTTCTGTGCTGCCTTTTGAACTTGTTTTGGCTTCCCAGCAGAGAGGCCACAGATGTGGGGCCTCTCCCAGCCACTTGACTATTGACACTGGTAAATGATTTCACCCACCCTTCTGGGAATTTACTTCCTGGAGGCTTTGTGAACCATGAAACTGGCCCTTCCTCCCAGAAAGATTAGAATCCCCCAGAGTATTGTGTTGTAATTTTGCATTAAATAGCATTAGTAATATAGCCTTCATGAAAATAAACTTGGCGTATATATCCTAGGCTTAAAAGAAATCAAACAGATGGGTTTCATGAAGACTTTAGGCATTTTGGCTTTCCTTTGTTTCAATATAGTTATTTTTGTTTGCGTGGATTTTTGTAATATGTAAATTTATTTATTTTACTGTGGGGTTTTGGGGTTTTTTTTTTTTGGTTTTTGAAAAAACATCTTTGTTGGGCCTCCCCTGGTGGTGTAGCGGTTGAGCGCTGGGCAGCGAAGCTGCCCGCAGCCTCTGCAACGCCGGTTCGTTCCCCCGCCACCGGCGAGGGTCACATCAAAAAAAAAAAAATCCTTGTTGGGCCTCCCCGGTGCTGCAGTGGTTGAGCGCTGGGTTGCGATGCTGACTGTGGCCTCTGCGGCGCCGGTTCGATCCCCAGCTGCTCCCCGGCCACTGGAGGAGGGTCCCACATGGCGCGCAGACCTCTCCTGCCGCCTGCTGCTCCCCTCAGCAGTGTACTTTGGTCCTTCTGCCTGCTCTGCTCCCCGCTCTGGCTCTGGTGAATTCTCTCACCCTCCCGCACTTCTGACTGTACCCAGTGCTTGTATAAACAGAACAAACAAACAAACAAACAAATAAATAAATAAATAAATAAAACATGCCTCTATTAAAAAAAAAAAAAATCCTTGTTAATTTTTTCACAATATAGGATTTCTCCCTTCAGGTGTAGTCACCATAGGTTTCCCACCACCAAAGTGCCCACAGTCATCTACCACACTCCACCATCTTCTCCTACCACCCTGTTCTCTATTCTCCTACCCTCTCCCCTCCTGAACATCTCAGATTTTTATTGAAATTACGCCTTCAGAGCTGGAAGATTAGAGAATAAAGGGAAAAAATATTAATGCTTAAAAAAAAGAAATTTATTATTATTTTAAATTTAAAGCCATAGAATTTACTTAGAATTTAGTAGTAGTGATTTAGTTGAAACATAGATTAATAGAATATATGCTTGACCTTCCAGAATTACCCTTTTTAATAGTGAAATTTGAACTGTTGAGCCCACATGTGATAATTTTCTGAAAGCGTCATTGGGATTATTGCTTTATATTTCCTTTTCAGAACAGAAGTTACTCCAAGTGCCATTTTCTTCCTGTATGACTTAATTCTGGAGAACAATCCAACTGGTGGCTAGTTTAAAAATGTGGTTTGATTCCCCTGTATGGAACTGCCACAGGTGGTGGGAATTTAATGTCCTTTATTTAATGTTTTAAGTCTTTTCCAATTGAATAGTTGTTCCTATTACATTAGAATTGTGATGATAATATGATGACATAGTGAATAAAACTAGGAGCAGAATATCTTTTTCAACAAGTAAAGTCATATACATATAAATGGTTTGTTTGACTCCATTTTGGGTAATTAAAGGTGTTTTTTTTTTTTTTTTTCTTTTTTCTTTTTTGGGGAACAGGTCATAGCAAATGACAGAAGTCCCCTGGTAGGTAAAATCCATTGGGAGAAAATGGTGAAAAAGGTGTCAAGATTTGGAATACGTACGGGCACTTTTAACTGTTCCAGTGACCCCAAGTAAGTAGAATTTAAGTGCTGAACAGAATTTTCTTTAAATAAAGAGTGATTTTAGAAACTTGTTTAAATGAAAACTAACAGTGTTTGGCACATGATATGCAGATACTTGATTCTGTTCCTGACTTTGATTTCTCTGAAATCTTTTTTCCCTTTCTGATTCTGTGTGCTTTCTGTCCTTTGCCATAGACAGTTGAATTTGGTCTGATTCTGTCATTTCTAAACAGTCTAAGAAAGATTTCCTGGGCCTCCCCTGGTGGCACAGGTGGTTGAGCACAGCACTGTGAAGCTGTCTGCAGCCTCTGCAGTGCAGGTTCAATTCCTGGCTGGCCAGGGAGATTCCCACATGGCACGGCAGACCTCTCCTGTCTCACCTGCTCCTACCCTCAGCAGTGTATCTCAGTAGATCTGCCTGTTATGTTCCCCACTCTGTCTCTGATGAATCCTCTCACCCTCCTGCGTATCTGGCCTGTATCCCGGTTCTTGTATGCATGAATAAATGAATCTTTATAAAAAAGGAAAAGATTTCCCGCCACCACTTGTGATTTCAATACTAGAACAAATGTGATAGTCCTAATATTTTGATTTTTTTCAGTTGATACTAAGCTAGATTTACTATCACTGTTTATTAAAAAATATTAAATTATTTTTTAAAAATTAATGAACTAAATGTATTTCAATCCTTGTAACTTGTAAATATATTAGAAAATACAAGTAAAAACAAATTTACAAAAATATAAGTGCTATCTATATATTGCAGTTTAATGTAAGTTGTTAGATAACACTAATAAAAAGATAAAGACAACTAATAAAACATAAGAATTAAAGACAACATAAAATGAAGTTATTAAACATGAAAACTGAAGGAATTAGTAGTATTTGATTTTGTTTAGTATAATCTTCTAAAACAGTGTATCAGAAGTATCATAATTGAATCTAGTGGATTTGTGTAGATATTTTTAGTATCTTTTTTTTGAAAAGCTCTTTTTGATTCTATATTAGCTATGAGTTGAAGACATACATATAAGCCACCTCCATTTATTTTCCTCTAAATCTTCATTTTTAAATATCCCACCTCTTATTATGAAAGAGAGATTTTTTAGCAACTTTTTGCTTTTTTCTTGTAGCAGTTTTTTGTTATTAAAAAAGAACTTTTGCTTTATTTTCTGTTTTATCACAAAGACTTTTGTACAGTGTTACTTATTTCAGTTTCAGTACTACCATGTTCATATTTCTTTTTATTTGGAAAATCTTCCAACTAGTGTAAGATTTGACTGTAGTTTTGACTACCACTTTGACTGTAGTTCTTTCTTTGGTGTGGGGCACCCTATTCTGATATGCCAGTCTTCTTATTGTGCAGTTTCCTTACCTGTTTAGTTCTCCTAAGAATGCTTAGGGCCACCACCTCTCGGCAGTTTCTGAGTCTGTCCATGGCAGCAATTTTACCTTATTTCCCCCAAATTACCTGGCTTGCCTGGCCCTAATTCCCCTCATTCCCCAATCCAGCAGTTTAACTCAGAGTACTTTTTGGAGGGAAGGATAAAACTAGAATTCATGTCAATGAATTATTTTATACTAGACAAATACAATATTGAGAGATAGAAGATATTTTGTAAGAATATATAATTCTAAAACTATTTCAGTTAAAGCAGCATTGATATTATGGAAGCTATCTTCTTAATTTAAGCTATCTTCTTTTTTTTTTTTTTTAAGATTTATTTTATTTATACAGGCACTGGGTACAGTCAGAAACATGCGGGAGGGTGAGAGAATTCACCAGTGCCAGAGCAGGGAACAGAACAGGCAGACCGACGAAATACACTGCTGAGGGGAGCAGTGGGCGCAGGAGAGGTCTGCGCGCCATGTGGGACCCTCTCTGTGGCCAGGGATCGAACCGGCATTGCAGAGGCTGCAGGCAGCTTTGCAGCCCTGCGCTCAACCGCTGTGCCACTGGGGAGGCCCTAAGCTATCTTCTTAAATTAACTCAGTAAGAAACTCAGAGTCATGGTCCGAGTTCTGAGCCACCCAGATAGTTTCTAGAGTCATTACTAATTTTGTCTTTATGACATAACATGTTGTCTTCACTTACCTTAAATCATATCACAATATTCCTGAGATCAAAGTAAATTGTATTATCAGTATAAGACCATATGCTAGTAGGGCAAAACTTTCCTTTCTCTTAATCTGGTCATATAAATGTATAATATGCTTCATTCTTGGATTGACTCTTCTTAATCTTCTATCTCGTTCTCTTTATTTCTTCTATATCAAATACTGCTTTTCATGGTCTTCATTAAAGAGATGAGAGAATGAAGCAAATTATCGGACTTACTCCCTTCTAAATTAGCTTTTGTACAGATAACTTTGTAACAGTGCTTGTGTGTGTCAGGAATTGTGCTTGGGTTAATGAACTGGTATGGCTTGATTCCCATCTTCAAGGAGTTACATTCAAATCAAGGACACAGCATGCAGGATAATCTATTTCCTTTTCTCGTCTTCACTCATCTGACTATCCTTCAAGACTTAGTTCAGCTCCCAAACCTTCCATAAAATCTTTACCACATCAGATACCTAATGATATTCCCTTTGAAATTCTTTTATATTACTTAGTGATAGGATATATAATTTTATGATTCTGTTTTATTTCCTTCATAAGATTTTAAATTCCATATGAAAGGAATTGTTTTCCTATCTTTTGGATTTTATCAATATAGTAATAGGTACAGAAAAGATACTGAAGTATTTGCTGGTTCCCTCGACTCAAAGGCTTTTCAAGGTCCACTTTTCTTTAAAACGAAAGAAAAAGGAAAATGGAGATAAAAAACAAATACTGAAGGAAAGCATACTTTTCCTCTTGTATAACTGCTAAGAATTATTACTACTTTTGATAATCTGGAGGTTATTTGGTTTGGGAGAAAGGGACTAAAGAATTTTATCACAGGAAGACAAGTTGTTTGGGTAACAGAGAAGATGTGCAAACTAGCTCATCTAGCAGCCCAGCTGTTTACTTACAGTTAACTCTCTTACAGATACTGCAGGAGAAGAGGCTGGGTACGATCTACACTCATAATGTCTGTTCCACAAACAAGTACTTCTAAAGGGAAAGTCATGCTTAAAGAATACAGTGGACGCAAGATTGAAGTAGAGCACATTTTTAAGTGGATAACTGCTCATGCAGCTTCTCGGATCAAAACAATTTATAATGTTGAACACTTGAAACAAGAATGGAATAAAAGTGATCAATATTGGGTAAAAATATACCTATTTGCAAACCTTGACCAACCCCCAGCTTTCTTCTCTGCACTAAGTATAAAGTTTACTGGACGAGTTGAGTTTATTTTTGTTAATGTGGAAAATTGGGACAACAAGAGTTATATGACAGATATTGGTATATATAACATGCCATCTTACATACTTAGAACTCCTGAAGGAATTTACAGATATGGAAACCACACAGGCGAATTTATCTCTCTTCGAGCTATGGATTCATTTTTGCGCTCCTTACAACCTGAAGTAAATGATCTTTTTGTTTTGAGTTTGGTTTTAGTTAATCTTATGGCTTGGATGGACTTATTTATCACACAAGGAGCTACCATAAAGCGATTTGTGGTTCTCATAAGCACTTTAGGGACATATAATTCTCTATTAATTATTTCCTGGCTACCTGTGTTGGGCTTTTTACAGCTCCCTTATTTAGATAGCTTTTATGAATACAGCTTAAAATTGTTGAGATACTCCAATACAACCACACTGGCTTCATGGGTAAGAGCAGACTGGATGTTTTACTCTTCACACCCAGCCCTGTTTCTCAGTACATACCTTGGACATGGTTTACTAATTGATTACTTTGAGAAGAAGAGACGGCGCAACAACAACGATGAAGTCAATGCAAATAACTTAGAATGGTTATCAAGTCTGTGGGACTGGTACACCAGCTACCTTTTCCACCCGATTGCTTCTTTTCAGAACTTCCCTATAGAATCTGATTGGGACGAAGACCCTGATTTATTCTTGGAGCGATTAGCTTTTCCTGACCTTTGGCTTCACCCTCTGATACCAACTGATTATATTAAAAACTTGCCAATGTGGCGATTTAAATGTCTTGGACTCCAGTCTGAAGAGGAAATGTCAGAGGGTTCTCAAGATGTTGAAAATGACTCAGACAGCGAGAGCACAGACACTTTTAGCAGTGAGAAGGAAGTATTTGAAGATAAGCAAAGCATAATTCACAATTCTCCAGGAAGAGCAAGTCACTGTGATGCTGCAGCTTGTTCTTGTGCCAATAAATATTGTCAGACCAGCCCTTATGAAAGGAAGGGGAGGTCATATGGATCATATAACACTAATGAAGATATGGAACCTGATTGGTTAACTTGGCCTGCTGATATGCTGCACTGTACTGAATGTGTTGTTTGCCTAGAGAATTTTGAAAATGGATGTTTGCTGATGGGATTGCCTTGTGGTCATGTGTTCCACCAGAATTGCATTGTGATGTGGTTGGCTGGGGGTCGACACTGTTGCCCTGTTTGCCGGTGGCCTTCTTATAAAAAAAAGCAGCCATATGCACAACACCAGCCCTTGTCAAATGATGTCCCATCTTAACCATGTGCAATTTGTCCTTTATAAGCTTTGAGTATCTTACAGCTTGCCTTTTTAATGTTACTCACAATGTTTTTGTGGTTTGAAGTTTAGTTTAATGTTAGTGCAGTGACAGGAAATACACATTATGCTAATGTTGATGACAATTATTTGGTTGCCTTGTGTGTCACTTGAATGCATACTTAATTGTAAAAATTTTTATTTACAACATTGGAAATTCAGAAGTTAATGTTTTTGTAAGCACAAAAAGAAGTATGATAGAAATTTATCCTAGCAAGACTTTACAAGATAGGATCAGATTCTAATGGAATTAAGGTGGTTTCTTATCTTAAATGTTTCCTCCCTTTTTACAGTCTGTCCACCACCTCTTGGTTAAATAATGTATGCGCTGAGACATGAAATTAAAACAGACCTATGAAATAAATTATTTTAAAACCAAAGGATTGCAGCTTTTCCAATATTAAAATTGTTTTTGATAAGATGTTCAAACACTGTAGGTATTTTGCGATAATTACTTGCTGTTCATTTCACAGGTAAGTAAAAGGTGATTTTGTAGAAAAAAGTAGACAGAAATTATGTTGCCAACACTAACCAGAGGGGGTGTTAATCCACTTTTTTAATTTGGTTAGCTTTGTTGAGAAGGAATTTCATGGTGGGGTTTTTTAAAAGTATTAAGTAATTTGTGAGTAATTAGCATATTAATCTACATCAACTATAGCAGTTTACCATATAGAAATTAATTTATATCTTTTTCCTGACTATTTTTGAAATATTTCAAAACTCAAAAAGTTGGAACAATGCAAGGAACATCCATTTCTCTAGTTTACAAAGTGTTTACATTTTGTGAAATTTCCTTTCTCTTCACTATGTGCGTATTTATCTTTTTTCTTTTGGGGGTGTTTTTTTTGCTGTGAAATCCCTGTGAAAATAAATTTCAGGCATCATCGTGCTTCACCACCAAATATAATCACGACAATCTTCTAAGAACAAGGGCTTTTTTTAAACAAACATAAACACCATACCATTATCATACCCAAGAATTTAACATTGATTCAGTAATACCTAATATACAATTCATAACCCCTAACTGCTCCCAAAATATCCATTAAATCTTTGTTTTGTTTTTATTGTGAACTCAAAGTTCATGCTTTGGGTTTAGTCTCCCTTCTTTCATCTTTTTCTCTGGAATAATTCCTACTTTACTTTTTTTTTTTTTTTTAATCTTTCCTGATACCTTTTTGATGAGTACTAAACTATTTACTTGACTAGAATTTTCCACATTCTGGATTTGTCTGTGTGCTCCTTCATGATTAGATTTAAATTAAAGAATATTGCCTTGATGATATACTTCCCATTTGAATGACATTGGCAGTTAACATGTCACTTTGTCTCGTTGATTGAAAGTGATACCTTCGGGCCTCCCTCGTGGCACAAGGGGTTAAGCACAGCACTATGAAGCTATCCACAGCCTCTGTAGCGCAAGTTTGAGCCCCAGCTGACCAGGGAACTACCCACATGGCACAGCAGACCTCTCCTGGCTCGCCTGCTGCTCCCCTCATCAGTGTATTTCAGTAGATCTGCCTGTACTGTTCCCCCACTCTGTCTCTGGTGAATCCTCTCACCCCCCACACCTCTGAGGCCAGTTCTTATATGCATAAATAAATAAATCTTAATATAAAAAAAAGTGATACCTTCTCCATTTTAAGATACTTTTCCTCTTTCAGGCCATGTGAATATCCTTTTCTCAACCTTGATCCAATATTGTTAACATCTATTGATGATTAGCCTGAATCAGTTATTAATAGGAGTTGTATCATAAGGATTTTCTAATTCCACCCTTTTATTCCATTTATTAGCTGTCATTTTTCTGTGAAGAAGTTTTCTGTTTTTCTCTTATACTTGAATATCACTGTGGATTCACAGTTTATTTTATATTCAATTTATTGAAATTATTATTCTTTTGATGCTCAGATCATATCCCAAATTTGGCTAGCTGGAAGTTCCTCTAAGCCAGCTTTTAGTCTGTCTTGGGCTTTTCTATCCACTCTGGGTGGTATTATCACCTCACCTCACCAGCCTTTATAAAGATTGGATCCCACTTTCTCCAGAAATTCTGCACCTTCCTACTCATCCTCTCCACCAGGCTCATAAAAAGACCAAGGTATTTTTTTATAGTGAAAGCTCAGCTTAAGTGACCAAAGGTAACATCACCTACAATGGAACAAACCCTTTTAATCCCATGTAAGACCTAATACTTTCCTATTATGTCCCCTTCAAGCCCAGTGAGACATCATACATGTGTGTATTAAAACTGTGTTTTTCAGGTGAACTCGCTTAAGGTAGAAACTGCTTTATTAATCTACATAGCTCTAATGCAAGGGATAAAATAGACACAAATGTTAGACATGGAGTAAAAATATTACGGTAAGGTATGATGGTGGTAATTGATAATTACTGACGCTGATAACTGTTGAAAGTCTCCAAGGAAGTTTGACTTATTTCCTAATTGTTTAGCATAGCAAATAATGCTTTTGTCAGATTTTCGTGGAGGTAAAGAATTGGAGGAAAGTTCAAGTTTGACACTCTAAACTTTAAAAAGAAAGTTTGAATTCTTAGAGCAACCGTTGTATTTAATTCCAAGTGTGTGTGTTTTGTAGTTAATCTATAATAGGACACATTATTCTGTTGTGCTAAACAGTTTTTCTATTCTCTGATTATTTCTTGTGTAGGTTTTTTATTTCTTTAAAAAGATAAAAAATGAATTCTGAGTACAGGAGTTTGATATAGAGATTGTATTTTCACTTACGGCCTGTTCCAAGACAAATATCTTAATTTCCCCCCATCACATACTTCATCTCTTTCGATTGAGAGACAGAAAGATTATTCATGTTATATTTCTTGCTCTGACATTTTTTCCCCTGGTCATTTTATTATTTCTTAAAACTACCAAAGGGACAAAAAATAAGGAGATCCTTTTTGCTATTGGATCTGATTAAAATTTAGAGAGAAAAAATTAGAATTGAATTGTCAGTTACCTCTTTTGAATGTTTTTAATCAGTTCTTACTCTTCATTGTCAATAATTTAAGTTTATAGATTTGTGATCAATTTAAGCAATCTCTTAAAGTTTTGCACTGACTTCTCAAGTTTTTATTGTTTCATATGTAGTTCATCATTTTATTTCCTAATATTTCTGTGTAAGAGGTAGAACAGAAAGGAAGTCCCACTTAATAGATGATCAAGAACACAGGATAACCAAGATATGACAGAACACAGTTCCAAATTTGTATGTCTTCAGGCCCAGGGAAACAGTTTGAGTAGTTGGGAGTGGCAAGGGCAACAGTGTATATATGTGCCAACCAATGGCATTTGAATATTTTTCCAAAAAATAGTGGCAGTCAATCAAGCTAGTGGTGGCCTTTCTATAATTTCTTGACAAAATTCTCTTAATGCTCTTGTTCAGGGTTTTTTCTACCTTATTTTCACTCAAAAATAAGTATGTTTGTAGAAAAGACAACTCTAGGAAACTTGTCAAAATTATCCTTCATGCTGATGTTAAATTGCATACTTGTTATTAATAAGTTCTCTTAGTTTGTGTGCATGATGGGGTAATAGGCTCTAGTTAAACAAATGGTGCTTGAATATTCTTATGTATGGTCTGTGTTTTAAAATATACCCTTGGTATTGATATAGAGGACACCTAACTGAACATATAATTTATCTAATAATGAGGAACAAAGGTAAACTTAAAAGTAGGCACCCAGTTTAGTTGAGATACAATTGACATAGAATATTGTGTAAGTTTAAAGTGTGATTTGTTGACTTGATGCATTTATATATTGCAATGTAATTACCACCATAGCATTACTTAACACCTCCATCATGTCACATAATGAACATTTCTATTTTGTAGTATGCATACTCTCAGCAATTTGCAAGTACAACACATTATTATAAATTAGAAACATAATTCTGTGTATTAGATCCCTAAAAAATACTCACCTTCTAACTGGAAGTTTGTATTCTTTTACCAACATTTCCCCATTTCCAGCACCCACCTGGCCCTGGTAACCTTCATTCTACTCTGTTTCTGTGAGTTCAGCTATTTTAGATTCTACATATAAGTAATACCATACAGTACTTGTCTTTCTCTTCTGACTTATTTCACTTAGTAGAATACCCATTCAAAGTCCATTCATGTTTCAGATGCAGAATTTTCCTCTTCTACATGGCTAAATACACACACACACACACACCACCTATTTATCCATTCATTTCTTGATGGATTCAATTTTTTTAATATAATTACTGAATGAAGAGCCATGCAGATGCATGATAGAGAGATTTTACATAGAGTTTGAACTTGGTAATCTAGCTTCCCAGTCTATAGAAGTTATACGTAGAAAAACTATGGAGTAAGGGAGGAGCCTACTAGAAATAGACCAGACAAGAAAGTCATAGTTATAATCGATAGAAGGGGTAGAGGTATTTTTTTTTTTTTAAAGATTTATTTATTTATTTTATACAACCATTGGGTACAGTCAGAAGCGCGGGAAGGTGAGAGAGAATTCACCAGAGCCAGAGCGGGGAGCAGAGCAGGCAGACTGACGAAGTACACTGCTGAGGGGAGCAGTGGACGGCAGGAGAGGTCTGCGCGCCATGTGGGACCCTCCTCCGGTGGCCGGGGAGCAGCCAGGGATCGAACCGGTGTTGCAGAGGCTGCGGGCAGCTTCACAACCCAGCGCTCAACCGCTGCGCCACCGGGGAGGCCCTAGAAGGGGTAGAGGTATTAAAAAAAAAATCAAAACAAAAAACATCAGTTTGTGGCCAGGTAGTGCAATAACAATTTCCCAAAGAGGTATCACAATCTTACCCACAATGACTCTGTCATCAAAAAAGAAATTTTAGGGCCTCCCCAGTGGCACAGCGGGTAGAGCGCAGGGCCGTGAAGCAATCCACAGCCTCTGCAGTGCGGGGTTCGATTCCCGGCCGGCCAGGGAGATTACCACATGGCGCAGCAGACCTCTCCTGTCGCACCGGCTGCTCCCCTCAGCAGTGTATTTCAGTCATCTGCCTGTTCTGCTCCCCACTCTGTCTCTGGTGAATCCTCTCACCCTCCCATGCCTCTGGCCTGTACCCCAGTTCTTGTATAAAAAGAAAAATAAATCTTAAAAAAAAATTTTACCATATCATTTTCACAAGAATGCAGGAAAATACATTATATAATATTAAATATAGTTAATTTTAACAAAGAGAAAAGTTTGTTTTCTGGAAAGCCCATGATAAAAACAAATCTTGTTCCTTGACTTAAAAACAGGTAATGTCTTAACAGTCTCATCAGTTTTGACACAAATTATGCTATCAGTCACATAATTGAAAAATGACTTTCATATCCAGTATTTAGTCAGTGTCCTGCTATTAGCACAATTCTAATCTTTTCATTTCGAGAACACCAATATATTTATTGATCTAACAGTCTTGTGACATGTTTCCACATGGATAGGTTATTTGGAGTTTTGTGAGATTCTTTTACCAAGACAATGCAGTAGGGTTTCAGACACAGAAAAGGGAAGTTAGAACTCTGATATTTTTGGACCGCTTTTGTTTTTATTGTTTAAGTGCTCTCCATTTCATTTTATTTAATTCCTGAGCCAAGTGGCTAAAACAATAGGTTTCTGCACAAAATGCCTCAAGCTGACGCCAGAGATTTAGACAGGAGACATCTTTTAAAATGCCAAACAGATTTTTAAACACAGTAACTTACATTCAAATATTTTGTTAGTATTGAACATGGTGGACTGTACCAATGTTGATGTATTTTGCTTTGCTTTAAAAGCACCTCATTTTACGGGATGGTCTCACTCATAGCAGGAATCTAGAAAACTTAAATAAGGGACCAGGAAAATGAATAACTATAAGAAAGTGAAAATCAAAATCAACAAAAAACTATGAACCAGAGACACTTTTTGGAGGGTGGGGGGCGGGAGGGGAGGGATTGGGGTCAGAATTGGGGGTTAGCAATTGTATGGGGAATATAAAAATAAAATTTATTATTTATAAAAAAAAAGGAAAAAAAAGCACCTCATTTTGTTTCATGAGGAAAAAAGAGAATGTGGTTCTTACAGTTTTCTCATTTACAGTTTTCTCAAAATAATAAATTTTGAGTGCTGAAAACAAATCTGAAGGCCATTTTGTCCAGTCTTCTGCCTTAATTTAGATGGTTGATGTCCCTGTTATGAATCAACTTGCATATTCATCATCTAACAGAAGGCATGCTACATTTGCAAAAATTTGTAAACAGTCCACCTACCAGGATCCACAGAAGAGTATGCAGTTAGCTGGCAAGACAGCAATAGCAGATGCTGGAAGCCCAGATGTGGACACTTTGTTGAACACTTTCCACATCACCATCTTCGGAAAAGAAAATTAATTAGGAGTTCATATGTGGAAAAAGTCCTAATGGAACCTACTTGCACTGAAATATGTGATGATATTTATTCATCAAAATGTCATTGATTTAACCTGGATTTTTCTTTATAGAGAAATCTCTGAACTCTAAGATATTAAAACCATGACAATGAGTGCGACTAAACCCCATTCCATTACACTGGACATCTCCAAAACAGGGAACAAGAGACATGATCAGTTTTTGTTGTCGTTTTCTGCTTCCACCAGAGCATATGCTCTGGTTACTGAATGAGGGCAGATTTTCACAGTCTCTGATGTATTTTCCAGGTTATGGGAAGGATGAAGTAACATCAGCAAAACAAAGACAGTTTATGACATAATATATGTCAGACTGACTTATACAGAAGTTAAAGAAAGAATCCTTTACAATTTCAAAGTTTTTATAAGGGCTAGAAAAGACTGCAATGGTTCATTTAGTTAATATTCCTTTAACGATAAGCAGGAATGTATCCAATTAACACATTTTGGGAAAGAACATGTTTTATTTAGAATTTGGTAATCAGAGACGTAGTTTGTTCAAATAGATTAGGTGTTTCTCGACAAGGAGAATGTGGTGGTTAACTATAAATTGCTTGTTTATGAGACTTATTCCATAGTCTGAGTGCAGTATTACTAGTGTCTTCTGAAATAATATTTCTATAGGGCAACTCATAGGTAAGAATTAGGGAAAGGCTTTGGATGCCTTATAACATGTACTAGTCAGCTACAAGGAGAGAAGTAGGAGGCTAGGAAAAGGATGGAACAAATGGACAGTACTGTCACTATCTTTTCTTTCTGTCACCACTTTTCAGCCATCTAGGGAACATACATTCTTTTTCTGCCTTAAAGTTTTTACTAAAGGGTACTCTACTGCTATAAAAGTGTGTAAATCTAAAATGTGCAGATTATTAGTTTATCACAAAGGTATCATCCAGATCAAGAAACAGAACAACGCATCACAGAACCCTTCCCTGATTCCTTTCTAGTCATTACTATCCTCCCTAAATGCAATCTCAGTGATAACTTCTGAAATTATAAATTAGTCTTGCCTCTTTCTGAATGTTATATAAGACTATATAGTACACAGCATTTTTTTTTAAAGATTTATTTATTTATTTATTTATTTATTTATTTATTTATTTATTTATTTATACAAGCACTGGGTACAGTCAGAAGCACGGGAGGGTGAGAGAATTCACCAGAGCCAGAGCAGGGAGCAGAGCAGGCAGAGGGACCGAAGTACACTGCTGAGGGGAGCAGCGGGCGGCAGGAGAGGTCTGCGCGCCATGTGGGACCCTCCTCCGGTGGCCGTGGAACAGCCGGGGATCGAACCGGCGCCGCAGAGGCCACAGTCAGCATCGCAACCCAGCGCTCAACCACTGCGCCACCAGGGGAGGCCAGTATACAGTATTTTGTGTATAGTTTTTTGGACTTCAAATTAAGTCTATGAGATTCACATCTATTGTGGCAGCAGTAATTTATTCATTTTTATTACTGTATAGTATTAAGTTATATGAACACCCCTCAATTTATCCATTCTATTGTAATGGGCATTTAACTTATTTCCAGCTTTTGGCAATTACAAACAGTGCTGCCATGAATATTCTTATATATCACTTTGGTTTACAAATATTCACACTCCTGTTCAGGGTGAAATTTCTGGATTGTTAACTATGCCTGTTTTGATTTTGGTAGACACCAACAGTTTCCTAAAGTAGTTGTACCAATTCCCTCTTAAGCAGCATGTAAGAGTCCTAGTTCCACATACTTGCTAAAATGTGATGATTTTTTTTTCACTTTAGCAATTCTGCTGCATGTAACAGAGCTATCTCTGTGTTTTTGTTTTTGTTTTTTTTTTTAATAGAGGCATCTTTTCTTTTCTTTTCTTTTCTTTTCTTTTTTTCTTTTATTTCTTTTCTTTATACATGCACTGGGTACAGTCAGAAGCGCAGGAGGGTGAGAGAATTCACCAGAGCCAGAGCGGGGAGCAGAGCAGGCAGAAGGACCGAAGTACACTGCTGAGGGGAGCAGCGGGCGGCAGGAGAGGTCTGCGCGCCATGTGGGACCCTCCTCCAGTGGCCGGGGAGCAGCCGGGGATGGAATCGGCTCCGCAAAGGCTGCGGGCGACTTCGCAACCCAGCGCTCAACCGCTGCGCCACCGGGGAGGTCCTGCTATCTCTGTGGTTTTAACTTTCATTTTTCAAACCAACCTGGTAGATATTGATAATTGATGCAACTCTGAAAGTTAGGTATGGCCAATGCACAGATCCACCTGACTCTGGATATTAATGGATTATTCCACAAAACAAAAATAACCTGTTTAAATCTTTGCATTTTAGGGGAAGGAGGTCTCTATTACAGTGGATTGACTCTTGACTTACAGCATCTCACCCATGTGATATCCAAAATTTACTAATCATCTTCCATAGAAAAAGCCTATGTCTATAGTTCCAGTATGAGTAGTTTCCTGCAGTTACCTAGTCATCTTTCTTCTCCCAACTCCTGTATTCAACTCCTAACTGCAGTTCATATTACTTCTTAAAAACAACACAGGATTTATACTTCTAGTCATGATGTGATTACTGGTACTATTTATCTTGCTATAAATAACTATAAAACCACACAAAAATATATGAGGACATTGTTTTTAGGCAGTGAAAACAGACAGTATCAGATGAGATCCCTGAAAGAAGAGAAACTGGTAAGATAAGGCCCACATTTACTTAGCTCTTTGTACTGGACAATTTCATGATTGTGGTCCAGAGAGCTCAAGTTCAAGCAAAGCTCTGAGGTCCTACTGAGATTCAACCATGCTGTTATATGTATCCATACTTCAGACAATTTATATATGCATTTGATTGTCAATTGACATTTGTTTCCATCTTTTGCTAGTGTGAATCAAGTTGCTCTGAATATTATTGTACATGTCTTTAGCAGAAATAAACACCTATTTATGTGGAATATAACAAGGGATACAATTGCTGTATCATAAAGTTTGTATGTTTAGCTTAGTAGATATTGCTAAAGCATTTCCCAACTAGCTGGACCAACATACATTCTAACCAGCAGTGTGTGTCTCTGTTGCTCCATCCATATCATTTCCCATCACTTGATATTAATAGTAATCATTCTTGTAGGGGGTAGTGGTATTTTGTTGATTTGAATTTTTTCTCTCTCTAATGAATAATAATGTTGGTCATCTTTTTACACTCTCATTGGCAACTTAAATATCCTCTTTTATGAAGTATCTATTCAAGTATTTCACTTATTTAAAAAAAAAATGGGCTTGGGGCCTCCCCGGTGGCGCAGCGGTTGAGCACAGGGTTGCGAAGCTGCCCACAGCCTCTGCAGCACCGGTTCAATCCCCGGCTGTTCCACGGCCACCGGAGGAGGGTCCCACATGGCGCGCAGACCTCTCCTGCCGCCCGCTGCTCCCCTCAGCAGTGTACTTCGGTCCCTCTGCCTGCTCTGCTCCCCGCTCTGGCTCTGGTGAATTCTCTCACCCTCCCGCACTTCTGACTGTACCCAGTGCTTGTATAAATAAATAAGTAAATCTTAAAAAAAAAAAAAAACTTCTTTAAAAAAAAATAAAATTAATTAAAAAAATGGGCTTGGTCTTTGTTATTAGTTTTAAGAATCCTTTTTATATCCTGGATGTGTTTTTAGTTTGGAAATATGAGTCAGTTTCTGGCTTCCCCTTTACCTTCTTAGTGATACCTTTTGATGAATAGAAATTCTTAACATTAAAGAAATCCAATTTAACAATTTTTATAGCTGTTTAAAATTTGTGTCCTGTTTAACTCATCTTAGTCATCTTTACCTGCTCCACAAGCATGAAGATGTTTTCCTATTTTTTGTTTTCTACAAGCTTTAATTATTTTGCCTATCATATTCCAATCTGCCATTCACCTCAAATAAATTTCTGTATGTGATGGCAGAGATCAAAGTTCTTCCTCCCCCACCTTATGGATATCTAAATTGGTCTGTGATTTCCCTCACTGAATTATGGAGGTATTTGTTGTAAATCAATTATAAAGAGTGTTAATATATGGTTTTGCTACTATAATCTTTGTTCCTTAGTCTCTATAATAATTTTGCACCAATATCACATTATTTTAATTATTAGAATCTTGTGTTATTGATACAGTAGTGTTAATCCTCCAACTTCAGTATTTTGCATTTCCACATGAAGTTTGAAAATTAGCTCATCAAAATCTACTATAAAAGCCCTCTGGGATTTTAATAGGAATTGCATTAAATCTACAGGACACTTTTGGAGAACTATATTTACAATATTGAATTCCATTGAATATGATATACCTATCCATTTATTTAGGTGAGGTCATGTAGGTAGAGACCTCATGATAGCATTAGTGCCCTTGTAGGAAGAGATGACAGAGCTCTCTTTCCACCATGTGAGAATACAGTGAGGCCAGTCAGGAAAAACATTCTCACCAGAATCTGACCATGTCAAGCACTCTGTTCTCAGACTTCCCACCTTCAGAACTATAAGAAAACAAACTTCTGTTGTTTAAGCCACCCAGTCTATGGTATTTTACAATGCAGTTCAAGACTGACACAAACGTGACATAATGACAGAAGCAGAGATTGGAGTAATACAAGCCAAGGAAGACCAATGATGATGGTCATCACCAGAACCTAGGAAAAAAGTAAAAAGAGTTCTACCTAGAGTCTCAGAAGGAACATGGTCTGCTGACACCTTGATTTTGAATTTCTAGCCTCCTGAACTAAGAGAAGAAATCTGTGTTGTTTTAAGCCACTTACTTTGTTGTTCTTTGGTACAGAAGTTCTAGGAAACTAAGGATCATTGTGATGATGGTGGAAGAAGATTTGAAATGAGCAGATGACATGATTTTCCTTTGCCATATCTCAAGTCATAAATTATGGTTAGGAGTGCTTCAAACTTGAATTTTGGTCAGAAATTAACATAAATCTACTCTTATACAAGGCATGGGAGAGAATTCATTTTTCCAAAGGTCAGCTTATAGCTAACATTTTTGGAGTCCATCTGTTGTATAAAAGAAGGTGTATCTTAAATTTATTAGGCAAAAATTCCTGCCAGAAATTGAGTTGTGATTTTTCTCAGCACGTCATTTAATGATCTACCTGGTGAATGGGGAACAGTTTTGAGCCAGGAAGCTTTGTAAAATTGGAAATTTTACTGAAATGAGCAAGGATAAAATAGGGAGTGAAGGAAAAACAGTTCCATTTTTCATTTAAAATTCAAGGAAAGACTTACAGCATTTGGCTAACTACAGTACCTCTCAAGAAAAAAATATGTATCTATATTTTTCAGGGATCAGGGAAGAATGCACATAAAGACTTTGAAAATGTGTGTGAATAAATGTCTATATGAACATATGGCAGGGGAGTGTGATCCTGTTAAATACGTGCTGTGTTTGGCAGGAACAAAGAGCTAGAATGTCTGCTCATTTAGTTCTTCCCACCCTCTGAGACTCCAGCATTAGCAGGTGGGAGAATCTGGTACATGCTCCCTGAAGTCTATTAGGAAGGACAAACTATAGTCACAGTGGCATCTTTGTCCAATGCCAAGGTAATATTGACAGAGAATATATGTGGCTCTGGGGGCCTGTGTGGAAGATACATAGTGCCCTTCCAGTCACTGAGGAGCATGGATGTCTTCATAGGGTTCTGTCAGGAGCTATACACTGTATTTCAGTGAGATACCACATGCCAAATCAAACCTTCCTCCACACTGGCTTCTCTGCCCTTGATATCCAACTTTAGAATAAGTGCTGTGTTAGAAACTGCAATGTCTGTGGCCCAGAACTCCCACTCAGAAACTGGGAAAGCTCTTTGACACATACTGTTTCTTTTGCTCAGAATACTCTTCATTTCTCTGCTGCTTTATCCTTCAGGTCTCAGTTATCACCTGCTCAGGGAAAATTCACTGATCACCATGTTCTTCTTATAGTTAGAATTTTGAATATTTGTAATAATTCACTTTTATTTATCATTTAATACCTGTCTTTTTCATCAGCTTGTATAAGGTCCTTTTCTTTGTTCAGTGTAGTTTCCCCAAAAGCTTATAGAATGCCTGACATACAATAGACATCTGATAAATATTATTGACTGACTGGGAGTCCAGTATTTGCCCACCTGAAAAACTGCTGCCTTATAATTCATTATTTAAAAAAAAAATGAAGAGGGATATGGTAAAGGAAATTTTAAAAAATTTCCCATAGATCTCACTCATTTACAAAGACTACTTCACATCAATAAAAAGGAGACAATTCAATGGAAAACTTCCAGAAGAAATGCAAATAGCTAAAAAATATACAAAAAAGTGTTCACCCAGATTAATCATGGAAATGAAAATAAAAAACAATAGTTTATGCCCTCAGGTTGGCAAAAATGTAAGATTGATATTATTATTAGTAAGGATTTAGGAAATATGGAGCTCTCATTCACTACTGTAGTTCAAAATAGTACAACTTATATACATTTAAATCTTTTAACTGTCTATATTTGAAGCATTATTTAGTAGGGGAAAAATCAGAAACTACCTAATACCATACAATAGGGAAATGGTGAAATGAATTTTAGTAGATTCCTGTCATGGAATCCCTAGCTCTAGAGGTGGACATCGATGAAGTCTATACAAACTTTTAAAAACTGCAGAAAAAAAAATAGGAGACTTCAGAAAAGTATGACTAAAACAATCCCAAGTAAGCAATATATATATATTAAATATATTATATATATTATATATATAAAGAATATTCTCCAAAGGAAAAGGTATCAAAAGAATTCACACCAATTACCCCTTGAGGATGTGAGAATGGTTTTACTTTTTACAATGAATATGTGTTACTATTTTTACAAAGGGGAAAAGACATCATTGACGTATAATTAACATAAAATAAACTGCACATATATTATCTGTTCCGTTGATGTTTTGACACTATTACTCTGTGAAACCATCACAAAGTCATACCCATTACTCCAAAAAGCTTCTTTTTAATCCCACATTCTTGCCTCTTTCTGACCCCATCCCTGTCACCTAGCAACCACTGATGCATGAAGGTAGATTACTTTGCATTTTTAGAATGCTATACAAATGGAATCGTAAAGTATGTATTCTGTTTTTTTCCAGGCTTCCACTCAGCATAATTGGTCTGAGACTCATTCATGTTGTTGCATGTATCAATAGTTCTCTTTTATTGCTAAGTAACATTCCATTGTGGGGATCTATCACAATGGGTATATCCATTCGTATTTCTCTCTCCCTTTCTCCCTCTCTCTCTGGGACTCATCTCTATCAAAAGTAGTAATGGCCTTTAATAAAAAGCTATGATACTTGGGATGAAAAGGAGAGCTGGAGTTCAAACATACTGAAAAGTTACAATTACTGGGATTTGGCATGACATGCCCTTGACCACGGTGATAACAAGAGGGGAGGAATAGGTCTAGAGGAAGGGGTTACTCTCCCATATGAGGCGCTCACATATCACAGAGTGAAATAGTTGGGAAAGTGGTGGATAGTCTACCTTTGGTGGAAATGTTAGGGGGAAAGGATGTCCTGAGCTAATCCCATGCAGGCTTTGTGGACTCCACCCCCACTCCAGACCAAAGCCATCAAGACATTGGGAAAGACAAATCCCGTCACCACCAAAGGGAAGGTGGCTGGGACCTGAGGGTGGAGTTAAGCAGCCAGGTTGGGTATAAAAACCAAACACGTGGGCCCTAGAGGGGCTGGCCTCCAGCTCTCAGTGCCATTTGGGATTCCAGATCAGCGGATCGGGTAGGACGCATTTAACACTTGGTCTCCCACTTTCCTCCCTGAGTTGTACATTTCCTCATTTCCCCTTCCCTTGTAAATAAACCTTTTATTAACCTTTCGTGTGTGCCTGCAGTGGAGCATTGATAAGTCCTTTTGAGCGCGCGGGTGAGGCCCCACAGTCAGGCACCCCGTTTTGTATCGGGGCTGCCCTATAACAGAAACACACACTTCCCAGTCAACAACGTTTAGGTGAAGTATCAGAAGCAGCTGTAAAATCACCAAGCAAAAATCTTCCACAGGAATCACTTCTACAACGAAAAGACAGACCTCACTTAAAGCCCAGGTCCGCAAACCGACACCCACAACGTGCGCGCGGCGTCAAAGCAGAGCAGAAGCCCGCCCGACGCCCTTCTGCGCACGCACTCCGCGCATGCGCAACACAGTCGCCGCGGCCGCTCCCTTCTCCGGGCGCCTGGCCTTGTTCTCTCGTCGGCCCCGCCCAGGCGGCTGCCCGTGACCTGCCTAGGCGCAGGGAACGGAAAGCCGGAAGGGGCAAGACGAGTTCAGTTCGCCATGGGGCTGTTTGGGAAAACCCAGGAGAAGCCGCCCAAAGAGATGGTAAGCGCTGCGGCGGCGATACAGGAGCGGCTGGGTCTGCGTGGGCCGGAGCGGCGCTGGCAAGCCGCCGGACACTTCCCCCCGCGGCCCCCATTTCCGGTGCCTCCCACTCGGCCGAGGGGCCGCAGGGAGAGCCTTTCCTGACGGGGCTGCGGGGAGAGAGCTCCCTGGGGCCTCGGCGCCCCACGGGAAAGCTGGGGTTTGGGTTAAGAGCTCCTCACCCTCGCCACTGGCGCGGAGGCAGCCTCTCGGCCCTCGGCCCCGGCACCCCTCGGCTCACGCGCGTTGGTACGTCCCGCCCGGAACCTTTCCCCGGCGCAGGCCCCGCCCCCACGGCCGGCGACCGACCCCCGCCGCGGCCCGGCGCTGGGTGGGGAGGGTCGCGCCAGGCCCCGCCGCCCCGCCCCGCCCCTCCGTGTGGAGAGGGAGGCGCCGCTTGCTCTGCTTTGCCGTGCGGCGCCGTGATGTCCCCAGATACACTGATTAGAGCGGGGCCTCGGCTCGGAAGCACGCTGTGACGGCCGCCCTGGACCGGGCTCGGCGTTCCAGAGCTGTCTGTTAACCGACACCACCGGGAGCGCGGGTCGCGGTTAAGCGAGCCCTGCCAGAGTCAGCCAGCTTGAGTCGGAGCCCTGTCCCCCTGTATCTCTCTGCTCTGTAAACTAGGGAAAGTTGCTTTCTCCGTGCTTTAGTCTTTCCTGTCAGGTAGGAATGACAGTGGTATCACTTCGGAGTCATTGACGAGGACATTAATGGATGTCAGGCTGTAGCTGGTCATGTCGGTTAAGGCTGTTTTTTATGTGCCCCGCAGCCTTGCCACCCAAGTGCAAACCAACTGCATCAGCTACGCCTGGGAGCTTGTTAGAACTGTTGGCCACCCCAGGATCTGTTGAGGCAGAATTTGAATTCTCACACGATCCCCAGTGATTAGTATGCACAGTAAAGTTTGAGAAGCATTGCTCTACAAAACCCAGTACAGACATCTATAATGGGGAAGAAAATCTAAAATCGTTTATTAAGTGGTTTTTTGGTGTTTCGCTCCAGTAAGCATAGTTTAAAACCAATCGCATGCATTAATGCAGTTCCTGACACATCATATGTAGTGTTAAATAATTTTTTTTTTATTGTTAAGCCATAGGTTCTAGAAGAGTAGCTACTTAACTCAGGCAATTTACTTGACTTTACTCCCTGGTAAATTTAAAATTGTGGAACTTAAATGAGGTTAAATTTGTGACATTACTTTGCAAATTCTAGAGCATTATGTAAATACACATTTTGTGATGTGTGTGTAGTCTAAGAGGCTTCTTACTAAAGAAGGGTATTTTTGATGTTAGGAGAGATGATTAACCTTCAGTGTTTGACCTTACCCTGCCATTCATAAAATGAGATAAGATTCAGAGAAAACTTGTTTAAACTGATCTCCAGTATATATGTATCATTCTGCTCAACTACTCCATGCTACCCTTTCAGTTCCGATTATATCTTGTTCTAGTTTGTCAGAAAAGTGTTTGCTCTAGATTCAGCTTCTTCCAAGACTCCACCTTGTGATTTACAACTAAGGAAAGTGTTTTGTCACTTATAGCAAGTAGCATTGAATTTTAATTCCAGAGAGTGCCAATAAAGCAGAGATGGGAAATTTATTTATTTATTTATTTTAGAGCTGCTGACACACAGATAATGTATTGGGTGCCATATATGACTAGAAAAACAAGTACAGTTAGTTTTGACATTTATTTAGGAAGAAGAGAGAAATTAAATATTTAACTTCATAAAAGCAGATTAGTAAAGGAAATTGAAAAACAAATTAGATATTGTTGACACAGAGAAGAGTTAGAAAAAGAAGGAGGGAATTGACTAAATGCTGCATTCTCAGTTGTGTGGTACATTTTCTGTTGGGGGCTGGAAGATGAGGGCATGTGGCACAGGGTAAACAGGGAGCAAGGGTCACCCTTGTTGTCATGTAGGCCAAGGTAACAGACCATTAAGCTCCATTATGTTGGTCCCAGAGCTCCAGTATAGTACGTAGTATGGAGTAGGTGCGATAAAAATGTTGAGTAATGAACAACTATTAGAAAAAGAACAAGGCTTGGGCCTCCCCGGTGGCGCAGCAGTTGACCGCTGGGTTGCGAAGCTGCCCACGGCCTCTGCGGTGCCGGTTTGATCCCCAGCTGCTCCCTGGCCACCGGAGTAGGGTCCCATATGGCGCAGACCTCTCCTGCCGCCCGCTGCTCCCCTCAGCAGTGTACTTCGGTCCTTCTGCCTGCTCTGCTCCCCGCTCTGGCTCTGGTGAATTCTCTCACCCTCCCGCGCTTCTGACTGTGCCCAGTGCATGTATAAAAACAAAACAAACAAAACAAATAAATAAATAAATAAAACATGCCTCTATTAAAAAAAAAAAAAAGAAAAAAGAACAAGGCTTAAAATCCAGTAATCCTAAAATGATTAATGTTTCAAGGTATGTTCCAGGGAAACTTTAGCTATATAAGGAGTCTTACAGCATAAAGTCTCATCCCAGGCATCACAGACACTAATCTGATTGGGGCTGTTGAGGATGAGAGGAGCCCTGTAATTCATTTAGAAACTTGTATCTTGGAGTGGTACTCAAGAAGATGTGAGATTCTTCTGGAAAAATTCTCTTGGACTTGAGGTTCTACTGGAAAATTGAGCTGTCCTTATGTGGGGACTTTAGCCTTTGGCTAGTCAGCTTCAGTGGAATCAGTATTCTTAAATTACATAACCTAGATCCTTAGACTGAGTCATGACTCTTGCCTGTGAGGTGCTATCAGAAAAGAGAAGAAAATGATAAGGGGAGATGCAGACAAAGAGAAAGCTTTATAATTATTTTTATTTTTTATTTTTTAAATAGAGGCATGCTTTATTTATTTAGTTTGTTTGTTTGTTTATACATGCACTGGGTACAGTCAGAAGCGCTGGAGGGTGAGAGAATTCACCAGAGCCAGAGCAGGGAGCAGAACAGGCAGAAGGACCGAAGTACACTGCTGAGGGGAGCAGCGGGCGGCAGGAGAGGTCTGCGCACCATGTGGGACCCTCCTCTGGTGGCCAGGGAGCAGCCGGGGATCGAACTGGCGCGCAGAGGCTGCGGGCAGCTTCGCAACCCAGCGCTCAACCACTGCGCCACCGGGGAGGCCCCAAAGAGAAAGCTTTATTCACATAGTTTATATAGCTAACATTTATTTTAGTGTGCATTAGGTTGGACATTGGGTTTACAGAAAAATAAGGCATTGGATCAGAATTTCAAAGGATACAAAGTTTACTGAGAAACTGGCTTATTTATAAATAAATACTTACTGTGGGTAAATTAGAGAAATAACCTGTGTACAAGATCAGTGATGCCACAGTGGTGGGAAAGATGACCTGACAGGGAGGTGTCTTTGTTTTATCACAAAAGGCATTAGCTATGTTGATGCATTAATATAGGATTAGAAAGAAGAGCCATTCCAAGCAAAGTAAGTGCATGTGGGAGGTGTGCAAGTCTGGACTATAGGTTGGAGGAACTAGAAAAAAGTTCAGAGTGGTTGAAAAAGGAAACACTGTTATATCTGAGTGGAATGAAGAGGAGTGCTGACAGTGGAGATCCAACATTGGAGAGGAAGGACATCTTAGTGAAGGCTTGTGTGTCGTGCCTTTTAAACCTGGAGAGATTTCAGAATACTTGGGGGAGTAAGAATTGGAGGGAACAGAGTTAGGTATGAGGCCAGTTAAAGCCCAGATGAGAGATGATGTAGGTCTTAACTAAGACTGGAAATGGGTCTAGAGAAGATATGATGAGCTTTAGAAATATTTAGGATATCTAGTCAGAATTTGCTGACCTATTGGATGTGGGATGGGCGTGCAAAGATGATTCTTTTACCTTCACCCGTAATCTAACCTATCATCCTCCTAAGTGGTGATATCATGAACTGAAATTGAGGGAATTTAGGAAAATAACAGTTTTGAAAGCCTGGTGATATTGGAGGGAAAGGATTCAGGAGATCAGGAAAGGCCTTAAGGGGTTATCCTGGAAGAATATTTTTATTTTTTATTTTGTCTCCTCCACACAATTGTAAACTTCCTTTTTTTAAAAAAAAAAAATTATTTATGCATATAAGAATTAGGGTATAGGCCAGAGGTGCGAGGTATGAGAGGATTCACCAGAGACAGAGTGGGGAACAGAACAGGCAGATGGACTGAAATACACTGTTGAGGGGAGCAGTGGGCGAGACAGGAGACGTCTGCTGTGCCAACAGTTGTAAACTTATTGATATCAAGGATCATGTGTTTCATTGTCACCCACCGGGCATGTTGTCTTGAACTCCCTTATTAAGCATAAGTCACCTGTCTGGTATTTGGTTGATGAGTAAAGATGGGGTGAGAAAAATGCTCACACATTTGAAATATAGCATGATTAACCATTTTTTACCTTTCCATCCAATAGTGACCAGAATAGGTAAATTTTTGTTAATTTGGCTAATTTCCAGTTTGTTTTAACTTCTGAAGGATAGACAAAATCCTAGGTTATAAGGATTGCCTTGAGGGAGAGGAGAGCTGAGAATCAGAAATGGGAGGGGAAGTTACTTTTCACATATACCTTAGTCTGTTTGGGCTGCTATAACAAAATGCCATGGGCTGGGTAGAATACATACAACAAATTCATTTCTCATGGTTCTGGAGTCTGGGAAGTTCAAAATCAAGGTACCCACAGATCCAGGGTCTGATGAGGAGCCAATTTCTAGTTTATGGACAGCCATCTTTTTGCTGTGTCCTCCCATGGTGGAAAGGGGGAATCAAACTCTAGGGTCTTATTTTTCAGTAAGGGCTCTCTCGCTATTCATGAGGATTCTGCCTCATGACCTAATCATTCCCCCAAATAGCATCACACTGGGGAGTAGGTTTCAACATGGGAATTTGGTGGGGGGATGAAAACATTCTGTCTGTAGCTTATATATCTCAGCCTGAGACCTGGAAATGAAACAGGACAAACCCAGGGGATCTGTGGTGACCCAGTTGGTGGCTCCTCACCTGTGCACTTACGAGTGTAGAACATGACTCAAAATGCAGACATATGGGGACAATAACAGTAACAGGATTTTTTTAGGTAGGGAATGTGTAAGAGAGAGAAAAATAATTGTTTGGCATGTGGCCAGATGCCTTCTGTCCTACCCCAGACTGGGTTCAAACTGAAGCTGCATGTCACAGCTGCGTGGTGCTTCTCCACAGACACAACTCCTCACCACTGGTTTAACTGCCTCGGTGCCAGTAGTTTAACTGCCAAAGCCAGTATTCTGTCGAAGGCCCCCCGTGTTTTTTAACTGCCAAAAGTCCCAACTCTGTCCATTTCCCACTATTCCTCCCCTCAGGACATCTGGAAAACTCCACCTGTCATTGAGTTGCCTGTGAGCGCCACCCACTGGCTCAGAGGTTACTCCGCACTGTTCCTCTTCCAGAATTAGCCATTTCTTTTAGTGGGAATTGTATTTAGAAATCAAAATTTAGTTGCTTATGGTGCTATGATAGTATTCTTGTATCTATGCCTTTTAAGTGGACAGAACTAAGAACCAGCCCTCCTATTGAAAGTAATTAGAAGAGTTAGACCAAAAGTTAACTAATTGAAAGCCCTGAAAGCTACCAAGGCAGTAAAGAATTGCAAAATCAAGATCTCACAGAAGAGGAAGATCAGTTAAACAAGCACAATCATTTGGGATAATTTCCCCCCTTCAGGGATCCTCTAATTTATAATGCAGATAGAAACTGAGAATTTCAGTAAAGCTTTTAATAGAGCCTATGATAAAAGGTTGAGAGAGCACACCAAAGATAAGGACTCAGGTAAATTCCCTGGACTTTTGGTTGGGGATTCTGAAAAGATAGACCTTTTATCAGTAACAGTGACCTGGAAATAAACCACCCTCCACAAAGACTGAAGTCCATTTTCAAATAATCTCTCCCCCAGTTTGATTCATTAATCTTCATTAAGTAGTTGCCATTGCTGTTGCTAGATGTTTGCAAAATAAATGTAAGTCTCTGGAAGAAGATAATGTTGTCCAGAGGCTTAAATTACCCTGTGTATTTTCATACACAGTGGTCAGAATTCAGTAAAAGAAAAAAAAAAAAGGCATTGACTCATAGAAAATCTTTATAATACATTTGTTCTGGATACCAAGTCTTTATAAGTGCTTTTACATATTATCATTTATGTGGTTACAAATGTCTTTCCCAAGTTTGTGACTTTTTTCTTTTAAATGGTATTTTTATATTGAATACTGTAGGGTAAGGTAAAAAGTATCAGGCTTTTCTGCCCTCCTGCCATTAGGATAGAGGACAGAACCCTGTGGTCCTGAATGCATGCCTGATGGTGGGCACATGGAATAGGGTCTGGGCATATGTAGATGGGATTCACCTGGGCCTAAGACTGGACTTTTAAGGGCAGCGTCATGGGGACACCAGCAGAAGCAGAGCAGAAGCAGAGAAGCAGAAGCCCAGAGAAGCAGAAAGAATAGTAGAGCAGAGAGAACACGAGAAAACGCCAGAGAGCCCAGATAGAGTGAAGACTTGCTGGGGGCTGGGAGGCCTGCCAGCCTCCCTGCCCCCAACACCCCTGCCTGCTGTGTACCCAGTAAAATCCCAATAAAAGCCTGCAAAAGCCACCGAGGGCTCTAGGACTTCTCCAGTCTGCTCGGGTCATAGAGATCCTGCCCTGTGGCCATTCCTGCCCTTACAAATACAAATTCTTAACTTCAGTATAAATTAAAATACCAGTCTTTTCCTTTATGGTTATTGATTTTTGTCTCTTGTTTAAGAAATCCTTTGCTAATATGAAATCGTAAAGATATTCTCCTATACTCTATTTATTATAGTACCACTGTTTTTGCATTTTGTAATTAAATCTTCAGCCTACCCAGAATTAATTTTAGGGAAGTACGGGAATAGTCATTTTGTTTGCCATTTGGCTTACTATTTCTCTCTAGTTTCCTCTCCCTAATTTGCTTGCTCTGCAGTAGACTTTCTATGAAAGAATTTGAATAGAGAATATATTTTAGGGGCGAAACTAAATTCCTCATTGTTTTCACAACATGTCTACAAATTTTTCTTTATACTGTGCTATTTGTTAACATTTAGTTTCTCATTTATAAATGCTTCTCATTCAATAGGGGAAGGACAGTTTCTTTGAAGAATTATTCTGCACAAATCCATATGAAAAATAGCAAAGTCCAACCTCACGCGTATGCAAAATTTAATTCAAAGTGGATCAAAGACCTGAATGAAGGTCTTTGACCTAAACCCATAAAGCTCTTAAGAAAAAAAGGGGTAAATTTTCATGACTCCCTATCTGATAATCTGAGCTTTGACACCGATAGTATAAACAACAAAAGAAAAAAAATAGGTAAATTGTGTTTCATCAGCGTTAAAAGCTTTAGTGCATCAAGGAATGTTCCCAAGAAAGTGAAAAGATAGCCTACAGAATAAGAAAATGTTTGTAAATCATGTATCTGATAAGAGTCTGGCAGAATATATAAAGAACTTATATAATGCAACAAAAAATGAATTTAAAAATGAGTAGAATATATGAATATACATTTCTCCAAAGGAGATATGCAAACGGCCAGCAAACACATGAAAAGATATTCAATTTAATTGGTCATTAAGGAAATGTAAGTCGAAACTGCAGATTGGCTGTGGTTAAAAAAAAAGGTAGAAGATAAGTTTGGGAAAGAATGTGGAGATGTATGAACCCTTGTTCACTGCTACTGGGAATGTCAAATGATGAAACTCTTTTGAAAAGACAAATATACAATTACCATATGACCCAGAGCAGGGTAAGTAAAGTATTAGGCTTTTCTGCCCTACCATCATTAGGAATGATGATGGAACCCTGTGGTCCTGAATGCATGACTAATGGCGGGCACCTGGAGTAGGGTGTCAGCATATGTAAAGGGGATTCACCTGGGCTAAAACTGGGCTTACAAGGGCAGCGGGGATGCCGGAAGACCAGAACCAGAATAAGAAGAGAGAGAGTGGAACAGCAGAACAAGAGAGCAAAAGAGAACTACCAGAAGAGAGCAGAGAAGCAGAGGCCACGAGAGAACGCCGGAGAGCCCAGAGAGAATGCCCCTGCCTGCCGTGTACCTGGTAAAATCCCAATAAAACCCTGCAAAAGCCACCGCCGATGGCTCCAGGACTCCTTTCCTTACCCCATCTGCTTGAATCGTAGAGCTCCTGCTCTGGCCCTTCCTGCCACTACACCCAGCAATTCCACCCATAAGTATATACCCCCAAAATTTGAAAAATAGATTTGCAAACAAATACTTGTACACGCATGTTCATAGCAGCACTATTGACAGTAATCAAAAGATGGAAAATATCTATGTCCTTCAGTGGGTGAATGGATGAACAAATAGTGGTACATAAATGCACAGATCTGCCATAAAAAGGACTGAAGTACTGATACATGTTATTATAACCTGGAACTCAAAACATTATGCTAAATGAAAGAAGCCAAACACAAAAGGCCACATAATGTATCAATCATTTTATATGAAATATCCAAAATAAGCAGATTTCCCCAGGGAACAGGTGAAAAGAGGGTAATAGGGCGAGATTATTTAAAGTGTATGTAATGTGTTCTGACATGTTGAAAACTTTTGAAACTAGAGATAGTGATTGCATAACACTGTGAAGGCACTAAATGCCACTGAATGTATACTTTAAAATGGTTGATAGTATGAATTTCTCTGTTAAAAATTCACTAACATTAAAATTTTGTCTAGTATAATCGTGCAGCTTTAAGTGCTTGGGTATTTCTTCTGGGTGGAGTTAAATTACAATTGTATAGTAAATGTTTTACAGATTTTATTAAATAATGCTTTTGGGGGCCTCCCCTGGTGGTGCAGCAGTTGAGCACTGGGCTGCGAAGCTGCCCGCAGCCTCTGCAGTGCTGGTTCGATCCCTGGCCACTGGTGAGGGTCCCACATAGTGCAACAGACCTCTCCTCCCGCGCCTGCTGCTCCCCTCAGCAGTGTATTTCATCACTCTGCCTGTTCTGTTCCCCTCTCTGGCTCTGGTGAATTCTCTCACCCTCCCGCCCTTCTGACTGTACCCAGTGCTTGTATAAATAAATAAATCTTTAAAAAATAAAATAATGCTTTTTGTTAATTTTGTAAAAGTGAAATTTATTGGAAATACATCTTGTCAGTATGGATTTTTTTTTATGCCATTCAGTTCATCTGTCCATGGGTGAATACTAAAGGGTTCACCATCAGTTCTATTCCCATCTTATTTTTTTTAACCTTCAATCCCACAACCATTTTTTATTATAGAGATGAATCCTGATCCTTATGATGGTCTTTAGGTAGGATTGGTGGTATCAAGTGCAGGCACCAAGATCTCCAAACTTAACAGATTTGCAAAAGCTGGCAACAGCTATCAGGTTTAGCACATACCGAGGATGTCTTTGAGCAGTCCTTGGAAGCTTGATCCACATATTTCTGCTAATGGGCCGCCAATACTTTAAAAGGACAGCAGATTATGTAAGTGTGGAACTCTTGAACACCACCCTTCACATGGACATGGAGTTCCATGCTAGCCAATTGCTCTGTGCCCAGAAGCAGGACAGATTCCAATAGTTTCTGTTGTAATCTGCGTAGCTGGATCATCTCCAGGAATTGCTTGTTCACATGAGGTTATCACCCCTTGTATCTGAGCCAAGGTTGTGGCCATCTTCTTGCATCCAGAGACTTGCACTGACTGCAAAGGGCCCTTGGACATCACTGTGTGTGTAGACAACAGTTCCTCACCATGAGGTGCCACAATCAGGGAAAAAAACCCTATTTTATGTTTTATTAGACTCAAGTGTTAAACATTTTTAATGTAAACGAAGTTTTTTTTTATGTCAATGTTGCTCTGTTCTCTGACCTTCTGTAGCGTATGCCAAAAAGCACATAGTGATTTAATTTAGTTTTAACAATTTATCAGCTGATAACTCAGATTACCTTTCAGTTTTTATGATACTAAGGCATTGGAAGATGATTGCATAAGAATTTGATAGAGATCACTTAATACCTATAGCAGTATGTCCAGTTAGCTCTGTTTAGTGCTTCACAGATTTTTGGCTCTCATGGTAAAGAGGAGTGTTTTTCTTTTGAAAAATGAGAAAGCATTATTGTTGAAAAGGACAAGGAAATGGCAAATTTTTATGAGACAGGCAGAACTGTTTTTGAATAATGATGTGTGAAAGTTAAAAATCTGATGTTCTTAAAAGCTTTGCCCATGTAACCTCTTGGAAAATCTTTGTGTATCTGCAGGATTATTGAACTCTCTCTGAGGTCTTGTATAAAGTGTTTTTTAGTATCACTTCAGATAACAATCTTTGAATAGTTTGGACCTATATGTAATGTGAATAAAAAGATGAACAATAAAAATAGCTTTTTTCTTTGAAAGTGGCCTAATTGTGTGTTTGAATTGGATGGATTAAATGTAGAATTAACATAAAATTCTGTAATACAGAAGTGTTAGCTTCTCTTCTAATTCCTTTTCTAAATTTTTCCCCAGGTCAATGAATGGTCATTGAAGATAAGAAAGGAAATGAGAGTTGTCGACAAGCAAATAAGAGGTAAATTATCACTTTACATCTTCTGTCCCTCACCCTCTAGCTGCATTTGGTATTCATAAAAATAAACAACTACATATTGTAAGACATATTTTATTATAAAATTATCATTGCTTTAATTATTTTGCCACCTAATCACTATAAAGAAAAACAAGACACAATGAACTCATTTTATAAGTGCTAAAGAGAGTATTTTAGGGAATTCAAATTAAATTGTGTAAGAAATGCAATTAGATTTTAACTTACTCTAGTTGTTTATCTTAGCATGGCTGTAAATTGAGGAAAATATATTTCTAAGTAAAGTTGATTGTTGAATACCACTTAAAATTCAGGTGTCTTGCAGAGATGGTAACCTTAAAAAGCTTATGATTTTTAACACTTTTATGACTGGAGAAAAATTAACATTATAAAGATATCCAAATATTACTCCCTTTAAAAAAGGAATTAGAGGGGAAATTCCATACCCAACCATGGTAGAGTATTTATTAGACTCAAGTGTTAAGAAACATTTTTAATGTAAACGAAGTTTTTTTCTGTCAGTGTTGCTCTGTTCTCTGACCTTCTGTAGCATATGCTAAAAGCACATAGTGATTTAATGTAAAATTTAGTTTTAATAATTTATTTAGTTTTAATTAAAAGCACAGACTTGCACTTGTGCTTTTATCTCAAAATAAATAAACACTGGAGAAAATTTATGAAACATCTGTTTTCAAACATTGGACAATAGGCAGTGTAGGACATTTATCACTGAGATAAGGTGGAAAAAGGGAGAGCACCTTAGTATGGCCCTGATTTTTTTCCTAGAGATACTTTGTGGATCATAGTACATAGAAGGGGATTCCAAGCAGAGCCTGCTGGTCTCATTGAGTTGAAGAGATAGATCAGGGTTCAGGTATGCTAGTGATTGGAATAAGATATATAAAGGAAAACATGAACATAATGAAAGAAATAGAAGGTTTAGAAAAGAACAAAATGGATGTCCTGGAGATGAAAGATCTGAAATAAAATGAAAAGTTCACTTAATAAACTTAAGTGAAGCCCAGATTAGGCATTATAGAAAACAAGATCAGTGAAATTAAAAATAATGATAGTAATACAGACTATACAAACTGTAGTATGTAGAGGAAAATACAATATAATGTAATATGTATAATTTTAATGACTGGTGGAACAATATCAAATGGTATAAAGTGTGATTTGAGTTGCAGTTGGAAAGGAATCAGAAAAGGATAAGATGAAATAATAGCTTAAAGATCTCCAAATCAGATGAAAACTAAACTCACAGGTCCAATGAACTCAATGGATTTCAAACAGGATCAGCACAGAGAACACCATACCAAGATACATCATAAATTTCTGTAAGTTAAAAAAAGAACAGTCTGAGAAAAAGACATTAAATGTAGAAAGCAGTAAGAATAACTAAAACCTTATCAGAAACAATGCAAACCAAATCATCTTTAATATGATGAAAGAAAAATCATGTTCTGTCTGTAGCCAATGTAAATAGCATTCAAAGCCAAAGTAAAGATACTCTTCCACAAAATCCAAGACAATTTGTTGCCAGTAGATCTATATTATAAAATATCCAAGATATGGGCCTCTCTGGTGGCGCAAGGGGTTAAGCACCGCACTATGAAGCAATCCATAGCCTCTGCAGCATGAGTTCCATCCCTGGCCGGCCAGGGAGCAACCCACATGGCGCAGCAGACCTCTCCTGACTCACCCACTGCTCCCCTTAGCAGTGTATTTCAGTCAATCTGCCTGTTCTGTTCCTCACTCTGTTTCTGGTGAATCCTCTCACCCCTGCATCTATGGCCTGTACCCCAGCTTTTGAATGCATAAATAAATCTTAAAAAAAATAATAAAATATCCAAGATATAAACTTGGATCTACCCAAAGAAATAAGTTAGAAATTGGAAATGATAATAATGTAAGTAAATATAATTTTTCTCGCTTTAAAAATGCCTTTAAGGTGCCTTCCCAGTGGCTCAAGGGTTGAGACACAACCTGTGGTGCTGTCCGCAACCTCTGATGCACAAGTTTGATCCCACACCAGGGAGCAACCCACATGGTGTAGCAGACCTCTCCTGGCTTGCCTGCTGCTCCCCTCAGCAGTGTACTTTGGTCAATCTGCCTGTTCTGTTCGCCACTCTGTCTCTGGTGAATCCTCTCACCCCCCCACATCTCTGTCCTGTACCCCAGCTCTTGTATGCATAAATAAATAAATCTTTTTTTTAAAAATGCTTTTAAAAATTACTATTTAAAGTAAAATAGTGTATTATGGGACTTATGATATAGAAGTAAATTGTATTCTAATAGCACAATTGATTAATGGCATCTTATTTTGGAGGGGTTGTGAGAACTAAATGAGTTTAGTAATATAAAGGTTTTTTTTTTTAAGATTTATTTATTTATACAAGCACTGGGTACAGTCAGAAGCGCGGGAGGGTGAGAGAATTCACCAGAGCCAGAGAGGGGAACAGAACAGGCAGACTGACGAAATACACTGCTGAGGGGAGCAGTGGGCCTGGCAGGAGAGGTCTGCGCGCCATGTGGGACCCTTGCTGGCATCCGGGTAAGGAACTGGTGCTGCAGAGGCTGCGGCCAGCTTCGCAGCCCAGCGCTCAACCGCTGCTCCACGAGGGGAGGCCCTAATATAAAGTTCTTAAGAAAGTCCCTAAGGGCCTCCCCTGGTGGCGCAGCGGTTGAGTGCTGGGCTGCAAAGCTGCCTGCAGCCTCTACAGTGCTGGTTCGATCCCCGGCTGCTGACGAGGGTCCCAATTGTGTAGACCTCTCCTGCTGGGCCCACTGCTCCCCTCAGCAGTGTATTTCGTCAGTCTGCCTGTTCTGTTCCCCGCTCTGGCTCTGGTGAATTCTCTCACCCTCCCACGCTTCTGACTGTACCCAGTGCTTGTATAAACAAATAAATCTTTTTAAAAAGAAAAGAAAGTCCCTGAGACACAAACACGGTTGTTAGTATCCAGTCCACACAATCTATGAAACATAATTATCCAGTAAGAACATGGTGATACAAACAGAGCAGATGAGGAAACCTAAAGTCTCTGAAGCTCCCCAGCTCATTTATAACCACATAGTGTTCTGTGTGACCATACTGCACATGTTTGGCCTGAGGGAGAATAGTAGTCATGAGGAATTCTGGTAAAGTTCATGCACATCTTCCCATTCACAAAAACAGTAATTTCAAAAATAAGTTCATCTTTTCTAATTACTAGTCTTTATTTTTTTCTATTCAAAAAAAATATGTTCTGTGCATTAAACCCTTTGTTGAGGAATGAATCATCTATGTGGTGAATGCTCAGAATTACTAGAGGACCCCTTTACTAAGGGTGAAGAGCCAAATGCTCCTATAGAAACCCCTTCATGGAACAAGCCTGGAGTGGCTTGGGTTGGCAAGCATGGGAAGCAAAACTGCAGGCCAAGGCAATTGTGATGATGACCAGGGCTGGGCAAGAATCACAACAGGAGGAACAAGTAGACAAACCCTTGGTGAGGGCTGTATATCACAGTTGTAGACAAACTGAGTTGTTTATGTAAAGCATGGTCAAACCAGTCTGTCTTGGTCTGTTCAGGCTAGACCGTTTTGAGAACATTATCTCTACCAAAGCCAGGTGGTATGGCCAGGACAGGCACTTGGCTTAACTACTTTTCCACATCATGACTGGCACTGGGGCTGTCATTTTGGCAGCCCCCACCTATGCCTAGTCTTTCATCTTGGTCTTTGTGTTTTCTTGGTAGTAAGAGGAGACCTAATCATTCTCACCAAATGAAAAATATTTTCCATATTCTTTATCAAATGTGCTCTTTCTCAAATTTATTGGCAGGTCTGGCTGCCACCCAGCTGGAATTCACAACCATTCAATTGGTGTCATCTTTAAAAAGTTTCATAAGTTTAGTTAGAGTGTCACAATCCTTGTTTATTTCTATTTTGTGCTTTGATCATTATAATTATTCTCATGTTCACAGCTCATTTATCCTGTTAAATGCTCTTTACGCTCTCTTTTACTACTGCTATGTATTTGTAGATGACCTGATTCTACGTATAGAAAATCCCAAAGAATCCTCATATATAAGGAAAAAAAAAAACAGCTGTAAGCAAATTCAGCAGAGCTCAGGATAAGCATAAAATTATTAGGCTATATATTGAATATATAATACATAATCATGTACTTTTGTGACATCATTAGGGAACACTGGCAAACCTGTATGGAACTGAAATATTTGTATGTTATTAAAGTTAAGCTCATATAAATTCCAATTAGTATTATAACTTTAGAATGTTAAGTGTAATCCCTATGGTAACCACAAAGAAAGTAGCTTTAGATTATATAAAAAATAAATGAGAAGGAAATTGAAATGTTTTATGACAAAAATGTCAAACACAAAAGACAATGTAGAAAATGAAAGGCAAAAAAAATGTATAAGATCTATAGAATATAAGGACAGAAATAAGCTCCTCTTTATCAGTAATTACTTTAAGTGTATTAAAGTCTCCAATTAAGAGTTTGGCTCAAGGTTTTAGAAACAAAAAATGTCCCTGTTTTTTGTCTACAAGAGATTCACTTTAGATCCAAAGACACAACTAGTAAAATGACAGTAAAAGATATTCTGTGGAAATAGTAAGAAAGTAGAATTTGTTATGCAACTATAAGGCAAAATAAAATTTAACTCAAAAAATAAGAGACAAAGGACATTAATAAAAGTTTCAGTGTAGCAAGAAAACATCATAATTAGACAGATACACATGCACTTGCACTTGAACCTTAATAACAGGAGCAAGCACCCAGGATTAAGTTCTTACTCAAAAAGCAAAGAGAAATTTCTAACTTGTGGCCCTATTTCAACTATAATCCTCACCCAGGGCTACTACATCCATTACTCAGCACAGCCTAGAGCATGAGGCCACTATGAGACATTTTAGTCAAGAAGTTTGCCTCATGGAGGATCCCCACCACACAATCTGGGAAACTGAGGCACTATAGTTGGTGAACCATTAGTGCTTCCTGGAGGTGACCTTTCAATGCTCTACTGCTCTGGTTCCTTCCTACCTCTTACCCCTTGCCGGCACCAGTGTCCGGCTTCTAAACAGGTACAAAGGTGTCAGTCTGTGAAATAATAGACTTAAAGATCCTGGGTAAAAAACAACCTAGGATTATACCCAACTTTTTTTTTTTTTTAAAGATTTATTTTACTTATACAAGAGCTGGGATACAGGCTAGATGCATGGGTGGGTGAGAGGATTCACCAGAGATAGAGTGGGGAACAGAACAGGCAGACTGACGAAATACACTGCTGAGGGGAGCAGTGGGCGAGACAGGAGAGGTCTGCTTGCCATGTGGGTTGCTCCGAGGCTGGCGGGGATCGAACCGGCACTGCAGAAGCTGCAGACAGCTTCACAGCGCTGTGCTCAACCGCCTGTGCCACCAGGGAGGCCCTATACCCAACTTCTTATAGAAGGAGTATAAAGCTAATTTATTAAGATAAGAAAAGGTAACTCCCTATTACAACTCATAAAATTGAAAATGAATAGAAAGAAAAACATATCACAAATACTGGAGCAAAAAACCCCAAGAAAGTCTCAATCAAGCAGAACTACAGAAAATGCTTTATTGGGAATTTACACTAACAGTTATAACCATGCTTGCCAAATTAAGACAAAAAAATTGATAATATAAAATAAAAAGATGAAGAAAATATGAGACTGTTAAAACTAGAACTAATGGATCTAAAAAATATAACTTAATTTTAAAAACACAATAGAAGGCATCGACAAAGGATAAACACAAGTAATGGAGAAAATTAGTAAGCTTGTAAGCATGATAGCAGAGAACAAACCCATAGAACCACAAAGAGAAAAAAGAAAAAGAAGAAAGACGGCGTAAGAATTGTTTGGGATAATGTAAAGAAAAATAACATCCATATCATGGGGATTCCAGAAGAGAAAGAGAAAGACATGGAAAATTTAAAGTAATTCCTGAGAACCCTCTCATTCAACCCTTTCAAGTAAACTAGACATCCTGATCCAAGAGGTCCAAAGAGTTCCAAGCAATAATACCAGACTGACACACTCTAAGGCATTATAATCAAGCTGTTAAAAATGAATGACAAGGACAGAATATTAAAAACATTGAGAGAAAGAAAATAACCAATATGGAAACACTTATTAACTGACTGCAAACTTAAGTGGAAACCTTACAGACAGGAGGGAGATATTTAGAAGGCATTTAAAGTACTCAGCAAACTTCCAGCCTAGAATATTTTGTCCTGCAAGATTATCTAGAAAACTTAAATAAGGGACCAGGAAAAAGAATAACTATAAGAAAGAAAATATCAAAATCAACAAACAACTATGAACCAGAGACACTCTATGGGGGGGAGGGAGGTGGGGAATGGAGGGATTGGGTCAAAATAAGGGGGTTGTAATTGTATGGGGAATATAAAAATAAAATTTAAATTAAAAAATAAAAAAAGAAACTTCACTGAAAAGCAAAAATTAAAAGAATTTATCAACACCAACCCATGTATGAAAGAAGTACTTACTAAAGGGAGCTATTGTTAAAGCAACAAGAAAGAAGAGACTTCCCTCAACAAAAAACCAGACTCCCAGATTATACAACTTGGAGGAGGAGAGCCTATCAAGCAAATTTGAGACCAGTTCATGCAACGGACCACAAAAATAGTTCATATATCAGCCTCGGTAGAATCTTCAAACAGAAATCCACAGAAGGAACACATGAGGCAGTGGACATAATCCCTGACTAAAACATAAGATGTCATACCTTACACCAGTGAGAATGGCACATATCAAAAAAACAAGCAACGGCAAATGTTGGCGAGGATGTGGTGAAAAAGGAACTCTCCTACATTGCTGGTGGGAGTGCAAAGTGGTCCAACCTCTATGGAAAGCTGTCTGGAGGTTCCTCAGTCTACTAGAAATGGAGCTACCATATGACCCGGCAATTACACTCCTAGGGATCTACCCAAAGGACACAAAAACATTTATTCAAAAGAACACCTATACACCTATGTTTATTGCAGCACTATTTACAATAGGTAAAACCTGGAAACAACCCAAATGCCCAAAAATAGATGACTGGATGGAGCTAGAAGGAATTATAAAATATTATAAAATATCAGATGGTTTCACTTAAGCAGGAATATAGGGGAACCAAATAAGACATCAGTGTAAAAAAAAATAACAGTACAAAACACAAAAAAGCAAAAACGGACAATTAGAAATCAGGGACATACTGTAGGGGAGGAGGAGGAAGAAGGATCAGAGGGAGGGAGGAGCATAGGGGGCTGTGGTGATGGTGCACGGGTGCATTGGTGAAGGAAACTCTATGGGGGCTACACCTGAGGGGGTGGGGGAAAGCAAATATTGTTTAAAAAGAAACAATGATGTAAAAAAAAGAAAAAGAAAAAGATGTCAAAATAAAAAAGGCAAATTAAAAAATGAGGAACAAGATGGCAATAAGCACCTATGTCTCAATAATTACCTTACATGTAATGATGTGAATTCACCAATTAAAAGATGTTTACAGGGCCTCCCCGGTGGCGCAGCGGTTGAGCGCTGGGTTGCGAAGCTGCCCGCGGCCTCTGCGGCGCCAGTTCGATCCCCGGCTGCTTCCCGGCCACTGGAGGAGGGTCCCGCATGGCGCGCAGACCTCTCCTGCCGCCCGCTGCTCCCCTCAGCAGTGTACTTCGGTCCTTCTGCCTGCTCTGCTCCCCGCTCTGGCTCTGGTGAATCCTCTCACCCTCCCGCGCTTCTGACTGTACCCAGTGCATGTATAAACACAACAAAGAAAGAAAGAAAGAAAGAAAGAAAGAAAACATGCCTCTATAAAAAAAAAATAAAATAAAAGATGTTTACAAATCAGATAATTCAACAAAGCAAAGTATTTATAAAAACTAGTAGACAAAATGAAGTGAGGCTTCTGAGGTCAAGAAGGCAGTGGGAGAAAGAAACAGTCAAAAGAGTAGAAGGGATGGTAGTGGGCAAACAAAAATGTGGCCACTTATAAGTCTGTAGAGAATAATTCATTGCCTTGGTTAGTCCTGCATATTTCATAAAGAAGCACTGTCTTGTAAAGTAAATAAATGAAAAAGGTTAAGATGGTAATTTTTATTTTTTTACCATGTTTTTTTTTTAACCACAGTAACTAACTACTGCTCATAAAAGTATAGCTTATTTCTTGTTGATACTGTTTGATATTTTTATTTTTAAGGGGTTCCTTAAGTTGGCAGATTTTTATAAATCATTGATGATCATAGAACCACTACTTCTTTTTTTTAAGATCTATTTATTTATTTATACAAACACTGGGTAGAGTTAGAAGCATGGGAGGGTGAGAGAATTCACCAGAGCCAGAGCAGGGAGCAGAACAGGCAGACAGACGTAGTACACTGCTGAGGAGAGCAGTGGGCGTGGCAGGAGAGGTCTGCGCACCATGTGGGACCCTCACCCGGAGGCTGGGGATTGAACCTGCGGTGCTGCAGAGGCTGCGGGCAGCTTCACAACCCAGCACTTAATTGCTGCGCCACCAGGGAGGCCCACCACTACTCCTTGTTAGACCAAGCTCTGGAATGTATTTACAGACTTTTTAAAGTTTCTTAGCATCAGTAACAACAAATGTTAGAGTGGGCTCACAAGAGCAGTTTTAGAAAAAAGGATTTACTTTTTTTACTCTTAAATTACTCTAATGTTGTCTTTTCAAGAAATAGTGAATACTCACCACACTTTATTTCATTCTGTGTTTTCCTATTTCATAGGCACATCTAGATCACAGTAAGAACAGTAAGCTATGAATGCCAGTAAACCTCCTGTTTATCCTTAATTTTTGTGTTTTCTGAATTTAGATATCCAAAGAGAAGAAGAAAAAGTGAAACGATCTGTGAAAGATGCTGCAAAGAAAGGTCAGAAGGATGTCTGTGTGGTTCTGGCCAAAGAGATGATCAGGTCGAGGAAGGCAGTGAGCAAGCTGTATGCATCCAAAGCGCACATGAACTCGGTGCTCATGGGGATGAAGAACCAGCTGGGTAAGTGGCAGTCACCTTATGGCCACTTCACAGATGCTGATGTTCTTGCTATTAACAACACTAGTTTCCTTGAATAGGAAGAATAATAATCAGCTTTGATTTTTATTCTTTATAGTCTTAGTTATACAAATACAAAAAATTATTCTCACTATTATTCTATCACTACTTTTTTTGTGGGTTTTTTTTTTTTTTTTTTTTTTTTTTGGGACCCTCGCTGGTGGCCGGGGAACGAACCGGTGCTGCAGAGGCTGCAGGCAGCCTTGCAGCCCAGCGCTCAACCGCTGCGCCACCAGGGGAGGCCCTGTCATTGTTTTTGAACTAATGACAGAATTTATATATGAATCTTTATTTAGAATTTAGAATAGAATACCTCTATTACAAAGTGATGTGAGAGTTTGAGTCATAGGATTAAGAAGTGGGCCTATGTGTGCCCTAGGCAAAATTTTTAGAGAGACTAAATTTGTCAGTGGCTTTCACTCATCTTTTCAGCCTCACCCACTCACTGGTTCTCTACCTAATGATTCTTCACATTTTAGGAATCTGTAGACTACATAAGGTGTATTAGCATGCATGTAAACTATCAGTTTGACAAAAAAATCATTAAAATGTTTTAAATAAAAATAAACAGTATCAGCATCCAATATACCATTTGTGGTCTTTGACAAGCTTCTGTCTCCAAGGTGGTGACAGCTTGAGTAATAGGTTAAATTTTATCTCCAAATGGATTTTCTTCTTACTTAATTTCTGTAAAATGAAGACATCCTAGCTCAGAATTATTATACTTTGAGAATGGCAACAAATGATTGTTGAATATTTAGACTGAGTGAGGACTCAAAAATATGGAGAAATTTTTCACTAAAGAATATTTTAAATCCGCTGTCAGACACTAGATTCATTACGTATATCACACTCAAAAGTTAGAAGACTTTTCCGTTTTGGGGATGGTGTCAAATGAGTACGTAATCCATCATTTGGTTGTATTTACCTCTGAAATTATTTTTGTTAAATTTTAACATTTGAATATGGTTTTTAATATGCCTGATAATGAGTGTATATCATCAGTTTCTTTCTCTAGATACTGAAGAAAATAATCATGAACTGGGAAAAAGTGAAAAATAAGATAAACTGTGCCACATGTTCTGAGCTTTTAAGAACTGTTATTTCAGCCCTAGCGTATTCAGGCTCTTTAAATACTGGAAACATCACCAGGATAGGTACCTTTTGAACAAGCCAAAAGTTCATTGCCATAAAGAAATAATTTTATCTGTCATTTTGAAAGCTCAAGTAAATACTTTTGCCTGTACCCAGCCAGTATTGGAAAATTTTGTATTTATTCCCTGTTTTTTCTGCAGCATGCTGAAAAGATATATGTTCAGTTGGTCATGATAAGCTTATTTTAAATTTTTTCAGTATATCTTTTATTGAGTAAACATCAGAAAATTTATTGCTCATTCTGCCCTTTTTCCCTATGAGTAAAGCACTCCATGCACAGTCTCTTTCTCTCCCCAGTTGCAGAGATAAAGGACACAGGATAATATAGCTGATACTTATATATTTGTCACCTCGAACTAATAAGATCAGATATTTTGTTATATTTGCTTCAGTTTTATATAAGAAATAAAACAATATTACTAAAGTTGGATTTCCTTTAATATGTAGTCTCAATTCCATTCCCCTTCAGCCTCCCTAGAGATAACCATTATCAGGAATGTTAACATTTGTATAAATGGTAGTATACTACACAGAGTATTCTGCACCTTTTTTCCAAATTAACATTGTATTTTTGAAATAATGATTGCTATTCCTAGAGTAAATATTCCATCATAGGAATATCACATTTATTTTTCTTCCCTATTGATGGACATTTAGGCTATAAATTTTTACTAACAATGATGCTGTGAGTGTCATCACTTTTGCACTTGAATAAGGTTTTTTAGAATAGTTATACACTCAAAAATGGAATTGCTGGGTTAAAATAGTTTGGTTAAATTTTGTTAGAATTCCAAAATTGTTCTCAAAGAGGCTTTAGGAACTTTTATTCCTACCAGCACCGGGTGGGTTTTTTCTGTCTTTTCACCAAGCCTATTAGCAGATTAACCATTAATCTAAAGTGAAAAAATAATCTCTTCTATAGCTTGTACTTTCTTTAGTAAACATAACAAAAAGTTCCTTTATGTATTACACATAATCAGTTATCCTTTATTATTTAAAGGATCTTATCTTTTATGATGTTTTAAATACATGTCGGGACTTTATATAACAACTGAAAAGTAAACTCTCTGCTGTTTGATCTTTGTACTCTAAGGCTTTGTTGTAGATTGTCTTTCCTCAAGTTGATCTCATCCAACCATGTTACTTAAATGCCACTGATTTCCAATCTTTTATTTTCATCCCTGATTTTATCACTTAAATGTATGATTATTTTCTCAACTCATTTCTTAATGGGCCTATCAGAACTAATAGGCCCATACAAAAATTTTGGCTGCTTGTCTTTGTTTTTATCCCCACCTGCTCCCAATTCCCTCAGAATCTCAAGACATCATATAATTTTGTTTGTATTTCCATAAGATTTATAGCCCCTTGTCCTTCAGTTTTGGATGTGTCCTTGTGCTTATTTTCTTTCCAGTGTGTTTTCTGTTTCTTACCCAAAACAAAAGATTACAGTCAATTGTTGGATTTCTCAGGCTGGTGCTTTAATTTTCTTCTCTTTCTTATTTTCCATTTTGAAAATAATACCTTCTCCAAAGGGTGATTGAGGATTAATTCAATGCCTGGAAATTGTAATTGCTATATATTTGGTTCCTAATATTAAGGTAATTATCATCATAAATTTGTCTTTGTTCTACTTTCTGAGAAATTTCCTCAACTTTATTTTCCATTTCTTCTGAGGAATTATTAATTTTAGCCATGCTAATTTCCAGGAAAAAGTTCTCTGATAGTTCCTTTAAAGAAATCTTAATTCATGAAATCACTGTTTTTCCCTTATTACTGACAACCATTTTGAAAGTTTCTGTGTTTCTTGCATTATTTCTCATTTTTTAAGGAGAGGGGACAGGAAAGGGGAGACCTGAGTAAGTGTAAGTTTCATGAGATCTTCCCCTGTCTTTTCAGGCAAATTTAATGAATACATTTCTTTCAGCCCCTAGTTATATTGCTGACTACTGTGGATAAAATAGTAAACATACAGGTATAATCATTGCCTATTAGATATAGGGTAGATATATTTAATAAAGTTAAATATATAATTTATATATACATTAAATATCTAATAAAATTAGAATATTTAATAAAATACCTAAAAATAAAAAATAGGTATTTGTAATTACAAATTTTGATAGGTTCTTGCAAACTGTAAAGGTAAATACACTCAAGGATGGCTCCTTTAGCAACTAATGATATCTGAGGGAGGATGAGCAATTAAGTATGTGGTGGGGGGTGTAGGTGAGGGGGTTCCAACATGGGTGAAATCCCTGGAGCTGGGAAAAAATGTGTATTCAAAACACTTAAGAAAAATCTGGGAGGTTGGGGCACCCCAAAAAAAGTGGAAAGGATGGTCAAGAAGATGAGTAAAGAGGTAAAGAAGATAGTTTTTACAGTCATTAGGAGAGCAAAAGTTCTTAAAGACAAATTGAGACATGCTATAGCAGTGGTGCAGATAAAGTGCAGTGGGAGTTCAAAGGAAAACTAATGGGTTGTTGGAAAAGTCATGATGAATTTAAAAATATGTCATGACTTTTCTGACAACCCAATATTTGGGGGAGAATTGGGGCAGCATCTGAGTAGAGGGGTTAAGGTGCACAAAGGCATAGGTGAAATATTTTGGGCTGTTTAGAAAATAATGCTTGATTCAGTTTTTTAAGAATGTATTAATTGGGGCAGTAGGAGGTAAAGCTGCAAAGGTAATTTGGAGACAGAGTTTTGGGCATTAAGCTGAGGAATTTAATTTCATAGACAGTAAAAAGCCTTGGGGCACTGTAAGACCAAGGGCAGGTGCAGCAAGGAGGGGGAGGCAGTGGGACCTGAGAGGTAACTGGCAGGGTCTGGAGAAAGTAATCTAATGGGATGAAGTGGCAGGGAGGACACTGTCAGAAACTGTTTCTGATGCAGAGTAAATGTGTCCTGAGGAAGGTTTAGACAAATCTGAAATCTTCCAAGTCCTTGAACCTGCAAAAACTTGCAGGCCCATTAAAACACACTGGATTCCCAGGATTAGATACAGGCATAAGAAAGGAGAGTTTATTCTGGTCAGTCCAGACAAGCTCCATGAGCATCATTCTGCTTCCCCAGTTTCCTAAGGCAGTATTTGGTGGGGGCGATGCCCCAGGCAGAATTGTTGACAGCATTTATAGTTGGATGTTGCTTGTGGCAAATTAAACACAACAAAAGTAACTGAAGAATCTCGAATGGGGCAGGAGGGAGGAATCTTTGTGAGAAGAGAAATAACTGGAAATAGTGTTACCAGAGTTCTTGAGAGGTCTTTGTCCCTCTCTCCCTTGGATGTCCCCTCATGTCACCCCCAACCTGTTGCATCTTTGAAAAGCCACCTTTTGATGAAATTATTCCTTTTCCTTAAGATTTTCCCCAATTAAAATGCACATGCCTCTGGGAGGGGTAATCTGTTAAGCCTTGTCAGCTATTAATACATTGTCATTTCCAAATGACAGCTTCCTGATAGCAGCTTCTTCTGCAATAAGACAGATGATGAGTATGTTTTGATTGGGGGAGAAAGTTAAGAGAAAGGTTCAAAGGTAGGACAGGAAGTAGAATTACTATATGGTCCAGCAATTCTACTTCTAGGTATATACACAAAGAATTGAAGCAAGGACTCAAAAAGATATTTGCATATTTGTGTTCACAGCAACATTATAATAGATAAAAGGTAACCCAGAAAGGACAACCCAAACATTCATTGTTGAAATGACCAGCTTTACCAAAGCAATATGAATTGAATACAGATTCAATACATTTCCTATCATATCTGTTTTTGGTTGATAAGAGGGGTTTTGGCCAGGACTAGGGAATTGATGAACACTTACTTTTAGTAAAGTTGAAAGATGAACAGATAAACAAAATGTGATATATATAAACCAATGAAACGTGAAATTCTGACATATTTTTCTACTTGAATGAATCTTGAAGGCATAAGTGAAATATGCCTATTACAAAAGAAAAATACTGTGTGATCCCACTTCTGTGAGGTAGGTAGAATGGTCAGATTCAGAAAGTTGAATGGTAGTTGCCAGAGGCTGGGAGAAAAGTTTAATGGGTATAGAATTTCATTCTGAGAAGATGAAAAAAGCTCTAGGAAATGGATGGTGGTGGTAAATGTACTTAATGCACTGTATACTTGAAATAATTAAAATGGTAAATTTTGTGTTATGCATACTTTGCTGCAATAAACAAAATAAATGAAGCAGGTCTGACTGCTCAGCCATGGCATAATTTTGGTGGCAGAGACTGAATGAGCAGAGTCTAGAAAGGTGAGAAAGGCAGTGAAAGAGAAGGCCAAGTACCTATTGTGATTTCTTTCCTTGGCCTAGTTTGTTTTGTCTGTCTGCTTTGATTAGAGCACCTGACTGTGAGTTTACAAAGTATGCCATGGTATTTAAACCAATCTTCTGAATCAAAGCACATTTTTCATTATTTTTTAGTCTTTATAACTTAAAAGTTATACAGGCTTACTATTAAGAAATACTACCGGAATATTTATTTTTTTTAATTTAAATTTTATTTTTATATTCCCCATACAATTACAGCCTCCTTATTTTGACCTCAATCCCTTCTTTCCCTGCCCCCCACCCCCCCATAGAGTGTCTCTGGTTCATAGTTGTTTGTTGATTTTGATATTTTCTTTCTTATAGTTATTCTTTTTCCTGGTCCCTTATTTAAGTTTTCTAGATTCACTACAGGAATATTTAAAATAAAAAAGTAAGTGTTCATCAGTTCCCTTGTCCTGGCCAAAGCCCCTCTTACTGACAAATAGCAGATATGATAGGAAATGTATTGAGTCTGTATTCAATTCCTATCGCTTTGGTGAAGATGGCCATTTTAACAATGTTAATTTCTCCAGTCCATGAACAGGTAATAGCTCTCCATTTCTTTGTGTCTTCTGTTTATTTTAATAATGTCTTGTAATTTTCATTGTACAGGTCCCTCATCTTCTTTCTTAAGTTTACTCCTAGATATATTTTTTAAAGATTTATTTTTATTTATGCATCTAAGAACTGGGGTGTAGGCCAGAGGTGTGGGGATGGGTGAGAGAATTCACCAAACAGAGTGGGAAGCAGAACAGGCAGATCTACTGAAATAGGGGAACCTGCTGAGGGAGCAGCAGGTGAATAGGGGAGGTCTGCTAAGCCATGTGGTTTAGCTCCCTGGGCAGTAGCAAACTCAGGCTGCAGTGGCTGGTGATAGCGTGATAGCACTGACACTTTAACACCTGCACCACCAGGGAGGCCCCCTAGGTATTTCTTTTTGATAAGGTTTTTATTTTTTTTAATTTTTAATTTTTTTTTTAAGATTTATTTATTTATACAAGCACTGGGTACAGTCAGAAGCGCGGGAGGGTGAGAGAATTCGCCAGAGCTGGGAGCAGAGCAGGCAGAAGGACCGAAGTACACTGCTGAGGGGAGCAGCGGGCGGCAGGAGAGGTCTGCGCGCCATGTGGGACCCTCCTCCAGTGGCCGGGGAGCAGCCGGGGATCGAACCAACGCTGCAGAGGCTGCGGGCAGCTTCGCAACCCAGCGCTCAACCGCTGCACCACCGGGGAGGCCCTTGATAAGATTTTTAAATGTGATTGTTTTCTTGATTTCTTTTTATCTCTTTGTTTGCATATAGAAACACAACTGATTTTTGTAAATCAATTCTGTAACCTGCCTCTTCACTGTATTGTTTGACTTCCAGCTAAAAAAAGGCTACAAGAGATAGAGGTAGACATTATACAATGATTGAGGGATCAATGCATCAGGAAGACAACACTCATCATTATATATGTACCACCTGAAGGAGCACCTTTATTTCTCACTCATGTCTGAAGGAGAGTCTTGCAGGATATATATTCTTCACTAGCAATTTGTTTTGAGTACATCCCTCCATTCTCTCTTCCCTTTATAAAAGACTTCTTAGAGAAGTCTGATGTCAGCCTGATGGAGGTACCTTTATAGACTGACAGCTTTTTTTCACCTTGCTGCTTTCAGTATTCTTTCTTTGTCTTGATAGTCTCAGAACTCTGTCCTCTTCAGGTCTCATTACATTTAGAGAGAATGTTTCTTTTGGCTTCATGGATTTATATATTTACTTAATTCCCCAAGCTTGGGAAGTTTTCCTTTTATTTCCTTAAGTTCTCTGTTCCCCCCCAAAAATATTTTTTTTTCTCTGTTCCTTTCTCTCTTCTCTTTCTGGAATACCCTTATTATTGCCTTTACTAATGGGACTGGATAGCTCTCAAAGTGTTTCATTTTTTTCCCCCCTTCATATTTCTTTCTTCTTCAACCTGGATCCTTTGGGAATTATTGCCAAGATCACTGATTTGTCCCTCCACTTAGTTCAGTCTACTTTCATAGCTTTCTTCTTTTTTTTTATATTTAAAGAGCAGGTTTATTAGAAAAGGGATAGGATAGTAAAAGACACTTGCATAGACACAAGCAGATAGGAGGAGCTGCCCCAAAAGGGACAGGTTTGCTGAGAGAGGCCTGAATGGTTGCAGGCGGGCGGCCTTGAGGAGAGCTGCGTCCACTGAGGGAAGTCAGTGAGGAGAAGTTCCGGCAGGTACAGGTCACGGACAGGCAGGAGGCTGCTGCCCTGCAGAGGGAGAGAGTTGGTGAAAGGAAGCACCTGCATAGTCACAGATGGGCAGACGGAGTGCTGCCTGCTTTCATATCTTTCTGAAGGGCTTGTGGATTTTATTTTTTCCAAAATACCAACTCTCATGACACTAATCTTTTGGAGTTTTCATTTTCTACTTCATTTATTTGTTCATATTTTTATTATTTGTAGTGTCCATCTTTGTCCCTATTACCTTTTGTGGCTGAAGGTCTTTATCAGATATAATATCAATTCCTGCTCTTCTCTCTGAGTTGACATGAAACATTGTGCTCCAACCTTATATTTTATTTTTGTCTTTCAGTTTTAAATGTGTCTCTTGTAACCAAATTATAGATGGCTGAAACTTTTTAACTCAGTTTGTCATTCTTGCCTTATAATTGGCTAGTTCAGGCCACTCACATTTAGGGTGATTGGTTGATAGATGGTATTTACTTTCACTTTTTTTTAAATTTATCTTTCTGTTGTTTCTTTTTCCATTTGCTTCTCTTTTTTTATTAGTATACTTTTCCCTAGTGATTCTATTTTTTCATTTCTTCTGCCTCTTCTCTAAATTTTTGGTTAGTGGTTACCATGGGGATTATAACAAACAACACATTTTAAAAAGGCCATTATAAGCTGTTGTCAGCTCTCCAATTTTAACTGTACAGGTTACATGCATTTCTTCCTCCTCTTTGTTTTTTGGTCAACTCATAATATTCTTGTTTGTTTCTGATTTTGTATTCCTATTAACATTTTGCTCATGGTTTTTTGTTGTGATTTTTCTTTCCTTGTAGAACTCCTTTCAACATTTCCTCTATACTCACCTTCTGAAATGTATATATACGTAGGTTCATAATTGCTGGATCATATAGTAAGACTAGGTCTAGTTTTGTGGGAAACCGCCAAACTTCCAAAGTAGTTGTACTATTTTACATTTCCACAAGCCAGGAATGAGTTTTCCTCTTGCTTCACATCCTTACCAGTCTGTGTTGTTGCTAGTGTTTGTACTTTGACCTTCTTGGTAAGTGCATGGTGGTTATCTCATTGATTTAGTTTTAATTTCCTGTTCACATAGTAGACTGCCTTATCATTATTGCCATCTGTATATCTATTTTGGTTGTGTGTCTAAGTCTTTACCCATTTTTTAATTGAGTTATTTATTTTCTTACTGCTGAATAAATCTTAATATACTTTGGATAACAGACTTGTATCAGATATGTCTTTTGCAAATATTTTCTTCTAGTTTATGACTTCTCATTTTCTTCAAGGGTTGACTTTTTATTATAAAATATTTTTATACCTTTTTCCTTGTAGTGCATCAAAATGTATTTCAGTATAGTCTTTATCTATGTATCTTTATGTATCTATTTCTTTTTTTATAATAGATTTTTTTTTAATAGAGGCATGTTTTATCTATTTATTTATTTGTTTGTTTATACATGCACTGGGTACAGTCAGAAGCTCGGGAGGGTGAGAGAATTCACCAGAGCCAGAGCAGGGAGCAGAACAGGCAGAAGGACTGAAGCACACTGCTGAGGGGAGCAGCGGGCGGCAGGAGAGGTCTGCGCACCATGTGGGACCCTCCTCCAGTGGCCAGGGAGCAGCCAGGGATCGAACCAGCGCTGCAGAGGCTGCGGGCAGCTTCGCAACCCAGCGCTCAACCGCTGCGCCACCGGGGAGGCCCTGTATCTATTTCTTTATGTATTTATTTTGAGTTTCCAGTGTACAGCATACATTTATTTTGACTTCCTTAAAAATCCTTTACCCAATCCTTTTTGATTGGTTATCAAATCAAATCTTTTAGGAATTAATGTTTGCGCCTTCCCCCCTCCCCACTTTATTGAATTTTCCTTCTCATGTTTCTTTTAACAACCAAGGAAATTTATATTTTTATAAAACACAAGTGTTTTGGTATTAAACGTAACACCTGTCACACCAATTTTTTTCTTCCATCTTTTTACTAATTAGCAATTTTTACTAATCTGTTTTACTAATAAGTACTTTATACTTATTTTTACTAATTCAGCTCAGAAAAGATTGAGCACAAGTTCAAACACACTGATACAGCTCAGGATGCAAATTAGGATAAAACATGGGCCTGTGTAGACATCAGACTTTTATAATTCAAACAACTATATGGAATTTGCTTTATTTTCATCTTTTTTCACTTCTTCACATCACTTAATTTTTTACGATAGTAACTTTAACATTTTAGAATTATCTTTTTTATATCATTGTTATATATTCGTATTGGGCATACAGATGCTTGATACTTTCTCTGTAGCTATACTAATCTTAATAAGCATTTTACTTTCCCATTCCAACATTAAAGGAAATAAAATAATTTATGCAACTAGCAAGCTTCCTTATTCCTTTAGAAAAATTTAAAAAACTGTGTCAAACAGGCATTTCCCTGTTTGCTTGTTTCCTTATGTTTTGTTTTCCCTTACATGTGAAAGTTTCTAGAGTCTGGATTTACAGGGGTTTCTGGTTTAGCTAGGCACTGCAGTGCTGGGAAGAAGTCTGTACCCCAGTTTTGATGAGCAGTTTGCTGTGTATATAGCAGTTTTCAGAACTTTAAGTCTCATGAAATTTCGAAACAGATTTAGAGGGTTGCCAACTTGGACATGTTAAAGACTTAAGTGGAGTGGGGAGGTGATCCTTTACTACTACCTTGATTTCTTATAAAGAATATATAGTGTACGTATGATCTCAGACTACAGAAAATGTTCCCCTAGCAGAGAACATGTGATGTACACATATACTCACAGTATCTTGTCCTGATTTCTTTCATTTTCCTGAGAACCAGTGACAGGTTCCTCACAGAGTAGCCACCATTCATAGGCTTGTGTATTACTTGGGTAACCTTAAAGCTTTGTTTTCCAGTGTGGCTCTGGCAAGGTCTAGAACTGTTCTTCCCATGTAAGACTTGTCCTGGGTGTCAGTCATTCCTAGCTGGCTTTCCCTGAAGTTCATTTGCAGGCCTTCAGGACACTTTTCAGATTGGCCAGCCAAGGATTTGTACCAGTGTTTGCTGAGCAGCACACATTTTTAAAAAGTCAGTTTCTTGGTCAGCTAGCCCAAGAATGTATACTAAAAGTATACAAATAACTTTGGAAAATCACCCACTACTGCCTTTTACTGGAATGGCTTATAATTAGAATCCTGTTACTTTTCCCCTCTAGCGGTTTTGCGAGTGGCCGGTTCCCTACAGAAGAGCACAGAAGTGATGAAGGCCATGCAGAGTCTTGTGAAGATTCCAGAAATCCAAGCCACCATGCGGGAGTTGTCCAAAGAGATGATGAAGGTAACCTAGAGATGACCCTGCGTCCCACTCCAGATGACAAGTCATGCTAGACACAAATTCCTTTAAGGACTGAGGAGCATATATTAACATTGGTTGAAACCACCTGAGTTGAGCTGAAACTGGCCCGAGTGCAAGAGTACCCCATAGAAGAAATGCAGGTATACCCAGAACTCCAGGGGAGGCAAGGGGCGCAGGAAACAACTGTGCAAGACTGAGACAAACTAGGAGTATGAGCAAAGAGACAAAAAATAACCTAGTCCTCTGCTCTGGGGGTGTGTTAGTGAAACTGGCAAGGAGGTGGTTCTAGATCAGAGATTGGCAAACTTTCTGAAAAGGGCTAGATAGTAAATGTATTTTACAGTTTGTGGGCCATGCATCTCTGTGCTATGGTAGATACATATTCGGAACCATACTCGAGCTAGGATGTATTGAACCAATTTCACAGTAGCATCCAGCACTAAGATGCCAACTGCTCACTCAGGCAAGAGGGCTCCACCTATGTGACCTTTACTGTGAACTTGTTCATTTTGGTTGAGAGGAAAAGGTCTGAGAATAGGCAGGATTTGGTACCAGTTAGTCATATAATTAAGTGAACTGGGAACAGAAAGGCAGGGAGAGCTTGCTTTTAATCTGATCCCATCAGCAGCCTGATCAGTAAGAGACATGCCTTGGTTGAGGGGAACCAAGGCTGGAGCTACCATACATGACCTGCTCCTTGACTCGTGGGAACTTCAAGTACAAAGCAAGTAGCTCAGACTTGCAGGTTATAAAGCAGTCAGGATTTTTCTCTTTAGGCAGCTTCCCAGCTTTCCCCCTTCCTACCTCTTCTGCCCACAATGTCTTGGGCCCCTTTCTGAAGTTAAGGGAAACAGTTCCAACCTTTTACTTCAACAACGAAACCCTCATTAGGACCTTACCTGGAAACTGAGGACACTGCTCAGCAAGACAGACTTGCAGGGCCTGTGTGTTGTTAGAGAGCAGTTTTCTTGTGCCCGGCAGTGGTGCCACGCTACTTTGACAGCAAAAGTTGTCTGGCTGCCCTCAGGCTGCCAGGCCCAGGACTCACAGCAGAGTGGGCAGTCCTTCCTTTGTTGGGTCCTGAAATACTGTTAGATAAATCAGATTTTGGTGAACTGACTGATTCCTATCAACCCATTAGATTGATCCTGCCAGCAGGTGTAACTGGGACATGCTGCAGTTCTCTTCAACCCTTTTATGGGCTTTGAGGGAGTGCTACCCTGCTCTTGGTATTTGCTGTCACAGTAGTGTCTGCTGTGATTCTAACCAGTTTTCATACCATGCTTCAGCCCTGCCCTCACAGATTATACTTGGCAATGTTAGGGCAAATGCTTCCCAAGAGAGCTCAGGGTATATGCTCATCTATCAGCAAGTTGCTCCCCAAGAGCTGCCATCATAGTCGGGGTTACCCTGAGTATAGTTTGTGACTCTACTGGTAGCCATTAGCGCACCTTCTAATTTTGGTACTGTATTTAAAGAGCGGTGTCCTTTTGGCCTTCTGCAGGACAGCATCCAGTGTTGCCTGTGACCGCCTAGGTTGCCTTTTAGCCCTTAAAAGGGCGAATGGGCTTGGAGACAACAGAACTCAGCCTGATGCTGAACCTAGAGAAGTGTCGTTGGGAGCAGATTTAACTGAGGGAAGTGACAAGGTTTATTCTGTCTTCAGGCTGGAATCATAGAGGAGATGTTGGAGGACACCTTTGACAGCATGGATGATCAGGAAGAAATGGAAGAAGCAGCAGAAATGGAAATTGACAAAATTCTGTTTGAAATTACAGCAGGTATGACAGATTCATCTTCCTTTGTCTCACTTTTTATGGCAGTCTTCCTATGTTCACTAATTTACCTAGTAGGCTATTCTGTGCTTTTTTAGATTGTGCAAGTAAGTACAGGTTTCCCTAGCCATCTTTAAAAACACATAATTTCCTACCGTTTTATAAATGCTAAAGGGAAATACTGCTCTCACAGACTGCTGTTAGCCGCTTAAATTATTACTTTCCTGAAAATGATACGGGAGTAGCTGTCAGTAGCCCATGACCTAACATTGACATGAGGATGTCCTGAAAGATTTAAGGATGTCTGAAGTAGCATTATTTATAATATTGAAAAGTGTGAAATGAGCAATAGAACATTGATTATGTTTTAATAGACTATAGTTGGGATCGATGATATGTAGTCATTAACATATATATTCATTAACATGGAAAGGGGCTTACAATAAGGAGAGTCTTGTTACTGAAATACACTTTTTTTTGCAAAAAAAGCCTGTCTTTAGGAAAAGTCTGAAAGAGGGAAAAATAAAAAGTTATCTTTGAGGTATCTTGAGGTTTTAGATTTTATTTCTGGATTTTCTGGGTTTTATGTTAAAAATAATTGATGAGATTTCATTTTTGTAATAAATTGTTGGGAGAAAGACTAGTTCAGAAAGACATTTTTGTAAATACTTAGAAACAATTTAGTTTTATTTCAAAGATTTAACATCTTCACAAAATCTTCAAAAATCAAGTATTCAATAGTGTATAGGAACTTAAGAGTTTTAGCACTAAAATACTTACTCAGAAACCTTAGACTAATTCTTGCAGAAAAGGTAGGGAAGATGAAGAATCACGTCTTAAACCAATAGTTTGCTTATCATTGCTGTTTCTTTTAAGGGGCCTTGGGCAAAGCACCTAGTAAAGTCACAGACGCCCTTCCAGAGCCCGAACCTTCAGGAGCAATGGCCGCCTCAGAAGATGAGGAGGAGGAAGAGGCTCTGGAAGCCATGCAGTCCCGGCTCGCCACGCTCCGCAGCTAGGGGCTGCCCGGGGCTCAGGCTCTCCTCACGGCCGCCCGCCGGCTCGCGCACTCCGCTGAGGCAGCCGCCGTCTTGTGTATCTCTCGCACTACAGCTCTGTGGTGAGGCATTACATTGTGGAGATTCTCTGCTAATCTCTCTTCAGTCTCCGCGGAGGTTTTGGGATGTCAACAGGATCTGAGTGGTGATGTAATAAATGCATCATTTTCAGGAGTATTAAGTATTTTGGGGGGAAGGCAAGGAAATCTTAAGAAGCACTTCTGTGAATAGTTGATTGACTGTTGAGGACTATACATTTGCCTGTAAAAGACTATATACATGGACCTTAATAAATTCCTGCTTTAACACTTGGTCTCACTCTAGAACGTGCACTGAACTCTCAAGATGTTTGCTGCCCCAGAATGGTTTATATTTGTCCTTGATAAGACGCGCTGTAGCCTGGCATATGAGACATAAGAGCCTAGAGTAAATTCTGTCTAGTTTTGTAAGAAACTGCCAAACTGCCTTCCAACTGGCTGTACTTTACATTTCCACTAGGTGTGAGTGCTTCTGTTGCGCCACGTTCTCACTGGTATTTGCTGTTGTTTTGAATTTTGACCATTCTGATGTGTATAGTGCTGGTCTCGTTGTAATTTGCAATTCCCTATTACAATGTAGAACATCGTTCATGAACTTTTTTGCCATTTGTATTTCTTCCTGATCAGGTAGGTGTCTCTTTGGGTCTTTTGCCATTTTCTTTGAGTAGTTCATTATCTTACTGAGTTCTAAGAGTTCTTTCTGTAAGTCTTGTATCAGATGTTTTTTACAACCAATTTCCTCCCAATCTGTCTTGTCTTCTCATTCTCTTCACAATGTTTCACAGAGCAATTTCCAATTTTGGTGTCTAACTAGCCAATTAATTCTTTTGTGATCATGCCTTTACTGCTGGCTTTAAAAAGCCATCACCAGGCCTCCCTGGTGGTGCAGGGGTTAAAGACACAGCACTATCAAGCTATCGCCAGCCACTGCAACATGAGTTCGATCCCCAGCCTGGGAACTGACTCACACGGCACAGCAGAGCTCTCCTGTTGTGCCCACTGCTCCCCTCAGCAGTGCATTTCAGTAGATCTGCCTGTTCTGCTCCCCACTCTGTCTCTGGTGAATCCTCTCACCCCTGCATCTCTGGCCAGTACCCCAGTTCTTATATGCATAAATAAATCTTTTTTAAAAAGGTCATTACCATACCTAAAGTTACCTAGAATTCCTATTATCTTTAGGAGCATTACAGTTTTGTGTTTTACATTTAGATGTGCTGACAATCTTATTTCCTGTAAAAGCTGTAAGATTTATGTCTAGGTTCATATTTTTGCATGTGGATATTGTTATTCCAGCACTGTCTTAAAAGTCAGGAAGGTGTCAGTCCTGCAGATACGTTTTTTCATATTGTGTTGGCTGTTCTGAGTTTTTTGCCTCTCCACATAAGCTACAGAATTCACTTGTTAATATACACAAAATAACGAGCTGGGATTGATTGGGATTGACGTGAATCTAAATCAAGTCAGAAAAGTTGACATACTGATGGTACTTTTATGATTCCATTTATCAAACTAGCTTATTTACAGAAATGAAAATTAAAACTGTTATCAGGGTAGATGGGCTGATGGACAGTGATACTTGGTTAAAACCAATATAAAACAGGTTTCAACTTTCCAAGTCTTTTATATGCTATTTCAAAATTTACTTCCTAAGACAGTTTTCTTCTGAGCTGCCAGAATACCATCTTATAGTCACTGAACCATTTCAGAAATAAAAATCTAAACCACAGAAGTGAATCTAAAGTAAGTATTGATTAATCCAGAATCTGAGAACTTTGCAGGTTTAAAATGGTAGGTGGTGCTGGCCTTTGCTTTTTTGTTTATAATGTACATGATTATAACAGGCCTTGGAATTGGAAGTATCTGTGAGACTGCTTTGAGACCTTTTATTATATATATATTTTTTAATTGTATATTTTTTTACATCTTTTATTTTTGCACAATGTATGCATTTTCATCTTGGATAGATTACCCATATAATTCCCACCACCCCCCTTATTTTGACCTTAATCCCTTCCCCTCCCCTCCATAGTGTGTTTCTGGTTTATAGTTGCTTGTTGATTTTGATTTTTACTTTATTATAATTAGTCTTTTTCCTGGTCCCTTATTTAGGTTTTCTAAATTCCTGCTATGAGTGAGACCATCCGGTATTTTTCTTTTTCTTTCTGGCTTATTTCACTGAGCATGATCCCTTCCAGCTCCATCCATGTTGCTGCAAATGGCATGAGCTTATCTTTTTCGATTGCTGAGTAATATTCCATTGTGCATATGTACCAACACTTGATCCTGTCATCGATTTTTGGGCATTTGGGTTGTATGCATAGCGTAGCTATTGTAAACAGTGCTATAAACATAGGGGTGCAGGTGCCCTTTTGAATTAATGATTCTGTGTTGTTTGGGTAAATACCTAAGAGTGGAATTGCTGGATCATCTGGAAGCTCCATCTTTAGCAGGTTGGAGGCCTATCATAATGGTGGTTTCCTCTAAAGAGTTTTCCTAGTCTTTTGGCTTTGGGACATTTCTGAGAAACAGTGCCACTCCTACTGACATAGGCAGATATTTCTATTTATTCTTTTCTGGTAATGTTTTTGAAAGCTCATGCATTGCAGGTTTTGACATGAAGTGGGCTGGCATTAGCCAGTGATCTTTGTCCTCCTACCATAAAAACTCCAAGCTCTGGGCATCTATACTACTTGATTTATTTCAGTTTAACTCCTTTTACTATACAGGTACCTTTGACTAGGAGACTCTAAGCTATATTAGAAAGGCAGCTTCTTTATAAACTCAAACTTCCAACAGTTTTGTTTTCCTTTTTACAGTTTCAAATTATAAAGAACCAGAAGAAAACAGCATATTTTGATCTATTACCTTTTTTTTTTAGAAGCATTTAACCAGTCACCATTTGAGTTTTGTTTAATTTTCACTTCTAAATTTAGTTAATTGGTGGGTTTTTTTTTTTTTTTAAAGTGTGGCAGGGTTTCCACCTGGATGGGGAGACACTTATTTCCATGTTAGCACTGCAGTAATCATTCAGAAATCATTATAGTATCTGTTTTTCCTTTCAAGATTATTTTCTGGGGCAATCTCATACTCCACTAACATATAATGATGGGTATGCAGAATCCACAACCAGAGGAGAAGCCAATAAGCTGAGTCAAAATTATTATATGAATACTTTAATGCAAAATGCTTAACACTTAAAATTAGCAAAGCTTCACTTAAGTTAAAACTCCATTTAGCTAAAGATGGTTAACCCCAAGAATTGTACAGTAGTTAATTTCTGCTATATAATGTCAGTTCTAATGCAATGCAGTAAGAACTGCATCATTAGCTGTCATTTCCTCCATTGCTCTTCTGAATCCTAAGGGATCAGAGAGAGGGTACTCAGACACAAAACAAAATACAACCCAAATAAACTGTGCAGAGATTCCTAATAGTTATAAAAAACCCATTTTGACTACGCTGTTTAAACAGCTGGGGAATAACTGCAAGTATTGTTCCAGAGCTGATAAGAGGTTTTGTTTTTACAGCTTGGTAGAAGTTCTGCACTAGGTGAGAAGTCACAGTTTAAGGATGCATGTTCTGTAAATAGTTACTACATATACACATTTAGTGTCTGTAAACACTAGAAATATACATTAGACAGAGTACCCTCACCAGCTGGGTACAATTTAAAAAAGAAGATGAGGTAACATGAATCTCAAAGTCCACAGGAATCCTGCCTGAAGAGTTTGAACAGCTGCCAGTAATTCACGTCCAATGTGCAGGGTTAAGGTGTCCCTGGGACCCTCAGGGTTTGACAAAACTGGATTCACTGGCTTTCAGCATAGCGACGGCATCTTTCACTGCATGGTAGATAACATTCTTCACCTAAAAGAATAGCAGAAAGTCTAATGAGTTAAACTTAAAAACTGTCACTAAGAATCAACTTTTCCATCAATTTTACTACCATGGCCTCAGAATTGCAAGCAATATTCAGTGAAACGTTAATATACGGACACCTCATATTTGGGGGTTCCAGAACACTACAATAAAGTGAATATTGCCATAAAGCAAGTCACAGGAGTATTTTGGTTTCCCAGTATATATATATATAAAAGTTCTGTTTACACTATTACACTATTACTGTAGTCTATTCATGTGCAATTGCATTCTTAAAATAACAATGTACATACATTAATTTAAAAATACTTTATTCCTAAAAAAAGCTAGCCATCATCAGAACCTTGAGAAAGATTTCTTTACTGGTATAAAAAGCACACTGGGAAGTACAATAAATTAAGGTATGCCTGTATCTGAATGGCCACTGAACTCCTTTAAGCCAGTGTTTCATACACATTTTAATAGTGTATCCTCTGAAGACTTAAAAGTTAATTTTCCCCTTCCACAGGCTTTGATGCCACATTATTCTACCTTTCAGTGAGTGCAACAAAAGGGAAGTCCCAGGGTAGTTTCATTTTTCAGAGTTTACAATCTCCTAGTTTTCCAAATATGAAATTATGTATCACATAAGCCACCGTGGAAAACCTCTAAAAATCTCACCCTCTCAGACACTCTTTTGATCCCCAGGTGCTACTGTGCTTCACCCAAGGCTGAGAGCAGCAGCACTCAAGGTGTTTGTTCAAAACCCCAGTCTCGCAGCTGAGCCAGGGCAGAAATCAATACTAAAAACCTTCCTCTTCAGGTATAGCCCCATATAAACAGTAACAAACCAAGGTGAGATTTCCTCTCTATTTTCCTCTTCTGCCTTAACTAGACAAATACACAGTATGGCCAAGCTCAGTTATAAGGTCAGAAATGGGCCATGAAAGAGTAGGCCATCAGAGAATGCCAGATCAATGCCATTTTTACCTGTAATTTATCTTCATGATTGGTATGTGTCTGTGACAGATAACGGAATTCCTGAGTAAGCCAGAAGCAGTGTTTAACATGCTCTGGAGAAACAAAATCTTCAGCCACTTTGATACAGCTATATAAGTTATGAACCTAGAAAACACCAAGCCACATCAGTAATACACACAATAGTTTGTGGTATAAAAGAATCAAGAATGAAATTATATTCTTACCTGATGTGGTGCTCCTGCTGGGATAAATACCACATCCCCAAGAAACTGAACAATAGCCCAGCCTTGAACTCCATACTCTTGATGAAGGCGCTTTCTTAGTGATCGGTCTAAATACCAGCTCTGATCGTGAATGGGATCATGGTCTGCTGGGTTTTCTTGACCTTGTTCTTCTGATACCTAGAATATTCAAAATATTATGAAACTAAGCAACATATATGCTGAGGCCCAATAAGGGCACTGTTCCCGCTGAAGAGTGTGGGCAATCAATAAATGTCAGGCCTTATTAAACATAAGGGCCCCTGTTGATAGAAAGAGACAAGTACTATTCAAAGACATTAAAATGAATAAACCAAAAGGTGATAAATATGGCTTTCCTTTGCCATTTACTATATAAACCATGACTGGCAGTCTGCTTATTTTTGTAAATACTATGTTTGAGCAGTATCTTGGTCTAGATTTGTAATGTAAGTAGGCTCAAGCTCCTTAGAAATACTACTATACTACAGTCATTAAAAACCCGCATTCAAAACAATCCCAAAGACAGCAAGAGATTAAGCGTGTTTGTTCTAGATCCAGCATCTGGTACTACAGACTCCAGGGAACACTACCAAAGAACAGTGTGGTGACTGGCAGACTTTTTGAAAGAGTCAAATGGTCCAGAAACACAAATAGTCCTTTGCCTGAAACATCCTGATTCAAACACATCCTGGTTAAAATGACCTACTTAGTAGCAGGCAAAAGATTGAGGGTGTGCATTTCTCACAAACTACAGAATAGCAACCACAGCACCTGGTACTGCAACGAGCAACATCAGTGATGAACAGGTTACCAACTGGATACACCCGTCTTTCCAGCAGCCTACAACATCCACACACAGCCCAGGCTCAACTATCTGCCAACTACAAAAAAACTTGCAATCTTTGAACTCCCCGCATCCCTCTCTAATTGGCCTTTACAAACTAATGGCCACAAAGAGGACTTGAGACGATCCTGACTTACTTCCAAGAGAGGGTGGACAGAAGTAAAGGGGACCTTAGTAACTCACTCAGAACACAGCCATCAAGGGTCAAGAAATACTACCGGAGGTTTTAAAGTATTTCGATGGAATAAAAACATGCTGAGATAATGTGACAAGCTAATTTGAAGGTAGAGCACAAAAAGCTCCAAATGTACTAGTAATAGAACACGGAATTAAGTAAAAAGACAAGACCCTTCTTTTCAGAAATATGAGCGTAATGCTTTAGAAATCCTTGTTCCTATGCAACCAGCTTCAGCCTACCCAACCTAACAGGCATGGATTTAACTTTTGAGAGTATGTATCTCCCTAGTAACTTTTACTTAGTTCTTGACATGTACCAATTCATAATATTGCTCTTCTCCATGCTTTTCTTCATATGTCACGGGGCAAGGAACATACCTTCTTAAGGAATTCTCGTATCTTCTCTGTGTCTTTAGCAGCATATATGTGCCAGAGAGCTCCTGGCTTCTCTTTTCCTTCAATAAATCGCTTTATTGTGAGTTCATCTGAATCTCCATCTTGGATAGTTTTAAGGACTTCTGGAGTGAGAGAAAGCAAACATCAGAAAACAGTCTAGTTTAGAGTTAGGTCCCACTTCTATACTCAGCACTTTACCTTCTTCTTGGTCACACTGTCCTTTGGGAATTCCCACATAGACCATGACATTGGCTGCATCAGAGACATCTAAGTGCAGATTAGTTGTACCATATTTCCGATCTTCAGGAGTAATTAATCCTGCAAACAGAAATGTCTTAAGTTTACAGAAGACAACAGAGTCTGCTGTAGTCTTTCCAACTCCCTGTGAGAGCCTTGGACATAAAAGTTAAAAGCTGTCTTTCTAATCAAGTAAAAGCAAGTGAATAATATTTAGTATTAAATGACTGTATCCTTTCAACTTCAAAAGAAAATAATCTAATATTTAATTGTAAAACTTAAACCATTCCAAATACTAGAATTTCTGTCTCCAGTGGTAGGCAAGGTAGGTTCATGACAGACCCTCAAGCTGCTTAAGAACAACTAAAAATTCTGGATGAAATTATTAAAACAATTCTTGTGCTGGCAAGGAAAGAAATATTCAGAAACTAGAAGCTCAGGAAAAGTAAAATGGAATACTGAAGCAGGGATTTGCCAAAAGGTTATTTGCTCATTCAGGTGAACTCATACTTTGTTTGTCACAGCCTGGGAGGGCTCTGGGACAAGACAGAAAGCCCAGGATCCACTTAAGGAAGTATAACACAAATCCCTCTCGCACACACATGAAATGGAGGAAATAATGCCTAACAGGTTCCTTCAACTATAAAAAGGAGTGAGGTTCCTGCTGTTACTTATAGTCTGAGACCCTAATCTCAGCACTGGCGAGGGCCCCCCTTGGTTCAGCACTCAAGCCCAGCAAGCTCTGCAGTCACCTTGGACAGCCCATCCTGACATAAGGACTCTGCTTCTGGAACGGGGAGCAGTATGGTTTGTGGTGGGCAAGGAGAGATCATCTTCTGGCCTGACAGCAGCCCCTGAAATGGCTAAATTGTTTGGACCAGGAGCCAAGGGGTTTTGGCTTGCTGAGGCCTGTGGTTTTAGGAGGGGGTGTGCTCCATAAACTCAATCTGGGACTGTGGTCTTAGAGTCTGTTGTGCTTTCCTTTCCAATTTGGTGAAATACCAGCTAAAGGAGTAAGTAGAAACATCAGATATTAGGTTGAAATCCTAGACTCTGTAAATCTGTTTCAAAATAGTAAAACAAAAATATAAAGGGAAGAGACAATGAAACAATAATGGCAAAAAACTTACAGTTGTAACTAAGTGATGAGTCTATGGGAAATCACTGCAATAGACACTAGTTTTGAATGCATTTAGAAAATACTTCCATACATAAGTAAAACTGAAGAAAAAACTAACATAACGAGGAAAATGAATAAACAGTTATATATGACAGCAGGGATGAATAAATATCCAGAGGTCTGAATCTATTTCGATAAAGCTCAAAACAGGCTGAAAACAAAAAAATATTCTGTAGGAATACAAATATGTACGGTAAAATTATATTTGCAGGGAAAGATAAATACAAACTTAAGGACAGTGGTTAATAAAGAGGGCAGAAGGCAGGGGATAGAGCTGGGAGAAGAGTAAGGCAAGATGAACAGGTCTCTGAGGCTGCCTGCTGGTTTAGCCTGTGCCAAGCTGAATACAGAGAACTGCAAAATGAGGAAAGAAACAATACCTACCCAGCCACTGGCCACAGTCCATCCAATCCCCGCTCTGGGTGACTTGCATATTGAAAAAGAGTCTACAAACTGAGGAAGCCTGAACTCAAATGGAACCAAGATTATAAAGACATGATGGTCCCAATGAAAGAATTAGTAGAAAATCCCAAAACACACCACAATGGACTTTTACAAAAAGAAACATGAGCTGCCACAGAAGGAGCCACTGGCTGATAGCACTCGGTCAGGGCAGAACAAGGGACATGCTCTCACCAAGAAATCCAGAGACCTCAGTCCCAGACCTACCATCAGCTCTGCCCTCTGGACCCTAAGCAGGTCAGTGTTCAGGCTACTGTCCTAAAGTCCTGGTGGTTTACCACGTGATCTCTTTAGAGCCCTTTTACTGTCTGACTGGGGAGTCACAGCTCAACCACCTAACCTTTGAAAAATGACTACTCCTTAATGTTTATAAAAGGAGTCTGAAAATGAACACGTTTTCATTATTTTCCCCCCACAGCTGCTTCCACTGGACAGCAACAGTATTGAGATAGGTAAAGCTTTTACAGAGTAACACTGCCATCTATCTATTAGTATCTAGGAGAAAAGACTTACAGCCAAGCTATTTAAACCAATTTATTTCGAAAACTACTCAGAAAACCGCCTTTACTGTATAAAACCTTAGGATTTCCTGAAGAAAGGAAATGTGACAGTATACCACGTACTTAAGCAGAAAAGGAGGGAACTTGGCTAGAAAACATGCTGCAGACCCAGAGCAGGTCCAAGTCTCTGAACTGAGATCTGAGAAGTAAAGGGAACAGGCAAGGGGACTTTTGCCTGCCATGTGCGCTCTCCCACAACCATTCCTCTCCTCACCCTATGCCCTGGCAGAACTGTATTGGCATCTCTAGACTGTGGGAGCTTCCCAACAGAAAATCCCCTCGCAGAATGTTCCCAGACACCACTCTGAGCAGTCCCTGGGCTGACACCACAGTAACAGAACTGTAAGATTAAGGTCCAAGTCCTTGTTCCTGCCCTCCCCAAGTCTCTGGAGAACAAGGTTAAGATACTGAACAAGTCCATCTTTCTTCAGGAGAGCTACCACCCTCAGGCAATGGAAGTAGTTATGGAAAAGAAGAATATAATCAAGTAGTAATTTCCAAAAGGACTGGAAAAGAGTGTGTGTGTGTGTGTGTGTGTGTGAGAGAGAGAGAAATAGCATAAAAGATTAAACCAAATCCACTGAATGACCTGAACAAATGATATGTCATTGAACAATAAAAATAGGTAACTCCTCCAAAATGGCCAACTTAAATCAAATTTGATAAAATCAAGACCTACATAAAGGTCACGGCAATAATGAGAAAAGATGGCTTTGTCTTTAATGTAGAAAATAATCTCTATCCCAGGCAATCCTCTTTTTGGACAGTTTACTGAACCATATATCCAAACAACAAAAGTCTAATTCAAAGGGTGCTTTTCAATACTAACTTAAGTAATTAACTTCTACCCTCCAACACAGAACATCGCATTTAAGTGGAATAGCTGGAAATGCTAGCAGACTAACCTAAATGGCCAACATTAACCCATTAGAATTTATCATGTCATGGGCCTCCCTGGTTGCGCAGGCGGTTGAGTGCTGCACTGTGATGCTGTCTGCAGCCTCTGCAGCGCTGATTCAATCCCAGCCAGCTGGGGAGAAACCCACATGGCTCAGCACACCTCTCCTGTCTTACCTGCTGCTCCCCTCTGCAGTGTATTTCATCAGTCTGCCTGTTCTGATCCCCGCTCTGTTTCTGGTAAATCCTCTCACCCTCCCGCGCATCTGGCCTATACCCCAGTTCTTGTGTAAATAAATAAATCCTTAAAAAAAATTATCATGCCAGAGTTCTAAGCAACATATAGACTTTACAATGTTATGTGTAGAAAAAAGGAATAAAGAACTGCATAATTGCTACAACTCCCAACTATAAAAAGGGGTACACATACACATAGCCAAGGAATGCAAGGAAATAAACAAAAATGAGGCCTATTACTACAAACATTAAGATTATGGCTATTTTCCGTTTCTCTCCCAAAATACATTTTCTAAACACCTTACTTGCCTTATTTCCTTTATAATTTTTCAAGTTAGCAATTTCCTTACCGTAAGCATTATACATCTTGGGACCCAGATCTGGCCTAACAAAGTAGTTCGGCAGCCTAGAGGCCAAGTTTAGTTTGCCATCTCTCCTTGTATACTCAGGCAGAGGAATATTGGCCATCAGATCATCAAATCTAGAACGAGAACCAGGAATTTACAAAATAAACTTCCTCTTCTAATTCATCATTTTGAATTTAATTTTGTTTTGTTCCTTCTACACTGAAAGGAACAGGTTTACCTGTACTCATAAAAATGGAAAGCTATCATTAACAATAATAGTCAATATTAGAATTACAGTAATTATGAATAAGGAAGTCTTACTCTCCTACACCACACGTATATATCAAAATGGTCTAAAGTATTTCAGAGGAAAGAATTGATCAATAAATTCTAGATAAAAAGTGTTGCCCAGGGATTAGCTCTGTGGATCTTTTTCAAGGTCTGCGCTCCATCTATCAATTTGGCTCTCCTGTTGTCTAATGCAATGATATCACTACATTACACTGAAGCCTGCCATGTCTGATCCAAACGCTGTCTTCAGATCAGTGCCTGCAAGTCTAAGTCAGCCAATTCTGTGGTGGAAATATGGAACTAAAAGTCAGTAACAATTTCATCTTATTTAAAAAGCATCTCCAAAGAGTACAGACTAGAAATGAGAAATCAGTGCCAGTAAAACTGTGGAATCTTGCACATTTCCCTGAAAATTTTTCTTGCCAGCTCAAAATAGAACTTATCCTACCAAGTACAGAATAATTTCTCCACTGCTACGTAATCATACCTGGAAGGCATCATATCTCTAAAATCTTCACCTGGCGGCCAGTCCTTCAGTTTCAACACCATTGGTTCTTTTTCATTTTTCAAGCGATCTAAAAAGCAACCAGAATAACTTAATATTCCTAATGCAGAAACATCAAAATGAATGGCAAATTACCATTTAATGCCTTAACAATGCAAATTTATTGATCTCTAAAAAATCTACATAACCTGATGCATTTAGCATACAAATATTTTCTAATACTCCCCACCTCTAATTTCCAACCAATTTATTTTATGTGCCAAGAAAACCATCCATACCAAGAAGGTGCTCAAGGAGCAGCAAAATTAAGATCGCCCACTAACTTACACTAGGGTCCTGCTGAATTTTCCAGATGCTTATTAAACTCTTACTCATTCTTGGAGATTTTAGTCACTCCCTTCTGCCCATTACCCAAAAGGGGTGTTCTGATAATTATCTCCTATAGAGCATTCTGGGAGAAGGGACCAGTTCTCCAAACATTCAACAGCAATGCAAGTCTAACAATCACATGAAAAAGAAATAACTTGTTTTACTCAAATAGATAAACCAGCTGATGATGTTGTCTAGGGACAACTGGGGCCAACAGTCCACTTTCCCTTGCCCCCTATCTTCAGGATAATGCAGAATTTAGTCAAAATTATTTTCCTTTAAGAGAATTATTAACTGTTGCAGGTAGTGCCAAGGAATCAAGAACCCAGGAGAGCTCTAATTAGAAAACATACACTGATAATTACGATTAACAGGAATGACAACTGTTATTTCATTTCTTGCTGGTTCAAATCTCTGCTAAGTGGTTTAACCATTTAATCCTTAAAACTAAAGCCCAACACCCCAATGAGATCAGGCTCTAGTTAATACTCCCACTTTCAGATCAGGAAATTGACAGATGTCCAAGGTCATCAAGGTGTTAGTGTCAAACTTGGAGCTGGAACCTGGATTTGACTTCAGAACTTGTACTCGAGGACTAACATTTGTATGTTTTGGAGTCAACCAACCACTACCTCATAACCAAGATAAAACAGGTGTACATCCAGGGAGCAACAAAAACAGGAAAATGAAGGTTACACTGTATGCCTGAACACCAGCAGCACTTCCATGTGGTGTCCTGGGCTTGAGTACAGCAGAATTGTCAGTATGGAAAAAGGCAGGCTGCGGTTGACTGTGGGCTGCTATAACCATCTATAGGCAATGAAGACATCTGAGCTTCTCCAAATTAAATTACCAAGCTCACACATGCAACAAGTATATCTGAATCAGGATTTCAACCCAAGCCTAACTGGAGCTGTGCCTCCAGAGTCCCCTTTCGGGGAACTCATTGCCAAACAAAGCTTTAGGGTTTGCCTCAGCTACAAAGAGCTGCCACACTAGGTCATGCCTTCCCAGCACAGTATCTAGAGACTGAGGGAGGTATGGGGATAAGGGCCTGCCATTTCCCACTCAGTGCAGTATGACACAAGGGAAAATACTGGGCCCGCTACTCCGTGTCAAACTGGCTAAAGCTTTGTTCAGTCTGCATTACAGCTGACTCCATTTCTCTCCCAGTCCTTTTACCTCCTCCTCCTTCACTTATGTTCTCATTTCACAGATGTTGATCCCTAGATAATCATCTATGTGAGACTCCATTTTAGAATTAACTTGTGGAAAACCCCATCACACCTTATACAGGAGTTAGCTTTAAGTCTATTGCACAATTTGTCACAAGTATAGGCTATAATCTATAAGTGCAGGTAATATAACAAGGAAGCAGATTTTAAAAATGAACATATGTCTAAAAAGAATGAGAATGATGAATGAGTGAATAGAATTACTGAGTCTAAAGAATCAAATGTGAAACCCTCCAGTGGGATTGGGGGGACACGGTGACCTGTGGCTATGCTGATGGGACCTAAAGGAGCCAATATGGACTTGATGTTGCAAAGTTTACTGAAAAGGCCAAACACCAGACCCTTCTTACTCCCACAATTCCCTTCAGCCCCCCCAGTGAAGTAGACAGTGACTGGGCAATTCTGTGTTAAATGAATTCATATTTCCTGGCACCATCAGCTCTACTTACCTTGTTAAACAATAATTAATTTTTTTTTAAAAGAGAAAGAAAAAGATCTATGAAAATGAGACACACAAACTACCAGCCTTAAGTCGCAAGCACTGGTTCTGCACTTGTCCACTGGGCACAAGTGGAAGCATGGCATTCCTGTCACAGGATGGACATGAAACTACCTGAAGAACAGATGACCAAAGCTCCTCTCTCAGTAAATACAAACTGAATTTACCACAGTTCAAAAGTATAAGCTTTGTAAAAAGAAATGGGAAGAGATGAGATGCTATTTTTAATCTCCAAAATCATGGAAAATGTAGTTGTTGCCACTAAAAGGCCTCCGACTCCTGCTATTCCTGTGCCTCCCGCACCCCCCCCCCCACATCCTTCAACCCTCTTAACAGGTCTTTCAAACATACTTGGAACATCTTCAAATCCATCCCAGAAGTCTCCTACTGTGGCTCCTGTGATGATTTCATTGGTCCTACAATTAACGAGATCCACTTCCTGGTTTCCAAACTCTTTCCTGAAGGATTCAGGTTTCCAAAGTTCAGTGTTCAATTTATGATGCACTCCCGACACCATCACTGGCTAAAAGAAGAGAATGGAGACTTTAGTTTGAACTCCCCCATATTTGTCCACATACCCTCAGCACATCCTCAAACAGTAGTTGGTTTGTTTCTATGTGACTGGGTTCTTAGACTCAGATCCCAAAGTGACAGCTTAGTCCTGAGCTCCCATGCAATTTCTTGTTTTCACCACTCACCTAGGACACATATTCCTTGCTAGGATGACACCTTCTCACTCAGATTCCTCACTCACAAAAATACCAAAGTCAAGCCAGGGCCAGGCAGGGCATGTGAAGGAGACAAAGGCTGGCAAGATACTCCTCAAAGAAAACATTCACTGCCACTAGCCTCAAGCCTGTTGCTGCCAGGGAGGAATATAGACCTGAGAGGATGCCAAGTCTTTTGGTTATCTAAGACAAGCCAGAATTCTCATCTTTATGTGAAACAGCAAGACTGAAACACTGGCAGAATTCACTTTTTTGAAACCACTAAATGAGCAAATAGTTTAAGTACACAGGGTTGAAAAAACCTTAAATACATACAACTTTTCGATATGGCAATTCCCCAAAACCTGGCTTTGTTGGAAGAGTAAACTATTCTTTAGTTCATACACTACTTCACCCAGAAAAAAAACCAAAGATCCAGAAAACAAAACTCAAAACAATAAAGTAGGAGACAGGTCAACAAAGGTATGCATCTCCCAAGTTATCAGCCAAAATTTAAACTCAAACAATGCTGCCCTTTAAACCACACACTAATTCCCAGATATCACGACATGGCTCTGGCCCATTTAAAACTACCTTCAGCACGAAGTTCAAATTTACAGAAATCATTTAACCTATGACTTTCTACCATATTTTGTCTAATTCCCCAAACCCCATCAGCCTCTCAGTGATACTCCTACTTCTACTGAGGTTTATCATAAAAGAATCACTGAGCTCAGAATGCTCTCATTAAAATTTCAGCGATCACTGGTAGGAAGTAATCAAATTCTTATTGGAAAAGACAGCTCAGGAATGTATGCTGTAAAAAGTAAGAATCAAGCCCCCCCCCCCGCACCCCCCAGATGGTGCAGTGGGTTGAGCGCAGTGCTGTGAAGCTGTCTGCAGCCTCTGCAGCGCAGGTTCAATTCCTGGCCATCCAGGAAGAAACCCACATGGCGCGGCATGGCACGGCAGACCTCTCCTGTCTCGCCTGCTGCTCCCCTCAGCAGTGCTCTCAGTCCATATGCCTGTTTTGTTCCCCGCTCTGTCTCTGGTGAATCCTCTCACCCTCCTGCGCCTCTGGCCTGTACCCCAGCTATTGTATAAATGAAAAATAAATCTGAAAAATAAAAAAAAAAATAACTCAGTCACACTCTGCCCTAATTATATTCACCCTAAACAGTAAAGTACAAAAATAGGAAATGAAGTCTGCCCAAGGAACTGAGAATGGGGAACTGAATTGGGGTGGGGAAGAGAGGCAATTACCTGCCCTTGTTTCCAGCACTCCCTAAACACATTCCAGTTGCTCTTGTTGTTGGGGTCCTGCAGGCATAGCAAGCGATTATCACATAGCCAGTAGTGAGGAGTGTCAAAGCCCAGAATGCTAGGCTTAATCGTTAGTCCTTGAGGCCTCCTAGGTAAATCAGAGGAAGTCTTATTTTGCACCAAAGATGCAAAGATGTCATCAAGGATTTTTGGTGTATTCTTGAGTCCACTTTCTGTCTGAAATTGAAAAAGAACACAATTCCTAAATATGGAACTGCTTACCATCAGAAAACTCATTCCTATAATAGTAGAGAAGTAGTATATATCTAGAGAGTGCTGGCGAGGACCCCATGTAGAGTTAAGTGCCCTTTCCCCACCTGACATCGTAACTCATAGAAGTGGGAACAGGAAAAAGTGTAACAGGAGATAATGGTCCAGCCTAGTACTGTAACTCTAAGCAGCCCAACTGCCAATGTCACAAACCTCTATACCCACCAAGGACAGCACGGAATTCATAGTCTCCTATTTTCTGCTTTAATTTCTCTCATCTCTTCTTATTCTGACTATGTTCATCTTTACAAGAGAGCACAAACAATAAAATAAATGCATACCTTTCCTGTAGAAGAGTTCAAGAGATTTCGGAGGAAACCAGAATTGTTGTTGCTCACAGGTGTCAAAATTGTGCTGTTAAAGGTGTGGAGAACTGTGCTGGATTTGCTCAAAGGCGGTAGGGGTGGAAGGCATTTGATTTCATTCTTTAAAATTGGCATCATTGGTTGTTTTTCTAAAAACAAAACAAAACATATAAATGGAAAAGCATTCTGAAAGACAAATCCTTCACTAGTCTTCTATTAACAGAATTACATTTGAATATGGTTTTTGTTCTCTGGAACCAAAATACTTTAGAAGACAAATACTATTTTCTTTCCAATCTAACATCTTTATTTTTTTGTTTGCCTCATTGCAGTAGTCAGGCCCTCCAGTACAACATTCAACCAAACAGTGACAATGATGGTGGGAATGCAAACTGGCCCAGCCCTTATGGAAAGCAGCAAGGTGTCTCAACACATTAAATATGGATCTGCCATTCAACCGGTAATCCCACTCCTAGACATCTATCCAAAAAAATCAAAAACACTGATTCAAAAGGAAATTTGCACTCTAATGTTCACTGCCAAACTGTAGAAACAACCTACATGCCCTAGAACAGATGAGTGAATTAAGATGTGGTATATACACACAATGGAATACTACTCAGCAATCCAAAAAGATACACTCATGCCATTTGCAGCAACATGGATAGAGCTTGAAGGGAGGATAATGCTAAGCAAAAAAAGCCAGAAGGAGAAAGATAAATGTCAGATGTTGTCACTAATATGTGGAATATAAAGCAACTAAATTACAAATCAGATACAGACAAGCTGAAAAACTAACCCTTCACAGCTGACTCCAAAACTGACACACCAAGAGGGGAGGAGAAAGAACAGGGACCAAGGGAGGTATAATGGTATGTGGTGGCAGAGTACGAGCTGGTGGTGGGTACGCTATTGTGGTAATACCAAACAGATATACCCCAATGTTTCTTCAGTTAAAAATAAATAAAGAGGGCCTCCCCAGTGGCACAGCGGTTGAGCGCTGGGTTGCGAAGCTGCCCGCGGCCTCTGCGGCGCCGGTTCGATCCCCGGCTGCTCCCTGGCCACCGGAGGAGGGTCCCACATGTCGCGCAGACCTCTCCTGCCGCCCGCTGCTCCCCTCAGCAATGTACTTCGGTCCTTCTGCCTGCTCTGCTCCCTGCTCTGGCCCTGGTGAATCTCTCACCCTCCTGCGCCTCTGACTATACCCAATGCTTGTATAAATAATAAATAAGTCTTAAAAAAAAAAATACATATATAAATAAAGATTAAGAAGAAAATAGTGTTAGCAGGTATCCTTGCCTTATTCCTGAACAGAGGAAAGCTGTTAAAGTTCATTAAAGACAGTCCCTTCTTTTTCATATTTAAGAGCCTTTAAAAAAAAAAATCATAATGGGTATTCAATTTTATTTACATCGCATAAAGTGATTTTTCCCCTACACTTTGAATGTTAAACTACACCTGCATTTCTGAAACATTACTTCATCATGCCTTATAGTTTATTTATAGTGCTGAATTCTATTCACTAAAATTTTGTTTTAGGACCTTTGTGTGAAAGAAACTGATCTGCAATTTTCCTTTCTTGTAATAGCCAGAAAGCAGAACCACCTAAATTCTAATCTATCATCATGCATCCTGAGACAACATGTGAAAGTGAATGTTCCAATTTAGACCACATAGAAGCTACATACACAGAAATGTGAAAAATCACTCAGCCCACCTCCATTTCTGCCAAACATAACCTCACCTTTACCCACAGTTTTATCATCAGGGAAAGTTCTCTCTGGTACTGCATTTTGAAAACTCATGTCTCACACAGTGACCACTAGGGAACCATTACTTTTCATTCCATACAACTTCTAACCACTCTGTTCTCACTGCCAAGTCCTGCTGCACATGAACTGAAGTTCTCAGAACCCAGAGGAAAGTAGGAAACACTCACCCTTGTTTTCCTTGTTGACATTCCCGCTGGTCAGGTCTGCCAGCCAGTTTAAAGGAGATGTGCTGGCTGGACAGGTAGGTTTTATGCTGCTGGCCGGCTTAGAGGCAGCTTCCCCACCCGCAGCCACTGGTTCCAACACTGAGGGATTCTGTTGGAGCCCGGCACCAAGAGTGGATTTTTCTCCAGCTAAGGGAGTCTGTGTTGAGTATAAAAAGAGTTTTATACAATCTGAAAATCGGTATTTCCTTTTTCTTACCTCTTTCCCTAAACATCTTACTGGTAAGAAATATCCAAAGCAACACCACCTAATAGCCCTGCACATAACTAGTTGCAGTAATCTGGTAATAGGGCAGAACTATAAGGTAGGAAAGATTGGTTTTTAGCTCCTAGGTATTACTAATGAAAGCATAAAACAAAAATTAAAATATAGCAAGACTCTCCTCCCTTTACCACTCGTCCCATGCTCATACATGCCCCTATCACTCCAACTACCATGTTGCTTTAAAATGACCAGTTTGTGCTCACCTCTCTGGATACTCACCCTAGAATCCTAACAGGCCCTAAAAATATGGATGCTAAATGAATAAATGAGGCAGATTAGCTAAAGTATGGCTGTGATTTCTGAAAAAAGCAGACTGCAGAGAAAAGAAAATGCTATTCTGATTTAGCAGTTTATAGCAGGCTTTAAATGTGATGAACAGATCTTGAAATCAAACATAAACTGAAGAAAAAAAAACTGGAAAGACTACACCATTTATTTTGCTGTTACTTAAAGAACTACTTGAGGTGGGGGAGAGGGGAAAAAAACAACCCAACCTTGAAAATTCAGCTGGTTGAGTTTCTACATACTTAAGAAGGAAAATGGATAGTCAAATTGCTGCTGTGGTCTCCACCCTCCCCTTTACATGTGATGTACTTCTGTGAAGCCCAATTATCAGAACTATTATCCTCTATTACTGATGAGAAAGCTGAAGCATGGATAAATCAATTCGTTTGAGACAAAATTATACAAATAGTGGCAGAAAAGAATTAAAACTCAGTTTTGACTTCAAAGATCACAACTCTTCTACCCATGCTGCCTTTGACACCACAGCTTTATGAAAATATATGAGATTTTATGATTTTTAAACAGTGTGGGGTAATGGCTGCTGGAGTGAAGGAGATAAAGGGGACAGTAGTGATAAAGGGTTGTACCTGGAAGAGCTGCGTGAGCACTAAGGAACTGTCTCTACTGAAAATTTATGTTATGATGGTACATGAAGGTTCATTTCAATATTATTTGCCATCAACTCTTCATATATATTATAGGTCAAATAGATTTAGTGATTTTTTAAAAAAAATTTTAAGTTTACTTGAAAATTTATACTCTGAAAAACATGAGAAGCTTCAAAAAAAAAAAAAAAAACAAACATACAAATCTGACCACAACTTATTAGGTAGACTATAATTGGTTTTCGTTTTTTCAAGAACAAAATTCAAAAACCTACTAAAGAGGCTATAGATGAGGTCCACACACGTACTATGAAAAGTGAGAATGGCCTCTGAAACATAAATTATCTCTTTCCATTGACAGCTGTTCCCCATGTTTCTTTCAAATACATTATAGAAATCCTTAAGCTTGAAACAGACAACAATCTCAAGGATGGTGAATCTAGCATAAACAATAATACCTGTTTTATGTCTTCCTTAGTAGCTGGCTTTGAAAAGAGTCTGAATTGCCTGTTTGAACAGGGACAATTTGCCTTTATCCCCCATTTTGCTCTTACAGAATGCACAATGTCACCAACATCATAGAGGGCTAAAAAAGGGCAGAGACAAACAAGGACATTAGGCATTTTGACCTCAATATTACAAAGGAGAAGCTGGTATTTCCAAAAGAATTACTTTTTATTAGCAGCATGGTACTTACACACCCTTCTTTCATCCTAATAGCCTTCCCTTAACTGTACCATTTTCTTTCCTTCTGCAAAGCTAATTATAAGACCTTCATCAAAAAGTTTTGGGAGATTTAATACTTTTCTGGATAATTTATGGTACAAAATAAATTAAAGCTAGCAAGTAATTAGACAAAGTAAAACTAAACTACCAGTTCCTATTAGTTAACCAAAAGAAGGGGGAAAGAAAATCATAACACCACATGATATACCTTTTCCAGGAATGATCTGTGTAGGCATTAGGTTCTCTGGCTCATGTATCTGACTCTTCACACATCTTAGCCAAGAGAAAGTCTTGTAGGTAGCACCTGCAAATAACTGATCATTAATAATTGTTCTTCATGGACTCTTACCCTAAATACTTCAGAAATCCATCAATCACAAATCAAATAAAAGGCTTCATTTGTGTAAGGAGACTGAAAGACAATCTCACCCTGTTGGCAATTTTTCCTCTTCATCCGGTAGCAATCCACACATACTCCAAACCCACACCGAGGACACACCCAATGTAGATTGAAGATAGTGGTGTCACATACATCACACATTTCTCGAACACCTTTGACAGCTCGTTTCCAAGCAACCTGTCCTACAAAAATAAAAAAAATCATTTAGTCTTGGGGAAGAGGGGGCTTCTGAAATAAAACATGAAGGGGGAAGGGAGTGATGTCATTCCTCTCTGTGCCTGGAATACCCCAAAACTACTCCTCCACCCTCCCCTTTGGGGTCATGAAGCTATCCTGAATTCCCTCGGCATTCTCATCACCTGTGTTTATACTTCAGACTCACAGCTCCTTACAATGAATATAGTCAGGTGCAGCTTTACCTCCCTTGAGGAGGCTAAACTCCAAACAAGCAAAATCCCTGCTTGCTGTGCCCTCCTTCATTGCCACCCCCCACCAAGAAGCGCTGCACATTGGTGGCGTGTACATGTAGTGCTGAATAAATCAATGAAAAAGCAGCAGGGATTACAAAAGTTGGAGTTCAGACACAGCAGTTCTTCTCCTTTCTGTAACCCCTTTGACTATTCTTTCTCCAGAAGGAAAAAAAAAAAGATACACAAATTCAACATTCATCTTAAGAATGTTAGTTTTTTCACATATCCTTAATCCACTCAGACTACCCATGGGAAAAAATGACACTCAGGGAACTGATGGAAGCAGCTCATTAACTTACTGGGGAGCCAACAGTTCAACACTGGCTCCTTCACAAGTCAGAGTCAGAAACTTGACATTGTTAGTCCCGGGGTGCACACACCCAGGACTGATTCACACTAACCAAATATCCAACAAACTGAGGCACAATTTAAGATTCCACAAAACAGCAAGCCCTGGTAACTGAAGGGAGGGGCGTTCCAGGACTGGCCAGGACATCATACCTCTCCCCCGCATCAAGAATGCCAAATCAGGTATCAGAAAGCTTCAAAAAATAAGTTCAAAAAGCCCCAGTGTCTAAATCATAAGACTCACTACAATCTGTCTGTTGCCTGAACAAGACCAGGATAATACTGCCACATTCTTGTTCTTTTTTCCTAATCCAGTCTATTTCTTATTCATTCTTTCTTCAGACTAAACACAAGGAAGATGACCAACCTCAGCTTGCACCAAATTAATCTGGTTGCTGAGTGAATTTCTGCCATTCCATTTTATAACAACTCAGTACCTAATACATAAAAGCTCTAGGCACTTTACAAGTGAGATTTTATGAATTTCACCTTGGTCAATGGATTAGACTGTCTTATTAGAGGATAGTCTATATTGTAGTCAGCCACTTAATGCCTGTCATTGAAAAGACCAAAAGTGTATGAAGATTGAAACCTGCTTCCTCCTTTCAGAATCAGAGGTTAGTCCCTCTGGAAATATCTTTTGATGGTATCTTTCAATATCAATCATAGTAAGTTCCTCTCTCCAACTGATCAGTTTGTCAGAGGAAATAAAAGAGGAACAGGATAATCAAAAAAGGGACGAGCAATCAAGTTAATAATCATTCAAGTTTTCAAGGACAGAGATTCTTAATTTTGCTCCTAGAAGAAACCCAGTCTTCTGTACCCTTTATTGTATTAAAAAAAGCATTTTCCAGATGACTCACCTTTAGCAAAGAAAAAATATGAGTTGCTTAAAACAGTCCTGCTGATTCAGGAGTGAAGCTATTAATGTATTCCAAAGAAGTGTTTTTGTGTTCCTACTTTCCAATCATTTATGCACCACTTTCTACCAGTTACTTTAGAATTTTTCTGTAAATCTTTTTCTTTAAATCACATTTACTTAAATATGTATCATGAGGAAATTCTGTATCTCTACTGAAAAACAAGTATCACTTATCCTAGATACATTACAGGAAAAAAAAGTTAAATGAGATTCTTGATTTATTAAGTATCTACTACCCTAAAGGAATGGGGTGATTATAAAATTGCTCTTTTCTTCAGTAGGACTTTACCCCAGAAACTCATCATCCTCTTCTCCCACCTAGCTTGAATTCCTACTCCTAGGACTACCCAAGTTCCCATTCCTTGGACTCTGAAATGTAATAGTATACATATTCAAAAATTATTCCTGCACTAAAGGTAGCTTCAGTTAGCTTTTGGTAACTACAATCAAAATTCTTATGACTAGTATGTGTGGATGTTTGCACTGAAACATGATATACAAAGTCTGAAAAGATACACAGCAGGGGAAAAGAAAGGCATCACCTTTAAATTTCAACTATTTGCAAAGGATAAAATGGTAGAAGAAAACATGAGATTTTAAAAGATAGATGCCCACTGGTGCTTCTGGATAGATATAGCACTTCTACAGAGGCACATGGACAGTTAGTGGTGAGCTGTCTTCCCAGACACATACCTTGAGATATCATGAAAGAGGTAAGCTCTAATGTGTCACCCACACTGATACCTATGGTTTACTGGGCTGACAAATCGGCCTGACAGTGCTCTCCAAGTGGAGGAAACACACACACACACACACACACACACACATGCACGCGCGCGCGCGCAGCTGGAACCTCCAAGTATTTCCTCAAAGTATTTCCTCCTGGCTCTCATAGAATTATTTTCATCTAAGTTCATTCCATTTTCAAGCCTAGAATTCAGCTCCCCAGAGACTGACTCAAAAGGCCTAAGGCAGAGTCTACCAATTCCTATTTCCTCTGAAATGTAATACTGTTTAAGAATTCCTGTCTTTAAAAAAAAAAAAAAAACATGTAAGTCTCATCCTCTTTTGGTGAGCTCACATCACTGGCAGGGCTGTGCAAACTGCACCACCGCCTCACCTTTACCTTTCTTAAGAAAAAGGAGTTCTAGACCTTTAGTAATTACCCCAAAATAAATGGTGACTGACTGATGAAAGAAGCAGAATCTGTTACAAAGGAAAAATGCAAACTCATTATACCAAAGTCATCAAAATTTCTTGATGAAAATGAATCCCATGCAAGTAGGATTTAGGTGTTATTTAGGAACAAAAATCAAGTTGGACTCAAAATCCTACCCCCTAAGAGATGCTCTTACTGTGTGGTTCAATGGTTGACATAGCTTCCTTTTCAGAAATCACCATCTGACAGAAGTGGTCTCCAATGTTGGCCAGGATATACTTTGCCGTATCCAAATCAGTTCCCACAACGTTTTTGGTTAAAGGCAACCACAAACCAATTGCTTCACTGTCATACTTGTTTGGTGTTAAGAAGCCTTCTACCCGCAACACACCATGTTTGTTGAATTGTAACCTAGAGAAAGTGGGGAGGGGAGAATTATTACAGACACTCTCAAAAATTTATTTTTATCTTACAGCTACTATTTAAATCAACAATTCCTTCCCGGTTTTCTATATAGACTCCACAGCTAATTAAAGCAAATTGGTATTTGGCAACCAAGTATCTATCAGTAGAAAGATTTAAAAAACCAAAAATCTTTCAAGATTTCCCCCAAAAGACAAGCCAGAGAGAGAAAGGCACACAGAGAGACACAGGGTGGGGAGAGGCGGGAGAAAGAGGTGTGCCTTGCACTTGAACCAATAATATTGCCTCCCGGGACAGCTGAACCTGCCAGACCTGGAACTTAACAGCAAAGTACAATCACAAGCCACCGCAGAAATAAAGTGCTAACAAACAGAAGGTGACCCTCTCACCTCCCCCCCAAAATCTGATGAGTTGAATTCAACTACTATTCTTAAGAATAATGTTCAACAGGGCCTCCCCAGTGGCACTGCGGTTGAGCACTGGGCTGCGAAGCTGCCTGCGGCCTCTGCAGCGCCGGTTCAATCCCTGGCTAGCCAGCGAGGGTCCCACATGCGCAGACCTCTCCTGCCGCACCCAATGCTCCCCATCAGCAGTGTATTTCGTCAGTCTGTCTGTTCTGCATCCTGCTCTGTCTCTGGTGAATTCTCTCACCCTCCCGCACTTCTGACTGTACCCAGTGCTTGTATAAATAAAATAAATCTTTAAAAAAAAAAAAAAAGAATAATATTCAACAAAGGTAGGTTGCTAACCCTGGTGAATCACTGAAACTACAACCACAATGATCCATATATTCAGCACACATATGAATCCTGGCTGCAAATTTCCATGCAAGCTTCTGGAATGAGTGGCAGTATTAAGTTGGGCCTCACAACTTAAGAAGGCAGAGTAAAAGACAGAAAATTCCCTCAGTATTCTCTTTCAGTATCTTTGACATTTAAATGTTTTTTTCTAAGCCATGTTTTGAATTTTTAAACACAATATCATCATAGGTCAATCTAGTTGGAGACAAAGAAGTGGATATAAAACAAAGTGAATAGGATATGATGCATAACAATCATTAAATCTCAGAGAAGGCAGTGCTGACAGTGAGTTTTGTCACGACTTCACGACAGAGAAGGTTTGGCCTTGTAGTAAAAGGTAGATATTAGTAGAAGACATGTCAAGAAAACACTATTTCATATTAAAAGCAAGAAAAATCCAGGAATCTTGATCTCTTTACTAGACATGGAGCAGTTGCCAAAACTGTGAGCCCAGGGACACATATAATAACTTGTATTTTAGAAAAACCATTTGTCCATAAGAGTGTAAAATGAACTGAAAGGATGCAAAGAGTTGCCTAAAAGATGCACATTTCAAGAAGTCCCAAGAGGGATTTAAGTTTTACATTGATAACCCGTATCAGAGATAGTCATAATACTAAAGAGATGAATCTGAAGTCAATTTAAAGGTACAGGATCTAGCAACAAAGAGTTATTGTTGAGGCCTAACCCTTTCTATTTTATCTTCCAGAGAATATAATGAGAAACAAACAGGATGAGAAGCCTCAATCTTCACTCTACATATCAGAGATAAAACAAAAAATACACAGTGGGGGAGCTGCTGTTAAAATTATGATATTCTTTAGACCAAGGAAGGGAATTTGTGCAAGTCTCTACCCCTATACATATTAAGTAAACACAGTTTCCTTTTCAAAAGGTAAAATTGGGAAAACTACTAACTCATAAAATCAATGACCTCTACAAGGTTACACAGTAATGGTTTTTAAAAAACTCTAGTTGTATTCAGAAAGAAAAGTAATTATCCCTTTCCTAAAATGACTTCGCAACTTAAACTAAAACCAATTTCTCCTACAGTTCAGACCTGTCACAGTAGAGGAACCATAATGAAATGAAATCAAGTCTGTGATAGGAATACACAGATCTAGCTAAAGCTTAACTTAAATTCTGCACTTTCTTCAAAAAAGATCCAAGTGTCCACAAATGCATATGCATCTTAACTACCAACTACTTACTGGGGGGAAAAAATTCTCCAGGTGAGAAGGAGAATCAAGCTAATCTTTACTGAGAATTTATTCTAGGTCAGACATTATTCAGAATACATATTAATATAAATAATCTTAACACCAATGTTAGTGGTTATCACAATTCTAAATCAGTATCTCTCTCTCCCCTGCTTCTCTCTCCCTCTCTCATGGTGCTTTTGAACCAGAAATGAATGGGCAAACTACTATCTAATAATTTGAGTTAAATAAAAGCCTGAATCTGATCATTACCACCACCAGTATAATTAATGGTCTAATTAACTGTGCTCTTAATTCAGTTCATCAGCAATCTTTAATTTTAATAAAGCTAAAGGGAAGGAGAGAAATAAAAAAACATTAAAGTTAACACTTGTCCGTGATCAGAACTTACTAAATCTGAAAATATCTAGATTTCTGAAAAAGTAACATCTAAAATTCCTCTATAAACAGAATACTTCTCACATACATATACTCATAAATATACATGAGTGTATAACATCTAAAATTCATCTATAAATAGAACACCTCTCACATATATATACTCATGTACATGAGAATATATGAGAATATATGAGACATGTACATGAGAATATATGAGAATATATATATATGAGTATGTATTTACTCATTAAAAAAGAATTCAAAGAAAATTTGACTTTTAAAAAAATACAATGTAAAGGGAAAAAAAATTTTTTAAGAGATGGTGCTTCCTGCTGGCAAAGATATAAGGAAACAGGAATGCTCAAACCCTCCCACAGTGGGCATGGACACAGGTGCAATCTTCCTGTAGGGCAACTTGGCAGAAGACACGTATCATAACCCAAAAACAGACACCTTCTGATCTAGTAATGCCACTTCCAGATAGCCTTCCAAAATAAATAATCAAAGATGTGAACAAATTTCTCCATTATTTCCAGTGGCAAAAATAATCTTAACACCAATAAGGGCATTAGTTAAGTGAATTATCAAGCACTGTTATGGGTTCTTACATAGTTCCAAAGTATTTGCAGGGGAAAAAAAACAAACTACTATGATCAAGTGGTTCCTATTATGTACTGGGAAAAGCACTGCTAAAGAGTCAACATGTTATTTTGATGTTGTATTTTTCAAAGAATTTGTTCATTTCATCTAAGTTATCAACTTTATTGGCATAAAACTGTTCATAAAATTCCCTTGATATTATTATAATGCTTACAGAACTGGTAAATATGCTTTCTTCCAACCCATGTATTGGTAATTTGCGTTTCCTTTTTAAAAAATTGCTTAATCTTGCTAGGGGTTTTTTGATTTTGTGGAATTTTTCAAAGCAATTTCTGTTAAAACTGTTAAAAATCCTGGCAGTTTATTTTCCAGTATATTGATTTCTGTTTTTATCTTATTATTTTATTCTACTTTGCGCAATTTATTTTTTTTTGTAAAGTGGAAATTTGTGTAATTAATTATAAGCCTTTCTTCTTAATATGATCAGACCAATGCTATCATTTTTTCTCTAAATACTACTTTACCTACATCCCACACATTTTAAAATGTAACACAGAATTTTCATTATCACTGAATTTATTTACTAATTTCAATTAAAATTTCTTCTTTGAAGAAAAAAAAAGAGTCAACATGTTAAAAAACCTAATGTTATAAATCCATGCTACTTCAAAAATTTAAAAATTTAATAATGAAATAAAACAGATATACCAGTAGTTATCTGGACTGGTTTCTTCTGAATCTTCAATCATTTTTCTGTTTGATTACTTCTCAAAATAAAGTTTTACATTTTCAAGCTTCTTAATTTAAAAAGGAAATTAAAATGCAGAATAAGAAAGGGTAATGCTCAATAGTATCTAGGATCCCCAATCCACAGATTAAAAATACCACCTTCTACTCTTTTTAGTTCCAAGTATACTGTAGATAAAAGAAGATTTGGAGGAAGAAGTAGGCGCTATGGTCCAGATTATTTGAGTTTTTCCTAAAATGTCTCACCTTCTGAAGTGAAAGAAGCGACAAAACACAGGTGAATCCTTCTGTTGTTCCTTATCCTTTCGGAGACTGTCCAAACGGCACTCCCGGCACTTGGGCAATTGTGCAATAATATTCACACAAGAGTCATCCTGTACAAAGGCCTCACCACTCTGCTGCAGCTTCTTGAGTTTGGCTGGGTCTGTCAAAATCGACTTCCGGGACGGAGCTAGGAAAACAAAATTAAGGAAAGGGGCCTTAAGCTTTATCGTAATAATCATCATTATCACATCACAATTTGATTAAATTCTATTCAAAAGACTGGTTTTCTCAAAAGGAGAACAACTCAATTGTAATTTCTAGCCATGATTTAACAGAAGTCAACTAACAGAATAAATGACAAAGTCTTACTTTCTATAAATAGCATAGTTCTCATCTGGTGAATCTATTTGGAAACTTCAAATCTCAATTCCACAACCAAATTCACAATTCCAAATTACCATACACTTCCACTATTCACAAAAGAAATATTTTAGGGATCCTTTTTCAAATCAAATACTTAATTAAAAAAAATACTTAATTCAAATGCATTGTAACATCAGCAGTGCACAGACTGGTTGTTCTCAACAGAGGGTTGTGTGGAAGTCAATTCTGTCACTTTCCATACTCAACAGACTGTTTCAAGATGTATTTTTTAAAGCATTCTGCAAAAGTTAGCCACCTGAATATAGCAAAAATCAAATAGCTTTCCTGCACAGGTCCCTTGGTGTATAAAATAAGATCTGTGTTCTAAATGTCTTACAGTGATTTGACATGTCTTCAATGTTCTAGATTATGAGCGCTAGCTAAAGACAGAATTGAATTTTAATTGTAATGAGTAGAAGAATCCACTGAAAAAGAAAGAAAAATAGAGGTATAACAGTAAGAGCAAGCACTGTGTCAGCCCAAACAACATAGAAAGGAATCCATTTATAAGTCAAAAGTTTTAAGGACTGTTTTACATAAAACAGAAAATCTTTTTTCAAAAGTCTAAGGGAGTTAAGAGGAGGAAAGTAGATTCTTAGGCAAACACAAATAAAAAACACCATAAAACTTCTGGGAAACCACTTGAGAGACAGATCAGAGAATCTGGTCTTAAGAGGATATTGGAAGAAATATCCCAAACCAAAGAAGGCTTTAACAATTTAATAATTAACTTAGAAGTGATATAATCTCACACCTCTTTGAAAACAGGACTACAGCACACTAAAATGCTAAGTGATGCTGCCAGGACTTGATTGTCTAAACATTCTCATTTTGTTATAGTGAAAAAGTAAAGAAAGGAGAGAAAATAAAAGATTAGTAATTGATACAGAATTATTGTTACTGTTCCTTCATATACTATTAAAATAATCTACCTTAAAAAGTAACTGAATCCTGTCAAAAGATGGGCAGAAGAGCTATAAAGAAACTTCTCTGAAGAGGAAATGCAAATGGCCAACAGGCATATGAAAAAATGTTCAACATCACTTGTAATCAGGGAAATGCAAATCAAAACTACCATGAGATACCAGCTTACACCAGTGAGAATGGCACATATTAAAAAAACTAGCAACAACAAATGTTGGCGAGGTTGTGGAGAAAAAGGAACTCTCCTGCACTGTTGGTGGGAGTGTAAACTGGTCCAACCACTATGGAGAGCTGTGTGGAGATTTCTGGACCTACTAAACATAGAGCTTCCATATGATCCAGCAATTCCACTCCTAGGTATTTACCCAAAGGACACAGAAACATCAATTCCAAAGAGCACCTGCACCCCTATGTTTATAACTGTTTACAATAGCTAAGCTTTGGAAACCACCCAAATGCCCAAAAATAGATGACTGGATCAAGGAGATGTGGTACATATACACCATGGAATATTACTCAGCATTCAAAAAAGATAAACACATGCAACTTGCAGCAACATGGATGGCGCTGGAAGGGATCATACTCAGCAAAATAAGCCAGAAAGAAAAAGAAAAATACCGGATGGTCTCACTCATAGCAGGAATTTAGAAAACTTAAATAAGGGACCAGGAAAATGAATAAGTACAAGAAAGAGAAAATCAAAATCAACAAAAACTATGAACCAGAGACATTCTGGGGGGGGTGGGGAGCAGCGAGGGGAAGGACTGGGGTCATAATAAGGGAGTTGCAATTGTATGGGAAATATAAAAATAAAATTTATTAAAAAAAAAAGTAAATGAATATGATGATTGGGACTCTAAAGAGAATAAAGAAATATAACAGGGGGTCTCCCTGGTGGTGCAAGGGGTTAAGCAATGCACTATGAAGCAATCCAGAGCCTCTGCCGCACGATTTCAATCTCCGGCCGGCCAGGGAGCAACCCACATGGCACAGCAGACCTCCCCTGTCTTTGCCTGCTGCTCCCCTCAGTAGTATATTTCAGTCACTCTGCCTGTTCTGTTCCCCACTCTGTCTTTTGTGAATCCTCTCACCCTGCGCATCTCTGGCTTGTACCCCTTGTATGCATAAATGAATAAATCTTTAAAAAAAAAACAAAACGGTGTTCTTTGGGGTGTTTCACAACTCCAAATGAACAAGAGTAATTTTACGCAGTTAATTTTATACAAATTAACAGCTATATAGACTAAAGCCTTGACCCCTGGTCAAATCTACCTATGTTGCTATCTAGTTTTGGAGGCCCGCAGTAAAAGCTATATAGCGTGGATAATTCACTTCTTACTTATCCAAAGAATATAATGTTTTTATTAAGTGTTTTTAAAATTATCAAGTTCCACACTAATTTTTCTTGTACAGCTGACAATTACCCAAAGTATTTTTTTTTAAGATTTTATTTTTATTTATTTATTTATACAAGCACTGGGTACAGTCAGAAGTCGGGAGGGTGAGAGAATTCACCAGAGCCAGAGCAGGGAACAGAGCAGGCAGACAGACGAAGTACACTGCTAAGGGGAGCAGCGGGCGGCAGGAGAGGTCTGTGCGCCATGTGGGACTGTCGCCCGGCCGAGGATCAAACCGGCAGCCGAGGATCAAACCGGCGCTGCAGAGGCTGCGGGCAGCTTCGCAACCCAGCGCTCAACTGCTGTGCCACCGGGGAGGTCCCCAAAGTATTTTTTTTTAAAGATTTATTTATTTATACATATAAGAGCTGGGGTACAGGCCAGAGATGCAGGGGTGGGGGTTGGTGAGAGGACTCACCAGAGACAGAGTGGGGAACAAATATGCAGACTGACTGAAATATACTGCTGAGGTGAGCAGAGGGCGAAGACAGGAGAGGTCTGTTGCGCCATGTGGGTTTCTCCTTGGCAGGCAGGGGATCGAACTTGTGCTGCAGATGCTGTGGATTGCTTCATAGTGGATTGCAGTGCTTAACCCCTTGCGCCACCAGGGAGGCCCTATCCAAAGTATTTTTAAATTGTAATTGCTCTGAACTTTTTGACATAATGAACCACCACTTCCACTGATTCTAAGTAAGAAAGTTTCTGGTAACTACCATCACTGGAATGCATCCTCAAAGTTCCTATTAGTGGTGTAAAACACAGCATACCATTTTCTCTGTAAGAACATTTCATCTTGAATTGTGGAGCAATAAAGAACCCCCTTAAGCAAAAGGGCTCTGCCCGGTGGGTCAGCCGTGTCGTTAAAATCTTTAAGGAAAAGTCCTTTCTAAAGGTACTGATGTAATCCTGTTTTGTTTTGAATTTCAGATGTGTAGGAACATAAAGTATCACCTCTTCCACTCCAACCTGGATGTCACAGAGAGATCAGTGATAGGCTGGAGATAAGAATCATCAGGGCCTCCCTGGTGGTGCAGGGGTAAAGTCTCAGGCTATCAAGCCAGCCACTTTGGCCTGAGGTCAAGTTCGAACCCCAGCCAGGGAGCTGACCCACGTGGCACGCGGACCTCTCCTGTACGGACCTCTCCTGTATCGCCTGCTACTCCCCTAAGCAGTGTATTACAGTTCTGCTCCCCACTCCGTCTCTGATGAATCCTCTCACCCCCTGCACCTCTGGCCTACACCCCAGTTCTTGTATACATAAGTAAATAAAAATAAATAAAAAAAAAAAAGAATCATCAGATTACTTTATAAATTTTTTGGCAAAAATATTTACATACAACCTAACCCTGGGAACCACCTAATTACCCACCTAACAGGAACCAGTGAAATCATATAGCAGATACATATAATGGAATCCTTGAAACCTTTAAAATGTTGATAGACACCTACACTAACTCACAAGGTAAAACTCATGGTATGAACTCATTTGTGTAACACAGTTATAACTTGTATTTCTATATATATGGAACCAGGTCCACCAAAATATTAACAGTAATAGTTTGAGATTTTGGGGTTTTATGTCTTTGAAACTTTTCTAATTATATGAACTTTTTGTATATTTTCATATTATACGGTTAAAAAGGAGATTTTGTATGTACCCTCACAACCCACCACTATCTCTTACCTCTAGCCATTAACATTATGTTGATACACTCACCATTCTGAATTTTATTGTTGCTTCTTGTACAACAGCTTTCATTATCCACTTTCCCTGAAGATTCCTTTAAGTTCTGTGACTGGCAACCTAAAGCTGAAGATTCTACCTTTTTTTCCACACAACTGTTAGGGTTGTCATTACTGATTACTGCTTTCTCTTCCGGTTTATTTGAAAGGACATCTGAAGTGGAAGGTGCATGTTCTAGATGCTTCTGAAGTTCAGGAGTACTGGCAATTTCTAAATCTTTTGTAGATGACTTTGCAGGTAAGCACTCCAGAGGAAGTATACCTCCACCAGTTGATGGTTGAAGAACAGATTCTGATCTGTTTTCCTGATCAGTGTTTGCTTTCAGCTGGGAACAGGTACTTTTTGGTTCACTCAGTGTTTTCAAGTCTCCATTTCCAATCTGAGAGGACTTTGAAGAGAGCAATGCTACTTTGCAAGCAACATCTGCTTTTGTTCTTAGTGTTTCAGACTTCGTATTTAGACAGGAAGAAAGGTCTCCTGGTAAACTTTGTTTATGACATCTGAAACAAGAAAAATAGATCATTAGGATCTAGGCTTCTTTTCTCTCTCCCCAACCTTCCAAGTACAATGTTTTACTTCCCTAAGGCAACCATGAGGGAAGAAAAAGAAAAACAACTTCCTTAGATTAGAGAATTTAGGACAGGTTTCTGAGAGCTGAAGTTAAAAACAGACAACGGCTCTGCAAAAATATTAAATACTCAGAAAAATAGAACTCTGAATCCTATCTACTTTCTCATAGATCCCTAACTACATTAAATTCATTCTATTTCTTTCTTTTTTTTTTTTTTTTTTTTGTGGGACCCTCACTGGTGGCTGGGGGTAGAACTGGCTCGGCAGAGGCTGCAGGCAGCCTCGCAACCCAGCGCTCAACTGCTGCGCCACCAGGGGAGGCCCTCATTCTACTTCTTATTGCATAATGAATCACAGCTTTTCCTCAAATAGACTATATTGTATGAAAACAAAACCAACAGAAATACAAAATTCTGTCCTATGAATAGAAGTAACCAGCCTAAGGCTGGATAATTTCATTCTTATTTGGACAGTGATCAGGAGCCAAAGCAAATAAAAGCATCAACTGACTACTTGACTGTCCACAGAATGATCTGCTATTCTCCTCAGCCCCCATCTTAATCAGAATAGCCTTTAATATTGTTTCTCTGAAATTCATCCTAAAGTTTTTTCCCTGTGAAACACAACTCTTCATTTCCCTTTAAATTTTTTCTTGCCTCTAACAAAAGATTTGATCCTTAAAAATTTCTCATTTGGGCCTCCCTGGTGGTGCAAGCAGCTGAGCGCCGCACTGTGGGGCTGTCCTCTGCCTTCGCAGCAAGGGTTTGATCCCGGCCAGCTGGCCGGCGAGAATCCCACATGGTGTAACAGACCTCTCCTGTCTCGCTCGCTCCTCCCCTCAGCAGTGTATTTCGTCAGTCTACTTGTTCTGTTCCCCGCTCTGTCTCTGGTGAATCCACTCACCCTCCCGTGCATCTGGTTTATACCCTGGATCTTGCATAAATAAATAAATAAATCTTAAAAAAAAATTCTCATTTAAGCACTCAGATTAGAAAGTTTTGCTTGTATATGGTAGAACTGCTTACTCTTTCTGCTCTGAAGACTGACTGCTATGTGGCCTCCTCCAAGTTCTATCCCAGACGGTGTTTTCTTTCAGTGAACCAACGTGCTCAACCTCTCCCACCTTTTTGGAGTGATGGTCTTTCGAACCTATTTTTCTATACCAGTCTCTCTGATCTATATCTTAAGTCATTATAATCTGCCCAGACTACCACCCCCACCCTCAAACAAGAAACTAAACCTCTTTAGTTACCCTTAGTTACTAAACTATAGTCACCTTAACTATACAGCTATAGTTCCCTCATTTCTATTACTCTTTTATCTTCCTTACTGCCACATTTCTCACCTACTCTTAAGGTCCAGGCTGACTGTAACCATGTCTCCCCTCTTTTCCACAATCCCACTAACCTTAAAGTCTCCTATACATAACGAATCTGTTCCTTTTTCTTGAAAGCAGATGTCTATTCTACAACTGTCCACAGTATTTCAGTTTTCCAATATCATTGTATCAAGTCAAAAAAACTGCTTTGTTCTCATGCCCCCTTCACTTCTATAACACCTTCTATGTTGTTTTGTATGCTTATTGTACTTCCACCTCTGAAGGCACTTGACAGATTTGGAGACTCTAAAGAAAAACTTCCCTGGAAAATCTGAGATACAATAAACAGCAGGCCAAATTTTAACCATTTTAATACTATCTGAAACATTGAATGTAGGTAAGTCTTGCCACCTGAGGAATGTTAGCTCTGACAAAAAGAACCATGATGAAAATTATTGTTATTATTATGACAAAACATTTTTAACAAGTAACAACTCACCCTTGAGGAGCTTTTGCTCCAAGGTTAGGAGGAGAGTTGGCAGCTTGAGGAGTACTCTGCTGTCTTGGGTCCTTACTAGGCGGAGTTGCTGCAGTACAACCCAATAGTATCTCCTTAAAAACTGGTGTGGGAACGGACTGTACAGGACACACACTGGGAGAGGCCTAAAAAATACCAAACCAACAGATATTAAAAGGAAAGTACTTAGTTGGGGAACTATGCAGTGCCACCAAGATTCAAGTTTATTTGCTTGGTTTTAGTACTAAACAAGCACAATACCATTACCAAATAAAAAGGACAGTAGAATAAGTGACAAATTGCAAAATCAAGTACGCATCTGAAGGTTGTTTAGTAAATCACTCCAGCTTTTCACAAAACTTAAGTTTTCCTATAAAAGATCACAAGCTGATCTTTTACAGAACTCTGAATTATTATGGCAGGAAAAATGCAGCCATGTGGCAATTACTTTAATAATGCAATGCACAGAAATAAGCTTTAAACTGACAATCTTCAAATGGTGGAAGTTTCACACACATTCAGTTTAACATTATTGAGTGCCCACCACGCACTTACTGCGTAGACTGGCAGGAGACCAGACCACGTAGGACTCTTGTAGGCAGTAGTGCCTACTGGGTACCAAGATAAGCCTTTATAATGTAATAAAGGTTGAGGACAGGTTCTTGCTCTTCTGTGGCTCATAGAGTCACAAAGGTCATCTCAAGCTGCAAAAAATATCAAGTCATGACAGGCCTGTGGGTCAAAGTTAAGACACCTGTCCCCTTCCCTTTCATGTACTTTTATATTTACAAAAATACAAATAATAGACCTACTCTTCCTAGTTAATTCTAACCAGAAATAAAAACTTCCCACAACAGAAAAAGAAGAGATTAAACTCATCTCTAGACAACTAGTCTGGCTAAACAAGTGAAATCCATTCAACACCTTGACAAATGCCTTCTTCACATGTGCTTACACCTTATCCTACGCCTTTCTCATCATATTCCTTTCACACCACGATGCTGATTACATTCATCTGACCACAGATTCCAAATCTAAACTGGAAGAATCTTCAGTGCCTTCATCTTCTAGTTATTAACTTCTAAAATATTTTGTACAACTTTAGTTTTTTAAACCTCACAATTGTGCATATATCTGTACGTAATCTACTCATCAATCTTTTCCTTGGGCATTTATTCTGGCAGCCCTGAAAATAATGTTTTTCATATACTAAGTAGAAAACATCAAACTATTCTTAATACTAAGTTATTTGATCCTATATACTATATTTGGTTAAACATTAGGTTAGTGTTCCCCAGGTGAATTTCTGGAGGGAAATTTTGGCTGTTCTAAGAATATCCTTAGGATAATCAACTTCACATCCCCAGGCCTCAGTTTCCCAATCCTTAAAATGAGGAAGTTAATACATTTATTCCTAACGTCTTTTCTGACTCTAATGTACAATTCTCTTGTAATCAACTATTAGAAGATTAGCCTCCCAAAATACTAATGCCATGTCATTTCAAAAATTCAAGGCTCACTTTTACCTAGCATGTTTCCTTGCTTATCACTTTCCTTATTCTAAAAATATTTAGAGTTCATACACTAATACAGTACCTTTTCTTAAATTATTCTCTTAGAGTGATGTACTTAAGAATTTAAATTGCAAATCTAAGCATAAATTTTTATTATGTAGAATACCCACTGAACTGCTCAAGCCAAATATTCCTCCACCTTATTTTCCATATTCAAATAGTGAATCAGTTCATCCTGCCTCTACTGCCAAAATATTTACAGCAGCTATCCATTTCTTTCCATACCATCACTACCACCATCTTCCCCCTGAACCCTTGTCTTCTAATTGGACTGACTCCCTTTCATTATCGTCTGAACCTGTCTCCTGCCGACAGAACATTCTTTTCAAAATATAAATCAACCAGATCTTAACATTTCACCATCTACAGGGATCCTGTGGTCTGGTCTCCACCAACCCTGTCCACTTATATTATTCCTGTTGTTCACAACACACTATTTTGGCTTCCTTTCTGGTCTTCAAATGTTCTGCGTTTTTTCTTGCCTTTGTACATGCTAGTCCTGTCTGGAGTTTTCACATGACTGACTGGTTTGATCCTTCATCTTCAAATCTGTTCAACTGTCACATCCTCAGACACTCTGATCACTTTCCAAAGCAGTGCCCCAGAAGCCTCCAACTCATTCTTTATCATAATGCTATATTTGTGTCTTTCACTGCACTATTACACTATGATAGCACCTAATAAATTACTTATTGTCAATTGCCTCACAATAAAATGTGGACTGCTTATGGGCAGAGACCTGGCTCTTGTGGGCATTGTTATACCTTATAAAAAGCAACACAGCTGATACTGAATAAGACTGATAGAGTACATGACTAAATGAATGCTGTTAGCATTTAATGTTTCAAAATAGCTATAAATAAGTGCTGAGTTACAAGAGCCATGCAGTGATGTTCACCAATGTGAACACTGGTATTAAGTATTCAATAAAAATTTGATAGAAAGAGTGATGGAGAGATAGAGGGATAAAGGAATCTTTGATTTTCATAATGGTGGCCCACCATAGCAACGAAAAGATATGGAGAAGAGTGGCGACAACAGCACAGTGGTTAAGTGACTGGGTTTTGGTGTTAGACTTGGTTTAAATCCCATCTCAGCTACTTCCTACTCTGTCAGCTAACCAATCTAAGCTGCAGTTTCCTCATCTGTAATCTGAGAGCAATGAAATATACCTTACTAGGCTGTGCTTTACCACATCTGACACATTAGCTGTCTCAAAGCAAAACAAACGAAAATTTTCCCAATTCTGTCACCATGTGTTAGAATTAGTATAACTTAGGATATGCTTTTCCTTTAGAAACTGCAGTATATCACTCTACAACTTTCCTAAAGGTTAGCTCATCAGGGATAGGGCTCCAATTCCAAACCCCATCGTCGTGTGCACACCGCTGCACTGGTCTCTGACTTGACAAAGGTCAAAGTTTCTTCTTACCTGAAGAGTTTTCCCTGAAGGTCTTCTATACCAGTCATGGCAATAGTTCCTCCCTGCCAGCAGACGGAGATAATATAATTGAGTGTACGATTGTATTCTAAAAAGGACACTGCTGGCTCACATACCTCAAGAGACTCTTTTAGTTAACCAAGCAATGTCCTAACTCTGAGGAATAATAGTCGCCTAGGCAGAGAAGACCTTCAAGAAGCCATATGTTAATGGCAAACAGGTTTATCTTGTCCAAAAGTATGTATCAAGACAATCAAAAGTCTCACCTAATCCCAAACTCCTGTCATCCAAAGACCACCCTAAAAGTAAACTCTGACATTCTGACACATCTGGGATGCGTAGACACAGGTATGTAAATGCCAAGTGTGTTTCTGCTGTACTCACCTTTCACTCAAGACATTTAAATCAACAGTTTCCCTCACTCTTCCTTTATCTCTCTAGCTATCTTGAAGTCTAGGCCAGCCCAGTAGACCAAAACTTTCCTGATTACAAAAATTACCTGGGATAAGAAATACCTATTTATTGATATGAAAAAACATTCACAATATACTGTAAAAGAATCAGAGGGAGCTACAAAAGAATATAGTTTTTAGTTTTTTATTTTAAAAAAAAGAACTCCATAAATACTCTGGGGGAATAAAAAGGCAGGAGGAGGACAATTACAAGTGCTGCATCTTTCCTTCAGTTAATCAACAATTTTAAAATGGGAATAACTTTTGTTTTAACATGAGAATCTTTATTTTAACAAATATAGTATAAAATAGAACAGTCTTTGATATTTTCTAAAAATGTCAATTCACAGGTAAAAACCTACCATCTTCAACTTCCTTTAGAATGAGATGACTAAGAGCTGAAAAAGCCATTTTTAAAATATCAAATTTAGATTCTCATTTCAGATGCAGAAGTTAAGGTTCCCAAAGATTAAGGGACTGATCTCCAGTCAAAGTCAGACTTTTTTTAAAAAACAGCTTCCACTGTGCCCAACAATCAATCATAACCTACTAAACTGGACAAACTGGACACTATGCCAGAAGAGATCATACAGACATCCTCCCTGCCCTTCAACTGTATGTCATGCAAAAAGGATCACTTACAGGTGTACACAGTGGCACATTTACAAGCACCTCTTTAAGAGTTACATGCTCAATAACCAGTCCCATCACTGAAAAACCTGATATTTGAAAGAACTGGTACTTTCTCCCTCAGGAAGTCCTCACTGGCCCCACTCCTGCCTGTTTGCCAGGTTGATTCCATAAGGATGCCATTTCCCCTCTCACAGTATCATGAGATTCTCCTTTTCATCACATCATTTACACTGATGCATTCTCCATGACAAGCAACATCCAATCAACTTCTCCAAAATAGCATTTGCTACCTTTACCCAAGATCACTGACAATTTATGCAATGCCAAAACCCAGCATGTTATTATCCACCTCATTTCTCTCTCAGCTTCCAAGTAATACAGTGGATTACTTGACAATATCTTATCCTCTGTGAACTTAACTCTAAAGTACAATGATCATTTGCCTGATGTTTCAATCCTACTACATTACCTTCCCTGTGTAAACTTTAAGGTACAAATGAAAGGAATAATAATTTCCCTAATTACCTCTTTGTACTTTCTTGAAACTACCTGAAGTAAGGTCTACACACTTGGAAGGGAAGACAGAGGTATTAGGTATCTTGGTTTACAAAGTTTATGGTCAAGTGTCAAAACTCCTGTTGCCTGTACCTAGACCTGTACCTAGGAAAACCAATAATCCTTGCTGCACAGTACTTGCTTGGTTCTAGTTGATGTCATAGTCCAGTCTGCTCTGATCAAGAATGCTAAATTTACTAAAATTTAGTAAATTTAGTCCATTCCCATTTCTCTGTCTTGCATGCCCAGACAAAAGTTCCCTCTAAAATGCTGCCAACAATTTTAATAATTTGGTCAATTTTGAAATTCTAAACTATAGCCTGGAGCAGAATACCATTAAAGGTGTTTTTAATAACTGACACAGAAAACTGTCCATGTAACACATATGCATTTGGATTCCTAATTTTAATTTGTAAAAAAATTATTTGTACTCTGCTAGGTCTTAAGGATTCAACTCATCTAAAAGAGAAACAACCTTAAATTTCTTGTTTGAAATCCTACTTCATAATAGAATTAAATCCATTATTTGAATGCACAGTGGCATCCACAGAAGCCTTAACTTTTCTCTGTAGAAATTAGTAGCAAACCAACCACTTTTTAAAAACTAGCATATTTGTTTACTCAATTATAAATGACCAATCAAATCTCTCAAATAGTGGGGAGGTGGGAGTCCTATTTCAACAAGTCTACTCACAATTACAAGGTTTCTCTCTTTTGTCTCATGCCAACCATTCTCATTTGATACACACCTTACTTCCCTTCAGAAACACCTGCATCTGGTGAAAGTGTCAAATCTACTGAGAATTTTCAGCAAACATCAAAAAACAAAACATTTTTTAACATACACACACACACACACAAAAGTGAACCAGAAACTTATATTATCTCCATCTGCTTGAGTGTCGAAATTATGGCCAAGATCTGGAACTAGCAAAAAAAAAGCAGACAAGACAACACAGAAGAGCAGAGAAGACAGCTTTGTAACCACTAAACAAAATGGCCATGCACTGTTAAGAGTTAAGAAAAACTTTACGTAAGTGACAAAAATAAATCAAGGTTACCTCAGAGCAAGATTTTGCTTGTTTGGAAACCTGGCTTCCATTATTCTCCGAAGACTTGCGTTTTACAGCTCCAATTCTTGTAGAATTACCTAAAATATTTAAAAATAGGTAAGATGGCTTCCCTGTTTCTCTTAACATGAGAAAGAGGAATGACGAAGATTTTACTCAAAGATATCTTACCACATGTCACAAAGTTATCATGTACAACTTCGACATGAATCAGTGATGGATCAACAATTTTCAGTGCTGGAATCTTAAAAATAAATGAGAGAAAGTCTGAAAAATGCTCAGGAACATGCCATAAATTAGTTCTATTAATAGAATAAAAGAAGCTGCTTGCAAAGAGCTTTGAAAAAAATTGTATTTTTTTCTCTTCTACTATCTTAATATAAAATAATGGTGTTTTGGGCCTCCCTGGTGGCGCAGCGGTTGAGCGCTGGGTTGCGAGGCTGCCCGCGGCCTCTGCGGCGCCGGTTCGATCCCCGGCTGCTCCCCGGCCACCGGAGGAGGATCCCACATGGCGTGCAGACCTCTCCTGCCGCCCGCTGCTCCCCTCAGCAGTGTACTTCGGTCCTTCTGCCTGCTCTGCTCCCCGCTCTGGCTCTGGTGAATTCTCTCACCCTCCCGCACTTCTGACTGTACCCAGTGCATATATAAACAAAAAAAAAACAAACAAACCAGCAAACAAATAAATAAAGCATGCCTCTATAAAAAAAAAAAAAAATTTAAAAAATAAAAAATAAAAAAATAAAATAAATAAAATAATGGTGTTTCACTTCTGTAAGGTACCATAACTCCTTTTTACAAATATCTTCCCCTGTCAATTTGTATTACATACAATTATCATCTTTACCTCTTCACAGTTGACTTGAAGAGTTTTTGATGCTGGATTGCCATTTACAATGGTTGCAGAAAACCACTGAGTAGAAGGGTCCAAGCTGTAAATTTTCACTTCTGAACCAACTAAGTTTTTGTCACCTTTAAAAAAAAAAATAAATCCTTAGAGCAATTTGCATTTGCATTGTATGTTCCAACATTATCATCACTCAAGATAATCTTTTCCTTAGTCTTTTAAAAATGTATTAGGTAAGAGTAAACACTGAAGATACTACCATAAATACAAACAAAGCTAAGAGGAACTGTAAACTCTTCATTTTCCTACTGATTTTTCGTAGAGTAGCAATACATTTTTTCTAACATTTGTATCAGATCAACTACTATCAGGTAATTCATTGAGACCTAATTCAATGTCTGCAGTTTTAGAGGATCCAAATTCAGAAGCCCCAATTGAAACAACACTTATGATTGTGAAAATGACAAAGAAACTCCAGAACAGTAAATGGCAGATGAGGATTACCAAATTAATGTTTCATCAATTTTATAAAAACTGAGATTCCAAACATATCAAATTCCATGTCAAAATAGAGCTGACTTTTTTTAGTCAACTACTTTTACAGTTTTCACATAAAACTGTGAAGGACTAAAGCACAGTTTCTTATAACCTAATCACTGGTCAGCTAACGAATTAACAGCAACAGATAATACACATACCTTGTAAAAGATGACTTTCATCCAAATGTTTCACAATCAAAGCTTGAAATTCTTTACTGACATTCTGGTTATCCATAAGAGAGATTCGAAGATTATTTACATCCTGAAAAATGCAAGATTGTTACATTTTAAGGTAAAAGTAAGAAAAGTTGTTTAAATTCCAGTGGATATTTCAGTCAGCTCAATCAGGGGTTTAGCAGTGTCAAACAACCATTTGATGACACCAAACCATTGCAATTCCAATGAATTAGGTCAAATAGTAGGTACACCCTTCAGATGTTCACAGATATAAGGCAGACTGAAGTCACCACCCTAAGCTAAGAAGAATATGACAAGTAAGAAGAGTGGCACAAGCATATAACCTTAATATGACACAGCTTTGGCTATGGGAAATATAATAAGCAAACAAATTACATGGTCAACAATATCAAAAGCACTTTATCCCAAAACACTAGAGATTAGGGAAATCACGGGTCCAAATCTAAAGGGCAGAAAGCAAGCAGAAACACACTGATCCAGTGTCAATTCATGAAATTACTGTATTTAACAAATTATTTTACACTAGTTTACCTAACCTAACTAGAATTCCAAATTCATTCTTCTTTACAAATGGTAGGGAAGAGGGAGGGGTAACAAAAGTCTTCACCAAGCCAGTTTTGAAATACTCAATAATGTGTTTCTTTTGAAAGACACATTCTTTAGTACATACTGCTCGGGATTAACCTCAAACTCATCAACAACAGCACTTTTAACTCATGGCTAAACTAAACTTATCTAACACTTGTATTTTTCTCCATAAGAGACCTAAATGCATGGCCTTTTTGCATTTAGGAATACCAGACAGCACCTTCAGTAGTACTCCTGGGGGCCACTTGAAACAGTGAAATCACCAACAAAGCACATAAAAATTCATTATCTTTGACAACGATATTTGTTAACAATATGAGGTAAAACAAGAAGTCAGAGTCAATTTATTGGACCTCAACTGGGAACATGAGTCAGACAATTAAAAATTTTCACCCTTCTGGTGTGTCTGCAAATGACCATGAAAGCACAAAGTGCTCTGGGAATACAAATACATTTAATAAATTGGTGAATTCACATAGAATCCATGAATAATGAAAACTGACAAATTATTTTTGTTATCACTTAGGTTGTTTCCATACACACCCACCCTCAACTATAGAATCTTTGTCCTTCCAACTCCAAATGAACAGTGCCAACCCAGTGGCTAACACTGATTGAGGAATGACATCTAATAACTAACTGCTAAAGTAATTAATCTGAAATACAGCATTTAACATTTTCAATTCTCATGTTACAGGACTTTGAATTTCTATTTTTAGGGTTTACTAATCATTTGTTTTACCTGTATAGGCTTCAAAAGGTCTTTAGAAAGAAATATTCTTTGCTGATCTCCTAGAAAGCGAATAGAAGTTATGGATCCCAAACCAGCTTTGTCCAACAGAGATTTATACATCTAAAACAAAACAAAAGAAAATGTTTCAGCATCAAAAATTCTGTCAAGTACTAGAAAGTGAATGGAATAAGAAAACTGGTTTTCAGATCTAGATGCTGACTTCGAGTTAACCATTTTCAATCTCAATTTTCTCATTTTTATGAAGTCTCATAAATGAAACCCCCATAAATGCTATCAGCATAATTCTGAAAAATGGGGACTAGCAATTTTGCACACACTTAGGAAGAAAAAAGCTACTACGTTTTTATTTATTGAAAATATCTCTATTAAACAACTACTTATGCAACCACAACAAAAATCACACAAGTTTTATCCAAAATCAATCATTTAAACCAGATATACATTGAAGAGCCATTAACATATAGGTCTGGAGCCACAAATGCATAGCTTTCCCAAAACTTATACAGAGAATTGTGTGTATGTTCATTTATCTTAGAAAAAAGGGTTGTGTTTTTAGCAAATTCTTAATTGCCAGGGGAAGAAATACAAAGAGCAAAATAAATTTTAACCAAAACCTTACATCACTCAAAAACCTCCAGCAGCTCTTCTCAACCATAGGCAGAATCTTACCTTTACTAGCACAGCATTCATGCCCTTCACTGTCTGCTTAACTTTTCAATCACACACCCACCCTTTCCAACTATCTAAATCTAGCCCTTCTCCTTTATACTCCAGCTCACATCTCATAAAGCATGAACTGTCCCCTTTGGACCTAGTAATCACTATTCTCCTCTAACTACACTGGCCTTACCATGTGGAGATGGCACAATCCTATACTGACTGCTACTATTTTTAGAGCCAAAGAATATTATGAGCCTGAAAAACCTTAGAGGTAAGAGATCAACACTGGAAACCCTGATGGCCAGGGAACAGCTATTATTCAAAAAGTTCAGGTTTTACTCACTATTGCAGGCCACTGAGCAGTTCGTTCAGAAATTTCAGGAGACTTTCGTTCAGCTAAAACCAAGTTATGCTCTACTAAAAAAGCTCTCCTTAGATGGCTGTAGACTTCTATCCATCTTCTTTTCCTCCAAGACTCCCCATCAAATTCCACACACACCTAGACAAACAATTGAAAAAGAGCAAATTCAATTAACAAAAATATACATGACTAATGTCCAAATTGAAAAATATCCTCATTATTCTACTTCACTGTGTTATTTAACATGCTGTCCCCTCTCACACCTTTTCTTCACAGTCCAAAATAAACTAAGCAGACAAGAATCAGGCTTTGGTTCCCCAACCACTTTCAGAAGTCAAGGGCTTAGAGTGCAAGTCTCTGCCCCTAAAGTAACCTCTGGAAAGTCCAGAAAGCAAAGAACCCCCAGGCAGAAGGCTTTTACATATGCTAATTCGAACAGCAGCGTTTCTGAGAATCAAAGATAAAAACCTGAAACCCCAAAGAAGTTATCCCAAGGCATTATAATTCTATGTTAACATTGTCTATGGGATTAAGACAAACTGCCCCTCCTCCCACAATTACTTTTTAATTCCTCAGGTATCAGTGGGATTTAGCCCAAGGTCCAATAGCTGGCATCTCAATATCCCTTTCAGATGATTGAACTGGGAAATTTACTTCAGTTTGGAGTCAAAGATTACTTGGCTAAATGTAGAAAAAAGTAATTGATAAATTTACCCTCAAGTTTTCTGGAATGACCTCTAGATTTATCTATCAAAGTTAAACTAGCTCTGAAATACCATTTTCCAAATAAAGTTTTCTGCTTCTCACAAAGAATCTTTAAGCATACAATTAAAAACGCTTACAATTTGTATAAATATTTTAAGACACAAAAAAAGAATTCAGTCCAAAAGTGGGTCTTTGACAGTGACCTAGATGGAGGAATCAGAAACAAAACTTTAAAGGTCACATCGGTGTACTAAAAAAACACCCTAGCTTCCTTAACCCAGTAATGAACATGTTTTCCATTAATTTATTTTAAATTAAATTTTTTTTAATTTTAAATGATGTATAATAGAACTCCCTCAATGTTCAGTGCAAAAATCACTACTTTTATTTGATTTAAAATACTTTCTCTTAATAAAGAGGTCTCTAATTTTTGGGTTCAAAGAATTAGTAAATCTATCATACTATTCATAATTTCATACACTGTCAGATCTCCCTTTTCAATCTTTAACTTAAAAAAAGTTCAACTTCCATTCATCCATCAAAATCCAACTCAAAATTCCTTTCCTCAAAGAAGCCTTCCCTTCTCCAAAGAGTCCCTCTCTCCCAAGAGTGTGTGCTCCCTGGAGAATTTTCCTCAAAGGCCTTTAAAACTTCTCCTTCCTAGCACTTATCCACATTTTGAATTATTTATTTGTGGTTAACTGACTGACATATTATAAGTTGTAATAATAGGTCAAGACTCTCCTTTTACTTACCATTATATTTCACTGATATTCAATTCCTGGCCATTACTCAATTAATGGGTAAATTTCTGAACTGGGCTCTTACCTTCTGTTTCTCTCATCCATTTAGATACACAGGAAGTTCCCAACTGATGTATCACTGGCCCCAATCCCAAACCTTCTCCAGTTTTATAGCTATAGATTAACTTTAAGAATAAATGAAATTTAAGACACACCTTACCCTTTCCCTCCAACAACAAAACATGCATCCCTAAATTCCTAAGTAACTTCCCTTAAGAAGTTACTATCTTGTTATGACAGGCTTTTAACCTTACAGTTATTACAGAATAAATGCAAATATGTGAACACCTACTATGTAACTCCAGGGTTCCACATACTCTCTCTCCTCAGTTCTATTATTCTATAATAGTCTTTTCATAGAGCTTTTCAGAAAGCCCATCTTCCTTTCTGTTTCCCAAGCCACAGAATTCTGGTCCTGGTATCTCCCCTAAATCAGCTAGTTTTTCTGCTGCACATCACCTCAAGGACATAACCAACCTTGCTTTGAATGATGGAGTTGTCCAGTCAATCTGGTCTAAGAGGAATGAGTAAGCATATGAAACTTATATCAGAATCAAAGAGATCTTAGCTTGAATGCCAGATGGTGACACTAAAATCATTTTACATGCAGAAAATAAAAGCCACAAGGATTCTCAAAAAAGCAAAATAAGGGCCTCCCCTGGTGGGTTGCGAAGCTGCCCGCAGCCTCTGCAGTGCCAGTTCGATCCCCAGCCACCGGCGAGGGTCCCACATGGCGCGCTGCTCCCCTCAGCAGTGTACTTCCTCAGTCTGCCAGTTTTGCTCCCCGCTCTGCCTCTGGTAAATTCTCTCACCCTCCCGTGCTTCTGACTGTACCCATTGCTTGTATAAATAAATAAATAAATCTTTAAAAAATAATAAAAAACAAAATAAAATGAAGTCAGTTAACCTGCACCCAACATTAAGAATCCTTGCTTATATGTAAGCTGCTTGAATCTAGTTTTGCTAGCTTCAAAAGGTAACTACTAAAAACCACCCCTCACTGACTTCCACAGTAATTCAAATCTTAATTTATAAGGGCTATCACTTCTTAAAAGCGGGAGAGAGAAAAGCTTTAGTATAATTATCCAATATCTATTCAGCAGAAAAAGGTAGAGTATTAAAACCTGAAGTGATTCCCCAAAACATAATCCATATCACAATTCTTTTACCACAATCTATGTAAAGCTATGATTAACAATCAACCAAAATTTAGACAAGTTCCCTCCTTAAACCCCAGTTTCTCAGTGATTTTGAAAATAAAGTTTAATTACTTAAAAATTAGTTTATGGCTTTGGAGTATAGCAATGGTCAAATATGCACATTAACTCTGATTTTAAAAAAAGATGGCTTTTTAAAAAAATATAATGGAACTAACAAGTTTTAAGTTTTCTTCAATATTCTTTCAGAAGTTACCTGTCAGAGCTACATATCTGACATTGATGCTTGAGGTTTGAGGTACTAAATATAAGGACATTCCTTCCTCACCGTCCCCCAATAAGTAAGAATTCAAATTAAGGGCAAACTAAACTGACTTGATTAAGCAAGCTGACTGATGTGACTAGTTCCAATTCCATATTGTGTTGTTCTCCCCCCACCCCATTATTTTTTTGGTCCATAAGAAAGGTATTAATGTGCTCTCCAAATGCCAAGTAAAAAAAATCTATTAATGATTCATTACCTAGTATTTTTAAATTTGCTATTCTTTTAATAGGGCATTTGGGCCTCCCTGGTGGCCTAGGGGTTAAGTTTCAGCACTATCACCAATATGGCCTGAATTGGATCCCCAGCCAGGGAGCTAACCCACATATGGCACAGCACACTTCCCTGTCTTGCCCATTGCTCCCTTTAGCAGTGTATTTCAGTAAATCCACCTGTTCTGTTCCCCACTCTATCTCTGGTAAACCCTCCCCTGGCCCCACCTACACTCCAGTTCTTCTATACATAGAAAAAAGGAAAAACTTTTCTTGATTTAAAAAAAAAAAAAAAAAAGTACCTTATTAGAAATCAGATATTTTGACCTGGTGTTGGACAGCTCAAATTTATTTACTTCAAGCTTGTTTTTCCAAAATGGAAATCACTTTTTTATATGAACTAATCCAATCAAACTATATGAACTATGTGAGCTAATCTGATCCAAGCTAATCTCAAATCTTCCTGCTCTTAATATAAACTAATCTCACTTGAGTATTGATTATGAAAACTGTATGGCCAAGTAAAATGTTTCCAAGTTTAAAAGGCAGTGAATGGCATGATCTTGGGTCAAGCAGTATTTAATGACATTATCTACCTAAAGCCAGCACTATGATGCAAAATATCCCTCATTTCATTATTCAACACATTAAGAAATTAATCTATTATGCTTTTACTTAGGTCTTCTTACACAAAGTACTTGCCAAAAAATCTCAGAGTCCAGTATTCAATTATAAGGAGTAAACAGTTTTTATTACCGTCCTAGGAACTTATTTTATATGGTTTGACTGTCAAGTGTATGTAAGGATGAAAGGCTAGGCATTGGTCAAGGTACCAATTGCCAAAAAGGGCTTTACTAGCAACAAATGGTACATAAAGATGGCAAGCACTCATTGCTCAAATCACTATTTCTAAGACTAAGAAGAGGCAAAAGAGTCAAGGAGTAAGTTAATTCCTAGGAAATGAAACCCTAGATGGCCAAGTGGGGAAGGAGGGTATTCTCAGCATGTATAATAAACAAAGCCAATTAGTAAGAAAATTGCCTCACAAGTTAAGAGTAAGATAAAAACAAGGTTAAAGAGACCCTTATAGCCACAACTGTGGTTAGATGTGTTGTTAGTCCATATAAACAGAATACCATTGCTTCATCAGATTATTTCTAAACTGATTTTCCAGGTAGAGATAATAATCTTAGGGTTGTTTTTCATTTGTTCATTCAAATATTTTAACAAACACTTTATGCCAAGCAGTACATAGGTGATAGGGCTATAAAGGCTAACAAAATTAAGTGTGCTACGTCGTTACCTGAATATTAAAGCTTAGTGCTTACTAAGACACTGGAGAGCAATCTGGGCAAGTAAACTTCTTTAGGCCTCAATTTCTGACACTGAAAAAGGGGGTTTACACCATCTAGGGTATTTGTGAGGATTAAATAAATTATTTGCCACATAATAAGTATTTAAATGTTATTATGACTTCACTCTTCTTTGTAATTAACTACTAGACATAGTGTATCTCAATAAGTCACTTTGTCACAGTCTCTAATTGAAACAAAGTTAACAAGCTCTGGCCTACTTAATACTATCCCTACTGAAGACACAAATCAAGTCTAGTCAGACTTGTTCTTCTAATACTGAAACAGCTGTATACTACCTGAATTTTATTCATTCATATTAATCTCAACACCCAGTCACAAACTCCCCTCCCAAAGCTGAACATTTCTAAGTCCAGGTGTAAGCATGGTCTTGAGCTCCTGCCTACATTTCACCAAGCACAATTTGGTCTAGAGTTTTAAAACTAAAATTTTTTTTTTGCTTATACAAAATGCCTCTAAATTAAAACCAATTACTTCATGTGCTACTTAATGTAGTGATAAACCATGGTTAGAAAAAGAAACCAAGTTTGCAATTATCTTTGCACCTTCTATGATGACTGTTGTCTGCAGGTAAAGCAAAAACCCAATAGTCAAAATTCTTATTGAAATTAAATCCTCACTACTTCCAGATTAAGTACCTCTTAGCAGAGGAAAATAGACACATCCAAACCTAGATTCAAATCTTCCCTCAGTCACTAAGTAGCTAACTATGCAAGTCAGGACCAGAATCCTTTTTCTAAATCTATTTCCTCTTTCTGAAAAGGAAGTTATCAACACCACTTCAGGGGGTGGGGGTGGGGAAGATTTGGAGACTAAAAACACTCATAAAGACCCTCCTATTGCCTGCTTAACCTAACAGGCAATACAGTGGGGAAGAAACACCTAGTCTCTCACCATCTGCCAAAGAACTAAGACTGTAAAGCTTAAATCAAATCTTGTTTCCAGTCAAAGCAGAGAAAAACAAGGGCACTGGAATAATTTTAGTTGGTAGGTGAAACAAAACACAACTGATTGAAATCTAGTACACAAAGCCAATCTTATGAAGACTAAGCCTAAGAAAAACAGGTTTACCATCCCTGCATCACACACTTATTCTTCAAAATCCAGTTTCCTAGAAGGAGTGAAACAGAGTAGAAAAACCTCAGTGTATGACAGAAGTCCTTTTGTGGCACAGGTCCAGATCAGGGAGCATGATGATAAAAAGGTGGGCTCAGGAATCAAAACTTCCTGGATTAAAACTCAGGCAATACTAATTCCCAGGTACATAACCTTGGGTGATACTTCATGTCCACCAGTCCATTTTTTTTGTTGTAAAACGGGGCACTATTAGTGTCTCCATCCAAAGACCTGCTGTGAAGTGCTCAGCAAGTGCCTGGTATGTACTTAAGTGCTCAATGGTCACTCCACCTTTTCACCATGAAAGCATACTGTGGGAAGCTTTAAAATTACATAACACCACCACCTTTCCCCATGACTCTCCACATATAACACTGGTTTGGGCAAGCACTGTCACCCTGAAAGTGTTCAAATGAACAGCTTTTCAAAAATCAACGCATATTCAACAGTCAAAGCTACAATGTGCTTCCCTTATTCGAGTACAGTTTTCAAGAGAAAGCAATGAGGACAACCAAGTGAGGATACTGAAACACAATCTATTAGCCAAGGTGAAATATCTTCTGGTCTGACAAGCTTCCTTCAAGTTTCCACCACTTGGAGTCTTTGTTAGGAACCTTTTCCAGTTATTTTTGCACAAAGGGGTCTTTGTTGGTACAATGGCTTCCTCAGTTGTTCCCAGACAAATCCTTTCACACCAATACTTCCATTAGGGAGTACTAACAAAATTCACCTCTTTTTCAAAAGATCTCACTGAAAAAGGTTCTCAGTGCCATTCTGTTTAAATATCACTGGCAGCACTAGTTCCCATCTCCCCCCCCCCCCCAACATTCAAGTGGAGTATCTCCAAGCCATTCCTCCAACATACCATATAAGGGGCAGCTCCACCCCTGTTTCTCCGTATATGGTCATATCCTAGATCCACCCACAGACTTATCACATACAACCAGGAACCTACTCCAGATCTGACCCACCACACACATTCACCCACCCTAAAATGCCAAACATAACTAAGCTCCTCCCTCTACACTCACTTTATTTCTAACAAGTCCCAAACTTTTAGAAGTTGGGTGAAGAAATTAAGGGGAGGAAACAAACAAAAAAAACGACAGGACTTCCAAGCAACAGCCTTCAATTTTTAATGATTCCGAACATCACCCACTTGTCCAACCTAATATTAACAATCCTCTTCCTCCGAAAAAGTAATCGTGCAGTCCGACGGGGACACAAGGGATCAGCGAAGCACGTTCTAACAATCCTAAGCCCATTATTAAAACACAGGCACCTCTACACCAACACCCCTCGGCTCCACACACAACCATTTCAAACACGTTCAAGGTCTAGTTTTCTACACCTTCAGATCAGATGCCAACTTTCCGGTCACCCATTTCTGAAGAGTGGAGGGGAGTGCTGGCTGTCTCGTTACCACGGTAACTATGAAACGTCCGGCTGCCCAGGCCCGGGAGCTGATTTTACCTTCAGATCCTTCTTGGTAACGTCGGTGTGGGAGACGGCCCGGATGGTCCCGGAGAGCCAGGGCCACTCGGCGACGCGCTCCACGTCCCAGCTGTCGTGGGCGCCGTCGCTGCCGTCGGCTGCGGACAGACTGAGGAATCGCTTCCCCACCAATACTGGCCAACTTTCTCCGAGCGTGAGCACCATGGTTTCCACGCCAGCAGGAAGGGCTCCTCCCTGCAAAAACACAAAAACAAAATGCGTTGGGGGCGGCCGGCGGGAGGGGGCCCGAGCAGGGGCGGAGGGAGGGGGGCCAACCCCCGCGAGGAGAGCCGGACCCCAGACGGCGGCGGGGTGCGAGGGAGGACCCCGCACCCGCTCTCCCCACCCGCGCCCTCCCCGCCCCCCAGTCCCTCCCCCACCGCAAACACGGGCCTAAGCGCCGCGTGACCCTCGCTCCCTCAAGTTTCGCTTTCCAAAAACCTTAAACCTCAACGTACAGGGAGTGAGGACACAATTATTTGCGGCTTCCGTGGATTTTAAAGTGTTTGCCCTCACCCCGAGAAAAAAAAAAAAGGCCTCGACGCAGAGGGCCCGTCCCAGGCGGCCGGGTCCCCGCCCCAGGCGGCCCCGCGGGAGGGGCGAGCTCGCGGTTCCGCACTTGCCCCGCCGCCCCGCCCCGACAGCCCGCTTCCCGGCCGCCGACGCCCGAGCGCCCCTCGCTCCGGCCTGGCCGCGGCACGGGGACGGGAAGGCCGCGGATTCCGCGCCTTCACCTTTCTTCCTCGTCTCCCCGCAGCCGAGGCCGCGGCGCTCTTACCCCGCCTCCCGCCTCCCTGAGTCACCGGCGGCAGCCACCGTTCCCAGCCGCCCAGCCGACTCTAGCTCTGACTTGGTTCAAGAGCTCTCACAAGACACGCACAGCCTCCAGGGCCCGCCCCCTCCGAGCCGCTTCCGCTGTTCATTGGCTGAGTCCAAGACACTGGGCGAGGCGCGTAAGGAAATAACCCGCCGCCATTGGTCAAACCGGCGAGGGCGGGGCGAGAGAAAAAAACAATTCCTTGGCTGCCTCCTCCCTTACCCCTCCCCCTTCCGACTCCCGGACGACCCCCATTAGGTTAAAGTACGCAGAACGTAAACGAGAGATCCCTCCGCCACAAGCCATTCTTTCCATTAGTTGCCTCACGGTATGCAAAAAGGACCGCGAAATTGGTTATCGACTTTAGGACTCATAGGATAACTGCTGTGATGCACAGTTAATGCCTAATAGCGAACCCCAGGGCTGTAAATGCCCATTGGACTGCTCTTCAATTGCGTAGGCTGTCGACCGAAGATGGGCCTTCCACTTGGCGGAAGAATCTCACAGGAAAGGGGTGAGGGCGGTACAGAGTCGGAGGGGGAGGGAAGGGACGAGAACGTGCGGTTTCAGGCGTACTCAGCTAGAGGGAGGAGCGACTGTGCGCTTCAGGGTTGTGCGCAGGCGCCTCGTGGAGCAGAGGCTGAAGCTTGGGCTGACGGGTGAAATGGCCGCGGGAGGCGCAGGCGCACGTGGTGGTGATCATGGAAGTCTAAAGTCCGCCATTTTGAAGGAAAAATGAAGAAAGGCGTGGAGTTACAGAGAAAATGACGTTCATTAAATCAGAGCAGAAGAAACTATTCCGTACAAATCAGAATGGAATTTCTTTTTAGTGTAAAGATAGATTGAGAAGATAAGTTGAAACTGACAAATAAATTGAAAAACAGGGTTAAGGCCTAAGTGATGGAATAGATGTGGTAGAAGAGGTGACTTTGAAGGACAAAGGAGATAAAAATTGATACTGTGCTTTGGAACTTATTTTTTTGGCTAAATGAGGAAGAAATGAGATAAAAGAACTAAAGATCTCTTATACAGCTGGGGCTTAATAGGGCATCACATTTAGTCCTTAAGATGATTAGTAAAGAACTCAAAATTCCAATTTTACGAGTGTGAAAACTGAGAATCAGAAAAAGTTGAGAAAGGTGTTCAAGGGATTATAGCTACAAATAAAAGCCAGATGTTAATTTTCAGCATAAATGTTCTGAATACATGACAGTAAATATTTTTTTAAATTAAGAATAAACAATGAAGACAAATTGGATTTTTAACCAGCAGACCTTTATGAGGAGTATAAATGGAACAAAGAAAACCTATCCAGTCCAACAAATGTCAGAAATGAAATGAAAAAAGAAAAATAAACTAGATAGAAGGATGTTAAACAAAAAATGAGAGAAATAAGTCAAAATATTAGTATTTACAATAAATATAGTAAATATAAATGGGTTAATTTTACTGACAAGTTAAAAAGACATCCTGTATTAAAAACAAAATCCAGCTATAAATTGACCACAGTTTAACAAACTCCAACAATGACACAGAAAGCTTGAAAATATTAGGTTAAAAGATCTACTGGCCAAAAAGTAATGAAAGGAAAGTAATACAGGAATATTAATATAATTGAAAGCAAGGCATCAAAAGTAAAAAGGATTTTATTTTCATGAAAGATAAAGTCCTCAAAGATAATATACAATGCAAGCTGGTATGACTGGAAATAGAGTAGCCTAAGGTAAGGCTAAACTATTACAATAATGAGAAAATTTTCAACAATCTGCAATCCAAGTAAAATATATAAATATATATGTCCCAAAAATAGGTACCTCAAAGAGATTTTAAAAATAAGTGAGGGTATGGAGGACTTAGGTTACATAATTAACGACTAATGTTAAAAACAATCACTTGGGACAAATTCTACCAAACCTCAAGGAACATAAAATTTCTGTTACATTCATAGTTTCAGAATGCAGGGAGAATATTCCACCAACTTCATAAAATTTGCCAAACCCTGTTATGAAATCCAAAACAGGAGTGCACAAGAGTGGAAAAACTATAGCTCAATTACACTTATGGAACTAATATTCTTATCTAAAATAATAGTAAATTAAATCCAACAGTATATATATATTTAGAGAATAACCATGATTGTTCAGGGTTTTCATATGAATACATGGAGGTTTCACACTAGAAAATTAGTTCACCACAACAGGTGATAAGAGAAAAATCATGTTATTTTTTGTTGTCTTAAAGGGGACTACAATTGCATTGAACATTAAACAACCTAGAAAACTAGGAATGCTAAGAGCACACACTTGTACTATATATCTGTGATTAACAAATAATATAAAACTTACTAGAAAAGTAAAAATATACATTTTTTTAGAAAAATATCCGCACATATAAGTTGGGAGGCATCGACAAGTTTGTTCTTTTCAGTATTTTTTAAGGTTGTGAAAAATTGTAAATAATCTAAATATACTTTAATTCTGGAATGCATAAATAAAATTAATAAATGGAATATGAAACATGATGGAAAGCTTATACCATATAAAAAGGAATGGAATATATTTAAATGTACCAATAAGAATTAATTAGCAAAACAATTTTTTTTTAAGTTTTGTCTTATTTATTTATTTATTTTAAGATTTATTTATTTATACAAGCACTAGGTACAGTCAGAAGCGCAGGAGGGTGAGAGAATTCACCAGAGTCAGAGCGGGGAGCAGAACAGGCAGACTGATGAAGTACACTGCTGAGGGGAGCAGCAGGCGGCAGGAGAGGTCTGCACACCATATGGGACCCGCGCCCGGTGGCTGGGGATCGAACCAGTGCTGCAGAGGCTGTGGGCAGCTTCGCAGCCCAGCGCTCAACCGCTGCGCCACTGGGGAGGCCCAAGAAAAGAAGATTTTAAGAATAATTTCATCCTTTCTTCTTTATTTTTCCATCTCGATCTCCTAATGCAGCGTTTAAGAAGTTACAGATCTAAAATAAGCAATATTAAAACAAATGCTGATGACCTGTGAAATAAAAATAAATCCAACTCAGTAATTCTGCCTTTAGCATAGGCTGTGCTAGTAGGACCTGGGTAGTATTTCTTTTTTTTTTCCAATTTTTTTTTTTTAAGATTTATTTATTTATACAAGAACTGGAGTACAGGTCAGAGGAGCGGGAGGGTGATTAGAATTCACCAGAGACACAGCAAGGAGCAGAACAGGCAGATGGCCCAAAGACACTGCTGAGAGAGCAGTGGGCGATACAGGAGAGGTCTGCCCGTGCCATGTGGGTTTCTGCCCGGTGGGCCGGGAATCGAACCAGTCTCACAGAGGCTGCAGACAGATTCACAGCGTGGCGCTCAACCCGCTGTGCCACCAGGGAGTCCCAGGAACTGGGTAATATTTCAAAAAGCCCGGGCCTCCTGGTGGTGCAAGGGGTTAAGATGCAACCTATGAAGCTACCCGCAGCCACTGCAGCATAATTTTGATCCCTGGTCGGAGAAACCCACATGGCGCAGCAGACCTCTCCTGTCTTCGCCCGCTGCTCCCCTCAGCAGTGTATTTCAGTCAGTGGGCCTGTTCTATTCCCCACACTGTCTGTGGTGAATTCTCTCACCCTCCCCACACCTCTGGCCTGTACCCCAGTTCTTTTTTAAAAAGTCTATAAAGTTTTATCATCTGTATGATAAAATATCCACAGCCAATCAGCTGTGCTTCTTGGTCCTACCCCCTTTGGTCTCTACTTTACATTCCATCTCAATGTCCTTAATCCTTTGATCTCACTAGTTCAAGTATATTGCACAATGCAAACAACATCTGCCTTAACATATTAGGATAATTTTCCTCATTCTTCAAAGGAAAATGCTGTGCTACTTTGCTATTTTAAAATTAATTTTTAATTTTATAAACACAGTAATGGACTATGTGTGCATAAATAAAATACATAACTATAAACATCTATTTCCTAAAAATTACAGATATATTGTTTTCATGGCTCTCTTTAAAAAAATAAATCATTTAACATTACTTAATCTTGTCTTATGAACAACCCTACATGGTAGATATAACGGAACAATTTTATCTGTGAGGAATCTGAGCCCCATAGAATTTAGATAATTTAACTTATTATGCAGAACCAGGTCACAAAACAGGGTTCATGAGTCAAAGCCCATGTTCTTACCAGTGTACTGCTGCCTCTCCTTATGTCTGTTGTTCCACTAATACAGTTAAGAAACTCTAGCAACACTGCTAATAACCCCACAAGAAAGAACCCCTCATCCCCAGGGAAGTTCTTAAAGGCTAATGGCACTCTGTGGGAGATGAACCTGATGACAAAAGCAGAGATTGACTGGAAGTACCAGGCAATAATAGCTACCCTGGAAAAGAAGAGGAAGGAGAAGATCAAGATCCATTACCAGAAGAAAAAAACACAGCTCATGAGGCTATAGAAGCAGCCAAAAAAAATGTGGATAAGCAAATTAAGAAGTTCACAGAGGGCCTCAAGATCCATGAACTCCTGGGGTATGATTTTCAACTTGTTGTGGTGGGTAGACCCCTTCCTGGGGCTCACAGAGGCTGTGACAATGTCTGTAGAGGATGCTTCTGAATTCTGTCCCGGAGCTCACCTGTCTGCGAAGCATTACTGTGTAGGGGTCTTGCCAGTTCCAGTCTATTGTTTACAGTGTCCAAGGGGAGCCAGGTCTCACCTTGTTGTCCTGGTCGGGTTACCAGCTTGGCCCATTCCCCTGCTTTCTGGGGTCCCCCTCTGTATATCACTCCTAGCTTACGCTGCAATTGTCTTTTTTTCCTTGTTTACAATGAGTAGGAGTATTTCTGTCCCATTGTTGCAAGTCCACCTTGTGCTTGTAAGATAAGCAGAAATAGCAAATGACTGTCATGACCACCATCCAGTTTCACATCCAGTCCCTTCTTCCAGGTTGATCCTCATCTTCACTTCCAAGAGTAAATACTTTTTCCTTCTATACAGGGCTGCATATTATTATTATTACTTTAACAGGTAATAATAACAGGAGGTAGAGGGGGAACAAAAAGAAACCCAGATTTTTGATTTGGAACATGAATGCCCAGCTAAAGACTACATTTTTCAACTTTCCTTCCAGTTGTGGAATTCATATTAGCTGAGTTCTGGCTACTGAATGTTAGTGGACATGTTAGTGGGAAAAAGGAGGGCCACCCCAGGACCCCCAAACCTACACACTCTTAATGTGTTCTGCCAGCCACTGCATAAGAATAAAACGTACTCTTAGTGTATTAAGATCCTTGACAGAAAAGAAATTTAATACAATTAGTATGCAATAGAGAGAAGAGAAATAATATAGTTAAAACACAATAGTTTCCAATTAAACCCCCAAGTTACCCATCCCCTCATGGTTAAATGTCCAGTCAAATAGGGATGGCCCAAAATGAGGCCATGGATGCCTGAAAGCCTGCCACTAGTCTAAGGCACCTTCTGATGAGGAACCATAGGAAAGGGACAGAAGGGACCAGGCAAGTCTGTAAGGAAAAGAGCAAAATCAAAATACAAATCAAGGTAATGGCTGACATTCAGCCTCCCCAGAGGTCTCTCACCCATGCTTCTTTTAAGTGTCTCCTTTCTTGTCCCCGGTCCCTGGCATAAGCCCAAGGCTGAGAAATAAGCACAGCTTCTTCTTTACATGTCTCAGCTCCACGTGGCTCCTCTAAGTCTTATTCCCATAAGTCTCCATCTGATCCTTTCTAGCTTCTCCTTGATACCCAGCTCTACCCTTCAATAAGTGGGGCAGGGAACATGGAACCTCCCCTTTCTATGGGAATTACACTATTACAGACAGTGAATGAGACTTTCAGATATTCTTACTGAATAGTGACTGGGTGCATGCTTTTCTTCCTTTTTTTTTTTTTTCCAGTAATGTAGATGTGATAGCTTAATTCCTGCAGCTATTGTATGCAGGGCTAACTGAAAAAGTGTAAAGAATAGACAATGTGTTTACTAGATAATCAAAGTGAAGTTTCAAACCCAGGAAACAGCCCAAACAGATCTTTATGAGACCTGTTTCAGAGAAGAATGAGTTTGAATCCAGTTTACAAAGCCAAAAACAGAGTGTCATCAACACCAAGCACATAACTATTCTTGATAACTGTACCTTAGCCTCTAAATTGTCCTGATCCAAAGACCTCCTGATCTAGAGTATAGCTAAGCAGCATCCAATCTCCTCCCCTCCTAAGAATATCCTGCAGCAATGCAAAGGCTGGGTGCCCATTGTTAAACCACTTATTTTACTCTGAAAAGACTGACTTATACCTTCAGGCAGTAGATTTTGCATACAAGGTGGTGTCAGTGTAGAAGTCTTGTTATTTTTGCCCTCCAGGCAAGTGGCTGGAGGCCCCCAGAAAATTTTACATTATGTCTACAGAAGTAATCTTGGGAATGGAAGCCAGTAGAACAGATAAAAGTTTGCCTCCTTGAGAGTGTGGTGTCCTAGTCCAGCTCTCAACTAACCAACCTCTGTATTTTTTAAAAGTGAGAGAAACCAATTTGTTTAAGCTATAGTTGTTTTCAGAGTATTTCATTACTCACAGCAGAACCTAATTCTAATGTAAAGGAACTGTGAGCTGTCAGACAGGACTATTTTGCTGAGGTACTTCAACTAGGCCGACCTTGGTGATGTTTAGAGAAGAGCTGAGAGTATAGGAGGAATCCAGGATGAGTCCCAGTTTTCTGGAATCAGCCATGGGGTGACACTATCCACAAGATGGGACACAGGTAAGAAAACTGGTTTAGTGCAGATGTAACTTAGTATAAGGACACAACTTTGTTTTTTATTTTTCAGCTACAGAAGAATCATTTAACATTTAATCAAATTTACTGAGCATCTACTACATGTCAGGCCCTGTTCTAGTAACTGGGGAGACAGTAGTAAGTAAATTAATAAAAAAAAATTCTTGGGCATCCCTGGTGGTGCAGGCAGTTGAGTGCTGCACTGTGAAGCTGTCCACAGCCTCTGCAATGCAGGTTCGATTCTGGCCACCCGGCGAGAATCCCACATGGCCCAGCAGACCTCTCCTGGCTTGCCCGCAGCTCCTCTCAGCAGTGTATTTCAGTCAGTCTGCCTGTTCTGTTCCCTACTCTGTCTCTGGTGAATCCTCTCACCCTCCTGCACATCTGGCCTATACCCCGGTTCTTGTATAAATAAATAAATCTTAAAAAAAAAAAAAATTCTTGCCCCTCTGTAGTTTACATGCTAGTGGGGAGATGGGAAAAATTACATGGCATATTGTATAGAATATTAGATGATGATAAATACTATGAAGAAGAAAAAACAAAATAATAATGGGGCTCTAAGTGAAAAGGTTACATCTGGGCAGAGTGCCCAGTGCTTAGGATGTGTGGAAACAAGCCAAGTGGGTAACAGAAGGAAGGTTGTTCTAGATAGGAGGACCAGCACGTGAGCTAAGGCAATAAGCTGTTTTCACTGCATGTTATTTTCATTTCAGGACCCATGCCAATGAAGCACCTGTCTATGCAATATTGTTGATCATTGTGGCAGAGGGAAAGAAAATAAGAATTGCGTGCTTGTTCTTTAAACTTCAGCTTCAAAGTGATCCACTTGGACCTCCCTGGTGGCTCAAGAGGTTAAGACGCAACCTATGAAGCTGGCCATAGAAACTGCAGCAAGAGTTCGATCCCCAGCCAGGGAGATATCCACATGGCACAGCAGGCCTCTCCTAATTCGCCCGCTGCTCCTGTCAGCAGTGTATTTCAGTCAATCTGCCTGTTCTGTTCCCCACTCTGTCTCTGGTGAATCCTCTCAACCCCCACACCTCTGGCCTGTACCCCAGTTCTTATATGCATAAATAAATAAATCTTTAAACAAAAAAACAAAACAGGCCTCCCCGGTGGCGCAGTTGGTTGAGCATAGCACTGTGAAGCTGTCCGCAGCCTCTGCAGCGCAGGTTCGATTCCTGGCCAGCCAGGGAGATTCCCACATGGCTCAGCAGACCTCTCCTTCTCGCCTGCTGCCCCCCCTCAGCAGTGTATTTCTTTAGTCTGCCTGTTCTTCTCCCTGCTCTGTCTCTAGTGAATCCTCTCACCTGCCCACGCTTCTGGCCTATACCCCAGTTCTTGTATAAATAAATAAATCTTTAAAAAAAAAAAGTGACCCAGTTCATTTCTGGTAACACATTACGTTATTCCTGAGTTTGGGTTGGAGAATTTCATAAAGGAAAGAGAAAGGGGAAAATTCAGGGAGAATGAAAGAGTTAAAAGTATTTCCAAATATTACGCAGTGTTTGCTTCTTGAAGGTCATGCTGAGAGGATACAAAACATAAATCAATAGTTTTGTGGTGATGTTAAAGATACCATAATTAGCACCATCAATGGAAACAGACTTGTGGTGAACCACAGCAGTAAGCAAAGCCACTTAGGGAAATCACTCAAGAAGCACATCTGTGAGTAAACCACTGTGTGAAAATGAGAAGGTATGTCAGCACAGGTTGCATCCTTAGCTCTTCTCTTTCTCTTAACATCTCACATCCAATCCATCATCAAAGTTTTAAAAATACACTTATAATCTGACTGCCTCTTACCATCCTACTGCTACTTCATCTCCAACCAAGAGAATGGCAACAGCCTCCTAACTGGACTTCTGCTCTTGCCCCAAGGAGGAGTCTTGTTGCATATTGTCAAAATATTTTGCAAAAAAATGAGACAACTTGCATTGCCTTCATAGTATTGAAAAAAATTTACAAATTTTGTTTTGGTTAATTTGCTACAAGTAATCAACATGAATCAGGTTGTTTAAAATCTGCTTTTCTTTGATATGACTATTAAGGCCCTTGAGTAGGTGAATAGCTAAACTGTGTTAGATTCAGATAACAAAGTATTACTTAGATGGCTATATTATGAGCTATCAAACCATGAAAAGACATGGAAGACACTTAAATGCATATCACTCAGAAAAAGTGCCAACACGAAAAGGTTACATATATATTAGGAAATTGTCACCTATCCAACATACTTTAAGGATCTGGTGCCATGCCTATGCTCCCAGTTCCTTTAAGTACACATTAATTCTTTGGGTTTGTAGTTCCTCTCCATCCTTAACAGTCAACTGGGCTATGTCAGGACTTGACCTGGTTATTAGTCTGGTTGCCAGAAGAGATGTGGGTGCATCCTGAGGGAGCAAGCATTATCTTGTAAGGCACCTGTCTTATTGGAGACTTATGTGCTCTTCAAGCAAGGGGAGAAGCATTATTTTTCAACAAGGTGACAAGGGAGTGGGCTACTCCTACAGGTCCATAGAATTCAGTGGAATCTGAGCATTTTGAAGTGCTCAGTTGAGTCTACCCAAATATTCCCATCTTAAGTTTCAGGATCCCACTACTTACCTTTTAGGCGCCTGACTATGGATGGCCATTGGGCTAAGAATCCAGCATTCCCCATGCTCCACAATAATGATTAATTTCTGAGCTTGAGTCTGATCCTCTGTCCTGCCTTCCAGCTACAGAGTCTCTGTCAACACAGCAAAGGTCACCTAATCACATAGTCCCTCTGGTCACTGTCTCCTTCATACCTCTCCAGTGCTGGGATTCTGTATTTGACCAATCACCAGTTATAGAGTCCTCATTGCCAGCTAGGCAGCAAATTGTCTATTTCCCAAATCTTTCTTTACAGATGGTAGCCTAAGACTTGTCCTAGCACTGACCATTCTAGAAAGAATTCCCACTCTGAAATGGAGAATTGCACACTATGCTCCCATAGAGAGGGTTTTGGACAGTGCTAGCTAGAGGTGCACCTGTACGAGAGGAAGAAGGTAGGATTGGACACAGAGAGACGCTAGCCTGGAATGTGGTTGTAACTGAGGCCTCAGCACAACCTGGGAGGAGCTCTGGAGCTGGAATGACCCTCTAGAGTTGACCCAAACTGAAGCAAGGGAGACCGGTCTTCTGATCCCCATACCTGTCAGTCACTAGCTGTGAGCTGCTCCACCCAGGAAAGTCCCCTAAAGCCAGGGTAATTCTGGGGCCTCCCTGGTGACTCAAGGGGTTAAGCACAGCACTGTAAAGCTATCCTCAGCCTCTGCAGCACGTTCAATACCAGCCGGCCAGGGACCTACCCACATGGTGCAGCAGACCTTTCCTGTCTCGCCTGCTGCTCCCATCAGCATTGTATTGCAGCCAATCTGTTCTGTTCCCCACTCTGTCTCTGGTGAATCCTTTCACCCCCTGCACCTCTGGTCTGTACTCCAGTTCTTGGATGCATAAATAAATAAATCTTAAAAAAAAAAAAAAAGCCAAGGTAATTCCCAGTGAAGAGCAGTAGTGAAGAGCTGTATTGAGATTAGAGATAGGTGTGTCCCTCTGAGCATAAATATGGGGGAAACACCATAGTACCCGCTATAGCATGGCTTCCACCTCTCGGTGCATGTCCTCAGATAGCCACAGTCATACAGCACGCATACCTCCTTATGACCAAGATATTCTGGAGCAAGCGTTTCTCTCTTTTTAACTAACTTCTGAACTTTTGGTGGGGGGTGAGGGAGTGAGTTTGCAAAAAATGTAGTGGGCTGTTCCCCCATGCCATTTCAGAGCCATGGGAAATTAGGTGAGGTTAATTAACTAGGATCTCTGTGTCCCTGGCATCCCATTAGCCATTTTTGCTCCAAGGGTACTACAGCCTGAGGTGAAAAACTCCTGTGGGCAGCAGCATTCTGGAGAGGAAGACTCAATAGGGTTCTTCTGCTCTCAGATCTCCAAATATACCTCAATTTCTGTGCTCCTCACAGTAGCCACTAACCACAAAGAGGTATTTTACCTTAAATGAAATTTAAAGCTCAGTTCCTTGGTCAGATCAGTCATATTTCAGGGGCTTAACAGATACCTATGACATGGCTACTGCCTTGGGGGGTGCAGATAAAGAGCATTTCCATCATCTCAGAAATTTCCACTAGACTGTTTTTCTCTTCCATTTGGATCTAATGTAGGTGGGTTAGATCCTCTCCTCCGAGACCCCTGCCAAACCTGCAACTCTCTTACGCCCCTCCAGCTGTCATTTTCCACAGGCCAGAGAGAATTTTCATCTCCTCTGCAAATGTGTGTATGGCAGGTCAGGTGGGAGTTGTGTTGGTTAATAGTTAAAACTCTTCCCATTTAGTCTTCCCATTATTATTCTTCCCCCATGATTTCTTCAGTAATCTTTGTCATTAAATTGCTGATCTTTCAAGGTTTCCCTGGTGGCACAAGTGGTTAAGACGCAACCTATGAAGCAATCCACAGCCTCTGCAGCATGAGTTCTATCCCCGGCCAGGAAGCAACCCACATGGCACAGCAGACCTCGCCTGACTCACCCACTGCTCCCCTCAGCAGTGTATTTCAGTCAGTCTGCCTGCTCTGTTCCCCACTCTGTCTCCGGTGAATCCGCTCACCACCCTCTACACCTCTGGCCTGTACCCCAGTTCTTGTATGCATGAAATAAATAAGTCTTAAAAAATTGCTGATCTTTCATCAGATCATGAAAAAATGAAGGCGTTGGTCACACGGTGATGTACTGAAAGTATCCTATGAAAATGCAATTTCTTTTATTATAGAGGATGCTGTTAACATGGATGTTAATATTCCGTATTAATTAATTATATCATTAATTTTTAAAAGATTTATTTATTTACACAAGAACCTGGGCACAGGCCAGATGCGCGGGAGGGCAAGAGGATTCACCAGAGACAGAGCAGGGAAAAGAACAGGCAGACTGACTGAAAACACTGCTGAGGGGAGCAGCGGGCTAGGCAGGTGAGGTCTGCTGCGCCATGTGGGATCCTTGCAGGCCAGCTGGGTTCGAACCCTTGCTGCAGAGGTTATGGACAGCTTCACAGCATGGCGCTCAACCGCCTGCGCCACCAGGGAGGCCCTTTGTATTAATTTAAATGAACATTTGAAGTGATTGTTACATTGTGTGCCATGTCTTTAGCATAACTGAGTTTGGTTAAAAGGAAAAAAAAAAAAAAAACAACACCTGAATTCTGGAACACTGATCTAGCAAGCGAAAAGAAAGTTCAACTTATCCCGGTGATTGTTTCAGAAGGAGCATCGGATACAAATAAATTGGTAAAAACCAAGCAGGCAAAGGGAGATATTGAGGAGGGAGGGTGGGAGGGTCTGTAGTCAGTAAATAAACTGTGGGCTGCCCTGCTATCAGCTGTCAGAAACAGCATTCTAAGACCTTGTTATCACACTGCTGCATGTTTCTGTACTATTCTTGCACAGAAAGAGAAAAGATCCAAGACAGATATGAAGAGGAAATGAGAAAGGCAGAAACAGACACCCCACACATATCCCAGAGGAGCTGTAAACAGGCAGTTAAATGTCTGTGCTCCTGGAGAGAAAAAACATCGTGAATGTAAATTCCCAAAAGGAATTATGAAGTCAAGCTTCTCTTATGCTACTGAATGTTAGAGATGTGCATATTCCTTAAAATACACTTTTTCTTTTAATTATAAAAGGAACACATGCTTCGTCTGGGAAACATGAAAAAATATAGATAAATACGAAGAAAATTTGATCACTATCTAGAGATAAACACCTTTATAATTTCCTTCTATTTTATTATACACCCATATATAGCACCCATTTATTTTAACATAATTGGGAATCTATTGCAGATGCATTATTTTGGTTCCTTTCCCATTTATGCTCTATCATGAACATTTTCCCATTTCATTAATTTTTTTTTAAAGATTTATTTATTTATACAAGAACTGGGGTACATGTCAGAGGTGCGTGGGAGGGTGAGAGAATTCACCAGAGACAGATCAGGGAGCAGAACAGGCATTGTTCGTGTTAGGGGGAAAAGGATGTCCTAAAGCTAATTCCATACAGGCTTTGTGGACTCCACCCCCACCCCAGGTCAAAGCCAAAGACACTGGGAACTCCAAATCCCATCACCACCAAAGGGAAGGTAGCTGGGACCTGAGGGTGGGGTTAAGCAGCCAGGTTGATTTAAAAGGCAGACACGTGGGCTTAAGGGGGGATCTCCCCATTTTGGCTCTCCGCCAGCTCGCAGGGTCCGGCCAGCTCTGAGAGTGAATTTGGGTTTCCAGGTAGTCGGATCGGGTAGGACGCATTAAAGACCCTGTTTTCCTATTTTCTCCCTGAGTTGTACATTTTCCTTATTTCCTTTTCCCTTGTAAATAAACCTTTTATTAACCTTTTGTGTTTGCCTGTAGTGGAGTATTCAAAAGTCCCTTTAAAGCACGCGGGTGAGGACCCACAGCCAGGAACCCGGTTCAATATCGGGACTGCTCTATAACACTGGGAGCAGCGGGCGAGGCAGGAGAGGTCTGCCACGCCATGTGGGTTGCTCCCTGGCAGGCTGGGAATCGAACCCACGCTGCAGAGGCTGCAAGCAGCTTCACAGCGCAGTGCTCAACCCGCTGCACCACCAGACAAGCCCTAATTTTTTTTTTTAAATGTCACTTTTAATGGCCACATAATATGCTATCTTTTGAATACACCAAAATTTTTTAAACTGTTTTCCCGTTGTCAGATTTTGAAGCCATTTTTACCCCTTTTTATACATAGAACAGAAATGGACATTTGTTTGCATCTGCTTATCCTGGGTTGTTAGAAACCCAAAGAACATGAATTTGTACACAGATTTTTAAAAAAGATTTAGCTGGGGTACAGGCCAGAAGTAGGGGGAGGGGAGAAATGAGAGGATTCACCAGAAACAGAGTGGGGAACAGAACAGGCAGATTGACCAAAGTACACTGCTGAGGGGAGCAGCGGGAGAGTCAGGAGAGGTCTGCTGCGCCATGTGGATATCTCCCTGGCTGGGGATTGAACTCGTGCTGCAGTGGGTGCAGATAGCTTCATAGGTTGTGTCTTAGCCCCTTGCACCACCAGGGAGGCCCTGTACACAGATTTTGATGCACACGGGGTCAGGGTCAGTTGTCCATCAGGCAAGTCACCATCTGCTGAAACTCCAATTATAGACTGATTTAAGTAATTTTCTCAGGTAAGGAGTGTCCCATGTAAATCAAAGGAAACAGTTTTTTAATGTCCTGAGCATCCTAAGGTAGTTATTGTGTTGATTAACAGTTTCTTGCTTTTCAGCTCCAAATTCACCCTTTTTGACTGCTCTGTGAAAATGAGACTGGGACTGTCACAACCAGTATTAAAGTTTTGTCAGTAGAGAGCACTGGTGAGACATTGTGGAAGGAAAGTTTTACTTCCTGGTTCCAGAGTGCTTGCTCAGCAGATTCCTGCAGCAGGCTCCCTTGGCATCCCATCATTGACAGTTTTGTACCAAGTGCCTCCAATGATACCTCCCCTGAGGAGATTTCCCCAGTACCCAAGATGGCTGATTCTCATCTCTCCTGCTGCAATATCTCAGCAACTCCCCCAGCATGTGCACCACAGCAACCCCAGGGGTAGTGGCATATCCACTAGTCCTTTAGTCTTTAGGGTTCTATTTTGTTTCTTACTAGTCAATCCCTTATAATTCTAATCCACTACTAGAGTTAATATTTATATCTAGCTTTCCTCTTGAAATTGTGTGTTTTCTCTTTTCTGATTGCACCATGACTAATCTAGGGGCTAGGCTGCCCTGATCTCTTTAATGGGTGATGCAGCCTGACTCCTCAAGCTACCTTGGATATCAGCTCTGACCCAGCCCTAAACATTCTGTGCTGCATTGTTTTTTTAAAAAGATTTTTTTTTTTATGCATACAAGAGCTGGGGTACAGGCCAGAGGTGCAGGAGATGAAAGGATTCACCAGAGACAGTGAGGAACAGAACAGGCAGATTGACTGAAGGACGCTGCTGAGGGGAGCAGCAGGCAAGTCAGAAGAGGTCTGCTGCGCTGTGTAGGTTGCTTGCTGGCCAGCCGGGGATCGAACTTGTGCTGCAGAGGTTGTGTCTTTTTTTTTTTAATTTTATTTTTTTTTATTTTTTTTTTTTTTTGTGGGACCCTCACCGGTGGCCAGGGAATGAACTGGTGCTGCAGACCCTGCGGGCAGCCTTGCAGCCCAGCGCTCAACCACTGCACCACCAGGGGAGGCCCATCATAGGTTGTGTCTTAACCCCTTGTGCTGTCAGGGAGGCCCTTGTGCTGCAGTTTTAAATAATTCAAACTCTGACTTAGTTATCCTTCTATGTTTTCAGGTCAAAAGCCTTTTTGACATTTAATTTAAGAGGCAAAGTATAAGCACAACGGAAATATTGCTTCTTTCTCTTTTCTGATGGCCTCCCCCCAGCAGCCACCAAGTTTGGCCAATTCCTTCTCCAATTCTTCTCTCCTTGTCTCTATTGACATCTTTCTCATTCTTCTCTCCCCATTTCAGGCATCTAACCCTTTACATATAGCACACATTCTTGCCTTCACTAGCTTACACATTGTTCTATTCTGCACATAACTCTTCTACTAAAAACTAGACATCCAAGTTAACAGTGTCCGGCCATGACCTTGGATGATTAGTGACCTTGTGAACTAATAAGGATCATTTATTTTCCTTTTCTTGTTATTATCCAGAGCCACCATCAAATGAGGCTGCCTGACTTGTCAGGGAAATAAAGATACGTAGGATAACAGCTATTCTGCTCTGTTGAACTTAAAGGGAAAACTCCAGTTCAGCGATATTTGAATGGCTATTTAGTAATAATAAATTCCTCCTTTGCTTGCTGGAAATTGTAAACATCCTTCAAGATTCGAATCACTGTCATTGTTTCAGTAATGCTTCCCCTCAGCTTATCAGTGGCAAGTGCCCTTATCATGTTTATCTCTTCTTCACTGAAGAGGAGATCAGTTTGTTTTATTTAAAATCAAGTTTCCCATTGGATTGTAAATTCCTACTGAGAAAGTACCATGCCTTGTTAATTTTCAAGTTGACTTCTAAGTGCCTCATTAATGAATGTTATATTATCATATTAACAGTAATAAAATCAATACTGTAATAAACGTGCAAAGGATAAGAACAGAATAAGATGAATTTGAGACATGTGGTCCTCAAGCTTGGCTTTGTATCAGAATCTCTGGGAGGGCTTGTTAAAACACATATTCCTGGAGCTTATCTGTACAGTTTCTAATTCAATAAGTCTTTTGGGGTGGGAACTTTTGACAAGTTCCCAGGGGATACAGAAATTGGCAGAGACCACATTTTGAGAACCACTAGGCCAGCCCACCCCATCTTTTTAACAAGTTAAAAAAAATAAGTTTAATGAAGGTGGCCACTTTATAAGGATTTAACAGGCCCTCGAGATGCTGGGCAGCTTTGTGCTCAGCACATCAACACCTCACTCTGAGTGTTTACATTTGAGGGGCCCAAATGGACCTGCCAGACTTACCCTGAGGACGCCAGACTTACCCTGAGGACGTGAGCCCACTTCAGCAAGAGGTCTGAGGCTCTGAGTAACATGAGTCACGTAACAAATCAAAAGCTTTTAGGAAACAGCATGATTAGGTGCAAAAGTTGCTCTGCAGCAGAAAAGGGAGTCTGAACTGGTGGCTCCTCACCTGCTGGCCCAGAAACTCCAACAGACTCAGCTCATAAAGGACTTGGTTTGACCCAGGATCCTTCCCAGCAACCTCAAGTCCATGATTGCGGAATAGAAGCTAGCCATAAATTAAAGAACACAGGTTATAGCCAAGTATTTTTTGGTTTCTCTACTTGATTTTAGTTTCTCTTCCAGTCGTAAACAACTGGAAATTCCTCCCTACACTTGGTCTGTCTGGCAGGCAGGGGAGAAGGGCCTACCACAGATGCTCAGGGGATGTGAACCCGGAGCAGAGCAGTGGCTGCTAACCTGCCATCCCGAGTAAGGGACCACATCCCGTTCCTGGCCTTGGTCATTTCCCAGAATGCCCTGTCACTAGCCAATGGTGTCTGTGGTGTTACACGTGGCCACTCTGTCCATAGCTAGTGACCATAACACCGCTGTGACCACAAGTGCCCCTCTAATGGGGTTGGGGGTCTGTGTGAGAGACTGGCCCTCTGGTGTGAGATCTCCCTGAGAACAAGTCACTGGCCTTTCTTTCTTTTCCAGCCACACTCATTTCTACCTGTCACTCCCTAGTTGCTCAATAGTCACCAAATCAGAAGCAAAGGAGCTAGAGCAGCAAGTTCCTCATACTTTTGATTCTAAGGTGCTTTTTCAACATAGTTTGCTCCTGTTTCTGTGGCGCATATTAGACTTTGATACATCTGATGTTGGTTCCAGACATGTCAGTCTCAATTCTGTAGCCCCCATTTTTATCAATATTCTCTCCAAAAGTCCTTCTGTAATCCTCAGATTAACCCCAGGTGTGAGAAGCCTCCCAAGGGGCACTTTTCCCTGGAACACACCAACATAGAATCTTGATACGGAAACTTCAGTCATAGACTTTTCAGAATATTCTTTCAATTCTAATTTTGTATCCAGAGCAGGAGTCATTTTGACTATCTAGGGGTCCTCTATACCTGAAATGTCCTCCTCTGTAAAAGCCAGTTGCCCTATTCCTCTCAATTTTGATGCTCTCTAAGTTGGGCATGAACAGCTTTCACCTCACTGAGGAGCCTCTGGCCAACGCAAGACTGAGGATGATGTCAGCTGACCAGCACCAGGGACTGTGAAGCCAGCTTCCTGAGGAACTTGCTTTGTTTTAAAATTCTCAGCCACCAATTACTGGTTCTTTCCATATTCTCACAGTTGAGGCCTAGTTGAGGCCCCTTTGCTCTTCTCCAGAAGAAATGGAAATACCATGTTCCACTGGCTTTATGGACACTGGTATAATTCTTATCCTCACCCACTGTCTTCTCTCAGGATGAACCCAGTATATGCTAAAGGTGGCAGGGGGAGGAGTTTTGGGGATGCTTGGGAGTTAGGGGTGCAGGCATGGGCTTGGGGGAATGAGGGTGAGTACTGGTGGTGTGTGTCTTCCAAGACACCCTCCCTCTTCCTCCCTACTCCAGGTTTTTGCTTTTTATTTTCCCTCAGGGCCTTCCCCACCCGCTCCCCCAGGGGGCGCACCTCCCTCAGGCCAGTCCCTGAGCTGCAGGACATAAGCCTGATCTTGCTGAGATCGACCTTGCTGAGGGGAGAAACACAGGTTGCTGGTCTCTTGGGGAGACAGGTGGTATGACTCAGACACTAGGGAGCGGCCATCTGCTTGGGTTTGGGAGTTAGATCACTGAATCCAAATCCTGTTCTAATACTGTATCTCTGCGTGACCTGGGGCAAGTTACTCATTGTATTTAAAACCTTGGGAAATTACAGGATTAGCATGATGATTTAACAAGAAAATGCTTTTAAAGAGCTTTCCACTACCCTGGTATATAACAATGCTCCAAATGTTTGTTACTATTATAAATTTTGATTGAGTTCCATTTGAGTGGGCATATACTCATGTGATAGAGGTATGTTTGCAGGAAAAGAACCACTGCTCAGGATTCTGCAATCAGAGGGAAGATAGGGGTAAACAGTAGGGGGTAGGGGTGTAAGGTGGGAGGAAGCTTAGCAGGCTGGGAATGGGGTAGGGGAAGCAGCAAGAATTTAGTGAATACCATGTTCCACTAGCTTTACCGACACTGGTATAATCCTCAGGGCAAAGTAAAGGAAATTTTTCAGAAAAGGAATAAGGTGTGGGAAGTTAAATGACCTGTCCTCAGCAGTGGCAGAGCTGGATTTGACCCCAGGAGTTGAAAGGCTGTGCTGCTCTTCATCTATCCAGGAGCTAGGGCCAGAAGGAAGCTCAGGCTGAGGGGCACCTGGAGAAGAGCAAAGGGGCCTCAACTAGGAAGCTTGTGTCTTGGAGGACACTGTTGGGGTGGCTGATTCATAGACAAAGCCAGCCCTAAAATGCTTGTCCCAATCACAGCCTAACCAGCCCCTTCCCTCAACCCTTGAAATTATATCCCAACCTCTTGATTTTTCCCTCACCAACTCTCTCTTGAGACTGAACTTTTTTAAGGCAAAGTTTAATAGTCTGGTGCCAGGTTTATCCCAGCTCTGCCATTAACCAATTCTGAGCCCATGGGCACATTACTAACTGCTTTGGACTTCAGGTTCCTTGTCTGTAAAAGGGAAGAATAATAAATCTCACCTCCTCGGAGTGCCATGAACTTAAATGAGTTACATTTCTTAGGCGCTTAGCACTGTGTCTGGCGTAGGGGAAGCACAGGTCGAGGTTATGGGCCTGCATCCAGCATGTTAAAATTGATTTGGCTTGGCTTTGTTGTAGCCAGCCTAGCCAACTTAAGGAGTTACTTCCTGTCTCTGGTCAGCAATTTCCTCCTCTATAGGGGGACAGTGGAATCCTTTTGCTAGTACTAGTGTTACGGAGCAACCCCAATATAAAACGGGTTGCCTGGCTGTGGGTCCTCACCCACGCGCTTAAAAGGGACTTATTAATACTCCACTACAGGAACACACAAAAGGTTAATAAAAGGTTTATTTACAAGGGAAAGGGAATTAAGGAAATGTACAACTCAGGGAGAAAATAGGGAAATAAAGTCTTTAATGCATCCTACCCCATCCGCCAACCTGGAAACCCAAAGGCACTCTCAGAACTGGCGAATGCTGCGAGCTGGTGGAGAGCCAAAATGGGGGATCTTCTCCAAAGCCCACGTGTCCAGTTTTACCAAACCTGGCTGCTTAACCCCACCCTCAGGTTCCAGCAAACTTCCCTTTGGTGGTGATGGGATTTACAGTTCCCAGTGTCTTTTGGCTTTGGTCTGGAGTGTGGGGGGTGGGTGGGGTGTGGAGTCCACAAAGCCTATATGGAATTAGCTTTAGGACATCCTTTTCCCCTAACACTAGGAATCAGCACTATTGCACGCATTGAATCCTGTAATATTCCCTATCTTCCTGGGAGATGGGCACTAATATTTTCCCTATTTCACAACAGGAACACTGAGCCTTAGAGAGGTAAAGCAATATACATGACACCACAGGGCAAGAGGAGCAAAGATAGGAATTAATGTCCTTTTATCTGATGTCATCCTTTGATGTTGTCCTATGGGTGCAACAGCTTAATGGTTTGGCTTGGGGTGGAGGAGGGGTTGGGTAGAGAAGGACCTCACACCTGTGACATCTGCCTTCTACCCACCCGTGCCCCAGCAACTTTCAAGGACTGTCTAGCTCAGGAGGCCATGTAATGCATTCCCAATTCCTTTCATTTTATTTAGCTATGAATATATCTGTTTTCTTCATTTTCATGCTCCATGTACACACCTGGCTCCAGAATACCACTCCTGAATCTTGATTTTTGTCTCTAGGCTATCCTTCCAAAGGATTCTGGAAGGCTCTGGCTCTTCTGCTTCACTTATTTTAAAAATAATTAGAATATTTAGTATTTACTGAGAGCTTACTCTATGCTAAGTAAGAGAAAATCCTTTGAAACTTTAGCTCATTTACATTTTAGAAGAACCCTATGAGGTTGGAATTGTTTATGTCTCTGTTTTACAGATTTTTCTACACCACTTTTTTTTTTTTTTTTTTTAAGCTGAATTTGTTAGGGGGGAAAAGCTAATTCCCAAAGCTAATTCCATATAGGCTTTGTGGACTCCACCCCCACCCTAGGTCAAAGTCAAAGACACTGGGAACTCCAAATCCCATCACCACTAAAGGGAAGGTGGCTGGGACCTGAGGGTGGGGTTAAGCAGCCAGGTGGATAGAAAAGGCAGACAGGTGGGCTTTGGAGGATCCCCCATTTTTGGCTCTCAGCCAGCTCGCAGCTCCGGCCAGCTCTGAGAGTGACTTTGGGTTTCCAGGTCGTCGGATCGGGTAGGACGCATTAAAGACTTTATTTCCCTATTTTCTCCCTGAGTTGTACATTTTCCTTATTTCCTTTCCTCTTGTAAATAAACCTTTTATTAACCCTTTTGTGTGTGTCTGTAGTAGAGTATTCATAAGTCCCTTTAAAGCGCGCGGGTGAGGACCCACAGCCAGGAACCCGTTTAATGTTGGGTTGCTCTATAACAAATTGTGTCTTAAGCACACGCTATCTTCAGTTCCGTTGTGTCTTCCTTTCTTTCCTGGTGCATGTGTGTTATCTGCCCTTTTCTGTCACTTTTTAGCTCTCTGACCCTGGGCAAAGACCTGATTTGAGGTTAAAATGAGACAATGCATTGCATGGTGCCTAGTATGTTACGTACTCAGCAAACAGTCATTTTAACAAATACTGGGTCATCACCTCCATATGCTTTAACTTCTTGGTGTCCCCCATCACCCAGCTTTACTTATTTTTAGCAAACTTGTGCCCATTCACTAATCTTACCTGCCCACCAGGCCGTGTTAGCCTCACTGTAGAGAGGGGCAGCTGAGATGAATGCATTCAGCCTAGACTTTGCACATGGCTGTGTGCACACATGGCTGCTCCTGTGACTGGCAGTCACAAACCCACCATGCTCTGTGCTTCACTTATATGGCTCTCATTTCCATCTTGGGCCCTGCCGGGGAGAGGGGGGACGCAGAAAGAGCCCCGACTACAGAGAGCAGGGGGAAACAAAGGCAGTTCCCCCAGGGATTCTTTTTTTTTAAAATTTATTTATGCATACAAGAGCTGGGGTACAGGTCAGAGATGCAGGGGGGTGGGTGAAAGGATTCACCAGAGACAAAGTGGGGAGCAGAACAGGCAGACAGACTGAAATACACTGCTGAGGGGAACAGCAGGTGAGACAGGAGAGGTTTGCTTTGCCATGTGGGTTTCTCTCTGGCCGGCCAGGGATCGAACTTGGCTGCAGATACTGCGGATTGCTTCATAGTGTGATGTTTAACACCTTGCACCACCAGGGAGGCCCATCCCCCAGGTATTCTGAAGACAGCTGCCTGCATTCCTTTCCTAGAGCTATCAAAACAAATGACCACAAACTAGGGGGCTCAAAACAGAAACTTATTCTTGCAGCACTAGAAGCTGGAATTTTGAAAGCAAGGTGATGACAGAGCTAGTTCCCTCTGGAGACTCTGAGGGAGAATCTGTCCTATGCCTCTCCCCTAGCTTCAGGTGATAGCTGACAATTCTTGGCAGTCCTTAACTTATAACTGCACCTCTCCAGTCCCTGTCCTAATCATTCCATGGTCTTCCCCGTGTGCCTGTGTGTCTTCTCCTCTTTTAAGAAAAGGGGATCTAGGACCCAGCCTCATCTAGAATGACCTCATCTTAACTTATATCTACAAAGACCCTATTCCAAATGAGGTCACCTTTTTGAGGTTCCAGGGAAAGATATGAATTCTGGGAAGGATTATTCATCCCAGTACCTCCCCATGCCTCCAATGGGCTTATGGCTCTTCCTTGAGAGAGAGAGAGAGAGAGAGAGAGAGAGAGAGAGAGAGAGAGAGACTGTAAACCTAAGAACGCATTTAGATTCAAAGCCGAGAGTGTACTTAGACTCAAAGAAACACAGACTATTAATTAGGGCATCTTTGCATAGCTAGAACATCATGTTTGAAGTGATCTAATTCTATCATTTACTCAGGGAGAAGAGAGTAGTATTAGGAATGAAATGGAAAAAAACAATATAGTTTGACAAATTTGGCCTTCTCTTCAGATATTTCTGCATGAATCTCAGTGTTGACAGGTAGGCATTCCAATTATAATTGAGAAAATGCCAGATAGTATTTAGGGATATTTGTAAAAATTCACCAGTGCCACACATAGAGGCAAACTATTTAAATTCATCAAGGTGCAAGATTTGGATAAAATATAAACAGGCCAATCTTGGCTTGAAAGATTTTAAAACACTGGGTATTTGAATGCTTTCTGAATGTTTAAAGGAATTTTAACACTAAGTCCTGCCACGTTTTTTGAGACAATCCCCAGTTTCAAATATCCCAACTTTGACATTATCCAAAGCTTTTCTGTATATTTGTCAGACTGCTGTGGCAATGCAGGGACATGAAAAGAATCTTACCCTACTTTTAGCACATAGTCAGTCCTTCATTCAACAAACTTAGCACCTATTATGTGCAGGAAGCCAATGGGAGCTGTTTGGAATACATATTGTCCCTTCCCAATTGTTCATAGGGACCAGATAATGAAGGTGCCGTTCTGGAGCTTCAAGTGTGTGTGAGACAGGAACAAGACTCCAATCTAGCAGTACGAGAGACTTTCCTGAAGAGATAATGCCCTGTCTAGGAGATAATGCCCTGTCTAGGAGAAAACAACGTGCATGGTATGTTGACAGTCCCTCAGAATAGCATAGTTCCCTGCTAACCAAGCTCTGGCAGGGGAGGGACTGAGCTGACTCCTCATTAACCAGGAGGAAGATTAACCAGGAAGGAAGCAGAGGCAGGTAGCTTCCCCTGTGACTCTTTACCCCACAGCGAGACCAAAAACTTAACTTTGGGGCCAGGCCATGCAGGAGGAACATGTGTAACTTTGTTATAGGGCAGGGTGAAGGGCACCCTAGAGTCCCCAAACCTGCCCATTCTAAATAGGTTCTACTATCTGCCACATCAAGACAAAACATACTCCAGTGCATAAGACCTTTAATGGAAAGGAACTTTAATACAATTAGCGTGCAATGAAAACAAAACAAAGAATATAGTTTCCAAATCAAGCACCTGAAGCTACCCATCCCCTCATGGGTAAATGCCCAGCCAAAGAGGGTTGGCCCAAAACAGGGCCACTGAGGCCCAGAAACCTGCCACAAGTCTAAGTCACCTCCTGGTGGGGACCCAAAAGAAAGGGGCAGAAGGGCCCTAGCACATCTGGACCAGAGAAACAAAATAAAAATCAAGATAAAAGCTGCCATTGTTAATCTCCCCATGGGTCCCTCACCCACACCTGTTTCAACCAGTCCAAGACCAAATGGCAAGCTCAGCTTCTCACATGTCTCTCTGCTCCATGTGCTTACTCCAGGTCTCCTTCTGGCTCTCCATCCTTCCTCCTTTCTACTCGAGTCTCCTCTGCAGCTTGTCCTCCTCCCAGCTCAGCTCCACCTTTCCTTGGGTGGGGCAGGGAACCTGGAACCTCCCCTTTCCCTGAGGGCCACCGTGTGACCCCTTGCTGCCTGAGGAGGTGAGGCTTCTTGCCTCCTTTCTTGCCCTGAAGTTTTGTGAGGTAACTGTGCCACACTTTAAAATGATCTGTAGTCTGGTGCTGTCTGCCCAGATGCTCCTCTAACACCTTACACCCCTCTGTACCCTACCGTCTGCACTCAGTGGCAAAACTGTTGTTCATTGATCAAAATCACTTGGCTGGGCAGGTTGTGTTACACGGCAGGGAGAGGGGCACCCCAGATCCCACAAACCTGCCTGCTCTGAATAGGTTCTGTCATCTGCCGCATCAACACAAAACACATGAGACTTTAATGGGAAGGAACTTTAATACAATTAGGAAACAATACAGGATAGGCAATGAATCTAGTTTCTAAATCAAGCACCCAAAGTTACCCGTCCCCTCATGGGTAAAAGTCCACTCAAATGGGATTGGCCCAGAGCAAGGCCCCAAAGCCTGCCACAAGTCTAAAGCATCTTCCAGTGGGGACCCACAGAAAAGGATCAGAAACAACCCGACAAGTCTGGAGGGAAAAGAGCAAAATCAACAAGACAAAAACCTCCATTGTTTTTCCCATGGGTCTCTCACCCACATCCTTGTCATGTTGTAGAGCAACCCCGATACAAAATGGGGTGCCTGACTGTGGGTCCTCACCCGCGCGCTTAAAAGGACTTATCAATGTTCTAGTGCAGGCACACATGAAAGGTTCATAAAAGGTTTATTTATAAGGGAAGGGGAAATGAGGAAATGTACAGCTCAGGGAGAAAATAAGGAAATAAAATCTTAAATGCGTCCTACCCGATCCGCCGATCAGGAATCCCAAAATGGCACTCTGAGAGCTGGCCGCCAGCCAGGAACGGTGAAGCCAGGAGGCGAGCGATAGTGAGACCCCCAAGACCCACGTGTTTGGTTTTTTATATCCAACCTGGCTGCCCAACTCCACCCTCAGGTCCCAGCCACCTTCCCTTTGGGGGTGACGGGATTTGTCTTTCCCAATGTCCTGATGGCTTTAGTCTGGAGTGGGGGTGGGGTCCACAAAGCCTGTATGGGATTAACTCAGGACATCCTTTTCCCCTAACAATCACCTTTTGGTCCACGACCAAAAGGAAAGTGCAGTTTCTTCACGTGTCTCTTCATGTGCCTCCTCCAGGTCTCCTTCAGGCTCTCCATCCTGCTTCGACCCTTCCTCAGTCTCCTCTGTAGCTTCTTCTCTCTCAGCTCCAACCTTCTTTTTGGGTGGGGCAGGAAACCTGGAACCTCCCCCTTTCCTGGGGACCACCCTGTTATAGTTGGAATGCAGTGTCCAGGCCCTACCCCATCAGGGTTACCTTTGGACTTTCATGAAAAGTAATAAAAAGTTATATTTCACCACAACATTGGCACAAAGAACATAGTCCAGGCTAGGTTATGTTCATTTATTTCTTCTCTTTTTAAAAGAAATCAAAACATTTTTAGAATTTTTTATATTATGGGGCCCCTAAGCACTGTGTCTACAGTACTTGGGGAATATATCAACCCTGACACCTCTTAACATTCTGACCAAGGGAGGGGGGCTGGGAAATTTGCATTTTAACATTCTGATGCTGACCACACTTAGAGGAAGAAAGAGATCTCTTTTTCAAATGGTTCTAAGTACAAAGAAGCAAGGGCAGGACCCAGGAAACAACCCTAGGGGAGAATCCAAGGTGACTGGGGGAGTCTTAGACTTCAAAGCCTCATGGGGGAGAGTAAGCACCTGCATACATAAATTTAATGTTTATGCAAACTTGCTGGAATCTACATAGGGTCCTTGGGTCCCAAGTGAACACCCTGGTCCGACCCAGGAACTGTCTACCCTGGAAGAAAGAAGCAGCACACTCGGGACCCTCTCCCTCCCTTACCGGGAGGGTGAGTTTGTGCTCTCTGGGATCCAGGATTCAGGCTGGAACACTTGGTAGTTTTATAGTCTAATTGTTAGGGGGAAAGGATGTCCTGAGCTAATTCCATAGAGGCTTTATGGACTCCACCCCCACTCCAGACCAAAGCCATCAGGACATTGGGAAAGACAAATCCCATCACCACCAAAGGGAAGGTTGCTGGAACCTGAGGGTGGAGTTAAGCAGCCAGGTTGGGTATAAAACCAGACACGTGGGCCTTGGGGGATTCCCTTTTGGCTCTCCGCCAGCTCGCAGCTCTCAGCCAGCTCTCAGAGTGCCATTGGGTTTCCAGATTGGCAGATCAGGTAGGACGCATTTAAGATTTTATTTCCTTATTTTCTCCCTGAGTTGTACATTTCCTCATTTCCCCTTCCCTTGTAAATAAACCTTTTATTAACCTTTTGTGTGTGCCTGCAGTGGAGTATTAATAAGTCCCTTTTAAGCGCAAGGGTGAGGACCCACAGCCAGGCAACCCGTTTTATATCGGTGCTGCTCTGTAACGTAATCAGAAGACCAGCGTGCTGTTTGGGCTCCAACTGCTCCTGGGCAGCAGAGTTTCCATGGGGAAATGCTTGCCTGCTTCCACAACAGATTTCTAAAGGGCTCTTGTAGCACAACTGTGTTTGTAATATGGAGGTTCGTTGTCCTGGCGGCAATCCACTTAAATGAACTCAACAGTAAGAATAGACAGCCTTTTCCTGGGCCTTTCCTTGTGGCCATGGCTCTGAGTTAAATCCAAGCCCTGGGCAGCACCGCTCCTGCTCCCCTGCCATGACAAGCCAGGGCTCATCACAATACGGGGCTCTGCATGGATTAATTAGAGCTTGTGGTAGTAATTTAGCCAGCTTCTACAGAACCTGCTTTTGCCTGGAGAGATAAAGAAAAGGCTTTAATTCTGAATTAAAATAGCTAGAAAAAGTCTCTACAGTCTACCAATCTGTAAAAGCAAACTTAAAATTAAACTAACTTTAGGAGCCATAATTTCAAGCTTCACACACTCAGTTGGCTCAAATTATTAATGTTGATCTTGTATTTGAAATGACATTTTAAACAAAATCAAGTGAAATATAAAAACAAAAGATTACTTTGTTGAAATAACAGTACCTAAAACTAGAATTCTGGAAACAAATATACAGTAGTTTCTACAGGTGTTGATTTAAAAGGCTATACAGCTGAAATCTAAATAGTGTTATAAAAAATATTACATCAATAAAAAAGTAATAGCACCTGATCATTGAATGAAAAGAACATAAATATTCCAAACAAATGTCTATATATGTGGTTTGTGTGTGCCTTCATTTAAGCCATCATTAATGGATGTTTATTCTCTGATGGAGTGGGGGATTGAGGCTAGCAATTTAGGCAATGCTTTCTTTGCTATCTGCTTCATATGGATTACTTCATTTAATTTTATCTTTTCTTATCTTGTAAACAACCCAGTGAGAGATCACCATTTGTGGAAAAGAAACAGATATTCCAAAAATTAGTGTCTGTCTATCTATTTATTATTATTATTTTTTAAAAGATTTATTTATTTATTTATACAAGTACTGGGTACAGTCACAAGAGTGGGAGGGTGAGAGAATTCACCAGAGCCAGAGTGGGGAACAAAACAGGCAGCCTGATGAAATACACTGCTGAGGGGAGTAGCGGGCGAGACAGGAGAGGTCTGCATGCCATGTGGGACCCTCGCTGGCGGCCGGCTATTGAACCAGCGCTGCAGAGGCTGTGGACAGCTTCACGGTCCAGCGCTCAACCGCTGTGCCACCAGGAGAGGCCCTATCTATTTATTATTTCTACTGAGATAGACTGTTCTTTCCTGGATAGCCTAAAGTGTGTGTTTCCTGAACATAGGTGGGGTGGGGGGATACAGCTGACATCTTCCAGCTCGGAAGTTCTCTGCTTGTATAATTCACACAGTTCTCACATTTGGACCAGGGTTCATTGTTTTTCCGGACTCATCAGTCAGGTCTTCTGGAACAATGGTATTTCGGAAGCATGAACTTCCTTTCCATTTTTCAGTGGACTATTAGTGTGAAAGCTAAACAACTAACACTCTCTCTTGCTCTCTCGCTCTCTTGCTCTCTCTCACCCAGAGGATCCTCAACCCTTGGGAAAGAAGCCTCAGCATTTGTTGAGCTTCCTATCTTAGTCCATTCAAGCTGCTATAACAAAATACCATAGATGGGGTGACTCGAATGACAAACTTATTTCTCATAGTTTTTGGTTTATAGTCATCTATCACTTTGCTGTGATCTCACATGGTAGAAGGGGCAAAGGAGCTCTCTGGGGTCTCTTATCCTCCCCCACGCCCCTCAAAGGCTCCATTTCCAAATAACATCATATGGGGAGTTAACTTTGAATTTATGAATGGTGGTGGTGGGGGGGGGGCACAAGCATTCAGCCTATACTTGGAGTGATAAATGAACTCCTTAGATGGTCACTAATGAGACTATAAACACTCTTTTTTTTTTTAATGGTTTTTGTTTTTTTTTTTTTAAGATTTATTTATTTATTTATACAAGCACTGGGTACAGTCAGAAGCGCGGGAGGGTGAGAGAATTCACCAGAGCCAGAGCGGGGAGCAGAGCAGGCAGAAGGACTGAAGTACACTGCTGAGGGGAGCAGCGGGCGGCAGGAGAGGTCTGGTGCCATGTGGGACCCTCCTCTGGTGGCCGGGGAGCAGCCGGGGATCGAACCGGCGCCGCAGAGGCCGCGGGCAGCTTCGCAACCCAGCGCTCAACCGCTGCGCCACTGGGGAGGCCCTATAAACACTCTTAAAAGATGTTGGGAAGCTAAAGAGTTTGGGATAGAAACAGGGGTTGGGGAGAAAGACCATTCTGCTTCTTCTCTGGGTTTGAAGCATGTTACAGGGCAGGTTTGGGGGTTTAGGGGTGCCCCTCTCCTTGCCCTATAGTGCCTGAAACATTGAACCTCCCCTTTTCCTGGAGACCACCCTGTTTCAAGGGGAATAAGATTCTCCTTCTTCTGGGGATACCAACCTGGGAAGAACTAAGTCTGGGGCTTCTGGGATCATCTGGTCTCAGCTGTGTGAATCCTACTTCCATGCAGTCATAAATAAGAGAGGCAGCATGAGACAGAGCTGAAGGTAGTTGGTGTGGGTGAGGAAACCCAACTCTGATGAGGCAGGCATGGCTTTGAGTTTATCTAGTGTTTTCATTCATTCATGTATTCATTATTTAACCAATATATGTGACAACTGGCATATGCCCACCATAGGGCCATGAGCCAAAGAACCAACAATGCAGATTATTAAGCCAGGACCATGCTCTCTCATGTTTTCAAGCATATTATCTTTCAAGTATAATTTATTATCATTCAAGTTTGGGATAAAAACGGGATGGGGAGAAAGATCAGTCTGCTTCTTCTCTGGGTTTGATATGTATACCCAGGGTGTTACAGGGCAGGTTTGGGGATTCGGGGGCACCCCTCTCCTTGCCCTCTAATGCAGGAAACGTGGAACCTCCCCATTGCACGTGGATTGAAAGATAATAAAGCACAAACCATTTCACTATCACCTGTTAGATATCAACGAAACTTCAGGAGAAGCCAAGCAGGGCGTGAGTAGGTTTGCCCCAGATCGGGCCTTATAAGATGTGCAAGAAGCCAGGGAGATGAGGAAAGGGTCTCCCTGACAGTGAGCACAGCCCGAGCACTGCAAGATGTTGCTCTACTGTGTCGGGAAGAGAGGCCAGTGATGGGGAAAAGATACCAAAACCCACCTAGAGGAGGGCATTGCTGTGGAATCGAGCCCTAGTCTTCTTCCCACTTACTCGTTCCACAAACATTTATTAAGAGACTGCTCTGCCAGGCATTTCTCTAGGCACCGGGGACACAGCCATGAACAAAACAGGCTTAATAAAACAAGACAAAAATCTCTGCCCTCCGGAGCTGGCTTTTGAGTGGGGGAGACAGCAAACAAAATAAATGAACCAAGTACAATCTATTTTCTTTATTCGTGGTACTTTGATCAAGTTGCCACAAACACTGAATTAGCAAACACTGTTTCCTCCTGGGGAAACACAAACTGGCAAACCTCTGGTCACAATGCTGTCACCAGCCAACCAACATAGAACCTCATTTTATGAGTGTTTCCGTTGAAAGACACCTTATTTAATGTATATTACTGATTCATTAACATTCAACTCACACAGCCAGCTCTACTCTATCTTGGACCTGAACCAAGCTGACGTAACATAAAATTTTTCCTGTGGGGCATATCACAGCCTTCTGCACTTTGGGACACTGGACAGCAGTTCAGCACTATTCGTAGAGGCTATTTTAAACATGAAATCCTGAACAAAAGGCACAAAAGCTCGGTGAATAAAACGGCACTAAATAGACTGCAGCAAGGATGACTGGCTACAAGGTAACAGATGATAAGCAAGAACATTAAGTAAAAAAGCAGCTGCCTCTTTGTGTTGCCTTAACTGGTGTTTGCGTAAGGTACCCAGATTCAGAGGAACGGGCAGCGAAGTCTGTCCCAGGGTGTTGCATCGGCAACACCACACTGATAAAGAAACGGGAGTCATGGAGCAGAGAGCACAATGCAGGATGTTGCCGAACAAGCAGAATCCTGTCTTTTTTATTGATAGAATAATCACACAGCATCAGTTACGTGGGTAGGAGGACAAGGAGAAAAAAATGGGTGAAACTAAAGAATGTATTTTTGTCATCTAGGGCTTGGGGGACATAAGTCTGCTGACCAGATAAATCTTATCTGCTTGAGGACCAAGTGTTGTAATCGAAACCATACCCCAGACCCCTGGCCATGGTTCTAATCTTACCAACAAGGCATCCCACTGATCAGCTTTTGGGATCCCTTGCATACATCAGTCCTTGGCCCCTGGGGCGTTCCTGGTCATATCTCGTGAGGCATAGTATTCCCTGAGTGATCACGCTTTCTGCTCTTGATTGATTTGATAGGAACCTTGTAAGGTTTGCCTCCTATGACTGATTGACCAGTTTCTGAAGGGCAGTTCTGACCTTTGCATGGGAATGTAGAACTGCAGGTAACAAGGAATGGTGGCCGAACAGGCTGCTTAAGTCTAGCAGACCCACAACTGGTCTCAGCGCTTCCCCTTGCTGCCTGGGTGACCTTGAGTCTCAGTTGTCACATCTATAATACAAAAGGCATACACATATTTTTAACTACTATCAAACATTTCGAGCATAAAAAATATCTGGAGACTGGACCTCCCTGGCGGCGCAGGGGTTAAAGTCTCAGTGCTACCAAGTTAACACCAGCCATTACAGCCTCAGTTCAATCCCTGACCAGAGAGCTAACCCACATGGCACAGCCAACCTCTCCCATCTTGCCCGCTGCTCCCCCTCAGCAGTGTATTTCAGTAGATCTGCCTCTTCTGCTTCCCACTCTGTCTCTGGTGAATCCTCTCACCCCCGTACCTCTGGCCTACACCCCAGTTTTTGTATGCATAAATAAATAAAATCAATATTTAAAAAAAAATGGAGACTAGCATAAAGGGGCTTTGTAATGTGTTTGTCTGCACCAATTGCATCTCCCAGAATTTCCTTGCTTGGATGTTTTTTCTTCAAGTGGGCCACGGGAGACTTTTTTGAGGTTTAAAGGGCAGAACAAAAGCAGCAGCCATATCATTTTTACATGTGGAAGGTCAGGGAAGTTGCCTTTATTGCTCCTTGTTGCTTCTTTGCTCCCTTTGCTGGTTCGAGTAGCCTGCAGGCCTACGATGTTCTACCTTCTCCTGATTCTTCTGTAAGTTCTCTGGCTGCTGGGTCAGGTGTGTGTTTAGCTCCATGACAAAATGGGTACCAGCTTCTCTTGTTGGTCACAGTGGGAGATGGTGAGTGATTGACACGGCTTTCTCTCCAACCTTGGGAATTTCAGTTAGTGCTCGTGGGTTCATCTTGTTCTTTTTTTCTCCCTCTATACATTCATCTCCCTACCTGACTGCTTGCCCTGTGGAATCCAACTCTAGCATTAGAGAAGAAACAGCCTTCCATAGGCTATTTAAACAGCCCACAATTATATAAGGTCAAATCCTGTAAGAAAGAACAGTAGAGATAGAAGTGGGGCAATATCTTCTATATAGTTTGCTTCTCTGACAGATACACTGCGTGCTTCTTTCTGATTACATCCTCCTCCACCTTATTCCCAGAAGTAATCAAGATCTTTTTTTTTAAAGATTTATTTATTTATGCACACAAGAACTGGGGCACAGGCCAGAGGTGTGGGGGGTGAGAAGATTCACCAGAGACAGAGTGGGGAACAGAACAGGCAGATTGACTGAAATACACTGCTGAGGGGAGCAGCGGGTGAGTCAGGAGAGGTCTGCTGCGCCATGTGAATATCTCCCTGGCTGGGGATTGAACTCGTGCTGCAGTGGCTGCCGATAGCTAGGAGGTTATGTCTTAACCCACTGTGCCACCAGGGAGGCCCTAATCAAGATCTTAATGTGGTATTACTGATTTCTATTTTTATTCTATATGTACACATGCATAAATATATTGGTTTTATTGCTCCTGTTGCTTCTCTGCTCACCTTGCTGGTTTGAGCAGTCTCCAGGCCTTGAACATAATATTGGTTATTGGATCGTCTTTAACTTTAATGTTCAATAAACAAGAGCTTAAGTCCTCCACTGCTTTGATTATTTATTCTCATATTCTTCTAACTTAACAAGTTGTCTCCCCTACTATCTCTGGAGTCCTGAAGGGAGCACCAAACATTAGCTTATAAACCTCTCTGACTGCCAAGGTTCCCAAACAGCATCTGCTACAGCCTTCCTTTCCTGAGGGAATATTACCATGTCCACTGCCAATGGTGCCCCTGGAGATGGCAAACATCATACCAAGGGAGATTTCATTGGCCCCTGGCTCCTTCATCCTTGTGCCAAAGCAGGCCTGACTTCTTCCAGAAGGGGTCAAGGATGCCCTTTCCTTCTCCTCCAACACCACACATCTTTACCTTGGTCCCAGAGCAGCCCAGCTTATGTCTAAGGCCCCATACAGTCATTAAATCAGGCCCTTCTTCATCTCCTCCACTCCTCTGATTCTGTAAGCAAACTCCTCCTCCCACAAAACCAAACCAAAACCCCACCCTCATCACCACAATAAGAGGTAGGTAGCCTCAAAATGAGAGTGTCTTCTAGATTCACTCACAGCCAAGCAACATTTACTCTCACCCTGCCTTAAAATTAAAGATGTGCAGAGAGACAGAAGGCCAGCTACTTCCCACAGCTGCAGGGTGTGAGAGCACACAGCAATTTCATTTTCCAACATAAAGTTGTTTGACATTTACCCATATTGTTTCTTATATTGACAGTTCATTCCCTTTCATTGCATAGGTAGACCAAATTGTACTTACCCATTCACCTGTTGATGACCATTGGATTGTCTGCTTTTTCAATCATTACAAAACTTCTGCTATGAACATCAGTGTACATGTCTCTCTGTATCATATGTGTTTATTTTTCTTAGATAAATATCCACACTTGGTAAGTTGAGTTGTGAAGCCATGTAGTAAATATACATTTTTTTTTGGTAAATACATACTTTTTTTTTCAAATTACGCATTTATGAGTTTACTTCATTTTATCAGAAACTGCCAAGCTGTTTTTTGAAGTGATTATATTATTTTGCATTCCCATCAACAATGTGAAGTTCAGGTTGCTCCTTACACTCACCAGCACTTGGTGCTATCTGTCTTTTTAATTTTAGTCATTCTCATGGATAGTTGGGATAGCTCACTGTGTTTAAATATTGTTCCTAAATATTGTCATAAGCACTGTACTAACTTATTTTTGTAACAAGCTTATATGTACTATTTTTATTATCTCTGTTTGACAGATGGGGAAACAGAGGCAGAGAAAAGTTAAGTAGCTTGCCCAAGGACACAACACACTTGGTAAGTGACAAAACCAGGTTTTAATTCTGGCACTCTGACTCCAGAGGATGGGCTCTTAACCCTCTGCTGCATTAGCCTCCCAAGAAGTTCTTGTGCTGGAAACCGCAGCCAGTCACCCAAAGAGATATGTTGCTGAAGCTTGACAGTCTCAAGATAAACATCTGAAGAATCACACACCAGGAAATAGAACCTGCAGCTGCCAGCCCACTGTTGGCGGGCTGGGTCAGGACAAGGGCCAGGTGCCACTAATCTCAATCTCTGCCTTTCCCTCCTGAGCCCTGCTATAGACAGCCCTGCCCTCAATAGAAAGCACAGTGTCATCCCTTATCCACCCCCTGTTAGAATTCTGGTGCCTGGGAAGCCCCCATCCGACTCAATAAGCATGACGAAAATCTGGGGTAAAGCTTATCCTGCTGCCTGAAACCTTTTTAAAAACAGGTGGGGTACAACTTACAAGTAAACACATGGTTAGTACTATAAAGGGTGGAGAACAACCAAAACCCTATACCATTGCCAAGTTTCCAATGTCCCCACCTCTGATTCTGTGATATTCAGGAGTAGATAGAAAAGTGGCTCCTGGACTTTTGAATTTTAAACACCAATGAAACAAATGCACAAAAAAGTAACTGAAGGGAATAATATGAGATTGGTAGCTTTTGACTTTGCCAAGAAGGACATTAATAAAACAACAACCACTAATAACTATCACCATTATGTCATAAAAGAGGGGACATATTAATGACCCCAAAGGTAGAAAAGATAATCTCATATGAGATGGTCTTTCAAGTGGAATACATTAGGTTTATGAAAAATTCACTACACTATCCTTTTTTTTCTTACAGAAATTGCCATCAAGGCCAGGTGCTGCTTTTCAGAGGCACTAGTGAAGTAGAAACATCACTGACTGGAGAATCAGAGATAAGTTCAAATCCCAACTTTGTTACTATCCCTGGAACTTCATGTGATATTGTGCTTGTCTCTCTAGTGCTGTATAACAAACTATCCTTGAACAGTGGCAAAAATAATAACTATTTTCTTACACTTACATAGTCTATGGATCAGGAATTTGGACAGGACACATCAGATGACTTGTTTGTGCTCCAATAGGTATAGAACCTCAGCCAGGAGGACTCGAATGAGTGGGGTGACTCTAATGATGAGGGGCTAGACTCATTTGGAGACTGCTTTGCTCACATGTCTGGGATGTGAGCCAGGGTAGGATGACTTGAGGCCTGGACTTCCGCTGAGACTGGAGCACTTACATGTGACCTTTCCTTGGGAGGTGGGCTTCCTTAGAGCCTGATGGTCTTAAGAGAGTCACAATTTTTTTTGTGAATCAGGAGGCTTAATGCTCCAAGGATGAGCAGCAGATAAAGCAGAAACTACATGGCCTTTTTTTTTTTTTTCAATAGAGGCATGCTTTATTTATTTATTTATTTGTTTGTTTGTTTTTTTGTTTATACATGCACTGGGTACAGTCAGAGGCGCAGGAGGGTGAGAGAATTCACCAGAACCAGAGCAGGGAGCAGAGCAGGCAGAAGGACCGAAGTACACTGCTGAGGGGAGCAGCGGACAGCAGGAGAGGTCTGCGCGCCATGTGGGACCCTCCTCTGGTGGCTGGGGAGCAGCCGGGGATCGAACCGGAGCCGCGGAGGCCGCGGGCAGCTTCGCAACCCAGCGCTCAACCGCTGAGCCACAGGGGAGGCCCTACATGGCCTTTTATGGCCTGACCTTGGAAGTCATGATGTCACCTCCTCATTTACATCCTCACCCAGACTCAACAGGATGGGATATAGACCTGCCTCTTGATGGGAGGCATGTCAAAGAATGTATAGCCATTTCAAAAAACACATCAAGGTTATTGCATTTGACCTTAACAACAACACAAGTTATGTATCATTATCTCCATTTTGTAGATGGAAAAAAACTGAAGTTCATAAAGGGCAAGAAATTCACCCCACGTAGTAAAGTATTGAGCTAATATTTGACTCTGCATTTTCCTGTGCTCATGGCCAATCAACCCAAAGCTTTCAGCCAGCAGGACACTCTCTCACCTAGAAAATTCACCTGAATTTGCTGCAGGGCCATAACACTGCTCAGAGGCCAAGGACCTGCCTTCTGTTTTGGCTAATTTATTCCCACAAATGAGCTTCCCAGGCCCTAGCTCTGCCCACTGTTCCCATACTACCCTTTGGGCTCAATGTTACATTTTGCATCTCTGAATTTTAACTGTTTGTCTTCAAGGATCTTGCCCTGACTTATTTTTCCACTTTTAGCAAGCTGGCCTTCCCATATGGATCCCCATTCCCACTTGGACATTGACCCACTTGGCAGGCACCTGAGTCATTGCCGCCCTGGCCTGTGGCCAGGGGGATTCAGACAATCTGAGACACTCAACAGCCATGACATACGCATGATAAGAATTAGCGGTGACAGCTGGTCTATTCCTCACTGAGGTCCCTGAGGAAGTGGCTGGCCAGGTACCCAGGGCTCTGTAATCAGGGTAATATATTTATGTCTCAGGATTCTTTCTTGCAAGTGCTGGAAGTCCACTCTATGCCCAAAGGGTGGTATGTGGTAAGAATATTTACATAACATAGAAAAAGAAGGCATGAAACTGGACCCAGAGTTCTTGAAACAAAGATTTAAATGCTGTATTTCAAAAATACCATAAACAAATTTAAAAGGTTAATAATCAGTGTGGGAAAATTCTAACTTACATAATAAACAAGAGCTTGAGATTCTTAGACAAAAAACTTACAAACAGGGCCTCCCCTGGTGGCGCAGCGGTTGAGCGCTGGGTTGCGAGGCTGCCTGCAGCCTCTGCAGCGCTAGTTCGATCCCTGGCCACTGGTGAGGGTCCCACAAAAAAAAAAAAAAAAAAAAAAAACTTACAAACAAATAAGAAAATGGCAAAACACTAATAGAAAAATGGTAAGGTATTAAAAAAAGCAATTCTCAAAAGAATAAATAAAAATAGCTAATTAACAGATGAAATTCAATCTCACTGACCACAGCAGGGAGAGCAAATTAAATACAATAAAATATGCAGGGGGCATATTCAGTTTTATGAGGCCTGAAACTTAAAGACTTTGGGAGCTGGGTCCCCAGAACTCTGGTGCAAAATTAAGTATGAATGTAAGTATTTTTTTTTTTAGAGATTTATTTTTATTTTTATACAAGAGCTGGGGTACAGGCCAGAGGCACGGGAGGATGAGAGGATTCACCAGAGACAGAGCGGGGAACAGAACAGACTGATGACAGAAATTCACTGCTGAGGGGAGCAGTGGGCGGGACAGGAGAGGGTGCTGCGCTAAGTGGGATTCTTGCTGGCCGGAGGGGATGGAACCTGCGCTGCAGAGGCTGCGGACAGCTTCACAGCGTGCCATTCAACCCGCTGAGGCCCTGAATGTGAGTATTTTCTAAAATGAGGAAAGATATTACAACAAATTATAAAATTTGCAAATGAAAAGTATCACAAATGTCACTATAGCTAATAAAGACAACATAGTATTTTTATTTTCTAACACAACTTCATAATATTTTTCTCATTTTCTGGCTGCACTTCTTTCATTGTATCTGCATTTGAGAACAATGTTATGTCACCATTTTCTGTGGAGAGAATAGAACTATAATTAAGTTTTGATCCGAGAATGGTTGATTGAAATGTTTCTTATTTACAGTTGGGATTCATAAACCATGCACCTTCACATAGGTTTACTTGCTAGTCGTACTATCCTACAATTTTGTACTCTATAAATAAATACAGTAATCTTGATACATTCCATTTCACATCCCTCCCATCCAAAAAGTAAAAAATAGATGCAGTGCATTTATAATTGTCAACACTGTATAACTTTGTGCATGCCTGAAGGAAGAGAACTATTTTGACTAGGTTCTGATGAGAATGGAAACTCTACTCAGTTTCAGACACTTCACTGGAAGACTCTCATAGATTAGATTCTGGTTCTGTACATTACAGACCTGTTTCTTTTCCACTATCTAAACCTTTCCAGGCTCCAGATTCCAGGACACATTCATATCATGATACAGTCCAGTGTCATGAAGCTGGGTGAGTTCACTCAGAGTGGACAAAACAGAACAGAGTCTACCAACAGATCCTGATATAATAACAAGCACTGTCTTTGGTGGGTGGACCTAATAATGAATAGAATATATGAATAGAGTATGGAGATGGACTTTTGAATTAAGGGAGAAAATGGTAGTCTGTTCAAAAAACAGTGTTAAGCTTGTACTTCTGACCCATCAGGTAGTGGAACAGACACTAAGATGCAGACTGTGATGAAAACCCATATAGGGAAGACTATTGCGCTCAAGGTTAAACCCTCAAATACAATAGGAAAATGTAAGTGTCAAGTTCCAGGATAAGGAAGGAAGTCCTCCTGGTCAGCAAAGCCTGATCTTGGCTGGCAAGCACCTTGGAGATGGGTGAACTTTGACTACAATATTCCAAAGGAGCCCACTCTTCATCTTGTCTTGAGACTATGTGGTGGTGCTAAGAATAGGAAGAATTCTTAACACCACTCCCAGGAAGAATAAACTTAAGAGAAAGATGGTTAAGCTGGTTCTCCTGAAATACTACTTGGTAGACAAAGACTGGTAAATTCAGCCCCTTTCAGAGGATGTGCCCTTCAGATGAGTGTGGTGCTGGAGTTTTTATAACTAACCACTTTGGCAGACATTATTGTGGCAAATGTCTGACCTATTGTCAACAAACCAGAAAACATGGAATTAATTTTGTATGGGTTAATAAAAAATAGGAATTAAAAACATATAGTGTTAGACAACCAGCTAACCATATAGTAAGATAAATTCCAGAGAGACTGTAGAAGGTATGAAATAAAAATTAAAACCACAAAGGCAGAAAAATGAGAAGATCTTTTTATTAAAAAAATTAAACTAAACAAGTTTAAATATGTAATTTTAATCTAGGGAAAACTTATCTTAGCTCAATACAAACCCCAGAATCCATTTAAAATACATAATTATGACCATTTAAAATTCTGAACGGGTCTCCTGGTGGCGCAATGGGTCTCCCTGTGCTCAACGCACAGCACTCTGAAGCTGTCCACAGCCTCTGCAGCACAGGTTCGATTCCCAGCCAGACAGGGAGATACCCAAATGGTGCAGCAGACTTACCCTGTTTTGTCTGCTTCTCCCCTCAGCAGTGCTTTTGGTCTGTCTGCCTGTTCTGCTCCCTGCTCTGTCTCTGGTGAATCCTCTCACCCTCCCACACCTCTGGTCTGTACCCCAGTTCTTGTATAAATAAATTAAAACTTAATTAATTAATTGATTAAAAAAATTCTGAACACCTTGAAAAGAAAATAACCATGAACAATGTTTAAAGAAAAAAGCGGGGCCTCCCCGGTGGCGCAGCGGTTGAGCGCTGGGTTGCAAAGCTGCCCGCAGCCTCTGCGGCGCCGGTTCGATCCCCGGCTGCTCCCCGGCCACTGGAGGAGGGTCCCACATGGCGCGCAGACCTCTCCTGCCGCCCGCTGCTCCCCTCAGCAGTGTACTTCGGTCCTTCTGCCTGCTCTGCTCCCCGCTCTGGCTCTGGTGAATTCTCTCACCCTCCCGCGCTTCTGACTGTGCATGTATAAACAAAATGAACAAAAAAATAAATAAAATAAAAATAAAACATGTCTCTATATAAAAAAAAGAAAGTGCAAAATTATTTAAAAAATTATTTTAAAAAAATAAAGAAAAACGGGCCTCCCCGGTGGCGCAGTGGTTGAGCGCTAGGTTGCGAAGCTGCCCGCGGCCTCTGCGGCGCCGGTTCGATCCCCGGCTGCTCCCCGGCCACCGGAGGAGGGTCCCACATGGTGCGCAGACCTCTCCTGCCGCCCGCTGCTCCCCTCAGCAGTGTACTTCGGTCCTTCTGCCTGTTCTGCTCCCTGCTCTGGCTCTGGTGAATTCTCTCACCCTCCCGTGCTTCTGACTGTACCCAGTGCATGTATAAAAAAACAAACAAACAAACAAACTAAATAAATAAAGCATGCCTCTATAAAAAAAAAAAAAAGAAAAAAGCGACAAATTGAGAAAAATCATTTTCAATGTGGATAGAAAGGCTTATTATATATATATATATACACACACACACATATATATATATCAATTAGAAAAAGACCAATTTAAATACGTTACCCAGAACTTCATATAGCATATAATGAACATTTCCCCCAATTTTTAAAATTAACTTTACTGACATAATTTTGATACAATAAAATTCACCAATTTTTAAGTGTAAAGTTTGGTGAGTTTTAGCAAATAAAAATGGTCAATGATTATCACCGCAATCAGGATATGGAATTTTTTCTATCACACAAAAAGTTGCCTTTTGCCCTTTTACAATTTCTTTACCGCACCTGGCATCTGGGAACCTCTAATGTACTTTCTGTCATTGCATAGAGTTCAGAGAGGCTGAAGTAGCTAGACTTTGCAAAGCAAAGGGTTTGATCTTATCTATAATTTCATACATATGGAATTAGTATGAATCTTCTCCTTTTGGCTTTTTATATTTGGTATAATGCTCTTGAGATTCACTTGAAATTTGTTGTATCTGTGGTTCATTCCTTTTTTTAATGTTGTGTACCCTATTTGTTTATTCATTCATCTGTTGATTAACACTTTTTATTTTCCAGTTTGGGGCCAATACAAACACAACTGCTATAAATAAGTCTTTATGAGGACATGTGTTTTCATTTCTCTTAGGTGAATACCTAAAGAGTGAAATTTCTAAGTCATATGTAAATTAAACATGGAAAGAAACTGCCAAATAATTTCAAAATGGTTTATCATTTGCAGCAGGGTATGAGTTCTAGATGTTCCACATCCTTGTTAGAACTGAATATGATTCGTCTTTTTAATTTTAGCCATTCTTATCGACTTAGATTGGCAGTGCATTGTAATTTCAAGTTGCATTTCCCTAATTATGTTGAGCATATTTTCATGTCTTTTTTGGCCATTTGTATGCTTTCTTTGGTGAAATGTCTATTCAAATAGTATATAGCCGAAAGCCCTTTTTTGCTAATTCCATCATTTCTGTTATTTCTTGGCCTGTTTCTTTTGATTGATTATGCACATCTCCCTTCCAACTTAAAAGCCATTTTTTTTCTTTTTTTTTTAAAAAGATTTATTTATTCATGCATGCAAGAGCTAGGGTACAGGCCAGAGAGGCGGGAGGTGAGAGGATTCACCAGAGACAGAGTGGGGAACAGAACACAGATTGACCAAAGTACACTGCTGAGGGGAGTAGTGGGCAAGTCAGGAGAGGTCTGCTGCGCCATGTGGTTTGCTCCCTGGCTGGGGATCGAACTTGTGCTGCAGAGTCTGTGGACAGCTTCATAGGTTGCGTCTTAACCCCTTGCGCCACCAGGGAGGCCTTTCTTTTTTTTTTTTTTTAAGATTTATTTATTTATGCATACAAGAGCTGGGGTACAGACCAGAGATACAGGGGGTGAGAGGACCCATCAGAGACAGAATGGGGAGCAGAACAGGCAGATGTACTGAAATATACTGCTGAGGGGAGCAGCGGGCGAGACAGGAGATGTCTGCTGCACCATGTGGGTCACCTCCCTGGTCGGGAATCGAACTCGTGCCTTGGTGGCTGTGGACAGCCTCATTATGCTGCATCTTAACCCCTTGCGCCATTAGGGAGGCCCCAAGCCATGTTTTTTTCATGCCTGTTATTTTTGTTTGCTTCTTGAACATTGAATTTGAATGTTACCTTACTGAGTACTGGATTTTATTGTTTTGTCTCTAAATAATGTTGAATCATCTATTTGCTTTTCTGGAAAACAGTTAAGTTACTTGGGAGAAGTTAGAGCCTTTTGATGCTTGTTTTAAGTTGTGTTAAGGCAAATCCAGATCAATTTTCAGTCTAGAGATAATTTTGCCTCAATACTAAGTCCAATTTTGCAGGCTCTATCCAATGTTTCAAGTATTAAGAGGTGTCTATTTTGGCTGGTGAGAAGACAAAGTATTCCCAGCCCTGAGTGAGCTCCAGGAATTGTTTTGCATACTGCTTTCTGGTGGTTTTCTCCCTGGTTACCGGAAAGTCACCCATTTGGACTCTGAACAGTATTTGGTGATAGACTTGAGGGACTTTCTCTGTAGATCTCTGGAACTCTCTCTCCATGTGCCTTCCTCTCTGATACTCTGCTTTAGTTCAGCCTTCCAAAACTCAGACCTCTGTCTCCTGAACTCTGGATGATTGTTGGCTTTCCTTTTGGTTACCTCTCCTGCAGAAATACCTGGAGAATGCCTTGAGACAGCAAGCTGGGCATCTGTAGGATTCACATCCTTTGTTCCCCTCCTCATAGTTTTCATAGTCCTGACTGCCTGTCATCCAATGTTTGAGTATAGTTACTTGATTTTTTTCTGGTTATTAAGTTGTTTACAAAGGTTATTAAGTTGTGTACAAATCCTGTGGCAGTTAACGATTCATGGATAAAAGTATGAATCTTTTTGTCTTCCTATTTTCAATTTTAAAACTCCCATGGGAGAACTTTGGTCTAGCTTATGTCCCAGGTCATCCAAGAACCAATAGAGGTAGTAAGGACATGTAAGAAAATGATACTTTCGGGCCTCCCTGGTGGCGCAAGGGATTAAGTCTTGCACTATGAAGCTATTGGCAGCCACAGCAGCATGAGTTCGATCCCTGGCCAGGGAGCAACCCACATGGCACAGCAGCCCTCTCCTGTCTCACCTGCTGCTCCCCTCAGCAGTGTATTTCAGTCAGTCCACTTGTTCTGCTCCCCACTCTGTCTCTGGTGAATCGTCTCACCCCTGCACCTATGGCCTACACCCAGCCCTTGTATGCGTAAATAGAATAAACCTTAAAAAAGAAAAAGAAAATGACACTTTTTACAACTGGAGTGTAGGGAGAACCATTCTGAATACAAAAATAGAGAGGTATTCCCAGAAGAAAGGGGAAAGAGATGGGGCAAACACATAACAGGCACCCATTTACATCTGTACTCCATGTGAAAAAAGAACTTAAACTTAAAAGTGAGCCAACTGATAGGACAGTAAGAGTCTTATTGTCTATAAGCCTGTGTCCATTCCCTGGCCTTACATTTTCCAGGTTTGAGGACAAAGGGGAGGGGTCTAAAACGAAGAGATGTGGCATGTGTAACTGTTGCACTGAACAAGATAGACTGACTAAAAAGGCAACTTTCTTCTCTCTCTGTTCTTTCCCTTTCTCTGTCCTTAGAAGCTTGCTCTGTCAAATGCATTTCCATCCCCCCTACAGTCCTTGAGTGAAATCTAGGTTTGGTCCTACCAGTTTTCTGGTCTTCTCTTTAGAAAACAAAAAAAGACCTCCAGAAATTTTCATCTCATGAATAGTATTTCAATTAATTAAAGTGTCCACCAAAGAACACCTGCACCCCTATGTTTATAGCAGCACTGTTTACAATAGCTAAGCTTTGGAAACAGCCCAAATGCCCAAAAATAGATGACTGGATCAAGAAGATGTGGTACATATATACCATGGAATATTACTCAGCATTCAAAAAAGATAAACACATGCAATTTGCAGCAGCATGGATGGCGCTGGAAGGGATCATGCTCAGCGAAATAAGCCAAAAAGAAAAAGAAAAATACCGGATGGTCTCACTCATAGCAGGAATCTAGAAAACTTAAATAAGGGACCAGGAAAATGAATAACTATAAGAAAGTGAAAATCAAAATCAACAAAAAACTATGAACCAGAGACACTTTTAGGGGGGCAGGGGTGGGAGGGGAGGGATTGGGGTCAGAATGGGGGGGCTGCAATTGTATGGGGAATATAACAATAAAATTTATTATTTAAAAAAAAAATTTAAGTGTCCAGTTCAGTGCTATAGTCAAACCTGAGAATTCCATTTATAGGAATGGGGCCTGTTCAGGAGGAAACAGCATGTGGCTAGTTTCCCTACTTCTCACCAAGAGGGTATCTTTGAACCATAATATTCCACCTCACTTTCATCCCTCAAAATAGCCAACAGCATTTTCTGGCCTTCCCAGAGGGTGGAGGTAGAGGGCATGGGTGAAGGGGAGGAGAAGTTTAGCAAAGTCTTTCCCTGGTAGTGATCAGATTTGCTCGGAGAGTTTTTCAAGCTTTTTCCTGCGGAGTGTTGCTTAACTATATCGCCTTATATGTGAGGCTAGACATAGATCAACCAGAAAGTTTTATTATTTTATTAATAGTCATTGTTCCCTGGAAAGAACACAGTATGCCATGAAGGGCCTCCCAGGGTGAACACTGGGGTGAGTTATGAGGCAGAGGGAGAGAGGGCAACTGTGGTTTCTGTGGGATGGAAAAGACAAGGTAGGACAAGCAGTTTCAGGATGTGCTGATTTGAATAATTTTAGTGGGCTCGAAGGTGTAGGAGCTCTGGTTGTCTGGTATCTAGCTGTGGGACAATATAGTGGCCTGAAGCCCGATCAGGGAGTAATTTGGAGTGTGGATATAAGTGACTGCCTAAGAAGGGGAAATAACTGGCCTCTAGCTGGGGTCTCAAAACTTGGTCAAGACAGCATTAACAAAAAAAAAATCAACACAACCCACTGAAACTTTATTACTGGTATTTTATGGGTTCCTCTGAACCTCTTACAGATGATGTCTTGACTGCAGTCCCCTTGTTATGGGCAAGGTCTTTTTGCTATCACACACACACACACACGCCACTCTGCTACATGAAGATAATTTCCAGCCTCTTTCTGCCAAGGTCTAAAGTTCCCACGTCTCTGTTAGGAAGCTTTCTTGGGCAGGGTTCCTTTAAAGAAAGCTTTAAGTTAGCTCTCTCCTGTGCCTCTCCCATCTGACACTGAATTATACATGACATGCACAGCCAGCTGAGGAGAATAGGGAGCCGGCCGAGGAGAATAGGGCTCTGAGAGAGCACCATGGAGGAGGGTAAGGAAGGTGGTGCAGAGTCAAGGAGCAGAGGACAAAGATTTTCCAAGTGTAACAGAATAAAGTGCCATGACTCAACCCAAATGTCCAAAAATAGATGACTGGATCAAGAAGATGTGGTATATATACACAATGGAATATTATTTAGCAATCAAAAAAGATAACTCATGCTATTTGCAGCAACGTGGATGGAGCTAGAAGAAATTATGCTCAGTGGAATAAGACAGAAGGAAAAAGAAAAATATCAGATGTTTTCACTTATAACAGGAATATAGGGGAACCAAATAAGATAGCAGTGTAATAATAACAGTACAAAACACGACAAAGCAAAAACAGACAATTATAAACCAGAGACATACTGCAGGGGAGGAGGAGGGAGAAGGATCAGAGGGAGGGAGGAGCACAGGGGACTGTGGTGATGGTGCACAGGTGCATTGGGGAAGGAAATTCTATGGGGACTCAACCTGAAGGGGTGGGGGGAAGCAAATATTGTTTAAAAAAAAAAAGAAATAGCATAATGTACTTGTTCAGAAATCTAGCAATAAATGCCAGAAATTTCGGTGGGCCCAAGATGGCAGAATAAGAAGTTGTGCCAAGCTCCTTCTGTGACCACATACCAACACCTAATCTGGACTGACCTACACAGAAGCAGACCTACAACACGGAGGAAAAGGCAGCACCCAGATGGATAGGAGAGACAGAGAGACAGTCTCACCAAGAAGAAACCCCATCACAGGTGCCAGGAAGTGCAATCGGGAAGACATCTCTCAGATGTCAAAATTCTGTTGGGGAGCTAGGAGAGGGCTGTGCCTACTACCCAGCTGCTCAACCCCATAGTCCAGCACTGGGGACCCAAGTTCCTGCACCGAGGGTCAGAGGGAAGTGAGCACAGAAAGCCAAAGAAGAGAATAAGAACAAGCCAAAAAATAGGTCCTCACGCAGACTCAGTCACTTAGGACTCAAAGTGCTAACACTGGTCTGGACAACCCATAGGGGACGGAATCCCAGATACCATATTTACCACGTTGGCCTGGGAGACCTTCTGGACTAATCCAGGGTCAGAGTCAGGACAGTCACCATCTTGGCAACCTTTGCAACCTTGTAGAAAACAGTGTGGGCAGATGCCACCTTGGAACTACTGGACCCTGAGGGTGAATTGCTAATGAGAGCTCCACCCACCCCCAGGAAGGAGCCAAGCTAACTGGGGGCAGAGAGATAACTATTGAGAAGGTCCACCTCAGACAAACAAATAGGACCAGCCCCTGCTAGTCACCACCTGCCTGCTGTCAAGCAAGCTGTACCCCTATAAGTTGGGGACCGCTAAGGCTTGAAATGCGGAGACAAGGAAAACATCATGGCCATGGCTGAAGACTGGTCATGGCTACAAGACTGATCAGCATGGGCTGGAAGACTGGCCCAGGTATAGATCAGGATGAGCTTTCTTGTGTCAGTGAAACAGTGTGAGAAAAGAACAATTTGATAAGGCAGAACCTTGGCGATGAGTGTGTGCAAGAAATATGCTGAACACTGAGAAAGAAGAAAATGAACCACTGTTCTGTAGTTCTGTCCATCCTGTATCTTGCTTTGTAACTTTGTTTTTTTTTTTTTTTTAAGATTTATTTATTTATTTATTTATGCAAGCACTGGGCACAGTCAGAAGTGCGGGAGGGCGAAAGAATTCACCAGAGCCAGAGCAGGTAGCAGAGCAGGCAGAGGGACCGAAGTACACTGCTGAGGGGAGCAGTGGGTGGCAGGAGAGGTCTGCGCTCCATGTGGGACCCTCCTCTGGTGGCCGGGGATCAGCCGGGGATCGAACCAGCCCTGCAGAGGCTGAGGGCAGCTTCGCAACCCAGCGCTCAACCGCTGCGCCACCGGGGAGTCCCAACTTTGTTGTTTTTGCTAATAAAAGCTGTGGTGAGCTGAGGAGAGCAGAGCAAGACTAAGAATCTCTCTCCCCAGCCACTCTTTCAAACTTCAAAAAATAAATAAACAAATAAATAAAGTGCCATGACTTATATACAGGCCAGGATGAGGGCGAGGAGGATGAGGTTCTGCCTCAGTGGCATAACTTAAGGACGTGCCATCAATTGCAGTAATCAAGATAAATAATATTTAATGCAATATTTGAAGGTATGTTTGGGATGCATGCTTTTCCCTTTGCCTAAGGTTTAGCAGGCCACTGGTGCTATGCAGTAGCAGCTTCTTACTTCCTCTTGGTCAGACTGTACCCCTGAGCCACCTCCACACAGAAATGTTGGTGCAGCTCTCTGGGAAATGGCCTTCCTTAGGAAATAAGCTTTTGTCTGAGCCTTGAAGAAGGCAGTGAGACATGGGGAGTGTGAGCAGGGAAGAGGGGACAGAACACATTTAAGTCAAAAAAATGCCTAAAGTGAAAAGAGCTAGAACAACATTTGGAGAATGGTGGTACCATACATTTGTAGTCAGAGATCCGATCCTGTAGGGTTTCCAGAATTATAACTAGGGGAGACACATGCCCAGATTTGTTCCTTTAGTAGAAAATCCCTCGGGGATTGGGGACACATGGTGGGATTGCTCTGCATACAGCTAAGTCCCTTAAGAGGCGAGCACAGTATCCCATATTTGCCAGTGGCTTCAGGGTGGGGCAGACAGTGTTGTTGCTTTGGCTGGAGCCTTGCTGTCTATAGACCCCACTGGACTAGGCCTGCGGCCTTGGGAGTAAGGTCTCTGGTCTGGGGCTCATGTGACCAGCTTTAGTTTTATTAGCATCCCCTTCTATAACGGTAGCTGAAGGGTGCTGATATATATATACATATATATGTGCAGAGGCATATATTTGAGAGGGGTGTCAGGGACATGATTTGCTGTTACTTTCTAAAACAACCTCCCAGAAATGAGCCAGTGAGGCTTCAGAAAACTTAACCAGGAGAACTGCTTCTCAGGTCAGCTCAGGACCCTCTACCCAAGGGAATGTAATTTAGGGCTTTTGTCAACTTCAAAAGGTCAGAGATACCACCTGGGAGGCATGACTGCATCCCAACCAGAACAAGTGTAGACAGAGCCCCACATTTCAGACCTCAGTTTCCTCTGTAACACCGAGACTGGGGCGGCACCTGCTTTCTGCCCTGCCAAATGGTCCACCTTAGGATTCCATTCACGAGGGGGGCACCAGGGGTGCAGAGGAGCCGCCCCAATTCGCCAGCGGCCGGGACGAGCAGGGCGGGGCGGGTCCCGCTGGTGCCCGACCCGCTCGCCGCCCAATCGCCGCGGGCCCGCGGAGCCCCGGGGGGCTGGGGCCGCCGCCGGCGGAACGTGCCGCGGCTGCGCCGACTCGCGAGCGCCGGGCAGGGCGGCGGGCGCGCTCAGTCTGGCGGCGGCGGCCGTGCGCGGACTTACGTGCCGGTGGCGCCGCAGCTGCCCGCAGCAGAGCCGCTCAGCGCTGCCCGGGCCGCGCCCGCCCGCCCGCCATGGTGTCATGGATCATCTCCAGGCTGGTGGTGTAAGTGGCCTTCTTCCCCGCGCCCTCTGCTCTCCCCCCTTCTCCGCCCGTGGCCCCCAGACCGCGCGCCCCTGCGGTGCCCAGCCCGGCTCGCTCCGGCTATTAATACCCGGTGGCTGCTAAATTTAGCAGGTACAGTAGCTGCCGAGGACGCCTGCGAGCGGGCGGCACAGGTCGCCGCTGCCCTGCGGGGCCCGGCCAGGGCGCGGAGGCTCGGCTGGCGGGGCCGGGAGGGCTGGGGCGCACGGGGCTCCGCGGGGGGCTGCGTCTCGCCGCGCCCGGCCCCTTTGTTCCGGGTTGGTGGAATTTGCAGAGGCCCCGAAGGGGCGCACTGCGGGAACACGCGTCTCTCCCCGCGGGGAGAAATGCCGGCTGGGGTCGCCCGCCGCCGCGCCCCGCTGCCGCGCTTTTGTCAGGTGAAAATGACAGAGCCCAGATGATCCTGCCTGGGGCGCTGCCTGGAGGGTCAGGACGGAGGAGGGTGGCGAAGCGGAGGCGGGGCTTTCAATGGGGTTGATAAATACTCCTTTTTAGGTTTCCCAGATTGTCAGCGGCAGAGACAAGTGGGATGTAGGAGGACAAACATGAACCTGGGAGTAGACACCTCGCCTTCCCCTTGTCTGATATCCATGGCAGGGGGGTTTGAAAGAAGGATAGGGGCAGGCGTCTTCTGAAATTCAGGGGAATTTTGCAAGATACCCACAGTACCCGGTCGGTGGTGATGGCACCTCCCAGGCCTTGCAGGAGAGCGCAGAGTCATCTGGGGTGAGGCCTGTGTGAAGTCATTGGAGGTAGGCGTGGGGGCCGTTTTTTCTCTGTCAAGCCCCATAGCAGAATACATTTGAAGAGCTACTTCCCTAGTGGATTTCTTCCCTTTTGGAAATAGACATGGCTGATTGGGTTCCTTTCTTCCAAAGTCAGGAGAGATTTGCCACCAGCTCGTGGTACGGGGACTGACATTGGTCTGGGGAGTGGGAGCAGGAGACGCACCTCAAGCTTTTTCTTTGTCTGAGAAAGAGAAGCTTGAGACTCCAGTTGATTGTGCATCATCACTCCCCACGTTTGAAAACATCTCCCATCTCCTGGCTTCTTATGGATTTTCAAAGAGGCAGTCAGGGTCAGCCTTCTGAAGACCTTTTCAGCATTGTCTCCTGCCCATCAGGCTGCGCTTTCCTCCCAAAGCCAGAGTATTTGTGCCACTGAGTCCTCAGGTCATTTACTCCTTGCAGGTCTTGCTGTAGCTGTTGCTGACTGCTGGGGGTTTGTGCTGTGCCTGAGGGTGACATGTTAAATATTTAGAAGATTTCTGAGGGCAGAACTGGCATGAATTAAGGGAAGTGGCTGACAAGCCTTGTCCGCCTCATTGCCTGACCCACGCCAGGATTGCCTTGGGGGTGGTGTTTTTTCTTCCGAGGCAGTGCTGTGATCTTCATATTTGCCAGTGGCTTCAGGGTGGGGCAGAGAGTGTTGTTGCTTTGGCTGGAGCCTTGCTGTCTATAGACCCCACTGGACTAGGCCTGCGGCATTGGGAGTAAGGGTCTCTGGTCTGGGGCTCATGTGACCAGCTTTAGTTTTATTAGCATCCCCTTCTATATATGGTAGCTGAAGGGTGCTGGTATATATTTATGTGCAGAGGCATATATTTGAGAGGGGTGTCAGGGACATGATTTGCTGTTACTTTCTAAAACAACCTCCCAGAAATGAGACAGTGAGGCTTCAGAAAACTTAACCAGGAGAACTGCTTCTCAGGTCAGCTCAGGACCCTCTACCCCAAGGGAATGTAATTTAGGGCTTTTGTCGACTTCAAAAGGTCAGAGATACCACCTATACCCCCACCCCTAACTCTCTATAGAAGCCAACATGGGAGTATCAAGTGTGGATTATTAAAACCACTTTTACTAAGCAGTGACGTTTCACATAAATAATATCTGTTCATTATAAAATTAGGAAATTAGAAAAACATCAATGAATAAACTGAAAATCATCTATATTACTATCACAGATAGCTAATGATAATTTTGAGAGGTATATTCAAGACATTTTTTCCTATGCATATATATACAAATATTTATATTACAATATAAGGAAATTATTGATTCTGCCTAATGTTCCATACACTTCTCAGGAAACAGTAGGACTACTACCATGCTTGGTATCCAGAAAACCTTGGTTCTACTTGCCATCAGATCCCAGTTCACAACTCAGATCACAGGAGATTCTAGTTCACAAGTTAATTAACCTTATACTGCTGAGCAAAGCTTTCAATGTCATGTGGTATATAAATCACCAAGCCCTACAATGAGGATTCCCTCCTTCAGTCCATCCCAGGTACCCAAGAGAGGACGTGAGAGTACTGGAAGGGGCTCTCACAATCTGTTCCTGCACTTTTCCAACTGGCTTCCCTGAGGGCAATCCAGTCAGCCCATTGGCTCTGAGCAACTCGCCTTTTGTTTGTTTTGTGTTGGGTTTCTAGATACAATATTGTTTGGATACATATGGGTTTCTGTTACTAAATATCACTGATCTTATCCTGCCTGCTCATCTATAGAACTGCAAAGGGAATATGCCATACCCAATGACACAAGGTGAGCTGGTGAAGAAAACAGGCTCTGGATTTGGGTTCAATCCCCTGTCCACCTCTGCCTGTCCTTGACAATTGTCCTTAATTAATCTCTGTCACCCAAGACTTCTGGAATTCCATGATTTCCACAAGTCCCGTTTTACTGTAAGCCATCTTCTTATGGTTTTGTAAGCCTCTGTTACATCAAAGTACATTTAAGGAAGACTTATCCTCTGATAAGGAGAGGGAGTGTCTTCCTCCAACCGGAGGCAACTTCTCTTGTGATAGTGTCTGGGGAGCGTCTGCTGGTGTTGTGTCGCCACTGGCTGTGAGCATTTTGTGGGCAGTGATGATGGCTTATTTCCCTCTCTAACCTCTCGCCCCCCCTCCCAAGGCTCTTTTTTGAAATACCTGGCACCTGAGTCAACTCCGTAAAGGTTGATTGTGATGAAGGAGATTCGGAGCTTTGAGATGAACAAGGAGAACAACCAGTGTTGTCCCCAGGGATGGAGATTAGTGGTCATCCACATGGACTTGTGCCCGTTCTCAGAGTGAGGACCAATTTGAGATGCTGCTTTCTTGCTAATTGTATTCCTCCTACATGCTTTGGCTCAGCTTAGGGAGATTTAAGGAAGAGATACGTATGCTGCAGTAGCAAGATAGGCCTCGTTAGAACCTGGTTAATACCTGAATGGAACTTGGGGGCTCATTGAGGACTGACCTACTTGCCTCTCTTAAAATGTTTTCTTTTCTTTTTTTGTAAAGATTTATTTATTTATGCATACAAGAACTGGGGTACAGGCCAGAGGTGTGTGTGTGTGTGTGGGGGGGGAAACAGAAACAGAATGGGGAACAGAACAGGCAGATTGACTGAAATACGCTGCTGAGAGGAGCAGCAGGCGAGACAGGAGAGGTCTGCTGTGCCATATGGCTATCTCCCTGGCCCGGGATCGAATTCGTGCCGGAATCGAATTCGTGCTGCAGTGGTTGTGGATAACTTCATAGGTTGCATCTCAACCCCTTGTGCCATAAGGGAGGTCCCAAAATGTTTCTTTTCTTTACAAACAACTCAAGGCCTACCCATGAATGAGTTTCAGATTAGGGAGAGTATGTTCACATCCGCTGGGGAGGACACAGAGAGCTTGCTATGCCTGCTTCAGAGAATGCATTATCTTGAGGCATTTATTTCAAAATGCAGGTATTGCCTCATTGTCTCTGGATGGAATTTTGGCTGAATCCCAGAATGCTGACTAAATGGATCCAGGGCTTCCCACCACTGATGGGGTTAGTAGCCCAAAACTCTAATATACTGTGAGGGGGAAAAAGGAGTTCTAATTCAACACATTTCTAAATACCTGAAAACTATGCAGAAAAACCTTTATTTCCACACCGCATGTTTTTTAAAAAATGTTAATTTTTAGAAAGTACAGCCTGATGTTCAAGAGAGAATCTTGGTTTGATGACCAAGTTCTGGTAAAGTCCCAGGATTGTGATTTGGAGTGTGAAGTCTGTGTGTGCCTAGTTAGGGATGTACAATGAGTGGAGACTGGAAGGAATGTGGGTTTTCCTCAAGATGTTCCCCAACTGTTGGAAAACAAATGGAAAAAAATAAAAGAAAAAAGGCTATAAATCCTTAAACATGGGCTTGCCTTTCTTTGGAGCCCGTTTTTAAAAAGTGGAATGCAGAAAAACGATCCCATTAATAAAGGGTTCAGGTTAGTTGAGGATTTATTTCCTGGCACTGTAATGTAGTACAGGGTAGGAGTCGGGTAAATATTTCAGTTGAATTGTGAGAGGAAAATGTTTGGTGGAAGTCAGTAAAGTTGGATTCTCCTTTCAGCCCTGGTCTGATCCCCAGGGGCAACTTGCACCCACCCTGGGCTCCCATCCCAGTCTGTGAGACAAGTGTGTTGGCCAGCATCACCTTGGAAGTCTTAGTAGTTCCAAGAGCCAGGGCTCTTCTGGGCCCCTTCCTTTTCCCCTCCTCCCCAGCTGGCCCCGGTGCACCATGTTTATTTATAGACCAAGGAGTATCCTCAAGGAAGTAAAATACCAGTTTAGATTTCACTGCTCTTCTGCTGCCTTGTTCTTTGTTTATTAATCCAGCCTGCTGGGAAGTAGCTTTGCGCCCTTCTCCCTACTATATCTTATTTAAAATTTAGCTCACAAGTGAGGGCTCACCTGGTTGTTACTGGGTCAGTCTCTCCCTTCCTTCTGAAGTGAACTATTGTCTTTGGAGTGTGCATATTGGGGAGAGGAAGAGGCCTGGAGGTATGAGAGGAGGAGGAGTCAGCCTCTCTGTAACCATCTAGTGAGGCCCCCATTTTGTATCATATATGTGTGTTTTGTTTTATGTGTGTGTTTTCAAGAGGCTGAGGGTGGGTGGGGGGAAACTTGGTTATGCAGTGGACACAGCGAATGGCACCTTTGGAATTTCATTGTCAAGGCTGAGCCACACACATGCCCAACCAGTTCCCAGGGCTCCTGTTGTCTGTGGGAATTTTTCTGAGAACAAACAAGACCTAAGTAGGGTGGCATTTGTGATATGAGATAGTTTTCTTTCCACTTCTGGGCCTTAGGAAGGTCCTAGTGAATTGGAAAATGGCTAGTTATATGCATTTTGTTTGTTCTGAACTTTTAAATCTCATCTCTCTCCACACAGAAACAAATTGTTTTCCCTTACGGTTTTTTCCAGTCACCCCAGAGGACTTTCCTGGGATTATAAAAAAAAGGACATGTAGATAAAGTACCATATTTGGGCACACAATAGGGATCTCTGAAGGAATCTTGACAGGTAATTTGGAATTGGCCTTTAAATGTGACATCTGAACGTAGGCCAGCAGTGGCAAGTGAATTCCATCTCTCCAGGTTGAAGGCAGGCTCCTAGGACACTGTTTTGAGGCAGAGCGTGAAGCTGGGCTGGGCTCAGTGGGGAAGGAGTGCCATCAGGCATCTCTGTTGGGGGGGGGGTAATGGAGACATACATGTTGGTTTACTCTTTGCTCTCTTAGATTTAGCCCGTAGCTGATCTGAGATGGTGTGTCCCACTGTCAGAGTTTTACTTGCTTCCCTAAACAGTAGCATCTTTTACCTGAGTTGACATCCTGCCCCACATCAGGCATCTGACAGTTGGAGGACCAAGGTGCCTCCTGTTGCCAGCACAGGGAGCTGTCCAGCTGAGTGGCTCTCGAGTCTGCCTCTCTTTCCTCTTAGGGTGATCACTCATGTATTGTATTTTCCCTTTTACCAGTCACATCTCAGTTAAATTCACCTTGGTCTTCTTTTGTGTACTGATGCATTCACATCCTTTTTGCCTCCTTGTATACGGTCTATGGATGGTACTTTGAGCTTCAAAATGAGTTCCGCATTCCCTCCTAGTAACTTGCTCCATCCATCCTCCTGCTACTCATCCAGGGGGGTGGGCATGTGGCCAATGCTTAACTACACATTTTCCTAGGCACAGAGATTGGTCCAAAGGTGGGTATATGCCCCAGACTGAGCATCTAGATCTTTCCCCAGGTTTCTTGATTTGGTACTGGGAGAGGAAAGCCTTGCCAATGGGATCCAGGACTGGTAAAATGGGAAGCTGGGACTGCTGGTGGCTAAACCCCTGGCAAATGGGAAGGCACGTAGACAAAAGGAGTGAATCCAGCAAAGCAGAAAAGAGATGAGACATAGAGAAGGAAGCTGCCTACGAGTCTTGATTTTAGTTACTCAGGCCCCAGTTCCTGCAGCTCCTCCTTTGATGTCTTAGGCTGACCCATATACTAAAATGAATAATGTTTATATTAATTAAATATTTATTGTAGTGGTGAGGATGAACTGGGCTATGCTGCAGTAACAACTCCCAAATCCCCATATCTGGAAAACAACGAAGGTTTGTTTCTTGCTTTGTGCTGCCTGTTCACTGTGGGTTGGCAGAGGCACTCTGCTCATTGTAATCTCTGGAGTCCCAGATCTACTGAGTCTCCTGTGTCTTCCGGTGCTATCATTGCAATGTAAGGCAACAGGATTCACCATAATAGGGAAAGAAAAATGGAGAATCATGCACCCACTCTTAAATACCTCTAACCAGAAATGATACGTGTCACTTTTCACATTTCATTGGCCAAAGAAAGCCATTTGGCTGAGACTGAATTCAAGTGGGTGGAGATTTATTAATCCTACTAAACCTCTGTGAATGGCCCCAGTGACCACTGTGTATGTTGAAGGAATGAATCCTAATCAGTTTTGCAAACCTATAAATGACCTTTTTGGCAAAAGTTGGTGTAAGATGGGATTTTCCCCCCTCTTACAACTGGAAACATCCTAACATTCTCTTTTACCTCTTTATATTAGAAAAATTTCTCACTCCTTTTTGGCCAAAGAACCAACTCTTTTCCTTACTCTGTTTGTGAGTCAAGGAAGGTCTTAATTTTAAGGAGAGATTAACAATTGTAAAGAGCTGATGCTGTTCCATGGCTAAAGCCCTTGAAAGTGCCTGTGTTTGTCACCAATTACCTTTCTCCATGAAACTTCCTTTGGGTTCCTAATTGAAGAAAGGTCCTCTGGCTCCCCAAGTAACATTGTTACTTTGTCCCTTGTGATAGGTGGACTGTGCATTTACCTCTCCTTAATGACTGTGTTGTTCCTTTGTGCCCTTCATAGTCCTTCATGTGCAAAAGGTGCCCCATGAGTGCATGTGGGATCATGAATGAGTTATTCAAGGAGTGGTCTATACACCAGCAGCATCAGTATCACTGGGAGCTGGTTAAGAACTCAGAATCCTAGGCCCCACCCAAGCACTAGTGAATCTGCATTTTAATAAGGCCCCTGTGAAGCTTGAGAAGCGCTGAGTCAGGAGACAGCATACCATCACCTCCCCTCTGAAATGTAAATAAGTTGGCTTGCCTAAAGTTCTTCATTTTGGCTATAGATCTGGGATTTAATCCCAAGTCATTCATTTGATAGGACTTTTTTTTTTGATAGAATTTGGTTTCTTTTTCTTTATTTTTTAAAAAGATTTATTTATTTATGCATGCCAGAGCTGGGGTACAGGCCAGAGGTGTGGGGGGTGAGAGGATTCACCAAGGACAGAGGGGAACAGAGCAGGCAGATTGACCAAAGTACACTGCTGAGGGAAGCAGCGGGCAAGGCAGGAGAGGTCTGCTGCGCCATGTGGGTTGCTCCCTAGCTGGCTGGGAATCGAACTTGTGCTGCAGTGGCTGTGGACAGTTTCATAGGTTGTGTCTTAACCCTTGCACCAACAGGGAGGCCCCTGTGCTGGACTTTTGAATAGCCTGATTGGACTCCACCAACCCAGTGCCCAAATGTGAACCTTTCACCAATGGGCTGTCTAATTGTGTCTGTCAGAGTTAGTTTGGCACCATTGGGGTTTGGACTGCCAAAGCAATGCCTGTCAGAATATTGAGCCAAGGTGAGGGCTGCTCCTCAAAGGAAATTGGCCACAACCCACCTTGAGAAAGAGGCATTACAAAACCATCAGCTGATGATGGGAGCTCATGATGGATTTACAGGAGCCCAAAAGGAATATTTCTCATGAGCACTTGAGCTGAGAACCACTGGTCCCCATGTATCCCTCTTGAGGAAACCTCAGGATCTAGTAGGATCTGTATCATTTTTGGGCCAGACCCGGTGAGCTGTGGAATCCTGTCCTCTCAGCTCTACCTTCAAAATGCTCTCCTATCTAACTGAATCCCACCTCCACTCTCGTCCCTCCAAAGATTTTTTAAAACGTGAAATAGGTCATATCTTCTCTCTGTGGTTTAAAACTGTCCAAAAACCTCTTATCACACTAAGAATAAAACTCCGACTCCTTACCATCCTCATCAAGGACTGGGCCCTGCCCACTGCTTATCCCTCCTGCACTCAGCTCTAGTCTCCTTACTGTTGCGGGGAGGAGACTGACTTGTCCCACTCAAGGTTCTTTGCACTTGCTGTCCCCTCTACTGGGAACACACACCCCTACGTAATCTGTGGCGCTCTCCTTCTTTCCATTTAGGTCTCTGCTCACGTGTCAGAGGTGGCCTTTTCTGACTGCCTGTGCTAAAATATACCCCTCCCTCCATTTTCTGCCCCCTTACTACACCCTGAAACTATGCTTTCAATTTATATATTTACTTGTTTTCACTCTCTCTACTAAGATATGATCTTCGTGAGTTTTGAGACTTGATCTTGTTCACAGCCATTTTCCCAGTGCTTAGAGAAGTTTAAGCTCACACTAGGTATTGTAAAAATATTTGTCAAGTAAATGATGACTTTCTAAACTCTAGGTTTGTAGAAACTTGATTTGTGAAAATGTCAAGTAACTTAACACCTCTAAACCTCATTTTTTTTCACCCATAAAATGAACGGTTTGATTTCTCTTTCTAAGAGTGTGAAAAACTAAATAGTATGACAGATCTCACATAATAAAATAACTAAAAATTTTCTAAAACTTTTGGATACAATGTAACAGCATTTTCCTTGAAAGCATAGCTTAGCTTAAAGTAATTGAGGGAATTTGTCAGGACAAAACAGATAGGGAATCATTTATAAAGGTGTAAATTAGCATTGCAGCAGCTGCCTAGCAGACTGCCCTGAAACTTTGATCCAAACAACACCCATTCCATTATCATCTTCCCTGGTTCCGCAGGGCAGGTATTTGGACACAGGACACAAAACTCATTTCTGCTTCACAGTGTCTGTGTCTCATCTGGGATGATGCAAATGGCTGTGGCAGGCCAGGTATTTCTTTCTTTTCATGTGTTCCAGGGCCTCTCCAGAAATCCATCTGATTTCTCCTGCATGGAAGCCTTTGGATCATTAGATTTTTTTCATGTGGTGGATCAGAAGTGAGTGTCCAAACGTTTATGCCCTGGTCAGCCATCCCAGCATGACTCTTCTGCTGCATTCTGTTTGCAGGTCAAAGGGCCATCCTAGATTTGAGGGGAGGGGTATCAGAGCCCATCTGTTCTCAGGAGCTATAGCAGATAATTTGCTGCCATCTTTAATACACCACACTGGAGGATTGGGCCATTATGACTTTAATAGCTACATATGAAAGGAAGGGTGTGGGCCTGTGGAAGTAATAAATCAGAGCTGAACATTTGCATAAAGCTAAGATTTGAAGGGCTGTTTTATAGTAGAGCCCAGAGAGATAACAGCACAGAGAGATAACAGCAAGCCTATATGTGTTGGTCTGGGTTTTGGGAGGAATCTCCCTTGGAAATTTGAAACCATACAGGACCCTGTCCCCATGTGGGTTTGGTTTGTAAGTGCCCCCAATTAAGGAGTATCATAAGAATCGGTCCTGGACCAGTTTTACCTGGGACATCTGGCAGAAATGAATACATTATAAGAGCTCTCAGTATACATCATATAGAATTAGCCCCAAAGAACATGAGTTCAAACCCCAAAATTACAAAATGTGTGAAGTAACAACTGCCATTAGCAGGAGTTAATAAACACTATATGCAGCAGGATTAGTTCTCCGGAAATAAATTGTTTAATAACATTCTTAGATATATACGTAAGTATTATTTATATAAAATAACTGTTACATAGCAACCTAGGATAAGTCTTTTTATTTATTTATTTATTTTAAAGATTTATTTATTTATGCATACAAGAGCTGGGGTACAGGCCAGAGATGCAGGGGGTGAGAGGACTCACCAGAGACAAAGTGGGGAACAGAACAGGCAGACTGACTGAAGTACACTGCTGAGGGGAGCAGCGGGAGAGTCAGGAGAGGTCTGCTGCGCCATGTGGGTTGCTCCCTGACCTTCTGGGGATCGAAATCATGCTGCAAAGGCTGTGGATTGCTTCATAGTGTGGTGCTTAACCCCTGTGCCACCGGGAGGCCCGGATAAGTCTTTTTAAAATGAAAAAATAAAGGAAAGAATTACAAATGTATTAAAAGTATATTCTGGATGAAATGAGGAAAGGAATGGATCCATGGAAAAAGAAAAGCCTCTAGAAGTACAAAGTAAATTATTGAAAATGAAAACCCTATGGATAGTTTAAATGAGGAAGGACTGGACATCAAGGGGGTAGTGTTTTCCACATTGTATTTGGAACGAGAAGAACCTTAGTGATTTCAGGCTCATATTTGACAGACAAGGAAGATGCCATCAGAGGAGTTAGATGATTCATCTAGGTCACTAGCCAGATTGGCTAGGACCAGGCTTGAGGCTAGGTCTTCAGTTTCTGAAAGTATTTTGATGTGGAAGAAAGGGGTTTGCTTTATATGGATAGAGGGTTAGACTAGGATCATCGTGTGACTAGAAGATAAATTTTTGACTCAATAGGAGGAAAAGGTTTTCAGTAATTGGTGCTGATGTGAGACACCAACCGTAAGACTTTCCAATTCTAAAACTATTTTAATCTTTTCCTTTATAGTAATGGAGTAAGAGTGATAAGAGTTATCCAAAAGATTCTCTTTATCAATGGATAGGCCTTCCTTTCTTTTCAAAACTGATTAATTGATTTATTCATTCATTGCTTTATTCCCTATTTATTAACCATTTTCTTTGTACCAAGCACTATACTGGGCATCAGGGAAGTAAAGAGGAACGAGGTCCAACTCCATCTTTGAGAAGTTTATGAATTCGCATAGCCAGTCAGTGGGACACATACTTGAATTCAATTGCTCCTCCTGGCTGGTACTTTTTCCAGTGGGTTTGCATTTTGTGGATGGATGGCTTTTCTGACTTTGACTGGAAATTGTAGAGGAGCTCTTTAGCTTGGGAGGCAGCACATCTGACATATGAAGAGATAATACCACTGCTGGATCTCTCAACCTGAGGGACACTGTGGCATCCAATGTTGACAGAGAAGAGAAGGCAGAGGAGAGGCTGTGCCAAGTGAAAACAATCTGGGACAGACAAGTGTGGTTGAACATCCTTACCAATATATTAGTGTATGATTGCTGCTGTAACAGATAACCACAAATCAGTGGTTTAAAACAACAAAAATTTAGTCTTTTACAGTTATGGAGGCTTTAAGTCTGAAGTGTGATCTTTTGGGGTTAAAGACAAGATGTTGGCAGGACTGTTTTACTTCTGGAAGCCCATGAGCTAGTCCACTCCTTGCTTCCAACTTCTGTGGCTGTTGACATTCTTTGGCTTGACTGCATCCCTTCCATCTGTGCCTTCTTTTCTGTCATGTCTTCCTCTACCTCCCTCTTATGAGGACCTTTGTGATTACATTTAAGGTTCACCAGCATAATCTCCATCTTGGTTTCCTTCACTTATTCACACCTGCAAACTCTTTTTTTTTTTTTTTTTGGCCATAGACGGTAATATTCACTGGTTCTAGAGATTAGCGTCTGGATATTTTAGGGGGCCATTATTCAACTTACCACATCCCTGGCTGCTGGCCCTGCTGCCATTAACTGGAGCAGGGTTTATCTAAAAACATCCTAAAGAAAGGAGAACATTTGAATATTCTAATATTTGATTTTGTTACTTCCAGAATCTCCTTGATTTGTAAAAAATTAAATTACAGAGTCAATAGAAAAGACTGCAAAGATATGGCTGGAGTATGATTGATAGCAATTCAATGAATATACCTTTTCTCACCACCTAAAGAGACAGAACATAATGGACATTTGGGTTCTTTCTAGATTTTTGGTTTTTGCTCTTGAAAAGTTCTTCAGTAAACATTTTTATACCTGTTTCCTGATGCACCTGTGCACAGATTTCCTTAGGAATGGAATGGCTGAGACATGGGGTGCATGCATCTTTCACTGGACCAAATAACATAAGTTTCCATAGATGTGTGAGTCTGTTTATGGAGCCTATTCTGTTCCATTAATTGATTTGTCTGACCCTGCGCCAGGAACACACTATGTAAATTAAGATAACTTTATGAAAATTCTTCATATCTGGCTTGGCAAATCCCCTCCACATTTTGATCTTCATAAATTGTTTTCCAGAATGGTTTTCCTTCCATGAAATATACAATTTTAGTTGCAACATATCGCTAACATCACTCAAGATTGTCACGCTATAGAATTTTTGCCAGTCTGGTGGGTACAAAATGGAATCTCATTATGGTTTTAATTTGCATATCCCTGAATACTAATGAGACTGAGCATCTTTTCATATGTTTATTGCCCATTCATGTTCTCTCTTATGTGAAGAGCCTGTTAAAGTTTTGCCAGTTTTTTCTCATCTTATTGATTCGTAGGTTTTTTTTTTTAAATATTCTGAGTTCCTTTGTGACTTATGTGTTACAAATGTCTACTCCTGGCCTGTGATTTCATTTTCTTATGGTGTATTTTGATGACAGAAGTTCTTAATATTAATGCAATGGAGTTATCAATTTTTTCATTTATAATTGACACTTTGTGTCCTAGGAAAACTTAACCTGAATTCATTCTCCTATATTGCTTCTAGTAGTTTTATAGTTTTGCTATTTACATTTAATTTCCTAATCCATCTTGAGACAGATTTTTGTATATGATGTGAAGTAGGACTCCAGACATTTTTTTCTATAAGAAAAACCAATTATCCTAGCCTCATTTATTATAGTGATATCCTTTCTTTTTACATCTGCAGTGTTCAACCTGCTATAAATTAAGTTTCCATAGACATATGAGTCTGTATCTGGTCTCTCTCTCTCTTTTTTTTAAATGATTTATTTATTTATTTATACAAGCACTGGGTACAGTCAGAAGCGCGGGAGGGTGAGAGAATTCACCAGAGCCAGAGAGGAGAGCAGAGCAGGCAGACTGACGAAGTACACTGCTGAGGGGAGCAGCAGGCAGCAGGAGAGTCCTGCACGCCATGTGGGAACCTCGCCGGCAACCGGGGATTGAACCGGTGCTGCAGAGGCTGCTGGCAGCTTTGCAACCCAGCGCTCAACCACTGCGCCACTGGGGAGGCCCTGTATCTGGTCTCTTTATTCTGTTCCATTGAACAGTTTGTCTGGCCTTACACCACTATGAGTCTTAATTACCATACCTTTATGAAAATTCTTTTTTTAAAAAGATTTATTTTATTTATGCATACAAGAACTGGGGCACAGGCCAGAGGTGCGGGAGGTGAGAGGGTTCACTAGAGACAGAGTGGGGAACAGAGCAGGCAGACTGACTAAAATACACTGCTGAGGGGAGCATCAGGCAAGACAGGAGAGGTCTGCTGCACCATGTGGGTAGCTCCCTGGCTTGCTAGGGATCGAACTCATACTGCAGAGGCTGTGGATAGCTTCACAGTGCTGTGCTTAATCCCTTGCACCACCAAGAAGGGCCCCTTTATGAAAATTCTTGGTAACTGGCATGGCAAGTCATCTGACCTTCAAAGTATCTTAATAGTTTTCCTTTTCTATACTCACTATCTCACACACTCACAGACTCACTCACTCACATGCTCATTCACTCACATACTCACTGTTGGGCATTTGATTGGAATAATATTGACTATGTGGGAACAGAGAAAACTGATGCTCTTAAGATATTGAGTGTTGTACAATGGAATATTACTCAGCAATCAAAAAAGATAAACACATGCAGTTTGCAGCAACATGGATGGAGCTAGAAGAGATCATACTCAGCGAAATAAGCCAGAAAGAAAAAGAAAAATACCGGATGGTCTCACTAATAGCAGGAATTTAGAAAACCTAAATAAGGGACCAAGAAAAAGACTAATTAATACAAAGTAAAATCAAAATCAACAAGCAACTATAAAGTAGAGACACACTTGGGTGGGGGCGGGAGAGGGGCACGGAGAGGAAGGACTAGGGTCAAAATAAGGGGAGGTGCACTTGTATGGGGAATATAACCAAAGTGAAAATGCATACATTGTGCAAAAATGAAAAATGATGTAAGAATTATATAAAATAAAATAATATAAAAGATATTAAGTGTTCTAATCCTTACCTATGGTATCTATACTTATTAAGGTCTTCTTCAATGATTTCAATAAAAATTTATAATTTTTGTTGTAACTGTCTTGCACATCATCTGTTAGATTTATTTCCAGATACTTGATATTTGATGCAGGTATATTTAGTTTCTTATTGAAATTTTCATCTTCTAACTTTTAAAAGAATGCAACCTTGCTAAACTAGATTCTTTTGGACTTACCTGATAAATAGTAATGTCATCTGAGAATAACAGTGTTGTGTCTTTCTAGTGATTACTCTTTTTCCCCCCCTTCCCCTTACTGCCCTGATTAAGATCTCTAGTCAAGATGACTAAGAGAAAGCAGACACATTGCCTTGTTCCAAGTTTAAAAAGGAATACTTCAACATTTCCCCATCAAGTATTGTGCTTGTTGTAGGGTTTTCAGAAATGTACTTTATCACTCTGAATTTCCTTCTAAACTAGTTTGCTAAGAATAATAATAATAAATGATACTGCATTTTATTTATTTATTTATTTATTTATTTTTTAATAATAAATTTTATTGTTATATTCCCCATACAATTGCAGCCCCCCCATTCTGACCCCAATCCCTCCCCTCCCGCCCCCGCCCCCCTAAAAGTGTCTCTGGTTCATAGTTTTTTGTTGATTTTGATTTTCACTTTCTTATAGTTATTCGTTTTCCTGGTCCCTTATTTAAGTTTTCTAGATTCCTGCTATGAGTGAGACCATCCGGTATTTTTCTTTTTCTTTTTGGCTTATTTCGCTGAGCATGATCCCTTCCAGCGCCATCCATGTTGCTGCAAATTGCATGTGTTTATCTTTTTTGAATGCTGAGTAATATTCCATGGTATATATGGACCACATCTTCTTGATCCAGTCATCTATTTTTGGGCATTTGGGTTGTTTCCAAAGCTTAGCTATTGTAAACAGTGCTGCTATAAACATAGGGGTGCAGGTGTTCTTTGGAATTGATGTTTCTGTGTCCTTTGGGTAAATACCTAGGAGTGGAATTGCTGGATCATATGGAAGCTCTATGTTTAGTAGGTCCAGAAATCTCCACACAGCTTTCCACAGTGGTTGGACCAGTTTGCACTCCCACCAACAGTGCAGAAGAGTTCCTTTTTCTCCACACCCTCGCCAGCATTTGTTGTTGCTAGTTTTTTTAATATGTGCCATTCTCACTGGTGTAAGATGGTATCTCATGGTAGTTTTGATTTGCATTTCCCTGATGGCAAGTGATGTTGAACATTTTTTCATATGCCTGTTGGCCATTTGCATTTCCTCTTCAGAGAAGTTTCTTTTTAGCTCTTCTGCCCATTTTTTGACTGGATTATTTTCTTTGTTGTTGTTGAGTCTCATCAGCTCTTTGCAGATTTTTGTGATCAGTCCTTTATCATTAGTGTTGGGTGCAAAAATGTTCTCCCAGTTGGTGGGGTTTCTCTTTGTTTTTGTTATTGTCTCTTTTGCTGTGCAGAAGCTCTTTAATTTGATGTAGTCCCAGCTGTTTATCTTTGCCTTCACTATCACTGCTTTGGGTGATGTGTTTGTAAAGATGTCTTTGATGTGCAAATCACGTAGTGTTTCGCCTATATTTCCTTCTATATATTTTATGGTTTCAGGTCTTATGTCTAGTTCTTTAATCCATTTTGAGTTGATTTTTGTGTATGGTATGAGGTAGTGGTCAAGCTTCATTCTTTTGCATGTAGCGACCCAGTTTTCCCAGCACCATTTATTGAACAAACTTTCTTTGCTCCAATGCATAGTCTTTGCTCCTTTGTCAAAGATTAGTTGACCATACATCTGTGGGTTTATTTCTGGATTTTCTATTCGATTCCATTGGTCTGTATGTCTGTTCTTGTTCCAATACCATGCAGTTTTGATGATTATGGCTTTGTAGTATAGTTTGAAGTCTGGGAGTGTAATGCCTCCATTCCCTTCTTTTTTTTTCAGGAGAGCTTTGGCTATTCGGGGTTTTTTGTGATTCCATAGGAATTTCATCAATAATTGTTCTATTTCTTTGAAGAATGACATTGAAATTTTGATTGGAATAGCATTGAATCTGTATATTGCTTTTGGAAGGATGGCCATTTTAATAATGTTTATTCTTCCAATCCACGAGCAGGGGATGTCTCTCCATTTCTTTGTGTCTTCTTTTATTTCTTTTAACAGTGTTTTATAGTTTTCTTTGTATAGGTCCTTTACCTCTTTTGTTAGATTTATTCCCAAATATTTGATTTTTTTTGTTTCAATAACAAAAGGGATGGTTTTTTTGATTTCTTCTTCTTCAGATTTATTGTTTGTGTATAGGAAGGCTACTGACTTTTGCGTGTTGATTTTGTATCCTGCCACTTTACTGAACTGATTGATGAGTTGAATTAGCTTTTCTGTGGAGTTTTTGGGGTTCTCTATGTATAATATCATATCGTCTGCAAATAGTGATAGTTTGACTTCTTCTTTTCCTATTTGGATTCCTTGGATGTCTTTCTCTTGTCTTATTGCTCTGGCTAGGACTTCCAGTATTATATTGAAAAGCAGTGGTGAGAGTGGACATCCTTGTCTTGTTCCAGATCTTAATGGAATTGCTTTCAGCTTTTCACCATTGAGAATGATACTGGCTGTTGGCTTGTCATAGATGGCCTTTATGATGTTGAGGTATGTTCCTTGTATCCCAAGAATTTCAAGGGCTTTTATCATGAATGGGTGTTGCACTTTGTCGAAAGCTTTCTCAGCATCTATTGATATTATCATATGGTTTTTATATTTCTTTTTGTTGATGTGTTGGATAACGTTGATTGATTTTCGGATGTTAAACCATCCTTGTGCCCCTGGAATGAATCCTACTTGGTCGTGGTGAATTATCTTATGGATACATTGTTGGATTCTGATGGCTAAAATTTTATTGAGGATTTTTGCATCAGTGTTCATTAGGGAGATTGGCCTGTAGTTTTCCTTTTTTGTGTTGTCCTTGTTCGGTTTTGGTATTAGTGTAATGTTGGCTTCATAGAACGTGTTTGGTATTGTCCCTTCCTTCTCAATTTTTTGGAAGAGTTTGTGAAGGATAGGCACTAATTCGTCTCTGAATGTTTGGTAGAATTCATTTGTAAATCCATCAGGTCCTGGGCTTTTGTTTTTGGGGAGGTTTTTGATTACCATTTCAATTTCGCTAATTGTAATTGGTCTGTTTAGGTGTTCTATTTCTTCTTTATCTAGCTTTGGGTGATTGTAGAGTTGTAGGAATTTGTCCATCTCCTCTAGATTGTTAAACTTGTTTCCATATAACTGTTCATAGTAGTTACTGATTATTCTTTTGATTTCTGCTGTGTCCGTTGTGATTTCTCCTCTTTCATTGATGATCCTGTTTATTTGTGCTTTCTCCCTTTTTTCCTTTGTGAGCCTGGCTAGGGGTTTGTCTATTTTATTGATTTTTTCAAAGAACCAGCTCTTGGTTTCATTGATCTTTTGGATTGTTTTTTTAGTTTCAATTTCATTTATTTCTGCTTTGGTTTTTATTATTTCTTTTCTTCTACTGGTTTTGGGGTTTTTTTGTTGTTCTTTTTCTAGATCTTTGAGCTTCGAGATTAGGTTGTTTCTTTGAGTTCTTTCTTGTTTCTTGATGTGAGCTTCTATTGCTATATATTTTCCTCTTATTACTGCTTTTGCTGCATCCCATACATTTAGGATATTGGTGTCCTCCTTGTCGTTCAATTCAAAAAATTTTTTAATTTCCTCTTTGATCTCCTCATTAGTCCAGTGGTCTTCCAGTAGTGTGGTTTTTAATCTCCATGAGGTAGGAAAGTTCCTTGCCTTCTTTTTATGGTTTATTTCTAGTTTGATGCCTTCATGGTCAGAAAAGATGGTTGATATGATTTCAATCTTGGTGTATCTGTTGATGTTTGTCTTGTGCCCCAGTATGTGATCGATCCTGGAGAATGATCCGTGTGCACTTGAGAAAAATGTGTACTCCGTTTTTTTGGGGTTTAGTGTTCTATAGATGTCTGTTAAGCCCAATTGCTCTAGGTCCTTATTTAGAGCTTTGGTTTCTTTACTTATTTTTTGTCTTGTTGATCTATCCATTGTTGATAGTGGTGTGTTGAAGTCTCCCACTACGTATGTGTTTTCTCTGATGTCTGTTTTCAGAGAGGACAACAGTTGTCTGATATATTTTGGTGCTCCTTCGTTTGGTGAGTATATGTTAATGAGTGTTATTTCTTCTTGAAGTATTGTCCCCTTGATCATAATGTAGTGACCATTGGGGTCTCTTTTTATCTTTTTGAGTTTGAAATCTGTTTTATCTGATATAAGTATAGCTGTTCCTGCTTTCTTTTTTGGTCCATTTGCTTGTAGGATTGTTTTCCATCCTTTAACTTTGAGCCTATTTTTATCTTTTGTAGCTAAATGTGTTTCCTGGAGACAGCAAAAGGTTGGGTTTTGTTTCTTAATCCAGGCTGCAACTCTGTGTCTTTTTATTGAAGAGTTTAGTCCATTTACATTTAGAGTTAATATTGATATGTTAACATCTGTATTTGCCATTGTGTTTGTCTTTCCTTTGATTTTATTTATTTATTCTTTTAATAACTTTTTTTTTTTTTGGCCTTCTTTCATTGTTATTCGTCCCTCTGAGGTTCTGGCTTTAGGACTCCTTGTAGTATTTTTTGGAGTGGGGGTTTAGTTGCAATGAAATTCCGGGGTTTCTGTTTGTCTGGGAAGGTCCATATTCTTTCTTCAAAGAGGAAGGAGAGCTTTGCGGGATAGAGTATTCTTGGTTGGCATCTGTTTTCTTGGAGTCTGTTGACTATGTCCCTCCACTCTCTCCTTGCCCGTAGTGTTTCTTCGGAGAAGTCTGATGTCAGCCTGATTGGCTTTCCTTTGAATGTTATCTGTTTCTTCCCTCTTGCCAGCTTCATTATTTTTTCCTTGTCCTGGATTCTTGGGAGCTTTACTATTATGTGTCTTGCTGTATTTTTTCTTTCGTCGTGGAAGTTTGGTGTTCTTCTTGCTTCTTGTATATCAATTTTCAGCTCCTTCTTCACATTTGGGAAGTTCTCTTCAATTATCTCTTTGAATATTTTCTCTGTTCCTACTTCTCTCTCCTCTCCTTCTGGTATTCCTATAACTCTTATATTTCCTTTCCTCATGGAGTCAGATAGTTCCCGAAGTCTTTCTTCGTTCTTTTTCCTTCGTACTTCTCTTTCCTTTTCTGTTTTGGTTCTTTTTATTTCTGTGTCTTCAAGAGCACTTATTCGTTCTTCCATTTCATCAATTCTGCTTTCATTGCTTTTCCCAGAATTCTTTAGTTCTTCCACTAATTCTTTGATCTCCTGCATTTCTTTTACTTCCCTCTTTAGGGACTCAATTTCATTCTTCTGATCGTTGATTATTTTTCCCTTATCATTGTTTTCCTTTATGACTTCTGTCAGTTTTTTAATCACGGCAATTTTAAATTCTCTTTCTGGAAGGCTCAGAAGTTCTTCCAAGTTACTGTCGTTGCAATCTGAGGGCTGGTTTTCTTTTTGTGGTGTGCTTTTTCTCTGGAGAGTTGCTAGGTTGCGTGTGGTTCTTCTCCTCCCTACTGTCTGTTTTCTAATTTGCCGTATGCGTTGGGACACTGTGTAGTTGGGACTGGCTGGCATCTTGGGTGAGCTTCTCTGCTCCCCTCTGGTTCCTCCAGGAGTCATCTGTCAGTTTCAAGCAGTCTTTATTGGAGAAAGGTCCCTGTCCTAAAATGTCGATGTGGGGACACACTCCCCTGTGCGCCTGGTCTGCCCCGGCGGTGGGTTCCTGCTCTCCCTCTGGGCTTGGACTGCAGGCCAGAGGGGGTCTGGCGTGGGCGAACTTCCCCCGCTCACCTCTGGCTCCTGAGGAAGCCTTCTGCAGGTAGTCTTTACTGAAGAAATGTCCCTGTTCTAAAATGGTGATGTGGGACACACTCCCTGCGCGTACGGTGTCAGGCACACTCTTCTGCGTGCCTGGTCTGCCCCGGCTGTGGGTGCTCGCTCTCCCTGTGGGCTCAGACTACTTGTTCGGAAGGGGCCGGGTGTGGGCTAACTCCCCAGCTGGCCACTAGCTCCTTCAGGAGCCTCTGCTGGCTTCAAGTCGCTAGGTGGCGCCAGAGATCTCTCCTAGAGCCCTTGGGGAGCTGATTTTCCACCCCGTGGGACAGGGAGCAGAGCGGGGATGGTAGGGTACACCTCAATGGCTTTGGGGTGCTGTGTCTGCCTTGTGCCCCACCGTCGTGGGGAACCCACGCCCCTAAATTCGTGCCCCGGGTCTCAGTTCCAAAGCCCTCAGTTCCAGGACGCGGGCTGTAGCCCAGTTCAGTGGCGCGGGAATGGCGCCTTTTGCACCGCTCCCCTGCCTGGGCGCCTGGTTCCTGCTTACTCAGGGAGGGACCTTCACCTCAGTGAGGACCTCCGAGTGTCTCCCCGCAAGCCTAGGTCGTCTCCCAAGCCTAGGTCGCAGGCGCGGGGACCTGGGCAGCCGCGATCCTGGTCTGCACTTGCTTTTCAAGCACGCCGAGCGCCCCACTTTCCGCGCAAGCTTACCGGCAGCCTGGGCTGTGTGCGCGTCTCCCGGGGTCTTTGTTCTTCTCTAATGGCGCCCGGAGCCGTTCGCTCACCGCCGCGGCGAATCCTGCAGGGTTCGCCTCAGCTCCCGTTCACGGGGTGTGGTGGCTGCAATAGTTCCTTTCCACTCACAGTCCCACTTGCTGTGTCCGTTTTTCTTGTTGGCCGTTTTGGTTTGTTGTTTCCCTCCTCTCTGCCGGTGGGAGAGTGCAGACTTTGTGGGCGGGGGAGGGGAGCAGGGTTCTGCGCTTCCCTCCCTTCTGGTCCTCTTTTATGGCCACTTTCTTCTTCGGGCAGTTTGCTGGAGTCGTCCGTTTATCTTCCGTGTCCCAGTTCTCACTGGGACCTGCCGCTTTTCCTCCCTATTAACTTTTTTTAATGGGAGATCTTACTCGCAGCGTCTCCTCGCCGCCATGTTGCTCCGCCCCCATACTGCATTTTATTTAATTCTTTTGTTGATGTGATAACATATTTTTTGCCTTTAATCTATGAAGTGGAAAATTGTATTAACTGGTTTTGCCATTACTAACTTTGTAGAGATTATTTTCCTGGATAAACCCAATTTGGTCATAAAGTTGTTTTTCTTTTTTGTTCTTGTGTTAGCAATCCTGAATTCAATTTACTACTATTTGGCATAGTGTTTTTAAAGTATGTTTGTCAGTGTATTGGCTATATTTCCCTTGCCTGGTATTAATATCAAGATTATGCTAAACTTACAAACTGAGTTGGAGGTGTAGCCTCTTTTACTGTTCTCTGGAATAGTTTGTATAAGTTTGGATTTCTTTAACAGCTAGTAAAACTTGTCAGCGAAATCGTCAGGGTCAGGTGGGAATATTTTAAACTACTGATTCAACTTCTTTAAGGGTTCTATCAATAGATTTTCTCTATATTCTTGAGTCAATATAAGTTTAGGAATTCATTACTTTTATTTTTCAGACTTAATAACAGTTAAAAATATTGTTCCAGACGCCTTCCTTTTCCCCTCTCCTCCTAGATGTACTTTCTCATTCAATGTATGTTACTGGTGTTCTTACCATAACTCTTCATTTCTTATTCTGATTCTTTTTCTATCTCTGCTTCATTTTAAAGAATTTTCAGATCTGTCTCCTTAGCCATTCTCGTCATCAGCTGAATGTATTCATTGATTTAAAAATTACATTTTTATAGTACAGAGTAATAAAATCATATAATAATAAAATATTATATTATAGAAATTCTGTTTAGTTCTATTTCAAAACATAATGGTTTCCATCTAAACTCTTTTTGAACGTCTAAATCAACTGTTTCTTGTTTCTTTTGGCTCTCAATCAAGGTACATTGTATGTTTTCCATTTTATTTAATTTTTGTATCTGTAGTATTTACTGTGAGTTGTATCCTTTGGGATTTGATTTGTAGGAATTCTTTGAAGCCTGAGTTAAAGGCAGATTCCTCCACAGATTTGTGTGTGCTTCAGCTGAGTGTCTAGGGATACTCCCAACGTTGGACCACTAGAAAGTAAATTAGAAATACTTTATTTGACCACTTGGGTAGTGTAAATTTAGGCTGCAAACTTGTATGAGGGCAGGCTAGTGGTTTCAGATTCAGGGAAAATATTGTTTTCTCTTCACCTATTGTTATGGCCCAGGAATGCGCGTTTTCCTTTTCTGTATCTCCAGGCATGAAGCAGGCTCATTCCTACTATACCCTTTGACTGGTGGTGCACTTCTTTGTTTCCTAGGGCTATCTTAGTTTCCTAGGGCTGCTGTAACAAAGCACTGGAACCTGGGTAGCTTAAAACAGTAGAACAGTGGTGTGGGTTTGGGCTGAACCTTCTGGCATACATGTTCATGCCACCCCACCATCTATATCTCTTAGAAGTGCCAAGTGCTCTGAGCAAGATGGACCCTCTCAGCTCTCTCCAGAGTCTCAGGGGCTCTGCAGGGACATCTATGGTTATAGTGAGGTCCTGTTGAAGACAGAGACCAGGACCCTTAGGAACTGCCTCCCCGCACATATTCATGGATGTGGAGAGAAGGTGAGGAGGGCAGGGTGGGCGAGTGAGTTGTTAGTGTAGCTTTGCCCACTGAGGCCCACCTCAGGAGACTCAATTTAAGAAGCTGTTGGGTAGACTCTCATCAATCTTCTTTTCTAGCAGTTTAGCTCAGTCCTGGGTTTGCTGTTTCGGCCAGCTCATCCCTTCTTGCCTGTTCACCCTACCTGGACCTGCCTCATTTTGGGTACCTGCCAAGGCTGGTATCCAAACTCCGAGGTGAGCCTGGCAATGTCCTCTGGGGCATGACTGAGGCTCAGCACTTCCCTGGAGGCAGCTCATGCAGCTTAATGAGGCTCAGGTTGGGGAGGTGGTTTCCCTGCAGGGCATGGGCAAATTCCCCCACTCACATGATGCCTAGGCAGCCCCTGGACTGGCAGAGGATGAGGTCAGCTGTGGTTGCCATATGCCTGGCACCAGGCAAGGAGCTGGGTGAAGTCACTTGGGGTGGGAGCTCTGTTCTTGGGAGGAGAATTTGGAGACAGCTTCCTGGATAGATGAACTATACCAGCATTGTGGGTCAATCTTTCCTTGACATAAGTGTGTTACTTGACATTTTAAAACTGCTTGCACTCCTGTTGTTGGATCCAGGGTCACAAATGTGATGGCTCTAGGCTGAGGGAAGTCTGCAGGTGCAGGTGCTTATTCACCTTGCCGTGTTTTAGATTTGAATCACTCACTAACATTTCAAGTTGAGAGATGTAACTCTCAAGTCCAGATTACTGCCATCTCTTGAAGAATTAGAAGGTCTGGCTCCCTAGTATGATTCTAGCAGGACAGCATCCACCCAACTGTTTGGTGCTGCCCATGGGGTATGAGCTCCAGAGTTGGCTAGATGACACCTGTCACCCACTCCCCTGTCTGGCCCAGTTCGGGCTGCTGCTTGTTACCATTTCTCTTTTTATGCCTGGTCACTTCCATCACCAGCCTGGTGGAATAGTTCCAGTATTCCTGTTTTGCAAATGAGATAACCAAAGGCCCTAATTGGTTCCAGCATATGCTGCAAGAAAATAAATGTGGCCCAATTTAATCATGGCTCTACCACTTAACAGTTCTGTAACACTGAATGACTAACTCATTTGCCCAGTCTGGGCTGAGTCTCCCCATTCATATCATGAAGTGGGAGACAGTTACAGGTTCACCAGGCACTACCTGCTCTGACACCTGTCACACTGAATAGTCACTGACAGTGTGCTGCTAAGTACTGGAGGGACACATAGCTGTACCTTGTTTCCCAACCTAAAGGCAAAACTTAGATCCATTTATACATAATACAAGTAACTACTTCTATTGACATACCTAGTCTCTCTGTCATCAGATGGTGCATTGGCTGTTTCTGAACATTTTACTTAATCTGATGGTAATCTTATGGACTAGGTAGTGTTATCTCCAGATAAACAAAAGATTAAGGAATTTGCTCAGCCCTTAAATAGCAGAACTATCAAACCTATGTGACTCCAGTCTTTACCTGAATGTTATTGCATCCCCTGTTTCCATGATAGGATCGCTAATAGTGGAAGGCAGTGAGAGAGTAAGGGCTCAGTGCTTCTGCAAGGAGACTCATGGAGACTGCACAGACCTGTGGGCTGGATGGACTGGTCCAGGGTTGCTGCATGAAAGGGGAGTAAATGCTCTTCCCAGATGCAGTTTGGATTCCCTCCCACAGGGAGAGTATATGTTCCAGGGGGATGAGGCTAGGGGTAGGTGTAGGAATGAGTCAGTTGTGTTTGAAGGACCAGACGGGTTTGAGTTGAGAATTAGTGTCATGACATCTTGGAAGTTCAAGTGAAAAAGGTAGATTTAAGTTCAAAATACAGAACTTTTAGAAATGGAGCTACCATACGACCCAGCAATTCCACTCCTAGGGATCTACCCAAAGGACACAAAAACATTGATTCAAAAGAACACCTGTACCCCTATATTTATTGCAGCACTATTTTCAATAGGTAAAACCTGGAAACAACCCAAATGCCCAAAAATAGATGATTGGATCAAGAAGATGTGGCATATATACACAATGGAATATTATTCAGCAATCAAAAAAGATAAACTCATGCCATTCACAGCAATGTGGATGGAACTAGAAGGAATTATGCTCAGTGAAATAAGCCAGAAGGAAAACGAAAAGTATCAGATAGTTTCACTTATAGCAGGAATATAGGGGAACCAAATAAGACATCGGTGTAAAAAAACAATACAGTACAAAACACAACAAAGCAAAAACGGATAATTAGAAATCAGGGACATATGTAGGGGAGGAGGAGGAGGAAGGTTCAGAGGAAGGGAACAAGGAGCACATGGGGCTGTGGTGATGGTGCACAGGTGCATTAGTGAAGGAAACTCTATGGGGACTACACCTGAGGGGGCGGGGAAGCAAATATCGTTTAAAAATGAACAAATGATGTAAAATATAAAAAAAACTATCCTTGATCAGATGTATCTTATACAAATGTTTTCTCCCAGTCTATGGCTTATCCTTTTATTCTCTGGATAGTATCTTTTGTAAAGAAAATAAGTTAAATTTAATAAAGTCAATTATCAATGTTCAATTCTAAAAAATAAGAACAAACAAAAAAAATACAGAACTTTGATTTTAACCAGGAGCAAGCCAGTGAAGGCTTTTATAAGGGGTTTGGGGAAGTGAAAGTAAAGCAGTGTATCATATCAAATTTGAAGCAATAAGGACTGAACTAGGGTCTTGGCAGTGGGGAATAGGAGGGAGTACATGGTGAATCAGTAGGGCAGAAATAATTGACGAGACCTTGAACCACACATGTGTAGAATTAGAAGGAATTTTGGAAGTCATCTGGTCTTGTCTTGTCCTGGTGAAATCTGTGACAGCTGTGCTGGGAATCACTTCCCATGCATGATCGTAGAACACTTTATCACAGGGCTGCTAGCTTCTAGGCCAGCACATAAGAGTGAGAGTTAATGTCTGCACCGGAGTGAATTGCATCTCCTCAAAATTCACATCTACAAAGACACGAAGCCTCAGCATTTGACCTTATTTGGTAATAGGGTCTTTAAAAATGTAATCAAGTTAGGGTGAGTTCATAGTGGAATAGAATTGGCTCTAATCCAGTGACTTGTGTCCTTATAAGTAGAAGGAAATTTGGACATAGACTGAAACATGCAGAGAGAATACCATGACAGCTGAGGCATTTTGGAGGATTGCCTCTAAATGCCAGGCACACCAAAGATTGCTAGCAGCCATGAGAAAAAGGGTACATTAAGGAAGATTCTCCTTTAGAGCCTTTGGAGGCAACATGGTCCTGCTGGCTTCTTGATCTTGGACTTGTAGCCTCTAGAACTGTGAGAGAATAAATTTCTGTTATTTTAAGGCACCAAGTTTTGTGGCTGTTCATTACAGCAACTCTAGTAAACTACTAACGCAATGGCCATTACCTTGAATCCAGAATACCCTGCTGGCCTCCTAATCTTAAGAGGAAGCAAGGACTCTGTGACATGATTGAACCTTGAGAAACTCTGCAGGCTCCAGGTACTTGTCTCTTCCTTGCTAGCACTCACAATCTTTTAAATAATGCAATCTAGAATTTTACACTGATGTTTGGGGCTCCATAACAGTTTTAAATAACCTTATTTTTTAGTCTACTCCATGACCACTCCCACATGCCATGAACTTTCCATGCTTTGACTTGAGTCATTGCTACCCTTCTCAGGAATGTCATTAACTCTCGCCTCTCCCCCACCCCTGCCCCCCACCAACATCCACCATTTACATCTATTTATCTTTCATCCTACTCTTTCTTCCTGGGTCATTTCACTAAAGTGAAATCTTTATTCTGCACCTTCAAAATATACACTACTAGCTTGCACCAATCATTGGGTAACATGCTACTCAACTGTCCTGAGACATCCTGTTTTTGTATTTCTTAATTCATAAATTTGTTTTTTTAAACTTCACCAGTGTTGATGACTTATCTCTTGGGCTCAGGCCTCAGTCCCTGGAGGATAAACAGCCTGTCTTTTGCTTCCTTTTTCTTCTCTATACATTTCTCTGTACATGTTATTACTCAACATACATATGGAGGAGTTTCTAAGTCCTGATGGATGACAGTTTTCTTTGTCTGGAAAAGGTTTAAAAGATGAAATTTCAACTTGAAAGGAAATCTTGATCTTCAGGTTGGAATGCATACTCTGGCTTCTAGAAGGCGATGATATGTTTGTATATAGCCTTGGAACACAAATCTTTATCCTTCTCTCAGCAAGTGCAGCCTCATTTATTCGAACAGCAGCAACACAATCATTCTACATCTGTGTGCCTGGCTCTGTGATGGGACATGGGGAGGTGGTAGTGGCTAATACAGACTTGATCTTTATCCACAGTGACTATTTAGTTTTGTGGGAACTACTGAAAAAGAAGAAATGAAGACTTCTTGGCTTGCTACTCTGTGGCTTTCTATTCAGTTGGCAAGATACAGACAGGTCTGCAAATCAGGAAGGCTGCTGGCAGCCATGTTTGTTCTTTGTGACATGGCTGTGGCTGATTGGACCAGAGATGGATGCCTGACCTGGACTGAGTCTCTTATGTTATCCTTCTCCTGGCAACATAGAAGTGAGATTCAGAGGTAGCTGGTTGCTGTGGACTGAACTGTGTTCCCACAAAATTCTTGCATTGAAGCCCTAACTCCTAATGAGATGGTGTTTGGAAAGTAATTAGGTTTAGTTGGGGTCATGAGAACAGGGCCCTGATGATGGGACTAGAACCCTTACAAGAAGAAACACCAGACCAAAGAGCTCACTTTTGTCTTCTGTCTTCTCCTCTTTCCCTCCCCTCCCCTCCCCTCCTTTTTTTTTTCCCATTCCCTCTTTTCTTTCTTCCCTTTTTTTTTTTTTTTAAAGATTTATATATTTATTTATAGAGGAACCAGGATACAGGCCAGATCTGTGGGAAGGTGAGAGGATTCACCAGAGACAGAGCGGGGAACAGAACAGGCAGACTGACAAAATACGCTGCTGAGGGAACAGCGGGCGAGACAGGAGAGGTCTGCATGCCATGTGGGTTGCTCCGAGGCCAGCGGGGATGGAACCGGTACTGCAGAGGCTACAGACCTTCTTTTCTTATCTCCCTCTGCTCTTTATCTCTGCCACAGCAAATAGGTGTCATTTGCAAGCCAGGAATGGAATAGATCTTCATCAGAACCTGACTTTGCCAATACTTCAATCTTGGACTTCCAGTCTCAGAACTATGGGAGAATACATTTCTGTGGTTTAAGCTCTTGAGTCTGTAGTATTTTGTATAGTTGCCTGAGCTAAGGTAAGTTATTTAAGAGGCAGGAGCTGTAAAGAATAAGAGTGAGGTAGTATGGAGGCTGCGTGGTGCTGTGAAGAACATGTGGAAGGTGGGTCAGCAGAGAAGGCAGAATGACAGAGATGTTCAGAGAATGCCAAGGTGACTTTAGAAATGCTGCCTGACTCTGCAGACCTTGGTTCTAGACACTTACAAATCCCAGCTACAGTGGGGTTCAATCACTGCCCAAGTGTCCTCTCTCCACAGTTCTCTTAATTGCTGTAATCATATTGAGACCATTTCTGTTACTTACAACCGAGAGAATCTCTACTAAGACCCTTCCATTTTACAGATGAGAAAAGCAAGATCAGAGAGGCTGATTAGCCCAGGGCTACACTTCAGGTCACCAGGCCAGTTCCCTGTCATTTCTGCTCTTGCAGCCTGTTACCATGAGCTCATTTTGTTCTGAAACCAGAGAGAGAAATGCTGTTATTCCTCTATCAGTGTTACTTTTAAAACATGATCTATATGCTGGCATAATTAAAAGTACCTCCTAGCATCACACATGCTTGACCCCTTTTCTGTAATCCTGTCAAATTGAGAAAAAGGGCTGTTGTCACCTGCATTTTTGCTTTTGAACTTTGCATCTAAGAGATTCTTAGCAGTGTGCGCTGGCTGGCAACAAGGTCTTTGCTTTCCTTTGTGGCTCTTTGCATTTGTCTCCTTTTGTTCTTGTAATCTGACACATAGTTATATCAAGAACAGGTGATTTTTTTTCTTCTGAGCTATATGCCATGGAACTCCTGATATGCGTGCCCTGTTTGGTTTCTATATTTACTTTTAAGATATTTTTTAAATGAGCTCATCACTAATTGGAAAACATAAAAATAGAAAAGGAAAAGTTTTTGCTATTTTCACCATCCCACCACAACTGCCAAGGACATTGCAGTTATCTCTCTAGTAATTATCTACTTGTGAACTTTATTTGTAAAAATATATTGTTTTAATTATACTGTTAACATTTTTGTGTGTGCCAGTTTTCCCTTAAATATAGTTTTTTGCTGTTTCAAACATTTTGTAAATACTGTTTTTAATAACGGTATACTTTCTAGTGAGCTGAGTACAATTAACTGTGGCATAAATGGACAATAAATAAACATGAAATGTGAGCCAGTGCCTCAATTTGTTAGACATTTTATTTATTTATGATTTGTGTGTGTGTGAGAGACTGTAAGTAATGGTACAGTGTCCACCTTTGGTTTTCAGATGCTCTCCTTACTACAGTAGATTCCATGAGTGGAATTATGAAAAAACAGGTGTGACTTTATTTTTTTTTAAGATTTATTTATTTATGCATACAAGAACTGGGGTACAGGGCCTTCCCGGTGGCGCAGCAGTTGCGCACTGGGTTGCAAAGCTGCCCACAGCCTCTGCAGTGCCGGTTCGATCCCCGGCTGCTCCCCGGCCACCGGAGGAGGGTCCCGCATGGCGCGCAGACCTCTCCTGCCACCCGCTGCTCCCCTCAGCAGTGTGCTTCAGTCCTTCTGGGTGCTCTGCTCCCCACTCTGGCTCTGGTGAATTCTCTCACCCTCCCGCGCTTCTGACTGTACCCAGTGCTTGTAGTATGTGTAAATAAATAAATAAATCTTTAAAAAAAAAAAAAAGAACTGGGGTACAGGTCAGAGGTGTAAGGGGTGAGAGGATTCACCAGAGACAGAGTGGGGAACAGAACAGGCAGACTGGCTGAAATACACTGCTGAGGTGAACGGCGGGTGAGTCAGGGGAGGTCTGCTGCGCCATGTGGGTTAGCTTCCTGGCCGGGAATCAAACTTGTGCTGCAGTAGCTGTGGAGAGCTTCACAGCGCTGACTCAACCTCTTGTGCCACCAGGGAGGCCCAGGTGTGACTCTTTAAAAGGCTTTTGATGGGTGTCATTGGATCACTTTTCATACTGCTAACCAGAATTTCGCTGTGTGTCTCTCTGCCCTCACCTCTGAATAGCAACACATGCAAAATGAATAGCTGCTTCTGACAGTATGCTTTGAAATCTGTTGAGAGAACTCCTAGCTTCCAGTTTGTAGCTCAAATGACATGAACCAAGGTGGAGGAACATGTATTTTTTTCTTTCATTTGATAAAGTTACATTAACTGTCCCCAGTGCATGGAAAAATGTTGTCAGTGTGATACTGTAGATAGTTTTACTTAAAGATCCTTCAGTTGTCTTTTCTTCTTGGAGAGTGGGGTGGAAAAACACTAGGGGACAATTTAAGCAAACTGGAATGTTTTATGATGATCGTACATTTTTGAGCAAAGCTAGGCAAATGGACTAGATTGTCTTTACTCATTTTTTTCTGTTTTGAGAAGTAGGGCAACAGGGAAAAACTCACATTTTTCACCATCCCAACACAACTGCCAAGGACATTGCAGATAACCTCTCTAGTTATTTTCTACTTGTGAACTTCATTTGTAAAAATATATTGTTTTAATTATATTGCTAACATTTTTGTGTTCCAGTTTTTCCTTAAATATAAAGTTTGGTCTTGATTGGCTTTAAGGAAGGTTCAGAGGGAAAGAGGACACAGGGTGAGACAAGTGAGACTAAATGAGAGCTCATGTGATAGGTTGGGTTGGGCTGGATTGGCAGGTATGGGCCCAATGACAGGATCCTGGAAAGCCAAGCCCAGAATTCTAGAAAATTGTTTCTACTCTCTCTGGAGTCACTGGAAGGATATGAGCAAGGAGGAAATGCAAAATGGTCCAGCTATTTAGAAAACAGCTTGGCAATTTATATTAAGTTAAACATATACTTATCATCTGTCACATCAATTCCCCAAGTAACATAAACTGGCTTCAGACCAGCTAAAGCCAAAGACATTTATGGGAAGGCACCTCCCGGAATATGAGGTATAGGGTCCACCTGGACCCCCCCGAAAGGCTGAAACTCAGAAATGAGCAGTGGTGAGAACCCAGACAGCCTCTGTCTGTCCACCTCTCCACCTCTCTGTCTCACTTACTTTATTGAGTCAGTATCTGTTCAACCCCTAACTATGTACCTGTTTTGGGAACTAATGGTGAACTAAAACAAAACAAAAACAAAAAAACTCCGCTCTGCTCAGAGAGTGTCTTTCTGTCTTTCCCCCCCCTCTGTCTTAGCATGAAATGCCTCTGCTTCTCTGTGTTCTCTCTCTCTCTCTCTCTCTCTCTCTCTCTCTCTCTCTCTCTCTCTCTCTCTCACTCTCTGTCTCTCTGTCTCTCTCTCCCTCCCTCCTTTCTTTCTCCCTTCTCCCCACCCCCTGCCCTGCATCCCTGCTTTGGTTGGCATTTGGCCAGATGTGCCCACCCCACTGCTGCTACTTTACAGTCTCAATTTTAGGTATCCTGAAGACCTGTCAATCCTGATTCTAAACTCCCAGGGGAAAAAATCCAAGCGGCTCCTCGTGGGCCTGTTGGTGCAGATGCTTATTGGTGCAGAGGGCATAGGAGCGTTGGTTTTTCCTTTTAGGACTGGGTAGATAGGCTTTCAAGTCTCTTTCTTCACCCTGAGAATCTGTGATTACAAAGGAAACAACAGAGTTTATGCATCCAAGCCTGAAGGACGAGCTCTTGGCACCGAGGGGAGAGAAGGGTATCACACTGGCTTCTGTGTTCCTTCCTCTTAGCCAGAGTAGACTCATCTTTTATCTTGTTAGTGCTGTGGTGAATTTAGATACATTCATTTTAAGGCTTGGTTGCTAATGGTTTTACAGGAATTGTTCCTTTGTTATATTGGAATGTTTATGAGTCCTGAGAGACCACAGGGAATATTCTGACTGAATAAATCTTTGTTTACCTTCCCGAAGAGCGAACTTCAACTCATTGATTTCTTTTAGTCTTGGTTGCATCTCTAACCTTCTTTCTGCCCCTGTGCCTGTCCTCCCTCCCTTCCTTCCTTGATTATTTACTGCATACCTACTATGTGTCAAACATTGTGCTAGGAGGTAGAGTGCTTTATATTTTCAATCACTAGCTTTGCCTCTTTGCTCATCAGCGTCCTTTCCTCCTGTCAGTGTCCTTGGATGCTACTAGCAGAATGTTCTCTGAAGGGGTGATAGCTCCCCTCAATATAACTTCTGCCTGGTCTCAGCTGCACTGAGCCTCTTGTAGCTCTGCACCCAGGACACTTTCTCCTGATTCTGGGGTCTGCTTATGCTATTCTCCCTTCTTAGAATGACTCCTGCCTCAGTCTACCAGCCTCCTATGAGAGCTGCTGGAGCATCCCTGCTTGGAGACACTGCTGATTGAGAAGCTTAGCCTTTGCTCCTGAGAATAATTGTGGGTGTGATAGTCTGCTTGAGTGTCATTCAGCTAAACTTGACCTTGTGATGTCTGAGACTGCCCCACTCATCTTTATATCACAGCAGTGATGGGTGAAGGCTTGAATGCTACTGTGGGCAATAAGATGGGGGAGGAAAGAGAGGATAAAAAAGAAAATAGAAATCACTCATAATTCCATTACCCAGAGATGCCTTCTAGAGGATCTTTTTTTAAAAAAAAAGATTGATTTATTTATGCATATAAGAGCTGGGGTACAGGCCAGAGATGTGGGGGGTGGGTGAGAGGATTCACCAGAGACAGAGTGGGGAACAGAACAGGCAGAATGACTGAAGTACACTGCTGAGGAGAGCAGTGGGCAAAACAGGAGAGGTATGCTGCGCCATGTGGGTTGCTCCCTGGGAGTTCAGGGGATCGAACTCATGCTTCAGTGGCTGAGGACACCTTCATAGGTTGCGTCTTAACCCCTTGCGCCACCAGGGAGGCCCCTAGAGGGATTCTTTTTTTTTTAAGATTTATTTATTTATTTATACAAGCACTGGGTACAGTCAGAAGCGCAGGAGGGTGAGAGAATTCACCAGAGCCAGAGCGGGGAGCAGAGCAGGCAGAAGGACAGAAGTACACTGCTGAGGGGAGCAGCGGGTGGCAGGAGAGGTCTGCGCGCCATGAGGGACCCTCCTCCGGTGGTCGGGGAGCAGCCGGGGATTGAACTGGTGCTGCAGAGGCTGCGGGCAGCTTCTCAACCCAGCGCTCAACCGCTGTGCCACCGGGGAAGCCCTAGAGGGATTCTTAAGATGTTTTAAACACGAACATTTTAGGTGGTTGAAATTACTGTGTATGTTGCTTACCATTAGCATATTAATATAATAATATATTCATATGGTCCTATTTTCTAGTGTCCAAAAGATTTCAAATTAGGGTTTTAATGACTTTTATTAACTGTACAGTCAATTCCTTTTTTTAATTGTTGGACATTTATATTATATATTTAATTTTTTGACTTAATTAAAAAGTCATGGAATGTATTTGTGCTTTAATCTTTGTTTACCTCTGATGATTTCTTTTGGAGGGATTCCCAGGAGTACAATTACTGGGTCAGAGGGTAGCAACGCTTTTAAGCTTTGAGAAATAATGGCAACTTGCCTTGCAGAAAGATTGTACTAATCTCTGCTCCTGTTCAGTTTTTAACTGTTATATTGGTGAATTTGTAAAGAAGATGGAGGTGAATGAAGCACCTCCTGCGTGTCTATGCTTTCATTTGGCGGAAGCAGCAGTGTTCCTGTGCTGGTAGCTGAGCACTTGGCCTTCAGTGACGGGGCCAGTCTGTTAGCACAGCTGCCCTTTTCTGGGCAGGACTTGGGAACTCACAGCCTTCTGGAGAGACTGTGCAGCTTTCTGAAGCAGGCAAGACTATAACACTGCCTAGTGACCTCTGGGCACAGGGCCCCAACAGCACTCCATTAGCCATACCGTCATCAGCGAGGAGCTCCAGCTTCAGGAAAGCTCAGCTGGCTTTATAAGGCCTACTGGGATTTAAAGAAAAGGGAGGTGTGGTTGAAGCATTTGTTGCTATCACAGTGGGGGAGGTCACTACTGTGTGTTCTCTGCTGGGGGGCCTGCTGGCCAGTTAAGCCCAGGAGCAAATGTAAGTTCCAAGAGGTTAGTCATTTGCCTGACAGGGAAGCCAACCTGCTGAAAACCGAGCCTGCCGTCTCTTGGATATGCACACCTGTTGACGTTTTCGGTATACTCTGTTGCTGTTGCATATTTTTGCTGATATACTACTGGGATTATAGGGCACTTTGAAAGTTAAATAAGATGAGCCTTATCAAGTTTTATTTTCCAGCTGATGGTAGGTAGTTAGGATGTTCAAAGTTGACATTGTATTGTCACTTAGTAAATTTTTAAAAAAATTGGGAAGTTGAATATGAACAGATGAGACAAGAAACGAAATATCTGATAGGTATCATGCTAGTCCCTTTAAAATTCTTACTTCATTTAATTCTTAAAATGAGTACTGTTATTTCTTGTTTTTATAGCTGCGGGGAGTGGGGGTGTATGGGATGGGGAAGGAAACTCCTAGTTGACCTCTGGGCACTTAAAGAAGTTAAATAGCTTAATCAAAATCATAAAGCAATCAGTCTTAGAATTGAGATGAGCATCTTTGTCTGCTCCAAAGCCCATGCTCCTCTCAGTATTTGGGGGTTGCTTTACTCCTGCCGAGCGGGAAGAAGGTAGGGCTATGCACCCCTAAAAAAACCTGTTACAGTCAGCTGGGCTGCGATCTGCTCTGAGAAGCACTTAGAGCCGAGGGCTTCAAAGCAGGTGGAAAAGCTGGACAGTCCTCAGTTCTCCCTAGTCTTAGACCTCACTGTGGGTGCTCATGTTTAGTTGGGGTGATGTAAATTCTTTTTGTACGCAATCATGTCCATTTGGTAACTCACTCCTGGTACTGCTCCCTTGGATATCTAGCTCCCTCAGAGAATGAGAATCAGATCCTCACTTTTCAGTACCATCATAAATTGAATTTGTTGGCAATCATGAGGTGTAAAGGACTTTGTTCACATAGATGCTTAATTTGCCCTCCAAGAGGCCTTGCTAGTGCCAGTAGACCTGCGGTCAGATCACTTCAGAAGAGGAGGCTTGAGGACCTGCTCTTCCGGCATTTGTGTTAGAGTCTCTGCAGGTCTGTGATATCACTCTCAGTTGAGGCCTCATCCCTTTTTTGCTTTTTTTTTTTTAAGATTTATTTATTTATTTATACAAGCACTGGGTACAGTCAGAAGTGCGGGAGGGCGAGAGAATTCACCAGAGCCAGAGCGGGGAGCAGAGCAGGCAGAAGGACCGAAGCACACTGCTGAGGGGAGCAGCGGGCGGCAGGAGAGGTCTGCGCGCCATGTGGGACCCTCCTCCGGTGGCCGGGGAGCAGCCGGGGATTGAACTGGCACTGCAGAGGCTGCGGGCAGCTTCGCAACCCAGCGCTCAACCGCTGCGCCACCGGGGAGGCCCCCTTTTTTGCTTTTGATTTCATGAACCAGTGTAGGCAAAACTAACTGGACTTGGCATGAGCCAAAAGGGAAGTTCTTTATTGTAAAGAAGCAGGGAGTTGCTGAAACTGGGTACTGGAACCCGGCCTGGGAAGCTGGTGGGAAGCCTGTGGTTCTCACTGCCTCTCCCTCCCGCCGCCCTGATCTTACTTCTCTGCTTCTCTAGCTACATAGGTTTTATTCTGTGTTTGTGTGTGCACGCGTGTGCGCATGGGTGCACACACACAAACATATGTATTTGTGAGTTTGTGTGATTGCTTTCTCTGGTTTTTCTTTCTTTTAGATTTATTTATATATATATATTTTTTATACAAGAGCTGGGGTACAGGCCAGCGGCACAGGGAGGGTGAGAGGATTCACCAGAGACTGAGCGGGGAACAGAACAGGCAGAAGGACCGAAACACACTGCTGAGGGGAGCAGTGGACGCAACAGGAGAGGTCTGCCACTCCATTTGGCAATCGCACTGGCTGGTCAGGAATCGAACCGGCGCTGCAGAGGCTGTGGACAGCTTCACAGCACCGCGCTAAACCTGCTGCACCGCTGGGGAGGCCTTCTCTGGTTCTTTCTTTCCAGACTTTTACTTTTCATTTATATAGGTCCAAACTTGGGTCCTCATAGTGGCATTTCCCATGCCTGAGTTTATATTCCTTTAGACCAGGGTCCAGTAGAAGCCACTAACTCAAATTCCTCAGCCCCAGGCCACCCCCTGGGAGAGAGAGCCTGACTATTCAGGGTCAGGAGCAAGTCCTACAGTACGAACCTGGATGCTGAATTAAGAGGCCCAGTTCTCCAAGGGGAAGAAGGACGACTTGACCAACATCCTATCAAGGGAATTAGAATGAATAGGCCAGTTTGACTAGAGAGGGAGAATTCGGACCAGACCAAGGAATGGAAGCAGATTTCAGATCTGCAGTAGAAAGCAGGCCTTAGAGTGGTCTAGGGTGGCCCAAAGTGCTTTGGGAGATAGCGAGTTCTTCTATGTGCAGGGACTCAGAGTCATGATTGTACCAAAAAGGAAACCAAACATGTGCTGAAAGGGGACCAGATGGCCTTTAGGGTCCCTTGTGACTATGACAGACTGGTTCTGAACTGCCACCCCTGCTGCAGATAGTGACCCTGGATTCTCCAAACATAGGAGAAAGATTGGTGGGACATGTATACAGGATTTCGTCGGGATACCAGTATTGGAGTGACACACTAAAGCAGTGTTTTAATACTGTTATTGATAAAGGGTAGGATTATGGGTTATTTTAATTTTTGTTCTATTTTTAATTTATTTATAATAAACATAATAGGTTATGTTCATGTTAACATGAAACCAGTTAAACCCAATAGTTGCATTGCTCTAGGGCAGTATTTCTTGAGTGTTAACCCTGCACGGTATTGTGGCTTGTATAAGATGAACAAACCATGATCCTTGCCCTCAATTTACAACCTGTGTAGGAGAGTGATATCACATGATTCAGACTGAAAGGGGGCCATGCTAAGTGCTAGTAGAATATTATAAAGTGCGTGGACGGAGCACACATATCATGTACATTCTTTCTAAGAAGTTGATGAAAGGGTTTCATGAAAAGAGTAGCATAGGATCTGGGTACAGAATAGTAGTTCTCAACCAGGGGCAATCCTTTTCAGCCCCAGGGGACATCTGCCAGTGTCTGGGGACATTCTTGGTTGGCACCCCTGGAGTGGAGGGAATGCTACTGCCACATAGTGAGGATGCTTCCAAACATCTGCAATGCTCAAGACAGCCCCGCCACAAGAAAAATGACCTGGCCCCCAACGGCAGTAGTGCCACAACTTCTAAATCCAATGCCTTGAAAGCATACATGGGATTTCGGCAGACAGGTATTCCAGGCAAAGAGAATAATGGCAGAGCCCAGCAACAGAAACGCATGAAGTGTATGTAGGAATTAGCGGGGTGCACATGAAGCTGGTGGGCTGTGGCTCGGTGGTGGAGGCTCACAGAGCCAAGGTGAACAGTTGGAATGTCTTTGCATGGGCTGTAGGGAGCCTCGGAAGGTTTTTGAGTAGTGCTGGGATGATTACTCCATCAAGTGTGGTGTCAGTTTTCATCATCTCGGCTTTGTTTCATTGCTGGCTGCCTGCACATCCACAGAGACTAAAACACACCCATGTTTTCCTGTTTTCCACCCCAGTCTTTTCATTCTTTGTTTTCCGTGTATTTGAAGGAAAGCTCTGTCAGCACTCTGCCTTGCTGACCCATGATTCCCATCTGCTGGTGACAAAGGGATACAGCAAAAAAAAAAAAAAAAAAAAAAAAAAAAAAAAAAAATCCCCTTTTGACTTCCTGCTACAATTTCCAGGAATATATTACAGCAAGGGGTGACTGTGCATGTAGGTTCTGATGGCCTTGTAGTGGCTTTGCTTGCTTTGCTTTGTTTATCTATGCTGGGTGTTTGCTCACATCCTCACACTATCTCAGGATGCAGAGTGGAGTGGCGGGTGGGGAGTGGGCAGTTCATACTCAGTCCACATGAAGCAGATAGGCAGGCAGAAGCCAGGGCTGGACCCCGGTCAGACCATTGTCAAGAATTCCTATGCTAGGGGAGGGGGCACCTCAGAATTCAACAGAGTGCTCTTCCCATTTGTTCCCCGCTGGCTCACCAGCGTTCCAACATGCTGGACACCTCCTATACCAAGTGAGTACAATATGGACTAGGTCAGTAGGTCAGTGGTGTTTTCTGAATAAGGAAACCAACGCCCAAGGAGGGCATGCCATGGGCCAAGATCACTCCACAGTTGAGATTAGAGTTGCTCCTAGAACCAGGCTTCCTGACTCCAGTTGGGAACTCTTCCCTGATACTACATCCCCTTTTTTAGTGCACAGGGACCCAGAGATGTCATCCTGAGCCCTGGGTGATACTGAGCTTCTCCCAAGCCAGGCACCTTTACCCAGTGCTCTGGGCTTCAAATCTGTTCCCTGAATTCCATCACTCCCCAAAACAACCAGTCAATCTATCCTAAAAAGCAACTTCCTGCCATAGTAAAGGTACAGTAGAACTACTCTATACAAAATGCCAGAGACTGCCATTACTGTAGTTATGCCCCTGAGAGGTATCTCCAAGGATACCTCAGCCCAGACATTTCTCAATAGACTGGCTAGTATGAGGATGGGAGGTAAGACCTGATAGGTTCTGAATTTTGGCCAAACTGCATTATTTATAGTAAAGCCTTCTTGGCTCAGGTGCACATAGGGATAGAGATTGGTGTGAACTTCTCATTTGTTTTTATTTTGGAGGCACCCAGATTGGACTTTAGGCATCCCCTGAGACCCCCCAAACATTTTGGGAAGAGGCATTTCCCTGACATTGCACACCCAGAACCAAGCAGTGAGTCAGGGGGTAGGATGCTTTAATGATTCCACTGAGACAGTGGTGCCCTTCCTTATACCTTTAGAAACCAACTGCATTGAAAATGTTAGTGTTCTCCTCCATCCCAGCCCCTAGGGAGACTCCGTTTTGCAGGCAGTGGCTGTTCGAGATCTCCCAGCCATGTGGCATTACTGGCTCTTAGAGATAGAAGGGCATGACACACCCCCACGAGGACTGGTCAAACAACCACAATGGCTTTCTCAAAATATTTTCTTGTATATCATCCTATTAGATCCTCCCAGCAGCACTCATGGGGACACCATTGTACAGAGGAGATAAAACAAGATTGGTTCCTGGGCACTTGTCCAAAGACCCTCCAGTGCTCCAGTGCAGACCGATGCCAGGTCCCTGAGCTCCAAGATCTCCAATGTCATCCCTCTTCCTGTGCTCAGACTAGGGTTCAAGCAGCTTTTTAGCCAGACCACATCCCCCATTCACAAGCTCTAACCAGCTCAGTGGACAGGTGTTATGAGTATGAAAGAAGATCAAATGGGTGGTTTTTTTAACAGTACCCAGCCCGGAATAGGCACTGGGTCTGCATGTCAGACAGGCTTGTGACACACACTCCCCAGGGGAGAACCGAAGGAAGAGGGGGTAACTCCATGACACCGTTATACTCACCTGCTTCAGCAGAACCCAAGTCAGGCGTGAGCCCTGGGAGGTGCACTTATATATCAGATGAAGTCATTTTAAAAAAACCAGCCCTCATGATAACTTAAGATTTCCTCAGCAAAGCTCAGGATCCGTTGTGATACAAATAACATTTATCAAAATACTTTACCAATTTTGTGCAGTCTACAAAGTTGAGATATCAGTGGCTTAGCACCCAAGCTTTGATAGCTCACATTCTAGTTCCTGCCCTGCCATAGGCTCACTATTTGAGTCTATGACCCCAACTATTTAACTTCTTTGATTCTTATTTTCAGTTTGTTAAATGGAAATTATAACCAGGCCAACTTCATTGAGTTTGTGTGCATGCAAATGCATAATGCACTCAAAGCCGCACCCAGCATACTGGGAACTCTTGATCAGTAACTTATTTTCAAAATGTGATCTTTTCCTTTCTTGTTAGTTCTCTGGATAACTAGGAATTTCTCTTGTGGCCATTCTGTGATCATGGCCATTTGGGAGTCATGAGTAGAAAGAACACATACTGTTTTTACTCTGAAGCAAACAAAATATCTTATATCCTTATCCTCAAAGCCACTTCTTTCTGTTATTCTATGTTGGAGTTTTTCTCTCATTCTTAGTGACCTAGTTTTATGCATTCTCTTCAGATCTGCCAGAGCAAATGGCACAGTTGTCAAAGAATAGTTCTCATTCTGTGGTAGTTGAGAGGAACATATTTCCTAAACAAAGCAAACAGTTACAGTTCTACTTCTTAACTAGTAAAAAGCATTCTACTGCATCTTTTAGAGCAGTATCAAGGATTACCTTAACTACCATCAAAAGTAAGAAATTATTACTTAAATCCTGGGCCTCACTTTCTCATCTAGGGTCTGTGCTCCTCCTGGTCGCCAGGGACCCTGGTGAACCTGAGGTTGTACAGCCAGCACAGCTGAGTCCCAGGACAAGTTAGGGTTAAGTAGACAGCGTCAGGGACAGTACAGACAGGGACTTCTGAAGAGTTGAAGAGGCTTCTGAGATAAGGACAGTAAATTCTAAGAAGTGCTAACCAATATATACTCCAAAGATGAGGTCAGAAAGTCCAGGAGGATTAAACAAAAACAGTAAAACCTGAGCGAGTAAGACCTTGGACGGAGAGGTAAACTCTAAGATAAGAGAAAAAAGGTTTAAATACCCCTAGACATGGGCCCACTATGACTTCCTTACCCCTCCCAAGTACTGCGTACCTGGAAGTCCTTACTTTCTTCCTTTAAATAAATTTTACTGTCTTAAAGTTTGTTTCTCTCTGATTACTTATCTAAAATGCCTGCAAATTCCTTTTTACGGCTTTGTGGACAAGAACCTGTGGTGGTTCAAGGGCTAAATTAAGAGCGCTCATCAGCATCCCAGCCATTGTACTCCCAGGGAAAATGTGGGCTTCCTGACATCATCTTCAGGGCAGCTTCCCCCCCCCCCCCCCCGTGCTGCCTCCATGCTCCTGCCTCCCCAGCCCAAACATCTCTTGCAGCCAGCCAATATCTCCAACTCTCCATCATTAACATAACCCCCTCACAATGAACACTGCACTAGAGACTCTCCTTTCCAAATTTAAACTTCACTCAGTGAAGGAAACCTGGCTGTTCTCCAGCTCGCTTTCTTTTCATGGACTTTTGTGGTCTAATCCAGGAGGCTTTCTGGGTACAAGCCAAACATCCCTGTTTCAGAAAGTCTGCGTTCTTCCTGAGGAGGTGAGTCAGGTGCGGACGTGGTCCGCCTTCCTCTGGCTCCTCCCTCCCCTTGGTGAGATGACTGAGTGAAATGACTGCAGTGATTATGTTTTAGCTGCCCCGCACCTTTCTGCTGACAAGCCTGCTGGCCTGGAATGGTGGTAAACATGAGCCACACAATTATTTATAACCAAGTCACCTCAGATCCCTTTCTGGAACAAATTAGGTATAAAATGTGTGTATGCATTACCTATAGAGTACATATATACTATATATGCTATGTGTACTCTGTGTATACAGTATATATATATAATGCAAAATAACCGTACATAATGTACATATATTATACACATAGAGTGTATAGGTATATATAATGTATGACACACATAGATAATGTATACATATATGTATATAAATAAATATTAGTAGTAGAAACACACTCAGTAGTGTAACTTCGGGATAGAGTATAATATGAAGCAGTTTTCCCCCTCTACAACTAAAGCCATTTAAAACATATTAATTTGCATTGCTTGTTATTTTTCATTCATATTAAATGTTATTATATCCTCTGCAGTGACTTGGATAGGATTACAATACCTTCTAAAATTGATAAATTTTATTTTGCTTGAAAATTTCAGTAAATTAAATAAGGTAAAATTGTACATTATATTTTGTGTTCCTGGGCACAATTCCAATGGGGGTGTGGGTAGGCTTACCCACACAAGCAATTCTTTGACACCAGCAGGGTGTCCTAGACTTTCATTCAGTTCTGAAGGTATCTAGCTGGGGATACTATCATGTTCCACAGGTTGAGGGCTCAGTCTCCCAAGACCACCTTCCACTTCAGATGCCAGCCACCAGCTCCGGGTAGTTACCAGTATAGACTGGAGGTTCCCATGACCGCACCTCAGACTTCAGGTGCCCATTGCAAGCCCAGATTATTATCTGTGCTTCTGATCGACTGGGCATAAATGAGAGGTCCCCAGGACACCCTCCTCAGGTTTGATTAATTTGCTGGAGCAGTGCACAGAACTCAGGAAACCTGTCTATAATCACTAGCTCACCAATTTAATGCAAAGGATATCAAATGATATGACTCAATAGCCACATGAAGACAAACACAGAGCGAGGTCTTAGAAAAAAGAAGCCCTGTTCTTGTGGAGCTTGGGGTCTAGCAAGGTGGCATGTGGGAGTCCTTTGCTTCCCCAATCTGGAAACTCTGAAACCCCCTCCTTTTGGACTTTTATGGGTCTTCATTACTTAAATGTGATTGCTCTAATCACTGACCATGAGCAGTTGAACTCTACCTGTAACCTCTCACCTCTCCCAGGAAAACCGGGGAATCTATATGTCTATTACATTTTGTTTATTCACTGGTCATCTGTCAACGAGCATTTGAGTTGTTCCCTTTTCCTGGCGTTTGTGATTCGTGCTGCTGTGAAAATGGGTATACAAATATCTCTTGGAGGTAGAATCTTTCTTAAATCTTGGCTACATTTCCATTTGGCTGATTTTAACTATCAGGAAATCAGTAACTCAGTGTACAAGACCAGCCTCAATTTGTCAGTATTTGTTCATGTGCTGTCATAGAATTCTAAACGTGGGGGATGCAGCCTCAGTAGAGCTGAGTGAGAGGGTTAGAAGGACCTGGGGTCCTACCTACGCAGGTGTATCTGCCACAGACCCTCATCCCTGCTGCAAGGGAGGCTGGGAAAGTATCAACCATTATCAGGTACATAGGTGAAAACTTTCCTACACATGGCAATGTGTGTGTGTGCTGGTGGGGAGGGGGGACGATGGGTTGGTGCTGTGCCGGGATCCAGAAGAAGTAATGCTTGTTATACCAGCTTACTAATAGCTTGTAGTATTTAATTTATTTATTTATTGAGATTTATTTATTTTTATACAAGAGCTGAAGTACAGGCCAGAGGCACAGGAGGGTGAGAGGATTCACCAGAGACAGAGAGAGGAGCAAACAGGCAGACGACCGAAATACACTGCTGAGGGAAACAGTGGGCGCAACAGGAGAGGTCTGCCGCATCATGTGGAATTCTCGCCGGCTGGATGGGAATCGAACCAGTGCTGCAGAGGCTGCGGACAGCTTCACAGTGGCGCGCTCAATCTGTTGCGCCACCGGCGAGGCCCCTTGTAATATTTTAATATCTCTTTAGGGCACAGTTTTCCTACCTGCCTGGAACTGCTTTGTTTGCATGGGGTGTGAACATAGAGTGTAGGATCAGCAAATTCCTGGTGCTTCTGTGATCACTGGAAAACCTCTGCACTTTCATCCATGCTGGTTCTTCTCCATGGCTTCTCTTTCCTGCTCTCTCTACCAGAAACAGGTCTTGTCTTTCTCCATTGAGTCCATCTCCTTAGGAGCCCTCTAGTCTCCCTTTTTTTTTTTTAAGTTTATTTATTTATGCACACAAGAGCTGGGACACAGGCCATAGATGCGGGGGTGAGGAGAGGGGTGAGAGGATCCACCAGAGACAGAGTGGGGAAGAAAACAGGCAGATTGACTGAAATACACTGCTGAGGGGATCAGCGGACGAGGCAGGAGAGGTCTGCCGCACCATGTGGGTAGCTCCCTGGCCAGGGGCAAACTTATGCTGCAGAGGCTGCAGACAGCTTCATAGGTTTCATCTTACCCCCTTGTGCCACCAGGGAGGCCCTAGTCTCCCTTTCTTGATTTGTCCTTGTAACATAGGTTTAGAGGTGGATCTAGTTTTCATGGGGCTTGAAGCTTTTGCAATAGGGTAGAGGAGCTTTTTTCAGAAAAGATCATAAAAAATGTGAAGAACACTTTGCCAGGACCATTCATTCTGGGATCACCTGCAGGTTCTGAATAAGACACTGTAGTCAAGTCAAAAGGAGGTTTGAGCCTCCCTCCCTGAATGGTTGTGAAACTCGGTGATTTAGTTTCACTAAACCCAGTTTCCTCATCTGTCTTACTGGCAAACAATTATTGTTTTATAGGATTATGTGAAAATTTAAAAGTAATAATGTTTATAAAGATGTTTGTGTAGTTTTTGGTACTCAATAAATAAATAGTGGCTTATGAAACATCAAAATATAATTGCCAAGGAGCCAAAATGCACAGTGGACCTGTGCTGTTTTCACATTTTCTCCCTCTAGCCTTTTGGAAGGTCATGATGGGGGTGAGCAGAAGCAGAAGCCCAAGAGTTGTGACCCATGGCAACCAAAACCCCTGGTGTTTTGCTGTGCCCTGGGAACTTTGAGCTGTGTGCTCAGCCTAAGCAGCTCTGCCCAGCTTGAGCTCCTGAAAACCACTGGAGTAAGTGTGAATAAAGATCAGCCTTGCTCAACTGCTCAGAACCCAGGCCCGTAGAATTTCAGAGACAGTCATTCTAAGGGGCCCTAGAGGTACATTATGTGAAACTTTGTTTTCTTATACATGGACCTTCCAATGTTAGGAAATTGTCTCATAACTTGGAAGCTGATACCCATGGCATCCTTATCTATTTTTTGGAAACAACATCACACATACACACACATTCTTAAGGGCATGAATTCTTCCAAATACTTTTTTTTAAAGGTTTGGTTTATTGAGAAATAATTAGTAAATTCATTCTTTCTAGTATTATTTCTTTTAGTGTGTTTTAACTTTGAGTATTGACAAATGCATACAGGTATGTAAACACCATCACAATTAAGATGCAAAACAGTGCCATCATTTCCCGAAATATCTTCATTCTGCTTTGTAGTCACCCCTTCCACCGTCCCTAGCCCTGTAAAACACTGATCTGTTTTTGTCTATAAATTTCCTTTTCTAGAATAGAGTACACTAAATAGAATTATACAGCATGTTGACTTTGGAGTTTTGTTTCTTTCACTTAGTGTAATGCATATGACACTCTAGATGCTTTTAATTGCAGCTAGATTAGTGGCTGTGAGATCAAGATGAATAATCAATAAACTTCCTGCATGCCATTAACCAATCAGAAATCTAATTTAAAAAATTCTCAGTATCACCAAGCGCTCCTGAAGTGCTAAGGAATAAACAAAACAATACAGGTCTAAGATTTTTATGGAGAAATTGAAAACATATCATGAAAAGACACTAAAGGAAACATAAATAAATGGAAAAACTATATTCATGAAGAGAAAATCTGATATCTTAAGGCTGGTGATTCTTCCCAAGTAAATCTGTAAATTCAGGGCAATTACAAATAAAGTTGTGGGCCTCCACTGGTGGCGCAGGTGGTTAAGCACCGTGCTGTGAAGCTGTCCGCAGCCTCTGCAGCACTGGTTCGATCCTGGCCGGCTGGCAAGTGTCCCACATGGCACGGCAGACCTCTCCTGTCTCACCTGCTGCTCCCTTCAGCAGTGTATTTCGTCAGTCTGCCTGTTCTGATCCCCGCTCTGTCTCTGGTGAATCCTCTTACCCTCCTGCGCATCTGGCCTCTACCTTGGTTCTTATATAAATAAATAAATAAATCTTAAAAAAAATAAATAAAGTTGTTCATGGAACTTGACAAACTATCATGAAATTCACATAGGGAAGAAAAGGGCCAAGAATAGGTAAGGTAATTTTAAGGATATAAGAATTATTATAAGTGTATGGAAATTAAGACACAGTGGAATATACGTTCATGTGAGGTGGTAAGACAGATGTGGAACAGAATAACTGAAATAATATCTATATATGTTGGAAAATTTAATATTTGATAGTAGAACTGAAAATCAATGGGAAAGGATTCAGTGATATTTGGGATCCATATAGGAAAGAATAAGCTCAAATCCCTCTTTCAAACATGCATTCAGACAACAAAAGGTACAAAATCCAATCATTGCCTCTTTTTTTTTTTTTAATAGAGGCATACTTTATTTATTTGTTTGCTGGTTTGTTTGTTTGTTTTGTTTATACATGCACTGGGTACAGTCAGAAGCTCGGGAGGGTGAGAGAATTCACCAGAACCAGAGTGGGGAGCAGAGCAGGCAGAAGGACCGAAGTACACTGCTGAGGGGAGCAGCGGGCGGCAGGAGAGGTCTGCGCACCATGTGGGACCCTCCTCCGGTGGCGGGGAGCAGCCGGGGATCGAACCGGCGCCGCAGAGGCCGCGGGCAGCTTCGCAACCCAGCGCTCAACCGCTGTGCCACCGGGGAGGCCCCCAATCATTGCCTCTTAATACCTTTTTAAATTCTATTTAATTTTATATTTTCAATATTAATTTTTTTTAAAATTTTTTACATCATTGTTCTTTTTTTTTTTTTTAAAGATTTATTTATTTTAAACAAGCACTGGGTACAGTCAGAAGTGCGGGGCGGTGAGAGGATTCACCAGAGCCAGAGCGGGGAGCAGAACAGGCAGACTGACGAAGTACACTGTTGAAGGGAGCAGCAGACGGCAGGAGAGGTCTGCGTCCCATGTGGGACTGTTGCCCGGCGGCCAGGGATCAAACCGGTGCTGCAGAGGCTGCGGGCAGCCTCACAGCCCAGCGCTCAACCACTGCGCCACCGGGGAGGCCCTTATTGTTCATTTTTAAACGATATTTGCTTCTCCCCACCCCCTCAGGTGTCATCCCCATAGAGTTTCCTTCACCAATGCACCCGTGCACCATCACCTCAGTTCTTTTAATGCTCAAAGGAAACAGTATACCTTCACGACTTAGAAGACCTTTGATGTAAATTATATGGTACAACATTTGAAAAAATTATGAAATTTAGCATTTACCTATAGAAAAATACATAGGACATAGGCAAACAGTTTAATATACATTTATAATTATGAAGCAGAATTCTGCCCAGTCAAGAAAGTCATTGTCTAGATGCACACTCCCCTCCCCCACCCCTGTGAAGGACCATTAATTTATTTTTAAATTGATTTATTTGTTTATTTTTCTTTATTGCTTTAGAACACTATATATGATTTAGGGGAACATGTTCACACCTCCTCAAATATATGTCACCACACCAACCCCAATGTGTCATTTCTCAAGGAGAATTTGTTTTATAATATGAACAACTGTGCTAGGCTCACTGCTTTTCTTTTTTTTTTTTAAAGATTATTTATGCATACAAGAACTGGGGTACAGGCCAGAGGTGTGGGGGGTGAGAGAATTCACCAGAGGCAGAGTGGGTAGCAGAATAGGCAGATGTACTGAAATACATGGCTGAGGGGAGCAGCAGGTGAGACAGGAGAGGTTTGCTGTGCCATGTGTGTCACCTCCCTGGCCAGGATCAAACTAGTGCAATAGCTGTGGATTGCTTCATAGTGCTGACGCTTTATCCCTTGCGCCACAAGGTAGGCCCCAGCTTGCTGTTTTTCTTACATACAAAATTAATTTTAGGAAAAATATTGCTGGCATTGAGTTTTTAAATTTTCATCATAATTTGGGGCTGGGAAATGTTAATCCAACACTACGATGCCTAAAAGACTGGAAAATACTATCTGTTTCATGGTTTGCAGAGGTCTTGGCCATGGTGAGAAACCTCGGTGTCCCAACTTGTAGCTGAGCCCCAGAGCAGCAGTCACTCCCCTGCAGACTCCAGGGAATTGCGGGCAGCCCTCCTGGGTGACTATAACTGGCGTCACAGTTTCAGCTCATTCCCAGGAGCACAACCTCTCTTCTCTTGGCCAGAGCTCTAGGAGTTCTCTGCACTTGTCCGTGTGTGTGTGTGTGTGTGTGTGTTATATTTCATAATTGTAAAAAATGGTGTACCAAGAAAATCTGTATACAAGATTTTCTAGTACATGAAGGCATCTGGTTTCATCTGAGCATTACAAGGTATTGAAATGTACATTGATTATATTTTGTACTTTTTATTTTTAATAAAATGGTATAATTTTTAATTACTTTTCTCTGAAGGTTATTTGCTATGTAGCTTCAAAGTTGCTTTTTTCCTGGCATTGGCTGACAGGGCATGTGTGTGGTCTTGCCATTTTGGACCACCCCCTCCTATTGGAGCATTTGCTGACTGGGACACTGGGCATTTAAAAGAAACTCTTGGGGGCAGATTACCCTTGATGGTCGAGTGAAGGATCCATGGCCAGAGGACTGGGAAACAGCACTTGAGACCAGGTTGACACTCTGGCTTGGATAATTCTTTGTTGTGGGGAGCTGTCCAGCAGTGTGGGATGTGCAGCGGCAGCCCTTGCATCTCCTGACTGATGCTGGTAGCACTGTCAGTTGGATACTGCTCAGATGTCCCTGGGTGACTAGACCACCCCTGTCTGGCAACTGCTGTCTTAGAGGAGCAGTGTTCACCTGACACTCAGGTCTCTTCTAGAGGCTGCAGCTGTGGAGGAGGGAAAGCGCCTTCCTTAGATCAAGAGAAATGAGATAAATGGAGCCAGTAAATTGGAATTGCGGCCTTCAGAATAGCAGCAAATGATGGTTGTGCAGGGTGGGACTCTCAGCACACCACAGTGAGGAGAGCATTAGCATAGAGGCCCCTCTCTCTGGAGCACTCAGCTCTCCACCTCCCCTCTGCTTGAGCCAACTTTGAGCACTTAAATTGCTTTCCATCCTCCTAAGTATTTTACTGCTTTCTCCTGACCTTGTGGAGAGAGTTGTGTGAATTTATCAAGTGGGTTAAGTTCCTTGGAGAGAGATGCAATTATTCGATCTTTGATGACACCACAGGCATTTGTCAAGCACCCATTTAGTCAGGGGCTGTGCCAGGCATGAGGGATGCCACTAATCACTGAGGACTGTGTAGTATAGTCTGGATGGGAGATGGACTCAGCCAGCCTAGGCAGCCCGGGAGAAGAAAGAGCTCAGACCTTGCTGTGAGGCTGCTAAGTCCATGTCCCAGCTCTGCTGCAGGCTACTGTGACTTTGGGCCTCAGAGTCCTAGTGATGTAAAATGGGCAGTAAGCATTCTTATTCCATGTGGCTGTTGAGAATATTAAGCAAGAGATTGTGTAAAGCCTGTAGAATTGTTAGTGCTCAATGAAAGCTTTTAGTATCATCATTTTCAGTGTCTTCTTATTGATATCACTACATAAGGACTGTAACAGGCTTAAAGAGTGCCAAGAAAATTCTGAGGGACAAGTGATCAAAGACTCACAGAAGTGGATCTTTTGAGATGGGTCTTAAAGGATTAGTGTGGCTTTATTAGGAAAAAAAAAAAGTTGTGGGTGTATGGGAAGGTCCTGCACTAAGATTCAGCAGAAGCAAGCCCACAGGTTACAGACCGTGAGTGAGCAAATGAGTGAGGCTTATGGGGGACAGCTGGTGGCTGGGAGATCTGGCGGCTGAGGGAGGGTGGGACGTAAGGCTGGGAAGGAAGGCAGGTGGGCCTGGTGGACAAAGGCCTTGGCAGGGGCACTTGGTCTGAATGGACATAAATACCAAACCCCTTTGGCTTGATTCTGTTTTATCTATTATTTCTATCTCCCCAAAATAGATTTAGAAGAACTTGCCATTTTAATCCCATCCTCCCTTCCCTGGGCAATGAAATGCTAAGTGCATTTTATTGCAGTATTATTGAGCTTTTATTTATCGTTTAAATTTTATTTGTATTTATTGAAGTTTTAGAGACTAAAAGGTAAAATCATCATGTTGTCCTTGTCCTGTCAGGCAGGGCCTAGGTAGGGGGAGGTGGGCAACCACTTCACATGAGGATTCCAGCATATGGAGCAAGCCTCCAGGCGCAGCACCCCTTGAAACTTTTGGGTTCTGTGACCACTCACTGTCACTGCTCATTGGAGTTCACAGAGAAGCAAATCAATGGGTCATTGGGTCACTTCCCACTTGTCTCTCATCTGCTATCACATACTGCCGCATGCAGGGACTGGACGCCACCCTGGCAGACATGACCAATAACCAAGGAATCTGTGCCAAAGGAACTAGGTGTTTATTTCTCTGGAGCCTGTGGTGGGTGTCTAAGACTTTTGCTGTATCAGCCTCTGCTGTTCAGCATCCCCTTTCTTGCTGGGACCTCAGTCCCAAGGTCGTGAGTGGCCCCAGGGTGGCTCTGTCTTTGCTTCACTACTTTCTGAAACCTTCATACAGCCAGTCTGGTGCCATTGGCACTGTCGCCTTCCCTTTAGTAAATTCCCACTGCCAGTCCTACTTTTTCCCTTTGACACTTTTATCTGCATTGCTGGCTTGTCATGCTCCCACACATAATTCTGGCCTTCCCAGAGGATGGCCTTGCTCTACAACACAGTGGGCACTGGCGGTAAGAAGCCAGGCTTAGAGAAGGCTGACCTGGCTGGGTCCTGGCCTGGCTTTACCCCTTTATGGTCATGGAACCTTAGGGAAGCAAGCTACTCAGTGCATTGGTGTCCTGTCTATAAAAGAGGTTCTCTTTCAAGGCTCTCTGAGGACTAATGTGATGCCTATAAAGCTCTTGGTGCTTCTGAGACCCTTTCCCTTACCTTTTCAGCATCAGGAACCGTCTTGGTTCAGTTAACTTTGTTTTTTCCCTAGAGATCTGATAATGTGGAATATCAGGGTGTTTTCTGTGCATGCCACCTATGGTAAGGCTGCCCCCAGATTGGTAAACTGCATCTGCACTGGGAGTTCTCTGCACAACCTCTAAATACCTGATGAGGGAGCCATGGCTTTGGGTTTCCTGAGTGTGATGTCTTCTTGCAGGGACAGTGGAAGCTCTATCTATGGGGGTTGTCACAGAAGGTGTGAGACCTGGGGTCAGGACGGTTGCTGTGTCCCATCAGCTTGCCCATGAACTAACACCTAAGGATGACCTCATCTGTCAGGAGAAAGGATTAAACCCTTCTAGTTTCAAAATTCTATCAATTCATTCATTAAAAAAAATATCCGTTGAGAGCCCAATGTGTGCTCAGTGCTGGGAACACACTGTTGAACAAAAGAGATTCTTTTGGAGCCTTGAAGTTACACACAGTCCAATGGGAAGACACTTGGAGCAAAGCATCACCAAAATAATAGTAAAAGAGCCCCCTGATGATATGTACATCGTGCTCTGAGAGTGTAGTGGGATTTGACCTCATTGGGGAGGTTAGGGAGGGTTCTGATCCAAGTGTTGGAACTGGGATCTGATGGGTGAACAGGCATTATTCAGACATAGTGGGAGGAGGGGAGTTCAAGGAGAGAAGGGCACAGGCAAAGACCTGGAGGGGCATCGTGCAAGGTAGAGAGAATGAGGACAGGGAGAGCTAGTTATGCAGGTCGCTAGAAGCAGGACTGAGAATCAAATTATTTAATGACATGGTGTAGCCCTGGGCATGGATCATTGAGAAGTGATGCCCAACAGTCAGGCTGGTGTCATTATTTCTGCATCTTCATCTTAAGAGCAGTACAAAGTAGGTTAACGCAAGGTAGGGATGTGTGTGGTGGGAGGAAGGGCTGGCTTTTATTTCATTTACAGTTTGAGAAACTGATTCTGTCTGCAGGATGCTGAAATCAAGTTTGAGGGGAGTATAATTTGAAGGAACATTAAGTGGAAAGGTTTTGATGGAGAAGGAACCCAAGGTAAGGCCAGGATTTATGGAATATCAAATAGAGATTAGTGGTAAGAGAGGAAAACTTGGCATTTAATTTCAGGGGTCTAAGCTGCTCAACTTGAATTCCTACCTCCACACCACCCCCCTCTCTGGGCTTTTATGATCCTAAATACCCCTTTCAAAATAACAGATTGAAGGAAGGGTGGGTGTAGAGCTATAACAGGAGATAGAGGTTCTTATGTCCATCTTAGCCATGAGCAGAAAACCTTATGGGTATTCATAAAAATAAATCAAGCCCCACAGCAGTGTTTTCTGTAGCTTGGAGAACCACTCCTGGCATTGAAGACAGATATTTACATCAAACAGAGTGAATAAAAATCATATTTCTCTTTTTTCCCCTCTCTTTTCCCTCTAGGCTTATATTTGGCACACTTTACCCTGCATACTATTCCTACAAGGCTGTGAAATCAAAAGACATTAAAGAATATGTAAGTAACGCTTTCATGGGAGGTGGCTGGTGGTTGGGAGGAAGCTGGGTGTGGAGTGGTAGGAGCAGTGCCGACGTGGCTGTGGGCACGGGTCTCTTCATTACTTCTTCTAATAAGACTTGCCTGGTGTGTCCAGTGTTCCTCTCCTGTCCAGATGTCCTCTTTATTTTTAGAAAGATTTATTTTTATTTATTTATGCATAGAAGAACTGGGGTACAGGCCAGAGGTGTGGGGGGTGAGGGGATTCATCAGAGACAGAATGGGGAGCAGAACAGGAGGATCTACTGAAATACACTGCTGAGGGGAGCAGCAGGTGAGGCAGGAGAGGTCTGCTGTGCCATGTGGGTCACCTCTCTGGCCGGGGAGCAAACTCATGCCATTGTGGCTGCCAATAGCTTCATAGTGCTGAGCCCTTATCCCTTGTGCCACCAGGGAGGTCCCTCCAGACCATCTCTTTAGAACTAGAGCATGAAGTGAGGAAAGCAGGGCCTACAGCTAGAGGAAATGACATCTTGCATCAGAGGCCCCCCAGTCTGCCACATGCCATTGAATGGCCTTGAATGAGTCATTTCACCTCCATGAGCCTCAATTTCCTTGATGGGAAAACACTGTAGACTCTAAAGCACCGTTCCTGGGAGACATCTGGCTTCAGGACAGGAGCACGGGCCCGGGAACCTCATTCAACCACTCTGACTCTGATCTTCATTCCAGTTTCATGGTTCAAACACCCTACAATTAAGCTCTGTTGCCTTGTATGGTTTTTGAGGGCAGGGTCTGTTCATCACCCTCTGCCAGTTTCCCACAGCCCTAGCAGAGTGCTGAGCATGTGGAAAGGGGATATGGAGTACTCATGGATGGGGTGTGTGTCACTGCTGGAGGATTTCCCCTCTATGTGTAGGACACTTCTAGACAGGGGAGCCACCAGACTGTGCAACTGGCAAAGACTTACCTGGAGTGGGTGGTAGGGAAGGGCCCCTCTCCATGCAGCACAGAAACCCAGGTTAAAGTACAAAGGACATGGATTTTTTACTCAAGAAACTGAAGTCAAGTCCTAGCTCTCATGTTTATTGATGCGATGCTGGGTAAGAAGCTTAATTCCCAAGAACCTCAGTTTCCTCACCTAAACTGGGTAGAGATCGGCAACCCTAGCCCCTGGTGTTGTGTGAGACAGAGGCCTTTGCTCTCCTTCTCTTACTCAGATGTCACTTAGCAAGTTTGGTACAAGTAAAGAAATCATTCAGAGTGGGTTTGGAAAGTCATTATTTGCTTTCTCTGATTTCCCAGAATGTCTTTATGATGAAACCAGCCACCTCCAGGTCAACTGCAACCCGAACTTACCCCCACTCTCTCAGTTTCTTAGAACCACTGGCTTTGGCTTGCATTTGCTACTAGGCAGGTGATCCAGGCCGGGGTGTTTTTCCCTCTGGAGACTGGGTCCTGGTATATGTGAGGGTATCTCAGAGTGTGAACTATAAATAGCTAAGTTGCAAGCACAGAACCTCATGATTCTCGATTGACTTGGCGTAGGGGTAAAGCACTAGGGAGCCTCTACCCGGTCTCTCTCTCTTAAGCCTTCCAGCCTAGGGCAATGTGCCAGGTAAGGAGACATAACTGGGGTCACCACGTTTCAAGGTCTGACCCTCCACTTTGCAGGGGCAGAAACTCAATTCTGTCAGCTCATCCGGAAAGATCAAACCCTGGTACATTGTTTTGCTCTGACTAAACTCACAGGAGTCTGCTTTAATACGAGAATGGCAATTCATTAATTTAGAGTGAAAAATAGAGCTGACAAGCAGAGCAGCTGTTTGTTTTGGCTGGTGAGCACATGCTTTCCCAGTGGGGAAAGCTTGAGAGTTAAGATTAGAAGCTTTCTTGGTAAAAATGGAAGCGGAAGAAAGGAATTGAGTAATATTAGGGGAGACCTGTCTTTTTTTTCTGGGCTCCCACACAGGTGCCCACACTCAAAATCACACTCACTCCTTTGACCAATAGACCCATTCATGCAAATTTCCTTTGACTCCTGCCTCCCTTATCATTCCACCCTATACACATACCTGGTTGGTGACTATGTCCCTTCATCTTTATCCCCCTAGTCATCTTTCAGACCAGGGCTCTCCTCTGCTGCCACTGTCTTCCCGGGAACCCTTTTTCCTGGAATGTTGCAGTAGTCTTCTGTATTAGTTTTTATTGCCACTGTAACAAATGACTATGAACTTAGTGACTTAAACAATACAAATTCCTTTTCTCATAATTCTGGAGGTCAGAAGTCTGATCGGTCTCTCTGCCTTAAAACCAAGCAAGACTGTATTCCTTTTGGAGGTTCCAGGAGAGAATCTATTTCCTTATCTTTGCCAGTCTCCTAGAAGCCACCCCTATTCCTTGGCTCGTGGCCTAACTCCATCTTCAGAGCCAGCAGCTTTGCAACATTCACTGTTTTTCCACAGTCACATCTTCCTCTGACCCAACCAGGAAAGGGTCTCTACTTAGAAGGATGTATTTTTACTTTGGGCCTACTTGGATAATCCAGAATGGCCTTCCTATCTGAAAGTCCTTAACTTAATAACTCTGCAAAGGCCCATTTACCATATAAGGTGACATATTCACAAATTCTGAGGGTTGAGATAAGGTCATGGGATGGAGGGTTATTATTCTACCTAACACAACTCCTAACTGATTCCCCTACCACCTGTCCCTTATCTCACACTCTTTTGTCTTCATCATTTGTCTTTTTTTTTTTTGTGGGACCCTCACTGGTGGCCGGGGATCGAACTGGCACTGCAGAGGCTGCAGGCAGCCTCGCAACCCAGCGCTCAACCGCTGCACCACCAGGGGAGGCCCTTCATCGTTTGTCTTTTTAAAATAGAAATCTACTCATTTCACTCCCTTGGCACCCCCTTTAATGCTGCTTAGCACCTGCAAGGTCAAGTCCAAGCTCCATTCTAGTGTGTGACACCCTTGTTGATCTTAGTCCATCCAACTTCCCAGCCACTTCTCTGCAGGCAGCCAGTGCTCTCCGTCATGATACCTAACGTGTAGTCTGTGGATCAGCATTATCCGCAGTACCTGGGAGTGCGGGACCCCCTCCCGCGGAAGAACTTAGGTGACACCAATCTGGTCCTTGTTCAGCATGGTCAAGGCGCCGAGCATGCGGGAGGGACACGCTGCACCTGCTCCCCCAAGAAGATTGCTGCAGATGATGTATCAGATGCTAAGAAGATTGAATGCCACAAACACAATGTACCTGCCGTTCCTGCCATAGCAACAACTACCCCCTGTGTTTTTACATACCCTCTTGCTGACCTCTGTAATTTTAAATGTTTTTTCTTCCTTGTATTGCTTTTATTTTCCTAAGTCAAGGTATAATGGTGTAATGAGTCAAAAGTTACTGCTTAATGTATAACCACAAAAAATTCGGCTACCTGATATCCAGTTAACAAACAAGTTGACAATTATATATGAATAATAATATAGCAATTTTCTCCAACAGTCAACACATCCCTTAAAATAATCATAAATAAAAAACACTTGTTGGCAATCTCCTTAAAATAACCCGAATTAATATATATAAGCTTGCAAGCTTTTAATTAATACCAATCAACCTAATATAAAATATTAAAACAGTTAAATAGGTGGCCAGTTCCCAAATAATAATAATAATAATAATAGTACTTATAATTACAGGGTATAATCAAATAACTAGTTTAACTGGTTTAGGCAGGAACTATATTCTAACCACAGAAAATGTAATCCATGATCAATCATTAGTTAAAATATAACTTGTTGTAATTCTAAGTCTATTATATCTTGTGATTGTATTCTGTTGAGAAAGAATATCATGTCAATCATTTTTTTTAAAGATTTATTTATTGATTGATTGATTGATTTATACATACATACATACAAGCACTGGGTACAGTCAGAAGCGCGGGAGGGTGAGAGAATTCACCAGAGCCAGAGCGGGGAGCAGAGCAGGCAGAAGGACCGAAGTACACTGCTGAGGGGAGCAGCAGGTGGCAGGAGAGGTCTGCGTGCCATGTGGGACCCTCCTCCGGTGGCCAGGGAGCAGCCGGGGATCGAACCGGCGCTGCAGAGGCTGCGGGCAGCTTCGCAACCCGGTGCTCAACCGCTGCGCCACCAGGGAGGCCCATGTCAATCATTTCTATGGCAAGAAATTGTATGATGTAATGCTTTAAGAAATGTATAAAAATGTACATTGATTTTGAGCACATTACAGTCAGATGTTCACTCTTGAAGTGTGTCTATCTGTCATTCTTTAGCTGAATCCTTGACCGCCCTGCTCAGTCTCTCATCCCTAGGTCGGCCTTGCTAGTCTACTGCTGAGCTGGTCTGCAGCATGGGAGCATGTTAGAAACGAAGACTCTCGGGGCCTCCCTGGTGGCGCAGGGGGTTAAGACACAACCTATGAAGCTGTCCGCAGCCACTGCAGCACGAGTTCTATCCCCGGCCAGGGAGCAATCCACATGGCGCAGCAGACCTCTCCTGGCTTGCCCACTGCTCCCCTCAGCAGCGTATTTCAGTCTATCTGCCTGTTCTGTTCCCCACTCGTCTCTGGTGAATCCTCTCACCCCCCACACCTCTGGTCTGTAGCCCAGTTCTTGTGTGCATAAATAAATAAATCTTTAAGAAAAAAGAAACAGGGGCCTCCCCGGTGGCGCAGCGGTTGACCACTGGGTTGTGAAGCTGCCCGCGGCCTCTGCGGTGCCGGTTCGATCCCCGGCTGCTCCCCGGCCATGGGAGGAGGGTCCCACATGGCGCGCAGACCTCTCCTGCCGCCCGCTGCTCCCCTCAGCAGTGTACTTCGGTCCTTCTGACTGCTCTGCTCCCCGCTCTGGCTCTGGTGAATTCTCTCACCCTCCCGCGCTTCTGACTGTACCCAGTGCATGTATAAACAAAACAAACAAACAAACAAATAAATAAATAAAACATGCCTCTATTAAAAAAAAAAAAAGTTAAAAAAAAAAAGAAAAAAGAAACAAAGACTCTCAAGCCCTCTGCAGAGCCCCTAAATAAGTATCAGCATTTTTCAAGATCCTCAATTTGAAAAACAGTGCTCTTGACATTCAAACCTGTCTTTTGAAACTACCATACTAGTAAAAGTTTTTGGATGAAAATAGAAAAGAATTTATGGGAATTCATGGAACCTAATGGAAGGCTAGAAAAATTACTCAGAAATTTGGGAGGGTCTAAGAGGGCTGGGTGGTAGTGATAGTCAAGTTCCTGTCACAGAGGGTTTGTTAGGAAGTTGCTGCTGAAGTCACCTAGATGGACACTGACTGGCAGCTGCCCATGCCTTTGGAATGTTCTCTGAAGACACAAAATCCTGAATGGGGTATTTTTCAAGGTTAGGGTACAGGCCTTGTGACCCTCAAAGACTCTCACATTGAGAGACTTCCCTGAAGTCAAATTAGAAGGCTGTGGGTGCTGGTAGTGTTACTGGGGAAGATGTAGGTTCTTTGCATGCCACTTGCCAGAAGCCAAAAAAAGCAAAGAAAGAGATTGAATAAAACTAGAACTTTTTAGGTTAGATTTGCTAGGACATCAAAGAACAGCCTCTGGCATCATCCTCCAAAGAAATCATTCTAACACCCCATCTCTAGCTGGCTGTTTTATAGTGAGTTAAAGGAAGACATTTAATTATCAGTGAGTGGGTTTTCACTCCAGGTGGTTAACAACCCTGGGAATTTGTGGCTGCTCTGTCTCCTCACAGCTCCCCCTCTTAGACATCTGGATTTTAGTAGCACTTCCTGTGCTGCTGGGACCAGTCAGTCTCTGACCTTAATGGTATCCATCACTTTTCCTACGTGCCTCCTGGTCTGGGAAGTTAACTCAGAGCAAATAGGTCATAAGTTAAACAATGTGCCACATGCAGGTTCCTAAACTATGTGTGGTGCCCTTTTCATCCCCTTCCCTAGCCTCTGTCAGCTGCCTTTGAGTATTACCTGATTCTCTTCAATTCAGGGACCAGCTAAGAATTTGTTTTTCTTACATCGTTGTTCATTTCTGTACAATATTTGATTTCTTCCCTCAAGTGAAGTCCCCATAATTCTCTTACCCCCATATGAACCATCCCACCCATGAACAATCATTATAGTCCCTTGTGCTCTTTCTTCCCCTGTTTTGACCCCTCTCCCTCCTCCTCCCCTGTTGTATGCCTCAGATTTACAGTTTGCCTGCAAGTTTTGCCTTTTTCCTGATCCTTTGTTCAGTTTCCCTATATTCCACCTGTAAGTGAAATCATCTGATATTTTCCTTTTTCCTTCTGATGTATTTCACTAAGCATAATCCTTTCTAACTCCATCCATGTTGCTGCAAATATCATGAATTTCTCTTTTTTGGATTTGAGTAGTGAAACCTGCACTCCTATGTTTATTGCAGCACTATTTACAATAGCTAAGATAAAGAAACAACCAAAATGTCCACAAGCAGATGAATGGATCAAGAAGATATGGTATATTTACACAATGGAATACTACTCAGCTAAGGATTTTAAAGGAACTTGTATGTGGATTTGGGGGGCTCGCTGTTTATGTCTCCCCGCTTTCTGGAATTTATTATCTCATCCTCATTTCCAGCATCTCTGAAAGATTCAAACTGCATTCTCTAATTTCTCAGGCACATATGATTATGAGTTTCTTCTTCATTTCTATTGTACCCCATCACTTGAAGGATGGGGAGTGTCCTCAGCCACATCATCATGGATCTACCCAGATGTGTTCCCTAATTTTAAGTTTTGAAGCCCTTCCATTTTGTGATAGCTTTTCAGTGCCTTTAAGCAGTTGTTTTTAGATATTTTGTTCTGATTTTATTAGTACTTTTGGCAAGAGGGTTAGTCCAATACAAAGTACATTATCCCAAGCTGGAAGGAGCAAACCTAAGAATCTTGATTTTGTTCTATAGGCTGGAAGATCTTACAGGGGGGGAGTAGTTGGATGAATTCTTGCTTTTAGGACAGATTAGTATGAGGGTGGTTTGTCAGAATGGATTGATGAGAGGAAAGCTAAGAGACTAGGGAAGCAGTTAGGAGACTATAGCAGTAGTTTAAGGGGAAGGGGACCAAGGCTCAAGTTGGAAAGAGAGAAAGTAGAAATGGAAAAGAATGTTCATGTGGGAAAGAGTCAAAGAAAGATTTAGTTTCTGTGAGGGGTCATGGGGCTTCCCCACAGGAAAGACATCTTCAGTGACCAGTATGCATTGCCACCATTCCTTCCCAGACAGTCTGGCCTGATTAAAGTCTATCCCAGGGTTTGTCTCTGTAGAGGCCTAGAGATTTTACTCACCCGATTCTAGTCCTGACAAAATGGCTGAATCCTGAATTACTTCTTGTCTGCATGTTGCCCTGAGGGCTACGGAGAGTTCCTGGGGCCTCTGAAGCTACTCTGACATTGAACCTGCATCAGTTGAAGGAAGTCTGTTTGCCACAGCCCCAAGGTCTGGAGTGGATCTCAACAGCTGAAGGACAGGGACAATATGTTATAGTTCAGATCACACTGATAAACATGCCTCAAGGTCCGTTTTTGAAGTTGGCAGCCAACTTGAAGTTGACCTTTTCTGCTAACTTTGTTATTTTCTCTCCCACAGGTCAAATGGATGATGTACTGGATTATATTTGCACTTTTCACCACAGCAGAGACATTCACTGACATCTTCCTTTGTTGGTAAGTACTCCAGGAATTGGGTTATTTCAAGGGAAGATGTTGCCTCGTCAGGAAAGAGGTGGGAAGGGTGTGAAAGCAGTCTCAAAGCTTCCTTCAGAACACAGAATCTAGAGCAGTATGTTAACTGGGACAGTTAAAATAAGTTAATGTACAAAGTTGCTCTTCCAGGAAATACTTATTGACCTTAAAAGAGCAGCTATTGTTCTTATGATATACTGAGACACATGATAAACACAGTTAACTCAATTCATGGAGTTGGTAAATAAGCCTTAGTATGTTCAGGGCGAAAAAAGGAAAGAAATAGTACCAAAACATATGCAATAAAACTATTTCCCTCCCACACCATTTTCACTGTGACTGCTTTTCATGGTTGTATGTTGTTTAAAAAAAATTATGTGTTTGTATGTGTGGATACACATATATGCATTTTAAAAAACAATGGTATTATAGTATGTAAAACAATTCTTATTTTGTTTTTAAATTTAAAAAAATACTTCTGTATAAGCATCAATAGACCTCTTTTTTTTTTAATGGCCACACAGAATTACATGGTATTAAGGGACCACGATTTAACTAGTTCATCCCCTTTTGGTAGACATTTAGACGTTTTGGTAGACATTTACGTTGGCTCCAAATTCTTTTTCTCTTTAAAAACAATTCAATTGGGCCTCCCCGGTGGCGCAGCGGTTGAGCGCTGGGTTGCGAAGCTGCCCGCAGCCTCTGCAGTGCCGGTTTGATCTCCGGCTGCTCCCCGGCCACCGGAGGAGTGTCCCACATGGTGCGCAGACCTCTCCTGCCGCCCGCTGCTCCCCTCAGCAGTGTACTTCGGTCCTTCTGCCTGCTCTGTTCCCTGCTCTGGCTCTGGTGAATTCTCTCACCCTCCCGCGCTTCTGACTGTACCCAGTGCTTGTATAAATAAATAAATAAATCTTTTAAAAATAAATAAATAATTAATTAATTAAAAAAATAAAAAAAAATAAAAAAATAAAAACAATTCAATTATTAGCGTAATGGAGCTAGTAAAAATTATAAGCTAGGTCTTTGTATTGATTTATCTTCTTAGGTGAAATATACTGTGATTACTATATAGTGTTCTCTTTCTATCTAAAGGACCTGAGTTTGTACAAATGTAAATGGGAACTAAAAGTAGTATGGAGAATACCCATTAGTTAACCAGGATTATATCTACAACTTAAGATCATGGGGTTGATTTCACATTTGCTATGTTGTATGATTGTTTTACTGTGATCAATGTCATCAGATAAAATTTGAACATACTTCCATTTTGGAGAAGAAAGTCCTTACTCCAAAAGGGATCCATATGAACTTACCCTCTGGCATACCCAAGACCCCAAAAAAGAGCTGAACACACTTCTCTGAATCCTATTTTGGGTCAGTTGCCTTCATTACCTTAGTATGTAGTTTTCCCCTGAAGGAGCTTGGCTTTCATTTCCAAGACATAGATGTCTCAGCCAGTGTAGTCTCTAGCAATACGAGTGGAATCTGGATTACCTAATTTAATATGCTTGTGCCATCCTGCCCTGCCCTGTGCCCAGATGAACAACAGCCTCAGGATGGGTTGAGTCTCCAAGATTGGAGGCAGGACTTTGCTGAGCTGTCCATTGTCTTCCCCAGGCATCAGGCTGCCACTTGGAGTCAGACCCCATTTTGTGCAGCGCTACCTTAGGGAGGTGCCTGTGTGTCCCATGGAGATGAGGGTAACAGGCTGGGCCCTGTCAGAACTATGCAGTTGATGAAGCAGGATGTTGTCCTCCCTCACCTCCTAATAGTGCCCTCTGTCTGATGCTGGGTGACCTCCTCCTGTTCTCCTGTCTCTTCTCATGAATGTCAGGGGGAATTAATGTTAGTCTCATGAGCTCTTCCCCAGGGGTAATTTCAGCCTCCCTGCTTTGGGCTAAGTGGAAATACTGTCTAATGATGGATGTGTTCCTCCCTGGTAGCTGGAATGTGTACTCACCCACCGACCTGGAATTTTAGGGTTTCATAGCTAGTAAGTGTTCAACAACTATTTCTGGAGTTGATTTGATTTTTATCTCAAAAGATGTATTAGTTTTCTACTGCAATTATAATGAATTCCTACAAATTTTTCTGTTTCATACAATACAAATTAATGATTTCAGTTGCTGTGAGTCAGAAGTCTAGGTAGAGTCAACTGAGTCCTCTGCTCAGAACCTCATGAGACCAAAATCAAGATGTGGCCTGACCTGAGCTTTTACCTGAGGCTCTGGAGAGATTCCACTCCCAGGCCTATTCAGGTTGTTGGCAGAATTCAGTGACAGAATTCTGCTGCAACTACTTCAGCACGAGTTCCATCCCCAGCCAGGGAGATGACCCACATGGCACAGCAGACCTCTCCTGTCTCACCCACTGCTCCCCTCAGCAGTGTACTTCAGTCAGTCTGCCTGTTCTGCTCTGTTCCCCTGGGGAACAGTACATGGGTTGTTGGCAGAATTCAGCCATAGGGCTGTAGGACTGGAGTCTCCATTTCCTTTACATGTGCCACCTTCTTCACATTCAAGCAACCACATTGAATCCTTCTCATGTTTGTCTTCTGCTACTAGAAAAGTCTCTGCTTTTGCTTTTAAGGGTCACATTATCAGATTAAGCCCACCCCGATAATCCAATACTATCTCCCTCTTTTAAAGTCAGTTTAATTACATCTGTAAAGTCCCATTTACCACATAAGATAGCATAATTATTGGAATAAAACCAGGATGAAAAAGTCATGGGACTGAAATTGTGTCTTTCACAAGATGGCATCTAACAGTTGGTGTATCAGAAGCAGATGCACAGGTAGGGGTTGAACTCCTCTTGTGCAACCCGTCCTGACCAACATTGAGGCCTCATCCGGTTCCACTTAGCTGTGCAGGAGGTCTATGATTGGGAAATGAGAATCCCTTGCCCCTCTTCTGGCAGCCTGAGCTCTGCTTCTGTAGGGAAGGGGTTCCTCAGGAGCCATCCTCAGCTACGTCAGCACATGGCCAGGTCATACTTTCAGTCAGCTTTCTCTCTCTCTCTTTCTCTCTCTCTCTCTCCCTTTTAACCGATCTCTAGCTATTATATATCATGGTCTTCTGATGGCTGAGTCCTCCCTCTCGCTTCTCCCTCTGGCCCTGGGAATGGCGCAGGACAGATTTTTCCTATTTCCCGTCCAGGGACATGGACATGAGCTTAGCAACTCTGAGCTCTCTTTACAATTTAAAAAAAGAAAAAGGAGACTTTTCTTCTGAAATGCACCTGTTACTTCATAGAAGCATCTTTACCTGTTTGTTTTTTTTAAAGATTTATTTATTTATAGAAGAACCCGGGTACAGGCCAGATGCGTGGGAGGGTGAGACAGAGTGGGGAACAGAACAGGCAGACTGATGGAATACACTGCTGAGGGGAGCAGCGGGCGAGACAGGAGAGGTCTGCTGTGCCATGTGGGACCCTCACCGGCGGCCGGGATTGGACCGGCGCTGCAGAGGCTGTGGACAGCTTCACAGTGTGGCGCTCAACTGCCTGCGCCACCAGGGGAGTCCCATCTTTACCTTTTTTAAAAAAAGATTTATTTATTTATGCATACAAGAACTGGGGTACAGGTCAGAGGTGCAGGGGGTGAAAGGACTCACCAGAGACAGAGTGGGGAACAGAACAGGCAGACTGTCTGAAATACACTGCTGAGGGGAGTAGCAGGAGAGACAGGAGAGGTCTGCTGTGCCATGTGGGTCATCTCCTTGGCCAGGGATCGAACTCGTGCTGCAGTAGTTGCAGGTTGCTCCATAGTGCTGACACTTAACCCCTTGCACCACCAGGGAGGCCCCAGCATCTTTACCTTTTTTTCACTTTCAGGATTGGAGATCATCCTCATGTTTATATTCTTTCCCTCATTCTTCTTCATTTATCCTCTCTCCACCCCTCCCTTAGGATAATTCTCTCTCCACAATTAACTTTTTAAAACCTTTCTATCTTGATGAAAACCACAATTGTGTATATGATCACAGAAGAAACAGAATGGAGGCTTCTTTCACAATTTGTGTAGGTGATTTCATTTAGTTTTTAAAATGTTATTAAATAAAACATGTACATGATTAAATACAATTGAAACAGACAGTGAGTCAAAACCACAATGAGATACCACCTTGCACCAGTGAGAATGGCACACATATTTAACAGGCAACAACAAATGTTGGCGAGGATGTGGTGAAAAAGGAACTCTCCTACACTGCTGATGGGAATGCAAACTGGTCCAACCACTATGGAAAGCTGTGTGGAGGGTCCTCAAACTACTAAAAAAGGAGCTTTCTTATGACCCAGCAATTCCACTTCTAGGGATCTACCCAAATGATACAAAAACATTAATTCAAAAAGATACCTGCACCCCTATGTTTATTTTTTTTTATATTTTTTTTTTATAGAGGCATGCTTTATTTATTTGTTTGCTGGTTTGTTTGTTTGTTTTGTTTATACATGCACTGGGTACAGTCAGAAGCGCGGGAGGGTGAGAGAATTCACCAGAGCCAGAGCGGGGAGCAGAGCAGGCAGAGGGACCGAAGTACACTGCTGAGGGGAGCAGCGGGCGGCAGGAGAGGTCTGCGCGCCATGTGGGACCCTCCTCCGATGGCCGGGGAGCGGCCGGGGAGCAGCCGGGGATCGAACCGGCGCCGCAGAGGCCGCGGGCAGCTTCGCAACCCAGCGCTCAACCGCTGCGCCACCGGGGAGGCCCCACCCCTATGTTTATTATAGCACTATTTACAATAGCTAAGCTATGGAAACAACCCATAAATAGATGACTGGATCAAGAAGATGTGGTACATATACACATCTGGCATTCTGAAACTGATAATTCAGTCAGAAAACAGGGTGATCATGCCTCTGTGGTGGTGCAAGAGATAAACTCATGCCATTTACAGCAACATGGATGGAGCTAGACAGGATCATGCGCAGTGAAATAAGCCTGAAGGAAAAAGAAAAATATTGGATGTTTTCACTTATAGGAAGAATATAGGGCAGCCAAATGAGGGATCAGGTAAAAAAATAACAATGCATGTTTTTCCAACAATTTCATTACTTGTCCATCCCTCTTAGAAGACACTTACCACTTTGTAGTGTGGTGGCATCATACTGGGTGGGAAGACTACAGCAGCCCCAGGCTGCCCAGTGCCATGCATATGCTGTGGAGGAAACGTGGGTGCATCTGGGTCTTTTCTCCTCAATTATGTCCAGAAGATCAGGATGATTCAAGGGCTTATTATGAGGGAATGAAGAGCATTCTAGTCCACTTCTTAGGTAAAGATTGGGATGTTGGTAAAGATTGGGATGTGATTATGTTGGTAGAACCAAGAGATCCCAAGGCCTCTGGGAAACACAGGGTCTGAGTGGCTCCATCTGGAGACCTTTTGATACCTGGCAAGGGTCCTGGTGTGGTGATTCTGGAGGCTGTATAAGATAATCCCCAAGTATACTGTTGATTGTGCGGTGGGCAAGATGTAGGAGGGGGAGTGTACATCCAACTATGAATGGTGGGGGCTAAGAGGGTCATATATTCCCATATAATTGTAAGTAACCCTAGTTATTCCTGGAAGGATACTCAAGAAACTGACAATTGTTTTGCTTTCAGAAAAGATAGGAGAAGTCAAGGATGGGCAGGAAAATTGGTATTTGTTATGTACTCTTTGGGACTTGTAGAATTTCTTAAACTATGCACATGTATTACTTTTGTTTAAAAAAATGTCTTTTCATAATAAACAAAAGAGACTCAGTGTGACAGATTCCCTTGGGATCATCTGTATATCTTGTGTTGGCACCTGAGCTTGCCAGATTCATTGGCTGTCCCCTTGGGACTGGCATATACTTGTTTTTAGGACAAAATTTCTTTCATTGTTAATCACCAGAGTGTTCAGATTTGGGAGAATCACACCTCTGTTGCTTCAATCCTTTCTCTTGTTTGGCTGTGAAACATTAAATAATCTTGATGTGAGTGTGTCCTCTAGTTGCTGAGGAGTATTCAGGAAGAGCCTGGCAGAGGCAGAGGCAGTGAATCAGAAGTCCTTGATGAGGAGAGAAGTGGGTGGAGTTGCTGATTTGGGAGGCTCTGTGTGAGAATTACAGGACTTTGAAATTACAGGACTTGCTAGAAATTGCTGTTCATTTTTGCTCCCTTATCTGGGAGGGATTTACTTTTCTAATACCTCAGACTAGCACAGGCATCATTTTCTCTCAGAGCATTGTGTTTTAAGCATACTCAGGATTTTGTTTTAATCAGGTATGGAAACCACCATAGAGAAGACTGCTGTGGAGGAAGAAGTGTGTTGTCCTCACCAATCCCTAGAAATAGGAGGCACAGCATGCTCCTCAGGGCCACATGGGGAAGCACCAGGGCCAATGAGAGGCCGAGGGAGGAAATGTGGGCAAGAAACTACCTCGTGGTTTCCATGAAAGGAGCAGGCAAAACAGGGCAAGCAGGTTTAGGATTGCTTATTTGAATAATTTCAGTGGGCCCTGGAGTGCAGGGGCTGTTCCTGCCATCTGGTAACTGGCACTGGAGTTATTGGAGCAGGTGGATAGTGACCCAGAGTAGGAGAGCTCCATAAAGGGAGCTCACTGGATATATTGGCTTTGGATTCATTGGTTTGCATATGGAAGACTTGCTGGCAAGTGGGTTGTTTACTGTCTTTAGGAACTGGCCATCCCTGGGAGAGAGATCTCTCCAAAGACAGCAAGGCTTCAAGATGTCAAAGCCTCAGAAAACTGAAATAAAAGGACACAGTTTAATATACATCAGGACTGCCAAGTATGGTTGCGCAGGTTGTTCATAGCACAAGATATCTGGTCAAGTAGGCAATTGTGGTTGACATTCAGATGAAGCCCTGCTTGCAAGCCATGTGTGCTTGCAGAATTTAAGCCAGTTGAAGGGACTGACTTTTCATATATATAAAGGAACCACGTAAGTTAAGAGAGGCCCATTATGGTACTTGTCTCAGGTTGCTATTCTATATCATGTGGGATTATTTGATGGCTATTTTTTTAAAAAAGATTTATTTATTTATGCATACAAGAGCTGGGGTGTAGGCCACAGGTGTGGGGTGGGGGTGAGAGGATCCACCAGAAACAGAGTGGGGAACAGAACAGGCAGATTGACTGAAATAGACTGCTGAGAGGAGCAGCAGGCGAGACAGGAGAGGTCTGCTGCGCCATGTTGGTAGCTCTGTGGCCAGCCAGGGATCGAATTCATGCTGCAGTGGTGGCGGATAGTTTCACAGTGCTGTGCTTAATCTCTTGCACCACCACAGAGGCATGATCACCCTGTTTTCTGACTGAATTATCAGTTTCAGAATGCCAGAATATTGCATGTGTTTCATACTAGACTAGAAGCTCCAAGAGATCTCTTGGTTGCATTATCTCCACAATGCTCAGCCCAAGCTGCCGCTTCTAGATGCTGGGCAGGTGTTTATGGGATAAGTAAATGATTGATTTGCAGGACTTCAAGCTCCAGAATTTTAGGTTATCTGCACCCCAGACTCTTCTTTCTTTAGGAACAAAAAGATCAAGATCTGTTTGGCTGACATTGACTTAAGTAGGATGAGTAACATCCCCTTTCCAAGCAAGAGTTAGGCTCCTGTCCCTGCCTGTTTTGACCTGGAAGGGGAGGTTTTTATTCTCAGTCTGTAAATTCTTTTTCTACTGTAAATCCTTCAGGTCTTTTTGCCTTCTTGGCCAAGAGTAAGGAGTGGATGACAGGTATGGACGTGGCCTTCTGAGCCTGCAGGCAGCTGCTGGAGCCCCAGCTCCACCTGAATGAGTGGATCCTGGCAGGAAGCACCAGCTGTTGCCTGGCAAGGCCCTGAGATGATGGCTAGAGAGAGCCTGTGTTCTGGGCTTGCTTTGGCAACAGACAAAACACAAACTGACTTGCAAAAGAGGCCTGGGATTTTTGCTGTGTGGAAAGGAGGAATCTGGGGGCCTTGCAGCTGTGTACAGGCAGGAGAGGTGTCAGTGTGTCCTGGTCTGTCCTTTGTAGGTCCAATGCATTGTTGCTGAGAACTTAACAAAACATGTATTTTTTCATCTCTTTCCAGGTTTCCATTCTATTATGAACTAAAAATAGCATTTGTAGCCTGGCTGCTGTCTCCCTACACAAAAGGCTCCAGCCTCCTGTACAGGAAGTTTGTACATCCCACGCTGTCTTCAAAAGAAAAGGTAATATATGCCACTCTGCCTTTCACTCCTAATAAGTGAAAAATGAAAACAGTGGCAAATTAACAGAGTAGATTGTTTTATTGTAGGACATCCTCATTGGTTCTTATTTCACCCCAACAAATTGTTCCTTCTAAGCCTGTTTTTGATCTATTTTTCTATATCTTTAGAAATGGTAAAATTCTCTAAAAGGTGTTAATTTATCATTTTTTGTTATAAAACCTTTCCATAGTTAAAGGAAAATTTACTCAGAATTCTGCCAATAAATTGATTTTTCCTCTTTTTATTGTCCTTAGTCGTCGTTCTTTGACAAATATAATTTTTACATGTATTATATTTTTAGGATACATTTAAAGCTTGACATAGATTGGAAAACTGAAATATAGACATTAAATGACCTGAACTTGTACCCAAATAATGACTAAAATAAATTTCTAAAACAGTGTTTGCTTTATTGTTTAATGATAAAATGTATGTTACCAGTGAAATACCTGCTGTTTTGGTAATTATTAATCAGTATTCATGACAATGGTCATAACATTTTTTCATGCTATTTACCATGTGTGCAGTGTGGTTCCTTCTTTTGACTTATTATTTTAGAATGAATTGAGGAGTAGGGTTACTTGTGTGCAACATTGTATAATTATATTACTTCCTATGCAATAAGACTCTTTATGACATATAAGCTCCGCATAAAATAGGAGCACTATGGGTGATTTTATATATTAATTTCTATTGTTTCCTAAGGTTGAATACTTTAGATTTCCAGGGCAAGGCTGTGGAAGAACTTATCAATTGGTGAACTGGCTACTGTAGCATTTCTGAGAATCCCTTTAGGAAGTAAGGCACAGTACTTCCTCTCAGAAGGGAGGAATTTGAGGAAATCTTAACCTGGTTGTCAAACCCCTATTTTTCTATCTTCCCTTTCCCCAAATGCTGGACATACCCTAAAGCTTCCAGAGTAATTTCCAGAATCACTTCCACAGTTAGTCAGGGGTCACAATGAACACTTATTGCAGGGACTTCTTGGGGAAGCTTTAGACAGGGAGTGGGCAGGGGGTTGGCTGCCACCCCCTCTGTATATCAAAACAAAGGAAATGTCCAATTTGCTGACCCACAAACCAGACCAAGGGCAAGTGTCATTGCTGACTGAGCTTTCCAAAAAGCTACTGTGATTACCAAACAGCTGTTTTCTTAAAACATTAACAACAGCCAAACAATGCAAATGAAACAAACAGAAAGAATAAGCCAGAGTTGATCCAAAGTTAAACTGAACCAATAGTTAACTTGGTTTTGGTTCCCGAAGGAGACTAATCCTGTTCCCCCCTCAACTTTACTTTTCAGTGTGATGTTCTGTGACTTCTAATTTATGCTTTTACTTCATTATCTGCAAAATTATTTCCTCTATCAATAAAATTAACACCTATCTCTTTCTGCATCCCTCCCAACACACATGGGGAGGTATTTGGATATAGTATGAAATAACTACAGGATAATAGTATTTTAGAACTGCAAGGGCCCAGACCCTTGAGATTAGGAATATGATAGTGGTTCTCAGATGTTGAAAGCAGCCACTGGGTCACATGCTTTACTGGAATGATTTGTATAATCCTCGCCATGCTGCATGAGTAAAGTACCATCACTGACCTCATTTTTCAGAAGACAAAACTGCATGCAAAGGCACTTACCACGGTCTGCCAGCCCGTTCATGTTAGGTCTGAGGTTGGGTGCCTGATTCTCAGCATTCTTTCTGCCCAGGCCCCTTCAGTGTTTCATAGGGTGGCTGTGTGTGGAATGACAGGATTGTCCACATGCAGGACACCCCCCCAACCCCCCACCCCACCCCACCCCGGCCCAGAGCCTCCCTGGAAGGTTAGAGGACTTTAGAAATAATCCCAGGGCATTGCTGAAGAAAATCCTTCTGTGTTAGTAAGTTGGGTTTTTTTTTTTGTTTTGTTTTTTTTTAAGAATTCCCTTTCCCATGTCCCTGTGTCTCTGCTGTTTCTTTCTACCTTCTCATGTATAAGAATGCGCATGTGCCCATGCGTGTGCTCATGTGCGCGCTCCCAGTGACAAGACAAGCTGCCAAACCCAACGCTTAGGAGGAGAAAGAATAGAGATTCACTTGAACCTTCTAACTCATCATGCCTCTGTTTTTCCTTTGACAGGAAATCGATGATTGCCTGGTTCAAGCAAAGGACCGAAGTTATGATGCCCTTGTACACTTCGGGAAGCGGGGCTTGAATGTGGCAGCCACAGCGGCAGTCATGGCTGCTTCCAAGGTACCATACCTGGCCCTGACCATCATGGCTGCGTGATCATCTCCATCCCTGGAGTCTGCCCTGGTCTTCCCCTATGTCACTCACACACAACAAGCTAAGGCCAATCCGTATCCTTGTCTTTTCTAGGTTGCCTTTGAAATCTGAAACACATGCCCTTAGAAAAGTGCATGTGTGTGCACACCAATGATGTGTGCAATATTAAGAGGTGTTCAGAGCCCCTGAAGTTCATCTATGGGTCCCAGGTTAAGAACCTCTAAATTAATTGGAACTTAAGCCTAGGAGAGCCTGAAGAGGGGGAAACACTTCTCTGCAGTTTCCCAGGGGTGTACTGGGAGAGTCACTTAAACTCAAGAGATGGGTAGAAAGACTACATCAGTGAGTGGGTGTCTCAGCAGATCCAGGGGAAGGGGCCCAGGATCCCAGAGTAAGTTGAGGGGTTCATATGCGGAAGAGGATGGGTATAGGGCAGCAGCTAGAGGTAGAGGAGGTTTGAATGAACACTGGTCTTGTGGGATATTGTGATATCAGCACTGCTTCCTTCTCTTTCTCCGTCCAGCCATGTTCTCAGGTCCTCGGTGCTCCCTCGTAGTTACCTTGTGCCAGTTCTCATTATGCTCTCAGCCCTGAAAAATTAAGTTGGTGGGCATTTACTCACAGAGAAAATACAGCAGTTTGCCCTTCCCCCCAAGGCAAATGGGAGTAGGCGTCTCTATGGTTGGCTGAGATGGAAGAAAAGCAGCTGTGTTAATGTTTGAGAAGACAGGTTGTTTGGGAGGTAGTTGACTAGCAAAGAGACACTGTAAGTCCTGGATAGTGATGTGAAGGTTTGGGAAGAGGGGGCTTAGATCTTCAAAAGGGTTTGAAGAGGATGATTAATACAGATCCTTCTGCTCCATGGGTGTTGAGTGGATAGCTGAATGGAGGATGCTGACAGCCAACTGGGTCAGGCAACTGACCTGGATTTTCTGTGCCCTGAATCAGGGACTAGAACATGAGGAGCATTTCTGGGAGAAAGACTTAGTATCTTGGGCAGAGTGTTTGAAAAGCACCTGCCACCTGAAGGCAAGGAGTTCAGCAGCAAAGACTAGGAAAGAGTGAGAAGACCCAAAAATGAATGACTCTTTTTTCAGAGAAGGACCAGTTGCTTCTATAACAGACCATAGTGAAGTGTCCCCCTGCTCCACGTAGCTGGTACCTGGAGGGCCCCTGAACACCTTAGTACAATACTTGCTGACAAAGCAATGGATCCCAGTGAGTGTATTTGGAGGGGAAATTCTACTTTGTTAGCCCACGGAGATATATTAGGTTTTAGAAAGAGCAGTGAATTCTGAGAATTTTCTGTTTGAGATGCAATCATTTTATGCTTTCATTTTTAAGCTGAAAGAAAAGAGAACTCAGAATAGCTCAATTCTGAATTCATCAGGTCAACTGTGCAACATTATACTATAGAAATCTTCACCCTTTCTCTGCTTCTGAAGCCAGAAGGAGTGTGCATTGCAGGTCTTTCCATAGCCCAATCACAGAGCATAAATGTGGATTTATCAGAGTGGCTCAGTACTGTCACGTGGCCACTCAGATGCCTGTCTATGAATTTTATTTTGCCCGTAATTTCTCAGGACCACCCTCTTCCAGGTCTGACTCAAACTGGAGCCTCCAGAATCTTGATATCATCTTTGCCAGTCACTGCCAGGCCCTCAGACCACTCAGGGAAGCCCATGAGCCATGCCAGGCACCTTAAAACAGCTAAACCAGTAGGAAGCTCCAAACAGTCTGAAATTTGTGTCAGGAAATAAGTGCTCATCAGTTCTTTCTAGTTGCACTAAAATAGTGAGAGATGCCTGCTTCCTGCTGAATTTGGGTTTCAGATGAGAAAATATACTGCCTTATGGGAGGATGGGGGTTTGCCTTTCCTTTCTAAATATAAATACCTTGAAAGAGAAAACACATCTTCTCATCCAAAAATAATGCCCTTTATTCTTGAACCAGATGTTGCTTAAAAGAAAAAAAAAAAAGGAAAATTCAATCTGACGAGGGGTGAGGGGGTGAAACAGTGGTTTCCATAGCAACAATGTATGGCTCCAGTCAGGGGTCAAAGGAAGATAACTCACTGGAGGGTCCAAATCTGGCTTTTGTGTTCAAATCACCTGGGAAGCTGCATCTTTCTTTTTAAAAATAGTTTCTCAGATGTGCTGAGTCAGAATCTTAGGCTATCGGCCTGCAAATCTCTATTTTTAACAAGTTCCCCAGATGATTTTTTTTTTTTTTTCCCCAGATGATTTTTAAAGTCAGTTCTGGATAGGTCGCTGCCTAAGGCCTCAGCTGGAACCATAGCACACACAGGTGATTAGGGTTAAAGCAGTTAACTTCTTTAACATTCCTGAGAGGCAGATTTAGCTCCTTTGAAGCATTGGCCTTGAAAATGAGAAATTGAGCACATGCCTGTGTGTGTGTTTGATTTCTCCAAAACTTAATTCCGCTGGAGTACAGACTGAGAGGTAACACAAGACCCCCAAATTTGCACACTCTAAGTGAGTTCTACCATCTGCCGCATAAAGACAAAGCATTCTTGTAGTGTGAAATAACTTTGATGGAATTAGTGTGTGTAGAAAGAGAAGAAAGGATAGTTTTCCCGTGAACACCCAGAGTTATCTATCCTCTCGTGGGTAAATATCCAGCCAAAGAGGATTGACCCAAAGCAAGGCTGCTGAGGCCTGAAAACTTGCTACAGGTCTTAGGCATCTTACAACAGGGAACCATAAGAAAGGGGTAGTAGGGACCAGGCAAGTTTGGGACAAAAGAAGCAAAATCACAGTACAGATCAAGTTAAGGGCCGCCATTTCAGCTTCCCAAGGGTCTCTCATCCATGTCTCTTCCAAGTGTCTCTACATGTCTTGACTTCTGGTGTCTCCTTCCATGTCCCCTAAGTCCCTGGTGCAAGTCCAAAAGCTGAGAAGCAAACAGGAGTTTTCACATGTCTGTGAGCCTCCTACAAGTCTTTCTCCAAGTCTTCTCTCAGTCTTCAGTTTCTCCACCTCACTCAGCTCTACCCTTCATTAGGTGGGGCAGGGGACATGGACCCTCCCTTGCTTTGGAGGTTACACTCCAACAATACCAGTTAGGAAATATTGTGAGAATACAAATTCCTCAACCTCTTTTGTAGTGCCTGAAAGAACCTAGCACGGTGTGCTGCACCCAGCGGAGCCCAGAACAAACACCTCGTTGATTACCCCAGGGAAATAAAGCAGTTTTATGGGGGGAAGGGAGAAGGAAAAGAAAAGAAGCCCTTCCAAGTTACCCATGGCCAGGGTGACCACATAATTTAATGTCCTAATCAGGACACTGAGATGTGTGCAAGGGACAGCAGGTATATAAACTGCAGGTCCCAAGCAAACCTGAATGTATGGTCTCCCTGCTCATGCCTGTTTCCTCCCAGAAAGCACCTTCAACTCAGGAATCATTCTCACTCTAAACATCTACTGTATTTACCTAAGTAGATGCAGGAAAGAGTATGAGGTAACTAAAAGGCTCTAAGTTCAAAGAATTAAAAGAGGCTGAGATCAGGGATGGGAAAGGGGGTCATTTCTCCCCACATCTTCAGCTCTTTATTCCATGCTTTGTTGGCTCCCCTGAAGGAAACTGTGGAGCATCATTGAAGAATGAAAGATGTTCAGCTACCCTTTTAGTTCATTCTTTTTTTCTCTTATCATATTGAGCCCTGAACTCTTTCCTTTAAAAAAAAGAAGTTTCCCAGGTTTTTGTATTATTATGAAGGATGAAGAAACTTTTTAGACCTTATCTTGTACAGTTATAAGTTGTTATTAATGTTAACATTAATATTGTATCTTAGAACTAGAAAAGCTACAACAAAATTATGTATGGGTAATTTCCCCCCAGGTTTATTAGTCCCCATCTCACCCCTAAGATCTAATCCCTGTCCCCAAAAGTGTTTATGCACCTTTTTTTTACTATGAAAATTATTCTCCATTTTTCTTTTCCCTATCTCCTTTCTGAGGATGTACTCTCTAGCACCTTCTAAGTGTCTGTCACCTCTGTCACCTCTTGGATATAATCGGCTTCCCGGCAGTAATTCCACCCACAGGGAAAATTGGGCCCTAGGTCTTTTTAAGACTAGAATTAGAAATCTCTCTATTACTCTAGAAATTAATTTCTCAAGCAAATTACATTCTCACACTAAAGAGAAACTGCAGTGAGGAAAAACAGTGGATCCAAAGTTTTAAACTGTGAGGTATCCAGGCCATCTTACACTGCTTGAAATTTGAACCATGTGCTAAGTCTCTCCCACCTGCCCAGTTCTCAGGCTTAGGAAACCAAACTTGCTTTTCACTTGTCTCACAACTTGAAAAATAATGTCATTTTAGTTTCCCTGGATTTCCCATTCCTAGAACAGTACCAGTGTTACTAATAATTTTATTAAAAGTCACCTGTTTAAGAGAGCTGCTCCACCTAAAGCTGGTCTTCTGTAAATTAGGGATTCTTCTTCCCTGGATAATATGTTTCCTGTCCCACCCCAATCTAATATTTCCTATTACATTGTTAGTTTCCGGAGATGAGAGAAACTGGGTTCTTTTCCTTTGTTTCTTGCTTAGGGAAGAAAAAAACCTAAACTAAACTAAAAAGAAGCAAAAAAAAAAAAAAAAGCCTGCTTCTTTAGTATTTTGTACTGTTTAAACCTTGTTGATTGAACTGAAAAATAAACCTTTTGACCCTTCCAGTTCTGCTCTGTTCAGCAGGTTAGCTACTTACCACATGTAGCTATTTTGATTTAAACTAAAGAAAATTAAGTAAATTTAAAATTTGATTCCTTAGTTGTCTAGCCCCATTTCAAGTCCTTAGCAGCCACTGTGGCTGGCACAGATAAACTATACTTCTATCATCACAGAAGATTCCGTAGCACAGCCTTGGTCCAAGCTTTACAGTTAAACCTTTTGGGTTCTCCTTTGCTTATTTTCACCCCTTTGTCTGCAGTTCTGTGACATGGACAGGAACCCTTCCTTATCCACTGAGCTTTTTTGTGTCTCTGTGTATGAGGTTCACCAGGAAAATAAAGGGATGAAAACAGCTGAGAGCATCACCCATGGTGCAGTTTTCATTTCTTCATCCTCTCCCTGTTCCAGGACCATGACCTCCAAATCCTGGCAGCCAGACCCAGGTACTTTGCCCGTGATTATGGTGAATGGCTGCTAGTGTAACAGGGTGGTCCCCAGGAAAGGGGGAGGTTCCCTGCCCCACCCAAGGGAGGGTGGAGCTGAGCAGGAAGAGGAGAAGCTGCAGAAGAGACTGAGGAAGGAAGCAGGATGGAGCCAGGAGACCTGGAGGAGGCGCATGGAGCCTAGAGACACGTGAAGAAACTGCGCTTGTCTTTTGGTCGTGGACGGGGTGACACAGATGTGGGTGAGACCCGTGGGGAGGTGACCATGGCAGCTTTTATCTTGATGTTGATTTTGCTCTTTTCCTTCCGGGCTTGTCCGGTTGTTTGTGACCCTTTTCTGTGGGTCCCCACTGGAAGATGCTTTAGACTTGTAGCAGGCTTTGGGGCCTTTTTCTGGGCCGATCCCATATGGATGGAGTTTTACCCACGAGGGGATGGGTAACTTTGGGTGCTTCATTTAGAAACTAGACTCTTTGCCTTACCTGTATTGTTTCCTAGTTTTATTAAAGTTCCTTCCCATTAAAGTCTCCTATGTTTTGTGCTGATGCGGCGGATGGCAGAACCCATTTAGAATAGGCAGGTTTGCGGGGTTTGGACTGCCCCTCTCCCTGTCCTATAACACTAGGAGATAGCCTTGGTTATAACCCTGGCATCTGAACAGCAAGGTCCAATCCACACAAGACAAGTTATAATATTTTCCCACTCATTTTGTAAAATTCCTATTCAACTTTGCCATAAATAAAACAAACTTGATGAGCCCATTAGGCACAAATAGTTTCAAAATTTTCCTTTTGTTCTTATCTTTTATCCATCACCCCTTTATCTAAACTACTACTTGCTGGAATAAGATAATACTTTCAAATCACCATGGAAATTTATTTTGGGAACCAGAAGTTCATTCCAGGAAATTCATGAGCCTAGGATCTTGGGCTTCAGACCCGAGTCATTTGCCCTTGCCTTTATTTTCTTTCAAGCAAAAAACTACCTGTTACAATTAATCAGAGGAAGGTATTGGCTTTCTTTTTATAAGACCCTTCCATATCTGCTCATGCTTTAAAGGCATTTTCAGGGAAGAAGAGACTTCTATCCCTTTTCCAGGTCCCTGTGACTCACTCACTTCTCTGGCTTCACACCCTCATGTCTGCTGAATCCAAGTGAATCAAGAAGCTTCGTGCTTGTCTCTTCACCACCCAGAAGAACATTTCCCAACCACTTGGTGATGTAAGCCAGCTTACATCAAGTTAACCTCTCTTCTGCTTTAGCCAAGACTGTGTGAATAAAATTAATATTTAGAATTCACCACAGCAACTGATTTTAAACACCAGGATTATCTAAACTGTTATGGACAACATGCTGAAAAAGTTTGGAAGTATTCCCTACCCTTCCTAGTCTCCCAAACAAAGAAGGTGTATGTGAGTTTAGCTTTGCAAAACAAGTTGCAGCAGAACCAAGCAAGGCTTTGACCACTGGGTTCTACCACACTTGCCTCTATCATTCAGCACGCTGTCATTCTGGATGCCTCTTCTCTGATGTTTCTAATTGAAATGTTACTTCACTTCACACCACTGGGTAGATGCTTAGGTGGAATAAAACAAACAAAAGAGCCAGCATCAGAAGTCAGCTGAAGAGGAAGGGCCAGAACTCCCACAGAGTTTCTGGTCTGATGTTGCTTGCCCCTTCTCTGTTCCGAGTTCACCCATGGAGCCAAATGCATCAAGGGTCCAGGTGGAAAGAGAGAGGCCTGGCTGCCTGACCTCAGAGAAGAATCTGGTGGAAACTGGAAGGTCTGAAAAAGCATTTTTGGGATCACATGAAGTGGAAGAGTTGTCTCTTGGCTGTGGTGGCATGCATCTTCTCGGTCACCTTCTCATCCCAATTCCTCTCTTATGCTTGGTCCTTTCCTCCACACCTCACTTCCTCATTCTTGGGTAGGATTTCCCCACCTCTCTCCTCTCCCACCCAGGACCATTTCATTCTTCCCCTCATCTTCAGGTGTCTGATGCTTGTGGAACCCAGATCAGCTTTTCTCTTCTTTTTTTTTTAATTTTTAAGATTTATTTATTTATGCATACAAGATGGGGTACAGGCCAGAGATGTGGTGGGGCGGGTGAGAGGATCCACCAGAGACAAAGCGGGGAGCAGAACAGGCAGACTGAGTGAAATACACTGCTGAGGGGAGCAGCAGGCAAGACAGGAGAGGTCTGCCTCGCCATGTGGGTTTCTCCCTGGCCGGCCGGGGATCGAACTCGTGCTGCAGAGGCTGCGGGCAGCTTCATAGTGCGGTGCTTAATCCCTTGCACCACTAGGGAGGCCCACTAGATCAGCTTTTCTACTGGGTTTCAATTCCAGCGTTTCTGGTTCTTTCTGAGTGCCCCCTCCCCTTGTCTCCTTGGTACTTTCAGTCAGCGTTTCCCTGACTCCCCTTTTCCCAGCTCTGGCTCTCTGTTTGTATCCTGTCTTTCTGATCTTTGATATCACTCTCTTCACAGGTTACCAGATTCCAAATCTTAATCATCTTTAATGCTTTTTCCATCCTTCCCTTTATTCTTCAATTCCCACCCATTTGGCTTTCCTTCCCGCCTTCCATACCTTCTTCCCCACTAACATGGACCATGCAGTAGCCAGCCAATGATTGACTGCTCCTCTCCCTTCTCTTTTTGAGAGCTGTGCTTGTACCCAGCCATATTCTTCCTTACCTTTCGAGTTCTTCTGTGCTGTACCACCTTCTGTGCTGCTCTAGAAATAGCAACTCTCTGCTCTTTTTACAATTCTCTCTTTCCTGCCTCTGGTTATGTTGGTCTTTGTCCCATTTGAAATTCTCTCTGCCTTTTGAGGTCAAGTACCTCTTTCTTTGTTTTCAGTTGCACGGATCTCATTCCTTGGGTTCCCAGTGGCACTCTATTGTAGTTAGTTATATTCATGTCTTATCTGCATGCCTACCAGATAGTACATATTAAAGGAATGAAAGACTGTTGTACATATCACAGCTGTTAGAGTGATGCTTAACATCAAGTATGGGCTTTGGAGATAAGCAGAACTGGGTTAGAAATCCCAGTGCCCCCACTTACTGTTACACCTCAACAACTTCACCTGCAAGATGGAAATGATAATGGTGCTTGGCATATGCACATAAAGACTTCAGGGATGCAGAGCACACACTAAATGCTTAATAAAGGTTGCCTGTTGTTCACATCTACTCAGGTTGCTTTGATCTCTGAGACTGATCATGACTTTCTCTTCACTGTTAAACACGATAAAGGAAATAAGTGAGATGCTGGCATTGGAAAGTTATAAGATTCAGGCTCTTCTGGAGAGAAGGCTGAGTTCCCTGCATGTGTGCATCTAGCCTCTTCTCCCATTTTTTCTCTATTGTGTAGTAACATAAGCACAGGATTGGGGGTTACCTGTGCTCTTGTTCCAGTCCACCTTGCCTGTGCCATGTCTCTTGACAAACCTCTGGCTCCTGGGCTTCAGGTCCTTCATTGCTCTGCACCGGACTTTCCAAAGAGTTGCTTCCTCCTTTTCTCAAAGTGAGGATCTCCCTGTGGTCCAAGTTATGACACGTGAGCACCTGCCACCACCCCCCAATCCCTTAGAGAGAAGGAACGTTAAACTATAGATTGATGGAGCAGGAAGGAACCTTGGATACCTCCTTGTGTAATGCCTGGCTTCATACGGGAGACCTGGGATGCTGAGAGTCTTGTCCCAGGTGACAGAGCCTGGGACATGAGATGCATACATGAGTGGAGCTTAGAGAGACTTTTTTTTTAAGGATTTATTTATTTATGCATACAAGAACTGGGGTACAGGCCAGAGTTGTGGGGGGTGAAAGGATTCACCAGACACAGAGTGGGGAACAGATCAGGCAGACTGACTGAAGTACACTGCTGAGGGGAGCAGCTGGTGAGTCAGGAGAGATCTGCTGTGCCATGTGGGTAGCTCTCTGGCCGGGGATCAAACTCGTGCTACAGAGGCTGTGGATAGCTTCATAGGGGTTGAGTCTTAACCCCTTGCGCCACCAGGGAGGCCCTAGAGAGAGACTCTTAATTCCTAGTCTAATGTTCGTTCCTTTCATCACTCCAAGTAACCGCACCTCCCCTCAGCACATGCTGGACTGACACTTCCTGACTATTTTCTGCTTGGATTATACCACCAGGCCATGAAGACACATGTCTTAGTACCTGAGAATTTTAGAGTCAGTCACAGCCATGACTATTTTTAAGGCTGTCTCCTGCTCTTCTGACCTTTTTATATCAAACACCTCTAGGAGTTAAGAAGATGTATGAATATGCAAAAGGCAGTTAGCAAATGCCACCAGGGCTGGCTTCTCTTGCTTTGAGGTAAGACTGGGGCAACACTTAAATGCGGGAGGTGAGACGTTCCTGTTAAAGGAAGTTGGATCATAAATATGCATTACCATAAGATATAGTTCCTTTAAAACTTTCACTTGTGATAACATGGGCACATTTGTAAGTGTAAGTATAACTGTAGCTCCGCTTTTCACTAACAACTGAACAAAGTTGTCTTGCGGATGCTCCCCAGCACATACCCACAGCCCTTCCCAGCAGGCTTCTTGTGAGATCTACTAGCACAACCCTGTCGCCTGAGTGATGGCCTGTCTCAGATAAGCTTGTTCACAGGGACTCATTCTTCTATGCACTGTTATCATTATATCCAGCCTGTCTCACCTTTCAGCTTCTCAGCTCCTGAGCAGCTTCTGTCAGCACCTCAAATCGGCCTGTAGGCTTAAAAATAATCACTACTGTGTGGAAGAAAGGAAACTTTATTTTCAGAGTCAAAATTTGAGGATTAACCTAGAAAAGAGCAGTCCTGTAGGAAAAGGGCCTCCCCTCTCCCTTCTCCCTGCAGTCAGGATCCAGCCTGTATACCATTGGGATTAAGGGGTTATTTTCAGTAGGAAAAGAAAAAAAAATCACATTAAAGCAAGCATATGAGAGAAACGAAGTATTTGCTTTCATAGGCAAATAGTAATCTTCATATCCTGACAGAGGGAGATAGGCGTACTTGAACTCAGGGAATAATTCTCTCTGTCATAGATGCAATCTGTGTGTGAGGAAGGCAAGAACTTTAAGCGATAAAAATCTATAATAAGGAAATGCTTTTGTTTCTATTGGACTCTCCAGGTTGCTTTAGGGGGGCTCCAGGCTTTCAAAGGCGGATTCCTATTGACTGATGGTGATGAACAAAACTGGCTGCAGGGTGCTTTTTCACAGCAAACCTCTTTGATATGTTGACTCAGCCTCTGCAGGTCTATTTTTCCTTTGTGCCCAAACTTTGCTGACTTTTTCTCACAATTATGTTCACACTTTGCTGATTATCCTCTACAAGCCTGTTCCAAATCAGAAGCACCAGATCAGCCTTACCTCAGCAGTGAATGTTTGGTTTTGCACTCTGTCACCTATTAAGGGTGCTTCCCAGAAGGGAGGCTGGGAAATACAGCATTTGTTCCAGACATCCATGTGCCCGCTATGATCCAAGGAAGGCAGAGAAAGCAGATATTGAGGCCGGTGCCCAATGTGTGCCACACAGTACATCCAGAATGTTCCCATTCTAAAATCCTGCTTTCTTCACATGCCCAACTTTAAGTCAAAGTCCAAATTTAGGTAGCTAAAGTATAATTTTTCCAAGCTTATCTCCCATTTCTCACCAGCACCAGAGCCAGCTTATTATCCTCAAACCTGTTTAATGTCAGTTTCCTAAATGTATGTCAGGTTTTTCTACTCTTACTCCTTGGCCCAAACCCCTCACTGGCGACACTCCCTTGCTCTGATAATGATGCAGCTCTGGTCTCCCTCAAGTTTGAGCTCCTGGATAAGGCCTCCCCCTGCTGTTTGTGCCAACGTTGTCTCTCCCTCCTCCTGAACTTCTATTGCATATTTTGTTGTCTTTCTCATATGCATTTGTGTCTTGATGTCTCAACTAGAAAGTGAGCTCCTTGGAAGAGGGAAGCAACTCACATATCATAATTCATCTTTGTTCCTCTGCAGGACTTCACACGAAGCTTTGTAAATGCCCCCTCAGTGTGTGCAGTGGGTGAGTGAATGAATGAAGAAAGAAATGTGTGAGTGAGTGAGTATGTGAGGCGAGCATAGCATGGTTCCCTTCGATCCTGTATTGTAGGTTTGGTGCCCATGGCTTTTTTTTCTTTTCCTCTTTATTAGGTGACTCGACTCTTTCGTTATGTCTACTCTTTGGACTTCAGAGAAGGGCAGGTAACCCTGTTGAGAGGTGTGACTAACTCCAAACTGATCCATTTGGGTAGAGAGGCCAAGCAGCCTCCTCTGCCCACCAGCACATGGTCTGGATCTCAGCAGGTGTCTCTCCTCCGACACCTGTGTGTGTACATGTGCCTTAATCCCAGAGCCATGTCCCACTTCAGCGTCCTTCTCGAGCCTCCTGTTATGTTAATTTGGTAGCATCTAACATGTGATTAACTTATTTGACTTTCCCTTTGTTTGTTTAATGCCTGGAGAATGAATTGAAGCTGATGATTGATGCTATAATAGGAAAAAAACATTCTCTCTTTCAATTTTGTTTGTTAATCCAATTTGATGTCTCAAACAAGGCCCCTGACTTCATCCGGCATGCTGCTAAGAAGCCTGCTTGGCATTGATGTAGAGCTTGTGTAGCTGTAGAGGTTAACTCTGTTAGTGAAGCCATGGGAGTTGAGATGAAAGTACTAACTCTCTTTGAATTACCTGTGGGAAATTTGGTTATGTGGTGGCTTTGTTATCAGTTGTCTGACTCACTAAAACCTTTTGTCTTTATCCTCATTGTCGTCAGTCACAGGCATTAGCTATTGTGTGAGGTGAGACTGGCTCTGCTGGAGCCTTCCCGTGACTTGGTATGTCCCTCTGGAGGAGAGGACCACTTCAAGGGCTGGAGCCAAGTTTAGTTGCTCTGTTGAGTCAGAGCTCTCTAGGCCCTAATGGTAGACATTCTATTAGTGGTAAAATGTTTTAATTGGAGTAGCACACTATTACAGGTCTGGGCTTCCCTACGAACACACCACGTCCCGAGTAAGAACATCAAAACATAGAATTTGGTGTGTGATCGTTTTCTTCTCCCTTGTAAATTGGGGAAGGGATTAGAAATTTAAAATCTCAGATTAATAGAAAATTCAGTGACACAGTTTTCCTTCTGAAGTCCAATTTTCTAAGTGTTTTAGTGACCAAAAAAAAAAAAAAAAAGATTAAAATACTTAGGAATGGATTGTGCTCCCTTATCCCCAAGACACACCCATGAATTCTAGGGGCACAGCTGAAGGAAGCACTGAGCATGTCGTGTTGATGTGCCCAGAAAGCAGTGAGGTGAGTGTATTAAAACAAGCAACGGTAGCAAGCCTTGGTGTTCTGCCATGGGTAATAAAGAGGTCAAGAGTATGACAAAATGCAAGTACATTGGCTTCCATGAAAGGCCATGTAGCTCCCCCTTTCCTGTCCCTTGATGTTGGTTCTTCAGGGGTTCTTCACTGTCTTGTTGAAGACAGTGTTGACATGAGATCTGATAGTCCCCAGGGCAGGTGTGCAGAGGTACCTGAGGTAGGTTGACCTCAGTTCATGAAAAGGTCTCAGAATTTTTCACTTCTTCTATGGCTCACATTCCAAACTCAGTTTTGACTGCAGAAGAAATTAGTAAAAGACTTAAAAAACACTCGCATGCTGAAATTTATTCACTCTACTTCAGACTTAGTTTGGGAGGCCCAACATTTATTCTAGAGTTTTCAAATCATTGTAAACAATCTTATTTTGTAATTGCAGTCAGAGCTAGATATGAACCATAGAAGAGAGTCTCAGATTTTTGAACTTGGAATTTTCCATTTGGAAAGGAGTCTTGTCCAACCCTTTAACTTCCCAGTGAAATTGCTAAGGCCAAGAAGGGCCAACCTGATGTGGTCAAGGCCCCAGAAGCAGAGCTAGGACTAGGCTCTTAGGGGTGAAGAGAGTATACATTGCAGTTTCTGGAGAAGATGTTTTCATTTTCTGTTCTGTTTTTCATTTGTTTGCTTGTCTTTTAATAGTTCTATGTCCTTTTTTTTTTTTTTTTTTTTTTTTTTGGTCTAGATGGCATTTGTCAGCATCATGCAAATCCTGTATTTACAAAATGGGGTCCGCAAGGTGGTCTTAAGAGAGTGCTTGAATGTTGCTAAAAATGAAATTGTCATGATTTCTTAAAGGTAATGCTTGTTCATGGTACAAATTCCTAAAAGTACAAAAGAAAACAGAGTGAAGGATAAATCTTACTCCTTTCCCTGTCCCCCACTGGCACAGTTGTTTTAAAAGAAACTCTACAGCCTATCAGCAGGAGTTTTTCCCAATAGAATTTAGTCATCTGGCTATTAACATAGTCTAACTAGGTCCCCATCACTCCCATGGGTGATAAATGGTCATATGTCTAATCATTCAACTTCTTGACCCTGATATATATCAGGTAGAGTGGCAGGTACTAAGGCTGCAGGAGTGAATGAACAATCCATAGGGAAGGCAATCCAACATATAGGGCCAAAGGTGAGATAGAATTGTATGGAAATCAAGTTTCTTCTTGATTCCTATTTGTTAAGTTAATTAGGGGTCTGACAACACTATTACCACTAATTTTTGTGCATTCCAGGACCCCCAAAATAACAAATCATACCAAATAGGAACATTCTATTTTTGGATAGTGGGAAAATCTGTACAACAAAGTACAGACTGCACTGAGAACATGACAGGCCTGAAATGACTAGAAAAAGCTTCGCTGAGAAATGCTGCCATATTGTGTTGAATGTGAAATGCTGAGGTTTCTAAGCCATGCCATTTCTTTACAAACTGCTAAAAGAGAAAATATTGTCAATTTTATATTATATTAAGGTGTAATGCCTTTTCACTTAGGCTTTTTACTTCTACTTATTCAAAAGTCTCTTTAGACTTGATAGGCATAGTTTTTTTGTATATCACATATGTATAGGAACATAAATTGGTTGAGGTCTCCCTAACCTCACTTCTTCACTTTCGGAGTCTAACTTTTCAGAATCACTTTTCAATTCAGTTCATCAGTGTCATTTATGACCATGCATCTCCCTGTCCATATCTTCCACAGTCTTGGTGCAGAAATACTGAATTTGGGATTTTAACCCATGCCGCAATGCCTGTTCTGCCAGTTTGGTGCTACCACTTTCTTGATCTCACTAGAAGGTGTCAATGGAAGATGCTTTTGACAACCTGGACTCATTTCCTCCTTAGGTGGTTCTTAAATGGTTTGTTAATGGAGCACTTAGGGGTTTCAGTTGTCCATCCCTGCCATAGTGGGGGATAACAAACAAGTGCATTCACTTGTCAAAGCAACAGCAATTCTAAGACTCACCCTTATTTCAGAAATGAAACAAAAAATATGTTTTTAAATTGATCAAAATCATTCATAAGAAGTCTAGAAGTGGATGCTTCATTACATCAGTGACTTAGTGACATCTAGGCCCTGGGTGGATGACTCAGTGGATCATGTAGCCACGGAACACTACTTGCATTACACTCAGAGGCAAGAAACAGGATATCAGAAGAGATATCCTATTCTCAGAAGAGAAAATACTGTTTCCAGAGACTCCTTAGCAGATTTCCCTTTACTTTTCATTGGCCAGAACTGCATCAAATGGCCATCTTTAACTCCAGGGGAGAATGGGAAATCTGTTTTCTCTCACCATTCAACAGTGGGGCTGGGAAGGACTTTTGAATGGTCGACTAGTGGTATATTCCAGACTGAGGTCAAATAACTTGGTGATACACTGAATTAAACAATCTGTAAACAATAGGAAGCTTTTAACATGGTAATGCGGTTCATTGAATATAGAAAAAATGGTATTAAGCTTTTCCAAATTTAGGGAATCCAAATTCATTTTCTTAAAATAGGGAACCCAACCTTGCAAAATATCAGCTCATGGTTGTTCCCAAAATAACAAAGTGAAGGTCCTCTAGAGCAGAGCCTGAGTGGCAGGGTGGAGCAGGGTTTGTGGAAAGTGAGTGGAAGCGAGGTTTTGAGTAGACTGAGCAGGACCGAGAGGTTTACAAATGAGAGAGACGTACTGATTTTTGCCATCTCAGTTTGTTTTGACGCTTGCCGGCTAATTTGTTTTCAAGAACCTTGTTTTCATGCCACTGTGATTTCCTCTGAGACAGGACTGAGTTGATACTGAGCTATTATTATCCCCTTCTCTTTCCTAACCTCTGTCAATTCCAGTCTTCGTGATGTTAGTGATATTGGAGCTAGGTTGGCTGCCTTCTGCGAGTAGAATTGAGTGCTTTGCTAAAACAGACATGTGTGATGTCTGCTGACACTTTCTCTCAGACACATTGCTGAGCCTTCACAAGAGTTGGCAGATGGTCTAATGGAGTTAGTCTCTGCCCATTTATGTGGCCATGGGATCGTGAAGCTCCTCTTGGTCTTTTTGGCTCGAAAAGCACTTTCTATTTTTTATTTCAGTAGGAACGTGTTTTTCTCAGGCACCAGCAGTAGTAACATCATCATAGTGAACATTTTTTGGACACATACTGGGCTTTGTAATGAGTGTCTTATGGGCATAATCGCATTGAATCCTCACCACCATCCTGTCATGTGGCTGGTATTCAGCAGATGAGAACAGTGAGTTGAAGAGAGGTTGAGGTCACCCAGTGATAGAACTGGAATTTGAGTCCAGGTGGACTCCAGAACTGTTGTTCATAGCCTTCATCTGCTGTAACTTCTCTAGCTCTTCTCTGTGGTTATTTTTACCGTCAGAAATCAGACTGTATTTTTTTCGTCTTTCCTAATAACAACAACACAGTATCTTGCCTATATAAATTTCTCCATAAATGATTGTTGAGGAGATAAATGAATAAAAGGGAAGCAGAATGAAAGAATCAGCAAGTGGTTTTATTACATTAACCTAACTGAGTTTCTCCATTGTAATTATCAGAATATTTTCTCCCTCTTTTGAGAATTCATTCTACTTCTAAATTCTATTTCTCATCTAAAATATTTCTGAGTAAAATAATCATGGACTATATTGGCTGATGGATTGGAGGGGATCACCCTGGGTGGCTCGGCCCCTCCCCATGTTCTCTGCCAAGACCATCCAGTGTTAATATGTAGAAGGTTACACTTTGACCCCTTGTGCACTGTTGTTCCAGAGCAGTGTCTGAAGCAACCAGAGTGAGTTTTCTTTTTCACATATTGTCCATCAAACACTGTTTTGCATCGATGTACATTTCTAGTGGTATACAACTCTAATATATTTGATGATTTAGTTAGTTTTCTTTTTATTGTTAGTTTCCTGCAGACATGGTTTTTATATGTTTGGTAGGTTAAGAATTTGTCTTCATGTTTTAATTCATCTTTGTTTTATTCTGATGTTTCTAAGCCTATCTGCAAGTCTATTGTTCCCCCTTCCCTCTAACAACTCATTCTGCATTTGGCTCTTCCACTAAAGTCACTTTGGTGAAATGCTGTGTTTCATTGGTGTATTTTCATGAAGTAAAATGGAAAAAATCCCCCAAGCTCTTCTGCCACACTGAAAGTCCCTTATTAAGCTGTTGCGGCCCTTGTGTGTTTCATCAACCCCATCCCAAGCCCAGGGCTGCCTTGTTAGCTGCTCTCATTGATTTTATGTTATTTGTTGGTTCTCTCATATCTCTTGTGCCTTATGGTCCCCAAGTCCTTCAGGCCTCTGGGGTGGGCCACTCTTTTCTTCGTTATCCAAATAAAATACTTGATCCCCCACCCACCACTGCTCTGGGGCCTTGTGGAAGTCTGCACACCCTCCAGTATTTCCAAAGTGGCAGAGTACATCGATTTGCCCAGTGGTGACTTGTCTGTCCCAACCCAATTCTCAATAACCCCAGTCTTGTACCAGCGCCTGCTCTTTCTGGTTTCTTTCTCCCCCCAAATACAATCTGCCTTCTCAGCCCCTGAGGCCTAAAGTAAAGTTCCCATCCTGGAGCCTGCACTGTAATCCTTTCTCTTATACAAAGTCTCTCATCCAGACAGCAAGGGCCTTCCATTTCACAAGAATAACATCATGATTGGTCTTGCTTTCCTCCATAAGAGAACAACTTCCCTCTGAGATGAATTCTATGACTTTCTCTGATGTGAAATGGTTACAGTCAGCAGTTTGTCTTTTTAAAAATAATATCATTTTTTCCTTCCTGACTCATTACCTTTTGGGTATTTTATAAAGCTCAAGTGTGATAATGGAAGTATATGTGCCTCAAAAACAGTAATGTGAACAGATAAGAGAAGTTATTGTCATACATTAAAAAAAAAAATACTGTCTACTTTATTTCCTCTGAAGAGAGTAAGGACTGAGCACATAGATTTTTAGGTTTTGATTTTCTGACCAGATTTGTTGCACACTGGAAACTGAGAAAAATGTAAATAAGATAGAAATAAATGTGTATATAAGAATTTTTATTTATATAAACTCAGAGAAGCAGCAGACAACCCTGGGAGAGGAGAAAGACCACATAGTAGTCATTTACTTGACCCTGGGTCTAGCTTGTCCTGGGGGCATCTGAAGGAAAGGAAGGGGCAGGAACCCCAAGAACAATTGCTGAGCCCCACAGGAAGCCCTGGAACATTCCAGGCCTTGACCCTCTCCATGCTTCTACCAAGTATACTGGGTAGGTGCTCTTTTGCAGACTCCTCCTTCCAGGTCTGGATTTCACCTTGCTGACCGTCAGAGTACCTCGTTGGCCTTTGTCAATTTGCCCCCAACTCCTGCCCATGGTCTGTGGGTCAGGCCTCTGACATGTGCCCCCTCCTGTGTTGTACCCAGGGACAGGGTGCCTTATCGGAGAGACTCCGGAGCTTCAGCATGCAGGACCTCACCACCATCAGGGGAGACGGTGCCCCTGCCCCATCAGGGCCCCCACCACCAGGGTCTGGGCGGGCCAGCGGCAAACACGGCCAACCTAAGATGTCCAGGAGTGCTTCTGAGAGTGCTGGCAGCTCAGGTAGGTGTCATTTCTCTTCCCCTCTTTTCTACCTTAGACCTCACTGCCTTTGAGAGAGGCCTGGTATACCATGTGGCATGTTACCAGGCCCTTGCTGGGGACCTGCCCCATATACACATGTTAATCAGATCATGCTAGGCCTGCCAAGGGGCAGAACACCACTCAGACCAGGACAGGAAGCTGGCCTGGGGACTCTGATTGGTGGCAGGATTAGGTCACCTGCACTAAGAGTTCCTCCTCTTCCTTCTGATTTGGGGACTTGGGGGATGGAAGGGGTTGTGGTAGTACCTGGGCCAAATCTAGAGGTAACAGGCACAGCTGATCCTGGGCCAAGGGAGCTTTCTTTGCTCTTTTCCTTTCTGATCCCACTTTTTCAGAGGAACTTACCTGTCTTGAGCACTGTGTCTACTTCTACCCACACAGAACTTACACCTGTTGTGGTCCCTGTTACATGCATGAGTATTTATTGTCTTCTTTTTTTCTCTACTATTTCTGTCTTATTGCTGAGCCCCGTTCACCATGTACACCCTTAGCCACCACACACCAAGGGCCACACTAGCTCTGAGGTCTAATTCCTATGGAGGTGAGAAATCACACCTCTGATGTCTGCCACTGATTGTGACATGCCTAGCATGAGGTTGCCTGCATCAGGAGTGACCTAAGGACCTGCTTAAACATGCAGAGCCCTGGGCCCATCCTCAGAGGATGCACTAAGTCTGGAATGAGGCCCAGAGGTGTGCTGCCATGTGTGTGAGGTGCAGTCATGTGTGGGACCCACTGATGTCTGATCCATCAGTGGTTTTTTGCCTTGCAGGGAGTAGGAACATGGATTAGGGGGTTAGGGACCTGGGCCTGGACTCACAGTGTCCCAGAGTGTTCCTTGGGGAGATAATGGAGCTTGGGTCTCAGGAACTGAGCACCAGTGCTGCCAGCAAAGAGTACAGGTGAAAAGGGGTGCAGGAAACAGTCCTGGATTACCACCTCTGCCATTCACCCTTGGTGAGAGGTTGAGCCTGAGGATAGGCAGTAGCTACTATTATTGTTCTCATTTTTTTTTTAACTTACTATGGATACAATTTATAATGTGAAAGTGTCCAGGGAAAATAATGAGGTAGTGAGATCCCTGACATTGGAAGGTTGCAAAACAGTTGAATGATCATGTGCTGAGACGGATTCTTGCTTTAACTAAGAAGTGGTCCTACAGTCCCTCTCCCTCTAAGCTTCTATGTTGTCATTTTTTATAGAGGTGGATCAAGCAGAGCAAGTAGACTCAGAGAGGTCATGCACTGTACCAAGGTCACACAGGACTAGAATCCAGGCTTTCTGCCTAGACCTCCCCTTGATGGAATGTTTAGGGCCGACTTAGTAGTGGGAAAGGGAGAAATCTGGTGGGGTATGAAAGGTGACAGGACGCATCTACTGAACCTTGAACATCTTCCCAGATCAGAACCAGGTAGAAATGGGTGTGGGATTTGTTCTGGCTCAGGCTCAGAGGTGATTCCCTCTGTCACGCCCCGGAGAAACAGTGAGGAGCAATCTGGTCACAGGCCTGGCAGGTGGAGTTCATGGAGAACCAGAGAACCCTCTGTGTTGCAACATGACCTGGCTCTCCTCTCTGCCCGCTCTTGGGTCTTGGCACCTGTGGTTTCAGTGGGCAGAAAAAGAAGGTGCTGACCCAGCAGAGAAGGTAAGGACTCTGTGTGTGACACTCCCCCAGCTATTCTGGGGCTTAAAATAGAAGTCACCCCAGAAAGAAAGATAGGTGAAAGCTGTCCCAGAACCTGGGGCAAGGCACCTGGGTCAGAGGCTCTGGGCTGTCATAATCACTGAGTTGAGGGTCAGGGTACCTGAGATGTCTAGCAAAGGATGCCCTGGTCCATAGACTGGTGTGCCCTGCCAGGCCCCAGGGTGGACCTCAGGGTGGGCTTCTAGGGGGAAGAACCTTGAATCTGGACTTCCATCCTCGTGGGGTGATCCTGGGCCTGAGTAGAGATAGCACATGCATAGATTCACATGGAGATTTGGTGAAGGCAGATGTCACCAAGCACAACTGTTCCCACTAAGCATAGATTCAACCTCAGGGCCTTTCTTGGAATGATACCTGGATGGCACACGAGATGAGTTTTCTCCTTTGGAAAAAAAAAAAGGCACAATAGTTTCTATTCAGCCTTTGTGGATTAAGGTTGTGGGGAGAATAGACATAGATCACTTGCAAACCCTGGCAGTTGTTGAAAGCAATCTGGGAGAGAACAGGTAAGAGGTGGTGGCTGCAGCCCCTGATGTTGAATGCAGCCTTTGGAAGCAGCAGTGTACATACAGGTAGATCTCGAAAACATGATGCCTAATGAAAAAAAGTACAAAAGAGAATGCAGTATTATCTAACAATTTAGGAAACCAAAAATAAATGCCACATTGTACAAAATAAAAATATGAAGTTTACAAGAACATATTGCCCAACCCACAGAATGAACTGGGAGGTATTTTGTCAGATACCACTTATCGAACCCCTGGAACTGGATGCCGGGAAGCTTACAAAAGAAAAGAAAGAATGATCCTTGACTTCCACAAACTTGGAAACACTCAGTCAACATATATTTAGTGAACATCTGCTGTATACCCAGATCCAGAGGTGCATCAAGAACAATGGAATGTACAAGGCAGCAGCCAGTTAGGCCTTTGACCAAATGTCCAGACACTGAACACTTTCTGAGTTTACAGATTTAATCTGAGGATATTTCCTGGAGATCAGTCTGAACTGGAAGATGCAGGGTGGAGGACATCTGGGCAAGTGTAGCTGGAGTTACTTCCCAAAGGAAATTTTAATCCAACCCCTGCCTTCATGAGGGCTGTAGGATACGGGAACTGACCTCGTGGGTCATGCAAGGGCATTTTCTAGCATGTGAGAAGAAGCTCAATCTGGGATGAGACCCATGTTCCTGAGACCTCTATAATGAGCACCCTGGGATTCCCACACCTCACTGGGACCTCCCTGATTGCCTGGGGCTGGTTCCTATCAAGTTGGGGAGATCACTGATGGTGCCCCCCCCCCCCCCACTCCCACAGTGTGTACCTGCTGCTCCACCTGCAGGACTCGGAAAGGTAAGCAGCCAACCTTTCTGCAGTGTGCTGGACTCTCGCTTTGTGAGGAGGTTCTAACCATGAACTAGTACCTGATTTTGGGGCTCCCTTTCAGCTGCATGGTCTGGGTGGGGGGAGTTTCCGGAGGGTGACTCCTTAAAGCAACAAATACGCATTATCATGTCTTTGGGCTGAAATTTAGGAGCAGCTTAAATAGAGTGATTCTGGTTCAGGGTCTCTCAAAAGTTGTGGACAAGTTGTTGGCCAGGACTGCAGTCATCTGAAGCTTGACTGAGACTGGAGGATCCACTTCCAAGATGGTTGCCTCATGGCTATTGGCTCTGGAGCCTCAGTTCCTTTACCATATGAACCTCTCTAGGGCTGCTTGGGTGTCCCTAGAGCATGGCTGGCTGCTGGCCTCCCCCCAGATGAGTGACTGAAAAAGGGAGGACAAGCGGAAACTATAGTACTTTTTAGAACATGGTTTTTGACATCACACACCACCACTTCTGTATTCTATTCATTAAAAGTGAGTCACTGAGTCCACCCACACTCAAGAGGATGGGAATTCATTTCCACCTCTTGAGTGGAGGAGGTGTATTAAAGAACGTGTGTAGGTATTTTAAAACCACCACAGAGTCTTATTTCCTTGTGCTATGGGTGATGAGGACACAGGAACTTAACCCAGCTCCTCTGAAGTGACGAAACCCTGCCGTTTCAGGGGGTCAGTCCCGGTGCAGCCAAGGGAGCCCTGGTCTTGCTTTGCCACTTACCAGCTGTGTACCTGCGTGAGCCACCTAACCACCGGGTGTCCTCATCTAGTGTAGAGACAGATCTCCTGCTTTACCGCAATGCACTGCTGTGAACATGGCTGTGAAAGGACTTTTTGAAGTGTCATTATTATTGTTTCATTGATAGAGCCTGAAGCAGCCAGGAGAGCTCAGGGAGAGGGGGTGAGCCTGGGTTCTCCCCGTCCCTCAGAGACTTTTGCAGCTCTGGGTGTAGAGCAGGATGTGGAGCCATGGCCTTCCCACAGCTGGCCATGTTACTCTCTCCTGACCTGCTCCAGTAGTTTCCCTAACCTTAACTAGACACAAAAGGTAGTCGAGTTGGGGGCCGGATTAACTCAGCTCCCGTTTTCCCCATGTGGAGGTACTACCCTTTGATTCAGAAGACAAGAGGGACAGCCCTGGCCTGGGGCTGCTGGCTAGTGTGAGGGAGGAAGAAGGCAGGCGTGGTGCCCCTCATGGCTGCCAGCCCTGGTGCCACAGAGGCCCCCCCTCGCCTGTTGGCAGAGAGCAGGGCATAAGCTGCGTTATAAGAAGTGTTGTGCTTTCCCTCAATTTCTTCATTTAAGACCTGGGGTTTTGGAGGCTGTAAAAGTAAAGTGAGCCGACAGTGACGGGTGTTCTGAGAGGAACAGAGGACCAGTGTCCTACCCCAGCTCTCACTCTGACCAACCATGTGTGCTATAGGTATATAAATGAAATCATTATTGTATAACTAAAACGAATAAATGTCCTCTATAAGTTATGTCTCAATTTTTAAAAAGAAACAGAGGGACTGCCTGCAGGTATTTTCAACACGAGTCATCAAGTACAAGTTCATGGGAAACAACCATGCAATTCAGATGCAATTCCAGTGGTCATTTCTACCTTCTCAGCCTTTGGCTGTTGAGTTTATGATTTCCATGAGCCATTCAGAAAGTCTCTATTTCTGGGCTCTTGTCACCTGGGGGAACCGGGAGAGTAAAGCTGCCTTCTCCATTCTTTCCCCACGGGACTGCTCTGCCTTAGTTTCTGGAAAGCCCTCACCTTCTGTGATTGCTGGTGGTTTCTTAACCAGAAGCTGCATTTCCAGCTCATTTAAATATAATTGAAGTTGATTATAGGAATTTAGAGCCTATAGAATTTACAGCCTGTCACTGCTGCAGGCTATATAGACATCAGGTGTGTCTAGGGCTCCTGGGGGGAGTTCTGGATCCTCCTCCCAGAGCAGGCAGGAAGCTGAGGGATGAGGGACTAGTGGGGAGTGGGCAGCAGGTGGGGGTTGGCCTTGTTCAGGGTTAAGACCAGGATGCCTTTGCCCAGCGTTCCCCACATGGACCCTCTCAACACCAGTGCCCTGGAATTCAACCTATGAGCCTAAGGTTGGCTTGGAAGGAACCAGCTGATGATTCAAAGGATGAATCTCCATTGCTCTCTGTGACAATGGGAAAGTCTCTCAGGATGGCCTTAGTTCCCTCCTGTCCAGAGTAGGGTGCCAGGCTCTATATCTCTTGGGCCTTTCCAGCTCTGAAGTTTATGCTAATGAAGGTTTTGGGTTGAAAGGTGTCAGCAGCTGGTGGTGTGGGGAGTTCTGTCTCACACCAACTGGAGGCCAATCTCAGGCGGTGATACCGTGAGATAGAATTTCAGAGGGTCACAGATGCCTTGGTCAGAGGGACCCTGCTGGCCCCCTGAAATGATTTTCATCTGTTTCTCAGACCTGAGGGGGACATTATCTCCTCACTTCTGCTCCATCCCTGCCCCTCTGCTAAACAATTCCCTTTTGTTTCTTGCATGTTTCCGTGGGATCAGTCTCCCCAAAGGGTCAGATAGGTGTTTCTCAATGCACCCCGAGCAGGCCTCTTGTCACCTGGATATGGGAACTAGAGGCCAGTCAAGGCCCTCTGAGCCTTGGGAGATCTATTACCATTACTTAGAGAATACAGATTATTTGGGGTTAACCAATAGGGTCCCTGAAGGCTAGGAGAAGCTTCTGTCCTTGCCTAAATCCTTCCCCCTTCCCTGAAGAAGTCTTCTCATCCTAACCTGATGGCCTTTTTCCTTGCCAAAGAAATAGTCACTGCTCCCTCTTTTATGATCTAAAAGAATGTAATTTGGGGTTGCATCCATTTCTAGGCTTATCAATAAACAGATCCTTTCTCTTTAAGTCTTATCTTTACTCTCAGGAGTAAGGATGAGGTCACCCCCTCCTTTTCTGTCATGTGAAGTCTCCCTGTTTCTGTCCTTAACACCCCAGTTCCCAAAACACAGGATGAATAGTCCCAGTCCGTTCCATTATTCTTAGAATGTACAGCCATGTAAATTCTGCATGCATATGTTGTTACATCGCTTGTTTTTTCTTTTGCTAATCTGTCTGATGCTCTTTGGATTACTTGTCCAGCTCGAGAAGAACCAGAGGGGTACGGGATGATTTCTTTTGGGCCCCGACAACTGTCTCCTCTCTATGTTGCTATTATTATCTCCCTGTTCCATGCCTGTTGCCCTTTCTCCTCTCTTCTCTCTCCTCCTACTTTGATGTAATGTAAAACCACACTCTGTACTACCATTTGGGATTAGTCATAAAGGTGGGTATTTTTCCTTTTTTTTTTTTTAAATCAAGTGTGTGGGACATGATTTTAAAACAGCAAAGTCACCTCTTTTTACTCACTCCATTAAAACAGAGGGAGAAAGAGCACCGCCTTGTGCTTGAGTGTGGCCCTGGGCAGTACCTCTTTCCCCTGACAGCAGCAGGAGCCCTCCCCCAGGGGCTTGAGTGTGGGGAGTGAGTGTGCGCATGTGTACGTGTACGTGTACGTGTGTAGGTACGTTCACTCATGTGTTTATTTCATCTCCAATGACCCTTTCCTAACAGAATATTCTTTTCTTTTCCCTCGGTGGCTGTCGGGGATTCGGATGTAAGTGTTCCACATGGGTGTGCTCGTCTTCAGACACGTTTGCTGACTTCCATTAAAGGCTCCCACTAACGTGTGCTGTGTGGGATGTGTTTGCTAACCTGGGGGTCGTTTTGCTGCACTGTGGGGAGGACTGGGAGCCAGTTCCTTCTTCTCTGCCCTCCCACCGAGAAGAGCTGCCTCCCAGCCTGCTGTAGTTCTGCTGACAGGTTTGCTAACACAGTGTCAGTCAAGGCCACACACTCATGCGCCCCTGCTGGGGAAGACAACAGAGACCTCTGCCCTCTCTTAGAGGCCATGCAGACTTGAGCGGCTTGGTGGTAGCTCTGTGGTTCAAGGCCTTGGCTGCCATCACCTTTGTTTTGAGATGATTGTTGAGACCATGACCTTACACGAGATGCTTCTATGCCGGTTATCTCTGGGAGTGCTCAGCAGATGTGGAGAGTAACAACCTCTCAGCCTGTTGCCAGGAGCGAGAACCTTATGGGTCCAAACTTCTATCACTATCTAGAGATGCAGGAGCAAGAGTGCTGAAGAGACACACCACTGAATTTTCTGCCCAGCCGCTTGTCCCTGTCTTCATCTTTCTCCATTTCTGTGATGTTTTTGTAAGGTTTATTTCTTCATTTATACTTCCTGTTCAAAATAGGATTTACATATGTTTGTAGAAATACAGATGACAAATCAAGAAAAAATGAAGCTTGGGGGAAAGGCGATAGGTAAGACAGAGTCAGGTGAGAAGAAAATTTTAAATGCATGCCATAAAATTATAGACTGCCAGAGATGCTAAATTTCCTTTCAGCCAATGTAAAGAGGAAAATGCAATTAAGAGGCTCATTGCCACAACCCAACAGGCAACCAGAGGCTTGGCTCTGCATGTGGAGAATATTTACTTTCACGGATCCTAAGTGTAAGACAGAATATTACAGATTACTTCCTTGGCAAAACCCCTCAGCAAAAGGTGACCAGATGGTTGGTTCTCCTCTTTTTAGTAGGTTCTCTATATTGGCTTCCGCCTGAAGCTAGTTCCAGTCCCCTAGCTGCCCACATTAAGCCCCCTGCTGAGCTCAACACTTATTTTTTATTCCTGGATATCTGGGCTCCCTTGACCCATTACTCCAAGTGGGCCAGAGTATCATATCTTTCTTTACCCTGTAGTCTAGGGATGCAATGGAAACAACCTCAAAGCCATTCTGGTTTCAGTTCTGAGGTGGTAATGATGGTGGTGGTGATAATGATGATGATTTTGATCATGTGTGACTTCCCTATTTGGTCTTCGTGAATCCAGATTGAGTGAGTGGGCTGGCTTAAGGATTTTGTGGTGACCTTGGGCTGCCTTCTAAGCCCCAGGGCAATCAGTACAGGGAAAGCCCTGGACCTGGAGCTGGAGTGGCCAATGTAGTCCCCAAGCCCTTTCCCAGGATGTGGGGTTTTGTGCTGGAACAGAGCTGTTTGGCTTCTTATGTGTTTTTAACCTTGCTCTGAGGACTTTTTGTCCTGTGCAGGCCTGTCTCTTTCCCCTTCTATTTGGCTAAAGGCATCTGTTTTCAGAGGAATTTCTTTATGGATGGGTGTCAAGCTCTGACTTGGCATGAGCACTGAGCTCTCTGAGATGACATCAGCATTCCACTTAGTTTGGCGAGTGAGTGGCCACTCTGTGTTCAGCACTGGGTCAATGCTTAGAGGGACCTCAAATTATGATCAGTCACAGCTCCGAAGCTCAGGACACTTTCTGTTGGGCTGAAGCAATGAGACTAACATGATAACCAGACAAGCAGCACAAGGCTGCTCCAAGTGCTTTTGGGGTGACAGACTGGGGAGGTCAGAGTGTTTAGGGAGGGCTCTGTTCTCTGCAGTTGCCAGTCTTCATATTCAACAGAGTCCTAAGGGCAAGGGAAAGGATAACCTATCCTCTGGAAAGGATAACCAGAGGATAACCTAAACCCAGTGCAAACAGGCTGGGGCAAGCATAGAGCAAAAAGATCAATGGAGGTTAATGATCTCAGACTTGGCCTTTGAGCAGAGCACTCCCAGCCTGCAATTCAACTTTGATAGGCAGGTTTGAGACAATCATGCTCTCTTGCTGCCTCCTGCTGGCTGTTGGGGAGTATAGCAGTGATAGCTGGCAAAGTGGCTCAAGATAGTTAGATTTACCTAACTCACACCTGGTGCTATTATAAGTTAGTGAATCCCCTGTTGTTAGAACACTTTCAGTGGCTGAACATGTTTTTAGGGATAAGTAGCAGGGTGTCCCAGAAAGAGCTCTGGCTTCTGCCTGCAGGACTGTCTGACTGGACCAGGTGGTCTGAGGGTCTGCTAGCCCTGCATTCTGTGACTCTAGGAAAAAACAACATAGGAAGCATAGAAAGATGTATAATGGGTACAGATAAGCTGGTTATGGGAAGGAAATATTTTCTATCTTGACTAAGGCAGAACTACCTGGCCAGGTGACATAGAATAGGATAAAGTACTGAACATCTTTAAAAGACTGTGCTTTTCAGGATATGAATTGATTCTGGAGTCTTCCTTGTGGGTTAGTCAGGAAGTTTAAAACATAAATCTTTCTGTCTTTTTGGGGTGAAGGCTACCCCTGGAGTCTCCTTCCCCTGGGCTCCTTTGCTTTTCTAAGATTTGACCTTTGAAAGGAAAATCCTACCTAACTTTGCTTAAGGTTCTTTCTTCAGACTTCCTGGCATTTTACATCCTGTCTCTTAAAGAGTGCTTGGGGCTGCATATGCAAGTGTAACACTCTGTCAACATTCCCCTTATATATAATAATAGAAACCCATGTGATTCCCTTCTTGGTATCACTGCCACTCTCCTCTCTAGAGGAGATTCTTTCTTCTGGTGTGGCATCACAGCTGAGGACGGGGCACATCTCAGTAAAGCCAGTGGCTTTCTTCTTCCAGGGGAGGGGTACCCTTGGAAGCTTATCAGTAAATGTAGAAGTGTAGAAGCCTGTGCTGGTTCCTGTGCACAGTGTGGCTAGTCTCACAATCCTGAGTCCCATGGCAGGGAGGTTCGAGGGCTACTGGCTGCTTCTTCTGACCCAAAGGCCTTGGCTGACCTTCCAGGCCTGGTGTGTGCTGTGTGCCTAACCATACATTTGCCTGCCTTTCCTTGTTCCTTTCAACACTGACCCCACCTCGCTCTACTTTGTCTCCTGTGTAGATTGTAAATGGACATTAAGTGGTTGAGGGAGATGTGAATGAGGGTGGTGTGAAGGCGTGGGAGCCCCACAAGGTCCAAAACCCCTTGGCATTTTCTGATGATGAGGAAGAAGACCTGCTGGAGTTCATGTACAAGTATAAGGCACCTCGAAATACGGCGCTCCCCCTGGAGGTACACGGTGTCTGGGGCTGCGGGTTGGAGCATGTGTTTGTTTGCACAAGGGCTTTGCCCTGGAGGTCTGGGGGTCTTGTGAGTGGCATCTTGTGGGGCACCCAACATCTCTTGGGGCACCCAACATCTCTTAAGTGACTGGAATCAGAAGATCTCCCTCAATCAAACAGCTAGGTAGCATCCAGCTACTCGCCAAGGGGTGAAAAAGACTGCTAATTTCATCTAGAAATAGGAGAGTGATATAGCATTTAGAATTTAAAAATTAACAAATATTAATCTAAGGTCATATGTGAGTGAAAAACAACCAAATGAACATTTAGGGAGTAGAAAAACTCAGAATGTGTTATTTGACTAGTTTCTGTAAATATAGGTTGTTCATCACTGTGTCTCATTGGCATAAAATAATGCCTGATACAAAGTAGATATTCATAAAATATTTTTAAAGGGGCACAACTCTTTAAAATAACCCCAAATAATGTTGTTGACACATGTACTGCTGCCAGTTGTGGAGGAGGATGGAGTTTTGGTAGCAGGAGGCCCAAGCCCAGAGCCTTGTGGGCCTTGCTGGGATGTGGATAGGGACTCCCCAGCCTGGGACTCAGGTGCAGGGTCAGCAGAATCAGGGTCCCCAAGTCTTTCTCTTTGCTGCCTCATGTCTCCTCTCCTATTTCCCATCTGCCGAATACTCCAGCCTGCGAGTCCATCTGAGGCAGGTGGGGGTCCCTCTGTCCCATGTGGAGAACCTGCGCGACTCTGATCATGAAATGCACTGAAAGGTTCCCCGGCTCGAACACAGTGGCCTGTGGTCTCTGTTCCCACCAGAACCCTAATTGTTATCACTTCATTTTGTGGGTGAAACAGGTTCCTTTCCAAGGGGAGGCATATATGTCAATTCTGAAGTTGGAGGTTTTGGAAAAAGATGTTCTGGGTTTGGACACTGCTTAAGAGTCTGCTACTACCCGGGCAGCCCCAGGGTAGAGAGAGCGGGCCAGCCTGGAGATGGGAGAAGGTGCCCAAACCATTCTCGGGTCCGAGGGTTTGTGCAGATTTGCTTTTATATTTTTTTAAGTTGTACAAGCTGCTTTACTTTCTCATGGATAATTCTTTTACTCTACTTCCAGAGGCTTTTGGTAAATTTTCTTGTAGTAAAGTAAGGACTCAGGTAGCTCAGTATGGGGCATGAAGGGGTTGGGGGGAGACTGGGCAGAGCAAGCATGGCCCAGGGAGCAAAGTCCTCTGATATGGAGCTTGTGCAAAACACCTGAGAAAAAAGGTGATAGCCTGGGGGAAGGGGCTCAGGAATGCCCTTTAAGCTGCCTGCTAAAGAGGACTAGAAATAGCAAGACAGAGAAGGGAGGAAGGGCCTCCAGACAGAAGGAATAGAGGTGTGATGGGACAGTGTAGAAAAAGTTCAGTAGAGGAACAGACAGATAGGAGTTGAGGGTAGGTTGGGGCTTGTCGTGTGACACCCCCCACTTCCCCTCTTGAGTGCTGTTACTGGTAGAAAACATCTTCCTTTTCCTTCGTTCTAATAATATCTCCTCCAGTGGTTTATGTTTCCCATGGAAGGAGGGGTCCCTTATTTGTCATTTGTAGGGGAGATGAAATGGAACTTCTTGTACTCAAAGATAGTGATTCCCTTTGTTGTTTTGTCTGCTGGGCGTAAAAGGATTTCACATCCAGAAAGAGGACTGGAAATTTGGTGATGGGAATTTTAAGCACATACGGAGAAACACAAGGCCAGATCCCCAAAGAAATGACAAGGACAGGCAAAGAGATGAGAAGGCATTTCTCTCTGCTGAGTCACTTGTTCAGATCATTTTGCTCTCAAGGCAAAAACAGGAAAAATGGATCATCCTTCTGTACAACCATTCACTTGGGAGATCCAGGGACGAGGCAAGCAAGAAGAGGGAGGCACTGGCCTTCTCAATTGGTTCAGGTTCACTTCCCTTTCCAAGGGAAGACTTGGAATGTGATTCTGATGTCTGGTTTCTGTTGTGGAAACTCAGAGCCCGCCAAGAGTGCCAGAAAACCGCCTCACACATGCACATTTGGCCTCAACACAACACAAACCCATTCAGGTTGGAAGGCAAAGATTCCATGTTTCAGCCACACTGAGGAATGCCATTTTCTGTTTTTTTCCTCTCAGGCACCGCCTAGACTTCTTCGATCTCGCTTCAGGAAGAAAAGTACCTCATCCTCGGCCACTGAAACCACGTGAGTGAGATGAGCCAACAGCACCGGATCCACAGAATGTTTCTTCTCTGCCTTAAAGAGCTATTCACTAATAACATAGAAATCTGCAAGCTGGTGTGCTTCGTGTGCAGCCTCACAGACATGGCCTTTTCTCTCTCCCATTTTCCACTTTTAAGATTTTACCCCCTTTTCCTTTCTTTATTTTGCTGGAGAGAGGCTAAAGGGAAAGATAGTATGTGTGTGGGGTATGATCTTTAAGTCTTCTGAGGTTAGTAATTTTCCACAATTGGGTTGTCATCACAGACAGCAGTGTTTTTAGAAATAAGAGCATCATCCCCCACACTGCTGCAATGTACATTTGTAATTTATTTGTTGCATACTTTTTAGTCTTGTAAATGCAAACAAAGCAATTTTTTAAAAACTTTTTTTGTTCTTGGTACTAATACTTTGGACTATGATGTATATATTTATGGCTTTTCGCTTAACATAATGGACTTGCAAGGGCTGCCTGAGGTTCTGATATGTAAGAAAACTGCAAAAACAGAAGTGTAAAAAATTATTTTGATTCTAGAGAATATCTAATCTGCTTATAAAGCTTCCAAATACAAATTTAGTAAAGCATCCCTTTTCCTGAAAGATGAAGGTCCATACTCTTCAGACAGTTATTCAGTTAGTACACCAGAAAAGCTTAAAAAGAGAGACAGTATTTTAGCGACAGAGTGTAGCCTAGAATGAGAAGTTGCAGGAAGTTTGTCCTCCTCTTGGATTCAGGATTAGGAGCTTCTGAATGCTTTCTGGAGATTTGCCATTGCCTTAGGCAGAGGCTCACCCTTGGTAAAAACTTCTTGGGGATATGGACTCTCAGAGCTGTGTGAGGAATCCTATTGATGTGTTTCAAAAGTACTTGACAATGACTACTTCTCCTACCTGGTAACCAGTGCTGTGATTAATTTTCTCAGTAGGGAGCTACAATCTAAGCAACCTGATTTAGGGAAATCTAAGCAAATACCCAACCAACACAAAACAATACCTAGAACTAGACTTTTAGATGTGCTATAAAATGCATCTGAAACAGTTGTGCAACAATCAAAATGCTGGGTTCTAGAAAGGTTTTAGAGGCTGAGATCTTTATGGGTGACTCGCTGCTTTGCTCCATGGGCAGATGTGGCTCACATGACAGTTCTCTTTCTGGCTTGTGTGGTGTGTGAATAAGCGAGAAGTCTCACACTCATGGCACTCCAGGTGTTAATAGACATCTTATACAAGCCTGTATTGCTTATTAGAAGAATAAAGCACTCAATCCCTATTTAGATTGAGAATTTTGTCTGTAAAGAAGAATTTGGTCTAAATAACATTGTGGTCTGAGGTAGCTGCCCTCCCCTTTGAGAGCTGAGCCTAATAGGACTCATATATTTGTGCTTAGAGTTGGTGTTTACTTTCAGTGAAATGCATGCAGTGGTCACAAACCAGTTACTTTATAATACTTGGATTGTGTTTGTTCATAGATATGCCCTGAAGACTAAGAATTAGTGTTATGTACCACATAGAATTTACAGTTAACCAGTTACAAACAGGCCTAAAGACTTGTTCCATTACTGAGTTACATGAACATACATTAGTGGTCTTTGCTGATGACACATTGGCTGGATCTTAGTCACCTTAGAAAGAGTTTTACTTGAAGTTTATTGTTGCCACATGTGCAGATTTAAGACCCTTCTTTCCACAATTCCTCTGAAGGAGACTTTGTAATTTACACAAAGATTTAGGAAAATACATGTAAAAGCAAATCTGTGGTTCAGAGGACAAATAGAGACTATCTGTTCATTATCCGTGCCCTCCCAATATTTAAACAACCCCAAATACCGAAACCTGTTAAGGAAAACAGAAAATGTTTTCTTCAAGTTCACTGAATAGTTTCAGACAGAAGAAAAATATACACTTTAAAATGAACTTACCTGTTAGTTAGGAGTATTCAGAATTGCCAGAAACAAGTGCAGAAAAAGCTTAACTTAAGCAGCTTTTTAGCAACTTTTTTTTTTTGCCAAAATAATAAATGCCTTTAGCAGCAGAGATTAAAATCTTACTGAGAACAAGCTATATTTTCACCATTTTACAATGGAAAGTTCTAACAAGTACAGGCTATCAAGATTGCACTCATCTATGCCAAAAACAAGTTCGAAGCACTCTACTCTCAGACATGCTGTATTACTTCTCATTTAAAATTTCAAAAAATATAAAAGTATCCAAACTGCTGTCTTAATGTAAATGTAACTATTTTTCCTTCAAGTGTTGATTAGGGAGTTGGTTTCTCTCTTAAAAACACTCACTGTATAACTGAGAGCAGCTGTCATATTTCTGGTAAAATGTGTTTACTTACCCAACAAGCTGTATATCTGTGTATGGACTAACATAAAATGTGAATGCCTCAAAGAGTACACTTAGTGGTGCGATGTTCTGTCTAGAGGATATAACTGAATGTTTTTAATTTGCTGATTTACAGACACAGGCTGTTTACAAATTGCTAGCTGGAAAGTCCGTAATTTTCATGTAACAACTTTAGTTACTTGCATTGAGCACCTGTTCTGTCTCTGAGGAGGTAAGATGTGGTGTTGTACTTATAAACTGGAGAGTTTAGTCATAATCCCTCCTGGCTTTGTGCGAATAGCTTGCTCACTTTGCTGGCCTTTGAAATGTGTGTTCTCTGTAGTGATCTGTCCATGTGTTTGTGATAACTGTTCTTGTCAGCCATGACCATGATCAAGCACCGTCCTAGTTCTTCACCTTGCACAGTATTTGAAATGGCAAAGGGTGTGCTTCATTCTCAAATAGCACACATGCAAAGAGCTGACATTCTGGATTGTGACTGTGCATATTTTCCCTAGTTTATTTCTGTAGTCTCTATAGAACGGTCTGTAATAAAATAGTACACTGAACTGTGCATCAAAGGGATGTAAAATTACAGTATTCCAAAGGTTGAAATTCTGCTGTTTTGTTATAATGCCTGATATACATCTTGAATAAAGTCTTAACATTTTTCTTTAAAAAAATATTTGTAATGTTGGGCTTCTAAGAAAAAATACTTTTGAAAATGTGAAAAGTGGCATGGATTATTAGAGGCTGAGTGCTCAGCCTCTAACTAGCCTGGTGTCTTGTGACTTGGCCCCATGCCTACTGCACAGAATTGTTTGGAGGTAAGAAAATTAAATATATGTTTTAAAACTACTAGATCACATAAATCTGAATGTGGTCGTGTGTTTTACATTTTAAAGGTCACCAATGGAAACCTGGTAATTTATTTGGGAGGCAGTTTTAACTCTGCCAACAGACCTTTCTGTTCCATTGTTTTCCTTCTTGGAATCTGTTTCCTCACATGCACATTTGCAGGTCAGAAAAGCGAGGTGCGTGTGGAGGTACACTGTGTGGTATGGATGACCTTACCACCACTGTAGCCCTTGCCTTTGAAATATGGACAGGCACAGGTACACTTCATTGCTAGTTGAAAAAACTTGGAAACTCAAAATCAAACACTCATGTTCTTTGTCTTTATGGGCCTGTATTCTTTATATTTTACATGAGGACTATAAAATAAAACAATAGCCAGTAAAGAAGGAGATTCAGAAGACAGGAAGGATGAAGAGATGAAAAGAAAGAACAAAGTCCAATGTCAATAAGACAGAGATTAGCCAGGTTTAGAGCTGACAAATAAAAGGAAAGTAAAGTTACAAAATTTAAAAGCTAACTCAGTACAAGTGACATGAATAAGTATTTAGTATTTATAGTGCTGGATTACAGATACTTGATTTAGATATGATTTTTTATTTTGTTAAAAGATTAAAGGAAATACACAAGAGTCCAATGAGTTAGATCTGGAGTCTATGACTTGTTAGCTATATTTTAGGTAATTTAATTCACTGTAGGCTTCAGTTTCCTCAAATCTAAGCTAGGGATGATCAATAACTACTCTGTAAGGTTAGTATTGCAGGTCAGTTTTGGAGACATAGGCCCAGGCCTATGCTGGGACATGGAGAGTGTTTAACAAATTATATATTTATTGGATATCATGTAGGTAGACCTTTAATTGAAAGATGTTTTGTTGTCAAACTATACAATTAGTGTCGATAAGCTCCACTACCCACAAAACAAGTTATCTGTATGAAAATTCCCTATGCCCTAAATCATGTGCCTGGCACCCCTTTCACTTAAGTCTATCTCTGGATGCTGAGGCCTGGTTGGAAGTCCCTGGCCTAGATGAGAAACCAAGGTGCTCTGAGGCCACTGACACAGACCTTATCCAAATCAAATGTCTGATATTTAACTGGTCCTTCTAGTTTTAAAGCACTCTACTGCCCACCCCCCTCCCCTTTTCTTTTTAATAAACATACACTGATTTCAAGGAATTCTTCTAGTCTGACATGCCACAGGATTTTGATTTAGTTATCTTTTACTTACTCTACTAACAATAGAAACTACATTTTATCATCATCAACTGTTATTGAAGAATTTGAAATAGTAATTGATGTTTAATTCTATTTAATAATGGTTTTCAACCAAAGTGCTCTATTGTTTGAAAATGTTTCCCAATGATTCTGATGGGAGAGCCGAGAATCACTGACCTAGTCTGTAACCATTCAGTGGATTAAATTTCCCTCAATGCCTCTAACCTGCCTCTCCCCAAGTGAACAATGCTAAATAACTCTTGCATCAGTTCTAAAGTGACTGATATTGCTCTTTCTTCTAGGTTTCTATAATACATCTCTGGAAATTTTGGGGAAAAAATTATCCTCACAGTCAAAAGTATGAAATCTTAAGTGGTAAAATTAACTTTTTTTTTTAATTTAAATTTTATTTTTATATTCCCCATACAATTACAACCCCCTTATTTTGACCCCAATCCCTCCTTTCCCTGCCCCCCAAGCCCACATAGAGTGTCTCTGGTTCATAGCTGTTTGTTGATTTTGATATTGGTAAAATTAACTTTTAAAGATACATTATCTTTCAATGCTTGGGTAAAGTTTGTGTCTTCACTTGTATAGCCTCTTCTGTTTCACGAATGGCACACTGAAAAACTATTTCATTTACTTTTTTCTGTATAAAACACCCTGTTCTGATAAACAGAGAACTGTTATGAACACAATGAAGCCAGCATACTAGATGTGTGTTGACGTCCATGCTCACCTCTAAGTGAAACTGCTCACAGAACCATTTTTTGCTCCCTACGAACCTGCTAACCACAACCAAGTGGGCAAGAACACACTCCTGACCTAAGAGCAGCCAATCACTACCCTGGTTGGTGATCCCTGATGAGACCTGGCATTAAAAGATAAGCTGGTCCTATTAAGAGTCTTCCTGTTAACGAGCAACCGGAGACAGGCGTTTCAAGTCATGAGGTAGAAAACCTCCAAGTTTGTGAAAGCTAGACTTATTATGAGGGAACAAAAACTATGAGCAAGCAAAAGCTGTGAATTACAGGTGGGTGAGTAGAGAATGGAGCCAACAACATAAAAAGAACCGAGTCACATGCATGGCAGACCCTAAGCCTAAAGAGCAAATAATTCTTGCTGTTGAAGCTTCTGTAGGTGCCTTGGACTAAGGTCAACTGGCAAATTTCTGTTCTTCCTGAGGTCTGGGGTTAATGTTGGGATGGAGTTGAGGTAGTGAAGAGGTTTATGAGCAACCAGGTACATAACCTTAAAATAATGTCCCACTGCTTAAGTGAATTTGGTAGTTAAATAGTCTTTTTATGTCTGTTCTAACTTGAGGTCCCTTGCAACTAAATAAGCCTAGTAAAACAACTAATTAGGCCATTACCACTTGTTAAAAATAATCAGCAACTTGGGCCTCCCCTGGTGGCGCAGCAGTTGAGCGCTGGGCTGCGAGGCTGCCTGCAGCCTCTGCAGTGCCGGTTTGTTCCCCGGCCGCTGGCAAGGGTCCCACAAAAAAAAAAAAACAAAAAAAAAAAACCCAGCAACTTTAAACTACTATTTCCCTGAACAAATCTGGAAACGTTTAATCCATTAAGTTTTAAAACTTTAATAAGGTACTGCATGTTTCCATATCAGCTGGTACAATTTATATCATTTCATACTTATTTTTGCAAAGACACTGGTCTACATACATATTTAATATCTAGGAATCATGAAAGTGATCTATACTTTCAGGTTTGTTCGATCATGATACTTCTGATAAGGATCATCAGCATACCAGTTTCTCCTCTTCCAGAAAGATGTCGTCATTTTATCTAAGAGTTTGCTCTGAGTTTTATTGCAGAACACAAATTCCCTTAAGCGTTTTTTTCTTGCAGCCGTCTTTTTCCATAATTTCTTCTTATAACCAGCCTGTTAGAAAATATTACAAAGACAATTAAAATGTTTTATAACATGGGAAATAAATATCTTTACCACTCATGGTTTAAAGGTCCAAGAGGAACAAAAATGAGACTCAGAGGGGTTGGTATGTTTTTCAGAAAGATTTGATTCTCAATGGGGGCAAAAAGAGAAAGCATGTGCAATTTGAAAAAGAAGTAATAATTTAACATGTTGAAAAAATTATTTATATTAGAACCACAGAAAATAAAGCTAAAATAAATTTCTGTGGCTGAAGTACAAGGTAATGATATATAATTACAATGGCTAACTCTATATGTATAATCTCATTATCTCTTCAACAACTAATATCACTTTATAGATTAAAGGAAACAACCATTAATTAGAGAAGTTAAATAGCACTGAGGTAAGGGAATGAATAAGAGTTTTTAATCACTATGCTATTTTTCCTAATGTGGAAGATGATGAAGGGTGAGTATAACTAGGTTGTTAACGTTTATGTTCACTTAAGGGGGCTTAGTAATGTAAGAGCTGAGAAGCACAGCTCTCAAATAAATTGTTTCATTTTTCTTTTCACACATTAGGGACCAACTTCTATAGGAATTACTTTTTTTTTAAAAAAAGATTTATTTCTTTATGCATACAAGAACTGGGATATGGGCCAGAGGTGGGGGTGGAGGGGAGAGGATTCACCAGAGACAGTGTGGAACAGAACAGGCAGATTGACTAAAATATACTGCTGAGGTGAGCAGCGGGCAAGTCAGGGGAGGTCTGCTGCACCATGTGGGTACCTCCCTGGCCAGGGATCAAATTTGTGCTACAGTGGCTGCGAATAGCTTTATAGGTTGCGTCTTAACCCCTGCACCACCAGGGAAGCCCTATAAGAATTACTTTCTTAAGGAATAATGAATACAGTAAAAGTCTCAGGAAGAGTGGTAAAGAACAGGCTCACCCATGTTTAAGCCAGAACTGCCATATATACCATTCATACATTATTACTTTTGAAGAAATGGCGAAGAGATATTTAGGTTGAATATAAAAACTATAATCATAGCCTGCTTAAACCCAGGTTGATACTTGACTTAAGACTTACAAAGTAAGCAATAGGGCAGATAAGACAGGAACCTAGTACCAATAAGAGCCCTTGGGCCCTTTCAAGACAAGAGCTCTTTTATGACACCACACAAACTAAAGGACACCATAACTCTTTGCTGGGAAGATGCCTTGGATTTCTGAAATGCCTTAGTGACATCACTGTGACTAGGGACTTCTCTAGTAGAGTGATGCTAAGAAATAATGGAAGGTTATTTAAGAATTCTCAAATAAATTGTTTTAAAATGCCAGAGATTAGTTTTACTATCCATTGCTTAATTTTAAATTCCAAGATTCAAGCCCTAATCCCCCCAGCTGCATAAAATTTTCTAGGTTGCAAGCCAAACAGGGTCCCTGTGATCTCACACTTATGGACTAATTTGCTGTCCTACCTTCACCACCAATATCTTTTGAAGATTATCTGTGGAATGGAACCACTATGAAAATGCTTGGAAGTTTTTAGACAATCTCTACGTTCAGAAATGGAAGGAGGGAATAAGCAATAAAAATTATAGCTGGATAAAACTATTATATATTAGTGTAAAAAAACAGTGTGGATTTTTTTTCTCCTTTTAAAATTAAATTGTTTTGAAGCAGGGCACTTACTATGTGGATTATCTTTTAGGGCCATCAGTGAGAACTAGTTCTCATTACAGATTTTGAGCAGGTCCTTACCAACATGAGGGTCCTAGGGCCCTATAAAAGGGATGGGAAAGGTAAACCATCTGTTTAATTTTATCTAGAGTCAGTAATGACCTGAAAATAATCAGTATAACAAAAGATGCAGGGGCCAACCTGGTGGCACAAGGGGTGGCACAATATGCAGCTATTGCCAGCCACTGCAACATGAGTTTGATCCTTGGCCAGAGCTAACCCACATAGCGCAGCAGACCTCTCCTGTCCCTGCTGCTTCCCTCAGCAGTGTATTTCAGTAGATCCACCTGTTCTACTCCCCACTCTGTTTCTGGCGAATTCTCTCCCTTCCTCCCCCCGCACCTCTGGCCTACACCCCAGCTCTTGTATACATAAATAAAATAAAATAAATTAAAACAAAAAAGAAAAATAATGCTACTTATGGACTATGTGAGCTTCTGCTGACCAGTGCACCCTTTTGTTTCAAAGGAGAAACAACTTGAGAGAGCCAGTCAACCTATTTATCTACAAATTCAGCATTTTTTTTAGGCAGGGGGTAACCCTTTCACCCTTTCACATAATGAGAAAATCCCTACCGATTAATTCTTTTTACAGGGAAACAAATTTTAAAGAATCATTTGTTAGCTCCCAAATAACAAATGGGAGTACAAGGGAATTAGGATGTGAACAGTTGTCAAAACTCAAAGGTGGTTTTGCAAAAAGTTGGTCTCAAGCTGCTTTATAATTATCAGTTACTTGGTTTCCATGAATGAAAAAGTCAACATTCACATTCGCCCCTGGTGAGAGTAATTATTAGAGTTCTGATATGGTCCCCAATTATATACACCAACAGAGAAAGACACAGAATTAAAAAAAAAAAGTATACATGGGTTAATGTTCTATAGTAAACGTTAAGCTACCTACAATCCAAGACAGACTGAAAAGCTCTTCAGTCCCCTAATCTGAGCCACGTGACTCCTTGCAGGTTATTACACATTCGGGTTTCAAAGGTCTTCTGGTGCTTGTTAGATAAGTCAGATGTGTAAAGATTTGAGGTGAACCTGACAGTGAAGACTTTAGCCACTATGAACAATACTTTATGAATGCTTACTTCCCATGGATTCATTTACATGAAGAGATGCCTGCCAAGCCCGGACTTAATGCCTAGTACAGCTATTAGTGAGATGGGGAGGGAGAGAAGTCAGTGAATAAGTTAACTGCATTCTGCTTCATTTTCATCTACTAAATCCCTTTTCATTCAAGTAACAGCATGAAGACTCACCTTCCTCCTCAGCCAAAGGCCAGAATGAAGTCGAAGAAACCTATAGATGACAGCTTTCACAGTTTTTCTCTTGCCTTTTCGTGAACTGAAGTATGTCACAGTTCTGCCTGGCTGTTGCAGAACATTTGGGAGCAAGGGGGCCACTCTAGAATATATTTAAAATACTTTTAACTCAGCAGTAAGACTGATTAAACTATAAAAATCATTTTTATACTTAGAAATAAAAATCAGCTCTACTAGAATGGAACTTTTAATATATTACTAAAGTCATTCATGATGATAAACATAAATAAGTAGCAACTACCACCAACTTGTAATCCTTCCATAATCCACTCCCTCGAAGCCTATGACAGAGGTAATCATATTTTAATCTCCTGATTTTTTTCCCATCTGCCCACTAGATTATAAATTCCTTAAGTACTTCAACTTGTTTATCCTTGCCTCCTTTCTACGAAGTACAGTGCTGGGTATCCATGGATGTTTAAATAAATGTTTGATGACTGAATGGATACCATATGGAGCCCAACCTTGTAAAACCATCACCTTGTTCACCCTCCACTTTGGCTGACAGCTTCCATGTAGGAAACCACATCCAGAACAGCAGAAGTGTGTTCGGTTTGGTAGTCTCTGATGCTGGCACATATTGGCATATGGATGTCAATTATATTCTCCTACTCCATCAGGTAAAGGCTATATACAAAACTGCAGGTAGCAAAGAGTAACAGCTACTTCTAAGACGTCTTTGTAGGTATAACTATTTTAGAATTTTTGTCCAAGCATCATGTTTACTAAAATATACTCTACCTGTTAAGGATTGTTGAAGTATGCCCACATGTCAGGTTTTTGACAGATGTGATAAGTCTAGGTGCAGAGAAAACAACTGGTATCTGAATATGACTAAAATGCTGGGTGAGTAGTGCAGAACTAAAACAGGCATTCCTGGCACAGTTTCGATAGGCTGAAGATGCCAAAATATTCAGGGGTCGTAAGATTCCTGTGGGGAGAGAAGAATATATACATAATATGAGGGCCTCCAATATTCAGAAGCACTGGCGCTGAAACAAATACATGCCTGGAGTTGGGACTGGACCTGCTTCAGAGGCTCAGCACTGCCTTGTGGCTATACTGAAGATACCTGGAGGAAATAGTGGGAAATTTCTTTGTTGGGGTAGATCAGAAGACAGATGATAGAGCATCTATGGACACATGGACTGAATCCTCTATCCTCTCTCACACTATTGCCAGACTGAGTCCTTGGCGGCAGGGCAGAATCATTCAAGAAGCTCTGACTTTATCCATAGATTGTGACTGTGTCTGGTTGATGTACCCTTTCACTACTTTTATGGAATATCTAAAATTTTAAATGGTTAAAAGCAAATAATTTCCAGTATATTTTAAATACTGACATTAAAAAATAAGTTGTCATATTACTCTTTTAATGGAATCTAAATATAGTAATACAAGGACAATAAATTCAAATAATGAAAGTAGGAACTTCTCATCAAAAGACAAACTAAAAAAACAAGTTAGAGTGGGAGATACTTAAAACACTTAAATGAGAAAGGACACATATCCAGAATATATAAAGAACAACTATAAATCAGTAAGAAGATAACCCAACAGAAAAAGGGGCAAAATGTGATGGGTATTTTATAAAAGAAATTCAAAATGGCCAATACACATGTGTAAAAATTTTAGGCTCATTACTAATCAGGAAATGTTACTTAAACCTCAATGAGATACCATTAAATACCTAACAGAGTGACAAAAATTTATAGGTCTAACAATACCAACAGTTGGTGTCAATGTGGAACATACCACGAGAGGGTAATATTAAATAAGCACATCACTTTGGCAGTATCAGATTAACAATGAATGTTCACATACTTTCTGACTTGGTAATTCCACAGCTAATTCCACTTACACACACACACACACACACACACGTCCCTTAGGGAAATTTTTACATTTATTTACCAGGACACAAAGTCAATCAGCTTTCAACCTAATCACCCTACACTGGGAACACAAAAATGTCCATTAATAGAATTGTCAGGTAGTCACATAAGATAATACTACATAGCAATGAAAAAGTATTAGTTACATGCAAAATGAATAAATTTCACAACGTGAAAGATGACACCAGAGTTCATGAGTGAGTCCATTCATGTAAAGTGCAAAAATAGCAAAATTAAACAATGATGTTCATATAGATGCCATTAGAGAGAAAGAAAAGACAAGACTGATAATAAAAATGAGGATAGTGTTTATATTTGGCAAAAATACGGAATTTTGATTGGAGAAGCACACAGGGGTGGAGAAGCTCCTGGTGAAGTAGTGTTCTATGTCCTGGCCTAGGTGTACAATGTTTGTTTAACCATTCCTGCATGCTACATAAAGTTTTCTTTATACATATATTTCACACACACACACACATAAACCCATGTAAACAAGCTCTTCTGTAACAGTTGGAAAACTAGCTCAGCTTTTTTCTCCTTTAATTTTATTCTTCTATAGAACATTATTCTATTTTGTATGAAAGTAATTTGCTGATAATCTTATATTTGAATGATCTTTAATTTTATGCAAAAGTCCTTAGAGGGTAAGGCTAATTAATTTACTTGTCTTTACTACTGTCATTTCTCCCAGTCATGAAATCCTTCTGGAAGTCCTTTGTGCCAGGGACTGAGTGAACACAACCGTTACAGTCCCTTCTAGCTAAGTCCTTATGCCATGGACTGAGTGTACGAAACACCCACAGTCGCTGCTAGCTACACACGTGGTCAATGTCTTAAGCCCAAGTTTATTAAGTGCCAAACACTATGCAAGGCGCACTGCGTGCACGACTCCATTTAGTCCTCCAGACGATATTATCCCCATTTGAAAGCTGTAGAATCTGGAGTTTAGAAAAATTAAACAATTTTCCAAGGCCAAAGGTCGTGTGCGGCGGGTTTTAAACAGCAACTTGGGTGGTACTTTTTTTTTAATCTCCCGCAGCCCCATCCGTCCCAATCCTGGTTTTTCCTAGTGAAGGAAGAAAGATTAGGAGCAGGTAAAGTGGAAACGGTGAAACATCCATGCCCGAGAGTCCTAGAGTCTCCGGGACCGCCGGTTCGCGCGGTCTGAGACGGGTCGCCTTGGAGAAAATACGCTACAATTCTGTCCTCAAATAAAGACAGCACCAATCCCATTTTTTCCCAGTTAATCTCCAAGCTAAACATCCACTCAGTCTCTCGCACCCTTTTGTGAAGGCATAAAAACAGCGCAGCACTTCGCACTGACCTGATGCCGCTCTCACGGCTCTGCCAATGACAGGGGACGCCATCTTGCCGCCCGCCCTACGGCAGCCGCGTTAGAGCCAAAAACATTAAGGCGAGAAGGTCTGCGGGAAGCAGCGTGGGCGGGGCTCTGCAAAGGAGGAAAAAAGTGAATTAAGGAGAGGTCAGGTTAACCTTTACTGAATGCTTACTAAGTAACAGGCTGTCCTTCACCGCAGTGTGCCTTTTAAACAGTGACGGGCATATAGTAGGCTCTCAAATTTTTATTGAAAATCTGATTGAATTCGACGGCCCTGATTCAAAAATCAACCTAAAAGCAACATATTTGAAACAATTTTTAAATTCCTTTATTAACTTAAGACAACAAATCTTATTATCCTGCCCAAACTGGTAGATGTTAGGTTAAATGAATGGGAAATAACAATGTTATTAGAAATTGTTTAGAAAAAAAAAATTGAATGCCACCTACAATCAAGTGAATGTAAATATACTTGCTCTTTCACATTTTTTTCTAATTAATGAAAGTCACTTGGTAGATCCCAGCTCTTCCTGAACAATTCCTTATTTCCCGAGAATTAGTAATCATACTTTTTTCTAATATCCATTCAAACAAGAAAAAGAAAAAAACACCCACCTTAGCCTTGTTAATTAGATATCCCACGGACAATATATGCCCTGTTTACTGGTTGAAATCTGTAAGGTTCAAACACTGGCTCTCAAAGACTTCTTATTTATTTATTTATTTATCTATCTATCTATTTATTTATTTATTTATACAAGCACTGGGTACAGTCAGAAGCGCGGGAGGGTGAGAGAATTCACCAGAGCCAGAGCAGGGGAATACACTGCTGAGGGGAATACACTGCTGAGGGCGCAGCAGGAGAGGTCTGCGTGCCATGTGGGATCCTCACCCAGCGCCTGGCGGGGCTGGGGATCCAACTGGCGCTGCAAAGTCTGCCGGCATCTTTGCAGCCCAGCTCAACTGCTGCGCCACCAGGGGAGGCCCAAAAACTTCACATTTAATAAGAAGACAAATATACAGTAGATAAAGTGACTCACATGGGCAGTTCAAGTTTAAGGAAGAGAAAGCTGCTAGTTGGGAGTGATCAGAGATGAGGAAGTAGAACATGAAATGGGTCTTAAAGATTATGGGGAGGATTTTTAACAAGGGTAAGGTCATTCTTAACTGCAAAAATAACACCTACTAGGGAGAAAACAGAGGAAGCCAAGACAGAAAGATGCAGATTTACAGCAGTGGTTCTTGTACTTCTTGGTATTAATAACTCTATGCATGCTCGAAAATAGAAGACCCCCAAAGAGCTTTTGGTTATATGGTTATATTTTATTTTATTAGTATTTTTTTGGACATTAAAATTGAAAAAAAAAACTTAAAATACTTTTGCTTGCTGCCCTAAAAATTACCACAATTACCAGTGGTTTAAAACAATACATATTTATTATTTTATAGTTCAATGGAAGAGAAGTCCAAAATGGGTTTCATAAGTCCAAAATCAAGGTATCAAGTGTTGTGTTCCTCCTGGATAATCTGTTCCCTTGCTGCTAGAGATTGCCTACACCCTTGGATTGTGGGCTCCCTTCCATCATCAAAGCTAGTTATCACTAACTTGTGCTACCATGTCACTGCTCCTGATTCTGACCCTCCTGACTTCCTCTTTTACTCGTAAGGACCTTTGTGATTATACTAGGTGCACAGATAATCCAAGATAGTCTTCCCATCTCAATTCTTAATTTACTCATATCTGCAAAAACACTTTTTGTCGAATAAGGTTAACAAGTTCACAGGTTCCACAGGAGAATGTGGACATCTTTGGGGGATCATTATTCTGCCTACACCACATACTGGTTTATTTTTTAAAGATTTGTTTTATTTACTTATGCATAGAAGAGCTGGGGTGTAGGCCAGAGGTGGGGTGTGTGTGAGAGAGAGAGGATTCACCAGAGACAGAGTAGGGAGCAGAACAGGCACACTGACTGAAATACACTGCTGAGGGGAGCAGCCAGCGAGTCAGGAGAGGCCAGCTGCACCATGTAGGCAGTTCCCTGGGGGGAATCACTGATCAGAACTCCTGCTGCAGAGGCTGCTGACAGCTTCATAGTGCTGTGCTTAACCCATTGCGCCATCAGGGTGGCCCAGTCACTGAAAAATTTTTAAACAAGGGAGTGATGTGATTTCAGTTTATGAGTTACTTTCAGAGAGTTCATTTTAAAGCAAAACAGTTTCAGGAATTGCATGAGGAGGATAAAGACTTAGTAGACGAGAGATCAGGAAACTATGGAAATATTGGAGTTTGAGATCTAGAAGCTGAGGAAGTCACTGATAGCAAGAGGTTCACAGCCTAGGTGTTAGAAAAGTCACCACACTGCTATCACCCAGCATGAAAACAATGGGCGGAGATGTCAATTCAATTCCTACAATTACTTAAAAATATGGTAGGCTGCTCTGGTGGTTGCTAGTTGCTGGAGATAAAATGTATAACACATTATAAGAGTATTATGCAATTACTAAAATATTCTGAAAAGCACTGAACATATACAAACATAAATATCCGACTTGAGATAAATTTCAAATTCATGTCTCCATTTTACAAATGGTATTAATAGTATTGTCCATCAAGAGAACACCACACTGTCACCTAGGTAAGGCTTGAAAGTACTTTGTAAACACAACAGATGCACAAGTTATTTAGCTTTTATGATATTGTGTTAAGACCATTAGTAGTGTTAATAATATAGAATACTATGTTATAACATTGAGTAGAGACTCGATGGAATATTTCGAACAGTGTTTCTGCACTAACTTTATCTTTCAACCCATCCCACAGACTGCAGACAAAGTTGTAGAAAATAAAAAAACTTGGTGAACAAAGCAGTATAATGTAATCTGGAAGGAATAGAAACTTTGAAGTCCGGACAATCTGGATTCCTATCTTGGCTCTGGCATTTATCAGGTACGTGAACGACACGGTTCGCCCAAAGTTCTCTCGAGTGTTACGTTCACCCCATTTCCAGAAATCAGGAGAGCTCGGGAAGGGCTGTAAAATGAAACACGCAAACCGAAACAACTCCGTTGTTTACATAACTTTGGCCAAATCGATCCCTTTCTACCAAAAAATCCAGCTGGCAGACGGTGCAGATGCCTTCTTGTTTGAGTCTCCAGACCTACTTGACAGTTCCTGAGGGGCGCGGAGTCACAGCTTCCGACGCCCTCCTTCCGTTACAGTTCCAGGAACCGGCACTAGCAACCAAGGACCGCAAGCCCGAGCACGACCCGGAAGAAGAAATTTGCATTTCCGCCAGGAGCGAGCCCATCCTTTCCCCGCGGCGGGAGCCGAGAGCGGAGCTACGCGTGCGTAGTGGCGCTGATTACTTTTCCGGTACGATCGGAGCGGAGGGGCGGCTCGGACGCAGACGTACGCACGCACGCCAGCACGCACGCACGCCCTCCCCAGCTTGCGCGGTCTCTGCAGCTCCCGCATACACCAGCCGCGCTGTCCACCGGCGGAGATGCTGCGGGTCTGTCAGTTATACGGCGTGACCGCCACCGCTCAGGTGAGCTCCAGGGCGCTAGGAGAGCGCGCGTGAGGAAGCTAAGTGCGGGCAATCAATGGAAAATGGGGGAGGTTATGGCTGTGGCCGGGCCCCGGGACAGAGGTGTGTTTCAGGGCCGCCCTCAGCGCGAATCCCGGGTGGGCCCATGGGCAGTTAATTCGGGAGCCCGGCGGTCGGGGATGACTGGAGGGTTATTGCTGGAGCCGGGTGGGGTGTGGAGCGGAGGCGGCGGGGAGGCGGGCCTTGAGGGCGTGTCGTCCAATCAGTCCAGCGCTGCCCCAGTCAAGGACCAATCGGGGCTCCTGGCGCTCGGGTCGCCGGTTGGGCTCTTGATAGGTTTCCCGCAGCCAGTGGGTGAAGGTCGAGGGGCGAGGACTACAGTTCCCAGCGGGACGTGCGTAGCCTTGGCTGGTTGCATCTATTTTTATAAGGAGTTGCTGGGACTGCTAGGGGCCGCGTTTTATGGGTCAAGGTTGTAATTATTCGGTGGTACTGCCTTTTCGTACCTCTGCGCTATTTTTAATCTAGACGTTAGTGGAAGAAAGAATTGTAGTTTATGAAACTCAGAACGCCTGGTACTTGAGGACGAACAAGAGTCATGACCTTGTGCCCATTGTGCCTGAGCATCTGTCTCCAGGCGCAGGCAAAACTTGGGCAAACATTCAAGGAACCTACACACTCAGCTACATTTATTTTGCACAATTATTGAGTAGTTTTCTAAGAAGTAAAGCTGTCCTATTTTCATAAAATTGATATTTTGGTAAAATGTTGTATTGCTTAACAGTTGTTGTGACTCAAGAAGTAACTGAGCAAAATTTGTAGACATCTAGACATTCCAGAATCTCTTTATGATTTTGGAATCATAAAGTCAAAGGGTTTCCGCCCCCCCCCCCCTCAAGTTTGCTGATATCCTCATCGGTTGTCAGGATAGGAGAAGCAGCTTCTTCCATAGGAAAGTGGGTCTTTATTAGTTTTCCGTTGCTACATAATACATACTACAAATTTAGCAGCTTAAAACAATATTATCTAAACATTTCTGGGCCTGCGTGATCTGGATTCTATGCTCACTGTCACATAAAGATGTAATCAAGGTGTTGGCTGTGCTGTGGTTCTCATTTGGAACATAGTATCCTCTTAAAAATTTATGCAGTTTGTTGGCAGAATTCAGTTCCTTGCAGCTATAGTCCTGAGGCCCCATTTTCTTGCTGACTTTCATCTAGCCTGTTCGGAGAGGCTCCCTGAAGTTCATAACATGGACTTTTGCTTTTTTGCAGGCGCCCAGTATCTTGTCTCTCTAACTTCATAATCTCTTAACTTCTCTGATTTTGATTTCCAGACCCAGATTTAAAGGATTTATAGGATTAGAGCAGACTCACCTGTATAACCTCCCTGTTGATTAAAGTCAGCTGATTAGTGCTCTCCTGCCCACCTGTGACTATGCAGGTGCCTCTTTTTTTCCTTTCTCCTTTTCCTTATAATCCTGTGCTTCTAAAAATGTTAAAAAAAAAAAAAAGTCAACTTACTCTCATTGCTAAATAGGACTAAAAGGATGGAGGAAGCAGTTGCCTTGTAGGCCAGAACTGTTGAAGTTTGTCTTTGCAGCCCTATTTTCATGGCATACATCTCCTTATTCTGCCCTCAGTTTACATTATGGTTGTCATTCATTTCTCTCCTCTGCTCTAAAGTTCAAAATTACTTTTTCCTTCCCTTTCTCAAAATATTTTCCCTATATTGGGTTCCCAATTAGGAGAATAGAAGAAAATTGAACTCTTTTCTAGCTCGCAAGGAAGATTTTTTTTTTTTTTAATAGAGGCATGCTTTATTTATTTGTTTGCTGGTTTGTTTGTTTGTTTTGTTTATACATGCACTGGGTACAGTCAGAAGCGCGGGAGGGTGAGAGAATCCACCAGAGCCAGAGTGGGGAGCAGAGCAGGCAGAAGGACCGAAGTACACTGCTGAGGGGAGCAGCGGGCGGCAGGAGAGGTCTGCGCGCCATGCGGGACACTCCTCCGGTGGCCGGGGAGCAGCCGGGGATCGAACCGGCGCCACAGAGGCCGCGGGCAGCTTCGCAACCCAGCGCTCAACCGCTGCGCCACCGGGGAGGCCCGCAAGGAAGATTTTTTTACCTTCATAGAAATGTCTTGTAAAAGTCATTGGTTTATTCTTGTCACCTCAATTATTCTGCAACATTTGCTTTTGTTGTTTTATAAAACTTTTTACTCTTTTGGACTTTCTTCCATGGTATCTTGGGTCCCATCTTAGCTTTAATTTCTCTGCTGTTTTCCTTTTTTGGGTCTGCTTCTTCCTTGTACTTCTGAATATATCCCCCTAGGTACTCTTTTCCCATCAGAGTAGTTTTAGGTTCACAGCAAAATTGGTCAAGGTACAAAGGTACAAAGATGTGTGTGTGTGTGTGTGCGTGCGTGTGCGTGCATGCGCGCACATATCCCTTGCTCCTACACATGCATAACCTCCCCTATTGGCAACATCCCCTACCGGAGTGGTACATTTGTTGCAGTTGATGAACCCGGGTTCATATTCATCCAAAGGTCACAGTTTATGTATTAGAGTTCACTTTTGATATTGTTTTGGTTATGGGTTTGGACAAATGTATAATGACATGTATCCATCATTATGGTATCATACAGAGTATTTTCATTGTCCTTAAGAGTCCTATGTGCTCTTTACTCATTACCCTCTGATCCCAAGCCCCTTGGGCCACGTATCTTTTTACTCTTCATGACTTTACCTTTTCCAGAATGTCATGTAGTTGGAGTCATGCAGTATGTAGTCTTTTCAGATTGGCTGCTTTTATTTAGTAAAATGTCCTTAGTTTCTGTGTGTGTGTGTGTGTGTGTGTGTGTGTGTGTGTGAGTGTGAGTGATTTGATAGCTGATTTCTTTTTAATGCTGAATAATATTCCATTGTCCAGATATATCACTATTTACCCATTCTCTATTTACTCAAGGTAACCTTGGCTACTTCCAGGTTTTAGCAGTTATTAATAAAACTGCTGAGAATGTTTGTATGCAGGTTTTTGTGTAGACAAGTTTTTAACTCCATTGGGTAGGAATGTGATTGCTGGATCAGATGGTAACAGTAGGTTTAGGTTTGTAAGAAACTGCCAAACTATCTTCAAAGTGGCTGTGCCATTTTGTTTTTCCAACAGCAATGATTGAGAGCACTTGTTTTCCACCTCCTTGTCAGCATATGGTAGTGTCAGTAATTTGGATTTTGGCTATTCTAATAGGAGGTGTAGATCGCTCACTGTTGTCCATCACTTTATATATTCATTTACTTTCTGGTCTCCTCTTTTGAGCTTTATACTCCGATTTCTATAATTTTTTTGTTTTTGTTTTGTTAAGATTTATTTATTTATTTATACAAGCACTGTTTATAGTCAGAAGCGCGGGAGGGTGAGAGAATTCACCAGAGCCAGAGCGGGGAGCAGAGCAGGCAGAAGGACCGAAGTACACTGCTGAGGGGAGCAGCGGGCGGCAGGAGAGGTCTGCGCGCCATGCGGGACCCTCCTCTGGTGGCCAGGGAGCAGCCGGGGATCGAACTGGCGCTGCAGAGGCTGTGGGCAGCTTCACAACCCGGCCCTCAACTGCGGAGCCATCGGGGAGGCCCTATACTCCGATTTCTAAATGCTTGTTTGATTTTGTCAGATTTATCCAGAATAATCCACTTGTCAAAGTCCTTTTTATTCCATTAAGCCTCATCTTTTTAAATGTATCCCTGCTTTTACTGTTGCCTTCCTGGAGTCAGTTCTTTATATAGTAGTTAATAAAGACCTTTTTAAAAAGTGTGCAGATCATGTCCTGTCCTTCGGTGACATCCCACAAAATTCAGACTAACCTCTTTACCACACCATCTCCTTTATGATCTGGCTCTTTGTAGATCTCATTCTCTCTCATTCTATTCTTCTGATATAGAGCATATAATCTCCCTCATTCTATTCTTATGATATAGAGCACAAAGCCTTTTCATTTGCTATTTCTTTTGCTGTGAAGCCTTCCCATACATCTTTGCTTAGCTCACTGGCTTCATTCACGTATTTTTAAATATCTTCCCTTCAGAGAAGCCTTCCTGTCTACAGTGACCTCTGACCACACCCTCTCTTCCTTGCAACACCCTGTTCTTTACCCTACTTTTTTTTTTTTTTAAGAAATCATTTTTTTTTTTTAAGATTTATTTATTTATACAAGCACTGGGTACAGTAAGAAGTGCGGGAGGGTGAGAGAATTCACCAGAGCCAGAGCAGGGAACAGAACAGGCAGACTGACGAAGTACACTGCTGAGGGGAGCAGCAGGTGGCAGGAGAGGTCTGTGCGCCATGTGGGACCCTTGCCTGGCGGCTGGGGCTTGAACTGGCACTGCAGAGGCTGTGGGCAGCTTTGCAACCCAGCGCTCAACTGCTGTGCCACCAGGGAAGCCCTCTACTCTACTTTCTATTACTTTGTATAGCTCTTACCAGTCTATCTGACATAATTATTATTTCTCACATTATAATCTTCATAAAAGAAGTGTCCCATGTTTTTATTGTTACCTTCTACTACAGTGTCCATGGTTCGTCATAGAGGCTCAGTAAAAATAGGACATTTTGAATGAAAGAATAAGTGTTTTCTTTGAATTTTCCTTAATTTAAATGGATGTGACCTCCTTTAACAAAACAAAACAAAAGCCATAGGTTTTAGAACCTCTGTTTTATTAAAATTCTCCAGAGATACACAGAACCAGAAGGATTTGTATATAGATGGAATGATGAATTATAAGCAGCTCATGCAGTTGTGGAGGTTGGTAAGTCCATTGTAGGTGGACTCAATATGCAGAGACCCACAAAAGCCTGTGGTGCAGTTTGAGTCTGAAGGCCCTCAGCTTGGAGACTCAGGAGAGCTGATGGTGCAATTCCAATCCAAAGACAGAGAATCCCCTCTTGCTTGGTGAGGCTGGCCTTTTTGTTCTACTTCAGTGTTCCCAGAACCAAAAAATAACTTACCAAATTAAATAACACATAAAACCTAAAATAACACTAGCATTTAGCAAAATCAGGAGTGATAACAATAAATACACAGTCTGTATAAAGTACCTCCCAGGGAAGGAGCTTGGCAGCACCCCTCTTGCTGCTCTCTGCTCGGGGTGCATACTGCTTCTGTAATGACTGCACCAAAACACTGAACACTGTCTTAGCTTTTCACCTTTTACCATAGATGCAACAATCCTCTGGATTTCTTTTTGTTAGCAAAACCAGATACTAATGTAGTAGCAATAGTATGTAATTTCATGAAAGCAATTTTAAAGTAGTGGAATTGTAAGTGAATTTTGCCACATGGGGAAAAAATAAACTTGCTGCCAAGTGTTTGAGGATGATTTGATGTATAGGATAAGTGATGTTCCAAACTAAAAAGATAAAAATATAATTAAGATAATTAATACCTAACATAGTATACATTATACACCTGAATACAAACGTAATACAACTAAGTTTGAGATGATTTGTGACTTCCATTGGCCAAACACGGGACAATTTGAGTTTCCTTAAAGGGTGATAATATATTTATTTGTTTAAATCTGAGTTCTTAAAGATATTGCTCTGGTTGGCTAGGACTATCCAGCAAGCCACCTCAAGAATAATAATGGTTTGTTGCCTTACTCACTTCTGGGGGTTGTCTGGTGTCAGCTGGACAGTTTTTGGCTCATTGTCCCTCATGAGTTTATAGCCAGACAGTGACTGGGGCTAGAGTCATCTCAAAGGCTTCCTCACTCTCATACCAGGCAGTTGATACTGGCTGCAGCTGGTACTGTTGGCTGGAATACCTACATGTGGTGTCTTCATGTAAAAAGTGTGATGAGCACTTCCTTAAAGCTTTCTGAAATCTATAAGATCTTTGCCAAATGGAGAGACTGAGACTGAGAAACAGTTTTATTTTTTTAATCTACCAAGTCTGGATTCCTTTATATTTCTTTTGAATTTTACTTGTGAAATAGTTTTTTGGTTTGTTTTGAAGGTCATTTCTATCCTTATTATACAGTGCTGGAAGAATCCAATTGTCATTTATTTTTATTTTTTTAATTTTTTAAATTTTATTAATTTTTTAAATTTTATTTTTTTTAAGATTTATTTATTTATTTTATACAAGAACAGGGGTATAGGCCAGATGTGTGGGAGTGTGAGAGGATTCACCAGAGACAGAGCAGGGATCAGAACAAGCAGACTGACAAAATACACCGTTGAGGGGAGCAGCGGGCGCGACAGGAGAGGTCTGCTGTGCAATGTGGGACCCTTGCCAGCCGGCCTGGATCGAACCGGTGCTGCAGAGGCTGTGGACACCTTCACAGTGCTGCGCTCAACTGCCTGTGCCACCAGGGGAGGCCCCCAATTGTCATTTTTGAACAGTCTTAAAATCCCTTTAACTATCAGTTTCTTCTGGGCCTCCCCGGTGGCGCAGTGGTTGAGCACTGGGTTGCAAAGCTGCCTGCAGCCTCTGCAGCGCCAGTTCGATCCCCGGCTGCTCCCCGGCCACCGGTCCCACATGGCGCACAGACCTCTCCTGCCGCCCGCTGCTCCCCTCAGCAGTGTACTTCGGTCCTTCTGCCTGTTCTGCTCCCTGCTCTGGCTCTGGTGAATTCTCTCACCCTCCCGCGCTTTTGACTGTACCCAGTGCTTGTATAAATAAATAAATAAATAAAACAAAATAAATCTTAAAAAAAAAAAACTATCAGTTTCTTCTATCATATCTCTTCACAGGTGACAGTTTTGATTAAATGTCTGCCACTACTTAACAGGGATCTCTTTCTCAACCAGATTCCAAAAAATGTATTTCTCACTTTCCTTAAGTTCTCACAAATGGTCTCTGTGAAGGCTGTCCAGCTTCTTCAAGGCCCTTCCAACTTCACCCCCAACCCCAGCCTCAAAGTAATTACCACATGCTTTATGCTTGGTCTCAGCAGCACTCACTTCTCGGTACATGCGTCTGTTTTGTTAAGCTTTATAATAAATCATCGCAAACTTAGTTGTATTAAATAACAACATCATTATATATTATTTTATAATATATAGATAGGATTTTATACAGCCAATAAAAATAAAAGGTTTGTAAATAACACAGTATTTATTATCTTTCACTTCTAAGAATTTCTGGACTCTGTTAGGTTCTTGAGGTCCAGTGAGGTTGCAAGGGTCTTAGAAAAGCATGTGAGATGGGAACTGTAACAATTTTTGGGAAATACACCTTGCCACAATTAATAAATAAAAACCAACCCTCTCCCCCCACCCCCAAGTTGGTCCTCATCAGAGGAAAACTAGTTGAAAGAGGATCAAGTATTTATCCTGCCTTTCCTATGAAAATGATTGAGTAAACAATGGGCCTCCCCGGTGGCGCAGTGGTTGAGCACTGGGTTACGAAGCTGCCTGCAGCCTCTGCAGCGCCGGTTTGATCCCTTGCCACTGGGTGAGGGTCCCACATGGCGCGCAGACCTCTCCTGCCACCCACTGCTCCCCTCAGCAGTGTACTTGGTCCTTCTGCCTGCTCTGCTCCCTGTTCTGGCTCTGGTGAATTCTCTCACCCTCCCGCGCTTCTGACTGTACCCAGTGCTTGTATAAATAAATAAATAAATAAATAAATCTTTAAAAAAAAAATGATTGAGTAAACAAATTCTAAGTGAGAGGAAATAATCTTTTTTTTTTCTTTTTTTAAAGATTTTATTTATTTATGCAAGCACTGGGCACAGTCAGAAGTGTAGGAGGGTGAGAGAATTCATAGAGCCAGAGTGGGGAGCAGAACAGGCAGACGATGAAATACACTGCTGAGGGGAGCAGCGGGCGCTGCAGGAGAGGTCTGTCCCGCCATGTGGGACTCTCTCCGGAGACCGGGGATCGAACTGGCACTGCAGAGGCTGCGGGCAGCCTCGCAGCCCAGCGCTCAACCGCTGCGTCATGAGGGGAGGCCCCGGAAATAATATACTAAATGAAAAATAGTAAAATTAAAGACCATCTTTTACAACTTTTAGTAAATTAATGGATCTAAAATTGTTCATCAACACCATTAGTAACATCCAAAGGAAAGACTAGCAATCATTTTGTGCCTAATGATAAAGAATATACCATTTAAAATTCTTCCAAAGATGGTAAACCTAAATCTGAACAAGTGTCTTGCTGCAACTCCAGTTTGCAGGAAATAACAGAGGACAGGGATATGTTAAATTATATTGTCAACAAAATCCATTGATTATCATCTCTTGAAAATTCTATAACACAACCCAGGTTCTTCAAAAGATTAATTATTGAAGGGAAAACCTGTGAATTAAAAGACACTTAAATCTTTTTTTTTTTAACAAAGCAAAACTAAGCTATGATGTATGAGGATTTATACTTTGACGACAGAAAAAAAAAATTTCTGACTTAAACCTCTATATTGGACATCTAATTCTATGTAGACATGAGCATTTAGTAGAATACTTAAATTTTTTGAAATCAAGAGCCAGTAGAGGGAGCCCAGGGGCCTATGGTAGACCTTGGTGATGGTGTGGTGTGGTAACATATATCTGAAGAGGTGTGAACCCATGTTTCTGAGTCATAAGTGGTGTTGTAGCCAATGTGATCTAAAAAATAAATAATAGTAATATCAATATAAAAATCACTATTTCACATAAAACCCCTTTCTGAATCTTGATAGAATCATTATGGTTTTCAGACATTATTTGTGATAACAAAAATATAGACAAAACTGGAACTTCCGTCAAAAGGAACTGGTTAATTATGTTCAGTAACTTCACATGCAGTGACATCCATACAATGGAATACTTAATCTCTGTAAAATGCACTAAGAAGATTTTCATGTACTGATACAGCATGATTTCAAATGTATATTATTGAATGAACTTAAGTACAGAACTAGTGTAATTATGTTATCATTTGTGTGAAGGGGAAGTATCAGTAATTCTGTCATAAAATACCTCTGCACAAGAAACCAGCAATATTGATTGCCTTTGGAGAGGGTATTGAGTAACTGGAGAACAGACTTAACTAGTGACACTTCACTCTGTGTGCAACTAAGTAAAACCTTTTGAATTTTGATTTTAAATTTTAAATTTACTCACTACTGGGAACTTAAATTTAACAATCACATCAAAATATATTCCATCAAAGGAAGGGAAGATAATCAAGATGAAAGAAAAGGTAGATAAAGAAGTAGGTTAAAAAATAAATATTGACGTGAACTAGGATGCTGAAACTCTAGTGTTGAATTTGGTTCTATAGTACCTGGAGTCAGTTTATTACTGTGTTTGCTGCTTGATATTCTAATTAGCTAAATACCCACTGCTAACGATATCTTAACTTTTGCCCTGATTACTTTCTTATAGAGGTTAAAAGCTACTATCTTAAATATAGCTTTAATAATTTCCTCCTTTAATCAACAAAATGGAGTTGTAGAAAGTAGATGGAATTCTGTTTTAAATTTCATACTACTTATTTTACAGAGCAATAGGAAAACACCCTTTTCTATTAAATGCATCCCTAAATGTTGAGAAGTCTACATGCTAGTTAATAATTGGAATACTTTAAAATTTCTCATTGTAGCTACTTTGCTTGTTGTGAAATGTCTCTGTTGTTGGCATGTTTTCCAAATGTGTTAATACATTGATTTGACATTTACCTCTGGACTTTGGTGAATAGATTATAAATTACAACTGTAATTCTAGAGTCATCTCAGGTGCCCCCGATCATGTGATATATTCAGTATTTTCCTTAATCCTTAAGATTTTTTTTAATGGAAGTTTGTGTTTTTCCAACTTTCCACAGGTACAATTTCATCACATAACCTAGAGACAGCTTTTTTTTTGTTTTTTCCCCCCTTCGTTGCAGTTTGATTTTTTTACTTAGTATGACTATTTATGGAGGAAATAAATTTGTAATTTCAGATTGATAGCCATGAATGGCTTTAAGTTTATTGAAATCTTCCTGAATAATATCTACATGCATGTTTGTTTTATTTAAGGGATTCCCATATTGCTAAGAAGCATTGAGTTAGTTAATGTGTTTTACTTTGATTAAAACAAATCACAAAGCATTACTCTGATTGTTTGCTTTTATATAAAGATAGTTACATGGAGAGCAAGTTGTTTTTTTTTTTTTTTTTTAGATTTATTTTTTTATTTATACAAGACCTGGCGTACAGGCTACAGGTGTAGGGGGTGAGAGGATTCACCAGAGACAGAGTGGGGAGCAGACAGGCAGATGGACTGAAGACACTGCTGAGGGCAGTAGCAGGCAGGGCAGGGGAGGTCTGCTGCGCCATGTGGATTTCTCCCTGGCCAGTGGCAATCGAACCTGTGCTGCAGAGGCTACGGACAGCTTCACAGCGTTGTGCTCAACCCGCTGTGCCACCAGGGGAGGCCCTATTTTCTTGAGCATTTACAACATTGTTTTTTTCTTAAACTATTGGTTTTTAGCCTAATGATACACTAGAACAAACCTAGAATGAATTTTTACATTTAGATGAATGCCTCTAGGAATTGATCAGCTACATAATTATCTTAGAGATCGAAAACAGTTTTCTGGATAAATTTAACTGAGTGAACTCGTGTGTACCTGCTAATGCACTGCTCATTACTACTCTGTTGACATATTTTTCAGCCATCCAAGAATGTTGCATAATGAGCATATGCAACACCTATAAGTGCTAAATGATCATAGTCTGATAAAACTTTTTAATCTTTTTTTTAAAAGATTTATTTATTGATTGATTGATTGATTTATACATACATACATACAAGCACTGGGTACAGTCAGAAGCGCGGGAGGGTGAGAGAATTCACCAGAGCGGGGAGCAGAGCAGGCAGAAGGACCGAAGTACACTGCTGAGGGGAGCAGCGGGCGGCAGGAGAGGTCTGCGCGCCATGTGGGACCCTCCTCCGGTGGCCGGGGAGCAGCCTGGGATCGAACCGTGCCACAGAGGCTGCGGGCAGCTTTGCAACCCAGCGCTCAACCGCTGCGCCACCGGGGAGGCCCAAAACTTTTTAATCTTAAAAGTAATTTCAGATGAGCCTTGAGGTGCAGGAAGCATCAGTGTTTTTAAGAGTCTATAAATACACTTCATGGTAAACTGATTTCTGAAAGTAATATTTTGTTTAATGAAGACATTTGTAATAAAAATATTATTTCTGGTGATAATCAAACCTAAAAACTTCCCAGATTCCTTTAACTGTTTCTTCCTTCCTCTTTAGAGTTGTCTCTGTGGGAAGTTTGTCCTCCGTCCAATACGAACATGCCGTAGATACTCTACTTCACGCAATTCTGGGTATGTCTCTCTGTAAACAGCTTTTAACTGTGAATTATGGTGTGTGTGTGTGTGTGTGTGTGTGTGTGTGTGTATGTATTTTCCTTGACTATAGGATTGGAATAACTACTTAAAACCTTTTTGTGAAGGGATACAAATCCTTTGCTGTAAAATATCTGTAGCATTGTTTATTTTTAGGTGAACATTTGTTATGATGCTCATTTTGGTTCTTTGGTAATTGGATGGCATTCAGAGTAAATCCCTCTGCTCTTGGCTTTCTGCCGTTGGATGGGAAATAGGTTTATATCCAGAATTCAGCACTTTGTAATTTAAAAATATTTGTTCTGTTTGCTATTTATATTATTTCACTTTTTTAAAGGGTTTATTTTGTTGTATTGGCAAATATTTACAGAAACATTTAATTAAGAGGAGAGGAGCTTTATAGAAATGTTTAATTAAGGGGAGAGGAGCTTTGAAAATTAGTGGTTATTTCTTTTTGGGGTTTAAAGGAACTTTTATGATTGTGATCATCTTGAATTTTAAGTGTTAAAGAGTTGATTGCTTTCTTCCTAGCCTAGTTATTACTGTATTAAAATAATTTTCAGTAATAATTTAATTATTAAAATAATGAATACAGTTATTACTGTATTAAAATAATTTTCCATAAATAAATGGTGGTGTTTTCTATTGCAGCCTGTTTAAAACTGCTGATTATTGGTCACTGTGATCTGAAATAGTGATACAGAAGTAGGAATTATAGAGATCTTTGAGATCTTTACATTAGTGTAGGGAAGTAGGTTTAGGAGAGTCAAGAAATATAAATTTGTCTCCTGTTTCTTTCACTTAGGTTATCTGCTGGCAAAATTGCTGGAGCTGGGTTTTTGTTTGTTGGTGGAGGTATTGGTGGCACTATCCTATATGCCAAATGGGACTCTCATTTTCGGGAAAGTGTAGAGAAAACCATACCTTACTCAGACAAAGTTTTTGAAATGATTCTTGGTTCTCCACCTTACAATGTTCCAGTGCCGAAGAAGCCGGTAAGAGTTTAAACAATATTTCTACTATTCCCTTGGAATACTTTTAAAAGCAGTTTTTCACCTTGAAAATATCTTGTATAATTCAGTAGAATGTGCCAGATATATAAGTTTGTCATATTTTCTTGATTATTTGTAGAATTGGATTTTTATCCTTTTGGGGTGTTTGTTATAAGCACTTTCATTTAGTACACACTACATAAAGTAATTGTGTGGCACACAAGGGTAAATGAAAGAGGTGGCTCAGGCAGAGGTAACCCTAGCTGTTCTGTGGATGGAGAGGGTTCTATATAAAGGTAATCAAACTAACATACAACAATAAAAACAATTGTAGAACAGTTGTGACAGAATCCAAATGTTAAAATTAGTAGTGGTTCCATTTAGACCACAAAAAAGATCCAGAATTTTTAGCAACATACTAATTGATGGAATGATGTTAATATCCTGGATAGTTTTTCCCTCATCTGGCTTAATTTAAAAAAAAAAAAAACAAAAATCATGAGTAGCTCTTTATTCAGACAGCTGCAGGAAAAAAATTACAAAAGGGAGCATGGGCTTTTGTATTTGGTATTGGATATGTCTTTATGCTGAACTTGGTCGTGGTTGATCACTTCTTCCTTAGACAAATGGGTAAGCATGTATACTCTAGTAGCTAGCATGGTCTAAAGACTGATCCTACGGCAAAGAATTTGGGAAAGCAAGTCACCTCTGTTCCCCTCCCTCACAACATTGTTTTTCAAAATGTTTAGTCTTCTGTATCATTTGTTCTTCCATATAGCTCTTAGAGATCTGTGCTGGCTGAGGGAGGCAGTTTTACCACCTCACTGGAGAAGGAGCAGAATCTTAGGGATGCATTCTAAAATCTTGGGTTTATTTTAAACTATATGATCCAAGAGAGTCAAAGGGGTGGTATATTTTTATGGTATTAACTGATGAGCAACTGACAGTGGTGGTGCAGCAGGTTGAGCACACTGTGAAGCTGTCTGCAGCTTTTGCAGTGCTGGTTTGATTCCCGGCTTGCCAGGTAGATTCCCACATGGCGTGGCAAACCTCTCCTGTCACCCCCACTGTTCCCCTCAGCAGTGTGTTTCGGTCCTTCTGCCTGTTCTGCTCCCCGCTCTGTCTCCAGTGAATCCTCTCACCCTCCGCCGCCTCTGGCCTGTACCCCAGCTCTTGTATAAAAATAAATCTTAAAAAAACAAAAACCAAAAAACTATATGATCAAGAGAAATAACTGGAAGCTATTCTAGAACCCTGCAGTCGGTCAATAGTTCATAATACTGTTGTTTTCTTGTTTGACATGAATTCATGTGTCATTTTTTGTAGATAGACTCTGTTATCTCTCTCAGAAGCCTTGGTTTCTTTTCATTCCACTTTGGTTACACTGTAGAACATTTCTACTTTTGTTAGCTTGGCAGGTCATACTGCAATACTTCAAAACTTAAACTTAATCCTGATTTGCTTTTGTGTGTGAGTGTGTGTGAATTAAAGATATTGCCATGCTGTTAAAGTATCTAAGTTCATCTTCATAGTTGCTCATGTTTTGTTAGCTATCCTATTTTGTTGAGTTGCTAAATACTGATTCTTGCATTACCACTATTCCTGTCCTGTTTCTGACTTTCATATGTTCATATCCAAATTAGTTTCCAAACTGACCTGTTCCTCTTCCTCCACAAAACCTTGTTTTATTCCCAACTCCTGCCTCATCTCTTGTATCATCTATGCCATCTAAAATACTGTCATGTTTTCATGATATTTTCATGTTGTCACTTATCAGGAATTTTTACATACTTCCTGTGGTTTAAAAAAACAGAACATCACGGAATTAAAAAAACCCAAAACTAGAGAGGCTTTAGAGATTGTCTTATCTTCTGAGTAAGGAAGGTGAACCCAAGAGTGGTTAAATGTTAACCTAGGAACTCACCATTGGTTCTTCTATTTTTGTAGTTTATGGTCTTCGTGGTCCTTAAGCTGACATTCAATATCCTTGGCAGTCTGACTCTTATTTACTTTTCCAGCCTTATCTCTGAATGTTCCTGCACATAAATCTTTAGCTTCACATCCATTTACCTTACAAGTTTCCATTCATTCATTTGTTCAACAAATGTTGATCAAGTGATTATTATGAACCAGACATTGTTCAAGGGCCTGGTTAAAGCAGAGAGCTAAAAGGTGCCTTTGATTTGCATGAATTTTCCCTTGGTGCTCTTACACCCAGAATGACTTATTTTCGGTCTACTAGTATTTTCTCTAGAAGGCCTGCATCCTTCACTACACAGACCAAAGTGAATTTTCTCATTTCTGAATTACAATGTCAGTGTTTTAATTTTTACCATTCATTCAGCATTTTCTACTGTTGTGCACTATTAACAAATTGTTGCATTTAGAAATGATGCATTTTGTTTTATGGTAACCCTGTTAGTGTCAACATAGTTATTTATGTGCAGACAAATATTGAGAGAAAATAAATTTAAAAACCTTTTTGATGGATATATGTAACAAGACCTGCCTAAGTGGTGATAATTTCCAGATGGGATTTAATATAGCATAAAAATGTCATTTCTCTCAAATACATGTATATTTCACATATTTCTCTTAAATAGCTATATATTTGAAAGAATGACATTTTAACGATGTGTGTGTGTGTGTGTGTGTGTGTGTGTGTGTCTGTATATACAGGCAAATGAAAAAGAAATTCTAATGGATTTTCCTAAAAGTTGAAGAGCCAGACAAGATGATTTTAGTTTGTGTGAAAAAATTAAATAATGTACAAGACTAGCCAAGAACATTTTGGAAAGGTGTTGGAATGGTGGCGGAGTCAGAGGGACGTGCTTTTCCATATATTGACTTTGTTATAATCTTAGTGTATTACTGAAACCCTAGTGTAATAAGACAGCAAAGTTTTGGTCCAGAAATACAGGAATTACAGTCTGGAATTAGATTATATTTATGCACAATCATAATTTATGCTTGTGCACAATTTATGCACAATCATGCACACGCATTTAATGTAAGAGTGTCAGTTGATCATCAGTTAATACCTTAAAAATATACCACCCCTTTGACTCAGCAGTTCCTCTTGTGACAAACTGTTCTACATATACTATAGTGCTTTTTGGTTATGTGGGTAAGGGTATGTAATAAAACAAAATAGGAAACATCTTGAATGTCCCAAATAGGGGACTAACACACCAAAATATGGAATTTGCAACTGTTAGGTTATACAATAAATTAGGATATTATGGAACTAAAAAGAATCTCTTGACCTGGAAGACAATGTCCACGAGATATTGTTAAAAGAAAAAAGTAAGTTACATAGTAATTTGTATAATATAACCTTGTTTAGTTTGCTTTAAGAAATGAAAAATTAAGTGTGTGTGAGTATATATATATGTATATATATGTGTGTGTGTGTGTGTGTGTGTATATATATATATATATATATATATATATGCCTGTGTTTATGCTCATGGGTAGAGGGGTTGATTTGAGGCCCTTACCAGTAACTTTCTGAAAGTACTGAAAGTAAAAGAAGCAATAAAGAGGCAAATTTAAATCACTGATATATCTTGATTTATTTGCTTGTTATAGTGAGCATGTATTTCATGATTTAGAAATAACAAAGTTTTAATTAAAAAAATGCATGTATTTCTAATTTCTGGTAGTGACAAAGTTCAGTATATTTGAGTAGTCATCTTAGAGGTAAGTGAGTCCCACTGTCAAGTTATGGAAAAAAATGGGACAACATTAGTGGCAAATGAAAACATTTCTGTTACTCAGTGATTTTTCTCTAGCATATCATCTGGCAGTCCTGTTGATGAACAGTGCCTTAAATTTAAGGCAGGCGATAATTGAGAAAGAAAAGTGGATATTACTCATAATTGTATCATATTTTAGTGTGCAGTTGCATGAAACCTGGAAATTAAACAATGAATTTTCATTTTTACTTGAGCCCCTAAAAATCATTTGCTTATAACTTAATTTAGAAGGCACCATAATTTGATTTAGAAAGCCAAGGGAAATAACCTTCTCAGTGTTGTGTATGTTAAGGAATGATGTTTAACAGGGAAGTCATACATCACATACTTTATTGCCCTAAAAGAAACCTTTATTATTACTAAAATGTGGACTGCTTGTTAGGAATGACTATTTTGGACTATGTTTTTCTAATATGGACTTTCTTATTTTGGTTAATAAACTACATTATGTTGTAGAGTGTTAATAACTGTGTTAAAGGTCTGAAAGACTTGAAAGAATGCAAGTTATTATGTGCTACTTGTTTTTTTTTTTTTTAAAACTTTTTCATCTGAAATATTAAATGTTTTTTATTTTCAAGATTCAATCTGGTCCACTAAAAATTTCTAGTGTATCAGAGATAAAGAAAGAATCTAAACAGCCTGCTTCACAACTCCAAAAGAGAGACACTCCAGCTTTTACAGGTACCTGAATTTAGAATCATTCTGTTAATATTTTAGCTAAGTGAATTGCTTTAATGTAATTTTACCCCTGATTAAGAGTCCTCATGAAGGACTCTTCTGGTCTCTTGCTCTCACCCTATGGAAGGAGTATTAACTGTCATGGTGTCTTTTATTTGGAGCATTGACTCAGATATGCATTTGGGCTTTATTGTGAACAGCTACTGAGTGAAAGTAATGTAAGAATTATCTTTCCCACAATAGATTTTATATATTCTTTCTTCTGACTCTTACTCTTTTTCCCTCTTTAGATTTTAAGATTTATTCTCTTCCTACCTCCTTTTTTGTTATCTCTTCATAAGTTCTTTTTCCTCTATTCATTCATAGTGATGAAAGTATCTTGTTCTGCTCTTGATCTGTACCTATTTTTGGCCACACCCTAACTTACAGCACTTAACCTAACTCTAACCTATTCAGTATACATTTGAACTTCTTTATTTGACCTTGATTGAATCACTTTACTTTCATTCTGCAGATAGTCACTGTTTACTTCATGCCAAACATTCTTTTAGGCATTGGGGATATGGTACTCAATGTAATATATATAATAATTACAAACTATAAAAATAGTATAGTAAAATAGAAATAGTAAAAGTAAACACAAACAATGACTATTGTTAGTGGGATGAAGGGATGTTACGTACATATAAATACGCAGGTAGAGTGAATATGTTCTCAGACTGTAATAAGTGTAGTGTGTTAGGAAAAAGGAGTGTGTTAGGAAAATGGAGTGTGTTAGGAAAGTCGCACCTAGGAGTGTCATTTGAAAGAGGAGTCTCTTCAAAGACTTGAAAGAGATAAGGGATTAAGTCATGTAAAAAGCTGTTGGGGAAAGCATTCTAGACAGAGAGATTAAATACAAAGACTTGCCATATTGTAGCAAGGAGCAAGAGAAGCTGGAGTACAGAGAGAACAGTAGTAAATGAGGTCAGAAAGGGAGCAGAAAGCCTATTGTGGCTGTTCTTGGAGGCCAAAGTAAATTGGCTTTATATTCTGAATGGAATAGGAAGGGAAGGTTTTGAGCCAGAGGTTTGATATTTGACTTGTATTTTAATAAAATCACTAGCTATTGTGGACAGTAGGTAAGGCACCAAGGCAGAACAGAGGCCAGTCAATGACTTTTATGGTAATCCAGCTTTATCTCTTAAAATGGTACTTTCATTTTATTAAAATTTGCTTCCCCCCCCCTCTGTTACACCTGTAGAAATTATTCTTTTTCTCTTATATCAAAACTTATTTGTAATTTGACAAGCTCTTGATATTTTTAACCTTCTCTTTAAAAAATATATCCATGAAATAATTTTCTAAATGCTGAGTTCTGTTCTTTACTAACTCACTGTCTTTACTGTGAACTTTTCTTCTTGTTTAAAACTGTCACCATTTCTTGCTCACATCTCTTCTTTTATCTCTTCAAAGCAATTAAATATTTTCTGATTATTTCTTTTATCTACCTTCTTCACTATACTTTTTACTTTACTATTTTACCATGTTATTGTAAGTCGTTCTTCTATTTCTGATATGTAGTGTTACTAGAAGACTTGCCTGAGTAGTGTTAATGGAAGATTTGCCTGAGAATAGTGATGGTTAAAATGCAGGTGGATGCTGACAAAACTCTTTTCTCTTATGCTTTCCCAGCCATGTCCATCTTGTGGGTTTATGTATGCAGTAGACTGTACCCTTAATCTACTTGTATGTTTGAATAGTGGAAGCACTTGCATTTGTGTCTTTAAGGAGAATGACACAAAATAGGTAGTAGGTAGTAGAGTCCTATGTATTGCTCTGTTAACTCAGAAAACCATAAATACCATCATGAGTAACATATTTATAGCACCTACAGAGGCAGCTCAAATTATTTCTGCAGCAGGTGATTCACTGTCCGTCCCAGCCCCTGCGGTTCAGCTTGAGGAACTTATAAAAACTGATCACCCTGAAATTGGTGAAGGAAAACCCAAGCCTACAACTTCAGGTAGTTTAATTATTTTTATTTGTGGGTTTGTAAGTTACATGTTTATCAAAACAATTTAATGCCAAGACAACCCCTATATATGAAAAGCCCTGAGAAGGAAGAACAAAGATGGAGATGACACACATTCTGACTTCAGGCTATATTATAAAGCTATAATAATCAAAACAACATGGTATGGCATAAAAGACGCTAGTAGACCAATGGAACAGAATCAAGAGCTCAGAAATAAACAAGCATATAAGATTAACTAATATTTGACAAGAGAGCTGAGAATGCTCAATGGAGAAAAGACAGTCTCAATAAATGGTGCTGGGATAATTGGATAGTCATATGTAAAAGAATGAAACTGGATCCATATCTTACACCACTTAGAAAAATTAACTGAAATGGATCAATACTTTAATGTAAGTACTGAAACCGTGAAAATCCTAGCAGAAACTATGTAACATATATTGGCTTTAAGTGTGCACCCTTGGTAAGGGAATTTTTAAAATTTACAAGTCTAAATAAATCTTTGAGAATGGGGGGTTAAAGGGCTGATTCCTTATTCCTTCATGTTGGAATCATTGATGATGTGGTTTTAAACTTATCAGAAAAATGCCCTCAGTTGATTAAGCTGGCAAGTACAAACAATGGTGTTTTCATACAGGTTTCCCCTGGTGTCCATAAGTAGAACGTTTCTATTTGGTATGATTTAGTAGAGGGTTTTTTTGTTTGTTTGTTTGTTTGTTTTTTGGGCTCTAGGAATGCTATTACCATTTGTTTATATGGAAAAAAAATTGGCATTCCCAGAAATATCCTACTTTCAGACAGGGGAAACCTGTATCCCTGTTAGCTGTTGAAATTCTGTGCTGAAATTTGATTTCCTCTTATTTACTTTTGCTGCAAGAGGAAGCATCCTCAGCTTCTGTAAGGGAACGGCCACCTGAAGAAGTTGCAGCTCGCCTTGCACAACAAGAAAAGCAAGAACAAGTTAAAATTGAGTGTGGGTAAAAGGATGGCTTCTTGAGTGCTTCAGGTCATATCTATCTGTTGCTTTCTTCTTCAGTCATCACACAAATTTTTCATCTATTAGCTAGTTGTGGTTTCTTTTGTTTCATTAGTAGCATTTTTCTATTCACCACCTTTATTTCACCATTTGTCCTCTTTCATCCAAATTTCTTTCACCCAGGTGATGAGGGCTCTTATTCTACAGTTGGTAAGAGTTCTAAATAATACACATTCTTTCTCCCTTTTGTTTTTGTTGTGGTTAATGCTAAAGATTATTTATACTCTGGGATACAGAGTATTTGTGTTTTGGCAACTATCCTAAGAATCATAAATTTATTGGTATGTGTCAGAATGGTTCACACTCTGGTTTATATCTAGCCTTTCTTCTAGTGACCCCCTTATCTGACATTGGTAGGGATCTAATGTCCCCCTCATTGCTGGTTTTCAGCTAACTGAAACTTGTTCCTCTTAAGTTTCAATTTTCTGTCAAGTTTATTAATGCTTTTTTATAAAGATACTAGATGTCTAAAAATATATTTCCTGTCTGAAACAGGGCACATAGAACATACTTATTGTACTGTGTTACAGTGTATTGATGTCTCTGAAGGTTGTAGCTATGTAGCTTTTTGCTGGATTGAGATGTTTCTTTCTTTTTTTTTTTTTTTAAGATTTATTTATTTATACAAGCACTGGGTACAGTCAGAAGCGCGGGAGGGTGAGAGAATTCACCAGAGCGGGGAGCAGAGCAGGCAGAAGGACTGAAGTACACTGCTGAGGGGAGCAGCGGGCGGCAGGAGAGGTCTGCGCGCCATGTGGGACCCTCCGGGGGCCGGGGAGCAGCCGGGGATCGAACCGGCGCCGCAGAGGCTGTGGGCAGCTTCGCAACCCAGCGCTTAACTGCTGCGCCACCAGGGAGGCCCGAGATGTTTCTTTTAAATTCTTTTTTTTTTTGGTTTTTTAAAGATTTATTTTTTATTTATGCAATAGCTGGGGTACAGGCCAGAGACGGAGGGTGAAAGGATTCACCAGAGACAGAGCGGGGAACAGAACAGGCAGATGGACCTAAAGCATTGCTGAGGGGAGCAGCGGGTGCCACAGGAGAAGTGTGCCGGGCCATGTGGGAATCTCCTGGCCTGCCGGTGAGCGAACCCATGCTGCAGAAGCTGCAGACAGCTTCATAGCGCTGTGCTCAACCTGCTGCGCTACCAGGGGGGCCCTCTTTTAAATTCTTACAGCAGTTCTTTATAGTTTTTGTTTTGTCCCTATCATTGATTTCTGTTTGTCTTTCTGACTTGAGTGGTTTCTGTTATTATGTGTTGGCCTACTCTGTGGAGGCAAGTTTGTTAGAATTGTGTAAAGAAGAGAAGAGACCGAATGAATATAGGTATAGGGTGTGAATTTTGCTACTTGGATTTTGTTTTTGTTGTATCCTTTGAGTTCTTGGCCATGTTATATAAGTAGTTGAGGATATTGAATAAATGAATTCCAAAAAAGTAAAATATTTCTGTACTCTTTCCCTTTTCTCCTGAATCCTCCATAAGTCAGAATCACTATTTTCTTTTATTCATTATTTTTTCTTTACCTTCCATCTTTCTCCTTGTATCATATGGCTACCTTGAAATAATTTGTAAATTTAAAATGGAAATGTCTGTTGTTTTAACAAGTCTCTTTTTTTCTTTGTCAAGTTCTTTTTAATTTTCATTTTGAGCAAAGTGAAAATTACCAAGATTTTATCACTTCTTAATTTTTGCTCAGACTTTACTTTAAAAATGTATATATCAGTATGCATGTGAGTGGAGGGGTGTGTGTATGTATAATTTTTATCCAGAATCAAAACACAAAAAAATCAAACTAAAACTACATCAAACTAGAAAGCATCTTTGCAGCAAAAGAAACAACAGAATGAAAAGGCAGCTTGAGGAATGGGAGAAAATATTTCCCTAACATATCTGATAAGGGATTAATGTCCAACACATATTTGGAATTTGAACACAAATAACAACAAAAAAAAATCAAAGATATTAAAGGCCAGTGATCAGAAGTCTGAGGACTGCTGGGATCTGTGGGCCTCTAAAATGGTTTTTTACTTTAAAATGTTATTTGTGCTTGGATGTCTACTATTAACTCATGTATGTCATGAAAACCAGGTACCATATTTTTCCTCCATTACCTATTTCTTTATTAGCCCCTATGTCTTCAGTTGAATTTCAGTCTTACATTCATGTATTGATCATTATTAACGTTCTCCTTTTATCTGTGATGCAGAGGTATTGTGTTTGGTTTATCAGGTTCCATTTAGTTCATTTCTCACTTATGCTTCTTTTGCTCAAAATCACTTTTGTTTTTGTCTCACCTGCCAAATATAGTCTTCCTGTTTTTGTCATCTGATACTTGATAATGTTCTCATTGACTTTCTTTGATCAAATGACATTGTTTCATTTTAGTGTTGTATCTAAAATCATCCCTTGTTTTACTTTTTTAAAAAATAAGGGTTCTCTGACTCCTGAAGCAACTTGCAGAAATGTGATCTTAATAGGTGGTAGCCTCTGCTGTTTCTTGAGTCCTTTTGTGGAAAACACAGTCCATTTCCAAGCTTTTCTGTTTGCTTTTTTTTTTTTTTGGGGGGTTCATCTTTTTCTTTCTGTTGTCTGCCTGTTATCACCGTGTATCTCAGTGATACAGATAAATTGAGTATCCCTGCTGAAGAGATGAAAATGGGCACCTCTTTCTCCCTGTGGATTTATATCATCATTACTTAAAATGAAAACAGTATCTGTGGTTATGCTGAATTTATATAGCTTCTAATAGGTAAGAGGGGCTGTAGTGTCCTAAACCTTGTTCTTCCCATTTGAAGCATATGCTAGCTGCCTTTTAGCAATTTTCATTTTAAAAAGACCCAAAACACTTTATTTTGAAATAATTCAGATATACTGAAAAATATTATGATGAAGCCTCTTAGATCCATCTTCCAATGAATATTTTGTTATACTTTTAATTGAAACTTTGATTCCTTAAATCTTAATGGGTTTTCACACTTTGGGGGAAATGCAGTGGAGGACTCGGGAAAAAAGGTCTAAAATAAAGAAATAAAGTCATTTGGGAGGAGGGATCTGTTCTTTAACTGTTTTGTTTTTTTTCTTTAGCTCTAGTCAAAAGCTTAGAAGATGCTCTGAGCCAAACTGCTTCCATTACTGTGCAGGCAATTGCAGCTCAAAACGCTGCAGTCCAGGCCGTCAATGCACATTCCAACATGCTGAAAGCAGCCATGGACAATTCTGAGGTGAGCCAGAGAATGATTAGACATGTAATACTTAGGAGACTGATTTCTTCTTGATAGTGTGGCATGTCTCTCCCTAAGAATAGACTGTAGTAATTGTGTTTTTTTCAAAAACCAAGACCGGAAAAGCCTTTGAATGTTCTTTTCAATGAATTTTGTTATCTTATAGTAGTAATCTGGTTCTAATTACTTTCTTATTAGTTATTGACTACATTTGTTGTTTGCTTTGTTATTTTTGGTTTTAAAATCATCACCCATTTCCTTATATGAACTTTTAATTTTGAGATACTTTTAGATTGACATACAGTTTGTAGGCAACCCTGTTACTTTAAATACTTATGCTGGTTATTTAACTTCTCTTGACCACTTCAAAAATAAAATAATTGCATAGATTTAAAAATATAATGCTGTTACTTAATTTCTTTTGTAGTTGTTATTCATTATTTTGTATTGTTATTCATTATTTTAAAATGAGTGTTGATATACCAGTTTGTTTAAAGAGTAAAAGTAAATTTTAGGGATTAGGATCATGCATTATCTATAAAGTTACTTTACCACCATAATGCTGACTTAAAAATGTAAACACTTCATACTGTTTTGGTCCTGTGTACATATATGACAAAATAGTTAAATTAGATTCTGATAGAAGCAGCCAGAAGCTACAACCTCTGAAGACTTAAAAGAAAATTGTTTTATTCACAGTCTAAAAAAGAAAATTAAATTTTGGTCAGGAAAATAGAAATCATACAGAGGGTATTTCATATGCTAGTTATATAGGCGTGGAATGGAAATTACATGATACCAGAGAGTTAGGTTTGAACCCAAGTGGGCCATTATTTTAGAAGGACACTGATTTCTGATATTCTTGGTACTTTAAGTCTCTCACCTTTACTTTTGTGTTATGTTATATAAGAGGGTACTTCCTCTTCTCAGCAAACTCAGAATACGTTTTGCATGTCCATTCGATAGTATGAAATCCATTGCATCCAAGATTTTACAACTAAAATACACCTTATAATAGTAGTTAGCTGGATTAGTGTTAGTGTTAGGTATTACAAAATAACCAGAAAAATGTATAAACACAAATTTTGAAGTGGATTAAAATGAGCATAAGTTAAAAAATGGATTCCAATCTCTGTTTCTTCTAGTAAAAGAAGCTACCAGTGCATATGGGCTTTATAATATATACTGAATTACTTTCTCAAAGCAGTGTTTGGAAACAGTTGGCTTTCAGCATAGAGCAGTCTGGTGTCAGCTCTATGGAAAGCTTATTCTTGGATCTCGATAAGCATGAATGCCTTCAAAAATAGAAACATGTTTTGACTTCCAGACATGTCACCAACTGATGATATATGAGGCTGTTGGGTCAGTTATAAAGAGTTCTCTTAATACAATAGCAGGCCCATCTAAGAGCATGTTATAATCTTGGAAAATATTCGTTTGGCCCAAATTAGCATCCTTTCTTGATGCATTTTATTTTCCAAGATAGCTAAAGTTCACTGAAACATTTACTTATTTATATCATAAAATTAATTTGCTTTGTCACTTTGCAGCACTATATGTGTAGAACATGAAAACAACAAAAATGTGAGCTACAATGAAAGAGGAAAAGTGCCAATTACTTCCTCTAAAGCAGGGGCCCTTAACTTGGAGTTGTGTCTGTGTAAAGAATTCAGGGATGGGTTGAACTTGGATGGAAAATGTCTTTATTTTCCATAGCCCACTTCCTTCAGTTATGAATGTTGGCAACAAAACCCAGTAGCATTGGCAGTTCCCAAAGCTTTGTAACTAATAGAAAGCAAGGTATTTTCATACCATATTACGGTATTGGCCAAACTCTTGAAATATCACATATGACTTATTACTACACCTGAATTAGGGAATTTAATAGTACTCCCAAACCAGGTTGGCTCTTGGTTTCTTTTTTTTTAAAAGATTGATTTATTCATGCATACAAGAGCTGGGGTACAGGCCAGAGATGGCGGGGGTGAGAGGATTCACCAGAGACAGAGTGGGGAACAGAACAGGCAGATCGACCGAAGTACATTGCTGAGGGGAGCAGTGGGTGAGTCAGGAGAGGTCTGCTGTGCCATATGGGTTGCTCCCTGGCCGGCCGGGCATGGAACTTGTGCTGCAGAGGCTGCGGATTGCTTCATAGTGCGGTGCTTAACTCCTTGCACCACCAGGGAGGCCCCTGGCTCTTGGTTTCTATTCATGAAACAAAATATATTTTATGTCGATAATTCAGTGTAATTGGGTTCCTTTTTATAATCTTTAGTTTTATTTTTAAACATTGAAAATGAAATATTTTGAGAAACTTCCTGCCACAGTGGTCCAGTGGCAAGCTTAATTTACCATAAGAGACTTGTTCTTTAAACTCTGTTTATAATAAATGTCTTTAAAATGGACACCATATGCTACATGCCAGTGGAAACGTAACATGTATTTTCTGAAGGATAATTCTGAATGACTACAGTTAGAGGTATTGCTTCTGCCAAGCCTTCCTCTCTGAATGGTAGGCCTGAGGTTGCTGGCAGAACTACATGAGTGTCTATAAAGAGAAGATGCTAGTTGGGTATCCAGGGCACTAAGATGGCAGGCATGTTTTGGGTGTGCAGCAAGTGACCCATGTAGTGGCCCTCTCTGGTGATTTGAAATAAAATTATTGAGCCAATTTAGTCATTTTTTCCCTAGATAAATACATTTTATTCTTTGCTGTTTAATATATTCCTGTTTATCCCCAGGGTCTCCTACCACAGTGTGTTTTCAAGATAAGTCATAAGTGAGTTTGCTTCACATCTACATAAAACACATGTTATATATGCACTGAGCAAAGGAAAAAAAAATATTTAAAAATAGTTAGGGCCTCCCTAGTGGCGCAAGGGGTTAAGCACCGCACTATGAAGCAAACCGCAGATTCTGCAGCATGCATTTGATCCCCAGCCTGCCAAGGAGAAACCCACATGGTGAAGCAGACCTCTCCTGTCTCGCCTGCTGCTCCCCTTGGCAGTGTGTTTCAGTCAGTCTGCATGTTCTGTTCCCTACTCTGTCTCTGGTGAATACTCTCATCCCCCACATCTCTGGCCTGTACTCCAGCTCTTGTATGCATAAATAAATCAATCCTTAAAAATAAATAAACAAACAAATAAATAAATAAAAATAGTTGATGGTTAATTTAAAAATTGTTTAAATTAGTTCAGGTAGTTTCAAATAGCATTCCACTCATTGTGTATATGATGCAGAATTGGGGCAAAAGGACATTAGATATGTATGCCTTCAGTGATTTGGGTCCTTGTACCTCTTGTTGGGTGGGCATCTTGCTGCTCTGAGTTTGATTTTAAGGAGGTGGGTTTCTTTTGGGTAGTTTGGTTTGTATGATGTGCCCTGTTAAGAATGAACCAGCTCTGCTCAAGAAGAGGCAGTCAGTTCCAGTGATAGAACAAAAACATGTTGGATATGCCTAAGAATTTTTCTTTCTTTTTTTTTTTTTTAAAGATTTATTTATTCATGCATACCAGAACTGGGGAACAGGCCAGAGATGTGGAGGGTGAGAGGATTCACCAGAGACAGAGTAGGGAACAGTGCAGACAGATTGACTGAAATACACTGCTGAAGGGAGCAGCAGGAGAGTCAGGAGAGGTCTGCTGCGCCATATGGGTATCTCTCTGGCCGGGGATCAAACTTGTGCGGCAGTGGCTGCACACAGCTTTATAGGCTGCGTCTTAACCCCTTGCACCACCAAGGAGGTTGGTGCAAGAAATTGTACTAAGAAATTTTCAAGGAACACTTTTCTTAATAACATGTTGATCATTCTATAGGAGGAGTAAGAATCCTACAAATGAATAAATTTTCTTCTACTTAAGCGATGATTTTAGTTCACAAACCTACAATTAAAATTTTAAGCATTGGCAGCTCTTCCCCCAAGCCTGCCCACCTGTGTCTATGCAGGCATCTCTCTTAATAGACCTGTCCCTTTCAGGGGCATCTTTCTTGCCTGCTTGTGTTTGTGCAAACATCGTCTTCTCCCTTCTTTTTTTTTATATGATAAACCTGCCCTTTTGGATGATATATCTATTTATCTATCTATCTATCCATCCATATATATGTGTGTACATATGTATAAAAAATAAAATTTTAAGCTTTGGTGCTCACAAAAAGTGATTTAATCAGCAAACATTTATGAAGAATTGCTGTTCTTATTAATCTTTTTGCTTCATACTCCTTTTGAGAATAATAAAAAAATACCATCTCTTCTCAGAAAATACTTATCTACATTGAAACACAAACTTTCACAGTTTTGGTGGGAGGGGATGATTGATGGGAGATGGCTCATGGACTTCTTTTAGCCTACCACCAACATTAGATTAAAAGATTCTACTTTGGGAAAATAATTGTACATAGTTTTATTGTATATAGTTTTGTATATTTTGTATCAGTTTATATATAATTTAATGTCGCTTGTTTCTGCATTTGTGATGTCCTGTCCTGACAGTGGCAGTTACTCATGTTTATATAATTTAAAATTTCATGTTTAGGTTTCAGGAGAGAAGAAATCGGCTCAATGGCGCACGGTGGATGGTGCATTGAAGGAACGCAGAAAGGCAGTAGATGAGGCTGCTGATGCCCTTCTCAAAGCCAAGTAATTACTCATGGATTTACAAGTAATTAGGGCCTCCTGGTATCTTTGTTTTTACTGGATTTTCTTTGTTCTGTCTATATAGAAAGAGGAGGAAGAGAAATCTTTCCCTCTGTTACTGATCTCTAGTTGATCTCTATTGGTATCAGGAGCATAAAGGTTTAAAAAGGAGAGAGAATAAAATACAATTAGATCAAAATAAATTTGGCAGAAACCTACATGAAGGATCTTGTCTAAAAAACCCGTTTTGTTTGGAATATTGCTTAGGCAATGTGTCTCTACAGATTTACTGAGATTTCTGCCGTTATTTCAATATTTTTCTGGGATGGTTTGAGCATCCCAGACTTAGAATTTTTATTAGAATCTCATTGCCTTAACTACCAAAGTAGTTAGTATAGGTTTAGTTTATAATCACCTCAACCTTGATTCCTGGATGTTGGCTAAAATTAGCATCAAACAAACTAACTGATTATAAGATCAGCCTCTGGTGATAGAAATCTACATTTGAATAAAAGCTCTAATGGAATTATTTTTCATTCAAAATTTTGCTGTCTTTCTCAAAAAAAAAAATTCATTATTGTTAGAAAAAGAGGATTCTTCTAATAAAGCCAGCATACTTTTTTGGAGATGTAAGACATTGTTCATGTTTACTAGACCATGAGTCTGAATTGTCAGTTCTGTCTTTGTGGTGGGTAGACCATAGGCATCTGACCTGTGAAATATTCTGAGTTATAAGGGCTTCCTGAGACTCTGGTATTTGCTAAGGCTGCTATTTGGCTTTCTTCCTGGCTTTTTACCTTCCTTAAGTTCTCTCATTGGCAGTGGAGTCAGCCTAGTCCTTGCAAAAGCTGCCATTCATGGATTACTCTCAAAGTGACAAGCATTGTGCCAGGCACATCCCATAAATTGCCTTTATCCCTGTAGAAGAGTGTGCAGCAAAGGATAGGCTGCTCTGAAGCCAAATCCAGGTCTGCTTCCTGAGTCCTAGTTTGTTTTTATTTTTTTAAGATTTATTTATTTTTATACAAGAGCTAAGGTACAGGTCAGAGGTGTGGGAGGGTGAGAGGATTCACCAGAGACAGAGCGGGGAGCAAAACTGGCAGACTGACTGAAATACACTGCTGAGAGGAGCAGCGGGCGAGTCAGGAGAGGTCTGCTGCGCCATGTGAGATTCTCCCTGGCTGGCTGGGGTCGAAATGGCACTGCAGAGGCTGCAGACAGCTTCTCAGGGCTGCGCGCGCTCAACCCGCTGCCGGGGAGGTCCCCTGAGTCCTACTTTTGAAGCCCATGTCTTCTATACACTATGTTGCACTTTTCTGCTTCATACTAGTAAATCCACTTCTGAACAAGGTGTTTTCGGTTATTGATGAGAACCTCTCTGCCTGTTGACTATGAAAAAACATTAAGTACTTTTTTAAAATTGGATGTTTTCATAGACCTTTAAGAGTTGTATATTGTGTTAACTTAAAGCTCTAATAAAGTTGGCAAGGATTAATACTAAATATTGTCTTACTGGTTTCTAGAGAAGAGTTAGAGAAGATGAAAAATGTAATTGAAAAGGCGAAGAAGCAGGAAGTTGCTGGGGCCAAATCTCATATAACTGCTGCTGAAGGGAAACTTCACAACATGATAGTTGATCTAGATAATGTGGTCAAAAAGGTATGTTTCTTAGGTCTTGTACATTTATTTTTTATTTTTAAATATAATCCTTTAGAGGATTTTATGAATTCATGAAAATAGGATTTCTTCTACCTTCTCTCTCCCTTTTCTTCTATAAAGAATATTATTTGTTGCTAATTTTAAAAACTTGCCTTGGAAACAAATGAATTGTTTAGTATTACTGATACTTTTTATAATAGGTAATATTTTAGGTGATGATTGTTATTGCTTATGAAAACTTCTGTTTTACTGCAAATCTGTCTGTACTGGTGTGATCTATATGAGTTGTGTCCTGTGACAGAGAGAAAAATGGACCATGGCACAATAAGATGAGAAAGGACTGGCTGTAGTATGAGTAGAATTAGAAGGTGCAAAGGCAAGGCTTCGTGCCTTTTTCTGAACTGACGCACACACACACTCTCTCTCACTGTTTATTCATTCCCAACTGAACATAAATAATAAATGATTATCATTTCTCTTTTTTAGAATGGTTTTGGCACTTTTTGTTCATTTTAAGCGCATATCCCTTGTGTGTGTTCAGGTCCAAGCAGCTCAGTCTGATGCTAAGGTTGTGTCCCAGTACCGTGAGCTAGTGGTCCAAGCCCGGGATGACTTTAAACGAGAACTGGACAGTATCACTCCAGAAGTCCTGCCAGGGTGGAAAGGGATGAGTAAGTACAATTCAAGTGTAGATATTATTTCCTTTTTTTTTTTTTTTTTGGCTCTGTCCACAGCTTTATTGGTCTACTGGGGTGGGCCCCCTGTTGACGTACTCCTGGCAGCGTCTAGCTCGGGCTCCAGCGTCTAGGTGCCAGAGAGACTTTTTCCTTTGTTTTTAAACAACTGATGAAATTTGTTTCAGTTCCCTTTATCTAATCCAAACCCCTCAGATGCATATTTCAATGAAACAGTGCTTTCAGTATTTTATTTCAGTCATATTCATTCATGACAGGTGATACATCTGTGACAATACTTCCATGGTTTTAGTCATAGTGGACATGATTTAGTTCCATAATCTGCAATTCCATTCTAGTCTCTGTTACTCAGGAAAAACCCCAAAAACAAAAAGCCCCAAGTTTGGAATCCAAGTGAATGAGGGGTACTTTATAATAGAGAACTCAACAGGGACACTGCAGTGGAAAAGGAAATCTGTGTATTTCAACTTGTAAATAGCTCACATTTCTGGGAACTTTTGATGGCTAAGCAATTATACAAAGTAATTTTGGTGAAGTACCACCAGAGTAGTAAGAGTCACTGAGATTACCAGTCTCAGCAAATTAAAAATACTATTTAAATGCTACCACCTTTTAGAGTAGTTACAGGCCTCTGAAGGTTATCAAGTCTGTATTACAGAAACTGGGCTAAGGACTAGTACAGGAATATATCTGCGTAATAACCAACCAGGGAGATTTTTATGTCAAGTGGAGCTAGGCTGTCAAAAAAACTTACTCAGACATTTAGTCTGTTGAATGCAGTTGATTCATTTTCGAGGGAGATAGCAGATTCTTGTCAAGAAAAGAAAAAGGCAGGACTTAAAAGACAGGAGGAACACAGTTCAATCTGAAAACAGAGACTCTTGTTTGCACTTACTTATTTTTAAAGATTTATTTTTATACAAGAGCTGGGGTACAGGCCAGAGGCGTGGGAGGGTGAGAGGATTCACCAGAGACAGAGTGGGGAGCAGAACGGGCAGACGACCAAATACACTGCTGAGGGGTGCAGTGGGCCCAACAGGAGAGGTCTGCCATGCCATGTGGAAATCTCCCTGGCTGGCCGAGAATTGAACTGGCACTGCAAAGGCTGCAGACAGCTTCACAGTGCTGCACTCAACCCGCTGTGCCACCTGGGAAGCCCATTGCTTGTACTTATTTAAACTGAGTAACAGCTTGCAAAGAGGCAGTATGGACATTATCCTTGTACAGGCTTAGTTGAGCCACTTCTGCACCATTCCCCTCATAAGATTTTCTCTAGGCTTGTGCTTCGTTGAGGTTACAACTGAAACAGATGTAATCACCCCAGACTGACCTTCTTTGACCATCTTTCTCCACAAGTCACTCTGTCACTTAACACTGTTTTATCCTTTTGAAAGTCTTAGTCATTGGTTTGTGTGTTTGTTATAAAGCTACATTGGTAGGGCCTCCCCGGTGGCACAGTGGTTGAGCGCTGGGTTGCGAAGCTGCCCGCGGCCTCTGCAGCACCGGTTCGATCCCTGGCTGCTCCCCGGCCACCGAAGGAGGGTCCCACATGGTGCGCAGACCTCTCCTGCCACCCGCTGCTCCCCTCAGCAGTGTGCTTCGGTCCTTCTGCCTGCTCTGCTCCCCGCTCTGGCTCTGGTGAATTCTCTCACCCTCCTGCGCTTCTGACTGTACCCAGTGCTTGTATAAATAAATAAATAAATCTTTTTTTTTTTTTTTTAAATGCAAGTATTATATAAAGAAAATTAAAGCTACATTGGTAGATAGTAGATGGTAAGGGGTCTAGGTTTACTGACATAAAATCAAAGTTGAAAGGACAATAGAGGCTTTGCCTGTGGAGAGCTAATTATGAACATCAATCCTAGGAATTTTTTTAACCCTAGAAATTTGCATTATTATGTAAAATTCTTGTCTTCCCACTACATGATATCCTGCTAATTTTTTCCATGCCAGCTTCTGAAGTTTTTAACATTTTAAAATTCCTTTGCTGAATTTGAAAAAGTCCATTGTAAAATATAAAAACACTAAAGCATTTGTTTTTAACCCTTAGAGGATATTCAGCAATGTCTGAAGATGTTTTTGTTTGCCGCATTGGGAGTGTGCTATTGGCCTCTAGTGACAAGTCAGAATTTAGTAAACTATTCTGTGAGCTAATGCAAATGGTATAAATGAGGACTCTTATTTCTTGTGTAAAAATTAAGATTATGACTTAAGCAGAAATAGAAATGAGTCCTGGAAACCAAAACTACTTTTAATATCGATAGCTTGTATTTTTTAAAATGTTAGAATTTATATAATTTTATGATCCTTTTAAATTTTAGGAAATAAACTGCTATTTTGACTTCTAATACTAATATATCCTTTTTATGTTAATAGTTCCTGGGTCCTTGTTTCCTTTTAGATATTCTTATCTAATGATCAGTAATTTAAATATGTATTTTTTTTTTTTTAAATTTGTCTTCTTTTCCTTTGTAGGTATTTCTGACCTAGGTGAGTAAATATATGTGTATTTATGGTTTAAAGCTTTTATTTTGAATCTTTAAAGACTGAAGTGTCTTTTTTAACCTATGATTCTATACTAAACCATCTGAATAACATAAAGTAGAATTATGTTGCATGTGATCAATCTGATTTAGATATTTCTGGTGTCTGTGTGCTCTCTCAGGAACAAAAATGTTTTATTATGTGATTGCAAACCTTTAGTGTGATATTTTTAAGCTTTTATAAAATTTCAAACATTAATAAGCAGAACAATAACTATAAATGAGTCCTAATGGAACCATCACCCAAATTCAGCATTATTTAGCACCTGGCCTATTTGTTTCATTTATTCCCCCAGCTTATGTTAAAGCAGATCCCAGATATCATGTATTTCCACTTGTAAATTGTTTTAGTATGTTTTTATAAAAACATAATCACCATAACATTTTTATATCTAAAACAATACTTCCTTTATGTCATCAAATGTCTATTCAGTGTTCAGATATCTCCAATCATTTCCTAGAATGAGTTTTTTCTTTTTAAGATTACACTTTAACAGGATACATTTATTAGGAAAAGGAGAAAAAAAGAGGCACGTGCATAGTCACAGGTGGGCAGGAAACTGCTAGAATGAGTTTTTATAACAGTTTTGTTTAACTCAGTGTCCATAGGAGCTATACATGTTGAATTTTGTCAGTAAATCTCTTCCAACTTTGGCTTTTATTTTTCAGTTTATTGTACAAGTGAATAAACTGTACAGTATTCCCCACATTCTGTATTTTGGCATTAGAGCTATAACTCTTAACTTGTGTTAAGCCGGTAGAGCACTTTTGGAGTGTGAGATTTTAGGTGAGAAATACATGTTTTAAGCCTATATCAGACTCTTTGGGCATGAGTATTTTATTTTTTATTTGTAAAGATTTATTTATTTATGCATACAAGAACTAGGGTTCTTGTATGCATAAATAAATGCGGGAGGTGAGAGGATTCACCAGAGACAAAGTGGGGAACAGAACAGGCAGATTGAAACACACCGCTGAGAGGAGCAGTGTGTGAGTCAGGAGAAGTCTGCTGCGCCATGTGGGTTGCTCCCTGGCCGGGGATCGAAACTGTGCTGCGGTGGCTGCGAATCGCTTCATAGATTGTGTCTTAACCCCTTGCGCCACCAGAAAGGCCCCAACATGAGTATTTTAATAAAGCTCTACAGGTGATTCTGATTGGCAGCACTGGTAATACCCATCACTGTCCTAGATGATACCTGTTAAGAATAGGAGTGAGTGAGAACAAAGTGGGGAGAAAGCACAGTGGAATATGATGGTGGACTGCGGGTATTTTAGTGATGGGAGCGCTATGGTAACAGTACCAGAAGGGTGGCAGGGAAAATCCTGTACTTGCAAAATACAAACCCAGTGTTACCTCACTAGATTTTTTTTTAATGCCAAAAAAAAAAAAAAAAAAAATTCAGGAACAAAATCTCTTATTAGGGAAAAGTCTGATAGATTTTGAATTTGATTTGAATTTTAGCAGAAAAGAATCTTATTGGATGCCCATTACAATCATGGTTATGCATGGAAGAAAATATAGATGAGATTGTTTATGTAAACTTCATCTTTAGAGGCAAAGTTATGGTAAGTTGATAAAGCTGAGTTATAATTAGTTCAGACTGGAAATAATAGTTTGTGTTCCTGGAAAAGACTGATTAAAAACTTGAAGGCCTACCTAAATTGCTTTGCTGGGGATTGAAAACACCTTAGCTGTTGGACACGAGCTGTGGATTTTTAATTGCATTGGTGAATCTAAATTTCTTTTCAAATGTTAGCTACTTTTTGCTGTTCTTTACAGCTGTTTAAATTATAGTCAACTGTAGCAAGGTACCTTGTTCATACGTAATTTTGGTAAAATCATTAACAATTTAATGTGGTTTTCTATTTAGCCGGCAAGCTGTCTACAGATGATTTGAACTCCCTGATTGCTCATGCACATCGCCGCATTGATCAACTAAACAAAGAGCTGGCAGAACAGAAAGCCAAAGAGAAGCAGCACATTGCATTAGCCTTGGAAAAACAAAAGCTGGAAGAAAAGCGGGCATTTGATAGTGCAGTGGCAAAAGCATTAGAACATCACAGAGGTGAAATACAGGCTGAACAGGAAAGAAAGGTAGAAGAAATGAGAATAATTGCCTAACATTTCAAGTAGATTCAACTTGAGTACCTATTTTTAGATATAATACTGTCATTCACTGACTGTAGAATACTAGGTTTAAGTTATGCTTATCTGCTTCTTGAATGGAACTGTGGCTCTTGTTTTTCCAGTTAAAACTCCTTATTTTGTTGTTGTTAAAGATTTATTTATGCATACAAGAGCTGGGGTGCAGGCCAGAGATATAGCAGGTGAATGGATTCACCAGAGACAGAGTGGGTAGCAAAACAGGTGGACTGGCTGAAATACACTGCTGAGGGGAGCAGTGGGGCGAGACAGGAGAGGTCTGCTATGCCATGTGGGTCACCTCCCTGGCTGGGGATCGAATTCATGCTGCAGTTGCTGTGGATTGCTTCATAGTGCTGCTGCGTCTTAACCCTTTGTGCCACCGGGGAGGTCCTCATAAATATTTATGTACTGACTGAATGGGTTCATTATTTTGTTTCTGAGAAAAACTAAGTTATAAATTCTAGGTACTTGGTGTAAAATAATTTATACTATGACCCATGACTGGGTAATTGTTAGGGAAGACATGATTGATTTTTGATATTTTTTATTTGATTTGGCCTTTGCTGAATCTAAATTCGTATTCAAAAGTTTCCTTGTAGTTTTGCTTAGAAGTTAATGGTATTACCTACCAGACATTTATTAACTTTCTTAACAGTTCTTCAGAGTAGGTATTATTCTTGACAAGTGAGTAAATGGACACTTGAGAATATAATTTCCCTCATGGTCACACAGAAGATTATGGTGAAAATGTGTTTGATCTCAATTCTTCATAGTTACATTTTCCCATGATCTGGAATTTGTTACTGCTTAAGGTAGTGTGTGATATAGGAAGTGATAGTGTTTGTTTTGTATGAGTGGCACCCTGGTGTTGTGTATGAAATGCAGGTGTTGGGGCCAGAGATACCCCTTGTTTGAAATTTGATTTTTTGCCACAGGCGTGTGACCTTGTTTAAGATGCCTTCCAATGTCTGGATTTCTTTTTTTTTTTTTTTTTTTAAGATTGATTGATTGATTTATATAAGCACTGGGTACAGTCAGAAGCACGGGAGGGTGAGAGAATTCACCAGAGCCAGAGCGGGGAGCAGAGCAGGCAGAAGGACCGAAGTACACTGCTGAGGGGAGCAGCGGGCAGCAGGAGAAGTCTGTGTGCCATGTGGGACCCTCCTCTGGTGGCCGGGGAGCAGCCGGGGATCGAACCGGCGCTGCAGAGGCTGCGGGCAGCCTTGCAACCCAGCACTCAACTGCTGCGCCACCAGGGGAGGCCCTGTCCGGATTTCTGATTCAAATAAAAATTACATATAAAGTATATGTACATTCACTCAGCAAATCATAGGGGTTCAGTTATAGAAACTTACATTGTTGTTGCTAGTCTTTCTCTTTTCCAAAAACATGTAGAGAATTGAGAAACATTACTATGTTTACGATTGCAGGTAGAGGAAGTTAGAGATGCCATGGAAAATGAAATGAGGACTCAGCTTCGCCGACAGGCTGCTGCTCACACTGATCACTTACGAGATGTCCTTAGGGTACAAGAACAGGAACTGAAATATGAATTTGAGCAGGTGAGCACCTGCTATAAAGCATCAAGTCCCCTACAATCTCCTTTTCTCCTTTGCATTACTAATAGTCTCTCCTTTCTTTTAATATACTCTTTGTCATTCTCTGTGCAGATATGGAAAAATGGAGAAAGATTTCTAATGGTTCTTAGCCATTTGAAGTAAGGCTTTTGTATATCTGCAGCCTGTTCTTTATATGCAGGTGTACATATGTGGAGTTGAACAGATGTGTTTTGTATATATTTCCTGGTCATTCTGAGCCTTTAAAACTTGGAGAGCTAGTACAGGGCATTTTAGAAATGCAGATAATACTTGACATGTATGCCCTGTGCTTTTCCCCCACAAACTCTTGTGAATTATGTGGTAGTGCTCAGATTTTTTAATCTGTGGAAACTACCAGAGTGGCTAAGTTTGGGAATCACAGCAGATCATTAAGGATATCATTAGTTATAATTAGTTTCTGCTCAATGAGTCATTTATAATAATTTACTATTTTGTGTTACAAGAGAGAAATGAGATTTTCCAAGTGAGAAAATCTTCCAGAAAATTGAAATTTATGCCGATATGAAAAGGTACTTTAAAGTCTATTTGATAGGTCATTTTCTGAGAAAAATGACACTCATTTGTGTTTGTGCACATACATTCTCGGTTTTCTCCATGGCTTTGTAAAAAATCTCACTGATTATGTTGTCTCTTGTGAAGGGAGGGCATAGAAGCCAGATAGGATAAGCTCTTAAATAGAGGAGTATAATTACTTTGTTTAGGTGACAGTATAGTTATTGCTTTGCTTTCATAAAATATCTCACTTTTATAGCTTACTTCCTCTAATAGTTGCTTTCTTCAAAAAATCTGTAGAAAATTATACATCAAGTGTTAGTCAGGAAATTTTTGAAACATTATATGCTAATGTAGAAGTTTGATCACAACTGTTTTGAGATTTTAAATGCCCTTTCTGGAGAAAGCAGTAGCTAGGAGACTTAAGTGTTGCAACAAGTGATGGGCCTTGAGATAACATCACTTTTTTTCCTGTACACTATTTATATTTTATTTCAGGACTTAGCTGAGAAACTTGCTGATCAAGAATTGCAGTTTCGTCGACTCAGCCAAGAGCAAGTTGACAACTTTACTCTGGATATAAACACTGCCTATGCCAGACTGAGAGGAATTGAACAGGCTGTTCAGAGTGAGAAAATAACTTCTTACAATTTTATTTAGTCCAACTTCTTAGTATAATTTCTTGTTATGAGGAGCATTGAAGATACTGAAGTCCCTCTACTTAAATTTTATTTAGTTCCTAGAAAATTAGCCCCTGATTTGATAAGTATGGAATATAGAGAGTTGTGAAAGTAAATTAAAAAGAATGTAAAAAATTAAATCTAAATAACAAGTTTTACTCACTAAATGACCTACATGAGATTCCCAACACTCTTTAGTTACATCTTAATGTGACTTGAATGGAGAAAAAGATCAGTAGGGCCCAGTGCCCACCCTCCAGGCCCTGCTGACCTGTGTCTAAATCTTGTTGGAGGGTTATTTTGGAGCTGGTGGTTTGCTGATTCTACCCACCAAGTGGACAGAAGATATCCTGAGAACTCCATGTGCCACAATGAAAAGAAAATGTCCCGACAGTGAGGATGTTGATAACATGGATTTCTTTGGGATGTTATAGAAACTTTTTCTCAGAAAATATTTTAAAATAAGTTAGACACTGAAGTTATTTGAAGTCTTCCATGCATTTACAGGAAGTTTCTGATGGCTTTAAGGTCTTAGACTAATTTAAACATCATGTTTGTTTCTTAAACATTTCTGAAGATATATGTATCTGAATGAGGTGCACTGTCCTAGATGTCACAGGAAGAGGGGAGGACACTCAGTTGTGTTTGTGCACATACATTCTTGGTTTTTCCCATGGCTTTGAGCCCTCATTGATTATGTTGTACCTGTGAAGGCAGGGCATAGCGGCCAGATAGGAAAGAATAGCCCAGAAGTAAGTGGGTTTGGAAGAGGCACTCTCTGACCCTTTCTTCCATGTGGTGTGGACTGACTTGTTGATGATGCAGTAGTTTGATGGATACATGAGGACATGTAGTTAGAGAAAAAAAAATGTTTATTTTTTATTTATAGGTCATGCAGTTGCTGAAGAGGAGGCCAGAAAGGCCCATCAACTGTGGCTTTCAGTGGAAGCATTAAAGTACAGCATGAAAACGGCATCTGCAGATCTGCCCACTGTTCCGCTGGGTAGTGCAGTTGAGGCCATCCGAGTCAGCTGCTCTGATAGTGAATTTGCCCAAGCTTTAACTGCAGCTCTCCCTCCAGAATCCCTGACCCGTGGGGTATACAGTGAAGAGACCCTTAGAGTTCGTTTCTATGCTGTTCAAAAACTGGCCCGAAGGGTAGCAATGATTGATGAAACCAGAAATAGCTTATACCAATACTTCCTTTCCTATTTGCAGTCCCTACTCCTGTTCCCACCTAAGCAACTCAAGCCACCACCGGAGCTCAGGCCTGAGGATATAAACACATTTAAATTACTGTCATATGCTTCCTATTGCATTGAGCATGGTGATCTGGAGCTGGCAGCAAAGTTTGTCAATCAGCTGAAGGGGGAGTCCAGACGAGTTGCACAGGACTGGCTGAAGGAAGCCCGAATGACCCTAGAAACTAAACAGATAGTGGAAATCCTGACCGCATATGCCAGCGCCGTAGGAATAGGAACCACTCAAGTGCAGCAAGAGTAAGGTCTAGGAAGAGTTTTGTAAGTCATATTTCATGTCAAAGGAAATCTGAAGTGATGTATGGAGAGTTTGCAACAGGGTCCCATGGTGATCTAAAAATGAGCAGGTTACAAGCACTGTTTTAAATGTTAACACCTGTTGCATTTATATTATTTCCACTTGCTATCATGTCAGTGAACACCAGGAGTACATTCTTTGCAACTTGTGTAACATTTTCTGTTTTTCAGGTTTTACTGATCAGGCTTGTGAGCCAATCAAAATAATGTTTGTGATCCCTATTACTATTGATTTTGCCCTTGGAGCAAACTGAATAAAACAAAAAGATGGAACTGTCAGAGTTTATCTCTTTTCAAAAACTACCATTTTAAATTTGTTGTGTGTGCAGGAAATTTCCTTGAGAAGTAGCAACAGCTGAAGTGGAAGTTATGGGCACTCAGAATTTCTATGAATTGGGTCCCAGAAGACCAAGGCCTGTACTTTGGCTTTGAAGATTCTAGGGACCTACTTCCTTCTGATCAAACTCAAAAAAGTGATATATTTGTAATTGGGCATATGTCTAAGTGGTTGAAAAGCACTAGAAGAGTTGTAAATCCCAAGGTTTTCGCTGAAAGGAATTACATTTCATGTTGGGACCCAGTACACACACAGACACACGCCCATTTGTATATATACATGAAAATTAATACAACCACTGCTTCTTTCTACTCGTGATACACATTTGTTTTCTGTTCTGTGGCATTGAAAAAAAAAAATACTGCTTTCTCTACCCACAATTCATCAGCTCTCAAGATGTGTTGCAGCTCACATTTGCTTCTTTATGATACCTGGACTATGGTCCTCTTCCTTGAGTGGGGTTAGTGAACCTGTAGCCTTAAAGGGATTGAATAATTTTGTTACATCTTTGAACTGCTTTGCCATAAAATCCAGAGAACTTTAGTTCACTTCTCTGAAAATAAGGATAATTGCCATATTGGGTAAACATTAACAAACTCCTGTTTCTTGATTTATAATTGACTCCAAGGTACCACAGTTGCCTCCCATCTAATGTTCCAACTCTAATTACAATTTTTTTGTTAGGATTTATGTCTTCACAAGGAGATTCTTGCAGAGCAACATACCGCAAATCATGAAAAAGGGGAGGAGGGGCTTAGTTTCTATTTCTGCAGGTATATGAATTTGGATTGTTACATTCAAGTCTGTTTGATTTGGGGTTCCACTGGTTCATTTTGGTATCTGGGTTAACATTTCTTACGTTCTTTAGTGGATTTTCAATTCAACATGTCCACTTTCTCTGATTGGCTCATATGCTTCGGGGCACCTGTGGGCTGTTAAGTTTTTACTAGAAGATAAGGCAGTCTTAAATTCATCCTTTGAAATGAAGTGAAATTGCAGAATACATTAACTTGCAAAACTACCTGTCATATGTGCTTACAGTTTCTATTTTAATTCATGTAGTGTGTAGAGTATTAGTTTATAAGGAAATTAAATTTCCCTTGGAACCCGAGTACCTTCACACAAAATTATAAGAGCTGACAAGAGAGAACACTGAGTGGCTTATTTTAACTTTGTAAATCTAAAAATGAAGACCAATGGCTTTCATATCTTAGTATTTCCTTTAGCAAACCTCCGAACATCCACTGCATATTGTGAAACAGGATGGTGTTGGAAAGGGGACTCTGCTTGGCCAGGTGTTTCTCTTTCCGCGTGCCCATTAACACAGTCTTCCTGAGATGTCACTCAGCAACCATTCAAGTGAAAGCTGAGGCTTTACAGTTGTAGTGCACAGTTCTATTTTAAGAAGGTGGAATCCAAAGAGGAGAGGTTGGAGAAGGCAGATACAGGCTTGGTTGGTTCAGACAGGGCAGCTTCACTTCTGTATATTTTAATTTAAACCTTACATTAGGTGAACTTACTGTTTCCTTCCTGAGTGTGGTTAAGATAGGGTTCTACAACAGTCTTAAACACATGCCTCCCATCTAATGTTCCATCTCCAATCTTTGTTTCAATGTTTAAAGTTTTAAAAATGTAACAAGCTAAATGGTAACTTTAGACAGTTCTAAGTCATGCTATATATTCTTTAGCATTAACTTAAACCCTGTGCTCTCTTTAACAGGTTCTGGATAAATACAGTCTCCAAGTCCCAAATGAGTTGTTCAACCAACTTGTTTGAACTCAGTGCAGAACACACAATTTAACATAGAAGGAAAATAAAAAGAACACAATACCAATCCTCAGACCAGTGGTCCCATTCTGACCAAAGCTAAGCTGCTGTGGTTCCTTTCTTTGATGCATTAAGGGACCCTGAGGTAGGCTGGGGAATGTGAGAAGGCAGAGGAGACTGGGATTGAGGAGGGTTACTTAGTCACTGTCATTTTCTGTTTGGGGAGGGACATGGTTTCACTGGCTTGTTTTAGCAAGCAGTAGGGACACTGCCATGGGGGTCTTCAGGAAAAGGAAAGGTTTCTCAAGGAATGGAGGCAAGAGGCAGTGAAGGTAGAATAGCTTTTCCTGGGAATAACTTCTATTATGACCTTTATTCCTCTTGAATATTCTTTAAGAGTAAAATCTTGCTACACTCTGTAGCCTATCCTGGGACTTAATTGCTAGTGGTCTTTCTGAATCCTCAACAAAAGTCCACAACTATGAAGGTTGATAAACAGCTATAGGTTAAGGCTTCTGAGCAAAGCTGGAGACTCCTTCCATGCCCCAGGCTTTACACTTTTGTTAACTCATTGTCCTAGGCTGCTGCTTTATATCAGTAAAATAAAATACCCATTTCGCTCATACCCATTGCCACAGCATATCCCGTTTTGATGTTTTCCAAATTTTTGACCATGATCAGGAGTAACATCATTTACACCATAATCTGCTAATCCTATATGTGTATCCATACATCTAGCACGGTATAAAGCTTTAGTACAGATTTTGATTCATTTTATTGAAATATTCTAGTCATTCACAAAAATTGATTTCAGACTAATTTTAAAGACCTGACACTCCATATTCACCTTTTGTTAGAGGTCTGTTGAGCCAAATATCTGTCAATTTTTAATTTCTACGTATTGGTAGTTAACTGAGTCAACTGTGTATGAAGACTGCCTTACTATACTCTTACCATTTCATGAGCTTTCACTTCCATTGACTCTTTTGGCCTGGCTATTGGTTCATTTTGAAAGGCAACTAGGAGTTAGAGGAAACGCTTAGATTTTTAGGGTATGATGTTAGCTGTAGGTTTGTCAAATATGAACCATATACTACTCCTATATCCATTTTATTGTTTTTGTCATAACTGGATTTTGAGACTTGTCTAATGCTTCTGGCATCTATTGAAATGACCATAATTTCTGTCATATTGTTAATGTGGTATACAAAATTGATTGGCTATGAAGACCACTCACTCATCCCTGGGATAAATGCCACCTAAATCATAGTGTTTGATCATTTTAACGCATTGTTGAATTTAGTTAGCACTTAGTACTTGATGGATTTTTGCATGTATGTTCATCAGAGATATTGACCTGTAGTTTTCATTGTGATGTCCTTGTCTGATTTTTGGTGTCAAGGTAGTGGGCTTAATAGGTAAGTTGGGAAATGTTCCTTCCTCTTCAATATTTGGAAGTTTAAGAGGGCATTTAGGGGCCTCCCCGGTGGCGCAGCGGTTGAGCGCTGGGTTGCGAAGCTCCCCGCAGCCTCTGCAGTGCTGGTTCAATCCCTGGCTGCTCCCCGGCCACCGGAGGAGGGTCCCATATGGCACGCAGACCTCTCCTGCCGCTCGCTGCTCCCCTCAGCAGTGTACTTCGGTCCTTCTGCCTGCTCTGCTCCCTGCTCTGGCTCTGGTGAATTCTCTCACCCTCCCGCGCTTCTGACTGTACCCAGTGCATGTATAAATAAATAAACAAACAAATAAATCTTTAAAAAAAAAAGGGCATTTAGATCTTTGAAGGTTTGCTGTTCAGTGGAATTTACCAATGAAAGTGTCTGATCTGGACTGTGATTTGGGGACTATTCACTACTAGCAATCAGTCTACTGATTTTTTTTTATTTAAAGATTTATTTATACAAGAACTGGGATATAAGCCAGAGGTGGGGGGTTGGTGAGAGGATTTACCAGAGACAGAGTGGGGAGCAGATCAGGTGGATCTACTGAAATACACTGCTGATGGGGGCAGCAGGCAAGACAGGAGAGGTCTGCTGCGCCATGTGGGTCAGCAACCTGGCCAGGGCTGGCAGTAGCTTGATAGCGCTGTCTTTAACCCCTGCCCCACCAGGGAGGCCCTACTCAGATTTTCTTATTCCTTGTTCAGACCAAAAAGAAACTGACAGCAACACAGTTAAACAGTGGATTTTAGCACCCCACTTTAATCAGCAGATAGATTATACAAAACGAAACAATGGTCTTAAATGACAGGTTAGACCTGATTGACTTTTTAAGTCATATTCTACCTCAAAAAAAAAAAACCACCTAAATATTCTTAAATACACATGGAACATTTTCAAGGATGGAGATGTTGGGATATAAAACAAGTCCTTACTGGGGGACTATCTCCTCATTAACTACATAGCTGCGAAACATGTGAAAATTCACTTAGGACTTGATGTGGGGAGAGGTGTACCTACATTTTTGAGTATTGCACATGGTCCAGGAAGCAGGTGTTTGAAGGGCAAAACATAGGTTTCCGGTGTCTAATTGGAAACTGTGAACCAAGATTAAAGGCTAATCAGCCCTGTGCTTTCGTTCATTTGCTTTGGTATGCCAAGGGGCTAATGGAACAATGTACATAAATACTTAAGTAGCTAATGACTGTTTTCATCCTGTGTCCCTCCATTAGATGTCTTAATTTCTAACATTCTAGGAGAAAATATGAACCAATACTTAGGATTCTGAAGATGAATGGATGGGTCCTGGCTAGAAAGGGTCATAAATGTACATAACATGCATTAGTGTAGTATCCTTATGTCAACCCATACAGAGTAAGGATGAATCTGATCATCTGTGGAGAACAGCTCATGGGGTAGCCTTAGGAAATCTGATAAATAGGAGCAAAGAAGCCTGTGATGGCCTTTGTGAGACTGCTCCTGCAAACCTCACAAATTCCTGTTTGCTTCTAATACCGCCTAAAATTCGTCATTGTAAGCTAGAAATGCCAAAGACATTCTTGATCAAGTTGATTTTTAGTAATAACACAATCATTGCGAGAACACATTTCAATCCTTTTGTAATCACAAGAGCTTTTTTAAGTATAACCCAACTAAAAAAGGTGCCGGCACATACACAGAAAGGGAGAAATGGAACATTCTTGCAAGCCCCAAGTCTAGTGGGAAGTGTGGCAAAGGCAATCTATATAAAAATAATGATACATTAATTACAATATTTACATGTATATTAATTACAGTATTCAATCTTTATCCTGCCATTGTTTAATTTTAAGATGCACAATTTTTCACATCTAAATTTCCCTGAAATTGGCATACTATTAACCCAATACAAATTGAGATGCAATTGTATAAACTTCCTTTAATCGTCATCTTATAAGACTGAGCAGTACCAACATCACAGTATAGGCCACAAAGGCTAAGTCCACAACAGGCGAGGGGAAACCATACCCAAAAGTGTGTGAAGCCAATGTAGGTATGCGGAGCTCATGCTGAAGTCAGACCTATACATTCAGTATGTGTCTAAAGAACTGAAAACGTAGGTGCTGTTTCTGTTTAATGGTGACCCTTGAAGGATGTCTTGGTAAGTATCCAATTAGGAATCTGATCCAATTTACTTAATGTTGTGTCAACTGTACTTCAGATTTAATCAAATCTGTATGCTGCATTTGTTCATCTATGGAGAACTTACAGGATGTGGAGAACTCAGAAAATCTGAGTATCAGGTATGAACAAAGACATGTTTTTATGTCATAGTAAAATATTACCATCTCAGTTCACAAGTGTGATTACAGTAACTATGCTAGGCTGGCAACTGCTCCTGATTTGCCCGCTTTATTTGCTTTCACTGGTGTCGGTGTCACTGTCACTATCGCTGTCACTGGTCAATGCAGTTAGATTTCCCAGGGCTTCCCTGTAAGGAAAATAAAGCCAGAAGGTTACAATGCAATTCAGTCTGGGTGTGGAAGACTGCAGGTGCACTAAACTACATTAATAACAAATAAAGTTTCCAATAGTCAAATCTATCGGTCTCCCTGACTTAAATGACAAAAGAAATAACCATTTAATTTATACAACCTCACTTTTTGCCAAGGAAGAGAAAATTCCAGGGATAGGAGATCTATAAACATTTGAATGGGCATATGGACAAATAAATAATCAGTTCCATTTTGATCTTTCCACCAGACAGAAACCACTTACTGTTGTTCCTGGCTCAATGCAAAGTCTGCCACCACTCTCTTTGTCAGGCTCTCACAAATTGGTAAGCTGAAGGCACCTGCCAGCTTCACTACCTCAATTGCCTGGGCAGGGTTGTTGGATGCTTTTGCACTGTCCATAAACTCTTTCAGCAACTCATTCCTGTTAAAAGAATGGTAAAATGTCTATTGATATAGTAAGTCCTAAACTCTTCAACCCACCTCAGAAGAGTAACAAGCAGAATATTTTATAAAGGTCAGTCTTAAGTGCTCCACAGTAGCTTTGGAGGTAAAGTTATAGGAAGTCTGATTTTAAAGGGTCAAAGAGATAATGAACAGTGGTTCAATATGCGTCCACTGAGGATCTATTCAATGTATCTAACATGTACTGCAGTTGCAAAACAGAAAAAGCACTGCTTGCCTTGGGACGCTTCAGGCAGTAGCAGCAACTGCCATTTGCTTGTCTATCAGAGACGCACCCAACTGCTGTGGGTGAAATAGATGAAAAAATTCCAAACAAAAGAAGAAAGAGTTAAGACCACCTTACAGGCTTCAACTTACCTAGGGATCTTATTATGCTTCCTGAAAAGTCCCAACATTTTCCTGTACAAGACAAGGTAGGAGAAAGATTATGAATACCAACAGAACATAAGTCAATCAGGTGACCACAGCTGTTTGCCTAGATTGAGAGACTAAGAGTCCTTGCTAACGGCAGTGGAAACTCCTAAAGACACATAGCAGTGAGCTTTATTGGTTCCCGGCGCCATTTTTAATCAGTCACCTGCAGTACTTTCAATCCCCTCTCCCTAACTTCATACACGCATATCACAAGTTTCACAGGCAAATTTAATTTGTTCCTAGTTTTGAGATTGGCTGGGGTATGTTCCTTTCATTGACGATTTTTTCAGTCCTCCCAAGTAGGGACTATGTTCTATGGGCAGTGTGAAGAGATGGATGCAACAGATTATGTTCCCTTTCCTCTGTTACAATCCAGTATGCGATCCCTGTGTCCTAAAATTCTGGTATGAAGAGCAGGCTCAGATTGTGGCATCAGTCTCATGTAAGTGCTCACCATCAACCTGCCACATGCAGGATTAAAGGAGAAACACAAACATTCAGCTCCCATGATTCAGCTGAGGTCCGTACCCCTGCGCCAATCATCACAGCCTGATTCATAACAAGTGTGCGCCAGCCTGAGTTAATGCATTTGAGCATCAAATGTTATGTCACTAGCAGTATGGCAGTTCATGTGTGTGATTCACACTCCTAAGACCATTTGAGGCAGCAAAGCCTTCACTTTTTGTAGAGATGGTGAAAAGCTACATTTTATACTGATAATCCTATGTTCAAATAAGGTTCCTTTCCTGTGCTGAATAAGTTATGCACAAATATTCCACACACTGCTCTTAGAGGTAAAACACATTTATATCCAAAACAAAACAGAAGAAACAGTTAATTGTCACCACTACACCTAAGAAATAATTCTTCAGTTGATGTCTCTGCTTTTAGAAAAATGAATATGCATAAAGTTTCCATTCACAAACAGTATGTGAATAAAGTGCTGACTGAAACCAAAGTTGATTCTACTCAAGGCCATGTTTAGTAAATACTGGGAAATGCCAGTTTCCTGAAGTCCCAGTACACATTTTAAGCTGGGATGTAGGGAGAGCATCCACAAGTAAAATAATTCAATAACTAAATATCTAAAACATTTCAAAAGTTTCTTTGGTCACTTTGTTGTATTTACGTGGGTTAGATAAGTGACTTATTTGCCCAGATACAGAAAACAGAAAGGTCTGTTTGCCCACTTAACCATACTGTTTGTTAAATACATCGTGTATTGGTTTTCTTCCAGAAGTCTGCTTTTCTATTGATATAGTAGGTCCTAAAATAAAGTTCTGTTACAATGTTGCTGGGCAAAAAAAATTCTTGGCCCAAGTCATTACTCAAGTAACTTAGTAAATTCTTTGATGTAATGTCACAGTTTCCAAGAACCTATCAATGATGTTGCATTGGACTTACTAAATTTGGAAGCTTGCATAGAAAACTCATGTGATACTCATTTGTGTACAAATACTCACCAGGCTTCCTGGGTTCTCCCAGCCCTTAAAAGGAGGATAGCTATACAGTTCAGAGAGGTGGCTGGCCATTCTTGAGTGGTCTGTCTGGCATCTTGGCTTTCATAAGTAGATTTGATATCTGCAGCACAGTCAGCAAATGCTACCTGAAGCTGAGAGATATTCTAGGAGTCAGCAGAGCTGCTGGATTGGTTTTACGATAATTGAAGTTCAGGAGACTCCACAGGCCCATTTAAACTGTTAAGCAGTGAATTTTTCATTAGAACAAAACATCACAGCACAAATAGTAGAGGTGAAAGGAAAAAAAACCTGGAAAAACACACTGCCCTGGGCAAACAATATAATTAGTCACTTCTTTTTTTTTTTTTTTTTTAAAATAGAGGCATGTTTATTTATTTATTTGTTTGTTTGTTTTGTTCATACATGCACTGGGTACAGTCAGAAGTGCGGGAGGGCGAGAGAATTCACCAGAGCCAGAGCGGGGAGCAGAGCAGGCAGAAGGACCGAAGTACACCGCTGAGGGGAGCAGCGGGCGGCAGGAGAGGTCTGCGGGCCATGTGGGACCCTCCTCCGGTGGCCGGGGAGCAGCCGGGGATCGAACCGGCGCCGCAGAGGCTGCGGGCAGTTTCGCAACCCAGCACTCAACCGCTGCGCCACTGGGGAGGCCCAATTAGTCACTTCTTTTAAATCCACTATGGGTTTTCCTTTTAGATAGCAAAGAAAAAAATAACTGCAAGCTGCTACTGTCAAGACACAGCTATTTTCATGCTGCTTGCTTTGCTTTCTAAAACATGATTTTAGAAACATCCTGCAAGTACTGGGTTATGTCTAGATGTATAATTTTAATAACAGTAACAAAATGAACTTTAATAACAGTAACAAAATGAATGTCAATGTAGACCTACCTCTGGTGGGTGCTGATCCCTTGCCATGAGCACCAGAATCTCTTCTTTCAGGTCATTGCGGTAAGTGTGACCATATTCTTTACTATCTTGAAACAAAAAAAGAATGTAGTGAGAAGTGATCACTGTCATGTAAAGCCGACACCACTCTGGCTGACTTTCATCCAATGTCAGTTGTCATCCCTAATTCTTGGTGGGTGAAAATAAGCTGCTGATATCTATTTCAAGATTAAAAAAGGAGAATGAGTCATGATAAAAATGGACAGAATAGCAGTTAAGTTACTGCCAGTAACCTGCTCTTGGTCAGGTGTTAAATACAGCATACACACTACAGTTGAGCGGGCACCACATCCATAGGCTAAGACTACAGTTTGGGCACTGTCAATGGTCTGATCTGTAAGTATTTCAGACCTGGAACCTTGAGGCAGGCAGAATCTGACTTTATGATCAGTCACCAACTATAGCCAACTTATATACAGAAGACACACCAACACATAGTCACGACTGTTAGAAACGTAAGTTCTACTCACTGGTGTGCAACCAAACCACTGTGAAGCAACAACAGAAGAATGAAAAACCTTGGACTGGAGAACTAAATTTAGATTAGGATATGTTATATAGTTGGCACTGATCCTTGTTATGTCATGCCCATATCCACAAACCTCAGCTTATATCTGTAACATAGGTAATAATTTAGATCATCTTCAATATAATTTAATTCATACATTATGTAACATGAGCAAATGGCCTAAATTGGGGTATTCAATTTGGTGAAAAAGGAAAGTTTTCATCATACACAAAGTTAACATGTTTCCTAGACAAAATGAAGCACCATATTACCTGGACAGATAAACTGAAACTGACCTTTCCAAATCTGAGGAATCACTTCTAGCCGGTTGGCCACATCTAATGCTTGGAGAAGATCTATCAATGTTTGGGAGTGGGGAAAAAAGACCTGATTAAAAGAAATACATCTTTATTCATCAGCAAAAATGACCACAAACATGTACAATGATAAATAACAAGCAATGAATCATCTTACTGAAGGTATCAGGTCCTTATACCACTTCAAGGTGACATCAATTTGTTCCATTGCACAAAGCAAATTGAAGAACTTGGAACTGCAATGGAGAGAAAGAGTATGTTTTATCTAAAATCCCTAACAGGGAAATTTTAAAAATGTATGATTGTGTATTAACAATAAACAAAAACAGGTTACAAGATGCCAACAATTTCAAGTTACATGGGCCAATGTTAATATCTAGAGGTGCTAACTGTGCTTTCTGGACTTTCCAAAGAAACCCTTATCCTCAACTGGTCATTCATGACTGCCTCCTCAGTATATTTTCACCTCATGATGAGATTTTAAAAGCATTCAGTGTGAAACAAAGATTTGGACACAAAGAACAACCATTACACACCTTAAAAAGGCGGCTGCCTTTTTATTTTCAAAACAATGGTTTTGCCTAAAAGCAAACCAATTTACGGAGGCTACAGTATCTTCATCTTTGAAAACAAGAGGTTGTGACATTACCTTTAGGAACTCATAAATTCAAGTACAAAACGGGGTGCAAAGGAAAAACGTGTGGGTTTAAAGTTTTGTGAGGAGGGCCTCCCTGGTGGCACAGCGGGTTGAGCGCCGTGCTGTGAAGGTGTCCGCAGCCTCGGCAGTGCGGTTCAATCCCAGCCGGCTGGCGAGAATCCCACATGTGCCACAGACCTCTCCTGTCACACCCACTGCTCCCCTCAGCAGTGTACCTCAGTCCTTCTGCCTGTTCTGCTCCCTGCTCTGTCTCTGGTGAATCCTCTTACCCTCCCGTGCCTCTGGCCTGTACCCCAGCTCTTGTATTAAAAACAAAAAACAAAACTTGTTTTGTGGGGAAATTAAACTTAGAAGATACACGTTAGACATCACAATCTGATACATCACTTTTACTAGACTGGTTGAATTTCAAAGCGCTCAACTAACATGTTGAATCTGCTGTGTGCTGTCTGAAATCAGAGACAAGGTAGACCAACAGCCTCACACTTCAGTATCTACTAATGGCTGCTAAAGGTGCTCCACTAATATGCAGAAGGATACATTTCCAACATACTTACTAATAGAAATTACGCCGATGATCAGGTCCAATGAACTTCCGATTGTCTCCAGTATTTAAAAGGCTATGTACTTGGTAACCAAGTTCTAGATCTCTGAGAGATGAGCACTGAAAATTTGCAAATGATAAGCATCACTCAGATCATTATCAACCAGTGGCTCATTACAGAGACAAAAAGTACAACTGTTTGTGGAAATACTTATGCTGATACACTATTGTAGTAAATGAGAAACTGAAGAAAAACCCTAAAACAAACCCTCAAGATCTATTAAATTTAAATCAGAATTATTTTGTTCTAGTAATTACATACCTTTAGAAATCAATCCTACAAAAACACTTGGTCAAATACAGAAAAGAGCTCACTCTAGTATAACAGCAAAAAAAAAAAAAAAAAAAAAAAAAAAAAAAAAAAAAATCCATGAAGTAACTCCAAAATTCATATACAGAAGAAGAGTTAAGTAAATTGTCATCCTTCCCACCTATGAAATACTATGTTTCTGTCAACAAACAAAACACCATGAAATGTGTCTAGAAGGGATACACAGTAGATTGTAAAGTTACCTTAGGGGAATGAATATGCTTATCCTGAAACTGCTTTTAAATTTCTTATTATGAAGATGATAAAATGAAAAACCAAAATTATCAATTTAAAAGCTATTGATAGGCAAATATGAAATACTCTGAAACCGTATCTGAACACAGGTACGAAAAAAAATAATGTATACGATAAACACAGGTTAGGGATATTATTATAGCTTAGTATAGATTTTAGAGAAAAAAAAAAAACCTAGAACCAAAGACACAAAGCAGTTAATAAGTGAAGGAGAGTCCCTTCATCTCCCCCATCACAGATAAATTGAGGGAATGGATAAAAAGAAAACAAAAGAAACAGTACTTACAACTCTCATGGCTGACTGGAAAAACATATCTGAAAATTAAGTTCATGACAGCATTGGTTACCATGGATAAAATGTATTTTCCAGTCAGTAATAATAATAAAAAAAAAGGCAACAAAATTGCTACTATGTAAGATAAACCTAAAGGAATACAAAGTTGACAGAATAGCAATGTGCCTTATGAGCTTTGGTTTTCTCAGAATAATCACTAAACTAGATCACACCTGGACCCTGCCACAGGGGTCTAGTAATGGCACTCAGGAGAACAGGCTCTCTGCCTGACACAAACAATTTCTGTACTTACCATCATCCGGGTCTTTTGGGGAAAATTTCTTCCCCATTATTTCATTCATGATATCATGGATTATTGAAGATGAGCCCTTTGAAGGGTTTTCTGCAAAACACGAAAGCACACTTCTGGTTACCACCACCAAGGGCACAGCATGTTACTCCAACTCTTGCATAGGCTTGGGTCAAAGCGGGGAAGGTACATACTTGCTCAAGTATGTATCCTACAGAGTGCAACTACCTATAAAATTTGGGATAGTTACAGGTTTTTTCCCATGAGCTGTGAATAGTCTTTTCCTTCTTAGTTATCTTCACAGGATTGTCTCTGTCTCTCTCACACCCCCCCCCACACTTGTACACTTAGAAAAATAGTATTTTTGCTAGTAATTCTTTTTATAGATATATCTTTATATTTCTAGCATAGATGAGATGATCAAGAAAAAGAAAACTGTAGAATTAATGGCTATGGGCAGTCTTTTAAAAATCACATGAACTTTCTATCAATAGATCAGAAAATATACCTACAAACCCCCAAATATAGCACTTTATCTACATTCCTTTCTTACCTTATCTAAACACAAATTACATACAAAACAGTTATGATAGCAAGTGCATTTCTATAATTTCCTAGGCATGTTTCCATTTGCTCACATTTGTAACCATTTTATGAGTTACATAAAAACCTCTTTTGTATGTTTTCTTCAGTATTTCAGGCTTTCTCCCTTGGGCAAATTTCTAGAAGTTTTTAATGTAAACAATTTAAATACATAAGACAAACTAACCTAACACTTGCCCCCCTACCTTGCTCCATGGTCACAATGTTACTTAGCAGAGGTACCACTGACTTTGGTTAGCAACTGAATCATCAATGGTATGTGAAGGTAGAGAGGAATGCAATCGTTGGAGTCAGAAACACTACTTTCAGTACAATCCCACGAAGGTTAAGTTCTAGAAGATACACTCATTTTAGAAACTGTCTACCTATTTCCAAGATGAAGCATATTCCCACCCTAAAATATAAAAAGCTTTTCTAGAAGTGAGTGTATGATTTTGTACAACTATCCATCCAAAATAATCAAGCTCGGGCCTCCCCCGTGGCGCAGCGGTTGAGCGCTGGGTTGCGAAGCTGCCTGCAGCCTCTGCAGCGCCAGTTCGATCCCTGGCTGCTCCCCGGCCACCAGAGGAGGGTCCCACATGGCCCGCAGACCTCTCCTGCCGCCCGCTGCTCCCCTCAGCAGTGTACTTCGGTCCTTCTGCCTGCTCTGCTCCCCGCTCTGGCTCTGGTGAATTCTCTCACCCTCCCGCGCTTCTGACTGTACCCAGTGCTTGTATAAACAAACAAATAAATAAATAAATCTTTAAAAAAAAAAATAATCAAGCTCTTCTCTATTGTTTTTATATATAAAGTATTACAAAAGAGAAGAACTAAAATTGCCTTTTCTGAACAAAGGGGTTCTTTTTCAGGTTGGGGAAAATGGACAACAATCATCAACAGATTATAAGTGCATATATATGTGTCTTCCAAGCACAGGGTAACATTATATATAACTCACTTAATCATCATACCCTGACAGTATCACTCAGGTAAGATCTTTAATGTATCCAGTCCCTTTTGATGCTGTTGCTAAATGGTAAGGATAAATTTCACCTCAAGTGTTTCCTGCTTTAGAGCAAAAGAACTCCCATGGGACTGGAGGACCTAAAAGTAGATGTCAAATGGGATCTTGAAGTTCTCCCACCAGGATTCAAAATAAAGTTAAGGTTACTATGGAACAGCATGTCCAACAGCTTTCTGTAAAGATGGGAATGTTCTTTGTATCACTGACTATGGTAACCAACATTTAGATGGGGCTAATGGGCACTATATGATGAAGGAATTTTAAATTTTAATAGCTATAACAGCTAGTTGCTATTAGCACAGGTCTGGAGAGCAAAAGAAACTCCAAATTCAAGTGCCTGCTGATCACTTCTAATTGTGTACCAATATTGCTAGTACACTGAACGACTTCACTCCAGCTCGTTTTACATCACAAAGGTTATTATTACTTCAAGCATAACTTCTTGCTTAGGCTGTAGGCTAACGTAAATTTGTGAATGCTCTATTATTATTTTTTAAATTTATTTATGCATACAAGAGCTGGGGTACAGGCCAGAGATGTGGGGGGGTGAGAGGATCCACCAGTGACAGACTGGGGAGCAGAACAGACAGATCGACCGAAACACACTGCTGAGGGGAGGAGCGGGCGAGATGGGAGAGGTTTGCCTCGCCATGTAGGTTTTTTCCTGGCTGGCCAGGGATCGAACTCACGCTACAGAGGCTGCGGATTGCTTCATAGTGCGGTGCTTAACCACCTGCGCCACCAGAGAGGCCCTCTTTTTTTTTTTAAAAAAAGATTTATTTTTATTTATACAAAAGCTGGGGTACAGAACAGGCGGACGGACCAAAAGCACTGCTGAGCGGAGCAGCAGGCCCAACAGGAGAGGTCTGCCGTGCCATGTGGGAATGCCCCTGGCTGGGCAGGAATCGAACCTGCGCTGCAGAGGCTGAGGACAACTTCACAGCGCTATGCTCAACCCGCTGTGCCACTGGGGAGGCCCTGTGAATACTCTATTCTTAACTCATAAGCAGAGAAGGTAAGCTACAACAAGTACATAAACTTAAGGGAACAGGGTTAACTTTCTACACATACGAACATAAACTCATACATACCATGTTGGTAAAACAGCTGAATAACATAGTGATATGTTGCAAGCGAGGGTTCTCAAATAACCAAGCAGACAGGAAAAAGAAAAAAAGAAAAGTCAAACACGGCTATCCAGATTACTGAGGCACACTGAATTAAGAACATAGTGATGCTGGTATTTAAAAGATGATGTACTTTTTCTTTCGAAGACACGCCCCAGCTCGTTTGATTAATGTAAAGGTGAAAAGGTGTCAAAAATCAAATCAAAAGTCCAGACCTATTACTAAAATGTTATAGCTAATATATTCTTCACTTAAGAGGACTAAAGCATACTGAATTGTATTCTAAAAATAACCTTATAAAACAATAACTGAAAACTATATAAAATACTAGCACAAATTTGGGCTCAAATACCTAGTTACACTAAAAAATATCATGGGGTTTAAAACTTAGCTAGTACTAAGTGAACAATTCTCAGAATTAAGAGAAAGCACTTAAAATACTAAAAGAATCATTGTAATTGACTATAAAGAACATGAAGATAAAGGGGTTCCCACTCTAGTCAATACATGTAACTAAGTATGCCAAATGATGGGAAGGAAATTTCCAACACATTATGAAAATAATAAAGAGTTTATGGTCTCTTTTTTGCTTCTCTGGACCTGAAACCTCTGGTCGGCAGACTCATTCTTTAGAACACATCCATACCTATTCCAATAGCTTTCATTTCACGCAATGTCTGTAAAGCTGGCAATTTTCCAAATGCATAAAATCTACGGAGACATTTCAGAATGGTATTGAAAGTCTGCAGATTTGGTTTTACCTTCTGAGCAACCATTTGTTTCAGCAGCTCCTAAATTAATAAGAGATAGTTATTATTATTTTTTTAATGCTGAGTAGGTAATTTGTTAAATATTACATTTTAAGAAAAGAACGTTTCTCTGCTTATGTCTATAGCAAGTTAATAAATACAGTCTTAAGTTACTAATTATGTTAGCAAGTTAGTACTGCTGCCTTTTAGAAGACCCCCTAGTCACCCCATTTCACATGATGAAGGTATCTAACCGTCTTTAATCCCTCTGGCTGGTAAGACTTCTGAATCTTAAGCAAAAGAACAGACTAGAATGGATGATGTGTTTTTTGTTTAAATGAGCAGCATGGTTTAAAAACATGTTCCTATCCCCAGATTACTTCAATCCAGTGATTTCAATTTTTTTTTAATTGTACCTGATAAAAAATTTTCAGGACACTTTTATATAGTAAAATATGTGAAATAAGTGAACAAAGCAACTTAGATCTTCCTGAATTCTAGCCGAATGCTCAGGGATTAAGTAGCTTTTTCTCCTCACATGTTAAGACACAGCTACTTCAATCACAGAATTGCTGAAAGAGCAGTGAGCAGGTAACCCCATCTAAGTAGACAGCACAGTGACATAAAATGCTCATATAAAATGCTCACTGAACACTATCTCCACCCCACATATTTGCAGCAAAACACTTTTGGGCCCACAGAGAAAAATGAAGGTAAAAATATCCTTACTAGTATGTTATTCCACTTTTCCTCAAATTTCTCGTTCGTTATCATTGCTGTTGCTTCTATCAATGCATTGAAAGTGTATACATCAGCTACAAAAGAAAAAAAAAACTACTTCAACAAAATTTGGGGTTGAAGATTAACTCCAACATAGTTCAATTTAAGGCAAACTGATCATGTACATGTGGCTCCTTGCTCATTGCTAATGGCCAAAACCAGAAAACCACCCTTTTCTCTGGATTTCTATTCCTGCTTCAATCACCAATACCACAAGATTAAAAGTGAGCCAGTGACTGAGGCAAGATTCAAGGATTTCACAAATTCTTGAGTGAAAAAAAACAAAGGAGGTAAGTGGAGTTCTCCAAATACACTTACCATGTAGTCTGTTGTTTAATAATTCAGCATATAACTTTAATGCCTGCACAGGAGCTCGGTGCTAGAAAAGTTAAGTTAAAGTCAGCATCATCAAATTTGTTCATTTAGGAAAAATCTGCATACCTACAGTTCTAGGGATGTTCCTGAGAATACAGTGTGAACAAAACGAAGTCCTGGCGTCATGAAGTTTATACTCTAGTGCAGTGATTCTCTACCCCTGTGCTTTCCAGATAACATCCTGGAGACTTTTTTGGGTCACATCTAGGGGGTGGTAATGAGGATGTACTAAAGGCACACAGCAGGTAGAGGCCAGGGAGCTAACCATCCTACAATGCAATGGGGAGCCCCCTCAACAAAAAATTATCTTATCCCATTGATAACTATCTTGTCAATCATTCTAAGGTTGAGAACCTCCAATTTAGTGGAAACTAAAGATAAAATTAGAGAAATAAAACAAGTGTTACCTTCACCATTCCTCGGATCATTGTGCAGTAGGAATGTGCATTTTTCTCTGGCATTAGAGCAAAGATTCTCTCAGCATTGTTTTTTGCTCTAGAAGACACAAGAGAGTAAATGTGAACTAGGGAATACAAAAAAAAAAAAAAAAAAAAACACCAATAATCGCTACCACAATTTATTGAGTTTACAATGCTCCAGACATGGTGCTAAGCACTTTAGGCATGTAAATCCAAAGTTTATTGCCACCAAATAAGGGAAGTACGGCTGTCATTTCAAAAACAGGAACAATGAAGGCTCAAAAGACTCAGTTATCCAAGGATTTGCAATTAAAAGGTGGAAGACCGAACAGCAAGTTTTATGAAAAATTTATATTCAAGGTACTGAACCATACACACACAGGACACACAGTAATGTCTCCTCACTCCATTCAATCATATACAATTTCCAAGAGGCAACCAGATCAAGTAGTTTCTCCTGAAAGCTGCCATGTTCTAGCATTATGTATATGTCACATTATAACACACTTCTTTTGTCTTTATCAAAAACAAAGGTACCGGAGCCTCCCTGGAGGCGCAAGGGGTTAAGTCTCACCACCATGAAGCTATCCGCAGCCACTGCAGCATGAGTTCGATCCCCGGCCAGGGAGCTAACCCACATGGCACAGCAGACCTCTCCTGTCTCAACCACTGCTCCCCTCAGCAGTGTATTTCAGTCAATCCACCTCTTCTATCCCCGCTGTCTCTGGTGAATCCTCTGAACCCCTGCATCCCTGGCCTATACCCCAGTTCTTGCATGCATGCATAAATAAAGGTACCATGTTATATACTAACTTGTAAGCACCTTAATTTTTCCTCTTACCAACATGTCTTGGAAATCAGACAGAATCAGTAGCTGAGCCAGCCAAAGACTATGCACTTAAATGGTACATGAAATTATTAAAAATTTACTAAAATTTAATTTTTGATTCTAGTCAATTTATTTTATCGAAACAGATTTTAAAATACATTTTGTTTTCTTAAGACACTACTACTCAGTTTATTTAAATTCTCAAACATTAAATGTTATTCTTTTGTTCAGAAGAGCTGAATACTTATGCTTCCTGGTCAGTACTTTCAATTTAGAACTACATTCTAGTACCTATGAATTCTTGTGTAATCAAAGATATTGAGTACTTTAGAATTTGATAACTATAAGGTAGGACTACTGACTAAACTACTAAAGAAACTATGCCATGTGAAGGTTTCGCAGACTTATTAAATGGGAAAAAAAATAAAGTGTCAATTTTTGCTGCTGGTTGGAGGTAAAGATCATATGCAGAAAGCCTAAACAAACGAGTGCCAATTGTGACATTTATACAGCACACTACAAAAACTATTTTAGAATATCACAGGATCACTTTTCCAGAGGTGGCAGGAACATTCCATGCATCATAAGAAATTATAATACATGGTTCCAACATACCGCCAAATAACACCATGTAACTGATGAGAAGTCTTCTTCTTCGGTTTCTCATGGTTTTCCTCCGTGGCCTCTTCCTGAAATGAGCCATCATCATCAGAAACAAAAATATGATAATGGAATGCATTTTCCTAATCAGATAACTCAAAATCAAAAAGGCAACGTAAACTCCAGGAAAAAAAAAATACAGTTTAAACAAAAAGCAAAGAAGTAACTCAGTAAATGTTACTTCCTAAAAAATTAAGTGAGCATATTTACAGATGTAAGTCAAATTGGCCCTTAAATCAACAATTGGCAGCATGGTGGAGATGAAAGCAGTGCTCTGGACAGCCTGGTCCAGCAAGAGTAAAAGGAAATCCAAATAATATAACCTGTTCCCTCAGAAGCTGTTACCTGCCTTGACCCATAGAAACACAGTGTTCATTAAGGTAAAAGCAAGAAAAAACAACATATCTTGGTATGGAATATAGCTTATGGCTAACATTATGCCAATACAAACTACGAATTTTTTAAAAAGACTAAATCTTGTCCTTTATTTATAAACCAAGCTCTGGGATGAGACTGATGTTGCCCAGATCAGGACTAGCTCTGTTAACTGCGGCTGGAGGGTAACTGAGTAAATCAGGCCCCAGAATCTAGAAGATACTCTGAAAATATAGGGCAGGACAACAGCCCATTGCCTATAGTTTAAGATTTAGTTACTTTGTACTAAGTAATCATATTTAGTGGCAAAAGATGAGAAAAGCTATACCGAAAGAAAAACACCCATAATCCTATCAGCAAGAAACTTTGATTTTCTTCCTTATGCATCTGAACAACTTTTAGTAGACTGGAACAACATGGTATTGTCTAGCCTGCTTTCTCCATTTATCAGTAAATGCATCTGTCCATAACCATGCAAACCTACACTAGTACCCTCAACAACCACACAACACATTTACTACAACTTACTGACTACTAGAATCTAGTTTGCTTTCAAGACTTTCGCATTTGTAAGTATGAATATTATGAAAAACATTATATATACATCTTTGTTCACCAGATCCAAAGGTTTCCTAGGGATCTATTTCTAAAAATAAAACTTAGGTTTAGGCCCCCCCCCCCCCCCCCCAGTGCCGCAGCAGGTTGAGCGCAGCTCTGTGAAGCTGTCTGCAGCCTCTGCAGCATGAGTTTAATCCCCAGCCAGGGAACAGCAACCCACATGGTGCGGCAGATCTCTCCTGCCTCGCCCACTGCTCCCCTCAGCAGTGCTTTGGGTCCATCTGAAATCTTAAAAAAATAAAAATAAAACTTAGGTTTAGAGACAGGCTACCACCAGTACTCCCAGGCCAGCCTTTAACACCACACTATACTAGCCCCACCAGGACAGTGCACTCACTCCTCTCTGGCTGCATGAAGTGTAAGTATTTGAGGGGGCTGATGTCTACTCCACATCATACTGTCACTGTAAATAGCAACAAACCTGCCTGCCCAAACTTGTCTGGTCTAAGCTTTGCCTACATGTGGTATAAGCAAGATTAAAATAAAGGAAACCAGGATTAAAATCCTCACCCAAATTCCTCTAGTTCCATACCACTCGTTATCAGGGCTACTGTACCATACCACATCTCAGAATAAATCTTTACCTACCTAACACATGGCACAAGAACCTGCCTTAACTCTGAGAAGGTATTTCTACCAAGAGAAACTTAAAATCACTGCCAAAAGCCATTACCAAATCCTCTGATTGTTCACGTTGCTGGAAATGATAATCAGCTGAGGGTTCTTGGTCACCATAGTAACACAACAAATCCAAAAGACAATTTGTTGTTTCCAGAGATACAGTGGTGCCTGTGGGTAGGAGGGGAAAAAAGGGGAAATATTCTGATATTGAAGAACTACACAAAGAAAAATACAAAGATACTGAAGAACTAAAACCTATTAACTAAAACTCTTCACATTTTGTGTGAGCTGTGGCTTTTGGGCTACTTATTCAGTACCACCACACTATTTTATCAATAAACAGAACATTCATACCACATCACCTGGAGTGATTCAGACAAGGACATAATCCTTACTAGCAAGTGGTTTGCAATAAAAGATTTAAAATCCAACATGAAGTCTGATTCTGTCCTCACTTATTTTATGTAGTCATATCCCCATGGTCTTAACTTTAATCTCCAAACTGAGATTAAAGCTTTTTGCCATTTAGCTTCCCAGATCCATTTTTACAAATGCAAGAACTATTCCATTTGGATCCAGGCCTTTATATAAACTTTATATAAACACGGTTATGAGGCAGAGTAACTCTTACTCACAACCAACTGGATCGTGTAACTGTGGCCACTTGCAAGCTCAGGTTCCTAGAGGGGCTTTAAATGAACCTAGTCACCTGCTTGCAAGAGCTGATCGAACATGTCCACAGAAGCTTTGACTTTTTTGAGCTTGATTCGTTCTTTCAGCGCAACTTCATTTGTATCTTCCATCTGAGGTTCAAAGTACTCAGGCATTAAACACTAGGGAAATAAGATGGCTAGCATTAGTACAAATAGGTAAAGGTGAAAGGATAACTAAGTAGGAAAAAAATTCTTAGCACCAACACACCAAAACCAGACTTCACTGTTCTAATTCATGTTTCATGTACTAAATATCATTTTAATGTGCTAATAAGCCTTTGTAGAGGATATTACTGGGGGGAGGGAGGGGGAGGATGCTTTCTTTTCAGGTTTATTGAAGTTATCTCCTATCTTAGAAAGGAAAATTTAAAAGCATCCAAACAGGGGCCTCCCTGGTGGTGCAAGGGGTTAAATCTCATACCATGAAGCTATTGGCAGCCACTGTAGCACGAGTTCCATTCCTGGCCAGGGAGCTACCCACATGGTGCAGCAGACCTCTTTTGTCTCACCCATTGCTTCCTTCAGCATGTATTTCAGTAGATCCGCCTGTTCCGCTCCCCACTCTGTCTCTGGTGAATCCTCTTACCCCCGCCCCCACCTCTGGCCTATACCCCAGCTCTTGCATGCATATATAAATCTTTAAAAAATAAAAGCATCCAAACAAATATTTAATATATATCTGAAGAATCTCATTTCCAAATAAATTTCCCAACTTAAAGCTAAACATTTTCCGCCGCTAAAACCACCTTACTTCCTTTTTTCTCCTAATCTTGGTTAAAAGTGCTAGAGTCCACCCACTTTCTAAAGTAGAAATTTTCATCCTTGATGCTTCTTTTACTCTGAACATTTAACACATACTCTAAATATACATGCATATATATCGTATATATATGAAAGTCTTCTACTTTACACCAGGTACTAAGTTTGGCAATGGGGATAAAAAAGGTGACTGTACCTCAAGACTAATGGATAAAGCAAGTAAGATACAACGTGAATGATAAATGACATGAGATCTTAGCAATAATAGGTGCAGTCTGCCAGTGAGGCAGGGCCCACACGGGAGGTTTCAAGGAAAAGTGAGCTAAGCACTTTGAAAGGGAGGTGGGAGGGTAGGGGACAAATCATTAACATTGTTGCCACTGTCTTAGTTCAGGATTTCAATATTTTAACCTATGCAAACTCATTGGCTTCCTTAATTATCACTAGCAGGAATCACTGCTTAAGCAGCAGAAGGGATGTGCCTGGATGTGTGTTTTGGGGAGCAGGGAATATGAGGAGGAATACTTCTTTAGACACAGTAATCTGGAGTTACTATTTCTACTAATAAACTCAGAAGGGCAAACACATCTGTTTCACTCACCACTGTATGAAAGTACTAAGTACAATGTCCAACTTATACCCACACTTCATGATTATATATAAACAAAGAGGAAGCTGGAGATAGATTTCAGAGTTCAAAGTAGGGGGACCCAGGCCAGATAGTCAAGAATGCCAAATGAAGTGAAAGAGTGATTAAATCAGGAAGCCTTCAGACAGGAAAAAGAGAAAGTAAGTGAGCATGGAAACCTAAAAAAGGAATCAATGCTTGAGTAGACAGAATGAAACTGAAAAGGAAGTCAAAGAGGAAAAGACTGGATTCTGGTGTCACAGAAAAACAAATGGGGAAAAAAGATGATAAGTAAACTATACAGAAAGAATTAAAAAGGCTTAGTATCGTGAGCAAAGGTGACTATACACGTAAAAGGACTTTTCATTCAAATACTGAAGCACTCAAGTGGCTACTCAAATATTAGCCATGAATATATCTGGTTTTACATACATTTTACTGTATTATCTGAAAATGAAAAGCAGGTACCTCTCCTTACCGGTATATGAGGTTCAGCTATGTCCTTCTGAAAGTATTTGGGATGTGAATTAATAATAAACTTTGCTGCATTCTCCCCAGACTTCTTTGCCAATAAAAATGAACGCTGTATGAAGAAAAAGATTAGGTACCAGTGTTTACATGGAACTTAGAGGCAAAATATCAACCCCCACCCCCACGGCTTAAAAAAAAAAAAATCTCACAATTCACAGAAAACTGATTAGAAGTTAAATTACAGTAATTCACCACGACCAAGTAGGATTCATTCCAGGGACACAAGGATGGTTTAACATCCGAAAATCAATCAATGTTATCCAACACATCAACAAAAAGAAATATAAAAACCATATGATAATATCAATAGATGCTGAGAAAGCTTTCGACAAAGTGCAACACCCATTCATGATAAAAGCCCTTGAAATTCTTGGGATACAAGGAATGTACCTCAACATCATAAAGGCCATATATGACAAGCCAACAGCCAGTATCATTCTCAATGGTGAAAAGCTGAAAGCAATTCCATTAAGATCTGGAACAAGACAAGGATGACCACTTTCACCACTGCTTTTCAATATAATACTGGAAGTCCTAGCCAGAGCAGTAAGACAAGAGAAAGACATCCAAGGAATCCAAATAGGGAAAGAAGAAGGGCCTCCCCGGTGGCGCAGCGGTTGAGCGCTGGGTTGCGAAGCTGCCGGCGACCTCTGCGGCGCCGGTTCGATCCCCGGCTGCTCCCCGGCCACCGGAGGAGGGTCCCGCATGGCATGCAGACCTCTCCTGCCGCCGGCTGCTCCTCTCAGCAGTGTACTTCGGTCCTTCTGCCTGCTCTGCTCCCCGCTCTGGCTCTGGTGAATTCTCTCACCCTCCCGCGCTTCTGACTGTACCCAGTGCATGCATAAACAAAAAAACAAGCAAATAAATAAATAAATAAACATGCCTCCATAAAATTAAAAAAAAAAAAAAAAGGAAAAGAAGAAGTCAAACTATCACTCTTTGCAGATGATATAATATACATAGAGAACCCCAAAAACTCCACAGAAAAACTAATTCAACTCATCAATCAGTTCAGTAAAGTGGCAGGATACAAAATCAACACGCAAAAGTCAGTAGCCTTCCTATATACAAACAATAAATCTGAAGAAGAAGAAATCAAAAAAAATCCCTTTTATTATTAAAACAAAAAAAATCAAATATTTGGGAATAAATCTAACAAAAGAGGTAAAGGACCTATACAAAGAAAACTATAAAACACTGTTAAAAGAAATAGAAGAAGACACAAAGAAATGGAAAAACATCCCCTGCTCATGGATTGGGAGAATAAACATTATTAAAATGGCCATCCTACCAAAAGCAATATACAGATTCAATGCTATTCCAATCAAAATTTCAATGTCATTCTTCAAAGAAATAGAACAATTATTGATGAAATTCATATAGAATCACAAAAAACCCCGAATAGCCAAAGCTCTCCTGAAAAAAAAAAGAAGGGAATGGAGGCATCAAACTCCCAGACTTCAAACTCTACTACAAAGCCATAATCATCAAAACGGCATGGTATTGGAACAAGAACAGACATACAGACCAATGGAATCGAATAGAAAATCCAGAAATAAACCCACAGATTTATGGTCAACTAATATTTGACAAAGGAGCAAAGACTATGCATTGGAGCAAAGAAAGTTTGTTCAATAAATGGTGCTGGGAAAACTGGGTCGCTACATGCAAAAGAATGAAGCTTGACCACTACCTCACACCATATACAAAAATCAACTCAAAATGGATTAAAGAACTAGACATGAGACCTGAAACCATAAAATACATAGAAGGAAATATAGGCGAAACATTACGTGATTTGCATATCAAAGACATCTTTACAGACACATCACCCAAAGCAGTGATAGTGAAGGCAAAGATCAACAGCTGGGACTACATCAAATTAAAGAGCTTCTGCACAGCAAAAGAGACAATAACAAAAACAAAGAGAAACCCCACCAACTGGGAGAACATTTTTGCACCCAACACTAATGATAAAGGACTGATCACAAAAATCTGCAAAGAGCTGATGAGACTCAACAACAACAAAGAAAATAATCCAGTCAAAAAATGGACAGAGGAGCTAAAAAGAAACTTCTCTGAAGAGGAAATGTGAATGGCCAACAGGCATATGAAAAAATGTTCAACATCACTTGCAATCAGGGAAATGCAAATCAAAACTACCATGAGATACCATCTTACACCAGTGAGAATGGCACATATTAAAAAAACTAGCAACAACAAATGTTGGCGAGGTTGTGGAGAAAAAGGAACTCTTCTGTACTGTTGGTGGGAGTGCAAACTGGTCCAACCACTATGGAGAGCTGTGTGGAGATTTCTGGACCTACTAAACATAGAGCTTCCACAGGATCCAGCAATTCCACTCCTAGGTATTTACCCAAAGAACACAGAAACATCAATTCCAAAGAACACCTGCACCCCTATGTTTATAGCAGCACTATTTACAATAGCTAAGCTTTGGAAACAGCCCAAATGCCCAAAAATAGATGACTGGATCAAGAAGATGTGGTACATATATACCATGGAATATTACTCAGCATTCAAAAAAGATAAACACATGCAATTTGCAGCAACATGGATGGCGCTGGAAGGGATCATGCTCAGTGAAATAAGCCAAAAAGAAAAAGAAAAATACCGGATGGTCTCACTCATAGTAGGAATCTAGAATACTTAAATAAGGGACCAGGAAAATGAATAACTATAAGAAAGTGAAAATCAAAATCAACAAAAACTATGAACCAGAGACACTTTTTGGGGGGTGGGGGGCGGGAGGGGAGGGATTGGGGTCAGAATGGGGGGATTGCAATTGTATGGGGAATATAAAAATAAAATTTATTAATTAAAAAAAAGTTAAATTACATAATATCCACCCCTGCTACTGTGTGTAAAATAATTTCAGTTCATTTCTTTTTTTTTTTTTAAATGGCATTTTACATTTTTTTTTATAGACACGTTTCTGTTTTTATTTATTTGTTTGTTTGTTTTTTGTTTATACATGCACTGGGTACAGTCAGAAGCACGGGAGGGTAAGAGAATTCACCAGAGCCAGAGCAGGGAGCAGAGCAGGCAGAAGGACTGAAGTACACTGCTGAGGGGAGCAGCGGGCGGCAGGAGAGGTCTGCACGCCATGTGGGACCCTCCTCCAGTGGCTGGGGAGCAGCCGGGGATCGAACTGGCGCCGCAGAGGCTGCGGGCAGCTTCGCAACCCAGCGCTCAACCGCTGCGCCACTGGGGAGGCCCTCAGTTCATTTCTTATCTATGGTCTGAGGTATAGAAAACCTAATGCATATGAGCCGAGTGGTTGTTATAATATCAAAGAGCCCTAGATATTCAAAACCAAAAACCCTTTCCATAGCCAATCTCTAAAAAGTTAACTTTTCAAAGGTTTTGTTTACAGCTAAGTTATACATGCACTCTTATATTCAAACCAGCAATATAAAACATGAAACATAAAACTAAAAAAGTTACTCAAAAATACTCACAGACTCCACAGAGGATGTTGGTATGAGATAAGGATCATCTTGAAATGCATAAGGGAGAGCTGTAGCATCCTGTAGGGAAGACACAAAAGTTTCTTTGGTTAGATTTTTAATGAGAACCTCGGAAATTTTGGTGAGGACCAAAAATTATGAGTTTTAATTATTAACACATGCAGAAAAATGCATGTTATATTAGTGCATATGTATATTTGTGTGTGCATATGTGTAAAAAAAACAAACTAATACCTATACGGATTCTTAGCTTTGCAACACTTGGCAATAATTATGTACAACTTAAACACAGCAGTGGAAATCCCAATCCTTAAGATTTGAGTCTATCATGAGAGGATACTGATATTTATTTTTTCAAAAATATATTTATTCATTTACACAAGCACTGGGTACAGTCAGAAGCACAGGAGGGTGAGAGAATTCACCAGAGCCAGAGTGGGGAGCAGAACAGGCAAATTGATGAAGTACACTGCTGAGGGGAGCAGCGGGTGCAGGAGGAGAGGCCTACGCGCCATGTGGGACCCTTGCCGGTGGCCAGGGATCTAACTGGCGCTGTGGAGGCTGTGGGCAGCTATGCAGCCCAGCGCTCAACCACTGCGCCACCAGGGGAGGCCCAGAGGATACTGATATTTAAACTCAGGGTAAAAGCCCTTTGAATTAGTTAGTCTGCACACCAGCTTCCTGGACCAGGATTTCCTTCAAAGCATAGTCACTAACCATCCAAGAGTTCCACCCTCAAATAGAGGATACCCTCACTGGACCCTCTCAAAAGGTGGACAGCACAGCAGCAAATTCTCCTGTGTCTTGTTGCCCAAAGTAAAACAATTCTTTAAATTGTTCTAGAGCAAAAGCCACTCAACAGAGGCTCACTTACAACTGTGCCCAAATTACTTTTATTCCCCTCCTTTCCCCCAGAGCTCCCTTTCTTAGGCTTTCTGAGACTTTGTTCCATAAGAAAAACTCACCCTGTATCCTGAATTTCTTCTGACTGCCCCTTGATGCTTTCCTTGTCTTACCGGTCTGGACACTTCTGGGAGCATCCCCACAGTTCTCAAGGGAAAGCTGCTCATACCTAGGGCCTGGAGGCAGTATGTTTTTTGGATCCTAACCTCCTGCTGCCACTTTTAAAACTCATAATCCCTTCCACACCTCATCTGAGGTCACATGGTTATATCATTCCCTATTGGTATGTGAGTCTGAAAAAAAAAACAACCCAGAGGTAGTAGTTTAAGCTCACCTCAACTTCTCCTGTTGCCTGGCTCTGGCTCTGCTACCCTCATATACCTATACGGGGCCTCCAGTTTTGGTAACATGCTGGATGTGTTTTAACTCATCAAACTTATTCTTCCTCATGTCCTTACTCAGATGCCTCAAAACCAAATGCATGCACAAACTTCCCGACATGGCTACTCTCTCTTCTATCTTTTCTCTGTAAATGGTACTGACCACTCTGCACTCCAATCCAAAGATCCTTTCCCATTATTTCTACTCAAGGCACATGTCATTAGGTTTGGGCAACTCTAGCACTTTTTTTTTTTTTTTTAAAGATTTATTTATTTATACAAGCACTGGGTACAGTCAGAAGCACGGGAGGGTGAGAGAATTCACCAGGGCCAGAGCGGGGAGCAGAACAGGCAGAGGGACCGAAGTACACTGCTGAGGGGAGCAGTGGGTGACAGGAGAGGTCTGTGTGCCATGTGGAACCCTCGCCTGGTGGCCGGGGATCGAACCGGCGCTGCAGAGGCTGCAGGCAGCCTCGCAGCCCAGCGCTCAACCGCTGCGCCACCAGGGGAGGCCCAACTCTAGCTTCTAGATACCCCTCCTCTACTGTCCCTTATCCCAACCGCCAATGCTTTAGTTCATATTCATTTGGTCAATATTTAGTGAGTTCCTCTTATGACTTAATCACTTTTCTAGTTATTAGGGATATGACAAAATCCCACCTCCAGATAGAGCTTAAATCTAATGGGAAAAAGAAACACTCCAGAAAAACACAAAACAAAAACAAAGCCCAGTAAATTAAAAGATTACTACGTAACAGTAGAGAAAAGGAGAAAAAAGTTTCAGAAAGTATCAGGGAAGGGCCTCCCTGGTGGCACAGGGGGTTCGGACGCAACCTATGAAGCTAATTGCAGTCTCTGCAGCATGAGTTCGACTCCCAGCCAGGGAGCAGCAACCCACATGGCGCGGCAGACCTCTCTTGGCTCCCCTACTGCTCCCCTCAGCAGTGTATTTCAGTCAATCTGCCTGTTCTGTTCCCCACTCTGTCTTTGGTGAATCTTCTTACCCCCTGCACCTCTGGCCTGCCCCCCCATTCTTGTATGCATAAATAAATAAATCTTAAAAAGAAAAAAAAGTATCAGGGAAGGTCTCACTGTAAAGGCAATAAAGGAAAGACAGAGACTATCACAGGGAAAAATATTCCACAGAGAAGGAACAGCAAACATTAAAGCCAAAAGGCAAGTATGTGCCTGCTGAGAAACAGAATTAGCCAGGAGGTGGAGAGTAGCTAGAGTAGAGTGAGCAAGAAAGAGAGCAGGAAATTCACTTAGGGCTAGTGGGCAGACATGAGGGAAGTGTGAAAGAAATACCATATAACGTGTATGAGATCATGTAGGTTCTTAGGAAGCTTAATAGAGACTTGTTTTTATCCCAATTATTAGAGAAGTTACTTTTGCATTGTAAGCATAAAAGTGATATGGCTCTGTAAGAGGTGGAAGAAATAAAGTATGTTGTAATTATAATGCAAAATATATGAAATGATGTTGGCAATGTGTTCACAATTTTGATATTATAAAGAAAACAGCTAACAAGCCTGAAATTACTATTCATAGAAAGGCCTACTTTTCCAAGGCTGGCATCTAGGGAGTTGGATTTGGGGACAGTTCCCACCATTCCCAATACTAGTAAGAATGGATTCAGTATGATGAAACCTAAGAATGTGGTTCATGCTAAATACCTGCTTTCCTTTCGGGAGTCTGAACTTTGGTATATCTCATATAGAGTTGTCTTTGTAACTAGATTCCAAGAAAAACTCCAGTCCCTAATGACTTTTCCTGGCAGACAATTCTCTTGCTGGAAATTTAAACTTAAAAGACCACTGGCATACAATATAAAAATACTAAATTTGGAGACAAAATACATGGAACTATGTCAAGGCTTTAATATCCTAATCAGCCCCAGGTCATTCACTTTAAATTATTATTATTTTTTTATATAGAGGCATGTTTATTTATTTGTTTGTTTATATATGCACTGGGTACAGTCAGAAGCACAGGAGGGTGAGAGAATTCACCAGAGCAGAGCAGGCAGAAGGACCGAAGTACACTGCTGAGGGAAGCAGTGGGCGGCAGGAGAGGTCTGCACGCCATGTGGGACCCTCCTCCAGTGGCCGGGGAGCAGCCGGGGATCGAACCGGCGCAGCAGATGCCGCGGGCAGCTTCGCAACCCAGTGTTCAACCGCTGCGCCACCGGGGAGGCCCCATTCACTTTAAACTTTCTAGGTCCACAACAGTTTAATTCTGGATAATGAAGAGGTATGAACATTAAATGTACTATTAGTTAAGTTAGACACAAACCGTATATTCTTACTTACCCTGTTTACCGTGGATGCAAGTGCCTGAAGAACAGCCACTTTATCCCTAAGAATGAGAATCACAAGTTAACCCTCATTAGGGCTTTTCACACAAAGCCAGTAAGTGATTCTACTCTCAGAATGGACTGGTGAATTAAAAAGTTCTGGTCCCAAATGAAGTTGGTTCTCTCAAGATCACTAGAACAACAAGTTAGAAAATGGGAAAACTGTCTAGTTCTTTTGCCTAAAGGTGCTTAACATACATTCCTATAATGTTTTATCTACACTCTCTGGTCAATACCCCACCCTGGGCTAGTGATTTCTACCCTCGTCTGTCTTACATATTATATCCTCTTAACCATTTCCCTATTCATTCTTTCTGAAGCTTTTTGGAATACTTTTGATTTTATTATCTAAATTGGTGGCTCTTAATTCAAATATTTATGTGAATAAATCACAAGTTGTACTCTGGACCTATTGAAAACCTCCAAGTTCTATGAATTGTCACATGCATTCTTAGCATATTCCCAGATGATTCTGAAATAACAATCTGGTTTAGAACCTCCCAAATACAGACTCTTATAAGAGTTTCAGACCAGCTGTCCACTGGGCCTGTGGGTCCACTGACATACTGAAAAGGAGGTTTCAGTGGAATAACTGACAAACAAGACAATTTGATTTCAAATGTATTTTTACTTCTGCATTAGATTTCATGTTTCATTTCTAAGAGGGAAATAGGCAAATTTAGTAAAACAAGGTGTTTTTTTGAGGTAAAGTTTTGAACACAGCATTCAGTCTTTCCTGAGAGAAATACAGAAAATTTTATATTAAAATGGAATCACTCCTATTAACTTTGTTTTTTAAAGTCACGTTTATATAATTTTATCTATTTAAATCTTTTATCAAATTGACACACCTTCTAACAAATTCCAGTGAAAAAATTATGGTATTCAGACTTTTTAAAGTTATTTAAAAAATGTTAATATATTTTCTTAAAAACAAATATTACAAGTTATGCTAAAGTGTCTGCCTGCAGTCATCTTTTTTTTTTTTTTTTAAGATTTGTTTATGCATACAAGAACTGGGTTAAAGACCAGAGGTGCTGAGGAGGGGGGGTTGGGAGGATTCACCAGAGGCAGAGTGTGGAACAGAACAGACAGACTAACTGAAATACACTGCTGAGGGGAACAGCGGGTGAGTCAGGAGAGGTCTGCTGTGGCATGTGGGTTGCTCCCTGCCAACCAGGGATCAAACTTGTGCTGCAGAGGCTGTGGATAGCTTCACAGTGCCGTGCTTAACTTGTGCCACCAGGGAGGCCCAAGCCTGCAGTCATCTTGTGACCCCACTTATCCACCCTATTGAGTTTGGGTTATTTCCAAAACATTTGTGGTATTCTTATAAACCATCACTAAAAAAAATACACTGTTATTCTGTTTATGTAAGTATTATTATTCTACCTCATTACTTACATACAGATCTAATTTCTTTAAACGTTATGTAACTATCATGCCTCTTTGAATATAAGCAAGTGTACCTCCAGAATGGCTAGCTGGTAAAGTATGCCCATTTTAAATTCGATTTTCCAAAATTCCCTCTAAATTATTGTTCCAACTGACTGCCCTATCAACCAATATATTTGAACACCCATCTGTTCACATCCTCTTCTTTGCAAACCTGGCCAAATTTTAATATACATTTCTTTATGACCCCGGTTACGTATGCATAATGGTAACTGAGCTTCAGTTCCTCCCTAAAATATTTACACAAGGTCAACCTCTTTGGAACAGTTTTTATAATGCCACATTAATATTATGAAAACTCACAATGACTCTATAATTTCTTAAAGTCTTCTGTGGCACCTGAGGAACTGGGAAATCACAACCTCAGAAGATGCTTCATATCTAAAATAAGGCAACAGGAACTTGTGGTCCTTATAGTTTCTTCTAGGTCTAAAGCATAAATCCCTAAGCCTGGAAATCAGAGGCTCTATATCAGGGGTTACACAGCTTTTCTGTAAAGAGAGTAAATATCTTCAGCTTTAGGAACTACTTGCAACTACTCAGTTTTGAGTGCAACATAAAAAAGTAGTTACAGACAATACTAACAAATGAGTGAAATTGTGTTTCAAAAAAAATTTTAACTGATACTGAAACATGAATTTCGTATAATTTTCAAGTGTCATGAAATAGTCTTTCAACTGTTTTTGAACTATAAAAAAATATAAAATTCATTATTGGCTCACAGGCTGTTAAAAAATAGATGTCAATTTGCTAACTAACGCTCTATGTCAACTACCTCATTTTCTTTATTCTCACAGATCATTTTTCACAAGTCTGACTGTACCTGGCCTCCTACCACTAGATATATCACCATGTCTTTTATGACCTTACTACTCCCTCTGTCTGTGGGTTATCATGTAAGGGTTTGCAAGAACTACCTTCAAGAGTGGCATTTTATTTTTTTTAATAGGGTTTTTTTTTAATAGAGGCATGTTTTATTTATTTATTTGTTTGTTTGTTTTGTTTATGCATGCACTGGGTACAGTCAGAAGCGCGGGAGGGTGAGAGAATTCACCAGAGCCAGAGAGGGGCGCAGAGCAGGCAGAAGGACCGAAGTACACTGCTGAGGGGAGCAGCGGGCGGCAGGAGAGGTCTGCGCACTATGTGGGACCCTCCTCCAGTGGCCGGGGAGCAGCTGGGGATCAAACCGGCACCGCAGAGGCCGCGGGCAGCTTCGCAACCCAGAGCTCAACCGCTGCGCCACCGGGGAGGCCCTCAAGAGTGGCATTTTAAACAAAATTTTCAGGTGATTCTGATGCCAGTAAAATAATCTTTAGCCCTTTTAAAGTATAAGTTAATCTCTACATTTTCAATAAAACTCACCTTGACTAGGGCAATTCAACCTCTCTTGATCATATCACATCCTATGTTGCCTCTAGACATGTGTATGGAATTATGTACACTTAGAACTATAACGTCTAATGTATTTAAAAAAAGCAAACAACTCAACTAGATCTTATGTCATCTACCCACATCCTCCAAATGCTCTTTTTTGTATTCCCTGTTGTACCTATTTCAGGGATAGAGGCACAATGACTGGCAAAGTACTTAAAACTTCAATGCTATTCAGGAAAATGCCTTGTGCATGGATATGTATATACCTATTCTCATTTTGATTCTGATTCTTAGGCCAGGGATGACAGAAGTGAACCTGAATATATCCACATAATAAAATACAATGTAGTCATTAAAAATTAAAAGCAGAGCATGAGACAGTATATTTACAAAACTATATGCATAAAATTGATATAAAAAGCAATGTTATACCCCAGAACATTAAAATAACTGCTATAGTCTCTTGAGTTCTAACTACTGACAGTCACTGTTCAAAGACTCATTCAATTCTTTGAGTAGGAAATTAACCATTCTGTGCTTTGATACAGATTAAGCAACTTATTTCTGAATAGTGTGGTTGCTGGTAATTTTCTTCCCTTTTTTGCATGCTAATGTGTTTATTTCACCCCCCCCCCCAATCTTTGGCAATAACCATATATTACTTGTGATTTAATCTTGTTTTTTTTCTTTTTTAAAATGAACCTCGGCCTTTATATTGCACACAGGAATGACTTGACTTTTTGATGGGCCTTTAAACACATCCAGTTTCATTACTACAAAACTTCTGCAAAGGTTTTAGTTCTTAATAGAAGTTGAATAAATAAGGCAGTTCATTTAGCTATCTACCCAGTGAATTAAAAAGGCTGAATTCCATAATCCACAGCATTTTGTTTACTTTATTAAAAACCATAAAGATAATACTTTAGATTGGTCTCTCAACCATGAAAGAACTTCCTTAAAAAAAAAAAAAACAAAGTAAACCCCACTTCTTTTGAAGACTTTCATAATAACCGTTTTGCCATAAATACCAAACTTAGTTCAGAAGGTTTTTTAACTTTTGAGTAAATCTCCTTCCCACTCACTTACCACACTCCATATTCCTCTTTCTACACTGTTTTAAATTCTCAACCTTTTGGGCCTCCCCAGGTGGCGCAGCGGTTGAACGCTGGGCTGTGAAGCTACCCACAGCCTCTGCAAAGCCGGTTCGATCCCCAGCTGCTGCGAGGGTCCCACATGGCGCGCAGACCTCTCCTGCAGTGCCTGCTGCTCCCCTCAGCAGTGTATTTCGTCAGCCTGCCTGTTCTGTTCCCCGCTCTGGCTTTGGTGAATTCTCTCACCCTCCGGCGCTTCTGACCATACCCAGTGCTTGTATAAATAAATAAATATTTAAAAAAATTAAATGAATTCTCAAGCTTTTCTCTCCTCAGTTGTTCTTCCTTAAGTATGCTTTTTTATTGTTCCTCACCTACCAATGTTTCACTCATAATAAGCATTCAACCATTTGATGAATGAACACTGGTTGAATACTTACCAAGTTTTCTTTTTTGGAATGATGACTTCCTCAATGCCTTAAATGAAGGAAAAAAAAAAAACAACAAAGCAAATCAGCTTCTGATACTACTATTAAAAGAAGTACCATGTGTTGATGTAAAAAATGGATTATTTCAATAGCTCTTTAAATACCTGTTACATCAGTTCCTTCAACCTTTGGAACAGCTACACCTCCAGAATAAAATCTGCAACAACAAACAAAAAAGAGTCCTACAGTTAATATTCATTAGTGAACGTCCCATGTTACCTCCCACTATGTGCATTTTCAGCCCAAATTATAGATCAAACTGACTAGACAACTCATGTCAATACACAGAGAAGACATGGCCTCAATAGCATATTCAATACCATTACAAAATGGATACAATGATTTTAAATCAGGGGAAAACTGGGAAACTTTTTTTAACACTTGAAAAAAATCTGAGCAGCTGTTTGAAATACAGGGGCTTTCAATTTTAGAAATGTAAAACACTTTGAAATTCAGAGAAACAATTTAATGAGCACCTCATGGTACATATCCTCATTTGCCCTTCCCTTGTAAATAAACCTTTTATTAACCTTTCGTGTGTGAGCATTGATAAGTCCTTTTAAGCGTGCGGGTGAGGACCCAAAGTCAGGCAACCCGTTTTTGTACCGGGGCTGCCCTGTAACAATTACACAGAAGAGGAAATCTATTATCACCCAACTAAAGAAATGGTGAAACATAAAATTAGATTTTTCTTAATTTATCACTACAAATTACTGCCTTAAATATTTCCACAATCCTGCTATTTGTACTAAATGAAAAAGAATTACATAAATTTACACGTTCCAAGCTGTAAAAACCACAGCAATCCAAAGGGTTTTTCCTGATCTTTAGCACTCTGCTCTTTTTCTTAACACCTCTATGATGTATTTGGCCAAATATCAAATTGCCTTAATTTACGGAAATCTTGAGTTCTCCTCGTTCTTCCCAGCTGGTTAAATACGACCAGGGGTAACTGATTCTTTTTCTCTAGTTGCGCCTTCAATTACACTCCTAACTCTTGCGTAGGTTAGACAACCAGTAAAACTTTTCATAATGGGTGGGTTTTGAAAGCCTTTTCAAAGACTTGGGCTCCGCGTGTTGGGTCCCTATAGCATGTGGCCGAGACAGCGCGCATGCGTATTCCACTCCACCACCACCCCGTTCCATCTCTTGGAGAAAAATATACGAAAAATTAAATTGACCTCCGAGTCTTCCTAATAGAATCCCCAAGCATTCTCTTACCTGTAACAGGGGGCCCACGCACACAAACCTGCCTGCCGACCTGTCCGAGGCAGGCAAAGTCTGCAGCGGACCCTAAGCCAGCGGACAGACCCCAAGGCCGCCATCTCGGGCCGCTACGCACAGCATGTTGGGAAATCACGCCCGGGTCCCGCGGGGTTACGGGGGCGGGGAGAATAAAAAAGTGGGCGGGGAAAAGCTCGACTATTGGCTGCGACGGAATAAAACAAAAGCAATCATAGATGAGGTTACCAACGCATGCTATGAACAACTTCGCTATGAAAATTCAAGATTAAGCACCCCTATCTGCCTCGAAGAACTTTTATGAAATAATAATATTAATGTTTTATAAATATATCATTGTTTTTAGAACGAGAGGACGGGTTCCGGCCGCGAGACTCTTCTCTTCCCCCCCCCAGAGCGAAAGTGAGCTCGTCCGCGGTCCCGGAACGGCCCTCGCGCGCAAGCGCACTTAGGTGTCACATGGTGGCGGCGAACCTGAGGCTGAGTTAAGCTTTTACCTGGGGCGATTAGAATTTTTCTCTGCATGTCAGAACTCAAAACTGACCTAGAAGATGTTGGGCTCAAAGAACATGCCCTGGCGGCGGCTGAAGGGCATTTCCTTCGGGATGTATTCGGCCGAAGAGCTCAGGTAAGGAGTTGGTGGGAAGCTATGTGAGCGTGGCTTGTGAGGTCCGCCCCGTAAACTACTGTTCCCGAAAGGTCTTACGCCCGGTTTGTCTTCTGAATCCATGGTTTTCGGGCGCGTGGCCTGCTGGGACTCGTAGTTCCGGGAACGTCTTGGGCTGGCGTGCGCTGCCTGGCGAGGGCCGGCGGGGCTGGGCGAGAGTGTGCGCTGGGAAGGATGGGGTTCCCCGATTGCCGCGTTATGGGTCGCCTGTCTCCTCGTTAGTTAACCTCAGTTTGTGGAGCTTCTACAGTGTCTCTGACGCGGTTATTGAAGCTCATAGTCTTCTCTTGTCCTGAAAGTGGTTACCCTTCAAGACTCAACTCAGAGGATAACTTCTTTCTTTTGCCAGGACCCCCTATATTTTCCGCCTAATTATTAAATCTTAAGTCATTTTGATCACCGTAGCTTCTGACAGTCTTGACCACACCTTCAAAACTTTACTCTCTCGGTGACAAGTACTCTTCCTCCCTTAATCATTTTATCAAACCACAAATATTTATTGATCATACTGTTTTTGCAAGGCACTAAGCTAGACATTAGTGACACATTGGTGAGCAAGGTCCTTTGGATTCATGATCTATCTAATTCATGTCAGGCTTCTTAGTTGATTCCTTCTTTCCTCAAATCTTGTTTTTCCTCAAGGTGCTACTGGTTATACTACTTTTAGTTGTCATTATGCATATAACTTTATAATTTTGGGAGTACAACTTCACACCTCCCTTGTGCACATGCTTCACTTACCTTATCTTATTCCCAGCCTCCCCCACCCCATTCCATCACTATAATTCTTAGAGTCTAAGAATTGTGCTTACTCTTCTTTGTTAGTTTGTTTTCTTTGGTTCTGTAAGTTCCATGAGTGAGTGAAACTATCCAGTAACTGTCTTTTATTATCTGACTTATTTCATTTGGCATAATCACTATACGATCCATCTATTTTGCCCCAGAAGGCACTATTTCATTGTTCTTAATAATGAGTATATAGTCCACTATTTGAATATAAGTTCCACAATTTCTTTGTCCAGTTGTCTGTTATTGGGCATTTATGTTGTTTACATGGCTTTTGCAAGTAATGCTCCTATGAATGTAGAAATGCATAAATCTTTTTGTATGAGTATTTTCATATTCTTTGAGTAAATACCTAGCATTGATATTGCTGGATCACGTGATATTTCCTTTTTTTTTTTTTTTTAAGGGATTGTCCATACCCTTTTCTGTGGAGACTGTACTATTAGGTCCTCAGGTGATTTGTGCAGGCATGTGGGGTCAGTGCTCACATGTTCCTGAATAGGACCATACTGTTAGCTTTCTAATGTTCTGGAAAACCCATTTTCCTGAACTTTCTCTTAGTTGAGAGCAGATTTAGAGCTCAGACCTTTCTCACCCCAAAGCCATGTGTTTTCCATGAGCTGCTATGTAATGCCATATAATGAAAGATTTTGCTGTGCCAAAGACTCATGTTTCCAAGGAACTTTTATTGACAAAAACACTACTGATGCTAATTGAAAATGGACAAATGCAATGCTTGAAATTTAAAATGATCCCAGTTATGGTTTTTTAATGTACCTATAGGAAAAGGTCTGTGAACATTGTATAGTGGTTTTCTTTTAGGTTCTAAGGTTTCAGTGGTTTCTTTGTATTTTATTTTCTATATCCAAACAACGTTTCAAAAACAAACTTGACAAGAATGTAGTTTTTGTGAAAATTAGTGTCTTATTTAGGTCCAAACATAAAATTCTGTGATGATACCTTCAGTAAAGCAGCTTTTATTTCTTAAAAGTTTGCAAATTTGTATTCAATTTTCCTTAATTTGGTATTCTTACATGCAGGGATTATTGGTTGAAATCGTCATTATTGAACAGCATGAGCTTTAGAGTTAGTGTGATCCATTTCTTGCCCACTCCATTCCCAATCTGTCTATTACTTGAATTGAATCTACCAAATTGCTGTGAGCCTCTTTCCTCCATTGAAAATTACGCATAGTGGGCCTCCCCGGTGGCGCAGCGGTTGAGCACTGGGTTGCGAAGCTGCCCGCAGCCTCTGCAGCGCCGGTTCGTTCCCCGGAGATCCCCGGCCGCTGGGCAAGGGTCCCACTTGGCGTGCAGACCTCTCCTGCCGCCCGCTACTCCCCTCAGCAGTGTACTTCGTCAGTCTGCCTGTTCTGCTCTCCCCTCTGGCTCTGGTGAATTCTCTTACCCTTCCGTGCATCTGACTGTACCCAGTGCTTGTATGTATGTATGTATGTATAAATAAATCTTTTAAAAAAGAAAATTACGCATAGTGATGCCCATCTTGAAAGTCAAGACTAAATGCTGTTTTTAGAGCATTTAATTGGTAAGTACTTAACTCCTTTTTTATGAAGTCTTCCAATGTGCAAGGTTTGCACTAAATCTATTTTTAAAAATATTTTACTGCTCTTATTCATTTAGACTTTTTTTTTAAGATTTATCTATTTATTTATACAATCACTGGGTACAGTCAGAAGCGCGGGAGGGTGAGAGAATTCACGAGAGCCAGAGCAGGGAGCAGAACAGGCAGAAGGACTGAAGTACCCTGCTGAGGGGAGCAGCAGGTGCAGCAGGGGAGGTATGGGTGTCATGTGGGACCCTCACTGGGTGTGGGGCCCTCCCGAGGACCGAACCGGTGCTGCAGAGGCTGCGGGGAGCTTCGCAGCCCAACGCTCAACTGCTGCGCCACCAGGGGAGGCCCTAGATATATTTCTTGAGTAACAGCTGAGAGCAGACTCTGTGCCAAGTATAAGTACTGAGCAGCAGTAATCAGAAAGGCAGATACAGATTTTATTCCTTGGAGCTCTCCATGTGTCTGAAGAAACAGACATTAAATCATCACTTGACTATGGTTTTGTCAACACCAAAGAGGAAACATTTGAGATGTATGGGTAACCTTAGTTTTCCTGTGGTCTTTTTTTGTCTTTTTAGGAAACTAAGTGTTAAATCCATTACGAATCCTCGGTACCTGGACAGCCTCGGGAACCCATCAGTGAACGGCCTTTATGATTTGGCTCTAGGCCCTGCAGATTCCAAAGAAGTGTGCTCCACCTGCGTGCAGGACTTCAACAACTGCTCGGGACACCTGGGCCACATTGAGCTCCCACTGACAGTGTACAACCCTCTCCTCTTCGACGTATGTTCTTCCCTGGATGCTTGGGTCTCAGGGCTGCTGGTGGGGTTTCTGAGTGCACCCCTGTCATGACAGGTGGTGTCTGAGGAGGTTAGCTCTGGACACTTTTAGTTAAAGTACTCTTTACCATGAGATTTCAAACCTTGAGGAGCCAAATCTAATACATTCATCTTGGCTTTTAGCTCTAAGTCAAATGTCAGTTTGGTTCCATTTGAGAAAGAGCCATACTTGATTCTATTCATGGGAGGTTGGAAGGGGGGAGTGGGCAGGGGGATGCATTCAGATTCATGCCTGCTCTTTGTTTCAGGGACTTCATGTCCTTCAGAAGTCCAGGTAGACCCTCCCTGGCAATAGAGGGACCATTAGAGTTCTCCAAATTTCCCTGACCCTTCCGGCTTGATTTCTATGCTTCAGCATGGTGGCAAGAGGAGCAGAGTTCCAGAAGGCCCAACAGTGAGGTTAAAATGAGGTGCCATACCTCAATTTAAAAAAAAAAAGAAAGAAAAAGAAACAAAAAGAAATTTTTTTTTAAAAGGAAAAAAGGAAGCTCCAGTCTAGAGACTTACTTGACCATTTTTAGCTTTTTATATCTGTTAACAAGCCTCCAGGGTTTGTTTTAAGCTATAGAGATGATAGTGTACATTGACTTGATTTTTGTCTGCTAATCATATTGTTAACAGTAAACTGGCACATGCTGGTTTGTTTTTATTTTTTATTTTTTTTTAAGATTTATTTACTCATTTTACACAAGAACTGGGGTACAGGCCAGATGCGTGGGAGGGTGAGAGGATTCACCAGAGACAGAGAGGGGAACAGAACAGGCAGACTGACTGAAATACACTGTGGAGGGGAGCAGCAGGCACGACAGGAGAGGTCTGGTGCGCCATGTGGGACCCTCACCGGCCAGCCAGGATCAAACCGGCGCTGCAGAGGCTGCAGACAGCTTCACAGCGCAGCGCTCAACTGCCTGCGCCACCAGGGAAGGTCCACTGTTTTTTTTGTGTGTGTTTTTTAAATTTATTTATTTATTTATACAATCACTGGGTACAGTCAGAAGCACGGGAGGGTGAGAGAATTCACCAGAGCCAGAGTGGAGAGCAGAGCAGGCAGACTGACGAAGTATACTGCTGAGGGGAGCAGTGGGCTGCAGGAGAGGTCTGCGCGCCATGTGGGACCCTCGTAGGCGACCAGGGATCGAACCGGCAATGCAGAGGCTGTGGGCAGCTTTGCAACCCAGCACTCAGCTGCTGTGCCACCGGGGAGGCCCCCATTGTTTAAAAAAAAAAAAAAAAAGCTCCAGTCTAGAAACTTACTTGATCATTTTCAGCTTTTTATATCTGTTAACAAGCCTCCATGATTTGTTTTAAGCTATGGAGATGATAGTGTACATTGACTTGATTTTTGTCTGCTAATTATATTAGGGGAAGAAAATTGTTTCTGTTATAAAATAAAATTTTAAATTTAGTATTTAGCCAAATACTACAATGTTTTAGACTTAATATTTTACTTAAATAAATACTAAATTTAATATTTAGAACATAGTTAAGTAAATGTTGTTCCCCACCTTGGACCCAAAATAAATTTCATATTTTAAGGATTAAAATGAAACCATAAAAGAAAATATAAAGGAATAATTATCTAGTTCTTTGGTTCCAGAAGGCCTTTCTAATTATAAAGGATGAAGTGGGAATCTTAAAGGAATAAGCTTACTGCATTAAAACAAAAATTGTAAGTGCCTTAAAAATCACCTTAGCTGTTACAGCTCTTTCTAATGTCTTATTTCTTTTTATTCCTTCTTTTCAGAAACTCTACCTGTTGCTCCGGGGCTCCTGTTTAAACTGTCACATGCTGACTTGCCCCCGGGCTGTGATTCATCTCTTAGTTTGCCAGCTGAAAGTTCTGGAAGTTGGGGCCTTACAAGCAGTCTATGAGCTGGAAAGAATTCTGAACAGGGTAGGTGGTTAGGGATGACTTAAGACCAGTTGTGTTTTAGGATTTGTCTGATTATTTTCCTCATAGCATTCATATTTTGGTAAGAAGGCAAGCTACATGGCATTGGATATACATCATTTTACCAAGCATTAGCTGTCTGGTTGGACCACTCTTGATCTTACTGAATTTTATTACTTGGATAATGTGTGACCATCTCTCTCTCTACCATAAAGAGACATTTTTCTTTGTGATTAATAATTGCATAATTTTCTGGTGTTTTATAAATTTTTTTTTGTTTTCATTTATTTTGTGTTTATAGATGAAAATATTACTGCTTTGTGTATTGATTTTGTATGAAGCAACCTAGCAGAAGTGTCTTGTTAATTCTAATATTTTTGTCTGTAGATTGTTTTAGATTTCCAGCACAGTCTTATCTATAAATAATAACAGTTTTGTCTCTCTCTTCCTTAACACTGTTCCTTTTACTTATTTTCATCATTAGAATCTATTTTACTATGTTGAAGGGCTAGAGGCATCCGGGCATTCTTATTTTATTCTTGGCACAAGAGAAAACCTTTTACCGTCCCTTTCCTGAATAACTCAGTCTTAAAGACATTAGATAGAGCACATAGGAGTCTACACAGAGGTGTTGCCTAGTGTGGGTTGTAAGAGCCCAAACAAGATGAGTAAAGCATTCAAGGGGATAGTGTCCTGTCGCAGGGGAGGGAAGGGGGTTCTGTCCATCATGCAGTTCAGAGCTCAGATAGGGTGAGGAGGATGTTCACTTAGGGATAAAGGCTCAGCATGAGACTGTTGGTGCACAAGTCAAGTGAGAAGGTGCACATGCTGGTTAGCCCAGCTTGAGATGTCAGAGCGCAAATAGGGTGAGGAGGTGGTTCGCAGTTTGTGTGACCTGGACTGTTTAAAAGAGATCACCCCAGTAAATATAGGAGTTACCCTGGCCTTGAAGCCCCATGCCACAATTAAGAATCAGTATTTTTGTGACAGTTTTATGGACCCAGTTTCCAGAAATCTTGAAGGACAAACCTAGTTATCACCAGAAAAGTTCAAGTTGTGGCTTCTCATTAGGTATTTATAATTCATTTGTAGACTTTCTATTTCAGATGTGGTATAGCCAAAGTCATTTTTACATCACCCTTACTGTCTGCTAACACAGTTGATATTTCCACTTTGTTAAGTTCAGGGAACAGAGCTAAAAAGTTAACCCAAGATCAGATTTGTCCAAAAAAGAGAGAGAAAGGATTTCCTTAAAACATGTACTCAAAATAGATTATATTTTTCTGGGAATTTGTTCATTTTTACCTAAAGTTTCAAATTTATTGACATAAAATTTGTGATGTCTACTGCCTTAAGCAATCTTTTTGTAAAATACACACAGAAATGTATTAATTGTACCTTTAATGGTTAGAAAGTAACCATCACCCGTACAGTCACCTTCAGTATCAAGGTAATATCCATATCCTCAAAAACTCCTCTTCCCCCTGTCCTTGTGTGCTTATTTTTGGCAGTTTATCATTATATGTAAAAAATTTCTTGGTAGGAATAATTGAGCAAAATACGGTACTCCCTTGCTCTAGAGAGGTTCCTTCTTGTTTCTGCCACATGCTTAGCAACCTGGTTCAAAGCTTAAAGCCAACAGTATTGCAGGGCTATTGGGTCTGTACAAGATCTGGTCTGGGTCCTGAAGGGGTAGCTCTTGGAGGTCTCCAGCTTCCTGTGTTTATATGTTGGGATTGGAGGGAATGAGATTCCTGTCTTTATGCTACCTCTAGATTTGATCTCTGTCCCTGTCATCATTAGAGACTTTCAAAATGAAAACTTCAGAATTACTGAATTGGAAAATGCCCCCAGACTGGGGCTGCCACTTGGCACAGCTCCATGCCTCATTCTGAAAGGCTGTCAGTATCTTTCCACACAGGGCCTCACTACAGACAGGGTTGTCCTGTGGCTGTGCCCCGCTGCAGTCCTGCATCGGACCTCCTGGGTTCTGGTTTCCCTTTGGATTGACCTATTTATTCCTCACTGACCTATGAGATCTTCAGAGGTTTAGAAAAAATTTTAATTTTTAATATTTCATCATATTTTGGGTCTTTTTTGGTTTTAGCTTAGATATGAATAATCTAACCCACCATTATCAGAGCAGGATAGTCTCTTATGTGATTTTTTTTTTTAATAATAATGATTTGAAAATCAACACAACAGCCGTGAGATTTCTTTTTCTCCCCTCAAGCTAAACTCTCCCATCTTTGTAGAGGCTGGCACCGGACTGCTTGCTAATCATGTACTCAGTTTACTGCAGCAATAGGGTTTTCTTCTTTTTCAGTTTCTAGAAGAAAATGCTGATGCCACTGGCTTCGAAATTCAGGAAGAGTTAGAACAATACACAACCAAAATTTTAAAGAACAACCTTCCAGGATCCCATGGTGCACATGTGAGTTATCCTGTCTCTCCTTTCTGGAACTTTCTGAATTAGCATAGTTATCAGTTTCCTCTGCACTGTCATTTGTGCATTCTTCTGACTTCCCAAGGTAGACTTGGGTTTGCATCCCTGTGCTGCCTCTTCCATGGCCTGTGACCTCACATGTTACATATTTGACCCTGAGTCTGTTTCCTGGTCTTTAGGACCCATGAGAGTATTAAATGAAAACTGGTGATTTCAGTACAGCATCCAGCAAGATGTGGCATACAGTCTCATTTGGAGAATGGGGTCTGTGTCCTTTTCTTCTTTCTCTTCTCAACCCTATAAACCACTGTTGCCTTCTCATGCCCCCAATAGCCCATGTGTACTTGCTCAGTAGATGGATAAATGAATGGTATAGATAACCAACAGTGCCAAGTTTCATACCAGAGATTGTAATTTAACTGGTCTGGGGTAGGTCCCAAGTGATGGTTACAAAAACTCCTGGATGGGTCTTACTTGCAGCCAGGCTCAGGAAGCTTAAGTACCGATGTGCCGTTTCTGGTGTTTCTGAGGGAGGCAGTCGGGAGGGTTCACCAGCTACATTGAGAGGTTTAATCTAAGGTAACTAGCCTTCATTGAATACTTTGTTCCAAACTCTCCACTGCATTTACTATCTCCATTTTAGAAACAGCTCCTTAAGGTGGTTATTCCCATATTATGAATGAGGAATCTTAACTTGTGAAGAAGGCACTCAGTAATTGGCAGAGCTTGGCTATATTAGGGTTCTGTGGGAAATTTTGTTTAAGAAAGGGAGGTGATTTCCTGAGGTTTTTCAAGAAAGGCAAAAACCCACAAAGGAATACATGCTGGATTCTCTTCTGAATGGTACTGCAAGGTTCACTGGCCTGTCTTACAGGTGAAAAATGTCTGTGAGAGTAGGAGCAAGCTCATTACTTACTTCTGGAAGGCACATATGACTGCCAAGCGATGTCCCCAGTGCAAGTGAGTATGTGCTGCTGCTTTTCCCCTTGCCCAGGACAGAAGTCTGGCTGGTTGCTCGCAGTTGTTATTAAATGTCTTGTTGGTTTTTCTCTCTCTTTAATCACAACCATCTTCATATCTAGAACTGGGCGATCAGTTGTCCGAAAGGAGCACAACAGCAAACTGACAATCACATACCCAGCCATGGTGCACAGGAAAACTGACCAGAAAGGCACCAAGCCTGTGGGTAAGCAGCCTGGACCCTGGGAGGTCTTGGCCATGTTTTACATGCACAGCTCTCAGATGTGTCCCAAACCTTGGGAGAACCTGGGCTTCTGTGCTATGTGTTTCTTAGCTGTTTCTTTGTGACAGGCCAATGGAGTGGACAATGCCCAAATCTCTCAGTGCTGGAGGGAGGGATCTTGGTAGGTGTCCAGGCCTGACCTCTCATGCAAGAGAACAGACAGACTGAGCTACATTCTGAGGCAGTTCTAATTGAGATGCCACTTTGCCTCAGTTGGCTATTTTTCTGGAAGATTTTTGAGGATGATTGTTCATTGTTGTTACTAAACCTTATTCTAAGCTCAAGTATATGAGATAGGCAGGGAAATAAGTTCTCATCCTGGAGATGTATAGTCTGCTTTTTACATTGATGATACTGTCAGGCTTGGCATTCAGGCTGCTATAACAAAGATGAACTTGGGGCCTCCCTGGTGGCTCAGCGGTTGAGCGCTGGGTTGCGAAGCTGCCCACAACCTCTGCAGCGCCGGTTCGATCCCCGGCTGCTCCCCGGCCACCGGAGGAGGGTCCCACATGGCATGCAGACCTCTCCTGCCGCCCGTTGCTCCCCTCAGCAGTGTACTTCGGTCTTTCTGCCTGCTCTGCTCCCCACTCTGGCTCTGGTGAATTCTTTCACCCTCCCGCACTTCTGACTATACCCAGTGCTTATATAAATAAATAAATCTTTAAAAAAAAAAAAAAAAAAGATGAACTCGGTGACTTATAAACAGTGAACATTTATTTCTCACAGTTCTGGAGGCTGGGAAGTCCAAGATTGTGGTGCCAGTAGATTTGGTATCTATTCAGGGCTGGATTTCTCACTGATGGCTGTCTTATAAGGGCACCAGTCCCAATCATGAGAGTTTTGCCCTCATGACCTAATCACCTCCCTAAGCACCTGCCTCATCTGCCAGCACTATCATTTTGGTGGTTAGGCTTTCAGCACATGCAATCAGAGGGGACACAAATACTATCTTGGTAGTAGCAAACTTATGTGTTTCTTTTTTTATCAAGCCTTTTACTTTAAAGTGTTAAAAGATAAATCAGAGCTAATAGTAGAGCCCCTAGGTACTCTTTATTCAGTTTGCCTAATAAAATATATTAGATCATTTTGACAAATGTGGTGAATTTGTCAAAACTAGGAAATTAGCATTAGCACACTGTCATTAACTGAACTATAGACCTTACTTGAATTTCACCAGATTCGCCAGTAATGTCTTTCTTACATTCTAGTATTCAGTTTAGAATACAACACTGCATTTTGAAAGCTTGTTTAATTTTGTTCATTGCTTGACAGATAACAACCAAAAGGTTGGTTATTCTTTCCTATAAATACCGCTAAAACTATTTTCAAGGTTGGGAATTGCTACCATAGCCCTTATGGTGCCTTAGAAAATGTTCATATATTTAGAACAAAGGTAGAATTCTAGGAGATAACTATTTCTTTGGGGTTACTATCTAACAGTTAAATAACCTTTCAATCCCTTTGCGAAATCCATTCTTTGAAATGATTTTTCACTGCAGCTATTAGAATATGATGCCAACCAAAAGTCTGTGCATTAGACAGACATGTGTTACCAACAGATTGTTAGTAGTCTCAGTGATACCAGGATTGGGTTTTTGGTATATAACATTTCCTTGGTGGGCACTCAGCTTCATGCCAAGGACCATGCCTATGATGAGTACAGGTTCAAGGTGGAAACCAGACTGTGACCTCTGCTTTTAGAGGAGGCTACAGGTGACACAGGTCAATAACTCCAGGATCAGGTCGTGTAGAGGCAGGTGATGTTCTGAGCAAAGGTCTAACCATATTCCTTGTACCAAAGGGATCCAAGCAGTGAGGCCTGTACCTCAATGGTCACACACACTGGTGATCCCAAAAGAAGCCCCTGAAGCTTGTAAAATGCTGCACATGTTCCAGTGAGCCCCACGATCCCAACAATGTACATAAGCTTTTTCAGAGGAGAATTCTTAATAGCCAGCACTCTAACCATTGTGATTCAATCTTCCTCAGGTTATTTGACCTCAACTCCTTTTTCACATGGCAGGTCTCACAGCTGAATCAAACACACATTAGAGATGTTCTAAAGCCCCATCCAGGCAGATTTCACTTTTGCAGACTGCAAAAATGCCTTGTTAGGAGAGATGTTGCTTATGTGAAGAGGTGGCAACCTGCAGGTATCTTCTGACTCAAGTCCTGAGATTGACTAATTCTGGTTTCCTTCACAGTGACTAAATGGCAATGGGGGCACTTTGTGTCCTGGCAACTGCTAGGATGAACTGGGGAGCACTTTCACATCTGACTGCTCTTCCTCAGCTTTTCAAACCTGTGTAGTAGGAGAGAAAGCTCAGAGGGTGGTTCCAGAGATGCCAACAAAGTTGTTCTTCAGGTTAACGGGTTATTTTGTTTTCCCAGCAGGCACATACAGCTTTCTAATGCTGTGGTTATCACTGGAGGTCAGAACTGCTCTTCATTGCATCCCCATACTGCCTTCAATTGCATTAGCTGTTAGAAATGTTTCGCTTTTATTGGGACCAAAATTTTTAATGTTGCAAACTTTTTGACCTAGCAGTTGCACTTCTCTGTCTTCCCAAGAATTAAACATCCTCATAGTGTTGTGTAAATAGTTTAGTAGTCTTCATGGAATATCATGCAACTATTAAAATGATGGTCAGGCATACACTATGTAGCAGCAGGCAGGAATGCTCACAAGATGACACTAAATGAGCAAAGTAGAATACAAAATGAACCAAGCTGAAGATTTAAGTATTTGAAACACTGTATAAATCAATGAATGGAATATATTAAAGTGATAATAGTGATACTGGGATGGAATGGTGGGTAATTTTTTTCTTCTGCTGTATTTTTTAGGTTTCATGCAGTATTTTAATGTTTCAGTGCTTTAGAAATTTGATTGGGTAAAGAGAGAACCCAGAGCTGAGAGTATGCTTAGAGATTGATTTTTGTGGTCAAGTTAAAGTCTTGTTAATGTTTTATTGTGTGATTCTCTTCTTCAGCTCCAGTGATTGAGGATGCTCAGATGGGAAAACGAGGATATCTCACACCCAGCAGTGCCCAGGAACATCTCGTTGCCCTTTGGAAGAACGAAGGTGCTGTTCCAGCTGCCCTGTTTGTTCTGACTTTACTTACTCTGCCTTTTCAGTTTTTCAGAGTTGAACATATTATAGCTCTCTCTTCTTTTTTATTTTTGCATACTGGGGTGTAGGCCATAGTGGGGGGGGGGGTGAAGGATACACCAGAAACAGTGGGGAGCAAAACAGGTGGATTTACTGAAATACAGTGTGGACTTAATACCCTGGGGAGCAGCTGACAGGAGAGGTCTGCTGCACTATATGTGGATTAGCTCCTTGGCCAGGGATTGAACTCGGGCCACAGTGGTGATAGCCCTGAGACTTAACCCCTAGGCCACCCATGAGGTCCTGTTAGAGGTCTCTTGAAATTAACCCATAAGGTTGGGGATAGCCTCAGGATACATTGTCATTAACGCATTATAAAGTGGGGAAGATCATTATCTGAAGCCATGAACTTGACAATTATTGTAACAACCTGGTTTTAAATGACAGCTACAGGTGGGCCTCACTCTAGTTTGGCATGTTTCTGGAAGGTTCATTGGTAATTCATTTTAAATGCTGGTTAATAAAAGACTTGAAAAGACTATCAGAAACTTAAAACAGCTTTGTTCCACAGAACAGCCCTTCTTGGTAGCATCTGTGGAGGGCTTTTTGTTTTGTTTTTTAAAAACCTAACTTTTTTGGGGGTTGGGAGGTTGATTTCCTTTTCCTTATTTTAAATATTTTTAAAAATAAATACCAAAGGTGTGTGTGAGAGTTTAATAGTCCAGGAGGTAATAAGTAAGTGAAACCTTTTGTTTCCCATCCCTCCCCATTTCAGTTCCTGGATCAGTACTACTGTTCCTTAGCGCTCATCCTGAAACTGTCATCTCACCTATGTGCAGTCTTTTGACACCCAGAGGCTACTTTGCTTGTTTAAATTTTTTTAAGTAATTCTTTATATTATTCTGTATGTTATTCTACATATTATGTTATATTGTTTTATTTCACTCATTAAAGTTTTTGTGCCTATCTGTTCGTGCCCCTACATGTAGATGTAAGTGATTTTTTTGGTTTATTGCAAACACAGGATTCTTCCTGAATTATCTTTTCTCGGGACTGACAGAAGTTGGCATGGAGTCTGGATTTAATCCCACTATGTTTTTTCTGGATTTCTTGGTGGTGCCACCCTCAAGGTAATGCCCTTTAATTGACTTAATTCCACCTGGGAAAAGGTTTATTGAGTAATTGAATAATGATCACTTGAAGAGAATGGAAGGGTCAGGGCCACTGAGAAGTATGGCAGCAGTTGTGCTGCCAGGTTTCTGGTTGTGGGAGTCTGCCCCTCTGTGTCCTGAGTAGGGTAGCTACTGGCTGTTTTTTGAGCCTAGTGGTATGTGAGTTGCTTGTTTTAGGGATAGGTGAGAGACTGAAGAACATGACCCTTTCCCCATGCTAAGCATTCCCTGATTCTGTGTGTTTTCCTGCAGGTATCGCCCTGTCAATCGCCTGGGGGACCAAATGTTTACCAATGGCCAGACAGTGAACTTGCAGGCAGTCATGAAGGACATAGTTTTGATCCGAAAGCTTTTGGCATTGATGGCCCAAGAACAGGAGCTGCCATGTGAGGTGACAGCCCATGCCACAGATGAGGTCAGGACTGCCTTGAAACTGGTCTCCTAAGTGTACGTGCTTAGTTCTAACTGTGCAGGGTGAATGCAGATGACTGTGGGGGCTGGGAGATGCTGACTGGGATTCTGAATGGTTCTGTTGGTTGGGAGGAACATAGGTAATACTAGGGAGGAGCCTGGGAAGATCTGATGTCCATACTGCCATTACCTTGGTTGAGCTGCTTTAATTTCACCAATTCATCTCCATTATAAAATGTGTATAGTTTGTGCTAAGAATTTACACATAGATTGTTCTGGGCCACCGGCCCTAACTGGTACTTATTAGCAGCTCTAGAAATAACAGCCTGCTTCCCTTGGACTCTTAAGATTGTCCTTCCTGGGTTACAGTACTGGAATCTCTATCACCCAGCTTTGCTGTTGACTCATTAAGGTCTCCAGTGTTGGGGTCGGGAAGGTAATTGTAGATTCTAGGAATTTCCTAGAATGTGACTGTCAGGGTTGGGGCTTTACCATCCTCTTCATCAAATGGTGGAGTTGAATTCAGTTTTCCCCTTTCAGCAAATATTTCCTGAATCCCTTCATTGTGCCAGGTTTTCAGTGAGTGTAAAGATGAATCAGACACTCAGAAAGTTTGCTGATATCACTGAGGTCCTTGCTAACTCTAAAATGTTATTTGAGGGCCTCCCTGGTGGTACAGCCCTGGGTTGTGAAGCTGCCCACAGCCTCTGCAGCGCCGGTTCGATCCCCAGCCACCGGGCGAGGGTCCCACATGGCGCGCAGACCTCTCCTGCCGCCCACTGCTCCCCTCAGCAGTGTACTTCGTCAGTCTGCCTGTTCTGCTCTCTGCTCTGGCTCTGGTGAATTCTTTCACCCTCCCGCACTTCTGACTGTACCCCAGTGCTTGTGTAAATAAATAAATAAATCTTTAAAAAAAATAAAATGCTATTTGAATGTATTTAAGAAGGCCTGTCTCAGCCTTCAGTACACTCTCCAGCTCCCTGCCAGCTGCTGGGACAGTTTGGCTTTGAACCAGGCCCATCACCAGGTGGCACTGGTGATTCTCTTGGACCCTTTGCTCTGGGTCACCCAGCTTTTCCGCTTGGGGGGTTTGGTTTGGTTTTGCTTAGGTTTTCTGATCTGCCAGTACAGGTGTGCTTTTAAAAATCCTAGTGTAAGAGAACTCTATCATCTGCAAGATGCTAATCCAGTTTTGGAAAAAAGACCTTAGGATAACTAACCAGGTACAATGACCAAGACTAAAAACTTTATTTTGATGTCCCTTTAAGAGCAATAAAACAAAAAATCCAAAAACTGAGTGCAAAAATAACAATATTGACTCTGATTTCTAAGGTCCTTACCTTAGAAAGTCATGGTGTCCTTTTTCTGTCTGATTAACAGGGCATGTTCTTATTTCTTTCCTCACTCACTTCCTACATTCCATCCCCCTGGCAGCCCTAAATCATGAGTACCTGGCATAGGCCAGGCATTGTTCTAGATACTGAGGATGAGTGAGGCTGTCTTATTTAGTTTACAAGCTATTGTGTGGCTCTGAGCCCGGTAATGCCATAATAGTGACTTAGGCTGATAGGGCCCTGTTATGCAGTGAGGTTCTTTTAGCCAGAGCAGAAATACATGTCTTCCCCATAACTAAAGAAGAACGCTGTATTTCTCAGATAGGTTTCTTCTTTCATAGCTGAGTGGGACCAACAGGTGACCAGAGAGTGTCAGTAGGTGGTGCTCTAAGGCCACTTAAAATCTCCAGGCCTGTATCCTGGACAGGTAGAGGGAAAAGAAGAGGAGGTAGGGTTAAGGACAGAAATATTAATTGGTTAAATATTCCAGTGGGGCTTAGAAACTAGCTAGTACCTTAACATATGCTCAGTTGGGGGACCCAAATCTTAATTTGTGACATGGAAAATCATAGTGCAACATTTTCCTTTTTAAGAAATTTTTCCACTGGCATTTTTATAAGTGCTTTGGATGAAGTTTTCCCCAAACCATCAAGTTGAAACTGTATGTGAATCAGTTACATGGTAGGATAATAGAGCTTCAAAAAGAGTATTGATGTAGGAAGAATTTCTAGGGTTGCCTTAAAAATTAGACATTAAGTGGCTTTAGCTGGTGCCTTAAGAAAGGAATCTGTTGTTACAGATTCGGCCATTACCTTTCTGCTTGTACACTTTGATGAAACAAGCTACCATGTTGGAGAAATAATTGAAGGTGGCCTCTGGGCAACAGCCAACTAGGAACTGAGGCCCTCAGTCTGGCAGCCCTCGAAGAACTGAATCCTGCCAGCAACAATGTCAGCCTAGAAGTGGATCCTTCCCTAGTCAAACCTTCAGATGGCGTCCTAACTGTGACAGACTCTTTTATATAACTCAGAAGCAGAAAACCCAGTTAAGCTATGCCTATATTCTTGACTCAGAGAACCTCTGAGTTAATAGTGTTTTAAAAGAAAGGAAAGAACCTGCTTATAGATTTGAGTTTATTTTACTACTAGGGGGAGATGGACTGAAAAATATGCAATAATAGAACTGATGTTTTGTTGATATACACTGATAAGATTGACCTATTAGCACTTTTCCCACTGATCTTTTGGGCTCAGGAGACATAAAGGTAAACTCCAGAGCTTATCATTTGTCAGAGCTAGGTTAAAAAAGAAAAATAAAACCAAACCTGGCCTCTTTGAAGTTTTTTCCATCATTCCTGCTTTCTTGATTGTGTCTTGCCAGGAAAAAGACTCTTCGATTGCAATCGACCGATCCTTTTTGAGTATGCTTCCAGGCCAGTCACTCACCGACAAACTGTATAACATTTGGATTCGCCTTCAGAGTCACGTCAATATTGTGTTTGATAGCGAGATGGACAAATTAATGATGGAAAAGTTCCCTGGCATTAGACAGGTGAGCATAGATGGACCCTTGTTTCTAACTAAAGGGATTAAATAATAAACATTGATATTGAAATAAGAAAATAATAAGCATACTTGATTTTTTTTTTAATGCTTTCCATGAATGTTTTTCCCTCATAGATCCTTGAAAAGAAGGAAGGCTTGTTCCGAAAGCACATGATGGGAAAGCGAGTTGACTATGCGGCCCGCTCAGTCATTTGCCCGGACATGTACATCAACACCAATGAAATTGGAATTCCCATGGTTTGTGCAGAGGGGCCTCGTTTGCTAACTTTGGGTGGCAGACAGGAATGTTTAGGAGGGATATGGCAAAAGTGTGCACAGATTGTGGTAGCTTGTGTGGAGTGGAAACAGTTGCCCTCTTCTTGGACAAGCCATTTGGAGGGGACGTTCTGCTGTGATAATATTGGTTTCATCACTTGACCGGTCTCTTGGATATTCCACATCCCTGCCCCCATCTTCCTTCCACCAGTCCTGGCCTTTGTCTTAGCTTTTAAGTCAAATTGAAATCATGACAGAAGAGGGGAAAACGAGAGAGGATTTCCATTCCATGTATGTGCTTGACTTTGGGAGCCAAGAATGTGTACCCTTATTTGCCAGGGAGAAGGAGCAGGAACCCTCAGAGAGAAGGCTTGTGCTTATCATTCATCCTCCCAGCCTCATGGGGAAGTGGTTCAGCCCCTCCACCCATTAGTGTTCCCTTGGGGAGCCAGCCTTATTTTCTCACTTCCCCACCAGTTCAAAATGTGGTGCTCATTAGCAGTAGCCCTTTAATAGACTTCCTCCTTAATGGGCCTTGAGGTCAGTAATGTGAAGGTGGTTTAATTCTCTCCATGGAGAGTCTCATTTCCTTACACACTGCCCTCTCTGCTCTCAGGGGAGCCCTAGTAATGAGCCGAGCTCAAGTGTTGCGATTGCCTTCTGTTCTCCGGCTGCCTTGTCTCTTAGGCACACTCAGGCTTCCTGGGCAAGTGGATGATGTGTGAGAGTACAGGAGTCAGTGAACATTCAGTCCTGTGCCCATCACTTCCTGGGAACCACAGGTCTTTGCAGCTGAAGCTGCAGAGTTGTTTGGCAAGGAAGGGCATTGTGATATTCCTGAGTCAGAAGCCTTGGGAGGAGAGTCCAGGATCAGTTGTTCTCTGAACAGAGGGCAGGGCTGCCTCTAGGAACTCACAGTTCCTAGGGTGTCCCTAGCTTTGGAAAAGACCTTTAGGGCTGTCTCTTTCCACCTTCAAAGTTGCCAGGCTTCTCTTTCTTGGATCTGGGTTCATTTGACTTGTCCCCTGAGGAGAGACTCTGAAGTTGCCCCTCTGCTCACCTCCAGCCTGCCCCAGGCCTCAGAGCCAGTCTGCCTGGATCTCAGGACAGTCCGTGCTCAATGCATCAGCAAAAGTATGGCAAGCCAGGGGAAAGGGTGCAGGGTAGGTGGCAGTTGAGGCTTCTCAAGGTGCCATTCAAGCAGAACCTTGAACAGAGTTCAATAAGGTACTTAGGTAAGTTTTCTCAAAATTTCTGACATAGTTGTGTGCATTTTGAAGTGTCTTAGGGTTTACAATACAATTCAGAAACGCTCTTAACCAGGAATTTCATTTTTCTTGGAGTATGTTGCCGGTCTATCATTAAATGAAGCACTTCATTTTCTCATGTATCAGGAGACTAAATTACTTTCATCTTCAGCCAAATAATGAGAGTCTGGGCTCGGGGCAGAGACCATGATCAATTAGTGACGTCTTCTGGGCTGGAGGGGGCCATGTGGTGGTTTTTGAGGGCAGGTATTTTTTACCACTCTAGCAAACTAGTATCTCATGCTCTGTTCCTTGTAGGCAGATGAAGAAATAATGAAATTTTATTTTTTATTTTTTAAAGATATATTTGTTCATTTATACAAGAACCGGGGTACAGGCCAGATTCACGGGAGGGTGAGAGGATTCACCAGAGACAGAGTGGGGAACAGAACAGGCAGACTGATGAAACACACTGCTGAGGGGAGCAGTAGGCACGACAGGAAAGGTCTGCCGCGCCATGTGGGATCCTCGCTGGCCAGCCGGGATCAAACCAGCGCTGCAGAGGCTGCAGACAGCTTCACAGTGCTGTTCTCAACTGCCTGTGCCACCAGGGGAGGCCTGAAGTAATGAAGTTTTAGAGTGAGCTAAAGAAATTCAAACATGTAAAATGCACACTCTTCAGACAGATTGCTAGGAAAGGAGCCCAATCTGTTCCTTTAAGGGGCCACATCTGGGAAAGTGACTCTGTAAAGAAGATAGGTAGGATGTTGCTTTAATCCCTAAAGGACCTTCTTAGCTAAGGTAGAGCCTCCATGTCTGCGTAGGGGGAGGTCACAACCTGTTGAGTCAAATTTTTCCTCCATGTAACTTTTTCTGCTCTCTTTGAATTTCCTTGTTTCCATTCCTTTTCTAGGTGTTTGCCACAAAACTGACCTACCCTCAGCCAGTTACCCCCTGGAATGTTCAGGAACTGAGGCAGGCAGTCATCAACGGCCCCAACGTACATCCAGGAGCCTCCATGGTTATCAATGAGGACGGCAGTCGCACGGCCTTGAGCGCTGTGGACCTAACCCAGCGGGAAGCAGTGGCCAAACAGCTCCTGACACCAGCCACAGGGGCACCTAAGCCCCAGGGCACAAAAATTGTGAGTAGTGGGCACATATAACCAGGGGCTTAGCCAGCTTCTGTCTGGCTCCCTCTTGACTGCAAACCATCAGTATGGGGGCACCCACGTGGAAATGCTGTGAGCAGTACCTCCCTCCTCGAGATGACATTCCCCCACAGGTGGGTGTTTGTTAGGGATTTTGTGGCACTCACCTTACCTCCCAACTAGAGCTGGAACTCCTAGAGCCTTGACACCATGATTAAAGCTTCATTTGGTAATCCCACTCCATGTTGCACAACACCAGCTGCACATCAGGGGCTCAAGAAAATTTTTCACTAATAACTCAGTTGTGATCCTGCACAGGAGGAGTTGCTGCCCTTGAATAGGGCTACTCAGAGGGTGATCCTCAGATCAGCAATAGCAGCATCCCTGAGCTTGTGAAAAACGCACATTTACCCTCTCTCTCCACCTCACCCCCACCTACTAATATAGAATCTCTAGGAATGGGGCTCAGGAATCTGTTTTTTAGCAAACTCTCCTAAGGGTTCCTTTGCATGCTAAAGTTTGAGAACTGCCCTAAAGGATAACTGTCAGTGATATCTGATAACTGACAGAATCCCCATTTGGTATCTGCATTCACATCCATCGCCCCTGCCAGTAGTTGAGTTGTTTTTTGAGGTGAAGACCTGCCCCTTTGTACCTTTATTTCCTGGGTACATATTTAATATTTGTGAGATTAAATACAAAGTTTAAGAAAAATAAGGAAACTGAGGTAAGACAGTAAGATTTGTCCAAACGAAAGTCACCTGTGACCTAGGAGAATAGTTTGAACAAAGTGGGAGGAACCAGATTTCAGAGACTGTGATGAGACAGTGAAGCAGTAGCAGTAGTAGGACATTTGACAGAAAAGGCAGAAAGACACTGCAATGTAATTGGGGTGTAAGGATGAGGCAGATGCACAGGGAACTTCCTTCATGTGGCTTCATTTCTAGTCTAGGGAAGGTTGGCCTCACTACCACGTGCTGGTCAGTTATTGGGAAGTGACTGAAATGGGTTCTGAGCAACAGTGAGCTTGAATGGGGTTGACCTGGTCACTTGTCTTCAAACGTAAGTTTAAATCCTGATCACATTGTTTTGCTTTTTCTTTACTCACTCCTAAATGCACCCTTCACACTCCTCAGCCCTGCAGACAGTCCTTCAGACCTGTCAGTCTCTTAGTTCTCAGCCAAGCTCTAATTCTTCTAGCCCAGGGGTCCCCAACTTTTTCAGCACAGGGCCAGATAATAAATAGTGTAGGTTCTGTGGGGTGAAGAATCTCTCTTGCAGCTACTGTGCCCAACCCTGTACTGTGAAGGACTGGGTGATGTGACTGGAAAGGAGAGACCCAAGTCCAATATAGATGAACTATAAGGTCCATGAAAGGAGGATAGGATGACAGAAGGGACCTGTTGCCCCTGTGAGGTGTGAAATTTTTGCCTCTTCCCCTGAACCATGTAAATCAGGAGGACGTGGTCAGGACCGCAGAATCTCATTTCCTGGCCTAGCAGGCAGAAGCAGATCTTTGGCTCCAGGTCTGCCACTGAAAATTCTGACCCACACACTAGGGCACACTAATCTTCACTGCAGTATTTATTTGGAGACAAGAGAAAGGAAGGGTCTCAGGTTTGGGTTGGCACTGGGAGTGCCCAGTGCTCCAGGGCTTCTGTTTGAATTGGCTGGTGACTGCTAAACTGGCCTTCGTGCCTTCCCAGCTGTGAGGTTTGCTTATGCTGGAGGATGTCTCAAATTTGTGAGACTCAGATCTGAGGCCTAGCCTGGGGTTTTGGGCCTGGGCCATGGGTCTGGGCAGTTTCTCCCTTGAGAGGCTAAAGAAATAAGACCTTGAAAATCAGCTTATGGTCCATGACATGTCCTGGGCAGATACTCATGGGAATCCTCAGATCACTTCTCCTTGGAAACATAGATGTGGGGGCGGGAGAAGGCTTGAATTCCTTGGGGAGCAGAAACACTGTCTCCCTGCTAGGTGATTTTAGGATTGCCTTTTAGAATTAAAGGAATTTATTCCCTCTTTTCCTGTGCCTGAGCCAGAGGAAACTTTTGGCCCAGCTGAACAGGAAGCGGGTGAGGGAGGGGGGAGTGTCTCTTAATAACATTTAGCCCCTCTCTGTGCAGCTTCATAAATGTGTACAGCATACGAAGACACTAGGTTGGGAGTAACTTTTTGTGTGCCCTGGTCTGACTTAGAGGAGACTTGGGGTAAAGGAGAGCAATAATTTCTCTGGGCTACTCTGGAGGACTTGCAGAATGGTTGGGGTAGCAGTTACCTTCATGCATTTATTTTTCAAAGTAGCATTTCTGTTTATCACTTGGGGACCCCAATAGTTAATAGAACATTAGGTAAAGTTCAGTGAAAGGCTTAACAAGCTTTACATTAAAATCAGCCTTGATGGGAAGAGGTGTTCTGTTAGGACTATATGACTATTGGCATATTGGTAAGGAAAAAAAGCTGTGTAAACAATGGTTATCTTAATGAGTAAAATTATTTGTGATTTTCATTCACTTCTGTGTTTGTATTTTCTCTTATTTTTCCCCAGTGAGCATATTGCTTGTAGAGATTTTATTGTTTTCTTTAAAAACAGTTGATGATCCCTTTGAAAAATCCCATAGAAATAGTAAATGCTCATTGTAACAGGAACAGTATGAGCTATATGAAATAAAGACACCAGTCGATGTCTTACTCTCCTTTCCCATGAACCCCCTGCCTTTGATGAGATTATACCAACAGCCTGGTGTGGTATCTAGTGGGCTTTTCACTTGATTATATAAACATACAGAATCAGGTTGGGTTTTAAATGCCCATCTTGTCATTAGATCACACTTTTTTTTACTAGGATACCTTCATTTCAGGACTAATATAGATTTAACCCAACCTTTTTAATCATTGCGTAATATTCCAGGGTATGGGTGCTATGACTTGTTCACCCTTGCCCCTCCTATGGGGCAGTGAGGTTATTTCCAGTTTCTGCCACTGTTACCTCTGCTACATAAATATACATGGTCTTATAGTCATATATTAACACTTTTTTCCTTCTGAAAGGTCAAAAGGAAATGTTTTATTTTTTTTTTCTAAAGATTTTTTTTTTTAAATTTTTTTTTTATAGAGGCATGTTTTTATTTATTTATTTGTTTGTTTGTTTTGTTTGTTTATACATGCACTGGGTACAGTCAGAAGCGCGGGAGGGTGAGAGAATTCACCAGAGCCAGAGCGGGAGGCAGAGCAGGCAGAAGGACCGAAGTACACTGCTGAGGGGAGCAGCGGGCGGCAGGAGAGGTCTGCGCGCCATGTGGGACCCTCCTCCGGTGGCCGGGGAGCAGCCGGGGATCGAACCTGCGCCGCAGAGGCTGCGGGCAGCTTCGCAACCCAGCACTCAACCGCTGCACCGGGGAGCAGCCGGGGATCGAACCGGCGCCGCAGAGGCTGCGGGCAGCTTCGCAACCCAGCACTCAACCGCTGCGCCACTGGGGAGGCCCTTTCCTAAAGATTTTTTGTATTTATCAAGCACTGGGGTGCAGGCCAGAGATGCGGGAGGGTGAGAGAATCCGACAGAAACAGAGCAGAGAGCAGAACAGGCAGAATGACTGAAATACACTGCTGAGGGGAGCAGTGGGCGAGACAGGAGAGGTCTGCCGTGCCATGTGGGAATCTCCCTGGCTGGCCGGAAATCGAACTGGTGCCACGGAGGCTGCAGACAGCCTCACAGCACTGTGCTCAACCCGCTGTGCCACTGGGGAGGCCCAAAAGGAAATGTGTTTTAAATGTCCTGATAGCCATTTTCAAATTGTGTCCCCCAAATACTCTAGCAATCTAAACTTCTTATTAATGTTTTAAGTACAATAAAATATTTCAGAGGACTATAAATTGGGAGCCAAGAACCATGTGTCCCAGTCCTGGCTCTGCTCTATGAGGTTGGGCAAGGTATTTCTAAAATATGGAATTCGTGTTTACAATGACATAGTCATGTGTGACTATGGGGTTCAACAGGTCTGCCAAGTTCTTTCAAGCCTAGGTGTTTTGTGGTTGTATGTAGATATACTGTCCTTAGGTCTGTCCATTTCCTTCAGATTCGTTCTCAGAGGAATTTAAGACTATGGAAAGGCTGTGTATCTCTGAAGAAGATAGATTACTCAACAGGGGCCTGTAATTCTGTCAATTTCTTGTACCTCTGAATCAGGATCAGGGTTTGCTGGACTGGCAACTATTTCTCAAAGTACCAGAGGGGCCTAGGAGCCCTTTTTCTAGGGTTTTGTTCCAAACCAAAAATTCCCTTTTTTATTTAGTTGAATAAAACATGAGCTAGCAGAAGCCACACTCATGCCAGGCTGAAGTGAGCCCTTAGAATAGTAATGATGATGCTAAAGTTGCCACTGGTCACACACCCTGTTCTCCACTCTGTCCCTAGGTATGCCGGCATGTGAAGAATGGAGACATCCTCCTACTGAACCGACAGCCCACCCTGCACAGGCCCTCCATCCAGGCCCATCATGCCCGCATCCTGCCTGAGGAGAAAGTTCTGCGGCTACACTATGCCAACTGCAAGGCCTATAACGCTGACTTTGATGGAGATGAGATGAACGCCCATTTCCCCCAGAGTGAACTGGGCCGGGCGGAGGCCTATGTTCTGGCCTGTACAGATCAGCAGTACCTTGTTCCCAAGGTAGGTTTGACCTTGAGACCATTCCCATGGTCGTTGCAGCACAACTTAGAACTTCAGATCTGGGCCCTCACCAGGGTAGGGGCATGTGGGACAACAGGTCTTGGCTTCTTGCAGGTGGGATTTTCAGCCCTCCTTGCTTAGAGGCAGGAAAAGATTACTGTTTTTGCTGCCTTTTAAAATGTAAGTCAGGGGCCTCCCCGGTGGCGCAGCAGTTGAACGCTGGCTTCCGAAGCTGCCCGCAGCCTCTGCAGTGCCGGTTCGATCCCCGGCTGTTCCCCGGCCACCGGAGGAGGGTCCCGCATGGCGTGCAGACCTTTCCTGCTGCCCATTGCTCCCCTCAGCAGTGTGCTTTGGTCCTTCTGCCTGCTCTGCTCCCTGCTCTGGCTCTGGTGAATTCTCTCACCCTCCCACGCTTCTGACTGTACCCAGTGCTTGTATGAATAAATAAATAAATCATTTTTAAAAATAAATAAATAAAATGTAAGTCAGAAGAAAAATGTAATCCCCAAAAGGCAAGTTTAATAACTTCTTAATATGTCCTGTCTTCCAGACATGTGTTAGGATTCTATAACTTACTAGCCTCTGGCAAATATTAGCATCCAACTGTGATGGCTCCAGTGGTCCTCAGATGACTTAGGTCCTTTAAATTTCAGCAAGTTTGGGTTTTAAGAGACACTTAACCCAAAGGGCTCAGATGAGACACACACACCCCTCCCCCATCTAGCCCATGAAAGTGTCTCCCCTTTGAATTTCTTCCTTCTCCCAAGTTAATCCTGAGAGGCAGACCTATGTGGTCTGGCTGTCCAGAGGAGCACAAGGGAAGGATGTGGCTTCCTTACCCTTCCCTGGCCAGCTGGCCCATTTACTGGCCCAGTAAATGCAGGGGCTCATGTCAGTGTGTGTTCATGGGAGAGCAGAGCAGGGGGAGAGCTAGGGAAAAGGACAGATTATATTCCAGTATCCACTTAGCCCTTACTAACCAAGCCCTTACTAACCGATACCTTTCACGTTATAAGCTGTTTGCTTCACTTTGATTCATAGTTATAATCGTTCACTTGGGTTGTGGTGGATTACAAAAGAACTAGTGGTAATAATATGGAACTATGGCCACCATTTGCCAAGCACTATTTTCATGCCACAAACTGTGCAAAGCACTTTGGAGTACAGGCCATTGATATCCACATTACAAGTGATGAAATAGTGTAACTTGTCCCAGGATACATACCTGACTAGGAGGAAGGGCAAGGAGCTCCCTTGCCTTTGTGACTTTTGTTCCTTTTACCTGGTGGACCCTGCACCCTTGTGCAGAAGAGCTGGAGACTGCACTTGGGAAGCACTGGCGGCTGCTTAAGATGCCCAGCATTAGTTAGTACTCTCTCCTCCTGGGTGCTTCTCTTCCCCCAATATTCATTCACCACTCAGGGTATCAGGCAGGTAGCTAGAGCCCTTGTGTCCCAACCTCTTTGCCCACCAGAAACACCGCTGTGGCTTTATATTAGACTCAATTATTAGAGCTTAACTTTTGTTCCCTTCTCTGCCCATATTAGCAAGTGTTGATTAAGGAAGAGGTTAAAAGTAGAAAGAAAGATTAAAGGCCTACTAAGTCATTTAGAAGTTAGAAAAAAATTTTATCAATTATTTAATTGGTTGTCCTTTCACATGAATGACAGTCATAACTTAGTAGTAGTGGGAATATGAGCCACCCTCTGTCAAGTACTCCCTGTACATCAGGCTCATATCTAAGCAGTTTGCAAACATTCTCTTATTTAGTGCTCACAACAGCCTTCTGAGGCAGATGACGAAACACAAGTGACTTGCCAGTTAGGGATGAGGCGAGGACTGGCATCCAGCACCTGTGATTCCTAGGCTGTGTTACTGTGACAGGAGCAGCTGGGGCTAGGTGAGGGCACATGCAAATAATTGGCTCCCAGGGCTGAACCAACTCTGACTCCCTGGAGACAGGGTCACATTTCACCACAGCAGACACTGCCAGGGAGTGGCAGGTGGTCCTTGTTTTGCCAGCCTCTGGACATTAGCAGCATGGGGAGTTAGAGTGCTCAGTGTTCACATGCCTCTGAGCAGATCAGTGAACTGGAATGTTTTATACTTAATTTTGATTAGGTAAATTATAGGGGCTGCATGCATACATGGTGTCCCACAAAGTGCTGACCTGTTTAAATCCAGATGTGCTTCAGTACACGTTCACATGCCTGTGAGTTTTAGGTCAGGAAACAGGCAGAGCACAGGTAAATAAGCTTAGCTCAATAAATTAATTTCTTAATTTACTGCTGTAAAAGTAGTAAATTACTGCTTGAGGGTCTATTTTTAATTTATTTTGTCGGAGGTGAATAGCTTTTGATTCTTCATAAATTCTATTTAGTCCTTATTGTAAATGCCAACAGTTAGAATCTTTATGTTTGCTAATGTTTATAAAAAATATAATGTCTTGAATACTTTGTAGTATAAAGCACTGTAAAACACTGGTTTTGTGAAACTAGGAAGCTTTTTTTTTTTTTTATAATTTTTTTTGTGCTTGTCTATATTTCCCTTTCTTTACATTTTTCTTTGTATTCCATTTCTTTTCTATTTCCAGGTTCTCTTCCTTAACAAATACCTGATTAGAATACATTTTAGTGTTGATTGTATTTATTTAATAGAGCAGTGGTTTGTCTTACTTAAAATAGTAATGGAACTTTACTTATCGAAATGAATGGAACTTTAGTTATTTTTTTCCTAGGAAACAGTTAAACTTTTCATTTTGTGTTTTTTTGTGTGGATTAATATTTTCTTCTTCTGTTTGCTATATTTAGGTGGGATCAGTCCTTTATAGAAAAGTTTCAACAAGGCTTGAGACAGTTTCCTGACTTCTACTTAGCTAGAAAATTCAAGTCACAAAATACTCTTAATTGTAATGTCATTTTGCTATGATATTAAGTGGAATATGATAGCTGACAATTTACAGGGTTTTTAATTCAACGATGGTCTTTCTGATCCTAAGCAGGATTTAAGAAATTCAGAATTATAAGTAGACCCTTAGAAAATTGCTTTAATCAGCATTCCACCCTAGAATTCATGATCATTAAATTGAAAGCAATTTAGCCATTAAGGTAATTTTATAGTCATGGAAAAATCTGGACAGTGAAAGAAGGCACTGAATAGATCATATAACTTGTAATTATGTTCTTTAAGGAAGAAAAACAAAAGAAAAAATCTCTATCTGCCTCTAAAGACTGTGGGATGAGTCAAATGTGTAATAATAGTTTGGGTTTCTCCTTTCTCCCCCCAACTCCCCAAGCAAAATAAGACCTTGTCTTTGCAGAGTATAATTTTTTACTCGTGTTCAAAACTCAGAGCCTTTATGAGTAGGGATGTGTGCTCCATCTTACCTTCCATCTACAGCACCTATTCAGCCCATCTGTAATCTTTACGTTTTCTTGCTGCATTGTTTAGACTGTTTGACAAGCATCCTTTTTAGCCTTTGAATTAGTGGGTTAGTTAGTAGTTAAATTCTTGGCTCTTCTCCACGGGTGCATTTATGACTTCCTTTATCCTAAGTTTTGAAATATGGCCATAATTTTGGATAGTTTTTAACAAATAAATAATAACAAACTTGACATCCGAGGCACAGATTTTTGTCAGGTTCCCATAAACTGAAACATTTAGAAAAACTACTTCTTAAAGAATGTCTGTGGGAGCACAGCTATTTTTACTTTAGTTTGCCTTATGTTGCCATGAACACAGGCCTCTACACATTTAGGTTCAGGAAACTGGGGATCAGAAAGACAGTGAAAGTATCAAAAGAGATGAATGTACTCACCAAAACTGGGGCTTTTATAAAAGTCCTTATTTGGACATCTGGAAGATACACAACCATGTTCTGCGTTGTTAAAAGTCTCATTCATAATGCATGTTCTTTCCTTCTGTTGTCATGCACAGAAGGCCCTCTTGAAGAATGTCTCGTTCAGTCCCTCTGCTGGCCAACTCCAAGTCACTCTTCAGGCTCAGCTATAATACTACTCACAGAGAGCATTCCAGACCATCCATACACCTCAGACCTATAAGATCATCCATCCTGTTATTCCTCCATGGCATTTCAACTCTTTTTGATAATGTATTTATCCAATTATTTGTTTACTGTCTGCTCTTGCTCATCATAGAGGATTGTGTCTGTTTGGTCCACTAGAGTGTATTGAAGGTTTAAACCAGTGCCTAGCCATACAGTAGGCTCTCTCTCAATAAATATTTTTTTAATGGATGACTGATTTAGTGGAGAAACAGGCCAGAAATGTGTGAAAAACACTAAAGCATAAAACCAAAATATAAAAACAAGCACACAACTCACAGCAGCCAGACCAAATTTATGCAGAAATGCCAAAAGTATGCTAAAGTAATTAGTACCAGATGAGATTATGGAAGGGAGGCTTGGGGAACTGGATGAGTTTGAAACAGTTTTGATGTAGAGCAATGGGCAGATGGCATAAATAGAAACAAGTCAGGAAGATGCATAGGGAGGCAGTTTGCTCTCCAGGTGGGAGATCCCAGCACTGGGCTCATGAGGCTGTGGAGCAGGACAATATGGGGATCTAAGAGAGGACTATTGCGAGGAGGTGACCTCCAAGCAGATTAGGAATTACGATGTGACTTAAAATTATCTTTGTTCTTCTTTTGTCTGTTTTGGTTTGTAGGATGGCCAACCATTGGCAGGGTTGATCCAAGATCACATGGTTTCAGGTGCAAATATGACCATTCGAGGTTGCTTTTTCACCAGGGAGCAATACATGGAGCTGGTATACCGAGGACTCACAGACAAAGTGGGACGTGTGAAGCTCCTCCCACCTGCCATCCTGAAGCCCTTTCCACTGTGGACTGGAAAACAGGTAATTGGGAGAAAACAACCAGAGTATATAAAAAAGGAAACAGGCCATTCACAATAAGAGGTTGTGTTCCAAGAGAAGCTAGGCCAGAGTCGGAGAAATGTGACACATCAGATAGCAGTCTGACTTTCTCTTTGGTGAGATTCCTAAATCTGATTGGTTTCAAGGGAGTTTGTCCACTAATAACAGGCTGCTTGGTTTCTGTTCTTTGCTTTAAACTTAAACATGATGTCCTCATAATCCAAAGATGGTAGTAATAGCTGATAGTTGTTGTAATTGTTGGGAGGGGTTGGTGAATGCTTTAGATACATTATCTTATTTAATCCACATAACCAGCCTGCAGTGCAGAGGCCATTATTATCACCATTTAACAGATGAGGACACTGAGGCTTAAAAAAATTCAGTTGTGTGCCCAAATATATAGGCGGTTGTGTTGGGATACAAACCCAGGACTTTCTAACTCCCAAAGCATTGGGATCAAACTCAATACTTTTTATCTTTTTTCTCTGCGTGTGTGTAAGTGTAACCTAGGGCTTTCTTTCCCAAAGCATGACACTATACATTCTCTAGAGTAATACAAAGTGATCACATAATGAAATGCAGTAAACACATACTTCTAGTCCTCACTGGGTCTCCAGACTTAACTACTAATCAGCTGTGTGATCTTGACTCTGTGGATCTCAGTTACTCAATGAAAAAACAAAGGAGTTCAGATTGATGACTTTTTTCATTTTTTATATTAACATTTATAATTTTTTACATTTTTTTAGACAATATTTGCTTCCCCCCACCCTCTCAGATTGAGTCCCCATAGAATCTCCTTCCTCAAGGCACCTGTGCACCATCACCACAGTTCCCTGTGCTCCTCCCTCCCTCTCACCCTTCCCTCCTCCCCCCCTGCAGTACATCTCTGATTTATAATTGTCTGTTTTTGCTTTGTTGTGTTTTGTACTGTTACTATTATTATTATTTTTGCACTGATGTCTTATTTGGTTCCCCTATATTCCTGTTATAAGTGAAAACATCTGATATTTTTCTTTTTCCTTCTGGCTTATTTCACTGAGCATAATTCCATCTAGCTCCATCCACATTGCTGCGAATGGTTGCGTTTATCTTTTTTGATTGCTGAATAATAATATTCCATTGTGTATATATACCACATCTTCTTGATCCAGTCATCTATTTTTGGGCATTTGGGTTGTTTCCAGGTTTTAGCTATTGTAAATAGTGCTGCAATAGCAGATTGATGATTTATAAGCTCTCTTCCAGCCCTACAGTTCTTTGGGTCTGTGGACCTTGGACTTGATTGACTTTTTTTTTTTTTTTTTTAATGAAAGCACTATATGTTTATTGCAGAAAAATGGAAAAACATAGGGAAAGAGAATAAATAGTATGGGCCCACCACTCCTTTGGTTTTCATCCATTACCTCTATGTACCTGATAGTTATTTTTAGAAAGGAATCATAAATATGTAATTTATTTAAATAATAAAACTTAATTTTAAAAAGTTTTCCATAAAATTGATTTGTAATATCTGATATAAAGTGCAAAGTATATTGATCTAGTCCAGGCAGTACTAATATCATTTATGCCTAAGTAATACTATAAAAAGTGTAAACATATGTCTTACATAGATTATGTAGTTATACACATATTGTTTTTAATAAACATACATAGATGTAATGTAAACTACACAATATAAAAGGAATGCAATAATAGCTTTTTTATGAGGTGACACCACTTTATTGCACAACTTCAGAGGGCACCATTCATTATAGTCTGATGGCCACTGTGTGCCAATGAGAATGATTATTTAACCAATAAAGATCGAGTGGGTCCGTCTGGTCTTCCGGCTAGATAAATTTTCTTTTTTTTTTTTTTAAAGATTTATTTATTTATTTATTTATTTATTTTTTTGAAGCAAGACTGTCTCTTTATTATTTTTTTTTTTCCTCTATAGTCTCTTTTTTTTTTTTTATAAATTTTATTGTTATATTCCCCATACAATTGCAGCCCCCCATTCTGACCCCAATCCCTCCCCTCCCGCCCCCGCCCCCCTAAAAGTGTCTCTGGTTCATAGTTTTTTGTTGATTTTGATTTTCACTTTCTTATAGTTATTCATTTTCCTGGTCCCTTATTTAAGTTTTCTAGATTCCTGCTATGAGTGAGACCATCCGGTATTTTTCTTTTTCTTTTTGGCTTATTTCGCTGAGCATGATCCCTTCCAGCGCCATCCATGTTGCAGCAAATTGCAAAAATATGGAACGCTTCACGAATTTGCGTGTCATCCTTGCGCAGGGGCCATGCTAATCTTCTCTGTATCGTTCCAATTTTAGTATATGTGCTGCCGAAGCGAGCACTTGATTGACTTTTAAGGTATTAAATCAACTTTGCATTCCTGGGATAAACCTTGCTCGACCTTAAGGTATTACCCTGTCTATATATGGTTAATTCAGTTTGTTAAAAATTTTTTTTTAAGATTTATTTAGTTATGCATACAAGAACTGGGGTATAGGCCAGAGGTGCGGGGATGAGAGGATGCACCAGACTCAGAGTAGGGAGCAGAACAGGCAGATCCACTGAAATACACTGTTGAGGGGAGCAGCAGGCGAGTCAGGAGAAGTCAGCTGCGCCATGTGGGTAGCTCCCTGGCCGGCTGGGGATGGAACTCATGCTACAGAGACTGTGGATAGCTTCCCAGTTCTGTGCTTAACACTTTGCACCACCAGGGAGGCCCAGTTTGTTAAAACTTTAAAAAATTTTGCACCTGTGTTCATGAGGCATATTCTCTGTAGTTTTCTTTTCTTGTAGTATCTTTGCCTAGTATAAGGATAATTAATGCTGGCCTCAAAGAATAAGTTGGTAAATATTTCTTCTTTGATTTTCTGGGTGTCATAGTTGAATATATGTATTTATCTACTTTATTACTTCTGTTTATATTATTTATTATTCATATTTGTATGTCTTATTTTCTAAACCATCTTAAATTATCTTGGGAATGAATAGTTCATAATTCTTAAGTAGTTAAGCATCTAGAAGTTATTAAAATTTTGTCTCATCGTAAGCAATATATTCAACATACAATTAAATAACGGACCAAAAAAAATGGTTATCTACAACCATAAATACATAATCCCTTTGATCTGAGAATCCAGCCTAAGGAAATAATCTGAAATGTAGAAAAAAACTTCTTGAAGAAAGAAGTCCATTATACCATTGTTGGGATTGGAAGAAAATTAGAAAAGCCTAGCTTCTCAAAATTGGGGTTAAGCAAATTGGGGAACAATCATTTGTTAAGCTATTGAGTAATTTTAAAAAATAGTGGTTTTAAAAGGTCATGTCGTTGGGCCTCCCTGGTGGTGCAGCGGTTGAACGCTGGGTTGCGAAGCTGCCTGCAGCCTCTGCAGCGCCAGTTCGATCCCCGGCTGCTCCCTGGCCACAGGAGGAGGGTCCCGCATGGCTTGTAGACCTCTCCTGCCGCCCGCTGCTCCCCTCAGCAGTGTACTTCGGTCCTTCTGCCTGCTCTGCTCCTTGCTCTGGCTCTGGTGAATTCTCTCACCCTCCCGCGCTTCTGACTGTACCCAGTGCTTGTATAAATAAATAAATAAAATTTAAAAAAAAAGGTCATGTCATAATCTGTAAATTTCTCTGGCCTAATGTAAGAAGTAGACCTCATGATTCTACATGCAATCATAGTGACCATCTAAGAAATGTGAGAAAAAGTGTGGCATCAAAATGATATAATAATTTAGTTTGTAATAGTATTAAATTTTCTTTTTTTTATAATGTTTCTGGGTCATTTAATTATAATTAAATGAAATAAAATAGGCGCAGGTTTTGCTTTGTCGCACTTGAGATTTTTTAGTGTTTTTTTTAAAAGATTTATTTATTTATGTATACAAGAACTGGGGCACAGGCCAGAGGTGCAGGGGTGGGAGGAGTCACCAGAGACAGAGTAGGGAACAGAACAGGCAGGCAGACTGAAATACACTGCTGAGGGGAGCAGTGGGCAAGACAGGAGAGCTCTGCTGTGCCATGTGGGTAGCTCCCTGGCCAGGGATCGAACTTGTGCTGCAGTGGCTGCAGACAGCTTTGTAGGTTCTTTCTTAACCCCTTGCCACTAGGGAGGCCCAAGATTTTTTAGTATTTCTTGAGAGGTTAGTATAAGTTATTATTTCTTCGCAGATAGATGAAAAGAAGAAGGGATAACTGCACTGCACAAAAATCTGTTAGTGATTCAGTCTGATTATGTAAAGAAAAGCCCTATTTAGAAACTTGGGAAGTTTATTTGCACTACCCCACCAACATCAGTGCAGCTTTACTGTAGGGAGGCTAGACAGGAACAAGGAAAGTCGGAGTCTCAACAGGAGCTCCCATCACTTACCGGGACTGCCAGGCCCCAGGTCTGTTTGGAAGCCAGGAGAGGATTAGTATCCTGTCTGCTTCAGTACATCCTATGGACCAGGGGCCCTTTGCTACTTAAGCCAAGGCCTTTTTTATTTTCCCCAGCATCTTCCGCACAGTGTCTGCTGAGTGCTCAGCATCATTGTAAACCTTGCTGGGCAGATCACTGTCAAACTGAACTCCTTTAGGCTTGTCGAGGGTCTAAGTGACCTCATGAAGTTAATTAGCCTTTACCAGTGATGTCCAGGAAGAACTCATGCCCTGGCAAGACTGCGGTATTGCCCACTTGCATACAGCTTTCATTTCTTTTGGATATATAGGTAGCTAAAAGTGTTCATTGTTAACGCATAGAAAAGCAGTTTTATGTTCATTCTGTATCCCTGCCCTGCAACTTTGTTTACTAGTGCCAGTAGTATTTTGCAAGATCATGTCATATGAAAACAGGTAATTTTTCTTCTTTCTCTCCAATCTGGATTCCTGTGTTTCTCTTATTGTCTAATTTCTCAACTAGAACAGCTGGTATGTTGTTGAATAGAAGTGTCCAGTGCAGACATCATTGTTTTATTTTTTTTTTCATCCTGACAGAAAATCTTTGAAGAAGGAGTATGTAAGCTGTGGGCTTTTCTTTTCCTTTTTTTTTTTTTTAAGTTTTTGGTTTTTTTGTTTTTTTTTTAATGCATACAAGAACTGGGGTATAGGCCAGAGGTGCTGAGGTGAGAGGCTTCACCAGAGACAGTGGGGAGCAGAACAGGTGGATCTACTGAAATACACTGGTGAGGGGAGCAGTGGGCAAGATGGAGAGGTCTGCCTCGCCAGGTGGGCTAGCTCCCTGGCAGGGGATCAAACTAGTGTCACAGTGGCTGGCAATAGATTGATAGCAATGAGAATTTAACCTGTGCCATCAGGAGGCCCCTAAGCTGTGGGTTTTTCCTGGATGCCTTCTCTTTATTAGGTTGATGATGGTCCCTTTTAGTCCTAGTCTGTTGAGTATTTTTTTAATCATGCAAGTGTGTTGGTGTTTATATACTGTCCCTTAATTTGGTAGATGAGATGGCAGGTCATATGTCCCTGAGTTTGGATGGTTGGAAACATGTATTTCTGTTACCTTTCACACAGACTTCCCATCCTGACTGTGCATTGCCTGGTAGTTCCCGAGGTACACTTGGCACTTTGGTTGAGGTGCATCTTTTGATTAGCATCCCAGAGAACTCTCACCCTCCTGCCTCCTTGTCTTGCAGTGCTGGCCTTGTGGAGAGAATGGATTATGCATGACCTTTCTGGTTGTCTGCTGAGATAATAAGGGGTATTGTCTGTCTTGATTAAAGATTCTGGTGTAGCCACTTGACCCTCAACTCCTTGCCTGAAAAGGTAGCTGCTCTCATTACTGTTCTTATCCCATTGTGCACATATGAAGATGCTTCTTGGACTCTTATACAGGCATAGAAAGAGCTGTTGATGCCAGATGACATTTCCTAGCTCCTCCTCAGCCCTCATGCCTGTTACCCCAACCTGTCTGCTACTTGCTGCATCTGAGAATGTGTGCTCTTGATCACTCTGGAGACAACCCAGCATTATCCCTAGATACAGCTGCTTCACATTGGTTCTCTGTGGAGTGACTGCTTAACAAATTGTCTCTTCTGACCTCCTGTAGTCAGCTACTTTTTGAATGAATGATCACTGATGGGTCCCCTTCAGGTAGGTGCAAGACTGCCCAGCCTCTCAATAACCATAATGAATTCCAGTCAAATCAATTTATTTCTGGCATTAAATCTATAAAAACTAATTGTATGGGAGCTACTGAGTTGCTGAGCAGTCACAAAACTAGCGTGTCCTGTGATGGACCTCAGACAGCGTCTGCATCGTGCAGTGTGCCCCACTCAGGTTGCTTTAATAACCACTTCTAAAGCACTAATCCTTTCTGGCAGTGTCTCTCAGGAAGCTTATTCTCTATAGCATTTTTTTCATCTCAATACTGCGATCAAAACCTGCCAAATGGCTTTTTTTCTCACTCAAACTAAAAGCCTACAACCTTGCTTTCCCCCCTAGAAATAACATGATCTCTCACAGCTTCTTTCCTCAATGCCTTCTTGGAGAGACCCTCCCTACACATCTTATTTAAAATTCCAAATACTCACCCCCCACTTGCTATTCTGGTCCTCCTTCCCTATTTTTTTTTCCTCCGAAGCATGGATGCCCTCAAGAATGAAGGCACTGAGGACAGTGGCTACTTTGTTCATGACTTTTCCCAGCACTTGGTGCCTAGTAAGCACTCGACATGTAATTGCTGAATGAAAGGATCTTGTCTAGTTCTACAAATGAACATGCTAAGGCTAAGTGCATTGTCACTTGGCCAGCAGCACATGACCAGTCAGTGATGGAGTAGACACTGGGACATCCCTTGTCTGCAAAGCTTCACTCTATAGTCTGCTTCTCAGGTGGATGCCTCAGGCCTTCTGTGTGAAGCTCTTCAGAGGAAAAGCTCTCAGTTCTTGTCTTTGCTCCCTTTTCTTCCTTGGCACCCACCAGAAAGCCAAAGCTGCTGTAGGGGAGGATGTTACTAACTTACTTAATCATTGTCACCTATCTTGATGTGTTCTAAAGCAGGGGAGGATGCCTCGAAAGTGTTCTTCAGCCTTTACCTTAGTCCAAGGCCTGATGTTGTGTCAGCTGCCTTCTCCTGGCATAGAGCAGTGTGAAGAGCCCCTTTATCTCTCTCAACCCTGCTGTCTTTATTTTTGTTTTTTACCACATACTGAAATCCTTTTTTTACTATAACCCACAGCAATTTACTTTTGTCTCTCCTCCCTTTGGTCTGTTCAGGCGCTTAATTCAAATCTAGGTAATTACTCATTTTATTTATTTTATTTTATTTTTATAGAGGCATGTTATTTATTTATTTGTTTGTTTGTTTTGTTTATACATGCACTGGGTACAGTCAGAAGCACGGGAGGGTGAGAAAATTCACCGGAGCCAGAGTGGGGAGCAGAGCAGGCAGAAGGACCGAAGTACACTGCTGAGGGGAGCAGCGGGCGGCAGGAGAGGTCTGCGCGCCATGTGGGACCCTCCTCTGGTGGCCGGGGAGCAGCCGGGGATCGAATCGGCGCCGGCGCCGCAGAGGCCGCGGGCAGCTTCGCAACCCAGCGCTCAACCGCTGCGCCACCGGGGAGGCCCTAATTACTCATTTTAAAAGAACTGTTTTGGGAAATGAAAATCCCGGTGAAGTTCTTAGTGATGGACTTTCCCGCTCCTAAGCTTCCTTTCTATGTCAGTAGAAAAGAACTGAGAGCAACTGCCCCCACAGCTACAACTGTTAGTCTTCTTGCTCTGCCTATAAATCACTAGAATGGACTTATCTGACTTTTCAGGATGAACAGAAAGAGGAGGTCCTAAAAGGCAACATCTCACTTCTCCTCCCCACACCATTAACTTTGTTTTCTTTTTCTTTTCAGGTAGTATCAACGCTGCTTATCAACATCATTCCAGAGGATCAGATCCCACTGAACTTAGCAGGAAAGGCGAAGATCAGCGGGAAAGCCTGGGTGAAGGAGTCTCCTCGGCCCATTCCCAACTTTAACCCCAACTCAATGTGTGAGTCCCAGGTATGGCTGCAGAGTGTGGGTTGAAGTCTTCTAGTCCTGGATTTAGACACCATGATTTAAATCAGAGAAAAATGGAGGTCCATGTGCAGAAACAGTTGCCACGCCTCAAAACCTGCCCGCACTGGTGTCAACTTTTGGTTTTGGAAAGGGTCAGAGTTAATTTGTTAGCATTTGACCCTTAGTGGAAAACTCAGCCAGCCTAGGAAGTGTTCTCCAGCAGTAGGCCTCTGGACTTGACTCTGCAAAGCTTGGAAATGCAGAATCTGTTTTCTCTTAAGATCCTTTAGTGACTTAAGATCAGCAAATTGCTACAAGGTTCCACACCTTCCAGCTCTGTGTGTTGGGAATCAGTCTTGGGTATAGACCCAGGGCAGTCAAACTCAGGCCACAGTGAACTGCCAGAGAGTAAGACTGTGCCCGACCACCCACCTCCAAACCCCCCACACTCCCCAAAGATTTCTAAGGCCTCTGCCTGTTCTTGGTGGAGAGCATCCCCAAGTCCCCAGCTCACAAGTCCTAAGCTTCTAGAGTCTAATAGACATTCTATTCAGAACCAAAGCTGCTTAATGTATGCTGCATTATATAGCAAGAAATTCTTTTTTTTTTAATTCATTTTATTTATGCATATAAGAGCTGGGGTGTAGCCCAGATGTGTGAGGGTGGGAGGATTCACCAGAGACAGAGTGGGGAGCAGAACAGGCAGATTGACTGAAATACCCTGCTGAGGGGAGCAGCGGGTGAGACAGGAGAAGTCTGCTGTGCCACGTGGGTTAGCTCCCTGGCTGGGGATCGAACTCGTGCTGCAGTGGCTGCCAATAGCTTCATAATGCCGAGACTTTAATCCCTTGCGCCACCAGGAGGGCCCAGCAAGAAATTCTCACAATGCTCGAACCCAACTTTGTGAAAGTACAAATTCAGGCTTTAAAGGGTATCAGAAAGGTTACATTGTTCTTAATCCCAGAGTATAAAGTAGGGGGTACCTAGGCCAACGGCACAATGATGAAGCTTTGATTCTAGATGTTGTCACTTCCACTCACAAGGTCTTTTACCTCAAGATAGTGTAATTGATGGGGGAGCAAGAGGATGGATGAACACACTGAAATGTTCACATGTATATACAGAGTGTTGTCCCTGAAAACAATTTTTAAAAACTCATGGGTCTATATGTGCTCACTTCGTTTGTTTAAAAAACCAAGCCAAAAAAACACTTGATTCCATTTATACCCTACTTTTCATCAAAGACTAGTGGCAGGTTATGGTGAGGGAACATGTATTGTAAGATTAAGAAATGTGTAGAGGAGGGAGATGGCTCACACAGCAGGTGTCACCTCCAGCCCAGCATTGATGGCCGTCTCCTTCACAGGTGATCATCAGAGCAGGGGAACTTCTCTGTGGAGTGCTGGACAAGGCGCACTATGGGAGCTCCGCCTACGGCCTGGTGCACTGCTGCTATGAGATCTATGGGGGTGAGACCAGTGGCAAGGTCCTCACCTGCCTGGCCCGCCTCTTCACCGCCTACTTGCAGCTCTACAGAGGCTTCACCCTGGGTGAGTGCTGGCCTGTGGCCTAGGGGAGTTGCCAGGCTCCTATCTGAGGACACCTTCACTGGGCCATCAGTGACATTTAACAGCCTCACTCCTTGGGGCTTTCCATACATCCTCCCCCCAGCCAGTGTTTCTTCACCATCAACCAGCAGTGACACCTCTGTCCGCATTTCCATTCTGTCTCTTTTTTTTTTTTTAAGATTTATTTATTTATTTATACAAGCACTGGGTACAGTCAGAAACACGGGAGGGTAAGAGGATTCACCAGAGCCAGAGTGAGGAACAGAACAGGCAGGCTGATGAAATACACTGTTGAGAGGAGCAGTGGGTGCGGCAGGAGAGGTCTGCGCGCCATGTGGGGCCCTCGCCGGCAGCCAGGGATCGAACTGGTGCTGCAGAGCCTGTGGGCAGCTCCACAGCCCAGCGCTCAACCGCTGCGCCACCAGGGGAGGCCCCTCTGTCTCTTTCTTGACTTCACCTTTTATGGGACAGAAAACGTCCTGAGGCTATTTTTCATACTCACATTCCCCTGCATTCCTTCCTGTAGATTATTTTAGTTGTGTAGATATATAGTAGTTTATTTACCTGCTTCGTATTACTAAACATTTGGACCAATTCCAGACTCATGATTTTTGCTGGGATGAGCCCCCTTGAATAAAAAAATCTTGAAAAATGCATAGAAGTCCCATACCCAGATCATCATAAGGACCAAATAGTGACAAGCAAGCTATGCTTATAGCTCTCTTTGGCACATGGCACAAAGAAAAGTTGGCCTCCTGGGTACAAACTCCAGTGCAGATCACATGAGACTGAGAGAGCATATCAAGCTGGCCATCGAGCTCTGAGGCAAGGGCAGACTAGGGGTGTTGCCTTCATTCCAGCCCTCACCACCAGGGAGCAGTTAGTGAAGGGGGACAGCATGATGGGTCCATACTGACCTCATGGAAGGACCCACTTTTGTGGTTATAGCTTTCTCCCAGGAGCACTGTTTCTTTCCTCTCCCACTAAAGTATGTTCTGTAGAGGCCCTCAAGCTTCCACAACATTGCACTGGGAATTCCAGGTGTGTTAGCCCAGCTTTTGAACAGAACAGCTATTGTTTTCTTTCCCACTCACATCGCGACTGAAAGACTTGAGTACAGTACCACTTATACAGGTAGAAAATAGTTTTATTGAAAGTTGAAGTAGAAAGAGCTATTGCCCAAGGTGAGACATTCCTCAACCCTTTGGAGCCAGGACAGGCTTCAATGGAGTGATCCAGGCTCAAGTGTGTTTCTGTGTGCCTGCCACGCACATGTATTGGGTAGTCTCGGTGACTTCTAGGGGCCAAGACCACGATGTCTCTCCTTCCCTCTCTTCTTTTAGACTTTTCTAGACCCTACACCTGGATTTTCACTCTAAACCTTCACCTCTAGCCCATTTATCCAACATGTATTTATTGAGCTTTGCCATTTAGCAAGTGGCTAAGTTTGGAGCTTAGGTCTAGGTTTACTTTCTATCTGTGTAACTTTGGGTGAGTTGCTCAAGTTTGAGCTTTAGTTTCATCATTATTAAAATGGGGATTATAATGTTTGGCCTCTGGGAAGCGCTTAAGACATCAGGACAACCTCTTAATAACATCAATACATCATTGTTCACATGCTCCCTGTGTATGTGGCATAGTGCTCCATGCCCTAACCACACCGAGTTTCCATTCTGGTGAGACGTCACCCCTGGTCCCACATCAAGCTTGTCTGTTTTACTTCACAGGCGTGGAAGACATTTTGGTTAAGCCGAAGGCAGATGTCAAGAGACACAGGATCATTGAAGAGTCCACCCACTGTGGGCCCCGGGTGAGGAGGGCCTGGGAGGCTTCAGCCTGCCACAGAGGGATTGGGTCGCCTACAGAATGCAGCCCATACCTTCCTCAGTTGGCTGCAGCCTCCAACATGTTCCTTTTCTCATTCTAGGCTATCAGGACTGCATTAAATCTGCCAGAAACAGCAGCATGTGATGAGGTCCGAGGAAAATGGCAGGATGCCCATCTGGGCAAAGACCAGAGGGACTTTAACATGATTGATTTGAAGTTCAAGGAGGAAGTGAACCATTACAGCAATGAGATTAACAAGGTTAGTCCAGTAATGCATGCACTGATTGCCACCATTTTTGAATGCTGTCTTTTGGTGGGGTTTTTTGTGTTTTTCTAATTACATTTGATTCTCACCCAAGACCCTTTGGAACAGCTGACTAGGTGAGATGCAAGATGGGATGGGTAGAATTTATCATCTTGAAAACTCAAGGACTTTATTCCTTCACCCAGGTGTAGGGTCTGTAATTAATGCTAAGAAGGAACACTAATTTTCTTTTAAAGTGTATTTTGGGTGACCGCATTAAAGGGGACTGAAGGAAGAAAATCTTTCCTCTAGGGCCACTGCTGAGTAGAAATGCAGAATGAAGAATCCTGCTTATATAGCAGGGCAGGGGATGAAGACCTGGGTTCAAATCCAGACTCTGCCATGTATTTGCTGTGTAACCTCAGGAGTGGGATGTAACCAGTTCCTGCTTTAGTTTCCTCAGTTGGGAGTAGGGATGTGAGGACTACCTGCCTCATAGGGTTGCTCAGAGGATTGATGAACAAATTTCCACAGTGCTCTTGCACGGTGGGAACTCTGTGTAAATTCGCCAAAGCCCCTTCTTGTGCAGTTGAGAAAGAAGAGTGAAAACCCTCCACAAGTGAAGAGCAGAACTGGTTCTCTCTACCTTTCCACCCCAGAGGCAGGACTCTGAGTCCTGTAGCCAGCCTGGCCTTCGTCCTGACTCCTATGCCGTGAGTCTCAGCCTGAGGAGCAGGCAAGGCCAGTGTTCAATAAAAGTCAATATTTGTCAGTGTTGTCCTTTTGATTGGTGTGAACACAGACCTCAGTTTGATACAAGTTCTGTCCTTAAGAGGTTTTATTCAAGGGCCTCCCTGGTGGCGCAGCGGTTGAGCGCTGGGTTGCGAAGCTGCCCGCAGCCTCTGCAGCGCTGGTTCGATCCCCGGCCACTGGCGAGGGTCCCGCATGGCGCGCAGACCTCTCCATGCAGACCTCTCCTGCCGCCCGCTGCTCCCCTCAGCAGTGTGTTTCATCAGTCTGCCTGCTCTGCTCCCCGCTCTGTCTCTGGTGAATCCTCTCACCCTCCCGTGCTTCTGACTGTACCCAGTGCTTGTATAAATAAATAAAAAATCTTTAAAAAAAAAAAAGTCATTTAATTTAAAAAAAAAAACAAAGTGGTTTTATTCAACAGAGCCTCCCCACCAGCACCTTCCAGAGAACCAGAGGGCTCAGCTTTTAGGGTTGATTGGGAATGCTGGGGTGGGGGTGTTGTCTCAGAAGCCTTTCAGAACTACTTCCTGTCTCTCCAGCTCCCCTATTCCCACTCAGACTCCGTCTTTCCTGTTTGGCCTTGGTCTCTGCAATCCTAAGGCAGAGGCTTAAGTAGAGTCAGAATCCCCTCCCAGCATCTCCACCTGGCTCCACCGGGGGGGCTTTACTTGCTTTCATTAGCCCTGGAGCTGAGGCAGGGCTCCCACATGGTGCTCAGGCAGTGTGTTCTTAGTGAACATGATGTGGTCATTGGTCGTCATTGCCAGGTATGTAGGAACTGAGGACATGCTCTGTCAGGTGAACTTACCTTTTGACCATGTGTTTATTTACTCTGCAGGCATGCATGCCCTTTGGCTTGCACAGACAGTTCCCAGAGAACAACTTGCAGATGATGGTGCAGTCTGGAGCCAAAGGTTCAACTGTGAACACCATGCAGGTGTGAGCAAAGGCGGGCTGCCTGGCCGGTTAGCCAGAAGATGGGGTAATCTTATGAGGCAGTTTTTAGATTTGTTTCTGATTTTCAAAAGGACCTATGTTCTGTATAAAATATGGCAAGTATTAAAAAATATAAAAGCATATAGAGTCGTTACAGGTGCTAGCTACTGTTGGCATGTGAATGTTAGAGACCAAAACAGATATAAACATATATCGATATGTATAATATGTGTATATCTTGTAAATATGTGTATCATAAAATCATATTAAATGTGTTTATACTATTTATAAACACTGTGATACATAAAGACTGTAGCTGAGATCCTTTAATTTTGCATGATGTACTTTTTTCATTTAATATAAGCATTGTCTTGCAGGATTCTTAGTCCTTAATGTGAGGTACATTATCTCCTCAGATTATTGCAATGCTATCATAGCAGTTTCACAAATTATACCTTTTTTTTTATCTTGATGACCTTGAGAGGGTCTTAGAGATCATCTCTTTGTTGTTGAGTATAGAGCAGTAGGAATGGGTTTCAAAACCCCCTTGACTAAAGTGGAATCTAGACACACTGCTCTATTTCCCAAGAATATTTACAATATTTATATTATCACAACTTCCTTTTTCCTGCATGCCTTGGTTTCCCCAGAAGGACATGCTGGCCTCTTCCAAGTATAACGTGATGAGTTTGATATAGCTTCTTTGATGAATATCATCATTTTCAGTTGACTACAAATATAAAAAATCTCTTATCAGTCAACAAAAGAAAGACTTGGTTATCTTCTTAAAATGCAAGCTTCCCTGGCATGTTTAAAAATCCGGGTGAGGAGGGCCTGGGAGGCTTCAGCCTGCTACAGAGGGATTGGGCCGCCAATCCCTCTTTGAGAACTCAGTTTCTTTGCAGCTTTTCTTGCAGAGCAGGCCCTCTTCTGCTAGGACAAAATGTTCTCTAACACCCATGTGGGTCTTGAGTTTCTTTTGGGTTTTCTTTTCCCTAGATTTCATGCCTGCTGGGGCAGATTGAATTGGAAGGTCGGAGACCCCCACTGATGGCATCTGGCAAGTCACTACCCTGCTTTGAACCTTACGAATTCACCCCCAGGGCTGGTGGCTTTGTCACTGGCAGATTCCTCACTGGTATCAAACCTCCCGTATGTATTTTTGTTTTTCCTTTTAGCATTTTTCCTCATTTCTAGACTCGGTGGGAGGAGTCCTGTGACCTTCACCAACAACTCCAAGCAGGGAAGGTCAAGTAATAAATGTCCATTTGGTGCTTGCCCACTAGATCCAATGCCCCATGAGGACCAAACAGATACAAGTATGTCACATCCTTTAAAGCCAGAGCCTAGTACAGGGCCTGGCACGTAGTGGGGGCTCAGTAAGTGTTTGCTGATAGATGAGAAAAATAAGAAAATAAGAAAGGGCAGAAGTGACCAGGGGCCACTGGAACTGTTAAACCCAAGGGCCCTGAGAGAGCAGGCAGGTCACTGGAGGCTTTGGCTTGATCCTGCCTTCAGGAAGCACACTGTCCTCACTGCCACATCCGGGACCTGGTTCCCATTTCTCCCACAGGAGTTCTTCTTCCACTGCATGGCAGGACGAGAGGGTCTGGTCGACACTGCTGTGAAAACCAGCCGCTCTGGCTACCTCCAAAGGTAAAAAGCCCCTGCTCTGCCACCTCTAGATGCATCAGTGTCCCAGCACCATTCACCTCTCTCAATTTTCATTGACAGTGCACTGAAGAGTCCCTTGGCATGAATAAACTTTTAAAATATTCATGGGTGACTGAGACAGAGAGTAGCCAGAATTATTCTCCTTTTAAAGGCTTGGCAGAGCATAAGCTCAGAGGTTCACATGCAGGTTCCCTGTGTTCCCTGGGTGTGCCACTTCCTGGGGAAGTTACGGGTGTAGGAAAGTAGTGACGAGCTTGGCCTCCACCCTGGGAGGACTCAGCATCCTGGGACAGTGCAGAGAGGGTTCCGGGCCCAGGGCCCCTGCCTGTGACTCTGTTACTGTCCCTCTAGGTACAGGCATCACAGTGGGGATCCCAGCCCAGACCTGCTTATTTTTGTTCCTTTCTGGGAGGAAAGGGGTCACAAAGCCGCTCTGACAGGCCTATATGGGCAGGTAGGAGAATGAATTAAAACTAAACAGGTTTGATTCCACAGTGCCTGGCAGAGTGGGGTGTCGGTAGTAGCAGACCCCTTTACCACATCCTCCTTCCTTTGGGTTTTAATGTCGCAAGGCTCTGACTTGGGGTTTTTTTTTGGTGTTTGTTTGGTTGGTTTTGGTTTTGCCTTGGTAATCTTTCTGAGCCTAGAGACCCTGTGTTATAGAAATGGTAGTGGGAAATGGAGGAGACAACAAAAATATATCCGCATACTCCTCGGGCCTGATTTTATATTATGTTCCCAGGAACTAGATAGACTGCTGGATAGCGCGGCACAGCTCCTTTCTTTCTCCCTGCAAGGTCTCCTGTATGCTCCAGCTTCTCCTTTTTCGTGCTTCCTGCTTCTCTTAGCTCCAGATTTTTTTTTCCTGTTTCTCTTAGCTCCAGATTTCCTAAAGCGGAATACCTTTCCTTCTTGACTCCCAAGGCTGCATCCGTGTTATTGGGTTGAGAAGGGGATGTAAGGGCTTGGGTGGACACACACCTGGATGGCCTGTTGGTGAGGTGCTAACCTGGCAGTGCCAAACCGGGAGTGAGTACCCTGTGATTGGGCAAGCTCTCCTCTTAGGGTCATGGATCAACTCCTTCCATGAGCAGGGTTTACTCCACTGTCGTAATTTTAAAACATTTAAGAGTGAATATGCAATGTAGGAAAAATGAGAGACCAAAAGTCTGTAGACGGGGGTCCCTAAAGCTGAGTGAATACAGGTGGGAAGATGGAGAGTATTGAGGATCTTGGCTGGAATGGAAGGGTAGCCACTGGGGCAAACATCTGCGGCATCCACCGCAGATGGAGGTTTATGACAGAGAGGGCAACTTCAGGGCTTCAGGTTGGTTTGAAGGAATCTAGCACAGCTGTGGTGAAGGTTCAGCTAAAGGTTGGAAGACTGATTTCTGAGGGTGGCAGTGGTTAGGAAAAAGCCAATGCAGCAAAGACTTGGGGCAGTGGGCAGTAATGTATGAGAGGCAGTGAGGCATCCGATGCAACAGAGTTTTCAGACACCAGTGCACAGTGCACAGTGGCACAACTGATAAGAGAGCAAGATGCTGCAAGGGACATGAGAGACAGGGTGGGTGGTCTGAGGCAGCAACAGAGGGATGTTCCAATAGACATGTCTAGTGGACCCTTAGATACAAGGCGTGAAGCTCAGGAGAGGCCGGGGATGCACCTTCAGAGGCTGTTGCAGGTGCTAAGAGCTAGAGCCCAATGAGGCAAGAAGAGAGCAGAGGGCACGAGTGACACTTAAGCCTTTCCAGCAAAGGGGAGGTGGGTTTTTAGCCCCAGTCTTGCCAGTCCCTGAACTTAGTGCCAAGAAGACAGTGACAATCAGCACTGAGCTTGTCCTTGGAGCAAGATAAATCCTGTTGCTTTGCCTACCTTGTGATCTAAGGGCACTGGTCCCCAGCGAACTCTGGTGCAGAAGAGGAAAAAGACAGACTGTAGCCCAGCACCTGGGCCTGAAGGTGGGAGTGAAGGTGGAGCAATAGGATCCAATCTGTCCTGGAATCCCACTAGGCTGCAAGACAGTAGTCCTCTTCCCAATTCCACAGCCCCACCTCACACCCTACCCTCTGCTGTCCCTGTCCCTGTCAGAGACTGTCATGGGAGGTGGTGAGCCTGGTGGTGGGCCCTGAGCTGGTGGTCTCTGTACAGGTGCATCATCAAACACCTGGAGGGGCTGGTGGTCCAGTATGATCTGACAGTCCGTGACAGTGATGGCAGTGTGGTGCAGTTCCTGTATGGGGAGGACGGCCTCGACATCCCCAAGACACAGTTCCTGCAGCCCAAGCAGTTCCCTTTCCTTGCCAGCAACTACGAGGTAGTGGGCCTGACCCCTGGCACCTGGGGGTGGGGGCAGGACCTGTGCGATGGGTCTCCCACCCAAGGAGAGAACTCAGGCACCCTGAACTTTGTCACCCAGTCGGAGAAGCTGTCAAAAGTGGAGGTGGAAGAGTTTTTAAAGCACTGATCCGATGCTTGGACATACTTGACATTTTGTTATCCCCTTTGTGGGCTTTCATCATATCAGAGGGCAGAAAGGCACACACATTTCTAGAACAATAGCTGCCACTTGGGGGCATTTGCTGTGTGCTGGGTTCTAGATTATAGGGCTCTACCCCAGCCATCTTCACCCGATGAAGTTGTGTGACTCTCACATCTTGTCTCATGTGTGCTATTTAGGTGATAATGAAATCGAAGCATCTGCATGAGGTTTTATCCAGAGCAGAGCCCCAAAAAGCTCTACGCCACTTCAGAGCCATCAAAAAATGGCAAAGCAAGCATTCTAACACCCTCCTGAGAAGAGGCGCCTTCTTGAATTATTCCCAGAAAATACAGGCAGCTGTGAAAGCCTTGAACCTCGAGGATGCAAACCAGAATGGCCGCAGCCTTGGGACTCACCAGGTGACTTGGGGGCTGTATCCCCAGTGCCGGGCACATACAGGCCTCAATCAGGGTTGGAAGGAATAGGGATTGTTTTCCTAATAGAAGGTATAATATTATAATCTGGCTTCATTCACTGTCAGTCAGGGAACAAGAGGCACTCGAATATTTTAGGAGGGAACTCATTCCAAAGATATGGGCAGGGTTTGGGGAAAACTAATAGAGATTCATAACTGGGCTTCCTCGCCATCCCAGATGTGAAGGAACAGGGAGAGCGGTCACCAGGAGTGGAGAGGGTGGCTGTGGGCAGAGACCCGTTGACAGGAGTCCTCAGTAGAGAAGCCTGGCCTCACGCTGGGAGAACCTTAGAATAGGTGGGGGATAAGTGCTCAGCTTCACTCTTCACTCTCCTCCTACCTCCCTCTCTGTTGCTGGGTTTCCCATTCGTGAAACAACTGGAATCCTGGGAAGGAGACAAGGGGGCTCGTTGGGGAGGGACTTTGACGCAGTCCCTATGGGGTGACTTTGGGCATCGAGCTTGTGAAAGCCTGGGCAGGCACAAACAGCGATCCAGCATGGTCCCTAGCTTTGCTTCCTGTCCTAGCGTTCTTACTAATAGTTCCCCACTTTACTGTCAAAAAATCCCAGTTTAGACAGTAACTTACATGCGCTCCATACCTGTGCATGATTGAGCCAAGATGAAGAGCTCCTAGTCATGGTGAAGGAGCATTCCTTGGATGGATTGGTTTCTCCTTGCTTTAAATGCTAAAATGGTTTTCTCAGGGCAATCTGATTTCTGTCCCCTTTCCCTGCTGTTATATAAAGGCAGTGCCTTTGATTCTCCTTACGTTGCTGTGTGTCCCAGGAAGAGAAGCCCTTTCCTGGCATTGTTCAGCATTGCTAAGGTCCATCCTTCATTTCAGATGTTGAAGATGTGGTATGAGTTAGATGAGCAGAGCCGGAGGAAGTACCAGAAGAAGGCAGCCCCTTGTCCTGACCCTAGCCTGTCAATCTGGCGCCCAGACATCTACTTTGCATCAGTATCGGAAACATTTGAGAAAAAGATGGATGACTACAGTTGTGAGTGGGCATCCCAAGCAGAGAAGAATTATGAAAAAGCAGAGCTTTCTCTGGACAGGTAATGCCTTTCATTTGTTACATGGTATACACCATGTATATACCATTTGTTACATGGTATATACAGAGGGCACATCTCCCCCTCACATCCATCCCTACCCACTCTGGAAGGGGAGGGCAGCCTCCTGATGTGAGACTCAGCAGAGGGGAGGAAAGTCAAACAGAGGAGCAGGGCTCTGGACAGACAAGAGCAGGTAGACAGAGTCGATACCCGCCTTTGGGCAAGACGGAGAAGAGTCCTCTGCTGGGACAGGCTTGCAGATAAGACCCCTTTTGAATTTGGTGTGTCAGGGAATCTGATCACTGTTAGCAGCTGCCAGCTCTGTGCCCCAGGGTAATGCACTGCCCTGTGACTTCTCAACCTTTTCATGGGTTGGATTTGCTTACTCTGGTGGTCCTTTAAGTTTTGGGTTTTAGATCCTCAGGGAAAGGACCACGTGAAGTCCTCACCTCCACACAAGAAGATAAAACAGGAAAAATATTGGTGTTCTAGGCAGGTGAGAAGCCAGGCATGAAGCTGCACCAAGCCACAGTGGGTAAAATCCTTAAAAGTGCCCTCAAGGAATGCCAGCGTGAGGGGTTGATCTTGGAGCGGTTCTAGGGGTCCTTCCTGATCAGCTTACTAAGCCTGACCTGCAGAACTAGAAGCCTCTGAGGTAGCTGCCCCTGCCTAGCTTTTCATCCTGTACCTGGTGAATCCAGCAAGGTGTGTGGAGAGGCTGCCAAGGTCAGCGTGGGGCTGCAGCAGGGGTTGGGAATTAGTAAAGGCAAGTGAGCAAACACAGACCCTGGAGTGGAGCAACTAGATGGAAGGGACAGAGCTTTCTCTTTTTGGCACTTAGAGTAGTCTCCAGCCAGCTCTCAGATTCCCAGATATATTAAATCATGCTGGATTAGCCCAGCTGCCAGCAGATTTTTTGGTTAGAGTGAGATTCTGGTCTTGCTGCTTTGTGGCTCAGGATGCCGGCATTGACCATGTCAGTGGCTCCCTCCAGCAGTACTGTGTCGGGAGTAGGGGGAATAGCCCTGGTGAGCAGCTCATGGGTTCTGAGGGCCAAGACAGAGAAGCAGTTGTTTCCACAGCTCTGGCAGGGGACCTGTTAGTAAGTAGGAAGCTGGTAGAGTTCCAAAGTTCTGCAGGTATTCAAAGACTTTCCTATCAGGAATACTGATACCACGCAACCTTCACTGCTATTCGCACATACATCCATTTAATCTAAATTTGTTGGGCTACTTCCTTGTTCTATATGTTGGGGTATTAGTCTCCCTAGTGGCTGTTCTAAAAGGGCCAGCTTTTCTAGAAAGAATGGTTAGTAAATTACAAAACTGTGTAGCATGTATACTTCTGATATGGCCTGCAGTGATTTGCACCAATTAAGAAAATAAACACCCCAGTCTCTTGCCCTTCCCATAACAGCTTAGTGAACCCTCTTCCTAGTTTGTACAAAGGGAAGTTTAAGCCGTCACCAAACTCACAACGAGTGGGGAAAAATAATAGACAAAGGGAAATGTGAATCATGAGACCAGGAGTTCTCACTGCTTAGGGGGCTGGTGGTACAGAGTGCACACATGACATTTCAGGAAATGGAGCAGTCAAGTGTTTACACCTAGAGCTTCAGCAATCCAGCTGGGGTCGGTGCTGTGTAATTCGGGACATCCCTGGGTTTCTAGAAGGAATTTAAGGATTAGAAGGACCATTCAGCTAGGAAAAACAGGCTCCAAAAAAGGGAGAGAGAACAGTTCGTGCACCCTGGTTTCGGGTGATGGTGTCAGCTCCTAACAGACAAGTCATATCTGCTCCTAACCCCTGCCATCTCCTGCCTCATCAGGTTGAGGACCCTGCTGCAGCTGAAGTGGCAGCGCTCACTGTGTGACCCGGGTGAGGCCGTGGGCCTGCTGGCTGCCCAGAGCATCGGGGAGCCCTCCACACAGATGACTCTAAACACTTTCCACTTTGCCGGCAGAGGCGAGATGAACGTCACTCTGGGCATTCCAAGGTGCAGGACCGCAAGGGTACACAGGGTGGGGTCTGTCCTGTCCCTTCCCAAAAAGTCATTAAATGAGAGAGTTAGCATGTGCATGCTTGCGTGTGTGACACAGCCCTGTCCTAGGGTCAATATTCCAATGGAGGACACTGATAGAGTCACTGGGTGTCACATATCACTGGGTGTCACATACGGGGCCAGAGCTGGGACACTTTGGCCCAGCATATTTTTCTGCAAGATCCATAGGCCTCTGTCAGATCCCAGGACTCGTATATCTTTTACAAGAAAGGTCTCACACAGATAGGGAATCTGTGTAGCTTTGGTGATTGGGTGCTTCCCTGTTCTGTGTTACAGGTTGAGGGAGATTCTCATGGTGGCCAGTGCCAACATCAAGACGCCCATGATGAGCGTGCCTGTGTTCAACACTAAGAAAGCCCTGAAGAGAGTGAAAAGCCTGAAGAAGCAGCTCACCAGGGTGTGCTTAGGAGAGGTAATGGTCTTCCTGAGACGTGTCTGCCCGGGTGGAGGCATTTACCTGCACCCCTATCCATGAAGGACAGATTTTGTTGACTGAGCTCAGACTTCCACCAGTGAGAGAAGCATTCTCTGCTAGGTGCTGAGCAGGAATGGGTCAAGAAGCTTTAAAAGTAATCATTGGTGCTGCCATATCCACATGTGCCTTAAAGAGGAAATGCTTCCTGTGATATTTTGCCAGCCCCACTGAAGCCCACTCTTCTCAGCCTACGGCCATTTTCTGGGGGTGACCTGCTAACTGCAGGACCCATTTTTTCCCCCAAAGATCTTGCACCAACAGAGTTCACTGGAGTTTCTTTGGGGCTTTAGCTTATGGCCCAAACCCTCCTATTTCCCATAGCCCCCTTACAATGCCCAGTCCCCTGGGACCCTGGCATATTGGGTTCTCTCTGTTCATCTGGTTCAAGGTGTTGCAGAAAATTGATGTCCAGGAGTCCTTCTGCATAGGGGAAAAGCAGAACAAGTTCAGAGTGTACCAGCTGCGGTTTCAGTTCCTGCCACATGCATATTATCAGCAAGAGAAGTGCCTGCGACCCGAGGATGTCCTGCATTTCATGGAAACAAGGTCAGGACTCTGTTATTTGACTTGGTCATTGGCTTTGAGTGCTCCTGGCTGCAGAACTCTCAGAGTTTGTACACATTTGCCTAAATGAGTCCAAGAGAAGTATTTAGGAAGACAAATAGACCCTGCAACCTAATCTGGAAACCTCACCCTTAATCTGATGAGGTGATGGCATTAACCACGTGCCACCCCTGGAATACTCTTCTTTTCTCTGGTTGATGTGTCTTAACTACTTTAATTTGTAGGTTTTAAGATGTAAAGGTGTGTCCCCTAGAGAGCATGGAGCCACGTTACAGAGATGCTGCGCTATCACCAGCACGTGGTGTTAATACGTGACAATATGTGGTATTTCAGGCAGCATAATGTGGTTCCTAGTACATTTATAACCTGTTAAGAATGAACAGGATACGGTTGGCATGCTGCTCTAGGCCCACAACTAACTGGGTTACTTCCAACTTCTTAGAGAGAAATTCTGGTGCCTTCTGGTAGGAAGAATGACCTTTTTCTCTAAAGGTTAAGTTACTATTGGACATTTGAAAAGCCTAGGCCACAATGCTCATTGCACAAGAATAGTAGGATGAGTGTATTGGGCCTGGGGCAAGCTGGAAAGAGGCAGCCAAGTACATTTGACTCACCAGCTGACCCTAAATCATGGAGTGCAGACTCGAGTGGTTGTGGGCCCGACATGTGACAGATGTAAAGTGCACTGAGGGGGGTCCCCAGCAGGATGGCACTTCAGAGCCCACCTCAAGGGAATGGGAATATGGGCTGGGGTGGCCAGATCTTTTGGTTCAAAAAAAAGAAAAAGTCTCTATCCCCCACTTGTTTTTTTTGTCTGTCTGTGACTACTTGGTTCCTTACTTCTGCTTTCATAAATAAGTTTCCTAATTTTAAATATCAACAAGTCATTCATATGTTTTGTCTGTGACTACTTGGTTCCTTACTTCTGCTTTCATAAATAAGTTTCCTAATTTTAAATATCAACAAGTCATTCATATGTTTTTAAAAGCCTGGGAAGGCTCCACAGATCCCACCTGTGGCAGGATTTGGCCTCTGACCACTACTATAATCTAGATCAGCTCCCAGGGCCTCCTGGAGCAACTCAGATATGGAGCAGCTCAGGTATGCCGGTAGAGGCAGAAAGTCCTCTGCATGTAGTCTTCCCAGACGGGTGCTAAGGGATGCCCATTTATAGTCCAGTCTTGGGGGTAGGGGACAAGGAATTCACTGGGAGAGAGCAAGTCTTCTGCCATTTGGCCCTATTGTTCCCTCTCACCTGAGGGTGGTAACTGACTTCAGGCTGACCCCTCTAAACAAATGGCACTTAGGGTGGGTGGTGTAGTGGTAGATGAACTTGACTGTGAACTCAGCCCTTTGGACAGGGTTCACTGACTGGGCCTTGGGGAATACCTGCATTGCCCTTTGCCTGGATGGAAACGGTTCATTTTACTAGGTGGGCCAGTGCTCTCGTGATGCAGGGCCGTGTCACAGGAGACCTGTCTGTAAACCAGCTTGCAGGCTCATTAATTAACAGGAAGGAACATAGCTCCCAAGTGCACTGCATGTTTGTGCTAGCCAGGCAGCCCTTTTCTGAGAAATCGGAATTAGGATCATGTGTCTCTTGAGATTTATCAAAAGCAGGCAGAATTGGATGGTCTCCCACGTTTCTTTTTCCCTGGGGCTTTAGGCCTGCCGAGCAGGTAGGTCAGAGTGAGGAGTGCACCAGGCTTTGCTTACAGTTCTTTTTACTGACATTATCTTGGGGAATTGAAAATCCATTGCTTTTTAAAATTTCTGCTTGCTGAAGGATCATCCTAGCTTCTTCCCAGCAGTGAAGTACTCTTTCACCTCCTAGCTGGCAATTTGCTGGTGCACTTGAAAAACTATGATTGCCAAAACCTGTGCAGTAACTCTCAGTGGAGCTGCTCTTTGCAACTTCAGTAGAACAGGCCAGAGATGAAAGAGCACAGCATGTGAATTGGGTGTGGTGTGAACTACTTTGATCAGGCCCAGGCAACCACATAGTCACAATCAGGCCTCTTCTAGTCTACAGGGAGGTATGAGGGCTTTCAAAGGAGTAACCCTCCACCTCACAAGCTTTTTCTCTTCCCTTTCTCCCTTCCCTTTTCTCTCTCCCACCCCCTTTTTTCTTTTCTCTCCTCCCCGCTTCCGCTTCCCTGCTTCTCTCCCAGCTGTGGGAACATGAAACACTGTTTGTTTGTTTGTTTGTTTGTTTGTTTGTTTGTTTGTTTGTTTGTTTATGCATACAAGAACTGGGGTACAGGCCAGAGGTGCAGGAGGTGAGAGGATTCACCAGAGAGAGTGGGGAGCAGAACAGGCAGATCCACTGAAATAACACTGCTGAGGGGAGCAGTGGGCGAGATAGGAGAGATCTGCTGTGCCTTGTGGGTAGCTCCCTGGCCGCTCGGGAATCAAACTTGTGCTGCAGAGGCTGCGGATAGCTCCACAGTGCTGTGCTTAACCCCTTGTGCCACCAGGGAGGTCTGATCATGAAACTCTTGACATAGATTGGAAAAAAGAGTACACAGAGGCACTTCCCTAGATGGAGACAAATAAGCACCAAAAGTCCCTGAAGCATCTATACTGGCATCTGTCCTTTTGAATATTTGTGTATATTATCTAGAGGTGGGTTGTGGGTGGTAGAGTAGAAAGAGCACGTTGCTAGGAGTCAGGAGGTATCAGTTCTGGCCTGTAACTATAAAATGACCAAGTGGGCAGTGTCTGCAATTACAAGTTGTGAGTCTAACTGCAGATGGCAGGTGGTGGAGTTGTTGCCAGGCACTTTTGGAAACAGCCAAGGGTCATGTTCTCTGTAATTATTTAATGTGTGGGAGGGCTCTCTGCAGCCAGCCCTCCTATTCACTTGCAGTTGCTACATTCTGATAAACAGCAAAACCTCAGAGAGCGTCACTGTGGGCCTTCAGTGCCTCCTGGGTATTATCACAGAAGGGGGACCTATACCCCCAGAAGTCTGGCACACTGATACCATGTCAGGACTTACTCTCCTTTCTCACCTTCTCTCGTCTTCACCAGTCCTGTTCATCTAAAGAGGAGGTGAGGTACAAGGGATTCCCATCCGGGGTATTAGGAAAGGACTCTTCTGGGAGTGACATCCACACCTAATCTGCCTTGGCACACAGGTGTTGCTCAAGCAGGTAGATAATGGACTGGTAGGGGAAAGGGCTGGTGAAACAAATGATTTGAGCAAAATCCCAGAGGATGCAAAAGGTGGGTGGAAGCAGGTGAGTAGTTAGGATTGAGGCCAGTTGTGAGGGGGTTGATATTCTGGGGAGAGGCTTCTCAGAGAGATGACAGACACAAAGTGACAGGCCATGAGGGCCGGCTGAGTCAGAGCAGCAGCCCCACAGCAGAGGAGGGAAAGTGTCACAGCAGCTGACCCTTTTCCTCTCTTACGCCCTGTACAGTGGACAGAGCAAGATGTGTGTGCACACAGTGCATGTGAGAGCCAGGCCCTTCTCTCTGTTGCTTGCAGAACAGGGACTTGACCCTGAGGCTGTCATTTCAGACAGTCAGGTGGCCTGTGTCTTTCTAAAATTAAGCCTGATCTCCCCTGGTTTGACCTTCTTGTTCCCCTCCCCAGTAACTGGTGACCAAGCTCTTGAATTGGTAGGTGAGGAATCTTATTTTTGCCAAGGGTAAAACCTCAGCACAACCACATATAACTTTAGTAAGTGGAGGAGGGCCTCCCCTGATGGCTCAGCGGTAGAGCGCTGGGCTGCTAGGCTGCCCGCAGCCTCTGCAGCGCCGGTTCGTGCCCCAGCCGCCGGCGAGGGTCCCACACACACAAAAAAAAAAGTGGGGGGAAAAATGATGAGAGAGTGTGCAGTCTTATTTCTAATGAGCAAAATGTTAACCATTTGACCTGCCTCCTTCTTCAATTCAGACACTAAGCCCTTGTCTTTCTACCCTTGCTTTGTCCCCAAGCTGGCATGTGATTGGCATGTTTGGGTTCCTGGACAATACAGGGTGCATGGATAGACCGGTGAGGGACCTGAAACTATTTAATTAAAAGCACTCATCTGGTGTGCTATTAGTGGCCTGATGAAGAAAATAGATAAGAGACTATATGAGATCAAGAAGATGTGGTACATATATACCATGGAATATTACTCAGCATTCAAAAAAGATAAACACATGCAATTTGCAGCAACATGGATGGAGCTGGAAGGGATCATGCTCAGCGAAATAAGCCAGAAAGAAAAAGAAAAATACCGGATGGTCTCACTCATAGCAGGAATCTAGAAAACTTAAATAAGGGACCAGGAAAATGAATAACTATAAGAAAGTGAAAATCAAAATCAACAAAAAACTATGAACCAGAGACACTCTATGGGGGGTAAGGGGCGGGAGGGGAGGGATTGGGGTCAAAATAAGGGGGTTGCAATTGTATGGGGCATATAAAAATAAAATTTATTATTAAAAAAAGAGAGACTATATGAGAGGAGAAGCTGCAGGGAGGGGTTTTGGGGTAGAACTTAAAAATAGATACTTAGGAGGAATGGGTGGGGCCAGGAAAGGCCTGTGTGTGTGACTTCAGGTTGGTTCTTTCAGATTGGCTTACCTGGTCACATAACTCATTGCCACAAAGTCAGTTACCTCTGCCCTGCCTATCTGCCATCCTTGTTAATTGACAGCCCTGCAGCGCTGGTACCTGTCCTTTCCTAAGCACCTGCTTTGCCAGGCCTTGTCACAGGTGTCAAACAGGGTTGTTACTAGTCCTCGAAACAAAACTGCACGACACATATCAACACCCACAGGTTCCAGACAAAGGCGTTAAAGCCCAAGGGACTGGTGCTCAGAGCCAGGCACCCTGGGGTGGCAGAGAATATATTCATACCAGGCCCATTGAGCTGTGGTCCACATTCTTTCCTGACTTGCATTAGGCTCTTCAGAAATGATGAGGGGCCTGGAAAGTGAGCTGATAGGAGAGGCCTGGTCTCTGTCTCAATTACAGATACCACCTTTGGTAGTGGGAGATCCTTGAACAGAACTTCCTACACCTGCAACAGTGGAGATGCGGGCCTTGAATGAAACTGTATGACTTTGTTCTCATTTTAGGTTCTTTAAAATTCTAATGGAGTCCATCAGAAAGAAGAATAGTAAAGCATCAGCTTTCAGAAATGTAAACACTCGGAGAGCTACCCAGCGGGATCTGGACAACGCTGGGGAGTCAGAGAGGAATCAGGTGAGTGAGTCCACAGCAGCACAGGGAGGGCCCCAGGACTGAGAAATGCATTGCATGGTGGCTTGCTTAATCTTGGCCCCTGTGAATCTCCGTGACTGTCCTTAGCCCCCCTTAACCCGCTTTCTGGAGTTTATCCATTTTTCTACATACCTTAGCTTTTATCTGCTGTTCTGTGAAGGCCCAGAAACATCTAGTGCTTGCAAATGGTAGGACACTCCCAGAAGGCTGCCAGACAGCAAGGTCTGGTTGACCTGGGTGAGGGCCCCAAGTCATCCATCTGTCTACTTTTAAGGACCCCTCTGTAAGTGATTTTCATCCTGAGGGTAGACACAAAGTAATGTATGCATTGGGCTTTTAAGTTCTTTCTTTGGTTTCATTTTGCTCAGATGAACTGAGGCCCACAGGGTACTGGCAAGGGTCGGGAGAGGCATTTTGAAGCAGGAAAATAGGATTGTAGTGACAAAAAAGGGAAGCAACCAGGGGAAAGCCCTTGGAGGCAAACTAGTCTGGGAATGATGATCTCACATGTGCCAGGAGAGCAGGGCAGCACGGTAGCAGGTTCTTGAGTCATCTGAGCCAGCTGTTCTAGGGAAGTGCAGCAGTGGGCCATGTCTCTGTAGCAGGCCCGCTTGGTGGGAGTAGAAATAAAGAGTGGACTGTTGCTGCCAGACTGCTGTCAGCTGTGTTACCTCCTCTTTCCAGACCTGTCTCTTCACCCCTAAAATGAGGGACTAGCTTAGAGTAGCGACAGTGCTAAGTCTTCTGCTATGGGGGTAACTCAGGCACCAGTGGCATGAACTGTCTTTGAAAAACTGCTGGTCTTAATTCTTAAATCACCTAGAAGGAGACTATAAAGAACTGGGTCAGAAGAGAAAGGTATAAATATTTGTTTTGTTTTGTTTTTTTTTAAGATTTATTTATTTATACAAGTACTGGGTACAGTCAGAAGCGCGGGAGGGTGAGAGAATTCACCAGAGCCAGAGAAGGGAACAGAACAGGCAGACCGACGAAGTACACTACTGAGGGGAGCAGTGGGCGTGGCAGGAGAGGTCTGCGCACCATGTGGGACCCTCGCCCAGCGGCCGGGGATCAAACCGGTGCTGCAGAGGCTGCAGGCAGCTTCGCAAACCAGCGCTCAACCGCTGCGCCACCAGGGAGGCCCTTGTTTTGTTTTTTCAATAACTCACTAATAGAGTCTTTTCATCCCCACCTGCAACAAAAATATTTGGAATATTATTTTGCAATCTTTTAATGACTTGGAAAACCCTGGTACTTTAAAAGTTACTTACTTTAATGCAGGATTTTGTGAGTGGTACTTGTCAAGATAAAGGCTGAAGACAAGAGGGATGGAATCCAGGACTAGCACAGAGTAGATTCTGGATGCACGGAGGTGGTTGGGTGGGTAGATGCAGAGTGCGTGGAAGGTGGATGTGTGCTGAATGGATGGTAGATAGGCAGCTGGGTGGATAGATGGATGAGAGAGCAGGACAGTAGGTAGAGGGATGGGTGAATAGGTTGGTGGGTGGAGAGCTAGGTTCACCAAGCAGTGAGTGTTAGAGCTAATCTCTTTCTTCCTGTCCCCAACCTACAGGGAGAGCAGGATGGAGATGAGGAAGAAGAGGGGCACATTGTGGATGCTGAAGCTGAGGAGGGCGATGCTGATGCCTCTGATGCCAAGCGCAAGGAGAAGCAAGAGGAGGAGGTGAGGGAACTGTGGGGTGAAGAGTCTGGGTGACTGGAGGTCTGATGCTCTGGGTGGTCAGTTAAGCCACCCAATGTTCACCTGCCACTGGTCATGTCCCTCCTCTTTGCACCTGACCATTCATTCATTCCTTGTCATATAAGGCCACTCGGTATCATACTGGAAGCCATCAGGAACCTTGAAGAGTCAGCCTGCCCAGCATACCTCTAGGTTGAAAAGATGGTGTTCACAGGGTAGAACTGGCAGGAGCCATCTTTGGGTCTGGCTGTGCCTGGATTTGAATCAAATTCAAGGACTCAGAGGCTTTTGACAAATAGATAAGTGAGGTTGCCTACTATTCTTTTAGTGAAAATATCATTCCTCCTTCTCCTCCAAATTGGTCCTCTACAATCATGATTGTGAAAGGTCAAAGGGCAGAATAGAGGTGCGGAAGGAATTGATAGGTTAGAGAGCATAAGCTGAGGGGTAAGCTCTGAGGTGGGGGGTTGGGGCTGAGGGACTGGTATTCCCAGGGGGACGGGCCACCAGGAGAGGCTAGAGCAGAGAAGCCAGGACTGTGGAGCAGGTGGGGTCTGGATGGGCCCATCAGATAAGGCTTTGCAGGGGTGTTTGTTCCAAAAAGATGGTGGGGACCCAAGTGACTCAGCACGTACTCTGACTCCTGTTAGGTGGATTATGAGAGTGAAGAGGAGGAGGACGAGGACGAGGAGGACGATGACAATGACGATGGGCAGGAGCAAGGGCACGAGGGTGGGCATCTCACCTACAAGGCCCAGGAGCAAGATGAAGAGGCAGACTTAGAGCCTGAAGAGGACTCGCTCCCTGCTGCATCTCTGACACAGCCCCCGAAACCTACCCGAAGTCAGGAACCCCAGGGAGATGAGGCGCGCCGGGTGCAGGCCGTGCGAGAGTCCCACCCATTCATAGAGGATTACCAGTACGACACGGAGGGGAGCCTGTGGTGCCAGGTAAGTTCAAGTATGGCCCAGGGCCAGGTGTCAGTGAGGGCATGCTGTTGAGCTCCTGTCGTTTAGGGCCTGTGAGACTTGGTTACTGTGTTTAATCCCAAGTTATTTTTTTTTAAAGGTTTATTTATTTATTTATACAAGAATTGGGGTACAGACCAGTGGTGTGGGAGGGTGAGAAAATTCACCAGAGACAGAGTGGGGAGCAGAACAGGCAGACAGACACTGCTGAGGGAAGCAGCGGGCGAGGCAGGAGAGGTCTGCCACACCATGTGGGAATCTCCCTGGCCAGCCAGGAATTGAACCCGCGATGCAGAGGCTGCAGGCAGCTTCACCGCGCGGCACTCAACCCACTGCACCACGTGGGAGGCCCTAATCCCAAGTTCTTTAAAGAATCTGGTGACAGCCGTGGACCTTCTACCCCAAAACACAGCCCCACACCTTTGACTTTCAAACCCCTATTGGGCCACTTCCCTCTGAATTTTCAAGAACAGTGTATATGTGAGTCTGGTCTGCCAGACCGCGTAGGTACTTTCAAATAACACCTCATAATTCTCAGTACAAGTATGTTAACATCTATCAAAGTTGGTACAGAGGCGAGCAGGAACACTATCCTTACACACACAGCCCCTGGTAATCACCTTGGAACTGCAAAGTCCCCTTGAAGACTGGTGGTTTGGAGGCTTAGACATCTATCCACATGCTTCCTTTTTTGTCCTTCCCTTAGAGTCATTCCACTGGCTCACAGATGGTGGTATGGATAAAAACCATTGATCAGCATCATACACAGAACAGTGTGTATTATGCTTTGTGGTAACTGAAAGGACATTGAAGCCAATTTTGAGTGGACATGATGTTTACCCTTCTCGCTGACATCTGTGAAAGTGTTGCTCCACCATTTCACCTCAGTCTGGGTGACTGGAGGTGGGTGCTCTGGGTGGTCGGTTAAGCCACCCCATGTCCACCTGCCAGCTCACCCAGTAGAGCACCCACTCCCAGCTGAAGTGTTTACTGAGAGGAATTTGAAGGAATCTCCAGAGCCTCTGCTCCCTGCCCTCTGTACCACGCCTTCTCCTCTGATCCAGCTCTCTCTTCTCTTGCAGGTGACATTGAAATTCCCACTAATGAAGATTAATTTTGACATGAGCTCCCTGGTAGTGTCCTTGGCTCATGGCGCTGTTGTCTATGCAACCAGGGGCATCACGAGGTGCCTTCTGAATGAAACCACCAACAGTAAGAATGAGAAGGAGCTCATCTTAAACACAGAAGGAATCAACCTCCCAGAGCTGTTCAAGTATGCTGAGGTATGCTTGCCCTCTCCGGGTTCTCTGCTGGCCTGGACAGGGTCCTCACTCTGTCTCAGGCTCTAGCCCCCAGGAGGCGAGGGTCCAGCTGATTTTCCTGAGCTGACTGCACATCTAGCCCAGTGTTCCCAAACCAGATTTACTTGTCCTGACCCACAATGTGGGAGAGCACAATGTGGCTTGGAGAGCCACAGTGTGTGTTAGCTTAGCTAAGGCTTGCAATACACAAACCTACTTAACTTTAACCCAGAGTTTCTCAAACTAATTTGAGTATGATTGTTTTTCCTTGAAATAAAAACCTCTGCAAGGTAGAGTTCATAAGAAATAGTTTGCTCAGGTACTGACTTGGGAGCACAGGTAGCCAAGACCCAGCCCCCTCATGTTGGCGGAGACCTGTGCTCCTATCCCACCTGCTCCACCGGAATGTCATCCTTTCCTCTGAACCATCTGTTCTAGTCCCCCTCCATCCACTTCAGTGAGTCTCCCAGATCCTTCTGAGATGCTCTCAGCACCTGGGCATAATTGTTTTCCTATCAAATACTGAGGAACTGGTACTCTTCTAACCAACTCTCCCCTAATCTGCACCAAAGCTCTCCTGCTGCACACACTTCTTCCCCACGTTAGCTGCCACACAAAGGCCCCTTCTCCCTGGATCCTTTTACCTAGCGCTTTTCCAGAGGACAGAGCGAAGACAGTGGGGGAAGGGTTTGTACCTCCTGAGAGACAGCCACTACCTGAGTCCCTCCAGGTCATGCTTATAAGGTTTGTTTAAATAAGACCAAGCAGGCAACCAGGGTCTCCACTTCTCCTGGGGTGGTGACCTGCCACACCTTGGAGTCACCACAGGCCCTTGACGAGGCCCAGCTGACCCATCCCTGCTCCACATACCCTGGGAAACTGTTGACGGGTCTTTGCTGGGGAGCTTTCCCTCCCCTACCAAGGAAAACTTCAATCTGTATTAAATGAAAAAATAACTTCTGTTCCCATTGACTCTTAAGCCTGTACCAGTAATCTCTTGCTCTGGTAATGACAAGGATACAGACCTTGGGGCACAGGCAGTGCCTCGTCAGCAGCTCTGCCTACACTGTCTCCTTTCACTCATCCTGGGTTACCTCATGACCACTTTGTCCTTAGCTGTGCTCGGCAGCTAAGGTGGAACTGAGCTAGGCCCTTCAGACCAACCCCTCCTTCCTTCCCCAGGTTCTGGATTTACGCCGCCTCTATTCCAACGACATCCACGCCATGGCCAGCACATACGGCATTGAGGCTGCGCTGCGGGTGATTGAGAAGGAGATCAGGGATGTGTTTGCTGTCTATGGTAAGAGGAGTTTTGATGGACTTGGCTGTGTTAAGACTGTGAGTAGAGTGACTGAATACAGGGTGGTAAGGTGGAGCTTGTAGGAGGTCCTGAGTGACTGTGGGGAGGGGGTGACTAGTCTTTTAATCTTGTTGGGGAGGCCTGTCACCAAGGCTATCTGGCTGGTTTCTCATTTGCTCTCTGGGGAAGCTTCTGTCTGATAACTTGGCCCATCCTTGCTTTCAGGGTTTCAGTTCCCAAGTGAAAGTAATGCTGTTAGATTCTCTTGTTCTGCAAATCTGTAACACTCTGTCCTTTGTTGGGGGTGGAAGCAGAGAGGAGGGTGTGGTGATAGCCACCAGGGGTGACCGCCCAGAGGAGGTTAGGGACTGACCTGAGTGCTTAGCTGGCAGAGCTGGAGTGGTGCCCTGCGAGCTGACACCAGAGCTCCTGCACTGTTTCATGCCAGGTGATTCTGCCCCCACTGTCCTCTCACTGCTTAATCCTTGATGTGCTGCCCCTGACAGGCATTGAGGTCGATCCCCGCCACCTCTCCCTGGTTGCTGACTACATGTGCTTTGAGGGTGTTTACAAGCCATTGAATCGCTTTGGGATCCGGTCAAACTCCTCCCCGCTACAACAGATGACGTTTGAAACCAGCTTCCAGTTTCTGAAGCAGGCCACCATGATGGGTCAGTATGTGTGGGCAGGGGCCTTTGGCTTTCCAGACCTCTCCAGAATCTATTCTGGGCTAATGAGCTTATCCCTTGGGCACACAAGCCTCCCATGTGTCTTCCATGCACACAGGAGCTTGGAATCTGAGAGCATGAGGCATTAGGGAGGTGGGGGCAGCACACAGGAAAGGCATGTGCCTTTCCAAGGCAGAAGCAATGCTGCCTTATATAATCTCATCAGTCTTGGGTACTCTGGACACTCCGCATGGCCTCCAAGATGTACCATCCCCTGCCCCCAGTATGGAGTCCCCTGGTCCCTTTACATCACCCCCAACATCTTCTTCAATCACCTAACAAGTACTCTGTGTCTCTTCCAGGATCTCATGATGAGCTCAGGTCCCCTTCAGCCTGCCTCGTGGTTGGAAAGGTCGTCAAGGGTGGGACAGGCCTGTTTGAGCTCAAGCAGCCCCTAAGATAGCACCGAGGCCCTGTCTACCCTTCCTAGAAGATGGTGCAGCAGACCCAGATGGGAGCCTGGGCTGCCCATCACAGAATCCTGGGCAGTTCATGGTGACAGTGCAGAGCACGGCAGTGACTTTCAGTTCCACAAAGCAGCTGGCCTCTGGGCCCCTTCCTCATCCTTGCTTATTCCTCTCTCTGGATGTGAACAGAGGAACAAGGCCCACCAAGTTCCCCAAGTCCTTAGAGATGTCGGGCCTTCCATCCTGCAGGAGGCCTTGGAGGCAAAATCCCTAATGTAAACTCTGTCACCTCCAGGATAGGGAGGCAAGATCCCACTGCTGTGAACAGCCAGTGACTGCAGGCAAGGTTCCTGGGCACTCTCAGGAGCAGGAACATGGACCCTGCAGCCCCATAGCTAGCTCCTCCCAGCTGCGCCAGCTCCTGCGGACAGAGTTCCCAAGGAGTCTCCACCTAAGGCTCTTCCCCTGCCAAGCACAGGGTGGTATGGACCTCTAACTACCAATTTCTGTGCCCAGGGAAGGGGCTGGCTCTGCTGCCCTGTGGTTGTGTCTTTCTGCCGTTTCTCTCCAGGTTCCTGAAGCTCTCCCACATACAGAAACGCAGCTCAGTGCCCTGTTTGAACAAGTTGTTATCTTTTCCTGGCTCTGCTTTCGTCCAACCTTGAGGCCGGTGTCCCTCTCTGCAGCCTGCTCTGTCTGTGGCCATCCAGCCTACCTTGACCTCTGGCACTAGCAGCAGGGGCCCTGGCATGAACAGAAAAGTCAGAGAACTTGTACAAAGACTTTGTAAAAGCAGAGTCCGTTTCTATTTTTGTCTACTGTTATTCCTACTCAAGCCGAGTAATAAACATCACTGGAACTAGCTATCAGGAGAAAGCAAATTAAAAGGACTTGGGGTTTTTTGTTTTTCCCCTTGGTTTGTGGTTCTGCATTTGTGATTTGAGAGCTCAAGACTGGGATTTCTTTTTTTTTTTTTTTTTTAAGAAATGGGGTACAGGCCAGAGTCGCGGGGCCTAAGAAGATTCACCAGAGAGAGTGGGGAGCAGAACAGGCAGATGTACACCACTGCTGAGGAGAGCAGTGGGTGAGACAGGAGAGATCTGCTGTGCCATGTGGGTTGCTCCCCAACTCACACTGCAAAGGCTGTGGACAGCCTCACAGCACTGTGCTCAACCCCCTGCACCACCAAGGAGACCCTGGGATTTCTTAGAAGTCAAATTTTGGTTTCTTCTTCCTGATCTTGTGAGAGGCTGAGAGCTCAGCTCCTGCAGCCACCCTGCATACCCCTCTCCCAGAAACAGCTTCTGCCCAATGGCCAGGAGAGTAGAAGCTAGTGGAAGTTGCTGTGTGTGTCCACGGTGGGAAGGCTGCTAACGAGATCTCAGGAGTGGGCCTGGGGGTGAAAGGGAGACTTGGCCTGGAACAGTAGCCATGATGCTCCCTCCAGGCACATCACCTCAGCCTCTGCCACCTCTGCCCTGACTGGGAGAAAGAAGGTCCCCCGGGCTTATGTGCAGATGTATATGAACAGCTTCACAGGGATGAGGGAGAAAGGCCGCTGTGGGACCCTGTACCACAGATTAAGATGTGTGTCTTGAAATTAAAGAGCCAGTTCACTACTTGATTTTCAGTCAGGAGTTGTGGAGAGAGTCCTCCAAGGGGATCATAAGGTAACCTGGTGGACTGGTTGTGTGGGCTAAGGCTCTGCTAAAGCACAGAAGTTCCATTGCTCAGCCCCACCCAGGCTTGAGGGCTCAAAGTGAAGGAGCAAGCCTGGAATAAAGGCAGGGTGTCACTCATGCACTTGGGAGTCAGGCCCCTGAGCTCTGTTGGGAGGTGAGGGGACAGCCCCTGCCCTTGCTACCTGGTCAGGCCACATGTTTCCTGTGCGGCGGTTTTGCACTTGCTTCCCAGGGTGTGTAAGCGACATTTCAGGGCTTGCACATCTTAATGAGCTGGCATCTGTCACTGTCCCCCTTTGCAGGACGACGTGCTCAACCCAGTGGCTCTGGTCCGAAGCCCGAAAGGTGGCCTCCTTGGTCATTTTAGATGGCAGAGTCTATGGAATATTCTCACTATTGTAAACGCTATCAGAGGGCACATTTGGTTTTTGGAAAGAGCCACAAGTAGGTCCGGCATGTATCAAGGTGCATCATCATTTTTAAACAAATAGAATGGAGGAAGAGTGGTTGACAAGTGTCATGGCCTATGAGTCTCTCAGATCCCTGAGACACCACAGCAGCCACAGTCTTGGTGGCTGTCCTTGGTGCCTTACCCCATGTGTGGCAATATCTCACCTCTTGGTTTTGGGTTTTTTTTTAAAGATTTATTTTATTTATACAAGAACCAGGGTACAGGCCAGATGTGCGGGAAGGTGAGAGGACTCTCCAGAGACAGAGCTTGGAACAGAACAGGCAGACTGAAGAAATATACTGTCAAGGGGAGCAGTGGGCAAGACAGGAGAGATCTGCCCGCCATGTGGGTTGCTCCAAGACTGGCGGGGATCTAACCGGTACTGCAGAGGCTGCGGACAGCCACACAGCGCTGCGCTCAATGGCCTGCACAACCAGGGAGGCCCTCACCTCTTGTTAACACGTTAATGTTTTTGAAGTCTCCCCTTCCTGGGTTTTACCAGCACACTACCAACCTTCCCACAGCTAGCCCTGTGTATCTGTGTTTCCATCCCAGACAGGGTTGTGGATTTGGGTTTTTCTTAATTTTGGTAAAGTACACTTGAGAAAATTTACCATCTTAATGAGTTAAGATCAGTAGCCTTAAGTAGTCACGTTATTATATAAACCACACCTCCTCCCCCTCCATCCACAGAACTCATCTTGTAATACTGAAACTTCATACTCATTAAACACCATTCCCTTCCCTGCCCCCAGACCCTGGCAGCCACCATTCTAACTTTCCCAATTAACTATCCGAGGTGCCTCCTATAAATGGAATCATAGTATTTTCCTTCTGTGATTGGCTTGTTTTGCTTAATGTCGTATCTTCAAGTTTCATCCATGCTGTAGTGTATGTCCACATGCCCTTTCTTCTTAAGACTTAAATAACATTCTGCTGTATGTACACATCATATTTTATCTATCCATTCATCTATTGGTGGTCACTTACGTTGTGTCCACCTTTTAGCTCTTGTGAATAATGCTGATGTGAACATGGATGTATTTACAAGCATCTTTTAAAGTCCCTGCTTCCTGTTCTTTTGGGTTTAGACTCTGAAGTGGAAATTGCTGAATCACATGTCAATTTTATTTTTAAATTTTGGAGGACCTGCCATACCATTTATAGAATCTGAACCATCAGCATACAAGTGTTCTCATGTTTGCATACTTTGCCAATACTTGTTAGTTTCCATATATATATATATATATATATATATATATATATATATGGAAATATGCAGCAGCCATCCTGATGAGTAGAGGTGGTATCTCAGCTTTGATTTGGGTGTTTTTAGTCAGATGTTGGAGCCCTTAGGGGGTTTCTACCTGTGGATAGTTAGGAATCACTTAAGTGTCTCTTGCTTGCCCAATACATTTTTTCTCTTACACGTGAATTAGGGTCTGGAGGAGTCTAAATAATATTCTTTAAATAGTGGGCTGCTAGGGGCGGTGGGGGAGGGCAGTGGCTGGACCAGAGGTCATGTGCTTGCTGTGCTTGCCATCTGGCTTGCCAGCCTAGTGCAGTTTTACCCTCTGGCCTCACATAGGACTCTTCAGTCACAACCACCCAAATAACTACAGTCAAAAGCTTCAAAATTCCTATACTATCAAGCACCCCTTTTCAGCAATATTCACTTAAAACATAGGTTCCCAACTCTGCATGCTAAAAGCACCTGGGAACTTATTACAAGATCGTGATTCCAGGGCTCCTTGCCCAGAGATTTTGATGTAATGAGCCTGGGTGTAGCCTGTGCATTAGATCCCAGGAGAGTCTAATGTGCAGCAGAATCAAGAACCACCGACTAAAAGACCCTAAATGTGTTGATAGCTTCTGTCACCTAGTAGTGCGCTGTCTTCTCAAGGTGCCAGGCTTCCCCACAAAGATCTTAAGTCTGATCTCTGCCCTCAAAAAGCAGTGTATATGAAGTAAAGCTTGCCTGATACCATGGTCGATGTCTACAAGATACTGGGGGGTCAGTAAAGAGGTGTGATGCTTCCAGCCAGAAAGCAGGAGGCAAGCACTCACCTCCCTGCCAAGCACATTAAGGACATTCCTGGGCCTCCCCGGTGGCGCAGCGGTTGAGTGCTGGGTTGCGAAGCTGCCCACGGCCTCTGCGGCGCTGGTTCAATCCCCGGCTGCTCCCCGGCCACCGGAGGAGGGTCCCACATGGCGCGAAGACCTCTCCTGCCACCCGCTGCTCCCCTCAGCAGTGTACTTCGGTCCTTCTGCCTGCTCTGCTCCCCGCTCTGGCTCTGGTGAATTCTCTCACCCTCCCGCGCTTCTGACTGTACCCAGTGCATGTATAAACAAACAAACAAACAAACAAATAAATAAATAAAACATGCCTCTATTAAAAAAAAAAATTAAAAAAAAAAAAAAGGACATTCCTTGTTCAAAGTCTTGCCAGCAGGACACCTGCAGGGGCAGGAGGATACCTGACTAGCCAGTATTTCTTAGAAGCAGCTATGTGAGAGATTGAAAAATTTCTTAATAAGCATTGTGCCTCTAGTTCTTTGAGCAGCATCTCCCTCCTCCATGGGTGGTAGTTGGGAGCTCTATTCAGATGACAACTCCCTACAGTACTAGTTTATTCCTAGGCTGAGGAAAGGCCCGGAACCTGGTTAGAGAGAACAGGGCATAGCACCTCATCTTGACAGGGCTCAAGGGTCACCAGAGCTGCCCAGGTGATGGCCTTTGAGCAAGTCTAGGACCCAAGGGGGTTGGACTCATGACCTGGAAAGCACCTGCCAAACTAAGCATCCCAACCATGCTGGCTCTGCCCCCCTACCCACCTCCTGCACCAGCCAGGGTCATGATCTGTCATCCTTATATGCAAAACAGGTAATAGTTCATATACCATGGTTGCATGCATGGTCCCCTAGAGCACCCTGAGCATGCCAAGCAGACCTGGGTGGTCATGCTGTGGAGGAATACACTGCACCTGAGCAGGAGCATACCCAGGCCAAAGCCATCAGTCTTGCAGATGCATTTGCAGGCAACTGGCAGCAGGCTGTTTTGCAGCAACTGCAGCACAACCCCACATAGTCAAAGGAGCTGTCAGCTATCAACAGGAGCCTGAAGCCCCAAAGTAGGGTGGTTGCTGTAAGGGGCAGAAGCTGCTGTGGCCCCTGTTGAACCAGCTTGGAGGCCGTTTCTCCAACAGTAGGAATCAGTGGGAGAAGTCACCCTGGCTGAGTTGGCAGGAAGGGCTTAGCTGGGAGGCAGGATATAGGCTGTGAATTGAGAAATAGATGAAGAGGGTGGGGAGCAAGGATTAGCAGGCTGGTGAGTACTCTGATTTGTCATTCTTGAATGTGAGAACAGGAAGCCAGGGAATACTGTTAATCTGGGACGTGATATCAGTAAGGTTGCATCAAGCCAAGGCAGATGTGACAGCTGTGGAACAGACTGGATAAGAAAGACCAGAGGCGGGCCTCCCCTGGTGGCGCTGCGGTTGACCGGTGGGCTGCGAGGCTGCCCACAGCCTCCAGCACTGGTTTGTTCCCCGGCCGCCAGCGAGGGTCCCACCAAAAAAAAAAAAAAAGAAAGAAAGACTAGAGGCATGGAGATCTGTCATAGGTTCTTGTTATAGCCAAAGCCCAAAGCTAGGTAGGCATGAGCCAAGATGGACAAAATGGATTCAGTTGATCAATCCCATGGATTTGGGAGTGACAAACACAGAGAAACACCTTTTGTTCACAACCTGTGTGGTGCTCACTTTGGAGCAGCTGTGTCCTAAGAAAGAAAGAGGGTTCTAACTGGATTGGTAGTATATTTCTAATTCTTTTTTTGTGAGCCACATTCTCCAAGGAAAATGGAGCGCTTATTACAAAAGAAGTCACTCCTCCCAGTGTCCGTGTAGTTTTTTTCACTGCTACCAGAACTGGATATCTAATTTACTGTGTTTATCTCAAAGAGCTCCTAGCTCTTTCTCCACTTCCTACAGGAGCCGGAGTGAGGCAGGCAAGGAGACAAAACTGTCTCCCTCCACCTATGGTGTCATCAGAGACTCAGGAGGAGAGAGATGGCAGCTCAGAGTTACAACTCAGCTACCAGAGAATATAATGAACTATTTATAAATATGGGAGCAAGATGAGTAGAAACCAGCAAGGACTAGTACAGCACCTCCAGGACAGTTGGGGAGCCATCACCACTGTGAACCTGAAGGGACAAGGAGAGAAAGAATTAAAGAACCCAGGGAGGGCTAAGCTGAGGGAGGGGCTGCTGGAAAGTTGCTGTGCCTTCAGCACAGGAACCGACCACAGGACTGCCCACTCGGCCAAGCCGCCCCCACCCCCACCCCCACCCCGCCTACTCCAGGCCAGGAATTGGAACAATAGTATCCGGTGGTGCTTCTTTCCTGCCTCCTGTTTCCTGCTGGTGTCCACTATGAGCTGGACTCACCTGAAACTCAGCAGGTGAGGGAGCTCAAATTGACACAGTTCACACAAGTCAGCAGCCCCCAGGGACCAAACCAGATGGACAAGAGAGAAGTGGGTCTGGAGGAACGAGCGGAAATATTCTGCTGCTAATATTGACAGACAACCCAAGTCACACAACAGAAGCTGACTGTCATTTCCTGAGCACTAGCTATGGACCTTGCCTGAGGAAATGCTGTTAAGCCAAGGCTGTGTTGCAGAAATTGGTCCCTGTTTATTTAACCTGGCCCTTGTTTATTTCCTGGTCCTTGTTTGTTATTATGGAGTTAACTGGGTCCTTGTTTGCTTATTGAGTTAATACGGTAAAACGCTGGCCAGCCAATACCCCGCTTCCCTACTGTTGATCAACCCCATAAAACGGGGATTTCTGCCGCTCCCAGCCCTCAACTGTTGTGGGAGCTTTAATAAACATTCCATGATTGAAATCAGTTACTGGCTCTTCCAAAATTTTTATGGAATTAATTGAGGAAAGTCGGACAAGGACCCTTGAGGATCAGCAACAGCTGGACTTGGAGTAAGTGGGAAAGAGAAAGCTGCCCAGAGGCAGAGAACACTGGCGCGGAGGCCCAAGAGAGCAGGCTGGCCAGATGAGGCGACAGAGCAGAAAGAGCCCAGGGCAAATCCCTTTTCAGGTTTCTGCTCCCAGTGACCTATTTTCACAAAATTCCCCTTGATTTTATACGAGAAATGTCCCTTTATATAAGGCAGAATTTGGGAACATTTCTTTTAACACAAGAGAAGTTTGAGAACACTTGCTAATCCACAGAACATGGAAAGATAGGGATCCTTTCTTCCATTTTAAAGATGAGGCTATTCAAGGTGTAAGTAAGATCAGGTAAATCTCATCAAGGGATTCAGGGCTCACGCTCACGTCTGCTTGACTCCATGGCTCCAGAATTTTCTTGGATTCCACAAGCTGGCTAAGCTGGCCGAAAGGAATTCCGAAACCAGAAGGGAACTCCACCCTTGACCAAGGCACCCTCAGAACTGGCCTCTCCAGCCCCGTTTTCCCCACTAAAGCACAATGGAGCTCTGCGGAGGAGCTGGCAGACATGGCCACCCAGGCCTAAATGTTTGACAGGAACCAGCAAAGGACCAACCTTGCACTTGTAAAACTGCAGCCAAGTTTTTTAAAGTCCTCCTAGGAAAGCAATGTATTTGCAAATGCTGTGACTCCTCTGCTAAATACCGCGGGCTAGCTTGACTGCTGACAGGACACCCCCACATCCTGAGTGTCTAGAGTCTCCAGCCCCTGTGGGAGGCTGAGTGGTTGGAGGAGGATCTGCTTCCCAGCCCAGGAGCCTGGGGTGGCGCTCTCAGATCCCCCCAGATGGTCCCATCCCTAGATCCACACCCTGTCAGCTTCCCCACCTCGGAGCAGGAAGGTGAGATGAGGTAATGTCTCAGCTAACCCACAGTGGCAAGGAGATGAAAAGAATCTGAGAAATGCTGTGTTTAATTTAAAGCAGACCCAGCCCGCCTTAGCCAGGCTGCAATTTCACTCGGAATAACCAGTTTGTTTTTCTTGGACATTCCAGGAACTCACTGGCAACCCCCTGTTAAATCTTGACAGAGTTGTTAGGGGGGGTCCCTTGCTGGAGGCCACACACTATCTGATGCTCAACCACTTGCTCTCCTCCCTCAGGCCAGGGATGCTGCTTGGGGTAGGTCAGGGTTGTTCTGGGGTCACTTGAAGGGCCCCATTTTTTCCCAGTGACTCCTTTATCCCCTTTCCCTTAACTTGATACCCAGTGTTCTGGGGGTAGCAGGTTGTCATACAGGTAATAATGGTGACATGAGCTGTCACCATGCTGGCCATGTGATCTGTTTCTCATGTGCTCTCTGACTTCTGCCAAACAACTTCTATTTATTTTTTGTGAAATTCTTAAAATATCTCATTAAAAGGTGTAGAATTTTTTTTTAAAGATTTATTTATTTATGCATACAAGAACTGGGTACAGGCCAGAGTTGCAGGGGGTGAGAGGACTCACCAGAGACAGAGTGGGGAACAGAACAGGCAGACTGACTGATATACACTGCTGAGGGGAGCAGTGCGCGAGACAGGAGAGTTCTGCTCACCATGTGTGTCACCTTCCTGGCCAGGGATCAAACTCATGCTGCAGTGGCTGTGGATAGATTCAGAGTGCTATGACTTAACCCCTTGTGCCACCCGGGATGCCCTAGAATTTTTTTTTTGTTGTCACAAAAATTTTCACTTTTTTCCTCAACACTTTTTATTGAGGTTTATAGTATTGGTTTATAACACTATTATGAATTAGAGGAATAGGTTCGAACTTCTTCAGATGTACGTTACACACCTGTAGGGTAAGGAAAAAATGTCAGGCTTTTCTACCCTCCTGCCATCAGGATAGATGATGGATCCTTGCGGTCCTGAATGCATGCCTGATGGCGGGCACCTGGAGTAGGGTGTGGGCATAGGTAGATGGGATTCACCTGGGCTGAGACTGGGCTTTTAAGGGCGGCATCATGAGGACGCCAGGAGAAGCCGAAAGAGAAGCTAAGAGAGAAACGGAGAAGCAGAAGCAGAGATCACCGGAGAGCCCAGACAGAGTGAGGATTTACTGGGGGCTGGGAGGCCTGCCAGCCTCCTGGTCCCCCAGCACCCCTGCCTGCTGCATGCCTGGTGAACCCCAATAAAACACCTGCAAAAACCACTGAGGACTCTGACTCCTCCTTTGCCCGGTCTGCCGGATCATAGAAAACCTGCTCTGTGACCATTCCTGCCCCTACAATTGACATAAGTCAGCAAGATGATCCATGCAGACGGGTATGGAGCCCTCCGAAGACCTGGAGGGACTAAGGAGTAACAGACTGTGTTTGCCTGTGACAATGCTGGAAGCGTCATGGCGGCGCAGGAGAGGGACAAGGTCCGGAGCTGCGGGACGAGACCTTGCATGGAGGAGATGCCCGAGAGGACCAGCCAAAGACCCCTGAGGCAGCAGAATCATTGGGGGAAAAAAAGGACCATGATTCGGAGCTTGCCAGTGCTGATGGTAGGGAGAGGCGTGATGGACTTGGACTGACAATCCTACCAGAAGGCGGAGGAACCTTGGCAGGTTGTTACATTTTTGGGACCCTGGGGGTGGATGCTGTTGTTTGTACACCCCAGGAGATGGGAATCTGGGGGTGGCCAGTGGGCCTTGATGGCCAAAAGCAGCCTGTTATGCCCAGCAGCCAGGCAGAGGAGAAGAGCCAACCGAGAAGGCAAAAGCTGGTGCTGATGCTAAGTTTGGGAAGCCCTGAGTGGCTGTTAAGCACTAAGGAAGCTGAGGAAGGCCAGTGAGTCTCGTAAAATCACCTGTGGGTGATGCCCTGCTCGTTGTTGAGCGAGGGTGAGGAGCTGAGGAACCTGTCCTTGGGGGACGGGTGGGGAACGTGGCTTGGTGTGGAGCCCAAGCCAAATGCAGAGTTTGGATCCCCGACCCATGTGCTTGTGCAGTGGGCTGGCCTGAGTGCAGGGGTCTGCGAATCGCATTGGTGGCTATGAAAGCTGAGTGTTGGAGCAACAGCAGACAGAAACCCTGAGGATTGGCGATTACCCCCAACAGTGGAATAGAATCACCAATCCCAGAGTGAGTGCATCCTGGGGGTGGATGCGGTGTGTGGCTTGTAGCCGAGACTACAGCCAGAGAAGGCCAGGAAGCCTGACGGCTCCTGGTGTGTTACAGTAGATGCCGTGAGTGATTCCCCCCCTCGTATGAGCAGTGCCTTCGGCAGCAGATTTGGTGGCTCATCTGCTGGTACCAATAATTGTCTTTTGCCACTAGGTTGGGGCCCTGCCTGGACTTAATTGTGTTCTGTTGTATTTTGTTATATTGTGATGTATTTGCTTTTGTGGGCCATGGCTGCATTGTTTACGTTTGCTAAGAAAATTGTATATATGAAGACCATATGGCAGAAAACCCTGAGGGGGTGGACTGTGGGGTAAGGAAAAATGTCAGGTTTTTCTGCCTCCCGCCATCAGGATAGATGATGGATCCTCGCGGTCCTGAATGCATGCCTGATGGCGGGCACCTGGAGTAGGGTGTGGGCATAGGTAGATGGGATTCAGCTGGGCTAAGACTGTGCTTTTAAGGGCAGCGTCACGGGGAAGCCAGCAGCAGCAGAAGCTGAAAGAGAAGCCGAGAAGCAGTAGAGAGAACGCCAGAGAGCCCAGATAGTGAGGATTTGCTGGGGGCTGGGAGGCCTGCCAGCCTCCCGGCCCCCCAATACCCCTACCTGCTGTATACCTGGTGAACCCCAATAAAAAATCTGCAAAAACCACTGAGGACTCTGACTCCCTTTGCCTGGTCTGCTGGATCATAGAAAACCTGCTCCATGTCATTCCTGCCGCTACAACACCATACCCACCACCAAAGCATCCAGAGTCATTTACCATTTGCTCCTCCCCAGAAGGTGTTGAGATTTTTTTTATTCCTCTCTTTATATATGGTGAAACGGAGGTGGAGGGAGATACATAAGATTTGGAGCCTCCCAGCTCTGGGCCTGACTGACCCAGACTCCTCTGGGCTACCCATGCCATCAGCCTGGGATCTCCAGAGCCTTTGCATCGTTGTTGCAGAGGCATGTTCATTGTTAGGGGAGGTGCTATTTTCCCCACCCACACTTATCTAAGGGCTAGCTGAGTGACCAATTGAAGGCAGGTGGGCTCAGGGGAAGATATGGGGGGGAGAGGGGCACTTGCTTCAGTGTTTGGATTTGCACTAGGGACTTGGGGGACTTGGAGGAGACACTTGAAAGAGACATTGGGTGAGAGACACATGGTGGGGGGATGACATTGGGCAGCTGTTATCTTAACATGGTATCTTCTTTAGCTCCAGCTCTTTGGGACTTGCTTCAGAACCCCTATCCTAGGGTTGTCTGCCAGAGGGTGTCTTAGACTTTTGGCAAACTTTTCAGTGGCCCTGCTTCAAGCCAACCCTGTTTGGATGGACATTTACCCGTGATGGGTAATTTGGGTATTTTATTTGGAAACTATTCTTTCTTGTCTCTAGATGCTAATTCTGTAACTTGACTTCCACACTAAGAGTTTCCTTTGTCTTTGTGTACGTGGATGACTGGACCCCTTTAAAGCACTCGAGTTTGGAGTTCCCAAGGTGCCCCTCAGTCTGCATGCTAACATCACAGTCCCTTTGTGTTTATGGCTGTATTAGTGTCTGTGAAAGGAGTGGCTCTGGGGTCAACTGGGGGACAATGGTGGGAGGGATACAGCTGTAAGAAGCCCTCCCTTTTAGTGATTGACATCCCTCCTTTGGAATGGGCTGGGGGCTTCCAACCCTGTGGCTTTGCTGTTTCCAGAGGTCTGTTGGACTCCTGGCTCAGGAACATCAAGTCCTAGCTCAAAGCAGGCCAAAGCAGCCCCCAACCCCCACTCTGAGAAATAGCTGTGGAGACAGAGGTGGGCTCCTGGATCTGGGCCAACCAGTGGTCTCCAGCAAGTCCTTCCCCTCTCAGAGCTCCTGCTATTAAAACAAAATACAAAACAACAACAACAACAAAAGGTAACTGGGGATGGAGACGAGGAGGGGCACAGGGCTCAGATTTCTCAGGCCTCTTCTGGCCCTACTCTTGATTTTGCTCTGCTAGGATTAGAGCAGCTGGGCTTTAGGGGAGGGGGGAGACAAGGGCGCTGCTTGCAGGACTTGGGACCAGAGAAAAGAAAGGGCGGGGCCTGCAGCCAGACCAGGGCCTGGGTGGCCCAGATGGATTTATTCTGGGACTGAAGGCTCCTTCTAGAGGCATTCTCAGAGCCAGTCTTCCTCCTGTAGGAGGACATAGCAGATGGCTTACTCAGGACAGAAGGCTGCCCCTGCCAAAGAACAGATTTTCCTCATTTCCACTTCAAAAGGGAAACAGCAGTGCTACAAAGTGATTCCCTTCACACACTCTGCCCCTTCCAAGCTCAGGGCTCAGAGTGGCTAAGAAATGAGGTCTCTTGCTTCTATACTGGGGCTGCCTTTGATTTCACAAGTGGTAGGGACAGGAAGACAGGGGATGGATCCCAAGGCAGGTGAGATCCCTTAGGTTGGCCAGACAGGCCCAGCAAGAAGAAAGCTGGTGCTGCTATGTTACTGAGGGTTGGGGAGCCCAGAGCTGCCAGCCTGGGAGGGGCCAATAAGGATCCTCTCAGGAGGTGCTGGCTCTGGGGACAATGGATTTAGTGTGGGAAGCCTCTGGGCTTCCAAAAAATGTTTCCATGACACCCAGATGCTGACTGGGCCACAAGAGCGTGGGAGTGCTTGAGTCCCATCTTCTCCCCAGGGTGTGGGGAAGGGTAAAGGTTTCTATGGGCTTCCCAACCTCACTCACCACCTCTGCAGGAAAGGGTGGAGATGTTGGGGGCCTTCCTCAGGTTGATACTGGGTGAGGTCCTCATTCAGGCTGCATTCTTCAGGAGTTGCTCATCTGGGGGAGAAGGTGACCTGCACCCTTTTTGTGTATTTTTCCCAAACCTAAACCAATAAATTAACTCTGCTTTCTATTGACTCATCTGTAAGAAGAATACATTTTGGTGCCAAATTTAGAGAAATGAGAGAGGCATTTTACAAATTACTGAGCCATCAGGACATGCCTCTCACTTTTTTTCTTAATCAAAGAAGTGTTGTAACTAGTTAACCTAGTTAAGCTTTAACGCAAGGCTGTTGATGGCAAATACTATCAACAATGTACAAATAATGCTGTGGCAGTGATCTGGGTTTCCAGGAAGATTTGAGAAGATCTGGTATCTGAACTGGGCCTCACTAGGCAGGGTCAGTACTGCAAAGGTGTGGAGGTGAAAATGCCTAGGGAATTGAGGGCTGTGGGTTCTTGGTAACATGGAATGGGAGGTGAGGTTCTGGCAGATCACAGGACCCTGGGTGTAGGGGCAGGAATGACACAGGGCAGGTTTTCTAATCCAGCAGACCGGGTAAAGGAGGAGTCCAAGTCCTGGAGCCCTCAGTGGCTTTTGCAGACTTTTTTATTGGGATTTACCCGGTACACAGCAGGCAGGGGTGCTGGCGGGGCCGGGAGGCTAGCAGGCCTCCCAGCCCCCAGCAAGCCTTCACTCTATCTGGGCTCTCCGGCGTTCTCATCTTCTCTCTCGGCTTCTGCTGGCATCCCCATGATGCTGCTCTTAAAAGCCCAGTCTTAGCCCAGGTGAATCCCATCTACCTATGCCCACACCCTACTCCAGGTGCCCGCCATCAGGCCTGCATTCAGGACCGCAGGGTTCCCTCATCTATCCTAATGGCGAGAGGGCAGAAAAGCCTGATACTTTTACCTTACCCTACACTGGGTCAGGCTTCCTAGGCTTTTTTTTATTTTTTGGCAGGTGGGGAGACCTCTGAAGGCTTTGAGTGGGAGATAGGGGGTGCTAATTAAAACAAAACTTCAGAAAGCCTCCTTTGGCTAAAGCCCTACCCTAGTACCCCAACTCTCACACAAATGTTATGGTTGATTGTGAAAGCAGCCCTTTATCTTGTTTTCCCAGTAAACTATCAACCTGATGGAATCCTGCTGTATTCCCCTGTAAAGTCAGGAATGGACGCAGTGCAGGTTTTCTGATCCCATGCAGACCGGGTGAAGGAGGAATTGGAGCCCTCTGTGGTTTTTGCAGGTCTTTTATTGGCGTTCACCAGGCAAATGGCAGGCAGGGGTGCTGCGGGGCCAGGAGGCTGGCAGGCCTCCCAGCCCCCAGCAAGTCTTCACTCTATCTGGGCTCTCCGGCGTTCTCTGCTTCTCTCTCGGCTTCTGCTCTTCTCAGCTTCTTGGCTTCTACCGGCATCCCTGTGACACTGCCCTTAAAAGCAGTCTTAGCCCAGGTGAATCCCATCTACTTATGCCCACACCCTATTCCAGGTGCCCGCCATCAGGCATGCATTCAGGACATCTATCCTGATGGCGGGAGGGCAGAAAAGCCTGACATTTTTTCCTTACCCTACATCCCCCTACCCCCCACCCCATGGTGCTAGCCAATGCTACTAAGTAAGGAATAGAAATGGGGCTGGGGAAGGAAGGACAGATAAGGGACAGTGGAAGTGGGGGCTGTGGAGGGAAACAAAAGGTAGAGGGAGAGACAGTGGCCTTGGCAAAGGCCCATTTTACAGATGAAGAAACTGAGGCTCAGCTAATACTAGACCTGGCCTTGATTCAGCAAACTTAACTTCCTGTGGAGATTCCAAGAGTGACCACACAATGTTTTAGGAGGACAGAAGTGCAGGTGCACCTCCCCAAGGAGCTCTGGAGCTGGGCTGACCTCTGAGAACTGTCCTGGCTTGGGAGTAGGAGAATAGCCACTGGGGAAACAGACCCTTCAATCCTGGTTGGAACTCTGGGCAGCACAGTTCAAATGGGGCCTTTGTCTCCAGCAAATGTAACTTCCTCTGAGTCTTAGAGGCCACATTCCTGAGAGGAAGAATGTGACTGATCCAATTCATTTTTCTGAGTCATCCTACACAGGTCAAAGATCACAGGCCAACCCATGGATTGGTTGTGTGTGGGCAAACCACATCAGAGTATCCAAGCTAGAATCTCTTTTTAATGAGCATGTGTAACTTCTTTATTCAGGGGGAAAAGTATATTTAAATTGGAAAATCTGTGACTTATCGTAGGGTCAGTGAAAAAGTATCAGGCTTTTCTGCCCTCCTGCCATTAGCATTAATGATGGAGGCCTGTGGTCCTACACGCATGCCTGATGGCGGCCACCGGGAGTGGGGTGTGGGCATGCATAGGTGGGGACAACTGGGCTGAGACTGGGCTTTTAAGGGCAGCATCACAGGAACACCAGCAGAGAAAGACAGTAGCAGAACAAGAGAGAAAGAGAAGAACAAGAAGCAGCAGAAGAGAGAAGAGAAAGAGGAAGAACAGCACCAGCAGAGAAGCAGAGTTCACGAGACGCCAGAGTGCCCAGAAAGAGTGAAGACTCGCCGGGGGGGTTGGGGGGGTTGGGTGGCTGGGAGGCCTGCCAGCCTCCCGGCACCCCTGCCTGCCGTGTACATGGTAAAAGCTCAATAAAAGACTGAAAAAGCCACCGAGGGCTCCAGGACATCAGCTTTATCCATCTGCTCAGATCAGAGATCCTGCACCATGCTTTCCTGCTGCCTCTACACTTATGTTTGTCCTGTGCATTGTGAGGGAAGGTGAGTGACTGATAATTGCATGAGGTAGAGAAGGGCTGTAGGACAAACATTAGTAGCCATGACTGACTGTGCTGTGAATCCATCATGGTTAACACCGGAAAGGGTTATTTTCACTTTCAGCAACAGGGATGTGTCTCACAGATGAGCAAAAGAAAGTGGACACAAAAGAGTCCACCCTGTCTGAATCTATTTATGTGACGTTCATAAACAGGCCAAACTAAAAGTTCTCATCACAGGAGAAATATTGTAGCTATGTGAGGTGATGGATGTGAACTAGACTACGTGTGGTGATCATTTTGCAGCATATACAAATATTGAATCATTGTGTTAATCAAATATACCTGGAAATATAAAGTTATGTCAATTATATCCCAATTTAAATAATAGACAAAATTAATCTATAGCAATAGATATCAGAATGACGTGTACCTTGGAAGGGGGGGGCTTTTACCTGGGAGGAAGCCAAGGGAGTCTGCTGGGGGAGTGATGGAGACCTCTGTACTGATCCAGGTCCTAGCCTGGAGGTGTGTACGCAGAAAGCCACTGGGCCATATTCGTAAGATGTGGCCTCTTTACATGTTACACTTTAATATTTTTCAAAGGAAGGAAAAGATGAGCCATTTTCTTCTGGAGTTATTTGCATTTCAGTGAGGATCCGGGCCAACAAGGCATTGGCTCTGATGATGGAATTTTATGTTTTCTGGAGAACTAAGGAAGCATTAAAGATGCTCTATGTGGAGCTATAGCATTTCCATTTTTATCAGTTTTTGAAATTCTGTCTCTGATTTGCTTCCTTCTCAGACCACTGAACATCCTATCACATGGTAAGGACTATTTTTAGAGCTGGTTCCAGAACTTCCTCCTGGCTCAGCAGAATTCTGTCTTGTGACTGCAGAAAGAGACCCAGCCTGAGCACAAGGCTCCTTAGATGGATCAGGACCTGTGTAGCCCCTGGGCTCTCTTATTACGTTTAAAAAGACTGTTCCTATTATGCACCAAACATGTTAAAGATAGCCCACACTATGACATAATGTGTGTGTATATATTTGTTAAAAGATTTTAATTTTGCTTTTTTAAATATAGGATATCACTGGTTCATTGGCCTCCCCTAAGGAAGGCGAGGGAGGCTGATGGAACAAGGCAGGTTGCTGTATGGCAAGCTATGTATAACTTTAAAGAACTCAGAGTCTCATGTGCAATTTCCCTTTCAGCCTCCAAAACCAAGAATAAATTTATGTCATTAATAAGGTCCCCTGAGGGAGCCCACTAAGCAGAAAACAAAAGATATCATGACAGGTCCCAAGAGATTGAGGAAAGAAGAACAAAGCTTTGTATGTTAGTATCTTTTCTTTACTATCGTTTCCTATTTGTTGAATAGTGACCCTGGTTTCGTTTTGTACTGAGCCCAAAAATTATGTAGCAGGTCCTGAGCCAAAGCAGTGGCTGGAAGTCTCCCTGGGCGGTGTATGGACAGTTTCTGGGAGGTGGTTCTCCTGGTAGCCCAAGGCTCCAGGGAGACCTCAAGGCAGAAATGGGTCTGCCACGGGTCTTGAAATCTCGGTGGTGTGTGTGTGGGGGGGTGTTGCCATCAAGGGAAGAGAAAGCACGCCTTAAAGAAAGGAACAGAGGTGGGAACTCAGGGTCTGCTGGGGACTGCAAAGGTCGGGGGAACAGAGCCCAGTGTGGGGGGATAGGGGAGGCAGCATAGCACAGGAAGTGGGCGGGCTCAGACCAACTGACTCAGGAAGCTGGACTTGTTCTGTCACCAACAGGAAGACTGACAGTTCCTGATCAGGAGAACAACAGGTGATGGAGATGGTGGTGGTATCCCGCAGTGGCAAGAGGCCCAGGACAGGGAATCCAAGGCTGGGAAGGGGCGAGGTGGGGCCTCCCATGGAGTTAACACAAGTAGCAAGTGGCACTTTCCTTTGTGAACTTTGAGAAACCAGGGATTGAATTGCTGCAAGATGTAATTCTGTGAGGAGAGAATGAGACAAAAGCAGAGCAGGTGCAGGGGGTGTTCCCAGCAGGAAAGAGGCCAGAAGGGTGCTGTGCAGGCCAAGAATGAAGGAGCTATTTCAGAGTCTCCCAATTCTTTAGATCATATACCCCATAAGATAGTTTTGAGCACACACCCTAATATATGAATCTTTATGCATAAATTGTGTACTTGCACAATTCTAATATGGTTGTTATAAAGCAAAAACAGAACTTTCAGAAGGGTAACTATGAAGGAGAATAAAAAGAGATTCTAATATCCTCCTTTGGCCCCCATGCTCCCTCATGTAGACGGCTGTGGGTGAGACCTGGAGCTTGGTCATCCTGCCTGTTCTATGTCCACAGCAGAGGCTCAGCGCTGTCCTCTGAGATCTTCTCAAGTAGCCAGGGCCTGGGCGTTTTGTGTTTTATATGTGTGCAGAGGGATGTAGATGAGTTGGGGTTTATACAAATGCTGACTTAGTCATGTGTCAGAGAAATATCTGGATTGGCAGCCTCAGGGGATCCTCACAGCACCCCATGGGCAGAAAACGTTACCTGTCAGCTGTTCTAAGGATACCCAGTAGCTCATCCGCTGTCACATAGCTTGTGCCAAGACTTGGACCCAGTTTTGGTGGGCCCTAGAGCTGAGTCTGTCCCCAGGGCTGCACCATGTCCCTTTGTTAACTTTAGGTCAGGCCTGTTTTTCTGCAGCAGCATGATGTTGTCGTGGAGCTCCACTGTCAGTAGAGGGCTGATCACCCCTGCATGGGACAGGGCACTGGACAGACACTGTTGGCACCCTGTCCACATGTGCCAAGGGCGTCCACCCACAGGTTGTGACATCCATTTCAGGGTTTCATCCTGGTGCACCCTGGAAGTCAGAGGGTATTAGAGGATAAATGTCCCCCACTAGATGGGACAACTCTGTGCTTTGTGTTCCCCACCCCCACAGAGGTTACCCTGCTGAGTCTCGGGTACTCTTATGATGACCTACTTACTGACCACCTGCACTAGCTCTGCACCCCTTCCCTGATCCACTCCCCATTCCTGGGTTCACTTCTCCAATAAACTACTTGCATAAGAATCCTTTATTGCTAAGTGGCTCATTGGGTTGGAGGACTTGTCTCAGGCAAGTCCCCTTCTACGTAGGCCCTGCAGACATTGCCAATAAAGCACAGTATTCTTTTCTGTAAGCCCCAAGTCTTCTGCAGGCACCTCAGACCACTAATCACAATCCATTGGCCTTAACAAATGGGTTGGAAAACATTTCCCAGAGACAGAGCCCAGGCGGGGTTACCCTAGGGGAATGATTATACCCTCTTGCTTCTACCCATTGTGCAAAGTGAACTGACTGGCCCGCTTAGCAAAAGAGGGTGGGCTGAGGAAGAGAGAGCTTCTTTCCTGCCAAAGAATACCTGTCTTGGAACAGTTTTGTGGCAAGTCCCAGCAGGACTCAGGAATGGAGAATAACAGTTAAAGGTAATACCATCAATTTAGTGCCTGATGTGCAGGCTGTTTTGGTATCACTGCTAATCCTCACAATCTCTTGGCCAGGGACTCATCTGGGGTGGCCTTAGATGAAAATAGGGGACTTCCTGCTGCTAAGGTTGGGCTTCCCACCACCTGGGCTGGCCTGTACACCATGCCAAGCCTCAAAACCCAGCTCCCAATTTCCCAAACCATTATCACTTAGCATCACACACATGATGGTGGACATCCATCCAGTCTGTCCAAGGTGGTCTGCTCTTACTCCCTTTGACCAAGCATTAAGGCTTGACTAAATGTCAAGCTCTAGGTCAAGCTGCCTGAAGTGCAGCACCAACAATCTTGTATTTTTCTACATAAATACAATTACAAGTCAGAAATCATATTTCAGATCATGAGCCTTGATATTTTCAATTTGGAGACTGTGCTCATCCTTATGTCCGAGCCAGACATCCCGAGGGACGGAGAAGGGTGGTGAAGGCCCCATACTTTGGGGACTAGGGAGGGTGTAATTCACAGCTGCAGATTGCTCAGAGCCATAGGCTTAGGTCTTTGAGATGGGGCCTTCTTTGGATGATCATGTAGCAAGGTCTTGAGAACAGAAAACTGTTTCCTCTCTTGAATGTGATATTGAAAAACACAACATAGATGTACCTTGCTTTCTGCAGCTAAACCATTTCTGGAAAGAAATGTTTTGTTTTTTTTTTTTAAAGTGTTTCCATACAATTTGAATTTATTGCATTCAGTCCATGATGTAAATTATCCTGTTTCCTTCATAGATTCCTCCACTTGGGACAGTCACCTGGGCAAGTGGGGTGCCTGGGAGACTCTGTGGAAGTTTGCCACAGTCCTTGCTCAGGCTCCTCTCCCGCCCCCTGACTGGCAAGTCTCGACCCAGCTTTGTGTAGACCCAACTTTTGCCTTTTAAGGATAAGAAATCTATCCTAGCATCCACATGTCACCTGGAATGGTGACAAGAAAATCAAGCTGGTGGCAGAGGAAGTCCAGGGCTCTTGGAACACCAAGAGATGAGTTGCTCTTCTAGATAATCTTCTCTCCCCAAGTATCACTTCACTCTCATCTGACTCCTACTCTGACACAATAGCATTTCAAGTCCTATCTTTGCATTAGGGAGGCCTGGTTTTATTTCCATAATTGATTTTTCATTTTAGAATCCCACATCTTCCTCCTAGAGTTAATGTGAGATACAATGAAATGCTGGAACACAGGAGAGGCTCGTGGTGAGGCCCTCAAATGAACAGGCTGCCCCAGAGGAGGAGGCGAGCGGCACCTGCCAACCTCATGTCCCCACCTGAATGCACAGATGGTAACAGTTCACTCACAAGGTATTCTTGTGAGGTGCAAGTAAAATATTTTATGTAGAAGTATCTGCTTAAAAATGGCAGCTGGATCCCCACTGCTGACAATTCCTCAGGAAGGCTTCGTTGTCCGGTCTCACCCTGAAATTATGAGATGTAATGAGATTTCTGAGCTAGCCATTAGCTTATAGGAAAACAAAGGGCTGTAGAGCACCTAGAATCAGAGATGGGGCAGGTAGGGGGAAGACATGAGCGATGGCATCTTTAGGGAGCTCACAGACCAGAGGAGGAAGACAGATTGTTTCCTGCCATTGACAAATGCTAAAAGGAGGCCTGTAAAGCAGAGTGAAGGCACAGAGAAGGGAGCATGACTGATCTTCTGGGGGCTGCGGAAGCTTCCCAAGTGAGACCCTTGTCCTGGATGAGCTGAGTCTGTCAGGCAAAGGAGGGGAATGAGCATTCGAGGTGTAGAGAAGAGAGTGACAAGAATACACGAGCAGGAAATCACCTGGTGAGGTGGAATAAAGCTTGGTGGCTTGGAACATAAGGCAAGAGGTGAGGCTGGAGAGGACCAGGATTTAACTATTGTCCCAACATCACTGATAGAGCCTCGAAGTCCCTGCCCATCCTAGTTCTCTACTTGTTTAGGGTCTGGGTTCTGTCTCTTCAAGAGTGAAGAGTAAAGCAGGACTTGAAGGAGCCGGGGAAACACAGGTATGACAAGTTTGACATTTTATACAGGATGCTCAGAGAAGAGCTCTTTGATAGGGTGACTTCTAAAGTAAGGGAGTAAGCCATGCGACTCTCTGGGGGATATTGTCCTAGGGGAAGAGGGAGCGTCCAAGTGCAAAAATTCCAAGGTAGGAATGTGCTCCCACAGCAGGCGCCAGTGACTAAAGTGGAGTGATGTGGGGAGAAGTAGGAGATGAAATCAGAGGTAGCAAAGGTCAGATAAGATCTGTGGGTCATTGTAAATGTTTGGGGTATTGCACTGGAGGGAGTGAGAAGTCACAGGAGGATTTTAGTAAAAGAAATTTAATTTTACTTGAGTTTTAGAAAGTGTCCACCAGCTGCTTAATGGAGAATGGGGGATAAGATTGAGGGCTGAGGCAGGGGGACCAGTTAGGAGGCTACTACAACAATCAGACAGGAGACGATGGTCACTTGGCCTATACAAAAGCAGTGATGAGAAAAAGAAAACATGATTCACCAACTGACTGCATACAGGGTGTGAGAAGAAAAAGGACTCAAGATGAATCCCAGGTATCTTTGGCTGAGTGGAGTTGTCCTTTTCTGAGATGACGTTCAGGAGGACCACATTGGAGGGAGAGGACATGTTAATTTTGAGACGAGCATTAGACATCCAAGTAGGGGCATCAAGATAGAAGTTGAAGACAGAATCTTTGAATTTAGGGTAGAGATCTGGGCTGGAGATTAACTAGAGATCATTCAGTCCTTGGGCTGGATGAGGACAGTCAGATATTGATTGAGGAAGGTCCAAGGTCTGAACCTCGGGGTGCTCACATGTTGGGAGTCAGAGGGGAGTAAGAAGGAACAGTCAGTGAGGTAGGAAGAGAGCCAAAGGAAGTGCATGCCAGATCCAGGGGAGAGGCAGGAGGATAGAGCCATGTACCCTATCACTGATGGTTCTGATAAAATGGAGCCTGAGAGTCACCCATTGGATTTGGCAACTGGAAGTCATCAGGAGTCTTTTCAAAAGCTATTTAAATCAGGTGAGGTGACAAAAGCCCAAGGGTGTGTGTGTTCCAGAAGGAACTCTTAAAGAGTTCTTGTCTAAAGGGAGCAGAGATGTGGAGCAAAGTCTGAACCAGGATGAGAGGAAAAGGAAGAGTTGCTTGTTATCACTTTGCTTCTCCTCCTTGTTTTTGACTTGGCATGACAGTCTGCCTGAAATGGTTCTGCTAGGCAAGGACAATGGAGGGTGTCAGGGTATGTGCAAGAAAGTACTATAATGGAACTTTGAAACCGAAGTTAGTTAAGGAAAGAAATAAAGCATTGAGGGGATTAGTTATTAATAAAAACCTGTTTGAATCATTGATTTTAGGCTCAATTGGGAGAATTATTGGAGGTTGGAGAAGGAGAGAGCTAAAAAGATAGGGTGTGCTTGAGAGTGGGGTGTTATGAACAGAGATAATGAAGGTTGCAGTCAGTGCTGGTGGTGGCTTCCAGGCCATTGCCGTGGAAGTGAAGAGTTGAGAAGGAGGTGACAAGGTGGCCAGCTCAGAGTAGTAGTAGAACTGAGAAACTAGGTCCCAGAGACTGAATTTAGGCCACACGCCATTCAAATGTTGAAACTTAACCTTCATTGTGATGACATTTGGTGGTATGTGATTAAGTCCTCATCCTTCTGGAAGGGAGTCATGTCTTTACAAAAGAGACCTGAGAAAGTGCCCTTGTCCCTTCTGCAATGTGAGGACACGGCAAAATGGATCACCACTATAAGGCAGAAAATGAGTCCTCACCAGACACCCAACTGGCGGGTGCCTTAATCTGGGTGTTCCAGCCTCTAGAACTGGGAGCAATCAACCTCTATGGTTAAGCAACTGCCCGGTCTATAGTACTGTGTTACAGTTGCCCGAATAGACTTCAGACACTGGGACATGGGAGGATCATCTGGATGGACACTGAAATCACCATGTGATAAAATGAGAGCAGTGCTGCTGGAGCGTGAGCATGAACTCAAAGTCCTCCAGGAACAAGAAGGAACCTGGCTCAGCAGGGCCTGCCATAGGAAGGGCAGTGCCATCAGAAGACACGGGCAGGGAGATTCAGTTGGGTGGTTCTATGAGAGCTGGAGAGAGAACAGCCCCCCTGGAGAGGCAGTAAGAAAAGTGATAACTTAAGTAGGGCAGCTTCTGAACCTTTAATATAGTTTCCCACCTATTTTCACATCACCAAATTTGCTTGAGAGACAGCACTTCCTGAACTTCCCTGTGAGGCTGACGTTGTTGAAAAATGTTCATTTGCATTTCACTTACACTTCCTCAAAAATTTAGGACTATTTTCCTCCCACCCTTACCTAGTAAGTATAAATATATTTATCATCTCTGGAGCTTGTATTTTAAAATGACCTTTAAAAGGTTTTTTAAAGAAACATGTATTCTTTTCCTTGTCGTATCCCTAGGGAGACTTGCTAAATCTGTGTTCAAGTTTCTTTGCCTATTTTTTCACCAGTGTCGTCAGGTGACCTTTATAAATGTACAAACTAGTGGGACTCCCCTGGTGGCGCAGTGGTTGAGCGCTGGGCGCGAAGCTGCCTGCAGCCTCTGCAGCGCCTGTTCAATCCCCGGCCACTGGTGAGGGTCCCACATGGCACGCAGACCTCTCCTGCCACCCGCTGCTCCCCTCAGCAGTGTACTTCGTCAGTCTGCCTGTTCTGTTCCCCGCTCTGGCTCTGGTGAATTCTCTCACCCTCCCACGCTTCTGACTGTACCCAGTGCTTGTATAAATAAATAAATAAATCTTTTTAAAAAAAGATGTACAAACTGGTATTGATTGAAGTCATTTCAGGCTAAGGTGTCTTTCCGGGACAGTTGTCTTTACTTAAAAAGATAAGGAGGGACAGAGGGAAGCAGGATGGAAGGAAGGGAAACAGGAAAGAAAAATATGGAGAGGACAGGAAGGAAGAAGAATGGGAAGGGGAGAGAGGAGGGGGATTCAAGTGTGCAGGCAGGGAGGTGTAGGAACCCAATGTAACACTGCTTGTAATTAGTATTTTCTGAGGGATCATTTCACCCAAAAAACCCTTGCCTTTATTCAACCATTTTTGGTGTTCATCTTGGTAGTTCTAATGTCTAGAAGTGTCGATAATGTTTGCAGAATGAATTAACTGAGTGAATTCACGAATTATTATATATTATAATGAATTAATTCTAGTCCTAGTGAAGGTTTTTCCATGACTCTTAGGACCTTGGGCCTTTGGTCCTAAGAAACATCACCCCCTGAAGTACCCACCCCATGCACTGTCTCTGCTCAGCTACTGAGCTCTAACTTGCTACTTTTCTCTTCCAACATGTATGTTTGGAAGCTCTTTGGCTTTTATTAAACGCAATTCTACTGCTAATACATTACAGAACTGAATCTGGTGCCAGCCACACCCTGGCATTGGACCAGGCCAGGCAGGTCGCCAGATTGGGAGTGAAGTTCTCCCTGTTGGAAATCAAGTTTGGTCAAGACATGAGACATTCATTGCCAGATGCAAAAATTCTGCATTTTCCAGCCACATTTAGGATTCTGGTAGTTTCTGCCTCCAGTGATGAGTTTGGAGGTCAAGTGAACTGGGAGTTCCTCTCATCACAGAGGAAGAAGCAGTAATATAAACAGAGGTGAGGGCAATGGGGAAAACTGAGTCTAGCCAGAAAATAAAACTGTGTTGTTAGAAGCCTCTCCCATACTTTCACCCCTCATCTCATCTCCTTGGGTTGGTGTGACTTTGAGAGTTCTACCAATGTGTATTTTTATAACACATGAGTTTTTAAACCAAGGCATACATACTGATGCGGTTATTGTTCAGGAAATGCATGACTAATTTCACAGCTTCCTATGGGGTCAAGTAGCTTTGCTTGCTTCAGGCGAGTACTGTGTCTCAGTTGTGGGAGCACACGTCCATGGCGTGGACAGAGCCTCAAAAGTTATATCCTTTTGGGTTGTGACTATATGGTAGAATACTCATTGAAGACCCAAGTCCTTTATAAGCTCAAGTGAAATAAAAAGGCAAAACTCCCAGAGTGAAGCTTTGTAAGCCCCATTGAGGATGTCCTAGTAGAACATTAATCAATTGATAATAAAAGCGTGGGGAGGCAGCATCCTGCACCCCCTCCCCCAGAACCGGAAAACCACTGCAACTCAAGGCTGGGACGGAGACAAATATTTTAGCATAAAGGGTATAGCAGAGATGCTAGCAGGAGGTTTACTCCTTATTGAGTGAACATTCCATTTTGTAGATGCACTGCCCTGAAGCTAGTCATTACAAGGTCTGATCAAATCCACCAACCCTCCTTTTACAAAATTCCCCTGTTCACTAATGAACCATGGCAGCAAACATGGTGGCAAGGCCCTGCCTGCCATACTGAATGACTGACAGGCTCAAAGGGTCTAGCAGTAAGGGGCCAAGAGGCTGGAGGTCCCAGGGGAGCAAGGAGAATGTAGGGTAAATGGTTTTCAGGCTTTTTTGCCCTCCCACCATTAGGATTGCCCTGCCTGATGGGGCACCTGCTGTTACATTGTTGCAAGCTAGCTTTACCTCTGTGGGCCATGGGAGGAGTATTGAGAGAGTCACCAAGAGAAGCAGAAGCAGGAGAGAAGCGGGAGAGAGAAGGGGGGAAAGAACGCCAGAGAAGCCCACAGGGAAGACTTGCTGGGGGCTTGGAGGCCTACCAGCCTCCTGGTCCCCCAGCACCCCTGCCTGCTGTGTGCCTGGTTGCCACATTACACGTAAAGCTCAATAAAAGCCTGAGAAAGCCACGGAGGGCTCCAGGACGCCTCCTTTACTTGCCTGTCTGCTTGGATCATAGATAACCTGCTCAGTGCCCTTCCTGCCACTACAGAGAGACTCTGGGGGAAAGGAGGGTGATCTTTGCATACCAAGAAGGTGGCCCCATGGACTGCCTGGGCCCTTCCACACTGGGAAGGCAACAGGAACACATTCTACTACATAGAGAAGTCACACCCTGGCTCCATGAATTCTCTATGGAGAGACCTGGACTCTGAGACTCCACAGGATGGAGGCACGGGAAGAATGCTTTGGCTTGAGCCCTTGGATACTTCTCCCTTTGCAACGGCACAAGGGTTACTCTAATCTGTGTTGGATGCCTCCTAGGTGCCAGGTACTTTAACACGCATAATCCCTCTTGGCTGAGAGAAGCCAAGTTACCTGCCAGAGGCCCCCAACTAGTGAGTGACAGAGCAGGGTAGCGGCTAACAAGCTGGAGTGTGACCCATAGATGAGAAGTTTTTCTTTTTTAATGTACAGGCTGGGTTCACCTCCTGTCCAAGGACTTTCACACACCCTGAAGGTCCTCCCATCCAAGTTGCTTTCCTGCCTGGGTTGGTCATGTCAGACATGTATCCTTTCCAGTCCTCTCTGATTATTTCCATGCACACCCATCATTTTCATGTAGGCATTTCTTTGAAGGTGAAAGGAAAATGTTGGGAAAAAACTGAGAGGAAAAAAAAAAGGAAGAAACACATTTTTTATACTATTTTCCCCCTTGAATTCTATTTCCTTGGAAAATAGCCTCAGCACAGATCAACGGTCCCATTTTAGGGGAAGGCAAGAGTAAGGACTGACCCAGTCCTATGTCCTCTTATTGGCCCCTTAGATTAGGACCTCTCAAATGTTGTGGTGCTAAGAACCACCTGCAGAACTTGCCAAATACATTTACTTTACCACCACCTGCAGAGATTGTTTCAGTAGGTCTGGTTGGTGGTGAGGGCAGAATTGTCATTTGTGACGAGCTCCTGGGTGATGCATGTGTTGGTGCTCAGGACACATTACCCCCGAATATGGCACCTTGACATACAGTTTATCTTAGTCTGACAGAGTTTGAGAAAAAATGGCAGAAGCAGGAAGATCACTCTGAGCTCTCCCCACCTTGCCTTTCCTCCTCCAAACCTGTCACAAAACTCCCATGTGAAAGGTGTTCTCCCTGGACCAGGAGGAGGAAAATATTCTTGTTCCTGAAACAGGGAATGTGGAGCTGAGAAATCTGTATAAACAAACCTTGTTAAACTAACCCTTACCTTCCTAGTTACTTCGTCACTTATTACTTTTAGCCCAAACCCCTTTGTCTTTGCCAATTCTTTACAAATGTATTATTTTTCTGAAAGGTATAAAAACTTCCTGCTTTGGTCACTTCTTGGGGTCTTCATTCTCTTGTGAAAGCTCCTTTGTACATGTAAAAATCCAATACAATTTGTTTGCCTTTCTCTTGTTAATCTATCTTTGTCAGTTTAATTTTCAACCAGGGACCTTAAGATGGTCCAGGGAAACTCCTTCTATACACAAATGCTCCTGGTCAGTAAACCAGGCACTGAGTGGCACGGTCGTAGGGATGTCACAAGCAAATCTCTAATGGCTTGATTTGTCTGCAGTGCTAGAAGAATTGAGAACTTTCTAGATTGCCATCAGTCACTCCGTTGGGTGTTACTATCATTCAGAAATATCAGATTATGCCCACCTCTCTCTTCCTCACAGCCAACTTGGTGAGTAGAAGAGAACAGAGACCTGGAAAGTGATGAAAGAGGCACTAAAATAAACCATGTGGAATAGTAGTTTTGCTGAGACTACAGCTGCCAAGAGGATTATTCAGAAACAATGTTTGCGTTTGATCCCAATCTGAAGACTTGAGGTTCGACATACCTATCAGTTTCCTTATTGGTAAAATATGGAAACGACTACTACCTTGGGGATTATTGTGAGGACTAAATTACAGCAAGTTAATGTAGTGCCAGAGTCAAAATCTGAATCCTCAGCATCTCAGTACAGTGCACTTACCGGTATCAGTGGTTTCCCTGAAGCGAGCACTTACTGAGTCTGAGCATGTGCTCACTGTTTTGTAGACATTTTTCCACTTCGACCTCATAATGCCCTGAGGAAGAAGATAGTATTGTCCCTGTGGTTTCCTTCCCAAACCCACAGATTAAGCGACTGGCCCAAGGTCTTTGAGTGAAGTGAGATGAGACTGTAAACACCTTGTCAACCCCAGGAACCCTCCCATTGGTGTCTCTCAGAGACTGTCATCTTCACTGAGAGTGGCGAGATTTGGGTATAGAAATCTGATTGACTGTGCTATAATGAAAAACTGTGGGTTTAACAAGCCATTTTCCCTGTCTGGACCAGTTTCTGTATCTGTAAATAGGTATAAATTGGTATAGCCCATATCTGTAAATTACTATAACCCATTCTAGGCTAACATATCACACTCTACTATTTCTTCATTAGATTGTAGTTACCAAGTTGAGTTCCAGAAGTTTCTGACCTTTCTAATGTGCTACCTCCAGAGTTGTAACAGTAAACCAGGTGTCAGGAGAAGACTTAGACTCCTGTGATTCTCTCAGATTTAGAGAGAAGGCACCCGCAGGGAACATCAGCGGGGACAGCCAGGTCTCAAACACGGAAGACCCGCTGAGCTGCTGTTCAAACAAAGTGAGGATATGGGTCGTGTTAAGTCTTTCCCCTTGTTTTTGAAGATCTGTGCCCTAGATGGGCATATTTTAAAATACTTCTTTATACATGAAATCATTTAAAGAGACTGGGTCCAGAAGCCAAGCTGAACACTCCATGTCAACACAAACCTTGTAAAAAACAGAATGGGTATTTTACTTCAGTCTTATAGAGAACACACACACCACCCAGATTCTCCCATTAATACTTTATTATACTTGCTTTGTCATTTATCTACCCACTTAAGCATTCATTAATCCATTTTATTTTTATACTTCAAATGTATTTTATATTTCAAATGTATTACAGACATCAGTACACTTCTAAATATTCAATTATGTATATTGTTAACTAGAGTTCAATATTTGATACATTTTCTCTGGTATATCATTTACATACAAAGAAATGTACAAATCTTGAATATATCTTGACTGAGTTTTGGCAAATGCATTAAACCTGTGTGATACAACTCCGTGTTAAGATTCAGAACATTGCTATTACCTCAGAAAGTTCTTTCATGCTCTTTCCCATTGTAGATCTTTTTCCTCCAAAAGATTAGTTTTGCCCAGAACAGATTTTTAAAATTAGCTTTATTGAGGTATAATGGATATATAATAACATTCACCAATTGGGTGAGTTTTGACAAGTGTATAAAGTTCTGTAATCACAACCGCCATTGTGATATAACATATTCCCATCACCCCAAAATTTCCTTCTTGTTTCTTTGCAGCTTATCACCTATTCCCTACCCTTTGCCGTGGAAAGCACTTTTCTGATTTCTATCACTATGGTTTTGCCTGCTCTAGAATTTCACATAAATGTTATCATACAATATGTTGCCTTTGGGAACATATTGCCTTTGCATTTACTTTCTTCCATAAGCATTGTATTTTCCAATCCACCCATATTGCTCTAAGTATCAATAGTCATTCTTTTCTTATTGTTGACTAGTATTCCATTGTCTTGATGTACCACAATTTGTTTGTACTCACCTCCTGATGGGTGATTAGGTTGTTTCCAGTTTCTGAAACTAATATCCTAAATGAATACAACATAGGGGTGGCATGGAGATTGGAAGAAACATAAATTGCTGTGTTAATTCTTTTCTTGTTTGGGGGGAGCTATACAGTTAGACCAGAGATCAACAAATTTATTCAGCAAAGACTGATTATAAATATTGTAGGCTTTGCCATCATAGTACAAGAGCAGCTATAGACATGGAAACAACAACAAAATGGCCATGATCCGATAAATCATATTTATGGATACAGAAATTTGAATTCTAGAAGTTTCATGTGTTTCATGTGTTTTGAATCTTACAAAATATTATGGTTCTTTTGTGCTGCAGGAGGCCTTGTAGCCCCAGCCAGATAAACTACTGGCAAGCAGTGAAGTCAAAGGGCCTCACACTGTGGGGCCGAAGTTAAAGGGCCTCACACGGTGGGGCCGAAGATTCCTTGTGCCTCACACCGTGGGGCTGAAGATCTAACATCCCTTCACTTTTTGTTCTTGGTCATAAAAGGAGAAAAATTTCCCAAAAGGTACATCAGGCACTACATTATATACATCAATATACAGTAAATAAACGGCATGGAAAATTATTTCTTAAAAACTAATTATTAAACAATTTGGCCCACTTGACAATGGGGGATGGTTTATTAAACATGCCTGACAAGCATTACAATACAACTATTATTGTAATTTCTTTTTTGCCTTCCCTTGCAGTTTCTTGGGAAAGTTTTTAAATGAAACTATTTGAGTTAAGAAGTTTCTAGGTAGAGAAAGTTCTGATAGCCGAGTAGCAGCTGGCCCCTGGTGTGAAGGCCATGAGAATAAGAAAAGTTCTTTCTTTGCTTAAGCTTTAGCTGATGGGAATGTTCTGGTGACTATCAATTGTGTTAGGTTATTGTTTAGCTGAAACAATGAATTTTAGTGTAAGACTTAGTTTTTTATTAACCTTGAAGATTGCCTTCTTGCTGAGAGCACAAAAAAGAGATGCGCTAATTGTTTCTGCTTTGTTTCTATGAACTTGATAATGTAATCTCAATGCTTGCAAAAAATGTATAAATAAAGAACCTGCTGAGCCTTTCGGGCAGAAGATACTAACACCTCACAAAGTGTCGGTGTCTCCTCATTCCCTTCCCCCCAGTCCATAAGTTTCAGATCATTCGTATTCGCCGATGCCCTCTCATCCTTTCAGGAACCCTGACACGACATTTTGCCAGAGGCTGGTCCCCGGCACTTTTGATTATTTTCAACCATTTATTATTTTTTCAATGATGACTTTTATTATTGCATCTTAAAGATGTATCACAAATAGGTCTAAGAAATCATCCATTATCTTGCTGCTCTGTAGCTGGACAACTTAAATCTTATTCATCAGCTTGCTGAACTGTTCCTTTTTCAGAAACATAGATACCATCCAAAAATTTCCTGATATCCTTGTTTTTAACTGTCGTGGCTTGCTGAATCAAAGCAGCTGAATTTGATACAAGTTCAATGTTGTTTCCTTCAAGAATCAACTCATCTTTCTGGGCTTGAGATACTGAACAAGCAACACCTTGTCTCATCCGAACCCTGCGAATGTATTTTTTGCCCAAGAAATTTCGGATTTCAACAAGAGACCCATTCTCCTGAATAACAACGTTGATAGGGAAGTGAGCATACACATTCCTCATCTTATAACGGAAGCCCAGTGTAACACCCTTGATCATGTTCTGTACATGACTACAGATAGTGTGAACAGTAGCCACTTCCTTTTTATTTCCCCACCATTTGTCAACCCAGAGCCTCTTCTTTTTCTTCCCAAGCAGACTGAGTTCGATATTGATGTGATTGAAGTCCCTCCGCAGGGTGCCTCTGGGGCCCTTCATAATAACAGTGCGACCCTTCAGGGAGATGTCAACATTTTCTGGACTGTCGACAGTCTGATTGCTGAGAATGGTCTTCATTCTCGCAGTAGATGTGGCAAAGAGCGATTTTTTTCAACCATTTAAAAGCATAAAAATTATTCTTAAATAAATAAGAAGGAAAACGACAAATCGCAGATGGTTTAACTTACATGTGGAATATAGAGAAACAAAGCAAAGGGTCAGAAAAATCCTAGGACTGTGACCATGAAGTTGAAGCTATAAGGCGAGGAAGGGGAGAGAAAAACACAAGGGGAAGGAGCAGGAAGAGCTGTGATGAAGACTGTGGGTGCCTTGGTGACAAGTGTGGTGTGGTGACATGCATCAAAGAAGGTGTGACCCTATGACTTAGAATTATATACCGTGTTATAAACCAGTTACCTCAATAAAAAAAATTATTCTTAGTCTGCTGACATACAAAGACAATGGTGGACTGTATTTGTCCATCCTTTGTAGTTTGTTGACCGCTAATTCAGGGTGATTCAAAATAGTTTAGAAAATTATGTTTAAATATGTCTTACAAATTTAATGGCAACCACTAAAAGAAAAGAAATAGAATATGTAACTTCCAACCCACAAAATGAAAAAAAAAAAAAAAAAATGGAAAGAAAAACTGATCAAGTGAAGAAAAGTTAGGAAAAAAGCAAAGCAGTACAATAAATAGAAAGCACAGGAATACATGCTGAGGATAAATCTAATTATATAAGTAATGGCAGTACTCATGAATAGATTAATCTGCTTTAAGACACAAATGTTCAGTTTAGATTAATAAAAAATTTAATTGAATAAAAAGTTATTTCCAAAAGGGTGTATCTGAAACAAAATTATGCAGAAATTTGGAAAATAAAGGTATAAGGAAATGTTTATCACCTAAATAGGCATCAAATATTATATAATTGCCATAAAAACAGAAGCTGTAATGTGATGTAAAAAGCATCACCCCCATTTTATTTTTATTTTTATTTTAAAGATTTATTTATTTATTTATACAAGCACTGGGTACAGTCAGAAGCGCGGGAGGGTGAGAGAATTCACCAGAGCCAGAGCGGGGAGCAGAGCAGGCAGAAGGACCGAAGTACACTGCTGAGGGGAGCAGCGGGCAGCAGGAGAGGTCTGCGCGCCATGTGGGACCCTCCTCCGGTGGTCTGGGAGCAGCCAGGGATCGAACTGGCGCCGTAGAGGCTGCAGGCAGCTTCGCAACCCAGTGCTCAACTGCTGCGCCACCAGGGAGGCGCAGGATGACTACTACTTTAAAAAAATCTCTCTCTTACACACACACACACACAGATAGAAAATAGCAAGTGTTAGTGAGGATACAGATCTAAGTCTTTGCTAGCCCTTGAAGAAACTTCAGAGCAAAGATCTCTCTACAGAAACAGCCAGATCCTTGTACTTCTCTCAGTTGTGCTTAGATATTATCTGGAAAGTCTTAGAAATTGAACCTTGGATCGCTTATAGCATGCTGAAAGACAAGAGAGAGGGAGGGAGAAAGGAAAGAAGGAAGGAAGGAAGGCAGGCTCTAGGCGAATCATACAAGGTCAAAGACAAAAATTCTAAATAAACTACTAGCAAATTGAATCCAATGGTATTTTGAAAGGATTACACATAAAGAATGCAAAGATGATTTTAAACAGAGAATCTATGTATTTGCCAAATTACTAGATTGACGAGGATAAAAGACATTCCCATCTTAATAAACTCTTTAATAAATGAATTTGGTAAAATGCATGTCTGTTTCTAAATAAGAATATAAAATCTTTAGTAAGTTAGAGATAGAAAGAAGCTTCTTATCTTGATAAACACCGATTACCAAGAACCAATAGCACATACCCTATTGGAGTCACTATATAATTTGTGGAAAAGCAGACAACCATAAAAAAAAAAGCGGACAACCCAGAAAAATCAGGACTGAGACAATTGTCACCATTACTATTTAACAGTCTACTGGTGACCCTAACCAACTCAATATAGGGGGAAAAAGGATTAAAACATTGTCCTCCCTTATTCTCAAATTTACCGTGGTGATGGTTACATAACTCTGAAAATACTAAAAACACATTAAATTGTACCCCTTAAATGGGCAAATTGTATAGTATGTGAAAAATATCTCTAGAAGCTGTTAAAAATCAGCATCTTCTTTGTTACAAGTATTTCCTACTTCAAAGACACTTGTTTACTTAGAAAACCAAAGAGAATAAACTTAAAAACTATTAAAACCCTGTGAGTATACAGAGTGGCCAAGTACAAAAACAACCTACAAAAATCATGTTCTGATAAACAAACAATAGCCAATTCCCTAACATCAGGGAAAAAGAATCCCATTTACTAAACACAGAAAAGTTAAACAACCCAGAATAGACCCACTAAAAAATGTGGAAGAGTTAAGTTTTTAAAACAATACTTTCTGATGAACATAAACTAAAGTATAAAGGTGACACAAGCTTCCCTGCACCCCACCTCCCCTTCAGGAATGTCTGGGGCGGGGGGGGGTCCCTTGGACATCACAGAGACCAGGAAGAATGTGACTAATGAACTATTTAAAATGCTTAGCACAATGTGGCAAACAGTGAGCACTCAACAAATGTTAATTATTTTTCCAGATCCCATGGAGGCAGAGCTCAGGATCACAGAAATGGAAAACTGAACTTAATGATGTGGGGTTGGCTGTCTGGTTGGGGTGGCAGAAATGCTCAGGCAGGAGTGACATTTCCTTGAACTATAAGCCACTTAGCGGTGAGAGGCTCTGATGGACATAAGGATTCATTGGGAAACAAGTTATTAAGCTCAGAAACAGAACTCACTCAGTGTGGTGTCTGGGGGTGACCAGATCGTGAGATAACTGGTGCCCAAATACCCCAATTCAGGGGCCATCTGTGGTACCCTCTTCATGGAACATGAAACTCAAACTACTTTTTTTTTTTTAATTTTTTTTTTTATAGAGGCATGTTTATTTATTTATTTGTTTGTTTGGTTTTTGTTTATACATGCACTGGGTAAAGTCAGAAGCACGGGAGGGTGAGAGAATTCACCAGAGCCAGAGCGGGGAGCAGAGCAGGCGGCAGGAGAGGTCTGCGCGCCATTCGGGACCCTTCCCTGGTGGCCAGGGAGCAGCCGGGGATCGAACCGGCGCCGCAGAGGCTGTGGGCAGCTTCGCAACCCTGCACTCAACCGCTGCGCCACCGGGGAGGCCCGAAACTCAAACTACTTTTTAGCCACAGTGTGACCCCATAAGGTGGAATACTGATGGTCAGCTTTCCCCCCAAACCCCCCCTGCTTTTTTTAAAGCCATTTTTGTCTTCCTCTCCCTACCCACAGCAGTCAGCACCTGCAGTCATTCTCAAAGATCTATCCCGAGGCTCAGAGAGCTGGAAGTACCTGGGAATTTACTCTACACTTAACAGGGTGCTATGAATGTTCAAAAAAAAAGGTTGGAATTTGAATTGGGATAAAGCGCAAAAATGTATAGTGACTCAAGGTCAAACACAGCTTATTTTTCAGACAGAGCCCAAGATGGAAATGCCTAACTTGTGGGTGGGTGTCTAAGTGCACAGATTGGGCACGGACTCCTTCCCTCTTATACTTTGCCTCTGAAGGACATGCTTTTTCCCAGAGTCTCTATTATGAGCTGGAAGAGGGAAAAAGACCATGATTGATAGGCTTGAAAGATTTGGGGGCTGGCCTGGAAATGACATATGTCACCTCTAATTACAAGGAAGCTGGGAAAGATAGTGTGGCTGTTAGTTATTTTAGATAGCAACCCAGAGGACATAGATTTGAGGCTCAGCTTTGCCTCTTAAAGGCCGGGGAATCTTGAATGGGATGTTAAACCTCTCTGAATCTCAGCTTTTAATTTAAAAGCAGCAATGATAATAATGATGATAAACACAATCTCCTTTGGGGTTATTTGAAATTGTACAAAAGGTTATGTTTGTAAAGGGACCTTGTACTGTAAAGTCTTATGGAAAAGCTCTTCATTCACCCTGCCAGGAATGAACTTCTTTTTCCTTTTCCTTTCTCTATTTTCTACCCACCTTTCAGAGTCTGGATCTAATGTCCTGTGAAGAGGTGTCCAGTGTTCTAGTCCATCATCTATGCCCCTTTGGGGTCTCGAACCAGGGGCTGGAAGACAAAAAAACAGAATTATTTGAAATAATTTGGGAATTTTTATTATCCTAGGGAAATCTATGGGCAATTCTGGATGCTGCTGCAATGACTCCTGAATCAGAAATATTTATTAACTTGCTGAGTTTTTGGTGGTTTGTGATTATTTCTCCCCAAAGCACTGTAGAATCAGGACCTTCTTCTTGTCCAGTAAGTAGCCAAATCTAAACACCCAAAAGGTGAAAATTTCAGCACAAGAGACATGGAAAAGAGGACAGAGGCTAATCATTTTGCTTCCTATTAGACAGGCTACGACTTTAGATTCCCCAAATGTAAGTGGGGAGTCAGAGCACCTCTCTGCTTCTCACTAATGTCCTCCTAACAATTACCTGTTTTGTAAAAAATTTCCAGCCTTCATTATGCTCCAGTTTTTCCAAAGGATTGCATTTTCTAAATGTCACATGATATAGCTTCCACTTGAACTCAAAATCCTTCTTTTGTTAGTTTTGCCTCTCACACAGATGAGTCACTTGAGATCAGTCTTTTGATTCCATGTTAGAGACATGGAAAATGAACTCACTCAGTGTGGTGTTAGAGACAGTAAAAATGTGTTCATTGAGGACTTTCCATGGGGAATAGCATTTCCTGAGACGGGATAGTCATGTCACTGGCACTAAGCATCCAATAAAACCTTTAGAATATAGGTTTCTGTGAAATCTGATGTTCTGGGGCATTTATATATCTAAGTTAGCACTGATCCAATTGGAAGGCACCACTTAGAACTGAACAGGGAATAGCTGGGTCACAGAAGGATTTCCATTTATTCATCCATTCCTTTATCCATTCATTCATTCATTCAGCAAATAATTACTGGATTCCAAACTGTTCTCAGCACCTGCAAGGAGCCAAGGAGAAAGGCGTATATATATATATATATATATATATATATATATATATATATATATATCTCATAAGGGCTAGCTTGCCAATCTAACAGGGTGAGATCAGGGTAAAGGCAGAACAAGAAAGTTGGACAAAGCATTCAAGTGATTTAAAAGCAAGACCAGGGAAGGTAACTTTAAGGACAGGCATGTGGGAACATGACCCAAAAAGAAGCCCAGAATTTGGAGCAGATTTCACCAGCTGTCTTCACTTTTCAGACTGGCAAACACTTAAAGACTGACAAGACCAGGTGTTGCTGGGGGTGCAGAGCCAAGTCTCATGTATCACTGGAATGGTGTATATTTGGGCAACCTTCCTGGAGGGCAACCTTTAAAACATACATACACGTGACTCAGCAATTCCAAACTATACATTTGTCCTGTGGGAATAATTGAACAAATGAAAGCAGATATAGGTTCTGGTACAGCCACACCTCAGAGATAGTGCAGATTTCACTCTAGACCACCCCAATAAAGTGAGTACTGAAATAAAGCAAGCTGCACACATTTTTTGGCTTCCCATTAAAAGTCCACAGTTAAAAATAAATAAATAAATAAATAAATAAAAGTCCACATGTTAACAAAATATGACACAGAGATACAAAGGAAGCATGTGGCATTGGAAAAATGGTTCCAATAGATTTGCTCAAAGAGGTTGGCCACTGACCTTCAATTTGTAAAAAACACAACATCTGGAGAGCACAATTAGAAAAAAAAAAGCATATTCATTGCATCAGTGTTTGAAGAGGGGAAAATTCTAGTCCTTGGTTTGAGTCATACGCTCATCCCTGAACCAATCAAATGGCCAAGCCTCAGTCACACAGGCTCTCTGTTGTCAGAAATGAAGGACAACCATGATGCACTGTTGAGGATTAGGATTAGGAGAGAAGTTCCCCAAAGGAAAAGAAAAGTGACGAGCACTCTTACCAGAAGCCTGGAGATGAGAAAATCTATTTCCACTGGATTAGGAGTAGCTAGTGTAGGGGGTGGGCTGGGGGGAGATATTTCGGGGGGGGGGGAGTGACTATGCTTTAACGAGCCCTTGAAAGAATTTATGACCTGTGATGACACAGGTTCTGCATTATCAGGTATTCTACTCCCTTTCTAATCTTGCCTTTTCCCAGGCTTAGCTTTGCACACGGGAAAGGACATCATGGTCTGGACAGGGGCCAGTCTTCCAGCCCGTGTTGACCAGTCTTCCAGCCACGACCTCGACATTCTCTCTGTCTCAGCACCTTATGCCTTAGGGCTCTCCAACATCTAAGGGGAAGGGCAGGCCTCAAATTTAAACAGAAGGGAATAACAGTTAAACAGAAAACAATGATGGTGGTCCCAGGAAGTCCGAAAGCCAGAGCATTGTTCTAGGGCAAAGGGAGTCCTGGAATTTAACTTGGGCACAGTAACAAGGGGTTGAACACCAGAACTTGCCCCTCTGTGAGATCTAGCTGTTTTTATTCTTCATGCACACTTTTGCTGATTCAATACTCCAGAACAGGAGCCACTTCGACTCCCTAAGGCAGGGACAGAGCACCACAGGCGACCACCCACCATTGCTGAGAATACCATGGGCCTTGGGCCTGCTCCTCATGCCCTTCCTCAGCACCCAGAACGGCAACACGCATAGTGGCTACCTTGAATCTCCTCACCTCAGATCCAAACCCAGTGGATCTTATGTCAATTGGGTAGCCAATGTGTGTTGCTCTGCCCAGGAAGGGAGGACAGGGAGACACTGAGGAGATGTGTGATGAGCACAAGTTCTGCCTACCCCTGCTGACCCCCACGTGGTCTAGTCTGTGTAGAAATAGCTTTGAGCCGTGAGCACAAAGGCTACTCTGTTTGTGCGGCACCAGGAAAATCCCTGACTTCCCCAAGACCCTTTCTTCACTCTGAAAATGGTGGCAACAATGTCTTAGAGGGCGGTTGTGGGAAATGAGAGAAAGCTGGCAATGACACAGGCTCAGAAGCATCCTGACTGTGTGGGTGTGTGTTGTAATTATGCTTCCACCCAGGGTGTTTTGTGGTGGCAGAGCTGTGGTCTGTGTCCCTGGGTGACAAGTGGATGATCCATTTGGGCAGATTACCAGCTACAAAAATGAAGCCAAGAATATGCAGTCATTGCTTTGAGCCCATCTTGGGCTGTCTGGGATCCAAAGTTTGTCCAGAGGGAGAACTAATGTGTCAGCCAGGAAATCTCAGAGATGTTTATAGAATGGAAGGAAAGCAATTCAGTTCCCATAGGAGTATGGGAGGAGATAGAAGGAAACAAGGCAGGGACAGAAGGACCTTTCTTTTCCTTCTCTTCACACATCCAAACCTCAGCCAGTCCAGCCACCAACAAATGGACTCACACACCCTTACCTGGCCCACCCACTCCCAGCAGTGGGCTCCCCTAGAGGGGTGGCAGAGACTACTGAAAAAAGGTAGTAGTGCTCTTTGGCAAACACTGCCATTCCAAATGGCATCCATGAGATGCTGCCTACGTGTCTGTCTCTGTGCTTGGTGCTGTGGGAAGAAATGAAGATATGAGAGGGGAGCCACAACCGCAGATTGCTCATGATAAACAGCTGTATTTGCACAGCCGGCCCTGGAGCGGAACTTCCCTAGGTCTAAGCCAATGCATCATACAGGTAGCACTAGGCCCACTCTGAGACACATTGGTGCCCAGTGACCAGAGGGGCCACTTGGTGCCCAGTGACCAGGGGGGAAGGTGGGTATGGGCCCTCAGGAATATGGAAGAGGATCTTGGAAGTTGGGTCAGCTTACTTAACCTGAGAGAAAACACCAAATGAAGACAGAGCAGCCATCAAAAGTCTGTGTCAGGACCAGGCTAGCCAGCAAAGAGTAGCAAAAACTCCATCAGGATCGTGGTGGGTTCAGCCCAGGCGCAGGCTGGGGTGTGGTGAGGAGATGAAGAGAGGGGCCGGCCACTCACCTGACGGCCAGCTCATGACAACACGAAGCCTTCTCGAAGCCTTCTCTTTCTTTTCCCGTTTCTTTCTCCCTCCTTCTTGTGATTTGGCCACTTTTTTCCTAGATAATTTGCCAGACTGCAGGAGTTCTTGGAACTGTTACTACTCTCATGTAGACTGTGAGTCTAAAAATGACCCCGAGTTCTCACTCTTCAGTATTCACAAGGACATTTCTGCTGTGGGAAAGGAACAGATGCACTTTCCAGGCTTCTGTTGATCCTGTGGAAGCTCATTTCTCCTCCACACCCAGTGAAACTCTGGAGGACACACCCCTGCTCCACTGGAGACACTCCCTGCTCTGCCTCTCACACAGCAGCTATTTCTTAGGTAGATTGTTTTCTCAGAAGAGACGTTTATTTCATCCGCCACCCCCCCATGAGGTGGTGTGTGTGTGTGTGTGTGCGCACAGATAATTAGGTGGTGTGTATGTGTGCACAGATAATTAGGATAATAAGTATTTATTTATTATTTGACCTGAATCTCCTATGTAAATCTCAGACCTCACCTGTTGGCTTTTTCTTTCTTTTTTTTTTAAAGATTAATTTTTATTTTATTTATTCATTCATTCATTCATTCATTTATTTATTTATACAAGCACTGGGTACAGTCAGAAGCGTGGGAGGGAGAGAGAATTCACCAGAGCCAGAGTGGGGAGCAGAGCAGGCAGAAAGACCGAAGTACACTGCTGAGGGGAGCAGCGGGCGGCAGGAGAGGTCTGCGCGCCATGTGGGACCCACCTCTGGTGGCCGGGGAGCAGCCGGGGATCGAACTGGCGCTGCAGAGGCTGCGGGCAGCTTTGCAACCCAGCGCTCAACCGCTGCACCACCGGGGAGGCCCTGTAGGCTTTTTCTTGAGACTTACCACCCTCACAGTATAAACTGAAGCAGGTGGAACAACCTGGAAGCTTGTGCCTAACTGTCCAGGATGGGACACTTTTGCTTCTCACTGTACCCCTGCACACTCACCCATCTGAGTCCCTGTGGAAATTATCCTCAGACATATTGAGTTGTGAATGGATTGTTCTAGACAACAGATACCTGATCAGCCTCCTGTATTCCACTGACCACCCTTCCCACCCATGCTGGCCCAAACCATTTAAAACACTCAGCTGAGCCATCCTTTCAACTGAACAGCAGCTCTGATCTCACTATTTACCACTACCCCGATCTCACACTTTGTTCCATTTTGATAAACTAGCTGGAGTGACACTTTCTGCCTTGCCACCATCACGACGTGTCCACCACCAGCTCCTGATGACTCCATATTGCAAACGCCATGCCTCTCCTGGAAAACTGTTACCCCTTCTAGACCCAGAGCAAAGGGCACTGCTCTGTGACTTCCTCCTCTCTCAGGTGGCCCTTGTGTTCTCTCAAGCCCCATGCTGCAGCCTCTATGATGGCACTCATCACCCACACGCACCTCGGCTGTTGATGCCTCTGTCACCCTACTTCACCCCAATGAAAGAAGCTGGAAGGCAGGGGCTGCATCTAGTAGGTACTTAACACAAATTACATATCTATTGCTGCAAATACAACAGAGGCAAGGAGCTCTAGTTAGAAAGAATAATAGTGTATTGAGAGCCTATTATTTGCCAGATATTGTTCTCAGTTAATATTCAAAACAACCCTATGTGACAAGTGTTACTTTAAACCTCACTTTCTGGTTAAGGAAACTAACCTCTCTTAGCTGCTTAAATAATAAAGTCAGGATTTGAACTCAGAGTCTCTGTTCTTTACCACTACACACAACAATGCAAACTAAGTAGGGAGGAGGTCAAAAACTAAAGTTCGGTTGATTTTTAAATTATACAGATTTACTGTCATCTATGACAGTAATGCCAGTGTGCTATGGTCTTGCCAGGCTTTTCTATGTACCGTAGCCCCTAATCCCAGTCCCAACTGTGTGGGAAATAATATTCACAAAAGATTGTCTGAGAAAAAGCAGAGTATTTCTTCCTTTGGAATTATACTGAACTAGACAATCAAAGTGCATTTGGACTCTTTCACTTGAACGCAAAGTATCCCAGGTGCTTTCATGATCATTGCCCTGGGCTGTTGGGTCCTTGCCTATGTATCTGAGATGAGCAGGTTTAGTGCAGGCACGTCATAATGGATGCTACATACATGACTAATTCCTCTTACACAAGGATCTCAGGGCTGCATCTCTACTGCCAGTATTATCTTCATCACAGGTACAGTGCTAAGAGGAGGGGAATGGTATCATCTTAATTGCTGGTAGTAGAATTCTTAGGCAGGACACAGTCCTTGTTTGGGAAAACATTTTGATAAGCGGGAAGGGGTGGTAGTAGAGGTCCAAGAACTGGTTGTTTCTATAAACCAGGAAACTCAAGATATGACACAGATTGCTCAGCCTGAGACAAGAAGGAAATGTGGACTCTTAGAAGAGGAAAATCAGGGAAGCCAGGGGAGGGATGGGATGAAATGCCTGGAAGATGGCAAGTGAGGTAAAAGCCAAGGGCAGAGGGGTTGCATTGGTGTGCTAGGGCTGCCATAAGAAAGGACTGCAGACTGGGTGGCTTAGACAAAAAATTTTCTCACAGTTCTGGAGGCTGAAAGTCTAAGATCAAAATACCGTCAGGTTGATTTCTTCTAAGGCCCCTCTTTGGCATGCAGATGACTGCCCGCTCCATGTGACTTAAGTGGTCTTCCCTCTGACAGTTATGTGGTAACTAAAAGGCTAGGCTCAGCAGGGACTATACCCCCAGAGTATTTATCCCCAACCTCTCTGTGTGGCTTACACTCCCTCACAGCATGTTGGCCTCAGATAGTCAGACTTCTTGCCTAGAGACTTGGGTCTCTGAGACCAAATATCCTTGCAATCAAAATGGAAGTTGTAAGGCCTTTTGTGGCTTGGCTTAAAAGTTATACAGTGTCACCAACATCACGGTCTATTGGCCAAAACAGCCATAAATCCCTTGTGATTCAAAGGTGGTAGAGGTAACATTCACCTCTTGATGAAAGGGGTGTCAAAGAATTTACAGTCAGGTTTTAAAACTGCCACATATCTAAGACTAGAACTGCTGGGTCATAGGGTAGGCCTACACTCAGTACTAGCACCATCAACCTGTTGTATGACACATGCATGAATAACATGGGAGAGTTCTGATGGCTCCAATTCTTGCTAACACTCCATGTTGACTTTTTCATTTTAGCTAGTCTAGTGCACAGTGTGGCCTTAATTTGCATTTCCTCTGCATTATCCTGATGACTAATGACACAAGCTTTAGTGAACTGATCTGTGCCATCCCCCAAAAGACAGCAGGTCCTAATTCCCGGAAACCTTAAATATTACCTTACACAGTAAAATTTTTTTGCAGATATGATTAAGGATTTTGAGATGAGATTATCCTGGGTTGTCTAGAGAGTCGTAACTGCCATCACAGGTGTCCTTATAAGAAAGACAGAGGGGACTAGACATACCTAGAGCAGAATGCAAGAGGGAGATGGAGGCAAACATTGGAATGATGGAGCCACAAACCAAGAATGCCAGCAGTCACGAGAGAACAGAAAAGGCAAAAATCAGTCCACTGATTTTCACCCAGGGCCTCAAGAAGGAAGGTTACCGCATCAGTACATTGATTTTAGAGTTCTGGTCTCTGAAAATGTTAGAATACAAATTTTTGTTCTTTGGTGCCATTAAGCTTGTGGGAATGTGTTCTAGCAACATCCTACAAGACACAGGACAACCACCCATAACAACGATTATGTGGCCCCAAATGTCAGGAGTGCGGAGATTGAGAAACGCTACACAATGTAATGTCTTTTTAAAATCTTCTCACAAAAGGCCCAAGTGCAGGTATGACTGCTTTTTCTTCTAACTCTACTGGCTCAGAGATATAATTTAAAAATACTTATCAAAAATTAATGAAGGTGAGTGAACGCTGTTACCATCTATTGAACATCGCTGCTGCTTCAGCCCGGTGCTACATGTATTAATGAAGATGGCCACTTTTATTTTATTTTTAAAGATTTATTTATTTATTTATATAAGCACTGGGTACAGTCAGAAGTGCCGGAGGGTGAGAGAATTCACCAGAGCCAGAGCGGAGAGCAGAACAGGCAGAATGACGAAGTACACTGCTGAAGGGAGCAGCGGGTGGCAGGAGAGGTCTGCGCGCCTTGTGGGACCCTTGTCTGGTGGCCGGGGAGCAGCCGGGGATCAAACCGGCGCTGCAGAGGCTGCGGGCAACTTCGCAAACCAGTGCTCACCCGCTGCGCCACTGGGGAGGCCCAACAGCTGCTTTTATTTCATCATTTTCTCCAAAACTTTAGTGCTGTGGGTTAATGGTTGACATAAAGCTTTCAGAGAAAATGATAGATCCACTGCAACTTGAAGTAAATTATGCAATTCAAAGCAGAAATGATATAGATTGATTTTCTAAGCATGAAAATACACAACATTTCAAAGTTGGATTTTAGTCTGATCACATTTTGACTGATATGACTGCCCTAACTGTCCTTAGAATTTGGAAAAAGCTAAAGACACAACACAAACCTGACATTTGCCTTCCAGATAAGAACCATTTCCAGCACCATGCCCCTGATTGCAATCGCCACCTGCCTCAGCCTGTGATGGCTTCCTTTCCAGGGAGGGGAAATTGGATAATGACTTTAAAACTTGTTCAACAGCATCAAGCCCTCTGGGCTGGTTACACAAAGAAGAAAAAAGAGAATAAAATTCTCACAAATACAGACCACTTGACTTGAGAAGTTTCACGGTATTGCCCAAAGCTCAGACAATGGATAGGATGGGACTAGTAGCTATAAAGCAGAAATGGAATGGGGAATTTATTTTGATTAATAAGGACAGTGTGGAGTGTTGAGAATGATTCTGAACTGGTGTCCAAATCCAGGGGGAAATCATAGCATTGTCAACTAGTGATAATTATTATATGCTGTTTTGCTATGTCTCTGCTCTAGTGTCTTTCATTTGAGAAGACATGATTAATCAGGGAAAGTTATTGGCTGTCTTGATTATGTTATTTCAATGGAGTTAAGAGAGAGGTCATCTCACTCGGTTAGTAGACACAATAGAAAGGGATGGATTAGCTGAGTGTTGGCCTGTGTCATTGAGTCCATCTACCCGCCCCCATTACCAGAGAACAATTTGCTACCCTCTCATATTTCCTGGTTCTCTCATCCCGATTCTCTCTTCAGTTGCCTTCTTGGTTGCTTTGGGGTGCATGTCTTTGCTCCTTGGACACTGCCCTTTGGACATCACCCTAACACTGAGCTCCTGATCCTATGCTTGGGACTGAGGGTTAATGACAGTCCATAACTCTCCCTTGGGGCAATAAAATCCTGGTTCTTCTTTATCAGCTGTTCTTCTTTATTTGTGTTGCATGTTATCAAGATTGCAGGTAACATATTAAATAAAAGATAACATAACAAACTTAAAGGACAGTATACTCACTGTATAGTCAGCAAAAACCTACCTTGAACTTGCTCTGTTTGAAATAGTCCTGAGGTTTCTTGGGTAAGACCATCAGATAAAATACAAGCTGCCTAGATAAATAGATCTTGTTTCCTAATACAAGTCACCAATGAAGTAAATCCTTTGCAGGAAAGGCTAACTTTAGGACTGGGGCAGAAAAGACATCAGATGAACCTGGTATATCATATTGCTAGAAAGTAAGGAAGTGTTGAAACACTCATACACACTCACAATAAACCCACACTGATGGGCTCTATCAAACAAGGTGGGAGTCAGTTGAAAGAACTTCCAATGGCCAACGCTGAAATAAATTATTTTGAGCAACAAAATTAAGAAATATAGATTATAAACCAAATATGCAATAACTATCCATGAATTATAAAATAAATGATCAAGTAAAAAATTGAATAAATAAATGAGGGGGAAGAGACAAATCCCCCATGTAGAAGAGTTCTTAATAATTTATGTGGATAGTGTACCCTCAAGGAAGTGGAGCATTAGATAAAAATTAAGGAAATATGAATAAATCATGAATTTTAGTTAATAATAATGTCGATATTTCTTCATTAGTTGTGACCAATGAACATTGCTACTATAAAATGTTGATAAAAGGGGAATGCGGCAAATGGGAATTAGTCTCCAGGGTCTGCAAAACTATTCTAAAATTAAATGTTTATATTTAAAAAAGACAAAGAAAAAAATCTGGCTTTATTGAATTTCCTGATTATGAAAACAAATAATGTAGATTCAAGCAATACAGAAAATATAAAGATGACAGTAGCAATCACTTGAAATGCCAACCTTCCCTTCACATTTTGGTAATTCCTTCCAGACTGCCTAATTCACATGGTTGAATGTGAACAGTTTTATATAAGTCAATTCCTAATGAGTGGCTATTTTATCACCTACTTTGGTTTTCTTTAGCCACAAAGCAATACATCCAGGCTATCTTTCCATGCCAATACAGAGCTGTCTCATTATTTTAATAGCTTTATGGTATTCTTTTTCTTTTTTAACATTTATTTATTTAAAAAAATACACACAAAAAAGATTTATTTATTTATGCATACAAGAGCTGGGGTACAGAGGAGTGCGGGGGGTCAGAGGATTCACCAGAGACAGAGTAGGGAACAGAACAGGCAGATTGACCAAAGTACACTTCTTGAGGGGAGCACCGGGCGAGTCAGAAGAGGTCTGCTGTGTCATGTGGGTTGCTCCCTGGCCGGCTGGGGATCGAACTCGTGCTGCAGTGGCTGCAGACAGCTTCACAGGGTGCATCTTAACCTCTTGCACCACCAGGGAGGCCCGTTCTATGGTATTCTTTTACAGCATAACTTTCCTCAGCAAGCTTTTAGGCCATTTAAGGGTTTTCTCCCCTCCTCCACTGCACTCATGTAAATGTTTATGTCTTTGAACCTAGTCCAATTATTTAGGTAAGATGAATTCCAGGACATTGGGTAATCGGAGACACACACTTACTATCTTGGTAAATATTGCCAGATACCTTACAGCCATGTTGCTTCATTTTATTGCTCCCCTGAACAGCACATGACAGTGACTGTTTCTCTACCTCCTGCCAACACTGGGTGTTGCCTTCTTAATACTTGCCAATCTGATAATTGAAGACAGTTGCTGATTTTGATCTATCCCATTGGCTCATCTTTCAGGCTTGTGTTTCTACATTTCTGCCCCTTAAATTCCTGTGTCTATTCTATATTCTAGCACTTAATAGTTCTTGGGTCCAATGGTTGAGTTGCTGTCACTTGAAAAAGATCTTAGAGGTCAGGATCTTTATATTTCAAAAATTCCTTTCCCTTTTCAAGACCTAAATGGAGGCATATAACAATCCCCTACCCTCCAGCCCTGCCCCCCAAAATTGCTTGTTGAAATGAATGCCCCAGGTCAATGTGTGTATGGAGGAAGTGTGGACAGCTGGGGCTGCAGAATTGGAAACTGAGCTTCAGGAATTGCAGCTTTGGGGTGCACCACTCTTCACCCTCAAGAAAGGGCAACCTTAGTAGTTAGGTTTTCCTGGGGGACACTTTCCCTGGTCACAACTGATGGAACCAAAGGGAAATACTAATTCAAGCTGTGCCAATTAGATGCTCCCTCAAGCATTCAGGGTAGGAATCATAGACATCTACGTGGGCCACTGGAGTTGTAAGCTCATGGGGAGCTGAGGCATTTTGGGTGGCAAGGGAACACAACACAGTGAGTTCTTAGGAAGCAGGAGGTACTAAAAACCTTTAGAGAAAGCTAAGAGAAGCATAGGTAAAGGAACAGGGGGAGGGAGAATTAAGAGAGCAGTGGAGAAAAAAAACCCTGCATTTTTTATCTGTGAGATCCACCTCCTGCAGGTGTGTTCCCTGAGGCTACCTCGGATCTTGACATAAGTCCACCTTTTACCAACCCATTCTTGACAAAGACTCTGAAATAATTGCTCAAATCCAATTCTTTTGTTCACTTTTCACATCCCCCAAACAACCTTCCCTTGATGTCACAGTATTTGCATGCCCATAATTGTATATGTACCCATCACAAATCAATAATTAGCAAGTTGTTGTTGGCTAACCATTGTGTTCCTGTCTCTGTACAGGGAACCGTGTACACACCAGAAAAGTGGCAGATATCATTCCTCACCTCAAGGACCTTAAGGTGGGAGGTGAAACTAATACGTTGAAAGAATTACACCCCCATTTATCAGTCCAGCATATGGACTATGAATGTCATTCCTTGAGGAGACTGCTGAGATGAGAGGGTGAGCTGCCCCAGATATAAGTGAGTGGGTGCTAGGTGGCATGAGGGGCAGCTACTGTGTCAGGGGCACCCCTAAAGAGGAGACCTGACATTGTAATTGGAGAGACTATCCTTCACACATCCACCCACCTCACAGCCACATCCTGGAAACTGGTGAATGTCCCAGGAGACTGATGGACCCTTTGGGCAGCAGCCCTGAGAGTCAGTGGGTGTGTATCCAGCATGGTGCTGCCTGGGAAGCTCTCCTTTGAAGGGGGGGTGCTGTTCTACTGAGCAAGACCCAGGGGTGGCGGGGAGGGGATGTGGGGAGGAAACCAAGCTTACCACTCCATGTGGGATGGGGGCGGGGGGTGGATCACTGCCTGGTCCACCCCAGGTCCCAAAAGTTCCAGACACAAAGCCTAAGTTTCATTTTCTGTAAAAATGGACACCCTGCCTTCTTCTCAGGGCAAATTTTAAGACTTCAACAAGCAAATGTGTTGAAATTACGGTGCAACTTTTAACATCTATTTGAAATAGAACTGTGGTCAGCCTGGTGATCACAAGGCCAGGGATAGCCTTTCATTGATCTTGAGCAATTCTTTCTCAGGGAGCAGCCAGTTGACTAGCTGTGATCACAGATCTGCAGGCCCCGCCTTCCCCACTCTGAGTCCCCTCCTGACTTGCTCAGGGTCAGGAACTCAGGCTTGGTGGAGGTGAATAGACACACGACATACCGGTTTTCTAAGAGTGGTACAAAATGATCGGTCTCCATCCTCCTTCAAAGGGGAGCACTGTAAAGAGTCTGCTGTGATGGAGGAGGTTATCCAGAGGAGGGAATGTCCTTCCCAAGGAAGGACACACAGCTAGGACACAGCAGAGTCAGACTCCTCCACGCAGTCTTAACTCAGAACGCTTGCTCTTGACTTACTCTGCCTTGAAATCTTCCTGCTGAGCTGCCTCATGGGTCATCCCTTCCCACCCATGCTGCAAGCACCCAGAAAAGCATTCCATTTGCTCTTTAAAAAGCATTCCTTTTGCTCTTTAAACCATTGCTCTTTTGCCTCTGGATTTTTTTGTTTGTTTGTTTTGCATGCTCCATTCCTTCCTATAGAATACCTTTCTCCCCAGCCTTCTTTACTTGATCAACTTTTACCTATGGTTAGGTTCTCAGCTTAAACCACATGCCCTCTGGGAAAGCATTTCCTTAATCCCCTGAGTTAGTGCTCTTGCTCTGTGTTCCCATAGCACTTGCCCCACTGAAGGATTCATCACTGTAGCGGAATTACCTCCTGACATTTCAGTCTACACATCTGTCAACATCAACACTGTGCATGTTTCCCCAGGTGTTAAGCTTGCTCACTGCTGTGCCCTGGTGCTTAGCACAGTGATAAGGTACAGGTCTTGTACACATACACTGTGGAGAATGAATTACAGAATGACTAGCAACACCACTCTCTCATTGGCAGTCCACCCTGCCCTGTCTGCTCCTGGCACTGAGTGTGTCACTTATGGGATTCCTGCCTGTCCTCCCAGAATTCTTTTGCCTGCCTGTGGAGCTCTGCCTTCACCCTTGCCTTTCCTGGAGCCCACTTGCTTATGTTTGTTGTGTCATCTTCCAGAACCATCCATTGTTTGCCTGTTGAACTGCTTGTCCTTCCTGGGCCAACAGTCTGCCTCTCCTGATGAGCAGGTCTGACTGGTCTCGTTCCATTGCCACCAACTCTACCTAGGTCTCCATTCACAGAGAAAGCCTTGATTCATATTTAGACAAAATGTATTTGGCAATCATAAGAGGTCTTTTGCAAATAAAGCTACCTTTCATCCATTCCCTGAGGGTGGTTAAGATATAAATAATTGAGACATCGGTTGGACTCAACTTTTCACAACCAACGGACCAGCACCCCAGCACCCGGGGCTCTTTTGCTAGCCAAAACATTAACCTTTTCATTGCTGAGTGCTGGAGAGACCCAGGAAAGGAGTCAGAGCTGTAGGGACTGAGACTTCAGGGAACTAGGAATAGCAGGTGTCTACCAACCAATGCAGGAGTATTTCAGTGTTTTACCAACAAATACTGTCACCTTGGTGTGCCCTAGCCATGTTCCATGTTTCTTCCACAAGTGATCCTCTGAATTGTCTAACAGCCATGGTCCCTGGCAGGATTATAGAGAACTGGAGTGAGCTGGATGGTTAGAATGATGGCTTTTTGGTTGCCTAAAATATCATCTTTGGTGAGTATCAGCAGATGGGGAGATGGACTACCAGTCCCCAGAGACATTTCCCTGTGACTTGGGGTTCAAGAAGCATGGAGGCTGTGGGAGGGTAAAGGCCAGTACTGACTCAGAATAGTGGAATGTGTGTGTGTGTGTGTGCGTGTGTGTGGTGTCTGTACGTGTGATGGGTAGTTACAAATGTAGTGGGGGTGGTTAAGTGTGGTGTGTGGTGTGTGTGTTTGCAGTGTGCCACAGATGTAGTGTGTAGATGTAGTAGTGCACACGTCCGTGCTTGCGTGTCTTATGCAGATGCTGAAGCAAATGTTCTGGATGAAACCAAGAAGTTAGTGATTGGGAAGGAAAGGAATGGAAGGAATCTTCATCCCAGGGGGAGGAGGAAACAGCAAACCTGGCTGGGACCACCCAGCACCAGCAATAGCCCCCGCCCCAAATTGGGAGGGATCTGCAGGGTAGGAAGAAAGCACATTCTTAAGAAAATTTTTACATAATACAGAAAATAGACAAACAGTAGAGAAGGCTAATAAAGGAAAAAGTCAATCTTTGGAAAAGATAATAAAAGTATTAGACCCCCTAGAAAGCCTGATTAAGAAGAAAATGTCACCCCATAGGCAAAAATGAAAAATTCAAAAAGCTGTGTATGTCACTGCTGCTAATTAGTGTGCTGAAATGTGCATCAGTGAATGGCGAGGTATGAAGATAAAGCCTAGGAAGTGATTTTGCTAAGCACACCACTGATTTTTAAGAACAACATTTAAGCATTTTTCTTTGTTGCCTATTTCAATTATTAGCCAAAAACAAACACTAAAAAAAGACAGGGTGGAAGACAGCTGAAAAATATTGCTAAGTCATATAGAATCTGCAAATTGAAATTTGTAAGATACTTGACAATAATTCTAAAAATATCATAGAAGCACAAATAAAAACATTTTTGAAATTGAAAAAAACAAAGAAAACTTGACAGAAAGGGGAGAAAACTCTGTGGCTTCAGCTGCAGACTGTGCAGTATTTTTTGTGGGATTTTCCTCCTCCTGCCCCCATGTAACTCTGTGCCAAAAGAGCTTCCCAGTTGAGTGTGTGGGGGAATTCATGGTCTGAATCAGTTCCAGGCCACTTCAAACAAGCAAAGCATTCAGCACAGGGGAGAGCTTGCCCTTCCTGGCAAGGACTGTGGCATGGGGATTAGAAAGGGGTTTGGTCAAGGGAGTATCATAGTGAGCATCCTGTTCCAGGAATCTCCAGATCCAGGCTATATTGGAGGGCGGTGACAAATGCCATGGCCAAGGTCACCGCGATGCTTCTTTCTGGCTGTTGAACATCGGCAGGACCCGCAGTTAGATTTATCGTTCAGTGCAGGTTATTGGAAGGGCAGAGCCCACTCCAGGTTTCTTGGCCCTTGGTCCAGAGCTCTTTCCACAACTCCAGTAACAAGATCTAGGGTATTCTCCAACTCTGCACCATCTTCAGAATCTCATGTTTTGCCTGGAGCTAGAAGGATGCTCGGTGTGACCAATGTCATAGTTTCTGCAGACCTCAGGCCTGAGGGTATAGACAAGCAAGGAGCATCATGGAAACTTGATATAAAGCCACCTATACTAAGAAGAACCTGAGCTCCATTTGCGAAATTATTTTAAGGACCTAATTAGGCCTCGTACTCCATTCTCAGAAAATCCTTTCATAAAAAATTAACTGATGACAGAGAATGAACATATGGCCAGCTGGCTGTTGCTCACCTGTAACTAGCTACCTCTCCAGCTCAAAGATTATGTGTTTCCATTAACATTGGGAACATGTTTTCCTAAGTTTGTTCTTGGAATACTTGAGGAAATAACCTCTTTAAAAATTGGAATATAATCCATGTGCAGTGACATATTCAGATCTAACTTGCAGAGTTGGATAAATTTTGACAAATATATGCATGGTATAACCATTATCCCAATCCAGACATAAAGCATTTTCATCACCTAGAATATTCTTGCTTGCTCTTTTCCAATCAATCCCAACTGTTCTGATTTCTGTCACCATAGACTGGTTTTGTCTTTTTTTTTTTTTTTAAAGATTTATTTATACAAGCACTGGGTACAGTCAGAAGCGCAGGAGGGTGAGAGAATTCACCAGAGCCAGAGAAGGGAATAGAACAGACAGATGGACGAAGTACACTGCTGAGGGGAGCAGCGGGCGGCAGGAGAGGTCTGCGCGCCATGTGGGACCCTCCTCCGGTGGCCGGGGAGCAGCCGGAGATGGAACCGGTGCTGCAGAGGCTGTGGGCAACTTCGCAACCCAGCGCTCAACTGCTGTGCCACTAGGGAGGCCCTGGTTTTGCTTTTATAGAATGTCTGTTGTGGATTGAATGTTTGTGTACCTCCAGCATGTATGTTGAAACCTTTCCCTAATACAATGGAATGGTATTAGGAGCTAGGACACGACTTGATCACGAGGGTGGAGCCCTGATGAATGGGATTAGTGCTCTGATAGAAGCCATCCCTGAGAGCTCCCTCTGTCCTCTTGTTATGTGAAGACACAGTGAGAAGAGTGCCACCTATGAACTAAGAAGATTCTCACCAAATGTCAATACCAGATAGTGTGCTGATGCCCTGGTCTTGGATTTTAGGCTCCAGAACTGTGGGAAATAAATTTCTGTTGTTTGTAAGTCACTCCACTGTATTCTGTTACAGTGGCCTAAACTGACTAAAACAGTCTTATAAATGGAATCATATAGTGTAGTCTTTTGTGTCTAGATTCCTTCACTCAGAATAATCTCTGGAGATTTATCTGTGTTGCATATATTCCTAGTCCCTTTCTTTTTAATGTGTGGCAGAGTTTTCCCTTGTATGTATATTGCACAATTATTTTTATCTGTTCATCTGTTGATGGACATTTGGTTTTTCCAGCTTTTATTACTAGGAATAAAGCTGCTACGAATAGTTGTGTATAAGTCATTGTGTGCAGTTGATATTGATTTCATTTGGTTAGGGTAAAAATACCCTAACCTGTCCTGCCACCCACTTCTTTTCTTTTTTTTTTTTATTTTTTTTTATAGAGGCATGTTTTATTTATTTGTTTGTTTGTTTGTTTTGTTTATACATGCACTGGGTACAGTCAGAAGCGCAGGAGGGTGAGAGAATTCACCAGAGCCAGAACAGGGAGCGGAGCAGGCAGAAGGACCGAAGTACACTGCTGAGGGGAGCAGCGGGCAGCAGGAGAGGTCTGCGCGCCATGTGGGACCCTCCTCCGGTGGCCGGGGAGCAGCCGGGGATCGAACCGGCGCTGCAGAGGCCGCGGGCAGCTTCACAACCCAGCGCTCAACTGCTGCGCCACCGGGGAGGCCCTCCTGCCACCCACTTCTACTTCTAAAAGTAGAAGTTCTTGGTCATAGGTAGGTGTGTGTTTAACTTTATAAGAAACTTATGACTTTTTTTTTCAATGTCACCCTCTTGAAAGAATGATTAGAAATGAGCTTGCAAAGATACACCAGAACAACCTCCATGGGGACAGAAGAGCTGTTTTAATTGCTTTACTAACCAACTCCTGAGCAAGTTTCATAATTGGTGTTAACTTGGATCTATACCCAAGAAAATGCTAATTCACATTGCTAATGGAAGTGGGCTAAGCAAAGTGGTAAAATTGAAATACACAGGTTATTTACACCAAAACCTTAACCAAACATTTCAGAATTTTGCCTCCAGCTCAACCACATACAATTTAGTAGGGTGACTCATTGAGGATATGAACTGTGGAAAGGTCATTCTTTGAAAAGCTGATCTGAGTTCTGAATTTCACTGGTGTAGATTATCTTATCCCAGGAAAGATAAACTGGCTTTCCTGTGATTTGAGGCCCTGGCTCTTTATGTCTTCATTCTCAACCAGGGGTATCGTCAGGCTAACATCTGAGAAAACAGCATGAAAAAGATTTTGTGTTGGGGGGGGATTGAGCAGGAGAAAAGGGATCTGATCCTGGGAACCCATGGAGCCTTGAACCTCTTGGAAGCCCTGTTTGTTGTGGCTGACCTCAGGGGAATGGCTGTAAGATGCCTGATGAGGCCAGAAACTAGGAATTATAGCCAAGAAAACTTATGGGAGAGACTAAACTAAGTGAGTCCCTCTTCTGGGACAAGCAGCCTTCTGAAGTGAGAGGCCTGGGGCTGCTGCATCAGCAGGCTCGTGGGAAGTCTCCCAGCACCAAAACCACTGGTATCGCATTTCCTAATGATGTTGGTTGTCCACTATCACCACCCGTCCCACCCTTCCAGCATTAGAATTTCACTCTCCCATCCTTTGCCATGTGACATGCAGGACAACACATTAGTGTGAGTGAAACAAGTAAGTCTCCCTCCATCGATGTTGTTTTGGCCATATGACTTGTTTTGGTGAATGGAGTGTGGGTAGAAGTGACTCAAGAGGCCTCAAGAGGCATCACGTGTCTCCACTCAACTTCCTGTGTCCTGACATTTGACATGAACATGCACTAGTTGTACTGGTCCAAGGAAAATAGGAAAACAGGAAGACAGGAACCACATTGAAACTTTAATCCCAGCCCAGCAGAGCTGTAGCCCTAAGCACAGCTCTCCCAGTCAAAATACAGACCTGTGAGCAAGAAAAACAAATGCTTATTATGGCATGCCATTGAGTTTTGATATGATTTGTTATGCAGGATTATTATAATTATAGCATTTTATTACTGAGGCATACATGAATACTGTTCTCTTTTTCTTTTATAATAATGCAAATCCTAATTTTAAACTGACTGTTTGAAATAAGACTAAATTTCTCAGGCTTTCTTGTAGCTAAGGTGTGGGCTTATCACCAGTTCTGTCAATGAGCTGCTGCAAAAACTCATTGGCTGCTCTCGCAAAACTAACATCATATAATGCCACCTACAATACTTTGTCTGCTTTCAAAATGTATTGTAGGTAGCTTGCCCTGTGCTGCTACCAGCCCTGCTGCCACCAATGCCAAAGGACCCTGGATGACAGCCATTAGCCCCAACAGAAGGGATTCCAATTCGCTCCTTCAGTCCTGTTTTAAAGTCTTGAGTGAAGATTGTGTTGCCTGTACTTAATTCATATGTCTGTGCTCCTGCTGCCGGAGGTCTAGGGTTCCACTTTCTCAGCAGCATTCAGAGTAGGAGCTTCATGCCAGGGTAGTGTCCCCACAGTCAGGAAGCCAGCTCAAATGCTGTCCAATTACATAAAAATGTGCCTAGTATAATTGAGATCACGATATCTACTTCTTGGGGTCTCTGGGAGCAATGAATAAATCATTCAATTATTCTGCCTTTGTATAAGAAATTGTATAGTATTCCCAGCACTGTGTTAATGTGGGGTAGCATTTCTAAGTCCTGACACACAATAAACTTTTCATGATGACTGTCTTAAAAGAAGCTATAGAATGGAAGAAAAAGGGAAAGAATGATACTTAGGAGCATTTCTCAGTTGAGCAGTCAATTCAGCTGTGACCTCTTAGCTTTCCCATGACCAAGGGGAGTAGTTTAAATGACAATAGCCATAAATAGCTCATTAATGGATACTGTCTAGGTACCACGTGCTGTGCTAAAGAGTCTACATGTGTTAGCTTACTTTCAAACCTCATGAAAACTCTACAAAGTAGGTATTATTACTTGCCTTGGCTTTATAGATTATGGAAAAACATTCAGCATGTTAAGTAACTTGGTCAAGCTCACCCAATTAATAAGTGGTGACACTGGTGTTTGAACTCACATCTTTCCAACTCCAGAGTCTACACTATTAATCATGGCTCTGTAATTCTCTCCAGCACCAAGTGTCTGGGATGAACTACTGAGAGGCTGCTGGCGTCTGCTGCCACGGTCCAAATCTTTGCAATGTTCCTGAGATAAATTTGTTAAAGCTGACACCTTTTCCACATTTTTGTTTGCTGAGCTGGTTTGCATTTTATGCAACTGATTTAAAATTTCCCCTGTTTATCTTGCTTAGGAGTAGTGGCAGAAGTAAGTGAGAAGGTGTTGAGGATGGATGAGGAGGGAGTAAAACCACTTACCCAGTCATGGTAGATTTGCCATGGCAGAGAGCCAGGCTAGAGACAGGCTTTTCATCATCAGTTTTCCATTAATTCTTGGAACCAGACCCTCCCTGGCATAATGGAGAGGAAGATAAGGTTGATTTTGTGTTCAAAAATGTTGGGGTTGGAAAAGACCTTAGAATCACCTAACATCCAGCTGTTTTCAATAAGAGAACTAATAATGGGACTATGTTTTTAGTAAGGAGAATAGAATGTGTTTTCTAGATAAGAAAGGATATAAAGTACATGGGTTTTCTTTTGGTAAAGGAAGAAAAGAGAAATGTAATTTTGTCCTCAAGTAAATGATTGCTCCAGAATGAATTAAAAATAGGACAAAAGCTAAATAAACATAGCAAATGGCAGAAGTTTTATGAAAAGGAAAGGGAAACTTGAGGGAGGAATTTTATGTGTCATCAAATTGACTAAGATTAGAAGGGGTTTCTTTAGTTTGGTTTCCCCTGAGTTAAAAGGACAAGGCTTTTTTTGGGCCTCCCCTGGTGGCGCAGCAGTTGAGCGCTGGGCTGCGAATCTGCCCGCAGCCTCTACAGCACCGGTTCGTTCCCCAGCCACCAGGTGAGGGTCCCACATGGCACGCAGACCTCTCCTGCCACCCACTGCTTCCCTCAGCAGTGTATTTTGTCAGTCTGCCTGTTCTGTTCTCCGCTCTGGTCCTGGTGAATTCTCTCACCCTCCTGCACTTCTGACTGTACCCAGTGCTTGTATAAATAAATAAATAAATCTTTAGAGAAAGGACAAGATTTTCTCAGACTATTTATCTTGCTCCTGCTAAGAGATATGAAAGATTCTTAATAGGTCTGCACAGGTCTCTCTTGCCCTGGGGTCCAAAGTGCTGGTCTGAGTAGTGCTCCACCTGTAGGTAAGAAATCCCAGATATTGTCCTTGCAGCACTGGCCTGGGTGGCAGGCAACACTAGGGGACAATTGGGGTTGGAACTGTTGTAGAGCAACCCCGATACAAAACGGGGTGCCTGACTGTGGGTCCTTACCCGCGCGCTTAAAAGGACTTATCAATGCTCTACTGCAGGCACACGTGAAAGGTTCATAAAAGGTTTATTTACAAGGGAAGGGGAAATGAGGAAATGTCCAGCTCTGGGAGAAAAGCGGGAGACAAAGTTTTAAATGAGTCCTACCCGATCCGCCGATCAGGAATCCCAAAATGGCGCTCTCAGAGTTGGCCGCCAGCCAAGAGCGGTGAAGCCAGGAGGCGAGCGATCGCGAGCCAGAGAGCCCAAGGCCCACGTGTTTGGTTTTTATATCCAACCTGGCTGCCCAACTCCACCCTCAGGTCCCAGCCACCCTCCCTTGGTGATGATGGGATTTGTCTTTCCCAATGTCTTGATGGCTTTAGTCTGGAGTGGGGGTGGGGTCCACAAAGCCTGTATGGGATTAGCTCAGGACATCATTTCCCCCTAACATTATCAGGATAATGAAAAAATGAAATCTTTGTATTTTTGTTTTGACATGCCAGTTATTTTCTAGCTTCTAAGCAATGGTTTATTTCACTACAGAACTTTCGCAGTATCCTATTTTAAGTTTATATTATTTCAGTTACTTGTCTTACTGCTTTTGAGGGTATCTTAAATTTTACACAAAGTATATATATTCAGGACTTTAAAATATATGTATAGTAGTACATACTCAAAACAAAAGGTTTTATTTAGAGATTCAAATAACTTGCATAGTAGTATGATGTGTTTTGTGTGAGACACAAATAGGGAAAAGGAACTGGTATTTTAATGGACAGCTTACTGAAATGACGCTCCAAATAATGTTTCTAATTTTTCTCTGATCCTTCTTATTTGGAATTGTTGAGATTTAAAACTGCCTTTTTTTCTGAAGCCAGCCAAACTAGAATTGGAGAATCTGATGCAAACTTCAAAGGAATCCCCACCCTGGTTCATGTATAGACAATCTTAGCTGCTGCTTTACTGGTCACTTAGTAAGGCCATGAGCGACACTGAAAGTGCAAACCAGGAGCACCTGCCAGTTACAGATGCTCATCCCCTCTGCAGACACTTCCAGGCTGACTTCTAAACACCCTCTCAACTGACACCCTAATTCAGAACTCAGAAACTGCAGTTAGTCTACCCCAGTCATTGAAACTGACTTTACAGAAGGAGACATCTTCTCCTATTGTTATTAGCTGCCTCATCTGGTGAATAAAGAGGAAAATGTAACTGTTGAACCCCATCATACTGCTTTAACTCAGGAGGCCTGTCAGTTCTACAGGTTATAAAGTCAGGAGACTCTCTATTAGAAAAGATATCTCTGGGCCTCCCTGGTGGTGCAAGGGGTTAAGTCTCAGCACTATGACTATCGGCAGGCACTGCAGCACGAGTTTGATCCCAGGTCAGGGAGCTACCCACATGGAGCAGCAGACCTCTTCTATGTCACCTGCTGCTCCCCTCAGCAGCGTATTTCAGTCAGTCTCCCTGTTCTGCTCCCCAATCTGACTCTGGTGAATCTTCTTACCCTCTGCACCTCTGGCCTGTACCCCTGTTCTTATATGCATACATAAATAAAGTAAATCTTTAAAAATAAACATGAATATCTGTGGCCCACTCCCCTCCCCACCCCGCCTCTCACTACTGTTTGTCTTGTCTATTATTATGTATAATTCTAACAGCAACTTGGAAAGACAATGTATTGGTTATCTCAAGGTCCTACTCATGGAGGACCTCTAATCTCCTTAAGGATATGTCCCCTTAACCCTCAACCTGTGATCTTTATTTTGCCAGAAGTATTCTCAACCAGGGCAACAGACTCCAGGTTCCTCATGATCACTTTCTTACTTTCAGAATTAGTACCAGACCAGAGAAGTGTCCAGATATACCAGGTATTTAAAGGGGTTAGAGACCATATAAATGACTTCCAGAAATAATGCCACCAAATCCTTTCAGAACCTTGACTTCTAAACGTAAATGTCAGTCTCCCTACAAATGAAGAGACAAATGAAACAGCCTTTGGTGGAACTGTTTGTGCTTCCAAGAATACATATTTGTTTGCAACACAGATGGTGACCAGTCTGAACAAGTGTGGACCCACCGCTGTCTGGACAGCTGGCAAATAGAAAGGCAGTGTCTTTAGGATATTTATTGCTCATCTCTGTGTCAAATGAAGTCTCCTTAACTGGAAGAACTCCTTACACATATCTGAGAGACTGTCAAAAGAAATATGTTGGCAGGTTATCAAGATGATTTAGAACAAAGAATAATCGGATTACTTCTCCCATTGTTGTAGTTTATGTAAACAGGGATACAATCAGGAACTTTTGCTACTTGTGGTCAGATAGCTGTAACCCTGTTGAAAGTATTGCTTCTCAGAAGTCACTAAATTCTCTCCAGTTGTATTAGATTATCTGTTACAGCAACAAAGAGGAGAATGCACTGTTGTTAACACTGCTTGTTGTACTTGGATTGACACCTCCAGGGAAATAGAAACATGCATATAAAGAATAAGCTCGTTGGCTACAGGAAGAAAGAAAAACTGATTCTCGCACGATTAATTTAGTTGATTGCCAAGGAACAAGACTTAGAAACATTTTTCAGACTGGGCTCCTATTTTATTCCTTGCCGTTGCACGATTTTATTGGTTAAATTTATGTTCTATTGTATGACACTGTCACTATGTCAGGATTATATTTGGCAGGTCCCTGTGAAGACCCTGTATCTAGAATTTGTTAAAATAGAGATGTTTTATCAATGCCCCCACTGAGGGCACAGAAGCATTCCCAGCAGGAGACTGAGTCTCCTCTTTCAGAAGAGCCTGAGGAAGCGGTCCCCACTGGGCCACAGCAGGGAATGGAGGGGGTCAGAGCAGAGGACTCCCCCTCACTCACAGATCGATCATGGAATGGGCTTTGCTTTTTCATAATAAAAAGAGGAAATGTGGAACTAAATTTTGAATCAAACAGACACCATCTTGTTTCTAACGGCTGCATTGAGACTTCTAGGATAAAATTTCATAGACTGATTCAGCCATTAGGTGACTCTGAAAAACCAAGAGCTCACGTGCTGATGCTAAGAAACCTCACACTGCAGCCCTCTGTCTGCAGACCATTACCCACCAACCATGGGAAGGTGGACTTCAGAACCAGTCCCAAAAGTTTCATAACAAAAGACCAAGCTCAGGTCTCGTCCCTGCTGGTTCTTTATAAAGCCCCTAAGCCCTGCCCCTGTAGGGCTTGCCACCTTGAAGCTACCCATTGGCCATGGACCTGCATCATGACTCCTATTTTCAAATGAATGTCTTTTTGGTTATATTACACCCTGATAATTTCTGTTGGGTTAACAAGAGCAAACAGGAGCTACTCTCACTAATGTGAGGTTAGGATCCCAAAGCAGTTTGAAAATCACTGAGTCCAGCCGCTGTGATGCAGAGGCCTGACAATAAGAGTGATTTGTCCAAGGTCACATAGCTGAACAATGTCAGAGCCAGATCCCAAATCCAGCTCCTAGGCCAAGTCAGGGCCCTCTCTGTGAGAGTACAACTCCTAGCTCCTCCCAGATCAGCATCTTCTCTCTCGAGTTTTCCTTCAGCTGCCTTGCAAGTACAACAGATGTGCTGTTTCATTCAAAATTCTAGAAGATACTGGAGGACCTCTTCTGAGACCTCTCTAGCAGAGTGATACAGCAGAGAGAGATGTCATCCCTCACGCTGCTGTAGACAGATATTCAGCCTTGGCACCACGTCAGCTGCTTCAGTATGACAGGGTGGAATTATTGGAGATGCCCAGAGGGAGGTGGGGTGGCCTGAGATGCACATCTAGTAGAAAGTATCTAGTAAAATTTGTGTGGTCAGTGTCCCAACAGGAAGCAAGTAACATCTCAAACTGGATATCAGAAGAGAGTTTGAAGAAGGACCATTTACAAAGATGAGAACAGTGATAAGGGAGACAGACTTACAAGGGTAGTGAAGATTCACAAGGCTAGTAAACAGCAGCAAACCTCCTCCCTCTCACAAACCTCCGCCCTCTCATATGCCTGAAGGGACAAGGAGAGTGTTTTGAATATGGGCTACCTGATAAGAGCAGCAGCTTTTGTTCTGGGAATCAGCCAGCTCACTGCAGGGAGAGGGGAGGGAATAATATCCTGACCTCACTCTCCTCCAGCCCCAGCCCTCAGTAACTTTCATTGGCTGAACCTGACCAGAAGACAGGACAAAGTAGCCGGGATGATGCAATTCATAAAGGTCAGTGTTGCAGGGCACTGAGCTTGGCAGAGGATACCTGGAGGAACAAGCAGAATATACCCAACCCAGTGTTATCCAGTGGAAGCATTTGAGTCCAGCAGACCTTGGAAAGAGATAGCTATGCTTGCTCATGAGCACACATGAGTCATTCCCAGGCACTCCCAGAAATTCTCATGGGGCCCAAGCACTTTGCAGGGGCTGACGCAGGGAAGAACTTGAGAAATAAGGTCATGAATGTGACCTCATTTGTACCTTGGAAGTCTGGGGAAACTTGCATATTTCCTTACTGAGGTTCTGCTGAGGTTGGCAGTGGAGCAAGAATGTCCCAGTTGCAAGGTCAGGTGAGGTCACAAAGGTTTCCTTTACCCTTGAAGTCCTCTTCATCCCAGCACTCTTAACCAGGCTAGTCTCACGGGAGGGGAAGATTTCTCTTTGCCTCGCATAGCTGCAGTGCCACAATGCACTTCTGATACTAAATACCCAGAGTTAGCGCATTTCCACGGATTCAGGGTATAGCCCCCAGCAAGACTCCCCTCATTTTAGATGCCAACAGAAAGTTCGGGGTGGGGGGCGGTCTTCAGGCCAACTGGCTACTAATTCACGGATTTCCATTTTTCCCTTGGGTTGATAGAATGACTCACAGAAGTTGAGAAAGAACTACACTTATCACTATGGTTTTATTATAAACAATACAAATCAGGACCAGCTAAAAAGAGGTCCAGACCAGGGAAAAGACTGGGACAGTCACAGTCAGGGAGTTTCCATGTGCTCTGCCCATACAATCCAGGGCGCGATGCTTCCCGGCACATCAACATGTTTCCCAACCAGGACGTGTACCTAGGCCTCTGTGTCCAGTGTTTTTCTTGGGGTCTCAGCAAGTAGGCTCCATTAATTGAGCCAATGGCCATGTGAGTGAACTCAGTCTCCAACCCCGCTTCACCCTTTCTGGGTTGATGTCATCTGGCTCAAGACCTAAACCTCTAATCACCTGGTTGGTCTTTCTGGCATGGCCAGCTGGCATCCTGAACAGATCTAGGGGCCCACCATGAGTCACCTCTTTAACATAAACTCAGGTGTGGTCCAAGGTTCCCACTGCAATTAATAACTCCTATTAATCAGAAAATTCCAAGGGTTTAGAAGCTCCATCTCAGGAATCTAGGATAAAGACCAAATAAATTATTGCAAAACTGTATTGCAAACATGGCTATCACAAAGCTGAAACATGTCAGCTGGACTTACCAAAAGGCCAGTGCTGTGAAGGCTAGAGCTCTCCTTGGAGTCCAACCATCTCTGGTCTCAGTGACTGCCTGGAGTGCTGGGGGTTGGCGGGCAGTGGTGGTGAAGGGGTTGAGGAAGGATTCTGAGGCTGTAACTAGGATCAGCTGGAAGGAAGGATGTGTTTAACCAGTCATGACCACCTTGGATGAAAGGGAATATTAAGAAGAGAGTGAGAACACGCATGCTGAGCACTTGATAACCCTGGGCCAAGATATTAAAAGTGGGGTGGGGGAATAATCACAGAATAATCAAAATAATGATACTATTTGCAAAGGAAGTCTTTTTTTTTTTTAAAAAAAAAGAGATTTATTTATTATTTATGCAAACAAGGACTGGTGTACAGGCCAGAGGTGCAGAGGGTGAGAGGATTCACCAGAAACAGAGTGGGGAACAGAACAGGTGGATTGACTGAAATACATGCTGAAGGGAGCAGTGGGCAAGTCAGGAGAGGTCTGCTACGCCATGTTGGTAGCTCCCTGACCAGGGATCAAACTCGTGCTGCAATGGCTGGTGATAGCTTCATAGGTTGTGTCTTAACCCCTGGGGCCACCAGGGAGGCCCCAGCAAGTCTTATTAGAACATGTTATACTCACTCCACTCTAGCTTTTGTACTAGTGCCACATAGTTGGTGCAATGTTTAGCCCTCACCACCCAGGAAGTCAGGTCTTTTTATTCCTACTCCTTAAAATCTAGTTATATGAAAGGGAGACTCACAGAAGGATGGGGACAGATTACCTGCTTGGTTTCCCAGCTAAGGAATCTCTTCTACCCCAATTTACTGTCCTGGTGAATAGATATAAATATGTTAGCCCATCACTGACATGACTTGCAGTAATGTTTCATGGGAAAGAATTTTATGAGGATGCAATAGCAGTAACATTTTGGAAGCAGGAAAGCAAACAAATGAGGAATAACTTTCTAAGAAAAACTCAAAAGAGCTCAATCCCAAGCTTGATTTGGAGAAAACTAGAACAAATTGTTCATATCACAGACACCTCAAAAGGAGGAAGTGGAGCCCTGGGAACTTCAATATTCCCCTGCAATATGATCAAGCCCATCCATGCAGGTGAGGGTGGTAAAGTGGAGACCAGGAGGAATGGGTTTGAGAGGTAGTCTATACATAAGACAGTATGTAAATCATTGTTTATATATGTAAATAGATGTAATATATGCAAATCACCTTGAACTTAGAGTAAGCAATGTTTGCACTTGCCAAATCATCTATGATTATCTGCTATTACTATCCTTTTTAGGTTCCCGAGACACTCCCTGACTCCACTCCACTGGGAGTCTTCCCCTTCTTCTGTCCAGCAGAAGTCTTACTCTCTGGGAAGGTTAATAGAGTGGGGTTCTGGATTAGGGACCCAGAGATAGGGGAGTGTGGGGTACAGAATAGAAAACAGTATGGAGTGATGTCATTAATTTCTAAACTCAGGTACTTCCAGCCCATCTTCCTGCTTGGGGTCCAGAACATTCTTCAGCCTGACCCCACCTTCCTGGCAGGAGCCTGCAGGACTGCTCTCTGGGGATTCTGAGCATCCCAGGAGGAAAAACCTAAAAATACTGCTGTGTGGGGTCCTTGGTAAATGGCCCAATCCCCTACAAATGATCAGGCTATCCACACATGCTTGACTGATGGGGAAGGGTCACCTGGAGACTTTAGGAGAGAAATGATAGAGCTTTGGGAAGAAGGAATAGTTTAACAAATGTGCAGAGACAGGATGGAATGAGGCTTTTAAGAGGGGCGGGGAGTAGGGCATTGGACCAGGGAGCAGGCAGGGATAAGGAAAGAGAAGGAGATGAGACAGGAAAGGTGTCTGGGTGCCTGACAAAGACATGGGGGAGAGTGGATACAATAGGACTAATATTTAGGTGAAATCCCTGTTTTTGAACCGTGTATCTTGACTTGGGGCTGCGTTGGCCCAAGCTATGTGTCTGGCCCACACACTTGCTGGCTGCTGCCCTGGGGACCAGGGCGAGGACAGCCTCTAAGGCAGCGTTAGCAGATGAGAGTGACTTCAATTGCTAATGAGGACTCTGATGAGAATTTGGAAACAAGGGAGTGTTTGGAATCAAGAATTGAGTTAGACTGAAGAATGAATTAATTTATGAACCAGACACTGTGAGAGGCGATTGCTGGGCTCTACCAAGGTTAACTGGGAAACTAAGAGGAACCAGTGTCCGTATTCCTAGGAGGAAGAGGAGATAGGAGACCAGAAAATAGAAAGTGCTCAAAAAGACATTGAGTCCTTTGGATGGGAAACAAGAACTCCAATGGAATGTAGGAGGAAGGATTGAGCAAGACAGAAAGAAAGCAGCTGCCAACCTATCTGGATGAAAATAAACACCTTGAACTCAACAGGGGATGTCAAAGTTACTAGGCTTCTGGCACTTTCTCCCCTTACACTGGAATGCAAGGCAAGAATTATTCCCCTTTCCCACAGCTGTGGTGTTTTCAGTTGAAAACAGCCTCGGGGAAGAATTGACTGTGTACCAAATGGCTGGCAAATGAAAGATGTTTGTGAAGCTGAGTTTTCCAGCCAGTATTTTGTCCTTGGAAATTCCTTTCCCCTTCCCCACAAGGACTTCGCTGACATAACTAACGAGGTCTGTCTTTTCATGAGGAGAGCTGCCAATGCCAGGAAACTCTCCACTGAAGGGAGCAGAAGTAGTTCTTCCCCAGCGAGCCTGCAAACTCGGAATTTATTCCCTGCTTTTTTCCATGAATGAAGGTATGGGGATCTTGGTTACAAGTACAAATAATTGTCTGGAAAGAGAAAGAAAAAGTTTATTACTAACCATTCACACTTTGGTTCATTTAGCAGGGTCCAAAGGAAAAGTGGTTCCAAGAAAAATAATAAGAAATCCTAGCCACACTTTAGAGTAAACTGAAGACTTTCACACTCATTATCTTGGTTAAGACAATTATCTCCCTCTTACACTGGAGACATCAATACTCAGAGCAGTTAAGTGATTTGCCCAAGAATGCACAGGTAGGAGGCAGGAACTGGGAGAAGAGAAAAGCAGACAATAAATCCCAGGTACGTCTCAACCCTAAAATCCAAACTTCATCCTAATTCTTTTCTCCTCTGGGAAATCCTGCCCTGGAGAACTATCCCCCAACATAAGAGCTCCAGATTTCCCTACCTGAGGCAAGATGGCTGTGTAAGAGTAGGGGCCCTCTGGGAACCCTGTCCCTCCATATGTGATCACTCTAGATCCAAGATCCCTGAAGTACTGAGAGCTGAGAGTTGACTGCCTGTGGAGAGCTCATGGTCAACAGTAAGCATGGAGGCATCTCTGAGCATAGATGTTGGTTGCTATCCATGAAGGACTTTGCCTTTCAAATTCACCCTGGAAAGGCCTCTATGGTGGCGCAAGGGGTTAAGCACTGCCCTATGAAGCTATCCACAACCTCTGCAGCACAAGCTCGATCGCCGGCCAGCCAGGGAGCTACCCACATGGCACAGCAGAGCTCTCCTGTCTCGCCTGCTGCTCCCCTCAGCAGTGTGTTTCAGTCAGTCTGCCTGTTCTGCTCCTAACTCTGTCTCTAGTGAATCCTCTCACCCTCCACACCTCTAGCCTGTACCCCAGTTCTTGTATGCATAAATAAATAAATCCTAAAAAATATAAAGTGCAAAACCCTAAGATTTAAAAATAGAAAACAAATTCACCCTGGATAGATGCTCCCAGGAGCTGTGTCTGAAAGAGTAATGACATGGCCATAACTCTGGATTCAAACACCTAGATCTCAGATAATATTTCTCTGGAAGTCAAAGCTACACTTCTTCAAGAATCCAGCGGGAGGAAAAGCCAGGAACTCTGACCCAACTTGATAAATACATAAAGAGCAGCAAGACCTCCTTTACCTTCAAGGCCAAAGGAAGGAAAAAGGACTCTTTGGAACTGTACCTCTTTGGGATTCAAAGACAGCTTTAAGGCCCACCCGCCCCTCCTCATCCCTGACACACACATGTACACATATGCAGTGTTTTTCAGGTCATGACTGGGGTTTGTAGGCCCAATATTGCCCATCTAAGGACCACAGCCAGAAGACCCATGCCCCATAATGAGACAGAATGGCCACTCCCCCCCTCTCCCTCCCCCTCGGGGGAAAAAATAAGACTGGGACGAGCTTCTCCCTACCTCATTCTCAACTCAGACTACGTCTCCCATGTATCATCTGAAAATAAATAATTGTTAAAAATTTCTAGGATAGGAAAATCATCTGTAAACCTCAGAATATTTTTCACATTTTAATAGTCTTGGTGTGCTAATGACTACAGTTTAAATCAACAGAGGGCCTCCCCTGGTGGCACAGGCGGTTGAGCACAGCACTGTGAAGATGTCCGCAGCCTCTGCAGTGCCAGTTCAATCCCGGCGGCCGGCGAGGGTCCCACGTGGCAGGGCAGACCTCTCCTGTCTCGCCCACTGCTCCCCTCAACAGTGTATTTCATCAGTCTGCCTGTTCTGTTCCCTGCTCTGTCTCTGCTGAATCCTCTCACCCTCCCGCGCATCTGGCCTGTACCCCAGTTCTTGTATAAATAAATCTTTAAATAAATAAACAGAGAGCTGTGAAGGGCCTATGTGAACCAGGCTCAGTGGTGGATGCTGATGATATAAAGAGGAATTCAGGGTGATCATTCAAGAAACTTTCACAGGTAGTTGAGAAAACACATACACAACTAGTTACCATTCAGGCCAGTGCTGAGTTAGAGTATGGGAGGACGGGGGTGGGGGGGATTTGAGGGGGTGCGGGGGCAGAGATCACTTCTGGAAGGAGGGAGAAAGTTCAGCAGCAGACTTAAAGAAGAATAGATGCTTGGGTCAGGTCTATAGGCCTTTCTGGGAAGGATTCCTGATCAAGGGAGAGAGGTGAAATGCGCATGTGTCTGAGAAAAGTCAAATGTTCTGGGGGGCTGCTGCGTGAGTTGTGTGAGTGCTGGGGGAGGGGAGGGAAGGAACCAGTCCATCTTTGATCCAGTTACACATGGGGGCTGGGAAACAATGGTTTAGAACAGGGAAGAGCCTGTAAGAGGGAACATAAGAAGTGAGAAGACTTGCAATATTGAACACTTGGACACTTATCAGAACAGACCAACTTCTCCCTTGAAGAACAGCCTCGATGGCGAGAAACACATTGAACCAGGGAGCCCATTCCTGGCTCCAGCACTCTGTTGGAGGAATTGGATGGAGTGAGTTCCCTCCTGGCTCTCAGCTGGCCTCTGTACCAGTGCAAGGAAGTCTGTCTACCACTGGTAGTGTTTGATAAAGTATTCCTGCTTGCAAGAAAGAGATGCCCCATGAAAGGGGAAGTTGAGGCGGGCTTAGCGAAGACATTGTTTATAAAGGAACGGGCACAATTAAGGGAGATGGTAAATGTTAAGGACTTGCAATGGCTGGAAACCATTGTCACTCCTGGACTGGAAAGGGCAAGGAGATGAAGATATTAACAGGTCAGACTGCTGGCCTTTGCTAGAGCATCACTGTCAACCATGGTAGGGTGGGGCAGGGGCCAAGAGAATTAATACCCTGATCTCAAACCATCATCCACTGCTTCTCAGCTAAACACACTCAAAAGCCAGAGAGCAAGGAAGCCAACTGAGGCAGTCCAGAGAGCTTAACTTCCCAAACAGAACAGGCAGAGAATGGACCAGAAGGAGGCAACAGACACTATCTCACATAGGTATCAGGCTGGCAGAAGGACTTAAATTGCTGTATCTTTGTTTTAATGGGTAATAAAAAGAATAAAACTAGCACACCAAAGCTATGATTTTGTCATTGCTTAAAATAAAGCTAATACAGATCTTTAAGTGATACAAACTTAGACAATTAAAAGAAAAATATTAAGTGATAGTACAGGTGGGACAAGAATACGGCAAACAGGACAGAGATGGTATTTGTAAAACTGAGGTTTGAGAAATTCTGTGCTGGACAATATACAAGATTTCTTCCAGCTCTGATGCTCTGAGTTTCTACTTTTCTACGTGTAGTTAGACAAAGCAGTATTCAAGGACAATGCCCAAGCCTCTCCTGGTGTACTTCCAGATCAACTTGGTCCAGTACAATGTGGTGATGATGAGTGATATGGTGATATGACCATGGACTCTGCACCATCCTGCTACTCTCTGAAGCTTGTTCTTCCTCTTCTTGAAAGTTGAAAAAAGACAAGACCACTGCAAGATGTGATCAAAAAATTCACAGCTCTATTTGTTAGAATCTCCAACTTGTAACACCCCAAATGTCCATGAAGGAGATGAGACATTTGCGATAGAGCCATATTACCGGGACCACCCTATTCTAGCCATACAGACATCCATGACACCAAACACATTTAGGCTGCGTGCAGGAATACAGATAAAATCCACAGACCCAACATTGAGTGAAGGGAGCCAGACAAGAAGAGTGCAAATGGTAGGATTCCTTTCTGCCAAGCTCAGAACCAGGTCACAGGAACCTCAGAGGGAGAATTCAGAAGAGTTGGGGGGTGGGGGTGGTGGAGGTAATTGAAGGAGCCACGGGCTCTGGGGAAGTGGCAGCATTATATTTCCTCATCTATTTGTGACATGGTGTGTCCACTTAAAGATCGTTCATTGAAGGGCCTCCCCGGTGGCGCAGCAGTTGAGCGCTGGGCTGCAAAGCTGCGCACAGCCTCTGCAGCGCCGGTTTGATCCCCAGCTGCTCCCCAGAGGGTCCCACATGGCACGCAGACCTTTCCTGCCGCCCGCTGCTCCCCTCAGCAGTATATTTCGGTCCTTCTGCCTGCTCTGCTTCCCACTCTGGCTCGGTGAATTCTCTCACCCTCCCTCGCTTCTGACTGTACCCAGTGCTTGTATAAATAAATAAATAAATAAATAAAATAAATCTTTAAAAAAATAAAATAAAACTGGAATACCTATAGTTTACTGTGTGACTTTTAAAAAAAAAGATCGTTCATTGAAGCATGCATTTATGATTTTCAAACATTTGGGTAGGTATTTTATTAGACATCAGTAAAAATTACAATATTTCAGGCAGATAGAAGAAAATGGAAAAGCAGAGGGGTCTGAATCTATCGATGCCTGCCCCAAGGCCTCCAGAAGGACCCAGTCTGTGTGAAACTTGTTCCTTCAATCTGAGCTTTCCCTCTGCCAGCAGTGTTCCCTTGATGTTTTCCTATTGTCTCTTCCCATCCTTTGTTTGTTTTACTTCTGCTTCTCCAGTGATTGCTCAGAAGAAGAATTCTTAGAAAAACCCTAAGGAACTGGTGTTCTTTGTGCTGCAGGGCAGGAGTCTGTGTTTTGAGGGCTGCAGCTGTGTCCTGGCCCCTGGGGACAGAAAGAGAGAGACAGAGAGAGAGAAAGAGAGAGAGAGAGAGACACCCAGGGAGAGGAGATGGGAGGTGACTGGAAGGGAAAGCCGAGCTGGAGAGAAAGACAAAGACAGGCCTGGGGCGGGCCCCCAAACGTGGGGGTGATAGGAGGTAGGATTGCTGACGCCTACCTCACATTCATCCTCAGCCCAGCTGCCATGGCTGCCTCCCCTCCCTTCCTTCTGGCCGTCTATAAGCGTCACATCAGCATCACCCCTGACAGCTTCAGAGATGCAGGCACTGGAGAAGGCATGGCTTCTGTCTTGGTTTCATGTGAGAGCCATTTGGCAGGCGAGAAGACACAGGCCATCTGGAGCGGCCTCTGAGACCTTGGTAATCTGATCCAATGACTCCCTTCCTTTTTATTTATTGCAAAAAACAACATTATGACAACATGAAAGGATATTTCTTTAAAAAGGCAGAAAAGATTACTCACGATCCTGCCACCCTAACACCACAACTGTTTTCTTTTTCCAAGTTCTCTTCCAGTTTTTGGCCACAAGGGAAGTTTGCACACAATCTGCATCCTCTTTTTCGTTTTCACTTAATGTGACATTTTAAATCTTTTTCGGTGTTGACATTACCTTCACATTGGCCTTTCTCATTTTTTTAACTGCTAATATCCAGCCCATCTGATTGATTAATTAATGATGCCTTAAACCTTGGGGATTCTCACTCATCTCCTGACTTTGAGGTTGGTTCCTGGCAAAGCTATAAACGACAGGAAATTTCTTTTCTGGGCCTGTCTGCATGAGGATCATCTTTCTTCCCTGCAAGCAATTTTAGCTCAAAAGTTCTTTTACCATATCCTGCACCCCATCTTGCCTTCTCAGCCTTCGTACACATTCAGTTAAAACAGGCAAAATAGTCATGTGTCACTTGATGATGCTATTACGATAAACAGTGCTGTGTTCTGAGACAGGTTGTTGGGTGATTTCATCATTGGATGGACATTATAGAGTGTAATTACACTAACTAGATGGCGCAGCCTACTCCACACCCAGGTTGTGTGCCTATATGGAGGACATATGGGGTCTACTGCTGACTGCAACATCAATCGATAGAGTTCAGTGTGACTGTAGTTCTATTTTTTGTTCAACATAAAAGCAACACATGATTCATGTCCAATTTGAGAAATATATAAAAGCTAAAGAAAATAAAAATCTGCTATAACCGTCCCTTCAATATCATTTACCTCTGTGTCTATCACTCACAAAAGTGCTGGAGCTTTTGATCCCACTTTTCTGTATTAGGTCAGTTTCCTACCTTCCAGCTTCACTTTGGAAGCTAACTTATGGTGCAGTGAAGATGAGTGAATGAGTAAACCCTAGAAAGTGTATTATTCTGAGGCCTTAGGCACATGCTTAGGTAAGAACATGCCCAAACAGGTGTACCATGTATCAATTGAGAGATCTGGGGCTGGTTAATTTAACACACAATGAAATTTATTGGCCTATAAAAGTAGAATGTATTGACATGGAATGGGCTGCAGGGCTAGCTTTATAGTGACTCAGAAATGCTTTAAAGGCAATGGTTCCTTTCAAACCACTCTCATCTGCTTCCCACAGGATTATTCCATTTCTAAAGTAAGATTTTCTTGTGGCTTAAACTGGCTGCCTTCTAGATAACTTTTAAGGCTACTTATTGCCCCCCTCTTGTCTATTGGGACCTGAAAGCATCTCTCTCATATCAGGCAATAAATCCTGAGATTTCCTCTGATTGGATCAAACTATTCTACGGCAACCCATGTGCCAATCCTAGTGGCAAGGAGTACGGGACTACTCTGGCTGGCTTACACAAGCAAGTCTCAAATTCTAGTCTCAGGCCTGCTTTACATCCCTAAAATTACTGAAGACCTCAAAGAATCTTTTAATGAAGATTTTATCTATTGATAGTTATCCATTAATAGTAATCTCTATTGAAAGTAGAGGTTAAATTTCATCAAGAATAATATAATTCACAAAATAATAAAATTACACATTAATATAATATTGATTAAAATCTCTTTTTCTAAAACAAGATGTTGAGAAGATGGCTTTTTTTGTTTTGTTTTTACATATTTACAAATCTCCTTAAGTCTGCATAACAGAAGACAGCTGGATTTTAATATCTGCTTCTACATTCAATCTGGTGCAAATTGTTTTACTGAAGGACAATGAAGAAAATTTGGCTTCACACCACCAACATTTAGTTAGAAAAGCGAGGAGTATTTTATAGCCTTTTAAGATAATTGTGGATAGTCTTCTTTGATACTACACCAAAACTCTTGTAAGAGGCCATTTATTAAAGGTTTGTTGCACTATGAAATTTGAAACCTTTTCTGTAAACTTTTCATAACAGTGTCTTAAGATCCATTGTCTGCCTTATATTTAAAATGGAACTTTTACCCATATATGATTTTGTAATATCATGGACTAGCGACAGGAAAACATGGATTCACTGAGCAAATGCAGGTCTTCCCAATGTTCGCACATTATATTTTATCCAATATCCAAAAACTATATTCATTAATATCACCATAGATGCCATCAGAAATGTCCATAAATATTGAGAAGCTGTCAAACTTATGGTGATAGAAGCGTACATTCTAAATCTCTTTTGAAAGCTAGAATATTTTTCACCATGGGCAGCAGTCAGTTGTTCTTGAAAAGACAGGCTCACTTAATTCACTTTCAAGAAAATATTTACCAAATACCCAGTTGGGAGTAACTCTAATGTGTCAGCTGTTTGCTCAAGTAAAAATGGTGTTCCATGAAAAAAAAATCAAAACCCCAAACCAGCTAGTTCAGCTTAAATAATGGCAGGATGCTTTTTCTTGGACAATCACCACACTCTCACTTGCAGCAAAAGTGTTTTATGTGCACTTTCCATTTTGTCACATAAAATATTTAAAAGATGCATACTCAAGGGTTGAGATTTTAATAAAGTTAATAATTTTTACTGCTCCATCAAGAACATTCTTAAGTGAAACCACACTTTTCTTTCTTTTTTTTTTTTTTACCATGAGTATGTGGCAGTGAAGAATATTTGTACAGTTTTTTTTTTTTTTAGATTTATTTATTTATTTATACAAGCACTGGGTACAGTCAGAAGTGCGGGAGGGTGAGAGAATTCACCAGAGCCAGAGCAGGGAGCGGAGCAGGCAGAAGGACCGAAGCACATTGCTGAGGGGAGCAGCGGGCGGCAGGAGAGGTCTGCGCGCCATGTGGGACCCTCCTCCCGTGGCCGGGGAGCAGCTGGGGATCGAACCGGCGCTGCAGAGGCTGTGGGTAGCTTCGCAACCCAGCGCTCAACCACTGTGCCACCAGGGAGGCCCTATTTGTACAGTTTTGTGCTATTACCTTGATTTGTGACGATGCTAGCAGTTTTACCCACGTTTGCTTTTGCATATTCAGCAAGAAAAGTAAATAATGTCTTAAACTATCATGAAGTGATTTTTACTTCAGAGATTCTCTGAAAGGTCCTCAGGGACTTCCCAAGGATGCACTGACCATACTTTGAGAGCTGCAGGCTTCGACCAGTGAATGCCCTCACAGAGCTAAGAATTGGGCAAACTTACCTAAATTGCATGTTGCATCACAGCAGGGGAGAGTGAATAGGATGTTGAGGGCAACTGCAATGCCTGCTATCAGTGACCAAAGTAATGTGCATAAGGAACTAAAGAATTACAAAATTATAGTGGCTTTCCCAGACTTACAACTAATCCAACCTCTTTGCTACTAAGTGTCCTGAAGCTTCTGAGACCAGGTAAGATTTTGAGATCTAGCGGCTGACCCTAATCTATTGTTTGGGGGTCTCAGTCTTAATCCAAAACAACTCAGGATGGCTCCCTAATGGAAGATCAAGTATTGGGTGAGAGATCATGTTGTTGCATAAATGGGTCAATCTCTGTCCCAACCAAAAGCAAGTGGGGTATGAAGTAGTGTGTTCAGGCTATCCTTGACAGCTGTCCTGTTAGACAAGCACAAGAGGCAGTTTCAAACTGACTTTTTCCTTAATGCCCACTTTATACCCACTCTTCCAAGCCAAGGAACTGTTGATCCCCATTGTAGTGATAATGCTATCAGGGCCTGGCTTAATGGATAAGGGGTATCTGGGAGAAAAGGGGACCGGCAGTTGAGTCAAAGACAGAGGTAAAGAATATCTGGTCAAGCTGGCAGTTCTGGGAGGGCTGGTCTCCAAGAAAGAGGATGGTGAAGGTGCAGCACTGTCCTTGCAGCTGTCACTAACCCAGCAGCTGCTCTTTCTAGGCAGTCTTGTTCAACTCACTGGACAGCTTTTCCTTCAATCTTTCAAAATTCTCCAGTATCCTCACCTAAGAATATCCCTAAACCATTTCTGTGGCAAAACCCCCTTGGGAGGTATTGTTATAGGACAGGGAGAGGGGCAGCCCAAACCCCGCAAACCTGCCTATTCTAAATGGGTTCTGCCATCCGCCGCATCAACACAAAACACATGGGACTTTAATGGGAAGGAACTTTAATAAAACTAGGAAACAATACAGGCAAGGCAAAGAGTCTAGTTTCTAAATGAAGCACCCAAAGTTACCCGTCCCCTCGTGGGTAAAACTCCATCCAAATGGGATCGGCCCAGAACAAGGCCCCAAAGCCTGCCACAAGTCTAAAGCGTCTTCCAGTGGGGACCCACAGAAAAGGGTCACAAACAACCAGACAAGCCCGGAAGGAAAAGAGCAAAATCAACATCCAGATAAAAGCTGCCATGGTCACCTCCCCACGGGTCTCACCCACATCTGTGTCACCCAGTCCACGACCAAAAGACAAGTGCAGTTTCTTCACGTGTCTCTAGGCTCCATGCGCCTCCTCCAGGTCTCCTGGCTCCATCCTGCTTCCTTCCTCAGTCTCTTCTGCAGCTTCTCCTCTTCCTGCTCAGCTCCACCCTCCCTTGGGTGGGGCAGGGAACCTCCCCCTTTCCTGGGGACCACCCTGTTACAGTATGAACACAGAGTCCTGCCATCCTTTCTTTCCTAAGATTTTCCTTTTGACCCTTTATTACCCAGATACCACATTTTCCCCAGCATCCCTGACAATACTGGGGAAGAGCACAGACATGTCCAAGTTGCTGAGCAAACCTGCTGTAAAAAAGAGAAAGTCTCTCGGTTTATGTAAATACATTTGGCTCAGTGTCTAGGATCTTCTTTACAAACCCGAACCGGAACCGGTATCACAGGCACTGGACGGAAAAGTTCTATGTCAACCTGAAAGGAAATTCTGAAAGCAGAACCAACTTCAGTGGGAATTCACAGAACAGTCAGCACGTCCTAAGGCACATAAGCGTGGCAGGCGCATAACACACCCTTGATTATGTCAAAGACGTAACATATCAATGCTTTAATTTTTTTTAAATCCTGAATTTGGGGATTCACTAATACTGGTACTTTTAAAAACTGTACGACTTTTCATCTCTAGAATCAAGGGGACTCTGCTGTTACGAATGTGATTGTTCAAAGCGCAGCTTCTGAAACCGATCTTACCATTAAATGCCCTCAATGATTTAGAGTACCTTCTGTTCTTTAGGCATCAATTACTCATCAATAAAAATAGTGGGCAACGATCACTCTCTCTCTCTCTTCTACACGTGGAACCACATAAAGCTGTTCTACAGATCCCCAGGCCCGCCAGGGCTGTCTTCTGCTAGTGTCCAGGGTCCCAGCAACCACCGGCCAGGGTCAGTCTGGGGAAGCAGTGCCGGCGAGTAAAGCCCCTTTCTACCCCCCCCCCCCCAAACCTACAAGCCTTCTGCACTATAAAAGCCATTTAATAACCAGTTTAAATACACCACCACGTAACCAGCACCTTCCACCATGCAACGCCACGCAGAATTGCAGAGCGCAGCGGGCGCCCGGCACCTCCGCTCCGCCCCCCCGGGTGTTTCCAGATGGGGGCGACCGGCTCCTCCGAGCCTCGGGGATGCAGGGGTCGCCCTCTGGGGGCGGGCGGCCGCGGGAGCCTCGCGCGCGGGGATTGGCCTCCCGCGTCCTCGTGACGCCGGGTCCGCCCGCGCCCCGCCTCCGCATCCGCGCGGGGGAGCCGGCGGCCGGGACTGAATGGGCGCGACCCTCGCGCCGGGGGCTGGTGGGGGCTCGGGGCCGGCGCTGGGCGGCCGGCCGGCGCCCCCTCCCTAGCATGCGGACGGCGGCGTCTGGCGGCGCGGAGCGGCGAGCCCTGAAGCTACGAACCGAGGCGGCGGCTGCGGCACCTGCCGGCCGAGGTACGTGGCGCAGCCCCCTCTGCTGCGTAGCCCGGCCACGGGCTGGGGCAGCGGCGGAAAGCAGCCCTGCCCCGCTCCCCCCGCGGCCCCCGCATCGCCTAGCTGCGCGCAGGGTCTGCGCGCCCCGGTGCGTCTGGCTGGGGGCCGGGAGCTGGAAGTCGTGGCCCCGGGCCGCGGGGACGCGGTTGGGGGCGCCGCGGCCCGCGCAAGGGTGGCGGGGGTGGAGAAGCATGAGGAGATCAGGGGTGGCAGGTTCAGCTGCGCTGGGCCTCCCCCCGCCCACGCCCCCAGCTTTCCGCAGCGAGTCGGGGTTAATTCATTGGTGGAAGCTTCGGAGCCATCAGAGCCGTTAACCCATTTCTCCAGGTCGGGATTGGGGGACCCTCTGCAGTGTAACTAGACCCTGCAGAGCTCCCTTTGCACCCAGCGGCAGGGCATGGTGTGTGGTATCTGTGGGTAGAAATTCGCCAGTGACCTTCCTTGCTGCCTGTCTGCGACTAGCCCTGTGGAAGAGACACATTTTGGTGACCTTTTTGCTGCCTTTGAATTGTCGTGTGACTGGGCTTGCATTCACTGTTCGCCTTTAGTGTGTGAGTAAGGCGGGGTTGTTGGGGAGCATTTCCGAGAAGCCCAGCAAATAGAGAAAGGAGGGGTCCTGCCCCTCCCCTGCACAAGTGGGCTGACCTTGGCCTTCATTAATCCTCCTTTGGGGCCCGATCTGCTCTGTAGTGGGATGCTTGACCTGCTGATGGCCCAGGTCCTTTGAGACCCCTGGTGCCATCATTCTGACTGCAAAATGGGCTTTGGAGTGAAGTTAGTGCAAAATCACTAGCTGACTTGAAAGACAAATTTTGTTCCCAAATCCTAATTTGTGTACGCCGTTGGCTTTTGCTTTTTGTTATTAAAATAGGGAATGAAATGGCTTTAGCTGCCGAGTTCAGCTGGTATCTTTGAGTTGTGGGCTGTGCCAAGCATGGTGCTGGTTGTTGGAGTTATGGGGAGGAGGGTGACTTATCTCCTTCCTCTGGTACTTATGTGAGCCTTCTTGGCTTATGATTGCTAATCCTCTTTCACAGAAGGTTGTGTGCCCTAAAACTATGGAAAAGGAATCTATATCTGTTGAGTGACTGTTAAGTGACTCAACAGTCACTTAACAGTCAGAGTCATAGTTTCATTTGTGTAATTTTGAAAACTTGAAGGTGTAGGGAATTTCTATTCATCGAACAGGGGATCACCAGAATATCAACCATTGCTTGGTTAAGAGAGAAGAATGTGAACTGGCAGAGCATTGGAATCCAAGTATCTCCGTATATGAGTGCTGCTTTCTGAGTAGGATGAAATGAACCTTGGATATTCTTGGTTATGATTAGCTGCTATTCTTACTGTAGGCTAGAAAGGAAATGAGTGAGATGGAAAGGCATGAAAGGGTGTACAGAGGAGAATGGGGGGAGGTTTGATAGGGATAAATTCTGAAAATTTGCATTTATGACTACCTGCTTTGAAAATGCTTATCCATTTTGGCACAGACTGCCACATTGTCCTGTGTTTTCGGAAGAGTAGTGAACTGGTAGTGAATTTTAAGGCTATTTTCAAGGCACTATAAAAACCCTTTGTTCTTGGATTTGCCTCCTCCAGTTCTTCACTGCTTTCCTTGCTTGGCTATTTAGCAGCAGTGGAAGTAGGTTGGCTCTTAGGAGGTGATGGACAATGAAAAGAGGCTCCAGGTTCTTCGGCAGAAATCCACCCAGGTGAAGGGACACAGAGAGGAGAGTTTCAGAGCCGGCAGTTCGTGGGAGAAGGGGCAAGGTCTGCCACCCCTACCCTTCTAGCTCTTGAGGAGCCATTTAATCCCATTTGCCTGTGGAGACTGGGAGGATTGAGGTCGCTCCCAGAGGGCACCCTCTGTGTTTTTAGTGGGAATGCTTGGCAGAAATGAAGCAACTGTGAATATATGCACATTAATGATGGTGCAAACTCCCTTACTGCTGAGGAAGGAGAAGCAGAGATTGGATCAGAGTAAGTCACATAAGTTAGCAAAGGCCCCTGAATCATTGGCCTGGAGGGAGGAAGCCATAAATATGGATGGTGACAGACAGGCTCTGGGGGAGACCGCCAGGGCTTAAGTGCACGTGCAGAGGTGGGAGTGGCTGAGATGTATCAGGGAGTGGGGGAAAATGAGGTGAGAGGGCTACAAGGCCATACTAGGCTCTCTTACTTTAATAGCTTTTTTTTTTTTTGTATAGTATACATATTAGAAAACACACCATAAGTGTATTGTTTAACAAATTTTCTAGACTGAACACACCCATGCACTCAGCATTCAGATCAAGAAGCAGATGCTCCCTTTCAATTGTTGTGTCCTCTGGGATCCCCAAACCTGCCTGCTCTAAATAGGTTCTGCCATCTACTGCATCAAGACAAAACATACTGTGGGCCTCCTTGATGGCGCAAGGGGTTAAGCACGGCACTGTGAAGTAATCCACAGCCTCTGTAGCACGAGTTCTATCCCAGGCCTGCCAGGGAGAAACCCACATGACAAAGCAGACCTCTCCTGCTGCTCCCCTCAGCAGTGTGTTTTAGTCAATCTGCCTATTCTGCTCCCCACTCTGTCTCTGGTGAATCCTCTCACACGCACACCGCCCACCCCCTGCATCTCTGGCCTGTATTCCAGCTGTTGTATGCATAAATAAATAAATCTTTAAAAAAAAAAAAAGACAAAACATACTCTAGTGCTTAAGACCTTCAATAGAAAATAACTAATACAATTAGTGTGTAATAAGGAGAAGAAGGAATATAGTTAAACTAGTTTCCAGTTAAACACCCTAAGTTACCCATCCCCTCATGGGTAAATGCCCAGCCAAACAGGGTTGGCACAAAACAGGGTAAGGACACTGAGGCCCAAAATCTTGCCACAGGTCTAAGGCACCTTCTGGTGGGGACCTATAGGAAAAAAGGGCAGAAGGAGCCGGACAAGTCTGAAAGGAGAAGAGAAACATCAAAACCCAAGTCATGATAAAGGCTGTCATTGTCAGTCTCCCCATGGGTCTCATTCACGTCTCTGTCTCTTTCAAGTGTCTCTTTCCATGATCCCCAAGACCCTGGTACAAATTCAAGGCTGAGAAGCAAGTGCAGTTTCTTCACATGTCTCTGTTCCAAGGGCCTCCTCCTAGTCTTCGTGATGCCCACCCTTCCTCCTCGCTGCCCTCTCTACATTCTCCTCTTTGCCCAGCTGCAGCATTCCTTGGGTGGGACAGGGAACATGGAACCTCCCCTTTCTATGGCTAGCACACTGTTAGGTTTGGCATATATAATATATGCATTTCTGATGGCGGTATATGCAGAGGTATGATGGCTGTGTCCTCTGTGTGTGTATACTCAGCATTAGGAGCTGTGAGCACAGCTCTTTGATTCCCGTTTTGGAATAACCATATTGGTAGATGCTCGCTGTTGAGTGCAATGTGACTTTTCACAGAGGAGACTGAGGCAGTTACTAGGCGTCATAGTCAGTTTCTGACTGTAGCCAATATATTCTCGGCAAGTGTAGTCACCTCCGGCATCCCGGCCCCCCCACCCTGTCTGTCTTCCTTGGGTCAGGCAATAGGATGCCAAACTGTGGGGAACACTTTATGTAATGAACGTATAAAGCTTACAAGTAAAACTAAAAATATTAAGGTGCCTGCGAGCACTGTGAGTGAAAGTACCTGAGGCCATGTACTGAGTGTTAAAGACTGATAAAACAGACGGTGCCCGAGGCTAAGCCTGATAAGGATGTATAAAAGGAGTGGATACCTGAAGCAGACTCAGAGCAGTCCTAAAAACTGGGTCTGAGCGTGATCCCTTCCAGCTCCATCTATGTTGCTGCAAATGGCATGAGTTTATCTGTTTTGATTGCTGAGTAATATTCCATTGTGTATATGTACCACATCTTCTTGATCCAGTCATCTATTTTTGGGCGTTTGGGTTGTTTCCAAAGCTTAGCTATTGTAAATAGTGCTGCAATAAACATAGGGGTGCAGGTGTCCTTTTGAATTAATGTTTTTGGGTCCTTTGGGTAGATCCCTCGGAGTGGAATTGCTGAATCATGAAGGGAGTAGGAGCAAACAAGGATGGTGGGAATTTTACGGGGACTATAACCAAGATGAAAATGCATACATTGTACAAAAATGAAAAATGATGTAAAAATATATAAAACAAAACAAACAAACGAACCAAAAAAACTGGCTCTGTGTGAAGGACTTGATGGAGGCTACTCTGCTGCTCTTCCGGAGTCTTACTCATTGTCCCCTTTGGACTCGACTGCTTTTCAGCTGAAATTTCTGCTCGCTCCTCTATTCAGCGCACTGTGAACTGACCTTTGCTCCCTGATTCTGCTTGCTGCTAATCAGAGGCCTGCTCTCTCACAGCGGCATCAGCTCTACATTCTGTGTGATCATCCAGACTGTGGGCCCTCGAGCCCAGAGACTTCCAGACCCGGAGGACTTCCACCTGGGTGGAAGGCCCAGCTAACTGGCTGCTGTCTTCAGTCAGAGGTACTTTGGGAACTTGGGGTTGGCTTGCCTGTATGAACTTAAGTGTGTGTGTGACCAATGTAGGAATAAAACTCTCTTTGAGAGCCGACTTCCGACTAAAGCCCATCAATCATGCTCAGGACACTTTAGCTGACAAACCCCTCTTCTTAGGAAGGAGTTCCTCTGGCCAAACAGTTTTTTATCTCAACTCCCACCCTTCTTGCTTTCTTGCTACAAACTCTCCTGGGACTTCTCCTCCCTAAGCTTTCTTCACATGGTACTTTCTCTACTGTTTCTCTACTTTTAATCTTTCTTGGATTTCTCTACTTAAGAATTCCCCCATGCCAGTGGAAAAGCCCGTTTCTTTTTTAGTATTTTGAGGTCATACAAAACACTTTTGTTCTCCTGTTACAGCATGGCAACACAGCCAGGATTAACTTATTAACTTATAGTTATTAACTTATAGTTCATCAACTCCCGTACCTGTGATTTCTTCCCAAATTTCCCTGTAGTTTTTAATATGTGGGATTATAGGACCTCCCCCGGAGGGATAGCAGGTTGAGCGCAGCACTGTGAAGCTGTCCGCAGCCTCTGCAGCGTGGGATTGATTCCCGGCCGGCCAGGGAGATTCCCACATGGCACAGCAGACCTCTCGTGTCTCACCCACTGCTCCCCTCAGCAGTGCTTTCGGTCCTTCTGCCTGTTCTGTTTCCCCACTCTGTCTCTGGTGAATCCTCTCACCCTCCTGCACCTCTGGCCTGTACCCCAGCTATTGTATAAATAAAATAAATCTTTTTAAAAAAATCTGGGATTATAATACTTGAGTATTATATGGTAGGTTTTATTGAAGGAAGAAAATGATAAGAATAACAAATGAACTAAAAAAAGGTCTAATGTGATGAAATATTAATTCTGTCTTTTGAACGTGAAGGCTGTTTTTAAGAGTTTATCTGTATTGAGTTCAGAGCAAGGACAGTTTCTGTGCTGCTTGTGGAGTGATCCTTCTTCCGTGACTCTCTGGTCTCCTCAGCTTCTGCTTTTTCATCACCTTGTCTTGGTCTTCACCTCCTTTCTGCTTTTCACAAACATCTTGTTCTCATTTCTTTTTTTTTTTAAATATTTATTTATTTATTTATACAAGTACTGGATACAGTCAGAAGCGCGGGAGGGTGAGAGAATTCACCAGAGCCAGAGCGGGGAGCAGAGCAGGCAGAAGGACCGAAGTACACTGCTGAGGGGAGCAGCGGGCGGCAGGAGAGGTCTGCGCACCATGTGGGACCCTCCTCTGGTGGCCGGGGAGCAGCTGGGGATCGAACCGGCGCCGCAGAGGCCGCGGGCAGCTTCGCAAGCCAGCGCTCAACCGCTGCGCCACCGGGGAGGCCCTTGTTCTCATTTCTTATCTAGATTCTAGCAGCGAGAGAGGAGGACAGAGTGGTTTGTTAATAGGGCTGCCAGGACTCTCCTTTCTTGGCTTGTCAGTTTTTTAGTCATTCCTTAGTCATCCAGGACTTGGTTGCAGGTGCAGGCTACTTGCTTATTGTTCCTCTAAACCAGCACCGTCCAATGTAAATATCCCCTGAGCCACACACGTAGTTCTAAATTTTCTAGTAGCTATATTTTAAAAATTAAGAAGAAAGAGGTGGATCAAAATTTCAACTGACTAGGAAAATATTCCAAATTCGTATGTACTTAATAATTCAGTTTCAAACAACATAAGCAATAATGGAATGACCGATAAAGGTAATAAGTCTGCCAATATAGTAAGATATTTTAGCATACTTATATCAGTAACTTTTACAACAAGCTTACTGAAAACCAGTTAGGGATTATTCAAACAAACAAGTAAAAGTTCATCATCTACTGATATAGAAAACATAGTCCAAACAAGTAATTTATAAAAATTGACCATAGGTCATAAAATAAGTCCTAACATTTAAAATAATCAGTATCATACAACCCAGGTTCTTCAAATACAATGGAACTACATTGTATCAATATCAATTTTAAAACATAATTGAAGGTTTGAACTTGAACATATTTATATTTGAAAGACAAAGAAGTGATAATGAAAATATATATGAAAACTTAAAGAATGAATTGTATACTTTAAAAAAATTGTGGAATGCAACAAAATCAGTATTTAGAGGGAGGTAAACAGTCTTAATTGTTTGTATTAGTAAGAGGGCAAAAATAAATGAGCTGATCAGCCAAATGAAGAAGTTAGGAACATAATTACATAATTTTGTACTTAAAATAGATTGAAGGGGGCCTCCCTGGTGGTACAAGGGGTTAAGCATAGCACTGTGAAGCTAACCACAGCCTCTGCAGCACAGGTTCAATCCCCTGGTGGCCAGGGAGCTGACCCACATGGCATAGCAGATACCTCCTGTCTTGCTTGCTGCTCCCCTCAATAGTATATTTCAGTAGATCTGCCTGTTCTGTTCCCCACTGTCTCTGGTGAATCCTCTCACTCCCCACACCTTTGGCCTGTACCCCAGTTCTTGTGTGCATAAATAAATCTTTAAAAAAATAGATTGAAGGAATTAGGGGGAAATTTTTTTTAAATCAAGTAAGATTAATTTTAGTAATATATTTTAGTTAACCCAATATGTCCACTATGTATGGAAATTAATATAAAGATGTTTGATGGGCTGTTTCACAGTTTTCTTAGCCTGTATGTTAATACTTAGATCACATCTCCATTTGGTCTGGCCACATTTCAAATATTCATCATCCATGTGCTCTTGACCTTAGCCTGTGAATGTTGGGCTGATTTGTCTTGATAAAAGGGGCAGTCAGAGCTAACCTTGGTGGGGTTCATTTATCTGCCAGTAGAACCAGGATCATGAGATTTAGCAGTGGTTTATGGTTTGCAAAGAGAGAATGGGCTTTTCATGAAAATCTTGGTACTTAACCTCCTGCTCATGAACCCACATGCTACAAATCGTAGATAGGACAGGAAAAAGGTGACTCACCTCATCCTCACCTGTTCTAGACATGTTCTGTGTTATCTACTTTAATTTTTACAATAGCCACATAAGTTGGTACCATTATCATCCCCATTTTACAAATGAGGATACTGAGGCTGCAGAGAAATTGAGAAACTCAGAAACTCTGGGAGCAGAGCTAGGATTCACACTTAGACAGTCTGGCCTGGAAGGGGCGGCTATGGCAAACGCATCCCTGTGTTTGTGATGTGTATTTCGTTCCACCCTCCCCTCAGAATGACTCCTGTGGACATTTTTGATTGTGCAGAGTACTGAGTGACTGTTTCCTGGCTCAGGGTTGGGATTGCCATGCCCACTGCCTTGGTTCTCCTGGGTTACCCCGCAGCCTCCTCCTAACTGGTCTTTTTTTTTTTTTTTAAAGATTTATTTATTTATGCATATAAGAACTGGGGTACAGGCCAGAGGCATGGGGGCGGGGGGGGGGAGGATCCAGCGGAGACAGAGTGAGGAACAGAACAGGCAGACTGACTGAAATACACTGCTGAGGGGAGTAGAGAGCAAGTAAGGAGAGGTCTGCTGCGCCATGTGGGTTGCTCCGTAGTCGGGGATCGAACTGGTGCTGCAGTGGCTGTGGATTGCTTCATAGGTTGTGTTTTAACCCTTTGCGCCACCAGGGAGCCCTCCTCTTAATTGGTCTTTGCGCCAGGAGGGAGGCCCTCCTCCTAACTGGTCTTGGCCTCACAAAAGGGCTTCCCCATTACCAGTTCAGCCTCTCTCCAAAATCCAATTCTGATTTCACCCTCACTCCAAATTCTTCCTTTATTCTTAGGATAAAATTCCAAACCTCCCTGGCACGGCCTGCTTCCTTCTTGCTCCTCTCTCTTTGTATTGTTCCCTTCTGGCTGGACCTGGTGCCTCCTCTCCCTGCTCTGGCTGCACCTGTCTCCTTCCCCACCCTCACCAATCCTTATTTGTTCCTTTGATGTGTGTGTGGGTGGGGTGCTGCCTTTTCCAAGACTCTTTCCAGATACACCTCAAATCTAAAATAACCTGTAATACACTGTTCTTATGTCCTGTATAGATAAAAGGAAACACTACAAAAATTATTACAGTTGACACTTGAACAACTTGGAGGGAGGTGGGGCACTGACCTCCATGCAGTTTAAAATCCACATGTGACTCTTTTTAGTGGAGAGACTGAAATCCAGTGGCCTGATGGTGGTCCTCACCTGCACACTTAAAAGGGACTTAAAATGAGACTCACTTACAGGTACAAACAAATAGGTTAATAAAGAGAACCTCCCCGATGGTGCAGCGGGTTGAGCACAGAACGGTGAAGTTGTTCGCAGCCTCTGCAGTGTGGGTTTGATTCCCGACTGGCCAGGGAGATACCCACATGACGCAGCACACCTCTTCTATCTCACCCACTGCTCCCCTCAGCAGTGCCTTCGGTCCTTCTGCTGTTCTGCTCCCCACTCTGTCTCTGCTGAATCCTCTCACCTTCTCGCGCCTCTGACCTGTACACCAGCTCTTGTATAAATTAATAAATCTTTTTTTTAAAAAAGGTTAGTAAAGTGTTTATTTACAAAAAGGAAAAATGAAAAAAAAAAACTCAGGAAAAAAGGGAGATAAATTGGTGAATGTGTCCAACCTATTCTGCTGAGCTGGAACCCCAATAGCATGCTGGAAACCGGCAAAAAACCAAGGACCCCCAAGGCTCCCGTGTCTGGTTATATACCAAACCTGGCTGCTTTACTCCACCCTCAGTTCAGAGCAATCCTCCCTTTGGTGGTGAAAACATGATGGGATTTGTAGTCCTTGGTGTCTTGGATCTTTTTGTTCTGGGGTGTTTTTGGACTTCATTCAGGACATCCTTTCCCCACGACACAACTGCTGGTGCAGAGATTATTCACACGATTAATGTCACAAGATAGTTTTTGCAGGGCTTTAAGTTAAGCAGATATTTGTAGCCCTTGAGCTCACAGCAATAGCAGCACACTTACTTTTATGCGGTTATGATTTAAGGCTGCATCTTTGTTTTTTTACATTTCTCCTGATTATGAATAGCACCACATATGGCTATAATGGTGTGCATGCAAGATTTGATAAAATTTATCTTTTGAGATAGATTCATACATATTTTATATAGTAAATGATAGACTCATGCACATCTACTTTATGCATTCATAACATACCTAAAATTTCCTTTTTTTGATGCAAGATTTCTAGGCTATGTACTTCCTCTGGGAGTTTTTTCAAATTCTTGAAAATCTCAAAAACATCATAGAAAAAAAATTATGTATGGACCTGCGTAGTCATTGCCAGTACATCTACTTGTCTATGTTTTTTGTTTGTTTGTTTTTTAATGAGAATATGAGATTTTTGAAGAAGGCTGTATCCCTGTTACTTGTTGCTGGACCCTGGCAAATGCTCCATGCTTGGGAAAAAGCCCATTGTATGAATGACAGTATACCTGTTTGGGAAGCTGCCCAGCTGGTGGTTTCTCCAATTTGGGGAGCAAAGAGTAAAAGGGATGTGTGACTAGGTGTAAAAGGAAATCATGTTGTAGGGTAAGATAAAGAAGTATTAGGCTTTTCTGCCCTCCCGCCATTAGGTCCTGAATACATGCCTGATGACGGGCACCTGGAGCGAGGTGTGGGCATGCGTAAGTGGGTACACCTGGGCTGAGAGACTGGACTTACAAGGGCGGCGTCACGGGGACGCCAGCAGAAGCAGAAGAACGAACGAGAAGCAGAGAGAAGAGAAGCAGAGACCACCAGAGATCGCCGGAGAGCCCAGACAGAGTGAAGACTTGCTGGGGGCTGGGAGACCTGCCAGCCTCCCCGCCCCCTGGCCCCGCTGCCTGCTGTGTACCTGGTAAATCCAAATAAAAGCCTGCAAAGCCACTGAGGGCTCCAGGACACTCCTCCTTCACCCTGTCTGCATAGAAACATAGAGATCCTGCTCCATGTCCTCCTGCCGTTACACATGTGTTTTAACCATGCCCCTTAAGAGCTAAATGCATATATTTTGTGGTAGGAATTCAAACATGTTTAGCTTGGTCTAAGTGTAAAGTTGTCCAAACAAAACTTCCTTTTGTCTCTTTTTATGACTGCTCCCTCTCCTTCAGTCTCTATTCTGCCAGGACCTGGTCTGCTTCCAGATTGTTTCCAGTCTTGTCCTTCAGTTCCTCTTCCAGGGCCATTAGCATTTTCTGGCTTGGGGTTTCATATGACTGGTCAGCTCTGTTCCTATAGGACAGATGGGATTATTGAACACCAGATTATTGCATATGTTACCCGGCGAGTTTCTACCTTCTCTCTTCTATCCACCCAGCTAGCTGCTTCTGAGTGATATTTCTAAGGTTCTGTTTGGTGATTTACTGCGTATTCCAAAATCTTAGGAACGCTTCCTCTCACTTTTTCATTTTGGGGTGGGATCTTGGTTATTTTCAAGTTTGTACACACTCTTTCCCATCACCTTATTCTCTGTTTCCCATTATACTCAAATTGAGGAGGAGGTCCCCATGTTGGAGCCTGTTTGTATTGGATCTCAGTGTTGCTCGAGTTAACTGTTCATTCAAAGACTTCCACTTTCTCCTATTAAGTATTGTTTATTCACCCTAACTACTGTTATTTCCTTAAATTAAGAGAGATATCTTCCAACTAAAAAGTAACTTTTAGATTTTGCCTTATTTGCAGCATCCAGCATCTCCTGTAGTATATTATATTTTAGAACTACAATGCATGTACTATTTCTGTCACAAGGGCCCACCTCGGGAGCAATATTAACTAAGGTGTTTAGTTAGAGTTTGAAGGGTCGCAAAGGGAAGAGGCAATTCTTTGGAGAATTCCTCAATTTACACCACTGTTGCATCTTGATGCCTCTGTTCTCTTCTCTTTGAGGAGTCCTCCCACCTCTGCCCTTGAGTCATCTCAGAGTGGTAGCAGCATGCAGAGCCTCCTAGTCAAGCACGCTCTTTTTTTTTGCCTGTTAGCACCTGAATTTGTTGTGCAGGCCAGCACTCATGGCTGGGTGCTGTAAGAAAGGCCCCTGCCAACTGAGTCACCAAGTTGTATGGCATCTTCCTCCCTCATGTCTCTTGGTCAGCATCCTTCTTGCTGTCCCTGCTCTGCCCCCCTCCATCACCCTTGGCTGTGGTGATCTTAATGGCCACTTGACTTTTCTCTCCCTTGAAGCCTAAGGAGCCAATCCACACCTCTTAACTTCCCATTTGGAGGGCCGGGTTCCTTCTTAGCTGCATCCTCTACCACTGTCCCTGCGGCCCTGTGATCTGGCCTGAGCCTGCCTCTCTGGATATTGTGGCATGTCCTTCCTTCATCTGGAATGCCTGCATTTCCTGTCTGTCTCTGCAGTCCTCAAGGACCCATTTACACATGTCTCCTCAGGAAAGCCGCCCTGATTTCCTGATGGAGCTGGTGGTTCTTTGCCTGGGGCACTCCAGGCATCCGGCCACTTCTCCAGAATACCACAGTTTATGTGGTATCCCTGACTGGATTATTCATTTAAAAAGGAAAGGGGCTGTGGCTTATTTATATTCCCAGCATCCGGCATATAAAAGGTGTTTATTAAATGTTTATTTAAAGGATTTCTAGGTGAACATCACAAATTATATACCACTACAGACCACCCTTCTCAACTGGGATTCTGTAAGAGAATTAAGGCCATTCTCTAAGGCAACCACTGAATGTTATGAATTAACTTCTCTCCTATACTTCTGGAATGATTCTAGCTACAGACTGTCCTTATAAGAACTGAGAAAGTAGACATTCACATCCTTTTCTGTGGGGCTTAATTCTCCAGTGCAACCGAGCTTGAAGAAGGATGGTATAGACACTATAATCTCAACCCTGATAAATATACATATGAAGAAAAAAGAGGCCAGTCGCTAAAGATCGGAATGTTAGCAGCTGTCACTGGGTTTATAGTATAACATCCAGCATGTTTAGCCAATATAACAGCCCAGTGTGCTTTCTGATTTTATATATTTCTGAACTTTCTAATTTTGTGGTAATGAAGTTTTAAAAATGCTTCTTGTGTAAGTCAAATAGGAATTCCTAAACTGAGTTGTGCCTCATTATAAAGCAGTAGAGAATTGTAGGCTTTGTTTTGTTAGCTTTGTTTTTACTTTCAATTATTTTTTAATAATTAATTATTTGTATATATTTTGCATCAGGTGTAGTCCCCATAAAATTTCCACCAATTCACCCGTGGGCCATCTCCATAGTCCCTTGAGCTCATCCCACCCTCTCCTGCCGAGTGTCTCTGATTTATAGTTGTCTGATTATTTTTGTTTAGTTTTGTATACTAGTCAGCAAAAAAGAGGAGATAATCTAATGCCATTTGCAGCAACATGGATGTTTTTGAATATGCTCCCTGCACCTTGCCACATGGAATCTCCCAGATGAGCCCTTCCGTGTTGCCCCCGGAGAATCAGGCCTCAGTGTGAGGACAACTCCAGCCATCAGCCCTTGGAACTTCGGTGTCAGTTCTTGGATGTGTTTAACAGGACACCTTGTCACTTCAAGCACTGGGTTTCTAGCAGTCATGGCTCACCACGAGACAAACTAGCATACTCATGGATATTCTTAAAAGCAAATGAAGAGGGTTTTTTTTTATTTATTTATTTTTTAACAGCTAAGCGGGAACATGAGCTGTGGGTATATGAATTACATCTGCTAGAGGAGTCGCACATGTTAATTTTTGCTCATCAGCTATTCATTCAACATGCGCTCGTTTTTCCCCTGAAGTGTGACCTTGTTTGGCCTCACACAAATTTTTTTTTTTTTTAAAGATTTATCTATTTATACAAGCACTGGGCACAGTCAGAAGCATGGGAGGGTGAGAGAATTCACCAGAGCTAGAGCGGGGCACAGAACAGGCAGACTGACGAAATACACTGCTGAGGTGAGCAGGGGGCACGGCAGGAGAGGTCTGCCGCACCATGTGGGACCCTCGCCGGCGGCCAGGGATCGAACTGGCGCTGCAGAGGCTGCGGGCAGCTTCGCAGCCCAGCGCTCAACTGCTGTGCCACCAGGGGAGGCCCCTCACAAAATTTTATACTGGGAAGAATCCACCAGTGGGTGCCGAAACAAGTACCTTTAAGGAGGAGCATGGTATTTACTTGGCCTCTAAATACCTCCCATCAAGTACCTTATTAACTACAAAGAAGAACTAGAAACTTGACAGTGGAGAGCCTGCCTTACCCCCTGTCACCAAGCAATGGAACTTAATTAACTTCACACTCTTGGGACAGAGTCACATCATGTGCCTCCTGAGAATGCACAGCATCCCTTCTGTGGTATTTCTGCAAAAACTATAACTTGAATCTAATCATGAAGAAACAGACAAACCTGAATTGAGGAACATTCTACAAAATAATTGATACATGCTTTTCAAAAATGCCAAGGTCAGAAAAGATAAAGGAGCTGCCCCAGATGAAAGGAGGCACAAAGTAATGGGTGCTGAATGCCACATGTGGCCAGGGACATGTAGGCTGGTTTTGCTTAAAGGTCTTTGGGCCTGCTAAAAAAATTTGTATAAGGTCTGAGATTAGCTAACAATATTGAAGCAGCCTTTCCTGGTTTTTATCATGATGCTGTGTCTATGTAAGGCAATGTCTTTATTTTTAGGAAATACTGAAATATTTGGGACAAAGTATCATGTCTTCAATTTACTTTCAAGTGGTTAAAAAAGCAATATGTGTATTGAGTGACAGAGCAAATGTGGTAGAATGTTAAAAATGGAGGCGTCTGGGGAAGAGGATATAGGAATTCTTTGTCCTGTTCCTGTAATCTTTCTGGAAATGTGAGGTTATTATAAAAAATAAAGACTCAGAAGCCTCTGTGTCATGGTGCGGTGGTCCTGGTGGGGCTGCTCAGTGCCTGCCCTTTCCATGGTTGATGCCGAAGTCATTTCCCACAGCACTGAGCTCTCTTGGGAGCTTGTTTTGCTTCCTCTGGCATCAGCAGGAAAAAGGGTGGAAGACCACTAATAACATGCTTCACCTGACAGGAAGATTTCTTTCCCCAACTGCCTGTTGCTGCTGCTGCTGCTCCAGATTTCCTTCCTTCCTCAGAAGTCTGGTGAGTCAGCTGTGATCCACATGTGAACCTGGCCCAGGCTGGACCTGCAGCCGTCTCGTGAAAGAGGCTTCCAGGCAGAATGTACCTTTGAAAATGCTTTTCAGTGCAGCTGAGAGTGTTAATGCATTCGCTGTTCAAAACAAATCTGTCCTGCCTGGACAGAATCTCAGACCCAGACTGTATGTCTTGCAGAAATTCTTCCTTTACGATGTTCTGCATGAGGAGGGGTTATTTTCTAGTCCCTACTTGTTTTCTTTAGTCCAGGGCAGCCTTCTACCCTCTGACTGGACTCTCCTGTGACAGAGGCAGCTCTTGGACTCAGAAGAGAGCTCTAAATTGGGGCCAAGGCCTCCCTGGTGGTACAAGGGGTTAAGACGCAACCTATGAAGCTGTCCGCAGCCTCTGTAGCATGAATTCGATCCCAGGCCGGCCAAAGAGCAACCCACATGGCGCAGCAGACCTCTCGTGACTCACCCTCTTCTCCCCTCAGCAGTGTACTTTGGTCAGTCAGCATGTTCTGCTCTGTTTCTGGTGAATCCTCTCACCCTCTGCACTTCTGGCCTGTATCCCAGCTCTTGTATCCATAAACAAATAAATCTTAAAAAAAAAAATTTGGGCCAGAGGTTGGTTTGTGGGTGGGTCTGCTTATCAGGATCTGCAAAGAGGACACTCCCCAGCCCTTCTCTGGGAAGAACAGTGGTGACAGTGGTGACCTTCTCTTCCCTCTTCCTATCTTCCCGCCTCTCAGAATTTCTTATCTTCTGAGTAATATTCCATTGTGTATATGTACCACATCTTCTTGATCCAGTCATCTATTTTTGGGCATTTGGGTTGTTTCCATAGCTTAGCTATTGTAAACAGTGCTGCTATAAACATAGGCGTACGGGTGCCCTTTGGAATTACTGTTTCTTTGTCATATGGGTAAGTACCTAGGAGTGGATTACACAGTAATCAAAAAAGATCAACACATGCAGTTTGCAGCAACATGGATGGAGCTGGAAGGGATCATGCTCAGCGAAATAAGTCAGAAAGAAAAAGAAAAAATACCGGATGGTCTCATTCATAGCAGGAATTTAGTGCTAGACACTGAGGTAGATTTTGAAGGTAGAGTGGTGAACAAATCCACAATTCCTTCTCTAAGAATCTTGTATTTTAATGGGGAGATGAGACTATAGGCAAATATATATCAGTAGTAAGGAGTGCTGTGGAGTAAAGCAGGATAGTGATGGCTGTGGTTTCGGAGTGGGAATGCCTGTTTAGAGAGGTGACCATAGAAGGTGACTCTTGAACAAAGACCAGGACAAAGCTGCTGAAGGAAAGAACCATCTGGAGAAAAGGCAGAGAGAAGGCTGTGGAGACCCTGAGATGTGTGGGACTGTAGGGAACAGTTGGGAGCCATGACTGGAGGAGCAAGTAAGAAACGGGGTGGGGAGGGCTCTGGATTGGACTCTGCAGGAATCAGGAGTTGCTGCCCTAATTGTCACTTAGTAAAATCTCGGTGAAATACATCATTAGTAGTCCAGCATGTTCTAGTTTTGGAGAATGTTTTATGTTTTGGGAGGGCTCAGAATTAATTGCCTTAACATTTAAACATGCAAAAAGCAGATCATCGATGGATAATATTGCTGTTTTCTTGACATTGGAGGAACACCAATTGGTTAGAAGTAAATTAAAAAGCATACCTCAGAATCACTGAAGTGCTTTTGTCTTGGCAGTGGTCAAATTAGTAGGATGTAGACCGGACATTTGCAGAACAACATTGTTATTTTTCTTTGTGGAAGATGGGTCCTCATAACTGTGCATGCTTTGTAGGAATCTGAAAATCTTTAGGACAAAATCTGTTGTTCATTCAACAAAATCTGCTATTCAACAAGCTGTGAGAAGCTTGTTGGAGAGCAGGGTACCTCAAATTGCTGCACCCACATAAGTTGGGGAAACTTGCTTAAAATACACATTTGACATCTTCACCTGTTCCTACCAGATGGCAAATTCTGGGGATGAAGTCTGGGTATCTGCACCTTACAGCCTCGTCTGTGGCTCTGTGTGTGGTCAGGTTGGATAATCACTGGCTGGGACAGCATGGAGGCATTGATCACTTCAGTGGTACAAATGCTGCAAGATCCTGGCAGCTGGTTGGGCATGGTCTCAGCACCAGTACCCTCACCAGCACTCTGCTCAGATCAGAGGTGAAGCTGCGCACGGCTCAAAGATAAACAAGACACTGCCTACCCAGCAGGCATAGAAAAGTAAGATACAGTGAGGGTCTCCCCTGGTTCATGGACCTAGGAATGAGCACTGTCTCCCCTGACCCCTCCCAACCCCCTCGTGAACTTGGCCCTGGCAGGTATTGATGTGGTATTGGTGCTCAACCCTGACCCAGGCATGACAGGCCTGCACCCCACCCATCTCTAGGCTTCTGTACATTGTGCGGGTGAGAACATGACCGCCTGTCTTGATGAAGCAAGATTTCCTGCAGTCATGCAGCCCAAGCAGAACATAGATAAAATATTAGAAACTGAAACGTAAGTATCATCAATTTTCAACCCACAGTCCTTGATGTTCAGTTTTTGCATTAAGTTTAATTACCCTCAATACTTTAAGGCGGTATTGAATTTGATTATATGTAATGACTATCCCAGTGTGGAAAGACAGGTGATTTTATAGTTTGCAATGTCTGGAGATCTTCTTGATTTTCACAACTGGGAGGGAGAGGGAAGTCCAGAGATGCCAGTGGCACCTGGTGGGTAGAGGCTAAGGATGCCACTAAATGCCCCACTATGCGCAGGACCACCCTCTACAACAAAGAATTACCCACTTCAAAATATCAGTCTTGCCAAGGTGGAGAAGCCCCGCTAAAGGCCAGTGAAGTAACTCTAATCTGTATTATGTTAGGATTCTGAGTTTTCATATAAAAAGAGTTCCACAGCTGAAACTAGTTTGAAATTCATGACCTAGCTGGTGCAAGGATGGCAGGTCGGCTTGGGTGGAGACGGGAAGATATGTCAACTTCTGAAATCAGTAACACAAAAATAACATGTCTCTGAGGGAAGGCCCCAGACTCAGCAATTCCCTGTCCAGATTCCCCTTCCTGTTAGGTGCTGGTAGAAGAAAATTTCCTTTACTTACATACACCCTGTTTCCTGGCTTCTATGCTGTAGAGCAAGGAAGAACACAGTGCAGGATCTCTATGACCCGAGCAGACGGGTAAAGGAGGAGAATCCTGGATCCCTCGGTGACTTTTTCAGGCTTTTATTGAGTTTACCAGGTACACGGCAGGCAGGGGTGTAGAGGGGGAGAAGAGGCATGGAGCACGATGCTGGCTGGTCTCCTACTCCCCGGCGAATCTTCACTCTTCCTGGGCTCTCTGGTGTACTCGTGGTTTCTGCTTCTCCGCTGGTTCTCCTTCTCTTGCTTGTTCCCTTTCTTCTGGTCTGTTCCATTCCCTGTGATGCCGCCCTTATAAGCCCAGTGTCAGCCCAGGTGAATCCCACACCTCACTCCTGGTGCCCACCATCAGGCATGCATTCAGGACCGCAGGGATCCATTATCAATCCTAATGGTGAGCGGGCAGAAAAGCCTGACAATCATTTACCCTGCATCTGCTCAGCCATTGTGCCAGCCCTGGTCTGCTTGTCCCTGGACTTTTTGGTCTGTGAGAAAAAGAAATCCCAGTTGTTAAAAACCCTAACACCGAGGTTTCTGTACACGCAGTCAAGCACAACCCCCGCCACATCTGATCTACATCACTTAGATCTGTAAAACTGTCAGGTTCGCAGCTGCTCTGAAAGCCCTTCCTTTCCATCTGGCTGCCCCACCTTGCTTGAGGCTCTCGATCTGGATCGGAGCAAGGTGGTGGCGCCTCATCAGGTTATCCCCTCAGGCCACCTCCCTTCCCCCAGTTCCTGCTATTTTCCTAGTGATTTTCTCACAAGTCTCTTGACCTTTGAACAAAATCCCCAAGGGCTCCTTGTGATCTTCCATGACCTTCTGCATCTTCCATTGGCTGACCACACTGATCCATCTTTGGTTAGGTCCCTGAAGGCCGAGCCTGAAACAGGAATTCAAGGGCTCTTGGTTTGTTGAGGGAGCTTCCAGGAGAAAGAGAAAGTGGGGCTGAGGAGGAAGCTGAGCAAAACTGGTCTCAGCTGATTCCTGGGGGTGCTATGGAACTTGAATTGCTCCCCCACCATGGTCCCGCCTGGAGGCCAGCTTCCTGTCCCCCTGCTGGTCAGTCACTGGCTGGGGTCACAGACAGATTTGCAGAGGAGGAGGCAATCTTGTTACTAGCCAACACTCAGAGCAGAGTTGTGGATCCAGTCCTGGGGGTCCAGCAGGACCAGAGTATTGCTCTTTTCCCTGCCTCACCCCTGCCTCCAGCCTTACCCCATCATTCTTTCTGGCTCTACCCAGTCATTTGCTCTTCCCCAAACAGCCAGGCCTCTGTGCTTTGCTCATTCTGCTCCTTCTGTCCACCGTGTGAGCCTTCCTCCCCCGCCCAGCTGCTCTGCATGGCTGTGGCAGTCACATATTCTCCTTGGGCGCTGTGTGTGTCATACATGAAAACTATTCATGTAATACATGTATATGGAAGTTCTTGCAGTCTGCTGCGACCTAGGATTGGAGTTGGGGAGAGATTGCTTACAGGAGCAAGGATTAGATACCTGAGTGTCAGTTTGTGATAAGACGTTCTTTTCAAAGAAAACGGCAAAACCCTAAAGGAAAAAGTAAGTGAAGAATGAGATATAATCTCCTCCTGGCTAGTACAGACATTATTTCTTAAACTAATATATACATTTATTATAATAGCAATTAGGGCTTTATGTTAGTTGAGAAATAATGTAATTGCTTAAGAAGACAGAAGTTGACATAATGGCACCTCTGATCTTGGGACTGTCGGGACCCAGGCTCCTCCTTTCTTGTTCCTCCACCCTCCCCTGGGTGATGTCATCTCTGTGAGGTCCACAGTGGCTCGTCATGTGTGGGTGTTTCAGCAAGTAGTGTAACAGTGGTCCCCAGGAAAGGGGGAGGTTCCAGGTTTCCTGCCCCATCTAAGGGAGGGTGGAGCTGAGCAGGGAGAGAAGAAGCTGCAGAGGAGACTGAGGAAGGAAGGAAGCAGGGTGGAGCCAGAAGGAGCCCTGGAGGAGGCACATGGAGCCTAGAGACACGTGAAGAAACTACACTTGCCTTTTGGTCGTGGACTGGGTGACACAGATGTGGGTGAGAGACCCGTGGGGAGGTGACAATGGCGGTTTTTGTCTTGATTTTGATTTTGCTCTTTTCCTTCCAGACTTTTCCCCACTGGAAGATGCTTTAGACTCGTGGCAGGCTTTGGGGCCTTGCTCTGGGCCAATCCTGCTTGGGTGGACTTTTACCCACGAGGGGCTGGGTAACTTTGGTGCTTGATTTAGAAACTAGATTCTTTGTCTTTCCTGTATTGTTTCCTAATTGTATTAAAGTTCCTTCCCAATAAAGTCTCATATGTTTTGTGTTGATGCGGTGGATGGCAGAACGTATTTAGAGCAGGCAGGTTTGCGGGGTCTGGGGTGCCCCTTTCTCTGCCCTTCCTGCGACAGTAGGAAGGAGGGAGTAGGAAGAAGGAGTGTGCCCAGGGACGTATCCCAGAAATTGTATCAGTCAGTTTTGCTAAACCTTAGTCATGAGGCCATTCCTAGCTCTGGGGAGCTGGGATATGTAGCCTTTATTCTGGGAGGCCACGTGCCAACTAAAATTCACAGTTTCGTTAGAGGTTGAAAGGAAGGGGAAAACATGGTAAGGGTGGGGGTGGAGATGTATTATTTCTACTGCAATATCCCTTAGCATAGAATTAGAAATTAAAAATTTGAGAATAAGATTAATTTGAAAGAACAAACATAGAGGGCCTCCTTGGTGGCCAGAAGGTTGAGCGCAGCTCTGTGAAGCTGTCTGCAGCCTCTGTAGCGCGGGTTCGATTCCCGGCCGGCCAGGGAGATACCCAAATGGCGTGGCAGACCTCTCCTGTCTTGCCCGCTGCTTCCCTCAGCAGTGTATTTCAGGCCATTTGCCTATTCTGCTCTCTGCTCTGTCTCTGGTGAATCCTCTCACCCTCTGTGCCTCTGGCCTGTACCCCAGTTCTTGTATAAAAATAAATAAATCTTTAAAAAAAAAAAAAGAACAAACATATCTGAGAACATACCCATACACACACACACACACACACATACATATTTTAAGGAAAAAATCCTTTTTTAAATTGCTATGTTTTCTTTTTTCTTGGCATAATGCTTTTCTGTTTTTAACATAACTATCTTTTTAAACTTTTTTGTTATAGGTAACTTCAAACATAAAAGTAGAGGATTGTGTAATAGCCTAAGTGTCTATCTCTCAGCTTCCATAGTTACCAGTTTAAAGTCAGTCTTGTCTCCTCCCAGCAACTCCCCCACCACTTCTTATTCCCTTACTGATTTTTTTAAAGCAGATCTTTCTGCTGTTTCACCTATAAATATTTCCATATGTCTCTCTAAAAGGTAGGCTTTTTTTAAAAATTAGGCTTTGGGCCTCCCCTGGTGGCGCAGGCGATTGAGCACCGCGCTGTGAAGCTGTCCACAGCCTCTTCAGTGTTGGTTCGATCCCGGCCAGCCAGCTAGGGTCCCACATGGTGCAGCAGACCTCTCCTGTCTCGCCCGCTGCTCTCCTCAGCAGTGTATTTCATCAGTCTGCCTGCTTTGTTTCCCACTCTGTCTCTGGTGAATTCTCTTACCCACCCGTGTATCTGGCCTGTACCCTGTTCTTGTATAAATAAATAAATAAATAAATCTTAAAAAAAAAAATTAGGCCTTTTGTCTGGGGATAATGGTAGAGTCACATACATTATAAGAAATGATAGTGTGAGATCCAATATAATCTTTACCCAGTTCGCCAGTATAGCATTTTGTCAAATCTTAGCACAATATTGGAACTGGGGTACCCACACAGGTACAGTGAAGACATCAGACATCTCCATCATGCAAGGATCCTCATGTTGCCCCCTATAGCCACTCTCCTTAACCCCCTCCATAACTCCTAACAACTACTGATCACCATTTCTATGGTTTTGTCATTTCAAGAATGTTATATAAATGGAATTATACAATGTGTAACCTTTTAGTATTGGCTCAGCATAATTCTTTTTTTTTTAAGATTTATTTTATTTATGCATCCAAGAACGTGTATAGGCCAGAGGTGCGGGGGTAAGAGGATTCCTCAGAGACAGAGTGGGGAGCAGCGGGCGAGACGGAGAGGTCTGCTGTGCCATGTGGGTTAGCTCCCTGGCCGGGGATCGAACTCGTGCTGCAGTGGCTATGGATAGCTTTATTGTTCTGAGACTTAACCCCTTGTGCCACCAGGGAGGCCTGGCTCAGCATAATTTTTTTCTAGAGTCATCCAAGTTGCTGCATGCATCAATAGTTCATTTCTTTTTATCGCTGAATAGTATTGCATGGTATGGACTTTTTTAAAAGCATAACCCACCTAACACATCCCTCTTTTTTTCTCCTCCTGTCCTCTCCCCAATTCTTTTCAGCAATACCAAATGAATATAACTCTGTGAAACCGAGGAGGGATTGCTCAAGACCCTCCGTACACTGGTACATTCTAGTACAGAACAAGATGAGAAGACCCAACTTGTTAAAACACATCCTCAAGTAAGTACAAGCCCTCCAGCTATAAGATCCCCCTGATTTGGGCTAGTTGAACTGGGAGAAAAAGTCAATGAGAACCCTAAAAAAATGGTTCTTGTACTTGGTCAAGGATCTTTTGAAGACACATGTGAGGAACAATTCAGTGCATATTATAGGATTTCACGGGCTTATGTGTCAAGCTGTGCTTGGTGACAGTGCGGTGCCCAGTGGGGAGCCGTTCAGACTCTGTACCTGAGCTCCAATGCCCCAGAGCTCTTACAGGACACAGCAAGTCCCACCAGTATGTAACAAAGAGGGCCTTTTCAAAAGGCTCAGCTATTTTAAGTTAATTTAAATTATTTGGTTAATTAAAGCCCCCTAAAGACATTTGAATAACATTAACTACTGAATTCTAAAAAGTCTGGCATGTCTTTCAGCCGTCTTCATGCTTAGATCCTAATAAGTGTTCAAATTATTAAAACAATTTATTTGGTGCTAGTCAAACCAAATTGAAAATGACTTGTTTTCATGTCTAAAAATAGAAATTTCATCCTGAAGTCTAGTCTCCCATCTCATTTTATTAACTTAAAAGGTATAAGAAGAAAGTAGGAAAAGTGAATGTATTTTAATAAACACTCGTGTCATTTTCCATGTCCTTTTGTCAACCCACAATGTTAGTTAAGGCCCTCACGTGCCTGGACCCATGTCAGTCACACGGCAGCAAACAAGGTGGATCCAGGCCCCATGCTGCTTTGGACAGACTGATGTCTGGGAATCAGAGGACAGCATGATATGTGGTAGAGAGTGAGCCTGCTGTTAACGCCTTTTACTTCCTTCCTTCCATTTTTTAAAAATAGTAATCAAAATAAAGGTACTCTGTTTGGGGGTTGGACAGAGAAATTGAGAGAATACTGTACTCATAAGATTCAAAATTCAGAAGATAGTAAAGGTACGCAGTAAAACATGTTTTACCTCCGCTCCCCATATTTCCCCTCCCTATGTAAAGACAACCAACATTATCACTCTTGTGCCTATAAAAATATAGTGTTTGTGAACCTGAGCATGTATTTTAAACAAACAAGAGTATGGCTTTATCAGATCTTTAAAAGCAGTTTTGTAGGTGGTACAAGGGTCACTGGTGGTTGGTGGTACTGGGTCGAAGAGTTCTTTAAAGGAATTCTATTTCTTTTTTTTTTTAAATATATTTTTTACAATATTCTTCATTTTTATACAATGTATGCTTTATCATCTCAGGTATAGTCCCCATGAAATTCTCACCACCAGTTCACCCGTGTACATCACCATAGTCCCTTGTGCTCTTCCCACCCGTTTTGATACATCTTTAAAGGAATTCTAAGGAAATTGTTTCTTTTGTTTTCCAGATTCACAATATTCTTACCCCATTTTTTATTGCAATAAAATACCCATAGAATTTACCATCTTAATCATTTCTCAGTGTACAGTTCAGTGACATTATAGGTGTTCACACTGTTACACAGCCAGCACTCCTTCTTGTCTTTAGGACTCATTCCCTCTTGTAAAATTAGGATTCTTTGCCCATTAAACTGTAACTCCATCCCCCCAGACCCTGGCAACCAGCATTCTGCTTTGGGTCTGTGATTTTGATGTCCCTCTTATAAGTGGAGTCAAACAGTAGCTGAAGCACTGACATTATGTAGCAGTTGCAAAAAATTGAGATTCCATAGTTCATCATCTATTACTTGTGGGTTTTGTTGTTGTTGTTTTTTAGTCCAGTAATTTGCATTGTGATTCAGGTTTTGTTATGGAACTTTTTTGGTAAAAAGGTGTTTTCTAGATTCACTTATAACAAACACAGTCATAAATGACTAATTTTCTCAGGAAAATATGAAATGGAGCCTTCCACCACTGAGCTCAACATAAAGACAGTACTTTCATGCTCGATTTGCTTTAGGTTTTCACTTATTTCACATAATGTTTCTTGATTCTCACATGACTACATCATTACACCTAATGCTTTTTTTTCAGATGTACATTGCTTGTGTTTGGATTGTGGATCCTTTATATCCTCAAACTAAACTATGCCTCTGAAGAATGTGACATGAAGAGGATACATTATGTAGACCCTGACCGTATAAAGGTTAGCTCTCCCACCAGTATGGTTTAAATTAAGACATTTCCAAGCGTACACTTGACTGGTAATATCATCTGTAAAGTATTATAAATGAATGTTCATGGAAGCTGTAAACAGAGGGGGAAAGTCTAAGTACTCCAAAACCCTACAAACTTCCCCTACAAAGACAACATCCCCTACAGAGCAGCCAAACCACCTGCCTACTGCATGGTCATTTCACCTTACTTGTAGCCTGTCATGGGGTTAATAGGCTGCTATGCTGCCAGGGTACATGTTCTTAAAACAGGAAGAAACTCCTGTGTCTTATTTTTATTTTAATGATTTCATGTGTATTTCAAAATTTTGCCTTCAATTTATGTTTATTTTGCTAAAATCAATTGGCATAGTAAATGCTCATTTCACTGATTATTTGAATGGTCAAATTATTCAATACTGTCCAGCCCTGGGTGAAAGAAGAGATGATTTTCAATAAGACTACGTGGTAATAATAATAAAAAGCAACTCACATAGGTGCTTTACAAATATCTCATGTAATTGTCCTGGTGACAGGACATATCCCAGTATTCTTTCCACCTTTCCAGACAGTGGCCTGGGAGGTCAGATATTTGGCCAAGTTCACATCTGGTTTAGTTTGCTAACTTAGTTAATCTAGTTTAGTGTGTACTACATAACTGTTCTAAAAGGGCTTCTAAAAGGGCTTCTATGATCTAAACTCCTTTAACGCCCCTGACAATCCTGGTGCTATTATCACCCCCGTCTCACAACCAAGGAAACAGAAGGGCAGGGAGGTTAATTTGCCCAAGGTTGCCGCGGACCAGCACAGCACAGCAGTAGACGATGAGGCCACCTCAGGGTTGAGAGAAGCGTGCAGGGTGGTCAGGGCGTCGGCGAAAGAAATGACAAACAGGGGGCCTCCCCGGTGGCACAGCGGTTGAGCGCTGGGTTCCAAAGCTGCCCGCAGCCTCTGCGGCGCCGGTTCGATCCCTGGCTGCTCCCCGGCCACCGGAGGAGGGTCCCACATGGTGTGCAGACCTCTCCTGCCGCCCGCTGCTCCCCTCAGCAGTGTACTTCGGTCCTTCTGCCTGCTCTGCTCCCCGCTCTGGCTCTGGTGAATTCTCTCACCCTCCCGCGCTTCTGACTGTGCCCGGTGCTTGTATAAATAAATAAATAAATATTAAAGGAAAAAAAAGAGATGGCGAGCATTTAAAAAAAAAAAAAAAAGAAATGACAAACAGACACACTTCAAGAGTGAAAATCTGAGTGTAATTTTCTTTTTTTTTTTTTTAAAGATTTATTTATTTATTTATTTATGTATTTATTTATACAAGCACTGGGTACAGTCAGAAGCGCTGGAGGGTGAGAGAATTCACCAGAGTCAGAGCAGGGAGCAGAACAGGCAGAAGGACTGAAGTACACTGCTGAGGGGAGCAGCGGGCGGCAGGAGAGGTCTGCGCGCCATGTGGGACCCTCCTCCGGTGGCCGGGGAGCAGCCGGGGATCGAACCGGCGCTGCAGAGGCTGCGGGCAGCTTCGCAACCCAGCGCTCAACCGCTGCGCCACCGGGGAGGCCCAAGTGTAATTTTCTTTAAGTTTGTGACCAGTATATATATGTTTCCCAAAAGCACAGGAATGAATATCAATGAAATCAGCTTGCTCATGGGCTCAGTCTATCACCATCAGGGAGGTGATCTACATAACAAACAATGACCATTATAGAAGAAAGAAGGAAGTTTAGAAAGACAGATAAGGGATTAAAGTTTGTAGTTCTAGAAAGACTGGATAAGATTTTAGGCATTCTTGTAGTGGTTCTTATCTTTTGATAAGCTTCTGCCTTTTCAGGGAACTTCCGCTGAACTTCCTCTGCTTCAGGCTGTTCTCCCGCCCGCGCTGGTTGCCCAGCCGGATCTAGGGACCGTGGCGAAAGCCATTCCTAAAGATCACTGCGGGGGGAGGTGCAGCAGGTAGGGTTTTGCTGTTCTCCCGCTGCGCGCTGGTTGCCCAGCCGGACCTAGGGACGGTTAGCCCTAAAGGTCACTGCAGGGGGAGGTGCAGCACAAGGTCACTTAGCTCATGCCTGGTGGAGTCAGGGTTTGGGCCCAGCAGTGTGATTTCAGAATCTGAGCTCCTGATGACTCTGCTCTCTGCCTGATGGGGAGTGTCCGCAGAAAAGAAGCCAGAAGTTAATAGACAGCATGAGGCAGAGAGGAGAGCATACATTTCTGACCTAGTATCAAATCCAGATGGTGTTTAGTAACTATGAGACCTTGGGCAAGTTACCAATTATTTTGGGTCCTGATTATCTCAACTATGAAGTGTAGATAAGACCGTCTTGTGTAACAGGGTAGCCATCAAAGTTGAATGACGTAATACACACAGAACTTCTTTTCTAGTCCTGATTTTTTCCTCCCACGTTTCTACTTTAATTGGTGTGTCCTTCCAAATGGCTCCAATTTTTTGTAATACAGATAAGCATAAACACATAGGTGACAGAACTGGCCTTTGCAGAGCTACTGCGTCTCAGAGGTCTTGCTGATAACAGCCTTGTGTTATTTCCTCGCTGAATCTGTCCTCAGATGTCACTAACTCAGTTCAGTTCAGCATTAGCACATCTGCTTCAGTGGAGCAGGGCATACTCGTGTTCTGGGCTCCTACTTCTCCCTCCATTCAATTTGGCTGGACTTGCAGACATCCCCAAATCACTCTCAGTTCCACAGCAATGTTGGATACTGTTTTTGGATATCCTGTCTCTGTTTTTTTGTCTCCTGGCAAAGGCGTGAAGCGCTGGCACTTGATGTGACCTACCACTATGTATGAGCTCTTCCCTTATTTCTTCACTGCCCTTCACAGTCTACTCATGCTGCCCCTCCTGTCCACTTAACTACAGCACAGAACTCCCGGCCAGCTGCAGTGGTAATTGTTCTAGAGTCTGGGTTCCTTGAGGAGAAATGGGAGCTGTCTTGTACACCATTTCACTACTACAGAATGGACGACACAGTGGTTTAGTAACACCGCGGGTGAAATCACCTGAGCGGTTTCAGTGCCTGGGCAGCACCATCTGCATCCAGATGCCCTGTGGCTACCTGAAGTTGATTTCCTGGAGCTACAGTAGCTTCAGGATGGTCTTCTTGTCCCTGCAGTGTCAGACAGGAACTCTGATCTTTGTGATCGTTACTCTTTTAAGATTCCCTTAAGGAATCTAAGAGAATCAAGAGTAGAGACTCAAGACCATGTCCTTGAGAAACTTGAAAGATGGGAGCATTTGCTGGGCTCCTGACAGCTGCCATCAACAAATCAGCAAGGCCTCTGGAAAGGTTGGTCCTGCCCTGGTGGCCTGACTGTCAGAGATGTGTATCAGGAGTTCACAGCCACAGCTGAAAGGAGAAGGGTTTGACTATAAAGCATCCACAGGGAGAGTAAGTGGGCCCCTTTGTGGTTTTTATTCAAAGCCAGGATAATTATTTGTGGGGTCCTGTAGGTAGAATTCAGGCATCAGATTGTGGCTGGAAAATGTAGGCTGGCTTCGTAACCTGGGGCTTTCCCTGTTCTGAATGTGGGTATGCAGGCCCTCAAGTCTCTTGATTTTCAAAGTGAACCTCAGGGATTCTTTGAAACTCCTCTGAAACTTACCAGATAGTATTATAGTAATTCATGTAAGAATTCTGTCCTTCCATCTAAAGTCATTTAAGAACAGGACTCTATAAACAGTTTCTGGGATTCCAAGGAAAGAAATAGTCCACAGTTGGAATCCCCTGCCTGCATTCTTGGCCTGAGTTCCATGTCTCCTTATCGTTCTCTCTGCATCCAGGCATGCTCCACTGTGGCCACAGCAGTGTTTCTAAAAATTGAATGTGATGGTTGCTTCCCTACTGAAAACTCTGACTTTCCTCCATTACCTTCAGGAGAATATCCCGGCTCCTTAGCCTGGCCTGTCCAGCTCTCATGACTTGGTTCCTACTGACCTCCAGCCTCCTCTGCCACCCCCTCAGCACTGCCTGTTACTGGGGATACCAAATCCCTTCAGGTCCTTGGTGGACCTTCCTTTCCTCCCTTCCTGCTGCTTCCCTCCTTTCTATCCTTCAGTTCTTTTACATGTGGCTCTCTAGTTGTTCCGTTTTGTACCATTAATGAAAAGACTTTCCTGTGTGTTTGTTGCATTCTTTCCTCTCTGCCTGGAGACCCTGCCTGTCCTTTGCTTCTCTATCACTCATCGTTTACATCATGTCTCAGCTCAGGGGTTACCATTTCCAAGATACCCTCTCTGATGATCCCCCCTCTCTGTCTTCTAGAAGCCTCTTCATACCTTACTTCTAACATTTTTCACTGTATTTTAAGTGTTTGTCTTCCCCACTTGTCCTCAGGCAAGTCCTTGGAGTCAGGGATCCTGTGCTAACATTTACAGTAATGACTATATTGCTGTGTATAGCTCCAGAGGGAGGGGGAGATATGGCATCAGCCACAGTGTAGGGTCTTGTCTCCAGATTGGCATGCAAAATCCACAATTAAGTAAAAGGTAATTCTTTGTGTGCTTTCAGCAATGTGCATTAGGTTTACTATCCCTTTGAGGAACAGCGTTTTCTCTTGTTTAATTCTTCATATCCATGGTTAGACAGAGAAAAGCCTCCCCCGCCTCCACCCCCACTCCCACCTCAGCTGTGGAATGAGTCCTCCCTTTAGGCTAAGTTTACTGCTGGGCCAGTAACAGCCTCTCCAGTGCCCTGCCCTGATTGGCCCCAGTGAGGATTCCTGACCAATCCCTGACAAAGAGCTGGGAGGACCTGATGGGCAAGGTCAGCCTCCAAGACCCATTCCTGCACAGAGAAGAGGTGACAGTTGTGGGCTCCTAAAAAGCAGCAGGAATTGGAGACTGAGTAGACAGTCCACATTGTCTACCACAAACCTAGTTCTGAAAGATTTCTAAAAGAAAATGACAGCAAACATTCAAATAATACAGAAATGAATAAAATTCATAAAGTTCTCTGTAATTTGTGGGGAAAGAAGGAGGGATGGGGGTGGTCATATTAGTGGAAAATGTAAAAGCTTCAATCATATCAGAAATGAATAAAATAGAAAATGAGAGCCTGCTAGAAGCATGGTGGAACAAGGGATGGCTTGAGACTTTCAGTAGCGTTTTTCCATTTTTGTGGAATGGAATGCCCCACTTTTCACAGTGGTCCTGACAGAATGTCATTCCAGGCTGAGCAGCAGTGTGTGCAAAAAGTGTGTGCTTCCGAGGAGTCACAAGAGGAGGAACAAGTGGACATGACTGAGGATTTGGGGGTGGAGATAGGAATTAGAGATTGTACACTAAACAGGGCCAGAGTAAAAGACTTTGAGTCCTCACTAAGCTGCTCCTAAGTTTGATAACTGATTATGCAGAATGAAAGCCTGAGCAGAAACCCTCTCCCGAGTCTCCAGATCAGAACTGGCTAAGGAAGTGGCCCATGTGGGCCTGGTGCTCTGAATGGCCATGAGAATTCAGAATGGCTGGTCATGAAGAAAACCATCTTCAGGGCCTCCCTGGTGGTACAAGGGGTTAAGACACAACCTATGAAGCTGCCTGCAGCCACTGCAGCACAAGTTCGATCCCCGGCCAGGGAGCAACCCACATGGTGCAGCAGACCTCTCCTGTCTCACCCACTGCTCCCCTCAGCAGCGTATTTCAGTCAGTCTGCCTGTTCTGTTCCCCACTCTGTCTCTGGTGAATCCTCTCACCCCCCTCCACACCTCTGGCCTGTACCCCAGTTCTTGTATACATAAATAAATAAATATTAAAAAAAAAAAAAACAAAAACATCTCAAGGCTGTTGGTGGAGATTTACCCTAACCACCCGGGGCGCTTGGACAAATTTGAATTACTGTGGACGTATAATGGCAAATGATCTAAAGCCATCAGAATGGGGCCCCGTTAACTGTTGATTACATTCAGAAACTTGCAATTTTGGTGGCCCCTCGCCAGCCTGTTTGGCCAGGGGTGTTGTCTGGTTGTGCTGGATCTGGCCTGCACCATTACAGCAGAAGTGTGGCCAGAGATTCTGCATTTGCTATTTAAAGACACTCATTAATGTGTCAATTGTTTTAAGAGAGAGAGTCTCTGCAGGGATGCCTGTGTCCTTTGAACGTGTGGTTTGGATGTGAAATTATAATTAGAAGATGTTCGAGGAGAGACCTGGGCATACTCATGTCCATTTCGATTTGGCCTGCATGGGAGCAGCTGTTTGAACTTGGCTCTCCATTCTCTCAGCTAAGACCACGTGCTGCCCCAGGGACTGCATTCTGTGCTGTGTAGTCAATTATGGCCAAATTTACTATTTTCTCTTACTTTGCACATCTATACTCATGAACCCAGTGAGTTATTATTAAATGAGTTCAGGCAATCACATCTCCACACCCATTCTTTTCTCTTCTTGGTTCTATCCCCCCTTACCCCAAACCATCCTTGAATGTCAAAAGATAAAGAAACTGAAGTTTTGACCAAGGTTAATTGCTTAACCTTTGACCAAGGTGAAGTTATGCTACTAGTTTAATAGATCTAGAACTGGGTCTAGTATCCAGATCATTCTATTCTTTTCTCAACAGTTTATTGTGATAAAATATATATACCGTAAGATTATTCTTTTTAAGCATACAGTTCATGAGTGTTAGTCAATGTATATAGTTACATACACCACCATCACCACAATCCAGTTTTAGGACCTTTCTGTTACCCAAGTTAATTCCCTCTCATCCTGTGTAGTCAGGCTTCACCCTCCACACCCAGGCCCCGGCAGCCCCAGGACCAGTTGCATTTTTACTACAGTGTGCTTTCTGTGACTTGGTTATTCAGATTTTCGTTTAACCAGGTCAAAGTGAGAGACAATTAATTTTAATTGGCTGATGCGGTAGTAGCTTTGCCCATAGTGCTGTTCTTGTGTAATAGCACTAGGGTCTTCACGTATCCAGCTGTACCAGAGGCTGTTGGCATCACAGGAGCCCCAGGGAAGAGATCAGGACCAGTGGATGTAAATATTTCATAAGTACCTGATGCCCTTGGTCGTGTGGCTGAGTCAGGCTCCATCCCACGTTTGGTTACTCCTCCAACCCGCATGCCCTGCCCTGCCCTGGATTTACGTAAATACATAAATGAAAAAGAACTTTGTCTTTTTCTAAGCACTACATCATATTTCTGAGGAGGATTCGTCCTAGAAATAATGAAGCAGAAACGAAAGTGGAGATTTTCTTGAATTTTCACGTTGTGGTATTCCATGGCAAATGGCCACGTCATTGACAATTGGAACCACCAGATGTCTGTTTGTTCTTAATTGTGGGCAGCCAGCAGGCTCAGCCTAGAAGACTTTTAAAACTGAAGCTCTCATTTCCATGGCTTGGTGGAGAGAAGTGGGAGGGAGTTTCTTTATCTTTAAGAGAGTACCAGGTTTTGGCTTCCTGGGGGTCCACACCCTGGGTGGGTGCCATCTAGACCTCTGCACAGTGCATGTCTCCTTCCCCCCTTGCCTGCTCCACTTCCAGCTTTGGAACTCTCTGCAGCCAAGAAGGGGAAAGTCACGCAATGCTTCCTCCCTTCCTGACAGCTCCCAGAGAAAAGGGAATCTCCGGAGGTGTTTTGCTTCTGAACTTTGAAGAGGGAGGAGAGAGGCTGAGACAGTTTCTGTTAGGAGACATTATCTCAGGGGTTTTCTCAGAGCTTGTTACACATCTTTAAACGAGTTGAAACAAAAGAAAAAGAGGCCTGGCTGAGGCTTTAGTCATCTCCAGTGGCATTTAGAGCATGTATTCACTCGGGATTGATTTATTGTACCCGCTGTGGAGGGGTCACCATCGGAAGACTGTTACCAAGCCTGTGCTCTGTTCACAGTCTAGAAAATTCAGTTTGAAGCCTGAAATGGAACTCTTTGCCAGGATGGAAGTGGAATGAAATTTCACTATTTCCAAATGACACCTAAAGAGAATATCTGGCAGCGTGGGAGATGCGTGCACATTTCCAGCTTCATCATCTACCTCTCTTTCCAGTCACGAGCCAATCACTAAGGTCCTCTCGGACTCAAATTCTTCTCAGACGAATTTGAATTTGAATTCGACATTCTTCTCAGATGTTCATTGCTACCCTAGGAAACTTGTAGAACCACATGCTTGGGATGTTTTACTGAGGTAAAGAATTAGGCCTTGTGTCCTTTAAAAATTCTGCTCATGACCTTCAGGCCTGGAGCCTGGACACAAATGTGCAGAGTGTGTGTGGCCCTTCTATTGGCCCTGCCTCCACCAATTACATGTGAAAGCCTACTGGATGCAGAGTATTGCCAGCATGGCCGACCCATCTGGGGGTGAGTCCCCCATTTCAGGGACTGCTGGGGGTTATGGCCTTTCCTTTGTTTGACTTTCTTAAACTGATTTTTTCATGAAGAAGCCACTTTATACTTCAGTCTTGTTCTCAGTGATGGCAGTTGTGTGCTGTTCTCTGTATGCAGAGGCTGTGGTCTTAGGAGTTTGGGGAGAAATCAGAACAGGTTAGTATGTCAGCTTAGTCCTTTTACTGGTGACACCATGTGAGCCCAGAACATAAGGATGCTGGTGACGGCCGTCTGAAGTGCTGTGACAGCTCAGACAGCGAACATGCAGTGTCTGCAGCATCGTCTGAGGCTCAGAGAGTATCAGTTCCCCTCTTGAGAAATGCAGCCAGATCCTCACCATGTAGACAGTGTGCCTTTCCCAGGCACTAATAGCATTTTGAAACTTTAAACAAAAGGGACGAGGGGCTTCTTTATAATAAGATGTGTTCCTACCCAAAAAAATGAGATAAAAATCAGACAATAAAAAGACTTTGAGGAAAAACAGAGTTGAAGCACAGAATTTAGGCCTTTGTGAAATAATAACAATTCTCATTATTTGCATATTCTCATGTACATGTCTTTATGTAATTTCTCTATTTCCTTGGAAATAATCCCAGTAGTGCTGATGCAATTCAAAAGTCACAACCCAGGGGCCTCCCTGGTCATGCAAGGGGTTAAGCACAGCACTATGAAGCTATCCTCAGCCTCTGCAGCACAAGTTCAATCCTGGGCTGGGCAGGGAGCTACCCACATGGTGCAGCAGACCTCTCCTGTTTTGCCCACTGCTCCCCTCAGCAGTGTATTCTAGTCAGTCTGCCTGTTCTGCTCCCGACTCTGTCTCTGGTGTATCCTCTCACCCCCCTCACCCCACACCTCTGGCCTGTACCCCAGCTCTTGTATACATAAATAAATAAGTCTTTTTTTTTTTTTTTAAAAAGTCACAACCCAGTAAATATAGCTCTCTGTCTCTGTCTCTCTCTCTGTCTCTGTCTCTCTTTCACACACACGTAAAGGAATGGGAGGAAGTTTGGTGGGAGGCGATGTAAGGCAGCACCAAAGCTACTAAATATGGAGATAAGGACAAAAAGCACAGTGATGGGGAGCAACTACCTGCCACATGGTTCTGAAGGAACATCTGGCAGACTTAGCCACGAGGAGGACTATGGGGCAAAATCTGTATCTATTCCTCTGTGCTTTGCTGCATTTAGCTGGGCTAGTGTACTTGGCATTCAACAGTCACTCCTTGTCGATGCAAAACATTAATATGCAGGGGAAACTGTATATGAAACCAAGGCAACTTCTGTATTGAAATGATATGGTTCACCCCTGTGGTGCAGTGGTTGAGCGCTGGGTTGCGAAGCTGCTCGCAGCCTCTGCAGCGCCGGTTCCATCCCAGGCCACCGGGTGAGGGTCCCACATGGCGCACAGACCTCTCCTGGTGCCCGCTGCTCCCCTCGGCAGTGTACTTCGTCATTCTGCCTGCTCTGCTCCCCGCTCTGGCTCTGGTGAATTCTCTCACCCTCCCGTGCTTCTGACTGTACCCAGTGCTTGTATAAATAAATAAATAAAATCTTTAAAAAAAAAAAAAAACAGAAATGATATGGTTCCCTGATTAAATTTAAAGTAATTTGCATTCCAGACTATAGGCAGCTCATTATCCAACTGATAAATAAGACTGTTTCTCATCCTTCTGCTTGAGAGCCTGAAATGTGAGATCCTTTTTTAGGTTGCAGTAAAAAACACATAACCTAAAAGTTAACCATCTTAACTAGTGTTAAATGTATGGTTTGGCACGTTTAGTATATTTACATTGTTCTGAAACATATTTCTTTTTTTCATTTTGTAAGCTGAACCTCCGTGGCCATTAAACAGCTCCCCCTTCTCCCCCTCCCCCCACCCCTGGTAACCATCATTCTATTTATTATCTCTATGAATTTGACTTCTTTAATATAAATGGAAGCATAGGACATTTATGTTTTTGTGACTGACTGAGTTTGGTGTAACGTCCTCAAAGGTGATCCATGTTGCAGCATATGTCAGGATTTTATGAAACATGCAGTCTTCAACACCTCAACATGTTTTTCACCCCAAATGTATTTGAACAATATTATGCTGGGGGAAGGGGAACCTTCCTGCTTTACTTCTGTAATGAAATAAATATTCTTGTTGAGTTTATCTCCTTGTCATGTGGCTTTCCCAGGTTTTCAAGCTTCTGAGCATAAATTAACTCTTAAAAGCACATGAGCTGTATGAAAAGAGAATAATCAACAAGGGAATTATATCAGACATCACAGGACAAAGTGTCATCTATGAATGTCCTTCTAATGCCTGAGAGTTCCTTAAACTCTGATTGGTGTGATTCCTTCCAGAGAGCTCAGAAGCATGCTCAACACATCTTGCAAAAGGAATGTCGACCCAGATTTGCAAAGAAGTCAATGGCACGGTTGTTTGGGCGCAGGTATAGCATGGACTTACTGCCCTTCGTGAAGAAGGCCCCCAAAGTAAATGAAGCTGAATACCAATACAATCCTCCTTTTGGATTCCGGGAGTTCTCCAGTAAAGTCCAGACCCTCTTGGAAATAATGCCCGAGCACGACTTTCCTGAACACTTGAAAACGAAGAGTTGTAGGCGTTGCGTGGTTATCGGAAACGGTGGAATTCTCCATGGACTAGAACTGGGCCATGCCCTGAACCAGTTTGATGTTGTGATAAGGTACATTGGCTTTAAAACCAGCCTTTCTCCTCTAGAGTTAAGTTCACCGCTGAGATGAGGGCAGCCCCGAGAACAGTGAGCGATACAGGCAGCCCTGCATGTCCCTGCCTTTGGGACCTGCTGCTTGAGAGGATGAAACAAAAGCATGAGGGAAATGGATACCCAAGCTGTGCCATAGTGACCCTAACATGGCAGAACCTTTCAGAGGAGGTGAGGTTTGGAAGGACAGGTAGTCTCAGATCAGCCAGCAAAGCGCTGGCTAGGACACAGGAGAGACAAGGAGGAGCTGGAATAGCATATCACAGGCAGTCGGCAGCCACCCTAGATTTTTTTTTTTTTGGCTTATCTGACTAAAAATTGTTTTTCTGATTACAAAAGTGAGGTACCTTATGTTCATTCTTGGAAGTAAAAAAATACCAAAAAGTATGAGGAAGAAAATAAGGCTTAGCACAAATAACCAATCAATATTAATTTGCTATGTTTTATATACTTTTGTGCTAGAAACATACTGATGAGTACATTCTATTCTTATAAAATGTCTTATTTATTAAACTTAATACTATGAACATTTTCTGTCTTGCTGGGCATTTACAATGTATATATATATATTTATATAATTATGTACATCTCTGATTATTTCCTTGGAAAGAAATCCAAGAATTTCTAGAACTGTTGGCTTAAAGATTATTTGAATATTTTTAAGGCTTTTAAAACATTTTAGTAAATTGTCTTTATCTTAAGATATGAGAGAGCTGCAGAGAGGAGAAGGTGACTTAGCCTGGTGATGATGTAGAAGATCAGTTAAGAAACCTTTTTCAGGGGCCTCCCTGGTGGTGCAAGGGGTTAAGACGCAACCTGTGAAACTATCTGTAGCCACTGAAGCACCAAGTTCTATCCCCAGCCAGGGAGGTGACCCACATGGCACAGCAGACCTCTCCTGACTCATCCGGTGCTCCCCTCAGCAGTGTATTTCAGTCAATCTGCCTGTTCTGTTCCCCACTCTGTCTCTGGTGAATCCTCTCACCCCCTACACCTCGGTTTGTACCCCAGTGCCTGTATGCATAAATAAATAAATCTTTAAAAAAAAAAAAAAAAAACCCTTTTCAGGGTAAATTTAAAGCAATTTTAAACTTTACAAAAAAGTCTCAGAATAGTGCAAATAACTCCTATTCACCCAGATTCTCCAATTGGTAATACTATATATACAGGTATGTAACTGTATATGCGTTTGTATACCTTTGCTTTATAGTTGTCTCCATTTATGTACTGCTTTTCTTTCCTGAACCATTTGCAATTTGTTGGAATCATCAATCCCCTCTACACTGACATACTTTAGTGTGCATTTCCTAAGAACAAGGACATACTGTTATAGAACTGCAGAACAACAGAGTGATATTCAGAATTAGGAAATGAAAAACACTGCTGCAATATAGTTTATGCAGAGTCTTAATTCAGATACACCTGTTATCTTCTAATGTCCTTTATTTTTAAAAAGAAAAAAAAAGAAGTCCAGGTTCATGCCCTGCATTCTATTGTCATGGCTACTAATCCAGCATTTAGGTATCTGAAATCTAGAAGACGAAGTAGCAGTGGAACGGAAAAGAAAGATTACAGATTTGATAACACAGATGAAGAACTGAGATTTTAAAACTGTAACTGGTTGAATAATATAACTTTTGGAAAAATTCTTAGATTTTCCCCCCAAACAACCACCCTGATAAAGCCTTAATTTATCTGACAGCTGTCAGTGCCCCAAATTGTTGCTCTAAGTGCCCTCCTTGGTCCCAGTCCCATCCATGTAACTGACTTGTTTATGCCTTGCCCTGGCTTCTGGGTTTTCCTTTCTAATCACCTCTGTAAAATTCTGACCAGAACCACTAATGTCTGAGCACAATGATAAACTTTCAAGGAAACATCACCAGTGCCCAGAGAAAGCTCAAGAAGTCATGTTTGGATTGGCTTAGAATGGCAGGACTAGATGGAATTGCTTGATGTTTAGAGATGAGATATAGGTGTCCCACCGGGACTGAAAGCTGCTGGATTCATGTTCACCCAACACCTGGCAAGGGCAGGGGTGTGAGGGCTGCCTAGACTGCTGAAACCTCTACCCCAACCTGTACTCAGTCCCTCTCCTAAGAAAATAGTGGAGCACACGGAGGTAAGGCAGATAATGGCTTGCTTTGTCAATTTATCTTTGTCCTTTTTATTTAAATAGGTTAAACAGTGCACCAGTTGAGGGCTATTCAGAACATGTTGGAAATAAAACTACTATAAGGATGACTTATCCAGAGGGCGCACCACTGTCTGACCTTGAATATTATTCCACTGACTTGTTTGTAGCTGTTTTATTTAAGACAGTTGACTTCAGCTGGCTTCAAGCAATGGTAAAAAATGAAACCCTGGTAAGCACTAGGATTCATCTATCAAATTTGTGCTTTTGTAAAAAGTAAAGGGGTCCCCAATTATAGTTGAAGGCTTATTATTAAACAATGGAGTGCATGCTTTTGTGTTGTCTTTCAATAATCACTCAGATTATAGAAACCCCTGAGAGCCCCTTGCTGGGAATTGCTTTCAGAACTTAATTGAGTGACACATGGAAATTGTGGTTTACTACTTAATGGGAATGTTAAGTTTTGAACCCAAGCTGCTGTTACTGAGGTTGTTCAACCACCTTACTTGCCAACTTTGAACTTAATAGAGCTTTTGGCTGTTTGCAGAAATTAGACATGTTGATGAATATAAACTATGATTGAGGATATTCAAAAGAATATACATAAAATCTCTGAGGCTTAATCTCAAAGAGATTCTCCCAAAAATGCTTTGCTTGATCATCTTGTTAAAGTAAATTCATAGTATTCCAGAGGGGCAACAGTAAGGTAGTAGCCCCCACTTGGTCCTATTCCTTTTGTTTCTCTTTACAGTAATCAATCACGTTACTTTATAATCCCACCCACAATGTTGACACAAACTTCAGAGACTGCTGTCCTCTAGAATATATACACATGCACAGACTAGCTGTTTGCAAAATTGATAGGGCATATTAAGCTTTTCACCTGAGTTTCATGTGGTTGAGACTTTGTATCTTCAAAGCTTGATTCTGTACATGTCATGATCATCTGAATTTCCTATTGGGTACAAGTTGTCTGGTTGGAAGGTGAAGCTCGTATGAAGTCACTTAGGAGACTTCACAGACGAGGAAATGGAGTGAGAAAGTGGAGAGACAATGCAGGTTGAGATCAGCCTGACAGAGCAGGGCAATCACAGTATTAACATCCCTGAAGTGGGCCTGTTCACCTTATCTTCTCTGGCAAAATGATGGCTTTTGATCCTAAAAAGGCTTGCCATCTCAGGCTATCCCCTGAGAAATTTCTTTTTTTTTTTTAAATAATAAATTTTATTTTTATATTCCCCATACAATTGCAACCCCCCAATTCTGACCCCAATCCCTCCCCTCCCGCCCCCCCACCCCCCAAAAAGTGTCTCTGGTTCATAGTTTTTTGTTGATTTTGATTTTCACTTTCTTATAGTTACTCATTTTCCTGGTCCCTTATTTAAGTTTTCTAGATTCCTGCTATGAGTGAGACCATCTGGTATTTTTCTTTTTCTTTTTGGCTTATTTCGCTGAGCATGATCCCTTCCAGCGCCATCCATGTTGCTGCCAGTCATCTAATTTTGGGCATTTGGGCTGTTTCCAAAGCTTAGCTATTGTAAATAGTGCTGCTATAAACATAGGGGTGCAGGTGTTCTTTGGAGTTGATGTTTCTGTGTCCTTTGGGTAAATACCTAGGAGTGGAATTGCTGGATCATATGGAAGCTCTATGTTTAGTAGGTCCAGAAATCTCCACACAGCTCTCCATAGTGGTTGGACCAGTTTGCACTCCCACCAACAGTGCAGAAGAGTTCCTTTTTCTCCACACCCTCGCCAACATTTGTTGTTGCTAGTTTTTTTAATATGTGCCATTCTCACTGGTGTAAGATGGTATCTCATGGTAGTTTTGATTTGCATTTCCCTGATTACAAGTGATGTTGAACATTTTTTCATATGCCTGTTGGCCATTTGCATTTCCTCTTCAGAGAAGTTTCTTTTTAGCTCTTCTCCCCTGAGAAATTTCTTCCCCAAACAAACAAGCTGGTTCTGCAAGTCCTCTCTGCTGCAGGCAAGCCCATGTGGGGTCACGCCCACAGCCTTGGCCCATTCGCAGGGGGTGCATTCTCTCCGCTGATTGGATCACTTTATTAAATACTCATAATGATTGCTTGCTTTCTTTCCTTAGCCATTTTGGATGCGAATCTTCTTTTGGAAGCAGGTGGCATCAAAAATCCCACTACAGCCAAAGCACTTCAGGATTTTGAATCCAGTTATCATCAAGGAGACAGCCTTTGACATCCTTCAGTATTCACAGCCTAAGTCAAGGTTCTGGGGTCGAGATAAGGTATTTTTGTTGTTTCTGGGAATAAACTGTTCTCTGTGTTCCAGGGAGGGTTTCTGTGCACATTTCTGTTTGGGTCAGCTGTATACCCAGAACGATTCTCCAGTGGAGAAACCTTGCTGTTGACTAGATGCTCCACACATGTTTACCACTCTATGCCAGAGCCCCTCATTATTTAATGGCCCCCCTCCCTTTGCAGCTCTCCCCCACTCACCTCCTTAATTATAATCAGCATGTTAACTGAGATACCATATTTCATCACTGGCATATTATTTAAAGCATCCTTACTCCAGGACTCCATATAACTAACTGCAGGACACCGAAAGGCACTTGGTGGTCTGCAAAGTTATTTACTTTTTAAACTCTGTGGGCCCCTTGGGTGAGAATTGTCATTCATCAATACGTTATAAGTGATAGGAAGTAAAGTTTAACCTCCAGAACAGCTTTTCAGGGGATATCTGGGTCCCACTCCAGACTATCTAATTTAATTGGACTGTGCTGTGATCTGTGTGATGGGATTGTCAGTGTCCTCTGGGTGATTTGGTTGTGCAGCCTAACTTGAGAATCTTTGTGCTAGAGGCTATTCAATGCAGTAGATTCTTTACCTGCAGTTAGCCAGGTCAACCACCTGGGTGGGGCGGAGATGCCTTTATTACCTATTTTTTCATCATCTAAATAGCTAAACTTGAGCCCTTGAAACGCCTTTAATTTAAGCAGTGGAAATAGTTGTTATACAAAATTTTAAGTGAAACCTCCATAGGTAAAGGATAGCAAGGAATTTTGAGTTGTTCCCGCTGGAGGCCTGAGATACCCACTAGGAACCGGGGCCAGTCACAGTCCCAGTTTGAACTAGACTCTTAGGGGTCATCAACCGTCAAGCAGTTAGATTATTAGGTTCTTCTATCGCCTTTATAAATCCAATTCTAATTTTAAACATTCTTTAGGACAGCTGTGTAAAATACTAAAGAAGCACTCCCATGATGATGAAGGAAAACAAACTGTTAAATAGGTATTTTCAAAAAAAAACCTAGTTCTTTACTGTGGTTGGGAAATTGCTAAATCCAACTCTGATTGCATCCTTAGTCTGGAATTCCTAGCTTACTGTGAAACCTTTCACAGAATTGAAGCTTTTCCCTCAGAAGGCGGCCATTTTCCTAGGTGCTCTGCCTCAGGTGCTGTCCAACCTCCCATCCATAGGGAGACCGAGAGACAACGTACCTGTACCTGCTCCCCCACGGCAGGAGATGGCCAGGACCAGCACTTTAGTCAGGAGGGGAGGCGTTTTTTCCTCACAGGGAAGAGGGGCTCTCCTCACAGCATTCTCAGGGTCTATGAAAATCACTGCAGAGGTTGCTTTAGCTACTCCTGCCTGCACAGGAGCACACAGACCTTCCCAGAATATGACTTCAACCTTTAACCTCACTGTTGGCATCACTTTTAGCAAAACAGTTAAAAAACAGATGACTTAGACTTTGGCAAGATTTTTAAACCAAGTTGTAAGAGGTTTCATTATAAATATACTTGAGTATCTTTCAATACTCTGCCTTACTTTGATATCCTTAGATTTCTTTTTTTTTAAGATTTATTTATTTATTTATGCATACAAGAACTGGGGTACAGGCCAGAGATATAGGGAGTGGTGACAGGATTCACCAGAGAGAGTGGGGAACAGAACAGGCAGACTAACTGAAATACACTGCTGAGGGGAGCTGTGGGCAAGACAGGAGAGGTCTGCTGTGCCATGTGGGTAGCTCCCTGGCGGGCTGGGGATTGAACTCATGCTGCAGAGGCTGCAGATAGCTTAACAGTGCTGTTCTTAACCCCTTGCGCCACCAGGGAGGCCTGATATCCTTAGATTTCTGTATTTTTTAAACTGCCCTGTTGCTTTGCTAAATTGCATAGTACTTGTAAATGCAGGGAAATTTGCTCATTTGTTTGTGTTATAGGTAGATTTTATTTTACAAGGAACTTTTAAAAAGTGAATAAACTTAATTGCATAAAATGAGACTGTTGAGAGGCAAAAGTGTCAGAAATAAAATAGAACAAAAAGTAAATGGGAGAAATTTTATTTTATATATAGACAACAGAACAAATAACTCTCAAACTACAAAGAGATGATCAAATCAGAAAGAAAAAGATGAACCAATAAGAAAGTGGGGAAGTGATATGGTAGACATTTCACAAAAGAAAAAATTTAAAAGTGCCATGAAATATATGATAAAATGTTCAGCTTCAAATAAAAGCAAAACCATCCATCATTGGGGAGTATTAAACATATTATGGTATAATTGATTCAGTATTATATGACTACTAAGGATGAAGAAAAACTAATGATGAAAATCCCTCTATTTATACATTAAGTAAGAAAATTGAATTATAGAACATTTTCCTGATCCCATTTTTGTTTTAAAATTATGATATTTGTGTATACATGCATACATAGGAAAAAGTTTGAAAACAAAACTGAAGAACATTTGCATATGAAAAGCTCTAAGAAAGAATATCAGTTGGTAGGTGAGCAGCAACCTTCAGAGGGTGCTTTCTGCTCTTCTCTGCCCTGTGTGCTCTCTCTTCCCAAGCCTGGGAGGGAGCTCAGGGGCACTCTTCCAGATTTGTGAGTTGCAAGATAGCAGATAGGAGGCAGTGATGATACAGTGAGAATCCAAAATAGTGAAGTCATTTGGCATTCTAGACCAGTGTTGTAGGATACATTCTGGAAAGCACAGATGTGAAGACCCTTAATTTGGGTTGAAAATACATTTGCCCAGAGATGGCGCAGAAACTGGCTTAGCAGCTATAAATATGAAAGTGGCTTGGAAGTGTTATTTACTAGGAAAGCAAATGAGGGCTGTCCCCCAGAGAAATAAACAGGCTGTGATATAATCAAGGGGCATTTATTTGGGAATAAGAATAATGATCCCAGACCACTACCAAGGGGCATTCCCATCAGAATCAGCATAGGGGAAACTTTAAAGGATCATGCAGAAGATGGTCTGAGTTGAGGTCATTTGTGGTAACACTTGTGTACATTTGCCTGTCACTGATGGGTGGGTGAAAGTCTCCATACCCTCAGTTTGGGAGTCTGTTGCCAGCATTGGCAAATGATCTCTTGGTTTTTTCCCCACAGTCACTGAATGGCTGAGGCACCTAGAAGTCTCAGCCTAGAAACTTAGAGGCAAGCCTAGAGTCTGTTCTACTCAAAACAGGTTTCACTAGGGTCTTAAGTGGGAGGTAGCTACAGATGAGGGTGAACGGTCTTGTTCTCAGGCAGAGCCATCCACAGGAGCCAGGAAGAGATGGGCTCTGAAACCACAGCCCAGAAAGGACTGTGGAAGGTCATGTGACCACTTACCCCATAGAAGCCCATGTAGACTTTGCCATGTGAGAGGAAATGGATTCGTTTTGCAATCTGGTCATAGAAACACTGGTAGGAAGAAGTTTTAGGAAGAATACCACTTAACTTGGTGCAAGACCTGCCAGGCTGCCTCTTGATGGTGCATTAAATATTCACATCACAGACCATGTTTTAGAGTCTGGATTCCTTACTCAGATATAAAGTCAGACTTCAGAATTTTGTGATACAGAAAATTACATCCCCCCCTTCACTCCCCTCTCCCCCCCGTGCAGCTTTTATTACTTGCCAGTATATGTGTACTGCTTATATAGTGCTTGGGAAGCAGTGACTCATGCTAAGATTTTTATTGTTGTTTCTCTTTCTTTACAGAATGTCCCCACCATTGGTGTCATTGCCATCGTCTTAGCCACACATCTGTGTGACGAAGTCAGCGTGGCGGGCTTTGGATATGACCTCAGCCAACCAAGAACACCTTTGCACTATTTTGACAATCTCTGCATGGCTGCTATGAACTTTCAGACCATGCACAATTTGACAACAGAGACCAGCTTCCTCTTGAGGCTGGTCAGAGAGGGCGTGGTGGAGGATCTCAGCGGGGGTATCCATGGTGGATTTTGAACACAGAAAACCTCACTTGAAAATGCACCGGACTCTGAGGGCTGTTTTTCATAGCCTTCTTGATGCATTTCATCCTGCAAATACTTTAAAGTGCAGCTAGTGTTTTTAACTTTTAATTTAAAAGGCAAAAGAAAACCCGTTTAGCTATTCCCATTTCCCCCCCTTATTTATTTGAGATCAGTGTTTTTGCACAAAAAGTTTTGTAAGTTAATCTTGAGAAATGAATTGGAAATGCTTCTGAAAGAAAATTGTACGTCTTGATGTCTTACTGTATTTTAAGAAAGTTATTTAATTTGTAAAGACTCTGTCCATGTCTGCTGTACATAGAATATCAGGTAGTTAAGTGTAAGGAGAAGGAAGTCAGTCCCTTGATGACAGTCCCGAGTGCCTAATTCTGGTTCTCTGACTCTGTTTCATGCTGGAGGCACTTCCAGGATAACTGCTCAGTAGTTAAACCACTGGTACTGCTTTGGCTGCGCTGCTGCATGAGGCCTGAGTTGGAGAAGTTCATGTTCCCACTCTGTGGCCTGTCTGCTTTCAGGAAGCAACCAGGGGAGCTATCCTGAAGGTCCTGGTCACAGAGGGACATAAAAGACATTGCCTGTGACCTTGGAGTACTGTGAAGCTGCTCTGGGCTGCAGAAGCCATTGTCTTTCTTACAGCTGTGACGACGCATGAATTCTTCAGTTTTTGACTCCTCTTCCAAAGTACTTAAATGTTAATCTAAGGTGTTCCAATGTCTGTCTAAAGTGGCTTATAAAACTTCAGACAAAAACCTCTGTTATCCAGAGCCCCTATACAAAAACAATCATGTTTCCTGAAATACTGAAATGAAATCCTTCCAGTCTTATAAATTGCCTATTTATGAAAAAAATTTTGAATGCCTCCCTGGCAGTGTGTACCAGTTCATACGCTGGTCCTAAAAAAAAATAAATAAATAAATAAATAAAAGGAGCTCTTACAGTCTGAGTTTTTTGAGTGTGTTTGCTTTTAAGAAAATGAAGTCCGTTAATTGACCTAAAATGTCTTTGGATGCTGCCACTAGGCAGAGACCTCACTGTGGATGCTGTCATGAGGGACACGAAGTGAGGATTGCCTTGTCCTGTGAGGGCCTTCATCCCAGACAGCTGCAGACTCTTCTGGAGAGTTGTTGGGTGCCCCCGTCCTGAGAACAGGCTTGGTCTAGCTTCCGCTCCTAATCCTTGTAGCCTGTAGCCCCCGCTGTCAGATCTGCTGCCCCCTGCTCCCTCCCTGCCGTGCCTCACTTCTCTCTCATTGCAGCTGGTGCCACAGCTGTCGCCCCCTCAGTACTCGTTTTTAACTATAGCCCCAATACAGCTCCAGTTCCCAGCATGTTCTCATGTGCCACAGCACAAGGTCATGGCATTCACACAGCTCCTGGGGCTCCTCAACTCCGGGGTCAGCTGGGAGTGGCCAGTGTAACAAAACAGCATTGCTCTAGTTCTGTGTCTTAGAATTGTCTGTGGGTTTTGCTTTCTACTCTGTAAGATGGTTTAAGAGAAGAATGCTTTAAAAAGTCTCATCAGTTAAATGACTTAGTTTTGAAAATTGAGGATAGTCCGCAACTGTCCTGTGACTCAGGTAGGCCAGGTCTACAGCCTGTATCTGTAGCTGTTGTCTGTCAGGGGCTATGTAGACAAGCCTGAATTTATATTTAAAAGAAAAGAACAAGCTAGGGTTTGATCCTTGGACAACTCCCCCAATGGTGTGAGCATCTCCCCATAGGTACCTGTGGACTCAGTCCCTGAACCTGGAAGGCCGCTGGGAAGTGTACAGCTCAGGATCCAGCACCTGGTCAGTTCAGGTCAGCTTCAACTGTCCGGCCTGACCCCATCCCAGCCCTCCTTCTCTGTGTTGTCCTTTCTTTCATCCTTATAAGCTTTGCCCATATGCCCCTCACCTTTTAATTACTAGCAGGCAGTAAATACCCAAAATGAATAAGAGACATATTCTTTACAAAGACCTTTTATGGAATCCTCCAGCAAATGTGAGTTGACCAGAGACTACCTTCAAGAACTTCTAGCACTTTGGCAACAATTTGTGGGAAGTTTCTTCCTAGCTTCAGAGTTGCTCTTTAAACTACCCACATCCACATCCAATTTTCTGGGGAAAGACTTTTAGGTGCTTTACTGTGTCATCAGACAAATCTCCAGGGCCGAGATTTCACCACGCCTCTTGCAACTTTTCATAGCTCTTTAGGCACACACACACAAACACACATCACACATACACACACACATAACCCTCTTGTATGGATGTCATCATTGGTTTTGAGGTAACAGGAAGCCTACACATGTTCTGTATTTTAGCATTCCATTGGAACTTTGAGCCACAGAAAACGTCAGTGAGTTTAGTCTTTTGTGTTTTGTATTACAAAGAGCATCGTCTCCAAAAATGTTAGAAAAAAGGTGCTTTGGGAACTGAGATGAATATCTACCGATGACATTTATCGTGTTTGTAGGCAAAGCTAACTCAGTGGTCTCCTGAAACTGCCTTCTTGTGCTCTTGGTGTTTGTTGCCTTGCTGGCTCCACTTCTCCTTCTGTGTCACACTTTTTTTTTTCATCTCCCTAGAGTGTATTAAGAATGCATTGGTTATGGGGCCTCCCCGGTGGCGCAGCGGTTGAGCGCTGGGTTGCGAAGCTGCCTGCAGCCTCTGCAGCCAGTTTGATCCCCGGCTGCTCCCCGGCCACCAGAGGAGGGTCCCACATGGCGAGCAGACCTCTCCTGCCGCCCGCTGCTCCCCTCAGCAGTGTACTTCGGTCCTTCTGCCTGCTCTGCTCCCCGCTCTGGCTCTGGTGAATTCTCTCACCCTCCTGCGCTTCTGACTGTACCCAGTGCATGTATAAACCAAACAAACAAATAATAAATAAATAAATAAATAAGACATGCCTCTAGAAAATTAAAAAAAAAAAAGCTCACATTTAAAAAAAAAAAAAAAAGAATGCATTGGTTATGTTTAGTTCCACAAATTTGGAAGGTCTCATCATTTGATGAGGAGCTGTCACCCAGTATTCTGACTGGACTGCATAGGCTGATCAATGACCTTTCGTCATTAACAAGCAGTATATTTGTGGACTTAATTACAAAAGAAAATAGTGCTCATTCCCTAGTTACCCCAAGTTATTAAAGATTTTTAAAAGCGAGGACCACTTTGTTTTAGTTACATTCTACTCCCAGCACTTTGGGACTTACATCAAAGGAATTACTGTATTTGCTGCATTACTTCCTCACAAGAACCTTTTAGACCAGCCCTGTAGGAAGGTTAAGAAATGGCAACATTCTCCTCCTCGGCAGGTTTACAGCCAAGTGTGAGTTATTTTTTCTTCCTTTCCTTGGGACACTTCAGTTCAGTCCATTGAGAAAGAAGAAAAGGCTGGTTCCTGTGCTTTTGCAGAATTCCCTTTAGAATGAAGTAAGCTTTTAGTCCCTTGCGTAGCAAGCAAGAACTGTGACCTCCCTTTCATTCACACACGGTAACAAAATGCTCCCCTGAAACAAAGGACCCTGTGTTTGCTACCCGTGGGACCAGCGCCTCTTCCCAGGCTCTGGTCCTCCCTGAAGGCGCTGAAATGACCCACATTCAGCTCTTGGACTAGAACACAAACAGGAGGCAGATCCCAGTACATAGAAGTCACCCAAAAATGCCCCCATCCGTCCCCTCCCTTGGAGGGCGGTCACCCTGACCTAACCTTTTGATCTTTATTCTCTCCATTCCTACTTCTCAAGGTCATTTTAGACAGGTGGATTTGTGTTCTCAATACAGGGTATTTGTCTGTGTTCCCCTTCAACCAACAAGACTGAAATAAGCTAGGAAGGACTATTCATGAAACATACCCACACAGCTTTTATTGACTAGAAATGAATATTCCTCAAAAGGGAATTGCAGTCTTAGTGGTTTAGCTTTCATTATCAGAATGGTTAGAGTCGACTAGTTCCCAATACTAAATACCAACATTTTTAGCAAAGAAGAAAAGCCTCCTGTGGTGTACTAAAAGTGAATCACATGGAATTCAGTTGTGACTTTAAAAAAATAGATTTTTCTAATGAGTTGTGTCAATAAAACCTGTAGGAAGCTAGGCAAGTTTGTAAATTTCCTTGTGCCTAAAAAAGTGAGATTTGAGTTTCGCTTTGGTGTTAAGCTGCCATCCAAGCTTTGGCTGATGTCACTGTGATAGCCTTAGTGTAGGTGGAAAAGTAACTGAATTGTCAGAAAACTAAACCTTAAACTATTTTGTAGATGCTAAAAACTGATTGTAAGCTCTAAAACACCAATAGATTCCAGCCCATCCGCTATCGCCTGGCTTATGTTTCTTGAGTTAGCAAAGAAAATCCATTCCAAAAATTTTGATATTAAAGATAACGAGCTCATTTAAAATGTTGGCTAGCCATTGATATGAAAGAGCACTTTAAATTACCAGCAGTAATATAAACGTGACAGAGGACAAATGATGGCAAGTGTGCGGTGAAGGATTTTGAATAATAGGATTGCTATACTCATTGTTTTATATACTTTTCCTAGTGACCTACTTTGTATTTTTTAAAGTATTTATCCCAATATATTTGGAGTCACTTTTAGAAGAGGTTCTCCTGACCTTTTCCATCTCAGCTCGCAGTAACTTCAAAATCTCTCTAGCATCTTCCACAGACGTCCCTCCACAGAGAGCCAAGCCTTGTCTTCCTCGCTATCCATCTCCCAGCGTATGCCCTGTGTTCAACACTGATTTCAATTCCCTCCAGCTAGAAAAAACCATTCCTCTTAGGAAGACAGCAAAATTGGGCTATTAATTTAGGTAAGTCTGGCCAGGAGCAAGACGCCAGTTTGAAAGACCACTACCTTATTCCTACTTGTCAGATATTCAAAACTCCCTACAGAAACAAAGGACTGTCTGGCTTTGGGGGGCCAATTTCGAATGCTCCCGAAGAAAAGGTAAGATTTTAAATATTATTTAACATTGAAATAAGAAATAAAAGAGGAACATTTTATTTAGATCACTTCATTTCTTTCACCTTCTTAAAGTCCTTATGAGTAGATATGTGACCTCTTTATGTAACATACTTGTACTTAAGTAGCCCTGCAGCTGTATGAACTATGCTGGGGAGAATTCAAAACTTCTATCAACACCCACTGATGCAACTTTGTTGTAAGAGCGAAAGAAGAGGGAAATAATTTGAATTGCTGTGCCTATGATCCAACAGCCCAAAGTTGGTGTGTCCTGTGGTGTGGCCGCAGGCACAGTGGCAGTACTGGTCCACCATCAGCTCTGTGGGGTCCTCTGTGTTGCCATCATGTCTAGAGAGTTCAGACTTGTAAGAACAAAAGCCATGCTGAGACTTACCTTCTCTAGGTCCACGCCCACATTTTGCAAAACCTGAAACTGAAATCCAACCTAAGGATGGCTTATTTTCAAATGGACAAAAATAAATCAGGTGCTAGAGCAGAAAAGTGAGACTAATGGTGGGGGCCCACCTAGAAGAACTCAATTCTGAGACTGTAGAGAGACCATCCTAGCACTGTTCTGTTCTCTGAACACCCTTTGTTCAGACTCTGAGAAGCTGATACTCTACCCACGTTCTGGAGAGACCCCCCTGGCTGTATCTTAGCAGCCAAGCATCGCCCTGCGCCAGCCCTGCCAGCTCCTCTCCTGCTCCCCTGGCAAGGCCTTCCTTAGTACCAATAGCCTTCGAGAAGCCACGGCTGGACCCTGTCAGACAGACTGCAAACAAAATGGACCTTGTCCTACTACTCTGGAGTTCAAAGGGGAAAAGCAGTTAAAGTCTAGATGGAAAAGACAGTAAAGATTTAAATATGACAAGAGTAGGTGTTACAGCAGAGGGAAGTGTAGCTGGAGTGAGTCAGGGAGGCCAACCTAAGACTAAAGGGTGTCAGAGCGGCAAGAAAGGGGTAGAGGTGATGACTGCAGCGCTAACAGATCTGCCCGGGTGTGGGGGTCACACAGCACGACATGATTTATCAGACCAGAGGGCTAGAATAGATTCTAAGTGCAGCTTCCAGAGGGGTGAAGCCCTGCAGGCCGGGCTGAGGAGATGAACAGCAGGTTGAAGAGCACTGAGGAAGCCACTAGAGGTACTGATGGACCTGCTCCAATGTACACTGAAAAACATCCCCGTGGCTATAGGTGGATGGAGAGTGGAGGGTTAGGTGGGTGGGGAACCTGAGGCAGAGAAAAGATGGGGAAAACAAGGGAAGTGACTGCACTGTGGGCAAAATGGGAAAGTGGGTGTGTGGGAGCCCTGGGCCTGGTAGAATTCTGCTGCTTTTCTAACCTCATCAGAAGTGATTGGAGAGAGGCTGGTACAAAAGCCAGAAGGCGACGAGCTAGCCCTACTTCTGTCATGACACCCTCTTTACTTTGGGGCCAGTCACAGCTGTTCTCTGGGCTTCTCATCTGTTAAACAGGGCACTGACCCGACCCCAGCAAACATTTCCCTTTGATAAAAAGAAAACCATCAACGTTAAAGGGAGTAGCTGGTTGAAGGGACCACAGTGCCATCTGGTGGCCATAAGTTGTGTGCACAGCTCCCCCAGCACGGGGTTGGAGGTGGCCCCAGAACAGAGGCTTGGACTCCTTCCTCTGCAGGTGCGGGTCCCTTTGCTGGCTGGCACACCCTCCTCAGCTGCCGGGGCACTTCTCTTTCCTGTGCTACCTCTGACCACATCCTCCCCACTCCTCTGCCCTTGATCCTCTCTTCTTCCCCTTTCACTGTAAACCTCTTCATGGAAGACCACCCTCTCCTGTTATGAATGGGATTCGCATTTTGATGTTGCCTTTTTGTAGTCCCATACCCCAGCAGGCCTCCAGAGCCCCAGCCAGGCATGTCCACCTCCTTCAGAACATTGCCTCCTCCCTGGGACAGCCTGCCCTGCTGACTCCACGGGCTGAAATGCTGTGTCTCACGCTGGAGCTCTTCCACTGTCTGATAAGCACCACTCACAGGCACTAGGACACAGTCCTGATCCACTGCTGGCAGGTCAGGTGAATTCTCCCTCTGCAATGTCTTTTCCATCCAAACTTGTCACATGTTAAATGGATTGCTTGGAAGAGTGACTGTGCAGGAGGCCATGGAGCGCCCACGCACTCTGCAGAGTCCAGCTCTGCCTGCTGCTTCTCTCATCTGCTGGTCCCTGCCCACCCAAGCCGCCAACTCCTAGGCCCACCATCAGGAAGATTTTCTTTAGGATACAAATAGTTTGCCAGCACTGGAAAAACATTTAAACCTACATACTCACAGAAAGCCAAAAATAAGAAATTAAAATTACCCATATTCTCATCTGAATAGGTCTATCACAAATAAAGAGATCAAATTAGTAATTAATAAACTCCCACAAAAAAGATAGCCCAGGACCAGATGGCTTCACTGATGAATTCTACAAGATGTTTAAAGAATTAACACCAATTCTTTACAAACTCTCCCAAAATATAGAAGGAAGAAAATAATTTTTAACTCATTTTACAAAGCCATTATTACCCTGATACCAAAACTAGAAAAGATATTAAGAAAACAACTGGTCAGTTTTTCTTATTATTATTGGTGCAAAATCCTCAGCAAAATACTAGAAAATTAGATTCAGCAATATATAAAAAGTATTTATATAATTAATGACCAGCGGATTATCCCAGGAATGCTAACTGGAGTGCCATGGTAATTTAATATCCAAAAATCCATTTTTGTAATATATCATACCAATAAAATAAAGGACAAAATTGAAATGAGCCAATTCCACTCTAAGCATAAGAGAAATCAAAACATACATCTACACAATAATTTGTACATGAATATTCATAGCAGCATTATTCATAATAAACAAAACATGGAATCAGCCCCAAATTCTCTCAACTGATGTGCAGATAAATACAAATAGTATATCCATACAATAGAATATTATTTAACCATAAAAAGGGAAAAAAGGCTAGGGCCTCCCCTGGTGGTGCAGCGGTTGAGTGCTGGGCTGCAAAGCTGCCTGCAGCCTCTGCAGCGTCGGTTCGATCCCCGGCTGCCAAGACATGGCGCGGCAGATCTCTCCTGCCGCATCCGCTGCTCCCCTCAGCAGTGTATTTCATCAGTCTGCCTGTTCTGTTCCCCGCTCTGGCTCTGGTGAATTCTCTCACCCTCCCACACTTCTGACTACCCAGTGCTTGTATAAGTAAATAAATAAATATTTTTTTTTTAAAAAAAGGGAAAAAAGGCTAATACAACATGGTTGAACTGTGAAAGCATTATGCTGAAGAAGTCAGTCGAAAAGAACATATCTTATATGATTCAGTTTATATGAAGTACATAGAATAAGCAAATCTATAGACAAAGAGTAGCTTATTGGTTGCCTACAACTGTGGATGACAGCAGATTGGGGAATTACAGGTAAGCAGTGCTGGGTTTTGAGCACTTGAGTAGTGAAAATGTTCTCCGATTAATTATGGTCATGAATGAACAGCTCTATGAGTATACTAAAAATCATGGAATTGTGCACTCAAATGAATTCTATGGTATGTAATTATATCTCAATAAAGCTGTTAGTGATATTGCTCAAGTTGTTTTCATCCTTATGTAGACACTAAATTTGTGGGCTGGGAAGGCTCCTCAGAATCCAGGACATCTTGTGTGGCCACTTAGGAGCTAAAGGTCAAGCATCAGTGCTACTAACTGTGGCCAATTTGCTACTAGCTGTGGCCAATCTCTCTGCCCCATACCCCACCTCACCCCAAGGATGCGTTCAGCTGTCCTGCTGCCTGGATCGGACTCCACTTCTAAAAGACATCCTGAACTTCTAGATTATGGATGGCTAATACTGCAGCTGCCACAGCATCACACTGGGCAGCTGCCCATCGAATACATGAGGCATGTCCTCCAATCTGGGTAGATGCTGTCGCTCACTCTGAGGCTGCATGGCCACTAGCTGCAGGCACAGAGGCATCCAGAAGGTCAGTGGGGGCAACATCATCTCCTCCACCCAAGGAAGCACTCCCGACAACTGCCTGCAGAGGGCCCCAAGGCCAGAGTCTGATGCCTCCTGCTCTCCCAGAGAGAGCGGGAGCCACATTCCATTTCTGCTCTTTTCCAGGCTACAGAATCTCCTGTTACCAGACCACTGGGTCCAGGAAGCTTTGGCAAGGCCCTGGAGACTGGATCACGTCACATCTCATGGCCACAGAACATTTTCCTTCATATGTCCCAGATCCCAGTCACAGAGACAGACTGACAGACAAGACAGGAGCCAGGGGAGAGGGAGAGAGAGAGAGAGAGGCGACTGATAGCCACACATAGGGAAGCTGACCTAAAGTGGGGTCACAAGCAGAGGCAGATTTGACTGCATACAGTGGAGTTTAAGCTCCAGAGTTCTTGCCTGTTCGGGCTCTTTTCAATTCCACTGTAGCCTGAAATAATACTTGTATGGTTTTATTTTAAATTGGTTCAGGAGTGTTTTGTTGCCCAGAATGTGCTCTATCTTGGTGTCCCAGTAGGCTTGGGCTGCTACAGCAAAAGACCACAGATTGAGTGGCTTAAAGAACAGAAATTCACTTTCTTACGGAGCAGGAGGCTGGAAGCCAGAGATCGAGCACAAACAGGACGGGTGTCTGGCCCATCTCTCCCATGGGTGATGTGTGCTCATGTACTGTCTCTTCTTGGATGGACACTGGTGTATTGGATCAGGGTTCTGTTGTTAGCATCTCATTTAACCTTAATCATGTCCTTGGAGACCGCAGCTCCAAATACAGCCACACAGGGGGTTAAGGTTTTAACCCATGAATGGGGATGTGGGTGGGGAGTTGGACACTTGGGGAAGGTTCTGTGTGAGCTTGAGTGGAAAGTGTGTTCTGCTCCAGCAGGATGAAGCAGTCCATAGATGTCACTTGAATCTATACAATCGAAGGTGTTGTTCAGTTTTAGTTCTATAATCACTGATATTTTACCATCTGGATTTTTCTGCTGTTCAGCTTTTTTCTTATTAGAATGGGAACAATAATGTCCAAGCTCTGTACATGTTGGAGCTGAAGCAGAGGACCCCTGATTTGTGTTTCGTACCGGAGGGAGTTACAGACAGGAGGTGGGGTGGGGGGAAGAGCTGACATCTACCACCCAGGGTGCCCTTGGAAATGTAGGTCAATGAAACCACCTCATCTGTGTACATTGAAGAAAAAGTTGCCTTTGGAGTGAAGAAAATAAAGATGGCATGGAAATAGGGACAGAGAAGGAGGAGGAAGTGGTTTCTGAGAGGATCCTGAGTCAGTAGCCCCACTACCAGGGAAAGAAGGCAGCCTGGTGTTCCCACAAGGTTTCCAGAAAGAGGGTTTACAAACTCAGAGAGACCCTGAAGCATAAGCATGAGGGAGACCTGGGGGGCTTATTTTCAATATGCAGGTTGGATACCACCAGGTCAGAATTTTCAAGATGTTTCAATGGCTAACAAAACCAAGTAGACAGGATATTCAGTATTGAACTGCTTACCAGTTACCAAAATCTCTATCAGGCACTGTGCCGGGCACTTTTCAAACATTATCCCTAATCCTTACAATAAACCTGTAAAGGCCTGTGCTATCCCCATTTCACAGGTGGGAAACTGAGGCCCCAAGGAGAAAGAAGACTTACCTACGCCAACTGATGAGTCTGAAGGAGGGGAATCATTTTATAGATGAGGCAGCAAAAATTCAGAAAGGTGACATCACTTGTTCAAGCTCACACTGAGGGTAGCCAGAGGGCAGGGAATTGGGTCAATGTTACCCCTTCATGTCATGCAACCTTGCACAGATACCTCCCTGCCTGCCTGGAGTCTGGGGCCTTGAGTTCACCCACCCCAGAGATGTAGGCAGGCCCTGGTAGGGAGCTTGGTCTGCAGAAATCAGGAAACTATGGGACCAGCTCACCCAGCCACAGGCTGAATCATTCAGCAATGGGCGGACAGCCTGCGGGGATCATGTTACTCCCGCAGGATCCAGGTGGCCCCGCCAAGAGGTGGTCAGACACTGGCTGGCATTGCTGGCAGAAGTCAGACTGCGAAGAATCCCAAACTGGATGATCAATTCAATGTTGTGTGTTTTTTACCACAACAATAACAAAAAAAGAATCTTGAACTTCCTTGCAGCGTTGTTGAGAAAGAGCAAAAAAATTGGGGATTACCTAAATGTCCAACAATAATAGCCGCTGTTCCCTGGGTTCTTGCTACATGACAGGCGATATTCTGAACACTCCATATGCACTGTCTCCTTTAATTTTCATAGCATCCTAATGAGGTGGGCACTATAACTATCTCTATTTCACCCATCAGTAAACAGACACAGAGGTTAGCATTTGGCCCAAGGTCACATATTTTGCATGTGGTGAAGCTGGGATTTGCAGTTTCATTCCAAAGCCTATTGTCCTGACTATTTCTGTTATTTCAGTAGGAGATAATAATCTGCATTTCCATTGGGGGAGTTCCCTTGTTGGAACCACACAGCTCCAAATCTGTAACTTTAAATTTTTGTCTTATATAAAGTAGAGAAATTCAATCACAGAACAGTATATATAGTATAATCTTATATTTATATAGTATAATCTTATATTTTGAAGAGATATAGCTATTCAGGAGCACAATCTTAGTACTTAGGCAAATGTAGTATGGATATACCTGTCTATGACCTAAGACAAGGCAATTGCACTTCTGGTTATTTATTTTTATTGCAGATAAATTCTCACAAGACCTATAGGATAAATACATATATGAATATTTATCACAGAATGTTGGATAACAATCTGGGTGTCCACCCTGGAAGGAGAGGATAGGAACAATATGCCTGAAGCACACCCCATGAAGCATGAAGAAGTAGCTAGAAGTGACAGATCGAGTGTAGACACTAAGAGATGAATCAATCTTAAAATCAAAAAGTTGGTCACAGCAAGCAAATGAGGATGAGATCTGTATTGGGCAGTGTCCAATCAGCAAAATGGAAACCACTTTACGTTACCAACAGAGAGGATTCATACACAGCATTAATGATAAAGGACTTAGAATTGCTGTAGCAACAAAAGTGGAGGGTAAGGCTGCCTTCAGAGTGGACCTACAGGAAGCAAGAGGGAAATGGTGCTAGCGGAAGCTCCTCTGGCTGTTGCTGCAGTTGTTACCTTGCCATCACTGCCGCCATTGCTCCTAGGAGCACAGCTGCCAGAGGACCCCACCCCCCAGAAAGCTTCTCTGTCTCCCCTTTTCAGTCTTCCACCATTGCCTCTCATGGGCAGAACCTAACCAGTAGCGAGGCAAGGGAGTCCAGGAGTTCAGATTTCACAGTGGTGTAGACGGGCGAGTGAGACACGACGGGCACAGGGCAGCATGTCCACCCCGGGCTCCTCCTCATCCATACAAGCCACAGTAAACCTCCCAAGTGAAAAACAACAGCCACACCCCACGCATCTGTCAGCAGGATGCATTCATGATACATATAAACCAGCTAGTCTTGCCCCCCTCCACAAGCATCAAGCGCAAAGTCCACTGGTTACTGCCTCCAGTCCTGTGCAAGGGTAATTCCTCTTCCAGCTCAGTCATCAATCCCATCTGAATTTTCTGTTACCTAGAAACTATATTGTAAAGTTACACACCGCCCTTTCTTATGCAAATCATAGGGGTAAGACAGCCAGGGAAAGGACCCCTGTCTCCAAGGAAGGGAACTGGTGCTGCTCCAAAGCTCAGCTCTGTAATGGTCACGGGACCTTGGCTGAAATCAGCATTTCTGTGTCGTTAGGCCACAAAGATGTGCCATTTCCACAAATGGCCCTTGGGGCTTCATATCTGCACACCCAGAAGCGTCTTCTCCGGTTGTAGAGCGCCGAAGTGGGTGCGCAGGTGGGGGTGCTGACAAGACAGAGATCGCTGGGATAAGTGAGGGAGGTGTGAACCCATTCTCTGGGGACCTTGATGAAGACCCTAGAAACCCAGGCCCCTCACCCCAAATTATCCAGCACTGTGGTTCATAGTGCGGCTGGCCTCTGGGGCCAGTAGCGCCTACTACTGCCTAATAGACATGTGGCCTCAAGCTAGTTCCTGGGCTTCCAGGACTGCTCATCTGCAAAAGAAGATGAAATGAGATAATCAGTTTAAAGCACTCCATAAATGTTAACTATTAGCATTAATAGCTGTCCCTGTGAATTATTTATTTTCTGATTGAGGGACATTCAGAAAGGACTTCTTAAAGCTATTTAGGTTTTAAATGAATGTTCCTTTCATGAAGATGGAAATAACCTAGTTATTCTTAAACTTTTATGTTCAGTTTACAAATCTTGTTATTCTGTGAATATATATGGCAAGATAAGAGCAATGACCTTCAATTTGCTTAGATTAATGATCCATTAACACAACTTAGGGTAAAGACCCTAAGCTCCCTTTAAAAATCATTTGCAAACTTAATTAATTGAATTCCCCTAAACACTTCAAACTGCATTTACAAATTTAACACATTAAATTTCCTTTGTAAGCACTTCGGTTGCCTAGCAAAGCAAACTCATGATTCTAACAAGCAAAATAGCTCCAAGTAATAATTACAACAGCTTCAGAAAGAAAACACCAATTTTCTTTAAAAATCTCATTAATATTTACAAAAATGGAGTCAAATTTTCTTTTCCTTTACAACTTAAAATTACAAGTCTAAATTCTTTTTTTTAAGATTTATTTATTTATGCATACAAGGACTGGGGTACAGGCCAGAGGTGCAGCGGGTGAAATGATTCACTAGAGACAGAGTGGGGAGCAGAACAGGCAGACTGACTGAAAATACACTGCTGAGGAGAGCAGGGGGTGAGACAGGAGAGGTCTGCTGTGCCATGTGGGTAGCTCCCTGGCTGGTCAGGGATCGAACTCGTGTTGCAGAGGTTGCAGATTGCTTCAAAATGCTGTGCTTAACCCCTTGTGCCACCAAGGAGGCCCACAAGTCTAAATTCAGTGACATATTTAAAACTGCATACATCTGGCAAATCTATCAGTCTTTAATATGTTAGATTGTCTTAACTACAATAGTATTTTAAAGATACCAATATACACAGGTTATTGCTGAAGGTAACACTCAAGTTCGATCCTAAAGACTTAATTTGTGTTATCATCTACCTGTCTAAACCTAAACCTTCCCAGGTTGGAAAAGGGCCTTTGGAGAAGCAGAAGCACCATCTCCAGCAGGCTTGGGGCGCCACCCTCAGGAAGAGATGATACTGGGCTGGCAGTTGGTGTTCAAACGTGAATATTTTTTTGATGAGAGCTTCGAGGCTCAGGATTGCGTATCTGGGAGCTACAGAGCCCAGAGCGCTGCAAGACATTTTCAATACTTGAAACGAACAGATCCCTTCTTTTCATAGAGGATTGAGCCTCCAACTCAGGCTCCCAAGACATTAGCCCATTACCCAATTCCCATAATCTTTTTTTTTTAATAAATCTTTTTTTTTGTTTTGTTAAAGATTTATTTATTTATTCATACAAGCACTGGGTACAGTCAGAAGCACGGGAGGGTGAGAGAATACACCAGAGCCAGAGCGGGGAGCAGAGCAGGCAGAAGGACCGAAGTACACTGCTGAGGGAGCAGCGGGCGGCAGGAGAGGTCTGCGCGCCAAGTGGGACCCTCCTCTGGTGGCCGGGGAGCAGCTGGGGATCGAACCGCCGGCAGTTTCGCAACCCAGGCTCAACCGCTGCGCCACCGGGGAGGCCCTCCCATAATCTTTTTAAAAAACTTGTATTGGTTTAGTTGGGAAGTTGGTATGCCTCACTCCTCATGACCAACCCCTTCCGCCAAGTTTCTTCTACTGGATTCAATCAACCTACTCAGCGTCTGAGCCATGTCATGTTGGCTTCAGTGGCGGTGTGAAGGTGACTCAGCATATAGCATTTCCCCACAGGCACATGTTGCTGCCCAGCACAGAATTTAGAGAGGTAGGAACTTTCTCTGAGATAATTATTTGCCCATTTGTTCATGATATATTTTCCTCCCCTTATTCAACTTACCTTTCTGCCTTTTTTCAGCCCCCCCCTCCCCCAGGATCTTGAGCAATTTAAGATTAGGCTAGAGGCTAGAGAGAGAAGGATGTGGTCTGGGGACCCGCCCAGGAGTGTGACCCCCTCCTCCCCACTCACAATCCTGCTCACACACCTTCTCAGTGGTCAGGAGTAGCCATGTCCATCACCGCATGGGTCCAGTGCTATGGGGCCAGGCTATGTGGGGCACCAGAGAAGGGAATGGCATGGCCCTAGGGGCATGGGCAGTCCCGATGGCTGCCAAGTGCAGCAAGAAGGCAGCAGAGGCATTGACACACAGCTCTCACAGGGGCCCTGACAACTGAAGATTTAACGCGCCCCTTTCCCCAATTTTTTGATGTCATGTTAGGCTCCCGGGTTCTTGCACAGGCCTGGGGAAGATGAACCCATTGCTACTTCCAAAGGCAATTAAAAGTGAATTTATCAGCAGCCCTGGCAAGAGATGGAATCAGATTTAATGCTTACTTTGTGAAATAAAGAAAAGTGCTATTTCCGGCATCCCTGAGTCCAGTTGGATTCATGTAAAACGAGTCCATCTGGAGAGGAAGAGGATGGATCTAGCTGGTCACGCAATAGCTGCGGAAACTTGAGCAAGTTATTTCACTTCTCAATGCTCAGTTTTCTCATTTGTAAAATGGGAATGAGCTTTCCACCTACCAGGGCCCCTCCCAGGTGGAGTGTGACCACCCCCGACCTCACTGAGCCTAGCACAGATGTAGGCAGCAGCTTGCGCTGGCCCATCCTGGCCAGCAGAGGGCGCAGCCATACCGTGCAGGCTGTTCCTGCTTAACACCGACCCCCCCCCCCCCCCTCCCCAGCTCAAGGCTGTCGCTCTTTCTCTTTCTCCGCTGCCTGGGGCCAAATGTGGTGTCCACATCCATCCTTCTCTCTGTGAAGTGATCCGGATATCCGGGTCCTTAGGTTTCACCAACCTATAAACATAAAATGACACATGTCCAGGTTCTCTGTCCCCTGAAGCTCCCACTCACAGATTCTCAGCTTCCTCAGCACTGTGCTCTGTTTGGAAGCCCCTGGGTAGCTCACACGTGGGCCCCAAACCAGTATGGACCCACAGGACACCACTGTAGCTCTGCTAGGCATCTCAGGTGTGCTATATGGTCTCTGTGTAACCATATTCACTGCAGCTTCCACCCGCATGTGGACTCCTCCCTCAAGGGTCAAAGCTGAGAAGTGGTCCAGGCAGAGAGGAAGAGGTCCACAGAGGAAGAGCGCTCAGCTATGAATGAGTCCTACAGGGCCCAGACCAGAAGACATCAGCCTCCCCATTGTGGATTCCTCCCTTCTCACAACTGGGGAGGAGTCACTAGGTCATGGCTTCAGGGCCAGCTCCCAACTCCCTGGAGAGTCCAGGTCACCCCAACTGTATGACTCCTACTTATACAAACCCACACTTCAGCCCCTATAGCCTCCCATTCCTCTCATGTCACTTAGTCTTGAGGAATTAAGGCAGCTACTATCACTCCCACGGGGAAACTGAGGTTCAGAAGACATTAAATAACTTGCCCCAAACCTTTTAGAACTGTAGTACTAGGACTGAACCCAGACCTCCAGAAGCCTGGAGGTCCAGACACAGATCTTCAGGTCAACTATTTCCAAGACACAGTTGAGACTCTTGAATGTGGGCACTGGGGGTTGTGGCATTGAGGGGAAGCTGCCCAGCAGAAGTTCAGAGGATTCCCTATGTGGGTACAGATGGACATGCCTCAAGCTGAGGTTGGCATCATGTGGTGCATGGGCGGGCCTGGAGGACAGATATCCTTTGTGGTCTGCCAGTTTGGGTGACCAAGCCAGAAGGAACTCAGCCTGCCCTTTCCTGAGACGCAGGGCTCCTGGGAGGCTCTGATTATAGAACCATTGAGGAAAGTGGAGGCAGAGGTGGGCCTGGTCCCAGAAGCCCCAGTGGCAAAGGAACTGGGGTCACACTCACTGTCTTGGTTGTTTCCTGGGCTGGTAGCAGATCTCAAGATCATGGGGCTGATGTGCACCTTCCTTAAAGCAAGCTGGCTATTTCCCTCACACAGTCACTTGTGGTCACCTATCACCCCAGATGTGCCATAGGTAGCAATTTATTTCCCCGAGGGGGAGACCCTACTTTGTATAAGACACTAAGCCAGACCTAGACTGGCAAGGGTCTTGACAAGGGACCAGAACAAGGAAGACAAACACATCCACACTCCAGAGTGGCCACATGAAGGGGTCAGCTCTGCCCCTGAGAGAACCTCTCTGGAAAGGGGTGGCCAGGAAGCCCTAACACAGAGACATCGAACAGGTAGAGATTTGCACTGAGGGGATACGCTGAGCCAAGGCCAAGAGGTAAGAGAGGGTGGCAGGTTCAGAACCAGGGCTTGCCTGGCAGGCTGGGGTGGGAGGCGCTTGTGGACATGTGGCAGTGAGGAAACTGGGAAGGTGGGCTGAGGAAGTGGGGAGTTGCTGCAAGGATGAGGACTCCAGGGGTACTTAGAGCTGACCAGCAGTTCAGAGTGGCCACACAGCACCCTAGACTCCGAAACACGGCTTGGATTCAAATCCTGGCCCAGCCAAGCAATGGCTGTGTGACCTCAGTACTCTTTGGTACTTCAGTTTCTCACCCATAAAATGTTGTCAAAGTTTCCTCATGGGGCTGCCTAGAGGATTAAATGAATTACATCGTACACAGTGCTTAGCATTGTGCCTGGCTCCTGGTGGTGCTTTTACAATTACTTTGCATAAATAACAACGGCTACCACTTAGCAAGCAACCATGATATGCCTCTCTGACCTTTTTCTCTACTATACCCTCTCCAATCTTCACAGGAAGCCTCTGGGGAGCTTTCCATGATCGCACCCATTGAACAGAAGAGGAAAGAAAGGCCCGTGGCCGTGGTCTCAGAGAAGCAAAATGGTGGGCCCACTGCCCCCCAGGGGCAGCACCCTCCGGCTGCCTCTTTCTGCGGGGCCACGCAGAGTGTGTGGTTTATGGATCCCGGGGATTCTGAACCCAGCGTTGTGTGCCTGGTTGTCCGGGTAAGAGAAGGTTGGGCCCCTCCTAGCTCACGCTCCGCAGACCCCTCCTGGAGCCCACACCCCGGACCCTTGGTGTTGGGCGACACTACAGTGATGCCTGTTAAAACCCGAGCAGAGGAAAGAGTGGAGCCGTGAACAGAACAAATGTGTCCCTCGCCGCCTGATCCTCCCGGAGCCCAGCGCGCACAGACAGAAGTTGTGTACACAGGATTTTAGTATTTCCTCTCCGGCTCCAGCCCCAATTTGAGGGCCTGTAAAAGCTTGAATGGCTTCCAGTGCGGCGTGGTTTGCCTAAGCTAGGCTCCCGGCCCAGCGTCAAAGCGGCCCACACAGAGACCTGGGCGCCTGCTGGGGGCGCCTGGGGGGCCAGGGGGCGCCCACACCCCAGTCCAGGCCCAACCGCCCGCCGCCTTCTCGCCGCCGTGCGCGCGGGCGCGCGGGCTGCCCTGCCCAGGGCTCGCCGCGCTGCCGCCCAGCACCCCGGGGGGGGGGGGAGGGGGGGGCGGTGCGCTAATGGGGGGAGAGGGCGTGACTGCGTGACCCTTTCTGCCCCCCCTCCCCCGCCCTGTCTGGAAGAAGAAGGGGTGAGCTGGAACCTCGCGCTTCATTGGGGCGCACGTGGGGGCCCTGTGCCTAGCCGGAGGCCAGACTAGTCATCTTTTCTGAGCTCCCCTGGGGGAGAAGGTGGAGGAGAAAGTAAGGGTGTCTGTCTAGACCCTGTTTTTAAGCATGCACCCAACACCTCTGCCTCTACCGAAATCACCCACTAGCTGTGTGAATCTGCACAACTCACCCTCTCTGGGCCTCAATTATCTCATCTATGAAAAGAGGCAAGTGGGGCTCCACTCCAGCCACTGCCAGCTCCAGCTCCAACATCTTGGAGTCTGACACGGAATGGCCCCTGCTGCAGCCTGTCAACAAGGGGTGAGGGTGTATAAGATTTGCAGGAGCCAAGCAAATCTAGGTAAGGCTGCACAAGCTGCTTCTTGGTCGGTTGAGGGATTTTTAAAAAAAACTTACCTTGAAATAAATGTAGATTTGCAGGAAGGTGCAAAGATATGTTCAGGGAGGTCCCATGCACCCTTCACCCCGCATCCCCAATGTTTGGTCTTACATGACCACACTGTAATGTCAAAACCAGGAAACCAGTATTGGTAGAACCTTCAGATTTTACCAGAGATGCATGCACTTGTCTTTGATGCTCTTAACAGGGTCTTCTGAAGAACAGAAGTTTTTCATTTTAATACAATCCAATTTATCAGTTTTTCCTTTTGTGGATCCTACCCAAAGAGTTTTTTCCTATGCTTTTTCAAGTTTTATAGTTTTGTATTTAAGACCACTCAAGTCTATGATCCATTTTGAGTTAATTTTTATGAAGTAAAGTTAAGGTTTATTTTTTGCCTGGATATCCAAGGGATTATAAGAGCCATTTGAGCCAGTTTTTGTCATAGGAATGCTACTTTTACATGAAGGACAGGAGACCCAGAGAAACTGAATGGTTTTCCCAGGGTTACTGTTATCCTGTGACTGCTGCTCATTAGCTGTTTCCCACTCTGCCTTCTGGGCACACGGCAGGATCACACCTGTGGGCCCCTCTGTGCTTGGGAGGAACCATGTGATTCGTCTTGGCCACTGAGTTGTGAGCAGAAGTTATATGAGGTTCTCCCAAATCAGAACATATAAGTACCATTACAAGACCCTCCAGATCTCAGTGCCTCCCTGGTGGTGCAGGGTTGTTAAAGTCTCAGTGCTATCAAGTTATCACCAGCCACTGAAGCATGAGTTTGATCCCCAGCCAGGGAACTAACCCACGTGGCACAGCAGACCTCTCCTAGTTCACCCGCTGCTCCCCTCAGCTGTGTATTTCAGTCAGTCCGCCTGTTCTGCTCCCTGCTCTGTTTCTGGTGAATCCTCTCATCTCCCACAGCTCTGGCCTATACCCGGGTTCTTATATGCATAAATAAATAAAAATAAATCTTAAAAATATATTTAAAAAGACCCTCCAGATCTTTTCTGTCCCTATGTCACAGCAACCAGCAAATTCCAGCTTCAGTCTGAGTGGAGAATGGGGAGAAATGGAACAGAGCCCCCAGTGGACTCATGATGGGCATTTAGAATGAACAAGAAAAGAACTTTATATTTTACCCATTCTGCTTTTAGGGCCATTTTGTTACATAGCATGCTCCAGCCTATCCGGACTAATACAGTCACCCACTTGGATTTGGGAAGAATCTAGGTCTCCTCAATCCAGGGTAAGTGCACAATGCCGACCACTTTCATAGGCTTTGCCCATCTGTTCTCCAAGGTCCTTGTGACTCACTGTCACTTGCCATGAGAGGAGACCAGCAAGGTTTAGATGGTTCTACACCAGCCCTCTCTGGTACTAGAACATCAGGCTGCAATGTCCCCTGGCTTCCTGTACCAGCTTAAAACAGCCATCAGGGCCTTTGGTGATGGAGCGTATATCAAGTGATGCAGGGAGTCCTCCCCACACTGCTTAGTCACTCTCCTGACCCAAGGGATGGATTTACTTCCAAGGGCCCCTCTGAGAGAGACAAGGACAAATGGGGACCCACTGAGGCAAGCCCCTGGAATGGAAGCAGGGAAACACAGTAGATTTTGCAGTGTCAACTCCAGGGGCAGGATTTCTAAATTCTTGCTATGTCACCAGGAGCTCTATTTCAGGGAAAAACAAAAAAACAAAAAAACACCAATCCTGGCTGCCTGAGGGTATATTACCTGAGAAAAGTAATTTCCAAGACCTACCCAAGTTCCTATTGCAGATGCTGCCTTTGCCTACCAATATCCTTTTCCCCTTCTTCCTGTTAACAGACCCAATTTGCTTGGGATGGAAATGGGCTGAATGAACCCCAAGCAGAGTACAAGCCTGTCCTTTCATTTCTTAGCCTTTTGCATCCAGGAATGGGTCAAGAGATATAAATGGAAGACAGGTGTGTGAGTGTGGGGTGAGTGTGTGTGTGTGTGTGTGTGTGTGTGAATTTGAAACTCAAGTAAATCTTCTGATTCCCGATAAAAGGAGACAGATTTAGCTAGTATGGTCTTTTTCTTTCCGCTTTTCTGCCTCTTTGTTTTCTTTTGACTTTGGGCATGAAGCTAGGGTTATATCATCTAACAGCATGAAGAAGGGCCAAGAGAATCTCAGAGTTGTAGAGTTACGACAATATTACAACCACCATCTCCTGGTTTCTTAGTATAATACTCCCCTGTGGGTTGAATCCTCTATAGCCAGGTTTCCTGTTACTTGCTGCCAAATGGCTTCTTAATTTTTACAGTTCATAGCAGGGAATTTGAAAGAAAGGACTTTTTCTGGTTACCAATCCTTGTGCTTCTCTTCCTTCCTCAGCTGGTGCAATAATGTCCACAGATCAATTCTGTTACGTGAATTTGTTCGAGGTCAATACTGACCAGTAGAGGGAGGTCTGGTTTAAGCAGCTCCACATCCTGGCCTCTGCAGAAGGAGCCTGTTGTAGCTTCCACATCAGTTCCAGAACACAAACCTGAACGTGGCTCCTCTGTCCAAAGCTCTACCAGTTTCCTTCACACCGTACGAATGGCATTCAGATCCCATTCCCAAGCCCTCAAGCCCCTTCCCACCTTGAATTCATACCTTTGCTGCTTTAAACCCCCTTCCGTCTCAGCAGGCACCCCCTTCTTTGTGACTTAGCCCATCTCTATCACCCACCACGGACTGACATGATCGTTTCCACCTTTGCACTCTCTGCACACCACTGTTACAGCAGGTGACTACCACCTTGTAAACACTTATGTAAAAATCTCCCCTTCCAGAGATTACGAGCTCTGAGTCCTTGCTCTATGTGCCTTAGCCTCCAGCACAGCCAGTTCTCAAAAGACAGTCCTAAAGGAAACTCCAGTACTTTAGTTATAGTTTTGATATTAACCCTGTATTGACTCTTTGGTTTCTACATGGAGCCACTCTTTAAGCAATCTGTGAAGTTCCCCACTCTGAGGAAAGCGCTGACTTAGTTTCTTATTTGCTATATTTATTGAGCACTTATTATGTGCTTGTCTCAGCTCTAACCACAATCATGCTGTCTAACAAAATCCACAAAATCTCAGAGGCATACAACCATGTGATTTGTTGCTCATTTGTTTTTGGGTTGGCTGGAGGCATGACAAGGTGTTATCACAAGCTCCTTTTTTCAGATGAGGACACCAGAAGTGCCATAGCCCTCCCTTATCCACAGGGGATTCATCCCATGACCCCTAAGGGATGCCCAAAACTATAGGTAAATCAAGCTTTACTACATTTTTTTCTTATACACACACTATGATAAAATTTAATTTGTAAGTTAGGCACAGAGATTAACAACAAGAAGAAGAATAATTATTATTAATAATAATATGGAAAAATAATAATGGGAAATTATAATAATCTGTAATAAGAGTCATATGAATGCTCTTTCTCCTTCAAAATATCTTATTGCTTGTAATATTTCTGGACTGCAGTTGAAGATATATATATTCACACTGTATACATATGTGTATATATACACTATATATATACCTTTATATGTACATGTGTAACTTGCATGTATATAAAATATTTTTCAGAAATGATATGCAAAAGTTGAAAACATTGATGCCTCTAAGAAAGCAGTTATTCTGTTGACAGACGTGAGATGAGGCTTTTTTCTGTATTCCCTTTGTATCTCCTACTTTTGAATTATGTGCATGAATGATTTGAGCATATAGGCTGTAGTTCCTGGCATCTTCCTGTAGGAAAGCTACACAGACAAGAAAAAGGGTTCCAGCTCAAGTCCTGAGTCCCCAACTGATGGTATAGCCCCTTTTGCCACCTTCCCACCCGGGGCTTTTGAGGGCTCTGGACTCAGCCCTAATGGTGACTCAAAAGGAGGTTGGGATTGCCATAAGCTAATGTATGGAAAAGACTGGTGTTCATTCTTCCCCATTTCTCCACACTTTCCAATTCATATAGCTCCATCCAACTCCTTCAAGGCAGAAGAGGGAGGAACACAAGAAAAAAGGAGTCTGAAGAGTTTACTGCCATCCAGATGCCCTGAGGTGTAAAACTTCCTAGACATCTGCATGGCCCTCAGCCATGGAGGCTAGGGAGGCAAAACTCATCACCCCTCTGGGCCTTACTATCCTCAGAATGAATAGGGGTTGCTGACACCTAACCTGTATTAGAGGCTTGAATTAAATCAAATAAAAGATGTGAAGTCACATTGAAAAAAGCCAAGCATGATGTGACAAGGCTTACAGAACCAGGGAGTGGAATATACCAGCATGTGCTCTGAGCTGACACCAGAGAGACAGACGTCTTCTGAGACCATTGGTGCCACTCCAGAGGGTATCTGTGCCCAGCATTGACGCTCCACGTGGGGGCCTCTTTTCTCATTCAAGGGAATGAAAAGGAATACCTTTCCAGCACTACCAGATGTCAGACGTCATATAGAGGATATGCAGGAAGGAAGTTGATTCCAGGTTTAATAAAATGTTTGTGGGAATTTTGTAGAAAGTATTGGAAACATCAACCCTTAGTAAAAATCCACTGATTAAAAAGTTAATGTTCAAGATATAGAAAGGGCCAATAAGCATATGAAAAGATGCTTAACACCACTAGAGAAATGCAAGTCAAAACAATAGTGAGGGGCCTCCCCTGATGGTGCAGCAGTTGAGTCCTGGGCTGTGAAGCGCCTGCAGCCTCTGCATTGCCAGTTCGATCCCTGGCCACGGGCGAGAGTCCCACATGGTGCACAGATCTCTCCTGCAGCGCCCATTGCTCCCCTCAGCAGTGTACTTTGTCAGTCTGCCTGTTCTGTTCCCCGCTCTGGCTCTGGTGAATTCTCTCACCCCCCTGCACTTCTGACTGTACCCAGTGCTTGTATAAATAAATAAATAAATCTTTTAAAAAAAAAAAAAAAACAGTGAGATACACCTCACATCCACTAGGGTGGCTGCTGTCAAAACAGAAAACTCCCGTGGTGATGAGGATGTGGATAAATGGGAAGCCTCCTGCACTACTGGTGGAATTGTAAAATGGTCCAAGCACTCTGGAACAGTATGGAGGTGCCTCAAAAAATGAAAAGTAGAATTGCTATGTCATCAGCAAATCTACTTCCTGGTATATACCCCAAAGAACTGTTTACCCATGGGCATAGCAGCCTTATTTATAATAGCTAAAACATGGTAACAAACCAGTGTCCATCAGCCAAAGAACAGATGACCAAAATGTGGTGTATATGATACAATAGGACAGGCAGCCTTAAAAAGGAAGGAAATCTTGCAATATGGATACAATGTGGGTTCATTCTGATGGATGAACCTTGAGGAAATGATCTAAATGAAATAAACTTGTCACCCAAAGACAAATCCTGTATGATCCCATTTATATTAGGTACTTAGAGGAGTCAAAATCATAAAGACAAAGAGTTGAATGGTGGTTGCAAGGAACTGGTGGCCGGGGAGAATGAGGAGCTGGTGGGTAACAAGTATCAAGTTTTATATTTACAAGACAAAAAGCGTTCTGGGGATGAATGGTGGTGATGGCTGCAGAACAATGTGAAGGATTTGAATACCACTGAACTATATGCTTAAAAATTGTTGAAATGATAAATTTTACATTGGGTAGATGTTAACACAATTTAAAAACTGAGACTAAGAAAAGAGAGACATTCACATAATCAGTAACTGATTTAAAAAACAAAACAGAAGAAGGAAGGATACTTTGGCCAGTGCTTAAGCATGGATGGAAGTGGAGGACATCTGGGGCTGTGGGGACGGTGCAATGTGGGGCCAGCAGGGAGCGACAGGGCTTCACAGCAGAGGTCCAAGCCGATGCCACCTCCAGGGTCTCACCAGTGATTAGCGAGGAGCTGCCAGGCAGTGACACCAGTATGCCACCAGAGTATTTATGGACATGGCGTGTCTGTGCCTGCATAAGCAATATGGTAAAATGTGTATGACTCTCACGCCACAAGGTGAAGTCACTCAAGCTAAAAGAAATACTTCTGTTGATTCCATTTAGTCCTGAGTTTAAACAATGGGGAGGACCCCTTCAATTGATTTCCTGGGTCAGGCAAAACTTACCAAGCTATTAAAATTGAGATTCTGATGTTCTGCATGGATGAAATTAGGCTGCAGCCTGATTAATGGAATTCTGTCCACGTGAGGCTGGGTTCTCCCTGCATGTGTGACCATTGACTGTTGTCAGGGGGAAATGACATTGTTAAGCAGCACATGTGAAGGTGGAGTGTGTCCACCTCAGCTCTGTTGCCACCTTTGTTCCTGGGGTGGACAAAGCCTGGAAAAGAAGAGAAGTTAAGGTAAGCTCACAGTTCAGAAGGAGGAGAGCAGGAGACAAAGACAGAATGAAATGAAAATTCAGATATCCTAGAAGGGATAAGAAAGACTCCTGTGGAATATAATTGACATCCTATGAGGGGTTTTTCTCCTCTGACATTGAGGAGGAGAAGTGGTTCTTGTTGGCAGGACCAGTCCTCTACCCAGAGAGGGTGAGTGGCCGCTGTCACGAGGGCCCTTTCAGACCTGGGAAAACCTGACTACCTGAAACACCCCCAGCCTCAGCTACCAAGATTGACAACCCCTTCAGGGCATAACTACCCATGAGCCTTATTAAGAAGAGTAACACATATTAAATATACTAAGCAACATGTCACTTTGCAGAGTCTTTATTAGGAAAAAATTTGGGTTTTGTGATAAAGATGAAAAACTTTCCAAATTTTATTCCCAACATGGCACATGAGAAAATGACAATTATATAGCCCAGTGTGGTAAAAGAAAAAGGCTACTTCTATACACAGGACCCTGCCTGAGGAATAGAGGTAGTCAGTAGCTTCATATGCCTGTACTCATTACACAGATCAGGAAGGAGCCAGCGTTGGTTGGGAAGCCTGGCTTTATTAATGTGGATGTTTCTTTATTAGTGCAGATGTTGACTCTTCTCTCTGAAGCCATCAAGGGCCTGGGCTCTGTCTATGCTGTTGCTCCTCATCGCTAGCATATTACACTCATCTGCAAGATGCAAGATGGCATACACCATTGTCCACCTTCCATCCAGAGAGAGGGTAAAGAGGAGGCGAAGTCTTGGCCATTCTCTTAAGGGCAAGTATTGCAGCATAACAATTACCCCAAAACTTAGCTTAAAACAACACATTTTTTATCCCCGTTTCTGTGAATCAGGAATTCGGGGGTGGTACTTAAGATGACAACCAGGGCTGCAGTCACCTGAAGGCTAGACTCGGGCTTAAGCATTTACCTCCAAAATGTCTCTCACACATGGGTGCCTCAATTCTTTATCATGTGGGCCTCTCCTTGGCCTTCTTTACTGTCCTCATGACATGGCCACTGTCCTCCCCCAGAGGGAGAGAGTGAGGTGAAGTCAACTGCTTCTTCTGTTCTAATCTTGGATGTCACACACAGTGACTTCTGTCTCATTCTCCGCTTTTCAAGCAAGTAACTAAGTACAGTATACACTTAAGGGAAGGGAAATTAAGCTTCATCTTAATGAAAGGAGTATCAAAGAATTTGTGGATATATATATAAAGACACTACAGAACACATTCAGGAAGTTGTATGCACACCTCGTTGGCTCACACCCCACTGGCTAAAACTAAGTCATGTAAACCCCCATAGTCCCTTGAGAGCCAGGATGATTATCTTTACTGCAAAGGCTGTGTGCCCAGCTAAAAACTGGTGGTCTATTACTGTGGGAAACAAAGTTTCTACTTCAGAAAAAGGAAAATTCAGATATACTAGGAGGGAGGAAAAAGAACACTTGGAAGATAATTCACATTCTAGGAGAGAAAAAACATGTTTTTCATCATTGATATCCTTTATGATGCTCATGACATATGGATGAGTGAAAAATGCAGGTTGAATAACAGCATGATCCCATTTAAGACAATTTAGCTCAGTGGGTGTGGAGCAGAGAGGTGACTGCAAAGATGTTCGCCAACGCAATACCTGGTTATCTCTGGGTGACTGAATTACTGGGGGGTGGGGGTTCATACATTTCTATATCATTTTTCTATACCACTTAGTCTTTTTCCAAAAACCAGAAAACACTGTACAAATATTTCTACCTACCTTTTCTAATCAACCCTGCTCCCCAAGCTGGTCTAAAGAGAGAGGGTTGGTGAGGAATTCCTGGGCATCCTGCAGTGAGTCTTGTTGGTGAATCTGTCAGCTCTGAGGCAAGCCAAGGTCAGGGTAGGCAGGGAGGACAAATCTAGGGGTCTGGTCACAGAATCAGGATCCCCCAGTGGACCCAGAGCACGTCAGGCAGTGGCTAATCAGAAGGGTGCTCATCTGGAGCAATAGCTCCAGAATCTCCAAAAGAATCAGAATTATCTGGGATTTTTTTTTAAGAACTGACATTCCCTCTATAAACTCATTTAAAAAGGTCAGGTTTCTCCCTTACCCCCCAAAAGACCACAAACAAACAAAAGCAAAAAACAAGGCAGTTCATAGAAATAGAAATTCAAGCAGTTAACAAACAAGAAACATGTTCTTTAATTAGTCAGGAAAACGAAATTTAAAACAATGAGATGCTGCCCCCCTCCCCCAGCACTGGCAAGAATTCAAGTATGATAACATCCACCACAGGCAGGGAAATGGGCATATATTGCTACAATTCTTGGGAAAGTAAATCTAGAGTTGTTTATTAAAATTAAAAATATTCTTGATGTACATTTTACAGAACAAACCACTTCCCTCATCTACTCTACACAAGTAGAAATACCAGAACATGAATATCGATGTACAAGGACATCTACTGAAGCTCACATTCATTTGTTCAACAAATGTTTATTGCCCAACTACTATGTGCCAGACACTGTTCAAGAGGCTAGGAATACAGGAAACAAAACAAGCAAAACTCCCAGCTCCCATGAAGTTTTCCTTCCAGAAGGAGAAGATAATCAATAAACAAATGTATAGATATGTATACATATATGTGTGTTTGTCATATATAGATATGACATAACATGTGAGTTAGCAATGAGGACTATGGAGTAAAATAAATCAGGAATGGGAGACAGAGAGAGTGCTGGGGGAAGGAGGGTGAGGTTGCAGTTCAAAATAATTGGGGAAGGTCTCAAGAAGAAGGTGGCATTTGATCAGAAACCTGAAGAAGGTGCAGGAACCAGTCATGGAAATACGTGGGCGTGTAGCCTTCCAGGTGAGGGGAACAACCAATGCAAAGGTACAGAGGTAAGCTGGGTCTGGTGCATCAAAGAACCACAGAGAGGACAACCGTGCTGTACTCACAGGTCGGAGACAGGAAGTGCAGGCCTTGGAGGTCATTGTAAGGATCTGGCTTTACTCGGAGTGGATCTCTTCTTCTCTGGGGTGCAGACATGAATTTGGAGGTCACCTGTCATTTGGCAGGACACCAAGTGAAAGAGAAGAAAGAACAAAAATCTGAGGACTGAGCCCCGGGGTATGCCAACTGACTAGGAGGCTGAGAAGCGGCAGCTAGAAAGATAGGAGGCAGTCCCAAGGGACAGAGCCCCACCTCCCAGAGAAGGCATGGCTGTGTCAGATGTGCCGACAGGTCAAGCCTGCTGAGGATCAGCCTTGGACTTAGCATTATGGACATCCTGAAGGAGATATGCTAGAAGAGCCAGGGTGCACAAGGCCCTGGGGAGGAAAGTGGAAAGAACCTTGGAGAGCAGGAGGAGCAGAGGGCAGCAGCTGACAGACCCAGAGGAGCAGTTGCAGCAGGCAGCTGGGTTTCTCTAGAGAACAATGGAGTACCCTGTGTCCTTGAGCTCCTGAGGTGAGCGCCTCTCACCCAGGGCCTGGAGGAAAGCGGATCTCTACTTTAATTAAGTCTCATCAACAACTAGTCAGTGTTTGCCAAGCTGCTGGGCAGGGCGTGGTCCAGGCTCTGCCTCTGAGGAAGCATCCAGGCCATGGGTCCAGGCCTGGCTCCTTGGGAAAGTGCTCAGGCCTGGAAGAGGAAATGAGCCACTGACCGAGGGCTGACCAGAGGAAGGCCACAGCCCTGGGAGAGTCCCCAGGGCCTGGAGAGAAGACAGGCCAGCTGAGGCCAGTCCTGAGTGAGAAAAGCAGATGGAATAAAATGCCTCTTCCTTCCTGTTGTGGGTGATGCCTTGTGGGGCAAGGTGAATTTAGAGTAGAAACTAAACAAATTTTTAACTTTGCCTGGTGTTGAGTGATGTTTTCTAAAGAGGTAGAATTATATAGCTGGAAGAAGCTTTACTCAGCAGGGCATCCAACCTCAGAGAAACTGAGGCTCAGGAAGGGAATGATATACTGTGGGCACACAGCCAGTGAGTAGCAGGGCTGAGGAGTAGTGCCAGGGCCCCTGGCACCTGTGAGGACCTGGGTGCCTGGAAAATACTACCGTCCCCTGAACTCATACAATGAGAAAACCAGGCTGGGGTTGGGGAGCTGGGTGGGGGGGCAAGAACCAGGAACCAGAAGAGGCAAAATGAGTGCTCACAGAGGAGGGTGACCAGAGAGAGGCCTGGCTCGGAGATGGGAGGGAGAGGGACTGAGAATAAGCCTTGCCCTGGTGAGACAAGGAGACAAAGTTCAGTGACAAGGCAGGTCTCAGGGAGATCAGGACCTGGGAGGGAGGTACAGATAGCCCCTAGGGGAACAAACACCCCCACCTTGTTCTGCAGTGAGGCGATTTCATTCTAATCCTCTGAACAGCTTCAGGCTAGAGAAGCGTGCTGTCACCCGGTTCCCTTCTCTGTGTGTACTGTCTGACTCCACTCCTGTTTCACTTCATACTGAGAACACTCATTTACTTAATACTTTTCTCCTTCATGTGACTGCTCGGCTCTGCAAGACAACCTGTGGCCCGAGTGGGATGGCAGAATCCTCTGGGCTCACCCCGAAGCCCCTCGCTAGGACAAAGAATCCTGAGGCCTGCTCCCAGCCAGGCTGACTGTGGTGTGCATCAAGGCCTGGGTGCTGAGCACTGCCCCACACTGGGGAGACATTGCCAGATCCTCTGCCTTCTTGGAGCACAGGGCGGAGCCAGGAGATGGATGGAGAAGCAAGTAGCAATGAGGTATTCGAGATGCCCAAGGTGCATGAAGTTTGGACAAAGGTTAAATGACCTTTCAGAGAGGACAGGGGTCTGGGGAATGGGGTCTGGGGAGATAACCTGTACCCAGATCAGGAGAATGAACACCATTTATTTGTATTTTGTCTAAAGATGTTCTTTTTTTCTTTTTCTTTTAAAATCTCTGGAAGGTCTGGGCTATCCTGGTGGTGCCGGGGTTAAGTCTCAGCACCATGAAGTTATCACCAGCTTCTGCAGCACGGGTTCCATCCCTGGCCAGGAAGGTGACCCACATGGCACAGCAGACCTCTCCTGTCTCGCCCGCTGCTGCCCTCAGCAGTGTATTTCAGTAGATCTGCCTGTTCTGCTCCCTACTCTATCTCTGGTGAATCCTCTCACACACCACCCACCTCTGGCCTGTACCACAATTTTTGTGTGCATAAATAAATAAATATTAAAAAAATAAAATCTCTGGAAGGTCTTTGCTCCTCCTTCAAATAATTTTCTGACTCAAAAGATAATCCCTCAGGAGGAGAAATATGGACATTTCAGCAAGAATGGGGTTGAAATCTGAGCCCTGAACTCAGAGTGTAGGCAAGAGGAGGCAGTTTGGGGCCCAGGTCTGGAATGACAGTGAGGGGCCTCACAGGGCACAGGGCCACTGTCTGCTTCAGGGAGGTCACACGCGGAGTGGAATGTCGGGCGAAGCTGGACCCCAGGCCTCCAGATTCTCAGAGGTGTCCACTCTCTCCTAGTCATGGAGGCTTGACTCAGGACATTCCCCCACTTGCCTTCCTTAGAACTTCTACCTAGGGGAGGGGAGAGCAATAAGAGAAGGGCCTTGGAAGGGGGCCAGAGCCCAAAGGGCCTGCTCCTCATCCCATTCTTGCACAGCATCAGGCCTGCCTGCTACAAAGGGGAGGAAGGGGCAGTGGTTTAGAACAACCCGTTCAGGGTCCCAGAGGAGCAGGACAGGGCGCACCTGTGAGGCTGCCAAAAAGGGGCCGGGGCCTCTCAGGCAACTGCTCCCCTCTGGCTTGGCTCTTGTCCAGTCCTGTCATCAAAGCCGGGGAAGGCAGCTCTGACAGATGTCACCAACACTGAGCTGTCAGTCATCCCAGCGGGTCCCCAGAGCACAGCAGGGCCACATAGCCTGTGAGGGTTAGAAGAGGAGGCTCTCCCTTACTTTTCCCCAGGGCTGGCCACCAACTGCCCTGCCAGGGCTCGTCCCCCACTGATTCACCTCTCAGTCTCTGCCTTGTGTTTGGAAATTTAGCTGACCAAAGCTCTTCTGGTACTGCCACAACCTTGTGGATAAGAGAAACCTGAGTTACCTAAAATCTAAGTATCCTAGTGGTTCCATACTTCAGCAGTCCCCCAACTGTGTTGCAAGGAATCCCCCTTGGTGTCCCATGAAAGATGGGTTCATGCAATAAAGAATAAGTGCCCCATTCTACAGATGAATGGACAAATGAAATGTAGTGCAAACGCACAATCGAACCCTACACAGCCATAGGCAGGAATGATGTTCTGATACTTGCCACACGTGGACGGATCTTGAAAACATTGTGCTAAGTGAAATAAGCCCAACAGAGATGGACTCAAAAGATAATCCCTCAGGAGGAGAAATATGGCCACTTCAGCAAGAAATAGTGTATGACTCCACTTATGTGAGACAGGCAAATTCATTGAGACAAATAGTAGAATAAAACTACCAGGGGCTGGAGGAGGGGGTGGGAGGGAGAGGTTATTGTTTACTGGGTAGTTCTTGTTGGGTATGATAAAAAAAAGTTTTGGGTGTTGATGATGATACACGTAAAAATGATTAAAATAATAAAAAAATAAAAATAATTATTATTACAATAAATTTTTTAAGGAATAAGTGCCCAAATAAGTTTGGGTAATTCCACAAATTATAATATTGGACTTTCTAGGCTGTCTCTCCCATCTGAAGAGGCACTAAAATCTTTGTCAAGCCCCTTGCTCTAATTTTCATTTGAACAATAAAGGTCAGCGATAATGATCCCAAAGTGTACCCAAAAACTTGCTTATTTTTTCTAATTTCTTCTCCAAAAATGGAATTTTGTTTCCTGGGACTTGGAAGCATTTTGAATTCTTAAGAAAAAAAAATCATGTGTGTGTTGCATGCATGTGTGTGCGTGCAAAAGGAAAATTCTCTAGAAACTTCTGTCTGTAGAGCTTAAAATGAAATCCCAGGATGAGCGCATGTAGTCTGTGGGCCAGATGGCCTTGAAGGTGGTTTGGGGTATGGGTTTGGCACAGAGCGAAGTTCAGGGATCTGCCTCCCTCTAGGGGGAGGGGGCAGACTGTCCTGTCCCCTAATCCAAGCTGTACTCCCTGTCCAAGTCCTTTGGACAAGCTTTAGCCACTGGAGAGGTTGGGGAGATGAATGTGACAGGTCCTGCCCTTGTTTGGTGTCTCCTCCCTGAAGTCAAACCTGGATACCTGCTTAGCTGAGAGTGGCTGAGCATCTGGACCAGTTGCTATATTTTCCCATGATCTTTTCACGGGCACCGCATCTTACACTCTCTTTCAGTGGTGATCTGAGTTCGGGTAGGGTGATGTTAGATTAAAGGAAAAAAACTGGACTCAAGCCCCAGCTGTGGGACAACTTTGGGTGAGTCACAGCCCAGAAATGTAGTGTCAGGGAGTGAAGACAGAGGGGAAAATATTTATAACTGCTGGAAACATGACAAACCTGTCAGAAATACATGAAATCAGCTAAATGAATTGGGAAGAAAAAGGCAACGTCTTGTTTGTTTTTTTGAGGGGGGGTGTAAACATTAAAAAAAATCATTAAGAAAGAGAAAAGTAATTCCTCTATACACACTGGCTTCTGTGAGTAATGTTTCAGGGAAATTGAGGAAAGATGGCTGTGTTCCTTCACCTGAGGCACAGTAAGACAAGGGGTCATCCATAGGAGGCCTTTGAGAGAGAAAAAGAATGAATATGGTAGACCCAAGAGATGAAAGCCATTGGGATGTAAGCTCCCCCAAAATCCTTAGAGACCTGGAAGGATGTTGGATTTCCCCTGAAGGTGGGTTGGAGATGGAGATCGTTTCCTTCACGTGTGTTCTGGAAAGATGAGTCCTTAGGATGGGAGAGCACCAAGTCATTGCCATTCGGAGCAGCAGAGCTCTGCTCCCACATTCTGGGACAGAGAGGACAAGGAGGTGTGGAGGGAGCGGGCAATGGCACAGGGGGTGGGGGACCTGTTGGATTCAAGGTAGAAGAGAACTAGATTTTAATAAACTGTTTCCATGGCAACAAACACGAGGGTCCAGAAAAAGTCTTATTTGGGGGCCTCCCTGGTGGCGCAGCAGGTTAAGTCTCAGCACTATCAAGCTATCGCCAGCCACTGTGGCATGAGTTCAATCCCCCGCCAGGGAGGTGACCCACAAGAGGTGACCTCTCTTGTCTCGCCCACTGCTCCCCTCAGCAGTGTATTTCAGTGGATCTGCCTGTTCTGCTCCCCACTCTGTCTCTGGTGAATCTCTCAACCCCCCGCCCCTGCACCTCTGGCCTACACCTCAGCACTTGCATGCATAAATAAATAAATCTTTAAAAAAATCTTATTTTGTGAGCAACCAGAGGAAAGGAAACTAGGACATGACTGAGAAAGAGGGGCTGATAACATCTCAGGATGGGATTCATCCAGTGCCCCTAGACAGCCAAACTGATTTTCACAGACACTGGGGAGGCATTGGGGACACTGAGGAGATAGAACCATCTGTGACAGGTCTGATGAGCAGCTAAAAGCCTGGACTTTGGGTGGAGGTGATGGGCTCAGGGAGAAACTTGAGAAAAAAACTTTTTCAATCATAGAGGAGTATAGGTAAGTGGGAACAGATCAAAGACAGGGAGACTAGCCAGGAGATGGCCACACAGACTCCTAAGGAATAACCTCCTCCTGATCCATCCTTGGTCATATATCCCGGTCATGCCCCAGGAAGCTGACCTGAGAGTGTTCCCATCTGTGACTTCAGAAAGGCCAGGCTACCAGAGACCACATCTCTCAATTGATTAATAGTGACTGCCTGGAGCGCTGCCAGGAACTTAGGCAGCTTTAACCCTTGAGAAAAAGCGCCACCATTGATTGGTGATGTCTAAGGCAGGGCTATAAGAGGGGAGGTGCCAGCATTCATTTATTCATCTACAAACATTCAATGAATGTTTATTCAGCACCCACTCCGCGCCAAGCCCTGTACGCGAGCTAGGAAGTCACCCTCTTTGCAGGACCTCAGTTCTCAAAGGCTCGGTCACATGAAAAGCTAAAAGCCCCAAGTCCAGGCTCCACTCTACTCTGGACTGTCTCCTTTTGAGCCTTTGAGACCTTGGAAAAGGTCTGTGTCCTATTCTGTCAAGGTCGTGAACAAATTAGCTGTTTTGGTAGTTATTTGTGGAAGGAAGAAAACTAATGGGTGAATTACCATATTTTCCATTTTTTATTCATCCATTCAACAAAGAAACCAATATATACATTTCACAAGCCTTTTTGAGGATCTGGAGATGAATTAGACTCAATCTTTGCCCTCTAGGAATTCATAGCGCCATCCAGAGATTAGACATATGTCCAAATAGCTGTAAAACAAAGTTATTTATAAATCTACGTTCCTTGGGGTATGTGGCTTCAAGAAGGCAGACATAGCTTGTCTGGGTCCCAGGGGCAAAGGGAGACGCATGAGAAGGTGAAAACCTGTGGGACAACGAGTGAGGCCAGCTCTCCCCTCCTCCTGCCTTACCCTCACCCCACACAGGGAAGGGCCCCCTCCCTACCTCCTTGTCTTCTTAGAGCCTGGAAACAGAAATCAGCTGTGACAGTGGGTAGCAGCGAGAGTTCAGAGTGAGAATGGCAATATAAATCCACCTGAAGGAAACATTTGGACATGTCTGAGTCTTGCTCTGAAAAGGCCAGGCTGTTATCATCCAAGCAGCTGGCAACCACATAGTAGCTGAGGAACATGGAGCATGGTGGGTGAAGGCAGGCCCTGCTCCAGCCCCCAAGCAGACAGACCAAGCATAGCACAGGCCTGGGTTTTCATGACTTGCTGCACCCATGTCTTTACCCTGGGGGACTCTGAAAACTCCAGCCCAGTCCCTACTCAAGGCTACACTGCCCAGCACCCAGTCCCAAGAACTGTCCATGCATTCTTGTTCCTCACTGGCTCCTGAGAAAGGGGAGATGGGTGAGGGAGGGGTCTAGAAAAGAAACAGGACATAGGACGAGGTCCTTGGTGAGATGGAGGGAGGGAAAGGAGGCAGGCCCAGGATGCAGTGGTGACCAAGGGCACAGGGAGAGTACAGTGCAGGGAGCAGGGATCCAATAGGGCCCTTGATCAACCTGTGAGCTCAGAAAGAGGCCCCAAGATTTGTGGAGCCCACTCCTCAGAACTTAAACATCTTTTCTGGGACTGTCGGCCGCAACCAGGACACAGTACAGCAGGGTGTTCAGAGAGTCTCTTAAGACTTGCCTGTGAGATGGAAGATCTCTGACTCCAGCGCCATGCTTTGTGGTTTAGTCTGCGGGGACCAATATGTACACACTTGCACCTCCCATGCAGACATGCACACAAGCCCCCTAGGGGGCTTCCTGAGAAGGTCTCTTTGTCCTTCTGTGACTGGTGGCTGATGAGCCATCAATGGCAATTGGGGCCAGGACCCAGAGCAAACAACAAAGCAAGGAGGGTGTCCCCAAAAAGAACCTATAGATGACTGACTACAGTCCCTCAGCTGGGAAATGGCCTCACAAGGCCCACGAGGGTGGCTCTTCAAGATTTCTGTCTGAAGCGTGACTGCTTCTACAGAACAGTTTGGAAGACTACCAATGAAATGTGAATCTCTCTGAAATGGATTTCCCTTACCTGGGAATGTATGCAAGTGTTTTTGGATGAGTGTGTGTGCACACTTGAAAGAGTGTGTGCAAATGTGGGGGCTTTGCACGTGCACACAAAATACAAGCTGATCTACTGGAGACAAATCTGGAAAAGAAAAGCATGGACTTTTAATGATGTGTGTATGTGTGTTTGTGTGTGTGTGTGACATATCTCACACAGACTGTACCCTATATCAGTGATTCTAAATCACTTTCTTGTCAGAGACATGAGTCAGTGGCTCTCAAACTTACTTGCACATTAGAAAGAACTAGGGAGCTTTTAAAAACCCCAATGCCCAGGGATTGGTCCGAAATACCAAACCAATACATCAGAATCTCCGGAGATGGGAATTTGGTGTTAATATTTTATATCAATATTTAATAATCCCCTTGGGTGATTCCAACATCCTGCCAGAATTGAGTATTTCTCCACATAGAAAGTCTACTTTTACTCTTCTGCACAGAAAACTTCTACTCATCCTTCAAGACCCATCTCACAAGGCCCCTTTCTAGGAAAGTCCTTCCTTACACCATCCAGAGTGCTAATGTTTCTTTTTTCCCCCAAGACTCTCAAAATGCTATTCATCTAACTGTGTCATAATTAATTTGTTTGTCTTTACAGACCCTTGAGCTCTGTGAAGGTGGGAACTACCCATCTTCTCTATTCCGAACACCTAGCTTAGTGTCTGATATGCAGGCAAAGCCCAACAGGTACTTCAGAATGCAAGGAAGTATGTAATGAAAGCCATGAACAAGAGAGGGCTGGGGAGTAGAGGTCATAGGTGGTTTCTGGGCAGTAAGTCATGTGTCTGGCCCATGGGCTGCAGGATGGGGGGACTCCCTCCACCCTTTAGTAACAGAAAGGGTCCTCTTGTGTTGTTTGTTGCTGGTTGGCCCACAGCTCCTGCTTCCCTAGGAAGTGTCATCAAGGTTACTCAGAGGCTCAGAGGGACAACTGGAGCTTTGACATGTGCTTGGAGTCCCAGGCGACTTCTGTCTCCTTCCTAATTGTCCCCATTCCAAGCCCACTTTCTCTGCCTGCTTCTAGAGCATTTTTGCCCTGAGGCGTGCTGAGACAGCTTCAGCCCCAGAATCAGGATCAGCCTACCACCTCAGTCCTTAGCAAAGGGCCATGCCTGGGAAATACTAGCATGAAGGAAGAGGTTCCCTACAGCCAATTTCACCACAGATATTCCAGCTCTAGCTCAGGAGCCTGAGAAGTAAATAAGAGAGGGCAACACCAGGCTAAACCAAGTTACAGACGTGCATCCTGCAATGGCTTAGACTTCTTCCCTCATCACCTCCCCTATCCCTGGGCAGCCCTAGGCCTCCCACACAGCCCTTCCTCACTGGCAGCCTCTTCCTAGTCCTTACCTTAATACCCTCTTCCCCATCCCCAATGAGTCTCCACTGTCTCTGTCTTAGATGAAGTGATGTGACAATACCACATGAAGACTTTGGGATGGGACTGGATTTAGGGGCCACAAAGGGGTAAAGAACTCAAGATTTGGAATGAGGTCATCCTGACTTGAAATCTGGTTCTGTCACTGACTGGCCTGTCTCTTTGGGGCCTCATGTTTCCTCATTTGTAATCACTGGTATGGACTAAGTGAGGTATAGAACAGAGAAGGCTCTCCACGAGTTCCTGACCAGGCCTGCTGGTCACTAGTCTAGGCTGAGGCCATGGAGAGGGTTCCCCTTTTCCCTTACACACACACACACACACACACACACAAACACACACACACACACACAAACACACACACTGCCCATTTCCTGAAGGCATTCCCAACTCTAAGCGGAGACCAACCTCTCCTCTCCCCTACAAGGCCCCCCCAGCTGACCGGCCAAAGCCCCGGTCACCCACAGAGTCCACTCAACACAAGTAAGTGCTTTCTTTACATGTTAGGGCTTTTACTTCAATTTGAAGCAGATGGTTGAGCACAGATGTGAACAGTTTTGGCCTTTTGAGCACAGGAAGAAGCAGGCCTTGGCTTTGAACCCCTCCCACACATTCTGGCCCATTCCCCTGAGCCCTTTCTCTCCTCTGCCCTCCTGTACAACGTGTAAAGGCCACTGACCTCCAAGCAGTGCCATCTTACCACCCGGCAGGAAGGCGGGCCACCAGTGGGGGAAGGGCTGACTGGAACCAACCAGGGAAGCAAAGCCCCTTAGGCAGGCTGCCTTGGGGCGAGTCCCCATGGTGTGTAAGGGGTGGTCAATATTGCTTCTTTTCACTCCTTACACCCTTTGCATGACTCTCCGGACCCAAGAAGGAGCCCGGGCCCAGGGAACATTGACAATCAGAGTCAGAGGATGGGCAGCCAGTGGGAGGAAGAGAAGGGGACTGGGCTTTCATACTGTACTCCCTGTAGCACTCAGCCTCCCTCTCACAGACCTCAGGCGGCATGTCTTGCACCCAGGCAGCACAGAGCCCAAGTGCAGAAAAAGAGTTCCGGCTCAGAGGATCAAGCGTTTCCGATGGTCACCAAATGTCCACTCCTTCCATGGTTTCTAGTAAAACTGTTGATTCAACTTTGGCTTGAGTTGGGACCCGGGCAGGAGAGAAAGTCATAGAGTAATAGTGTGGCTTTTCGTTGTGGAGTTTTATCACCACATTTTGTTTAATGTCTCTGTCAAATCTTTGGCAATGAATTTCCACAGCTGGACGGTGAACCTCAGGCCCTGTGCAAGGGGAAGACTGAGCTCTCCCCTCCCAACCAGGCAGAGAGCAAAGTGCAAAGTCGCCGAGGAGTGGCTGGTGGCAGACAGGAGGATGAAAGGAAGGCAGCTGTGCTCCTGAGACCCTGAGAGTGGTGGTCTGAGCGTCTGTTGGCATCCTGGATAAGATGAGGCTGGACTTGACGAGCTCACCTGCTCCTTGGGCTTGACTGGGATGAGGGCCCACAGCAACGTCCTTGGTCTAGCCTATGGCTGGTCACTCCTGAAAGAAACAACCAACTATCAGAAGCAGCTCCTTCTCATCCTGACTTGTTTCCAGAAGACCACTTGTACCAGGTGCCAGCACCCCCGGCACTTCCTCTCATCCCTCACAGCTGCCTAGTAGACACTCATCTGGCCCAGGCAGGGGACTGAATCTTGAGGGATATGAGGAGCAATGGTGCTGGCCGTTGGACCCAGGACTGGCTGTTTCCAAGCTTAATACCCACTGCCTTTCAGAGCTACTACTGATTTTGTTGGTTTGGGGGAATGGGTAGGGCTGTAGGGGACAGAGGAAGCTCAGGAACACCGGGTGCTGATACCACAGTCACCCAGGTCACACTTCTGAGGCCTGGCTCCCGTCCCCCTGCACTGTTCAGACAAGAGCACTATGCCAGGGGCCAAGAGGCCAACTCTAGTCATAGCCCATCCACCCGCTGGCTGGGTAACCTGAGACAAATCACTTAACTTGTCTGGGCCTCAGAGTCCTCATCTATGAAATGACACAGCTGGAGCAGGTCAATCACTTTTAAATGTTCTTTTAACAGTAGAAATGAAGTGTGACCTCTGGAACCCTAACACTACACAGATAATCATGGCTCTGGTCTATCCGGAGCAGTGGGGTACAGGTGGGGGCATATACAGAGGTGAACCCAGAGTCCTCCTGCATTCTCTCCAACATGGAGCCTGGGATACCTGGAGGTCCCAGGGTGCTAAGGGGCTAGACCATTGCTAGGCTGGACCATCTTTAAGTTCCTCAGAGTCTTGACCTTTGGAATCTTCACTCTGGCTGTTGAACTTGGTGTTGTTGCTCATGAGAAAAGCCACCAGAGGGTATGACTTGCTGTCAGGAAAGGACAGGAGTGAGAGAAAGGTCATAGAGCTGGGGGGGAGCATTCACTCTGGGGGGAGATCAGTTGGTGGGGAGGCTCTTTGAGGGAGACTAAGGGTAGCCCCCAATCAGTATAGCCCACTCCTAGGAAAGGTTCCAAACACTTCCATTTTGATTCTTGCCATGACCCTAAACACACACTCAGTATTTGCTTCTGAAGCAAAATACCCATGAGGCACCTCCAACCTGCCAGGGACCTTTCTCTGGGCTTCACCTGAGGGAAGCAACCGCAGGCTCAGTGAAGAAGCGCTGCAGGTTGGCAGCACCAGGATCTGAATCCAGATCGGTGCTGTTTAGTCTACCACACAGAGGCGGCAGCAGCTGCTGCTGAAACGGAGGCTTGGGGAGCCAGGCTGGAGCCAAACCACGAGGCTGGAGGGCCAGCTAACCACAGGCCCTGGTGAGCCTCGTGGGCCTGGGGCGGCCTCACTGGCCGGCAGCCATGGTGCGAGCTTGGGGCAAGGCTGGAAGTGGGGACCAAGGAGGGCGAGGCACTGGGCCAGGAGGAGGCGTGTTCTCCAGCTAATAGAGGCTAGGAAGGGGGAAAAGGAAAAGTGAGAGGGAAGAGCATCTTGATGTGGTGAGACCCAGGCTCACATTCTCTGAGCCCGCGGTGCGAGACTGGCCCCAGCAGGAATCTGCTTTTTGTTACCAAGTCTGAGGAGGAGGATTAAGAAGCGGAAAGGAAGCCCATGGGGATGGCACTGGGTCTGTGGTCCATGGGTGATTTACAGCCCGCGTCATCCCGGCGCTGGCTGCCTGGGGGGGCCCTGCCGAGGACCCGGACTCCCGGAGTTCCTTTTTTGTTCAGTTTGCCTACAGCATGGAGGGAGGCCTGGAAGGCTGGGGTGGCTGGAGCTGTGCTGTGGCTACCTAGCAAAGGCGCCAGGACAGCCTGGGTCCAGCCTGTAGCCCTAGATAGCTTCTCAGACCCTGCAGAAGTCATGGCTACCACCCAGGAGCAAGGGAGGTTAAAGGCTTTTATGGTAAGGCCTGAGCTTCAATTCTTGACCCACCCTTTCCCGGTGTCTACACTGGACCTGAGTTCCCACCACCGTCCTCAGCCCAGGAATTCCAGCGCAAACATCATTTGTCCAAGAAAGACTTATTTTATTTATTTATTTTAAAGATTTATTTATTTATTTATACAAGCACTGGGTACAGTCAGAAGCTCAGGAGGGTGAGAGAATTCACCAGAGCCAGAGTGGGGAGCAGAGCAGGCAGACAGACCAAGCACACTGCTGAGAGGAGCAGCGGGCAGCAGGAGAGGTCTGCGCGCCATGTGGGACCCCCACCCGGTGGCCGGGGATCGAACCGGCGCTGCAGAGGCTACAGGCAACTTCGCAACCCAGTGCTCAACCACTGTGCCACTGGGGAGGCCCAAGAAAGACTTATTTTAATTGGGGGGTGTTGGGAAGAACACTGGGAGGCCTTCCATGCCAGGACCTTCTCTGTAATTAATCAGCTGTGTGACCTTGGGAAGCTCACTTTCCTCTGAGCTTTAATTCTTCACAAGGGGGTTATACCTCACTTAACTCAAGAGTCCTCTGCAGAACACTAACAGGTGAGGCATATCCCATAAGTTTGGCAAACACCACAGGCCTTGGCCTCATCTTGGAAAGTCGTTGCACAAGTAAATTTGTGTGGCTTTATTTCCCCAGTGTTCTCCTAATGCCTTCAATAGCGTGGCTGCAACTGCCCACTCCTACCTTCTGGTAAAGGGAAACTTATTTAAGCACTTGAAACAGCATTTCACAGAAGCCAAGGGGAAAGTCTCAGGAAATGCAGCAAAGGGTTTACAAACCTAGTAGGAGCAACCTGTGGCCCTTCCTCAAGGTGCCTGCCAAAAACAGCACTCGGTCACTTCCAGATACCTGCTTCTTTCCTGCCTGCCTATCAACCGGGCCAATCTCAGCATCCCAACCTCAAATCCCAGCACAGCCAGACAAATAGGCCAGCCTGTCAGATTTCTTCCTTAGACCAATAAGGTGTAGCTGATAGGAGACAAACTGGGGAGGCCATCCCTTCTGTGGTGTGTGTGTGCATGTGTCTGCACACACAAAATTGCAAATATTGGGGAGAAGGCCAGCCAGTCCTCTCCACTGTGACACATCACACCCCTTCTCCGTTATTTCACCTTTTAAATTTATTTAGCCTGTAATGTTCACTTCACCTACCTAGCTGTTTTCCATTATTTTCAAATTATACATTTTTCTATATTTCAGCAACTGGGTACAGTCTTCTACATGTAGAAAAAGACAACTGATGGGATTGAAATCCTGACATTTTTATTTAATTGATTTGTCTTAAGAAGAGCAGTCAGATTTCAACTATTATTTTAAAACTAAAATCGGAAAGGTAGCAGGGTGGGCACTTTGAGGCACTATTTCACCTTTCACTTTTAAATACACTAAAATATATAGGCTAGAAAGGGATTTCAAGTTCTGTTCTGAATGGTAAACACTGGGGTTTATCTTGGCCCTAAAGTCAGTGGACTGTGGGCCCCTAGGTAGGCTGGTTCACCACTCCAAGTCTCAGTCTCCTGATCTTTAATATGCGCACGGTACCAGTATCCACGATCTAGGTCCATTACAAAGAATGAATAAGACATGGAACCACCCTCACCCCCACCCCACAGGGCCTGGTGTATAGTGGGAGCACCTGAAGATGCTGGCTCACATGCTGACCCCAAAAGGCTAGGTCTAGGGCCTCCCTGGTGGGGTAGGTGTTAAATCTCAGTGCTATCACGCTATCGGCAGTGCTGCGGCCTGAGTTCGATCCCCAGCCAAGGAGCTAACCCACATGGTGCAGCTGACCTCTCCTGTCTCACCTACTGCTCCCCTCAGCAGTATATTTCAGTGGATCTGCCTATTCTGCTCCCCACTCTGTCTCTGGTGGATCCTCTTACCCCCCACACTCCTGGCTTACACCCCGGTCTTGTATGCACAAATAAATAAAAATAAATCTTTAAAAAAATGAAAAGTTGGGTCTAATTGGTGCCTGAAAACAAAATGTCATCATAGGATGAAAAGTTTCCAAGTAAATAACCAGAAATAGTCACGCTGAACCAAGTATTATATAGACTAATTTGCTTTCAATTATTTAAAAAAAATAAACAGTTTTATACATTACATAAGTCATGTTCATCATTTGACAAATAGAAACCAAAGTAAAGTAGAACCATATGCTGGAATAGTATTCAGCCATGAAAATGAATGAAATACTGACACATGCTATACCATGGATGACCCTTAGGAACACCATGCTAGTGAAAGCAGCCAGTCACAAAGGACCACATATGATATGATCACATCCACATGAACTGTCCACGATAGATTAGTAGTGGCCTAGGGCTGGGGGGAAGCTCTGGACTAAGAGAAGGAAGTGATAGCCAAAGGGTACAGGGTTTCTTCTTGGGCTGATGAAAATATTCTAAAATTGACTGTGGTGATGATTGCATATATCTGTGCAAACTAAAGAATACTGCACTTTAAATGGGTAAGCTCTAATATCAATAAGGTTGTCAATTTTTTTTAATTGCATAGGTAGTATATATTAATTATAGAAAAATTAAAAAAATATAGAAGAGTGTATAAAAGAAAAAAAATGCAATCCCCTCAGCTCCCCACAGGTTGAAAATCACTGACATCACTGGGTGACTACTGTTTCACATACTTCTCCTTCGCCTGAGCATACCTAGACAGTTTATGGAAGTGGAATTATGCTGTGCAAGCCACACAGTAAGCTAGAGTTTGTATTTTAACATTTCAGCCCATACATCTTTACATCTTTGCATTTAGCAGATCTGTCTTCACATCTTCTCCAAGGGCCAGGCTCTGTTGAGGTTATTCTGGGCACAAGCACAGGCCTAGGCTTCCGGCCTCCAAACTTCCCAGGGAACTGGAAGCAGGTACAGACCAGCCCACCCCAGCGCCTCCCACCCGCCGGGCCTGGGCGCCATGGGTGACAGGCAGGAAATTTATGAGCAGTTGGAGTTGGCTGCTATTTGCCGAGGGCGGGAACATGGTGTGAAGCAAGGATCACACTGTGTCCGGACGGGGAGGGCCCTCGGAGGTCCCATGGGTGTGAGAGTTGCAAAGCTGTGGTCAGAACCCCCTGTGCACCAGGAAAATCTGCCTGGGGACCCTGAATTGAGAGAAAAAATGATTTACTCAAGAAAGATATGAGTTATAACTGGGAGCCAGCTCTGTGACAGGTTCAAGTCCTGCCCTGGGACAGCTTATAGCCTCACTCCAGGGAATAGCGGGAAAACACTGTTGCTGGTACATGCTGTTAGCACACCCCTCTGCAAGGCTACTCACCAGAGGAGTGACTGTGTTTGCCACGGGAGCCTCCCTGGTGTGCAGACAGCTGCCCATGCCGCTAAGAGGACGCAGGCCCTGCTCTGCAGGCCACAGCTCCCCAGGTCAGTGTGAGGTGGGTCAGTCAGGCCAAACCCCTCATTTACTGAGGCCTGTGGATGTGTTCAAACCTCAGCCAGTCAATGACACACAGACCTTTCCCATCCTAACATCCATCACATCAGACAATGTTGAGTGTAAGAGCAGGGAACCCTGGGGTCCCCCTCTGTGCTAAGATAGGGAGCTAAGACCCAGGTATCCTGGGCAAGTATAAAGTGAGCCTCTCCACGTACCTCACACTGTCCTACAGCTTTATTTGGGGTTACTCCACACACTGGAATGTAGCTCCAGGAGGGTGGGGGGCTGTTGGTCATGTCCCTGCTCTCTCCTCTCCAGGAGAATGAGGGCAAGTAAAATCCAGCCTCTTAACCTACCAGCCCCCACCCTCTCCTGCAAACTGGGAAATGTGTTTCTCCTCTGCACTTCAGAAGCACTTTGTCCTCATTCCCAACTTCTGTGCCATGAACTACTGTTGGTGCAATTGCCATCATCCCTCACTCTCCCCCTCCCCAGTTCCTGAAGGAAGGGCCCATGCTGTCTTCCACCCCTGGCCCAGGCCTAGGGACAGCAGCCAGCACAGCAGTGCTCAGTTCATCCCCATCAAGAGTGGCCTGGAGGCAGGCACAGCGCCACACTCTTGCGTGGGCTGCATTACACAATCTCTAGGAGACAGCTATTGCAGCTTCCATTTTGCAGAGGTGGAAATAGAGGCCTGGATGAAGCAGAGCAAAGCAGACCCCTGAACCCCTGGAGAGTTCGGTTTCTTTGCTGGCAAACTGGATTGGCAGGTCCAGCCATCCACCCACCTGCCACCGTCCTTGGTTCTAATGCAATCTCAGCCTTCATCCTTTGGAGCCTAAGGGAAGGTGGCTGGCAGTGAGAAGCCTGACACTCCCAGAGCCAGGGCCAGAGCTCAGAAACAGCCCACTGGGCCTGCAGGGGACAGCCAGGGAGACCTGAGACCCCTACCTCCTTGGGCTACAGGCCACTCCCTCTGGCTGCCAATCTCTGTTTTCTCTCCATGTTCTGCCTATGCATCTCCGTGCCAATTCTCTCTTGGCCTCTCCTCTATTTATCTCTCACATCCGTCAGCCTATCTGTCTTTCTTGGCCCCTACTCCACCCACCCACAGTACAGGGCACTGTGAGGGTCGAGCTGGCCCGGTTGAGGCCTGTGGCCCAGCTGCTGCAGTTTCCCATCTGCTCCCCATCCTGTGATGTTGTCCAGCCAATTCCACTTGGCTACATGCTGCTCATCCAGAACCCAGAAGCTGAAGGAGCCCATGACCTTGCCCCAAAGCCAGAGGCTGAGAGGAGCAGACAGCTGAGCAGACAGGTGGCCCAGGCAGGTGAGGTAGGCCCTGCTTCCTCACAGCTTCCCTGTGGCTCTGACTTGTGACCCTCACAAAACACCCCCACACACTACATACATACACAAGCTGCCTCCTCAGCTGGGAATTGCTCCCCTACCTTTCTTTTGCAACTCTTGGTGCCTCCCTCCCCAACAAATTCTTACCTCAATGTGACAGTGGGAGTGATGGAGCACCAACCACACAAGCCACTTCACGGCCACCGCGTTGGCCAGCAAGCCCTTGCAAAGACTATAGCATGTCCTTGGGGAGCTCCGGGAAGGAGTCTAGCTGTGACCATTTCAGGACCAGTTGGGACAGCAATAGGGTGGCTGAGAGAGGACATGAGGGCTCTGGGCAGCCCAAATAATCAAACAATTTCCATAAAAACAGTGTGCAAATGCAGTTTTGAGATGAGAAAACACCTCCACTACCCCTTCCCATTGTCCCTAAGCCCCTTGTAGGTAGTTTCTAGAGCCAAAGTGAGATCCAGGCAGGGACCACGCATCTCTCATGAGGGCTCTTTCCTTACACTCTTCAGTGATACAGCTTCCAGCTGCATTAGAGAGAGGCCAAGACTGGGAAGAAAAATGATTTTTTCACCCACATGCATGTACATACTCCCACAACACACACGTGGCACATGTACATCCACTGTCAGGCAGTGAAGCACAGCAGGTAACTGTGCCAATTATGGCATCAGATGGCTGGTCCAGTTGAAACTTGACTTCCCCATTCTACCAGCTGTGTGATTTGAGCAAGTTACTTAACCTCTCTGTGCCATAGCTTCTTCACCAATAAAAAAGAGTAACGGTAATCCACCACATGAGGTTATATGGATGACTAAACAACACAATGGCTGCAAAGCCAAGCACTGGACTTCAAGGAGTCACACATCACAGTGTGCACATATGTGTGGTGTGCGTGTCCCCCATGTGGTTCCGTGAGATAGGCACTGTAGCCCACTCAAATGGCTGGAGCCCTACTCCGTGCTGGCACAGAACAGCTACCCAACAGATACTGTGGAAGACAAGTGTAAAAACACCTCATTTTCTCATACTTCCATTCTCCCATTCATTCCCCAAATATTTGCTGAATGTTGAGACCATGCCAGGCTCCACTCGAAGCACTGGGGACCCAGCAGTTTGCAAAACAGATCAGGACTCCCACCCTCCCTGCTTGGATACCAGACCCTGAGCAAATTCCCTAGAGAAAGGAAGCCTGGTGTTTTCTGTGCCAAAACAACTTGGACAAGCCACTTCCCAATAACTGATGCACTTCCCTGCATTCTCATGCATTCTCAGTCAGTTAGTGGATGTAGTTTAGCTTCCTCTTACCAACTCAAGGTCAAACTCAGAAACACCAGTCTAAAGAAGACTCCCAAAGTCCTTTGCACTGACGATGGCCCCAAGCCCCCTTGGCTTTTCTGAGGCCCTGGCATTGCTTTTTTTTTTTTTTGCTTTTCTGTTTCTCCCACGACTAGGTCACTGGCTGGGGTGCTGAGTCCGCCACCTGCTCCAGGAACTGGCCTCCCGCTTGTTGTTTCTGTGCTGCTGCTCTGACCTGAGACACCAGGGAGTGGAGCTTGTAAGAAGTGCACAGGCCAAGGGCAGAGGCTCCAAAGAAGGTCCCAGCAAGATCTCCTATGAGCTTTCATGTGGCCTTTGTGTCCTGTAGCTTTGCACTCCCAGGCACAGGGATTTTGTCTATTTTGTTCTTCAAAGTGCCCCAGCACCTAGAACAATGCCTAGCACATCAAAAATACATAAAACTACTTTTCCTTAAATAAACATGCAGGGCCTTTGGTATTTTCTTCATCATTTTTGCTCGTGTAACAGGATACTGAACAAGAATCACCGTGTGTATCTGTGGAGGGGTGAGTGAGCCAAAGTGGGTCAATCTTCAGAAACAGCCATGCTGGCTGCCCACCCACGTCTTCTGTGTGTATGGGGGCGGTGGGGAGGAGCACCATCCTGGAGGGGGGTGATTCTCGGCAGACCGTGTCGCTGGCCTGCAGGTTCTAGGTAGGTTCACTGGGGCCACCCTCACGTGCCCAGTCGCCTGTGCCAGCCCTGCCTGCTACACAGGGACTATCTCTATGGGTTCTGACCCCAGTGGGAGAGGGACCTGTTCTGAAAGAACTGAAGACTCCAGCTGTCTCCCAGGGAGCAGCCCTTTCCACCTGGACAGGACTTGGCCTACTATGGGGGAGGCCTTCCATCTGATCCTGACAGATGCGCACACACACACACACACACACACACACGACAGCACAGGGAAAGACCCAGTGTCCTCTGCATGGAAGTGGAATTAGGTGCTGGGTGAGCAGCCCTGGCTGATGCCCATTCTCTGAGTCATGGGTGAGGCGGGGATGCTCTCGGGTTTCCCTGCCCACTTTCCTGATGGACAGGCAGTGTCCTCCAGGAACCCCCTCTAATGGTGCTTCCAAGTGACAAATCATTTCATGGCCCTCGTTCCCTTGAACTCTCCTCACCCACAGACATATTTATCCTTCCTTTACGAGAAAAGCAAAGTTTGGAGTAGGCAAGCTCTAAAAGTTACACAGCTTTCATGAGTGGCTGGGCTGAGACTCAGCCCTGGGCCCTGCGCAGGCACCCCCTGCAACTCACACCCTCACTCAGGAGAGCAGAGGGTGGTGATGGTCTAGATTCAATAACGCATGTTTCAAGGGGTGGGCCGGCCTGTCCACGATACCGCCTTGCACAAAAGTACAACCTTGGGTGACTTCTCCTCTGTGGGGGCCAGCCTCTTCATCGAGATACACAGTAATGTGGGCCTCACAGGGTGCTGTAGGATTCAAGAGAGTAACAAGCATGAGAGAGTGCAAACAGGGCAAGGTCACCAGTGGCCTGGGCTACTCACCTAGGCTCTCTGAATCTCAGTGCCATCTACTGAAAATGGCAGTATTGGCACTCACTTTGGGAGTTTTCAGGGGGAAGTGGCAAACTCATGGTACGGAGGTTAAGGTTATGAGGTTGGTTAGCCGCACTGGAAAGGAAACCACCCTGCCACAAATCAGGGTCAGTCCTCCAGAGATAAACCTCATGGCTACTCACCCTATTGTCCTCCCAGCTGAGACTCTGATGTCTGTCTTGGTTTCAGTGGAGCACCCCTTCTTTCAGGGCAGGTAGGTGTTGTCTGGGTAGGACTGACTGAACTGATGAGTCATAATGCTCTTCTCAGCAAGGCTCTTGCTCTGTCTTTGGATGCAACGAGAGGATGAAATACTCTGTGCTATGGCAGCCATGGTGCAGCCATGAGGTAAAGATCAAAAGAAATATGGACCCTCAACATTACTAAAGCCTTAGAACCCAAGAGCCACTTCCTGCTGCTTTCCTAACTGCGAAGCAAGAGCCCCTGCTGGTTTAAGCTGCTGCTTGAGGGGTCTCTGAGATCTGAAATGCAAAGCTTCCCTCAGAGATTTCAAAGAACAAGGGTGCAAGCGAGACATTTCCTTAGCTGTGTCCTTAAGTTCCTAATTCATGCTAATATTCAGCCCCAGCTACATGCATTTTAGCTGACAGAATGTCATTATTTAGTGTGTCATTATTTGGGGGCTATTATGTGACAGAAGCTGGGACACAGAAGTGAAAGGACTCACAGCCTAGCTAGAAAAGCAGGCACAGAACGAACGCTGTTTAACATAATGTAATGTGGTAGAGGGGTCATACCACGGCATGATATATCATGTAATAAATCACCTAAAAATATAATACAATGTAATGACAAAGAACGAGCTGTAGTATATCACATCATGGAGTATCACATAATGTGGCATTTTATATCATTGCTTCATAGTCCGTCATAGGATGCTTTCCTGGATTTGATCACACGCACTCCAACGATTAGGGCAGGGAGGCAGCTGAGCTATGGGTCCTGAGGAGGAGGCTGGGGTAGGGGTCAGGGAGGGCTTCCAGGAGGAGCTGAGCCTTCCAGAATAAGCTGGAGTTAGCCAGACAGACAGGGGAGAAGGGCATTTCAGGCAGAAGGGACACGATGAGCACAGAGGTCAAAAATAGCCCCTCTGGGCGAGGAGGAGTTCCGTGTTGCTAGGGTGTAAATTAGGACACAGGGAGTGACAGCCTGGAGCCAGGTCACCTGTGGGGGAGGGTCCGGTGTCCTATCAGGGAGCCTGGCCTCTACCCTTGGCCTGTGAGAGTCTCTCAGCTTTCTGAGCAAGAGAGCAAAATGGTCAGAACTGGCTTTTGGCAGAGCTGCTGGGAGGGACTCAGATGGGGACAGACCTGGGCCAGCTCCCAGGTGGCTGTGAATTCTGGGCAGAAAATAGGAGTCGCAAAATATTTATTCTGGGAGCTCAAGGGCAGGAGGGGTGCCAGAGCCTGCCAGGACCCTTCTGTTCCAGGTCTTCCCTGCACTGAGTGCAGGGGCTCAAGGCTGGGCTGTGGGAAGGGCAGGCCTGGTCACTCCAGTGGAGGGCAGCCCTGTCCTCCCATCTCCCCCCCCCCCATACACACTTATCCTCTGAAAGCCTCAGGATGGGAAAGCAATTTCTGGTCACTGGGTCAACTCCATATCATCACCAGTGGCCTGGGGTCACTGGCTGCTCCTCCTCTTGGCCTTTCTCACCTCTGGCCCTACAAACACCTACTAATCAGACAGGGAGCATGGGAGGGAGGGTGGAGTTCACAGAACAATTTCACACCCTTTATGTCATTGATCCTGGCTAGATCTGAGAGTCAGGTTGGGCAACTCCCAGGTAGGACATCTGAGCAAGGCCAGCAATCCCACACCCCAGGACAGAGCTGAGACTAGCTGGATTCCAGACCCAGACACCTGTCCAGCCGGGCCGCAGCAGGGAGGGTAGATCTCATCAGTCTGCGGTGAGCCCTTAGCCGGTGAGATTAATGGCCCTGAAATTGCCATAAACATAAATATTTGGTCCTGCTGGAGCTGCCATCTCTGCAATAGAAACTAGAAGGAGAGGGGAGAGGAGAGCAAGAGGGAAATGAATAAAGTGTAGATGAGATGCACAAATACCCTCTAAAGCCCAGAATCCTCAGCTTGTAGAAAGCTGGCCACCCACCACTGCGTGGATGCCAGGCTTCTTCCACTGCTGGGTAAGGGGCTGCCGGAACTGCTGGGCCTGATGAGACAGTGGGGGGAAAGTTCAGCAGCATTCTACTTTAGGGGGAGTGTGGGGGCAGGTAGTAAAAAAGGAAAGGGAAGACCTCCAAGACTCCCTGCCCCTGAAACGTAACCCCCACACCTCACCGCCATCCCTCTCCCTGCATCCACCTGGGAGGCCTGGACTCTTAGCTCCTCCTCAAGAATCCAGGGGCTAAGAGGAAGGTGACTAGGCTTTGCCCTCTCCCTCCCTTCCCAGGGCTGGCCTCCCAGTTGCCAGCCCTACCCCAGCACCCCTCAGGCCCTGGCGACTGCTCCCAGGAGGAGCCCAGATTCCAGGCAGACGTCTCCCAGAAGCTCCTGGCAGTAGCAGCCAGTTCTTAAAAAAGGCTTCATGTCACATTGCAATCAGCTGAGGGGCCCAGGCACTGGGCTATTTATTAATGCCACTGTTCTCCCAAAGTGTCTCCATGTTGCTCTCTGATGAGCTGATAGGAGCCCCCAAGTTTTTTTCTGGCCACCCCTCTGGGTGTGGACATCACTTGCATCAGAGTTTATGACTTCCTACTGTTCCTCTAAGACATGAACATCGATGGGGCTGGGGCTGGCTACACTGTGCCCTCACAGGCACCTTCCCTCTTGCCTGTGGCCTCCAGCCCAGGTTTAAGAAAACCCCAATTTTAACAGCTTTGAGAAGAAAAAGGAAAGCTCGGCAGCATCCAGGAGAACAAATTAGGTGGCCTTCGGGCACCTTAGGAGGAAGAAGAAAAGTCACAACTGGTGTAAGAAGAGGAAGAAACAACATTAAAAGAAAACAAGGGGAAGCAAAATAAAAACCAGAGATAAAAAGTCAAGAGAAAACAGCGGCGCCTGAGAAACAAGAATTCCAGCCGCCAACTTTTATGGCGTCCAGCCCTGTTATTCATAAGCGAGTTTCCTCTCTCACAAAGGACCTTTTGCACGGTTTTCCCTGCTGCCTCCAAACCAGCTGCTCGCGCTGTTGTATCCTGAGTGATGATGAGGCTCTGAAAGGGTTTTTTGGGAACAGATGGCCAGGGGAGAGCTGGGGAATGTGCCAGCAGAGGGCTGGGCGGGCTGCCAGGGCCTGCGGTGACTGAGTGCTTGGGCTTCCAGCTCGCGTGCTTTCCCTGCCCTCTGCCCTCCGTGGCGCCAGCAGGCCTTCCCAGCGAGCGCTCAGAACATCTGGAGTCTGGGGCTGCCAGGAGGGGGGGCCGCGGCGGCCGGGCGGGGGACCCTCTGTTCCATCTGAGCTCCCATGGACTCACCACCAGGCCCGCCTCGCAGAACAGCTAATCAAAACCACAGCGCCCGAATGGGAACCAGGCGCGCTCCCAGCTGTAGCCAGAGGCCGCCAGGCGACTTAACCCGGTGTCAGGCCTTGCTGGCGGCGCAGCGCTGGGGGTGCTCAGGCCTGATGACACCCCCCTGGCCCACCCCACCGCACCACCCCTGGTGCCACCACCAGTGGGCTATTGGCTCCCTGCAGCTAAATGGAGCCTCCACGTGCTGCAAGCAGACTGCTTACATAAGAGCTGTTGCTCAGGGAAGGCCCTGCACCCGGCAGTTGCTGGGGGTCTGGGGGAACAGGCCACCCTGCTGGGCAATGTGTGAGCTTCAGCCAGGCAGACCTCAGGAATTGGAGAGCTCAGTGTTTGAAGCTACATAAACACAGGCTCAAATAGATCCACCACTTCCTAGCCACATGGCCGTGGGAAAGTTACCATCTTTCTCTTGGCCTTAGTTTCCCCTCTGTACCATGAGGGTAGGAGTCTTAACTTGTGGGGTTAGTGTATTAAGGGGAAGTGATAATATATGTATCTGAGGGGCCTGGCACACAATGGACACATAATAACATGGCCAATGTAACTGTTGGTGGTGTCCATTAGCATGACCACTGTTGTACAGCCAAACGTGATGCGTGTTTTGGGATAGGAATCCATGAACTTGAAAAGCACAGGGCTATCCAGGTTGGCTGTGCGATGCCCCATTTAAGCCTATAGGACCAGGGTTTGGGCTGAATTGCTGGAGAGGAAGGACACTCAGAGCTGCTCATCCTCATCTGCCTTCTGGCTGGTCAGTCACTTTCAACCTGGGCACTGCCCTGTCCTGAGATGTCCCTTTCTGGGATTCTATATGATGTTATCTTGCAATTGTAAATTCACGAGATTTTCTTTCTGGCATTTGCAGAGAACATGCCAGCCTTTTTTCAAATGGGATCTTGTCTAATCTTCCATCAAAGTGGCAAAAAAGGTATTTTGGGCTCTGAATTTATGAATGAGAGAACCAGGGACCAGAGAAATTAGGTAATATGCCCATTGTCACACAGCTAGGAAATGCCAGTGCCAGAATTAAAACCCAGGTCTCCAGTCCCAAAGCTCTACTCTTTGCCTACTTTGTGGTTCTACTGAGGACTTCCTTGTACTTTTATGTGCCTTAAAGTTAAGTGACAGCGCCACAGAGAATGAAAGAAACTCTAGGGTTCTCTTGACTTTCCCAGCTAAACAGGGAGCTGGACAGCTATTAGGGACCACTTTCTTCACCAGATACCCTTTCTCCATCCTCGTGGACTGAGGACCATAATCTTCTCCAGGAGGTCCTTGAGAGGGCATTCTGACTCAAAGAGGCTTTCCAGAGGGGTTCTCTGAATGGTCTCTGCATTCCCAAGGGTGTAGTTCTCCCACCACCAAAGAGCCATAGTTCTCCACCACAGGCCCTTGTGCTCTCCCCTGTCCTCCTCTCACACCTGGTTGGTTCTTTCTTGCTACACCTGTGACTCTGAGCTTTCGTTCCTACATAGCATGTCTGTGAGTGTATGGTAGGAAGGGAGCAATTTCCAAAAGGAGAGAGGAGGAGGGAATGAAGGGAGTATGAAAGGAGAGAGGAAAACAGAACCGCAGCCTCTACCCCACCTCAAGACCACCAGGGAACATTAGAGGCCTGTGTTCTGCCTTCTGAGGAAAGCTGGCTCTGAGATCACCTGTGGGGCTCCCCAGCCAAAGATCCCTCCAGCCCAGTCCCTGCCAGACGTGTGACTAACGGTGTCAAATGTGAGAGGAGAAACGGCAGCTGAGCGAACACTCCGTGTTAGCACAAACAGCTGGCGACAAACGTCTATGTAATTGGAATGCCAGAAAAAATAAATTGCATCCATTTTTATGACTGGAAGAGAATTTGATGGTGGTTTCCCACCCACCCTCCTTTTTTCCCAGCACAGATAGACTCTGTGGGCTTTGAAAGCAAATGGTGCTTAACTCAAAAGGTTGGCCCAGAGGATTTGGAAACAGACCTCTTACCCACTCCACTTACATGTGGGAGGCAGGACAGGGAAGCGGTGGAGGCCGGGCACCCCTCTCTTGCTGGCCAAGTGACCCTGTGAAAGTTCCTCAGGAACCTCAGTTTCACTGCTTGTGCAATGGGACAAGATCAGCCGCCTCACAAGGTTGGTGGGAGGAGTTGGCAAGGTCAGAAGCCCTCAAGCGCCAGGCCCAGCATATAATCTAGGCTCAAAGGACATCAGGATTATCAGTATTCTAGGGATGCATTGCCTTGGGGTTCCAAAGGTCTTTGTGGGAGAATTTCAATCTGTGTGAAATGTCTGTGGTAGGCAGAGTTCAAATGAGTATTTAGTCATTTGGACAGAAAAGGAGGCTGAGGCAAGGTAAGACCTCAGTTCAGAAAGTTCAACTGGAAAGAGTTTAGAATTAACTTTCAGCAGCAACTTACCTTACAGAAGTGGAAACTGAGACCCCAGTGCAGTGACAATGTGCACAGCAGGTGGGGAGGAAGCCGGGGTGGTGTCCCTTTAGAGGCTCTGTGGGGGGAGGGGGACTGGATCCAGCCAGAGCAGGAGCTTTTGTGGCTCTTCCTTCCACTCTATGGGACTTGGGAACAGCCACAGAAAGAGCAGGTGTTATCGGGTCCAGACAATAAGGGGACCCTCAGAACACGTCAGCTCTCACTGACCCCCAGACCCAAAACCAACATGCCTGCTCATCTTTGTCCCCAGCATCAAAACTACAGAAGCCTGCACTCAAAATGTTCTTCCAAAGAGAAGTAAGGTCACCCTCAGATCCACCAAGAAGAAAAGCCTCTCCAGAAAGCAGCAGGGAAAAGAAGGAGGACACAGGTCCAGTAGAGCTGCACCAGTCAGCGCCTCCTCTGGCTCCTGATGAACCACAGGGTGGAAGCAAACTCTGGCCTGACAAAGCCAGCCTCCCCAACCCAGCCAGGATAGTCACATAGCTCCAGGGGTCCCTAATAGGTGCCCAGCTCCCTCTGAACATCATGGTTCAGCTCATCACTCCCCAACCCCCAACCCAGGGTCTGTGAGCCACTTGGGGGTGGGAACTCACTGGCCATTTATCATTGGGGCTTAAACTATGTCATCAATGTTAGTAGCTGTTGTTATTATTGCTCAATATCTTAAAATCGCTGGGGAAGAGGGTGTCCTAGATTGTGGGAAATTGGTCCTTTCCAATTCCACATGTCTGGCAAGGCCCACCCAGCCCAGGTGGGAATGGCCCTGCTACTCTTCTTCCTCTTTCTCTTATTCCTCCTGTCCTCAGCTCCAGGGAGTTGCTGCTTTAAAAACAGGAGCTGCGGGAGCTGCGGAAACCTGGCCCACAGCCAGGTGCTTAACATGCATTATCTCAGGCTGCAGTCAGAGTCAGAACTGAGCTCTCCAGAGCCCTTCCTCTCCTCCCTCCTGTCTCTCTGCAAGACAGACCGAAGCTTCCAAACGGGACTCCAGGGTCTTCCCTAAGGAAGGGCTGAGATGGGCAAAAGGACTTCCTTTGAGTTGATGACACATCGGTGTGTTTTCTTGCTTCTCTTCGCTTTCTATCTCCCCCATTAGGATGTGAGCCTGGCTCACAGCCATCCCCAAACCCTCAGGCTGCCCTCAGTGGAGAGGTAACAGGGCCTTGATCAGAGCCCCAAATCTATATGGTCTGTCTACAAGGACTGTGGAGGTTAAGTCCCTCCCCCTCCCCCATGAATACTCATTATGGTGTCTGTGTGCTTAGCACAGGACTCCCATGTGTTACTCAATGTAAGTGCTCAATAACATTGAATGACTCAATCAATGAGCCAAGAAGTAAATGAATCTTTAGAATACCAGGCTCCTTGGTTCTTGTTAACAAAATGAAGTCCTATGCCAGTTACTCAGGGCTACCAAGTGAGTCACTAGAGACCATCCCTGAGGACACCTTGGAACTCACCTACCTGCACAGTGACCGAGATGCAGGAAGGCACAAGCACTGGGAGTCGCGTGGTCCTTTGAACCCCTAACCTGCCAAGGCAGGATGCTGGTGCTGGGGAAGGTCTCCGATGCCCCCGCAGCTTTAGGACCCTGTCCCACTCCTCCATCTAAGTCCTCTTGGTGCAAGGACTCACCCAGGGACAGCATCAGGGGATGGCAGCTCCAGGGTGAGCCCCTGCCCAGAAGGGATGCAGATGTACACTTCCCAGTGCCCTTGTAAGGTGAGGCAAGACTGCAAGACCTTAGAATGGCTGATATGTTTCTACCATCCCTATCTACTGATGAGAAACACAGGCTCCAAGAGGTAAAGAATGGACTCAAGATGCTGCTGCTGGTAGGTGGCAAGACAGGACTTTGAATTCAGGGCTGTGTGATCTTCTTAACCACAAGTTGCCCCCTCAGGCTCTCAATCAGGATGAGGGAGATACAGGACCAGGTGGTCTCTAAGGTGTCTCAGCTTTGAGGTGATTTCAGGGGAAGCCAAAAACTCACCTCTTGGCTCCATTCACCACCCCCTTCACTCCTCTCCCAGGTATGAAGCCTCTGTCCCAGCCCAGGGCACTGCTCCAGTCAAGGGGCAGAGAAGGGAGGGGTGTCAGCACTCCTGCCTCTGGTGGGAGAGGTGAGGGCTCTCAGAGAGGGGGTACATGGGTGGAGATGGAGAACATGGTGCCTGCCCACTGCCCATCCACACTTCCCGGCCTCCTGAATGCCAGGGGAAGTTCACTTGGAGTTTACAAACCTCCTTTGTCACAGAGCACGACATGGAGCCATCAATCACACCCTTAATTTACCCGTGTCACTTTCCAGAGGAAAGCTGCCCTGTGAGCAGCCAGTGGCGCTTCCTCTCTCACCCACTTGATAAGGTTTTCATCTAATTGGTCCACATTAAATCACCTCCAGAATTGCAAACACAATTACAGCAGCGACAGTCACTGTTGGTGAGCACATGGGCCCTCTCTGTGGAGGTAAGAGTACCCACGGAGGCACCCAGGGAAGGCTCTGCCTGGCAGGGGGCTGGGGGAGGAAGGTCAGGAATGGGGGAGGGGCAGGCCAGGAAGGACCGGAGGGGTAGAAGGGGGGATGGAGGATGCCAGTCATTGGCTCCCACCACACTCCCCAAGCAGGGATGCCCAGGAAGCCAGGCATCTCTCACCGCCTCCACCCTCCTCACAAGGACACAGACTAGGTCCCAACCTCTGTCCCTCTAGCCTCTCAGACACAGAGTTCCAGAGGTTGCCCTAAGTTTCACTTTGCACTTCCTGGCAATGACCCCCAACTGGAAATGCGGGAAGCACAGCCCATCTGGGAACACAGCTGTCCCCAGCATCTTTCCACGCACACACGTGGATTTCTCAAACGCTGGCCAGGAGAGCGTAAGGCTTTGTGTCAGCTGTTCCCTCTACCCTAGATGTGTTCCTAGCTCCTCTGCCTGGTGACCTCCCAGTTGTCCTGCCAGTCCTGCTCAAACACCTCTTATACCAAGATGCCCTTTCAGGCTCCCTTGAGCAGGAGAAGTGACCATCCTTCCTCTGCCTGGCCTTTCACTGGCCCTGACACAGGACTGGCATACCCCCACCCCCCTTACAACACTGTCCCTCCCTTGTCTACTGGCAGGAGGGTCTCTGGTTCTTGTGAGCTGTGTGTGGATAGGGATCATAGTTTGTCATCGCTATACCCTTGCCCAGCATGCATGACACATGGTCGGGGCTTAGCAAATCTTTCTAGCACGAATGAATGAATATCACCTTCAAACACAGCCTCAGGTAGCCCACAGGCCAAGTCATATTCCCCAGACATGCCGAAGGGCCCTCCTCAGCTGTCAACCAGCTCAGAGAATCTCATCCTGATATGACATCTATTAGGGGTTACGTGGGGAATTCAGCACCATAGCACATAAGACAGAAGAGCTTCAGAGACAAGCCACCTCTTCTTTCTGTGACAGGCAAGTCCGGGCCCTGAGGTGACTATCCAAGGTACCCAGCATCCTCTTTACCAGGAGTAGGATCATACCCATAATCCCAGAGATATTAGGGACTCTGAAACAGAGACGACCCCAGCAAGACCCCAGGGTGGATCTCACCGGCCTCTTTGGAAGTCTCGGTGCACAGGGGGGCACCCAAGTTCTGTCCGCACCTCCCCTGTCCGTCTCAGGAGATGGTGCCAAGGGCACTTACCTTTCGTTTCTTGGCACGTCCCTCGGCCTGCAGGGTGCGGGTGCAGCGCTGCACGCACTCGGAGAAGCTGAGGTTGCTGTGGTCGGCGCTGTAGTCGAGATCAGCCAGCCGCGCCAGGGACAGGATGTAGTTACAGGCGATCCTCAGGATGGCCAATTTGGACAGCTTCTGCCCATATGAGTAACATGGCACCTGAGAAATAAGAAGGTGTCAGGAGGGGCTGTAGGGTTCTTTGTGCTGAGTAAAGCCCCCAAGGGGTACCCCAACCAGCCTCCTGCTGCCCAGGCACTCAGACACTGCAGATGTGGCCAGGGTTGCAGGCTAGAGCCACATCTGTAGCCTCTGAGAAGGTACTGCTGAGCACCAGAGGAGGCCTGTCTAATCCTTTGACCTAGATTTATTCTCTGTTCTAAGCACCTGCTGTTTACACACTCTCATCTCAGCTTATCCACTCAAATTCTGGCAAGTCTTCACGTTCCCATTTTGCAAAGGAAGAAACTAAGTCTGGATGAAGTACAGTGAACTCCCTTGTGGATGGTGCTTTGGAGTTGGGTCCTCCACCAATCCCAGAGGAGAAGTCTCTGGGAGAACATTTTCTTTCAACTGACATTCCATCACTCACTCATTCAGCTACACTTGTTTGGCTGGACATCAGGGGGTCCAACACTGAATAATCATTTGATTCCTGTCTTCAGAGAACTCATGCTCCAGGGTGATGCCATCCCATCTGCGCAGTTAGGCACCTGGTACTCCAGGAACACCAAGAGAGGCGGCAGCACTCAGTTAGCAGGCCCACTCGGTTGGTGTACCTATGCTTCTCTCTTTCCCTCTGGACCTGGGAAGCTAAACACTAACAGCCCCAAGCAGACTTGACATATGACTCATTATCAACTACTCTCAATAAATGCACAGGGATTCATACTGGATGGCACCTCCAACTTTTTAATGTCTCCACCAATGTTCTTTGTATGTGCAAAGAGCCAAGGGGACTGCAGCTGAGTTCTGTGCTGTGACATGGAAACGTCACCACGAAGCCCATCGACAGGGGCTAACCCACAGACTCTATAGTTGCTATGGCGCTTGCCCAACAACCAAGACTCCAGGCTTCCCCCTCACTGTAGCTCTCCAGGGAGGCTCCTGAGAGGGCCCAGGACAAAGATCCTGCTCATTTCCCACCTCCTGCTGGTGCCGAGATGGCAGCCCATGCTTTTGAAAAGTTTGCTGTCACCTTTAAAAATCTTCCAGCGACCAAGGGGTTGCCCCTTGCCAGACTAGGAAACCCAGGGAGGGGCAGGGAGGCAGCAGAGAAAACCCTGTCATGCCCCCTTCCCACCCCCAACTCCCAGACAGGCCTCAGCTCAAACCCATCCAAGAAAAGTCACAGAACAATGCACTTTGCCTGTTCCCAACCAAAGTCCAGAGAATCCTGCTTTATCAGCCTGAGTAAACAAACAAGGTCTGGAGGACAGAAAGTTTCCTGGGAGTCCCAGGGCAGAGGAGGGGGTCACAGGGGTTGGCCTCACACCTCTGCCTCCCCTGCACCCCAGGCTGGGGGTGCCTCTCTGGTGCAGGCTCCAAACACTGGGCACAGCTCTGCGAAAGTGCTGATTCCACCCAGACACTAAGCTGGGAGAGAACCAGCACTTTGAGCCCTTGGCCCCTGAGCAGCTAGGCTTCCCAGCCAGTAGGCCAGTGGGGAGCAGGGATCTCAGGAGGAATCTTCACGTGGAGATCCTGGGTCAGTGTGGGACTACTAGGTAACAGAGGAGCCAAGGCCAACCTAGGGCTCCTGTGCCAGGTTGTGGGCCAGTTTCATTCCAGATTTCTCACTCTGTCCCATTACTTCTGTCAAAGTCCAGGTCTAACTAGAAACTGTTTACTGAGCTCTGCTTGTCTATCTGGCACTGTGGGATCATTTACAGTTTTATCTCATTACAGTTTTATCTCATTTAAAATCTTCCCCTAAATAAAGATTGTTATCTCATCTGCACAGGAGGAAGCAGAGGTGACATATTAGGCCCCAGGTCGCTCAGGTAAGACCTGGATGGAGCATCTCTGCTCCCAATAGGCTAGCTTGGAGGTACTCACATGCCCTTATGCAGGTCCATAACCTTAGGGGACCTCAGTTTCCTCATCAATAAAATGGGCATCAGAATACTTGCTACGTCAGATGGGATCACGGTGAGTAAGTCCGGGAAGGTGTCACAGAGAAATGAAGGCAAGAGGTCTCCACCTTCCTACCTGTGTGCCAACTCTAACCCACCCTTCAGAGACAGCCTAAGACTCCTTCTGGGAAAGCCCAAGACCCCTGGACCCAGAAAACTCCAACATCACTGCATTCACGACACATAGCTGAGATCTGGATTCCATTTAAAATTACTCTCTAGGGCCTCCCTGGTGGCGCAGCAGTTGAGCGCTAGGTCTCGAAGCTGCCCGCAGCCTCTGCAGTGCTGGTTCAATCCCCGGCCTCAGGGCGAGGGTCCCACATGGCGCACAGACCTGTCCTGCAGCCCACTGCTCCCCTCAGCAGTGTACTTCGTCAGTCTGCCTGCTCTGCTCTCCACTCTGGCTCTGGTGAATTCTCTCACCCTCCCGCGCTTCTGACTGTACCCAGTGCTTGTATAAATAAATAAATTTTAAAAATAAATAAAATAAAATTATTCTCTAGGCTTCTCGTATCAGAGTACTGGATTCCTGGGCAAAGCTACTAGAGGTCTATTTTAAATATGTTATTTAAAATCTCAACCTTCTACCCGGCAACAAGTCTGGACCCTGATAACCTGGTCTTAGTAGTTAAAAGCCATGGTCCCAGGGCCAGATGGGACTGGGTACAGACCCTGATTACTTGCTCAGTCTTTCCAGAAGCATCTTTACCTCTAAAGTGGGAAGGCAGCGCTGCATTTCACAGTCAGGGCCACAGGTAAGGCACTTTGCCCAATGCAATGTGGTGCAACAAGCAGCAACCCTGGTGACTGTGGACCTGAGAGGGCAGGAGAGAGCCCTCTGTCCTCCCTAACCCACCTGGATAGAGTCCAGTATGCAAGCAGGCCTGTCTTCCCTTCCCTAAGAAAGTGTGCATAGCTGTTGTGGGGTCATGGCTCCCTGGCACCTTATGGGTCTGGGTTTGAGGTAGGTGCTAGGCTGGGAGTGCCAACCCCATAACCCCTCCTGGGCCAGCCTAGTTCACTCAGTGAGGACACCCTGGCAAATGGCAGACACCACTTGCCCGGCATCTCCTTCACAAAGAGGCACCTCAGTGGGTCCCAAAGACTTCTCACTGCTGCCCAGGCCTCTGCCCCACAAGGCCACCCCTTCTCAAGACTGAGGGCCTTTGTGCTTTGAGGAGAGGAGATCCATGCACACACGCCAGATGCCCAAGAGTGAGCACAGCCTTGAGCCAGAAGGTTCTGCCAGGAGGCCAGGCCCATAGCTCTGGCTCCTCCCCTCACCCACCCAGCAAGTCCAGGCTTTCCCTTCCACCCCCTCCCACCTGGCCCCGAGCAGCCCTGCATATGGGCCAGGCCCAGCTGTGCACACATGGCCTTCACATGAGGCAGCAGGGAGGGCCCTACGCAGCTGGGCTGGTGGCATGTGCTGTGGCCTGACCATCTGCCCCGCACACCGATCATCCTGGCCCCAGGGCCATGCACTCCCCTCCCAAACCAGAAGGCCTCTCCCCAACCTGCACCTCCACGGTTTAGCAGAATGCCCTAACCGCCTTCTGCCTACTTCCTAGTTGAGAGGATAATGTGTTATCCTACGAAATAGGATGCTGCCTGGCCTCCCTGTGCTGAGGATCAACAGCTCCAGGGTGGTCAAGAGGCTGAGGAGCAGAGCTATGAAGGGACAAGTTCCTGGCACAACTCATTGACTGACCCAGATTCAAATCCAGACTCTACAATGACAGCAGCACACTGCTTTGCAGGCTATGGCTGCACCATGCCAAGACAGTGCCAGCACACTGGGGCCCAGTGAGTGCAAACCAGGGAGATGTGCAGTGCAAAACCCACGAAGCCACTTGCAGTCTCCAAAGGCCAGAGACCTGGACCAACTTATATAAATTCTGACATGGGGGGTGGGAGGAAAGGAATATGATGACAATACCTTCTCATTCAATGAACTAATACACATGATATGCTTGGCACAGAGTCTGGCATAAAATAAACACTCAATGAATGGTCATCCCTATGATTGTTATTAAAATAATTAAAGAACATTTATTTCTACATTGTCAAGGCCTGGCCCAGCACCGAGGACTTTGTAGATGCTCAAGAAATGTTCACTCCTCCTGTAGCTTCCATTCCTTTCTTCATTTTTTCTTTGGAAAGAATTTGTGTACTCCCTGTGTATAGGGTGTCATCAAAATTTTCCAGTTTTAGCAACTGAGGCCCAGAGGGCGAAAGTGACTTGTCCACAGTCACACATGATTAAAATCCCAGTCTCTAGCCCCCCAAGGCTGGTGCTCTTCATACCTTACCAGGAAGCTGCTCAGGGAAATAAAGGCCACAATCCCAGAAGTGACTTCAGTGCAGTATCAACCAAGGCCTTATCTCAGGCAGAACTGTCCTCCTCCTTCCCTCAAGGCCACATCCAAAAGTAAAGTGCAGGGTGTACACACACACATGCATTCTCCACGTGGAGGCTAAAGCCTCCACGGAGCTCCCTTGGGAACCAGGGCTCTCTCCATTGGATGGGTGATATGGTGGGTGTGACCTTGGCCCCAGGTTCTGTGATCAGAAGGCTCCCAGCTATGTTTCTTGCCCTCTCATATAGCAGGCAGGTGCCCTTGATGGCTTAGCAGCCTTTCCAGGAAAGGGAAAGAGTGGTTGGGCAAGAGGGAACAAAGGAGCAGGCCCTGTGCAGCCACGCATTTGTGGATGTTCTTGGGCATGCATAATGATCATGTGAGTGCACACGGGTGTGTGTACCTGCATGCCTGTGCATACATGCCCTCTACCTGAATTGGTTTCTTTTATATAGAACTTCCCCACAGAAAGTGAAGAAGGCCAGGATCATACTCTCTTCTCAGAGTTAGCTGGGTATACACCCAGTCTCCAATTGTGACACTCCATAGGTGGGTGTGGGGGAGCCCATGACACTGATGTGGATGGCACCATGGGAAGCATTTAGCCAGGTGGGCATTCCAGAAACAGCCGGCATCTTCCCTAGCCCACTAGGTTATTTATACAAGTCTCCTCCCTTCTCTAGACCTGTTTTCCATCCCACAGAATGGGACGTTAGGGTCAAATCAGATGGAACTTATTATCGAAAGAAACGAAAACCACTGGACAAATGAGATGTAGTACAACACTCAGAGGTCATGAATATTCTCTCACTTGGAACTGAAAGAGGCAGCTGGAGGGGTCGAAAGGGTGCTGAACTGCAGGCCGCAGGGCCTTCATGCCTGCCCTGTACTGCTACTCACCAGCTATGATGCTCTAGGCACGTGTCCGCCCCAACTTGGGAGGTGTTCCCTAGTGGCAAGGAGAGGGGGTAGACAGGCATCTCTGTGCTCCTTTGTCATCCTTCTGTCCTGGGGGGTAGGGGATGGCAGGACGCTGTAGGCTGCTGTGCTCTCCAGGCATTTAGATACACAGCCCCTGCCCAAGTGTGGGCAGGACCCCTCCATTGGACCTACTGCCTAGTGTTTCAGTTGGTGTGGGTATGGGCAGTGTCCCAGTCTGGTCTATGACAGCTCCCTGACCTTCCACCCTGACCAAACCTCTTATCCAAACCCAAGCAAGACATTGGCTCAAAAGTCATCAAGCTTCTTTCCTCAAGAGTTCAATTCCCTTCCCATGGGTAGACACAGGAACCACTGCTCACCCCACTCACAGGAGGAAGGCAAGAGTGTGATCCAAAAAGAAAATCATGTTTTCTCACCAGCTTTGTTGCTGGCTAAAGCCCAGAGAGGCTAAGTGACTGTCCTGCAGTCACACTGGAAGTCAGTTGCAAAGCAAGTAAAAACCCTGACCATTCAAACCAGTTACATCCACGCCCAGCCCTCCACCATGCCCTGTGGGGTGGGGGCAGTGAGCACGTACCACTCTCTTCTTAGATCTCCCTTCTCTCTGAGAATATGAGACCCTTAGAACCCTAGGAAAGTCCCAATCTTGTCTAAAGTGGAATTGTAAAACTGCTCTTCCCCACTATGGGCAACTCTTGGGCAAATATTTTCTCCCTTATTTATCTGGTGAGGGCAGCCCCTACCAATCCCAAACTGAGAAGCACCTGACCCACCCCACAACTAGGCTCTGAAGATCCCCCAACTAACCGGCAGAGGAGCCTGCCTCACCACAAGGTGAAGGCCTGCAGAGGAGATCTCCTGGGAAGACTCACCAATTACTAAAGCAGCTTTTGCAGAGTCCTAAGGAAACCTAAGTACAGGGACAACCTTGCTGGGAACCAGGACAGAAGACGACTGACAGGCTTCCCCAAAGCCCCATGCTTTTTTCCCCTGCAACCCCAGGACCACCCCTCCACAGCATTCCAGACCTCCCAAGACCTGGATCAAGCCAAATGCCCCAAAGGGAAGGGTCTTCCTTCCTTCTCCGCCCGCAGCACAGTCCCACATTCCCCTTCTTCACTCCCCACCGCGCCCAAGGGACTCCTGGAAACCAATGAACTCGCTGCCATAAAAGTGAACTATGAGGGCTGAAGTCAGGCGCGCAGACAGGATCGCGGGAGGGAAGGAAAGGGGACCAGGGCGTGCCGGGCCAGAGATCTCCAGCCTTCCCCCTCCACTTTGCAAACTAAGAGCCAGCGCTGTAGCAAAGCTCCCAGCCCCAGCAAGGGCCAAACCTGTGTGGATCCTAGTTCCCACCATGTGGGGACAGCTCTTCCCTCACACCCTCATCCTCCAAAGTCCCCGACCATTCATTCACCCACCCACTACGGCAATCGTGCCCGGCCGCCCTGAGGGTGTGCACCGCAGCCAGCCGGTACCTGCTTCCTGAGCGCCTCGAAGGCGGCGCTGATGGTGTGCACTCGCGTCCGCTCCCTGGCGTTCGCTAGGAGCCTCCGGGTCTGCTGCAGGGCTTTGATCTCCGACGAGGCGGCGGTAGCTTCGCCCGGCCGTTTCCTAGGCGACGCGGAGGAATCCGGGTGGTTATTGTAAATTACGTGTGAAATTGACGAGTAGGAACTTTCCCCAGGGCGCGTGGGGGGCGCGGGGCGCACGGAGGACTCCGGGGGCGCGGGGGGCGCGGACAGCGCGGGGCGTGCAGGCGGTGCGCACAGCAAGATGCGGGGGCGCAAGCCGGGCTCTCGGAAAGGCGGTGCGTCGGGACCTCCAGGTACCTGGCCCTGGGGTGCGGGCGGCGGCGGCGGCGTGGGGAGTCCCGGCCCCACCGCGCCCAGAGCAAAGCCGCGTTTTCGCGCGTCCAAGACCTCCGGCGCCCGGGCGCCTCCGCGCTCCCCCGCAGCGTCCGAGGCCCCACCTGAAGGAACGGCCGGCGCCGCCGGGGCGGGCACCGGGGCCGAGACGGGCTGCAGCCGCTGGGTCCTGTCCCGCAGCCCGTTGGTGGCGGCGGCGCCGTGTTCGGGCGCTTCCAAGTCCAGCCGGAAAGTTTTATAGCCGTTCACGCGCCGCGCCGGCTCCTTGCCTTTCCGCTTGAGCTTCTTGAGACCGTTGAGCTCTTTCACGCACACGGTCTTCCAGGGCCCGTCCTCGAGCACCGGGATGTGCTTCATGGCGCGGGCGGCGCGCGAGGCAGGGGCGTGGGGTTGCCCGGGACGCGCGCCCGCAGCGCTCGCCCTGCACGCCGCGCGCCGGCTCTGCGCCTCGGAGTCTCGGGCTCGCCCCCCTTTTCTCTCCCTCCCTCCTCCCCCCCTCCCTGCTTTTCTCCCCCTCGCCCGGGGCAGCTGCGCCGCCGGCTCCGCGAAGCCGCCGGGCTGTCGGTTCCCGGAGCGCTCAGAGTGTCATCTGAAGTCGCGGCCGCCGCGCCAGCGTTTCTGGAGCACGCCCGCTGCGCTCCATCTGTGTTTGTTTAGCCTCAGTTTACACAGAAGCCCGGTTCGCGAGATCAGTCAGCGCCGCCGCCCGGAGAGGAGGCAGCTCCCGCCGCCGCCTCGCCAGCCCCGGCCGCCCGAGCGCGAGCGCCTTTAAAGAAACAGGAAGCATTTTTCAAAACAGCTGGGCCGCCGGCCGCCTCCTTTGTCCGCGTCCTCCCTGCCTCCCCCCACCCCCATCCCTTCTGCCCAGAACCTGCCTCCGCCGGCGCTCGCTCCCCGCCCCCTACTCAAGTCCGGGGCGCTTCGGTGTTCCCAGAGGCTGGTTAGCGCCCCACCGTCCTGCCCCGAGCACGTGGCTCCCGAGCCCTTGGGCCCACCCCCACATCGGAGCTGGGTCTTCTCCACCCGGCCTTGCTGACCTCTCGTGGACGCGGCAATGTCCGCTCGCATCCAGCACCTCCTTCGACACCCCTGCACCCCAACTCGCCAGCTGAGGAGGGAAAAAGAGCAACGACTTCTGGGGAGATCCATGAGGGAAGGAACAGGCTGTGGCGTTGGCCTTGACCCTCACTTCAAGGGTCCTGTCCAGTCTGGAGCAGGGAAGCCAGGGGTAAAATGCCAAAGAGTTAGGGAGACCGAGGTTCTGAAAGGAATTTGCTTTCCCACAGTCGCACAGAGAATGGAAGAGGCCAAGGAGGCCAAGGAGAAAGGCGCTTAGAGTTCAGACAGACTTAGCATCTGTGAGAATCCCTAGTCATCTCACTCCAGGTTACCCACTAAGCTGCATTTACTCATCTCGAAATGAAAAATCCCCCCCCCAAAAAAAATTAATAATAAAATCACTGCCTAAGTCACAGCATTTAATTGTTGTGAGGAATTAAGCCGTGTAGGCACTTAGAGGATACTAGTCAAATGATAGCTTTAGTTCTTAATAGAAGCAGTTGAGGCAAAATAGCTCCCAGAGGTAGATTTGCTTGGTTCAAACCAGCCCTGGCACTTAGAAACTGAGTGACCTTGGGCAAGTCACTGAACCTCTCTGTGCCTCTCTTTCTTCTTCTAGAAAATGGAAGTAATAATTGTACTTTCCTTCCAAGGTGACTGTGAAGATTATCTGATCATGTATGTGCAAAGCACTGAGAGTGGTGCCTGGCAGAGAGATCTACAGGAGTTCTTGGCGAAGGGCAGACATCCACTGCCCAGACCCTTGGTCCTCTGTGACACACCACTGGAGATTCTAGAGAGAAGAGGTCAAACTAGTGTGCCCAGGCGTTACCCATGGCCTACTTCCTAAGGCCCTGAAGAGCAGTACATTTCTCTATCCACTCTCTGGCAGTTTCTCCTCATTGTGGTAGGTACTAACAGCAACTTGGGAGGAGAAAACAGACCTTTAACCCTGGCTTTGGATACTGGCCTCTGCAGCCACTGGTATCTTCACCTTTCTGCTTTCATTCCTCCACTGCCACTCCCAAGCCCACCAGTGGGCTTTCTCCAGGGACAGTTCAGAGCAGAGTGCCCTCCCTCCTTCCAGGGAGAATGCCCTGGGATGGGTGAGGGGGAAAGGTGTGGTGATATGCAGGGACCTGGAAGGTAGGATGGGGTCTGGGTCAAGGGCAGGAGCATAGACCTGGGGTCAGACCTGGACCTTGGCTTTTCGGCTATCAAGGCCCGTAAGACATTTCATCCCCCTGGGGTTCTGTTTTCTCATCTGTCCTTGCAGATGATAATTCTGTCCAGCCAACCTCTCAGGGTATTTGGGAAAATAAAGAGAGATCATGGATTTAAAAGAACTTTGACATCAGGTTTCTAACATCCACACATGCATTCACCCATATTCACACACATACACACACACACACACACAGAGAGAGAGAGAGAGAGAGAGAGAGAGAGAGAGAAAGAGAGAGAGAGAGAGGCACATGGTTTTCTAACTATAGTAAATATAAAGTCTCCTTTTTTCTGCACGGATGGGTCTCAGTATCATAAAATGTATGCTCCCTGAGGTACCCCCTTCTCTGGACACTCAGCGTCTGCACCTTATCTCTAGCCTGAAGACCAAAGGTGCACCCCATCGTCTTGTTCTTTTCTACCACGCTACCCAAGACCCTACTGTCTTAACCTTTGCTTGCAGGCCCCCCACATCTTCCCTATGCAGAGCATGCTCTCCCTTCACCTTACATGACCACTTCAGTCTCCCCTTCTCTGCAGTCTCCCCTCCTTCTGTCACCCTTGGCAGATCACTACACACACACACCCCACACACACACGTGCACACTGGCCTCTGCACATCGTGGCTCACAATTATTGCTGCAACTCATCCTCCACTGTTGACCTGTTGATGCCCAGAGTTTGTGAGCTCCTGAGAGCCCCCTGTTTCCTTCCTCTCTGTCTCCAAAGTATTGCTGAAGGGCCAGCAACCTCATGCTCTTTACAGCAACCTCATGCTCCAGATAGCAAACAGTGACTCGCCCATTCCTGTACTGTGCTGGTCTCCATCTAGCCCCAGTGGCAGAGATGGAGGGAAAGCCAAGTCCTTCTTCCCAGGGTTGCTAAAGTACTCTCTGAACCTCAGTTTCCTCTGTAAAATGATCACAGTCATGTGCTTCATAGGGTGAGCATGAGGCTACATGTACAGCATTGAGCGTGGTGCATTAAGTAGAGCTGGCACTTTGCTCCAAGCATCTGCCCCCAGACTCAGGGTATAGGCTGGGGTGCCCATGGACACTTGGGGCAGGACTGAGAACTGACCATAAATAGGCCAGGCTATACTCCAAAACCACGTCTTGGTTGAGTATCAGTGGGTCCACTCCTGCCAATCCTGAGCCCCTCAGCAACTCCCCCAAATTAGAGGAGATCCCACTGTGATCCTATGGGGTAGGAAGAGGGGGGCGGAGAAGATAGGAAGAGTCAGCTGTGCTAGGTGGAGGTAGAGTGGGTCTCAGGCGGTTTCCAGTCTCCCAGGACACTCTCGTCTTCCCTCGCCATAGGGAATTGCTTCTGGTCAAATGTCAGAGCCTCAGAGTTGGCATCAAGCAAGGCTAGAAGAGATCTTTTCTTTGCCACTTATCAGCTGTGACTTTGGGCAGCCCCTTCTCTGAATCTCTGTTCATTATCAGGGCATTGTAAAATGGAATGGTATGTTCAGGAACAGAAGGGAAAGTGTAAAAGGCCCAGAGGCAGGGTCTCTATTATTGTCATTCCCAATCTTCCAGGTGGTAGACCTTCAAAGTCCAGGCTAGCTGCCCACAGTGCCCTAGCCTAAGTGAGGTCAAACCTGCCTCCCAGGGCTCCATTTGGCTTCCCCTTGGCCTCCTTGAATAGTGGGGAAGAGACCTGTAAGGCAGCGCCCCCTGGTGGCATGACACTGCCTGCACACAACAAAACACTCCCCATCACCAGCTTCTTGCTGATTTTGGGACCAGGAGTGGTGGCCCCACAGTGACAGTCGTGGATTACTCGAATTCATAGAGTTGCCAGGACACAAATGCTCTGGAACTTCCAGGTGGCTCACTTCTTGCTCGCATGGGACAATGCAAACACCTCAAGGAATCCTATGTCCTACATTAAAAATAGTTCCCCCCAAAGCAATTGTATGAGGGTACCGTGGGCTAGCAGAATAGGGCTACTGGAAAGCTCGCATCTCCAGGATAGCTGGCCCAAAAAAAAGGAACAAAGCTAGAAAGGGAAGGGAAGGGAAGGGACAGCAAGCGCTTAGGGCTTAGGCCATTGGTAATGAATGTCAGAAAACCAGTCATTATCCTTCCATGACATGATAATTATCACTCCACAAGAAATTGCAATCTCTATTTCAATAATCTTCATGATGATCAAGGAGCAAACCCCATTCTAAAGATAAGGATATGGGCTCTTAGAGGAAAAAAATTGCTCACAGAAATAAAATAACAGATGTGGGATTTGAACACAGGTCAATTGACCCAAAAACCCAAGCTTTGAACAACTGTGTTTCATTGCCTCCTGATAGTCCAATGTTTAGCACATGAGGAGGTGACTGTCCCAGCCACCTAAAGCTTGGCCCTTGGTTGTCAGAGCATGTGCTGCCAGTCCCGGTGAGTTTCTTACTGTCTTCCTCTCAGTTGAAGCCACTGGCCTTCTTTGGACAAGGCTAGAGCTCCAGGTCAGAGTCAGATGCTGGGGCACCACCTCCAAACATTCTAGAATCATGGTTTATGGACCCCAGATCTTGGTATCCAGGCACTGGTTCCCCCCACACACCGCCAGCACTGCTGAGTTTAACCAACCCAGCAAATCCTTGGTGCGCCTGCATCACCCACAGGGGAGGACAGGACTGCTCTGCAGGGTGGCATCCAATGATTGCCATCTTTTTGGCCAACCTGGAAACCTACATGAAATTCTACATTCCTGAACTGGAGTTCCTATTTCTGGCTATTCGGATTGCTTCAAAGTGGGTGTGCCACCCATTAGAGAAAGGGAGGAAGGGTGGAAATTAGACTATCAGAAGGAAACTCTTCTGGTGGAAGCAGGAGGCCTGTTATTGGTGCCCCAGGAGTTGTGCTCACAGTGGCCCTGCATAGAACCACCCAGAGAAGTGAGAAGAAAGTAGATGAAGGTCAGTCTGGTGACCTTCTAAGTCTCTCCATAACTCTTGGTTGCAGAGGCTGCACTGCCAACATTGACCAGTAAGACACTGGGTCCAGAGGACAGCGATGAGACATCCAGGCAAGAAACTCTCGTACTTACTCTCTAGTTTTCCTCCTTCCTTCCTATATATATCCAAGTGAACACCCCAGTTATGGAAAATTGGATCTTTGAAATTGGGGCAGAGCCTGAACACAGGCCTCTCGGACACCCCCTTGCTAGGGTGTACCTTCTCAGCCACAAGCACATGCTCTGCTGCCAATGGAGCAGGTTCCCTGGCGGAGGGCAGGTCTCAGGGTGTGCTTGGTCCTGACTCCTGTGGGCAGAGAGGAAAGTGAGAAGACAGTGAAAGAAGGTGCTTACTGGCAACAGGAAGAGCCTGTCATGATGGGCAGGCAAGGCCAAGTATCCACACAGTTGTCCGTACCCTGTTAAACACAACACATATCACATCATTCCTCCACTCAAAACCTCGCAGTGACTTCCTTCTATCCTCAGATGTGTTAGGGGTTGCCATCAATTCCTTCTCCTCCTGATGCTGGGGGAAGTGGGTGTCTTCCCCCACTTGTGTGACTCTGGACTAGCCTGTGACTGCTTTGGCAAATAGCCCTGCAGACGTGGAAGTCATGCTATGCTTTAAGAGAACTAGCTAGCTCAGCTTCCTGCCAGTGGAAGTCCAGTCTATTCCATGAGGGAGAGAGGCCACATGGAGGGCACCATGGTGCCAGACATGTGAGTGATGGAAGTACCTGCACCTCAACCCAGCCCCATATGCCATATGTGAAGTTCATGCTCGAGAGGCCCACAGCTGCGGGTTCCATCTGGCTGCAACCTCATGGGACAACTTAAGTGAAAACCACTTGGTTGAGCCCAGTCAGCCCGCAAATCCATGGAAAAAGAATATCGTTTTTAAGCCACAGCATTTGGAATAGTGTCCTCTGTATCAGTGGAGAACTGGAATATTAGAGTAGAAGCCAAAGTTGACATCTCTCACCTCACCCCCAGCCCCCACTGTCCCCTACTGCCCACCCCATTACTCTGCTCCCACCACACCAATGTCAGCTCTGTGAGGGCAGGGATTTTTGCCTGCCATGTTTGCTGCTGTATCCCAGCCTCTTGAATAGCCTGGTACATAGTAGGTGCTCTATAGATACTTAATGAGTGAATGAAGCCCACTGCTCTGTTTCAACCAGGGTTTGCTCAGCTATTCAACCAGCTGTTGTTGTTTTTTTTCCCATCTAATAATTTTTTTTATTTTTTATCTAAATTTTATTTTTATATTCCCCATACAATTACAACCCCCTTATTTTTACCCCAAGCCTTCCTTTCCCCGCCCCCCATAGAGTGTCTTCTGGTTCATAGTTGTTTGTTAATTTTGATATTTTCTTTCTTATAGTTATTCATTTTCCTGGTCCCTTATTTAAGTTTTCTAGATTCCTGCTATGAGTGAGACCATCCAGTATTTTTCTTTTTCTTTCTGGCTTATTTCACTGAGCATGATCCCTTACAGCTCCATCCATGTTGCTGCAAATTGCATGTGTTTATCTTTTTTGAATGCTGAGTAATATTCCATGGTGTATATGTACCACATCTTCTTGATCCAGTCATCTATTTTTGGGCATTTGGGTTGTTTCCAAAGCTTAGCTATTGTAAACAGTGCTGCTATAAACATAGGGGTGCAGGTGCTCTTTGGAATTGATGTTTCTGTGTCCTTTGGGTAAATACCTAGGAGTGGAATTGCTGGATCATATGGAAGTTCTATGTTTAGTAGGTCAAGAAATCTCCACACAGCTCTCCATAGTGTCAACCAGCTGTTTCGACAGAAGAATCTGGTGGATCCAGGGGCCTCCCTGGTGGTGCAGACTGTTGAGCGCAGCACTGTGAAGCTGTCCGCAGCCTCTTCAGCGTCAGTTCAATCCCGGCCAGCCGGCAAGAATCCCACATGGTGCAGCAGACCTCTCCTGCCTCCCCCACTGCTCCCCTCAGCAGTGTATTTCATCAGTCTGCCTGTTCTGCTCCCCTCTGTCTCTGGTGAATCCTCTCACCCTCCCGCGCATCTGGCCTATACCCTGGTTCTTGTATAAAAATAAATAAATCTTTTTTAAAAAAAAGAATCTGGTGGATCCATAGATGGAGTTGATCACATCACAGGAGCAGCTGCTCTGATCTCTAGGAACTAGTGGTTGGATTGAATTCACTCCCTTTTCACTGGCTTTGGGACTCCTAGCCTGATAGTTGAGTGAGGGCTATGGATGCACATTGACAGTCATTCATTCATTTGACAAATTCTGGCTAGAGCCAGGCCTTAGGATGGGGGGCGGGGCAGAAAGATCTGCCATCATGAGCTCAGTGCTGAGGACAGATAATTCCCACCCCTTCCTTCGTCTACCTGTGACAGTTGGCATTTGCGGGATGGTTATGAGGGCTGGAGGTACAGCATTATACAGAGTATAAACCCCTGACCCCCAGGAACTGGCCGACTGGGGAGAGATGGAACCACAAGGATCTCCAGGTCCAAGAGAAAGAGAACACCGGTCTGACGAAGGTTGTGAGACACACTGCAAAGTGATGCACAGTGCAAAGTGACGCACACTGCAGAAAAAGCTGTGACAAAACAACGCTGGAAGGGGAGTGGGATCTGGCCAGACAGACCACCTTCCCTGCAGATGCCCATGGCTTGTTCCCTTGCCTCCTCCAAGCCTTTGTTGTTCTATCACCTCATCACCCCTCACCTCCCATTTACAGCTGGAACGGCCAGACCTTCTTGTAACACAATATGATCAACTTGTGTTTAGAGTCTGTGTTCTCACCCAAAGGAGATAAGAAGTGGCAGGAAGGAGCAGTACCTGCTGCCTTGCAAAACCCAGAGAGGCTTCCTCCCATGGAAGGTTAACATGCAGGAGAAAGAAGTGACAACCACATGCCACTGCTAGGGTGTAAAGGGGTGATCTCAGATGCAAGGAGATCTGCCCAAGGAAGAAACACTGTCAGCCAGGCCACACAGGGCAAATGCACCCCCAAGAGGACCTGCCGACTGACCTGCAGCTGCCAAGACTTCCAGACTCTCAGCTTTCTCTGACCAACATCTGACTTGGTTCTCCCCTGTCCCCCAGCACCACACCGTCCCCAGGCCCCTTCAATCTAATGGTATCTGATGGGAAAGACCCAGAGTCCTCTGTTGCTCCTCCTCTGCTCTATGCCCTGCAGGTCTTTGTTAGCTTAATATTACCCCTCATGTTACCTTGATGTTTTCACGTGAATTTTATCAAATTTTAACAAAACCTATGTGTTTTTTTTATTAATGCTTTGGCTTATAGTTTTATAAGATTTAAAAATATAATCTTAGAATTAAAATCCTAAGGTTCTGTGACTATGTTTCCAGGAGCAGATATCACTCAAGTTCCACAAGCTTCTAGTTTCCCCGCAGCTTTGACCTGCTGATCCAGAAGTCAAGAGATGCATTTCTCTTCCCAGAACAAGTTTTGTACCATCCCCTTTGGTGTTTGACTCCCCTGCCCTCACCCTCTGCAAGCTTCAGTTTCTTCTTCTATAAAATGGGAAGAATGAAGACATGGCAGAGCCTCCAAATCCCCAGCTTTTCCCATCCCTACCATTTCAACTTTTGTCTTCAGCCTTTTCAAAAGCAGAGCAGCGGTGGGAGAAGGTGAAACTTTCACTCATTAGGAAGAAAGCTCTCCTGCATGCCTATCCTCCAAGACAGGCAGAAAATGATGGCTTGGAGCCATCAAGCCCTCTGGAACACGAAGCTGGACCAGCCAGGGGGGCGACAGTGAGCTCATTATGACTTTGCTCATTGGGACCTAGTTGTCAACAGCCCAAGGAGACTTGGCTTAAGCCGATGACCTCCTGGGAGCTGTTACTACTCCTCAAAGACCTGCTCTGTGACTGGATGTGAGACGAGTGTGCGATAACTTCTCTCTTTTTCTAAGGAAAACAACTTTAAATTCCCCAAGGAGCACATTCCTTCATTGTGAAGTATTCCCTACCCATCTTCCCCCATTCCCTCAGAAAAGAAAGGAAACAAAAAGGCTTGGCTGCTTCTTCTGTGCAGGCTCCTCAAAAAACTATTTTTACAGCCCTCTAAAAGTCCCTGCTGATGGCAGCAGCCGGAGAACTTGAGGGGGCAGAATAGAGCTGACGCAATGCACATTTATTAGCAGTGAAGAAAATTAATAAGGCACCACTGCAGCCACAGCCCAGCTCAAGGGCAGCTTCACAGACCTGGGAAGCCCCAGGGACAGCTGCCGATCTGGTGGTCTCCAGGCTGAGTCCTCAGACACCTAATCAGTTGCAATCCCAGGTCAGCACAGCTGGAGGGAGGCTTGGAGATCATCTAGTGCCCGAAGACAAATGCTTTACAGCATGCATGACAGATCTAATTGATTGGTAGGGGCTGCCTACAGTCCTGTGTTGAAAAGGACTGAGGCTGCCTCTGGGTCCCTGAGGAACGAGTGCTGTAATTGATTAGCGATGTCTGCCATAGCTCAAGCGTAAGAGTGGCAGTATTCACACATGTGTTTACCACTCCTGGTCTAGTCCAGCCCTCCCATTTTATTGATGAGGAGACTGAGTCCCAAAGCTCATCGTTTATAGCCTTCTCAGCAGTCAGGTTGCTATTAGGAAATGGCAGATGACCTAAATGTCTCTGAGGACAAAAGATGTCACATCCAAAGACTGTCTCTGAAAAGCCAAAATGCTTACTGGGTTTATAGTTAATTCAGTTCATTGCCTGCTTCCTGGAAATAATTGATAAAATTAGTTTTCTTATGGAAATTGACAAGTCAATTCAACCAATGCAGATGAACTGGCAAGTCCAGAAGACCCCCAACCCAGTGTTTGCCTAACACTAGTACAGTTGACCCTTGAACAACACTGGCTTGAACTTCATGGGGCCATTCCATGCAGGTTTTTTTCCAACCCCTCTTCTTTCACCTCTCGCTTAGCCTACTCTCTTTGAAAACACACAGATGAAGAACTTTATATTAACCCCCTTATGATTTTCTTAACATTTTCTTTTTTCCAGCTTTCTTTAGTGTAAGAATATAGTATATAATACGGTATATAATAGATATACCTTGGCCTCAGGACAATAAAATCGTGGAATCAGGTAGATTGCTATCCCATATGACTTCCCCCCCACTAAGCTTGGGGCAGCCCATCCCACTCACGACACTAGCTCCCTTACCTACAGCCTCCCCTCCCCTGCTAAGCCTGGCATGTTTCTCCTCCACTGCTGAACCTGTGACAGACAGTTCTGGGGCCGAGCATCCTTTGGTGGGCTGGACACCTTATATAAGCAACTCACCCCCTCCGCCAATACCCACTATCAGTTCCATCACCTTAGATTCTCTCCTTCCACCTGTGCCAGCTTGTGGCCATTCCTCATTTCAGAAATGAGAAAACAGAGAGCTGAGCAGGGCAAGGACATGCTCGACATCCCTGGGAGGTAGCGGCAACCCAGGTCTCCTGCCTTCAAGTCCAGGGTCCTCCTGGCTGCCCTGGGGAAACCATTCTGTCTACTTCACATTAGTTTCATGCAATATTCAGAGTAGCAGAAGTCCCCAGAAGTGGGTCGTCCCCTCATGAATATTTGGGGTGAGAAAGAACTTGGCATTTAAAGGGGATGTGCAAGGGAGGGTGGAGGGGTCACGAATTGTTGGTAGGGCAGTGCAGGCTGTAGTTGTGAAACCTGGCAGGACTGTCCACCAGCTCCTGGGAATGGTGAGATGAGGCAGTTTCCTCTCTGATCTCCAAGGGCTGGTCTTAGATCCTCCACCTGAATTGGACAGTTCTCTTTCCAGGGCAAATACATAAAACAAAGACAGGTGTTCACCTAGGGAACTCGGCTAAGTGAGAAAGGACCCTCAGCGGTGGAGGGGAGAGGTTAGAATTTAGAGTGGAACTGCTCTGAGTTGAACCCTGGCTTATCCCTTTCAAGCTGGGAGTGTGACTTGTTCCCTAATCTCTCTCAGCTCCGGTTTCCTCATTGCAAAGTCAGAAAAAGTATTGATCCTCGAAAGGTTGTGGTGAGGATTAAAGGGGGTCATTCATGTAAAGAAATTAGCACATGGTGGGTACTAATGGTATTTTGACCACCTCTCTTCCTTTCAGTGCAATGCTTCCTGCTTCAGAGGTCAACTCCTACCATACCACCTCCAGGAAGCCTGCCTTGAACACCCTCAGCCATTCAGGCCAACTTCTCTGGGGAATTTCCAGGCCTGCCTGTGTTCTGTACTGGAGACTTATTTCTCCAAAGAGCCCCTGAGTCTCTGGGGGCCAAGGTGATTTGCATCTCCCCACACTCCAGGCTGGGAGTGAACACAATGGGTGCCAAATAAAGTGGCTGCACAAATCCTGGTACCCTCCTCCCACCCCGCCCACCTAATCTCCCCAGTTCCCCTGATTTTCCAACCCCCTGTCTAGTTTGCTCCTAATGCTTCTGTCTCCACGTCTCCAGGGCTCTGTTTGCATGAGGGAAAAAGTCTGCATACACACACACAGAGCCCAGAAAGCATCCAGTTGCTCCCGGGCGGGCTGCCAGCAATTGAGTGACCTGCAGCTTCCCCCCCAAATCACATTCCACTGGCACGGATCTTGCCCCGCCTGACGCCAGCCTCCGAACTCGCCCCCAGAGCAAACATTTCCAGTTGGCAGCTCAGCCTTGTTTTTCTGAGGCCCTGATTCAGGCTCCCTTGTAGAAAACAGAAAACAAAATGCATGGGACCAAAAATGAAATAAAATAAAATTTCAAAGGAGGGGGTGGGGAGGGGAGGCCTTTGCTCTAAGGCACATGGAAAAATATGAGCTTCAGGGTGTGCAAAGTGTTTCTAAGAAGCAGACACACACGCTCACGACCCCTCCTTCTCCGCGCTTGGAGGCGCTGATCAATTCATTCAGGCTGCAGCCTCCTGCTAAAAGACTCACTCTGTTCTCATTCACAGCGGAGAGGGGAGAACAGGGAGAGGGCGGGGGAGGCTCGGGATCTGAAAGGAGAGGGTGGTGGGTGTTACAGGACCACTGTTTGTTCTAAAAGGGAAATTAAAGGAAGAAAAATAAACATGGCCAGCCGGATTTTCACGCCAGTGTGTGAGGCGTCAGGGCAGGGAGGGGGTGTGTGTGCGTGTGCTAGCGTGTGCACATGCCTGTGGGCGCCGCCGTGTTTGCCTTCTCAAAATAAGAGCCGCTCAGTGGAAAGATGTCATAACCCAGGTTCGGGCTGCAGGGGGACAGGCCAGCCAGGGAGGGCCGAGGCTGGCGCCCAGGCCTGCCAATGGGGTCAAGCAAAGGCCAGGTGTCAGAACAGGGGAGCTCGTCCAGGGCCCATTAGTCAAGGTCTGGGCATGTGGGGACGGGACTCAGAAGGTCAGCCCCAAACTGGGCACTCAGTCCCTGGGGGCGAGGTGGGCTGAGGAGCATTGCTAGGGGAGGAGGGGCTCGGGCCTGGCCAGTGGTACTCTCCCAGCGAGAGAGGGCCTTTGAAGCCAGAGGAACACTGGGAGAGTTCAAGGGGCAAGATGCGGCCAGGTGAGATGGTGGGTAGAAAAGAGAACAGTGAGGTGGCGGTCAGACTCCAGAGAGACAGCAAACCAGCCACAAATCTGGCTGAGCCACAGAATTGATCATAAGGGCTTCAAAGAACCTCCTGCCCAGGGACAGGAGGAGGGGGATCCCAGGGCTGAGAGTACCTCAGGTAGATAGATTTAGGGTTCCAGATGTGTCAGAGCCCATGAAGGGTTTTCAAGCATCAGGGACCAAGAGTGGGCCTGTCAGGACAGCTCAGAAGCCAGGAGAGAATGTGGGGGAAGGCAACTCAGAGCTGGAACCTGTGGGTCTCTTCTCCATGGTGCCAGCTTCCCCACCCAGGGAAGGGTCTGGCATCTTAAAGGAACATGAAAAGTAAAGAGGTTCCAGGGTGAGGGGCCTGGTGAGGTTTGCAGGGACCGTAAGTCCTCAACTGAGACACTCCAGTACTCTAGGAGCACAAGTCACATGGGCTGATAGGAAAGATCCAGAAGCCCTTGTTGTTCAGTGTTCCCCAGAAAATAGTAGCAGGCCCAGCTGTGTTTGAACCGCCTGGGATGTGTGCTACGTTATACATCTCTGCCGTTCTTTCTGCCTGCCGGATCGGATGCCATCTGATTGGGGTACCGAGGGGATGAACTTAGTCTGGGGAGTTCTCCTGCCCTTGACGATGTGCCAAGCTCTTGGAGTCTCCCACTCTATCCTTATCTGTCCAGGCCAAGGAACCATAGGTCTTTCCACTTTTCCACTCATCACAATCTGTGAGGAAAGAAACCTTTTCCAAGGGCACTTTGGCTTTGATTCAGGACATTTCTTAAACCAAAGAAATGATTCTCTAGCAGCAAAAACTCCCAGAGGGAGAGTTTGGGGAGTACATGGGAAGCCTTCCACCAGGCCCTCAAACTCACTGTGTCATTGGAAGCCCCAAAGATAACTTTTTCAAAGTATCTTCCTCTTTATTTACCAGTTCATTAAAATAGAGAGTTGATCTCTTCTGCACATCCTCCAAATATCTTTTTTTATCATTATCATTTGGAGCTCATGAATTTTTAGAATATTTGATGTGTTTCAATTCCTTGCAGGGTTTTTATTGGGTAATTTTGTTTCTGATACACAAATGATCCCATTTTGTCCAGGAGCTCCTTCAAATTGGCACCTGAGTCCTTTCGACACGATGTTTGTGGTGTTTGATAGCGTCCTTGTTTCTAGTATAAGATGTTCTGGACTCACTTTGTGTATTTGCAGCTCCAGCCAATTCTCCAAGAAGCATTGGTCCCTTTCAGTGAGAAAAGACACTTAGAGGCCGCAGTTTGGTCACTCCATGTGTTCACAGACAACATATTTTCTTACAACATATCTTTCTTCAACATATCTTTTTCCAAGAAGTACTTGAGTCTGGGCCCAAGGGCATCTGAAGGACACCCTTGGGTCCTGCCCAGGGTGTCTCCTCCTTGGAGGTGATCATTCCACACACCTGAGGCAGCCACCACCTTTCTCTCCTCCCTGAGATTAACCTCAGTTCCCCAGGGCCGTCCCATCAGCCCCGAAGCCCTCCTCACCATCTCTCTTGGGTGTGTAGAATAATGGTAAAGCACAGATACAAAAATCAGACCTCAAGAGATTGGCTTACCTCTGTCTTTTATAATTTCTTCATCAGCAAAGTGAGGTTAGAAGTATTTTAAATGTGAAAATTCAAAGTTCTTAGCATAGTGCTTGGCTAATAGTAAACACTATAAAACTTTATGGATTTGTATTATTAGCTGCCGGGAGAACTTACAAAATCTTGGTGTATGCAAACAAAAAGGTTTCCATCAGTCTTCTCTGACATTCCCCTGGCAGATAAACCTGGAGATCCCCACATTGCTGTAAAACGGAGACAGAAAGGTGACCTGAGCTGGCTTTAGACTTTTTTGGAAAGGGATCCCCCAGTTTAGTAAAAAGCATTTGTAAGAAGTAAGAAGCCCTGGAGGAATGTGTTAAGTTAATAAACAAATGTGTTCTGGGGAGTGAGGAGTAGCAGGCATTACCAGGCAGGCAATGAAGGTGATGGGGATCTCGTGTGAGTATAAACCAGAACTGCAATATGGTAGGGACTCATGGAATCTGTACCTGTGGCACCTGGGGCAGCTCCAGAGACCAGCTCCGCTCTTTGTGAACAATAAAGCTGGTCACAAATAGTCCTGTTTCTCCTCTCTCCACACACCAGGTGGCATCACATGGCTCTTCTACTTCAAGCACCACCATGACGTTTGCTTTAACCAATGAATTGTGAGCAGAAGGGACGTGTGCCTCAAAAGCTGATGTGCTGGACAGAATCCTTAATAGCTGATGTGCAATTGGCTGAATCTCCTTCCCCTGCATCTTCAGTGGTCACAGGACGTGTCCAGCTGGAGCCTCTGTTGGCCTCAGTTCTCACACCACACAGTGTAAAGAACCTTCCCTGAGGGCCTGTGATGGACAGGTCATGTGTGGTTACGAATAAATTCATGTTGGGTTAAGCCACTGAGATCCAGGGGTTGTTTGTTTCCACAGTAGAAGCTAACCTAGCCTGATTACTTGCTCCCTTTCTCTTTTTCAGAGGCACACCCCCTTTCTCAGGGAGTCTATCCTGACTGTGAACCAACTCTCTCCTCTTCTCACAACAAACAAGTTTATTCTTTCCCTGGACTCCAGGTTGTTTCTTCTTTCCTTATAGCCTCACGCACCCCCCATTTCTGCCCCTGCATAACTTGGCAGGTTTTTCTCCCCTGGACCAGTCTCCACTTTGTGGCTCTACCTGCCACTGTCCTCTTCTTTAAGATGTCTTAGTTCAGAGAGACACAAACTCATTGCCCCCGTCATCATCATGCCAGGCCACCCAGGGGCTGCTATCCACTCTCAAAAGTAGCTCTCTGGACTAGATACCAATCTCTGGCCCAAAGAACCTTAGGGAAAGGGGGCCAGTGTGTGTGTGGCAGGGGGTGTATCACATGATAAAAAGCATGGCACTCACTCAGGGATGTGATTAGATGTGGCCCCCTGGAAGGGAGTAGGGGTGGGCAAGGTAGGGAGGGAGAAGGAAGGATGTTTGCTTTTAAGCATTAAATCACTTTACCCTTCCATCGACTTGATACTCAACATCTGGCTGAAACGAGAACACTTTAATGGGACATCTGGATACTCACTCTCTGCACAGTGTGAAGCAGCTGGATCCTTGGCAGCATCTGTGTGAGTAACTGATGTGGGGTCTCTGTGTGTTTAATATCACACTTGTGCTTTCCTTTGCCTATAACAAAAAACCAGACTCAGAAGGGTTTAGATTTTTTAAAGGGATGTTCTTCATTCACTGGGCTGAGAAGTTCAAAGATGAGGTTCGCTTCAGAGAGGGGTTACTCTGGCATCCGAACAATATCACCAAGGCTCCCCTTATTCCCAAACTGCCTCCCCTCGGACATCCTAAAAAGGCTGCCAGAGGTTCCTATGTCTATACTTGCATAGTCACTCAAAGGACTGCCCAGGAATTCTGTTTCCCAGCATCTCTAGCAGAAGCCTTGATATCTATTGTGATTGGCGAGAATTGGTGACAGGCCACAGTTCATCCCCGCACTATGACCTAAGGCTACTGGACCGTGCTGACAGTCTTAATCATACGCTTCACCTTGAAATGAGAGATGAAGAAAGCATCTTCAGAACTGCAAGGATCTCCAAGAGCAAGCCAGAGCATGCTGGGAAGCGGAGAGGGAATGGAGATTTATATCCTGCCAGACACAGGGTCCCATAAGGAAAGTAAGTTCCTAGGGCACACGATTTAAGCAGATGCTCACTTTGTGGGCTAGGCTTCCTCCCATTTGGTGTTCTGGCTTCCTCACATGCTTCATCTTCATCCCAGTTCATGTCTTCATGATGAGCCTGTGTTCACAACAAAATACCCCCAAAACATGGTGGTCTCAAAGAATAAACATTTATTATCTCATGGTTTCTGTGAGTCAGGAATTTGGGAGTGACTTAGTTGGGAGTTTCTGGCATTGGATCTCTCGTGAGTTTGCATTCAGCTGGAACTACCATCATCTAAAGACTTGACAGGAGCTGAAAGATTCACTGCTAGATGGTTCCTTCACATGGCTGATAAAAGAAGGTCTCAGTTCTGCCCAGGTGGAACTTATGTAGTGCTGCTAGAGATCCTTATGCATGGTGTGCAGCCTCCCCCAGAGCCAGCAGTCCATGAGAGAGAAAGATGAAAGCTACACTCCCCTTCAAACCCACATACCATCACATCTGCCAATCATTCATTAGAAATTCATTACAAATGAATTTCTCAAAGAGAGGGAAACTAGCTTCCACCTTTGGAAGGAAGGAAATACTACCAAGGAATTTGTAGACAAATTTATTATTTTTTTAATGTAAATTTTATATTCATTGTTTTTTGTTTTTTGTTTTTAAGATTTATTTATTTATTTATTCATACAAGCACTGGGTACAGTCAGAAGCGCGGGAGGGTGAGAGAATTCACCAGAGCCAGAGCGGGGAGCAGAGCAGGCAGAAGGACACTGCTGAGGGGAGCAGCGGGCGGCAGGAGAGGTCTGCGCACCATGTGGGACCCTCCTCCAGTGGCCGGGGAGCAGCTGGGGATCGAACCGGTGCCGCAGAGGCTGCGGGCAGCTTCGCAACCCAGCGCTCAACCACTGCGCCAACCGGGGAGGCCCTGTAGACAAATTTAAAAGATACCACGTGAGGCAAAGACAAGATGACTGGGTCACTAAACACACCTGAATTGGGGCTTCTTTGCTTCCCATGAACCAAGGATGAGATGACACATATGATTAACTCCTATGCCAATCAACTTTGATTGGTGATGACTGTCTGAGAAAGAGAGATATAATTGATTATTAACGTCCGTCATAGGCCCAACCAGCAGCCATGGCTTCTAAGTTCTCTGATAACAGAATATGTCTTTGTTCAGGATCCAGGTGCATGTAATGAGAGAATGTGGGTTGAGGGATAGATGTAACCAGACTAGCCAAGGGAAGGCGGATTCTGATGGAGAGGTTCTAGGGAACCTTCCAGATGAAGTGACACTAGTGAGGACTATATGTCCAATTTTAGAAGCACATAATTCTTTTTTTTTTTTAGATTTATGTATTTATTTATACAAGAACTGGGGTACAGGCCAGATGCGCAAGAGGGTAAAAGGATTTACCAGAGACAGAGTGGGGAACAGAACAGTGTCCTGACGAAATACACTGCTGAGGGGAGCAGCGGGCGAGACAGGAGAGGTTTGCCGTGAAATGTGGGACACTTGCCGGCCAGGTGGGATCGAACCCAACCTGCAGAGGCTGTGGACAGCTTCATAGCGCTGCACTCAACTGCCTGCACCACCAGGAGAGGCCCAGAAGCACATAATTCTTGATGGTCCAGCTGCCATCTTACAACCAAAAGGAAATGCTATGAGAATTTCCAGGAAGTAGAACCAGAGTCAGGTATCGTGGAGCCTTTGGATCAACCAATCTTGGACTTCTTGTTTTGAGAGATAATAAATGATCTTGTTGAACATTTTGGTTGGGTTTTCTGTTGCTTGTGACTCAAAGCAGCTTAACTGATATGTATCATAAATGAAGATATGCTTTATATATCTTCATGCACTTTGAAGAAACATGGATAGGTTCCTTCCTATGTCCTGAAAGAATCTGAATTGGTGTCACCTCTTTGGTGTCACATCTTTCTTCACAACCACCAGGTGTACTCTGGAGCCCTTTTGGGTAGGTAGGAAAGTAGAACCCCGTGCTTCCCTTTGGTTCGATGCAGGCCTTTTGCTAAAGGCCCACTTCAGGTCTGGGCCCCATAGCATGTTAATAATATCTGGCAAAGGGGAAGGACTCCTGGCCCCCATGGAAATGATCTATAAGAAACCCCTAGACTTCATCACCCTGGGACTGGGCCATTATGCTTGTAGCTCAGGTCAGGCCATGAGTGCAACTGGTCCAGCATCTTTCCCTCCTTCCCTTCCAGCTCCCCCTTCCTTCCCTTTTCCAAGAGCTCCCCTTCCTCTTTATTTTCCTCTGCTCCATTATCTACTGTCTCCTTCTTCTTTCCCATTGAGCTTTTACTCTGGACACATAGATACTCAGGAAAAAGACCACACTTTCCAGCCTCTCTTGCAGCTAAATGTAGCTCTGGTGACTACATTCTGGCCAGTGAGGAAGGAAAGTGATGTGTGCCAGACCCACTGGGGTCCCTAAAGTGAGCCGTGTGTGTTGTTAGGAATGGTGGAAAGAGAAGGAGTCCTCCTGTGGCTGTATGTAAGAGAAACTGTTTTGTTTAAGCCACTGTTATTAGGGGGTCTCTGTTATCTGTGGTATTACACTTCCATCGCTCTCCTCCCTTTCTTTTTCCTCTCCCCTCTCATGCTTTTCTCTTCTTTCTCCATTTCCTCCTGATTCTCAAATCCACTCACTTCCTCTTCTTTGGCCTCTCAACCTGCTGGCCCCTTCCAACATGGCAGGCAGCAGGAGCAGGTGACTCCTGTCGCTGTGAGCATATTCCTGTTCTCAAGCCCGGACTGACAAGCCGGGGCTTTTTCCCACCCAGAGGACCGTCTGTTGATTCCAGCTCTGTGCTCAGAAAATGGTCTGTTCCCAAAAAGGGACACAGAGCCAGCCAGGGCACCAATGCGGGGCAGCCCATCCTGTGGCCTAACGCCCAGTGCCCAACTCCTGTCTCATGATTCCACGGTGACCACTCTGATGCCTGGAACTGGACACATGCCTGGGCTGGAGACCATCTGGCTGTGCCCTCCGGTTTCCCTAGAAGGGAATGCTCTTAGATGTCAGGGAAGCCGCAGCCAACCTGCAGCAGGGGACTGACCACTTTAACTCTTATTCTTCAGTCACTGGTCCAGATTTTGCAGATGGGTGATGGTGGGAGAAGAAGCAGGGGAAATGAGGGTGTCCTCTCACCAAGGGGACCTTAAAACCACTTTGTAGGCCCCTGTAACTTCCCCCTCCCAGCCCTGCCCTGAATCCCAGGGCCAGCCTTCTGTCCCCACTCAGCCCTCGTGGTGACAGATGGTGCCTTGAAGACAAGTCCTGGGCCTGGGCCCAGGGTGCGATGTCAGCTGCCACAGGGCACTCCCCTTTCATCCTCCGGCATGTGGCTGGGGCAGCCCCAGCTCTTCACCTGGCTAAGTAGGGCTTAGCAGGCCAGCCGGGCTGAGATGCAAGAAGCCACATGCAGGGTTTTAGCAGCCCTTTGAGCAAACCCATTTTTAACAGACCTGGTCTGTGAGAAGAGAGTTGGCCTAGGCCCCAGGGGAGCTTGAGTAAGCCTGCTGACCTCAGTAATAGCCAGTGCGTGGGTTCAGGAACCCCACTGGGCTCAAGTCACAATTGATGAGGGGCATCCGTTTGTCTCTAGGCTGTTCTCAGCCACAATCTGGACACCCAGAAGGCCTCTCCCTGTGTCACCCCTCAGTGCTAGATCCCCACCCACCAAGCGCAGCTCCTTCATCTGAGCCAGCCCTTGACAAGAGGCAAGGTTGGAAATGACTTCACCTCACTTCCAGATCAGTGACTGTCAGCACAATATCGCGAGGGTGTGATGTCATGTCAGAATTCCCGAAACACTTTCCATCTGGAGTCAATGCCTTCCTTGCAGCTGCTCTGAGGGTGCGCCCCAAGCGAGCCATGGGTGGGATCAAGTGTCCTTCTGGAGGCCAAGCTTAGGGCAGGCTTAGAAAGAACAAAGTCAAGGCAAGGAGCTGCTGAGGGAGCAGGGAAGCACTTGTCTGACTGAAGTACAAAAGCTCTGAAGTACAAAAGGGAGCAGGGAGAGGCCTGTAGAGTTCAGGGCCAGGCCAAGAGTCCCAGAGAAGTATCAAGGATGAAGGGAAAATAAATGACCTCTCTCTCTTTCTCTGGCACACACACACACACACACACACACACACACGCATGCGTGCATGCATGCACTTTTATCCCCACACCATCTCTATTATGTTATGTAGTCAAGCTTTGCTTATGCTGTTCCCTTGGTGGGAATTCTCTTCATGGTCTGGGGAATTTCTTTCCTCTTTTAGAGAGCTTTTCAAATGTCATCGTCTCACCCACCCCACACATATACTAACTCACCTCCGCCTTTCCCACAGTAGCAGTTTCCCGAGACCCTCCTCTGAGCTCAGGAGGCTCTTTTAGTCACACTAAGCTCACACTGCTTTGTTAGAACAGCCTACCTGCCCATCTCCCCTACTCGTAGCCTCTCCAGTCTCAGGCGTGACTTGGTCCTCTAGAGACAATTGGACACCAGGGTCTGCCCTCGCGTTTTACATAAAGGCATGAGGATAAACTAGAAACCACAGGAGTCCACTTTGGTGTTTTGTTTACTGAGCAGATAGTTAAGGCTGAACCGGTTAATGAATGTGTTTAAATAGGCCACAGACCTACACACAACTGAGAAGTCCAGAAGCCTCTCTCTCAATAACTTGGAGTTATTTGGGGTTGGCCTTCTGTGTGGGGAAAAGATATAAAAACAAGCAATCTGATTTTGTTGAAACCGACAAACAAAACCAACCTCCCAGGTGTTTCCCACACCACAGAAACCACGTGAAGAAGAAGGAAGCCTGGAGCAGCAGTGCCAGGAGCCTGGGGGAAGGCCCGTCTGACACTCACCAGCCCCATGGTGCCAGGCAGGGAGATGAATCACTCAGGGCCTCTGTTCCTCCAGTGACAAAATATACGGCAATAAGATTCCCGGTAAGAAACAAGAAACAGCACAAGTTCGATCCCCTGCCAGGGAACTACCCACATGGCACAGCAGACCTCTCCTGACTCACCCGCTGCTCCCCTTAGCAGTGTATTTCAGTCAATCTGCTTGTTCTGCTCCCCACTCTGTCTCTGGTGAATCTTCCCACCCCCCACACCTCTTGCCTATACCCCAGTTCTTTTATGCATAAATAAATAAATCTTTAAAAAAAAGGGGGGGCCTTCCCTGTGGCACAGGGGTTAAAGACACAGCACCATCAAGCTGTCTTCAGCCACTGCAACACAAGTTCAATCCCCGGCCAGGAAACGAACCCACATGGCACAACAGACCTCTCCTGTCTCGCCCGCTGTTCCCCTCAGCAGTGTATTTCAGTCAGTCTGCCTGTTCTGCTCCCCACTCTGTCTCTGGTGAATCCTCTCACCCCACCCCTACACACACCTCTGGCCTACATCCCAGTTCGCATATGCATAAATAAATCTTTTTTTAAAAAAGAGAAACAACAGGGATGATGTGACAAAAACACTAACACACCCATGGTATAGACGCTCATTCAACCCTATCTCCTTTAATTTCTTATTCCAGAAAACTGGTGTCCTTGACAAGGGCCCTGAGAAACTCCACAAAAGAGTCAACTGTCAGAGGAAGAATGCATTCATGTTCTGGTGATGACACTATAAACGTAGAGAGACAGATCCATGTTAGGTAATTAATCATTAGCTACATAATGATGAGATTATATTCTGGAATGATCTCTAACTGCAAATATTTAAAATTTTAAATGCACTGAGCATGGCCCTTATTTAACCAGAATAGCTTGATTAACTGGAACTCTAGCCCCCAAGCATTCTGGATGACCAGAAAAAATTCTCTGTGGAAAAACCAAGGCCAACTCACAACAAGCATGACCTTGCTCTGTGTCCCCACTGCTGCACGTTGGGCCAGCTTTGCTCATCTTCTGGGAAATTTTACTTGGAAGATTTTTTGGAGGTTGAAAACTACCAACAAGAATTTCCTTGATTCTAAGATGTGTGTTTTTTTTCATATATCAACATTTCTAAACAATCTGAACACATCTCTGTCTATTTGATGTGGCCACCTTTCTTGTTCTTCAAAAAAAAGAAAAGATATGTTCTTAAATCCATGGTGCTTCCTGCAAGTGACAGCATCTTGAAACTGTGAGAAAATAAACCAGCCATTTAACTCACTTTAAATGGAACTGTAAGTAATTTAAAACATCATCTTTTAATGCCAAAACTTCCCAAAACATGCTAAAAAGTAGAAGGAAAAATGCATGTGAAATTTTAAGAAAAGCATGAGAGGTTTTGCTTGTGGTGGGGCCATCACACGCCAAGACCCCAGGCCCTGACACCCTCCCCTCGCACTTGCACTTGGCTGTGTTCAGGATGGCTCCCTAAAACCACCGCCTGGGGTAACCCTGCTCAGAGGGAAGTTGCCTGGGAATAAAATTGAAGATCAGCATAGCATGAATGTCCCTCTCAACACAGCTGCCCCGAGGCTGGGGGGCACACAGTTGTGGCCATGGCGCCATGATGCATGAGTGAAGGCTACGGGACTGTAAGGGACAAATGGGGCCTATCTAGTACCCCCATTTCCTCTGCCAACCCCACTCTCTTCTGGGACAATCGTGGAAGAGGACAGAGCTTCAGGGACCTCACAGGTTAGCTGCTAAGAGTGAGTCCAGTGTCCAACTTTTTGATATTTCAGACTTTGGGAGACCCATTTCAAACTTTTTGGGGCAGGGGAGTGGACTGGGTAGAAAGCTGGGGTCCCACTGGAATAACCCAACCTGAGTAAGCCTGAGAGCCCGTGTCCATGGGAGCACTTGGGCTGGCCCAAGCTCTCCTGACTTCTGTAGGGATGAAGGGAGTTAGCTGCTGTGGGCCCAGCCCAGAGATGGAAGGCAAGGTCAGGTCTCTTCCCTACTAGTTTTGCCCAGTGACCTCATCAACAAACCCACGCAACTCCTTACCACCCTCGCCCTCTCACCATCTGCCTGAGTCCAGGGCAGGCCTGCTTCAGCTACACCCACCCACCCCCCAGCTGTAGGACTTAGAGATGCAAGCTCTGCGATTTCTAGAACATTTGCCATTCTCTTAGCATCTAATATTTTTCAACCTGTGAACTTCCAGACCAGAATTTTCAGCCTCTTCCTCTGCTTCAGCTCACAGGAAAAAACGACTCCTGCAGACAGACACACTCCCTTGGGCCATCTCTGAGCTAAATCCCTATGTTATTATTCCACCCCTCTTTCTCTCCCACTTTGTGCTGACACCACGTCCCATGCATGCATCTATTATTGTGCTTTACAGCGTTGCTTGGTTATTTATTTATGTGACAGTTTCCCTTCAGGGCAAGACCTGTCTTTTGAGCATTTTTAATCCCAGCTCCCAGCCCAGCATCGAATGCGCCGTCTACAGGAAGTGTGTGTCCCTGGAGCCCTTCTCTCCAGCCAAGACAGGACCTGTTTGAGGAAGATGGAAAAAGTGCTCTGTGAGCCAGGTTGTGAAATGACAGGGATGACGTGAGGGGCTTTCGAAACCCTGGGAAGGAGTACCCACGTGAATTACAGCCCCTTGCTATTCTTGGCCACCAGTGGTTCAGGTTTTGACTCAGGACAGCTGCCTGGAGCCTGCAGTCAGCCAGGGACAGTGACCCCACCACTGTAGGCATCTGCTGCCCTCTGGTGGCCCCCGAGGCCTCTGCGCAGAAGAATCTCCTAGGGCCCCAGCTTTGACTCTGGGAAATTTTTCAACTGAAAACCGGAAGACAGATTTTTCACTGGGGGCCACCACTTCACAGGGGAATGCCTCTCTGCCACATGGCACCGGGAACCCACAAGAGCAGGGTCTTCTGTGCTTTTCAACTCACAGCTTTGCTGTTTAACTCATGGTATGGTCTTCAATGGCCTCTTGCACTTGCCTAAGCCACAATTTTCTCATCTGTAAAATGGGTTGATAATTTGGACCCTACCTCATATGGCTTTTGTGCAGACGAAAGGAGGTAATACATGAAAACTGTTCATCCAGTACCTGGCATGTAGTAAAGACCCAAAGCAGTAACTATTATTATAACACAGAATCTTTGTGACCCTCTACCTCGCTCTTTTTCTCTGCCATCCCATTTCCCCATGAGACCCTCTCTCCATCTCTCCGACCCCCAACACCTGCCTGCCACCACCTCCTAGTCCTGGCAAAGTATCTTCACCCAAAGAAATTAAAACAACCTGATTGTGGCAGCCTAGCAACACCAAGATCAGATCTGATGACAAGTGAGAGTCACCAAGCACAGGCTGAGGGCTCCTGGCTCACCTGGGGAAGCTGAGCAGCAATGCCACCTCCCCCACCAGACCCACCCACTCTGCGGTGTGGGGCCAGACGCCAGGGTTTGTACCTTAGGTGGTCCGAAAGTCCAAACCTTGGCCAACTTGGAGTTGGGGGTCAGGTGTTCAGAGGAAAAAGTACCCGTGTCGGTTACTACACAGTCGTCCTGAGAAGGAGAATGAAATCCATCCAGGAAAGGACACATTTTTCTGCAGTTGCCCCTTTTCTTTATGCTTTTCCTTATTAAACATTTTTAACATTTTGTGATGACATAAGGAAATAAGCTTATTGTAGAAATTTTGGAATAAACATGAAAGTGTAAAGAAGAAAATCGAAATCATTTACATATATTTACTCCTTCAAAACATACTTCTTGGGCAGCCAACTGATCCTGGAATGGAATGGTGAACAGGAAACCCCAGCTCACTCCACCCCCTAGAAATTATGCTCAGATAAGGGAATCCCATCACCCAAGACAACCTCTCAGAATAGTTTTATGTGCTTCCTTTTCCTAAATATATCTAAACCTATATCTGGTTATTTTACACAAGACTGACCTCATACTATCTATATTTATACATGCAGTCTATTAAAAAAAACCCTCATATGAGTTGTCATAATAACCAAGTACCCCAACATATAAGTACAATATAATCTAACCAATCTTAGATTGTTAGTTATTAGCTGATGTCCAAGTTTTTGCAATTCTAAATAACCTTATGATGAAAATCCTTTTAGGCAAATTTTCTGATCCACTCTGAATAATACTCTAGGATATTTCCTCAGAAAGAAATTATTAGATCAAATGGAATAAATATTAGAAACAAAACCAAACTAATACTGAATTCTAATTATAAAGTAATGTATGCATTTTGAAAAGTAATTGACAAAACACAGAAAAGAAGAAAATAATAATCACCTATAATTCTACTGCTTCCAGGCAATCACTGCTAATATTCCAAAATTTTTATCTGTGCCTAAAGGTTTTTATATACAATTTGACAGTTTTTGTCTTTCAGTTGGAGTGTTTTTTTCTGTGCATATATAAATAATATTTTTTTCAAAATGACATTTTACTATACTTTGATTCTATACTCTAATATTTTGATGATATGCTATCAGTGGTTTCCCATTTGTATAAAAACATTTCTACCATCATTTTTAATGGCTGTATGTAATTCTACTGCAATTATATACTATGATTTATTAATTTGCTCCTCTATTTTTTGACCATTAGGTTATGTATTTTTTGTTGTTGTTTTTAGAAACCAGGTTGTAATAAACATTACTGCATGTGTATCTTTAGACATTTTTAAACTTTAAAAGACTACTTGTCCCACACTATTAAAGGAAATAGAAAAAAAAAAAAGCCCAAGGAAATAGAAATATGTTCCTTGCTTATGAACTGTAAGAATTAGCACTGTTGGGCCTCCCCGGTGGCGCAGCGGTTGAGCGCTGGGTTGCAAGGCTGCCCGCGGCGTCTGCGGCGCCGGTTCGATCCCCGGCTGCTCCCCGGCCACCAGAGGAGGGTCCCACATGGCGCGCAGACCTCTCCTGCCGCCCGCTGCTTCCCTCAGCAGTGTACTTCGGTCCTTCTGCCTGCTCTGCTCCCCGCTCTGGCTCTGGTGAAATCTCTCACCCTCCCGCACTTCTGACTGTACCCAGTGCTTGTATAAATAAATAAATAAATAAATCTTTAAAAAAAAAACAAAAAAAGAAAACTGTGTTGTCTTTAAAAATAAAAAATAAAAAAATTTTAAAAAAAAATTAGCACTGTTAAAATGGTCATATTACCCATGGCAATACACAGATTCAATACAATCCTATCAAAAGTTTCAATGGCTTCTTCAAAGAAATAGAGAAAGCATTAAGGAAATTTATACAAAACCCCAAAAGACTCCAAATAACCAAAGCAATTCTGACAAAAAAGTAGAGAAATATCACACTCCTAGACTTCAAACTAGACCACAAATCTATACAAGCTATAGTAGTCAAAACAGCATAGTATTGGAATAACAATCTTGGCTGGAGGGAACAGGTGGACAAGGAGGAAGGGGAAGGTGGGCAGAGGCAACAGCAACCCGGTTTCCCCCTCCCTGCATCACCAGGCAGCTGCCTCCCCAGGAGACCCAGACCAAAGTGTCTTCTCTGGAAGGAGGGAATCTGAGGGTCCCTGGACTGGAGGTCAGCAGGCTCGGGGGATTGTCAGCTCCTGAGTGGTTTTTTTTTTTTTTTTTTTAATAGAGGCATGTTTTATTTATTTATTTGTTTGTTTGTTTGTTTTGTTTATACATGCACTGGGTACAGTCAGAAGCGCGGGAGGGTGAGAGGATTCACCAGAGCCAGAGCGGGGAGCAGAGCAGGCAGAAGGACTGAAGCACACTGCTGAGGGGAGCAGCGGGCGGCAGGAGAGGTCTGCGCGCCATGTGGGACCCTCCTCTGGTGGCCGGGGAGCAGCCGGGGATCGAACCGGCGCCACTGTGGCCGCGGGCAGCTTCGCAACCCAGCGCTCAACCGCTGCGCCACCGGGGAGGCCCCCGAGTGGTTTTGCTGTATGCTGAACTCTGAAGGCCCTGGCCCTACTTCACACACCCCCAGCCCATTCCCCAGCCCCTCCCAGTCAGACCTTTACCTCCAGATTTTAGAAAACCTCTCAAGGGAATCTGACAAGTTCATAAGGAAAGGTCTAAAGCCCTTGACACAATCAGGGCAAAAATAACTTGGAAACAGGGCCTCCCCGGTGGCGCAGCGGTTGAGCGCTGGGTTGCGAAGCTGCCCGAAGCCTCTGTAGCGCCGGTTTGATCCCCGGCTGCTCCCCGGCCACCAGAGGAAGGTCCCACATGGCGCGCAGACCTCTCCTGTCGCCCGCTGCTCCCCTCGGGCAGTGTACTTGGGTCCTTTTGCCTGCTCTGCTCCCCGCCCTGGCTCTAGTGAATTCTCTCACCCTCCCGTGCTTCTGACTGTACCCAGTGCTTGTATAAATAAATAAAAATAAATCTTAAAAAAAAAAAAAACTTGGAAACAGACAAGATGTTTGTGAGAGGAAAACTATTACTAAGGTATTAATTTAACATCTTCAGAGAAATGAGAAAACCTACTGTATCCATCAAGTAGAAAGAGGATTTTAAAAATAATGAAAGCATTGAGAGACTTTTCAAAGTGAAAAAAAAAATGGTAGCAGCAATACAAAACTCAAAAGGAAGAGAAGGTGAAGGAAATTTTTCAGAAAGTAGAGCAAAGTGAAAAATCTGAGAAACTAGAACAGGAAATCCAACATCCAGTTCACTCATTCTGAGTTCTAGAAAGTGAAATGAGGAAAAACATGAATCAATAGGAAAACAATTTAAGAAAAGTACACAGAACTGAAGGATGTACATGCCCAATTGAAGGGGCCTGTATATACCCAGAAGAGGGGGTGAAAATGGATCCACACTGTGGCATTGAGGAACATGGGGAGATTTGAAAAGTTCAGAGGGGAAAAATAGAACATGTAAAAAAGAGTCAGAATCAGATTGACTTTTGACTATTCAATAGTCACCTTAAAAGAAAAAAAACAATGAAACGGTTTTGCAAGGAAAATTCTTTCCAACCTTGACTGATAAACCCAACAAACACTCAATCAAGTGGGGAGGGGGAAAAAGGCATTTTCAAATTTGCCCAAAAACTTTACCTGGAGTGCACCCTTTCTCCGGCCTGCCCTCACCAAGATGCCCACTGCTTTACCCATCTGTTTCACCTCAGGACAGAATGAAGCCTGGGAAGGATGGCCTGGCTCAGCTGCTTGTCTGGACTTGGCCACTCATGACCACAGCTGAGGACATCCCCACTGACCTCTTCAGGAGAGAGGGTCTGTTGAGGACCCTCATTTCCCCCCACAAGTGTTCTGCTCTGACCTCTCCTGGGAACAGGGGGTGGGCCTTAGAAAGTGGTCACTCTCTGACCACACCTCTGCTGGAAATCCACCCTGGTTCACACAGAGGTCAGCCAAATCCCCCTCTGAGGTGGGCACTGACCTTCGCAGAGCTGGCTTCTTATTCTTCAAGTCCTCACTTAAACAACACCTCCTCAGGGGAGCACTCCTCCACTATAACCTGTTCCTTTCCTGGCTGGCACTTAGCACAGGTTGGAATTGCAAATGCTTTTCATGTTTATCTACTTGTTTATTCACTAAGTTGTAGGCTCTATGGGCATGCGCCCCCGGGGTTATATCAGCTCAATAAAATATTGTTAAATGAAGGAATAACTGAATGAGGAGTCCATTGCAAAGGGTAATACACTGAGCAAGCATAAAATTGTGGTGGTGAGACATCATTCACCAATTCAGAGTTACCTGAAGGACAGCTCCCTTTGGTAATGGGCCCAAACTCCCCTTAAAGTCTTTTATATCCCTCAACAGCTAAAGTAGCTCTGAGAAAGTGGGGCTTCTCCAGAGGGCCCAACATGGGCTCTGTCCTCCCTCTCAGCTCTGACAGCTCACTGGGTGACTGTCCAGCCTGGAGCAGGTCCAGCCAGGACCGAGGACGGGCAGCCAGCCCCAGTGGGGAGACAGCCAGCTGTTGCTGTCATGGAGAGAACAGCCTGGCCAGCTCTTTATAAATAGCCCAAGGTCACAGTGGGGTGCTTCCGTCCCCTACAGATGGAGAAATCTAGGGAGACTCCAGTCCTGAATTTCCCTCCACCCCATTGCTGGGATTCCTGATTACTGGGACTCCCTGATTTCCAGCCCTGCTGCAAGGCCCCTCCAGGCATCATGTTTTCAAAGAATCCCCTGGCCTCCAATTCCCTGTCTTCCCAAGATACTTCTACGACAGGGAGGGCAAGCTTTATCCCATTCAACAGACGAGGACATTGTGACCCAGGGGAGGCTAGAAGTTCTTCCATGTCCACATGGTGAGTTCACAGATGAAGTGAAATTCAATTCTAATGCCCCAACCCAGGGCCAGTGCCTTATCCCTCCAGAACTTCCACATGAGGAGTCAGTCACACAGTCTATGCCCTAAGACTGATCTCATCTGTGCCCACTTCTTGGGGCTCCTTGCTCTGTGAACTCTATTCCTTGACCTTGTTCCCTGGTTTTCAGAGAACAATTTAGCCTCTTCAGCTGCTTACTCAGCTGATTTCCCCAGGACCCCACTCTCCTGCCTGAATCCATGGGATCCATTTTCACCTCTCGTTCCAGATGCTGTGCTCGTGTGTTCAGCTCACTCATCAGAATTCACGTCTTGCCCAATCACCTGACCCACCGCCCTCATACACACAAAACACCCTCTCTTCTAAAAAGAAAGTCTAAGGACCCTGGGGATCCAATCACAAGCTTCATCTGTCACTTGCTCTGAGCAGAGTTCCTAGGCTCCCTTCTTATGGAGGTTCCCACAGGCCTTGGGAGGAAGGAGCAGGATGGAAACAAATCAGGGAGATCAGAAAGACGAGTGGAGCAAATGTGGACGAGGAATCTCCTGAGGAACCTGGGCAGGCAGGCAGCTGTCGTGGGGGTGACTGTCCCTTTCAATAGAGCAGCACAGGGTGGGCACCAAGTAGGTCTCCACTAGTCAGATTCCGGGATGCAGGAATTAGAGAATAAAAGATGGCTCTTGTGCTTAGGCCCATGTTGCCAGCAAGATGGGTGAGCATTGTCATCTTAGTGCTATCAGAAAGCTTGTGGCCTCCAGCGGAATCAGAGTGACATAACAAACTGTACGAGAAAGACCATTTGGGGACAGCCTTGAAGGACAATCCTTTTGGGGGTGCTTCCCATGCAAAGGAATTGTGTTGGGAAAAGTAGGTGTTGAGGGCCTCCTTGGTGGTGCAAGGGGTTAAGCACTGCACTATGAAGCAATCTGCAGCCTCTGCAGCACGAATTCGATCCCCGGCTGGCCAGAGAGCAACCAACATGGCGCAGCAGACCGCTCGTGACTCACCCACTGCTCCCCTCAGCAGAGTGTTTCAGTCAGTCTGCCTCTTCTGTTCCCCACTCTGTCTCTGGTAAATCCTCTCACCACCCCCATCCCGCATTTCTGGCCTATACCCCAGCTCTTGTATGCATAAACAAATAAATAAATAAAAAGTCTTAAAAAAAAAAAAAAGTAGGAGTTGAAGCCAAATTGCCATCCTTATGTCAGAGTGCAGCTGATCAAGAACTGAAAAAAAAAAAAAAAAAGATTATCACAACCTTTGTACCCAATGATGAATATTGAGGAAAACGATGCTGTTCAGTTTACTGGGTTTAATCACAAGGTCATGCTGTTGGTCACATTCCTGGAGTCTGATTTAAGGTTGTCATAGCAGCCAGTGTCTCTCTTAGGTCTCATAAAAAGGCAAGATGCAAAGGCAGAGATCATTAAGTTTTAATGATGAAAACACAGTAGTGATCCGTTTTCTTATGCTGACTCAGGGATCTCCATGAGGCTGCAGTCAAGATATCAAGCCAGGACAGCAGTGTCTGAGGCTCCCCTGGAGCTAGATCCCCTGCCTTCAAGATTGCACCTCCTTAAGATGTTGGCAGGAGGCCTGAGATTTTCCCCACGGAGCCTCTCTACAAGGCAGTGTCCTCCAGGACCCATCAGCTCATTTTCCCCAGAGCAAGTGATCCAAGAGACAGAGCATTTATGATCTAGTCTCAGAAGTCACAAACCACCATTGCCTCCAAATTCTATTCATTAGAAATGATTACTAAGCAGACCACACTCAAGGGAAAGGTTGAGTATTATAGGGAAGCTTATCAAGGGGACTTGGTGCGTATACTTTAAAACCACCAAAATGTGAAAAGTGTACAGGATGAGGAGTCAAAATATCTCTGTTCTAATTTTACTTCTAAATGCTGAGGGAGGGCCTCCCTGGTGGCACAAGGGGTTGAGACGCAGCACTATGAGGCTACCTGCAGCCACTGCAGCATGAGTTTGATCCCCGGCCAGGGAGCTACCTGCATGACCCAGCAGACCTCTCCTGTCTCACCCGCTGCTCCCCTCAGCAGTATATTTCAGTCAGTCTGATTGTTCTTTTCCCCACTCCGTCTCTGGTGGATCCTCTCACCCTCTGCGCCTCTGGCCTGTAAACTAGTTCTTGTATGCATGGATGGATAAATCTTTAAAAGAGAAAATAAATAAATGCTGGGGGACTCAGGCACATCCTTTCTAGAAAGATCTAGTTCTGCAGATGCAAAATGAGGGGATTGACCTCAGTGACTGTTAAGGCATCTGTTTCAATCAGCATTTGTCTCAGTGTTCCATCACTCAAGACCTGAGGCCTCGAAACTGCCCTCAGGCAGCTTCCTTCTCCAACCCCCACCCCACCTCAGCAAGCCTCTCTGGCTCCTAGCCCCAAGTGCAGCAGTCACCCACCAGCACCCAAGTCCAGTTCAGGGACATCTCCAGGATGTGCCCAGGCATCAGCAGGGTTCCCAGCTCCCAGGGATCTCACTGTGCCACCACGGTGGAGCCCGCTGCTCTATGTGAGCCCTCACGTATTCATGTAGGGAATGCTTTGAACAGATAAAATAGCATGGCCAGTGACTACTTAGTGATTGCTTTTTCCTTTGATGTATATGCACTTTGAGAGATATTATACAGACATTTAATTTTCAGTTAATTTCATTTGGAGTCTGATTTCCCTAAGAGACCATTTTGCTCCATGCTACCTCTGAGGAATAATTAAAGATGTTTAGAAAATTGGAGAAGTTTAGAGGAATTTTTCGTGGTCAGCTTAAAGCTTTTAATAGAATTATTTCCCTGGCTTGGGCTTTCTCATCATGGTATTGTTTCTGTGGGAAAATTGATCCAATTTTTATCTTTTTGACTTACACCACCTTTTCCTAGAATATAACCTGCTATAAGTTTAAACAATGCCTGCTTTTTTTTTGGTCTTGTGTATGTGCATGTGTGGGTGTGAGAAAGTCAACCTTTTCCAAGATAGGGCAAAACCCAGCTCTGAGAATGATGGAGGGCTTGGAATACCCTGGAAGGCTGTGAGTGTGAGACTTGGCAGGTGCTGGAAGCAGCTAGCTGGGCTCTTCTGATCTTGGACTCAGCATCTTGCCCTACATGTGTACCACCTCCTCAGCAAGGTCACTAGCTGCCCTCATTTGAAACGGACTTGAGGGATTTCCTGGGATTTCAGCGCTAAAACTGGGAAAGTTCTGGAAAACCAGGACAGTTGGTGTCCTGCAAGGATAAGGTTTCTGTGAGCACTGCCTCCATCTTTCAAAACTGCTTAGAAGCTTCCAGCGGGCAGGATGTTTGCATCCTGAGTGGGCTTTCCCCACTCATTGAATACCTATTGGTTACCTCCACTGGTGGAGACAGTGTCACTATCCTGCTAAGACACTGGTGGCTTCACTGACAGAATGCACCCCTCTGCAGCTCTTAGAAGCCAGTTCCTAGAACCCAAGATCTAGAAAATAAAGCAAATTTTGCCTTATTGACTTCCACGAGCAATCTCCAATATCCTTGTACAGGTGAAGGAGAAAAGGGACGTGACCTGAAATCTGTCCTTAGATGGAAACACCCAGCCCTGGATGCACAAGGGGATGATAGGGGAGTGTATATCCCACCTCCAGAGAATCTGGGATGGGACTTGGATTTGCACACATATACATCTCTTGACCTTTCACCTTTCTAGCCAGGATATGAAAAACTTGTCATTCTCCAGGATGTGAAAAACTTGTCATTCCTAAACTTCTAATTCTCTCTGAGGTTATTTTTGAGCAGAAATGGCATCCTAGAGTAATCAGATCTTTTTGTTCCATCGGTGGTAATCAGATTATAGATTCTTTTCATGGAAAATTCTAATTAATAAAAGTTGAAACCATTCTTCACTATGTGTGAGTTAACTGTCCAGCTCAAGTGTCCAGATACCTGCTCTGCATGGTGGGTACCCTCCCAGTTCTTTCCTGGGCTTCTCCTCACCTGAGCTCCAGCTTCAGGGGGTTTCTGGGCCCCATCCTCCACTTCTAGGTCTGCTCCATCTCCTGGTCTCCATAACTCTCTTTATTTCTGTAGTTTTCCTCTCTTGGATGCAAGAATTTGCCTCGCCCATTGCTCCTGCAGGATGGCTCCCCATTGTTCTTGTTGACCTGCCTCACCTGGCAAACCCACTGGTGAATCCCTGGCCAGGGAGGCTGGTCACTTGCTCGCCTTAGAATGTGGGGCTGAACTGCAGGATCTCTGTGGAGGCAGCTTCATATGTTATATCTAGACCACTATGAGTCTTGGGGCAATGGCTGCCATTCAGGGACAGATTATTTGAGGCCACAGCAATAATAATCAAACTGAGAGACCAGGCCTACAGACCTGCAGCAAACAGGTGACCAGATGGTCCAGGGAGGAGGGCTGAGGCAATGACCCAAAGCCTGACTTTTTCCCAGTGCTCATTCTCATCCTCTTGGTACTCTCAGGTTCTGGAATCTTTGCCCTTGTTTCCTGCTGACCCAACATTAACAGGTTTCTGTCACTTTCCACAAGCCAACTTCTGGAAAAGTCACCAGTGTCCACTGTCCCCGCCCCTCCATAGGCGCTTTCTTGAAACCTAAATCTAGGCCTTTTCTACTCCAACAAAATCCCGTCTCTTTTGGCTCCAAATGAGGCTTTCAACTCCAAAGAGAACTGGCACCCACCTCCCTCGTGGGCCTATTGCCTCAGAAGGTAGAGGAAAGGTAGCCTCTTTACTAATCCAGGCTTCCATGCCGTGGTATCTGCAGAGCCCAGGGCCCTGGCCCCATCACCACCAGTTCCCTGTAGCTCAGGCCTCACCTCCCCCATCGTCCTCTACCTGGAAACATTTTAGAACACACTTTATTGGAACAGAGTAAACAGTGAACTTTTGAGAACAGAGTAAACAGTGGTTTCCTCATATTCTTGTCAGCCTTTGTTTTTCAGGACCGAAGAGTCTTAAACTGAACTGTGTTCCCTGGCTCAGGCCTGAGCCTCTGGGGTGGGGTTTCGGGGCTACTCAGGATGGCTTGTGCAGCAGTTTCAGATCACCTATTAGGTTTTTAGCATCCTCTTCCATTGCGCCACACAAGCCTACTCTGGCCCTGGAGTGAAACTCAGAGTCAAGTGACAGGCCAGAGCACTCAGCTAGTGAGAGCCTTGCGGCCTTGACTCCAGGCCACACTCCTGACCACTGTACCTCCCACCCTCCTGGCCCAGCCCCAGACAGCCTGCCAGGGCTGCATCCTCAACTCTGCTTCCACTTTGTCCCAGCCCTGTGAAGGCCCAGGGACCTGGCTTCTCCTCTTCTAGGATGTGGTGCGGGCCTCAGGGGAGCACTAGAACAATGCTGAGTGCCTTATCAACAGCTAACCCCATCCTGACCGGCTCCTGGACTTCCCTTCTCAGAAATGCCAACTCTTATTTTAACACATGGCATGTTCACTTCTGAGTCACCTCAGTCCTAATTGTGTGCGGCCGGAGCAGTGACAATCCCTCCCTAACACCTCAGCCAAGCTCTTCCGCGGGAATAAAGAGCAAACACCTACAAGTCTATCCGGAATGGGCCTGGCTTCCTTCTGCTCTGTCACGAGCTCTTGGTACACAAAAAGCAGGAGACAGGAGAGACCCTACAAATCACCAGATCCCACCCTTTCTTCACAGCTGAGTTCAACAAAATCCAGAGATGGCAGGGCCTTATTCAAGGTCACACAGCAAGGGCAAGCAAGAGTTCTGGTCCAGTCCCTCGATTCTGTTACATACGCTTCTCAGAAGTCATGAGGAGGTGGGGTGGGGGACGCCAAGGAGAGTTTGGGATTATTTGTTTCTGTAAGATTCCATTCTAGACTTTCCTGGAAGGGGTGCCTGTCTCACCTCTGGACTTAACACTGTGGCCCCACCTGGCAGCTGGAATGGTCTTAAGCACTTCAGGTATCAAAGAGGATTTTGCAAAAACGGGGAATGCCAGGAACCCCTGTGAATCAGAATCTTCCAGTGCTCTATCTGTAACACTGTAGAAAGTGCTAAATGGCTAATAATAAAAGAGTTGATGTTGTGGATGGTGGAGAGGACCATACACCTGACCTTCCAGCTATATCTATAGCCCTGGAGAATGAGAGATGAACTCAGAATGACCTCTCTGATGCCCTGCCAGGGCTTTACCACCACTGATCCTATTTTGCTCTGAGACTTAGTAAGAAAGATTTCTACCAAACCCAGAAGAGAGTTGGGGTTAACCCCTGGTTATCCTTCCATTCAGTGCCCCTGCACATTTTCATTCATCACAATGTAGGCTCTGGAGGCAATCAGCCCAGTCTCCTATCTTAACTCCACCAACCACTAGCTGTGGATGTGCAAGAGAAAGGCCCTGGTCAAGTCACTCACACTCTGTGTCAAGTGTGTATGGTAATAGACCCTTCCCCCAGGGTTGTTTTAAACATTAAAGGATTTGGAACACTTCCCAGCAAGTGATCACTTAGCTATCATTATCATCATCATTATTATTATTTCAAGCACTCAGCAGATACAATCTGCTTCCTCTAGCCACCTTAAGTGCATCCCTCAAGGGCCAGCATTGTGCAAGCAGGAAATGTAAGTCCTGTGATCATCAGGATCATGCGGGTGCAGGTTTGGGGATGTCTGTGAAATGTTGGAACATAAATCGGAAACTGTGGTCAGAAGTTTCCAGAATTGGATTGGAGGGTTCCGTCAATCTGGTGTGTGTTCTATAATTCAGCTAAAATATCTATGAGCACTTGTGTGCGTATTGCTCAATATTCAACTACTTTCCTTCTCTCTACTTCCCTGTTGTGATAAATGTAGAAGTCAGACAGAGATTTTCAATTGACAGAAGCTGAAAAACAGAGTTTGAGCTCTGGCCTAAGGGGGTTCAAATTTTTGCTGTCAAATCCTTAGACATTTTGTGATGCCCTTTTTCTAGCACTGCAAAATCTTCCACTCTTTTATATTTTCCCTGCTTTAACCTCAGGCTCAGCCATTTCTCCAAGTCCTGATCCCTTTTACTGGAGGATGGTGCTTCAAAACCAACATTCAGGGGCTGTATTGCCCATAGCTACATGGTGTTTCTAATAGCTATTTCTAGTCCACCTGAGAGAACAGAGCTCAGGAATGTGTCTGTATACACATGTGTATATACTTACATCTCTTTCTATACCTAACTATCTATGTGTATGACTGTGAGTTGACACCAATTCCCCTGATTCCAGTCCATCCCTACTGGCTGTGTTTCCAACTTCTCCCTTCTCCATTTTTGTTATTCCCTTTTTAACAGTGAAAACCCTGGTTCTTACTATCCATAGCATTCTTTTACATGCTTAATTGTGGAATACACTTGAAATATTTTCAGAATTTGTGATGCCTTTTTTTAAAATTATGTGATTTTAGGCAAATATGAAATGCTAATGATACACTATTACATGTGAAAACTGATAGTGTAATGATACACTATTACGGTTAAAGGTAAAGCAAGACAGGCTAATGATTAATTGGATGAGCTCTGGACATATGCAATTATTTAGTCTTTATGAATCTCACCTTCCTTCTAATTGAGATAGGAATAAAAATATCTAGGTCATAGAATTGTGGTGAAAATAACAAAAGATAATGTATGTAAAACGCTTAGCACATTGGAAGCTCTGGATAAATAGCACACTTTTTTTGTTAGCTATTAATTAGGAAATAACCAAAATTTTCCATTGACATATAATTGTTTTTATGAAAAGTTACCCTGTATTAATGCCCATTGTTCTAAGGGCAATAAGGAAGAGGTCAGAAGCTTTGAGGCTTGTAACAATTTTCATATAGTTGTGCTGAGACATCATTTTTCTCCAGCAGGTGGCACCGCTTGTACCAGCAACTTAGAGTTCCGTTCCTAAGGTGTCTTGGCAATAGTCATCACAGCACAGCACCCAGGCCTGCTGGAAAAGGGAAGCAACTTCTGAGTTAATATCCTCGTACAAACAGGAAAAATAACCCTTAACTTAAAAAAGAAAAAAAAAAAACCCCACATCTAAGCACGCCTGTGAAGGACCCATAGGAAATTGCAGCAAGTCTGGTCAAATCTGGCCCAGGTCATAGGACACCTACTCCCCTAGGTGAACACTGCTCAGGTACCCAGGCCTCAGAGGGTCATTCCTGGGTAGGAACAAGCTGGCAGCACTAGCTGAAGTTCCCACAGCAGGAAAGGAGCTGGAGAGTTTCTCAGGGCTCTGCCCATTAATACTCTGGGATCTCCAGTATTTATAAAGTGAACCCATAGGGGTACCCTAACCACCTGGGGGTAGAGAAATAAGAGTCTCTGTCTGAGGCAAGAAGCAGATCTATTCAACTGGCTAGAGAAGAGTGGAGAGGATGATAGCTCCCAGGGTAGAATCCTGTGCTAGTCCTGCCACAGAGTGAGATATTCAGACTCAGGAAACCAAGGGGCAGGAGGGAGTCACATTTCTTGTCACTATCCTAACGCAGAAAATTCTACGATCTTGAGTGGCAGGAGAGGCAAGAGTCAGCCCAGTGTAGACCTAATCCAGATCTGCCCTTTCCTAGCTGTGGGTCTGGAGCAAGTTATTTACTGTCTCTCTGTGACTCAATTTCCTCATCTGGAAACTTTCCGGGGCTTTCCAGTCTCCGTGAAGGCTAAATGAGACAATATCACAGAGTAGTTAGAACTGAGCCTGGCATATAGAGAATGAAATACAAAAGTTGGGTTTTATTTTTATTACCATAAATGTTATTGATATTATTTTCATTAACTGCTTCATTATATTTTCTTGTTCCTCATAACTCCAACTTGGCTGTTGACAATTCATATGGCTGTTCCAGCCCCAAGATTAACTCTTAGCAGCCTTCACCCTCCAGTCTGTCAGCTCCAATCCCTGAGGGAGGCCTCTGATGGGCCCAGTAATTGCTGTGCCCCAGGCCATCATAGGATGGAGGCTTCCCTGATCCTATCAGATTTAGTCTGTGGTGCTGGGGGACAAAATCCATGAAGGCAGTCAGCTCATGCAAGGGGTTCTATCCCAAGCAGACAGCAGGAACTAGGCCAGTAAAGTTTTAACAGACATATAAAACATTTTCCAAAGCCATGTACCTGCTGTTTTGAATAAACTATAAATTCATGTAAAGATGCCACCGAAGATGATAACCTGCTAAATTATTAATATGATTTAATATGATTATTTACCTTATAAAATATAATATTAACATAATATGAATATTCTGTTTAATATTTTTAAATTGTATTATTTTATTAAAATATTGAATATTTAAAATACACATAAAATAATAATATTAACTATTATATAAATATAAATATCTTGAATATAATAGAAATATAAAATATTTAAAATAATGTTAAGATATTTTGTGTATTTAATATGAAATATTAAAATGTTTAATATTTATTGTAATAAATATTAATTAGCTTTGTTTTAGAATTTTCTCAACTAACATAATGAAAGGTATTAAATTTACCATGTGGATCTCCATAAACTGTTTTGATTATAAAAAATCTCTTCATCTTCAAAAAATTGGGGTCTACAGTGGGCTCCTTTGGGTCCATCTTCAAAGCAGCTGATTGAGCCTTCAGTCTTTGACCAGCCCACACTCCCCTCTAGCCCTTCACCTGGGGTCCCACTGGCCTGGAGTCCATGCCCCTCCCCGAGCTTTGCCCATGAGCACACACACAAGACACTAGTGCCTGGGTCGAACCAGAAATTAAGTCCTAGCCTGAGTGCTCTGAATTTTAAGGGGTGCCTGTAGACCCCTCCTTGACTTTATCCCCACACCAGCAAAAGCTTCTCTTGGGGTGGGAATCACCTGGGCAGTGGGGGAGGGCATCCAACAAGGATTCTGAGGGTACCATGAGGACTCTGGCCCTCAGGAAAAAAACAGGAGGATGGCGGTCTCTGAGGCACAAACATGAAGCAGGCATGTGCAGTGAGTCCTGTGCCTCAGCACAGGAGCCCAAATCCAGGCTCGCAGCTCCAGGGAACAAAGCAATTGTCATAGTGCTGGAACAGGAGCTGAATCTATAATGAGCCAAGTTGATGCTCCAGCTTTCTTCTGGGGCGCAGTATGTGGAGAACTGTGTTATTAAGGCAACTGCAATACTAGTCACCTTATCCTCAGCTTCAAATTCTTCACTGACTCTCAGCTCCTTCCAGGTAAGCCTTAAGCTCTCTGCACAGCTTACACAGGGCTGGGCACACACATGCCAGTATTGCAGGAGGCTTGTACGAAAGTATTGCTGGTTCCCTGTGGGACAAAGAAGTGAAAGACCGACATCTTACAGCAGCAGCAGCAGAATGAAACTCAAGCAAGCTGGGACCCTCCCCCAGAATGGACCCTCCCTGGCCCAAGGCTGGATCCTAGGAAGCCTCAGGACTTCATCTGGCCATGTCCCCTGAGGGGTGTTGCTTGGGGAGGAGGATGGCCCCAAGGGCAGGGGTTTTGCTGCTGTGAGAGGCAAGGAGGGATCTTTCTGGGGCAATGGAATTATTCTATATATTGATAGGGGTGTAATGGAGTTACTTGGTACATTGTCAAAACTCCCCCAACAGAGCACTTAAGAACTGTACATTCTATTGTATGCAAATTATACTCAATTAAAAAAATAGTGGGGTCACGTGATTGAGTCTGGAGGCAAGACTAGGCACCTGAGCAACATAATTCCCAGGAATCAGAAGATGGGGTTCCTGAGACTTTCTCTCTCAGCCTGTATCTAGGCAAACGGGCAGAGCATTCTTTATTCTGAGAGTCCCTCAAGTGGATGGTCAATCCTGATATGACAATATCTTTAATCTCTAAAAAATGCTTTCTTTCATCAAATGAAGCTGATACAGACAGTAGAAGAATCACCCCCCCAAAAAAAAAAGAAGAATGTTCCCAACTAATCAGCCAGGTCCAGAATTTTAATATGTGTAAAATGGGGCCTGCCTGGTGGTGCAAGGGGTTAAGCACCACACTATGAAGCAATCCGCAACCTCTGCAGCATGAGTTCGATCCCCAGCCAGCCAGAGAGAAAGCCACATGGCGCAGCAGACCTCTCCTGTCTCTCCTGCTGCTCCCCTCAGCGGTGTATTTCAGTCAGTCTGCCTGTTCTGTTCCCTACTCTGTCTCTAGTGAGTCCTCTCATCCCCACATCTCTGGCCTGTACCCCAGCTCTTGTATGCATAAATAAATAAATCTTCAAAAAAAAAATGTGTAAAATGGAAGCAGTATTTATACCAACTGACATTCACAAACCAAACACACTCTGACAATACCTCCAACGTTCTTAGCAGCACACCTCAACTGTCTTTCCCATTTAACACAGAATTTCATAGAGTGACATTATTTTAACATTAACCTTGCAAAGTTTTTTTTTAAATAATCACCCACAAATTCTGGGACTTTAGCTCTGACTAGTAATCCACGCAACCCCCATGGCTTACACTGTGCCATAGACCACCAGGTTGAGACCATTGATTGAGGACAAGGCCCATCTCTGCTGACCCAGGAGGCATTCTGAAAGTCTGTTAAGTAAATTCCAAGGTTCTCAGCCTGGTGTATGGAAAAGCACATCCTAGGGGTGGATAAGCCATAGAACCTGCAGTCTGCAGTCCTGACTCCCACCTGAGATGTCATCCATTTGGAAACATCACAAGAACAACAGCTTCTGGCATTGCAAACTGAGCTGGACGTTTAACACTGGACACATCACCTCTCTTCTTCCTTCCTAACATCACTCTAATTTCCTTGGGGGAACTGTCTGACACCTACTGTGTACAGTCTTGGTGCACAGTGATCCATCCAGAAATCCATCCTCCCACTTGATAAGTCAAAAGGATCCACCAAGTCTCCTGCCGCCTCGCTTCTCTCTCACTACCTTAGAACCACCAATTGCTGGTCTCCTGCACTGATTTAAGCTTAACCAGTTGGACTCGCTTTCCTGGGTAACTGGCTTTGGAGCAAGAAGCACAAGGACAGGGAGATGGTGGAAATTTTCACCCAATGACGGCATCTGGTCCAAACTCTGGAGCTGTCACCGCTGCCAAGACCCTCTAAGCGGCGTGGCTCCTGTCTGTTCAAGCTCAGTTCTAGGCCATTCCTCCCACCTTTGGCATCCATGGCTGGCCCTCACTTCCCTTTTCTTAATCAGCTCCTGAGTCAGTGTCTGTTATTTGGTGCTGATGAATCTTGCTGATCCACAACTTATCCTAAGGGAGGATTTTCCCATTCCCTGCCCTAGAGGAATCCAGTGTGGGGTTCAAAGGCCAAAAGTTGAGAACATTGCCCAAGGACAGGGCCCATCTCCTGCCGACCCAGGCGGCATTCTGGAAGTCTGTTAAGTAAACTCCAAGGATCTACATCTGGGAAATAAATGTCCCAAGATTCTTAACCAAAAAAAGAAGAGAAGTTTATATAATGTGCTAGCCCTAACCATTGCCGGCTGGTAACTTCTGATCAGAACGTGGAAAACCTGAGTTCACATGACAAAGTAAGGCCACCTGTTATGAAAAGAGAAGGGAGGGGTAGAATTTCAAGTGTTTGTTCAACTTACAAGAAATGTCCAGTGATACCTACCCGCTATTGCATCATTCCTCAGATTTATGCTGGGAACATTGCAGAGTCACATTCACACCATCACAGGATGGAGAAAATGGTCAGCACGGTCAGTTTCTTGTTTTAGTGCTCCTGCCCATTTTCCCTTGTGTGCAAAGAACTTCGGTGTTACTGATCCTCAAAGATACATGCCCAGGTAATTTATTGTGATGGACATTTACCCCAAGTTATAAGAAAACCGGCGCGTCTGTCCCTTGGACGAGGGCAACATTGTATATGGAGGTACATAGACCAGGCTGCCTGGGCATCTAAGTCTATGGGGCTTTGGATATAGTTAATATCTCTATCCCTCAGTCTCCACATTTGTAAATGAAACTACAGAGTTGGGCCTCCCTGGTGGCGCAAGGGGTTAAGACGCAACCTATGAAGCTGTCTGCAGCCTCCCCAACACGAGTTCGATTCCCCAGCTGGGCAAGGAGCAGTTGCCCACATGGCGCAGCAGACCTCTCCTGACTCGCCAGCTGCTCCCCTCAGCAGTGTACTTTGGTCATTCTGCCTGTTCTGTTCCCTACTCTGTCTCTGGTGAATCCTCTCACCCCCACACCTCTGGCCTAAACCCCAGCTCTTGTATGCATAAATAAATAAATCTTAAAAAAAAAAAAAAGACATTCAGATTCAACATGTAGGAAGAATTTACAATCAGAAACACAGTTACCCCACATTGATGTCTCCCCAGCCTATCTGCTGGTGAGGTGATTCGGGGTGGAGTCAGTTAAGAAGGGCTGTCTTCTGCTCAGTCCCCATTGGAGGAACTACGGTTCTACAATGAGCAAGACATGACTGAAAATTCTGGATGCACAATTTCCTCTAGTCTCAGCTCATGAGTGGGGAATTCCCATCAGAACAGTCAAGACAAGAAGACCTGAGAGGCCGCCTGCAAGTCTCTCATTGACTGTCTGACTGGCACTGAGCAGTCAGCTCCTAGAGGTGGCGCATCGCTCAAAGGGATGCCTGTCATCATCCCCATCTCCAGCACCAGAGTGTGCGCAGAGATTTTCCCTAGGAAGAAGGCCATCATCAGGGAGCTCCAAATCCCTCCTTCCAGGAACTGAAGTCATTGGCAAAAGAGTGTGAAAAGGCTCAAACCTGAAAGTGCTCTCAACAACAGTAGAAGTGGTGGTGAAAGATATTTGGAAAGAGATGGATAGTTTTCAATGATGTAAAAAATAGAAAATTTTAAAAAATTAAAAAATAAATTACATTAAATAAGAAGAGAGATTGATAGTTTTATTGGCTCTATCAGCTAAGCTGCAGGTTAGTTTGCTAGAGAGAAGTGGGGAAAGCACTGTGGAGGGGGCTCCATGTGCCAGAAGAAGTCAACACTGACCTCAAGTCTAATCCCTGCCAAAAAGCCTGAATTTTATTGAATTCTCACCCTAGAGCAATGCATGCCCTGCAACATTGTTGAAAACAATAAAAATCAAGCAGAAATGTGTGCACTTAACAAATGGGTGTTATTAGCAGAATAGACAGTCAAAGATGGACTTGCCAAAAACAGTGTCATCACAAGGTGATAAAGCCAGACTCACCATTGCACCCTGTAAGATGCAACATCTGCAGCTTCACACTGTGGGAGGCAGAGGGACTAAAGTAATCCTATCACTAAACAATTAAACAAGTAAATAAAGGTTACAATCTTGGGAACCAGATTTGTGAAATATATTATCTAAAATGCCCAATTTCCGGGTCGCTACATGCAAAAGAATGAAACTCAGCTACTACCTCATATCATGCACAGAAAACAACTCAAAATGGATTAAAGAACTAGACATAAGACCTGAAACCATAAAATACATAGAAGGAAATATAGGTGAAACACTACATGACATGCACATCAAAGACATCTTTACAGACACATCACCCAAAGCAGTGATAGTGAAGGCAAAGATAAACAGCTGGGACTACATCAAATTAAAGAGCTTCTGCACAGCAAAAGACACAATAACCACAACAAAGAGAAACCCCACCGACTGGGAGAACATTTTTGCACACAAACTAATGATAAAGGACTGCTCACAAAAATCTACAAAGAGCTAATGAGACTCAACAACAACAAAGAAAATAATCCAGTCAAAAAATGGGCAGAAGAGATAAAAAGAAACTTCTCTGAAGAGGAAATGCAAATGGCCAACAGGCATATGAAAAAATGTTCAACATCACTTGTTTTGTTTTTTTTTTTTAATAGAGGCATGTTTTATTTATTTATTTGTTTGTTTGTTTGTTTGTTTTTTTATACATGCACTGGGTACAGTCAGAAGCGTGGGAGGGAGAGAGAATTCACCAGAGCCAGAGCGGGGAGCAGAGCAGGCAGAAGGACCGAAGTACACTGCTGAAGGGAGCAGCGGGCAGCAGGAGAGGTCTGCGTGCCATGTGGGACCCTCCTCTGGTGACCGAGGAGCAGCCGGGGATGGAACCGGCACCGCAGAGGCTGCGGGCAGCTTCGCAACCCAGCGCTCAACCGCTGTGCCACAGGGGAGGCCCTCAACATCACTTGTAATCAGGGAAATGCAAACCAAAACTACAATGAGATACCATCTCACACCAGTGAGAATGGCACATATTAAAAAAACTAGCAACAGCAAATGTTGGCGAGGTTGTGGAGAAAAAGGAACTCTCCTGCACTGCTGGTGGGAGTGCAAACTGGTCCAACCACTACAAGAGCTGTGTGGAGATTTCTTGACCTACTAAACATAGAGCTTCCATATGATCCAGCAATTCCACTCCTAGGTATTTACCCAGAGGACACAGAAACATCAATTCCAAAGAGCACCTGCAGCACTATTTACAATAGCTAAGCTTTGGAAACAACCCAAATGCCCAAAAATAGATGACTGGATCAAGAAGATGTGGTATATATACACCATGGAATATTACTCAGCATTCAAAAAAGATAAACACATGCAATTTGCAGCAACATGGATGGAGCTGGAAGGGATCATGCCCAGCGAAATAAGTCAGAAAGAAAAAGAAAATTACTGGATGGTCTCACTCATAGCAGGAATTTAGAAAACCTAAATAGGAGACCAGGAAAAAGACTAATCAATACAAAGTAATAATTAAAATCAATAAGCAACTGTTAGGGGGAAATGATGTCCTGAGCTAATCCCATACAGGCTTTGTGGACTCCACTCCCACTCCAGACTAAAGCCATCAAGACATTGGGAAAGACAAATCCCATCACCACCAAAGGGAAGGTGGCTGGGACATGAGGGTGGAGTTAAACAGCCAGGGTTGGTGTAAAAACCAAACACGTGGGCTTGGGGGGACTCGCTCTCTCGCTCGCCTCCTGGCTTCACGGCTCCTGGCTTGCAGCCAGTTCTCAGAGTGCCATTTGGGATTCCAGATTGGCCGATCAGGTAGGACTCATTTAAAACTTTGTCTCCTACTTTACTCCCTGAACTGTACATTTCCTCATTTCCCCTTCCCTTATAAATAAACCTTTTATTAACCTTTCGTGTGTGCCTGCAGTGGAGTATTGATAAGTCCTTTTAAGCGCGTGGGTGAGGACCCACAGTCAGGCACCCCGTTTTGTATCGGGGCTGCCCTGTGACACAACTATAAACCAGAGACACACTACGGGGGGGGGGGGGGAGGAAGGAGGGGCAGGGATAGGAAGAACTAGAGTCAAAATAGGGGGGAAAGGGGGTGCAATTGTATGGGGAATATAACCAAAATGAAAATGCATACATTGTACAAAGATAAAAAATGATGTATTATATAAAATAAAATATTAAAAAAAATAAAATGCCCAGTTTCCAATAAAAAACTGCAATACATACAAAGAACTAAGAAAGAATAACCCACACACAGGAGGAGGGGAAAAAAAAAACCCAGGAAATAGAAACTGCCTGTAAAAGGAACCAGATATCAGATTTAACAAAGACATTAAAGTAGCAACTATAAATATGTTTAATAAAAAAAATAAAGAAAACCATGATTGAAAACGTGGTGGAAGATATGACTGTTGCGAGCCAGCCGCAGCAGTCTGGGTGTCAGGGTTTCCTGAAGGATGGGAAGGTGTCGGCGCAATTGTAGAGAATGATTTGGGAAGGGGAATGAGAAGTGGACACTCGGTCAGGGTGCAGGCATCGTCCTGCTGAGGTTCTCAGCAGCCCTTTATTTATACATTTCAAGCAAACTGGGAGAGTGCATAAGCATAGCTTTAGGGAAGATAACCGTCACATCTTTTCCAGAAAAGCAAGGGTTGATTTACCCTTTCTCAGAGGCTGTGACATTCATTATTTTTTTATTTAAAGGAGGCACATTAGCTAAAAAAAAAGTTTCTCAGAATAGTCATTTATCTTAAACAACCAGTCTTTTTATTACTAGCAAAAGACTCATGCAGCTGCACTAACATTTCTATGTTTACTATAATGAAGGGATTAACTAAGGGCTAAGAGAAACAAAGGGCAGGAAGCTACATGGGGAAGGGAGACAAAGGGATTTTTTCTAGCTAACCTATAAAGTTTAGACTAACATATAACTAATTGATTAAAGCAAAAAACAGAAGGCTTTTATATAGAAGTTATCATCTATAGTATATTGTTTTAATATTGATTGGATATTAAAGAACCAAGGGCCTGGAGGGCGTTAATGCCAGGCAAGCCACACTGACTCTTCCCTAGTCCCCAGCTCTCAATTAAGGGAGGGATTTTCCTAATCGAAACAAAGAGTTTTCTATTTATTATTCTTCTACTTATCTAGTCAGCCTAGTTTCCGTATCTAACTTTAAGATTAAAGGAAAATTCCTTTCTCTGTAAGATAGTTGCTTGTTGTTTGTAGTTGTAAGGAGTTACCAATATTTTATCAGAGGCATGGCCAAGGATGGTTATAACTAGCTCACTAGTCACAAGACTGCTGCTGATTTATTCTTGAATGTATACTCTGTATACTCTAATAGTATCATACCAATTAGCCCTAAATAAACCGGAATAAGTTAGCAGGAGTCTGACTATGGTGCCCTCTGGCTTATCAAGAGTTTTCTTATACTTGGAGCTTGGCTCACTTCAGACATTCAACTGTTATCTTTAACTTTAAAGTAAAAGACTTTCGTTCTCCAATTAGCCCTTGCCTCAAAAGTCCACATATCCATACTAAAAGACTTGGCCAAGGCATGTTTACAGCCTTTTGTTCCCAGAAGTTTTTTCACTTGTTAATTTAAGGCCAAATGTTGAATTGCTGCCTTTTGGCAGAGAACTACTAATTTTATAAAAAATGTAATATTTGTATCATGCAGTTCCATTTGTCATCAAATTGGTTATTCAGTAATTGATCAGTATTTGCAGTTTTACTTTTAAATGTGTATTTTAGCAATGGTTAGAAACTAGCCATAAACAAATGAGGAGAATCTTGGAGTCAGCTAACGAGATTCCTGATTTTCAGAAATCTGCCTCATGCCCGGACTTTTGTCAGACAACATGAGTAGCATGGCTCCTCATGACAATGTTTCTTCAAATAGAAATGACAATGTTTCTTCAAATGGAAATGTTAATAGAGATAGAATTATAAAAAAGAATCAAATGGAAATTGTGGAGTTGAAGAACACAGTAATTGGAAGCCTCCCTGGTGGCACAGAGGTTAAAGACAGTGCTATTGTAACAGGGTGGTCCCCAGGAAAGGGGGAGGTTCCCTGCCCCACCCAAGGGAGGGTGGAGCTGAGCAGGAAGAGGAGAAGCTGCAGAAGAGACTGAGGAAGGAAGCAGGATGGAGCCTAGAGACACGTGAAGAAACTGCGCTTGTCTTTTGGTCGTGGACTGGGTGACACAGATGTGGGTGAGACCCATGGGGAGGTGACAATGGCAGCTTTTATCTTGATGTTGATTTTGCTCTTTTCCTTCCGGGCTTGTCTGGTTGTTTGTGACCCTTTTCTGTGGGTCCCCACTGGAAGATGCTTTAGACTTGTGACAGGCTTTGGGGCCTTGTTCTGGGCCGATCCCATATGGATGTACTTTTACCTACGAGGGGACGGGTAACTTTTGGTGCTTCATTTAGAAACTAGACTCTTTGCCTTACCTGTATTGTTTCCTAGTTTTATTAAAGTTCCTTCCCATTAAAGTCTCATATGTTTTGTGTTGATGCGGTGGATGGCAGAACCCATTTAGAATAGGCAGGTTTGCGGGGTTTGGGCTGCCCCTCTCCCTGTCCTATAACACTATCAGCTATCACCAGCCACTGAAGCACGAGTTCGATCTACAGCCAGGGAGCTAACCCACATGGCACAGCAGACCTCTCCTGTCTCACCCTGCTGCTCCCTTCAGCAGTGTATTTCAGTCAGTCTGCCTGTTCTTCTCCCCACACTGTCTCTGGTGAATCCTCACCCCCCCATACCTCTGGCCTATACCCCAGCTTTTATATGCATAAATAAATAAATCTTTTAAAAAATAGAAAATCTTAGTAGACCTATAACAGATTGAATTAGTAATGCAAAAAAACACTAACAAAGAAAAGCCCAGGTCAGATATCTTCACTGATGCATTTTATCAAACATAGACATCAAAATTACCTGGACACATATCTGGGCACAGTTCACCCACAGATGAATTCTAACAATCATATCAATTCTTCACAAACTTTTCCAAAAATTAGAAGAGGATACCCTGATGCTAAAACCAGAAAAAGACATCTTAAGAAAAGAAAACTACAGACCAGCATCTATTATAAACATAGATGCAATGATCCTCAAGAAAATCCTAGCAAATCCAGTAACACATAAAAAGGAATTATAAACCATGACCAAATATCCAGGAATGCAAGGTGATCTAACACCCAAAATCCACTAATATAATTCACCATAACTGTAGAACCAAAAGAAAAACTATCTTTTCAATAGATGCAGAAACATCACTGAACAAAATTCAACATCCTTTTATGCTAGAACACTCAATAAACAGGAATAGAAGGGAAATTCTCCTCTGACACAGGGTATCTATGAAAAGCACAGAATTGATATCATCCTTTGATAAAAGACTAAGTGCTTTCCCCCAAAAGATTAGGAACAATTAGAAGCAAGAATGTCTGCTCTGGTGACTTCTATACAATATGGTGCTAATGATTCTAGTTAAAAAAAAAAAATGAGCTAGAAAATTAAATAAAAGTCATTCAGATTAGAAAGGAAGACATACAACATTCTGCATAAGCAGATAACATCCTCCTATACATAGAGAGTCACAGATTGCCCCACTGTAAATATTTAGTAGATGTATGTGATATGTGCCTTCTCATAGTGTTTTTATATGTAATTTTTCCATTTCTTCTAAATGATATGACAATAAATGGTGCACAAGATGCCCTGTCATCACCTTAAATATTTTAGCTGTATTTACTTACAAGAAGGATACTCTTAGAAATGGGGAGGGAAAAAAGATACTTGCATACAAAACCCAGCGTAGCCATCAGGAAATTAACACTGCCTTAATAGTATAATCACTGATTCCAGTCACATTTCAAAGACTGCCTTAATGTTACACATTTAGGGCAAGGAGGGTGATGCCTAAAGAAAAATTTTTTTTTAATATTTAAAGAGCAGGTTTATTAGGGAAAGGGACAAGATTTGCTAAGGGAGGCCTGCATGGTTGCAGGCGGGCGGCCTTAAGGCGGGCGGCCTTAAGGAGAGCTTCCTCCGTTGAGGGAGGTCAGTGAAGAGAAGTCCCAGCAAGGCACAGATCAAGGGCAGGCAGGAAGGCTGCTGTCCTGCAGAGGGAGAGAGTTGGTGAAAGGAAGCACCTACATAGTCACAGGTGGGCAACAGAAAAGAAAATTAAATGGCCAACTATATCCAGGACCCCAGAAAACACTTTGCAGAGGTGATAAAGCCCAGAGAGGAGAGAGGCAGGCTCCCCCCCTCCTCTATCACCACCACCAACCTACAGACAGGCCTACAGAGCCCAAGGAGAGCAAGAAGCCCCCAGAGTGGGGGAATTCCAGAAAATTGGTGTGTTTCTAGATGACAAGGCAATTCCCCTAAATAGAACAGTGTTCTGAAAAAAAAAAAAAAAAAAAAAACCAAGTGGGGCCACCCTGCTGGCACAAGGGGTTAAAACAACCTATGAAGCTGTCAGCAGCCACTGCAACACGAGTTCAGTCTCCAGCTGGCTAGGGAGCAACCCACATGGCGCAGCAGACCTCTCCTGTATCATCCGCTGCTCTCCCCAGCAGTGTATTTCAGTCAATCTGCCTGTTCTGTTCCCCACTCTGTCTCTGGTGAATCCTCTCACCTCCCACAACTCTGGCCTGTACCCCAGTTCTCCGATGTATAAATAAATAAATCTTAAAAAAAAAAAAAAAAAAAACAAGTGCTCCCCGCCCCTGGAAGGAAGGGCAGAGCTGGTTGACATCTGCATGGCAACTGAGGTCGAACTGACATGGCAACTGAGGTCGAATCCTCTCCCTAGCCCTAATCTACTGCAAGGGCCAATAAAACTACGTTAGAAGGAGGGGTGAGTGACAAAGAAACTGCTACCTGGACCCATAGACTACACCCAGGATCACCTGTACAGTGCATTCCAGGAAGGGACAAAATGAACAGTTCCCGCACACCATTTAAGGTCAGAGGCCCAACAGTTTCCACCCACTTGTTCTTGCCAAGGACTCTGCCCACCTAAGGAGCCCTCCCTGAGTGTTGTTTTATTCTGTCTCTAAATAAACTGTGCTTTGTTTCTGCTAAAGACGTCGTTGTGAATTCTCACACCATGGTCAAGAACAGAGGAAATCCTAATCCAGGAACCCCAGAATTTGACAACACAACCAAATCTTTCATAGGTCTTTCTCCAAACCAGGATCACGTGTTAAAATTAAAATTTAAATTATCTCTTTAGTTTCCTTTTACCTAGAACAGCTCTTCAGTCTTTCCTTGTCTTCCATGATGGTGATATTCCTAAAGAGTACAGACCAGTTACTTTGTAGAACATCAGTTTGGATTGTCTGATGTTTCCTCATGATCTATGCATGTTTGGCAGGGACACCCAAAAAATATTGTGTTCTTCTCAGCTCATTGTATCATGAGACCCATGATGTTTACTTGTGCCATTAGTGGTGACATTAATTCATCACCTGTCTGGAGGTTTCTCCCCTATCAAGTTAATGAGTAATGGAATTTATTAATTATTATCATATTGGTAAATATTTTATGGTGATATACATTGTCACTTTGTCTACATTTATCAATTGACTCTACAATAAAGAAGCATTTTTCTTTTCTATTCCTTTTTTATTATCTATATAGATGTATTTATTATTTTTATTTTATTATTTATGTATAATTTATTATTTATCTATATGAATTCATAGATTATAATTTACTTATGAGTTACCATAAGTTATTGTCATGATCTATTTTGATCCTCAAATTTTCTTAGATTTCACTATCGAGACCCCCTTTAACTCTTTTTCTTTTTTGATTGAATGCTCCTCATTGCCTGTATCCACCTTCCCCTCTTCCAGCAACAATCTCTCCCAAACTTTCATGTCCATTTGTAACCAAATGATCAGGGAAAGGTGACCCCATTTTAGCCCCAGAGGTACACCCTGACTGGACTTATGCTAATGAGTGTATCCCACACCCCTGTGCGTAGTGATTGGTTCAAGTTGGTCACCCGACCGACACAGGCCAAGAAGAATCGAGGAGATGTCTTTTGGGTCATCTGGGAAAGAAGATTCCTTTCTCTTCCACGCGATCTACTAGAAGAGAGACTAACAAAGAACTCTGTCCCTTCTGATGTTATACTGTGAAGATGTAAAGTTTGGCCTGTGCAGTCATCTCAGCTGCCAAGAAGGAAGCCAGCCTGAGGTCAGTTTCCCTAGGCAGAGATGGGAAGAACTGAGAGTAGCTGAAAGCAGGACCAGAGTTCTAGTGACACTGTACACAAAAAGGTAATAAATTACTTTTTTTATTTAAGTCAGGATGAGCTTACAACCCTCCAAAAAAGCCTAGGTGATATGCTTCCCCAAAAGACCAAAAGAAGGTTGTCTACCTTGGGTAGGCCAAGCATGGACTTTTATTGCTTATAAACAAGATAACTCCAACCTGCTGGCCTCCCTAGTTGGTCTGGGAGCTTTTGGGGGCATATCACATTGTACCCCAGCCTCTTAGATTAAAGTGCGGGTTTGGCAAGTGCTCAATTAAGTATCTCATGACTAAGGTAGTCCTCCCTTATCCATGGGGGATAGCTTTCAAGACCCCAGTGATGCCTAAAACTGAGAATTATACTGAGCTTGACAGGTTTTGTTTTGTTTTGTTCCTATGCACGCAGAACTATGATAAAGCTCAGTTTCCAAAATGGGCACAGTAAGACATTAACAACAATAAAACAAAATGTCTTAATAAAAAGTACGTTAGTGTGGGCCCTCTCTCAAAACAACTACTGTATATATTCTCTACCCTCATGGACCACCAGTAACTTAAAGCAAATCCTCGGAAAGCGGAACCTTCCATGGGGGTGTGGGAGTGGGGGTGACTGTAATGTGTGAAAGCTGCTGAGTCTGTGTTGCTCATCATTAGGTCCAAGGAGCTAGAAAGTGTGTGGACACCCAACGGATATTTGTTGAATGAAGGCAAGTCACCCGAGTGTGGCTCTGAGCACCTCCCCTCAACTCTGCCAAAGGAAAAGACGCTGTGACTAAGCCTCCATGACATTTTATTCTCCTGAGAGGGCAAGGTCAGTAGTGGGAGTTAGGTGAGAGGGACTGGAGGGTAGACTCTGGCTTTAGGAAGGAAGGAGCTGGCAGAGGTTGCTGGAATTTCCGTGGTCTTCCCCAAGGTGGAGGCTCACATGGGACCTGGATTGGAGAGAAGAGACCGTTGTGGGCATGTTCAGAGGGTATTCAGGGGAAACAAGGGGTCAGAGTTACCAGTCCCTGCTCAACATACCCAGAGTCACATCCTAGCAATCAGTCAGGAGCCAGTGAGGTCATGGGGCTCTGAATGTAAAAGCTTCAGTTTGCAATAAAGGAAAAGTCAGGGTCTTCACACTACTTGGGGGTCTCAGATCTGCCAGCTTCAAGTCCCAAAGCATGAGTGAGTGCTCAGTGGGCTGCCAGAGCCAATCACGAGCCCCTTCTTAGCCCCTTCTCCTGCAGTGTGGCCTGTTTCCCCAGGCAAGGCTGGGTGGCCCTGAGGGAATAGACCCAGAGAGCCCTCTCTGCCCATCAGGATAGCCAAATCCAGCTCGCTGGCCTCTGAGATCATAGGAAAGAATGTGGCCCTGGCTCCTGTCCCCAAAGACCCCAGCTGGGCTGGAGGAATCGAGTCTGATTTGGGCTCTGATGTCTTCTGAATATCACGATCTGAGAACATTTCTTTGGTGACAAGCCTGTTTGATATCATCTCATTCAATCCTGATTCCAAACTCAGAAATGGTACAATTGCCCCCCTCAAAGATAAGGAGACAGAAGTTCAGGAAGGTTAAGTGATTTGTCCAAGGTCACACAGTTGAGGCAAAATGAAGACCAGATTTTAACCCAGGATTTCCTGTCTCTCAAGTCCCAACTTTTAATGAGTATTTCTCAAGGATTTCTAGCTCAAGTTCACCTACCCAACATCTCCACACTCTCTGTGCTGGGAATAGGAGGAGTGATGCACCATCACCAGGAAGTTTGGAGGGACACATATGAACTGCTTGTGACAGGTGTATTTTTAAACCAGGTGCACATGCTGGGGGAGGCTGGTGCCCTCAGGTCGGAGTCGCTGCTGTCACCTCTGCACTTACCTGCGCGAGGTTTGCACATTTTTATGTCCACACAGATGTCACGGGCATCTTTGCCTTCTATGAGGTCCTCGGAGATGACACTGAGATATTTTTTCATGATGTTTTTGCAGGGCTTTTTCAATAGCTTCATGCTGCTGCACACTTGGGTCGCAGCCTGAGCGATGCTGTCCTGCAAGAGCAATGCCAGGGCAGACATGGGAATCCAGCCAGCCCCACCCAGCTCTGCCACCCAGTGTATCTGGGCAGCTCTAACCACAAGAGTGCTGGGTGGCCCAATGGCCATGGAAGCAGAGGCAAGATCAGGCCCCATACCTGCTCCCCAAAACCCCTTCTGACCAGCAGGGGCTCTCGAGAGAAGGACAGTTGGCCCAACCAGGGTCTCAGCCCCCTGCACACCTGTCCCTATCTTTCGGGTAGAGAATGATGCCCATGGCTGCCAGACCCACATTAAAGGCTCTGCCTACATAGATTGCTGGGTCTAGGACAGACTGGAGGGTACACTTAGGGGGGTTGCACCTAGTGGGGGCCTCCACCTTAGGGGCAGGTGAGGAGGGTCAGAGCTCAGAGCCTAGACTGATTTGATTTTGAGGTGTCTTCTACTGCCATCTCAGCAGACAATATATCTGAGTTTTCTCAGTTGAGGGAAGCCCTGCAGTGCCAGGTTAGGGGAGCAAAGAAGAGGGAGCAAGGGTGGAACGATGCTCCTTGGTAGTAACATGCCACTGGTTAAATATGCTTTCAGTTTCAGAAGTGGAGCTAAAGGACGTTTCACTCTTGCACTTATTTAAAGGGTTTAGGGCGTTTACCAGACAGTGATTTCTAGCATCCCATGCCGCAGAAAGGAAAACTGAGACTAAGCACCTGCACGAGCACGCAGCCAGGAGAGGCAGATCTAGGATTTATCAGTACTGCCCAGAACCCTCAGGAACAGCCTCTCGGAGCTCTAACATTAGGCCAGCAGGTAAGGTGCCTTCCCCTTGGGGACAAGTTTCCTTTGAGAATAACATAAAATCCGGGGGCACAGTGCATGTCCGCCCACTTTCCCACTCCCAGTATGTCACATTCCACAGGATTCCCTGAAGCGCATCCATGAGAGGGGCTCAGACCTCGTCTAAGAAGTCCTGGCCCAAGGTGAGATTATCCCCAACCCCAGCAACAGCCCAGGACAGCGGTGCTAGGGGCCACCCAGCCCCCGCCAGCTACATTGACCAGCCTACCTCATTTAAATCTTCTCCCGCCAGTGACTTCAACTTTTCGATTATTTTTTTACAGGGCGAACAGGAGATGCGCAGCCACTCACTTTTGGTCAGCAGCTCATCCTGTCAGGAAAGGAAGCCCACATGGTGGTCTCTTATACATTCCAAGAGCCTCTGAGTGCCCAAGAAGAAGTGTTAAGGGTGGAACAAGGGTGGACAGGGTCACCTATGCTCCTTCTGTACTCTAGGGCCTGAACCAGGCTGGACGGCCCTTGTCCACCTTCCTGATACTCTTAGATGGGCAGAGAGACGTCAGAACTTGCCCTCAAACCCATAATACCTTTTCCAATCCAGCACTTGACGCTCTTCTGCTGTCTGGTCAGACCTGGAGGACCCTCTTGGGGAGCACCCAGAAATACATAGGTCACCTCCCTCCACCCAGGAACATTTCCCAGAGAGGCGAGGAAGGGGTTGCAGGAAGTGACCAGGAGCCAATCACATATGTACCTGGAGGTCCTCCTGGATCATGCTCTGGCAGGACGGCTCTCCCTCACATGGGCTGCTTGGCGCTTGGTCAGAGCTCTCAGAGGAAGAAAGACCTAGGGAAGGAAGAGCATCAGCCTCACTCAACAGGTTGAAGGGGAAGAACAGTCTAGTTCTCCTGGATGACAGGGATGCAGAGGGGTGACTAGGACCCAGGACAAAAGCACGGAGGCTGTCCTCCAGGAAGCCTCTCCTCACACTCTGCTGTGGGCTGCTTCAACCCATCCTCAGCAACAAAGGCATGCTCTCCAGTTCATTCTGGAAAGCCAGAAGGAAAAGACTACCCTCTGCCACCTCTAAACCTCCTCTCTTACCCTTTCTTTTTCTGTCTCTCTCACACACAAATACACACTCTCCTACAAACACACACAGATTTGGGAGCTGATCTGAAAGAAAGCTTCTCTCATCTCCCATCAAGAGATTTCCTTTTTTCTTTCTTTCCAAAAAGAATTCATGTCAGGGGCTCAACCCAAACCACACTCCCTTCCAGAAGTGTCCTTACCCTTAGGGAGGCCCTTGTAGCTCACACTGAACCCCCACAGACTGAGACAGAACAGGGTATGTGAAACAGAAAGTGAGTCTTGAATGATATTCATTCACCAGCCCTGCTGCCATAATCCTAGTCAGTATGGTCCAGAGAAAACGTCACACACACTGATGAGGACCAACGATCTTTATGACACAGATAAAGAGACACAGACCCATAGAGGAAACGGGAGTGTGGGGGCAGCTATTAGACCACACAGCATGACCGGCGAAGTCGGGATTAGAACACCCCTCCTCAGGTTGTCTCTCCCCATTGACCAGCTCACTGGGGTTGAATCTGGATCTGTGAAAAAGACCCAGCTGCCATGACGATGGTGAAGGGCCCAGGGACCTGGAGTGCCCACAGACCCGTGCTCAGAGCTCATCGAGCCCAAGAAAATGGGTGTGGAAGAGAGCTGTCAGGATCTACACTGAGGGGAATGTCCTTACCTGGGGTGTCCAGGAGCACAGAGACAAGGAGCAGGAGAGCCCAGGTGGTCATGGTGGGGCAGAGAGGTCCAGTGAATTGCCTGAGGAGACACAGCTAGGGCAGGACAGGCCCAGGGATTTGCACCCAGCCTGTTTGACTCCAGAATCCAAGTTCTCCCCTATACCCAACTGCCTCTGTTTCTAGGTTTACCCCGTAGAACTGCTTCCGTTTAACAGCCAGACACTGTTCCTCCCAATTATGTGGGTCAATTATGTGAACCTACACTAATGAAGCGGAAAGGGGCCCAGAAGATGACTCACATCTTTCTTTGTTGTGGGGGACTAGATAAAACCAGATATCCAGGAAGTGTTTATGTGGTGTATGTAGGGGATCAGGCCTCTGGGGTCCCATCTGAATATCATGTAGAACTCAGTACAGTTCAGAACTAACTGTTCAGTTTAAATGCACCCAACCCAGATGATCCATTCGGTGATGATGTGGCCGAGTAGTGGAAGACCAAAGCCCAAGCCACAGAAACAGCTAGAGCATGGAAGAGGCTATGCACCCTGAATAGTATTTAAATCCATCTGATCATCAAGTGGGCTTTGCTTCTCCTGTTTCAGCAAGACATCTTCCTTTTCTGTTTTCATTTTAACGGACACAGTCTTGGAAGCATTGCAGAATAAATGTCCACACATCTTTAGTCCTTTGGAGATGAAATGTTCACTAGAAAATCTGTCTTGTCCTGATACACTGCTCTAAAATAAAGCATGAGCAGAGGCTAGAAATATCATCCGGATGTTTCGAAACATTTCTAATGGGGCCCCTCTGCTTTTTTTCATTTCCCACATCGCGGTTTAAGTATAAAGCTCTGTGAATGAAGGTACTTGTCAGGGTTAGCTGCAGGGCTGAGGATGTTTTTTATTTTATTATTTTCTGAGATGGAGGAGGAGGTGGTTTTATTTTAAAGTTATGGGCTCCTTTCCCCTCTGATGGTAGCCTACCGCATCAGGTAAGAGCAGCAAGCCAGTCCTTTAGAATATGCCCCCCACTCCCTGTCTAACATGGGTATAGACGGACAAGCTTGTGTACCAAAACAGAAACATCCAGCAAATATCCCAGTCCTGACTGATACTACTGCGACTTCCCTGCCAAGTATAAAATTCTCCTTTCAAGAAAATGCTTGTGATCATTATGAATGGCCTGTCTAGAAGCCTCGGTAAGTCTTATGTTTTAGTATAATATTTTTTGTTATTAAAAAAAATTCATAGGACAGTTTGGTGGTTGCCAGAGGGACAGGTTGGGAGAAATGTCAGAAACGGGTGAAGAGGGGTCAAAAGGCACAAACTTGCAGTTATAAGGTATAAGTAAGTTCTAGGGATGTAACGCAGAGCATGGTGTTTGTACTTAAAAATACGGTATTGCATATTTGAAAGTTGATAAGGGAGTAGATCTTAAAAATTCTCATCAGAAGAAAGCAATCGGCTTCTTGTCTACTTTTGTATGGGTGGATAGGTGAATAGATGCTCGGGTGCATGGATGGGGAGGATGGATGCATGGATTGGGTGGGTGGATCGATGGATGGATGGATGACTAGAAAGATCCTCACATACTATAGTATCTTCTCACCATTTTGGATGCACTTCCTTGTATGCCAAAATAATGCTAGACTATTCGTGCATCAGCTCACTCAAAGGGCCAATTCTGGTGCCTGGGCAGTCTGGCAAAGCCAGAAGCTTGACTAGCTGTTGAGAAATGACTGGCATGCCCTGCATTGTGTCTTGGACAGAAGTCCCTGGATGCACCACTCTGGCCAAAAAAATGACAGATGAAATGGGAGGACTGGCTCTAAGCCTCTCCTTGTTGCTATGAGACACACTCCTGACTACATATCCACCACCAGTTGAGTCACAGTTCAGAGTATGACAAAAAAGAGATCAGTAGTTTCTCAAGGAGTTTATTAGACCTCATTTGAGCTGCCCATGACCATTTACTCAAGATCTCAGGCTGCAAGGGGAGCCCACCTTTACCCAGGATTTTGTTCTGAGAAATTAATGATTTGACACCACATTTTATTGCATCTTTTGCTCTCCTTCACATTACTTCTTATAACTCTCCCTCCCAGCATGAGTCAGATACGGGTCCTCTCCTTTTAAGATGCTCCAAAGCCAATGGCAACTTCCATCTCTGACTTCTATGTCGATTCTGATGAGAATCCACAGGCCTTCCCAATGTTGTACTTAAAATCCACTCCGAGCCCTCTCTCTCCCTTGCCCCACCCATCACCTGAATCCCAGAACGACCTAAATGACTCAGGCTTCTTTTGTGGCCTCACCTGCATGTTGTCTGCTGTCATTGGGTGTCCCAGTACCTGACCCTTGTCACATCCACTGCCCTCCTACCTCATGTCACAGGATTGGAAACACTGATCCCACCTTTCTGGAACTTTATTTCCCAGCTGGACACTCCATGTTTGGGGACATCCGCTTCTCCCTTAGTACTGATTATTCACACCAGCCTGCCTCACCACAAAATCCAGACAGGACAAAGTCTATACTAACAAATTGGTTTATTTGCTAGTATATTTGAGGAGGGGGAGAAGTGTTCCTTTCTTTTCTTTCATTGTTTTAGGCCCAATATTACTGAGTACAAAAACTGAATAATGGTCACATATAATCAAATAACAAAATCACCGTGACCAACAAGTTGGTATACTTCCTGCCAGTCTTCATCAATATTAGATTTTTCATTACTGACCCACGCTTCCCTGGGCATACCAGTCTCTGCAGAGTTTGGGGGAGTGACATGTATCCATATTCTGCCCATGTGGGCCATGACTGGACTTCATAGCTTTACAAATTACTCTCCAACGATGACATCAACTCGTTCACCTACCAGTCAGGTGCTTGGTGGTAGGCGCTGTTCGCTCTGCACTGCTCCCAGGACCTGCAGTGTGTGACCATCTCTGGCAGGGCTGCAAAGTTGGGTTGTATCCCCTGGCATCCTGAGGATCCCAAAGCACTGAGGGCTCTATCTTGAAATGAACAGGAACACTCATGCTTCTCTGAGGTCTCAGAGTGTTCGGTTACCCGACAAACATGTCCCAGGGCCTTTGCTGAAGCATCTCATTCAGCGTTTACTCACAGGCATCCTATCCCTGGGTCTTGAACAAGAGTTCATGGAAGGTCTGCACTTGCTGTACCACAGTTTCCGACATGATGTTAAGGCTTTGGTGGTGGTGTAGCAGTAATAAGGTATACAACATATTTCAGTCCTAAATGTAATAGGGATTACTTTTTTCTTTCTCAAGAAGATAACATTTAGGATACAGCCCTAACTGAAGAGGACCAGAGACTAATATAGTTACTGAGACATGATTTCTCTACCCTCATCCCAATTTTGTAAAATAGTAAACCAAATCTAATTTTAAATAATTTCACCTATATTTGCATGAACTTAAAGGGCAGAAAAACCAAGTGGAATGTTCTTGGCTTTGTTGAAAATGCCACAGGGCTTGGAGTGAGCTTTCTAATACCCAATCCATGAGGCTTCATCAAAGTCACAGTCTTACCGGGCTTTACCTGAAATTTCTTCTACTCTAGGTTTACAGGGTTTTTCCAGTCCTGCCAATGGAGGCAAGATTCCTCACCTTTGATGGAGGTCTGTTCTTTTATGGTCTGTCGAACACAAACCACTCTCTCTCTCTCTCTCTCACACACACACACACACACACACTGAAGGTTATAACCATCTCTCTCTTTCTGGAAGTTCCATGGTTCCTGATCTGTAAAGGAAAGGGAAATAGACGACAAAAATGGACAAACAAGAGACAAAAAAACAGAGACAAGTGGCCACACAAAAACCAACTGGTCAGCCGACGGATCAGTTGAACCAAAGAAGGCACAGGGGTTCATCTACCACAGGAGGCAATGCTGTCTCATTACTGTCCCTGGACTCTGGAAGTAATGCTGCGTGCAGCCTTCCCTTGAGTCCCCAATACCAGGAGCGCTCAAACACAAACTCACCTCCGGAGGACACCAAGACTCAAGAGACTCAGATCTGCAGAACAAAAGGCAAAAGGCACAGTTCTGGTCTCATGTTCCCTCAGAGGAGTGTCTAAAGCCGCTCTGGGGGAAAGCTGCCTCGGCGTGTGCTAGGAAGCAATCTCACTGGGGCCTCAAAAAATGTTGTGTGTCTCCCCCTAGACACAGCCTAGAGTCTAAATCAAATTTGGTGACTGTCCCTCTTGTGGGAGCTGCCCTGAGTTGGGGGTGATAAGGGTTTTTAAAGCCAAAAACCGCACCTAGGAGTTTGCAGTTGCCACAGCAAGCACGGGTACAGAAGCCAAACTGTGCTGTTCCAAGCAGCGGAGTGTTTCACTACAACCCATGTTTCAGGAACAAAAGGTACATACATCTTATTTTTGATGGGAACCCGGTCTTTATTTTTTTGGCCTGGAATTTTCCAACAGCCCTACTGGTCCTCCTGAGCTAACTCAAGCTTAGGCCTTGCGTGGTCTGCTACATTTCTCATTGCCTCCCATTTCACAGTAGCTCTGCAAGAAGCAGAGCTACTCTACTGGCTAGAGAAGAGTGGAGAGGATGATAACTCCCAGGGTAGAATCCTGTGCTAGTCCTGCCACAGAGTCAGATATTCAGACTCAGGAAATCAAGGGGCAGGAGGGAGTCATGTTGTTAGGGGGAAAAGGATGTCCCAAAGCAAATTCCACATAGGCTTTGTGGAATCCACCCCCACCCCAGGTCAAAGCCAAAGACACTGGGAACTCCAAATCCCATCACCACCAAAGGGAAGGTGGCTGGGACCTGAGGGTGGGGTTAAGCAGCCAGGTGGATACAAAAGGCAGACACGTGGGCTTTGGGGTCTCTCCATTTTTGGGCTCTCCGCCAGCTCGCAGCGTCCGGTCAGCTCTGAGAGTGACTTTGGGTTTCCAGGTCGTCGGATCGGGTAGGACGCATTAAAGACTTTATTTCCCTATTTTCTCCCTGAGTTGTATATTTTCCTTATTTCTTTTTCTCTTGTAAATAAACCTTTTATTAACCCTTTTGCGTGTGTCTGTAGTAGAGTATTCATAAGTCCCTTTAAAGCGCGGGTGAGGACCCACAGCCAGGAACCCGTTTAATATCGGGGTTGCGCTGTAACAGTGTTACTTGTCACCATCCTAATGCAGCAAATTCTGCTCCCTTGAGTGGCAGGAGACAGCAAGGGCTAGCCCAGTGTAGACCTAATCCAGATCTGCCCTTTCCTAGCTGTGGGTCTGGAGCAAGTTATTTACTGTCTCTCTGTGACTCAATTTCCTCATCTGGAAACTTGCCGGGGCTTTCCAGTCTCCATGAAGGCTAAATGAGACAATATCACAGAGTAGTTAGAACTGAGCCTGGCATATAGAGAATGAAAAATAAAAGTTAGTTTTTATTTTTATTACCATAAATGTTATTGATATTATTTTCATTAACTGTTTCCTTATATTTTCTTGTCCCTCATAACTCCAACTTGCTGACAACTCATATGGCAGCCCAGAGACTAACTCAGCAGCCTTCATCCTCCAGTCTGTCAGCTCCAATCCCTGAGGGAGGCCTCTGATGGGCCCAGTAATTGCTGTGCCCCAGGCCATCATAGGATGGAGGCTTCCCTGATCCTATCAGATTCAGTCTGTGGTGCTGGAGGACAAAGTCCATGAAGGCAGTCAGCTCATGCAAGGGGTTCTATCCCAAGCAGACAGCAGGAACTAGGCCAGTAAAGTTTTAACATACATATAAAACATTTTCAAAAGCCATGTACTTGCTGTTTTAAAGCATAAATTCATGTAAAGGTGCCATCAAACATGATAACCCACTAAATTATTAATATTATTTAGCATGATTATTTACCTTATAAAATATAATGTTAACAAAATATGAATATTATGTTTAATATTTTTAAAATTGTATTATTTTGTTAAAGTACTGAATATTTAAAATACACATAAAATAGAAATATTAAATATTATACAAATATAAAATATCATGTATATAAAGGAAATATGAAATATTTAAAATAATATTAAGATATTTTTTATATTTCATATGAAATATTAAAATGTTTAATATTTATTGTAATAAATATTAATTAGCTTTGTTCTAGAATTTTCTCAACTAACATAATGAAAGGTATTAAATTTACCATGTGGATCTCCATAAAATGTTTGATTACAAAAAGTCTCTTTATTCTCAAAAAATTGGGGTCTACATTGGGTTCCTTTGGGTCCATCTTCAAAGCAGCTGGTTGAACCTTCAGTCTCTGGACCAGCCCACACTCCCCTTTTGCCCCTCACCTGGGGTCCCACTGGCCCGGGGTCCATGCCCCTCTCTGATCTTTGCCCATGAGCACACACACAAGACACTAGTGCCTGGTTTGAACCAAAAATTAAGTCCCAGCCTGAGTGCTCTGAATTTTAAGGTGTGCCAATAGACCCCTCCTTGAGTTTATCCCCGGTTTAGCAAAAGCATCTCTTCGGGTGGGAATCACCTAAACAGTGGGGGAGGGCATCCAACAGGATTTTGAAGCTGTTAGAGGGAAAGGATGTCCTGAGCTACTTCCATACAGGCTTTGTGGATCCACCCCCACTCCAGACCAAAGCCATCAAGAAACTGGAAATGACAAATCTCCCCAAAGGGAGGGTTGCTGGGACCTGAGGACGGGGTTAAGCTGCCAGGTTTGGTATAAAACCAGACACGTGGACCTTGGGTCTAGCTCTTGGCCTCCTGGCTTTTGGCTCTTTGCCAGCTCTCAGCTTGCCATGGGAGTCCAGGACAGTGGAACAGGTAGGACACATTTGCAAATTTACCTCCATCTTTTCTCCCTGAGTTGTACATTTCCTCATTCCCCTTCCCTTGTAAATAAACCTTTTATTAACCTTTTGTGTGTGCCTGCAGTTGAGTATTAATAAGTCCCTTTAAAGCGCACAGGTGAGGACCCACAGTCAGCCAACCCATTTTATATCGGGGTTGCGCTGTAACAAGGGGATGCTGAGGACACTGGTCCTCAGAAAGAAAACAGGAAGGATGGCAGTCTCTGAGGCACAAACATAAAGTAGGCATGTGCAGTTGTAACAGGGTGGTCCCCAGGAAAGGGGGAGGTTCCCTGCCCCACCCAAGGGAGGGTGGAGCTGAGCAGGAAGAGGAGAAGCTGCAGAAGAGACTGAGGAAGGAAGCAGGATGGAGCCTAGAGACACGTGAAGAAACTGCGCTTGTCTTTTGGTCGTGGACTGGGTGACACAGATGTGGGTGAGACCCATGGGGAGGTGACAATGGCAGCTTTTATCTTGATGTTGATTTTGCTCTTTTCCTTCCGGGCTTGTCTGGTTGTTTGTGACCCTTTTCTGTGGGTCCCCACTGGAAGATGCTTTAGATTTGTGGCAGGCCTTGGGGCCTTGCTCTGGGCCAATCCCATTTGGATGGACTTTTACCCACGAGGGGACGGGTAACTTTTGGTGCTTCATTTAGAAACTAGACTCTTTGCCTTACCTGTATTGTTTCCTAGTTTTATTAAAGTTCCTTCCCATTAAAGTCTCCTATGTTTTGTGTTGATGCGGCGGATGGCAGAACCCATTTAGAATAGGCAGGTTTGCGGGGCTTGGGCTGCCCCTCTCCCTGTCCTATAACACAGTGAGTCCTGTGCCTCAGCACAGGAGCCCAAATCCAGGCTCGCAGCTCCAGGGAACAAGACAATTGTCCAAGTGCTGGAACAGGAGCCAAATCTATAATGAGCCAAGTTGATGCTCCAGTTTTCTTCTGGGGCGCAGTATGCAGGGAATTGTGTTATTAAGGCAACTGCAATACTAGTCACCTTATCCTCAGCTTCAAATTCTTCACTGACTCTCAGCTCCTTCCAGGTAAGCCTTAAGCTCTCTGCACAGCTTACACAGGGCTGGGCACACACATGCCAGTATTGCAGGAGGCTTGTACGAAAGTATTGCTGGTTCCGTGTGGAACAAGAAAGTGAAAGACCGACATCTTACAACAGCAGCAGCAGAATGAAACTCAAGCAAGCTGGGACCCTCCCCCAGAATGGACCCTCCCTGGCCCAAGGCTGGATCCTAGGAAGCCTCAGGACTTCATCTGGCCATGTCCCCTGAGGGGTGTTGCTTGGGGAGGAGGATGGTCCCAAGGACAGGGGTTCTGCTGCTGTGAGAGGCAAGGAGGGATCTTTCTGGGGCAATGGAATTATTCTATATGTCGATAGGGGTGTAATGGAGTTACTTGGTACATTGTCAAAACTCACCCAACAGAGCACTTAAGAACTGTACATTCTATTGTATGTAAATTATACTCAATTAAAAAAATAGTGGAGGGACATGTGATTGAGTCTGGAGGCAAGACTAGGCACCTGAGCAACATGATTCCCAGGGATCTGAAGACAGGGATCCTGAGACTTTCTCTCTCAGCTGGTAGTTCTAGGCAAATGGGCAGAGCATTTTTTATTCTGAGAGTCCCTCGAGTGGACGGTTAATCCTGGTATGACAATATCTTTAATCCCTAAATAATGCTTTCATCAGATGAAGCTGATACACACAATAGAAAAAATGTTCCCAACCAATAAGCCAGGTCCAAAATTTGAATATGTGTAAAATGGAAGCAGTATTTATCCCAACTGACATTCACAAACCAAACACACTCTGACAATACCTCCAACGTTCTTAGCAGCACACCTCACCTGTCTTTCCCATTTAACACAGTATTTCATAGAGTGACACTATTTAGCTTTAACCGTATAAAGATTTTTTTTAAATTAATCACCCACAAAGTCTGGGACTTTAGCTCTGACTAGTAATCCATGCAGCCCCCAGGGCTTACACTGTGCTGTAGACCACCAGGTTGAGACCATTGCTGAGGACAAGGCCCATCTCAGCTGATCCTGGCAGCGTCCTGGAAGTCTGTTAAGTAAACTCCAAGGATCTACCTCTGGAAAATAAATGTTCCAAGATTCTTAACCAAAATAAAAACAAGAGAAGCTTATATAATGTGCTAGCCCTAACCATTTCTGGATGGTAACTTCTGATCAGAACGTGGAAAACCTGAGTTCACATGACAAAGTAAGGCCGCCTGTTATGAAAAGAGAAGGGAGGGGTAGAATTTCAAGTGTTTGTTCAACTTACAAGAAATGTCCAGTGATACCTACCCGCTATTGCATCATTCCTCAGATTTATGCTGGGAACATTGCAGAGTCACGTTCACACCATCACAGGATGGAGAAAATGGTCAGCACGGTCAGTTTCTTGTTTTAGTGCCCCTGCCCATTTTCTCTTGTGGGCAAAGAACATCAATGTTACTGATCCTCAAAGATACATGCCCAAGTAATTTACTGTGATGGACATTTACCCCAAGTTACAAGGGAACGGGCACCTCCATCCCTTGGAGAAGGGCAGCTATGTAGGGGGCGGTACATAGCCCAGGCTGCCTGGGATCCAAGTCCATGGGACTTTGGATATAGTTAATATCTCTAGGGGGCCTCCCTGGTGGCGCAAGGGGTTAAGACGCAACCTATGAAACTGTCCACAGCCACTACAGCACGAGTTCGATCCCCCGGCTGGCCAGGGAGCAACACACATGGCACAGCAGACCTCTCCTGAGTCGCCAGCTGCTCCCCTCAGTAGTCTGCTTCAGTCAATCTGTGTGTTCTGTTCACCACTGTCTCTGGTGAATCCTCTCAACCCCCACACTTCAGGCCTGTGCCTCAGCTCTTGTATGCATAAATAAATAAATCTTTAAAAAATATATATCTATTCTTAGTCTCCACATTTGTAAAAGAAACTTCAGAGTCAACATGTAGGAAGAGATTATAATCAGAAACACAGTTACCCCACATCAATGTCCCCCCAGCCTATCTGCCAGTGAGGTGATCTGGGGTGGAGTCAGTTAAGAAGGGCTGTCTTCTGCTCAGCCCCCACTGAAGTACTAAAGTTCTACAATGAGCAAGACATGACTGAAAATTCTGGATGCACAATTTCCTCTAGTCTCAGCTCATGAGTGGGGAATTCCCACCAGAACAGTCAAGACAAGAAGACCTGAGGGGCCGCCTGCAAGTCCCTCATTGACTGTCTGACTGGCACTGAGCAGTCAGCTCCTAGAGGCGGCGCATCCCTCAGAGAGATGCTGTCATCATCCCCATCTCCAGCACCAGAGATTTTCCCTAGGAAGAGATTTTCCCTAGGAAGAAGGCCATCATCAGGGAGCTCCAAATCCCTCCTTCCAGGAACTGATGTGATTGGCAAAAGAGTGTGAAAAGGCTCAAACCTGAAAGTGCTCTCAAAAACAGTAGACGTGGTAGTGAAAGATAATTGGAAAGAGATTGATAGTTTTCAATGATGTAAAAATTAGAACATTTTAAAAATTAAAAAAAAAAATAAAAAAGAGATTGATAGTTTTTGTCGGCTCTATCAGCTAAGCTGCAGGTTAGTTAGTTTCTGGAGAGAAATGGGGAAAGCACTGTGAGGGCACTCCATGGGCCAGAAGAAGTCAACACTGACCTCAAGTGTGATTCCCTGCCAAGGAACCTGGATTTTATTGGATCCCACCCTAGAGCAATGCATGCCCTGCAAGATTGTTGAAAACAATAAAAATCAACCAGAAATGTGTGAGCTTAACAAATGGGTGTTATTAGCAGAACAGACAGTCAAAGAGGGACTTGCCAAAAACGGTGTCATCACAAGGTGATAAAGCCAGAGTCAAGGTTGCACCCTTTAAGATCAACATCAGCAACTTCACACTATGGGAGGTGGAGGGACTAAAGTAATTCAAACACTAAATAAGTAAACAAGCAAATAACAGTTACAAGCTTGGGAGTGGCCAGTAGCTAGATTTGCTAAAATATATTATCTAAAATACCCAGTTTCCAACAAAAAACTACAATACATACAAAGAATTAAGAAAGAATAACCCATACACAGGAAGAGAGGGGGAAAAAAACAACCCAGGAAATAGAAACTGCCTGTCAAGGAAACCAGATATCAGATTTAACAAAGACATTAAAGTAGCAACTACAAATATGTTTAGTAAAAAACTAAAGAAAACCATGATTGAAAACGTGGTGGAAGATATAATGACAATGTTTCTTCAAATGGAAATGTTAATAGAGATAGAATTATAAAAAAGAATTAAATGGAAATTGTGGCGTTGAAGAACACAGTAATTGGGGGCCTTCCCTGGTGGAGCAGAGGTTAAAGACAGCTCTATGAAGCTATCACCAGCCACTGAAGCATGAGTTTGATTCCCAGCCAGAGAGCTGACCCACAAGGCACAGCAGACTTCTCCTGACTCGCCCGCTGCTCCCCTCAGAAGTATATTTCAGTATCTGCCTGTTCCTCTCCTCACTCTCTGTGGTAAATCCCCTCTCCACCCCCCACCTCTGGCTTACACCCCAGTTCTTGTACGCATAAATGAACAAATCTTTAAAACAAGAAAAACACAATACTTGAAACGAAAAACTCACTAGAGCAGTTGAACAGTAGATTTGAGTTAGCACAAGAACAAATTAGCAAACTCAAAGGTAGATCAAGGGAAATTACGTAATTTAAAGAACGGAGAAAACAGAATGAAGAAAAAGGAGAAAAACCTCAGAAAATTTGAATCACCATAAGTGCACCGACATAGGCATAATACAAGTGCTAGAAGGAGAGGAGAGAGAAAGGAGCAGGAAAAATTTCAACAATAGAGAAACTAATGAAAACAAAATCTGATTCTCTAAAAAGATCAACAAAAGTCATGATTCCAGCTAAACTTATCAGGAGAAAGAGAGGAGACTCAAATTACTAGATTCAGAAATGAAAGAGAGGATACTATGACTGACCTATGGAGAGAAAAAGGATTATACAATGAACAATTGTCTACCAATAAACTAGACAACTTGAATGAAATAGACATATTCCTAAAAAGACAAAAACTACTCAAATTGACTCAAGAAAAATAAAAAATCACATCTCCCTGGTGGTGCAAGGGATTAAGACCCGAACTGTGAAGCAATCCACAGCCTCTGCAGCATGAGTTCTATCCCCAGCCAGCCAGGGAGCAATCCATTTGGTGCAGCAGACCTCTCCTGACTCACCCACTGCTCCCCTCAGCAGTGTATTTCAGTCAGTCTGCCTGTTCTGTTCCCCACTCTGTCTCTGGTGAATCCCCTCACCCCAGCACCGTTGGCCTGTACCACAGCTCTTATATGCATAAATAAATAAATCTTAAAAAAAAATAGAAAATCTGAGTAGACCTACAACAGATTGAATTAGTAATGCAAAAAAAACACTAACAAAGAAAAGCCCAGGGGCCTCCCCGGTGGCCCAGCAGTTGAATGCTGGGTTGTGAGGCTGCCCGCTGCCTCTGCAGCGCCGGTTCGATCCCCGGCTGCTCCCCGGCCACCAGAGGAGGGTCCCACATGGTGCGCAGACCTCTCCTGCCGCCCGCTGCTCCCTTCAGCAGTGTACTTCGGTCCTTCTGCCTGCTCTGCTCCCCGCTCTGGCTCTGGTGGATTCTCTCACCCTCCCGTGCTTCTGACTGTACCCAGTGCTTGTATAAATAAATAAAATAAATCTTAAAAAAAAAAAAAAAGAAAAGAAAAGCCCAGGCCAGATATCTTCACTGATGCATTTTACCAAACATAGACATCAAAATTACCTAGGCAAGTCTGGACAGAATTCACACACAGATAAATTCTATTTTTTTGTTTGTTTGCTTGTTTTGTTTTTTGTTTTATTTATTTATTTATTTTTAGCTTTTTTTTAATTATAAATTTTATTTTTATATTCCCCATACAATTGCGACCCCCTTATTTTGACCCCAATCCCTCCCCTCCCCGCCTCCCAGCCCCCATAGAGTGTCTCTGGTTCATAGTTGTTTGTTGATTTTGATTTTTACTTTCTTATAGTTATTCTTTTTCCTGGTCCCTTATTTAAGTTTTCTAGATTCCTGCTATGAGTGAGACCATCCGGTATTTTTCTTTTTTTTCTAGCTTATTTCGCTGAGCATGATCCCTCCCAGCGCCATCCATGTTGCTGCAAATTGCATGTGTTTATCTTTTTTGAGTAATATTCCATGGTGTATATGTACCACATCTTCTTGATCCAGTCATCTATTTTTGGGCATTTGGGCTGTTTCCAAAGCTTAGCTATTGTAAACAGTGCTGCTATAAAAATAGGGGTGCAGGTGCTCTTTGGAATTGATGTTTCTGTGTCCTTTGGGTAAATACCTAGGAGTGGAATTGCTGGATCATATGGAAGCTCTATGTTTAGTAGGTCCAGAAATCTCCACACAGCTATCCATAGTGGTTGGACCAGTTTGCACTCCCACCAGCAGTGCAGGAGAGTTCCTTTTTCTCCATACCCTCGCCAACATTTGTTGTTGCTCATTTTTTTAATATGTGCCATTCTCACTGGTGTGAGATGGTATCTCATGGTAGTTTTGATTTGCATTTCCCTGATGACAAGTGATGTTGAACATTTTTTCATATGCCTGTTGGCCATTTGCATTTCCTCTTCAGAGAAGTTTCTTTTTAGCTCTTCTGCCCATTTTTTGACTGGATTATTTTCTTTGTTTTGTTGAGTCTCATCAGCTCTTTGTAGATTTTTGTGATCAGTCCTTACACACAGATAAATTCTAGCAATCATACCAATTCTTCACAAACTCTTCCAAAAATTAGAAGAGGATACCTTGATGCTAAAGCCAGAAAAGACATCTTAAGAAAGAAAACTACAGACCGGTATCTCTTGTAACATAGATGCAATAATCCTCAAGAAAATCCTAGCAAATCCAGTAACACGTAAAAAACAATTATGAACCATGACCAAATATCCAAGAAGGCAAGGTGATCTAATACCCCAAAATCCACTAATAAAATTCACCATATCTGTAGAACCAAAATAAAAACTATCTTTTCAATAGATGCAGAAACATCACTGAACAAAATTCAACATCCTTTTATGCTAGAACACTCAATAAACTAGGAATAGAAGGGAAATTCTCCCCTGACACAGGGTATCTATGAAAAGCACAGAATTGATAACATCCTTTGATAAAAGACTAAGTGCTTTCCCCCAAAAGATTAGGAACAATTAGAAGCAAGGATGTCTGCTCTCGTGACTTCTATTCAATATTGTGCTAATGATTCTAGTAAAAAACAAAAAAAATGAGCTAGAAAATTAAATAGAAGTCATTCAGATTAGAAAGGAAAACATACAACATTCTGCATAAGCAGATAACATCCTCCTATACATAGAGAGTCCGAAGAAATTTACCAGATTGCCCCACTGTTAAAATATTAGCACGCGTGTGTGATATGTGCCTTCTCATAGTGTTTTTATATGTAATTTTTCCATTTCTTCTAAATGATATGACAATAAATGGCACGCAAGATGCCCTGTCATCACCTTAAATATTTTAGCTGTATTTACTTACAAGAAGGATACTCCTAGAAATGGGGAGGGGGAAAAAAAATCCTTTCATACAAAACCCAGTATAACCATCAGGAAATTAACATTGCCTTAATAGTATAATCACAAATTCCAGTCACATTTCAAAGACTGCCTTAATGTTACACATTTAGGGCAAGGAGGGTGATGCCTAAAGAAAATTAAATGGCCAAATATATCCAGGACCCCAGGAAACATTTGCCAGGGTGATAAAATGCGGAAGGGAGAGAGGGAGGCTCCCCGCTCCTCCACCACCACCACCACCAACCTACAGACGGGCCGACAAAGCCCAAGGAGAACAAGAAGCACCCAGAATGAGGAAAACCTGAAAATTGGTGTGTTTCTGGATGGTAAGGCAATTGCCCTAAATAGGACAAGAAGTGTCCAGACAAAAAACCCAAGTGCTCCCCGCCTCTGGAAGGAAGGGCAGAGCTGGTTGACACCATGGCAACTGAGGTCGAATCCTCTCCTTAGCCACAACCTACTGCGAGGGCCAGTAAAACTACCTTAGAAGGGGGAGTGAGTGACTAACAAACTGCTACCTGGACCCATAGACTACACCCCAGCAGCACCTGCACAGTGCACCCCAGGAAGGGACAGAATGCACAACTCCCGCACATCATTTAAGGTCAGAGGCCCCACAGTTTCTGCCCAGTTGTTCTTGCCAAGGACTCTACCCACCTAGGGAGCCCTCCCTGAGTGTTGTTTTATCCTGTCTCTAAATAAACTGTACTTTTGTTTCTGCTAAAGACGTGGTTGTGAATTCTTCTCACACCATGGTCAAGAACAGAGGAAATCCTAATCCAGGAACCCCAGAATTTGACAACACAACCAAATCTTTCATATGTCTTTCTCCAAACCAGGATCATGTGTTAAAATTAAAATTTAAATTATCTCTTTAGTTTTCCTTTTACCTAGAACAGCTCTTCAGTCTTTCCTTATCTTCCATGGGGGTGGCATTCTTGAATAATACAGACCAGTTACTTTGTAGAACATCAGTTTGGATTTGTCTGATATTCCTCATGATTTATGCATGTTTGGTAGAGACACCCGAAAAATATGTCCCTCTCAGTGCATTGTATCATGAGATCCATGATGTTCACTATTGCCATTAGTGGTGACATTAACTTTCATCACCTGTCTGGAGGTTTCTCTACTATCAAGTTCACAAATAATGGAATTTATTAATTATTATTATATTGGTAAATATTTTATGGAGATTTACACTGTCACTGTCTACATTTATCAGTTGACTACTATAAAGAAGCATTTTTCTTTTCTATTCTTTTTTATTTTTTATTTTATTTTTACAGGATATTTTCATTACTTTTATTATTTATGTATAATACATATTTATCTATATGAATTCATAAATTATATTTTACTTATGAGTTACAAGATGTTATTGTCATGATCTTTTAGATCCTCAAATTTGTTTAGATTTCACTATCGAGACCCCCTTTAACTGTTTTTTTTTTTGATTGAATGCTCCTCCTTGCCTGTATCCACCTTCCCCTCTTCCAGCAACAATCCTCCCAAACTTTCATGTCCATTCTTAACCAAATGATCAGGACAGGGTGACCCCAATTCAGCCCCAGAGATACACCCTGACTGGACTTATGCTAATGAGTGTATCCCACACCCCTGGACATAGTGATTGGTTCAAGTTGGTCACCCGACTGACACAGGCCAAGAAGAATCGAGGAGATGTCTTTTGGGTCATCTGGGAAAGAAGATCCCTTTCTCTTCCAAGAGATCTACTAGAGGAGAGACTAACAAAGAACTCTGTCCCTTCTGATGCTATACTGTGAAGATGTAAAGTTTGGCCTGTGCAGACATTTCAGCTGCAAGAAGGAAGCCAGCCTGAGGTCAGTTTCCCTAGGCAGAGATGGGAAGAACTGAGAGAAGCTGAAAGCAGGACCAGAGTTCTGGTGACACTGTACATTTCTGGACCATTTGATTTAATAAATTATTATTTTTTTAATTTTTGGCAGAATGAGCTTGCAACACCCAAAAAAGTCTAGATAATATGTTCCCCCAAAAGACCAAAAGAAGGTTGTCTACTTTGGGTAGGCCAAGATGGGCTTTTATTACTTATAACCAAGATAACTCTAACCTGCTGACCTCCCTAGCTGGTCTGGGAGCTTCTGGGGGCATATCACATTGTACCCCAGCCTCTTAGATTAAAGTGTAGTTCAACGAGTGCTCAATTAAGTATCTCATGACTAAGGTAGTCCTCCCTTATCCGAAGACCCCCAGTGGTGCCTGAAACTGAGGATTATAGTCAGTTTGACATGGGTTTTTTTTTTTTTTTTTCGCTATGCATGCAGATCTATGACAAACCTCAATTATAATAAGGGCAGAGTTAGAGATTAACAACAATAAAACAGTATGTCATAATAAAAAGTATGTTAGTGTGGACCCTCTCTCAAAATATACTACTGCATATATTCTCTACCCTCATGGACCACCAGTAACTAAAATAAATACTCAGAGAGTGGAACCTCATATGGGGGTGTGGGAGTGGGGATGACTGTAATGTGTAAAAGCTGCTAAGAGTGTCTTGTTCACCACTAGATCCCAAGCAGCTAGAAGGTGTGTGGGACACATGATGGGCATTTATTGAATGAAGGCAAGTCACGTAAATGTGGCTCTGAGCACCTCCCCTCAACTCTGCCAAAGGAAAAGAAGCTGTGACTAAGACTGCATGACATTTTATTCTCCTGAGAGGGCAAGGTCAGTAGTGGGAGTTAGGTGAGAGGAACTGGAGGGTAGAATCTGGCTTTAGGAAGGAAGGAGCTGGCAGAGGTTGCTGGAATTTCCGTGGTCTTCCCCAAGGTGGAGGCTCACATGGGACCTGGATTGGAGTGAAAAGCCGTTGTGGGCATGTTCAGAGGGTATTTAGGGGTAATAGGGAGTCAGAGTTACCAGTCCCTGCTCAGCGTACCCAGAGTGACATCCTAGCAATCAGTCAGGAGCCAGTGAGGTCATGGGGCTCTGAATGTAAAAGCCTCAGTTTGCAATAAAGGAAATGTCAGGGCCTTCACACTACTTGGGGGCCTCAGGTCTGCCAGCTTCAAGTCCCAAAGCATGAGTGAGTGCTCAGTGGGCTGCCAGAGCCAATCATGAGCCCCTTCTTAGCCCCTTCTCAGCCCCTTCTCCTGCAGTGTGGCCTGTTTCCCCAGGCAAGGCTGGGTGGCCCTGAAGGAATAGACCCAGAGAGCCCTCTCTGCCCATCAGGATAGCCAAACCCAGCTCGCTGGCCTCTGAGATCACAGGAAAGAATGTGGCCCTGGCTCCTGTCCCTAGGGACCCTGGTTGGGCTGGGGGATTGGAATCTGTTTAGGACTCTGATGTCTTCTGAATATCATGGTCAGAGAACATTTCTTTGGTGACAAGCTCTTTTGACATCATCTCATTCAATCCTGATTGCAAACTCAGAAATGGTGCAATTGCCCCTTCAAAGATAAGGAGACAGAAGTTCAGAAAGGTTAAGTGACTTGTCCAAGGTCACACAATTGAGTAAAAATGAAGACCGTATTTTACCCCAGGATTGCCTGTCTCCAAAATCCCGACTTTTAATGAGTATTTCTCAAGGATTTCTAGCTCAAGTTCACCTGCCCAACCACTCCTCACTTTCTGTGCCAGGAATAGGAGTGATGCACCATCACCAGGAAGTTTGGAGGGACACATATGAACTGCTTGTGACAGGTGTATTTTTAAACCAGGTGCACATCTGGGGGAGTCTGGTGCCCTCAGGAAGGAGTCCCTGCTGTCACCTCTGTACTTACCTGTGCACATTTTCAGGTCCACACAGATGTCACAGCCATCTTTGCCTTCTATGAGCTCTGCGCAGATGAGACGGAGAGATTTTTTCAAGATATAACTGCAACGCCTTTTCAATAGCCCCATCCTGCCACACACTGGGTCGCAGCCTGCGCGATGGTGTCCTGCAACAACAACGCCAGGGCAGACATGGGAATCCAGGCAGCCCCGTCCAGCTCTGCCACCCTTTGTTTCTGGGCAGCTCTGGCCACAAGAGTGCTGGGTGGCCTACTGGCCGTGGAAGCAAAGACTAGATCAGGCCCCGTGCCTGCTCCTTAAACCCTCAGTCTGACCAGCAGGGGCTCTTGAGAGATGGACAGTTGGCCCAACCAGGGTCTCAGCCCCCTGCACACCTGTCCCTATCTTCCGGGTAGAGGATGAGGCCCATGGCTGCCAGACCCGCATTAAAGGCTCTGCCTACATAGCTTCCTGGGTCCAGGACAGACTGGGGGGTCCACCAAGAGGGGTTCCACCTGGAGGTTCCACCTAGCTGGGCTCCACCTGAGGGGCAGGTAAGGAGGTTCAGAGCTCAGAGCCTTGACTGATTTGATTTTGAGGTGTCTTCTACTGCCTTCTCAGCACACAATATATCTGAGTTTTCTAAGTGAGGGAAACCCTGCAGTGCCAGGTAGGAGGGAGTGAGGGTGGAACAATGCTCCTTGGCCAGTAGTTAAATATGCTCTCAATGTCAGAAGTGGAGCTAAGGACGTTTCACTCTTGGACTTATTTAAAGGGTTTAGGGCGTTTACCAGCCAGTGATTTCTAGCATCCCATGCTGCAGAAAGGAAAACTGAGACTAAGCACCTGCACGAGCACGCAGCCAGGAGAGGCAGATCTGGGATTTATCAGTACTGCCCAGAACCCTCTGGAATAGCCTCTCGGAGCTCTAACATTAGGCCAGCAGGTAAGGTCCCTTCCCCTTGGGGAAAACTTTCCTTTGAGAATAACATAAAATCCGGGCGCACAGTGCATGTCCGCCCACTTTCCCACTCCCAGTATGTCACATTCCACAGGATTCCCTGAAGCGCATTATGTGAGGGGCTCAGACCTCGTCTAAGAAGTCCTGGCCCAAGGTGAGATTATCCCCACCCTCAGCAACAGCCCAGGACAGCGGTGCTCGGGGCCACCCAGCCCCTGCCAGCTACATGACCACAAACCCACTTTACCTCATTTAGCTGCGATCCCACCAGTGACTTCAACTTTTGGATTATCCTTTACAAGGCCCACAGGTGATGCGCAGCCACTCACTTTTGGTCAGCTGCTCATCCTGTCAGGAAAGGAAGCCCACATGGTAGTCTCTTATACATTCCAAGAGCCTCTGAGCGCCCAAGAAGAAGTGTTAAGGGTGGAACAAGGGCGGACAGGGTCACCTATGCTCCTTCTGTACTCTAGGGCCTGAACCAGGCTGGACGGCCCTTGTCCAACTTCCTGCTACTCTTAGGAGGGCAAAGAGACGTCAGAACTTGCCCCCACACCCATTATACCTTTTCCAATCTAGCACTTGACGCTCTTCTGCTGTCTGGTCAGACCTGGAGGACCCTCTCGGGGAGCACCCAGAAATACATAGGCCGCTTCCCTCCACCCAGGAACATTTCCCAGAGAGGCGAGGAAGGGGTTGCAGGAGGTGACCAGGAGCCAATCACACAGGTACCTGGAGGTCCTCCTGGATCAGGCTCTGGCAAGACAGATCTCCACCACACCAGCCGCTTAGTGTTGGGTCATAGGGCTCAGATGAAGAAAGACTTAGGAAGAAAGAGCATCAGCCTCACTCAACAGGTCAAACAGGATGAATAGTTTAGTTCTTCTGGATGACAGGGATGCCAAAGGGTGACTAGGACCCAGGACACGAGTAGGGCCTCACAGAAGCCGTCCTCCAGGAAGCCTCTCCTCACACTCTGCTGTGGTCTGCTTCAACCCATCCTCAGCAGCAAAGGCATGCTTTCCAGTTCATTCTGGAAAACCAGAAGGAAAAGACTACCCTCTGCCACTTCTATACCTCTTCTCTGTCTCTTTCTGTTCTGTCTTCTCACACACAAATATACACGCTCACAACAACACACAGATTTTGGTGTTGAGCTAAAAGAAAGCTTCTCTCATCTCCATCAAGAGATTTCCATTTTTCTTTCATTCCAAAAAGAATTCATGTCAGGGGCCCAACCCAACCCACACTTCCTTCCAGAAGTGTCCTTACTCTTAGTGAGGCCCTTGTAGGTCACACTGAACCCCCACAGACTGAGATAGAACAGGGTATGTGAAACAGAAAGTGAGTCTTGAATGATATTCATTCACCAGCCCTGCTGCCATAATCCTAGTCAGTATGGTCCAGAGAAAACGTCACACACACTGATGAGGACCAACGATCTTTATGACACAGATAAAGAGACACAGACCCACAGAGGAAACAGGAATGTGGGGGCAGCTCTCAGGCCACACAGCATGACCAACAAAGTTGGGACCAGAACACCCTTGCTCGGGCTGTCTCTCCCCATTGACCAGCTCACTGGGGTTGAATCTGGATCTGTGGAAAGACCCAGCCGCCATGAGGATGGTGAAGGGCCCAGGGACCTGGAGTGCCCACAGACCCGTGCTCAGAGCTCACTGAGCCCAAGAAAATGGGTGTGGAAGGAGCTGTCAGGATCTACGCTGAGGGGAATGGCCTTACCTGGGGTGTCCAGGAGCACAGAGACAAGGAGGAGGAGAGCCTAGGCGGTCATGGTAGGGCAGAGAGGTCCAGTGAATTGCCTGAGGAGACACAGCAAGGGCAGGGTACGCTGAGAGATTTACCCAGCCCGTTTGACTCCAGAGTGAGTCCAAGTTCTCACTTGCTCAAAACTGCCTCTATTTCTAGGTTTACCCCACAGAACTGCTTCCCTTTAACATCCAGACACTGTTCCTCCTCCTATCAGTGGGTGTCCTCTGCTCTGGACACTTTGGTCAATTGCGTGAACCCACACTAATGAAGCAGAAAAGGTCCCAGAAGACTCATATCTTTCTTTGTTGTGGGGGACTTGCTAAAACCACCTTTTCTAGGAAGTCTTTGTGGGGGGCATTGAGTGGTCAAGCATCTGGGCTCCCATGTGAAGAACATGTAGGTAGATCTTGCCATCTTCCTACTCATGGAGTCCCAGGGACTGGTCAAGTCAGGTCCCCAAAGTTCCTACATGAAGGTTATTGTTTCTTTGTCTTCTTAAAAATCGTTTTGATATCTTCAAGGTCATGAAGAAATTCTCTTGTTTACTTCTAGGAATTTTATACCTTCAACTTCTACCTTTGGTTCTGTCCTCAGAACAGCTGGGTTGGAGTGCTGTTGTTTCCCATCAATTTGTGGAAAAGACATTCCTTGTTTTGAAATACTTTGACACTCTGGTCAGAAATCAAGTCACTATAAATGTGACTCTGTTTCCAGATGATTTATTATAGCAAATACCAACCCAGTAATAACAACAACAAAGCAAACTGATTTTTAAAATGGGCACAACACTTGAACAGTTAAAACAATTCCGTCCTGCCCAATGGAAGTTAATGATAGTCAATAAAGGTTTGGAAAAATGCTTATCATCATAAGTCTTGAGACAACTGTATATTAAAACTACAATGAGATGATGGCATGAAAACAGGTAAAACTGAAAAGATAAGCTCTCATTTATATGTGGTCTCTGAAACAAAAGAACCTGTGCATGAAGTGAATGGAGTCAGAGACCAGAGGCCAAACTCAAGATCTAACAAGATGGCCAGGCTGCTCGTGTGAGTATCAAACCCAGCATTTGCTGGCAGAACCAGTTCCCAGCATTAAAGCAGAACCAGAATGAAAACAAAGCCTGTTATTTTTGAATAGTCATGTTGGCCCCCAGGATTTCCCTTTCAGGGAAGAAATTTTGAACTTGAACTATTCCTTCCAGAAGAATAACCAATGGCAGCCCCCACAGCACAGTTCAGAACCAACAGTTCAGTTTAAATGCTCCCAACCCAGATGATCCATTCGGTGATGATGTGGCCGAGTAGTGGAAGACCAAAGCCCAAGCCACAGAAACAGCTAGAGCATGGATGAGGCTATGCACCCTGAATAATATTTAAATCCATCTGATCATCAAGTGGGCTTTGCTTCTTCCTTTCCTGTTTTCATTTTAATGGACACAGTCTTGGAAGCATTGCAGAATAAAAGCCCACACATCTTTAGTCGTTCAGAGATTAAATGTTCACTAGTAAATCTGTCTTGTCCTGATGCACTGCTCTAAGATAAAGCATGAGCAGAGGCTAGAAATATCATCCGGATGTTTCCAAACATTTCTAACAGGGGCCCATCTGCTTTTATCCATTTCCCGCATCATGGTTTAAGTATAAAGCTCTGTGAATGAAGGTACTTGTCAGGGTTAGCTGCAGGGCTGAGGGGTTTTTTTATTTTATTATTTTTTGAGATGGAGGAGGAGGTAGTTTTATATTAAAGTTATGGGCTCATTTTCCCTTTGATGGTAGCCTACTGCATCAGGTAAGTGCAGCAAGCCAGTCCTTTAGAATATGCCCCCCACTCCCTATCTAACATGGGTATAGGTGGCAAGCTTGACTGTTTGAACCAAAACAAGAAACATCCAGCAAATATCCCAGCCCTGACTGATACTACTGCGACTTCACTGCCAAGTATAAAATCCTCCTTTCAAGAAAACTCTTCTGATCATTATGGATGGCCTGTCTAGAAGCCTTGGTAAGTCTTATGTTTTAGTATAATATTTTTTGTTATTAAAAAAAATTCATCGGACAGTTTGGTGGTTGCCAGAAGGACAATGTGGGAAAAATGGGTGGAGGGGTCAAAAGGCACCAACTTTCAGTCATAAGATATAAATAAGTTCTAGGGATGTAACACAGAGCATGTTGTTTGTACTTAATAATACGGTTTTGCATATTTGAAAGTTGATAAGGGTGCAGATCTTAAGATTTCTCATCAGAAGAAAGCAATTTGTAACTGTGTGATGATGAATGTTAACTGGACTTACTGTGGTGATCAGTTCTCAGTATAAATAAGCATCAAATTATTACATGTATACCTGAAATTACTGTAAATTTTTGTCCATCATATCTCAATTTTTAAATGACTGATACCTAAATGCAAGGTTGTTAAGATAATAAAAATCCTATGGTTTTGGAGATCCAGCTATCTAGCAACATCAGAGGACACAGAACGTTTATTCTTATCAGAGTCTTTCTACATAGACATCCAAAGTCACTGCCTGTCATTTTCTGGAAAGATGATTTTATTTATGGCTTTTACAACCTCTGGTCAGAAGTTCTGACCTCAGCTGTTAGGATTCCTTGCTATCTGAGTGGGTCTATCCTTCAGTTTCCCATTCATTCCACTCTAGTTAAACTGTGAGCTCAAAACAAAAGGAACAAATCTCTCCCCTGAGCTCATCATGTTTTTTTGTTTTTTGTTTTTGTTTTTTGTTTTTTCCACCTGGCTACTATTCATGCTACTTCAAATAATTGTCCTTTTACTTTTGCCTTAATGATTCATTTTTATTTATGCATACAAGAACTGGGGTACAGGCGAGAGGTGTGTGGGATGAGAGGATTCACCAGAGACAGAATGGGGGACAGAACAGGTGGATTGACTGAAATACACTGCAGAGGGGAGCAGCAGGCTGAGTCAGGAGAGGTCTGCTGGGCCAGGTAGGTTGCTCCCTGGCCAACTGGGGGGTGGGGGTGGGGGGATTGAACTCATGCTGCAGAGGCTGTGGACAGTTTCTTAGGTTGTGTCTTAACCCCTTGCACCACCAGGGAGGCCCAAGCCCTTATACTTTTGAAGATGGTTTGAGCTTCAAAGCTTGTTTTCAACAAGGATATGGCTGTACCTTTGAAGAGTAGATCAGGGTTCAGAGGTGATTTACACTCTCAAGTGGTCAAATTTCCTCCCTTCCCTCCACTCCCCTGGTCCAAGTGGGTCGATAATGCAGCCCCTCAGTGTGCTCTATTAAATTTTCTCTGGTTTGCTCCCAGAAGCCCCTGCCCCCCACCCCCAGCACTGTCTTCAAGGATCCCCCTTAATGAAGAGATTTAGAAGTCACTTCTATCAACCACATCACTCTATGACTGTTAATTTTCTCCTGCTACCTTAATTATTACCACAAACACAGCATCGCCAAACACCCATTTGTTGCCTGACAGTTCAGTCAGAAGTCTGGGTGGGCTCACCTGCTTCCTCTGGCTCCCAGAAGGGCGAGATCAAGTCACTGGCTCGTGTCTAGGAAGAATCCACTTCGAGGCTTATTCAGGGTGTTGGGAGAATTCAATTCCGTGTGGTTGTAGGACTGGGGTTTCCTTTGCCTTGCTGGCTGGTATTTGGGGTCATTCTAAGCTTGGAGCAGCTCAGGATTTCCCTGGCTCACAGTCCTTCTGCAAGTCTTTCTCATGCTCTGAATCTCTTTGAAGTGCCCCTGCCTCCTCTTCCTACCTCCCCCCGCCAACACACACATATTCACCGTCACATACAGACACAGACCATCCACCTGTTCTTTTTTCTTTTCAGCTTGAGCCTCTACTAACGCTTCTGCAGCTGGAGGGTCCCTTTTCTGCTTTACCATCTCAGTCGTTTATTATGAAGCAAACACCCATGTAACTGCCTCCCAGGTCAAGAGCCTGCCAGGGCCCCTGAGGTCCGACCCCTCCCCTCTCTACCTCGCCCTTAATGATAATCACAGTCTTGTTTTTCTTTATAGTTTTTCCATCTGAGCGCATACTCTTAAACTCCAGGGTTCCATTTTTTCTCGTTTTGATAAGTGTATAAATAGGAACATATAGAATGTATTCTCTAGTGTCTGACTTCTTTGAATCAACCTCAACGAGTGTGAGTTTCACCCACCTAGTCGTCGCTATGAGGCGTTCATTACTTTCTGGAGCTGCGAATTATTTCATTGTGTGAATGTTCCGTGATTTACCCATTCTCCATGTTGGAGTTGTTAGCAATTTTGACCTACTGATACACAGGAATTATCTTTCTTTTTTTTCTAATTTTCTTGCAATGTAATTAAAGTATACTCACCTGCATATATTAAAGTGTATAACTTTATCAGTTTTGATCCATGTAGACACCTGTGAAACCTGCGAAACCATCACAGCAATCAAAAAACAAGCATAGGTGTCTGCATTCTTTTGGAAGGATGGATAGATGAATAGATGCACGGGTGCATGGATGGGGAGGATGGATGCATGGATTGGGTGGGTGGATAGAAGGAAAGATGGATGGATGGATGGATGCATGGATGGATGGATGGATGGATGGATGACTAGAAAGACCCTCAATAGTGTAGTTTTTTCTCACCATTTTGGATGCACTTCCTTGTATGCCTTCAAAAATAATGCTAGACTATTCATGCATTAGCTCACTCAAAGGGCCAGTTTTGGTGCCTGGGCAGTCTGGCAAGCCAGAAGCTTGATTAGCTGTTGAGAAATGACCGGCATGCCTTGCATTGTGTCTTGACAGATGAGGGAGGACTGGCTCTTAACCCTCTCCTTGTTACTTATGAGACACACTCCTGACTACACAGCCACCACCATTTGAGTCATAGTTCAGAGTATGACAAAAAAGAGATCAGTAGTTTCTCAAGGAGTTTATCAGACCTCATTTGAGCTGCCCATGACCTTTTATTCAAGTTCTCAGGCTGCAAGAGGAGCCCACGTTTACCCAGGCTTCTGTTGCAAGAAATTAATGATTTGATACCACATTTTAAACCATCTTTTGCTCTCCTTCACATTACTTCTTATAACTCTTCCACCCCAACACCACCCCTTATAGAGGTCCCCTCCTTTTAAGATGCTCCAAAGTCATTAGCAACTTCCATCTTTGACTTCTATGGCTGATGAGTATCCGCAGGCCTTCCAAATGTTGTACTTAAAACCCACTCAGCCCTCTCTCTCCCTTGCCCGACCCATCACCTGAATCCCAAAACAACCTAAATGACTCTGGCTTCCCTTTTGGCCTCACCTGCATGTTGTCTACTGTCATTGGGTGTCCCAGTACCTGACCCTTGTCACATCCACTGCCCTCTTACCTCATATCACAGGATTGGAAACACTGATCCCACCTTTCTGGAATTTTATTTCCCAGCTGGACACTCCATGATTGGAGACTCCTACTTCTTTTTTTCCCTTAGTACTGATGGTTCACACCAGCCTGCTTCACCACACAACCCAGACAGGACAAAGTCTATACTAACAAACTATATAGTTGGTTTATTTGCTAGTATATTTGAGGAGGGGGAGAAGTGTTCCTTTCTTTTCTTTCATTGTTTTCAAGCACATTTTTTAAAGTACAAAAACTAAGTAATGGTCACACATAAATCAAATAAAAAATCACCATGACCAACAAGTTGGTATACTTCCTGCCAGTCTTTATCAATATTAGATTTTTCATTATTGACCACGCTTCCCTGGGCATACCAGTCTCTGCATGAATTTGGGGGGGGGTGACATATATCCATATTCTGCCCATGTGAGCCATGACTGGACTTCATACCTTTAGAAATTACTCTCCAACGATGACTTCAACTCTTTTACCTAATAGTCAGATGCTTGGTGGTAGGTGCTATTCCTTCTGCACTGCCCCAGCACCTGCAGGGTGTGGCCATCTCTGGCAGGGCTACAAAGCTGGGTTTTATCCCCTGGAACCCTGAGGATCCCAAAGCACTGAGGGCTCTATCTTGAAATGAACAGAAACACTCACACCTCTCTGAGGTCTCAGAGTATTCAGTTACCCGACAAACATGTCCCAGGGCCTTTGCTGAAGCATCTTGTTCAGTGTTTACTCACAGACATCCTATCCCTGGATCTTGAACAAGAGTTCATGGAAGGCCTAAACTTGCTGGTGCCACAGTTTCCGACATGATGTTAAGGCTTTGGTGGCAGTGTGGCTGTAATTAGGTATGCAACATATTTTAGTCCTAAATGTAATAGGATTACTTTTTTCTTTCTCAAGAAGATAACATTTAGGATACAGCCCTAACTGAAGAGGAGCAGAGACTAATATAGTTACTGAGACATAATTTCTCTACCCTCATCCCAGTTTTGTAAAATAGTAAACCAAATCTAATTTAAATAATTTCACTTATATTTGCATAAACTCTTAGGGCAGAATAACCAAGCAGAATGTTGCTGGCTTTGTTGAAAATGCCACAGGGCTTGGAGTGAGCTTTCTAATACCCAATCCATGAGGATTCATCAAAGTCACAGTCTCACCGGACTTTACCTAGATTTCCTCTTCTCCAGGTTTCTAGGGTTTTTCCAGTCCTGCCAATGGATGCAAGCTGCCTCACCTTTCATGGAGGTCTGTTCTTCCATGGTCTGTGGAACACAAACCACTCTGTCTCTCACATACATGCACACTGAAGGTTATAACCATCTCTCCCTTTCTGGAAGTTCTATGGTTCCCGATCTGTAAAGGAAAGGGAAATAGACGGCAAAAATGGACAAACAAGAGACAAAAAACAGAGACAAGTGGCCACACAAAAACCAACTGGTCAGCCGATGGATCAGTTGAACCAAAGAAGGCACAGGGGTTCATCTACCACAGGAGGCAATGACATCTCATTACTGTCCCTGGACTCTGGAAGTAATGCTGCGTGCAGCCTTCACTTGAGTCCCCAATACCAGAGAGCGCTCATACACAAACTCACCTCCGGAGGACACCAAGACTCAAGAGACTCAGATCTGCAGAACAAAAGGCAAAAGGCACAGTTCTGGTCTCATGTTCCCTCAGAGGGGTGTCTAAAGCCGCTCTGGGGGAAAGCTGCCTCGGCGTGTACTAGGAAGCAATCTCGCTGGGGCCTACAAAAATGTTGTAGTGTCTCCCCCTAGACACAGCCTAGAGTCTAAATCAAATTTAGAAAAAGCCTTTATTAGCCAGAGGGTGACTGTCCCTCTTGTGGGAGCAGCCCCGAGCGGGGTGGGGTGATAAGGGTTTTTAAAGCCAAAAACCGCACCTTGGAGTTTGCAGTTGCCACAGCAAGCAGGGGTACAGAAGCCAAACTGTGCTGTTACAAGCAGTGGAACGTTTCATACAGCCCATGTTTCAGGAATAACGGTACATACATCTCATTTTTGATGGAACAAGGTCTCTATTTTTTTTTGGCCTGGAAATTTCCCACAGCCCTAACTTGTCCTCCTGAGCTAACTCAAGCTTAGGCCTTGCGTGGTCTGCTACATTTCTCATTGCCCCCCATTTCACAGGGCAAGAAGCAGAGCTACTCTACTGGCTCGAGAAGTGTGGAGAGGATGATAACTCCCAGGGTAGAATCCTGTGCTAGTCCTGCCACAGAGTCAGATATTCAGACTCAGGAAATCAAGGGGCAGGAGGGAGTCATGTTACTTGTCACCATCCTAATGCAGCAAATTCTGCTCCCTTGAGTGGCAGGAGACAGCAAGGGCTAGCCCAGTGTAGACCTAATCCAGATCTGCCCTTTCCTAGCTGTGGGTCTGGACCAAGTTATTTACTGTCTCTCTGTGCCTCAATTTCCTTATCTGGAAACTTGCCAGGGCTTTCCAGTCTCCATGAAGGCTAAATGAGACAATATCACAGAGTAGTTAGAACTGAGCCTGGCATATAGACAATGAAAACCAAAAGTTAGTTTTTATTACCAAAAATGTTATTAATATTATTTTCATTAACTGCTTCATTATAGTTTCTTGTCCTTCATAACTCCAACTTGCTGACAACTCATATGGCAGCCCTGAAACTAACTCTCAGCAGCCTACACCCTCCAGTCTGTCAGCTCCAATCCCTGAGGGAGGCCTCTGATGGGCCCAGTAATTGCTGTGCCCCAGGCCATCATAGGATGGAGGCTTCCCTGATCCTATCAGATTTAGTCTGTGGTGCTGGGGGACAAAGTCCATGAAGGCAGTCAGCTCATGCAAGTGTTTCTATCCCAAGCAGACAGCAGGAACTAGACCAGTAAAGTTTGTTTGTTTGTTTGTTTGTTTTTCCCGATGTTGATATACAGGTTTAATGATGATACATTGCTCTTCACACAGATGGCGACAGAGACTTTAAACTATCATCCAGGAATTTACAACCGCGCAACAGAGATCAGTTAGCCATCTAAAACAAACTGGCGTCTTACAACTACCCTGTAAACACAGAAGCCTTTCTTTCATCCAGAATAACTCTTATCTCACATAAGGACAGTTATTTTAGGGGAACCAAAGATCTAGCCTGTGGCCAAAAGGAAAAACAGCAATTCAGTGGTTAATTGGTGAAAGCTGGAAATCGGGTGTCCATCTCTGTGCTGCTTTGCTCTTCTTACTCTTGATCTTTTTGTCCCTCTTCTTCAGACCGTCCATGTTAGCTCTCAATAGGTTTGAATAAGCCATCTGAAACTTACTCACTTCTTTGGAGCTCACCACAGTGCTGATCTTCTTTTTCCCATCAGTAGCTCTTAACAGACACTTGTTGTCAGAGGGCTCAAACCCCTCCACCAAGCCCTTCCTTGGAATAGGTTTAGTTCGACCATCATACTTCTTCAGGGTGATGAAGTCGCTGCCCGACACCTGGCACTTCTGGAAAAGCCTGGTCAGCTCCCACAGGAACTGCTCGCTTTCCAGCAGCACCATCCCCGCGCTGCCTGCTCTGCTCAGTCAGCTTAAGCCCCTGCAGGGGGAGCCAGAAATTCCGTCCCTAGACCAGTAAAGTTTTAACATACATATAAAACATTTTCCAAAGACATGTACCTGCTATTTCGAATAAACTATAAATTCATGTAAAGGTGTCATCGAACATGATAACTAGCTAAATTATTAACATTATTTAACATGATTATTTACCTTATAAGATATAATATTAACATAATCTGAATATTTTGTTTAATATTTTTTAAAATTGTATTATTTTGTTAAAATATTGAATATTTAAAATACACCTAAAATATAAATATTAAATAATATATAAATATAAAATATTGTGATATAATAGAAATATAAAATATTTAAAATAATATTAAGATATTTATACATTTAATATGAAATATTGAAATGTTTAATAGTTATTGTAATAAATATTAATTAGCTTTGTTCTAGAATTTTCTCAATTAACATAATGAAAGGTATTAAATTTATCATGTGGATCTCCATAAAATCTTTTGATTGTAAAAAATCTCTTCATACTCAAAAAATTGGGGTTACATTGGACTCCTTTGGGTCCATCTTCAAAGCAGCTGATTGAGCCTTCAGTCTCTGGACCAGCCCATACTCCCCTCTAGCCCTTCACCTGGGTCCCACTGGCCTGGGGTCCATGTGTAAAATGGAAAGAGTATTTATCCCAACTGACATTCACAAACCAAACACACTCTGACAATACCTCCAACGTTCTTAGCGGCACACCTCAACTATCTTTCCCATTTAACACAGAATTTCATAGAGTGACATTATTTTAGCATTAAACTTGTAAAGATATTTTTAAATAATCACCCACAAATTCTGGGACTTTAGCTCTGACTAGTAATCCATGCAGCCCCCATGGCTTACACTGTGCCGTAGACCACCAGGTTGAGAGCATTGCTGAGGACAAGGCCCATCTCCGCTGACCCAGGAGCATTCTGGAAGTCTGTTAAGTAACTTCAAGGTTCTCAGCCTGGGTATATGGAAAAGCACATCCTAGGGGTGAATAAGCCATTGAACCTGCAGTCTGCAGTCCTGACTCCCACCTGAGATGTCATCCCTTTGGAAACACCACAAGAACAGCAGCTTCTGGCATTGCAAACTGAGCTGGACGTTTAACACTGCCACATCACCTCACTTCCTCCTTCTTAACATCACTCTAATTTTCTTTGGGGAATTGTCTGTCATCTACTGTGTACAATCTTGGTGCACAGTGATCCATCCAGGAATCCATCCTCCCACTAAATAAGTCAAAAGGATCCACCAAGTCTCCTCCGCCTGGCTTCTCACCCACTAACTTAGAACAACCAAAGGCTGGTCTCCTGCGTCTGATTCAAGCTTAACCAGTTGGACTCACTTTCCTGGGTAACTGGCTTTGGAGCAAGAAGCACAAGGACAGGGAGATGGTGGAAATTTTCACCCAATGACGGCATCTGGTCCAAACTCTGGAGCTGTCACCGCTGCCAAGACCCTCTAAGTGGCGTGGCTCCTGTCTGTTCAAGCTCAGTTCTAGGCCATTCCTCCCACCTTTGGCATCCATGGCTGGCCCTCACTTCCTTTTTCTTAATCAGCTCCTGAGTCAGTGTCTGTTATTTGGTGCTGATGAATCTTGCTGATCCAGCAACTTATCCTAAGGGAGGATTTTCCCATTCCCCGCCCTAGAGGAGTCCAGTGTGGGGTTCAAAGGCCAAAAGTTGAGAACATTGCCCAAGGACAGGGCCCATCTCCTGCCGACCCAGGCGGCATTCTGGAAGTCTGTTAAGTAAACTACAAGGATCTACCTCTGGAAAATAAATGTCCCAAGATTCTTAACCAAAAAAAGAAAGAGAAGTTTATATAATGTGCTAGCCCTAACCGTTGCCGGCTGGTAACTTCTGATCAGAACGTGGAAAACCTGAGTTCACATGACAAATAATGCCACCTGTTATGAAAAGAGAAGGGAGGGGTAGAATTTCAAGTGTTTGTTCAACTTACAAGAAAAGTCCAGATATACCTAACCCCTATTGCTCATTCCTCAGATTTATGCTGCGAACATTGCAGAGTCACGTTCACACCATCACAGCATGGAGAAAATGGTCAGCACAGTCAGTTTCTTGTTTTAGTGCTCCTGCCCATTTTCCCTTGTGCGCAAAGAACTTCAGTGTTACTGATCCTCAGTGACATGTTCCCAGGTAATTTACTGTGATGGACATTTACCCCAAGATACAAGGGAACCGGCGCCTTCATCCCTTGGAGAAGGGCAGCATTGTGTGGGGAGGTACATAGCCCAGGCTGCCTGGGCATCCAAGTCTACGGGGCTTTAGATATAGTTAATATCTCTATCCCTCAGTCTCCACATTTGTAAAGGAAATTTCAGAGTCAACATGTAGGAGGAAATTATAATCAGAAACACAGTTATCCCACATCAATGTCCCCCCAGCCTATCTGCTGGTGAGGTGAAGTCCAGGGTGCAGTGAGATAAGAAGGGCTGTCTTCTGCTCAGTCCCCACTAGAGGAACTACTGTTCTACAATGAGCAAGACCTGACTGAAAATTCTGCATGCACAATTTCCTCTAATCTCAACTCATGGGTGGGGAACTACCACCAGAAGAGTCAAGACAAGAAGACCTGAGGGGCCGACTGCAAGTCCCTTGTTGACTATCTGACTGGCACTGAGCAGTCAGCTCCTAGAGGTGGCGCATCCCTCAAAGGTCTGCCTGTCATCATCCCCATCTCCAGCACCAGAGTGTGCGCAGAGATTTTCTCTAGGAAGGAGGTCATCAACAGGGAGCTCCAAATCCTCCTTCCAGGAACGAAGTCATTGGCAAAAGAGTGTGAAAAGGCTCAAACCTGAAAGTGCTCTCAAAACAGTAGATGTGGTGGTGAAAGATATTTGGAAAGAGATTGATAGTATTCAATGATGTAAAAATTAGAACATTTTAAAAATTACAAAAAATAAACCTAAAAAAGAGATTGATAGTTTTGTTGGCTCTATCAGCTAAGCTACAGGTTAGTTAGTTTGCTAGAGAGAAATGGGGAAAGCACTGTGGAGGGGGTTCCATGTGCCTGAACAAGTCAACACTGACCTTAAGTCTATTCCCTGCCGAGGGGCCTGAATTTTATTGGTTCCCACCCTTGAGCAATGCATGCCCTGCAACATTGTTGAAAACAATAAAAATCAACCAGAAATGTGTGAGCTTAACAAATGGGTGTTGTTAGCAGAATAGACTATCAAAGGGGGACTTACCAAAAGCAGTGTCAGCACAAGGTGATAAAGGTGTTGTATCCTTTAAGATGCAAAATCAGCAACTTCACACTGTGGGAGGTGGAGGGACTAAAATAATCCAACCACTAAACAGTACAGGAGCAAACAAAGGTTGCAAGTTTGGGAGTGACCAGTAGCTAGATTTGCTAAAATATATTATCTAAAATGCCCAGTTTCCAATAAAAACTACAATGCATACAAAGAACTAAGAAAGAATAACCCACAAACAGGAGGAAAGGGAAAAAAAAAAAAAAAACCCAGGAAATAGAAACTGCCTGTTAAGGAACCAGATATCAGATTTAACAAAGACATTAAAGTTGCAGCTATAAATATGTTTGATTGACAAACTTTTCCCAAATTGTCATGTCCATTCTTTTTTTTAAAAAAGATTTATTTATTTATTTTTATTTATTTTTAATATTTATTTTTATTTATTCATACAAGCACTGGGTACAGTCAGAAGCGTGGGAGGGTGAGAGAATTCACCAGAGCCAGAGGGGGGAGCAAAGCAGGCAGAAGGAAGGAGGTACACTGCTGAGGGGAGCAGCAGGTGGCAGGAGAGGTCTGCGCACCATGCGGGACCCTCCTCCTGTGGCCGGGGAGCAACCGGGGATCGAACCGGCGCCACAGAGGCCGTGGGCAGCTTCGCAACCCAGCGCTCAACCGCTGCGCCACTGGGGAGGCTCGTCATGTCCATTCTTAACCAATAATCAAGGCAGGGTGATATTTCAACCTCAGAGGTACACACTGACTGGACTTATGCTAATGAATGTATCCCACACTGCTGTGCGTAGTGATTGGTTCAAGAGATCACCCGACCCACACAGGCCAAGAAGAGTCGAGGAGATGTCTTTTGGGTCATCTGGGAAAGGAGATCCCTTTCTCTTCCAAGCGATCTACTAGAGGAGAGACTAACAAAGAACTCTGTCCCTTCTGATGCTATACCGTGAAGATGTAAAGTTTGGCCTGTGCAGTCATCTCAGCTGCCAAGAAGGAAGCCAGCCTGAGGTCAGTTTCCCTAGGCAGAGATGGGAAGAACTGAGAGAAGCTGAAAGCAGGACCAGAGTTCTGGTGACACTGTACATTTCTGGACCATTTGAGTTAATAAATTACCTTTTTTATTTAAGTCAGAATAAGCTTACATCCCCCAAAAAAGCCTAGATAATATGTTCCCCAAAAGACCAAAAGAAGGTTGTCTACCTTGGGTAAGCCAAGATGGGCTTCTATTGCTCATAACAAAGATAACTCTAATCTGCTGGCCTCCCTAGTTGGTCTGGAAGCTTCTGGGGGCATATCCCATTGTACCCCAGCCTCTTAGATTAAAGTGTGGGTTCGGCGAGTGCTCAATTACATATCTCATGACTTAGGTAGTCCTCCCTTATCCATAGGGGATAGCTTTCAAGACCCCAGTGGTGTCTAAAACTGAGGATTATACTCTGCTTGACATGATTTGTTTTGTTTTTTTCCTATGCATGCAGACCTATGATAAAGCTCAGTTTCCAAAATGGGCACAGTAAGACATTAACAACAATAAAACAAAATGTCTTAATAAAAAGTACGTTAGGGGCCTCCCCAGTGGCGCAGCGGTTGAGCGCTGGGTTGCGAAGCTGCCCGCAGCCTCTGCAGCGCCAGTTCGATCCCCGGCTGCTCCCCGGCCACCAGAGGAGGGTCCCACATGGCGCGCAGACCTCTCCTGCCGCCCGCTGCTCCCCTCAGCAGTGTACTTCGGTCCTTCTGCCTGCTCTGCTCCCCGCTCTGGCTCTGGTGAATTCTCTCACCCTCCCGCGCTTCTGACTCTACCCAGTGCTTGTATAAATAAATAATAAATAAATAAATCTTAAAAAAAAAAAAATAAAAAATAAAAAAATAAAAAGTACGTTAGTGTGGGCCCTCTCTCAAAACATACTACTGTATATATGCTCTACCCTCATGGACCACCAGTAACTAAAAGTAAATCCTCAGAAAGGGGAACCTCCCATGGGGGTGTGGGAGTGGGGGTGACTGTAATGTGTGAAAGCTGCTGAGTCTGTGTTGCTCATCACTAGGTCCAAGGAGCTAGAAAGTGTGTGGACACCCAACGGATATTTGTTGAATGAAGGCAAGTCACCCGAGTGTGGCTCTGAGCACCTCCCCTCAACTCTGCCAAAGGAAAAGACGCTGTGACTAAGCCTCCATGACATTTTATTCTCCTGAGAGGGCAAGGTCAGTGGTGGGAGTTAGGTGAGAGGGACTGGAGGGTAGAATCTGGCTTTAGGAAGGAAGGAGCTGGCAGAGGTTGCTGGAATTTACATGGTCTTCCCCAAGGTGGAGGCTCACATGGGACCTGGATTGGAGAGAAGAGACCGTTGTAGGCATGTTCAGAGGGTGTTCAGGGGAAAAAGGGGTTACCAGTCAGAGTTACCAGTCTCTGCTCAGCATACCCAGAGTCACATCCTAGCAATCAGTCAGGAGCCAGTGAGATCATGGGGCTCTGAAGGCAAAAGCCACAGTTTCCAATAAAGGAAAAGTCAGGGTCTTCACACTACTTGGGGGCCTCAGATCTGCCAGCTTCAAGTCCCAAAGCATGAGTGAGTGCTCAGTGGGCTGCCAGAGCCAATCATGAGCCCCTTCTTAGCCCCTTCTCCTGCAGTGTGGCCTGTTTCCCCAGGCAAGGCTGGGTGGCCCTGAAGGAATAGACCCAGAGAGCCCTCTCTGCCCATCAGGATAGCCAAAACCAGCTCGCTGGCCTCTGAGATCATAGGAAAGAATGTGGCCCTGGCTCCTGTCCCGAGAGACCCCAGCTGGGCTGGGGATTGGAGTCTGATTTGGGCTCTGATCTTCTGAATATCACGATCTGAAAACAATTTCTTTGGTGACAAGCCTGTTTGATATCATCTCATTCAATCCTGATTCCAAACTCAGAAATGGTACAATTGCCCCCTTCAAAGATAAGGAAACAGACATTCAGAAAGGTTAAACGACTTGTCCAAGGTCACACATTTCAGACAAAGTGAAGATCAGATTTTACTCCAGGATTGCTTGTCTCTGAAGTCCCAACTTTTAATGAGTATTTCTCAAGTATTTCTAGCTCAAGCTCACCTACCCAACCATTCCTCACCCTCTGTGCTGGGAATAGGAGGAGTGATGCACCATCACCAGGAAGTTTGGAGGGACACATATGACCTGATTGTGACAGGTGTATTTTTAAACCAGGTGCACATGCTGGGGGAGGCTGGTGCCCTCAGGAAGGAGTCGCTGCTGTCACCTCCGCACTTACCTGCGCGAGATCTGCACATTTTTAGGTCCACACAGATGTCACGGGCATCTTTGCCTTCTATGAGGTCCTCCGTGATGATACGGAGAGAACTTTTCATGATGTAACTGCAGGGAATTCTCAATAGTCCCATCTTGCCGCACACATGGGTTGCAGCCTGTGCGATGGTGTACTGCAACAGCAATGCCAGGGCAGACATGGGAATCCAGCCAGCCCTGTCCAGCTCTGCCACCCTTTGTTTCTGGGCAGCTCTGGCCACAAGAGTGCTGGGTGGCCCACTGGCCATGGAAGCAGAGACAAGATCAGGCCCGGTGCCTGCTCCTCAAACCCCCAGTCTGACCAGCAGGGGCTCTTGAGAGATGGACAGTTGGCCCAACCAGGGTCTCAGCCCCCTGCACACCTGTCCCTATCGTTCGGGTAGAGAATGAGGCCCATGGCTGCCAGACCCACATTAAAGCTCTGCTACATAGCTTCCTGGGTCCAGGACAGAATGGGGGTTCTACCAAGAGGGGTTCCACCTGGAGTTTCACCTAGCAGGGCTCCACCTGAGAGGCAGGTGAGGAGGGTCAGAGCTCTGACCTTGACTGATTTGATTTTGAGGTGTCTTCTATTGCCATCTCAGTGGACAATATATCTGAGTTTTCTAAGTTGAGGGAAACCCTGCAGTGCCAGGTTAGAAGCAGCGAGGGTGGAACAATGGTCCTTGGTAGTAACATGCCACTGGTTAAATATGCTCTCAGTGTCAGAAGTGGAGCTAAGGATGTTTCACTCTTGGACTTATTTAAAGGGTTTAGGGCATTTACCAGCCAGTGATTTCTAGCATCCCATGCCGCAGATAGGAAAATTGAGACTAAGCACCTGCACGAGCACGCAGCCAGGAGAGGCAGATCTGGGATTTATCAGTACTGCCCAGAACCCTCTGGAATAGCCTCTCGGAGCTCTAACATTAGGCCAGCAGGTAAGGTCCCTTCCCCTTGGGGAAAACTTTCCTTTGAGAATAACATAAAATCCGGGCGCACAGTGCATGTGCCCACTTTCCCACTCCCAGTATGTCACATTCCACAGGATTCCCTGAAGCGCATTATGTGAGGGGCTCAGACCTTGTCTAAGAAGTCCTGGCCCAAGGTGAGATTATCCCCACCCTCAGCAACAGCCCAGGACAGAGGCGCTCGGGGCCACCCAGCCCCTGCCAGCTACATGACCACAAACCCACTTTACCTCATTTAGCTGCGATCCCACCAGTGACTTCAACGTATGGATGATCCTTTTACAGAGCCCACAGGTGATGCGCAGCCCCTCACTTTTGGTCAGCAGCTCGTCCTGTCAGGAAAGGAAGCCCACATGGTGGTCTCTCAGACACTCCAAGTGCCTCTGAGGGCCCAAGAAGAGGTGGTAAGGGTGGAACAAGGGCAGACAGGGTCACCTATGCTCCTTCTGTACTCAGGGGCCTGAACCAGGCTGGACGGCCCTTGCCACCTTTCTGATACTCTAAGGAGGGCAGAGAGACGTCAGAACTTGCCCCCACACCCATAACACCTTTTCCAATACTGCACTTGACCCTCTTTTGCTTCTGGTCAGACCTGGTGGACCCTCCCAGAGAGCACCCAGAAATACATAAACCACCTCCCTCCACCCAGGAACACTTCCCAGGGAGGCGAGGAATGGGCTGCAGGAGGTGCCCAGGAGCCAACCACACATGTACCTGGAGGTCCTCCTGCATCAGATTCTGGCAGAATGGATCTCCGTCACATGGGTCGCTTCGTGCTCGATCATAGGGCTCAGAGGAAGAAAGACCTAGGGAAGGAAGAGCATCAGCCTCACTCAACAGGTCAAAGGGGAAGAACAGTCTAGTTCTCTGGATGGCAGGGATGCAGAGGGGTGACCAGGACCCAGGACACAAGTAGGGCCTCTTGGAAGCTGTCCTCCAGGAAGCCTCTCCTCACACTCTGCTGTGGGCTGCTTCAACCTATTCTCGGCAACAAAGGCATGCTCTGCAGTTCATTCTGGAAAGCCAGAAGGAAAAGACTACCCTCTGCCACTTCTATACCTCTTCTCTGTCCCTTTCTGTCTGTCTCTCTCACATACAAATACACTGCTCACACAAACATACCAGATTTTGGGGTTGAGCTAAAAGAAAGCTTCTCTCATCTCCCATCAAGAGATTTCCTTTTTTCTTTCCTGTCAGGGGCCCAACCCAACCTACACTCCCTTCCAGAAGTGTCCATACCCTTAGAGAGACCCTTGTAGCTCACACTGAACCCACAGACTGAGACAGAACAGGGTCTGTGAAACAGAAAGTGAGTCTTGAATGATATTCGTTCACCAGCCCTGCTGCCATAATTCTAGCCAGTATGGTCCAGAGAAAACGTCACACCCGCTGATGAGGACCAATGATATTTATGACACAGACAAAGAGATACAGACCCACAGAGGAAATGGGAGTGTGGGGGCAACTCTCAGGCCACACAGCATGACTGGCAAAGTCAGTAAGCAAACTGGCAAACTGTTTGCAGTCAGCACATTCCCTTCCTCGGGCTGTCTCTCCCCATTGACCAGTTCACTGGGGTTGAATGTGGCTCTGTGGGAAAGACCCAGCAGCCATGAGGATGGTGAAGGGCCCAGGGACCTGGAGTGCCCACCAATCCGTGCTCAGAGTTCACCGAGCCCAAGAAAATGGGTGTGGAAGGAGCAGTCAGGATCTACACTGAGGGAAATGTCCTTACCTGGGGTGTCCAGGAGCACAGAGACAAGGAGCAGGAGAGCCCAGGTGGTCATGGTGGGGCAGAGAGGTCCAGTGAATTGCCTGAGGAGACACAGCTAGGGCAGGGTACGCTGAGAGATTTACCCAGCCCGTTTGACTCCAGAGTGAGTCCAAGTTCTCCCCTATTCCCAACTGCCTCTATTTCTAGGTTTACCCCGCAGAACTGCTTCCTTTTAATAGCCAGACACTGCTCCTCCTCCTCTCAGTGGTGTCCTCTGCTCTGGACACCTTGGTCAATTGTGTAAACCCGCACTAATGAAGAGAAAAGGGTCTCAGAGAAAATTCATGCCTTTCTTTGTTGTGGGGGACTTGATAAAACCAGATTTCCAGGAAGTCTTTGTGTGGGGTATGGAGGGGTCAGGCCTCTGGGGTCCCATGTGAAGATCATGTAAAACTTAGCACAGTTCAGAACCAACTGTTCAGTTTTAATGCTCCCAACCCAGATGATCCATTCGGTGATGATGTGGCCAAGTAGTGGAAGACCAAAGCCCAAGCCACAGAAACAGCTAGAGCATGGAAGAGGCTATGCACCATAAATAATATTTAAATCCATCTGATCATCAAGTGGGCTTTGCTTCTCCTGTTTCAGCAAGACATCTTCCTTTCCTGTTTCCATTTTAATGGACACAGTCTTGGAAGCACTGCAGAATAAAAGCCCACACATCTTTAGTCCTTCGGAGATTAAATATACATTAGTAAATCTGTCTTGTCCTGATGCACTGCTCTAAAATAAAGCATGAGCAGAGGCTAGAAATATCATTGGGGTGTTTTGAAACATTTATGACAGGGGCCCCTCTGCTTTTATTCATTTCCCCCATCGTTCATTACCTTCTGTGAAGGTACTTGTCAGGTTAGCTGCAGGGTTGTGGGTGTTTTTTGTTTTATTATTTTCTGAGATGGAGGAGGAGGTAGTATTATTTTAAAGTTATGGGCTCCTTTCCCCTCTGATGGTAGCCTACCGGATCAGGTAAGAGCAGCAAGCCAGTCCTTTAGAATATGCCCCCCACTCCCTGTCTAACATGGGTATAGACGGCAAGCTTGACTGTTTGAACCAAAACAGAAACATCCAGCAAATATCCCAGCCCTGATTGATACTACTGCGACTTCACTCCCAAGTATAAAATCCTCCTTTCAAGAAAACTCTTCTGATCATTATGGATGGCCTGTCTAGAAACGTCAGTAAGTCCTATGTTTTAGTATAATATGTATTGTTATTTAAAAAAATTCATCGGATAGTTTGGTGGTTGCCAGAGGGACAGGGTGGGAGAAATGAGTGAAGAGGTGTCAAAAGCACAAACTTTCAGTTGTAAGCTATAAGTAACTTCTAGGGATGTAACACAGAGCATGGTGTTTGTACTTAATAATTCGGTTTTGCATATTTCAAAGTTGATAAGGGTGCAGATCTTCAAATTTCTCATCAGAAGAAAGCAATTTGTAACTGTGTGATGAGGAATGTTAACTGGACTTACTGTGGTGATCAGTTCTCAGTATAAATAAGCATCAAATTATTACATGTATACCTGAAATTACTGTAAATTTTTGTCCATCATATCTCAGTTTTTAAATGACTGATACCTAAATGCAATGTTGTTGTGAGATACTAAAAGTCGTATGTTTTTGGAGATCCAGCTATCTAGCAACACCAGAGGACACAGAGCGTTTATTAGAGTCCTTTCTACATAGGCATCCAGGATCGCTGCCTCTCATTTTCGGGAATGATGATATTATTTATGGCTTTTATAACCTCTGATCAGAAGTTATGGCCTTGGCTATTAGGATACCTTGATACATGAGTGAGTCTATCCTTCAGTTTCCCATTCATTCCACTGTAGTTAAACTGTGAGCTCAAAATAAAAAGAACAAATCTCTCCCCTGGCTCATCTTATTTTTGTGGGGTTTTTTTGTTTGTTTGTTTTGGCACCTGGCTACTATTCATGCTAATTCAAATAATTGTCTTTTTTTTTTTGTCTCAAAGATTTATTTTTATTTATGTATACAAGAAGCTGGGGTACAGGTCAGAGGCATGGGGGGTGAGAGGATTCACCAGAGACGGTGCAGGGAACAGAACAGGCAGATTGACCAAAGGACACTGCTGAGGGGAGCAGCGGGCAAGTCAGGAGAGGTCTGCTGCGCCATGTGGGTAGCTCCCTGGCCGGCTTGGGGGGCGGGGATCGAACTCTTGCTGCAGAGGCTGTGGACCGCTTCTTGGTTACATCTTAACCTCTTGCGCCACCAGGGAGGATCAAGTCTTTACTCTTGAAGATGGTTTGACTTCAAAGCTTGTGGTCAACACTCTCGGGTGGTCAAATTTCCTCCCTTCCCTCCACTCCCCAGGTCCAAGTGGAGCCAGCTGGGTTGATAATGCAGCTCCTCAGTGTGCTCTATTAATTTTTCACTGGTTTGCTCCCAGGAGCCCCTGCCCCACCTCCCACACCCAGAGCACTGTCTCCAAGGATGCCCCTTAATGTAAGAGATTAAAAAGTCACTTCTGTCACTCACATCAGTCTATGACTGTTAATTTTTTCCTGCTGCCTTAACGATTACCACAAACACAGTGTTGTCAAACACCTATTTGTTGCCTGACAATTCGATCAGAAGTCTGGGTGGGCTCACCTGCTTCCTCTGGCTCCCCGAAGGGCGAGATCAAGTCACTGGCTCTTGTCTAGGAAGAATCCACTTCGAGGCTTATTCAGGGTGTTGGGAGAATTCAATTCCGTGTGGTTGTAGGACTGGGGTTTCCTTTGCCTTACTGGCTGCCCTTTGGGGTCATTCTCAGCTAGGAGCAGCTCAGGCTTTCCCTGGCTCACAGCCCTTCTGCAAGTCTTTCTCATGCTCTGAATCTCTTTGAAGTGCCCCTGCCTCCTCTTCCTACCTCCCCCCACTCACACACACACACACACACACACACACACAGAGTCACATACAGACACAGGCCGTCCACCTGTTCTTTTTTCTTTTCAGCTCGGGCCTCCACTAAAGGCTGGAGGGTCCCTTCTCTGCTTTATCATCTCAGTGGTTTATTATGAAGCAAATACCCGTGTAACTGCCACCCAGGTCAAGAGCCTGCCAGTGCCCCTGAAGTCCATTCCCTCCCCCTCTCTACCTCGCCCTTAATGATAATCATAGTCTTGTTTTTCTATATAGTTTTGCCATCTGAGCACTCCAGGTTTCCATTTTTTTCTTGTTTTGATAAGTATATAAATAGGAACATATAGAATGTATTCTCTAGTGTCTGACTTCTTTGAATCAACCTCAACGATTGTTACTATCACCCACCTTGTCGTGGCTATGAGGTGTTTGTTCCTTTCTGGAGCTAAGAACTATTTCATTGTATGAATGTTCCATAATTTACCCATTCTCCTGTTGATACATATTGGAGTTGTTAGCAATTTTTGACCTACTGATACATAGGAATTATCTCTCTTTTTTTCTAATTTTATTGCAATTAAAGTATACTCACCTGCATATATTAAAGTGTATAACTTTATCAGTTTTGATCTGTGTAGACACCTGTGAAACCATCACAGCAGTCAAAAAAGTAAGCATGTTTATCGGCTTCTTGTCTACTTTTGGAAGTATGGATAGATGAATTAATGCATGGGTGCATGTATTGGGAAGATGGATGCATGGATTTGGTGGATGGATGGATGGATGGATGGATGGATGGATGGATGGATGGATGACTAGAAAAATCCTCATGTAGTATAGTTTCCTTTCACCATTTTGGATGCACTTCTTTGTATGCCTTTGAAAATAATGCTAGACTATTCATGCATTAGCTCACTCGAAGGGCCAGTTCTGTGCCTGGGCAGTGGGGCGAAGCCAGAAGCTTGACTGGCTGTTGAGAAATGACTGGCATGTCCTGCATTATGTCTTGGACAGAAGTCCCTGGATGTACCAATCTGGCCAAAAAATGACAGATGAAATGGGAGGACTGGCTTTCAGCCTCTCCTTGTTGCTTATGAGACACACTCCTGACTACACAGCCATCACCAGTTGAGTCACAGTTCAGCGTATGACAAAAAAGAGATCAGTAGTTTCTCAAGGAGTTTATCAGACCTTATTTGAGCTGCCCATGACCATTTACTCAAGATTTCAGGCTGCAGGAGGAGCCCACCTTTCCCCAGGCTTCTGTTCTAAGAAATTAATGATTTGACACCATATTTTATACCATCTTTTGCTCTCCTTCACATTACTTCTTATAATTTTCCCACCCCAGCACCACCCTGACAAAGGTCCCCTCCTTTTAAGATGCTCCTAAATCAATGGCAACTTCCATCTCTGACTTTTATGTGAATTCTGATGTGAATCCACTGCCCTTCCAAATATTCCTCTTAAAACTCTCTCTGAGGGCCTTCCCTGGTGGTGAGCAGTTGAGCACTGGGCTGCGAAGCTGCCTGCAGCCTCTGCAGCGCCGGTTTGATCCCCGGCCACCGGCTAGGGTCCCACATGGTGCACAGACCTCTCCTGCCGTGCCCACTGCTCCACTCAGCAGTGTATTTCATCAGTCTGTCTGTTCTGTTCCCCACTCTGGCTCTTGTGAATTCCATCACCCTCCTGTGCTTCTGACTGTACCCACTGCTTGTATAAATAAATAAATAAATAAATAAATCTTTAAATAAATAAATAAATAAATAAATAAAACCCTCTCTGAGCCCTCTATCTCCCTTGCCTCACCCATCACCTTCATCCCACAATGACCTAAATGATTCTGGCTTCCCTGTGACTTTACCTGGACATTGTCTACTGTCGTTGGGTGTCCCGGTACCTGACCCTTGTCACATCCACTGCCCTGCTACCTCATATCACAGGATTGGAAACACTGCTGCTACCCTTCTGGAACTTTATTTCCCAGCTGGTCACTCCATGTTTGGGGACTCCTGCTTCTCCCTTAGTGCTGATGATTCACACCAGCGTGCCTCACCACAAAATCCAGACAGGACAAAGTCTATAGTATATTTCTTTTGTTTCATTGCTTTCAGTTCCATTTTTTTAAGTACAAAAATTGAGTAATGATCACACATAAATCAAATAAAAAATGACCATGACTGACAAGTTCGTACACTTCTTGCCAGTCTTTATCAACATTAGATTTTTCATTATTGACCCATGCTTCCCTGGGCATACCAGTCTGTGCAGAGTTTGGGGGAGTGACATGTATCCATATTCTGCCCATGTGGGCCATGACTGGACTTCATAGCTTTACAAATTACTCTCCAACAATGACTGCAATTCGTTCACCTACCAGTCAGGTGCTTGGTGTTAGGTGCTGTTCCCTCTCCACTGCCCCCAGGACCTGCAGGGTGTGGCCATCTCTGGCAGGGCTACAAAGCTGGGTTTTATCCCCTGGAACCCTGAGGATCCCAAAGCACTGAGGGCTCTTATCTTGAAATGAACAGAAACACTCACACCTCTCTGAGGTCTCAGAGTATTCAGTTACCCGACAAACATGTCCCAGGGCCTTTGCTGAAGCATCTTGTTCAGCGTTTACTCACAGACATCCTATCCCTGGATCTTGAACAAGAGTTCATGGAAGGCCTAAAATTGCTGGTGCCACAGTTTCCGACATGATGTTAAGGCTTTGGTGGCAGTGTGGCTGTAATTAGGTATGCAACATATTTTAGTCCTAAATGTAATGGGGATTACTTTTTTCTTTCTCAAGGTGATGACGTTTAGGATACAGCCCTAACTGAAGAGGACCAGAGACTAATATAGTTATTGAGACAAAATTTCTCTACCCTCATCCCAAATTCGAAAAATAGTAAACCAAAGCTAATTTTATTTATTTTTTTAAAAGATTAATTTATTTTTATACAAGAATTGGGATACAGGCCAGAGATGCGGGGGGTGAGAGGACTCACCAGAGACAGAGTGGGACAGGAACAGGCAGACAGACCGAAATACACTGCTGAGGGGAGCAGTGGGCAAGACAGGAGAGGTCTTTCCCGCCATGTGAGTTTCTCCCTGGCCGGCCCGGGAATTGAACCCATGCTGCAGAGGCTGCGGATTGCCTCATAGGTTGCATCTTAACCCCAGCACCACCAGGGAGGCCCCCAAATCTAATTTTAAATAATTTCACCTATATTTGCATAAACTCATAGGGCAGAATAACCAAGCAGAACATTGTTGGCTTTGTTGAAAATGCCATATACACACACTCACTGAGTTATAACCATCCCTCCCTTTCTGGAAGTTCCATGGTTCCTGATCTGTAAAGGAAAGGAAAATAGACGACAAAAATGGACAAACAAGAGACAAAAAAACAGAGACAAGTGGCCACACAAAAACCAACTGGTCAACTGAAGGATCAGTTGAACCAAAGAAGGCACAGGGAGTCTTCTACCACAGGAGGCAATGACATCTCATTACCATCCCTGGACTCTGGAAGTAATGCTGCGTGCAGCCTTCCCTTGAGTCCCCAATACCAGAGAGCGCTCATACACAAACTCACCTCCGGAGGACACCAAGACTCAAGACACTCAGATCTGCAGAACAAAAGGCGAAAGGCACAGTTCTGGTCTCATGTTCCCTCAGAGGGGTGTCTAAAGCCGCTCTGGGGGAAAGCTGCCTCGGCGTGTGCTAGGAAGCAATCTCGCTGGGGCCTCCAAAAGTGTTGTAGAGTCTCCCCCTAGACACAGTCCCGTGTCTAAATCAAATTTAGAAAAAGCCTTTATTAGCCAGCGGATGACTGTCCCTCTTGTAGGGAGCAGCCCCGAGCAGGGGGTGATAGGGTTTTTAAAGCCAAAACCGCACCTGGGAGTTTGCAGTTGCCACAGCAAGCAGGGGTACAGAAGCCAAACTGTGCTGTTCCAAGAAGCAGAGTGTTTCACCACATCCCATGTTTCTGATACAAAGGGTACATACATCTTACTTTTGACAGGAACCCGGTCTTTATTTTTTTGGCCTGGAATTTTCCAACAGCCCTACTGGTCCTCTTGAGCTAACTCAAGCTTAGGCCTTGCGTGGTCTGCTACATTTCTCATTGCCCCCCATTTCACAGGGCAAGAAGCAGAGCTACTCTACTGGCTCGAGAAGTGTGGAGAGGATGATAGTTCCCAGGGTAGAATCCTGTGCTAGTCCTGCCACAGAGTCAGATATTCAGACTCAGGAAATCAAGGGGCAGGAGGGAATCATGTTACTTGTCACAATCCTAATGCAGCAAATTCTGCTCCCTTGAGTGGCAGGAGACAGCAAGGGCTAGCCCAGTGTAGACCTAATCCAGATCTGCCCTTTCCTAGCTGTGGGTCTGGACCAAGTTATTTACTGTCTCTCTGTGCCTCAATTTCCTCATCTGGAAACTTGCCGGGGCTTTCCAGTCTCCATGAAGGCTAAATGAGACAATATCACAGAGTAGTTAGAACTGAGCCTGGCATTTAGAGAATGAAAACCAAAAGTTAGTTTTTATTTTTATTACCAAAAATGTTATTAATATTATTTTCATTAACTGCTTCATTATAGTTTCTTGTCCCTCATAACTCCAACTTGCTGACAACTCATATGGCAGCCCAGAGACTAACTCAGCAGCCTTCACCCTCCAGTCTGTCAGCTCCAATCCCTGAGGGAGGCCTCTGATGGGCCCAGTAATTGCTGTGCCCCAGGCCATCATAGGATGGAGGCTTCCCTGATCCTATCAGAGTTAGTCTGTGGTACTGGAGGACAAGTCAATGAAGGCAGTCAGCTCATGCAAGGGGTTCTATACCAAGCAGACAGCAGAAACTAGACCACTAAAGTCTTAACATACATATAAAACATTTTCCAAAGACATGTACCTGCTGTTTTGATTAATCTATACTCTATAAATATAATCTATAAATTCATGTAAAGGTGCCACCAAACATGATAACCTGCTAAATTATTAATATTATTTAGTATGATTATTTACCTTATAAAATATAATATTAACATAATATGAATATTTTGTTCAATATTTTTAAAAAATTGTATTATTTTGTTAAAATATTGAATATTTAAAATACACTTAAAATATAAATATTATATAAATATAAAATATTGTGAATGTAATAGAAATATAAAATATTTAAAATAAAAATAGAATTTGCATATTTAATATGAAATAGTAAAGTGTTTAATATTTGTTATTATAAATATTAATTAGCTTTGTTCTAGAATTTTCTCAATTAACATAATGAAAGGTATTAAATCTACCATGTGGATCTCCATAAAATCTTTTGACTGTAAAAAATCTCTTCATACTCAAAAAATTGAGGTCTACATTGGACTCCTTTGGGTCCAACTTGGAAGCAGCTGATTGAGCCTTCAGTCTCTGGACCAGCCCATACTTCCCTCTAGACCCTCACCTGGGGTTCCACTGGCCTGGTGTCCATGTGTAAAATGGAAGAGGTATTTATCCCAACTGACATTCACCAACCAAATACACTCTGACAATACCTCCAATGTTCTTAGCAGCACACCTCAACTGTCTTTCCCATTTAACACAGAATTTCATAGAGTGACATTATTTTAGCATTAAACTTGTAAAGATTTTTTTTTAAATAATCACCCACAAATTCTGGGACTTTTGCTCTGACTAGTAATCCATGCAGCCCCCATGGGCTTACAATGTGCCGTAGACCACCAGGTTGAGAGCATTGCTGAGGTCAAGGCCCATCTCCGCTGACCCAGGAGGCATTCTGGAAGTCTGTTAAGTAACCTCCAAAGTTCTCAGCCTGAGTATATGGAAAAGCACATCTTAGGGGTGGATAAGCCATAGAACCTGCAGTCTGCAGTCCTGACTCCCACCTGAGATGTCATCCCTTTGGAAACACCACAAGAACAGCAGCTTCTGGCATTGCAAACTGAGCTGGACGTTTAACACTGGCCACATCACCTTTCTTCTTCCTTCTTAATATCACTCTAATTTTCTTTGGGGAATTGTCTGTCATCTACTGTGTACAGTCTTGGTGCATAGTGATCCATCCAGGAATCCATCCTCCCACTGATAAGTCAAAAGGATCCACCAAGTCTCCTGCTGCCTGGCTTCTCTCCCACTACCTTAGAACCACCAGTTGCTGGTCTCCTGCACTGATTTAAGCTTAACCAGTTGAACTCGCTTTCCTGGGTAACTGGCTTTGGAGCAAGAAGAACAAGGATTGGGAGATGGTGGAAATTTTCATCCAATGATGGCGTCTGGTCCAAACTGTGGAGCTGTCACTGCTGCCAAGATGCTCTGAGCAGCCTGGCTCCTAGAGGAGTCCAGTCTGGGGTTCAAAGGCCAAAAGTTGAGTCTATGGGGCTTTGGATATAGTTAATATCTCTATCCTTCCTTCTCCACATTTGTAAAAGAAACTTCAGAGTCAACATGTAGGAAGAATTTATAATCAGAAACACAGTTACCCCACATCGATATCCCCCGAGCCTATCTGCTGGTGAGGTGATTCGGGGTGGAGTCAGTTAAGAAGGGCTGTCTTCTGCTCAGTCTCCACTGGAGGAACTACGGTTCTACAATGAGCAAGACATGACTGAAAATTCTGGATGCACAATTTCCTCTAGTCTCAGCTCATGGGTGGGGAATTCCCACCAGAACAGTCAAGACAAGAAGACCTGAGGGGCTTCCTGCAAGACCCTCATTGACTGTCTGACTGGCACTGAGCAGTCAGCTCCTAGAGGTGGCGCATCGCTCAAAGGGATGCCTGTCATCATCCCCATCTCCAGCACCAGAGTGTGCGCAGAGATTTTCCCTAGGAAGAAGGCCATCAACGGAGAGCTCCAAATCCCTCCTTACAGGAACTGATGTGATTGGCAAGAGTGTGAATAGGCTCAAACTTGAAGTGCTCTCAAAAACAGTAGACATGGTGGTGAAAGATATTTGGAAAGAGATTGATTATTTTCAATGAGGTAAAAATTAGAACATTTTAAAAATTACAAAAATAAAATAATCATGAAAAGAAAACAAGGAACCCTCCCACTTCATGGAGATTGAAACCCACACTACTGGAAGACCACTGGACTAATGAGGAGATCAAAGAAGAAATTAAAAAATACTTTGAGTTGAATGACAAGGAGGACACAACTTTCCAGAATATATGGGATATAGCAAACGCAGTAATAAGAGGAAAATATATAGCAATACAGACTCACATCAACAAACAAAAGAGAACTCAAAAAAACAACCTAATTCCACATCTCAAAGAACTAGAAAAAGAACAAAAAACCCTAAAGCCAGTAGAAGAAAGGAAATAATAAAAATCAAAGCAGAAATAAATGAATTAGAAATTAAAAAAACAATCCAAAAGATCAATGAAACCAAAAGTTGGTTCTTTGAAAAAATAAACAAAATAGACAAACCTCTAGCAAGGCTCACAAAGAAAAGCGGGAGAGAACACATGTAAATAGGATTATAAATTAAAGAGGAGAAATCACAACAGACTCAGTAGAAATCAAAAGAATAATCAGAGACTACTATGAACTCTTATACACAAACAAATTCAACAACCTGGAAGAGATGGACAAATTCCTAGAATGATATAATCATCCAAAGCTGGACAAAGAAGAAACAGAACAACTAAACAGACCAATTACAAGCAGCGAAATTGAAGCAGTAATCATAGCACTCCCCCCAAACAAAAGCCCAGGCCCTGACGGCTTTACAAATGAATTCCACCAAATGTTCAACAGTGAATTAGTGCCTATCCTACATAAACTCTTTCAAAAAATTGAGAAAGAAGGAATACTACCAAATATGTTCTACGAAGCCAATATTACACTAATACCAAAACCCAACAAAGGCAGCACAAAAAAAGAAAATTATAGGCCAGTTTCCCTAATGAACACTGATGTAAAAATCCTCAACAAAATTCTTGCCAACAGAATCCAACAATGCATCCATAAGATAATTCACCACAAGGGCCTCCCCAGGGGCGCAGTGGTTGAGCGCTGGGCTGCAAAGCTGCCCACAGCCTCTGCAACGATGGTTCGATCCCAGGCCACCAGGCGAGGGTCCCACATGGCATGCAGACCTCTCCTGCTGCCCGCTGCTCCCCTCAACAGTGTATTTCATCAGTCTACCTGTTCTGTTCCCCGCTCTGGCTCTGGTGAATTCTCTCACCCTTCCGCACTTCTGACTGTACCCAGTGCTTGTATAAATAAATAAATAAATCTTTTTAAAAAAAAAGATAATTCACCACTACCAAGTAGGATTTATTCCAGGGACACAAGGAGGTTCAACATCCAAAAATCAACCAATGTAATCCAACACATCAACAAAAAGAAATATAAAAACCATATGATAATATCCATAGATGCTGAGAAAGCATTTGACAAAGTACAATACCCATTTATGATAAAGGCCCTTGAAATTCTCAGGATACGAGGAACATACCTCAACATCATAAAGGCCATATATGACAAGCCCACAGCCAATATCATTCTCAATGGTGAAAAGCTAAAAGCATTCCCATTAAGATCTGGAACAAGACAAGGATGTCTACTCTCATCACTGCTTTTCAACATAATACTGGAAGTCGTAGCCAGAGCAGTAAGACAAGAGGAAGACATACAAGGAATCCAAATAGTCAAGGAAGAAGTCAATCACTATTTGTGGAAGATATGACAATATACATAGAGAACCCCAAAAACTCCACAGAAAAACTAATTAAACTACTCAATCAGTTCAGTAAAGTGACAGGATACAAAATCAACACACAAACAATAAATCTGAACAAGAAGAAATCAAGAAAACCATTCCTCTCATTATTGAAATAAAAAAAAAATCAAATACTTGGGAATAAACCTAACAAAAGAAGCAAAGGACCTATACAAAAAAACTATAAAACACTGTTAAAACAAATAGAAGTAGACACAAAGAAATGGAAAGATATCCCCTGCTCATGGATCAGAAGAATTAACATTATCAAAATGGCCATCCTACCAAAAGCAATCTATAAATTCAATGCTACTCCAATTAAAATTTCAATGTCATTCTTCAAAGAAATAGAAAAAATATTTATGAAATTTGTATGGAGCCACCAAAAACCCCGAATAGCCAAAACCCTCCTAAAAAAAAAAAAAGATGGGAATGGAGGAATCACACTCCAAGACTTCAAACTATACTACAAAGCCATAATCATCAAAACTGCATGGTATTGGAACAGGAACAGACACACAGACCAATGGAATCGAATAGAAAATCCAGAAATAAACCCACAGATTTATGGTCAACTAATCTTTGACAAAGGAGCAAAGAATATGCACTGGAGCAAAGAAAGTTTGTTCACTAAATGGTGCTGGGAAAACTGGGTTGCTACATGCAAAAGAATGAAACTTGACTACCACTTCACACCATGCACAAAAATCAACTCAAAATGGATTAAAGAACTAGATGTAAGACCTGAAACCATAAAATATATAGAAGGAAATATAGGCGAAACACTACATGACATGCACCTCAAAGACATCTTTACAGAAAGCATCACCCAAAGCAGTGATAGTGAAGGCAAAGATAAACAGCTGGGACTACATCAAATTAAAGAGCTTCTGCACAGCAAAAGACACAATAACCAAAACATAGAGAAACCCCACCAACTTGGAGAAAATATTTGCACACAACACTAACGATAAAGGACTGATCACAAAAATATACAAAGAGCTGATGAGACTCAACAAAAACAAAGAATATAATCCAGTCAAAAAATGGGCAGAATTGCTAAAAACAAATTTCTCCAAAGAGGAAATACAAATGGCCAACAGGCATATGAAAAAGTGTTCAACATCACTTGCAATCAGGGAAATGCAAATCAAACTACAAAGAGATACCATCTCACACCAGTGAGAATGGCACATATTAAAAAAACTAGCAACAACAAATGTTGGCGAGGATGTGGAGAAAAAGGAACTCTCCTGCACTGCTGGTGGGAATGCAAACTGATCCAACCACTACGGAGAGCTATGTGGAGATTCCTCAACCTACTAAAGATAGAGCTTCCATATGATCCAGCAATTCCACTTCTAGGTATTTACCCAAAGGACACAGAAACATCCATTCCAAAGAGCACCTGCACACCTACGTTTAAAGCAGCACTGTTTACAATAGCTAAGCTTTGGAAACAACCCAAATACCCAAAAATAGATGACTGGATCAAGAAGATGTGGTACATATATACCAGGGAATATTACTGAGCATTCAAAAAAGATAAACACATGCAATTTGCAGCAACATGGATGGCGCTGGAAGGGATCATGCTCAGCGAAATAAGCCAGAAAGAAAATGAAAAATACTGGATGGTCTCACTCATAGCAGGAATCTAGAAAACTTAAATAAGGGACCAGGAAAAAGAATAACTATAAGAAAGTAAAAATCAAAATCAACAAACAACTATGAACCAGAGACACACTATGGGACAGGGGGCAGGAAATGAGGGATTGGGGTCAAAATAAGGGTGTTGCAATTGTATGGGGAATATAAAAATAAAATTTAAAAATAAATAAATTAATTAATTAAATTAAAAAAGAAATTGATAGTTTTGTTGGCTCTATCAGCTAAGCTTCAGGTTAGTTAGTTTGCTAGAGAGAAATGGGGAAAGCACTGTGGAAGGGGTTCCATGGACCAGGACAAGTCAACATTGTCCTGAAGTCTAATCCCTGCCGAGGGGCCTGAATTTTATTGGATCCCACCCTTGAGCAATGCATGCCCTGCAACATTGTTGAAAACAATAAAAATCAACCAGAAATGTATGAGCTTAACAAATGGGTGTTGTTAGCAGAATAGACAAAGAGGGACTTGCCAAAAACAGTGTCATCACAAGTGATAAAGGTGTTGTATCCTTTAAGATGCAACATCAGCAACTTCACACTGTGGGAGGTGGAGGGACTAAAATAATCCAACCACTAAACAAGTACACAAGCAAACAACGGTTGCAAGTTTGGGAGCGACCAGTAGCTAGATTTGCTATAATATGTTATCTAAAATGCCCAGTTTCCAATAAAAAACTACAATACATACAAAGAACTAAGAAAGAATAAACCATACACAGGAAGAGGGGGAAAAAACAAAACAAAATCCAGGAAATAGAAACTGCCTGTTAAGGAACCAGATATCAGATTTAACAAAGACATTAAAGTAGCAGCTATAAATATATTTGTTAAAAAACAAAGAAGGGCCTCCCTGGTGGCACAGGGGTAGAAGACAGCACTTTATCAAGCTATCCCCAGCCACTGCAGCACAAGTTCCATCCTCCCCCACCCACCCCAGCCAGGGAGCAACCCACATGGGGGATCAGACCTCTCCTGCCTCACCAGCTGCTCCCCTCAGCAGTGTATGTCAGTCAGTCTGCCTGTTCTGTATCGGTTCTGTACTGCTTGTTCCTATCCCCACTCTGTCTCTGGTGAATCCTCACCACCCATACCTCTGGCCTGTACCCCAGCTCAGTATGCGTAAATAAGTAAATCTTAAAAAAAAAAAAAACACACACACACACAGAAAATCCAGTAATTCACCAAATCTGTAGAACCAAAATAAAAGCTATCTTTTCAATAGATGCAGAAACATCACTGAAGAAAATTCAACATCCTTTTATGCTAGAACACTCAATAAACTAGGAATAGAAGGGAAATTCTCCCCTGATAAAGGGTATCTATGAAAAGCACAGAATTGATATCATCCTTTGATAAAAGACTAAGTGCTTTCCCCCAAAAGATTAGGAACAATTAGAAGCAAGGATGTCTGCTCTCGTGACTTCTATACAATATTGTGCTAATGATTCTTAGATTTCACTATCGAGACCTCCTTTAACAGTTTTCCTTTTTTTTTTTTTTAAGATTTATGTATTTATTTATACAAGCACTGGGTACAGTCAGAAGTGCGGGAGGGTGAGAGAATTCACCAGAGCCAGAGCGGGGAGCAGAGCAGGCAGAAGGACCGAAGTACACTGCTGAGGGGAGCAGCGGGCACAGCAGAGAGGTCTGCGTGCCATGTGGGACTTTCTCCAGCGGCTGGGGATAGAACTGGCACTGCAGAGGCTGCGGGCAGCTTCGCAGCCCAGCATGAAACCGCTGCGCCACCAGGGGAAGCCCTGTTTTTCTTTTTTGATTGAATGCTCCTCATTGCCTGTATCCACTTTCCCCTCTTTCAGCAACGGTCTCTTCCCAAATTTTCATGTCCATTCTTAACCAAATGATCAGGTCAGGGTGACCCCACTTCAGCCCCAGAGGTACACCCTGAGTGGACTTATGCTAACGAATGGACCCCACCCTCCTGGGCATAGTGATTGGTTCAAGATGATCACCCGACCCACACAAGCCAAGAAGAATTGAGGGGATGTCTTTTGGGTCATCTGGGAAAGGAGATCCCTTTCTCTTCCAAGGGAGCTACTAGAGGAGAGACTAACAAAGAACTCTGTCCCTTCTGATGCTATACCGTGAAGATGTAAAGTTTGGCCTGTGCAGTCATCTCAGCTGCCAAGAAGGAAGCCAGCCTGAGGTCAGTTTCCCTAGGCAGAGCTGGGAAGAACTGAGAGAAGCTGAAAGCAGGACCAGAGTTCTGGTGACACTGTACATTTCTGGACCATTTGAGTTAATAAATTACCTTTTTTATTTATGTCAGGATAAGCCTGCAACCCCCCAAAAAGCCTAGATAATATGTTCCCCCAAAAGACCAAAGGAAGGTTGTCTACCTTGGGTAAGCCAAGATGGGTTTTCATTGCTCATAACCAAGATGACTCTAATCTGCTGGCCTCCCTAGCGGGTCTGGGAGCTTCTGGGAGCATATTCCATTGTACCCCAGCCTCTTAGATTAAAGTGTGGGTTTGGCAAGTTCTCAATTAAATATCTCATGACTAAGGTAGTCCTCCCTTATCCATGGGGGACAGCTTTCAAGACCCTCAGTGGTGCCTAAAACTGAGGATTATACTGAGCTTGACATGGTTTGGTTTTTTTTTGCCTATGCACGCAGACCTATGATAAAGCTCAGTTTCCAATATGGGCACAGTAAGACATTAACAACAATAAAACAATGTCATGATAAAAAGTACGTTAGTGTGGGCCCTCTCTCAAAACATACTACTGTATATATGCTCTACCCTCATGGACCACCAGTAACTAAAAGTAAATCCTCAGAAAGGGGAACCTCCCATGGGGGTGTGGGAGTGGGGGTGACTGTAATGTGTGAAAGCTGCTGAGTCTGTGTTGCTCATCACTAGGTCCAAGGAGCTAGAGAGTGTGTGGGAACCCAACGGATATTTGTTGAATGAAGGCAAGTCACCAGAGTGTGGCTCTGAGCACCTCCCCTCAACTCTGCCAAAGGAAAAGACGCTGTGACTAAGACTGCATGACATTTTATTCTCCTAAGAGGGCAAGGTCAGTGGTGGGAGTTAGGTGAGAGGAACTGGAGGGTAGAATCTGGCTTTAGGAAGGAAGGAGCTGGCAGAGGTTGCTGGAATTTCCATGGTCTACCCCAAGGTGGAGGCTCACATAGGACCTGGATTGGAGAGAAGAGACCGTTGTGGGCATGTTCAGAGGGTATTCAGGGGAAACAAGGGGTCAGAGTTACCAGTCTCTGCTCAGCATACCCAGAGTCACATCCTAGCAATCAGTCAGGAGCCAGTGAGGTCATGGGGCTCTGAAGGTAAAAGCCTCAGTTTGCAATAAAGGAAAAGTCAGGGTCTTCACACTACTTGGGGGCCTCCGGTCTGCCAGCTTCAAGTCCCAAAGCACAAGTGAGTGCTCGGTGGGCTGCCAGAGCCAATCACGAGCACCTTCTTAGCCCCTTCTCCTGCAGTGTGGCCTGTTTCCCCAGACAAGGCTGGGTGGCCCTGAAGGAATAGACCCAGAGAGCCCTCTCTGCCCATCAGGATAGCCAAAACCAGCTCGCTGGCCTCTGAGATCATAGGAAAGAATGTGGCCCTGGCTCCTGTCCCCAGAGACCCCAGCTGGGCTGGGGGATTTGAGTCTGATTTGGACTCTGATGTCTTCTAAATATCACAATCTGAGAACAATTTCTTTGATGACAAGCCTGTTTGATATGATCTCATTCAATTCTGATTCCAAACTAAGAAATGGTACAATTGCCCCCCTCAAAGATAAGGTACAGAAGTTCAGGAAGGTTAAGTAACTTGTCCAAGGTCACATAGTTGAGGCAAAATGAAGACCAGATTTTACTCCAGGATTGCCTGTCTTCGAAGTCCCAACTTTTAATAAGTATTTTTCAAAGATTTCTAGCTCAAGCTCACCTACCCAACATCTCCACACTCTCTGTGCTGGGAATAGGAGGAGTGATGCACCATCACCAGGAAGTTTGGAGGGACACATATGACCTGCTTGTGACAGGTGTATTTTTTAGACATGTGCACATGCTGGGGTGGCTGGTGCCCTGAGGTAGGAGTCCCTGCTGTCACCTCTGTACTTACCTGCGGGAGGTTTGCACATTTTTAGGTCCACACAGATGTCATGAGCATTTTTGCCTTGCATGATGTCCTGGGAGATACGACTGAGAAATTTGTTCACGAGGTTACTGCAGGGCTTTTTCAATACAAACATCCAACGGCATACACGGGACGCAGCCTGCGCGATGGTGTCCTGCAACAGCAACGCCAGGGCAGACATGGGAATCTAGCCAGCCCCGTCCAGCTCTGCCACCCTTTGTGTCTGGGCAGCTCTGGCCACAAGAGTGCTGGGTGGCCCACTGACTATGGAAGCAGAGACAAGATCAGGCCCCGTGCCTGCTCCCCAAAACCCCAGTCTGCCAGTAGGGGCTCTTGAGAGAAGGACAGTTGGCCCAACCAGGGTCTCAGTCCCCTGGACCCCTGTCCCTATCTTTCAGTTAGAGAATGATGCCCATGGCTGCCAGACCCGCATTAAAGGCTCTGCCTACATAGCTTCCTGGGTCCAGGACAGAATGGGGGGTCCACCAAGAGGGGTTCCACCTGGAGGTTCACCTAGGGGAGCTCCACCTGAGGGGCAGGTGAGGAGGGTCAGAGCTCAGAGCCTTGACTGATTTGATTTTGAGGTGTCTTCTACTGCCATCTCAGTGGACAATATATCTGAGTTTTCTCAGTTGAGGAAGAGCCCTGCAGTGCCAGGTTAGGGAAGCAAAGAAGAGAGAGGGAGGGTAGAATAATGGTCCTTGTTGTTAACATGCCACTGGTTAAATATGCTCTCAGCTTCCATATGATCCAGCAATTCCACTCCTAGGTATTTACCCAAAGGACACAGAAACATCAATTCCAAAGAGCACCTGCACCCCTATGTTTATAGCAGCACTGCTTACAATAGCTAAGCTTTGGAAACAGCCCAAATGCCCAAAAATAGATGACTGGATCAAGAAGATGTGGTACATGTACACAATGGAATATTACTGAGCATTCAAAAAAGATAAACACATGCAATTTGCAGCAACATGGATGGCGCTGGAAGGGATCATGCTCAGCGAAATAAGCCAGAAAGAAAATGAAAAATACTGGATGGTCTCACTCATAGCAGGAATCTAGAAAACTTAAATAAGGGACCAGGAAAAAGAATAACTATAAGAAAGTAAAAATCAAAATCAACAAACAACTATGAACCAGAGACACACTATGGGGCAGGGGGCAGGAAATGAGGGATTGGGGTCAAAATAAGGGTGTTGAAATTGTATGGGGAATATAAAAATAAAAAAAAAGTAAATAGGAGGGGAAAATAAATAAATAAATATGCTCTGAGTGTCAGAAGTGGAGCTAAGGGCATTTCACTCCTGGACTTATTTAGAAGGTTTAGGGTGTTTCCAAGCTAGCGATTATTAGCATCCCATGCCGCAGATAGGAACATTGAGACTAAGCCCCTGCACGAGCACGCAGCCAGGAATGGCAGATCTGGGGTTTATCAGTGTTGCCCAGAACCCTCTGAAACAGGCTCTCAAAGCTATACCATTAGGGCAGCAGGAAAGGTCCCTTTTCTTGGGGACAAGTTTCCTTTGAGAACAGGATAGAAACCAGGCACACAGTGCATATCTGCCCAGTTTCCCACTCCCAGTATATCACCAGTGCACAGGATTCCCTGAAGCACATCCATGCGAGGGGCTCAGACCTCGTCCTAAGAAGTTCTGGCTCAAGTTGAGATTATCCCCACCCCCAGCAACACCCCAGGACAGCGGTGCTAGGGGCCACCCAGTCCCCACCAGCTCCATTTACCACAAGCCCACTTTACCTCATTTGGCTGCTCTCCCACCATTTTCTCCAATTTATGGATTATCTTTTTACAGATTGCGCAGGTGATGTGCATCCCCTCACTTTTGGTCAGCAGCTCGTCCTGTCAGGAAAGGAAGCCCACATGGTGGTCTCTCAGACACTCCAAGAGCCTCTGAGGGGCCCAAGAAGAGATGGTAAGGGTGGAACAAGGGAAGACAGGGTCACCTATGCTCCTTCTGTATTCTAGGGCCTGAACGAGGCTGGACGGCCCTTGTCCACCTTCCTGATACTCTTAGGAGGGGCAGAGAGACGTCAGAACTTGCCCCCAAACCCATACATTTTCCAAGCCACCACTTGACCCTCTTTTGCTATCTGGTCAGACCTGGAGGACCCTCTTGGGGAGCACCAAGAAATACATAGGTCACCTCCCTCCACCCAGGAACACTTCCCACGGAGGCGAGGAAGGGATTGCAGGGGTGACCAGGAGCCAACCACACATGTACCTGGAGGTCCTCCTGGATCAGGCCCTGGCAGGATGGCTCTCCGTCACATGGGCCACTTGGTGCTTGGTCATAGTGCTCAGAGGAAGAAAGACCTAGGGAAGGAAGAGCATCAGCCTCACTCAACAGGTGGAAGGGAAAGAACAGTCTAGTTCTCCTGGATGACAGGGATGCAGAGGGGTGACTAGGACCTAGGACAAAAACACCGAGGCTGTCCTCCAGGAAGCCTCTCCTCACACTCTGCTGTGGGCTGCTTCAACCCATCCTCAGCAACAAAGGCATGCTCTGCAGTTCATTCTGGAAAGCCAGAAGGAAAAGACTACCCTCTGCCACTTCTAGACCTCTTCTCTGTCCCTTTCAGATTTGTCTCTCTCACACACAAATATACATGCTCACACAAACATACACAGATTTGTATGTGTATCTCAAAGAAAGCTTCTCCCATCTCTCTTCAAGAGATTTCCTTTTTTCTTTCTTTCCAAAAAGAATTCATGTCAGGGGCCCAACCCAACCCACACTCCCTTCCACACTCCCAACGGCCTCAAAGCCGCCCGAGGCCCTTGTAGCTCACACTGAACCCACAGACTGAAACAGAACAGGGTATGTGAAACAGAGAGTCTTGACAATATTCGTTCACAAGTCCTGCTGACATAATCCTAGTCAGTATGGTCCAGAAAAAAATGTCACACCCACTGATGAGGACCAACAATCTTTGACACAGACAAAGAGACACAGACCCACAGAGGAAATGGGAGTGTGGGGGCAGCTCTCAGGCCACACAGCATGGCCAGCAAAGTTGGCACTAGAACTCCCTTCCTCGTGCTGTCTCTCACCATTGACCAGCTCACTGGGGTTGATTCTGGCTCTGTGGGAAAGACCCAGCCACCATGAGGATGGTGAAGAGCCCAGGGACCTAGAGTGCCCACAGACGTGTGCTTAGGAGTCCAAGAAAATGGGTGTGGGAGTTGCTGTGAGGATCTACACTAAGGGGACTGTCCTTACCTGGGGTGTCCAGGAGCACAGCAAGGAACAGGAGAGCCCAGGTGGTCATGGTGGGGCAGAGAGGCCCAATGAATTACCTGAGGAGACACACTTAGGGCAGGATAGGCCGAGGGTTTTATACCCAGCCTGTTTGACTCCAGAGTCCAAGTTCTCACTTGCTCCAAACTGCCTCTATTTCTAGGTTTCTCCCGCAGAACTGCTTCCCTTTTCATAGCCATAAACTACTCCTCCTCCTCTCAGTGGGTGTACATGCTCTGGACACCTTGGTCATTGTGTGAACCCACAGTAACGAAGAAGAAAGGGGCCCGGAAGATGAGTCATGTCTTTCTTTTTTGTGGGGGACTTGGTAAAACCAGGTTTTCCAGTAAGTTTTTGTGTGGGGTATTGAGGGGTCCGCATGAATCAAAGTCTCCGAACAGGCCTCTGGTGTCCCTTGTGAAGAACTTGTAGGTAGATCTTTCGTCTTCCTACTCATGCAGACCCAGGGACTGGTCAAGTCAGGCCCCCAAAGTTCCTACATGAAGGTTATTGTTTCTTTGTCTTCTTAAAAATTGTTTTGCTTTCTTCAAGATCATGAAGAAATTCTCTTGTTTACTTCTAGGAATTTTATACCTTCAACTTCTACCTTTGGGTCTGTCCTCAGAACAGCTGGGTTGGACTTCTATTGTTTCCCAACAATTTGTGGAAAAGACATTCCTTGTTTTGAAATACTTTGACACTCTGGTCAGAAATCAAGTCACTTTAAATGCGACTCTGTTTCCAGATGATTTATTATAGCAATTACCAATCCAATCATAACAAAAACAAAGCAAACTGATTTTTAAAATGGGCACAACACTTGAACAGTTAAAACAATTCCTTCCTGCACAATGGAAGTTAATGATAGTCAATAAAGATTTGGAAAAATGCTTATCATCATAAGTCTTGAGACATCTGTATATTAAAACTACAATGAGATGATGGCATGAAAACAGGTAAAACTGAAAAGATAAGCTCTCATTTATATGTGGTCTCTGAAACAAAAGAACCTGTGCATGAAGTGAATGGAGTCAGAGACCAGAGGCCAAACTCAAGATCTAACAAGATGGCCAGGCTGCTCGTGTGAGTATCAAACCCAGCATTTGCTGGCAGAACCAGTTCCCAGCATTAAAGCAGAACCAGAATGAAAACAAAGCCTGTTATTTTTGAATAGTCATGTTGGCCCCCAGGATTTCCCTTTCAGGGAAGAAATTTTGAACTTGAACTATTCCTTCCAGAAGAATAACCAATGGCAGCCCCCACAGCACAGTTCAGAACCAACAGTTCAGTTTAAATGCTCCCAACCCAGATGATCCATTCGGTGATGATGTGGCCGAGTAGTGGAAGACCAAAGCCCAAGCCACAGAAACAGCTAGAGCATGGATGAGGCTATGCACCCTGAATAATATTTAAATCCATCTGATCATCAAGTGGGCTTTGCTTCTTCCTTTCCTGTTTTCATTTTAATGGACACAGTCTTGGAAGCATTGCAGAATAAAAGCCCACACATCTTTAGTCCTTCAGAGATTAAATGTTCACTAGAAAATCTGTCTTGTCCTGATGCACTGCTCTAAAATAAAGCATGAGGGCCACCCTGGTGGCACAGCGGTTGAGCGCTGGGTTGCGAAGCTGCTCGCAGCCTCTGTAGGGCCGGTTCGATCCCCGGCTGCTCCCCGGCCACCGGAGGAGGGTCCCACATGGCGCGCAGACCTCTCCTGCCGCCCGCTGCTCCCCTCAGCAGTGTACTTCGGTCCTTCTGCCTGCTCTGCTCCCCGCTCTGGCTCTGGTGAATTCTCTCACCCTCTCGTACTTCTGACTGTACCCAGTGCTTTTATAAATAAATAAAAATAATAAAAAGAAGAAAAAGAAATATTCACAGAAATAAATAAAGATATCACACTATATATCATTTAAAAAAATTAAAAATAAAATAAAATAAAGCATGAGTAGAGGCTAGAAATATCATCCGGATGTTTCCAAACATTTCTAACAGGGGCCCATCTGCTTTTATCCACTTCCCGCATTGTGGTTTAAGTATAAAACTCTGTGAATGAAGGTACTTATCAGGATTAGGTGCAGGGCTGAGGGGTTTTTTTATTTTATTATTTTTTGAGATGGAGGAGGAGGTGGTTTTATTTTAAAGTTATGGGCTCCTTTCCCCTCTGATGGTAGCCTACCGCATCAGGTAAGAGCAGCAAGCCAGTCCTTTAGAATATGCCCCCCACTCCCTGTCTAACATGGGTATAGACGGCAAGCTTGACTGTTTGAACCAAACAGAAACATCCAGCAAATATCCCAGCCCTGACTGATACTACTGCGACTTCACTCCCAAGTATAAAATCCTCCTTTCAAGAAAACTCTTCTGATCATTATGGATGGCCTGTCTAGAAGCCTCGGTAAGTCTTATGTTTTAGTATATATAATATTTTTTGTTATTAAAAAAATGTATCGACAGTTTGGTGGTTGCCAGAAGGACAGGGTGGGAGAAATGGGTGAAGAGGTGTCAAAAGGCACCAACTTTCAGTCATAAGATATAAGTAAGTTCTAGGGATGTAACACAGAGCATGTTGTTTGTACTTAATAATACGGTTTTGCATATTTGAAAGTTGATAAGGGAATAGAGATCTTAAAATTTCTCATCAGAAGAGAGCAATTTGTAACTGTGTGATGATGAATGTTAACTGGACTTACTGTGGTGATCAGTTCTCAGTATAAATAAGCATCAAATTATTACATGTATACCTGAAATTACTGTAAATTTATGTCCATCATATCTCAATTTTTAAATGACTGATACCTAAATGCAAGGTTGTTGTAAGATAATAAAAATCCTACGGTTTTGGAGATCCAGCTATCTAGCAACATCAGAGGACACAGAACATTTATTCTTATCAGAGTCTTTCTACATAGACATCCAAAGTCACTGCCTGTCATTTTCTGGAAAGATGATTTTATTTATGGCTTTTACAACCTCTGGTCAGAAGTTCTGACCTCAGCTGTTAGGATTCCTTGCTATCTGAGTGGGTCTATCCTTCAGTTTCCCATTCATTCCACTCTAGTTAAACTGTGAGCTCAAAACAAAAGGAACAAATCTCTCCCCTGAGCTCATCATGTTTTTTTGTTTTTTGTTTTCCACCTGGCTATTATTCATGCTACTTCAAATAATTGTCCTTTTACTTTTGCCTTAACGATTCATTTTTATTTATGCATACAAGAACTGGGGCACAGGAGAGAGGTGTGTGGGGTGAGAGGATTCACCAGAGACAGAGTGGGGAACAGAACGGGTGGATTGACTGAAATACACTGCAGAGGGGAGCAGCAGGCAGAGTCAGGAGAGGTCTGCTGGGCCAGGTAGGTTGCTCCCTGGCCAACTGGGGGGTGGGGGTGGGGGGATTGAACTCATGCTGCAGAGGCTGTGGACAGCTTCATAGGTTGTGTCTTAACCCCTTGTGCCACCAGGGAGTCCCAAGTCCTTTTACTTTTTACTTTTGAAGATGGTTTGAACATCAAAGCTTGTTTTCAACAAGGATGTGGCCCTTTGAAGAGTAGATCAGGGTTCAGAGGTGATTTACACCCTCAAGTGGTCAAATTTCCTCCCTTCCCTCCACTCCCCAGGTCCAAGTGGGTCGATAATGCAGCCCCTCAGTGTGCTCTATTAAATTTTCTCTGGTTTGCTCCCAGAAGCCCCTGCCCCCCACCCCCAGCACTGTCTTAAAGGATCCCCCTTAATGAAGAGAGTTAGAAGTCACTTCTATCACCCACATCAGTCTATGACTGTTAATTTTCTCCTGCTGCCTTAACAATTACTGTTATAGGACAGGGAGAGGGGCAGCCCAAACCCCGCAAACCTGCCTATTCTGAATGGGTTCTGCCATCCGCCGCATCAACACAAAACATAGGAGACTTTAATGGGAAGGAACTTTAATAAAACTAGGAAACAATACAGGAAAGGCAAAGAGTCTAGTTTCTAAATGAAGCACCCAAAGTTACCCGTCCCCTCGTGGGTAAAAGTCCATCCATATGGGAATGGCCCAGAGCAAGGCCCCAAAGCCTGCCACAAGTCTAAAGCATCTTCCAGTGATGACCCACAGAAAAGGGTCAGAAACAACCAGACAAGCCCAGAAGGAAAAGAGCAAAATCAACATCAAGATAAAAGCTGCCATTGTTACCTCCCCATGGGTCTCACCCACATCTGTGTCACCCAGTCCACGACCAAAAGACAAGCGCAGTTTCTTCACATGTCTCTAGGCTCCACGCGCCTCCTCCAGGTCTCCTGGCTCCATCCTGCTCCTTCCTCAGTCTCTTCTGCAGCTTCTCCTCTTCCTGCTCAGCTCCACCCTCCCTTGGGTGGGGCAGGGAACCTCCCCCTTTCCTGGGGACCACCCTGTTACATTACCACAAACACAGCATCGCCAAACACCCATTTGTTGCCTGACAATTCAGTCAGAAGTCTGGGTGGGCTCACCTGCTTCCTCTGGCTCCCAGAAGGGCGAGATCAGGTCACTGGCTCTTGTCTAGGAAGAATCCACTTCGAGGCTTATTCAGGGTGTTGGGAGAATTCAATTCCGTGTGGTTGTAGGACTGGGGTTTCCTTTGCCTTGCTGGCTGGTATTTGGGGTCATTCTAAGCTTGGAGCAGCTCGGGATTTCCCTGGCTCACAGTCCTTCTGCAAGTCTTTCTCATGCTCTGAATCTCTTTGAAGTGCCCCTGCCTCCTCTTCCTACCTGCCCCCGCCGACACACACACATATTCACCGTCACATACAGACACAGATCATCCACCTGTTCTTTTTTCTTTTCAGCTTGAGCCTCCACTAAAGCTTCGGCAGCTGGAGGGTCCCTTTTCTGCTTTACCATCTCAGTCGTTTATTATGAAGCAAACACCCATGTAACTGCCTCCCAGGTCAAGAGCCTGCCAGGGCCCCTGAAGTCCGACCCTTCCCCTCTCTACCTCACCCTTAATGATAATCACAGTCTTGTTTTTCTTTATAGTTTTTCCATCTGAGCGCATACTCTTAAACTCCAGGGTTCCATTTTTTCTCGTTTTGATAAGTATATAAATAGGAACATATAAAATGTATTCTCTAGTGTCTGACTTCTTTGAATCAACCTCAACGAGTGTGAGTTTCACCCACCTAGTCGTGGCTATGAGGCGTTCGTTCCTTTCTGGAGCTGAGAATTATTTCATTGTGTGAATGTTCCACGATTTAACCATTCTCTTGTCTGTTGATGCATGTTGGAGTTGTTAGCAATTTTGACCTACTGATACATAGGAATTATCTTTCTTTTTTTTTTCTAATTTTCTTGCAATATAATTAAAGTATACTCACCTGCATATATTAAAGTGTATAACTTTATCAGTTTTGATCCATGTAGACACCTGTGAAACCTGCGAAACCATCACAGCAGTCAAAAAATAAGCATAGGCGTCTGCATTCTTTTGGAAGGATGGATAGATGAATGGATGCACAGGAGCATGAATGGGGAGGATGGATGCATGGATTGGGTGGGTGGATGGATGGACAGATGGATGGATGGATGGGTGGATGGATGGATGGATGGATGACTAGAAAGACCCTCAATAGTGTAGTTTCTTCTCACCATTTTGGATGCATTTCCTTGTATGCCTTCAAAAATAATGCTAGACTATTCATGCATTAGCTCACTCAAAGGGCCAGTTCTGGTGCCTGGGCAGTCTGGCAAGCCAGAAGCTTGATTAGCTGTTGAGAAATGACCGGCATGCCTTGCGCTGTGTATTGACAGATGAAATGGGAGGACTGGCTCTTAAGCCTCTCCTTGTTACTTATGAGACACACTCCTGACTACACAGCCACCACCATTTGAGTCATAGTTCAGAGTATGACAAAAAAGAGATCAGTAGTTTCTCAAGGAGTTTATCAGACCTCATTTGAGCTGCCCATGACCTTTTATGCAAGTTCTCAGGCTGCAAGAGGAGCCCACCTTTACCCAGGCTTCTGTTGCAAGAAATTAATGATTTGATACCACATTTTAAACTGCTGCACCTCCCCCTGCAGTGACCTTTAGGAATGGCTTTCGCCATGGTCCCTAGGTCCAGCTGGGCAAGGAACCAGCGCGCAGGGGGAGAACAGCAAAACACCCTGAAGCAGGGGAAGTACAGCAAAGTTCCCTGAAAAGACAGAAGCTTATCAAAAGATAACGACCACCAGGAACCACTACAAGAATGCTAAAAAAACCTTGTCTTTCTAGAACTACAAACTTTAATCCCTTATTGTCTTTCTAAACGTCCTTCTTTCTTCTATAAAGGTCATTGCTTGTTAATTAAAAAATCATATGAAATCCTTAAAACAAGTCTGACTCAAATGAAACATTACTAAACCCTGTAATAATTAAAATATAGTTTAGGTAAAAAAAGTAGTTAGTAAAAAATGCGATTATATAGTTTAAAAACAAAACTAATGGTCTATCTACTTAGGAATGAGGCTGGGTCCAGAGGTAAATCACCGCCCTGTTGGTGATAGGCTGAGCCCATGAGCAAGCTGATTTCATTGATATTCATTGTTCCTGTGCTTTTGGAAAACATATATACTGGTCACAAACTCAAAGAAAATTGCACTCAGATTTACACTCTCTCTTGAAGTGTGTCTGTTTGTCATTTCTTTAGCCGAATCCCTGACCACCCTGCGCAGTCTCTCAACCCCAAAATGGCCTCATTGTTCACTGCTGTGTTGGTCCGTGGCATTAAACCATCATTTGCTCTCCTTCACATTACTTCTTATAACTCTTCCACCCCAACACCACCCCTGATAGGGGTCCCCTCCTTTTAAGATGTTCCAAAGTCATTAGCAACTTCCATCTCTGACTTCTATGGCTGATGCGAATCCACAGGCCTTCCAAATGTTGTACTTAAAACCCACTCAGCCCTCTCTCTCCCTTGCCCCACCCATCACCTGAATCCCAGAACGACCTAAATGACTCAGGCTTCTTTTGTGGCCTCACCTGCATGTTGTCTGCTGTCATTGGGTGTCCCAGTACCTGACCCTTGTCACATCCACTGCCCTCTTACCTCATGTCACAGGATTGGAAACACTGATCCCACCTTTCTGGAATTTTATTTCCCAGCTGGACACTCCATGATTGGAGACTCCTACTTCTTTTTTTCTCTTAGTACTGATGATTCACACCAGCCTGCCTCACCACACAACCCAGACAGGACAAAGTCTATACTAACAAACTATATAGTTGGTTTATTTGCTAGTATATTTGAGGAGGGGCAGAAGTGTTCCTTTCTTTTCTTTCATTGTTTTCAGGCTCATTTTTTTAAGTACAAAAACTGAGTAATGGTCACACATAAATCAAATGAAAAATCAACATGGCCAACAAGTTGGTACACTTCCTGGCAGTCTTTATCAATATTAGATTTTTCATTATTGACCCACGCTTCCCTGGGCATACCAATCTGTGCATGAATTTGGGGGGGTGACATGTATCCATATTCTGCCCATGTGAGCCATGATTGGACTTCATACCTTTAGAAATTACTCTCCAACAATGACTTCAACTCATTTACCTAATAGTCAGATGCTTGGTGGTAGGCGCTATTCCCTCTGCACTGCCCCAGCACCTGCAGGGTGTGGCCATCTCTGGCAGGGCTACAAAGCTGGGTTTTATCCCCTGGAACCCTGAGGATCCCAAAGCACTGAGGGCTCTATCTTGAAATGAACAGAAACACTCACACCTCTCTGAGGTCTCAGAGTATTCAGTTACCCGACAAACATGTCCCAGGGCCTTTGCTGAAGCATCTTGTTCAGCGTTTACTCACAGACATCCTATACCTGGATCTTGAACAAGAGTTCATGGAAGGCCTAAACTTGCTGGTGCCACAGTTTCCGACATGATGTTAAGGCTTTGGTGGCAGTGTGGCTGTAATTAGGTATGCAACATATTTTAGTCCTAAATGTAATAAGATTACTTTTTTTCTTTCTCAAGATGATAACATTTAGGATACAGCCCTAACTGAAGAGGACCAGAGACTAATACAGTTACTGAGACATAATTTCTCTACCCTCATCCCAGTTTTGTAAAATAAATAGTCAACCAAATCTAATTTTAAATAATTTTCCCCTATATTTGCATAAACTCTCAGGGCAGAATAACCAAGCAGAATGTTGTTGGCTTTGCTGAAAATGCCACAGGGCTTGGAGTGAGCTTTCTAATACCCAATCCATGAGGATTCATCAAAGTCACAGTCTTACCGGACTTTACCTAGATTTCCTCTTCTCCAGGTTTCCAGGGTTTTTCCAGTCCTGCCAATGGATGCAAGCTGCCTCACCTTTCATGGAGGTCTGTTCTTCCATGGTCTGTGGAACACAAATCACTCTCTCTCTCACATACATGCACACTGAAGGTTATAACCATCTCTCCCTTTCTGGAAGTTCCATGGTTCCCGATCTGAAATGGAAAGGGAAATAGACGGCAAAAATGGACAAACAAGAGACAAAAAACAGAGACAAGTGGCCACACAAAAACCAACTAGTCAGCCGACGGATCAGTTGAACCAAAGAAGGCACAGGGGGTCTTCTACCACAGGAGGCAATGATGTCTCATTACTGTCCCTGGACTCTGGAAGAATGCTGCGTGCAGCCTTCCCTTGAGTCCCTAATACCAGAGAGCGCTCAAACACAAACTCACCTCCGGAGGACACCAAGACTCAAGACACTCAGATCTGCACAACAAAAGGCGAAAGGCACAGTTCTGGTCTCACGTTCCCTCAGAGGGGTGTCTAAAGCCGCTCTGGGGGAAAGCTGCCTCGGCGTGCTAAGCAATCTCGCTGGGGCCTCCAAAAATGTTGTAGTGTCTCCCCCTAGACACAGTCCCGAATCTAAATCAAATTTGGAAAAAGCCTTTATTAGCCAGCGGGTGATTGTCCCTCTGTGGGAGCAGCCCCGAACGGGGGATGATAGGGTTTTTAAAGCCAAAAAAACCGCACCTTGGAGTTTGCAGTTGCCACAGCAAGAAGGAGTACAGAAGCCAAACTATGCTGTTACAAGCAGCGGAGCCTTTCACCACATCCCATGTTTTAGGTACAAAAGGTACATACATCTCATTTTTGACGGGAACCTGGCCTGTATTGTGGAATTTTCCCCCAGCCCTAACTTGTCCTCCTGAGCTAACTCAAGATTAGGCCTTGCGTGGTCTGCTACATTTCTCATTGCCCCCATTTCACAGGGCAAGAAGCAGAGCTACTCTACTGGCTAGAGAAGAGTGGAGAGGATGATAACTCCCAGGGTAGAATCCTGTGCTAGTCCTGCCACAGAGTCAGATATTCAGACTCAGGAAATCAAGGGGCAGGAGGGAGTCATGTTACTTGTCACAATCCTAATGCAGCAAATTCTGCTCCCTTGAGTGGCAGGAGACAGCAAGGGCTAGCTCAGTGTAGACCTAATCCAGATCTGCCCTTTCCTAGCTGTGGGTCTGGACCAAGTTATTTACTGTCTCTCTGTGTCTCAATTTCCTTATCTGGAAACTTGCCGGGGCTTTCCAGTCTCCATGAAGGCTAAATGAGACAATATAACAGAGTAGTTAGAACTGAGCCTGGCATTTAGAGAATGAAAAACAAAAGTTAGTTTTTATTACCATAAATGTTATTAATATTATTTTCATTAACTGCTCCATTATAGTTTCTTGTCCCTCATAACTCCAACTTGCTGACAACTCATATGGCAGCCCTGAGACTAACTCTCAGCAGCCTTCACCCTCCAGTCTGTCAGCTCCAATCCCTGAGGGAGGCCTCTGATGGGCCCAGTAATTGCTGTGCCCCAGGCCATCATAGGATGGAGGCTTCCCTGATCCTATCAGAGTTAGTCTGTGGTGCTGGAGGACAAAGTCCATGAAGGCAGTTAGCTCACTGCAAGGGTTTCTATCCCAAGCAGACAGCAGGAACTAGACCAGTAAGGTTTTTTTTTTTTTTTTCCGGTGTTGACAAACAGGTTTAATGATGATACTTTGCTCTTCGCACAGATGGCGACAGAGACTTTAAACTATCACCCAGGAATTTACAGCCATGCAACAGAGATCAGTTAGCCATCTAAAACAAACTGGCTTCTTACAACTACCCTGTAAACACAGAAGCCCTTCTTTCATCCAGAATAACTCTTATCTCACATAAGGACAGTTATTTTAGGGGAACCAAAGATCTAGCCTGTGGCCAAAAGGAAAAACAGCAACTCAGTGGTTAATTGGTGAAAGCTGGAAATTGAGTGTCCATCACTGTGCTGCTTTGCTCTTCTTACTCTTGCTCTTTTTGTCCCTCTTCTTCAGACCGTCCATGTTAGCTCTCAATAGGTTTGAATAAGCCATCTGAAACTTACTCACTTCTTTGGAGCTCACCACAGTGCTGATCTTCTTTTTCCCATCAGTAGCTCTTAACAGACACTTGTTGTCAGAGGGCTCAAACCCCTCCACCAAGCCCTTCCTTGGAATAGGTTTAGTTCGACCATCATACTTCTTCAGGGTGATGAAGACGCTGCCCGACACCCGGCACTTCTGGAAATGCCTGGTCAGCTCCGACAGGAACTGCTCGCTTTCCAGCAGCACCATCCCTGTGTTGCTGGCTCTGCTTGGTCAGCGTCTGCGGAAGCCCCTCCCTGCAGGGGGAGCCAGAAATTCCGTCCCTAGACCAGTAAAAGTTTTAACATACATATAAAACATTTTCAAAGACATGTACCTGCTGTTTTGAAAAAATTATAAATTCATGTATAGGTGTCATCGAACATGATAACCAGCTAAATTATTAATATTATTTACTTTATAAGATATAATAGTAACATACTATGAATATTTTAATATTTTTTAAAATTGCATTATTTTGTTAAAATATTGAATATTTAAAATACACCTAAAATATAAATATTAAATAATATATAAATATAAAATATTGTGAATATAATAGAAATATATCATATTTAAAATAATATTAAGATATTTATATACTTAATATGAAATACTAAAATGTTTAATAGTTATTGTAAAAATATTAATTAGCTTTGTTCCAGAATTTTCTCAATTAACATAATGAAAGGTATTAAATTTACCATGTGGCTCTCCATAAAATCTTTTGATTTTAAAAAATCTCTTCATACTCAAAAAATTGGGGTTACATAGGGCTCCTTTGGGTCTATCTTCAAAGCAGCTTTGACCAGCCCACACTCCCCTGTAGCCCTTCACCTGGGGTCCCGCTGGCCTGGGGTCCATGCGTAAAATGGAAGCAGTATTTATCCCAACTGACATTCACAAACCAAACACACTCTGACAATACCTCCAACGTTCTTAGCAGCACGCCTCAACTGTCTTTCCCATTTAACACAGCATTTCATAGAGTGACATTATTTTAGCGTTAAACTTGTAAAGATTTTTTAAATAATCACACACAAATTCTGGGACTTTAGCTCTGACTAGTAATCCATGCAACCCCCATGGGCTTACAATGTGCCGTAGACCACAGGTTGAGAGCATTGCTGAGGACAAGGCCCATCTCCGCTGACCCAGGAGCATTCTGGAAGTCTGTTAAGTAACTTCAAGGTTCTCAGCCTGGGTGTATGGAAAAGCACATCCTAGGGGTGAATAAGCCATTGAACCTGTAGTGTGCAGTCAGGACTCCCACCTGAGATGTCATCCCTTTGGAAACACCGCAAGAACAACAGCTTCTGGCATTGCAAACTGAGCTGGACGTTTAACACTGGACACATCACCTCTCTTCCTCCTTCTTAACATCACTCTAATTTCCTTTGGGGAATTGTCTGTCATCTACTGTGTACAATCTTGGTGCACAGTGATCCATCCAGGAATCCATCCTCCCACTTGATAAGTCAAAAGGATCCAACAAGCCTCCTGCCGCCTGGCTTCTCTCCCACAAACTTAGAACAACCAAAGGCTGGTCTCCTGCACTGATTCAAGCTTAATCAGTGGACTCACTTTCCTGGGTAACTGGCTTTGGAGCAAGAAGCACAAGGACAGGGAGATGGTGGAAATTTTCACCCAATGACGGCATCTGGTCCAAACTCTGGAGCTGTCACCGCTGCCAAGACCCTCTAAGCGGCGTGGCTCCTGTCTGTTCAAGCTCAGTTCTAGGCCATTCCTCCCACCTTTGGCATCCATGGCTGGCCCTCACTTCCCTTTTCTTAATCAGCTCCTGAGTCAGTGTCTGTTATTTGGTGCTGATGAATCTTGCTGATCCAGCAACTTATCCTAAGGGAGGATTTTCCCATTCCCTGCCCTAGAGGAGTCCAGTGTGGGGTTCAAAGGCCAAAAGTTGAGAACATTGCCCAAGGACAAGGCCATCTCCTGCCAACCCAGGCGGCATGCTGGAAGTCTGTTAAGTAAACTCCAAGGATCTACCTCTGGGAAATAAATGTCCCAAGATTCTTAACCAAAAAGAGAAGAGAAGTTTATATAATGTGCTAGCCCTAACCATTGCCGGCTGGTAACTTCTGATTAGAATGTGCAAAACCTGAGTTCACATGACAAATAAGGCCACCTGTTATGAAAAGAGAAGGGAGGGGTAGAATTTCAAGTGTTTGTTCAACTTTCAAGAAAAGCCCAGTGATACCTACCCCCTATTGCATCATTCCTCAGATTTATGCTGCGAACATTGCAGAGTCACGTTCACACCATCACAGCATGGAGAAAATGGTCAGCACAGTCAGTTTCTTGTTTTAGTGCTCCTGCCCATTTTCCCTTGTGCGCAAAGAACTTCAGTGTTACTGATCCTCAGTGACATGTTCCCAGGTAATTTACTGTGATGGACATTTACCCCAAGTTACAAGGGAACCGGTGCCTTCATCCCTTGGAGAAGGGCAGCATTGTGTGGGGAGGTACATAGCCCAGGCTGCCTGGGCATCCAAGTCTACGGGGCTTTAGATATAGTTAATATCTCTATCCCTCAGTCTCCACATTTGTAAAGGAAATTTCAGAGTCAACATGTAGGAGGAAATTATAATCAGAAACACAGTTACCCCACATCGGTGTCCCCCCAGCCTATCTGCTGGTGAGGTGAAGTCCAGGGTGCAGTGAGATAAGAAGGGCTGTTTTCTGCTCAGTCCCCACTAGAGGAACTACTGTTCTACTATGAGCAAGACATGACTGAAAATTCTGCATGCACAATTTCCTCTAATCTCAACTCATGGGTGGGGAACTACTACCAGAAGAGTCAAGACAAGAAGACCTGAGGGGCCGACTGCAAGTCCCTGGCTGACTGTCTGACTGGCACTGAACAGTCAGCTCCTAAAGGTGGCGCATCCCTCAAAGGTCTGCCTGTCATCATCCCCATCTCCAGCACCAGAGTGTGCACAGAGATTTTCCCTAGGTAGGAGGCGATCAACAGGGAGCTCCAAATCCTCCTTACAGGAACTGAAGTCATTGGCAAAAGAGTGTGAAAAGGCTCAAACCTGAAAGTGCTCTCAAAACAGTAGATGTGGTGGTGAAAGATATTTGGAAAGAGATTGATAGTTTTCAATGATGTAAAAATTAGAACATTTTAAAAATTACAAAAAATAAAATTAAAAAAGAGATTGATAGTTTTGTTGGCTCTATCAGCTAAGCTGCAGGTTAGTTAGTTTGCTAGAGAGAAATGGGGAAAGCACTGTGGAGGGGGTTCCATGTGCCAGAATAAGTCAACACTGACCTTAAGTCTAATTATTGCCGAGGGGCCTGAATTTTATTGGTTCCCACCCTTGCAACATTGCTGAAAACAATAAAAATCAACCAGAAATGTGTGAGCTTAACAAATGGGTGTTGTTAGCAGAATAGACTATCAAAGGGGGATTTACCAAAAGCACTGTCATCACAAGGTAATAAAGGTGTTGTACCTTTTAAGAGGCAACATCAGCAACTTCACACTGTGGGAGATGGAGGGACTAAAATAATCCAACCACTAAACAAGTACACGAGCAAATAACGGTTGCAAGTTTGGGAGCGACCAGTAGCTAGATTTGCTAAAATATATTATCTAAAATGCTCAGTTTCCAATAAAAAACTACATTACATACAAAGAACTAAGAAAGAATAACCCACACACAGGAGGAAAGGGAAAAAAACCCAAAACCCCAGGAAATAGAAACTGCCTGTTAAGGAACCAGATATCAGATTTAACAAAGACATTAAAGTTGCAGCTATAAATATGTTTGTTAAAAAACTAAAGAAGGGCCTCCCTGGTGGCACAGGGGTTGAAGACAGCACTTTATCAAGCTATCCCCAGCCACTGCAGCACAAGTTCCATCCTCCCCCACCCTCCCCAGCCAGGGAGCAATCCACATGGGGGATCAGACCTCTCCTGCCTCACCAGCTGCTCCACTCAGCAGTGTATTTCTGTCAGTCTGCCTGTTCTGTACCTGTTCTGTACTGCTTGTTCCTATCCCCACTCTGTCTCTGGTGAATCCTCACCACCCATACCTCTGCCCTGTACCCCAGCTCAGTATGCATAAATAAATAAATCTTTTAAAAAAAAATAGAAAATCTGAGTAGACCTACAACAGATTGAATTAGCCATGCAAAGAACTACTCACAGAGAAAACCCCAGGCCAAATATCGTCACTGATGCATTTTATCAAACATAGACATCAAAATTACCTGGACACATATCTGGGCACAATTCACCCACAGATGAATTCTAACAATCATACCAATTCTTCACAAACTCTTCCAAAAATTAGAAGAGGATACCCTAATGCTAAAGCCAGAAAAAGGCATCTAAAGAAAACTACAGACCGGTATCTCTTACAAACATAGATGCAATGATTCTCAACAAAATCCTAGCAAATCCAGTAACACGTAAAAAGAATTATGAACTATGACCAAATATCCAGGAATGCAAAGTGATCTATATGACCAAATATCCAGGAATGCAAAGTGATCTATACCCCAAAATCCACTCATATAATTCACCATATCTGTAGAACCAAAATAAAAACTATCTTTTCAATAGAAGCAGAAACATCACTGAACAAAATTCAACATACTTTTATGCTAGAACACTCAATAAACAGGAATAGAAGGGAAATTCTCCCCTGACAAAGGGTATCTATGAAAAGCACTGAATTGATATCATCCTTTGATAAAAGACTAAGTGATTTCCCCCAAAAGATTAGGAACAATTAGAAGCAAGGATGTCTGCTCTCGTGACTTCTATGCAATATTGTGTTAATGATTCTTAGATTTCAATATCGAGACCTCCTTTAACAGTTTTCCTTTTTTTTCTTTTAAAGATTTATGTATTTATTTATACAAGCACTGGGTACAGTCAGAAGTGCGGGAGGGTGAGAGAATTCACCAGAGCCAGAGCAGGGAAAAGAACAGACAGACTGACGAAATACACTGCTGAGGGGAGCAGCGGGCACAGCAGAGAGGTCTGCGTGCCATGTGGGACTTTCTCCAGCGGCTGGGGATAGAACTGGCACTGCAGAGGCTGCGGGCAGCTTCGCAGCCCAGCATGAAACCGCTGCGCCACCAGGGGAAGCCCTGTTTTTCTTTTTTGATTGAATGCTCCTCATTGCCTGTATCCACTTTCCCCTCTTTCAGCAACGGTCTCTTCCCAAATTTTCATGTCCATTCTTAACCAAATGATCAGGTCAGGGTGACCCCACTTCAGCCCCAGAGGTACACCCTGAGTGGACTTATGCTAACGAATGGACCCCACCCTCCTGGGCATAGTGATTGGTTCAAGATGATCACCCGACCCACACAAGCCAAGAAGAATTGAGGGGATGTCTTTTGGGTCATCTGGGAAAGGAGATCCCTTTCTCTTCCAAGGGAGCTACTAGAGGAGAGACTAACAAAGAACTCTGTCCCTTCTGATGCTATACCGTGAAGATGTAAAGTTTGGCCTGTGCAGACATTTCAGCTGCCAAGAAGGAAGCCAGCCTCCTCCCCGGTGGCGCAGCGGTAGAGCGCTGGGTTGCGAGGCTGCCCGCGGCCACTGCGGCGCCGGTTCAATACCCGGCTGCTCCCCGGCCACTGGAGGAGGGTCCCACATGGCGCGCAGACCTCTCCTGCCGCCCGCTGCTCCCCTCAGCAGTGTACTTCGGTCCTTCTGCCTGCTCTGCTCCCCGCTCTGGCTCTGGTGAATTCTCTCACCGTCCCGCGCTCTGGCTCTGGTGAATTCTCTCACCCTCCCGCGTTTCTGACTGTACCCAGTGCATGTGTAAACAAAACAAACAAACAAGCAAACAAATAAAGAAAAACATGCCTCTATTTAAAAAAAAAAAAAAATCTTTAAAAAAAAAAAAAAAAAAAAAAGAAGGAAGCCAGCCTGAGGTCAGTTTCCCTAGGTAGACATGGGAAGAACTGAGAAAAGCTGAAAGCAGGACCAGAGTTCTGGTGACACTGTACATTTCTGGACCATTTGAGTTAATAAATTACCTTTTTTATTTATGTCAGGATAAGCCTGCAACCCCCCAAAAAGCCTAGATAATATGCTCCCCCAAAAGACCAAAAGAAGGTTGTCTACCTTGGGTAAGCCAAGATGGGCTTTTATTGCTCATAACCAAGATGACTCTAATCTGCTGGCCTCCCTAGCTGGTCGGGGAGCTTCTGGGGGCATATCCCATTGTACCCCAGCCTCTTAGATTAAAGTGTAGTTTCCACGAGTGCTCAATTACGTATCTCATGACTAAGGTAGTCCTCCCTTATCCATAGGGGACAGCTTCAAGACCCTCAGTGGTGCCTAAAACTGATTATACTGAGCTTGACATGGTTTGGTTTTATTTTTGCCTATGCACGCAGACCTATGATAAAGCTCAGTTTCCAATATGGGCACAGTAAGACATTAACAACAATAAAACAATGTCATGATAAAAAGTACGTTAGTGTGGGCCCTCTCTCAAAACATACTACTGTATATATTCTCTACCCTCATGGACCACCAGTAACTTAAAGCAAATCCTCGGAAAGCGGAACCTCCCATGGGGGTGTGGGAGTGGGGGTGACTGTAATGTGTGAAAGCTGCTGAGTCTGTGTTGCTCATCACTAGGTCCAAGGAGCTAGAAAGTGTGTGGACACCCAACGGATATTTGTTGAATGAAGGCAAGTCACCCGAGTGTGGCTCTGAGCACCTCCCCTCAACTCTGCCAAAGGAAAAGACGCTGTGACTAAGACTGCATGACATTTTATTCTCCTGAGAGGGCAAGGTCAGTGGTGGGAGTTAGGTGAGAGGAACTGGAGGGTAGAATCTGGCTTTAGGAAGGAAGGAGCTGGCAGAGGTTGCTGGAATTTCCATGGTCTTCCCCAAGGTGGAGGCTCACATGGGACCTGGATTGGAGAGAAGAGACCGTTGTGGGCATGTTCAGAGGGTATTCAGGGGAAACAAGGGGTCAGAGTTACCAGTCTCTGCTCAGCATACCCAGAGTCACATCCTAGCAATCAGTCAGGAGCCAGTGAGGTCATGGTGTTCTGAAGGTAAAAGCCACAGTTTGCAATGAAGGAAAAGTCAGGGTCTTCACACTACTTGGGGGTCTCAGGTCTGCCACCTTCAGTCCCAAAGCACGAGTGAGCGCTTGGTGGGCTGCCAGTGCCAATCCCCAGCACCTTCTTAGCCCCTTCTCCTGTTTCCCCTGCGTGGCCTGTTTCCCCAGGCAAAGCTGGGTGGCCCTGAAGGAATAGACCCAGAGAGCCCTCTCTGCCCATCAGGATAGCCAAACCCAGCTTGCTGGCCTCTGAGATCATAGGAAAGAATGTGGCCCTGGCTCCTGTCCCCAGGAACCCCAGCTGGGCTGGAGGATTGAAGTCTGATTTGGGCTCTTATGTCTTCTGAATATCACGATCTCAGAACAATTTCTTTGGTGACAAGCCTGTTTGATATGATTTCATTCAATTCTCATTCCAAACTCAGAAATGGTACAATTGCCCCCCTCAAAGATAATGAGACAGAAGTTCAGAAAGGTTAAGTGACTTGTCCAAGGTCACACAGTTGAGGCAAAATGAAGACCAGATTTTACTCCAGGATTGCCTGTCTCCGAAATCCCAACTTTTAATGAGTATTTTTCAAGGATTTCTAGCTCAAGCTCACCTGCCCAACTTCTCCACACTCTCTGTGCTGGGAATAGGAGGAGTGATGCACCATCACCAGGAAATTTGGAGGGACACATATGACCTGCTTGTGACAGGTGTATTTTTTAGACATGTGCACATGCTGGGGGAGGCTGGTGCCCTGAGGTAGGAGTCCCTGCTGTCACCTCTGTACTTACCTGCGCAAGGTTCACACATTTTTAGGTCCACACAGATGTCATGAGCATTTTTGCCTTGCATGATGTCCTGGGAGATACGACTGATAAATTTGTTCACGAGGTTACTGCAGGGCTTTTTCAATACAAACATCCAACGGCATACACGGGACGCAGCCTGCGCGATGGTGTCCTGCAACAGCAACGCCAGGGCAGACATGGGAATCCAGCCAGCCCCGTGCAGCTCTGCCACCCTTTGTGTCTGGGCAGCTCTGGCCACAAGAGTGCTGGGTGGCCCACTGACTATGGAAGCAGAGACAAGATCAGGCCCTGTGCCTGCTCCCCAAAACCCCAGTCTGCCAGTAGGGGCTCTTGAGAGGACAGTTGGTGCAACCAGGGTCTAAGCCCCTAGATGCCTGTCCCTATCTTTTGGTTAGAGAATGATGCCCATGGCTGCCAGACCTGCATTAAAAGCTCTGCCTACATAACTTCCTGGGTCCAGGACTGAATGGGGGGTCCACCAAGAGGGGTTCCACCTGGAGGTTTACCTAGGGGAGCTCCACCTGAGGGGCAGGTGAGGAGGGTCAGAGCTCAGAGCCTTGACTGATTTGATTTTGAGGTGTCTTCTACTGCCATCTCAGTGGACAATATATCTGAGTTTTCTCAGTTGAGAGAGAGCCCTGCAGTGCCAGGTTAGGGGAGCAAAGAAGAGAGAGGGAGGGTGGAATAATGGTCCATGGTGTTAACCTGCCACTGGTTAAATATGCTCTCAGCTTCCATATGATCCAGCAATTCCACTCCTAGGTATTTACCCAAAGGACACAGAAACATCAATTCCAAAGAGCACCTGCACCCCTATGTTTATAGCAGCACTATTTACAATAGCTAAGCTTTGGAAACAGCCCAAATGCCCAAAAATAGATGACTGGATCAAGAAGATGTGGTACATATATACCATGGAATATTACTCAGCATTCAAAAAAGATAAACACATGCAATTTGCAGGAACATGGATGGCGCTGGAAGGGATCATGCTCAGCGAAATAAGCCAGAAAGAAAAAGAAAAATACCGGATGGTCTCACTCATAGCAGGAATCTAGAAAACTTAAATAAGGGACCAGGAAAATGAAGAACTATAAGAAAGTAAAAATCAAAATCAACAAACAACTATGAACCAGAGACACTCTATGGGGTTGTGGGGGGGGAGGAGGGATTGGGGTCAAAATAAGGGGGTTGCATTTGTATGGGAAATATAATAATAAAATTAAAAATAGTAAATAGGAGGGGAAAAATAAATAAATAAATATGCTCTCAGTGTCAGAACTGGAGCTAAGGGCATTTCATTCGGACTTATTTAATAGGTTTAGGGCGTTTACAAGCTAGCGATTATTAGCATCCCATGCCGCAGATAGGAACATTGAGACTAAGCCCCTGCACAAGCACGCAGCCAGGAGTGGCAGATCTGGGATTTATCAGTGTTGCCCAGAACCCTCTGGAACAGGCTCTCAAAGCTATACCATTAGGGCAGCAGGAAAGGTCCCTTTTCTTGGGGACAAGTTTCCTTTGAGAACAGGATAGAAACCAGGCACACAGTGCATATCTGCCCAGTTTCCCACTCCCAGTATATCACCAGTGCACAGGATTCCCTGAAGCACATCCATGCGAGGGGCTCAGACCTCGTCCTAAGAAGTTCTGGCTCAAGTTGAGATTATCCCCACCCCCAGCAACACCCCAGGACAGCGGTGCTAGGGGCCACCCAGTCCCCGCTAGCTCCATTTACCACAAGCCCACTTTACCTCATTTGGCTGCTCTCCCACCATTTTCTCCAATTTATGGATTATCTTTTTACAGATTGCGCAGGTGATGTGCATCCCCTCACTTTTGGTCAGCAGCTCATCCTGTCAGGAAAGGAAGCCCACATGGTGGTCTCTCAGACACTCCAAGAGCCTCTGAGGGGCCCAAGAAAAGGTGGTAAGGGTGGAACAAGGGCAGACAGGGTCACCTATGCTCCTTCTGTATTCTAGGGCCTGAACCAGGCTGGACGGCCCTTGTCCACCTTCTTGATACTCTTAGGAGGGGCAGAGAGACATCAGAACTTGCCCCCAAACCCATACCTTTTCCAAGCCACCACTTGACCCTCTTTTGCTGTCTGGTCAGATATGGAGGAGCACCAAGCAATACATAGGTCACCTCCCTCCACCCAGGAACACTTCCCAGGGAGGTAAAGAAGGGGCTGCAGGAGGTGACCATGAGCCAACCACACATGTACCTGGAGGTCCTCCTGGATCAGGCCCTGGCAGGACGGCTCTCCATCACACGGGCCACTTGGTGCTTGGTCATAGCGCTCAGAGGAAGAAAGACCTAGGGAAGGAAGAGCATCAGCCTCACTTAACAGGTGGAAGGGAAAGAACAGTCTAGTTCTCCTGGATGACAGGGATGCAGAGGGGTGACTAGGACCTAGGACAAAAGCACGGAGGCTGTCCTCCAGGAAGCCTCTCCTCACACTCTGCTGTGGGCTGCTTCAACCCATCCTCAGCAACAAAGGCATGCTCTCCAGTTCATTCTGGAAAGCCAGAAGGAAAAGACTACCCTCTGCCACTTCTAGACCTCTTCTCTGTCCCTTTCTGTTTTGTCTCTCTCACACACAAATATACATGCTCACACAAAAATACACAGATTTGGGGTTGATCTCAAAGAAAGCTTCTCCCATCTCTCTTCAAGAGATTTCCTTTTTTCTTTCTTTCCAAAAAGAATTCATGTCAGGGGCCCAACCCAACCCACACTCCCTTCCACACTCCCAAGGACCTCATAGCCGCCGAAGGCCCTTGTAGCTCATACTGAACCCACAGACTGAAACAGAACAGGGTATGTGAAACAGAGAGTCTTGACAATATTCGTTCACAAGTCCTGCTGACATAATCCTAGTCAGTATGGTCCAGAAAAAAATGTCACACCCACTGATGAGGACCAACAATCTTTGACACAGACAAAGAGACACAGACCCACAGAGGAAATGGGAGTGTGGGGGCAGCTCTCAGGCCACACAGCATGGCCAGCAAAGTTGGCACTAGAACTCCCTTCCTCGTGCTGTTTCTCACCAGCTCACTGGGGTTGACTCTGGCTCTGTAGGAAAGACCCAGCCACCATGAGGATGGTGAAGGGCCCAGGGACCAAGAGTGCCCATAGACCTGTGCTCAGGAGTCCAAGAAAATGGGTGTGGGTGGAGCTGTGAGGATCTACACTAAGGGGACTGTCCTTACCTGGGGTGTCCAGGAGCACAGTAAGGAACAGGAGAGCCCAGGTGGTCATGGTGGGGCAGAAAGGCCCAATGAATTACCTGAGGAGACACACTTAGGGCAGGATAGGCCAAGGGTTTTATACCCAGCCTGTTTGACTCCAGAGTCCAAGTTCTCACTTGCTCCAAACTGCCTCTATTTCTAGGTTTCTCCTGCAGAACTGCTTCCCTTTTCATAGCCATAAACTACTCCTCCTCTCAGTGGGTGTACTATGCTCTGGACACCTTGGTCATTGTGTGAACCCACACTAACAAAGAAGAAAGGGGCCCGGAAGATGAGTCATGTCTTTCTTTTTTGTGGGGGACTTGGTAAAACCAGGTTTTCCAGTAAGTTTTTGTGTGGGGTATTGAGGGGTCAGCATGAATCAAAGTCTCGGAACAGGACTCTGGGGTCCCTGGTGAAGAACTTGTAGGTAGATCTTTCATCTTCCTACTCATGGAGTACCAGGGACTGGTCAAGTCAGGCCCCCAAAGTTCCTACATGAAGGTTATTGTTTCTTTGTCTTCTTAAAAATTGTTTTGCTTTCTTCAAGGTCATGAAGAAATTCTCTTGTTTACTTCTAGGAATTTTATACCTTCAACTTCTACCTTTGGGTCTGTCCTCAGAACAGCTGGGTTGGACTTCTATTGTTTCCCAACAATTTGTGGAAAAGACATTCCTTGTTTTGAAATACTTTGACACTCTGGTCAGAAATCAAGTCACTTTAAATGCGACTCTGTTTCCAGATGATTTATTATAGAAATTACCAATCCAATCATAACAAAAACAAAGCAAACTGATTTTTAAAATGGGCACAACACTTGAACAGTTAATGCAATTCCTTCCTGCACAATGGAAGTTAATGATAGTCAATAAAGATTTGGAAAAATGCTTAACATCATAAGTCTTGAGACAACTGTATATTAAAACTACAATGAGATGATGGCATGAAAACAGGTAAAACTGAAAAGATAAGCTCTCATTTATATGTGGTCTCTGAAACAAAAGAATTTGTTCATGAAGTGAATGGAGTCAGAGACCAGAGGCCAAACTCAAGATCTAACAAGATGGCCAGGCTGCTCGTGTGAGTATCAAACCCAGCATTTGCTGGCAGAACCAGTTCCCAGCATTAAACAGAACCAGAATTAAAACAAAGCCCATTATTTTTGAATAGTCATGTTGGCCCCCAGGATTTCCCCTTTCAGGGAGGAAATTTTAAACTTAATCTATACCTTCCAGAAGAATAACCAATGGCAGCCCCCACAGCCCAGTTCAGAACCAACAGTTCAGTTTAAATGCTCCCAACACGGATGATCCATTCGGTGATGATGTGCCCGAGTAGTGGAAGACCAAAGCCCAAGCCACAGAAACAACTAGAGCATGGATGAGGCTATGCACCCTGAATAATATTTAAATCCATCTGATCATCAAGTGGGCTTTGCTTCTGTTTCAGCAAGACATCTTCCTTTTCTGTTTTCATTTTAATGGACGCAGTCTTGGAAGCATTGCAGAATAAAAGCCCACACATCTTTAGTCCTTCGGAGATTAAATGTTCACTAGAAAATCTGTCTTGTCCTGATGCACTGTTCTAAAATAAAGCTAGAACAGAGACTGGAAATATCATCGGGGTGTTTTGAAACATTTATAACAGGGGCCCCTCTGCTTTTATTCATCACCCCTATCATCATTTAAGTATAAAGCTCTATGAATGAAGGTACTTGTCAGGGTTAGCTGCAAGGCTGTGAGTGTTTTTTATTTTATTATTTTTTGAGATGGAGGAGGAGGTAGTTTTATTTTAAAGTTATGGGCTCTTTTCCCCTCTGATGGTAGCCTACTGCATCAGGTAAGAGCAGCAAGCCAGTCCTTTAGAATATGTCCCCCACTCCCTGTCTAACATGGGTATAGATGGCAAGCTTGACTGTTTGAACCAAAACAGAAACATCCAGCAAATATCCCAGCCCTGACTGATACTACTGCGACTTCCCTGCCAACTATAAAATCCTCCTTTCAAGATAACTCTTCTGATCATTATGGATGGCCTGTCTAGAAGCCTCAGAAGTCTTATGTTTTAGTAAAATATTTTTTGTTATTAAAGAAAAATCATAGGACAGTTTGGTGGTTGCCAGAGGGACAGGGTGGGAGAAATGGGTGAAGAGGGGTCAAAAAGCACAAACTTTCAGTTATAAGATGTAAGTTCTAGGGATGTAACAGAGAGCATGATGTTTGTACTTAATAGTTCGGTATTGCATATTTTAAAGTTGATAAGGGAATAGAGATCTTAAAATTTCTCATCAGAAGAAAGCAATTTGTAACTGTGTGATGATGAATGTTAACTAGACTTACTGTGGTGATCATTTCTTTATATAAACAAATCATTTCAGTGTACACCTGAAGTTACTGTAAATTTATGTTAATCATATCTCAGTTTTTAAATGACTGATACCTAAAATGCAAGGTTGTTTTGAGATACTAAAAATCATATTAAACAAGGGGTCAAAAAATATGAAAATCTGCAAAGACAGTGCCAAATACTTATGAGGATGTGGAGTAGATATGGAACAATGGGTACTTGAAAGTTTTTGGCAGGAGTATAAATTGGTACAATCATTTTGCAACTTGGCTTGACAATTTTTCTTGAAGTTAAACATACACATACCTCTGACTCTGTAATTCCACCCATGCTAACTGAAAAATACCATAAAGCAAAGATTATCCAAGAATGTTTGTATACATTATACTTTTAGATATATACTTGAAAGAACTGAAAACAGATTAAAAGAGATATTTTTATATCAATGTTTATATCAACATTATTCACAATAGCCAGAAATGGAAACTACCCAAGTGCTCACTACCAGATGAAAGGAAAAACAGTATGTGGTTTATATATACAATGGAATACTATTCAGCAATGAAAACGAGCTGATACATCCTACATCCTGGATAAACCTTGGAAACATTATGCTAAGTTAAATAAGTCAAAGGCGAAAGATAAATAAAGTACAGTGGAGGTTACCCAAGGGTGGGGGTAAGGAAATGAGGAGAATGAGGGAGTTACTGCTTAGTTGTTATGGAGTTTCTGTTTGGGATAATGAAAACTTTTTTTTCAATTTATTTATTTATTTATACAAGCACTGGGTACAGTCAGAAGCGGGAAGGTGAGAGAATTCACCAGAGCCAGAGCGGAGAGCAGAACAGACAGATTGACGAAGTACAATGCTGAGGGGAGCAGTGGGCAGCAGGAGAGGTCTGCGTGCCATGTGGGATCCTAGCCCGGTGACCGGGGATTGAACGGGTGCTGTAGAGGCTGCGGGCAGCTTCACAGTCCAGCTCTCAACCACTGTGCCACCAGGGGAGGCCCGAACACTTTTTTTTAATGAAAACATTTTTGCAAATAGAAAGAGTGATGTTTGCACAGCATTCAGTAACCTGAATTATATGGTTAAAATGGCAATTTTTGTACTGTGCATACTGTATCATAATAAATATTTTCAGAAAAAGAAAATGTACGCAGAACCTTTTTCCTAAGAGCCCAAAATTAGAAGTAAATCAAATGTCCATCAATGGGTAAATGTATAAACAAGTTAAGGTACAGCCACACAATATAAAATACTACTTGGTAATAAATAGAAATGGACTACTGATTCATGCAATAAAATAGATGAATCTCAAACACTGAGTAGAAAGGGGCCAGAAACAAGACTATATTCTGTAGGATTCCACTGACATCAAGTTCTACGACAGGAACAAAAAGTCAAACAATGGAAGGCAGTGAAACTGAAATAAAATAGAAGTTGAGAAAGCAAAGGATGAAGAAGGGGAAGCAACATTTATCACATCTTAGCAGCCCATGGGAAATTTAACTAAAAGATGACTGCTCTTCCATTAGAGAATTCTCTTTTTAATTACATGAAAAAAACAAGCCCCTCAATTTAACTGCTGTTCTTGATTATATCTCGGGAAATATTATTAAATATTCTCATGCTTGCACAAGAAAGAAAAACACCTATCAAAATTGTTTGGAATATTTTTGCTTTGCATTTATCTGTCTTATACTTTTGATAAGCATTCCCAGTGTTTCCAGTTTCAGGGATTTTGTATTTTTAGGTATCAGGTTTACTAAATGCTACCTCTACCTATTTACAACAATTATTTCCTTTACTAAGGACTTTTCACATTATCCAGTTTCTTTGATAGTTTGTGTAGATTACCTAAGTTTCTCTAAAAGTCACCAAATGTCCATTTAAGTATCAATAACCATTTTTCTTTCTTTGCAGTCATTTTAATTGGGATTTCAATCTTTGATTATGTTTTTGGAGATCCAGCTATCTAGCAACACCAGAAGACACAGAACGTTTATTCTTATCAGAGTCCTTTTGACATGGGCATGCAGGGTCACTGCCTGTCATTTTCTGGAATGATGATTTTAGGGGCAGGAAGGGCACAGAGCTGGTTCTGTGATCCAGCAGACAGGTAAAGGAGGAGTCCTGGAGCCGTTGGTGGCTTTCATTTAGCTTTACATATAGTGTGGCAAACAGCTACACCGGCAGGCACGAATGCCAGCAGGCCTCCTATCCCCCTAGCCCCCTGCAAGTCTTCACTCTGGGCTTCTCTGGCCTTCTTTCCCCCTTCTCTCTCACTCCCCTGCTTCTCTCCGTGACTTTAGCCAATACTCCTCCCATGGCCCACAGAAGTAAACAATACAGCTTACAACAGTGTAACAACTGCAGGTGCCCCATCAGTCAGGGCAATCCTAATGGTGGGAGGGCAGAAAAGCCTGAAAACCATTTGCCCTACAATTCTATTGATTTTATAACCTCTGGTCAGAAGTTATAACTTTGGCTCTTAGGATAACTTTCTATATGAGTGGGTCTATCCTTCAGTTTGCCATTCATTCTACTCTAGTTAAACTGTGAGCTCAAAACAAAAAGAACAAATCTCTGCCCGAACTCATTTTTTTTTTTTTTGGCACCTGGCTACTATTCATGCTACTTCAAATAACTGTCCTTTTACTTTTGAGGATGGTTTGAACTTCAAAGTTTGTGGTTAAAAAGGATGTGGCTATACCTTTGAAGAGTAGATCAGGGTTCAGAGGTGACTTAGTCTCTCAGGTGGTCAAATTTCCTCCCTTCCCGCCACTACCCAGGTCCAAGTGGAGCCAGCTGGGTCAATATGCAGCTCCTCAGTGTTCTCTGGTTTGCTCCCAGAATCCCCTCCTCCCAGAGCACTGTCTCCAAGGATCCCCTTAATTCAAGAGGTTTAGAAGTCACTTCTATCACCCACCTCAGTCCTTGACTATTAATTTTCTCCTGCTGCCTTAACAATTACCACAGGGCCTCCCTGGTGGCGCAAGCAGTTGAGCGCCACACTGTTAAGCTGTCTGCAGCCTCTGCAGCATGAGTTTGATCCTGGCTGGCCAGCAAGAATCCCATATGGCGCAGCAGCCCTCTCCTGTCTCGCCTGCTGCTCCCCTCAGCAGTGTATTTCATCAGTCTGCCTGTTCTGTTCCCCACTCTGTCTCAGGTGAATCCTCTCACCCTCCCGCGTATCTGGCCTGTACGCCAGTTCTTGTATAAATAAATAAATAAATCTGTAAAAAAACAAAACCAAAAAACAATTACCACAAACACAGCATAGTAACCCATTTGTTGCCTGACAATTCATAGGTCAGAAATCTGGGTGGGCTCATCTGCTTCCTCCTGCTCCGCACAAGGGTGAAATCTAGCTACTGACTCTTGTCTAGGAAAAATCCACTTCAAGGCCCACAGAAGTAAACAACAGAACTTTTAACAATGTAACAAATGCAGGTGCCCATCAAGCAGGGCATTCCTAATGGTAGCAGGGCAGAAAGCCTGAAAACTATTTACCCTACAGTCCACACCCCTCAGGGTTTTCTGCTATGCAGTCTACATATACGCTATATACAATTTTCCCTTAACAAACATAAACACTGCAGTCATGGCCAACAAAAGAAAATATATACATCACAATATAACTGAACACAAAACAAATACAGCAGAACACAAATGAGTCCAGGCAGGGCACCAACCGAGTGGCAAAAGACAATTATTGGCACCAGATGATCCAACTCTTCTGCTGCCTAAGGCATTGCTCATGCAAGGGAGGGGAAGCACTCAGGCATCTGCTGTCACGTTACAGGGCAGAGAGAGGGGCACCCCAGACCCCCCCAAACCTGCCTGCTCTAAATAGGTTCTGCCATCTGCCGCATCAACACAAAACATACGACTTTTTTTTTTCATATGAGACTTTAATGGGAAGCAACTTTAATACAATTAGGAAACAATACAGGAAAGGCAAAGAACATAGTTTCTAAATCAAGTACCCAAAGTTACCCGCCCCCTCGTGGATAAAACTCCATCCAAATGGGATTGGCCCAGAGCAAGGCCCCAAAGCCTGCCACAAGTCTAAAGCATCTTCCAGTGGGGACCCACAGAAAAGGGTCAGAAACAACCAGACAAATCTGGAGGGAAAAGAGCAAAATCAAAATCAAGACAAAAACCGCCATTGTCACCTCCCCACAGGTCTCTCACCTACATCTGTGTCACCCAGTCCATGACCAAAAGGCAAGTGTAGTTTCCTCACATGTCTCTCGTCTCTATATGCCTCCTTCAGGGCTCCTTCTGGCTCTCCATCCTGCTTCCTTCCTTGCTCAGTCTCCGCTACAGCTTCTTCTCTCCCTGCTCAGCTCCATCCTCCTTTTGCGTGGAGCAGGGAACCTGGAACCTCCCTATTTCCTGGGGACCACCCTGTTAAAATCTCCACTTTTAATTTTCATTCCACCATATCTATGGTGGCACAGATGTCAGGGTATATAGTCTTAGGAGGCAGTCTTTTTTCAGGGTTACAATGTGTATAAGAGAAGCAACAATTAGTCAGCAACATTGTCCATGAATGTCCAGTAGGACAGTTTTCCATTCTGGAAAACAGTCCATTATCCAAGCCAAAAGAAAAAAAAAAAAAAATCTGGAGTCATTCGCTAAAACAAGACAGCAAATATATTAAAATCACAGGAAAAAAAATGTAAATAGGCTCAACTTATGTAAAAAACAAGTTTTCTCAACCTTGATTTCAAACTGTTTCAACAGCATAGCAAAAGTTTGCAAACTAAATCTACTTTTTAAACCATATTACCCATCTTCGCATAAAATCACAGGGCAGAATAACTGAACAGCAATTTTAGCTGGCTTTGTTGGAATACTCCATATAGGATCAGAGCAAACTCTTGACATCTGGTCCACATAGGCTTCAAGAACAAAGTTGGTCTCACCAGACTCCACCTGGGCTTCCTCTTCTCGAGGGTACCAGGGCTTTTTCGTTTTCTGGGTTGTCCAGTCCTGCCAATGGAGGCAAGCTTCCTCACCTTCTTTGGAGGTTTCTGGAACCCTACAAACAAAACAGCAGGTTCTCCTCTTCTTGGTTCAGCTCTATTTCAACTTCCTGGAAGAACTCCATTCAAAGCCACACAATGAAAGTCATCTCCAATTGTTTATGTTTTAAGCAGAAAAAATACCTATGGAAGTTATGCAAAAACAGACACTGACATGAGTAGTAAAAATTACTACCACTATTTTCATGCTGTGTTGGTATCAAGGGGTAAGAAAACACAAACACAAGTTAGCTCTGCTGAAAAAAGAAATAATAATAATTTAACATTGCTGCAGGTCCTGGTCAGTCAAAAGAAGAAAACTTTGTTGAATCAAAACAAAACGCAACAAAATTTCCAGTATTATGTCAAAACTTAGTAAAAATCAGGTGTATCTCCAACAGTCTTTTCAATCCTTCATAGTAAAAATTTTTTAACCCATCAAAAGTTCCATCAATAGGAATCTGTTGAGGCCTGTCCCCCCTATTTTTTTACAGAAACAATTTCTGTAGATATCAACAAAGTATACAATATTACAAAGGCGACAATCACCACTGACAATTTACATACCTATCAGGTACTGAGAGGTTGTATACATGTTTTAGAAAACCAATGTTAACATTTCTATACATGTCAAAGTTTTACCATTTTCCCAAGTGACAAGGCTTCCCTTCTAGTTTTACTTTACTGGGTAAACCAAATAGGACAAATTCATCAAATGCCTTTCGCAGGAGGAAAGGGAGAAACTTTGTGGAGTGTCTCAGGAGTTCTACTGAGGTTCCACAAAATTTCCTTAGATCAACCAAATGACAGGCTACCAAATTTTTTACTTGAATTTAAATTTCTGGGAAGTTTTGCCATAAACATCAGAAAACAACAGCAACAACAATATTCAATCTCTATGAAGGCACCGGCTTAGCTCAGTAGTACAATGTTGACAATCAAACCATAACCTTTAGTTTGTTTCTCATAACTGGAGACTATTTTTTTCAATGTCTGTAGGCACCATGTATACCAATTTTTCAACCTCTAGAGGCCAAGACAGTTAGACACAAGGACATACAGACATACAACATATAGACAGTTTTTTTCTAGTTATGACACATGGAATATCTTATGTAACTGCACTTTTGCTCCATAGGCTCAGACAAAAATCTCAAACTCCAAAAAAATGTGGAGTGTTGCCAGCAGAAATCACAGGTTCCAGTTGTCATCCTGTTATAGGGCAGCCCCGATACAAAATGGGATGCTTGACTGCGGGTCCTCACCCACGTGCTTAAAAGGACTTATCAATACTCTGCTGCAGGCACACACAAAAGGTTAATAAAAGGTTTATTTACAAGGGAAGGGCAAATGAGGAAATGTACAGCTCAGGATGAAAAATGGGAGACAAAGTTTTAAATGCGTCCTACCCGATGCGCCAATCTGGAATCCCAAATGGCACTCTGAGAGCTGGCCGCGAGCCAGGAGCCATGAAGCCAGGAGGCGAGTGACAGAGCGAGAGACCCCAAGGCCCACGTGTTTGGTTTTTATACCCAACCTGGCTGCTTAACTCCACCCTCAGGTCCCAGCCACCTTCCCTTTGATGGTGATGGGATTTGTCTTTCCCAATGTCCTGATGACTTTGGTCTGGAGTGGGGGTGCAGTCCACAAAGCCTGTATGGGATCAGCTCAGAATATCCTTTCCCCCTAACAATCCTACAAATCTAAAACTTTGGAAATAGGAAGAAACAGTTTTATTAATTACAACAGTTATACAGCCTTGTTTATCACTTCAGAGTTTTCAGTGTTCAAGCCTTTTTATTAGAAGCCAATCCTGGGGTATCCTGTACAGCAACTGAAAGAGCAAAATCATCAGTTAACTTTTAACAAAAGGAGTCGGACCAGACAGGCAATACTTGGGTTTCCTGGAATATAACCTGAAAAAGCAAAATCAAGATATCAGCAATTAATTTTCAATTAAAAGAAGTTATCTCCTTACTTCTCTTAGCCACTCTGGGACAAAAGCTGAAAAAGTAGATTCAACATCAAAGCACAGATTACACCTCCCCCACAATAGGGAGGGACAACAGCAACAACACAGGTATGAAAACCTGGTACAGTTACATCATGCACCATAAAGAGTGCTTTCCACAAGACCTTCCTCAATACTTCCAGAAGCAGAAACTTAGAATCTTGTCTTACACCAGCAATTGAACAAATCCAGGATTCAAATGGCAAACATGCCCAAAACAAATTGTATAGACAAAATTCACAGCTGCAAATCCTTTCAGACTCAGACAAAATCTTTTTAATTTTTCTGATCTAGACTTTGCAAAATTCAAGTGATCTCCAAGAATCCATCAAGGCTACCAGCAATTACCAGTTACTGCTTAAGGCTACTCTTTCCTTAACACCCAGGCATACATTTGCTAATTTAAACACCACTGCTCCACAGTTGGCTTGCAAAACCCCTCAGGCAGAGGTCAGGAAGTAGTCGAAGTCAAAGCAACATATCACTGACCAATCATTATTGCCTTTAGAAATGCTAATGAGACAGCAGAGATCACAGAAAGAAAAAAGTCCAAAGTCCTAGCAACAAGATCCTCTGAGTTTTACAAGAGCCTGCCAAGTGGCCACAAGGTCCAATGTACTACCTAATCCTTTGAGTAAAACTGCTACACAGAACAATTTTCACAAAATCAAATTGCTTAGCAAGTGACTACAAACAAATTACAGACAGACACACAGAATCTTCACAAAGCCCAAGCCAGTTTTTCAATAGAAAATCTACATATGAAACAAACACACATGAGAAACCAAAAATCACATTAGCACTTACGGTAGCCAGCGCCATAGGGAAGCCCAGTTTCCCATGGGGCTGACTAACCATGGATGGCTCTGTCCTAAATCACGTTGGGCACCAAATCTGTTACAGGGCAAGGAGAGGGGCACCCCACATTCTGTTATAGAGCAACCCCGATATTAAACGGGTTCCTGGCTGTGGGTCCTCACCCGCGCGCTTTAAAGGGACTTATGAATACTCTACTACAGACACACACAAAAAGGTTAATAAAAAGTTTATTTACAAGAGGAAAGGAAATAAGGAAAATGTACAACTCAGGGAGAAAATAGGGAAATAAAGTCTTTAATGCGTCCTACCCGATCCGACGACCTGGAAACCCAAAGTCACTCTCAGAGCTGGCCGGACGCTGCGAGCTGGTGGAGAGCCAAAATGGGGTCCCCCAAAGCCCACGTGTCTGCCTTTTATATCCACCTGGCTGCTTAACCCCACCCTCAGGTCCCAGCCACCTTCCCTTTGGTGGTGATGGGATTTGGAGTTCCCAGTGTCTTTGGCTTTGACCTGGGGTGGGGGGGTGGGGGTGGAGTCCACAAAGCCTATATGGAATTTGCTTTGGGACATCCTTCTCCCCCTAACAATTCCACAAACCTGCCTACTCTAAATGGGTTCTGCCATCTGCCGCATCAACACAAAACATATGAGACTTTAATGGGAAGCAACTTTAATACAATTAGGAAACAACACAGGAAAGGCAAAGAATATAGTTTCTAAATCAAGCACCCAAAGCCACCTGTCCCCTCATGGGTAACAGTCCATCCAAATGGGATTGGCCCAGAGCAAGGCCCCAAAGCCTGCCACAAGTCTAAAGCATCTTCCAGTGGGGACCCACAGAAAAGGGTCAGAAACAACCAGACAAATCTGGAGGGAAAAGAGCAAAATCAAAATCAAGACAAAAACTGCCATTGTCACCTCCCCACAGGTCTCTCATCCACATCTGTGTCACCCAGTCCACGACCAAAAGGCAAGTGTAGTTTCTTCATGTGTCTCTCTGCTCCATGTGCCTCCTCCAGGGCTCCTTCTGGCTCTCCATCCTGCTTTCTTCCTTCCTCAGTCTCCTCTACAGCTTCTTCTCTCCCTGCTCAGCTCCACCCTCCTTTTGGGTGTGGAACCTGGAAACTTCCTATTTCCTGGGGACCACCCTGTTACAGTCACACTCCAGGAGCCGTTAGGCTTCCTGGCCTTCTCTGGCTGTAGTCTTACCACAAGCCACACACCGAGTCCCCCCCCCCCAGGATGTGCTCACTCTTGGATTGGCAATTCTGTGCTCTTTGGAGGTGACCACTGGAGAGGTAGGAAGGGACAGTGCAGGATCTCTATGATCCAAGCACACGGGGTAAAGGAGGAGTCCTGGAGGCCTCAGTGGCTTTTCAGGCTTTTATTGGGATTTTACTGGGTACACAGTGGGGGGGGGGCGCACCGCGGGCGGGGGAGGGAGGGGACAGGAGGCTGGCAGGCCTCCTAACCCCCAGCAAGTCTTCACTCTACCTGGGCCCTCCAGCGTTCTCTGGTGGCCTTGTTCTCTGCTGCTCTTGTGGTTCAGCGTCCCTGTGACGCTGCCCTCATAAGCCCAGTCTTAGCCCAGGTGAATCCCATCTACATATGCCCACACCCTACTCCAGGTGCCTGCCATCAGGCATGCATTCAGGGCCTCAAGGATCCATCATCAATCCTAATGGTGGGAGGACAGAAAAGCCTGATGCTTTTTATTTATCCTACACTGCCCAATCCTCAGGGTTTTCTGTCTGCGGTTGCTCAACACTCGGCTTTCATAGCCACTAATGTGACACAGACCCCTGCACTCAGGCCAGACCTCTGCACATGCACATGGGTCAGGGATCCGTGGATACAAGCTCCACATGGGACTATGAAAGCTGAGTGTCTTCACTCTGGGCTTCTATGGTGTTCTTTCTCCCCTGCCTCTTCTCCTTCTTCTGTTTCTCTTGGCAGGTATCTCTATACTGAACCATGGCCCTTAGAAGTAAACCACAGAAATTTTAACAATGTGAAAAATGCAGGTGCCCCATGAGGCGAGGTGAGGCAATCCTAATGGCAGGATGGCAGAAAGGTGGGAAAGCCATTTACCCTACAACTTCATATACATTGCTCCATTCTTAATCATAGCTGTAAAATACATTCAGAATGTGCACAAAACAAAATGAACATCTCAGTGGTTTATTATGAAGCAAATACTCATGTAACTGCCACCCAGGTCAAGAGCCTGCCAGGGTCCCTGAGGTCCGTCCCCACCCCCCCACCTTGCCCTTAATGATAATCATAGTCTTGTTTTTCTTTATAGTTTTACCATCTGAGCACATACTCTTAAACCCCAGGGTTCCATTTTTTTCTCGTTTTGATAAATATATAAATAGGAACATATAGAATGTATTCTCTAGTGTCTGACTTCTTTGAATCAACCTCAACAGGTGTGAGTTTCACACACTTTGTCCTGGCTATGAGGTGTTTGTTCCTTTTTGGAGCTGAGAATTATTTCATTGTGTGAATGTTCCATAATTACCCATTCTCCTGTTGATGCATGTTGGAGTTGTTAGCAATTTTGACCTATAGATACACAGGAATTATCTTTCTTTTTTTCTAATTTTATTGCAATATAATTCAAGTATACTCACCTGCATATATTAAAGTATGTAACTTTATCAGTTTTGATACATGTAGACACCTGTGAAACCATCACAACAGTCAAAAAAGTAAGCATGTCTATCGGCTTCTTGTCTACTTTTGGATGGATGGATAGATGAATGGATGTATGGGTGCATGGATGGGGAGGATGGATCGATGGATGAATGGATGACTAGAAAGACTCTCACATAGTGTAGTTTCCTCTCACCATTTTGGATGTACCTCCTTGTATGCCTTCTAAAATAATGCTAGACTATTCATACATTAACTCACTCAAAGGGCCTGTTCTGGTGCCTGGGCAGTCTGGCAAAGCCAGAAGCTTGACTAATTGTTGAGAAATGACCAGCATGCCCTGCATTGTGTGTTGTACAGAAGTCCCTAGATGCACCACTCCGGCCAAAAAATGACAGATGAAATGGGAGGACTGTTTCTTAAGCCTCTCCTTACTGCTTATCAGATACACTCCTGACCACAGCCACCACCAGTTGAGTCACAGTTCAGAGTACGTCAAAAAAGAGATCAGTAGTTTCTCAAATAGTTTATCAGATCTCATTTGAGCTGCCCATGACCACTTACTCAAAGTTCCCAAGCCGCAAGAGGAGCACACCTTTACCAAGGCTTCTGTTCTGAGAAATTAATATTTTACACCACATTTTATTGCATCTTTTGCTCTCCTTCACATTACTTCTTTTTTTTTTTTTTAGCAATTAAATTCTTTATCATTTTGGAGGGAAAAAATAGGGGAAAAGTCACATGTCAATAATCAATGATGCCAAGCCTCCAAGACATAAAAATTTCCCTGTTTTAAAAGGGATGTCTTCCTCAGTTTCTGTTTAATCAGTATGAATAAAAAGCAGCTGCTCCTTTACCAGCAAAAAACTGACCTATGTCTGGGAAAACAATATGTACTCAGAAGAAACTAACCCAAGGCTGGAAGACCAAACAATTCAAGTGTGAAGAGCTGAAGCTTCCAAACACAGCCACTGTTTTCTGTCATGCATCTTCATCTCAGTGATGACATGGCCACTGCCCAAGTGATGACATGGCAGGGATCCCAGCATGAAGCAGCAGCAGAAGTCTATGAACACTGTATGGTGACAGTGGCTCACAGTCTCCAGACTCATAGCTCGGTGTGGTGGGCTTCTGCTTTCAACAATTCACTGGGCTTCATGAAGATGCCTTCCGTAGCTTTCCAATAGTTGTTCTGACTTGGCTGGGCCATGCCATGCACCTCTTTTTGTCCACTGATGGGTCGACCATATTGTTCTCCCGTGACAGACAGCAGAACCTCAGTGGAGGAATGCTTGAACCGCACTTCTCCATCTCTCACCCAGTAGGGCCCATTACAGAGCACTGTCCAGTCATCCAGATAATCACCTTCTCCTTCCTCACCAAAAGCACTCACTTCCTGGTTTCTAGAAAGAGGTGAGGTAAAGTGGTGACTATGGAGATTTCAGCCAGTGTTGACATGTGTCAGCCTGATGGGCTGGCCACATTTGATGGGGGTTCCCCTCTCACATAGTCTTCCCCCGTATCCTCCAGTAACTGTTGCTGTCATCCACAGAGGTTACACCCCTGTCACTGATTGTTGCCCACTACCTGACCCATAGCGCATGTCGTGTGAGTGCAGTCGCACGTTGTGGCACGTATTGAGAAGCTTCACCACAGAGCCGCACATAACCACAGGCACATTGGATGCTCCTATAACACTCCAGAAACCCCCAAACAACAGTAATGGCACCACAGCCATCCCGGCAGCTTCGCCGAGCCCCCACATTACTTCTTACAACTCTCCCACCCCAGCACTACCCTGATAAGGGTCCCCTCCTTTTAAGATGCTCCAAAGTTAATGGCAACTTCCATCTCTGACTTCTATGGCTGATGCAAATCCACAGGCCTTCCAAATGTTGTACTTAAAACCCACTCTGAGCCCTCTCTCTCCCTTGCCCCACCATCACCTCCATCCCAGAATGACCAAAATGACTCTGGCTTCCCTTTTGGCCTCACCTGCATGTTGTCTGCTGTCATTGGGTGTCCCAGTACCTGACCCTTGTCACATCCACTGCCCTCCTACCTCATATCACAGGATTGGAAACACTGATCCCACCTTTCTGGAACTTTATTTCCCAGCTGGACACTCCATGTTTGGGGACACCTGCTTCTCCCTTAGTACTGATGATTCACACCAGCCTGCCTCACCATGAAACCCAGACTGGACAAAGTCTATACTAACCAATTACATAGTTGGTATATTTGCTAGTATATTTGAGGAGGGGGAGAAATGTTCCTTTCTTTTGTTTCATTATTTTCAGGCCCATTTTTTAAAGTACAAAAACTGAATAATGGTCATACATACATAAATCAAATAAAAAATCACCATAACCAACAAGTTGGTATACTTCCTGCCAGTCTTTATTAGATTTCTCATTATTGATCCACGTTACTGAGCATACCAATCTGTGCATGAATTTGGGGGAGTGACATGTATCCATATTCTGCCCTTGTGGGCCATGACTGGACTTCATACCTTTACAAGTTGCTCTCCCACGATGACTGCAACTCGTTCACCTACCAGTCAGGGGCTTGGTGGTAGCAGTCCCTCTGCACTGCTCCCAGGACCTGCAGGGTGTGACAGTCTCTGGCAGGGCTGCAAAGCTGGGTTGTATCCCCTGGCACCCTGTGGCCCCCAAAGCACTGAGGGCTCTATCTTGAAATGAACAGAAACACTCATGCCTCTCTGAGGTCTCATAGTGTTCGGTTACCCAACAAACATGTCCCAGGGCCTTTGCTGAAGCATCTCGTTCACAGACGTCCTTACTCTGGGTCTTGAACAAGAGTCCCTGGGGCTAGGCTGGGGGCAGACCTGGATGTTTTCAGAATTGTCCAATACTCTGCATGGCCTTGAGGCCAATCTGGGGCTCTGCTAAAGGCCAAGCTCAGCATTGGTTGCTTCCCAGCTGAAGAAGATGTCTCTCCCAGCAGTCACTCAGATGGCCTGCAGATGGTACCCCCCAGCATTCACCAGAGTATACTCTGACTCTGAACCCAGCTTTAGACCACATCAAATTACTTGGCAGGGCCTCCCTGGTGGAGCAAGGGGTTAAGACACAAACTATGAAGCTATCCTCAGCCACTACAGCATGAGTTTGATATCCGGCCAGGGAGCTACACACATGGCACAGCAGACCTCTCCTATCTCACCCACTGCTCACCTCAGCAGTGTATTTCAGTCAGTCTGTCTGTTCTGTTCCCCACTGTCTCCGGTGAATCCTCTCACCCCCTGCCACACACACCACTGGCCTGTACCCCAGTTCTTGTATGCATAAATAAATAAATCATAAAAAAATTTACTTGGCAGATGCTAATTGAACCCTACTCCACATCATGGTCCTCCAAGCACTAAGGACAAAAAGGTGGTAACTTGCCATGGGACCTGCCATCGTGGAGATTACAAATCAGCAGGAAAGAAAGACAAGAATCACAAAAATAAGTGTAAACTATAATTAACAATAGTTAAAATGCTATAAGATCAGCTCTTTGTGGAAAATAGCATGAGGTCTTATTTGGCTGCAATAAAGAAACACCTTCACCAACAGACCACAACAACATCTCTAGGTGTATGGTACTTGGGATGCAGAGAGACAGATGCTCTAGGTATTAAAAGGTCAAGGAGGGCACTGTGGGGTCCCCTTATCTTCGCACACCACTTCTGCACCTTACTCCTGATCTCCACCTTCTGGTCAATGGCATCATTGCATTCCTGGCTGCCAGGCATGTTTGCAAGGCCCTGCCAGGTCTGGAAGTGTCCTGCTGAGCAGAAGCATGGGATAGAGCATTTGCCAGCCAGCATGAAATCATGCTGTGTTGAAGGCAGTGGCTGCGTGACAGCTTGTGAACCGGGGGGACTGTGGTGAGCAGCGCTCCTTGTCACCCACTATGTACATGACCTTGTGCATGAAACAAACAAACCTCTGTGGTCCTAGTCACTAAACACTGGGGTTTGGTGGTCATCATTTCCTCAGATTGAGTCTCCTGGTGGCCTAGGGGTGAGTCTGTTGTGTTTTCTCAGCAGGACAACCAGCTTCCTAAGAGCAGGGCCACCTGATACTCCCCCAGGGGGTATTCCCATCCCTGGAGATTGGCCCAGCAAATGTGGAGAGGAACCCGGGACTCTGAATTACTGCGTGGTCCACAGCCTCCCTACCAACAGCAACACTAACCTGTACTATGCTCTGCACTGTGACATGTAATGGAGGCTGAATAGTTCAATTGCTCCCAGACATTAAAGAACACATGAAAGTAAAAAATCTTACCTAACTTTTTCTCCCTGAGGTTTTTTTTTTTTAAGATTTATTTATTTATGCATACAAGAACTGGGGTACAGGCCAGAGGTGTGGGAGGTGAGAGGATTCACCAGAGACAGCGTAGGGAACAGAACAGGCAGATTGACTGAAATACACTGCTAAGGGGAGCAGCAGGTGAGTCAGGAGAGGTCTGCTGTGCCATGTGAGTAGCTCCCTGGCTGGAGATCGAACTTGTGCTGCAGAGGCTGCAGACAGCTTCATAATTTGCGTCCTAACCCCTTGCACCACCAGAGAGGCCCTCCCCGAGGTTGTTTTTACAGAGAATGATAGAACAACCTGGAGCTTAGCTCCAGAACCAGCTGGAAACTGAAAACCCAGAGAAAAAAGTAGCTTCCCAGAGGTGGAGCACCTTAAAGAAATTGCATCCGGGCCCTGGACTCCTGTCATTAAAAAAAAAAAAGGCTTTTTTCTAATCTGTACATTAGTGGAATCATTCGATCCTATGACTACTAGTGGAATATGGTTACTTCTTTTGATCTTTGGCTCTTGTTTCTTAAATTACTTCATCAACTTGTTCTCCAAAAGATTATAATATTCAAGGGATGTCAAATCCATGGGACAGACTTACAGGATGGTGACCTTGGGTCTCCTTATTCGCAAGGGTCCTGATAGCTACTCTTACCTCCTAATGGTGGGGTCTTGTCTGTTCAAACATGGTGTCAAACATTCAACAACTGCAGGTAACAACCTGTCCCAAATCCAGAGTCCTATGTCTCCCTTGGGCTGAGGGAGAACTTTACTCCTCACACCTGTAGGGAGGGAACCACACCCACGCCCAACAGGAAGTAGCTAGAAAAGATTGAGACCATCATCCCTCTACTCCTTTAAGAAATAAAGAGAGGAGGGCCTCCCCTGGTGGTGCAGGTGGTTGAGCGCAGTGCTGTGAAGCTGTCCCCAGCCTCTGCAGCACCGGTTCGATTCCCAGCCACCGGCGAGGGTCCCACATGGCAAGACAGACCTCTCCTGCCTCGCCCGCTGCTCCCCTCAGCATTGTATTTCGCCAGTCTGCCTGTTCTGTTCCCCGCTCTGTCTCCGGTGAATCCTCTCCCCTCCCGCATCTGGCCTGTACCCTGCATAAATAAATCTTAAAAAAAAGAAATAAAGAGAGGGGAGGAGGGATTAGTGTCAAAACAAGGGAGGGGGGTGGGAATTGCATGGGGACTATAACCAAGATGAAAATGCATACATTGTGCAAAAATGAAAAATGATATAAAGAATATATAAAATTTAAAATATACAGCTTTAAAAAAAAGAATAACCATGAAAGAAAGGAGGGAGGAAGAGAGGGAAGGAGGGGAAAGAAAGAAAGAAAGAGAGAAAGAGAGAGAGAGAGAGAGAGAGAGAGAGAGAGAAAGAGAGAAAGAGAGAAAGAAAGAGAGAAAGAAAGAGAGAAAGAAAGAGAGAAAGAAAGAAAGAAAGAAAGAAAGAAAGAAAGAAAGAAGGAAGGAAGGAAGGAAGGAAGGAAGGAAGGAAGGAAGGAAGGAAGGAAGGAAGGAAGGAAGGAAGGAAGGAAGGAAGGAAGGAAGGAAGGAAGGAAGGAAGGAAGGAAAGAAAGAAAGAAGGAAAGAAGGAAAGAAGGAAAGAAGGAAAGGAAGGAAGGGAGGAAGAGAGAATGAAAGAGCTCTTGGGGGGAGTGAGACCGAAACAGCCCAGGACAGACACAGCGGGATGGCACTCAAGGGTAGGACTTTACTATCCCGTTGTCTTCATCAGGTTGGTAACTAAGAGGTTAAATATAAATATAAAAGGGGCCAAAAATCTCTGAGGGGAAGTATGAGGTAAACTTCAGTCTCCCCCCAAGCCCCTCCCCCCCCCCCCAGAAAACCTCTGTGCACCTTCTGTGACAAGATGGCCCAACACCACTTGTTTAAACTCTCTACCTTGGTTTCACCTCCAGGGTCCTGTTATCACTACACAGTCTTGCTAAACAAAACCCCGGGCAGAACCAACTCAAAACCCCATCACGAGCTCCCTTCTAAACATACATATCAGCAACCTCAAACCTAGCGCCGTTCTCCCTTGAATCAGTCTTCCTCAGGTGTGTGCTATCTCTGGCAATAAGAGTCTCATTTTCATCTCACCCACTCTGACTCCCCTACAGATCCTTCCTGCACAGAAGTCAAGGACGTCCGGGGCCCCTTGGCACCCCAGGCCTCAACATGTGTGAGAAACGAACTTGTATTGTGAGAAGCCACTAGATTTAAGGGCCCTGTTAAACCCCCCTGAGCAGTCACACCCCAGCACACACCCGCCCCCACCCCCGAGACAGCCATTTGAGAATCCACTCTGCACTCCTACAGGCCTGACTGTATCCAGACTGAATCCAACGGAGCTTGTTTATTTACCACTTACTAAGACAAACATAGACCAGGCCCACATTCCTGAGGCTGAATGGAAGGGCCAGGGCTCCCAGTCTTGGGTCACACACTTGCAGTCAGCTCTATTTGTGGTATTGACCAGGCCTTGAGGTCAACAAAAACAACACAAATTCTATGTGACTTCAAGGGTGTCAGTTGGCCATCCTGTGTCTGACCGCTGTCATCGTGACATTATTTCCTGTGCTGCCTGAGTGCTGCGTGCTCCCTGGATTGTAGAGGCCTTCTGAGCCTACTTGGGAGGAGGGGTCCTCTGGAATCAGAATGTCTCATGGCTCAGGAGCTGATGCCCTCCACCTTACACAGAGTGTCTGCCCTGGCAGATGGTGAGCCTGTCCCTGGGGTGCACTGCCCAGTGGGCCTGACCCCAGAGCCTGTGTGGCTGCAGGACGGTCTCTCCCGAACCACCAGCTAAGTCCCAGCCTCTCCTGGAGGGGACCCCAGGAAAGGAAATATGAAAGCATTCCCCAGACAGGACTGCCTGAGTGTCACTCAGGAAATCTCAGCCCCCACAATTCCTGTCTCAGACTCTTGGGGCATTTTGTTTTCTCTGTTTCATGTAAGAGCTCTTGTGACTAATGGCAACCCTGTGTCCATAGAAATAGGGAAGTTTTCTGGGGGTGGGAATGTAGTGGGGATGGTGGGTAGGTGGCCTAGAAGGGTCCTGGGTTTGGCCCTCCGGTCCTTGCCCTGGGTCAAGAGCCAAGCAGGAAGCTCTTGAGAGCATTGCTCTTAAGAGAACAGAGGTGGCCTGAGAGGCCTGGGGTGGAGCTGGAAGGGGGATTACTCTAGCTGCCCTGTCCCTGCCTCAGTTTCCCTCCCAGAACCTAAAGAGGTGGGATTAGATATAGAAATTCAAAAGCCCACTGCTTGGAGGAACTCAAGAGCCCGGCCCACAGGAGTTAGGTCAGAGGGTAAAGGGAGCAGAATCAAGGCATCGGGCAGGAGACCAGGACCAGAGAGGCTTGGGGGGAGGGAAGGCAGGAGTGTCACTGCTGAGAAGAGGTGGGGATCAAGCACCTGCAGGGCTCTCCAGGGCAAAGGCAAACATTGAGATCGATGCTACTCCCACAGAGCCCTGCCCCCCACCCCCGCCCCCAGCTATAAGGGCCCCCACCCCAAGCACAGTGTCCAGGCTGTGGAGGGATCATGGCCAAGTCGCACCTGCTGCCATGGCTGCTGCTGCTGCCCACACTCTGTGGCCCAGGCACTGGTGAGTCTCCCCAGCTCTCCTCGCTTCTCTCCCACCTGGGGCCAGGTGTGGAGGAGACAGTAGGGCTATCCCCATCACTTACTGAGCACTGCTTTGTGCCAGGCATAATCTCCAATCTGTACACTATCCTCATTGTAAAGACAAGGAGGTTGGAAAGATGTAAAGATGGGCCAGTGGGCACTAGAGCAGGGAGACCCAGGGTTGTCTGACTCCCATGTATTTAATGTCTGTGAGCGCCCAGTAAAACTGGGTTTGGTGGGTGGGTGAAGTCAAGGTGCTAAAAGTGGTCTGGATCCCAAGGTTATTCTGGCCCCAAATAGAAGCTGTCGGGACCACCTCATCCGTGGCCTGTACCCAGGGCCCCAAATTCTGGTGCCAAAGCCTGGAGCAAGCACTGCAGTGCAGAACCCTGGGGTACTGCCTACAGGAAGTCTGGGGAAATGCGGAAGCCGTGAGTACCACCCAAGAATAGATAGACGCCAAAGGGCTCGGAGAGAAGGTGGTGGGTAGGCTCTGGATAGACCTGAGAGGTTGGAGCCCCCATAGGGGATAGGATGGGTGAATGGGATGGGATGGGATGGGATGGGGTGTGATGGGGTGTGATGGGGTGGGGTGGGGTGGGATGGGATGGGATGGGATGGGGTAGGGTGGGGTGGGGTGGGGTGGGATGGGATGGGATGGGATAGGATGATGGATGGATGGATGGGATGGGATGGGGTTGGGTGGGGTGGGGTGGGGTGGGGTGGGGTAGGGTGGGATGCTATGGGATGGAGAGCAGTTGCCTGTGCCTTGGAGCACCCTGTCAGTCTTTACCTAAAGAGCCTCATCTACCTGTGCTGGGATCATGCCTCCATATATACCCCCACATTGGGGCTCCCTTCCCAGGATGACCTGTGCCAGGAATGTGAGACCATCGTTCCGCTCCTCATCAAGATGACCAAGGAGGTCATTTTCCAGGTGATGAAACACAGATCCTGGATGCAGCCTGGGGTTCAACACTTGAGAAAGAGCAGGGAGAAAGGGTTAAGCCGTAAATGGGCTGGCTCCAGGCTGAGGATGTGGCCTGGCTGAGGACTCTAGGCACCTCCTGACCAGTGGAAAGCCCTGGCCCAGAGCTCAGCAGCACAGCTAGGGATGGTCTTTCCTGGGGGAAAATGTGGACAGCTGCTTAACTCCTTGGCACGCTGAACTCTGGTGCCCTGGGAAAGGGTGGCCACTGTGCCCTGGTGGTGGCCCTGTGTGTGGGGACTTGGAAGCGGGGGCCTTGGAGGGGTCAGACATCAGAGAGGTCAGGCTGACTCTCTCGCCTCTGTTCTTGTTGCCCCCTCTGCATCCCAGAACACGATGCGGAAGTTCCTGGAGCGTGAGTGTGACAACCTCCCCTTGAAGCTGCTCGTGCCCCAGTGCCACCAAATCCTCGACTTCTACTTCCCGCTGGTCATCAGCTACTTCCAGGACCGCATTGTGAGGGCCCACCCACACCACTTCCAGCCTGCCCTCCCAAACTGCACCCAATGCCCACTCACACCCACAGTTACGCACATAACCCAACCATCCAACACACACCCCTCACACTCTTACCCACATTCTCACATTTTACCCACTCTTAGACCTGCCTACAATAAGGCCGGAAGACTCAGTGCCCTCAGCCAGGCCCTGATCACAGGCCCATCTGCTCAGCTGTGTGCAGGCCTACAAACATTCAAGCACGCATGCCTCACACCCTCACACACATTGTCACACGCTCCCTCTGTCACAAACCCCACACACACTCACATGTACAAACATATCCTCACACACACCCATTTTTAAAAACACACGTTTACTCTCATTCACACACATTCCCAGGCACCCGTCCCAAAGTTCCCACACAGCTCTTTCTCTGTCTTCACTCTCCCCTGACCCCAACCACAGAGCCCCAACCCACGGGCCCCCACCCAGCAGGCACCTCACCATCCCAGCCCAAAGAGAGTGGCTCTGGTCCTGGAGTCCTTCAGCCTGAGCAAGTGTGGGCTTCCCCCTCAAATGTCCTGCACCCTGCATTGTGCCCTAGAACACAAAGGCCATCTGCGAGCACCTGGGCCTGTGCACAACCAGGTTTCCAGAGCCAGGGCAGGAGCCAGAGCAGCCGGACCCTCTGCTGGACAAGATGGTCCTCCCCCTGCAGACTGTTGCCCTCCAGTCACGGCCCGGGCCTCACACACAGGTGAGGGAGTCCCCACAGTGGTGGCCCCTCCACCAGATAGGTGGAAATCCAGAGAGGTAGCCAGAGGCAAGGCCAATGGACACTTGGGCCTGGGGGTGTAAGGAGGAGCTGGAGAGGGGAGAGTAGGGGAAACAGCAGCGAAGAGCCTTCTCCCTGTGCCCTGCCTGGTCTCCACCGACGATTCTCTCCCCAGGATCTCTCTGAGCAGCAGTTCCCCATCCCCCTCCCCTTCTGCTGGCTTTGTCGTACTCTGATCAAGCGGATCCAATCTGTGGTTCCCAAGGTGAGGCATCCCGGTTCACAGAAGCTCAACATGGCGCCCCCACCCCCCGCAGCTCCATTTATACCCAGCAGACCGCAGATGCAGCTCAGACCCAGTACCTGCCTGGCCTAGAGCACACTCAGCAAACATGAAGACCCCACTATAGGCCAGGCACAACGCCAGTGTCAAGTATAAAAATGGACAAGGCCAGGGCTTGTCCTCTGGCAGCTCACCATCTGATGGAGAAGCCCCAGTTGCTTTTAATTTTCAAAGGGAAAACTTCCACAGATGGGACTCCCCCCGAGCCCCCAGCCTGTGCCAAATTTGGAGTCTTCCAGACCTGTAGTGACATCACCCAGTAGTCCCATCAGCCCAAGGCTGCCGCCCTAAAGGGGGGCCCATGTAAGAAGCTGCCCATTAGCCTCCCTGAGCGTGCTTTGGGGCGGGAGCGATGTTCCGGATATTAGGTTCAAGCAGAGAATAGAAGAGGTGATGGACAGTGAGGGGAGAAGGGTTACTGCTGGTTGCTCAGGGACAGTCTCTGAGGAATGACAATTAAGCTGAGACCTAGAGAGCACGGCAAGCCCTGGGTCAGGAGGGAGAAGACAGGTCTGGTTCAAGGTCTGCCCCAGGTTGCAAAGGGTCCTTGGCAACACTCCCTTTCTGCCAGTTATATCCCTCTCTGCTCTTCTAGAGCCTGCGGAGTCAAAGCTGAGGCCATGGCCCGGCTCCATGATTTGTTTCAGGACTCTGGGGGAACCCCCTGGACTGTTCAGTGCACGCTGTCCTTATCTATAGTGTTAGGGAATGTCCTCCCAGAAGGGAACGAGGGAATGTCTACGAAGTGCCCCGTGGTGCTGGGCACAGAGTAGATCTTGCAAGGGAAGGTCCCATCCTGCCCTCTCTCGGCCCCTCCCTAGGGTGTGCTGGGCATGGCTGTGGCCCAGGTGTGCCACGTGGTGCCCATGGTGGTGGGCGGTATCTGCCAGTGCCTGGCTGAGCGCTACACTGTCATTCTGCTCGAGGCGCTGCTGGGCCGCGTGCTACCCCAGGTGGTCTGTGGCCTCATCCTCCGGTGTTCCAGCGAGGATGGCGCTGGCCTAGGTGAGCCTGCTACCCTGGCCCCTACTCTCATCCTCCCCTGCCCTGGCGCCACACAACCCTCCCTCTCCAGCCCACGTGCTGCACCAGTGAGGACAGGAAACTCAGCAGGACAGCCTTGGCTGTTTTCTCTCTAGCCCTCGCTCCTCTGCAGTCCCCGTCAAGAGATTGGCTACCTCAAGACTCCTCGTGCCGCCTCTGCATGCTTGTGGCCACCCAGGCAGGGAACAGCAGCGAGCAGGCCATGCCCCAGGCCATTCCCCAGGCAATCCGCCTGGCCTGCCTCGGCTCCTGGCTGAACAGGCCAAAGGTTCGTGGTGGGCTCATTAATAGAGGACCCAGGCCCTGGTTGGGGTGGAGGGGTGAGCCCAGGAAAAGTTCTCCTGTCAGAGATATGCAAGAGTGGGCTGGACCCCTACCTTTGAAGAGCTCAGGCAGGATGTGAGACAAACAGTGGTGGGAATGTAACTTAGGGTGAAGCTAAGGCCAAGAGTCAACTCTGGACCAAGGGTCTGGGCCCTGGAAGACCAGCAGGCCTCTCTAATGAAGAGCACAGCTAACTGAGATGAGTAACCCCAGGGCACCCTGGAGTGGGACAGACCCTGGTCCGGTCCTGTCCCCACTCCTTGTGCTGGTGTGACTCACTAAGGACAAAGCCACCTACAAGACAGCTGGGCTCAAGGGTCTGCAAGTCTCAGCCCTCGGAGTCAGTGACAGTAAATCCCCCCATAAAGGAAGATCTGAGGCAGCCTACTGACTCCTGCCAGGGGCAGCTTTCTGCCTGGTACCGCCTGCCCCATGACTTTCAGGGCCCCCTCTCTCACCCCACCAGCTCTCAAAGATTTGATGAACTTTAGGATTTCTTCCAGAACTGAAATTTGGGAGGAGGGGAAGCAGGTGGATTAGATTCTGCCCCTCTGCCTGGTTTAAGACCCTCTCTCTCTCCAGTGTCCCGGCTTGTTCAGTTGTATAGACAGAGCTTCTCAGTGGGGCCTGATGTTTGAGTTACATTGGGTCTGGGGAGCCCTGAAAGCATCCAGATAAGTGGAGAGGCCAGGCTGGCCATGTAGCACCAGGCCTAGGTCCCCACACCCAATCTGTGTCTATTTCCTTCCTCAGTGTGAGCAGTTTGCAGATCAGCACATGCCCCAGCTGCAGACTCTAGTGTCCAAGGGCTGGGATGCCTACTCTGCCTGCCAGGTATGACTCTCTTCACCCACGAAGCCCCTACTCTCTCTGGTCTGTGATCCTCAGAGGCTGCACAGTCCTGAGTGCAGGGCAGCCCCAGAGAACACAGACCCAGGATTGGGGGGTTGCCCTACCCCAACGTTTTAACATAGAAGAGGTAGTTTCAGAGTCAGGAAAAAGCCACAAAAGGGTAGAAAAAGATGGGAAGGGAGGGAGCAGTTTTAAGGAGTATAGTTTGATGCAATTATGGGATGGATGTTGCTCACTATGCAGTGTGAGCTGGTGGAGGTGCGGAGGTGCAAAGGATGTTCTGGGCCAAGCACCCCACCTCCTCCAGCTTAAAACCAGAGGCCCATGGCTTGGGAGTGTCCCAAGGGAGTCAGTGAAGTCACACCAAGAGCATCCACCAGGTGGCAGGTAGAGTGAGAGCTGCCCCTTCCAGGAGGACTCTCCTCAACATTTCAGAATTGGGAATGGGGGGCAGGGCACCAGGTCTCAGGCACTAATGCTGTCCCTGTGGCAGGTCCTGGGGGCATGTAAGACCACAGAGAGCCCTCTCCAGTGTGCCCACAGCTCCCATTTCTGACGAGAACTCAAAGCCCTTCCAGGTGAGTCCAGGCCTGCAAGTGAGGGGAGGTAGAGGGGGGCAGGTCCGGCACCCATCAGGATGGCAAGGGGGGATCCTCTGTTCCCCAAGCAGGAGCAGCCAGTCACCACTGTTGGCTGCTCCCTCCTCCTCCCTACAGGCCACACCCCAAGGATCCTGAGGGCTTCTGGCTGGGCCTTCATTGGAATGACCTGTTCACACCCTCTCAGATTCTAAGCTCCCAGCTAGCTTGCCCTGTCCCAGTGCTAGCCTGAGGCTCACAGCCTACCCTCTGGACTGGCTGATCTTCAGTATCTGATGTGTTTGAACCAAGACCAACCTTATCTGAAACTCAGGGGAAACTAGGCAGTGTTGGACATAGACCCCTCAGATGGAGGGATGGGTCACATGCAGGCTCTGTGACCAGTTGCCTCAGGGAAGGGAAACCACCCTAAGAGACGGACCCAGCAATGGTGGCCTTGAAGTGCCCCTGAGAGCAAACCCGTCCACTTTACAATTATTCTCAGAGCTGGCCTCTAACCTGACGGTCATTTATTAATTTATTGGATTTTTTTTTTTTTTTTTTGGCGATATAGTGTGTACCTGTGACCAGGTTACATTTCAGGGGAAAGGGTTATATATGTAAATAAAAGTGATCCCTGGCCCTCCTGGAGCTCACACCCCAGGGCCCACCTCTTCCGTCTGAAAGTAGGAAGCCCAGATATGGTCCTCAAACTACTCCAAATCCAAGCCAGTGTAGGAGGTAGTGGAGATGAAGTGTCAAGCCCGACTCAGACCTATCCCACAGGGGCCAGTTTAGTGTTACCGCCCCTCCCACTGAGGACAACTAGGGGCATCTGCAGGTCTGGAGCTGTCCAGGAGACTGGAGCCCTCACCTTCCCTCAGTGCTCCCAGCACCAGGAAGAGCTGACCCTTCTACCTCTATTGAAACAGAAAGAGTAGGTTGGCGTGGGAGGCCTGGGTTGTGGTCCCAACTCTGTCATCAAGTGACCATGGGCCCCCAGGCCAGACAGGTCACCCTCCTCTCTGACCCTCATTTTCCTCAGCTTCAATGGAAGAGTTGAGTGAGAAGGTCACCAGACTCAAGCTCTCCCACATGACAAGGCCCTTCCTCAGACTTCTTGCCTCCTGCCCATACTGAAAGAGAAGCCTTAACTCCTCCCCTCACCTTCCCCACCTCCTTTCCTCGAAACTACTTTAAACTGGTGAACCACAAATCCACAACTTGTACATTTAGTCCTGTTTGTCTTATCTATCCTATCTCCAACCACAGCCATTTCCGTCTTCTCCAGGTGTGAGGGCAACAGTACAATGTCTTACTGGAGGTCTGTGAGAGGAGGCTTCCAGCCAAGGCCAGCCTTCGTACCCCACCAGAGCCAGCCCAGCTCCTACCGGCCCCCAGGACTGCACTCGTCGGTCACATAGTCCTTTCCCGGCCCCAAGAGGACAATGGGGTATAAGCCAGGCCTGGCCTCATTCTGATTTCCATGTGTTCAAAATACTGGCTTTTATAATTGTTTTGCTGACACTTTCATACAATTCAAAATTCAGAATAAAAAATAGGAATATAAAGTACTATAAAAGATCAACATGAAATCCTTAAACTTTCTTTAAAAATCCAGAAATCTTTGGCACAGTCAAGGGTAGACATTGCAGTGTTTAAGCATGATGGGAAGGTGACTGGGCAAACTTTCGTATTGAAATACTCTGCTTGTATAAGAGTTGTCACTTTAAGATGTAAAAAGGAACTTTCTTTTTTGTCTGTTAGCTTCTAACATTTGTTTGAAATTCCATGGTGATTCCACTTCTGCTGATGTAGCGTAGTCAAAGCCCAGTTGGGGTTGCACTTGCCAGTTCTATGTAATGCAATATCTGTAACAATGCTAATAAAGTCCTATTCCTTGTATTAAAAAGGAAAAAGACACTGCTCTTTAAGATGTGCAAAAGCCATAGCCTCGCCCTCAAGGCTGCAGGACCGGGGGCCCACCTCACTCTCTTCCCTGGAGAAGTAGAGCCACACATCTTGCCTCTTACAACTGCCTCCAGCCTGCGCCCCCTCCCTACATGTCACCTGCACTCTCTCAAAGTCATCTGCACTTCTTGCTATGAAGAGGTGAGGTTAGGGTACTAAAACATCAAAGGAAATAAGCCCTTGGCATTGAAAACCTAAATGCCTGGAAACACCCATTTATTTATAAAAGAAGTTTTGTCATACTTCCTATTATAAAAGGAATACATGTTTGCTGTAGAAATTACAGAATCTGCAAAGGAAGAGTGGAAACCACCCACAGTCCTAGCAGACCCCAGGGAGAACTGCAGCAGGACTTTGACACCGATACAGACTTTTTGCCATCTGCCCCACCCACCCTCCACCACACAGGCACCACAGAGAGGTTTCTACACAATCTGCTCTTGACGTCACGATGATACATATAAACTCTTGGTCTCTGAATTTGAACTTTTAAGTAGATGTGTAAATCTGTAGCAGACTATAGTCTTGAGAGCCACTATTTCAATTATAACAAGGTCCTTGAGGGAAAAGTGTTTTTAAAAAAAAAGTTTGGAATGGAAGAGAAACTTCACTCAAAAGGTGAGTTTAATCGTTGGTAGAAGAGAACTGGCAGGAAGTGGCCAGAACTTTGGCTCAGAGGGTGCCCGAGACACACCCAACATCCTGTGCCCACCAGAGAAAAATGAGGAAGCAGCATCCAGAAAGGAAAAACTCAAGTCTGGTTGATAGGTAGATTGGTACAATATGTTGTTACAACTTCAAGTAGTCAGCTTCATGCCCACTCAAGGACAGCGGTGGAGAAAAGTCCTCTAGGGGGCAAAACGTCAAGCAGTAGTTCTGATTATTCACTATAGCAGGAGTGTGTGGCCAAGAATTACAGATCTAGACTAACTGATGGGCATTGCCAATGGCTTGGCAGGATGGTCAGGGATTCAAAAAGAACAAGATTGTAAGATTGGTGAAAAAGAAGTCTGGGAGAAGAGGTATATGGATAGACTGCTTGAATGAGGACACACTATGAATATTTGTGTTTCACATGAATGCCCACCAAAAGGCATCCATTGCAGAGGACACTTAATTATCAGGTATAGACAAATGGCATGCTCTGCAGATGTCAGTCAGCAGCCTTTCTCCAGTCATTCCCAGGGATATTCAACGGCTCATGAGCCATGGTGGTGAGGTTGGAAGCTATGCATGCTTCACCAGTTGATTTTCCCTTCCCCTGGTTTGACAAGTACTCTGCTGAGTATCTAAGCTGCCAACTGCAAGGATTAACTATTGAGTCTTCAATGGCACCAGTCCCTGTGGGGATCAACCAGCCACCTGGTTACCAAGCTAATTACCATCTTCCATCATGGAGAAGGCAGAGATCCAAACTGGGAAGAACAGCTTATTCTGGATGTGGATTTTTCTCCCCTGTCCATGTTTCTGCCAGCACCACCATACATGGCCTCATAGAATGCCTTAGTGGCCATGACATTCCACACAGCTTATATCTGACCAACAACTCCTCACAGCAAATAAGCATAGCTGTGGGCCCATGTCTATCGAATTAACTGGTTTTATCACACTTAACATCATCTGGAAGCAGCTAGCCTCACTGAAAGGTGGAGGGGCTTACTGAAGTCTCAGTTACAGTCATACCCGATGCTCTTATTTACAGCATGCAGCATATGCTTTGAATCAGAGATTACTTAGGGTTCTTTCCCCCATAACCAAAATATACAGGTCTAGAAAATGAATGAGTGCTGAAGCAATTGAGAAATTACACTGAGCAACCTTCTTGAAGAATTTATTTCCTTCCCAGCAACTTTACCCTCTGCTAATTAGTTCCCAGGAGAGGAATGCTTCCATCAGAGGACACAAAATATGTTCCCTCAATTGGAGGTGAGACCATTACCTGGAAACTTTGGGCTTCTTATGCTATTGAAAGGGGAAGTATAATCCATTTGTCAGTGACTGATCCTGAAGACCAAGGGAAGATTGGGTTGCTACTAAATAATGGACGGCAAAATGAACTCTGTTAAGAAAAAGTTAATGGGGGCCTCCCCAGTGGCGCAGCGGTTAAGCACTGGGTTGCGAAGCTGCCCGCAGCCTCTGCAGCACCAGTTCGATCCCCGGCTGCCAGGCGAGGGTCCCACATGGCACGCAGACCTCTCCTGCCGCCCGCTGCTCCCCTCAGCAGTGTACTTTGGTCTTTCTGCCTGTTTTGCTCTCTGCTCTGGCTCTGGTGAATTCTCTCACCCTCCTGAGCTTCTGACTGTACCCAGTGCATGTATAAATAAATAAATAAATCTTTAAAAAAAAGTTAATGGAAAACTACAGTAACCAAAAGAGGGGGCGGTCAGCATTAGTCAGGCCCTTAAAAATTAAAGGTTTGAGTCACTCTACCAGTTAGCCGAAGAGCAGGCTAAAAGCAAAGTAAATAGGGAAGTGGCAGCGTTAAGAAGGAAGCAACTGGGCCTCTCTAGTGGCCTAGCAGTTAATTCTCAGAACTATCACAACAGCCCAGCCATTACCTGAGTTGGATCCTACGTATGGCACAGCTGATCTCTTCCTGTCTTGCCGGCTGCTGTCCTTAGCAGTGTATTTCACTGTTCTGTTCCCAACTCTGTCTCTGGTAAAACCTCCCACCCCCCACCCCCACACCTCTGGCCTATATCCCAGTTCTATGCAAAAATAAAATGAAGCAATTATAGCATTGTGACCAATCACGAGTGCTCTTAAGTAGCTTTGCTTATTTCTTTCTTCCCATTTTTACCCTATATATAACTTGTTGGAAGCTAGCTTTACAACTTAAGTCTTTCGGTAACAGAATATTCAATGGGATTGTGACAGGAATGATGCCTGACATTCCATACTGTGCATCTCATTTTGGGAAAGCATGAAAATCTGCTCACTTGTCGGAAGGGTAGCTGTTTATTGTTAGGCAAAAATACAGTTGTTCTCCTTGTTGTTGTATATATGTGTACAAGAAAACATATGGAAACTGAGTCATCAAAGGGGTGGGTGGTGGCAGTCATTAATGTAGTGACGTCTCAGCTCCAAATTCACCTTCTTTGCCTTCTCTGTGAAAATGGATTTCAACACTTTAGATTTTTTTCTTGACAGCTTTGTCAGAATATGTTGCTGGTGACACACTGCAGGAAGAGCTCTGCTTCCCAGTTCTGGTGTACCAATTTGAGAGACGCATCTGTGACTTTTTCTAGCATCGAACTCCTTCAAGATTTTCAGATGCCTGGTTGTTAGCATACAGCAGCATCACCCCAAAGTTTCAGAAGGTACTACCTTTCTCCCCAGGCTGCTTGGTAGCGTAGTAAGATGCCGCCCCAGGAAGTTTTCTCCAACATGCTAGAAAGCAGATTTCTGACAAGTTCTAGGGCAAGAATTTCAACAAGGTCTGGATCTCACTCTTGGACACTGTGTCAGCCCTAGGGGCAGCAGCTGATGTTTCTATCTGCTGGCAGTACATTCTTAGAGTTCATTACTAGTCATACCATGGTTATTAGAATCTGTTAATAATTCTTGAAATTAAACTTTCCCTGATACCATTATTGCAGTTTCTCTCTCCTGATTAGACACAGACTAAGCTGCCACTAAGCTTAGACTAGACAGCAGCAGAAGGAAGATGAAAAGAAGTGGGAAGATTCAAGAGGCAAAGTGGTACTGACAGGAGTTATAGATGAGGCCAGGGCAGTGGGGGTAGGGGTGGAGAGAGGATAACTGCTGGATAAATTTCCAGTTTATGTAATTGGAAGGATAGTGGAACTTGTCACTTGTCACTTACATAGCAAACACTTGGGCCCCATGTTGAAGAGGAAAACTCACGAGTTTTTTTTTTTTTTAAAGATATATTTATTTATACAAGCACTGGGTACAGTCAGAAGCGCAGGAGGGTAAGAGAATTCACCAGAGCCAGAGGGGAGAGCAGAGCAGGCAGACTTAAGTACACTGCTGAGGGGAGCAGCGGGCGGCAGGAAAGGTCTGCACGCCATGTGGGACCCTCGCCTGGCGGCCGGGGATCGAACCGGCGCTGCAGAGGCTGCGGGAAGCTTCGCAACCCAGCGCTCAACTGCTGCGCCACCGGGGAGGCCCCACAAGTTGAGTTTTTAAAGAAAGGCGTTTGGATTGACTTTAAGACACCCAAAATATATCAAGTAGGGAGTATGCACTAAAGTTCAAGAATTCAGAGAAATCTGGGATTAAGACGTGAGTCATCCCTCTAGAGGTGGTACATGAAACCATAGACATAGTTGAAATGGCCTAACAGAAAAGCAAACTGGAAGAACAGAGGATCGAGACTGAGTCCTGAGGAAATGCAACTTTCAATAGCTGGATAGAGAAGATGAGCCTATAAAGGAATTTTTTTAAAGCTACAAGCAAAAAAGAATTATCTTTAGAAAAAGTTTTTGTTTTTGTCAGGGGGTGGGATTTTGCTTTATTTTAGACTGAAATTTGTTTCATTGCATGATCTTTTCACAAATTGGTTAAGAATTATTTTAAGTCAATCACAGGCATTTCTTTTTTAACTCCACCACCTCCCCTTATACCCCATCCTCTACCCCACTCCCCTCCCTCTTAGGCTCAGAATCCTGAGGATGTTTACATGATATCCACTGGTTTTTTAAAGTGCTTTACATTATAGAAATTTCAGGAGTGGAAATGTCTAGCATTTGTTTTCTGACATGCTTTATTCAAGGAAAGGGTGAAGTTGCCAGAGAGGCGGAGGAGAATAAGGACAGCCTTCTGACTCTCAGAAGTACAGCGTGCAGAGCTGCACGGCTCCTGCACCCTAGGAGAGCCTGCTATGGCTGACGGGCTGCTGCCGGCAGCTGAGGCTTCAGATCTGCCACTGTGTTCACGCCCAGGCTCCCTTCCTCTGGGTTGTTTTTAACCCCTGACTGGTCCTGGGGAAAGCCATTTCTACTTGATTCTTCTCACAAGTGATCTTTGCTCGGGGGCCCATGCTGGCCTGGCACAGGCAGATACTCCTATCTTCCTTCTTCCCTCACACAGCCCTGCCCTGCAGACTGAAATCGCCCACCTCCAGACTTCTAGTTAAGCACAAAATAATTTATCACTTTTAATCAGATTATTTTGTTACTGAAGAGACATATGCATCCTAACTGACACACCACTCACAAGCTGACAGTTAGCAACAAGATTGTATGACAGTCTGTAAGTAGACAGTTTGTCAGATTTATAAAAAATCTTCCCTGTCTCATGGAAAGATATAAAACAAGAGGCTGGTTTAAAAACAGGAAAAAATTTAATCCATTCCAAAAAACACACAGGGAAATGAGGAGACTGCAGGAATTATCTGTGATGGAAGGAGGACATTACTGGCTTCATGCTCTTATTCCTAGAATCCTGAGACTTTGATGCTTAAAAGAAATTATCTTGTCTTTTAGGTACGCCCAGCTACTCAGAAATAAATTACATACCTCTGTAAAAGAGTTCTGGTCTGCTAAAGCTGGAAGGGAGCTAGCAGGGCGCTAGACAGGATGGGAAAGGAGGGTCAGTCTACAGTAAACTGGTAAGAGAATGGCTGGGTGACAGTGCAGAGCCCTCCAGAGGGGTGGCCCCTCTGCTGCTCTGGTGTGAACCAAGATTCATAAAAAGTGGGTTGCCCAATGAATGTTCAGTTACAGCTTCAGTTATTATTTATCATCTATGGTCAAAAGCCCTAGAGCAAAGTCCTAGACACTCCTCAAGCTCCTTGCTGGTTAGTTTCATCATTATCTCGCCTCTTCCAAATCTGTAAGAAATGAATATAACAGATATTTAGGAGCTGATATTTATTAAATACCTCTCTGCACTCAGCAGTGGATAGCCCGCCACCCCACTTAAATATCCACCCCTTAAATATCTGCTAGCCCCCTCATGAAACTTATCTATAATCTTTCAAAAATTTCCCTTTCATCTGATTTTCATTTTCCCACCCTTCCTCTTCCTCTCCTACCTCCCATTCCAAACTTCCTTTCTGAAAAAGAACTCATAGTCAAGTCAACAACCTCAGACAAAGTGGCTGAGGAAAGTTATCTCTTGACGCAGTGAGGTTACTCATCCTTCTTACAAAGGCTAGGGCTTTTTCTTAGTTTCAGTCTTCCTTTTTTGCCACGTCCTAGGGCAGTTAGCAAGAGACGGGAGAGATAATCTGCTCCACAATCTCTCAATCCACTGGAGAAGACAGTTAAAACAATATGCTCGGTGTACCAATAGACATGCAGGAAGTGCTGTGAGTCACCAAAAGTGCTGACTGTGCCTAGGGAACTGGGGAGCGTTTGCCCACCCCTCTCTGAAAGTCCCACCTCACTCCTCAATGCATTTTCAGATCTACCACAGGTACCTAAACGTGACTCTAAGTTAACCCCACTTCCTGCCATCACTCACAATATCCCTCACACCCCAACTACTCAGCACTCACTAAGTCTGTGGCCAACCCACCTGAATGTAAGCCTCTGATAGCGTGATCATCTGGGGAAGGATGTCAGTCACCTGGAGGTCCTGTAATTCATACCATTTGCCTGTCCCCTGCAAAAGTATGAAGAGTACAGAAGCAAGGGATGCAGTCAACAAGTCAGAGAAACAACCACCAGACCATCATCAAACAAAAGTCATGAATAAAGAGGGCATGACCTTTGCTGGGCATCATTCAACTTAAAGAACAGTTGGGTATTGATCATGGCAGACTCAATGCCTGGCAAGAGTTACCTGAAGCACGACGAAATCTCAAACACTCGGTACACCTTTTTAGAACTTGGGTGGACAATAAAAAGAAAAAAACACTGATACTCTTTAGTCCTCACCTAAGAGGTCGCCTTACTGCTCAGAACGGACAGGCTAGGTGCGGTGTTAACCCATCAGAGGAACTAAAAGCAGACATTCCCACACCCTACCCCAGAGAACAAAGCAACTGAAAGACACTGTCTACCATACTAATCCAATTCCTCTCACCTGTGAAACTAATGTGGCAAATACAACCAAAATCTACCTCACTTCCTGCTTCCATAGAGGAAAAAGAGGTTTCTGGATATGGCAGTCACTTTGGGATGCTCACCTGCCTCATCCACCCATTCTAAGAAATGCCAAAGACAAGATACTAGAGAGTACAGGTATTCTAGTATTCTGGGTGTTCCACCAGTGCAAACTGTAGGAAACATAAAGAAAGCTCAAGATCGTAATCAAGTCCCTGTTCCAGTTCAAGGACCGGTTAACGGCACAGTGAAACCAAGTTTCTAGGTTCAAACCCCAATTCTACTGCTGCAAATAAATTATTCCAACTCTAGGCCTAGGCTCCCTCATCCATAAAAGATGGCATTGACCCCTGTCTTGGAAGTCTGTGTGAAGCATGTGAGATGCTCACACAGTAAGCACTTGGCATCCTTTCCAGACACAATAAAATGTCTGATAAACAGAAGCTAGTTATTATTATCCCACAATCCTAGAAGAGACTGGGACTCACAAATCAGAACAATCTGTGCTGATATTCCCTGCAATATCAATTATATCTCATGTACATGTTTTATCCATTTTCAGTTTGAAATAAATTCACAGTATTTTTGAGCTGAAAGGAATCTTTTACACCAGTGCTTCACAAATTTCAAATAAATCAGGTCTTACTAAAATGCAGATTCTGGTTCAGTTTTGGGTAGGGTCTGAGATTCTGCATTCTTTTTTTTTTTTTTAATATTTATTTACATATATATATTTACATCAAGATTCTGCATTTCTTTTTTCTTTTTTAAAAAGATTTATTTATTTATTTATACAAGCACTGGGTACAGTCAGAAGTGCGGGAGGGTGAGAGAATGCACCAGAGCCAGAGTGGGGAACAGAACAGGTAGACTGATGAAGTACACTCTGAGGGGGGCAGCAGGCGCGGCAGGAGAGGTCTGCACACCATGTGGGACCCTTGCTGGCGGCCGGGGATCGAACCAGCGCTGCAGAGGCTGCTGGCAGCTTAGCAGCCCAGCACTCAACCGCTGCGCCACCAGGGGAGGCCCAAGATTCTGCATTTCTAACAAGTCTGGGATTCTATAACTGCAAACCTCCAACAATGTCAACACTGCTGAACTGAGGAGCCCACATTAGGTGCCAAGTTCTAAGGTATGACAGTGGTTCTCAACCTTAGTTGCACACTAGCCACCTTTGCAGCATCACACTGCCTGGGTGCCACCTCCAGGTAATCTAATGCAGAGTCTCTTTACCTTGATGGACATTTTGGGCCCATATGCTGTGGGAGGGCTGCCATGGACACTGTTAGGATCTTCTGCAGCGTCCCTGGTCTCTATCCTGGTTGAAAACCACAGGCATCAGGATTTTTTAAATCTCTACAGATGAGTCCAACATGGAGCCAAAATTGAGAATCACTGCCTTAAACTAAACACTGACAGCTCTATTAGATGCAGAATCCCAAAGTCAAGGCCAAGAAAGCACAAACAGAAAGCAGCTGCCCTCTAAAATACCAACAGTACAGCTGTTTTTGCCACTCACATGATGAAGTACATGGATCCGGTAGGAGCCCTCCGAGGGCTTGCCATCGTGAACAATGTTGGCAATGAGGTCATAAGTGGTATTCTTGTGTACTGCCTGTACTTCTTCAGACAAGTATTCTCTCAGATCCACATTTCTGATGTAAAAAAAATAAGGCCAAAAGATCAGACAACAATGTTAAAGAAACTACCCTACACAAATGGACCACAAGGCTGTTAAATGCTATTTAGGATGCTGGATCCAGTGAGGTTTTCAGTCATGGAACCCCAGACTTGTGAAAATTCACATAATTGGCCATAAAATAAGAATTTCCAGTCAAAATAGAAAGCCAGGATCTTTGGGAAGAGCATTTTTTGAAACACATGTCTAGATGTCAAACATGCAGGGCCTAGAATCTGCAGGCTTGAAACCGGAATCTGGGTTTGGCCATTTCAGAGCTGAGTCTGAGTTTAACAAGCTATACACCTCGAGGTTCTCCTTGTTAGAATGGCAGTGATGGTCTCCCCTGAGATGGCCAGGATAAAGTGAGACAACTAGTATGACTGCCTCACCCTCCACCCTAGCTCAGAATAACAGTATACAGGCTGCACCAAGTTTCTGGCCTAAGGCCCTGCAAGTATGATCACATGATTATGTGGGGTACCATGAGACTAATCACTATAACAATCTCAATGACAAACCAAAAAGATCTGATTGATTTTTTTCTTCTGTTTTCTGGGACCTCACTTCTGTATTTAATTGCTTCCCACTTTATCCTGTTCTGATTAATTAACAGATTAAGTAACAGAATAGTTACAAGGAACAGAAACCCACCCAAGGTAGCTTAAGCACAAAGGGAGAATTGTTGGATCCAGGTGCCAGAGAAGCAGCAGGATCCAAGAGAGGATCCCTCTTTCCCACTTGCCTTTGACATCAACTTTATTATTCTCATTTCTTTAATAGTGTGGCTCTCTCTTCTTTATGTGACCCATTTGAACATACCAGTTCCCAAATTTCTCAGTCCTGGTTGTCAAAAGAAACTATTTACTGAGTTCCTTCAATTGGAACTTAAACATATCAGATTTATTTTTAATATCTGAATATTCACTTTCAGATATAGAAAAGCATTCTTGACATACCTCGAATTAAATCTCTCACTACATTTTAGAAGTTGGATTCTGTCGAAGTTATAAGCGTATACCATGTAATACACTGCAAATACACCATGTAATATGCTGCAAAATAACATTCTATAATAAATGCTTACTGTGAAGACTCTACAAAGACAACTATTAAGAACTTTCAAATAGTTAAACAGGGAAACAGACTGGTAACATAAGAGAATATGTTGGCTACATAGTTTAAGGAAAAATAAATCCTGCCACAGCCTACAAATATTCTAAAAATTTAAATAAGACAAGGTAGAATAAAAGAGATTCTATCACATTTCTAATCTCTGAAATTGTCCGATGTGCTACCATTCATAACCTGTGACACAATTACATGAAAACATGAAATGCTAACTGGTTATTTCCAGTGGTCACTTTATTTATTTTTAAAGATTTATTTATTTATGCATACAAGAACTGGGGTACAAGCCAGAGGTGTGGGGGGTGAGAGGATTCACCAGAGAAAGACTGGGGAACGGAACAGGCAGGCTGACTGAAATACACTGCTAAGGGGAGCAACAGGTGAGCCAGGAAAGGTCAGGTGCGCCATATGGGTAGCTCCCTGACCAGCCAGGGATCAAACGTGTGCTGCAGAGGCTGCAGATAGCTTCACAGATTGCGTCTTAACCCACTGTACCACCAGGGAGGCCCTAGTGGTCACTTTTAGATATACAGCTTTGGATTTTAGACTCTGTATATATTACCTGTAAAAATACAGAAAGTTTCCCGTGCAAGCCAGTGGTAGTAAAAAAAAAAATGCAACTTCTCTTTAATTATATTATGTAACTTTCTATGTGTTAGTGATAGCTACTTATTTCTACAGACTATATAGAATAAAATAAATAGTTAAAGGCAATTTCAATGAGTCTTAAGAAATCCATGTGAGGCCCAGAAAGAAAACTTTCTGCTAGCTGCTAAAAGCAGACCACTGGTGTTACTTCCTCCCAGTTTTAACAACAGTTGTCTGAACTTACCTGAAGAGTCCTAGGGAAATGTTCAGGAGTGTTTATACTCAAGTTCTCATGACTAAACCAAAACTGTGTAGTGGCAAATGGGAATGAACACACGTTGAAACATTTTGTCTGGGAAAAAGAGGCAAAGGAGCAAACCATACTCATCTCCCAACCAAAATAGTCCAACTTAGAGAAGACCTACTTAGCTGAAAGTGATACCTTTTTTTTTTTTTAAGATTTATTTATTTATTTATACAAGCACTGGGTACAGTCAGAAGTGCAGGAGGGTGACAGAATTCACCAGAGCCAGAGGGGAGAGCTGAGCAAGCAGACTGATGAAGTACACTGCTGAGGGGAGCAGCGGGTGGCAAGAGAGGTCTGCGCACCATGTGGGACCCTCACCCAGCAGCCAGGGATCGAACCGGCACTGCAGAGGCTGGGGGCAGCATCGCAACCCAGTGCTCAACCACTGTTCCACCAGGGAGGCCCTGAAAGTGACACTTTAAATCTGGGCTCCAAAAGCCCTGTCTCCAAATGAGCAGAGGACACCTAATTGCAGCAAATCTGATAAATCGCTGTTAAAAATGTTGTGAATAAAACAGAATCAGTAACTGGGGACTTTGGATTATCTAGAACCCTATCTCCTTGAAAGAAATTATAGAAACTATACAATTACATTATCGTACAGGTTTCCAAAATTAGCCACACAATATGATATTCCCTAAAAGGCTGGCTAGTTAAGAGGTAATCTTTTCTTAACTTCTCCAAAGTAAGTTTTCTGAAAGACAAACTGCTGAAGTCACAGTTACCAAAAACCTAAAATGCAACTGGTGGCAAAATAACATGCTCCAGGCACAATATAAAAGAAACTAAGGAAATACCTGTGGTGACTGATCAGGAACTATCAACACATAGTCCTTCTTCCTCAGCAACTGCCCTAGAGTCAAGAGACAGTTCTTCCTGCCAGGAAGACTGGTGACTGGCAATTCACAGGAGTCAAATTCTTAAGTAAAACCCTAAGCCTTGGACTTTCAGAGAAAGCTCCTCTATGGGAGCAAGAACAGGTGTCGATATCCTCCAATTTCATTCTATTTGTCACACAAAAAATATACTAAAGAAAAACAGGAAGACAAGTATGAGAAAATAAAAAATAAATTTTCCTATAATCCTAATTACAGAGGGTTTCTCTCCTTAGCCCCCACCATTCTCAGATGCTTGGTGATTATAGAAGAAGAATAAAATATTATACCTTGAAGAATCCCAGGGTTCATATAGTCCAAGTCTCATTTTATCCATAAGCAAATATATACAGACCTAAGTTCTCTTTAATTTTTGCTACTACCCTCTCACACATTACACGAATGAAAAACTGTAACTGTTTACAAAGGAGAAAATGGCAGTCCTGCATAGGCTGGGGAATTGGATAATGGAGGTGGACAGAGGAAGAAAGAAAAGAAGAGATGAGCATTTACCTGTTAGAGGGCCCAAACAATTTTATGCAGGTTTAAAAAAATAAATACTGGGGCAAACATGTTAATCCTATTTTTTTTTTTAAGATTTGTTTATTTATGCATACAAGAACTGGGGTATACGTCAGAGATGCAGGAGGATTCACCAGAGACAGAGTGGGGAGCAGAACAGGTAGACTGACTGAAATGCACTGCTGAGGGGAGTGGCAGGTGAGACAGGAGAGGTCTGTTGTGCCATGTGGGTAGCTCCCCAGCCGGCTAGGGATCAAACTCGTGCTACAATGGCTGCAGACAGCCTCATAGTGCTGTGCTTAACCCCTTGCGCCACCAGGGAGGGGCGCATATTTTTTCCCAAATCCTTTTCACTAAGAAACTGTCTCAGGGCTCTACTCTGATCTTACCTAATGCCAGCACAGAGTTACACTTCTTCTTACCAGTCCTGTCATCAGTTTTCTCCATGTTCTCAGAAATACATTCTTCAGAGTTTGAAAAACCATGTCTCTTGAGAACTGAAAACCAACTGTCTTACCCCCAAATGGGTTTTGGCAGGAGCCTTCTGCATTAGAAGGAAGCAAAGTAAAAGCACCTGGTACTATTAAAACAAGTAATAGGGATGGAATGCACAGCGGTAACTATAGTCAGTAACAAATTTGAAACTTATGGGCCTCCCTGATGGCGCAAGGGGTTAAGTCTCAGCACTATGAAGCTATCGGCAGCCACTGCAGCATGAGTTCAATGCCCAGGCCAAGAAGGTAACCCAGCAGACCTCTCCTGTCTCACCTGCTGCTCCCCTCAGCAGAGTATTTCAGTTGATCCACCCGTTCTGCTCCCCACTCCGTCTCTGGTGAATCCTCTCATCTACCCTCCACCCCCCATCCCTCACACCTCTAGCCTACACTGTATGCATAATAAATCAATCTTATAAAAAATTGATGCTTGCAATATATGGTATCAGATGGTAACCAGAGTTATTGTTATGATCATTATGTGATCTATACAAATGTCAAATTATTATGTTGTACACCTGAAACTAATACAGTTTTACGTGTCAATTATACTTCAATGAAAGTAATAATAATAATAACATCTGGTCCAACTTACACCAATTTTGCTTGAAAACTCATATTGTTCAGAAAACTGCATGATAAATTAAAAATAAGATCATACATCAAAATCTATAACTTCCTGGGGCCTCCCTGGTGGTGCAGGGGGTTGAGCACTGCACTATGAAGCAGCCCACAGCCTCTGCAGCACAAATTCGACCCCCAGCCGGCCAGGGAGAAACCCACATGGAGAGGTGGGCCTCTCCTGTCTCGCCTGCTGCTCCCCTCAGCAGTGTATTTTGTCGGTCTGCCTGTTCTGTTCCCTGCTCTGTCTCTGGTGAATCCTCTCACTCCCCGCATCTCTGGCCTGTACCCCAGCTCTTGTATGCATAAATAAATAAATCTTAAAAAAAAAATCTATAACTTCCTCATCAATAAGGAGAAATTGAGAGCATTACAGACATTACCCTGGGGGGCTGGGGGGAGTCAGGGAAATAAGACAGATGGGACACCCCCCCCCCAAAATATAGTAGGACAAGTCTGGAGTCATCCCATGTCCATGCCTAACTATATTACGCAAGAAGATGTGACAACCAGCAAAAAGATCGTCAGACTCTAACTGCTCAGGACTACCTTCTAAGGCAGGCAGTATTCCACCTGTGCTCCCTACTTGTGTCAACTATTTTCCCCTATATTGAAAGACTACAATTCCCAGTAAGCTTCAGAAGAGAAGAAAAAGGGGATTGCCTTCAGGTAAACATCTCTGAAATCCCTGAAGTATTTCAATTTTCGAGTAAAAACTCTAACTTATGTAGTACACATAGGGTTCTATGCCTTGCAATCTCCAATTAACAGAGTCCAAAATTAACAATGGCACAAAAATATGAACAGAAATCTAGGCTCACTCCCCAAGAGTAAGTGATACTTACGTAATAGGGAAGTTGACAATAGTTGGATTCTTCTCCACAAAGAAATTATTCTTAGTGAATCTTTTAATGCAAAAGATTAGATAAGGTGGCAGCTTGGTCAGTTGAAAGCGCTTCAGAAAGTTCTCCTTGTAAGTCTTATATTCCTGAAAAGAGTAAAGAATCTATCAAATAAATGCTGGAACACTGGGGCAGAGGTATGAGTTTGGTTTGTTTTTTTTTATGCAATTTTGCCTTATTAGATTTCAGAAGACACCTAATCCCAGAAACCACACACAAGGCTTAGGAAAGCAATCTGGATAAGGCTAACTAAAATAGCTCAACTGTGCGTTGTCTTTCAGCCAGCATATGATCGCACTGTTGAACTCTTTAACTGTGGTAATGTAGGTATTAGTTTTCACAAGAAAAAAAAAGTGTCAGATGAAGAGGTTTGTCAAAAGCTGCAGAATTAAGACCATGAAAGCCTCAATTCAAAATAAGGAAGAACTTCCTGACCACTTGATAAAAAGCACCCATAAACAGGCACTTATGAAGCAGTGAGGAGTACTTCATCATTGAGAATATTCTAGCAGAGGCAGCAACCAATATTCCATATCCCTTCTTCCTCAAAGGTCCCAAGACCCAGTGGGTCATATGCAATCTGTCAGGCAATATTCTCTGAGGATCCACTCAGCATATTTGAGCAGACAGGAGCAGTGCACAAGCCAGGACATCTACCCCAGCCCAAGAGGCCATGAATTTATTGTTCCTTATTACAACACAACTTAGTAGAAATACTAATCATAATCTGAGAAGAAACATCAATGAGCGCATTTCTCTTGAGAGTGAGCAAGTTCTAGGGATAACAAGACTCCATTCAGGGGTACCCAAGTTTCCCAGAAAAATACTTTCATTTAATATAAGGAGCAGTGATCTTAATGTAGTAGATACACATGCTAATTCTCACTGATGAACACCTGAAACTTCAATAATGTTAAAATGCAGTTACTTCAATTAAAAAAAAAAAAGCCTCTATTAAAATAAAGGCCATTATTTTTGTTCACTTTTGAAAATAAAATAAAATTAGGATACATTTACACACAAATTAAAATACACACACTCCAAAGCCTTCTGGATGATGATCTTATAAAATATCAGGTAAGAATTCTACTTCCAGTACTACAGCATGAGGAGTTCCAAAGAGCCACTCACCAACACATCTGGTAAAAATTATCAAAAAAACATTTAAATTCTCTGGACATGGTCCTAAGAGTATAGGTCAAATAAAGAAACATTTACTAAAGAAAATAGTTTGCAATATTTTTTTTAAATGTTATTAAAAGAAGGCCTCCCTTGTGGCGCAAGGGGTTAAGTCTCAGCACTATGACGTTATCTGCAGCCACTGCAGCATGAGTTCAATCCCCAGTCAGGGAACTAACCCACATGGCACAGCAGTCTTCTCCTGTCTCGCCAGCTGCTCCCCTCAGCAGTGTATTTCAGTAGATTCACCTGTTCTGCTCCCCACTCTGTCTCTGGAAAATCCTCTCACCCTCCCACATTTCTGGTCCAGTTCTTGTATGCATAAATGAATAAACCTTTAAAAAAAAGTTATTAAAAGAAAATCTACTGATTTGGTAAGAAAAACGAGTCCATGGTATTTAAACAAAGACCTCTCCCTTCCTCCCTGTTCCCGTTCACGACAAACTGGTATAGGCAAGAACACAGGCCCCCTCTCTCCCCAGCTCCCAAAAGGCTGTCTTCCCAGGAGAGACAGATGCCAGCATTTCTCAACCCACCTCCAGTTACCTATTGCAGAAGCTAAGTCCCAATGTGTGCCAATAATACATGAAGCAAAAACTGATAAAAATGAAAAGGAAATAGAGAATTCATGGATAAAAGAAACAGTAACACCACAATTTTAATAGTGGACAGAACACCTAGGCTCAAAATCAATAAAGAAGCAGAAGACTTGAACAACATTATAAACTAAACCTGAGAGAAACAGAGAACACCCAACACAGCAACAGAATGTATTTTCTTGCCAAGGATACATGGAATATTCTCCAAAGACCATATGTTAGCCCATAAAATGAAACTCAATATATTTAAAAGTGCAAAAATAATACAAAGTTATTCACTAGCCACAATGGAATGAAATTAGAAGTCAGCAACAAAGAAAGTCAGGAAACTTATAAATATGTGGAAATTATTATTATTATTTTTTAAATACGTGGAAATTAAACAACACACTCCTAAATAACCAAGGGATAAGGGGAAAAAGCAAAAGGAAAATTAGAAGACAATTTGAGATGAATAAAAATGAAGACACAACATACAAAATCTTATGGGAGACAGCTAAGCAGTCATTAAGAAGAAAATGCAGGCCTCCCCGGTGGCGCAGTGGGTTGAGAGCCGCGCTGTGAAGCGGTCTGCAGCCTCTGCAGCATGGGTTTAATTCCTGGCCAGCCACAGAGATTCCCACATGGTATGGCAGACCTCTCCTGTCTTGCCCACTGCTCCCCTCAGCAGTGTACTTCATCAGTCTGCCTGTTCTGCTCCCTGATCTGTCTCTAGTGAATCCTCTCACTCTCCCACACTTCTGGCCTATACCCCAGCTCTGGTATAAAAATAAATAAATCCTTAAAAAAAGAAGAAAATGCTCAAGTTACTAGAATCAAAAATGAAAAAGATACTTACTAATGACTTTAAAGAAATGAAAAGGACTATAAAGGATTATAAAGGAATACCACTGATCCCAACAAATTATATAACATAGATAAAAAGGACAAATTCCTAGAAAGACACACACCACCAAAACTTAAGAGGAAACGACATGAATAGGCCTAAACTAAGTGAATATATTGAATTAGTCATCAAAAAACTCCCCACAAAGAAAAGCCCAAAACCAGATGGCTTCAGGAGTCATTTTGACACATTTAAAGAAGAATTAACATTGATTCTTCAAAAACTCGCCCAAAATACAGAAGAGGTGGGAACATTTCCTACTTGTTTTATGAAGTCAGCGTTACCCTGATAACAGAACCAGATAGAGACATCACAGGTAAAAAAAAAAAAAAAAAAAAAAAAAAACCTGTGTCGATATCTCTATGAATACATCTGTATCTCTATCTCTCTATGGATCCAAAAGTCCTCAACAAAATACTAGCAAACCAAATCTAACAACATATAAAAAGAGGTAAACACAATGACCAAGTAAAATTTATCCAGGTATACAAAGCTAATTTAACAAGCAAAAATCAATCAATATAATATACCATATCAAAATGAAAAGCAAAAACCACACAATCATCCCACTAGTCACAAAAAAGCATTTGACTAAAAAAAAAAAGCATTTGACTAATTTCAACACCAAGTTGTGAGAACACTCAATAAACTAGAAATAGAAGGGAACTTCTTCAATCTAGTAAAAAGCACCCATGAAGAAGTCAGACCTAAAAACATTAAAAAAAAAAAAAGAGAGAGAGAGAGGGAGAAAAGGCCATACCTAACAATATATTTAATGGCAAAACACTGCCTTGCCCTTCCATAAGGTCAGGAACAACACAAGGGTTTCTGCATTTGCCACTTCTATTTAACACTGTACTAGAGGTTCCAGCCAGGGCAACTAGGTAAAAAATGTAAAATGTAAGAAAATATAAGAAACAACGTTAAGAAATAAAAAACATCTATTGGAAAAGGAGTAAAACTATCTCTAGTTGCAGATGACATGATCTTGAGTATGGAAAAATCTTAATAAATCTACTCAAAAGTACTGCTAGCATTAAAGAGTGAAGGCAAGGTTTCAGGATATAAAATCAATATACAAAAATTAATTATATTTCTACACACACTAAAGAATCTAAAAATAAAATTAATAAAACAATTCCATTTACAATAACTTAAAAGGAACAAAATTCTTAAGAATAAATCTACACTTGATCTTAGCCAAAAGGCCGAGAAGCGATAAGAATAAATCTAACAAGGCAATACACCATACAATAAATACACTGTTTATATGAGGTGATTTCCATTTTTCATTTTCTTTTTGTAGTTGGAAACTGCCACATGTACGGAGTACACCTAACACACTTAGTACTACAGTAAACGTCTTCAATGAGCCTCCAAGACACCCTATTTCTAGCTGATAATCCCTAATTCTTAACTATAATTATAGTACATGCTCTCCTATTTCTTGTATATCCTTTTAAACTATCTGGTCTTTAGAGTACAAAGAGTAGGGAACAGAGAAAAAGGAGGGGGTATTAAGGACAGTACTCAGAAAATTTGATAAAACTCTCAACAGCAGAGGAATAAAACAGAATTAAAATATAAATAAATAAAATGAAAAAGTCGAGAGGGAGGGGTATCAGCAGGACAGGGGTGCAAATGAGTTACCTTTTCAGTAATGCCATTGAACTTGGCCAGAATGTTGAAGAGCGGCACCTGGGGGATAATGAGCTGTTCCTTCTCATCCTTGTAGAGAGGGGCAGTAGGAAGGTCCAACGTTAGGTACATAAAGGTGGACTCCACCATTGTCTCCTGATACTCATCATTATGAAGCAGCTGCTCTTTTTCTTCTGCTGGCTAGAAAATTAGTGAGAAGAAAAAGGAGAGATGCATGAACAGCATAGAAACAATATAGACAATAAGAAAACAATGTTTTTGTACATTTAATTTACTTCAGTTTCTATACTAAAGCGAATGAAAAGGGGTGCCCAAAAGACTGGGCAGTTTCGTAAACAGTAGCACCACCTGGTCAGATTAATGCAAGAACCAATGGGAAGCCATATTCAGAGTTTTTATTTACTATATAAACCAGACTATCTAAAAAAGTTTGAGCGGCTCTGGGACTTAAATGAAAAAAAAGTAAATAAAACACCAGCACCACCTAGTGGCCAGGCCACAGCAGCACATATACAACCACTAACAGCTAAAGTACAGCCCCCATAAGCCACTGGAACCGGAATAAACTGCTGCTTGGCAAATGTTTTTTGTAGACCCTCTTTCCTGGACAAGGGGCCTTATGGATTCTCTAAGGATCTCTACAGCAACCCTATATCCCCTAAATCAGTCCAAGAATCAAGAACAACTCACTCACCAGATCAGGATGGGGAAGCTTTTTAGTGAAGATTCTCATGGATCCTTGGAAAACATCAGTCACAATAGCTGTACAAACAAATCAATATGCAAATTGTCAGGTTGGAAAACATTTCTAAAATATACTATCAACTTTTAAATTTCTGACATAAACCAGCATCTGCCAGCATAAAACCCAAACTAAGCACAGAAATGTGCTATAATAACATATATCCGTCAAGGTACCTTTATAACTACTTATAACTATAAATATTCTGCCCTTTTGGCCCTCTAACACAGAGCCTGCCATTAAAAGAAAAACTTAGTGTGTTTGAAAAGGATGAATAATTTACACAGCCTAGAGATTTATAAATCACACACAAAAAAATTCATAAGCAAAATAAGAAGCAGCCAAAGAACATCCCATAACCATATACTGCCTTAAAGAGAGACAATGTCCACCCTATATTGGACACAAAGATAAATGACAGGAATGGAGCAGTGGAGCAGAACAGAACCAAAACAATGAGGCAGAAAGCATAACAGGGTTCTGAAAACCTGATAGGAGCCACATTAGAGAACTCAAGAAAGAAGCACAGGCTGAAGACACCTAGTAGAGGCAGCAAGATCATTAAGTAGAAAGCACCAGCCACAACCCCACATCAAGAAACACCAGAATCATCAACACAGAAAGATGACAAGAAAACCTCATGAGGTCTCCAAAGATTCAACTAGCTGGGCAATTTCTGAGCTAACAGATTTTTTGGCATTGATGAAAAATGTCTACTGCTAAGCCAACCGGGATGCCAAGGGAAATAGGATGCAGTCTGAGAATCTATATGGAAACCATTTCTCCAAGTTTAGGCTTAGAGTGAGGAGTTAGCCTTTAGTGCTTTACCTGTCAACTTACAAGTCAGGCAAACCATCTACTTAGTCCTCACACCATTTCTTGCACAGCCAGGAGATTGGCAGTCTGTACATGATGCCCCGCTCCTCGGTTTGAAACTGAGTCAGGATATCCATGTTCACTTATTAAAAAAGCTAACAGAGGGCCTCCCCGGTGGCGCAGCGGTTGAGCGCTGGGTTGCGAAGCTGCCTGCGGCCTCTGCGGCGCTGGTTCGATCCCCGGCTGCTCCCCGGCCACCTGAGGAGGGTCCCACATGGTGCGCAGACCTCTCCTGCCGCCCGCTGCTCCCCTCAGCAGTGTACTTCGGTCCTTCTGCCTGCTCTGCTCCCCGCTCTGGCTCTGGTGAATTCTCTCACCCTCCCGTGCTTCTGACTGTACCCAGTGCATGTATAAACAAAACAAACAAACAAATAAATAAATAAAACATGCCTCTATAAAAAAAAAAAAAAAAAAAAAAGCTAACAGAAGCCTGGCCTACCATTGCCTGGAAAAGGTGCAAAAAGCACATGGAGAAGGTGCTGGCCAGGATGGAGTAGCAGGCCAACCAGATGCGTCAGCAGGCTAAGGCCTTCTTTGCCCATCTCGAGCTGGGTTTGAGCCCGATATTAAGACATGCAGCAACAGTGGCCTCCCACCCAGCCTGCAAGAGGCCCTGTTCCAGCTGTCCTCCTAGTGGGCCCTAGCTTAATAAAGTTCATCAAGAAGCTTCATAGCAAAGATAAATTAAATTAAAATACAACCATGGGCCTCCCTGGTGGCGCAAGGGGTTAAGCACTGTGCTGTGAAGCTATCTGCAGCCTCTGCAGCACAAGTTCGATCCTCGGCCGGCCAGGGAGCTACCCACATGGCACAGCAGACCTCTCCTGTCTCGCCCGCTTCCCCCTCAGCAGTGTATTTCAGTAGATCTGTCTGTTTCTGCTCCCCACACTGTCTCTGGTGAATCCTCTCACTGCTCTCCAACCCCGGCACCTCTGGCCTATACCCCAGTTTTTTTTTTTTAAAGATTTATTTATTTATTTATACAATCACTGGGTACAGTCAGAAGCGCAGGAGGGTGAGCGAATTCACCAGAGCCAGTGCGAAGAAAGGAACAGGCAGACTGATGAAGTCCACTGCTGAGGGGAGCAGCGGGTGGCAGGAGAGGTCTGCGCGCCATGTGGGACCCTCCCCCCATGGCCGGGAATCAAACCGGCACTGCAGAGGCTACAGGCAGCTTCACAACCCAGTGCTCAACTGCTGCGCCACCGGGGAGGCCCTGTACCCCAGTTCTTATATGCATAAGTAAATATTTAAAACAATAAACAAATAAAATAAATAAAATACAACCATCTTCTAGTAAAGGAAAATGGAGAGAGGCCTATTCAGGAACAAAATTTAGCTTATGTGTACACAGAAACTACCGTAGCACAGGAATATATATAGCTAAGAACAAAGATGGGATGTGGAAGGGCTTTTGTTTTTGTCTTTTAAAAAAATAAGCTAAAAAGAGCTCTCCTTTTACAAAATAATGTGCTTACTTTTCTTCTTCTTCTTTGTGCCTCCCAGAGCTGAGTGCAGAGCATTCAGAAACCAAGACAGAAAGTCGACTCCATCCCCTGGAAAACAAGGGTAGGACAAGTTGAGGCTGGGAGGATTTCTGAGACCCCAAACCATGCATTGGATGGCATGCCTCCACATTGCTCCTCCCTCCGAGCCTGTTCCATTTCCTGGGCATCTTCCTTGGACCATTAAATGTTGGCATTCCTCAAGGTCAAGCTCTTACTCTTCCAGTCTTTACTCTAGACTCTCTAATCCAACCAGGCCCTATGAGTCATCTCTACTCCAAACCTGTTTCTCATCACCCAACAAAAGTCATTACTGAATTTCCCCTCCAATTCATACCTCAGTCCAAATGCTTTCAAAACATAAATCTGATATCACATCTTTGCTTAAAAGCTTTCACTGACTCCCCATTGCTACTAGGGTACAATCCAAATTCTTTATAATGGCATATATGCCCAACAACCTGGTCCCACCTTCCCAACCTTCACCTTTCCTCTCATCACTGTCCTCTAGAATCCTAGGATTCAGTTACCTGCAGTTTTCTGTCTGTGCCAGGCACCTGCATGCTTCTGTCCACAGTGTCCTCTCTAGCTGGAATGCCCGCACCTGGCCTGCCTCCTCCTCTACCTAAAACACTCAGGCATCTCTTCCTCTAATCTGACCCCAGCCCACCTTCCACATTCTCGTCTGGGGGTCCTTACTCCATGTCCCTCCCATAAAAAAATTTTTTCCTCTATTACAGAACTTGAAACCCTGCAATAACCTTTTTAGGGCCTCCCCTGATGGCACAGCGTTTGAGCGCTGGGCTGCGAGGCTGCCCGCAGCCTCTGCAGTGCCGGTTTGTTCCCCGGCCGCCGGCGAGGGTCCCATAAATAAATAAATAAATAAATAAATAAATAAATAAATAAATAAATGACCTTTTAAAAGGACTATCTTCCCTACATACACACTAGAAAAAGTATGTATCGCTGCAGCTCTAAACCTAGCATGTAAATGATGCTGAACAAACTGGCAGTGGGTGCTAGAGGACACTGGCTGAGATACAGGTTCTAGGAATGTCTGCTTTATTCACATGGAAAACTAATTGGGTGTGGAGGAATAGAAACATTCAACAATAGTTTACTGGAAATAATCCAGTCTGTGACCTGACAAAATGAGAAGCAAAGGTGGCAGGTACTTAATAAAGGCTGGTGCTTTTCCCAACCTCCTGGCTTTGCCCTAAGCCATACAGTTTAGTTCAATAAATAAGATGGACTTTTTTATTCATCTGATATCTCTAGGGACTCGCATTCTGAAAGAAGAGTGGGGAACCTAAGCTATCCATCAGACACTCATTCTTACTACTATACGACTCATTGCAAAGTAGAAAAAAATTTGTTCATTAAACTAGTTTTGTTGCCCTGAAGTCAAAAAACATCAATCCTTGTTCCTTACCTTGCTTGGTAATCTGGAAAGTCTTCTTGCTGCAAAGAACAACAGCCTGAAGCATCTCATGGGGAGAAACATGTGCCTTGAAATTCCGAGGGTTCCAGAGCTTTCTCATAAGTTCTCCAAAACGCTGTACCAGCAAGAACATGATATCCCCTGGTGGACGCTTGATGTTCTTGTAATTGTCCTCTTCCAGGAAGTAGTTCCGGAGAGGAGGAACATTAGACAGAGCCTGGAAGTCAAACAGTGGATTAATCCAAAGCTCCTTTGCAGGACCTCTGGGAACCAAGCTCTTCCAACTGAGGTTCTTTCAGAACTGTGGGCTGTGTTGGCGTGTAATAGTCAGAAGTAAACACTCTTAGTGAACCCCACCCAGGTCACAGTACAGAAACATCCTTCATATTGGGTTTCACACACAGACCAGTTCTGCAGACACTTTGCTGATGTGGACATGGCAAAGGAGTTTGTAAAAAGGCATGCAAATCCCTATCCACTGAGCAATTTATTTAACAATTTCCTTTGTTGGCTCTATTTAGGATTATGACTAGATTTGGATTCAAAAAGAATTAAAGGCTAGAAACCCAATATTCTTTCTTCATTGTCTATTTGACTGGGACAATCAGTCTATCTGACTGGGACAGATAGTTTCTACAGACCCCAGTTCCCCCATCTATCAACAGCATATTAAAATAATATGAAAATCATCTTAATAAAAGTTGTGTTTTCCTCAAGTGTGGTATGGAGCTATAGCAAAAAAAAAAAAAAAAAAAAAACACTTCTGTATATAAAAATGAATGTACTGTTATGATGGAAAATGGACAAAAAGTTTAGAACAAAAATAAATAAATAAATAAATTTTACCTCGATCAGCAAAAAGACAAAAACTAGTCGTGTAAGTTCAGGATAGAATACGTGTTCCTCATTCTGGACTATAAAATTGGGAGGGGAACTACAGAACAGATCATAGATAAATGCCCAATCACCCCAGAAGTCCTTCCTAACCAATTCCCGAATCCTTACCAGCTTTGTGCTTCGAGCACAACTTTCTTTTGCAAGGCTATCCATTAAAAAGGAGGATAAAAGTGTTTGTGAAATACAATGAACCCAGGCATCTCTGGGGAAGGCAACTCGGAACCATTGCACTGATTAGGAAAGCCCCTACAAGCTTATTTCAGCTAAAGAAACAATTGCTTCTTGGAAAATAACTGCCTTAAAAAAAGTTATTCTCAAAAGGAAAAAAATATGGACAGTTTATCCTACTTTTTAGTTATCCAGGCTGTAGAGAGAGGCTGCTCTCTGGCTTCACCAACATCACAACAGTAGGTGTCCTTAGAGAGAAGTAATCCAGTTTCCAGATGGAACATTCAATCCTTTTTAGTGGAAGCATCATCACAGAGGGTTTGCTCATTTGCTTGTTTTTATAAACAAACTTCGTATAAAACTAAAACCCATCAATAAGACTAACTGCCCTGACCAGATTCAAATGTTATCTGTTCCATCTGTAACAATCTTAATAAAGTCATAAGATGGGCCTCCCCTGGTGGTGCAGGCGGTTGAGCGCCATGCTGTGGATCTGTCCGTAGCCTCTGCAGCACCTGTTTGATCCCAGCCAGGCGGCAAGGGCCCCACATGGTGCGGCAGACCTCTCCTGTCACACCCAACTGCTCCCCTCAGCAGTGTATTTAAGTCAATCTGCCTGTTCTGTTCCCCACTCTGTCTCAGGTGAATCCTTTCACCCTCCCGTGGATTTGGCCTGTACCCCAGTTCTTGTATAAAATAAATGAATCTTTAAAAAAAAAAAAAAAAACAGTTATAAGATGCTGCACAAGGAACAGTCGGCCACATCTCTGTCAACCTAAGAATTAAGAATTTGACCCTTCCAGGGACTAGGTCAGACACCAAAACTAACAGATATACTTTTACAACTGTTTTCCCCAATTCCTTATTTAAAAATACATTAAAGACCAAATTAGAAGGAGGAATTATCTCTAACATATACAACAAAAAAGGTTAATACTTATTTCTTAAAGCTCAGTAAAATTAACCACCAATAGAAAAATGACAAAAGACCCAACCATACATGAAGAAAGATAGTCAACTTTAGAAGTGAATTTTAAAAAGTTAAAACAGAATACCTATCAAACAGGAAAATTTTTTTTCAGTGATAATGCAAGATGAGGAACACTTGTATAACCGGTGAGTTTGTAAGTTGCTATAAACACTCTACAGCCTAGAACCTAGGCTCCAGATGCATTAATATAAGAATAATTTATAATTCGTCGGCAGAATGGATTAATACATAATCATTAAGATGCTGCTTAAGAATATTTATTGAGGGCCTCCCCGGTGGCGCAGTGGTTGAGCGCTGGGTTGCAAAGCTGCCCGCAGCCTCTGCAGCGCTGGGGCGCTGGTTCAATCCCCGGCTGCTCCCCGGCCACTGGGGGAGGGTCCCACATGGCGCGCAGACCTCTCCTGCCGCCCACTGCTCCCCTCAGCAGTGTACTTCGGTCCTTCTGCCTGCTCTGCTCCCTGCTCTGGCTCTGGTGAATTCTCTCACCCTCCCATGCTTCTGACTGTACCCAGTGCTTGTATAAATAAATAAATAAATCTTTAAAAAAAAAAAATTTATTGATTTCATTGTATAACTTTAAGTAAAAATATATACACATATATACTATTACTTTGTAGACAAAAAATACAATTATATACTTTAAAAGTCATGATATACATATGTATATATAGATATCATGCATGTAATGTATATATCTGTGTATTTTATGCATAATAAAAGGTGTCAGAGTCACAGAAAATACAAGGTTGTATGTAGGATACTCAGCCAACACTGGTAAGAGGGGTAAAAAAAAAAGAGAAGTTAAATTTGATCTATCAATTTGGGAATAGCAAAATAACTCATTATATTGTCACAAGGCAGAAGGTGTTTGTGGGTATATGTGTTTAGAAAAAGGTCTGGAGGTCTATATGATGTTAACTACCTCAGGACAAAATACTAGGAAAAAAGGGAAGTTTTTACTCTTTACTTTCAACATCTCATCCCCCTAGTATTTATGCTTATTATTTTCTAAAATCAATTTTTTATGAAGCAGAATGACTGTGTAATTTTCTTGCTTATGCTTATCAACATTTTCCAATTTTTCTATAATGTGCACATATTACTCAAGTAATTTTTTTAAAAAAGAAAACAGTGCAAGTTACAAATAGGATGACTTTGGCTTTCCACCTTTCCTAACTCAGGATTCAAGCACAGGAGCAGAATCTACACAATGGAATGCCAGCAGATATATCTGCACCACTAAAAAAAATAAAGCATCATCTAGATATGTGTCTCTTATTTGGTAATGTCAGATCATAAGCAGATTCTATGTGACATCCCCTGGAACTCAAGAAGTTATTAGGGCAGTGGCTGGAAAAGGCTTCATCACTTGGCAGCAGCCCCTTGAACAAATACAGGAATGTTCAGCTTGGTGGGGAACGAACATTGAAGTAGAATCCTTGGTCAGATGTGGTGTCTGGGAATCACTTCACTGCATTTTACCAAAAGGTAATGATTTCTTAGCTGACCTTCACAGTGTTCCCAGGTTACCACCCCTGCCCCACTGTTCCCATCTTATCCTACCTGAAGGACAGCATTGGCGTAGTCATTGGCCTTTATGTTATTCAGGCCCACAATACCAGGCAGGTAAGTGGTGCCATCATATGCCCTGGACAATTTGGCTTGCTTGTCCAAGTTTGCAATCTGCTGCTTTGTGAAAGTGGGCTTCAACACATACTGCAAAGCAAAGGAAAATTCTAAGTTGCTTTAGGCATACCCAAAATTCCTAAGATAAATCTGGAATAGTAATTTCTGCCAAAAACATAAAACACTTTGATCATGAACACTTCACTACGCACCCAAAAGAACTCCCAACAATAAAGAGCAGGGTAACATAGGATAGGTCCTTTCCATATGGCTAATCCAGAAGGAAATCTGTTTAAAACAAAATCACTGAATCCTGAGTCTTTTCTCAAACTTCAGGTTGGGCCAAGTCCATGATAAACCATCAAAGCTGCAAGAGAGACTCCGAAGGCAGCAGGAATCTGAGTCTTGGGTGAAATGGTACACAGGGCCAGCACCTGGCCCAAGGGCAGGTACAGAAGTGCCTCCTTACCTTTCTGCAAGACTGCAATCACATAAGATTAGAAGGCAGATCATTTCTAGAGCTGAGGGTTATCAAATCACAGGCTAGACAAAGGCTGCCACTAAGAAGCTTTAAAGCCCTGAATTTCAATTTCTCCCTCTTTAATACTGTCCATAACCACTTTAACTTCAAATATTAGTAGGCCTATACAACTTACAAAAGTAGCATAAACAGCGCTTCAAATATTCTGAACACCAAGCCTTCCTTAAAAATAAAAAGATTGGGGCCTCCCCGGTGGCGCAGCGGTTGAGCGCTGGAGTGTGAAGCTGCCCGCAGCCTCTGCAGTGCCGGTTTGATCCCTGGCCGCCAGGCGAGGGTCCCACATGGTGCGCAGACCTCCCCTGCCGCCCGCTGCACCCCTCAGCAGTGTACTTCGGTCCTTCTGCCTGTTCTGCTCCCCGCTCTGGCTCTGGTGAATTCTCTCACCCTCCCGCGCTTCTGACTGTACCCAGTGCTTGTATAAATAAATAAATAAATCTTTAAAAAAAATTAAAAATGAAAAAATAAAAAGATTGGGGGCCTCCCTGGTGGTGCAAGGGGTTAAGCACATAACTGTGACGCTATCCACAGCCTCTGCAGCACAAGTTCGATCCCTGGCCGGCCAGGGAGCTAACCACGTGGCAAAGCAGACCTCTCCTGTCTTGCCCCCTGCTGCTCCCCTCAGCAGTGTATTTCATAGATCTGCCTGTTCTGCTCCCCATTATGTCTCTGGTGAATCTTCTCACCCCCTGCACCACTGGCCAACACCCCAGTTCTTATATAAATAAACAAATAAATAAATAAATAAATAAATAAGCAGAAATGACAGCTAGCTTACAGACCACAAACCACAATTATGGAACCTGACCTCCTTACTCAGTTTCCCTGGTTCCTCCTCTCCACACCCAACAGACTAAGATTCTTCCCTGACTCATTGGTAGAGATATTAGGAAGCCCGAAAGAACTCTGAAGAAAACCAGTGTCAAATCAGTCATCTTGGACACACACCGTGATATCCTCCAGCGAGGAATCAATGATCTCATAGTTGTCAGGAAGGCAGTAAAACTTGAGGGTGTGGAGGTTGAGGAAGACATGGTGGCTGAACTGGACGCTGTGAATGTAGGCATGAGACTTCAAACCCCGGCCTGTAGGGAAGGATAAAAAGCTGTAAGAGAAGACAGATTCCAGAAAGGCACAAATCAGGTTTGATTTTCCTTTCACTATTTTGTACTGGAATGTTAACATCGGCAAAAGCAAAGTACGATGCCATCCATGATACGAATCTCCCACAAGAACTTTCTTTTTTTTTTTTTTAATAGAGGCATGCTTTATTTATTTGTTTGCTGGTTTGTTTGTTTTGTTTATACATGCACTGGGTACAGTCAGAAGTGCGGGAGGGTGAGAGAATTCACCAGAGCCAGAGCGGGGAGCAGAGCAGGCAGAAGGACCGAAGTACACCGCTGAGGGGAGCAGCGGGCGGCAGGAGAGGTCTGCACGCCATGTGGGACCCTCCTCCAGTGGTCGGGGAGCAGCCGGGGATTGAACCGGCGCCGCAGAGGCCGCGGGCAGCTTCGCAACCCAGCGCTCAACCGCTGCGCCACCGGGGAGGCCCTCCCACAAGAACTTTCATCACAAAAGTTAGCAAGAAAGAATAGTGCATCGGTTACTTTATTTTCTAGATGGCATAAGACGTAGGTCAGGAAAACTTATTTCATAAACCTGAATGTAAACCTTAACCATATGGAGTATGTGTATTTAAACACATACACATATACATATATGAGTTAAGTTTTATATATAACAGAAATTAGGAATATCTACATATATAATAGTACATATACACATACAAATCCTGTGACTGTCTAGCATCACTCAATCCTGATTTTCCAACTGCCCACATTTACACCAATCTTGAGCCTACATATCTTTGCTCATGTTGCCACTTCTTTCTGGAATGTCTCTCCCTTAACCCACTAAAATTCTGTTTCACCAGAGAGCCTCCCATAAACTCAATGCAAACACTACAACTAACACTGATCTTTGAGTATTTTACCCCCTATTATTCTTATTTATATTCAGTACCAGAGTCTAGCAGTAACCTTTATAATCTTAGTTTGCTGATTATTTTGTGTTAACTTTGTAAGTTCCCTATAAAATCAAGGAACGTAGCTTATATTTTTCTGAAACCTCCACTATACTAAGAATTTGCTGGTTTAAATGAAGTCAAATAATAAATTTCCAGAAAAGAACAGAATTAAAGTCTTCATAGCAAAAGAATTTTCAGAAAAAGACAAAGAAAACATTAAGAGGACAGATAAGTATAGAAACAACAGGCATTCAAAAATTCAAGAGTCAAGAGATCTCCTAAAAAACCTTTCAGACAACTAATTCTTTCTCCCTTTCTTATGTATTCAGGTCCTGGCCAATCAGAGAACTGCCTACTGTTTTTTTAAGAGCATTCCCATTTCCTGGAAACAATGATAGGAATTATTAGACATGCCTCCTGACAGGACTTTATTTTCTTTTAAAAAAAAAAACTCAGGGGCCTCCCCGGTGGCGCAGCGGGTTGAGCACCACACTGTAAACTGTCCACAGCCTCTGCAGCGTGGGTTCGATTCCCAGCCAGCCAGAAGAAACCCACATGGTGTGGCAGACCTCTCCTGCCTCGCCTGCCGCTCCCCTCAGCAGTGCCTTCGGTCCGTCTGCCTGTTCTGCTCCCCGCTCTGTCTCTGATGAATTCTCTCACCCTCCCGCAGCTCTGACCTGTACCCCAGTTCTTATATAAATAAATCAATCTTTAAAAAAAAAAATCTCAGGAGGTGGCCTGTGGTTAGTGCTGACAACTTAGAAAATTTGTAATGTTTAATATTTACTTACCCTGAAAGTACTTGCCACACACCAAACAGGCATATGCATTTATATGGGAGAGGGAGATGGAACACAGTTTCTCAAAGTCAAAGTCCAGCACACTCCTAAGAGAAGCAAAGCAAAAGAAAAAACAATAAGGACAATTTCTAGAACACCAGAGTAAAGCAGCATTGGCTTCATGTTCTTCATGCCATCCTTCACTGAATGTTTCAACAACCATATAAACCATAGGGAACAGTGACTAATCCTCACCTAGACATTTAATATAGCACTATCCCCTGTGCTCCTCCCTCCCTCCCTCTCCCTCCTCCTCCTCCCCTGCAGTATGTCTCTGGTTTATAATTGTCTGTTTTTGCTTTGTTGTGTTTTGTACTGTTATTATTTTTTTTTACACTGATGTCTTATTTGGTTCCCCTATATTCCTGTTATAAGTGAAATCATCTGATTTCTTTTTCCTTCTGGCTTATTTCACTGAGCATAATTCCTTCTAGCTCCATCCACGTTGCTGTGAATAGCATGAGTTTATCTTTTTTGATTGCTGAATAATATTCCATTGTGTATATATACATCTTCTTGATCCAGTCATCTATTTTTGGGGTGAGAGGGAGGGAGGAGCACAGGGGACTGTGGTGATGGTGAACGGGTGCCTTGGGGAAGGAAATTCTATGGGGACTCAATCTGAGGGGGTGGAGGGAAGTAAATATTGTCTAAAAAATTTTTAAAAAATGATAAATGTTAAAATTTAAAAAAAGACAGGTATAAAGCTTACTCGTTTACTGGTCAAGTCATATAAACAAGGTTTATAAAAAAAATAGCACTATCAATTCTCTAAGCCTCAAAGCATTTCAAGGTGTTTGTGTCAGACATGCAAAGCCAATGACCATGTTTCTTTTTAATATTTACAACCAATGAAGAATATCCCATAACAATCACTTTCTCTGAAGGGAAAGTTACCAGTAGGACTAACATATTAGGGCCCCAACAATATTTCAAATTTGAAAAGAAGACACATAAAAAGAGTGAATAAACCCTCTTATTAAAGAAAATTTTATTTTTGCCCATAGGAATAAATGGGAAGCCTAAAGAAGTTTACAGTAATAACTACAAACAGATGTACCTGTTCGAGTATATCATACTGACATATAAGTACTGGCAGAGGTAAGGATCAAAAAAACTACCCCACTGAATCCACAGGTGGTAAAGGAATTACTTCCCAAACATTAACTCTAATTAATAGGTAACAGTCTCAAAAAGCAGCATTTGTTTTTAGTATATGTAAAAATTACTAGCATAAGTAAATATTACTAGCACAGAAGAATCCAGAAACTTATACAAGCATATATATATCTATATCTATATAGATATATAATATATATATCTATATATATATATACAAAATATTATTGTGTAGAACAAATGAAATTTCTTTTTACTTCAGTGTGTAAACTAAACTCTCTAGACACACTTCTCTTTCACTCCTCACATAAAAAATGTGAGATTTAAAGAATATTAATTCAAATATGGGAGAAATACATATATATAACTAACAACTTAAAATACTTAAAAATATATTTATATTTGATGTGGTATGGTACCCTATATGTTTAAATTCAGTATCTGTAAGAATAAACAGCCAGGGGCCTCCCCGGTGGCACAGCGGTTGAGCGCTAGGTTGGGAAGCTGCCCGCAGCTTCTGCAGTACCGATTCGATCCCCGGCTGCTCCCCGGCCACTGGAGGAGGGTCCCACATGGCGCGCAGACCTCTCCTGCCACCCGCTGCTCCCCTCAGCAGTGTACCACAGTCCTTCTGCCTGCTCTGCTCCCCGCTCTGGCTCTGGTGAATTCTCTCACCCTCCCGCGCTTCTGACTGTACCCAGTGCTTCTATAAACAAATAAATAAATAAATCTTTAAAAAAAAAAAAAAAAGAATAAACAGCCATATCTCAAACCAAATATTCTGGCACTTCTATTTTTGTGCCACTTCCTGACCTAGTTCCCCTCCCCCACACCCCATACCACCATCCCTGCTTATATTCCCTTGACCTTTCTCCCTCCCCTCTCCCTCCTGAACTCAGAAACCTCAGTTCAGTTATCTGCTAAGTGTACAATTATGTTATTTTCTCAGTTCATAGCTGTTTCCTTATATGATTCATATGTGCAGTAGCCAAAATTTGTCTTTCCTTTCCAGTTTGCTTTGCTTTGCATAATCCCTTGAGTTCCTTCCATTTTGCTATAAATGGTAACTTTTCATCTTTCCTTACAGCTGAATAGTATTCCACTATGTATATATACCACATCTTTGTCCAGTTCTCTATCCATGGGCACTCAGGTTGCTTCCACTTCCTAGTTATTATAAATAATGCATCAATAAACTTGTGGGGCATATTGTTTTTTGAACTAAAGACTTTGTGTTCTTAGGCTAGATACCCAAAAGTGGGATTGCTGGATTATATGACACAACCACTTTTAGTTTAAGTGCAGATTACTTTTCAAAATAGCTGCACCAATTTATATTCCCACCAACATTTATTAGGATTTCTCTTTCTCTACATCCTCTCCAACAAATCTGGGAAGTTTTAATGTGGCTCTGATTTGCATTTCCCATCAGGAAGTGATGATGAGTACTTTTTTCACATTACTTCTTTTTTTTTTTTTTTTAAAGATTTATTTTTATTTATTTATACAAGCACTGGGTATAGTCAGAAGCGCGGGAGGGTGAGAGAATTCACCAGAGCCAGAACAGGGAGCAGAGCAGGCAGAAGGACCGAAGTACACTGCTGAGGGGAGCAGCGGGCAGCAGGAGAGGTCTGCGCGCCATGTGGGACCCTCCTCCAGTGGCCGGGGAGCAGCCGGGGATCGAACCGGCGCTGCAGAGGCTGCAGGCAGCTTTGCAACCCAGCGCTCAACCGCTCGGCCACCGGGGAGGCCCTCACATTACTTCTTAGTCTTCTGGATTTCCTCTTTGGAAAATCATCCTCAGATCTGCTGCCATTTTTAAATTGGGTTACTTGGTTTTTTTTTTTTTTAATTAAATTGGATGAGTTCTTTGTAACCCTTGGATATAAACCCTTTGTGTGACTATTTTCTCTCATTCAGTATAGGATGTCTCTTTAATGTGCTAATATTTTCTTTCACTCTCTAAAAGAGCTTTTTGAGGTAGTCCCAATTGTTTGTTTTTGCTTTTATTTCCCTCACGGTAGGGGTCAAATCTCCAAAGATATCTCTATCATTCACTGATGTGTAAGACAGATTGCAAATGTTTTCTTCTATGTATTTTATTGTTGTGGGTCTTGTATCCAAATCTTAAATCCATTTTAAATTTATTGCTGTATATAGTATTTTACACACTGGACTGGCTAATGCAGGGATCACTGCCCATACATGGCTAGTGGCACTTAATTTAAAATAATTAAAATTAAATAAAATGTAAAATTCAGCCCTTCAAACAATATTTCAAGTGCCCAATAGCCACAAGTGGCTATGCCACAATGAACAGCCCATATAAAGAACTGCAAAAAGTTCTATTAGCGCTACCCTAGAGGACAGGTGAAAATCATCCTAAGATGCTATGTGGGATCAAAGAAAAGAATACTAGCACAAGGTAACTACCTCTGTTCTAAAATAAATTTTTTACTCTTTTTCTCTCGGCTGAATCCCAAGCACCCAGAGTAATACCTAGCACACAGTGAGTGTCCAATAAATACTTAAATTTGCTATTATTTTTAAGGACACTATGTATCCCATTATTTCATCATACAAGTTCAAAACCAGCTAAAGGCTATGCTTATGCCCTCCCTAGAACATGTTCTCTGAACTCTAAAGAGCAAAGTTTAATAAATACGGCAAGCATAATTTTCTTGGCATAAAGTTTTTAAAAGGATAAAAAATGTTCAACATACAGTCCAAAAACTTTCTACATAGATTCTATTGTTCTTCCATTGCCTTTGGCATCTCTGTCCTACTGACCTGTTAATGGTATCCAGGTACGGGCAGTGGCGGCTCCTCCGGTCCTCGGAATCCACGCGGCCATTCTTTGCTAAAATGAAAACCATCACAAGCTTTGAAAATGACAAATCTGTGCTCAGGGTCAACTACCAGTATAAACAAATAAACACAGAAGTAGGAAAAACTAATCAGGGTGAGCTCATATACAGGTAGCCTAGGCAACACCCAAAAAAGCCCACTAATGGAACAAGCTGCAAATTGTGAGAATACACTTAAATACACTTAACCAACAAGATTTGTTTGCAGATTACAGAAATCCAGTGAAGCAATTTTCAAAAAGGCAAACAACCCAATAGAAAATGAGGACTGACAGACCCACAAACATGAGAAAAGATGCTCAATCCCATCAATAATCAAGGATATGCAAATTTATTTGCACAATGACATACTTAACACTTTTTTCTCATATGTGGAACAATGAGAACGCTCAAGTACTGCTTACGGGTGTGTGAGCTATTATAACCTCTTAGAAAACAGTACTGCAAGATCAAAGATGAAAATATGCTGACCCCTTAAACTCAGCAATCTCTCGACTGACATATGCTAGATAAAGTTCTAAACACAGTAACGTGTGATGTCCATCACAAATAAAATGGAGAAATGTTTCAGTATATCTGCAGTGGACCCTTCATAGGCATGGACATCTACCTGGATGAACTTCAAAAATATGAGAAGCAAAATACTAAAAGCAAGACTACATACAACAGGGCCTCCCTGGTGGCACAAGGGGTTAAGCACAGCACTGTGAAGCTATCCACAGCCTCTGCAGCATGAGTTCGATCACCAGCCATGCAGGTAGCAGACCTCTCCCGTCTCACCCACTGTTCCCCTCAGCAGTATATTTCAGTCAGTCTGCCTGTTCTTCTCTCCACTCTGACTCTGGTGAGTCCTCTCCCTGCTGCACCTCTGGCCTTCACCCCAGCTCTTATATGCATAAATAAAATAAATCTTAAAAAACAAAAAAAGGGCCTCCCCAGTGGTGCAGTGGGTTGAGTGCAGTACTATGAAGCTGTTCGCAGCCTCTGCAACATGTGTTCGATCCTCAGCCGGCCAGGGAGCTACCCATTTGGTGCAGCAGACCTCTCCTGTCTCGCCCGCTCAGTCCGTCTGCCTGTTTTGCTCCCCTCTCTGTCTCACCCTCCCACGCCTCTGGCCTTGTATAAATAAAATAAATCTTTAAAAAAAAAAGAAAGAAAAAGACTACATACAACATGGTTTCATTTATGTAAATACAAAACACCGTACTACTTAGGAGTACATATATAAGATAAAATTTGAAATGATTAGAATTCAAGAGAGTGATTACATAAGCAAGGAAGCAAGGCAGAACTAGAAAGGGGTCTATGGGAGCTTCTAAGACACTGGTTATGTACCAATTCTTGAACTAACTAGGAGACAATACTCCATGGATTTTTCATGTTTCCCAATATATTGTGACCAAAGTCACTGTCTCTAGATTACCTTATCAAGGATGTTTATATAGTGAACAGCTTTGGATTACAGAAACAGTGTTTCTTACAAAGCAAAGGACAGACAAGCCCACAGCCCATTATAAAAGATTCAGTTTCTCTAACCTCAAAGTTCCTCTCCTATAAGGCTGTCCACTATGTTTATGGAATTTCCTCAACCAGCTTTGTTGGGACTAACACCAATGCTATATTCTGGTTACTGTGATTGCTGTGATAAACTGTCTCAGACCAAATAGTCCCAAGACTGAAACACACTGCTGAGGGGAACAGCAGGCGAGACAGGAGAGGTCTCCCTCTCCAGGCCAAGGATCCAACTCATGTTGCTGTTGCTAGTGATAGCTTGATAGTGCTATCATGACTACTATCAGAAGCATGATAGTCAGAGACAGACTACCATGACCATTATTAGTCCTGTCTTCCATCAGCCTCCATGAAACTGTGTTAGGCTAACACCGTAGCTTGCAAATAAGGTAAAATCTCAGACCCTGCGCAGTTTAAGAATGTATGTCCGCACCTGTTTTTAAACTATACTCATGTATATAAACATTCAGTTCATCTTAGTAGTTGTAATCTATACCATGACAAAAACATAAAATGAAAAAAAAAAGGAAAAAGTTACAGCAACTGGGATCCTAATGAATCCCAAGGAAAAAAATCTCCTTAACACAACTACACAAAATATCTAAGGAACAATTTCTCTTCCAAAGGGAAACTTGAGGCTGACAGAGTATTTAAGTAAAGGAAATCAGCAAATATCCTGAAATTATTATTAGTCAGAGAATATTTATTGAGCATTTTCTATAAGTAAGGTACTATTCTGTGCCCAGTGTCATACAAAAATTTATCAAAGATAAACCTAACAAGAAATTTAAGAGTTAATGTTAAGCGTTAATAAAATCAGGGCATCCCTGGCAGTCGAGGGGTTAAGACTCAGCACTATCACCCCTACAGCCTGAGTTTCATCCCAGGTCAAGGAGCTAACCCACATTGCACAGCAGACCTCTCCTGTCTTGACCACTGTTCTCCTTGGTATATTTCTGTAAAACGGCTGTACTGCACCCCACTGTCTCTGGTGAATCCTCCTGTACCTCTGACCTACACCCCAATTCTTATATGCAAAAATAACTTTTTTTAAAATGCTATCTTCTGGGCCGCCCTGTTGGTGCAGGGGGTTAAGTCTCAGCACTATGAAGCTATCACCAGCCACAGCGACATGGGTTCAATCCCTGGCCAGGGATCCTACACCCCAGTTCTTGTATGCATAAATAAAAAATAAATCTTTAAAAAAAATGCTATCTTTCTAAAAAAAAAAAAAAGTTAATAAATATATAGATAATTGGGACCAAATGCAAAATTACAGAAGTGTGGAGACGATAACCCCTATCTCGACAAACTCTACCCTTAGCAATTTAGCCTAGTGATTTGGTCACCTAATACTTCAATATCTCCAACTAACTCACCAGAAATCAAGTATACAGGGACATGTTCAAGTCAGGAGTTCCAAGTTCAATACAGAAAAATATGTAGTTGGGGTGAACAGGAAAAATTTTTATAAGTAGTGGAAACCTATTTAATGATTGGTAAACTATCAACAGGTTGGTATCAACAAGATCACACACTACAGAAAGGAAATCTCCATAAATCATTAGAGCAGAAAGCATCCAGTGATAAGCAGCAATGGGTGTAGTCATGGGGGAAGCAGGGAGCCCAGCCTCCCTGGTCGTTGTTAGATCTATTGAATATTGAAGTTCGTGAGTTCAGGATAACTTCCACTAATTTACGGTGCGAGACAGACGAAACCTGCTTTCCCAAAGCGCAATGACTCAGTCTCAGACAGACTAGACCGACTGCTACAACCCAGAATAACGGGTGTACGGTGCAGGAACCCAGCGTTCAGCCTCTCAACTTTGAAAGTTCTGATCCCCAAAATTAGGGAAGAACTCACGACCCAGAGGTTTTGTGATAACTGCTGGGAGTAACCCCTCTAAATAGCACAGTGCCTGGCCCGCTTCAGGCATTCGATAAAAACAAGCTGCTGCTGTTACTATTGTTGCTTAAAACACAAATTATAACTATTGTTACTATTACAACTAGGACTATGCTCATTAAAATGCAGTCGAGTCGGAAAGCGGACTTGGACGGTGGAGAGAGTTTCTTCACCGGGGTGGGACTGCTGGAAAGAAAGAAGACGAGAGTGGAGCCAGCGCCCGGCCCGTCCTGGCCCCGCGCACCTCGCACCTCCCGCTCAGGCTCAGAGTCCTCATCTGCCTCGCGCTCCCGCTTCACCCGCACCGAGGGGAGGACTGGCGGCGGGGCCTCGCGCGCGCTGGCCGGTTCGACCTCCCGCTTCACGCGCACCGGGCTGCTCCGGGAACTCGGCGCCTCTGTCTCCCGTTCCCGATCTCGCTCCCGCTTGACGCGACCCGAGCTGCCCCGCGACTCGGACTCGCGCTTCCCGCGGGCAGAACCACGAGACTCCCGCTTGGACCGGCCAGACATCGCCACTACCGGCCGAGCAGCCCTGCGCAGGCGCCGGCCACGCTCAAGCGCGCGGCCCGCAGCCAATCAGGATCGGGGCTGTAACGGCGGCTAAGGCTCTCTACCGGTCGCCGACGGGGACAAACTACGTGGAGGCAACTTTTGCGAGCTACTGCCGCCTTCTTGGTTTCTTTACTATAGCCTGTGCACAGAGAACGATTTGCGAGTTTACTGCCTCCTTACCCACAATTTCCGGTTTTAAACAGGCAGGATCCTTTTTCTGACTAGTGAGTTTCTGCATAAAAGAAGCTATCGGGGGTACTTTTTACCCTCGAAACCAAATTTGGAGATCGTCTGTCCATTCTCCAACCTTGGAAACTGACGCCACTGCACAGAACTAGGCGAAACCCCCATTCATCCCCTTCATGCAGCAACTTGGAGGTTCAATCCCACTTTTAGAGGGTGTTCTTGGTAACACAGGAAAATGCAAACGTTGGGCAGGGAAGAACTTTCCGGGAAGCTGCTAAAGCACAAGACTCGGACCTCTGCTTTCCAAGACCCTTCTACAACCCTGACTCCATTGCGTTGGCTTTATAGTTCTAAAGTATTGTATAATAAACAATAAACTGCTGTTTTAAAATGTGCAATTTACTAAATTCGTATGAATGGATGGATACACCCTGAAAACATCACCACGATCAGATAATAAACCTATCCACCAGCCCCAAAAGTGTCATCCTACCTGCATCATTGATAGACTTTCTATCACTTCAGATTAGTTTGCATTTTCTGGTTTTATATAAAGGGAAATACATAGCATGTCCTTTTTTTCTTTCAATCGAAGTATCTGAGTATTGTCCTAGTCGCCTTCGAGTATATCAAGTTCATTCTTTTTCATTGCTCATTGATATTCCATTGTAAGGTGAACCAGTTTGTCCCTATTCTAATCGCTGATAACTAGATAACTATTTTTGCTTTTTTAACAAGAGGACCCGAAAATGGCACTGATACCAGAATTGTCAGGCCTAGTCTCCCAGCCAGGAACGATCCCAGGCTGCAGGGCAGCGCTGAGTCCCTGCCACTAGACCCCCACGGGTTGGTGTCTCACGAAGCCGCAGCAGGAACTTCGCAGACGCTCAGGCAAGCAAGCAAGAAGAGGCAGGTTTGTTTAGAGAAAGAAAAAGTTTACTGAGGAGAAAAAGAACAGAAATAAAGTGGGACTCCCAGGCCAGGGAACCAGGCCTGGGAGGGGCAAGGAAGCCAAAGTGGAGTCATGTCTCAGGGAATATATACCTTCTTTCCCTCATTATTCTAAAGCTCCACCAGTCTCTTTGCGATTGGTTAGTTCTCGGCTGTCTCATTTAATTTGCTACTGAGTGGGGGATCTTCACATTCCTTATCTAACAGCTTTCTCTTTCCCCATTTGTTACATCTTTATCTTTATGGCCCAGTCCTCTGGATGGACATCCCCGCATTGAAGTTAAACAGCTGCCCTTCTAAGTTGTTCATAAATTAAACCACTCTCCATTTCTCCAATCTCTGCCTCCCTTTACCACCTGAAGGAAACCAGGACCAGCGTTAACAATGTTGTCCTTGGTCCTGAGATGTTTGTTTTTTCTAGTGGAATTGGTTACATTCCCTTGGTTGTCCTTATCTCTGAAGCCTCCCTAAATTCTTCAGAGGTCCCCTCCTGCACTGTCCCTAAAACTGCCTAATTTCTAGCTTGCCCGGTGTTTCAGCACGAGTCCAGGCCTGTCAAAGGCTGGGCCCTCCCACAAAGACAGTTAAGACATCCAGCCGGTGGGCATCTGGACAGGCAGGGACATTCGCAGAGCTGCGGCTCTGTTGGGTTGGACTGGGGGGCCCCGTCGCCCCCAGCGGAGCGAACAGCCAGGACTCTCCGTTGTGCCCACCGGCCTCTCCACAGCTTATTCTGAGGTAGGCGCTTTCGGTGTCCTCACTTACAAACGAGACAACTGAGGACCGCGACTTCGAGTATCCGCTTTGTGTTTTTCTGGAAGGTTTGATGTATTAGCGGTAAGCGTAAGTCAGGAGCCCCGCCCCAGCAGCCCAGCGCGTCGCGACGCTCCGCCCGGCCCGCCCTTACGTGCATGACGTCAGGACGCGGGGCCGGAAGTCGAGCTAGCGCCAGCACAGACCTCTCGGGCCGGGAGGGTGGCCGTTGGGACCACTGAGGCGGCGGCGGGTCTGCTTACAGGTTTCCAATGGCAGCGACACGGGATTCCGGGCCGGGGCTCTGCTGTAAGCCCGGCGGGCGGCTGGACATGAGCCACGGCTTCGTGCACCATATCCGACGGAACCAGCTCGCCCGGTACCGCCCCGCCCCGCGCCGCCGCCGCCACCCTGGGTCTAGTCTAGCCCGGAGGTCCCTGACTCCCGCTCGGCTCCCCGCAGGGACGACTACGACAAGAAGGTGAAGCAAGCGGCTAAGGAGAAAGTGAGGAGGCGGCACACACCCGCGCCGACGCGGCCCCGCAAGCCCGACCTGCAGGTGTACCTACCGCGACACCGAGGTGAGGCCTCCCGCCCCGCCAGCCTCCTCAGGCCTGCGCGCTCTTCCGGCCCTCGGCCTTCTGCCTCAGCGTAATCCCTCTGTATGGAGAGAACCTCATTATAAGTCCCAAGACTCAATTCATCTCATCCTTTCGTGGAACCTCCATCTCAGCGTTCCCCAGCTTCCGCTCAGTGATTCTTCCGCACGAAAGGGAGGGCTCATGCCCTCTAGTTAAGCATCGCTGTTACAGGACATACCTGAGGGCCAGCACGAGTTGTTTGTTGGTGTGCTCAACCATACTATATTTTCCATATTCTCACCATCAGACAGAGAGAAAGTCTGGTACAGCAATAGGCACCCAGGACATAGTTGTGGAATGAAGCCCTAACCCATTAGATGACCTTTTTCCTCCAGCTTTTCTGCAACCTGGAGATCACAGTAGTTAATACAAGATGCTAAATAGGTTGGACGTTAAAGTGCTTTTAGTTTTTATGCATATTAATTCGTTTATTTTTCATAAAACCCCGTAAGATAGGAACTCTTACCTTTTCTGTTGCACGGTCAAGAAACAGGTTCAGAGACATTAAGTAAATTGCCCAAGATCATAGACCTAGTAAGTTGCAGAACCTGAATTTGAGCACAGGCAGAGCTCTGTACTTCTCTCCACAAGCTTCCAACACTGGAAAAATGTGCATTGTGTACTTACTATGTGCTGGTACTGTGCTAGCCTTGGAACAGGGACACAGGGGTAATTAGCACACTTAACACATAAACACACACACAGGACCAATAAGATTGGGGCTTTCTTTACAGTATGTTTTCCTGTGTTATCTCTGGGCAGAAGTTCCAGCAGCCTTCTCTTCCCTCTCACTCTGGTTCATCTTTCCAGATGGCTCTACCCACCCAAGCAACCCAGACTGTGAGGAGTCCGGTGAAAGCAGCTGTAGTGGCGGCTCCGAGCCAGAGCCTTCTGGCCATCAGCTCTTCTGCTTAGAATATGAGACAGACAGCGGAGAGGTCACATCAGTTATCGTGTATCAGGTATGCCTCACAGAAATAGCTGCAGCCTGAAGGTCCTGGGCCATGGTAGAAATTTCTGCCACACCCTGAGCCACCGTTTTCCTCAGGGCCAGTGGGAAGTGTCTGTTCCACATGGGAGCATAGACTACTGGGTAACATTTTTGAGCATAACTCATACCTGTCACAGTGATTTCTCAGTGGGCAACAGGGAGGGCATGTGGCCCCCAGTTGAAAATCACTGTTACAGGGGACACCTGGGAAATGACAGGCACTGGCAAGAAGCTGTGAGTCAAATAGATTTCTGTGAGACTATTGTTTAAGGATATGGCAGGTCACCTTTGCAGAAGAGGCTAGTCCCTGAGCTTCCTGACTCTTCCTCCACATAGGATGATGATCCAGGAAGGGTGAGTGAGGAGGTATCTGCACACACACCTCTGGATCCACCCATGCGAGAAGCCCTCAAGTTGCGCATCCGAGAGGAGATTGCAAAACGCCAGCGCAGACACTGACCAGACTGAAGGCATTCTCTCCAGGCTGAATTCACTGCCCAGAGAGCTCAACCTCTAGTTTGGGGGTGCCAGGGCCAGTTTGGATTGATCTTGAGACCCTCCCTGCAAGCTGCCACATCCACAGAAAATAGGTGTTGCAGGGACTATGCCTGGCCACCTCCTGTGTACCTAGTCTTGTATGTTGGCCCATTTGACCAGCCTAATAACCTGGAATTTTTTGAGAATTTTGTTTGGCACTTTGGGGTTCTGGAAGCAGAGACTCCAGAGAAAGCCAAGATATACAAAGCCTATGCCAACTTGCTGGTTTTTCACTGACGTCTTATGCCATGGGACACAGGGCATATTTTTTTTTTTTACATTTCTACTTCCTTTCTTGCTTCTCACTTCCATCCATGTTTTCCTAGATCTTTTTCACAGCTGTTTCTGTGTACTTTTCTTTCCCTCATTTTTCTGTTTCAGAATCTATCCATTCTATACTACTCTCTTACCTCCTAATATGACTGCACCTCCATCTGCTCAGGACTTTGGCGGTGGGAGCTTCTGGCAGTATACCTTTCTCACAAATTCTCCCAGTAATTCTGGTACCAATAAAGTGGGAATTCTTCATTTTTTTTTTTTTTAAGAGATCTTCATTTTTGAGGCCTACTTCCAAGCTTGTATCTCCCTCCCCTTCTATAGTTTCTGCAAGTTTCTCTCATGCTTTGCACTAAGGAGACCTAGGAAGATCATGAAACTAAACTGTAAGAATTTCTTGCAGCTAAACCTGCCATTGTTAGGGCTCAGAATTCTAGCCTTTGACTTTATCCCTAGATGTGAACAGACCAGCCTCTGCTCAGGCTAATGGGGAATTATCAAAATAAGAGTGAAACTAATGCTCCAAATGTGATTTATCTCAAATGTACATACAAAAGGAAATTCTGTTAGCAATAATTGCCTATTTGGAGCCCTAGTTGCAAAAAAAAAAAAAAAGTTTGAACGACACCCTAAAGGAAGTGATGAAATTAGCCTCTCTCATTTGCCCCTCCCATGCCCCATGCTTTCTCCTTTCCTGCCTCCCAAGAGTATGTAAAACAGATCCTTCAACTAAAGATCTCAAGCAAGATCTTTGCTTTTACCTAAATGAATGTCCTAATGCAGGATTGGGCTAAGTCCATGTGAAAAGTCCGCGTGACTTCCTGAAATTCCAAACCACTTCACTTTTCCAGCAAATGGGCCTAACCACAAGGACTTGTATCTATGGGATTTAAGTGATCCTGTGAGCACTGTAACTTCTTGAAACCAAAGTCCCCTGCCCTAGCAGTTTCTCCATCCCAAGGTCTCAAGATCAGTCTGATTGAACCATCTCAGTAGCTTTATTGTGCCCTACACCCCTGAAAAATCTACCATCCTAGAAATGGAGCAAGTAAGCTACTTAAACCACATCATGAAAATGCAGCAAGCCATAACTTGCAGTGCCACAAGAATGCCAGGAGTGAGGTAGATAAGGGCCTGATTGTGAAAGCAGCCAGGGACCAGAGTGCTCCTGACCCACAAGGCTGGCCTGGGGCTAAATGTCTTTAACTTGCCAGTCCTCGGCTTAGTTCTACTTTCAAAGCAGAAAATCTGCCCTCTACGTATTCAGCTGGCCTAGAAGTGCCTTTTGACTCACAATGTTAACTACCCTGCTGAGCCTCCTGGGTCAAGGAGGCGGTGCCATACTCCATTCCCAATCAGAGGACCAGTCATTTTAGTCTTCCAGCTCTTCAACTGATCTTCTAACTTGAACATAGGATTTTACTGGAACTCTTAGTTTTGCTAATCTGGAAATACTTTTTGGGTCTGACTTCTCACAGCTGGCTGGCCTTTTTCCTGTATTTATTACAGAATTTAGAAAGGATCAGGAGAGGCGATCAGGGCATAGCACCTGAAATCTTAGCCTCATTCCTGTTTTGTGAGAGGGAAGACATCTGTACTTATTGTGTCCTTGTATGTGTTTGTTATATAATCCTCACACTCAGGTAAGAGACTGATGGGAACTCCTTGCTTGTAAACTCCTCCTTAGGGCACTTTGCTTAGCAAGTGCGTATAAGGTATCTTTCACCCAAGAAAGCATTCTAATTTTTAGCTAATTTATACAATATGATTATGTAAAGCACTAAGTCTGGTACTTAAATGAAAGGTTGTCCTTTAATGTAGGCCTACTACTGGTGAGACCAGGTGTGCCTAAAATGCTTCCCTGGTGATTACCTTCAGCCATTTGACAGTCAGTGCTCAGGCTCATTGCTTTTTGCTACCCCTCATCTGGAGTCCAAGATGGTACTATCATTGTATTCACCAGACTTGCCTCCAGACATCTTAAAGTTGCTTTCAAATAATGGTGCTTTGCCTTCAAGGAGCATGTTCCAGAGCATTTCCCACAGGCTCTAGAGATGTCCCAAAGAAGACTTGTCCCATGCTGTTTGGTGCAGTGGCAACAGTGTTGGACTAGCTGGAGCTTTCCAGCAACTACTTCAGAATCAACACTCACTTAACCAGACATGATCATGACTGTTTGAAAATGTCTGGTACCCTGATAGGCATATCTGATGCCCACCTAAAATAAAGCGTTCTTCACTTACTGAGGGTAAGGCTTGGGATTTAAGGTTTTGTATTTCCAGCTCCATGATGGGTGATGTTAAACATAGAAGGATGCTGAGGTTTGCAGGGGCCTTGAGCTATGCAAGAGTAAATACTAAAGCTTGAGTTGCAGCCAACTGGCACGCATGGAAGTCTTTGAAGAATATAATTCAAGAAGGGAAAAGAAGAATGTAAAACCTACTGTGCTGAATGAGAGTAGGAGTCTGTGAAACCTGGCCAACCAATAGGACCAACAGGGAAAATAAGAAATGCTTCTCTTTGTGGACAAGCCTCTGAAAGGGACATTCCATCTCCATGGTCCACTCTGAGGGCACTGCCAACTAGAGATTAGTCCATAGGACTGGAAGAAACGTTGGCTACACAGCAAAGTATCCATTCTGCATTTGGTGCAGGATCTGTGGAAGGTGGGGTAGTGGATCCCCAGCAGGTTCACAAATGTAAATGAAGCCATTGCATATAGAAAGATAGGAATAAGGACAAATTATTTTGCTACCTCTGAGCCTTCTTTGGGAGTATCACCATGGAATGTTCACAATTATTTGAAACATTTTAAGCTCGCTTGATGAATTCCTGCCCTGTCCCTGAGGAAACAGATGACCAAGAAGCCTTAGACACCCACCCAATTTCCCCACTAGTTGGAGTGATATTAGAAGTGAAAACTTTGAAGTGAATGGCTCCACTGCCTTCTCAGTCACCAGAATGAGAGACTGGTTGTATTGTTTATATTGTGATACTAAGTGTATAAAAAGCCATACATGTTTCTGTTTTCTCATTTCCAATGTTTCTGCTATGTGGATGAATAAATCGAAGTGTGCAAATTATTTGAAAATCCTCTGAGAAGATACTTTTCAAATACAGTGTTCTTTTTAACCAATAAACTCAAACTATTTTTACAGCACTGTTTTTGCCAGAAGTTGTGAAATCACTTGTGTACATAAGGGAAGTAAAGATTAAATGCCTGGCCTAAAGCCACTCAGCACCACAGAATCAGCAGTTGAAATCTCATCTCTTGCTGCCTATTTTAAGAACTGTCCTGGTTGGAGCATAACTACACTTACACAGCATTAGAGCTGGATGGGACTATTAAAGATACCTGGTTCTTCTCTGATATGTAATTCCTTTCTGCCCACCACCCTCAAAGATCTCTTCCTTCATAGGGAGCTCTGTCTCCTGGTAATTCTATTTTAGGAATTATTCAGATTGTCATATTAAGTCCAAATCTGCCTCCTTGTTACCACTCTGGAGTGACAATCTTATCCCCTCCCCCACTTTGTTAAAACAGCCAGTTTCGAACCTAAGTAGTAGCCTTAGATGTCATGATATTGGTTGGACAGGAACTCAAACCCTGCTCAACAGGATATAGTCCCAAATGTTGTCTCTCACAAGCCCACCAGCACATGCTGGGCTGCCTTTTAAAGTGCCAGGCACACTTCTGGTATGTAAAAGGAGTATCCCCACCCTTTTAATCAGGAAAAGAATGGCTAGTAATGCTCTGGGCCTTAAATTTTGACTGAGTTGGGGTAATTTATTCCCAAACTATCCTGATTCCTTGTCCCAGTCTGCTGCCTTATCTCTTGCTCACCCACACTGGGCTCTGTGTGTGTGGGTGTCTGTGTATACACGCGTGTGTGTGCGCGCTTGGAATGTCTGTCCATGGGTCTTTGCAGCATTGTTTCAAGTGTACAGCAGTCGGGAAATGGACACTGACTTCTGGACAGTACTCTGTGTACTTGTACCCTTGAAAATAAAAGGTATCTGATGAATAGCATAAGCCAAATCCTGGGCGCTTGAATTTCTTAAAAGCAACAATCAGGATTTATGCTCGCTTCCCGCGGGATCCGCCTCGCCTTCACCTGGGGCAGGCACAGGCCACCACACTGAAGGAGGTTCACCTAAGCATCACTGTCCAGGGATCTCGGCTGCAAAAAGTGCCCAGCGGCGAAAGGAGGCTCCTCCAGCCTAGTGCACCATGACAATCACATGGGGTTGAAAGGCTGTGTAGCCCCCAGAGCTTCCCGCCTCCCGAAGCTTCCACCGCAGGAACAGGGGTGACCGGACCATCCTTTTGGCATTTCCAGTGTCAGCTTCAGCTCGGGTTCCTGGCCACAAACCCCCGGCGCTCAGGTCCCCCCCGAAATTGAGGAGCCGCCCACATTTCCACCGTGACGCCGGCGCAGGGGCTCGGGATTTGTAGTCTCTGGCAGGGCGCGCGCGCCGGGACCCGAGCCTTGTGGACTTCACGTCCCGGCGGGCGGCGCGGCGCGGCCTGGGGCCAGGGGCGGGGCCGCTCGGCCCTTTAAACCTCTCTGGGCTGCTCCGAGGGCCGCAGCTGGAGACGGCGCCACGAGGGGGCTGAGCGGGGCCAGGCGGCGACGGGGCACTTCGGAGAGGTGCGTACTGGGCCCCTTTCCCGGGACCTCCAGAGATCACTTTGGGGACTGGAGGGAGAGTTCGGGTCCTGGGGGGCTCCCTGGCGATGGGCTCCAAGCCCAAATCGGGGTCCCCGCGCGCACGCGGATAGAGAACGGGCTGAGCTCCCAGCGTGAACCCGCCACTTTCCCTGGGCGCGGGTGGTCAGGCGGTTGCCTGCGGCTGACCCGGGGGACCGGACCCGCTCCCTGGCTTTCCTTGGCGTGACTGTCCAAACCCCAGCCCCTCTCCCAGCCCGGGTCCCGCAGGCCAGGGTGGTGGTTCCCTCTCCAGATTTATGGCCCTGGTCACTCCCGTGGTATTCTGGTGGAACGCGGAAGCCCCCGCTGGATGTCAGAGGGGGTGTCTACGTTCCGGCGTGGACTCAGCACAAAGTTTGGGCGCTTGGAACCCCAGCGGGAGCTCGAAATCTGTGTTGACTACCAAGCCCTCCTCACCTTCCCCCCACCTCTCGCCCCCGCTATGGTCAGTCACTGGACCTTGGACTTTGATCTGTCTCTCTCCACCAGGCCAGGGCAGCTGATGGTTTTGGAGAAATTTCTTAAGGTAGCCGGACCCGCCCCCTTTCCCCCACCCATCTCTTGTCCTCTCCCCCACACCACCACCATCCTGGCTTCCCTCCCTCATGACCGCCTGGATCCTCCTTCCTGTCAGCCTGTCAGCATTCTCCATCACTGGCCTATGGACTGTGTAAGTAAAGAGGGGGAGGGTTAAAGACAACTAGGGTACAAAATGGGCCCAGGCTCAGATTGAACCCGCCATCCAAGATCCGACAGGAGCTTGATGGCACACACAGTCCCGTCTGTTGCAGGATCCAGGGTGGAACCCAGGGTCACTGAGGCTGTCTCCAAAGCCTGGCCTGGTGACTGGGCACACAGCCTCATGGGACAAGCTAGCACCACTGCTCATCAGCAGGGTAGCCCCAATGCACATACTTTTTCTAGTCAGGGTAACTTCCAAAGGTCCTCTAGTTGGGGGCCGTGCTGTTCTGGTGTGTCAAGCCTCCAAGCCAGCCCACATGAGTGCCAGCCAGAACACTGATGTTGATGGGATCAGAATCAAGAAAAAAGAATCAGTGGGGGAAGGCTGGGAGGGGTCTACAGGCAGAGTGACAGCTGTGTTCCCATAGGTATGCCATGGCCGTGATGAACCGCCACGTGTGCCCCGTGGAGAACTGGTATGGTGCGCTCTGCAGACAGCCTCACTCTAAAGCTCCCTTCATCTCTGTTCCCTCTTGGGCCAGGGCTGCTGCAAGCCAGATGGACACCCTGGGCCTCACTGCTCTTCTCTGACATTGGCAGCGCCTGCCCCTCCCCAGGCATGGCTTTGTGCCCACCTACCTGCTTCCACCATCCCTTCACCCCTTGGGCTTCTGCCTCAGCCGGGCCTTGGGAAGTGGGCTCTTCAGCCACTGCCAGGGGAAGTTTGGGAGCGTAGTCTCAGAGAGGCCTGACGCTACAGGTCAGGGGCCCCGGGGAACCCTTTCCCCCAGTCTACTCTGTATCCTGCCTGCCAGGTCCTACAACGAGTCCTGCTCTCCTGACCCCACTGAGCAAGGGGGCCCGAAGACATGCTGCACTCTGGATGATGTACCCCTCATCAGGTGAGGCGCAGAAACTGGGCGCACTGGGGAGACCCAAGGTCCTGTGGGAGTCCAAACCTAGCCCCCCAGTAAAGGCCTGTCCTCGCACCCTGGGAAGAATAATTACGTCGAGGGCATATAATAACTCTACTTGACAATGACTGTCTGCACGGCACTGTGCTGCACACTTTACGTGCATGTCATTTCTCCTCCCAGAGTGGAGGCAGCTATTATTTTCACCATTTTATAGGCAAGGAATCTGAAACCCCAGAGTTATGTCATTCGTCCAGGTCTTCTAGGTAGTAATTGGAGGCACTGGATTTCAGCTCCAGCCCTCTGATTGCGCAGCCTGAGTTCTGGTTCAAGGAAGGTCAGACCATGAAGTCCAAGGAGCCTCAGGGTCTGCCAAGCAGACCTGAGCACTCCCTTACCACTCAACACATGCGCTCGGCTCTGGAGGGTGGGATGACCCACCTTCGAGCCAACACTGTGAGCAACACTGGCCCTTCTCATAAATCAGTGGCTTGCCTGCTAAGGAGTAGGCAGATAAAGCAAGAGAGAGGAGGTTGACTAGAATGGGACCTCCTGGGGCTTCTACCTCTCTCACTCTGTCCTTGCTCCTCCTTCTCGTCCTCTCAGCAAGTGCGGCACATATCCCCCAGAGAGCTGCCTCTTCAGCCTCATCGGCAACGTAGGTGCCTTCATGGGTGAGTTGTGCTCTCAGCCCCCTTTGCCATCCCACCACCCCACCAGCTCCCCAGAAAGGTCCAGAAGCCCTTGCTCAGCATAACCTGCCCCACCAAGAGCTAAGGTGAGAGGGCCACTTTTCTTCCTTGAAGGCCAAATGCTCACCCCCACACAGCCACCCTGCTGGCCACTGTCTGGAGAAACTGTTTACCACCTCTCTATTCCCCTCCGCCCCTCAGAGCATCTGGGGGTGGAGCTGGCAGGCTGTTGTGGCAGAGCAGGCAGGAAGAAGACACTTGACCGCACCCATACCCTCTTTCCCCAGTGGCTCTGATCTGCCTTCTACGCTACGGGCAGCTCCTGGAGCAGAGTCGTCACTCTTGGCTTAACACCACAGCACTCATCACAGGCTGTACCAATACCGCAGGCCTCGTGGTGGTCGGCAACTTCCAGGTGCACTGCCTGCCCATCCTTCTGCCGGGGGAGGGAGGTTGGAGGAACGTGGGTAAATGTAAGCACGTTTCCCTTTCTACATAGTCACCGACATGCCCTTTAGGCATAAACTGGTTTGGCCACTTAGAAAGCTAGAATGGTCTTCACTTTAGAAACATGTTTATGTCTTCAGGTTTCTTAAAAGAAAATGAACAAAGTCTAGATTGGCCAACAGTTAAAGCGCTGAATCTGTCTTTACTTGGTAGAGTAGAATGACTTCATTCTGGAGAGTTGGTAGGGTGTATTCTTGGTCATCCAGTACTTTTTTTAAAAAAAAACTCCCATGTGCCCACCTCTCCCAATAGTGCCTCACTACAGTGGCTACACTAGAGTCTACGAGGGTCCTCAGTCTCCCAAGGATTGACCTGAGCTGCAGGGGCAGCCCCTTAAGGCTGGGGATGGGAGCAGGGGCTGGGAGGGAAAGGGGGGTAAAGGGAGAAAGCGGGACAGAAGTGGGGTGAAGCGGGTAAAGGGGTAGAGAGAGCTGCTTCACAGACCAGCCCCTCTCTCTGGGCCCAGGTGGATCATGCCAAGTCTCTGCACTACATTGGAACTGGCGTGGCCTTCTCTGCTGGACTACTCTTTGTCTGCCTGCACTGTGCCCTCTCCTACCATGGCACCACCACTCCCCAGGACCTGGCTGTGGCCTACCTGCGGATTGTGCTGGCAGTCATCGCCTTTGTCACGTTGGTCCTCAGTATCCTTCCGGGACAGAGCAGCCAGGAACTTATCCTCTAGCCCAGCCCTTCTCCCACCCAAGGGGGGTGGGGGCCACACCTTACTGAGCAGATAACACTGCACAGCATCCTTCAGGGCGATGAGCCCTCGTCCTTTGCTCCAGCCCAGCTCTCTGGGAAGGCAGAGGGGCTTGCAGGCTCCCACACATCCTACTGAACATTTCCTTAGCCTCTTCCAGGTGGTGTCTTCTTTATCCACGAGAGTTCTCAGCTGCAGCACGGGGCAGCCCTGTGCGAGTGGGTGTTTGTCATCGACATTCTCGTTTTCTACGGCACCTTCAGCTATGAGTTTGGGGCAGTCACCTCAGAGACACTGGTGGCAGCGCTGCAGCCTGCCCCTGGCCGGGCCTGCAAGTCCTCTGGAAGCAGCAGCACCTCCACGCACCTCAACTGTGCCCCTGAGAGCATCGCCATGATCTGAGGTCTAGGGTGGGTGGCCTGCCCTGCCTCTAAAGCTCCCCAACTCTTATCTTCTTTGCATTTATTTTGTACCAAAAACAACTTGAGAAAAGTATTCAGTTGGGATCCAGACATCCTCACTCCCGGAGGAGTGGCCATCCCACACCCACCTGTGCCATAGAGGAGCGGGCCCTGGCACCCACCTGTGCACGACCTGCTCCCCCACACCACAGTGTTATTTTTATGTTTAAAGGTCACATCCTCATTCACTCAGCCAGTCCTTCAGGTGCCTTCTACTCCCCAGTGCCGAGGTCAGACCACTGGGGTTTCCTGCTGCAGTCACTGGGGGCTGGGAATAGCAAGGGATAGAGAAGGGGGTGGAGGGGGCGCTGAGCACTCCCTTGTCTTCATGAAGCCCACTTTGGGCTCACTGTGCTGCACTGGGAGCTTACTTCTTCACTCTGCCCCTTTCATTCTTTAGGGCAAAAAACACAGCAGAACCACATGGGTATTTTAGTACTTTTTTTTATATATCTATTAAAAGAATTCTAATTTGCATGTTTGTGTTCTGTTCTGGAGAGTCAGAAAGGGCCTGATCCAGGGTGACTTTCCCTAGGCAAAAGATGGGGGGGAAGCCTCTGCCCCCAGGGAGAGTTGTGAGTGTCTACTGCTCTTTGAACAAAAGACACTAGGTGCTATCCAAATAACCCCAAGGGCCTGAAGCCCTTTCTGGGCCTTGGACAGTCTAAAGAACTGACCTGGTCTGATCATTTCCTATTTCCTTTCCTGGTCAGACTCTGGTTTGAACTTTGAGTCTTAGAGAGGCCTGTTAGGCAAGATGCACAGAGCAAATTTAAAATGTTAGAAGCAATTTTTGCAGTGGAGCTAAAGAGAGTCCCTGGGATCCCAAGGCTGACTAAAAATTTGCAGGACAAGGGGCACTCGGGCTAGTTTTTCTTTATCATCTTTGAGTAGCTACTAGATACCAAACCCTGACACATTTTGCTTTCCAACCACTAACACAAAGGCCCAAACCTGGCTGGTTCAATGGCCAGGTTCTTGACCTGGGCTCCACCACCCTAAGTTCAGACAAGCCAGCATGCTTGGCAGGGAGGATAAACTGGTGCTTTCTGCACCTCAGGGCCACCTTCTCCAATAGCAATAGGAACCTAGTGGAGGATGCAGAGCCCTTGCCCAGGTCTGTGATCAATGCAGCTTTGGGGTGGGTAAAGAAATCTTTAATGAGGATTTAAGGTGTAAAAGGAAGATGTTGTAGAGGACCAGCACACAAACCCAGGCACCTCATGTGTACATTGCTCCATGGAGGTTCTCGAGTCGATGCTTCTGCTGTAGCTTTCGAGCCTAAAGGAAAGAGGACAAGTGCCATTCCTCAAGGCCTGTGGATGGGACAGCTAACACGGAACCAGCTTTTACCATTTTCAGGTCCTTACCATCTGCATTGCCAAGGCTCTTGGCCCTCACCAAAGTCACTGGGAAGGCAGCCAGAGCCAGAACCAGCACCTGAGAGCCACCCAGGCCTGCTGAAGTGGGGACTGAGAACACCAAGGACAGGCACTGAGGAAGCCCCATTATGATCCCCTCCACTTACCACCAGCTCCTACCTTATCTCGTCTGTGCTCCTCATAAGTGTCATCATCAGTGGGCAATTCATGGCGGCACAGGGGGCAGGAATTTGTCTGGGAAAAAGCAGGGCAGTGTCTAGTCTGGGTCTGGTCTTCATAAACTACCTTCCCTTCCCTGCTCCCAATTTGCATCTCTCTTCTCCCTTCTCCCTAAGCAGAAAGAGGCTTGACAACTAGACCAGGGGCAGGGTAAGAGCTGGGAGAAAGGAAGCAGTAAGTACCTTGCTTAGCCAGGGTAGAATGCAGTTGGAATGGAAGAGGTGATGGCAAGGCATCTCAATGGCAGTCTCCTCCTCCTCAAATTCCAAAAGACACACGGGGCACTTGAGCTCTTTAGGAGGGAGTGCTGATCAGGAGAGCTATCACAGACCCTACCTCCCAGCTCCCACTCCTGGAGGCCACTCTTGCCCCAACCTGGAAAACTGAAGGTCAGACCACAGTCTAACTTGGGGAGGGGTTGGGTCTGGCAGACTTGTAGCAAACAGTGGAATTGCTGTCTTACCAGCCTGAGAGCCCCTGATGACTGTCCTGGGGAGGTTCTCAACCACAGTCTTGGCAGCAGGTGGTGGCAGGTGGTGATCCCAATCTACTACCAACCCCAAGTCTTCAAAATCCATCCTATTGAAAAGTGACCTGGGAAGAAGGACACAAGTTCGAGACCAAAGAAAACCCCACCTTTTTGCCCCTGCAGTACACTAAGCCTTAAGAGATAAACACCTTGTCTGGCTAGTCTAAGTAATAACAGCTACCCTTTAATAATGCTCACTAGCGAAAAGCAAAGTGAGGAAATGATCTACAGCTGCTCACAAACAACCCCAGCACGCAAGCTGTTTATTCCCATTTTACAAATAAGCAACAGGCTCGGAGAAGTTACTCAGGCTTGCAGGTGTGACCTGGTAAGGCCAGATTCCAAGGGACAGTGTCGGCTTCCGTGGACGATGTTCCTAAGGAATCAACCTACTCACACCCACTCGGCCTCTACCCCGCCCCCCGGGCTCCCTTTCCACACCTAAAGCCCACTGTCCTTCGCCCCCCAGAATCTTTTTTGTCCGGCTCGTCTCCCCAAAATCCCCTTGCCCGTGCCCAACCACGGTCCATCCAAATTATCGACCTCCCCCCAACATCGCCGCCGATCGACTTCATCCGTCCGCCCCAGAATCCGCTGTCCCAGATAACCCGCCCCCTCCAGGCAGTCCCGGGTCAAGAAACCCGCTGCCCAGGCCCGCCTCCCAGCGCCGCGCACCCACCGTGCGAGCTCCAGCAGCATGTTGGTTCGGGTCTCCTGTTCGGAGTTCAACGGCTCACAGTCGTGTTCATCGAAATAGGACGCCATGGCTGCCGGCAGCCCGACACGGCCCTCCGCCCTGGACTGCGCCCTCCCGGCGTCGGCCAATTAACTGGCCGGCTGAGAGAGGACGGCCAAGCAGCGCGGCCGAAGGGCGGGCGCACCGAGGCGTTTGGCCCCGAGAGCGGAAGTGTTCGTCCCGCCCGCCTCGTAGGCTCGAGAGAGTCAGGTGACCGCGGGCTAGCGCCAATGGCGGAGGCCGAGGCGGTCAGGAAATACTCGTTCGGGCGTCTGCCTGGGAGCAGTGACTTGTGGATCTCGTGAAAGCCCTGAGAAGCCTGATAGGGTGATAGGGATCTCAGCTTGCTCGGAGGCCCAGAGGGCCTCGGGAGTTCGAATGCTAGAAGCATCTTAGAAGGATGCTCTGGCCCAGAGCCTCTGAGTCTAGAGGAAGAGCCTGGAGTCAGGGCTCTTGCCGCTCTCTGCTCTGGCCCCTGCCGGGCAATTCTGCACCCGCTGCGCTCTCGTTAGTCCCGGAGTTTGCGCTTGATTCCCTGGCCCTCAAAAAAATAAATCAATCAATAAACAAAAAGTTCCTGCTCTTCTGTGTTAGACGCAATAATAAAGGGTGGGGTAAACCTCTCCAACCGAGAATGGAAAGATCCCCGTCAGTAAATCTGGAGCATTACCTGCAACTTTGTGACCTTCGGACTGTTGCTCCACCTCTCCCTAGATTATGGACAACTAGTGGCTTGACTTAAATAAGTCGTTTGTACACCTATCTACCCAGAGGGGTTGCAACTTTAAGAAAAACAGAAACCAGAGTCATACCCTTAAGGATTCTAATCTAAGCCTGGACGTGGTATTTTTTTTTTTTTTTAAGTTCTACAGGTGAGTCTAATGTGAGATACTAAATGATTTGGATGATTGGGCATTTAGAACGATTGCATTATAAATAGTCCCCACAATGGTCCTATCTTTACATATGTAAAACGTGAGTCCTGGAGGTCACATGACCTCTAAGAGCAGGTGCTTCCCCTAGCTCTTTCCCAGAAAAGGAAGCCAGTAATGGACACAGTGGAAGAACAAGCTCGGTGAGGGGGAAAGCACCACACAATCAGTGTGTTTGTTCTTGTTTCCTGTCAGTAGCCCTCACTCAACCTAACAAGGAACTGCTTCTGTTATACACCTGATCTTGAATCCCTCTTCCTACCCACACTTGAGTTTGAGATGCTGTTTAGTAGCCCAGGCAGAGGCCGCCCTGCTTCCAGTCTTGGTTGGGCCTTCTTGCCTTCTTTCCTGACGTTAATTACCCAGTGAGCTTTGCTGTGGCCCAAAAGGCACTGTCTTTCGGTCCCTGTGTGGCCCTGGAGCTCTGAAAGGCCTGAATTATTTCCTACAGGGAAAACTCCACGCATCACTTTAACTCTGTGTTACAGAACCACAGAAGCATTTCTCATTCACTGCCATCTGCCTCATCTGCAATCTGGAATAATGCTTGAGGGAAAATATGGGCGAAGAAATTGGGGAAGAAGAGGTGTTCAGAGGGAGAAAAGTCTATCTGAAGGTGAGAGCCTCCAGATATAAAAATCTTTGAAGTGTTTTTCTCTTTGTCATCCCATTGGTCCTCTGAGCGCCCCCAAGACATCAGAAAAATAACAGACTCCATCCTCAGGGAAACAGACTCAGGGCCTGGTTTAGGGTTGGTTGTGTCTTTATACCTGTACTCCAGAAAGATCTGTTCGTATAGAGTTGGATAGGCTAGGGAAAGACACAGAAGCGCCACCCCCACCCCCCCAACCAGCCAGGGATAGAGTTGTTCAGGTGATGGCTTACTAAGCAACCCCAGGGGTAGAAGAGAGCAGGATGAACCAACCTGTAGATCTCTCCTCTCTCTCTCACACACACATACACACACACACAAACACCAGCCTTTAACCATACAGCAGCTTTTAACCAAACAGCAGCGTTTACTGAGCTCCAGGTGGGGCTGGCCTGGCATGGCCAGTGCAGAACAGTGGGCTACCCTCAAGGGCAAGTCTATGGTGTGATGGAACATGCAAAGGTGCATGTGTCAAGGCTGCCCTCTGGCCCTCACTGGGGTAGCTCAGATGGGCACAAACACCAGCGTTCTCTGGAGACCAGAGCTGGCCAGTGCAGCCATTTAGCCTCTTCTCTAGGCCCAGCTTTTTCAGTCTCAAGGCCCTGACTCAGCACCTGCATCCTGGGCCAATGGGGGACTGGAGTCCTTGCTCTGTGGGACAAAGATGACCAGTAGCACAATCAGGATGATGAGCAGGCAACCGCCCATCACCAGTCCCAAGTAGATCCGGCAACGGATGTTCTCCCCACGCTTCTTCTGGGCCAGGGTCTTGGTTGTCTTGCTGAAGACTGAGCTCTGTGGACACCCCCAGACACAGGGTGGGAGTTAGTGGTCCCCCCGAAAGCTTCAGAGACAGCTCCTCCCAACACTGTCCCAGCAGGGCCTGGTTTCCTCCCATATCCTCTGTGTCCTGTCCACTCCCCTTCTGGAGCTTCCCTGGGGCCCTCCCAATCTTACTCCTGGTTTCAGACACTGGTGTAGCCCTTGACTTGCAGCCTTACCTGGCTCACCCCCAGTTAATAATCCCTCTCCCCAACCTTTAGGAAGGTCCACATCTTCAAAGCAAGGACTTCTACTTCACAAAGTTTACCCATTGCCTATCTAAGCTAGGGGATGCTTCAAGAAACCCAGCAGCCCCACACTGATACTCGTGTCAGCCTCAAGCCCTAACCAGGGCCTAGAGCCCCTGAGCACAGCCTGAGAGTTCTCCCCGAGGGCTCCTCCTAGCCCCTCCCTGCTTCCCCAGGCCTCACACCATGTCCAGGAGTTGGTCTGAACGCTGCTCCAGCTCTGAGAGTTTTCCATCACGCTCCAGAACCTTGTCGAAGTTGTTCAGCATGATTTCCGTCACCTCTTCCGCCTGCCGCTGGCACAACTCCAACTCTTTCCCTGCCTGGGCACGAAGCCCAAGGTCAGGGCTGCATGAAACCCCCACCTGATCCTCATCTGGTCCTGAGACCTAGAGGCCTCCTCACCCCCCACCCTGCTTGTGTACATGCCGTATATGAGTAAGAGAAAGAGCATCTTCCCTGGGTGAGTGTTACTCACCTTTAGTCTCAAGTTTCCTCCCCCTGCCCATCAAGGTAGGTGCAAGGCATTCCCATGCTTCTAGCACCTCAGTTTTCAATCAGAGTGGGACCTTTGCAGAGACCATCCTCCCACAAAGCTCACTTGTTCTGGCATGACTTCTACCCCATGCACACCTGCCCTGTGACTTCCCCTGGCATAAGGCAGCAGCAAAGGGAACCTAGCTACTTGTCTAGAAGTCAGACAGGAAGGAAATCTAGACAGGAAGGTAATTCTGGAGCAGCCAATGTCATAATTTCTGCCTAACCAAGATCTCCCTTGCCCCCCCCAACACACACACACACACACCCAAGTTCAGCTCTCCCTCACTCCACATCCTCAGATCTCAGACCCCTGATTGGTCAGACCAGTTCTGCCTCCTGGCCTGACCTGTTCCCCACATCAATGTTCAAAGCCAATACCCTGTCTGCCTGGGAACTGAATCTCAGCCTTCCTGGCCTCAGGTCTCTGGCCTCCAGCCTTCCAGCCAGCCAGGATCTTCACTGGGCTCCAACTCACAGAGATGACACCTTGGATTTCCCAGCATGGGCAGCCTCACCTGACAAAAGAACTGAGCTCATATCAGAGGGCTGGGAAGGGAGGTGCGGTGTCCAGGCTGGGGTTGGGAATGTTGAGAACATAGGGAGGAGGGAGAAAAATGTGGTCACAAGCAAAAAAGGAACTGGGCTTTGGGTGCATGCACCTAAGAGCGATCCAAGGCAGGAGGCCTTTGTAGAGAACTAGATGCGTAGGAGCAGGTCCAGGGACATGTCAGGGAGATGAATACTAGCAGATTAATAAACCACAGAAACTCCTTCCTCCCAGGCGAGTCCCCCACAGCCCATCCCTATTCTCGTCTCCTTCCCACAGAGCATCAGCCAAGCTCCCTTTCCTGCCAGCCCATATTGCCTATTGTTTATAACAGACATTTTGGCACTTGACTAAATTCCACTTCAAACCAGAGAAAGGGAAGGGACCTGGTGGTCACAGAGGGCCACCTCCTACTCAGACAAGAATCCGCCTTCAAGATCCTTGCAGCTGCCTTGCACACAACCTCCAAGCATTCCTACTGTGTGAGTCTCAACTGCCCAGTTGGAACTCAGGCTCCCAGAAAAAGGGCAGGGGGAGTTTCCTACCTTTACCTGCCACTGTGGGGCCTGAGAAGTCACTGTGGTGCTGACATTGCAAGGCCTAGGAGGGTGGGTCAATTACATTATAACCTACGCAAAAGCAACTCTTACATTCAAGAGATGTTATCCCAGTGTGTTTATCTAGCTGAGCAGAACTTTAGAGAAGCAGGCATCTGACACTGAAATAGGTCAATATTTACCCATGAGCTAGAAAAGCAACCTTTCCTGCCTTCTTTAAGAGAAGGCAGGCAAGCCACGACAGGGGGAACAGTAAGTGGGGAAGGAGGAGGAATAAGATAGCAGGGAAGCCACACTCTTCTCTACCTTTTCCTAACTCAACCATCATCACTGATATTGTTAACACTATGCTATTCAATAAGCCTCTATTATTTGGAGTCTCCAAAAAAAAAAAAAAAGTTCAAGGTATCCCCACACTTAGAGTCCAAGGCAAAACCTTAGGAATGGACAAAGATTCAAAAATGCAGATCACTGCAAAAGACCAAGTGGGACACTGGGTAAGAGTTTGTTCTGCTCCAAACGCTACAGCTGTTGTTATCTCATTCTCCAACATGGGGTGACTTGGGGTCACATTCTCCAGGAGAGCTGGCTGTGCCTCCCGCTGCAATCTACAGGCTCTTTCCCCACTGCAGAGCCAGGCCTGTCCACAGCCAAAATGGTCCAGGCCTAAAAGAACACATTAGCTCCAGGAAACCCAGAGGCCTCAGGCTCAAATCTTGAGCCCTCCTTGCCCCGCTCATTCAGAGGGAAAAGGACACTATATGCACAGGTCTCTGCGGACATGGTGAGAAAAGGGATGATGGGGTGTGCATGTGGGAATCCGACCTAGGGCGGGGGTCATGCTGCCTCTGTCACAGTGACCTCAGCACAGTGCCTGCCACACAGGGCATGCCTGGTAAATATTTTCTGAATGAACTGCGCCTATTCTTGAGGAGATCTCTATCAACTGGGGGAAAGAGACATACATGATACAATTAGAAAAGGGTAAAGACCGACACTGTGAGATACAATAGCGAGTGCAGGAGCCACCCAAAGAGAGGGTGATTCCTGAGAGCTGTGGCGGACAAGGTAGGATGAGCCCTGGAAGGATGGGATACAACTGGAGTGTTCCCAGTACAGAGAAACGGGCACACACTTGGGACCATGCAGAGCCAAGCCGTGGTTAAAGATGAAGATGCAGGAAAAAGTAGTAAATGTCAAGAAGAGAAAGCTCACTTGGAGGGAGGGATAGAATAAGAGCTAGTGCAGGTTTCTGAGCCAAGGGCAACACTGGAGAGGTGCCTGAGGATCATTTCTCTATTGGCAATAGACCAGCTCGGCTGGAAGTGAGAACACACAGGACAGCAGCGGCCAGAGGGCTGGAAGAGTGCCATGTGCAAGAGTGTGAGGAGATGCCCACCAGGCAAGGTGGGAACAAAGAGTGTAGCAAGGAAGGAGGGGTGACAAAGGCACTTCGAGCCCTGCTAAGGGCCTTCAGGGCTTGAGGTTTTGAGCCAGGGGGAAGGGAGCAGCAGTGTCATTGGCACACCGGGTGACAGTTACGCAGGAAATGTTCTTGACAGACCATTGCCCGCTGTACAGAATATCCCTCCTTTAAAGCTCAAATCTTCACTCAGGTTTTTCCAGGCCAAATACTTTTGAAAACAAAGCTGTCAACTCCTCCCCAACCCCCCATGCTCCTGTCTCCGGTCTCTCTTGTTTAGAGCCTGAGAAACCTTCTTCCGGCGATCAACGTTGTCCTCATCAGATGGACCTGGGCAGAGACCAGGTGTGTCAGCTCCCTGTGGGATCAGCACTCACCTGAGCTCAGAAACCAAAAACACTGCAGCCCTGCCTGTCACTCACCAGCTAAGTGGCTGAAGAGTGAGGACATAACATTTCCGCCGACCTTCCACTTCTTCAACTGTAAAGTGTTGACAATAAAATACTATCCACCATAATGTTAGCTAAGGTATGTGACCACATAAAGTGCTTAGTACAATAACTGACACATAATAAATGCTAAGAAACAATAGCTTCTGATCCCCCTCCCTTTGCAGGCAAGGGCTGTTTCTATCACTAATAAATCCTCCTGAGCTTAAAAAAAAAAAATACAATAGCTACTATTATTGTTATAGCCGAAATTTCCCTAAGATTTTTTTTTGGCAGTCAGATCCCAAGAACTAACAATCGTCGTCAATAAAACCTCTTAGCTATTTTTACAAAATACACAGCCAAGTAAGCTCTTCCTTATTGCAAACTTGTGCACTTCATTGTTTCTAACTTAATACAGAATTTCTCGCAATCTTTGCTAGCCCACCACTAGTAGAGGTTTCACATCTTGACAAAATAACCGGCATCACTCAGGGGCACACACTCTGTGCTAAGCGCTATGCTGCTAGTTGTTTGTTCACTTTATCTCATTTAATCCTCCCAACAATCCATTGAGAACAGTGCTATTATCCAAGTGTTGTAAGAAACTGGGGCTCAGAGGGGCTAAATCACCTGTCTAAGATCACACAGCCAAGGAGTTGAAGATCTGGGAGGTCGAGCTCGTGTAGACAGCAAGCATCATATTCTTAACTCCTGTGCTAAACTGGATGTAGGTAAAGAGAGGTCAAATGCTTGAGCTGGCTAGCTAAAGACTCACCAGATCATTTGATTCTTGCTTTCAATGGAACTTGAGGCTCGTGACTCAAAACACAAACTCTTTAGACAGTGAATGAAAGGACCATCTACAAGAATGAATTCAACTCATCACTCATGAATTCAACTCATCGCTCATTCAATTTCCATCTTTTCCATCACAGCTTTGTTCCTACTCTAGCCCCTATACCCGTCACCACATCTGGCACAAAGGACAGGCCAAAGAAACAATGGTCGAATGAGTGACCGAAGAGGAGGAGAAGCGAAAGGAAAGGAAGAAGCAGCAGGTAGGGAGTGGGATTGAGAAATAGGAAGGCAATGACTTGGAGACAGAGAACGGAGCAGGAGTGGAAGAAGAAACAAAGGGATGGGACTAGGAGATGGGTGGGGAGAGGGATCATTGCACCCCCTCCAGGCTCTGATCCACTAGTTGCCTCAAATGGACCTGTGAGAGTCCGAGAGTTTTCCAGTACCCCCCAATAAAGTATTCTGGTCTCAGCCTTTACTTTAGGAGTGTCCTCTCTTTCCCAGGTACTCAGGGCCAGACAGAAGCCCACTCAGCCCTAAGGATCCCATGGCCCTAATGATGGGAAATGGGCTTGGAGTTTGGTCTGTTCTCAGAGCCTCCCTCGTTTCCTGGTGTGGTCTTAGAGCTCAGCGCTACCTTCCTGCCTCACTTCCTCTTCCTGCCTCCAGTTCCCTGGAGACGAAGCCATCCCCGCATCCCGACCCTTAGTCAGGCTTCATCATCACACCTCTGCTTCCTGACAGGCACATCTTCCCGGGAGTCCAAGGGGTGGGGAGGGAGGGACAACTGACACCAGCAGTTCCTGCTTTAGAGATGGCAAGTGAGGTCAAAGACCCCAGCCTGGGGCCTCCGTGGTGGCACAAGGGGTTAAGCACCGCACTATGAAGCAATCCGCAGCCTCTACAGCACAAGTTCCATCGCCGGCAGGCTAGGGAGCAACCCACATGACGCAGCAGACCTCTCCTGTCTCGCCTACTGCTCCCCTCATCAGTGTGTTTCAGTCTGCCTGCCTGTTCTGCTCCCCACTCTGTCTCTGGTGAATCCTCTCACCCCCTGCATCTCTGGACTGTACCCAGCTCTTGTATGCATAAATAAATAAATCTTAAAAAAAAAAAAGAAAAAAAAGACCCCAGCCTGCAGCAGGAGTGGGGGATGACTCAACTCAGGGTTATGTCGCTAGGAAGGTGTTAAGCAGGAGGCACACTATAACGTTAGTGGAACTTATGTAGTAAACATCTTTTCTTTCTCTTTCTAAAGGCTGAAGGAGTTTGCCCTGTAACACCCTGTTGTAAGGCTGGCACCGCCTCTAGCGTCCTATCTGCTCAGGTTTCCAAGTCCCTAGTCGGGCTTGGCTCCTCACAGCTCCAGGAAGGGCTCAAGAGGTCATCACATTACCTACCATTTCTTAGGGCAGGTTCTGAGAGCCATTATATCTCCTTTAACCAGACAAGGACCCAGCAAGGCTGGGATGTGCTGACCCCACTTCACAGAGGCGGAAAAGGAGGCTCACGGAGGTTAAGAGGCTTGCCAGGGTCACAGACCCGGTAAATGTTCGCCACCGGAATCTCAGCCCAGGGGCAACTCAGAAGCGGTACCACTTTGCTCCAGGGAAGAGATAAGTCCGACACCCGTTCACCTTGAGGGGGGCGGCCTCACTGGACGCAGGTAGCACCTTCTTTCCCGCTCTGCACGCTGCTCCTGGCAGCGTCACCTCGCCCGGGACTGGTGCGGTGGGCCCGGCAGGGCGCCCCCGCCGTGGGACACCAGACTCCTGCCTCGCACCCCCAAGCCCCCTCTTTGCTCACCGCCCCGCTGCCTCGCGCCGCCCGGGAACCCTCACCATCTCGGCTGCTGTCGCCTCGCCCTCTCCGGCTCCTCTGCCCGCGGGAGCGGCCGCGGTGCCAGAGACCCGGGAGGAAGCGGAGGGGCGGGGCCGGCCCGAGGGCGGGGGGCGCGCCTGCTCCCAGCCGCCACCGAGACCGAGTCAAATCGAAAGCGTCCGACGTCCGCAACCGGTGTCGGTACGACGACTCCTCCCCAGCCGCCGCCGTCGAGCTTCCCCAGCCTCAAGAATTGGGGGCTAAGCCTGCGCAAACTGGCGCCAGGTCTGCACGCTGACCACACCACGGAGGCCCAGTCTATGAACTGGGCACAGTGGAGTGGGCTCTAAAGCAGACTCGGGGTACTTTCTGGGGCTGCATACGAGATGGCATAGATGGGGTTTAACTGCGGAGTTATAATTCATTCAACAAGCATCTGTGTGGGTGCAATTGTCTGACACTGGACTAGGCTGAACGGGCCCATCAAAAAATGTTTTGAAACTAAAAAGAGGTGGTAGTTGCAAAACATTGTGAATGTACTACTGAATCATACACTTAAAAATGGTCACTTGCACAGTGTGTGAATTTCCCCTTAATTATGAAAGAAAATGAGGGAGCCTCCCCGGTGGCACAGGGGTTAAAGTCTCAGCACTAGCAAGCTATAGCCAGCCACTGCAGAACAAGTTCCATCCCTGGCCAGCCAGGGAGATACCACATGGCACAAGCAGACCTCTCCTGTCTCTCCCACTGCTCCCCTCAGCAGTGTATTTTCAGTAGATGGGCCTGTTCCGCTCCCCACTCTTTCTGGTGAATCCTCTCACTCCCCACCCCTGCACCTCTGGCTTACACCCCAGTTCTAGTATGCATAAATAAATCTTTTTAAAAAAAGAAAGAAAGAAAATGGGCCCCCATGGAGGAGGTGCCAGCTTTAGCCTATCTGCATTTCCCTCTTCACCAGAAGAGCAACTGCAACCCTGCTCTGCTCTGACCCTGCACCTTCATCAAAGGGTGGGTGGGGCTAGTGTGTCTACTAACCCTTCAGAGCTTTTCTGAGCTGAATTTGCCAGAAGTCACCAGCCATTTGTTCTGCACCTCACCCCTTACCAACCCCAACATCTCAAATATGGCCTATCTTGAGGAAAGGGGTGAGGGTTTCGCTCCCTGTGACTTAGTCCCTGTAAGCACAGACACAACCCCCTCCCTGGCCAGTGTGGGTTCCAAGGAAGAGGTTTCACTGCACTTCCTTGGACTGAGAGTCTGGGATTGGACCGAGGAGAGAGAGGATGGCCAGGGTCTCTTCTGTGCTTTCCTCCTCCCTCCCCAGATATCAGAGCATGAGTCCAGAACCTGACTTACCAGTACTAGTTCCAAATCCTGTCTCCCAACCAGTCCCTTTCTTGCTCTCTCCCCAAAAATGCATTGTTTCCATTCTAGACTGCATATGGAGGAAATAGGGGCAGAGATGATAAAACCCTTCCCCCAACCAAGGCAGATTGGGCACTGGAAAGTGTGACAATGACAGTGGAACCTGGTGGGGAGGAGGGAGGCCCAGAGACAGAGAGGCCCATTGTACATGGAGGGAAAGGATGGCTACAGGCCCTGTCCTGTGACAGTGACTATGCCAGCCACAGGACAAGGGGGAGAGATGCTTGCCCCCTCAGGAGAGCTGAGACCCAGAAGCACCGCTAAGTTCCAGAAGGGCAGGGGCAGACAAGAGACAAATAGAACTTGTGGAACCACAAGAGAAGGAAAAGCAGTCCAATTCCTCCTAATACCACCTCACCCCCACTCTAGACTACAATGGGGCCACAGAAAAGATATAGAGATGATGGAAGAAGCAGGAGTTCCTTAACCAGATTCCTTTATACTCCAACCAGGTCAGCTTCATGTCTTGCCTAGCAGGACCAGCAGAAGAGTAATGCAGGACTGTGGCAAGACCCAAGGGTGGCACTCAGGAGTCTTGCCTATCTCCCTGAAATGATGCATGTCAAGATTCTGAGAAAATTCTTGTTCTTGAGACCTGTGACTGTGAATGGAACAAGAGGAGGCATAAAGAAATACAGGGAGGCTCCATGTTTCTTCTCCAAACCCAGGCTCTCCACCCCTCTCAAAACATGGGCCTCAAATGGGAGAGCCCAGTCAGAAGGTATCCTCAGGGAGCAAAGAACTGGAAGGGCCAAAGGCAAAACGGAGAGTGAGAAAGCACCTCACATGTGTAGGCAGACTAAAAGATCTTTATTGCCCACCAGCCTCCAGCAGCTCCCCAGGCACAGGCTGGGCCCTCTGGGTCTCCACCAACCCCAGGACCCGGGAAACATTGCCACAGTCCGGCTCTCTCCTGGGGACCAAAGTGCTGTCTGGGGCAGGCAATGTGACAGGGAGGGTCTCAGAGTGAGGGGCAGGAGGATCAAGCAGTGTTCCCCATGGAGAAGGACAGGACAGAGCCCTCTGGACACCCACGTGGAGGTGCCCCCAGGCTGGTGGGGGGGGTCAGGGGGAAATCCCTAAGTTACTCAGATGGTGCCAGTGGCAAAAAGAATGATGAACAGAACGACGATAAAGACGATGACGCAGATGAGCACGATCATCTTCACATTCCTCCACCAGAACTTGCGCGCCACCTTCTGCGACGTGGTCTTGAAGTGCTCAGACTGCCGGGACAAGACAGAGTGATCTAGGGACCCCGCTGAGACAACAGCACAACAAGCCCACGTGCCATAGCTTTCAGCAGTTAAAATGCTTTGCCCTCCTACCTTCACCAATGTGCCTTCAGAACAATTTTATGGACCAAGTTCAAACTTAGAATTCCCGGGTTCCGGGGAGATCTCCACCTGCATGTGGGAGGACTCTCAGGCCTCTGCCTGCCCCCTACACTTCGTCCCCAGGCACTGTTGCATACCATAGGGGATCTCCTACACAGCTCACCCCCAGGGCTGTGACACCAGCAGCACAACCTGCCCTTGAAAGGGTAGCACTGGGGCCAAGGGGTGCAGGCTCCAGGCGGCCATGTCTCCCTGACTCCGCATTCCTTGTGGTCCCCATGGGGACTCCTGAGACTGGAGGAGGACCCAGGTAGTATGGGGGTTGGAGGTAAAGAAAACTGTTCTTCTTTTTGCAACTCAAGTTGTAAGAATTAAGTGTCCCTCTGTTAGGGGGAAAAGGATGTCTTAATAAGTCCCTTTTAAGGGCGCGGGTGAGGACCCACAGCCAGGAACCCGTTCAATATCGGGGCTGCTCTATAACACCTGGACCATGCCCCCAGATTAGGCTGTGGATAAAAAATACTAGGTGTCAGGGAGACAAAGGAGCTATACCCATGATACCACACAGGACTTAGCCACAGCCAGTCTCTCTCCACTGATGTGGAGCCTGACACTTAGGCTTTGTTGATCTTAATAGTTGCTACCTCCCCGAGCAGCTGACTCAGTTCCTGGCTAGAGAGAGAGAATGGGTTCTGGTAAGAGGTATGGGAGATATTATTCTAGCCTTTAGCTAGCAGAGGACCCTAGGATCCAAGAAGTTCACTGCTCTTCTCAGCTTCCTTTTACAGCCAACTCAGCAAGTCTCTAGCAGTTTTCCATCCCCTGCCTAATAATTCCTGGAGAAGATTCTTGGAGAATTTTCCCAGAGCCCGCATTTTTTTGCCCCAGGAGAGGTCAGATCCAAATGATTAAGGGCAGCCTTCAGAGGGAAAAAATCAGTTTCATGGTAGAGAAACTCAAGAACGCCTGGAGTGAATGAGCTATCTATCTGTCTCGAAAAATGCTTCCATGGGTCAGCTCCCAACCCCTAACCCAATCCCTGGGCTCCAGCTCCAATCAGTAGAGTAGAGCAGCATCAGCAGTGGGGACTCTGCTCACACCAATTCCCAAAATGGGTGAAAAGACAAAGAAATGGCAGTCGACCTCCCTCCTGTTCATTTTGTCCCCCCCACCACTGCCCTCCAAACCCTGAACAACCTTCCCTCCTTCTCTCCCTCTAGCTCCCAGTTTCCCCATCTCACTGTGGCCTCCAGGTCCTCTGTCTTGTTGCGGAGATGATCCAAGTTTTCTCCTCTGGCCAGGATCCGTTCCACATTCTGGGTCATAATATTCTTGACTCCCTCCACCTCGTTCTGCAGGTCCCGCACACGGTCATTTCCTCCACCTCCACTGGCCTCCTCCTGGGCAGCAATGTGGGGGGGTTAATTAGGCAAGTGGTGGAGGAACCCAAACACTCAGCCTCATAGCCCCGGAGAAGGGGAAGGCCCAATGTGAACTTTAACTTCTGTAATGCTTGAATGTTTACAAGAGAATGTTTTCATGTATTACTCATGTAATCAAAAATAAATGCATTGTTAAGCCTCAGAAGGTGAGAGCTGACACTAAACAGACTAGATCAAACTCCTTTTCAGCTTCTCAGGGCCCCTGATGAGGAAAAGAAGTCCCTCTCGAAACCCTCCCCTCACCCCCTTGCTTCTCAGAGGGGGTGGGAGAAGACAGCCCAGCTGGCACTTCACTACACAGAACTCCACCACTGTATTTACTAGCTCCAAGAGCCAGCCCCGCTTGCCTGATCCCACAAGGTCCTCATTAAAAGTGTCTGTGCTGGTCAGCAGAACACGCTCACCTCTGGCCCAGAGCAGCGAAGTTGCTGTGATCCAACAGCAATTAGGCTCCAAAACCCCCACTGGGTCCCAGGGGAGAGAACCAACTCACTGGGCCACAAACTTCTGCTTTCCCCCCATGTACAGGCACCAAGCCACAGCCTGCTTGTGCAGATATTAAATAAAAACAGCAGCGTGGACGTTGGGGGAAGTGGAGGACAAGTCCTCCCAGGCTGATGCCTCGTCCCCAGGCCTCTAGATAAAGTTTTTGAATAGGGAGGGAAAAACATTATCAAGCTCCTCCCCTCCTGACCCACTGGGCCTCCGAAAACAGGCCAGGGCTGTGGGTGAAGACTGTGTTATGAGAGAGAACTAACTTGTGGTACTTGTACAAACCCTTAGTTCTCTTCCTCATGTTAATGGAGAGCAATGGATTCCTCCAACTCGGTGGAGAGGCAAATCCTCTTGGCTTCTTTGGGGATCAAAAGCCGAGCACAGGGGGAAGAGTCCCTGCCTCGGCCTAGAATCTGCGCTGGGAACAGCAGAGGCGCTGACCAAGAATGTCACAGCACCGCCCGGCGGGAGGAGGAGGAGGTGATGGGCGGCTGGGCAGTTCTTCGCCAGGAATTCGGATCCCCTACCTCTACGGAAGTCTAGCTCTGGGACAGCACAGAGGTCAGCGGACGGGCACGGACAGACGGAGGGAGGGAGGCAGGAACACCCGCTCCGGACAGCTCACTGCTATTTGCAGCCAAGTTGTCAAAAAGAGCCCGCAGTAAGAGCCGTCCCCTCTCCCCCGCGCCGTCTAACTTTACTGTTTGACATTTCCTTTCCTGAAACCCAGCCCTCAGCCCCCGCGGGCCCCTCGTTAAAGCGGCCCCTTCCCAGTTCCCAGTTCGCTCACCATGTCTCCGAGCGGCCGGGACCTGTCAGCAGCCGAACTGGGCCAGTCTGTTTCCTCCCAGGCGGCCCTCGGCTCACTTCCTGCTTGCTCCAAGTTTCAGCCCGCCCTCCGCCCACCTCGCATCCCGAGCCGGCCACACCTCACGCAGGTTCTCTCAGGTAGGCTGGCACCCGCCAGGGCCCTCCAGCCTCCTCCCGGAGGAGAGTTTCGACTTAAAGCCACAGGCTGCCGGGCGCCGAGAGTCTACTAAAGCGTCTGCAAGAGAAGTGTGATCCGGCATTGAGACTGGCCCTCTGCTATGCTAAGCACAGCCGTCTTGTGCTCTTTACCTTCTGAATATCTGTCTTCAATTCCTAGACAGTATAATCCGCCCTAAGAACCCTGCAGACCTAGTTCACATAGAAACAGGACACAGACATGAATTTTTCTTGCTGGACAGCACTTGCTTAGAGGTTGGTGGCCGGCAGAAAGCACTAAAGCCCTCAGTGTCTGGAACGCTATAGTCTTGGACACTGTTGTCAGAAAACTCTGGGTTACTAGCCCTGTGATCCTGAGTGAACCTCTTCATCTCTTTGGGTTTTACAAGTGCTAATGCTGACCTGGAAGGGTGGGGGTGAAGAATAAAAGGACAGCACAGTGCTTGGAGCCAAGTACCTTCCCCTGTGTGAATCAGGAAATGATGCCTCACCAGCCCCTCCTTTCCTTCCAGAGTTCACCAACCTGGCATTTCCCTTCAGGGGCCACCCTGGACTGGTGAACTCAAAGAGAAATGTGGTCAGAAGACTGCCCTTTGGGTCAAAGAGGGGGTCCAGGGCAAAGGATTTTTCCACCAACCTGGCTGCAAGCCAGAGAAAATTCACTCTTCCCGGATAGTGTTTATCAAGACAGAAGAACAATAACAGGGACATGCAGAAGGGAACAAACATTCCTGTCTCATCCCAAAGTAATAGTTTCAAGGTGAAAATGTCAACTTGTTTAACAAATACTTTTTTAAAAGCTCTAATAAATTTTGGACCGCCATAGTATTTTGGGCCACTTTATTCTAATTTTTAATGAAATATTATCCCCTATGTATGCCACTGCCAGCCTTGAATATACATTGATGTCCAAGAAGAAGTTAACCTTTGGCCTAGATCTGGGGATCATGAGCAGGGTGATCCTAAATGCTGACACTTGGGCCTGAGGCCTGTTCGCCTTCATCTGATCATGTGGAATGTGGCCTTACTTGCGCAAACATTACAGTGTTTGCAATGTTACCTATCGTTAGAAGACCACTGTGATAACACGCTCCAAGTGGAGACATGGAGCAAGGAAAGCACCAGACAATATACTAGTGCAGAAATGGATCTATGGGCAAGGTAGAAGAGGAACAGAGTCATTGATTCCTTTGTCATCAAGGGAGGCTTGATCCCAGTGAAAATGTAGCTTCAGTAACTTTGTGAAGAGAAGATGCATGATGGTAGGCATTGCTGCCAAAGAAGTGATCATGGTGTGAAGAGTGTTCTCAGTCTCTGGCGGATCAAAGACTTGAGGGATCAACTCTCCTATTCCTTGGTTGTGTAGTCTTGGGCAAGTAACTTTCCTCTGGGAGTTTTAGATTCCTTATCTGCAAAATAGGAATAAGAATGAAAATTGCGGGGCCTCCCTGGTGGCACAAGGGGTTAAGCGTCAGCACTATGAAGCAATCCACAGCTACTGCAGCATGATTTCGATCCCTGGCCAGGAAGGTGACCCACATGGCCCAGCAGACCTCTCCTGTCTGGCCTGCTGCTCCTCTCAGCAGTGTATTTCAGTCAATCTGCCTGTTCTGCTTCCCACTCTGTCTCTGGTGAATCCTTTCTCTCACACAACCCCCGCCCCTTGTCTGCACCCCTAGCCTGCACCCCAGCTTTTGTATGCATAAATAAATAAATCTTTTTTTAAAAAAAGAAAATTCCTTTGCAGGACTATATTAGAATTAATTGACCTAGTTATATGTGTCTATATTTCTACTGAAGCACTATAAAAATGATAAAGGAGGGCCTCACTGGTGGTGCAGCGGGTTGAACACAGCACTGTGAAGCTGTAAGCAGCCTCTGCAGCGCGGATTCGATTCCCCACCGGCCAGGGAGATACCCACATGGTGTGGCAGACCTCTCCTGTCTCGCCCACTGCTCCCCTCAACAGTGCCTTCGGTCCGTCTGTCTGTTATGTTCCCCGCTCTGTCTCTGGTGAATCCTCTCACCCTCCAGTGACTCTGGCCTATAACCCAGCTCTTGTATAAAAATAAAATAAATCTTTAAAAAAAAATGATAGGGCCTCCCTGGTGGCGCAAGGTGTTGAATCTTAAAAAAAAATGATAAAGGAGTCAGAATGAGAAAATAAAGGAGGAGGAATATTACAGACTGCAAAGCAAACAGGAAACAGGCAAACTTATTATCCCAGTCTTCTAATTTATGGCCCAAGAGGGCAGTGTATACCTGTACCCCTCAGGGAGAAGGTTAGAGAACAATGAAATTGCTTATTCAGGAGGCCCAATTGGAATTGCTCCCTGAAAGATCTTAAAGCTCTTGGCTATTGCAAGGTCCCTTTTGTCTCCAAACCCCATTACTGGTTTTGCCTCCAGAGGGCACTTGTGACAATGTGGAGACATTTTGTGGTCAAACTGGGGTAGGGACATTGCTACTGGCATCTAGTGGTAGAGGTCAAGTATGCTAAATTTCGTACAATGCAAAGGAAAGCACCTCATACACACACCTCAAAGAATTATTCAGACCAAAATGTCAAAACAACCCAGGTTGAGAAACCCTGGTTACCTAGGGAAGTGCAATGTTGTTGCTGAACATGGACTCACTGCTGCATGCTAAAGAAACCAACAACCATGGCACCAACTCTTATCTTTTTAAAGATTTATTTTTATTAATTTATGCATATAAGAACTGGAGTGTAACTGAGAGGTGCAGGGTGGGTGGGGGGGTGAGAAGATTCACCAGAGACAGAGTGGGGAGCAGATCAGGCAGATTTACTGAAATACACTGCTGAGGGGAGCAACGGGCAAGACAGGTGAGGTCTGCCGGGACATGTGGGTCAGCTCCCTGGCCTGGGATCAAACTGGCTTTTGAGAAAACAAATAGTTAAATGTAAAGTTAGCTGGCAGGAGACCGGCAAGGCTCTTAAATCAGTTTCCTGGAGGATGGGGTTTGGGGCAGTATTTATGGGGTTGAGGAACAAAGAAAGTATTAAAAAAATGCAAGTTGTTAGAGTCTGATTAGTTACTTACTGCTGAAACATGGTGTAACTCAAATTTAGGTCCAGAACTGCCACAAAACCAAGCACCCCTTGCTTCTGACCATCCGTTTAACCACGAGCCAGGCATCTTAGTTCCTGTTTCCTATGACATTTTTTTTTTTTTTTTTTGTTCTGGGCACTAAGAGGTCACCTCAAGGACAGCAAACACTCTTCTGGGCCTGTGCTCTGAAATACAACCTGTCCACATATTTAAAAAAAAAAATCTGTCTTTTCCTCATTTAAAATGGGTATGGTATTTTCCCCCCATGGCCTTCCCTGCTGTTCTTGCAGGCTAAACAGAAATAGGAAAGGACTACCATGGCGTCAATGCCTTTATGGTTTTAACAACCATTTCCAGACAATCTCCAAATCTGTATCTCCAGCCCTGACCTCTCTCTCAATTACCATTATTATCTCTCCAGTGCCCTGGAGAGTCCACAGGCACCTCCAACAGCTAAAACCAAACCTTTTATTTTTCCCCATGTTCTTCCTCCTGGGTAGTACTCCCATCGTACTAGTCACACAAGCTAGGAACTCCAAAGCCATCCTACACACACATTGCAAAATAACCTTAATTTTATTTCAGATATGTTTCTCATATCCACTCCCTTCTTATCATACCAGCTCTTGTTTCCTCAGTAACGCTGGCATGATTTTTCCTCCAGACACTTCCAGCCATCTCCAAACTGACCTTTTCCTATCCATTCCTCATGGGGCCGCTTGTTATCTATCCAAAATACAGATTTGGGGCCTCCATGGTGGTGCAAGGGGTGAAGTCTCCGCACTATGAACCTATCACCAGCCACTGCAGCAAGAGTTCGATCCCTGGCCAGGGAGCTATCCCACATGGCTCAGCAGACCTCTCCTGTCTCGCCTGCTGCTCCCCTCAGCAGTGTATTTCAGTTAATCCACCTATTCTGCTCCCTACTCTGTCTCTGGTGAATACTCTTACGTTCACCCCCACCCTCAGCCCTGCACCTCTGGCCTACACCCCAGTTCTTATATGCATAAACAAAATATTTTTTTAAAAAAATAAAAGATTTTAAAAAACAACAAAATTAAAACACAGATTTGCCTACGCTCTATCCTGCCCTCAGGATAAAGCCCAAATTCCTTAGGTTGACATTCCAATCTCAATCTGCTTTTTGAAACTTACCTCCCATAGACTCAGCCCGCAGCTCCTCAATCACACCAAATCACATGCCCTTCCACGGACACACCACCCCTTTTATATCTTTGTTCAAGTAAAACTTTCTCTTGATAAGTGAATATCCCACTTCACTTATCACTACTTATGGAAACACTATTCATATTTAAGACACTGTTTCCATGAAGCCCTCAGGATTTCCCCACTGAAGTTAACTTCTTCCTCTTCTGATCTCCACTATGTTTTCTCTTTTACAGAAACTATTGGAAAAAAGTTAAAATCATGGCATGGAGAGTTTCTGAGTTACGAAATTCTTGTTTTTTTAAGATTCATTTTAAGGGCCTCCCCGGTGGCGCAGCGGTTGAGCGCTGGGTTGCGGAGCTGCCCGCAGCCTCTGCGGCGCCGGTCCCACATGGCGCGCAGACCTCTCCTGCCGCCCGCTGCTCCCCTCAGCAGTGTACCTCGGTCCTTCTGCCTGCTCTGCTCCCCGCTCTGGCTCTGGTGAATTCTCTCACCCTCCTGCGCTTCTGACTGTACCCAGTGCATGTATAAACAAACCAAACAAACAAACAAATAAATAAATAAATAAATAAATGCCTCTATTAAAAAAAAAAAAAAAGATTCATTTTAAGATCATTTTTATTTATTTATGCATATAAGAACTGGGGTGGAGGCCAGAGATACAGGGGTGAGAGGACTCACCAGAGATAGTGGTGAGCTGAACAAGCTGATCTACCAAAATACACTGCTAAGGGGAGCAGGGAGACAGGAGAGGTCTGCTAAGCCATATGTGGGTTAGCTCTCTGGCGGGGGGATCAAATTCAGCCCGCAGAGGTGACAGCATGAGGTGATAACATGAGGTGATAGTGTGATGGCTCTGAGACTTAACCCCTATGCCACCAGGGAGGCCTCTATTAGCTAATGTTCTATTATCCAGAATCAGTTCAGGTCAAGATTATTAAGAACTTTTTGATTTCCCTCTCTCCACCAACACTGTACTCATCTGTCAAAGGCCAACTCAATAAAAAAAACTTATCTGATTTCTCCAGTCTTATTTCTTCCTCAGTAATCCCACAACACTTTTTATCAGTTGCTCTTATTTACTTATCTCCCTGCCCCACAATTTGCTTTATTATATCCCCTTGTCCCTTCCCCTCAACTGCTTAACCTCAGGGCCCTCACTATATTTATTGATGTCTGGCAGTCTTGGAAAGTATTTTATGTTCTCAAATTGTCTGCTGTGTGAAAGTTGAGTATTTGTTTTTATCATTCTGACTCACTTTACAACACACAATTCTCTCAAATTCCCTATTTTGTTGAAAATTGCTACAATTATCCAATCTCATGGCTGCATGGTATTCCATCGTGGGCTATATCACATCTTCTTGATCTAGTCATCTATCCTGGACATTTAGGTAGCTTCCATATCCTAGCTATTGTCAACAATGCTGCTGTGGACATTGTGGAATAGATGTTTTGTTTTTTAAGATTTATTTATTTATGCATACAAGAGCTGGGGTATAGGCCAGAGGTGATGGGTGGGGAGTGAGAGGATTCACCAGAGACAGAGTGGAGAGAACACAGGGGTTTACTGAAATACACTGCTGAGGGGAGCAGCAGGGGTGAGAGAAGAGAGCTCTGCTGCACCACATGTGGGTTAGCTCCCTGGGGAGGGGATCAGGGATCCAACTCAGGCTTCAGCAGTGAGTAATAGTGCTGAGACTTAGCCCCTAGGCCACCCAGGAGGCCCCCAATAGCTTTAAAAAGAGGCCTTTTTAAAGGCCCCTTTAAAAAATTACCACTTGTAAACAAAAAAAAAAAAAAATTACCACTTGTAAGTTTAGGTGTGATATCAAAGAATAATATTCACAATTACCTTAAAAGGCTATTAAAATACTTTTCCCTTTCCAAATTTTCCTTCGTTTGGCAATAGATGGGATGCAGAAGCAGTTTTGAGGACACTGCTGTCTTCAATTAAGTCAGACATTAAAGATTTGCATGTAAAATCACAATACTTGGTCAATTTTGGGGTATAAATTTTACTTTTTTCATAAGAATGTTGTATAAACATACTGAATTTATTTTTTCTTTTTAGTGAATCAACGCATATTTTAAACATTTCTCAGTGTATATTTCCAATACCCTAAATAGGGGTAAATATCACCCACGTAGACAAAAGCTCTTTAGGGCTCTCAATAATCTCTAGCACTATAAACAGTCCTGAAATAAACAGGGAAAAAAATGTGACAGGGCCTCCCTGGTGGCGCAAGGGGTTAAGCACCACACTATGAAGCAATCCACAGCCTCTGCAGCATGCGTTTGATCCCAGGCCGGCCAGGGAGCAACCTACATGGCGCAGCAGACCTCTCCTGTCTCGCCTGCTGCTCCCCTCAGCAGTGTATATTTCAGTCAGTCTGCCTGTTCTGCTCCCCAATCTGTCTCTGGTGAATCCTCTCACCCCCCCCCCCCATATCTGGCCTGTACCCCAGCTCTTGTATGTATAAGCAAATAAATCTTTAAAAAAAAAAAAAAAGTGGCCACCTCTGCTCTGGAATGCTTTCCTCTTACCCTGCTGGCCAATTCCAGTGCAGGGAATTCGATATTAGAGTTCTGCTCAAGACTCACCTTTCTAAGAATCTTCCCTGATGGACCCCACTCTACTCGCTGCCCCTATTCTGCATCCCCTCTGCCGTTATGTAGCTCCTGTTGCTTTCACACTTCAGGTTCTTGACAGCCCTGGGAGAAAACCCCGCACATCCTGTCTCGGCCGTGGCGGCCATTCCACGCGTGTTCAGCTGGGCAAGCCGGCCCCCTGGGGAAGACTCTGACCTGTGCGCCCGCATCGGTGCGTCACGGGGCACCGCGGGGTGACGCTGCTACCTGGAGAGGTCTAATGGGGGCGGGGACGGCCTCGGGGAAGCTAAGGGACGCCTTCCGAGGACCGACGGCTTCGGGGAAGCCGAGGTGGTGCAGGGAAGAGAGGCGGAGCCGCGGAGCACCCTCACTGCACCCCAGGTCACCGAGTCAGGCGAGCCCGGCCGCGCTCCGCCCCCTGTCGCCAAGCGGGGAGCTCGGCGCCGCCTTCACGACGCTCGCCGCCGCGCTTTCCGGCAGGTGCTGACGTGCGGGGGCGGGGCGCCGCGGCCGGGACGCTGCTGCCGTGGCGGAGCTACCTGGGCAGGGCCATGGCCGAGTCGGCCCGCTCCGCGCGCGTGACGCGGGGTTCAGGTAGATTCTTCGCCAAGCGGGGAGCCCGGCGCTGGTCTCGGGGAGAAGGGGGCTGGAGGAGCGCCCTCCGGGATCGGGGGAGGAGGTCTCGGGTAGAGATTGCAGCCAGCAGGTTCAGGAGGGTGGTGACTTTCGGGGACGCTTTGTGGTTAGGGGGCTGTTTTCTTTAGGACTAGTCCTGGAGCACTGGGGGATCCTGGAGAAGGGCTTTGCTGCCGAGTATTTCCGGCAGTCACAAATCAAAAGAAGAGCCCAGGGTTGCAGAAATCCTGAAGCTTTTGGGGCTTTGATTTCTACGGTTTGGAGAGGAACCTGTTTTCAAGTGTCCCCACCCCGCCTTGTGCATGCACACACGTTTTCCGTTTATTGGTTGCAGATAAAATACACAAAGACAAGGCTGGACAGACCTCAAGACCCAGGCAAGGCAGCCAAATGGGGAAACTCTTGGGATTTGAGTGGACAGATTTGTCCAGTTGGGGGAAGCTAGTGACCTTGCTGAATCGACCCACAGATCCTGCAAGCCTGGCTGTCTTCCGTTTTCTCTTTGGTAAGTTCAGTTTCTGGAAGTGCCAGTGTGATTGGATGTGAGAGAATAATAGTCTCATGTCCATTCATTCTTTGGTGACTTACTGGATTTACCTCCCTTTTCTTCAGAGTTGAAGGTAATTGATATCGTGAAAGAGGTCTTTGTGTTTAGGATCAAACCCAGCTTTGTCTCCTATTAGGGTTTGGACACCGGAAATGATTTGATTTGGGGCTATAGGAATATAGAGGCAGACGAACAGGAACCCATTTTGTTTTGGGCATGAAGGTGCCCAGTAACTATGATAAGGAGGACTAGATTTTTGGAATACAGCGGGCGAGTCAGGAGAGGTCTGCTGCACCATGTGGGTCAGCTCCCTGACCAGAGGATTGAACTCATGCTGCAGTGGCTGGTAGTAGCTTCATAGTGCTGACACTTAACCCCTTGCGCCACCAGGGAGACCCCTGGCGGTGACCTCTTAAGTCATAGATCACAGTGTCTGTGCTTGGAATGGGTGCTTGGAATGGGTGACAAATGTGTTGAGATATAAAATCCCCAGTGGTTCTCAACTGGGGGCAGTTTTTTTCCCTGGGGAATATTTGGCAGTGTCTGGAGACATTTTTATTAGTCACAACTGGGAAATAGGTGGCCACTGGCATCTTTGTAGGAGTCAGGGATGGTGCTATATGACCTATAATGCACAGGAGAGCCCCTCCCAGCAAATAATTAACCAGCCCAAGACGTGAATACTCTGAAGTTGAAATACTTTGACTTAACTAGAGCTGACTTTCTGAGCCTGAGGAGCTCCTTCTATTTACCCTACTGTGTTGGCCAAATGCTGCTGTTTTCTGGGTGTGCCAGGAAATGAGAAAGGTAGAGCAGCATGACTCTAGAGCACTTTCTGTAGTCCAGCAGAACTGACCTTGGTAGATAATTGTCACTCCCCTAAACACTTTTGTAGTGTTTTATATACTTTTCTCCTTTCTCTCCTCACTCTGTGAAGTTTTATGAACCCCCTTTCGCACATGGAGAATTGATTCAGTGAGGTACAGTGAATGGCTGATGTCACACAACTGGCATGATGCCTCCTCACACAGCGTAGGTCCTCAGGAGTTATTGTTGAATAAATGAGTAAGTTACAGAGCCAGGGTTAGGAAAAAAGTGTGGCCCTGGAGCTGGGTGCACTGGATTGTATACTGAGTATTTCTTTACTCGGGTCTGATTGTCCCCTTTCCCTCTGCCTTGTCAGGGCTGCTGATGGTGCTGGACATTCCCCAGGAGCGGGGGCTCAACTCCCTGGACCGAAGATACCTGGATGGGCTGGATGTGTGCCGCTTCCCCTTGCTGGATGCCCTGCAGCCTCTGCCACTTGACTGGATGTATCTTGTCTACACCATCATGTTTCTGGGTGAGGGAAACTACATAAAACTCCTGGGTCTTACCTACAATACTGAAATACACAGCATGCTAGTGAATGGCCAAGATCTTACTCCTTATTTCATTTTCTACTGTGACTCATTTTATCCTGCTCACCCATATGCCCTCTGAGCTGTGACTCCATAACTCTTTTTAAAATATTAAAATAGCATTTAATTTTCATTTAGTTTTACCTTACTGTAAAAGGCATGATGACTTTTTTTAATCCCACCCATAGCCTATCCCAGGGGAGCTGGGCCTGTGGTGCCCCATTGACCTCTTAATCCTCTCCCCACAAATCCCAGGGGCACTGGGCATGATGCTGGGCCTGTGCTACCGGATAAGCTGTGTGTTTTTCCTGCTGCCATACTGGTATGTGTTTCTCCTGGACAAGACATCATGGAACAACCACTCCTATCTGTATGGTTTGTTGGCCTTTCAGCTGATGTTCGTGGATGCAAATCGCTATTGGTATGAGCCTTAGGGAAAAGAGGCGGGGAGGGCTTGGCTGGATCAGGATAATTAGTAGAGACAGGGGCCCATTGACTTTCTAGAATTTGCCCCAGCAAGCATATTTTCAACCATGCTTTGCAAAGTGCAAGGTCATGCTTTGATTTAGATGGATTTGGGAGGGGGGAGCTTCAGCAAGGTTGCAGTACTTGGGATGACAAAAAAGCAGAAATGGCTCCATTCCCACCCCTTCACTCTTTCCATATCTCCCCAGGTGCCTTGATCTACCTACTTCCTGTAATCCTCTTAGAAGAAGAGAAGACTAAAGCCAGATATAGCTGGTTTCAGATACTTCAAGGGTGGTCATGTGGAAGAGGGAGCAGACTCCCTGTATTAGCTCAGAGGGGCAGAGTTAGAACCAAGAATAGAAGTTGCTGTGAGTCAGTCATGTCAAAAGGAGAGGCCTACCAGAGCTGAGCCCTCCCCCACATCTCCCAGGAGGAGGTAACCCTCCCCCACATCTGGCTTAGATGACCATCTTTCAGGGGAAGTAGAGAGAATGTGGATACCGAGTGGCAGGATAGATGTCCTTTAAAGATACTTTCTGTTTAGTGAAAGGTCAATATGAATGTAGTAAGTTGGGTGTAGGGAAAACACTCTCAAACATTGAATTTCATAGTGATTTATCAATCATTAATCAAATTTTACTTGTTAATACACACAGATAGCTCTTTGTAAATCTTTGAACTCATTCAGAATGGCCGGCTCTGATGATGCAGAACTGAAAGGCAATGCTGACAGAATATCCCTGAAAAGTTTCAATTTTACCAATTTTTACACAATTTGAAAAAAATACCAGTTACTTACTAAAGACTTTCCACATGCCAGGTACTCTACAAACGTTTCTAATGTTTCCTCATTATAGCCCCATAAGGTCTATAGTGTTGTTTCCATTTTAAAGGTGAAGGAACTAAGGCTTTAATAAGGAAAGGATCTGTCTAAGGTCACACTGCAGGTAATAGGCACAAGTGACAATCCAGGTCTCTTAACTGCAGACTCCAGGGCTCTTGACCACAAATGTAACCTGCCCCCTTCCCAACTTCTCTGCTCAGTCATTGTCTTCTTAAAACCCTGATTTGCTTTTGCCTTCCAGAGTACATCTAGACATAGTTACCTACATTTAACAGTTTTCTCCCAAAGTAAGCTTCAACATCTAAACTCTAGTGCTACATCCTGGTATCTGGGTCATGAAATATCACTTTGTCCTGGATACTGACTGGAAAAAAGAAGCCTCTATATATATTTACATATACCTTTAGCTTTACAAACACTCCCTTGAACTCATTCATTTTAGTTGTTTTCTAGTATTACAGTTTTTTCCCTGACAAACTAACTTGCTAACTAACTAATGAAAACATGAAACTTTTGTTGTTACTGACTAGTAGTATTTCTGTTTTGACTTAAAATAATCACTGTTAGAATTGGTTCATAGACTTTTTTTTTTTAAAGATTTATTTTATTTATGCAGGTAAGAGCTGGGGTGTAGTCCAGAGGTGTGTGTGTGTGGGGGGGGGCGGGGTGTGTGTGTAAGAGGATTCACCAGAGACAGAGTAGGGGAAAGAACAGGCAGATTGACTGAAATACACTGCTGAGTGGAGCAGCAGGCGAGACAGGAGAGGTCTGCTGAGCCATGTGGGTCAGCTCCCTGGCTGGGAATTGAACTCATGCTGCAGTGGCTGGTGATAACTTCATAGTGCTGAGATTTAACCCCTTGCGCCACCAGGGAGGCGCAGTTCATAGATTTCTAACGGGCCTCCAGACAGCACAGAGGGTCAGAGAGAATGTGGATGATAACCTGGGATAGATTAACACATTTGAAAAGAAAGGTAGAAATGTGCCTGGACTGAGAGGCCTTCTTCAGTTCTTACCTCCCTTGGTGTAGGTCTGTGGATGGCCTGCTGAGTGCCCGTAAGCAGAATGCCCACGTGCCCCTCTGGAACTATGCTGTGCTGCGTGGCCAGGTATGGGGTTTTAGGGTAGAGGGAGGTGTCTGACAGCCACTGTCAGCTCGGCCTTCCCACTACCAGAGTACACTCTCCTGTCTCTTGTTTCCTTTTTGCTGGAAAGCTCAGCTGACTTTTCTATTGTTTCCAATTTTCTAAATGCTGGGTTCTCTCACCTTGTCATGGGAAGAATAGATTAGGTTATTACCTATTTGATTAGAAACCTCATGAGAGAAAGAATAACATCTGTGCTTCATGACTTCTCCTGGGTGCCTAATACTATGCCTGGCATTGGTATAAAGTCAATAAATACTTGTTGCATGAGTGAATTATCTGGGATGAATGAATAGAAGAATGCGTGTATTCTTACTTGGGCCCTGAACTGAGATCAGAACTTGCTTTATTTTTGACTGTAGAAAACAAAGTTCTTTTTTTGTTTGAATATTCATTTTGCTTCCTGTGTTTGCAGATCTTCATTGTATACTTCATTGCTGGGGTGAAAAAGCTGGATGCAGACTGGGTTGGAGGCTATTCCATGGAATACCTGTCCCGGCACTGGCTCTTCAATCCCTTCAAGTGAGGGACGGGTACTGAGTGGCTGACTTGTCTCGCGCAGGGCTCAGTAATGGCTGCTGAACTTGCCACATGCTCTCCTCTGTCCACTGATCTCCCAGAAGGCAGAGTTGATGATCAAAAGAGCTAGACCGAGCTGCCCCTTGTAGACAGATGGTATGGGCCAGAAAGAAGGGAAAAGAAAACAAAAGGAAAGAGCCAAGGCTAGGTGACCTGGTGTCACCAGCAGTTACTTTGGGCCGTGCCTATGCCTTTGGGTTGCCACCGCAGCCTCTTGCCAGGATTCCTCATTGAGAGGTCAGGATAGTCAGTGTTCCTACTCTGAGAAACCCCTTGTTACCAGCATTTTACAAAACAAAGGTTTGCTGCTCTGATTTCTCTCTTCCTTCCATTTCTTCTTTCCTATTGTTTTATAGTGTTCTTTTACCTCTTCTCTGTTATTTTCCAGTTCCTGAAGTTTGGCTTCATTATTATGTTAGTTAAGCATTCACCTTTTAAAATTTCTTCTCATTTATAACCTCCATGAGGGTCATGCCCCACCCCCCATACCCCCAGCAGACACCTCATCGTATTTTGCCCTAGGAGATCTGCCCTTGTTATTACACAGTGTGTAGAAAAAAATTGGATACCTAAAGTGTGCGGACACCTGAGGAGGTAGAAAAACTCCCATAGGCTGCCTTTATCAGAGCTCTTCTACCCACCTGCTGGGCCGAACCTTTGGGAAGGATAGGGCAGCAGAGACACATTGTTGGGATCAAATATGCTGCGAATGCAGGGTTTGTCCAATAACCCGTGTCACCTGTGTCTGCAGACTAATACTGTCTGAGGAGATGACTAGCCTACTAGTGGTGCACTGGTGTGGGCTGGTGCTGGACCTCACAGCTGGTTTCCTGCTCTTCTTCGATGCCTCCAGGACCATTGGCCTCCTCTTTGTGTCCTACTTCCACTGCATGAATTCCCAGCTTTTCAGCATTGGTCAGTACCTACAATCTGGTCGAAAACAGGAAACCACAGATTCACAGGGAGGAACTAGTCAGAAGCATTTTTGGGAGTGGGAGAAGGTGATGGGAACAGAAGCTAGACTGAGCCAGATGTAGTCACTGTGAAATGGAAATAAATGGGGAGGAGAGGATTGGGCTCCTGGGCTCGGTGTGTTGTACACTAAGGAATCTGTGGAAGGGAGTATCCTCTGGTTAGGAACTTACATATCATCATAAATGGGAATACCTGGGAGAAGTGCCCTAAGGGAAGTAGGTTGAGAGAATTACCCATGTTCCTTCCCAAACTCTTTAAATGTGTCTTTTCTCCCTGCTTTCCTAGGTATGTTCCCCTATGTCATGCTGGCCAGCAGCCCTCTCTTCTGCTCCCCTGAGTGGCCTCGGAAGCTGGTATCCCACTGTCCCAAAAGGCTGCAAGAATTGCTGCCCCTCCAGACTGCCCCTCAGCCCAGTTCTTCCTGCATTTATAAGAGGAGCCGAGCTAAAGAGGGCCAGAGGCTGGGGTTGCGTCATCACCTAGCCACTGCCTTCACCCTGCTCTACCTCATGGAGCAGCTCTTCCTGCCTTATTCCCATTTCCTCACCCAGGTATGTATGGAAAGGGGTTAGCTTGGAAAGTGGCAGAGGTGACAGCGAGACTGGTGTTGTAGCCCTTTCTTGGTCGAGGACGGAGTGTGAGAGCTGTGGAGCTGATTCCCTTTGCCCTGCCTTCTCAGGGCTATAACAACTGGACAAACGGGCTGTATGGCTATTCCTGGGACATGATGGTGCACTCCCGCTCCCACCAGCACGTGAAGATCACCTACCGCGATGGCCGCACCGGCGAGCTGGGCTACCTTAACCCTGGGGTGAGACCTCTGATGCTGACAATTTACTGTCATCAGCTGGAACTTCAGGGTCTGGGTTGATCCTAATCAAAATTATAAAATAAGACCAATCTGGGCCCTCCCGATCCCATCTCAGAAGCCAGGTTAAATCTCTTTATGTGTGAATTGCTGTAGGACAATGCATTCCATTTCCTTGAACTGAAACTAGATTTAGGAAAGTTATGTGTCACACTAGCACAGCAATGAGAAAGTCTCCAAACACAAGTTCAGATGTGTTTTTCTTTTCCTGGTCCAGATGGGCAGCAGGCAGGGATCGCTTTGTGCTGTTGGCAGTGCGTGGCCTGTCCGGGAGGTTGAGGTTGCTAATGATGAGGTGGGACTAATGTGGGGGTTTGGGGCAGGTATTCACACAGAGCCGGCGATGGAAGGATCACGCAGACATGCTGAAGCAATATGCCACTTGCCTGAGCCGCCTGCTGCCCAAGTACAATGTCACTGAGCCCCAGATCTACTTTGATATTTGGGTCTCCATCAATGACCGCTTCCAGCAGAGGTGGGCAAGGGAGCAGAGAAGGGGGAAAAGTGAAATCCAGCTCCTTTTGCCAAGATGAATAGCCCATGCTCCCCAATATATCTTGCTTGAAAAGCTGCCTTCTAGTGCATGTCTCTGTTGACCTGGTTGTGGACATAGCTGATTGCTTCCAGTAGGGGGCACCAGAAGAAAAAGTAACTGACTTCTTTTAGAAACTGTTAACACAATTCTCCTCAGATGGCCACTAACCCCCATTCTTCCAGTGCATCAGACTCTCATTCCCACCTTCCTCTCGCTCAGACTGGCAGTAACATGCTGACCTGGGCCATTTCTTCTATCTGGGAATGGCAGATAGAAGGAAGAGAGCCGGAAGTTCTGCCGGGTGGGTGACTGTGGCCTCCTTAGATCATGATTTTCTTCCCTAAGGATTTTTGATCCTCGTGTGGACATCGTGCGGGCCGCCTGGTCCCCCTTCCAGCGTACAGCTTGGCTGCAGCCATTGTTGATGGACCTGTCTCCCTGGAGGGCCAAGTTACAGGAAATCAAGACCAGTCTGGACAACAACACTGAAGTGGTCTTCATTGCGGATTTTCCTGGTATGGAGGAAAACAAGGGGCAGCTTTGTGGTCTTTCCTCCTGGCTCCCTTGGTCAAGAGCGTTGCATGTGGTAGAGGGATAGATAACACTGGTGGGAAGAATGTTTTCGAAATCTGAGGGATAGTAATGGTGACTATGTTACGCCTCTGTTCTGGCCTGAGTGAATTTACTCTACCACTGGTGGGACATGAAACTTTGTTGCCCCTGGCAGGGCTGCACCTGGAAAATTTTGTGAGTGAAGACTTGGGCAACACTAGCATCCAGCTGCTGCAGGGGGAGGTGACTGTGGAGCTGGTGGCAGAACAGAAGAATCAGACTCTTCGGGAGGGAGAAAAAATGCAGGTATTTTGCTGGGATCAGCAATGGCAGGATGTTTAGACGAGTGGAGTTTATTTTAAACTCAAAATGCTTTCCATTGAAGCAATGCAAGGGCCCCTGGGACTGTTAATAGCCTCATCCAGCATTCTAGAGGATACAATTCTGATGGACTCCAAAAACTTGATAAAAAAATATGTGCCTGAAGGGGTAATGCAGGGAGCCATAGGCTGGCTCAAGAAAGGTAAGAGTGAAATATATCCATTTCTTCTCCCTTATTAGTTGCCTGCTGGTGAGTACCATAAGGTGTATACAGTGTCCCCCACTCCTTCCTGCTACATGTACATCTATGTCAACACTACGGAGCTTGCACTGGAGCAAGACCTGGCTTATCTGCAAGAACTAAAGGAGAAAGTCGAGAATGGAAGTGGTGAGTATATGAACATTTGGGCTGAGATAGTCTCGGTTACAAAAAGTTAACGTTACAAATACAGATCTAGCTATTAAAGAATGGACTGAAGACCTCTAGCTGGTGAATGGGGAGTTCGCAGAGACAGTACAAGCTCTGTCATTGAGTTCTCTTTTTGCCATCTTCTGGGCAGAAACAGGGCCTCTACCTCCAGAACTGCAACCTCTGCTGGAAGGGGAAGTAAAAGGGGGCCCTGAGCCAACACCTCTCGTTCAGACCTTTCTTAAACGCCAGCGAAGACTCCAGGAGATTGAACGCCGAAGAAATACCCCTTTCTATGAGCGATTCTTTCGCTTCTTGCTGCGAAAACTCTTTATCTTTCGCCGCAGGTAAGTTTTACCCACAGTATTTGTCATTGTCAGAAAAGTTTGCAAGCTGGGTAACTTCTTGCTAGTGGGGGTAATAGCAGAGACTCACCCAGGAAAAGATAATCTAGTACTAAATATCTTTTGCCCCCTTCAGTCTTCTCCTCCTGATCTAATGGAAGAGTAAAGGAGGACCTGTGTCTGGTGGCCTGCTGTTTTATTTTCCTCAGCTTATCTCTGACTTCCCTTTGGGTTATTCCTATCCCACCTTGGGATCCTTTACCAGATTGTATAAGGAGTGGTATGTCTGTCCAGCTGGGATGAGGGGAATTTTCACTGAGGGGGGTTTCTCATTTATGCCTGAGTGGAGCCTCATAGGGCTTTGGCAAGAATTCCTGTGTTGGAACAAGAGTTTGGACTGAATGAACTTTTTCCTCTTTTTCAGCTTCTTCATGACTTGTATCTCACTTCGAAATTTGGTCTTAGGCCGCCCTTCTCTGGAGCAGCTGGCCCAAGAGGTGTCTTATGCAAACTTGCGACCCTTTGAACCAGTTGGAGAGTCCAGCCCTTCAAACATAGATTCTTCAAATCCTGATCCTCCTGAGCCAAATTCGGAGCATGTCCACTCAGAATTCTGAGAGGGGCTGACATTGTTTATAGATGAAGTATCAGTTACAGGACCATTACCTCTACAGTAGAAATTGATTTGAAAAAATTATTTCAGATATTTCTAACATTTTTATTCCCTGTTCATAACTATTTTTAATTCAGAGATAATTAGTTTAGGGTAGCCAAGGTAGTAAAGCAAGGATAAGATTTATGAATCTTAGGTTGTGGGGCTAGGAAAGGGTTAAAAGCAATGTGAAAATGTCCTTCTAGGATAAAGGGGTAAGAGACAGGTTTAAGTGACTGGCTCCTTGGAGAGAGATTTAAATGTACCATGATGAAAATAATAACAAACTGTTCTTAAGTGCTTGCTCTTTGCTAGGTATTGTGTAAAAAAGCACTGTGCCTATATTATTACACATAAGTCCTTAGTAGCCATTGCTTCATTTTATAGTTGGAAAAACTGAGACTGGGAAGTAATATAATTTTCAGATATATACCTTGTAAGAGATAAGGTTGATGATTTGAACCTCGTCTGTTAAGTTGTTGCATTCTGCCCCTTGTAATTTTCAGAATCACTGACAATGATTCTTAACTAACGTGGCTTAAAACTTGTCTTAATCACAAGTATGATTAGGATAGTGATCAAGTTCTACATGTGGAATAATTTTCTTTCACTGCAATTCTAACCCTTTGTTCCTATTAACTATCCAGGCAGTTAAGTTTTTTACTAGCAGTTATGAGGTTAGAATAGCACAAAGTTAAACTAGTAAGGTTAGATGATTCGTAGTATTTAGCTTTAATCTAGCCTTTAGGGAGCAGGTGGTATGAAGAAAAAAATCAACCAAATGAGGGATTAGGGAATGTTTACTTTGTAGGCTTGTGTGTGCTAGGCTTGGTGCTGGCTTATGCAGTAAGAATGCATAGGGGCTTTTTCGTTTTTTTTTTCTTCAAAGTCTACCACTCTAGGAGCTCATGGTCTCATCAGAGATTGGCAGTAAAATTTCAGGCTTCTCTTCCATATCTCAGCCCACTGTATCCTCATAGACAGTGGTCTTGGGATTCTTCCCTAGTTATCTCCCTTTTCACTGTACACATTTGAAATTACATCCAGTGATGCTTAAATCTTCCCTGTATTTAAGATCCATCTGATTAGTGCCACTTGGATGTTCCACTGGGCCATCACTGTCCTCAAGAGAACATTCATTTTCAGCTCAGACCTGCTTTATTAACAAATGGCACCTAGTTTCCTTGACTTTTTCAAGCTGTTATCCTTTACTTTTTCTCACACTTCACATTTCAAAGCCCATCAATTTCACAATTTACTCCTTGAATCTATGAATTTCTACTACCTGTTATTTTAGCCTTTATATTGGAACCTACTTAGGGATAGGTCACAGTAGGGCCACCCTTTAGTTGTACAGGTTTGGCCTGAACAAGGGCACTTCCTTGATGCTTAAGTCCCTGTTCACCCTGTTCACCACAGGGTGTCATCATTGGGGAGAAACGTTGCTATTCCTTTTTTTTTTTTTTTTTAAAGATTTATTTATACAATCACTGGGTACAGTCAGCAGCACAGGAGGGTGAGAGAATTCACCGAGCCAGAGTGGGGAGCAGAGCAGGCAGAAGGACCGAAGTACACTGCTGAGGAGAGCAATGGGCGGCAGGAGAGGTCGTGCGCCATGTGTGACCCTCCTCCGGTGGCTGGGGAGCAGCCAGGGATCGAACCGGCGCTGTGGAGGCTTTGAGCAGCTCCGCACCCCAGCGCTCAACCACTGTGCCACCAGAGAAGCCCACGTTGCTATCCTTTTGCAGCTCCCAGTGCTAGTTTGTGGCACTCTGTCCTTCACTAGCTAATTCAGCTTTTTGCTGTTCCCTCCCTTGCTTGAAAAAAGCATTTTCTTAATATAGGCAGGGTTACCTCCTGCCCTAAACTACCACCTGACTCACCCTGCTAATGTTTGTTGGGAGGCAGGCTTATTAATAATTATCTGTTCTGAAAATGGGCTATCAATGTCCTTAGCTGCTTTCTTTAATCCTACTCCCAAGATGTGACTCTTTTGTCCCTGACCATGTTCTCCCCTTCTGTAACTCACTTGTAATCACCCTCACCCCTTGGCTCATGCTACTTGCTGGTGAATATTCCTCTGCCTTACTTAGGTTTCATTTGGGCTTGCCCCCCCCCCCCATCTCCCCAGCTGGACAGGACAAAGGCCTTAACTTCCTACCAACTATGGAACCTAAAACCATTACTTTTCCACAAAACAGAACCACTTATCGTTATTCTCACCTCACCAGCAGGGGTAAACAGCAATGCACTGGCATCTAACCTTTTTGAAATCTTCAGTGCCAAAGTTAATTCTCATTTGAGCAAATTTTATGTTGTTTGCAAACTGTTATTACCTAGTTGAATTTAACCTTGCCTCCTCATCGCAAGATTCCAAAATTTCTAAGCCTCTAGCCAAACAGGTATAAAAAAGCAAGCGTTCCTTGAGACATGTAGGCCAAGGTAAAATGTTTCACCACACCTGATTTTACACATGCTGGTATAAGCATATACAAATGGCTGCCTATTATATCTTAGGTCTTAAGCTCAATAAAGGATGGTTCAGGGCCCATGTGGTAGATCAATCTTCCACCCAAAGTTTAGAGTAAGCTTTTATAAGTTTGTAGCACCTTTACTGTTAACTGTCAGAAATAAATTTCATTTTAGTTCATGTATTGTGTTACAGGATTAAAACTGACCCCTCACCGGTCTGAACATTTCACACTAATCCGTAACATGTAGCTTCATAGATGACTATGTAAGACATGTCAGATAAATTCAATTTTTTCAAGTTAGTTAAATTACTTTGACGCATGACCCCCCCTCCATTATGATTTTTTTTTAATGTACTGTATCTTAAAAGTCAAAAACACAACTTGCAGCATAGCAATGGGATGCTGCAAGAGAGCAACTTTGGCCATCACATGGACCAAAAAGACAACATGCTGGACAAAGCAAAATCAAACCTTAAACTGTCTTCTTAGTACCAGGGACAGGATCTACAAAACTATTAAATGCCTGCATTAAGTCCCTCATCCATGAGTAGGAATGTAATTATTGAGGACTGAAAGTACATGCATAGACCATATTCTTAGATCACACTCATTACTGAAACACTTTTAAAGAATAATGGACACAGTTAAGGTAGAACCTAGCGTTTTATTTAGATCTTCATTAAACTGTTGGAATTGAGAACCAGACATACGTAATAAAACCTCCAAAAATAGATCCTGAAAGGCACTTTCTGCTTAGGGCAAGCAGTCATGGAATAAGCATGTAAACAAGCTGGCTTCTCTGTACCACACCAGCCAAGTCAGCTTTATCCATGCCAGCCGCACCAGCTCTGCCCTCCCTTCTGTTAACACCAGCCAGACCCCCTGTAGGTCTAACCCAAGGTTTTTCTGTAGGACACCTTGGCCTACCTGGGAATGCTGGAAAACATGTTGTTAAAGGAATCATGGTGTTGAGGAAAAAAAAAATCTTTTAAAAGCTGCCATCTGAGGTGATAGCTTCTCTGTACTTACGCCATACCCCAGAATACAATAAATAAGCAATTAGAAAATGTTCAAGTATGAAGGGATTTCCTCCTCCCCGCCAAAAGCACTGCTCTCTGAAGGAAGCTGGTTTCTCTGTAGCTACACCAGCTGTTCAGAAAGCTCATTGGACCTGGTTTTGAAAATAAAACAAAGTTAAAACCCTGGGAGGAGTTATTGTGCAGTGTGGAGTACTCAGTCTTTCTTATAAAGAAAAAAAAAAGTTAACTGGTACCAAAGTGTGCAACCTACAGACCCTCAGGTACTTCCCTGTGACTTCTCTGTATGACATCACAAGGGTGCCAAGTGCCTGTTTTTTTTCTAGAGCTAGGAGTTGGTGGTTTGGCTAGTGCTGAGACCATGCATAGGATTGGTTTACTAAATAAAACCCTTATTACGTACGTCCTCCAAAAGACAGCTGAAAAGTGGAGAGATTTTGATTTGGTGCTGTTTAAGAGATGGCAATTAAGAGCATAAGCACCAGAGAGATGATTTAATGGTAACTGCCTTTTTTTTTTTTTTTTTAAATGTCAGGCTAGAGCTCCAACTGGAACTTGCGTTACATGCAAGACTGATTGGATAGGGAACACTCCCTGACAGAAGAGCTACATAATTAGAAGTGGATCAAGTTATAGGGAGGATAAGGGAAGGCTTCACATTCATAATAGAGCTGAAGACATTACAAATTCATGCTGACAGGGCTATGGCATTGCCAGACAGAAGGCTATACTGGAACTACAAGTACGTGCACAAGACATTTTCAGCATTTGGTGGGAACGTCAATGCAACTAGGATTTTAGAGGGTTGGGTGCTAGGGCACAAAGGTTCAATTTCAAAGCATTATTTACTACAGTGTTGTTGGTTTGTTTCTAGGCAGTTACATGGATCACCTATGCTCACTAAATTCATTATAATGGTGAACAAAACACCTAGGGACAGAATAGCAAGCCCAACTTACAGTCCCCCACACAAGCTAAAATTCATGTCATTAACTAGAGTGACTGCAACTGATCAGGAGCTGAAAAGAGGACAGGAAAATTTAGGAAGAAGGGCCCTTTCCCTCAGAGCTTGAAGGCTTCTCTGTAGCCTACGCCAACAAGTCTGGGGAAAAAAGGCTAACACTTTCAATATTTAAGTTTTTTGGGCACTTCCCATGGGAAGCTGTCCCTACCAAAGTGGCCATAGGCTGCAGTCCTCTGATAAATTGGCTTCTTCAGATCCAGATCCCTGGAATATACAAGTCCGTAACTTAATATGTAGCATTCAATTAAAACAAAGCAAAACAATCAGCAAGACTCATTTTCAAGAGTTCTGGCAAATGAGCAGTTCTCTGGGGTTTGCTAGGAAAGAAGTTTTATGGCAAAAGTGTTTGTTACTTCCTGGTGTCCAAACTCCTTGCACAGTCCTTATTAGTAACTACAGTTCTTGTTTTTCCGTCCCTGGCTCAACAAATAATGAAAACTTGTCATCATTCTGAGAAATTTCAAATGTCAAAAGCTCATCTGAGATAATGAAATACTTACCAAGGTCCCATGCCCACACCCTGCCATGGTTATTTTCTTATTTTCTTTATAACAGCCTTGAACATCCCATTTATCTGTACTAATTTCTTCTTCTTCAAAAAAAGAAATCATACTTAGGCAATATGAGCACAAAGCCCAGTATCAAATATCGAGGACTTTCTAGGGTGGTTAGTCTAAGCCATGGAGTGCTAAAATTTTAGATTGCTCTCATTAAGTCTGCTGAACACAACTTATACGATGAACACATTCTAGGAAGATGTTTTCCCCACTCGAGTCTTCCTTCACTTTCTCAAATTTGAACATCTCAGGATACCCACACCCTCAATATTTTTCACTAACAATAGGCTTTACCATCTTTACCTGACAATGACCCCAGGGCGGAGATCAAAATTCTTCTTCACAATCTCTAATAGCTCTCTCTCACTCTTCTGAGAGGTGCCATAATGGAAAATGGAGATAGACAATGGATGAGAAACTCCAATAGCGTAAGAGACCTGAAAGAATTCAAATATCAGAAGAGTCAGTGATCAAAACACCCACATACAACACAACAATGGCATAAAAGACAAGTAGGTTACTAAAATGCCCTCCCACTTACAAGCATTTAATCACTCTAAATTATATAAAAGCATATACCTGAACAAGAACCCTTCGGCACAGACCTCCTTTAACAAGGGATTTTGCCACCCAACGAGCGGCATAAGCAGCTGAACGGTCCACCTTGGTATAATCCTTTCCTGAAAAGGCACCTCCTCCATGAGCTCCCCAACCACCGTAAGTGTCCACAATGATTTTCCGGCCAGTCAAACCAGCATCACCCTGAAAACACAGGATTTGAGTCACTTTATGCCTAATCCTCTTCAATAAGCAGTTTTAGATCAGGTTTGTTAAATGCCTATTTATATTACTCAGCAAATATCCTCAGAAGATTCACATATGGGGCTTCAGAAAACCTAGAAGAAAGATGGTAGCAGCAAATTTTTTGCAAGTAACCACCACAGAAGACCTACAAGCACAGAACTGATATAAGACCTTACCTGAGGCCCACCAATAACAAATCTGCCACTTGGCTGTAGATGATAGACTGTATCCTCATCAAGATACTTTGCAGGTACAACAGCTTTGATGACCTTCTCCTTTAGGGCATCCCTCATTTCATCAAGACAAACTTCTTCATCATGCTGAACAGATATAACTATTGTGTGGACTCTGATGGGAAGCACAGCACCTCGATCCTGCATATACTGCACAGTCACCTTGAAGGCAACACAGAACATCAGTCTATCAAGCAACTTAGTTCTTGATTCTGTACCCTAAATTATAATACATGCAAGACATACTAGTCTTGTTCAGATTCTGTGCCAATGTAATATGTGTAATCTAGCTTTGATTATCACTTACCTGAGTTTTAGAATCAGGGCGTAACCAAGGCAAAGTGCCATTGCGACGTAGTTCAGCCAGTTTGGCATTGAGCTTGTGTGCTAAGACAATAGTTAAAGGCATACATTCCTCTGTTTCATCAGTGGCATAACCAAACATCAAACCCTAAACAAAAAAATCACCAATGTCAACAATCCAAATTTTCATAAATTAATGTTGTAAGAGATGTAAGTAGTGTCTATACCAAGATACCTGGTCTCCTGCACCAATGTCTTCCTCATTTCGGTCAAGATGAACACCTTGAGCAATATCTGGTGACTGTTGCTCCAATGCTACTAGCACATTACAAGTCTTGTAGTCAAACCCTATAAAAAAGACAATGTTTTGTTAAAAAAAAATCTTCTATGTGACAATTATCTGGGATTCTGAATATCGCTGTAGAAATCCAATATACCTAAAACTAGTACCTTTCAAAGAATATAATAGAGCTGGGACAAAAAAATTAACCCCATACAACTAGAGTTAGATTAACAGGAACATTTTTTTTTTTTTTTTATAAATTTTATTGTTATATTCCCCATACAATTGCAGCCCCCCCATTCTGACCCCAATCCCTCCCCTCCCGCCCCCGCCCCCCTAAAAGTGTCTCTGGTTCATAGTTTTTTGTTGATTTTGATTTTCACTTTCTTATATTCATTTTCCTAACAGGAACATTTTAAATGCGAGTAGGGTTTATAGAAACCATCTGAAAAAAGCAAGTCTTAGGAAAAAGCTAAGCTACTAGAACATACCTTTGGAAGAATCATCATATCCAATGTGTTTAATAGTTTCACGAACCACTTTCTGGTAGTCAACAGCAGCTCTAGATGTAATTTCCCCAGCAAGTAGTATCATTCCAGTTTTAGCAACAGTTTCTAATAAAAAAGAGGTTTCACGCTCAAATCTCAATTTACAAATTTTGTATTATCTTTTCATCAGTTTGTAAGTAAGCAATAGTCTGAACCTACCACAAGCCACTTTGGCATCAGGGTCCTGCTGAAGGTGGGCATCAAGGACAGCATCACTGATCTGGTCACAAATCTTATCTGGAGGGGAAAAAGAAGTCCTGGCTCAACTTTTAAAGTAAAAGCATGTCCACTTCCCTTTAGCTACACCTGTAAAGCTCATTGGGACAGAGCTTTCTTTAAGAAAAAAAAAAAAAAAAGGCGGCAAAACTTAGTGATAAATTCAGTGACACTAAGTATGTACATCTTCACTGCTGTCTACTTAAAGCACTGCATTACCAGAAGTCATTAGTCATTGGCCTGAAGAATGCTAGGTACAGTGCTGCATGTAGTTGAAAATTTGACACCAGGATCTTAATATAGCTGTGCCACAAGCTTACCAATTCAGTAAGCCGTAACACTCAACAAGTTTAATACATTTTAACTCATGTGCACTTTAAATATGTGCACTTTAAACATCACAAGGGTGTCAGTCCATCTCTTAAAGTATTGCAAACATTTTGAAAAATGAAGTTCCCAAGCAAAACAATTTCCACTGCAAAGTAACAGCCATATGTGAACTTAAGAAACATTTTGCTTTACAGTGTTAATTTTCAAATACTCCTTGTATCTTATCCCCTAAATTTAAAGTTTGCCTTATAAAGCTAACCAATCAATAGAGTAAGTTGTATTTTTCCTACCCATTTCTTAAGAAGTCTTAATTTTGCCCAAGTCATTCAATATTTACTTCTACAATATGTACCAAACCCCTGTGCACTTGGAGGTCAGGGAGAACAGAGGCTGCCAGCAAACCAGCCTCCTTGATTTTAAGTAACACCAGTTAAGTAACAAGAAATGTCAAAGAATTAAACAATGAATGCAAAGACACATAAACAAATGGACTAAAACAAAAAATCTTTAATTTCATTGTAAAGGTAGTCCCAGCACAAGAGCTCGACTGGGAAATGCCCACAAGTATTCCAAATCCTAGTTGCTGTTCTCCCCACTGTACTGCCAGCTATTAAAAACTGAAAAAGGGACAGCGGTTAAGACCTCACTTTCCCGAATTTTCTCTAATCATCCAAAACACAAAGCAAATTGTGGGCTGCAATCCAGTTAGAGGCTTCAATTAAATGCACAAACTTAATAAAAAACCGCGTCCACCACACCAAAACATCTGCTCTTCACTCATCAGGATCTGGGGTTTGTCCACTCTGCGGCACGAAGTGACCGGTGGGATTTCATCTTAGGCAGAGACTTGCTACAGAGACATGGGTCCTTCAGCCACAGACTAGATAGAACTATTGTCACTGAGGTCACCCTAAGAGCAGAAGCAAAACCATGATCTTCACTAGGTGATGCTTTCAGGCTGAGACTGGAGCTTCCTTGAAACAGCTTCATTTGTTCACGTGTAAACTGATCCATAATGGCGGATCAGTGGACAAAGCCGGGGAGGAAATGTGTAAAACCTTACCTAACGGTAAGTAGCGAAGACTTTAAAAGGAAACCCAACGCAACGGCAGCTTACCCTTAATTCACGTTTCCTTATCCTTTCACAGAAGGCCCAAATAAGGCCTGCCTTCTCCAACAGGCGCTATATTTAGTTGGAGGCTGTCACCTTGAAGACAAGGCCACACTCTTTCTGCCTGAGGCCTAAGGGCATGTCCGTCCTCTTTACTAAGTGGTAACGGCACAAGCCACGGCGTTCATTTAAACACCAGGCGTCCCGGGGCACCGGCCCCCCACTTCTCCACCCCGGGCGGCCGGTCGGCGCCCCCTCGCCCGGATGCCACATGCTGCAAACACGTGGTTGCGGCTGCAATGCGGGGCGCGCGCTCCCGAGGGCGGGTGGCGAGCACTCGGGGCGGGTCGCCCACTCGAGGTGTCTGAGACGGCGGGGCGGGGAGGAGGAAACAGTGCCCTCCCCGGGCAGAGCACACGCGGCCGCGGCCCCCGCCCTAGTCGCTTTCTGGAATCTTCCGCATGCAGAGGCGCGCGGCCGGAGAGACGAAGGGGGAGGGGAGCGGCGGCCACGCGCCGGGCACCGGCGGCGCCACGAGGAAGGCGCGCGGCCGCCGCGCTCCCCACAGCCCGGGGGCGAGGGCACCCCGCGCGGGCGCCACCTGCGGGTCCCGGCAGGCCGGGCCAGGGTCCTGCCCACGCCCCGCCCCTCGCCCCGCGACCTCACCTGGGTGGCCTTCCCCCACCGACTCTGAAGTGAAGACGAACGTGCCCTCCTCGATAAATGCCTCATGGAAGCCGTTGAGCTGCCCGTTCATTGTGGCGGTGACGGTGGCGGTGCGTGAAGGTGGCGCGGAGGAGAAAAGGCAGAGGGCGAGGCGAGGACAGCGAAATGCGCAAGCCGAGGCAGCGACCGACTCCCCCTGGGCTGGCGGCGCGGAGCGAACGAGGCGGCGGGCGGTGCGGCCCAGTATTTATACAGCAGCCGCAGCGCGCGCCCGGCTCGGGCCCCGCCCCTCGGCGCCGCGCACCAATGCGCCACTCGCGCGGGGGGGGGAGACAGAGGGGCGGGGCGGCGAGCGGAGCTCGGGCTGAACCACTCTGCGAGGCGGGGGGGAGCGCAGGTTCCACGCCCCTTTTACGAATATTGAGCTGCCTTAAGCGGCTGTAACAAGGAATAAGTGGAAACGCCAGTATAATGGGTGGTTGTACCCTTTCTTTTTTTAAGTGGAGGAAAAGCGACAAGGTCTTTCTGGGCTCGCTCCCCTGTGCTGTGACTTGGCACCTCCCTCCTGACCGTTGGCTCGGCTATGTGGCAGCGAGCGCGCCCCCCAGCGGTGGCGGCGGGAATCGGCCGAGGTTTTGTCATTCGGCTCTTCCCGAGGGTCTTTCCGGCCACCCACCTTCCGAGCCGGGGTGGCGGGGCGCCGCTGGCCCTGGGCCGTGCGAAAGTGGCCATCTTGGCGGGTCAGCGTAGGACTCTTCACACCCCGTATTTATCCCCGCCCTGGGCGGTGCTGGCCGCTGGAAATCTTGAGGGGCGGCCGCCCAGTTGTAGTAATTCTTGGGTAATGCTTCTGTGATGAAAATGGCCGAAAAGGACATTAAAGAGAATTATGTCCATTTAAAACGATCGCTGCCCTCCCCTCCACTCCCAGCGCTGGCTTCCGAGCGGGGCCTCCCCCGTTGTTGACCCCACAGCGGAGGCCGAGCCCGGGGCCTCGAGGGCGCCGGCCTTTCCTGCCCAGGGAATGGAGGCCGCTAGCCAGGCTGACCTTGTCCTTGCTGATTCTCCAGTGTCTTTGGGGAGGAAAAAAAAAAAGTCATTTCAACATCTTTTGTTGGAGACAGTGGAATCGTTTTCTTGCGGGAAAAGCCCGATGTAGCCCCTTGCGATGAAGCCCATCCCCGACAAGTTGAAAGGGGTGTTCCATGAAGCTTTCACTTTAAAATGTCCACCCGCGATTGTCCCAGTTTTGCCCATTAAAGGAATTATGTAGGGAGAGAAACGCGAGCCAACGAGAAACAAGGAGTCGGGAGCGGCTTGCCTGGAGTACCCGCTGGGAGGGCGCCCACAAGTGGGGAGGGGCGGGGGTCACTTCCCGGCGCCCGGGCGGGGGGCGGCTCCGGGTTGGGGGGGCCGGGGCGGCCCTGCCCGGCTGTGCGCTGGTGGGTCGGGATCCGCCTGCTCCGAGGACCCCACGCGCGCTACCCCCGGGAGGTGGAGGAGCCCCCGGTGGAGCTGCCTGTCGCTCTGGGAATTAGGTAAATTCTGAAGAGCGAGCCTCCCAGCCACGTGCGAGAGGAAGGGCGCAAGTTTGCCGACTGGAAACAATGGAAGCACTTGGTCTGTGCCAGGGACTTTGACAAAGAAGGTGAAGAAAGAGCTCGATCTCGACTTCGTGACCACATAGCCCGTCCCTCCCCAGCAGGCAGCAGGAAACGGTTAAATCATCAAAGAGACAATGTACAGTTTATGTTGTTTTTTATTTGTTGTTTTTTATTTTTCAAACTACATAGGAAAATAACTAAAAGTTAACAATATTTTTCGTTTTAGTGTATTTTTCCCTTTTTTTGTAAAAAGCAGAATGCCAATTTATTATCTCACGGTGAGTAAATAAAATTACCAACTGGAACAAAATGCATGTGTAGGCTGGTCAGTGCATTATCTACCAGCAGAAAAATCTGTATAGGAAGCCAGAATATAATTAGAAGGTTATTTGATTAATATGGAGTTAGAACAAGGGGATTAGTTAAATTCAATGATTAGCTCATTAAACCCTGATACCCCTATGCTACCACCTCCACAGTGGGCTGTTCCTGCCAAGAAGATTAGAATCAGCTGTTCATACTTGCTTACCTACTTCTTTCTTGCTCAAAGCATGTGTAATATAGTGGTTAAGAGGAAGGGCTTGGAGTCATGCCTCTGCCACTTACTAGCAGTGTTGAGCAAACAACTTAACCTCTCTACACCTCAGTGTCCTAGGTCTGTAAACGGGGATGATAATAATACTCTCATAAGATTTTTTTCAAGGATTAACTGAAATCATGCAAATAAAGTCTTTAGCACTGAGTAGGGGTTTTAAAAATGCTAACTGAAAAATAACCCTTCAGTGACTTCCAACTGCTGTTAGGGCAAAATTCCCACATACCCTTAAAGGCCCGAATGTGATTTGGTTGCAACTATTTTAATCTCCCCTTCTACCACTTTAGTCTTTCTGTTTCTGCTTTGGAGTTCTTTTTAGCAGCAGTTAAAATGTATTAATTAATATCGAAAGAAAGCAGGGTACATTTTTCTAAGGTTTTATGCTTTTCACATAGTCTCTTCCTCCCTTCCGGAAACATTTATGAGCACCTCTGTCAGGCAGACCCAGGACTGGTACTCTTACAGTGCTGATCTCCATCCACCTGGAACTCTAAATGGGGAGAGATGCCTGGTTAACTCCTCATCCTTCTTATCCCAGCTCAGCTGCCACTTCATGGATGAAGCCTTCACCTAGACAGATTTCTTAGTGGGTCCTGTGTTTTCCTACATGGCACTAGTGCTGTTTAAAATTATAGATTTGGTAATTATTTGATGAATGTCCCTTATCTCTCAATTAAGTTTGTAAGCTCCATGACAACAAGAGATGGTCTGTTTTTCTCAAGCTTTGTTGCTGAGTGCCTGACACACAGGAAGTGCGTAAGAGTGAAGAGAGGAAAGGAGAGGGAGTAAGGGAAGAGGACTAAAGGAAAGAATGAAAATATAAGCAGTGGCAGGAGAACGTAAGGGATAGAGAAACCCTGGGGATCATGTAAAATCAATGAAAAGAAGTACTGCTTGGTTTTAATCTCAAGCATTATAATTAATAAAACTGACAGGTCTTTATTTTTTTTAAAGATTTATTTTATTTATTTATACAAGCACTGGGTATAGTCAGAAGCGCGGGAGGGTGAGAGAATTCACCAGAGCCTTAGCAGGGAGAAGCAGAACAGGCAGACTGACGAAGTACACTGCTGAGGGGAGCAGCGGGCAGCAGGAGAGGTCTGCGCTCCATGTGGGACCCTTGCGGCAACTGGGGATCGAACTGGTGCTGCAGAGGCTGCGGGCAGCTTCACAAGCCAGCGCTCAACCGCTGCGCCACCGGGGAGGCCCCTGAGAGGTCTTTATTAGGGAAGCTCATGCCTTTCTGTCCTGAGAGGAAGGAGATTTTTGATTCTATAGATTAGTACTCCATGGGTAAAAATAAGCCAGGGGAATTTACTGGTTTATATCACATTTAACGTAAGATTCGTTGGATGTGAAATGTTATAAAGCATCAAGAGAAATATTCACTGCCTAAAGGCTCCAAATTTCTCAACCCAAAGAACATTAATGTGGCGGCAACCCTATGAAAGAAACAAGGCTGGGAATAGATAAACTGATCTTTGCAACTGGTGCACATGTTTAACACCTCCCGGTCTTAGCAGTCTGCCAGTCAGAGAAAACATTTGCAGTGCAAGAAACTGTTGGTTTGGCAGGCGAAAAGAGGAAGGTGACACTAGGATTATCAAAGAGCAGTAGTGGAGATGTGAAGACATTGAGAAGACAGCTAAATTGTGAATTTAAAGAGTACCTTCTACGTGAAACCAGGTCAAGAAGAAAGAAACCTAGGCCAGATGCCTCCAAAATTGTGCCAGTCTTTTAGAGCCAATGCCCAGACAGCTCAGATGGCCTCAGAAGCAAGTTAGCTCTGGGATCTAAAACAAATAGTACATGAATCCCCTCATTTTTAGGCTTCTTGTATTTTGTTTTTGTTTCTCTGATTTATTTTCCTTTCTGATACTTAAATCTTTTGACAATCCCCAAAAGCAGTCAGGGATGGAAGAATGTATAGGATACAATGAAGCACTGAAGGAGACACTGAAGGAGACAATAATATCATGATGACAGCACCTACCTATCATTTCTTGTGACAGGAACTGTTCTTAACAGCTATACCTCAACAATTCAACAATAGAGGCATGTACTATGTCTCTTCCTGTTTTAAAAATTAAGAAACTAATACAGACTCACCCAGGTCACACAAGTCAAGGGACTTGAGCTCTAAATTCATGCTCTTGATTACAAGTCAGACAAGAAGTGTTTCACAATCCCTTAGGTAATTGATGATAAAATTTGATTTTTATCCTACCATTCCTTTTGCTGTGAACTTGTGTACACACACACACTTTACTAAAAAAAAAAGAAAATCCATATTTCAGAGAAACAGATTTTTCTCTTAACAATGTTTATGACCATTTCTCCAGGACACTTTTTTCTTCTAAATTGTGGTAAAATAAACACAAAATGTATCATTTTTTGCCATTTTAAGTACATTCATATGGTGGCATTATGTACTTTCAGATTGTTCAGGAAAATCATTTTTTTAGTAACAGCAAAATATACTATCACATGACGTCTTTGTGGCTGACATTTGTTTTCATTTTGCCCTACATGTAATGCCGAACCTAGCATCTTTGTATATATATTTTTATGATCCAATGTTTTTATTTTTGAGGAAAAGATTTCCCAAAGTGGGATTGCTGTGATAATAGATGTGTGCATTTTTACGTTAGTACTTATAACTAGATTACTTTCCAAATAGCTGTCAAACTCACATTTCTACCAGTAGGGTATGAGAATATCCTTTCCTGACTCTCTTAGCATTGCTGAGTGTTGTTGCTCTTTCAAATTTTTGTCAGCGTGACAAATGAAAAATGGTAGGAGAATATTTTTATACCTTTGGGAGACTATTGTGAGTAAAATGGAATATCTAGAATCCACAAAGGAAAAGATTGATAGGCTTAACTACCTAAAAATGAAAAAATACTAAGTAAAATCCAAAGGCAAACAAACAATAGGATAAAACATTTGTAAGACATGACAAAGAGTTAGTACCAATTCATAAGAAAATGACAGACCAATGAAAACTAGAAAAGATTTTAAGTAATTCACCAAGGAGAAAATGTAAATTGTAAATGTAAACATATGAAAAGATGCTCAACCTTATTGATAGAGACATGAATTAATTCATTTGTATGGTGAGTTTGGGATAAACAACAGGCAGAGAAGTAGGATAGAACATAGCGGTAGTGTAGAAGGAGGGATCCAAATATAAGGATGCCTGGCTTTAGTTTCCCCATTAACTTGACTTCTTATGGAGCTTTCATGATGCTGATGATGCTTTCTAGAATTTGTAATAGTGCCATTCAGTGGAGGATTCATGGTCCAAGCTCTAGGGTTCAACTGTGTCTCTCACCCTGGTATGGTGACTGATTCAAAACTAACTGGCATCTATCAGGAACTACCGTAGGGATGTACTCTCACCAGTTCTGTTACTGCTTGGTCCTGTCTCTTGGCTATTATCAAGAGCCATGACTCCATTTACTTGAATCATCAGTATCTTTTTGGGGCCCAGTGGAGATTGTTTTAGGTATGGCATAAACTCTCCATCTGCTATCATCAACTTTCATCTGGCAGTGCATTATTTAGTGCATACCTCTTTAGACCCCACCTCAACACGGATGGTACATGCCCAGTTCCTGAGGCTGGTCTTAGTTTAGACCTGCCCTGAACTCAGGACCAAATCCGGCAATGGATGATGGCCAGCTTTGTCCTACTAATGCACCTATTTGCTTTTGCTTCCATCTCCAACTTTGGTTTCTTGGTACCTGGGACTTCCTGACATATCTTTCCATCTCTGACTTGTTTCTCCTTTTTTTTTTTTTTTTTTTTTTTTGGCTCAGTGCATTTGGACTTACCTCCCACTAGCTAGTATCTGATTTGGCCTCTGGATCTTTCCATTGTAAATTGCCTCCATAGGCAGCCAAAGGAAGGAAGATCCTGCACCATGTCTCTGGGTAACAGATGTTGGGGTAGATGAGGAAGGAATTGCTATATCCTTGTCTTGCCCAACTCTGCTCTATAGGAGGACACAGCTGTCTCCAGAAGGGAGAATGCAGATTCAAAGGGGTGGATGATGGGTAAGAGGAATGGCCCTATCCTCTACGGTGTTACCTTCACAATACACAAAGACTTTACATGCTTGCCAAGGTTTAATAACTTTATAAAATAAATACTTTAATAGCTTTTCTGTGCTCCAGGAAGCCTGAGTAGATGGTATTCTTATGATGCTATTAATTGAAAAAGGCGGGCCTCCCTGGTGGCTCAGGGGTTGAAGACACAGCACTATCAAGTTATCACCAGCCACTGCAGCACAAATTCGACCCCTGGCCAGCCAGGGAGCAACCCACATGGTGCAGCAGACCTCTCCTGTCTTGCCTGCTGCTCCCCTCAGCAGTATATTTCAGTAGATGTGCCAATTCTGCTCCCTATTCTCTCTGGTGAATCCTCTCACCCCCGCACCTCTGGTCTACACCCCAGTTCTTGTATGTATAAATAAATAAATCTTCAAAAAAAAAAAAAACTGAAAAAGGCAACCCATGAAGGAGAAATGTAAAGAGATTTTGGATTAACAGTACTCTGTGATTACAGGTCTATCAAAGGGGAAAAGTATACACCAAACCGTAGCCAGGTCCTCTGCTGATATCTTCTCAGCAGCTGGGGAGCAGAGTCTTAGCCTTTGCCCCCAAACTTGGCCTATAGTGATGTTACCCTGTAAGTTACCCTATACCCTATATATATGCTGTATACCCTATATGCAGTTCCAGAAGATTGGCACTGATCACAAGAAAGGTGGTCTTACAGTGTGATCAGCTAGTATGTATTGCTGGAACAATTCTTTCCCTCTGTCCAAGTTCTTACACTGTTACTCCCCTCCTAGGCTTCAGGCTGAGTTGGTGGCATCAACCCAACTCTCATGAATTAGGTTAAATATAGTGTGGCGATGACCTTCCAATCTAAGAACCAAGAACACCAGCTAACCATTAGATGGCACATGTTTGATCTATATAATTGATCCCAAGCACTATCCAGGAAACAGGATGTATATATGGCCATAATTATGTGGCCCTTCATTTTTACTTTAAGGGCAGGACATACTGGCAAATGCCACTGTCTGTTCTCCTAGTAGGTGTTCTCAGAGCAGGAGAGGGAACAGCCTTGCTGAACAGGTAACTGCTCAATAAATTGCTCAAGATCTGCAAATTTGCTACCTGTGGTCTAGCGCCTCAGCGACATGCCAGCTCCCTATAGCTCAGTGGCTTTTTGGGTTAAGTTTGAAGAAAATTATGTATCTCTCCCAAGAAACATAACACCCTATGCACTCATACCGAATTTTATATGTAATTTCTGATGTTCAACCACATACTACAAATTAAAATCCTTTCTAGGGTCTCCCTGGTGGTGCAGGGGTTAAAGTCTCAGTGCCATCAAACTATTGCCAGTCACTACAGCATGAGTTCAATCCCCAGCCAGGGAGCTAACCCACATGACACGGCAGACCTCTCCTATCTAGCCCACTGCTCCCCTCAGCAGTGTATTTCAGTAAATCTTCCTGTTCTGCTCCCCACTCTGGCTGGTGAATCCTCTCACCTCCAGCACCTCTGGCCTACCCCAGTTCTTTTATGAATAAATAAATAAAAATATATCCTAAAAAAAATGCTTTCTAATATCTTGTAAGGGCTTGCAAACAATAGAGAATTTTGCAAAGATAATGAGGGTGAGACAAGTTATTAGCCAAAGAAAAGAAAGATTATTTCAGACAAAACCATCTTCCCTTAGAGAGGAGGCAGGAGGGTCTTATCATGCAGATAAGACTATAGGAAACTACAGATTGATTACGATTGTATTTTTGGGAGAAGTTGAAACTACAATTAGATTACATATTAAGTCTGGTTAGGGGCAGCCTTTCTTCCTAAGAAGGACTCCATTTGGACCTGTTTTTTTTTCTTTCTACTTTTAACAATTCCTTCCTTTTGATCAGACTCTCAACCTGAGAGATTTGATCAAAATTTAGGGCAACAGTGCCACTCCTAGATACTACTTCTCAGTTTTTGATGGTCACCTGTGTGACATTCAAATGTCATTTAGAACACAACTTCAGGTTCATTTTCTTAAAGTCAGTCCTCTTTGCTGCTTCTCTGATGTTCCAGTCTTAGGGAAATCTGTTTGGTGAGTAGCAACTGCAAACACGCATTTAAAGCTTTTGGGAAAAATACAATGTGCCAGGGGTATTATTTTATAACCATAAACAGGATAATTCCTAGTATTTAGCTTATGCTTCATAGCTGGGGTTTCCAGTACCGAAACCAATCAAACAAAGACCCCACTAAAGGAGTGAAATTTTTAAGTAAGATGGCTTACTCAGTGATTTTATTTTTTTTAAAGATTTATTTATTTATGCGCACAAGAACTGGGGTACAGACCAGAGATGTGGGGGGTGAGGATTCACCAGAGACAGAGTGGGAAGCAAAACAGATGGATTGACTGAAATACACTGCTGAGGGGGCAGTGGGTGAGCCAGGAGAGTTCTGCTGCACCATGTGGGTCACCTCCTTGGCCTGGGATCGAACTCCTGCTGCAGTGCTGAGGCTAACTTCATAGCGCTGTGCCTTAACCCCTTGCACCACCAGGGAGGCCCCCTCAGTGATTTTATGCACTGAGTTTCAACTTCTTCAGAGGCATTAATCCACATGGTGTTATATAACACAGCCAGATATTTGAAGAATATACTTAACTAAAAGAGAATCAAGGTCCATAACAACATTGGCTAGAGAGGCTAAGGACTTTGAGGGGGTAACTATTGCTTTAGCTGCAGATCCTAAATATCATTAAGAATCAGCTATGGAGGTCAATAAAATATAAGGGTCTGCCAATTTTACAGGTGGTTTTATTCTGGTTACCCGTGGCTTGTGTCCCTTTCTTGGTACAGAACTAGGTGACACATTTTCCTGGTCTTGGGGTTTTTAACCAGAGACAGGAAAATGGGCCCTCAGGGTTAGGGAATGTGACACAACAGAGAGGGGTTGAGTTTGAAACTAAAGCCTTGGAAATTGGGGAGAAGTCCCTGATGCAGATCTACAGAATCAGCACAGTGGCCAATCCAGCAGTGTGACAGGTTATCCTGTTTTGAGCAGTGGTTTGAGGGATAATGGATGAGACTATTACCTTGCCATGCCAATGTCTGAGTAAAGGAAAGAAAAAGGAAAGGGAATTAACCTACGGAGTCTTGATGTGGTGTCTTGAGTGGATACTGTCTACCTGTCAACTGCTCCTCCTCCTTGTCAATTTGGTTTGCAGGTCTCCAGTTTCCAGTGTACAGGACCAGATGTCAGCAAAACCTTGTTTTGCTATAAGATACCCAAGATTCAAATCTCTAAAATTTGGCTGCCTTCTTTGTAGTATGGAGGACTTGGTATAGTTCCTTCTAAGGAGATTTAAGGCCTGCCTTTTTTCACAGTGATTCCAAATTAGGAGGGTGGGAGAAAACAGGAAATATTTGGAGAGTCATAGCCAGATATTTGAAGAATCTAGAATAATTCAGGATCCAGTCCAGTTAACAAAACCTCAATGACAACAGAGTTAGAATTTAATATCTACAAAAGTGCAAATACAATTTTTCTTTCTACAATTATTCCCATTTCTATTATGAATAATTATGGTGGAATTGATTTGCTTGGCAAAATTAAGTCTAGTTTCAATAAACTTGTTCTGTCACTTGCAGTTATGGCAAGATTAACCACACAGGCTCTTTTAAATCAGCTTTAACTGCTGGTGAATCTAATGACCTGTAATACCTACACAAAGAGAATGAAGTTTTATTGCCATGAAATAAGAATACTTATTAAGTTTTCAAACTCTGGAGGGATTAGGTTGAAAGAAAAAGTATATTTCATCTTTGCTTACAAAGGTATACTTTACCAAATTGCTATAAGTCAGAGCGAAAAAGTCTTCTTTAACCCACTTCTTATAGTCTTAAAGTTATAAGAGCTTATTTAATGATCTGAAAGTCTGTATCCTAGGTACTTGTCAAAGTCCTTTCCATGAATCTACTTGAAGATGAAATATTTTCCTAGGAACATCTTTGCCAAAACAATAATTGTCTGCAAACAATATAAGGCTTAAGAAAGGCCAAGGTTGGGTCTCTCTAGTGGCGCAAAGGGTTAAGCACAGCACTATGAAGCTAGCCACAGCCTCTGCAGCTCCAGTAAGATCCTGGCCGGCCAGGGAGCTACCCACATGGTGCAGCAGACCTCTCCTATCTCGCCCGCTGCTCCCCTCAGCAGTGTATTTCAGTCAATCTGACTGTTCTGTTCCCCACTCTGTCTCTAGTGAATCCTCTCACCCCCCCATACCTCTGGCCTGTACCCCAGTTCTTGTATGCATAAATAAATAAACCTTAAAAAAAAAGCCAAGGTCTGATGAGAGTTCATCATAATGCATTTGACAAGGGAACTTGGTTATTTCTGTGACATACAATATACTTTGAATGATTAAACTTACATCTAATAACACTGTACCAGAACATAGGAGACTTCTAGGAATTTCATAAACTTCATAAAAGTTTCTAGAAGACATATTAACATTTATACAAATACATTATAAAGACTTAGTATTGCTTCTTAAAAATGCTTCCCAACCAATTTAACAAACTAAATAAGCTTAATTATTTTAATGTCTCACTATAAAAGGGAAGAACACATCTTTTGAGAAGTTCCATGGGCCCTCTGGAAATTCTCAGTTGTTTAAGGTCAAAGGACTTCATTTAGAATTTGGTTTGGGGAAGTTTGTCAAAAATATCAAAAGATGTTGGGGACTCAACCCAAAAGGGATGGAGATCATTGTGAAACAATATTAATTTTTTTAATAGTAATCTTTCATTTAAACAAAGCAACTGTGAAAGATTTCAAAAACAAGTATAGACGCTTACATAGTTGCAAGTAAAACTTAACTCTACGGAAGCCAATGGAATTACTTTGATAACACATATCTTTGCTTTCTAAGCAAGCTACTTAAAAGATAAGGAAAAACCTTGCACTATATAAAGAACAGACTATTTTGTCCATTTAACCAATGAAAAAAATTTGAAATTTTAGTTTTATGTAAGTACGCTAATGATATTAAAGCTTATTTTTAATACTTACACCATTTATTAAATCTTGTCCATTTGATCACACATAAAATTTCTTTCCTGAAAGATTCTTCTTCCAAGAATCTTTTATAATTTCCTTTTTTATGTTCAGGTTTTGCCTTGTGGCTTTAAATAAACAACCTCACTTTGGAACAAAATTACTTTCTTTTCTCTCCACAAAAATGTATCTCCGTCAGTGACATGTTTTCTTACTAAAAACACACATCTTGCTTTCCTTGCATACAGGGATGTTTTCCTTATTATTTGTAGTACTTGTAATTACATAGATTAATTAGAATTCTTACCCTTAGAAACCTTAATTTCTAGTGAAAAGAAGATATAAGCAATTGTGAATAATCTCTTATACCCAAATATAACAAAAGACCCAAATATCTTTAGTTCCTCTGTAATAAGAAGTAAATAAATCTATGTTCAAAATTAAAGTTTTAGTACTTTATCCTATCTGGAAATGATCTAGATATTTAATAACTTCCCATCTTTTGTATAAATTACAAAAAAAGAAAGAAAAAAAGCTTTGGAAACCATTTTAACACTAGAAACAATTATTAAAGAATTTACCTTAAAACTTTTATCACACTTAAATCTATTTAAGTCTTATGGTATTTTTTCTTGCTGACAAATTTTTCTATTTTAAACAACCCTATAAATTTAAATTCACACTCCCTAACATCCTACAGTTCTAACAATGTAGTCTAAAGAAATATCAGCTTGCAATGTGTAAACATGCTGTGTGTGTTTATGTCAGCATTGTTTATAATAGCAAAATATAGAAACAGCTTAAATGAATACTAATAGGGAAACTGAAAAATCAAGGTACTTAACTCAGAATAAGTTGAAAAGTTGAATAAGTTGCATAAGTTAAAAATAGGTCTGTATTGGGCCTCCCCCGTGGCGCAGCAGTTGAGCACTGGGTTATGAAGCTGCCTGCAGCCTCTGCACTGCCGGTTCAATCCCCGGCCACTGGGCGAGGGTCCCACATGGCGTGCAGACCTCTCCTGCCACCCGCTGCTCCCCTCAGCAGTGTACTTCGGTCCTTCTGCCTGTTCTGCTCCCTGCTCTGGCTCTGGTGAATTCTCTCACCCTCTTGCGCTCTGACTGTGCCCAATGCTTGTATAAATAAATCTTTAAAAAAAAAAAGTCCTTATTATTCTGCTGTATTTAAAAATATGTTGCAACTTAATAGAGTATCATCTTGTTTTTATAAAAATTATTACATATATGTCAGTGCAACTATATATAACATTTTTGGATTTGTAGAATAAAGCCTGGGAGTCCACACATCAAACTTTACAGTGGTTACTTCTGCGGAGGAGGATTTATACTTCTCCTGTATTCAGGCCTATATTACTTGCAATTATAAAAATTTACAAGAATAATGTGTTAAAAGAATAAAAAAAGACTGACAGTACAACAAAAGTGGAGTGTGGTGAAGGGACAAGCTAGAGGAGGTAGACAGTGGTTCAGCCTAGTAAGCTTCCCCAAGTAGAGTAATTTCTATGGTATATCTCCCACAAGAAACCTGCTACCATCTGCTTCTGAACTGCCAGCACCACTGCAGTGTCCTGCATGAAAAGAAGGGTGAGGCCCTGTGCTTCACTGTGTTGATTCTTCTGAAGTCATTTGTCCCCAGGGATTTTTAATTTTATTAATTTTTAATAAAAAAATTTATTATTTTTAATTAATTTTTAATAATTTAATTATTAAATAATTAAATTTTAATTTAATTTAATAATTTTAATTTTTAAAATAATTAATTAATTAATTTTTAATTAATAAAATTTTATTAAATTTTTTAGATTGATTTATTTATGCATGCAAGAACTTGGGTACAAGCCAGAGGTGTGGGGGGGCGAGAGGATTCACCAGAGACAGTGGGGAACAGAACAGGCAGACTGACTGAAATACACTGCTAAGTGGAGCAGCAGGCGAGTCAGGAGAGGTCTGCTGCGCCGTGAGGGCAGCTCACTGGTGGGGAATTGAATTGGTGCTGTAGCGGCTGCAGACAGCTTCATATGTTGCATCTTAACCGGCTTCATAGGTAGTGTCTTAACCCCTTGTGCCACCAGGGATGCCCTGATTTTTAATTAAAAAAAAAGGCTCAAAATATACCTCTCTTCCCTCCCTCCATTCCTCCCCACCCACCTCTCCCACATACACACCCCTAGATACTGCCCACAGTCTGATATGACTTTCAGACTATTCCAGAGTTCAGTGCCCTACCTATTTCTTTGGATGAGAATTTGACTTGGAGTTTGGACTCTGTTCAAGGTGTCTGAGCTTGGCTGGGCCTTGAGAACCATCTCTCACAAACTACCTCATTGGTTGCCCTTTGCAGGCATGGCCTTGGACTCCTGTCCATGCCAGGCCCACTGCTGCTGCCAATAGCACTGCCAGACTCTGGCCTAGTGTGTACAGACCGTGACCCTCTCCCTTTGGCCTCCTCACGCTTCCATCCTGAAATTCCCTCAGACACACTTGGAAACACAGGGAGTGAGAGGAGTGGGTACTGACGATTCTTGTATAACATCCAGTTTTTGTTCTTACTCTTTTTTTTTTTTTTTTACACATTTTAAATTTATCTCCCCCACCACTATCTCTTATGTTCCCTCGTCCCTTCCTCTTCCCCTTCCCTTTTAATCGCAGAGTCCTCAGGATGTTTATTGATATCCACTGATTTTTAAAATGTTTTATGTCATCAAATTGTTACAGTATAAATTCCAGTATTTGTTTTTATCATTTTGACTTTACTTTGCTGCAGACAACTCTTTCAAATTCCCAGATTTTGTTGAAAATGATTGTATTTCATCCTTTCTTATGGCTATACACTCTGTGGTATGGAAATACCTTGATCCTCTCATCTGTCAATGGACCTTTAGGCTTCTTCCTTGTCCTAGCTATTGCAGATAATACTGTTGTGACCATTGTGTAACAATGGGTTTTTGTCACATTCTTTGGAGATATGCCCAAGAGTGGAAATGCTGGGTCTTAATGGTATTTCTATTTTTAGTTTTTTAGGGTTCATGCAGAATCCTTTCCAAAATGATTGCACCAGCTCACATTCCCACCGATAGTGTGACAGGGTTCCTTTTTTCTCCACATCCTCTCCTTGGTCTTTTTGTATTTTTTTTTTTTTTAAGATTTATTTATTTATTTATATAAGCACTGGGTACAGTCAGAAGCGTGGGAGGGAGAGAGAATCCACCAGAGCCAGAGCAGGGAGCAGAACAGGCAGAAGGACCGAAGTAAACTACTGAGGGGAGCAGCGGGCGGCAGAAGAGGTCTGAGTGACATGTGGGACCCTCACCCAGCGGCCGGGAATCGAACCGGCGCTGCAGAGGCTGCAGGCAGCTTCGCAACCCAGAGCTCAACTGCTGGGCCACTGGGGAGGCCCTGTATTTTTTTTTTTAATATGTGCCATTCTCATGGGTATGGGATGGTATATCATTGTGGCCTTAATTTTCATAGAACAATAATGAACATTATTTCATGTCTTTTAGCCTTCTGGATATCCTTTTTGGTGAATTGTCTGTTCAAATCTGCTGCCCGTTTATTTATTGGATTTTTTTGCTGTTGTTGCGAAATTATGTAGATTTTTTTATATATGTCCGCTATTAATCCTTCATCAGTTACATATTGTGTAAATGTTTTCTCTGACTCAATAGGGTGTCTTTTTAGTTGTTTCATATTTTCTTTTGCTATATAGAAAGAAGCTTTTAACTTGAGGTAATCCCAATTGTTTTAAATTCCTTTATCATATTGCTGATATTTTGATGGGAATTGCATTAAATTTTATGCATTAAATTTTAATTGCATTAAATTTTATTTTTTAGGCAGAATAGTCATTGATGATATTGATTCTCCCCATGCTCATTGTGTATGTCTTTTACATCCTTTGTTGGGTTGATTCTGAGGCATTTAATTCTTTTTCAAAGCAATTATAAATGAAAGTATTTTCTTAATTTCTTTTACTCTTTGTTTATTGTTTGTACATAGAAAGGCTGTGGACTTTTGTGTGTTAATTTTCTAATGCACCACTTTGCTATATATTGGGGAAGTTGGGAAATGATGCATCTGCAAAGGAAAACAGTTTGGTAGTTTGTCAAGAAGTTAAACATAGAGTTATCATATGACCGCAATTCTACTTTTAGGTATATATCCAAGAGAGTTGAAACACAGGTTCACATAAAAACTTGTACACAAATGCTCATGCAGCTTTTTCATAATTTCTCAAGGCTGAAACACACAAACATCCATCGATGGATGAAGCAGGAACTGATAAACAAAATATGGCATATTCATACAATGGATTATTATTAACCATAAAAAAGAATGAAGTATTGATACACACTACAATAAGGCTGAACCTGGAAAACATGCTTAACTGAAAGAAGTCAGTCCCACAGGACCACATATTTTATGATTTCTTATTTATATGAAATGTCCAGAATAGGCATATCTATAGAATAAAATAGATTAGGGGTGGCTCGGAGCTGAGAGGAAAAGGGAATGAAGAATGATTCTAATGGGGATGAAATTTCTTTTTGGGATGATGATTGTTCAACTCTGTAAATAAACTAAAAAAATCACTTATATACACTAAAAAGGTGAATTTTATGACATGTAAATTATCTTAGTAAAAAAAATCATCAGGAAAAGGCCTCCCTGGTGGCGCAGGGATTTAAGTCACATCACTATCAAGCTATTGCCAGCCACTGAGGCCTGAGTTCCATCCCCGGCCAGGGAGGTGACCCATATGGCACAACAGATCTCTCCTGTCTTGCCCACTGCTCCCCTCAGCAGTGTATTTCAGTAGATCTGCCTGTTCTTCTCCCTACTCTGTCTCTGCTGAACCCTCTCACTCCCTGCATCTCTGGCTTACATCCCAGTTCTTATATGCATGCATAAATAAAAATAAATCTTTTAAAAAAATTGTCAAGAGAAAAAGATAAAAAGCACCTATGCAACCAGCTTTTTAACAAAACTACTGTTAAAATTCCTTTTGTGTTTTTAAAAAATGTACTTATATGTACACACGTGTATATATGAATTATTACATATTTATTTTATATAGAGTATATAGTATTCATACAATGGTTTCATCGAATGTTAAATCATTTCATCACTTCTTTATGCCATCACCCCATCTTTGTATTTATAATAAAGCACTCCATAATAATAAATACAGGGGATTTGTCCAATTAAGTCTTTTACTGTTAGGCATGCAGGCTATTTGTAGTTTTTCATTATTTAAACAACACTGTAAATGAACTTCTTGTGTATGTAACTTTTTTTTTATATTTGAAATTCTTTCTTTAGGAAAGATTTTCCAAATTAGGATAATGGGTCAAAGTAGAATTCTTGGGCCAAAGCTTGTTGAATTATGTTGCTGCAGTTTCTTACCAAAGAATCAACTAGCTTTGGGTCTGGCCGGTTATCCTGTTCCCTCTCTCAACAATATACACAAAATAGGAGAAGGGAAAAAGAGGTGATTGCTCCAACTCGAGAACTCTGGGTATCCCCTCAAGTTGCAGGGGACAGTCAGCTGGTTGGGTCAAGCACCAGTGGACAGAGATGGGCAAAGGTGAAATTCATGGAGATCTATCAATCTGTTAACTTCCCTGAGAGACTAACCAATGTTTCAAACAACCAGACTCAAAAACTAAACACTGTACAGCCAGAGTATATGAACAGTCTATAGGAAACATGAATAATTGCTAATAGACATGTAAAAGATATTCAACCTCATTTACAGTTAAAGATATGCATTGTAAAACCAATAAGATTCCGTATGTCATTGATCCTATTGGCAAACAAATGTTTGGTAATGCCCAGTGGTCACAAGATAATGGGGAAACAGGCACTCTCATACACTATTTCTGGAAGTGTAAACAGATTCAATTCTCTGGAGGGCAATTTAGCTATGTCTGTCAACATTTTTAATGCTTGTTCTGTTGACTCAGCAGTTTTACAGCTACAAATTTGCCAGTATAGGAATAAACCGGCAAAATTATGCCAAAATCATGTGCAAGGATGTTCATTCCAACTATGCAATACCAACAACAAGAACAAAAAAAACTGGAAAGCACTTAGAAATCCATCAGCAGGGGACCAGTTAAATGCATCAATGTAATGGAAAAGCATGCAACACGAGGTAGAACTGTCTATGCTGACATGGAAAGACCTATTAAACATTAAATGTGTTTCGTTAAAAAAAGAAAAAGACCAATGTGGACAGATATATGATTTCATTTGTGTTAAATTAAAAAATAGATAATGGGGCCCTCCCTGGTGGCGCAGCGGTTGAGTACTCAGTTGCAAAGCTGCCCGCAGTCTCTGCAGCGCCTGTTCTATCCCTGGCCACTGGCGAGGGTCCCACATGGCGCACAGACCTCTCCTGCTGCCCACTGCTCCCCTCAGCAGTGTACTTCGTCATTCTGCCTGCTCTGCTCTCCGCTCTGACTCTGGTGAATTCTCTCACCCTCCTGCGCTTCTGACTGTACCCAGTGCTTGTATAAATAAATAAATAAATCTTTAAAAAAAAATCTTCTAAAAAAATAGATAAAGGTATATGCAGGTTATTTGTGGGGAAAGACATAAAAAGCGGTGGTAACTTTTGGAGAGTGGAACTTTTAGAGGGCAAAAAAGGTAACTTTTGCTTTGATGCTTTTCTATAAAACTTAGGATTTTATATCCTGTGAATGTAAGACTTTCTTAAAATAAATACTTTCAAAGCAGACAAGGGGGGCCTCCCCGGTGGTGCAGCAGGTTGAGTGCAGCTCTGTGAAGCTGTCCACAGCCTCTGCAGTGCGGGTTCAATTCCCAGCCAGCCAGCGTGATACCCACATGGCACGTAGACCTCTCCTGTCTTGCCCACTTCTCCCCTCAGCAGTGTTTTCTGTCCCTCTGCCTGTTCTGCTCCCCGCTCTGTCTCTGGTGAATCCTCTCACTCTCCCGTGCCTCTGGTCTGTACTCCAGTGCTTTTTTAAATAAATAAATATTTAAAAAATATATAAAAGTAGACAAGGAATATGGCAGGATAAAGACAGAGATTATGGTTTGTGTTGATATAGGCCAATATTATTTTATCTACTTTAATAACAAAAGCATTGTGACAGGATCATTGGGGTTTTAGGAAGACCACCAGCCTAGAGAATGGAGGAGAGCTAGGAGACTAGAGTCAGGGCGACTGGTCAAAAGCTTTTTGCGCTAAGCAGGCTCAAATTTAGGAGGTGATTTTAGGTGGTGGAGGGATGGCCTCAGAGAGGGAGTAATTAATAAAGGAAGTTGATGGCCTTGGTAGCTGATTGAATGAAGAGGATGCGAAGACACAAGTGCCTGCCTTGGGCATTCATGAGTTGCGATGCTGCCTTAGGAAGTACTCGAAGGGAGGAGAGAGTTGGGGACAAAATGAGGAGTTCAGGGCCTCCCTGGTGGTGCAAGGGGTTAAGCACTGCACTATGAAGCAATCTGCAGCCTCTGTAGCATGAGTTCGATCCCCAGCCAGCCAGGGAGATACCCACATGGCAAGGCAGACCTCTCCTGACTCGCCCGCTGCTCCCCTCCGCAGTGTATTTCAGTCAACCCACCTGTTCTGTTCCCTGCTCTGGTTCTGGTGAATCCTCTCACCCCCCACACCTCTGGATTGTACCCCATAAATAAATAAATCTTTAAAAAAAAATAAGGAGTTCAATGTTGAACATGTTGAGTTGAGAAACATGTTGAATTTAATCCTGGTGAATAGATATAAGTATGGGACTCAGAATTCTGGGTTGTCGATGGATCAGGTTGTCAAAACTGAATATAAACAAATTGTGTAGACCAAAAAAGTGACTGGTTCAAGGTGGTACTCTAAGTGTTGAGTAAAGGAAGAGGGACCTGGACTGAGGCTGAGGAATGATGGTAGCTGTGAGAGAAAAATCAGGAGGAAACGGGCTCATAGACAACTGTTCTCTGTTCCTGGCTGGACACTGTGGATGATTTTGCAAGCTATTCCTTCACCAGTGCAATCCTTCTGCTTTTGTTACAGCTGTCCAGTAAAATCCCCACTTTCGATTTGCGGTTTTTGCTCTTCTTTTTTTTTTTTTAAACATAGGTCCCTGGATTTTTTTTTTTAAGATTTATTTATTTATACATACAAGAACTGAGGTACAGACCAGAGGTGCAGGGGTGAGAGGGGAGAGACAGAGTGGGAGCGGAACAGGTGGACTGACTGAAATACACTGCAGAGGGGAGCAGCAGGTAAGGCAGGAGAGGTCTGCTGCGCCATGTGGGTTGCTCCCTGGCCAGGGATAGAACTTGTGCTGCAGCGGCTGCGGATAGCTTCATAGTTTGAGACTTAATGCTCTGCGCCACCAGGGAGGCCCCTGTTTTTGCTCTTGAGAATTGTCACCTAACCAATGAAAAAGGTCCGAGCTCACAGTTTATGCCGCCACTAACCTCTCTCCCTACCACCCACCAATTTATTTATTTATTTATTTATTTATTTATATTTTTTTGTGGGACCCTCGCCGGTGGCCGGAGATCGAACTGGTGCTGCAGAGGCTGCGGGCAGCCCCGCAACCCAGTGCTCAACCGCTGCGCCACCAGGGGAGGCCCACCCACCAATTTATTTTTACTTACTCTTGGATGGCTGTGGCTCTCATTCCCCAGTTATTTTAAATTATCACCATGTTCACTTTTCATATGTCATTTCCACACTAATCTTTGTGGCCAATCTTATCTTCCTACCTCAGAAAACAAAGGAGGCCCTCAGGGGGGAGTACCTTTAACATCTCATTCCTCTCTCTATAAATGTCCCTAAAGCAATGTTTACATTCAATTCCAAGTGTGCAGCCTCCAAAGGCTGTTTGGCTCCAGAGTCCCTCCAAGAGGCCACGCTGACCCTGTTTGATCCTTGGTGATGGACTAATTGTTTCTTCTCTCTCTTATCACTGTAACACACATTATATCTTTCTTTATCATGGCATTTGTCATGCTGAATTAAAGTTATTTGGCTTTTTTTCCTCAGCTGTCGCTAAGGTGCTCGGTCCTTCCGAGGAAGCTAAGGCCGCGTTGGGGTGAGCCCCTCACTTCATCCGGCGACTAGCACCGCGCCCGGCAGCGTCTGTCCAGCCCTCGCCCGCACCATGGCTTCGGTCTCGGAGCTCGCCTGCATCTACTCGGCTCTCATCTTGCACGACAACGAGGTGCCGGTCACGGAGGATAAGATCAATGCGCTCATTAAAGCAGCGGGTGTAAATGTTGAACCTTTCTGGCCTGGCTTGTTTGCAAAGGCCCTGGCCAATGTCAACATTGGAAGTCTCATCTGCAATGTAGGGGCTGGTGGGCCTGCCCCAGCTGCAGGGGCTGCCCCTGCAGGTGGTCCTGCTCCTTCCACTGCTGCTGCTCCAGCTGAGGAGAAGAAAGTAGAGGCAAAGAAAGAAGAATCTGAGGAGTCTGATGATGACATGGGCTTTGGTCTTTTTGACTAAAGGTCTTTTGTAACACGTTCAATAAAAATTTGAACTCTTAAAAAAAATAAAAAAAAATAAAGTTATTTGGCTGTCTTCTCCAATAAACTTGACCCTGTGCATGATATTTTTCCCTCTAACATCTTACTGACATAGCATCCTAGCAAAAAAAAAAATGCACATGTTGTAAATGTACAGTTCACAGAATTTTCACCTACCGAGCATACCTCGTGGAACAACCAACCAGATGCAGATCCAAGCATTACCGCACTTTAGAACCCCACTTGTGCTCGTCTACTCTCCCTCTCCCACCCCAGGGTCCCCACTATCCTGCCTTTCAATGGCACAGATTAATTTTGGCTAAACTAATCTGTAATTTAAAAAAGTAGACCAAAAAAATAGTTTATACTCTTTGTGTTTGGCTTGGTTGAGCAACTTCATGTTTATGAGAATCATCCATATTATCTCATGTGATCATTGACAGTTCACTTCCTTTGCCATATTCTATTTCATTGTGTCAGTAGATCAGTATTTATCTGAGCATAAGTAGCCCCATTTGAGGCTATTGCAAATAATAGGCACTATTTTTTATCTTTGTATCTCTAGCATTTCACAAATGCTTGGCATAATGCTCTGTGTATAAACAGATGAGAGGATTCAAGGAGTACTTTTCCATTGTATTCCTGGATGGTCAGATACTACCTGAAATGTTAGATTCAATTCTGAGTACCATGTTTAAAATGTTTTAAAAGGACCACTGGTAACTTGAATTGTCTGTGGAGAGCGAATGTGGTGGTGTGTCTGGAGGTCATGCAGGGTCAGATATGGTGGGAGGCAGTGAAGATGTTTATTATGGAAATGAGAACCAAGGGGTTGGGACATGGACCAGGGCACTTTAGAAGACAGCATTGGGGCAATATTTTGGGGAAGAAGCTTTCTGCTCAATAATCATGATGTGGCCTGATATTTTGAGAGCACCTGCCATGCACCACACCCTGGCATGTGCTTAGGGCTTGGTATCCATTAGTTCAACTCAAGAATGATTTTTTTTTTTTAATGATGAGGCTTGGACACAAGCTGCCTGGTGGAGCTGATCACGTCGTGGCTGCAGACACTGGTGATCAAGAGCCTTGGGAAGTTACATTAATAGACTCATCTTTCGTCTGAAAAGCCTCCCTCTTACTTGGCACCCTGCCCTGTCCACTCCTAATGGAACTGTCTTCTTTCCTGAGAGCAGCCTCCTATAGCACATCCTGAGGGCTCATCCCAGCAGGCAAATTGTAAAGTGTTTCTGTCAGGAGCTTCTTTCTACCCTGGCCTGCCTGTCCTAGCCATTCTCCACTTCACCCCATGATGTCTGCTCAGCACTGCTCTCTCTTTCCAGTGACTCAAAACTGCCCCCCATGACTGTCTGGGGCCATGGCCACAGGAGATCCGACCCTTCAGCTGGCCTATGGGTCACTTGGGGTTATCCTAAAGTTTGTTTGTTTGAGACAAAAATATGAGGGAGGAGAAATGACATTTAGAAAGTGTCTTGGAAAAAAAACAACAGAAGAAATCTTTCTCTAGATATATCTATCCAGTTTAGGCCTCAGAAAGAAGAAAACCACAGAGAAATAAATCTGGTTGCTGAATGCAAAAAGGCATTTGTTAGGAGAAGCAAAATGCTGTTCTGCTCGCAGAATAAGCTGTGCTGTTGGCCCTGGGACAAGATGCTTTATCTCGCCATTGGCGCCTCAGGCCAGGGCCTGGCGACTACAGTCACAGAAGGACAGTGGCCTGAGTTAGACAAGCAGGCCTTGTGAAGCACTGGCCGCTGAGTTCTCACCCCTTTCCATCCTCCCAGCTCTCCCTGTTCTGTTCCTTGCCCCAGAACTCTGCTCTGCTCTGGTTTCTTCTGAGTCTTTATTATTATATTTTTTTTTCTAAGAGGGGCTCAAGGGAGTCCAAGTCTTAGGAAGCTGGACACATAGGTAAAGATCTCAAAACGCCTCTCTTTCCTCCACTCCAACAGCCATAATTCATGTCTTTCGTTTCTTCTCTCCTCCCGGACAGAGCCAAACACACACTAACAGTATTAACATGATAAATATCAGCAGTACTGACCTTTTTCTCTGGGACCTGGAGTCGTTGTGACTCCCAAGCTCCAACTTGCTTGTGCTTTAAGTGGATTAGCACTCACTGTGGGCTGCCCAGCTCTGCACTCTGGCTTGATGGGAATCAAAATAGAGATTACCTTATTTGACTTTAAAAATTTTTCCACTTGAAAGATAGAATCCCCCAGAGAAATACACTGGGGCTTACACATATACAACTTTAAATTGGATTTTAAAAATAGTTTGCCAGCTGTTTGCTAGGTCGTGTCTTAGGTTCTTGTCCTTGATGGATGTTGGGTCCATTTGAAAATGAGGCCAAGAGGGGATAGAGGGACTGCCAAGGCCACAGGATACTGGATGCCTGGGGACTTTCCCAGTAGCCCTGGCAGTTGTTGCCAGGGCCTTTAGAAACCCTCGGAACCCTGGCATCAAGGTCTGCATCGCACCCAGAGAAACAGATGAAGCTCACACCACCTCCCCCAGAGCTCCTTTTGCCTGCACTGCCTCTTGAAGACTGATTTTCGGGGATGGGGTGGGAGTGGGGGGTGGGGTGTGTGTGAGATAAAGGACTGTTCTTAGCTGGAAGGATCTTTCACACTTTTTTTGTGGGTAAATATTTATTTTAGCTCCTTGTACCACTTTGAAATGAAATATACATGACCTTCTGCTTGGAACTCTCACCTCCCTCCTCTCTTCCTGCCTGACTGCCCTTCCTCATTCATGTGTCAGCCAGAATGTCACCTTGTCAGGGACACATGAGCTGGCCACAGGCTGTGCTTTGGAACACCAGTGAGCTGGGGTTTAAATCCTGATTCAGCACTTCCTAGCTGTGTGACCTTACTAGTCACTTAGCCAGGGTCCCTCAGTTTCTTCATCTGTAAAGTGGGGATAATAATAGCACTTATTCAGGTTGCTATGAGGATTCAGAGTTAACATATGGCGTATGGAGTCTTTGAAGTGCTCAGAACATAGCCTGGCTGGCAACGAGAGTCTGCTGACTACTCTCTAAACTCCATCCCCAAGGTGCAGTTGCCTGCAGCTACCTATGCGCCCCTCTCGGCCCCAGCCTCCCATACTTCTGTGCGGCACCTGTCCTCATTATCTTTATTGCTTAATTATCTGTCTTCTCGTCAAGGGTACTTGCTCTCCACTATCCAGTCCTCACAACTGAAACCACTCCCATTTCTGAGATAGTCAAAAAATGTTTGTTAACTACAATATACATGAAATATAAAAAAGAAGAAATGCTAAAGGAAAATGTGATCTACAAGACAGAAACTTGGGGCTCTCAGATCATTTTCTCTCTATATATTTGCTCCGTACATATAGTTGGCCTTTTCATTTTGTTTGTCTGAGTGTTAAACAAAGATCATGAATTTTGAGTTCCGGGATTATGAGGATAAGACTTTGTAATCACATATTTTGCTGGAGACTTCCGCCTCTATCTAGTTCTGCAAAATCTAATTAAATATTAAAGGCATACAAAAGAATGCATTTAACAGATCATGTGAGCAAAGTATAAAAAATGAACACCCTATTACCTACAACCCAGCTTAAGATACAGGTGACAACCCACACCACTGAAGCCCCCTTGTGTACCTCTGTCCACCCATGCCCACTCAAATTTTTGTTCATTTCCTTACTTTTCTTCATACTTTTACTCCCAAAATATGCATCCCTGCCAGAACAATATGCTGGTTTTGTACACTGTTGAACTTTCTGTAAAATAAATCAGACAACATGTATTTTTCAGTTGACTTTGCTCACCATTCAGCCATTTTGGTCTATGCTATCATGTAGCTACTTAATAATACACTTTTGTCTGTATGAATACTCTGCTTTTTCTTCTCCATTCTGCTTTCAGTGGGTGTTTGAGTTGCTGGCAGTTCTTTTTTTTGCTGTTGCTTACAGTGCTGCTATGAACATTCTTGTGTGTAACTATTGCGGCCCGTGGTTAAGAGTTTCTCTGGAGATATTTCTGGGTCCTAAGGCTTAGACATTTTCAAATTGTCTAGCTTATGCTAAATTGATTTTCCAAAAGTGTTCCTGACTTCCCACCTGATCCAAAGTCTGAGTCCCTGCTGCATTTCTCTTCTGGCACCATCAGGCTTTGAGGCTGAGCCAGTGACTCACTGTGTAGTGGCCCCACTGAGACCACAAGTAGTGGCAACTTTGCCTGGAGGTCTGATAATCTCTCCTGGTGGTTTAGGTGATTCTCTCACACAAGACACTCTCAGAGCCACACAGACAGGAGCAAGTGCTATTGACTCAAAGCTGAAAAACCCAGTGAAAACCAAACAGATGTCTGGAAACAGCATTCTGACTAACCCGTTGCTTTTCTTTTTTTTTTTTTTTTAAGATTTATTTATTTATGCATACAAGAACTGGGGTGTAAGGCAGAGGTGCGGGGAGGGGGTGAGAGGATTCACCAGAGAGAGTGGGGAGCAGAACAGGCAGACTGACTGAAATACACTGCTGAGGGGAGCGGTGGGCGAGACAGGAGAGTCTGCTGCACGAGATGTGGATAGCTTCCTGGCTGGCCGGGGATTGAACTCACGCTGCAGAGATTGCCGATAGCTTCATAGTGCGGTGCTTAACCCCTGCGCCACCAGGGAGGCCCCTAACCCATTGCTTTTCAAGATAATAAAAGTTTTACTATTTCTTCAACCAAATGAAAGTGGTATTAAAACATTCCTTTCTTTATTATAGCTTCCCTTTGAACTCATTATTCTAAAATCCCAAAGTATCTTGATTATAAGCTTTCATTTATTATTTGGGGGCATTTGCTACCTCAGTCAATAGGATTATTTAGGGATTGAGTGTCCAGAGTCAAAAATGGAAAGTCTTAGGCCTCCCTTGTGGTGCAGGGGTTAAAGACAGTGCTATCAAGCTATTGACAGCCACCGCAGCACGAGTTCTATCCCTGGCTGCCAGGGAAGTGACCCACATGGCGCAGCAGACCTCGCCTGCCTCGGCCTGCTCCTACCCTCAGCAGTGTATTTCAATAGATCTGCCTGTTCTACTCCCCACTCTTTCTGTTAAATCCTCTCACCCCCTGCACCTCTGGCTTACATCCCCGGTTCTTATATGCATAAATAAATAAATCCTTTTTAAAAAATGGAAAGTCTTTTTTGTGTTTTCTCTATAATCTTCCAGATTTTGTGTTGTCCTTCTAATAATTTTCAAGAAAGATGTAATGGTGAAAGCTGATGAATCCCTGAGTCTGTTGTGACTGTCTCTGGAAACCCTTACTAAATGTTGGGTCACTTTCAGTTCAACAGGATATCCTGTCCCAGCTTCTCTGTCTGACAAGCAGCTTCAGTTCTTTGGTCACTCATAAAACCTTTTGAGAAAGCAGATTGGCCCTTCAAGCAAATACTCCTCCAGAAAATTTAATCGTGGCAGTTTGTAAGCAGAATCTGTTGTTAAGAGGACTACTTTACAAGGCCAGTGTTGTATATAAACTTAGTTATACCTAGCCTGTGCAGAGGCCTCAGTCACTTGGATTCACTAATGCGTTATTTCTCTCTCCTCACAAACAGTCACAAACTCTTGCCAATTTATCTTTTTTAGTGTTTATACTGTTTCTCCATTCTGTCATTGGGTTTGGGCTTTTTCACCTCATACCTTAACCATAAGCAATTTTACCCTTCTTAAGTTCCTCCTCATTCTGTCACTAAAAAAAAATTGCTAAAAATAAAAACCAAACAATGGCAATAACAAATCCCATCTGCAACAACTGTTTTCCCCATGAAAACTGTCCCCTCCCCCCCTTTTTTTTTAACCTCAAAATGCATTGACTTCCACAGAATAAAATCCAAAACTTTTAGCCAAGGTATGCCAAGCTCTCCCCAAACTCCTTTGATTTCTGTAGCGTATCTGCATGGGCCTGCATAACTGTACTGCCTGTGTGAACAGTTTCAGGGCTCAGGACCCCTGAAGACAGCCACAGATTAGGGGTTTGTAACCTCTGCCCAGCAACAAGACCCTGGCTTCTTCACCTTATCGTCTACTCTCCCCTGTCACACAGGGCTTCTCCAGCCTATGGCAGCCTCTGCAGTTTTCTTGCGTCTTCTCCCTTCTCAGAATCCCAGGTTCTGCTTCCTTCTGTTGGGTCCCACCGTTCCTTCAGGACCCCATGTCCTCCAAACCTTTCCTGACTTCCTAGTCGTTGACCATCACCACTTTTTCTAGACCACTGTCCTGACTCAACATAAAACTTACTCCATACAGACTACCCAACTGGATTGTAAGCCCCCGGAGGACAGAAATCATGACATTCAATAGGTCCACATATTCTGGGCCCATAAATGTTGCATTTCCCAACATGATGGTGAATATGATAATATAGGGGGGATAAAAAAAATAAAAGAATAACTTGTCTATTTCAGATTAGGCCCTCCTTTCCCTTACCCCCCAAATTTACTAAAAAGCACCCAGCATAATTTCTTTATCCTGTCATTTATAAAAGTGTAACAGGGTGGTCCCCAGGAAAGGGGGAGGTTCCCTGCCCCACCCAAGGGAGGGTGGAGCTGAGCAGGAAGAGGAGAAGCTGCAGAAGAGACTGAGGAAGGAAGCAGGATGGAACCAGGAGACCTGGAGGAGGCGCATGGAGCCTAGAGACACGTGAAGAAACTGCACTTGTCTTTTGGTCGTGGACGGGGTGACACAGATGTGGGTGAGACCCGTGGGGAGGTGACAATGGCAGCTTTTATCTTGATGTTGATTTTGCTCTTTTCCTTCCGGGCTTGTCCAGTTGTTTGTGACCCTTTTCTGTGGGTCCCCACTGGAAGATGCTTTAGACTTGTGGCAGGCTTTGGGGCCTTGCTCTGGGCCAATCCCATTTGGATGGACTTTTACCCACGAGGGGACGGGTAACTTTGGGTGCTTCATTTAGAAACTAGACTCTTTGCCTTACCTGTATTGTTTCCTAGTTTTATTAAAGTTCCTTCCCATTAAAGTCTCATATGTTTTGTGCTGATGCGGCGGATGGCAGAACCCATTTAGAATAGGCAGGTTTGCGGGGTTTGGGCTGACCCTCTCCCTGTCCTATAACAAAAGGAGGAAGCAAAACTCTAGGGAATAGAGAAGTTGAAAAGCAAACTAATATACTTCCTTTAGTAACTCAAATAGCCTAGGAAAGTTAAATAAACAACTTGGACCTGAGACAATAAGTTGTTGGCTGCTGAGGGAGGCAATCCAGGTGCTTCAGAGTCTGAGCTGAACCGAAGCCTGGGTCAGAGAGCCCAAAGGACTTCTGCTGCAAAACCACTTCTGTGGGGCGAGCTGGTAATAAAGGAAAGATGCTAACGAAGATTTTAAAAGGAGTCATACTGAATCTCAGCGGTCATTTCTGAAATACCTATGAACGGGTTAATGTTGTGTAAGTGCAACGTTTTTTTAAATGCTTGCACACACACACACACACACACACACAGAGACATTTGGTAGAGTGTGACAAGTGGGAATTCGTGGATGTAATCTGCAGGGCTGTGAGCAGATCCCCATCTGATTTGGGGCCTGTAGCACTATGACAGTCACCTCATATTAGTGAGAGCTTCTTGCCTTTGACAAGCAGAACCAATCCTAATTTGCGGGTTATACTGCAAATCTTTAGGTTTCTCTAAAAGAGTGAAAACAAATCTGCCTTTTCCTGCCATCACTTCTTCCTGCCAGTCTCTAAAATCTATCTTCCAAAAAAATAAAGAATCCGTTTTCACCTTGGGACACTTTTGCTCAAAAAGTGTGCAGGAGTTTTCTGTTTCCTAGTGTGTGATATGGATTCAGTAAATGTCATAGAGCCTGCCTCTGAGGCCTTGGCCTTTCCGACCTTGCTAAACTCATTTCCCCTCCTCACAACCAGTCTTCTATGACAAGGTGCACAGATACTCATGCCCCACACCTGTCCCCTCTCCCCATTATACCACAGGCCCAGCCCCTCCTCATGTAGATACTCCAGGCACAGTGGGTTTGGAGCTGCCTGTGAACTGGAATAACTGGAATAGCTCCATTAGAATTTGGTGATAATAATCCCCTCTTAAGTGATTTTCTGTCGTGGAAGAGTAAAGTCCTCTAGGGCAAGGGCTGGTCTTATCTCTGTCTGGACTGCAGCCAGCCTATGGTGGCCTAACCCTGGGCGATGCTACATTAACCAGGACACCTGGTCCTCCTTCTGCCTTGTTCCCTCTTGTCTGTCTTCCCCCGAGACTACGTCATCCCCTTTGAGTCTCAAATTAGGGCAGCTCTCAGTGTCCCCACTTATCTTAATCAGATAAGAATAATCAGAGATGACACTGTTAAACGAAGTCATGGAAGAGCAATTACCAAAAGTCCAATTTCATTTACAAGGGACTTTAATTCATGTGGACGGAAGGGAGGGAGATAATGTTCACCCCCATTTTACAGATCAGATAAAAACCGCTAGTTCATTAAACGCTTTGCTTGACGTCACACACAGAAGGTGCAGCAGAGTTGGCACTTAAAGTCAGGACCTGTTTTCTAAGTTTGACATTATCTTTTTTTCCTCTTGGTAGCCATGGTGGTAACAAAGCTATTTTTATTTTTCTAAAAATGAAGAATATGTTAATATTTATGTTTAGATTGTTTTCTAGTAAAATACTAATCTTGCCTAATCTGCAGTGGGTGCAAAATATTAAAAATGTTTTATCTGTCTGATCTCCCTGAGTTTGGGGTAGGTTTAAAGTATTAAAGAATTATTGGCTACATAATGTGTTTATGTTTATCACAGTGAAATCTAGTTAGCTTCTTGGGTATTAGATAAAAACCCACCAGCATTCTAGAAAAACTGCCCAAAGTGTTTGCATATTGGTAGCAGCAGCTCTACATGTAAAAGATATCAGGCTATTTTAAGATGTCTCTGAAATTGAAAAATTTAGAAAGCATATTTATTTTAAAAATATGGATGTTTAGTGCTTTATGTCCATTATGACCCTTGTGAAAACTCTGTGGAACAAATGCGTAAGACCTGACATTTTAATCTCTATTTTAAAGATGAGGACCCCAAGGCCATTACCCTTAAGTTGCTGAGGGACCAGGGTCACCCAAGCTCATTAGTGGCTGCATCTATCTGGTACCGGGCAGGAAATAGAGGACACACACTATCTGGGTGATTTTGGCAGAATTCAAGAAAAGAATTCCTTCCAAAAGTGGGGCAGGGTGTAGGGGAACCACAAAGAATACTGTGATGTTGTGGGAGCTACCCGTGCCTGCAGTAGGAAGACTCAGCAGCCCACAGAGACCTAGGAAGAAGTCAGGGGAACTGACTCCCAAACCTTCTCTCTGGCTGGGGGGTCCTCAGTGGCCTCATTAAGGCCAGAGGCAAGAGAGCCTATTGAGGCCCATAAAGGTCAGTCTCCTGGGCTGAGAAATGTAATTGTGGCTTGAGGGTAGGTTAAACAAAAAGAAGATATCTAGTACAGAGGTGAACCCATGGTCAAACTTCAGACTTCCAATCCCTTCCTCCATCCTCTGCCCTTTCTATAATACTGTGGCTTGGACACACTGGGTCCTAGCAGAGAATTCCAGAGAAGATCCCTTCAGAGACCACCTTTAGGACCACAAAATCCATCTGCATTAAACTTTAAGCTAATTTTCTAAAACAAAACAAAACAAAACAAAACAAAAAACTTTTACCTTGGCTATTAACCTCTATCTGAGGACACACTGAAAATCCCTCGGGAGCTGCAAATCAGGCTGGGGCCAAGATGGCAGGGCTGGCAGGTCAAGAAAACTCGCTCTGAAATCATCACTGGTTCTTGGCCATCACATCTTGGCTGAGAGACCCTGAGCCTTTAATGCAGCTACATGGGCATTGGCCAGAAGGCTGGCAGTGTTTCAAGAAGAAAAGAATCTACTATCTTCGGTATCTGGTAATTAAAGAGTCTTGAAAGAAGGCTTCATCTCATAGCATTGTTTATAACAATATGATTTGCACTTGGTTATTCTGGTTTTATTTTTATGTAAAGCCCTTGGCATGAGACTCCAGGTTTTATGAAAAGGAATCATCTTGGGCATTGGAGTGCTCTACTCTACCTTGGATGAGGTCTTTATTTATCTTTATCCCTGGTTTGATAGGGCAAAAGTCATAAAAAGGTTTAATGACAGTGACCTCTTCCAAGCCCAGGAGCTAAGAGCAGTGTAATGAGAAATACAAAACCCAGTGTTCTCATACAACACAAATTCACCCAGAGGTCATGGAGAAAGAATTCTCAGTTCCTGTGGTAGCAAAATTGTTTCCACAGAAATGAAGTTATGGTCACATGCAGCTCTTATAGTCTGAGTGGTTATGTTCCAAAAGAAGCGTAACAGCTAGAGTCTATAGTGCTTCACTAAAGTTTAAAGAAGCACATCACTCCTCTTCCCCTGCTCCAAATAGGGCCCGATACCCTGTGCTATCCCCCCCAGGACTGAGGAAGTTTTCTCTCAGCTAGCTCCGCTCTAGGGTACTTTCTCTGGTTCCACTGGAATTGACTGAAGAGGCACAGAGATAAATCAATGGATTCCCGTGGCAACAACTATGCACAGTATTCACGCTGTTTCTGCCTCAGGGCCTTGGCACTTGCTGCTCCCTCTGTTTGGACCACTCTTACCTCAGGCTTCTGCAAGGATATATACCCAGAAGTGGAACTGTTAGATCAAGTTATAATTTAATATAGAGAATGTGTTTAATGTTAGAGAAATTGCCATACTGTTTTCTACAGCAGTGGCACTATATTATATTCTCCCAAGCCCTCGAATCTACTTTTACTTGTATATTTTGTGTAATATCTGTGTCTAACTTGAATATAAGTTCCATGAGGGGAGAAATTTTTTTCCCAAGTGCCTAAAACCTTGCTTGGCCCATAGTCGTTGGTGATAGTAAGCATTTGTTAAGATTCTGTACCTTTGATGTCACTTGCATGGACCTGAACCCCTTCAAGGACCAGCTTAATGGTAAGGGAACCTCTCTTGGCCCAGAGTACATATGGCTTCTTCCTCCCTGTGTGTACCTCTTGCAAACCTTCCCCCTTTCTGCTTTGTATTTGGTCATCTGTGAACTTCCCATCTCCCCCTTTGGCTACTAATCTCCTCACTATTAAGGAGTATGGGCGCCTCCCTGGTGGTGCAAGGGGTTAAGACGCAGCACTCTCAAGCTATCCGCAGCCACTGCAGCATGAGTTCGATCCCTGGTTAGGGAGCTACCCACATGGTGCAGCAGACCTCTCCTGTCTCTCCCCTCAACAGTGTATTTCAGTCAATCCACCTGTTCTGTTCCTCACTCTGTCTCTGGTGAATCCTCTCACACACCTGCCCCCCCCACCCGTGCCTCTGGCCTGCACCCCAGTTCTTGTATGCATAAATAAATAAATCTTTTAAAAAAAAGGAGTATGATTTGTTTATTGTTGGCTTTTGCCATCTTTCTAGCCCAGGAGATACATGTTCAACACATACTTAACAGAAGGATGTTCTAAATACCCCAGCTAAGCAATGACACTCTAAGGGCAAGGACTGAGCCCTCCAGAACTCTCTAGAACCAGTCGCCCAGAGACTCCCTGGCTGTGTGACCTTGGCATACATCTCTTTTTCTGAACCTGGTCTTCCTGTATCTGCTGAGAGGCTGGACCAATGACCTCCCAGTTTGTGCTGTGGAGTCATTTGCCAGAACAGTCATTTGCCAGAAGGAGTACAGTTCTCACATTTAAGAGCCACAGTCAAATATGGATAAAATAAACATGCAAAAAGGCTTAAGGGCTCCAAGGAAGACTGTGCCCAGAGCGGTTCTCACCTGGCTGGATGATGTCCCCAGCCTCTCCCTCTTCCAAGCCCACTCCCACAGCTGGAGCTTCAGAGTACACAACACCAGGGCTCTCAAGGAAAGAGCATGCACTACCCATTCTGGTTGAAGAGGGAAAAGTCCTTAGAGCTCATGTGATTTCATTTGGTTATTTTCAAGTATTTATCTTTTGTCCCATCCCCAGAGACTTAATATTTTCAGGCAAAACATGGAATTTGGGTTTTTTCCCCCTTTGCTCCATTATTTGTGTATAAATACGACTTGAGTAACATCTCTAAGGACTGTCAATGCTGCTCACCCCATTCCTATGCTTTCTTATTTCCTAAGAAAGACTTAGTGGAATGTTTCCCAAGAATGGAATGTTTCAATAACACTTAAAACCCTCCATGTATTTTTTCAAAAAACTTTTCAACCACATAAATAATGCACAAACAATATTCAGAGATTCTTTAAACAAATCATTCATAATCTAACAACCCTAATACCACTCCTTTTATTTTTATCCAATGCCTTTCAGTCTGAAGCATAGTTTATGTTGTGTAACACATCTTAGTACTTTACACTTTCCTCTAACCATTTATAAACACATATACATTTTCCTGAATACATTCTTCTTAAACTTCACAATCATATCACAGTCTCGTCAAATCTATCCTGACTGATTGTCCAGTGAGAGGTACTGTATTGCATAGGATTCACAAATATAAAGGCTGTCCCTGTCCTCAAGGAGCTTACAGTCTCGTGGAGAGATAATACACAGACACAAAACAACTCAGACAGCCAGTGATTAATGGTAAAGTATGTGGTAAAAATGCACTCATAATCTCAGGTATTCCAGATAGTGGAGAGGTTATCAAGGGTGGGGGAACTGAGACAAGATGAGAAAGTTGATTTAGTTGTAATGAGTAACTCTGAAGAGGCAGAGAGAATGAGTGCACAAAGAGATGGTTCAGGCAGGGAAAGTTGGATGAAGGCATGGAGGTGCTAAATATGAGGGACATAAAATTAGCGTGGGGGCTATGGAGGCAATTTGCCCAATAGGTACAGAAGGTGAATTGTTGGAGAATACTAAGACCAAAGGTAGGCAGGTGGTGAGAATGAAGGAGAGATGTATAGTTTCCCAAAAGTCAGAAGTACAAAGATGACGTTACTGGGATGAGCGAGGGAAAGTTGGTGAGATCTGTGCTGTCTTCTCATTGGTCTAGCACGGAGTGCACGTTATTGGTGCTGTTATTTTGTTTTTGAGGTGAAGGGGATTTGTCTAACCAAAGGTGGCAAGTAGACCCAGGGGACTTAAGATGATGGAGAACAGGAGGTGGAAGGAAGCAGGTCCCAGGCCTTGAGAACAGAGAGCAGCCAGTCCTCACAAGTAAACACATGGGGAAGATGGGATCTAGCCCCCTGCTTCAGTGCTCTGCTCCTCCTAGGTCAGTGCTCAGTGATGAGGGAGTCCTTGTAAGTATTGTTGAATGAGACTGAAACAAGTGCAAAATTTCTATACAAATGTGACCACATCTTTATCCCTTCTCCAGACCTCAGTGTCACTTCCCTGAGATGAGTTATTTTTCAAATGTGCCTCATGGTCATTGAGGGGCAGGTCAGGACAGAGGCCACATGAGTCTCCAGAGCTAATAATCCTGAGGCTGGCTTGAGGCCCATAAGGATTGGCACTTGGAGTGGGTGACTTGAGATTTCAGTTAGTCATCCTGACAGCTGCTTCTTGCCTTCCTCTCCTCTTTGCCTTCTGTTTGGGTCTCTCTGGGCTGGTTAGTGGATATGGCCTGGACTTATCCATGATCATAGCTGGAAGACAGCTTACACACCAGCACATGTGCCCTTGTCTTTAGACAGCTGAACTGATTGAGGCCGAGAAGGGAATGGGGCTGACCCAAACCACAAGGCTGTCTGCTATCAACTCATGATCCAACTTCATTCATGAAAGAATTTAGCACATAATACTGAGCACGTGCCATGAGTCAGGACCGTTCTGGTGCTGCTGACATGAGCAGTGAGCAAACACAAAACTGCTAACGTGGAGAGACCAATCATCAGTGCGAGAAGCAAAGGGGTGGAGAGAGGGGTCAAGGAAAAAGCAGAGGGTGAGAGATGGGAGAGATAGAGGCTTGCAATTATAGAGGTGGTGGTCAAGAAAGGCATCTGTGAGAAAATGATATTAGAACAAAGAGCTAACAGGAAGCAGGAGGGATCATGGGGCTGTCTGGGTGAAGAAAGTGAAAAGGCCCTGGTGGCAGAAGTATGCCTGACATGTCCCAGGAACAGTGAAGAGTGACATGAAAGTAAGAGGAAATGAGGCCTGAGGTGACCTGGGGTCTCTGAGTCCATTGTGAGGCCTTTGGTTTTTATTCTTCCCACTCACTGCCTGCAGTCTAATTCATGTCCCTGCCTTTTCCTGTTGACTCTCAAGGGTGCTAGGAGCTCTGTGGGCAGAGAAGAGAATGTAATGTGGCAGTGACAGGGTTCTCAAAAGCACACAGCAGTGGTGTGGGCAGCTGCCTGGACCACCTGTGCTGGGCCCACCCCCGTGTCCCTTCTCCAGGATCCTTTCATCTGACAGGACATGGTGGCCCCCATTGCAGGAAAAGGAGAAAGGGTATAAAGGCTAATGTATTGAGCATGTAGAATGTACAAAATATCAGAGGGGAGCAAGTTCACAGCTGAAGCCAGTAAAAAGGGTTGAGTCAGAGGCCAGCAGAATGCATGCGTTAGCTAAGTGGAAGCAGAATCAGATATATTTGTGTGGAAGTGTCTGGCAAACAGTAATGCCCTAGAGGGATCCATTTTATTAGTTCAGGTTTCTAATTTCTAGTGTCCCATTTGCCTGCCAGTGTTCCATGCCCACATGAATGGGGCCCCTGCTCCGACTGGTTTTCCAGGGTCCTGTGTGGATGCCAGGCCTTGGGTGGGCAGCAGAGGCAGTTGGTTGATTAGAAAAAGCTCCTGCCTGCCAGGAAGCTTCTGTCCCAGAAGAAGCTGTTACAAAGCCTGGGGCAGAGCCAGGTGGCAGATCCATCTCCCTGGGCAACTCATCCTCCGTGTGGTGACCAGGCCCTTCTGCTCTGTGGGTGGCCTGAGAAGGGTCTGAGTAGAGCCACACTGAGAGTCAGACCATCGTCAGAGTTCAATAAAGCTGAACTTGAAGTCTGGCTCTGGCTGTGACCCTTTCTGCATTCCCCTTTCTGCATTATGCATTCCCCTTTCTGCCCCAAGAGGGTCCAGTTCAAGAGTCAAGATCAACTCAGTTCCACAATCCCTTATTATATTCTAGCTGTCAGGCACTTTATCTGTTGTAGGAATACTAAGATTGACAAGGTATGAACCTTACTTTCAGGGGTATTGGATATGTGTGTGTGTGTGTGTGTATTAACTCACAAATGCTTGTGGCAGGAAGCCTGGGATATTAGTAGGAAGAACCCGAACTAGTGTGAGAAGCTTCATCCCAAGTCCCTGTTGTCCTTCTGTCACTTGTCTTCTTGAAGCCTTGGTGTCCATTGCTGTTCAACAGGGATTATGAAGCATGTGCTGTCTGCACTAGAAGGCAAGCTAGGAGGATCTTATGGTCCAGTATTCATAAGTGGTAAGGTACTTTACACACACAAAGGCGTGTACATTCATCTGTGTTCACACCCTGTATGTATGTGAACACAGAAATGCACAGTTATCAACATGAGCCAAAAAGAACAGGCTAAAATCAAAGAAGGGACAAGAGGGAAAAAAAAAAACTCTGCAAAGGATGCAGGATGTCATTCCAAATACGTCTCCTTGTGTGAGTTTGTTAGCTAATGTAGGGCAGTGCACCGGCCCAGGCCCCTGAAACCCCAGATCTCCAGAATCCACCTAGCTCTCTACCAAAACAAGAATGGTTTTTCCAATTCTGAAAAGGCTGCCTACCCATATCAAGGTCATTATTATTATCAGCTACTGACATTATTATCATGTGCTAGAGATGAGACATTGGCACTACAAGGAGCATGAACATTTGTAAAATACCCAGTACCATGTACATAACAGCACGCAAACATTTTACAATCATTTTCTCACTTTATTGTTGACTACAACTCTGCAAAGTAGGCATTATCATCTTCATTTTAAATAATAATAATACTGATTAGATGCTGACAAAGTGTTTGCCATGTATTAATGCATTTAATCAACATGATAACCTTGTGAAGTAAGTACTGTTATTATTTATTCTTCCTTCTTTTTTTAAAAAAAGATTTATTTATTTATGCATACAAGAGCTGGGGTACAGGCCAGAGGTGTGGGGGGTGAGAGGATTCACCAGAGACAGAGTGGGGAACAAATAAGGCAGATTGACTGAAATACACTGCTGAGGGGAGCAGTGGGTGAGCCAGGAGAGGTCTGCTGCACCATGTGGGTAGCTCCCTGGCCAGGAATTGAACTCATGCTGCAGTGGCTGTGGATGGCTTCATAGGTTGCGTCTTAACCCTTGCACCACCAGGGAGGCCCTATTTATCTTTACTTCTTGAAGGAGGAAACTGAGGCAAACTGAAGTTATTTTCTTAATATTACATAGCTGGTACATGGTTGTGGTCAACTACCTCTTTTTACCCAGATTAATTCCCTGCCTTTCCTAACCTCTGTGCTATATCACAAAGAACTATATTACCCAGGCTCCCCTGCTGCAGGCTTCCAGGTTGATTCAGCCAATGAGAGACACTGGTGGAAGCTTTGGGAGAGGGAGGAGGAGAGACACCAACTTTTTTCTCTCTCTCTTTCTCTCTTTTCTCTTCTTTCTTCTCTCTCTCTCACGCTCTCTGGCTCTCTGGCTCTCTCGCTCTCTCTCTCTGTTTCCTGAGTGTCTTTGGCTACAGACCCTCCTTCCAGGGTCCCAGTTTCCATCAGGCAGCCTCCATGGGCTCCCACTTGGTTGCTCCTTCTGTTCACTCTTAGTATAGTAGCTGTATGTTCTTGCATTAGGCTTCTTTGTCCTTCCATCTCCTGTCACCAATTCCCTGTATTAAATCCCCTCTGCATAAGGGGAATTATAGTGGAAGATGTTCCATTTTCATGCATGGGCCTTACTGATCTCCAGCCAATAAGACTATAGAGTCCACAGTCTGTGTCTTTTCAGATGAGAAAACACACTTAATCTAAGTGGTAAAACTAATGAACTAGAAGAAAGAACTGAGAAAAATCAGGAAAATAAAAATGAGAGGATGTCATTTTAGTTATTAGAGCATGCCTTGAAGCCATGGTAATAAAAACAATGTGGTGCAACAGCATTCAGAGGAACAAAGCAGTGAGGCAGAATACAATCCAGAAGCGGTCATGGGAATAAAAGAATATTTTACTTATTAAAGGGGACATTTCAAATAAATGAGGAAATGCAACAAGAGAGATTAATTCATCCATCAATTTGGGAAAAGACCCCAAAGTAAATTCCATATGGATTAAGCAGCTAAACCATATGAAATTACCAGAAATAAATACAAGATCTTTAACAAAAAATGTTGGGATTAGGAAAGGTCTTTCTAAGCAAGACTGAAAATACAAAAAAAAAAAAAAAAATAGCAGTGTAAAACTGATACGTTTACAATTTATATAACAATTAATTTTTTTTTAATTTTGGTATGGAATAGAACTCAAAGTTTCAAATAAATGCTTGCCTAACTGGCTTTGTTTGGGGGGATCTTTGCATTTCTCTGAAAATGGGGATGGAAATTGGGACTTGATTTCTTGGATCCTCAAGACTCTTCCAGAGAGTCTGCGAGGTCAAAATTAATTTCTTTAATAGTACTAAAATATTTTTTGTCTTCTTACTCTTGGGCTTTCCTGAGTGTGCAGTGTTTTCCAGAGGCTACATGACTTGTAGTGGCATCGTCATTCTGATGTTAACATGTAATGATTTTTTTAAAAAATAAATTAACAAATATTTAAAAAAATCTCTCAGGTTTGCAGTAGCAGCAATAAGGACATGTGGACATAAGGGATGGCAATGGGGGAAAAGTCCCTGCGGTTTAATTTCTAATACAGTAAATATTAATAGTTATAATCCACATAAAACTTCACAGTCTTCAATAATTTTAAGAGTGTAAAGGGGTCCTGATCCCCAAAACTTTGAGAACCACTGATATACAGAGGGTAGTGGCTGGGAATGAAGAGGAAGGTTCTGGGTAGGTGACTTCTAACTAGAGATTTCCAAGCAAACTGTATAAGGTGAGGCCTGTTTTCGTCTTGCTACTTATAGTAAAATACAAAAGGAGAGAGATATATTGAGGGAAGGACTGTTAAACAAAAGGGAGCTGGGGGGCCTCCCCTGGTGGCGCAGGGGTTGAGCGCTGGGCTGTGGGCGCTGGGCTGTGGGGCTGCCCGCAGCCTCTGCAGTGCCGGGTTCATTCCCCGGCCACAGGTGAGGGTCCCACCAAAAAAAAAAAAAAAAAAAAAAAAAAGGAGCTATGACTTGAATGTTTTATAAATACTCAGCCTCTCCACAGGCAAAAGATGCTAACACATTTTCAAATTGGCTTCTGAGTAAAGTTTAAATCCAAGGTACTACTGGAAAAAGTGGTCTAGAGATACAGCAAAGGGAATGACCATAAGCCTTTTGTTAGGACCTCAGAAAGATCTAGGGTGGAACTCAGGGTCCCATTCAGGTATAAAAAGGACCCTTCAGAAAGAGGTGAGCTTCACAGGATTCTCTTAATTAAACAATAGTGCCTAAGGGCACTGTGCCTGTTTACTGTCTCAGCAGGGGACCAAGAAGAAAGTTTCATCTTACAGAGACTTATGGGTGCAGCTTTTTTTTGTCCAATGGAGTGAACCCCAATGAGAATCACAGGAGACCCACAAAGTTTCTTTGAGAATGATACTAGCAAAAACACTGCCAACTAGCACTGAAAAGGACAGAGACAGTACAAACTGAAAAAAAAGGCCATTGGACATCCAAAATTCTACTGGCAGGAAAAAGACTAACAAAGCTACTTGGCTACAAACATATTTGTGAAAAGAACAGCTCAGAGGCATAGCCTCTGAAATCTAACTTGTAACTTACCACATTTGCCTGGCTGGATTTTGAAATTGCTATGAACCTTTGTGGTACAGTTAGTGGCTCCTATTTCCCCCCTTTTTAAAGAGGAATGTCTACAGCGTTTACCCTGTTTTGCCATTATCCTGTGTATATTCAGGGGTAGGGGAGATAACATGTCTAATTTTGTTATTCAGGAGACAGAAGACTGACAAAGCAATGTTATCAGGAAAAAATTCTAGAATTAGTTATAGCTTCTTAGTTAACTTTTAATTTTTTTTTAAAGATTTATTTATGGGCCTGCCCTGGCAGTGCAGGCTGTTGAGCACAGTGCTGTGAAGCTGTCTGCAGCCTCTGTAGCGCGGGTTCCATCCCAGCTGGCTGGCAAGAATCCCACATGACATGGCGGATCTCTCCTGTTTCGCCCACTGCTCCCTCAGTAGTGTATTTCAGTCAGTCTGCCTGTTCTGCTCCCTGCTCTGTCTCTGGTGAATCCTCTCACCGTCCCACGTGTCTGACTTGTACCCCGATTCTTGTATGTATGAATAAATAAATCTTAAAAAAAAAAAGATTTATTTATGTATACAGGAGCTAGGGTATAGGCCAGAGGTATGGAGAGGTGAGACAGAGTGAGGAGCAGAACAGGCAGGTCTACTGAAATAACACTGCTGAGGGGAGCAGCAGGTGAGACAGGAGAGGTCTGCTGCACCATGTGGGTCAGCTCCCTGGCCGGGATCAAACTCTTGCTGCAGTGGCTGCTGATAGATAGCTTCACAGTGCTGAGACTTACCCCTTGGCCACCAGGGAGGCCCTTAGTTAACTTTTCAGTTAAAGCTTTTTAGTTAAGAATAGTAAAGCTGTTTAGTTAAGGATCAGGCATTCATTCTGGCGCAAACTGGCTAAACTCTAAAGCAACACATGCAGAGAGGACCTTTGGGGACCTAACATTACCTCAGACTCATTAACATCCAATTACATACAAAAGTCCCCACCCAAGGGAACACTTGGCCACCATTTTCTAAACTAGTGATAATGCAGAGGCATGATCTGGTCATCAAACTCCACCTCCCCTGCAAAACCAAGATTGCAGGCATTCCACCCTGCCTGCCACCCTGCCCAGTCCAAATATTGATAACACTATAAAAAATCCTAACTCCCTTTAGGAAGGAGAGACAGTTTACATTGGGAGCCATCCTCTGTCTCCTATTTCATTCAAGTAATATAACTCTCTTTGCCATGAATCTCTGACTTGGTCTGATCATTTGACTGATGCACACCAAGCCACCAGCCCTTTGTGTTTCGTAACAGTTTCACAGTTTGAAAGGAAGTATATTCTAGGGACTGCACCCCTGGGCCTTATCCACAGCTGGTTCTGCTTTCAATAATGAAATTCTGGATTTTGAACTAATGCTGTAATGAGATGAGACTTTTGAGGAACGTGCGAGGGAGTGAGTGTGCTTTGCGTGTGAGAGGAGATGTGAGGCACTGGGGTCCAGAGGGCACACTTTTGTAAGCTTCTAGATGACTCTACACCCCTCCATTCCATCCTCCCCCCCATCCTGGTTTTTAATCTCTGTGTAATTCCTTCCCTTGAGTAGACCTAGTGACTTGATCCTAATGAATAGAATATTGGGATATCACTGAGATAAACAATTCTTTTTTTTTATTGTATAATATACAAAATGCAATAGCTATCATTTTAACCATTTTTAAAGCGATAGTTCATTGGCATTAAGTACATTCACATTGTTGTGCAATCATCAGCACATTCCATCTGCAGGACTTTAAAAGTCCTCTCAAATTGAAACTCTGTGCCCATTCTCCCCCTCCACCCCCCCCCCCCCCCGCCGCCATGCAGTACCTGGCAACCACAATTCTATCTCTGTGAATTTGACTACTCCAGGCATCACATATAAATGCAGTCACGCAATATTTGTCCTTTTGTGACTGGCTTACTTCATTTAGCAGAGTCTTCCATGTGTCAGAATTTCCTTTATTTAAAATTGAATAATTCTCTAGTGTGTGTATATGTGTGTGTGTGTGTGTGTATGTCACATGCTGTCCACTCAACTGCTTGTAAATCTTTGGATTGTATCTATCTTTTGGCTCTTATTGATAATGCCGCTATGAACCTGAGTGTGAAAATAACTGACAGGGCCTCCCTGGTGGCTCAAGGGGTTAAGTCTCAGCACTCTGAAGCTTTAGGCAGCCACTGCAGCACGAGTTCTATCCCCAGCCAGGGAGGTAACACACATGGCGCAGAAGACCTCTCCTGTCTCACCTGGTGCTCCCCTCTGCAGTGTATTTCAGTAGATCTGCATGTTCTGCTCCCCACTCTGTCTCTGGTGAATTCTCTCACACCCCACACCTCTGGCCTACACCCCAGCTTTTGTATGTGTAAATAAATTTTAAAAATCTTTAAAAAAAAATAAAAATAACTGAGACTCTGCTTTCAATTCTTTGGAGTATATACCCAGAAATGTTCTTTTTTTTTTTAAGATTTATTTATTTATTTGTTTGTTTGTTTGTTTGTTTATTTGTTTGTTTATTTATTTGTTTATTTATTTATTTATTTTTACAAGCACTGGGTACAGTCAGAAGAGCGGGAGGGTGAGAGAATTCACCAGAGCCAGAGCGGGGAGCAGAGCAGGCGGCAGGAGAGGTCTGCGCGCCATTCGGGACCCTTCCCCGGTGGCCGGGGAGCAGCCGGGGATCGAACCGGCGCCGCAGAGGCTGCGGGCAGCTTCGCAACCCAGCGCTCAACCGCTGCGCCACCGGGGAGGCCCGAAATGTTCATTTTTTTTTTTTAAGATTTATTTTTTATTTATACAATAGCTGGGGTACAGGCCAGAGGTGTGGGAGGGTGAGAGGATTCACCAGAGACAGAGCAGGGAGCAGAACAGGCAGACAGACTGAAAGCACCACTGAGGGGGGCGGTGGGTGCAACAGGAGAGGTCTGCCACGACATGTGGGAATCTCCCTGGCTGGCTGGGAATTGAATCCAGGCTGCAGAGGGTGCGGGCAGCTTCACAGCGCTGTGCTTAACCCGCTGTTCCACCAGGGAGGCCCTGTTTGTTGTTCTAAGTCACTAAATTGTGGAATGTTTTGTTGTTGTTGTTGTTGTTTTAACATAGTAGTAGATAACTAATACAGAGGCAGATTTGAGAGACACCACAAACAGAAACTTCTTTTTCCCCCTTAATATTTTATTACAGAAAGTACAATGTATGGAAAAGTTGAAAGAACTTTTTTTGAACATCCATACATTAACATATTTTTAGTAGTTTGCTATATATCCTTTATAGATTAGGTTAAATCAAATCCAATTGCTATTTTTATAGGTTAAAAATAATAAAATATTAGCAAATGTCATATAGTTCATTCTGAACTCTTTTTTTCTGAGCCATTTGAAAGTAAGCTGCAGAGTTCTAAATACTTACACATATTCTAAAAATCACAGTATCCTCCTCCACAAATAAACACCATTATCACATCTAAGAAAATCAACCTAATGTCTCCTAAGAAAATTCTGTAATGAAATCTAATATGTTTATTCCATACTCAGATTTCTCTGGCAGTCCCTAAAATGTGTTCTTACTGGATTTTTGAAACAGAAATCATGGTTCAGACACTGCACTTGGTGATTATGTCCCTTTAGTCTCACAAACATTACTTCTAAAAGGATTCTCAGTCCTCTGTATGTTGTCTTCAGGAAAGCTCTAAAAGTCCTTAGAGATAATATATTGATACAACTCTGTGTGTGTGTGTGTGTTGGTGAATGGGTGTGCTTTTTTTTCTGGGAAGAGAATTCAAGTGTTTACTACATTCTCTAAGTGATGAGACACCAAAGATTGACAACAAATGATGTAACAGTATTGGATGACTGACTTGAAGAGGCAGAAAAGCCAGACACCATGTCAGCAACGGTCTAGCAGGGCTAATTTTGGGGGGAACAAACTGCCCTCTCCCCAAGCTGTGAGCACTCAGGGGAGAGAGTGAAGCCTTAGGCTGGAGTTTTGCGGTTCCCTTCTGGTCACACTCTGAGGATGGACCTGAGAAATCAGACAGGGTGTGGGACCATCTCTTGGTTGGGTAATACCTGCACATTTACACACGTTGCTCTTGCCTTATCTCCCTGGAGGCCTTCCTGGCACCTTGGCTAGACTCCTGCCTAGAAATGAGATGGTATGGGAATAGGCCAGGACTTGTTACTTCCATTGGAGCCTTTCCCTAGAACTTAACATTCCATCTCTTGTGCAAGTTTCTTCAATATCCTTCCTATGGGGAATGGTAATCTTATTTTCCTATGCTTTAGGAGTCCTCACAGTATTGAGTATTTATAAGGGAATTTGTGCCCAGGGCAGAACTGGTTGTGGGCAAGGGACTGGAATCAGGATCCAGGTTTCCTAAGCCAACTATTTCAAGCAAATAAGCTAGGATTGATGAATGCCAGGTGGCCCAGGAGAACTGGAACCCTCCCCCACAAAAGACTGCAGTGAGGAGAGAGCTATAAAACCATAATGATCTCTATTTTGATGAAAACACCCTCTTTATTGATAATAAGCTTAGGAAGATTTAGTTGGGTAAATTCCTAACAATACTTCCTCCAAGTTCTGTGCCAGCTCTTGTTCTCAAATGCCAGGTGGGAATTTCTCAATGGAATATCTTTATGGAGCATGGCAAGTTTAAACACAACCATTCTTCTGCTCACCTCTAAATTCTGTTTTATGTTCTCATAATGGTTAAGATCTTTCGAAAGGTGTTAATCTTTCCATAGCTTGCATTTAATAGCTAGGAACTTGACCAAGTTATGTGATCCTTATAAAACCATGGACTATTTGGGAGCCAGTAAGATGAAATCCAACAGATGTGAATCTGGATTAGCTGGTGACCTGATAGTTGGTAAGCTATTTAACATCTCTAAGCCCTGGCATCCTCACTAGCAAAAGAAGGATTCATAATCCATTCAACAAATAGATTTTGAATGTTTACCACATGCCTGACAGTGTTGAAGCCACCAGGGTATGTAAGAATAAACGAGACAGACATGCTCTCTGTTCTCAGGGAAATTATCAGAGGCCATGGATACTAAAGAAAATATAACACAATTAAGTCGTTAATTCAATCGCAGTAACAGCATTCACCTCTCAGAGGATTACATGAGTCAGGCAAATTCAAAACCTGCGTCACACTATTTATAAAATTAAATGGGCAATAGCACTTCTGCTAGCAGTGCTAACTGGAGGGGGGGGTCTTAGTTACCCCCTTATTTTTTTTTTAAAGATTTATTTATTTATACAAGCACTGGGTATAGTCACAGGCGCGGGAGGGTGAGAGACTTCACCAGAGTCAGAGCAGAGAGCAGAGCAGGCAGACTGACGAAGTACGCTGCTGAGGGGAGCAGCGGGCGGCAGGAGAGGTCTGCGCGCCTCGTGGGACCCTTGCCCGGCGGCCGGAGATCGAACTGGCGCTGCAGAGGCTGCGGGCAGCCTTGCAACCCAGCACTCAACCGCTGAGCCACCGGGGAGGCCCCTACCCCCTTATTTTTTGCCCATATTTAAATGGTTAGAAAGTGACAGCTGTCCCGTGACTTAGATCCTCATAACAGATGGGAAGGCAGGCATTCCTCTTTGTGCTGGGGACACTCGCTTCCCAACCTAAGGAAAGAAAGAAGTTAAACTGCTAATTGCTGTCAGGAAGAACAGCTTAGCATTAACATTAAGTAGACACACTCAGTGCTCTACCTGTGAGTCTTGATCCCTAGGAGAGGGGATGGGGTGTGGCACAGAATTTTAGCCAAGGGTCTCTGAATCCTATGTACTGTATCTTGTTGACAGAATGAAAGAAAACATGGTTTGCCCACATAGGGACAGGACTGTGATCTAGGTAGATGCTGATGTGATTAAAGGCATAGATTCCTTCAAATGCATTACTGAAGTCTCATCACTTTTCATTACTTTTTTCATTACTTCTTTTCTTTTTTTAAAAGATTTATTTATTTATGCATACAAGAACTGGGGTACAGGCTAGAGGTGTGGAGGGTGAGTGGATTCGCCAGAGACAGAGTGGGGAACAGAACAGGCAGATCGACTGAAATACACTGCTGAGGGGCGCAGCCGGTGAGACAGGAGACAGGTCTGCCATGCCATGTGGGTTGCTCCCTGGCTGGGGATCGAACTCGTGCTGCAGTGGCTGCTGATATCTTCATAGGTTGTGTCTTAACCCCTTGCGCCACCAGGGAGGCCCCCTCATTACTTATTTTATTAATCAAATCTTATCCTACCTCCTTCCATATTACATTCTTTAACAGCTCTTCCTTGCTTTCAGGATAAAGTCCAAATTTCCTTCCAGGCACTGCAAGATTCTGCTGACCTCTCTTCCCATCTACACTGCCCCTACCCCTCTCTATTCACCAAGCACTGACATGTAGGTTTTTCCAGGCCATGGCTTAGGGCCCTCAGTGCTTAACTCAGTGCTTGTTCTGGCATGGTAGGTTCTGAGCTCCTGAGTGAGGAAAAATATCGACCCTTGAAGCTATCATGCCAGCTGAGGCATGGGTCCATGAGTCCCCTCATGTATAGCTCAGAGCAGGCCTTCCCTCGGGTCAGTCAGTTCTTGCTCTTTCTTGCCCAAGCTCTTGTTCAACGCTCTCTCCCCCTTTCCTCCTGGGAGTCATTGAGGTCCAGGTGAAACTGGCGTGGAGACCCTATATACTCTTCTCCATCACCTCTGCCTCTCTGTGTCCCTCCAAGCAAGTGCATTAGCTATTTTCTGAATTAAAATCATTTTCCTTTCAAGAGTTTCAAAAGTAATCTTGAAAGTCACAAAACCTTGATCTCAGTTTTCTGCGCATTTTCTTTCTTTAAAGTTATATGGAAACCCAAGCTTCATAATGCTCAATACCTTTATATGCTGTGCAAGTGAATTATTCAAATACCTGTGGAGAGTATCATAGGGGAAAAAAGTGGAAAGAAAAGCTGGGGGAGGGGCAAGTAAAGGCATCTTTTTTTTCCTGCCCTAAGCCTAAAAATCCCCTAAGTGATGAATATCTTTTAAAAGATGAGGAAAAAGGACCTCCCTGGTGGCCTAGGGGTTAAGTCTCGGTACTATCACCACTACAGCCTGAGCTCAATCCAATCCTGGCCAGGGAGCTGACCCACATGGCCCAGCAGACCTCTCCTGTCTGGCCCGCTGCTCCCCGCAGCAGTGTATTTCAGTCAATCCGCCTGTCCTGCTCCCCACTGTGTCTCTGGTGAATCCTCTCACCCCTTCTCCCCTGCACCTCTGGCTTGCACCTCAGTTCTTCTATGCAAAAATAAATAAATAAAATCTTTTAAAAATGAGAAAAAGAGAACAGCCACCCCATTTTTATTATAAAATATCATACTAATGAAAGAATGTATTTAACATGTATATACAATGTAACTAATGACAACAAAATGATTTCATATACCTACTAACCAGACTTTAAAAAAATAAAAGTGCCGGGCCTCCCCGGTGGCGCAGCGGTTGAGCGCTGGGTTGCGAAGCTGCCCGCAGCCTCCATGGCGCAGGTTCGATCCCCGGCTGCTCCCCGGCCACTGGAGGAGGGTCCCACATGGCGCGCAGACCTCTCCTGCCGCCCGCCGCTCCCCTCAGCAGTGTACTTCGGTCCTTCTGCCTGCTCTGCTCCCCGCTCTGGCTCTGGTGAATTCTCTCACCCTCCTGTGCTTCTGGCTGTACCCAGTGCTTGTATAAATAAATAAAAACAAATAAATCTTTAAAAAAATAAAATAAAAGTGCCTCAGAAGGCCTCAGAAGTTCCTTTGTTGGACTTCCCCACCCCATCCTCTCCTTCCAGACACTATTACCCTGAATTTTTACTGAATTTTTCACTTCTTCTTTGGAGTTTTACACTTCATAAATATTTTCCAACACAACATATTTTGATCTGAGGGCATTTTGCATTTTAATGGAACCATAGAGTATATATTCTTGTCTGATTTACTTTTTTTCACTCAAGTGTAAGATTTTATGACACATCCATATTGTTGTGTACAGCTATGGCTCACTCATTTTCATAGATGAATTGTGTTTCTTTGTATGACTATGTGACATTGTGCCAATCCATCCTCCTGGTAGCAGTCAGCTCTTATGTTTCCAGTTTTTGTTACAACAGATAGTCCTGAACATTCCTGTACTCCGGCTTCAATGAGGGAGGCAGTCATAATCTGCCAAGTAAAGGAAAAGGGCACAGCTCCGAAAGGCCCATCTTAATGGGCCATTGTTTGGAACCATAAGTAGAGCAGCTGGAATGACTCCAGAGAAGTAGCTCCAGTCTGTGGTATGTAGGGAGTGGGAAGGTGAAAGTCATGGAGAAACCATGTATAGGTGCAGTGTTAACTGTCTATGTCCCTGCTTCTTGGCTGAGGAAATGTGCAGGGAATGACGGAACAGTAATTATCAGAAAGTCTGTTATACACTGAACGTTTGTGTCTCCTCAAAATTCAGATATCCAACTCTAATCCCCAATGTGAAGATATTTGGAGGTGGGACCTTTGGAAAGTAATTAGCTCATAAGGTTGGAGCCCTCATGAATGGGATTTGTGTCCTTATAAAAGAGACCTGAAAGAGCTCTCTCAACCCTTCTGCCAAGTGCAGACAGAGAGGAGACTGGTTTCTATGACTCAGGAAGCAGACCCACCAGGCCCCAAATCTATTGGCACTTCGATCTTAATCTTGCACTTCTCAGTCTCCAACAAACTGTGTCTGTTTCTTAAGCCACCTAGTCTGTGGTATTTTTGTTTAGTCCCCAAAGGGACTAAGACAAAACCTGTCTTAGAGGATGTTGCCACACTGACTTCCTATGTCCTGAAAATGGAGGGGAGTATGCGAAAGGAGGTGGAGCTATGACTCCAGACAGAATAGAAAACAGTTTTGGTAATAGAGTATTTGATGAAAAAAATCAAAAGGCAAGTGTTGAGATCACTTGCCTCATCTTTCTCTAAACTGATTTTTAATATATAACTGGTCTCTTTCAAAGATGAACCACGATCAGAAAGATTTATGTATAATTAGTGTAACTTTCAGTTAAGGAAACTGTTTAGAAGTGCACAGTATAAACACCAAAAGTGCTAACCATGATACGGAAAAAGAAAAATAAGTCTGTCACCTGAACGGTAGACCCTCTAGTCTCCCCTCAGCTTCTAAATTATAAGTGATGCTTACCCCCTCAAAAAAAAGAGACACATAAGCAAAAAGCAGATGAAAGGTATACATCAGCAGAGAGATTATTTCGGGAGACAGAAAGAGTTCAGCAAATAATTCACTATGATCTCGAAGATGCGCAGGCAAAATTTCTCTTTGGCTTTTCTCCTCAGACACTTTTCTTCCTCAGACAGACATTTTTCTCCTATGAAACTCTCCTCACTTTTCTTCAAATTTCTCTCCTTAGACACTTCTCTCTCAGAACTTCGCCCCTCAGATACTTTTCCGCTCAGATTACATTGCTAGGTTTTTGCCTTAAGAGTATAATGATTTAAGTAGCCCATTATACTCTAGTTCAATTATATTATAAATATTATTAACTATAATAAAACACACTAATAATTCAATACTTGAAAATATAATGTATAATTCAGTATTACCCATGTGGAATTGATTTGAAAAGTTAAGTAATTCCTTGAGGGAGATTTGTATACAGCAGAGCCTCATCTTTAAGGAGGAATATTTATTAAAAATTTAGAAAAATTTACTGTGTTTGTAACAAACTGAAATTTCCTTTTACTATCAAGAGCTTTCACAATGTAGACAATTATTTAACTTAAACTTCTGTAATATTTAAAACGTCACCAAAACAATTTGCTCCAGAATAAAAAGAAAATTCACTTATTCACTCACCCCTCCAAAATTTACCTTGAAACAACTGAGATGGATGTTAATGGCTGAATAGAATTCTATTAGATTTTACTTTCCAAATTTACTTGGCAGATCTATTTTTAGACAATAAGCAATTCCTAATTTTTGGCTAATATCAACAGTTTGCTTTCATCCTTAATTATTTCTTTGAGATAGCTTTCTAGAAGAATCACTGAATCAAGGGAACATATATTACTTGATGTTTCATAGTAATTGTCAAATTGTCTTCTAGAAAGGCCTAGCGAATTATACATTCCTACTTACAGTTCAAGAAAGTTCTCTCTTGACACTCTTAGTATCACCTGGTGTTAATCCAGGTCAGATGAACTCTGAACTTTCTTCTTAGGTCCCTGGGGAAAATTCATCATTAACCAAAGACACAGACTATTGTATACACCCCTAAAAACATGTTGGTTGGGGCAGGACATTGAATATTTTGAAGCAACCTGGGTGCAACTCAGAGTCCAAGTGGCTACACCCCAATGTCCAGATCTCTCCACTCCCACACTTTCACTTTGTCATTTTTTGATTTCTCTCACAATCTTCTTCTCCAAGTTGCCACCACATAATTGAACCTGATCCTATTTTGTGTTTTTTTTTAAATATTTTTTTGTTTGTTTGTTTTTAAGATTTATTTATTTATTTATACAAGCACTGGGGTACAGTCAGAAGCACAGGAGGGTGAGAGAATTCACCAAAGCCAGAGCAGGGAACAGAACAGGCAGACTGACAAAATACACTGCTGAGGGGAGCAGCGGGCGGCAGGAGAGGTCTGTGCACCATGTGGGACCCTACTCTGGTGGCCGGGGAGCAGCCGGGGATCGAACCGGCGCTGCAGAGGCTGCGGGCAGCTTCACAACCCAGTGCTCAACCGCTGTGCCACCAGGGAGGCCCCCTATTTTGTGTTTATATTATTCAGTTAATTTGCTTTTTTTTTTTTTGTTTGTTTGGTTTTTTTTTTTTGTTTGTTTTTATAGAGGCATGTTTTTTTATTTATTTATTTATTTATTTATTTTATTTGTTTGTTTTGTTTATACATGCACTGGGTACAGTCAGAAGCGCGGGAGGGTGAGAGAACTCACCAGAGCCAGAGTGGGGAGCAGAGCAGGCAGAAAGACTGAAGTATGCTGCTGAGGGGAGCAGCGGGTGGCAGGAGAGGTCTGCGCACCATGTGGGATCCTCCTCCGGTGGCCGGGGAGCAGCCGGGGATCGAACCGGCGCCGCAGAGGCCGCGGGCAGCCTCGCAACCCAGAGCTCAACCGCTGCGCCACCGGGGAGGCCCTAATTTGCTTTTTTTTTTAAGATTGATTTATTTAATCACACAAGAACTGGGGTACAGGCCAGAGGTGTGGGGGTGAGAGGATTCACCAGAGACAGAGTGGGGAACAGAACAGGCAGACTGACTGAAATACACTGCCGAGGGGAGCAGCAGGCGAGACAGAAGAGGTCTGCTGCACCCTTGGGTTGCTCCCAGGCCAGCTGGGGCTGGTGGGTGGATGGAACTCCTGCTGCAGTGGCTGCCAATAGCTTGATAGCACTGTCTTTAACCCCTGAGCCACCAGGGCGGCCCTTATTCAGTTAATTTGTAACCCCCCTCCGAGGTGTGAATTCCATGAGGGGAGGAAGCTTATCTGTCTTGCCCACCATTGAATTTCCACTGCCAAGAACAGGACCAGGCATGTGGTAGCTCCTTCGTTAAGAAAGGGGTAAAAGAGATGAAGAATTAGAAGCCAGAGGCCTTTTCCTCCTCTCAGCCTCAGCCTGTGATAAGTCAACGCTTGTCTCAGTTACTCTCTTCTGTTATGGTCACACATAACCCCATCTGATTCAGGAGTCCATAAATGTTTTCTGAATGTGGAATAACTCCAAAATTAAGTGATTTCTATTTTGTCTTACCTACCAACAAACTTGGAACAAGTTTGGAACTAGTTGGTACACTTCATTATACTAGTTTAAGATCCAAGACTCTTGAAACAATCATTTCTCTGATCTCTTACTTGAGTTTTGGTCTGTCTTTGCTTTTTGTTTTTGCCTGTATGTTACTCATTTTGTTAATTGATTCAGATTTTCCTAAGATGTAGATGGGATGGAAATTATAAATAAATCAGCTAGCAATTTAAAGTGTAGCTAATCAAAGCTGAAAGTCCAAGACTGGGGAGCAGTGGCATCACACCTAAATCTGCAAACTCAGAGCTCTAGTAGCTCCGCCTCTCCCGCACCTCCTTCCACTCCCACCCAGGCCTTCCCCCCCAGGGATTGCCTAGGCTCCCTCCATTTAGTGTCTCAACATTTTTCACTGTGACACAACAGTGGCAGGGCACACCCCCAAAGGAAGTTTAGTTTTGGTAAGCGGGTGTGGCAGATACTGGTAAGAAGGCTGAGGAAGGGAGAGAGGAGGTGAAGAAAGTTGGCTGTTGAAAACTCTGCATCTCTGGCCTGCACCCCAGCTCTTGTACGCATAAATAAATAAATCTAAAAAAAAGAAAAAAAAAAAGAAAGCCCTATAGAAATAAAGAATAGAGGCTTGTCCTGTGGGTAGGGAGCCTGAGGTCCTGGGATGGGACTGCAGCTAATGTTTTCGCTGTGATCCTCTACGTTACTTTGAGTGAGTGCTACCTGGTGCCTCCAACCTCAGATCTTTTGGAGGGTCTGGGATGAACATGAGCTGTTTCTCAATTTTTCACACATTCAATTTAGGATTCAACTTTCTCATATCTAGTAATTAGTTGTTCTGAACCAACTTCTTTGCAGCTTCCAAAATACTGTTGCTCTGTCTCCACTCAGGTTCCATTTGTTCAGTTATGCCTTTTCACAAATTCCTCCACTGGCATTTTCGTGGATTTCAGGAGGGAAATATTGACTTGTGTAGGCTTTTGTTGTTTCAGATTTTATGTAAAGAAATACATTTGGACCTCCCCGGTGGCGCAGTGGGTTGAGCACAGCGCTGTGAAGCTGTCCATAGCCTCTGCAGCGCGGGTATGATTCCTGGCCAGCCAGGGAGCTGACCCACATGGTGTGGCAGACCTCTCCTGCCTCGCCCGCTGCTCCCCTCAGCAGTGTCTTCAGCCCGGCTGCCTGTTCTGTTCCCCACTCTGTCTCTGGTGAATCCTCTCACCTTCCTGTGCCTCTGGCCTGTACCCCGGTTCTTGTATAAAAATAAATAAATCTTTAAAAAAAAAAGAAATACATTTGACTCTCTCACACCCTGAGGAAATGAGCATTAGTCCAGTTTAAGTCAGGTATCCCTTCCAGCCCAGTTAATTTTGGCAAGGAAAGTAGAGCGCCATGATTGGTCTGGGAGTTGACCCCTGTCCCAACTGGGACGGATAGTGAGCAGGCCTATCAGATGGTCTCTGAGAAGAGCAAGGGTGGTCCCTGGGAAAAGGGTTCTAGGTCTTACTAGAAAATAGGAGACTGAATTCTGGACTCCTATTTCTCCTATCTTGTTATTCAATCATAAGAATGGCAGAAACCAGAGAGAGAGAGAGAGACATTGAGAGAGAGAGGGAGAAAGACAGGCAGAGAGAGAGAGAGAACACACACAGGAGGAGAAAGGCTTCCTTACAATACCTGGAATAGAAGCTGGGTGTCCACAGGAAACTTCTGATTTTCTGTGGCTACCAGATTAGATAAGGGAGAAGATGATGTACTCACACAGGCTGGTGCAGACAGGACAACACTGGGGATGTCTCCAAGAGGGCATCAGAGGGAAGGTCAAGGGAGAAACACTAACTTGAGTGAGAGGGTCCCAATGCATCATCCCTGTCTCCACTTCCCACCTCCCTGAGCGTGTTTCTCTCGAAACACTACCATGCAGCCCCACTCAGGACACAGTGCTCATGGAGAATTTCTGCAAGTCTTTCAGGGTAGCTCACAAGGACTTGGATTTACTACATGGGCCCCTCTCTGGCATCAGAGCTGTTCTGAGTTTCCCATCGTGTGTCTTCTGGTCACCACTGGGTTCCAGGAAACCTTGGCACTTTGTCATCCTGGTATCTCCCCTGCCAGTAAGAGTGATGTGGCACTTTATGATGCCAACATGGCACAATGTTCTGTTGCAAAATGGGGAAAGGCCTGCTTCATCCCTATTGTGCTACATTCACTGGAGAGACACCAGAGCTACTGTGGCCACGCTGACTAGACACACTTGTGCATATGCAAATTTCAGTTCATGCTCAAATTACATCATTCCAGACTCTACATGTTTTATGTTACAGAAAATTGACTAAGGAGTAAATAGATGCCATATCTCTGACTCCTCAGGAATTAAAAGGGGATGAGGCTCAGTAGATGTGTATTTAAGGGCAGTCCTTTATAAACTAGCACCAGGACTTCTTTTGGTTAACAGTAACAGAATACCCAAGCAGAAGCGGGGAGCAACCTATGACCCACAGGCCCAATCAGACTGTCACTTGTTGCAGAGCACACAAACTAAGAATGGCTTTTAAATTTCCTAAAGATTGAACAAAAATAAAAAGAATAATTAAGATGACATGAAATTTCATGTCATGAAATAATTAAGATGGCATCAAATTTCAGTGCCCATATGTGGTTTCTTTTTGGAACACAGCCATCCTCATTCCTTTACACGTCTTCTATGGCTCTTTTCATGCCACGACAGTAGAATTGAGTAACTGTGATAGGCACTGTAGGGTTCATAGAGCCTAAAATGTCTACAGTATGGCCCTTCACAGAAAAAAAGCACTTTCAAATAAGCATTCTCAGGGTTCATTCAGCAGTTCTTCAAAGTCTAAGTGCTGGATTGTCATCTCTAAAATTTTCATGGCCTTTGCCTTCAGTCGCAAAATGGCTGCTTCAGTTCTGAACATCACATACTCACAAGATCACATTCAAAGACAGGAAACAAGGGGACAAAAGGGAAGTCCTAATTAGCATGTTTCTTTAAATTTATTAGAGGGGGAAAATGCTTGACCAAATTGTCCTAAAACGACTTCCTCTCACTTTCTTTGGCAAACACCAAATCACTAGGTCGCATAACATCCTGACTGCAAAACAAGTCACTAAGGGAGAGGAAGGCAGGAAATGGCCTTGGATAGTTGATTCCAAATGCAAATTATATTATCTGATCAGGGGATACTGTCTAGTATATAACTCAACAACAAAAAATAAAACAAACACCTCTATTTCAAAAAGGGCAAAGTGGTCGGGCCTCCCTGGTGGTGCAAGGGCTTAAGACACAGCACTGTGAAGCTATCTGCAGCCTCTGCAGCATCCCTGGCTGGAGAGGTGACCCACATGGTGCAGCAGACCTCTCCTGTCTCGCCCACTGCTCCCCTCAGCAGTCTATTTCGGTCAATCTGCCTGTTCTGTTCCCCACTCTGTCTCTGGTGAATCCTCTCATGCCCTGCAACTCTGGCCTGCACCCCAGCTCTTGTATGCATGAATATTTTTTTTTTAATGGGCAAAGTGTGAATAGACATGTCTTCAAAGAAGATAAACAACCAAGAAGCACATGAGAAGATGCTCAATATCACTAAACATTAGAGAAACGCAAGTTGGCACCATAATGAGATACCTACCACCTCACCCCCATTATATGAGTTATTATCAAGACATTAGCCAGTAACTCAGACTGAACGGCAAAATTCCTGGAAACCACAGGAGTTAGACTTCTTGGCTATGGGCTGTAAGCAGAAGCAAACACAATTCTGCCCAATTCCAGTTGTGGAGACTCCTTTATTAAACAATAAAGACCAGATTAAGATTACAAATTTGTGGTATATTTTACATACACACCAGTAACTGACTAATATCTTAACATAACTGTACTGTTCACAGAATTTTAATGAAATATGAATCATTGTGCATTACAGGCAGCAAAACCAGTCACCAAGCCACGCAATTCAGTCTGATGAACAATGTCTTCCTTTTTCTTTTCTCTCAGGGCCTCTCTCTGACTATATATGTAATCTTATTTGGAAACAGTATCAAAAGTCTAAATCTGAAGCCCAGGCTGGGTTGGCCTCCTGCCCTCTCTCCTACAGGCTCCTCCATGACAGGGCCAGGAGTGAAGCATGTGGGGCCTGAGAGAGAACAGTCTGAGACCTGTCAGAATGACCCGCCCCTGAGAATTTATTTTGACTTCATAGGTGGTCAGAGATGTTTCCAAATGTCCCATGCGATGCTCTGACTTCGGCTCTTTTCTCTCTGCATAGATTCAACCATTACATCTATCTGGGTGTTCTGAACCTCTCATTCCCACTGGACCTCTCTGCTAACTCCAGCCCCACCCTTTTACTTGCCTGAAGGAAAATTTCCCTTTGCTGTCTGACTAACACTAGCCCCAAAACCCAGTACTCCAAATTGACATCATTCTCCCACCTCCCAGACTTGAAGTTTGCAATGGTTTTCAACTCCTGCCTCTCCCTTGGCATAGGTACTCTCTGAGTCACACGGTGTAGTCACGGCACAGTCACCCGCTATGCAAATCTGGCAGCAGCTCTCACACTCATCCCGCTGGAACCGGCTGTCAGGTGGGCTGCTCAACCTGGCGCCTGCAGCAGGCAGAGCGAAACCCCACCTGGTGGCTGAAAGTCTGTGACGAACTTTGAAAGTGGTGTGTAATCATGGCAATGGGGACAAGATCTGGGGCAACAGGAAGAGATAGAGAGCCACTGTCAGGACCATGCCAGATTCCCTGGGTTTCAGGAGTCCACAAATGGGGCACATGTGAGAACTGAAATCATGAGCCAAAAGCAGTTTGGGGTCTCCCCGGTGGCGCAGCTGTTGAGCGCTGGGCTGTGAAGCTGCCCGCAGCCTCTGTAGTGCTGGTTTGATCCCCGGCAGCCCGGCGAAGGTCCCACATGGTGCGCAGACCTCTCCTGCCGCCCGCTGCTCCCCTCAGCAGTCTGCCTGTTCTGTTCCCTGTTCTGGCTCTGGTGAATTCTCTCACCCTCCCGCACTTCTGACTGTACCCAGTGCTTGTATAAATAAATAAATAAATCTTTATTAAAAAAAAAAAAAACAAAAACAAAAACAAAAGCAGTTTTGAGTTGAGTAGGTGGGGCTCGTAGGACACAGCATGGAGCTCTGACTGGCTTCTAGGGACAGTTTTGCCTTTGGAGCTGGCGGTGGGTTCCCCTTAGAAAGGTCAAGCAAGGTCTGTGATTTCTCAGCAATGCTGGGGCCAGACACCACTGTGTACCCCTAATGCGTTTCCTACTTCCCATTCTCCCCGCCTCCACCCCAGCTCAGCACGATTCCTTATTTGCCTGAAATTTGGAAGCAGCCGCTCTTCATCTCTTTGCCTGTAACAGACCATTATGCATGTTACCTTGGAGCATCTGGAGGGCAAGCAACATTTACTGCACACCTGCTAAGGTCTTTTGTGTATTTTATCACATTTATCACATTCATCCTGCCAGCAACACACGAGCTACACAGCATCTGACGTTTGCTGGTGTCTGTGGTTTTTGTCGCGTTTTCACAAACACTAGCTCACTTGATCCTGTGGTAACGCAGCGAAGTGATCAGAGGCCTAGTTGGCAGATGAGAAAACTGGGGTCGGATGAATTAAAATGAGCACCCAAAGGCAGGTAGGGTCTTGCTACTTCAAGTGTAGTCTCTCAGTATCACCAGGGAGCTTGTTAGAAGCACAGGACTTCCCAACCAGAGTCTGCATTTTAACAAGAGTTCCAGGAGATAGGTAGGCCCATGAAAGCCAGTCTGAGTAGTTGCTGGAGGATTCTAGATTAGAAATCAGCCTTCTGTGGCTAAGTTGGCTTCAAATCAGCGATGTTTGACCCAAATAACCCACTTCTCAGAGTCCAGCTTGGCCACTAGCAGGGAGTGAAGCTGACAGAGTCCAAGTTATATGTTGACAAAAGAAAGGAAAAGAGAATGGAGGTTCTGCTATGGGTCCCCTGCTGTGGCCGAAGGTCATGTGGCAAGGAGGCCCCATAGCTGAGAGTGGCTGGGAGGCAGCACAAGGGGACCCCCCAGGGAAGACTGCAGCCCAGCCCTTGGGGGCATGCTAAGTAGTGTGGAGGGCAAGTAGGCTGGAGAAGGCTCTGGTATGTCAGGAATGGAGGCAGAAGGAAGGTAGGGAGAGGCAGGGGGCCTGGGGTCAGGTGGGCCCAACAGACCAGGAGGGTGAGGGCCACCTGGGTCAGGTGAAGAAGGTCCTATGCTTATTTCTTGCTCTCTCTTTTTTTTTTTAAGATTTATGTATGCATACAAGAACTGGGGTACAGACCAGAGGTGTGGGGGATGAGAGGATTCACCAGAGTGGGGAACAGAACAGGCAGATTGACTGAAATACACTGCTTAGGGGAGCAGCAGGCAAGACAGGAGAGGTCTGCTGCACCATGTGGGTATCTCCCTGGCCGGGGATCGAACTCATGCTACAGTGGCTGTGGATAGCTTCATAGGTTGCTTCTTAACCCCTTGCACCACCAGGGAGGTCCCTATGCTTATTGCTTGCCCTTTGTTTCCCTTGCCAGGCTTCGGAAATAGCCAAGGCCTCCATGGTTTGTCCAGTCCCTCAGTCACTGACCTTGGGAGTGATCTCTGGCTCCTCTGTCTCATATGACCTTCACTTTCAGTCCATTGCTTCTTAACTCTGATAAGAATCCTTTATCCCTAAATAGTCTTCTGACCTCCAGTATCTCGCCCCACCTCCCCATGCTGGAAACTTTGGAGGCTTCTTCTGTTAAGTCCAAATTCCAAAGCTGTTCAGGGAGCTATGTCCACCCCCACCTCCCACCTGACTACACCTCTCACCAAGTTCCTACTGAAACTAACATCCCCCACCCCACATCTCCCCTCCCTCAGATCCTTCTAGGCCTTTCCTATCTGTCTGTCCTGCCTCGGGAAATATCCTGCCTGTCTTTCTACGTCCATTATGGGCCATCACCTCTCTTATGTTGGGATTAGAACCAAGGATTGTGACTAGTGGCACAGATGATGATGATGATCTCTACCTTGCACAAATGTCAGAGAAAAGACTGAAATAGCGTAGTAACCATGGTGATCTCAAGTTTCTGGGCAATGGGTAATTTTTTTCTTTCTACTTAAGAAGATTATTTTCCTGCCTTTTAGTCTGGGCTTATGCAAAGCTAAATTCTACAAAGAACATTAACTTTATTATGTTTTCTAAAGCATAGATTGGGGCCTCCCTGGTGGCACAAGGGGGTGAGACGCAATCTATGAGGCTGTCTGCAACCACTGTAGCATGAGTTTGATCCCTGGCCAGGGAGAAACCCACATGGCGCAGCAGACCTCTCCTGTCTCGCCTGCTGCTCCCCTCAGCAGTGTATTTCAGTCAGTCTGCCTGTTCTATTCCCCACTCTGTCTCTGGTGAATCCTCTCGCTCCCCGCACTTCTGACCTGTATCCCAGTTCTTGTATGCATAAATAAATAAATCTTTTAAAAAAAAAAGTGTAGATTGAAGCTGGGGAGAGGCTGAGGAACAGGATATAGCTCAGAAAGGTGGTAACTGGAAGAATCCAGTGGTTGGCTTTGGAACGACAGAGGGCTGGAAAGCATGGTGGTCACAGGTAGTGACTAGTTCATACTTGGGCTTGAATTCCAGCTTTATCCCTCACTCTGTGACCTTAGGCAAGCTGGTTACCTCTGATTCCATGTTTGCTAGTTGTGTGGCCTTGGGTACTAATGTGTCCTCTCTAAGCCTGATTCAACACTTTAAAACTACAGAACTATGTCAGGCATTGTTCTAGATGTGGGAGTCTAGCAGGACACAATTCAGACAAATTTTCCACCCTCAGGAAGTTTTATATTCTAGAGTGGAAGGGTAGATAATAAACAACCAAGAAATATGTGGTATTTTATTGTTATATGTGTGCACACACACACACATGATATGCCAGCGGTGAAAAGTGCTATGAAAAAAAAAAAAAAAGCAACTAGAAGAGATCTACAGTGAGTGTGGGAGGATTTGCTATCTTAAATAGGGAGGTCATCTGAGCACAGACCAGAGGAAATGAGAGCTAGTTCTGTGTGTGCCCAGGGGAGAGAGTTTCAGACCAAGAGAACAGCACAGCAAAGGCCTCAAGGCAGGAATGGACCTTGGTCTCTAAGGAGCAGCAAAAAGCCAGTGCGACAGGAGCCAAATAGGGGGAAAGGCAGCAGAGGAAGCCGGGGAGACGGCAGTGGGCCAGAAGATGTGGCATCTGTTAGGCCCTGGTCAGGACTTCAGTGACTACAAATCGTGGCAGCAGGGGCAGTGTGGATATATATTGAAAGTAGAGGCTGTGGGATTTACTGATACACTGAATGTGGAGTGTGCATAAATGAAACACATTAAGAATCCTTGAACTGGGCCTCCCTGGTGGCCTGGGGGGTTAAGTCCCAGCGCTATTACCACAACAGCCCACTGAGATGGCCCGAATTCTATCCCCAGTCAGGGGATGGGGCCAAATGGCCCAGCAGACCTCTCCCGTCTTGCCTGCTGCTCCCCTTAGCAGTGTATTTCAGTAAATCCACCTGCTCTGCTCTCCACTTTCTGTTTGGTGAATCCTCTTACCCCCTGCACATTTGGCCTACACCCTACTTCTTCTATGCAAGAATAAATAACATCTTTAAAAAAAAAAAAAAGAATCCTTAAACTCGTTTTGGTCTGAGCACTAGAAAAAAAGAAAGTGCCAGGGGGCCTTTATAGATCCACTTACTGAGAAGACTGTAGAAGGACCAAAAATACAGGCTTGATTAGGCAATTGGATATTTCGAGACTGGAGTTCAGGGGTAAGGCCAGGGCTGGAAATACAGGCTTAGGAGCTGTCAGCATGGCAATGGATCTTAAATCTATGGATCTACATGAGGTCATTTGGGGTGTGAGTGAGGACAGAGACGATAATAAGGGCTGTGTCCTGGGACCCTCCCATATTAGATTTCAGAGAAATAAAGAGGGACCAGGAAAATATTTGGTGGAGAGACAAGTGATGTAGAAAGGGAAGTTAGAAAGAGTGGTGACCCACAGGTCAAGAAAGAATGTATTGAGACAGAGGTTAAGCTGGGAGGCTTGCCCACACCGGGAACCTTCTAGCCTGCAGTTCCAGCCCAGAGGGGAGCAGCACCCACCGCTGGGGCAGACCGGGCGTGCAGGGGAGCGCGTTCCTGCATCACCATTTTGCAGCAGGGACCTTTCTTGCTGGAGACCGTGTGAACCCAGCAGAAGGCTCACCAAGGAGACAGAGGTAAGCTGGGAGGCTTGCCCATGCTGGGCGCCTTCTGGCCTGCAGTTCCAGCCCAGAGGGGAGCAGCACCCACCGCTGGGGCAGACCGGGCGTGCAGGGGAGCGCGTCCCCGGCACCGGCATTTTGCAGCAGGGACCTTTCTTGCTGGAGACTGTGTGAACCCAGCAGAAGGCTCACCGAGGAGACAGAGGTTAAGCTGGGAGGCTTGCCCACACCGGGCACCTTCTAGCCTGCAGTTCCAGCCCAGAGGAGAGCAGCACCCACCGCTGGGGCAGACCAGGCGTGCAGGGGAGCGCGTCCCCTGCACTGGCATTTTGCAGCAGGGACCTTTCTTGCTGGAGACTGTGTGAACCCAGCAGAAGGCTCACAGAGGAGACAGAGCAGGGACCTTTCTTTGCTGGAGACTTGTGAACCCAGCAGAAGTTCCCCAGAGGAGCCAGTCGTGAGCTGGGAAGGTTGCCCAAGATGCCGGCCAGTACCAGCAACACAGTGTCACAAGGAATACGGCAAATTAGAAAACAGGCAGTAGGGAGTAGAAAAACCACATGCAACCCAGCAACTCCTCAGCAAAAAAGCACACCGCAAAAAGAAAACCATCTACCAGATTGCAATGACAGTAACTTGGAAGAACTTCTGAGCCTTCCAGATAGAGAATTTAAAATTGCTGTGATTAAAAAACTGACAGAAGTCATAAAGGAAAACAATGATAAGGGGAAAATAATTAATGACCAGAAGAATGAAATTGAGTCCCTAAAGAGGGAAGTAAAAGAAATGCAGGAGATCAAAGAATTAATGGAGACACTAAAGAACTCTGGGAAAAGCAATGAAAGCAGAATAGATGAAATGGAAGAACGAATAAGTACTCTTGAAGACACAGAAATAAAAAGAACTAAAACAGAAAAGGAAGGAGAAGTACGAAGGAAAAAGACCGAAGAAAGACTTCGGGAACTATCTGACTCCATGAGGAAAGGAAATATAAGAGTTATAGGAATACCAGAAGGAGAGGAGAGAGATGTAGGAACAGAGAAAATATTCATGGATATAATTGAAGAGAACTTCCCAAACGCGAAGAAGGATCTGAAAATTGATATACAAGAAGCAAGAAGAACACCAAACTTCCATGACGAAAGGAAAAAAACAGCAAGACACATAATAGTAAAGCTCCCAAGAATCCAAGACAAGGAAAAAATAATGAAACTAACAAGAGGGAAGAAACAGATAACATTCAAAGGGAAACCAATCAGACTGACATCAGACTTCTCTGAAGAAACACTACGGGCAAGGAGAGAGTGGAGGGACATAGTCAACAGACTCCAAGAAAACAGATGCCAACCAAGAATACTCTATCCCGCAAAGCTCTCCTTCCTCTTTGAAGAAAGAATATGGACCTTCCCAGACAAACAGAAACTCCGGAATTTCATTAAAACTAAACCCCCACTCCAAAAAATACTACAAGGAGTCCTAAAGCCAGAACCTCAGAGGGACGAATAACAACAAAAGAAGGCCAAAGAAAGTTATTAAAAGAATAAATAAATAAAATCAAAGGAAAGACAAACACAATGGCAAATACAGATGCTAACATATCAATACTAACTCTAAATATAAATGGACTAAACTCTCCAGTAAAAAGACACAGAGTTGCAGGCTGGATTAAAAAACAAAACCCAACCTTTGCTGTCTCCAGGAAACACATTTAGCTGCAAAAGATAAAAATAGACTCAAAGTTAAAGGATGGAAAACAATTCTACAAGCAAATGGACCAAAAAAGAAGGCAGGAACAGCTATACTCATATCAGATAAAACAGATTTCAAACTTAAAAAGATAAAAAGAGACCCCAGTGGTCATTACATTATGATCAAGGGGACAATACTTCAAGAAGAAATAACACTCATTAACATATATTCACCAAACGAAGGAGCACCAAAATATATCAGACAACTATTGGCATCTCTGAAAACAGACATCAGAGAAAACACATATGTAGTGGGAGACTTCAACACACCACTATCAACAATGGATAGATCAACAAGACAAAAAATAAGTAAAGACACTAAAGCTCTAAATAAGGATCTAGAGTGCTTGGGCTTAATAGACATATATAGAACACTAAACCCAAAAAAATCTGAGTATACATTTTTCTCAAGCGCACACGGATCATTCTCTAGGATCGATCATATACTGGGGCACAAGACAAACATCAACAGATACACCAAGATTGAAATCATATCAACCATCTTTTCTGACCATGAAGGCATCAAGCTAGAAATAAACCATAAAAAGAAGGCAAGGTACTCTCCTACCTCGTGGAGATTGAAACCCACACTACTGGAAGTCCACTGGACTAACGAGGAGATAAAAGAAGAAATTAAAAAATTCTTTGAATTGAATGACAAGGAGAACACCAATTTCCTAAATGTATGGGATGCAGCAAAAGCAGTAATAAGAGGAAAATATATAGCAATAGATGCTCACATCAAGAAACAAGAAAGAACTCAAAGAAACAACCTAATCTTGAAGCTCAAAGATCTAGAAAAAGAACAACAAAAAAACCCCAAAACCAGTAGAAGAAAAGAAATAATAAAAACCAAAGCAGAAATAAATGAAATCGAAACTAAAAAAACAATCCAAAAGATCAATGAAACCAAGAGCTGGTTCTTCGAAAAAATAAATAAAATAGATAAACCCCTAGCCAGGCTCACAAGGGCAAAAAGGGAGAAAGCACAAATAAATAGGATAATAAATGAAAGAGGAGAAATCACAACGGACACAGCAGAAATCAAAAGAATAATTAATAACTACTATGAACAGTTATATGGAAACAAGTTCAACAATCTAGAGGAGATGGACAAATTCCTACAACTCTACAATCACCCAAAGCTAGATAAAGAAGAAATAGAACACCTAAACAGACCAATTACAATTAGCGAAATTGAAATGGTAATCAAAAACCTCCCCAAAAACAAAAGCCCAGGACCTGATGGATTTACAAATGAATTCTACCAAACATTCAGAGACGAATTGGTGCCTATCCTTCACAAACTCTTCCAAAAAATTGAGAAGGAAGGTATAATACCTAACACGTTCTATGAAGCCAACATTACACTAATACCAAAACCGAACAAGGACAACACAAAAAAAGAAAACTATAGGCCAATCTCCCTAATGAACATGGATGCAAAAATCCTCAATAAAATTTTAGCTATCAGAATCCAACAGTGTATCCATAAGGTAATTCACCACGACCAAGTAGGATTCATTCCAGGGACACAAGGATGGTTTAACATCCGAAAATCAATCAATGTTATCCAACACATCAACAAAAAGAAATATAAAAACCATATGATAATATCAATAGATGCCGAGAAAGCTTTCGACAAAGTGCAACACCCATTCATGATAAAAGCCCTTGAAATTCTTGGGATACAAGGAACGTACCTCAACATCATAAAGGCCATATATGACAAGCCAACAGCCAGTATCATTCTCAATGGTGAAAAGCTGAAAGCAATTCCATTAAGATCTGGAACAAGACAAGGATGTCCACTTTCACCACTGCTTTTCAATATAATACTGGAAGTCCTAGCCAGAGCAATAAGACAAGAGAAAGACATCCAAGGAATCCAAATAGGAAAAGAAGTCAAACTATCACTCTTTGCTGATGATATGATAATATACATAGAGAACCCCAAAAACTCCACAGAAAAACTAATTCAACTCATCAATCAGTTCAGTAAAGTGGCAGGATACAAAATCAACACGCAAAAGTCAGTAGCCTTCCTATATACAAACAATAAATCTGAAGAAGAAGAAATCAAAAAAACCATCCCTTTTATTATTGAAACAAAAAAAATCAAATATTTGGGAATAAATCTAACAAAAGAGGTAAAGGACCTATACAAAGAAAACTATAAAACACTGTTAAAAGAAATAGAAGAAGACACAAAGAAATGGAAAAACATCCCCTGCTCATGGATTGGGATAATAAACATTATTAAAATGGCCATCCTACCAAAAGCAATATACAGATTCAATGCTATTCCAATCAAAATTTCAATGTCATTCTTCAAAGAAATAGAACAATTATTGATGAAATTCATATGGAATCACAAAAAACCCCGAATAGCCAAAGCTCTCCTGAAAAAAAAAAGAAGGGAATGGAGGCATCAAACTCCCAGACTTCAAACTCTACTACAAAGCCATAATCATCAAAACGGCATGGTATTGGAACAAGAACAGACATACAGACCAATGGAATCGAATAGAAAATCCAGAAATAAACCCACAGATTTATGGTCAACTAATATTTGACAAAGGAGCAAAGACTATGCATTGGAGCAAAGAAAGTTTGTTCAATAAATGGTGCTGGGAAAACTGGGTCGCTACATGCAAAAGAATGAAGCTTGACCACTACCTCACACCATATACAAAAATCAACTCAAAATGGATTAAAGAACTAGACATGAGACCTGAAACCATAAAATACATAGAAGGAAATATAGGCGAAACACTACGTGATTTGCATATCAAAGACATCTTTACAGACACATCACCCAAAGCAGTGATAGTGAAGGCAAAGATCAACAGCTGGGACTACATCAAATTAAAGAGCTTCTGCACAGCAAAAGAGACAATAACAAAAACAAAGAGAAACCCCACCAACTGGGAGAACATTTTTGCACACAACACTAATGATAAAGGACTGATCACAAAAATCTGCAAAGAGCTGATGAGACTCAACAACAACAAAGAAAATAATCCAGTCAAAAAATGGACAGAGGAGCTAAAAAGAAACTTCTCTGAAGAGGAAATGCGAATGGCCAACAGGCATATGAAAAAATGTTCAACATCACTTGCAATCAGGGAAATGCAAATCAAAACTACCATGAGATACCATCTTACACCAGTGAGAATGGCACATATTAAAAAAACTAGCAACAACAAATGTTGGCGAGGTTGTGGAGAAAAAGGAACTCTTCTGCACTGTTGGTGGGAGTGCAAACTGGTCCAACCACTATGGAGAGCTGTGTGCAGATTTCTGGACCTACTAAACATAGAGCTTCCATATGATCCAGCAATTCCACTCCTAGGTATTTACCCAAAGGACACAGAAACATCAATTCCAAAGAACACCTGCACCCCTATGTTTATAGCAGCACTATTTACAATAGCTAAGCTTTGGAAACAGCCCAAATGCCCAAAAATAGATGACTGGATCAAGAAGATGTGGTACATATATACCATGGAATATTACTCAGCATTCAAAAAAGATAAACACATGCAATTTGCAGCAACATGGATGGCGCTGGAAGGGATCATGCTCAGTGAAATAAGCCAAAAAGAAAAAGAAAAATACCGGATGGTCTCACTCATAGCAGGAATCTGGAATACTTAAATAAGGGACCAGGAAAATGAATAACTATAAGAAAGTGAAAATCAAAATCAACAAAAACTATGAACCAGAGACACTTTTTGGGGGGTTGGGGGCGGGAGGGGAGGGATTGGGGTCAGAATGGGGGGATTGCAATTGTATGGGGAATATAAAAATAAAATTTATTAATTAAAAAAAAGAATGTTATAGAAAGGAATTATAAAAAAAAATAAAAAAAATAAAAATTCACTGAGCTCCACAAAAAAAAAAAAAAAAAAAAAAGAATGTATTTACTGAGTATCAACCCTTGTGTTGCTATCGCTCAAAAGAGGTGGGGAGGGAGTAGACTTTGGCAGTTGGAATTCCAGGAAGGCAGGTGGGCTCTGCAATAAAGCCCCAGAGAAACGCTTTGGTCAATGGGGGGACTGTGATGTCAGGAGAGATCCTAACACCAGATAGGGTGTCTGGCCCATGAAGATGGTGACACTTTTGGCAGAACAAGGAAGCAGGAAGGGGAGCCAGTTATTGGACCAGATTAGCTCTTTGTGAGTACACTAGTTCTCAGGTTGTTTCCAGATTCTTTCCCTTGCACGACCCCTTGACTTCTACTTGTTCTTTCTCCAGTGGCACAGCATTCCCTTTCTCCAGGTTGGCCGCTCCTCTGGTTCACAGCCCACCCTGCTTTCCCCTCCATCCCCAGAGTCCCTCACCCCATTGACAGTCTCACTCACCCCAGAACTAAGCCTGAATTCACAAATGAGCCAGAGAACTTTTTGTTCTCTGTGATAAGTTGTCTCCTTCTTGTTCCTGCTGCATCACTAAACAGGCACAGCTCATACTTTCTGAAGCCATTGTCCCTTTTTTACTACCCTGTTTTCTGAGAACCTAGTCATTCTGGGCACTTTGTGAACTTTAAAAGACAGAACAGAAAGCAAGCCCAAGATCACTCCAGAGAAACCCCAGGTATTCTAGAAGTGAGGGTAGAGAGACGTGGGAGGGGGAGAAAATCACTAAGAAAGTAAATGCTGTAGCTGAGAGACCCGCACACTTGGCACTTCATGGAGGGGCAGTCTCCTTTTGTCATTCAATGGTAATTTGCAACACTGTACAATTCATGGTGAGGAACAGAATGTTTTGCCTCAAGATGATTCCATCCCTGGGGAGCTAACCCATAGCCTTGGCCTTCTGAGCAGGGGCATGAACTGAGCCACCTAAGTAAGAAAGAACTAATGAGGCACAAGGCCTGTGAGTGGCCAGGTAGAAAACTTCAGAGCCTTGGAGTGTCCATAGAAGGATAAGACACCCTCTGCTTCTCACTTGATTTAAGCAACACTGTTGACCACTGTGGAGGGGTCGCACAAGGCCCAGCTCAGAGTCCAGCATGGAGGGGGTAACACAAGCACCCATCACCATGTTATTGAGATGCCCATAGTCTCGTTGCGGTGAAGAGATATTTAAGAACTCAAGGTCATTTTATTTTATTATTTTTTTAAAGATTTATTTATTTATGCATACAAGAACTGGGGTGCAGGCCAAAGGTGCAGGGGCTCAGAGGATTCACCAGAGACAGAGTGGGGAGCAGAACAGGCAGATCTACTGAAATACACTGCTGAGGGGAGCAGCAGGCAAATCAGGAGAGGTCTGCTGTGTCATGTGGGTAGCTCCCTGGCTGGCCATGCTCCAGTGGCTGTGGATAGCTGCATAGTGCTGAGACTTAAGCCCTTGCATCACCAGGGAGGCCCTCAAGGTCAGTTTAGAAGGCAAAGGTAAGATATTAGGGAGTTAAGGTGGGGGAAAACCCAGGGTGGGGAAAACCCAGGTTGCCCCAGCTCACTCTGTGAACTTGGGTCTCCTTAAGCTCTTGTTTCCTCAGCTTCCCTGCCTAAGAAACGAGACCAGTGCCATCTGTCCTTTTCACTTCTGTCCCAGGCATCCAGTGAAGTAACAGGTGGAGAGTAGTGACTGGGAGAGGGAACAGGATCGTGGGCCTGCGTGGGAAGTGTTTATCTGGTCACTTCCTGTCCATTCTCAAGGAATGTTCAAAGCAGAGGAGTTTATCTTTCCGCACCACCCCGCAAGCAGAAAAGTTAAGCAAGATGTAACCTTGCTACTAGAGCTCTGATAATCAAAAATCCAATCTAGCTTTCTCTAGAAAGCTACACAAGAAACTGCTAACTCTGCTTTTCCTTGGGAAGGAGAGGGCAGCTGAGTAAGAGGTGTGAGAGGGACACTTGTTTTTTTCTGTTTTGTATTCTTATTTATTTATTTATTTGTTTGTTTGTTTGTTTGTTTTGTTTGTTTTGTTTATACAAGCACTGTGTACAGTCAGAAGCGCGGAGGGTGAGAGAATTCACCAGAGCCAGAGCGGGGAGCAGAGCAGGCAGAAGGACCGAAGTACACTGCTGAGGGGAGCAGCGGGTGGCAGGAGAGGTCTGCGCGCCATGTGGGACCCTCCTCTGGTGGCCGGGGAGCAGCCGGGGATCGAACCGGCGCCGCAGAGGCCGCGGGCAGCTTCGCAACCCAGCGCTCAACCGCTGCGCCACCGGGGAGGCCCTCTGTTTTGGATTCTTTCATCGTTTTAATTTAACACAATGTAGTTGTAATAACTAATAAAATAAATATAATTCTAACTTAAAAGTGATTCTAGTGGTGGGCCTCCCTAGTGGCGCAAGGGAAGTTTAGGCACCGCACTATGAAGCAATCCACAGCCTCTGCAGCATGAGTTCGATCCCCAAGCCTGCTAAGGAGCAATCCACATGGTGTAGCAGACCTCTCCTGGCTTGCCTGCTGCTCCCCTCAGCAGTGTACTTCTTCGGTTAATCTGCCTGTTCTGCTCCCCACTCTGTCTCTGGTGAATCCTCTCACTCCCTGCATCTCTGGTCTGTACCCCAGCACTTGTATGCATAAATAAATCTTTTTTAAAAAAAGTGATTCTAGTGGTTCCAGGGATTGGTTCAAATTTGGGGAGAACCAGGAGCTGGCTTTGCATTGAGTTTTCTCCTTTAGCTTCCCTCTGACCATGAGGGGTTGGGGTAAGGACAGGAGAATAGACAAAAGTCACTTGGAGTTTCCTGTAGACCTGGCCTTGTGTGGCCCCTGGGCCCAGGTATCTCATCTCAAATTCCTTCCAGTGAGAAGGGCACACCTGCCTCCCTCCTGTCTCCGCCTCCACCATAGACCTTCCCATCGGCATGAGAGTCTGAGTTGGGAAGGGTTGGGTGTGGTTGGCACAAACTGTACCCTCCAGTACAGGGCACTGTGTGTTCACCTGCTTGTGAGCCAGGGCCGCCTGAGTTCACCAGTCTCAGAAGTTGCATCAGCAACAAGCGCTGCTGGGATAGGTCTGAGAGTCATAAAAATGTGCATATGGTCATCCAGAGAGGTCAGGGATGGCTGAGCAGAAAAGCTAAGCCTGGGGTAGAACAGAGCAGATGAAGAAGGACTCACTCATCCCTGGCCTCTACAGTAGGGCCGGCAATAGCCACTGGTCCTGGGCTAGTCCTGAAACTTGTGTTGGCCCCCAGGCTGCAGCCTCACCACAGCTGGTCCTGCCTGAGTACAGTGGCCAATGACATTTTGACCAAACCAGAATGTCTCCGGTCCCTCCCAGATGTTCTTTGGCCCCAGCATGCTTCTACCCCAAACCCACAAGTCTGGTTTTCCCAGTCTCCTCTACTTGCTTCCCAGGCCCCCTAAGACTATATCCTCTGTCAAAGCTGGGTCTCTAGTGTCGAGCAAGCATGCCTCTGGAAGTCTGCTCCCCGCACAGGTGCTCGCTGATGGGACAGAAAGGGCAGTGTGAGGATGTGGGAAGACTCCCGGTTCTGGGCCTCCCTGGTGGCGCAAGGGGTTAAGACACAACCTATTGATACCGGAATTGTCAGGCCTAGTCTCCCAGCCAGGAACGGATCCCAGGCTGCAGGGCAGCGCTGAGCCCCAGCCACTAGACCCCCACGGGTTGGTGTCTCACGAAGCCGCAGCAGGAACTTCGCAGACGCTCAGGCAAGCAAGCAAGAAGAGGCAGGTTTGTTTTGAGAAAGAAAAAGTTTATTGAGGAGAAAAAGAGCAGAAATAAAGTGGGACTCCCAGGCCAGGGAACCAGGCCTGGGAGGGGCAAGGAAGCCAAAGTGGAGTCGTGTCTCAGGGAATATATACCTTCTTTCCCTCATTAAAGCTGCCCCAGTCTCTTTGTGATTGGTTAGTTCTCGGCTGTCTCACTTAATTTGCTACTGAGTGGGGGATCTTCACATTCCTTATCTAACAGCTTTCTCTTTCCCCATTTGTTGCATCTTTAAATTTATGGCCCAGTCCTTTGGATGGACATCCCCACATTGAAGTTAAACAGCTGCCCTTCTAATGTGTCCATAAATTAAACCACTCTCCATTTCTCCAATCTCTGCCTCCCTTTACCACCTGAAGGAAACCAGGACTAGCATTAACAATGTTGTCCTTGGTCCTGGGATGTTTGTTTTTCCTAGTGGAATGGGTTACTTTCCCTTGGTTGTCCTTATCTCTGAAGCCTCCCAAAATTCTTCAGAGGTCCCCTCCTGCACTGTCCCTAAAACTGCCTAATTTCTAGCTTGCCCTGTGCCTCACTATGAAACTATCCACAGCCTCTGCAGCACAAGTTCCATCTCCGGCCTATCAAGGGAGCTACCAACATAGCGCAGCAGACCTCTCCTGTCTCACCTGCTGCTCCCCTCAGCAGTGTATTTCAGTCAGTCTGCCTGTTCTGTTCCCCACTCTGTCTCTGGTGAATCCTCTCACCCTCCCACACCTCTGGCCTGTACCCACTTTTTGTATGCATAAATAAATAAATCTTTGGGGGGAAAAAAAGACTCCCAATTCTGACACTTCAACTCTTTGGCCTTCAGCTGCTTCATCTAGGGTCTCCCTATGTCACACCACTGTCACTAGGATCCTCTGAGGCACTAATTAATGAAGAAGACATTTTGTAAAATGAGGCACACATTTACCATGTTTTGTTGCTATTACATGTTATGTCATGATTCTTAAGCTCTTAGTAAATAGATACTGAATGGATCCTCATCCTGAACTGATGATGTCTCAACGACCCTTGAGAGGGTCATAGGGCCTGGCATGGAGGTGACAGGAGGCCAAAGTCTACTCTTCTAAGGGAGACTTCTCAGGATTTTTTTTATCTTTCCCCCAAGCGGAAGGGGACTGGCATGGACAGAGCCTGAGAGTCAAAAGGTGCCCAGGTCCTCCACTTCCACTTCCCAGGTCCTCCACTTCCCCCCTCAGGGCAGGGCTCTGGGTCCCAACACACCTCAAGGCTGTCCTGGCAGGGCAGTGAGGTTCAGTGCTAGCCCAGTTCCCAGCAAGGCCTACTTGCAGATCCTTAAGGGGTCTTGCTCTGCTTCTTGGAACCAGAGACCCAAAGCTACAGACCTAAAGCAGAGGGAGAATGAACTGAACTGGTGTGTTCTCTAGGACGGGGTGGGGTTAAGAAGCGCTGAATGCCAGAGACAGGCTGACCTCACCAACCCCTGGCCTTGCATCAGCTGCAAAGCTGGCTGCCAGTCCCTGGGAATTAAGCAGAAAGATCCCAGGAGCCTCCTGGCCTTGCCTCTTTCTCTCAAAGAGAGGGTGGCAAGGAGCAGGCCCATCTGGGGCTCCACAGGCCCAGCTGTCCCAGCTCCCAGCTTCCCAGGCAGTGAACAGCCTGTGTAATCAAAGGCAGGCAAAGCTGGGGGCCTTGGGAGATCACCCAGGCTGCCCAAGGTCTCTTGCTGGAAGCTTTCCTAAAAGTGACTGTGTCTCCCAAGTAGGTCTGGGGACTTTGGGGTTGGTTTCTCTCTGACCCCTGACATTGCTACCTTAAAAAATGACCCTCCACCAATAGCTGTGGGGGCTCCAGACACGGGCAGGAAGCGTATTCTAGAGTCTTCCAATGTGGACTTTCATCTCATGCTTGACATATAAATGATTCATCTTAGGGTTGACTGTGACAGAAAGCTCACAGGAGAACTCCTGGTTTTGTGTTCAGGATTTATTGCAACTGTAAATATGCCTCCTCTGCCCTTTGATCCTCTTGGAATGCAAAAGCTTCTGTGTGCAAGGGAGAGGAGTTTTTCTAAGTATAAGTGCAATTGCAGCTCCCCTTTGTCTTTCTTCTTCTGGAAACTTCTCAACAAGGAGATGTGGAATTTAGGGGTGCTCTGGAGAGAACCCAATCACTCTCTGACCAGTGATCTGTCAGCTTCCTGCTCCAAGCCTATTGGGCTACTGCCTGCTGGCAGAACTGAGAGCTATAGACAAAGGAAGGAAGACCCTAGAAGATGCCAGAACAGAGAACACAGGATGGGGGGCAAGAACAAAGAGTTCATGGGGCGGGGAGACCTGCAGCCGCCCTAACCTGTAACTTGGGGAAATAGAACACAGCTGCCTATGGCTCCTCACCTCACGTGTTCAGGAATCTCAGCTATCACTGTTCTGTCAGACCGCCCATCTCTTTGGTCTCTTTCCAAGCTCTCCCCACATCTAGCCCCCATCCTGTCGGTTGTTCTTGGGTTTTTGTTCCTCATCTTTGCCCAATCTGTCCTCCTAACCCCCAGGCCCACATGGAGCCTGCACTGATGCTCTCCTTATCTCAGGACAAACTTCAGGCTATTGAAAACCCACGTTTGCCTTTATAAGCTGTTTCTTCTGGGTTATTGTTTAATCCACAGGGCACTGCACAGGGGGTGGATCTCCCCAAGGAGTATCTAGCAGAACTCAGGCAAAGAGGCAAACTTTGTGGGACTGATCAGGGAGGGGCTGGAAGAGGGATGGAGGCAGGTAGAAAGTGTGGGGGGCAGGCCAGGCTGTGAAAGAGGTATAGCCCAGCGCAGGTTGTGCTTGCCCCAGATCCTGACTCTCTTGGAATGTTGGAATTGGGAAGACCCTTGGAGGCTCTCAAGGGTCTTCCCCTCTCATGGGGTCTAGCAAAATCAAGTGACCTGAAAGTATAATTTAATATAAAAAAAAAGGGGGCCTCCCCGGGTGGTGCAGCGGTTGAGCACTGGGCTGCAAAGCTGCCCGCAGCCTCTGTGGCACCGGTTCTATCCCCGGCCACCGCAAGGGTCCCACATGGCGCGCAGATCTCTCCTGCTGCACCCACTGCTCCCCTCAGCAGTGTATTTCGTCATTCTGCCTGCTCTGCTCTCCCCTCTGGCTCTGGTGAATTCTCTCACCCTCTCGTACTTCTGACTGTACCCAGTGCTTGTATAAATAAATACATAAATCTTTTTTTTTTTTTTAAAAAGGAAGACTTTGATGTCCCATTAATGAATGGTCCCTTTAGTGGAATAATTTTGCTTCAGGAGAAACTCAGAGTGGAGTTTCTCTCTCTTTCTCTTTGTCACCAACTGGTAATGTCATCATTGTGGCCCAAGGGTTCTCTGAAGACCAGTTTGGAAACTTTGAGCACCTGAAGTTACTTCTGCTCCTCAACCAGATTTGCAAAGTAGAGAAAGGGAACTTCTGGGAGACTTTAGATAAAAGCACTCTAAACAACGAAGTATCCCCACAAATGGTCACTGTAGCCTAAGGAAAGCAAGCTCACAGTTGCTGAGTGAGGGGTGCAGGAAGGAGCTCTGCCAGGGGGCTCTGAACTGAGGAGAAGATCTACTCCTGCTGAGCAGACTAGGTAGGTAGATAGAAGGGGAGGGAGGAGGAGAGAGGTGGGTGGTTGACTACTCGCACATCTTCGGCACTTGAGGAGAGGTCTGGGAGTACAGATTCTGTGAAGACAGTGAGTGCGCTGGCTGGCCCGTCTTGATAGAGAAGGACTATTTCATGTGTGCTGATTAGAGGTGCTGAGGGACTGGAGTGACAGTAGGTATGGAGACGGAATGGGATACTAGTTTGGTGCCTGGCACATAGAATGTGCTCAATAAATGTGTGGATGAATAACCAGAATGTGGGGTGTAGTTAATGGTGAATCCAGAGCCAGCCAAGCAAGTCTGAATTCTGGTTGTACCACTGCTCTGTTCTTCAGAAACAAAACCTGACATCCCTGAACTTCAAGGACACAGTGTCTGTAGCAGACAGAGCCTTCTTTACAAATCTCAGAAGTCATACTCCCACAAAGTGAAACCAAAAAGAAAATTCATAGCTCACACAGCTAGGAGGTGCCCCACAGGACCCAGTGTCCCCAAGACTTTTTCTTCCTTGTCTTTGTCTGACTTCTGTAGATAGGGAGGCCTATCTTCTGGAGATAAGGTGGTCGTTTGCAGCCCAAGCTCATAGTTAGAAGGAGGGCTTTTCTCTCTCAGCATCAATATACCCATCCCCGAGGAGGCCTGATGAGCCCTGCTTTGGGCCTAGCCAGACCTAGGTTCTATGGTGACAGAATGGGTAATGATCCTAGGACCCGGGCGATGGGAAAGTCAGGTGGGCATACAAAATAACAATCACAGCACCTACAATGCCTAAAGGTTACATGTATTTGTGAAGGCATGATGGGGAAGAGCCCCTGAAAATAGAGCATACAGGTGGGAACAGAATGGGGTTTGGCCTAGTTATAATTAGGATTCCTGTTAGCTATCAATCATTTTGCTCTACTAGAAGCCAGGCTCTGGTCAGGGTAAGTATATGTTACATATATCATTTCTCACGCTCACAACCACGCTTCAATAGGTATTATCAGCCCCATTTCAAAGGTGAAGAGATGGAAGTTAATGTCACCCAGGGAGTTAGTGACTGAGCCAGATTCAAACTTGGGTCCTTGGGGCTCTGAGCCCATATTTTCACCCAAGGTCAGGCTGCCACTTTAGAAGCCAAAAGCTCACCAATGGTTTGTAGTGCACGCTTGGAGCCCCAGCAGGTGCAGTTCAGCCTGGAGGATAGCCGCAGCTCGCATGCCCTTCCCGGCTGCACACTCCCTCTGCTCCCATGTCCCACAGAACCATCGAGGGCAGTGGAGACAAGCAAATCACGCTGTAATTCATGGGCTGCTTCAGCAATGACATTTCTCCAAGATTTGATCCCTCAATTGGTATCCTGCCTGGAATTTCTAGTATCTAACTTGCTGAGTAAGAGGAAATAAAGAAGGGCTGTTTGGAGGGACACTGACATGGTGAAAAACCAAAGGATTTCATCTCTCACCTGAATTTGGGAAATATCTAGAGCCCCTAAATGTTCTCCCTAGGGGCTTCAATGCTGCTGTTCAGCCCAGTAGGGTGATCCTTCCATTGATAAACCATCCTTCCTGCACTGACTGTTCACAGGTTCAAGAGGGTCCCTTTGCCCACAAACATTATGAAGCTCTCACCTCTGCCCCTCATACCTAAAAGAAACTTGGGACAATAGGATAGGGAATGAACCACATGTGGCTATTTAAATTTAAATTATCAAAAAATTCTACTCTTCAGCCACACTAATCACATTTTAAGTACTCAATAATCTCGTGACGAGTGGCTGCAGTAGTGGACAGTGCAGATACAGAATGTTTCAATTATCAGTGAAAGTTCTACTAGATAGCGCTGAGTTGGGCTTTTTTCTTACAAAGGAAGCCCTGATCGGCTTCCCTGGTGGCACAAGGAGTTAAGCACCGCACTATGAAGCAATCTTCAGCCTCTGCAGCACGCATTCGATCCCCGGCCTGCCAGGGAGCAACTCACATGTCTCTCTCCTGTCTCGCCCTGCTGTTCCCCTCAGCAGTGTGTTTCAGTCAGTCTGTTCTGTTCCGCACTCTGTCTCTGGTGAATCCTCTCACCCCACCCCCCACATCTCTGGCCTGTACCCCAGCTGTTGTATGCATAAATAAATCTTTAAAAACAAAAACAAAGAAAGACCTGATCAAGGAATGTTATCAGATTTAGAGGAATCCAGGGTAGACTCAACCCATTCAATGCCTCTTTCCACAAATATTTGGTACCTACTGTATTCTAGGCTCTGAATACACACCAGTGGTAGCAGTTGTTCCTTTCCTGGGAGTGAAGAGGCAATTGCTAAGGAGGGCCTAATCCCCAGTTGGGGATTCAGGAAGGCTTCCTGAAATGGGGAACATCTAAGCACTGACCTGCAGAAGGAGGATGCACTCCCTAAGCTGAATTGCTCCCCAGACTAAGTCCTTTTTGGCCCTGGGTCACTGACTATCCCTGCTGCTAGCTCTGTTTCTCTTCTCTTTTTACCCCAGGGTGGGAAGAACAGAAGCTAGTTCCTTGAAATTAGTCCCCAGCTGGGACCAAGTAGAGACTCCCTGTTAATGCCATTGTAACAGGGTGGTCCCCAGGAAAGGGGGAGGTTCCCTGCCCCACCCAAGGGAGGGTGGAGCTGAGCAGGAAGAGGAGAAGCTGCAGAAGAGACTGAGGAAGGAGCAGGATGGAGCCTAGAGACACGTGAAGAAACTGCGCTTGTCTTTTGGTCGTGGACTGGGTGACACAGATGTGAGTGAGACCCGTGGGAAGGTGACAATGGCAGCTTTTGTCTTGATTTTGATTTTGCTCTTTTCCTTCCGGGCTTGTCTGGTTGTTTCTGGCCCTTTTCTGTGGGTCCCCACTGGAAGATGCTTTAGACTTGTGGCAGGCTTTGGGGCCTTGTTCTGGGCCGATCCATTTGGATGGAGTTTTACCCACGAGGGGATGGGTAACTTTGGGTGCTTCATTTAGAAACTAAATTCTTTGCCTAACCTGTATTGTTTCCTAATTAAAGTTCCTTCCCATTAAAGTCTCCTATGTTTTGTGTTAATGCGGCGGATGGCAGAACCCATTTAGAATAGGCAGGTTTGCGGGGCTTGGGCTGCCCCTCTCCCTGTCCTATAACACCATGAACTCAAGAGCCCTGTGCTATAGGGCCTCTGCATCCCTCCTCTCCCTCTCCCCACACCCCCAACTCCAAGGACATATGGCCTTAGGGCTAGGTGAATTCAGAGCTCATTAAAAACAACAACAACAACAAAAAAAAAAACCGGTCCTAGGGTCTTTGTTGGCACAGGGTGGAGGGCTCCACAAGAGAAGTCAAACCTGCAAATCTGGTAGGGTGTGCAGGAGTATGATTGTATCCTGAGGCCCAACCCAAGGTGAGTTCCCCACCTTCCAGTCCTAGGAGTGTAGAGGAGAAAGAAGGGAGTGTAGAGAAGGGCCATCCCATCCAGGGCCTAGAGGGAGCCAGACAGATTAATAGAGCTGAGGGGGGTTATCTTGGGGTCTCCTATACCCCAGTTTCTGCTAAAGCCCCCAGCAGCTAATCCTTTCTCACATAGCAGCACCCACCCTACTTACCCCACCCTCTGCCAACTGAACCCATCCTGCTGCCTCTTCCTGGTGCCCTGGCCACAACCCTCTGTGATATGAAAGTGGCCATTCCCCTGTATGATCATTTGGGAGAGAGCAGCTAGAGAGCCATCAGTGCCCTCAGGCCCTGCACTGTCTTCTAAGTTTTACAGGGAATGCCCCACTGAAGGCTCCCAACCACCAGCTAACTGCAAGAGGACTATTATCTTCGCCTCTGCTACAGTAATTACGGTTTGGAGAAAGTAACTTGCTGGAGCCAGCAGTGATGGAGTCAACCAGCTCTGGCCAGCGTGTACCAGAAATCATCAGGCTTCGCCCTTGCATTTCAGTGTCCCTGGGGCATGCCCTCCTCGGACACCCCCCCACCCCCATCGCTGCTCTCTCCAGGGCTCCCCCAGCATCAGCCTTCGTAGGCTCGGGCGACTTCCTGCCCCACCAGGGTCTGGGGTCGGATGGGCCGGGGTCTGAGCCAGGGCCCAGGCTGGGGGTAGGGTCCTCCGTGCCAGGCTGAGCTCTAGGAGGCCGCAGAACAGCCCTTTGTTTCTCGGAGCTCGCAGCTTCTGCGGAGTCACGGTCACATGGCGCTTCCGGCACGGGGTGTTCCGGGCGCCCAGCCAGGCCGGGGAGAGGGTGCCGGCAGGGGGACGCTCCGCCCCTCGGCCCAGCCGGGCGCAATTCGCCTTCCTCGCTCTCCCGCGCGCCCGCCCCGCCTGCCTGCAGCGCCGGCCTTCTGGGAGCCCCAGTCCTGGATCCTTGGCCGGGCCTCCCAGGCTACGCCCTGTTGGGCCAATCTGCTTCTTGTGTTCCACTCCACCACGGCGCCGTCCTTAGGTTCTGAGCCTGGGACTTGTGCGTCCAATATCCACTTGTTTCCTGGGGTTCACCTGACTCCCCTGCCCTACACATCCCCCCAGTGCGCAGTCAGGCTCCTCCCGCCCAGGTGGAACACTGTAAGGTAAATTGGCGGTGGATTAAGAACTTAATTAACTCCGTTTTCATCATTTACTGGGGTAGGACAGACAGACAGCATTGAGCCCTCCCTGCCAGGACACCCACAAAGAAAACCAAACCAGCTAGGTCTTCCTTCCAGGGACCCTTTAAGGGCAAAAGGCTCAGTCAGGGGGCATGAATGAGGTTTGCCCTTCCTGCCCTGGTCTGGCCACCTCTGCTCTGCACTTCCATCATGGAAATAGCTTTGGGACATCCTTTTCCCCTTAACACATCTATGCCCTGGGATACTTGAGAAACCTTGGAGCTAAACGCAGGCTACTGCTTCTTGCAGTCGATTCCACAACTCATTCAACGAACATTTATTGAAAGTGATCAACATGCAGGGTGACCAAGTCCCTCCCAGATGCCAATTCTGTTTTAAGCCCCCAAGAGAATGAGAGGATTCTCTCTGTGTGCAGGCAGTGCTGATGCTGTCCCCCTGCCTCTCAGCTGCCTTGAGGAGCTGGCCGCTCTAGGCCACCACTAGGTCTTCCTCCAGAGTGGCTTGGAAGGCTGCTCTAGAAAACAGGGCAGACACAGCCTTTCCTGGAGCCTGGGACTGGGGAACTGGCCTGGAGACGCAGCAGGGCCTGCATTCACCCAGGCTCTGAGTGAACATGGGCTGGGGTCTTGGGGACCCTTTCTGTCTCTGGGCAACTCATACTAATGCCTCCATGGGGGGCTGTGGGGACTGGGGCAGGGGGCGGGATTGGAGGGGCAAAAACGTGGCAGTGGAAAGGAGGAGACAGCCCGAGGAGCAAACTATGGAGCCAGAGTAGCTGTGCACATCCACTGTGCGGTTAGGGCTTAATGGGGAAGAGCAGGCAGGTGAACTGCCGGCTGCCGCTGTGTCTGTCCACCAGGGGCAGGGGGTGCTGCGTGTAGTGCTCAATCATGGCGGCCACGGAGGAGAAAAGCTGGACAGGGAGAGAGGGGATCAGTGAGTTTCCTGAGCCTTATGTGGAGAGAAACTTCCTAGAGCTCTGGCAAGGACAGACATTTTTCTAAATATTTTTTTTTCCCTTTTGCCTCATGAAGCTCCCCTGCCCGACTCTGGGCCTCCTGTGATTTTGCTGTGACTGCAGCCACGGGCATGTTGTAGGCCAGCTTCATACTTCCAAGGCCAGATGGAAATAACTCTGGGGCTGCGCCTCTGCTCTGGTCCTTTAGCTTAGGAAGCTGAGTGTGGGTGACTAGTCTGTTTCTTGTTCTTGGCACAGACAGCAGTCTTCACTACCTGGGCCTCATCGTCCTCCCAAATGGCTTCATTACAGCACAAGTGCCTCCACCTGGGTCCATTCAGCCTGAGCCATGCAGGAGGGGTACTCCCCAGAGCAGACTTCTGAAGGAGTTCAGGCTTCTGAAGGAGTTCAGGATGCTGACTCCTGCCACTTCCACCCACTCCAGAAAAAGAGAGTCTGGATTTTTCCCTTAGTAAGTGCTCCTGGCTCCACCCAAGGTACAGCTGTGTGCACACCCACGACCCTTCAGGCCCCTACAGTACCTACCTCTTCGTGGTTCCTGCCCTCTCGGCCCAGAGCATAATGGCGCCCACCATCCAGCCGCCGGATGGGAACGTTGAAGACCCGGCCATGGAGAAGCACTGCCAGGGTGAGGGTTTGGGAGCCATGTGGCTCTGAGCTAGGGCGCACGGTGTAGGCCCCATCCTGTGAAGGAGACCCCAAGCATCAAGTTTATCTTTCAAGAGACCACCTGACAGCTCTGACCACCCACTTTGCCTGCTGCTCCCTCCCACCCCGCCCCCCAGCCAGCACATAAGCAGAAGTTTCTGAGAAGGCACAAGGGTCTATTGTTGCCCACCTTTTGGAATCGTAGCAGGACATTCTCGACAGCTTGACGGTCGCAGTTCCCGGAGTACCATGGTTGATGCAGCAGACTGCTGTCCTGTGTAGACACACAGCCACTCAGAGACGTGCCAGGGCATGGGGGCGGGGAGTGGAGAACCCCAGGTTGCAGATATACGTGTTCACGTCTGCCTTCCCCAGACTGACTCCTCAGAAGCTGATCAAAGATGCACCCATGCCTGGATTTCAAAACCACGCCTGGTGTCCCCTGCAGTGGTGGACACGGCCCAAGAGAAAATCCCAGGCCTCCTGCCCAGTGTTCTCCCACCCCTCCTCACCTCAGCAGCCGAGGTGCTCCAGGTGGAGGCTATAGAGGAAAGAGAGGATCTCATTCCTGCTGCAAGAAGCAGATCAGAGAGTTAGCATGGAGGGAATTAGGCAGAGGAGGTCTCCAGCCCAGCTGTGGGGGTTCAGAGGGCACAGGCGGGTGCCTACAGGCCTGAAGCCCAAAGTATGGTAGCCAATGCTTTCTCCTCTCCAGGTCTAGGACTCACCAGCGAGGTCACGCACGACCTCCAAACAGGCAGTGTTCTTGAAATGTCGCCTGAGAGTTCCCCGCTTTGGTGAAAACCCTAGAAAATGCCCAAAGAGGTCCCTTCAGGCCTGCTCTTGGCTTAAATCAATGCTGGAGGCTCGCCCTCAGCAAAGTGGGGCCTGAGACTGGGTGGGACTCTGTGGCCTGCAGGGCTGTGAGTCGGGTGGATCCTGTGGCCTGCAGGGCTGTGAGTGGGGTGGACCCTGGCATGACTGCCTGGGTTCATGTTGAGGATGCCTGTACTCACCTTTCGAGGTGGCATTCACTGCTCCCTGGGACACAGGAGGTCTGGTCAGAAAAGACTTGGCCCTGTAGGTCTGCTCCCCTGAGCCTTAAGTCCCACTTTCCCCCCACCTCTTCCTCCCCCACTCCCTTCCTCTCTTCCTCCCTTCCCAGCAAACTTCTCCCCATCCGCCAGCCTCTTACATTCTTATCTTCTTGGAGCTGTACCATGGCCCTGTGGGGAACAAAATGGAGAGTAGAACTTAAGGTGTTATCTCCTCCTCTTCTCCCAGAATCAGGGCTGGGAAAGCCTGAGTTGGTGCTGTCATGCGTGTGCCCTCATGCTCTCTCACACACACACTTGGTGGGTCACTCACCTGGGCATCACTAATGTCCTTGGCATAGTGGCTGGGGGTATCAGAACTGGGGAGCTCGGAGTCCGAGTCAAAGCTGGGACTGAAACAGAGAGGGCAGACTGGTCTAGGTACCAGGCAAAAAAATCCATGTGGGCTTGGGCGGACTGAGGATAGCTGCAGGGTCTGCTAATTCTCTGCAGCTTGGACTTTTTAGGAGTCCATACAACCAGCTGGGAAGCCCACAGAGCCCTTGGTCTAAGGGATTAACTCCCTTGTGGGCACAGTGTGGGCCAACCTGGATCAGAAGTGGAAATGCAGATATCCATGGGGTGTCTGAAGGCAAGTATGTGTTGGTGAGTGTGGAGAGAAGACAAGGGAAGAGGATGGAGCCAGGAAAGGAAGTCAGACTATGGGTAGCTGAGGGCCTTAGGGCAGGATGGATCTGAGGTGGGGGAGGTGTTCACCTGGACTGGGCTCACACTCCAGGTAGATGTCTTCATCGGGTTTCTTTCGAGAGTCTGGCACCTGAAGTAGGGCGGGGTATGTGGTCCCCAGGGTTTGACAAGTGAGTAGGAGAGATGAGGGGCCATCACTTGGGGGCAGGGGAGCTATGGGTACCTCACTCTCCCCTCATAAAGGGTCCTCTTTCTGGGAGCCGGCTGGAAGGATGAAAACTGTTCCTTTGCCTGGGAAGGGCACCTCATGAGCACCTCCCCTTCTTTCTGGGGTGACCATAGGACCCAGCTCTCAGAGAATGTGGGTGTCCAGGAGGAGCTCTGGGTGGCACCTTGGGGAGGACAACTGGCTTACACCCTGGCAGGGGCCTGCGGCAGGCAGAGGGGGCAGGGGTCTGCTTTGGGCCTTTCTTCTTGGTTTCAGGGATATTTCCTGTCCTTCCCACAATGCCCTACCCCCACAACCAGACCAACTTCTTTGCCAGAACCCTAGAGTGTGAGGTGGGGAATGAAGGGCCACTCACCACTTTGGCTGGTGCACCCAGTTCTAGAAGGAAAAATCAAACCACTAGTCATGAGTAGGAAGAAAGGAATCCAGTGACACTTAGGCTGGAAGAGTGGCACATCCTTGGAAGTTATCTGAGGAGATCCTCATAGTCAGGAAAAGGCCATGCTCACCCCTAGTCACCTTACTTCACACCCCCAGTGGTGTTGCCTGTCTTGATTTCATGACTGATTTGCCAGGCATGGCTCCAAATGACTTTGGGCTGTTCCAAAACTCAAAACCACCCTCAAGGTCATGAAGTTTACCAATCACTGAGCGTAATAAAAATGAATGTGCCTCAAGTTAGCTTTTGATCTTGGATTCTTTGATTTAAGGAGGGGCGAAAAGCTCCCCCTTCTAGGTCCATTTCATACAAAAATATGCTGCCTGGGTTCCCTCCCTGTTCCAACATCCTTGGTTATAGTGTCACAGGCCTCATGGCACTTAGCATGGAGGAAGTCTCTGGACAGTGGTGGCAAAAATAACATGGGTGGACTCAGAGGTCCAAAAGGACCCCTTTGATTGGGGATGACACTCGGATGCATTTCAATAGTGAAGGTCCTCCAGGCAGTCCAGGCGGCCCTTCAGACCTGTCCATCCTGGGTGTCCCTCGCCTGACCACAGCTCATGCAGAAGGCACCTGGGAATCAAGAATTCTGCTTCTGTGTGACCTCAGGCAAAGCACTGCATGTCTCTGGGCTTCCTTCTCCTCCTCCCTGCCTTAGGAAGGCTCAGCAGGTAAAAAGTGAGCAAGGGCTGGGAGAGTCAGGGACCAGGGAAAGCTTGAGAGCAAGGAGAGATGCACTCAACACCATCCTGAGCTGCTGGGATTCCCTTCTCAGGCCAAGGAGTGGGTGGGTTTCAGAAAGAGAGTGAGTGGGCCTTAGAAAGAGATGGGACATCCCATCACCTTGCCTCCCAGAGGGCTGTCCAGGCTTCACACGCTCCCTCAGGCTTTGCTGCCTTGTCTTCATCTGTGGGCACAATGGGGCAGTGAGGGAAAACCGGGTTGGGGGTGGGTAGCGGTTATGGAGGGAGAACCGACACAGCAGGTGGGCAAAGATGGTGGGGTGGGAAGCGGTGGCTCTGCTTATATCTATGAGCTTCAACCACCCCCCCAATAGCACCCCACTAAAACACTAGAGTTAATGAACAAAGGAGGCAACTCTTCCGTGACCTCTATTCCACGGCCTCCATTCCGGGACTCTTCCTTTGTCGTATTCTTTCACTGTTTTTCTTTATATTGTAGTAAAATATAAGACAAAAGCGGTAACTTTCCCAGCCCATAACGGGGTCACCGCGAGGGTGAGAGCTGGCAGTGACTGACAGCTGAGAGGGACCTCACTGTAGGCAGAGAGGGGTCTTCTCGCCCAGGGTCCAGGGAGAGGCAGCTGGGCCTGTGCCTCACCCCCACTCACCCACCCCCTTGGGCGACCTGAGCGAGGCTGGGGTGATGCTGCCGGGAGAGGGGTTGGCCAGGGTCAGCAGGTGGGAGGAGCGACAGCTGACAGGGTTCCATCGTCTGACTGGCAGGTAATTTTTCAGCGGCCTTTGGGATGCAGACGGCGGGAGGGGGTGCGGAGCGGGGTTGGGGGGAGGAGCCTTCCTAATGAGGTGCCTCTTAGATTTATTCCCTGGGAATTGGTGGCCTGGGGCAGAGCAGGTAGGGAAGGGGGCACTCATGGGGAGGCTGCTCACCGTTGAGGGCTGTGGTGCTGGTGGTGACCTGGTTGGGCCCAGAGGGCCAGGGAGGTCTGGAAAGAACCCCAACATTGTGGGTCGGTGGGTTTCTCCCACGGAGGTTACCATTTTCCTCCCGCCCCCCACCTAGCCTCTATTTCCTCCTCCCTTCCTCGCTCTCTTCCCCGCCTTCTGGCTTCCCGACCGCCCAGTCTCCATGGCAACTGGAGGCGGCCAGCTTCCCTGCCCCCACCTGGCCGCACCCCAGAGTGTGTTGGTGGGACGCCTGCGGCAGCCCCGCTCTTGCTCTGAGAGGGCTGGGATCTCCGAGTGGGCAGCCAGGCCCTAGGGACCTTGTGGGGCCTTCAGCTTTCCTGCTGTTACCCTGGTTACATCCCCTTCCAGGCGCCTCTCCCCTTCCCACTCTCTCCTAGTCTCTGCTCCTCCTTTTCCCCCCACCCTGTCTTTCCCTCCCTCCTTTACCATCGCATTCTCCTAGGCCTAGAAGCCTCAGCAATGCCAGCTGAGGCCTCCGGTCCCTGCACCAGAGCAGACAGAGATAGGAGAGGTAAGGCCAGCGCCCCCTTCTCTTGTGGGGGCCCTCCTGCCCTCACCCAAGTACAAAGAATCCTCCTCAGTGCCAGGAAGGTGGGCAGGAGCTAGAGTGAATGTCAGGGCCTCACAGGGGGGCAGTTCATATTCATCCTCGTCAGCGTTTTCCTCCTGCTGGTCCTTCTGGAAGGGGTGCTGCGTACGATTATGGAAGAGCTGTGGGACTAGCCCAGTAGTGGTGGCTGCCTCATCCTGCCCCACCCCAGGCTCAGCCGCTGAACTTACCTTTTGTCTCCAGGATCTCTGGCCATGCAGAGGAGATGGGTAGGGGGCATCTTCCTCCCAAGCTGGAGAGTCTGAACAAGAGACTTGAAGAGACTCGCTTCATTTCCTCCCAGCAACGTCCACTTCTACCATGCCTTGCCCCTCTCCGCTAGATACTAACCCATCCACACTCACATATTGGGACTCAATGTTTCATTCATCTCGCAGGGAACATTCATAACGGGAATTTCTAACACTGAAATGCTTAATATTTCTAAGCAGGGCCAGTGAGGTAGACATTTTGGAAACAATGGAGTCTTCCAGCAAGCTGCCTGTTCCACTGAGTCTCCCATCCATGTACCCCTAATTCTGACTACAACAGGTGGAAGACCTAAGCCCCAGTGACTTAGTAGAGCTGAACTACGATGGGCGGGAGGTATCCAGATTACTCGGGAGGGGGGCTCAACTTAGAGGGAACCCCATTCTGTTGGGCCCCTCTTACCCGCTGTGTCACTTACCTACATGTCTGGGGGGTGGAATGGGTGGTGGCCCCAACCTGCAAGCAGACTCTAGTCAACTCTGCCCAAGGGGCCCTTGAGTTTGTGTCAGCCAGACACTGTGCAACTCCAGGATGTCCACATCCATAACGATGTGAATGGCATCCTCTGGAGTGGTGGGACAGACTGGGACCAGGGAAGCCAGTGGTGGGATGGAGGGGTGGGAGGATGTGAAAGGTCTCACCAGGTGGGCAGGGAGGGCTTGGCCTGAGCCAGCAAAGCTCGTAGGATGACTGTGCCCGGGAAAGGAGTGGGGGAGGCAGAGGTAAGAGAGGGAGAGGAAGGCGGAAGGAAAAAGAGCCTCAGTACTCACCAGGGCTTGCTGCCACTGTGCTTGTCCTGGAAGAGAGTCAGAGAAGGGAGTAAGTGGATGGTCAGTGCAGCTGAGCCCCCCAGGAGTGGGCAGTTCTTTGCACCTGGGCTGCCCCAGACCCAGCTCTTACCATGACCACGGTGAAAGAGCTCTGTGTCCTGGAGCCCAAGCTCTGCCACAAATAACCTGGAGACAGGGCCCTATTGTTCCCATCATTTGCATCTCCCAAGCACCAGGAAGGTGGGCCTGTTGTGGCCTCCACCCCCTGACCAGCTTCACTCATAGCAATTCCAGGGTCTAGTCCCAGATCTCCCAACATTGCCTCCCACAGCTTTGGTCTCTAATCCCTCTGTGCACCCCCCTCTCCTTCCCTAGAAAGAAGAGCTCTCCCCTACACATCCAGGCCCAAAAAGCTGCACCAGGGCTCAAAGGTCTCTTTAGCAATCTGATCCATGTCCCCTCTTCCCAGAGACTCAAACTTACCTCAAGACCAGCTAGATCAAGTTCTTTCCCAACTCCCAGAAGACATGACATTAATTAATGGGCAGATGCAATTAAAAACAGGAGCTTGTCCTTGCAGCACTTTTTTTTTTTAAGATTTATTTATTTATGCATAAAAGAGCTAGTGTGTAGGCTGGCAGTGTGGGAGGGTTAGAGGATTCACCAGAGACAGAGTGGGGAGCAGAACAGGCAGATCTACTGACATACACTGCTGAGGGGAGCAGCAGGCGAGACAGAGAGATCTGCTGCGCCATGTGGGTTCCTCCCTGGCTGGGGATTGAACTTGTACTGCAGTGGCTGCTCACAGCTTCATAGTGCTGAGACTTAACCCCGCGTGCCAACAGGGAGGCCCTGCAGACACTTTTCTTAAACTTTTTCTGCCTGCTGTCATTTGCTGGTGAGTGGTGATCAGTTAATGAAGGTTCAGAAATTGCTTTGATGGTTCCTTTTATGATGGATATGTTTATTCATTCAGTAAGTATATGTCGAACATTCACTATATGCCAGACACTGTTCCAGGTGCTGAGATGGCTGTAGGAAATTTAAACAGGCAGGCATTACATGTGTCTTGCCTCACTGGGTTCTAACAATAGCCTTGTGATACAAGTACAGGTATCCTCCACTTTTTTTTTTTTATAAAAGATTTATTTATTTATACAAGAACTGGGGTAGAGGCTAGAGGCGCCAAAGGGTAAGAGAATTCACCAGAGGCAGAGCAGGATGCAGAACAGGCAGATTGACTGAAATACACTCCTAAGGGGAGCAGAGGGCGAGAGAGGAGAGGTCTGCCATGCCATGTGGGTATCTCCCTGGCTGGCTGGGAATCGAACCCATGCTGCAGAGGCTGTGGACAGCTTTACAGTGTGGCGCTCAACCTGCTGTGCCACCGGGGAGGCATTCCCCCACTTTTTGAAAGTTCATTTAGCTACTTTGCTTTTATGAGAGACCTACATTATTAGTACTTGTGTTTGCTAACTGAAAGTAATCCAAAAAGGATTTTTATGGTTAAAAAAAGAAGAGTTCAGTTTCTTTGCTTTAAGGGTAAGCTGAAACACCTTTATAGGAAAACTACTTTCATAGAGTGGGGGAAACCTGTGCTAGCTTTAACCCTGCATTTCAAATGAGAAAACTGACTATATTCATTAGCTCCCATCATAAAATACTACAGACTCAGTGGCTTAAACAATAGAAATTTATTTTTTCACTGTTCCGGAGACTAAAAGTCCAAGATCAAGCTGTTGTCAGGGCTGGTTTCTGGTAAAGCTCTCTTCCTGGCATATAGACAATCAACTTCATGTAGCGTTTCTTCTGAGCAAAGGTGGAGAGAGATCTGTGGTGTCTCTTCATTAAGGACACCAGTCTCACAGAATCAGGGCCCTACCTTATGACCTTGTTTAACTATTTTTTAATATATGTATATATTTATTACATCATACCCGTTTAACTTTATCTCCCTAAAGATCCTATCTCTATGCTTCAACAATACAGGGGTTAGGGTTTCAAAAGAGTTGTGGCCATATTCTCACTGGGGGCCTGAAAAATTGAGTGATTTCTTCCAGATCACATAAGTAGTAAGTGTTGGAGGTAGGGTACTACCTAAGGCCTGCCCAACCCAGAGCCTGTGCACTAATCACTGAGTAGCCTATGCCTCATCTAGGATTGGGTCCTGACCTTTAATGGGTCAGTGACTTCCAGATTCTCTGTTGTTTGAGTGAATTTTGGAACTGTGACCTCTGAGAAGTGCTGTTAAAGAGTTGTTGTTTGTCTGATTAAGCTGAAGAACAAGGGCCTCCCTGGTGGCCCAAGGGGTTAGTCTCAGCACTATGAAGCTATCTGCAGCCACTGAAGCACGAGGTCGATCCCCAGCCAGGGAGCTGACACACATGGCGTAGCAGACCTCTCTTGACTTGCCCGCTGCTCCCCTCAACAGTGTATTTCAGTAAATCTGCCTGTTCTGCTCCCCACTCTGTCTCTGGTGAATCCTCTCACACACCCCACACATACACCTCTGGCCTGTACCCCAGTTCTTATATGCATAAATAAATAAAAATAAATCTTGAAAAAAAGGGGGGTAGGAGCCCATGTGGTGCAGTGGGAAAAACAGAGCCAACAAAAGCAAAGACACAGTCCAGGCCTGGAGTCAGAGCCTGGGTCTACTCCCTGCTCTCTATTCCCTAGCTCACCTTTGTTCCACATAAGGCAGAAAACTTCCTTCACCCAAAGGACCTCCTAGGGGCCAGAATCAGCAAGTCAAAGTCAGCAGGAGGATCTAGACACCACCCTAACTGCAAACCCCAAACTGAGCAGGTCCCCCAGTTCATACTGCCCTTGCCTCAGCCACACCCTCCCTCTGTTCAAGGCTTTGCATAGGCAAATGCCAGGGCAAGGGTAAGCCACAGGGGCCCAGGTAGAGGTGGAATCCATGCCATCTGGGGGGAGGCACTGACCAGGACAGATCAGGGAGAAGGGGAAGGAAGGAGGCCTGCTGCATGGCTCGGTCCCAGCCCAGCCTGCCCTGCAGGACTAGACTTCATGTTAACTGCACAGGCTGATTTGGACATCCTTTCTCCGTCTTCGACACAGGAATGCTTTGTGTGTAACCACAGTCCCTTGGGATGAATTCCTAGAAGAGGAATTACTCAAAACTCATGCTTTGAAGGTATCCGTGCCCCACTGTCTGCATTACCCGATGCCTGTTTTGTAGTCCTTCTACAGCACAAGCGATTCTCTACTTTCCAGATCTCAGCTACCAATCTTCAGTGAGGACATGTCACCATGTACAGGCCCAGGGTAGTCTAAATCCATTCAAATGAAACAAACAACTTGATAGAACAGTGTTTCCCCTGTTTGCATGATCATAAGAATCATTAATGAACTTGTTAAAAGTTAGATTCCAGGGCCTCCCTGGTGGTGCAGGGGTTAAAGTCTCAGCACTATCAAGCTATCACCAGCCAACTGCGGCCTGAGTTTGATCCCTGGCCAGGGAGCTAACCCACATGGCACAGCAGACCTCTCCTGTCTCGCCTGCTGCTCCCCTCAGTAGTGTATATCAGTAGATCTGCCTGTTCTGCTCCCCACTCTGTCTCTGGTGAATACTCTCATCCCCCACACCTCTGGCCTGCACCCCAGCTCTTGTATGCATAAATAAATAAATCTTTTAAAAAATTACAATAGGGGCCTCCCTGATGGTGCAGGTGGTTGAGCGCCGCACTGTGAAGCTGTCTGTAGCCTCTGCAGTGTGGGTTCGATCCCGGCTGGTTGGCGAGAATCCCACGTGGCGAAGCAGACCTCTCCTGTCTCGCCCACTGCTCCCCTCAGCAGTGTATTTCGTCAGTCTGCCTGTTCTGTTCCCCACTCTGTCTCCAGTGAATCCTCTCACCCTCCCGCGCATCTGGCCTGTACCCCGGTTCTTGTATAAAAATAAATAAATCTTTAAAAAAAATACAATAAATAAGTCTGAGATTCCAGGCTTTCCCTATGATCTTAAAAAGTGGATCCTCAAAAAAAAAAAAAAAAAACAGACACACAGATCAATGGAATAGAATGAGGCCCGAGAAATAAATCCACATGTGTATGGACAGTTGATCTATGACAAAAGAGCCAAGAGTATACACTGGAACAAGGGAAGCCTCTTCAATAAATGGTGATGGGAAAACATGACAGCCACTTGCAAAAGATTCAGGCCACTATCTCACACGATACACAAAAATCAATTCAAAATGGATCAAACTTGGGTGTAAGACCCAAAACCATAAAATACATAGAAGAAAACATAGGCAAAACACTTCATGACACAGTCTTCAGTGATGTCTTCGCGTATTCATTTCCAATAGCAAGGAAAACAAAAGAGAAATAAACAATTGGGACTACAGTAAAGCAAAAAGCTTCTGCACAGTGAAAGAAACTAATTAAAATGAAAAGACACCTTACTGAATGGGAGAAAATATTCACATATCATACATGTGACAAGAAGCTGTTATCAAAGATTTACAAAGAATTTATACAACTCAACAAAAAGCAAACAACCCAGTTTAAAAACAGGCAGACGTGTTAAATAACACTTTTACAAAGAAGACATACAGACGCCCTACAGTCACATGAAAACAATGTTCATTGTCACTTATCATGAGGGAAATGCAAGTCAAAACCACCAGACAAAACTTGTGATACCTGGGCCACCCTGGTGGAGCAAGGGGTTAAGCACAGCACTGTGAGATCTCTGCAGCACAAGTTCGATTCCCGGCCAGGGAGCTAACTCACATATGACACAGCAGGCCTCTCCTGTCTCTCCAAGTATTTCAGTAAATCTACCTGTTCTCCTCCCCACTCTGTCTCTGGTGAATCCTCTCAACATCCCACACCTCTGGCCTGTACCCCAGTTCTTCTATGCATACATCTTTAAAAAAAGGTGGGAAGGGAGAATTTTCTAAACATGAAGTTAGAGGCAAGTGGTAGCGGTGACATGTTGGCAGGCATGGCATGAGGGGGAGGGGTGAGAAGACTGGGAGTGGAGATGAAGATCTTGTGGAGGGTAAGGGAGTCCTCAGGACATGTTTAGCTGATCAGGAGGTCTAGGAGAGATCCTCTCCTAGGGGAGAGGCCTGAGGCCACTTAAATTCTGTCTGTGATTGGACAAGGTTCATGACAGGAACAATCTGGAAAGAGGGCAATTGGTGGTAGGGAGAAGGGGCCCTCTGGGCTGACCAGTGAATACTGGGGCTGGTTAGCACAAGCAGGAAAAGACCTCTCTCCTCTTCCTGGGCCTGCTGCCCTTTCCAGCCTGCTGACTCAGCTTATTCTGGTGGCAGCTGTGATGGGTAATGAAGGGCCAACATCAGAGGAACAACTAAGCTTCCTAAGAGGAGTCTCTGGCCGCTGTCCTTTATTGCTGTAGCTTCAGAGGTTTGTGTCAGACCCTCCCTCTACCTCCCACAGAAAGGGAACACAAAGCCTAGGGTGTTATCTCTTGGTCTTTTCTGGAAGACAGATCATTAGCTTTCATCAGATTCTCCACTGGAGACTGACTCCTGAGGGCAGCTTTCTTTGGCCCCTGGCTGGCTCGCCCCTGCCTCCCTGTGGCCCTGCCTGGGTAGTGTGTCTCTGTCCTCCACACCCTGTCCTTCCCTGTTCCCAAAGCTTTGCTCAGAGCTGACCTGGTCATGTCACAGCTCTGCCTGAAACCCTTGAGCAACTCCCCATGACTCCCTGACTGGACACCAAATACCTGCTGTTCTTTGTAGGATCAGGCCCCTCCCTACTTCTTCAGCCCCAGCTCCTCCATGTCCCATTCCCCAATCCCCCACTCACACTCACCTTCTCTCTGGAGTTATGCCATGATGGAGTCCCAGGTCCCAGGTCCCAGGTGGCCTATTTTGCACCATGTTGACTTGAGGAAATTTCAGTTGGGAGAAATTCAGATCTTTCTTCAGCCCTTAGCGAAGATAATAATGAGGTAGGGCGCTCAATGCAGAGCAAAACACAGTTAGGGAAAAAAAGAAGAAGAAAGACAAAGAAAAGGAAAAAGGATTTTTTTCCTGGGCCTCCCCGGTGGCTCAGCAGTTGAGCGCTGGGTTGCGAAGCTGCCCGCGGCCTCTGTGGTGCCGGTTTGATCCCCGGCTGCTCCCAGGCCACCGGAGGAGGGTCCCACCTGGCGCGCAGACCTCTCCTGCCGCCCGCTGCTCCCCTCAGCAGTGTACTTCGGTCCTTCTGCCTGCTCTGCTCCCGCTCTGGCTCTGGTGAATTCTCTCACCCTCCCGTGCTTCTGACTGTACCCAGTGCTTGTATAAACAAAACAAACAAACAAACAAATAAATAAATAAAACATGCCTCTATTAAAAAAAAAAAGGATTTTTTTCCTATGTATGTTATATTCCCAAAAAATTTCCAAAAAGGGCCTCCTTGGTGGCGCAAGGGGTTGAACACTGCACTTTGAAGCAATCCACAGCCTCTGAAGCACGAGTTCAATCCCTGGCCGGCCAGAAAGCAACCCACATCGCACAGCAGACCTCTCCTGTCTTGCCCGCTGCTCCCCTCAGCAGTGTATTTCAGTCAATCTGCCTGTTCTGTTCCCTACTCTGTCTCTGGTGAATCCTCCCAGCCCCTGCACCTCTGGCCTGTATCCCAGTTCTTGTATGAATAAATAAATATTAAAAAAAAAGAGAGAGAGAGAAGTGTTGGGTGGTCTCAGGATAACTGTTACTAGGCATTAAGAAGAGTACTGCCAGGGCCTCCCTGGTGGCGCAAGGGGTTAAGCACCACACTATGAAGTAATCTGCAGCCTCTGCAGCATAAATTCAATCCCCAGCCAGCCAGGGAGCAGCCTACATGGCGCAGCAGACCTCTCCTGTCTTGCCTGCTGCTCCCCTCAGCAGTGTATTTCAGTCAGTCTGCCTATTCTGTTCCCCAGGGCATGGAGGAATCCTCTCACCCTTCAAACCTCAGGCCTGTACCCCAGTTCTTGTATTCATAAATACATCTTTTAAAAAATTGCCCATCCATTCATCTCTGCAACTGGCAAGCTTTCTCCAGCTATGAATGGGGAAAGACACTGCCCAGCCCCCAGGTGCCAGCCCTCCCCGTCCTGGCCAGTTTTATTATGCAGATCACCATAGCTTCCTAGCTGTCTAAACTTGATCCATTAGCCAACTTTGGAGATACTACCCAAGCGAGAACCCAGGAGATGTCATGTTGAGGGGAGCGAGAATAGACTAGAGGAGGCAGGATGGCGGCAAACACATAATGTGACATCGTTTTATCCTCTCCTTCTAGTCTTAGATGGGCTCCTTATCTGGGGGCTGTGCACTTGTGGATCTTCTGCAGGAACACTAGAGCCCCTTCCCTCCCTCTTTCTTTAGGCCACTAACCTCTGCAGGAGTCCCAGACTGGGGCAGTTTCTCCACCCACCCCAGGCTCTCTCTCAGGGTTTTAACCAAAATTAAATCTATAGGTTTATTTCAGAGCTACACTGTAGACTTCCACGCAACTGTAAGTTCTATAAATGAGCAGTGACTGTTTGGTCCCCAAATTCCAAGTGCCTGGCCCACAGCCTGACACATAGCAGGCTCTCAAAAAATATCTGTTGTGGCTGCTTGTTCAAATCTGAATCAAAGCCCCACCTCCCTACAAATATCCTTAGTTTCTCCTCTGTGAAATGCCATGGTTTGTCCCTTTCCTGCCCAACGGGACACCAATCAGCAGGCCTAGACTAAGCAGCCTGAGTTCATGTCCCTATTCATTTGCAGAAAACAAACTCTCCATATGGAGCTGGATTACTAAACTAGGTCTTCTCCAGGTGCTTTGGACTGGCCTTGCCCAGATGAGTGTGGAGAGGGGCATCTACTTCCTCCCTGCTCACTAAAAGTGCCCCAACTAAGCCGGCTTAGGCTTGTTCCTTCAGCTCAAAGCCTCAGAGCCAGACATCTGCTAATCCTACTGCTTCCTGTCTCTTTCTGGTGAGTGGACAGGGTACAGAAATCAAGCCTCGTTTTCCACCACCGCCTTGGGAGAGGCTGGGCAATGCAGCTTGCAGAAGTGTCTCCATCCACACACCCTATTCTTTTCTTGGTGGGAGTAAAGAGCCCTAAGGTCGCCCTTCCCATCTTTACCAATGGAAAAACAGACCAAAGCGGAGATGTATGCTGGGTCTTAGATCAAGGCGAGCTAATTCTATACAGAGGACCAAAGCCAATAGTTTCCCTTCCCCCAGATCCTGGTTGCTACAGGAACTCGAGCAGGAATCCCGCGTGAAAGAGCGACACCTGGTGGTACAGAGAAATACAGCAGCCTGTCTCTCACCCAGGGCAGGCTGACAGGAAGGGAGGGATTGTGGGGGACCTCCAAAACAGGTTTTAATTATCCGGTCACCCATGTAAAGCCCTTGTTTCAAAATATGCAGAAATATGTGAAGTCCTATACAAATCCTTTTTAAAAAAATATGAAGAAACAATAAAACTTAAAAATTCAACCATTAATAGTGTTATTAAAACAAGTAAATTCATTTATGATTTTTAAATGCCAGTTTTAACAAACTTTTACTGAAAATTCATGTGCCACAATATGTGGCCAGTACAGATGCAGATACTTCTACTACATATGCAGATAGGTAGTTACTGAATCCCTACAAGACCCTGAAGGGAAAAGAACCCATTTGGGGGTGCATCTCACCATTAGCCACATTCCCTGTAATGACCTAGTAGCACTGACCTGTGACTGTGCATTCTGTGGGCTGGAATCAGAGATAGGCATTAAATGTTTTTTGGCACATGTACATAGGGCAAGTCACACAGGCTCTTACTGACTCAGGGGTCTAGTGCTAACTCAAAAAAACCAAAAAACAAAAAACCTGGGTGCCTTATTAGAAATACTTGGGAAAACAAGCCTTTGAGAAATTCCCAGGCAGAAGTGGGCATGCTTGGAGACCACCTGACCACTCCTGAGAATGGAATCTGAATGATCAACTTTGAATATCCTCTCTGGAGTTGTTTCGAACTGTTCCAAGATTAAATGGCGATTTCTAGGAAGTAGCTGATTTCCTTCTAACACTGAAGAATGAAATCTCACTGACATTATATGGGCATGGCCATACCTTCATAGGCTAGTATTTTCCTAACTACCTCGATGAAGAACACTCCAGGTAAAACTCCTTCAGAAAGTGTAAACTTTGAAAATGGGGTGGAGACAGAAAGTCCAATTGTGTTGCTGGCCACTGTGGTGTCACTGCTCCCAATACAGGTGTAACCTGAATCCTCACTTGGGAGCCAGAAATCAGCTGAGAAGAGGCCTCAGGGGAGAGACTGCGCTGGCCCCAGGAGTGTGGATCTAGTTGGGCCTCAGCACAGTTCATCCCATCCAGCAGGCTGGACCAAATGAGTTCCTGACTTGCACTGAAGGGTTTGGGTAAGTCCCTTCTGTAGCGCCTCAGCGACTCCTTGCACAATGTGGGAATTTAGGACACGAGTTCTGGCACCTGACCCTAAAGCATGAGCAGAGCACTTGGAGAGAGAGAGCATAGGGAAGGAGAGTGCCCTGGTTGCAGCCTCACTCTGGCCCCAATCTGCGGCCAGAACCGCCTCTGAACGGCTGAACCTACATCCCAGAGCGTGGAAGACCCAGGTCTTCCCTGGGGCTTCTCCATAGACTTGCAGACTACACAGGCGCCCTAACAGGCTTAGTTCTGTGTCACGGTCCGGGCCGCTCCTCCTTTAGGGAAGAGTTCGTTCAGGGTATAGCGGAGGGGTAAAAAAAGAGCACCCGGCATCCCTCCCAGGAGGGGGGCCCAAGGCTCCATCCACCACCCTCTCCCCTGCAGCCCAGCCTAGCTGGGAGGGCGGAACAGGACTCAGATAAGCGGGGGAAGCCTCGGGCCGGCGACTCCACGATCGAACAGTGGGTGCGGGGGGTTGCAGCCAGGGAAGAACCTCCACGGGTTAGAAGCGGAGTCCCGGCTCCTAGATCGCAACCCCACCTGGTCGGGGCTCCCTCCTCTCCAAGGCCCGCCCCGCAGCCCGCTGCCGGCTGGGGTTTGTAGTTCCTAGGGGCGGAGCCAGCACGGCCGGCGCGGCCTGGTGCCGGTGGGTCGGTGGGTGGGTGTGTCCCGACGTGCGCTGGAGCGTCCCGGGCCTCCTGAACTCGCCCCCGAGGGCCCCCGGACCTGGGTTTGCCATAGGGGTCCCAAGCCGCAGCTCGAGAACCCCCGGCACCGCCACCCGCTTGGGCTGGGATTTGTGGTTCCGGCTGAGGCTTGCGCCTGGGCGGGTCGCGGGGTGGAACCCTGGGAGGTTCCTTATTCCACGCTTTACCCTGAAGTATCTGTAGTGGCTAGTGTGGGGCTCAGCTGCCGACGGGCTCCCTTTGCCCTTTCCCGCCTCCTCTGAGATGTGTCTGCAGGCTCCTGGAGGGACAGCCTCTAGTTAGGCAAACAGAGGGGCGAGGGGCGCGCTCTGGCCGGCCCTCCACCGTCTGGGGCCCAGTGGCCAAGTCAGGGCCGAGTGCAGGGCAGGCGGGAGAGTAAAGTTCTGATTGAAGACTTGCCCTGGGAGACCCTGGGCAAGGCTGGGATGGATAGATGAGGGTCCGGGGGCCATTTATTCAATAATTTGTGTCTGCTACTAATGTCTGTTCTTTCAAAATGAACAGACCTGCGAGTAGAAACTGGCCACATAAAAGCAGATTACCTTGCAGGGTTGACAGCTAAGAGCTTTTTACTGACAAATTTGGCAGCCCTGCAAAGGAAGTTCAAGTAGGGAGAAAAGCTCTTGGGGCCCAGAAAACCAAGAAATGGGGCGACCGTGGTCCATGGGGTTGTTTTGAGGATCAAAGAAATGGTCCTTGGGCTTTGTTTGTGGGTGGGGCTGGGGATGTTTTGTAAACAGTAAGTCCCAGGACAAGGGTGAGGTATGAACTGGAAGCCCTGGGGGAAAAAGCTCTGGGCTTTTTCGAGTCTCACTTTAAGGGGGAGCATTGAGGATCTAATGTAGTGACTATATAGTAGAGTCTGTAACATAATAGTGTCAGCAACACTATTATGTAGTTGGATTTTGCTAAGAAAGCAGGACTTAAATGTTCTCACACACATTTTTAATTAAATAAAGGGAAGGTAAACTTACTGTAGTTAAAATGTCCCCATTGAGAAACTGAGAGATAGGTAGGTATATGGAACCTCACTATACTATTTTTTAAAGTAGTTTGCAAACGGGTCAGGGGTGGTATTATCACTCAAAAGCTGCAAAACCCTTTTGATTTCTTTGTTGAAAACTATATTGAGTACACAATGCGATGTTTTTTAAATACATTCAGAGTTGTACAACCAACACTACAATCTAATTTTACAACATTTTCATCACCCCTCCCACCCACCCCTCAAAAAAAACTTGGGCCCTTAAGCAATATCTGAAACCTTCCATCTCCTCTAGCCCCAGGCAACCACTAATCTACTTTGTGTTTCTGTAGATTTGCCAATTCTGTACATTTCAAACAAGTGAAATGGTGTATGTGGTCTTCTGTGACTGCGTTCTCTCACTTAGCGTGGTAATTTAAAAATTCATCTAGATGTTCATCAGTACTCCATACTATTTTTATAACTTCTCCATTTGTCTAAAAAAATTTTTTAAGATATATTTATTTTTGTACAAGAATTGGGGTGCAGGTCAGAGGCGCAGAAGGGTGAGAGAATTCACCAGAGACCAGTGGGGAGCAGAACAGGCAGATGGACCGAAAGCATTGCTGAGAGAAGCAGGGGGGGAGACAGGAGAGGTCTGCCTCACCATGTGAGTATCTCCCTGGCTGGCCAGGAATCGAACCTGCGCTGCAGAGGAAGCGGAGAGCTTCACAGTGCTGTGTTCAACCCGCTGCACCACCAGGGAGGCCCTAAAATGATTCTGAAATAAAAACTTTTTTAAGCATTGTATCTAGAGAGTGAGCAGCGGTAGTCCTTACCAGGACTGACAACTGGCACTGCCATACAATGTACAGCCAGCATGGACCTTGAAAGAGGAGGATGGAGAGCAGGATTGTTTCCTCCCAGCTCCACTTCAGGAGACTTGAAGTGTGGTGAGGGTTGGAAAGGGAAAAATGGAGTCCCACTACCAGGCTCTGCCACTTACTAAGGTGGTTCTGGAGTTAAATTATTTTGACCTCACTTTGCCTCCATTTCTTTATCTGTAAAGTGAGAAAGGGTTAGGTTAACTTTAGCAAGTAAATGGAAGGATTAAACAACAAAATTATAAGAATAGACAGTATAGTGCCAGAATTCAGTTGTGTTAGCAATTTTCATGACCTTACGCAGTGTTCAAGACCCAGTGTGATGCTGGTCTTGAGAGGGAAACAGCTTGTGTTCTCCCTGGGAACCAGTGCCTCTTACCCCAGTCACCCAGAGTCACCCTCTCTACCACAGAATGCTCCACCTGAGCTCCTGGACTGCTTATTCATGTTGTAGTGGACAGATCCACTTCAGCAAAGTGTCACTGTCCTGGATACCTCTGAGGATCCAGCTGTTATTAAAAACACATCAACAAAAATTTTTTTTTGTTTTTTGTTTTAAGATTTATTTATTTATACATACAAGAACTGGGGTACAGGCCAGAGATCTGGGGGTGGGGGTGAGAGGATTCACCAGAGACAGAGTGGGGAACAGAACAGGCAGATCGACCAAAGTACACTGCTGAGGGGAGCAGTGGGTGAGTCAGGAGAGGTCTGCTGCGCCATATGGGTAGCTCCCTGGCCAGCCAGGGATGGAACTCGTGCTGCAGAGGCTTTGGATTGCCTCACAGTGTGGTGCTTAACCCCTTATGCCACCAGGGAGACCCCAATAAATTTTTGAATATTGAGTTTAATTTTCTAAATAAACCATCCAGACCCCTGGCCATTCCTTAGAGTAAGTAAAATCTAGAAAAAAAATTATATAAAGATTAAATTTAAAGATTAAAAGCCTCCTGAGTCAATGCCTTCAAAGAATTACTTTGGGCAATTTTGAAGTGGGAATTTTTAGGCACCACAACAAATCCCCATCAGCATCCCAGGCTGAGGAAATGCAAGAGCTCTCCCTGTACCTCCGGAATGGAATCAGAAAACTGAAGGGACTCCCCATCTAGTGCCTGCATTTTGCAGACATGAATCTGAAGTCCAGGGAGGGCCATATGGCAGGCTAGTTAGAAGCCAGGTCAGGAACTGGGTCGGGGAGAATTCTTTGCAATTTCAGGAAATCCTTAGGTCTGGAAATCAGTCCATAGCCTGGGTCCATGGACCCAGAAGCAGAAAGCTGCCCAGCTTGAATGGCCATAGATGTTGGCCAGAGATTAAGCAGCCACGCCTGGAAATCAGTGTCTGATGTCCACCTACCCTAGTTTCTTTCATCCAGATGTTTCTCATAGAAGTGGAAGATTATTAATAATAATCGTATAACACCTTCCATGTGTGTCCAAGTGTTTATTCTTTACAAAGAGTTTCCCATTGATTCTCTCACTGAATCCTCACAATCCCCCAAGGTAGAAAAGCTGGAATCCTTGTTCTCACTTCACAAGTGAGGCTTAGAAATTGACACAACTTTCCCAAGGTAACAGAGACTAGGTAGTACTAGTAACATTTTTCTTGAGTGCCTATTACCTGCTGTGTGTTGGAGTCACCATGATGACCTGACATAATCCTTAAGGATGAAAGTGCTAACAGCATGGTGGGAGAGGCGCAAGTGGAACACCATAAAGAGTTTGGGTGAGGGACCTTCCTAGGAAGGTGGAAGTTTTTTATACTGAAGATGTGGATTATATAGTTGTTTGCATATTTTGAAACTACGGAACTTGTGATTTGTGCATTTCATGCAAATTTTACCTAAAAAATGGGAATGTTCTAGGAGGACCATGCTTAACAGGGCCTTGAATGGGGCAGAGATCCCAGGAGGGCCAGAGAACAACTAGGTTCTTCATGGATACAATTCCAGCCTTGCTGGTCGGGTGCAGCTGAAGAGTTTTCAGCCTGGAGGTTGTAGACCGGGATGGCCCAGTGGCCTTAATGCCCAGACCACTTGGAGAGCACGGAGGGAGGCAGGGATCACAGTATGTTCCAATGGAGTGATATTTAAGCTGAGTCTGGTGAGCAGTTGGTCAGGGGAGAGTGAACACTGGAAGGAGGGTGTTTTCTAAGCATTCCTCAAGGGAGTGTAGTTGCTTAGCTTTGCCTAGATGGAAAGGGGAAGCAGGCTTTGAATTGCTTCCCTTCCCAATTCAGATTGACTTGGTCACATCAGTGGACCTCAGAGAAACTTATGCCGGTTGGATTTTCCAAAGCAGCTCCCCCTAAAAGGAAAAAGCCTTCTCATCACTGTGTCAGGAGGCTGGGCCTTGATTCTTTTGTCAGATGACCTCTTGCAGGGGGTTTGCCTGACACTCATGTACTCTCCATTCAGAAGACAAGGTGGAAGTGTGGACCATTTGCTGTCTGACACTCTTCCTGAAGACCTGGCCTCCTGGGGTGTAGACTGCTGGCTGGCAGTCTAAATAAAGGAGAGAAGCGTGAGGTGTGGCAGGTTTAGCAAGGGCTTTGAAGCCAGACCAGTCTTGGTTAGAATACTGGTTCTGCTACTGAACTGGCACTGTGACCCTGGACAAGTTACCCTCTCCGAGCCTCCCCCAGACATCTTCATCTATTAAGCAGAGTCATGATGGTAGGTGTGAGTGTTACAGGGCAACCCGGATATGAAATGGGTTGCTAACTCTGGGACAGCCTTTCCCCCTAATATGCTGAATGAATGAGATCAAGGATTTATCAATCGAATGGACTTTGAACTGTTATATTCTCGCCAAGTTTTCCCCGTGCTTAGTTGTGGTTAGCCTCCCCAATACCTGCCCTAATTCTAGGTCTCTTAGGTTGCCGGCGTTTTTCCCAAGAGGGAGAATTTCGAGGGGCCGGCTCAGCAGCGCCCCCAGCCGGCTCAAGCCTGCCGGGCCCCTCCCTCTGACTCACAGCGGGAGGCCTCCACTCACTTCGGGGAGGGGGCGGAGAGCGGACGAGAACCCGCGGAGCTACAGAGCCAGGCGTTAGCAGGTAAGTAGCGCTTTGGGGTCTGAGCACAGGAGCGCCCCGACTCCACCTATGGGGATCGGAGGGGTCCAGCTGGTCCCCGTGAGCTTCTTCGAGCGCCCAGTTCCGCACCTCCAAGTTTCGCTCCGCCTCAGGGGTGCACTGGCGTGTCTAATCATGTCTCCCCGTCCCGTAAGGAAGGGCGGGTCTGTGCTTAAGGAATGCTTAATTTTACAACATTTTGGACAAACTCTGGGCATTCCTGCTGGGGGAGAGAACAGAGGCAGGGGAAAAAATGTGAATGTGGTAAAAACAAATTTTAGGGGCTGGTTACCCAATATCTTTAGTTGAGTTCCTAGGAGCTTGGCTGAGACTCCTAGATCTGATCTTTTGTTTCGCTCTTAATTTGCAAACCTCTTCCCCTCTGAGCGATGGGGCGGCCGTTAGACGGGCGGGGCTCAAGAGTGAAGCACCGAGGCTGCCATTCTTCCCGGTGCCCTCGACTGGCACGCAGAGCCTGGAATCGAACAGACACCCTGGTTCTGCATCGCTGTGACCAGAGTCGTGAGCGTGGGGGGCTGGGCTCAGAGGGGTGATCTGTGGTTTAACTTTCCATTCCCACTTAAACTGTGGGCTTTGCTTCCTGAGATGCTGGGTACATTTACTGGGGTTCCCTAGCAAATTCTCAATATTGGGAAGTGAAGAAGTCAGATTTATTGACTGTCTATTATTTGCTCACTAATATACCACCTTATTTAGTCTTCACATTTATCTTTCTACGCATTTTATAGATCGGTACAGGGAAGCTCCAGGAAGTTATTTGTCAGAGGAAGCACAACTAGTAAGTAATCAATTGGTCCAGCTTTTTCCATGCTACCAGCTTATCAGCCCAGCCTCTGGTTCTTGTAGGGACAGATCCTGCTGGAATTTCAACCCAGATTACCCTATTTTTAAGGCCAGCAGCTGGGTGGTAGAGACCCTCAGATACCAGTCAGAGTTTGTTCTTTAAAGAGAATATTTAACTTCCTCTCTTGCTCCGGTTCAGAAATTTTAACACATGGATTGATTTAGTTCCACTTTCTGACTGTTGCCCCCTGGGTGGGGACTTGACCTGGAAGGTTTATCACTAGCCAGCCTCTTGTCAGCCCGGGACAGGGCAGGCCTGCCCATGTCCAGGACAGGTGGACCAGGGTCCCTCTGAGGAGCCGTGCTTGTGCGACCAGTTTGTCCTTGGGCATATGACTCTGCTTCATCCTTCTGTGTGGATTCAAAAGGGAACAAAGCCTCCCATGGTGTGTGTGACTATGGGCATACCATTTGTGTTCCCAGGGACGCAGAATCCTCTGGAAAGCAAGCAAATATACCAGACTAGCTCTAGGGTCCTATTATGTGATATAGGCAAGATGGTTGCCCCTAGGTTGAGCCAGATCCATGCTTATTTTTATTGTTTTTTAAAAAAGATTTATTTATTTTATGCATACAAGAACTGGGGTACAGACCAGAGGTATGGGGAAGGGTGATAGGGTTCAGCAGAGACAGAATGGGAAACGGGACAGACAGATTGACTGAAATACACTGCTGAGGGGATCAGTGGGTGAGACAGGAGAGGTCTGCTTTGCCATGTAGGTCACCTCCCTGGCTGGGGATTGAACTCCTGCTGCAGTGGCTGCGGGTAGCTTCATAGTGCTGTGTCTTAACCCCTTGGGCCACCAGGAAGGCCCCTTATTTTTATTGTTGTCCCTATGGCACCAAGTGCCCAAGACTGTGTGGCATTAAACATCTCCTGAGTGGGAAGCTGACCAAGAGTAGACTGAGAGGCATTTGACATGTAGGACACAGCAGAGAATGTTTGCTGGGCTTCAGTTCCCCCTTAGCAGTGAACTTAAAAAAAAAAAAATCAAATGTATGCATTCTGGAGAAAGATGAGTCAGGAGGAAGAAAAAGTGGTGCAGAGGTAGTGACCCTACCCAGGAAATGTGACTAATCCAATGAGACCCAGAGCTGGGCAGATGCCTGAGGCTTCTGAGTGGGGAACAGGGCCAATGGAGGCGGTCCTGCAGCTGTCCATGCAGGCCCCAACCTCAGAGATGCTGACTCTGCCCTGCAGCCATCTGAGGCCACTGTGGGAGGGTGGCCTCCAGCCTCCCTGTGGGTGCCTCTGAGGAGCCAGCCTGGCAGCACCCACTGCTGGCCCTCCAGACTTGCCCTCCTCCATGAAGGTCTGCCCAGCCTCCCAGTCCTATCCACTCCTTCCCCCAGGACAGGCCCTCAGCTGGGCTGAGGAAGGAGTCCAGGGGTGGGGCAGAGGGTGGGGCAGCTGCCGTGGAGTCAGAGAGAAGTGAGCTGCTGGGGTGGAGTAGAGGAGAAGGAAACGGAGCCTGAAAAGCAGAAGTGGGAGGAAGAGCTGCAGAAGGTGAAAGTGGGAGGTGACTAGGGCCTGGTGGTCCCTGTGGTGGGCCCCTCTCAGGTGGGCAGGTGAGGGCCTGGCTGCCAGGATCCACAAACAGAGATTCACATTTCTGGAAGCCACTTTGTGCAGGAATAGTCTCCCCCAAGCCCTGTCCTGGCAGCTTGTGTCCTCCTTGGGGACACTGACTGAAGCTGTCAGCTGCCCAGTAGGTGGGTTGTACTGTCATCTGCAGAGGAATTCCTGGGGCAGGGCTTGTCCTGACTTGTGAGAGGTGGGGCCAGACAGACCGTCTAGCAGTGGTCACCACACGGAGTGAACAGACTCCTGAAGGCCCTCAGCCAGCCCGGAGGAGCATTCAAATTTGAGGATGCCCACCCCCAAGACAGGATTCTGTTGTTGTTGGGGTTCAGATGTTGGGGTTCGGTGAGTGGGGTTTTTGGGTCCCTCTGATGAATGATTTAGCAGCATACAGCAAGTTTATTAAGAAAAAGGGAGAGGGGACAGTGAAATGCCTGCATGGACATAGGTGGGCAAAGAGCTGCATTTTCAAAAGGGCAGGGGTGGCCTCATGTATTATTCTTAGGTGGAATTTTTCATTGTTCTTGTGGAATTTCTCACTTTACAGTTAAACTGGTTTGCTGTTAACCATTTTACCCCCACCTCCGGTTCTTCTCCTGGTGTTTTCTGCTGTTGGTTGAAGGCCCACGCTAATCACCCCTCTCTCTAGTCTAGGGACCAGAGTCGGGGTGCTGGCCTTTCCCAGCAGGCTGGCCTCTTCAGCAGTCAGATGTTTCTGATGCCACCACCAGCCCCAGGGGGATGGAGAATTTTGTTAGGGATGTAACACAATTTTCAAGGTTCCAGGAATGCAGTTGGAGCTATTTAATGGTTAATCATGAGGAGTAGGTTCAGGGAGTGTGAGTCAGTGATTTAACAGTTGTCCCTAAAGACGGAATACAATTCAGGGGCCTTCTTAGTTGCACAAGGGGTTTAAGTCTCAGCTCTGTGAAGCTATCTGCAGGCACTGCAGCTGGAGTTTGATCCCTGGCCAGGGAGCTAACCCACATGGTGCAGAAGACCTCTCCTGGCTCACCCGCTGCTCCCCTCTGTCTCTGGCGAATCTCTGGCTTGTACCCCACCTCTGGCCTGTACCCCAGCTCTTCTATAAATAAATGAATAAAATAAATCTTAAAAAAAAGAGGGAATAAAATTCAGTGATTAGAGTTTAATTCTGCTTATGCCTAATTTTTCTTTTTTTGGTTTTAAGATTTATTTATTTATGCATCAAGAGCCAGGGTACAGGCCAGACGTGTGGGAGGTGAAAGGATTCACCAGAGACAGAGTGGGGAACAGAACAGGCAGATTGACGGAAGTACACTGCTGAGGGGAGCAGCGGGTGAGTCAGGAGAGGTCTGCTGCACCAGTGGGTAGCTCTCTGGCCGGCTGGGGATTGAACTCGTGCTGCAGTGGCTGCAGACAGCTTCATAGGTTGTTTCTTAACCCCTTGTGCCAGAAGGGAGGCCCCTATTTCTAAATTTTCTGCTCTAACTTTCCATCACTGTGGTTGTAGATGGTTGAGCAGGAATGATTTGGGGAGAGGGCAGGCCATACCTAGTGTTTAAACTCAAACCCAAGTGATTCAGTCTTATTATTTACAAATTCAGCCAGGCCCTTGCTGAGTGCCCAGTAGGGGACTGGGAGGGAGAATGAAGGTAGAGCAGGGGAAGGGGCAGGAGCCCTACTGGGTGTCAGGGGAAGAACTGGGGGTGGAGTCCCCACCTCTGGACCCAGGTCCTGGGAATGCCCACTCCCTGGCTGGGAGGATCTGGTGTTTCTAGTAAAAATCCACGCTTTATTGTGGAGAGCAGTAGAGGTTATTTTACGTAATACCTAGGGGCCAGTCAGGACTGTCAAGTGAAGGGACCTGTTGGCGACTAGTGAAGCAGGGTCTGAGGAGGGCAAAGATACCACTGAAGGCTTTTGTCATTCTGACAGCTGCCCAAGCATTGCCTTAAAGGTGTGCAAAACAGTGAGCCCACCTGTCCCCGTGTGTCCTCAAAGAAGGCTCCTTCCCATCAGGGGCTTGGGCTGCTCAGCAGGGCCCACATCCCTCTTCCTATCCCAAGTCCTTTGACAGCCTGGTTGGATTTCTTTTTTTTAAGATTTATTTTTATTTATTTATGCATATAAGAACTGGGGTGTAGACCAGAGGTGCGGGGGTTAAGTAGATTCACCAGAGACAAAGTGGGGAACAGAACAGACAGATCTACTGAGATACACTGCTGAGGGGAGCAGCGGGTAAGACAGGAGAGGTCTGCTGTGCCATGAGGGTAGCTCCCTGGCCAGGGATCAAACTCAGGCTGCAGTGGTAATAACATGATAGTGCTGAGCTTAACCTCTTCACCACCAGGGAGCCCCCTGATTGTATTTCTAGCCCTTGCTTTCTACCACTGGGGCTGCTTGGGCATGGCCTAGCCTGTTGAAATCCTGTGCTATCCCTCAGGCTTCTTCTGGTCTATTTGGAGCCTAGCAGGCTCAGTTAATCAAACTGAGCACCCACAAGGTACCAAGCACAGTGAGGGGTTCCAGCTAGTTTCAGAGAGGCAATATACAGTCCCAACCCAGAAGGCCCTTAATCTTTATTTTTTTAATCATTTTTTAAAATTAATTTATTTATTTATACAAGCACTGGGTACAGTCAGAAGCATGGGAGGGTGAGAGAATTCACCAGAGCCAGAGCGGGGAGCAGAACAGGCAGACTGAGGATACACTGCTGAGGGGAGCAGCGGGCAGCAGGAGAGGTCTGCGCACTGGCCCTTAATCTTTAGTAGGGGAGGTGGGCAGGCCTATAACTTACACACTATGTAGAGTGGGAAAAAGCAAAGGTTTTAACATAAGAGGTAGAGAAGAGGCTGCCTTGTGGGGTAGTGAGTTCCCTTTCACCAGAAGCATTCCAGAAGAGATTGGTAAGCAATACCAGTTTTTAAAGATTTATTTTTATTTATTTATGCATATAAGAACTGGGGTGTAGGCCAAAGGTGTGGGGGATGAGAGGGTTCACCAGAGACAGAGTGGGGAGCAGAATGAGCATATCTACTGAAATACACTGCTGAGGGGAGCAGCGTGCAACACCGGAGAGGTCTGCTGTACTATGTGGGTCAGCTCCCTGGCCGGGGATCAAACATATGCTGCAGTGGCTGCTGAGAGCTTCGTAGTGTTAAGACTTAACCCCCTGCACTACCATGGTGGCCCCCAGTAAGGAATACTATTAAAGGGATTTCTGTACTGTGGCTATGTGTCAGGAGGTAAATGAGGAATAGAACTAGACAAGCACTCTGGCTTCTTCTAATGCTGACATCTGTGATTCTGTGACATGCCTCGCCGCAATGAAGACATCTCTGTTTCTATGAGGGCAGCCAGGGTGGAGAGCTAGAGCGATGCAGAGCAGGCAGCGGAGCCTTTCACCAAACCACCACATTGACTGTAACTTCCGTTGTGGGCTGCCTGACCTGAGCTCTTGTATCAGTAACACACACCTAGAATAGTAAAGCTGGCAATTGGCCCTCTTGCTCATGCCTTTTCTTCCCCTTAGCTCTACTCTCTTGGGGCCTGAGTCTCGGCACTTCAGACCTGAGTCACTGTGGCTGCCTGGTGTAGGGGATGTGGGCACAGCATGTGACGCTCTGTGGGATGGAGAAATGTCAAAGGCTCCCTCCCCCAAACTCCTTCACTCGGGAAAGTGTGGTGCCAGAAAATGCCTTCCTCTATTTTGTGGGTTAGGAATGGAAAAGGAGAGTCATAATTCACATGACATCTCTCATCATCCGTTAGCACTGCTCCTGTGTCTCTCACTGCTTCTTACTCAGACTTTACAGTCTCTGCTCTCCCCTCCGTCCCCAAAGATTGTTCTCCCTTCCTGCTTCCTCAGACCCCAAGAATCTTCTTTTCCTCTTCACCCTCAAAGTCTCCTCAAGGACCGTGCCCACCACGGGACTCACCTTACAAAACAATGCTGTTCAGCTACACAGCATGAATTGTGTTGCAATGATTAAGGGTGTGGGCTCTACATTTTAAGCCCAAAAAAAGAAATTCTAGGGCCTCCCTGGTGGCGCAAGGGGTTAAGTCTCAGCACTGTGAAGTATCAGCAGTCACTACAGCATGAGTTCAATCCCCTGCCAGGGAACTAACCCACATAGCACAGCAGACCTCCCCTGTCTCGCCCGCTGCCCCCCTCAGCAGTGTATTTCAGTTGATCTGCCTGTTTTGTTCCCCACTCTGTCTCTGGTGAACCCTCTCACCACCTGCACCTCTGGCCTACACCCCAGCTCTTGTATGCATAAATAAATCTTTAAAAAAAAAAGGAAATTCTACTGCTGGAAACACAAGAAAGAGACGGGGCATGGGGTCTCCCCATTGGCACAGCAGTTGAGCGCTGGGTTGTGAAGCTGCCCGCAGCCTCTGCAGCGCCGGTTCTATCCCGGGCTGCTCCCCGGCCACCAGAGGAGGGTCCCACTTGGCGCGCAGACCTCTCCTGCCGCCCGCCGCTCCCCTCAGCAGTGTACTTCGGTCCTTCTGCCTGCTCTGCTCCCCGCTCTGGCTCTGGTGAATTCTCTCACCCTCCCGCGCTTCTGACTGTACCCAGTGCTTGTATAAATAAATAAATAAAACTTTAAAAAAGAAAAAAAGAAAGTTCCCCTCTCTTCCTAGTTTGTGAAAAGTTTTAAAAAATTAGGAATGGGGCCTCCCTGGTGGTGCAGCGGTTGAGCGCTGGTTTGCGAAGCTGCCCACAGCCTCTGCAGCGCCGGTTTGATCCCCGGCGGCAGGTGAGGTTCCCACATGGCGCGCAGACCTCTCCTGCCGCCCGCTGCTCCCCTCAGCAGTGTACTTCGGTCCTTCTGCCTGCTCTGCTCCCCGCTCTGGCTCTGGTGAATTCTCTCACCCTCCTGCGCTTCTGACTGTACCCAGTGCTTGTATGAATAAATAAAATAAATCTTTAAAAAAAAATCAGGAATGGATATAGAATTTTGTCAAATGTTTTCCTGTATCTGTTGAGATGAATACACACAACACACACAAGCATATATATATATATATTAGTTTGTTACTTGGATACATTGCCTTGACTTCCAGATGTTAAACTAACCTTGCATTGCTGGGATGAATACCACTTGGTTGTCATGTTTTATCCTTGTATATTATTGAATTTTATATACTAAAATTTTATTAATTTTTTTTGGTTTCTATATTCATGAGGGATATTGGTCTATAATTTTCCCCTGTGTGTTATTTATCTGGTTTTGTTATATCTGCTGCCAGCATAGGAAGAATTGGGGTAAATTCCCTCCTATCCTAATTCCTGGAAGAGTTTGAATAGAACTGGTACTATATCTTCTTAAATAGTTGGTAGAATTTACCAGTGAAGGGGCCTCCCTGCTGGTGCAAGGGGGTAAGATGCAGTACTATGACGCCACCGGTAGCCACTGCAACATGAGTTCGATCCCCAGCCAGGGAGATGACCCACATGGCGCAGCAGACCTCTCCTATCTCACCTGCTACTCTCCTCAGCAGTGCATTTCAGTGAATCCTCCTGTTCTGTTTCCCACTCTCTCTCTGGTGAATCCTCTCACCCCACACACCTCTGGCCTGTACCCCAGTTCTTGTATGCACAAAATAAATAAATCTTTTAAAAAAAAAGAATTTACCAGTGAAGCCATCCCGACATGGAAATTTTTTGGGGGGGAGAAGAGAGTATAAATGTATTTTTTTTAATAGATAGTAGACCTATGCAGGTAATCTATTTCTTCATGAAAGAACTTTCATAATTTGTATCTTTGAAAGAATTTGCTCATTCCATACAGTTGTTGAATATGTTGACATAAATTTTCATAATATTCTCTTTATTCTTTTAATATCTACAGAATCTGTAGTAATTTATGTCTTTTCCTTTTCCTAATTAGTTTGTCAAGAGGTTCATAAATTTTACTGATTTTTTTCTAGAAAACCAACTAATTGATCTTATCTACATTTTTTTATTAATTTCTCTCTTGTATTTATTATTCTGATTATTTTGGATTTTTGGTTTTAATTTGCCTTCCCTTTTTTTTATATTGGACTCCTAAATAACTGATTTAGACTTTTCTGATCTAAGTAGTGTTAAGCAACAAAAATCCAACCACATTCATTTAAAGCTGTAATTGGCTATATTAAATGATTCATGAATCAGGCAGCATTCATCTAGCAGGTGGAAAGGAGCTCCAAGGGACTATAAAAATGTGAAGGTTTTTAAAGGCAAGACAAGGAAGTCGTAAACAGAAAAAGATTATTCAGGCCTAGGTAACCTATCTATGGGGAATGACAGGGACCTTCATGACAGATTATCTCATCATTGTTTGAGAAATGGAAAGGATTACTTCAAGGGTGCTGATCAAAAAACTCTATACCAACTGGTTAAGACAACCTTCCTGGGCTCATCTTTATTGGGTGGAGGGGTTAACCTGAGGAGGTTGTAAGTGCAATTAAGTTAGGTGTTAAGTCTTGGTGCACTTAGCCCAACTGACTCCCTTTTAGACCTTTTGTTTCTTTTTAATAGCAGCTATTGCTTAAGAGAGCTACACCCCAGATTCATACAATGCCCAAAGAGACTCCTGAAGTCACAGCAAAGGAAGACACTTGTCCGGGGGGTCAGAGACCTGGCTCCCACCAGCTGCTCACTAGCTGAGACTTTTGAACTTAGTCTCTCAACTTCCCTGCCTGCATAATAGAACCAGGGATAATATCCTCTTGGGTCGCTGGAGATGAAGTTGTTGATGAATTTGAAAGCACGTGGCCACCTGGAAGGTCCTCAGTGTGAAGGGTAGTTGTCATATTTATAATAATAATAATAATAATAATAATAATAATAATAATAATAATAATGTTTTTATCTCTTTCCAGATCCAGAGACAGCATGTACTCACCCACCTCCCCGAGGTAAGCTGTGTACTCCATCCCCTTTTACCTTTCTCCTTCACTTCCATGGTGCCCCTCCTGTACCCCTACCCTGCACTGTCAGGTTTCCATAATACTATAGTCCCCAGACCTGCCCAGGTCTGCCCAGGTCCCTGCACTTGGGTCAACTTCTCATGGACCAGGACCACTGCCAACCCTCTCCTCTTCCACAGTGATTCTCCATTCCCAGCCTCAGTGCAGGATCCTGGCCTGCACGTATGGCGGGTGGAGAAGCTGAAGCCAGTGCCTGTAGCAAGAGAGAAGCAGGGTATCTTTTTTACGGGGGACTCCTACCTTGTGCTGCACAATGGCCCAGAAGAGCTCTCCCACCTGCACCTGTGGATAGGTAAGGGAATTGGGGAGAATGGGGTGGAAGCCTTTCCTGGGCAGGGGCCAGGGCTGCACAGGTTTCATGGGCCTTGCCCTGCCACCTTCCCAGGCCAGCAGTCATCCCGAGACGAGCAGGGGGCCTGTGCCATGCTGGCCGTGCACCTCAATACCTTGCTTGGGGAGCGGCCTGTGCAACATCGAGAGGTGCAGGGCAATGAGTCTGACATCTTCATGAGCTACTTCCCACGTGGCCTCAAGTACCAGGTCAGAGCCCATCTCCCAGCACCCTCACACTGAGGCTTCTCTCTAAGCCCCTACCTTCCAGCTGATTCTTACCCAGGTACCCTTGGGGCTGGGTCCTCCCTGTCTTTCTGCCTGTCTCCCAATGGGATGGGGTGTGCAGGGCTCCATGCCTCCCGTCAGCATACTCACACTGGCTGTCTGTGCTGCAGGAAGGCGGAGTGGAGTCAGCATTTCACAAGACCACCCCAGCGACTGCCCCAGCTGCCATCAGGAAACTCTACCAGGTGAAGGGGAAGAAGAACATCCGTGCCACCGAGCGGGCACTGAGCTGGGACAGCTTCAACACTGGGGACTGCTTCATCCTAGACCTGGGCCAGGTGGGTAGGCAGGTCCAGACCGAGCCTCTGTGTTGGCACTCTCTTTTATTTATTTATTTAAGATTTATTTATTTATGCATACAAGAGCCTGGGTACAGGCCAGAGATGTGGGGTGGGGGTGAGAGGACCCACCAGAGACAGAGTGGGGAACAGAACAGGCAGACTGACGGAAATACACTGCTGAGGGGAGCAGCGGGCAAGTCAGGAGAAGTCTGCTGCACCATGTGGGTTTCTCCCTGGCCCAGGATGGAGCTCATGCTGCAGAGGCTGGGGATTGCTTCATAGTGTGGTGCTTAACCCCTTGCGCCATCAGGGAGGCTTGGCACTCTCTTTTAAAAGGCAGGAACAGGAGGCCAGGGAAGAGAGAGAGCGATGGAAAATCTGAATGCTTATTCCAAGTGGGACCACTTCAGCCATTAGAAATCATTCCTGCACTTGTAAGGGCAGAATCTCCTTGGGCACCCAGCCGTTGTCTAACACTGGAACCTACTGGCTCCTTTTCTTGGTGCCTTTGTAGCTCTGAGTTAACTGCTCATCACTCCAGACCATTCATTAACATATGAATGGTCTCATCCATTCATTCGGTGAATCTATGATGTCTGCTTAGAGCCAGCATGGGGACCACAAAATTGCTCACTCTGGGGAAGCCACCTTGATGACCTGTCACCTGCTGTAAAATGAGGCAGGATGTAACCAGGGTGCTAAGAGTCAAGTGGCTTGTGCTGGGGGAGCTGGGGATAGGGAGGATCCTGCTACTCTGTGCTAAACCCATTGTCCCAGGAAGGTGTCATATGACTAGACCTTTACACAGGGAAATTGTCATTCCAGGTGAGCTGAGTCACTGGGATGGGGAAAGGTGCAGGCATGCCTTTTGAAAATGGAGAAGGGTCTCATTTGATGGGGCCCCGGGGTGGGAACTGGAGCAGTGGGAATGAAAATTGCTGAGGGTGAGATCCAGGTCATGAGAAGACTCACTATCTGAGGAATCTAGATGCATCTTGTCCTGAGGACTTGGGGCAGAAGGTCAACCCAGGACCAGTTTGGAAGGACTGGAAATGGTAAGATGGAGGAAGGAAGATCAGCTCAGGGGAGGCGACCATGTTTGCACCTGGCAGGGGGTGCAGGAATGAGATACAGGACTCAAGGATGGTGTTCACCATTCATTCATTCATTCAATAAATATTTATTTTGTACCTAAATATATGGAATCTGTGCTTTAGCACTAGGCATACAGCAACAAACAAAACAAAGCAAAGCAAAATAGTCATACCCTAATAAAACTTTCTGGTCTAAATTATAAACTAGATGAAGTTTATTTTTTTAATTTATTTTTTATTTTTTTTTAGAGGCATGTTTTATTTATTTGTTTGTTTGTTTGTTTGTTTGTTTGTTTTTGTCTATACATGCACTGGGTACAGTCAGAAACGCGGGAGGGTGAGAGAATTCACCAGAGCCAGAGCGGGGAGCAGAGCAGGCAGAAGGACTGAAGTACACTGCTGAGGGGAGCAGCGGGCGGCAGGAGAGGTCTGCGCGCCATGTGGGACCCTCCTCCGGTGGCCTGGGAGCAGCCGGGGATCGAACCGGCGCCGCAGAGGCCGCGGGCAGCCTCGCAACCCAGCGCTCAACCGCTGCGCCACCGGGAAGGCCCATAGATGAAGTTTAAATATAGGCCATGATGTGGAGAAAAATAAAGCAGAAGAGAGATGGGCTGAGCGGAGAAGTACTCTTGAAAGCACTATCACTGCCATTCTCAGAGAGGCCTCTCCTGCCTTCCTGATTGTCTTGCCTCAGGGGACAGTTCTTTGCCCACCTCCTCCACCCCTCACACACACACACACACACACACACACACACACACACACACACACACAGCCCAACAAGCACTGCCTCTAACCCAAGCCTCCCGACTTCCCTTCAGAACATCTTCGTCTGGTGTGGTGAAAAGTCCAATATCTTGGAGCGCAACAAGGCGCGGGACCTGGCCATGGCCATCCGGGACAGTGAGCGACAGGGCAAGGCCCAGGTGGAGATTGTCACTGATGGAGAAGAGCCTGCTGAGATGACCCAGGTTGAGGGGATGTTGGGGTCGGTGGCTGGGAGTCTCTGATTGGAAGCCCTCAGGGAGCAGCCATCAGCCTGGAGGCGGGGGCATGAGGGTGGTGCTGGAGACATCTGTGGCTCCTGGCTGTGGCTGGCTCATAGGGTATGTTGGTGGATTTAGAGGACAATGCTTCTCTGGGTGGATGGACCAATGGCCTGGCAGGTGAGGCAGGCTGGGCCGAGCCCTCATTCACCTCTGCCCAGTGCCCTTGTGCAGGGCACAGTTTATCCCGCTAGAGGCAGTGGCCCTGGGTATGATGGATTGGTAAGATCTAAGGCAGGTGCTCAGGAACCCCTGGAAACCTGTTCTTCCCTGGCCTCTGCAGGTCCTGGGCAACAAACCCACTCTGAAGGAGGGCAACCCTGAGGAAGACCTCACAGCTGACCGGACAAATGCACAAGCCGCAGCTCTGTATAAGGTGGGTGTCAGGGCCTGCCCTGTCGGGGCAAAGGGTGGGATCCCGGTGCATGTAGGGCTGAAGGGAGAGGAGAAAGCAGTGGGAAGGTTGTGCCAGCACCAGGGCAGTTTATCCAAGACTTAAGGAGAGAGGAGAATGATAAGTGGATGATGTCAGGTGCTTCTGAGGAGATAAATGCCACTTCACAGCTGCCCCATTCTTAGAGATTTGAAGCTGAGGTTTACCTTTTGAATCCTTTGTGTGTATTTATAATTTGGAATTGATTTGGGCTTCTGCGCTGCACTGAGGGTCACGTGAGGTGTGGGTTGTTTCTTCCCTGTTCCCATCTGCTTCTTGGGCCTAGGATAGTGGGTGTGGGGGGGCACGGAGGAGCCCTACTCCTTGGGTGGAGGTTAGGGCTGCATAGGGGGGACCAGGTGGATCTGGCACTGCCCGTTTTCTCATCACCTCCAGGTCTCTGATGCCACTGGACAGATGAACCTCACCAAGGTGGCCGACTCCAGCCCTTTTGCCTTTGAGCTGCTAATATCTGATGACTGCTTTGTGCTGGACAATGGGCTCTGTGGCAAGATCTACATCTGGAAGGGTACGTGTGGCTTCTCCACTCCAGCCCGAGACCCAACGGCTCTTCTGATTTTGACAGGCTTCCTAGGGGAGGGCCCAGGTGTCTTTTCTTTTTTTAAGATTTATTTATTTAAGTATACAAGAGCTGGGGTATAGATCAGAGATGTGGGGGTGAGAGGATCCACCAGAGACAGAGTGGGGAACAGAACAGGCAGACTGACAAAATACCCTGCTGAGGGGAGCAGTGGGCGAGTCAGGAGAGGTCTGCTGCGCCATGTGGGTAGCTCCCTGGCCAGCCGGGGATGGAACTTGTGTTGCAGAGGCTGCGGATTGCTTCATAGTGTGGTGCTTAACCCCTTGCGCCACCAGGGAGGCCCGGGCCCAGCTTTCTTGACTGCTTCAAAGGACAGACTCTGGGAGCCCAGATGCTCTGGAGTCTTGTGACTGATGGTTTTCTCTTTGTTGTCCCCATCCAGTAAATTCTAGACATGCCTCATACTCTAACATGCCTCAGAAGCACCCGAGGGCCTGTTGAAATAGATGGATGATTTCCCCCTCCCCCACATTCTGAATCACTAGGTCTGGGGTGGAGCCCTAGAGTTTCCCTGTCTAACCAGTTCCCAGGACTTGCAGCTGCTCCAGGAACCAACCATATTCTGAGGACCACTGTCCTAGATCCTCCTAGACCTTCAGGGCTGCCTTGTCATTCTCTGCCCATGTCATTGTGCCTTGGGGTGACAGATAAATATTAGATAAATTAAATCTCACTTTCCTTAGTGACTAGTGAACTTGTGGAACTTGTTTTTCCCAGGGATTGTGTTGCTGAAAATAGAAAGACTATTGTACAGGGGCCTGTTGGTTTGGTTTGACTGAAAATGTTCAATCAAAGTTCTGAGTCTCTGAGTGATGGTGGGAACCTGGTTATTTCTCCATGGTTGTCTTTTCTGGATTATGTCAACCTCCCTGTAAAGTATACATTTCTTGAAAGTAGGAACCGTATTGTCTTTGGTGTCTTGATGAAATAGCATTTGTTCAAATAAATATTTGTGGTGTCAACCAAGGCCAAGAAAAATTCCTAGCCTCAGTTTTGTCAGAAAGATAGAGAGCCTCCCTGGTGGTGCAAGGGGTTAAGATGCAACCTATGAAGCTCTCTGCAGCCACTCAGTGCAAGTTCGATCCCCCACCATGGAGCTACCCACATGGTGCGGCAGACCTCTCCTGTCTTGCCCGCTGCTCCCCTCAGCAGTGTATTTCAGTCAATCTGCCTGTTCTGTTCCCTACTCTGTCTCTGGTGAATCCTCTCAGCCCCTGCACCTCTGGCCTGTATCCCAGTTCTTGTATGCATAAATATTTAAAAAAAAAGAGAGAGAGAAGTGTTGGGTGGTCTCAGGATAACTGTTGGTAGGCATTAAGAAGAGTACTGCCAGGGCCTCCCTGGTGGCGCAAGGGGTTAAGCACCACACTATGAAGTAATCCGCAGCCTCTGCAGCATGAGTTCAATCCCCAGCCAGCCAGGGAGCAACCTACATGGCGCAGCAGACCTCTCCTGTCTTGCCCGCTGCTCCCCTCAGCAGTGTATTTCAGTAGATCCGGCTGTTCTCTTCCCCACTCTGTCTCTGGTGAATCCTCTCACCCCCCACATCTCTGGCCTGTCCCCCAGCTCTTGTATGCATAAATAAATAAATCTTTAAAAAAGAAAAAAAGAAGAGTACTGCCTTGGGGAAGGGCTGGAGCAGCAAGGCAGGTTTGTCACAGTTAAAGGGTGTGTGTGTTCTACTGACCGGCCTTTTCCTCCTGTCATGTGACCTTTCCCCATGGAAACCATTTCAAACAGAGGGGGGGATTCCCAGACACCCACGGAAACATACTTTACCCCAGAGAACCAAACTGTGTTGGGAACAGAAACCAGAGGAGAAAACAGGAAACTTGGGAACCGGGCAAATACCCCCAGGGTAGCTCTGTGTCACAATTCATCAGTTAACTGAGCTAACCTGGAAGCAATGGTTTTTCACAGCTTGCCAGGAGAGCAAACCACAGTTCACAGCATTGTTTCCTTGGAAAAAAATGCCTTAAATTGGAGCATAGCTGGCGTTGAAAGGAGAGTCTGTAGGAGAGAATGGGTAGTTGTGGCTTCCTTTCCTAAGCTTAGTGGGCACAACCAGAAGGCTGGCTATCTGGCATTATGAGAGAAAGGTCATAGTAAATTACACCCTTTGGTCCTGTTTTGATTTACAAAGCAGCTTGATAACAGTATAGATGAGATTCAAGAGGCAGGTGTCCTATGTGTGTCTGGGGGCTGCTGGCTTTAGAATCTGATGCCAGGGACGGCACTAATTCTCCCTGATATTCCTGGGGCCTTGGTCTGAGCAAGTTTTGATCATTAGAGAAGGCAGAAGAGCCATTTTTTCATCTGATTTGGAGATGCCGGGCTGGAACTCCTCAAGGGACTACTTTAGACCTCCAAAGACCTAACTCTTCAGCATCCTTAGCACATCCTGGTTCATGTATTTTCAAAGTTGCCAGTTATTCTGCAGATCCCCTTAAATTTCCTTGAGTAAAGAGGGATATAGGCTAGAGAGAGTATCTCCTCTTTTAAAAAAATCTTCCTGGGCCTCCCCGGTGGCGCAGCAGTTGAGCGCTGGGTTGCGAAGCTGCCCACAGCCTCTGCAGCACCGGTTCGATCCCCGGCCGCTGGGCGAGGGTCCCACATGGCGCAATAGACCTCTCCTAACGCGCCTGCTTCTGTTCCCCGCTCTGGTGAATTCTCTCACCCTCCCACGCTTCTGACTGTACCCAGTGCGTGTATAAATAAATAAATAAATAAATAAATCTTCCTTTGATCCAGGGCGAAAAGCGAATGAGAAGGAACGGCAGGCGGCCCTCCAAGTGGCCGAGGGCTTCATCTCCCGCATGAAATATGCCCCAAACACTCAGGTGAGGACACACCCAGAATCCAAGCCCTCCTCTTGGGGCTCCTGCTGTGGTCTGATAAACCCCAGACTGGTCAAGAGGGGCAGGAAAGCCTTGGGGACAGTCAGGAACCATCAGGCCTCCTTGCTAGACCCACCCAGGGTGACTGGCCTCAATTTGGCAAAATTTGAAAAACACTTATTTTTAGAAGGAAGCTGGGCATCACTTCCTTGAAACCTGGGGCTGGGTGTGTCCTTGAATAGTTCATGCTCCTCCTCTGGGCCTCTGTCCCTAGCTCGCACCAGGCCTTCTTGCCCCCAGCACTATTCTCTACAAGCCATTCCAAGGGGAACTGATAAGGCTCATCTCTAATCAGTGCATCTATCCAGCAGAGCACCCTGGTCCTCGGAGCAGCCTGTTTTCTCGGCCAGTGTCTCTGTAGTCTTCTCATCTCTTGGCTCATCCAGAGGACCATCTCTGGCCTGGGCAGCACGAGGACTCAGGCCTGATGCCGAGCACCTTCCTTGTGGCTCCAGCTCTCCCCGTCCTCCCTGACACAGATGGAGGTTGCCGCCGTTGAGCCAGACTTCTCCCCTCTGTTTCTGCAGGTAGAGATCCTGCCCCAAGGCCGCGAAAGTCCTATCTTCAAGCAATTCTTCAAGGACTGGAAATGAGGGCGAGGATCTCCCTGCTCTCACCTCCTATCTACTGGCTCCTCCTTCTCCAGCTGCCCGGTCAGTGCTGAGGAGTCCCCTTCGATGTTCAATAAAAAAGACAAGAGCTTTCCCGGCTCTGCCTGCACTACCTGCTAATTCTCACTGCCTCACCTTTTCGCCTGGGCTCATCCCCGTGCTGGGATGGAGTAGGACACAGATGACAATTCTACAGTCTCCAAGGGGCCAGAGCTAGTTTGTGTGATTGAAGCAGAGGGGACAGGCGTTCCCTCGGACCTGGCAGGTACTGGTGTAAACCCAATAGGGAGGTGGCACAGTGCCAGGTGTCAGGATCGATTTCAGCCAGGGGTTCAGTTCGGTCTCACATTCCCAATGGGGAGATGGTTGTGTGGCAATGGGCTTGGGATGCCTCTCCACTCAAGCCAGTCTTTCCTCAGATGCCCTAATAGATCATTCCAAGGCACTTTCAAATGCTGTATACTTGCTGAGCCAGAGGAGGACGTTTTACTACCATGCAGAAATATGGCTTCTTATTTCCTCGGCATGGTGCCTCACATATTCATCCTACAGCATAGGGCTGTAGGAAATTCACCAACTAGTGTTGAGATTCATGGGGTGTGGTTCTCATTATACCCCAGTTTGATCATGGGCAAATAGTTTTTCTGAGTCTACAGCCTTAGTTCACCTTGTGGAATGGGGTAGTAGATAGCTAATAGGCTAGATAGCTAAATAGGGGGAGAATGGAATAGTCCCAGAGCAGTCCCATCTGGAGAGCATGACTCCAGGGGATCAAAAGCAAGATGGAAGCTGTGTAAACTCGGGCCAGAGCCCCTGAGGCCTGGCTGGGCTGCCGCCATCCTGATCTACCCTTACACTGGAGCTAAGGGCTGTGTGACTTCTCTCTGACACCCTGGATGCTTCCATCCCAAATGAAATTCTGATTGAGAAGATTTTGTGCCAAGATGCATAGAAAAAGAAATCAGAACCTCTGAGTATCCTTCCTTCCCTTTCCTCCAGACTCCTCCTGGCCATTTACCTGACAGTTGCTGAAAGCATCTACTGGATGGCTTTTAAAAGGGGAGAGTAAGAGCTGTACTCAATCCATGGTTCTGACACCTTTAGGGTTGTGAAGAATTTTAAGTGTCCCACAAAAGACCTAAATAGGACTTTCCCAAGAAAAATACAGACTTAGATTTTTGTATCTACTTGCAGAGGGTTCTAACACCCCCACCCCCACCCCAAGCAGTCTATCAGCAGAACCATAGCTGAGTTCTCGGACTGTTGGTGTTAATGTGCCAAGGTCTGAAGCTATGAGCACTGTTGTTGGAGAAAATTACACAGAGAATGACATGGGAAGGCTCTTGCAGAGGCCATTGGCCTCCTCTCCAGCTAGAGATCTGGGTGCATGCTCCCTGGCTGGACTGCAGGATGAGCATTCAGACGGGTCTGATGAGTTAGCCTTTCGTCTCAGAGCAGGGAAAAGGGATCTGTCACTCTGTCACCTCCACGGAGTGGAGGCTGACCTGCAGCCTTTCTCACTGCATCTCCCTGCATTCCAACTCCACTGGAGCAGTCATCTCCCTGCCATCTCTGTTGGTCAGCCAAGGGACCCATCAGAAGGAAGTGGGGTAGACAAAGGATTAGTTCAGTTTGGGTAAAAATGACACAAGGCAAGTTGCAGGATCCACTATCAACACCTTGAGGCATCCTGCTGACAGCAGTTGAGAGTTCCTTTCCATTTTCTGGGTGATCATCTGTTGTCACCACCTCCGTGATGGGTTCAATGGGTCAGACTTGGAGAGGCCCAAAGAAACTAGACAATGGTGTTCCAGGGCGCAGTTCCTCCTGTCAAGAGGACAGGAGAGCCTAACAAGTCTCACCTGCTCCCTGCTCAGCCTATCTGCCTGGAGACCCTTTTGTGACTGGAACAACAAAGTCAGCTTCCCCAGGAGCAAATTGTAGGAAACATCCCATGTGGACACCTCACACGAGTAGATCTTAAGAAGAGCCAGGGCATCTAGCCCATTGGTGAGAATGTCAAGGAGTCTGAGGCTGCTAGGGCAGGATGGTCATAGGGTGAGCCCAGCAGGAGGTTGGCTAGGGCAAAGCACCTTTTCTCCTGGAGCCCAGAACCAGTGCCATCACCCAGTTGCTATGCCTGGCTGTCATCAGGCCCTGGGACAACAGGGTCACAGAGAACTGCAAAGCTTGTCTTGGAGGCAAATACTTAAGATCTTGAACCCAATACAATTTTATTCAAAAACTGCTGGTGTGTGCATATCTGCTTTCCCTCAAGCAGGCCAGAAACCCTAAGGGGAAATGCACAACTTCCATGGGGCAGGAGGACTGGTGAGAGGTGAAGGTGGGATAAACACAAGGTGGGATGGGATCCTGATGCTGGCCCTGTGGATGGAGAAGGCAGGCTCAGCTGCAGTCTCAGTTGGCTTGCTCTGGTTGGTGCTGCCCCCTGCTGGTTGCTGCCTCTACTGCCTTCTTTTAATTTCTAAATACATAGACTGTCCTATAGACATCTGGGGCCTGACAGCCCTGTTGCCCAGGGAGTCAGAATTCTGGTGCCTTTACTTGGAAATATCCTTCAACATAGGGATATATGCAACACCCGGGGGAGGGGGCATGATCCACTTGCTTACTGAGAGGTCCTGGAAGGCAACTCTGTAAGCTACAGTCCAACTAAGATTAGGGCAAAATTCTCCTTGCTCTGGAAGCAAGACTGTGGGGAGTGGATCAGATCACCACCCCCAATGTCTTGTGTATAAGGGTCCGTGGCTCCCCAGACTATGGTCCCTATGTCCCTTCAGCTGAGACAGGAAGGGAGTTGGCCCAGCCAGGGTACTCCTGACATGGTTTGTCCTGTGCCTTCTGAAAGCCCCAGTGGTCCAGCCTTTACGTCTATCAGTCAGCCTCTGGGGTTGGTCATATCAGCCGTGTGCCCTCCGATGAGTGTGGCAGCAGGTCGCACACACCTGTGAACGTGAGGTCCTTGGAGTGAGAGGCTTGTGGCCCATTGCTCTTCTGTGCGCCTAACAAGGAGGCTTGTCCCTTTGATACTCCAGCCAAGTAGATCTCCAGGGTTTTAAGCAGCCGTCTTGGGCTCTTCTTGGCCAACACTTCCAAGTCTAGGACAGAGAGGATGGGGGAACCAAGTGTTTGTCGGGGCTTTGAATTGCAAAATAGTAAGGGTCTAAAATCTAGCAGCTCTAGGGAGCAACCCCAGCCCAGATGCCATGTCACCAGTCAATCCTAACAAGATCCAGGTCTGCCTTGTCCACTGGTGAGAATGTGCAAAGAGTCTGGGCCCACTGGTGCAGGATGGACGAAGGGTGAACCCAATAGCAGTTTGGCCAGGGCAGAGCGCCTTCTCTCCTGGAGTGCTCACCAGAGTGGGAGACTGAGGAACCAGGTGCAGCACAGGGACCACATGCTCACCTTGTTCAGTGGAATCTCAACTTTGACTAATCAATCCAATAGCTAGACCCAGCTTTGGATTCAAAAATACTATCACCAGAAATATAAGTCCAGAGGGAGGAGAGGGGATAGCAGGCTACAGAGGCTGCATGGATGGCAACTTTGGGAAGCTGGAGCTTGACAAAGTGTGCATGGGGGTTAGGCGGGAGGGCACCACAGGCAAAACCAGGCTAGCAACCATGCTGAGATCCTTGAACTTGGGGGCACTAGGAGTTCAGGAGCTAGGCCTCCCCAGAAGAAAAAGCATACCTTTGAGGACAAAGCCTGAGTCGGAGATGGTCTTCTGCTGTGTCCTCCAGACATGTGCCAGACGGAGGAAAGTGGCAGCGTAGAAGCTGTTCACCACCGGGATCACCTTCTGCTGCCGATTACACTCCCTGCGGGACAGGGGAAGGGACTTGCTCAGCAAGGGACCAAGGATGGCCTGGTGGCCTCCCGCCCTATTCCCCCAGGGGAGCCATTTCCCTTCACGTCTGAGGTCAGGGTTGGAGGAGAACTGGGCTGGGACAATGAGGCAGGGTGGGAGAGAACCAGGCTGGGGGGGGGGGCAGGGGCTCTCTAATTAGCAGTGTGGGGGCTTACCTGGAAAGACACTCTTCCCTTAAGGCCTGGATTGCGATGCGGGTGATATTCACAGACATCAAACAGAAAGGGAATTGCTGGAATGGAGGGGGTACTGGGTCAGTGGCAACCCCAGCTCCTGCCTTCTGTGTTTCCTGTCCTATACGACCTAGCAGTACCCATGGGCAATATGGCAACCACAGCACAGAGGCAGCAGCCAATATTATTGATGCTTATAGTTAATTTTTACTATAATCTTCCCATCTTACAGATGAGGAAACGAGCCTCAATGACCAGGATTCCAATGGAGGTTAATTCACTCCAAAGCTGTGCATACCCTCTAATCCTCCAGACCCATTAGCCCTCTATAGCCTACACCAGACCCACCCTGGATGCAGCCCAGGCACCATGTCATTCCCTGGGTTACAGATGAATACAGAGGTGTGAGACTCAGTTATCTAACTCTACAGGTTCTTAGCAGGGCCTCTCTCCTTTTCTAGGTTCCTGATTATTTAACAGCTTGTAAACACTTCTTCCAAAATCAGCCAGGGAAGGTACAAGGGTTCACCCTTGACTTACTGATACTCCCCATCTCTCATTAATACAGAGGCCTGAGAACTGGCCCTGCAGGTCAGACTCCAGATAAGGGGCTGCATGGGGACAAGTAGGGGTGCCTCACAAGCACAGGCCTCAGAATATGGGGTGTGCTGTATAGCTTTATTTTTAGAATAAAAATTGTTCCTCCTTCTTTAATAACAAGAAACCAAGAAATGAAAGGGCTTCTTCCAGGGAATTTGCTGTTGCACATATGCAAGGACACCCACTCAGAGGGACATGGAGATCAATGTGTTCCTTGGTTTAGAACATGTCCGAGTCTATTTATCTCATCTGCTTCCTTATGAGAAGAAAAATCCATCACATTATGATTTAGAACTGTACCTCAGGATGGCAGCAATTCCCCATATTTAGTAATTTGAATTAATTAAACATTAACTAAAATTAAAAATTCATCTCCTCAGTCATTCTAGTCACATTTCAAGAGTTCAACAGCCTCTTGGGCTTAGCAGCTAGTATTGGACAGCGCAGATAGAGAACATTTCCATTACTGTAAAAAGTTCTCTCTGACAGTGCTGGACCAGAAAGAATCTTCTGGCTCTATAAAGATTTTTCAGTCTCCCATGACACTCAGTTCTACAGCATGACCAGACTACCTATTAGTCATGAGTCTCAGCAATCAGAGGTATCTACCCATGAGGCCCTCTGGCTGCTCAGGAGCACTCTGTACCCAGGTCCTAGCCCCACAGCCCTCTCTTCTGGCTTCCCCACGAAGCCCCCACCTGGATATGGTGGTGAGATAGACGGAAAATCTCCTTGGCCATCAGTAAAGTCTTTGAGTCCATCACCAGGTACAGCAGATGCAGGAGGGCAAGGAAGCCTGCCCCTCTCAGATCTGTGCCTGGATTTGCTCCTGTAACAGAAACCATGAGGAAAAGTAGAGTGATGGTGAGAAATCCCAGATGAAGCTCCCATTCCCATGAGCTTCAAGGATTTTGTTACCTTGGTTACTGGCCAAGTGGGGTGCCTAGATTTCCACCCTTCCCTGGTTGTAACAAGGCATTCCTTAGTGCTACCTCAGTAGTGTCAGAGAAATGAGGAGCTGGGACTTTGCCCCTTCCTGGTGCTAAGGAGCTCTCCACCGACTCTGCAGTATCAGTGGACACTCAATGGCTACAATAATGAGGCACCCCTGCCTCTCCCAGGCAGTGGAGGCCAAGTTCTACCCCCATCTGGCATTAATGTAGTGACATCCCCCTTTACCGCTGGCTTGGTGTCAGAAGAGGCTAAAATAGATGATTTAAAGAAGATCTAGAATGTCATTGCATAATACCAAAAATAATCTGGATACAACTGAAAAACCACTTGTTAGTGGGGAGGGAGCACAATGGACTATGGTGGTGGACTAGGGGTGTTTTGGTGGAGGGTGCAGTGTGGTAACACCACCTGAGGGGGGAGATCCTATACTTCTAAAATAAAACAATGATATAAACCAGTGTTCCTCAATTAACAAAAAAAAAAAAAAAATCACTTATTACACCAAGAACTAGGAAAATCTCAATTTAAATGAAAAGAGACAAGTAACATTTCAGAGCATATCAACGCTGAAATAATAAAGGTACTAGATTTATCGACAAGGATTTTAAAGCAGCTGTCATAGGCAGAATAATACCCCCACGTCCCTCAAAGGTGTCCATATTTTAATCCCCAGAACCTATGGATGTTATGTTTCTTGGTAAAAAAGGGAATTAAGATTGCAGATAAAATTTAGATTGCTGATCAGCAAATAGGGATATTATTCTGGGTTTCGTGGGTGGGCCAAACATAATCAGGAGAGTCCTTAAAGGGAAACAGGGCCTCCCTGGTGATGCAAGGGGTTAAGACTCAACCTATGAAGCTAACCACAGCCACTGTAGCACGAGTTCGATCCCCAGCCAGGGAGCTACCCACATGGCGCATCAGACCTCTCCTGATTTGCTTGCTGCTCCCCTCAGCAGTGTGTTTCAGTCTGTTTGCCTATTCTGTTCCCCACTCTGTCTCTGGTGAATCCTCTGACACCCCACACCTTTGGCCTGTATTCCAGTTCTTGTATGCATAAATAAATAAAAAATAAATTAAAAAACCTATTGTAGCTCAAAATGGCTTTGCAAAGTAATTATAAACACACTTAGAAAAAATGCAAAAAATTGAAAACTTCAGTAGAGGAATATCAGATACACAGAAACAAAAAGAAACTTTAGATCTAAAAAAATGTAACAACTAAAATTAAAAACTAACTGGGTGGGCTCAACAGAATAGAAACAGAGGAAAGAAGCAGTGAATATGAAGATTAAGTAATAGAAATGGTCTACTAATCCTCAACAACAGAGAGAAAAAAACAAAATAAAGCTTTAGAAATCTATGGGCTATAAGAAAAATCCCCCCAAAATGGGTAGAGTATCTGGGGCCTGTGGAACAATAATAAACATCTAGCATTTATGTCAAGAGAGCCCCACAAGAGAAAAGAAAGCAGAACTGGAAAAGGTAGTTGAAGTAATAAAGCTGAAGATGAGGGAGTTCAAAGGGATTTAAAGGTGCTGATACTGACAGACTTCTAATTATGAGCACAGTTTGTTTTTCAAATTAAGATTTATTTTCCTATTTTGTATGAGTACAGTTTGTATGACACTGAAAAAAGAGTAGCACAATCCCAAGACAGATGAAATCATTTCACTTCACTCAAAAAATAAAACAAAATTTCCTATTATAAGAGGGAAAAAGAGGGGCTTCCCTGGTGGTGCAAGGAATTAAGACACAGCACTATGAAGCTATCCCCAACTACTGCAGCACAAGTTCAATCCCCGGCTGGCCAGGAAGCTGATCCACATGGCGCAGCAGACCTCTCCTGTCTTGCCCGCTGCTCCTCTCAGCAGTGTATTTTGTCAGTCTGCCTGTTCTGTTCCCCACTCTGTCTCTGGTGAATCCTCTCACCAACCCCGCCCCCGTAAATCCGGCCTGTACCCCAGTTCTTGTGTGCATAAATAATGTTTTTTTTTTTTAAAAAGAGGAAAAAGAAAAAACTAGACTCCAAATCATATCACTCCATTACTGCATCTCACTTACAGCAGATGTTTCACAATGGCCCACAACGCCACAAGTAAGCTTTCCCCCTGTCACACTCTCTCCACTTCAGTTACACCCTGCTGTTTCTCAGAGTAAGCATGCTCTATTTTAGGGGCTTCTGCAATTACTGTATCTTCTTCTGGAAGGAACCTCCAGCCCCTTCCTGTGTTGTGGTGCTGGCATGGCTAGAAGGGGACTGTCTGGACTCTCACTAGAGGCCTGGAATCAGGGCTCAAAGGAAAGATGAGCCATTCCTCTCTCTTACCTTGAAAGCCCAGATCTTCCCAGTGGTCTCCATGGAGGGCACAGTCAAACTTGGAGCCAGTCAGCTTCTTGTAGATGGTCTGGAGGACTTGGCCATGCATTGGGTCTTGGCTATCCAGGCCACCTGCCCCAAAACATACCCACATTCTCTGTACAGTGGCCCCTCTGGGTTCCTCAGAAAATAGATCAACCAAGATAGATGTGTACAGTGTTCAAGGCACCCCATTCTCCCACACTTTTATACCCTTCAGCTCTTGCTCTCCCTCCCACTATGGTACATGCAAGAGACCTGGCTCTGCCTCAGGGTGGGCAAACATGTTCTCTGCCTGGCCGTGCAGCCTGCCTCATGGCAACACCATGTACTCACACTGAGCAATGGTCAGGACCAAGTCCCTTTCCTCACAGAGGCCCTGATGGAGCTTGGGAGGCCCGAAGAGGCGGTGCCGGAGGGCAGCAAGCCCGGTCCTTCGAATAGTTGGCTGGATTCTTTTCTGGGAAGGAAGGTGCAGGTAATGAAAGAGCAGTGTTAGAGTCACCTCTTTGGTGAACTTACTCTTAGGCTCAGTACAGGGATCATTCTTGGGGAAAGTAGTTTCCCCCAACCAACTGGCTTGTCCTGGGCCCGCTGTGAGAGGGCGGAAACTGTGTAGCATCTGCTGCATTTCTGTAGACAAGCTCTTCTAGCTCCCAGGTTCTTTGTAAGTAGAAAAAGATGTCTCCAACGGGCCTCCCTGGTGGTGCAGGTGGTTAAATCTCAGCACCATCAAGCTGTCACCAGCCACTGCGAAATGAGTTCAATCACCGGCCAGAGAGGTGACCCACATGAGCAGACCTCTCCTCTCTCACTTGCTGCTCCCCTCAGCAGTTTCTCTCAGTAGCTCCACCTGTTCTGCTCTCCACTCTGTTTCTGGTGAATCCTTTCACCACCACCCCCCAACCTCTGGCCTACCCCCCAATTCTTATATGCATAAATAAATAAATATTAAAAAAAAAAAAAAGGAAGATGTCTCCAAGCATAGGCCTTATAAACCAGTTTCTGCATTTGGCCCTTTTGGGCTTTTCCAGAACTAGCTAGAACTGACTAGTGACTGACTCCCAAAGAGGCTAGAGATGGCTAGCTTTGAGGACCACCCCCACCAACACCACCATAAAGTCTGACAAAAGCCAGGGCAGGTTTCCCAGGAGGACAGCTTCTACCATTTGTATGTCTGCCTTGTATCTATGTAAAGGACATACATTATAAAGTACAGTAGCCCCCTCAACTTTGAGGGAGAGAGGCAGTGGGGAATCAGAAGATGAGTGAGCATTTTTTGGAAGCTAGGTACCTCTGAGAAGTGGCTGGAGCCTTCTGTCCACACTACAACCGGCATTCCCTAAGCCAGCTCATGCTTCCTTCTCACTGCTTGGGGCTATTACTAAGCTCTTAGAATATTTTGATTTTGGTAGCTGCTGACTCTCTGGGCTGTAGAAACCAAAATGACTCCTATTTTTTAAGCCTCTAGAGTCATGTTTTAGTTTGAATATCCAAAATCACATTCCTCTATATTTACCACTGGTCCCTCAAGATGCCTCAGAAAGCTTGCTAGCTTTTATTCTCCTCAAAATTCCTTCTTTTTCCAACCACACTTATTTTTAAAACTCCCAAATAGCTCTGGTTCCTTGAGAGAATGGAAGATTTCCCCACAGTCATATCAGTCACAATATGATTCCACACCTCTGCCTCCCTAGGAGAGAGGAGCAGGGACAGCCACATGGACCTCTGTATGACAGGGCCACAAAAGGTCTGGCGACACAGTCCCAGAAAGGTCACCAGGGCACTGCATGAAGCATGGGTCCTCGGTCATCCATGTTTCTGTGTCCCCAGATTTCTTAGATGAGAGGGGGCCCTCAACTGGAAGCTTCCATCCTGCTTGCCCACTGTCCCATCTAGTGGGACAGAGACTTAGATCCTGGGAAGGTACTTTGCTTGAGATCCCAAACCTCCCTGCTGTCATACCTTGAAGGAGGAGAGGTCCACTGTCTGGAAATGCTGTAGCGCCTCACTGAAGGAGATCAGCTGTCCAGGCTGGTCTGAGCTTGTCTGATTTCCTGTGGCAAAAGAAAAGACACTCAGGATTTGTAATGGAAGTCATCCTGCCAGCAAATGTTTGCTGAGGGCCTTCTGATTGTCACCTCTATGCCAGACACTAGCTTCCAGCTACAAATATCAGATACCTATAGTCCCAACCAATCCTCTTTGAAGGGGCTGCCATAATCTGCCGGGCTGACTCCATTTTAGATCGGGCTGTCCAGAAACTTGCTAGGCTGACTTTTGCAGTGAGTAGGCACAGCTCTGCCCTGCAGGGTATTCCTAAATTCCACTCTTCTGTGACGGGGCAGGTCACTACCTGGAGTTGGTACCCATGTAGGAGCATGGCACTAGTTTAAGGGCCTGTCCTACCTTCTTCTTTGCCCTTCCTCACACTCTGGGCATGAAATCCTCTCTTCATCTTTTGTTACAATCCACAGGGAATTAAATTATCAGTTAGCAATATGGGTGATGGCTGATATAGTCCACTGTGACACCTCTCTAGAAGCTCAAGTAGGGACTAGACTAGATCTGGCTCCCAGTTCTATCCTTCTATTGCTCCATCCAAACCTCTCAAGAGTGAGAGACAATTTTCAGTCTCAGAGTCTTCTGCTCCTATTACCAGGGACTGTATAATGAACAAGCTACTTAACCTTATGTAGGGGCCCTGGTTCCATGCTTCATCCTAATCTCTTTTCCCCACAGAAGCTGCCCCTGGATAAGGTCCACCTGCCTTCTTTCAGGGTTGGGTAGATGCAGCCCTTTCTCCACGGCATACATTCCAATTTCCTTCAGAGATAGAATACAATCATCTTTGGATTTGGAAAGGAGATTTTATTCCAAATCACATAGCTAAAATAAGAAGACCCAGGAATTCTGTCTCCTAATGCCAGAGTAACAGAAACATCAGCCACACACGTGGATGGTGCCTTTACGCAGCTGGGTGGATGGCGAGAGCTCCATTCCTGCCGTTACCTGTCTCTGGCAGGATGTTGTCCACGGCCTCCCATTCTTCTTGGGCTTTGAGCACCTCTGTACTCACAACTGCAACAGTGAGAAAAGGAGATTCTTTGAGATGTAGGTACATCTGGATCTTTGCTGCAGCCCCCAGCCTTGTCTGCCTACCTTGGGTCTTGTCGCCCTCCAACACCCTCTTCACACAGCTGCCAAGGTGACTTTTTTCTTTTTTTTTTTTTTTAAGATTTATTTATTTATACAAGCACTGGGTACAGTCAGAAGTGTGGGAGGGTGAGAGAATTCACCAGAGCCAGAGCGGGGAACAGAACAGGCAGACTGACGAAATACACGGCTGAGGGGAGCAGCAGGAGAGGTCTGTGCACCATGTGGGACCCTCGCCGGCGGCCGGGGATCGAACTGGCACTGCAGAGGCTGCGGGCAGCTTCGTAGCCCAGCGCTCAACCACTGAGCCACCAGGGTAGGCCCCCAAAGTGACTTTTCAAAAGCAGATCTCATGTCATCCCCCTGCTCAAAACCCTCCAGGGATTTTCCACAACTCTCAAGACAGAGCCCAGACTCTGCAGCATAGCATCTAAGTGCCTCCACAATCTGGGTCCTGCTTCCCTCCCTAGCTCTGCCCTGGGGCATACAGGACAGCTTAAGGTTCTCCTACCTCCAGACCTTCACCAGCTTTGCACAGATAGCACCCCTGGTGCCAGCACCGGGTGCTCTCACCTTCACTTCCAACCCCTCTGCTGCAGGTGCTTCTCGCCCTTCAGTTAACCCTCACCTGGACGCCTCCTCTGAGCTCATTAGTCCAGATTGGGAGCCCCTCCCTCCCAATGCTTATCACAGTGCCTTAACTTCCTTTCCCACTGCATAGCAGTTAACAGGGCAGGTTCTCTGGAACCTAGTGCAGCACATGTTTGATGTGCTCAACAAATGTTTACTGCGTAAACAAAAGCACTCACACAAAAGGAAGGTGAAGATGTAGGGAAAAAAAAAAAAAAGCAACCAGGTAGTTTCTCTAGCAACACATAGCCCTCCTCTCCAAACCACAACCGCCCCTTTTTAGTTCAAACTGCCAGAGGCATATCCTGTCACTGGCTTTTCTGATTCACTACAGAGAAAGAATATCAACAAATTATGAGAAGGATAGAGAGACTTCAGTTTAATGCCAAAACTCGTGACTTCTCAAGCCTCAAAGGAAAAGTATTTTAGGACAGTTGCACTTTGCCTTGCAATCTTGGCTGAGGACATCACATGACAACAAATTGCTTTGAAAGCATACTTGCAAATTCGATGAAATGCCACCCGAAAAACTCATAATACTATGGCTAAAAATGAAGAGAAAGCTGCTGGGAAGCAGTAGAGAACAGTTACTGAAAGCACACTCCAGAAGTTAACTGCTTGTGAACCTCTCATCTCCGCCATTTCTTAGCTGTGGTTTTTTTTGGCAATTATTAACCATCTCTAATCACCATGGCACTGTAATGAACTTGGTGTAATAGTTCATCCTCTTACAGGGCTACAGTGCTCAGAGGTCAGTACTCAATACATGTTGGCTGGACCCCTGTTACTGATACAGGTGTGCACTGGGGTCCAGCAGGGCAGTGGGCAGCTTTTTTTTAGCAGGTGAGTCGGATCTAAGGTCCTAAAGTTTGGGCCTTTAGGAAATTCAATCTCACAAGATCGAAACTCTGGGTGGATAGCAAACACTACACATCAGGGCTTCCAGGATAGATAATTTCAACAGAATACAGAACCCTGACCTTAGAAGAAAATAAAACTTAATTCTAGCATGTTGGACCTTTGGGAGATGAAAAGGAGGGCAGAGCGGCTGAGCGAGGAGTGGAATACACCAGTGAATGCTCATTATGATGCTCAAGAGGAACTCCTCGGCTTTCACCCTCCCACCTACACCAGCTTCACTGATTGGTCACCCTTTAGATGCTCGTTACTAGCCTCTGACTCCATATTTCTTTTTTTTTTTTAAAGATTTATTTATGCATGCAAGAACTGGGGTACAGGCCAGAGGTGTAGGGGGTGAGAAGATTCACCAGAGACAGATGGGGAACAGAACAGGCAGATTGACTGAAATACACTGCTGAGGGGAGCAGCAAGTGAGTCAGGAGAGGTCTGCAGCGCCATGTGGGTAGCTCGCTGGCTGGGGATTGAACTCGTGCTGCAGTGGCTGTGGATAGCTTCATAGGTTGCATCTTAACCCCTTGCACCACCAGGGAGGCCCCCCTGGCTCCATATTTCATCCTCACTGTAGGGTAAGGAAAAATGTCAGGCTTTTCTGCCCTCCCGCCAGCAGGATAGATGATGGATCCTGCGGTCCTGAATGCATGCCTGATGGCGGGCACCTGGAGTAGGGTGTGGGCATAGGTAGATGGGATTCACCTGGACTGAGACTGGGCTTTTAAGGGCGGCGTCACAGGGATGCCAGAAGAAGCCGAGGAGAAGCTGAAAGAGAAGCTGAGAGAGAAGCAAGAGCAGCAGAAGCTGAGAGAAGGCCGGGGAACCCAGAGTGAGGACCTGCTGGGGGCTGGGAGGTCTGCCAGCCTACCGGTCCCCCAGCACCCCTGCTGCCATGTACCTGCTAAATCCCAATAAAAGCCTGCAAAAAGTCACTGAGGACTCTGACTCTTCCTTTACCGGGTCTGCATGGGATCAAAGAAAACCTGCTCAGTGGTCATTCCTGCCTTTATACTCACCTACAAGCAACTTGGTGAGAGACTATGAACCAGGAGATTAACCTCACCAGCTGGGGTAGAGGCACTTGCTGTGACAGCAGGGTAGTCAACAGAGAAGGCCTCAGCAACTAGCAACTGCAAAGTGGTGCCTAAAAACTGGAGACAAACATCCAAACCATATGGAGTGACTTTCCTTCCTTTTGGAACCAGACAGACTCTTCCAACTCCTGAAGATAATCCTGACATAGCTACTAATTTACTCCTGATAAACAGAAGAAATTGCAGACAAAACACAAATCTTTGGGGTAATAAATACAGCTCATATTAGTACCGTTCTTTATTTTTTCCTTTTTTTAACTGCCTCCTTTATTTAGGCTCTCCTCCATTAATGTTATATAACACTGCTGATTTATTTAGTCAGCCTATTAATTAAAATCAGCTGAAAGTATCTGAAAACAATTGACATTGTTTAGTATGATGAAAAATGTCTGGCAAATAAATGTCAGTTGTGTTGAAGTATAAAATATTTTGGCATTTAAGGCAAAATTGCAAAGAAATGTTGAGTTTGTCATCACACAGTAAAGACAAACTTCCATTAAAAGAAACTGCAGGGGGCCTCCCTGGTGGCACAAGGGGTTAAGCTTCAGCACAATGAAGCTATCAGCAGCCACTGCAACAGGAGTTCGATCCCCGGCCAGGGAGGTAACCCACATGGTGCAGACCTCTCCTGACTCACCCGCTGCTTCCCTCAGCAGTGTATTTCAGTCAGTCTGCCTGTTCTGCTCTCCACTCTGTCTCTGGTGAATCCTCTCACCACTACCCCTGTATCTCTGGCCTGCACCCCAGCTCTTGCATGCATAAATAAATCTTTAAAAAAAAAAGGAACTTCATAGGCTTCCAAGTAATTTTTCTACATTAGAGTATTTTTTTAACAAGCCCCATATTTTGGAGATTACCTTTTTAGTGTGCAGAATTTAAAGAGCAATACATTCCAAAGAGCACTCACTGTGACTCACATTCAGAGTGCTAAGCATTTACATTATCTCATTTAATTCTTATAAAATGATAAAGTTACTCTCATACAGATTCTAATACAATCCCTGTTTTATAGATGAGGAGAGTGAGGTTAGAAAGATTAAGTAACTTGTTCAAGGTCATGTATGTTGGGTGAGAGTCCTGAAGGGAACCTTACCGCCTGGCTGCCATCCATTAGCTTTGGTTGTAAGGGCCTGGAGGACACCATGGTTCTTCAACTCTGAGATCTGTAAGGGCAGTTGACCTTTAGTGACAGGGAGGAATCCACATCCCTCCACCCACAAAAACATGACAAACTGTTCTGCAAGTCCCACCTGCCATAATGAATGTCCTTGAAACTGAAAGCCAAAAGGATCTAGTCTTCCCTGTTGGTTGATTAAAGCCAGTCTAAAAAGAAAATCACTTGGAAAACAACTGTGATGTATACTTTGGGGACACGGGGACAAGTGTATGCCCTCCTTGAATAGTAAGCAAAACATACGACTCAATTGAGACTGTGGCACAGTGTGTATATATATATGTATGTGTGTGTATATATATATTCCCCCATTCATTATAACAACTATCTTATTAAACAAAGGTTGTTTTGCATGTTTGTCCCTCGTGCTGAGGCAGGGTGGACACTGGCCAGGGTCCCCAATGCGTGGCACCACACAGCAGCCTGCAATAAGCTTGCAATGCAGGAGGAACTGGGGTGTGGGCAGTACGTACAGGAATTCCTCTGAAAGCCAGAAGAGCACTGTTGTCCTTGTCATATGGTGGAGAGCAAGTGGCAGACATATTTTCAGCCTGTAAGACAAATCAGAGTCAACCTCCCAGGTGCATATCAGCCTCCCAGAGGCAATGACAGCTTAAATGTCACAACTTTTCTAATTAACCAAAAAAAGATGAACCAGAGAAGTGTCAACTGCAAGAAATACTGTAAAGGGATACTTCTGTTTAATCTGATCTTAATAAATACTGTAAAGATTTAATGTTCTGGCCTTCCTTGGTGCACAAGGGGTTAAGTATCAGCACTATGAAGCTATCTGCAGCCACTGAAGCGCAAATTCGATTCCTGGCCAGGGAACTAACCCACATGGCTCAGCAGATCTCTCCTGTCTCACTTGTTGCTCCCCTCAGCAGTGTATTTCAATAGATCACCTGTTCTGTTCCCTGCTCTGTCTCTGGTGAATCCTCTCACCCCCTACATCTCTATCCTACACCCCAGCTCTATGCATAAATAAATAAAAATAAATCTTTGAAAATCAACTAATGTAGGTATCTATGTTAAGGCTCTGGAATTCTAGATTATCCTTTTGTTCTAATTCCTCCTACATATTTTTGCCAAATAATACTCCTTAAACACAGCTGAATGATTTCTCCATACCTGAGACATAGAATGGATGCCTAAACACACCACAGCTGCAAACATCTCCATAACTAACCTCTCAAGGCCAAGCATTATTATTTCCCACTTCAATCAAATAAACACACTTGCTCCTGTTTCTCTTCTCTCTCTTTTTTAAAAAGATTTATTAATTTATGCATACAAGAGCTGGGGTACAGGCCAGAGGTGTGGGGGGCGAGAGAATTCACCAGAGACAGAGTGGGGAGCAGAACAGGCAGAGTGACCGAAGTACACTGCTGAGGGGAGCAGCGGGCGAGACAGGAGGTCTGCTGCACCGTGTGGCTTGTTCCCTGTCTGGCTGGGAATCAAACTCGTGCTGCAGTGGCTGCGGATTGCTTCATAGGTTGCGTCTTAACCTTTGCGCCACCAGGGAGGCCCCTGTTTCTCTTCTTATCTCCATCCCTTGGTTCATGTGGCTTTCCTCCAGAGGTCACCCTCACTCCTCCCCCTTCTCTGTGTCTTCTGGTCCCTTCAAAATAAGTTCCATCTCCTCAAAGTGGCTACCTGACAATGCGGGGCTGCATGGGCCTCCCTTGTGGCCTAGGAGTTAAGTCTCAACGCTATTACTGCTACAGCCTGAGTTCGATTCCCGGCCAGGGAGCTGACCCACATGGCACAGCAGACCTCTCCTATCTTGCCCGCTGCTCCCCTTAGCAGTGCATTTCAGTAAATCTACCTGTTCTGGCCCCCATTGTCTCTGGTAAATCCTTTCACACCCTCACACCTCCTCTAGCCTACACCCCAGTTCTTCTATGGAAAAAACAACAACAAAAAAGCAATGCAGGGCTGCACTAGTCTCTCACTTACTTCTCCAAGCTCCAAAGCCCATGTGGATGTAAAACAAGTTTCTCTGCAAGAGGTCTCTCTCCAATCAGGCTCTGCTGCTTTGAGCATAAGACCTTATATTTCCTACCACCATCAGCATAGTACTAGGCACAAAATGTGTCCCTGTCAGTCGAAAATCATCATGCTGTATGATCATCTCAATGATGGAGGGAAAACATTTTACAAGGCTCTGGAACATGCATTTATGAAAACAACTCTCAATTAAATGGGGATAGAAGGATTATAGCTTAACATAATAAAGCTATATATGACAAACCCACAGCTAACATCATTCAGTAGAAAACGGAAAGCTTTGCCTCTAAGATCAAGTAAAGACAAGGATGTCCACTCTCACCACTACTACCTAATATAGTAGTAGAAGTCCTATCTGGAGCAATTAGGCAAGAGAAAGGAATAAAAAGAATCCATTTTCAGAGGATATGATATTTGCAGAGGGTATGATAATACACAGAAAACCATAAAGACTCCACTAAACTATTAGAAACAATAAATCAGTATAGTAAAGTGCCAGGCTACAGAATTTATATACAGAAGTCTGTTATATCCCTCCTTTACCAAGGAGCTTAGTTTCTTTGATATGATTAGAAATGGGACTGCTTTCTTGATTTCTTTTTCTTCAAGTTCATTCTTTGCACATAGGGATACATCACACAAAAAGATGAAACTAGCCCTATCTCATACCATAAACCTATAGAGTGATGTATCTTAATTATTTAGCAATAAAACTAGAAAACAAAAGATATGTTCTCAAAAATATCTGATGATTGATGTTCTGAACAACTCCCTGCAGGGACTGTGTACACAGGACTCACTTCATCCTTCCTTTCCTCTGCAATTCGGTCCCTCCAGGTGTTCAAAGACTTCCCTCTGGAAGAACAGTTCACCTATCTTAGTACAGTGAAGAAAACCTTTCTGGACTCCCAAAGCAAAACTTCGCCCCATTTCTGGCCACTGATTGTGACAGGCTCCATGTAAGACTATTTGTGGGCAAGGTAGGCAGAAAGTAAGGCTGCCAGGTTGACACAAATTCATGACACTGAACCAAGAGTCCTGAGGATAATCAAGCCAGCGCAGGTATTGGACAAAGAAAGGGCCAGTGATGTAAACAATCCAAATTAATGAATTACAGGTTTCTCATTGAAATTCCCCTCCCATCCAAGCAAATCCAGAATAAAATCCCATGACACACTTAGAAAATAAGCTACTAGGAAAGCAACTGACCCAAAGGTGAACAGAAGCTTCTAACAACAAAAACAACTACAATGAGGGCTTTCCAAACATTTCTAAAGCTCCACATTCTCTTGAAAAATTCTGTCTTATTATTACTGTTAACATATATCTCAAACCAACACATTCTTTCCCAAATAGAAGTGCTTACTTACCTGTCCATTGCTTAATTCTTTCTCCTTACGGAAAGAGCAAGATTCTTCATTCATGACTCAAAATCATTTGTTCAAGTGAGCTTTGTTCTGGGGCTGTTTTGAATAACATCTGAGATCAGGAGCTAAGGGAAGAAGCAGAGCTCTACCTCTGCCTTCCTTCTTGGCAGTTATTCAGACTAAAAGCAAGAAAACAGTCCCTTTGTGCCATCACCAGGGTAAAGAAGGTTTCTATGAGTATTGAAAGAAGTCCCTGAGGTCTCTGAAACCTCAGCCCTGTTTAAAAAAAAAAAAAATTAAAAGAAAGCTGGTTTCATCATTCAGTTCTGGCTTTGTTGAAAAAAACTGACTAAAAATCTTTAGGCATGGGGTCTCCCCGTTGGCACAGCGGTTGAGCGCTAGGTTGCGAAGCTGCCTGCAGCCTCTGCAGCGCCGGTTCTATCCCTGGCTGTTCCCCGGCCACCAGAGGAGGGTCCCACATGGCGCACAGACCTCTCCTGCCGCCCGCTGCTCCCCTCAGCAGTGTACTTCGGTCCTTCTCCCTGCTCTGCTCCCCGCTCTGACTTTGGTGAAGTCTCTCACCCTCCCGCTTCTGACTGTACCCAGTGCTTGTATAAATAAATAAATCTTTAAAAAAAAAATCTTTAGGCAGTTATAACATCATTCTGGCTAGATAAACTAGCTAAATGCCTACCTCTTACTACCCATGTTACTGGATATAAGAAGGGGACCCCGCAGGAGTCCAGAGCTGGAGTCTCAGTGTCTAGAGGACATCAGTACAGGGATGAGGTTAATAGGTGGCACCTAGGTGGCTGATTTTGGCTGACCAGTTCAGTTTTGTTAAATGCAACACAATGCCTTGTCCTCCTCAATTATCGCTAATATTGTACATGTGGCAGTTGTCTCAAATGTTTGGCTAACTCTAAGACTTTTTTTTTTTTTTAAGATTTATTTATTTATGTGAACAAGAGCTGGGGTGTAGGCCAGAGGTGTGGGGGTGAGAGGATTCACCCCAGAGTGGGGAACAGAACAGGCAGACTGACTGAAATACACTGCTGAGGGGAGCAGCGGGCATGAAAGGAGAGGTCTGCTGAGCCATGTGGGTAGCTCCCTGGCTGGGGATCGAACTTGTGCTGCAGTGGCTGCAGATAGCTTCATACTGCTACGACTTAACCCTTTGGGCCACCAGTGAGGCCCTAACTCTAAGTCTTTCATCTCAGGAATCCAACTGAGGAAAAGTACAACTAGACATTACCCTACCATGGAGGACCTGGACAGCACAGATGCCTGTCATAACAACAATCTGGATCATAAGTGGGCAAATGGCCCCCACACAACTACAGTCATACATCACTTAGTTTTCTTAAGGAAACTGAGGAAGGAGGGTGGCCTCTCCATGAAGTGAGCCTTCCATTATGGGAATATGATCTGGATTCCCTAAGAACTGGCCTCCGGTAACAAAATAGTCTTTGTCAGATGTCATGATCCCTCACTCCAAGAGCAGGAACACCTCCTTCTAGCTCACTGTAATTTAGAGGAGAAGGCAGGGACCCTCAATCACGGCACCTAAGAAACTATTTCATTCTCTCACTTCTTTTCAACATCTCCCTTCTTTTCTGTCCCTCCTCATAGAACTCCATAACAGCATACAACAAAATATACATGGGCCAACTTTGGGAAGGTGACAGGCAGACTAACAGCAGAAAGGTTCTTGTATTACTGTGTGTGAAGTGAATCAAGCAGCACAGAAGAGTGAGGGCTTCATGCACCTGTGAGTGTCTCAGTTCTGGCTGGAGAAGCTGGGTCTTCAATAGGGGCGGTTACTCTCTGTATCAGAGAAAGAAAAGAGCAAAAACAGTCGAACAAGCAAGTACTAGAAGTTACGAAGTCACTTCTACCAATTCCTTAGCGTTGCACTTGGAAATGTCTTTCATGTAAAGATGGATCCTTTTCAAACCAAGCATCTATGGTACACCCATTTTAGTCAAGGAGTTACATTAGGGATATGATTTTCCAAGTGCTTGCTGAAGCTTCAACTCGCTGAATAGGTATTTAATCTAGAAACTCGGTTCATAGCTTAACTACAAAAGCACACAAAGGTAGGACAGTCCGTTGACATTTTCCTAAGGCTTCTCGCTGGGCGACTCCCCTTCCTCTCCTAGCCCCGACAGAGGGGATGCCTGGGGGCTCAGTCAAAAAGAGGGGGTGCTACCAGGCCCCCGCTGCAGACAACGCCCCGGGTGGAGGGAGAGTTTAGGGGGGCGCCGCGGCCAGAACGGCTGGCCACTGGGCGGGCTCAGGGCCAGGCGCTGGCCGGCTGTGGGGCGCAGCGGTCTAATCCACCAACATGCCCAGCTCCACGGGGGCTGTGTGGGGGTTCCGGCCCGAAACGTCCTCACGCTCGGTGTGTGAAAGCCACGAAAGCAACTCGCCTCCGGCCATTCGGCGACTCGACCGCAGAGCGCGGACCAGGACCCACGTCTCCCGTCTCCCAGTCGGGATTCTCTCCCAGCCCCGCAACTCTCAGCCTCGCCTCGCTCCAGGGCGATCATTTCCACTCCACATCCGCGTCCCTCTGAACCCCGGTGCTGGCCGGACTGGTCCCCGGAGTTCCGCGACCGCGCTCAAGGAGCGCGGGCCGGCCTCCCCCGCGCATGCGCACGGCGCGCCCCGCGCGGCCGCCCGGCCGGGAGTTACCCCGCCCCCCCCTCCCGGCAGGCAGAGTTCGCGCTGCAGAAGTACGAGGAGCCGGGAGGGTCAATCTGCGCCGGCGTCTAGGCTGCTGGCCAAAAAGCTCTGGCTAACCAGGAGTCAAAGCTGCCTCCCCTTCGCGCATGGGAAGGACAAACTAACTAACATTGCAGAGTTACCGTCCCAGAGCTGGGCGCCGTCGCCGTGCACCCGCTCCCCGGGCCCGCCGCCGGCGCGATGTGCCTTCCGCTGCTGCTGCTGCTGCTGCTGAGCGTGCTGCTCCTGGCGACCCTTTGCAAAGTTTACCTAGGACTCTTTGCAGAGAGCTCCCCCAACCCCTTCTCCGAGGATGTCAAGCGGCCGCCCGCGCCCCTGGTGACCGATAAGGAGGCCAGGAAGAAAATTCTCAAACAAGGTCAGCTGGAGGGACCTTGGGAGTGCGAGGCTGAGGTTGGGCATCCTTGTGGGTTTGTGTGCCCATTCCAGGAGGGGGAGCCGCTGCCGGGCCCCGGCTAGTTTCCCCGTTTGTAAAGTGCAGGGCGGGCTTCCTTGCACGTGAAGATGCCCACTGGATGTCCAACACCGGTGAGAACATTCACCTGGGCAGGTGCTAGGAAGAGTGATTCCGTCCTTAGCATCGTCCTTGGAGTGCGGAGGTCTGGATATAGCCAAATCCCACCAGCCCCAGCGGTTGAATGAGGCCTCGCACCCCTGGAGAAGTAAGAGATGTTTCCCCCACTTGTTTCTAGGACCTTAACTTTTCCATTTGCCCTCCCACGTGGGCTCAGGGACATGGGAACGCTGCACAGAGGGGCATTATGTCCATCAAGTGATGGATGTGGTTGACCCTGGTTGTAAAACTGACTTAACAGGGTGTCTCAGACCCAGAATCCGCTCTTCCATCAAACGGATTACTTCTGCTGTTATCTTTAAAGTTTATTTTCGTCTTCCTTCTGAGCTTTAAGGAAAGTTCTACTGCTTAAAAAAAAAAAAAAAAAAGCCCTTCTTTAATCTTCAGGGTTCCTCTGGTAATTTTATACTTCTGTGTGAAAAGTCTTTGCTATGCAGTGGAAGACCAGTACTTGGGAGATCAGAGTTTTAGTTTGAACTCTATCACTATTTTACTGGAAGCCATTAACAAGTTATTTCACCTATCTGAGGTTATCTGAAAATGAGATGACTAGTTTAACTTTTCAAACTGGTTGTGATCTATTAATGGGTCATGAAATCAGTGCAGTGGATTGTAACTAGCATTTTAAGATGCAGTAAATAGAACACAGCAGGGGCCTCCATTGTGGCACAGGGGTTAAAGACAGCACTATCAAGCTATTGCCAGCCACTGCAGCACAAGTTCAAGCCCTGGCCAGGGAACAATCCACATTATGCAGTAGACCCCTCCTGTATCGCCCGCTGCCCCCCCTCAGCAGTGTATTTCAGTAGATCCGGCTGTTCTCTTCCCCATTCTGTCTCTGGTGAATCCTCTCACCCCCCACACCTCTGGCCTATACCCCATAAATAAATAATGCATAAATAAATAAATCTTTTAAAAATTGTAAAATACATAAACATTTAAAAAATAGAACATAGCAGACTGTATCATGCATAGTTCTGATAGGTATTGAATAGTGAAACTTCTGTTTCAGGCATCTATACTACATACTTATATATGTTCTGGGTTCTGATATAAAATGCCCTTTCTAAAAATGGTTGAAAAGTTAAAATTTTCCAAGTCCTCTTTGCAGCCTGAAAAACTCAAATCTTTGTTTTTTCTGGAGTGCCCTTTAAAGGATGAATCTTGTATTGGACGTGCCCATATGGCACCAGGTGCTGTCCAGTTATATATTGTTTATGTGCTGCCTCCTTAGCCCTGCCTCCAAACTTCCTCTCTGCAAGAACAGGGCTGTGATTTCTCAGAGCAGCAGCCTCTGTCCTGCCCAAGCTTCTGCATCAGGATCTTTTTTTTTTTTTTTAACATGTCCATTCCCACACAAAATTAACTTTTATTGTGTGATAACATGGAAGATCTACTTTCTGAACAGCTTTTAATTTCCACATATAAGTAAAAACATACAAAAGCTTGCATTTTTATAATACTTCACTGTTTTAAAAAGATAGCATTTATTTTTTTTATTTTCATATCAGCACTTTATTTGTTTTTTAATATATTTTATTTTATATAATTCTTACATCATTTTTCATTTTTGCACAATGTTTGTGTTTTCATTTTGGTTATATTCCCCATACGGGTTCCACCCCTCTTATTTTGACCCTAATCCCTTCTCTCTTCCACCCCTACCCCCGTGTGTCTCTGGTTTATACCACCAGGCTGTTCCCCTGCTGCCTGCAAGGGCTGTTTTTTCTGACAGTAGCTTATGGATGGAAAGTCCCTGAGCCAGCGACCTGCCCCATGGCACTCTCCTCCCTTCCCCAACTCCTGTTTTCTCCCTTCCCTAACTGTGTATTTGCACTTAGATTTCTCAGTTTGTATTATTGTCAAGCTTCTGTTTTTGTTCCTCTAGTAATTTACTGATTTCTACTTTCTTTGAAAATTGGGAAAATCCCCAGGTGCCTAGTGGCTTTGGTTAAATCAGTTCAGATCAAACTAAATCTCTGTTTAATCTGCCTGGCTGGTCCTGAATATCTTCCAGGCTAAATGTTTGCAATATTTTTGTTAGCAGCTCTGAACCAGTCTGCTCTAGAGTTTTCTTGCATTATAGAAACTAGGAAAGTCTTCCTTGCTTTTTTGCTGCCCTTGCTTGAGAAGCCCAGCTCTATTCCCTCTGTTGCAGCTTTTTCAGCCAGCCGGGTGCCAGAGAGGCTGGATGCAGTGGTGATTGGCAGTGGTTTTGGGGGCCTGGCAGCAGCAGCAATCCTAGCCAAAGCTGGCAAGAGAGTTCTGGTGCTAGAGCAACATACCAAGGCAGGAGGCTGTTGTCATACCTTTGGACAGGATGGCCTTGAATTTGACACAGGTAAGGTTTATGTGAAAAAGGGACTGGAGGACCTCTCTGATGGCGCAAGGGGTTAAGTCTCAGCATTATGAAGCTATCCGCAGTCACTGCAGCTAGAGTTTGACCCCCAGCCAGGTTGCTGACCCACGTGGTGCAGCAGACTTCTGTCTCATCTGCTATTCCCCTCAGCAGTGTATTTCAGTAGATCTGCCTGTTCTGCTCCCCACTCTGTCTCTGGTGAATCCTCTCACCTTCCCCCCACAGCTCCTCTGATCTGCACCCCAGCTCTTGTATGCATAAATAAATACATCTTTTAAAAAGAAAGAAAGAAAGAAAAGGGACTGGAGCAGCCACTGTGGGCTGCTACTGATCATTCTGTTGTTTGGGAAGCTTCATCTTCTCTCTCAGTACCACTTCCTTTGTCTGACAGCCACACCTGTCAGCTAACCTGGCAGGGATTTAGTGGTGTCTGCTGCCAAACCTCCCTACAGCAAGGGTGATTATCTCCCTTCAGGTGTAGACTTGGCCATGTAGGAACACCTTCCACCTTGCTTCCTTGTCCACCTTTTCAGGGGTCAACCCCCATCCCTATGATGCCTTGTTTTTCTGTTTCCCGACAGGAATCCATTATATTGGGAGCATGGATGAGGGCAGCATTGGTCGTTTTATCTTGGACCAGATCACTGAGGGGCAGTTGGACTGGGCTGCCTTGTCTTCTCCCTTTGACATCATGGTTCTAGAAGGGCCGAGTGGCCGGAAGGAGTTCCCCATGTACAAAGGAAAGAAAGCCTACATTCAAGGCCTCAAGGAGAAATTTCCCCAAGAAGCAGATGCCATTGACAAGTACATAAAGTTGGTTGAGGTAACATGGACATCCTGAGGTGCCCCTGTTTATGACCAACAAGGCTGACCTTCTTCATTTTGGAATGACTGGTGGGAGGCAGAAAGGGAGAAACAACTGGTCAGTCCTGTACTCAGGCCCCACCAGAGCTGACCTGTGTGCCCAGCTGGCTCTTGTCTCTGGAGCCTGGGCTCAGCTGCTGCCATGCTGACTCCAGCCTCCAGGGCTTCACCCTTCTCTCTTCCCAGAGTAGGCTGCCTTCCATGTGGTCAGATCACTCTCATTTTTTTTCTTCATTTGAGATCACATTGGGATTTTTCAAAAGGAATTTGGGCAGAAAAGCAAAAAAAGCACTCATCTGATTACAGAATGGGAAAGACTCAGTGGACAGATTTTTAAATATCTTAACTCAGCAAAGTTCAGCCATCAGTCAGTGTAACTGGGTCCTAGGCTTGCAAGCTGTTGGAATGGTGATTCTGCACAGTGGTGCTTGAGATGAGACCTGTTCTCCCCTGCTTATTTTCTCCCCCAGGTGGTGTCCAGAGGAACCTTCCATTGCATCTTGTTGAAGATGCTCCCGTTGTTTCTGGCTCAGCTTCTCAACAAGTTCGGCTTGCTCACCCGCTTCTCTCCCTTCCTTCGAGCATCCACTCAGAGCGTGGCTGAGGTCCTACACCAGCTGCCTGCCTCCCCAGAGCTGCAGGCGGTGCTCAGCTACATCTTCCCCACTTATGGTGGGTACTGGCTGCTGGAGGACGAGGTGCTGCCGCCCTCCTGACTCTGTCTCTTTCTGAGCCTTCTTGGCTGACTGAAATGGAGCAGCATAAACCCCAGGCCCTCTGAAGCTTATGGATGAGAAGTCTGTCTACCCAGCTGGATTCCCTGGTAGAAATTCCCTTGGCCTTTGCCCTGGATGATTCCTCATTTAAACCAACACTGTCCTCCATGCTATTGGCAGCATGGCTGCTAGAAGGGAGGACATTCTTCCTGGTCCCGACTTCTGTAAGATACCCTATGTTTCAATGGAACAGGCCCTCTGGCTGGCCTGAGTCCTGGGGATCAAATGGGTCCTGAGAGAGGCAGATTCAGGCTGCTTGTTACCTGACAGGGGCCAGGTTACTTTCTGAATAGGGTCGCTCTGCCTCATCATCCTCTTCTTCCTCCTGTAGGTGTCACCCCCAGCCACAGCTCCTTTTCCATGCATGCTCTGCTGGTTGACCACTATCTGAAAGGGGCCTTTTACCCCCGAGGTGGGTCCAGTGAAATCGCCTTCCACACCATCCCGGTGATTCAGCGGGCTGGCGGCGCTGTCTTGACGAGGGCCACTGTGCAGAGTGTGTTGCTGGACTCGGCTGGAAAAGCCTGTGGTGAGAGCCGGGTATCATGTGTCACAGTCCCTGGGTTGCGGTGGGGGAGCCCTGGGTGCAGAGATAAGAAAACACTGAGGGCAGAAAGTATAGACAAACCAACCTCCTCACAGGTGCTCTTTCAAGGCTAGACTCTGCCCCAGGGCAGGAGTCTGGGGGTAGCCATCAGTCTGGAGGCAAAAAGGGAGCAGGAAGTGTAAAGGATTGCTTGGTCTCCAAAGGACAGCATTTAATCATTTATTCAATAGATTAAAATATTCATACAGTAATCTGTGATCTTGTGTGTAGGGCTGTGTCCTTGTCATCTTTATGTTTATAGATCTTAGCAAGTTATAAAGACTAAATGTTTAGTCACTAAGTGACTGGTGAGATGAATGAGTAACCTGGGCACACCATGAGGAAGTGTGCAGGCAGGCAATATGCCCTCCCCTCTGCATGCCAGGAGCTCCTTGCCTGGCTCAGGTTTTTTGCTGTTACCTTTTTTTTTTTTTTAAGATTTATTTATTTATACAAGCACTGGGTACAGTCAGAAGCGCGGGAGGGTGAGAGAATTCACCAGAGCCAGAGCGGGGAGCAGAACAGACAGAAGGACCGAAGTACACTGCTGAGGGGAGCAGCGGGCAGCAGGAGAGGTCTGCGCGCCATGTGGGACCCTCCTCCGGTGGCCGGGGAGCAGCCGGGGATCGAACCAGCGCCGCAGAGGCCGCGGGCAGCCTCGCAACTAGCACTCAACCGCTGCGCTACCGGGGAGGCCCCCCTTGGAGGGTTTTAAAGAGAGTGTTTTGAACTCTGACAGCAGTAAAGCTGGACCTGGATTCCAATGGGAGGCTCTCAGCTCTTGGCTTTGGGCTTCTTGTGGAGGCTGTTGAGTTTGGCTAAAGAAAAGATCTCCCACATGGGGCGGGGAGGAATAAGGAAGGTGAACACAGAGTGTGTCCTGTGGAGCACCTCAGGGAGTTTCACGCTTCAGTTTTGCCTGGGAGCTTCCTCCCTGGCCCTGGCCGACTGGGTGCCCGGGTCTGAGAAAATGAAGCATAGGCTTAGAGAGATGTGTTAGGACTTGGGCTTTTCTCTTCCTCCTGGAGTGCGCAGACCCTCAGTCAAGCTCTTATGCCTGCAGGGGTCAGTGTGAAGAAGGGTCAGGAACTGGTGAACATCTACTGCCCCATCGTGATCTCCGACGCTGGACTGTTCAATACCTATGAGCGCTTGTTGCCAGAGAGTGCCCACTCTCTGCCAGGTAAAGACTGGGCTGCCTGCCCTCTTTCAACTTCCCCAACTTGGGCTCTCTACAGCCAGCGTGCTCAGCCTGCATGAGGCTTTCCCTTTGTCCTTCAGCAGAAAAGGGGAGAACATTGGTGTCACATCAGTTTCCATTAAGGCCTGTGTTTGGCGGGTGGGAGACAACTTCCTTCCGTCTCGTCATCCCCAAAGACCCTTCCATCATTACTTCTTTCATTCTTGGAGTATTTCCCCCTTGTGACCTCACCACTTTTCCTTCCTCTCTTTTAAGTTTCTATTCCTAGTTGCCCATTCTCAGTTGCCCTCGATCAGAGATCATCTTTCTAATAGTTAATGATGGAGGGCAGAGTCCTTCAGGGACATTTCCTTTATGTTCTTTTCATTACGTTTGTGGTATGAAGCTTTTTTCCTTCCTTTCTCACTTCTTTTGAGTAGGGAAGACAGGTCTGACATATCTGTGAGGGGAGCAAATGCTGGCGTGGAGAGGAGAAGCTTGATCTAACTGTTGTGTGCCTTGTTTGGGACCAGGTGATCTTTTTCTGCCTCTTTCAGGAACCAGCACCTTACTGGGGTGGGGCTGCAGGAACACCCTTCTGGCTCGCTTCTATCCTTGAGCCCTGGGCTTGAAATTTGGGACTATGATGGAAATAATCTGCTCTAATAGGCAGTGTCCCAAGAGAAAAACCTGGTTTTGTGGAGGGGGGGGGTAGGCATATTTATTGGGTGCCTTTGGTAAGTGTATATGAGAAGCTTTGCTCTTGCATTGCACTTGAATCCCATAGCCACCTGGGAGAGAGCGCACATTATCCTAATGTTTACGGCTGAGACACTGAAGCCTGTACAGGCAAAGTAACTTTCCACGGCCAACCAGCTCAAAGTGGCAGGCATGAGAACAGGGGTGGATCTGGCCAGAAATCTGGGCTCTCGGCTTCCTGTGCATTTTGACATTGGACCTTCCAGGAAAGGTGTCGCTGAAAGGGTAGGAGAACAGGTTAGCCCACAGAGAACAAAGTGGCTGAACCAAAGATGGGTGAGAAATTACTATTTTGAAATGAACTTTGACTGTCATGTAACTAGAAGCTGCTGGTGTAATCTGAGGAAAGGATCTGACTGGCCAGGATGGCACCAATAATCCAGGAGGGTAAGAGAGGCATCTAGATAAAGACCTCTGGCTGGGGCGGGAGGTGAGAAAGGAGTATGCAAGATGCAGTTGGGATGGGAACCGTGAACTTTAATGGAGGAGACTGGAGAGCTGTGGAAAGAGCTCTAGTCTATCCCAGAGGCCAGCCTGTGGTTTCTCTCTGAGGAGCTGGGGAGGTGGGTGGCAGAGTAGTTTGGGAGAAGAGTGAGGTGCTGGACTTTCTCATGAGAGAGAGGGAGGGGTGGGCAGTTAAGGTATAAGGCATCTTTCAGGAAAAGGTATGAGATGTGTCCAACTGAAAATCAGCCTTCCTGTCCCTTTGCCTCACTTAGCATCTGCTGCCAGCGAAGGCCTCCTCCTCTCCGATTGGGTGTGCTCAGTGGGGTGAGGCAGAGATTGCCCAGTGGCAAGGTAGTGGGCAGGGCTGGGTGGACCAACAGACTTGACCTTTGGCACTGTCCGCCTCCCTCTCTCCCAGGACCTCTGAACCCTGACATTGTTCTCGGGCAGGTCCCGGTGTCCCACCCAGACCTGCCCTCTCCCTGGGCAGCCATGCTACAGAGTCACCTTTCTGTACATTCACCAGAGGAATCTTTTCAAAGCTTACACCTTCCACTGCTGTTATGTCTCCCATCAGGGACCAATTGCCCCCTCCTTCCCCTGCTTATCCCCTTTATTCCCAAGGGTGGGGAGTTAGATGCTGTCCCAGTTGAATCCCAGTGAGACATTACAGGCAGTGGCAGCACTACCACTTAACTCAGAGACCCGAGGTGCTGCCACTCCTGTCTGGAGAGTTCTCATAAATGTGCATACTTCTCAGAGATGGGAACCAGCTATCTGGCTTTTGGGACGGGCAGTGCCAGTTGGGCTTGAGGGTGCAGGTGGGGTGGTCAGGCGGAGGGAGGCCTTGTGAATAAAAGCACCTCTTTAATTCCACTGCTGAGCCTTGATGAGGTTATGGGGGATGGTCTGGAGGAAGTTTTTTGAGTGGGGAAGAACGGTCTGACAATATTGGTGAGGGAAGCTAAAACTGGCAGAGAAAAATCTTGATATCATAGTTGTTGGTTCTCAGGGTGATTTTTCCTGCCAGGTATATAATTCCTGGACTCCTTCCTTCTAGCTAGGGAGAAGGAGAGGTGCTTGTTGGAGGTAATTGCTTTTCTAAGGGGCCTTTGAAGACCTTGGTTTCATTTTTGGGGCCCTGGTTCTCTTTGTACTCGTCTACCCATCCTAGAGGGCGGTGTCAGCAGTGTGATCACACCTGGATGCTGAAACCCAGGTGACAAGGCTTCCTGTGGCTTCTGAGCAGTTCATTTCTTATTTCTTATTTTGGCTGTGAAAACGCACGCTCCCCTTCCCTCCTCAGTGTGCTCTGCTGCCATAGCTGGGTGTTTTCAAATCATATGCCCGCGGTCGCATTATAATTATTATGCCCCCTTTTACTCTCAAAGGCTTGTTTTGGATGATAAACTGTTGATAATTCTGTTCCCCCTGACCTTAGCACTCAGTTCTTTGCAGTCTCTATTCGGGGAGCCACCTTTCAGGGAAATCTCTTTTCCACTAGTCAGGGATCACATCTGACCCCTTGTAATATCCCCAGGGCCTGGCTGAGTGTTCAGCACATAGGCCCTCCATAGGCACCCTCAGGCAGGTGCTGGAGATGGCCCCAGGGATGGGTACAGAGGATGAGACTTTGTGGGAGAAGTTTCCAAAAAACTGGTCTGGGGTCATCGTTGGGAGGTGGGGACCCCTGCTGTTTAGGTCCTGAGGACATCAGGTGTCTCACAGTGGCTGCCTCCCTCCAAGGTGCTGTTCCTCCGTCCTCCCCAGGGCTGAATCTTGAAATGCTCAGTACCAGTAGTGCTCCTTGCATTTGTTTAACTGCATTGTTTACCATTTTGAGGCCTTGCATGGATGGTATGGCACACTAGGCACACTATGTTCACTCATCCAATTGCTTGTATTAAATACTGAAATCAAGGCTTATAAAAAACTACCATTTACATGTGTGGACCTTAGGCATCCACTCATAACTTAAAGGCATTAAGGGGGCCTCCCCAGTGGCGCAGTGGTTGAGCACTGGGTTGCGAAGCCGCCTGCAGCCTCTGCAACACCGGTTCGATCCCCGGCCGCAGGGCGATGGTCCCACATGGCGCGCAGACCTCCCCTGCCGCCCGCTGCTCCCCTCAGCAGTGTACTTTGTCAGTCTGCCTGCTCTGCTCTCCCCTCTGGCTCTGGTGAATTCTCTCACCCTCCCGCGCTTCTGACTGTGCCCAGTGCTTGTATAAATAAATAAATAAATAAACAAACAAACAAATAAATAAATAAATAAATCTTTAAAGGCATTAAGGGAAAGATGACTGCCTGCAAGCACCTGGAGCCAGCTTAGGGAAGCTGGGTGTCATCTGCTTCTAAGGGTAACCAGAGCAGAAGTAGGTGGAGGTGGAAAAGCAGGAGTCTGGGATTTTGTCCTTCACTGGCAGGAGAGTGAAGAGCAGACCCTGCCTGGTCACTGTGGGGAGAACAGCTCTCAGAATGGCTCCAGGGCAGCAAGGCTGCCAGCTGAACTGACAGGCTGCAGATCAAGTGAGGCCTCCGGGTGGCAGCAGATCTCCCAGGACTGGAAGTGGCTGTCTCTGGCCACAGCTCACAGGTGTGACTCTCTGGCAGGTGTGAAGCAGCAGCTGGGGATGGTGCGGCCAGGCTTGAGCATGCTCTCTGTTTTCATCTGCCTACGGGGCACCAAGAAGGACCTGGGTCTGGAATCTACCAACTTCTATGTTTATTTTGACACAGACATGGAAAAGGCATAAGACGTGTTTGTGTGTGTGTGTGTGCGCGCGCACATGTGCGTGCGTGTGAGGGAGGATGTTAGCGTGGGCCAAGAGCCTATGCACCCCTTCTTATCCCCCTAATGCTGGGGGAAAAATAGGAGATGGGGATGGGAGGAAGTGGGTGAGAATTGCTCATTTCACCCTCAGGATGAAGAGTTACCTCTCGATGCCCAGGGAAAAGGCTTTAGCACACATTCCTCTGGTCTTCATTTCTTCCTCATCAGCCAAGGACCCGACATGGGAGGACCGATTTCCAGGTGGGCTTAAGGTGCTGGGAGAGGAGGGTTCAGCAGTAGTGGGGCAGCAGTAGTGACCCCAGGTCTGCATCCCCAGGGCGGTCCACGATGGTCGTGCTGGTGCCCACTTCCTATGCGTGGTTTGAGGAGTGGCAGGAGGAGCCAAAGGGAAAGCGAAGCAGTGACTATGAGACTCTCAAAAACTCCTTTGTTGAAGCCGCGATGTCGGTTGTCATGAAGCTTTTCCCGCAGCTGGAGGGAAAGGTAGGAGGAAGACCGTGGTTGTGGTGATAGCTCTGTTGGTGCCATTGCTACCCTTTCTTTGGGGCAGAGAAATTACCCTGAGGTAACAGCTCCAGGGAAGGGCAGGGACCCGTGCAGGCTTAGTCAAGGACAGTACAAATGGGAGAAGAGACAGGGTCTCACCGTTTCTGTTCTTGTCCCTTGGCTGCTTTTTTTGCCTCCTCAGGTGGACAGTGTGGCTGGAGGATCCCCACTGACCAACCAATTCTATCTGGCTGCTCCCCGGGGTGCCTGCTATGGGGCTGACCATGACCTGGGCCGCATGCATCCTTGCGTGATGGCCTCCATAAGGGCACAAAGCCCCATCCCCAACCTCTACCTGACAGGTACATTGATAATCTCAGACCCTGGGTCTCCTGACACCCAAAGTCTTCTGGCCCTGCTGTCCCTTGCAACCTCCCATACTGAGCTGAGATTTCTGGGCAGGCTAGGGGCCTTGTTTCTGAGCTGTCGTCATCTCTGGGTGACCCTAGTATGGACGGATGAACAGCTCTTGCCCTCCCACGCCCCTCTCCTCACTTGGGTCTCTACTCTTGTCTCTTAGGCCAGGATATCTGCACCTGTGGGCTGATGGGGGCTCTGCAAGGGGCCCTGCTGTGCAGCAGTGCCATTCTGAAGAGGAACTTGTACTCAGATCTTAAGAAGCTTGGCTCGAGGATCCAGGAACAGAAGAAGAAGAATTAGTTCAGTCAGGGATGAGTCAGAGGATTTTGCCCAGTGCTTGTGGGCACAGCCCCTGACTTAACCATAATGTCTTTCTACATTAGTGCCTTGCTCACATAAAGTACTTGTAATTTGGTTTTAATTTCTGAATAGTGGCCTTATACACAAGTCTAGCATAGATCATAGTCCTTAGACTGAAGCTTTCCCACCTGATGAAGGTGATAAACTCACAGTTTTTCAAATATGCCATCCCTACTAAAAGACCCAGGGTGGGCTGCTGATTTAGATAGCCTTAAGGTCTCATCGAGCAGGGCTCTGCATTCCACAGCCACACCTCCTTACTCTGAACAAATACCAGGTGGACAGACCCTTGAAAGTGTTGGCGAGCTGAAGCAGGTTGGTCCAGTTGTCCCAGGACTTCCCTCACTTACTGTTAGGGCTGCGTCACAGGAGTTCTACACTGTTGAAGAGAAAGGGTACCTAGTGAAGTTTCAGTCAAAATGTGGAGATGGTTTTGGTTGTAGTGCCTAGTTTCAGAGGCTTTCAGATCCTGCTTTTGCTGAGTTTAGTGGTTGCTCCAGAGGCTGGAGAAATGCATGACACAATCATTGTGATTGTGGAGGCAACGGAAAGATATTAGTGAGGTATATGTTAGAAGACAAGGACCAGTTCATATACAGCCAGGCCCTAGGTTCATCTTCCTGGTGATCAGTGGCATCAGGTACTCAGCACCCCAGCACCCAGACAGCCTCCATGTCTGACTGCAGGACACATCCACAATATACAGGGAAGGGTGATGGGAGCAGTTTGGGAACAGAACTGGAAAGATGACTTCACTGGGGTAGAAGCTGCTAAAAAAGCATCCCAGACTACAGGTACAGCAGAAGACACATACAGGGAGATAGCAGAGGCCCAGCTACCTCCTGCACCTAGAACACCAGGACTGCCTGGTGGGAAGGAGAAAGAAGAGGGTTAGAAATCAGTTGACATGAGAAAATGGAAAGCAATAGAATATGTGCAAAGCCCTGGAGTGGCATTTTCAGTTTAGTGCTACATTTGGGGATTAGATGGGAAGATGAATGAAGATTGACAGAAAAAATGCCCTTTCACTTACTTTTGGCCTTATTTTAATGCAATATTAATAAATTTGATAACTATAGCTTTAATATTTGAAATTTATTTCGGTTTCTGCAATGATACAAAACTACATCAAGATGGCATTCATGGACGCTCAGTGAAACATTATGTACTGAAAATACTTATCATTAGCCCAAAATAAGCTTTAAAAATTATAGTTAAGTTACAAAAAGCTGAGAATATAAAACACTGCAAAACAGTGGCAATCTAATAACCAGGTAAACAAAAAAGGGAAACAATTTCAACAAGCAATCATTTTGTTAATAGTAGACTTCTACATTAAAGGAATATTTATCGAAGAGTGTGAGGAGACAGATTTTGCAGGCAACCTGAAACCCTATACAGCTCAGACCCAAGGCCTTTACACAGGAACTTCTGAATTGAGATAGTTAAGAAATTCATGTGACTTGTGGAACCTGCTGGGTTAAGATTCTTGGCTCTGGATGTATAGTTAAATTAAACCTGAAAATCTCTTCCCAGGATTTATTTAAGCAAGGGGATACCAAACACAACCTTCCCAGCAAGTTTTCAGAAAACAACTGGCAGAACTACAGGATCTGGGATATAGCACGCTCCTCACTGTTCAAATGCTTCAGAACACATGCAAAAGGCTGGCTTTCGCCACGCAAGCAGCATTATGTATCAAGTTACCCTGTAAAAACAAGGGGTGGGCTTCTGCTTTTTGATTTAAATGACATAAATTGGAGAAGAAAATGAGAATCACCATCAGGGGAATTTTGGAGGTTTACAATTCCATCACTGAATAGTTCATTAAAAGTCACCACGGGAAAAGAAACCTCAGAATATATATAGCTAGTTGTCAAGTCTTTCCGAGTTGTCTTAGCCTTTTAGACAGACTGGCCTTCCACTACCCCAGGGTCCCAAAGTGGACTTTCATGGCTCCCTGTGCACCACTGCCCGCCCCACCCCCGGCTTGCCCAGTGCCAGCACACCCTCATCCACACACAATCTCTAGGAAAACTTGCTATCTTTAAAAAGATAACTACCCAGAAATCAAGTTGTCCTTTGGTATGAGAGATGTCCTTGGTTCACTCTTCAAGTGAAAGGTAAATTCTATTGTACTCTTTCAGCACAGGAAATGATACTTCACAGACACTCAAAAGGTGGAGCTGTGTGGATTCATCAATATTCAGTTCTACTTGGTGCAGACCCTCTTGGTTCCTGAAGTCAATCTTTTTTCTTTTTTAAAGATTTATTTTTTATTTATACAATAGCTGGAGTACAGGCCAGAGGTGTGGGAGGGTGAGAGGATTCACCAGAGACAAAGCAGGGAGCAGAACAGGCAGACAGACCTAAAGCACTGCTGAGGGGAGCAGCGGGCAAGACAGGTGAGGTCTGCAGCGTGCCATGTGGGAATCTCCCTGGCCGGCCAGGAATTGACCCGGTGCTGCAGAGGCTGCGGACAGCTTCATAGCACTGTGCTCAACCCGCTGCACCACCGGGGAGGCCCTGAAGACAATCTTTCTTCCTGCGCTCTTCATGAGCAAAACCTACCAAAAAGGGACCGTAGCCAGCAGCCAGCAAGAGCTGTGTGAGAACTCAATTATGTCACATCCTGATGTCCTCAACAAAGAAAACTTCTTTGCAAGAATAAATTGAACTCCTGAACTACCTAGGAAATGCCACTAGGCTGGGCAGATGCAGAGAGTGCCTGCTAAGGATGCATCCAAAGCAGCTTAGTTTTCTTGGTGAGACCGGACAGAGACATCAGATGCTGATTGCCTTATTATCTGAAGTTCAAAAATGAGTAAGTGGCAAACTACTGGAATAGAATGGAAAGAGCCAAATGGGGTGGGGGAGTTAGGAAGGTACATAGGAAAACTTGAGCTGGGCCCTGAAGAAATAGATTCTGGGAAGGCAAGGCAAAGAGGAAAAGGCAGTGCATTCTAAGCAAACTGCAACCATGGGACACCTGGGACCAGAGGGCATAGCAAGAGCAAAAAGCAGCGGGGTCTAGGTGACACCTGACAGGAGGGCACTCTGGCTTGGCTGGGATACAGAGGAAGACAGGAGAGTGCCAATCTGCAGAGTCCTGAGCACTAAAGCATCTATAAACTGGGTTCTCTAAGCTATGAGAGGTAGTGAAAAAAAACTTTAGATAAGGGCAAGTATTTTTTTTTTTAAAGATTTATTTATTTATACAAGCACTGGGTACAGTCACAAGCGCGGGAGGGTGAGAGAATTCACCAGAGCCAGAGCAGGCAACAGAACAGGCAGACTGATGAAACACACTGCTGAGGGGAGCAGCGGGCAAGGCAGGAGAGGTCTGCGCGCCATGTGGGACCCTCCCCGGTGGCTGGGGATCAAACCGGTGCTGCAGAGGCCACAGGCAGCTTCACAGCCCAGCGCTCAACCGCTGCACCACTGCCGAAGCCCAGGGCAAGTATTTTGAAAAGAGCAATCTGGTCTCTCTGCACACCAGAGATGAGCAGGAGAGCCAATCTGTGGCTCCTTAAAAAAAAAAAAAAAAAAAAAAATCACAAAAAACCCAACACTCAAAAAAGAAGTGACGGGAATGTGGGTATAGGACAGGAAAACAAAGAAAATGGGAAGGAAGGTTGTAGCTGAAGATATTAGAAGAAAAAAATGTATAAGACTTGTAACAAGAGAAAATGATAAAAGCTTGCAGTTTGGAGTTGAGATGATTAAAGAAATGAAGTTGAGAAGGGTGTACAATAGCTGGAAGAAAGAAATCCTGTTTTGGTGACAACAGGACAATCAAACTGAAATAGCACACAGGACTGGATTCTTTGGGATGCAGGTCAAGGATAAAGGCTTGGGAGTTACAATAAAAAACAGATGAGTTTCTGAGGAGACAAAGGAATAGCAAGATCTGCGTTTGATAATATGACGAACAGGATGGTTCTTTCTTCAGACTTCTTCAGTAGCACAGAAAAGGCAAAGAGTTCTTAGAAGCCAGGAAAGTTTGTCAGAGAAACCAGAAGAAGGGAATTTCAATGTGGAGGGTAAGTATGTCTGTCAAGAGTAAGACAAAGCCTTGAAAAGAGCCATTGGATTTGGTGTTCTGAACCTCTGGAAAAACACCACTAGTAGAAAGATAGGAACCAAAGTAGGTTTATGAAGGTTATAAAGAAAATAAATGGCAAGGCAATGGACACAACTTACTGGAAAAGCTGAGCAGTAAAATGATTAACAAACAAGATGGTCAGGAGTGGGGGAAATTTGGGCATGCACGAAGGCAGAAGGAAAGGTGCTGTTGTAGACAGGCACAAATAGAAAACATTAGAAAGGAGGCCAGGGAGAGAAAGGAGACAGAAGGGAAAAAAGCAAAAGGGTCTTCCTCAATGGTAGGAGAATCTGCGAGAAGATTCCCTCCGATTGGAGGAGGTATTAATGGTTGGTGCACAAGTAGAGTGATGGCAAGGACCATTCATTCCTTCATCTCCACAAAAATGTTTATCCTCCCCCAAATGGAAATCTCAACTCAAAGCCATGCGCTGTTTTAAGCAAGGGGGAAGATAATATGACAAACGGATGGACCCTTCTTCAGACTTCTTCAATAGCAGAGAATTCATATTCCCCTCACCGCCTGCATTCCTTGTATTTCCCTGAGATCAGTGATTCTCTTTTATTTTTTTTCCAGAAACCACTTTCACTACGCTCACTGTAACTATGCATGACTAGAACAGATTTAAGACATCAAACAACAGCATTATTCAAGATGCTACTCTGTTATACCTGGGGAACTCTCAATTTCTTGAATTTTAAAAAACCCTGACATGGGATAGGAGGAGAATTTTTACTAATTGTCCTTGGCATTTTATATCATACGAGAGGACCACTCACTAAATTAAGGTAAAACAGTTGGTGAGAAATGTTTTAGAAAAGTCATTCGAAGAAACTGCAAACTCATACCAAAACCCTTCTACAAGTTTTTTGCAAAAAGTTCCTATTACAGTTGCACGTATGGAAGAACATAGCATTTCAATAGTAGTAACTGTATTTTTAAAAATCTGCAATGGGAATAGCGGCTTTACAGCTTTACTCCCACGACCCTCAAGTTCAGTTTTATACTCAGTATACCAAATGGAAGTTGATTCACTTTGTCTTCATGAATATGAAAATATCAGAAAAACTGTGAAGAACATATGCTAGATGGGTTGCAGGCAATAAAGCATTTTTTCCAACTGCCATTTGGTTTACTGCTGAGGCCTTTGGAGAAGTATGTGTTCACAGTGGCCCTCTGCCCATCAGTATTCATCTTCTTTATCATTTGCAAGGCATATCTCCCCAAAGTAAGAGGCCTTGGCAGAAAACACCCCCACTCTTCTCCTGGGCTTTACAGATGTTTTGTGCTGAGTGCAAAACTATTTTCAAGGGTTAACTTTACTACAAGGCCCAAGAGAGGGTGCTCAGCAGTAGTAGCCTACTAGGGCTGGGGTCTCCCTTTGGTCAGAGCTGGGTTCCCACTTGTTCCCTCCACTCACACTCAGAGGTGAAAGGGTGGAAAACACCACCATAAATAAAGGGAACACAAGAGTGCAAGGTCACCAAAGTGCAGGTGCAAAAACCAAAAGTCCCCTGCCTCTGTCACCAAACTCCAGAGGAGGGACTGTCTCTTAGGTCACAGTTTTTACTCTTCATTTCTCTTGATTTAGAAACAAATCAGCAGGCAGGACAAGGTTCTCAAGAACAGAAAGATCAAATCTGAAACGAGAGCAAAATGGTCCATTGGTAAGGTTCATCTTTTTTCAGAGGAATTACTTTAATGCTAATTTGGGATGGGGGAGGAAGGGGGAATACCTTATAGGTACTGCAGTTCAGAGAAAAAACTCAGTATTAAGACAAACTGACCCTCTACCTTATGATCAGTAACTAATAAAAAAAAAGGACAAAAATTATATAAAAACTCATTTTGAAATAAAACAAACACTAGAAAACTAGAAAGTATATATTTGGTGGAGGAGACATGGCAAGCTTGTTTTTTTTTTAAAAGATTTATTTTTATTTTATTTATGCACACAGGTACTGGGGTGTAGGTGTGGGGGGTGTGTGTGTGAGAAGATTCACCAGAGACAGAGGAGGGAGCAGAACAGGCAGATCTACTGAGATACACTGCTAAGGAGAGCAGTGGGTGAGACAGGAGAGGTCTGCTGTGCCACGTAGGTTAGTTTCCTGGCTGGCAGTTGAACTTAGGCCACAGTGGCTGGTGATAGCTTGACAGCTCTGAGACTTTAACCCCTGTGTCACCAGGGAGGCCTGAAACTTGGTTTCTGCTCTCTATCATTCCACATAATTTCAAGTTGTCTACGTGGACTTTTTTTTTTTAAAAAAGATTTATTTATTTATTTATTTATTTATTTATTTATTTATTTATTTATGCAAGAACTGGGGTACAGGCCAGATGCGTGGGAAGGTTCATCAAGACAGAGCTGGGAACAGAACAGGCAGACAGACGAAATACACTGCTGAGGGGAGCAGCTGGCACGACAGGAGAGGTCTGCCGCGCCATGTGGGACCCTTGCTGGCCGGCACTGCACTCAACCACCTGCGCCACCAAGGGAGGCCCACTTTTTTAATCAGAAAAAAATTGTAAGGAGGAAAAGTCCTAAGAGTCATTTATCTAGGAAAGTACTAGGTCAAGGGCTCCATTGTGAAACTAACCTAGTAGGCTGTTAGCAAAGTTCTGACTGCAGTGGCTTACTCTGTAGCTGATAAGAGCTGCACAAGTGATTTGCGTTCCCCACAGGAAGTCTGGGGACAACCCACATTTAGGTAGGTTACTAACTACTCCTTATCAGTGACTTCATTGTCACCGAACAGAAAGGGGAAGGAGAGCATGTGTTGGCAGCAAGGCAGGGGGAAGACACTGTCCCACTTAAGCTGCCTTTGGGAAAAGCTTACTCAGTTCCTGGTGCTACAAGGTGGAAAGGGAGTCTTTACTGTCTGGCAGAGGCCTCAGCTGGCCACACTCAGGAAATCTAGAGCCCAATGCTAAGCAGGGCTGATCCAGGGTGTTGAAGGCCTGTATGTTTCGGGATTTGTTCATTTGTACTACGTGTAGTCTAGTGCTGTGATACAGAAAGTGTGTCAGCAGCAGTGAGCATCATCTGTGTAGATGCACATGCTTTATCCCATGCCTAGAGAAATCAGATTTTGTTTCTTGTCACAATTCCCAAGGTGATGCATATGCCTATTAAAATTCATGAAGTGCTGCGGTAGGACAAAAAGCGCAGAACAGGAGCCTAAGGTGTAGCCATCAGATCTTGATTTTGCCATAAATTTGTAATGGGAACTTAAGAGGAAAAAAATCATGTTCTGGGCCTCAGTTTCCTCATTTGTCAAGAGAGAACTGTTGCAGAATACCCAAAAGTCTACTTTGTGACCTGAAAAAAGCAGGGGCAATGATAGCAGCATCCCCAAATCAGCTGCTGTTGCTATGCCATGCAAGCCCACCACGAAGCCCACATCCCATCTCTTTCCCATGGACCTGGTTCTTCCCTCCTTACCTTCTGGTCCAAACGCTGATAGTCACCAGACTTTGGCCGTCGAGTGACTTTGGATCGTTTTCCTTCCAGAACAAAAGCAATAATCTGGGAAAAGCATAAAGAAAGTGATTAACAAGTGGCTCTCTAATGACCTATTTGTCTCTGAAATATGAGGTGGTCACCTGGTCTACATTTGTTAATGACCCTGAGGGGAAAAAAAACAATTCTCCCTCCCCTTCCCCAAGGACGCCTACTTATAACAATTTTAAGGATGACAGGACCTAGTTACATCAGAATCCCTCATACTGCTAAACAGGAAATGACAGACAGAGAAGGGCTGTTCTGGACACTAGCTTGTGGGAGTCTGTATAATTTACTCCAGGCCACTCAGCTGAAGATCTACAGACTCTTACTCAGGAGCTCCAGGCAAAGATATCTCCTCCCTTACTTATTATAAACATTAAGTACTTTTTTTTTCAAAAGACTTATTTATGCATACAAGATCTGAGGTGTAGGCCAGAGGTGTGTGTGTGTGGGGTGAGAGGATTCACCAGAGATAAAGTGGGGAGCAGAGCGGGTGAGACAGGAGAGGTCTGTTGCACTATCTGGGTCAGCTCCCTGGCCAAGGATTGAACTCATGAGACAGTGGCTGGCGATAGCTTGATAGCACTGTGTCTTTAACCCCTGTGCCACCAGGGAGACCCTGCATAATTACTTCTTATCTGCAGATGTACTTTCACCTCTCACTTTGCTTCATTTTAACTTTACCACTTTCATTCCCCTAAGGTTACTCTCTACGATGAACACTGGATATAGAATAAGGAACACACCAATTAACTCACTCCTCACTGACTATTGTGAAATGAACTCTTCAATTTTAACCAGGCTGGACAAACAGTACACCAAATTCTTAGGTGTCAACAGGACATGACATAATTTTGTCATTAGAGTGATTGCTAAGTGAGAGAGATTACTTCGCAACAAACGCTGCCAATGAAGTAAAAGGTGAGCAGATCCTTACAATTTCTGACTTTTCTTCTAATCAAACTCACTGACTGCAGAAGGCAGTCAGTCCCTGGGTTCTTTGATGTCGTTAAAGACTATGTAACTGAAACAGCTTTCTGCCATTGGAGATGGAAGTTAAAAACTTGGGGAAGGGGCCTCCCTGGTGGCGCAAGGGGTTAAGATGCAAGCTATGAAGCTATCTGCAGCCACTGCAGCACGAGTTCCATCCCCGACCAGGGAGCTACCCACACGGCGCAGCAGATCTCTCCTCACTCGCCTGCTGATTACCTAGCAGTGTATTTCAATCTGCCTGCTCTGTTCCCCACTCTGTCTCTGGTGAATCCTCTCACCCATCACACCTCTGGCCTGTACCCCGGTTCTTGTATGCATAAATAAATCTTTAAAAAAAAAAAAAAAAAACTTGTGAAAGGAAGTGAGAAGCGATGCACTGTTTTGAGAATGGAAATGGGAAAACAAGTGCTCACTGCTTACAAACTGTCAAGTTCTCAGGTTCTCTGAGGCCGTGAAGGATCTAGTTCAGGGATATGGGAGGAAACCCCAATTCAGGTCAGATTATAATAGTGTCCTAACATGGCACCTATGTAGTAGCAGAGGGCACTCAGAGGAAAAAGGTAACATAAAATGAAAGATTTAAAAAAACAAGGGTAGGGCCTGCCTGGTGGCGCAGCGGTTGAGTGCCAGGTTGCGAAGCTGCCTGCAGCCTCTGCAGTGCAGGTTTGATCCCCAGCTGCCGGGCGAGGGTCCCACATGGCGTGCAGACCTCTCCTGCTGCCCGCTGCTCCCCTCAGCAGTGTACTTCATCACTCTGCCTGTTCTGTTGCCTGCTCTGGTGAATTCTCTCACCCTCCTGTGCTTGTGACTGTACCCAGTGCTTGTATAAATAAATAAATCGTAAAATAAATAAATGACCTCAGATTTCTGTAATATATAGTTTCCAGTGTAAATGTGTAATTAAAAATTAAAAAAAAAAACAAGGGTAAAGAACTATAGTAGGGTCTGAGAAAAAACTCGTTTGTTTTAAAAATCTTCTAGCTCATAGGCAGATGGATAATGGATACTGGTCCATATCCATGCTCTCAAGGTGGAGGAAATCCCATTTCTTAAGGCAACATTTTTTCCTTTATTGAGGTAACATTGGTTTAAATGATTCAGGTTAATAGGCTTACACCTCTTCAGATGTATGTTACCACACCACCCCAACCAAAGCAACCATAGCCCTTCTCTGGACTTACCTTGCGTTTGTTGTGATAAGCAATGTAGAGGCCAGCTACGATAATGGCTGCCGTCACCAAGTATGCAAAGAAGTGGCTGCTCTCTGCACTGGCACTTCCAAGATTGTCTTCGTAAACATCATTTTTGTCCATATTCATAGAATTCAAAAGTGTCCCTTCACGGTTCTCACTGGAGGCAGGGTCAGGCTCTGGGTCACCTTCAGTCTCCTTGAATAACACATCTTCAATCGGTTCTGAAGATTTACCTTCTCCCTCATGCTGGAGTGACGTGGAAGAACCCTCTTTTGTGAACTGTTGCTCGGTATCCAAGTTGCCAGGACCATTTTTCAAGGACTGATGCTCCTTAGCCAAAGTACCAGATTTGTCTTCAGTGGTCAGGCGCTGTTCCTTATCTGACTCAGCAGGGTTGTGCTGGGTGGTCTGCTGCGGGTTCTTCCCGGACTCCGCAGGGTTGTGCTGGGTGGCCTGCTGCGGGTTCTGCCCGGACTCGGCAAGGTTGTGCTGGGTGGCCTGCTGTGGGTTCTGCCCGGACTCGGCAGGGTTGTGCTGGGTGTTCTTCTTCGAGTTTTTCCCCGACTCGGCAGGGTTGTGCTGGATGGCCTGCTGCGGGTTCTGCCCGGACTCGGCAGGGTTGTGCTGGGGGGCCTGCTGCGGGTTCTGCCCGGACTCGGCAGGGTTGTGCTGGGTGGTCTGCTGCGGGTTCTTCCCGGACTCCGCAGGGTTGTGCTGGGGGGCCTGCTGCGGGTTCTGCCCGGACTCGGCAGGGTTGTGCTGGGTGTTCTGCTGCGGGTTCTTCCCGGACTCGGTAGGGTTGTGCTGGGTGGTCTGCTGCGGGTTCTGCCCGGACTCGGCAGGGTTGTGCTGGGTGGTCTGCTGCGGGTTCTGCCCGGACTCGGCAGGGTTGTGCTGGGTGTTCTGCTGCGGGTTCTGCCCGGACTCGGCAGGGTTGTGCTGGGTGTTCTGCTGCGGGTTCTGCCCGGACTCGGCAGGGTTGTGCTGGGTGGTCTGCTGCGGGTTCTGCCCCGACTCGGCAGGGTTGTGCTGGGTGTTCTGCTGCGGGTTCTGCCCGGACTCGGCAGGGTTGTGCTGGGTGTTCTGCTGCGGGTTCTGCCCCGACTCGGCAGGGTTGTGCTGGGTGTTCTGCTGCGGGTTCTGCCCCGACTCGGCAGGGTTGTGCTGGGTGGTCTGCTGCGGGTTCTGCCCCGACTCGGCAGGGTTGTGCTGGGTGTTCTGCTGCGGGTTCTGCCCCGACTCGGCAGTGTCGTGCTGGGTGGTCTGCTGCGGGTTCTGCCCCGACTCGGCAGGGTTGTGCTGGGTGTTCTGCTGCGGGTTCTGCCCCGACTCGGCAGGGTTGTGCTGGGTGGTCTGCTGCGGGTTCTGCCCCGACTCGGCAGGGTTGTGCTGGGTGTTCTGCTGCGGGTTCTGCCCCGACTCGGCAGTGTCGTGCTGGGTGGTCTGCTGCGGGTTCTGCCCCGACTCGGCAGGGTTGTGCTGGGTGTTCTGCTGCGGGTTCTGCCCCGACTCGGCAGTGTCGTGCTGGGTGGTCTGCTGCCGGCCCTTATCCGATATGCTGGAGTTGCGATCCGCGGTCAGCTGCTGCGGCTGCTCCTCCAACACGCTAGAGTTTTTCCCAGATTGGTGATTCTCATCTAACTTGGCGGAGTCTCGGGTCTCAGAAGACTGCAAGTTCGAGGTAGACTGGTTGGGATTTCTAACTGAAGGTTCATCTCTCTTCGGCCTGACAATGGGGATCGAAATGTCATGGGCTGAGGTGTTCAATGCGGCTCCTGAAACGGAGAAACCAGTTGGCTCTGGAGAGACGCAGGCTACAAGGAAACCCTCACAGCTAGCAGATACCGAGACGGGCAAACGGGGGTGTGGGCGATGGCGAACGGCGGGGTGTAGGACGGGGAAGAAGCGCGCTCAGGTGGCAATCAGCCACGGCGAGGATGGTGGTTCTGGGGGCGAGAGTGGGATTACTGCGGGGTGTTGTGGGTTTAGGGAGGGGGTTTTACCGGCAGCTCCAAGGCTCAGCAGGACCAACGCAACCAGGAACCGCATCCTGCACAGACTGCGCTTCCGCCCTCTGCAATTCTCGCGAACTGTGCTCGCGGGCTCAGCGCTCTCGGCCCCGCCCCTTCCTGCGTACGTCCCCCTCCCGAGCGGCTCCGTCCGGAAGAAGCCCCGCCCACGCGCGGGGCCGCTGTCGCTTCCCGAGCGGCTCCCTCCGGAAGAGGGGCGGGGCTTGTGGAAGGCCCGCCCACGCGCGGGGGCCGCTGTCCCCTCCCGAGCGGCTCCGTCCGGAAGAGGGGCGGGGCTTGGGGAATGCCCGCCAACGCGGGAGCCATGTCCCCGCAAGCTGTGGCGACCTCGGTGAATGACAGCGCCTTGCGGTTCCCAGTGGAAGGCTGCCTGCCTTTTCCTGGTTTCTTTGCTCCACAACGGGCGCAACAGGCTGTCATTCCCCTTTCATCGTAGAGGCGGGACTTGAGCTCCCCGACCCGCAGGCGGCACCGAGGGGGTGACGTGGCGGGCCGGGCTCCTCTACCTCCCTCCGCCGCTCCCAAGTTTACCTTCTCCTCTTCTCGTGGTTATTTCCCCGCAGCAGCTGCACACAAACACGCTGGGGTCGGTCTTTCCCTTCTGGAAACAGAAACCCGTCACCTTAGTCACAGGAGCCTTCCAATCTCACCTCTTTTCTCTCACGATTTCGCGGGAACTGCCCTCCGAGGTCGCCCAAGAGCTTTTCTAAAAGGCATGCTTTTGTTTGATCATAAAAATGACTCCTGTTCACTTAGAGAACTTAATGAAAGTATACAATAGAAAACAAAATCTATGTCCCACTCTTTAGGGACAGTACTATGTTTTAGTATATGTCTTGCAAACATTTTTTTTGATTGGGTAATACACTCTAATGGTTCAAAAAATGGAACCTATACCTTCAAAAAAAGGTAGAGGTTAGAAAGTTCTTTCTCCCTACCCCTCCACAGGTTGCCACTTAACATTTACTGTGCTTCCATCTGGTGTTTTGTTTTTGTTTTTTAAATAAATACAAATGTCTTGTTTTCCCTTCCTTAATGTATTTTCTTGGTTTTTGTTCTGTGCATATTCATTTGCTCCCAAGTTGAAAACATTGAGTAGTTTCGCATCCCACTGCTTAAAATTACTGTTATATTTATTTGTTAATTGTTGCTTGAAGTCGTTTTATGACCACTTGCTTTATAGACTGTGATTACAGTGATTAAAAAGTGTTAGTCACAAATTTAATGGAACATGCAATTTAGTGGTGCATTCAATCAAATATTTACACAGTTGTGTGCATGTGTGTGGCATTTCCAAGAAATGAAAAGCAAGAAAAGTACAGAAATTATGTGATCTGTTGAGGAACGGCCCTTTATGCTGAGGTTGGGAGGGTGTAGGTATTTCTCAGTGGAGTTTGAAGGAATGATTCCTGGATGAACATATAGCATGTGTTAAGACCTGGAGGTACTTGGAAACCTGGTATTTTGCGTAAATCTGAAGACTAAGGATAGGATTTTGAGATAACAAAGATCAAGGAGAGTGATTGGGGAGCCAGAGGGAGATTACAGAGTAAATGATCAGAGAGTTGTCCATGGAAGGAAGGTGTGAGAACCAGGTTGGGGTGAGCCATAGAAAGTAAATTTGCTTCTGGTCTTGTGTTTTAGATGACACTAAAGTGTAAATGTTGGCAGGGGGTGGGGGGGGCGGGTTACTGAATATGTGAGCATGGAATTCAAAGGTGAAAATAGTAACTATTTTCTAACAAATGTAAATATGTCCAAAAGCATGCTGGTTAATGGTTTAATTAAAAGTATTTTATGAATTGCTCATAAGTGTTTATTTTTTTTTGACAGTTCCATTATTATTAGAGATCTGCATTATTTTTAGCTTTCTACTCTTGGTAACTGCTATTTATTCAGGTAATGACTAGGTACATTTTAAGATGTAAAGAAAGATCAGAAAGATTAAGCAGTTTGCTTAAATTCCTCATGTTATCTTAACCCAACCTTTGATAGCAGTGAGTAGTCATAATCTGCCAATTAGCTAGGAGAAAAATATTTCTTAACTGTTGTATGATATTTAGTACACAAGTAATTCACATGACTGAGGGCAAGTTGCTAAATTGATTTAAGTAGCTTTCTGTGTCTGTAAAGCTGGAAAGATCCCAAACTGTCTGACCTATTGAAGGACTTGGGATCTCATATTCCCAGGTCTTCAATCCTCCAAAACCCCTTAATAAAATGGTTTGAATTCCTCCCCCATTGCTTTAATTATCAGCTCCTTCCTTATGAAATGGGAATAAAAGGATTGAGAAAGAGATAACACATAGAGTATTTAATATAATTCATAGCATAGGATTAAGGCTTTCAAAATTTATTATTATAGTAAATATGTTAATTATAGACAAATTAAAAAAAAAAGACTAGCCAAAATAAGAAAATAAAGCCTGTGGTCCAGAGCTACTACCATGAATATTTTGTTGGATCTTTTTTATAGGCATGTACGTGCATATGATAGATTAACTGAAAATGAAGTAAGTTACAAAACCATATCTATAATTTTTACCTTGCTGATGTCTTTGTAGCATTTAGAATTAAGACTAGGCAAGTGAACTAGAGTCTCCTCTGGGACACTGTCATCTTGTTTTCCATGGTTTCTTTACTCAACATTCTTTGGGGGGGGCTTCCAATTGTTAGAGAACCGAGTTTCTAGAGGGAAAATGTGAAGCCATAGGATCAAATACAGCAGAATGGTGAGAGCAAACTTGGTTGTAGTGAGGTTAAGTAGTGAATGGAAGGTAAGTAGAAACTGCCTCTTCTGCAAGTTTGGAAGGGCATTCCTAATATGGGAGAGAATCAAGTGTTTTTATTGAGGGAAAAAAATCATTAGAGAGCATGACCAAGCTTATCAAACGGAGTTGATTATTGACAGAACAAGGTACCAAAGAAAGAGGGATTGGAGCCTATGGGGGATTAAAGCAGTTGATCTTGGGTTGAATCAGAGTTGACCCTGAATCCTATGGAAAGGCAGTTAATTAGGTAAGGAGGTGGGAGATCAAAATAAGAGATTTCATCTCACCTGAATTTTCTTGATAGTCTTAGAGGTTGGGCAGTCTTTGAAAGGGAGAAGATAGGGATTAAATTGAGGGCTTCCGAATGGTGAAGAGTGGTTGAGGGAACTAGAAGACAGAGTTGACCAAGGACACATGTAGTAAACACTTGAGTAGCAGGTGAGCGGTACTGAAGGCCTGGCTGAGCTTAGGCACCACTTATCTATTGTGGCACCTATTTCAGCTATGTGGGTTTTCTCAGGCAGTACTTCTACCTGGGATGGAAGTAAAGAAAGCAGATGTTAGAACTACACCTAATTTAGATCAATTTTGGTGTAAAGAGATGATAGGAGGTCACTTTAATAAATCCTAAAATATCCTTGTACCTTTTCATGATAAAAACACTCAAGCAACTAGGAAAGAAGAAAACTTCCTCAACCTGAAAGTACAGAAACATCACAGCTGACATTAATGGAAAAAGACATCTGGGTGCTTTCCCAGAAACAGACAGTGATGTTTGCTCTCACCACTTCTATTCACCTTTGTACTGGTATTAGCCAAGATGATTAGGCAAGAAAGAGAATATAGGGCATCCAGATTGGAGGGACAAAATAAAACCTCTATTTTTCAGATGATATGATCTTGTATATAGAAAATCCTAAGGCATTCACTAAAAGTTTATTAGAATGAGTTCAGCAAGTTTGTTAAATGAGATCATAAACAAAAATCAATTTTATGTGGTTATACATTTACAAGGACAATTAAGAAACAATTCCTTTAGCAATAGCACAAATAATAAAATCCTTGGGAATAAATTTAGTAAAAGAAATGAGGGGCATCCCTGGTGGCACAAGGGGTTAAGACACAGCACTATGAAGCTATCCGCAGCCATGGCAGCTCCGCTCCTGGCCAGGGAGGTGACCCACATGGTGCAGCAGACCTCTCCTGTCTCGCCCGCTGCTCCCCTCAGCAGTGTATTTCAGTCGATCTGCCTGTTCTGTCCCCCACTCTGTCCCTGGTGACTCCTCTCACTGCCCCACCACCTCTGGCCTGTATCCCAGTTCTTGTATGCATAAATAAACATATCTTTAAAAAAGAAAAATAAATGCAACATGTATACTCTGTAAACTATACAATATTAAATAAATAAATTAACATACTTTTCAACAAATGGTGTTGGGACAACTGGCTAATAAGTATATGTAGACACGTTCAACATCACTAGTATTAGCTAAGTCAAAATTACAATCATACCTATGTGAGTGGCTATGATGCAAAACCCGTAATAACATGTTGGTGAGGATGTGTACATACTGGAACTCTCACCTATTGCTGGTACAAATGTAAACTGTTGCAGCTGCTATAGAAGAAATTTGGCAATTCCTCAAAAAGTTAAACATAGACATACCATATGACCCAATTCCACTCCCAGGTAGGTACCCCAAAGAATTGAAAACAGGGACTCAAATATTATGCTGATATGTCACTGCTCATAGCAGCATTATTCACAATAGCCCAAGAGCCCAACAGATGAATGGATAAACACAAATGGATTTATACACACAGAGGAATATTATTCAACTCTAAGGGAATTCTGATAAATGCTATTATATGGATCAATCTTGAAAATATGCTAGGAGAAGTAAGCTAGGAAGGAAAGGACAACTCATTCCATTTATATGAAATATTTAGAATAGACAAATTCATAGAAACAGGAAGAAAAGAGGCTGCCAGCAACTGGGGAGAGGGAGAAATGAGGCACCTTTGCTTGATTATTATAGAGATTCTGTTTGGAATAATGAAGTTTTGGAAATAGTGGTGATGGTTGTACGACACTGTGATGTTAATATCATTGAATTATAAAAATAGTTAAAATGGTAAATTTTATCTTTATTTTTACCACCATAAAAAAAGGAATGAATCACTGACAGATACTACAACTGGGTGAACCTTGAATATAATCCGCTAAAAAAGTGAGACTTACAACTTGGATTATTTCATTTACTGGAATGTTCAGAATGACAAATTCAGAAACAAAAAGTAGAGTAGTGGTTGCATAGGGCTGCAAGGGTGGTGGGTAGGGCAGGAGGAAATAAGGGTTACTTTTGAGGTGATGAACATTCTGAAATTGACTATAGTGATAATTCTATGCTAAAAACCATAGAATTTTAACACTTTAAGTGGGTGAATTGTATGTTATGTGAATTACATCTCAAAGCTATCACCAAAAAAAAATTAATTGCATTCTTAGATACCATGCAAAGTAAACACAGGATGCCCCTCACATCTTGGCAATTATTAAAAAAAAATTGAAAATAAAAAAGTTCCTTCCTTTGGATCTCAGTTATCAGGAGTGACTGGTCTATGTACATTTGAGTCTGGAAGCTGGGTTGGGTTTTTCTAATTGCATCAAACATGTATAACACCCTGCTCCAGTAAGTGATGATCTTTTTCTGCCTCTCCACAGAAATCTTTCACAGGGCTTGGCATGAAGTTGGGACTTGATTCAACAAAAGGACTGAAACAATCAGAAAAGGTTTTGCAACTGCAATTTTATTTTCTTGTGTGAAAATAAACAACTGGGAGTTTAAATTGCTCCAAAAAAACCCCATAAAAACAAAAAGAAATACACACAGAAGCATGTGAGGTGGTGGGGAGGAGGGTCTTTAGAACTTTGGCAGATTGTGCTAGCACTTACCCAGGGGACAGGAGCCAGGCCTAGGAGCCCGGTCCCATCTGCCATGCTGGGACCATCAGGGAAAGATCAGATCTCAATTGGTAAGGGGGTGGAACACAGACTTCTTCGAGGAGGAAGTGGCAGGCACACACCTTGAGTCCCTTCAAATGTGGGGAAGAACCATTTCAGAGAACTTCTTTCCCTACTGGAAGCTGGAGACTGGTGGGTCAGGGCTCACTGAGGGGCAGGAGATGCTGGTGGAGAAAAATCAGGCAGAGCTGGCTTTTCACATGGTGACAGCCTTACACTGGGCAGAGGACGAAGGAGGCAAAGAACCGATGGAATTGAGGAAAGGAGAGAAAACTTGGGCGAGATAAAAGTAAATGTCCAGCAGTGGGATCTAGAAGAGGGACAGACAGGAACGGCAGCAGTGGCCAACATGCGCACTGGGCAGGACATGGTGGGCATGGGGAGCGGGGAGGGGGCAGGAGGAACAAGAGGTAGAGAGATGGGTGTCTTCTGCCCAGGTCCATCCACGACAGCACTTAGGGGAGAATAACACACTACTGTTCAGTTCTCTTTCTTTTAAAGAATTTTTTTTGTTTGTTTTGTTTTGTTTTTTTAAAAAAGCCTTAAGATCAGCTACTGGTTACATCTACAAAATGTAAAGTGCTGTTGTTACCAGACACTTTACAGAGCAGTCCAGAGTGGTCAAATATTGACCAATAAAGTTTCTTTTTTTTTCTTCTGAATCATTACTACTCGATGAGTCACTTGTCAGCCTGCGTAGGTCAGGGGGCAGCTTAGTGGGCAGACTTGGTGACCAAGGAAAGAGGCTGGGCCTGGAGTACTGGCAGGGTCTGGTGGGCATGGAGTGTGGCTGGGAAAGTAGGAGGAGAAGTCAGCAGAGCTGTAGGCACGGACCCGATGGGGAGGGGTCGGGAGAGGAGGGGTGGCTGGCTACCCAACTGGCCAGAGGTGGTGGCTGCGGCCTTAGCCGACAGGAAGGCAGCCGAGTGGAGAGCCAGTTGAGCCCGGGTCTCTGGTTTGGTGGTGAGGGAGAGGGGCTGGGCTTGCTCTGAGTGGGTTGCAGCAGGAGCAGCTGGTGAGGCCAGGGCCGCAGAGGGAGTGGCAGGGGAGTCCAGCATGCTGCCATGGGAGGAGGCAGGGCTGTCACAGGGCTTCTCCGGAGGCAGGTACTGAACGCATGGCTTCTTGCTTTTGGAGGCCAGAGTCCCTGGCAGGGGGAAACACAAGAAAGAGTAAGCAGCCAGTAGCTCTGGGTAAGGCAGAGGCTGCAAAAGAGCCCTGGTTACACATATCCTCTAGAAACACCCAGGGAGGGGAGAGATGACTTGAAATACTTCTGAGGCTTTTCAGACTAGGTGACTGCACTCAGAGACCTAGCGTAGAGAAGAGGCACTGCCAAAACGACAATGGGTCTTTGACTTGGGGAAAACAACTCTGTCTAAGGCTCCTCATCCTCCTGCCTTTATCTCATCCTTTGTGGGCTGGGTCTCTATTTGTTTTAAAATTTGGAGTTTGTGGGGGCCTCCCTGGTGGCGTAGGAGGTTGAGTGCAGGCTGTGAAGCTGTCTGCAGCCTCTGCAGTGCGGGTTAGATCCCTGCCGGCCGTGGAGATACCCATATGGCACAGCAGACCTTTCCAGTAGCACCCGCTGCTCCCCTCAGCAGTGTATTTCGGTCAGTCTGCCTGTTCTGCTCCCCACTCTGTCTCTGGTATATCCTCTCACTGCCCGCCCCACCCCCCCGTACCTCTGGCCTGTACCCCAGTTCTTGTATAAATAAATCTTTAAAAAAAAATTGAGGTTTGTTACTATCAGAGAGGGTACAGCACCTGAGTAGGGTGGTACAGATTTTGCATCATATACACATTTTATACATATTTTACTCATGTGCTTATAGGCAAATGAATATATAAATTATATAAATACTGCAAAGAAAGAGACGAGAGTTTCAATGGTATCAGCAGCTCTACGCTCATTCTACATGAGGGCGTGGACCATGAGGGCGTGGACCCCTCCCTTGTCACAGCAAGCCTCTTTGTGCTAGGTGTGATTCTGGTGTAAAAAGATATAGTCCAGGGCCTCATTGATGGCACAGGGGTTAAAGTCTCAGCGCTATCAAGCTATTGCATACTACTGTGGTATAAGTTCATGAGTTTGATACCCAGCCAGGGAGCTACCCACATAGAGCAGCAGACCTCTCCTGTCTTTCTTGCTGCTCCCCTCAGCACTGTATTTCAGTAGAGCTGCCTGTTCTGTTCCCCACTCTGTCTCTGGTGAATCCTCTCATCCCCCACACCTCTGGCCTATACCCCAGTTCTTGTAAGCATAAATAAATGAAAAAATAAAAAAGTCTTAAAAAAAAAAAAAGATATAGTCCACATTTTGGGCACAAAATGCCAAACCTGAACAAACTATTTCTTTTGGTGTTCAGCTGAACAGAATTAGAGGGAAACAATTCTACTGGATTCACTGAGTCTCTAACACCATCTTCCTAAGGGAATTTCAGAGATAATTTCCACTAAATTCAGTTTTTACCGTATGTATTTAGAACCTACCCTCAAATCAGTCACAGCACAACTAAATCAAATAGCACTTAGGCTTCGAGTCAGAAAGTGCTGGAAGAAAATCCTGCCTCTACCATTGACAAGCAGAGTGACTGGGAAAATCCTTTTACTTCTTTGAGTCTCTTAATTTGTTATCTCTAAAAAGGGGGCAATAATAACATCCATCTAAGTATTCATGAAGCTCCCATGAGGCTGCGGTTCTAAAATTGGCGGCTATTACAACACAGTTAAGATCACTCCTGGCCATCAGAGACCCGGGGACAACGTGACAGTGGGAAGGAGCAGCAGAGAGACTTTGTCCCCCTCAAAACTCACCCTCTGCCTCTTGAACTTGCTGCTGGGACTGTGTCTGCGACAGCTGCTTTTCTCTCTTCCTCTTCTTTTTCTTACCCTGAAAAAATACAGCCAAAGGAAGTGGTAACCAAGGACAGAATACCCAGCTTTTCAGGGAGATACCCAGATGGGAAGGTGGGAGACAGGATGTTGCCCACATTCCTTAGCCCTCCCAGGGGAGGGTGGCAGGAGAAAGGAAGCCACCCAGGGACTTTCCCCTCCCCCAGGGGCCTCAGGAGCAGGCAGAGTGAGCTTCCCAGACACACCACTCTCCTTTGCCCAACTGGAGTGTGCGGGGCCTGCTGGGAATGGCCTTGTCTTTTCCCTTTTTCTTTTGATTTGCTTTTCATTTGTTTCCCTGAAACATTGACTCTTGATTTTTTTTTTTTTTTTTTTTGAGGAGACCCAGGGCCAACAGAGAATCTAATGCAGTTATGAATCCTCTTATCAGAACATACTCAAACCTGCCCATTCTCAGAGTTTTTTTTTTTTTTTTTTTTTTTAAAGATTTATTTATTTATTTATACAAGCACTGGGTACAGTCAGAAGCGCGGGAGAGTGAGAGAATTCACCAGAGCCAGAGAGGAGAGCAGAACAGGTAGAAGGACAGACGTACACTGCTGAGGGGAGCAGCGGGTGGCAGGAGAGGTCAGCACGCCATGTGGGACCCTCGCCTGGTAGCCGGGGATCGAACTGGCGCTGCAGAGCTTCACAGCCCAGCACTCAACCACTGCGCCACCGGGGAGGCCCCTTCAGAGTTCTTGATGTTTGCCCTGAGGCCCATGCTTTGGTCTCTGTGCCCCAGATTAAGCACCTGTGGCTACAGACACTCTTACCACCAGTGCTAGCACATGCCTCACGTTGCACCCTGAATTATGGACTCAAAGGCCGGGCCCAGGTCAGTAGGGAGGGGCACGCACTTCAGTCTGTCCTCAGGACACCAAAGGCATTCCTTGCTGACCTGAGAATTAAAGTGCCTTCCTTCTTATAGAGAGACTTATATTATAGACTTCTTCCTGGCCGAAGGGTCCTCTGTAAATGTGGCCACCTTCCTTCTCCCTCTTACAGAAGCTGCCCCTAGGCTGAGCGGGCACTTACATAGTTGTCCCGGGCTGACCAGGTCGGGTAGAGCTGAGAATGAAGTTGCCGCTCCTTGCGGGCCAGTTCGTAATACTTGGCCTGTTCTTCACGGGACAGGTTGTGCCACTGCAGGGGAGAGGGTCAGAGCCATGAGTGCAGGAACGCTGACCACCACGGCCCTCAGGCTAAGGGCAGCTCTTACCTTTCTTCCCAGGATTTGGTTAATGGCTGCACTTTCCTTCAGGGTGCACTCAGCCACCACCTTGGCCCTCATCTCCTTCATATACAACATGAAGGCATTAAGAGGCTTCTTCACGTGGGGTTTCTTTTCTTCTTCCTTTTTCACCGTGACTGGTGATTTCCTGGAAGCCATATGGCTGTAGGTTAGCATGTGTCAGCTGTCACCCCACTCACCACACCTGCCTCCCCAGGAGGCTTTTAGAACCTGAGCATCTTCCACAGGGAGTTCCTAATCTCTCAATTATGCAGGCCAACTTCAGTGGCAAGGTAACTTCCTGACAGAGGAGCAGGGGTGGTGGTGGGAACTGGAGTGCACAGGCCCCAGTTGATAAGGAGGAAGGGGGCAGGGCACTGTCGGCAGAAACAACAGGGGCATTGGCAGGGAGCCCCCTCAGCCATGTGGCACTGATCTGGCTTTCCTGCAGTCTCTATGGCCCAGTGGTCAGAGCACAGGCCTCTCAGCTCTGCTCCTACCACCCCGCCAGCGGCTGCCACGAGACTGGGAGGAAATCCTCCTTTCTGAATCTCATATTTCCATGTGTAATGGCGGGAGAGGGGAGGAGGGAAACTGAAAGCTTTCTTGGTTCTCCCTTTAGCCTCTAAATCCTTGACTATAAAACTTTCTTTAACATGAGAAAAGATGTGTGGGTTTCTGAGAGGACGAGAACAGAGTCAAAGGGAAAAGTTCCCAGAGGACATCACTGAGGGAGGCCGTTGGGCTACCAGCTAAATGCCTGTAGGAGACGCCCCCACTCCCCAAATCCAGGCTGCCCATTACTCACGCGCTCACAGCCGGGCTCAGGCTGGGGGGTGCAGGCTCCTGCTTGACAATAGGTGACACGATGGCGGGGTGGGGGATCCCTGAGGTGGGTAGACCAGGATGGGCTGGAGCCACCATATGAGGGGAGAACCGACTGGAAACCAGGCTAAGTACCGGGTGGAAACAGACGACAGAGCAATTTAGCTAGTGCGTGTCTCCCAGCAGAGGCCATGGGTGGCTCTCCTTAAGGGCAGAGGCCAGCAAACATCCAGCCACGGCAGAGTCTGAGGAACAGAAGGCTGTTTGCTGGCCTCGATGGAACCAGGTTTAGGAATCTCCAACAAATCTCCCCTTCCCCCACAAATGCACAGGGCTCTTCTATCTGATGCTGGAAGTGGTAGGATAGAAAAACACAAAAGTAGGGGTAGTGTGCCAGAGGCTGGGGCACGTGAATGGAAAATAAGGGCTTATGCTGTGGTTTCCCTTCCTTTGTCATTGGAGGTACGGCTGTACCTGTTGGCTGGAGCTGGGCCCTGCAACAGAAAGGCCTTTTTACTGTCCTCTCTCATGACCTCAGTTCAGGAAAACTTAAACTTCCATTCTCTGGCTTGAGCGTGAACGACTCAAAATGCTTCAGTGTCGTGAAGTCTAGCATGTGAGTTGGGGTACATGATGTGGCAGGAGGGTGGAGTGTGAGCGTCTGGAAATTCTTCTCTTAGTGAAGTGAGAAAACAATGAGCCTGTGTCTCCATCCTGAGCCTGGGGCATGCGGAGGCGCCTCAGCAGGGAGAGGTGGGAGGAAAGGTGAGGGCGAGCTGGTTAATGGTGAGAAAAGGGAAGGAGGCTAGAGAAACCACCCCCTGCACTGCTGCCTGGTGCTCACAGCCCCAGTGCCAGGACCCACCTGGACATGGAGGCGTTCATGGCGAGGGCAGGGTAGGGGTGCCGGAAGCCACCGGGAGGAAGGGAGTACATGGGCTGTCCTTGCCTGTAGGGAGCAGGAGCAAGGAAGTCTTGTTAGCATACTGGCCAAAACGGGACTGGTCAGGACAGAGAAGGAGAGGGGGTTGGGGGGGGGAAGATGAGAAACACAGGGCAGGAAGTAGGACGAGTTGGGAGAAAGCTGCCGGCGGAGAGCAGGGGGGTCTGAGTCCTGCTTTGGTGGGAGGTCGCTGCCATGGCATGGGGGTCCGTACCTAGACCCCGGGGTAGCCTGGAGGTACAGAAGGCAGAGCTCAACGTACAGAAGGAAGGAGGATAAGAAAGGTCCAAAGTTTCCTTACTGTGGAACGAGCCAGCCGAGGGGATGGGGGATTTGTCCGACAGCTCCAGGAGAAAGTGGATAGTATGGAGACAGCTCAGATGGGTGAGGGGGCCGGGGGATTCCTGCTTCCAAAGAGAGACATATCAGTTCCCTGGCCCTGCCTTAACACCTGAAAACGTCAAATGGGAGATTCCTTGCCCTGTGTCCCCAGTGTCTTGGGGTCTGGAGACTCTTTCTTTCGTTAGCCCGCCCTCTGTCACCTTCACAGCTCACTGCCAGCTGGTCAGGGACAAATTCAGTGAAGGCAGGACTTGTACAGCTTCTCTCTGGCTACCTGGACCCCATTTCTACAGGTAAGAGTAACTCCCATCTGCTTGTATAGACGTTAGCACCATCCAAGAGGGGACAGGAAATCTTGATGTGAGGGGCACCAGATCCCCCAGAGTTTCTAACTACTACTCTAGAAAACCTGCCTCATTCATAGAGAGATAAACTCCAGCTTTCTAGCCCACATTTGTCCTCCCTATTATCTGTAACATCCACTGACTGATTTCTCTAAAGAAGGTCCCCAGAATACTCTGAGCCATGACTGCTCTGAAAATTTTATGAACTATGGCTCCCCAGGGTGGACAGGTCTGGTGGGTAAGTTAAAAAAAAAAAACCCAATAAAAAAAGCCAAGTCAACCTTCTGCTTTATAACTGTACTTCTAAGACTGGAACTCAGCTCTGCTTGATTCCAGAGCTGTCACGATCCCTGAGAAAAGCCATCCCCCACCCCTGCCCCTGCATGGGGTCCAGCCTGAGGGGCAGAGACTCACCTGTCTTTGGATCGATCTCTGGGGAGAGGTGTGTGGGAGGGGAACCAGGGGAGAAGTGGTCGTTGCTGTAGGTAATGAGGGGCGTCAACGGGTGCATGTGATGTGGGTGCTGAACAACAGGAACCTTATTGGACTGAAAGACAGAGAGAAAATAGGGACCATTGACAAAGTAATAACAGTAAAGCCAGTTATTATTTACGGAGTCGAATATGTGCCAGGTGTTTTCCCTGCAACACCTCAGTCAGTTCTCAGACAGCCCTTGAGAGAAGTGGCAGTCTACACAGCAGACAAAGAACCAGCCAGTTCTTTATAGAGATTATACCCATCCTGTAACATATTCTCTTCAGAACAACCCAGCATCATTTCTTCATATACACAGTATGGTAGTACAGGCCACAGGCTGCTGAATTTTAAACCATGCTCTGTGTAATCACGGGGAGTTTAAAATGGTTCAACACAAGCATTTTCCAAATAAGCTTCCCAGAAAGAGTAGTTCTCAAGCCTGAGTTGAAACGGGGCAGCAGGGGAACTGTCATCACCAGACCGCATCTAATCTATTCTCACATTCAGGTTTTACAGAGACACAGCCCAAGATCACTGAAAACACTTCGCTGACCTAATAACTGCATTCATTTAAAACACCAGTGAATGTAAGGAATACCATTATTTTTATGTAACTACTAAGAAAGATAAAACACTGGCATGTCATTGATACATCCTGGTTTCTGAGATGCTAAAATGGAAAAATACTGCATCTAGAATTGTAAAATGAATTAATGTGTTTTAAGCTAACCTGACTCAGTAAAGATCTTTATAATAAAAAGAACTAGAATGTATTGAGCTATACTGTACTATAAGTACAGGATTATATTACTACCTAGTCCTTATTATAACCTGGTAGAGAAGGTCTAATTATCTTCATTTGAGGGGTGAGGAAACTGAGCTCAAAAAGATTAAGTGATTTAGCATGAAATGCAGAGCTGGTAAATGGCAGACTGGATTCCTGTCAGTATTTACACCTCTAGTAAATCAGAGTACTTTCTCTTATACTACCTGCCTCCCCAAGAGTATATTTAACAGAGATAAGACAGACTTTTTTTATCTTCAAAATAAGGTAAATGAGTTGTAAATGGAGAGAGATTTATTTTAATGAGAGAGGTGTAAAAAGGATGATGATGTGGAAACAGTGCAAGGGCTAGGATTTCAACACTGCTGTCTTCCCATTTTGAATTTTTCATTTCAGATTCCACAAACTTTTTTCCCCTTTCATACGTTGCCTATTTGATGCTTATGATGCAAACTCTGATCTGTATATATCCTAGGTATCTGTGTGCTGACAATAGTGTTGCTCCAGTTTCAGGAGGCAGAAAACTGGCCTCAAAAACGGGTTGCTCCCAGAGCTGCAGATAGGAAGGCTGTTCATGGGCACAACCACCAGGAGGCGCTGGCAAATGGCTGGGACCTGCTGGGGGAAATGACGCAGAGCAACTTCTCATATTCTCCCTGCTGTGGGCTTATTTGATGTACAACCATTTCTAAAAAAAAAAAATTTTTTAAGTTTTCACCTGTTCCTTTGCTAGTTTTTGAAGCTATCTCCACGTACATGAACATCCAGTACAAGTAAGAGTATAAAAATATTTTTAGGTCAGATTTCTGGGAACCAGGTACATTTAAATGATAAATTTGTCTAAAGGGTAATATTTAGTTTCATAAAAGCAATAGGATTATTGCTAAAGTGATAGTAAATGATAAGTGATTTTTTATAACTAAAAAATAAACCATATGACTTAAAAATATAATGAACCCAAATTTTCTAGGAAAGAAATACAAATTGTATTATAAAACATTTAGAAAATAATCACACCAGCCTAACCCAGTCACTATTATTATTTTGGTATATATCCATCCATTCAGACTTCCTTGTTCATTTGTTTCTTAATTATACTTATGTCATTTATAACCATCTTTTAAATTAAACTCTTTTCAGCTTTATTAAGGTATGATTGACAAAATTGTAGGAATTTAAAGAGCACATGACAATTGGACATATGCATCTAGTCATCTTAAAATATGCCCATGTGTTGTTGATTTTAGCCTGCTCAGAAGCTGGCAAACAGCCCTGAATGGGTGGCAGTTAATTATAAAACAGGCAAGTGTGAGTTAAATTTTAAAAATGAAGGTATCTTCACTTAAATGTTCCGGGAGTTTTGTTGATTCCCGTTAGATGGCATCTTTGTGTAGAAAATGGACTGGGAGGTGGTGGGTTCGCAAAGAGAGAAAGGCCAGCTTCCCTGGGCAAACTGGGAAGGTGTGGCCTCTGGGACTTATAAATGAGAACTTTCTTTAGGGATGATCAGGGAAGGTTCTCCTTGGAAGCTAAATCCTAATACAAGCCCCCGCTCTTTCTCCTCACCTGCCCTCAAGGGCGGGATATCTGCCTGTAAACTCAAGCCAAGGGTAGGGACTAGGGATGTAGGGAACATCTCCTCACCTCTGAGTGGATAACCCTGCACAAATAAGACACTAATGAAGGCATGGGTGTTCACCAGGTAAGGCAGCCACGCTGGAATTCATCAAAAGAACATCTAAGAGCCATCTCGGTTCTGAATGTGGTCCAATCACACCAAGCCAGCTGTCCTAGCTCAAATGTTTCCCATCCAAACCAAAGTTCTTAAACTCCTGGCCTTCCAGGAAGCAATGTGTCCTCGCTCCTGCTGTTAAGGACTTGCTTTCAAGCTCAAAGTGGGCCAGGAGCCACATGCCATGACTGCAGCCTGAGCAGCCACCTTTCCACAAACCACCCCCACAAAGCCTGCCTCCCCTAGCCGCTTCTCTGAGCAACTTCTTTGAGATCCTTATAAGGGCTTGTAGCTCAGGTAAAGAGCTTTCACACAGTGGCCTCAATCTTAAAGCGGTCACTGACCAGCTGACATGCTGCCTGGGAAAGATGCTTAGAGTTTTACTGGATCACTAACAGAACCTGATTTTATATATTTAAGAAATTTGTCTTATTCACATTCAACTCTGTTGACTGACAGAAACAATCTTCTGTTATGACACCAAGAACATTCTCAAGAAACAAAGCTTCAATGTGTGGCTTGGGGGAAAAAAGAAACAGAAATTGTTCCTAAAACAATGTCTATAGATGAGATCTAAGGTTCAGAGGTCAGCAGAGAACTTGTTGGCTTAAGGCAGAGATACCTGCCGAGAATGCTCACCTGCAAGGGAAGAGCATCTCCCGGGGGCTTTCTGCCGCCAGCTACAACATTCAATACATGATTTTTTTTTTTTAATAAATTTTTTTGGCTCTCAGAAGTAACATTTTTTTTTTAAAGATTTATTTATTTATTTATACAAGCACTGGGTACAGTCAGAAGCGTGGGAGGGTGAGAGAATTCACCAGAGCCAGAGGGGAGAGCAGAGCAGGCAGAAGGACCGAAGTACACTGCTGAGGGGAGCAAAGGGCAGCAGCAGAGGTCTGCGCGCCATGTGGGACCCTCGCTGGGTAGCCGGGGATTGAACTGGTGCTGCAGAGGTTGCCGGCAGCTTCCCAACCCAGCGCTCAACTGCTGCGCCACCGGGGAGGCCCTCAATACATGATTTTAAAATTTGATTCTAAAATCTGGGACAGGCCAGGCCTTCTAATTTTTTTTTTTTTTATCATGGGGCTCAATAAAGAATGTCAGCTTTGGCAGGTTCATTTTTGTTTGCACTTTTCTTAGCAGTTTTTCCAGTCAAATGTTGCAATCTATTCCAATTTAATACATTTCCTTATGGGTTGTTTTAGTTTAAATCTAAGGAATCTGTAGATCCAAGTAATCTGGTGTCGAGTAAACTGAAGTAGGTGCAAACTTACAACCAAGTGAAGTCCCTAGGGAGTTTCCCTCACATTTCCTAAAGATTAATTTTTTCCTACCCTATATTTTCAGATTAAAACATATACATGTTTTAATGTATATGTGGGTCACTTTTCTCCCCACCCCCACATGTGTGTACCTCAATATAACATCTGTGCCTGCACTCCTCTGAAGATAACCACGTAGATTCATTGCTCAGCTTCTTGGACAGAGAAAACTTTCCCTGCAAGTATCCCATTCCAGGTCCTAGAAATTCTTCTGTATTTTCTCCTTCCTACTGCTGTACATTGACAGACTTATCACTTAGATAAATATTTCCTTTCCCTGATGAAAAGCCATCAAATACTGGAAGAGATGGACCTTGTTTGCAAGGCTTTCTCTTTGTTATTCTCATGCCACCGCTTGGGCCTCTTCACCATTTGTTGGCCCCTGCCTATGAAGCACCCCACGTCTCTCTAACTAGAAGGAGCTGGCTAGTTGTCTGGTATGGAAAATAAGGTTGAAGGGTTTTACATATGACAGAAACAAGGGCAGATAGGAACTTAATTAAAGTTGGGGGGAAGCCCCCCTTTCTTTTTCCACATATGCACACCTCTCTAACAGACACTACTTTAAAGGCAGAATGTATGCTCTCTGTGGATTGTGTCATCCTACTGAGGAAATTGGAACAAATGGCTCATACACAGGCTTTTTCACTTGCTGAAAGAAATGGAAATTCACACTTTTACTTACTGGAAAAATGTCTGTAGAGACTGTCTACATGGCAGGACTGAGTTGGGCAGCCAAAGGGGTAGAGGTTGATAAAAGCAAAGATGGGAAGAACCTGGATCTCCAAGGACATGGCCGAATTGCTGAACTAACTGGTTCAAAACAGATTTTAAGCACAACAAGTAATATTTATGTTGCCACAACTATGATGTGCCAGGTGCTGTTCTAGGTAGGTCTTGTGAATGCCCTAGAGACTTTTGTCTATTTAGATAAAAATACCTACCCTCACAGTATTTGTATTCTAAATGGAGAGACAGACAAAATAAGTAAGTAAATAATAGCTTAGGCAGTGTAAGTGCTAAGGAGGAAAACATCAGTCAGGGACAGTAGAGAAGAAATGTATGGGGGGTGGGTTTTAAGTTGCACAGGTTGACCAGGAAGAAATGACTTTGCGTAAATACCTGAGGGAAGTGGGAGGTGGGATGTGTAGATATGTGGGGCAAGAGCATTTTGGCAGAAGGAACATCAGTGCAGTGACCTTGAGGTGGGCAGCATGCTCGGCACGTTTGAGGAATCCCACGGAGGCCAGTGGACTGGAGCAGAGATAAGAAAATGAGGAGACGAAGAGCTATGTTAATGTATTAACAAATATTTTCTGAGCTTGTGATAACAGGACAAGCAGTGGACTACAGGCTATGAGAGATGTAGAGATAAATCAAGAGTCTGCAGAGCAACAGAAGAGATAAAATGCTCGGGGAATTGGAATGCACTCCAGGTCCTTCTTAGCAGTGGTGCATTTTTGAGGTCTGCAAATTGGAGTGGGCATACAATTCTTGGAATACATTTTTGCTTATCAAAACTTTCCTTTCCCACTGTTTCCTGCATAAAGAGGGCATGGAAGAACCCTGAGGTTACCTTTACTTTTGTCCCTTGGGCACTGCCTGTTTCCTGCATAGATGACTGTAAGGAAAAAAGCCTTGCAATTCAATTTGTTGCCAGAATGTGTCTCGGGGAATGCCAATTTTCATGGAATTCAGGTGAGCTCGTTCAATCTGTCAATTCCAGTTTTTGTTCATAAAGCCCAGCTTAAGTTTCTTTTCTTACTGCCTTTGGTTGTTTTCATTTGTTTGGGTCTCTTCTTCAGAAACACTAGCTGTAGATTAGTTTTTTGGTTCTGCTTCTCTGTATCCATCGTTTTTTTTTTTTTTTCATCAGTGTTGTCATACACAGGTTTCACTGGTCACAATGCCTACTCTGCTCTACACTACGATTAATGAGCGGGGAGATGTAAAAATTTCAAAAGGCCAAACCCCAGTGGCAGAAACTAATGAAAGGAATGATGGCAGGAGATAACCATCAATACCTGCCCAAATTAGTGGGTGAAAGTTTGATAAGAAACAGGACACGTACACAGATTCTAAGCCTTTTCCCAGAGCACCTATTAATTCCAAAGGGAAAAAAAGGTAACCATGCAGTGGAAACACATGGCAGGAACCAGCTTAACCAAGTGATCAAAGCAATATCACCAATATTGGGACAAATGGACATGATAGCTAGGCTATCTCCCAACGGGATGTGCTGAGGACACCACACTGGCGCGGTTGTGATCTCAGTAAACACACACAAGCTGAATCTGACCATGAGGAATCAGCAGACGTAGTCTGCAAAATAGCTGGTCTGTGCTTCTCAAAAAAGGTTGAGGTGAGGAAAGATGAAGCTAAGGAACCCTGCCAGATTAAAGGGACTATAGACAAAGCCGGTAAATGTGACGTGTGATCTGGGCTGCACTTGGCCAGGAAAACAGGGGCTTTAAGGGACTCTATTGGAGCACCTGCCAAACTTTGAATAATATTGTGGTTAGCTAACAATAGGAAAGATAAATTTCTTGATTTTGACAACTACTGTGGTTCGCTTTGTTCTTGAGAAATTCTAAAGTACTTAGAAGTAAAGGTATGGTATCTCCAATGTAACTCTCAAATTGTTATAAAAAACAAGTGTATGTTTGTGTGTGTGTGTGTGTGTGTGTGTGTGTGTGAGAGAGAGAGAGAGAGAGAGGCAGACAAAGCATGGGGCAAATTTTCTGAATTTGAATAGTTTATGGGAGTTCCTAGTATTTTTCATCAATTTTCCATTAAGTTTAAAATTATATCCAAATATCATTTTAGTACAGAAAGTTAATACTGTGTACTAAGATTTGAAATTAATACCGGAAAACAGAGAAACAACAGGCTATATGATGAGTTTTGGGGTTTTCTGGATCTCCCCAGTATACCGTTGAAAAGCTGGAGAGGTGATGTACAATTTTCAAAAGGAAACTCGAATTCCTCAGTTACTTGAGAACTGGCATGCTAGCAAAGTCTGACTTCTTAGCTCAAAGACAGGCAGCAAGATAGCCACTGCTCAGAAAGACAGCTTGTGGGCATGGGCTTCAAGAACAAAGTCATAGGCGACGAAGCCCTGCAATGCACCTCCCAGCGAGGCCGAGTGCTAAACACTACAGCTGCCTATTGGCTGTTATTGAAGGCAGCTTTTGGTCATCATCTAGAAAGCAAGTCACAGATGCGTGCATAAATACACAAGCAGAAAAGAGGGGAATGCAATATAAAAAGGTTTGTGGGGGCCTCCCCTGGTGGCGCAGGCAGTTGAGCGCAGCGCTGTGAAGCTGTCTGCAGCCTCTGCAGCATGAGTTCGATCCGGGCCGGCCAGCGAGATACCCACATGGCGCAGCAGACCTCTCCTGTCTCACCTGCTGCTACCCTCAGCAGTGTATTTCAGTCAGGCTGCCTGTTTTGTTCCCCGCTCTGCCTCTGGTGAATCCACTCACCCTCCCGTACATCTGGCCTGTACCCTGGTTCTTGTATGCATGAATAAATAAATCTTAAAAAAAAACAAACACAAAAACGCTTGTGGATTGTAGGATTATAGGTCTTTTTCTGTGTGCCTTGGTATCTCCCCAAGTATTCAGCGCAACACATGCCTTAATTTTAAGGGTTTTAAAAGAGAGTTTATTAAAAGAAATCCTCGAGTAGAGGGAACAGACCCAAGGGTTAGAGGGACTTAGAAGGGCATCAACCTTTTCCCCATCCATTTATTCTTCCCTGCATTCAACAAATGCTCCCGAGTATCCACTCTGCCAGGCACCGTGACAGGTGCTGCATGAACAAATGTGAACAAACCAGATGTTACTCCTGTCTTCCTTTGGTCATATTCTGGATGTGAATATACTTGTTTTGCAATGCTGGGCATAAAATCCAAGTAATAACACTAACTCCATCCCCGCCCTAGTCCCGTCATGGCCTGTTTATACACACTTCCTTGACATGAGCTTCAACATGACTCATGAAATATCTGCAAGGACGCAGGCTGTTTCCTTCACTTGCCCTTCTTCCAGGCAAACCTCATCTGAAAATATTTTATTCCTGCTTCTACAATAAATTTCATAACCAAGTATTTTCATTTTTCTAATAAAAAAATCTGGTGGCCAAACCTCCATGACTGGTTCTGGTAGCCTGAGTCCTGCTCCTCATACCTCCAGCCTAGAGAAAGTGGCACCCGGTAAACTGGAATGGCCTCCAGCTCCTCCTTCCCCTTTGCTTCTGATTTGCTATTAGGGCAAAGCATCTCAATTCTGGCGGCCCCTGAAAATCTCCTGGGGAGCTTCAAAAACTAAGAGACCAGCCGTACCCCAGACCAGTTAAATCAGAACCTTGGGGGATTAGCTGCTGGGTTCTATGCATTCAGTATCTTTATTACCTTTGCAACCTGTCCATTTGCATTGGCACCTGATTCCAGCCCTCTTCACCTCTAATGAAACATTCCCTCTATTAATAACAGTGTGGTGGCAGTGGTAAGCACACACTTACACGACAATGCAGCAGCTCATTTATTTTCACAACTCTATTGAGGTCAAGTTCTCTTCTCATTCCCAACTTACAGATGAGGAAATCAAGACAAAGAGAGATAAGGTAATTTGTCTGAAGCTGCACAAATAGAAAGAGGCGGCGCTGAGATCCAACCCTCTGCATGACAGAGCCTCCGACACTCGCATCACCCTCCCAGGCATCGCAGGTTTTGTTCCTACATACATGGATCTCAGAAGTTGGAATGAGACGGTTTGACTTGAAAATTTTAAATGGTGCTCTTCTCTCCACTGTAAAATTTCAAGTTAATATTAAGTTTTCCTACCATAAATGTCCCTTAAGCTTTTGAGGCATCTTTTCACTGTTCTATATTAAAAGGCAGTAGGATGCATACAACTTATTAGAAAACTATCTGTTTTTTTTTAAATCTACTAGTATCAGTTGTTCCTGGTTCTCCATTCTCAGACAAAGCAAGGACAGGCTGAGTACCAGGCTGAGTCAGCAGCTGCCCAGCACACATCTGCAGAGGCCCCATGTTTGTCCAGCAGCTGGAGCTCTGGTGTAGAACTTTGTTGAAGGCTTTGAGGGGGAATAGCTGGCTTACTGCAGAAAAGAATCTAGAAAGAAAATGTAAGCTTAGAGAGGATGGAGAATGGACACTGTGCATTCCTGTCCTGGGAGCCAGTGGAAGAAGGATACAGGAAGCAGAGGGTTATAAATAAATAGTGTCGGATGTCACCAGTGTTGAGAAAAAGTAGACTGGATAAGTAATTGGACTTGGGTTTTAGATGCAACTGGATAACTGAGCCAGAAGGTGGAGATATTTCAGCCTAGCTCTTGTGTGAGATCAGCAGTGGCAACCAGAAAGGAAACAGGATGATGCTCATAGGAGGAGGAGGGTGGACAATGGCCCTTTATTTTATTTTTCAGAGATGGATTGCTCTGTGCAACAGGAAGGATGGGAAATTCAAAGAGTACATGGTGCTAGTTTTGAAGGGAACTCGCTTCCTCTAAAAGGAGATGGAGATTTTAGACAATATGCAGGGAGAGGATGCATGGAAGGAAGGAGGGAATGTCCTGCCATTTCGGCTCTCCTGGGGGGACTGTGGGAGGCCACAGGATGGGTGGGGGAAGCAAAGACTTGAAACAGTTAAAGAGAGACAGCTGTGCTGGAGGGGAAAGCAGGTTTGTGGTGGCTGGATGCAGGATGCCACCCCCTCCACCACTAGAGGGCGCCTGCACCCCACGCTCTGCCATCCCAAATGGGAGCCTGCAGAAGCAGAGCCACCAGCGTGGCCTTCTGGGATGCTGTGCCAAGGAGTGCTCAGGCCTTGGGGACCGGCCACAGAACCTCTCAAGGGCAGCCGGCACTGGATGGCTGGCTGGTCGTGCTGCTCACTTTTCCCTACACCGCTCACTTTTCCCTACACAGTCACCGGTCTCTCCCAGAGACTGTTCCAGAGGGGCCATGACAACGATCTGAGAACCTTGCTTGACACTGCTTTGAAAACCACCAGGGCTCTGCCACTGCAAGCTGGTCTCACAATTATCGACAATTTTCCAGCCTCATGTGTATCTCCTCAACGAGACTCTTGAATTTGTAGTGAAAAATCACTACCAGGGCATCTTAAAATGTCCTGAATAATGGGCCTCCCCGGTGGCTCAGCGGTTGAGCGCTGGGTTGCGAAGCTGCCCGCAGCGTCTGCGGCGCCGGTTCGATCCCCCGGCTGCTCCCCGGCCACCGGAGGAGGGTCCCACATGGCGTGCAGACCTCTCCTGCCGCCCGCTGCTCCCCTCAGCAGTGTACTTCGGTCCTTCTGCCTGCTCTGCTCCCTGCTCTGGCTCTGGTGAATTCTCTCACCCTCCCGCGCTTCTGACTGTACCCAGTGCATGTATAAACAAAAACAAACAAACAAATAAATAAAAGCATGCCTCTATAAAAAAATAAAATAAAATAATTAAAAAAAAATGTCCTGAATAAGATGAAGTGCTATCCCTCGGATTTGCCTTAAAATAACCCAGTGTGGTGGGAGGAAACATTTGAAATTTATCATAAGAAAGTTCCAAAATCATAACTATTCCCAGGTCTCCTTGTCCATAAAATGGATAGGCCATGCCAGCTAGGGTGTTTTCTAGCTGCACCCACTACGCATCTGAGTCTTACTCACGCCCCTCCCCCCATGAGCCTGAGAACACCAGTTAGCTTTGGGGAGCGTGGTTTTTAAGGCAAAGGGTTATCCCAAGTTCCCAAAGAAAGTCCAGGGCAGGAGGATGCAAGGTTCTGGAGCGTCTCTCTCATCTGCCTGCGACCTCAGCCTGTTGCACGCCAGAGGCAGGTGAGGAGACCCGTTCAGGACCCACTGCTCCTGCCTCCTAGGGGATCAGACCTTCCTTCTGGCCATGTTGCCACAGGGCTTGGCAGAAAAACTTTGACTGCTGCCCCACAGCGGTTTTGTTTGCATGATTTAATTAATTCTTTCCTATAACATCCTGTACAGAAGAGCCTTTTCAACTGCTGCCTTGACGCTCTGAGGGAAGAGTGGAGGCAATACTGAACAAGCTCCGACAGGAGAGAAGGGCGAACACGCTGCCCAGGTGCTGGGGCCAGAGGAGATCCACAGCAGCAGGAAGGGCCGGCGCTGCCATCTGTGTGGAGCCGGCGTTTCCAATCACACAACATCCTGGGTGGGTGGGTGTTAGTGTGAGAGGTAGGGAAGCGCACGGTAACAACCTACTCACTAGTCAGCAATTGGTAGCTGAATGAACCACCCTCAGATGGACTCTTCCTTGCTGTGCTCGCACATTAAGGCAACACCACCAGACCCCATCAGCTTCTGGAAGGTGGAGGGAAAGCAGTGACATGGAACAAGGTGAGTGTCTCTTCAGCCCCTTCAGGAGAAACAGACTTACCAAGTGTGCTGGGGATGGTGACCTGGTGTCCTTGACTGTGGCGCTGGAGGGGACATCCAGGAGAGGCCATTTCATCTGCAGGTACTGCACAGAGGACAGAAAACACAGAGCTGGTGAGAAGAGGCCTCTAGAGTGCCTGGAATAAGGAGCTCTGGGGTTGGGCTGCTGGGGGTTCATTAACTGCACATGCTCTTTACTACGTCAATGTCCAGCTGATTATCACAAAGTAGAACACACACCTGTGATCACTGCCACCACCAGGAGCCCCCTCTGTCACTTGGGGTGGACAGAAGGGGACACATGACCACACCACCGAACAAAGTATTCAAAGAACTTATCAGTGAGGATCAAGGCCTCTGCTGTAACCACAGAACAAGCAGGGACCAAGGTCCCAGGGGGCAATCCTGCCCCATTTCTTTCCAGAGCTTACAGCATCATTCACAACACTCCCTAAGCAATACCTCTCCAGAAGCATCTGGTGAATGAATGAGAAAACAAACAAAACAGAACAAATCAAAACAAAACTATCTGCCTGACACTCACAGGGTCCATATTCAAGGACACTGAACAATAACCTCCTTATGTTTCTCAATGTGAAAAGATAATCCAGTGCCCTACCTTCTCCCATGCTTATTACAAAAAATCCAAACCAAATGGTAAATCCATGCCCCCCTTAAACAAAAAGCAGATCTGGAGCCAAGTATTCATGGGTTCTGATTCTCACTCTGCTGTGTGACCCTGGACAAGTGTCTTAACGACTCTGGGACTCTTAGCCTTTAAGGCAAGGCTATTATCACTAATTTTACAGGTTGTTAGAAAGATTAGGGACAATGTCAAATGTTGAACTCAGTGCTTTGCATGTGGGAGACATCTGACAAATGGCAGCTATTATTTTCATAAGCAAACCATTAGTCTTTGCCAGGAGCAAAGCACACATGTAGGCTTAGTGTCAACACTGATACGGTGCTGCTGGGCAGCAGACCAACTGCAGCCTCTGGGCAGGATTCTTGAGGCCGCTTTAGAAAATAAAGTTTCTAATAGATGTGGTGGCTCCAGGAAAAATTTCGTAGACAGAAGTTTTTGAATCATCCCTCCCTCTAGTCATTCTGTATCGGGAGGGGAAAAAAAAAAAATCATGATTTAGCCTCCAGTTATGTGCACTAATCAGGGGCTCTTCATCAGCCACAAAAATAAACCAAACAGGGCCTCCCGAGTGGCGCAGTGGCTGAGCGCTGGGTTGCGAAGCTGCCTGCGGCCTCTGCGGCGCTAGTTCAATCCCCGGCTGCTCCCTGGCCACCGGAGGAGGGTCCCACATGGCGCGCAGACCTCTCCTGCCGCCCGCTGCTCCCCTCAGCAGTGTACTTCGGTCCTCTGCCTGCTCTGCTCCCCGCTCTGGCTCTGGTGAATTCTCTCACCCTCCCGTGCTTCTGACTGTACCCAGTGCAAGTATAAACAAACAAACAAACAAACAAACAAACAAATAAATAAAACATGCCTCTATAAAAAAAAAATAAACCAAACAGACAGGGACTGGGCTTACAGAAAGGTGTCCTCAGGCAGCAGTAATCACCCAAGGGCACATCCACCAAGGGCCAGCAGGAGTAAGGGCCAGCAGGTGGGATGAGCCAAGCAGGTCTGGCTGTGGGAGGTGGGAAGAACGGGGTTCTGAGAGCCCCATGAGTGGGGACAGTCTTTCCACTCTGGGCCCGCTTGCACCCTGCACCCCACCCCTCATGTGCACTCTTCCCTGTGTCCCTGACCTCTGCTGATCTTATTTCTTCCTCCCTTCTTTCCCACCGGCACAATCTCCATCCCTACTCAGAGCGCACATTTCCCAAATGAACTAACTGGGATTTAAATCCTTTTGGCAAGTTAAAAGCACTGGACAAATATTAGTGTCATTAGTTAAAATTCATTTCCTCTGTGAATAACACTTGTGGCCCCCAGCAGTTTCCACATCATTTCCATCCACATAACTATCTTTGCAAACACCCTGCTATTGTAAATAAAGGTGTCTGTCCCCAGTTAGCAGATGAGGTAAGGGAGGTAGAAAGAGACTATGGACTTGTCAGCATTCTGAGAGCTGGAACCAGAGCTTTGGTCTTTTGATCCAAACCCTGCATTTTTCATTTAGCATGAGCTGAGGCTTTCCAGGGCGCTCTCTCTGGAACATGCTACTCCCCAGTCCAGCCTCTTCTTTGCTGTGATGGGTTTTCTCCTTCCTTTTCTCCAGCACAGCATGGCCACCCAGAGGCTGACAACACACACATCCCGAGTGCTGCTGGGGTGGCCATGAGGTGACCAGCGCTTACAGTCATGTAAGCATTTACATGATGCGTGTGAACATCACACGCATTTCTCTAGAAGTGACCATGTGATCATTTCTGCTTGTTTTTTTAAAAACTAAACACAATCACAAATATCAGGTGCAAAAGAGAAGTGTCCCCAATTCACCTCCCTAATATTGAACACTATAGAAGGGTTCCTAAATCCATTAACTCTGCCAACATCTGACTCCCTGTTTAGACATGAGACTCATGCTGAACACTCTACATTCATTTTTGTCAGCTTCCCAGGGGTGCTGTGAGATCATATGGGCTGGGGAAGTGAGCTGAGTCCTAGCTGGGGACTGTGCTGACCCTGAGGGTTGTTTGGTGGAGCTGGCTTGGAGGATTCCAGTACAGGGGTTGTCAGCCTCATGGTGGCAGGATGGGCTGGAGAGTGCTTTGTTCTGGGGACTGTCCTGTGCATTATAGATTATTTAACAGCACCCCTGGCCTCTACCTATGAAATGTCATAGGTCTCCTGCCCATTGCTGATGAGTAAAATCATCTCCAGATTTTGTCAAATGTCTCCCAGAGGAACAAAAGTGCTTCCTGGTGAGAACCATGGCTCTAGTGGCTGAAGAACTGTGACCCAATACACTCTGGAGCTGCAGGAGGCTCTGTCTGCCTTGTACTGTGGCTATCAGGTGCAAACACACACATGAACACACACACACACACAAAGTAGGGAAGGGAGGGCTTTTAATAACGGCTGTCATTTTGGTTTGTCTATCATGCTTAGAGTTTTACTCTAAGAGTAAGGAGCCTGGGTATCTAGAGGGAGGAGACCAGACTGACCTCTTCTCCCCTTAGTGTCCACTCTCACTCAACTGGCTTTAACTGAGGCCTGGAAGCTGGGAGGGTGGGTGAAAATCTTCAGCCCTGTTCACCAGTGCAGTCTGGCTCCTTGCAGATCTCTGTCAAACAGGTGGGGAGAGTGGTCCTCCCCTGGCAGCGCAGTGGTTGAGTGCTGGGCTGTGAAGCTGTTCGCAGCCTCTGCAGCGCCGGTTTGATCCCCGGCCACCGGCGAGGGTCCCACATGGTGCACAGACCTCTCCTGCCACACCCGCTGCTCCCCTCAGCAGTGTATTTCGTTGGCCTGCCTGTTCTGTTCCCCACTCTGGCTCTGGTGAATTCTCTCACCCTCCTGCGCTTCTGACTGTACCCAGTGCTTGTATAAATAAATAAATCTTAAAAAAAAAAACTGGGGGGCGGGGGGAGAGATGGTTCTGGAATAGTGTGCATCCTGCCCCAGCCACATGGGGGAGTCTTGGGGGTGCAAAGAGGAATTCATCCTGAAAGGTTGGGGGGGGGAAGGCTGTCCTGTTCCCCTTTCTGCCTTTTTAAGATTTGGAAACAAGTGAGAGGATAGAGGTGAGGGAAGAACTCTAAGACCCTGGAATCCCAATCAGTTTAGCCGTGAAATACCTCTAGACTGCAATTTCAAGGAAAGGAGCATTCTAAGGCACAGTCCAGCTTCCCAGAACCATGAATGAGGGTACAAGGTGCCAGCCACAGCCCTTGAAACCCTCCCTTACCTCAGCACAAGGAATTTGGAGATGGCTAAACAATTCTGAATTCCTGGGTCAGGGCCAGCCCAGTGCTGAGAGGAAATAAAGCCCTTCTTGGCTGTCATTCTCATGTGAGGCCAGCACCATCATCGCCCATGGCTAATCACTCATTGGTGGGAGTGTGTCCTTGGGGATGAAGATGTGTGGCTGGGCCTGGATTCTTTGCATGGTAGTGGCGTGCGGCAGATTAAAGCTGCTGGTTTCTCCAAGCCCAATATGGGCTTCATCCAATTGGCTACAACTGGCTCCTGACCAGTGATGATGGCTGGGCTACAGTCCAGCCACCTCCCTCCCGAGGGATGCACATTGGAATGGAAAACATGGGATTGGGGTGGGGGTGTCAATGCAAATGATGGCCAGGCATAGCGGTAGAACTGACTTATGGGAGGCCGTTTATGGGATAACTGTTCTCTTCTGCTGTTCAACAAGAATAGGAAAAACCAGTCCCGAATGGGGAGAACTACCATCCCCGATTTATAAATGCCACTTAATATACTGTTGTGTGTCGTGACTCTGAGACAGGACAGACAGGCAGAATATAGGAAATGCTTTTTTGGGGGGCTGGGGTTCCACGGACACTTGGGGAAGCTCTGCTACTGTGGTTTGCAGGTGAGGGTGAGGCTACGGTTCAGAACCTGTCTTTCCCTTCTTGAGGAAGGTTGGTTCCACCCCTATTTAAAACGTTTTCACCACAGCAAGAGTGGAATCCTCTCCAGTGCTACCAAAACAGTTCACTTGTCACTGCCTTGCCGCATTCGTGACATGTATATATAGCGACTGATTTTCTTCAACTTGCGCCCCCAGGCTAACCCTGTTTGGCCTTGGTGGCTTGTTCATTCTTGTGCTACACTGTGGAATGCTAATCACCAGTGTTTTAAGGTGCTTTTTTACTTCTACATTTCTAAGTAGGAGTGAACACGTTTTCTTTTTTGTGTGTGATATCGTTATCAAATGTGGCTATCAGTGTTATTTTGACTTGTTTATTTATAAGGGGGCTGCTCCTCTTTTTCTTAATGTTCTAGGTCCCTTTTGACTTCCTGGGCTCCTCTCCACTGCATTCCCAGAGGGATCCCTTGGCCAGGTAGGCTGTTTCCATTGACTGGGGTGGGCCGATGTTGAGAAGGTTCCTCTGAAGGGTGCTCTCACTGGACAGCCAGAGCTCCTTTCCTGCAGGGAGGCGGAGGATTGGTCCTACAGAATCCCCGCTCAGCTCCAAGACTGTGCAGCAGATTAATTGCAGCTGTGCCCTGGAATTTCCCCAACATACAAATCTTCATGATGTAAAACAGCTGGGAGGAAATCCCAGCATGCCCTGGACAGAGGCAGAGCTGCCAATGAGCTACGGAGATTAACCCTCCAACTCCCAGAAGGTAGAGCAGCCCCTCCCCCAGTCATACCCACCCTGTTCCATTTGACTAGGACTCTACAGGGCTCTTGGGAATGGCCACCTTTGCCCCACTCACACCACTCTCACAGAAAACCCTTAAAGCAGGGTGCAAGCAAGAGAAGCCAAGCCATAAGGTACAGAATCAACAGCCATAGTCCCAGCAGCAAGAAGACAAGTCATCTCTAAGTTTCCCAGGTGAAAACAACCCACCCCAATAGAATTCCTTCTGCTTCTCGCTATTGGTGGGAGGGACAGGCCTAGTGCCCTGAGGGAGAAAAAAGGCCCTTTTCTCTAGCTTTCCTTTCTCATGGTTTTTATGCTTCAGCAACCGAAGTTCACCAGTTTAGATGACCAGTTTTTCCTGCCTTTCTGGTCCCCCAGAGCCAAGTCCCTTGAACATATCAGAGAGAGGGTTCCCCACACCTCCCAATCAGTGCGGAGTCAGGTGACTATATGGGCCACACAGCTACTCAGGAAGATAGTTTAGAGATGCAAACCCCACAGTGCAGAGAGCTGTCCACCAGGCAGCAAATATGACCCTGAGCAAAATGCTTTTCACTTCCTTTCAAGGTGATTTTTCTTCACATGAAGAGTGGCATCAAAAATGAAAAATGTGAAGAAGCTATCCATTTTCTCTGAACTCTGCATTCTGTCACAACTGGAGAGGCAATCATTTCTTATCAGAATGACTGCAATGGCTTCCCAAACTTTTAGAGTTCAGACTTGTAAAAACTAACCTATCGGATCACTTTCCTGCTTGACATCCTTCCCTGGTAGGTGACTGAGAGGAAGGGATAAGCCCCCAAAAGCACCAGTTTTTTGAGGCAAACTATCCTTCTATCTTTAAACCCCAAAACCAGCTGCTTGAAGTTCTAACTATCCTCTGAATGTGCCATGTTGCTCAGCGGGTACCTGGCCTGGTATATTCTTTTTTTTTTATTTAAAGATTTATTTATTTATGCACAGAATAAGTGGGGTACAGGCCAGAGTTGCAGGGGGCAGGGGTGAGAGGGTTCACCAGAGACAGAGTGGGGAGCAGAACAGGTGGACTGGCTGAAATGCACTGCTGAGGGGAGCAGTGGGCAAGACAGAAGAAGTCTGTTGCGCCATATGTGTAGCTCCCTGGCCCGTGATCGAACTTATTTTGCAGCAGCTTCAGTCAGCTTCATAGGTTGTGTCTTAACCCCTTGCGCCACCAGGGAGGTTCTGGCCTGGTGTATTCTTCGCACATGGGAAACTCCAACCCCTCCTTCAAAACCCAGCGCCCAGATCACCTTACCGGAAAAATCTCTTCCAGGCCCCCATAAGTCCATCGTTCTCACCTCCATGGCCGAACTGGGCTTGGGGTTCCCAGGACATTCAGCATGCTGTGTTCTTACTATCTATTGGGTTGTTGGAAAAATCACAATGCATTTTTGCATAAAAAAACAGAAAAAATACATCATGACTTTCTGAATAACCAATATTTGCCCATTCTGGCTGTCCTCAGACTGAAAGTTCCTTGAGGGTCACCGCTGCAGCCCCAATTCCTCACCCAGAAGTCAGCAATCATGGGCCTAGACTCTGTTCCTACCTTGAGCTTAAGAAAGTTAATCACCCCTAAAAGCCCTAGTTTTCACACTGTAACACTGGGTTTTCCAGTCTCTTCAGGAATCCTTTAGAGATGTGGGATGCATACAAGAGTTCTTTTCACTCTTGAACGACTGGTTCTCACATTAATTGGTTTAGTATTGCCAGGAATTTGTAAATGTAGCTTGGAGGCCGTGATACCCAACTCTGCCAGTTCCTGGGGCCTGCTTAAGTTCCTCTATCTTCTGTTAAATGAACATAATTGATCTAAGTTTGAAAGTACACGAACATTGAGCAATGAATTCATCGGCAGAGAGACAAAAACTTTCCTAAGTAGGAATAAAAGTTCAGGTTCTAGAAGTCACTGAAGAAGAGAAAATGAAAGTATTAGGGGAACTGGTTCTTAACATGATGGATTAGATAGACAAAGTTCTAGAGCAAAAGTATGGAAAAGTTTACATTCTCATCCCTAATCTTCTTTTCCAAAGATGAGCAGTTTCGTGTCTGCTTAGCGGGCAATGCACTCACGCCAGACACTCGCCCACTCTGTTCTGCTCTAGTGTGGGCGGCTGGGTTCCTTCCTGAGGTTTGGTTGATAGGTGAGTTGTTAAAAATACATCCAATTAATAAATCCCTAACACCCTAAAAGAAGCTACTTTTCCTTAGAAAATTTACTTAACACCACATTTTTGTAGTGTTTGAAACCAGTGAAGTGACTTTTTTTCTCTCCTCCAGAGCCGGTTGCATTTAGTTAACAAATATTTTTGGAGCCCCTCCTGTGCACAGGCAATGGGGGATGCCAAAAATATTCCATGACTGAATGATAAATACAAAAATAAGAATGAGTTGGTTAGGTTTCAGTTTCCCCACCAACACCTACCCTGGATCACCCCCAAATTCCCTAGATGGTCTCAAGCTATTCTCTCCCCTCCCATTTCAGAGTCAGGCAGTTTCCCTATCTGACTTGACCAAAGGTTTGTTTTTAAAGATTGGCATTCCCTCCCATCTGTGAGACTATCTGCCTGGCCCCCACTGTGGCCTCTGCCCTGCGTTTAGACATTGGACCTAGACCCACAATGCAGGGTCATGGCCCAGGTGCGGGTTCCAGGTCTGGCCTGCTGGTTGACCTCGGGACCTGTGCCAGCAAGCTTGGGCAGCGGCCCAGGTTCCAGGTCCTGGTCAGCAAGGTGTTCGACCTTATACTGGACCCACAAGTGAGGAAGGAGACATAGTTTCAGAGTCTGGGTCCTGGCAGCTTTTAGAATTAGGACCCAGGCCCGCAATGCAGAGCCGAGGCCCTGGTGCAGGTTATGGATGTGGCCGGCTCTTGTTCACCTACATGTACTCGATCATCTACACATATCAGAGTTGATTTCATATGGTCAACCAAACAGGATCAACTAAACAGCCTGCAGTCATGCACAGGCCGCTGCTTCCCAATCTTCCACTGCAGTGAGTAGCTGCAGGATATATTTCCAGCTACGAGAGGAACTGCTAGGTTGGGGGTATGCAGATTTAGGTTTTGAGAAGTATTACAAATTTCTCAGTCTACACCATCAACAGCAACACAGGACAGAGCTCGCTTCCCTAACCCTTGCCCACAGTGTTATCAACCTCAGTCATCTGCCAGATGAAAAAAGTAGCTCTGTAGTTTCAACTGGCATTTCTCTCATTTCCCTGTGAGGCAGGGAATTGTCACATGTACAAGGAATGATTTGACTGATAGAAAAAAGGGTGTGTGGCCAAGAAGTGGGTTTACAGGCCTGGCTGAGCCACAGGGGAAGGATCCCAGACACTCCTCATAGGTTCCCAAGACCGTGCAACCTCTACTGCATTGAACAGCAGGTTTGATTAGGAGTTGTGGGCACAGCCTGCGGTGGAGGAGTAGGTGGGAGAGCCCAGAAAGCTGCTGCTGCTGGTGGCCAGGTGAGCAGGGAGCCAGACAGTCCCCTTCTCTACCTCCCTCCTTTTCCTCCCTGTTCTTTACAGAGAGGCCTCCACTTCCTCATCACCTTCTCATTTATTTCTTAGCACGGAAACGTCTGGCTTCTATTCCAGTCTCCCTTGCTGCAAGGCCACTGATGATTTGAGAATGAAAATAAAGGCAATTGATCTTTTATTTGCCAAATCCTCCAGGCAGCTCTCTGGCCTTGGCTTACTTGGCAGCAGTGGGGAAACACCTTGCCTGCCTGGAAGCCCCTTCCTCCCTTGCCGCTACGCCTTCAGGCTGTGCTCGCCCTCTGCTTGATCTGCATTTATTGACCAAACTGTTCAGGGAGAAAAGCCAGTTGGAGAGTTGGGAGGATGGTCATCCAAAGGCTATCACTGGGTTTTACCATTTCAGTCAATTTTCTTTCTTCTTTGTGCTTTTTTGTAAAATTTTATAATGACCATTTATTGTAGCAATAGTGAACAAAGCTATTAAAAGTAACCCTACATTAATTATTTTCATTCCTGAAGCTGTACCTTCAAGTTCCCCAATTAGAACCTCAAAATCTACTTAATGTCTTTAGACTTCATTCTGTGGTCACCAAATTCTGTAGATTCTAAGTATCTTTCTAGATTTTGGGGAGTCAGGTCCCCCCTATTTCATGGCTGGCCACTACAACAACCTTGGACTTCCTCGGGCTCACTAGCCATCAGGCACTGGGACGGAGGCCTGGATTGAAGAGGGCTGGGGGTGGGCTGCAGGTCACTTTACCTCAGATTGACAGAATAGCTGTTGTCCATATCAAAGAACAGGTGGTAGAAAGAAATTGAGGGGCCCCAAATCCTCTTCCAGTGTCACCACCATATCCCCCTCCCTCCCATCTCTTGCAGTTGACTTAGGTTTCTAAAACCTAAGACCTTGTCAGCAGGTGGCTTCATCCTTCCAGAAGTGCCTGCTTATACTTACAGAATTGACTGAGTAGAAATCAGTACTGAGCCATCCATAAATGTTTGCAGTGGCTCTTTATTGTGTTTAATATGCAACAGGGGAGATTCTTTTAAGTAGAAATAACTAGAATGTAAGTAGGCAGATGACAGGTTTAGAGAAGAGAGGGATTGTTGTGGGAAGGATTCTCTTGGCAAAGCTGGAAGTCTTCATATAGGAGGCGGCATGTGAGTTGGGGTACACAGGCAGGATGACTTCGGCAGTCATTTTACTTTTAGAAGCATTTAATATTAGTTATCTCATTTGATTTGATTTTACTAATCCCAAGATACAGATACAGGGGAGATTATCATCTGATTCATATTATAAATGGGGAAACTGAGCCTGCTGGAAGCTTCTGGAATTTTTTTTCTTTTTAATATTTATTTTTGTAGAAGAACTGGGGTGTAGGCTAGAGGTGTAGGGGGTGGGGGAGTGAGAGGATTCACCAGAGACAGTGGGGAGCAAAAAAGGCAGATTTACTGAAATACCCAACGGGCGAGATAGGAGAGGTGTGCTGCACGATGTGGGTTAGTTCCCTGGCCAGGGATCAAACTCAGGTCATGGCAGTGATAGTGCTGAGACTTAACCGTAGACCACCAGGGAGGCCCCTGAAACTCCTGGATTTACCCAAAATCATGAACTAGTTGACATTCGAGTTGGCACTAGAGCTTTATGATATGTCTCAAGGGGTACGAAGACATGCTTTTTGTCCTCTAGAACTTCAGTCTCATATTGAAAACTTAGGATAGCATATACAGGGCTCCAGTGTGCTACCCTGGCCCCCGCAGCGGTCTACTGCAGAGGCTGCTAATAGATTCTGGCCTGTTAATGTTGGGTAAGACTCAAGAATCCTCCACACAGTTCACGGCGCAGTCACTGACAGTGGGTTAAAACTGACGTGGGAGTTGCCGTCTATTTATTCACTTTGACTTAAGCCTGAAGGTAGATACAGCTACTTTGGCTGGTGAGAAAGAATGAAAACTAGTCCTCAGCAACATTTCTCTCCTGGCTGGCACAATGAAGAGCTAAGTTCCTAGACGGAGGTGAAGGAGCCACAAGGAATGTGACCATGACAGCAAAAACAGTAGTGACTTGCAGAAAGCCCATTGACCGAAGGCAGGCCTGGGAATTCTGAAGTTTATGGATTTTCCCCTGTGGGAGGAGAAGCTGGAAGGCATCCCAGGTATTGAGGAGAAAGGAAGCAGGATCTGTGTATAATCAATGGGGAACAGGAAGTGCTTATCTGGGGCCAGTAAAATACACAAAAGAACAGCCAGGCGGCCTGGGGCTTCACGGGCCTCTCCAGAACCCTTCTCTATCACCCCCACAGGCCCAGCCTAGTTTTGTGGGACCAAAGTAAATAACTCCTGGGCACCAGGAAATGGGAAATGTCTGAAGAGGCTGCTCAATAGGTGGGCAGTTCTGGGAGAGATCTCTGACCCCACAGGTGAGAGAAGACTAAGAATAAGGCCACAGTAGTCACTTTTCCATGAGGTCATCTCCTAATTAAGGAACCTAAGGTATCCTAATGTGTGTGCAAATGTGTGTACACGAGGGGGTTAGTCAGTGATAGGGAGCAACAAAATGATTCTTCATATTGACGCGAGGACACAGGAAATTAGGACAATGGAAGGTTTAAAAAATTAATTGCAGATGGTTTTATATATATTATCACAACACCCAAATTTCTGTAAGTACTCTTCATTTCGTGAACGGGTGGTGCAGCTCCTTCCCAATCCCCATCTCAAATCTATTAAAGAACACCTATTTTTTTTTTAGGATTTAAACTATTCATTTTAATAGGCATATATACTTAAGAGGCATATGAGGTACACACACACACACACACAGAGGAAAACTTTTTTCTTGGACATTGTTGCTTACACTGAAGCTCCATTTTTAAAAAGTAGGGGAAATGTGAGACAATTCGAAGAAAAATAGCAAGTAAATAGTATAGGCACAATGTGGCAAAGATGATGCTAAGTAGTTTGAAGAACACTGTTGTAGAATCACACGTGTAAAGTCATCTAGAGGGTACAGCAAATTATGTGGGAGGCTGTCCCTAGAACCAAAAGAGGTTCTCACACAAACCCAAAGTCAAATGTCCTGAGACACACCTCTATTTTCTTTCCAAATGCTTTTCACCCAGACCTACCATCTTCATGCACTTCCGGGCCAAAACTTCAGAAATCTTACCCGCCCTTCCCCACTACTTGCTGGCTAAGCCCTGTCCACTGATCGCCATATTTTTTCCACCTGGCGTCTCGATGGCTCTGTAACTGCTACTCATCTTGACTCAGTCCCTCCATGTCACTCGCCGACCCTGGCCCCCTGACCTTGCTCATAGCTGGCCTCCTGGCCTTCCTCATTTCCCCTAAGCTTCCTGCGTACAGGAACCAAATCTTAGTAGTTCCTTGGGTACCCACAACCTTTGGCACAGCATGTCATTTGTGAGAGGTACTTATTGACTATTGCAGGGTATATTAGAGTAAATTAGTGATGCAAGGGCTTCTCCCTCTAAGTGTTGCTTCCCAGATAACTCTAGATGGAAATGTATCCAAAGGACAGAGGAAACCAGTGATGCTCCTGAGGTTGTCACCAGAAATCCTAATCTCACTGGCCTTGGGTGAGAGTAGTGGTAACACAGCTGTCCAGGAAGGTAATGGGTCAGTGCACTGTCAATACACAGCCTACCAGCCAATGAAGAATGAATACAATCAGACTGATCAAATCAAACATTCACTGACATTATAACTACTTGCCACTATTTTCATATTTCCCCCTATGGTTTATACATTGATTACCAAAAGTAAGCAGACTCGTCCCAGCTCTTCTGTAGTGGGGTGCCATGGGGCTGGGATGGTGAGGCTTAGCCAGCTATGGGATTTAGCATTCCTGAAATTCATATTTTGTTTGATATTAGTATCAAATCAGGCAAACAGATAAGTAGATGCAACAGCTAAGGACAACAATCTGTAGAGCATGGTAAGCAGGTTTCTTTAAAATAATATTCACTGATCAGCTACTTGTGCCGTACAGTATACCAAGTCATCTCCATGTGCCTTTTTTTTTTTTTGTGGGACCCTCGCCAGTGGCCGGGTTCGCCACCATGGGAGGCCCTCCATGTGCTATTTCATTCAACCCATTTAAGAGTCTTCTATGTTGGGCTTCCCTGGTGGCGCAAGGGGTTTAGCACCGTACTATGAAGCAATCCGCAGCCTCTGCATCCCGCCAGCCAGGGAACAGCCCACATGGCGCAGCAGACCTCTCCTGTCTCTCCCACTGCTCCCCGCAGCAGTGTATTTCAGTCAGTCTGCCTGCTCTGCTCCCCACTCTGTCTCTGGTGAGTCCTCTTGCCACCCCCCGCACCCCTCATCTCTGGTCTGTACCCTAGCTTTTGCATGCATAAATAAGTAAATCTTTTTTTAAAAGAGTCTTCTATGTTGACACTATTACATCCCCATTTAACAGATGAAGAGACAAGGTCCAGAGAGGTTATGGGTAAGTAATTTGTCCAAGTCCTGTCTCATTCCTAAGACCACACTCTTAACTCTTTTATTGTAATTCATGCTGGAGGAGAAAAAACCACACCACTGCTTTAGTGGATCCTGGCTTTTCTCAGATAAGGTCACTCTGAGATTAAAACAACTCTCATATCCTAGCTCCCGGTGTAGAAGAGCTAAGACAGAACAAGTTATTTTTTTTTGTAACAAACATATTAATATATATATTTTTATACTTAAAATATATATGCTTAGGGCCTCCCCGGTGGCGCAGTGGTTGAGCGCTGGGTTGCGAAGCTGCCCGCAGCCTCTGCAGCGCCGGTTCGATCCCCAGCTGCTCCCTGGCCACCCCGGAGGAGGGTCCCACATGGCGTGCAGACCTCTCCTGCCGCCCGCTGCTCCCCTCTGCAGTGTACTTCGGTCCTTCTGCCTGCTCTGCTCCCCGCTCTGGCTCTGGTGAATCCTCTCACCCTCCCGCGCTTCTGACTGTACCCAGTGCTTGTATAAATAAATAAATAAATAAATAAATATTAAAAAAAATATATATATGCTTATATATGTATTTACTTTCAAATTGAATTATAGTTGACATGTAACATACTAGTTTCAGGTGTAAACTATGGGGGGAAATATAAAAATGACTGGAGTTTGGAGAGGAAATATTACCCTAAGCAATTCAATATTATGAATGCCAATTGGCAGAAATCATGTAACACACAACCAGAAAAACACAGCAATTGTATTAACCATGATTTCATAGGGAGAAACATTCTGTGTGATCAATGGCTCTACACTGCCCCCTGGTGGTTCTCATGCACACACCGGAAGCGGGCCAGGCCAAAGACTAGCAGGAACAAAGACTGTGGTTAAGTATATTTGTCACATTGGAAACCACATCAGGGAAAGGCCTTACAAATCCCAGAGGCAACGACAGCAAATCCCAGTGTGTCAGGCAGCAAAGAACATCCAGGGCGATGCTCTTCCCCAAGCAGTCGAGGAAAACCTCTGGGCTCCACTTCCATTTGTATACAGAATTGGAGATAAAGAAGTTATAGCTTAGTAACAAGTTAAATACTTTCATTCTGTCAAATAGGCAAAAGTTTTCCCTTCTATAATCAAGAGGGGCACATTTTCATATCTTGTTGCTGGGAGAGTAAATTAGTAAACCTTCCTTATGCAATTTGGAGGTATGTGTCATGTCTTCCAAAGGCTTACCACCCCAAAGAATGTATCCTAAGGAAATAATTAAGGATGTAAGCAAAACAGAGCTGCAAGAATACTCAATGAGGAATTGTTTTAATAGCCGAAAGAGACTGAGCAGTCAAAATACAATTATGACACCTGAATTTATGAAGTTGAATACTTACAGACATGGCAAGGTATTTACTATATACTTTTTTTTTTTGGTGGGACCCTCGCCGGTGGCCAGGGATCGAACCGGCGCTGCAGAGGTGCGGGCAGCCTCGCAACCCAGCGCTCAACCGCTGCGCCACCAGGGGAGGCCCTATTTACTATATACTCTTAAATGAAAAAGCAGGGCACAAAGGAAGTGTAGTTTTCCACTTATGTAAAAGGTAGATCTTTACATGTGTGCTCAGGAGTGATCTGGCAAGATATGAGAGGTGAGCTGGACTTAACTGTGGATGCCAAGATTATGGGTGTTTTTTACGTTTTTGGCTAAATATATATACAAATATATGAAATGGGAATGGCTTAAAATTTTCAGTTGAGGTACAGGTGACATATATTAGTTCAGGTGTACAACATGATGCAGTAAGTCTAGACATCTGCCTCCAGATATAGTTACATAATTTGGGGGAATTACTTTTTCATCAGAAATCTTGAAGACATAAAACCAAACAGGGACAAAAATCTCAATAAAATCTATGTCCTAACCTCCAGTCTCTCCTCTCATTTCTGAACATCTAAGTGCTATATTCCCTTGATTGCTGTTCATTCCTGACAACTCTTCCCCAACTGTCCCTTTTAGGGCCTAAAAGAGCCACTTGGGACTCTAGCTGGTCCCTGTCAACTGTGTGCCTTTCCCCTGCTGGGAATGGGTCCACTCCACAGGACTTGACTTTTGACACACTCCTTCATTTCTTTTCCTCCCTGACTGAGCACAGATGGGGACCCCAGAACAGGAGGATGGTGCCATTTTGACCAGAGGGCAGAGATAGTAGCCATAAACCAATTTGCTGGAGTTGAGGCCTTACTGGACATCAGCGCTGCCTGAACGAGCATTAAAAACAGATTTCAGTCCCCATCCCCATGGTGGCTGAACTGTTCTGGCAGGGGAGGGAGGGCTGAGCATCCATCTGTTTTAAAGCTCCCCAGGTGATGCTAATGTCAGTTCAGTTTCCCCACTCCTCCTCCCCCAGTAACTTTCTGCAGTTTCTACCCACTCCTTGGGCTCCTGGTTCAAAGACGCCCCAAAGACACCCTATCCCTTTTACACTTATTCCCCAGGGCAAGCTGCCACTCACCTACCCATTCAATATTTTTTAGGGCTACTGTATGCCAGGTCCCATGGGCTTGCCCCTGCCTAAACCCTTGCCCAGAACACTTTTTGCAGAGGGATGATTTACATGGATAAGACTGAAAGTGTAAGTTTCTGATAAATATGGAGGACCCACAATCCAAGAACAGCTCTTGCAGGGTTTCATAAATGAGCCACAGGCGGTCAGATAGGAAACACCTGTACCGTGCTTCCTGCTGGGGTTATTGGGCAAATTCACACTGAAACCAGTATTCCCTTAACATTGGTTTTACAGTACATGCCTTATTTCTGGGTTGGGAGAGGGGCTGCCATGCATTCCCCAACCTCTCTAATCAGATGGAGGGCTTGGTCTTTATGGAATGTCAAGCATCTGGGCAAGGCTAGATGGGTTGGGGAGGGGGGCGCATTTCAGAACACAGAAGCCCTGAAAACATTTCTTGACTCTCATGTCATTTCCCGAGTGATCTGGTAGCACACCAACTCTAGGCCTGGCCTGTGCATTAGGCTGGTTAAAGAACTTAACTTTCACAAGCAGCTGTTTGGGGAGCGGGACAAGGCCTGCGTCTGATGACCCCAAGATTCCACTTGGCTGCCACTTCCTTCCTGAGGCCCTGGTTCCTGTCCACTGACTCTGAAAGGCATTCACTGAATTGAGTGACAACTCCATCTCCATGTCCCAGGATCTGTGATGCATAGAGAGCCACACAGGGGAAGTGTGGCTCATCTGAATGCTTTATTTTAAGTTCATTGGCCAAATTCTCTTTTTGACTCACCTTAATTTCCTATGTTGGATTCCCAAATGCCCCAGATTATGTATCAATTCCTTGAGGTCAGGGCAGCGCAGAGTCATTCCAACACACACTGAATTAAACTCAAAGTCACGGTGTGAATGGGTCATTAATGTCTTCCTCCTCAATTTCCATTTTTCTTTCTCAAACAGAGAAAGTCAGCGTGGTTGGCCAGAGTCCCACAGTTGAGTGGATCCCTGTACTGCTGCCATTTCTCCTTATTAGTCTTTTTACAAAACCCAAAAGCACCCTGTTGTCCCTTCAACTCTGTCTGATGCCTTGGCCCATAGCAATCTGGCATCAAGTCACCGACGTGGTTCTTGTTAAGGTCAATACAGACCTAAACACCAAATCCAGTGTCATTTTCAGGTCTTTTTCCCAAAAACCCCCTCAGCTTCGGAGACATCCCTTCAGCTGGTTTTTCAACTTACCCCCTCTTGCACTCCTCAGTGTCTCAGACTAGTCCTCCATGCTGGTGATCCCAACCTCCAGCCCCCTGCAACCTCATCCCCAGCTGCCCACACGGTGAGTGCTCTCATCTCTGCGTCTGGCCCTAACCTCTCTTCTGAATTTCTCACCCCTCGTTTCCAAATCCTCCTTCTCCACCTTGCCACAGGCAACCTAACCCAAACATCCATCAAAACCCAGCACTCATCCTGCTTCCTAATATCCAACACACCAGTATTCTTTTTTTTTTTTTAAAGATTTATTTATTTTATTTATACAAGCACTGGGTACAGTCAGAAGCACGGGAGGGTGAGAGAATTCACCAGAGCCAGAGCGGGGAGCAGAGCAGGCAGAAGGACCGAAGCACACTGCTGAGGGGAGCAGCGGGCGGCAGGAGAGGTCTGTGCGCCATGTGGGACCCTCCTCCGGGGTGGCCAGGGAGCAGCCGGGGATCAAACCGGCGCTGCAGGGGCCGCGGGCAGCCTCACAACCCAGCGCTCAACCTCTGCGCCACCAGGGAGGCCCCACACCAGTATTCTTTTGAAAGTAAAGGGAAACATTTTTCTCTTGTTGACTGAGGTAACGTTAGCTTAAAACCCTGTATATGTTTTAAGGGTATGGACTCGAACCTTTTCCCACACATGTTACCACACAAAGTCCACCACTAAAGCAACACCTACAAAACCCTCTACCACAGTCCTTTGGGTCCCCTCCACCCCTAATAGTCTCAGTTCAACAGTCAAACTCCAGGGATTTATTTTGCTGGGTTTGTCTGTTCTAAAGAAGAACATTTTTAACAATTATACAGGCTGTGGTAGTTAATTTTCACGTGTCAACTTCCCCAGAATATGGTTGCCCAGATATTTGGGCAACATTATTCTGGGTATTTCTCTCAGGGTGTTTATGGATGACATTAACATTTGAATTGGTAATACAGTAAAGCAGACTGTCCTGCCTAAGGTAGGTAGACCCTATCCAGTCAGTTGAAGGACCAAATAGATAAAAGTTGACCCTCTGCTGAGTAAGAAAAAATTCTTCCTGCCTCATGACCTTCAAGGTGGGACACTGGATTTTTCCCCTGTCTTTGGGTACTCAAATTAAAATATCATTTCTTTCTGGATCTCAAGCCTATTGGCCTTCTGGCTCTCCTTGGTCTCACTCTTTGGCCTCACACTGGAATAACACCATCATCTCTTCTGGATTTCCACGTTGTGAACTGACCCTTCTGGTTCTGTTTCTCTGGAGATCCTTAACTAAAATATCAGACAACTGATACAAACCAGGACATACGGCCACCCCAACTATTACACAAACTGAGGGGTAATTTTGCTATATCTCTTTCCCTCACCCCTACATCTGACGGGGGGGGTGGGCAAGGCTTGCTATTCTAACTTTCTAACTCTGAAATGTCTCCAATTGGTCCCCTCCTCTATTCTCACTGGATCTCTGCAAAAACTTCTAGCCAACCTCTGGCCTGCAGCCCTTCCCCAGGCCAGTCAGTGCTTTACGCTACTGAGGGTGTCACTGTGGTACTGAGAGCCCCAGCGGCTCTCCAATGCTGGCAGAATAAAGCCTGCCTGCTCAGTGGGCACTAAGGCCCAGACTACTGTTCCTCTCCAGACACCTGGCCCCAACCCACAGTGCCCTCCATCTACGGTCCAGCCACTCAGCCAGGCTCTTCTGAGCATTTCATTGTCGGTGGCCCTGACTAACTGACTGAGCTTTTTGGCAAAAGGTACGGGCAACCGTCTCCTGAGGAGACCTCAGTTCTTCCCAGTTGCATCTGAAAGGTGTGTGCTTATCCCTATGTACATGAGAGAGACAGAGAGACCCTTCTTGTACAGCAGGCCTCATAGTGCTGGCTGTTATTTTTGGAGTTCCACAGTCACTAGCTGGCCCAGGTCTGGGTGGGGAGAGGATATGTGAAGCCACAGCAGCGGCAATTACTTCGCGTGACTTTGCAGCTCCCCACCCTTGGGAGTAGGGCTTGCTCAGTTCCTGGGTAGTGATCCCGGGAATCAGCTAGAGGACTTCCCTGAGGATGATGTTAGGTACCAACTCTGGGCAACAACCCAGACTTTTTTTAAAAAAAGATTTGTTTTATTCATTTATGCATACAAGAACTGGGGTACAGGCCAGAGGTGTCAGGGGTGAGAGGATTCACCAGAGACAGAGTAAGAACACCCCAGACTATTGCTCTCTAATTGCTTTCAGGATTCTCAAGAGACCCCATGGTTGCCAAGTTCCCCCAGGTATATAATGACTTACTCTTCTGGGTATTTTTTTTTTTTTCTTTTCCCTTTAGTTAATATCTTGGGGAAATAAAATCTTTCTGGGAAACTTCAAACCTGGGTCTTTAACCAGTCCTCGAGGCATACAAGTTCTTTCAGGCTGCTCCTTCCTTACTCCACTAGCTTATCAGAGGCCTGAGGGAACAGAGAGATAGCCTCAGAGGAAGCAGTCCCAAGCTCATACTCTATTCTTTTTAGCATCAACCTCATCTACTTTACTCACTCTGAGAGCTTAGGGAGCTAATGCACATCTGTCCTTCTTACACAACCTGTGAAGACACATGGGTGCTGGTGGAACCATACACCAGCCCCCACGTCACAATGTCCTTCCCTCCTTCAGGGATGCGTCAATGGCTGACCTTTCAGCAAGTTGGCTCCGTGGGCCAGAGCTCATGTGCCTCATCATCACAAACCCACACAACACACCCTTCCCTCAGTGCCTGCAGAGTGGCCACGCCACAGCCGCCGGGAGCCCAGAAGTGCGGCTTGCGTGATAAGGCTCAACCAAATGCCCTCACCTGTGGGCCGGTGGCCCTCTGGTGTTATAGTTCACGTCAATGGTGAGTTTTAGAAGTAAATTTATAGCTTTGCTAATGTAATTCTAGTATTATTAGAAGTAAATTTATAGCTTTAGCTTGGGAATACACATGCATTAGTAATAATTCCTTAAGCAGCTGAGAACGACAATCATGCTCCTGTCTATTTGACTGCTTCACAGGAGCTATAAGCCACAAGCTACTCGTTAGAAATGGCAGAAAGGTTATTGGCAAGAAGGGTCTCAGAAGATGTGTGCAGGGCCTGTCCCAGCAGAGATGATAACTGAAGATGAGCAAATGCTTAGAAATTGTAAGGAGACACCCCGACCCCAACAGAACCACTTCTACGTCCTAGGGTGAAGGCCCACTGTTTTGGATTTTGCTATTGGATAGAAAGGGTTGAGGTGATCCTGAGCTTCCTAAAGGCAAGAGGATTTTTTTGTTTCTTTGCTTTGATTTGTTTATATCTGTCATACAGGTCACAGCACAATATTCAACATTTGTTTGTTACAGGATCCCTGAAACATATTTCAAACAGGTATGAACAAAGGGCGGGGCCCTCATCGGAACTTCACATACAAAGTTTCTTTAGGGCCTCCCAAGTGGCGCAGTGGTTGAGGGGCTGGGTTGCGAAGCTGTCTGCAGCCTCTGCAGTGCCGGTTCAATCCCCCACATGGCGCGCAGACCTCTCTTGCCGCCCCCTGCTCCCCTCAGCAGTGTACTTTGTCAGTCTGCCTGTTCTGCTCCCTGCTCTGGCTCTGGTGCATTCTCTCACCCTCCTGTACTTCTGACTGTACCCAGTGCTTATATAAATAAATAACTCTTAAAAAAAAAAAAAAGTTACTTTAAATGAAGCAGAACATCAATATCTCTTCTTTGGTTTAAATTCTAGCATCCCTACCTGTAAAACGAGGGCAGAGCTAACTACTTGGCCGTGTCTAGGACTACATGTGAACATGTATATGAAGTGCTGGATCCTGTTAGTCCTTGATAGCCACTAGCCATCATCACCATTTCTTCTTGCCTATGTTTTTTTTTTTTTTAAAAAAAAGATTTATTTATGCATATAAGAACTGGGGTACAGACCAGAGGTGTGTGTGTGTGTGTGGCGGGGGGGTGGGGGGAGGAATCACCAGAGACAGAGTGGGGAACAGAACAGTTGAACTGACTGAAATACACTGCTGAGGGGTGCAGCAGGTAAGTCAGGAGAGGTCTGCTGTGCCATGTGGGCATGTCCTTGGCTGGGGATCGAACTCGCGCTGCAGCAGCTGTGGACAGCCTCATAGGTTGCATCTTAGACCTTTGCACCACCAGGGAGGTGCTTCTTGCCCATGGGTTTTTTGTTTTTTGTTTTTTTTTTAAAGATTTATTTATTTATGCATACAAGAGCTGGGTTACAGGCCAGAGATGCAAGGAGGGGTGGTGAGGAGATTCACCAGAGACAGAGTGGGAACAAATAGGCAGACTGATTGAAATACACTGCTGAGGGGAGCAGCAGGCGAGTCAGAGAGGTCTGCTACGCCATGTGGGTTGCTCCCTGGCTGAACGGGGATCGAATTCGTGCTGCAGAGGCTGCAGATTGCTTCATAGTGCAGTGCTTAGCCCTTTGCACCACCAGGGAGACGCTTCTTGCCCATGTTTCTCAACATGGTGGATAGAGCTGTGTTTGTCTTCATGAGCAAGGGTGGGTTTGCAAGACCTGCCCTCAGGGAATGGAGAAGTGAGGAGTCCCTGCAGTTTGGGGCAAGATCTGAAAGCTCTGCTGAGGGTGTGTTGTCCTCCCCGGGCCTTTCTCTCATGCACCTACCTATATGCCTGGTGTCCCGGCCGGTGCTCAGGGTCACTCTTGGCTAACCCTGCCCGCCCCTCTTTTCCTCATTCACCATTCTGGTATTTCATAGCATTTATTGTCCATTGTTCAGGAAAAAAATGAATCAAGTCAGGACTTGAAGCTTGAATTTAACTTAAAAAATTGTATCGTTCTAAAGGTCTCCATCCAAGTTTTTTCCTAAAATATTATTCTCCAAGGGAAAAAAGAAAACAAAGTGGTTACATCTCAAAAATTTTTCAGTCTTCATTATCCCACGGCTCTCTTTACCCCTTGAGACATAACTTTCAATAGTAAACTGGGCTGAAGTTTGAGGGCAAGGCCTAGAGAAGCTGTTTAATTCCTACCAGCAAAGACAAACTCAGATTCTTTCACAATTTTCCCTCAGGCTGGCCTTCTGCTTTAGAGGGCCAAACCACTGAAAGAATAAATGAATGCAAAAAATTTGCCTCAAAGCAGCGAACACTAAGATTTTTCTACAGATACAAATTCCCCAGCAAACCCACCCCAAAGATAATAAAAATGAGGGTTGGGTTTATTGGACTTGTTAAAGGCTGGCTGCCTGATTTTCTTTCGGGTCTGAATATGTTTACATGGGGGTGGGGGTGTGCTTACTGACACAGCAGTTTGAGAAAATCAACACAGGCCCACAGAACACTAATTAGTCTGCAGCAAGCTCACCCTCTCATTCCACAAATACTCACTGTGCATCTAGCGTGCTCAAGCTCTGTGTGAGGTGATGTGTGGGACTGAGAGACAATGTGGCTTGCTTGGGAAGCGGCCTCAGCCTGACAGTGAAGAAGACTTAGGTCTCAAGTGGTAGATGCCACAGAGTTGCGAGTGGGTAGTGAGGGCTATGTAGGTAGGATTTGACCTAGACTTTCAGAATGGAGAGTCCAATTTACACAGGGCAAGGCTCTATTCTAGAACTAATGTACTGGCAATAAATAAAGTTCCGAACTAAAAAGAATCCCGGACAATGTTTCCCTGAAGGCAGCTGGGGGGTGGGGTCTCTCAGAGGTCAGTGATGTCACCTCTGGCAGCAATGGCACAGCAGCAGCAGTCCCTCCTGCAGGACATGGGAGAGTAGGAGGGAAGCCCCCGTGCTGACATATTTAAAAGTTATAGCTCAAACGAGAGAGAGAGAGAGAGAGAGAGAGAGAAAGAAGAGAAGAGAAGAGAAGAGAAGAGAAGAGAAGAGAAGAGAAGAGAAGAGAAGAGAAGAGAAGAGAAGAGAAGAGAAGAGAAGAGAAGAGAAGAGAAGAGAAGAGAAGAGAAGAGAAGAGAAGAGAAGAGAAGAGAAGAGAAGAGAAGAGGAGGGGAGAGAAGAGGAGGGGAGAGAAGAGGAGGGGAGAGAAGAGAAGAGAAGGGGAGGGGAGAGGAGGGGAGGGGAAGGGAAGGGAGGGGAGGGGAGGGGAGGGGAGGGGAGGGGAGGGGAGGGGAGGGGAGGGGAGGGGAGGGGAGGGGAGGGGAGGAAGGAAAAAAGAAGGGAGGGAGGGAGGGAGGACAAACAGTTAAATAAATCCCATACTCCCACCTTCCTAAGGAGACAAAAAGGCGAGGTTCACATTGAGCCCTCCTAGGCTTCTGAATTCTGAGCCAGAATGTGGTGGCGGTGGGACGACCTGACGGGCAGCCCTTCCTTTCTCTCCCAGCTCCGCTTCTTTTCTGCACCATGAGGTCGCAGGACCACATGTGAAACACCTCAGACACCGCACCCACTGGCAAGCAAACAGGTTTTTGGCTCCCCTCAACCTAAGTGCGCACCCCAGGGACCCTGTCCACACCAGGATCACACCCTGGGGAGGTGGCTGTGTAGCCCTGGAGCATCAATTCCATTCCTCGCTCCTGGGCCCTAAGCACTCTGCTTTATGGAGAAGGCCGGGACTGAGGGGGACCCCAGCAGGCCCTCTAAAGCTGGGGTCCTATGCAGGCACCTACCTGCTCCAGGCCTACGGATGACACCGTGTACAGGGAAGGAAGTGGTTTGCTGAACGGTGTCATGTGGTTTTGATTATGATGATGCTGGAGGTCAACCATTATCCCAAACAATGAATATCCCAACATTAGATTAATGTTTGCTTAATCCTTTCATCAAGCTTATGAGTTCAGGATTGTAGTTATTCCCATTTCACATATGAGGAAACTAAGAGTAGAGAGATTTTAGCCAGGAGTGGTAAAGCCAGGATTTGAATGTTACACTGAGTCTCGTGGCCTAAAAATACTCGAAGGAATATCATTTCCTGACCCTGAACCAAGGAATCAGAGCCAGAAGGAACCATGAAATTCATTATGTCAAACCCTCCCAATGGTGATTTGCCAATGGGCAGCGGCAGAGGGAAATCCAGGACTTGCGTGCTGGGCCATCCCCACTGTGCGGTGGGTATAGGCTCCCCAGCGCTAAAGGGTGAAGAAGCCAGTTGGGGGCCAGGCTGCCTAGCAGGCATGTGTGGCCCACAGTTGGCCCCATGGCTCTCTATGAGTTGGGAAGGCAACCTCCCCTCAAGCCGGCCCTGGGGGTTCTTTCCTAAAGCTGCTGCCTTTAATGCTTTCTCGAAGTCCCCACAGCAAAGTGGCGGCTGGGGCAGGGAAGCCTAGAATCTGGCAGCTTCGCAGCTTCGTTCTGTTTCCAAACATCAAAGTGGGTGCTTGGACACCCACCCTGCGGGGGTTAGGAGACGCCTGAGCACCAGGTCAGGGACCCTTGTGTCTCCCTCCCTGTAGCTGTGCTGGCCAGGGAAGGTCTTGCAGGGCAGGAAGGAGGATTTTTTCCTTTTTTTTTTTTTAAGCATTGATTTTTTTTGAAAGCCTTTTAAACATTTATGTAGGTAAGTAGGCAAATCCTGTGCTCAGCTCAAGAATTTTTTAATATGCACATATTATGTACATAAACTGTAAATTGTAGAAGTAACACACAGACACATTGTCCTTGTAAAGCATTAACACATGACATGTAGGTTGACTCCCCTTTGACCCTCCTCCTGACATACACAAGGCTCCACTGTTACAATCCAGTGCATCTGGAAGTGGGGGCTTCCCAGGCCTTTGGGCAAGCCAAGCTGCCTGACCAACCAAACAGGTTTGGGGTCTTTCTCCTTGAACATTCTCTTCTACCTGCCTCTACCCCCAACCCAGTTCCTGCCGATAGTTCCTGTAGACCCCACTGGGGCCAGCACACTATCTTACGAAACTTCTTCCTTCTAGGTGGGTGAGATGAGGGTTTCAGAGAGTTCCCCATTTCTCTCGACTTAAAACAGTTTAACTTGGATCCCTCCAAATGCCAGAGGGTGCAAACAAAGAGCAGGCTTGGGGCGCCTGGGCTGCTGGGCCTACACAAGGTATAGGGGACTGGGGGGAGACTGCAACCTCCAAGAGGTGGGGGCACACTGAAGCCAGAAACTGCCCGAACTGGTTACATTCCAGCAAGATTAGCACAAGGCCTGGGCCTGCTCCTGAGCCCACTCCTCCCTCCTCTCCTGACCATGAATAGGATTTTTAACTATTTCCCTCCTACTTGCTGTCCAGCTTCACAAGCTGACAACACTCCCTGCTGTTTGCACATTAAACTCCCATTTGCCAGGCAGCTTCTCAGGGGCTGTGGATTAACACCCACCAACCCAGACAATGGTCTCCAGGGAGGGATGCATGGGGCTCAGACAAAGGCTCCAGAAGCCAGGCCCAGTCAATCACTGTGCAGTAACCACTGGGTGCCCTGCCCCACTTGGGCCTATTAAAACCCCTAACAAGGGGCTAAGGAATTGGGAAGCTCCCCACGTCCAGTACAATCTGTACCTCTGGCCTTGCGGTGACCAAGCTCTGGCTGAAAAGGAACCCCCAGCTCCTGGGAGAAGATATCTGGGACCCAGTCTCTGGGGAGTCCTGGTTGGGCAGGGCAGACAGACCTAGCCCACCGTGTTTTTAGCTTTTCCTCTTGGTGCTGCAAAACTGAGCTTTGACTGGACCTGGTGGGAAGCAGGTGACTGGCCCCTGCCCCAGGGTTCCCTGGGAAAGCTGTGTGTTCTCTTGGGAAGCCCTGACCGAAGCAACTTGTAAATACTATTCCATGCCCACACCTTACTCTTTGTATAGGTGTGCGCACATGCGTGCACTCAGAAAAGCAGCAGCAGGTCAGAGGACAGGGAAAGGTATGGGAATGGTCCTTAAAAGTCCCAGAGCAGTGGCTTCTTAGTCTAGAATGCATGGTAAAGGCCTGACAGGAATATTTAAAAATCCTCAGTTGATGCTGATGTAACCTTTTCCCAAAGCAGAGCCTCTCAAGGTGAAAGTTCACAGGGATCAGACTGGGATCTCGTTAAAATGCAGATTCTGGGCCAACAGGTTTGGGGCCTGAGACCCTGCTTCAAGGACCAGTACTTGCCACTCAGCACCGGACAGCATGTTCCCCAGGAAGCTGCACCCTCTCTGGACTTCTCCAGCAAGCGGTAGTCTGGCTTCAGCCTCAATCCTCTCAAGACAGCCAGTCCCAGCTGCACACAGCTCTCATGGAGTCCAATCCTTCCTGATATTGAGATGACCCCAAAGGCAATCCAAAGGCCCTTTCTCTTGACCTGGAAGTCTGGGTCCCCATGAGAAAAACTGTTTGGCTTCTACTCCTGCTTCTCCCATGTGCCTGAGCTTCCTAGTAGAGACCATTTCTCTGATCCCCACTCAGTTCATAGCCTAATACTAGAGGGGTAGGTGGGAGCAGGGTGCAGTATGGTCAGGCTATGAGGGGTAGAGGTGGGAATACAGCCCTCAAAGGAAACAGAAACCAGAGTTCCAGTCCTGGGGTGCTTAACATATAAGAAACTTAAGGACAATTAAAAAGCAGCAACCACTGGGCCTCCCCTGGTGGCGCAGCGGTTGAGCGCTGGGCTGCGAAGCTCCCCGTAACCTCTGCAGTGCTGGTTTGATCCCCGGCCTACGGCGAGGGTCCCACAGGGTGCGCAGACCTCTCTCCTGCCGCCCGCTGCTCCCCTCAGCATTGTACTTTGTCAGTCTGCCTGCTCTGATCTCCCTTCTGGCTCTGGTGAATTCTCTCACCCTCCCACGCTTCTGACTGTACCCAGTGCTTGTATAAATAAATAAATAAATCTTTAAAAAAAAAAAAAAAAGCAGCAACCACAACTAATGTGGTTTACACAGGCAGAGCTCATTAGTGAGGGTTGGGGTGCTGGAGTTTACTTACTGGGAAACTCTTTTTCTACAATTGCAAACAAGATGGCAACAGGGATATTTAAAGGGATGTGAAACAAACTTGGAGCCCCCCAGATGCAGGTGAGAGCACCAGTAACCTACAATTGATACACACAGACCCTGGGGCTTAGAAGACGCCCTTTGTCAGTGTGACTTACATTCCTGGTAAAGCTCAGATGCAATGACCTTTGTCCTTTGGGAAAGCTTTGTCACTGTGAAGACTACCTGATTCACACTGACACTCACCCCAAATCTGAATTAACTGTGTTTCCAGGCGGTGCCATGGGGTCCCCACCTATTGCTAAGGGACACACTTCACGGTCACTGCTGCAGAGGAAATCTGAGCAGGGCTTATGGTTGGCAGTGGCAGCAAGTCTACAGAGGATTATCCTAAAAAAGGATGATGTAAGAGCAACCTCAAATAAAGCATGCATCCGGCTGCCTCTGTGCTCAGCAGGCCTTTCTTTTTCTTTTATTAGTTTTTCATTTTTCTTGCATTGTTCATTTTTGTACAGTATCTGATTTCTCCCCTCGGGTGTAGCCCCATAAATATCCCACCACCACTTCACCTGTGAACCATCATCATGGTCCCTTGTGCTCGTCCCATCTATTTCAATGCTTTTTCCTCCCCCCTCCTCTGCTTTAAGCCTCAGATCTATAGTTGCCTACAAGTTTTGTCCTTTTTTTTTTTTTTGACCCTTTGTTCGGTTTCCCTATATTCCTCCTATAAGTGATACCCGATATTTTTCTTTTTTTTCAACCACTATAGAAAATTGTGTGAAGGACCCTCAAATCATTAAAAATGGAGCTACCATATGACCCAGCAATTCCACTCCTAGGAATCTACTCAAAGGACATAAAAACACTAATTTGAAAGGAAATCTGTACTCCTATGTTTATTGCAGCACTATTTACAATAGCTAAGATATAGAAACAACCTAAATACCCCAAAACAGAGGACTGGATCAAGAAGATGTGGTGTATATACACAATGGACACTACTCAGCTATCAAAAAATAGTAATAATAATAAGCTCAAGCCATTTGCAGCAACAAGGATGGAGCTGAAAGGGATTATGCTCAGTGAAGTAAGTGAGCAGCCTTTCTGCCCTCCCTCCTGCTCCAGGCCACAAGCTTTTTGTGGGACTCCTCAAAGCAAGAGCATCCCTAAAAGCTAACCTACCCCAAACACCCCAAGGCTCTGCTGCCACTCTCTGCCCCCACCCCTCGAAAAGTCACACATCAGAAGGGGAGAGGGGGCTGGTCAACTTAGGGTTGAATCCTAATTGCACCCCTTATTAGTTGTGTTACCTCAATCTAAAGTTTCCCTGTCTAAGCTTTGTTTCCCACTTATCAAAAAGATACAAACCTAACTCAGTTTATGTTCCATTGGGCTTAATTGAGTCAATGTTTAGCAAGCATTGGGCATGGACTAGGTAAGCTCGAATAATGGTAATAAAAATTAGGAATTTTTTAAGGTGGGGGAGATGGTTTAAAGTCCCTTCTTCCTTCCTTGAGTATCCAAAGCACATCATTCTTTCTTGGACACTGACCTTTCCCTGCCTGCGGTCAGTTCACCTACTAGCCTTATTGCCCTGAGGCAGACTGAAGACACCTGTATAAGGTCAAGGTCTTACTCATCTTTGAACCTCCTGCCATGCTGAACCCAAAGTTTGCCTAGTCAATCTTTGTTGCACTGATTTCCCTGTATGGACCAGCCAACAAGTTTAAAGCGTGGACCAGGTGGGTCCAGTGGCCAAGCAAACCGGAACTCCTACCCGTGCATGAAGGTTCTGCTTCCTGTCCCGAGGAACAATGTTAAAATAGGAATTGCATTTCTGACTTGGCGCCAAACTTCATAATAATGACCACCAACACCTTATTTTTTGGAAAGCCAAACACTAAATGATATGCCTGCCATGTGATGTGGTCTCAGGGATCTTCAGATTCTTCTTCTTCTTCAGAAACACAGATCCTTAACATTTTTATTCAATGTGATCCAGGCTCACAGCACACTGTTCTATAGTCTTACTGCACTGTCCAGACATCTGACCTTGTTTTTTTTTTTTTTTTTTTTTAAAGATTTATTTATTTATTTATACAAGCACTGGGTACAGTCAGAAGCACAGGAGGGTGAGTGAATTCACCAGAGCCAGAGCGGGGAGCAGAGCAGGCAGAAGGACCGAAGCACACTGCTGAGGGGAGCAGCAGACGGCAGGAGAGGTCCGCGTGCCATGTGGGACCCTCCTCCGGTGGTCTGGGAGCAGCCGGGGATCGAACCGGCGCTGCAGAGGCTGTGGGCATCTTCGCAACCCAGCGCTCAACTGCTGTGCCACCGGGGAGGCCCTGACCTTGTTTTTATGGAAATGGGTCACAAGGTCATGGACCACCTTCTTCCAGGTTGTGACATCCTTCAGCTGGACAGTAATGATGTCTTTTGGGGATGGTGGAGGTCTAATTTTAGGCTTTCTGAAAAACTGCTCTGCTGTTTTTCCTGGGACTTAATTTCCTATAGTGGGTAACAAAGACCAAAGTTTTCAGACTTACTGAGATTTTCAGATTAGGAGCTTCTGTTTCCTTGAGCTGCCATTTATTTAGTCCTTGAATTTGTAGCCTCTCCTTTGCGGCTCCAGAGAAAGATGGGTGCCATCATGAGGAAAGCTTCGCCATGGCGCTGGAGACTAGGGGCTAACATGGGTCTGGGGTGGGACTAGTGTAGAGTAGGCCTGGGCAGAGGATCAGGGACCTGGGGGTAAAGTGGACTCAGGCAGAGGATCAGGGACCTGGAGCAACTGTGGTGCAGGCTGGGCAGGAACACACACCTATTCAGGTGACACCGAGTACAGACATTTCTGGAACTCTTTGGAGATGAGCTATAGGGAACAGTTGCTCCATCACACATACCACTCTTCCTGGTCTTCCCCACCCTCACCCCCTTCTCTTGACTCTGTTCTGCCACTCCCTCCCTGGACCAGAGGTCTACCCTCTCCCACCTTTCCACCCCAGGAAATTTCCACCCCAAATTCCCAGGTAAAGGCACTGGGCAAGGACCTGTTGTAGAGGGGTCTGGCCCGGGGGTCACACTGAGGCTCGCGACATGATGTAACAGGCAGCAGTAGACTGATAGGGCACACACATTCATGTTGTGGGTCTGGAGAGCTGTTTGCGTATATAACTAGGGACAACTGCCTGCACAGTGTAGGCACGTGATCTAGAAGTCCTGGGGCTGCACAGGGCTGTTCCTGCACTAGAAGGCACTCAATGTTTCTAATTGAAAACCACTGGGAAATAGAAGTTCGGGCTAACAGAAGGGGAAGGGCCTTGTTTCCCAAGGTGATCACTCACTTCCCTCAGTCCTTTCGCTATACCTACCTCCTTCCAGCTCTCTTGTCCCTCCCTGCCCCCCATCACATACATAGTATCCCCGGTAGGGAAGCCCCTAGAGTTTCTCTCACTTGCAATCTGAACTAGAATGAGAAACTGTCAGCTAGTTGAAGGGGCAAGTAGAATGTAGCTTCTTATCATGTTGGCTGTCAGTCACTGGGAATAATCAAGAAGCAAAGATTTGCAAGGATGACCCTAAGAGATAAAGGATGAATATTTCATACAAGGCTATTGTTTGATCATCTCCCCTTTAGCTCTATGTCCAGCTAGTCCCTGACCAGGTACTGAAAGAAGGAAAAAGTATCAGGCCTGGGCCACAAACTTGGGTTTGGTCTAACTCTGCCCCGACTAACTGACATGAGGCTTCCCTTGCTGACCTAGCTACTAGAAAAAAAACTTTACTAAAACCGACATGGTTTAGGCATCTACTGTTTATATTATACTATATACTGTGTACAGCAGAAGGCAGACATTTTTTATTTCTTCTCCACAAACCTCTCTGTGTGTGAAGAGGACAGTGCTAGACAATAATACTACCCAGACAGGGGTCACTAAGCAGGGTGATGACCTACCCACTCTGTACACTTGTAACAGGGTGGTGTCCAGAAAAGGGGGAGGTTCCAGGTTTTCTGCCCCACCCAAGGGAGGGTGGAGCTGAGCTGGGAGAGAAGAAGCTGGAGAAGGGACTGAGGAAGGAAGGAAGCAGGATGGAGAGCCAGAAGGAGCCCTGGAGGAGGCACATGGAGCAGAGAGACACGTGAAGAAACTGCGCTTGCCTTTTGGTCATGGTGGACTGGGTGACACAGATGTGGGTGAGAGCCCCGTGGGGAGGTGACATTGGCAGCTTTCACCTTGATTTTGACTTTGCTCTTTTCCTCCCACACTTGTCTGGTTGTTTCTGATCCTTTTCTGTGAGTCCCCACTGAAAGGTGCTTTAGACTCATGTCAGGCTTTCAGGCCTTGCTCTCGGACAATCCCGTTTGGGTGACTTTTACCCATGAGGGGACGGGTAACTTTGGGTGCTTGATTTAGGAACTATATTCTTTGCCTTTCCCGCATTGTTTACTAATTGTATTAAAGTTCCTTCCCACGAAAGTCTCATTTGTTTTGTGTTGATGCATTGGATGGCAGAACCTATTTAGAGCAGGCAGGTTTGCGGGGTCTGGAATGCCCATCTCCCTGCCCTGAAACACACTGACCTATTCTTGGTTACTACCAAACATTTAGACAACATGATAAATCACTTAAATTTTCTTTCCACTCCTAAATTGTTAAATTACACCAAAACCCAAAAATAAACAAACCACATTAGCCTCCTAAATACAAAGTAGGACCGTGATTCTAACATCTGCTTTACTCTGAACAGGGGCTGGTGGCTCTCTCCACCTGATGTGACCTCAGACCTTCTCACGTCTGGCCCCCTAGCTCTTAGCTGTTGTTTACAATCGCCACCTTTCTTGCTGCTCAGATTGAACACTACAGATCTTCCAGATACTCAGCTTTTGCTTTTCCTTTTCTAAGTGGCTCCAAAGATCTCTCAAAAGTTATTTATCTGCCTAAGGGATCAGGAAAAAGGCTAATTATACTAAAGTAAAAATCAAAATCAACAAGCAACTATAAACCAGAGCCATACTGGGGGCGGCGGTGGGGGAGACAAGGGAGTAGGATCAAAACAAAGGGGGTGGGAATTGTACGGGGACTATAACCAAGATGAAAATGCATATATTGTGCAAAAATGAAAAATGAGGTAAAAAATATACAAAAAAAAGTTTTTTATTTGTCCTCCAGAGGTCTTCCCTGCATTCAAGGCCTCCCCTGAAGGAGACAACACAACTCAGGGGCTTAACATACACAGAACACAAAATAGTGTAACACAAATACACCCAGCCTTATTAAAAATCCCACTGTTATGGGCCTCCCTGGTGGCGCAGCAGTTGAGCGCTGGGTTGCCCGCAGCCTCTGCAGCGCCGGTTCGATCTCCAGCTATTCCCAGGCCACCGGAGGAGGGTCCCACATGGCGCGCAGACCTCTCCTGCCGCCCGCTGCTCCCCTCAGCAGTGTACTTCGGTCCTTCTACCTGCTCTGCTCCCCGCTCTGGCTCTGGTGAATTCTCTCACCCTCCTGCTCTTCTGACTGTACCCAGTGCTTATATAAATAAATAAATAAACAAACAAATCAATCAATCAATCAATCAATAAATAAATCTTTAAAAAAAAAAGGAAAAACTCACCATACATTCTTTAAAAAAAAAAAAATCCCACTGTTATTAGATTATGTCTGAGAACTTATCATTGCATGCTTTTTTAAAAGGCCAAACTACGAATGCAAACATGTGGTGGGGGAGAAGGTCAGGGAGGCCGTAGGCCATGTGCACCCTTGTACAGTGCCCCCCAGTGGGGTCCTGGAGCCACCAGCACTGGTATGTTCTTCCTCCTAACTCAGTGCTCAGTGTGGCCGTGTTGGTAGCTTGTAATTGGTCCTTGTGAGAGTACTTAACTGCAGGAAATGACAAACACGACAAACCAGGGTGTCCTGCACCCCTGGGACCAGGTGTTAAACAGCTGGGATCACTAGCTTATAACCTAGTCTCCCACCCCGCCTTTCCCTTTCTACCATTAGTTTAATAGAAGCATGTATTGAACAGTCTGTAGTGTTTTACGCTGGAACCAAAGACAAGCTGAATTAGCTCGTGATACAGAAAAAGGGCAAAATGCCACAACAGCAATCAAGACAGTTAACTTACTCTATGTCCAATATCTCCCTAAGCCTTAACGTATGCAGACTCTATCCTCACAACACTCACTACAGAACTATTGCTATCTCTATTTAGGAGAGAAAATTCAGAGGCCTTCCTCATGCCCCAGAGTTCATGGGTTTATTAACATCCCATGAAAAGGCCTGGGTGGAGGCCCCTGCGCAAAAAAACTTGGAAAATGCTCTACCAGAGCTGAGACTCAAGAGCAAATCATTTTATGGAGGCTTTGTGCCAGCGAGGGTTCTTGGAAGTCACAAAAATTATGTTAGCTCTGAGGAAGGTTCCAGAGACCCCAGGAAAGGCAGCTGAGTGGCAGATCAGGCCAGCTGGAGAAAGGGAGTTTTTGCATACAACAGGCCCCTTGTAACAATCCGGCTTTCTCCTGGCATGCTTTGTCAAGCGAGGGAAACCCCTTCCACTTGGGGAGGAGAGTAAGGGAAGGAGGCACAGTCTGCAATTATGAGAGAACAAATACATCCTTAGATTTTCACAGCTGAACAGCCAGGGAAAAACCTAACCCTCAAACCATCAAGAACCTGGATGTGACCACGGCAAACACCCCACAGTCTCCGCTCACCCTCACAAGGGGAACTGCACAAGAATTAGGCCCACACCAGCTCAGGACAATGAGGGGCTACTTTTTCAAAGTAGTGGTGGTGGCGGTGACAGCTGGTTCTCCTGCTGGATTCCTAGTTGGAAATTCTGGAAAGAACCACTTTCTCCCTTCAGCATCCAAGTAAATAAACTGCAATTAGTGACTAGCAAAAACAAAATTTCTTCATGCTACTTCAGAGGATGAGAATAGTTATATCCTGCAAACCACCACTTTAGGTTGGGCTTATGATACTTAGGAGAGACAGAAAGCTAAGTCTACTCCCCTCTTCCCTACTTCCTCCTGGCTTTTTTTTTTTTTTTCCTTTTTGCTCAGGGAATGAGTCAAGTCAGTCAACAAGTATTTATGGAGCGCCCACAAGATTGCAGAGTCTGGGAGGAGACGTGGGTTGCTGGAAGAAGCCCAGGATAGCTCTCACTTGAGACAGTAAAAGGAAATGTCAATCCTCAGGCCAGGTCTAAACAGGGCAGGAGAACAGACTGCCACCCTGGGTGGGTTTATTCTGGACCAATCACTCACTTCTGGCTGGGCTGTCTCTGTTATCATAAGGCCAAAGTGGGTGGATCGGCCATGATTATGCACATTTTTGGAAAAATACATTCACAATTGTGAACAATCTTGACGCTCTTGAGGGTGGGGGTGGAGGGTTGGCTGAGATGCTCTTCTTCCCCCAACTTCCAAAGGGCCCACAACAATCAAAATTAGTTAAACAAATGTTGTCATATGTTCATTTTGTCCTCTGCCAATGTTAATATGTGTGAGCTGGATGGGCGAGGCTAGGGCTGATGGAAACAGCCTTCTGGGGGCCTGATCTTTCTAGTTTGGAAACTGGTTAGTATTTCTTGGCTCCAGAGCCTTGCTACTTAAGGTGAGCTCCATGGACCAACAGCAGCAGCAGCATCTGTGATTATGTTAGCAATGCAGAGTCTCAGGCCCTGACCCAGACCACCCAAAGAAGATTCTGCCTTTCAGCAGCTCCCCAAGCAATTCCCAGGCACAAGCAAGGTTATGATTTTGAGAAGTACCAATCCAGATATCCAGGCAACTGTTTGTTATTAAGCCCCACAAATCTCCCAACGTTGCATTTGGGGAACACCTGTCCTCCATATTGCAGGGAGTCAGTTAACAGTCTCCCTAGACTTTCTGTTCACAAAAAAGCCTCAAGATTAGTAAAGGCTAAAGATTTGTAAATACAGGAGGCCAAGCCAACGGCATATTTAATCAACACTGGAAGATACCTTCCCGGAACCTAGCAGAACTGAATACCATTCGCCACAGGCACCCTTTCATTTCTGTATTACGCGCAACTACCAGTGCATGCTGGCCTAGATTCTCTACTGTTTTAAATAACCAAGTATGGTTGAATAACCTGTATGGTTACAATTAGGGTCACTGCATCTGGGGAAGTCACCACAAACCTCCCACACATAAATATGGTGATTTTAATAACAAATAACACATTTGGAGACTGGTATATAAGTATACAGGCAGAGGGAGCCACTGAAGAGGTTAATTTGCATGTTCACAAAGGAATAGAATCCAGCTGCAACATTAATACTTAATTCTCAGAGCCACAGGACACATGAACAACCTCACTATGGGGCATACTCTCAATTTAAAGCCGGTTTTCAAACCCTCAAAATTTTCACTAAAATATAAATTCAGCTGCATCAGAACTGTATATTATTTTTTCCTCTGAATCCCGAAACTGTGCAAGCAGAAGAAGTCCATTTGTTTAAGTTTTGCAAGTTGAGCACAAACGCCCCAACAGATCTGAAAATTTCTCAAAATATCTCAAAGTTTTGCAAAATATTCACCTTGGCACAGAAAAAAATGAAAAAAATAATTATTTCATGGGAAGATATTTCTTTTTTTTAAGATTTATTTATTTATGCATACAGGAACTGGGGTACAGGCCAGAGGTTTGGGGGGTGAGAGGATTCACCAGAGACAGAGTGGGGAAGGGAACAGGTAGATTGACTGAAATACACTGAGGGGAGCAGCGGGCGAGTCAGGAGAGGTCTGCTGTGCCATGTGGGTACCTCCCTGGCTGGGGGTCAAATTTGCGCTGCAGAGGCTGCGGATAGCTTCATAGGTTGCGTCTTAACCCCCTGCACCACCAGGGAGGCCTAAGATATTTCTTTTAATAAAGCACTGGAAGTTAAAGAGTAGGTTCTAGGTAAGCTGTTGCTTTCCAGCCTCCTATACTTTCTTCCAGTGTTTAAAGTCAAAGGGGAAAAGCATATGACTTTAAGAAGATAAATCATCTAAACCAGGAGCTACAGGAATGAATGAGCATGGCACACGGAGAGGTTCTTAATAGTGGCCGTGTCACCATATTGTCGTGAACAGCTGTAATTTTCTATGTGTGCTCTGATACACTGTGCAAGAACAGGTAGTGTGTGAATTTGGACGTCTTTAGGGAAGCAAGGTCCTGGGAAGGTTTGTTCATTTCCTCGGTTCCTCCAGGAATATGGAGTCTGTGGAACTGCTGTTGGAATTGCTCAGACATCTACAGGAAGACAGAGAAGGACCTCCTTGGAGGGGCGCAAACCCAGACCTTGGTAAGAACACATAGAACTTGGTAAGAGCATCATCAATTAATTATTTCAAGCATGAAGCTACAAGAGTCTCCCACTCAGATGGCATGGTACCTCAGGAAAGTTGTTGGCATTCACACTTTACAGAGAGTGGTGGCAGCCAGGACCTATGGTGACACATCCATAGGGCAATGCTCCATCCTACAAGTGACCAAGAGGGAAGGAAGGCTGTTAGTCACCCTCATCTACCAAGCAGATGCAGGGCCAACCTTTCTTGGGGGTGTTTGTAGCAGATTATGATCAGACAGCAGGATTTCCCAAGATAAGAAAAAAAAGTCTTGAAATTAAATGGTTGGGAATTTATAGGATTGCAATTCTGCTGAGTCCTTGGCCCATCTGTTACTAATAAATGCCGGTGGCAATACCCATGGATACACTTGTCAAAGAGGTTACTTCCTCTTCCTTACTCCCTGCCCCACCAGCAATGGCCAGATGTGGAAGTCAGGAGTCCTAAATGGAGGGCCTGGCCTTGCCAGGGGCAAATCCGTCACCTTGATAAGCCTCAGCTCATTGTCTATTAAATAGGAGTGATTATAACAGCTTCACTTAATCTTAAAACTATTTTGAGGATCAAATGAGATAATGGATGTTAGTCCTTAGTTCTGTCAATCAGCAATAACCCAAGCATATAAGATATAATCTGGGACAAGCTTGGGCAAGGTTGTGTGCAAAGCATGTGACACTCCTCCTAGTTCCTCTCCCTTCCAGGCCCCAAACAAGCTCGCCTTTAAATTTTAACACATTTAGAACTCATTAAGCAATTAAATCCATTTTGATCTAATTGAGTTTTCCTTTGAGGGCAGCTTAAGGTTCCTCTAAGCCCTTGAAGCTTATGAGTAATTGGAAGCTGAAACTCCACCCCCTCACTTGTGTTGAGATGTCCATCATCAATTTTCTTCTGATGCATGATTTAAGCTCCCGGGATGGCTTCCTTACATCTGGGGGCCAGAACCAAGCCAATCTCTGCCACTATTGGCAGCAAAAAACATAACTGCGTTGAGTCAGCAGTGTGATGTCCTGCCCTAAGCCCCTAGTCAGAAGGACACCAGACTGCTGTTCTGACAAAGCCCTCTCAGTGTATGGACAACGGTTGATTCATTTTTAAGAGGCCCCTGGACCTGATCCTGGAGTTCACAGCCCAAATCATTGTGATTCCTAGTCTCCCATCCCCAGCTTCTCGTTTGCATTGTGGCAAATCGGAAGCCTTTTCACCCACTCACCCCATCGGAGTAAGGAGGCAGAGGGGATGATGACGGAGGCCTGGGAGCTCTCCCCTCTGAGGAGGGATACTCTAGAATCCAAGCTCCTAAGTGAGTCCTGACATGGACAGCCCCAACCGGTTATCTGTGGGGACCTGGCAGTGACCCACTGATTACAGTTTCCTCAGAGCCACCTGTCACCCCATCCACTCTACTCCTGTCACTGTTTCCCTTGCTTCTTCGAACAAGTCACACACCATCCTGCCTAAAGGAGGAAGAGAATCCTGCCTCTTCCTCCACATGTCTAGACTGTTGGCTCCCTTTGGTCTTTATTGAAAAGTGACTTCCCGGGCCTCGGTTGAGCGCTGGGTTGCGAAGCTGTCTGTGGCCTCTGCGCGATCCCCGGCTGCTCCCCGGCCACCGGAGGAGGGTCCCACATGGCGCGCAGACCTCTCCTGCCGCCCGCTGCTCCCCTCAGCAGTGTACTTCGGTCCTTCTGCCTGCTCTGCTCCTCGCTCTGGCTCTGGTGAATTCTCTCACCCTCCCGCGCTTCTGACTGTACCCAGTGCTGGTATAAATAAATAAATAAATCTTTTTTTAAAAGAAAAGAAAAGTGGCTGCCCAACAATCTCTTTGAAAAATATTTGTTAAATGAAGGAACAAATAATCTGGGGGCTTTCTCCTGAACCCTCACTTGTGGACACAAACTAATGATTTGCCTTGTCTCATTAGTTCCTTTCCTGGGGCTGGATTCTGAACCCCGCCCACCACTTCTCCCACCACTTCACACCAGGGTGCTGTTCACACTTGTTCATGAGTGGCAGGGGGTCTCTCACTGTCCTGGCCAGTACTCTCCATGAGAACAGGGACATTTATATCTTGTGCATTACAATACGTGTATCTGGCTCCTCATATGGCACAGGGCACAAGTGGAACCATGAATGACTGAGTGAACCCGACACTGCCTCACCTTTCACAATGAACAAGGATCCTGTTCTCTGAGACCCCAAGACCTGTGCCTTGGACCTGCCTCTCTGGTCAGGTAGATCTCCTCTCCCCATCACCTCCCAGCCATCTCCCTCTACATCTCTCCTACCCACTCCCTTCCTTCCTTGCTAAGCTTCCAGCACCTAGTTTGCTGTTCACAGACAATGGTTTCACAGGAGACACAGGATGCCTTTCCATTCAGGTTTTAAAAACTGAACAACATGTAAACACAGCTTCCCTAGATAGTATCCTCAAACCTCTACAGAGGTGGACTCTGGGTCACATAATGCTCTTCATGAGTAAGATAAAAAATAGCCCTTTAAGAACTCAAAGTGAGGGTCTCCCTGGTGGTGCAAGCGGTTGAGCGCCGCACTGTGAAGCTGTCTGCAGCCTCTGCAGCGCGGGTTCGATCCCCGCCAGCTGGAGAGAATCCCACATGGCGAAGCAGACCTCTCCTGTCTCGTCAGTCTGCCTGTTCTGTTCCCCACTCTGTCTCTGATGAATCCTCTCACCCTCCCGCACACCTGGCCTGTACCCCGGTTCTTGTATAAATAAATAAATCTTTTAAACAAAAAGAACTCAAAATGAGGGTGCCCCATCTGAAAAACCTGCACTCAGCAGCCCCCTTTTCTTACAATAAGCCCCAATTGCCAAATCTTCTGCCCGTGGGTACCTGCCCCTCTGTGTTTGCTTTCATCAAAACAGAGACAGTGGCGAGGAGATCCCAGGCATTTAATGATGCTGAGGAGGAGCCACAAAATGCTATTGAATTAGCTTTTTTGAAACAGCATATCAACTGATTATTAATAAACCACAAAAATAAGTTGAAGGTGGATAACTGGTGCTGAAGGCATACCAAGTTTGCACATGTTAACCAAGATACATGAAGTTCAACGAGAAACCAGATCAAGCTACTCATTGTCTAATAACTACTGTGCCCTGATATTTTGGCGCATGAAGCTGTGCGACTTGTAGGAGGCTCCACTTAAGGGCCCTGTAATCTAAATTGGGAAAGGGAAGAAAAACATGCCCCTTCATTTAAGTTTTTAAAAAAAAAAAAAAAATATGCAGCAGCATACCAGGGAAGTCTCAGGCAAAATGGCTGCTTCTAAATAGAGAGACAGAGAAAGAGGTGGCAATGGAGGCATCAGGGGGAAATTTCTTGAAGGACACAAGAAAACTAGAGATTTGTGAAGAGAAGAAATGGAAGGAAACAACACATCTCACATGAAAGGGGAGATGCCTGACCGGAAGGGCTGCTCAGGCAAACAGGAGCCTCAAAGGACCATGTCATGGGGTGTGAGCCTGGAGATGGGTAAGGTTCACCTGACCTTCTGCACACTGTTTGCTAAAAACTGCAAAGGAGGAGGAGCCTATAGACAAACCCCAGTGACTGCCTCCTAGAGGAAAAGTGGACCCAAGGAAGAGTGCAGGTCTAGAGAGACAGCATTTGGGTTCATAATGTCATAATGGCCATGATCAGGTTTCGATGCAAAAATTAGGCCAACAAAACCTCAAGCCGATCTAGGATCACTCTTTCTATGACTGAAGTTAATTAAAGGAACTACTAAGTGCCATGTGGTCACACAGTGTGGATCTTGCTACACGTGGGTTTTATACCAGGCAAGGGCTTTCTCTGGCATGGATTCTGTGTTGGCAGTTGGTAGCCCAGGGTTAGCTGCGGAGGCCAGTGGTCAAAAGGCTTCCTGCTTCATGGAACCCAAAGAAGAGATCATAAATGTCAGAGATGGAAAAAGACCTACTAGGTGACATCTTAGTCTCCTTTCCTGTAATTCTACAGGTAAATGCTTGGTTCAGTTTGAAGTGATCCAGATAGTAGAAGAAGTTGTTGAGCAGCTTCTTAAACCGTTTTTACGCTGTTTTTAAACTCTGGGTAATTAAAAAAATTCCCTTACCATAAAAAAGAAAAGAAGAAGAAAAAGAATCGGAAAGGAATATCTATGGAGAAATAAAAACAAGTTATTCCTAGCCCCGTGTAGTTTCCAGCCCCTAAAGAAGAACAAATCGAGTCCTAATGAGAGTTTAGTTGAAATTCTAAAAATAAATAGTGGCTGTATTTAATTTCTTTTTAAAAGTTTCTAAGGGAGCCACTAAAATAAAAATATACCTGGGAGTGGAATTATTTCACATGAAAAAGGACTACTTAAAATGCATTCAGTCCTTTGGGCCAAAAAAAAAAAAAAAAAAAAAAAAAAAACAGAGAGAGAGAGAGAAAGAAAAGGAAGAACAATGTTCCTTCTCCTAAAGGCATGATCTGTGGGTCAATCAACAAACATCCGTGGAGTGCCATCTCGTAGAAGGCACTGAAAATGGGGCAGTTGCAAAATCAAGTGAGGAAACTTCAGTGTTCTAACTTCTGTTCCCACACTGGGGGAAAAAAAAAAAAAAGAGAGAGAGAGAGCAAAAAATGCTGAGCTCTAAAAGACAAGCTGTGTAAAAATATTACAAAAGAAGACAAACCCTTTAAAAGGGTGACCTTGGGTGTGCCCTTCCCAATCAAGTTAAATGTCACTACTCTGAGAACTTGTACTTTCTGATTTCCTGATTTTGCAGAATCCAAAGCTAGCATAACGAATTTAAACCCTCCAGCTTCCTTCCTTTCTCCATTTCCTTAAAAACAAAAACAAAAGCCACAAATTTAATATTTCCATTAAAATACAACTTAACAAAAAGCACCCCACACTTTTACTATAACTGTGCTGGTGATGGGGGGGATATTTTTCTCTCTCCTTTTTTTGCTGCAATATTACTTTTTCTAAATTCAATGAAACTAAATTCCGATCTCCTCCCCCATGATTTAGTCCATAAGGATATGCACTATTTTAGGCAATTTATGGTTTTAATTGTCGGTGTATGTTATGTCTCTCGATTGTAACGTGGTAACTGTCAGAATCAGGAGGGGAATTCCCACAGCAGCCCTTTTATTTTTTCTCCAGTTTTCTCATCCAGACCTTCTGGGATGGCAGTCTAAGGTTTATAACATCCTAAATGCCCATGGCATCCTGTGGCTTCCTCTGGCTCAGCCTTGAGGGGAGGGAAGTGCACAGGACAGTCTCATCTCCATTGTGCAGCTGAGGACAGGCAGGCTCTCCACTCTGCTGTGTGGTGCAGTGGCCACACACCCCCGGGCAGCTTGACATGACACCTGGACATGTGTGTAACTCCCATGTTGAAAACTTCATATGGAAAACTGTTAAGTGCCTCAGCAATATATTTTTACATAGATTACAAACTGAAATGATAATAGTGTTGATATATTGGGTTAAATAAAACACACTATTAAAGTGAACTTATTTCCTTTAATGCTTTTTTATTGTGGCTACAAGAACATTTAAAATTACCACGACAGCTCACATTACATTTTTGTTGGACAGCATTGCCTTAGAGGGGTCGGTGCAAAGTTATCTCTCAGGGCCAGGGCCAGACCTGGTCCAAATCCACTGCTCCTGTGTTTGGGGGGCACAGGGCTTGAAGAGCTGGGGAAAACTTTGCACATGGGTATGAAATGGCCTGCACTGTGCCAGGAGGGAGGGGCATGAGGCTGCCTGTGTCAAAGCAGAGCACCAACCCTCACAGCAACGGGGGCGGGGGGAGGGGCATGGCCAGCAATGAAGGCAGGTACATGTGTCCCTCCAAAATAAGCACCTCCTATGGATCCAACTCCTGTTTCTCCCTTTTCTTTCTTTCTTTCTTTTTTTTTTTTTTTAATTAGCCACATGTGGCTGGTGACCACTTTTCAAAAAAAATTTATTTATGTATACAAGGTCTGGGGTGTAGGCCAGAGGTGTGGGGGGGGTGTGTGTGAGAAGATTCTCAGGTACAGAGTGGGGAGCAGAACAGGTGGACTGACTGAAATACACTGCTGAGGGGAGCAGCAGGTGAGACAGGAGAGGTCTGCTGCGCCATGTGGGTCAGCTCCCTGGCCTGGGATCAAACTCATGCTGCAGTGATTGCTTTTAGCTTTCTAGGGCTGAGACTTAACCCCTTGCATCACCAGGGAGGCCCCTTTCTCCCTTTTCTACACAGTAGTCAGAGAGTTATTTTAAAATTGACACCAGTTAAAGCTATACAAAGCTATATACCTCTGCTTAAAATCTTCCAATCAATTTCTCAGCACTTAGAATAAAAACCAAACTCTACAGCTCTGCCAGGCCTCTGTCCTCTTCTCTGAGTGCACCTCCTCCTTCTACCCCCATCCCAGGGCCGTTTTAATTGCTCTCTCTGACCAGGGACACCCTCCTGCTGGATCTCCTCCCGGTTTCCTGCCACTCCCATCTCAACTTTCCTTCTCTACCTCCACAGCTTCCCTAAAGAATCTAAAAGACACCTCAGACACAACCACGCTGCCCTGCCTCAGCTGTCTGAATAGCATTATCTCCACTGCGGTGTTTCATTCGTTAGACATCTGTCGCCCCTCAGCAGAATTCCATGTCCCTGAGGGCTGAGACCTACCCTGTCTGGTTTTCTGCCCTGACCTCATATCCTAGAACACAGCCGGGTCTACGTGGCATCCATAAATGCTGATGTCGAATGAATGAAGGAACCTGAGGCGGTGCACGAAGTTGTCCTACATGTGCAGTGTACTTGGTAAGAGGTTTCATTTAATTCCCCACCTCAAGGGCTGCCACCATTACCTATATTTCAAAAAAAAAAAAAAAAAAAAAAAGGGAGATTCCAGCTCACATAGTGTCTAGGGAGAGCTGCGGTTCAATTAGGACTCTGGCTCCAATGCCACATACCTCCCTCCACCACCATTGTTCTCAGCCTTTTGGCTCTGGCCCTTCCTCCAATACCTGGCAGACATGCCCCAGCCAAAGCTCCAAGCCCTCCTCCCGTTGCAAGTGCTCACACTGGGCTTACTTCATGTCTCCGCCCCTTCCTCCGAAACCCTCCCGGGACACAAAGGCCCGAGGACTGGAGCCATTTGTATGCTCCCCTTTCTTCCCCGCGGCTTATGAACTCTTTGTGAATAGGGCCCATGTCCTACAACTGAATCTCTACACTGGCACCCCCTGCCCCCACCACTGCAGCAGAGCAGTTCTAAGTATACAGCAGGAACATAATAATCACATGCTGAGTAAACAAATAGCAGAGTCAAGAAAGCGAGCCTCTCCTCATGTTGACTCCGAGGGTGCAGAGCCTATAAAGGGTGGAAGAAGCTCTCAGGTGCAACTGATCTTCCCTGGCCCTCCAGCATCACCACCTTCTTGCATCACATTCTCATTCTGTTTTCCTTCAGGCAAGTGGCCCAGACTGTTTACCTTTTGCATTACCCCTACCTTCCTGCAAGTGTGTGAAAAACCTGGGAGCCTTAAGTACCTGGATGTAAGCCTCCTCCTCTTGCCCACCCCTCCCCCACCCTGGCTCAGAGCCTTCTGAGGGCCCCCATGGAGGCTCCTTGATTGGGCAGCCCCTGCACACAGCACCCTCCCTCCTCCCCCATTATCCTTAGCTTAGGGCAGTCTCCCCCTGGACTGTTTACACAGCTGCAGAATGAAGGGACTCTCGGTTCGCCCCTCCACAAGTCCAGGGTTAACATATGTGTGTTTCCGGCTCCCCACAACTTGGGGCAATGGGAATGCTACCCCAACCCAATTTCCTGTAAATAGTCCGTATGCTGATAATGGCACTTTCTGGGAATGGAAAGGCATGTTGAATCACTTACAGTAAATGATTTTGTGGATGCCTTCTGCAGCTCAAGACAGCAGCAGCTGTTTGTTGCACACCATAAAGTAGGCAATTGAAAGGTGGCCACACCGCAGACTTTTAGAAGAACTAACTTCCAACTAGGAATTACAATGGGCATCTTTGATTTGAGTTATTGTAGAATCCCAGATTTAACCAAATACTGTGGGCAAATTTCAGGATATTTAAAAAATTATCCCTACTAGCCAAAATGTCCATTTCAACAAATAGCTTAGAACTCTGAGAACCTGAAACTATTTTGAGCCTCTACCATCCTAAAAGGTGCCCCCAGGTGATCGATTACCTCCTTGATGAGGCCAGATGGGAAAATCAAACTAGGTATGTCTGTAAAATACCATTTACAGCCCATGAAAGCAATGGAGTTAGCCTAGACTAATGTGGTTTATACTAGATCAGTGTGAGTGAAAGAACTTACTCTGTGACTTGATGAAATCAATGCTCAGAACCCTCAAGGTGGTCAACAGGTTTGTGGAACAAAGCATTTGGGTCTTCACCACAGTAAATGTCCCCTGCAAACCCTCCTACCCTCCCCCCTGCAATTCCTGGCAAGCCATGGATTTTGAGGTTTTCATCTCTTAAGGAGGAATTATTACTTCGCATTCTGACTTTCTGGGAGGAACTCAGACTAAGGCTGTTACTGCTTATGTTCCTACTGACCCCAGCACACCAGACTGTCAAAGGGATGGATACATATAGCCAAGCCTCCACACATCCCCACCAGTGCAGGCCTTAGCACTGCAGGAAACAAGAGTCACTTTCCTATCTCACTTATGGGCTGAAAAATTTTCCTTCCCAAAAGATGACCTGTCTTATGAGGTGGCCCCAGCCAGGAACCTGGCCAGCCCAGCACTCGTCTGTCAGCTTTCTCTTGAAACACACACAACATCAGCACGTTTACACTATCCCATCCAGACACACACCTAGAAGAGTCCCCCGGAGTCTGGCACAGTTCAGGGGTCACTCTGTAGAGAAACCTGGGGAAGACAAAGCTGATTTGGTGGCGTCCTCATGGGTTCAGGGACAACTGTGATGACCTAAGTCCACTCAGGGCAAGGGATGGAGTCCAGAAATAAATCTGCTTGTACAGAGACAGTGCAGGAGGTAATAAAATACTTGCCGACACAGGCAGGGCCTGAGTTGAGTAATCACTTGGGGGTTGTCAAAGCCATCTTGGCTGACATGTGAGGTTGTTATATGCCCAAGGTTTTGTTTTATCATCTCCCAAACAGGGTACCATTTACCCTAGTCGTGGAGATCCTAATACCTTGATTAGTGGGAAGCCTTGATTAGTGGCTGTGGCCACATCTTTCAGCTGAGTTCATAGGGTTCTGCCATTGCACAGATGCAGCACTGTGCCCATGGTCACACCACAGTGACTCCCAGGCCAGGGGCCACCCCTTAGGAGCTACACTCTCAGGCATCTCCAGAGAGTGATGATAAACCAATCGTGCCACACATGGCTGAGTTCTGCATCACAGGAGAAGGAAAAGGCTCGGGGGAGAGTAGGGGAGGACAGGCAGCATCCATAATGAAATTAAACCCATAACATCCAAGTGCTTTGGACTAATATTGATGTGTTATTTCTACTTAGTGTGGACCCAGGCCTTAACTAAGGGAAAATGAAAACAGCTTTGACAGCCATTTCCTTGCTTTCTTTCTCCACCCAAGAGGCACCAGTGGTTAACAGTATGGTGGCAACAAGTGGGTCAAAGGTCAGCCCCTCAGCCAGCACTGGTTTCCATGGAGATGGGGCCTATTCATCCAGTACACAGAGCCTCTTCACAGCCACTTACACACAATTGAGCTATTACTGAGAGCCCAGGAGAGCAGTGTCTGGAGCACAGAGCACTAGACAGGGCAGGGTTTAATGGAGCTGATTAAATGGTAGTTGGGGAATTATCCCAGAGCAGGATTTGGGAATGCCCTTTAGAAACAAGTTAAATCCCCAAACCTCACCCCATTCCCAACACTCCTCCCTTGTACGAGGATAATGCCAGCATCCATGCACTCCGATCACCTCACCTTTCTTCCCACATGTCCAAAGCTGAGAGGCCAAACTCTTGTCCAGAGATTCCTGGACCGCTGGCATCTTCATCATTTGCTCAGCATTGTAATGCTTTTGTGATTTAGAAAGATAACAACCCAAAGACGAAGAATGAAAACAAGTGGGGGATCCACTTCAGCTATAAAATAAATTCCAGTGGATGGGCAAAGTGGTTCAAAACCAATCCTTTTTAGAAGTGAGAAATTCTTTGGCATTTGTTTGAAATGCTTAACCACCCCCCTTTATTTTTACAAAAAATGGTGACATTCCTTCAAAAGATGCATCACCATCTGTAATTTACCAGAACAGAGATTCTACCAAAATTCCCACAGCTTTTAAATTCAAGTGGAACAATAGAGGTGAAAAATAAAATTACTAAAAAAGCAAAACATTGTATTAAAAGATTCTCTCACATAAAAACTGGAGGTGAGGGCCTCCCCTGGTGGTGCAGCGGTTGAGCGCTGGGCTGCGAGGCTGCCCGCAGCCTCTGCAGCACTGGTTCGTTCCCCGGCCGCCGGTGAGGGTCCCACAAAAAAAAAAAAAAAAAAAAAATGGAGGTGAATGCTTTATACATAAGCACCCAAAACTGGAAACAATTCAAATGTTTTTCCACAGATGAATCAAGAAGCAAACACGGGCTTACCCACACAGTGGAATAGTATTCAGTAATGAAAAGGAGCTACTGCTTCATGCAATGACATGTTGTCTTCCAATATTCAGGTGCTGGGCCTCTCCTGGTGGCACAGGCGGCTGAGAGCTGCGGCGCTATGAAGCTGTCCCCAGGCTCTGGCAGTGTGGGTTCAATCCCGGCTGCCCACGTGTGGCGAGAAACCCACGTAGCATGGCAGACCTCTCCTGTCTCACCCGCTGCTCCCTTCAGCAGTGTATTTCCTTAGTCTGCCCATTCTGTTCCTCACTCTGTCTCTGGCAAATCCTCTCACCCTCCCACACATCTGACCTGTATCCTGGTTCTTGTATACATGAATAAATAAATCTTTTTTAAAAAAAATATTCAGGTGCTGTTCAAAGTAATTGACTAATGAACTCTATCTTTACCCCACCATCTGAGGTGGGAGTTGTTAGAGTCCCATTTTACAGATGAGAAAACTGAGGCACAGGGAGCTATCTAACTCAGGGTGGATCTGAATCTCCCCTGATCTAAGCATCTACATACATCATCCTTAAACCTCTTTGGAAAAATGGATTAAACCACAAAGACAAAGGTTAACAGAGGTAAAGTCCTGCCCCCACAGACATCCCACAGATTGGGATAGGAGATGGTGTGTAAGGGGGATATGCCTGAACCGAGAGCTGCACACATGATGATAATAGTTGGAGTTAATTCTGCCCATTGGTGCCAGAAAAGGAAGCTGCCTCGTGGCTGACACCCTCCATGGTGCCCATAGATTGGTGTTCTGATCTTCTAAGGTCAGATTGGAACAGAGCTGAGGATGTTCAAAACTGTATTGTCTGGAGACTTATTGCACGAAGAGAAGATAACACAACACAATAAGGCAGTCTTTAGAAAAGAAAAGGGTGTCATGTGGACAAGGAGGAATTTCATTCACTCTGGCCTGGCCTCATCACCACAGGTGTGTCCAGCAGAGGCTGACAACAAATTGCTGGACCAAATCTCGGCCAACGATTAATTATTCTCAGATGCAACATGATTCTTAGGTCTCCAAGGGCGAGTTGGGAATAGAAAAGCCCAGTTGCTACTCAAAGAAACACAAACAGAGCTGCTAGGAGGAAGCATCAGACAGCAGAGAAGAGATGCTCATCATGGCTGGGTCAGGCTGCTAGCCTACGTCCCAGGCAGCCCAAGAGACCTGAGCTCCCCAGAGTGGGTCCATCCAAGCCCCCAAACCGAGCTATTCCATCCTGCTGAGCAACCCCAAGCATTAGGCAAGATATCCGCAGAAATTTCAAAAGGTTTCCAATACCTATAGTAATACTTCATGGTCTTCCTCCCTAAACAGAATTTCAATCCTGAGGGAACCAAGATTTCATAAGTCAAGGGAGGGATCTATCCAAGTTTAGACTAATTTTTGGAAAGCTGAAGACATTTGTTCCTTTATGACAAAATAACAGCAAATTAAAGGCCACATCCACCCATCCCTTCAGACTTTTCCTTTGGCAACACAATCAAGCCTCAGGACTTCACGTCGGGCTTAGGAAAAAGTGACAACTTGAAGCTCTTTTCTTCCTTTTTTAAGGATGTGTAACCTACTGATTCTGCTCCCACAGAAAAGAGAGTGTCATGTTGGGGTGCAGGGGAAATGGGTAGTCCTGGATATAAACTGGTTCAGCCCATTGCAAGAAAATTTGGCAATATGATGAAGATCTTTAAAGTGCTCCACACCTGTCATTCAGACTTCAAGTCTGAGAATCTACTCAGGGTAATACAATCCTAAATTCAGAAAAGGCTTTATACATAAATGACATGTATGGTACTATTGTTTATGAGAGGAATACCAGAAAAACATTTCTAAAAATAGGAGAATAATTAAGTATGTCAATTGGAGACAACACTTACGACAAAATATTATGTGGAAAATGCAAGACCTCAAATTGTACATCAATATGAAGACAATGATATTTGAAAAAGAGAAAAAGTACAAAACTTCCACAGCAGAAAAAAGTTCTGGCAGAAACTGGACCAATATATTTCAGGGGTTTTATTTAGGTGACAAGGTTAAGTGACATTAAAAACAACAAACTAGGGCCTCCCTGGTGGCGCAGCGCGTTGAGCGCAGCACTGTGAAGCTGTCTGCAGCCTCTGCAGCATAGGTTCGATTCCTGGCCAACCAGGGAGATTCCCACATAGCATGGCAGACCTCTCCTGTCTCACCCACTGCTCCCCTCAGCAGTGTATTTCGGTTGTCTGCCTGTTCTGCTCCCCACTCTGGCTCTGGTGAATCCTCTCACCCTCCCGCGCCTCTGGCCTGTACCCCAGTTCTTGTATAAAAATAAATAAATCTTAAAAAAATAACAGCAACAGGGCCTCCCCGGTGGCGCAGCGGTTGAGCGCTGGGTTGCGAAGCTGCCCGCAGCCTCTGCAGTGCCGGTTCGATCCCCGGCTGCTCCCCGGCCACCAGAGGAGGGTCCCACATGGCGCGCAGACCTCTCCTGCCGCCCGCTGCTCCCCTCAGCAGTGTACTTCGGTCCTTCTGCCTGTTCTGCTCCCCACTCTGGCTCTGGTGAATTCTCTCACCCTCCCGCGCTTCTGACTGTACCCAGTGCTTGTATGCATGTATGTATAAATCAATCAATCAATCAAAATAAATAAATTAATTAATTAAAAAAAACAGCAACAAACAACTTCCTTCAACCTTCAAATTTTCTTAAATAAACATGCTTTCCTTTCCTTTATCTCCTAATAGCTCAATTAACACAAGGAAATACTCCCTCTCTGGGTGTTTCCCCCTAGGTTGATGTGACTCTTCCTTGTCTCCCTTCAAAAACATACTTGACATAAAAAAGTACATGTGCATGTTTTCATTTTTCTGTTTCTTTCTTCCTTTTTTCTTTTTGAAATATTTATTCATTTATGCATGCAAGGATGGGATACAGGCCAGAGGTGTGGAGAGTGAGAGGATTCACCAGAGACAGAGTTGGGGAACAGAACAGGCAGATTGACTGAAATACACTACTGAGGGAAGCAGCAGGCGAGTCAGGAGAGGTCTGCTGTGCCACCTTCCTGGCCGGGGATGGAACTTGTGCTGCAGTGGCTGAGGAAAGCTTCATAGTGCTGCATCTTAACCCCTTGCGCCACCAGAGGGAGGGCCCCTCTTTCTTCCCTTTTTCTTTGTTACAAAATGGGGGTCTATGACATTCATTGGGCTCCTCCGTTTCCTTCCCAAATCAGCCCTAATTTCTAAGAATAGCTACGAAGGAACTCTTAAGAGTTGATGATCTCTGTGTCTCACAGACCATATTTCAACATCTTCCTTGCTTCCTCTGATTAAATCCAAACCACTGAGAATTCCTTGGGGGCCCCAAGTCAAGCTTGAGACCTTACAGGGGGACAACCCACTCTTCCCCTTCCTTCCAGGCTCCCCAAGGGGTCAGGCTGCATTCTGTTACTCTGTAGCCAAGGGCCTTACCCCAAACTGTACTCCCCCACTTGAAATGCAGCCCCTCCAAGCCAGGGACCCTAACTTTTTTATATCGCAGTCCCTAAGACATTGCCAGGCTGCTAGGAGCTGCTTCATGATTATTTGTTGAATGAAAAACAAATACATAAATACAGAATTGTTTGTGTCCGGTATTAAACGAACAAAATGTCAAATTTTCTTTTCTTTTTTTAAAGTTTTTTTTTTTTTTTAAGATTTATTTATTTATTCTTACAAGCACTGGTACAGTCAGAAGCACGGGAGGGTGACAGAATTCACCAGAGCCAGAGAGGGGAACAGAACAGGCAGAAGGACCGAAGTACACTGCTGAGGGGAGCAGCGGGCGGCAGGAAAAGTCTGCGTGCCATGTGAGACCTTCGCCAGTGGCCGGGGATCGAACCGGCGCTGCAGAGGCTGCGGGCAGCTTTGCAACCCAACGCTCAACCGCTGAGCCACCAGGGGAGGCCCAAAATATCAAATTTTCAAAGAAAATGTTCTCAATAGACTTATTTTGAGAGCCCAAAGCGCTTATAACAAGGACAAAAAATAAAGCATTTATACATTCAAAGATATGGCAGGCATTGGGCAGTTCCTGTCAAAATGGTAGAAACCAGGAAACTTTTTCCTAGAGTTAAATTTAAACACAAGATTATTTAGTCGATGGATTTTTGGAGAGTTCTTATCAGGCAGGTGTTGGATAAAAAGCAGCGCAGCTTAGGAGTGAAACTTAAGCACTAACTCACTTTGGGGTCGATACCTTGTGTACATTTACCCCACATTTGACCATCTCAAAGTCCCCATTTTGCAGAGCGGAGACTAAGGATACGACCCAGGGTGCAAGAGAGGCAGAGTGGTATGTGAAGCCAGGGCTGCCTCTCTAACCTTTGCACTCACTGACAAGAAGAGAGACTCCCGTGTTTATTATTCTGTGGCTAATGAGGAGGTTTTTGTTTTTGTTGTTGTTTGTTAAAGATTTACTTCTATTTATTTATGCATACAAGAACTGGGGTGTAGGCCAGAGGTGTGCAGTGAGTGAGAGGATTCACCAGAGACAGAGTGGGGAACAGAACAGGCAGATCTACTGAAATACACTGCTGAGGGGAGCAGCGGGCGAGTCAGGAGAGGTCTGCTGCACCAAGGAGGCTTGTTAAGTAGGACAGTGATGTGAAGAAAGTGGTGATTAGGAGGCTTTTTTAAAAAATGGAGATAATCAGAAAAAGGAAGAGCTGGTTCACCACTACAGTGAACCAGGCCTAAAGGTCACAGATTGTCCTCTGGGGTGGCTCTGGGATTAGATGCCACTTCCAGAGAATCAACAGGACCTGGGGGGACTGAGGGGTGATTGTGGAGCAGGAGGGAAAAGCAGAGCAGAGGTCAGTGAGCCCACCTGAACAGGGGATGGGAAGTCAGGCAGGACAAGAAGTGGGGAAGGAGACTGTTTCAGTCCTAGTGGAAGTGGCACTGACATAGAGAAGGGCAGCAGAGCTCAGGGGTTAGAAACCCAGATTCTGGGTTTGACCAGGTTCAAGTCCTGGCCTTGCCACTTACTTAAGTGTAAACTCAAACATGTTATTTATGTCTGATTTTCATCGAGTGTAAAACAGGGATAGAGAACAGCATGTGCCTCCTCAGGAATTGCTTCAAGGACTAGATGACAGATTTGTAAAGCTTTAGAAAGTATGGCACACCACCTCCCAGATTTCGTCATTGGTGGTCTCTTGGCATATTTCCCTAGGCTTTGCTCCCGTCTCACTGTCAACACTCCACAATTTAGTTTTACCTGGGGAAACCCACACCCATGTGTCTGCTTCTTAGAGAGCCTTCTGCAGAGCCGGCCCTGGCCTTCCCCAGCTGGCCCCTCTCTTCTCTCCTTGTTTGCTGGTCCTGCTCAAATACTCAACCATTCTGGATCTCTCTAGGTGAATACAAATGAAATATTTAAAACTTTTTATTTTGGATATTTTCAAACATGTACTAAGTAGATAAAATAATATAATGCACCTGGTTAAGCCCTTACCCAGGTTTCATGGCTTAGTTCATGGCTGATATCAGTCATCGTCCCCCCCCACCTATTGTACAACTTGCCCAACACGCTGAGCCCCAACCCACTATAAAGCAGGTCCCCAGGTAACTTATCATTTTGTTGGTATTTGAGTGTACGTCTCTAGAACACCGTATTTTTTTTTAAAGATTTGTTTATTTATTTATTTGTTTGTTTATTTATTTATTTATATAAGAACCGGAGTACAGTCCAGATGAGTGGGAAGGTGAGAAGACTCACCAGAGACAGAGCAGGGAACAGAACAGGCAGACTGACTAAATACACTGCTGAGGGGAGCAGCGGGCGCAACAGGAGAGGTCTCCCGCAACATGTGGGACCCTCGCCAGCTGGGATGGAACCTGTGCTGCAGAGGCTGCGGACAGCTTCACAGCACGGCGCTCAACCGCCTGTGCCACCAGGGGAGGCCCAAGACCGGAATTTTTAAAACTCCTAAACAATGATTGTCATGTTTTTTAACAATTTAACAATATGATTTAATATGCATAAAAAGGAATATCCAATTACAGTTTTATATTTTCCTGGTTGTCTTATAAATGATACCCCTGCCACCAACTACAATCAGTTCATTTAAAATCAGATTTAATCTAACAAAAGAGGTAAAGGACCTATACAAAGAAAACTATAAAACACTGTTAAAAGAAATAGAAGAAGACATAAAGGAATGGAAAGACATCCCCTGCTCATGGATTGGAAGAATAAACATTATTAAAATGGCCATCCTACCAAAAGCAATATACAGATTCAATGCTATTCCAATAAAAATTTCAATGTCATTCTTCAAAGAAATAGAACAATTATTGATGAAATTCATATGGAATCACCAAAAACCCTGAATTGCCAAAGCTCTCCTGGAAAAAAAAAAGAAGGGAATGGAGGCATCACACTCCCAGACTTCAAACTATACTACAAAAGCCATAATCATCAAAACTGTATGGTATTGGAACAAGAACAGACACACAGACCAATGGAATTGAATAGAAAATCGAGAAATTAACCCACAGATTTATGGTCAACTAATCTTTGACAAAGGAGCAAAGAATATGCATTGGAGCAAAGAAAGTTTGTTCAATAAATGGTGCTGGGAAAACTGGGTTGCTCCATGCAAAAGAATGAAGCTTGACCTAACACCATGCACAAAAACCAACTCAAAATGGATTAAAGAACTAGACATAAGAACTGAAACCATAAAATACATAGAAGGAAATATAGGTGAAACACTACATGACATGCACATCAAAGACATCTTTACGGACACATCACCCAAAGCAGTGATAGTGAAGGCAAAGATAAACAGCTGGGACTACATCAAATTAAAGAGCTTCTGCACAGCAAAAGAGACAATAACAAAAACAAAAAGAAACCCCACCGACTGGGAGAACATTTTTGCACACAACACTAATGATAAAGGACTGATCACAAAAATCTACAAAGAGCTAATGAGACTCAACAAAAACAAAGAAAATAATCCAGTCAAAAAATGGGCAGAAGATGGGCCTCCCTGGTGGCGCAGCGGTTGAGCGCTGGGTTGCGAAACTGCCCGCAGCCTCAGCGGCACCGGTTCAATCCCCGGCTGCTCCCCGGCCACCGGAGGAGGGTCCCACATGGTGCGCAGACCTCTCCTGCCACCCGCTGCTCCCCTCAGCAGTGTACTTCGGTCCTTCTGCCTGCTCTGTTCTCCACTCTGGCTCTGGTGAATTCTCTCACCCTCCCGTGCTTCTGACTGTACCCAGTGCATGTATAAACAAAAAAAACAAACAAACAAACAAATAAATAAATAAATAAACATGCCTCTATAAAAAAAAAAAAAAATGGGCAGAAGAGCTAAAAAGAAACTTCTCTGAAGAGGAAATGCAAATGGCCAACAGGCATATGAAAAAATGTTCAACATCACTTGTAATCAGGGAAATGCAAATCAAACTGCAATGAGATACCATCTCACACCAGTGAAAATGACACATATTAAAAAAAACTAGCAACAACAAGGTTGTGGAGAAAAAGGAACTCTCCTGCACTGCTGGTGGGAGTGCAAACTGGTCCAACCACTATGGAGAGCTGTGTGGAGATTTCTTGACCTACTAAACATAGAGCTTCCATATGATCCAGCAATTCCACTCCTAGGTATTTACCCAAAGGACACAGAAACATCAATTCCAAAGAGCACCTGCACGCCTATGTTTATAGTGGCACTATTTACAATAGCTAAGCTTTGGAAATAACTCAAATGCCCAAAAATAGATGACTGGATCAAGAAGATGTGGTACATATGCACCATGGAATATTACTCAGCATTCAAAAAAGATAAACACATGCAATTTGCAGCAACATGGATGGAGCTAGAAGGGATCATGCTCAGTGAAATAAGCCAGAACGAAAAAGAAAAATACCGGATGGTCTCACTCATAGCAGGAATCTAGAAAACTTAAATAAGGGACCAGGAAAAAGAATAACTATAAGAAAGAAAATATCAAAATCAACAAACAAATATGAACCAGAGACACTCTATGGGCGGGGGGGGGGGATTGGGGTCAAAATAAGGGGGTTGTAATTGTATGGGGAATATAAAAATAAAATTTAAATTAAAAAAACCACCACATTAAAAAAATAAAATAAAATAGAGGGTAATATAAAAAAATCAGATTTAAATGTGGTTCATACATAGCTATGTATGAATGAATCAGTCAAAATCTTTCTTATTCCAGACTTTAACCTTTGTTAGCTTTTTAATCATTCAGTGGTCTCTCACTTACCCTCTTTTCTTCCTCTCCATCTCTCTGTATTATTTGTGGAAGAAAAGAGATTATTGAACCTATAGAGGTTTCCACTGTCTGGATATTGCTAATCACAACCTAGTAATTAGTTCTAGAGAATTTAGGGGAAATTTTACGATATTTAGGGGACAGGGAAACAGGCTATTTTCTTCTTCCTTTATTAGCTGTGATACTTCTGTAAAGAAAAACTTTACCAACTACTATTTGGTAGTCTGGAGAGAGACAGCACATGGCAGAGGACAAAAGTCTGTTCTTTCCCTTTACTGACCAGGTTTAAAATAACAACTCAGCTCTCTGTTGTCTGCCAAAGGAGGCTAGTGTTGTTGTATGTTGGTTTTGCTTTTAGTGTTGCTGTAAGCTTAAAGGATTAAATGAATGTAATTTATTATCGATGGCCATTTTATCTTTTCCCTTATATTCAGGTTGGCTCCTGAGTCCTTTTGACCTAGTAGTCCTAGTACCTGAGTTCATAACAGTAGTACAGTAGTCCCAAGCCTGTTAAACATCTATCCTGGGCATATCTTATACAACAAAGCATCTATTTCTCCCAGGAGCATTGATTTAAGTGGGAAATAGTATTAAGAGAACACAATCTGATCACTAGAGTGGGTCACTGCTACTGAGATGATTGTTCTCAGGCCATTTCAATGGATAGTTAGAATAGATTATCTTTCTATCACACACGCACGTGCACACAAATGTTGTGAATTTATAATGGCCCTTTTGCATTCAGGGCTCCAAAATCTTTATCTTAGCTTCACTGATCTAATTATATGTCCATCCTTACTTCCACATTGAAAATCCTTGTTCTTAACGAAACCAATGATTCCTTTGCTCCATTCCAAATATACAGCCAATCAGAATACCACCACCACTGCCATGATCAATACCAACAGCTTAGTTTCTCTTTTGTTACTTCTCTTGGTCCTTATGTGAGAGCCAACTAGGGAGATACAAATAATTGTTTGTACAGCTGGGTTCTGCTAGGTCTCCTGACTGGTCGGGTTCTGTCCTTGGGAATTAAGCCTGTGCAGCCTTTACCTGGGAGGGCAATACCTACTCCTGGCCAGCTCCACTCCAGCGGTGCAACTGCTGTAAAAGGAGAAGAACCACAGGGACGCCTGACTGCAGGGATGCCTGACTGCCGACTTTGCTCCTTTGGGAACTTTCAGGGCACAGAATTTGTGAATTGGGATGAGACCTGATTACTGGCTTGCCTTATCGACAGGGATCTGGTGGGTGACTGGTCCCCAGAGGGCCAGGCCTTAAGTTGACTGCAGTGCTGCTTACCACTATCTTACTCTGGAACCTCTAAAATCCCAGCATGCTGTGAGAGCACCCCCAGGAGAGTACCTGAACCCCTGAGGCCCCAGGGGGCAGGGGGCTTTATCACTCCACAACCCTTCAAGTACCAACATACTTTCTACTAACTTTTAATCTAAAACTAAAACCCAATCACTTAATTATTTCCCTGTATGGAATTTAGTTATGGAACTTTCTATAAAACTCTATATACATATTTTTAAAAGTGGAGAAAATATGTGAAAACACAAATATAACCATTACCCATATTGAAGGGTTTAACATTTATTTTCTCATATTGGTCTCAGAGTTCCTCCCCAAAATAAAACAAAAGTGTTACTGATACAGCAAAAGTTATCCAATCTCAGTCATCCATTTCCCTGCCCTCCCTAGAAGTAACTATTGTTTAAACATGCTGTTTACATGTGTATTAGCCATGATTTATAGACAATTGGGAGTTTTCTCTCACAATTTATTTTAAAAAATGCCAAATTTGCAGGAAAGTTGTAAAGTACAGTGAAAGCCCATGTGTCCTTTAACCAGATTTAACATTAACAAGTTTTCAGATCTGCTTTATGTTTATTTACCTCTCTTCCCTTTATTTGTGCACATGCACACACACTTCTATTTTTGTGGAATCAATCTGAAAGTAAACTTCAGACTTCATGACCCCATACTCTCCTATTCCTCAGCATGAATCTCCTAAGCACTGGGACATTCTGTGTAACCACAGTACAATTATCATTCTCTGACACCACATTTAAAATATCCTTTGGCAACGTCTTTCAATCAACATAGACTTTTGGAATTTATCCATATTAAAATACACAGATCTGGTAGAGTCAATGTATTCTATGACAACGATTTATTTATTTATTTCATATATTGATGGTTACATATGTTTTTCCAGTGTATGCTGCTGCAAACAGTGCAGCCATGATTCTTCTTGTTCATGGCCCAGTGCCACCAGGAAATCGGCTGTGTTACAAGCTATGTGTCTTCAATTTTACTAAATAGTGGCAAATTATTCCTCAAAGTGGTTATTCTAACTTAAGCATCATGTATTAACCTCATCCTTGCCCTCATCGGTATTCTCAGACTTTAATATTTGCCATCTAGTTGTTGTTTTAATTAGCACCTCTCAGATCCTGTTTCTTCCCTTTAAACAGAAAGCAGAGAACACATTTAACATTTTCTGAACACTGATGTCACCATCATGACCCTCTATTACAAAGCACCCTTCCATATTATTACTTCACATCTTTCCTTTTGACTAGATGATCAGCTACAACTTACTCTGCAGTTAACTAGGCTGTCTGATAACCCAATACTGCTCCTGCATCAATCTGGCAGATCCTGGGTAAAGGCCCAGGAGCCCCACCTCTAGACTCAAGATCCACAACTGCAGTAAAGGACAACATGACAAAAATTTCTGCAGGACAAGAGACGACTTTAAGTGTTTCCTACTTCTTGATTTTAATATAGATGTTTGAAAGCATTAGAAGTGTACTATCTAGATAATTAGCACTGATTTCCAAGTCTAAGAACTAGCAAAACCAGACAAGATGGGTCAGAGAGTTCACTGCCTCCCCTCAACAGAAAGGTGTGCAGCCCCCAGCCCTGGTGGAAGCAGCCTCATTTCAATTACATAGGAGATGGGGGTGCAAAAAGAAGAGATGGGCAGAGGGCCTGTGAGGTTAGGGAAAACATCCAGATGGAAGTCAGATCTGGCTGCTGCTGGTTCCAGTTCGTTTTCCTGGCCTGTAACAAGAGATCAACTTAAAACTTTCTTTCTTTCAACCCAAACATTTAATGACTCTACAATACTATAAAAGCCTGTAAAATTCATTTTCTTTCAGCCGTATTCAAAACTGGGTTCCTAAGCTGATCCTAAGTCATTGAGAACAAGATAAAATGAAAGGGAACAAAAAAGATTCTTTGCTATTTAAGGTGTTAGAAGAGAGTAGAATGCATTTTTGAATATATTCCCCAAAATGGTTAATATCAATGTTAGCATTTTGAAAAGGGAGTATTTATTGTCTGGAAAACCAAGTCTTCAGGGCCAAAGACATATGTTTGAAATTTTTGCCCCATTAGACACAAACATAGTGAACACCATTTCTGATCCCAAAGAAATCATGATCTAATGCAGACAAATAAGAAAGAAAACAACTGCTTTAATACAAACCTATTGGTGCTAATTAAGTGCTAGCATAGGGTATTGAGGGAGGGGCACAGAGGATCCTGATCAAGAACAGAGTTCACTGGGCTTATTGGGTCAAGTTATTTATTAACATTTGCTGCTAAGTGAAATGTTCCTAAGGCATAAGCCTGTTCTAAGTTAAGATGTCAGTGTCCGGTCATGGTGAGGACTGGCGTCTACACTGTGCGCCATGCTCCACGTACGTGGATTTCACTTTCTTTTTTTTTTAAAGATCCATTTATTTATGCATACAAGAACTGGGGTACAGGCCAGAGGTGTGTGTGAGAGGATTCACTAGAGACAGAGTGGGGAACAGAACAGGCAGAGTGACCGAAGTACACAGCTAAGGGGAGCAGCAGGCGAGACAGGAGAGGTCTGCTGCACCATGTGAGTTGTTCCCTGGCCGGGGCTAGAACTCATGCTGCAGTGGCTGTGGATAGCTTCAAAGGTTGTGTCTTAACCCCCTGTGCCACCAGGGAGGCCCTTTCTGAATGGAAGATGATCAGCCTTGAACACTTATGGCGAATCTCTTCCTTATTTATCACATCCTTATAGGGACAAAGGGTCTTTAAAAAGGTATAACTCTCTCCCTTTCCCAAGGGGGCTTCCACCCGGCAGGACCAGAACAGAAGCCCTAGGCTACTATTAGAACTGATGCTGGGGTTCTCTGTAACACCTCCTCTCCTCCTGCCTCCCCTCCCCAGGCTTGCACTTCTCCTTGTTCTCAGGTATTTCAGGTGTCATTTTATTCTGCTTTGTTAGCCATTGTCATGTGAATCCTAAAGACTGCTTTTCCTGTTCCTCTGCATTTTAAGCTCCTGAGGGCCAGGACCCTATCATATTCAACTTGGTAACCACAGAAGGTGTTTGGCAATTGCTAAATGGATGGATGGATGCATGTGCACCAGGCATTCTTCCAAGGCAGGCAGACAGGCAGGCAGGCAGGGAGGAGGTTGATAATGTTGGTCTGATTAATTTCACAACATGTACAAATTCTAGAAGCAAAAGAAAGCATGGAAAATGTTTGTGGGCTGGTAGGTTAGTTTGTTTTATTTTCTGGGTAGGATGAACTGCGTTCACTTAACATCTCTAACCACTCACTCAAAGCTTTTTGGAGTCCATGGTTCCGGAAAACTTCGAGCACAGCAGGGTGTGAGGTTCCAGATGGCAAGTGGGCTGTCGGGTCTTCACGGGCAACGGAAACGGGCAAATTGCATTTTGCACAGTTACATATCTTTCAACAGAACTCAACTATTGTTTCTGCACCAGTAAAATGATTCTGGGGGGAAGGGATGGGCAGATAAAAGGTGCCCATTGCCAGGGTGAGGGGAAGACCGGCAGAAAGGGCCCAAACTTGCCCATACTTTGTTAGCTTCCTTTCATCCCTTTTGAATAAAATCTGCATTCCTTTTCTTGAACAAGGGCAGCCCTGCTCCCTACCTAACACAGAACTGAATGTGGTGGACTCGATACCCCCCAAGCCAAACTCCAAAAGGAAGCTGAACCCAGGCCAGTGTTAGCACAGAAGAGAAAAGGAGATTGGCCCCCTTACTCAGCTCAAACATTTCATTCTCTTTCTAGGCCTCAAAACCCTAATTTGACCACAAAAACCTGGCCTCTAGTGTTTCTGTTATGAGTATCAGATTCCTTCGGCTGAACTTGGCTGTTCACTGCCTGAACAAATTACATTAACAATACAGAGAAATGTATACAGGGCCTTAAAAACACTGCTGAGCAGGGACCAAAACAAAGACAGTGGTGTCCTAGCAACAAACCTCACCGACCCCCCCACCCCCACCCCTCTCTCCCCCCAAGCAGCCTCAGGCCCTGCCAGGGATTGTAAGCCATTGAGCTCCTCTCTTCTCTGCAAACAATTAGGGACAGAGAAGTCACAATTACAGATGGGATTTACAGCCAGAGGAGCAATCTATAAATCACAGAGCTCCCACCCCCAGCCATTCCCAGCCAGATAATCAGAGCCAGATGTTCGCCACAGCTGCTTCAACGTGGGTACACTGTTGTCCAACTCAACCACGCTCCTGCTCTGAGAACCAGCAGAGGCTCCAGCCAAAGAATCCTGCCAAGCCAGAGGGGGCCTCTGCACCCTGGAACCGGCCCAACTGTATGAAAAGTTGGGTCGTGTGGGAACTGTTTGTCAGAGCAACTGAAGAGGTGCAAGGCCTATAACTAGGGAGCCTTGTGGCTCCAGGAGTTCCCTCAAACCTTGCACAACTCAGTGATCGTGGCCACAATCAGCAGCAGTTAACATCCATTGATCACTTGCTATGTACTAAGCTGAGCTGGGTGATTTGCAGAGACTCCCTCGCTGAAGAACACTCTAAACAGTGGTTCATCTGATTCACAGGCAAAGAAACCTAGCCTGAGAACAGGCAGAGGCTTTCTGAAAGGTCCCAGAGCTAGTAAGTGGCAGAGCAGCAATCCAAAAGCTGGGTCAGCTTGACCTCGGTGCCCCGATAATCTCATTCATTGGCGGGGTGATGGGGAGACTCTGATTGGAGATGTATGGCTGGCAGTTTCTGAATTATTCACCTGACAGTCAAACTTGGAAGAGACCTGCTGTTACTTTATTTCTGCATAGGTGACTGGCATTTTAAATTTCTAAACGAAATCAAGTCAGATTTTTAGAACCTGGAGCCATGGAACAGCAAATTCTGTGTGGTAAAAGCTAGACTGCTCAAGTGTTGCCACGATGTTTCTCCTCTCAGACATTTTCATATGTACACGTTTTTCTTTATTTTTTTTACTTATTTATTGATACAACATACAGATGTTAATGTGCACACATCTTAAGTGGACAGCTCAATTAACCTTTACTTACATATAAACCCATATAACACCACTAGATGAAGAAACAGAACATTTTAGAATCCATCCTAGAAGGTTTTCATCTCCCCACCCAGTCCATATATTTCTGCTCTCAAAGTAGCTACAATTCTGACCTTTATCACAAAGATAGCTTTGCTTGTTTTTGGATAAATGGGATCATTCAGTATCTCTTTGGTGTAAAGACACAACTTTTGCGCACTTTTGGTTACTCTTAATACTCTCAGGGTCAAACCCAGGATCCCAATCCAAAACTAACAACTATGGAGATCTGAGAAAATACAACAGTCCTGTTGATGACATTGCCTTTATAAAATGATTCTATGACATTGTAGCTTCTTCCCCAAGACCCAGTTCTAGGTGACTAAGACGTTCTGCCCTCAAGTGCTGGCCGCTAGCCTTCAAGCACTGCCAGGTAACTGTATCTGGTAGTAACAAGCTGTGCTCACCCCACTTGTCACCCGGCATCCTCTTCCCACTGACAGCCACCATCTTTCACTTCTCAGGAAGCGCAGCAGGGCAAGGAAGATTGGCGGAGGCTCTTCTCAGAGCAGGGGGATTATGGGCTGGAATGCCTGGGCTAGAGGGCTCGCCAGGCTCTGCTGCCGAGTGCTCCCCAGTTACCCTTCACTCCTCTCGCCACCCCGGAGGCCCTTGGTGGGAGAACCCCATCGGGATGAGAAGAGGCAGCCCACTCACCACCCACACAGTGCCCCCACTCCTGCTGGGTCAGGCCTTTCACTCAGATATCTGGGCAGAAAACTGTACAGGATGGGAGTGGGTTAGGTTGGAGTTGCAAGAAGTTCCCCTTGAGATGATGCAGAAAAGCCTGCACACCAGAAACAGATTCTGAGTAATGCGAGCACCCCTGGGCGCTGGGGCAGGATTTCCTTTCCTGGCTTTCTCCCTGCAGTCTTGACCTCCCCCTAAGTGCAGTGCAGCTCACCCTACTTCTCGGCACTGCCCAAGGTTACTTCCCAGGGTGGTTATTTTTAGCTGCACTGAACACCTGTTTGTTTCCATGACTGTTTTAAAATTTTAACTCTGTTGGCATATTATGACATAGGACGCTTCCGAAGGAGCTAATGCTATCAGCCGGAAGTGGCAAATCCTTTGGAATTCAAACTCTCATTCAAGTATTTATGGCTGACACATAAATACAGTGACCCTAACTTCCAAATAAAACATGGGGGTATGAGATTCCACAAAGGATATTTTTGGGTATTACTTCTAGATGTGGGAGACAATTGAAGAGATGTCATTTGGATGTGGAAATGGTGGAAATACAGCACATTCTAAGTTTGTGGGGACTATGTCTAACCATTTGTGATGAGGACTGTTAGAAAATTTCAGAACTTGAAATTGATGTAACTACAGGCCACTTCCAAGTGCATCATTTCAAAGCTGGGTGCAGACTCCTCTCACTGCAGCTAGGGTCCAAAGAGGAGCAGGGGTCTATTCATACTCCGGGCCTAAACGCATTCCCCTGCCCCAGCACTTACAGAAATTGGAGGTTTTCCTTCCTTCTCTTTGTTTTCCCACTCAAGGCATCTTCTGAGCTTCCCTTGAGTAACCCCACTTTCCTACCTCCCACCCCACCAACTTCCAGATGCCCCCATTCAAAGTGATTCTCTTCTGCGAGAGGAGTTTTGTCCTATTCTAGTCCTGGAGCTATTCTAATTGCTGGTCCACTTCCTAATCCTGAAACTGGCACAGAACACCTCATCCTTCCCATGGCTTGCCCGGACCTCACAGTGACCCTGACCACAGCTCGCTCAGCAGATTAGTGCTGTGGTCCAGAGGAGGCCCACGCAAGCCCAACCTGTGAGCAAGCACATCCTCACTCAGGGGAGAAGAGACTGAGGTTCCCCTAGGCCGAAACCTATCTGCAACTCACATGGAAACATGAAAAAATGCTCTGCGGAGAGGAAAGAAGACTACATGTTTGCAGCCACGTAAAGTAGCATGCACTTTCCTGCCTGCAAACTGCCTGGCATCCTCTTCTCATGCTCCCCATCAGGCTCACTTCAAAAGGCGGCTTTTTGAAAAACACAATCAAGAGCCTTCCCTCCTTGGAACCACAGGTCAAACCGTGAATGCTTTCCAGGGCCAGGAAGACAGGAGCCCAGACAACCATCGCAGCCACAATAATCATTATGGGTGTTTACTAAGAGCAGGCCCTGTGTCCTGTGCCCATGGAGTCCCCACAAGCATACAAAGTGGGCACTACTGCTCCCAGACACACGGAGGGCAGGTCCCCTGCTCCAGGTCATGCTCCCTGCTAAGTGGAGAGGCTGGGGTTGAAGCCAGGCCTGCTCTTAACCCTGACACAAGCAGCAATACAGGAGGAATGGGTAAGCCGGTTGGAGTTGAATGTTACCGCACAGGAATTTGAACTCTCTGCACTGATTTTTCCGGAGGTGCCAGAAGTTGATTTTAAAATGACATTTTTAAACTTTGTAAAATCACGGTTTTAGCCCCAAACCATATGTGAAAGGGAAGCAGGCCAGTGGGCATAGGTCACACCTGCTACAATCAACGCATCAGGCACCTGGCCAGGCACTGCTGTGTGAGGTCACCCCTTCCGTGACCTCATGCCCCCCTGGGAAACACAGAGGAGCAGCTTACCTTCACAGAGACCCTACTATGTGCCAGTGCTGCTCTAGACCCTTCCATGAACAGTTCATTTAGCCTTCATGATGACCTGTTGAGCTCGGTGATCCTAACTTAGCCTTTTCTCCTTAAATGAATGACGATGGTAAATTTCCCATTCAGTGGCAGCACCATGCACGCTCCACTCAGCTCACAAAACAGATGTCAATAATTATTGGTAGCTCTATCTCAGTGGTTCCAGGCAGGGAAATCAAATCCTAAATTAATTAATGAGGGAACAGTTTATATTTGAAAGGTTCTCATTTGAGACATGCCAGGCCCTCAGTAAATAAATAAAGCACTTAGATCCCCGGACACCTACATTCTCAGAGCTCTCAGGGCCAGGTTGTCTGCTCTGAAGCGTGAACACGAGCCTGGAGATAAGGCTCATTCAATGATATTTACTAAGTCCCTACTATGGGGGCCCGGGGAGGTTCTCAATGTGAAAAGGCAAAGCTGTCACCATGGGTGATAAGAGGCGCTGGGTGTGGCCCTGCTACTCAGGAGTTATATGACTTGGAACAGTTTCCCCACTACTCTGCATTTTGGCTTCCCTACCTAAAAGGGGGGTGATATGGATGGTACAAACAGCAATCACTATCTCTGAGGACTGCTGTGAGGATTGAATTAGTTGACATCTATGTTTAGAATCATGTCTGGCACGTGGCAAACATTCCAGAAGTGCTAAGTGCTATTATTTAGAACTCAGGTCACTGTTCCTTTGTACCCAGCATGGAAGGAATGGACCACGACAAGGTCAGGAACAACCAAGATGGATCCAGTCCTCCGCACTGCCATCTGACCTTCCTCTGATGACCTGGTGAATCAAAACTCTTCGTTCTCTGAACAACTTTCGGCTGTCTCACTGTCAATGGTGGGTTTTTACTCAGTCTTCTTGGGTTTTCCACATAGACAATCTGCAAACTGATCATTTTCTTTCTTCTTTTCCAATCTCTACTGTATTGGCTACTGTACCAATGGAGCCCCTGCTCCCCCTTTTCCTCAAAGAAAAAGGCCCACTGCCTTATCTAGCTGGCAATGATCCTGGGAATTGCTAGAAATAGCTGCCAAGGAGAGAAACTGAAGAGTTCCAGCCAAGGTCCAGGACTATGCTAGGCCTAAGACCTTCCCTGGGGGCAGGCAGCCCCAGGAAAAGCTGTGATGCTCCATGTCTGTGTAGCAGGGACCAAGCAGGAGAGGATCTCTAAGAGGTGGCAAAGGGAAAAGGACAGTTGACATCACAGTAAAGAACCACATTGGTCATTGCCTGGGAATGTCCCCCATAGGGCCTGACAAAGGGCTGGGACCCAGGACTGTTGAAGCAACACTGTGAAGATTCTGTCCTGTCCTTATGGTCACAACCTAGGAGAGCCCTTCTAGATCCTCCAGGAGCTGAGGTACCAGAAATCCAAATGCCTTATTTTCTTCCCAAGAGAGACCATGTCTCAAATCGAGAGACCTTCAACAATGGTCCTAATTCATTAACATCCAACTGATTGCCCATCTGGAGTCCCCCAGGTATACTAAATTAGACTCCCTGTGAATGGTCATATCGGTTATAGTAGGGGGGGAGATTATCTCAATTTGGAGATGTAATACTTGCAGCAATAGGTTTCTGTGTAAAGGTGCTGCTCCCTGTTAACTAGGCCTATTCCCCACGTTAACTCTGGGGGTAGCCCTTTGGTCTCAATGTTTCTCCTCTGCATGACCCTGGAATCTGCAATTCAGCAAGGACTCAGGATGACTCTAAAGCAGAGAGATCTGTAGACCATACTTCAGTTCCGTAGGCTGGAAGCCTCTGAGCATCCTCCCTGTGATTCCTCATTCTTTCCTCTGACCCAAGAGGCCCCTCTGCACATTCAGGGTTTGGGCGGCTCCTCTTAGAAGCAGAGGCAGTGGAGACTACAGGAAAAAAAAGCAGACGTGCTGGCAACTTCTGGCACTGCTGCTTCTCACCCTTTCTCCCCACTTCCCATCAACTACAGAGGAGGAAAGAGCTGCAGGACATCTATTGAGCCCTCACACCTCATTCGTTTATCCAAACAGGACATGTGTGACATAGCCCATGTGTACTTGTGCTCACAGTCTCGAATGAAGGAAAGTGAAGAGACCATTTGGGTTTCTGAGCCTTTGTGGGTCCTATATTGAAGACCACAGTCACCTTCCTCCTTTGGGCTGCTGCCTGGGGATTAATCTTATTCACATTCTAGTCCCTTCCTGGTGGACTTGTCTGCTATGTGAACCGGATGTGCACATTCATCTGTTCCAATTGGAAAAGACTCTCATAATGAGAGTACCCTATTTTAACATAGTACCTTTAAGATTATGGAAAATCTTTGACCTTTTTATTCAATGGTGCCTATAAAATTCTATGAACAGTGTGGAGGAGAAAGGAATCAATGATATATGAAAGAGACTGAATCTGACATGCCCAAAATATTTTGAAAAATAACTTTGTTCTTATTAATTTCATATTGACTCCCAAGGGAAAGAAAAATTTCAATTCCCTACGATCCACTACTTCCTCAAGAAACTTAAAAAATGAACTAAAAAGGTAAAAGTAGTTCATAAACATTATTTTTTTTCTTCTAGGAATTGTCCCTTCTCCCAAAAAAGGGACAACTCCTATTGTCCCTGGGGCTCTCCCTCCACTGGGTTTTTGAGGATTCAGCCATGGATGTGAGTGTGGCAGACTTAAAACTTTGAGTGTGACAAGTTAAACATATACCTAAAAATCACTTTGAAAACTGTAAATGGTGGGCCTCCCTGGTGGCGCAAGGGTTTAAGCACTGCACTGTGAAGCAATCCGCAGTCTCTGCAGCACGAGTTCAATCCCCGGCTGGCCAGCGAGCTACCCACATGGCATAACAGACCTCTCCTGACTCGCCTGCTGCTCCCCTCAGCAGTGTATTTCAGTCGATCTGCCTGTTCTGTTCCCCACTCTGTCTACAGTGAATCCTCTCACCCTCCGCATCTCTGGCCTGTACCCCAGCTCTTGTACACATAAATAAATCTTAAAAAAAAAAAAAAACAGTAAATGCAAAGAATTTGGTTTTTCTGCTATGAATTAGATGTGGCTGGCTCCCTCACTTCCTGCAGGTCTCTGAAGGAAGGCCTTTCCTGACAGCCCTCCTCCTGACCTTTACTCTATGCACCTTGCTCTGCTCTATTTTCAGCACCACCTAGCACACTGCTGTTCACTGACTTCTCTTCCCAAACAGAAGGAAGCAACTTGAGATGACATTTTATTCATTGCTACATAGCCATTAACTAGAAAGCGACTTCCACGTCACTGTATCAAGTATTTGTTCAGTGAAGGAACCTATCCATCTGCCCATCTGCCCATCTGTCCACCTGCTTACCCAGCTATCTATCTACCATTGAGTAAAGGTCAACCATGACCTCGACATCAGAATGGGTGTCTGGAGTGGGGGAAGAGAACAGACATGGCTTTTGCTCTTAGACAGATACCAGTAGATGTGTTACAGGAATACAATGCTATGCTGGAGATTAAGTGCCCATGGAGAATGGGCAGGGTGCCATGAGAAAGAAGGAAGATGGTAAGTCAGGGAAGATATCTCAAAGAAGACACATTTAAGGTAAAACCTGGAGGGTGAATGGAATGAAGAGTGGATGAGCATGTGAAAGAGCCAGGTGGGAAAAGCTGGATGGCTGTGAATGAGGAAAGGGGGGCATGAAAGACAGGGGTCAGACAACACGGCCTCCTATCTCCTTTCGTGGTACACATGTCAGGCAGACCGGGGAAACCTGGCACTGAACCAATCAGAAAAGAGCAAGCCTCAAGTTTGCATACACCGATTATAATGGAGCACTAAAGTTAATGACTAAATTGTGAGTTGAAATCCCTACTTGTTTTGGCATCAATGAAGAAGACTCTTAAACGTCTGCGGAAATTCCAGCAGGTTTTATAGTATAGTTAAATGTAGCTATTAATAAAATATATTTTTGGTGATAAACTACCAGGCAGCTCCTTTATGACATGATTAAGCATAACATTTCTGACTAGAAGCTGGGTCAGCCTTCATGGTCAGAGAACTGGATTCAATGTTCCCTTTTTTGTTTTTTAAAGATTTATTTATTTATGCATACAAGAACTGGGGTACAGGCCAGAAGTGTGGGGAGTGAGAAGAATCACCAGAGATAGAGTGGGGAACAGAACAGGCAGATTAACTGAAATACACTGCTGAAGGGAATAGTGGGTAGGCGAATCAGGAGAGGTCTGCTGAGCCATGTGGGTAACTCCCTGGCTGGGGAACGAACTTGTGCTGCACAGGCTGCAGATAATTTCACAGGTTGTGACTTAACCCTTTGCGCCACCAGGGAGGCCCTTAATGCTCCCTTTCTAAAGACAAATCTTTAGATGACCAAATTATCTATGGCAATGTATCTTGTCTAAATTGTGTCCTGGGGTTTATTTTTCCTCCTGAAACTCAACACTTGCAACAAATTCTTGTTGCATAAAATAAGTGACAGTCTCTTTACTGAACTATAAACTCCTTGAAGGGAGGCTGATCTCTTGGTGTAGCACCAAGAACAGCAAGTACCTCGCCCATAATAGGTACTTGAAACAAGCTTCCTAAAAAGAGACGGCCTCAGTTTAAAGATTTTGCTAGACCTACTTAGCACAGTGCCACTCTCAGTCCAATGTCTGACACATGCCAGCAGTAGGATTACAGGCTATGAATTGGACTTTTCTAAAAATCAACGAAATGGGGGCCTCCCCGGTGGCGCAGCGGTTGAGCGCTGGGTTGCAAAGCTGCTCGCGGCCTCTGCGGCGCCCGTTTGATCCCCGGCTGCTCCCCGGCCACCGGAGGAGGAGGGTCCCATGTGGCGCTCAGACCTCTCCTGCTGCCGGCTGCTCCCCTCAGCAGTGTACTTCGTCAGTCTGTCTGTTCTGCTCTCCGCTCTGGCTCTGGTGAATTCTCTCACCCTCCCGCGCTTCTGACTGTACCCAGTACATGTATAAACAAAACAAACAAAGAAATTAATTAACGAAATGATCACTTAGAAAGTGTAGCCCTCCCAAGGGCTGAGACTTGGCGGTCAGTCAACAAGTGACAGGGATTACCACTTTGTGCCTAAATGAAGTCGCTTTTGCAGAACTGCCAACCTCCTAAATCATTCTGTGGCTACACAGTCCCAGGGAGTAAAGGAGAACTGCAGAGCCTCTCTGGTCAAAAACCAGTGCAAAAGCTCTCAGTGATAAAAGAGTGACCAACAAAACAAGGTCAGTTGTTTAGGTGGAAGAATGGCCACTAACCTTCCACCAAGGTGGATTTTCTCAACAGAAAAGTTACAGGAACTTCCCTTAGGCCACAGGCCTTATTTTCTACCATGGCCACTAACCAAAACCCCTCCAGGAGAGATATGGAAGCTCATAGAAGGGAGTTAATGTCCCCAGGTGGCTGCACCTTCCACTTGGAACAATCTGTCAATAATAAAAGATCGAGGGCCTCCCCTGGTGGCACAGGCAGTTGAGCGCCATGCTGTGAGGCTGTCCACAGCTTCTGCAGCGCCGGTTCAATCCCAGCCGGCCGGCGAGGGTCCCACATGGCGAGGCAGACCTCTCCTGTCTCACCCGCTGCTCCCCTCAGCAGTCTATTTCATCAGTCTGCCTGTTCTGTTCCCTGCTCTGTCTCTAGTGAATTCTCTCACCCTCCCGCACATCTGGCCTCTACCCCGGTTCTTGCATAAATAAATAAATCTTTAAAAAAAAAATAAAAGATTGATTTGTGAATTACAAATGGACATCATACTAGAAAAAGAACTGCCAGCCAATTTTTTGAAATATTTATTTATGCATAGAAGAACTGGCGTGTAGGCCAGAGGTACAGGGGGATGCACCAGAGACAGTGGGGAGGAGAACAGGCAGATCTACTGACATACACTACAGATGGGAGCAGCAGGTGCGACAGGATAGGCCTGTGCTGCACCATGTGGGTTAGCTCTGGGCCAGGGATTGAACTCAGGCCATAGCAGTGATAGTGCTGTGACTTAGCCCCTAGGCCAGCAGGGCCTGCTCTGCCAATTCTTGATAGCAAGACTCTAAGAAATTATCCAAGAAGATGACAGTCTTTATCAATGATTTATCAATCCCCAGTGTCCAAATAATGTGGTAACACTGAATTTTTATGTAACATTCACTTGTTTTAAAAATGCATGGAAGTGGAGAAACCACAAGGAAATGATTATATGAACAAACTAAAATAAAGGGTAGGAGCTGCCAAGGCCACTCTGCCTACCCCCAAATTCTTCTACCACTGTATCAATCAATCCAGAGAGCAGGTGCACACAAATCCATCATTTTGAGACTAAAAATATACAACCTTTAATTGACAATAGGTACTAAAGAGGTATAAGCACCTTTATTGCAGGAAAACAGAACTTTTAACACACACTTCACCTCACCTTGCTGCCCTCAACACCAGGTCTGCTCTCTACCAGGAGAAATAATGCCAGCACTTTTCAATTTATACCAGAAACCTCTCTCTCTCTCCCTCTCTCTCTCCTTATCCTAATCCTACCCTGTTCTACCCTATCCTATTCTTTTCATTGAGATTGCATTAATTTATGGGTTCCAGGAGTATATGTTCTCGCCTCAGAAACTATATATATCTTTCCATGTCCTCCACCAGAGATAACCAGTCCCCACCTACCACCAACCAATTCCTCCCCACCCATTTTCTCCCCCTCTTAAAGGTTTCTTAATCTTTCTCCTTAGTTCATTTGCTCTTTAAAATTTTTACAGGGCCTCCCCTGGTGGTGCAGTGGTTAAGCGATGGGCTGCAAAGCTGCCCGCAGCCTCTGCAGCACAGGTTTGATCCCCGGCGACCAACGAGGGTCCCACTTGGCGGGCAGACCTCTCCTGCCGCCGGCTGCTCCCCTCAACAGTGTATTTCATCAGTCTGCCTATTCTGTTCCCCACTCTGGTTCTGGTGAATTCTCTCACCCTTCCGTGCTTCTGACTGTACCCAGTGCTTGTATAAATAAATAAATAAATCCTTTTTAAAATAAATAAATAAATAAAATAAATTGTTTGCATTCTACACATGAGTGAAATCAGATGGTGTTTTTCTTTCTCTTGCTGACTTATTTCGTTTAGCATAATCCCGTCAAAGTCCATCCATGGTATTGCAAATGGCCAGTTTCGTCGTTCTTATGGCTGTGTGGATGTGCAGGTGTGTGGCACACATCCTTATTGATTCATCTGCTACCAGACACTTGAGCTGCTTTTCTGTCTTGTCTATTGTAACTAGTGCTGCAATGAACACCGGGGTTCATATTATCTTTTAGAGTTAGTGTTTCCATATTTTGCAGGTAAATACCCAGAAATGGGATTAATAGATTACATGGTAGTTCAATTTTTAATCTTTTGGGCTGCCACACTTTTTTCCATAAAGGCTGTACCAATTTACATTCCTACAAATAGCGCACAAGAGTTCCTTTTTCTCCACAGACTCACCAACGTTTTTTTTCTTGAGTTTTTGATAGTAGCCATTCTAATGGGTATAAGGTGGAATTTCATTGTGGTTTTGATTTGCAGTTCTCTAATGATAAGAAATGTAGAACATATTTTCATTCATCTGTTGTCCATTTGTATCTCTTTTGGTAAATACCTATTTAGATTTTCCTCCCATTTTCTAATTGGTTATATGGTTTTTGGGTTTTATTTATTTTAGGTATTGATTTCTTATCTAATATATATGGTTTGCACTTTTAGGGGGGCGGGGGCGGGAGGGGAGGGATTGGGGTCAGAATGGGGGGGGGCTGCAATTGTATGGGGAATATAAAAATAAAATTTATTATTTATAAAAAAAATAATAATAATATATATGGTTTGCAAATACCTTCTCCAATTCAATAGGCTGCTTTTATGTTTCAATGGCTTTTTTTTTTTTTTTTTTTTTTTTTTTTTTTTTTTTTGCTATGGAGAAGATTTTTTTGCTTGATGTGTCCTATGTGTTTATATTCTTTTGATTATCTTGCTGTTGGAAACAAATCCACAAAGACATCACTAAAACTGAAGTCAAGAGCTTATTACCTATGTTTTCTTTCTATTTAATTTATGGTTTCAGGGCCTCCCTGGTGGTGCAGGCGGTTGAGTGTCAGGCTGTGCAGCTGTCTGCAGCCTCCGCGGCTGGGTTTGATCCTGGCCGGCTGGCCAGCCGGCGAGGATCCCACATGGCATGGCAGACCTCTCCTGTCTCACCTGCTGCTCCCCTCAGCAATGTATTTCTTCAATCTGCCCGTTCTGTTCCCCGCTCTATCTCCGGTGAATCCTCTTGACCTCCCATGCATCTGGCCTGTGCCCCGGTTCTTGTATAAAAATAAATAAATCTTTAAATAATAATAATAATAATTTATGGTTTCACAACTTACATTCAAGCCTTTAATCCATTTTGAATTGATTTTAGTATATGATGTAAGATAGCAGTCTGTTTTCATTCTGCATGTGGCTGATCCAATTTTTCCAGGACCATTTACTGAAGAGAATTCTTGGCTCCTTTGTCAAAAATTAGTTGCCCATCTATATGTGGTTTTATTTTTGGGGTCTCTATTCCATTCATCTGTGTTTCCTGTTTTTTATTTCAACGCTGGATTGTTTTTGATTACTGCAGCTTTGCAGTATAGTTTGAAGTCGGAGAGCATGATACCTCCATTTTTGTTCTTTTTTCTCCAAAATGTTTTGGTTTTTGGAGGTCTCTGTAGTTCAGTATAAACAGTAGGGGTTTTTGCTACTTTTCAATGAAGAATAACATTAGGATCTTATATGGATTGCGCTGAATCTGTGTATTGCTTTAAGTAATTGACTATTGTGACAATATTGATTCTTCTGAACTATGAGCACAGATCATATGCTTTTTGCTATGTGGCTTTTTCAATTTCTTTCAGCAGTGTTTTTATAGCTTTTGGTATACAGGTCCTTCACTTCCTTGGTTAAATTTATTCCTAGGTATTTTATTTTTACCTTACTTGTTGAAAGACCATTGGTTTATAATACTGTCTAGTTTAGGGAAATAGGTTCATTCCTTCTCAGATGTATGTCAACACACCACAACCATCAACCAAAGCACTCACAGTCTTTACCATACACTATTGGGTCATCCTCCCTCTCCCCCTTTAGTTCCTACCTCCACCTTGTACCTTTCCTGCCCCCTTCCTAGGTATTTTTCTCTTTTTGCTATGATTGTAAATGACATCATTCTCATCACTTCTCTTTCTGCTAGTTAATTGTGTATAGAAATACAACAGGATTTTTGCATATTAATTTTGTGCCTGTACCATACTCATTTATTATTTCCCATAATTTCTGGTGGTCTTCAGAGCTTTCTATATACAATATACTTTTATTTGCATACAATGACAGTATTCATTATTTTAAAATAACCCAAAATTTTATACAAATTTAGAAAATGAAAAATTCTCCTAATTCCATTTTACATCCAGGTAATTTTCCACACACAGATTAGAGGGAAAACCTTAATAATATCTTCTACAAAGATTTTTTTCTGCTTATAGAGAGAATCAAAAAGTGAGGTATAGCGCCTCCCCGGTGGCGCAGTGGTTGAGCGCTGGGTTGCGAAGCTGCCCGCGGCCTCTGCGGCGCCGGTTCGATCCCCAGCCCTCCCCAGCCACCGGAGGAGGGTCCCACATGGCGTGCAGACCTCTCCTGCCGCCCGCTGCTCCCCTCAGCAGTGTACTTCGGTCCTTCTGCCTGCTCTGCTCCCCGCTCTGGCTCTGGTGAATTCTCTCACCCTCCCGCGCTTCTGACTGTACCCAGTGCACGTATAAAAACAAAACAAACAAACAAACAAATAAATAAATAAATAAAACGTGCCTCTAAAAAAAAAAAAAGTGAGGTATAATTTCTGCTCACTGGATTAGTTTAAAGAGTCAGTGAGGATATGGAAAGTCATTCTCATACTGTCACTATAAATACAATTTCAGAAAGACTTTTTATGGGTGGTATTTTTTGCAGAATTTTCCCTTTAGTTTAAGCCTGATGTATCTGTAATCTAAATTTGCATTTCAAGTACTCTTGATCATCTGTCTATTCCAGGATGAATATCTTTAAAAATTTGATACTGAGTTGACATTTCATTTGTGATATTTCATGCAGTGTTCTGGTCATTTTAGTTAATGTGGTATTAAGGCAAAAATAGTACTTCAGAGGCAAATTCTATCTTTCAACAAGGAATGCTATTAAAATTCACTGAAACTATGGAGAATACACTTTAACTTTTCTTTTTTTTTAAAGATTTATTTATGTATGTGTACAAGAACTGGGGTGTAGACCACAGTTGGGGTGGTGAGAGGATTCACCAGAGAGGGGGGGGGAGCAGAACAGGCAAATCCACTGAAATACACTGCTGAGGGGAGCAGCAGGCGTGGCAGTTGAGACAGGAGAGGTCTGCTGCGGCATGTGGGTTGCTCCGGGCCAAGCTGGAGCAAACTCATGCTGCAGTAACTGGCAACACCTTAACAGTGTTGTGTCTTTAACCCCTGCGCCACCGGGGAGGCCCTATACTCTATCTTTTCATAAGAGTCAGGAAGCATTTTAGGTTCCTAGAGGAACCTATATGAGTCTGGATTTACCCCTCAATTGAAACCACACAGTATCACATGTTCCTTACCATTACAGAAAGGGGTAGAGCCCTCCAAATCCCATGACCTGTTCTAATCTAAGACAGTCAAATTACCTCATAGAGAGGTTGGATGCTTAACTTTGGGGGGGGGGGCAGTGGGGGGAATGATGAAACCTATTTACATTACATATAAAAAATATCTCAAAATTCACCGAAGACCTAAAACATAAGGGTGAAAATAAAACTCTTGGAAGAAAGCATGGACATACATTTCGTGACTAGGATTAGGCAGTGATTTCTTAGTAAGAAAATATAGACAAATTGGGCCTCATCAAAATTTTAAAATTCTGAGCCTCAAAGGTTACTATGAAGAAAGTGAAAATACTGTACACAAAATGGAAAGTATTTACAAACCATCTTACCTAATAAAAATCTAGTATTCAGAATACATAATTAACTACTATAACTCAACAAGAAGGAAATTAAGAACCCAATTTTAAAAGGTCAGAAGATTTGAATAGGCATTTTTCTAAAGGACTCATACCAATGACCTATAAACATTATGTAGAACATCATTAGCTATCAGAAAAAAAGCAAATCAAAACCACAACGAGATATACATCACACCCCCTAGGATAGCTAAAATAAAAGACAATAGTAAGTGTTGACGAAGATGTTAAGAAACTGGAATCCTCACACACTGCTAGTGGCAAGATAAAATGGTACACCCACTTGAGAAAACAGCCTGGCAGTGCCTCAAGTGTCAAAATACAGAGTCACCATTTGACTTAACGATTCCACTCCCAGGTATATATCCAGTAATTGAAAGTGTATGTCTAAACAAAAACTTGCACATGAATGTTCACAGTGGCACTATTCATAATAGCCAAAAATGTGGAAACAACCCAAACGTACATTAACTAATGAATAGATATACAAAATGTGATATATTCACACAATGGAATATTTTTCATTAAATATGAATTATTCATTCATAAAAAGGAACATATAGTCATTCACACTGCAATATGAATAAACCTTGAAAACTTTTGCTAATTTAAAGAGGCCAATCACAAAGGACCGCATGTTGCATGATTCCATTTCTATGAAATATCCAGAAGAGACAACTCCATAGAGACAGAAAGTACATTTGTGACTGCCAGGAGCTGAAGGGAGGAGATAAGTGAGAGTGACCTCTAATGGCTAACGGTTTCTTTTTGGAATGATAAAAATGTTCTGGAATTATATAGTGGTGATAGTTGCACAACTCTGTGGATATTCTAAAACCAGTGATCGTTCACTAATAAATAAGTGAGTTTTCGGGTATATGAATTATATCAATAGAATAAATAAACTAGGCTATATTTTTAAACTATTAAAGAAATGAAAGGAAAAAAATCCTTGCACAATATTTCTGGAAATAAGCCTAAATCTTTATATCTAACTGGCATAGCTCAAACTATGGTTCCCAATCCTGGCTGCATTAGAATCACCCAGGGAACTTTTAAAAATACACAGATGCTTGGACCTCCTTCCCAGAGATTATGATTTAATTGCTTGGGGTGGGGTTTGGGGACTAGTGTTTTTCAAAAGTTCCCCAGTTGATTTTAATGTGCAGCCAGAATTGAGAACCACTGCCCTAGAATTTGAGCTTTTCAAAGAGTCCCTGGTGTTGGTTTAGATATCTATTATTTTATCCTTTCTCATAAACATGAGACAAACAAAATTTTAAATGGCTCCAGTTTCTGGTTTTTAAAACTGGGATTTTATTTTATTGTCTCTTACACGTTTTTGTTGTTGTTGTTGTTGTTGTTGTTTTTCAAAGACCAGTAGGTTGCCATTTTATAGACAAGAGAATGTGAAGTACAAAATGGCTAAGATACTTACTGATGTCACCATAGTGAGTTGGGGTGGAGACTGAATTAGTCCTTGGGAACCTAACTGAAATTCTTTTTCTAGTTACTGCAATTTGAACCATTAGGAACACCCATTCAGAACCAGTGGTAGGGACAGGCTGTACCCATCACCCGCACAATAGAAATAAAAGCAGGATGGAGCCTCAGTCTAGGAAAATGACACACTCTTAAGTTCCCTATCTTCACCCTTGATTTGGTAAAATGAAATGACCCTTCGGCTCCTTGTACCCTCTCCCCAAACAAACCTGTCTTCCTTACAAGACCGGCAAGGTAAGGTTTATTTCATCTCATCTCAGGTTAGTTGCCCCAAGTGCACGCTTATCGGGAACCCTGATTTGTCTGATTTTCATTATTTCCCCATAAGGTGGTGAAACCCATGTCGGGTCTGCATTAGGCTGCATGTTCATTTCATGGCAAAGTCACGGCTAGGGCATGTTGTTCATTAGTGTATTTGTGGGAGGCTGTCCAGGCCCTTTCCCAGCCGGTGCCCATGGGAAATTCCTTCCAGATCAGAGGACCTTCCAGGCCAGAGACCAGAGAAAAGGGAGCTACCTACACGCCTCCCTCGGCTGCTGCTCGAGCCCCCTTCCCGCTCCCACAGAACACACACAGTGCTTGTTTGGGTTCTGATTTTGTGAGTAATCTCTCAGCGATTTCTATGTGGTTCCCTGGCTCCTCCATCCCACTTTCTCTCTCACTCAGCTGTTTTATAAACTGAATTCTAATCTGGGTTTCTTCACAATGTCGCCTTTGACTAAAAGCTAATAAAACCTCAAATGGGAAATTCAGGAGTAATGGAGCTGCCATGTGACTGTAACCTAAGGTTGTTGGTCAACTTGATTTGGTTTTCCAGCTTGTATACCATCTGGGGGCTTCAGTCCCCCACCCGCCTTTGCGGCAATAAAGAAGGTCTTTGTTTTCCCTCTTACTGAATATGAGGTCTGAACCTTCCTGAGGAGTCAGAGACGGCCTGACATAGCTCTGGAACCACCGCCTGCCCTCGCTAGTCTGCCACTTGCCCAACGCCCTGGGCAATGCTCCCCAAGGGCTGGTGACCAACTAACTGCCCAGGCCACAGGCAGGCTCTCATGGAGCTCTGCTTCATACCTGCCACCTAACCTAAAAGGGCCTGTGCTCCCAGAAGACTGTGTGAATCCTCAGCAGTGGGACCCTTTTTATTAATGTGATGCCAAAGTGTGTCCAAAAAAATCAGACAAATCAGTAAGAACGATCAAGGTATTTTACTGCATCTTGAAAGCCATGATATTCTGGTTGAAAGTTGCCTTATATCAGTCACAGCCCTCAGTAATTTATTTGTGAATTTTGTTTTTAACTGCAGAGAACTGAGAAAATCTTTATTTTCACAGTAAGTTGACAGTAAATGCTAATAGGCTTTCAGGGGACTGCCTTTTCATCTTCGGTGAGTCTTTAGTTAAATCAGTGTTTCTCTGCCTTTCTTTCATTATTGCCCCAAGGAGGCTTGGTAAAAATTTTGCCTAATTGCACACCACACCCCCCCAACCCCATGAAATCTTAATACATATTTATGTATCTGGCTTTGTACAGAGACCATCTAGAAGGCCACGCACCATTGTCTTAGGTAGATTTTTTTTTACCCCCTTGGGGCAATTTCACTCTGATCCAAAGCTTGAAAGAGTGCTAGACAATTCTTATTGCAAAATAGAACAATTAAAATAACATTGTTTCTAATATTCTTACATGGTGAATATTATTTGCCAGACACTATTTTAAGCACATTACCTATTTAAGCCTGCAATGCCATTATTATTACTACCCTCGCTTAACAGATGAAGAAAACGAAAACAGAGAGGTTGGATGAGTGGTCAGGGCCCGCAGGGGCCTCTGCCACGAGGCAGAGGGGAATCATGGGCAGCTCCACATGAGGCTGATGTGCTCGGGCTACTAGCATTCCTCATGACTCAACAACTGTTCTTTTCCTTGTCACAAATATAAAATTCAAGCAAGATGCACCCAAAACTCGCAATAAGCCTGAAACTACCCATCACGAGACAGTTCCACAGAGCAACACACAACACATTAGTGAACTGGTCACTGAGCCGCAAAGCCACCCCAAGTCAAGCCCACCAAGGGCATGAGTGAACATCTGGATAATGGCAGGAGAGACTATTCATGCCTGAATTTTTAACAAAACTGGTGCTCAGCTACAAGCTTCCTAACCAAAGCCACATTTGCAAGGAATTCCAATGGAGACAGAAAGTGGCAGGGGACTTACTCACCCCAATGTGAGCCACCCTGGCAGCCCCAGTTAGTATGTCGGTGGTCTCCGGGATGATGAAATGTGGGGTATTTCATCAGGCATGCTTTATTTTGCTTGCATATTTTACATGATGAAAATGGAATTTAAAGAAAAAAAATCAAGGGGGCCCCCCTGGTGGCGCAGGGGTTAAGCGTCAGGACTATGAAGCTATCAGCAGCCACTACAGCACGAGTTCGAGCCCTGGCCAGTGAGGGGACCCACATGGCACAGCAGATCTCTACTGTCTCACCCGCTGCTCCCCTCAGCAGTGTATTTCAGTCAGTCTGCCTGTTCTGTTCCCCATTCTGTCTCTGGTGAATCCTCTCACCCCCACACCTCTGGCTTGTACCCAAGTTCTTGCATGCATGCATAAATAAATCTTTTCTTTTTTTTTAAAGAAAAAAATCAAGACCAGGGTTTGAAAAACGCCCAAAGCACTGGGTCCATAACTGTTGGCACCACCCAGGGACTGGAGGAGGATCCAGCCCAAATCTCTTTTTTTTTTTTTTTTAAGATTTATTTATTTATATGAGAACTGGGGTACAGGCCAGATGTGCAGGACACTGATAGGACCCACCAAAGACAGAGTGGGGAACAGAACGGGCAGACTGAAATACACTGCTGAGGGGAGCAGCAGGCGAGTCAGGAGAGGTCTGCTTGCCTCGCCAGCGGGGATTGAACTGGCACTGCAGAGGCTTCACGGCACTGAGCTCAAACCGCTGGATCTCTGTGATGATCCAGTCTCAGGGAATCTACTGTCATGTGGCACACACAGCCAGGTTTGGAAACCACACCTGGGCTTAGAATTCTACAGCTTGACTGGCCCCTGTCATCCTCCAAGCATCTGACCTATCCATCCACCACCTGTCCATTCCTCCTGCCTCTTCTCTTACAACCTTCACTCTCAAAATCCAAATAAGAGCTACTTTTTCTGGCAGCTTTGGTTTTCTCCTAACCTTTCTGTGCAATGATTTTCCAAGAGTTGTACCACCTTTTATTGATGCAAAGACACCATGTGGGTTCAGGGGCCTTCCCTTTCTCCTCTCTTCACTCAGATGCTCTTCACCCCCACTCCAGACAGTCACAGTCCTGGCTTCCCACCCTTATTCTGTAATCACCCACTTCCAACACTGGGACAAAGCTTTCCAGCAACAATGCCTTGATCACAAGACTATTCTGCATAACTCTGACAACCAGGTTCATAACCAATAACCATGGTAATTTTATTTTTATTTATTTTTTTATTTTATATAATTCTTACAACATTTTTCACTTTTGTACAATGAATGCATTTTCATTTGGTTATATTCCCCATATAATTCCCACCCCCCTTATTTTGGCCATAATCCCTCCTCTCTTCCTCCCGCCATCCAGTAGTATATCTCTGGTTTATAGTTCCTTAGCCCAGTAAATTCTCAATAAATGGAAGATTCTCCTCTTTCTTCTGCTGCTACTTCAACGGCTTGGGCTGTAATCATCAAACACAATTCTGGCAAAGCCAGGAACACAAAGGCTCCTTGGTGTCTTGGTCTGTGCTTTTCATTCTTTGGTGTTCTCACCAGGGGCCTAGGGCGTGTGAGCCATGGCGAGGACACACGCCAGAGCTGAGAGCCAGAGGCTTTGAGGGTGTTGGCTGCCAAATGGTACAAGCCACAGGGAGTCAGTTAAGGCCAGGTTCCCAAGCCCACATCTACCACCAACTGGCTCCATGTCAGTCCTAGTACTCCCCCTTCCTGCAACCAGGCCCAAGACCAGCCTGTGTAGAGGCCTAGGTGCCCCTAGACCACATTTCAAATTGAGAGCAGGCCCCCGGCTCTCAAAAGGTACTTCTCTATGGCCCCTTTCCAGCTTGTAATGTCCTTTGTCCCTTCAGAGACTTAAATCTACTGTCACATCTACATGAGGTGAGCCAATTCTTTCAGTAGGTTATCCACAGCCCCAGACAGAGCAAACCGTAGCCTCTTCAAAGAACAGTCAGTGGAGGGCATGGGTGCAGCCCGGGCTGGGATAGAAGGTGCACAATTGAGTTTGCTCATTCAACAGGTACTTATTGGGTGCAGCAAGGCTCTGAAGATAAAAAAGACAAGGTCTCTGCTCTTAAACGGGGATCAGATGGATAGTACACAAAGATAAATGCTGAAGGTCAGAGCCAAAGATAAACTCAAGTAGGCAGTGCTTGCACATTCCTCCTTCCTACAAGGTATTGCCACTCCTCCCCTTCCAGAGCCAAGAATGAATGGGTCCCAAATGGCTGTCCAACCGCACCCCTTTGGGCGCACTCCTGGGCCCCGGGCTCCACTGAACAATCAGGGCCTTCTGGAGGCAGGCCGAGCGGGCACATTCTCCTGCGCGGGCCCCGAAGCTCCTCTCTCAGCTGATTGTGTCCAGGCAGCCGGGGTCTCCGAGGCGCATGAATGCCCCTGAATGGGCTCATTCAGGCTGATGGACAGGAGCTGAAAGCTGCACACACACAAAAGCCACTGGGCAGCCGGAGGGCTCCAGCCCCGGGGTTTGCCCACGGGAAGGGAGGCCATCCCACCACAAAGAGCAGTGTGAAGACTCCTTTACGTTTTAAATGGCATCCTCTGGAAGCCAACTGTACAGCACCCCCCCCTACCCCAAAGGGGGTAACAGCAGCAGAGGATGCTGCTACATAAGAAGGCTGAAAGAAATAAGGCTGAGGCAGACAGCAAAACCTAACAAACAAAAAATAAATAGAATACCCTTTTCTTTAATAGCAGGATGGGGCTCTGGGCCGGAGCTGAAGGGCACTGCTATCTCGTGCCTTGGGTAGGGCAGCATGCTTGACACCCACAGCGACCTTTAAGGACTCAGCTGACCTGAGATTGTTTAACATGTCACCAAGAAAAATGATCTAGAAGGAAATGACCAATATTTAAATGAGGATTGAAGAGACATGGTTCCATTCTTGTGTCACTAATTTGGTGTTTTCCAGGAAAAAAAAAAAATCTCTGAAATGACTTTTGTATTTCAAACAGGACCAGGAAGGGTGAAGCACCCACCTGGAATTTTTTTAACTGTTGCAAGAAGAGGGCAGGTCTACCAGTCAGAGGAGCAGTCTATTTACACTGTTGCACACAAATATTTTCAGCTCAGTCAGGTGGTCACTTTGGAAAGGATGATTCTCAGCTCAAGAGATCATATTACTTTAGAAACAAGCCCCCCCAAAAGATAATTAAAAGGAAGCTCCTCCTCATAATGCAGTGCTATAGCGAGCAATTAAAATTAAATTAGCTTGTCATAATAAAAAAGATAGATTATGTTCTTTCCAACCCCGAGTTAGTAATTCATGGGAAGAAGTGTGTGGTTGAGTAGAGGTTTGACTAAGGAAATATTAAATATTCAGACCAATTGTGTAAACAGTTTTAGATAACATGGAGATAAATACCCAGGCACATACAAATTTTGATATTTATTTTATTTTTTAAATAATGCAAAATTTATTTTATTTTTTAAAATAATGGAACAATTCAAACATAGCAAAAAAGGACAGAGAAAAACATAAGCATCAGGAAACCCATCACCCCGTATTCACAAATGTTAACATTTGTGACTTCAAATTCTGTTGTTGCTATTAAGAAAAAAAATATTATAGAACCAGAGGAAGCCACTTGCCCTCCTGCAGAGATAACCACCAGTCTGTACAGGTTACTGATACAAAATAAAGAGCATGAACATTGTTTCATGTGTTTTTTAACTTTTTATACTGAAATAACTATAGGTTCATAGAAAATTGAAAATAAATATATGAAGAGGTTCCAGGCACTCTTCACCCAGTCTTCCCCAATGTTACTGTCTTGAATAAATAACTAAACAATGTTAAAACCAGGATATTGGCATTGGCACAAACCACAGAAATTATTCATATTTTACCAGTTTTATAAGAATTTGCATGTGCATATACAATTTTATCACTTGTATAGTTTTGTGTAACCACCACAATCAAGAGGCTAAACTACCATCCCCCTCATATTACCCCTTTATAAGAACTATTCCTTATCAGTCCCTAACCACTGACAACCATCTGATCCCATCTCTCTAATTTTATTATTTCAAGAACATTATGCAAATGGAATAGTGTGGTTTATAGCCTTTGTAAGATAGGCTTTTTCTTTTAATCAGCATAATTCCCGAGTCTTCTGTGTAGCTGCATATATTGATAATTTGTTCCTTTTTATTGCTAAGTAGTATTCCACAGTATAGATGTGCTAGTTTGTTCAACCATTTACCATTGAAGCACAATTTGCATAGTTTCCAATTTGTGGTTATTTTAAATAACAATGCTATAACATCGTGTGTTTCTCTGTGAACATAAGGTCCTAAAAGAGCCTAAATAATTTTGAAAAAGAATAAAAGACTCCCCAAATTAAGGATTACTACAGAGGTACAGTAATTGTGGCAGCCTGCTATTGGTAGAGGGATAGACAGGGATAGAACAGATTAGAGAACTCACAACTAATCCCACACAAATACCCTAGATGTGATGAATTCAGCAGTGCAAGCTTAGTTTTTTCAATAAATGGTGCTGGAGCACTGGATATCCACAAAAAGTGGGGGGTGGGGGCAGGGATTAGCATCAGCTTCAAATTCACACCTTATACAAAAAATAATTCAAAATGGATCACTCCACAAGTCTCCACAACATAAAACTTTTAGGAAAAAAACAAGACAGATGGAGATACTTGAGTTCTGCAATTCACTGAACATGAGGATGACCTTCTTAACACACATACTCTGTCCAGATGGCTGAAATTCCACTATTAGAGAGTCATACTTGTGGCTTAGGGGCTCATTCAAAAAATTTCTTTTGGAGAGATAAGATACAAGCTTTAAACCTAGGGGTAAATCAGAGTATCAAGAACTCTCCACCTGCTAGCTAAGAGGAGCCTCTGAAAAGAAGTAAAATGCAAAAGGTACTAAGCATTTGGAGAATAAAAGAGAGTGAAACATAATTACAGGGAAAACATGACATTCTGACAAGTTCTACCAACTTAGCATTGCCAGCGTCAGTTCTTCCAAAATTTCTATTGGGTTCAGCATCACTGGTGGTGGTGGTGGTGGTGGTGGTGGTGGTGGTGGTGGTGGTGGCGGTGGCGGTGGTAATGAAGATGGATTTTCACCAAACTACAACATAAGCAAACATTCGTACTGGGTATCTGCCAACATACATGCAAAGAAAAGGCGTGTGTAGAGACAGGAGGATGGAGTTGTTGATGTTCCCTCATTAGTATCACACAAATCTAGCTCAAGACAAATCATTTATATTCCAGGCAGGATAACAGTATAGAAAATGTATTTTTTTTTTTATTTTGAAGGAAAGCCAATTGCATGTTTTGTTTTTTTTTTATAGAGGCATGTTTTATTTATTTGTTTGTTTGTTTATACATGCACTGGGTACAGTAAGAAGCGCGGGAGGGTGAGAGAATTCACCAGAGCCAGAGCAGGGAGCAGAGCAGGCAGAAGGACCGAAGTACACTGCTGAGGGGAGCAGCGGGCGGCAGGAGAGGTCTGCGCGCCATGTGGGACCCTCCTCTGGTGGCCGGGGAGCAGCCGGGGATCGAACCGGTGCTGCAGAGGCCGCGGGCAGCTTCGCAACCCAGCGCTCAACCGCTGCGCCACCGGGGAGGCCCTAGAAAATGTATTTATTATCTATATCTTTTACAGGAATTTTTTAGGAACTATTCAGGCAAATGCCTTCTGGTAACTTGTTCTTGAAATAATCTAGTAACAAATATATTGGGCGTCCAAAGAATGAAAACCAATCAAGAGCCTTTAACTCTCAAACTTTATAGAAAAAACTTTTTCATAGGTGCTAATTCATATGTTTGTGCAATTTAATTTAAAGAATAAGCATTATGGAAACAATAGAAATAAAAATTTTAAATCTAAGAAGTGTGAGCCTATAACTATGGTTGCCACTGCCTGCTTTCCCCTTTCATTTGGGAAGTGTTCAGAGAGGAGGCATCAAGTCTCCACAGCACCCCGTAGGACCAGGAGGAGCCACAGCAGTTGAGTGGGCACCATAAGTTTTTTATGTCACTTTTTTTAAAAAGAGTTTTTTTTTAAAGATTTATTTTTTTTAAAAGATTGATTGATTGATTGATTGATTGACTGATTGATTTATACAAGTACTGAATACAGTCAGAAGTGCAGGAGGGTGAGAGAATTCACCAAAGCCAGAGCAGGAAGCAGAACAGGCAGACTGACAAAACACACTGCTGAGGGGAGCAGCGGGCACGGCAGGGGAGGTCTGCGCGCCATGCGGGGCCCTCGCAGGCCAGGATCAAACCCGCGCTGCAGAGGCTGCAGACAGCTTCACAGTGCAACCCTCAACTGCCTGCGCCACCGGGGAGGTCCCTTTTATGTCACTTTTGAATGGACCCTAAAAACACTTCCCCTATATTATCTCCTAACCACGCTGCTTACAGGTTATGATTCTCAAGTTAACATGAGGCAGCAAGACATACAAATAGACCAGGAGGCAGGTCAGAACACTTCAACTAATGAGATACAATGAGGACCCTCCATGTTCTAACAATCTCCTCTCTCAGGTAGTCACACAAACCCACCACAGGCCTGAGATACCACAACCTTCACGCAGTGCAGCACCTCAGGCTGAGATAAATCATTCCCCCACTCAGGTGCAGTGTCCTAAGAAAACTCACAAGCTGGACAACCCTCTCCAGAGTCAAGCCTACTCTGAGCCAACTGAGCTCTGGTGAGATACCTTGCATGTTCCAAGGTCAAGTGTAAGGGATATAATGTCTGGCCCTCTTGCAACTGGGCAACCCACTTCACCTTTTCATGTCTCAGTTTCCTCATCTGTTAAATACTGTGCTTCACTTGTGAGTCAAAATGCAGGTCTGACCCAGAGTAGACCCTTAGCATAGGCTGGTTATTATGACTTCACTTATCATTCCTAGTGTGCAGTGGCCTAGCGCTAATTTCATAGGCATCTCTTAGTTCCTGAAAGTCACATGCTTAAGGAACCTGAGACTCTTCATCCAGGACTATTAAAGATCCTGAACACTGGAGAAAGCTCCAGATGTGCAGTGATAGAACTGGTACACAGGTAGAACCAGTCACTCCACTTCAGTGGAATACCTTGGGGCAGCCCCTTGACCTCTGTGAGATGGTAGGTCTCAGCCTTGCAGAAGTGCTATGTGGGTCAGGAGTAACTCATGTGAGAGTCCCCACACCTGGTCATAACAGGACCCTGTGGGCCAAATCTAAATGCAAAGGCCCAGTTTCCTGCCATAGACAGGCCCAAGAGGAAGAGCACAGACCTGGGAAGCACAGTCATTGAGCCTCCCATGCCCTGTCCCACCCACAAACCCACGGGTAGGAAGCATCAGCTGGGCCACCCTCTCAGTTCAAGCAAAGCAGCACCCGTCAGAAGAAGTCCCAGTACTATGGTCTTGTGCTTACGCATAGCAAGGACAGGCCAAGAAAAGGATGGGCTGATGAGATCCTCCCCTCTGGACTCTGCAGGTAAGGAGCTTGGCCTCTAACCTCACACTCTGATTATGAGGAGGAAGCGTCTTCATAAGCACCATCATGCAGATTCTAGAGCTACCAAGGATTATAGAACATTTTCCTGCAAAATAACTCTAAATTTGCCCCTTGTCCCGTTTCTCACCAACAATCAATGTGGGCTCTTGCCAACAAACTTCTAAAGCCACCTCCAACTCACTTTCACCCTAGAAGACCCCACAGTCCTCAGTCAGACTCCATTTTACAGGTTCAATGTACCCCTCTCCCTGGTACAGGTGCCTGCTCTCTGTTGTACCCCATGCTCAGTGCCTCTCTGCTGACCAGAATGCCTACCCCTCCTTTTCCTGCACTCCCCCAATTTTATTGAGATATAACTGACATACATCATCATGACGTGATGCATCCATATATTGAGAAACTCTCCCCTCCTCCTAGCCACTCAGATCCCGCTGGTCTTTATAGCTCAACTGAAGACATGCTCCATGGAAAAGGTTATTCCAGATTTTGAGCCCACACAGATGCTTTGTTTCTCTTCTACTCAAATTTCTCTCCCAAAAACATCACCTTAATGTGGATCTGCCAACCTGCACACGAACAGTTCTGGAGCAGAGCACTGTGCTTCCAAACTGTCACAATGGTTCAAAAGCCTCCTTCCACACCCAAGTCAAAGATCTACCTCCCTCCATCTAACTCCCACTTAGCTCAAGTTCTCTCCCTGGAAACACTCATTCCCGTGACTCTCTTTTCCCACAACCATTAGTATAACTTCACAAAGGTCATGATAGTCGACATACCCCATTGCGCTCCCTCTTCTTCCGCAGGGCTGCCCACACCCCCTCACTATCATCTGTCTGGCTAAGAACTGCTGAACTGCAGCTCCCAGAACTAAACATGAAGCTCCAGGAGGAGGGTGGGCAGGCCCTTCCCCACCTGACCCAGGGCTCCACAGATGTTGAATGCTGGCCATACACTTTCAGTTCTCTCTTATTTTATTTGGGTTGTCTTGGCCTCTACAACTAGATAAGTTTACGGAAATGGTCTGTAGTCGTGTTATCTTGCAGCCTCCTGGGTGTTGGGCAAAGGCAGGCAAAGGACTTATCTGCTGATTCACACATTGATTTTTGCCCCAAATCAGACCTGCGCTACAAATATTTCTATGACTAATGATGGGGTTAGAGGTTACATCCCAATAAACCCACTATAAGTTAATTTAAGATAATTGTAAGCCAAAAATGCATTGAATACACCAAAGCTACCAAAAATCATAGCTTAGCCTAGCCTGCCTTATGTGTGCTCAGAACACTTCCATTAACCCACAGCTGGGCAAAATCATCTAACACAAAGCCTAGTTTGTGATGAAGTGTTGACTATCTCAGACACAAAGGGGCATTTTATAGACATGATGGGAGGCAAAACCACAAAATATGATATCCGAAAAACGCTGACAACACAGCACACTGAGGGATATGGATGGTTTATTCTCGTGATGGAGAGGCCAGCAAGAAGTTGCCCAGCGCCAAGGCAGAGTATCATCCTGCAGATCACTAGCCTGAGGAAAGATCAAAATCCAATGTACAGTTTCTACTGATGTGGATTGCTGTTGCACCAGCATAAAGTAAAAAATCTTAAGTTGAACCATCGCACATCAGGGACCATCTACGCTGTACATGCCTATCCCCCTTGGCTGAGTCAGACTAAACTACTACTGGAGAGAGCAGGGTCAGAGGCTTGAGAATCATCGTGACACAAAGATCCCAGTTCTAAAGAGGAACTGGGAACATCAAAGCAAAGCCCATCATGTACTACAATTATTTGCAGCATTCTCCCCTAGACCTGAAAATAAGGTTGGATTAGGGACTCCACAGACGGCCCATCATAGGAGACTGAGGTTCAAATGACTCCCATTTGTACCAGCATGGCAGGACTAGTTGGAAATTGAATAAAGAGTTGCAGGTAGGCTCTGAATTCTTGAAAGACACCAGTGCCGTCAGTAGGCAGAAATCTTGCTTGACTTCTCTACATATTTAAATGCCTACGGAAACTAGTATCTCAGGCAGAGAGCAGATGCAATCAGCATGTGTGCTGCCCTTTTTAACTGTGGCAGACAGTGCCATCTTATTTTCCTCCTGGGACCCTGGAAGTCTATGTTTCTCTGGCTCCTTTGGGGTCACGTAGACTCACAGCAACTGATGACTGCTTTCTCTCCCTCACCTGGATATACACAGGTAGAAAGCTTGGGAGTCCCACAACAGTGGTTATTATATCTAAATGCAGTACTTGAACCCGTGGCAGCAAATGCAACTTGTTAGAAATGTGAGTTCCCAGGTCACCATTGTGGGAGTGGTGCTCAGCAATGTGTGTTTCGAGTGGTTCTGATATACACTCACTGTTGTATCACACCACTGCTCCAGAAGATGGCAGAGCTCTTAGATGGAAAGATCTGGATTCCTGAGTAAAGTATAGGGATACATATTTGCACTGGAGATAGAAATAACTTCCACGGTGGTAAGGCATTTGGGGGGTTATTTTGTAAAGCAGGTGTTCTGTCCCAACCAGAACACTAACCGTCACTGGCCTTCAGGTCTAGTCTACTCAGTAAGCCATTTTCCACCTGGGGCTGCCCAATGTTAAGGCTGGCAGGGCACGCTCTCTGGAGAACAACAATATCTCCCACAGTGATAGCATGTCCAGGAACCCTTTCTACCCACTCATTCATTCGTTCACAGTCTGTTGGTATGTTAACAATGGGGGAAGAGGAAGTCACTGCTGGCCAGGATCAGATAGCAGCCAGCTGCTAGTGTTAACACATTCCTGCTGCCTTCTAGCTCTCCCGCCTGCACAGGCTGCTGCCACCTCAGGCCACAACCTAGCTGCTTGTCAGTTAACAGCATCCAGAGTCTGTATCTGGCCCTGATTCACAGAGTCTGAGCACCAGGGACCCTGTGTCTGCAGCTCCTGTGGCCCAGCAGCGTAGCTGCAAAACCAACCAGGTCTCAGGCCACCCTGCAAGGCTGGATGTGCCCTTTCCACCTGGGACAGGCAGGTTCAGTTTCAAGGTCTTGCCAGCTTTCCCTTTCTTCTCCAATGAAACCCCATTTATTCCTCAACATCTCTCACATATCCTGACTCTTCTACAATTCCACGGACTGCTCCCTTTTCTGGTGTCCTTCATCACAAGGGCCCACCAAGAGGTTTGACTACTTTACACAAAGTCCTGTGTCTTCCCACTAAAACAGTTTGTGAGGGTGATGCCTGTGTTTGGCTTGTGACTCTTGTCATCCCACCTGCAGTACCAGTGAACTGTGGTTTAAGATACAGATATTAGTTTGCCTTGCTGGAGGCACACTCTGGCCCAGACTTCCTCCTCTAAGCAGAGTTCCCTCCCTCTTCATTAAGTCTCTGGTTCTGGCCCAATGATTATTCAATTCCTCTGCTGTTTTGAACTCTCTCTCTCCACCAGATTCTTTTTTTCACATGCTATTTTATCCCCTTTGCTGCTGTCCCAGCAGACTGGGCACAGGCTCAGCACAGAAGCATATCTAACTCTGGGAGTCTCCCATACTCCTTTTACCTTCCGAAGCAGCACCATTTTCCACAAGAAGCTTTAAAGGATGTGGCCAACTTACTCATACTGAGTTTCTGGACAAGGAATGCATTCCCTCCACACACACCCCATACCCCCAAGGCATGCTGGCCACTCCTGTTAGGCAGGTCTGCTCACTAGGTGATCCAGCCATTTCTCTGGTGCCTCTTGCTCACTGTACCTCCCTCATTTGTAAACCTCTCTCCTAACCCCCCAAGAGAAGTAACTTAGTACTAACCTTCTAAGGCCTCCACACAGAATGACATGAGGGAATATATATATAGACACTTGGAACCATGCCTGATGCATAGGAAACACTCCACAGGGGTCAGCTCTGACTCTTATTATGGTTATTTCTTTAAGCCTCACTTTAGAAGGTCACTAACCTCTGAGGGATGTGAAAGGCAGGAGGGAGTTCATAACCACAGAACCTTCCAGGGACCACGACCTCCACAGAACAGCATCTGAAAAACTGGATGGAGTTTTTGACTATGATCTTGGCTGGAGCTCAATCCTTTCAAATCCCTCACTAACTAAGGAACTAGGTGGGATATTGGTTGACTAAGCTCTGGCAGTGATGACCGGACATTTAGAAGTCATTTTTGATTAAACATTAAATTAATCACTTATTCATTTCAATTTTGCAGGTTTCTTTATTCTGAAAAATAATGTGTGTATATTCATATGTCTATGTATTTTTGAGCTTGCAAATATTTTTCACTGATGTGCATCTAGATGCTAAAGAATGTTAGTCCAAGAGAAGCCCTGTGACCTCTCCCCTTCGTGGGGCCACAGAAAGAGGGTGTCAGGGAAGGCCTTTGAAGACAGCAATGAGCTTCTAGCATAAAACCCTTCACATTGTTGGTATGCACAAAAACATGGGGCTTCTGTAGCAGAAAGAACAGAGGAGGAATCCAGACTGAGGAAACAGTGAGAGTAAAGGCTGAATGGTGTGGTGTGTTCAAAAAGCAGGAAAGAGTCTAGGGTGGCCAGAACATGGAAGAGGCAGCAGGAAAGATCAGGGCATTATATCAGCTCATGGGCTCAGTAAGCACAATTCTTGAGTTCCTACTGTGTGGCAGGCACTGGGATGCAATGATAAACTTGATGGGCAGGTCTCTGCCATGCTGTGGACCAGCTGCCTGGGCCTTGCCCCCAGAAGATGCCAATTCAACAAGTCTAGAGGCAAGTCCCCACACAGTGAATATTTTGAAAGTACCCCATCTAATTCTGACACACATTTGGGAAACACCTATGTGGATCCCTGTAGCTATAAAGAAGGCCTGAATCCCTTCAACTACGCCCCTCCTTGAACTTGAATCTCTCCAGAAGGAAGCTCCACTATCTCCCATGCAAATGCTTTACAAACTGTAAAGTGCCCTTCAAAAATAAGCTATTATTATTGATGCTGGATTATTGTCACGCCTTTGGAAAAATCTGACCTTAATGTTGGTTTTTCTCAGAGCACCAAATTTGCACCATGACACCTTTCACTGTCCGAGGTTCGATTCTTATACCTTCCCTCTCTTCCATCTTGCAGAGCTCAGCAAAGAAGTACCTTCTCTGTAAGGCTCAGAACCCCATGACACTCTGACCCCTGCCTGTCTCCAAGCTCCAGTTTTTGAGGTCGGGACCACAACACTAACCTAGTATTTCCTCAGGTGCTCTGCCTAGGCAGGAGAACACTCTGGCAGCCCCTCCTGGACCCTAATCAAGATCCTCCCTGTGCTGTTTCAGTTTCTCACCTTACCACAGGCTTTGGGAAGTTCTGAGATTCTCGGTGAAAATAACCATTATGGATCCCAAGCATTAGGAACACCATGTTTCAACTTACTCAAAACAAAACTAAAAAGCCCACCTACTAGTCTCCAGTGATGTATTTCAGGCCTCAACTCATTTTGGAGCCCTACCTTGCAGACCGGCCTCCTAAGGGTTAGGGTCTCACCACACACCTAGGGGCCCCAGAACAAGTACCACAGGAATAGACATTAGAGGCTCCCATGCCTCTTCATCTTCTCCCTACTGAGGGTCTTCTGCATCAGCTGGGGTATTTCTTAGCCAGGCTCAGAGACATCTGTTCTTCAAGACTGGATTCTTCTCCCTGGATTCCTCCTATTGCTCCATGCCATGGCCTCTTTCCCCACGTCACTAGTCTCCTGCTCCTTCTCATTTGAGTCAGAGCAGCAAATCTCTGTTGGCTGTCATCTGGCCAGTGAGCAGTTTGTCAAATGCTCTCCTATCAGAAGTGCCCAGAAGCTACCATCAAAGGCCCTTGCAAGCATCCAAGTCTTACGCTGGCCAAACTGATGTATCCATAAGGCAAAGCTCTGATGCCAAGGAAGGGGATGCATCCACTCCACAATCAATGCCCCTTTTGGCCCACTGAGTCATGGAGCTGTTCCTGGGGCCTTGCTGGGTGGAGTCCTGAGCAGTGACATCCTTCCCAGGAGAGTAAAATTCCCCACACATTTTTTTTTTTTAATAGAGGCATGTTTTATTTATTTATTTGTTTGTTTGTCTGTTTGTTTTTTGTTTATACATGCACTGGGTACAGTCAGAAACGCAGGAGGGTGAGAGAATTCACCAGAGCCAGAGCGGGGAGCAGAGCAGGCAGAAGGACCGAAGTACACTGCTGAGGGGAGCAGCGGGCGGCAGGCGAGGTCTGCGCGCCATGCGGGACCCTCCTCCGGTGGCCAGGGAGCAGCCGGGGATCGAACCGGCGCCGCGGAGGCCGCGGGCAGCTTCGCAACCCAGCGCTGAACCGCTGCACCACCGGGGAGGCCCTCCCCACACATTTGAAGCCATTAAAATGAGCTCCAGAGTTGATGGAGGGCTAGTCAGAGACAATTGTTTAAAAGAACCGAGCATTAAACAGTCTTTTTTCCCCTTGGATATCTAACAACAGTTACGACTTGAGAGAAAGATTGTATTTTTTTCAAAAAAGGATGAAAAATCTTTTTTATGCCTTACCATGGAAAGTGCTTAGCTCATCAAATTCCACATGCTGGAAGGTACTGAACCAACTATGCAGCAAGCCCTTCTCAGCATAAGGTAGCTTACTCAGCTCCGTCTAATTCCTACATTTGCACAGGGAAGGGAAGAGAGGCAGGGGCGTGCATAGGACATGATGGCAGGTTAGCCCCAGGCCTTAGCCCATCTGACTCCTGTATGTTGAAAAGAAAGCAAATCTTCTTCCAGACAATGGCTGCCTAGCACACTCACTGTGTTGGTTTGGGGGCTGAAGGTGGGAACAAAAAAACCTGAATCTAAGAGAAGCCCCAGTAAGGAGTTTCTCAAAGTATGGTTCTGGACCAGCAGCATCTTGTAATAACTTGTAAGAAATGCATATTCTCAGGCTGCCACCCCTCATCGACCCAATCAAACACTCTGGAGTTTGGGTCCAGTAATGCGTGTTAATTAATTAATGTGTTAATTTCTCTGTGGAGAATTCGGATGCATTTGAGAACCATGCCAAGAAAAGCGAGAAACTGGTCTGTACCCAACTGATGGGAAACAAGCAGTAGGTATTCTCAATTTCATTTGTAAGGCCAACATCATTTTAAGTTCAAGGTGAGTAGCTCACTCAATTTCACCATGGCAGTAAGGTCATGCCAACCTCTGATTCTAATGATTCAGTTGGGCCTCAATTTCCCTATCTCTATAATGGGGAAATAAATCTTGTAAGTGCTTGTTAAATGTCAGTATTCCTGACCTGGAAAGAGGGAGCCCTTGGGAAAATAGGCGAACACATTAGATGTTAGGATTCTGGAACCCAACCCTCCCACACAGCTACTCCTCTCCCTCAGCCCCCACCACTATACCTGTTCTGGAATTCTGAGTGCAAAGCAAGAGCTTGAAAATGGGAGAGAACTGAGGTCAGAGAAATGGAAGAAAAGGCCGTGGTGAATGGATGACTCAGGCAAAGGCAGAATTGATCAGTGATGGTATCTGATGAGGAAGGAAGCTGCTAACAAAACAAAATGTTTAATGCTATACAGTACCCAGCTAATATGAAACAGGAAATTTTGAAAAGTCTTCAAGTACAATTTTCTTTTTAAGATTAAATGGTTCACATATTTAATCCTCTCCTCTCTAAGGAGCTCACTGTCTTACATATGAAGATGCTTCAGAGAGCACCAGAATGTGGTTGAAGCTCACACTCCCTCTTTCCCCCTCAGCAGCCCCCCTGCTCTCTCAGAGTAGGGGTTGTGGCATCAAGACACTTCTAGGCAGTGTCACTGGTTCATAAATAATCCTGTATCTGTTTCACAGAATGAAGTGCAGTCACCCCAATACTTATAATAGCTGCAAGATGTCTTTGTCCTTAGTCTTCTGGTGCCTAGAACAGTGGGGGAAATTATTGTACAGTGAATGAAGAAACCACCAAAATTGTGTATACACATATATGTGTGTGATGGGATTATTAGGTGATGGGATTAGAGTCTTTTTTCTCTTTCATGCCATGTGGTAGATATTGACTTTCACTTAAAAGATGTTTTAATGTATATGATAGATATATCAGGCTTCTAGAATCCACTGATCTTCCTTTGCAACATGTAACTTGCAGGAAGTTATTATTGTGCCTGGATGGTGAAGGGTGAAAAGGGCACCACATATGTAAGGACCAATTACCTGAGATACCAAGGCCTGACAGTCAGGGATATGGACGAGGGTCCAACCTACCACAGGGGGCCCCAGAGAGAGGACTGAAGGAGAAAACAAAAGCTGAATATAAGGAAGAAACACCCCAGCCCCACCCCAAGAGGAGCTGTCCAGCATTGGAAGTAATTGCTGACCTGGGGTCTCTGTATTTGGGGGGAATCTTCCCCCCTGAATAATCATCATCTACCTGCAGGAAGTGGGGGGGTGAGGGAGAGAGGAGGTTCAAGTGCTTCCAGATGGCTCTTTTTACCTGCTACAAGGTTAACATGCAGTCACTGGAAGAAGGGAGCCTCAGGCCCAGATCTCCCAGATCACCCGCTCCAATTTCTAGTCCACTGAAGTTTTCTGGCCTCCCAGCTGGCCGGGATAGGCCTGCCCTAGGCCTTGAGGAAGGTCCTAAGCCCAAAGTCTCCAGCCTTTTCGCTTATCCCAGTATGCACAACAACCATCATTTCACACCCTTGCCGTGAAGGGGAAAGGTTGAGAGTGCCTCTCACCACAGCACAGAGGAAGATGTCGCTTCTGATAAAAGCTAGTAAATATTTCATCAGAAGGAAGACTGCCTTCTCTGGAATTGTAACTTCTCACCATCCACAGTCTCTGATTTTTAAGAGATCCATCCGATCATCTCTCTTTCTATTTTAAAACAACAGCCGAAAAAAGAGAGACTGACTTAAACATGTCTGATAACAGTGAGTCAGAGAGATGAGCCAACTAAAATGAAAACGCTGGGGGCCTGCATGGAGACAGCCAAAAGGACTTGGTCACGCTTCCATATCCTGACTTAAATTACAGCCAACTTTTGTTGACTGGCCTACAGATTCTCTTCCTGCCCTCCCCAGCTTCCTACTTTAATTTTCTTCTTTCTCTGTGCACTATTATCCCAGCAGACAATGAACACAGACAACAGAGAAGCAGTGAAAAAAATTGAACTGAGTTACCTGCTAATGTTGATTACCTGATCCCTGGGAAAACAGAGAATGACAAGCAGACAAAGAATCGGGTGCACCTCATTGTCATCAATTTGCTTATCTCCAGTCACCCCACCCCCAATCCTAACAGCAAATACTTGCGTGTGTCGCCAGTAAGGAAGGGAACCATTTGCCCCAGCTGCTCATCACAGCAGGGGGGTTATCAAAGGTCTCACTGAATGGTGGCCAGGTACTGGTTGCTATTCTGTAGAATTTACACAGATGGACAAAGTCAGAAAGAAAATCCAAAGTTTGAGTTTTGGTTACTTTTCAGCCTGTTCAGCCATGCACTTTCAGAAACGAACAATGGGAGGTTAAAGCAGGATTTGATATGATTTAAACCTGATCTCCCCGCCAAAGACCATTGTACAACCGAGCAGGTGCCTCCATTCACACCTTCCACCCTCTCCAGTTACATGGCAAAGGGCTTGCAACTCCCAGACACCAAGCCGGCCAGCATTCACATAGGGCCCACTATAAGCTGCACCGGAGGCCTGGGACAAGGACCACGCAGGACATTGTGCTGTGCTGTGATGTAGTGATGGTTGGTTGATGTAGGACTGTCCAAAAGGCCTCAGGATTTGGCCTAATATAAGGGTACTGAAGAGGAAAGTGGTGATTGGGCAGAAACTTGAAGAGACTGTAGAAGCTGAGATGCCCCAGTTGGGCAAAGAACAGTGAAAGCTAAGGAAATCTGGAGGCCCTGGGAGCAGACTGGGAAGAAACCAGTTGGGGAGGAGTTGAGATTGGAGGGAAGAGGTGGAGACAGAAGGTTTTCAAGTATCAGGCTGCTGAGTTCAGCTTTGACTCACAGGTCAAAAGACAGGAACACTTTGATAACCTCACATATCCTACACCAGCATGGAAAGACCACAGATGCAGGGAAGCACTTTCATAGTGCCCCAACCATCCAGTGAAACGTATACACCTTGAGGATCCTCATACCCACCTGGAAAATGGACTTTGCCCCCATTTTAAAGGGGTTTGCCCCCAAACCCCTTTAAACATTAAGCTTTCCTTATAGTATAAAATGGTTCAGTGGTAGCCAAAAAGTTGACAGACCCCAATGGTCATCAATGGATGAATGGATAAACAAAAAGTGGTATATCCATGTAATGGAATAGTATTCGGTCATAAAAAGGACTGAAGTGCAAGTACATGTTATACCATGAATGAACTTTTAAAACATATTATATGAAAGAAACCAGCCATAATAACCACATTATTGCATGATTCCATTGATATGAAATGCCCAGCACACAAAGAAAGAAAACAAATTAGTGGCTGCCAAGGGCTGGGAAAGAAGAGAAAAATGGAGACTATTTATTAGATGATAAAAATGTCCTGAATTTAGAGAATGGTGATGGTTGCACAACTCTGTGCGTATACGAAAACCACTGAATTATATACCCTTTTAGAAGGATGAATTTTAGGCTCTGGGAATTATATCTCAATAAAGCTGTTATTAAAAAAACTTATTGATGTTTTCCTAAATATATTTGCTATGAGTCCTCCACATTATATATTAGACATATTTGGTTCAATCTAATTTTTACTAAAAATTCAAGGTCATTGTTTTAATCAGCAAACTATGGGTACCATATGCTATCATTAAATAAAATGCCCCCCCCAACTGTTCCTAAACAGCCAGTTGGTACCCTTTTATTGCTTGTGTCTCCTGCCTCCCACCTCACTGTCAGGCCACCAGCCAACACCTGCAGCAGCGGGGATCCCCCCCACCCTGTACCTCAGCTGTGCAGGAGCAGGTCTGTGCTTGCGTCCTGCTCAGGACAGTTTCAAGCAGGCACCTGGGTGAGTGCCCTCCACTGAGACTGAGTAGGAAAGGGTGGGGGGAGATCACCTCGTTACCTTCATTTTCCTTTTGAAAGGAAGATTTCTTTGACAAGTTTTAATTTTTCTCTGAAAACAATGTTGGGAAAGGTGGGCAAATTTGGATCTTTTTAAAAAGTGCTGTCGGCCTCCCTGGTGGCGCAAGGGGTTAAGCATTGCACTGTGAAGCAATCCGCAGCCTCCGCAGCCTCTGCAGCACGAGTTCAATCCCCTGGCTGGCCAGGGAGAAACCCACATGGCACAGCAGACCTCTGCTGACTCACCTGCTGCTCCCCTCAGCAGTGTATTTCAGTCAGTCTGCCTGTTCTGCTCCTCACTCCGTCTCTGGTGAGTCCTCTCACCGCTCCCCACACCCCAGCACCTCTGGCCTATATTCCAGCTCGTGTATGCATAAATAAATAAATCTTTTAAAAAATAAAATAAAATAAAATAAAAGTGCTGTCACTTACATTAATAAAAATTGTTTATTAATGTTCAGGTCCGGAGACACAGCAGTGAACAAGCCCTGTGGGGCTGACATTCTAGAGTGAGACGGCCAATGACAAGGGCAGTGGTGGGCCTGCAGGGGGTTAACGAGGGCTAAGGGAAAGAACAATGTAATTTTTTTTTTAAGATTTATTTATTTATGCATACAAGAGCTGGGGTACAGGCCAGAGGTGCGAGGGAGGGCGTGGGGTGAGAGGATTCACCAGAAACAGAGTGGAGAACAGAAAGAACAGGCAAAATGACCGGAGTACACTGCTGAGGGGAACAGTGTGCAAGTCAGGAGAGGTCTGTTGTGCCATGTGGGTTGCTCCCTGGCTGGCCAGGAATCTAACTCGTGCTGCAGTGGTTGCAGACAGCTTCATAGGTTGCGTCTTAAACCCTTGCGCCTCCAGGGAGGTCCAGCAATGTAACTTTTAATCAGGTGGTCAGGGAAGGCCTTGCTGAGGGATTACAATATAACCCAAAGGAGGCGCAGAGCCAGGCCATTATAGGGGAAAATGTTCTAAGTGAAGGGAGCACAGAACAAGTGCAAAGGCCAAGTGGGTTTGGGGACAAGAAATACGGATTGAACAAAGGTGAGGAAAGGGAGGCCAGAGGGGACACAGGGGTTGGTCCAGGTAGACCTCTGTTCTCTGGGAGGATGATTTATCTCTTTATTACCTCAACATCAGCTCATCACCACAGTGTCACTTCCTGGTGCCTTGTCATATAACCCTGCTCGGTGCACTTAGCTGGAGTATCACTTTTTTCCTGCCCAAACTGACTTAATTCTCTAGTCAGAGACTGCTCACTCTATTGAAAATGGAGAAGTGATGCTTTTGAAAATGAGGTCCACCGTGGAAGACATGGTCACTGCCCCAAACCCTAAGACACACCAGCAGAGCCATGTCAGCTCCTCTCTCCACACCCAAAGGAAGGCAGTATAGACATTTGAACTCTCTGGGCCAAGGGAGCCCTTCCAGAAAATTAGCAAACTGCTGGTCCTTGGGATCTCCTCCTTCTCCTCTGAAATACCTAATCTGCAAGTCAACCTTGTCATACTCTAGACTCGGATTTGCAGAAAGCAAATTATCAGCTACTTCAAGTTTTAAGTACAAGAAAATATTGTTCTTTCCCCTCCCCCCATTTCAATCTATCACAGTTACCCCAAAATGAGTTTAATTGGCTGTCTTTCATCAGTAAAATCTGAACATTTGCTAAAATACCCTCTTTGCCAGGCAACCGCAGTCCAGGCTAATGAGCCTAAAACAAGGAGCCTATAGTTACAAATTCTGGGCTGTTTTGGAAAAGCCTGCACTTTCTTTTTTTTAAGATTTATTTATTTATGCATACAAGAACTGGGGTACAGGCCAGTGGTGTATGTAGTGGGTAAGAGGATTCACCAGAGACAGAGTAGGGGCAGAACAGGCAGAATGACTGAAATACTGCTGAAGGAGCAGTGGGCGAGACAGGAGAGGTCTGCTGCGCCATGTGGGTTGCTCCCTGGCCAGCGGGGGATTGAACTCGTGCTGCAGAGGCTTCAGATTGCTTCATAGTGAGGTGCTTAACAACTTGCGCCACCAGGGAGGCCCTATTTTTCTTTTTCCTTCTGACTTATTTCCATGAGCATAATCCCTTCCAGTCCCATCCATGTTGCTGCAAATGGCATGAGTTTATTATCTTTTGTGATTGCTGAATAGTAGTCCATTGTGTCTATATACCACATCTTCTTGATCAGTCATCTGTTTTTGGGCATTTAGGTTGTTTCCATATCATAGCTATTGTAAATAGCATTGCAATACATAACAATGCAGAAAACCACCTTAATTTTGAAGTAATGATGAGGAAAATACTTGGAGACAGCTATTAAATGACTAAACCATTGTGGGGGGGAGATCTCTGCAATTCTTAGTGGCGGCAGTATAAGTACTGTAGTATCACTGTAGTTTCTTGTCTGCATTCATAATAAAAGAAAATACAAAATTTCACTTAGTGAAAATAAAGTGTCTTTTTTTCCCCTTCTAAGTTTTTGGAGTCTCCCTGAATTCTGCATGTGGGTGGACTCATGGAATAAGCAGTTGATATGTGTGACATCCATAGGAGTAAATACTTTCTCCCTCCCCACACCCCATCACTCATCCACTGTTTACCAAAAATGCACCACCACCAACACAGGCCTTCTCCTCCAAGGAGTTTTCACTCATCTGCTCAAAACTATGCTTAACATCGGCCCCTGACTCTGGCTTCTATCTGGGGCAGGGGAGGCCCACTCCTCTAGCTTCCTTTCAGCCTCTCGGCTGCTCCTGCCACTGTGAGGCCATCAGAGGAATGATATCCTTGTCTGGGGGAGCCTGAGGAAAACCATCATCCTCCAACAGCACCCAGGCCCAGATGTCAGACAGTCGGCAGCTATGCTGGGTGCTAATAAGAACCAGTCCTGGGCTCTATGCTCTGAGTGTTAAGGGTGGGATGGGAATTTAAAAAATTATTAAATGTGGCTCTACTCACTATAAGCTGCAGTTGAGGGGCAAAGCTTGAATGGATCAGTGATAGGCTGATTTGTATGTCCTCAAAAAAAAGATGTATTGAAGTCCTAGGATTCAGTACCTCAGAATGTGACCTAATTTATATGAGACAAGGTCTTTACAGAAGGAATCAAGTTAAGAAGAGGTACGACCCAGTACGAAGGGTGTTCTTATAAAGGGGAAAGTTTGGTCATAGACACACAGAGAGAAGATGTGAAGAGGTACAGGGAGAAGGGGACCATCTACAATCAGGGGAGAGAAAAGACCCTCCCACACAGGACTCAGGAGGAACTACCCCTGCTTGATTTCAGACTTTTAGTCTCCAGCTCTGTGAGATAATACATTTCTGTTGTTTAAGCCACCCAGTAGTGGTGCTTTGTTACAGCAGCTCTAGCAAACTAATATAATATTCAAGTCAAATTTATGATCTTAAAGATGGAGCTCCTCGTGGAGAGCCCATGACACCATTTTCTCATATTTGCCACTGATCAGTTTGAAATTAGATTCTATTCAGCATCTGCTTCCGGCCTCTGGGCCAGAGTGGTCCAAGGTCAAGTCTGCTGGATGGCAGAGCTGGAGGATGGAGGGGCTTTGGGAATCCAGGGGGCACTGCTGTCGACTCTACAGCCAGCACATGGCGATACTACAGGCCTGTCCTTTTAATCTTTCTTTCAAAGATTCAGTGAGGAGCGCTCGACTAGAGCAGTGGTTCACAAACTTGGCTGTATATAGAAGCCCTTGGGAGCTTTAAGAAAATTCCACCAAAGCCTGAGCCCCACCCCGGACCAGCTGAATCAAAATCTCTAGATGTGGGGGCTGGGCATGAGCATTTGTTAAGAGCTCCCCAGATGATTCTAATGCGCAGCTAGGGTTGAGAGCCACTGGACCTTGTGACCTTTGAGGACCTTCCTTCTCAGAATTCGGCGAGAGTGCATTTTGTGTTTATTTTGGTGGTTTTCAGGAGCACGCTGGGGGCTGCCTTGGATCTGGTTCCTGACAGGTCCAGTTTACAGCGGCCTCTATTGGATACAGTGGAAGAGTAAGTCCCATAAACAGGGGGAATGTGGCAAGAGGCAGCGGGGGTGAAAAACGGCGGTTGGCCCTTTCATGAAAACATTAATGCAATTAGCTTTTGTTACAAAGCTTCTAATGTGCCAGGAACACAAAGATAAAACAGAAAAAAAAATACCTAGACCTACAGAAGCTCCGTCTCATTCCAGAAACAATTTGACAGCTGTTAAAGTGAGGAGGACCACAAACCTAGGTACTTAGCGAAGCAAGAGGGTCAAGCCACCATCCCCAAGGCAAAAGAGGGTGAGCCCAGAGATGAGCTTATAAGAGAAAGTAGAATGTCTCCTGTGAAAACAAACGAACAAGGGAAGGCCTGACCCGTGATGGAGGGAGATGTTAGAGAGAGAAGCTGGATCAAGAAAATGGAGCCAGTGCTCTGTGAACCTGCTGTCCAGCAAGCAACGACCTGGCTTGGGAAGACAGCCTGACTGCTGTTCTGACTTTTCATCTGGGCCTGGCTTCTTCCTCTATTCACAGAGTGGCTGAGGAAGGGTTCTCAAGCCCAGCAATGCACATTCACAAAGGGAACGTCTAAAAGTACACATTCTGCCCACAGTTTGAGCACGGAGGTCAGGCAGGCATACTTAAAAAGAACCACAGGCTCCAGGGAATTCTAATGGGCCAGTAATTCTCAACTTTTGGAGCACCTCACCGCTTTGATCTCTAACCCTCTGTTCTGAGAGCCGTCTGCCTGGCCTGTGGTCTGCCGCTGGTTTGCCTTGCTGGGCCTGCCTGGTTAGATCCCCAGCCGCGGCCTCCTGAGTGGGAATGTACACTGGGCCCCCAGCCTGGGCTCAGACTGACCACGGGAGCCTGGGCCCATCTCCTTCCAGCTTTGGTCCCTGGCACTAACCTACCCAAGGGGCCATCCCCAGAGTGCTGTTCCCCTATGAGTTCAATGCCACAAGTCCTCAGTCCACAGCTTGCACATGCACTGAATACACACCAGAGTATAAACAGGGACTTCTTTTATATCCCATGGGCCTCACATGCCAACCTGGCTCCCCAGACCTTAGACCACCACCAAAGAGTGCATTCCTCCTCACACAGAAGTCATTACCTTCCCGCCAGTCAACCACCGGTAGCTCCCAGGAGGCAGGAGGGGCAAACCCTGAGCAAAGGGACAGAGGGCAAGTTCAGAGTCAGAGAAGCAGCCCCACCCACCTGGCATTCCTCCCTTCCCTCACAGCTCAGAACCCAGCTTCTCCCCCAGCTTCGGGAAAACTACAGCCCACAGACTAACTTCTGTTCCCCTTGCACAAGGGCCAATCACTTCAAGCTCTGGCACCAAAAACCAAGCAATCAAATCACATCTTATAGACTTTATTATTTACCCTAAAAAATATCCCAAGTTCACTCATGCCTCCAAAGTACCACAGAATTTGAAAATTTACCAGGAATTGGACAACTGCAACTCATCCTGGAGCCTCAGGCATCCACACGTCATTAAATGAGAAGAATCTCTCTCAAGAGACAAAGCTGTGACAGTACAGGGGGGAGACTTTTCCCAGAGGGCAAATGTGGGCTAGAAGGACACTGGGCAATCTGGTGACGGCCTCCATTTATCTGTGGCAATGGATTATATCTCTGGGCCTGATTCTCCCACACGGACAAGGGGAGCCAGACAGACACCGGCCACCACCTCGTCTTATTCCAACTAAATAGGAATGATTTGTGGGTGCTCACTGACATCTGCAAAGAGCTTACAGAACAACATTAAGCCTCTTAACTTTTTCTAATGGTGTACCAAGACTTCAAAAATAAAATAGAGACTCAAATTCACCATCAAGAGTTTCAGTGCACTTTCAACTTATCTCTCTCCTTTGAGCACTCTTCATTCCTTCAAACTTAGAATTCATCTATTTTTTCTTGTAACACATATTTTTGAAGCAGTGGGCTAGAAGAAATATTTTTACTAAGAGTAGGAAAACAGGGATGGAATAGATGAAAATGCTAAACCATGGACACAGCTGAGGGTGGGGAGCTGGTTGATCTGATGAGGCTGAGACAGGGACAAGCTCAGCACAGTGAAATGAGGGGCAGAGGAAAGGGGAGGTTCTTAGGAGAGTGGACTTGCTTTTCATGTTTGTATTGACTTACACATCTAAGTACCAATGAAATTTCTGGGAAAATGCTCACAAGATGGCCAACAACTCTTTAGGGAGAGTGTTGAGGATAGGACAGGCTGCAGGGTTAAGAGGTGAGAGGACACGTAACCACGAAGGGGTAGCACAAGCACAGGGACTTGGAACTGCAGTAAGGGTTTTATAAGTCTTTATGTGCTAAACCTAATAAAACTGTGCACCAAAGAGTCAATTTTTCCATATGCTAATTTCTTTTTATATTTGGAAAGAAAGAAAAACCAACAAAGTCATTAGGAGAAAAAGTATGGCTGGAGATGAGCATGGTGGCCCCCTCCCACACTCCCCGGCAGTATTCCAGGCAACTGCTCCTCGGGCTGATGGGCTCTGAAGCCCAGAGAACCAAGTGACCATCAGGCCAAGCGCCTGGGGATGGCTGAGCCAAGACAAAAGGAAAGCAATAGAGACACCCTGGGAGGAAGCTGGGACCCCTAAGCAGCAGACAGAGAAAGCGAGCAAGAAGAGCTCTGTGAGGGGTGGAAGGAAGCTGGCAGGGCCAGGCAGGATGAGGCTGCCAGGGCAACAGGGCCGCCAGCACACTCGTCCGGGAGCAGGCATGCTGCATGGGTCCTTGAAGAGCCAGATGTCACTCTGTTCTCTAAGCATCTCCTTACCAAGTTTCCTGTGGGTCTTGGGCCAAAAAGACCAGAGGTTTCTCCCACCTCTGATGCCCAAGGATCTATACCCCAAAACAGCCAGAGGGCTGGCAGAGATGTGGGAAGCAGTAGGAACAGCCAAACCTACCTCCGGTCACAGCCCACCAGGTCTTCCACAGTGCAGGCGGTCATATATGCCCTTCGCAGTCTCCAGAATTCATGCGGGAGAGGGCACCGCTACAGATAATGCCCACAACATAAGAATTAAAAAAAAAAAAAAAAATGCCAAAGGCATGGCAGGCTATTGCCTAACTGGTTCCCAAGAAACTCAGAGCAACCAACAGCTAAGCCTCCAGAGGCTGCGGGTTGCCCTTACAAAGGACAAAGTGCATCTCACTGGACCACAGAAAGCCAGCGATCATTTGGACCCTAAGGATTCTCGAGGGTCAGTCGTTGGTCCAAGATGCCCAGGAGTCAGAAGAGCTCAGTCAGTCCACCCAGAGGAAAACAAAGGCTCCAGGGCTGCCCAGAGAGGGTACAAAAGAACAAGCCTGGAAGAAGCTGCAAAGGCTGCAGAAACACCAGGAAGAGTTTCCTGTCTTAAGCACCAGTCTCTCCTGTTCCAGGAATCCCCTCTTCCTGAAGCTGAGCCTGCTGCTATTTATTTATACAAGGCTGAACCCCACCTTCAAGAGCACTGCAAAGCCCTCTTCCACCACAAAGCCCGATTGTGCTTCACATCCTCACAGCCAAGTCTGAGACAGAAACTTGCCTGAGGGAAGACAATTTGTACCAGAGATGGAAAGCAGTCAGATTTAAAGGCGCGGTTCTTCAATAACAGAGATCTTTGTTAGGGTGGAGAACAAACTTCTACAGACGATGGAAAGGCCTGGCGGGGTTCCGGCTCGGAGGCCCTTCAGCAGGTGAGCTGTGGGTATTTGGTTCTGGATCATCTCCAAAGAACCAGGCCTCACTTCAGGCCTGGCTGAGAGATGAATTAGTACGCTACTCTGCTCAATTATCCACTTACAGAGAGGCCTAATAACAGTTTATTAAAGGAGAACACACAGATGAAAGATACATCAACAGTAGAAAAACCCAGAATTTTTTTCCCGAAAGGAGATAGGAAATTTTATCAGCCCCAAAACTAATCTGGCCAAGTGGTTTTGGCAATTCAAACACAAAGATTTTTCTCAGGACTTTCAATGTGAGCTTTCTCTCTGTCCCCCAAACTCTCTCAACAAAAGGTTTGGTCAGATACTATTTTTCAGTGTTGCATATTTCCCCACAACAGACTACACGTAAAAAGAACTATAACGGTCCATAGGAAGGTTGGAAACTTGGAGTTTCAGACAGGTTTCAGCTTCACAAGGAATCATGTAGCAGATCCCTTGGACACCAAGCCCAAAAGGATTGAGGGGCCCGATACAAAAGAAATTAGGTTGTCAAAGTACCAAAGCGCCTATGTCAGGGGGGCAAGGAAACAAGATGAAGTCTATTCACTGGTCAGCTCTGGGCCAATGTCAGAGGCTGTACCCTGCTACCATCAGCAATATCAGCTGCTGCCCGTCTCGTGTCCACACCATCAGCACTTCCATGGCTGTGTGCTGGGTTCCTCCTTTATATGTGGGTGTATCTGCAGCTGACCTCCCTAGGAGGCACTATCAACTTCCCCTCCTTCCCGTGGAATATGTGCTTCCATGTGGTCCTCCATGCACACTCTGACAAGAGTGCCCCAGCCTCTCTCTGTCCCAAAAGCTACCTCTAAAAGCCATGTCCCCTGTCTGCACGAATCATGAGTAACTACCACTAATTGTCCCTCACCTCCCACTAACCCCAAGAACTCTCCTAAGCAGGGAAGTAAGGTGACAGGAGGGAAAGGCAAGAAAGCTAGCCAGGGTCTCTCTCATCCTGCCCCCTCTCTCCAGCTCCCCAGGTCCCACGCAACCAATTTGCCAACATTGCTCCTGCTCTCCACCCAAGGCCTCCTCAGCAAGAGATGCAGCAGAAGGCAGTGGGGCCAAAAACTGCAGGCTCTATAGTTCAGGGTTTCTTAGAGACAAAATTCAGGCATTAATGACCCTTTCCAAATGCAAGCTTCAAAATATAACTACTGGAAGAAACCTCACATCACCGATACTGTTTCCTCACAATACAGGTCATGTCCCTCAAGCTCACACAAACCAGCAGCGTGGTCCAGAAAGAGGTGGTGCCACAGGCAGGAGCTGGAAAAATTGGGTTTTAAACCAGTGTCTGCCCCTGGATTGCTGAGTGGCCTCAAACAAGGCTCTCAACCTCTCTGCGCCTGGATTTCCTCTACAGCAAAAGCAGGAATAACCACTGTCCCCACTTGCAGGGTCATTCCGAGGATTAAAACAGTTAATGTATGCAACACTCCTGGGGGACACAGAGAATGCCCCAAAGAATGAAAATATTATCACAGCAAAAAGTGCTGGGAATAGGGGGGCCTCGCTGGTGATGCAAGGGTTAAGATGCAACCTATGAAGCTATCATCGGCAGTCTCTGCAACACAAGTTTGATCCCCGGCCAGGGAGCTACCCACATGGCACAGCAGACCTCTCCGTCTCGCCCGCTGCTCCCCTCAGAAGTGTATTTCGGTCAATCTGCCTGTTCTGATCCCTGCTGTCTCTGGTGAATCCTCTCACACACACACCCCACCTTTGGCCTTTACTCCAGCTCTTGTATGCATAAATAAATAAATTAAAAAAAAAAAGTACTGGGAGTAGGAAGAAAAATTCCAATAGCAGTCCCTCTATGTTCCCCTCTAGCGCCATAAGGCTAGGCGCTCTCTTCACTGCTCTAGGCCTCAACTATTGCTAAAATCCAGCTGGCATCTGTAAGATCCCTTCTCTACACTTTCACACACACACACACACACACACACACACACACACACACACACGGTGTGCATGTGTGCCTGTCAACCACAGCTCCACGGACACCCACAGCAAGATAATTTTGGTTGTCAGGGACCACCCTGTGTTAAGGTGCTGAGCAACACCCTTGGCCTCCACCCGCAAAGTGCTAGTAGTGTGCACCCCTTCCCAAGAGGACAATGAAAAAATGTCTCCAGAGGTTGCCAAATGTCCCCAGAGGGCAATACTGGCCCCCACTGAGAACCTGCCACGGAGACCTACAGACACACGCATGCCCACGGAGTGATACAAAGCACACTCTGAGAGTGGAGAGGTAAGCAGGCAGGACAGAGGACCAAGGTCTCCAAATAGAGCCCATGCAATGTTCTCATGGGAACTTTACCGGCATGGAGACAACACACACATAACACCTCTGAGCTTCTTTACTTCTGTACTGCGGTTCCTGGCTGGTGAAGGCTGCCTGCACTGTGGCTTTTCCCTACTTGCCAGACCCCAGAGCTCCCAGTCCCAGTCATTAATGTGCTGGGGAAGTGGGCCTGGAGAACACAGGGGGGCTCTGTGCGCACCCCCCACTCGCCTTGAGCACAAGGAAGCCGGGTGGGGTAGCAGCCCCACATGGGTCATTCCTAGGAAGAGGGCATTTTGCCAATGAGTGACACCTTTTGACTTGACCCATTAGTGGATTTACCAAACTGTTATTTCCCTGGTTCAGAAAAGCTAGTGGCTTGGTGAGCAAGGCTTGTGCACAGTGATGTGAGCTCACCTGTACGCATCTACCTACCTTGCTAACTTCCATAAAAGTGAACAGGAATCCTAAGGATGGAGCCTGAGGTCAAGTGGAGGAGGGGAGGTAAATGTCTGCTTTAGAGAGGTCTGTTTACCCCAAGTGTTTAAAAACAAGAATTCTGAACTCCCTTTCTACCTCATTATGACTTCTTTAACATTTGTTTTTAATTTATCCAAGATCATAATCTTTGCTGAAGACCACATATGAGCCAAACTTGAGCCTGAAAACCAAGCTGGGTCTTTTGTTCTGCCTGCGTTAATTAGTGTACAAAGGGGCATCTGATTTCTCCCTCCCCCTACAGCCTGAAACACTAGTTCCTATTTATGTAACTAACAATGTTAGAATGGGCTGCAGCCAGGCCTGTGGGGAATGGGCGTTAGGACAGGTATCAGGAAACCACGGTTCTAATCCAGGCCGATTCACTATTAGCCAAGGAGACAAGTTATTTCAAGCACTGAGCCTCACCTTTAAATATACTGACCGGCCCCTGCTAGCTGGATGTGCTCAGTAAGTTTACTAGATTTCTGAAGAGCTGCATATGGAAGAGTAAGTACCTACAGTGGCATCACAGACTGATTTGAGGTTCCCAAAGTCTATTTTGGGGCACACTATTCCCATGAGCTACTAATGGAAACGAAGGGTTCTATGGTTGCTTCATTCATTGACAAATATTTGCTGAGGGCCTTCTGTAAATCTGGTGTAGAGAATACAAAAGCGAACAGAACAAACCCACTCTCTGCCTTCTTCAGTGAGTTTAGGATCCAGAAGAGATAAGCACGTGTCAGATAATAATTGGACCAGGTATTTACCAACCGTGAAATGTGCTCAAGGACAGAGAGCTGAGAATTACAGCAGGGAACTAACTACATGTAAGGCTGAGATGCAGAAAGTATGAGTTGAGTTACATACTGAGTGGAGGGGTGTGTGGGGAAGGGTAGTATTCCAAGCATAAGGAAAGCTTTGGTCAAATAAGCATGCAAGCAATCTTGCATAACATGCTCCCCTCTAACAGAGTCAGGGGGCAGCCTGCATATTAAAGGCTTGAAAAGTCCTGCAGAAATGAAGCCCGGCAAGTCCTACCTATTAACATCCAGAGGATGTTACTCTGGGAAACGCTGATAGAAGCACTATTGTTCTGCAGCATATAAGAAACTTGAGTATAAAACAAAAGCTCTTGTTCATCTAACTGGAAAACTATCATATGTGCTCTCAGAACAGCCCAAATACCTTGGAGTCGCTAATGTAATTCTAAAGTATTTTCCTTGGCTCAGGCCTGTAAAAACATATGGCTTCCACAACTGCTAACATACTCCAGTATCATAGAAAAGTCCAGAGCTACAAGCCAGAGGGCCAGACTTGAAGTTCTACCTCCAGCACGGACATTTGCTTTATGTTTAAAAAGTTGTGTAGCCTCAGTACTGGGATGAATTGAGAAAACTTACATAAAAAAAGTGAAGTACAAAAATGATCAGCCGCCAATGTTCAACTTATCAAAGATTATACCCGGAAAGACACCAGAAGGCAATGATTTCCCTCATTAATCTAAAAATGCCCAGAAGACAGCTTTTGCTGTTTATTTTTTGCACTAAAAGAGGCAAATGGGGTGATGGGAAAGGTAGAGCAGGAATAAACGAACGAATAAAAAGAGGGAAATATAAATAAATAATAAATATTCACACACAAGCAGATTTTGTGTGCAAGGCAGTGTTCAAAAGGGAGCAGACCTGGGCCTCCTTGGTGGCGCAAGAGGTCAAGACGCAACCTATGAAGCGATCTGCAGCCACCGCAGCACGAGCTCGACTTCCGGCCAGGGAAGCTACCCACATGGAGCAGCAGACCTCTCCTGACTTACCCGCTGCTCCCCTCAGCAGTGTATTTCAGTCAATCTGCCTGTTCTGTTCCCCACTCCATCTCTGGTGAATCCTCTCACATCCCCCCCTCTGGCCTGTGCCCCAGTTCTTGTATGCATAAATAAATAAATCTTTAAAAAAAGGGGGGGGGTGAACAGACCTATCATAGCCAGGGTCCTTAAGAATATGGATTCTAGGGCTCCCTGGTGGTGCAAGCTATCTCCAACCACTGCAGCACAAGTTCGATCCCCAGCTAGCCAGGGAGCTGACCCACATAGCACAGCAGACCTCTTCTGCCTCATCTGCTACTCCCCTCAGCAGTGTATTTCAGTCAATTTGCCTGTCCTGCTCCCCAATCTTTCTGGAGAATCCTCTCACCCCCCACACCTCTGGCTTACACCCCAGTTCTTATATGCATAAATAAATAAATCTTTAAAAAATAATAAACAATATGTATTCTAGAAACCAGTAATCCAAAACTGAATATAAGCACCCAGGGAATAGTGTAGCATAGAAACTAAATTTTATAAGGGATAGGGAGTTCCTGAAAATCCAGGACAACTAATTATCCAGGACAATAATGAGTTTACCTTAAGGAAGCCCTTACTATGTGCCAGGCATTGTTCTACAATGTTTGTATACAACCTTATTTTTAATCTTTGCAACTACGAAGCAGCCCCAGAAATACTTCAAAACACAGAAATACATCAAAACGTGGCCTGGTCTCAGCATTCAACGGCAATTTGTTATTATGTTTTAGCTCCAATCTTCAAAAGGCTTAAACATTTTGTCTGATCAAAGATTATATGGTCACATAAGGATCAACCTACATAATTAATCTAACACTGTAGGAAATACGGAAAAGAAGCAGGTTTAGCTTTTTGTCATTATTTGAACATGACCTTTCAAGAACAGGGAAGTATTCTAAATGCAACTTGGGTGGAAATCTTACGAACTTTATCTGTGGAAAAGCAACGAGTGGCAGAATACATATATATAGGGCCTCCCTGGTGGCTCATGGGGTTAAGCATCACACTATGAAGCAATCGTAGCCTCTGTAACACGAGTTCAATCCCCGGCCTGCCAGGGAGCAACCCACATGGCAAAGCTGACCTCTCCTGTCTCACTCCTGTCTCTGCTCCCCCCAGCAGTGTGTTTCTGTCAGTCTGCCTGTTCTGTTCCCCACTCTGTCTCTGGTGAGACCTCTTACCTCCCCTGTACCCCAGCTGGGGCACTGGCCTGTACCCCAGCTCTTGTATGCATAAATAAATAAATCTTAAAAAAATAAAGAATACATACATATTTATTTAAAGGATAAAATATAAGCATGAAAGATTAATTTTATAAACAACTATAATGTACAACTACAATTATGAACTAGATAAGAGGATAATTAATAACTTGGTAATATTACAATTATATTTAAAAGGATATTATATGCTTTTAAAGCAAATGAGTGCTTATTAAATATTTTCAAATTAGAACAGGCACACTATTCTACTTTTAAACTATGGAATTGCTTGGTGTGCTATTAACATTAAACAGACTAACATTATTACCTTTCTATTCAGTCTATGGCCTCTAAATAACACATTTCACTAAAAGGAACCACAGTTCCTTCTAGAAATGGCTGGCTCAGGTCTGGGACAGGAAATGCACATGTTGAGCCTATAAAAACGTGCCACACCAATAAACAGGAAAGCATCAAGACTAATAGGAATATGTCCAAAGGACACTGGAGTCCTTGAAGAGACTCCCACTGGCTAAAGATGGGGCAATTGGAGAAGTGATAAGGATAATAACTGTAAATGGATTGAAATACAAATAGATAACAATCAAAGAATCCATAATGATATTTTAAAAAATAGCTTCATTGGTCACCTTTGCAGGATGAAAGGGAAGTCAACTGAAAACTGGCAAATAAAAGGAAAGAATTAAGCATTTAAATGCTTTTCCATATGCTCTAGAGCAGGGCTCAGGAAACTTTTTCTGTAATAAGCAAGACCTTTTAGGTCTGTGGGCTACATTATGGCTTCAAAGGCAACTTGTAGTGCAAAAGCAGCCCTTGTAGTGCAAGAGGAGCCAAAGACAATGAATAAGCATAGCTGTGTTCTAATAAAACTTTATTTACAAAAAATAAGAAGTGGGCCTTCCTGGACAAAAAATAAGAAGTGGGCCTCCCTGGTGGCGCAAGGGGTTAAGACGCAACCTATGAAGCTATCTGCAGCCACTGCAGCACGAGTTCGATCCCCAGCCAAGGAGCTACCCACATGGCACAGCAGACCTCTCCTATCTCGCCTGCTGCTCCCTTCATTAGTGTATTTCAGTACAGCTGCCTGTTCTGTTCCCTGCTCTGTCTCTGGTGAGTCCTCTCACCCCCCACACCTCTGGCCTATACCCCAGTTCTTGTATGCATAAATAAATCTTTTTTTTAAAAAAAAGAAGTAAGTTGGTTTTAGCCTGTGGGCCTTAATTTACTGACTTCTGATCTAAGATAATAGTGCACATTGTGTAGTTTCTTTTTAAAAAAAATTGTAGCTCATAAATGAAGGAGTGGTATAAACAGACTATCACCTGTTTTGAAGTTGCTAATGAAGAAATGGATCTCCTGACAAAAGAACATTCATGAAAGAATAGAGGAAAAACAAATTTAAAAAGTGATGTGGAGGAGGGAGAGGTAGAGAGTGGGGAAGAGAAGGCAGAGAGAGAGAACCCTGAAACATGATCAAAAATAAACCAAACTAACAATTTTCAATAACTACAGGGGACAGAAAAATTTGTTAAAAGACATCACAGAGCTGCATTTAACAAAATTCACACTTTGAGAAACACCATAGGAGTCATCAGATGAAAACCTAATGAGGAAGTTTTTTATATCCTATGAAGAATACAGAACAAATTTCAACTTGGCTACTTCAATATTTCACAAAATTCTCACATCATGTACCATAAGTTCTTGATAAATTATCTTTAATCCAGACACAATAAAGAATATAAAAACTATGAAAAGAAACTTTTTTTAATGAAGGACAAAAAAGTCTTCATCATAATTTGACAATCTAACAACTTAGACAACTGAAAATTATTGTTCTTGCCCTACAATGTTCAACTTTATAGATTTCACCATCAGCTTGACCATTACCACAGTAACAATTGTTTCTGTCAAGAAATATCAATGGAGGACCTCCTTGGTGGTGCAAGAAGTTAAGTCTCAGCACTATGAAGCTATCAGCATGAGTTCGATCCCCAGCGGGGACTGACCCACATATGGAGCAGCAGACCTCTCCTGTCTTGCCCATTGCTCCCCTCAGCAGTGTATTTTAGTAGATCTGCCTGTTCTGCTCCTTACTCTGTCTTTGGTGAATCCTCTCACCCCCAGGCCCCCACACCACTGGCCTATACCCCCAGCTCGTGTATGCATAAATAAATAAATCTTTTTTTAAAAAAGAGAAAGAAATATCAATGGATACCAAATAAATCCAGTGGATACCAAACGATACCAATGGATACCAAAACCAATGGGTAAAAGTTTGGTGTAAAATGGGTATTTGCATAGTTTCAGAGTATCCCCTCACAAGACACTCAATAATTACAAAAAGTAAAAGTTGTAACTTTCCTAGAGAAACCCAAGTGATCAAGATTAACATTGCCTATAATGATAAAAATAGATGGCATCCTCTGAAGAGAAATATTGAAGATACTGCATCAACTCTATAGTGTTCTTGCCAACAATTTACAACCTCAATAAACTCATGAAGAAACATCAGAAAATAATTCAAGGTCCTTCTACAAAAGTCTTCAAGAAGACAAGAGATACACATAAAAGAACTGTTCTAGATTGAAGGATGTTAAAAAGACAGCCCAGCATATAGCTCATGTCACTGAACTCTTCCTGGACACCTTCTGCTACATCCCTCCAAATTTTTTTTTTAAAATAAGAAAGACATTAGGAAAATAACTGGCAGAGCAAGAATCCAGTGCGTAGAGAAGACAGCAGCACCATCTCTATGCTAATTTTCTGATTTCTACAAGTAAAGTGTTTGAAAGTTCTGGATTTTAGGAAATGCACAAGAAGCTATTTGGAGTAAAGGGGCATTGTGTCTGCAAATTACTCTCAATCAAATGATTCAGAAAAAAAAATTGAAAGAAACATCAAGAAAATGTAGTAAACATTGACATTTAAGGAAATGTAGGGGGGGGAGATACGTGGAAATTCTTTGCTCTATTTTCCACCTTCTTCTCTGAAATTATGCCAAGTAAAAAGTTTCAAAAATATAAAAACATATATTCTATATCTATGAATTAATTGTATATATATCATCTTGTTGATAACTACTTGAGTAAAAGCTCACATAACCTGACAATTCTGTTAGTGATTTGTCTTTGCAAAGAATATTAACATCATGTAAATTCAAAACCTGCAAAAAGTACTAAAGTTGATACACTAATTACTTTTAAGCATTTCTAGTTTTCCCCTGACTATACCATTTGATTCTTTCCTATAAAATATTTTTGAATACTGCAAGAAAATATCCACTTGTTAAAATAGTGGTTAAAAATTTTGGCCACTAAAAATCTTAATAAAGCTGTAATAATACTATAAATTATTTTGATGACATTTCTCATTTCTTTTTATAGCCCAGGGATTCATTCTATAATGTTGACATTTCATTTTAGCATTGGACAAATCCAGGTTTTAAAATGCAGTCCATTCACCCAGAATGTTAATTCAGTGACCCTCAAATACTACCATTATCCTCGTTTTGCCGAAGAGGACCCTGGGGCACAGAGGCACAGAGCCAGGCAGTGGCCGGGCTGGGATTCAAGGCCAGGCTGGCTGCAGCCAACCTGCGTTCCCTTAGCCACACTGCCTCCCCTGTCAGGGGAGGGTGCTTCTTTGTCCCTCAAGCCTTGGGCTTCTCTCCACTCAAGTTCCTCTCTCCTCTCCTCAGTGCGAGGTCAAAGGAACAGCTTACTGGGAGAGAGTTTGCTCTCCCAAACACCAGGCTCTTTCTCACCACCTCTGCACTAACTCTCTTCAGGTGGGCCTGGCACACATGTGAGGCTTATCCATTCCCCACTTCAGAGCTTCCATTGCCACTCTCCCCAACATGGACTTTCTAACAAAAATGCTTTCGTTGAAAAGTAAAAATACAAGGCCTCCCTGGCGGCACAAGGGGTTAAGACGCAACCTATGAAGCTATCCACAGCTACTGCAGCACGAATTCGATCCCTGGCCAGGGAGCTACCCACGTGGTGCAGCAGACCTCTCCTGACTCACCCGCTGCTCCCCTCAGCAGTGTATTTCAGTCTGTCTGCCTGTTCTGTTCCCCACTCTATCTCTGGTGAATCCTCTCACTCACCACACTTCTGGCCTATACCCCAGTACTTGTATGCATAAATAAATAAATCTTTAAAAAAAATAAAGTAGAAATACAGAGTATTTTCAACTCACATATCTCTAATTATTCTCCCTATGCATCTCTTCTATGCATCCCACCTAGAAAAGTTTAAATAGATACTATAATTAATGAGTAATGATTATATCCAACTTACATATAAAATAATTTGCAGGGCCTCCCCTGGTGGCGCAGCAGTTGAGTGCTGGGCTACGAAGCTGCCCGCAGCCTTTGCAGCGCCGGTTCGATCCCCCAGCGGCCGGCGAGGGTCCCACATGGCGCGCAGACCTCTCCTGCCGCGCCCGCTGCTCCCCTCAGCATGAATTTCGTCGGTCTGCCTGTTCTGTTCCCCGCTCTGGCTCTGATGAATTCTCTCACCCTCCCGCACTTCTGACTATGTCCAGTGCTTGTGTGGATAAATAAATAAATCTTAAAAAAATAATAGCAATAATTTGCAGACATGTGCAAGAAAAAGGGGTTGGTCAGGGGTAGGAAGTAGGCAAAGTACCAATAGACCAAGCAGACAGATACACATAACAGTATCACATATCATGATATCTAAGGAACCAGGTTAACCACCTCTCCATGCCAGAAGGAAGACACAAGGGCAATGGCGGGAAGGCCATGCAGCTGTAGAGACAGAAAAGCTAAGAAAGCAGTGAATACCAGCTCTGAAACTATAAAAAAAAACCAGCCTTTAAAGGCTCTGATTCTACCCCAGGCAGAGGTAGTGATTCAAAGTGCCTCCTAAGTGAAAAGAGCTGGAAATACCACCAAAAAGAATGAATGCAAAGAAATGTGAGTCATTACTCATCTTTTACTCAGACACACCATTTCTTTGTATCTTACTCCAACTAGCATTTCCACATCAATTTGCCTGTCAACTTTCAGTAAGGAAAATTACAGCATTGTGGGTAGAATGCTAGCTTTCCCACCTTCTAGAGAGGTGACTCTGGACTCCTGACTTACTGCTCTCTCAGTCTCAGCTTCCTCCTATGCATACAACAGAGATTATGTTAGATGTACTGGAGTTCAAGGTGGTAGCAGTTGAAAATGGTGTGCTATCGTGCCCTGGAACTCTGCAGGTGCCTACAAAGCTTTTTCTTTCTTTTTTTTTTTTTTTTTTTTGTTCCCATATTGATGATTAAACATTCATACTGTTGGGCCTCCCCTGGTGGTGCAGGCGGCTGAGCGCAGTGCTGTGAAGCTGTCCGCAGCCTCTGCAGCACCGGTTCGATCCTGGCCAGCCGACGAGGGTCCCACATGGCACGGCAGACCTCTCCTGTCGCGCCCCGCTGCTCCCCTCAGCAGTGTATTTTATCAGTCTGCCTGTTCTGTCCCTCGCCCTGTCTCTGTTGAATCCTCTCACCCGCCCGCACATCTGGCCTGTCCCCCGGTTCTTGTATAAATAAATAAATCAATCTTTAAAAAATAATAAAAAATATTCATACTGTCAACATTCAACAAATGTGTATGAATCACTCATCGCAGGTCAGGTGTAACAGTTTAATCAGGAATATTTTGTAAAGTAGAAATACAAGGCCTCCCTGGCGGCGCAAGGGGTTAAGACGAACCTATGAAACTATCCACAGCTACTGCAGCACGAGTTCAATCCCTGGCCAGGGAGCTACCCATGTGGTGCAGCAGACCTGAAGCACTGCTTTCTGCAGGGCATACTGCAGATCTCCCTGAGTGGTTAAAAAGCTTTCATGAATGCAGCGAGCTCCAGACCTGCTTCTTCATAATAGTTTGATCCTGGGCAAGTCCACAGCCTTCAAGTGCATTCTCCTGGCCCAAAACGTAGACCGGATAGTTCCTGCCAGCTCAGAGGCTACAGGTTATCCATGCAGGGTTCCTGAATAAGACTCTCAGGAAAGAACACCCGAACCACCCTAGATGGGCTGTGTTATAAATCCAACTGATTTTACATGCCCTGATACAGCCTTTTTGGAATTTATGGACAACAGTGTACTCCTGAACATCAGGAGTTGATTTGCCAACAAATCTGGACTTGTAAATTGATCAGCTTTTGGTTCTTTGGGTTTTCATTCTCATCATCAGATCCATCTATTTCTTAATCACCATCAGAATGTCTCAGACTTATGCCTTAGTATCACCATTAGTATCTCTCATATTTATATTTGCTTTTCTACATGTTTTCTAGTCACTCCTTCAAATAAGAGCCCCATTTACTTTATGAGGTACAAGATACGCTTATCTCACTAGGATGTAGTGTCTTGCAATCCCAAATCTTCAGAGCTGAGTCAGGACCCCAAGTGTCTCTCCAACTCTATCCATCATACTCTGAAGCTCTCCTATTAATCTTTCCACCGGGTTGTTTTCAGAAAAAGACTACCTGGAAGATAACAAATCAAGCTCTGGTGAACCAAGCATGCAAATATTATTTGGGAAGTGGAAGGAAAAGCACTGAATTACCCAGCTCATAATTTCAAACTATCTTCTATACATTCACTCTCTCAATCGCTCCCTCTTTCTTTTCCCCTCACCCCTACAAAGATCAGAGGCAGGCAAAGAAGAGAAATATATTCTCTGCAATTTCCAGAATAACTTGTGTAAATGTTTTGTGCTTATTTATTTATTAGTCAATTTACTGCAACAGTTATAGATGATTGAGACTGATGTTTAACTTACAGATCAAATTTTTAAAAGCAACCAAATTTATAAAATATTTTATAAAATGAACAATAAGGAAATAGCATTTGCACACTTAGTTCACCAGAGCTTGGCTTGTTAACTCAAACATGCTTGCTAATTCAACTATGCTGTAATCCAACTCGAAGCGGTAGCGAGTATATACTCCTCTGCCTTCTTCCAAAGACTCACTTGTGTATTCTTCCAAACCTCACTAGTTTCAACAGAGAAAAAAGTTCAAATATTAGTGGAGAACCACTTTTTTCTCTGAAAGAGGGTAATGTGCTGGTGAAGTTTCTGGGGCAGCCCACGAAAGCCTATTTATCCCCTGCAGAGCACGGTCCTGGTGGGGCAACTTGAGCACCGCCACTTCTCACTGGGACAACTGTTTATTTGGGAGGGGACATTCCCAGGTCCAATTTGTGAAGTCAGAACAAATCTCCCTACCCACCACCCCAGCTGATAACTCACACCAGGATTTCTGAACTGGGAAACAAAGGTCAGCTTTCCTTTTCCCAAGAGGAGGCGGTGCTATTATATCAGATCTGTAGTAGAATCCGTAGTGAAATGGGAAGATGTAGGCTTTGGACTCGCAACCCAGTTCAAATCTTGGCACTGCCAATTACCAGGAGTGTGACCTTGGAAAAGACACTTGACTTCTACAAGTCTGTTTGCACAGCAGCAAATAAGAATAAGTATCTACTTCCTAGCAGGTCTGAAGCTATGACAAATATTAAGGTTTAGTGACCATTGCCAAGTGCTTTCCAAATGAGATGGAGCTATTTACACATTTCAAGAACAGGAAAAGATAGCACCTGGCATTTTCTGACTACCTTGGAGGTTGCATATAGTATCACATATTTACTAGTTACCTACAGTTTTTTTTTATGAAGTTTATGCTTATATTTATTTCATGCTTTTTTTTCCTACAATGAAGGTAAAAATGTGGGGCTTTATTCCTCCTCTTGAATAAAACAGATTTCTAAAATGCTATCACACAACTGGAGACTAGGAGTGTTAGTACATCTCTCCTGAGGAGCCCATGGAACTAGAGTTGTCACCCCTATCACATCACAGAGAGTCTTGGAAAAGGTCATGTTTAGTCTAACATTTTTTTTTTCAAACTCTGAAGTGTATGTCTAAGCTAAATGTTCATTTTCCCACAAAAACCTCTAGGTTGTATACATAATAAAAAGGAAGAATTTAGGATTCTAAAATTCATCTTATAACCTTAAAGTTATCTGTCAGTTGAAGTGACTCAGAGCATCTCCAACACCTTGGGTCACAGATGGAGCTTGTACACAGCCCAGGGCTTCACTGGTGAAAGTTCATGTTCCACTCACTCCTAAATGCTGAGGTATGAAAGATGGGTTTATTTAGTCTTTCCCTAAATCCAGCCCAGTTTGGGAGAAGATAATACAAAACAGGGCCTCTCTGGTGGCACAGGGGTTAAAGACAGGACTGTGAGGCTCTCACCAGCCACTGCAGCATGAGTTGGATCCCCCACCAGCCAGGGAGATACCCACTTGGCACAGCAGACCTCTCCTGTCTCACCCGCTGCTCCCCTCAGCAGCGTATTTCAGTCAATCTGCCTATTCTGTTCCCCACTCTGTCTCTGGTGAATCCTCTCACCCCCAGCACCTCTGGCCCACACCCCAGTTCTCATATGCATAAAACAAATAAATCTGGAAAAAAAAAAGATAACACAAAACATAAGACACATAAAAATCTCCAAAAGTACATTAGATTAGCCCATACAGGGCAATTTTCTTAAAAGTCATCAGTCCTTCCTCCTCCCAATATCTGCCACTGACTGCCACAGAGTTGTATTTTGATTCCATCTCTACCCTCTTTCAAAATCAGCCAACTCTAGACAACAAAAAGAAGGAAACTGTCCCAGATGTGTCCTATCTTTCACCCAAACCTAAACATAATTTAACAAACAATTAAAAAGTTCCCAACATTTTCAGCTTTATAATGGGGTGCAGGAGAAGGTCAGTGCAGAGGAGGGGGTCAGTAGTCTCCCTTCTGCTAACAAAATTCCAGAACCCCCACTCCTGCCTTTGGATATACTGAGAAGATCAAAGCTACAATGCACTCCCCTCTCAATTGCTGTCAATTCCGCCTCTGCGTTTTTCTACATCCTCATCTTCAACTCTCAGTCTTGTCTGCAAAATTGGGAGAACAAACAACTACTAAGAAGCATCCGCCATTGATGAAGGAAGAACACAGCCTTCTTCCTAAAGTTCTTGGTCTTCTGTCTTCCTCCCTATTCATCCACCACCCTTCCCTGCTGTCTTACAAGTTGCCACTCTAGCATCCCAAATACTCTCTCCAAAGCCTATGGTTCTTCGTTTCCCCTTCTTGCCACAGCCAAACTTTTACAAAGAGTTGTCTAGAGTCTGACTCTCCAACAGTGGACAGAAAGTGCAACACATGTGTGAGATTTGCAGGGACAGAGATGAGGCTGCTCCCACCTGTGGCATCTGGTCTGCGGTGCCAGCTGAGGAAAGAGGGATGAGTCACACCCAAGGAAGACAGTCCTGGCACAGCGCTTAGACACCCTATTGGGAACCCCTAAGCCAATGTCACTCCTCCCTTATTTTTATCACCACTTTCCTCCACGGACACCAATAATGTAATTGCTGAATTCCCAAGCTCCTCTTGACAACTCCATCTTCTTCCCCCTCGCTGTGACATCTAACACTGAAGGCCACGCCTCCTCCTTCTTCCCCTCCAGATCCCAAGTCACAGCTGGTACCAAAGCTCTTCTCCCACCCTGATAAGTGCATCTTCCTCTCCGTCAGCTCACTGAAGGACAGCACCTCTCTCCCTTCTCTCCTCCTCCCTCCTACACCATCCAGCTGCAGCAGTTCCAACTATCCCTCAACATCCCCTCACACCCAAAGTCTCCAACGAAACTCAGCAGTTCCCCCCAAATGAGAGGCTCTCACAGACCTTCGTGATTGCCAAAATATTCATGAGCATCTGTCCAGCCCTGGGGAGGCCAGGAGGGAAGGCAGGGGCAAGACATTGTTCCCCCAGTCACCCAGGCTCAGACACCAAGAGTAAACCATGACATCAGTCACTTTCTGCCTCCAGGACCCCTCCTCCCAGCACAACCATTCTCTTCCATCCTACTTTTCCTTTCCATTTGGATACTAGTAAACACCTCCCCACTGGACGCCTGTGAGTCTTCTCGCTGTTCTAGCTTCACCTCTCCAATCATTAGTATCTTTCTAAGCACATGTATGAGTCACATCACTTCCCAGTATAACTTTTGAGGATTCTCAGTTACTTCCTAAATAAGACCAGGTACTTTACTGGCATTCAAAGCACTCCAAGCCCCAACCCCTTCCCCTTCCATGCAAATGGAATAACTTGTATCACCCCAAATATCCCTTAACTTTTCATTTTGCAATTGTGATGCTGGTTTCTACTCCGTAATGGGAATGAACCAAAAAAAAAAAAAAAGGACTTCCATTTTTCACCCTAAGAACCTCTGTATTGTTTAATTTTTTATAATTAACAAGAATTCTTTTGAATGAAAGAATGACTGAGTTTCAGGGACTAGCTTAAAACAAGTTCCTCTACTTGCCTTCTTAATCAAGTCAGTCCAGAGCCATTTTTATAGTCTCTTTATTCTGAAAATTCTTCTCTGGACATTAATGACGCCTAACAAAGACTTCCTATTATAGAGCTTTGTGCTAAAACTAAGTCTTCCTAATTCAATTTTTAAATCCTTTAGGGCAAAGCTGGGTCTGATTCATCCTATCTTGCACAGTCCTTTTAGCCACTGCCTATGACAGAGCCTCAAGTAAACATCAAATGAAGTGAGATCTTAATCTTAAGGATGCCAATCTGAATTCCCCCAGTTCAGCAATTGAAAGCTGTCTTCAAATTGTAGTATAAACAAGATCTTTGCACTTTAGACTTTTCAACAATTTAATCACTGAAATTCTTTTTTTATCCCACTTTTTTGGGTAACTTTTCATATCATGGTAAAGACTGAAACATTCAACATTTACAGCAGATTGTGTGTGCATTACAACTTTCCAAAATGACAACAAAGTCAGGAATTCCCTGACAGATTCATCCACCAAAGATAAAAGACTGTCAGGGAATTGTCCCTCCACAGTTTGTCACTAACGGTCACACCAGCAATACAAGTGCCAAAACTTCAGCCACAGAGACAGAGACCTCACAAAAGCTCATTCCATGTGAAAAGCCCTCATTAAACCCTGAGTTATATTTAGAAAAAAAATGGAACAGAAGTTATATTTAGATGAAATGGCTTAAAAGAATTTTACCAAAAGCAGCATGTTTATACTGATCTTCCCAAAGAAAAGGCTTTACTTAGCTTTTACATGTAACTTGTAAAAATTTCTCTGTGGGTTTCTCTATGTAAAAAAAATTCTCTATGTACAAAAATTTCTGCTTGGGTTTCTTTATGTCGAGAAAAAATAGGAATACCCAGTATATTGGCAAGACTGCTCATGGAAACAGTGGGATATGATGGACTTAAAAATAAGTACATAGGGCCTCTGGTGGTGCAAGGGGTTAAGCACCGCACTATGAAGCAATCCACAGCCTTTGCAGCACAAGTTGGATCCCCCGCCAGCCAGGGAGAAACCCACATGGCACAGCAGACCTCTCCTGACTCGCCTGCTGCTCCCCTCAGCAGTGTATTTCAGCCAGTCTGCCTGTTCTGTTCTCCACTTTGTCTCTGGTGAATCTTCTCACCACCCCACCCCCACCCCGCATCTCTGGCAGTAATACCCTAGCTCTTGTCTGCATAAATAAATAAATCTTTAAAAAAAAAAATAAGTACACATTTGAAGAGCAGAACAATTTCATGTAGAAATGTGAGACAAGATGGTTAAAGAAAGGTGCAAGCACTGAGCGATTGTGCAGCAGTGGCTCCTAAATTTATAAGCTGGACACAAAAACCATAGACTCCCTTTATAACTCTACTGAGATGTGTCCTTTTCCAAAACGTCATTAACTCTCCTGTTGTGGTCACAGTCAAACCATCTCTATCACTTTGTAGGTAGCTCACTGAACCACATTCAACATTTTCTCTTCAGAGAAAATTAACCTTAAAGTATTTTTGACCTTCACTTTCTTCTGTGTTGACTTATATTTTCCTAACAAAATTTTAATCAACAGCACCGAGGTCATTTGGTCAACTTATGAAGACTTTTCATGAATGAACGTATCATTTTGGGGTGACTATTTGTACTGAGAAACGGCGTGTGGGTGTTATTCCTCTCTGCATAGGCCACAGTCCTCAGGGCTCCAATGAGAATGAATCACAGCACAGAGGCTTGGCACACACCCCAGGTTAAGGGGAACCTCTTCTCTAAAGAGCCTCAGGAAGAGGCCACTTCCCAGCCTCCCAGCCAAACCAGAGTGGAGGGCAAAGGTAATACACTGGGAAGAGATGGCTGGACTCTAAGACTGGCTAGCCCCCAGGTGTCCCTGCCGGAATTATGCCAGCGGATGAGGGTGCTACAGTTCAGTTACTTGCCATTCCTAGGGTCAATTAACACCCTGAAAACATCCCAGTCAATCCCTACTTTCACTTCTGGCTTGTATTTCCAGAAAGTGCGTTAGTGCAGCACTGACAGGTCTGCGAGCCGCAAAATCTACATTTGTAAAATATGGAAGTAAAATAAAAGAAGACCGAGTATACCAAATGAGCAACCAGCCCCTTTATTCCAGGTATCACCCCACTCCACAGAACCCTTCAGCCACCTCCACTCCATATGTACATTCATTTTACCAGGCTAAAAAGCCAACAGAGGGCCCCTTTGTGTCTAACGTTTGCCTACAGTGAGAATCACATTAATTATATAAATATAATCATGCAGAGGAAAAGCATCATCTCAACTCTACAATCTAGACAATCAGGTGCTTAGTCCTAGCTGCCCGTGATGATCAAGGAGAGTATCTAATTAGCAGGTTCTTATATCAATGAACTTTGTAACCAGGCAGGACTTACACAATGATAGACACATAAGGGGCACAGAAACAATGGGGAAATTGAACTTAATTCTGTAAGGGTAATTCATCAGGGACACAAGGGAGTGAGACAAGGCATGTTAAGTCTCTTACAAAGGGTCGACAACAAGAGTGACTATCCTTGGAGGCTACTCAGGCCTGAGCAGAGAACAGCTGCAGGGAGGAGCAGGGACTGTCAGATGCATGCAGAAGGTAAAGGCTGCCCCCCCCCCCCCCCCCCCCCGCCAGGAGAACTCCAAAAATCCCACATATCCTGGATTTGGTTATCAGGACTCCCCACCACCAGCAAGAAAAAGGCTTTGGAAGTTCCTAGGCAAAAGAACAGGCAAGGTGGCAAAAGGGAGGAAAGATGGTAGAAGGACGGAAGGCGGGGATTGTCCTACTTGGACTTTCCCCAAGGAGTGACAGATGAAAACAGGCACTTATCAGAGTCAGCATTCAGAGGAAGAATCAAAATGCCCTAAAGAAAAATGGGTAGATAGAAGGAATAGTCCTCTTGAGGAAATTAACTGGTCAATTTTGGGACTTTTCTCATGCCCTTTATCTGCACCAGGACCTGGCTCAGGGCTGACACAGATGTTAATGCCTCCCAGACTGCTCTTTCCAGACATCTAATGGTAAATGGAAATGGTAAATGCATCATCCTCTCTCACACAGTTACAGGAAACTTACCAAGACTTTCAGAGATAAAATACACCTGCAGACATGAAAGTGAATCAGTGAAAACCTAAGCAAGGTCAGAGCTTGTTTTGCACAACTTTCATCTTTTTTTTCCCTTAAAATACGAAGGAGAAAAGTAACAGGCAGATAGATGCCCACATCCAGCTTCTATTCAGGACTTGCTGGGGCGTTCCAAGCAGGGACAAAGTTTCAGGGTCTTCCCGGCTAGAAAGGAACATGTGGCCTGTGTGGTCCCACAACTCTCCCCCTTGGTCACAGCCCCTGTTCTCCACTCGCACAAACCAGGTTGCCTGCCAGGAGAGCACCACAGATGCCTCCGCTCTGCTCCAACCGCAGTACCCTGACAGCAGAGACCGCCCATCCAGCGCCGCGCGTTTTCAGGAGGCCTTTTAATTAGGGCATTATTTAAGACCAACTTGAGCATAAAGTGATTTTGCCAGGCTGCTCCTAAGACGACAACACCTCCCGCCCGGAAACCAAAGGCACTGGCAGGCACCGGGAAGCTGGGCGGGAAGCAGAGAGGACCACTGCCCGCGATGCCGCGCGCAGACAGCCTGGCACGCAGTGGGTGGGAAGGCACCCGCCCCCGAGCGACCGGCGGACCTGGCACCTGGGCAGAGGCCCTGAGGTGGGGTGGCGGCTCCGAGGACACAAAGGCCTCGCCGGCCCCGGGCTGCGCCTCTCGCGACGCGGGGGGCGGGAGTTTAGAGCCAGGGAGGGGGCGCAGGAATCCACCCTCATTTGCACGTCGTCTGGGGCCCGGTCAATTTGCTTAATCACGGCTCTAAATGCCAGCGCGCAGCACACAATGCGCGCCCATTAACAGGTTTAAAGTGTCGCAGCGCTCGCTTTAAATGAGAAAAGCCGGCAACAAAGGGGGAAAAAGCCAAGTTCCTCAACTTGAAGAATGCCTCGGGTCGCCCTCGAAATCATCTCGGCCAGTTTAAAATCCCGAGCTCCGCTGAAAAGTTGAGGCCCCCGCGCGAGGGCTGGGGGCGGGGAGAGGGGGCTGCGAACAACCCGCCACAAATACCAGGTTTCTTAGGGACCGAGTCGCAGCAGCCCAGGGAGACAGGAGTCCGGGCGATGTCGCCAGCCCGGCTCCCCCAGCCCATTACCCAGCTGCCAGGGAGAGCCCACCGAGATCCAGGAAGGAAACCGGGACCCTCCCCCCGAAAAGGCCGGCACCCATCCAAGTTCTCCTTTAAAGCGAGCCAGGACTCCTGGAGGCCAAGAAAGACCCCAGGAGCGGACACCAAATTCTCTCCCCAGCAGAAAGGGAGAATCAGGGGGAACTTCACTCTCCCGCGGGCGCGGGCCGGAGCAGCTCAACTTCGCAAACAAGTTCTGCCCGGGAACCTCACGGGCTCCCCATCCCCCACCCCGTGGAGAGCCCAGGGGCGCATCCCGCCCGCCGCGCCTCCCACCAGCCACGACGCAACGCGAAAGGCACTCACCGTGCGCGCTCCTCCAGGAGAAAGGGGTCCGTTGGGGAGGTACGGGCTGCTCAGGTCCGGGATCATCAGGAAGGGGTACCCGGGGTACGGGGGGCCCTTAAAGAACGCGCCGTCTTGGGGCCTTCTCACTGCGGGCGAGAGCGAGGCGGGGTGAGGTCCTGGCCCCCGGGACGGCGCCGCGACAGTGGCCTCCGGCCCCGAGCGCCCCCCACGCGCGCCCCAGGACGGCCGCGGCCAGGCGGGGCGGAGAGCGGGGCGCGGCCCCGGGGGCCGGGGGGCCGGGGCGGCCCGAGCGGAGCCGCCCAGTGCGCCGGGGTCCGGGGGTGGGGGCCGCCCGGGGCCGGCACGTACCTTCGGCGAAATAGTCCCGCGGCTTCTGGAAGGAGTCCCGGGCGGGCTGCGGGCGCCTCTCCGCCTGCGGAGGAGACACAAAGGCGAGGGCGGGTGAGCGGGCGCCGGGCCGGGGTCCCCCGGGATCCGCCGCGGGCGCCCCCTTACCTCCGAGTCCGAGCTGCTGCTCTGGTTCTCCGACTCGTTGACCAGGGACGACTTGACCTCGTCCAGGTCTCGCTGCGCCGAGGCGCTGTCGCTGCTCGGCTCCTGCTCCTCGCCCCCCTCGTCCTGGAAGGGGATCAGCTCGTCGTTCGCCCCGAGGTCGTCCCCGCCGCCGGCCGCCCCGGCGCCCGCCGCGCCGCCGCCGCCCCCCGCTCCGCCGCCGCCGCCGAGCTGGGGCATGGTGGGGCCGCGGGCCGGGGCCGCCGCGCTCGGCGCCCCTCGCCGCCCGGCCCGGCCCGGCGCCCCTCCCGCCCGCGCGCTCGCCGGGCCCGCTCGGCTCGCCGCCGCGGCGGCTGCAGCAACAAAGTTTGACAGGGCGTGGCCCGGCGGGAAGCGGAGCCGGCTCGGCCGGGCCGGGGCGGGGGCGGCTCCGCTCGGGCCCCTCGGGCAGGACCGAGCCCAGGGCTCCCCAACTCGCCGCCGCCGCCTGCTCCGCCGGGGCGTCCCAGCGCCTGGCCCGCCAGGGAGGGGCGAGCGGAGAAGGAAGGAGGGACCGCCGGGCTGGGCAGGGGGGCCGGAGGGAGGAGCCCCGGCTGCAAGCTGACACCCGCGCCTCGCAGCTCCCGGAGCGCCGCGGCGCGCACACACACTCACTTTCTCGCCCGCGCCGCCCGCTCGCACCTTCCCGGGGCTGCGCCCCCCGCAGCGGGCGCCGCGCGGACCCCCGACTCGCCCCGGCCCCCTCCGCTGCGCCTCACCCCGCGCCCCGGCGGCCCGCTCCCACCCTCGGGCGAGCCGCTGGAGACCGCCCCCAACCCCGAGGCATCCCCTAACTTTCTTCCAACCAGCCCCCAGAACTCTGCAGCGGCTGCTCGCCTCCCACCGCGGCGGCGACGGGCGGGCGGCACTGCCCCCTTGCGGGCGCTCTCGGGGCGCACAGCCCCGCTTTGGAGAGCGGGATCCCGCGGGGTCCCGGGGCCCTCGCGGGAGGGCAGGGGAGTAGAGGTTTGGGGGAAATTTATGACATCCTGTGATGCTGAGCGCCCTTCCGCGCTGCGTCCCTGCGGGGCTCCCGCGCCCCCCACGCCACCGCGCCCGAGCTGAGGCTTTCGACCTAGTCCAGGTGTTCGGGATGACCCCACCTTCGAAATCCAAAAAGATCACCTTCGCCCCAGAGTTCCAAACCCCCCTCCCCATGCAAGCCAAGTCTTTAATCGAATAGTTAGTTCACTGTCGGATTCAGGAAAGATTTGGATGGGTTTGGTTCGTTGCGAAGGTAAATTGCCTGCCCGGTGACCTCTGAAGCCGGTCACGAAGCTGCCGCGGTAGCCAATGAGCACAGGAGAAAAACCCAGCCCGCCTGTGAAGTTCACCTTAGATATCATCCCTCTCCAGGTTTGAAAAAGTGGACCTTGTATCGGCCACAGCGGGGAAGTGTTGGTGAGAGTATACATTTTAAAAGCAGGCTGGAATAACGAAACACAACTCACCGTTCACCTCTGGGCAAAGTCACAAATGCAAGGAACTTCAGAACAGCAGGACGTTGGTAAAATGAGTTTTAGTCTCATTTTACTTAGGGTTATTTCATTCTGGTTTTTCTTTCTAGTCTCTGCAGCAACGAGCTCAGTAGAATGAGACTCCTACATAGGTGGAGCCTAGAATGATTTTGGAGAAACACACCTAAATGAAAGGTCAGTGCATTCATTCTTCAAGTTTTGTGTTTTGTGTCAAAAATCACATATATTTGTTTGTGCAAAAAAGTTTAAGAAGATATCCACCAAATTATTATTTTTAAAAAAAAAGTAGTTCTGATCAGGGATATGTAAAAGGAGAGGGACAGTTTTGCTTTCTACTTGCTACACATTTTATTGATTACAACAAGCACGTATGCCTTATCTGTTCTTTTTACACAATTAATAAATGAATACAGTCTCATAAAACTTTTTCAAACTATAGATCTATTTCAAGTAGTATCTTGAATAAAAGACATTTCCCGGGCCTCCCTGGTGGCGCAAAGGGTTAAAGCACTGCACTATGAAGCAATCCTCAGCCTTGGCAGCAAGAGTTCAATCCTCCGCCCGCCAGAAACCAACCCACATGGTGCAGCAGACCTCTCCTGACTTGCCGGTTGCTCCCCTCAGCAGTGTATTTCAGTCAGTCTGCCTTTTATGTTCCCCACTCTGTCTCTGGTGAATCCTCTCACCCCCTGCATCTCTGGCCTGCACCCCAGCTCTTGTATGCATAAATATATAAATCTTAAAAAAAAAAAAAGACATTTCCCCTCAGGACACAGGATCCTTCCCACATGTCCCTCCAGATGACCACTGTTACTGTCTTGGTGTATAAACTTCCAGACACTTTCCTAGACACTAATACACAGGTTAGCATATTTACAAATATTCAGTTTTACTTTTACATAAATAGAATTGTTCATTCTATTGTGTGATAGTTCACTTTCATACATATTTAAGTCATAAGGTTTTTCTTGTGGTCCATTAATATATATATAAAGCCTATTGCATTAGTTCCATGGTTACTCTAACAAATCACCACAAACTTGGTAGCTCAAAACACCAGAAATGCATTCTCTCGCTGTTCTAAAAGCTGGAAGTCTGAAGTGATTTTCATTAAATCAAAATCAAAGCATTGGCAGGACCACATTCCCTCCTAAAGGGCTAGAAAGACTATATTCCTTGCCTTTTCCAGCTTCTGGAGGCTGCCACCACTCCAGTTTTCTGCCTCTGTGGTCATATTGCCTTCTCATTCGTGTCAAATCTCTCTCGCTCCTTCTTTAAGGAAGGACACTTATGTCATTTATAGTCCACCCAAATAATCCTGTATAATCTACCCAGGTCAAGATCCTTAACTTAATTACATCTGCAAAGAACCCTTTTCCTTGGCAGGTAACATTCACAGCTTCCTGGGATTAGTACAGTGGATTTATGTTTGGAAGTGAGCCATTATCAGCCTACCACACCTATCAGCCTGGAAGAAATGCATATTGAATCTGAGTAGAGATACCATTTTTATATATCAGATTGGCAAAGGTAGAAAAGAACAGCAACACTCAGCATTGGCCTTTATGCTGAGAAACATACAACTGCTAGGCATGCCATTGTATGAAATTCGTGAGGGGAAGTTTGGCAGTACCCACAAAAAGCATTTAAAAGTGTAAACGCTTTGACTCATCTATGTACTTCTAAGATTTTTTACTAAGGAAATAACCAGGTCCACAAGTAAACCTGTAGAAGTATGTCGCTCACAGTGAAAAGCTTGAAAACAGTCTCAATGTCCTCAAATAGGGAGTTGTTAAATAGAATCATGATGCATTCATTCAGAGGAATGCCATGACATGGTGGAAGTATGTGTGTCAGCGTGCAAAGAGGTCATGAGAGTGAATGAATGTAACAGATTAAAATTAATATATAGCACTTCTGCTTCCCGTTCTGATGAAGTATTGATGTCAGAATGACACTTCTATAGAGAATAAATATAAATACTGGATAAAATACCAAAGGAGAAAAAAAAATAAAGAATTCATGGGACAGGGCCTCCCCTGGTGGCGCAGCAGTAGAGCGCTGGGCTGTGAAGCTGCCCGCAGCCTCTGCAGCACCAGTTCCATCCCCGGCTGCCAGCGAGGGTCCCACGTGGTGCAACAGACCTCTCCTGCCTCTTGCTGCTCCCCTCAGCCCTCAGCAGTGTATTTCGTCAGTCTGCCTGTTCTGTTCCCCGCTCTGGGTCTGGTGAATTCTCTCACCCTCCCGCGCTTCTGACTGTACCAAGTGCTTGTATAAATAAATTAATTAATTTTTAAAAAAATTCATGGGACAAGCAAAAACATTAAGATGATAGGTTAAAATCAAATGTATAGGGCCTCCCTGGTGGTGCAGGGGTTAAAGACACAGCGCTATCAGCTATCACCAGCCACTGCAGCACAAGTTCGATCCCTGGCCAGGGAGATGACCCACATGGCACAGCAGACCTCTCCTGTCTCCCCTGCTTGCTCCCCTCAGCAGTGTATTTCAGTCAATCTGCCTGTTCTGCTCCCCACTCTGTCTCTGGTGAATCCTCTCACCCTCGCCCCCACATCTCTGGCCTGCACCCCAGCTCTTATATGCATAAATAAATAAAATAAATCTTTTTTAAAACCAAATGTATCAGTAATTATATATATTTTAAGATTTATTTATTTATGCATGCAAGAACTGGGGTACAGGCCACAGGCGTGAGGGGTGAGAAGATTCACCAGAGACAGAGTGGGGAATAGAACAGGCAGACTGACTGAAATACACTACTGAGAGAAGCAGCGGATGAGTAAGGAGAGGTCTGCTGCGTCATGTGGGTTGCTCTTTGGCCGGGGATCAAACTCGTGCTGCAGTGGCTACGGATAGCTTCACAGGTTGCGTCTTAACCCCTTGCACCACCAGGGAGGCCCCAGACAATGTATTTTTAAGGAGAGTAAAGAACAGTATAACAAAGAGGAAGCACCAGATATTACACATGTTAGCATTTAATAAGTAAATGACATGAACAACAGTGCTAACAAATTTGAAAATTTATTTTTTAAAGATATAGTTATGGGCCTCCCTGGTGGCACAGCGGTTGAGCACTGGGTTGCGAAGCTGCCTGCAGCCTCTGAAGTGCCGGTTCGATCCCCGGCTGCTCCCTGGCCACCGGAGGAGGGTCCCACATGGCGCGCAGACCTCTCCTGCCGCCCACTGCTCCCCTCAGCAGTGTACTTCAGTCCTTATGTCTGCTCTGCTCCCCGCTCTGGCTCGGTGAATTCTCTTACCCTCCCGTGCTTCTAACTGTACCCAGTGCTTGTATAAATACATAAATCTTTAAAAAAAAAAAAACAGTTATAAAAAAAAGATATATTTATTTATGCATACAAGAACAGGGGTACAAGCCAGAGGTGTAGGGGATGAGAGGATTTGCCAGAGACAGAGTGGGGAGCAGAACAGGCAGATCTACTGAAATACACTGTTGAGGGGAGCAGCCAGCACGTCAGGAAAGGTCTTCTGCTCTATGTGGATCAGCTCCCTGGCAGGGATTGAACTCATGCATGCAGTGGCTGCAGGCAGCTTCACAGTGCTGAAGTCTTAACCCCTTGCTCTATCAGGGAGGCCCAAATTTGAAAATTTAGATAAAGGGGAAAACTCCTTGAAAAACTCAACTTCCATATGATCCAGCAATTCCATTCCTAGGTATTTACCCAAAGGACACAGAAACATCAATTCCAAAGAGCACCTGCACCCCTGTGTTTATAGCAGCACTGTTTACAATAGTTAAGTTTTGGAAACAACCCAAATGCCCAAAAATAGATGACTGGATCAAGAAGATGTGGTACAGGGCTTCCCCGGTGGCGCAGCGGTTGAGCGCTGGGTTGCGCTGCAGCGTCGGTTCGGAGGAGGGTCCCACATGGCGCGCAGACCTCTCCTGCTCCCCTCAGCAGTGTACTTCGGTCCCTCTGCCTGCTCTGCTCCCCTTTCTGACTCTGGTGAATTCTCTCACCCTCCCGCGTTTCTGACTGTACCCAGTGCGTGTATAAATAAATAAATAAATAAATAAATAAATAAATAAATAAATAGCAAAGTCTGCGAAAAACAACATTTAAAAAAAAGAAAGAAGAAGATATGGTACATATACACCATGGAATATTACTCAGCATTCAAAAAAGAGAAACACATGCAATTTGCAGTAACATGGATGGCGCTGGAAGGGATCATGCTCAGCGAAATAAGCCAGAAAGAAAAAGAAAAATACCGGATGGTCTCACTCATAGCAGGAATCTAGAAAACTTAAATAAGGGACCAGGAAAATGAATAACTATAAGAAAGAAAATATCAAAATCAACAAACAACTATGAACCAGAGACGCTCTATGGGGGATGGGGAACAGGGAGGGGAGGGATTGTGGTCAAAATAAGGGGGTCGCAATTGTATGGGGAATATAAAAATTAAAAAAAATTATATTAAAAAAAAAAGAAAAACTCAACTTACCAAAACTGACACAAGAAATGAAAACTCTGAAGAGTTCTATTTTTATGAAAGAGTGGAACCAATAATTTAAAATTTTCCCACAATATAACTCCCAGCCCAGTTGCATTCACAGATTAATTCTTACAGAATTTTAAGGAATAAACACAACCTATTATGAGTTAATTTGTGATACCCCCCCAAAAGGACATGTTAAAGTTCTAACCCCCAGTATTTCAGAACATAATTTCATATGGAAATAAAATTTCTGTTCTGAAATGACATCACAAAAGAGTAAGAAGGCAAACAGTAGCCTAGAAAACAATATTTCATTACACATATGACAAGACTCCAATCCAGAATATATAGAGAACTCATACAATTCCATAAAAAGACAGATAACGCAAGAGAAAAATAGACAAAAGGCTTGAATAGTTACTTCATGAAAGAGTATATCTGAATAACCAAGAAGCATTTGAAAGGTAGCCAACACAATTAGTCATCGGGAAAATATAAATTAAAACCATAATGAGTTACTAATATACGCCCACCAGAATGACTAAAGTTATTAAAATATATATTAGCAATAGCAGATATGGTTATGAATGTGGCGCAATGGAACTATTGTATACTACTGGGATGTTGGGGGTGGGAGTTATAAATTTGTATGACCATTTTGGAAAACTAATTGGAATTATCTACTGAAGCCCATGACCCAGCAATTACATTCTTAGGAATGGAGTGAGCAAGTTCTCAAAGAATAGAGAGCAGTGTTCCAAGCAGCGTTGTTTGTACTAGCCAAAAACGTGAAGCCAACCAAGTATCCCTTGACCAAAGAACAGATACATACAATGTGATATAGTATCACAGAGCAATTCAAAAATTTTAAAAAATATTGCTACATGCAAAGACAATGATGGATCGCACAGAAATAATGGAAAACAAAAGAAGCCAGACAGATCAGAGTACAAACCATATGATTCCCTTCATATGAAATTCAAAAACAGACAAAGCTAATCTTGGTATCAGACTAGGAAGAACACGGTTTGTTCTTAGTGCGTTCAGTTTGTAAAAAGCTATCGGGCTGTGCGCTGACACTCTTGCACTTTTGAATATGTTTGCCTTCAATAAAAAATTTACTTATATAACCATGTTTCCTCCTCTCTGTTTTCTGTTTCTGGATGATGCACAGTTCTCTCAATTGCCATTGGCTGCAAACTTCAGTCATTTTGATGATTTCCCTTTCCTCAGTATGCAAGTTCTCCTGCACTCGAAAATCTTAGAGCCCCTAATCCTTCTCTTCAATGATTCCCTTTGCCCCCCGCAATTCAGATCAAGCCAAAACAACTGCTTTAGCCCTTTAACTACTTCCCTCCCTCTAGTCACTCCCGGCCAATCTATTCTGCAAGTCAACTCAGTGTAAGATTTTGCCCTCGGACAATGCATACATGTATTTAAATGTGACTCCCAGCTCAACATAGTGTATTGATGCCAAGTTATTGATACAGACATGGAGGCAAGAGTTTAGAGGTGCTCAGTAAATACTTCCCCTACTATGATGTAAGTTCCACGAGAATGGGGTGTCTTGTTTTACTTTTTTTGTTCATTGCTGTTTCCAGTGCCTCCTGGCCCATAGTAGGTACACAATAAATACTTGGTGAATAAACAAATGAATGACAATAGCACCCATTGTTATTATTTCCATGATTCTATAATGCCTGAAAACTTTCTCCAAGGCATAAGTTCATTTATACATTTGCTCATTAATTCAACAGCTATTGACAGAGTGCTAAGTACGCACAGGACTTGATCTGTGCCCTGGGGAATTTGCAATCTGTCAGGGAGGTAAATCAGGGAGAGTGGTGTCTACTGTGGTGGTGCTCAAGGACAGCACCAGCTGCTTCTCATTCTTATCTTCCCGTGACCCCATCTGGTTAAACTGCAGATCCCAGGGAGGACTCTGGGCTCCACTTCTGCCATTACTGCCATTCCTCACCCCTGACTTCTTGGGCCCTGTGTCTCCCTGACTTTCATGGCCTAGAAGGGAAAAGTTCACTTCAATGAGGTCAGGTGGAAATTTCCTGAAAAGAACTTTATTAGGAAATCAAGGTACAATGCTAACAACAAAAACACTGAAAAGACAAAAGCATAGAAATAGATGGATTTATAAAGCCTAGACTTTTCACCCCAAAATGCTGCCACCATGGTGGTCTTGAAAGATTTTAAATGCTTAGTGATACCAGATAGTTACAATTATACCTCATGAATGAAGTCTTCAAGGAAAATGAAAATGAAAATGTTTGTGTGGCAGTGGCAGGGGAAGTAGGTGATTTCCCTTTCTTTTTTTTCAAAATGTCCTTTGTGGGCCTCCCTGGTGGCGCAAGGGTTTAAGCACTGCACTGTGAAGCAATCTGCAGCCACTGCAGCATGAGTTTGATCCCCCAGCCGGCCAGAGAGCTACCCACATGGTGCAGTAGACCTCTCCTGACTCATCCGCTGCTCCCCTCAGCAGTGTATTTCAGTCAGTCTGCCTGATCTGTTCACCACTCTGTCTCTGGTGAATCCTCTCACCCCCCATATCTCTGGCCTATGCCCCAGCTCTTGTATGCATAAATAAATAAATCTTAAAAAAAAAAGACCTTTATTATTCTCTTGATGACATTAAGGCAATACTTAATAATAGTAACACAAAAACCCACAGAGCATGAACATAGTGGGAATGAAAACTTAGAAACTGCTCCCAAGTCCAATTTGATGTTATATTTGATAAATGTAAAATTAGAGTTACGTTCTAGTAAGTATGTGTATATATAGTTATACTAGAAAGTAAATATGTATATATACATACTTATATAAGTATATATATACTTATATGTGTAAGTATATATATGTATATGTGCATATGTGTAATATATACACATATACACATATATATACACACACACATAGATATACTAAGTTTAAATTTGTATTTCTTTTTGTTCATTTTAGCATCATTTGCAAACTAACAAATTATAAGGCACACCAATGTTATTATTCTAATCTGGGATAACTTCCTGATAATATACCATGAAAGGAAGTAGTGAGGGTAGTGCGGGCATGGAGATTTGTTCTGTTTGGTGATTGAATTTTTTTTTTTTTTTTTTTTAGCCTTGGCGTCCTCTCACAGAACATTAATTACCTAGAGAGAGTTTTTCCCAGCTTGCATGTTTTGGGTAACCACTTTTGAGGAAATCAGTATTTCTTCCAGGGACCCAAAAGTTTCCTGGCATAACACCAACTTAGTATGGAAGTCTACATTTGAAGTTCTGTTCGCAACTATTTACGACAAATCTGCTACAGTTGTGATGAATTTTTCCATTTATGTCATTTAGACTTTCTGCAAATATGAAGTTAAATCACTCAATGGATGGGTTAAGATATGAGCAATAGTACACAGCCTACTCATCCTATGAGTGAAAGAATTTTCCCATCTATAAAAATCCTATGATTCATCCCAATAAATGGTTACTAAACATTCTTTGGGTTTTAAAAATAAAGTTGTGCAATAAACCCATCCTTCCTGTTGTTCTCAGGATGGGGAACATGGTCAATCAAAAGTTATGAGGATTTGAGTTTGCCTTTGGGTTCTGCTCATCACTGGATAAGTCAACTTAATAAGTTGAAACCTTGATTCCCTCATCTATGAAACAGGAACAGAACAAAACCTGTCTGGTCTTAATGATGCAGAAAAAAAAAGATGTAAAGGATACTTTTGGTCCAATTGGAGAAATTTGAATATGTTTGCGATCTAAAGAAGATGACAATTAATCAAAGTAATACTTACTAGTTAATACATTCCTGCACAAAGTTAATTTTCCTGATCAATTTGTGTTTTTGGCAAAACTGTATGTTTCATTTCTTTTTCTTTGATTTTGAAAGAGAAGATGTCACTCTTGTACTTTCCTTTAATCGCCCTTAAAAATGATTCCAGTAACTTGAAGTGAGATACTCCTCACCACACACACACACCCCTAGTTTTAATAAAGAGAATTAGATTTTGTTGCTCTATAATTAACCAAATCTGGTATTAAGTCTCCAATCTCATTTCTTGTCATCTTTTGGTTTTTAAATAGCATTCATTAATTATTATTCTTCCAAATTATGAAAGTAATATTGGCCAGATTAAAAAAAAATAACATCTGAAGCAATACCCACCAAGCAGTGAGCAATGCTATTTTCTGGAGATGAGCTAATAAATAACTACTTACCTGTAATATACATACATTTATTAGGTTCATCAACAAGATTTCACATATTGAAAAACATTTGTCCTTATTATAGAAAATGGAAAACTCATAACATGTAGAAAGAAGAATGAAAGATAAAAAAATATGTTGCAGAATTGATCTGCACAAGACAAGTTGGCCATGGTTGGTAGTAGACATCACAGGATTTACCTCACACATTATTGACCCAAAACACTGGCCAGGGTAGCTGCCATGCCTCCTAAGGGGACCCCACCAAGCTGCAGCCACAAGTGTACCCCAGAGCAGGTGCCATACTCCTGCTTCTTTGCATCATTAACTCCTGACTCAAAGTCCACAGTGGCTATGTCTCTTGGTCAAAGTCTACTCATACATCTTGTATCACAGCTGCAAAGGAGACTGGGAGAGTGAATGCTACAAGAGCAGTCTTAGGTCAGACTCCTAGAAACAAGAGTCTGAGATTTGTGTGCAAATTTGTTGGGTAATAGTCTCAGGAACAACATCTGTAAGAGAGCAAAAGAGACTGGGTTGGGTTAGATGGAAAAGTTGAACTGCAAAGTGGTTGCAACAGAAGACTAAGTCTATCCCCCAGAGAAAGATTGGAGCTGGAATATTCCTTTAGACTTGCCCCAAATTGAGGCAGGAGCCAGACCTTTGACCTGGATTGACTAGACATTGAACATGGGCTGCCATCAGAGTAGGGGCACAATTTTGCCAAGGCAGCTCTTTTTTGCCCAGAGTATCTTCTAGAGAAAGATTCAGCTGTGAGTCATTGGCAGTCAACACTCGTGGCAGTGAGGAAATAAGTGTCTCAGTCCTATTAGGGGAATTCTGTGTGGCATAGCATAGCACAATATTCCTTGCAATAATTGGACTTGCTTTCTTTGTTCACCCCATTGGGGAACAGGTTAGAGGTTCTAAATGATCATTCCTGGGAAAACTTTTGAGAGGAAGGTTGTTAGTAGGACAAACTGCAGACCTCACCTCCTCAACTGGTTTTGAGGCACAATATCCCTCCTTTAATACATGTCCTATTCTGGAATTCTAGATTTCGCTCATCTTCAATACAGATGTGTGGAGACACTCATTACTAAGTGGTGTGAGCCCATGGTCAGTGTGCCCTTAGCATGTGACCACTGTCCTTGTCTTTACCACAAATAATGGGCAGGACGTACTAAGACATTTCTCAGTGAATCACTTGGGTGCAGAATGCATCTTTCCCTAACTCCACTGAGTGACAGAAAGCCTATCTTGATCACCATGAGTTAGTTACCCACAACAGTATGGTGATTCCTTTTCTTTCTTGCTAGTCTCCTGGCACAAGTTGCCCAAGGTGACTGGGCAGTAACTATAGGGAACTCTTACTATGTCTCTTGGCAGAAGTATTCCTCTCTGGGAACCAGTATCTTCAGAACTTAAAATTTCTCAGGTTTTATTTGCTGAAAATCTCTAGAACAGAAAAAAAAAAAAAAAGCTCAAGGGGACCAATGGGAGTGATGGACAATGGGGTTACTCTTATTTAAGTTCTTTGGTTTCTTTTTTTTTTAAAGATTTATTTATTTATGCATACAAGAACTGGGGTGCAGGCCAGAGGTGTGGGGGGGTGAGATTATTCACCAGAGACAGAGTGGGGAACAGAACAGGCAGACTGACTGAAATACACTGCTGAGGGGAGCAGCGGGCAAGACAGGAGAGGTCTGCTCCACCATGTGGGTAGCTCCCTGGTGGGGAATTGAACTCGTGCTGCAGTGGCTGTGGACAGCTTCACAGGTTTCGTCTTAATCCCTTGCACCACCAGGGAGGCCCCTATGTTCTTTGGCTTCGAAACTCATAGTGTGTCCATTCTGGACACAATACCATAGAATGGTCATTGATTTAGGCTGTATCAATATATTGCACACAGAGGATGATGCCCTGCTCCTGTTGAGTATCATCTCTAAGGTACTACCTCAGCTATGCCTACGAAAGGCTCCCCATCCTTTATTAATACAGAAGCTTCTGAGTGATGTGGCGTGTGATAGGATTAATGGATCCCAGTGTTATGTGGCCATTACCACACCTCCCTTGCTGCAAGCTGGGTTTCTGTTCAGAGGTGATGTTATAACTCTGTATCACTTGTTGATCAGTCTGTAAGTTTGTCATATGGCGTGTTGTCCAAGCAAGACTAGATCTACAACATCTACGAAATCTACTTAAGATGTAGCAATGTTCTTCCCAGATTGGAAGGGGCTGATAATCAGCTTGGCACTAAGTGGTTGGTTGATCTCCCTGAGGAATGACACTGTTGGGGACCCAGCATCACTTGCTGCTTCTGGTACATTGGTAGCAGCTAGATCAGCCTTGGTGGATGGGAGCTCATGATGCTAAGCCTGTTCATAACCTCCATCCCTGCCATGGTGACTCTTCCTTTCCTTAGCTGATTGCGCCAGCCTCCGCCGGGTGGGCCGTAACAGAGGCTGGTTGACATCAGCTGCCTGAGTCATTCTATTTGGTTGTCTGGTGGCTTTTCAGTAGGTGGATACTCTCATGTGTCATTGAAATGCAGTTCAGAGATATGCACACATTAAAAAAAAAAGATTTATTTATTTTTGCATACAAGAGCTGGGGTGCAGGTCAAAAGTGCGGGGGGTGAGAGGACTCACCAGAGACAGAGTGGGGAGTGGAACAGGATGGCCTGCTAAAATACACTGCTGAGAGGAGCAGCCGGGGAGACAGCAGCAGCGCCATGTGTATCACGTGGCTCTGGCTGGGGATGGAACTCATGCTGCAATGGCTGTGGATAGCTTCATAGTGCTGAGACTTAACACCTTGTGCCACCAAGGAGGCCCGATATTGACACTTTTTGCCCACTTCTTTAGCTCCCTCAGTACCAGGAGTTGGCAAACTAAATCCCACAGTCCAAATCCACCCACTGCCTGTTTTGTAAATAAAGTTTTATGGGAACGAAGTCATGCTCATTTATTTTCATATTGTCTATAGCTGCTTTTTTTTTTAAGATTTATTTATTTGTTTATTTATTAAAGATTTATTTATTTATACAAGCACTGGGTACAATCAGAAGCGCAGGAGGGTGAGAGAATTCACCAGAGCCAGAGCGGGGAGCAGAGCAGGCAGAAGGACCGAAGTACACTGCTGAGGGGAGCAGCGGGCGGCAGGAGAGGTCTGCGCGCCATGTGGGACCCTCCTCTGGTGGCCGGGAGCAGCCGGGAATCGAACCAGCGCTGCAGAGGCTGCGGGCAGCTTCGCAACCCAGCGCTCAACTGCTGCGCCACTGGGGAGGCCCATATAGCTGCTTTTGACTACAATAAAAAAAGAGGAGTATTTGCAACAGCAATCATATAGGCTGTAAGACTAAAATATTTGTTCTGAACTTTTACAAAAAACCTTGCAGACTCTTGATCTATGTGCTTCTTTCCACTATTTCTTGCCCTCAATCTCTCAATCTTTTTCCTTTCAGGTCCTTGATCAATTAAGTCATTTGCCACTGCCTTCAAGTCTGTCTATTTTTACCTTGGGCCATTTCTCTTTCCACACAAAGTAGATGACCAGATGTCCCACCTACAGCTCTGGTCACTGGGAGGCTTTCTCCTTAACACTCTTTCCTTCTTTTTTTTTTTTTTTTAAAGATTTATTTATTTTTATACATGAACCAGGGCACAGGGCAGAGGCGCCGGAGAGTGAGAGGATTCACCAGTGACAGAGCAGGGAACAGTTCGAACAGGCAGACTGACTGAAATACACTGCTGAGGGGAGGTCTGCTGCGCCATGTGGGTTTCTCCCTGGCTGGCCAGGAATTGAACTCGCACTGCAGAGGCTGCGGACAGCTCCACAAACGCTGCGCTTAACCCGCTGCGCCACCGGGAAGGCCCTTAACACTCTTTCAGGGTCACTGCTGATGAGAAAGTCTGTATTAACAGTCCACTTTTGACTTATACCCACATATCAAGGCCATTCATTCAGAATCAGCCTTGGCCTTTTGTCTCCTTCATTAGTAATTCCAGACAAATACATGTGGTCTAGTCTACTTGCTCATGTAGCTTACTTTAGCTTCTAGCTTTACGTGATATGTCCTCCTTCCATTTCATAATAATTGCCGATGGGCTCTCTCAGCCTTATGACTGTATGGGTCTGATAGAAACCAGCTCATGATGGCAGTTCAGGCCATGTGACTTCCTGATGGCCCATAGATGTGTGTCTTGTCTCAATTATGGCCCAAGAGCAAGCCAGGAGCTGTTGACTGAATAGCATACAGTTGTCTTGGGTTAGCATTCTCTCCTAACAGGTCTTTTTTCACCATAGAATTCTCTACTATCACAGTCTCCTGGATTACATGGCTAAAATGGCACAGACCAGGTACAGAGCTGTTTCTTGGTATGGGCCTTCCTCAAAAGTGTTAGCTTTCCATGTTAGACCAGATAGAATTAAACATACTATCTCCAGAACCCAACAGGCTATCAAATACCATTCTTATTTCTCAAGGGGTTCTGGTAGGTCCCAGAATTCTCTTAGAAACAAGAGTCTAAATCCTAATCTCTTAGGATTTATCTCTCATTCTTTAGATAGCATGTATGACACACTTGCCATTTCTTGCTCACATGACCCAATTAGCACGATTTATTGATGTAATGGACCAATGTGATATTTTCAGGAAGTTTAAATAGTCCAAACCCATTTGTACTATATTGTGATTGTGTCCTGGATTATTAAAATATGCCCACAAATTCTTTAACATTCTTTTTTTTAAAAAGATTTATTTATGCATATAAGAACTGGGGTACAGGCCAGAGGTGTTGGGGTGTGTGTGAAAGGATTTACCAGAGACAGAGTGGGGAGCAGAACAGGCGGATCCACTGAAATACACTGCTGAGGGGAGCAACGGGCAAGACAGGAGAGGTCTGCTGCTCCATGTGAGTCCCTTCCCTGGCAGGGGATCAAACTCATGTTGCAGTGGATGCTAATAGTTTCATAGTGCTGAAACTTAACCCCCTGCACCACCAAGGAGGCCCCAATTCTTTCATATTCTTTACTTCAAGTAGTGGAGCCTAATTTCTCACCCCACGTAGATCACATGTTCTTGGGGAAATTAGCTACCATATTATAAGGACAATCAAGCAACCAAGGGAGAGGCCCATGTGATGAGGGACTGGGGCTTTTGTCAATACCCTTGGGATGGTCTCACTCATAGCAGGAATTTAGAAAACCTAAATAAGGGACCAGGAAAAAAACTAATTATAATAAAGTAAAAATGAAAATCAACAAGCAACTATAAACCAGAGACACTTTGGCAGTGGGGGGCGGGGGGTGGGACTTGTATATGGACTATAACCAAGATGAAAATGCATACATTGTGCAAAAATGAAAATGATGTAAAAAATATATAAAATAAAATAAAAATAAAAAAAAAATACCCTTGGTAATGAGCCATCTTGAAAGTGAATCTTCCAGCCCTCATTAATCCTTCAAACAACTGCGGGTCCTGGGGACATGCACCATCCAGCTAAGTTACTTCTGCATTTCTGACCTAGAGAAACTGACATATTATTGTCTATTCCAGATCTTCTGTGACATGGTGGCAAGGGACACCTACGTTCACATATGTGCAACCCTGAGTGTGAGGGATCTTGATCCATGGGAAATAAAAGATAAACATGTTTTTGCAAGCGAGAAAACATTAAAATTGTTTAAGGACCAATTGACAAACTGTGAAAAGATAACATAACACAAAGGTCTAGTATTTCTAACATGAAAAGTTCCTGACTTTTAAGTGGGAAAAAAAATATGAACACATAGTAGAAAAAGAAATGCAAATGGGGGCCTCCCTGGTGGCTCAAGGGGTTAAGACACAGCACTATGGAGCTGTCTGCAGCCACCGCAGCAGGAGTTGGATTCCCTGGGCAGCCTGGAAGGTGACCCACATGGCGCAGTGGACCTCTCCTGACTCGCCTGCCTCAGCAGTGTGTTTCAGTCGATCTGCCTGTTCTGTTCCCCACTCTGTCTCTGGTGATTCCTCTCACCTCCCGCATCTCTGGCCTGTACTCCAGCTCTTGTATGCATAAATAAATAAATCTTAAAAAAAAAAAAGAAATGCAAATGGCAAAGATATTCACTCTTTTTCACAATAAGGGAAGTGCAAATTAAAATGACTCTAAGATAATGTTTCTCCTCTATCAGATTGGCAGAAATTCAAAAGTTTGACATTCTCTGATGGTGAGATGCAGGGAGTCAGATTTAGTGTTGTTTGTGGAATGCAAAGTGATACAATCTTTATGGAAGGCAATTTGGCAATATATAGCAAAATTATGTATGTATTTATCCTTTGATTTAGCAATCCTACTTGTAGGAATCTATCCCAAAGATTCATTGATAAAACTATGAAACAAGATACAAATGAGGAGATTTATTGCAGCACTATTTGTAATAATAAAGAGTGTGAAAAATCCAACTGCTCACCAATAAGGGACTGATTGAATATTACATTCACACAATGGATATTATATCTTTGCAATAAGCAATATGAAGAAGCTCTATTGCCTATGAACTGATTGTATTTCCTTAAAATTCATCTATGAAATCCTACCCCCCATTGGGGTGGTATTTGAGGATGAGGTGATTTGAGAGGTAGTTAGGCTTAGATGAGACCATGGAGGGAAGCCGTCATGATGGGATTAGTACATTTATAAGACACCAGGGATCTTATGCTCTCTCCTCACCATAGGAGAACATAGCCAGTAGTTGGCCATCCACAAGCCAGAAAGAGAGCCCTCACCGGAAACCCACTGGGATGGCATTTTGATCTTAGACTCCCAGCCTGCAGAACTGTGAGAAAATTAATATCTGTTGGCATAAGGCAGCCAGTCTATGGCAATTTGCAGTGGCAGCCTATACTGCCTAAGACACTGACCTAAACTGGGTCGCTACATGCAAAAGAATGAAGCTTGACCACCACCTCACACCATACACAAAAATCAACTCAAAATGGATTAAAGAACTAGACATAAGACCTGAAACCATAAAATATATAGAAGGAAATATAGGCGAAACACTACGTGATTTGCACATCAAAGACATCTTTACAGACACATCACCCAAAGCAGTGATAGTGAAGGCAAAGATAAACAGCTGGGACTACATCAAATTAAAGAGCTTCTGCACAGCAAAAGAGACAATAACAAAAACAAAGAGAAACCCCACCAACTGGGAGAACATTTTTGCACCCAACACTAATGATAAAGGACTGATCACAAAAATCTGCAAAGAGCTGATGAGACTCAGCAACAACAAAGAAAATAATCCAGTCAAAAAATGGGTAGAAGAGCTAAAAAGAAACTTCTCTGAAGAGGAAATGCAAATGGCCAACAGACATATGAAAAAATGTTCAACATCACTTGTAATCAGGGAAATGCAAATCAAAACTACCATGAGATACCATCTCACACCAGTGAGAATGGCACATATTAAAAAAACTAGCAACAACAAATGTTGGCGAGGGTGTGGAGAAAAAGGAACTCTTCTGCACTGTTGGTGGGAGTGCAAACTGGTCCAACCACTGTGGAGAGCTGTGTGGAGATTTCTGGACCTACTAAACATAGAGCTTCCATATGATCCAGCAATTCCACTCCTAGGTATTAACCCAAAGGACACAGAAACATCAATTCCAAAGAGCACCTGCACCCCTATGTTTATAGCAGCACTGTTTACAATAGCTAAGCTTTGGAAACAACCCAAATGCCCAAAAATAGATGACTGGATCAAGAAGATGTGGTGCATATATACCATGGAATATTACTCAGCATTCAAAAAAAATAAACACATGCAATTTGCAGCAACATGGATGGTGTTGGAAGGGATCATGCTCAGCGAAATAAGCCAAAAAGAAAAAGAAAAATACCGGATGGTCTCACTCATAGCAGGAATCTAGAGAACTTAAATAAGGGACCAGGAAAATGAATATAAGAAAGTGAAAATCAAAATCAACAGAAAACTATGAACCAGAGACACTTTTTGGGGGGTGGGGGGCGGGAGGGGAAGGATTGGGGTCAGAATGGGGCGTTTGCAATTGTATGGGGGAATATAAAAATAAAATTTATTATTTAAAAAAAAAAAAAGACACTGACCTACCTCGATAGAGTGATTCCAGGGTATATTGCTAAATAGAAAAAAAGCAAGGTACAAAATAATGCAGAGCGGGCTGTGCTTTCGGTAAAAAAAAGTACGGCAATAGCATATATGAATGTAATTGCTGGTATTTCCATAAAGAAAAAAAGTGAAAATATAAATAGTTCCTACAGAGTAGTTTTTACTAATCTTTCTATTCCAGAGGAATTTTGAAATGATTCTTAGGTCTCAGGGAAACCTTGCACAAAAAGTATAATTGCAGTTCATGGTACATTAGCATGATCAGTAAGATGTAGGCAGAACCATCCAATAACCAACAATGTTCTCTTGAGTAGAGAATGCTGGTTTTTTTCCCTATGAATTATGCATTTTGCTTAATTTATTAGCACACTCTTTTTGTGTGGTTCCTCCAATCCACAAAGGATATCAACTTCAAATCAAGTGTGTCAGTTAGGTAAGGAAACCTTCAGTTTTTCCTTAACACAAATTTTTTTGCTTCTTTGAGAACTCACCAAATAGTGGCTGAGGCTGGTGCTGCGGGAGGGCCCAGAGGCCAGTGGGGGTGGGGGCATGGATGGACTCTGCCCTGGTGGGGCAGGAGCTCTTGCAGGCAAAGCCTAGGACTAGGAGTGCAGCCCTTCATGAAGTCAAGCTGCTTGGTCAAGGAGATCAAGTTCCTGGAGATCAGTCTCTTCTTTGCCTATCAAGGAATTGGAGATTACTGTTTTTTTTCCCCTTGAGACCATCCCTCAAGCATGAAGATTATGAGTGTGCAAAAGCAGATCCAAACTGAGCAGGTGACCAGGTCAAGACCTTCACAATGGGGATTATTAGGCAAACATGTTGATCTGGGTGTTAAGAGCTCCAAAGATGTAGCCGCTGCCATCCAAAGGGCTGTGATCCTGGTCAAGCACTCTGCAGTTCCAGTGCAGCAAGGCTCTGGGGGAATGAGAATGGCAAACCCCACACCTATCCCCTCAAGGTGACCGTCCAGGGGCTCTGTGCTGGTTGTACTGCCCCAGGAGCACAGCATCTCAGCCCACGAAGCTGTGCTGCTAGCAGGTCTAGATCACTGCTAGCCTCAGCCAGGGCTATTGATGCACCGCCACCCTGGGTAGCTTTGCTAAGCTCACCTCCATGCCATGTCCAAGACTGACTCATGTCCGACTTCTAGAGAGAGAGCGTGCTCACCCCCATCAGGAGCTTACTCACCATCCTGTAAAGACCCACACCAGAGCAGAGTCTTGGTGCAAAAGACCCACCTGCTCCAGCTGTGGCCACCTCATAGTTTTTATACAAGACAAAACAAAGTGAACTAAGCCTATTTTAAAAATAAAAGAAATCAAAACATTTTAATCCTGCCTGTTTATTTTATATTATCCAAGAAGATCTAAAGTCTTATTACAAATTTCTCCTTTATGGTATGTGGTACATGTGGGTTTTTCCCACACTGAAAATGAAAAATCACTTTGTAGCTAAAGTTTCTCTTTTTTTTTTAAGATTTACTTTAATTATTTATGCATATAAGAACTGGGGTACAGGCCGGAGGTATGGAGCAGGGGGTGAGAGGATTCGCCAGAGACAGAGTGGGAAATAGAACAGACAGACTGACTGAAAAATACCGCTGAGGGGAACAGCAGGTGAGGCAGGAGAGGTCTACTGCGCCATGTGGGTTGCTCCCTGGCATAAGCAGGGGATCAAACTCATGCTGCAGAGGCTTTGGATAGCTTCACAGTGCTGTGTTTAAGCCCTTGCACAACCAGGGAGGCCCTGTAGCTAAAGTTTCTTGAAAAAAAAAAATGTAGTGAACCCTAGTTATCTTTCTTGAAATTAGTTGATTTTTATTCTTTGCATAATTTTTAAAAACAGCTTAATTGAGATATAATTCACATAGCATTAATGTGCAAGTTGTTCACCACGAACGATGAACAAAGGAACAAAGCAGGGCCTGCCTGGTGGTGCAAGGAGTTAAGCTATGAAGCTATCGCCAGCCTCTGCAGCATGAGTTCGATCCCTGGCCAGGGAGGTGACCCACATGGGCAGCAGACCTCTCCTGCCTCGACCCACTGCTCCCCTCAGCAGTGTATTTCAGTCAATCCTCCTGTTCTGCTCCCCACTCTGTCTCTGGTGAATCCTCTCACACCCCACTCCCCACGTCTGGCTGCACACAACTCTAGTATGCATAAATAAATAAATCTTTAAAAAAAAAAAAGAAAGAATTCATATTCAAGATAAAAGAACTTTAGAAAAGACTGATACATGAAGTTATTACCACTGGGAAATAGGTTGTTAACACTGAACTGTCCTTCTAGGCTGTTCGCATTCCTATTTGCAAACCCTGGCCTCTCCAGGCATGCTCAGGGGTGTCATTAACTACTGTTAAGTAAACACAGTGTTCTGTACTCACTGGGGAGCCACACCTCATGGTTTCCTCTGCAATTTGGAGGCTCGGCCTGGGCACTGTGGTTTTGGAGCACATGTCTGAAACCAGTTTGTGTTTTGGGTTTTATTTTTTTCCCCTGTGTCAAAAGTAAATTTGGGCAGGTCCCTTCTGACCTTCACACACACGTCTTTCCTTGACCTTGCTCAGTGGCCTATCTCAGCACAGTCACACCATAAAGGGAACTGTGAGTCTGCTGTAAACCTGCATTTGAAAGCAGCCCATCCTAAAGCCACCCCACACACTTGGAGAGACTCTCTCCCTCTTTTTTATATTATTATGTAATAAGAAGACTGCACTTTTTGTTTTATTTATGACAAGATCGGGAGCATTCAGGGTGGTATGGCCGTAGACAACTTTGGTTTAATTTATATAAAACCTACTTATTCCGCTTTACATATTCTGGAAGTATTTTACGTGCCAATATACTTTATAAAGTGATTTTTAGTGTTGGCATAATTTTCTGAAGTCTGCATGTTATGTATTCAAATTATTTCCCACAACATTTTTCACAGCTCAACACAGCACAGTAATAGGTGGTCATTTAAATAAACCTCCTCCTACCGCTCCATTTTCTTAGGAGGGATTCCTAGAAATGAAATTACTGAGTCTAGGCACTGGTGCATTTAAAATCTCCTCGTGTGCATTTAAAACTCCTCATGTAATATTTGAAAATGTCAATGAGATAGGTGAAAAATAGCATCTTCCTTTGATCTGCTCTTTGATTACTAGTGAAACTAGAGAAGGGGTTTAATGATTTGAAGGAAAGGTCAGAAGACATAAAGAGAGAAAAGGAAGCAGAAGTCTCTCTTTCAAGAGATGATACCTTCGCTGTGTGCCTCACTTGCTTGGGCAGCTGGTAGAGGTGAGTGGCAGAGCCATCGAACTAGGTGGACTTGAGCTTGAAGTCTAGCACCTTCGTGGTATGACCGTGGGCAGGATTTGTGTCCATCTCTTCACCTGTCAGGATGGAGTCTTGGAAGTATACTCACCTTGTTTCTTGTGGCAATCTGACCAGGAAATCCTTGCCAGTCTCAGTTTTAGCCTGAGCTGGAGTAAACACTCAACACTGTCACTGTCAGCCTCAGGACAAGTACACTCACCTGGCTGTGTTCCAAAATGTTAAAAGAGATTATTACTGGATGGTAGAATATGTGTGATTTTTGGTGGTTCTTTTTCTTTGTAACCTTGTTCCATATTTTTGAAGTTTTTTAATAATGATCATGAGCTACTTTAATGAATTCAAAAGGCTTTTAAAAATGTTTTTTAAAATGCAGCACCTCCCAGCTTACTCCCCAACGGCTTCAGCACTAAGCCGGCCCCCCAGACAGCTGACCCCCCACCACCCGCAGCTGCCTGCCCCATGTCTGCAGGGGTCTGCGGGGATCAGTGTCTTGGGGCCGCCTGCCAGGTGCACAGCTGTGACCCCTTACAGCTTGCGCTGCTCTTGCCGCAGTGAATTGAAAGCCCGGCTGGCCAGGAAGAGGGTCCTGCTGGAGTTGAGCAGAGATGAGGGAGCCAAGAACTGCTGTGGTAGCCCCAGCCCATCCGGTACCACCATCTGTGCTTCTGGCCTGGCAGTCTCCAGAAGGCCTTGGAGTATTTTTAGAATTGACAGAGGCCCTCCAGATCACCTAGCTTGTGGTTCAGCCTTGGGGGCTCATGAGGATCATTCAGAAAGCATCTTGACACAAATGGCTGCTAAGGTTCCACTCCAGACCTGTTAGATCAGGCTCACCGGAGGTGGACCCTGCCATGGGCAGCTGATTCTGATGGGCAGACAGGGTTCAGGACCACTGAGTTCAAATTCTACATTTTCCAATCAGAGAAGCTAAGGCTAAGTAGCATCACAAGGTACACTGTAGGACTTGAATACACCCCTCAGGTGATAATGCAGCACAACTCATCGGCGTTCTCCTGTACATACTGAGAGGGCTGGGCCATTTATAAAGATTTCTTCAAACATCATCTCAATTAGGCCACATAAGGTGGGGTGAGGAAGGAAGGGAGGTAGTATCACTGCTTTGAAGACCAGTAAGCGGAGGTCCAGGAGGATGAAGTGGTTGTAAGTCTCAGATAGAGCCAGAGCTGTAGTCTTATTTAATTCCCAAGTCACCCCTAGGCAGGACTCTGTGGCAAGGCAGCCACTCATGTGACAGGCTGAGGAAGGCCTGTATCCCTCACCCCAGACCACTGAATCTGCCTGTCAGGCCATGGGAGAGAATGTGTGCAGCTTATCCTGGGGGGTTATGGTGGACAATGAAGTTTGAAAATCATTTCAAGTGCTTCCACTGTGGTGACATGAGGCTAAATAACAATAATATATGCCTATTTAAAGTTCAATTTCATTTACTGGCAGAAAGGCTTCCAAGTTCAAGATGACTGAACAAAAGAAAACCTCAAAGAAATTGTAATTGACATTCAAAGAGAGGAGTCTCCCTGGTGGCACAAGAGTTAAGCATCAGCACTATGAAGCTATCCACAGCTACTGCAGCACCAGTTTGATTCCCGGCCAGGGAGGTGACACACAGGGTACAGCAGACCTCTTTTATCTCTCACACTGCTCCCCTCAGCAATGTATTTCAGTAGATCCGCCTGTTCTGCTCCCCACTCTGTCTCTGGTGAATGCTCTCACCTCCCCCCACCTCTGGCCTGTACCCCAGTTCTTGTATGCATAAATAAGTAAATCTTTAAAAAAAATTCTCAGAGAGTTAAGATACGGCATTCATTAAATTAGAACACAGTGCTATTTCATTTTTAAAAGAAATAACTACATTGAAATATAAAAAGCAACAGAAATAGTTTACAGAATTCTGAATGATAGTGTTTTTTTTTTTAAAGATTTGTTTATTTATGCATACAAGAACTAGGGTAGAGGAGAGAGGTTTTGGGGAGAGGATTCACCAGAGACAGAGTGGGGAACAGAACAGGCAGACTGACTGAAATACACTGCTGAGGGGAGCAACCGGCAAGTCAGGAGAGGTCTTCTGCGCCAGGTGAGTCACCTCCCTGGCCAGCAATCGAAATTGTGATGCAGTGGCTGTGGACAGCTTCATAGTGCTGTGTCTTATCCCCTTGCACCACCAGGGAGTCCCCTGAGTGATAGTGTTTTTTTAATCCAACAAATCTAGTCTAGTCAAATTATCAATTAAGTGTACATTGAAAAATAAAGACATTTTCAAGGCCTCCAAGGTGGCGCAGTGGTTGAGAGCTGGGTTGTGAAGCTGCCTGCAGCCTCTGCAGCACCGGTTCGATCCCCCCACGCTGGGCGAGGGTCCCACATGGCGCCCGCTGCTCCCCTCAGCAGTGTACTTCATCGGTCTGCCTGTTCTGTCCCCCACTCTGGCTGTGGTGATTTCTTTCACCCTCCGGCGCTTCTGACTGTACCCATTGCTTGTATAAATAAATAAATAAATCTTTTAAAAAAATCCTTATTAAAAAAAAAGAAAAAAAGAAAAAGAAAGACATTTTCAGATCTGCAAGGTAAAAAATGAAACGCACAGCAAATAAGCAAATAAAATTATGTTTCCTTTCTTAGAAAGTTACTGTTTGTCACATCTAGAAATCAGCTAATTTATTTTTTTAAATAAGTTTCATTCTTATTTTTAAAAAAAGATTTATGTATTTATGCATATAAGAACTGGGGTACGGGCCAGAGATTCGGGAGAGGATTCACCAGAGACAGAGTAGGGAGCAGAACAGGCAGATTGACTGAAATACACTGCTGAGGGGAGCAGCAGGTGAGTTAAGAGAGGTCTGCTGCACCATGTGGGTCACCTCCCTGGCTGGGGATCAAACTTATGCTTCAGTAGATGCCAATAGCTTCATAGTGCTGAGACTTAACCCTTTGTACTACCAGCGAGGTCCAAAATCAGCTAGATTAAATTTGAGCCAGAGAACAGAGATATCTAGGTAGGATAACACAGGGTAAACAATGATGGGATACAGTTGGGCCTATCAGAAATCATACTGAGAAGCACTGAAAAGGACTTTTGAAATGTAGGAGAAGAGTTGATCAGAAATTTGGATAAAGCATAACAAGCAAGGAAGAAGGAGACAAACACAAAAAGTTATCTTAGAAAAGGCCTCTCCGGTGGTGCAGCAGGTTGAACGCAGCACTGTGAAGCTGTCTGCAGTCTCTGCAGCATGGGTTCAATTCCTGGCTGGCCAGGGAGATACCCACATGGCGAAGCAGACCTCTCCTGTCTTGCCCACTGCTCCCCTCAGCAGTGTTTTCGTTCGTCTGCCTGTTCTGCTCCCTGCTCTGTCTCTGGTGAATCCTCTCACCCTCCCACACCTCTGGCATGTACCCCAGTTCTTGTATAAATAAATCTTTGTAAAAAAATTTTTTAAAAAAAATGTTATCTTAGAAAGTAAATGTAATCATAATACTCCACCTGGCTTAGCTCTGAACAGTGACTTACAGGTATAATAATGGAAACACTGATTATTGATTTCGCCAAAATTGGGAGATATTTAAAGGACAGAAGAATGAGGGAAAGGTGGGTTTGTGGCAGTTAATGTCTTTTTTTCCACAATGGGAAATCAGTCAATAATGACTGAATAATGAATAAGACTGATCATTAAAAGTTGGCAGAACATGTATGTTATTTAAAAACAAAGAGGGGGCCTCCCCTGGTGGCAGAGCGGTTGAGCGCTGGGTTGTGAGGCTGCCTGCAGCCTCTGCATGCAGCGCCAGTTCAATTCCCCGGCCACCGGCGAGGGTCCCACCAAAAAAAAAAAAAAAAAAAGAGGTAAATGCTAACAAAAAATAAAAACAATTGATAGTGATTGCCTCTAGAGAATTGGAAAAGGGAAAGAGAGAGGAACCACCAGATTAATGATCTTCTCGTAAATTTTAGCCTTTGTTTGACTTTTTAAAAATGTATGCGTGTATTACCTTGATTTAAAAAAAAAAAAAAAAAAAAAAAATCCCATAGCCTCCAAAGGTGATTCCAAAACTGCTTGACCCAATAGCATCATTGCGTGGTTCAGAAATGAAGAAGCTATTTTTTGGCCTATCTATCCAATTAAAGATTTGTAGGGTGGGGCCTCTCCGGTGGCGCAGCGGTTGAGCGCTGGGTTGCGAAGCTGCCCGCGGCCTCTGCGGCGCCGGTTCGATCCTCGGCTGCTCCCAGGCCACCAGAGGCGGGTCCCACATGGCGCACAGACCTCTCCTGCCGCCCGCTGCTCCCCTCAGCAGTGTACTTCGGTCCTTCTGCCTGCTCTGCTCCCTGCTCTGGCTCTGGTGAATTCTCTCACCCTCCCGCGCTTCTGACTGTACCCAGTGCTTGTATAAACAAAACGAACAAATAAATAAATAAATAAAAAACATGCCTCTATTAAAAAAAAAAAAAAAAAAAAAAAAGATTTGTAGGGAGAGTGTGTAAAGAACTCCTACACATACATAAGGGGAAGGGAGTTGAATCCAAAAGAAAATTGGGCAAGAGATATAATCAAGAATTTATAAACTGGGGGCCTCCCTGGTGGCGCAGGGGTTAAAGTCTCACCATTATGAAACTATCGGCAGCCACTGCAGCACGAGTTCGATCCCCTGCTAGGTAGCTGACCCACATGGCACAGCAGACCTCTCCTCACTTGCCCACTGCTTCCCTCAGCAGTGTACTTTGGTCACTCTGCCTGTTCTATTCCCCACTCTGTCTCTGGTGAATCCTCTCACCCCCCACACCACCTGCCTACACTCCAGTTGTTTTTTTTTTTTTTTGGTGGGACACTCGCTGGCGGCCAGGGAATGAACCGGCGCCCCAGAGGCTGCAGGCAGCCTCGCAGCCGAGAGTTCAACTGCTGCGCCACCAGGGGAGGCCCTACACCCCAGTTCTTGTATGTATAAATAAATTAAAAGAAAATTAAAAGAAAAAAATTAAAGGAAAAAAATCTATAAATTGGTCACAAATACATGAAAATTTCACCTGAAATCAGGGAGATACAACTTGAAAGCCCAGTGAAATACTATCTCCTTTTCCTTTTTTGTCTTTTAAAAATAATGATTTTTGTGTTTCTATTTATTTTTAAATTTTTATTGAACTGGGCCGCCCCGGTGGCACAGCGGTTGAGTGCTGGGTTGCGAAGCTGCCCGCGGCCTCTGCGGCGCCGGTTCGATCCCCGGCTGCTCCCCGGCCACCAGAGGAGGGTCCCACATGGCGCGCAGACCTCTCCTGCCGCCCGCTGCTCCCCTCAGCAGTGTACTTCGGTCCTTCTGCCTGCTCTGCTCCCTGCTCTGGCTCTGGTGAATTCTCTCACCCTCCCGCGCTTCTGACTGTACTCAGTGCATGTACAAACAAACAAACAAATAAATAAATAAAAATACATGCCTCTTTAAAAAAAAAATTAAAAAAATTACCTTTAAAAAAAAAAAAAAAATTTTTATTGAACTGCTTTTTTTCCTCTGTCCTCCTTGCTTCCCGCCAGTGGCTATGCTGGCTGCAGTGCTGCAGTCCCACAAGTCTTGCAAAATTGAAGAAATGAAGGGCTTCCTGCTCACAGCCCAGAGACGGGATGCCAAATCCATCAGGATCAAGAAAAACAAGGATAACATGAAGCTTAAAGTCCAAAGCAGCAGATAGTTTGGACATTACAGACAATGAGCAGGCAGAAAACTGAAGCAGACCTGTCCCCAGATTTGACAGTAAAGGAGCTGAAATGAACAAGCCATGCTGGTTTGAACTGTATTAAAAATTAAAAAATTTAAAATAAGTTATTGAACTAACATTGGTTTAGGACAGCATTGTAAATCAACATCTATATATGTTATATTATGTGTACCATACATTATATATACACCACCAAAAGACCAGTTTCTGTCCTTCACCCAAAACAATGATTTTTAAATTTTGGTTTCTTATTCTATTTTTCCCTTTGGCTACTATGGAAGTTATACATACTTTTTTTTAGTCTCTTGGTAGCTACCTTTAAAAAGTCACCAGGTATACTTAAGAAAGGCTGAATTTAGTATCTTAACACTCCTGAAAAAACCCAAGGATTTTATGTATTTGTTCAGTATTTTAGTTTTGTGGTTTTTAACAGTACCAGTTAGGTTTTATTATTATTTGTAACAGTCAACGCTTTTCAGATTTCCTTCTATTTACACATTACCTTGCTCTCCATTTCTTTTTACACCTCAGGTCATTTTCCTTCTTCCTGAAGTATAGTAGCGAACACTGCAGGTGCCACCCCCCCATCTCCTTCCCCTTGACCTTCATCCCCAACAGCTGTGAGGGCTGCCTGCTAAAAGCTCACAGCTGCATCCTGCTCTAGAGAATTATTTTAAGACAAGGAGGAGCAACCCCACCTGAGGAGACCTGGGAAATGATACCCCCTTTAGGGCCCATAGTTAGAGACAACCCACCAATGATGGGAGAAGATGGCACACAGTAGGCTCTGCCCCTGGCTTCAAGGTGGTCCTCTCTGCCATTTGTGCTTCAGAGCTCCCCTGGGATTAGGCTGGCCCCAGACTTAGCTGGAACTCTCTTTGCTGTCCTGCCCCATCTCACTTCCCTCACTTCCTCACAGGCTTCTGAGTGCAGTACAATATATCACTGTGTAAGAACCCCATCACAGGCTCTGTTCTGAGGGATTCTGATCTAGGGCATCATCCTTTAGAAGTTCCTTTGTGTGGGTCTATTATTTATGACTTGTTTTGTTTTATATATCTGAAACTAACGATTTCCTCTTTATTCCTAAAAGGTAGCTTTTTAAGGTAAACAGTTTTAGATTGACATGTATTTTCTTCTCAGCACTTTAAAGAGATCATTTCAAAAATTTCAAAGTAGAGTTATCATATGAATTAGCAATTCCTTAATAGATATTAACCAAGAGAAATTAAAACACTTGTTCACACAAAAATTGTATATGTTCATAGTAGCATCATTCATAATGGCCAAAATGGAAACAATTGCTCATACACAAGTGAATTGATAACAAACTGGGGTATAGCCATATAATTATATATTAATATAATAATATAATTCCACTTAATAAATAAGAAGAAAGAAATGAACTACTGACATATGCCACAACAGAGATGAATCTTAAAAAGAGGCTAACTGATTGCAGCAACATGGATGGAGCTGGAAGGGATCATGCTCAGGGAAATAAGTCAGAAGAAAAAGAAAAATACCGGATGGTCTCACTCATAGCAGGAATTTAGAAAACCTAAATAAGGGACCAGGAAAAAGACTAATTAATACAAAGTAAAAATCAAAATCAACAAGCAACTATAAACCAGAGACATACTACAGGGGGGAGGGGGAGAGAAGAAGGATTAGGGTCAAAATAAGGGGGTGCAATTGTGTGGGGAATATAACCAAAATGAAAATGCATACATTGTGCAAAAATGAAAAATGATGTAAGAATTATATAATATAAAACATTAAAAAAAAGAGGCTAACTGAAAGAAGTCAGACACAAAACCACATATTTTATGATTCCACTAACATGAAATGTTCAGAATAGGCAAATCTATACAGACAGAAAGCAGATTGGTAATTGCTTTGTTCTGGGGTGTGAAAAGGGGGGTAAAGGGGGAGTGACAGCTAAATGAGTACAGAGTTCTTTTTAGGGGGGATGAAAATGTTCTAAAATTGATTGTGTTGACAGTTGAGCAACCTTGTGAGTAAGCTAAAAACATTGATTTGTGTACTATAAATGGGTGAATCGTGGCATGTGAATTTTGTTTCAATAAAGTTATTTTTAAAAAGCTATCAACTCAGCAATTGAGTTCCTTGGCATTTATTCCCAAATTAAAAGCTTACAGTCATACAAAACCCACAGAAGGATGTTTACAGCAGTTTTATTCATAATTGCTAAAATTCAAACTCAAGTGAGAGGTCCTTCAGTGAGTAAATGAATAAATAAACTGGCACATCCAGAGAGTGGGAAATTATTCAATGCTAAAGAGAAATGAGCTACCTAGCCATGAAAGGCACAGGAGAAACTTAGATTCATATTACTGAGTGAAAGAAGCCAGTCTTAAAATGCCACATACTGGGTGTCTCCCTGTGGCCTAAGCGTTAAGTCTCAGTACTGTCACCACTATGGTTTGAGTTCGATCCCCAGCCAGGGAGCTGACCCACATGTGGCGCAGCAGACCTGTCCTGTCTGCCCTGCTGCTCCCCTCAGCAGTGTATTTCAGTAGATCTGCCTGTTCTACTCCCCCGTCTCTGGTGAATCCTCTCACCCCCTGCACCTCTGGTCTACACTCCAGCTCTTATATGCATAAATAAATAAATCTTTAAAAAAAAAACCCACAACATAGTGTGAGCAGCTCTCCTTCTTGCTTGTGACTCTCAGGTGTTTCTCTTCAAATTTCTCTCTTTGCAAAGTGGCAGAGGCAGCTCTTCCCAACCCTGCCCGCCTGTGACTACAGAGTCCTCTCTTTTCACAAACCTGTCCCTTTCGGGGGCAGCTCTTTCTGCCTGCTTGTGTCTGTGCAAGTGTCCTTTACTTTCTTTCTCTTTTTATAATAAACTGTCCTTTTGGATAGAAAAGAAGAAGAAGAAATAGTGTGGAAATCTCCCGTGTTCTCATACCTGGCTTCCTACAGTGACCACCTCTCACATACTTGTAGTACAGTCTCATGACTGGCGTGGACATGGTGAAGATGCAGAACATTCCATCACTCAAGGAAGCTCAAGTTGCAACTTCCTTCCCACCTCTACTCCTTCTTTTTTAAAAAAATATTTTATTTATTTATTTATTTATTTATACAAGAACCGGGGTACAGGCCAGATGCGCGGGAGGGTGAGAGGATTCACCAGAGACAGAGCGGGGAACAGAACAGGCAGACTGACGAAATACGCTGCTGAGGGAGCAGTGGGTGAGACAGGAATGGTCTGCATGCCATGTGGGACCCTCGCTGGCTGGCCAGGATCAAACCTGCGCTGCAGAGGCTGCGGGCAGCTTCACAGCGTGGCTCTCAACCACCTGCACCACGTGGGGAGGGTTCCCCCTTTTTAAAAAAATATTTATTTATGCATACAAAAGCTGAGGTACAGGCCAAAAGTACGGGGTTGAGGGTGAGAGGATTCACCAGAGACAGAGTGGGGAACAGAACGGGCCAATTGACTGAAACACACTGCTGAGGGGAGCAGCAGGCGAAGCAGGAGCAGTCTGCTGAGCCATGTGGGTAGCTCCCTGGCTGGGATAGAATTCAGGCCTTAGCGGTGATAACTAACCCCTAGGCCACCAGGGATGCCCCCTGATCTTTTAATATTGAACCTTGCATACCTGGTACTCCACTTAGTCAGGGGGTATAATTCTTTTATTGTTGAATTCTATTTGCTAATGTTTGTTAAGGACCTTTACATCTATATTCATGAGGATGGTTTGTCTGTTTTTATTGCAACAATTATGTTTAAATTTTTAAACATTCCTTTCAGTTTGCTTTAAAATTTGTCTTATTGACAGTCTGTAGCTTTCTCATTTCTGGGTTTCTAGCCTTGTTTCGTTGGTGATAATAGATTGTGAACTCATATTTGGTTTCTCTAACTCTGGGGGGATTCCAAGGGATTATATTAGGGATGATCTCCTTAAAATAGAATTTGCATTTCTTCCTGCTGGGAACCAGAGAGCCTGTCTCCTGAGGCCACTTCTACCCCTTTCACCCCACCCCCTTCAGAGTCTTAGTCCCACTCCCCAACCCAGCCCTTTGCTGCTGGCCTAAGGCTGAATTTCCCAAGCAAAGGGCTTCTGTCCAGTTGATTTTGCTTCTCAGGACTTTTCCACCTTGGAGATTTCCCTCTATTTGTTGCAAATCCAGCCAAACAATACAAACAATGGTTTTTGTTTTTGTGGGAGGTTGTCTAAGAATATCTACTCCACCACAGTGCTGGCAGCAGAATGAGATTCCATTTCACATCTACCAGAATCCTATTCATTGCTGACCGGAGCATAAATTGGAAGAACCACTTTAGGGAGGCAGTTGTTATTATCTAGAAAAAATTGAGATACAGGAGTAGCTAGAGCTACTCCTGGCACACGCTAGACAAACTTCCACACATGTCCTAATAAGCATGCAGAAAAATAGTCATCATGCATTATTTACAAGAGAACTCATTGGAAGCAGATTGAATGTTCATTAGGAGCATATGTTGTGGTATATTTATACAACGGAACAGTATGCAGCAATGAAATTAAATATATGTATTTTAAAATCATATTTACTTTTGTTTTGCATTTAATAAGAATATGAAGAACTGCCTGATAGCATTCAACAGCAAGCTCACAACAGCAGTTGCCTCTGAAGAGACGGGGAGGGAAGTAAATGGAGAAGGTGGCTCAGGGCTTCAACTGAATTAAGAGCACTTAAATTTCTTAAACTGGGTGCTACATACAAGGTGATTAAATGACATATTCACCTAACCTATTCTTTGTACATTTTCCTAAGTCTTTTTTTTAATTTATTTATTTATGCATACAAGAACAGGGGTACAGGCCAGAGGTGTGGGGGTGAGAGGATTCACCAGTGGGGAACAGAACAGGCAGACGGACTGAAGACACTGCTGAGGGGAGCAGCAGGAGAATCAGGAAAGTTCTGCCGCGCCATGTGGGTTGCTCCTTGGCTGGCCAGGGATCGAACTTGTGCTGCAGTGGCTATGGATAGCTTCACAGATTGTGTCTTACCCCTCGTGCTACCAAGGAGGCCCTATTTTCCTAAGTCTTACCTTGTCATCTACTAAGATTGCTACCTCTGAGTGCTTCTAATGGAGTGAACCCCAGAATCACCTACACAACGAGATTAAATTCAGTCAGGGAGACCTGTGATGTGAGAAAAGACAGCAAAGTGTCAGAGGTGCCTGGTTTCTTCTTGCTGTCATAGTAAAATGCAGGGAGAGATAAATGAAAGAAAACCCACAGAGTTTTGGAGAAAATTATAGAAACAGAAATATTGCCAGCTTGGACCAAAAGGTACAGAGTTGACAAAAATGAACACCAGACTGTTGGACCTCCAGGCCGTCAGGAAGGAAGCCGCTCAGAGCCATCCAGGTGCCTGCGCGAGGGCTGCCTTTCTAGATACAGGAAGGATGGGCGCGGCCTGGCCCGTGGCTTCACGCCGCCTCCGGGCTGTCTTTGGTAAACCCGGGAGATGACCACGTGGTCTGTCCTGAGCCCTCAACTCAGCCCAACCCAGAACCTCACACTCAGGGGGACCCTAGGAGGAAAGTAGTTTTGGCTCCTTGGAAGTGTCAGGGCAGGAAAACAGCCTGATTGTTCAGGGGCTTGGCTTCTCCTTGGTGCCCAGGATTGTCATCCCCCAGGGGGCAGGGGAGGCACCAGCCCCTCCACCACACCACGTGGTGGGCTAGTCGCTGCTCTCCCTGCTAGACCTGCTGCTGCCAGATCTGCCATCTTTGCCCATCAGTCTCTTCCTAATAGAAGTTGTCCTGGGAGCCGGCTGATTGACAGCTGGAGTTCCTCTGGGGCTCATTAAGGGATGCTGGGTGGGGGATCTCAGAGCTGGCGCTCCCCTGCGGCCCCCAGGCCCAGGCAGTGGGCTGGCAGCAGGGAGGAGATGGGTCAAATCCTCCTGGACCAGATGTCCTCTGCATCCTGCCAGCTCAAAGCCCAACCATACCCACTGTTGAAGGGGAGTTTCTGCTCCTGAGGCCAACAGACAGCATGGAATATTCATAAGAGCCAACGCTCCATGCCTGGGCCTGTGGGTCTCCTCAGAGCCCCGGCACATGCCCTTCACTGCCTCCCATTCTAGAGACCTCCACCACTACGCGGCCCATTCCCACCCAACCCTGTTCCCCTCTGAGAGCTCTCCTTGCCCAGCTCCCCAGTCCTGTGACACCCTGGCCCTGGCTGTCATCATTTTGATTTGCTGTTTTAATTTCCACAGAGCCAGTTAGGATATACAGTGCTAAAAGCTAGATATCGTCTCTTTGTCTACATCTCTCTGTTTAAGCATTGGCTAGTTTTCTGTTTATCCCTTTTATGTTGTTCAAATATTTTTATATTTAGTTACTTTCAAAACTAGGAAAAACAATAGATATTTCCAGTGTCGAGAAGGAAAAGGATTATTATTTTTTTAAGGATTATTAATTTCTCTCTGACTGATCAAGAACAAAGACCTGGGAGCCAGGCTAACAGTATTTATGTCCCTATCCTGGGTGACCTTGTACAAGATATTTAAACTCTCTGTGCTTTAGTGTTTTTAGTGGAATTAATGAACTTTGCTCCCTCCGAGGGTTGTTGTGAAAATGAAATGAGTTAATGTATAAAGTGCTTTCTGATAGAGAGTAAGTCCTAAATAAATATTTGTTATATAAAATTTAAAATTCAGTTCAGCTGCCTGGGAAAGGCAGGCTCCGATGGCTTCCATCTCAGTTCCTGCTCCTGACTCTTCCTACCCACGTCTGGCCCTTCCTTCCCAGGATCCAGATGTCAAAATTTGTGTTTGTTGCAGTTGCTACTCCAGCTGTTGGTCCAGGACACTCTGCAGCCCCAGACCCCTGGCACATCCTGTGCCACCTCTCTTCTCTCTTCTCTCTTCTCTCTCTTCTTCAAAGCTCCACCCTTTGGCTCATCGGGGCTCATGGACCAGCCACCCACACCCCAGCCAACTTCCCGATGTCACTGAATCCCTCCCTGTCCCTCCCTGGGGCCCTAGGTTGTCCTGCCCAAACCCTAACTGCAACTGCCCTGTCTTCCATCTGCACCACACCAGGCCCACTGGCCAGGCACCCCCTCATCAGGGGGCATGGTTTGGGGAGAAGCTCCTGCGCCCCAGCCTCCCTGCCTGTGGGTGTGAAGGCCTCAGGTTATCAAAATCAACTAGGAGTCTGTGGCCAATTGTCCTCAAATGTTTCTGTATATTCCCATCTCTAATGCCAATTACCCAAGCAAATCGACAGAAGACCATAGAATCAGTACCGTGTTTAATTACAGTGTCCTGGGGTCCTTCCCTCTGGCGCTCCAGCCACTTCTTCAGTGGTCGGGGATTCTTTGTGAAAGCTGGGTCAGCAGAGACACTGGGCAAAGAGATGGGATTTATAGGAGCAACCGCCCTGGGCTTTACCATCATCATCCTTGATTTCTTTTGATGGTTCGACTTGGTTAGTGTCCTCGTTGGCCACCCAAATATTTGCCTGTGGTCATGCCAAGTTTTATGAATCAGTTCTGCTCTGACCCCGCCAGCTGCCGTCCCAGCCTTGCTGCTCTCTGTGACCATTGCACCCCCCTTCACCCCAGCAGTGCGGCGACTCCACCTGCCTTCTATTGCCCTGAAGTCCTGTCTGACCCTTCGCTGACTGGGCCTTTGCAGAGAAGGAAACAAGACCCATCCATGAGGGTAAATAACTTCCCTGAGGTCACACGGGCGGTGAACGATGGAGGCAGTTTCGATCCCAAGTAGTCTGGTTCCCCAACACCTGTACACCAAATTCCGCTACTGCCTGAGAAACTGTTAAGTGAACGTTAAAACCAAACTCTTGGAGACCTGGGAGGGATGCTAGGGATGCTGTTGGGCAAGGGGTTGCCATTTTATGTTGACATACTGCCCTCAGGTGGCCACATCCTGAACTTCACCCTGTTTATTGTGGAGCAGACTCCCCAGATTTTTTTTTTTTAAGATTTATTTATTTATGCATACAAAAGCTGGGGTACAGGCCAGAGATGCCGGGTGGGGGGTGAGAGGATTCACCAGAGACAGAGTGGGGAACAGAACAGGCAGACTGACTGAAACACACTGCTGAAGGGAGCAGCGGGCAAGACAGGAGAGGTCTGCTGCGCCATGTGGGTTGCTCTGGGGATTGCTCCGTAGTGCCGTGCTTAACCCCTTGCACCACCAGGGAGACCCTTCCCAGATTCTATCCCTGCTGCAAAGACCCTCTGATTTCACCAGGCCAGGTAACACAACCAGCCAGCTGCTTGATAGGGGGCAGGTTACTTAACCCTCCTGGATTTCTACTCCATCCTTTCTAAAATGAGGTAATGATAGAGAATTAAATGAGATGATGAAGTGAAATGTAACCAAGTTTCAGGACCAAATTTAAGGCCCAACAAGCATTGGCTATGATGCCATAGCACTCAGCTTCCTTTCTCTCTAAAAAAGCGGTGACAACAGTCATCTTCACACGTTTGCTGCAATCAGTGAGATTCAAACTGCAAATATTAGAAACTGGAATTCAACACGGGCCACCCCCTTTCCAAGACTCCTGGAAAAATGCTTCACTCAACCAGCATGGTTCTCACTGGCTTGACTCATATCACAGTGGAGTAAAAGGTCCAGAAGTCATTGAAATGTGGACATCTGGTCAAATCTGTCATTTTGAGACTGCCTGTTCAGGGGAAGCGCCTCCCCAGGCAATGTGCCACTGCCCTTAGAGCTGGGAGGACAGATTTCTGCTCCATGGGGGTCATGGACATGTGCATATCCAGTGTGAGACTGCCAGGTTCCTTCTCAGACATGCTGTCTCCCCCTGGACATAGCCACCCTGTGAGGAAGCACAGGGCTCCGGGAGTCACAGAGCAGGAGAGCTGGACCCGGAGTGAAGGGGCTGTTCTCTCCTCACATAGCCAGCCTGGGAATCAGTCCCAGACCTGACACTTCTCAGGCTCGGCCCCATGTCGTTACACAGGGCCTCCCTACCCCTATCGACATGGAGCCCTTGCACCATGCAGCCTTACAGGCCAAAGGTAAGAGCACTGCCACTGCCCGCGTCCCCCATCATTACTGAGGTGGTCTCCTCAACCACAAGCACACACTTCTCAGGATCTGCTGCCTCTCATTCCTAGGGAATCAGCCAAGTTTGTCCATAGAAGAGCAGACAAGGCAGCTGGAAGATGGGTGTGGTAGTTAAAAGGCCTAGGTGGGGCCTCCCCAGTGGCACAGCGGTTGAGCTCTGGGTTGCGAGGCTGCCCGCAGCCTCTGCAGCGCCGGTTCAATCTCCGGCTGCTCCCCGGCCACGGGAGGAGGGTCCCGCATGGCACGCAGACCTCTCCTGCCGCCCGCTGCTCCCCTCAGCAGTGTGCTTCGGTCCTTCTGCCTGCTCTGCTCCCCGCTCTGGCTCTGGTGAATTCTCTCGCCCTCCTGCGCTTCTGACTGTACCCAGTGCTTGTATAAATAAATAAATAAATAAATAAATAAATAAATAAATAAATAAACAAACAAACAAACAAATCTTTAATAAATAAATAAATAAATAAATAAAAATAAAAGGCCTAGGTGAGGGGCCATGACTGAGAAGTTACTGATGGGTGGGGTACACCTTTAGGTACCACAGTGGCAATTGTGGACATGATATTCAAATACAGCAGGAAGGCCACCAATAATTTCTAATCCTGGGAATGAAATTTATGTGTGTCCCAAGCCAGTGTTTCTAAAATTTATGAAGTGACTTTAAGTGTCCCATCCAAAAATTTTCTCAAAGATATTGTTTAAATGTTCCTGGAGAGACATTTCTAAGTTCCTTGACTCTTCTGGATTTTTTGTTCTAAAGATAAGGCAGACATTTGAAGAGAGGGAGAAGAACAAATTATCTTGCATTCTCCAGAATTGTCCTTATTTTAATTTGCTGCCCTATCAGACAGCTCACCATATGGAATTTACTTTGTCTGCTTGGAGTCAGACCACCCAGGTCAGCATCTTGGTGCCAGCAGTGGTGGAACCTGGGAAAATTTACTTCAGCTCTGCATCTTAGTGTCTAGCTTTCCCACAGCAGCGGTGCAGTGGCCAAAGGGGCTGTGAAGACACCACTTCAGCTGCTGGGATGACGGACTACACGTTCGTACACTGGGCTGGAAAGAGACATTGAACCCACGTGGATTCAGAGAGGATATTGCCCACATCAAAAGCAAAAGCAAGATGACTGTCAGTTCCTCGAGTCCCTTGTCCTTCAGGGTGACACTGAGCTGGAGGTCCAGGTGACAGATGGCATGGGCAGTGGGTCGCTGGCTGTGCTGGAGCCAACTCTCAGCTTTAGCCAAGTAGTTTTATGCACTTTTGCAACGGCCTGTAGATGAATCCTTATGGGAATGGGGGAGACAGTGGAAAATGCTGCACTGAATGGAGATGGGAGATGGATGAGAAATGGCCTTGTGAGGGGCCTGCAAGATAAAGAAACAGGTGAGAAAAGGGGGAAGTGAAACTCCTGTTGTCCAGGAGGAACCACAGGGCATTTGGTCAGGCCTTGCCTCTGTAGAGTGCAAGGTTGCTGGCACCAGGGCAGAGCTGCATCCTCAACTCTGCTTCATCATCTGTAAGATGGGAAATGAAGACTATCTAGCATATATATGTACATATCTGAGATAAAGTTCACATCGAACTCACTATTTTAAAATACTATTCAGTGGTTTTTAATTGTATTCAGAATTGTGCAACCATTGCCACAATCTAATTCTAGAACATTCCATCATTCCAAAAAGAGATCCCACAGCCACCAGCAGTTGCTTTTCACTCCCACCACCCCTGCTCCTGGCACCCATGAATCTACTCTATCTCTGGATTTGCCTCTCCTAGTCGTTTCATATCCATGGAATCACATAATAGGTGGCCTTTCTGCCTGCCTTCTTCACTTTGCATGTTTTCCAGGCTCAGTCGAGTCCCAGCACGTAGCAACAGTTGCCGCCTCTTCACGCTCAGGTGCTCTTCCATCATCAGCAGCTCGAGTTTTGCTTTTCCCTTCATTCGCTGACAGACATTTGGATCCTTTCCACTTTCAGTTGTTATGTACAATGCGGCCACAAAGATTCCTGTATGATCCTTGTGTGGACAGATGTACTTAATTCTCCTGGATATACACCTAGGAGTGGAGTTGCTGAGTCATATGGTAACTATATGTAATTTAAAAACATTTATTTATTTAAGAATGATTTATTTATTTGTTTGTTTGTTTGTTTGTTTATACTAGCACTGGGTACAGTCAGAAGTGTGGGAGGGTGAGAATACTCACCAGAGCCAGAATGGGGAACAGAACAGGCAGACCAACAAAGTATACTGCTGAGGGGAGCAGCGGGCGGCAGGAGGTCTGAGCTCCATGTGGGACCCTCGCCCGGTGACCGGGGATCAAACCAGCGCTGCAGAGGCTGCGGGCAGCTTCGCAACCCAGTGCTCTACCGCTGTGCCACCGGGGAGGCCCTAAATAATTTTTTTAAAGATTTATTTATTTATGAATACAAGAGCTGGGGTACAGGCTAGAGATGTGGGGTCGGGAGTGAGAGAATTCACCAGAGAGAATGGGGAACAGAACAGGCAGACTGATTGAAATGCACTGCAGTGCATTTGAGGGGAGCAGTGAGCGAGTCAAGAGAGGTCTACTGCACCATTTGGCTGCTCCCTGGCCGGCCGGGGATCGAACTGGCACTGCAGAGGCCGCAGGCAGCTTCTCAGCCCAGCACTCAACCGCTGCGCCACTGGGGAGGCCCTGTACTTTTTTTTTTTAAGATTTATTTATTTATGCATACAAGAACAGGGGTACAGACCAGAGGTGCAAGGGGTGAGAGGATTCACCAGAGACAGAGGGGAACAGGAGAGGCCGGGGCTCAAACTCATGCTGCAGTGGCTGCAGTAAGCTTCATAGGTTGTGTCTTAACCCCTTGTGCCACCAGGGAGGCCCCCTGGTATGTACTTTTAAAACAATAAAAACCCCTCTTAGCAGATCCTGGCCCAAAATATTTATTCTTTCATCCCATGAATATTTAAAAAGTAGCTACTAGTGCTACACATAGGAATACAATGGTGAGTAATAGAAAGCTGGCATCTGTGGGGGGAGGGGGTCAGATAGTGCTATGAGTTATTGTTTTATGGAGAAGCAATTAAGCAAGGAAGGGGGCCAGGGAATTCTGGGCAGGAGTCACTGTTTTAGCTTTTTAACTGGAGTATAGTTGCAAGATTATTATAATAGTTTCAGGTGCTCAGAGTTGCTGGTTTTAATTGGACAGTCAGGGACAAAGAGGTGAGCAAACATGAACTCTCCAGGAAAAGGGGACTGTAAAGGCCACAGCCCCAAAGCTGTGATGTGCTTGGAACCACCAGGCAGCCAGTGAGGCTGGGTGGAGGGAACAGACCTGCAGGGGCTGAGCATGGAAGACAGAGAACAAAGCACAAGACCTGTGTGGAGCAAACCAACCTTCTGATTTATTGAAGGGTGACTTTGCACCATGTACTGTATTATACATTATTTAATATTATCATGAATTTCATTAATATTGAGGAAATAGACACATTGTTTAATTAAGGTTAACTGGAGAAGATCACACCGCTAGGAAATGGTAGCTCCAGAACTGAAACCTGTGCCTGCTTGGTGTAACCACTGCGTTTTATCTTCTCCCTGTTCTGGGGTGGAGGTCACTTACTAGGAGTGTTTCCATGGCAACACCTAAATTCAGCCAGCAATTGGATCTTCCCAACTCAAATTCCAAAGCTCCACTCTCCAAGCTTTTCCTAAAGTTCACTTTTAACTCACCTTGCCATTGAGCCCCAGCCACTGGCCTGGGTACAAAAGTATGCATCTCTTACTCCTTGCCATGAACTTCAAATTCTACCAGTTCATCAGGGAACACCATCTTCATCCCTCTTCCTCCCATGGAGCTGACAATGGAAGTAATCCAGGGAGTTCTGCATATTTCAGAGTTAAGAATTAAAAGACTTTTACGGGGCCTCCCCGGTGGTGCAGCGGTTGAGCGCTGGGTTGCGAAGCTGCCCGCGGCCTCAGTGACGCCGGTTCGATCCCCGGCTGCTCCCTGGCCACCGGAGGATGGTCCCACATGGCGCACAGACCTCTCCTGCCGCCCGCTGCTCCCCTCAGCAGTGTACTTCGGTCCTTCTGCCTGCTCTGCTCCCTGCTTTGGCTCTGGTGAATTCTCTCACCCTCCCGCGCTTCTGACTGTACCCAGTGCATGTATAAACAAAAACAAACAAACAAACAAACAAATAATGCCTTTATAAAAAAAAATAAAAAAAAATAAAAGACTTTTATGGTAAAATTTCTTTTAAAATACACCGCACTCTTCTTCCAGAAACCCCCACTTCAGGGTCTCACCCCCTAGAACTCCAGGCTAAAGCAAAAGGCTCTTGCTTAGGCTTTAGATGCTAAAATTCTGTTAACTTTCTTCATTTCTTTTAACCCTACTATTGAGTGGAGGCAGCTGGTCCTCACAAAGCTGAAAAACAGGACCTCCCTGGTGGCACGAGGGGTTAAGACGCAGCACTATGAAGCTGTCCGCAGCCACTGCAGCACGAGATCAATCCCTGGCCAGGGAGCTACCCACATGGCGCAGCAGACCTCTCCTGGCTTGCCTGCTGCTCCCTTCAGCAGTGTATTTCGGTTACCTGTTCTGCTTCCCACTCTGTCTCTGGTGACTCCTCCAACCCCCCACTCCCTGCATCTCTGGCCTGTGCCCCAGCTCTTGTGTGCATAAATAAATAAATCTTTAAAAAAAAAAAAAAAAAGCTGAAAACCGAGAACCAAAAAGCCAACAGGGGGCCTGAAAAAGAAAAAAAGATAAAGAGCCAGCCTGGACCCCTCTCTGGTCCTCGCTGGTAGGCGCTCATGCCCAGCAGGTGAAGTCCTGGGGACCCCTCCCCAATTCCTGCTTTCTATTCTCATTTGTCCAGTGAGGCTGTAAATTAAGTATTCCTAAGTACTTTCCTGGCCTGAGGACATAGGCCACACCTCAACCTGACTGAGCACACTCTATGGTCAGCCCTGACCGTGTGGGTCCTGAAACATCTGTAAGCAAATGGAGCTACACCTTCAAGTTTCAATGGGAACATGAATGAAACACAGATACAGGCAGAAAGCACAATAGGAATGGAAGCAGGGAGGCACATAAATACGATATTCGGAACTCCCTGTTGGTGCAAGGGGTTAACACGCAAACTATGAAGCTTCCACAGCCTCTGCGGCACAAGTTCGATCCTCTTGCAGGCCAGGGAGCTACCCACATGGCGCAGCAGACCTCTCCTGACTTGCCTGCTGCTCCCCTCAGCAGTGTACTTTAGTCAATCTGCCTGCTCTGTTCCCCACTCTGTCTCTGGTGAATCCGCTCACCCCCCATACCTCTGCCCTGTACCCCAGCTCTTGTATGCATAAATCTTTTAAAAAAAAGAAATATGATATTTATGGGGAGTTTAAAACTACAGAAATTCCCTGTAGAATAGCTAAGGCACTGGTAAAATTGATGCCCAAGGCTGCTATGTATTACTTAAATCTTAAGGCGATGCAACACAGCTATCCAAGTCAAGCTCTGTTACCTACATGAAGGAAATGGAATGTGATGTGTAGGACACAGTGTGTGTACCTCAGAATATGTTCAAATCAGAAAACAGGTAAGCTGGTGGTCAATTGGACAATGTTTTAATAATCTATATGTGTTCAGTAGAAATTAGTCTGGGAGCCTGTTATGAAGTGTGGGAGCCTGCACACTTGATGTGATGTATTTCCAAGGTAAGTTTTATTTATTTAAAATTTATTTATTTATTTATGCAAGCACTGGGTACAGTCAGAAGCGCGGGAGGGTGAGAGAATTCACCAGAGCCAGAGCAGGGAGCAGAGCAGGCAGAAGGACCGAAGCACACTGCTGAGGGGAGCAGCAGGCAAGTCAGGAGAGGTCTGGGAGCAGCCGGGGATCAAACCGGTGCCGCAGAGGCTGTGGGCAGCTTCGCAACCCAGCGCTCAACCGCTGCACCACCGGGGAGGCCCTCCAAAGTGTTTTAATTCTTACTCATCGGGTAACAGTGGCTGCCATCTGGTTGGGCCAAGCTTCAAAACAAGCTCTTTTTGCAATCAAAAACTGAGCTTTTACTGGTGAAACTAGAGTCTTGTTAATTTTCCCGAGATTCTCAAAAATGAAATTGGCATTCAAGACCAGCTATCATTGGTTAGCCCCTAGGGACCATGGCCAAGGCACACTTCTTAGTTGGTTCAGTATTTAGGAATATTGTTGCTTCTATTGCACATAAACCTTGTTTGGTCAGAATATCTAAAGGGAGAGAGCTAGGACTTCATCCAGCTTATAGAATAGGCTATAGCAACTGTTTCATTGTTTTTTTTAAAAGATTTATTTATTTATGCATACAAGAACTGGGGTGTAGGCCAGAGGTGCAGGGGATGAGAGGATTCACCAGAGAAAAAGTGGGAAACAGAACAGGTGGATCTACTGAAATACACTGCTGAGGGGAGCAGATGATCAGACAGGTCTACTGCGCCATGTGGGTAGCTCCCTGGTCAGGGATCGAACTTGTCCTGCAGTGACTAGTTGTAGCTTAATAGCGCTATCTTTAACCCTTCCACCACCAGGGAGGCCCCCTATAGCAATTGTTTATGTGTCAGCTTTTCTATTAAGTGCAGACTGACGTTTTAAACACTCTCAAATCTGGTGATGAGATCTAAAGTAGTCCACTCACTTCTTCAGTGTGGTCTACCAAATGCTACAGGCTCAGTGGTCTTTGAAAACACTTCCTGTTGGACAAGGCTCATGTAGGACACTGAAGAATTCTCTTATGCGGAATGTCTGCAAAAATCCCAAGTTGCAAATGATGTTTGAAGTTTAGACCAAAACTCTACCTAAAGGGAGCTCAAAAGTACATGAATGAGAGAGGACAGGGGTGATGATTTATATGACAGAGGAACCACAAATCACAGGTCATGCCCACTGTCTACCCAGGAAACATTAAGGCTAGTTCCTAGTGGTTAGTTAAGACCTTGAAGAAAACCATGGGTCTAGTCCTGAGGAAAGCAGCCCCAGGGCTTTGTATACACACAGCTCACAGGAATTTCATATCAAGGATGCTCCATCATCAATGTCTATACACAATCTCTACACCCAGGAATTGCTGGTGTTTCTTGTTGATCTTTTACTAGCTGCTGTAAAATACAACTGACATAAAATGGAGGGATTGAGAGGAGCACCCTACTCTTTGATTGAGGAACCTGACGAAAGCATGACTCACCTGACAGTCACTGACTAAAATGCCATGTGGATTTAAGGTTCAGGACTAGTTTTTCTGAGATGGAGACAAGGCTGCAGCTGCCATGTCTGAGGATGAGAACTGCTTTGGGGAAGTGTCTAGTGGAGCTGTTAAAAAGTACAAACATGACCTTTTTACTAGCATTAATAGCAACTTTGGTGTATAACTGTGGGAAAACTCATCTAGTGTCTTATCACTGCACATGGAATCAGTTTTGTGTGTGCTTCAAAAACTCTGCATGAAGATTTGCAAACACAACATATACCCTGTATAATAAATACCACTTTGGGGACCTTTTCCTAAAATATTTTTGTCAAGGGGCAGTTAGCACCTACTAATCTGTTACACTTGCTTCACTGGGCTGTATTAGCTAAATAAGATGCTGATATCAAAGTAACTTCTTACTGAACACTGGCAGAGTTCCCATCCAGGGAATTTTTTTTTCCTCTAACCACCTCCTCCCACTACCTTTCCTCTCCTGTTTCCTTATTTGTCCCTAAGTAGAGTTACGAATTACTGAGGTTTGTGCAGATTCCAGGAGTCATGGAATAAAATATAGAAGGGGAATGGTGTGAAAGACCATTAAGAATTCCTAACCTGTGAACCTCGCTGGTGGCCTAGGGGTTGTCTCAGCTCCATCACCACCACAGCCTGAGTTAGATGCCCAGCGAGGGAGCTAACTAGCCCACATAATGTGCAGCAGACCTCTTCTGTCTTGCCTGCTGCTCCCCTCAGCAGTGTATTTCAGTGGATATGCCAGTTGTGCTCCCTACTCTGTCTCTGGTGACTCCTCGCCCCCTGCACTGTGGCCTACACCCAGTTCTATGCATAAAAATCTTAACAACAAAAAAACCCTAATCTGTTGTACTTAATTGTGTCTCTCAGACCAGAAAAAAAATGCAGTAGGCTTAGTGAATATTTAACATTATCAGTATTAAAAAATCAAATATTGAGAGGGAAAAAATTGTGGAGGGGATGAGAATAATGGGATTTTTTTTTTTTTGGTGTAACTTTTCTTATAGTGAAATCTTTAACCCTAAACTACATTTAAGGACCATTGGGAGAGGGGCTTTTCCTTATTTACCTATGCGCTTAAGAATCATGAATGACAAATTCAGGTTCCAATTCTGTGTATTTTAAAAAATAAAACGATCTAAATATAAATTCCTGTTTCACTGTGGGCAACCACAGGAATTATGTGACTGCAGCTATAAAGGCACAGGTATTTCTATTTGTTCAAAGTTGAAACGTTCTAGGAAACTCAATGAATAAAAAACAACCAGAAGTTATGAGGTAGAGTCTATTTCAAAATCTAAATTCAACTAATCTCTGCAATTAAACGTCCAGGAGTGTGATGCCCCTGGATATCTTACAGAGTTTTACCTAGCAGGAATTTGGGATGCTTATATACATCGCATAGTCTATTCTCTAAGTTACACTAAGTAGACACAGATATAGTTTCATTCTTTGTAGTTCTTCCTCTTCACTATAAATTGGGGGAGGGAGGAATTCTCAGTGAGTTGCGACATTAAACTTCTAGAATACTTTGAGCAGAAATATTTAAACTACTTTCAAACAGGAAGACAAGCATTGTTGAACATTTACAAACCTATGCCCCATACTCAACAAAGACCTTTCAAAACTCAGGATCTTAGAAATGTGAACGTATAGCCAAAATGAGCAAGGATAGATTGATTTTGTCTCCTCTGCAACGCTCTGCCATTATTTTTATTCAATAATTCCAATAGCATGATTGTTCAATCAGAAACTAAAGAAAAAGGACACAAGAATTTGAAGGGCTTAAATATATATTTTATATTGATAGTCTGTGTCTTTCTACCCTAAAATAATACATTATTATTGATTACATACAGGATGAGGTGAGGTATTTGTAAAATATCTGGTAAAAAATAATTAATATACAGTATTCTACATGAGATGGACCTTATGAACCTTTACGTCTTCTAAAGTGTTAAAGTGATCATTTAAATTAAACTGCCCTGAATGGATTTACAGTTGTTCCCTCAAAACATGTTAAAAAAGGAAGGATCATACATTTCCCCAGAATCTGTGCAGAAAGGGAAAGCACATAATTGGCAGTTTCTTATTTCACATCTTAATGCATTCCTACAAAATCAAGGTCGCTGAGTGTAGCATCAAAAGAAAATACTGGATTAGAGATATAAAATCTCTTAAAAACAGGCTAATTCACCAACACCAAAGAAATTCAAGTGGTCAACAGTCTTGAAAATGCTTTATTGAAATGTGTGACTTATGTGCAGAAGATGTGTTTGAAAAGACCACAGCTTGAAAACTGGTTTTTGAAACTTCTTACCAACCAAATCAAAAAAAGAAAATCCCTACTGGACATGACTTCTAGTATAACCAGAAGCCTGGTGGAAGTTTTCCTTGAAAACATTTTCTATCACAGAAACTAAAGAAAACAAAGTTATTATACTTGGAAATTGTTGGAGTCTGAAGTTTCAGAGGAGAAGCAACAGTTTTTTTAGACATGTGGGTGACTCTTTTTTGGTTACATTTGGATGAACATAGACTTCACAGTTCTCGGAAGAACACCGGAGAGTGTTCAAGTCAGTATGCTTGTCATGTTGAAGAAACGGAGAAGCACAGACAGGAAAGGAAAAGGATGACAGGAGAGAGGAGACTGAGAAAAGGGCTCAGAAAAGAGAACTGGAGCAAGACATGATTAGGTTAAGTCTAGTTATAAATTTATCAGAAGCTGTGCGCACCTTTTTTAAGTCCTAAATTTACATTCCAAAAACTGCCCCCCCAACCCCCAAACCCGCTGTCCCTGCCTTGGAACTATTGTGAAAGTCTATGCACAA